>NC_059134.1:16312994-21312994 GCF_020740605.2 Lemur catta | reverse complement strand
GGCTATAAAAGAACTCCATAGGATGACGATCCAAGAGCAGGGAAGATTGGCAGTATCTGTAGTGGCTACTGTCTGAGGTAAAAAGAAATGGGCCCTCTGTCTTACACTGAAGAACCCAGTCCTGCCTACTTGGCTCTGAACACTTTTGTCCAAGCGAACCCTGGCAGGAAGAAGAGGCGTGTCCCCTTGAGTTCTTGGCTTGGGTTCTGCCACCCCAATATCTCCTTGTTGGTAAAACCAGAGGCAGCATTCTAGGTGAGTGAACATTAGGCAGCTCAGCCTCATAGTCTTATAGAACATCTGAGGCAGAAGAAACTTTAGTCCAAATCTCTTTCATTTTATAGATGAACAAACAGGTCCTGATGGCATGATGTAACCAAGGTCACCCAGCCGAGAGGCTGAGCAGGATTGTACAGCAGATCTGTTTATCCCTGCCCTTCATGTATGCGTTCCAGCCAGATTAAGGGACCCTTACTGTGGCATCTGGGTGGCACTGAAGTTTTCTCAAGTACCTCATCTGTTGTGGATGGTGAACCTGTCCTCCTGTGACTCAGCAAAAGTTCCCCTATGTGGCCCCAGCTCCCTTGCCCCGGCTGCAGGCTCCACCCTCTCTGTGGCCAGGCCGATGTGCCTTATCTCTTTGCCCACCTGGCTGTGTGCAGCACTCCCACTGAGACCTGCCTTGGCCAGAGTGGGCTTCAGGGCTCAGAGTCCTGGTTACTGCAGCAGCAGCAACAGCAGGTCCTACTACCACTTCCCTCTGGTCTCTGCTTCTCTGCATCCCGGAGGAGGGCATATGTCCTGCGGCAGGTAAAGGGACCTGTCTTAGAGTATTACCCCACTCAGAGGCCCAGCTGGCCACAGGCCAGGGGCTGAGGTTCCCTTCTCGCAAGCCTGTGATTCTGGCTCTTGGACAAGGTGTTGAGGAACACAAGGCACAGAGGGGACTGTGACCTGGAGACCTTTTTCTGCAGGAAAAAAACAGCCCAAAGATGAGAGTGATTCGTGTGGGTACTCGCAAAAGCCAGGTAAGTGCAGGTACCAGGGTGGAGGAGGTTTGTCAGAAAAGTTCTGGTGCTCACAGTATCACAAGTTGGGGGGCCCAGAGGAAATGGAGTGGCTGGGCATTAAGTTCCATGGGGAATGGTGGATTACACTCTGTGGAAAGATCGTCCCTAGGTTGGGAATGCTGGGAGTGTAGACAACTCCCAGGCCCCTCCCATTCCCTGGGGGTGATTCCAGTCCCTTCAGGATCTCCCTGACCTATGGGAGTCTGAGCTTGGGGTAGGGGCCAGGGAAGGGCAAGACTAATCCAAATCTCTGCCCCCAGCTGGCTCGCATACAGACGGACACTGTGGTGGCAATGCTGAAAGCCTTATACCCTGGCCTGCAGTTTGAAATCAGTGAGTATTCTGAAAAGGAACTGAAGCCAGTGGGAAGCCCAGTACCCCTAGAGGGGAGAACACAGCATTTCTGGTTTTGCCTATGACCAGAGCCTGTCCCACTGCCTCTGGGAAGGCCTCGTGGCTGCTTCCAGTTCTGAGGACTCTTTTCTCGTCTGAGTACCTCCAGCTCCAACTGCCTGGGCTAGCCTGGCATTTAATGTCTTCTGCTTTGGGTCTTTTTATGATTGTGTCTGGTCTTCCTGCTAGATTGTACATACCCAGAGGGCAGGCACTGGAACTTATGTGCCTCTGTCCCCACCATGCATCTTAGCATAATGCTGGGCTCAGTAGGGGCTCAATAAATGTTGACCAATGAGCACCTGATAGATTGTCTCTCTTCTCAGTTGCTATGTCCACCACAGGGGACAAGATTCTTGATACTGCACTCTCTAAGGTAACAACATCTTCCCCCAGTCCTTGTGCCCCTTCGTCTTTCTTCCCCCCAGAGATTCACTCAGGCTTTCTTGCCCGGCAGATTGGGGAGAAGAGCCTGTTTACCAAGGAGCTGGAACATGCCTTGGAGAGGAATGAGTAAGTGAATACAGGAGAGCGTAGCACCCTCCTGGTCTCTTGCTAGAACCCCAATGTGTGACAGACCTGATGTCAGCTAGGCTGCTGGGCTTAAACCCTTGGGTAGGCTGGAGGGGGCTCATAAGTGGGTTTTTCCAGGATTTAGAAAAGGAGAGTCCTGGTTCTAAGCCATCTGACTACCTGGAGTGCAAGATTGGCTGGGGGAGAGGGGCAGAAGGAGGGGTGGGGGGAGAGCAGGTCTCAGGGTCCCGAGGTCTCAGGAAGCCTGCTTTCTGAATTCCCCTAGGCTCTACCACTGAAGTAGAGGCAGGGGTGGATGGAGAAGGGGTGGGGGCCTGCTGCCTGTGCCCTTTCTCCTTGCCTCCCTCTTCTGTCTCTCTAGAGTAGACCTGGTTGTTCACTCCCTGAAGGACCTGCCCACTGTGCTTCCTCCTGCCTTCACCATTGGAGCCATCTGCAAGTAAGGGGGCCTGGGCAGGGGTAGGCATCATGTGAACCTTTGCTTTCCCCTTTGGGACTTGGCCTTTCCTGCCAAGGGCTGTATTCCCTGCCCTGACGAGTGTTGAGCCGGGCAGAAAACTCAGAATGTGCCATGGAGAGAGAATGGAGGTGACCTGAACCGAAATCTCCCTCATTCTATGACCTTCCCTCCTCCTCCAGGCGGGAAAACCCCTGTGATGCTGTTGTCTTTCACCCAAAATTTGTTGGGAAGACCCTAGAAACCTTGCCAGAGAGGAGGTGAGTGGGACCTGGATAGGCACCTTGGTAGGATGTACACAGAAGATGGAGAGATGTGGGGAAGAGGAGGAACAGTGGCTACCTAATGTTAAATCTCATTTTAACCCTCTGCAGCGTGGTGGGAACCAGCTCCCTGCGGAGAGCAGCTCAGCTAAAGAGAAAGTTCCCACATCTAGAGTTCAAGAGTATTGTATCCTTTCAGAAAAGGGAAGGGGCAGCAGCCAAGGAGGAAGACAAGGTCTAGAGGGCTCTGGGAGTCTTGAGAGTGGACAGGGCTTCCAGAGCAAGTGGCCCATGGGGTCAGTGGCCTGTTTGTCCTTCCATCCACCCATTCATAATCCTTTAATATTTTCTTAGCCCCAGGCAAGTGCCTGGCACTGGGCATAATGGTAAGCAAGATAAACATTGTCCCTGCCTGTTGGAGTTTACACAGAGACAGAGAGAGAGAGACTGAGAATTTAGAGTGATAATGAACAGTGAGTACTTCTGTGGGGGTAGTGGGTGCTTCCATTTTTATTTATAGGCTACTATATTGTTTTGATTTTTACAATGAATATGTAGTACATTTCATAAAACTGATTTTAAAAATAGCATGTATGTGTTAAGTGCTCCAATGAGTGAAGTAGGGAATTCTCAGGAAGCTTCTAGCTGGAACATCTAAATACAGACTTGGGGGTCAGAGAAGATTTCTCAGAGGTTTTGTAACCTTGGGCAAGTATTTAACTTTTTTGTATCATTTTCCTTATCTATAAAATGGGGATAATAATAATATCTCCCTCATGGGGTTGTGAAAATGAAATAAGTTGACATATGGAAAGCACTTTTAGAACAGTGTCTGGCATGTAGTAAGTATGATGTAAGTGTTAGCTGTTATCATTAAGCTGAGAACTGGAGGATGAGTAGAATTCAGCCAAACAGAGAAGGAAAGACAGACTCAGGCAGAGGGAACAGCATGAAGCTCCGGACTGCCCAGTACTCCTGGTCCTTAGCTTTTCTCCACAGCGGGGAAACCTCAACACCCGGCTTCGGAAGCTGGACGAGCTGCAGGAGTTCAGTGCCATCATCCTAGCCACAGCTGGCCTGCAGCGTATGGGCTGGCAGAACCGGGTGGGGCAGGTAGGGGCTGCCCCCGTCCCTTCCTCAGTTAATCTGCATCTCCTTCCTGCTTGTACAGTCGGTCCTCAGTTTAGGATGGTTAGGTTTAGGATTTTTCAACTACGATGCTGCAAAAGTGATACATGTTCAGTAGAAGCCATACTGTGAATACCAATACAGCCATTGTTTTTCACTTTCAGTATGGCATTCAATAAATTACATGAGATGTTCAATGCTTTATTATAAAATAGGCTTTATGTTAGATTTTATCCAACTGTAGGCTAATGTAGGTGCTCTTAGCACATTTAAGGTAGGCTGGGCTAACCAATGATGTTCAGTAGGTTAGGTGTATTAAAGGCATTTTCTTTTCTTTTCTTTTCTTTTTTTTTTTTTTTTGAGACAGAGTCTCACTCTGTTGCCCGGGCTAGAGTGCCGTGGCGTCAGCCTATCTCACAGCAACCTCAGACTCCTGGGCTCAAGCAATCCTCCTGCCTCAGCCTCTTGAGTAGCTGGGACTACAGGCATGCGCCACCATGCCTGGCTAATTTTTTTCTATATATATTTTTAGCTGTCCAGATCATTTCTTTCTATTTTTAGTAGAGACAGGGTCTCGTACTTGCTCAGGCTGGTAAAGGCATTTTCTTTTATTTATTTTTTTTAAGACTAGTCAAGTGCAGTAGTGAGAAGGGGGAAGGAGTAGAACAAGGAGTTCAATCTGTAACTGACTATGATCAAGTGAGATAACTCACTACCTTCGGACCAGCCAAAGGCATTTTCGAGTTGTGACGTTTTCAACTTATGATGGGCTTATCAGGATGTAAACACATTGTAAGTCAGGAAGCATCTGTGCTCTTCTTGACCACCCCACCTCTAACACCACAAGCTAGGAAGATTGGGAATCAGAAGCCAGACTCCATTTGTGCCTACCCAGGCTTTCTAGATGATAGGAAAGCCCCATGTCACTGCTGGGTGCTTTTAGGCATCCCCATATCCACCCTTCTGCCTGTTCTACCTCCACAGATCCTGCACCCTGAGGAATGCCTCTATGCTGTGGGCCAGGTATGCTTGACCAGGGAAGCCACATGTTGATGTATCCTGTGCCTTTGTTCTCAACCAAGAAGCTGGTCCCATGGCCTTCTACACCACCTTCCCCAAGAATAAGTCTCAGGGAGGGGCAGGCCTTGGGATGTTACTGGTCTAAAACACCCTGGGGAGCGGGTGGAGGGGTGGTTCCCATCCTTAGCTCCATTGGTTGGAGAAAGATCAGACCTGATATCCTAGGCTGTTTTTTCCATCAGGGGGCCCTGGGTGTGGAAGTCCGAGCCAAGGACCAGGACATTTTGGATCTGGTGGGTGTATTGCACGATCCTGAGACTCTGCTTCGCTGCATCGCTGAAAGGGCCTTCCTGAGGCACCTGGTAGGACCTGTGCTCCACCTGTGAAGGGTTGGGGACTTGGGGATCTGGGAAAGATAATCAGATTTCTCAAATGAATGTTCTATGTGTAGTGATAACTTTCTTGTTGGATGTTGTGTATGGAGAGGACCTGGGTCTGAGCCCCCAGCTGCTGTTTCAGTTATGTCCTCAGAGGTCTGTATATCTCTGAGGGCTGTGGTTAATGTGGTGTTAAGGACCCTTGAAGCTGAGAGGACCTTCTCTCATTGCAGGAAGGGGGCTGCAGTGTGCCAGTAGCTGTGCATACAGCTATGAAGGATGGGCAAGTAAGCAGGGAAAATGGCCAGGGAGGGCAGGGAAGGAAGGACTGTGGCATTTCTCTTTGCGCAAGCCAGGTTTCTAAGCGGTCCCCTCTCTGGATATGCTGAGGCCACTCTTTCTTCCCCAGCTCTACCTGACTGGAGGCGTCTGGAGTCTAGATGGCTCAGATAGCATGCAAGAGACCATGCAGGCTACCATCCATGTCCCTGCCCAGGTACCAAGGCTGGAGGCTGAGGGAAGGAGTCATAAACATGAGTGCTTGTAATCTTCCCTTTCATTCTCACCAACCCCACCTCCTTCCCCCATCCAGCATGAAGATGGCCCTGAGGATGATCCACAGCTGGTAGGCATCACTGCCCGTAACATCCCACGAGGAGCCCAGTTGGCTGCTGAGAACCTGGGCATCAGCCTGGCCCGCTTATTGCTGAACAAAGGAGCCAAGAACATCCTGGACATTGCACGGCAGCTTAATGATGCCCACTAACTGGTCTGTGGGAGCACAGGTGCTTGGGTCGCTGTTGTCCAGTGCCTACATCCTGGCCCTCAGTGCCCCATCCTCACTGCTAACTGGGGAGTGATTACCCCAGGAAAGTGAACTGCAGGGTCCAAGACTTCCAGGGACTTGCCTCACTGTGGGGCCTTGGTGACTGCCTTGCCTCCTCAGAAGGCGGGGGCTTTAACTCTATACAGGACAAGTCCAAACCACAGCCTTTGAATGTAACCAACTGTACTAATAAACCAGCTCTGAAGGTGGTTTTGTTTTTTGATGGTGTTGGGGGGGGAAGAACAAACACAAAACTCTTTAATCTTTACTTCTGAGGCTAGGACTTCTGTCCAAAGTTCTCCTGGAACTCTTCTGTTTCTGCCTCAATAGTTCTCATTTCAAACAGAACAAATTGTCTCCCAGGGAACACCCAGACAGCCATAATTTTAAATCCTATGGCTTGTCCCTCCTCCAGTTAACAGTAAAGCCTATTTATACAACATAGCCCCTCCCACCCTATTAAGAAAATATACGCAGTCATCAATCCTACAACTCTTGCAAAATGAAAACAGAAAGACGGTTCATTTAAAAAAACAATCCTTTAATAAAATTAGTCCATCTAAAACTCCCCAATACCTAAAGTTCTAGTCTTGGATGGGTTAGCTGCAAAATTCCAGTTCAGAAGCCAACAGAGGCTCAGTCCAGACAGGGATTAACCGACTTGTGCTGGTATCTAGGTGCTTGGATTTGCTGAGTTGAGTTGCTGGAAGGGCAATGGGGCAGAGTAGGTAGGCCCCATAGGCCTGGCCGCCAGGGTTTCAGCGAAAACACAACTGCTGTCCACACAGCCAGCTGTGAAGCCGACCTGCAGGCCTTTGCCCTCCCCCAAACGTCTTCCTAGGAGGCAGTCCTCTCTGGAGGAATGGTGTTCATATTACCAAGCGTCTGGTCTTGGCCACACCGCACAGGCCTATGAATGAAGATGGAGGGAGATCTGATGTGAAAGGCCTGGGACTTTGGCAGCAAAGGGGGCAGCAAATCAAAATAAGCGATCCATTTCTCTCCCACCAAAGCTTGGAAATCAACAGTCACGTCTGAAAAGTCCCGGACTAAGCACCAAGCTGGAGAAGTAGCAGACGACCAGGGTGCAGCTGCCGAGGCAATCACTCACCTTCAGGGTCGCCGGCCTTCTCGGCCTCGGCTGCCCTCTCCGCGCTACCCCAGAGCGGAACGCCTTGTCTTCCAGAAGGTGCGGCTGCCTCCCCGCAGCCCATCAACAATTCTGAGGATGGGGCGGCGGAGTCACGAGCGCCAAGGCGGGCAGGTGCTGCGCCCCCAGCCGCCTCGCGGCCCCCAGGAGAGCGCCCGAGATTCCGAGCCCTCCCTCCGAAGGCGGCCGGCCCGCGCCCCTCCCGGCAGATAGGACAGGACCCGAGGCCCCTGAGCGCCGCGGCCCGGGCGGGAGGCCGACGCGACATGCCGTGCGGGGGAAGGGGAGGCGCGGGGGCGGGAGGCCGGGCGGCGGCAGCGCGCGAGGGGAGCCGGGAACCGCGGCCCGCCCGTCCCGAGGCCCGACGTGGCTCAGCTCTTTCCGTGAGGGCGGTGGTGGCCCTTAAAAGGGCCTTTGTGGTGGCATGGGGAGGGCTGGGCGGCCGGGAGCAGCCGGCAGCGGCGCGGGCACCCCTCAATACTCCTGAGAGGCCTGGGTGGCCTTCTTGCCGCCCGCGGGCGCCTTCGGCCCCACGGTGGCGCTGGTCTTCTTGGGCAGCAGCACGGCCTGGATGTTGGGCAGGACGCCTCCCTGGGCGATCGTCACGCCGCCCAGCAGCTTGTTGAGCTCCTCGTCGTTGCGGATGGCCAGCTGGAGGTGGCGGGGGATGATCCGCGTCTTCTTGTTGTCGCGGGCCGCGTTGCCCGCCAGCTCCAGGATCTCGGCCGTGAGGTACTCGAGCACCGCCGCCAAGTACACAGGAGCGCCGGCGCCGACCCGCTCGGCGTAGTGGCCCTTCCGCAGCAGCCGGTGCACGCGTCCCACGGGGAACTGGAGACCGGCGCGCGACGAGCGCGACTTGGCCTTAGCGCGGGCCTTGCCGCCGGTCTTGCCGCGGCCCGACATGTTGCGCGAGGTAGACCAGTGAAGAGGAACGCCTCAGAGAAACAACCAGACACACGCCACGATCCAACCACCGCCGGGCGCGCGCGCCGCAGAGCCTCCCTTATAAGCCCCCAGGCACACCTCCGCGTCCTCCTGATTGGCTCTTTTCTCTAATACCCGCCTCTGGTTGGTTGCCGTTAACCCTTCGGTGTCGCGCTGCGGCTGTGGGAACGCGCCCGCCGATTGGTCAAATTTGAAAACCTTTTGCCCGGGGAAAAAGGCGAGAAGGAGACGTAGCGCGCAGACGGCCAAACGCCCCCTGATGTAGCCAATCCTTGTAAAGCGCGCGAGATTTAAACACTACAGCCAGCGATCAGACCCGGAAGATAAAAGGGGTGGAGTCTGAAGCCACCTAGCCGGCCTCTGGGAAATCTGTGCTGGCCTAGGACTTTTTTTTTTTTTTTTTTTACTGTATCACTACAAATTTTATTCAGAAGCCATCTTTGTGAGCTTTTTAAAAAAATTTTTTTTCTATTTCTTATTTTTAATTTTTTTTCATTTTCCTATTTTCTATTTTTTTATTTATTTTTATTTTTTTATTTTTGGTGGGGATTAAACCCAGGGCCTCGTGCATGCCATTTTTTTGTTTTTTTTAAAAATATTTCCATCACAAACTGGTTTGGACAATCAACTACAACCCTTTCTAGCAGACAGAAGGTAAAAATGGCTCGGCTCAGAATCGCCCAGATCTTTCACGGTCTCGAGATCGCCTCCTGTCGCGCTCCCGTCCCCTGCCGCCGCCACCACGACCACGGTCTCTAGACCGGGAACGACGCTCCCGGGACCGGGACCCCGATCTATGCTTCTTGCGCCGGCGCCCATACAGCTCGCGCCGCAGTTCTCTGGAAATGGGCTTCAAGTGCATGAAGTTACAGAAGCCGCCCCGCGTACACTCCCCCATCTCATACTGGCGGCAGCAGGCCTCTCTGAAGTCAGTCACCGGCGAGAGCTCAGCGTGGATCGGCTGTCCGTTGAACCAACGGTTATTCAAGTCAATCACAGCCTTTTCTGCGTCTTCCTCACGGCGAAACTTGACGTACACGTTCCCCACCAGGTGGTCTCCCAGGTTATCACAGACGTTCATCTCCTCAACTTCCCCATACTTCTCCTCCATTTCTGTAAAAACTTCCTCAAAAAACTCATCATAGTGCTCCTGCATCTCAACATCGGTCACAGCACAGCGCAGGCCGTCAGCAGACTGGGAAGAGTTTTGAGGGTTACGGTAAATGTTCAAAAGGGCAATGGTCTGGCTAAAGGTCGGTTTATTGTGCAGCCGAGAGCACCGGTCTCCGTGACGACACGCTCCGATTTTGAAATAAAATGAACAATTGACTTTGTCTTTCTCGGTGCCGAAGATGGAAGCCAAGTACTCCGCCATTTCCCACCCGCCACTGCCTAGGCCGCCGACGCTACCACTGCAGCCGACCCTGCCGGAGCTCTCGGAAGAAGACACCGGGACGCGGCGACGTTCTCCCCGCCCCCGATGTGGCAGCGCTACCCAATCCGGCGCGGCGCTCCCTGCGCGGGGGCGGGGCGTAGCGCGCTGGAGGCCCCCGCCCAAGTTCTTGGCGGGCCTGGGCGACCGCCGGCGCGCCGCCCTGAAGCGCCTCCGCCCAACGCCGGGAGCACTACAGTGCAGGCATTCCGCTCCCGGGTGGGGCCTGTCGCCTTAAAAGCTGGCCTAGGATTTTTAAACGATTTACTACAACTACCTCTGCCTCCCGTTCCAGGTCTGGTCACTCCCCACTCCCTCCTCCTATCTGGCAAAGCAAGAGTGAAAAAGGGAAGAAATGAGATTCCATGAAAGTTCAGTCCCATGCCAGAGAACAGGATAACTCCAGTCTTATGACCCTCCATACCACCGGAAGTATCAGGATTTTAATATTTATTCAACATGTTCTGTCTGGTTTCTCTTCTGTTCTCTTCTTGCTAGAAGGAACCTGATGGGGCAGACAGATAGGCATCCTCTTAGAGGAGGTACCCTCACCAACCTTTCCAATCTACCCTAAAATGCCTATATAGGAAATATACCTACAGGAACAACAATAAGAAAAAGACAACACTTTATTGTCACCATTGGGAGCACCTGGCCCCCTAGTCTGCTCTTACTAATCAGAACACTTCATTTATAGTCAAATGTCAAGTCACTTTGAAGCCTGATGTCCCTACCCCTAGCCCAGGTTCTACCCCAAGGCCCAGCATATTCCTTGAGAGTCAGGGCTCTGAAATTTGAGTTGTGGATAACTACATAAAAGCTGCTGTATCCCATCTTATGAGGCTGCAAAGATGGGACGGAAAGGGAGAGAGTGGCAAGTTGGAGAAAGCCATAGGCAAAATTCAATCAGTAGTCAATAGAGGGCAACAAAGGCCCAGAATGTCAATAATCACAAGGGAAGGAAAATGCTGAGAATGAAATCTGGTGGAATATGAAGAGCAGGAGAGGCCTGGGCCAGGAGGCGGCAGTCTTGGTACAAAGAGAGGAACCCTGGAGACTGAGGTAAGGGTAATGATCAGGGGACTCAGACATCATAGAAGAGTCGGACAAGCTGGTATCGAATGGAGAAGGTGACAGCACTGCCTAGAATCTGCAAGGAGAAATGGACTGGAGTAAGAACCATGAAGAAAAGGAGACAAGAAAGTGTAAACCCTATCCCCAACCTCACCTGCAGCAGCAGCAGGAGCAATGTGAGGTTTCTCTCATGTATGGGCCCAAAGACTTTAAGTAGCAAGTTGATGAGGGTCATGTTGTTACACTCGGTGAATTCACCGTCCTCATTCTCACTCTGGTGCACTGTCACTAGCCGGAGGCTCTCTGCTACCTGGAGGGGCCAGAGGTGAAGAGAACTTCAGTTAATACCTATGCTTTAGGAATGGAGATCTGCTTAATGCTTCCAAGCACCCCTTGGATATGATGCAGGCCTAGGTTCCCCATTCCCCAAGTTCAAGATGGTAACCTAGGGCCTTACCTCCTTGTTACCCTGTTACCTTTAGAATAAAGGTGCCCAAAAAAGAGAGGCTCTTGGTCTTGAACTTGGAATAGCTCATCTCCAGTTTGCCTGTCTTGATATTGAGTCTGTGGGCAGGGGGGAAGATAGCTGCATGTGACTGGGGCCACTACTCAAAACAACTCTCCTCTTTGTGGTTAATTAATAGGAAGAGGACTGAACGTGGAGTCAACCTGAGATCTATTTCTGGCTCTGCTGCTTAATACTGTGTGATTAGAATGGCTGTGAACATTAATTGAGATTATGTAAATAAACGTGCTTAGTAAGTTATAAAGGGCTACCCAGATGGAAATAGGCCTTCTTTGGGCCCACTCCTTTTACACAGCAAATATAGGCTGGCTTTAGATGTCCCAAGTGAAAAGATTATCATGATGTCCCTTTCAAGTCCCAAAGCAGCTACCTGGGCACACGGTGGCGAGGGCAGGGGATGATATGCAGGAGCTGAGGCAGTGAGTAGAGGAAGTTGAACACCTGGGGCATGAAGAAGAGTAGCATGGTCTTGCTGAAGTGTCCCAAGATGCCCACCACGGCAAAGGTCATGCCAGCAAAGTAACAGAAGGTATCTCCCACAAACACCCGTGATGGGTACCTGTGTGGGGGAGAGGATCTGAGCTAGCGGCAAGAGGTCTTACCAATCCTTTCTCTCACATCACACTCTGGGCTCTTGCCTAGCCCTGACCCTAGTTCTGACTCAGAGACTCCAGCTGTCCTAGCAACTATGCAGGATCGTAGGCCCTGAATTCATCTATTCCTCGGGGCTCCATAGCATTCGTCTCCAATTACTGCTGGGTAGAGAGCAATGTCAGAATACTACCAACTGAAGACCCAGAAAACACTCAACACAGGTATGCACAGTTTCAGCCTCTCCACCAGGAAGTGGGTTGTGATCAGGACCATCTTTGCCACATGTTCAGATAGTTGTCCCCCTTGTCCATCCACAGGCCTACTTACCAGTTATGGTAGAGCAATCCCAAAGTGGTGAAAAAAAAGGGTATCATGAAGTAGAGGGAAAAAATATGATCATCCC
The DNA here is from genome assembly GCF_020740605.2 of Lemur catta. Classification (NCBI taxonomy): domain Eukaryota; kingdom Metazoa; phylum Chordata; class Mammalia; order Primates; family Lemuridae; genus Lemur; species Lemur catta. The sequence continues at coordinate 21,300,799 of NC_059134.1, read as the reverse complement.
GATAATCACCTTTGGAAGCAGAGCAAAAAAAAAAAACGAAGGCAAAGTTAATACCCACTTCCCCTGCAGACCTGGGTCTTATTTTTGCCTGTCTCTAAGTTCTGTCCTCAGCTGTATCATCCACCTCATCCAAGTCACTTTCAAGAACTCAGTACCCCTTTTGTGTCACCCAGGCTTCTTTCTTTTTTCTTTTTTTATTATAGGAACTACCAAAGATTTAGTGTTTAATAATTAATAGCACAACTGACCAAGATGCAAGACGTGAAGATACCATGTTCAAGAAACCGGGGGATAAATCACTCTATAAACTATATAGTATGTGATAAGAGTGGACATTTTATAATATAAAAACTGTCTACACATAGTAGTTAGCTGCAAAAAGCCATTCAGTCTTCTCTTGGCTTGGAAAGATGGTATTCCAGATTTCAGTGTAAATTATTAGCAAACTTCAACTCTTTTGTGTGGCAGGTATCTTGTTTTCACCTTCCAGTTCTTCCACTCCAGCCTGTGTCATGAGGTCTGCGATGTTTCTCTCCAGATCATCAGTGCGACCTACTCATATCGTCAATTCTTCCAATGATCTGGTCAGACATGGTCTGAAATTTATCCTGCATCTGCTGCAGGAGTATCTGCACCACCATGGGGAGATCCTGCATGGTCTCGGGGTCAGTCTCAGCCATCTCCCTGGTTCCCACCTTGGCAGTGATGCCTCGAGCCATCACCTGCACTTCCGTTTGTCTGTGCAGATACCCTGTACCCTCAAGCTTCTTTCATGAAGCTTTAAGCTAGTTACTGTCTTAAATTTGGTTTAGACCATTCTGACCTAGGTTTGAATACCAGCTTTACTTCCTAGCTGTGTGATCTTGATCATGACACATTTTACTTTCCTAAGCCTTAGTTTTCCTATCTGTAAAATACGGCTAATGATAATACCTGCCACATAAAGTCATTACAAGATTTAAATAAAATAATGTTTAGAAAGTGCTCAGCTTTAATAAGCACTTGTTGATGTCCATCAGCCAAAGACCAGTAGAAACACAGCTATAATCAAAGCTACATTTACTGACTCATAACAAGGGAGACTTCAAAAACCACACACCATGAGGAACCATAGTATGCCTCAGTAGGAGGGTATTAGGAGGGGCTTGTTGTAGGATTTGTTTTGGGTAATTTTGGGGAGGGTGTAAGAAAGTACAGTTTTGCTCTGGACTGGGTACTGTCAGAAAGCAGGACTAATTCTATCACTGAACATCTTAACTTTTATCTAGGAAGTAGGAGGAACTGAGATGTTATTGGAAAGAAGTAAGTGTCTCTCATGTTAGCTGAGAGAGGGGATCTTGATCATTTTGTGGGTTGCCCACTGTTCTTATGGTTTTGTCTGTGCTGACATTATGGATGGAGGGGTCTGGTTTTTGTCTTGCTCCATCACAGTCACTCTGTGTTGTCTAATGTTGGAGTTCTGTGAAATTGCGTTATGTTCAATAAGAACAGATCATGGCCTAGCTAGTGCCAATGAAGTTATAAATGACATGTCTGTTTTTTTCTTTCATTCTTTTTTTTTTTTTTTAAGGTGTGAGATCTCAGTCTGTCACCCAGACTGAAGTACAGTGGCATGACCATATCTCCCTGCAGCCTCCTGGGCTCAAGCAAACCTCCTGCCTCAGCCTCCCAAACAACTGGGATTATAGGCACAAGGCACCATGCCTGACTTGGGGCTGCTATTTTTATTTCTCACTTTTAAGAATCTTCATTATTACTTGCAAACTAAATATATCTCTATATATAATATCTATATGTAAATATATAATTATCTTCTATAATTACTTCCATATGGCTTTTTTTTCTGAATTCCCCAAGGCCATATATCAGGCAACTCCCTTAACACTCAGATTTTTCTCTCTCCCCACCCCTAATCCCACCTACCTTCCAGCTCCACCAGGTTGAAGACAATGATGGAAGCAGAAATGACTAGTGACTGGCCAGCCTCTAGGCCATTAATTCCTGCGAGGATATTGATGGCATTGGTACAGAACACTGCCAGCAGCCCCATGTAGACATAGTACAGGATTCCTGGGGGGAGACAGAGAGAAGGAGAATTTAAGAATTTGAGAAAAGTGGTAAGGACAGGGGACAGGATGAAGGGCCACCAGTAAGGATATAAGAAGACACAGGGACAGAACAAGGACACTTGGAGGCGATGTGAAGCACCAGGAAGGGTACTCTGCTGGATATCTCAGGGGTAAGGGTACACTGAAATAGGTGCCATGGGGGCAGCAGTGGCAGGGCTACTTACCCAAGTCCAGATGCAGGCCAAGAATCGGGCGGAAGGGCTTGGGTACCACAATGGTTGTATTGCCAAAGTTGGTGAAATAGACCATGAGGAGAGGTAGTGAGGCAGCTGTGGGCAGCAGCAGCTTATGGCGCCAGCGCAGATTCAGTACATCATCCGCAAAGCCCAGGAAAATCATGCAGCAGATGGCAAGGAGGGCACCTATCAGGGCCACAAACTGGGGGAGGCTCGGGCAGGTCATGACTCAAGTCTACTCCCATTCCACCTTTCAAGAAATCCTGTCTTTTCAGACCATTCCTCAGCCCCTCCTCCCAAGCCCAAATAACCCCAGCTCTCTCAGGTACCGCCAGGCCCCAGACACAGGCAACCATCCCCACTAGCCCACTTACTTCATGGTGAGGGAATGCTTTGCACTGCTCCTTCACAAAGCAGTTCAGGAAGGGGAAAGGGATGAAGCAGAAGAGGATGATAAGGAAAACAGCACCGCTGATCACTCCCTGGGACTCTGGGCTGTAGCCCACCAACAAGGGCGTGCAGGGGGAAGAGGAAAGGGGGCGTGGTCAGTGACTAGTGTAGGCATTACAATTACCAAAAAAACTCAGTCCCAGTTTTTTACTGTGGGGGATGGCAAGGGGGGGCGGAAGGCAAGCGGCACTGCTGGAGTCCCTGATACACCCAAGGGTCCCCCACCTATTCCTTCCCTAATACTAACCAGTTCTGCCCATCACCTCTCAGAGTCCCGGGTTGCCTGGGTTAGCTCTGGGACTCCACACACGCGTTGTCAAGCACCCCAGTCCCCGTCCCTGCCCTGCCCGCCCCTTCCTCAAACCTTGTTGCCCACCCGGCACCCGTGTGCCGCTGCTCACATCTGCTGCCGGCCGGATTTGTTGAGGTCCTCACCACAGAGGCGCGCGGCGATGAAGTGGCCACGGAAGGCCGGGATGAGGGTGAGTGTGGCCACAAATCCCAGCAGCGAGCCGATCAAGTTCACCAGCAGCGGTAGCGGCAACTCCGGGAAGGCCCACATGCTGACCAGCCAGGGGCCCCGCTCCGCCGCCTGCTCAGCTAACAGCCACGCTGGGCAGCAGTCCTAAGGTCTCAGCAATAAGGAGTGGCCACTCCCACAGGCAGGCTCTTCTCACACCAGCTTAAGCAAAACCAGACAGTTTTGACTTGAGCCGCCCTCGGGACCTCCGAGAGCCTCTAGAAAGCAACCTCCCCTCTGCCCTGCTGCACCTGCCTACCCACTGTTTCCGCCCGGATCTTGTTCGCAGAGCAACTATTGCTGCGAAGAACGGCCATTTTTAATATGGGCAACTAGAGTTGGGACGAAAGTGTTATTTTAAACTTCATCTTTTGTTCGAGAGTAGAGTTATCACGAGAATGTTGGAAAGGCAATTAAAGAAAGCCAAACAAGAGCAGATATTTTTCTAATATTACATTAAAGATGTACAGCCCAGAGCGGTCATACCCTTTGCCCAGTTCCAAGATGAGCGCCGCCTTGTACCACGTGTCGGACACCGGTCACACTCCGGTTCCACGTCGGTTTTAGCTCCGTACGCCTCCGCAGGTGACGTTTAAAGGGCCATTACCCCGCGCTGAATCTGGGAAGCCACCGGAGCTGGGAAACGGCTACTGGAAGCCAGGGGTGGGCAGGAGGGATGAGGGTGTGGAGCCGCACCTGCTCCTTGTAGGAAACCTGTTGCCGACGTAGTCGGAAGCCAAGGAAAACACAACTCGGTTCCCGGAAACGCAGCTAGAATTTGGAAGGATGATGTAAATTCTAAAGCGCAGACTCTTGAAAAGCACCTTCCACTCTGTTTCCTTGTCCTTCATCCAGGTATTTTTTTTTTTCTCAACATCCCACCCACCTTTTGCCTCCACTGCAGCAGTTGGTTGCTGGGCAACCCAGCGCGGCTCTTCCTCACGGGAAGGGACTGGGAGTGCCCTCAGGTCTTGGATTTAAACCAGGACTTCAACTTGGCCCTGGATCACTACTTTGTGCCAAGTTCTCAAAACGAGATGTAGGCTGAGGCATTGGAAAGAGCTAAGGAGGCAGGAGAACCAGACCGACACCTGGCTTCCTGATTTCTTCCTCCAGGTGACCATGCCTTTTGCTTGGCTCTGTTCCCCTGCGGGTAACAGTTCATAAGCGTCTTCATTCTCTTTCATTCTTCCACAGGCTTTTAGGGGGCGTATGATTTCCATTCCTCAGAGAGGAAATCACCACCTGAGAGGTTAGGAGAGGCCTGGAATAGCTTGGCACTTTGTCCACGAATATGGCATGTTCCAGGAGTCAGAGTCAGGTTAATGCCTTTTAGGCCAAAGACAGTCTGTTCTTTCTCTCAAAACCAGGTGCGAAATGTCTTTTCTACTTGAAAATGGCTCTAATTAACAACAAAAACCCAGATATGTATAAAATACATAAGCATATATATACATACATATATAATCTCTGTAATTTGCTTGACAGTGTTCCACCAAATTTTCAGTACTTATTATCCCACTGAAATTGTTTTTCTGTGTGTGTGTGGGGGGTGTTGTGTATGCCCATGCGTACCCCTCTTAGACTGGAAACTCTCTGGAGGCAAGTGTTTTCTGTTCCACAGGGTATCCTTTGGGGCAAGGAACACACAGATATCTGTGTGCAAAGCATCATGACACATTATGAGTCTGAGTCTAAAAGAGGTACTGAGGGCAATGGGTGCACATTGAGGGAGCAGTTAGTTTTGACCAGGGAAAGTGAGAGGGTCCCGAGAAAGAGTAGATCTCAAAAGATTTCGGTAGGTGGTAAGAGTGGAAGGGCCTTCCAAATGGGGAGAGTGAGATGCCAGAAGCAGGTGGAAAGGAGGAGCTTGTGGGATCCCCAGAGCAGGCAGCCACAAGTTATTAATATCTTGTTGATCAGGAGCAATGCTGAGACTCCCTGGAGGTCTGAGAGACAGTCTATTTCCTTTTTTTTATTGGGAGGGCAATCCTAATCTTCCTTCCCAGTCTGGCATTGGGAAGCTTTGTCTCTTTCTTCTCCAGAGATCATTAGCTCTCCCCACCACTACCCTCCTGCCCCCAAGAGAGTAAGAGGAAGGACATGATCAAAGACAAGACACTAGGGATTCATCATCCATGTTTACATGTTACCATCAGAAAATGGTTACTAGGATACTTGTCACATAATCTGAATATTTTGTTCCCATGGAGGTAAATGCCCAGTTGACTGTCAGATTAATCATAGGGAGAAACAAACAAACACATGACTATTGGCCTTACTTGAAATTTTATGCCTTTCCTGGTAAAAGTTCAAAGCATTTGCCTGAACACTGAAGCAGGCCCTAGCACTCACAGATTAACTGTTAATGGCTCTGGGTTGAGCAGACAATGTCTGAGATGCAAGTCTCCTCTCAGTTAACCCTGAGTGCCTCCAGTAAGCAAGGCCAATCCACTATTATGTCTGATTGCCAGACAAAGCCTATCCTAAAAGTGTTTCACAGTGCCTAAAAAGACTATCAAACAGCTCTGTACAGTCAGGACCCTATCTGTGGCCCTGTCCAGGCAGCTGAGTCACCTTTTTTCCTTTTCTTCCAACCTTTCCCCTTTCAATCAAGCAAAAGTTGTTAGTTGAAAGCAGGTCCCAGGATCTCCCATTCCATTGGGATGACATGAATAATTTTTCAAAATATAGAAACAATATAGAAATTGTTAGTGTACATTTGAATATTTCCTGCTAGACTTCTTATTCTTAAAATTACAAAGAATTTGCTAATCCCTACTATGTGCATAGGAAACTCTTAGGTACTGTGAGAGACACAAAGTGATATAAATGCAGTTGCTTGGCCAGACGCGGTGCTCATGCCTGTAATGCTAACACTCTGGGAGGGTGAGGCGGGTGGATCGTTTGAGCTCAGGAGTTTGAGACCAGCCTGAGCAAGAGCGAGACCCCGACTCTACTAAAAATAGAAAGAAATTAGCCGGGCATGGTGGCGCATGCCTGTAATCCAAGCTACTTGGGAGGCTGAGGCAGGAGGATCACTTGAGCCCAGGAGTATGAGGTTGCTGTGAGCTAGGCTGATGCCATGGCACTCTAGCCTGAGCAAGAGTGAGACTCTGTCTCATAAATAAATGTAGTTGCTTGTCCCCAAGGAATCTACTTCAGCATATTTAAAACACCTTGTTTGAATATGAGGGAAGAGAGATGAGTAAGACATGGCTCCCACTCTTAGGCAGCATTCCGATGAGTGGAAAAAACAGACATATAAACAACCAGCTAGACCCTAAAGCAGAATGAAGTAAGTGTTAGAGGTCTAAGTAACAGCTGAAAGATTGGAAGGACTAACTAGGGAAACTCACATAAAACTGAATTGTGAAACAGAATCTGGCAGCATAGGACCAAGTGCTCAGTGGAGGAGTTGACAGAATGAATCCAAGAACTCAGAGAACTGAGATCCTTGTTTGCTCTGAGGGTTCCTAAAGAAGGATTCCTGGGGGAGAAGAATCTTCACAGGGAAAACTTGCACTTAGACAACTTCCTGCATAACCTGCTCCCCTAGCCCTAGCTGCTCTGCCCACTGACAGCTTCCTCCTGCATCCCTAGGTTCTGGCCCTGAGTTCTCTCTTCTATTGCTTTCATATCTTTTCCTCCCCTTAAGATTAGAAACCCAGACTCTGGGAATCTCCATTGTTTGTGGAGTCCAGTGACATTGCTTGGGCAAGAGCACAGCAAGGTTACCTCATCATCCCTCTTCTCCCCATCATTTCTCACAGGGAAATCCAGGGATGCCCCAGACCACCTCCTCTGGCTTGGACAAACCTGTTGCTGACCTGCAGGGTTCTGTCTAGCCTTGCAACCCCACACTTTATAAGACATTATTTTTTTTTGAGACAGAGTCTTGCTCTGTCACCCAGGCTACAGTGCTGGGGCATCAGCCTAGCTCACAGCAACCTCACACTCCGGGGCTCAAGCAATCCTCCTGCCTTAGTCACCCAAGTAGCTGGGACTACAGGCATCCATCACCACACCCAGCTAATTTTTCTGTTTTCAGTAGAGTTGGGGTCTTGCTCTTGTTCAGGCTGATCTCGAACTTCTCAGCTCAAGGGATCCTCCTGCCTCAGCCTCCCAGAGTGCTAGGATTACAGGAGTGAGCCATGGCAACTAGCCTGGAAGACATTCTTTACTCTCTTGTGCTCATTTCTCAGACAACTAACTAGATCTGTGAGAAAGATATTTAACACATTTCCTTCCTACTTCTTTGAGAAAGGGACTGTATGCCACAGACCTTCCCACATGTATGAAGAAGGGGCTCTTGGCGGAAATGGGGATTCCTTTTAATACTTGGGCAGGTTTTTCCTTCCTGTCCCCAGGAAGCAACCATGAGCCCCGGTCCTATAGAGACTGAACCCACTACCTGAACCTATGAAAAGGGGTGACTCTCGAGGCCAGAGGTTGCGCAGTGTACCTACCATTTCTTGGGAGCTTGTTGGGTCATCACATATTTGGATGACTGGCTCTTCTGGCTTAATCTATTGATAGTCCAGTGCTACACTGCCAGCTCCTCTCCCATTACCACCCCCTCTTCATGTGCTCCATAGGCAGAAGCTGTTACTATGGAAATATATTATTTTTAAAAACAGATGCAGCCTTGACCTGGGAAATATCTCCAGAACAAACTTACACTAGCAAGGAGGTTAATGGGGATGTTCCTGGGTCCTAGCTCCAAGGGGGTGGGGAGTGATGGAGGGAATTCAATATTCCGTGTTTTATTCTCAACCTCTACCAGCTTCGGATTCTGCTTTCTCTCTGTCGACATCTGAACACTGTGGGAGGGATGGTCTGCACTTCCTCACCCTGGGCCTAGCTTCGGCCAGGCAATGGGAACCTGGAAGTTGCTGCGCCTGGGGGTATTGGAGAAGGGGAGGTGATTTCCACAGGGGTCACCTCCTTCTTAACCCCACAGGCGTCCAACGTGTAGAAATCTACGAAGCCTAGGGGAAAACAGAGGCAGCACCTCAGGAAAGTGAAATTACTCTTGCCGTTAGCTAAGGTGTACAGGGGCACCTCCATTCCAGGATGGGGCGGGGTAGTCAAAGGTCCCGCCTGTTTCAACCGCGGAACCTCCTACGCTCGCTCCTCATCCTCCCGCCCTCTTCTAGCTAGGGAGCTCGGGGCTGGCCGGGCCCCGCCCGGCGCGGGTGTCGCTCCTTTAAGGGCGGGTGGGGGCGGGGCGCCAGCGGTGTTGTCAGTGTCAGCTCTGCGCACGCAGCCCTCTCGCAGCCGGTGCCGGCCCGCGAGCCCCCGCGTCTCTGCAGACCGGTCCCCGCCGGGGTCCGGCGGCACCCGCGCCGTGGGAGGAGTCGGGCACTGGCCGGCAAGTAACTGAGGTCCGACTGCTGACCAAGCGAGGAGGGACTCCGACCACGAAGACAGAGACTCCGGCGTTGCGACCCTCGAGGACCTCCTCTCCCGGATCTGTGGCACCGGCTAGTCCCGGTCACTCAACCCCGGAGAGCCCCCGAACCCGCGCGCCCAGCCCCGGGGGAGCCCACCCGCGCCCCGCGGCCCGCCCGGGCCATGCTCCCCCGGGGCAGCGGCTGAGCCCGAGCCGGGACCGGGACCGGAACCCGCGCGGAGCATGGATCCCGGCTGGGGGCAGCGGGACGTGGGCTGGGCGGCCCTGCTGATCCTTTTCGCCGCCTCGCTGCTCACAGTGTTCGGCTGGCTGCTGCAGTATGCCCGGGGCTTGTGGCTGGCGCGGGCCCCTCGGGACCAGGGCCTGGGACCCGCCTTAGTCGCGGAGCCCACGGGTTCCCTGCGGGAGCTGGGCGTGTGGCGCTCGCTGCTGCGGCTGCGGGCAACTCGGGCCGGCGCCCCTGAGGAGCCAGGCGTCCGGGGCCTCCTGGCGTCGCTCTTCGCTTTCAAGTCTTTCCGGGAGAACTGGCAGCGGGCTTGGGTGCGAGCGCTGAACGAGCAGGCCTGCAGGGACGGGGTGAGTTGGACAGAGCACCTGGGTGGTCCCTTCAGCCTTTCCTTCTAGGAGAGGGACTGCTTATGCTAGCAGGGCCGGATGGGGGTGGGGATCCCCACTGCTTCTCTCCTCCCGGATCAGAGAAAAGGGTGCAGCTGAGGCTGGGGGTTGTAGAAATTCAGTTATGTCCCAAAACCTCTATTTTTGTGGGCAAGATACTCTGGCTCCAAACGCATGTACAAGTTGCTGTTCTCATAGCAACGCTAATCCCTGTGCCTGAGGGCACTTCCGCCTAGCCTGGGCGCTGGTTGTGTTGGGGTGGGGGAGACAGGTGCACCTGCAGGAGGAATTTGCCTGGCTCTCATGCCACCACACCCATTTAACAGTTCATACCCCAAATCCTTGGTGTGGCCAGGCAGATTCTCAAGGAGGGTGAATTACCCCCCTATCCTCATTAATTTCACTGCTACAGTCAAACATCTTTCTTCCACCAGTGTATGTGTGGAGGGGGAAGTGTTCAGGTGGACAGCAGATTGTCAGTGTCCTTCCCAGTAGATGAGCTTGGAACTGCCCCTTGAGGGTCAGTCACAAACCAGCCCAGCCTACTTCCTCCCACTGCACCATGGGCATCTGGCCTCCCAGGAAGTGGGCAGGAAGCATGGTCATGAGACTGAGGTGGGGTGGGAGATAGAGGTCTCCCTCTTCTGGGCCCCCCTCCTATCCTGGCCCAGCAGTCTCTCATTGCCCTCATAGTCCATCAGCTCCTTGCTCAGAGGGTTCTCTGTTTCTAGACATCATGAGTTTGCAGGCTTTACCCTGCTAGTTCCCCAGATGCCTGGAAACAGAAGTGGCCACAAGAAGTTGCTCTGTTTCCTCTGCCCAGCTGGCCAACTGAAAGCCAGAGGATGTTTGTCAGTTTACACCTTGAACCCACCCCTCCATCCAGCTCTCCCTGCACCTTGTCCCTGGGTCAAATGCAACTCCCCAGGACAGCTGACTCAGCTGGGTATTGGCCTCCCTTGTAGAAGGTGGGGGATTGAGGTTCCAAGCATCCATCTTCCCATCTTCTTTGACCTAGCCTTTGAATGAGACAGCTACCAGAGCAGAGAAATTGGCTTCCCCTGGTTTGCCAGGCAAATGAGCCCTGTGGATCTGTTTCCTCTATCTCAAGACCCAAAGAAGAGTTGCCAGCTCAGTCTGTGCCCTCTCCTCAATTCTTCTTCCCATCCTGATCCCCAGATGGGGCTAAAGTAGGTTGTTTCCACTACTGTGGAAGAATTAGGGAGCAGCTCTTTCGAGATCTAAGCTAAGCAGCTTTCTGTTCCCTAATACCATCCTGCTGTCTGCCTTGAGGAATTAGCCAGGCCCCTAGACTCTTGAGCCCTCTGAGCTTGTGTCTCTTCCCAGTCCCCCTGGTAAAGTTCCCCAAGGCCATGCCGAGCTAGTATTCATCTCCAAGAATATGGATAGAGTCATACTCTTGAGCCCCCATACGCTATTTATTTGGAGGAAGGCTTAGCCTCATTTCTCCAACTCTTATCTTGCAATAAATGGCCCTACTGCCTTTGCCTTTAGCTCAGCCCTTTCCCTCTCTGCCCAGCTGTTATGTATAGGTGGCAACCAACACCTTAATTTTTTTTCCTATGTATACCTTGCTTTGGGGCTAGGATGGAGGATGAAGGCTAAGTGGGGAGAAGATGGGGGAGGCTCCTGGTATTCTAGGAGGAACAGGAGGAATCCAGAGTCTTCAGCTCAAGGTGATCTAGTCTCTGAGGTGGACTAGTTCCCCAGTTCTTAGTGGCCCCTAGCAGCTGGAAGCCCTTGGAGAGGCAGGGTTTTGGGGGAACACCTCCTTTCCTAAAGCCCCGAGCCAAGGAGGGGCCAGTGGCCAGCCTGCAGCTGAGGTCTCTGCAGTACCGGGGCCCAGCCAACAACTGAGCAGGCCAGCCCTGCTGGGGGAAGCTCCAGAGACCTGATGCTGTGCCCACATTACTCCTTCAGAGCTCCATCCAAATTGCCTTTGAGGAGGTGCCCCAACTTCCACCCAGAGCCAGCATCAGTCATGTGATCTGCGTAGACCAATCAGAACGCACCATGGTAAGGGTCTGAGGGCATTGCCCTCTTTGGGGCTTGAGGAGGATGCTGACTCCAAGTGTTCCCTTTAGTCTGCCTTTAGTCTGGGGTGGTTTTTTTTTTGGTCCTTTTTTTTGGAGACAGAGTCTTGCTCTGTTGCTGGGGCTAGAGAGCAGTAGCATCATCATAGCTCACAGCAAGCTCAAACTCCTGGGCTGAAGCGATCCTCCTGCCTCAGCCTCCCAAGTAGCTGAGACTACAGGCGTGCCACAATGCATGCCTAATTTTTCTATTTTTACTAGAGACAGGGTCTTGCTCTTGCTCAGGCTGTTCTCGAACTCCTGAGCTCAAGCAATCCTCCTGCCTTGGCATCCCAGAGTGCTAGGATTACAGGCGTGAGCCACCACACCTGGCCTAGTCTGGGGCTTCTTAACTTGGAGTCTGTGAATGCCTTAGGGTTGTCGTCCCCAACCCCCAGGGCTGTGGCATGGCACTGGTCCATGGCCTGTTAGGAAATGGGCTACACATCACTACCTGAGCTCTGCACCACCTCCACCCCCACCCCCAGTGCATGGAAAAATTGTTTTCCATGAAACTGGTCCCTGGTGCCTAAAAGGTTGGGGACCACTGCCTTAGGGACCTAAGGATTAGTTTCAGGAGGTCTAAGAATCCCACTGAGGTTGTGTGCAAAATGTTGTACGTGTGTATATCTGCATTTTTCTGGGGAGTGGAGGCTTTGGTTTTTATCTGATTCTTTTAGGGATTTATGACCCCAAAAAGGAAAAATCCCAAGGAAAACCAAAGTGGGGAAGGGTCTGCTGAACCACTATAGGCTAAGACAAAGCAGGGTGAGCACCCTTCCTCCACACCTGCCCCTGCCCCCCTTTCTCAGGTGCTGCATTGTCAGCTCTCTGCTGAGGAGGTGCGGTTCCCAGTCTCTGTGACCCAGCAGTCCCCCGCTGCCGTCTCCATGGAGACCTACCATGTCACTCTGACACTGCCACCAACACAGGTAGAGGGGCACATGGGAAACTGAGTTGGGCAGGGGGTGGTTCAGTTCGCTCCGCTTTTTCCATTTGATTCTTCTCTGGAATGGATTTCAGGAAGAGAGGGTTCTGGGGGGTTGAGAGTCGTTGAGGAGTGGGGCAATCCAACCCAGTCGCGTTTTCCCTATCTGCAGTTAGAAGTCAACCTGGAGGAAATCCCTGGTGAGGGGCTGCTAGTATCCTGGGCCTTCACTGATCGCCCAGATCTCAGCCTGACGGTGCTTCCCAAGCTGCAGGCCAGGGAGGTAAGGAGGCAGGGCTGGCAGAGAAGAGGCAGAGCAGGGAGGGGAGGCAGAGCTGGGAGCTCCACCTATTTGCTGTCCCCTTCTCTCTGCAGAGAGATGAGGAACAAGTAGAGCTCTCCACGATTGAGGAAATGATCAAAGATGCCATAGTCAGCACCCAGCCAGCCATGATGGTCAACCTCAGGGCTTGCTCTGCCCCAGGAGGCCTGGTGAGTAGCACCCAAAGCAAAAGATTTGCATGCACCCTGTCCCCAGGGTACTATGTCAGGATTCTTGCTCTGTTCACATCCTTCTGGTCTTAGGTACCCAATGAGAAGCCACCCATGATGTCCCAGGTCCAGCCAGCCATCCTCAGACCTACCCGGTTATTCCTACGGCAGCTTCGAGCATCTCACCTGGGAGATGAGCTGGAAGGTGAGAGCTAGAAGCAGCTGGGGGACAGTCAAGGCTCTGGTTGCAGACATTCCCTGCCCCTCTGTCAAAGGTACAGCCTCTCTATTCCTCAGTGTCTTCCTGTCTTTGATCTGAGCATCTTCTAACTTCTGGTTCCTCACAGGCACTGAGGAACTATGCTGTGTAGCTGAACTCGACAACCCCATGCAACAGAAGTGGACCAAGCCCGCAAGGGCTGGTCCCGAGGTGGAGTGGACAGAGGACCTGGCACTGTAAGGAGTGATGCCACCCTCACCCCTGCTCCATGGGCAGACTTCCAGCATATCCCTGGCATGAATCAGCTGTGTTTCCAGTGGCCCTTGGTGTGAGCCCCTATTGTATGGCAGGCCCTAGCCTAGGTCTCAGGGATACAGACATGACCAAGATACAGCCCCCACCCCTGGGTCAGTCACAGACTTGAGACAGAGACAGATGTACACAAAGAAGATAGTACAGCTGCTCCAGTCGAGGTTTATATAACATGCCATGGGAGTGCTTAAATTCCCTTAGGGGAATAAGGATCAGAGTAGGCTTCGTGGAGGAGGTGGCATATAAACCACACCTTAGAGCAAGAGTAGAGTTTCACCAGAGTGTGAAAATATTCTCAGCAGAGGGAACAACAAGAGCAATTGAAAGAGGGTGGTTTGAGACCAAGAGACTGGCAAGACAGGTGGAGCAGGGCCAGGGAGGATTTGAATGCCCAGCTGAGGACTGCAGTCTCCGCTCAAGCCCTGTCCCATTCTCATGGGGAGAGAGAGTTTTGGAGGGCAGGATATTCTGACTGGAGCACTTGCACCATCTTATTGACGTACATCTCTCTCTGCCTGGCCTGTGACTGAGTCAAGGATGGGTTCGGTTTGCTAATCTTCCCCTTGCCTGCCCCTTCTCCTTTTGGCCCACAGGGATCTGGGCCCCCAGAGCCGGGAGCTGACCCTGAAAGTACTGAGGAGCAGCAGCTGTGGGGAGAGTGAGTATGGGGCAGAAGGGGACACCTCTGGGCAGGTGCTGAGCATTGCCTGGTCGTGGGCCCAGCTCACAGTGCCACCCCTTTCCCCAGCTGAACTCCTGGGCCAGGCTACACTGCCTGTGGGCTCCCCCTCCAGATTGCTGTCTCGAAGACAGGTGTGCCCACTCACCCCAGGGCCAGGGAAAGCCCTGGGACCAGCAGCCACCATGGCAGTGGAGGTGAGACTCTAACCCTTGGGGGGAGGTGGGAGGACACAGGGGACGGGCAGTCTCTGAGGCCTTGCCTCTCTGCTCTCTCACCCCTGGGCAGCTGCAGTATGAAGAGGGCTCTCCTCAGAACCTGGGCACACCCACCCCCTCCACTCCACGCCCCAGCATCACACCTACCAAGAAGATTGAGCTGGACCGGACTATCATGCCCGATGGCACCATTGTCACCACGGTCACCACTGTCCAGTCCCGGCCCCGTATAGATGGCAAATTAGGTAAAAAGGAGGAGCCTAGGAGCCCAGTGTTAGCCAGGGTTCCTGGACTGCAGACCCATGGCAGGACAGGGAAAGGGGATGGAAAGACCTAATTCCAACTCACCTGTTTTGGGACATTCCATTCCAATCCTCCCACATCTTCCTCCCAATCGCTTTATCTCTCACGCTTTCCCTTACCTCCTGCCTCTTCCAACTCCTCCTCTCACCCTTCAGTCCTGGATCTACCCACCCCTCACACAGGACTCGTGCGCTTTCACCTGCCCAAGTTCCTCTCTGTCTTTTCACAGGTCTCCTTCCTTCCCTGTCTCGAGCCCCAACTGGCTAATTGTCCCTCCCTCTACCCTCAAACCTCTGACACCCCGTGGGTCCTCCAACAAACCCAGAGGCTTCTGTGGCCTTTTCCCCCAACTCAGTGGCCCTCTATCACACTTCTCCTATCTCTGGGGGCCCCAAGGAATTGCCCCTACCTCTAGGGAGCCCCTGTACCCTCTCTGTGTGCCCTCCAGATTCCCATGACACCTCCCCACACTCCCATGGGCTCCAGTTATATCTTTGTGTCCCCATGGCATCTTCTTAATCATCCTTGTGATTAATCAACTCTTAATCATCCTTGCCCTCTGTGTTACCAAAAGCCTGTATCTCAGTAGAGATAGTAGGGGTGGGGGCCACTCTAAAGCACCTCCCAGCTCACTGACCCTCCCCCACCCACCAGACTCCCCCTCCCGCTCCCCGTCCAAGGTGGAGGTGACCGAGAAGACGACAACTGTGCTGAGCGAGAGCAGTGGCCCCAGCAATACCTCCCACAGCAGCAGCCGTGAGTGGGCAGTGGGATGTGTGAGTGTGGGTTGGCCCTGGTGTACCAGAGTCAAAAACCACTTTGGGGAGGGGCAGGAGGAGTTCGAATCCAAGAGGGAGCCGGGGAAAAGTCAGGCTGTCCATCCTCTGTACCCCCAGCAGGGGAAAGCCAGCTTTCCAACGGCTTGGACCCCGTAGCAGAGACAGCGATTCGCCAGCTGACTGAGCCTAGCGGGCGGGGAGCCAAGAAGACACCCACCAAGCGCAGCACTCTCATCATCTCTGGTGTTTCCAAGGTAACAGGGCTCTGGAGAAAGGAGCTGGGATAGGGAGAAAGCCCTAATGGGTCACTCCTGCCCATTAAAACTTGTCCCTCTTGCCAGGTGCCCATTGCTCAGGACGAGTTGGCACTATCCCTGGGCTATGCGGCATCCCTGGAAGCCTCAATGCAGGATGACACAGGGACCGGAGGAGGTCCCTCTTCACCTCCCTCAGACCCACCAGCCATGTCCCCCGGACCCCTAGATGCCCTCTCCAGTCCCACAAGTGTCCAGGAAGCAGATGAGACAACACGTTCTGACATTTCTGAGAGACCATCCGTCGATGACATTGAGTCAGAAACAGGGTCCACTGGTGCCCTGGAGACCCGTAGCCTCAAGGATCACAAAGGTGGGAGATGTTGGCAGGATGCCCCCACCTCTTTTATGCCCAGTAGCATGACCGGGTCCTATTGGACACTCAGGGACAGGGGACCCTCAAGCCAACTTGCCTTCTCCTTCCTCCCCTAAGCGATCTCCAGAGTTCTCAGCCTGTGCCAGCCAAGCAAGAGTAGACAGGGGAACTTTGTGCCTTGGTTTCTGGTCTGGAACTGGCAGGCTTGGGTGATAGGAAGGGATGCCAAATCATTTCCCTTTACCTCCATTTTTCTTTCTTCCTGAGTCTGTGTGCTGGCCTTCCTTCTCTCTTTTTTTAAGAAAAAAATTTCTTCCCTTTCTTTCTTTCTTTTCTTTTCTTTTTTTTTTTTTTAAGACAGTCACCCAGGCTAGAGTGCAGTGGCATCATCATAGCTCACAGCAACCTCAAACTCCTAACAGGCTCAAGCGATCCTCCTGCCTCAGCCTCCCCAGTAGCTGGGACTATAGATGCATGCCACCATGCCTGGCCCAAATTTCTTCCCTTTCTTTTGTATCCTCTCCCCTATGTGTATAAGAAATCTTACCCCAGGCCAACCCTAGGATTGTCCCTCTGGGTGTGACATAGGCTGTGGACAGCTGTGGTAGTTCTTCTAACTTCAAAGGATGAGGGGCTTGCCCCAAAACATCTTCATCCCTCTACTAATGAGTCTGTCAACCACAGTCTATCTATTTATGATTTAAGCTGTCATCACTTCTTGGGATAATGAGATTCCTAAGTGCAAAACCTGCTGGGCAAGTACCTTCCTCATTACACTGGTTCTGAATGTACCTCTTTGAAGTTTCCAGACATAACACTTCTTGCTCACAGCCTGGAATTCAGCAAACATGTCAGTGTCAACTCACCTTTCCCTTCATGATGTATAGCCTTTTGGGGACACCCTCTGCTTAGCCTTTGTCTTTCTGTAGGAAAGAGGCCCAATCCCAGTCTGTCCTCACGGAGTAGCCTGCCCCACGATATTCCTTTTGAGGGCAGAGTCAGGAGTGCACACAGAATCCCATGAGCACTACAGTTTTTCCACAGGAAGGACAAAGCACGTATTTGTTTCTACTTCCTTTCCTGAGGAAGTCTGGCTTCTGAGCCAAGGGACTGGTTCTGTTTTGCATCTTCTATCCGTCCATTGTCTGTTGTTTCTCTGCCCTCTACCCCACCCCATGTCCCTCTCTCTGCCTCAGCTTCCCCTCTTCCCCTGCAGTGAGTTTCCTGCGCAGTGGCACTAAGCTCATCTTCCGCCGGAAGCCTCGACAGAAGGAAGCTGGTCTGAGCCAATCACACGATGACCTCTCCAACACAACGGCCACACCGAGTGTCCGAAAGAAGGCTGGCAGCTTTTCTCGCCGCCTTATCAAGCGCTTTTCCTTCAAATCCAAACCGAAGGCCAATGGCAACCCCAGCCCCCAGCTCTGAGGGCCCTCCTTACCTTCTGGGCTAGGAGAGAGCAAGAGTGCTCTCAGCCCATTCCCCACATCCCCTTCCGTACCCCTTCCTGGATTCCCAGTGCCTGGGCCAGGAAAGCCCTCTGGGCTCCAGGAAGCCCTGTCCACCCTGGGCCATGGGGCCGATTGGAAGGGTATTTGCAACGGGAAGCATGTGAGGTGGGCACCCGTTGCAGAGGACATAGAAGAGGGAGTTGGTGGCTGGGAGTAAGAGGAGGGCTCTGTCTTGGCATGCGTGGCATCCCTCAGCGTTTGCCTCCTGCTGACACTGGCCCCTGAGAGGAGTCCCGGGGTGCTCAGCTCCTCAGCTGATCCTTCCTCCCTTATTTATTCTCTTTTCTATTTATATGTGTGGTCTAGGACCCTCAGTGAACAGACGATAGAGGGCATCTTTCCCAGGTGACCCTTCTTTTCTGTCCCACACCTCCCTCAGGTCTCCACTCAGACCAGCACCAGTGTCTGCCTCTGAGGACATTGCAGCTCATAGAAAGCCGGGCCGGTGCCCAGGATGGGGGGCAGGTACTCCCCACCTCCCTGCCTCTGCTTCTGCTCCTCACCCCTCCCTTCCCTTTTATTACCGTTTTTTGTACTTGATGCCTTCTCTGTGAGCAGTGGCTCTGTTGGAAGGAGGGAGCCAGGAGCCTGGTGGGAAGCCTTCCCCAGAGAGATGGCTTTATGGGCTTTATTTAAAGACTGTGTGATGATGGAACAGGAGCAAGGCTGCACCTCTGTATGTTGGGAGATGACGATGATGATGTCCATTGCTGTGTGATGGCTTGGAATTTAATTTATTAAATTAAAGTCAAATTGGAGTTTATAAACTGGACAACTGGTTATCCTTTGAAAGGCAAATAGACAGTGAGGAGTGGTAATGATGGTGTGGAGGATGAGAGACAGGGGCCCAGCTAGTGAGGCTCCTGGGGGGGTAGATGACACACATAGTGAGTCTCCTAAGAAGTTCCTACAGGGAAGATAGGACATGTAGAGAGAAGCTGGGAGAGACAGGAGTCTCTGAATGGTTAAGTTGTAGCAAAAAAGTCAATTGACTAGTACAGGCATCTTTATTCCCCTTTCTGGAACAGGCTGCTCCTTCCAGGATATGAAAGAGTTCAGAGCACAGACTCTGGAACTTGACTGCCTGCTTGGGTTTGAGTCCCAGCTCCACTAATTATACCTGTGTGACCTTGGGCAGTTATGTAACCTCTGAGTGCCTCAGTTTTCTCATCTGTAAAATGGGGACTGATAATCGTAGCTGCCATTTGGTTGTGGGTGAGAAATAAATGAGTAAAGTGCTTAGAACTCTCCGATATAGTCAGTGCTGCATAAGTGTTAACTATTGCCTCAGAAGAGACAGGAAGGGGGAAGTCTTAAGAGTATTTCATTATAAAAAAGTTTTTTATTCCTAAATGTGAGCAAGTTTCAGGGAGTCATACATACCAGCAAACTGTGTCCATGGTTCCTGTCCTCTGGGACCTTGCCTACACAGGTAAGTTGCTGCAGGATGTCAGACTGAGCAAAGGACAAGGAAGCAGGAAAACTGAGTCTGCTACAAACATACTGACTGACCTTGAACAGGCCACTTCTCCTTTCTGGAATTCAACTTCCTCATCTCTAAAATAAGGGTGACCTGGATAAAAGGTCACTTCTAGCCTTGACATTCTATGGCTTACCTACAGCACAGGGGGCTTAGGGCACATGCCTTTGGGTAGATAGCACGTGGAAATTGTTAATATTCCCCATGCTCCTGTCTGTCCTAGTTACAGAATGTGAGATTTTTTTTTTTTTTTGAGACAGAGTCTCACTCTATTGCCCAGGCTAGAGTGCCGTGGCATCAGCCTAGCTTACAGCAACCTCAAACTCCTGGGCTCAAACAATCCTCCTGCCTCAGCCTCCTGAGTAGCTGGGACTACAGGCATGCACCACCACGCCCAGCTAATTTTTTCTATTTTTAGTAGAGATGGGGTCTGACTCTTGCTGAGGATGGTCTCAAACTCCTGAGCTCAAGCAATCCTCCTGCCTCAGCCTCCCAGAGTGCTAGGATTACAGGCGTGAGCCACCACGCCCAGCCTGAGACTTTTTAAAAATTTTTCAATAGATTTAGGGGGTACAAGTGTTTTTTTTTTTTGTCACATGGATGAATTGTATAATGCTGAAGTCAGGGCTTTTGGTGTACCTGTCACCAGAATAGCGTATATTGTACCTGAAAGCTAATTTTTTGTCCTCCCCCTCCCCCCCTTCATAGTTTCCAATGTCCCTTACACCACTTTATGACCATATATGCCCATTGTTTAGCTCCCACTTATAAGTGAGAACATGATATTTTCTGAAATACTTCACTTGGGATAATAGTCCCCAGTTCCATCCAAGTTGCTGCAAAAGACACTATTTCCTTCCTTTTTATGACTGAGTAGTACTCCATGGTATGTATGTATGTGTATAGATGAGTATACCTCATCTTCTTTATCTACTCATCAGTCAATGGGCATGTAGGTTGATTCTGAATATCAGATATTTAGAAAGAATGGCAGAGTATGGATATTTGGTTAGTTTTTGTATAGTGAAATGCTCAACTCTAGGTCATAAAAACTCAAGAGATTTTTTCAAGCTGTTTCTCCTAATCTAAGAAATGCAACTCTTAGTGTTCACAGAGGAGTAAGTTTTTTTGTTTTTGTTTTTTGGGTTTTTTTGCCAGTAGGACAAGACAGCCAAACACACTACACTTGTAATTTCATAGGAAGTATTGTTGATGGGAGGGAGGGTATTCACATTCTCGCTGTACCAGGGAGTTGAGTAGATTGTACTAAGCTTCCAGTGCTAAGCTGCTCAGAGTTTGGTGGAATCACATATTTTATAGTGAAGAGCCTAATCATGTTTCAAAAATAGGGATTTTTTTTGAAATGAATGAAAAAGAAATTCAAAACATAATTTTATCAAGTTTATCCATTTCACACTTTCAGAAGAGATCCACAGCTTTTAATGAATTATACTTTAAATTTTTGTGGCAGCTTTTAAAGAGCAAATCTCAGTATATTTCTGAATTATCCAGCCAAAATTGTAGATTGTTTTCAAGAGAAGCAGATTGAGATAGAACTAAACTATGCTAGACAGCGTGACATTGCCTTAAATTTTGGAAACATATGGATGTCAGAGCAATCCTGAAATTTTTGCTCTGTAACCTGTGTTTGAGTTTACACAGCTCTGTGAATGAACTTTTTCTTCACAAAATTGCTAAAATAAAGCCAAGAGTCATTTTCAGTGTTGTAAATCTGAATTAAAATGAGGTTGGCATTTCATGAAGTACTGCTATAACTATGCACTCTTGAGTTACTAGAGTTGGCAAATTACTTTTTGTTGCTAGAGTTGGCAAATTACTTTTTGTTACTTTTGAATTATTTTTAAAATCCTGTTTTAAAATAGGGACCAAGGTATAATTCACTACTGTTAAAAACCAAATTCATGCACAAATATGATCTTACTTTTAGTGGCATCTTTAAATTCATTTTACTTATATTGAACATTTAATGTGTTTTCTGATTATACAAATTATATAGCTTTATTTTTAGGTTAGAAAATACAGAAAACTATAATGCAATAAAATATCAACCCTAAGGAACTTTACGAACCCTAACTCAGTTTTAGCCACTGGGCTGTGATGGGATTATAAAGGTGAAGAACACAGATATAATCTCTGTCCTCCCTCACTGAACTAGTCTAGTGCAGAACACAGAAAGTAAACAGGCAAATACAATACAATGTGATAGAGCCGTGTTGGGAAATACAGGAAAGGGCTATCAAGGAAGACTTTTTAGAAAAAGAAGCAACTACACCGAGAGAGACCGTAAGAATGAGTAGCAGGAATCAGTTAAATAAATATGGGAGAAGGAGAAAGGGAAGATTATTCCAGGTAGAGAAAAACAAGTTCAAGGCTTGAGAGATAACATACAGGTAGGTGTGGTAGAAAAACTGAAAGAAATCTGGGGCTGGAGAGCAGGAAATTAGGTCGAGAATGACTCAAGATACAGTTTAAATTGGCAGAGAGGGTCCCAATGCTGAAGGGTCTAGAAAGCCTCAGTGTGGTTTTAGAGCTTTGCCCTAAAGCCAACAGAAATCCTTTGGGTTGTTTAAAGCACGGTGTCACCAAATGTGCTTTTCATAAAGGTCACTTTGAGCGCTCCGTGGAGGATGCTTCGGAGGGAAGCAAGAGGGCACGCAGTGGGACCCCGTTAGACTAGCGCGAAAAGCTCGGCTTGACGTCGTTAATAGACTAGGGTGGGAGCGGTGAAGATAAAGCAAATGGGATGAATGTGAGAGATCCTGTGTTTAAGGAGGCACTTGGCAATGGATTGGATGTTACGGGTGAGAGAAGAATCAGTGATGACTGCCAGGTTCCTAACCTGAACGAGTGGCTGGATGACGGTCGTTCACGGAGCCTGGGAACACAGGAGGCAGAAATTTGGAGGGGAAAGAAAACCTGACACAGGAATACCAATATTTAAGAGATAACAAAACTAACAGATTGACGGATAGAGGTAGGACCTGCCCCCCCACCGTCCCCGTCTAGGACGAGCGGGGCTGGCAGCTCCCGGCAGCGACCCTCCCACGCCCCTTCCTCCGCGCTGCTCATGCAGCCACCTAACTAACGCAATGAACCACGGGAGAGAGACCCCACCGGGCACCCTGCTCGATCCCTGCGCATGCCCATTGAGTCTCGCGCGTCGAGTCTGCGCAGTTGGGGAAATTGAGGCCCCTGAGCTCCCTGCCTACGCATCGCCTGGAGCCCCGCGGCGCGGGTCGGAGCTACCTTTTCCTGCATCCGGTAGCCCCTCTCTCCCGCCTGGGACGCCGAGCCCCACCCACCGTACCCGCCCTTTCCGTGTTTTGGTGCGCATGGGTTCCGCCAGACGTAGCTACCATTGGCTGCCAGTCGGAACTCAGGGCGACGATTGGGTGTCGCTTGCCGTCGCTCAAGTGCCCTGCACGGAGACGGTTTGAGGTGGGAGGAGAGCTGGGCAGACCCGGAGCCGACTGAAGGTAAGCTGGGGCCGGTGCTCTGCGAGTAGGCGTCGCGGGTACACTCTGCGGGGGCTGCAGAAGGCCAGGCTCTTCCCGAGCCACCTTGGCGAGGCTTTCTTTGGGCTCGTGCACGCTGGTCCGCCCTCGCCCGGTCCCTTCACTGCGACTCAAGCCCTCATGCTTTCTAGTCGAATGGCTTCGCTGCCGCCGAGACTCGGTCACCGCCGCTCGTTAGGGGGAAGGATTCCGGGAAGCCCTCGTGTGAGAAGCCAGTGAGACGTTTTGCCAAACGGGACAGTCTCCTTTATTCTCTCCGAATCCTACCCGTCCTTAGAGCCTTGTTGGCCCGGGCTGCACCGCGTTTCTCTCTATCCTGATCTCCCTCGTCGGGAACTTTGTTTTGATTATTGTCTTCGCTGGCCAGAGCCTTATCTCTTTGGCCAATTGTGAGTCCTGAGGAGTTTAGGACCTGAGCCCCTTCTTTTTTTGAATACCATTCAGGGTTTGTTCAGCTTTACAATATATACTCTCTTAAGTATTTGCCAGTTGCTTCTTGTCGTGATTCCTGATTTAAAAAAAAAAGTGTTAGGAATCCCTTGGACTGTCATTTTGTTGGCCTTTTTTGCAGAATTTGTGCTTAGATCGTCTCACCCTCAGAAGCAAAGATACTAATAGCTAACACTTTTTGAATTCTAGGTAAGCATTTTAATATCCATTATCTAGTTCTCAATTCAGTGAGATAGGTATAATCATTTCCATGCTACATGGGAAACAGGTCTGAGTAACTTGCCTGAAGTCACATAGCTAGTAGATGTTGGAGCTTCTTTACCAGAGCGTTGAATCCATCACCGATTGCTGTGCAATGAGTATGCTATTTTACATTTAAGGAAACAGAGTCAGAGAAGCTAAGCGATTTGTCCAAAATAAGGTGGTAAGTTATAGATTTACTTAAACATTGTAAAAGCTCCTAGTTGGTGTATGCTGGCCCTGGGAATAGGACTGAACAGGACACATGCCAGGCTTTCCGGGAGCTTACAGCTTAATTGGAGGAAATGGACAAAATACTACTTGATAAAACATACAATATCTGTGTGGAAGAGGGAATCAGGAGGGGTAAGATAGGCAGATGTAGGAGGAAAATGGAACCAAACTCCCTAGCTTTAAATTTTCTGTCTGAGTGCAGTGACTGACACTTGTAATCCCAGCACATTGGGAAGTCGAGCAGGGAGGATTGCTTGAGGTCAGGAATTTGAGACTGGTTTAGGTAAGAAAGCAAGACCTCGTCTCTACAAAAAAAGAAATTTAAAAGTTAGCTGGCTGCAGGTGGCACCTGCCTATAGTCCTAGCTACTGGGGAGTCTGAGGCAGGAGGTATTGCTTAAGCTCAGGAGTTCAAGGGTACAGTGAGTTGTGATTGCATCACTGCACTCCAGCCTGGGCAACAGAGTGAGACCCTGTCTCAATAAATAAATAAGTTGTCTCCATCACTTCCTAGCCTTGTGACCTTGGGTAAATAACATATCTAGGCCCATTTTCTCCTCTGTAGAGTGGGATAATAATAGTACCTACCTCAGTAGGGTTGTTGTGTTAATGAGTTTTTATAAATATGAAACACTTAGAACAGTGCTTGGCATATAGTTGGTACTTAATAGACAAGAAACTTGAACCCATGTCTTTTGACAGCTGGTCCAGGGACCTCTCCACTATACTAGTTGCTTCATTTGTATTCCTTGCCTGCATATGTCAGAGTCTTATCTGGCCAAATTGTGAGTTCTTAGGAGTTTAGGACCTGGGTCTCTCTTTTCTTGAATATCTTTCAGGGTTTATTCAATGTTTTCTTTTACAATGTGTACCCTCTTAAGTGTTAAGAGGGAGGAGTGTGGACCATATAGTTACTCCGTCCCACATCTCAGGGTAGAAACAAGCAGGACATAAGAAGAGAAAATTAAGAAGGCTGGAAGACAGTGAAAGAGGAAGTCAGAGAGCTTTGTCTTCTCTAGTTAGCCTGCCTCCTGGTCTTACCCGTCAGTCTAACAGCAGGTACATGCTTAGACTATTTGTGCTCAGCACAGTATGGTGACACTAATGGGCATGATACAGTTTCTTCTCAGAAGCATCTTATAATCCAGTTGAGTAAATGAGACTAGAACACATAAAATGACCATCGGCAGCATAAAAATAGGGTTGAGGTTTTATAGTGTCAACTGTACTAGCCATAGAACCAAGAAACGAGCAATCACTGAGGGGTGGGGTAGTTTAGGAAGGCTTCCTAAATGTGATTATCTCCTGATATTTATTGAGCATTGGTACAAAGCTCTGTACTGACTCTAGGAATGAGAATGAGATAGTACCTGCCCTGAGAAACTCCTAGTCTAGAGGAGACACATTCCATTGCTTTGGAACAAAGGCTGTAATGAAGGTGTGTATGGAATGCTGTGGGCAGGAGGTGGGATATTCCAGCTGTATCTGGATGAATGGGGAATGGGGTCACCTAGGAGAGGACATCTGGGTTTGAAGGGTGAGTAGAAGTTGCGTAGGCAGTTTTAGGAGAATGTAGTGCATTCAGGGACAAAGATAATTGAATCAGAGGAAGAAGGAATGAATGGACAGGCGAGGAAGCCAGAGAAGCAGCATGGTGTGGGGGAAAAGAGCATGATCCTTGGATTGGAATAAGGGTGCTCTTACAGCAAATGAAGTGAAGTGTGGAGAGGGCTCACCATAAGGCTGACACACCGAAGCCCTTCAATACCTGTTAGTTTCCTTACTGAGACCTTGGAGAAGTCAGTTGAGGCCAGTTTGAGAAGAGCCTTGCATTTCATACTGTAGGTGGTAGAAAGTCAGAGGAGGTTTGGGATTTTAGGTCTGTCTTAGGAAGGCTTTCCCTACTTTTCTTACCCCAACATTATAAAAGCAGTCAATATTTTCTCCTAATAAGGATTTACGGTTAGTCTGTGAGCAACTCAGCAACTCCATGTACAACCCAGAGTGTCAAGGGTGACCAGATTCTTCTCTGAGGGGGAAAAATGGCTATTTGGGCTCAATAGGTATAGTAGATTCAGAAACCTGTATTGGAGGCATGAAGTGTTTTGTTTTTTGTATTTTCTCTGTTTTTTTCCTCTTAGTATTCAGGAAAGGCTTTTTTCAGAGTTCCCATCTGTCTCAGGTAGGCCAGAGGGAGCAACAGGGTCTACCATGGTGTAGGCAGCAAGAATCAGTGAAAAAGCCCAAGGAGAAGGTGACACTCAGGGGACAGAGTCAAGGCCTCTTAGTGTCCTCTCTCCTCCCAGAAATTTTGCTTACTGTCATCCTCTGTTCTGCGTTTTGCTTTAATGAGGGAAACTATTCTTTTATTGTTCCTCAAAGTATGTTCCTGAAAGTGCCTGCATCAGAACTGAGGTGCTGAATTAAAAAGGGCAGATTTCTAGGCTTAACCCCTGCCTTCTTGAATCCAGACTTTTAGGGGAGGGGCTAGAGAACTTTGCATTTGTGTGCATATTAAAAATTGAGGACCTTTAGTTTTGTGTTCATCTTTCTTCACCAAATATCTGTTATATGCCTAAGAATGCCTGGTACTGTTATAGACACCCAAGGTGCAGTATAAACTAGACAGACGTGGCTTCTTATGTTCAAATGGAATCTACATTTTAACAGAAGGTGTTAGGGGAGTGGTGGAGTAAACCATTGGGTGGGTTAGGCAGAGGCAGGTTGTATGGCGCTTTGAAAGTCTGTCAGGGGACTTGTGACATGATGCAATAAGAAGTAAGGGGCTTCTGGGCTCATCTGCAGACTGTATTGAGTGGAAAGAATATGGACTTTGGAGTCAGCCCAACTTGACCCTACCATACCACTAATATGTGGCCTTAGACAAATCAATTAACCCCTCAAGCCTCAGGTCCTTATCTTTTTGTTTTTTATTTTTTTGGAGACAGGATCTCACTTTGTCGCCCAGGCTGGAATGCACTGGTGCTATCATCACTCACTGCAGCCTCGAACACCTGGACTCATGCAATCCCCCTGCTTCCTAAGTAGCTGGGACTATAGGCGTGCACCACCACACCCAGCTAATTTATTTATTTATTTTTTGTAGACATGCAGTCTCACTATTTTGTGCAGGCTGATCTCAAACTCCTGGCCTCAATTATTAATCCTCCCACTTCAGCCTCCCAAAGTGTAGGGATTACAGGCATGAGCCACCCACACCCTGCCAGACAGGTCCTTATGTATAAATGAAATTAAAAATAATGCCTACCTTATAGGGTGGTGTTAGTAATTAAATGACATAAGGCAAATAAAATGCTTAATATGGTGCTTGACATAGTGTAAAATTAAAACCAAAAAATTTTGTTATCCCCATTTGGTAGAATGTTCAGAAGTTAAGGGTTAAGTTTTTGGCCAAGGTCACACAGCTAGTAGATGGTAGACAGTGGAGCCTGGATTTGAACTCTGGTTCCTGTCCCAGGCCATCTCTTTGAACCTGAGCATTGTTCTACCTCCCATAGGAATAATTCCTTCTTGGTGGGTTGCTCTGAAGCTTTGTGAGAAAATGTCTGTTAAAGTATTTAGCTCAGTGCCTGGCACACACCCAATATTAGGGTTATTTTGTGTTTTTTTTTTTTTTGCCAGCATGTCATAGTTTATTCTCAAACCCTGAAGTACTATATATATCCTTTAATAATCCCATTGAGAGAATTTCATGCTACTTAGAGGGAGTGCTTACTTACATATGGGTGATACTTTCCTGTTTCCATTGTATAGTCTACTTAATAATGTTAGTTTTTGTTCTCCCTTCCCAAGAACACCAGATCCCTTCCAGGGGTTTGAGAAATTCTCCTCTTCCCTTACTAAAAAAACATGGGATTTCTCACAGGTTATTGGAAAAACACCTGCTGGTTGTAAGCAGGCTGCCTGCACAGCCATTTGCCCCCAGCAGCACTTGGGTGGAATCCTTGCAGCTGTGGAGTTCTTCCTTTTCCTCTAGGGTGGAGGCCATGCCACCTCCTGGGAAAGTTCCCCGGAAGGAGAACCTGTGGCTACAGTGTGAGTGGGGGTCCTGCTCGTTTGTGTGCTCAGCCATGGAGGAGTTCTGTGAGCACGTCACTCAGCACCTGCAGCAGCACCTTCACGGCTCTGGGGAGGAGGAGGAAGAGGAGGATGATGATGACCCGCTTGGTAAGGGAACAGGACACAGGAAGGGGAAAACGCTCAAGGAAAGGTGGAAAATCAGACTGTCCTTTCCCAAGAGGGAGAAGGCAGCCTGAGAGAATGGTGGTTTATTTTCCTAATTGTGCTTTTTTTGTTTATAAAAACACTTTAAAATCATTTATAGAAAACTCAGTCAATAAGGATATAAGGAATAAATCAGCTATCCTGCTATCAAGAGGCCATTGCTGACAGTACTTTAGTGAGCATTCTTCTTGACATCTCTCTGCATGTGTATATATATGTTAAATATAGGTGAAAAGCTGTCAAGAACTATTTTTTTACTCTGGTAGTATTTCCATTTTCATTTTTCCCTGCAACCACCAGTTAGGAATACATTTTATGTCACAACCTTATACACAAAAGTTAAAGAAAAAAATACTCAAAACAATATTTATCTTTAGTAAATGCTCTCTGAAATCTTCTGTTTTATTCTTTTAGTTAACAAAAATGTGGTTTGCTGTCCACTAAATTGATTTTACTACCCACTAATGGGTCACAGCAGTTTGAAAAAAACTACAGAAAATATGGAGGCAGCTCTTCTTCCCCCACCCCAAATTCTGTTTTAAGTCTGGTGATTATGAGCTATAACTGATAGTTTCAGAAGTATAATATTCCTACAAAAGAGAAATATTTCTACAAAAGAGAAATTGGGGAATGATTATATTTTCTAAAGTATCTACTTTTCAAAACAAATAAATTTCTACAAAGCATTGAAAATTTGGTGCTTGGAGATGCTAGAGAGGGAGGAAATGGATTGGAATAGTTGGTGGGGCCTTTCTGGAGAAGGCAGATCTTGAGCGGAACATGAGGAGAAGGAGGACTGGTGGCTTCACAAGGAGAAGTGGAAGGTGTCCAAGGTTGGGAGGCAGCATCTTCCTCAGGAGCCAGCAGAAACTCTGAGCCAGAGGTCATGTGTGCTAGCCACATCAGCTATCTCTGAGTTTGTGGCACAGGCCTTACGCACACCGTAACCTCTGCCTAGAGCTAGACCACACTTCTTCCTCACCCATTCATAAATAACTTGTCCTTCAGATCTCAACAACAGGGTCACTTCCCAAGACCACTCCCCACCCTGTCTACATCAGATTACCTCTGTTTAACACTGTTGAATAGCACCATGGATACCCACCCCCTTCATAACCCTTATCACTGGTTGCACTTTTATATTTCTAAGTGTGATTATTTGATTAATGTTCTTTCTCCTTGACTGAAAGCTATGTGAGGGAAAGGACTGGGAGTCTTTACTTGTTATATCCCCTGTGCCTGGCAGGCAACTGAAGGTCATTAAATACTGGTATTTGCTGAATGAACTGGTAATTTCATCAGAATTCAGCCAGCCTCCTCACTCCCTGCTAAGTGCTACAGGTAGAAGGAGAGCTGAGTCTTGGAAAGTATCAGACTTCCTTCTAAACCTCTTTCTGCAGAGGAAGAATTCTCTTGCTTGTGGCAGGAATGTGGCTTTTGTTCTCTGGACAGTTCTGCCGACCTCATCCGCCATGTCTACTTCCACTGCTACCACACGAAGCTGAAACAGTGGGGGCTGCAGGCCTTGCAAAGCCAGGCTGACCTCAGCCCCTGCATCCTGGACTTCCAGAGCCGGAACGTCATCCCCGACATCCCTGACCACTTCCTGTGTCTGTGGGAGCACTGTGAGGTCAGCAGGCAGTGTCAGTAACTGGGGTAGAAGGAAGCTGGGATCTTAACTCAAGATGCCTTGGCCCTTTCAGTAATGCCTTATATTTCCAAGATTCCTGCTAGTTTCTCTCCTCCATTTCCATGTACCTCCTTTCCTCAATCTTTCCCATCCCCACCAAGTTAATTTGGGAGAGAGCCAAGAAGTCCGTTTTGGACATACAGGGGTAAGAGTCCCTCCACCCACCCTCAGTCCTCACCCCAAGTTGCCCCTGGCACAGAGTTCCTTCGACAATCCCGAGTGGTTTTATCGGCATGTGGAAGCGCACAGCCTGTGCTGTGAATACCAAGCAGTCGGCAAGGACAACCATGTGGTGCTGTGTGGCTGGAAAGGTAGGGCTGCTCCTTAACTTCTGGCCTCTAGAAGAAACCCTGGGATTCCTAAGGGGTTAGTGCAGCCAGGGTTGGGGCCAGTCCTGCAGGGCAAGGTTGGATCCTGGCTAGAGACAGACCCGGGGGTACTAGAGCCTACTTTGGGGTTTTATGGCTGGATCCTGACAGGGCTTTCCTTCTCAGGCTGTACCTGCACCTTCAAGGACCGCTGTAAGCTTCGAGAGCACCTCCGTAGCCATACCCAGGAGAAGGTGGTGGCCTGCCCCACCTGTGGGGGCATGTTTGCCAACAACACCAAGTTCTTGGATCACATCCGTCGCCAGACCTCATTGGAGCGTAAGCAGTCAGAGGGGTGGGTGGGTGCAAGCTGCCCTGCTTGGAGTGGGGCTGGGGGCATGTTTCCAGGAGAGACCTGCAACTTGGCCCCCTCTTTTTGGGCTCAGGCACCTCCCAGGGTCTCTTTGCCAATTCAGATTCTTAGACATTGTTACTTAGTATTTAACCATGTGCCACATCAGTTATCTCAGGGAATCCTCACAACAGCCCCATGAGGTAGGCTTCTTATCCCCCTTTTTACAGATGAGGAAACTGAGGCTCAGAGAGGTTAAATCTCTTACCTGAGATCACCCAGCTTGTAAGTGGTAAAGCCAGGATTCTAACTCAGGTTCTCGATTCCACATCCCATGTTCTTTCCATGATACTATGTCCATCCATAGCTCCCTAAGCTCCTTTTTCTCCTTGGGTGGTTCTCTTCTGCCTGGGATGGCCCCCCTCTCCTCTCTGTGCCTCTCTACCATCCCCCACGGCCCTCCTTTCTTCTTCCTGCCCCACCCTAGAGCAACGCTTCCAGTGCTCTCACTGTTCCAAGAGATTTGCCACCGAGCGGCTCCTGCGGGACCACATGCGCAACCATGGTAAGTGCCCTGCTGTCTGCAGCCTCCCTGCCTGCCCTCCAAGCTTCCACACGTCCTCAAATCACAGCCTCCTCTCTGCTCCTCTAGTGAATCACTATAAGTGCCCTCTGTGTGACATGACCTGCCCGCTGCCTTCCTCCCTCCGCAACCACATGCGCTTTCGCCACAGTGAGGACCGCCCCTTTAAATGTGACTGTTGTGACTATAGGTAAGGGGAACCAGGGGCCAGAAAACAGAGAGCTCGTCTTCTAGGGTCCCCCATGCCCTCCAACCCGTCCTGACCTCTCCTGGCAGCTGCAAGAATCTGATCGACCTCCAGAAGCACCTGGATACCCACAGCAAGGAGCCAGCCTACAGGTGTGATTTCGAGAGCTGCAGCTTCAGTGCCCGATCCCTCTGCTCTATCAAGTCCCATTACCGCAAAGTGCATGAAGTGAGTGGGGCTGGTGGTGGGAAGGGCGAGCAAAAGTGTGGGGGACCCTGGGGTGAAGAGCTGGCCTCACTTCTGCCTCCCTTCCCCATCAGGGAGACTCAGAGCCAAGGTACAAATGTCATGTGTGTGACAAATGCTTCACACGGGGCAACAACCTCACTGTGCACCTTCGCAAGAAGCACCAGTTCAAGTGGCCCTCAGGGCACCCCCGTTTTCGGTATGTCTCTCAAACCTTCCCCCCATATTAACTCATATTTTTTTTGTATACCTTTTTAACAAGTTTTAAAAACCTTGAATTTGCTGAGGCTTTGATGTCCGCTGTCTCCATTTAGGTGGTGGAGCAAAGCTTACTCTGATTTTTGAATCCAAGGCACAGTGCCAAACCCAATAAATGGTGCCACAAGTCTTGCAGCCAGAACTAGAGCTAGAGTCTAAGGGTCCTGATCTTAGCTCCATGGACTTTTTATAAATCCTTTGACATTCTTGCCCTCCAACACAGACAATCAATCTTTCTCTCTCTTTGTCTGGGTTTGGTTTCTACATGAAATTTTTCATTTGTATGATTCTTCCCTCTTGCCTTTTCTTCTATATATTCCAATAAAGATCTTTTTTGTCTTCATCTCCCATCACTTGGAATCCCAGAACTTCTTCCATCCCTCGTGTTTGTCCCTTGCTTTGCCAGTCTCCAGGCTATGTCTGCATCACCCTACCTGTGTTTGCTGCCCTTTATGTTCCTGCCTCACCAGGTATAAGGAGCATGAAGACGGCTACATGCGGCTGCAACTCGTTCGCTATGAGAGTGTAGAGCTGACACAGCAACTACTGCGGCAACCACAAGAGGAATCCGGCCTGGGAGCATCACTGAATGAGAGCAGCCTGCAAGGCATCATTCTAGAAACAGTGCCAGGGGAGCCAGGACCTAAGGAAGAGGTGGAAGAAGAAGAGGGTGGGGGCAGTGAGAGGACAGCCCTGTCAGCCTCTCAGGACAACTCCAGCCCTGTTATCCATGTGATGAATCAGACCAACGCTCAAGGCCAGCAAGAGATTGTCTACTATGTGCTGTCTGAAGCCCCAGGAGAGCCCCCTGGAGCCCCTGAGTCACCCTCAGGGGGCATCATGGAATAGCTGAGGAGCCGGAGGTCCAGATGGTGTGAAGGCTGTGGAGCCAGACCGTTCCTACACCAGGCCCCAGAGTTTGAGCCAGGCAAATGCAGTGCCCCTAGTGGGCAGCCTTTGCCAATGGATGCCTTTAAGAATGGTGCCGAGAGCAGTGTGGTCCACTGTGGCCCAGGCTTGCATCATTCTGCAGACTCTAAGGACTTCCCTTTTCTGCCAGACTGTGTTTTGTGGGGAGTCTGAGGAGTTTGGATTCTTCGAGGGGATCCTGGATGTGTTTGTTCTTGTTAAGGGGGGTATTATCAGGCTTAACCATAACCCCCAAGACATGCTGGATGGTGATTAAATCCTCTGTCAACTCACATCCATTCCTATCTTTGGGGGTCCTCAGACCCAGGCATGATGTGTGACTGGTCTCTGCAAGGGCCCTTTCCTTGTCACCAGCCAAGGCATTGAGAAGCAAGTAGCCATTTCCCTCTTAAGGTTTCTCCTACAACTCCAAGGACTTTCATGGTTATCCTCAGGGATGGGATTGGAGGCACTGAGTGTGTGTATAACAGTTGTTTTTGGTAATAAAAGATGCTTGGGCTGTTACTCATTTCTTCTTCTTTATGTTTTGTGGCAGTTAAGTAGGTGACAAGGAGATACAGCTACTCAAAAGAAGAGCTGAATAATTAGGCTTGTTCCCCTTTTAGTGACTGAGGTGGTTTGTTTTTGTTTTTAACTGTTCTGTTCTCCCCTTCCCCCTTTGATGAAACTTCTCTGTTTCTTCTCAGAGCATCTGCTATCTCTGTGGAGATCCCTGTTTGGCCATGAGTGGGTAGTAGCAGCACTATAGAATGGACCAGAATGGGGCTCACCAGGAAGACAGAGTAGCTAGTTGACCGTGGCCACACTCTCAAGTTCTGATTAGAGCCCAGTGCCTCTGGGGTAGGGGTTGTTTACCTGAGGGGCTGTGGGACTGGGAAGGAAGCTGGGGGTAGAGGGTGGATTGGGGATGCCCCTCTCAGAATATCAGGCATTCAAGGGTCCAGGAACCAAGCTAGAAAATTGTGTCTGAATGTGTATCTTCCTGGGGAAAGGATCTGTTTTTTATTAGATTCTCAAAAAGGTTGAAACCCCCGCAAAATAAGAACCATTCTTTAGGCCATTTCAGCCTCTTCTTAGCACCCTGTGTCCATTCTTAACAGTTTCTGCCATTCTGAAGAGGTCAAAGAAATACTCAGAAGTTTTGGATGGACAGGAAGCCACCCCAAAGGATTTCTGGGCCTTTTTTTTAAAGGACCTGATGTAATTCTTAATACAAAAACAATATGTTGCCTATTGTGGAAAGAATAAGGAAAGAAAAATCTCTCCATTAATTCCATCAGCCTTCCTGCTGAAAAGGGATATCAAAAAAGAAAATAAAATAAAAAGGAATTCCATGAGCCATTCACGGAGTTGCTACTATAGTCCAGGCATAGATGCTAAGGTACAAAGATGAGTAAAACCGAGGACCTGCTGTGGAGGGGCTTGCAATGCAGAGGCAAGGAGAGACTGGGTAAACTGCGTGATAGAAGCTTATGGGGTACATTTGGAAGGCTCTAAATGGGAGTAGACAGTGTTACCTGGCAAGGGATCAGGAAAGGCTTCATCCAGGAAAAGACCTTCCTAACCAAGACCAGATAAAGACTCTAAAGGTTTAACTCTGAAAAGATCATGGTGCCCCATTTTTCATAAATAATTTAGAATGAAAGTATTAAACCATGAAGCACATTTGAAGAAGTTCTACGTGATTACTTTGGTACTTAAAACATATACTGTACATATTAACTATCAAAGTCTGTTTCTAATTTTTTCTTTTTTTTTTGGTACAGTCTTACTCTGTTGTCCCAGCTAGAGTGAAATGGTGTCAGCCTAGCTCACAGCAACCTCAAACTCCTGGGCTCAAGCCATCTTCCTGCCTCGGCCTCCTGAGTAGCTGAGACTATGGGTGGGCACCACCATACCTGGTTAATTTTTTCTATTTTTTAGAAGAGATGGGGTCTCGCTTTCTCTTAGGCTGGTCTCAAACTCTTGAGCTCAAGCAATCCTCCTACCTCGGCCTCCCAGAGTGCCACGATTACAGGGTGAGTCACCACACCTAGCCTGAGAACACATTTTTTAGAATTTTGCTGGTGTTATAGGCACTGGGCTTGGGCTGCTGCCCCTTGAGTAATCCAGCAATACTGACTTCATTCGTTCCTCCATGAGCAGTGCCTTCAGGATCAGGTTGGCATCCTATGGAAAGGGCATTCCCCACCAGTCATCAGTCATGCCCACACCAAATCCCATTGCTATCTAGATCTTGGAGACAACAGAAGAGTTTCTGGTCTACTACCATGTGATTCCAGGAGGAAGGCTGACTTGGGATCTTGGGCTCTGTATGTATGAGTTAGAAAGCACTGGACTAGGAGTAAGGGGTTATTGAGTCTGGGCAGTCAGAGGCCTATGAAAGGATGGTAAAGGCTGCTGGTAGGTGAGAGTAGACTCTTGGAGAGAGGAGGGTGCCAATACTAATCTGGCTACCTTAGAGTTTCATCAAGAGTTAGCCCTGGTCCCAGCATCATGGTGTCTGAAGATTAAGGAGACTCCCTGTCTTACTCTTCCTTAAAGGAGGTGGGGATAGGAGAGAAGGCAGGTAGCCCAGGAGTTGGAAGCTGATACTTCTTTTCTCTTACTTGGGGCAAGCCCACAACCTCAGAGAAGGACACAGAAGAACTGAGTGGATATAAAAGAAATCAGTCCAGGTGTGGCTCTTGCCTGTAATCCCAGCACTTTGGGAGGCCAAGGCAGGAGGATTGAGGCCAGGAGTTTGAGACCAGCCTGAGCGACACAGCGAGACCTCATCTCTAAAAAAATAAATTAAAAAACATTACCCAGGTGTGGTGGCGCATGCCTGTAGTCCCACCTACTTGGGAAGTGGAGGCAGGAGGATTGCTTGAGCCCAGGAGTTTGAAGCTGCAGTAAGCTTTGATCGTGCCACTGCATTCCAGCCTGAGTGACAGAGCAAGACCTTGTTTCTGGAAAACAAAAAAAGGAATGTGTCAACTAAAAAGGAAAACATGAAACAAAATGTGAGTTTTGATTTTCCAATATGAGGGAGAAATGAATGATCATGAGGAATAAAATCTTTCATTTCTGTAAAATTATGACCTAGTGAATATGGGCACTCTATGAATGTTAAATGAATTTTGCTCAAGATCGGGAATCAACTGAGGAACACTCCCATTTCATGTGCACATGTACAGTGGCAGAGAGAGTTAAGGCTGGGAGGAGATGGTGAAAACTTTTCCATATTGTACTAAATACCTTGGATTTCTTGGCTGGGGAAGGAATTTGGAGGACAAGTAAGTAGATGAAACTTGGAAAGGAATGGGGATGTCCCTGCCCTCATGCATGGAGCTTAAGGTTAATTTCCTAAGGGGACAAGACCAGAGTATATTTGTAGGCCAAGGGGAAGAAGCCAAAGACAGAGATTTCAAAAATAAAGGAAAGGGGACATCTGATAGAGTAAGACCCCTAGATTTTGGGTGGGAAAGAATATAGAGGACAAGTAGATAAATAAAACATGGAAAGGAGTGGAGATACCCCTTCCTTTGAGTAGAGGAGAGTTGATATGGATTTAGTTTGTAGGAGGTGTGAGGGGGATTTCATGCCTGGTGGTTTCTATTTTCTTGATAAAGTAGGGATTAAAGTTATTGAAGGATAATCTGTTGGATTAAGGAGATTTATAAGAATTGTCAAATTTTAGAAATGCTATCAACACATGCAGTGGTGAAATAGATCAGCTGATGACCCAGCCGAGGTTGAAGATCAAGATCAGGCAGTGGCAACTTCAATACAACCATACAATTTTTACATAGATATAAGCAACCCTGGAACAAAAGCAGAAAACAGAACCACTGTGTGGAACCACAGTGATGCCCCAACAGCCAGGATGTGGATTACACGTGGCCAAGGAGCAGGGCAATTAGAGTATCTGGAGAGGGAGCATGAGGTCCAGACCCGACAAGGAGGGCCTGGGCACCTGGAAAGTGGTACAGTAGTGAGAGCACTGTGGAGGTTCCAGTGAGGCTCTCTGAAGATTAGAGGGCAGAAAGGGAAGGTTGTGGTCAGAAAAGGGATTTTTAAAATTGATACATAATGTACATATTTATGGGGTACATGTGATATTTTGCCACACGCATATAGTGTGTAATGAGCAAATCAGGACAATTAGGATATCCATCAACTCAAAAATTTATCATTTCCATGTTTGGGCACATTCCAAATCCTCTTCTAGCTATTTTGAAATATATAATAAATTATTGTTTGCTATAGTCACCCTACTGTATTAGGGTGACTATAGAGAGTATAGTCTGTCTTCAAAGGGATAGTGTCTTTTTGTGTGCTGATGAGTTTACTGAGGGCTGGCAGCCCCTGGGTAGCTTCTACTGTGCTATTGAATACTAGAACTTATTCCTTCTATTTTTATACCCATTAACCAACACCTTCATCCCCCACCGCACCCCACTACCCTTCCTAGCCTCTGGTAAGCATGATTCCACTCTCTACCTTTATGAGATCAACTTTTTGACCTCCCACGTATGAGTGAGGATATGTGATATTTGTCTTTCTGTGGCTTGGCTTATTTCACTTAACATAATGTCCTCCAGTTCCATTTATGTTGCTGCAAATGACAGAATTTCATTCTTTTTTATAGCTAAATAATATTCTATATGTACTACATTTTCTTTATCCATTCATTCACTGATGGACACAGGCTGATTCCGTATCTTGGCTATTGTGAATAGTGCTACAGTAAACATGCGAATGCAGATATTTCTTTGATATACTGATTCCCTTTCTTTTGGATATACACCCAGCAGTGGGATTGCTGGATGATAGGGTAGATCTATTTTTAGTTTTTTGAGGTACCTCCATACTGTTTTCCATAGTAGCTGTGCTAATTTACATTCCCACCAACAGTGTACTAATGTTCCCAGAAAGGGGACATTTTTAAATGGAGCTATTCAGGGTCCAGAGTATGTTCACAGGGAAGTAGGATGCTGAGTGGAGACTGTTCTTTAGAGTAGAAGAGACCAAGGGAAATAAGGCATTTTCAACACACACTAGCAGTGCCTTTCTACCCCAGCCACTAGTGGGGTGGGCCCTTGTGATATCCTGAAATACAGTCGGCCCTCCCTATCTGTGGGTTCGACATCCATGGATTCAACCAACCTTGGACTGAGAATATTCAGAAAAAAAATGGGTGGTTGTATCTCTACTGAAATGTACACACTTTTTTTTTTTTTTTTTTTTGAGACAGAGCCTCACTTTGTTGCCTGGGCTAGAGTGCCGAGGCGTCAGCCTAGCTCACAGCAACCTCAAACTCCCGGGCTCAAGCGATCCTCCTGCCTCAGCCTCCCGAGTAGCTGAGACTACAGGCATGCGCCACCATGCCCGGCTAATTTTTTCTATATATACTTTTAGTTATCCATATAATTTCTTTCTATTTTCAGTAGAGACGGAGTCTCGCTCTTGCTCAGGCTGGTCTCGAACTCCTGAGCTCAAACGATCCTCCCGCCTCGGCCTCCCAGAGTGCTAGGATTATAGGCGTGAGCCACCACGCCCGGCCCAGACTTTTTTTCTTGTCATTATTACCTAAACAATACATTGTAACAACTATTTACATAGCATTTAGCTATGTAAATATATATCAACTGTTACATAGCATCATATTAGGTAGTACAAGGAATCTAGAGATGATTTAAAGTATACCAGAGGCTCTGCATAAGTTATATGCACATACTATGCCATTTTACACAAGGGACTTGAGCATCTGTGCATTTTGGTGTCTGAGGAGGGTCCTGGAACAATTCCCCCACAGATACCAATGGACCATTGTATATATGCACAATGTTTGGTCTTCATCCTTATTTACTGGCATATAACTCCTAAAATCCTTGGAGTCTTCAAAGTGATGGTGTCTTTTTGTGTGCTGATGAGTTGACTGAGGGCTGGCAGCCCCTAGGTAGCTTCAGAATGGGGGCTTGTCACTGGAAAGACCAAGATAGGCTTAGAGGGTTGGGACTTTCAGCGACTCCCGCCCCCTGCCAACTTCCAGGGAGGGGAGAGGCGTTAAAGGTTATCACCAATGGCCAGTGATTTAATCAATTATGCCTATATAATGAAGCCTTCATAAAAACCCAAAAGGACAGAGTTCAGAGAGCTTCTGAATAACTGAACACATGGAGGTTCCTTGAGGGTGCCTGGAGAGGGCATGGAAGCTCTGTGCCCTTTCCCACATTCCTTGCCCTATGCATCTCCTTATCTGTACTCTTCATAATATCCTGGTAAATGTAATTACTGATAAATGTAAGTAAAGTGTTTCCCTGAGTTCTGTGAGCCGCTCTAGCAAATTAATCAAACCCAATGAACAGGTCCTGGGAGCCCCAATTTGTAACTGGTCGGTCAGAAGCACAGGTAAAACGAGCTGGAGTTTGAGATTGGCATTGGAAGTAGGGGCAGTCTTGTGGGACTGAGGCCTCAACCTGTGGGATCAGACGCTATCTCCAGGTAGGTAGTGTGGGAATTGAATTGAATTAGAGGACACCCAGTTGGTGCCCACCAACAATTGATTGTTTGCTTGATGTGTGGGAAAAACTCCCACACATCTGGTATCAGAAGTGTGTTGGAAAGTATAGTAGGAGAAACTGAGTTTATTTCTATATATTCTCAGCCCTGTATTAGGAGGAGGGGAAATGGCCCCAGAAAAAAGCTGGGCAGACACATGTCTGAGGCTGGTTCTACCCAAAAGATACAGCCAAAGGGTATGGTTGGAGTTCAAATTCTAAGGTAAGGAAAAAAAAAAGAGAGAGAGACTGAGACTTGGGTAAAGAACCCTGGCATTCTACAGCTTTGGAGAACCCCTCACTTTCTTTTTATCAAAGGAAATGGCACTACACAGCAGCAGAGAGAGGGATAGACAAATATTGCACTTTTAAAATACATTTCAAAATTGCTTTTGTTTTATTTTTGTTTTATATTGTTTTTATTATTTTGTTTTATTTGTTATATGCTTATAACTTTAAAAGGATAAAGATTTTTTTTTTTTAAAGCAACAGCAGGGACTCTGCCTAGTCTCTGAGAGATCAGGAAAGGAATTGGTAGGTACCCTCCACAGCCCCACTCTGGTGCCTATGGCCATCTTCACTGCCTACCTTCCGGAGCCACAGGAGGGATGGTGGGCTTTGCTGCCCTGTACCAGCAGGAACCATGAAGGAGGCTGGGTGGAGAGGGCTCCATCAGTCTGCTCTTTATCCACCCCTCCTTCCTGGTCCTGGGCTGCATCTCCCCAAGTGGCCAGCAGAGGGTCCTTTCGTTGGCAAACACACTTTAAAATCATTCTGTCCAGAAATGAGAGACTGTAATGGTGGGCAAGGGAGGTATGGTGGACAAGGGACCTGGAACGGTGGAAGCAGAACTGGGTCAGTTCCAAAATCCCAGTCCAATTCCTTTTCAGCTCCCATGGACCCTGCTAACCCTCCTTTCTTCATAGGCCCACAAAGCTGCTTACCAACTGCTTCTCCCATAAATCCCTGCCCAGAGCCGCCTGTGTCGGTTAGATTAGCTCCTGGTACTAAGCTGAGACAGGAATTTTCTGCTTCTGCCTTGCTCCTCTTAAACCAATTATCATCAACACTTACATGTCTGGGTCCAAGGAACCTGCCCTGGATGGAGGCCGTGTCTTGGTAGTAAGGGTGAGGGACTCTGGGGTGGGAGTTGGGAGGATCCTAGACAAAGGGGATGATCAACCTCAAGGAATGCGAGGAAGTCTATTTGGGGAAATGGGGGAGGGTCCATCTGGGCATTGAAGGAAAGTGTGTAGTGGGAAATTGGGAGTTTTTTCTGAGGAAGGTGAGGTCTAGATTAAGGAAAGAAGGTTCTTTCAAGCAATGCTTCTCAAAGTAGTCCCTGGACTAGCAGCATCAGCATCACTTGGGAACTTGTTAGTATTCCAGAAATGTAAATTCTCTGGCTCCACCCCACATACTGAATCAGAAACTCTGGGAGTGGAGCCCAGCAATCTGTGTTTTAATAAGCTCTCCAGATGATTCAAATGTGAGCTAAAGTTTGAGAACCACTGCTATTGAGTTATGAGGTCTATTCTAGGAGTTAGAAGTGTATATGCTCA
This sequence comes from Lemur catta, assembly GCF_020740605.2. NCBI lineage: Eukaryota > Metazoa > Chordata > Mammalia > Primates > Lemuridae > Lemur > Lemur catta. The sequence continues at coordinate 21,260,483 of NC_059134.1, read as the reverse complement.
GGAATCAAAGGTCTGTCTTGGAGGATATGTGGTGGGAGTGGGGATTCTCTCCAGAATGGAGAGGGTCTGTCCTATTGGACCTCTGGAAGGTTGGAAAGGTTCTTTATCTTAGAATGAGAAAGGTCCATTCAGGGGATGGAGATGTATCTGCTTTATAAAATGGGAAGGTGACAATATTAAAGAATGAAGAAGTTTGTCATAGTAGATAAAGCCATAGTTTAGAATCACTAAGACCTGGATTTGAATCCCTGGATCCATCACACTAGCTGTGTGACTTCGTATTTGTATTTAACTTTTCTGAGCCTCGGCTTCCTTATCTGAAATATGGGAAGATAATGCTGACCTCATGAAGTTGTTGCAAGGACTGGTTAAACTGTTCAGTCCATGCATATTGACTGCATTTTCTATGTACAAATTCTAGGAATGTAGGGGTGAACTAGACCTAGCCTTTTACTCAGGGATCAATCATATCTCCAGATTGGGTGCCTAGCACATAGTAGGCATTCTATAGATTTTCCCCTCCCTTGCCAAGGTAATGGGAGATTTTCTGGGGGAAGGAAATGAGCCTGAACCATGGTGTGACCTGAAGTGTAAGGATGTATGGTCTGTTCTTCAGAATAACAAATAATCGTCTATTACTAAGCATATGGATCCCTGAAACTCATAAGAACCTTTGGAGGCAGATATATGACATTTTTTATCATCCTTGTTACACAGATGAGGCTCAGAGAAGTGGAGAAATTTCCTAAAGAGTACAGAACTAATAAGATAGTGCCAAGGTTAGAATGCAGATCTGATTCCAATCAGGACATGGAAGATTTGCTCACAAAATGGAGAGAGGGTGTTCTAGAGATTGGAGGAATCTGTTCCAAGGAAGGGAAGGGACTTTGATGGGGAATGGGTGCATGGCAGAGGTTCTAACCCAGGGAATGAAAGGTTCATCTAGGACAGTGGCTCTCAAATTTGCCTGCCCAGTGGGATATTTGTGAAGCATCTAAAAATACTAATGCCTGGGTCCTACCCCTAGATATCCAGAATGAATTGGCCTGGAGTGGCATCTGAACATCTTTTGATGTTTAACTCTCAGCTAGGGGTGAGGACCACTGCTCTAGGGCATGGGGTATGAATCCCACAGGATGGAAAGCTGATAGATGACTTGGAAATGTTGGTCTCAGAAGATGGGGAATGAGCGACGGTGTGTTCAAGAAAGAGGAGGAAATTTACCTGGGATTTGGAAAATTGTGTGTCAAGGAATGGAGTGGGGTGGCGTTAAGGGATGGAGGTTAGCTCAGGGAGATAAAGAACCTGTCTAGAAAATGGAGGGAGATAGTCCATTTGAGAGTAAGGTTCTGAGAGGTTCAATTGGCAGGATGGATAAAAGCAGAGCCTTTGGGGTTCAATACCTGCTCTGCTGTTAACTAGACATGCCGCTTGGGCATATTACTTAACCTCCCTGTGCCTCAGTTTCTTGATCTCTAAGGGCATTGTAAAACCTGCTTCATAGGGACATTATGAGGATTAAATGAGATAATGCCTGGTACATAGTAGTTGCTCAATAAATGCAACTGTTGGGGGATGGGAAAGTCCACAGTAGTGCCTTGGAGATTAACTTGGAGAATGGAGGATCCTTCTGGAGAATGGGATGGTTGGCCCTGAGGAATTGTGGTGATGTGGGGCATGGGGTGGAGGGAAAGGCTGGATCTAAAACCTACATAAAACTCACGGGTACAGGGTGGGGCCTGGAGATGTCCTCCAGGGGCTGCCAGTTTACAGAGCTGTGGAGAGGCAGGCGAGGGGGGAGGAAGCCGGGGAGAGGTTTGACTGCTAGTAACCTTTCAGCTGCTGCAGTAAGGAGAAGTCTTGAGGAGCAGCCTCAGCAGCCTCCCCTCCCATCCATCTCTGCAATGTGACAGGTGGGAACTTAAAAGCTCAGGTCACATGTCTTGGCTAGCTAACCTACTTACCCCTTGAAGACACAGCGGCTGGGGTGGGCAGGGGCCAAGAGGAATTGCCCGACAAAGGGGTAGAGCAGGGGAAAGCCTCAAACGTGCTCTTGGGAATCCACGTTTGAAGGTTGGTGGGGCAAGGGAGAGCATGCACAGGTGTATGAGAAGATGTCAAAGGCAGTGTCTGCGCTTGCCCCGCACACAGGTGCCTCCAGCATCATGTGTGTGCCTGTCTTGAAGGCCAAAATCTGGCTAGGTGAATAAAGATTTCCACAGTCGGAGCAGCCACTTTAACCTTGGAGCTGCCTGTAAGCTCTCCCAAAGCTGCTACCCTCTGTCCCTTCTTAACTCATGCCCCTTGTTCCTTCTTAAATAATGCCCACACTCTTATAGAGGGAAAGTGTGAATGTGGAGCGGGGAGGATGTTCTTATGTCCCAAGACTCTAGCTTTTTTGAAAGCCTTTGTACCTAGTTTGGAAATTTGTGGTAGGAGGCCTGAGCTCAAGGGGTAGAACTGAGAGAAATTGTTGGGTGTGTGTTCAGACAGAATGACAGCTTCTCAATCCCTTGAGAGTGATGGAATCTGAGCCCCACTCCCCCCCCCCAACACACAAACACACACCATTGTCTTGTCTGTCTTCCAGGGGCCTCTCCCCACTGAGTGACTCCAGCTCTCCTTTCTTCGGTACAACCAAGTCAGCGGTTCCCCGCCAACCCCCAGTCCTGGGTCCACAACTGCACGCCCTCAGGCCCCCGCCCCACGGGCGCTGCTCCTGTCTTCGCCATCCTTGCCCCCCGCGGGCTACTGGGCGGCGCGGGCCCTTTAAGAGCAGCGGGACCCGCTAGCAGTAGCTTGGAGAAGAGCGCAGTCGCCCGGCGGGCTCGGAGGACACCTCGCCGGGGACCGGCCCAGGGAACCGGGTGTGCCCAGCCAAGAGGAGTCGAGGCGCGACCTCAACCGCTCCTCCCCAACCGTGTCATCTCCTGTGACAGGAGGCTCGCCTCTCCTCGTCTCTCGTCCTGTCCTGGCCCCGCCCCGGCCCGGGCCACCGGGACCGGGAGCCGGGACGCGGGCGCCGCAGCCCGAGGCAGGTAAGGAGAGCCCTGACTCTCCATCCCCGGCCCGTGGCCGCGCTGAGCATCCGGGCCCCGCACCGGCCCAGGGGCGCGTCAAGGTGACTAGGCATGCGGGAGACGGGGCGGAGGGTTGAGCCCGTCTTGGGGGCTTAGCTGACCGTGGGGGCTTTGAGTCTGGGTGGTGCGCCCGTCTTCGGGGAGCGCCTGGGGCGCGCGGGCCCGGGGGCGCGGGCGGGAGTGGCCGGCCTGGGCGAGAAGCCCAGAGACGGGGAGGGGGGCGCAGCTGGAGGCCCAGAGCCTTCTCTTCTCCGCCTCCCCCGGCCCACCCTGCGCTCACCCTGCCCACCTGACCTCCTAGCTGGCAGCTTCTTCTCCCCCGCCCCCCATCCCTCCAGTCCCCAGGGGCTGCTGGCCTGCGGGGTAAGGAGATTAGAGGCGCCTCGGGGAGGAAGAAGTGGGTAAGGGCTTCCAGGGGCCCGGCTGGGGCCGGGCTGGGGCCGGGGCTGCCCGGGACCGAGCAGAGGTCGGGACTGAGCATCGCGGTGTTTGGGGGTGGGAGGCAAGTGCCCAAGCGGCCGCGAGTGGGGTGCTAACAGTCTCCGATCTGCCCTAAGAAGGAGGCGGGGAGCGGGGCGGGGGCAGCATTAGAACACAACGGAGCTTTGCGCCGAGACTCGGGGGTCTGCCCCGAACCGAGCAGGCCTTCTCCCTGCAGGCGGGCGGCGTGATGGCGGAGAAGGCGCTGGAGGCCGTGGGCTGCGGACTAGGGCCGGGGGCTGTGGCCATGGCTGTGGTGCTGGAGGACGGGGCGGAGCCCCCCGTGCTGACCACGCACCTGAAGAAGGTGGAAAACCACATCACTGAAGCCCAGCGCTTCTCCCACCTACCTAAGCGCTCAGCCGTGGACATCGAGTTCGTGGAGCTGTCCTACTCTGTGCGGGAGGGGCCCTGCTGGCGCAAAAGGGGTAGGGAGCTATGGGCCCTCTCCGAGTTGCCTCTCCAGGAGCAGGAGGCCTGGGTGTCCCCTGTTCGACGTGTCCTGCACCAGAGGGCTCCGTGGGACACTAACATCTGACCCCAGCCCCTCTCTCACTGCGCACATAGCGGAGGTGCCAGGATCTGTGCTCCCCACACCTGTGCGCACTGGGGGACACTAGGTTCTGTTGGTTCTTGGAGCTTTCTCTTCTGAAGAGACCTATGGCCTTTGGTCCTTGAGTGGTCCTTGAGTGGTCCTTGATGAGTTTTCCTGCTTTATTTTTGTGGAGAGTTCCTGCCTGTGAGGGCTGGTATGAGAAAGTGGGGGGCTGTGTCTGCAGGGCCTAACAATGCCCTTGGACCTAGTTTTAAGGATGTTCTCATTCCTGTCATCTTGCTCCATTCTTGCCACAGTCCTGCAAAGCAGGGAGGGTGGAGGTTGGGCAGGATAAATGTCATCTCTATGTTACTAATAAGGAAACTGAGGTCTAGGGAAGTTCAGCGACTTGACCAATGTCACACAGCTAATAGGTAGTAGAGCTGGGACCAGCTGGTTTCTCAGCTTCCCATACATTATCCTTTCCTCTCTCTTAACTTGCCTGGTACAACAGTCCCATCTCCTGCCCTTCCCCTCCTGTCAGGATGGTTCCCCTGGACCCTGACCATCCTCTGCATGCCCTGTCCTGGACAGCTTGAGCTGGCAACAGAGAAGCTGGGGCTGTTACCCAGAGCCAGGGCGTGGGCTAGGGGTGTGGCTGGGACATTGTTCTCTGAGGTTTAAGAAATAGATTTGGGGTGCCTCAGAGCAGGGCTGAGCATGAGTCGTCTCTGCACTCTCCACCCTCACTCCCATGAGTGACCAAAAGGTCACAGGGCCAATGAAACGGAGGCATCTGGACTCCCTGCCCAGTGTCCTATCCCTGAGCAGCCTCTCTAGGTCCTGAGACCAGCTCTGGGCAAAATGTTATTTGCTTAGCCCTCTCCTTTCCTCATAACTTTAGGGAGAAACAAAGATAAAAAAGAAAGGTGGGTAGATGGGCCAGCTCAATGGTTGCTTCAGCTTACCAGCCACACCCCTTGGCACCCCTGACTGAGTCCTTCCCTCCTTGTGACCCTGCCAGCCCCATTCTGCTCTACTGGCCATTTTGCCATCTCTTTCATCCCTTGCCTCTTTCTCTGCCCTCTGCCTTCCCCTCTCTGCCTTCTCTTTTCTGTTGAATCCCTCTCCCCTTCTCTAGAGGACACAACGCAATTAGGGGTAGGCAGAAAGGAAAAAGAGCAAGGGGGATGGAGAGAGGGAGAGTTCTGTCTTTTCCCAGGTAAGAATTTGTCATCAGCCTTCCCTAATCATATATGGTGTTTCTTATTTTTCAAAACACCTTCCTATTAATTATTATTAATGATCTCACTTAATATTCACAATAACCCTATTAAGTCCTTAGAAGGAGATATTACTATCTTTCTTTTCTAGATGAGGAATTGGAAGCCCTAAAGATTAAGTGACTTGACAAAATTGCAAAAGAGTTCCTGACTGTTGCAGGACTAGAATACTGGTATCTCTCCAGCCAAAAGTCCTGGCAGGCCCCTTCCGTGCTAAGCAGTTGTATATCAGAAGTCATGGGTTCCCAGTCACTTGTAAGCTGTGTGACCTTGGGCAGGCTGCTTACCCTCTCTGGCCTTGCTTTCCTCATCTGTAAACAGGGATGAGGAGAATACCCACCACATCGGCTTGTTGGGAAGCTCAATTGGACAATATCTCTGAAAAGCAAGTGTAAGATGATATTTGTATTAGGCACAAATATTTGGCTGAGACTAATTGAGGGGAAGGTTCGTCACTGACAGTTTCTTCTCCTGCAAAAGAGATCACTTCTTCTCAGTGGCTCTGAAAGACATAAGCTGGAGTGCAGCACCAGACGTCTTTCTGATTGGTGGGAAGGAGCACTGAGGAGAGGGTTGGAGCTCATGGCTTCCCCTCCCCCAGGAAAGAACTTTATGTGTGACCCTGGGTGAGTCATTGGTTGTGCCTGGGCCCCAGTTGCCTCATCCATGTTGTTAGAGGAGCAGCTGAGGTGTCAAGCTTTGTAAACCATAAAGCACCATCCAGGCAGTTGGTATGACCAGGACCTGGCTGTGGGCAGGAGCTGCTCCCCCTTCTGACAGGAAGTGTCCAGAGGGACAGCTGGGTCCAGAGCACAATCCTAGGTGTAGTGGAGGAAGGGTCAAATACGGCACCCCTTCACTGTCTCTGCTAAGGAGGTAGAGTGGGGAGGGAATCAGGCTTTGTGGGGGTCGGCGGAGGGTGGCAGTAAGCAAAGTGCTAGGTGAGGGATTGGTGTCTCTCCCTTACCAAGGCAGGTCTGCAAAACCAGCAGGCAATGCCCTCCTCGTTGGCCTCAGCCTTCCTCTCTACTCCCACGTCTCACCAGGTAACTCCATGTATGCTCTGCCCGCTGTTCCTGGATTGTATTAGATAGATAGATAGATGCTTTTGTACCGCCGAGCTTTTCCTCACAAAGCCTGGAGGGCCCCTGCCTTCCCTCTGCCTTTTGAAATCCTGATCACCTTTCAAGACTTAGCTCAAATGCTATCTCTTCCATGAAGCCACTCCTGATTTCCCCTTGCCCTTCCACCCTCATCAATTCCATTTTCTGTATTCTCAGGGCACATTATCTGTACTTCTGTTATAACCCTTACTTTATTTTTCTTCAGATCATAGATGTTTTCTTGTCTATCTTACCTTGACTGTAACCTTCTTGAGGGCAGAAACTGTGTCTTCCTCATTTTTTTGTCCAGTGTTTGGTACAGAGCTTGGTGTATAGTAGATATCAATAAGCATTTATCAAATGGAATTAATAATAAAATGTCACTTTTTAAATGCACTCTGTATGCCAAGCACTGTGTCATATGCTTTACATATATTATCTCATTGAATCTTTACAACAACCCTATGAGATAGGTACTATCATCCTCATTTTACAGATGAGGGACCTGGAGCTCAGAGAGGTTAAGAACTTGCCCGAGGTCACACAGCTGGTAAGTGTGGAGCCAGAATTTGAACCCAGATCCACCTGACTCCAAACCGGTGCTCTAAATGCATATGCTGCCTCCCAATGAATGAATGAAAGGTGAGATTTTACTGGGCCATGTTAGGGGCTGTAGAGACAAGCCTGGTGGGCAGAGAGAGCACAAAGAAGGAGGCTTTTTCAGAATGACACAAAAGCTCTGAGAACACACACTCATAAAACACTTACTGAGGCTGGGCGCGGTGGCTCACGCCTGTAATCCTGGCACTCTGGGAGGCCGAGGCGGGTGGATCGCTCGAGGTCAAGAGTTCGAGACCAGCCTGAGCAAGAGCGAGACCCCATCTCTACTAAAAATAGAAAGAAATTATCTGGCCAACTAAAATATATATATATAAAAAAAAATTAGCCGGGCATGGTGGCGCATGCCTGTAGTCCCAGCTACTCTGGAGGCTGAGGCAGTAGGATCGCTTGAGCCCAGGAGTTTGAGGTTGCTGTGAGCTAGGCTTACGCCACGGCACTCACTCTAGCCAGGGCAACAAAGCGACACTCTCTCAAAAAAAAAAAAAAAAAAAACACTTACTGAGCACCTACTACATGCCAGATAGTCTGCTGAGGTTACAAAGATGAGTAAGACACAGACCCTGCCCCTAAGGAGCTCACTGTCTAAGAGGCTGGGGGACCAGGGCAAGTGACAGGCACATCGAGTAACCAACATGCTGGAATTTGAGAAGTGCTATGGGGACACAGAGGACAGTCAGCGAGTTCGGGCCTGAGTAGTGGGAAGGTTTTCCTGGAAGGGGTGACAGTGATCACTGTGATTACAGAAGAGGACCAGGGTCTTCTATAACCTCGATCCCCTCTCCACACCCATCCATGAGATGTGTGGGTTTCCCCACGGCCTTCAGAAAAGGATTGTCACCTCTGGTACTTTGATATTAGTGGTGGTTGTTTCTAAAGGGACAGGATGAGAGGGATGGGTTATTGCTGGGGCTCTGCAGGTTGCTCCTCCATCCTAACCAGTCACACAGAGTAAGGACTGCCTATTTCACTGATAGCCACGGCTGTCCCTAAGAGATTTGGGGGCGCCTCTGTTTGCTGTAACCCTGACCAAAAATCCCTCCCTCCCTTGCTACAGGTTATAAGACCCTTCTCAAGTGCCTCTCAGGTAAATTCCGCCGCCGGGAGCTGATTGGCATCATGGGCCCCTCGGGGGCTGGCAAGTCCACGTTCATGAACATCTTAGCAGGATACAGGTGAGAATGAGGCTGGGGTGGAAAGGGAGCAGGACCCAGGAAGAAGGATCCCTGGGGCAGCATGGGAGCTATGGAAGTCGCTTTGATCCCCATCCCCAACCAATGTCCCTGCAGAGAGTCTGGAATGAAGGGGCAGATCCTGGTCAACGGGCGGCCGCGGGACCTGAGGACCTTCCGCAAGATGTCCTGCTACATCATGCAGGATGACATGCTGCTGCCACACCTCACAGTGTTGGAAGCCATGATGGTGAGGGCTGGATGGCCATCCCCTCCTCCCAGCAGCCCCCTGCTGTCTGCTGTCCCCACCCTCCCCACTGACTGGGGGTCAAGGTAGTGCCCCCTCTTACACATACCCTTCTTGCCTACTCTCTGGGCCCCAGGTCTCTGCTAACCTGAAGCTGAGTGAGAAGCAAGAGGTGAAGAAGGAGCTGGTGAGTGTGGAAGGGTAGGCACCTGGACGGCAGCCCTCATGATGCTATTGGCCCTGAGCTGGGGGTGGGAGAATGGCGGCCAAGCCAGAGACAAGGGACTCGAGGGAGATGCTTTTTGAAGTTGGGGTGGTGCCTGGTGGAAGCAGAGACTCTGAAGCTGACCTGGGGTGGGTGGGGGTGGGGCCAGGTGACAGAGATCCTGACGGCACTGGGCCTGATGTCCTGCTCCCACACGAGAACAGCCCTGCTCTCCGGCGGGCAGAGGAAGCGCCTGGCCATCGCCCTGGAGCTGGTCAACAACCCACCTGTCATGTTCTTTGATGAGCCCACCAGGTAGCTCTCCCCCTCCTCTCCCACTGGGAGACCCCCCTGTCTCTCCTCGGCCCTGAGCCAGGGCTGGAGGCTGCATCTTCTCCATGACTGGGAACCAGAGCCTCTGTGTGCAGCCTCCTGGGGCCGCCATAAGGGCTTACTCCTCATCTGCATCCTTGCCAAGCCCCATCCTTCCCCCAGGCAGAGACCTGCATGTCCTCCTTGATTGATGCTCCCTCTCCTGTCCCCCACAGCCACCAGCCACCAAGCCCTGTTGATTCTACTCCGCCCTCCCCCCCTTTTTTTTGAGACAGAGTCTCCCTCTGTTGCCTGGGCTAGAGTGCCGAGGCATCAGCTTAGCTCATAGCAACCTGAAACTCCTGGGCTTAAGCAATCCTTCTGCCTCAGCCTCCCAAGTAGCTGAGACTACAGGCATGTGCCACCATGCCCGACTAATTTTTTCTATATATATTTTTAGTTGTGCAGATAATTTCTTTCTATTTTTAGTAGAGACAGGGTCTCGCTCTTGCTCAGGCTGGTCTCAAACTCCTGAGCTCAAACAATCCCCCCTGCCTCGGCCTCCCAGAGTGCTAGGATTACAGGCGTGAGCCACCACACCTGGCCTCTACCCTCTTTTGATGTCTCTCAGATTCTCCCTGTCCCATCTCTGGTGCCAGTGCTTAGGTTCAAACATCATCATCAACAGACTTAATCTCTTCGTCTCCAGTGTCTCCTAGCCAATCCTTCTTCCCAACAGCAGCCAGGGTGAATTTTCCAGAAGACAACTCTGGCTGTACTCATTCCCTTTCTTAAAAACATGCAATGATTCTCATTTGTCCTCAGAATAAAGTCAGGTGACTTACAAGGTCCTGGTCTGAATCTACTTCACTAGCCTCATGTCTTGTATTTTATGCTCTAATAATACTGAGTTGCTTGTAATTCCCTGGTCAAGCCACATGCTCCATGCCTCTAAGCTTTGTCCATGCTGTGTCTTCTGCTGGAATGCCCTTCACCTCCATGCCTCCTCTACCACATTCACCTAGCTTAGCTCCTACTCCTTGTAGGCTCACTCAGAAACCTTCTCTGACTACCCTCCGACACCCTGCTACAGCAGAGCTGAATTCTCCCTCTCTCATCCGTGTAGCTACAGCACTTTCCACGTTACCTAAAATCATCTGTGCACTTGTCTATCCCTCCAGACAAGAGTCTGTGTCTTATTTATGCAACATTTTAATCCCAGTGCCTGGCATACAACAGGTGCTTAATATATGCTTGTTAGGCTGGGTGCAATGGCTCATGCCTGCAATCCCAGCATTTTGGGAGGCTGAGGTGGGAGAATCACTTGAGGCCAGGAGTTTGAGACCAGCCTGGGCAACTTAGAGAGACCCCATCTCTACAAAAGATAAGAAAAATAAGCTGGATGTGGTGGCATACGCCTATGGTCACAGCTACTCAGGAGGCTAAGGCCAGAAAATCATTTGAGCCCAGGAATTTGAGGTTACAGTGAGCTATGATTGTGCCACTGCACTCTAGCCTGGGTGACAGAGTGAGACCCTATCTCAAAATAACAAACAAATATATAAATATGCTTTTAAAACTGACAGTGCTCTGGGCTTCTGGGTACCCCTAAGTGCCTGACCATACAGGATACTGGGGGATGGGGTTGGCCAGAGTGATCTCTTCGTGTCGGCTCCATCCCCTTCACAGCAACTGCCCTACCCCAAACACTCCCTTCTCTTGGCCTCACCCATCTCACTGGGCCCCCTGGTGGCCTCTCTCTGGACAGCGGTCTGGACAGTGCCTCTTGTTTCCAAGTGGTGTCCCTCATGAAGTCCCTGGCGCAGGGGGGCCGTACCATCATCTGCACCATCCACCAGCCCAGTGCCAAGCTCTTTGAGATGTTTGACAAGGTGAGTGCCTCCAGGCCTCAAAGAAGATTGGCCTGAGATGCAGGGATGGAAGGGTATTGGTAGAGGTGCTGGCGGGTCCCTGCCTGGCCTGTCGGGTGTGTCTTCCTCACCCTTCTCTTTCTGCTGCAGCTCTACATCCTGAGCCAGGGTCAGTGCATCTTCAAAGGCGTGGTCACCAACCTGATCCCCTATCTGAAGGGGCTTGGCTTGCACTGCCCCACCTACCACAACCCAGCTGACTTCAGTGAGTGGGGGCCGGTGGCAGGGGCTGGGATGCAGCGGTGGCCAAACCCGGGGCTCAGGTCCTGCACTCAGGCCCCCTGTAGGCAGAGGTCTCGCTGTCACCTGCCTTTGCCACATACCCAAGGAGGGGCTGACGTGTCCTTGGGAAGTAAGGGTGAATCTTAGCTGAGCGCTGTGCTCTGTGTCCCCCAGTCATCGAGGTGGCCTCTGGCGAGTATGGAGACCTGAACCCCATGCTGTTTAGGGCTGTGCAGAATGGGCTGTGCGCCATGGCTGAGAAGAAGAGCAGCCCTGAGAAGAATGAAGTCCCTGCCCCCTGTCCCCCTTGCCCTCCGGTGAGTAGGGGTGAAGAGGGCAGAGAAGGCAGAGTGGGGGCGGGGCAACTGAACCATGGACAATGACTGCCTTGCCAAAGGGGCTGGAGGCATCGCAGTTGTTGGGTACTAGGAAGAACCTAGGACTTGGGATCGGCCTACTATTAGCAGCTGTGTGACTTTAGGCACATTACTTAACCTCTTTGAACTTCAGTTTCCTCACTCACTTATTCATTCAGCAAATTCTTATTGACCATCTATAGTGTGTTGTCCTCAGTACTGGCACAGTGCCCATCTGGTAAGCAAGACCAACGCTGTCCCTGGCCTAGTGGCCAATGTGGCTTACTGTCATGTCCAACTTGGAGATGATGATACTACTTCACAGGGTTACTGGGGGCACTAATTAGATAATCACATAAAGCTCTTAGCACTGTAGCTGGTACAGCAGGTGTTTGCCCAATGCCTGTTCTTTTCCTTAAATGAGATACTATGAACCTTGAAGATCAGAAAGGTTAATTATTATTGTTACTGTTGTCATCATTATTAAATAGTATTATTGTGAAATGGGTGGTATAAAGGAATTACATCGTTAGGGTTAATGTCTTCCAAAGGATTAAAGAAGTGACTGATCTACTATTGGCCACCATGAGTGTCCATGACTTCCTTTCCACCTTCTCCCTCCCAAGTGTTTGGCCTGCTCCTTGCGTCTCTCTCTGAATCTTGCTCTGATTCACACCCCTAGGCTCAGCTTCCAGGTACACAACTCCATGACAGAGGATTCTCCTGTAGAGCTGGAGGACCCCTGCCCTGGGGAAGGGCTCAGGGGTTTTCTCGTTCGCTGAGCTGGGTGGGCTGTGGGTGGTGGGATGGGCTCACCTGATCATTTCTTCTTCCCAGGAAGTAGATCCCATTGAAAGCCACACCTTTGCCACCAGCACCCTCACACAGTTCTGCATCCTCTTCAAGAGGACCTTCTTGTCCATCCTCAGGGACACGGTGAGGCGTCAAGTTGGGGCAAAGGAGGCTGGCATAGGCCTGGTCTTGTGGGTTGTAGGATCCCAGCAGCTGGGGTGGGAATGGGGCCCCTTCGTCCGCAGCTCCCCCCAGCAATGCACCTGAGGTGGGAATGGGGTGGGAATGGAGCCCCTTCCTCTGCAGCTCCCCACCACAGTGCATCTATGTGCCAGTGAGGGCAGCTCTGAGTTCCTACCCCACTGTGGCCTACCCATCCCTGGCCTGTGACACATCCCCTCTCCTGGGGATGCCCCCTCCCACAGGTCCTAACTCACCTGCGGTTCATGTCCCACGTGTTGATCGGCGTGCTCATTGGTCTCCTCTACCTGCATATCGGCGATGATGCCAGCAAGGTCTTCAACAACACCGGCTGCCTCTTCTTTTCCATGCTGTTCCTCATGTTTGCTGCCCTTATGCCAACTGTGCTCACCTGTGAGCTGAGCTGCCCTGGGCATGGGGCATGGGCGTGGGCGTGGGCGTGGGTGCTGGAGTACGGGGCAGGAGCCAGGGTGGCTCCCAGCTGCACCTAATCAGCCTGTGTCCTCAGTCCCCTTAGAGATGGCAGTCTTTATGAGGGAGCACCTCAACTACTGGTACAGCCTCAAAGCGTATTACCTGGCCAAGACCATGGCTGATGTGCCCTTTCAGGTGAGCCTCTTCCTTCTGCCTGCCCACTGCCTCCACCTTGCCTTGCTCCCTCCCTCCTTGCTTGCCTGCCTCCCTCAACCTTGTCACTTTCCTCCCCTTCTTTTCCTTCTACCCACTTAGGAACTAGGTGGTGAGTACTTACCACCCACCAGGCTCTGAACCAGGCCCTAGGGATGTAGCAGCGAACTAGACTGACCTTGTGGGACTTTCGTTTTCATGGGAACAAACAGAAAATGATGAAAGTAATAACCCTACAAATGACTCTGTAAATCTTAGAGGCAGTAGAGAATAGTGTAGGCTCTGGAGCCTTCCTGCTACTTGCTAGCTGCAAGATGTTGGGCAAGTCACCTAATCTCTTTGCTTCAGTGTCCCTGTCTATAAAATGGGATGACATTAGTATGTACCTCAGAATTGTTTGTGAGAATTAAATGAGTTAATGCACGTAAAGTACTTAGAGTAGTACTTGGCACACACTAATGCCAAATAAATGTTAGCTGGTTTTGTTGTTACTGCCGCCATCATCCTGTTCCAAGCACCAGGGCCACCAGTAATCCACAGGGCACCTTTGTGCAAATTAGAAAAAAGGTGGCCTTCGTCAGGGTGGACGCTGCACTGTGACGGTACTTGGCCTGGTGAAAAGAGCGCAGGCTGGATCTTGGCCTCTGGCTGTCTCTTGATTGGACGCCCTTGTGCGGGGAACAACTGTGCGTAGTGGGCTCAGTCCTTGCCCCCCAGGAGTTGATGCTCTCGTAGGGGGAACAAAACACTGTCCTGTGGAAGTTAATTAATTAACAGTATAAGGAATAAGCTTGTCCAGATGGGAAGGACTTTAGGAGCTCAAAGGAAAGAGAAGTCACCGTGCCTGAACTGGTCAGAGTGGGCCCAATGGAAGAGGTGGGACAGGAAGATGAGTGAGGTTCATAAAATCAGGGGACATGTGTCACACAGCATGAGCAAGAGTTTGCAGTCAGGATAGGCATGGGCACTCTGGGAATAGGTGTTCTAGAGGTTCATGCCCGGGTGCAGCGGAGGGTCTCGGCCACTGTGCCCCTGGTGTGAAGTCCACTGCCCGGCTGTGGTCGCTCCCCAGGTGGTGTGCCCAGTGGTATACTGCAGCATCGTGTACTGGATGACAGGCCAGCCAGCTGAGACCAGCCGCTTCCTGCTCTTCTCAGCCCTGGCTACCGCCACGGCCTTGGTGGCCCAATCTCTGGGGCTGCTGATTGGAGCTGCCTCCAACTCCCTGCAGGTAGGAGGGCTGGCTCATGGGGATTCCCAAGTGGGGGTGAGGTCTTGTGGGAGGAGACAGGGGCTAGCATAAGGGGTGGGATGGACCTACTGGGAAGCCCTGGGGCCACCCCAGTCCTGGGTCTGTCCTGGTCACCCCTATGATGGCCCGGCCCCCTCCCTTCCCCTCTAGGTGGCCACCTTTGTGGGCCCCGTTACCGCCATCCCTGTCCTCTTGTTCTCCGGCTTCTTTGTCAGCTTCAAGACCATCCCCACTTACCTGCAATGGAGCTCCTACCTCTCCTATGTCAGGTCAGTGCCCCTCCCTCCCATTTGCCCCTGCTCCTCCCTGCAGGAGGCCATGCCCAGGTCTTCCTGGGTTATGCCAAGTCTGGTGCCTGTTCTATTATTCTTTGGGTAGGGGCACCCTGGCAGGCCCCCAGGAGTGACAGCATTGCAGCTAGGCTCCAGCGATTTACCCAGGGAGCAGGGACCCTGTGCTCTGGATCCTGTTCTGATGTCTGTGCCTGCCTAGGTATGGCTTTGAGGGTGTGATCCTGACGATCTATGGCATGGAGCGGGGAGACCTGACATGCTTAGAGGAACGCTGCCCGTTCCGGGAGCCACAGAGCATCCTCCGAGCGCTGGATGTGGAGGATGCCAAGCTCTACATGGACTTCCTGGTCTTGGGCATCTTCTTCCTGGCACTGCGGCTGCTGGCATATCTTGTGCTCCGTTACCGGGTCAAGTCAGAGAGATAGACCTTGCCCCTGGCCTGCGCCCCAGCCCCCGCAGCAGGAAGCCCCACCCCCCCCAGCCCTTTGGGACTGTTTTAACCTTGTAGACTTGGGCACTGGTTGCTGGTGTAGCTGCCCTCCCCTCCCTCGGTCCTCCACAGGCTGGCTGATGGACTGTGCTTCCAGCCTGGGCCCTGGGAGTGGGGGGCGCCAGCCCTCCCCACCATGTCTAGGAGTCTTCCCAAATTGATGCTATTTGTAGCTTCCTCCCTACTCTCCCCAACACCTGCATGCAAAGACCACTGGGAGGCTGCCACCCTCCTTGCCCACGGCATCCTCCTCTGTTGTCTGCCTGGGGGCCCCAGGCTCGCCAGGATCCCACTTACAACTGACCAAAGTGGCCCCTCTGGGGGTCCCTACCACACAAGTGTTTGTAAACTGGGCTGCTATAAGGTTGGAGTTCCAGGGCTGGGCCCTGGTGGGGTCCCCTGTAAGTCCCATTATGGACGCGGGAGTAGAGCAAGGAAGGACTCTGGAAGTCTCTTCCTCCTCCTCTCCTTCTCCCCACCCCCTGACCCTGGCTGATTTGGACAATCTGCTGGGACAGAAAGCTGGGTTTTCTGTCTGGGTCACCACTCTCAATCCTGGGGATTAAAGAGGCCTGGGGCTTTGGGATGCTCCCTCCCACCTCCCCATCACCTTGGTGGGGGGTAGGGCCTGGTGGCACATCTGCAATAATGTCTGTGTTCCTCTCCCACCTGCCACTGGACCTGGAGAATGCACTTTATTCTGGGGGGTGAGTGGGGGAAGACCCAACCCTCCTTTCTCGCTGTTCCTGATGCTCGGTCCCATGATGCTCTCTCCTTCTCTGGAGTGACAGGCACTTACATGCGAACAGGCAATCTCAGCCCTACACGCTCGCCATCTCCTACAGTGCAGAGGAAGAGTGACGGTGTCATGGTGGTAGGGTCGGGGGTGCTGTGGGGAGGGCAGTGCCAACCTCCTCCTGGGGAATCTTACTTTGGAGACTCTAAGGATGAGGCTGGTGCTGCCCAGGATGTCTCCAGGATCTGCAGGTGTCTACCCGTCAGTCTTCCCTCCCTCCCAAGCCAGGGGTGGCACAGGGCACTAGCTCCCTGGAGTTCAGGACCCAACACAAGCACAAGCACGGGCATAAGTTGGCTTTGGCCACCGCCACCCCACAGCCCTCCTTTTGTGCTCCACACTGGCATTCTCACTCCCCTACCACTTCCCCAGCAGCTTGCTGCTCATTCAAACTCCTGTCCATGTCCCTCCTCTGCTTCCAATCAGCAGGTGGCCCCTGGGCATCAGAGCAGTATGCCCTGGGCACCAGGTGGCAGACACACCCAGAGCATGTGTGGCTTTCCTGGTGGGTCCAGGCTCATTCTGCTTCTGATTTCCCCTCCCTCAAGGTTCTTTTTCCCCCTCGTTCCTATATACATCCCTCTGTATCTGCCCTCACCCTGCCACAGCGTCTTCCCATCACACAGAGATGCCAGTTGTATTTGTGGGATTTCACCCGTTATTAATAAAACCTATATTTATACAGTATGCAGTATATAAATGTGTGGGGTCTGCCACCTGGTACCATGGGCCGTGAGGGGGTCTTCAACGCACTTAGTGAGATGTCTGTCAGCTTTGGGGAGTCTATGGCAGGGGATGGTAAGTCTTGAGTATATGTCGAACTAGTGAATGTGTAGCTTAAGAAATATTTGTGTCATGCTTTACATCTTACAAATGCTTCATGTTCATTATCTCCAGGGAGTCCCACGCCAACCCTGTATACCCTCATGACAACTCATTTTGCAGATGAGAGCACGGAGACTTGGGTTAAGTAACCTGCCCAATGACCCTGGCTAGTGGAGGAGGAGCCAGGCCTGGAGACCGGGTCCTCTGCCTCCAGACTCCCATTCTTGGCATTGGTCAATGACACTTGTTCATGGTGGCTGTGCATGCAGCATGTGGGTGTTCTTGTCCAAGTGATACATGCCTCTCTCTTTAGGGATCACTGAGTCTTGGTTGTATCTACAGGGGAGGGGTGTGTTACTGGTCACGAAGGGCAGTGGGAAGCAGGAAGGACCCTGGAGCCCCATGGCTAGGATAGGCATGGCAGGGACTTCATTGGGCATACTCCACCTTTCCCCTTTTCTTCTCTTCTTTCCCACTGGGCCACACTTACCAGGGCTAAGCCATCACCCAACAGGACTGCAGATGGTTTAGCGGCCAGAGGTTTGAGGTAGGTAAGTGTCCACAGGGTCATGAGGGCTGCTGGCAGGATGACCCAAGAAACAGTACGTTGCTTCACCCTCTTCTCTCCTAGGCCCAAAGCTTGGAGATTGAAGGAAGCTACTGACATCAACCTGCCAGTGGCCTGGAACACTCTAGTTGTGCCACATATAGAGCTCAGAGCCCTAGACTAGACTAGGGTCCAATGAGTGGTTGTCTGGAGGTGGACTAACTTTTTTTCTTATGGGAGTTCTAGGTGGGAGTGGGAAGTGGGAAGAAGTCTGAGTCCTAGTTCTTGAAATTCTAGTTAATTTTAGGGGGCACTCTGGGTGCCACCTTCTCCCTGGAGTGATGCCAGTAGATGGCTTTTCACAAGTCAAAGGGTATGAAATCTCACCATTAGGCTTTCTTATAATTTTTCACCCTTATTCTTTTAAGATGCAAATATTCCCAAAAGGGTTAAAAATTTATAAATTCACATATTTGTTTTTATTTTTATTTATTTATTTATTTTTGAGACAGAGTCTCACTCTGTTGCCCAGGCTAGAGTGCCGTGGCATCAGCCTAGCTCACAGCAACCTCAAACTCCTGGGCTCAAGGGATCCTTCTGCCTTAGCCTCCCGAGTAGCTGGGACTACAGGCATGCGCCACCATGCCCGGCGAATTTTTTCTATATATATTTTTAGCTGTCCATATAATTTCTTTCTATTTTTTAGTAGAGACAGGGTCTCGCTCTTGCTCAGGCTGGTCTTGAACTCCTGAGCTCCAGTGATCCGCCCACCTCAGCCTCCCAGAATGCTAGGATTACAGGCGTGAGACACTGTGCCTGGCCTGTTTTTATTTTTTAATATTTATTTATTTATTTTAGAGATGGAGTCTCACTCTGTCACCCAGGCTGGAGTGCAGTGGCACAATCATAGCTCCCTGCACCCTTGAACTCCTGGGCTCATGAGATCCTCCTGCCTCACCCTCCCTAGTAGCTAGGACTACAGGTGTGTGCCACTGCACCCGCCTAAATTCACACATTTATAATTTCCCTTGGGAGTTAACAAAGGCCAATAGCCATTCCAGAGCCAGCAAGGGCCATTCAAGCACAGAGACCATTTGTAGAGTGGCTCACATATTTGCAAAGAGATCTCTTTTAATTCCGGCAGCACCCCCATGAGGTTGCTAGGATGGGTACTATCATTTCCTCCTTTAACAGAAAAGGAAACCAAGGCTTGGAGAAATGACTTCAGCAAGATACTGTGCTCTTGCCACTGTGATCCACCTGCTATTCCTCCCACTAGTCCCAGTAACCTGCTGAATTGGGGCATAAACACACTCTGTTCATCTATGTTTGAAATGGGCCCTTTCTCCCTAAGTACCAACATGCCTGGACTCAGAGATCATCTTTTTTTTTTTTTCGAGACAGAGTCTTACTCTGTTGCCCAGGCTAGAGTGCTGTGGTGTCAGCCTAGCTCACAGCAACCTCAAACTCCTGGGCTCAAGCAATCCTCCTGCCTCAGCCTCCCGAGTAGCTGGGACTACAGGCATGCGCCACCATGCCCAGCTAGTTTTTTCCATATATATTTTTAGTTGTCCATATAATTTCTTTCTATTTTTAGTAGAGACGGGGTCTCGCTCTTGCTCAGGCTGGTCTCCAACTCCTGACCTTGAGCGATCCACCCGCCTCGGCCTCCCAGAGTGCTAGGATTACAGGCGTGAGCCACCGCCCCCGGCCCAGAGATCATCTTTAATGCAATCACCTTTCTCTGTGTCAGGGTCTGTGCAAAGTACTGGAGGGCAGAGTTGACCAAGATAGTTTTCCGTGCTGTAATTCTTAAAGCACCTGGTATGCCATCCTGAGGTCAGACCACAGAGGACATCCCCACAGCATGACTCACAGTACTTCTGTCTGCAAGAGGTCAGTCAAATTATATGTTATTAATAAAAGTGGGCCGGGTGCTGTGGCTCACGCCTGTAATCTTAGCACTCTGGCAGGCTGAGGCGGGAGGATGCTTGAGCTCAGGAGTTCGAGACCAGCCTGAACAAGAGTGAGACCCCTGTCTCTACTAAAAATAGAAAAATTAGCTGGGCGTGGTGGTGTGCACCTGCAGTCCCAGCTACTCAGGAGGCTGAGGCAAAAGAATATCTTTAGCCCAGGAGTTTGAGGTTGCTGTGAGCTGGGCTGACACCATGGCAGTAGCCCAGGCAACAGAGCGAGACTCTGTCTCAAAAAAAAAATGTTATTAATAAAACCTACATGGCTGTCATACCATGGTGGGGGAGGGGAGTAGGGGAGGAAACAGCTTGCTCTGAGCTGTGTCCAGAACTGCCGCCAGGTGACCATCTGCCTCGGATGACTAGGTGAGTGGAGTGAAGCTAGAGTAGTCCCCCAGGACCCAGAATGTCACCCCTGAGACTGGTGCTCTGGGGACTGGTGCCTCAGAAACGCTACTTCCCCTCCCCCGTCCCATTCTACTCCCCTTGAAGAACTTCTCTTAAAATACAAATGTGTCATTTTCCCTGCTGCCCAGAATGTCTGTCCTTTCCTTTCTCTGACTTATTTTTTAATATCCAGTTCAAATATCGCCTCCTCAGCCAGAGGCAGTAACTTCCTCTTCCAGGCTTTCCTAACGCTTTGCCTCTGAAGTTGGTCCCACCAGAGGGCAGCTGCTGTGATCTGGTCCCTGCATGCTTTGTTCTGGTTGGCAGCCCAGAGTCAGTGCTGGGCCTGGGCCACGGGGGTGAGGTGCACAGCACTAGCCCATTTCCACATGTTCAATGAAAGAAGAATTTGTCAAAATGAAATATCAACATTGTCTTTGTCTGAATGGAGGGCAGAGATCATAACACCCTCTTCTCAGCCCTGCCCTGGAGAGCCTGCCTCTCTGTGAGTTCTCTGTTGCACACCTTTGTAACGTGCGCACAGCACACCTGTGCTTACACCTCTGTAACGTGCACACAGCACACCTGTGCTTACACCTCTGTAACGTGCACACAGCACACCTGTGCTTACACCTCTGTAACGTGCACACAGCACACCTGTGCTTACACCTCTGTAACGTGCACACAGCACCCCTGTGCTTACACCTCTGTAACGTGCACACAGCACACCTGTGCTTACACCTCTGTAACGTGCACACAGCACCCCTGTGCTTACACCTCTGTAACGTGCACACAGCACACCTGTGCTTACACCTCTGTAACGTGCACACAGCACACCTGTGCTTGCATATGGAGGCGTGCCCTGGCTGTGGGTGGTGGGTGGCTCCTCCACCTGGGCCACATAAGCCCTGGGTGTGCACTGTGTGGAAACACAGGGATGAGGGTGGGGTCTTTAAGGACCCGGAAGCCCCAGGGTTAGGCCATGAGTGGGTGTTGGACAGGAGGAGCAGGTTGGGGTGTGAGCTGTCCCCCAGCCCCGGTTCTTCCTTCTTCCTTGACCACGGTGAGCAGAGGCCACACACAGAGGTCTGGGGCCTGAAGAGGGCCAGGTACAGAAAGGAGGACCCAAGGGGGCCTTAGGCTCAGGTCTCTGCCTGGAAGTAGGCTGCAGAGGTGAGAGGGACAGAGGAAAGGATGTCGTGGGGACAGGTGCCTCAGGAGGGCCCGGGGGTGAGGCAGGAAGACCCAGGCCGAGGATTCCTGTTCTGGAATGTCCACTGCCTAATTGGGTCACCAGCACAAGGCATTTCACCCTTCTGAGCTTCGGTTTCTTCATCTGTAAAATGGGCATAACAAGCCCAGCCTGGCAGGGGCTTAGTGAGGTCACCGGATGTGACCGGCGCTCGGGAACCTGCAGAGGGCAGTACTGGCGGCACGGCCCGGACCGAGCGCTGTGCCCGCGCAGGGGGCGGGGGCCTGGCGGGATGGGTGGCGCAGGAGTCCCCGCCCTGCGCCGGCGCTGGGGCCCCGGCCCTCTCTCGCCGGCCTCCTCCCCGCAGGACCCCGCGGGCCCGGGCCCGTCCTCTCCCGCGCGCTCCCGGGGCCGGCCGGGCTCCGCGCAGGCGGGCAGGGAGCGCCGCGCCCAGCGAGCCGGGGACTCTGGGAGCCAGCGGGAGACGCCGGCGGCCGCCCCGCCGCCCCGCCCGGGTAAAGGCCTAGCTGGCTCGGTCACCCCTCCGCCACCGGCGTGGTGCTGGGCAAGCGCCGCTGCGAGTCCGCGGCCCGGGGGAGCCGTTTGGGACCGTGTTTGGTGGGGAGCTGCGGACCCGTGGGAACACCGCGCTGTACTTTTCCTGCAGTGCCCCCTCCTTTTCTCACTGCCCTGGAGACCTGGGCGATCTTGACTCAGTGGCCCTGATGTTAACCCCGAGCCAGTTTCCCGGAGCTTTCTCAAGTTTCGCGGGCCGCTTCCCCAGCCTCCGGACTCCTGCTCTGCGCCCAGTCAGCACCGCCTGCTAAGGCAGGTGGCCCCGTGCAACCGATCCTCCGAAGTGTGCCCACCCCTTAAGCGCGGGTCTCACTGGAGACCAGGCCCAAATAGAAGCACGCTTTATTGAAGGGAGCTTGGGGGGCTCAGGAAAGACTTCTCAGGGGAAAAGACCTTTGACCTTAAAAGATTGGGTGGGATTCCGACAGAGGAGAAAGGTCATTCCAAACTGAGTAGAGGGTATGAACAAGTTGAGGACCTCAAGCCTGGGGAATGAGGTGCAGGCTGGGGGCAAACTCAGAACAGCTTGTGTGGGCCCGGTGTTTGGACTCAGTAAGTAGCCTCAGACTTTAGGGAGGTGATTGGTGCCCGGGAGGAGGGACTGGAATGGGAGGAGATGGGGGTCCTGTATGGAGCAGAAGGGGTGGTGCAGTAGGGCCTGGAGGGCAGAGCAGTGGGGAGGAGGTGGTAGGACTGTGTCTGCTGCCTGAAGGAGCAGGGGAAGAAGGATTTGAGGACAGAGAGGTCAGGTTTCTAGCATAAGGCATATGGGTGGGGAGATTTGCGGCAAAGTAACCTAAAAGGGGAGGAAAATGATGAGTTCGGTTTTACATGGGTGAAGTTAGAAGCAGTAGCAGGATATCCATATGGAGATGTCAAGTAGGAAGTTCACTCATGCATTCATTTATTATTTATGCCAGCCTCAAAGGCAGCTTACATGCAAGTCACAGAGGAGATAAAATGATAATCAGCTAAAAGGACCTGATAGCTGGGGAACAAAGGCAGAGGGGGTGGGCAATCATTACTGGAGAATCTAGGCTCAGAAAAGCTGCTGCAAATAAACACGGGACTCCTATGTGAGTTGCTGACAGCCAAGCAGAAAAAGGACACCTAAAGTAAAGGAGTTTAGGAGGTTGAAACTCAGGGAAAGGTGTTTGTGAAGCCTCAGGAAGGAGGCAAGAGGTGGCAGGAGATAAAATGGGATTGATCACTCAAGCTGGGGTTTTGGAAAGGGAGAAGAGCTGAAAGCCGGGCGGGGGCTTCAGCAGGGCCAATATTTGAGGAAGTGCTGATCCTCTCCTGGGAGAAAGGCCCCTCCTTGGCTGGCATGGGGGAGGGGTGGGGGAGAGGGGGGAGGGGTGATGGGTGGTGGTAGTGGGGATCCATTCACATCATTCTTGTTGCAGGGAGCAGGATCTAAGGTGGTGCTAAGTCCCCCAGGCTCTCCCTACTTTTTCTCCCAGGATGAGGTGGGTTCGCCATTTGCCCAGGGCCTCTTGGGTTTCTGGTCTGGGAAGAGCACCCCAGCCACCAGGTGAGTAGGAAGCAGGGGTTTCTGTTTCTCTCTCTTCCTCTTCAGTGTCTACACGGTACTTCCATGAGAGCAGGGATCCAGACACTAAATACATTAAGTCCCAGCTCTGTGGTTCTGTAGCTGTTGACCTTGGGCATGTCACCTCACCCCTTGAACTTCCTCTTTCCCATCCTAAAACAAGGGAGTTGGACTAGATGATCTCCGAGCATCCCTTGTAGCTACAGAAGTCCAGGAACACTTGTCTGATTTCATTTAGCATTCCGCAGATGTTTACCGACTGCCTGCTGTGTGGCAGACCCCATGTTAAGTTCTAGGTATATAATTGTAAACAAAACCAGATGTGATCCCTGCTCTCATGGAGGGAGGAGTTAAATAATCACACAATGAAATATAAAATTGCATAATAACTGCTACAAAGGGGCAGCATATGCTGCTATGGGAGCAAATAATGGAGGATTTGCTGTTGACATGGGGTCTGTATATTGGTGGGAAATGTGGATGGGATCTGAAGATGTTATTTCATCCTTCTCTCTGTAGATGAACGTATCCCCTTCCTGATCCACCGGAGTTGGCCCTTTAAAGGGGAGCATCCCCATGGGCCCCCTAGGTGAGGCCTGTGTGTCATACCTTGGATGGCATCTGGCACAGCAGAGTAGACTGGGAAGGGTCAGGACTAGCTGGACCCCCTGGGGAGGGACTTGGTCTTCAAGGAGTGGGAAGATACAGAGGCAGCCCCCAGGCCTGAGAGGAAGTTAGAGTGGTTAGTGGAGGGTGTGGGAAGTGGGCGGGGTCAGGCAGTGGCCAGCCTGAGCCCCAGACAGGCAGTCAGCAGTGGGGGCTGGAGGGCTAGGGAGCAGCCCTCAGGCCCTGGGAAGAGTGTGAGAGTCAGACAAGGCTCTTAGCTTGGGTGTCCAGTGTTGGGCCTGTATCTCAGGAAGCCAGAAGTTCAGCAGTACACATGGGCCTGGACTCATCCCCTCTCCTTGCTCCCAGGGCCTTTATACCCCACCGCGGAAGCTCAGCGGGCAGTGCTCCCCCATCAAGAAGCTCAGTGGGCAGCGCTCCCCCATCGGGGAGGAAGGAAAAGCTGTTCGGGAGCATCTCTGCGGCTGGTAAAGGGACTGGCAAGGATCCGGTGCAGGAAGGGGTGGGGCTGGGAGAGGGGGCTTAAAGGAAAAGCAGGATGAGGGAGGCATAGAGGATCCACTGCCATCATCTGTCACTAGTCCCTCCCTCTTTCCCTCCATCCTGTTGGTCTATGTACCCCTTCCTGCAGCACCCACACAATGCACACCTATGTGCAAAATGCTAGGAGAGACATACCATCCCTATCCTTAACAAACTTTGGGCCTAGCGGTCAGGTTAACACTGCACACAGATAACTGCGAAACCAGTCAGCCAAGGCTTGGCATTACTTGTCTGGTAGCTTCCCCCTTTCTGCCACGGGGGGTTCCAAACTTTCTAGACAGTCTGTTTTATGAGGGTGTCCTGTGTGCCCAGCACCATTCTGGGCCCCAGCATCTCCGGGTGCTCTATCTTGATTCCCCAGCCTGACTCTCCCACCACCTTGTGTGACCCTGAGCTCCTGCATCTCTGACCCATTTCTCTTGCCTTCAGAAGCTATTCAGCAGCACCGCAGGAACCTGGCAGAGTGGTTCAGCCGGCTGCCCAGGGAGGAGCGCCAGTTTGGCCCGACCTTTGCACTAGACACGGTCCATGTTGACCCTGTGATCCGTGAGAGCACCCCCGATGAGCTGCTTCGCCCCTCTGCAGAGCTGTCCCTGGAGCATCAGCCGACCCCTGCTGGGCTCCCCCCACTGGCCCTGTCTCAGCTCTTTGACCCTGATGCCTGTGGGCGCCCGGTGCAAACAGTGGTGCTGTACGGGAAAGTGGGCACAGGCAAGAGCACGTTGGTGCGCAAGATGGTCCTGGACTGGTGTTATGAGCAGTTGACAGCCTTCGAGCTGCTCATCCCCTTCTCCTGTGAGGACCTGTCATCCCTGGGCCCTGCCCCAGCCTCCTTGTGCCAACTTGTGGCCCAGCGCTACACGCCCCTGAAGGAGGTTCTGCCCCTGATGGCTGCCTCCGCTGGGTCCGGCATGCTCTTTGTGCTCCACGGCTTGGAGCGCCTCAACCTCAACTTCCAGCTGGCAGGCACAGGGCTTTGTAGTGACCCCGAGGAACCGCAGGCACCGGCTGCCATCATTGTCAACCTACTGCGCAAATACATGCTGCCCAAGGTGGGTGGCCCCTTGCCCCACCCTGTCACTGCTGTCCCTTGACTTGCCCCCTAAGGATTTTTGTTTCCTCAGCTCACATGTTTATTGGGTAGGAGGACAGGCCCTGGGTTAGTTCAAATCCTGGCCCCTCCACTTCCTAGCTGTGTGACTCTGGGCAAGTCACTAACTTCCCCAAGCTTCTGTTTCTTTCTCTCCTTGAGTTGTACCAGTTGAATGAGATACTGTGTATAAAATTCTTAGCACAGTGCTCTGGATCACAATGGTGCTTAGTAATTGCTAGTTATAATTATTATACTCATCATTCGCATCATCTTTGGACTCTCAGTCTTCAGGGGCCCCCTGGGGATTGAGGCAATCAGAACACTTGAGTCCTTCTTAACCCTCAACCATGCTCTTCCCAGGCCAGCATTCTGGTGACCACCCGGCCCTCTGCCATTGGCCGCATCCCCAGTAAGTACGTGGGTCGCTATGGTGAGATCTGCGGCTTCTCGGATACCAACCTGCAGAAGCTCTACTTCCAGCTCCGCCTCAACCAGCCGGACTGTGGGCAGGCAGCCTGGGGTGCAGGTGTCTCAGCCACACCAGCTCAGCCTGATAACCTGGTGCAGATGCTGTCCCGGAACCTGGAGGGGCACCACCAGATTGCTGCCGCCTGCTTCCTGCCCTCCTATTGCTGGCTCGTCTGTGCCACCTTGCACTTCCTGCACGCTCCCACGCCTGCAGGGCAGACCCTTACGAGCATCTATACCAGCTTCCTGCACCTCAACTTCAGTGGGGAGACACTGGACAGCACTGACCCCTCCAATCTGTCCTTGATGGCCTATGCAGCCCGAACCATGGGCAAGTTGGCCTACGAGGGGGTGTCCTCCCGCAAGACCTACTTCTCTGAAGAGGATGTCCATGGCTGCCTGGAGGCTGGCATCAAGACGGAAGAGGAGTTTCAGCTGTTGCATGTTTTCCGCCGGGATGCCCTAAGGTTTTTCCTGGCCCCGTGTGTGGAGCCAGGGCACCTGGGCACCTTTGTGTTCACCGTGCCCGCCATGCAGGAATACTTGGCCGCCCTCTACATCGTGCTGGGTTTGCGCAAGACCACCCTGCAGCGCGTGGGCAAGGAAGTGGCTGAGCTTGTGGGCCGTGTGGGCGAGGATGTCAGCCTGATGCTGGGCATCATGGCCAAGCTGCTGCCTCTGCGGGCTCTGCCTCTGCTCTTCAACCTGCTCAAGGTAACAGCTCAGGCCCCACCCTCGCACCTTCCCTCCCCAGGACCCCAGGCTGTCCCCCTCACCTCCTTCTTCACCGTTGGCTCCTCTCCCAGAGGAAATGACTGCTTCCTGCACAGGTGTGAATGTTTTCCTTGGCTCTGGTTCCAGCGCTGGGCAATCTGGCTTTTAGTGGGAATGGGGCATCAGGAATGGGGGCAGAGAAGCCACAAGGCTGGGGAAGGCTTGGAGACTGGGAGGGAAATTTGAGGGCTCAGGGACTTAAAAGCAATCTTACATGGATTCCTAAGAATGGTTATTTTTTGCATCTTTCCTCCTAGTCTTTGTTGCTGGGAGGCAGGGGTCACTATGGTCCAGGGACTGTCCTCTGCTTTGCAGGTCCAGAAACTCAATTGTGTCTGTTCCCCCAGAGGTGCTTCGGTTCTGGGAGTGATGACTCATCCTAACTAAATCACCAGAGACAGATTTATAAAGCAGATGCCATTTTATTCATTTATATCGGGAGAGTGAATGGCATTGGTAATTGGCTTAGGAGAGCGCATCCTGGGTGGAGGTCCATTCCAGAAACCAGATTGCAGAACTGAGGACTGTGCTTTGAGCAGGGCGGATGTGCTAAGTCCTGAGGGACGGAAGGAGCCACCCTGTTGATGTCTGCCCGGTGCTTTATCAAGGTTCTTCCTTTTGTTTTTCACATCAACCCTGGAAATGGAATACTATTATGATCCCTTTTAGAGATGAGGAAACTGAGGCTCAGAGAGACAAAGAAACTTTTGTTTTTGTGATTCTGAATCCTGTGCTTTTTCTGCCAAAATATACTGGTGTGTTAGGGATGTTTCTGTTCAGCTGTGGTGTCTTGCTAAGGCAACCCTTGTCTTCTCTGGGAATCTTTCAGCAATTGGTCAGTGCTGGTAGAATTTCAACAAAGTTTTCTTTTTATAGGCACCAAAGCCTAAGAGTTAAGAACAGGGATTCGGTAACCCAGCGATCTGGGTTCCAATCCAGATTCCTCTACTTACTAGCTGTGTGACCTTGGACAAGTTACTAAACCACTCTGTGCCCCATATGCCTTATCTGTTAAATGGGGAATAACACTAGAACTTATATCATTGGCCTAATGTGAGGATTAAATGAATTAATCCTCAAGGCCTAGCACACAGTGAGTGCTATTTAATTGTTTGTCAAACACAGAAAAAGGCTCAGGCAGCCCATCCCTTCTCACACCATCCGCTCACACAGGGAGGTCATAGCCGCTGCCCTTGAGGATGTGCTTGCTGTATCTGGACTGCGCTGGGCTCCTGGTGGGATTCAGAGAGCCCCCCAGTTATTTTGAAAGCCCACCTGAATTGTTAGCACCAGGGGGATGTGCTAGCAGAGGACTGATCCCATCCATTTCTTCACGATCCTATTGACTCAGCTTCACAGGGTGACATCTTCTGGTCTCATCAGAGAAGGGGCACTATCACCTCCATGGCAGGAACCTCCCCTATATTAATGAAAAGGGAAAAAAACACAGACATTAGAAGAGGTACCACAAAACAATGTCATGGTTCATTGCTGGAGGAATGGACCCCTCCTCCGTTCCTTTCAGAACCATTGCAGGGACGGGAGAAGATGTCAGAAATGTTCATTTCTTCCCCAAATACTTGAGTGCCTGTGGTGTGCCAGGCAGTGTGCTGGATTCTGAGGAAGTCAGTTAACAAAACTGCAGGGTTCTGCCCTTTCTGATCTTATAGTCTGAACACAAAAATGTCAGTGTAACTGTGTAAGGAAAAATTATGGCAGATGCCTAGAAAGAAAAGTTCCAGGTGCTGTGAAGGTGTGTACTGGGGGAATCTGTGTTTTTTTTTTTTTTTTTTTGAGATAGAGTCTTGCTCTACTTCCTGAGCTAGAGTGCTATGTCGTCAGCCTAGCTCACAGCAACCTCAAATTCCTGGGCTCAAGCAATCCTCCTGCCTCAGCCTCCTGAGAAGTGGGACCTATAGGCATGTGCCACCATGCCTGGCTGATTTTTTTTTCTTTCTATTTTTAGCTGCCCAGCTAATTTCTTTCTATTTTTAGTAGAAGCGGGGGTCTTGCTCTTGCTGAGGCTGGTCTTGAACTCCTGACCTCAAGTGATTCTCTCACTTTGGCCTCCCAAAGTGCTAGGATTACAGGCGTGAACCATCATGGCTGGGCTGGGAATCTGGTTTTGAGGTGTTAGAAAAGCCTCTCTGTGGAAGGGCATGTAGTCTGATCCCCGTAGGATTAGCCCCGAGAAGAACTGGGGGGGAAACACCCTGGGAAGAAGCAGCATCGTGGAGGCTTTGAAGGAGGAGAAACCTTGGCACTGTCAAGAAGATGAGAAAAGTCAAAAGGGCAGGAGCATAGCGAGGGGGACAAGAGGCTTGTGATGAAGGCACCATGGTTGGCAGGGGCCAGGTCATGCAGGGCCTTGAAGCAGTAGGAGCTACATCAGTCATAGCTGCCATGATGATGACGAAGATGTCGAAGACGGTGATATATTTGTAACACTTAGTCTGGTCCCAAACTAAATGCATGATACATGCTCATTTCTTCCCACCATCTCCTAGACTTGAAAATGTATAGAGTGTTTGGGAAAAAGAAAGAAGTTCCTAATGTCTGTAGTGCATGAGATGAGGACCGAGAGATGACCCTGGAGAAGTCAGATTGGGGTCAGGTTATAAAGTTTCACATTCCAGGCTAAATGTTTGGAGTTTGCTACATGGGCAATAGGGAGCCATGGGAGGTGTTGCAGCAGGGAGTATTGTATCAAATTGTGTTGTGAGTTCAAGGGGAGATCATGAGGCTGGAGCAGTCACAGGGGCGTATGTTAAGCTGAGCCTTGAAGGCTAAACAAGTACACGAGGCTGCAGTCACCCTCCCCTGCTTCTTTTCCAGGTGGTTCCCCGAGTGTTTGGGCGCGTCGTGAGTAAGAGCCGGGAGGCGGTAGCCCAGGCCATGGTGCTGGAGATGTTTCGAGAGGAAGACTACTACAATGATGACGTTCTGGACCAGATGGGTGCCAGTATCCTGGGCGTGGAGGGCCCCCGGCGCCACCCAGATGAGCCCCCCGAGGATGAAGTCTTTGAGCTCTTTCCCATATTCATGGGGGGGCTTCTCTCTGCCCACAACCGGGCTGTGCTGGCTCAGCTCGGCTGCCCCATCAAGAACCTGGATGTCATGGAGAATGCCCAGGCCATCAAGAAGAAGCTGGGCAAGCTGGGCAGACAGGTGCTGCCCCCCTCGGAGCTCCTTGACTACCTGTTCTTCCACTACGAGTTCCAGAACCAGCGCTTCTCGGCTGAGGTGCTCAGCTCCCTACGCCAGCTCAACCTGGCTGGTGTGCGCATGACACCCCTCAAATGCACAGTGGTGGCGGCTGTGCTGGGAAGTGGAAGGCATGCCCTGGATGAGGTGAACTTGGCCTCCTGCCAGCTGGACCCTGCTGGACTGCGCACACTCACGCCCGTCCTCCTGCGAGCCCGGAAGCTGGGGTGAGGACCCCTCCTCATGCACAGGCATGAAGAGGGAGAGGCTTGGAGGGGAAGAGGTGGGAAGAGAAGGGAAACCAGAGGTACTAAGGACCAGGGCATGGGATGAAGAAGTCTGCTGTGGGTGGAGGTGACAGGAACAACAGAAAAGGGAGGGCAGGTGTGGATTGCAAGAGGCAGGCTGATGAGAAAGGGCACAGGACATGGGCCCCCTCCACGCTGGGTCCTTCCTTGCCTTCTCATCTTCCCTCCGGCCACCTTCTGCTCCAGCTTGCAACTCAACAGCCTGGGCCCCGAGGCCTGCAGGGACCTCCGAGATCTGCTGTTGCATGACCAGTGCCAAATTACCACCCTGCGGTGAGTGCCCTGGGGTGTGTGTGGGAGGGAGGATTTGGCCATCCTGGTGGCCAGCTAAGGTCAAGGGTGAGCTTCCTGCCTCACAGCATACCTGGCACAGGCCCACGCATGGTGTAGCCAAGGGGGGCATCTAGGCCCTGTCGTTCCCCTCCCTCGGATCCATTATAAGCAGCAGGGCAGGGGGAAAGATGCCACCTGTGATAGGTGCTAAGAAAGCCTCTCATGTGGCTAAAATCAGTCAGGTGTAGGTGGGGGGAGCAGGTGAACGGTACCTAGGCCGGTTGCCTGGTAACAGTGCCACTGATCCCCTCCCAGGATTCTCCTGCAGCTCATGAGGATGACCCTGGTGCCGGGCACTCAGTGGGTGCTCCCTGAACGTTGACTGATATGCCAGGAGCCCAGGTGGCTGACTTCCTGGGTCCTAGTTGGAATAAGGGAAGGCAAAAGGAAGAAGGGGAGAAAGGATGGGGGTCGGGGGAAAGGGAAGGAGAAGCAGAGGCTGGGGAGGAGCAGAAGAAGGGAAATAGTAACAGTGAAGAGAGGAAGGGGACAGGGAGCAAGGGAGTCAGGGAGGAACGGAGAATGGAAGAGGGGAGAGGAGAAGCCAGCTTTCCCTCGCTCTTCCTCCTCCTGGGGTGCCACACCCCATTTCTCCATCCCCTCCTCCTGGGCCTGCATTCTATGTCCAGGCTCTGTTCCACCCGCTTTGGCCCAAGTCGTCACACCCAGCACAGGGCCTCTTCAACAGGCCCCCTAATGTTGGGTTGCCTGTGGTCCTAGGCTGTCCAACAACCCGCTGACGGCGGCGGGTGTTGCCCTGCTGGTGGAGGGGCTGGCAGGAAACACCTCGCTGACACACCTGTCCCTGCTGCACACGGGCCTTGGGGATGAGGGCCTGGAGCTGCTGGCTGCCCAGCTGGACCACAACCAGCAGCTGCAGGAGCTGAACGTGGCCTACAATGGTGCTGGTGACACAGCGGCCCTGGCCCTGGCCAGGGCTGCCCGGAAACACCCTTCCCTGGAACTGCTGCAGTGAGTCCTGTCCCTGGTCCCCTTGTCCCAGCCCTTCAGTCTCCTTCCCTCTCCACTGTGCTCCTGCTACCTTAGGGAGTGTGTCTGGGGCTGAGCCTGGCACCTGTCCTCTATTCCTGGCTTCTGACGGATCCTTATCAACCTACTTCTGAGCCAACCTGCCCCCTCTGTGACTGGCCCTTTCCCTGCCCTGATTCCTTCTCTACAGCCATTTTTCCCGGGACCTACTGTCCCTGGTCCCACTAAATTCTAGTGTCAGTGCCAACCTCCCAGTGGCTGCCACCCTCCATCTCTGGCTTACTGCAGACACTTACCCCATTGTGTCCCCGCAGGCAGGAGGCGAGTTGTGAGGCTTCCTGACCTTCTGACCATCTACCCTGGGGTCCTCCTTCTCAGAGTCCTGCTGAATGGCATCTACTTTCTCTTTCCTGCCAGTCTCTACTTCAATGAGCTGAGCTCAGAGGGCCGCCAGGTCCTGCGGGACTTGGGGAGCGCCACTGGAGGCGGCGCTCGGGTCGTGGCGTCGCTGACAGAGGGGGCAGCAGTGTCTGAGTACTGGTCCGTGATCCTCGGGGAAGTCCAGCGGAACCTCAACAGCTGGGATCGGGCCCGGGTCCGGCGCCACCTGGAACTACTGCTGCGGGATCTGGAAGATAGCCGGGGTGCCACCCTTAAGCCTTGGCGCAAGGCCCAGCTGCTGCGAGTGGAGGGTGAGGTCAGGGCCCTCCTGGAGCAGCTGGGAGGCCCTAGAAGCTGAGACAGTGGCAGCAGGCACCTAGCTGTGTGACCACTGGCTACAAACCCCTTCCCTGTGGCCTCCTGGCTTGCACTACCCCTTCTAGGTATCCCTTTAGGCCTAGAGGCAAAGGAATGGGCACAGCTGTGCCAGTTGCCCTCCTGGGGCAAGTCCAACCAGTACCCCCAAGTCTGGAGTTTCTGGGGTCAAAGATGGTGAATTGATGCTTCAGGCTCGGAGGTGGAACATGCTTCCCCTCCCTTCAGCTAGAAGGACCAACGGATGTGGCATTTGGGTGGCCAGGTTGCCCTGTGGCAACACCCCCCATCTTGCCTCTTCCTCCTCTCAAGGAGCCTCTGATTGTGCCACCAAGGGGCACACTTCCCATGCCAGGGATGTCACCATCCAGATGTGTTGGAGGGCCCTCTCCTCCTGCCCTGTGCTCACCTGTGGACACTGAGGATGCCCTCACATTGGTGCTTTCTCCTTGCCCTCCCGCCCCCTTTACCACAACGGTACCAGTAGTTCAGTGGCGCCTCTGGGCAGATGCACCTGACTTGCTGCTATTAAAACCTGTGTGTCTTCTACCTGCTGTGGCCTTCTCTTCCCTGCCTGGTGCTTCCAAGAAAGGGCACTGTTCCTGGTCATTCTGGTTAAACTACTGAGCACGTTCTGTTGCAAGTGGCTTTTAGGCACTAGGTTCAGAGGAAGTGGGGGCTGGAGGGGCCCATGAACAAAACATTGGGATGGAGGTTGGCCATGCTGGGCCATGGAGCTCCTACCACCCTTTTCATACTGAGCCCCCAGGCTTGGAATTACAGTGACCAGTAATCTGCCTTTCTCTGTGCAGAGGGGCAACTGGGTCAGCTGCAGGGTCTCCAGAAAAAGTAGGGGCCCAGGAATGGGGGCAGGAGGAACCTGCACGCTTGCCCAGAGGACAAGACTCATTCTCCCGTTAACCATTACCCCATTGCTTCCACGACAGCGTCTTCAAGGAGGCGGGACTTGGGAGGGGGTAGGTGAGCTGGTTGGGATGGACCTTGTCCCTCCTCTGAGCACTGGGTGGCTGATCCAGCTATGAAGGCAGCTGCAGGTAGGAGTCCGGGAAAAATCCTCTGGAGGGGACTTTGGGGCAGTCAGGAGACAAATTTGTAGGGTGAGGCTTTGGGACCAGGACATACTTGATGTTGGGGCTTGAAGCCCTGAGACAAATAGAAGTTGGGAGAAAAGAAGTGAGTTGATACGTCTGTCTTCCTGGTCTACACCACACCCTGTACAGATATGCTCAGATTTATGTGCCTAAGACTTAGGGGGA
Source organism: Lemur catta (assembly GCF_020740605.2). NCBI lineage: Eukaryota > Metazoa > Chordata > Mammalia > Primates > Lemuridae > Lemur > Lemur catta. The sequence continues at coordinate 21,227,063 of NC_059134.1, read as the reverse complement.
GGGGCGGGAAGGGGAGCGCACAATATCCTGTGTGTATGTCAGTGAGAAGGAAGACCCCTTAAAGCAGAATGGAGGGGGTCTGAGTTTGGGGGTTCCCCCAAGTCCTTTCAGTTTACAACCATGGAAGAGGCATCTGGGGGGGGGGGGGCGGGAAGAATGTGCCTCTCCTCCTCTCATCCACTTCTTTGCGCAGTAGATCTTCCAGATCTTCCGGACGCAGGCTCGTTAACTCCGTAAGTGCCTTAGGGTTGGGACAGGGGAGGAAGGAATCGGAGCCGGGGAGGCTCTGCACTGCCATTCGCACCTAAGGTAGAGCCTAGGACCCAAGTCCAGCTGTCAGTATCCACCCGCTTCTGCCTCCTTGCAGGAAGTTTAAGTTTAACCCAAAGCTGGGCATTGATAATCCTGTCCTCTCCTTGGCGGAAGACCAAGACCCCTCTGGTAACCCCCTCCCCCTGGCAACCATTCCCTTTCCCTGGAGACACCACAGCTCCACACAGCCTCCCATCTCCTTGGTAACCACTCACTCAGCCTCCCTCTGATGACAGCCTTGGTTGGGAGTGACTATGTGGAGATAGGAGGGGCTGGGTGTTTCCTTTTGGCTGTTCACCCTGCTGCCCAACACCTAACTGGGTGGAAGCGCCCAGTGCCCTGTCAGGACACAGGGTCTGCCAGTCACATGGTGGACTTGTGCTTGGGCTGTGCCCTCTCTCCTCCCCCTTTTCTGCTGCTCACCTCCCCCTCCAGACCCCTGGAGCCTGGAGCGGCCTCGCTTCTGTCTGCTGAGCAAGGAGGAGGGCAAGAGTTTTGGCTTCCACCTGCAGCAGGAACGGGGCAGGGCTGGGCATGTGGTGTGCAGGGTGGAGCCAGGCACCTCTGCCCAGCGCCAGGGTCTCCAGGAAGGAGACCGGATCCTGGGGGTGAACAACGATGTCGTGGAACATGAAGACCATGTGGTGGTAAGGCTGGGCCGGGACTCCTTATGGGACAGGAGAGCATTCCACAGCACCTCAGGGACAGAAATGGGCTGGGTACCTACCTGGGCACTATGGCAGCAGGATGCAAGCCTTGCTCCCCCCACATTTAGGAGTGCCTGGGTCAGAAGGGTTTGGGGGAGCATCTAGAGAGCTGGTTCTCATGGCAAAAACGTGGGTTCCCGGGAGGTCCTGGAGGTTGGCAAGAGGGGCCAGCCCAATCCTCACCCCCACATGTATAGGTGGTACGCCGCATCCGGGCCAGCGGTCCTCGGGTGTTGCTGACGGTCTTGGCGGGGCATGTGCATGATGTGGCCCGAGCTCAGCATGGGGACAGTGCCCACCTATGCCCTACCCTAGGCCCAGGGGTGCGGCCCCGGCTGTGCCACATAGTGAAAGATGAGAGTGGCTTTGGCTTCAGTGTCACCCACGGTGAGCTTAGAGGTTTGGATGGGTGGAGAAGAGGGGGTCTCAGTCCCTGGTCCAGGCAGGCAGCAGATGGGAACTTGCTTTTTTTTTCTTGCTTCCAGGTAATCAGGCTCCTTTCTGGTTGGTGCTAAGTACTGGAGGAGCAGCTGAGCGGGCAGGGGTGCCCCCTGGGGCCCTACTGCTGGAAGTGAATGGGGTCAGTGTGGAGAAGTTCACTTACAAACAACTCACCAGGAAGGTACGGCCGCCTGTTTCCCCACGCACACCCCCAGCCCCAGTCTGGGCCTGGGCCCCACCTCAGGAAGCAGACTCCTTCCCCAGCACCTACTCTCCTGATCTGATCTGCTTCCATCCTGTCACCACTGTTCCCTCTACACTGTGCACCAGCCCCCCTGCTTAGTGCCTCATTCTCCTGCCCAGGGGGGAGGAGGTGCCTGCCTCTTCTTCCCTACCCTGGTAGTTGATGCCGGTGCCCTGCTGGGTCCCCACAGCTTTGGCAGAGTGGAGAGCAAGTGACCTTGCTGGTGGCAGGGCCAGAGGTGGAGGAACAGTGTCGCCAGTTGGGAATGCCCCTGGCTGCACCCCTGGCGGAGGGCTGGGCACTGCCCGCCAAGCCCCGCTATCTACGCCTAGAGAAAGGGCCCCAGGGCTTCGGGTTCCTGCTGCGGGAGGAGAAGGGCCTTGACGGTCGCCCTGGTAAGTGAGAGCCCTGTGGGTGGGTAGGGAAGGTGGGCGTCGGGGCGGGTGCACAGAGTATATACACCTCTCGGTACACACAAGAGGTATACCTGTCTGAGCCCTGGCCCCGGGTCTCCTCCTCCTGCACCCTCAGGGTTGGGCCCTGGTGTGCACACAGGGGCCTGGGACAGCACCGGGGTAAGTCAGGGAGGAGCAGTGAGTATATCTATATCCCAGGGCAGTTCCTGCGGGAGGTGGACCCTGGACAGCCAGCTGAGAAGGCCGGGATGCAGGCTGGGGACCGGCTGGTGGCTGTGGCTGGGGAGAGCGTGGAGGGGCTAGGCCACGAGGAGACAGTGTCCAGGATCCGGGCGCAGGGCTCCCATGTCTCCCTGATTGTCGTTGACCCTGAGGCTGACCGCTTCTTCAGCATGGTGCGCGCTGCAGGGCAGGGGCGCGGTGGGGCAGGAGTGGAGTGGGGCTCAGCTGCAACAGGTTTGCTCTTCCTGCCTCCTCCCAGGTTCGCCTGTCCCCACTCCTCTTCTTGGAGAGCACAGGGGCTCCTGCCTCTCCCCAGGACACCTGCTCAGCCTCTCTGATTGAGACTGGAGACCCACCACTTACAGACACAGCTGAAACTCCTGGCCCTCTGGGCTCCAACCAGTGCGTCCTGTACCCTGGGCCTGGTGGCAGCTATGGCTTCCGACTCAGCTGTGTGGCTAGGGGGCCTCATCTCTTCGTCTCTCAGGTGACTGATGCCCCATGGACCTTGGATCCTTTGCATCACTTGCCTCCTGATCAGTCTTCCTCTGCCTGCCTCCCAGAGCCTTAGAGTGCCCAGCAAACTTTCCCATGGTGTTCCATGTTCTGCATCCCCCCATCACCAGGTGACTCCAGGTGGCTCAGCCGCCCGGGCAGGGCTGCAAGCGGGAGACGTGATTCTGGAGGTGAACGGGGATCCTGTGGGTGAAGAGAATGTCCTGGAAAGGCTTCAGGAGCTGGCTGAGGCCGAGCCACCCCTCTGCCTGAAGCTAGCAGCCAGGTCCCGGCAGGGCTGGGAAGCCTGGATTCCCCCAGGCTGTGGAGAGGTGAGGGAGAAGAAACAGGTGCCACTGTGAGTAGCCAGAGAAGGCAGAGAGGAGCCAGAAAGAAGGCAGAGTGGGCGAGAGGGCTGCAGGGTGCAGTGTGGGGTATGCAGATTGGGTCATGGTAGGTGCGGACAAAAGGACTGGTGGGAACAAAAGGACTGGTGGAGACCCAAGCCCCATTCCTGGACATTCCAGGACAGGGAGGGGCAGGGAAAAGGAACTCTTCTGGTCCTAGAATGACCTTCTCCCTTCTGTCTCTGCATAGGATTGGGCTCTGGCCTCAGATCTGCTGTAAAGCACCCCTGCTTGGCACAGATCGACCCAGTGGCTTTCCTGTCTTCACTCTCCAGACTGAGATACCCTCTCCAAGCTAGAGGGCCGGAGCCCTAGGACTCACACACCACCAATCACAGGGTTGCCCAGGGGCTCCCTCCCTTCCCATGGACCTGCCTCCCAGGACAGGGTGTGGTCACAGGTCTCAGATAGGCCCATGAGGGAGCCTGGGGCCCCAGAGGATGTCCTATGGGAGCTTTGGAGAGCTGTGCCCCAAGGTGAAGTTGTGGGCTGTGGGGCCGGCTAGGATTTTTTCTTTGGCCTTTAGGCCACAGCTTCCCCACCCTGACAGAGGATTGAAGCCATCTGGACCTTGCCTTATGTATGACTCCAGGATCTTTGAGCACCTTGGGATTGTCAGGGTGGTGCCTGGTCACTGTTGCGTTTGTTATAGAAATGGCCATTCTCCATAAATCTGGCTGCCTGCGTTTGTGTTGCTGGGGGTGAGGGGCAGTGGACCCACGATGCCCCACATTGGCTTTGATGCGCCTCCTGATCTGAAGCACTGGAGACACAAGATCTCCTACTTCACACTGCAGAAGAATCACAGTAAAAGGGCCCCAGGCTCAAGGGGTGGGACCCAGTTTCTGTAAGAGAGGCATTGAGACCTGGTTAAATTTATCTTCTCTCCTCAGTCTCCAGGATAATGGGTCAACCCTGAACTGAGTTGTCCCCATGAGAGCCACTCCTCTCTGCCAAAAGGCCACAGCCCACAGCTCTGTTGAGTTCTATGTCAAGAAGCTTTATTGCTGGGGCCTCAGAGGACCCCAGAGACTAGAGTCTGGCAGCCTCAAAGATCCAGGGGGTTGAGTCCAAACTGGCGCAGCTGCTCCTTGTGCCTGGCGTGGAGCCTCAGCACAGCTGCATCCCACTGAGGCTTGCTGGTTCTCAGCTTAGCCAAGAGCTGGTCCAGGCTGCCCTGCAGACAAGATTTCAGCCCCCAGGAAGAGAGACGGCAGGGGTGAGAGTTGCCCCAGGTTTGTTTGTAAGTTTCCTTGCCAGTGTTTTCTTGAAATTCTTATTCTGAGCTGGTGGGCATGGTTGTACGCTCTGTCTGCCCCAGGATGGAGCAGACAGCATGGTGCACATTCTTGTCCCCACCCTCTAGCCCCTGCCCCTCAGAACACACCATGCTGAAGATGCATCCCTTGGAGACGCTTCTCCTCCTTACCCCCGGGTTGTGGCATGGAGGAGTGCTGGGCATCGGGGCGGCTGGGCTCCACAGGGTGATGCTTACATGTAAGATGTCCTCATACTTGGCCTCCATGTCTGCCACGTGGGCCCGAAGCAGAGCCAGGGTCTGGTCGCGCTCTCTGAGGGCTTGCTCAGCTTCTTCCCGTGCAGCCTCAGCCTCCCGCTGGCATGTCTCTGGGGGCAGGGCAGAGGATGAAAGAACAGTATGGTGATGCTCTACCCTTGAACAGAGTCTCCAAAAGTATCTAAAAAGGGCACCTTGAGTGGGATCATTCCAGACTCCCCAGGGGTCATCAACTTTCCTGTAGTCCCTGTAAAAGCTGAAGATCCATTGAGGTGTAGTAGAGAGTGAGGGCTTGGGACAGGAGAAGGGTCCAAAGTCTGGTAACTTGGTAACCTTAGGTAACCTTGGTCAAGTCTCTCTCTGAGCCTCGGTGTCTTCATCTTTAAAAACAGAATGATACACACCTCACAGGCTCACTGTGACCTTTAAACATGATAATGGATGGCAAAGCACCTAGTATACAGGAGGTGCCCAATAAACATTGATTGACTTTGAATTCGAGATAAGGCAAAGGTTAGGAAAGGAACCCGGGGTCTGCATGACAGAGAAGCAGCTCCATGAACATCCATAGCTAAACTGAAGATATTTTAGGAAAAGAAAACTTTGAGGCCAAAGTGGTGAAAGACCTCAAGTGTCACGCTCAGATGTTGCAACATTTTTCTGTAAGCAAGAGGGAAGAGAAGCAAAGGCTTCCTGTTTTTAATATTTTCACTTATTCATTTATTTGGCAAACAAACCAGGTGCTAGGACCTGAAAATATAGAAGGGAATAAGTCTAACATTTTCGTTTCATTGTAAAAATCAGCTAAACTAAGAGAGAATATGTTTTGCTCACAAGAGACATGGCAGTGGCGTGGAGTTACGGCTTGATTTGGAGAGACCAAGCAAAGGGGGAAATGGGGTGAGAGACCTATCCCTTCTTTCCTTATAACTTAGAGATTCTTGCCACCCTGAACCCTCTGCTCTGGTTCTCAGTGGTGGAGAGCCGATGGTGATCCCAGAGCCCAGACTGCAGCCTTCTAGAGAAGGGCCTTCCAAGTCCACCCCTGCACCCCTTCACATGCTGGCTCCTCATGACCCTTGGAGAGAAAGGGCTGGGAGGGAGGGGAAGCCTACCCAGCTGCTCCCGAAGGTCCCTCACTTCTACCTCCAGCTGCTTGCTGCGGGTCTCCATCTCCTCCTGCAGGGCCCGGCACTGGTGACTCATCTCTGGGGTTGGGGAGAGGGACGGAGAAAGGAAATAAAGCTGTAGGTGGGGAAGGCTACTTGGTCAGTGGGGCAGGAGTACAAAGGCCTTCTAGGTTCTTGTGATTCTGAAAAGCTGGGAGACCCTGAAAACCTGGCAAGGGGATAGGAAACCAGACCCCCTTCCCTGTCTCCGGTTAGGATGGGCATTCTAGTCCTTCTCCCCACCTATGGCATGAATGAGATAATGGCTGTGGCTGCATTTTGTACCCCACAAAGCACCAAGCATATGGCATCAGACACCCTGGAAGGCAGGTCCCTGCCTGGGATCTCACAGACCTTCCTTTGGTTCCTTCCGTATCCTGCCTGATTTGTACGATTTGTACTGAGCAGGGGAGGCTGAGACTAGACCTGGCAGATGCCCTCCTTGTTCCCTTCCTTGCATCCTTTAGCCCTCTTAGTTGTGCTCCTCCAGGCCCCTATCTCCTGCCCACCTGCTCAGCCGACCACATACCTGCATATATGGCCTTCCCTTCACTCCGGGCCCCTTCCAGGTCAGCCTCCAACCCACGCAACTGCCGCCTCAGCTGGTCCTCAGAAGCCTTAGCTCGACGTGCCTCATCCCTGCGTAGAGCTGTGAACAGTCCCAGAGCTGTCCTCAGGACTGGCTGGGGGTTCTGCTGCAGCAGCCCCTGTGGGCTTGATAGACTCTGGAAATCTGGCTGTAGGACATCTGGGTTTTTTTTACCCCTAGAATCTCACTGGCTCTTCATTATTAAGAAGTAAAAACTTCATGTTCTGGCTGTAAAAAATAGCTTCCTTCATCAGCCCTCACTGCCCACCCTTCCTTTGCAGTCTTTTCCCCCTAGAAGATGGTTAGAGTCGGCTTAGCCCCCCACCAAAGCTCTAACTCTTCAATCCCCAAGGGTACAGAAATGTCCCATTGCGCTGTCCCCATTGTCCTGTCCCCAGCTGCCATCCTCCTTACCCAAGTGATCTCGGAGCAGCTCCTTCTCCAGCATCACCAGCCTGAGCCTGGACTCGGCCTCCACATCTGCCCTGGCAAGATGGCAGAGCCTTAGCTTGTCCTGATCTCCCCCCTCCCTCTCCCCTCCTTTGCTCACCCAACACCTTTCACTTCCTTCCCAAAGGAGGTCCAAGGACTGCTAAAGGAGGGATCCAATGGCAGAGTCTACTGGGGCCACCACGGTGTCCCCATTGCCCAGCACATAGTAGGTACTCAAAATATGGGTGACGACTACATTAGGAGGGCAAGAGCTAGATGGGCCTCAAGGGAGAATGTGGGTGACCATTTCCCCAGTTCCTTGGCTCCACAGATGTGGATTCGAGGATATGAAGAGGAGGGTCAGGAGAGCTCATCTGTCACGCAGAGGGCTGAACTCTCTCCAGAGGACCTCTGCTTGGTCTTCGGGCCAGAACATGGAGAAGCAGGGCCACCCACCTCCACCCACCACGACTCACCAGCACCCGAGTTCTTTTTCTTCTTCTGTGCCCCAGCTTTCCTCCCTTTTTCTTTGGTCTTAGGTGGCATCTCCGTGCTGTCCTGGGAGAGGGAGGGGACCTTGTGTTTGGGGCTGGACACGGGGATGTTTTCCTGACCACTAGGCTGAACCAGGAGTCTCAGGAGAGTCAGAATTCTAGTCTCCAGCTCTATCTTTTTTTTTTTTTTTTTTTGAGACGGAGTCTTGCTCCGTTGCTCAGGCTAGAGTGCTGTGGCATCAGCCTAGCTCACAGCAACCTCAGACTCCTGGGCTCAAGCTATCTTCCTGCCTCAGCCTCTGGAGTAGCTGGGACTATGGGCATGCCTCATCACACCCGGCTAATGTTTTCTATTTTTAGTTGAGATGGTGTCTCGCTTTTGCTCAGGCTGGTCTCAAACTCCTGACCTCAAGTGATCCTCCCTCCTCAGCCTCCCAGAGTGCTAGGATTACAGTCATGAGCTACCGTGCCTGGCCTGCAAGTCTATCTTTTATACTCTCTAGAAAATTCAGTTCTTGGTCTCTTTGGGATATTAGGCAGGCCTGGGGTCAGTGGGGAGAACAGAGTTGTTTCTACCAGGCAGGAGGCTCTATGTACAGAAATCATTCCTCTCAAAACTCTTTTAGAGAAAATAAACCTCTACCTGGTCCCCTCCCTTCCTCTTCCCTTCATCCGTACCCTGCCTCTTCCTACCTGTAGGGTCTTCTCTTGCCTGTGTTGGGTTTCCCTGTGGAGTGACCCCCTCTTGGGAAGGGGCAGAGAGAAGGACCAACCAGCTAGAAGCCTGAGGAGGAGCCTGGGTTCCGGGAGCCAATCCAGGGTGGCAGATTTCTCTCAGGGGCAGGACTGAGAACTGGAAGGTTGGGTTTCTGGAAGCTGCATGTTGTCCAGACAACTGGGAAACATGGAGTTCAGAGGAAGGTGGAATGGGCTAAATCAGCTCACACAGCTTAAAATACCAAGGTCCCAATGGGTCAATTCTCCCCTTATCCCAAAATCTTAAGTGTAGTTTGAAGATAATGGGCTTTGGAGCCGATTAGCTATGATTCACTTCCATGCAGTGGCCTGCAATTTGGAGACTTACAAATTACAGATTTGTGCATCTGAAATAATACTGTTGTGCTCATACAGAGGAACAGGACTGGCGGTAGCCATCCTGGGTAATTTACATCCTGAGGTCCCATCGGCAAAGTGACATTATTAAGCTTAAAATAGGAGATTTCCTTCAGTAAGGCACTCTACAGTGTACGAGGGAAATAAATGCAGGAGCAGGTAGTCAAGAGAGTTTCCCACTTCGGAGAAATGAGGCACAGAGGAGAGGTGGACCCAGGGACTCCAGAGTACCGACCTGGAGGGATGCGAATGTCGAAAGGGCCCTGCTTAGAGACCAGAGACGCGACACCTGCGTTCTAGTGCCCCTCTCGATACGTAAACGCGGGCAAGCCACTTAACTTGGCTCAGCCTCAGTTTCCTGATCTTTAAATCTTTGAATTTGTAGATCCTAAAAAACCTGGGTTTTAACTGGGTATTTACATGGCTACCTTCTCTCCTAGTGATTTAAAGTATGGCCACACTGCCCCGATTCCCTTGTGTGGCCGATTTTCAGACAGGTGTTGAGAAACCGCTTTGTGGAGGATACAGTTGGTTGGGGCTCCCTCTAGTGGCCTTGCTTGGCCTCCTCCCCAGTCTCCTAAATTTTTGCTTTCAATTATTTATTGGTCAGTGTTGGGGTGACTTCCTTTTGAGGATACTTCTTAGCATCTTGGTGCAGTAATGAGTGGCTGGAAAAATAAATGTGGGGGAGAGAGTAGGACAGGCGACTTGCCCTTGTTAGGCAGTCCCCACCCTCCCTCCAGCCTGTGCTGTCCTGGAGCCTGGCCAGCTGTCTGCTGCCTGGATCTCTGGGCACCATACTGGTGAGAATGAAAACAGCAGAAACTTCAGTGCTTTTCTCCTTGTGAATTAAGGGACCTGCAGACTCTTTCTTTGGGTACTTCTCTTCATCCCTTTCCCCCACAACATTTTTGGTCCATTGCCCATTGTCAGGAGCAGACCTGTAGAAATAGCCATGAGATCTGAGAATGAAAAGTCCTTTCTCTGGGGAGTAGGTAGATTCAGGCAGAGGCTGATTCATGTTTGTCAGTCATCTTGGTGGCTACAGAATACTTCTCCAACCCTTTGGATATTTTAGAGAGCAAAGAGAAGAACCAGGTTTGTCTTTCCAAGTGCTTACAGCTCATATAACTCAGGGCCAGTTAACCTTGTGCACATCTCCCAAATCTGGAGAATACTTTTCTTTTAATCTTTAAATATATTTTTCATTTATTCGCCCTCCAGAACCCTTCCCCCCTCTCCTGAAATGCAGTGGGGGTTCCTGTTCCTGTCCTCCTCATCTAGAAGCCTGTTTGTGGACTTTTTCCATGGGATGATTAGTGTCTCCATTACGCCTGTTGGCCTAAAGAAAAAAACTGAGGCAAACTTAACATAAGTAGACAGTTTATTTGGGCCAAGTTAAAGGACTGCAACCTGGGAGCATAGATTCAAGTTGCCCTGAATATACACTCTGATAAACATCAGTTACAAGTGGGAAAAGAAGAGGCAGTTCCTAAGTTGTTTACCAAGAATTTAAATTAAAATCACCAGATGCAGTGGCTCATGGCTGTAATCCCAGCACTTTGGGAGGCCGAGACATGAGGATCGCTTGAGGCCAGGCTGGACAACACAGTGAGACCCCATCTCTACAAAAACCAAGAAAAATTACCTGCGTGTGGTGGCATGCACCTGTAGTCCCAGCTACTTGGGAGGTTGAGGAAGTAAAATTGCTTGAGCCCAGGAATTCGAGGCTGATGTAGGCTATGATCACACCACTGTACTTCAGCCTGGGAGACAGAGCAAGACCCTGTCTCTAATTAAAACAAAAAAAAATTTACATTAAAATAACATAAGCTATTGATTAGCTATACATTCTTTATATCACAGATTCCAGGAACAAGAAAATAATGGGTGAGGCAGCTTGTCAGGAACAGAAGGCCTTTAAACAATTGCTCCCAGGCATAGGTGCAGGGGGTGGGGTGTGACTGAAGTCCCATACTCTTGTCTCTCTGATAAATTTTGCATACCTCACATAGCTCAGACTGCCCTGAGCTATTTTTCTTTTCTCATGCCGAAGCATGGAATGACATATTAGAATAGAGATTACAGAATGCAAGCAAGGTATCATGCCTCAGAGGAGCATTTAATTTACAAACATGTTCAGTCAACCGACTTTCAGGTGCAAAATGAGGATGTGGTTTGGGGCGAAGGTGAAGTGGAATAAGAAAAGTGCCACATGTCACATGATGTGATACAAGAGGAACCAGCTCTATAGCACAAACCAGAATGGGAATGACATTGTGATCAACAATCCAGTCCCATCTTTAGTACATTTTCAAAAACAAGCTAAATAAAAATTATTGGAAAAAAGGTCAATCTTTCTTTTTTCATTAACCTCAGTTTAGAAGTGACAATAGGAAAGATCATTCCGGCAGAACTCTGTCTTCCTTTGAATAAGATCATGCCCATCTGGGAGTTTTGAAGAGATACAGAGGAGAGAAGGGTCACTCTTTTTCTTTTATTCAAATGTGAGAGATGTGTCATTTGTATGTTCAAAGAAATATGGCTTTCTGTCACAGAAACATTATATAATTCCATGTTGTGCAGACCTTACTGAAGATAATAAAAATTGGAAGCCTTAAACCAAGCCAGAGATGTGTAGTGCATACCTAGGCAAGCAGGTACACAGTTCTGTAGGTTAATTTCTTACCTATATGACATTAAATATAGGATTTGACTATGAAAAATACTCTTGTGTACTTATACTGTGCTAGGTACTGTGGAAGATCCAAAGTCAACAAGACAGTACAGCATAAATTAATGTGTGGTAGTTGTAACCAATGAATGGTTATACAAATTTAGAGGAGGAAAAGATTCCTTCTACCTGGAATGTCTGGTAAGAAGGACAATATTTGAGCTGAATTTTGAAGAATGGATTGGACATTAGGAACACACTTCAGGCAAGGAGAATGCTCTGAGTAATGATGACGAAAAAAGAAAGAATTGTGATATTTTATGACTTGGTGAGTCACCCAGCATGGGATATATGTATCAGGGAGTAGTGTAAAACTGTAAGGTAGTTTAGTATGGAGTTGGATCAATTTTATTGTTAGTTTTATTCCGGAGGCAATAGGGAGTGTTTAAAGTTTTTTTTTTTTTTTTTTTTGTAATGATGTGGAACTATAGGAAGTATACGGTGGCAGGAAGGATAGCAGGGAAACCAGGGAGGAAAAGGTTTCAATAATCCAGGGTAAAGAAAAGGAGGACCTGCAAATAGGTTGGTGGCACTAAGGCATGGAAAGCCTTGCCAATTATCTAAGAGCTTTGCCTAGATTTTCCTGTGGTAGATTCTTCTCTTTCCAGATAGGAACTGACAAAAGGAAATTCTACTGATAGGAAAAGATGTTGACTTTAAAATCAATTTTAGGTAAAAGCGACTGAATTGCAAACCCAGGATGTTTGGCTGAACAGTCCTTGATTTTAAAGATATTTTCCCCACTGATAAAATTCCCTAATCAGTCAGGGCTTTGTGGAAGAGAGCCTGGCGGAACTTACTGACACATCTGGTTCTGCAAACTCCCAAAGCTGAGGCGCAGAATTAGCAAATTAGGGCAGGGCACTTCTTTGGAAGGGAAGTTCCTATTTTCAAAGTTCTTCCAACCGAACTTTTAGATTAGAGAAGTGGAAGCGACTGGGAGCAGAGTGAGGACCCCTTTGGCCAGCGACAGCAGCAGTGTCACAATTTCTGTGGGGGGGCCTTTTCCTGGCGGAGCTGACCTGCAGTGCAACAGTGCAATACGCTGAGGAGAATCTTAAGTACATATTCTCAGAAAAGGAACTAGTTATCTAGTCTTCACAAGCAAGCAAAAAAAAAAAAAAAAAAAAGGAAGTGCTTTGTTTTCAAGAAGTCAAGGGCCTGGAAGAAGAGCTCGGTGGCCAGAGTGTTCCAAGCCTTTCTGGTGCCTAATCTGCAACATTCACATTCCTGTCCTTGGTGGCGTCTTGGTGAGCAGTTAAAAATACCAGGGAGTGGAGAAATAACTTTCCCTTTTTTCCCCACCATCCTCCCGCAATGTGAAGAAACAAATAACTCGAAGCCCAATTTCCTCATTTGTCAGGCGTGGGGGAAAGACTTGACGTTAAGACACTTCCCATCGCTACCTGTCTTAATTTAAACATGCCACTGACCCCCTCCTGGAGCGCCACCCTCCAGCCCACAAGAAACATGGAGGGCTCGGTTTAGGCCTAGTGCGCAGACTCCACGTTGGACCCGCTCCCCCTTCTCCAGCAGAGGGCGCAGGCACGAATGTTCCGCCGGCCCCGCCCCGGCCCGCCCCCGGGGTAGGCGCGGGGGAGACCGGCGCGGAAACTTGGTGGCCGCTTTTTTGGAGCTGTGGGCACGCGGGCGGCGCGGGCGCGGGCGGTGCAGGGGGCGTCGCTGCGCGGTCCGGCCGCCGTCGGCGGCTTCCCGGAGCTCGCCAGTCGGCTTGTGAGTCTCCGGCGCGCGCCCAGCCCACTCCGCCCGCCCGGGCTCGCTCTCGGGAGGGGCGCGCCCCGCGCTCCCCCGGCGCCGCCCACTCTCCTCCCAGCGGCCGCTCCTCCCTCCGCCCGGATAGCCGGCGGCGGCGGCGGCGGCGGCGGCGGCGGCCGGGAGAGGCCCCTCCTTCACGCCTTCCTTCTTTCGCTCGCTAGCAGCCGAGCGGAGCCGGCGGACCCGGCTGGGCCCCCAACCTTCCCCGGCCATGGCCGGCAACGTGAAAAAGAGCTCGGGGGCCGGGGGCGGTGGCGGCTCCGGTGGCTCGGGCTCTGGAGGCCTGATCGGGCTCATGAAGGACGCCTTCCAGCCGCACCACCACCACCACCACCTCAGCCCCCACCCGCCGGGGACGGTGGACAAGAAGATGGTGGAGAAGTGCTGGAAGCTCATGGACAAGGTGAAAGGCCTGCGGAGGACCCGCGGGAGCAGGGTGGGCGTGGGCGGAGGGCCGCAGGGAGGGGAAGGAGCGGGCAGAGGAAGCGGGGGGAGGGGACGGGTCCTGCGAGGCTGCGGAGGCGAGGAGCTGGGGTGACCGGCCGAGGGGGCGGAGGCTGGGGGACATGGGGGTGGGGAAGAGACCGGGAAGGTGGGGGTCGGCGGTGGGGGAAGGGCTGCGGTTGGGAGTGGGGGAGCGTTAAGGTGTGTTTGGGGTAGCGAGACAAAGATGGGGTGGGGGCTGGGGTGAAGGTTAACTGGGAAGCCACCGGGGCGGAAGTATAATGGGGGGTGTGGGGTTTGGGGGTCTGTGCAGGGTGTAGGGATGTGGGTCACGGAATTGGCCGGGGGAAACGGGGGAGGAGGTGAGGAAGAGTGTTTGATTTACCGGCTAGGGCTCTTAGCTGGATGAGGAGTCGAGATCTGACTAGGAAATTACGTTTATGGGCTCTGATTGGAGAACCTGGGGTCAGGACAACTCCGCAGGCAAACTGTGCTCTGGGGGAGCGTGTAGTTTTTTCTCATTTAGATGTAACACCAAGATAAAAGAAACAGCGATGTTTAAATGGGGCAAGGAAGGAACTTCCCTCCACACCAAGCGCTGGCTCAAGTTTTTTGTTATCCTCCGAAACGTTGGATGTGATCCATTGCTGGTGCTGAGATATGCACTGATTAAACCACAAGTTCTGGTTAGAACCATTATCTTCTGAAAGATGGATTGACTGAGCCTGCTAAGCGGCAGATGCTGACTTCTTCATAACTTCCTCCCTACACGCACCGCTTTTAGTTGGGTTCTTATTTTTAACGGGCCTGACTCCTTATTAAAGGACCTGACTTTAAGCTTGTTCGATGAGCTTCTTTGATTACCTCTTTTTTTTAAATAAGCAAGTTGAAAGAAAATAACTCCATATATTTAGCCACTGAGTTTGTCATTTGGGAGAATTTTATTACTTTATAGTTGTGTCTGTATATGAAATATAGTTGTTGGTCCCAAGTACTTAAAAGTGTTTAAGCAGTCTAACGATTTGGTAGAACTCAGTAGAATGATTCCTTGATATTTTTCATATCCGTTAATTAGTAACTTATTCCGGCAAAATTCATATTGCAGATGAAAAGTGACTAGAAGGATCTGGTGTGTTATAAGAGAATGGCGACTGGTTTTCTTTGGTTCCTCTCTGGGTCGTGTAGGTTCCTCTTCTGTAAAATTCTTCATGGGTTGTTTTGGAATAGAAACCGCTAATAAAACGATTATGAAGCTCTTGGCAAATGTAAATGAGCTGTTTAAATGCTTAGTAAGTCCTGTGTGTGAATTAAAAGTCCTGTAGTGCATGCCAGTGGTTTCAGAGCCACTGTTGCAGGCCTGGTTTTTCTCATGTTAAGTAACTGGTATTGTAATTAATGACACAAGTGTTTGTGTTTGATTATATTGGTGGTGTGGTACTAATTTTATTATTAGAAATTATAATAAAAGTATTACAGAAAGTGAGATGTGTAAAGGAAACTTTAAATGTGTTGATGCCTTTAAAAAATATTGAATGTGTTAAAAATCTGAAGTTTGTACGTTTGGAGTAAGGACTGAAATGGTTCCTCTGACATAGAAAAAATATTTACATTTCTAATTACTTTCTCATATAACATATGTGGATGCTGTGTATCAAAATTGTATTGATTAGTGACCTTTGCTTAAAAATAATAAGCTTTTTATCAAACTTTTGTGTTTCTGTAAATAAAGGATAAATTATAGATGTCCTGTTCTACAAGGTATTACGAATAAAATCCTCGTTAAGTCTTACTCCTTCGTCTCTTTAAAGTATGTGTATTGAATTTTGACCTCTTCTACAGAATATTTAATTATTTGGGAGGAATAAAGAGGTCTCAAAGTTTTCAGTGAAAATGCTTTTCAAGTTTTGATAGTTTCAAAGAAAGTAGGCTTCTGGCTTTTCCATTCTAGTGTAGGGAGAGGGATATTTTATTTTTGTATTGCTTGCCTCAGAAGACGATTTTAGTACCATCTGTGCCCTATATCACAAATTTCTTGTTGTACTGAAAACTTCATACTTTCTGATATGTTAGTCCAATAGGTTCATATTGCTTTCCAGATTTTCAGCATACTTCTGTAGTGTTGTTAGATTGCACCATCTCTTTTACCCTTGCTGTTTTGTGCATAGGGTGTTCTCTTTTTTCACTTTATTTTTATTGTTGAAAGTTTTCAATGTGTCGCTACACCTTCTTGACCTCATGTGGTATAAGTGGTAAAGAACAAATGAACAGATGTCCAGCACATGTAGCGAATTTAGTTCTAAGTCGCCATCTCATATAAGTTTGTTGTAATAACCTGGGGTGGCAAGAAAACCCATAGGCTGACCAAGTCAAACTTTGGTTTGATAACAAGCATTTTTCCAACAATGAGTTTAAGTTCCTTAATGGATTAGTAAATCAGTAAACTGGGCCTGTGTTAACCAGAACCTATGACTTATGCCATCTTCTCTGTCGGCACACATCCAGTGTTGGGGGCGGGGAGGAGACTACAGTTCCAGGTGCTAACTCAAGAGTAGGCTGGAATAATATACATCTAGTTTCAACGACAAGGATAAGACATTTATATATATCAAAATATATATTAGGCACAATAAGATTAACAATAATAAGAAAAGAACAATTATAACAATATACTATAATAAAAGTTATGAGTGTGGTCTCATTTTCTCTCTCACGATATCTTATTGTACTGTACTGCAGGTAATTGAAACTGCAGGTAAGGGAAGACTACTGTATTTTATGCTTTGCTGGCCACATACTCAGTCCCATATTCTTTGTTTTTGTTGCAACTCTTTAAAAATGTGAAAGCTATTCTTAGCTTGCAGATGTATTAAAAAACAAAAAAGGATGCAGGCCATAATATGCCCACTCCTGAAGTAGAGCATCTATGTTAGGTTTGAGCTATGTTTTTTAATTAGCTTACATCACTGAAAGATTAAGGTGTTGATTCTCTTCTCCACTCCCCACTCCTCCCCTCTCCTCCCCTCTCTTGTCCTTGCAAGACAGGGTCTTGCTTTGTTGCCTGGGGCTAGAGTGCAGTGGCTTGGTCATAGCTCACTGCAACCTCAAAACTCCTGGGCTTGGTCCAGGCTCTGTGGCTCACACCTGTAATCCTAGCACTCTGGGAGGCCAAGGCAGGAGGCTAGCTTGAGCTCAGGAGTTTGAGATCAGCCTGAGCAAGAGTGAGACCCCATCTCTATAAAAACAAAAAGAACTCCTGGGTTTAAGCAATTCTTCCACCTCAGGTGTGTACCACCACGCCTGGCTAATTTTTTAAAACTTTTTTTTGGCTGTGGTGGTGATTCACACCTGTAATCCTAGCACTCTGAGAGGCCAAGTTGGGAGGATCGCTTGAGCTCAGGAGTTTGAGAACAGCCAGAGCATCTCGCTAAAAATAGAAAAAATTAGCTGGGCGTGGCGGCTCGGGCCAGTAGTCCCAGCTACTCTAGTGGCCAAGGCTGGAGGATTGCTTGAGCCCAGGAGTCTGAGGTTACTCTGAGCTAGGCTGATGCCACAGCATTCTAGCCAGGGCAACAGAGCAAGACTCTTCTCTCAAAAAACAAACAAGCAAAAAAACAACTTTTTTTTTTTTTCCCCCAGACAGTCTTGCTCTGTCATTGGGGTTAGAGGCTAGAGGGCCATGGCTTCAGCCTAGCTCACAGCAACCTCAAACTCCTGGGCTCAAGTGATCCTCCCACCTCTGCCTCCCAGAGTGCTAGGATTACAGGCATGAGCCACTGTGCCTGACCTGACTAATTTTAAAAATTTTTTATAGATGGGGTCTTGCTATTCTGTTGCCCAGGCTGGGATGATTTTTTAATGAGATATAATTTGTTAGAAAAAATGCTTCCCTTTAAGGCATAAGTTTTAAAAAGTTATTTTCATTTTGAGTGCTTAATGTATTTTCATTTTTTGAGCTTTATATATATATATTTTGGGGGGGACAAGGGGACAGGGTCTGGGTCTGTTGCCTGGGCTAGAGTGCAGTGGTGTCATCATAACTCACTGTAGCCTCAAACTCCTGGGCTCAAACGATCCTCTTGCCTCAGCCTCCAGAGTAGCTAGAACTACAGGTGCGAGTCACCATGCCTGGCTAACATTTTTTACTTTTTGTAGAGACAGAGCCTCATTATGTTGCTGAAACTGGTGTCAAACTCCTGTGCTCAAGTGGTCCTCCCACCTTGGCTTCCCAAATTGCTGGGATTATAGGCATGAGCCACTGTGCCCAGCCAAAAAAATATTTTTAAAAGATTATTTCCTTCCTTCTACCTATCTTCTGCTTGTCCTACTTGCCCTGCTCACTGTGGGGGTGGGCAGAGCATTTTGGGTAACTTCCTATGTTTTGGAAGTAAGATGCACTTAGAATTTATAAATCGGCATACAGCATTTCATCGGGCTTCTTCCTCTCCCTCCTTACCTTTCTTTCTTCCTGTGTTTGCAGGCTCACCAAGTACCAAGCGTAGTGCCAGGTGTAAGTTCTTATCTATAGGAGGTTACGTTCTAAGTGATATAAATGATAAGTAACTACAGAATTATGTCCAAAGTGATGTGGGATCTAAGTTTAAACCGCGGCTGAGCAGGGTGGCTCATGCCTTTTCCTAGCATTCTGGGCGGCCGAGGCAGGAGGATTGCTTGAGGTCAGGAGTTTGAGAACAGCCTAAGGAAGAGTGAGACCATTGCTATTAAAAATAGAAACATAGCCAGTGCGTGGCATGGACCTGTAGTCCCAGCTACTTGGGAGGCTGAGGCAGGAGGATCACTTGAGCCCAGGAGTTTGAGGTTGTAGTGAGCAATGATGACACCACTGCACTCTACCCGAGGTGACAGAATGAGACTCAGTCTCAAAAAAATAAAAAAAGAAGTTTAAACCTCTTCTGTATGTGAAATATGTGTACATATTTTTTGTATGTTTATCATCTCAAGATTATGAACTCCTTGAGGGTAGTAACTATGACCTACTTGTGTCCCATAGTTTCTGGTCATGGGGCCTTTCACAATAGTAAGTACTTTTTAAGTATTGTTAATTTAAATTACTTTGTGTGCCTCGGAGAAATATTAATAACCGAATGGAAAAGGTATCATGATAGGAATCTATTTTAATTACATTAAATATTTATTTCTTGCAGTAGCCTTTTATTGGTGTCATTTCTGTTTTATAGTTGAGGACACTTAGGCTCATAGGTTAAGTAACTTAGTTAATAGTAGAGCCTAACTTGGAATCCAAGATTACCCACCTCCTAAGGCTTAGTTAGTTCTTTCATATACACTACCTTCTCAGGTATACAACAAAGTCTCAATCACAAAAGAAAAGCTGTTTATTTATTTAGAAGGTGACCTGTGCAGGTACACAGCAGCAAATGCTTGCCCATTCATTCAAGCGAAGTAGACGTTCTCTTGAATGATACTGATAGTGTTTAACTAGTACCATTCATTGAAATATCTGTTACCCACTTTTAAGTTAAGGGTCAGTGTTTCTTCAGATTATGTGTACTTTGCATGGTGATCATAGAGGCTTATATACATTGTTTTCCAATTATACTTCATTCATGTCGTTTGTGGTGGCATTTACCACTTTTTAATTTTAGTTTATTGACACATTTGTCTCTTTCCCCACTAGAGCTTCTCAGGACCAAGGCTTTGTGTTAACATAGTCCCTTATTTTCTGTCTGATTAATTGGGGGAATCTGGTAAGGAATCTTTTCTCTTTTTATTGAGTGATAAAGTAACGTTTACTACAAGTGCATTTATCTTACAAAGGTACATATTGTAAAATATGATTGTGTTGTTTTTATGCCTATAAAGATCTCACCCAAAGGATATAAAATTCCTCATAATTCCGTATTGTAAAACATGACTTAATTGAGTATTTCGTGTGATTAGTGATAGAAATTTTGAAAGGTATGTAGAATAAAAGTAGAGTTTGTTTGGGGAAGAAGATAATCTGCTCTGTTCATTTTGTGACTTTGGTTGAAGTTTTTGGTGACTCTTGCTATAAGAAAACCTGTTTTTAATATGTTGTTAGCTGGCAATGTACATATAACAAACCTGACAAATCATGGTTAAATTGGTCCCCAAGTCTTGCCCTCCATCGGAGTTCACCTTGTATTCAAACATACGATAACATTTATACTCTGGAAAATCATTTCCCTAATGATTAACCTAGACCATTAAAAGAAAAATAGATTAAGTGTTAGTTTGAAAAGTGAGCCTAAATTTTAATCACATTTTCCAGTGAAGTTCTTAATTCCGATCTACATTAGGTTTGTTAGAAGGGGGGATTATAACAAGCAAGTCATTGTGAAATGTTTTCGTGATTAGCACATTTTGTGCTGGAAGGAAATAGGTGGGAGTAGTCAACCAGGAGCATTGGAAGCCAGCCTCAGCTCTGTCCCCACAATGTTCCTTCCTGCAGCAGCTTCCACAAGGAAGGGGAAAGGGTGCCAATGATGGCATTGGCCATGCACATCCACTGGGGATCGAAACATTGGGCTACCTTAGATACGCCGTGTTTCTCTGAGAAGAAATCAGCAGTGACTCTGGGTCCTCTCTGCAGGTTTTGGAATGGATGGTGAGTCATGCTTAGCAGACTCCACTGCCTGGGCACTTCTCACAACCACCACTGACTGCTTGCTGCCTTCCCCCTGGTTTGGATCTGTCATGGGGCCAAGTCATTGGTGCTTCTTCATTGAGTGGGATAGGATCCTAATTCCTGCCGCCTCCTTTCTTGGACCTGTTTTAAATAGCAGTACGTAGCTGTAGCACTCTTTGAGAAAAACAAAAACATAATTTTCAAATCATAGAATATTTAGAACAAAATGTAAAAGTCCCCTTTTGTCCCCAAATGACTACCCTCCCCAGAAGTATCCATTATGTGTAGTTTGGGGTCCATTCCCCCAGGGCTTAAGCCTTTTCCTAAGTGGCTCTGAGAAGGTAGATGGATAGCATTGCCCTGGAATAATTTGTTGACTTCAGCAAGTAGTTGACTTTTCAGCATTATTCACTAAGACTGGTAACTAAGAACTAATAATTTCTTATATTATAGAACAGTTTACAATTTTACATTTGTAAATACATCAAAAATCTCAAAATAATGTGTCTTAAGAGAATAAAACTGAGATTCAGAGAGATTAAGTCACCCAGCTCATACTTATTTTTTTTTCCTGAATGTCCCCAGAGTGAAGACATACTTTTGTTTCTCATGTGGATCTTGATGTGGTGTTCAGACTGTGTCAAGTGATTTCTTATAAACCAGTGCTTCTCAGACATTAACATGAATTCAGATTATCTGGGGCTCATGTTAAAATGTAGACTTTGAGTAGGTTTGGGGAGGGTCTGAGATTTTGTGTTCCTAACCAGCTCCCAGGAGGCTTGAATGCAGCAGGCCCAGGGACCAGACTTGCTGTAGCAAGGCTCTGTACCATAGTTGCTTTTATGTTAGAGAGGCGTGGCAGATTTTTTTAAAGAAATGGCAGTAGGGTATCTTATTTACGTTTAAAATTTTAATTATTATGTTCTTAAGTTATGAAAGTAATACATATTTAAAATATACATTTTTAAGCAGAAGTGGGATATTTTAACAAAAAATTTTTTTCTTTTGAAACATTTTTGGAATATTTTCCGTTGTAAAAATTTGCCAAATTATGAAGATTTTCCATGTTAATACTGTATGTGGGTCTCCCTGAAATTTTTTTGAAAGGACCATATAAAATTTTATGATATGGATATATACAGTATATATTTAATAAATTCATATTGATAATCTAGGTTATTTCCTGAGTTTTAATATAAGAAATGATGCTGTAATACTATCCATCATGTAGTTTCCAAATATTTCTTTAGAATAAACTCCTAGAAATGAAATTGCTGGGTTAAAGGAATCATACATTAAAGTTTTAAAAAGTATATGTGGCCATATTGCCTTCCAAAAAATCTGCTTCTACCAACAATCCTTGTCTGGTTTGTTTATTTTTAGAGACAGCATCTCGCTCTGTTGCCCAGGCTGGAGTACAGTGGCACAATCATAGCTCACTGTAACCTCAAATTCCTGGGCTTAAGTGATCCTCCTGCCTGAGCTTCCTAAAGTGCAGGATTACAGGTGCAAGCCACTTAGTTTGTTGATTTAAATATAGTAGCTGATTAGTTACATTAGGTGAAATTATGTTAGCATTTTTCCACAATCATACTTTCATTGTGCACAAACTGCATGCTGGTTGCTGGGGAGTTAAAGATGACCCAGCACTCACATTTACAATCTGTGTAATATAACGGAAGATGTACAAAAGGCTCTGGAAACCCTCTGAGGATCATGAGACAAACTATTACTTTACCCCTGAGGAGACAAAGAGATTGGGAATGGGGAGGGATTTTAAGCAGGCTTCGCTGCAATATCCTAATTGTGTCTTAGTTAGCATATGGTACCCAAAAGTGATACTAAAGTTGTGTACAGTAGTCCTTCCTTATCTGAGGTTTTGCTTTCTACAGTTTCATTTACCTGTGGTCCAATAATATTAAATGGAACATTCAGAAGTTTTTTTGTAGAGACAGGGTCTTGCTTTGTTGCCTAGGCTGGTCTCAAACTTCTAGGCTCAAGATCCTCCTGCCTCCGGCTTCCTAAGTACTGAGATTACAGTTATGAGCCATTGTTCCTAGCCATAATTCAGAAGTTTAAGTTTTGAGTAGCATGGTGAAATCTCCTGCTGTTCTACTTTGTCCTGCTTCATCCTGCTTGAGAATCATCCGTCACTGAGGATGTGTATATACTTGTGCAGTCTGGGTCTGCACAGTGGGTACA
Organism: Lemur catta; assembly: GCF_020740605.2. Taxonomy (NCBI): domain Eukaryota; kingdom Metazoa; phylum Chordata; class Mammalia; order Primates; family Lemuridae; genus Lemur; species Lemur catta. The sequence goes on along the minus strand of NC_059134.1, from coordinate 21,204,725 downwards.
GTAGTGTATCTATGCTGTTTTCCCACCTGTTAGTTACTTAGTAGCTGTAGCAGTTATCAGATTGAGTGTCATGGGTATTGCAGTGCTTGTGTTCAAATAACCCTTACATTACTTCGTAATGGTCCCAAAGTGCAAGGGTAGTGATGGTAGGAATTCAGATATGCCAGAGAGAAGCCAGAAACTGATTGCTTTAAGTGAAAAGGTGAAAATTCTCAATAAGGAAAGAAACAAATTGTATGCTGACGCTGCTAAGATCTAAAGTCAGAACGAATCATCTATCTGTGAAATTGTGAAGAAGGAAAAATAAATTTGTGTTAGGTTTTTTTTTTTTTTTTTTTTTTTGCTGTCATCTCATGGCTACAGTGCATGATAAATCCATGGAAGACATGAACGGAAGAGTTGCCATTGATGCAGTTGGGTTCACTGCCATCCTCGGTTTCAGGCATCCACTGCGGGGTCTTGGAACATATCACCCTCTGATAAAGCGGGGACCACTATAATTTCTAATTCATGCTAAATATTTGGTTTGAAGTTGCATTGATAACTCTAGATAAGGATTTATTTTTGTCTTTAAAAAAAATAGAATCCATGTATAAAAACCGCGTGGTTCAGCTGTCAAAACATGTCATTTATTTAATTTTATGCATTGTATTGAATGTATTTTTTCTGCAATTGGTGTGACAAATGAAAGTAATGAGATTGGTAATGAGTTATAAAGTAGCATGGTGTTTTTAATAAATGCTATTGTGTGGCATTTGAGAAGTATTATGTAGTAATTATAATTCAGGAACCTAAATGGAATTTTGATGAATCAATAATGGAGAATAGTACTTAGAACTAAGTAAAGCCTTTTTTCTTGGAGCTGTTATCTAATGGTGATACATTTTTTTCTATAATCAGTTGACTATAAGATGATTTTTTTAAAAAAAATACAGGTTTCTGATTTGTCTTTGAAAAACAATCATGAGTTGTTTTAGTTTAAACAAGTGTTACTATGTTTATAGTTGTTATACTGTTAAATATTTCAAGTTTCTGAGATGGAGTTTCTAAAATTTGAAGCTTTCAGAGACTTTAGAAATAAATTGATCCAACTATTTTATTTATAGAGGCAGAGATTGATTCCCAGAGAGGTCAATATGTCCGAGGTCATAAAGCCAGTAATTGTCAATCAACAGACTAGACCCCAGGTCTCTGGACTTCTACTTTCGTGTGCTTTCCACTGTACCTCCTGTTCGCTTGAGCAATATTGATTCTTTATGAACTGTAATAACATTTTACATGATGTTTTATGTATAGCTCCACACATTGAATACTTGTTTTTGGAGCATAACACTTGATTCGTTTTTAAACATATGGAAAGCTTTGAAATGAAAAAAATGCTTCCATGGTAAGCTGGGGGCTTTAGAGATAAAAAATACTTAAGTCATTCATAGGCCTGCATCCTTATAGCTTTTTGCTAATTAAAATTCCTTTGCATTAGAAAAGACCGTATTCAGAATAGCATTAGGCTTAGGCATTGTTCTCTATAACTTTTTGCTTTTTAAAAATTTAGCAATTTTCAAGCATGGTTTTATTCTTCCTTATTGTAATCATAACACTTTCCAAATTTTTTCTATTGACCATTGACCCTTGGCAGAAGCAAAGGGAGGAGCTAGCCCAGTGCGAAAGCTATTATGAATGGAGTACGTGGCAGCTGTACAAGGATACAGTTGGTTTCCCAGAGCTAAGCATGTTTCTTTTTAATATTGTTCTGAGTGATGCTGTAAATGTACAGGCAGCAGTAAACAAAAGGCAGCCATTTTTGCTACTGCAGGACTTGGAAAGCAAAATAAAATCGGCCAAATGGAGGACAGACTAAACAGGAAAATATTTTATCTTTCAGAAATTTTTCAGTGAATATTTTTTAAGCTTGGGGTGCCTATTTGTGCTTTGGAGGTTAACTGTGACTGGCAACTTAAAATTTACTAAGTAATAAAGGGAGGTTTTGGCTTTTGATGTTTATTAACTATTGACTTGAATTATTTGCATACAGCAGCCGTTTGGAATTTTTTTTAAGAGGCTGTGAACATTTAGGGTAATTTTTTTATTTCTGAAGGAGATTAATATAAAGAGTATGCCTACCTTTTATATTTTCTTTATGGTCTGTGTTAGTGTTCTACAGTTAAAGACTTAAGAGTTGATAGTACAACATTGAGTTCCCTGGTCAGGGTGATTCATTTCAAAAAGATCTTGAGAGAAGCAAGCATTTAATCTACAGATGACCTTTCTGAGGTCACATTCTAAGGAAGGACAAATAACATTTGTGGAAGGCACATGGTACTAGTTTGAAATGCTGATTAAGTGTTTTCAACATTTTGTGGTATGTTGTGAGGCCTGATATATTTTTCAGTTGATTGTCATGAACAATATTCATTGATTGCATGTTAGAGGTTGAGCATTATATGTAAGACCAGAGCAATTTTAGTTTGTTGTTGTTCTTGAAGGGAAGTGCAGTTGACCCTAGAACAATGTAGGGGTAGGGGCATCTACCCCCCAGTTGAAAATCGAGTATAACTTTTGACTCCCCAAAAGCTTAACTACTAATAATCCGTTGAGCAGAAGTCTTACTGATAACATAAACAGCTGGTTAACACATACTTTGTATGTTTTATATATTGTATTCTTACAATAAAGTAAGTTAGAGAAAAGAAAATGTTATTAAGAAAATTATAAGGAGGAAAATATTTACTATTCATTAAGTGGAAGTGGATCATCGTAAAGGCCTTTAGCCTCATCATTGTCACGAGTAGTTTGGGGAGTAGGAGGAAGTGGAGGCTGGTCTTGCTGTCTCGGGGGTGGCAGAGGTGGAGGAGGTGGAAGGGAAGGCAGGAGAGGCAGGCACACTCCGTGTAACTTTTATGTTAAAAATCTGCGTATAAGTAGACCTGCACAGTTGAAACCCATGTTGCTCAACTGTCAGCTGTATTTTTTCCAGAGATATTAGGCAAGTACTGCATTTTAACTTCAATTCTGTTATCTTGATGCATTTGCCTTTAAGTGGAGAGACTATATGGGTTGGTGTGTATAGCCCTTGATATAAATGTAAATATTTTTACATGTGTTGTCCTGGCTGGAGTGCAGTGGCTATTTACAGGCACAGTCATAGTACATTGCAGCTTCAAACTTGAGAGCTTAAGTGATCCTTCTGCCTCAGCCTCCCAAGTAGCTGGGACTACAGGTGGTGTACTATGCCTGGCTTGTCCCTCTCTTTCGATGGTGTCCCTGTTTCAGGAAGGAGATGTCCCTTCTCTTTCAGTGGTATCAGGTGTGCTCCCACCTAGATCCCATTTCCCACTATCTTGCCAGAAACCTCTCAGTTTGTCATTTATCTCTTTTTTTCTTTTGGTTCTTTCTCAATATAGAACATGTTCAGTTTACTCTGAAAATAAAAATCTTCACTAATGTATCTTTTGCAGTCTTTGCTGGATCTTAGTCTCCCCTACGTCCCTCCATGGACTAACCTAGGAACTTACCATTTTTAATATTTTTATTGTAAAATGTATTCTGAATTGTAAACACCTGACTTACAAATGAGGTTTTAAAATGTATCACTTAAAAATTGGGAACTGTCTGTATTTGTTATATTAGTATGAGTTGTTAACTCTTTTGTACTTAGAATATAATTGTCTTCTGAGGTGGAGTCATTTTTTTGGACCACATTCTCTTTTGGCTTGAACACTTGATAGGATGAACGGCTTCCTAAAATACTGTTAAAATATTCACGCGTCACATATTTCTGTTGGTTCAGCTTGTTTTTAATTGTTAGGCTTATATAGGGCTATTTCTCAAGAGTTTCAGAAATGGTGTACAGGCCGGGCACAGTGGCTTATGCCTGAAATCCTAGCACTCTGGGAGGCAGAGGTGGGAAGATCACTTGAGACAGGAGTTCAAGACCAGCGTGAGCAAGAGCGAGACCCCGTCAGTACAAAACATAGAAAAATTAGCCAGGGGTGGTGGCACATGCCTATAATCCCAGGTACTCGGGAGGCTGAAGTGGGGAGAATTGCTTGAGCCCTAGAGTTGGCGGTTATAGTGAGCTGTGATAACAACACTACATTCCGCACTCTAGCCTAGGCGACAGAGCAAGACCCTGTCTCTTAAAAAAAAAAAAGTATACAGAGAATGAAATGTCTAGTTTTTAAATTTTCATATTGCCTTATCATTTGAAGAGTCTGTGATGATTAATTGTTGAATGGGAATTTTGTATTTCTGAATGGACCTAATGATTCTACTTCTGGGAGAATTTATCCTAAGAGAATAATTTGGCGTGTGTAGAAGAATGAAATGCCCAAGTATGTTCATCACAGTGATACTTGTCATAGTAGAGGTGGAGGGGATGGTTAAGATATGGTATGCTCATAGAATGTAATCATTTAGACATAATGAGCTCTTGGTGACCCAAGAAAATAGGTATTTTTATTTTTTTTTATTTATTTATTTTGAGACAGGGTCTCGTTCTGTTGCTTGGGTTAGAGTGCGGTGGTGTCAGCCAAGCTCACAGCAATGTCAAACTCCTGTGCTCAAGTGATCCTCCTGCCTCAGCCTTCTGAGTAGCTGGGACTATAGGCGTGTGCCACCATGCACAGCTAATTTTTCTGATCTTAGCAGAGTTGGGGTCTCGCTCTTGCTCAGGCTGGTCTCGAACTCCTGAGCTCAAGTGATCCTCCCGCATCAGCCTCCCAGAGTACTAGGATTATAGGCATGAGCCACTGTGCTCCGCCCAAAATAGGTATTTTTAAATGTGAAATAAAGACAAGAATGCAGGACTTTTGCTTCCTTCCGTGTTAAACTAGGTTGTTTTGAACCAGTTATACTGCTGACAACTAGAAAAGCTAGTTGACATAGACGAATTATCAAGGCAGTGAGAAATTATGAGGCCAAGTTCTAGAAGATGAGGAAAGCTGTGAGGGCTGAGTTTGATGTTTGAGGCTGTCTTGCCTCTTGAGGTCATTGTTGATTCTGGAAGTGATAGCTGAATAGACTTTTCAAAATACTTACATTCAGTGGGACAAAACATTAGAATTAGGGCCTGCCATGATGGAGGGCCCTGGAAAATACCCTAGGATTTTTTTTTTTCTTTCTTTTTTTTTTTTTTGAGACAGAGTCTCACTCTGTTGCCCGGGCTAGAGTGAGTGCCGTGGCGTCAGCCTAGCTCACAGCAACCTCAAACTCCTGGGCTCAAGCAATCCTTCTGCCTCAGCCTCCCGAGTAGCTGGGACTACAGGCGTGTGCCACCATGCCTGGCTGATTTTTATATATATATTTTTTTAGCTGTCCGAATCATTTCTTTCTATTGTTATTAGAGACGGGGTCTCGCTCTTGCTCAGGCTGGTCTCGAACTCCTGACCTCGAGTGATCCTCCCGCCTCGGTGTCCCAGAGTGCTAAGATTACAGGCGTGAGCCACAGCGTCCGGCCAATACCCTAGGATTTTGAGTTGGGTCCCTGAGAACCTAAATCATAGGAATAAGGAAAAAATAGAAGAATAGTCCGTATAGGAAAGGAAGCCTAGCTTTTAATCATCTCAATTCTGAATTGGATTAAGAGGATCTGGGATTCCTAATGTCCTTAGCCTAGCTTCCTGCCAGAAGCAAAAGTAAATCCTTTCTGGATAATAGCATCCATAGTCTCAGATTGTCTATAGTGTTTTTTTTTCTTTCTAAGAGATGGGGTCTTGCTACATTGCCCAGACTGGAGTGCAGTGGCTGTTCATAGGCACCATCCCACTACTGGTCAGCATGGGAGTTTTGACCATTTTTGTTTTTGACCTGGTGTGGTTCACCCCTCCTTAAGCGATCTGGTGGTCCCCTGCTCCCGAGAGGTCACCATATTGATGCCAAACTTAGTGCAGACTCCAGATTCGCATAATGCACTACAGCCCAGAACTCCTGGACTCAAGCCATCCTCCTGCCTCAACCTCCCAAGTAGCTGGGACTATAGGCACACACCACCACGCCTGGCAAGTTTTTAAAATACAGTGTCTAACATTCAGTAAAAAACAGGCATATGAAAAGAAAAGATGCAACTGAAAACCAAGAGGAAAAATTGACAATAGGTACTATAATACATACACGCAGGGAATACAGATATTTGTTATCAGTCATGGACTAAAAAACAAAACTAAAAAAACAATCTATGATAAGTTAGAAGAATTAAAGACAATTGATAATTTTGAGAGACTTGAAATGATAAAAATGAAATAGAAACTCTAGAAAAACACAAGAACTGATATTATTAATCAGTGGATTGGTTTAGCAATGTGAATATAGCTGAAGAGAGAATTAGTGAAATAGCATATATCAGGAAAAAAAATCCAGACTGAAGCCTTAAGACAGAATGGTGGAGAATACAGTAAAGAGTGTAAGATGCATACGGAGTATGATGAAAAGGTCTTACGTGTATGTAACTGAAGTTCCAGAGGAGAGGAGAAAGAGAATGGGGCAGAAGCAATATTAGATGAGAATATATTGGCTGAGAATTTTCCAAAACTGTTGAAAATCATCAAACCACAAATTAAGGAAGCTCTGTAAACACCAAGCAGGAAAGCTACAAAGAAAACCACACCCAGGCACATTTTAGTAACACTGCTAAAAACTGGGGTCAAAGACAAATTTTAAAAGCAACCAGAAAATAAGAGACATTTTTACCTTCAAAGGAGCAACTATTAAAACTGATATCCTGACTTTTCAACAGTAACAGTGACACCCAGAAAACATGAAATAATAGTGTTAAAGTGGTGACAGAAAATAACCACCAATCTTTATCCAGTAAAAATATCCTTTAAAAGTGGGTACAAAATAAAGATACTTTCATACAAAAATAAAACAAAACAAAAAGCCCCCACAGGATTTGTAACCAGCACAGAACTACCCTAGATGGAATACTAAAGAATGTTCTTTAGGCTGAAGGAAAGTCATTCTAGATGGATGGGAAGAGCACTGTCAAGGGCAGTTATGTGGGTAGATATGAATGAGTATGGGCTGTATAAAAAATAGTGATAGTAATGACTTGTGGCCTTTAAAAGATCTATGGAATTAAAGTATGTGTTAGTAATAGCACATAAGTTGAAAGGAGAATAAATGGAATTAGTGTTCCAAGGTCCTTGCATTGTCTGAGAAGTGATAAAAGTACTAATTTATATAAAATTTCATAAATCATAGGTACATGTTATAGTCACCAAGGTAACCACTAAAAGAATAATTAAAGAATGTATATTTGATAAACCCATGGAGGAGAAAAATGGGAAAATAAAAAATGCCCAGGCTGGGCGTGGTGGCTCACGCCTGTAATCCTAGCACTCTGGGAGGCCGAGGCAGGAGGATCACTGGAGCTCAGGAGTTCGAGACCAGCCTGAGCAAGAGCGAGACCCCGTCTCTACTAAAAATAGAAAGAAATTATATGGACAACTAAAAATATATATAGAAAAAATTAGCCGGGCATGGTGGCGCATGCCTGTAGTCCCAGCTACTCGGGAGGCTGAGGCAGAAGAATCGCTTGAGCCCAGGAGTTTGAAGTTGCTGTGAGCTAGGCTGACGCCACGGCACTCACTCTAGCCTGGGCAACAGAGTGAGACTGTCTCAAAAAAAAAAAAAAAAAAAATGCCTAAAGCAAAAGAGGCAAGAAAGAGAAGATAAAGGAACATGGAACAGGTCTGGCACAGAAAACAAATAGTGAATTATTTTATTATCTGTTATGAGGGTCGGTTCTAGGTAAACCATATGAAAATGCCAATCTTAGAGCTGTTAGAATAGCAGTTTCAGCTGGGAGGCAGAGGCGACAGGATTGCCTGAGGTCAGTGAGACTCCGTCTCAAAAAAAAAAAAAAAAAAGAATAGCAGTTTCATAATATGTTAAATGTAAACAGATCAAATTAGTTAAAATCAAAGATGGTCAGAATGAGTTAAAAAGAAACCAGCTATATTCTATGTACAAAGAGTCATGCATTAAATGTAAGAACACAAGAAGATTGAAAGAAGGATGGAAAAAGATATGCTATGTAAACACCAATCTAGGAAAGTTGATTTAGCTATTATATATAAGATAAAGTTGACTTTTAAGACAAGAAGTATTCCTAGGGAGATGAAGAAAGCTATTTAAATGATGAAGGGTTCAGTTTATCAAGAAGGGGGAAAAAAGGATGTTCAAGTACACAGCATAATAATTGTATCAATATTTTAAAAAATGAGTGGAAAAAAGGTAGTTCAATAATCTCATGAATTAACATAACTTTAAAATACTAGTTTTATCAAACTCATCTGTATTTACATATGTGATTTGTGTTGGTTTTTTTTTCCTTTGAGACCGGGTCTTGCTTTGTCACTCAGTCTGGAGTGTAGTGGTGTCATTATAGCTCACCACAACCTCAAACTCTTGGGCTCCAGTGATCTTCCTGCTTCAGCCTCCCTAGTAGCTGGGACTACAGGCACGTGCCATCATGCCTAGCTAGTTTTTCTATTTTTTGTAGAGATGAAGTCTTGCTCTTGTTCAGCTGGTCTCGAACTCCTGAGCTCAAGCATCCTCCCGGCCTCAGCCTCCCAGAGTGTTAGGATTTCAGGCGTGAGCCACGGCACCCGGCCTGTTTCTGGTTTCTTTAGATCAACTCTGAGAGGAGCATCCATGTTTTATTTAGTGTAGTATAATATTGTTGCTACGTATTATTTTATTATAATCAATATATCACAATTTATGTATGTTGTTGATGGACATTTGGGTTATTTCCAGTTTTCCTTATTACTAGTAATGCTTTTCTGCACATTTGTGTATGTATATCCTAGTATACCTTTCCAGGTGTGGATCTGCAGGTTGATAGAGTGTACAAATCTTTAACCTGTCAGTATAGTGCTGAACTGTTTTTCAATTTCATTGTATCAGTACAGATTCCCACCAGCAGTCTTTGAGGGTTCCTTTTGTTCCATGTCATTGCCAAGCAGTTGGCATTGCCGATTTGGTGTGAGTCTAATTGTGATCTTATTTTCATTTTCCTGAATGTTTAATGAAATTGAGTGCCATATCATATTTTGGTTAGTTGGATATAATCTTTTGCTTTTGTGATAGTCTCTCGTTCAAGGCTTTTGTCCATTTTTGTATTAAATTGTCTATAGTCTGTCTTACTGGTTTGTAGATGTTCTTTACATATCCTGCACGTGTATGTCTGGATATATATTCAGGTTTTGTTTTCCCACCCCCCTCTCCACACCTCTGGATATATATTCTGGATGTATATGTATTATAAATAGCTTCTGATTTTGTGACTTGTGTTTTTATTCTTTTTGTGGTGTCTTTTGATAAGCAGTTCTTTTAAAGTATAATAGTAGAATTTAATTAATATTTTACTTTATAATTAGTGCTCTTTATGGTCCTGTTTAAGAAAAACTTTTCTTTACCACGAAGTCATGTAGATAACTTTTTTGTATTCTAAAGCTTTTTAGATTTGCCTTTGACATTTAGGTCTATAACCTACCTGGAATTAATTAATTTATTTATTTTGGTATAGTGTAAGATGAGGGTTTAGTTTTATTTTCTTTTTTTTCCCTGTGGATACCCAATTGTTACATGACCATTTTTGGGAAGTAACCTCTCCTTTGTAATAAACCAAGTGTTTGTATATGTGTGGGTCTATTTCTGGACTCTTCTGTTCCACTAGTTTAGTGTTTTCTAGACACAGAAAAATCCATGTAAATAGAAAGCACAAAAAGATGGTAGGAATAAATACAAATTATCAGTTAGAAAAAATATAAAAGAGACTAAACTCACCTTTTAGAAAACAAAGATTGTTAAATTGGATTTTTTAAATCTAGGTATATGTTCTTTAAAAGAAATGCATTTAAAACGTAAGATCTCAGAGAAGTTGAAAGTTAAAGATGGGAAAAAGAATCAGCAGGCAAATTCTGAGAGTCCTGCATTCATATGGGAAGGAATAGATAGATATCTCACTTCAGCCCCAGGCTTTGCTGGGTCTGAGTCCCCTCTGCTTCTGTCCCCTAGTGGTTGTTAAAATTTAAGCCCCTAGATTACAGAGATTTACCTCCCCCAGGGCAGCCATGTCCTTTATTTCTGCCCCTGGGAATTTTCTTTAGTCTATTGGGGGGTCAGCCATGTAATTAAAAGTAATTTTCAGTATTTCATCTAGTAGCTTTTAGGCATTTGCGTGGATGTTTTCCCCCTAGTTTTTAGTCTGCTGTGTGTTGTCTGCACCATTAGTCTTTCACAGGGCTTTAAGACCCTAAGAACCTCCCCTTTGGGCTAGGCTTGGTGGTGCTGTCTGTAGTCCCAGCTACTCCGGAGGTTGATTCAGGAGGATCATTTGAGCCCAGTAGTTTGAGGCTGCATTGAACTATGACCGTGCCATTGTAGCCTAGCCTAGGTGACAGACCCAGATCCTGTCTCTTAAAAAAGAAAAAAAGCACCCTTCTGGGAGACCCCTAAAAAATCTAAAGTGATTGCCTGTGGACAGTGGGTGTTATGGGTCATTTTTCTTATATTCTTATGTATTTTTCATATTTCTGCAAACACATTATTTCATAACTTTTTAAACTTTAAAAAGGAATTTGTCCTTAAGATTCTCCAAGTAATAGCACTTCTTTTCCATTTGTTGCAGGTGGTGCGGTTGTGTCAGAACCCAAAGCTGGCGCTAAAGAATAGCCCACCTTATATCTTAGACCTGCTGCCAGATACCTACCAGCATCTCCGTACTATCTTGTCAAGATATGAGGGGAAGATGGAGACACTTGGAGAAAATGAGTATTTTAGGGTGTTCATGGAGAATCTGATGAAGAAAACTAAACAGACTATAAGCCTCTTCAAGGAGGGGAAAGAAAGAATGTATGAGGAGAATTCTCAGCCTAGGTAATGGAGAAATACTACACAAATATTAATTCAGGTTTGTGACTGCCTGAGTGCCTAACACATAGAAGTAGTTGAGTTGGTTTTAATTTTATGTTAACAGGAATGGAAAGTTGACATTTGATTTAGAGGGGTGTTTCATATAAAAGGTTGCCTTGGGGGACGTTGTACCATCCCTAGCTCTGATAGATATGTTTATTTCTGAAAAATCAGATACTTACAGTCATGAAAATGAGTTGGAAGCAGTAGGTCTTTTGGAGAACCTGAAGATCATGAAATAAGAGGCAGATCTTGCCAGAAGCTGTAGCATATTAAATAAATTTTAAGCATGGGATAATAGAAAAAACGAGCCAATAGTGTAGATATCTTTTAAAAAAAAATAAATCAGAGAAATGACATTTCCTTTATAGCTAAAAGTAACTTTTCAAATAGAAAAGGCAGAGACAAATGGGGTTAATTCAATGAATATTTGAGGGACCCCTATGTATTCTTTTGTACTAATTAAATACTAAAACCTATAGGTTATCCTATATGTTGTTAGCTTGGCTGTTGTAAATTATATACAGAGAGAGAAATAAGTTGTTGTTGTTGTTTTTCTTAGAGAAATTCAGAGATCTTCTAAAGAGAGAAATAAGTTAACTATATGTGTGGATGTAATTGTGTTTGATTTTGTCCAATAGGAAATATCAGTGAGTAAGTTACTCTTGAGGAGTGACTTGAAATTGGGAAGAACAGTAATTTCTAAGGGTATTAGGTTAATATGCATGACTCCAGCAGTAGTAACCTACTCACTGATACTCTTATCTGCCTTTCCTTTAGATCTGTTGGCTTAGATTCTGGCAACCCTAGTCTGTTACTTAAAATTTTAGCCACATCATTATCCATATTATTATTACCTTGACTGCAACAAATTACTCAGATTTAGTCCAGAATATCAGTCTTTTCTTCTTAAAAAGATTTCTGGTGAATGAATTCAGTCTGTAGGAACCTTTATAACTTCTAGTTTATATGAAAATGAACTTTATTCCTTTTAAATATTTGAATTTCAGGCCGGATGTGGTGGTTTATGTCTATGATCCCTGCACTTTGGGAGGCTAAGGTTGGAGGATCACTTGAGATCAGGAGTTCGAGACCCCTGTCTGTAGAAAAAAATAAAAATTAGTCAGGTGTGGTGGTGTAGGCCTATAGTCCCAGCTACTTGGAAGGCTGAGTTGGAGGGATCCCTTAAGCCCAGGGTTTGAGGTTGCAGTCAGAGAGCTATGATCAAGCCACTGCACTCCAGCCTGGGGCTACAGAGTAAGACTCTGGCTATAAAAAAAAAAAGGTAAATAAATCTATTTTATGCCTTTTGTTAAAATAAAACCTTGACTATCTGGACGTCTTAGCTAAGTAGTCATTTTGTATTGTTGAGTTTCTAAAAAATCTGAAACTTAAAAAATTTATTTGCCATCTACTGTGAACTGGGTTCTGTCTAATTGTAGGAGGTGAAAAGGAGAATTAAGCATTCAAATATGATATAATGTTACAGATGCTTTAATGGAGATGTGTACAAATGCTGTGTGAATACAGTTCTGCCTGGTGGCATCAGAGAAGGTGGCATAGAGGAGTATTATTTGAACTAGATTTTGAAAGATAAGTAGGAATTTTCTAGGCAGAGAAGTCAAGAAAAAGCCTGTAACTACAGCAGCGTGAAAATGCATGCTCTGTATGTTTAAGGAAGGTGAGAAGTCTGGTCTGACTAGAATTGCTGGAGATAAGCTGGAAGTACAGGTTGGAATCAGATTGTAAAAGGGCTGTTCTTTGACCTCTAGACTTTCTCATAGAACAGTTTTTTTTAAATACCATATTTGTAATGAAATAAAAATTATAGATTTTCCTATCTTAGAGAGCTTACTGAACATTGTTGAATTTTTTAGTGACTGATGGTTTATCACTGAGAGGCAATATAGTATACTGGTTAAGCAGATGGACTCTGAAGTCAACTGCCAAGGTTGAATTTTTTTTTTTCTTTCCCCCCTTCCTCCCCAAGTTTGAATCTTAACTTTGCCATTTACTTTAGCTATGTGATTTCTCAGTTTCTTCTTCTGTAAAATGAAGTTATAATAGTACTTTCCTTATAGGATTCTTGGGAGTTAAAATGAGTAACTAAAGGTTCAGTACTTAGAACAGTGATTGGCACATTGATAATAAGTGGCTTAGCACTTATTACTCTGAATCATCATCATTATTTTTATTACTATAAACATAGATTATTGTGTCAGGTTAAATATCAGTGATACCGCCAGGACCTAATCAAGTATGTAGTTTTTACCTTTACTAAATGTAAATTTTTTATATATATTTGTCCTTATTAAATGTAAGTATGTAATATATAAAATACTATATATAATATATAAATGTAAGTATATAATATATAAAACACTATATGTAAGTACAGTTGACCCTTGAACAGTACAAAGGTTAGGGAAGCTAACCCCCTATGCAGTCAAAAATCTGACTATGACTTTAGAATCCCCAGAAACTTAACTATTGATAGCCTACTGTTGACCAGGCTTACCGATAAGTTGATTAGCATGCATTTTGTATGTGTATGTGTTATACACTATTTTCACAATAAAGTAAGCTAGAGGAGAGAAAATGTCTTAATATTGAGTAGGAGGAGGAACTGGTCTTGCTTTTCATGGTGGCACAAGTGGAGGAGGTGGAAGGGAAGGGAGGAGAGACAGGCACAGTTGGTGCAACTTTTTAAAATTTTTTATTTATTTTTTTAGAGATGGGATCTCACTCTGTTGCCCATGTTGGAGTACAGTGATGCAATCATGGCTCACTGTAGCCTCAAACTCTTGGGCTCAAGCGATCCTCCCACCTTGGCCTCCCATAGTTCCGGGATTGCAGGCATGAGCCACCGTGGCAGGCCCTTTTGCCTCTTTTTAAACCTCACTGTCAGTATGCTTGTTTTTGTCAATTTTATTTAGCCTAATATGAGGCTTTTAATCCTTTGGGCTTTGAATGTGGGCTTTTAATCCAGCTCTGTGCAAATTATATGTAAAGTGAGAGTAAATACATTTCAATTGAGAATCAGGGCTTTTTTAAAATAAGGGAATATATATGGATTTTAGTATATGATCTTTGTGACATGTATTTTGATTGCTTAGGGGCTTTTTTTTCCTCTTCATTTTTTTTGTTGATATATAATTCACATACCATAAAATTTGCCCTTTTAAAGTATACAATTGAGTGGTTTTTAGTGTATTCACAAAATCATGCAATCATTACCACAATCTACTTCCAGAACATTTTCATCCTCCTACAGAAACCCCATACCCATTAGCAGTTGTTCTTTATTCTCCTCTCTGGATACCTCCAACCCCCAGCCCTTGGCAGTCACTAACATCTGCTTTCTGTCTCTGTGGACTTTGCTGTTCTGGACATTTCATATAAGTGGAATTATATAATATGTGGCCTTTTGTGCCTGCCTAGCTTCTTTCACTTAGCATGTTTTCACAAATTCATTCATATTATAGCATGTATCAGTACTGCATTCCTTTTTGTATCTAAGTATAAATAATATTTGAATATATGGATATGTCACATTTTGTTATGGCTATTTGGGTTGTTTCTACTTTTTGGCTATTACAAATAATGTTACTGTGAACAGTGGTGTACAAGTTTTTGTGTGGCTATATGTTTTCACTTCTCTTGGGTATGTATGCCCAGGGGTGGAATTGCTGAGTCATATGGTAATTCTATGTTTAACTTTTTGAGGAACCGCCAACTGTTTCCACAGCAGCTGTACCATTTTACATTCCCTCAGCAACATATGAGGGTTTTGATTTCTTGCCGGCACTTGTTATGGAATTTTTGATTATAGCCATCCTATTGGGTGTGAAGAGGTTTCGAGGTGCATTTCTGTAACAAGGAATGATGTGAACATCTTTTCATCTGCTTATTGAGTATTTGTATAGAATAGTCCCCTCCTTATCTGCGGTTTCACCTTTCTTAGTTTCAGTTACCTGTGGTCAACTGTGGCATGAAAATATTAAATGGAAAATTCCAGAAGAAAACAGTTCATAAGTTTGAAATTGCATGCTGTTCTGATTAGCATGTTGAATTCTTGCGTCATTTCACTCTGTCCAGCCTGGGACATGAATCATCCCTTTGTCCAGGAGATCCATGCTGTATGGTATATAGCTCCTGTTATTCAGTAGCCATCTTGGATATCGGGTCGAGAATACATAGTATATATAGGGTTCAGTACTATCTGAGGTTTCAGGCATCTGCTGGGGGCCTTGGAACATATGCGTTTTGGATGGGGGACTACTATACCTTTAGAGAAATGTCTGTGAAATTCTTTATTCATTTTTAAATTGGATTATTTGTCTTTTTATTGTTGAGTTGTAAGATCCCTTCACATATTCTGGATACTTGGCTCTTACCAGATATATAATTTGCCAAACTTTACTCTCATTCTGCAGATCATCTTTTCACATTCTTTGATTGTTTGTACTTTTAAGAAACTGTTGACTAATTCAAGGTCATGAACATTATGCATAAGAGTTTTCCCTGAGTTTCATAGTGTTAGCTCTTGCACTTAGTTCTTTTATCCATTTTGAATTAATTTTTGCATATGGTGTGAGGTAGAGGTTTGGCTTCATTCTTTTGCATCTGGATATCCCTTTGTCCCAGCACCATTTGTTGAAAAGACTGTCCTTTCTCCACTGAATGGACTTGTTGCTCTTACAGAAAGTAAATTGACTATAAATGTAAGGGTTTATGTCTGGATTCTAAATTTGATTTTACTGATCTACATGTCTATCATGTTGCTAGTGTCACACTATCTTAATCACTGTAGCTTTGTAGTAAAGCTTTGAAATCAGGGAGTATGAGCCCCCCAACTTTGTTCTTCTTTTTCAGCATTGTTTTGGCAGCTATTCTGGATCCCTTGCATTTCTATATGAATGTAAAATTAAGATCAGTTTGGCAATTTCTGCAAAAGGAACAGCTGGAATTTGATATCATATTGACTCTGTAGATCATTTTGGGGACTATTGCCATTTTTAACAATGATAAGTCTTCCAGTCATAAACATTGGATGTCTTTCCATTTATTTATATTTTCTTTAAGTAATGCTTTATGGTTTTCAGTGTTCAAGTCTTTTACCTCTTTGGTTCAATTCATTCCTAAGTATTTTATTCTTTTTGATGCTATTATAAATGAAATCATTTTCTTAAATTCTTTTTTTTTTTTCTTTCCCTAAATTTCTCTAAGTTTAAGTGTGTTTTCCTAATCTCATTTTGTTTTTTGTTTTTTTTTTTTTTTTTTTGAGACAGAGTGTCACTTTGTTGCCCGGGCTAGAGTGAGTGCCGTGGCATCAGCCTAGCTCACAGCAACCTCAAACTCCTGGGCTTAAGCGATCCTACTGCCTCAGCCTCCCTAGTAGCTGGGACTACAGGCATGAGCCACCATGCCCGGCTAATTTTTTTGTATATATATTTTTAGTTGGCCAGATAATTTCTTTCTATTTTTAGTAGAGACGGGGTCTCACTCTTGCTCAGGCTGGTCTCGAACTCCTGACCTCGAGCGATCCACCCACCTCGGCCTCCCAGAGCTAGGATTACAGGCGTGAGCCACCGCGCCCGGCCCCTAATCTCATTTTGGATTGTTCATTGCTCATATATAGAAATACAGTTGACTTTTGTATGTTAATCTGGTATCCTGCAACTTTGCAGAACTCATTTATTGGCTCTAGTAATTTCTTGGTGGATTAGGTTTTCCTATATACAAGATCATGTCATGTGCAGATAGAGATAGTTTTACTTCTTCCTTTCCCTCCTGGGTGCTTTTTATTTCTTTTTCTTGCCTAATTGCCCTATCTAGACCTCCTGTGTTAAACAGAACCTGTGTTGAATAGAACTGGCAGGACTGAACATATTTGTTTTCTGTTATTAAGGGGGAAAACTTTCAGTCTCTCACCTGTTGAGTAGGATATTAGCTGTGGGATTTTTGTAGATGCTCTTTATCAGGTTGAGGAATATTCGTTCTGATTCTTGTTTGTTCCTGTTTTTTAATCATGAAGTGGGGTGGGTGGGGGTACGGAGGTGCAGTGGTTCATGCCTGTAATCCCAGCACTTTGCAAGGCCAAGGTGGAAGGATCACTTGAGGCCAGGAGTTTGAGACCAGCCTGGACAACATTGCAAGACCCCGTCTTTCAAAAAACATTTTTTTAAAATTTTAGCTGGGCATGGTGGCATACGCCTGTAGTCACAGCTACTCAGGAGGCTGAGGCAGGAGGATTACTTGAGCCCAAGAGTTGGAGGTTGTAGTGAGCTATGATTGCACCACTGCACTCCATCCTGGGTGACAGAGTGAGACCGTGTCTCAAAAAAAAAAAAAATCATGAACAGGTAGGTGTTAGAGACCTTTCATACTTTGTTCCTGGTTTTTCTTTTTGGGGTAGATAAGGTTGTGGAATAAGGGAGTGCTAGTTAAAGTATATGAAAAGAGGCTGGGTGCTGTGGCTCACGCCTGTAATCCCCTAGCACTCTGGGAGGCCGAGGCGGGGGAGGATCCTTTGAGCTCAGGAGTTCGAGACCAGCCTGAGCAAGAGCGAGGGCCCGTCTCTACTAAAAATAGAAAAATTAGCCAGGCGTGGTGGTACGCACCTGTAATCCCAGCTACTCAGAAGGCTGAGTCAGGAGAATCACTTGAGCCCAGGAGTTTGAGGTTGCTGTGAGCTAGGGTGATGCTACGGTACTCTAGCCCAGGCAACAGAGTGAGACTCTGTCTCAAAAAAAGAAAACAAGTATATGAAAAGAATCTTGATTATAAACAGAAAACTAACTTGAATAGCTTAAGCTCAAGTAGAAATTTGTTGACTCATAGAATTTTGGAAAAAAATGAGTATCTGAAGTTGCAGTAACGGCAAGAATTGCAGGTAAAGCCTCAGGAACAACTGAAACCAGGATTGAAATGCTGCTGGGACTCCATATCTTCTTATCTTTGATTCTTCTGGTATTACTTCATACTCTCAGTGTAGATTAATGTCTGAATTTCAGGAAAAGATGCCCTCTGCAATACCCAAGTTTTATATCTTAGGAGTTTCTATTACAGCAGAAGGTCTAACTCTTACTTTAGTTTGGACTTTGGCTTAATATAGAGGAATTGATTGTCCCTGGACCCTTCAATTCTGGAAGGAGAAGCTAAATACTATGATTAGTCCAGCACAGGGCGGTGGCTTGGGGAACATATCTGCTCTCTTAAAGCCATGTGCATGAGGAAATTTGTTCCTAGGTTGGGTGTTGAGGAGCTAATCCCTTACATATTTTTTAGAAAAATAAATATAAGTGTATTTATCAGTATATAATATAGTTGCTTCGTGACTTTATTTTAGAAGAGAATATTAGCTGAAACAAATTCTCTGAAGACAACTTTGCCCTCATTTTTCTTAGTCCTTGTAAAAAATGAGTTAAACAAAACCATAAGCCATTTTCTTGCCTTTGATCTTTCTCGGTTTTGCACCTGTTTTCATTTCTGCACAGGAAGTTACAGTAGAAGCTGGATGAGATTATACACTGCAGTTAATTTAAAAACTGGATTGTATTCATTGTGGAAGAAAGATTAAGCTTTTCAATTGTAATTATTCTGCCCTTTTAGAGGTAATTAAACTGAAATTATCAAGATTTGGTTTGTTGTATTCAGCTTGGAATAATTCAGAAGTAACTAAAAGCTCATGTGCTAACCATTCATTAAAGAAAAAATTAGTATTGAATACTTTCTCTGGGGTGTAGGCAATGGCTCCAGGAGCAGCGATAGAGCAATGAATAGTACTTAGTCCCTTCTCTCATGAAACTTATAATTTTTTCTTTCTTTTTCCATTAGTTTCCAAGCATAACCTTTATTCGAGTTTTCAAATTATCCTCCAGTGGAACAGTAGTATTTCACAGACTAGACAAAAGTGTTTGTGCTGCTATCATCTTTTCTTAGCAGCCTGAATATAGGTTTTGATAAGTAATGCCAAATCCTTTTGGTAGACAATGGCAGTTTAGATC
Organism: Lemur catta; assembly: GCF_020740605.2. Taxonomy (NCBI): domain Eukaryota; kingdom Metazoa; phylum Chordata; class Mammalia; order Primates; family Lemuridae; genus Lemur; species Lemur catta. Next base: position 21,185,799 of record NC_059134.1, on the reverse strand, counting down.
TTTGTGTTGAGGAGTTTGAGCTTGGTGGGAAAAGATTTCCATTTAGATTAAGAATGCCTTTCTTGCCTTTTGGAAAAGGGCACTAACATGCTCCTGTATCTATTCAGTCCGGGAGAGAGATGGTGATGGCTTGGACCAAGGTAGTGCTAGTAGAGATGAAAAGAAGTGGGTAGAACTTGCTGTGTTTTAAAACATACCAGGACTTGCTAATGGATTGGATAGGTTTCCAGTTTGACCTACTGGATAGATGGTGCAATGGGAGGCCACTGAGATTTTAAACAGGGAAAGGACAAGATAGTATTGGCTGCTATCTGGAAAATAAGATAGGGCTGTTTTCCCTATCTATAGGGCTGTAGCAATGAGGGAAGTAGAGGGATAGGTTACAAGGTTATTGCTCTAGGCCAGATGAGAGATGAGATAGTTTAGACTAGGGAGGGGGAATTTCAAAGGAAGAGAAATGGACAGGTAAGAAATAGATTAGAGCTAGAATCAGTAAGAATTGTTGGTGGATTGGACAAAATGAGGATGGGAAAAGATGACAGGGAAGAATCAAGGATGACTTTCAGGTTTCTGGTTTCATTAACTCTGCCCATAGTGAATTCAGAGTGTACATGTGAGAAGAACCAAATTGAGAGTGAGGGAAATCAAGAGTTCCATGCTGGACGTGTTTAAGTTCGAGATACTTTTATGAACCATGTAAGGAGATGTCTAGTAAGCGATTGGCTATTTTAGAATTTGAAGTTTAGAGGGAGAGACCCGTGATAGAGCTAGAAATTTGGTTCAGAGGAGTGTTTAAAGCCATGAGAGTGGGTGCACAGGATCATGTAGAGGGAGAGAAGAAGAGTCAGCGATGAAGACTCAACAGGAGGCACCACTGAAGGAGGGAAAAAACCAGGGGAGAGTACATTGCAAAGACCAACAAAGAACATTTTAAAAAAGAAAAAAACAGGAAACCTTCTTGAAATAAATCTGGCAAAGGAATGGAATAAGCCACAAAGGAAAAATACAGAAGGCCAATAGAATATTAAAAGAACAATCTAGTTTGCAAAGCATAAAATAATTTTCTTTAGGCTTGCAAAAGTGGCTAAAATGGCAAATCTTTTTATTAGCGTTTCAAAAGAGGATGCACGGTGGCTCACACCTGTAATCCTAGCACTCTGGGAGGCCGAGGCGGGTGGATCCTTTGAGCTCAGGAGTTCGAGACCAGCCTGAGCAAGAGCAAGACCCCGTCTCTGTTAAAAAAATAGAAAGAAATTAGCTGGACAACTAAAAATATATAGAAAAAAAAATTAGCCGGACATGGTGGTGCATGCCTGTAGTCCCAGCTACTCGGGAGGCTGAGCCCAGGAGTTGGAGGTTGCTGTGAGCTAGGCTGATGCCACGACACTCTAGCCTAGGCAACAGAGTGAGACTCTGTCTCAGAAAAAAAAAAAAAAAAAATTTTTGTATTTTTGATGAGGGAGCCAAGTCCATTCATTGGAGAAAGGATACTGTTTTCAACAATTGGTTGCTGGGAAAACTGGATTACAAAAACTAGATAAGCAAAAGAATGAAGTTGAATCCTTACCTTGTATCATATATAAAAATGAATTCGAAATGGATCAAAGAGCTAAATTTAAGAGCAGAAATACTAAACATAAGTGAAAATCTTCATGACCTTGGATTAGGCAGTGATTTCTTAGGTATGACACCAAAAGCATAGGCCATAAAAGAAAAAATAGATAAATTGGACTTCATCAAAATAAAAAACTTTGTGCATCAGAGGACACTATTAGGGAAGTGAAAAGACAACCCACGAAATGGGAGAAAATATTTGCAAATCATATATTTGATAAGTGGTTAATATTAAGAATATATAAGGAAATCTTAACAACACAACAGCAAAACAAAAATGGTCAAAGAATTTAAATAGACATTTCTTCAGAGATGTACATTTGGCCAATAAGCTCATGAAAAGATGCTTGACATCATTAAATTGTAGGGGAAATGCAAATCAAAGCCACAGTGAGATAGTACTTCACGCCCATTAGAATGGATATTATCCAAGAAAGGAATATAGTAAGTGTTGGTGAGGATATAGATACATTGGAACCCTCATGCTTAGCTGGTGGAAATGAAAATGGTGCAACCACTGTAGAAAACAGTTTGCCAGTTCCTCAAAAAGTTGAACATGGATTACCATATGATCCAGCAGTTCTTCCTAGGTATATGCCACAAAGAAGTGAAAGCAGGAACTTGAACAGATATTTGTATTAATACACCCACACTGATAGAAGCAATATTCATGACAGTCAGAAGGTAGAAACAACCCAACGGTTCATCAACAGATGAATGGATGACCAAAATATAGTATATCCATACAGTGGAATATTATTCACCCATAAAAATGAAATTCTGACATGCTACAACATGGATAAACCTTGAGGACACCATGCTAAATGAAATAAGCCAGGCACAAAAGGGTATATATTGTATGATTCCACTTACATGAGGTATGTACAATAGGCAAATTCATAGAGACAGAAGGTATAATGAAGGTTACTAGGGGTTGGGAGGAGGGAGAATAGGTAGTTATTGCTTAATGGGCACACGAGAAACTATATTCTGTTTGGGCTTATGAAAAATTCTGGAAATGGATAGTGGTGATGGTCATACAATATTGTGAATATACTTTATGCTACTGAATTGTACACTTAGAAAAAGTTAAAAAATTTTTTTTCAAGAGATCCTATGGGAAAAAGGCTTTAAATAACAATTTAGCCAGGCACAGTGGCTCACACCTGTAATCCCGGGACTTTAGGGGGCTGAGGTGGGAGGATCACCTGAGGCCAGGTGTTTGAGACCAGCCTGGGCAACATAGCAAGACCCTGTCTCTACAAAAAAAAACCCAGAAAAAATTAGCTGGGCATGGTGGCAAGCACCTGTAATTCTGGCTACTTGGGAGGCTGAAGCAGGAGGATCTCTTGAGCCCAGGAGTTGAAGGTCACAGTGAACTATAATTATGCCACTGCACTCCAGCCTGAGTCCCAGAGTGAGACCCAGTCTCTTTTAAAACAAAACAAACAAAAACCAATTTAAACATTGCACAAGTGCTTTTCCTGAGGACATCTGAGGACAGTATCGCTTGTTGTGTATACTTCTCATTTTGTCATATAGAATGTTAAGAAAATGTCCTCAACAATCAAAATTTAACAATGTTAATAATTTTTTTGCTTCATTAAGGACATTTCTTTTTTTTTGTTCTTTCATTTTTTTTTTCCTGTGGACTTGTGTAGAGAAGTAAGGACATTAGTAAGTGCAATAAGCATTTTGCTTTTACTGCAAGTCACAGTGAAGAATACAGTGACTACCTGTATAATTTGGTGCTACTGTCTTGATTCATGCTAAGATACCGGCAGTCTTATCCACCATTGTTTGTGTGCCATCAATGCAAATACCAACACAGTGGAAAAGGCAAATCATGGAAATAATTTTAACATTGTAGACTCCCTGAAAAGGTCTCAGGGACTGCATACCATATTTTGAGAACTTCTGTATTGATGTATACATTTTTAAAATGCTATAGCCACATTATAAGGAATTAAAAAAGTAACAAAAGGGAAAAGAAAGTGACTAACACTGCTGTTATTTAGGTGCAGTTCCTTCTGATTTCTTAAAGAGTAGCATTTTCACGATGTTATACTGTTTCTACACTACTTTATAATTCTAGAGAGAGAGGCAGACTATTCTTGTCTTGTTCGTGGTTGCATCATTGTGCATTTCAAAGGAATAGAATATCAAGGCTAGTAAATAGATTTTGATAAGTCTCTCTGGTCCTATGGATAGATAGTAGCTGCTTAGATTGCCATGTTGAGGGGTTCACTGGTCACAAGTTCCAGAATGGATTAGAAATGTATTCTGTGGGCCTGGCAGAGTAGCTTATGCCTATAATTCTAGTACTTTGGTAGGACAAGGCAAGAGGATCCCTTGAGGCCAGGAGTTCAAGACCAGCCTGAACAACATAGTGAGACCTTATTTCTACAAAAAAAAATAGAAAAGTTAGCCAGGCGTGGTGGCTCACCTGTAGTTCCAGCTATTTGGGAGGCTGAGGCAGGAGGATCACTGAAGCTTAGGAGTTTGAGGTTGCAGTTGAGCTATGGTGATGCCAGTGCACTCTAGCCCAGGCAACAGAAAAAGACCCAATCTTAGAAAAAAAAAAAAAATCCAAAATTTATAGTTTTTATCAAATTTAGAAAATTTTTATCATATTTCTTCAAATTTTTTTGTTTCTCAGGGGACTCCATTTACATGTATATTTGGCCATTTGATGTTGTCCCACTGGCCAGTGATGCTCTGTTCATTTGTTCCAGTGTTTTATTTTGGGTAGTTTCTGTTACTCTGTCTTCAAGTTATTGTGTCTTTTCTTCTGCAGTGTATGTATAGATTTATTCCTTTAGAGATAGGGTCTCACTCCACCTCAGCGATCCTCCCGCCTCAGCCTCCTGAGTAGCTGGGATTACAGGCATGTGCCACCAAGCCTGGCTAATTTATTTTTTATTTTTTTAGAGACAAGGTCTCACTTGTGTTGCCTGGGCTGGTCTTGAAATCCTGGCCTCAAGTGATGCTCCTGCCTTCCAAAGCACTGGGATTACAGTGGTGAGCCACCACACCTGGCCTCTTCTGCAGGAATTAATCTGCTGTTAATCCCTTCCATTGAAGGTTTCATCTTTGCAGGTTGGATTTGGGTCTTTTTTGTATCTTCCATGTGCTTAATATGTGGAAGTGTTTCTCTACCCTTTTTTACATATGGAATATAATTAGAACAACTATTTTGATACCCTTGTCTGCCAATTCTTTCGTATGTGCCACTCATGGATTTAATTCTATTGGTTTATTTTTATTCTCAGTAAGAGTCATATTCTTCTGCTTCATTGCATGCTTGGTAATTTCGACTGGATGCCAGACATTGTTAATTTTACCTTTTTGGGTGCTAGATTCTTTTGTGTTCTTATAAATATTTTTGAGCTGTGTTCTGTAACACAGCTACATTACTTGGAATAGTTTGATCCTTTTAAACTTTGTTAGGCAGGACCAGAACAACATTTAATCTAAGGCGAATTTCTCCCAATGCCCACTGAATTACGAGAGTTTTTTCCTTCCACGTCCCTGTGTGAGAACTAGGGATTATTCCTTTTACTCCTTTCAGGTGGTTCTTTCCTCAGCCTCTAGTATTTCTGTGTGTGATTGGTGCTCAGCTGAAGACTTGTCTTAGGAGGTCCCTCGTATAGGTCTCCAGAGCTCCCTCTCTCCGTATGCAGTTCTCTCCTCTCTGGTGTTCTGCACTGGGAACTCCAGCTGCCTTGGCTTCCCCAGACTCGCAGTTCTATCTCCTCAATCCAAAGAGACCATCGGGTCTGCCTAGGTTCCCCTTCCAGTGCTGAGACCTGGAAACTCTCCAGGCAGTAGTTAGGTCAATGATAGGGCTCCCCTTATTTGTTTCCACCCTTTAGGGGTCGCTGTCCTCTGCTGCCTGATGTCCAGTGTCTGAAAATCATTGTTTCATATATTTTGTCTATTTTTTTAGTTCTTTTGGGTGGGAGGGTAAATCCAGTCTTTGCAATTCCTTCTTGGATGAAAGCAGAAGTCTCAGTCTAAAACTTACTTGGGAGTATTTCCAAATTCAGATGCAATTAATATTTGTCATGTGCTTGCTGTGTGCCTGATTTATTTGAACCTTGGGGTAGTCTTTTTCATGCAGTCCCTACCTCACTACACTTTAGTTGGGCATTCTCTATGTGTTGGGCACTGTATATTCATTGTTGAGCAGACTGACACTTTATAGATGTGGAAACTGAGGCTCAGAGAGTGAGAATAAATTACCCAAGTCCATGTGGCTAGTAAGTGGCAGAGCCTTAAAAAATTTGAAGAAATGGGAAAAAAATTTCTAAATTTGATGAAAAACTATAGATTTTAGACTGAGAGATAGCCAATTAAGAATGTTCTCATACATCTCTCTCAAGTCCACAGAATACGTTTCTAATCCACCCTGGAACCTATTGCCTCTGAACCCTGTGACACAGTAATCTAAGCAGCTACCACCTATCTGTAGGACCATGCAGACTTATTAAAATCTATTTATTAGCCTTGACACTCTGTTTCTTTGAAATGCACAACGGGTCAACCAAAAGACTGCTTTTATCCGAGGTTTCCAAATTGTTTATTGCCAATTCTATTTTCTTTGTTTGAATGTAAAGGAATGGTGACTATATATTTCATTTCATTTCACAGAAATGATCCTTTGGAGGCTGCAGCTCAAGCATTATGTAAAACAGTAAACTACATAAGCTTAGAGAAATTAAAATATGTTTTAATAGGCATGTCTTTTGAACACAAAAATATTCAGTTGTGTGACTTGCCATAGGATTATGTATTCACATACCAAGAGAATTTCATTACAAATATTTCTAGTAGGACATAGGCTTGATTATGCAGATAGAGGGAATATGAAGGCACTCTTCTACCTACCCCTAAAGGATCAGTGATAAGTTTTATAAAACTAGAGCATTATAGAGAAGTAGGCAGAATGTCAAGTAGAATATGCAAAAAAGCTTTTTCTAATCACTTTGCTCTAATAGTGCCAACCAAGACTTGCTCTAAAACCGTAATACTGTGAAGTCTACAACTGCATTTAAATTAGGAATATCTTAAAGAACAAGCTCAAAAACTGGCTACAAGAATGTCTTTCCTGCCAGTTTTTTAGTATACAAAGCCAGCAAATGCCTGCTAGAGATACCTAGTAGTATGAAAATGTTAGCAGCATTGTGGATTTCAGTTCTGGCAACTTGGTTTTTTCCTTTTATTTGATGTGTGTTGAAATATTGTTCAGAAAGCTTACATCCTGTGTATTTAAGGATTAAATTTGTTAAAGAAATGGAATAAAAACTTTTCTTCGTTAGCATTTTTCTTTCCTCTTTCTTTTAAACCCTCCTCCTACTCATTTTAATGCAAAACACTCATCCAGCTTAGTGTCTAAATATCTAGATGGTTGAAATCTAAGTTCAGACTTAATGTCTCTTGTTTTATTCTTATTTTTATGGTATTTTTCTGAGACTATTTATATTTAAAATAATTAGTTGAAACTTTTATTTTCTCCATGAAGTAGAACCAGATAATAGTGATCCCTTTCCTCATATTCTCCTGTTTTAACTTCAGTGAGCATGATTAAAAAGCCACTTAGGAAAGAAAATCTTGCGTTGTTTCTGTTAACAGTGAGCTAAGTTCTCTTGACATGAACCTTTGTGCAGGGCTCTTTGAGCCTATATATGGCTGCATATTACCTATTTTATTTTTTAATTCACTATATCAAGGTTTTATAGGTTAGGTCTTCCTTGCAGATTCTTAATGATTAACAGACTGCTTTGTATCACAGTTTATCAGTTATTTTTGCTCAGTGACACACTTTCATGTCAGTAAATATGTAATATTGAGCAGTGAAGTGAAGGCAGTGTAGAATAAAGTGTTCTCATAGTTTAATCATTCCATAATATAAACATATATCAAAACACCACATTGTACCCCATACATACTATTATTTGTCAATTCAAAATTTTAAAAAAGTATTCTCATAGGATTGTTGTATTACAATAAATAAATGCTTAGAAAGCATTTAAAATAATGCTTTGTTCACAGAAAACAGGACATAGTATTTGATTAAAAGAAAATTAGAGGTAAATACTCATTGATGAAAAATTATGGAAAGGAGAAAGTTAAAAGAAATAAGTCATATTTACTGAATTGTATACTTAAAAATGATTAAAACAGTAAATTTTGACATGTACATTTTACCACAACTTTTTTAAAAGAAAGAAATTACAATTTAAAGGCCGTTGAAATTATTCTTTAATGTTAAGTACAGTCATGTGTCTCTTAATGATGGGGATACATTCTGAGAAATGTGTTGTTAGTTGATTTTATCATTGTGGGAACATTAGAGTGCACAGATGGGATAGCCTACTACACATCTAGGCTATATGGTACAGCCTCTTGCTCCTAGGCTACAAACCTGGACAGCATGTTACTGTTCTGATACTGTAGGCAGCTGTAACACAATATTAAGTATTGGTGTGTTGAAACATCCGAACGTAGAAAAGGTACAGTAAATATACAGTATTGTAATCTTACGGGGACCACTGTTTTATATGCATCCCATTGTTGACTGAAACGTTATTGTATGGCACGTGACTGCACTCATTCAGCAAGTTTTTTTTTTTTTTTTCCAGATAGAGCCTCACTCTGTTGTTGCCCAGGCTAGAGTGTTGTGGTGTCAGCCTAGCTCACAGCAATCTCTAACTCCTGGGCTGAAGCGATCCTTCTGCCTCAGCCTCACGAGTAGCTGGGACTTACAGGCATGTGCCACCATGCCTGGCTAATTTTTTCTATATATATTTTTAGTTGTCCATATAATTTCTTTCTATTTTTTTTAGTAGAGATGGGGTCTTGCTTTTGCTTAGGCTGGTCTCGAACTCCTGAGCTCAAAGAATCCACCTGCCTCAGCCTCCCAGAGTGCTAGGATTATAGGCATGAACCACCACGCCCGGCTGAGCAAGTATTTTTGAGGACTTGTTCTCAGTATACTCCTGGTGAACATCAGTGGCATCATCTAGATTGGAAATCACAGGTAGAAGGATGAGGAGGGCCTGTGGGAGAGGAGTGCTTGGATTGGGGCACAGCTAGATGTACTGTTAGACTGGGTTCCAGGAAAGGGATTCTGCCACCCCTCCCCCACCTCTCTTTTTATGGAGTTGCCTGTGGTGAGGTAATAAGTGTTGCATTTGGGTGCCATTTGTTTACAGGAGTTGCTGAGAACCAGCTGCCTGGTACTTAGAGACTGGGGCGGCGGCGGGGGGGCGGGGGCACTGCGCGGCGGTCCTGAGAAGATGTTTAGGGGAAACTCCTCCTGCCAGAAGGAGGGGAGGATCCCCAGGTCCTAGTTAGCTTGTTGCTAAGCAACCCAGAAAGAGCAAGACCAGTTAGTCAAATTTGGTAGTCCAGGTGAGATAATGGTGGCTTGGACTAAGGTGATAACTGGACTAAGATGGAGATAAGTTATTGGCACTATGAGATACATGGTTTCTTCTTTGTTTTTTGTTATTGCAGTAAATTATGTTAATTGATTTGTAAAGTTAAAACATCCTTGGATAAACCCTAGTTTGTAATTATATACATGTATGTATATAATATGTATATATATTTACTATTTCACTGGATTCTATTTAGGATTTTTTCGTTTATATTGGTAAGTGAAGCTAGCATGTAAATTTTTGTGGTCTTTATCTGATTATGGAAGTAATCAAAATAAGTTACTTATTTCTGTATTTGTGAACAGTTTGTAGAAGATAAGAATTAGCTTTTGCAGGGAATATTTAGCAAAAATTCTTCTGTAATACTGACACAGTCAATTTGTGCTTGTGCACACATACAGGTATAAGCATGTCTATATATGAGGATGGAGAGTGGATTTTGATACCTATTCTATTTAATGGTTATGGTTATTTGATCACTCAGGGTGGGTTTGGGGGGTTTTTTTGGTCTTTTTTTTTTTTTTTTTAAATGAGACAATTTCTTGCTCTTTCACCTTGGCTAGAGTGCAATGGCATCATACCTCACTGCAACCTCCAACTCCTGGGTTCCAACGATCCTCCCGCCTCCAAGTAGCTGGGACTGTAGGCAGGCACCACCACGCCTGGCAAATTTTTCTATTTTTTGTAGAGACAGGGTCTCGCTCTTGCTCGGGCTGGTCTTGAAGTGGCCTCAAGCAGTCCTCCCACGCCAGCCTCCCAAAGTGCCAGGATTACAAGTCATGAACCACCACGCCCGGCCCACAATTTTCTTATAAATATAGCTTCTTTGGGATCTTGTCAGCATTTCCAAATTCCTCTCACATGGACTATTCTGTCTTTTAAAGGAGAAGCCTACCAGTATTGTTTTTTTTCTATCCTTCTGATTCCTTTCCACCTCCCTCCAGACTCCTCCCAAAGGGGGAAACACTATTTCAGCTTGATTGTCCTGTGGGAGGGAACTAGCAGATGGACAGTTCCATTCCTAACAGGGCCAACAATTTTTCACATAATATTCACAAATCTGTTTCCATGTCTTATACCTGTTTCCCAAGCTGCCTGCAAGTCATTGCCATGTTAATATCTTTCCGACATCTCACACTCAACATTTCTGAACACAGAATGATGTATCCTCTTTGTTAGCTGGTAGCAAACCAGCTTCATCATCTGTGTTCCCTAATGGAGTTAGTGCTGTATAATGTGATGACAAGCATAAACTATTGGGACTGATTCTTGGCTTAACAACTTTTTTTTTTTTTTGGTGCCAAAACCTGGGAGTAGCGAACCAGGGATTTCCTTAACTTCTTTAGGCCTAAATTTTGTTATCCACAAAATGGGGATAATAGTGGAATCTGTCTTAATAAGATTGTAAATGAGAATTAAGTAATAAAATATGTAAAGTGCCTGGTACCTAGTAAGCCCTTAAAAAGCATTAGCTTTTATTAATATACTGTTAGTAATACCCTGCTTCCATTTGCTCAGAATCAGAATTTCAGGTTCATCTCCCCTCTCCTACCTAGTGATACTCTGCATTATTTCTCAAATCTGTCTTATTTTACTGCCCCTGTTATTTTCTAGTCCAGGCTCCCATTACTTCTTTCTTGTTTCAGTACTATCCTAATTGATCTCTCTACTTTTCTGATTTCCCCTCGGATTTGTCTTGTACACTGCTGTCATTTACACCCTTAAAACAGATCAGACATCACTCCCTAGTCCCAAACCCTTAATGACTCCTCACTGTGTTTGTAATATCTCTCACCCTGGTAGTTACATCTTTACGTTTTGAGACCTGCCTCTATTATCAATTTTATTCTGTGCTTCCATGATTTCTCATTCTAGCCATACCAGTCTGTGTGCCAGTCCCTGAACTCTGCTACTGAGCCTTTGCTTTGGTCATTACCTTGGCCTGGAACCCTTTCGCCCCCATACTTTCTATTGAAATTCCATTCATTCTTTCAAGTCCAAGAAGCCTCCTAAATTAATACTAGTTTTATAGTGGTTCTCCCACCTGAGCTTTCATGGCACTTGGTTTGTACTTTATTCTAGCACTTGCCAAAGTCTGCCTAAGTGTTGTAGTCTGCTTTGATAACTAGATCACGAGATCCAAGAAGATTGTTTCTTTCCTGTAGTATCTGACATTGTCTTTGTTTGTGGCTTCTTAATAAAAGTATATTAAATTTGATAAAGTACTATTTAATATTAATAAAACAGAACTAAAATACTAATGAACTTGAGGATTATTTTTCATGGAAAATAGAAGAAATGGCAGTGATGAAGATTTCTCTGGTTTAGTCCCTCCAAATGGTCTTAGATTCAGACAGATAGAATTCCACGTTCTTTCTCAATTTTTGAGAATAGCAAAGCTTATTAGTAATAGCTACTCTATATTTGTTCAGGGAAATTGTATGTTTAAATGGAAATTGATGTCTAAGTTATATACTCAGGAATTAAATAATTAATGGCAAGTAGAAAGGCTTTCTACATATTTGATTAGATTCTATTAGTACTGTCTTCGGCTCAGAATAATTTGTTTTGTCTATGTATCTATATTTTTTTATTTTGTAAGTTCATGGCATGAGCCTTCTGAAAGGTGCTTAGTGCTGTGTGTTATTTGTTGAGGGGAGGGTATGAGAGGTTTTGAAGATTTCTGCATTATGTTAATTGATAAGTTTGTACATTTCTTTAAGGAACTGGTATGGGGAAGTAGTAACCAGTACTGAGGGTTAATAATGCTTCTAGCTGTGAGGAGGTGCTCCAGTATATGTAATGTTACTTGTTATATTGTCTTTCAGAACTTGGGTTAAGTAAATTTAAAAGTTATTTTGAAATACAGAGAAGTCTGATTATATTCTCTAATTCTTAGGAAACAATGATAGTACCATGAGTAATGTAGCTAGTGAACAGTTGTTAAATGTTCACAATGATTTTTGAGCTATTTTTGTTTTTTCTAACCATACTAGAAACTGAAGGTGCTAACTTAAAATATTATGTCTCAAAAGTACGTGCTTAATGAGAATGTCACATTAATCATTTAAAAATATTGATTCTAGTATAAATGATGCTTTAAATGAGTTAGGAAAGAGGTGAAAAAGTAAATCTTTTGCATTAATAACTTCACAGTGGAGAAACATGGCAAACACTAACCAAGTGATCAAAGTTAATATTTTCAGTGATGCCATGTAGATATCATGACTTGATATGATGAGAAGGGCATACCACCCCCGTGATATTCTTTCTATAAACTTGTAATGCCAGTCAAAATGTGAGAAAAACATCAAACACATTGAGGGAACATCCTACAAAATACCTAGGCAACACTCAGAACTATTAATATCATGAAAAACAAGGAAAATACAAGAAATTACCACAGACCAGAGGAGACTAAGGAAATGTGACAAGTAGATGTAATGTGGTATCCTGGATTGGATCCTGGAACAGATAAAGACATTAATGAAAAAAACTGGTGAAACCTGGATAAAGTCTGGGGTTCAGTTAATAGTACTGTTCTGATGTTGCTTTCTTTGTTTTGATGAATGTACCACAGTAATGTAAGATGATAGTATTAGGGGAAACTAAAACTGTATGAGGGCTATATGGGAATTCTTTGTGCGGTCTTTACAAACTTCTCTGTAAATCTAAAATTAAAGGTTTATTTAAAAAATAAGTAATATTTTCCAATTCAGTTCTATAAATGTATTAAATGCACCTCATGTGCAAGGCAGTATGCTCATGTCTGCAGGGCATAAAGTATGTAAGATACCTTCCCTGCCTCTGCACTTAAGCAGTTGCCGTCCAAATGGGGAAGTAAGACGACTAATATGAACCAGAACTTGATAGAACCTGGAAAAATATGAACAAGGTGCTATGAGTTCTGAAGCTGAGAGTAAACATTAAATATAGACTGGTGAGTTGTCCCCATTCCTCCCCAAGGAAATAGCATTTGAGAACTTTGAATATAATGGGCAGGATTTTAGTAATCATAGTCATTTGAAGGGAAATATGTGTCATACCAAGGAGCCCTGGCTCTTGAATTAGATCTGCTCTGCCACTTACTAGCTCTGTGGCCTTGGCCAAATTATTTAGCGTCACTAAGTCTTTGTTTCTCATTTGTAAGATAGGGTTAGTAATTCCTATTTAAAAGCATTATTATGAGAATTAAATGAAGTAAATTTAGCTTAGTAAAGTATGTGGTGCATGGTAAGCTCTTAATGTCAACTGTTAGAGAAGGAGAGAAGTGTTTATTGTTGATGTGGTACCATCACCAAAGGCATGGGCCTGGAAAGTACAGAATGTTTGGGGGAACACTAAATAACAGTTGTGTTTACAAAGGTGAATTAGGACCATATTGTGAGTGCTTTGATGTATAAGCTGAACAATTTGAATTTTTTTGGTGGTTATTTGGGAAGTCATTGAAGATTTTTGTGTAGGAGTAAGGAGATTGAGTCTGTGTTTTAAGATTAAAATTAATTTGATAGAAGTATGAGGGGAGTGTTGGGGACTCTCATGGGTTACTGCATCCCCATTTACTTGATGAGTTAGTATCCCCTTTAGCTTTAGAATTCAGACAGACTGGTTAGCCTAGAATGCTCTGGATGATTAATGGTAATCTGTTACTATGTAATTTGGGAATCTCAAGAGCAGGACCAGGAGTATAGCAACAAATATGCTTAATATATGTTTAGTAAAAAGGGTCATTGATATTTTTTAGATACATTAGCAGAAAACTCTTTTTGTAGGTGATGGTTTTCATTTTGCTTTTTTTGTTTTTTTAACAGCTTAAGTAGATAAGAGTTGAACAGAGTACTTCATTGACTTCCTGTGAAGCTTTGTGGGAAGAAGTTCCGTTGTATTTATTTTTAAAGCTGATGACTATGAACAGAGGATGCTGCTATTGAGTTATAAATGCCATCTCAGTATGTTGTCACTCAACATTCTTTGGATGACACTAGTGTTTGTATATAAGGGTTTTGGAGTTTACAGAATAGGAAAAGCAGCGATTATCATTGAAATGGTGCAAATAAATGAAACACTTAGGAGTGAGCACTTTACCCTTCATCAATATAATTAATTTATCATTATTTATCTGTATGGGTCTTAAGCCCACACTATCGCTAAATGGCAGAGTTGTAACCTTATTTTGGGAATATTTTACAACTCCAAAATGGTATTTTGTAATGTTTTGTAGCTTGTATGTTAATCATTATATTAAAAGTGTTAAATCATTTTGAAATTTTCCCACTGAGAAAGATAGGCTCATTTGATCCACAAGTACTATTAAAATAGATTTAAGTCTAAATTATTGGGGATTTTCCCCAGTGTTTTATCGTGAAATTTTTCAGTCATACAGAAAAGTTGAAAGAATTTTACAACCACCATATGCTGATCTACAATTAACTAAATTACTGATTTTAAAGGAAAAGTTCTGTTTTCTTCCTGTCTTAAAAATCAAAGAAACTTCTTTGAGTCCTTGAACCATTTTCATGGACTATTTTGAGATGATTTTTGTTGTTTCTGTTATTTTTTCAGAAATTGTAAAATTCTTTGAGTAAAATAATTCATACCTCCTGGGATTTAGCAAATCTCTATTGTAGACTAGATAATATTATTTTTAGTTTAGCAGACTAGATTAGCTTTTCAGGCCCTCTTCAGGGTTTATACAATTAACTGTTCATTTAAGTTCCGTAAGACATAAGTTCATTTAAATTTTGTGCAGACAAAAAGCATACTTTTAAAAACTATTTATGGACATGATTTCTAGTCCTTGGTCACATAATGACAATCACTAGCTTCTTTTCTCTCATGCCTTTCCTCTTCAATTCTCTTATGAAACTAAGCAGCTGAAGTTAAAGTTTTTTCCCCAGTTTGAATCAGTGGTGTAGTATAAATGTATATATTTTTATAGGTGGAAAGAGATCTTTGAGAGTAATTGGTTCCAGCTTCCTCATACCACATCTGACATAGTGGGGGCCCACAGAGGTTAAATAAATGCTTAAGGACACAATAACTTAATGGTAGATTAGAAAATACGTTTTAGATCTCTAGTCTTCTTGAATATTATCATAAATATTTTCAGGCACTTCTTTGTAGAAAGAATAAATAGATCGTGCTTGTTAATTGGAAATTTATCTCTATAAAAAATGGAGTGTCGACAAACTGTAACTCTAAGCAAGAATGTCTTTATGACTGTGTTGGACTCATGTTTTGTAAGTCATCATATTATTTTTTCCTGGAGGACCTCAATCTCTTAATATTCATTTCTCAACATTCTTTTTCTTCTTGAAACTGTTATAGCATCTCTGAATGATGGGGCATTCTCATTAAAATGAGAAAGGGTGATATTAACTCTCAGTGTTTGTCTTAAATGTTAATTAAATGCATTTTTATTTCTTTATTTTTTAGAGACAGGGTCTCACTTTGTCACTGAGACTGGAGTGCAGTGGTGTGATCATAGTTCACTGTAGCCTCAAACTCGTGGCCTCAAGTGATCCTCCTGCCTCAGCCTCCCAAGTTGCTGGGATTGCAGGTTCACACCACCATGCCCAGCTAATTTTTAAAATTTTTTGTAGAGGTGGGGGTCTTGCTATTTTGCACAGGCTGGTCTCAAACTCCTGGCCTCAAGCAATCCTCCCACGGTGGCCTTCCAAAGTTGTGGGATTACAGGCATGAGCCATCATGCCTGTCCTAATAAATGTATTTTTAATAGAAAGGGTTAATTTATCTCCTCATACTATGTTCTTTTTTTTCTATTTCTTTCTCTGTGAATCACTTTTAGTTATAAGACAACCTTTTCAGTATTCTATGTAGTAGTAAGTGCATTGGT
This sequence comes from Lemur catta, assembly GCF_020740605.2. NCBI lineage: Eukaryota > Metazoa > Chordata > Mammalia > Primates > Lemuridae > Lemur > Lemur catta. The sequence goes on along the minus strand of NC_059134.1, from coordinate 21,169,884 downwards.
CAGAATTATTTGAGGGATTTTTCTGTTTATATCATTATTCATATAAAGGCCACTTTTCGACTTCTGTCTTATTCGAAATGGTGATTGTGATTCCTATCAAGTTGTATTTATATTTCTGCTTTTGAAGCTAAAACAGTAGCTATAATTGCTTATTTAATTTACTTGTATATTGGTGACATGTACATCTTAGTTCCTTATCAGGTGAAACTATGCACAGAAAAATGCATAGCATTACTTTAGGCCTGAGGTATGAAGGTACATTGGCTTTTTAGAGTAGGATCTAAGGTAGGGGGAAAAGAACTGACAGCAATTTTGAATTTCAAAAGTAAAAAAAATTGGCACTACATACAGAATTGGCATTTGATTATGGAGAAATTTTGGGAGGTAAAAGAGGAGAAAGATGGAAGCTTTAGGGTAGACTTTGCAGTTCCTTAGATATAGATGGTTAGAGTTAAAGGTAGTACAAGACAGATGACCTTCCTCAAACACTGTGTTAAAGAAAAAACTACTTCTTGCTACTATTGGAACTTAAGAAAGAAAAGGTCTGTCTTCAGGGCATTTAAAAAAAATTGAACAATTGTGTTTCTTTGTAGCTCTTTGGAGAATTGTTAGAACACATTGTATGAATTGAAGTGACTGCTGACAGAATTTTGAAAAGTATTGCTTACCTTGTAATAAGCTCAAATATCCATCATGCCTCATTGTTCTGTTTACATGTTAAGACAGATTCTGCTGATTAAATTCTGCCCTATACACTGTAGACACTGAGCCGTAAGCCTAAGGCCTTAAAATGTTATTGAACAGAATTTCAGCTCAGATCAGTTACAAAATGCTCTGACCCATGGGCTTTTATAGATTCCTGATTTCCTTTTAAGAAGTATGGTGCTTAGGATGCACATCTCTGGTGGTTTTAAGAAATGTAAGCTGGCTTTTTGGGAGGATGCATCCTTGAGTAGGAAAATGTCTTAAATTGATTTTCCGTAACTATTTCAGTTGGCACTTTGAATCACTCTTAGGTACCTAGTGCCATTACATCCTTGTGGTCGATAACACTCCCCTTTTTTGTGGCTTACTTAACAAAATAAAAAAGCTTTCTGTCCATTAGTATTTTGGTATGTATATTTTATCTCTGATCCAGTGGAATGCCAGATACCTGGTGGATTTTCAGTGAAAGATTATTTGAACAGCTAAAGATACTGACATGACCCAGTCAGTCCAAGACTTACTCCTTGTCTTCACTTCAGACTCAGCTTAAAAATCAACTTTCAGAGAGGCCTCTAAGACCACCCTCCCTAAATAGCAACCTTACATGGCTCTCTTCTTATACCCTGCTTTATTCTTCAAAGCACTTTTCTCTCACCGTCTGACACTCTCTCATGGGAATGCAAATGCCATAAAAGCAGAAATTTTATTCTGTTCATTGTTGTATTCATTCCCAGAGCCTAGCACATAGTAGGCACCCAGATTTTTCTGAAGGTATATTGAAGGTTAGAAGTTTGTGCCAAATGCCTGGAGAGATACAAATACAAATCAAAGATGGATTTTGTGTACACAAATAATTATAGCACAAGATTGGTTCTGATAATATAACAGAACTGCAAAGAAAATACTGGGGTAGTTGAGAGTTTTATTACATCTAGCCAGCTTCTTAAGAAATGACATTTAAGCTGAGTGTTATTTCAGACTTGGGAAACAGATAGGCAGAGGCTGAGAGGTGAGAAAGTGAAGAAGAGTGGTAGGTACAAGAAAAGGTGAATACTCAGTTTGGCTAGAGCATAGTGGTGAAGAACTAAGAAACGAGTTAGAAAGGTAGGTTAGATTCAGGTCAATGGAAAGTGTTACAACCCAAACTGAGTTTGGATTTTATCCCACAGCTCTGTGAAAATTGATTATTTTTTCCCCTTCTTAAAAGGCAGCTAAATGTGGCAAGATTGGACCTACCTAGGCAGAGAGACTGAAGACTGGAATTTAAATTTTAGCAAGGAGTTTAAATTAGAAAAATAATAGGTATGAAAAATCAAAGGTATGATTGACAACAAATTGTTAGAAGATTAACAAATCAACCAGATACAGAGAACAGGGGAAATGAAAGAAGCCACAGTGACTCATTAGGTTTTGAATTTGTGGGAAGTAAAATGGTGTGGTCATTAAATACAGAAATAAGGAACAGGAAGAAAGAGCAGATTTGAGTAAAAATTAGTTTAATTCTGAACATGTTGCTTTGAAGTGCTAGCCTTCAAGTGGAGAAATGTGGTAGGCATTTGGAAAGCTACTGGGGCCTAAGATTTGGGAATTATTTGCAAAGTAGTTTTTGGAGCCCTAAGATTGCAAAGGAAGAGAGTACATGGAGAAAGAACAGAAAACAGCAAGAGAGCAGACTCTTAGGAAATCTCTCTCAAGAGGGTGGGGAAAAAAGCCAAAGAAGGAACAAAAGCAAGTAAAAGAACCAAGAGAGGACAACACTGGTAAAAGCAAGGAAAGTTACTTTCAGGAAGAAGTAAAATTTAAACCTGTTTTCTTCAAAAAGAGCTCTTTTGTAACCTCAGGAGTGTGATATGTATTTTTTTCTATCATCTCATGCATTATTCTGCTATACTGTTTAGCATAGTTACACATAGTAGCTTCTAAATAATTTAGCGTACATTAAGGCTCTCCGTTGCCTATCTTTAAAGATTAACATTTGGCAGAATGTTATATAGATGTCTGAGGTTCAAGCCCCTGATTGTGCAGTCTAGTGTTCTCCTGAAGACTTGAAAGTAAATTCAGTGGGATTAATTTGTACATTGCAGGTTTTCTGTCAAGTTATCTGTTTCATATTTCGTTTGTGATATATTCTCGATCTTATCTGTTGTTTTTTCTTCTCTGGTAAATATTAGAAGTCCTAACCAGCAGTAATTAAAGGATCTCAAAGAAAAACAGTTAATAGGGTTTAGGGATTGCGTAAGTGCATGTATTTTTATCTTACATTTGAGCTATTTGGCATATGAATTATTTTAAACTGTCTTCAAAGAATATTGATATTTTATCACTTTTGGAGGTGCTTTTAGAAATCAAACAGGAAACTAGAAAAGCAATAGCTTGCTGTAAGTAAAAGAAGACAAATACCAAATAACTGGAGCTGACGTATTGAAAAGCTAATTAGAACGATTTTAGCAGCATTTTGCAAGAGCCAGGGCTAGAGAAACTTGGTTAATTTGGTGCTGCATTTAATCCAAGACATTAATGGTGACCCTCCAGTATAGCATAAAAAAAGAAAAATCTGTCTTTATTAAAGAGGATTTTTAGATAATCAATAATTGATAATGGTTTGACTTGCAATTTTATAGTCTGTTTATATGACAAGAATAGACTGCTGGATACATAAATACAAATTATTGGGGCAAGGGAACATAGGCAAGTGTAATCTGGTTTAGTGTCAAACAGTATCTGAAGTGTGTATATCCTATTTTGTGTGACAATAGCATTAAAGATAAAGATAATCTGATCAAAGTACATACTGAAAAGTAGAGACATCATCTGGTGTGTGAAATTGGTACTGTGTGGCATCTTTATAATCAACATCCATTAAACAGATTGATAGAATTAAGTTAACTAATTGTTGAAAACCAGTAGTAACATATACACTTAGAGTAAGTTTTATGTGGTTTGGATGTTAGCATTTCATTTTTGGTAAAGGAAGAGGAATTGCTTGGGTAAAATTTACCTTTTTTTTTTTTTTTTTGAGACAGAGTCTCACTCTGTTGCCCGGGCTAGAGTGCCGTGGCGTCAGCCTAGCTCACAGCAACCTCAAACTCCTGGGCTTACGCGATCCTTCTGCCTCAGCCTCCCGAGTAGCTGGGACTACAGGCATGTGCCACCATGCCCGGCTAATGTTTTCTATATATATTTTTAGTTGGCCAGATAATTTCTTTCTATTTTTAGTAGAGACGGAGTCTCGCTCTTGCTCAGGCTGGTCTCAAACTCCTGAGCTCCAGTGATCCTCCTGCCTCGGCCTCCCAGAGTGCTAGGATTACAGGCGTGAGCTACCGCACCCGGCCAGATTTACATCTTTGAGGTCTGATTTACTGAACACATTTGTTAGGTCTGGATAGTTAAATAGCTCTTTTTGTTGGGAATTTTAATTTATCTTTAATTTGAATAAACTGTATGATAAATATATCTTTTTAAAAATCCAAAATAGCTTATGCAAAGCTGGAAGTAATAATATTTTACTAACATTTTCTTTCTTTTGTGGTTGAGTGGTTATAGTAGTGTACAAGTTCTAATGCTTATTTGTTGAATTCTCTAATCTGTCATCCTAAAAAGGTAGATTTGGTCATGTTATGCTTAGAGTTATTAGGCCTTATTAATTTGAGACTAAAAGCTTTAAATATATAACTGTAAACAATTTTTTCTTATTCACTATATAACATCTATTCAAACGGAAGAGAGAGGAGTTGACTTGGTGAATTAACAGTATTTCTTCCATTATATTTGCATGTTTCATATGCTGTTAGAGCAAAACAGTTTCTGAAGATTTTCTTTGAACAAAGAATAACATCATCACAGAGTATATAGTATTGTTAACAGCACATTCCTTTCTCTCTTCGTCCCCAGTTCTACAAAAATATATACATCTTTGAATAATATTGACCAGAAAGTATATTTGAAGAGTTTGTTTTCAAGTGTATTTTAATGTTCTTATCAGACATCCTGTGTGGTGAATTTGGTGCATTTGAAAATGAAAATGCATTTGTATGTTTGTTTAATTATTGCCACCTCTGATCATTTGTAGGCGAAACCTAACCAAACTGTCCCTGATCTTCAGCCACATGCTGGCAGAACTAAAAGGAATCTTTCCAAGTGGACTCTTTCAAGGAGACACGTTTCGGATTACTAAAGCAGATGCTGCAGAATTTTGGAGAAAAGCTTTTGGGGAAAAGTAAGTCTCAAAATAATTAATTTGAACTATGAAAAACTAAAGCTTATGCTGTGAGCTTTTTGTTTAGTTATTAATGAAATATAACATGGGAAAACTTTGAGAAAAATAATGAATGTATATTGTACGTATTTCCTAGCTTTGGTAAAATTAACAGTTTTTGCCCTACTCATTTTTTTTAAAGAAATAAAGCTTTGCAGATTCCGTTGAAACCCATTCTCTTTGATTGAATACTCTTTCCTTTCTCTCCCCATCCATTCTCCTGTTAATGAACATTTACGTTTCAAACTGTTTGCTGCCACAAACAGTGCTGCTGTGAACAGTATCTTAGTTGTCTTCATATGTGAGAATTTCTCCTTAGTTACATACCTAGGAGTGGAATTGCTGAAGGATTTTACATCTTCTGCTCTGCTGTAACTATTGCTTAATTGTTTTCCAAAACGGTTGTCCTAGTTTATATTCCTATAAGTAGTATACAAGAGTTTCAATAGCTCCATGATTTTGCCAGTACTGCTAATGCGAATTGGTATCATATTTTGCTTTATATTCTCTGATGACAAGGGAGGTTGAGCATCTTTTCACATTTATGACCAGTAAAGATTCTTATTCTGACTTACCTGTTCGTATGCCTGACTTACCCATTTCCCAAGTGAGTTGTTTGTCCTTTTCTTATTGTAGGGTACTAATTCTTTGTTTGTTACTTACATTATAAATATTTTCTCCCAGTCTGTGGCTTGTCTTTCCATTTTGTTTTGTTGTCCTTTATATATAATATAGGCCGATCTATGAGGCAGGCTTATGTTTTTAAGTGTAAACATAGATGTTCTTTCATATCCTCCGGAATTTTGGGTCAAAGAACTGAAAAGGTTCTTTTCAGTCAAATATAAAACTTTTCAGTTGAATGTACAAATTCTAATGTAAGTCTAACTGTAAAGGCCTTTATTTATTTTTTAAATCATGTTTTGTACATCAAATAAAGACTAAATAGCAATTTTAAAAACCCAATTGAAGAGGATGGGAATAAGTTTAACTTTATACCTTTAACTTAACTACATTAGAAAAAACTTCAACACATCACTTAATCTCTTATTTTTCAGGCAAGTGAATACATAATCTTTCCAAAGGCAAAGAGATTATATTTATTTTAAAGATGTTGAGAAACAGAAATTCCATAATACTTCTTACTGGCCTTATCTGGGGTTTAAAGACTCATACTTTAAATAATTTCTTCTTCATCTCTGTCAGAACTCTGTTCTTCCTGTACCTTAATCTTTTTTGCCCTTGTCTGCCTTGGTAGCACAGGTTCCTCAAAGAACACAGAATGCTTTTCAAGCTTTAAAAAAGTTAGCTTAGCCAGGCATGGTTGCTCACACCTGGAGTCCCAGCTACTTGGGATGCTGAGGTAGGGGTTGCAGTGAGCTGTGATCATACCTGTGAACTGGGCTGCACCCTGGACAACACAGCGAGATCCCATCTAATAAAAAGCTAGTTTAAATACAAGCTTTTACATAGTAAAAGTCTTGGCCACAGGTTACATTTATTATATAAAAAGGATAGTCTCATCTCCCTTTTCCATGCTTCTCTAAAAGAACAAATGTCTGAAGATTAGAAAGAGGATAATTTGTGACATTCTGCCAAAAAATAGTGGGAAAAGACTTCTGTGTTAGTAATTTACTCATTAGAAAGTTAAGAAATATATCCCTTACTCTTTTATTTATATTCCCAACCAAAATACAGCTCAGCTTCTTTAAGAGAATTGAAATTGATATTGAGAGCTTAATGTGGCTCTCTTCGTTTTCCTTGGTTATAGCAATGCCTAGAATTCTCTCTCATCTCACTTTGTGCCTTCTCTCCACCCCATCTCAGGACAATTGTCCCTTGGAAGAGCTTTCGACAGGCCCTACATGAAGTACATCCCATCAGTTCTGGGCTGGAGGCCATGGCCCTGAAATCCACTATTGATTTGACCTGCAATGATTATATTTCAGTTTTCGAATTTGACATCTTTACACGACTTTTTCAGGTAGGATACTAAAAAAGTTGATTAAACTGGTTACTGCTACTTTTCTAAAGAGAAAGCTTTCATTTTAAAAAATACTTGGGGTTTTGTATATTATAAAAATATTCTAATTCATTTTAGAAACTATAAGCAAAAAAGGATTAAAACTACCCTATATTTTATATGTATATTAAAAATAACACTACAACCTGCTTTCTTCTCACTTCTTTCTTTGTCATTGAATATTCTTATTTTGCATCATTTTAATGTTTGTAGACTGGCCAAAAAATTGATATAATATATTGTATCAGTTTTCTGGTATTGGACATTTGTGTATGTTTTCCACTTTTTTTCTCCTATTGTATGGAAATTCTTCACTATTAATATTGTGATGTATTGTTGCTTCAAAAGAAATCATTTTTCTTTCTCTAAAAATAATGCTTTCTCCGTTGTGTGTATGCCAACTTGAATAAACATTTCTTTGGAACTTACTAGCTGCACATGTAGGCCCTGTCCTATTTTTCTGTTCGTTGTTCTGCCTCACTACTGTTAGAGCTGCTTTACAATTTCTAGAATTTCATTTTATATAGTTAAGTTTCTCCTTATAAGTATATATTCTTTTCTACTTAGCTTTTTAATTTTTTTATTTCTCAAATATGTTTGTCTTCCCTCAGAGTGACAATATAATTAAGAATTTGTGACAATGAATTGAGAATTGGAGTTTTTTTTTCTTTTATTCTTCATTGCTCTAAGGCTGGTTGTATGTCTAGAGCTGAATGGTCTGTGATTGATCTCTTGTTTCTTTAGCCCTGGTCCTCTTTGCTCAGGAATTGGAACAGCCTTGCTGTAACTCATCCTGGTTACATGGCTTTTCTGACGTATGATGAAGTGAAAGCTCGACTCCAGAAATTCATTCACAAACCTGGCAGGTCAGTGCCATGAAGCAAAGAGGTTTTTCCTCCTGAATTTTATTCTCTTGTGATTTCTGCTGCTATATAGAAGAGACGTGATCTGTTATTAGTTCCCCAGTGGCCAAGATTCTGCAGTAGGATTGGTGTCTGTTTATCAGAAGAATTGACTTATTCAGACCTTATGATTTGATAAATGCTTTTAAGCCACTTAAGATTGGGTTTATGTGTCCTTTGTTCCTGGTCTGGAGTCATTGAAGAAGTTATTCTTGATGGTCCTTTTGATTTTTGTCCCTGTCTTGCCTTCCACCCTAATACCAATGTATCTATTAAACCTTCTGTTTTATCTCTGTTCATAGTTACATCTTCCGGCTAAGCTGTACTCGTCTGGGTCAGTGGGCTATTGGGTACGTTACTGCTGATGGGAACATTCTTCAGACAATCCCTCACAATAAACCTCTCTTCCAAGCACTGATTGATGGCTTCAGGGAAGGCTTGTGAGTACCTACTGCTTACGATTTGCTAGAGTCTCGGAACTCAGGGGCTGTAAAACTTCATCATTAATGATTTTATTCCAGGTTTCTTCTACAGATTAAGATTCAGGAAGCATATTAACAGGTTATATTGATTTGACCTTCAGGTCCTGTAGGACATTTGTTAGATGATAGGGATTCTATGAATGAAATCCTTTTTCTCTACTAATTCAGTAGAGAAAATGAGTAAGCTTTATCTTTCTCCTTTTCCAAATATTAACTCACTTCCAAGTGTATATTAGATTTTAAAACATACCAATTGGCAGGAAATTTGACCAGTTATTTAACTAGCCAACACTAGAGTGATAACATGTTCCTAGTGACAGCAGGCCTCCTCCGTGGCCTTCAGCCTTTCATCCTCACTTCATTTTTGTTCAGTAGCCTTTCCTTCAGGCTTTGGACTTTTGTAACCTGTGCTAATATTTATAATTAATTCCTTAATTTATTCCAGAATTGCTATTCTTTTGGGGATTCAAATTGATTGTCAGTTGGTAAGCACTAAAACTACTAACAGTTGACCAAGTAGCAGAAAACTAGCTTTTGTTTTAAAGGGATTATTAGAATCCATTTTTCATTATGCATCATCGTCTATAGTAGTAGCATTGGATCTGCAAGAGGTCCTGCCCCTAATGTCAGAGCAGTCTGATGCTAGAAACTGCAGATCTCCCTGGTAGGTGATCTCATTGGCTTAACTTAGATCTTGTTGCATTACTTTTAAATTGGTTTCTCTCATTTTATTAAACCTATAAACAAAGGTATTTCAGGTCTTTGGTAAAAAGCAAATGCAGTTTAAATTAAGACTTTATATCTAGTGGCCATCCATTGATTAAAATAGGGATCGGCAAACTATGGCCCATGGGCTAGCTGTGTTTTGCTACAGTCTGCAAGCCAAGATAGTTTTTCCTGAGTGTTTTTTAAAAAACAACAACCAGAGAAGAATATGTAACATGGACTTATGTGGCCTGCAGAGTCTAAACTATTTACTGTCTGTTTCTTTATAGAAAAAGTTTGCTAACCCCTTGATTAAAAGATAGAGCCTGTGGCATTGTACCCTAGAGAGGGAATATCAGTGTTTGGAGAATATCTTCTTCGAACTGTTCTTTAATTGTTTATCTTTTTGAAATATTTAAGATTTATCTTTATACTTACACAAATTGCTTTTAGAATGGAGGAACCTCCTAGATATCGTTTGCCTGTGTTAGCAAGCATGAATAAATTGGCTTCAATAAAACCCCAAGATTGGTTACTCTTTTTACAGCTATTTGTTTCCTGATGGACGAAATCAGAATCCTGACCTGACAGGCTTATGTGAACCGACTCCCCAAGACCACATCAAAGTGACCCAGGTGAATTTTGTTTTATATTATAACCATACCACTGGAGCCAAGCTTTTGTATATACTTTATAGAACTGACAGCATAATTGAGTTAAGCAATTAGAACACTTTAATTTTAAACCATTGGCTAGATTAGTGAATTTGTATAATTTCTCTTTAAACCATAGAGTTGAAAGTAGGGCCAGGACTAGATGCTTTCTGGTTTAATGGGAGAACATTGACCACTATTGGGAGATTTTTATACAAGCAGAATTTGTCTAGAAAGTAACTGTCTTCAATTTTTCTGTTGTTAGCATTTATGATCACAGTCATTCATTCATTCAACAAATAATCTCTTAATTTTTTAATCAAAGGAACAATACGAATTATACTGTGAGATGGGCTCCACGTTCCAACTGTGTAAAATATGTGCTGAAAATGATAAGGATGTAAAGATTGAGCCCTGTGGACACCTCATGTGCACATCCTGTCTCACGTCCTGGCAGGTATGGATCCAAACCATGCATTTTCTCAGCTATGTAATCACTCTGGAGAGTTGGCTATTATGTATCCTTTAAAGATATAAAGAGTGACCTGGTTTGTGGGAGAAGTTTAAACTTTTAATTTCTTTTTATCTGTAGGAAATTTATTTCCTAGTAGACAAATATTTTAAGTACTTTTGGATGCATCTGTTACCATCTTTTGCTTCCTCTGCAGGAATCAGAAGGTCAAGGCTGTCCTTTCTGCCGATGTGAAATTAAAGGTACTGAGCCCATTGTGGTAGATCCATTTGATCCTAGAGGAAGTGGCAGCCTATTGAGGCAAGGAACAGAGGGAGCTCCTTCCCCAAATTATGATGATGATGATGATGAACGAGCCGATGATTCTCTCTTCATGATGAAGGAACTGGCTGGTGCCAAGGTAAGGCTGCAATTTAGGAGCATGGCAAAATCCATTATGACATGTGTCCTAAAGCCGTAGAATGCTTAATGACATCCAAACTACAAGGGGTAATAATAGCTGATATATATTGAGCATTTACTATATGGCAGATACCATGTTAAGCACTTACTTTAACTCATTTAATCTTTATAGCAACCCTATGAATAGGTAATGTTATTATCCTCGTTTAACAAGTGAAGAAACCAAGGTACAGAGAGGTTAAGGAATTCGCTAAAGATCACACAGCTAGTAGGCAGAACCAGGCTCTGTGGCCAGGCATTCCAGCTTTAAGGCCCAAATTCTTCTGTCTGTATCCTGGGACTGGGGCTTTACTCATATAGTTTGGTGGAGAATATGAGAGGAAAATAAAAGAATTGGACCTATTTTGTTAATGTGACTAGAATATGTTGTTCTTATTTTCTTTTCTAGTGGAATCTTGGCATTAGAAAGATAGGCTTGCGAAAAAAAGGAGGCACTTATTAATAATAAAATAAGTGGCAACTAAAGTGATTCGAGGGTGGTAGAAAGTACCATGTAGAAACTAAACAAACTAGAAAGGCCCTAGGGAAGATAGGAAGAATAAAGATAGTGAAAGGATGTGATCAAATTGTTACATCAGAGAATAGGGTAAGACAGGGATTTATTCACTAAATCTTAGAAGTAAGGCAATCTTTGAAGATTTTAGTAAATATAGGGCAAATGAATCATTCTAGTATGCTATAGATTCCTAGTTTAGAATGTTAAAAATTTATTCGTAGGATGCATTTTCTGTATACAAAAGGAGATTTCTTTTATATCAGCACTTGACTAACCTGGCACATGGTAGGTGCTCCATAAAAGGTCTTATCTCCTAAATGATTGTGTCCCATTATCTTACCTTACTTCACGCTGTTCTCCCCTCTATCAGGGTCATTGATCTGCAGCACAAATGTGACCACCTCGTTCCTCTGCCTTACCTCACACTTTGATGACTTCTCATTACTTACTGAGTTAAATTCATTCCTCTTTCCAGGCACTTTGCCTGTTACTCCCTTCCATTTTATATTTTGTGGTTTAGCAAGGCTAAACCACTTAGAATTTCTCCTTGCTTCCTGCTTCCTCCACCCTCAGTTCACACATGTTTACACTCATATGATCTAGGCCTGGCCAGATGCTTGTGGGACCCTGTGAAGATATCTGCCATAGAACTTACCACCTTGTAAATATTTTATTAAAAGTGTTTCTTGTCATGAGTTCCTAAAAGATGAGCCATATCTTATTTGTTACTAGCTACTCAAACAAAGTTGAGCATGTAGTAATTACTTTCAGTGTTTGACTGGAATTGAAACTATTTTAAAGCGGAATTTGATAAATTTATCAATGCTAGATTAATAATCAGTAGTTGAAATCTGGACTATTTGAGTGATATATTCTTGATGTTTTGGAGTTGACAATACTTAGTCTTGGCCCCTCAATAACAGGTTCTTTGGCAGCATCCTAAGAGATTTCACGTAACCCCTAAAGCATTTTTATATTGTTATGTAGATTGCTATCTGTTCGTTCAGTAAGAGTTTACTGGCAACTCTTGGAATGTTAGAGAAGCTGAATAATAAGACAAAGAAGTGATCATACTTGTATATGTTAATTTGAAATATTTTTCTTCGTGGAGTTGTATAGACAGGTAGTGCTCATTGTGGAGAAACAGGCCCTCACGTTCACTGTTGATGTGGCTACAAGCTAGTTCCATTGTTCTGGAGGACAATTTGACATCTGTAAAAATGTGTAATGTTTAGTTTGAACTAGGAAATCCATTTCTAGACATTTATCCTAAAAAAATAAACTTGCACGAAGACGTAGATGTAGGTATTCTTGTAACATTATTTGTAGTAATGAAAAATGAGAAACAACCCACATGTTCATGGATGTGGGTTCATGGATTCTGCCTACCACAATCTATATAATGTGTTACCACAATACGCCCATGTGTCATTGCTGCTATAACAAATTACCAGAAAATTAGCAGCTTAAAACAATACAAATTTATTATCTTGCAGTTCTTTTAGGCCAGAAGTCCAACGCATGTCTCACCAGGGTAAAATCCGAGGTGTTGGCAGGTTTATATTCCTTTCTGAAGGCTCTAGGGGAAAATGTTTCCTTGCTCTTTTGGGCTTGGCAGGATTTAGTTCTTTGCAGTTGTAGGATTAAGATTCCCTGTCGCTTGTAGGTTTCCAGTGGATAACATTCACAGCTTCTGGGGGCCAGCTGCATTCTTTGGCTCCTAGACTCCTTTCCTCCTTTTTCAGTCTTTCCTCTTCGGGGTTCTCATCTTTTAAAGACTCAAGTGATTAGATTGGGCCCACCCGGATAATCCAGAATAGTTCCCCCATCTCAAGATCCATATCTTTAATCACATCAGCAAAGTTCCTTTTGCCAAGTAAGGTTACATTTTCACAGGTTCTGAGAATTAGGTCACGAACACCTTTGGGAGACCATTATTCTGCCTACCACAGTCCATATGACAGAATGAATGCTCTGCAGAATGAGTTTAATTTACATATACTTAAGCGGAAAGCTGTTTAATGTATATTAAGTTTTAAAAAGCAACTAGGTACAATATGTGTAGTATAACTTCATTTCTATAAAAGAAATTTGCTTGTAAAATTTTTTTTAACATACATATGGAGAAAATTTAGATGACTGCACACCAAAATTCCTCAGTATTATTTCTGGGGATAAAAGTTCAGAGGACTTTAATTTTGTGGAATATTTGAATTTTTTACAATTAACGCATATTACTTTTGCAAGGTGTTTATTGTGCTAGATAAGGTGCTCAGTGTTGAGTGCTATATGGGCTAAGAAGTCTAAGACAAGGCTCTCAAGGAGCTAGTAGTTTTATCAGGAAGAGGATATATATGCAGGTGAAACACTGTTCAGCATAAAGCGGTGAGCATTGTTTAAATTGCTGAGTACGTAGTCAAGTGGTATCGGAGTTTAGAGGAAAGAAGAAAATGAACGCTTTTTTCCCTAGCTGTGTAGAAATTCAAATAGAGAAAGAAAAAAAGCTTCTTGTATTGTATTGTCATTTGGCTATTCTATAATTTATTAGTCTCTTAATGGACATCCTTAGTGTTTCCAGGCTTACACACTTATTGGCATACTTTTGCAAGTCTGTCTGTAAGGCAAATGTCTAGCAGTAGAATTGCTAGTGGATGAAAGAATGTGTACTTAAACTCTATGATAGAGGAGAAGGGATATAATTAGTGGAGGGACACATGGGAATTTCACAAAGAGTGGTATTTTATTTCTTAGCTGGGTGGTTAAGTATGTGGTGTTTTATTATTTTTTATACCTTATAGTTCATTATTTGCTTTGTATGAATAAAATATTTATCTGAAAACATTTAACTTTTTTTTTGAGACAGAGTCTTGCTCTGTCACCCAAGCTAGAGTGCTGTGGTGTCAGCCTAGCTCACAGCAACCTCAAACTCCTGGGCTCAAGTGATCCTCCCACCTCAGTCTCCCAGAATGCCAGGATTACAGTCTTGAGCCACCATGCCCAGCCATATTTAACTTTTTGATAAACATTAAAATATGTCCCAAGATTTTTATCCTAAAATCACTGCTGAAGTTATGAAAATATTAGAGTGCCTACTTCTTTACATTGTGGTAGCTGTTGTTTGTTGTTTGTTTTATTTTGATCTATTTATTTATTTATTTTTTTGAGACAGTGTCTCACTCTGTTCTGGGCAAGTGCTGTGGCATCAGCCTAGCTCACAGCAACCTCAAACTCCTGGGCTCAAGCAATCCTCCTGCCTCAGCCTCCCGAATAGCTGGGACTACAAGCACATGCCACCATGCCCTGATAATTTTTTTCTATTTTTAAATAGAAAAAGTAGAAATGGGGTCTTGCTCTTGCTCAGACTGATCTCGAACTTCTGAGCTCAAGCTATCCTCCTGCCTTGGCCTCCCAGAGTGCTGGGATTACAGGTGTGAGCCACCATGCCCAGCCTTGATTTGTTTTTAATAGAGTTAATGTACTTTTAAAAAAATCCAAGTGATAAATGGACATGGGTTTTTTTTTTTTAAGTTTAAAAGAATATTTTTTTAATTTCTTTTCTTTTTTTTTTTTCCCCTGCCAGTTGGAAGACATAAAAGAATTTTTAAAAGGCTTACAAAAACATTGGTTCCCTGCCTCTGCCCCTTCCAGCTCTTCTCTATACTCTTGTTCAGATTTTCCTACCTCGGTGTTTCTAAACCATATGCTTGTACTGCTGCTTCTTGATTTTTGATGTGTTTACCGCAGATGTTGTAGAAGAAGATTTAGATCTCTTATGATATCTCCTTGCTTCCTACTCCATATCCTTCCACTATCATTAGTTGAATGTTTTTTGGCTAAATCAGTGTTGAGCATTTAAATGATTTTGCTCCCTAATGTACCAAGTAATTACTGTAATTACTTTAGCTTTCCTATACGACCTTCTGCTTTTCCTGAAGTAATTATTTTTATTTCCTTAGTTTACAGTTTGTACCTGTCACAACCAAGTCATACTGTGCTTTCAAACATCCTCTCAGTATAATATTCTATGAAATAAAATCTATTAATACACCCCATTAATATAGTAGCTAGTGTATGGTATAATGCTAATATTTAGGAGTGATCTGTGTTCAACTCCTATCTGGACTGGTTATTCTCTGTGCTGTGGTCCCTGTCACCCTGAGGTCTCCCCCGCTGTCCTCATGCGACTTCATTGCCTGTCCCCGTTGGAGTGCCTGTTTCTTGGCTCCTGTGTTTTCCTCTTTCTTGCTTTACTTCCTTGTTTGGGAAGAATATATCTTCAAAAATAGCTTTCTGTGAAAAAGTGAGAGGTAAACTTTTTTAGTCCTCTGATCTCTTAAAATGCCTTTATTCAGTCCTCAAATGTGAGTTGACTAGTTATAGAATTCAGGGTTGAAAAATAGCCCTAAATTAAGGAATCACTGATGTCTAGCTTCTAGTGTATTTTTTACTCTTTGGTGCCCCCTTTCCCTCTATTCCCAGAAGCTTTCAGGGTATTTTCTCTGTTCTTGATTTGCTGGAAAATTTAAGAGTATTTTTGGTTGGTTTATTATGGGCTTCTTTTCCTTACTTGAAGGAGGTACACCAGTGGTCCCCAACCTTTTTGGCCCCAGGGACTGGTTTCATGGAAGACAATTTTTGCATGGACCCGGTGGGGGATAGGGGGCAATATGGTTTCAGGATGATTCAAGTACATTACATTTATTGTGTAGTCAGACCTCTCTGCTAATGATAATCTGTGTTTGCAGCTGCTCCCCAGCACTAGCATCACCACCTCAGCTCCACTGCAGATCATCAGACATTTGATTCTTAGAAGGAGCGAGAAACCTAGATCCCTCAAATGTGCAGTGTACAGTAGGGTTCGTGCTCCTATGAAAATCTAATGCCCCTGCTGATCAGACAGGAAGCGGAGCTTATGTGAGCAGTGGGGAGTGGCTGTAAAATACAGATGAAGCTTCACTCACTCACCTGCTGCTGACCTCCTGCTGTGCGGCCTGGTTCATAACAGGCCACGGACCGGTACCAGTCTGTAGCCCGGGGGGTGGGGACCACAGGGGTACACAATGAATCCTTTCTATATGGTTATGTATGTCCCTTAGGTCTTGCAAATGTTCTTTTTTTTTTTTTTTTATTTTGAGACAGAGTCTCGCTTTGTTGCCCAGGCTAGAGTGAGTGCCGTGGCATCAGCCTAGCTCACAGCAACCTCAGACTCCTGGGCTCAAGCGATCCTACTGCCTCAGCCTCCCGAGTAGCTGAGACTATAGGCATGCGCCACTATGCCCGGCTAATTTTTTCTGTATAGATTTTTAGTTGGCCAGATAATTTCTTTCTATTTTTAGTAGAGACGGGGTCTCGCTCTTGCTCAGGCTGGTCTCGAACTCCTGACCTCGAGCGATCCACCCGCCTCGGCCTCCCAGAGTGCTATGTTCTTTTTCTTTAATAATTTCTTTTCCATATATTGGGATAAAAGAACATTGCAGGGATCAGTTATGCTGTTGAGCCATGAATTAAAGAATACGATTAGCTATGTTATAAAGATATGAAACTATTATGTACCCATCATAATAAAATTTGAAAAAAGAATCTGATTAGTTCAACCCTCTGCACTTAAGGAATGAAAGAGAGGGATGG
The DNA here is from genome assembly GCF_020740605.2 of Lemur catta. Lineage (NCBI taxonomy): Eukaryota > Metazoa > Chordata > Mammalia > Primates > Lemuridae > Lemur > Lemur catta. Next base: position 21,153,104 of record NC_059134.1, on the reverse strand, counting down.
TGAGCAGAGAGGGCCTTCCAGATCAGGGAAACGACTTGAACAAAGGCTTGGAGGTCAGGATGATCCGAGCAGATGCAAGAAATGCTGGGAGACGCAGCAGCAGTGCCCGTTAGGGAGTTGTGGCAAATGCTGTTGGTCACAGAGATAGATTAGAAGGACCTGTGGAAGCCAGGAAGGAGAAAGATTTTGCGACAGGGGAAGTTGGAAGTTATTTAATACTTATGGTTTTTGAGTTGGTGAGTGTTTAAGGATGGCTAGGCTGATAGTTGTAAGCAGAAGGATTTGGTGAGATAAACTGCAAGTTGGGAGGATCACTAGAAATTTGTTTTAATAAATTAGGTTTGAGGTTGGTGAGTAGAATGAAAAGGAAGGTATGGATATGAGATTCTTTTAGGGAAAATCATCAGGATAGAGTGACTAGATAGACATGGATGATGAAGTAGGAGTGTGACTACTAACTTCTGACTTTTGTAATTGAGATGTTTAGCTGCACGTGCTGCATTATCCCTGATGTGGAGCCCATTTCCTTAAGCATGAGTGAAAAGCAAGTAGCTACAGATGAGGGCTTTCTTTTCCCTATTCACCACCCAGCACTAATAACAGGACTAAGTATGGGGGGGTAGTTTCTGTCATCTTGCATAAGTGCTTATAATATGTATTTGCCTTTATCCCATCAGCGTTGCTTCTGTTGGGGAATACAGATACAGAGTGGCATTTTATGTGGATTATTCTCTCTCCTGACAGCTCACTTTGGCAAACTTTTCACCCTGCTGTGGGCAGGGAAAATGGAAAAGGTTACACATACATTGTTTTATTTCATTTGGCACCTCAATTTTTAGAACTCCACTTGATAGACAGTATTAATCCCTTTTAATTACTGAATTGAAATAACATTTCTTTGGAAGAACTCAGGATGCTTTATTGTGGTGTATTTGACCATTTTCCTCTTACAAATCTCATTTTTTTCTTATAATAACCCAGAGAGAATTTCTCATCTTTGATCTCTTTCCTTATTCTGCTCCTTAAATGTTATTTTCCTAGGTACTTTGTTGAGAGGTTAATGTCTGCCCCCTTTTTTATATGGGCTTTAATCTTTAATCTTGAAAATATTTTTTTCTTTTTCCAGAGAAGAGGAGGTAGAAAATTTTAGTAATTTTTTTAATTGTAAGCTAGGTAGCTTTTTGTAGCACTGCCATTTCTAGATACATTTGCTTGTAGCTTGACATCTGCATGATATTTCTGTGACTAAGAGTGCCCTCTTTTGGTGACAGAAAAATAATTCAGGAAGTGCTACAATCTCTGGAGTTACTGAGTTTTTAAAAGAGGTATTTTGTGACCCCAAGCCTACATCTGGCCCATTGAATGTTCACATGATATTTGCCATCTAGAGCTTTAGAAATTGATAGACGCCATTTCCCCAAGCACAAGAGTAAGCTGTTAAGAAATTTTATTTGTTCTAGGTGGAAAGGCCTCCTTCTCCATTCTCCATGGCCCCACAAGCTTCCCTTCCCCCAGTGCCACCACGACTTGACCTTCTGCAGCAGCGAGTATCTGTTCCTTCAAGTGCTTCTGGTCTTGGAACTGCTTCTAAGGTAAAGCATTGTCCATTTCTGCAGCTTTCTGAGTCTTTGTTGTGCATTAGTGGGTTTGATTGATTTGTTTCCGTCGTGCTTCCACAGGCTGCTTCTGGCTCCCTTCATAAAGACAAACCATTGCCAGTACCCCCTACTCTTCGAGATCTTCCACCACCACCCCCTCCAGACCGGCCTTATTCCGTTGGAGCAGAAAACCGGCCTCAGAGACGGCCCCTGCCTTGTACACCAGGCGATTGTCCATCCAGAGACAAACTGCCCCCTGTCCCCTCTAGTCGTGTTGGGGACTCATGGCTGTCCCGGCCAATCCCCAAAGTACCAGTAGCTGCCCCAAGTCCCAGTGACCCCTGGACAGGAAGAGAATTAACCAACCGACACTCACTTCCATTTTCATTGCCTTCGCAAATGGAGCCCAGAGCAGATGTGCCTAGGCTCGGGAGCACGTTCAGTCTGGATACCTCCATGGTGAGTCCTAATTTTTTGAAATTATTTACCTTATTAACAAATATTTACGGGTGGCATTTTATGGGCCAAAGCTTTGTGATAGGTTCTGTACAGAATTCAGAGATAATATAACATAATCCCTACCCTCAAGAAGTATATATGTTAACAAAGCAGAGGAGGCAGTTTGTAAATATTGCAGTAAATGTCCTTTTATAAATGCCATGTGTAATATAGCTAGAAAATGCTTAAGTTTTAGAGAAAGGAGAGATTATTCCCAGATGCAGCAATCAAAAGGACTTTATAGAAATAGTGGCATCTGCATCTGCAGTACTCTTTGGAAAGTGGATGTAGTTTTAAGATAAGAGCCACAATGATAGTAATGCTTAAAGTGTATTTGTGGAATGACAAGTAGGTTAATCTGAGTAGAGCAGAAATTTCTTTCTCAGAGTAGGAGAAAGGGCTAGAGAGGAACATAAACAACAGATTAGAGGACTGAATACCACTTCCCTAAAGAATTCAAATTTAGGCGGGGTGTGGTGGCTCACGCCTGTAATCCTGGCACTCTGGGAGGCTGAGGCAGGAGGATCGCTTGAGGTCAGGAGTTCGAGACCAGCCTGAGCAAGATCGAGACCCCGTCTCTACTAAAAAATAGAAAGAAATGATCTGGACAGCTAAAAATATATAGAAAAAATTAGCCGGGCATGGTGGTGCATGCCTGTAGTCCCAGCTACTTGGGAGGCTGAGGCAAGAGGATTGCTTAAGCCCAGGAGTTTGAGGTTGCTGTGAGCTAGGCTGATGCCACGGCACTCTAGCCTGAGCAACAGAGTGAGACTCTGTCTCAAAAAAAAAAAAAAGAATTCAAATTTATATGGTAGGAAATGGGGAGCATTTGAAGATTTTAAATCAGTGGAGTGATGTGACCAAAACACTGAATTAAAGAGATGACTCTTTTAGTAGTTGCAGGATACATTGGAAGGAAAATAGATTGAAAAACGATCTCTCAGCTTTGCTACTTAGGAAAGTCAAAGTGAAAGTAAGTGAGCTTGGGAGAGACAGGAGCAAGAGGCAGAAACATTGTCTATGAGCAGAATGGGCAGCCAGATTAGGTAGAAGTCTTCAGAGAGTGTGAAACAAAGACCTAAGGCTTGAAAGTAGTCAGTGGGCAGGAAAAAAGATCAGAAATCTCACAGATACACATGTGTGCACCCCCACACGTGCAAAACCCCTGAGGTTTCAAACCTGGCTAACTAGGAACATGTTGAATTTGAGATGAACAATTGATGGAAGAATTGGCAAGTTGGTAGTTTGGAAATGTAAGGAGATGGAATGGGAGGGGTGATGTTGAGAAGTATTGCAGTGCTTGAATGCATGGCATGTTTCTTGGTTGCAGGGAAAAGGGGAGGGTAATATTTAAGTAGCATCTGTGTGATGGGCATTTTATTAGTGAGAGTAGATTAGGTTTGACTTTCTGGTGTCATCAATGTAGAATGACCATTTTGTGTTTGGGTATAGATTATTTAAGTTAGAAATGGTGTTTGTGTAGGCAGCAAGTTTACTCAAATCTTTCTGGAATTAAACACAAAAAACAATTTCCCTGGCTCTTTCTAGATCTCTATCTCCCTAACTCTTACATTTGAATGTTCTTCAGAGCTTGAAAGCAACTTTGCTTTTGCCAGATATGATAACCCCTAGGCATGGCATTGAGAGTGAGGTTTGTCTCTCTTACTGTTCTCGTTTTGAAAAGGTCCAGTAAGTGGGAAGAGATACTTAGCTGTGACAAGGAGGTTCTTTTTCAACACCTTTCTTTACTTTCCAGAATATCAGTAGCAGTCCGTTAGCAGGTCCAGAGTGTGAGCACCCCAAAATCAAACCTTCCTCATCTGCCAATGCCATTTACTCTCTGGCTGCCAGGTAAGTTTATTAAAGCTATATTTCATACAGTGGAGTTGGTACTTGTAAACAGCTTACTGAGAGAAAATTTAGAAAACCCAGAGAAGCATAAAGAAGAAAATAAAAATTGATCTCTAGCTGCATCATGTAGAAGTGATCATATTTTATGTTTTGGAATATTTGCTTCCATTCTTTCTTCGTGTAGATATATACAGCTTGGTTTGGCTGGGGCTTGTCAATTTTACTAGTCTTTTCCAAGAAGCAAATTTGGTTTTGTTGTTGTTTAATTCTTATTGGGTCTCTACTTCCTGTTTCATTGCTCTTTATTCTTCCAGGTTTCTTTATTTAATTTGCTGTTTTTCTAGCTTCATAAGATGGATGCAGTGTGCCTTAACGAAATACCGCAGATTGGGTGGTTTAACTTGTGGAAATTTATTTTCTCACAGTTCTGGAGGCTGGAGAAGTCTGAGGTTAGGGTGCCTTCCTGGTTGGTTTCTGGTGGGGGCTCTCTTCCTGCCTTCTCCCCGAACTAAGTCCTTATACGGTCTTCCTTGGTGCGTGTGCACGGAGAGAGAGAGGGAGAGAGTGAGCGTGCTCACAAGCTGTCTGGGGTCTCTGCTTACAAGGACACTAATCCTATCAGATCGGGGTCCCATCCTTAATTACCTCGTTAGGGGCTCCATCTCCAAATATAGTCACCTCTCAGTATATTCAAGGGATTGGTTTCAGAACCCCCTCGTGTACCAAAATCCACACATAATCCTGAAGTCAGCCCTGTGGAACCAGCATATGTGAAAATTTGGCCCACCCTGTACTTGGGTTTGCATCCTGTGAGTACCGTATTTTCTGTCTGCATTTGGTTACTGATATGGAACCCATGGATACAGAGGGCTGACTTTGTTCATTGAAAAAAATTCACATAAAGTGGATCCATGCTTTCAAACCTGTGCTGCTCAAGGGTCAGCTGTATAGCCACACTGGAGATTAGAGCTTTAATGTATGGATTTGGGGGTAGGGGTAGGGAGGACACAAACCTTTGGTGCATAACAGATGTTTAACTGTATTCCACAAATTTTGATATGCCATATTTTCAATAATCATTTGTTTCAAAACATGCTTTTTCCATTTGTGATTTCATCTTTGATTCATGAGTTACTTGTGTGTTGCCTGATTTTCACCATTTGAAGATTTACTAGTTATCTTTCTGCTTTTAGGCTTCATTCCATTTGTGGCCAGAAACCGTATTCTTTATAGACAGACTAGTTTATGGTAAAATCTAGTAGTATGTGCCACCTTCATTTCATAAGAATGTGTATTTTGCATTTGTTTGATATAGCATTCTATATATGTCAGTGAGGTCAAGTTTATTAATTGTGTTGTATGTTCCATCTCCCTGGTTTTTTTTTTTTTTTTTTTTTTTTTGAGACAGAGCCTCACTCTGTTGCCCGGGTTGGAGTGAGTGCCGTGGCATCAGCCTAGCTCACAGCAACCTCAAACTCCTGGGCTTAAGCGATCCTACTGCCTCAGCCTCCCAAGTAGCTGGGACTACAGGCATGTGCCACCATGCCCGGCTAATTTTTTCTATATATATTTTTAGTTGGCCAGATCATCTCTTTCTATTTTTAGTAGAGACGGGGTCTCACTCTTGCTCAGGCTGGTCTCCAACTCCTGACCTCTAGCGATCCACCCGCCTCGGCCTCCCAGAGTGCTAGGATTACAGGCGTGAGCCACCGCGCCCGGCCTATCTCCCTGATTTTTTAAAATCTACCTGTTCTATCAGATAGAGGAGTATGTTAAATACTCCACCCGTAACTGTGGGTTTCTCTTTTTTCCTTTTAGTTCTGTTCATTTGTGTTTTATGTGTATTTAGCGTGTGTAATTAGGTTACACAGACATTTAGAATTACTGGTATTAAGTAATGGTAAGAGTTTTTATTATCATGAAATATCCCATTTACTCTGTAGTTTCACTTCTTGCCTGCCTTTCGTCTGCTTTGTCCTATATTAAAATGGCTGCATCAGCTGTCTTTTAGTCAGTATTTGCATACTGTCAGCTTTTCTTTTCCCTTATGTTAAAGGTATGTCTCTCATAAGCAGCATGTACTTGTTGGGTTTGGCGGGGGGGGGGGGGGGGGTGTCTTTTTTTTTTTTTTTTGTCTTTTTTGAGACAAAGTCTTGCTCCGTCACCCAGGCTGGAGTATAGTGGCGCAATCATAGCTCACTGTAACCTTGACCTCCTGGTGTCAACAATTCTCCTCCCTCAGCCTCCCGAATATCTGGGACTACAGGTGCACACTACCACACCTGCCTGATGTTTGCTTTTTGTTGTTGTCATTGCTCAGGCAGGTGTCAAATTCCTGGCCTCAATCAGTCCTCCCACCTTAGCCTCCCAAAGTGCTGGGATAACAGGTGTCAGCCACTGCACCTGGCCATGGTTTTTGTTTTTGTTTTTTTCTTAAATCCACTCTGGCAGTCTTTCCTTAAAATAATTGGAATATTTGGTCTAATTCTTTTCCACGTTTTTGCATTCATTTCTTGGTTCATTTTTTTTTCTCCTTTTTGTTTTTTTTTTTTTGCTTTCCTTTGGATTAAAGTATTTTTTATTATACCATTTCACCCGCTCCTATTATTCTTTTAATAGTGATCCAAGAGATTCCAACATGCACCTTTGACTTGTTAGAGTATACTTTAATCTGGTACTTCTTAACACTTCCTGGACATATTTTATAATTTCCCAAAGATTTATCCTCTGGTGCTGCCCGTTTCTTCCTGCTTTCCATCTGGAATCTTTTTCCATCTGCCTAAAGAATATCCTTTAGTGTGTATGTGTGCGTGTGTATGTTTAGTGTATCTTCTATCAGTGGACTTACATTTGTTTGAGTGAAAATATCTTTACTTCTCTTTCTTTTTTTTAAAAGATATTTTCACTGGGTACAGTATTCTGAACTGGAGTTATTTTCTTTTAGCACTTTAAAAATATCATTCCACTGTTTTCTTGCTTCCATTGTTTCTGTTGAGAAATTAGCTCTCAGTCTTAAGGTTGCTTCTTTAACAGTAATGTTAGTTTTTCTGGCCACTTAGAAGACTTCTTTTTCTCTGGTTCCCAGCAGTTTTGCTATAATGTTCCTTTGTGGTTTTCCTTTTATTTATCCTTCTTAAGGTTTGTAGAGTTTACTGAATTTGTGCCTTGATTTTTTTTAACCAGTTTTAGAAAATTCTCATCCAGTATTTCTTAAAATAGACTGATTACTAGTGTAGTCTCTCTTTCCTCTCTTCTTCTGGGACTACAATGTTCTGAATGTTAGAGCTTTTCGCTATGTATCCTATAGCTCTTATTCTCCATGTCTGTATTTTCCTTTCTTTATTCTCTATGTACTTTAATCTGAATAGTTTCTATTATATTCCAGTTCCTTAATCTTCTTTTGGTGTTTCTCACCTGTCCTATATCCATCTATTGAGTTTTTATTTTTAGGTACAGAAACTCCTCAGCTTATAGGGCTGCATCCCAATACATGTGTTAAAAAGTGTGTTTTTGACTCATGATATTTTCAGTTTACAATGGGTTTATCCAGACGTAAAGCCATCGTAAGTGGAGGATTATACCGAATACATACTGCTTTTGTACCATGAAGTCAAAAAATTGTAAGCTGGAAACTGACTGTATTGTGTTTTTAAGTTTTAGAGTTTCTGTGTGATTCTAAAAATTTGTTGATTCCAGTTCTCTAATAAAATTCTCCATTCTCCTTTTTTATTAAACATACAAATTATAATTATTTTAAAGGCTATATCTAATAACTCCCACTCTGCCTCTAGCTTGGCAAGACAACCAAAATAATCTGTTCAGCTTCTCAGTTACTACTTTTTGTTCAGTTTCTCAGAAACTGGCCCCATACATGGATAGTTCAGAGATTAGCAATAGTTCTAGGGAAATTTGCAGGCAGAATTTCAGGCCTACTTCTCTGCTGTTCCTTCTAGAATTTTTGGCCCCTTGCACTTTAGCTGTCATGGTACCTTAAAATTCTAGTCCATTTTCTGTTATTACAACTGAATACTTGAGATTAGGTAATTCATGAAGAAATTACTTAGCTCACAGTTCTGAAGGCTGGGCAGTCCAGGAGCATGGTGCCAGCGTCCAGTGAGGGCCTTCCTGTTGCATCATAACATGGCGGGAGGTGTCATATGGTAAAGAGGGCAAAAGCATGCCTGCTCAAGTCTCCCTTCTTCTTTTAAAGCCACTGGTCCAATCATGGGGGCCCCACATTGATGACTTTATCTAATCCTAATTACCTTGCAAAGGCCCCACCTCCAAATACCAGCAACATATAAATTTGGGGATTAAGTTTCCAACACATAAAATTTGGGGGACACATTCAAACCATAGCACTCTCCCCCAGCCCAAGTTCAGAACCCCTAATATGGGGCTCAATTAATGTATTCTTTTTTATGACCCATTTCTCTTTACAAAAGTAATTCATGGTAATTAAAGAAAATTTAGAAAATGTAGATAAGCAACACTGAAGAAATAAACATCATCTATAATCTTACTACCTAGAATCATACAGTTGTTACCAATTTGATACATGTTCATTGCCATTCTTTCTTGTATGAAATCATATTGTTGATGCTGTTTTTCACTAGGAATATCTTGAAAATCTTTGCATGTTATTATATATTCTACCACAGTGATTTTCAGATTATTTCAAATGATTGTAAAACAGTGTAACTTAGTTAGATGGAACCCCAGTTTGTCACATAGGTGAGAACAGACCGATTGTGGTAGAAGCGGCCTCTGGGGTCCTGTTTGGAAGCTCAAAAGCACTGAGGGACATAGTTGACTCCAGATGTATTGCTGTATGTGTGGTTCAAAGTTTATTTATTTGGTACACTATTCAATATTTAGGCTGTTGCCTATTTTTTCAGTGTTATAATAATGCTATAGTGAATATTCTTGATTGTTTTCTTGGAGAAAATTCTTAGAAATGGAATTTCTTTGGTTAAGTACTTTTGTTGAATTACCTGCCAGAAAAGTTGTATTAGTTTCTTATTTCTACAGCTATATGAGAGAGTACCCATTTACTTCCTTACACTTTTACTGATACTTGATGTTTTTCTTTTTTTTTCCTTAGTATGGATCGTTCCCCCCACCAACATTTTATTGTGAAAAATTGCAAATACAGAGTAAATGTGAAAGAATTTTATAGCAAACATCATACACTAACCACCTGGATTCTACTATTAGCATTTTATGCTTATGTTATCACGTTTATCTGTACTTCTTTCTGATGAATCTCAAAGCAACCTGTACATACTAATATGCTTCTGCCTCAGAAATTCAACATGCATTGCACAGATCTTAGTGAATATTTGCTGAATTTTAACAAAGCATACAAATGGGTACTTTTTCAATGATAAAACTAATAAAAAAATCGCAAGCGAGATTATAGGGGACTATCATGTTCTATGTTAAGTTTCTGTAGCACTTAAGTGTTTTATGGTAAACATATGTTATTTTATAATTAGGAAAACTAAATATTAAATAAACATAGATAAATGCAAGACATTTGTTGTAGTATATCTAAGTATGCAAAAAAAGTTTGAAGAGGATGAGAGGAAAAACACTCATAAATTCACACTCCAAGAAACAATTCTGTGTATGTATGTTTTTCTTATACAGTTGGTTGGGGTTTTTTTTGTTGTTGTTGTTCTTTGTCTCATTTCAGGGGCTGGGTTAGCAGAAGTTATGTTTCAAAAGCTTCTGGGTGAAAGTTTATGTATGAGTATAATGGCAATATCCCTGAAGTGGGAGTCAGAAGATCTGGAATCTAGGCTCAGAATTGATGCTAACTTCACTCTATCTCTATTTTAGATTTTTCTTATATAAAATGAGGAATTTGAGAAAACTCTTGACAAGCTATGTATTCCTTTAAGCCATAAGTAGATTTTAAAATTGAAATATACATATCTATCATATTTTCAGAAAGCTACCTGCTGTTTGTTATTTCATAGCTATTGGGGGAAAAACTGGGGTACTGGCTCTAGGACTGGAACTCTGTAATGAAACGTATTTGGGGCTTGGGACTATCTGGTATCGGTACCCATCCCAGTTAACACATCTCAAGCATAACGGCCACACCTTTGTCATCTGAAAGTGAAATTTTTGGTTAGTGTGCTTTTTACTAATGACCTAAGTCAGCAGAAATAGTAGTTCCCTAGGTGGCCTGTATTTTGCTCTGTCAGATTTGAGTTGTGTCTGTTTTGAAGCCACTTACTTCATACTTAAAAGTTTTACAGCTTGTTAATTCTTTTTTCTTGTTTTTATTCTTCATCTTCCAGACCTCTTCCTGTGCCAAAACTGCCGCCTGGGGAGCAGTGTGAGAATGAGGAGGACACAGAGTATATGACTCCCTCCTCTAGGCCCCTCCGGCCTCCTGACACAACCCAGAGTTCACGGTAGGTTCCCAACACTCTGTTTTGGGCCAAATAACCTTTATGTGGGTAGTTCAGTTGACATCCCTCACCTGCTTGGCTTGCTACCTGCACATAGTGTTATTCAGCCAGATTGAAGCAGAAAGGTAGATCTTGCTCCCAATGTTTAAGCCCCTCATAGCTGTAAGCAGTTTCACTTACGTTTTCTCCGCATCACAGTAACCTCAAATACACATCTATAACTCATCACAAGAGTCAATGTCAGGACATTTATTAGTGATACTGGCAAAAGGAGAAGATGAGTCTTAATGAGTTTGCAGATAACAGAGTTCTGTTCCTGAAGATCATTATGGCACTTTCCTTCCGGTTCAGAGCATGTGATTGTGACCAGCAGATTGATAGCTGTACATATGAAGCAATGTATAATATTCAGTCCCAGGCACCACCCATCACCGAGAACAGCACCTCTGGTAAGTAGTCACTCTACCACCTTAAAAATTGTGGATATGCCATAGGAATGAGCCTGTAATATTTGGCTAATGAGGTAGCTTGATCTAAGCAGAAAATTCTTTTTAATAATCTTTGGCAAAATATAAGTGATCCATGGACAGTAAAGCCCCCTCCTGTCTTTTAATTTCTGTTCACACAGCTAGTTCCTTTTGTACTTTTCAGTCTTTCCAGGGCCTGGAGAGATTTCTGTTGTATGGCCTGGACCTGCAGTGCTGGCATCTTCCTCTTATTCTCATTGCATTGATGAAATTCTTTTGTGTGGGGGTGGTAAACACTCAATTCCCATGTTAACTGGCTTACCAAGTTGGAAGTTCAGGAAACTTGCACTCACAGGAGCCTTTGCTGATCATCCGAGGTGAAATGTATCTAGAAGTGTTGGATGAATGCTATAACATGGCATTTGAGTCTTTGGCATCAGTGGCTATTAACCTTGGCAGGATAACCTTTGATATGTTCAAAAAAAAGAGCTGCAGGATTGGTACAGATTTTATTCCTGTTTCTTGTATCTCTATCCACACACAGTAGACATTCAGTAACTGTTAAATGAAGTAAATGATTATATACATGTAGGAATAAATGGATACCCCTATATTGACGTGTGTTAGAAGATGAAGTGTGTCAGAAGAGGAAGATAACTTTGCAAACTTTTCTCCAGGTGAAGGGAATTTGGCTGCAGCCCATGCCAGCACTGGCCCTGAGGAATCAGAAAATGAGGATGATGGGTATGATGTCCCTAAGCCACCTGTGCCGGCAGTGCTGGCTCGCCGCACTCTCTCAGATATCTCTAATGCCAGCTCCTCCTTTGGCTGGTTGTCTCTGGATGGTGATCCCACAACAAGTGAGTCTGGGGTTTGTCCTGAGTGGCTGTGTGTCTCCTAATTTACAACGAAACAGAGATGACCTTCCCTGCTAACAATAAGTCCATAGGTGGAAGTAGTAGAATAAATATTATGTGTAAAGGGGAGGAAAGTCCCCAATTAGGAAGTTAAATTAGTCAAACTCTTCAGGGTTTTGCAGACTTAGAAATGAGGTTGTTACTTCAACTATATGGCTCCTTCTGTGCTTGGGGTGGGTAGGATTTATAGCTCTTCTGAGTGTGCCTATGACAGTGGCAATTAAGCTTGAGGGTTCAGAACATGCATTCCTTTTTCCTGGGCCCCATCCCATTGGAAAGGAGGCTTGCTGGCTCTGGAACGCATGCTGCATGGGCCTGGAGCCAGCTCGAATTGGGCCTTGACTACTGGGAGCTATGTTCTCCTTGCACCTGTGGCTGCCTGGTAGCGAAGCAGCCAGAGTTGCTGTCACTTTGGAAATTGAAGACAGCTTTCAGGACAGCTGGTGAAAAAGATATGCAGCATCCCGTTGCCCAAATGGGTGGTGATCCCCACCCAACCTTGGCTAATGTTCTTCACTACAACTTAGGCTTATTTCTGTCTTTTTCCTTATTTGTAGAAAGCAAAGTTTAGTATCTTCCCTGGTCCCTTCAGAATTTTTTTTTTAATAATCCAGACAATTATGTGTGTGGAAACTTGTTAAGTGCAAAGCATGATGCAGATGTTATGTGCTTGTGAAACCAATGGTTATTGTTAGTAGAACAGATGCATGTTATATTTAGAAGGTTGCTCCTACTGTGATAAGGAGGGGAGGCTATATCCTAAACCCTTGAACCTGTAAAACCTGGCCTTGTGACTGAAGAGCACATGCACCCAGTTGACGGGAGGTCGATAACATCTTGATATTAGCACATTGTTATTATTACTGCCATTAAATGAGGATTTCACCCCAGATTTGCAAATATTTTCTTTCTTATTTCTTCTAGACTTCACTGAGGGCTCCCAAGTTCCCGAGAGGCCCCCTAAACCTTTCCCTCGGAGAATCAACTCTGAACGGAAAGCAGGGAGCTGTCAGCAGGGTGGTGGCGCTGCTGCCTCTGCCGCCGTCGCTGCTGCTGCCTCGCCACAGCTCTCCAGTGAGATCGAGAACCTCATGAGTCAGGGCTACTCCTACCAGGACATTCAGAAAGCTTTGGTCATTGCCCACAACAACATCGAGATGGCCAAAAACATCCTCCGGGAATTTGTTTCAATTTCTTCTCCTGCCCACGTAGCCACCTAGCACACTACCTCCTGCTGCAGCTTTAGCGGACCGGTGAGCTGGGAGCTCTTATGTAGCACCTGGAAGGGCAGGGGTTCCTTTGGAGACTTCACAGTGAAGTCTTGCCCTCTCTGTGGGATATCACATCTGTGGTTCCAAGATTTCAAAGCAATGGAATGAAAATGGAGCAGCTAGTACGTTTTATTATTTTATAGGTCTTGAGAGTGCATTTGAGGGTGTCCTTCAGTCCCCACTGAGAGAAGGTATGGATTTTGTTACATGGTTGTCTACCTGGGGAACAGTCCAGAAAGCCGTAGAATAAGTATTGTGCTGTAAATCCTAATTGAGGACTTAAGACTTTCTGGGTTAAAGATGTGGCCATGTGTCTGTCTATCTGCCTGTGGTTGTGTGTGTCCTTGTGATTATAGGATTAACCTGCTGTGTGTGTTAATCCCAGGCAGGGAATTAGCACAAGAGGTTTAGGAAGGAATCTTTTAAAGACTTCCATCTACTGTGGTATTATGCCCAACCCTAGTGTGTGTTACAACTTCAACACTCCCCTTTGGCTTAGATTATCCTGTGCATAGCTAAAGTCTTATATTTTTAGAACACCCTCCCTCTGTTCTTTCCCCTAATCAGCTCCTTCCTCCTCCTCTTCCTCCTTGGGTGTTCTGTCATTGGCAGTGGGCTTGCTATGACCAGCCTTACTGAGGCTAAGGAGCTTATGGGATGTTCTTTATTATGTGTGATGTGTTGGTTTGTTTGGTAGATAGGTGGGAGGAAAAGTACTGTTGCTGTATTGTTATAGTCATGTTTGATACTAGGAGCTAACACTGGTCACTCCAAAGCGCTGTTTCTGTAGAACATTGAATTTGTCAAGATGTTTTAATTATCCTAATTACATAATGCCTGATTTGAGATAGAGGCCTTCAAATACATTCCATGCCCTCCCCAGAAAATAGTCTGTGGGAGTATGTTGCCTTGGTGCCAGGTATGTGTTCTGATGTAGGTCATGAGTCTTTCTACTTAATGGGAAGGGAAGAACATTTGTTTCCAGGATGACTTTCTGGCCCAAATACCATGAAGTTTTTTGGAAGCTTCATTCACATGCTATTTAAATGCACAAAACAGATAGTAAGGATTTATCTATTCATTTTTTTCTTCCCAGCAAATTAATTTTAGTGTATAGGGTGTCTTCCTTTGAAAATGAGCCAGGTTAGATTTTGAGAAATGATTTTTTTCCTTGTCCTTTATGGAATAGGGATAACACCCATGGTAACACAGCATTTTGCTGGTAATTAGCACCTTTCCTACATTGGTGCCACCCAGTGACTTGGTTTTCTTTTGTGCCTGTGGCTTTGAGGACGTAATGCCTCTTTCCTCCTTTACTTCCCCTTTCGTCTTCACCGTAGGTCCTGTATGCTCTCTTTAATTACTGTGTTCTTCACGGTAGTTAGACATCATTCAGTGAGTAAATTACTTCACTGTAGTCAAAGACAGTATGGGAAAAGGCTGGCATTTTGTGTAATTGCAAGTTCATAAAGAAGATTTAGAGTCCAGTTTGGAGAACCGATCAGTCAGTTACTTTAGATACTAATAAACGGTCCATTGAGTTTGGTTAGTTCTCTGTCCAGAGCCTTTTGCTGACTTCCCTAGCAGTGTGTAACCTTCCTCCACGTCAGAAGCAAGCCTGCCCGTTGATAAATCTGCCTTCCTCAGAATCTAAATCATGCTTTCATCTTCAGATCCAGACAGAAATTGACAACACTCCCCTACCCCAGCCCCATCAGTTTTCTTTCTAGTCGTGTCATCTTTGGAGTTTCAACGTGTTCTGACTCCTCTCTTGGCATTCAGCTACTCCTAGATCTTTTGGTTTCATCCTCCAGCTTCAGAGCCATTCATATTCCCAGAGTAGACAGTACAGGACTTCGCATTTATTTGCCATGGATACCTGGTGTCTCCTCTACAGGCAGAAAGCAGCATAACTGGCCAGGCGAGGTGGCTTACGTGAGCCTGTAATCCCAACACTTTGGGAGGCTGAGGTAGGAGGATCGCTTGAGGCCAGGAGTTCAAGACCAGCCTGGGTAACATAGTGGAGCCCATCTCTACAGAAAATAAAAACATTACCTGAGCCTGTAGTTCCAGCTACTAGGCAGGCATGACTGAGGCGGGAGAATTGCTTAAACCCAGGAGTTGGAGGTTGCATTGAGCTGTGGGTTGCAACACCGCTGCACTCCAGCCCAGGCAACAGAGTGAGATCCTGTCTCTTTAAAAAAAAAAGAAAAGAAAACCGAAGAACCCACCATCAGGTGCGGAGGTCCTGGGTTGAGGTGGAGTGAGGACAGGGGGAAGTGACAGTGAGTAGGAAACAGTTGACTATCATCTACTTCTAAAAGCCTGTATGTATAGGGTTTCATTTGAGGTGACATTCAGTTTTGCACTTTATCTAAATATTGAAGGCCTAGGCAAAGAATTAGGAAAAAATGGCAACAGTTTCCAGACCTATGCATGTTATAATTTTTCTTTCTCTGCAGATGTTGCCCATAAGCTGAAGATCTATCAACAAGACAAAGCACTGGCTGCATATCTTTTGCCTTTTCAGTGCATCCAAATCTTCCGTGGAGATTATTGCCCATACTGTGTAGGCTAAAGGCAGTTTCATCTTTTCCTTTCCTTTCCTGAGTACCTGGTGGCTCTTGGAGTCAGCCCTGAAACTGAGGTTCCATTTCCTGGTGTTGGGCATGTTCATGGGTGATGGACTTAGGCATTGGTTTGTCAGATGTGTATCTGTGGGCATTCAAGGTTTTGGACCATTTCATGAGGGTCTTTCCTTTGACTGGATGCTCTGAGGACACACCTGGGTCCATGCCTGAGATTGCCAGGGAAGCCTTAGGAAGGTTTTGACGTAGCTGTTGTTTTGAGGATATTCTCAAAAGTTTACATTTTCCTTTGACTAAGGCATCAATAACCAATTCTTTATTCTCCATTTGTATGACAATTTTCAATTCTTTGGCTCTGCTCTGAATTTAACCAAAATTGCCCTTTCATGAATAGGCTTTATTTTGAGTTTTGCCATTTTGGGTAAACCCTTTACCCCTCCTAATTACAAATGATTGATAAGGTCAAAAAACACACTTTGGATGTTCTCCTTTTTCTTCTATTCATCAGGCATGTTATTCAGCCCCATTTCCTGCTTTCCCTGTCTTCCTGGGTTGCGTTACACAGCCTGCCTGCCTTATCACAAAGTGGCACCCAGGACTGAACTTTGCCAGCTGCCCCTCCCATTCACCTTCCACTGAAGTAAAGGGTTCTTAAAGTGGAAGAAACCTGTGGGCTCTACGATATACCTCCCTGTAGTTAAATAATAGGCCAGGCAGTTTATCATCTCAGCATGTATGTGTTCATATTTGTGTATTAATAAATAGCAATCTCTACCTGTGGATGACCATTCTCTTCTACTAGCCCTCTCTTCCCTCTAGCCCTCACTCTACGTAATCTGCCACTCTTCTGTTCTCTTTCTCTTTTTTTATTTCAATTTTTTAATTTTTTAATTTTGTTTTTAGAGACAAGGTCTCACCATGTTGCCCAGGCTGGATTCAAACCACCTGGGTTCAAGTGATCCTTCTGCCTCAGCCTCCCAAGTAGTTGGGACTACAGGCACATGCTACTGTGTTCTCTTTCTCTCCCTACAGACTCTCATCACTAGGGCCCAAGGTGTGGGATAGTACTTATTAGTATCATTTAGCAGTTTTGTGGGTTAAAAAAAATGGGGGGGGGTTTGCTGTTCTTCATACTTAAAATATTTGTTTCCTCTATAGAAATGTAATATGTGTTTTATGGTCCAAACAGCAAACTTACATATGAGTTTTTGTAACAAAACTTTGTAAAAACTAGGGACCAGTTATATATTCCTTTTAAGATCTAGTCCTTTTTGTAGGTGATCGGCAGTGGTGTTAATGCAGAGTATTTTCCTACCTCACATCATGAAAATTAAGAAGGTTATAGACCTTCTTTGCAAACTATAAGTCTCCCTTCTTGCCATTGGCCTTTCAGACCCTGGAATGACACTGTCCTGTTGAATAACAGCATTCTGGCTGTTGGCCTGGCTGTAACAGTTTGTTCGTTCAGCAAATGTTTATGAGTGGTTACCATGTGCCAGAAACGTTAGCTGTGTTCTTCCCTGCCACCACACTGTAGTTTACTAATGCTGGGGGATTGTACTTGGGCTGTCTTAGCATTTGCATTTGACCATAAAATAACTCTTCCCAATAAGATTGTGCGATTTCTATTCACAGCTCTTTTTTGTAGACTTACCTTTCCTTATAGAGCTGTCCTCACTAGAATCAGGCCAAGACTCTCCTGTTAACCCCTATTATCTTCCTGTAGCTTTGATGGTGTCTGGGAGATTCCTTGGTGTAAGTAAGGCTCATGGGTGCCCGCCATTGTTATGTATCTCAGTGGAATCTGTTCAGTGGGTTGAGGGGTTGGTTGGCTCAAGAATTGCACAGTAGGGCATTAAATGTAGCCATGCGTCTGCCCACAGTCCCTTTTCCAGTTGAGTGCCTTCCTTGATCTTTTTACTGAGCTACTTGTGTCCCTGATCCCCCATGTTTTGGGCAGCTTTCCTTACTGCCTTTCTGGGACCTGTCACCATCTCCCTTACTATTTGGAATTTGTTTTCCAATCCTTCAACAAACTTCGCAGCTAATTCTGTGTTTCAGAAGGGCTGGAGGTGTGGGGGAGGGGTGTGCCTTTGGGTCCTGATCTTTCATCAGTTGTTTGGTCTTCCAAGAGCCAGACAGTAATAGAGATTGAACTCGGTTCTCTAGCTGTCTTTACCTCCCAGAGTGGGGAGCTTAGAGACCCTAAAGCATAGTGTCAACCTATCATTCTACTAGACTTTAAAGCTTTAGAAGTTCAATCTAAAGTATTCTACTAACTCAGCATAAGCCAGTACTGTTCCTACTTGATCTCAGTCTATTCTAGCAATCTTTCTTTAAGAATGCATATAACCACTTAATGCACAGAAAAGGATGAAAGAAGGTTGAGGTTGTGTTTTTGGCTGTCCTGGTTACGGATCCTTTGGATACAAGAATCAGAAATGTTAAAGCTAAAAAAAGGTGAGGGATGGGGAGGAGTCAAGGATGCAGGGTATCTCATGGCACCCAAGATGGGAAGTACGGGTGGTTCTTGCGTGGAGCTGAAACTGCAAAATTCTGTGCTTTTCTGTTCTCCTGCTTTACAGCCTGTTTATCAGCACGTGTGGTCCCAAAATAAGCACCCTGATCCTCAGGTCCACACGACCTTCCAACTTTGGGGATTACCATGAACAGATGGCCATTTCTGGTTCATGGTTCATGGTTCATGTTCTTAAGAAAGAAAACACTCAGCCCAGCACGTTGGTCAGGTGTCCTCCCCGACCGGTTGGCCTTACCAAGGAACACAGAGACATGACAGGCACAGTGTGGGCAGCAGCGGCTCCTTCAGCTGGGGGAGGGGGAATTTCTCAGAGAAGAAAATAGAGACTCCATAGATCCCCTCAAAAGACTTCTACTCTAGAAGTAAAGCTGCTATTGTCCTGCTTTTTTGAGAGTGGAAAGTCAGGCATGGGAGTGTGTCTGAGACATTGAGGAAATTCTTATTCCATATTTTTCTTCCCATTACCAGTCTTGGCATCCAAGATTTCTTACCTCCCTCTTTAGGACCAGTCTGTCCTGTTCTGGAGCAAGTCTGCTCCTGGGTGGCATTCCTTAGCCTCCATTCAACCTCAGGTCTTTAGCCTTCTTTTGTGTTCTTTAGAGAGCAGAATCTAATAACGGATTCCACTGTAGCCACTGCCCACATGCTTCTGGCCTCTCTTCAGGTTTTAATGCTGAAAATATATTCATTCTGTGGGCTTGTGGCCCGTCTCCTCCATGCCCTCCTCCTCGCCCTCTCATTTGTCCCTTCCTATGTGAGGAGAGCTCTGCAGTAATGTTCTTAGACGAGCCTTCCTGGGTACCTCAGAAACTACTTTGCCAGAGCTAGTAAGGATATACAATAGTTGGGGCAGTTGCCAGGATAGAAATTAAATGTAGATTTCCATTTAGAGTAGAGTTTTTACTCAGAACTAAACAAGATACCTGTGTCTTTCCTGGCCAATTGATTTCATTTTAGTCCTTTACTAAAACTTTCATTCTTTTATTTTTTGGTTTTTTAAAAACAACACTTCTGCTTGCCTAAATCTTTTATATTTCTCTCATCCTAGATCCTGTGTTGAGTTGTAAGGCGTTTCATACTGCCTTACTTAAAACTTTTTTAAAACTACTAGTCATTTGATACACACAGAAGTAACCTAATAATCCAAAGATGCACATTGAGGCACACGAGGGAGGGTGGGTCGTCTGACTTGCATTGGATATTCTAGTCTAGGCTCCCGAATTAAGGAGCAGAGGGACAGCAGTGCCATGTGCCTTCACAGTGTCCCAGGAAATCTAGGTTGGTTCCAAGGGGAGGTACCAGTGTGTTTCTAGGTTCTGGGAAGTAGCACAAGAGTAAGAGATGGGAAGACAGGGATGGGAGTGCAAGCCCTGTGCATTCATTCAGAGTCTGATGCAAACAGCGTCAAAGGGCCAGCTGTTGACTAACAGACTCACAGGTGTTTGGCGATCTTGCTGCCCCTTCCCTACTACAGTGCTTGAGAAAAATGTGGCTGACCACTCCCTGTGTTTGTGCAGAGCAAAGGCCTAAGCCAACCTCAGATCTCCTGCTGTTTGGGCAGCAGAACAGATCAGAGTTCTGATTGCCTAGCCGCATATCTCGACGCAGTCCCAAAAATGAGTGAGAGAGGCCCTCCACATTGCTTCTCACAAGTTCTCCTTCAACTCCTGAACCAGACGGGAGGCCAGAGAGGAGGATTGCTCAATATGTGCTGTGTGCAACTCCTTAGGCCTTGCACCATTTCCATGCTCTGGCCCAAAAGTGGGGTGTGCTGGGTGCCAATGTGTCAGCTACCTCTGACCCTGTTATGGGTGAGGGTAGCCATGCTCATGGGTGTCGTAAAACTTAAAAGGCAGAGAACTACTTCTGAGTCCATAGGCCACGTGCTTTCTTCCATGGCCTCTCTCCTGCTGTCGGGGTGAGTGGGCTGCAGGGCCCCTGAGAGTGGGTGCCTCCTGACCCACCCTGCTCAGCCCCTGTCTAGGCCTTGGAAGAAAAGCCTGACTTCCTGCTGAAACACGTGGTAGGGGCATGGCAGCTATGAGGTACCTCCTACATCTGCTTTCTGGCTGTGGTGACTCGGGATTTTTAACCTTATATATCTTTTTCCTTTATTCAAAACAAAACAATTTTTAGCACACTGAAAAAAAAAAAAGCCAAATGTTTTGTGCCTTTCTAAGGCAGCGCTGTATCCCAGGCTGCATTTTAGGACTTAATATGGAAATACCAGAGTCTGAGCTCCTCTACCTTGAGTGTCATTGGTCCCTAGAGTCTAGAGGACAGGCAGGAGTGCTCTCTGTGACTGGAGAGGTGGCACGCAGGTACAGTGTGTCAGTGGTCCCTTTTCCCTGCCATGATGCTTCATTGAAAGAAGGAAGCATTGTACCCTGGGTTCACTGGGTTGTTCCAGTCAGAAGGTTAGTTATCACATTGACTGCTTTGTCTCCTGCGAGAAGAGACAGATGTTCCCCGGTTTCCAGGTAGACTCTGGACCATTCCAGCCTCCTGATCATATTAATTACCCAGCTGCATGGAGAAGTGTAGGATGGACTCCCTGAGAAGGGGAGGCTGTTCCTTTGTTTGTCTTCTTTTTGCTGGATCCTGCACTGTCTAGACCTCCTGCCTCCTTTCAGCAGACATGGCTTTCCTTTCACTTGAAGGCTTCAGACTTAAAGCATTAAGCAGCTAGTGCCCTCTGCAGGGTCTGGTTTTCCCCAGGGAAGGGCAGCAAGGAGCACATACCAGAAGCCTGTCCTCAGTGTTGTGACCGTGGTAGGTTTTAGCAAAAAAGAAAAAAAAGTTTTCTATATAATGACATTTTACTTGTCTCTTACCCTTTCCTCAGTTTTCCCCTGCCTTTAACTAATTAAAGACTTGGGCGAGAGAAACAATTCTTTTTAAAGTCCTCCTTATTCAAGATTTTGACATTCTTGGCCTGGGTGGGGCTGGAGAGAACTTGATGCTTTCTCCAGAATGAAGAGTCCTAGTTTGTATATCAGTGTTAAGAAAACAAAACAAACACTTAGATGAGATTTTCATGGACTATTTTAAAAATGTGTCATTAATATAAAAAAATTTATATTAGCAGTATTTAATCATTCTCACCTGTAAAGAATAAGAAAAACAGAAGGTAAATATTCTTACAGAGAATAGCAGAGCTTTAAGATTCATTTTCATTTTAAGTCCATTTTGTTTTGCCAATGTATTAATGTTTAGAGGTCTGTTATACTAATGTTATTTATTAATTTTTTCATTTCCATACACAGTTAACTAAAGAGCTTTTTCAAGCACCCATGTCTGTAAAAAATATTTTTAAATAAAGTTTCTTTTGTTGTAGCAGACTTGCGTTCTTGCTCATTGGGGGTGGGTGGCAGGGTGATTCGCAGGGTAGCTGTAGGACCAAATGCCACGGCCATTTCCTCATCACAGGGAGTCTGTACTGCTGCCTGGAGGGCAGTTCTAAGTGACAGGAAAGCACAGGCCTGCAGGCCCTACAAGCCGCCTAGAGCAGGCAGCTTTGCTGCTAGGTAGAGTGACCACCTCTGTGCTGGAGAGCTGGAACCCTTTGCTCAGGAGCAGAGGTGACCCCTGGTCCTTGCTACCAACTGCAAAGGCTTCAGTTTTAGTTTTGGTGCAGTTGTGATTCCAGAGGCCCTGGTTTCCTTTGGCACCCATGATGAATAAAAACCAGTGTAAGATTTCTGGGACAATTAAGCTTTATTTTTCATATATATATATATAAAAAGGAAACAATTTGCAAATTTACACACAACCTAACAAAACCACATATATATATATATACACATACACACAAACACACACACGTGCACCCACACACACACCACCCCCAAAGCTCTGGCCAGGCCCCTGTTTCTTGTCCCTAAGTACCATTCTCCCATTTGGGCCCTTCTAGGGTCTGGGCCCATTAGCTCCGTTTGTAGGAGTTTGGTGCTTATATAACTGCAGCCTTATTCCCCATAAAGGACAGTCTGGATTTCATCTTTGTCTACTACCCCCACCTCTCAGTCTTATGTGACCTTTTGAGAGGCCACTGGTAGCCGAATGAATGCAAGGGGCTCAGGCTCATTCGCCTTGACTGGAAAACAGTGCCCGGCTTTTCCTCATGGCAGGGACATATCTTTTAAGGAATGTCACCAGTTCCTGACTTCTGCCCAATGAAAAAATGTGACGAAAGAGTCTGGAGAGGCAGACAGGAAGGTGGCAGCAGCAATACTGCAGCTGCTTCTAGATCCTGCAGGGCTGCTCTCCAGAGCCAGTGTGAGCGGCAGGTGCCTGGGCTCGCGTGCATCCTCCTGCCTTGAGTGGTGCGACTGCGTTACCTCCGCCAGCCTTTGGGGCAGGGAACCAGCTCACAGAGGCTACCCAGCTCAGTTGCTGGTGGAAGACAGGTATTTACAGCCATATGTGTAGTGTAAAGAGAAAACATGTTCTGCATGAAACTCTCCTACCAGAGAGACTGAGGCCCCCTCCTTGGGGTGAGCTTCCCTCAACAAATGGAGACGTGAGTTGGTCCCTGGAGACGGGGCCTCCAGGGTGATGTCCTTCTCAGGACAGCTCTGGCCCTAGCCCATTGGCCCTCTGAAAGGGGGTCTGCAGGTGAGCTGGAGCAGGGGTCTTCTCTGCAGTCCCTTTGGAGGCTTTGGCTGGGAGAAGAGCGAGCAGGGAGCTGGGAACGTTCCAGGCAAGGAAGGGAGCTCAACGTGATTCGGTGGCTAATGCCTCAGATCGATGTATTTCTCTCCCTAAAAGCGGGTGGAGAGGAGAAGTAAGAGGGGAACATGGCGACAGTGCTCAGAGTTGGAGGTGTGAGCACTAGGAGGAAGGAGGGATGGAAGCAGAAGCTGATGGACTTGCGGCAGCCTTGAGGGAAGAAGCAAGGGATGGGCTGGTGGGCCGGGAGGGAGGGGCGGCCCCACATCTGGCTGTGCTGGTGAAATGGAGGCCACACCTCATGCCCAGAGCCCCGGGCATTGTTCAGGAAGGGGTGATGGTGAAGGGACAGGGTCTTTGCTCTCAGTCTTTCTTCAGGGTCCCTTAGCCACTTGCCTCGCCCTGCCATCTGTGAGTCGTATTAAGAAGGCAAGATGGGGCCTGCTCGCTCCCTCAACAAAGAGGGATGAAGGATGGGAAGAGTTAGAACCGTTAGCCCTGCTGCCCCAGACCCTGAAGACGTGTCAGGCACTGGCCACAGGAGCCGCCTCCTACCTGGTCTCCTGGAGCCCTCTTGTCACCGTTGCTGCCCTGTAGGAGGCCCATCTCTTCTGGGAGCTTATCTGACTTAACTTCAACTACAAATTCGCTCTTACCAGACGGGGGCAGCGTGCTGGGAGGAGGGAGGGAGGCGAGAGGTTGGCACCTCAGGGGCAGGGGAAGGGGAGGGCCGGTTGGGAAGGACATGGGTGGATAACGGGTGCTCTGGTGCCCTGGGGCCAGCCCAGGGCAGGGAAGGAGGTCGGAGGCGTGGTTGATGGAAGCCGGGCAGTGGGCAGCAAGGTGGGGGCACCTGACCCAGCATCACACTCCTGCTCCTCAGGGGTGAGTGGGCTCTGGGGCAGGTGGGGAACGTCCCTGAGGAGGCAGCAAGCTGGGTGGCAGGGAGCCAGGGAAGGGGGCCGGCGCCGCGCTTACATCTCCTGCTTGCCTGAGCGCCCGCACGGCAGCTTGCCCTTCTTGTAGAAGAAGTAGAGGACGGCGCCCAGCACGGCCAGGACCAGGATGCACACAGTCACAGCCACGATGACCACACCCTTGCTCTCCGGCTCTGGCAGCTTTTTCTCTGTTCCGCAAAGACAGTCCTGCTCACTCCCTGCCCCGGGCTGCCAGGTTGCCATGGCCGCCCCACCCAGCCCAGGGCTGATGGAAGATGGGCCGCTACTCACCTTTCTCAACAGGGCTCTCTGGGGAGGGAGGGATGCCCTGGCGCAGCCCTGTTCTCCTGCCAGGCCTGGCTTACCTGTGGAGGTGCTGTTGGCTCTGGCATGAGGACTGACAGTGGAAGTGCTGAGGCCAGTGGTTTTGTTGGAGTCTGGTGTGAGGGTGGTTAAACTGACTAAGAGGCAGAGGGAGGCGGGTTAGGAAAGCACAAGTTAATGCCCGTGCCTGGGCGTGCCCCTGCCATCCTCTGCAGGGGTGCGGCCCTCACCCAGCTCCAGGAAGATGATGGTGGTATTTTTGCCCAGGGAGTTGGAGGCCATGCATTCAGCGCCTGTTGCCAACAGCTCTGGGGTCACGAGGACGTTCAGAGTGCTCAGGACACGCTGCGGATCTCGCTCTTGTTCACTTGCCTACGAGGAAGTAGGCAGCTCAGGGGGCGGGGAGATCTCCGGTGCTGGCCGCAGAGCCTGGGCAGGGATTAGCCAAGACGGGCCTGCTCACCGTGCCGTTGACATTCCAGGAGATGATGGGCCGAGGATGTCCGGAGGCTTCACAAGACAGATTCCACGCTGCGTTCTCTTTTACCCACACCTTCCTCTCTTTGAACGCCATCCACGGGGGTCCTTGGGGAGGCAGGAGAGGGTGAAGCGGCAGACCGGGCT
This sequence comes from Lemur catta, assembly GCF_020740605.2. Taxonomy (NCBI): domain Eukaryota; kingdom Metazoa; phylum Chordata; class Mammalia; order Primates; family Lemuridae; genus Lemur; species Lemur catta. The sequence goes on along the minus strand of NC_059134.1, from coordinate 21,128,393 downwards.
AGCCCACCATCGTCTCCCCACCAGAGCACCCCAGGACAGCAGGTGGCTATTTGTCCTCAAAGAGCTTAAAACCACCCCCCTTGGGGTGACCCAGTCTCTGCCCAGAGGGCCTCACCAAAAATGGCCACGTTGACCAGCTGTGTGCGGTTCAGGCCGGGTACGCTGGGCGCAGAGGCCACGCAGCGGTAGCCTCCCCCTGCCTCCCGCTTCAGGTTGTGCAGCTGCAGCGTAGGCCCTGTTTCCAGCACCTGGCCTGTCTAGGGGTGACAGATGGGTCAGAGGGTCTGGGAAAGGGCGAGCCGAGCCGTTGCCACCCCCAGCCCTACCCACCCGTTAGCCCCTTGGCTCTCGGCCACAACCCCAGACCCGCCTGATACCTTTTCTCTGAGCCACTGGAACTCGAGGGGCTGGTTACTCTCTGCCTCACAGGTCAGGGTGAGGCTGCCACCTTCCTGGCTCTCAGGGGCTGTGGGGCTCACCCGGACATCAGACACATCTGGGGGCACAGTATTAGTGTCAGCCTGGGCAGGGCAGGGCCAGTTCCCTATTGCCCCAGCCCGGTGCCCCTGTCCTGGGCCCCCAGCCCCTCACAGTTCACCAGCAGCTCCTGCGGTTCACTCAGCAGCGATGCCATGGTGTGCAAGTCCAGGCCCTGGCATTCATAGAGCCCACTGTGTTCCTTCTGGGCGGGCTCTAAGACCAGGACCCCCGCTGTCGTTGATTCTCTGCTCCTCCATCTCCCCGGTGCTGGGGTTCTGGGGGAAATTGGAGGGTGAACAGAGCACACCCCCAGCCCCTCCTCCCGGGTCTCTGCCTGCACCCCATCTGCACTGGGCACAAAGCCCGCCACACCTGCTTGCTGATGCTGAAGTGGGGCGGGGGGTTGCCGTCCGCCAAACACCTGATTTCCACGTGGTCTCCTTCCTTCAGCACTCCCACGGGCTCCACTTCCAGCCACACTTTTTCCGTCGGGTCTGCACAGGCAAAGGGGGTGGCCCTCAGCCCAAGAGTTGCCCCTGGGCTGGATGAGAAGGGGCCACTGCGAGTTTCCAGCAGGCCCGGCCCTGGTGAGCCGAGGGCCAGGAGAGTACTCACAGAAAACAGGAACACTGACTTCCCTGGATTCCTTCATGTGGTTCCCACTGGGCAGCCGGTAGTTGAGCTCACAGTAAAACTGGGCATCTTTGTCCTCCTTAACCAGCTGCGCCTTCAGAACACTCTGCAAGGTGTACAACCCACTCGACTCCACGATCTGGGACGACTGAATGTGGACCCCTGGGCAGGGAGGAGGGGGAAAAGCCTCAGCCTCAGCCCCACCTCCAACCACACCCTGTGGTCTCCACAGGGGTTGGCAGGGGGCCATCTAAAGAGACCTCTGCCCTCTGTAGAGGGCCAGGGACAAATGCAAGCTGGAGACCCTTCAACCCAGCGCTCTTACTTGGTAAAAGTGTCTACCCTCAGTATCTACCACAGAAAAACATTTGCACATTGGCACATATACAAGGATGTGTGCAAAGAATGCTGCAGTGAGCAAGAAAAATGAGAAACCCTCTAGACACACACTAGTGGGGATGGTTAACTAACCTACGTTACATACATAGCGAGGAAAACTCAGCAGTGGGTGAAACACTCAGGTAGATCTTAACAGACTGACCTGGAAAGATGGTACAAAAGAAAATCTAAAACAACGTACACCATCTAATACCACTGAGATCCCGGTTTCTCAACCTCAGCACTACTGATGTCTTGGGCAGGATTAATTCCTTCCTGTGAGAGCTGCCCTGAGTGCTGCAGGGGTGAGCGGCATCCTGATTCTACCCACTAGATGCCACTAGCACCTCCTCTACTTGTGACAACCAGAAAATATCTTCAGACATTGCCAAGTATCCCCTCTGGGGGAGGGGTGCAAAATCTTAACCCCTGGTTAAGAACTACTGATTTAGATAATAAAAAACAAAAGCCTATATATTTCTAAAAATATTTATATATATGAGAAAATACATAGAAATAGGCTTGAAAGAACACACACTGATAGCAGAGGTTACCTCTGAGAGCAGGTCTGGGGCAGGAAGAAACTCTTCCTTCTAGATTTTCTATACAGCTTAAATTCTTATGAAAAAACTTTCAAGCATCACTTGTGTAATTTTTTGAAAAAGTAAAAAGCTAAAAGAAAAGCACAGCTTTTAAGAGCAGAAAGGGCTACTCACGGTTCTTCTCCTCCTTCAGAGGCCGACCGTTCTTGTACCAGATGACTTGAGGAATGGGATACCCGTTCCTCCCCACACAGGTGGCAACCTGAGGAGGACGGGGTGTGAGTCCCTGCCTCTGAGCCCCCGCCCAGCGCCACCCTGGCTCCTGCTTACCACCTGGCCAGCCCAGCCTCTCTCACCTCCTCGGGCTCCTCACTGTTCACAGGGATGCCCAAGACATTGACCTGGATGTTTGGCTCCTCCGGAGCTTCTGCAAGGGAAGAGGAAGGAGGAGGGGCATGGGACCACCACTTCCCGCCACCCACACGACCCCGGAGGCAGGAATAGGGGTGACTCACTGTAGACACGGAGCTGGATGCGGTGCTCCTGGGACCGAGGGCGCTTGCTCTGGCACAGGAAGATGCGCTCATCATGGGGGGTGACCTGAGTCAGGGCCAGAGGACCCCCTCTGCCCTGGAGGCTGAGCCGGTGCTGGTACTCCCCAGGTTCGCTCTGGCCCTGGCCCTGGCGCACACGGAAGATGAGCGTCGGCTTCTCCTTGTGGACCTAAGGGGAAGGGACAGAGAAGAGGTGGGGGTCCTGGGGCTGCACAAGGGGGTGCCTCCCCCCGCCCAGCTGCTCTGTGGGGAGCCCAAGCACTCACAGAAAACCAGTCCACATGGCTGAGGTTGCCTTGCGAGTGGGAGGGGCCGCACTTCAGAAGGGCCGTGCTGCCCACTTCCACCTCCACCAGCTCAGGCACGGGCCTCTCTGCCTCGCCAGGCACACCTGGGGAGAGGGGGGAGGCACACCCCCAGCAGCTGTGTCAGCTCCAGCTGCTCTCCATCCCAGTCCCTCCCGGCCTTGCTGCAGCTGTTCTTCCTGCCACTTGGAGGGTCTCAAGAGGGCCCTGTCCTCTCCTAACCCTCAACCGCTCCTTACCCCTCCAACATGGGGCCAGCCCTCTCCCAGCCCAGGGGATCCCCGGTCCTTGGAGCAGAGACTGAGCATCGGGCACCTCCAAGATGAGGCGGGCAGAGAGGGGCAACCCAGGCTCGGGGCCAAGGGGAAGGCCCCTGTCCTTCCAGGCCCCCTCCTCTCCGAGTGAGCTCAGAGTGTGGGAATGCAAGGCATGTGCCAGGCTGGGGCACACAGGCCCCTTTGTGTCCCCACCCCCAAAGGAAGACAATTGCCACTCTACCTTCTGCCCCCCAAAATCTCTTCCACAAACCCCTACATGACCTAGGGGTCCCCCTCTGGACAGAAGCTCCCATCTCATACTCCCTAAACGGCACCTCAATGAACATTCCACACATATACTCAGGGGACCCCATCCTGGGAGTATGGTGACAATGGTGGGGTCAGAGTCTACCCCAGGGGTCAGGGCAAGGGCCAGGCAGTGGGCAGGAGTGACGTCAGTGGTGCCAGCGTGCTGCCAGCCCTGTGGGGAGGTGATGTCACTCGACACCATCTGGCTGGACTCTGGGATGCCTGGGTTGTTGCCTTGGGCTGGCTCTGGGACAAGGAGGGCAGGTGGAGTGGTCTTCAACCCAGAGCAGAGGCCCCGGATCCCTGAATGGCCTCCCGAGAGCTGGACCTGCTGCAGCTGTAGAGCCAGATTTAGCCCTTTCCCCAGAAATAAAGTCAGCCAGGGAGGCAGTACCCTGGAGTACCCCAGGGACATGGCTGACACTGGGCATGAGGCCAGCGAACTGGGTATTGCCTAGCCCGCCCCTTCCCCTGCCCGACAGCGGCTGGGACCAGGGAATGGGAGCCAAGAGAAACACGGGACACCGCTACGGGCCATACAAGGGCAGCGTGGACCCGGGAGCGCCCGCTACAAGGCGGACCCAGAGAAACGCTCCGAGGTGCCCGGGCGCTCTTTCCATCTGAATGTGGTCCCCAAATTAAGCCTGCAGACGCTTCCACTCTGGTAATCTTCCATCCCTCGTCTCTGCCACCTGTGATCCAGTCACCCGGGGAGGTTCGAGGTGACCCGCACCGCCTCCCCCGACCCCAGCCCCTGCCAACGCCCAGCTCGGGCGGAAGCCGCCATCCCTCCCCTTCTCGCTCACCTCCAGCCTGGCGCGATGCCCAGGCGGGAGAGGGAGGGGGAGGGTGGGCGCACCCCCTCCAGCTAAGGACGCTGCCTTTTCCAGCAACAGGCGGGCGCGGAATTCAGGATTTGGGGATGCGCTCTAGCTGCGCCTCGGGCCACGGCTCCAAATGTGGGCCCCCAGAGTAAACACCTGAGGGACAACTGCCCCCAGCGCCCCGAGAGGCTCGGCTCCACCCCTTCCCGCTCCGGGCAGCAGCCTCCTCACCGCCTTCCCAGTCCTGCTCCCGGGATACTCTAGACTCAAGGCTGCAAACTGGCTGCAAAGAAGAGGTACACGCGCGCAAGGCGCCCGGGAATCGGGCACCCGGGCAGGAGGGGCGCCCTCCGGGGAGCAAAGCCCCGACCTCGCCGCGCTGCCGCTCTGCTCCCCCGCACGCTCCGCGGAACACCCCTGTCCGGGCCCTGCGGGGCGCGAGCCCCCAGCGAACTCACTCACCCGCGGCGGGGCGACAGCAGCAGCAGGCGGCGAGCAAGAAGGCGCAGACGAGCCGGACCAGCTCCATCCTTCCCGGCCGGAGGGCGCGAGCCAAGTGAGCAGCTCGCGGCTGCCGGGGGCTGACGTCAGGGGGGCGGGGGAGGGGGCCCTGAGCGCCAGGGCCCGCCCCGCCCCGCGCAGCCCCCCGCCCCCGCCCCGCGCGCCGCAGCCCTAGGGGGCGGGCCCGGCGCCGCGAGCCCCGGAGCTGCGCCCAGGCGCGCCGCGGGAGGAAGGCCGGAGCCGGCCTCCCAGCCCTCGGTTTGGGAAGGCTGAGGGGCCAGTGACAGGTGTCTAGGGGCCGGACTGACTGGCCCAGGCGGCAGCGAGGAGAAGCTCGCCCGGATGCCCAGAGTCGCCTCGGGTCGCAACCAGCAATGCTCACCCCTGCTCAGTCCATGTAGCCGTGGGGGAGCTTCTGGCAAAGGAGCAGCAGCGCACCAGGTCCTCGGTGTCCCCAAGGGACCTCTCATTCAGGCTCCTCTCCCCTGCCACAGAGAAATCGGGCCAGCCTCGGTCACTTCCCAGAGCGATTGCACCACTGCGGCAGCCGCCAGGCTGGCACTGCCCCTGAGCCTCCTCGTAGTCCTGGCAGTTTTGGGGGAAGAACTCTGTGCCAGGTTCCACAGACCCTGAGGTACCTGTTTGGGGAGTGGAGATGGTGCCTTCTGGGCTGTCCCTTCAAACCCAAGTTCCTGCGAGTGTGTCTTTGATTAGAGAAAGGAGGGAGGGGGCGGAATTCACAAGCCCAGGACGTCCACACTCGTCCAAGCCCAGGCCTTCAGAAGCCTGTTTCTTCCCACTTCACTCATGGAGCCTTGCCTGGGACTCAGTTTCCTCTCACCTGAATGAAGGAAAGAGGGAGAAAAGTTAATGGGTCAGGGTCCCCAGACTGACCCCTGGAAACCTGTTATCGTTCCTGATGGTTGAAAGGTACCCTGCTGCATTGCTCTGCATGCCCCCCATTTCTCTGCCAACCCCACTGACTGTGGATCAGCAGCCCGGGGAGGTGTCAGCCTGGTGCAGGCAGCCACACAGGAGTGTGGGGAGCCCTACAGCTACCCTTCCCCCAAAACTCCAATTTCTCCCCGGGCTTCTGGCCTCTCGAACCTCTAGGGAGAGGGGTGGGCTCTTGGCTCATGGAACCCTCAGCACCCTGGCCTCAGGAAAGGGGTCCTCCTCTGCTGGGACTCCTGCACCAGGCAGGGTCACATAGGGGTCTGGGTCTGGGGTGGAGGTCTCTGCCCAACAAGGCAGCCTTTCTGCTGCTGGGGGAGGAGGAGGGTGAGGCAGCAAACGCCAGAGATGGCCAGGTGACTTGAGAGAATGCTCTGGGGTGGCGTTTTGATGACGCAGAGATGACTGGCAAACCACATGAGCCTTGTCTTTCAGAGCCTTGCTGACCCCTGTGCATGAGTCTCCAGCCAGGGACCATGCAAAGCCAACCAGCCAGGCCAGGGGCCTGGAGCCTGGAGCCCAGGGAAGAGAAGAAGAGGAGGGCCTGGCTCCCACCCCTGGAGTGAACGTATGGACTGGCCCAGGGCCCAGAGCGGCTGGCTGAGCATGTTTGTCTGCTGGGCCGGAGTGGGAATGGCTGAAGGATGCTGTCTGCCCTGGCAGGCCGGGCTGGGCATGGAGCGGGCTTCCCCGCCCCACCCCTTCCCTTCACTTAACACCATTAACTAATCATTCTCCTCTCTCTGGCCTGGAAACAAAGCCAGCTAACCACCAAGGACAGTCAGTTCTGAATTCTTCTTCCGTTCTGAGGAGAATGAAGCCAGGTGGGGGTGGAGGAGTCCTCTCTGCAGTGAAAGAGAAATGAGAGCCCAGGGTGACATCCCTGCCCCCTGCATAACCCCACCAAACCAGCACATAGACTGTCTTTTAAGGAAGGCAGTAGCCTGTGCTGTCAAGGCAGCTCAGGAGCCGGAGGGAGAGGTCAGGGGACAGACAGCTTTGGGATGGCTTCACGAGGGGGGTGCACTTTGGGATTCCAAGCCAAAGGAGGGTCAGGACCTTGCGGAGGATTCAGAGGGGACAGGAAGCAGGAAGGTTGGGAAGTGGGGACAGGAGGTGAAGAGTGCCAGCCCTGAGCTCCTCCAAGACACCAGGCAGAAGTGGAGGTGGCAGACGCAGCCAGGGGCCTTCTACCCAGCCGAGGCCTAGCCCCTGCACTGGGTGGGAAGCAGCCTGGCCCTGATGTAGGCCAAGGCCAGAAGAGTCCCTGGGGGCTGAGTCTAATTCTGTGCCTCACCTCCCTCCAGGGTGGGGGCCGGAATGCTGCTTCCCTCCACCCCGATGGTAGACCCAGGCTCCTGAGAGGCCCCTCCTGTGCAGAATCCCCTCCTTGTGCCCTTCTGGTATGGGTTCGCCCACAGGCGGAGAAACTGAGGCTAGGTGAGGTCCTGGTCTGGTCCCTCAGTCTCCTGGGTGGTGCGGCCTTAAGCTCTCTGTAAGGAGAAGTGTAGAGGTGGAGGGGAAAAGACAGGATGGACCTGTCAGGGGCCTGGATGGGGTGAGATGTGCACCTAGGAGTCCTCTCTCAGCTCCAGCATAGCCAACACAGTGGCTTCCAGCCCACCCTTCTGGTCCAGGGGCCTTAACCAGGAGGATATGAGAAAAGTGGGCTGGGCTGAGGAAGGAAGCTGATAAAGACATGTTTGCAGCTGCGATGAGGAGATGGGGGTGGAGTGGGGTGGCCCAGCAATCTTGGTAACTATGGTGACTGGGGAACCCCCTGGCCTGGCCAAAGAATAGGATCCAGCTGGGTCCTTGGAGGGGAGGTAGGAGAATTTTTCCAGAATAGGGGTCTGAGTTGGAAGGAGATCGTGCTGAGGGAGTGAAAACAGGGTGGGAGGAGGGTGGGGGGCAGTTGCTGCTGAGGACATCATCAAGCCAGGAAACCGGATACTGGGGGGCTGGGTGGAAGATGTGGGGGAAGAGATTGAATGGGGGGAAGCAGCCCCGCTCAGGCCGGACGCAGTCTCACCCATGTCCTTCGCACCTGACCAGGGGCAGGAGGAAGGAGGAGTACCCCAGCAACACTGGCAACACCATGGGGGAGGGGGAGGGTGGCTTTGGGGGGGATGGGAGGGGCTATTTTTAAACTTGGAAAAACCGTGAGTTCATCTCCACTCTGGAGGCCGCAAAGGCCCCATTGTACAGGGGTCCGGGGGGCGGGGGAGGGGGTGAGTGGCACAATGTGCGATTATGTTGGAGCAGGCAGGGGGAGCAGAGGGTGGGGGAGGGCTATCTTCCGTGGGTGGGGGAGGAGGGTGGAGGAGGGCTGTCTTCGTCACAGCTGGCCTACTGAACTCTGGGGTGGAGCCAGGCTGGGGCGTGGACTGGGGTTGGGGGACGATTTCCACCCTCACAAAGCCCCATGTTGGGGAGCTGGGGTCTCTGGCATCCGGTGGCTCATCCTGAGGAGGGGGCTGACGGTGGGATTCCCACAGCCTGGCTTTCCCAGGGACTGTAGGGTCTGTTCCCAGGCTCCCAGCATTCCGACGACTCCCCTGGGAGCTGCTGGCCTGTCCTTTCAGCCCCTTCCCTGCCAGGGAGTGGGGGGAGAGAAGGGGAAAGAGGATGTGGGTGCATCGGGACTCTTCCTGGGACGAGAGACCCTTAAGCCAGAGGGAGGGGGCAGCAATGGGTGGCTGGAGTAGGTTGAGGGGTGAGGGTCACAGCCCTCCCATACTAGTCCCTAGCCCTGCTGAGCCCTCCGATCGACCGAGGACTGCCGCTCTTGTCCCCTCCGACCCTAGGGGCCTCCCCAAGTGGGCCGGCCCACTTGCCCGACCTCAGGCCCGCAGCACGCACGGCCTCGGCCCGGGGGACCCAGCCGAGGCGGGAAGGCGCGGGCGCTAAGCCCCGGGGCCCGCAGAGGTCCCGCCCGCGGAGGCCGGGGGGCGGGGCGCGCGGCCGCTAGCACCAACCCAAACATTACCATAAATGCTCAGGCGGCCGCCGCGGGCCGGGCCGCCGCGGGCGGGGACCCTGCGCCCTCCGGAAGCCCCGAATCCGGCCTCCTGGCCTTTCCCAGCGCCGGCCAGCGGCGGTGATCAGGAGGCCGGGTCGCCCCCTCCGCAAAGCGGTGGGGCGGGGGAGAAAACCCAGGCTGCGTGGCGAGTCTCTGGGGCTGCCTCCTGAGAGAGCCCCGGGAAGGGCAAGAGTACGACCCTCCAGGCAGGATGTCAGCGCCTCCAGGGGTGGCGGCGGCTCGGTCCCCCTCCTGCTCTCCGAGCGCCACCCCTGTCGGCGGTGCTATCCTGGGTGTCAGTTCCCTGGCCTCGGAGCACCTAATCCCCTTCCCACGTCCTGGCCCCAGCCTGAACTTGGAGAATGAAGGATGACGGGGGGATGGGGCAGGGTGCTGGGAATTTACACCTCTCCCCCTCAGGGAAGTTCACATCCGCTCCCCAAAATACCACCACCCAGGGAGAGGAATGTCTGTCCCCAGAGAGCTGTTTGAGTTGTCGCTGAGGAAAGGCCAGCTGGCCCACAGGAGGGGAGTCTGTGGGAAACCTGGGGGTGCCGCGTTCCGCAACTCCTGGACCCTCTCCTCCCTGAAGGGCACTTGGGCATTTCCTTTTCCCTTTCACACAGAGCTTTGAGCAACCCGGGAGGAGCCCTGGAGGAGGGGAGCCTTGTCCCATTCCCCCAGGCAGAGCCTGGGCTTCTCACCGCAGTTGCCGTGGTGGGAGGCGACAGAGAGGAAAGGTGAGAGGGGGGCCTCTGCCGTCTCCTGGGCAGCCACACCCCACTGGCTGGGGCCTTAGGAGAACTTGCAGAGTGGAAAGACATAGGATTTTGAGTCACTGGAGCGCCCCACAGTAGGTCAGAGGGTAGCTGTACTATCCCAGGGCACCTTCCCTTCCCAACCCTGTCCCACTGGAAACCGCTCCTTCAACTTTGGTCTCAAACACTCTGGCTGTAAGTTCCATAAAGGAATCGGTGGCTTTGAGACAGTCTGCCACTTAATTAGCTAATCTTGGGCAAGTGCCCTGAGCAGTGACTGTTGAGAGGGGACAGTGCTCTGAATGAGGGAAGAAGCTACTCATATCTAATATGTGTACAGTGCTTTACAACGTAGACCTTTCACTTAAGGGTCATTTTCATGACTAGTGTTTGTCTTGATCTTTACAACAAAAAATGACGAAACTGAAACACAAAGAGTTATGTGACCTATGAGTGATGGGACTACATTTTTAAAAATTGTGATAACAGCTGGACACGGTGGTACAAGCCTGTAGGCCAGCTACTCAGGAAGCTGAGGCAGGAGGATCACTTGAGCCCAGAAGTTCAAGGCTGCAGTGTGCTATGATCATGCCTGTGAATAGCCATTGCACTCCAGCCTGGGCAACATAGCAAGCCTCTATCAATCAATCAATCAATGTGGTAAAGTGCACATAATATAAAATTGTAACCATTTTAAAGTGCACATGCATTGGTATTAAGTAACTTTACAATGTTGTGCAATCATCACTACTACCTAGTTCCAGAACTTTTTCGTCACCCTGAGGAGCTAAAATTTGAAACAAGATTTATCTAACTTCAAAGCCTGTGCAGTATACCTATAATAATTATAGTGGAATTAAGAGCTGAATGGTGTAGTATAAACAGGAAGGACATCAGGAATTTAGAAAAGGGAGTGTCCATGTGGCCTGTACTAGCCAGGAAAGTCTTATGGGAAATGTGGAGGCTTCAATGAAAGGTCAAGTTTAGATAGGGGAGGAGTGAGGAATGATCATTCCAGGCAGGAGAAATGGCAAAAAGAGAGGGATGGGACCGAAGAAAGGGGCACATATAGTGACAACTGCAGAATTTCTGTATCAGAACTGTTTCTGAGTAGCCATCTGGCTAGAAGATGGAGTTGGTGGGGAGGCTAGGTGACTTATCTTGAAATTGTATTTGCATAGCAAGCCCACTACTTTCATTTCCATTATATGTTTACTTGGAGTACCTTGAGGAGAACTTAGCTACACTCTCCCCCTTGGCACCACCCTTATGCAAACATTTGGTACTCAAAAAAGAGTTATATGGCTAACTGGAAATTCAGCGGGGTAGAGGGTGTGTGCATGGGAGAGCTTGGAAAGATGAGTTGGGGTTAGGTTATAGGGGAAGAGCTTGGGTCTTAGGATAGGCAATGGGGAGCCACTGCAGGTTCTAGAGCAATGGAAAAATGACATGAAATTGGGAATTCAGGTTTCAATTTCTTCTTGGCCTGAGAGCGCCCCCTGGTGCCCCTAGTTTGAATTTCCCTCATCTCACAGAGTAGGTGGGAGGATGGGGGAACTGCAAAGCAGGATTGATGAGTTGCAGAAGCTAGACTCTTGGATCTCATTTCACTCCATCCTGAGTGATGACAGCACTCAGCAAAACTAGAGGTGACATGTGGACAGAGAGGGTGTGAGATGAAGAGAGAAAGGGCATTGTCGTGGTTCCCTTCTGTCTGTCCCATAACTCTGTATGTATGTCTATTGTGCTTTCGGATAGAGTGCACTTGTCAGGAGTGCACTGAGATGGGGTCTGCAGGTAGGATGATGGCTAAGACAAGGTCTATGTGCTTGAGAAACGTGCACTGTCATCAGGGGGACAGACAAGTAAACAATTATAATATAACGTGCCAAGAACTAGGGTGCAAATATGCACATAAAACAGTGGCTGGTTGTAATGGCTCATGCTTGTAGTCCTAGCTACTTGAGAGGCTGAGGTGGGAGGATTGCTTTAGCCAAGGAATTGGAGGCTGCAGTGAGTTATGATCGTGCCACTGGACTCCAGCCTGGGCAACAGGCTTTATTTCTAATACAAACAGAGTAAGACCCTATCTCTAATACAAACAAACAAACAAACAAACAAACAAAACAAGAAAACAGTTAATTAACTCAGCTTGGGGTGGTCAGAAAAGGCTTCCTGGAAGAGTTGGCACCTGGCTTCATTTTAAGGGCTGAACAGTAGATAACCAGGTAAATGGGTATAGGGTGTGCTGTTTATTTATATATTTATTTTGAGACAGAGTCTCACTTTGTTGCCCAGGCTGTAGTGCGGTGGTGTCTCCATAACTTACTGCAGCCTCAAACTACTGGGCTCAACCCATCCTCCTGCCTCAGCCTCCTAAGTAGCTGGGACTACAGACGCACACCACAACACCCGGCTAATTTTTCTATTTTTTGTAGAGACAGGGATCTCATGATGTTGCCCAGCCTGGTCTTGAACTCCTGGGCTCAAGTGTTCCTCCCGCCTTGGCCTCTCAAGGTGCTGGGATTACAGGCATGAACCACTGTGCCAGGCCAGGGTATGCTGTTTAAAATGTGACACGGCACAATCTGTGCAGGGGACTCTAGCAGTTGGTTAATATCCTTCAAGGGCAGATGACACTAGTGAAAGATGAGGTCAGATTACAAAGGCATAAACCATGGGAAATTAAGAGCAACAGGGTGTGTATAAATCATTTTAAGCAGGGGAGCAACCACAAGCTAGTTTAAATCCATTAGAGTTCAGGTCTCAGAGGTATAGAACCAAAGACCTGACTTTCTAAGGTTTCATTTCCCCTCTCTGGTCCCTCCCCTACTCCCTTCTGGGGAGGCTGCCTCCTACACAGAACCTCCAAGCTAGTTCATTTGATCATAATAGCCTCACACTAGAATGGGAGATAAGGCAGAGGTGGGGTGTGTGGCAGGGGAGTCGTTCTTCCCTTATTTCATCCACAGTTGACCAAGATTCTCCTGGCAGCCTCTGCCCCCTCCCACATGAACTTGAGGTGGGACACACACTTCACTGAGTCCTCCAAAAACAATTCTTGCACAAACTCCATGCGTTGGAGTACTATGCAGTTGTTAAAAGAATAAAGACAATCTCTATACACTGATATGGAGTGACTGGGTCTTCAAAAGTCTCATTGAAAATGCATAATATAAAAAACTATGCATGGATTTCAAAAATTTTTTGCACCAAAATAAACTTGTACCAAGTTGTTATAACATGTCTGTACAGGATCTAGTTTGAAGCACTAAGAAGGAAAAACATCAGTTTGAAAAGTGCCCCTATCAGAGCAACATGAATCCTGCTAAAATTGAAGGAAGAACAACCATCAAATTTGTGGTGAAGCTTGGGCAGAAGAATGGTGAAATCGTTAATGCTTTATGAAAAGTTTACGGAGGCAATGCCCCAAGGAAATCAGCAGTTTACAAAGGGATAACTTGTTTTAAAAGGGGACGAGACAATGCTGAAGATGAAGCAAGCCTGCAGCAGACCATTTGCATCAATTCACAAGGAAAAAGATTTATCTTTTTTGTGCCCTAATTGAAGAGAACTGACAATTAATAGCAGAAACAACAGCCAACACCACAGACATCTCACTTGGTTCGGCTTCCACAGTTCTGACTGAAAAATTAAAGTTGAGCAAACTTTCTACACTCTGGGTGCCAAAACTATTGCACCCAGATCAGCTGCCGACAAGAGCAGAGCTTTCAATGGAAATTTTAAACAAGTAGGATTGAGACCCCAAAGCATTTCTTTGGAGAATTGTAACGGGAGAAGAAACATGGCTTTACCTGTATGACCCAAAGCACAATCAAAGCAAAGGCTACCCAGAGGTGGGCGTGTCCAGTCAAAGCAAAAGCAGACTGGCCCAGAGCAAAGGTCAGGGCCACAGTTTTTTGGATGCTTGTTGATTTTCTGGACAACCAAAGAATGATGACATCTACTTATTATGAGAGTGTTTTGAGAAAGTTAGCCAAAGCTTTAGAACAAAAACACCTGGGAAAGCTTCACCAGAGAGTTCTCCACCATGGCGATGCTCTGCTCATTCCTCTCATCAAACAAGGACAATTTTTCGAGAGTTTCAATGGGAAATAATTAGGCATCCATTTTCCAGCCCTGATTTGGCTCCTTCTGACTTCTTTTTGTTTCCTAATCTTAAAACATCTGTAAAGGTCACAACTCACATGTTGCTTAAAAAAAATAGAAAAAAATTAAAAAAAAATAAAAAATCTGTAAAGGGCATCTATTTTTCTTCAGTTAATAATGTAAAAGAGACAGCATTGACATGGTTAATTCCCCAGGACCCTCAGTTCTTTAGGGATGGACTAAATGGCTGGTATCATCACTTACAAAAGTGTCTTAAACTTGATGGAGCTTATGTTAAGAAATAAAGTTGATATTTTTATTTTTATCTTTTAATTCCATTTTCCATAAACTTTTTGAAGTCCCCTTGTATAATTTTAAATTAAAAAAGTAAAGAATGCTAGCTTTTGTGTAAGAAATGGTGGACATTTTCATGTTATACATCTATAGTTATATGTTGAAATATAAACAGTGAAAGGATAAAAAACAAAAGTAGCTACTTAAAGAAGGATGGAAGGAACAGGCCCACCCATAATATTTGTGGGGCTGGGGCAAGGTATAAATGAAGGCTCATATATCATATGTCTGAATATTTGAAATATTTTTAATCTAACTGTTAAGTGTGCTCTATCCTCCTACCTTGACAAATATTCTTTCTAATGATAAAATAAAAAAAATATGTAAAGCTGTGGGCTGGGTGTGATGGTGCACACCTGCAATCCAGCTAGTTGAAGACTGAGGCAGGATGATTGTTTGAGCCCAGGAGTTTGAGATCAGCCTGGGTAACGTAATAAAACACCCCGTCTCAAAAAACAAACAAACAAACAAACAAACAAACCAAAGTTATGGTTTTTGTATGACTCAAAGCCAGCAAAATATCCAAGATAAACTATAATGATTGCATATATTATTGTCTAGGTGTTCTCATGATGGGCCAGCAATATTTGGATGGGTAATGAAGTCATATGATTCATAAATGACTATATATTGGTTTCATAAAATTAATTTTTCTTGTTTCACTTTGGAAAAATCCTTAATTATGTTGTTATAGCAAAAAAATTTCTCATAATGCATATTCTATTGCCAGTAATGCCAAATTAATTGACCTATTTTGAGTCATTATGGTTTTAGGTCTTTAAAAAATTAATTTCACTTTGGAGAAACTTTGCTGAGGTCTTAGCAACTGAAATTATTACTAGTACGTTTAAGCTATACTTAGGTTCAAAAATGAATCAAACATTTTATATGTCATGTTCAAGTATTATAAAGGGGTTACATATAAAAATATTTTATCATATAAATCTTGGTCATTTATATTATAATTTTCACCATCTCTTAAAGCAATATCTAGATCCATTTGTTATTTCTTAGGTTTTACTTCTTTCAAATTCTTTAATGCTGAGATAATATAAAGAAAACCCCAGACCAGGAGTGGTGGCTCATGCCTGTAACCCTAGCACTCTGGGAGGCTGAGGCAGGAGGATCGCTTGATGTCAGGAGTTCAAGACCAGTCTGAGAAAGAGTGAGACCCTGTCTTTACTAAAAATAGAAAAATTAGCCTGGCGTGGTGGTGCACACCTGTAATCCCAGCTACTCAGAAGGCTGAGGCAGTAGGATTGCTTGAGCCCAGGAATTTGAGGTTGCTGTGAGCTAGGCTGACACCATGGCACTCTAGCCTAGGCGACAGTGTGAGACTCTGTCTCAAAAAAAAAAAAAAAAAAAAATTAAAGAAGAAAAAAATCTACTTGTAACAGCATTTAGCAGCATTCTCATCATGAATCCAACAATAGTTACAAGGTCATTTGTGATATGGGTTTTTTCCAAGATGTTTCATCTTTGGGTAGATCCAGAATGTTGTATTTAATCTTTTTATTGTTCCAAAGAGTGCTATTAATATCAGCACAGTTAGGGTAACAAGTTGGAGTATGTGCCATACAGGGGACATGGCACAAAAAATGCTTCTGGAGTTTTGCCCAAAATTTGGCTTGTTCACCTTTGTCTTTATTAACCATGTTAGTGCCATTATCGTAGACTTGCCCTTGACAATCTTTTAAATCGATCCCCAAAATTATATATGTTTTTTTTCCCCAGTTCTTTCCTTAAGTCAAAATTGGGGTAAAGCCAGTTAAATACAAATGTATGTTTCACCTAGACCTACATATATACAAATATTAAGAGAACTATGAATTAATATAACAAATTGTCCCTCAACCATTATTGCAAATACTGCATTAATTTCTGAGCACTTCTGGAACCACAAGTTGGAAAAGGAAGAAATTAAGAAGGATTTCTTTCTACTTATTTATTTATTTTCTATTTATTTATTTGTTTTCTGATATGGGGTCTCACACTGTTACCTGAGCTAGAGTGCAGTGGCATCATCATAGCTCACTACAACCTCAAACTCCTGGACTCAAGTGATTCTCCCACCTCAGCCTCTCAAGTAGGTAGGATTGCAGGTGCACAAATTATATATATATAGTTGTTGTTGTTTTTTGAGACAGAGTCTTGCTCTGTCACTCGGGCTAGAGTGCAGTGGCATTATCGTAGCTCACCGCAACCTCAAACTCCCGGGCTCAAGTGATCCAGTCCTCCTGCCTCATCCTCCTGAGTAGTTGGGACCACAGGAGTGCACCATGATGCCTGGCTAATTTTTCTATATTTTGTAGAGACAGGGTCTCCCTATTTTGCTTAGGCTGGTCTTGAACTCCTGGCCTCAAGGGATCCTCCCACCTCAGCCTCCCAAAGTGCCAAGTGAGAGCCACCACATGCAGCTCTTTTCTTACCTACGTGCTCTACTGTCTCAATCCTCTCCTGCACAAACCCACAGCCTTTAGTGGCGTTTGGACACAGTCACCTCATGTTTCCAGGACGTGGGTTATGAGATGTGCAGAAGTGCTTTCTGGGCCTAAACGTTGCTATTTCTGGAGCTGATGTTTGGGGTTCTAGGCTCTGCTGTACCAGTGATCCTGATTAACAGAGGAACCCATGTGTTCTTTTATGAAGACACTTTTTGGGTCTGTTTGTTATACATGGGGCCCTCTAAAGCTTGGGTGGTACTGGGAGGGAGTAGGGTGGAGGGTGCAGGGATGAAACCAAACCCACTGTGAAGGTACCTTCTTATATGGTTTTGACTTTGGGACCCTATAAATGATTTGCATAATTAAAAAAATGAAATAAAATTTAAAATAATCCAACTCTAAAACCATGGTAATAATACAGACTTTACTGAATGCTTGATGGGGAGATGAGGGGGAGGGTCATAGTATACACAATAACACACAACTCCTGAATTAGACATTCTTTCCTGTTTTTTCCCAAACTCTTAATCCCCAACCCTTCATAACCTCTAAAAATCCCTTCTATTGTCCCAGCTAGAATCTTTCACCAAGGAAAACAAAAACCCTGCAGTTAGCACAACAGCAGAAACCAATTGCTGCTACACCAGCCCCCTAGAGGGCTTTGGTTCACTCCACTACCTCTTCCATTATAAAATTACGCAAGGATAGGGCTTCTAGGCGGTCAGTTTTCCCAAGATCTGGTTTATGTTCTTCTCAATGCCTGGGACTCACACTATTAAACGATTTAAACTTCCTCCCTAAAATCAACTGGAGTCTTTGTCACTGCCCAAAGCAGGATTACCAGCTGGGTTTCCTGGGGGTCAATGGTTGTGGCTGATTAAATGTGGTTTTGGATTAGTAAGTCTCAGATCACTCAAAGTGGTGGTCTTGGTCCCAAAGGAATGGAAATACTCTCTCAGAGCATCCTGCCAACTCTGAGAAGGCCTTTACATACCTCCTGGTGTGGAAAAATGGCCCGTTAATTGAACACAGTGGGCCGGGTGTGGTGGCTCAGGCCTGTAATCCTAGCACTCTGGGAGGCCTAGGCAGGTGGATCATTTGAGCTCAGGAGTTCGAGACCAACCTGAGCAAGAGCAAGACCCTGTCTCTACTAAAAAACTAGAAAGAAATTAGCTGGACAACTAAAAAAAAATATATAAAAAATGAGCCCGGCATGGTGGCGCATACCTGTAGTCCCAGCTACTCGGGAGGCTGAGGCAGAAGGATTGCTTGAGCCCAGGAGTTTGAGGTTGCTGTGAGCTAGGCTGACACCAAGGCACTCTAGCCCAGGCAACAGAGTGAGACTCTGTCTCAAAAAAAAAAAATGTCCCTGAGGACAACTGTGGAAGAAGTGGTCAGTTATATTGAGGGCTGCAGGAAGATTGATTAATAACAATAAAGTGTTCACTGGACAAGTAAGATGCCTGAAGAAGAGAGGTTAGGGGTAAGGGTTTCGAGAATGTTGAAAGGGAGGTGGGCACATCCCCTGAAGATTTGAAATGGGAAAGGATGCACAGTGGGACATAAAAACACCACCAGCAACAATAACCACCACCATAAGGCATGATCTGGGCCAGGGGATAAAGCTAATTTTTATATTATTCTCCTTTGTTTAGACAGATTAACATTTTGTGCTCAGAGCTTGGTTTGGGTTGGGGGTAGAAATACACTGTTCTTGACAATCCAATAATAAAAACTGGGAAGTTGGAGTCTGATGGCTGGAGAAAGGTAGGGGAAACCTCAAGAGGAAGAGAGAGAGAAAGGGCCGGAGAAAATATTAAGTTGGGGCCTGACAGTAGTGAGAAAGAGGGTGGAGAAAAGCCAGTGGAGGTTTAGAAACCCCAGTTCTCCATCTGCGCTATGGCATAACATACCTGTTGTGACCCCAGTGCCTCAGTAAAGCTTTGCTGCATAGCTCAGCCTTGTATCAGCCATGCTTTGGGGAATGAAGGACTCAGGTAGTGTCCACGGTGGGGTGTAGAGGGGACAAACACTTTCAGGAGTTCAGTGGAGATGGAACTCCATTGAACAAGTAGGAAATTAAAGAACAAGTAGGAAATCAGTACAAGCAGGAAATTAAGCAAAGGAGACCAGGGGAAAATTCCCTGAGTATCCTTGGAGTTAGTAGAAAACACCAGGATTCTCAATATATTTGGGAGGGGTTTCAAATACATTTTGAATATTGTTTGAGAATTAAAGAAAAGGGTGACTTTCTGAGGAACCTGGGGCCACTCAGGCATAGATATCCAACTAAATTGTTCAAGTAAACAAATTAATAAGGACCGGGGTAGGAAGCTGCGCTATTTCCAATCTGTGGTCCCCTTTTCTCAATGACAGTGACGTAATCTCCTGAGGATGCTGAGAAACCCTGATGAGCGTGGTTTGGAATAGCAGTTTGGGAATCTCCTGGAACAATCCGTTTCCCCTTGTGAGCCGCCTGATAACAGGCACTGTCGTAAACTTATTTTTTGAATCCTTAATGCATTGTAGGAGCCCAATAAATGATGGAATAAATGAATGAATAGAAGACGAGGAAACGGATCTCAGCGGGCTGTGAAGGCGGCGCTGTTCCAGAGCTCAGGCCAAAGGCGGTGGCCTCCGACCCGAGCCTAAAAGCGTTCGGTTGCCGGGGGGAAAGGACAGTGCCCAAGTGCAGCCGAGACCAAGGTCTGGCTCTTTTAGAGGGCGGGGCTCGGAGGTTGTATTTTGACGCTCCTGTCAACGGGCCAATCACCGCTTCAAAGGGGCGTGGATTGACGGATTGACATCCGTCTCCTCCCCACCTTTGGAAAAATACTTGTTTGGGCGCAATTCAAACGGACCAATGAGTGCTCGACTTTCCTGCGGCTGGCCCTCATTGATTGGCCGGAGTTTGTCATCCCTCCCTCCTTGTCACGCCTCTTGCCCCACCCCTTTGCACACAAGATGGCGGCGCCCAGCGGAGTAGAGGCCGCGTCTGTGGTTTGCCGAGGCTGACTCCTTCTCTTGCTGCCCCTTTGGGCGCAAAGCGCCGCGGGCGGGAGGCCGCGGGCCGGGCGGGGACAGGGGCACCTGCGTAGCTGGACTGCGAGCCCGCGCCCAGCCTGCGCCTCCCCCACCCGGCCCCGGCCCGATCCCATCCCGTCTGTTCCTGGTCTCCTCCCGGTCTGACCCATTGCCTGGCCGTGGTACGCCACACCGGTCTCCAAAGCTGAGGTCGCTCCTCCAGCCCAGGCTTGCCTTCACTTTAGATATGTTTGGTCTCTTCCCTCCCAAACAGCTCGCCTTTAAAACCGGGACTCTTGGACTGGCGCCTGACCCCCTTTCCCTCTGCTAAGACTGCACTTCTCTCTGACCTGACCCACTTCTTCCTCGGACTCTTGCTTTCCCCTTGGGTGGAGACTGCTCACTTCCCTTCCAAATTGATCCCTGACCCCCCAAAATATTGACAACCTGGACTATCCCCTCAACCAAGGAGTCAAACTTCCTTTTGGACTAACCTCCATACTCCTATCATGGAGGCAGTGTACCTGATAGTGAACGGGGTGGGCCTGGTGCTGGATGTGCTGACCTTGGTGTTGGACCTCAACTTCCTGCTGGTGTCATCCCTCCTGGCTTCCGTGGCCTGGCTTCTGGCCTTCATCTACAACCTGCCACACACGGTACTGACTAGTCTTCTGCACTTGGGCCGAGGAGTCCTGCTTTCACTGCTGGCCTTGATGGAAGCCTTGGTCCGGTTCACCTTTGGGGGTTTGCAGGCCTTGTGTACCCTGCTTTATAGCTGCTGCTCTGGCCTGGAGAGCCTAAAGCTCCTGGGGCACCTGGCCTCTCATGGGGCACTGCGGAGCCGGGAAATACTGCACCGGGGCATCCTCAATGTGGTCTCAAGTGGCCATGCTTTGCTGCGCCAGGTTTGTGACATCTGTGCCATTGCCATGAGCCTGGTGGCTTATGTAGTCAACAGCCTGGTCAACATCTGCCTTATTGGCACTCAGAACCTCTTCTCCCTGGTGCTGGCCCTGTGGGATGCGGTGATGGGGCCTGTGTGGAGGATGACAGATGTGGTGGCTGCTTTCCTAGCCCATATTTCCAGCAGTGCTGTGGCCATGGCCATCCTCCTTTGGACCCCCTGCCAACTAGCCCTGGAGCTGCTGGCCTCAGCTGCCCGCCTCCTGGCCAGCTTTGTGCTGGTCAATCTGACTGGCCTGGTGTTGCTAGCTTGTGTGCTGGCAGTGACAGTGATTGTGTTGCACCCCGACTTCACTGTGAGGCTGGCCACCCGGGCACTCAGTCAACTCCATGCCCGGCCATCCTACCACCGTCTCCGAGAGGATATCATGCGTCTGTCTCGCTTAGCACTGGGCTTTGAGACCTGGCGCCGAGTCTGGAGCCGCAGCCTGCAACTGGCAAGCTGGCCGAACCAGGGAGGGGCACCTGGAGCCCCCCAGGGTGACCCTAGGAGGGTGTTCTCAGCCAGGACCCGGAGACAGGACACTCTCCTTGAAGCAGGGCACAGATCAGAGGCAGAGGAGGAGGAGGTCAGGACCTTCAGAGCAACACCTGCCAGGGGCCGGGAGAGGCTCAATGAGGAGGAGCCTACAGGTGGGCAAGACCCATGGAAGTTGCTGAAGGAGCAAGAGGAGCGGAAGAAATGTGTCATCTGCCAGGACCAGAGCAAGACGGTGCTGCTTCTACCCTGCCGGCACCTGTGCCTGTGCCAGGCTTGCACCGAAATCCTGATGCGACACCCCATCTACCATCGCAACTGTCCGCTCTGCCGCCGGGGCATCCTGCAGACCCTCAATGTCTACCTCTGAAGACTCCCTCCCTACCTGCCCACCTCTCCATGCTCCATGCAGGCACCCACACTAGGACAGCATTACCATCTCATCTCTGGGTCCTGGCCTGAATCCCCTCCTGCCCCTGTGGCTGTCACGCCAAGCCTCCAAGCCATACATCCAGGACTTCGAGATGGGATACTCTGGAAGTCTATGATCTGGGTGGGGGCAGGGTAAGATAGCTTCTCCTTACCTGGTGGTTCCCTTTGACGCTGAGGGTGGTGAGTATGTCACTATGCAAGGGCCCTGAGACTGTTCACTGTGGGCTCTCCTTCAGCCTGCCCAGGGCCCATCCAGATGCCAGCCTCTGGGGCTATCCCTCTCTGCTTCTGGTTTTTCTGTTGGGAATTTGTAGGTTCTTTTCCTGCCTCCTTCCCACTTCTTCCCCAGTTTCTGCAGCTATAACACATCTGTTTGGGTGTTTTGGCAACTCAAGGGCCTTGGAATGATTTTGAACACAAGTTCAGCCAGAGCCCCTGTACCCTGGTAGGCTTTGAGGGTGATATCTCTCAGGTGCCCTTAGAGCCAGTTCTGCCTGTCATGATCTTATGAGGCTCCCTTTCAACCTGATCCAAAAGCTGGGATCAGGAGTTTACCGCTGCGTGGGTGCAGCTACACCTGGCTTTGGGACCATGTGCCCTCCGGCACCCCAGCTCACTGGGAGCCTCAGGAGGGATAACCAGATTTCTACTCATTCCCCTTTCACTCCCCACATCACATAGAAAAATGGCGTTCTGTCTCTCCCTAGCATTGGGGTGGGCAGACTGTGCACATTTCACTAGGGTCCAAACACAGAAGGGGCTGGGGCCCAGGGGCCTGCAGCTCCCTGAGGGGTCCATCTGGCCCAGTTTCCAATGAATAAAGTTCTGTTGACAGCTCTGACAGCCTCTGTGTGCATCCCTGCAAGGGTGAGCAGTTGGTTGAGGTAACCGATGCTCCATCAGGGTCCTTCTGTCCTGCTGGAGTCAGAAGTGTGGTCTGTGGGGGGAACCTGGGCTTAAACTGGAGGATGGGGGAAGAGCTAAGATAGGGTGGGAAGACTGTGCTATGGGGAGAGCCCATGCCAGGGCGTGGCGGATTAGCTCTCACTCCCTCTGACCTGTGCCCTCTCACACATGGCTCTTGAAAAGCCTTCCCTCTTTTCCATTTTTGCCAGAATTAAGCCCTCGTAGAGAGGAATGTGAACTGTCTCACCTCTTGAGTCAAGCTTCCTAGCTTTTTCTCTGGTGCCACTCTTCCCAGGAGGGAACTGGGGTTCCTACTGCCTGGAGTCTAATCTACCCTCTGATCCCTGGAGGAGCTGGTGCTGGGCTTTGTACCTCGGCATAGAGTCTGCACCGTGATGGGCTGGAGTAGGGCTGTGGGACTTCCTGGTGGAGGCCAGGGAGCTGAAGCCCAGGATGCCTGAGACCTGTCTCTAGCTCATATCTGGGGCCCAGGCCCCATTGGTTATATCTGCTCTCATGTGACCAGGAAGAGAGGAGGGGCACCCCCCCATAATTGTATGTTTCATCTAGGAGCATAATGCCTGGCACTGCCTTCTGGGGAGGGGGGCGGGGAGCGAGTAGGTCCTGAAGGAACTCTGAGGAGAGGCCCCTCCACTTTCTCTGGGCTTGAGAGGCTGAGCAGGCTGTGGGACTGGCAAGGCCTGGTTTGTTAGTCATCGGATTGGGGGTGGGGCCCAGGCTGGGTTCTGAGGGTCAGGGGCGGGGAGCCTTGAAGGGGCTTTGTGGCCAGCCTCAGACATAGTGGCTCGGCCCACCCAGGCTATGCCGGGCGCAGTGGGGGAGAGTTCTTCATCTCCACCTCAGAGTTGGGAGGCCCAAGGGAGGGCTTGGCACTTTCTCCTCCCTTCCCCCAACCCTGGAGGGGGAGCTGAGCAAGGGGAGGCTTGGCTCCTTCCAGTCTCTGTTTAATGTGGGGATAAACATTTTATGAGAAGAAGATAAACTTCCTGAGCTGGGAGCGAAGGACCCCCTTTTCTTCCACCCCCATCTGGAATTCCTTTGGCCTACCTCAATACCGGTCCTCCCACCAACCACCCCAGCAGTCATGAGCTCAAGCTACCCAGGGTCCCTGCTGCAGCCTGGAGCTGTGGCGCCCCCTTGTGGTAAGCTCGGAAACGACTTATCTCTGGACACCCAGGGACACTCCACCAGTGAGAGTGGCACCAGTGAGAGAGCAATAAATAGCTTTCCAGTCATCTGGGGACCAGACAAGCAGACAGAACAGCCATGAATGAAAATCTCGGGCTCTTTTTTGGATCAGGACAAGGGTGTGTGTGGTGAAGGCAGCCCCACCCGGTTCATTTGGCATCTTTGTATTAGAAAAAGGTGCCCCTTTCTTTCTCTGGATGGCCAGAGACCTGTACCAGGAGGGTATCCCTCTCAGTCAGACACTCCTGTTCACAACGTACAGACCTAGGTGGCAGCTCTGTGGAGCAGCCTGTCACCCACGTGGGCCTGCTTCCTGTATCTCCTGCCCCAGATCTCCCTCTCACCCAAGAACCCTCCCTTCTGCCTGAGCACACGGCTCCACACCATGGTACTCAGATACAGGGCATCCCCACCACTAAAGAAAGGCTGAAGCCAGTAGGAGGGTTTTTAGATTTATTGAGTGATCTCTGAGAAAAGGCCGGCCCCAGGAGTAGGAGGGATGGGGGAGGACCCAGAGAGGCAGAGGTCCAGGAAGAGAGCACCCCACCGTGGGGTCCTGGGCCAGAGCAATTGGAGAACCCACACTTGCCAGCACTGCACATTCCTTGGTCTTGGGCAGAAATCCAGCCACTGCCCCATGCTGTCAGAACTGATCTCAGACAGCCTCTGTCCCCATTCCTTGCAGCAGGACTGAGAGGCCCCTATCCCACCTCCCTAGTCATTCACAATATTCCAGGGGAGCCAGCCCTCCTGGGTGATATGGCTGTCAGTGTCACACCCTCCTCTAGGAGTGAGAGGGTGAGCTCACTTTCCAGTGAGCACTAAGCGAAGACGGGGGAGCTGTGCCAGTCAGAGTACACCAGAAATCCAGAGAAGGTGCTGTCTGTCTTGATGCTGGCATAGATGCCAATGTAATCACCCACGCCCACCTGCACCCACACCTGGTCCTCGGGCTCCAGCCTCACCATGGCGCCCCCCGAGAGCGAGGCTGGCTTGGGCCACCCCCCGAAAAACTGGAAGAAAGAGGCGATGGATTGGCCATTCTTGACCAGATCGAATTGCAGGCTGGCCCGGTAGACGGTGGCGTGGACCGCGAAATAGTAGATCCCGGGCACCTGGCAGGTAAACTTGCCGGTGGTGGCGTCGTAATGTCCCTGCTCGTTCACCAGCACGCGGTCGAAGGGTAGGGGCGCATCGGACAGCGGAGGCACCCGGCTCTCGGAGCGCTTAGCGCTGAAGGCGGAGCGTGGGGGCACGGAGCACTCCCCCGCAGGCCCGGTCGCGCCCGTGGGTCCCGCCTCTCCTCGCGGCCCGGGGTCCCCACGCGGCCCCGGCAGCCCTGCGCGGATAAGGGAGCGGTTAGGGTGAGAGTAGCGGCCGGGTCAGCCCGCAGTGGGGTGCCCGAGGTCGACTCTAGGGACACCCCGCCGCCCCGCCCGGGCCTCCCTAACCTTCGGCTACTGCCTCCCTGCGCACCAGTTTCTCCCCACCAGTTCCTGAAGCGCTTAAGGCAGATCCGAGGGGCAGGTCAAGGAGGGTCCCGGGAGCTTTGGCTCCCGCCGGCGGACTCAGCCCGTCCCCCGCGCGCAGCAGCGCCCCCTCGCGGCCGCCGCGAGCCCCGGGGAACACCGGAGAGCGGAGCCGCGCGGTGCTCGCTCCGACGTCCCCATGGACAGCAGCGAAGGTGCCTTCTTACCCGGCTGCCCGCTCTCGCCTTTCTCGCCTGGAGCTCCGGGCGCGCCGTCGCGACCGTCACGGCCGTCGCGGCCTGGCAGGCCCTGGCTGCCATGGTGGCCAGGAGTTCCTGGAAGGCCAGGGTGCCCCGGGCACAGGCTGGGGATCTTGTTGTCATCCAGCGGGGGAGAGCCGGCCGCCAGGCCCAGGAACAGTAAGGCGAGGAGCAGCCTCATGGCGCTGGCACCCGGAGCCCGAACGCTGGGGTCCTCTCGTGGTCTGTGGGCTAGGCAGGGCTGGAGTCGGGACCCAGAATTCTGGGACCTGCCTGGCTCCCCACCCCGGCTCGGCCGGGTCGGTCCCCACCCCACTGCCACGCCCCTGAGACAGGGGATGCAGAAAGGCCCCCCCCCCCCAGATCCGAGCTCCCGGAGAGCACAGGCGAGAGCGAGAGGAGAGGCCGGCCCTCCCAATCCCCAGCGCCCGGCCCGCGCCCAGGCTTTCCCACAGTCTCCTCCCCGTCCCCGTTCCCCTCCTCCGCCACACTCACCCCCCTCCCGGCTCCCCGATGGCCTCCTTGTGGGCGCTCGCTACTCCGGACCCTGCAGTCGGCCGTGCTCCCGCCCCTGCGCTTGTACCCAGCCAGGGGCCCCCTGCCCTCGCCGTCCCCCGTCCTGGTTCGCTCCCTGCCGGCTCCGCTCTGCTCCTCCCAGACTCCAAGAGGAAACCAGTTGTTCGGGGGCCAAGAGCTCTGGACCGGGAAATAGCTGGGAAATAACTCGTGGTGTCGCCCGGCGGGCGGCCAAAGTTTGGGGGGAGAAAGGAGGGGGAGAGAGACTTGAGCCGGCACAGAGAGGCAGACCGTGAGGGACACACACTCAGGGCCCCTCCTGTTCCCAGGAGCCGGAGGAGGAGAGGCGGGGCAGTGACAGAGACCAAGGACGACCCTAGTCCAGGAAGAAATACAAGCAGAGAACTGCGGTGGAGAGTTCTAGAGGCGGATAGTCAACTGGATCCCCAGGGCCTAGAACAGGGCCTGCCACCTTAGCTGGCACTCAGTATATTTTTATTGCATAAATGAAAAAGTCAGAATGCAGGTGACAGACAATGTGAAAAAGCAGTTGAAAACGGGGAAGGCACAAGATGGGAAATCTGAGTGAGAGACCTGGATGGGAAGGAGTCTAGATTGTCCTTTGGCACAGTGGGGGGCTGGGTCAGCAGCCTGAGCAGCTGGGGCAAATAGGGGACAAAGAAGGAGCAGGGAGGAGGGTCCCATTAGCCCCTGTGGATGACTCCTCCTTGCCCTCCCTAGGAGGCCCCAGAGAGAATGGGCAGAGTGCCTGCAGGTCCCCTTCCTTGGCTCCCCCACTTGCCCACCCTGACTGGCAAAGGACGGTGGGCAGGCAGAGGGTGGAGGGCAGGGGCCGGCTTCAGGGTCAGGGCTGGGCACAGGCTTCCAGGCCAGCTGCCTCAGGCAGCCTGTTGCAGTTGAAGGGCCAGGGGGTGCCCAGTAATGCCAGGCCAGACTGGCACTGGTGCTCTGCCTCCTGGCAGACAGAGCGGCAAGGGGGAAGGACACTGCCTAGGGGGGTGCAGCGGGGCACGAGCAGCCCACAAAGGAGCCTCCGGAAATTCTGGTAGCAGGGCAGACTTGTCAGGCTCTGTGGAAGGAGGAGACGAGCCCTCAGGCACCCTGCTCCCCAGGGCTCCCCAGGCTCCTGCCCTGTCCCGGGGCCTCCTCCTTATCTCTGCCCAGAGCACCTTATAACCGCTGAGGACCTCCACCACCTCCTCCTGGGTGGCCATGCCCACCCAGATATTAGGGAAGGCCGTGGTGTTGTAGCTCAGACCGATGCACATCTCCACCTGGACAGGCTCACAGGTCAGCTCTGCAGGGTGGGAGGGGAGAGTCACTGTGCGGACACTTGCTGTGTGGCCTGGGGTGAGTCACCTAATTGCTCTGGGTTCTGGTTTCTACATGGGTCAGCTGGGGGTTGCTGTGCGAATCCAAGGAGATAACAGGGAGAGATGCTTCGCATACCCCGAGCAGCCCTGCCATCCTGAGGGCCCGCTCCAAGCAACATTCGCCAGCCCTGGGCATCGTACAGGGACCTCTGTGATCTCAGGCAATACGGGCACCCACATTTGCAGGGACCACTTGGGCCTCTGGTGGAAACTCCGCTGTTCTGTGTAAGATCTGACCTTCACCTTTGGGGTGGGCTGTGGAGAGGGACTCTGTGTGACAGTGGGACTGGTTCCTGAACCCGCATTGATCCCCGTATTCCCGTTTCCCTTGGGGTGACACTGAGTACCACTGCCACCACCAGCTGAGAGTCAGTCCAGGCCTCTGTGAAGCAGCCTTAGAGTCGAGATAGTGAGGCCCAGCCCCCCTTGGCCCTATCAGGGAGGACAGGGTGGAGTGTTAGGGAGTCTGCCAGCAGGGTTTCTGTAAGGTGGGCACCCAGGCTGCCCCCGCCTGCTGGCCCTGCCCACGGTGCCCGAGCAGGCTTCTCACCTGGGGGTGGGAACAAGGGGCTACTGCAGTTGTCACTGCTGCTGTCTGGGCAGTCTCTCCACAGGTCACACATCCACTGCAGACTCTTACACCCTCCATCCTGGCAGGAGAACTTTCTGGGCCCACAGGGGTCTGTAGGCACAGGGGCATGACAGTACCCAGGGACATGCCTACAGCCCCACTGCCCTCACGGTGCCTGACCAGGGTTCAGAGCCTTTCTCTGAGCCCTGGAGGCACCCCTGCTGCCCACAGCCCCTTGCCCAGGGGCACCTACTCTCTGTGGCATTGAAGGCCCAGTAGGTGGCTGAGAAGCCCCCGCTGCTGATGCCATGATCTGTCCTTAAGAGCACAGCCAATTCGTGGTGCGAGGAGATGAGGGGCGGGGGTGGCTCTGCTCCACAGAACCTGCCCAAAGCAGAGAGCAGCGCTGAGCACAGGCCCCAGCTGACCTGGGCTCCACCGCAGCCTCCCACAGACCTGGCTCTGAGCCAGGAGCTCTGGGCGATGCCGGAGGTGAGGGAGACAGTTGCTGATGCAGGGAGGTTAGGGTCTGGCAAGGAAGACATGCATATTTAGTAGACAGAGTATTAAGCAAACTGCTCACACTCAGCCACTTTGAGATGGGAACAGTCAGTTGAGGGTTTGTAGGAGAGGTGGCAATGCCTCCTGCAGGGTGGGAAGAACTGGGGTAGGGAGAGGTTTGGGAAAGGGCCTCCTGGGGACGGGGTGACTGTGGAGTGAAGGCTTGGAGGTCAGAAGCACAGCCTGTGTTGGGGGACAGTGAAGAGACCTCTGGCTTGGAGTAACGGAAGAAAATGAAGCTGAGAGGAGTGCAGCGGTGCGGAGGAAGCGCCAGACTGCAGGAGGCTATCCACGGCCCCCTCCCCTGGCTCGTGTACCTGCCCAGGAGGCTGAGGGCCCCTGAGCCGCTGGTCTCATACACTTCCACGTAGTCAAACTTGCACTCGTCCTGAGCTTCCAGGCTGAAGTTGTGGAACTGCAGTTCTATGCCGTATCCAGCAGGCACCGAGATATGCCAGGTGCAAAGCTGGGGGAGGGCACAGATGGGGTAGTTCACGCTACTTCCTCCTGTCCCAATGTGGGCATCCAGGCTGAGCTCCAGAAGGGGCTTCTTCCCCCAGTGCAGGCTAGGCAGGGAGGGGCACTGCCCACCCAGCTCTTGTCATTAGTAGCTCTTAAACTGAGAAGGGCCTTTTAACTTATCTGGTCTCAGAGATGAGTTTACTCAGAGTAGGAACATCTAGGTACACAATAAGCACTAAATAATATTCCCCTCCCACTTGCTTGATCTCTTCCCAAGTACAAGGCAGTGTCTACCATGCTGTCCCCATCACACTAACCTTGGTGCTGTTCCCATGTGTGCCCCTCCCCTCCCCAGGGAGCCCTGCGCTTACCTGTTGGTGAGGGTACTGCTGCAGGTAGCTGGGAGTAGAGAAAGTGTCCTGAAGCCCAGTCAGATTCCCCCCACACCCTGCAGAGAGGCAGAAGGGCTCATGAGTTTGCCAGGATTTGTGCCTCCAACCGATAGGGCCAGCAGTGATTGCAGAGCAAGGGTGTTGGCCATGCCTACGGGGAAGCAGGTTCTGGGCCAGAAGAGTGATCAAGCAGGGAGTGCTGGGGTGGGGGGCGTGGGAGGGCTGGTGTGAGGCTGGGCAGATCTGGAGAGTCCAGCCTGAACCTGGACCTGATGCCTGAAGAGAGTACCCGCCCTGTGCCTGGTGGGGCTTGTACCTGAGGACTTGGCACTGCAATTGGTCTCGTCACTGCCATCAGCACAGTTGGCAAAACCATCGCACACTGAGTCAGGTAGCAGGCAGACGAGCTGGTCACAAGGGAACTCATCGTGGGCACAGCTCCCTGGGAATGGGCATCTGGAGTCAGGAACCCCAGAGTCCCCACCCCTTTTGCCAGTGCTGGGAGTGGCTGGAGGGGAAGTGGACACTCAGTAGGCAGCTGGGGACACGGTGGGAAGACACTCACCATGCCCAGGGGCCACAGCCTGGTACCAGGCATGGAAACCAAATCCTTCCACGCTGCTGTCAGAGACGAAGGCCACCCGGAGGCGGCTGGCATTGCTGTTGAGTGTGGGGGGAGGTACCCTCCCACATACCCTGCAAGAAGCCAGGTTGGGGGTAATGGAGGCTCCGAGCTTAGGGCCAGCCAGAGTGGAGCTTGCCTGGGCCCTGCAGTCCTGTTTCCTCAACCCCTGAACTGGTAATGATGTGGTCAAAAAGCATCCTTGAATTCCCCAGGGAGCGCTGACCTTCCCAGCACCTGCACATCCATCCTTGCAGCATAGAGTTTACTCATGGGAAGGACAGGAGCTCCATTTTACAGATTAGGAAACTGAGATCAGAGAGGGGAAGTGATCTTCCTCAGGTCACACAGCTAGCTAGGTGGTGCCAGAGCTGGGCCCAGAAGTCAAGTCTCTCAATTTCCTCCCAGTCCAGCCTTTCCCGCTGCAGCTCCCCGGTTCTGCCCCCCAGAGAGTGGTTTAGGACTGACGTGGGATCTCCTAGGGTCCGAGGGACCCACCTGAGAAGGGGGCCTTCGGGCTCAGGGGAGATTTCCAAGCGATCGAAAAGACAGGAGGCCACACTCTCCATGCTGAGGGCTTCAATCTTGAGCTGGATTGTGTGGTCTGTGGCCACCTGGATGTGCCACACGCAGTGGGCGTTGTGGGGGTAAGGGTCTGGGTAGTTGGGGCTGCTGAAGAAGCCCCTGGGGCCAGAGAGGAGGCCTCCACAGGCTGCAGAGATGGAGGTTAGCGTTCAGAGGTCAAAAGGAGAGAGGCCTTTTTTCCTCCAAGATGCCTCTCCCTGGGGTCCCCTCCCCCTGCCATCTTGGGTTCTCCTCCAGGCAGAGCTGCCCTGAGTACTCACTGGACTGGACTGTGGGGCTCATGCCTGCCTCCTGCTGCCTTTTAGGGGTCCCAGTTGCCCGAGAGGTGGTGGTGGTGGTGGTGCTGGTGGTGGTGAGGCCTCGGGCAGGCAGGGGGCTGTAGGAGGCCCTGGGTTGGGGTGCAGCCTGCAGCTCTGGAAGCAGGAAGATGGAGGAGCTGGACCCCAGGGGGGCAGGTAGAAGGGCTCACAGGTCTCGTGCTAAAGCCCTTCTCCCCGCAGGCCCCAGGTACTCACGGGCCAGGATGATGGCCACCAGCAGCCCAAGCAGCAGGAGCAGCAGGCTGGCGAGCAGGAGGACGCATAGCCAGGAGAAGTGGCAGTCTGGCTGCAGCGCTCGGGGACGCCGACCTGCGGGCCGGCAGGTGGGATTTTGAGAGTCCCCCTCTCGGGCCTCCCTCACACAGCCCTTGGCTCCTGGGCCTCTCTCTCCTCCCCCCAGGAAACCCCATGGGACAGTTACCATGCCAGGGAGCTCGGATGCTGCAGCTGGCATCCTCCTGGAAGGCTGGTGGAGGGCAAGGTGGCCCTGACTCAGGCTCAAAAGCAGGATTGCAGAACTCAGTCTGGAAGGGCGAGACTTGAGGACTGAGGGCAGCTGTGTCCATGGGGGCTGCTGGGTCTTGGGAGAGTGGTTCCGTGTGGCCCTTACCTTGCTCAGTTCTGTCGCCTCCACGCAGAGGATGACATCGGAGTAGTCCTTCATGGCCCAAGGCTCTGCATGGCTTTCTGGGGTCCCCGTGACAGCCCAAGATCCCAAGGGCCCACTCTTTGACCACAAACCCCCTACCAAAGGGGCAGCCTCTACTCCCTGAGGGAAAAGGCTGCCAGGCTACACCAGCTCTCGGCTGCCCTTGGCAGACTGGTTTGGGCTGCGAGCTACTCTGTTGCCGTGTGGGGGAAGGGACTGGCAGCCAGGAGGAATTCGCAAAGGCATGAAAGGGTCCCTTAATCCAACTCAGCTGAGGACGCTGAGGTCTAGACCCTGGCACAGGGTGGCAGTTCTTAAAGGCACAGGCAGTGGCTGGGAACACCCAGCAGAGGAAACTAGGTGCTTGGTGGGGGATATGACTAGGGGAGCTCACCACCCCCTTCTCCACCTCACCTGGGTACTGAGTGAGCTCCCGGGGGTGCTGGGAGGGAGAGGGAACTTGCAGGCGTAAGGAAGCCTCAGGTGGTCTGAGGAAGAGAGAGAAGCTGGGTGTAGGGCACCCAGCTTCAGGGCCTGTGCGTCCTGAGAACAAAGCCAGCTGCCCACCGTTCCTCCCCCATCAGGGTGATGCAGCTTCAGCCACGCCTGGGTCTTTAGATCACCTGCATGACCAGGACAAGGAGAGAAGCCATTATCGGAAGAACACGGTGTGAGCTGGAGGGCTGACTGCTTGACCCTGGGGGCTCTAAGCCCACGGGAGAAAGGACGGAAGGAGCAGAAGGGGCCCCAGGGCTTGGGCAGGGTCGGGTGTGGAGTCGGCCGCAGGGTGGGAAACCTGCACTCTGCAAACAAGGTTACTTGTTTCTTTATGTGCCTCTTTCTCCACGAGTGAAGTTCTCTTGGCAAATCCCAGCCTGGCTCAGCTGTCCTCAGGGAGAAAGGGCTTGGTGGTCTGCCTTGTGTTAGCCTCGCTCAGGCTGAGCATATGGCGGGGCAGGAGGTGGGGACGCAGCCTGATATTTCTGGCTACTATTTGTAGGATGCCTATTCTGAATGTCTGGGCAAGAGGTCTTGCCTGAGGTTTCTCTCCTTCGTAAGTCTGGGAGGCAGCGTAACCATCTTACAAATGATGGTGCTAAGGCTAAAAGAGGTTCAGTAACTGCCCCAAGTCACAGAGGCAGTACGTTGAGATGAGAGTTGAACCTAGGACTGGATAAATCCTAAACTCAGGTTTTCTGTGACATGCCTCCCTCACCCTACACTGGGGCATGTTAGGAGGGCAGAGGGGTCAGAGGGACAGAGCAGAGCGAGAAACCCAATGGAAACGGAAGACTCAAAGGGGGCAGATTCTGTGATCCTCAGGAGAGGAGAGTCCCCCGCCCGCAAGTTCTTCTCCATTCACCCCTGGAAGGCCTCGGGCTGGTTTTGTCTAGGGCGGCAAGCCTTGTCCTGGACCCTTGGATGTCTAACCACGCTTGGTCTTTAGGGAAGGTACTTTTTGGTAGCTGTAGGGACAAGTGTTCCCGAACAGGATAAGATAGTCCCTGACTACAAGTACTTCTCATTCTGGTCTGACAAAGACTGAGCAGGATTCCCTGCCACACTGTGTGCTAGGAGCCAGGGCCAGGGGGGACAGCTCCATGGAGAGAGTGGCTGTGTGCTGAGCTTTGAGGGTGACGAGTTGGGAGAGCCACGGCCCTTGAGTCTGCTCCGCTCCGGAGCAGCTCGTTCCCTGTGATCACTCAGAGGCTGCAGTGCCAGGGCTGGCCGAGTGCTGGGCTCCCCCAGCCAACTGAGACAAGGTGCCCTTGACTCAAGGAGTCTCTGGTCTAGTGTGGCTGTTCTTAAAGTGGGGCCTGGGGACTTCTTTCAGAGGGTTTGAGAGGTTGGAACTGTTTTCATAATAACGCTAAGACGTTATGTGTCTTTTTCATGCTCATTCATATTTTCCAGACGCCCCATGACGTATGCCATGGCATTGGGTTGACTGCCGAAGGAGATGTGAGCCCAGCTGTCTTCTATTAAGCCAGACCTTAAAGAGATTTACAAAAATGTAAAACAACACTGTCTTTTTTTGAGACAGAGTCTTGCTCTGTTGACCCGGGTGAAGTGCAGTGGCATCATCGTAGCTCACTACAACCTCAAACTCCTGGGCTCAAGCGATCCTCCTGCCTCAGCCTCCCAAGTAGCTGGGATTATAGGCACATGCCACGATGCCCAGCTAATTTTTCTATTTTTAGTAGAGATGGGGTCTTGCTCTTGCTCAGGCTGGTCTCAAACTTCTGGGCTCAAGCAATCCTCCCGCCTCAGCCTCCCAGAGTGCTAGGATTACAGGTGTGAGCCACTGTGCCCGGTCAACACTGCCTTTCTTACTAATTTATTTTTGCTTTGAAAAATGTGGCTTTTTTAAAAAATATAAAAACATTTATGTTAGCATGTAAAGGGCTTATTATTTTTTAAAAATGTAGTGTTTAAAATTAATAAGAAAATATTGAAATTTCTTTCAGTTTTAATTTTAATTTGGTAAATATTGATAGATGTAACCCACATAAGCAAAAGTTCTTTGGGGTTCATCCTTATTTTTTTTTTTTTTTTTGAGACAGAGTCTTGCTCTGTTGCCCAGGCTAGAGTGCCGTGGCATCAGCCTAGCTCACAGCCACCTCAAACTCCTGGGCTCAAGCAATCCTCCTGCCTCAGCCTCCTGAGTAGCTGGGACTACAGGCATGTGCCACCATGCCCGGGTAATTTTTTTTTCTATATATATTTTTAGCTGTCCAGATCATTTCTTTCTATTTTTAGTAGAGATGGGGGTCTCGCTCTTGCTCAGGCTGGTCTCGAACTCCTGACCTCGAGTGATCCTCCTGCCTTGGCCTCCCAGAGTGCTAGGATTACAGGCGTGAGCCACCGTGCCCGGCCATGCCCTTATTTTTAAGAATGGAAAAGGGTCCTTTGAGAACTATGGTTTTAGTAGACAGACATGAAGACAATTTACTGGGTTAAAGGCCAGAGAGCAAGTGTATAAACTGGAGAAGTAATGATGTTGTCCGATAGGGGTGTGCAGGAGGACTTCCTGAAGTGGTGGGCCTTTAGGCTAAAGTTTGGGGGTTGAAAAGGATTTTAATAGGCAGAATGCGGGAGTTGGGTAGGGCATTTCAGGAAGCAGGAGAGGCTTAGACCTACTTCCTATGGAGCAGGGAGTGGCTTGGTCAGAACTGGGTCTTAGAACTGTCCCTAGGTGTTGGGAGACAGCCGAAGGGAGGCCAAGGGGAGGGGGGTGACCAGGGAGCGTCTCTCTGCTTTGCTGTTGCCCATGGCCACCCATCCTTGACTATGCCCTGGGCTCCGCGGGCACAGGCTCTCCTGCCCCTGGCTGCTTTACGAAAGAGTTCCAGGGAAAGGTGGCAGCCTCCCTTCAAGGGGCCAGGTCAGGGTTGGGGGCGGTGGTGGCATAAATAAAACTCAGTGAGAGTGACATTGAACACAAGACCCCGCAACTCACCATCCCATTTCGCCCTCATCCCAGCCCTGGGAGGCAAGGTCAGGGAGGAATTCTTGTTCCCATTCCCTGTTGTCACTGGGGCTCCTGGGAGTTCAGTGCCTTTGCCCCAGTGGCACAGCTGGCAAGGAGCAGGCTGGACGTCAGAGCTGGGTCTGCCGGAGTCTTGGTTTTCACTCTTTTGTTCTTTTTCCCCCTTCCTTTTTTTTTCTCCTTTTCTTTTACATTTTCCATGTTCTTTCTATAAACCTGTAGAATGGATTAGGGGCACGAGGGCCTGTGGGCAAGGGCACCGGTTAGAAGTGGAGCCCAGTGCGAGAGGCCAGGAGGCTGAGACCTGCCAGCAGCTGAGCTCCTGGGCTTCCTTTCCTTCCTCCCGCAGGCCCCGGGGCCTTGGCCTTCTTGCCTCTTCCTTCCGTGGGGGCCCTCAGCCCCCACCTGGCTCTGCAGTGGACGTGATCTCTACTGCACTCGCTGTCCCTGCTGCCGCAGATGTGTTTCCGTGGACTTCCCTGCTGATCACCATGGATAAAATGAGCCAGCAAAGGAAAGTTCTGTGCTAACTGGATTCGTGCTCAAGTGACCTCTGACTCCCTGGAAGCTCCTCCAGTGGCTTTTGCTTTTCTTCCTGAAAGCATGGAGCACTGTGGCTCCCCCGTGCTGGCCCGTTCTGAGTTTGCTCTATTATCCTCCTGCCAGCACGTAGGGCAAGGCCAGCCTGAGGTCAGTGATAATGTTCTAGGACTCCAGCTTTCTAGAGGGTTCTCCAGGTCAAATCTTCCACTTCAGTCAGACTGGCCTCTTCACTGGCCCCTTCATTGTCCCGGGAACACGCTGTGCTCACCGTGTCTCTCCATCTTCTTCTGATCTGGAATGCCCTCTTTTTCCTTGCTCCCAGGGCCAGCATTATAGGTATGCATTAGGCCTTTTCCCTACCAAATATTTTTTATTTATTTTAAAGACTGTCGCCCAGGCTGGAGTGCAGTGATGTGACCATAGCACACTGTAACCTTGAATTCCTGGTCTCAAGGGATTCTCCTGCCTCAGCCTCCTGAGTAGCTGGGACTACAGGTATGCACCACCACACCTGGCTAATTTTACATAGAGGCAGGGTCTTGCTATGTTGCCCAGGCTGGTCTTGAACTCCTGGCCTCAAGCAATTCTCCTGCCTGGGCCTCCCAGAGTGAGTGCTGGGATTACAGGCGTGAGCCACTGCACCCAGCCACCAAATCTTGCAAATGTGCTCCTTCTCCCTCTCCTGGCTCACTGCCACCCCCTGGTCTTCACTTGTCTCTAGGAGCTTGGAAGAGAGCAGCTCAGTCCCATCACTATCTCCAGG
This sequence comes from Lemur catta, assembly GCF_020740605.2. Lineage (NCBI taxonomy): Eukaryota > Metazoa > Chordata > Mammalia > Primates > Lemuridae > Lemur > Lemur catta. Next base: position 21,092,359 of record NC_059134.1, on the reverse strand, counting down.
AGGCAGGTCACCCTAAATATCAGGGAATCATTCCTTGGTTTTGGAACACCCATTTAGTGGATCTACCTCACTAACTCTGTTTAGTTTGGAGAATGCTATACTTACTTTTTGCATTCCTAAGCCTTGATCAAATGTGTTTTTCAGGAAAAAGAAGTCAGAAACATCCAGAGAGGCCAGGGGAATTAAACATGTGCTGAGGATCACCCACCATGACAATCTCAACGGAGCCTGGATAGTGTAGTCCCGGAAATGAGGGCGGGCTGGGGGAAGTGCACACTTGTTGAGTACCCACCATGTGCCAGACACTCTGTTTTTCTTAACTGGCATGCACAACTCTGAGTAGGTATAGCTATGGAGAGGAAGAAACAGGCTCAGAGAGCTAAAGTAATTTTGGGGGGCTCTGAATGCTAGTCTCTTTCTGCCGTGTCCTGCATCCTGCACAGGTGCTCATTTCTGTCCTTAGAGCTACGAAGGATGGGGACCCCAGAGGTGCCTAGCTCAGAGAGACCTACTAGGGTCCAGGTAAGAGGTAGGTCATGCTGGTTTTGCTGTTGGACAGGTGGGAATGTTACATTGCTGTTTAGCTTCGTTCCTAATAGAAGCAGAGTTGCAAAATTTACTGCAGAAAGTCCTGCAAATTGCTGTCAATTATTCGACCAAAAGGCAGAATACTCAGACGGAAAGAGAACTGGGTGCGCAGTGGAGACAACTGGGTTCCATCCTGTCTCCACCATGACAGGCTATGTGGCCTTGAGCAAGCCTTCTCTAAGGCTCCGTATCCTCACTGCTGAAATAAGTGTGGACAAGGTGACCTCTATGACCCAAACTCTATAGCTTTATAGAAAGAAATAAGCATTTTCTGAGCAGTGGTCACTTAAAAAAAATTAACTCTATAAACTGGAGCCAGGGAACCAGAGGTACGTAAGTCCCCTAGCTTGGGACTCAAGCATGTATTTAGAGGAAAAATGACTTAGAATGATTGGTAACACTTGAGTAGAGACCTTCAAGAGCCACTAGTCCAATCTCCTTTATTCACAGATGAGGCATTGTGACCCAGAAGGAGGGAGGTTCCTGTTCAAGGTCACACAAAAGCAGCCGCAGGGGAGCGCCTCCCCTAGAGAGAGGCCTGCTGGAATGGGAGCAAAGAATGGGGAAAGAAAGCCAAGTTGCTAGGAGGCAAAGCTGAGGGGCAAAGACACCTGGGGACAGACCTGTGTTTGTGGTCTGTGTGGCACTGGGGCCGTTGCCATGGGGATGAGAAAGCATTCCGGGGTAAGTCTGTAAGAGGCGGGAGCAAGAGTGGAGGGCCTGAGCTGAGCCCCTGTCCTAGGTGTTATCTACAGTCTGCCTGTTCGCTGGTGGCAGACAGCAAAAGCGCACGGGTGGCTTCTACCTCCACTGGAAAGCTAGTCAAAGGAGAGGTGTGACAATTTACATCAATTTGGGGCTCACCCATTCGCTTTGCTACAAGCCTAACATTTCCATTTTGAAGAGGATCCTGCTCACCTGTGGCTTGGGGGCAATCATCAACATTTAAAATCTTACCTTGGGTTGGGCCATTCTCAGGGCAAGCCAGGAAGTTTGAGTCCCTCAGGGAGAAATCCCAGGATTTGAACCATTGTTGTTTTCAATCTCTCTTCTCTACTCTTAGGAAATGCCCAGAAAAATGCCCTCACTTCTGTCCTCCTCCATGAGGGGGTTTGACAGCAGTACACAGGACTCAAATGACAGCAGGTGCTCTGTCTCGGCAAGGATGGATAGCTAGGCCTTGATTCTCAGTGTCAGAGCAGTGAAGGCAGTGAGGAAGTGTCCCAGGGGACACTCTAGGCCAGCTGGTGGAGCCATCAGCCTCCCTAATTCTAAGACCAGCGACAGAAATGCAAGAGGTGAGCAGTACTAAAGATGAGATAAAACCAAAGGAGACACCGTACCTGAGTGCACCAAAAAGGTAATCTTTTTAAGGGGTTAAATCTAAAGTCTTCGAGAAGAGCACTTTAGGGAACAAAACCATTAACACAAAGGGAACTGTTTCAAATCATTAGGGGGAGAGTTGAGGTCTTTGGTTTATCAAAGATCAAGCCCTGATCACCCCACATCCAGGTAAAGCCCCTCTGCTCTAACAGCAAGTTTTGCAGCATTCAACATTTTCAGGAGACATCTGTTTTAGCTTATCGTAGGTCTGTACAGGCACCCAAGTGTCTCAACAAAGTACCAAGAGGGTAATCCATGCCAGCAGTTAAAAAGGAGACATTCAAGAAATGTGTATTCAATACACTAATTTTCCTAGGTGTAAAAAGTGTTATGTAGAATGCCTTGATTCTTAGATGTATGCTGAGGTGACATAACACCTCACCTGTAAATGTTTTGGCCGAAAGAATAAAGTACAGTTGACCCTTGAGCAACATGGGCTAGAACTGTGAAGATCCACGTAAAGGCAGATATTTTTCAACAAACGTGGATCAAAGATACAGCGTGTCTGCAGGATGCAAAACCTGGTATAAAGAAGGGCCGACTTCAGATTTTGGTATATGCGGGAGGTATAGGAGGATGTCCTGGAAGCAATGCCCTACGGATGACTGTACATGTAAACAATTGTAGCAGGAAGTTAACAGTGAATCTGGATGAATACAATGTCCAGCATGTGTACTATTTTAGCTTTAAAGAATTGGAAGTTTAAACTAGAACGTGAGGGTTGTTCACTTTTCCACAACTTGGAATTTACCAACCGTTGAAGCAATGAAATAGATGGCAACTAAGACTCAGGGAGCCTTTCCTGGGTTCAGCCCCTCTCAGATCAAGACTCCATCATTGACCAATTTATTTCTCAAAGCTATTATTTATTCTGTACAAGGTTCCACTGTACATTAGACATTCTTCTACTCTTGCTTACACAGTAAACAAGTGTACACCTGCCCTTGGGCTCAGGTTCACAGGTCTTCCCTGGAGAAGGGTGTCAGGCCAGTTAAACTCAGGGTGTCTTTCTCTGATGCCTCCTCCTGGGAGCACTGGTCCACTCCAGGCTCCGAGGGGCACAAGCCAGGCCCGGCTGTGTGGGTGTGCAAAGGTGCACGGTGCTCCATACCTGTGCTGAACAGCTTTTACTCTGGGGACAGCACAGCTTTGTCCAACTACTTAGGGCAAAATCAGGCCCATGGGAAAGAACCATACAACTGAGGCAAGATGTCCCCAAATACCCAGGGGCTCCAGTTCCCAGGGCAGGACAGAAAACCAATGCCAGGAGGAGCTGAGGGCAGCATGGGCATCCCTGAGAAACTCGGTCCAAAGGGCCTATGTCTAGGAGGCTCTGAGAAGAGGGTACGGGTGTCAGGAAGGCCAGGAGGGAAGTGACGTTAAGAGAATAAATAAAAGGTGAGAAGCTCTAGGGATACAGGGCTTGTGCTATCCTTCATACAGCTGGGAAGCAGACCAGGGGTGGGTCAGAGGAAGCGGGCAGGAAGAACTTGAGACACTATCATCAGAAATATCCTTTCGCCTAGTTTCCTCCTAGCCTCACTGCCATGCACCAGCCAGGGGTAAGGGCAGGCCCCGTCCCTCGGCAGGCTCGAGCATGGCACTGGGGAAAGGAGAGGCTGAGGGATACTTTAGGAAGGGGCAGTTACCCCCTGGTCCCCAAATGCTATAAGGCACAATTCTTGGAGGCAACTACATTCCATCCAAAATATTAAAACAAAAAACAAAAAACAAAAAACAAAAACTTGTTTTATATCCCAGGTCTACTGTGGCTGTGCTTGGGGCCTGGCCAACACCCACCTAGCACCACAGGGCTGGCATTAGAAAAGTTGTACTTGAAGAATTAAAAAAAAAAAAACAAAACAAAAAACAAAACCAAACCGAAAAGGACCAGTACAACGTCCCAGCTGTGACGAGGTCTGAAGGAGAACATCTCCAGTCTGAAAACTTCAGGTATGGGAATTAAAAAAAAAAGTTGGGGTTTTAAAAACCAAAACCAGCTTTTTCCAAAGATGTCCCCTCATCTGTCCCCCTGGAGTTAGCAGCGTTAAGAGGGCTCTTGGCTCAGGGGGGTTTAGCGTCGGCGCGGCGCGTCCCGGCAGCGATGCTCCCAGCAGGCTCCAGGGGGCGCTGTCCTCCCAGAAGGCGCGGGGCTGCGGAGAGCCGCGGGCGACGAGGATCTTCTCCCCACAGGCCGCCGTTGTTTATTACACACAGGAAAAAACCACAAGCTTGAAAATGCAAACAAGAGAAGCCGAGGGAGCGCTGGGCTGACTCCGGCCTCCGCGTCCAGTCGATCTTCCCCGCCGGGCCACGGCCCGGGAGCACCCGGCTCCTGGCGCCAGACCCTGACCAGGCCGCACTAACTCCTGCTCGGCAGCTTTATGTTAGTTTATTTTTCTCTTATTTGTCAGCGTTTTTTTTTCCTTTGGGTTTTTGTTTGTTTGTTTGTTGTTGGTTTTTTTTTTTTTTTTGTCTTTTTAAAAAACTTAGGGTGTGGGGCCACCACGGGGAAGGGATAAAGGACGTAGCTCCTCGCTGCTACATACGGGAGGGTGGACTGGCCAGTTCGTAGAAGAGGAGATAGGCGTCGCTGGTGCGCACTTGGCTGGAAGACATGGGTGTGACACTGTGGAGAGAGCAGGGCAGTGTCAGCGAGGAGGCCTGCAGGACCCAGGGCTGAGCGGCTGAGGAGGCGTGAGGCCGGGTCTCTGACCTCCCAACTATACTATACCCCTGCAGCCAACCTCCTCTTTCAGAGAGCTTCGGAAGTTATGTAGCTTTGTGGCTCTGACCTTTTCTGTCCATGCAAGCTGGAAGCCATGCCGGCGGGGGAGGTACTGGTGTCTGACAGCCAGGAGCCCTGCCCAAGACCTCTCTCTCACCTGGAGTCATTGAAAGTGTGCCATTCGCCTGTCACTGGACTTCGGCAGTAGGCTGTATAGTGGCCACCCATGGTGGTTCCGGAGTGATTGGACACAGCATACAGGTTGTAAACAGCGTGGTCTGAGGAGGAAACGCAGGTGTCAAGCCGCCGAAGCATCCTCCCTCCCCATCCCTCCCTCCAGCCTCTCATTTCCAACCTTTTCATAACTCACACCAGCGGCTTCCCTGCACCCCTTACCTCCCATCTGTACCTTACGCCCTGTGGCTTCTCCCCCCCTTCCTCCTGACACTCACTGGTGTTTTCTGAGGCAAATTCTCTCAAGTCCAGGTCTCTTAGTGGGAAATTCACAAATGTTGTGAGCTTGCTGGTTCGTATCCTGGATTCTGAGAACCGCTTCAGATCTGGTATTGATGCGAGTCAAGGACAGTGGAGCAGGCGTAGAGTCAAACCAAAGGAGACCCAGTTCTAACTGGGCAACTACACTTTTCTCAGGAAGCAGAAAACCAAAGTACAAAAGGAAAGCCTACAAGTTCTGCTTTTTCCTACTCTGTTCCCCCTACCCTTTGGCCCCCTGTCATTAGACGCCCTCAAAAGTCAAATCCCTGCCCTGATGGATGTTAAGGATACGGAGCACCAAGATCTTTGGGAACCTCTGGATGGAGAACTTCTTTATACATCGTTTTCTGGCTCGGCAGCGACAGCATGTCTGCAAGACAAGACAGAGTCAGAAAGAACTCATGGGAGAGGTCCGTGGGCCCCAGTTCACTAACTTCTTGGCTGGATCTGCTGGTATCAGCATCTTCCCAGACAGGTCTTGTGGAAACTTGTTCTTGCTGTTACCCAAGGGTGACTTACTGGCTTTTCATCGCCATCAAGCACATCCTCTTTGGTGAAGAGCCTCATGCAGTCCATTAATGTCACCTCAGGGTAACCTCGCTGGGAAAGAAAAAAGCAAAGGTCAGAGAAGTCAATGACATGAAAGGATAGGACAGGGAGTTCCAAAGGGGGGGGCAACTGGGGTGCATACCTTAGCAATGGGCAATGACAGGTCCCAGAAGGGATCAAAGACTGTAGAACAGTAACCACAATCAGTACATGTCAGTGAGCTCTTCAGCTGCCCAACAAAGAGATCTGGGGAAGAGAAGGCCAAGAGATCCTGAAATCCAGGGAAGTGAGCACATGATCTTCTTTTTTACTGCACCTGCCTCCAGTTTTTTGGACACTGGGCAGTAACAGCTTCCCTGGGAGAATGATTCTTAGGGCTTTTCATGCTCTGCTCAGGCAAATGCAGGTAACAGTGAAAGCAGGCATTCTTCTCATCCAGGCACTTACCCCCAATCCGACTGTCTTCCCGTTCTAGATATTTTCTCCACATCTGTCGCCCTTTTTCATCATCCCTGGGAACCAGAGAGAGGGAGACAATTGGATCAGAGCTCAAACCATGATATGTTTAAGGGTCTATCAATCTAGATCCTTAATCTTCATAAGTAAATCATATTATTCCCAAGTCATCACCCCCGAAGAAAAGCAGGTAAACAACTCAAGTTCACAAAAGTTTTACTTTCCCACAGTATTCTCCTCTTACTTACGGAAGATGATCGAGGTTCTCTGGATTGGACTTAGGCCTTGGTGTCACTCGGTTCACCTCGTTGTGGAGCCCATCCAGAAGAAAGCGAAGGAACTCCTGAGCATCCTGCTGACTGAACCCAAAGAAAAGAGAGTGAGCAACACCTCTTGGCCCAAGAACCTGCTCTTGCTGCCTACTCTGGGGAGGACATGTCTGCGAGGCCCTTACTTATAGCCGACGAAGCGAGGTGCATATCTCTGGATCTGGGTCTTGAACTCAGACGGGCTCACCACATCATTGGGGGATGAAGTCCATATGGTCTGGATTAGTTTTGCAAACTCTGTTAGAAGGACAAGTGAGATATTTTCTGTAAGAAACTCTGAAACTAGAATGCCAACAAAAAGTAAGCAAAGAGAAACAGGTCAGGTATTTCTAAAGCCCAACTCCTAGTCCAGAGGGGAAGCAGGGGCCTGTCAAGGGTCCCTCACCTTCCATGAGGGCTGTGTGTGCATTGCTGCTGTGGCTGAGGTCTCGCATATAGAGTCTCTGCAGGCAGTAATCTCTTAACTCCCGGGTGTTGCTCAGGCACTGCAGAATCGAGTTCATGAAGCACTGCAAGAGAGGGTCCAGACACTCAGTGGGGAGAACAGAGCCCTGCCTGGCATCTCCATTACTTGGTGCCAAAGGTGCTCTGGTGTATCTGCCCAGACATGAATCTTCTCACAGCCTCAAGTTCCTCTTTTCATAAATGAAAGGGCTAAAGTGAGGCAAACCCCCACTACAGGTACGGGTGATGTAACTGGTTATTTGCTATAGAGGTGTGCAAAAGGGTGTGGACACGCTGGCCGGAAGTGGGTGGGAACTGATGGGTGTCCCTGATGAGAAGGAGCCAGGACAGTAGCAAGCTGACAGTTAAAGGGGCAACTCCCCTTTAACTTCTTGCTGTGGGTGGGTAAGGCAGAGCCCAGCAGTTCTGGGAAACACCAGTCAGGAAGGGCAGGTACTGACTGGCTTAGAGGGTGGAAAGTCAGCAGGGGACTCTGGTTAGATTGTCCCAGTCAGGATAGTAGGGGGTGGCCCTGGGAAAGAAGTGGGCTGGGAAGAACTCACCGTGTTACCAAGGTTTCGAAGACCAGCCAGACCCTGGGCGCTCTTAGAATTCTGTAAGCAAAGAACACATGGCGTGTGAGGCACGGGGCGAAGAGGCTGGGCCTGTGCTAGGCTCTCTCATGCAACCCTCCTCCAGCTAGAGCCACGAGCAGCGGGCCACGCATTATTCTCTCTTCAACCTTACTCTAGGTACCTTGCAGGAAAGAGGATTGAGGAATGCCTGTTATTTTCAACATACAACGTAAGTATTCTTCAGGGCCTTGATTTCTTTCATGGACTGTGTATTTCCCCCATCTTTAAATTATTATTCATTCTCCTGCTACAGTGGAGACTGTAGGCATTCATATATTTGCATACGTATTTGACTCCTGGTTACAAGAAATTTCAAGTTTCAAATCCAGTTGCTATCTCAAATGACCTATATTTGTACTCCTAGATGGCCAGTATATAAAGTAGCTATCATAACAGGCACTTTGGGAGGTTTTGAAAAATTAAAGGACAAAACACCCTGAGTTTCGATCTTCAGCTGGGAAAAACTCAAGTTGGCCTGCCATTCTGAATTGTCAGAGACAGGTGGAATTCCTTCCAGCTGAGCTCAGCTCCTAAAGGCTGATTAAAGGCTGGGAGAATCCTCCCTGCCTGGCTCAGGTTTCAACATCCTGACCAGCCACTGGCTGGGAACCCTTGTGACAGCAGATGGGCCAGCAGAGGTAAGCAGCTGGCTGAAGGTGCCACTCTTGCTTTTGTCCCTGTTGTGGAGGCTGGTGAGGGGGCTGGAGAGAGAACAGGTGCTAGATCGAGGACTCTATGCATTGTTTGTCAAGGTCTCTTGGCTAATTCTGGGCATACCTCCAAGGAGTCAGACAACCTTCAGGCTCAAAGGGTTAAAGAAACAGTGTGCAGATGAGTCTGCCACCCCCTCTCTCAGGGAGGGGACCTGGGAGCATGTAACTCTGGAACAACACTGGCTGGGGCATGCGTGGGGCCAGCTCAACCCTGATCAGAACAGGAGCCTGAAATAACTCAGCTAAAATTACTCATGCCGTGTGCTGACAGCCTATGAGGCTGTCAGCAGCTCAAAGCCCATGAGGTTGTCAGCTCAAGAGGGGGTGGGGTGGGGAGGAGCAGGCTGAAGGAGGGCTTTTCTCAAGAACTGCCTTGCTGATTCCACAAGTAAGAGGATCCCTTCTCTGGCCAGTTGTCAGGTCTAGCACTAACAGGTAGGGAAGAAAATATAACCAGAAAAGAGACCCGGTTTAAACCTGCAGCTAGGGAGAAAGCCTATTGGCAGATGGGGCATAAGCATCCTTGCAGAGCTTCGCCAGGGCTAACAGTATGCAGCCCCAAACAATATCTGAATCTTACCTTCCTGACAGTCTAAACCCTGATGTTCCAGCAAGAGGTCACAACAGAGACCTGGGAAAAGGACCTTATCAGCATTTTCTGGTAAAACTGGTAAAGGACTCCTCCAGGGCCCAACAAAAAAATAGCTGCAGAAATCCCCATGTTGCCCATTCAGAACTAAACCTGAAAGCTTGTTCACCACAGGATGCCCACTTACACTTATTTTTGGCAGTGCTTTATTAGTTCTTACCCACTGTGCCTTAGACGACATCTGTCTAAACAGGCTGTAGACACAAAGCATTCTACCACTGATGACCATGTAAATGTCCACCAAGGCAGGCTCTCAGCTGAGACAACAGTCACCTAGCACGGGGGTGGGGGTGGGGAAATGGGAAACTGGAGTCATCTGTCTACAGAAGCACTCCTGTGGTGTTTTAAAGATGCTGACACTTAACTCTGACCCAGCAGAGTTAGGGTCAAGAACATTTCATCACCCATGGTCACTAGTTACTATTCTTGAGGATCTAACCCTTCTATTCGCCTGGGGCTTGGGGAGATGGAGAGGCTCCTTTAAGGCATCATTAGGACCTCTTTTTTTTTTTTTTCTTTTTTTTTGTAGGGTGGCGGGGTGGTGCTTTTGTCTAAAATTTCCTGAGCTCAAAACCACAGGCCAACTTCTAAGTGGTCTGTGTAGAAGGTGGTGGGTGACAGGAGTTGGGGGGCAGCAATGGAGGGAAGAGCAAGGCTGCTCTATGCCCAGCCAGCCAGGCTTCTGCCAGGAATAGGAAATCAGGAGCTCCAGGGAAAGTCAGCACTTTCCATTCCAGAGAGGAACAAAATGTCCCCAGAGTGACCTTTCTTACAGGGCAAACAATCCTACAGGGCTGACAGGGAAAGAGAGGCTAGAACTGGAGAAGGTGCGAGACCCTGCACAGCCAGCCTCTCGCCCCTAAAGCAAAAGAAGGAAATGACTCCAGCTGTCACACTGGGACACATGTGCAGAGTTGAGAAAGTTTGGACCCAGGGCTTCCTTACATTCAGCCATCAGCAAACCTAGTTTTAACTCAGTAGCAAGCACTGTTCTAGAGAGCAGATGCCACCCCCAGAATCAGTAAACAGCGTTCACCTTCCATGGGGAAGCGGGGGCTCAGTAGAGCCCTCCCCGTGCTAATGCAGAGGCAGCACTTAGGCCATAAGAAAGACTGATGGAGGTTTGTGTCTTTGCACTCAAGACAAAGGGCTTTCCTGCTTACTTCACCTGTGCGGTGAGGGTCAGCCATGAGTCCTGGCTGCAGCCAAGAAACCTGGTGTGGCCCTGGCACGGGGCAGGGCACGCACTGCCAACATGGGAGCTGGTGCCTGTTACATAAGACCTGTCAAGCTCGGGTCCCTTCTCCCTTCCCCAAGGGGCCAGCACCCAGCCTTAGACCCAGCATAACTCCGGGGTGGCTACTTCCATCGAGGGATCCACTGCCCACTTCGCAGAACTGGACAGGTGTGGGAAGAAAAGGGAAGTTGCCCTCTTTCACCTGTCTGCAACTGCTCTGCCCTTCACAGGGTCAAAAGACCCCTGTCACCAACCCTTGGGAGAGAGCCCTTTGGGAAACAGTGAGGGGGAGGCAGCCCCTTTCTGACCAGCCTTTGTTGCTGGGGTTGGCCTTGGAGGAGTCACCCCGCAGAGTCCAGCGCGCTGCCCTCACACAACGACCGAGACCTAGTCAAGGTTACACTTTCTTGCACCTGTCCTGATAGGTACCAGTAATTAAGAGGCCAAGAGCCACCTGGTGCTGGGGTCACCGAGGAGGGGGGAGGGGGACTCAGGGACTGGGACCACCTCAACAAGGGGAGGGGACTGCGAATAAGCGTGCGATCACCTGGGGAGGGGGCATTCCTTGCCGGGAGACCCTGGGAAAGGAGGGGTGGGGGCTGGGAAGAATCCGTCCCTCGCGCCGAGGGACGCGTGCTGGGCGGGCGGGGTCCGGGAAGGAGGCGGGACCCCAGGCCCTTGGCGTGGGGGTCCCGGAAAAGGGCCCGCGTACCTTGGCTTTGTTGAGCAGGAGCCCCACGAAGGTGGAGAGCAGCAGGGACGGGGAAAGAGGGGAGCGCGGCCGCAGCTCCTTGGCGAGGGCGGGAAAGGGGGCGGCGGGGGGCTCCTCGGGCAGGGTCACCGTGTACGAGGTGCGCATGCTGGGGGTCGGGCGGCGGGCTCAGCTCCACGCCTAACGTTGGCAACGGGGGCGCGGGGGTAGTCCCCGCGCGGTGCCACAGCCCGGACGCCGAGGCCAGCGAGGCCAGCGAGGCCGCCAAAGGACACCCTCCGCGGCGCCCAGCGGTAACCGTTACGGCGGGGCCCGACCGCGCGCTCCTCCGCCTCAACCTCCCCGGCGTGCGCAGCCAACCGCCCGGGCCAGACTCTCACGCTCCCGCGGACTGGCGGCCCCGCCGGCGCCTCGGGTCCCGCGACGTCAGCGCGGGGGCGGGGCCAGGGCCGCAGCCCCGCCCCGCCCCGCCCCCGCCCCGCCCCCGCGCCCCGGCACGCGGACCCGAGCGAGGCTGCAAGGACAGCTTCCCCCGCGCCTCCCGGCGGTCCTCCCACACGCCGCGGCGCCCCCGGCCCGCAGACCCTCGGCCAGGCCAGCCCTCGGGGGAGGCGGGACCAGAGCCCCGAGGCCCGGGTCGGCCTCAGGGTTGGGGCTCAGGAGAAATGATCCTTGGGGCCCGCGGAGGACACCTCCCCGAGACCAAGTGTCAGCCGGGTGAGCTTCCCCCAGGGCAGCATACAATTCCTAACTTTTGGAGAACCTGACGAGAGCTCTGTATTCTCTTCAGGTCAGATGCGCATATGCACGAACTTTTGTCCAGCATTCAGCGCCCTCCTGAAGCTTAACATCCACACAGTCCGTGGGGGTGGCTGGGCCCAGGTTAAGAAGATAGATTTCCACGGCCTCGGGACTGCGCTTTCCTCCCTCCCCTCCTACTTGTGCCCATTATTAAGAAAGGCAGTGCTCATATTTTATAAGGTACAATAGGTTACTGTCCCTTTTGGCCCCAGGAAAGAACCTGTAATGGCTTCTTCTAACCAATTTCCCAGCTCCATCTTTCACAGAATCTCAAATTTGACTTGGGTTTGGGAGGTGGGGAGAAAGTAACATACTGGCGGGGAAATAGGCGCTCAACTGCTGTGGGGGTGAATGTCCTATTCTGACCCTAAGCGCAGCAATGCTTGAAGGTCAGGGGTCTTTGGGTTTTATTTCTGATGCTCTGTCCCTCCACCTAACAGGGAAGCAGCACACGAATCTGCCTAGAGAAAGTATCTTGTTTGGAGCTTGCTGGCTATTTTTAGCCAGTATTTTTAGCATTTAAAAATACCCTGAGAGGCAGCAGTGTATGCTGTTACTCATCTGTGGGCTCCTTCTGTTCCTTCTGGTGTGCTCATCCCCACATGTACACGCGCACTGCACACACGACCACAGCCAAATGGGGAATGTGTCTGGGACACATGTATGGACTGTACCCTAGGCCACCCACAAAGCAGAAATTTCCTGCTGAGAGGGGAGTCAAGGAAGGTCGCCTCCTCCCCCTCCCGTACCAGCCGTGGTGATGGGAGGGGGCGGGGGCAGGAGCAGCAGGACCATTGTATTTGGTGATCAGTGAGGGTGGGCATGTTAGGAGGGCCCTCCCTACAGTCACTGTCCTCACCTAGACTCTGACAGAACCTAGATCCTGGATAAACTGCAATAGCCTTTTTCTCCAAGCATCCTTCTTTCCAGCCACACCCTTTGAAGCCAGCCCTATGCTGTTTGCAGCCATGTTTGCATCTGATCACATCATCCTTCTGCCCTGAATCAACTAGAGAACATGCCTCTTGCATGCAGGCTGGAAGCCTCAGGTAGCCTGTCTGTAAGGCTGTCCGTCCATAGGCTACTTCCATTGTCACCACTCTCACTCTCCTCTGATCCCTGCTCTTAGCCTCTGCTTAACAAACCAAACTGCCACTCGTTAAGTACTTACTAGATGCCAGGCACTGGGCTAAGGGCTTTAAATGTATATTATCCCAATTAATTTCTATAATAACACCATGATGTACTAACTATTACCTCTTTTTTTATAGATGAAGGACCTTAAGCCCAGAGAGGTCAAATGACTTTCCAGGACCACTAAGTTAATAAATGACAATGTGGGGTTTTATCTTACAGCAAAACCCATGCTTTTAACAACTACTAGGAAATTCTGGGATGCCTGTCCTGCTCTCTGCCAATTACCTGCTTGTAAATTGTGCTCAAAACTTGCATCTTCCACAAAGCCTTCCCTAATGAACTCCACCCACTCTAAACAACCCATTACTGCATATCTTCAGTCTACTGTGCGTTCAGCCTGCACAGTATTAATTTATCTTAATATGTTTATCTTTGTTTTATAAGTATCTCTAAGACTTTTGTAAATGGTCTTAGATTAGGTGTCGCTTGTCTTGGTTGTGTCAGCACATTGAAACCTCCTCAAGGGCAGGGTTGGGGAGGTGGGGTGGACACAGCCCAAGAAGTGTTCACCCACTGTAGCATTTGGCCTATCTCCCTGTGCGAGTACAGGGCTTGCACCACTCAGCCCCAGTGATGTGAGCACTACCTTCTCTTCCACCCCAGACATCTTGGCATTCTGCCAGCTCGCTCTCCCTCTCTCCTGGGATGCAGGAGCTTAGGGGTGTTGCTGGGGGCAGGGAGCCCCCGACTGGGAAAGCTCTACATGGCAGCATGTTGAGAAGTCTAGGGTGAGGGAAAAGAATTCACACAGGGTCCAGTCCTGTCAAGCAGGTCTGCCTGCTGCAGGACATAACCCAGTGTGGTTCGTTTCTCAATGAGCCAGGTCCCTCTGAGACCCCTTCTCCTCAGTGCCATTTCTTGAAGTGGGATGGGTACAAAGGATATAGTCTTCTGGGATCTCAATCTGGCTCTGGCTCTGTGATTGTCTGTGCCTCAGACACACTGAGCTAATCTGAGCGGGGCTCATTCCTGTAGCCCGAGACTGCCATTTCTCACAGCCTGGGCTCGGCCTGCCTCCCATGTAGTATAAGCCGTTTCTTCACCTTACATCCCTCCTGCCATGACATGGAGTAGAATAAAGTCAGGGCTAGCTCTGTGAGGGCAGGGACTGAGAGGATCCTGCTTCCCTCAGATCTGAGTGGGCAGCTTGGTCCAGAGTTTGGGGACACTGCCCAGGCAGATGTCGCAAGGCCCAGCTCCCAGAACGTGCCTGCTATCACCACTGCACAGGGACAGACCAGTGGCCTGATTGACTGATGGAGGAAAGGGTAGGGGCTCTGAGTCCTTGTTAGGGTGCGGGCTTTTGGCCCACAGTGCACCTTGGGGAGAGAGGTTTGATCCACCCTCCCCACTGACGGTAGTAACCTTCCCTGCATGACTTGGTCCCCAGGAGGTCAAAATCTCTGTACTTCTTTGAGCCCCAGGCAGTCTGGCCTGAACCAGCTGGATTACAGAGGCCCACACACTTCCCTCTCTCACATATGGCTCTGTCTGAGTTGCCAGTTTTATGTATGCATTGAGGTAAGAGGGTACAAGGGGCCACGTGTGCAGTTCTGGGCTCTGAACATGATGTTCATCTCTGAAGCCGGTGGTCAGTGGAGCGGCTCCCCCAGGGGCAAGGAACATTTTGCCAGGCTTGGATTAACTTCTGCATTGCTGAGCCCCACGCCAGCACCACATTAACTCACAGAGACATCCTGGAGTGGGGGCGGAGGAGGAGGCAGGGAGGATGGCGCCGAGTGAGAAATGGAGCCTGGGTAAGGCAGCACCAAGGTTACCAGCCAGGTCACAGCTCTCAGACGGTCTTCAAGGGAGGGAGACATCAGTGTCTTGCTGATTCTAATCACAAACCTGCCTCTTCCTTCTTAGCGGCCAGTACTGCTCCTGGCCATGGGAACCCTCTGGCTTAAGGTCTCTGAGTGACCTTCTTATGCTGTCAACACAGATTCAAGCCCTCAGGAAGTTCAGCCTCCTCAGGGTGGCTGAGTGAGCCTGGGGTGGGAGTGAGGACAGGCCCCAGGGTCTCAGGCTGCCAAGCTGGACAAACAAGACAGCAGGGATGCAGTCCAGCGTGGCTGAGTAAACAGAGTGAGAAGGCAAGGGACAAGAGAGGAAGGTCACACTTCTCACCTACGAGCTCTAGGGCAGCCCCTGGCATCCTCAACTTGTTCTCTTTAGAGTAATCTCTGCTCACTGCAGGGCAGCATTCAAGTCCAAAGTCCCACCCGAGAGAAAAATCACATGACCTCAGCTTATATAATCTCTCTGTCACTGAACAGCTGGAACCCAAGGCTTCAGAAGATGAGTCAGCAGCCCCAGTGGCAAGTAGGACCCAGATACTCAGGTTCCCAGACTCTTCGCTCCTAGAAGCAGGTCCTAGAGCAGAAGGCAAGGGTGTGGAAGAGCCCAGAGGAGAATAGGCTGGGCTAGACTCTGGGCCGGGTCCCTGGCTCTCCCTCCCAAGTGCAGGTGCCCAGCCTGCTGACTGTGATCGGGAGGGCTCTGGGCCAACCCTGGCTCTTCTTGGGGAGAGGAGAGGGTGGCCTGGGCAGGGCGGAGTGAGGGCTGGGCTGAGGCCAGTGGGCAGAATGCCAGGGCTGGGGAGGGAGCAGCTGGAGGGGTGGAGCGGAGGAGGATTAGGAAGGATTGTAGGGGTTAAAGCACAGCCCTGGCAGGGCTCAGTGGGAACAGCTTGTCCTTCCATAGGCCCGAGAACAGGAGGGGTGGGGCGGTGGGGCGGAGGGAGAGATAACAGGGTTGGGTACTCAGGCTCCGGGCTTTCTGCAGGGCTGAGCCACCTGGGCTGGCTTGGAGTCCCCACTGGGGGTAGTGAAAGCCTTTTCTCCTACCATCACTGTCCCTTCTCTCAGACTGTCTGTATTTTAAGCAGAAGCTGGAGCCTTAGGGCAGCCCTCATTATTCGAGTGCTGAGCTGCACTCCCATGGCAGGCGTTTTGTTGGTGCTTACACAAGCATGGGGTGGGGTTATTCAGAATTCATGTGGCCCCCCGTCCCCCGCCCTGCCAGTTCTTCTCTCATGCTCAGCTGAGTCTGTGATATTCCAAGTTCATGTTGGCTGTTACTGTTAATGAGGGAAATGAGACTGGTTAGAACTGTTCTTTACCTTGGTCAGGGCCTGCTTTTGACTTCCCTTTATGAATGATGCCTCCTGTGGCTCAAGTCAGCTGCCCTGAGAGCCCCCTGGGCCATGGGATGCACTTTCTCACCTCTGCTCCTCCCACAGGAGCCCTCTCCCCTCTACTCAGCTGCCAAGTGCCCCCTTCCTATCAATTTTCCCTCCCTTAATTTTTATTTTTTTTTGAGACAGGGTCTCACTCTGTCACCTGGGCTAGAGTGCAGTGGTGTCATCATAGCTCACTGCAACCTCAAACTCCTGGGCTCAAGCAATCCTCCTGCCTCAGCCTCCTGAGTAGCTGGGACTGCAGGTGCCTTCCACAATGCCTGGCTAATTTTTCTATATTTTGTAGAGATGAGGGGGGGAGTCTTGCTCTTGCTCAGGCTGGTCTTGAACCCCTGACCTCAGAGCAACCCTCCCGCCCTGGCTTCCCAAAGTCCAAAGTGCTCCCACTTAAGTTTGAATGACCTCATCTGTAGCATTTTACTGGTTTCAGACTCCTCCCCATTCATTATTTGCTTTGAGCCTCATGGTATCCTCATGAGGTGGGCAGGGCAGGTGTGATCATTCTCTTTTACAGACAAGGAACTATAGCCCAGCTGGTAGATGTCCAAGGTTAAAGAAGCAAACTGTGCTCCACAGGTCATGAGCAGCCCGTCCTAGCCTCAGATGACCTCTTCCCTTTCGCACCACCTATGACACTTAAAAGCACGCTGGGCTGTTTCCTATTGCAACTATTTAAGAACTTACTTTCCCCACGTGAATTGGGAATGCACCTGCAACTTGCCGGGCGCTGCCACACAATTCCCTTCCGATTCCTCACAGGAATCTAGGAAGAGGGAACTATGGTCACTCATTTTACAGAGGGGGAAACAGGTTCAGAAGTTAAGGAACCTATTTGCAGTTACACTGCTAGTAAGCTGAGCACTGTAAATGAATGAATTAGAAGGTAAGACCCTCAAATGGAGACCTGAAAAGAAACTGGACCTGGGTTTAGAAAGAACGGGTCTGGCCCGTGAGTAGGGTTGTTCTCACCTCAGCAAGATGCAGTGAACTCTAGGAAGTAAGGGTGAGAGGGCTGAGGAGAGAGGGGTAAGGTTAAATAAAGGTCTTACGACACTGACCCCTGAGAGGCCTTTTCTGGTTGGCACTATCTTGTGCGTGAGCTCGGAATGAAACACTAGCTCAAGAGCAGGGCATTCCTGGCTACTTAAGTGTACGGTGAGTTGCTTCTGGATGAGGGCAGGAATCTGCCAGTTCTTTGAGGTCCTTTCTCAAATGTCCCCTCGGCCTGGCCCTGGAGGTGGGGGTGGGGCCGGGGTGTCCCCTTTGGAGGGGTGGACGGCAGCAGACTCCAGGGAGGGTTGGGCTATGCCTGTTGGGAAGGAGGCAGGCTCCCAGTGGAATCTGACCCCAGTAAAGAGGGACCCTGCTGTTATGGTTGGGGTTGAGGGTGGGTCTGTCATTTACTCTGTGGCATACTTAAAGATCACCCAAAGAGCTTGTGAAAAGGACAGATTCCCAGGCACTGTCTTGAGAGAGTTTGATTCCGCAGGTCTGGGTGAATTGTTCAGCCCTGCAGGTGGTTCTGGTACAGGCAGTCTACAGACCCCACTTTGAGGAGCAGGGGTTATCTGAAAGAGCCCTTCTCTTCTCAGCAAAGGGAGGGAGCCCCTCAGAGGCTTGTAGGACCTGAGCGCCCCCCGTGGAGAGCGGCTTTCTAATTGCCCCCAGGATGAACAACACCAAGTGAATCCTGCTGCACCCCAAGCACAGCACACGGCCCCATGAAAACACATATTTCTCTCCCAGGCCAGCTCTGTTGTGACACATGTCTATTCTCCCGCTCTTTTCTATGCTAGCCGTCCAGTGCAGCCAACCCTGCCTTGTCAGGATCTGAATGTTCTGGGAGGCCCCAGCTTTTTAATCTCCCATGGCACTTCACAGATAGCATAGCAAGGCTGAGATTCTGTGTTATCAAAGTTGTCCTCTCAAGACCTTTGGTTATCACAAGCTTCAAGGTCTGTGACTCAATGCTCTGCCCCTAGTCCTGAACCTCTGCTCCGTTTGTCTGCATAAGCTCTCTGAACAGCACTGTTTTTTGCTGTGGCACAGCTGTTGTTTCCAAAAGGTGCATGTCCCTAGGAGTAGGGAGAGGTACATAAGGTAATGGCGGAGATGTAGCACCCAGCCCTCCTGCCTGCTTGCCTGTCCATCCATCCACCCACCCGTGCACCCACTCATCTATCCATCCACACACTCATCTATCCATCCAAGCAAACTGCAGGTCAGCTGAGCTCCATGCTGTGCAAGACACATGGTGCAGGATCTAGAGATAGGATTTCTTTCTCATCCTCTGAGAGCTTTCCACCTCATAGGCACACTCATGACTATAGGAAAGGCAGAATGTAGTTAGTTCCCCAGGAGAGGTCTGTTCAGGGATTAGATACGAGCTAAGGCCATGCCAGTCCTTGGTCAGTTTCTGGCAGAGCCTCTTCCCTTATTCTAGCCATGGAAGGGCTGGAATACAGAGGTACGGGATTGTCACAAGCCATAGATAAACGTGTCTCCACTATTTTCTCCAAAGACACATGATAAGTACTGTTGCTCAAACACCCTGGTCCTCAGCACACAAGTGTCAATCAGAAGAGAGTCCTTCTTCCCCTGATATCTTATGCTCAAATGCAAAGCCAGGCCTTGGGGCTGGGAAATAAAGCCTGAGCAGGAGAAGAGATGCAACGGGAGCAAAGAGGCCCCTCTGGTCACAGGGGGCACCAGTGGTCTGGGGCCCCAGCATCCAGCCCAGGATGGGGCAGGGCCTGCAGGACACCCTGGCTTGTTGGGTGGAAAAGGAGAGGGTGAGACCAGCAGCGTATGTGGGGGTAGCGGAGCATTCCTGAGAGCACTGTTGGACCACCAAGTGCACAGGTCCTGAGCGGGCTTCCTAGGGACAATGGGAGAGCCCCTCCCCTTGGCATGGAGCCATAAGGGCACCAGACATGCCTGATGTGGCTTCTCTCGCCTGTTTCCAGCAGGGCTGCAGGAGCAGCCACTGCTGCCATCCATCATCAGTCAGGTTGGGAATCCTGCCCTCAGCCTGGCTCTCTTACATCAGTGGCTGCCTCCCCAGCCCATCGCCAGTCCCCAAGGGTAAACTCACCATGGTGTCTCGCCCTGGGGAGCTGGAGCGGCTGGGCCCAGGGACCTGGCCCTTGCCCTTCTCCCACAGTGTGTAGCGGCCAGTGGGTCGGTAGGTGGGGCTGAGGACTTCAGGGACTCGTGAGGGAGGAGGCTGAGTGGGCACCTGAGGTGCACTGCCCTTGCGACCATAGTTCTCCAGGTAGTCGGCCAGGTACTCAGGGCGGTTGGCTGCCTGGTAGAGCCCCTGCAGGGTGCAGAGCTCTTTGCGTGTGCGTGCCAGCATGGGGCTGCGGCCCAGGTTCCCGGGGTCTATCCGGTAGCTGTCTGAGGTCCGGAGGCTGGAGAAATCCCGGGCCAGGTCTGATTGGCTGTCCGATTTCTTCTGGGTCAGGGTCACCCCCTGGTCCCGGGCACTCATGGGCAGGTAGCTGAGGCAGTTGTTGGTCATACTGTAAGGGAATCCACTGCCCCCACTGAGGCCACTGCCTGAAGGCCGCTCAGTGCTCCGGGTCTGGCTCTCTGCCCGCTTACCACCCACCATGATGTCAGGTCTGAGCAGGGGGCGGCCCCGCTCATAGTCCAGGATGGAGGAAGGGCCATAGGTGCGGGGACGGGTGATGAAGTTGGTTGGGGGGACTGGCTTGAAACCAAGCTTCTCCTTCTCCAGGAAGGAGGTGGCCAGGTTGGCCCCATAGGAGGGGGTGTAGGTGCCATAGCCCGATTTGGCGTAAGGGGCATCTGTGTAGCGGGCTGATTCCGTGTAGCGCTTCAGGGTGGAGGAGAGCTGGGACATCCTTCAGGGCGGCACTCTGTGGGGACTGGGAGCCTCATGGGCTGAAAGATAAGGAAAGCAGTCGTCAAAGGGCTCTGCCAGGTGTCAGGCTCCCACATGCCCGTTCCCCATCCCAGCTGGGCCAGAACCTCAGAGCTCAGCAGGGGTCACCCAGTCCGTTTGCACAAGATGCTGGGTGGCCACTGAGAAACACACGCATGCATGCAGGTATGCACACGGGCTTGCACACGCCTGTGCTTGGCACCTCAGTGAGAGTACAAGCGATGATCTGGCTTTCACAAGCCACACAGAGAAATCAGTCTCAACACATCCCTGCTGCTCCGAGTACTCCCCTCAAAGACCCAGACATGCAAGCGGGGGCTGCCTGACCTCTGCAGCCCCCCAGGCCATGCACTGTCTTCCAGCCCAAATCCCATCTGGGTCTTCTCCTCAGCATAGGCAGAAGCCTTTGAGTTGGGGAATGCCGCCGCCGCCAGCCCCAGCACTGAGACCACTTCCCTCCCTTCTGACTGATGTGACGAGCAGGAGTCTTTTGGGAATCACAGACTGTCTGCCTGGAGTGGCCTGAAGATCATTTGGTCAGATCCTTCGTGAAGAAGAGGAGGCTCGTGGGAAGAAGTAATGGGAAGGTTGATGGGCAGGGGAGGCAGTGAGTGTGGCAGAGAGGGGGCTGGAACTCCGTCTCCAGACTCGATCCCAGGGCTCTTCCCTGGACACAGGCACTGGCTGCATGGTCCGGGGGTAGGGGGAGCGCTTGTGTGGTAGAACCCGTCCTCTTCACCGAGCTAATCCTTCTGTTCTAAGTGGAGTTAGGGCCCTGTGGCTTCCCAGGGGTCCCCCTCCCAACAGGGATCCCAAATTTGTTCTTGGCAATACTTCACTGTGTAAAGGGGGCCCCCTAGAGTCCAAAATCCTGCACTGCAGGTGGCATTCCCAGGCCCTCCAAGTTCTTGCAGCGGGCTCTGGTCTGGTGAAGGAACACAGAGCTTGCTGGATGTGGCACTTTGGAGGGCCCTAGAGAATCATGCATTTTAACCTCTCTGTTCTAGTGGCGCTGGTTTGCGCATGGCCACACACTAGGAGAGCCGCGGTTGGGATCCAGGGCTTTCAGAATCCTGCATGATGCTCTTTCCACTTAACCTTGATGCACCATCCCCCATCACGTGTCCCTCTGTCACCCTAAACGTGCTGGCTTTATCCAGTGGAACTGGAGTGGCAAAGGTGATTTGGAGAGAGGAGCAAGTAGGATCAGGCCCCTTTCCTTGAAGGCATCAGGGGATCTCGGGGGGACCTCGTGGGGCTCCCTGTGGGGATGGAGGCAGAGCCATCCAGGACTCTCTGAGCAGAGTGATTCGCCTGTGACGGACTAGCTGGGCACTTTTACACTAATTGTTTAACCTTTCTGAGCCCCAACTTCCTCACCTGTATATGAGTATAATAATCACATGATTCCTACCTCGTGGGCTTGTTGTGAGGAGTAAATGAGATAATAACACGTGAAAGGGCTGTACAATGACAGTGGTTATTATCTCCTCCCCGGGCCCCTGCCCAGCAGCCCGGCTCCTCCCTTTGTAGGTCTATAATAATGTCAGGGCTGTCTGTCTCCCGCTTGGCGGGCCTCTGACCTCAGCCGGGTCGCCAGGCTTCCCCTGCAGCCCCCGTCAAGATGAGCAGGCAGCGGGCAGACATCTAGCCGTTGGGCAGACACTGGTTTGGGCAGCCCACAGCCTGCCCTAGGCTAACAGCCCAGCCCATCAGGACAAAGAGAAGCTGGTGCCAAGCCCCAAATACTGAGGACTTGGGAAAAAGCTCTAGAATCCCAGTCAATGCAAGGCTTGGAATAGGTGCAGGGGTGGCAGATGAGCAAGTGGCAACTTCCATATAGGCCCCAGAACAGCACTCCTCGATCCTACCAGAGACCTCCAGCAATTCTCAGTCCAGGTTGGCATCAGAAAGGCCTGGTCCAGCTTATTGGACCCCACGTTGGTGCAGGGGACACCCTACCCTTCATGTATACTGCTTTGCCCACTGGGCTCCCACCTCACGACTTCACTGCTTCTTAAGAAAAGATAACTGGGGACAACCTCATACAGGGTTAGAGGGAAACCACAGAGGGAGAGACAGACAGAGGCACAGGTGGGGGTGGGGGAGCCGGGTCCTGCTCTATTTCGCATCAATAATGCAAAGTCAAAGAGACTCCAGGTCTCAGGGGCTGGGCTTTGGGACACCCGGCAGCCAATCAGATATGACCCCCCTCCCCAGGGTATGAGCTCATGGCTCCTCCTCATGGCTCCCCCTCCCCCTTCCCCACACTAAGCCTCCCAGGGAATTGGTATTCTGCCGGCAGTGCCCCAAGCCTGTGACCTCCCCTGGCCCTGCTGATGATGCAGAAGTGCTGGGGCCAAACAAGGTACAGCAGACATGGATAGACAGTCCTGGAAGGCTTGGGGATGGAGGTGCAGCCACACCTCTGGCCCACAGAATCCCAAGAGGGCTCCCAGATCCCCACTCTCCTGCCTGCTCCAATCTGGCACTGCCAGATCTCCCTCCGCCCCCCAGCAGCCCTGGGAGTCATGCCCTCACTAACACCTCCTGGAAGCTCTGACATCTGGCTTGCAGTTCCCATGTCTGTGGAGAGGGTCCCTACTGGGGCTGAGGCCTCTCACATGTCTCTCTCCTCCCCCAGCCTCCAGTTTCACTCTTGAAGATCCCAGCATCTTTCAGGTGAGAAGACAGCCTGGGCTGGTGACCCTTGGTGTTACCTGGCACAGCTGTCCCTGGAGGCTGCAGAATGCACCCTGGCTGGGAGAGTGGGCTGGGGCCCGGGCTGTAGCCTCGCTGCGCAAGACAGGGACAGGACGGGCACTCACATGGCTGCGAGTCTCCCTGTTGCCACAGGAACGGCCTGAACTGAATGGCCCTTTCATGGGGCAGTGGGAGGCGAGCCGATTGGCTGGGATCCCCCGTACCCCTCCCTGCCCAGTGTGGGGCCCCTGCTGCCTGGCTCCTTTCACTGTTTACCCAGAGCTGGCAAGTACAGGCACGCGGCTCCAGGCAGCACCTTCCCAGGTGCCTGTCACCTTGGACAACAGGGTCAGTCCCCTGCCAAGCTCCTCCTCCATGCCATCTTCACTGTGGTGCCCCAACTCTTCCCTTCTATGCCAGAAATTTCCCATCGCTTTGCTCAGTTTCCCCGTCTTGGGAGGTGTAGCAGCAATCCTCCACTCAGGCACTCAGCTTCCTGTCAGGACATCTGAGTAAGCCAAGCAGCCGTCACCCCAGCCAGCTGGTGCTGAGCACCTCTGGACCAGGCACCAAGCGAGCTGAGAATGTCACATGCAGCTTCTGACTGCATCGTCTCAGCAGCCTCAGACCAGCGAGCACACGACCTTGCCATGTGTCTGGCATTCTCAGTGGGCTTCATGCACAGAGTGTCCCAAAAGTCTCAGTGCAGGTTTCGGCTTGAGTTCTTTCAGACATATAAATGCCTCAAGCTTACAAACATCACTGGAAAGACTGAATTATTTAAACTAAAGTTTAAAAAACTTATTCACAATTCAAAAAAACATACAAGAAATTTAAATAGTGAAACATTCTCTTTTTTTTTTGAGCTGGGGTCTCACTATGTTGCCCAGGCTGGTCTTGAATTCCTGGGCTCAAGCAGTCCTCATGCCTCAGCCTCCTGAGTAGCTGAGATTATAGGTGTACATCGCCAGGCCTGGCTTCAATAGTGACACTTTCAAAGCAAGTTTTTAATGTTCGTATTTCTGAAGTTATTAAAGCTTAAAACCACAGTGAGCCTTGGGACATGGTGTATTAACTGGCCTAATCCTCCCAGCCACTCTAAGCAGTAGGTGCTATTATGATGATGCCCATTAGCAGGGGAGGGAACTGGGGATCCTAGGAGTGGTGGGGATTTCCCAAAGTCACTCTGGGAGCAGTGGCAGAGGTAGGTAGGGACCTGTGCTCTGTCCCTTACAGCCAGCCTGAAGCCAAGACCCCTGCTTCACACTTCCCTGGACTCTCCAAGGGCTGGGACAGGGTTGGGGACCTGCAAGCTGGGGCTGGAGGGAAGGACCGAGACAGGATCCAGGTGTCCACAGTCCAGCAACAGTGTGGAGGGTACAGACTCCTGGAGGAGCGGCCCTCTGGATTTTCCACTGCAGGTGAATGAAAGTGAAGCCAGGCGCAACCTGAGCCCCAGAACAATATTGATCAGTCATGAGATGGTCCAGGAGGCCTCCATTTCACCTGCTGTGCCAAGCTCCTTCATGTCCCCTGTCACCAGCATCTACCCCAGCTCCGGGCCCTGAGCCCCAGGCCTGTTTATGAACATGCCCCCTAACCTCCTACCCTGGCTGCAGCTCAGCCCACTCCCCAAGGTGCCCAGGCTAGGTGAGCCCAGGGTTAAAATGAACCCCCTTTCGTCAGCCACTGTCATTTCCTGTTGCTCACGTGCAGGGCTCCCTAACCTGCCCAGCCAGGGGAGGGACTTGCTCCCCAGGAATCCCAGGCACTCCTGGCCCTGGGGGCAGGCAATGGGTGATGTCCTATATCCCAGCAACCTTCATGGCTCCTCTTTGCCCAGACCCACTTGGCTTTCTGGGTTGAAAGCATGTCTTGCTTCTGTGGCCTTGGATAGAGTCCTTAGTCGAGTTTCAGAGGAACGCCTAAACAGGGTTCAGTCCCTTCCCTCCTGCCCAGGTGCCAGGACAGGTGAGTGGGAAGTCCCAGCCAGTTCCGCCAGGTGCTTGGGAACCTCCACAGTGGTGACCTCAGAGCTTCCCAAAGCCACTTGCTAACAGCATCAGAATGTGCTGACCCTGAAGGGTAGTGGGGGTGAGAGAGGGATCCTAATCTCCCTCCATCTGCACTCTGTGACCCTTACTCCTGACTGTTTGAGTCACCTGCTACACTATTTGGGCACAAGCACCAGTCCTGGCGGATGGGATGAGGGATGTCCCGGCAGGTGTGGAGGATGTGGGTAGAAGATTGGGGTGGGCCATACTTATGCCAGAACAGTCTGGGAACTCTGTCTACTCCTCTCAGGCCCCAGGAGCCTCAGCGGCCCCTTCCTCTCCAGCCTGTCACCAGCAGCTCTATCTATCAGGGGCTAGCGCCCAGTAACCCACCAGCTTAGTGCCTAATCCTCTTGCCTCCCTCGGCAGGGGGTCATCCAGGGGAATTTGGGTCCATTTCTGTCTTTCTTACTCGCAGTAGTTGCCCAAGGGCTGGCGGTGGGGTGGGGAGGAGGTAAGATAAAGAGATTGGAGATTAAAGCAAGAACCCTGACTGGTGGAGAAGAAGTGGGTGGGCCCAGGGCAGTGTCTCTTTAGGGTGGTTCTTGATTTGGGGTTGGGAGGGGGGTGGCTGGACATCTCTACACTTCTAAGAAAAGGCAAAGAAATAGGCCTCCAGGGAGTATAGTGTCCTTAAATTCTCTCTTCCAACCACCTCTGCCCAGGCACTTTCTTGGTGCCTCCTCCCCAGGAGAGAGTCCCAGTCGCCCTCCCTCTCCTCCAGGGCTTCATTTTCCCTCTGTCCTTCTCCTCTGGAGGAGCCTTTGGTCTTGCCCATGGGACCCACCAGGCCCCATAGGATGGCTTCACATGCTCCCCCAAACTCACTGACGTCCGTCCTCTAGACAGGGGCTCAGTGAAGCTCAGATGTCAAAGGGGAAGCTACTGACCTGTGTCCGGGGGCACTGGATGGGACCTGGGGGCTTCTCCTTCCCCAGCAGGGCAGGGAACGCAGTGGAGAGCCCAGAAGCTGGAGTCTGCTTTGGGGCTGGGTAATCCGGAGCTCAGGTTACTGACTCCGATATATATAGTATCTTATCTGACCTCGCAGACTTGCAGAGATGGCTAGCGCAACTCACTCGCATTCCAAGCCCTGGGAGAATTAAAGGGGCAGTGGCATGCCCACTCTAGAGGGGCTGCCCTGTTGGGCCAAAGCCAGCCAAGGAGATCTATTAGGACTCTTGGAAAAGGGGCATTTTAAAGTGGAATAGTAGGGGGATTTAAGAGGAAACAGAGGACAGGAAAGATGGTAGAGGGGTGAGGGTGGGCCTTGAGGCAAAAATATGGAGAAGGCAGATTCTCTGGAGCTGCCAGTTGTAGAATTAGAGAACAGGAAGACATACTGATAGTCCAACTCCTTTAATTCTGAGATGGCGTAGACCTCGAGAAAGAAAGCAGCTTGCTCAAGGCTGTACAGATAGTGAGAGGCAGACAGGGACCAGCACTCAGGTTTCAGTCCGACACTCTTATAATGGACTTCTAAGGCCCTGGATTCTAGTTCTTTCCCTTACTGGCTCTGAAACAGTGGTAAGTTACTTAAATTCTCTGAACCTTAGTTATTTAAAATGTAAAACAGGAATAATAATAATGGTATATCTCACAGTTGTGAGGATTAAATAAAATAATATTTGTAAATTTCCTGGCATATAGTAAGAGTTCAATAAGTGATGATGATGATATTGAATACTTCCACTTATTATTATAATTAGTGGTAGTATTAGTAGTGGCACCTCACCAGGTGAACCTTCTAGGGACAAAAGGGCCCCCAGTCTTCCCCTCAGGGAATGCTCCTTTCTAATGCCAGAGAACAGCCCCATGGTTTTTGAACTGGGCCATGTCCCATAGCTGGGAAGGGCAAATAAGACCTGCCGTCTTCCTAGATGTCCAGTCCACCAAGCAGAGAAAGGTCAAGCCTATTTGGGCTGCTTCCCCCTTTGCAGAGAAAAATATGGCAAGCGCAGTTTCCCCAGGCCACCAGGAGAATGCCCGGCCCCTCTGGGTGGTTCCACTGTACCTGTGTAAGAGCTCAGGATTCCAGGGCCTCAGAGGCGGGCTGGGCAGGGTCACAGGAAGGAACAGGGTTCTTAGCCTCTCTGGCCTTGGTGCACTTGTCCGCTCCCAGGATGTTTCTCCTGTTTCTCGATGGCTCTCCCTGGGGACTGGGAGTACCCCAGGCTGGTGCCTCCACCCTGTCTCAGCACAGGCTACTGACTCAGCCCGGGTCCTGATGATGCACCTCAGAGAACGCCCTCATTCCAGTCCTCATTCCGACTCCAGCAGTCTGGCATGCATCTACAGCATCAGAGGAGCAGGGGATGCCCCAACCCTAGCCCAACCAGCTCTCCTTTCCTCCACTCTACCAGGTCCACTTGGGGGATGTTCTCATGCCCATACCGGGGGAAGTGAACAGCCCCTACCACTGTCTCCAGCTCAGCCCCGTTCTAAAGCAGCCGGGTCAGGAGGTGGGGTGTTCACTCCTCAGGGGAGAGCTAGAATGGGGTTGCTCAGGGCTTCCCTTGGCTGTGAAGATTAAGTTGCTTGCCTTGGAGCACCGCGTGCCTACTTATGGTTTGGGATTGGTGAGAATTTCAAAGATGCTTCTTTCTAGTTTGGGATTGGTGGAAAACCTCCCCTTCCGCTTAACTGCTGCCCTCCCCAACCCCCAGCCCCCTGTGGCAAACTGACCAGAGACAGCCCCGGGAGCTTTAAGAGCAGGGAGTAAGTGAGCTGCACGCGCACGTGGGGAGGGGGTTGTCAGTGTCCAGGCGTCACTCTCAGGCCACACACCACACAGGGCACAGCGACGTAGACCCGCCGAATAGGATTTCCTTAGAACATACTGATCAGCACACAGATGGCTCTTTCTGGCACCCTGGGCTGTCAGCTGGCAGCCCTCACACAACTGGCACCCACAGCTGGAGCTCCCCTGCACTGCTGGCCCTCGCCCTACATTTCTAGTGCCCATTCTGCCAGGGTTTTGTTGACACCTCACTTTCTGAGCCTCAAACCGGCGCTGATCTCCGCATCCCCCAGTCCCCGATCTCCGACAGGTGGCACGTACCTGCCTCTTCTCGGGGGATGGACGAGTCGAACCGGGCACAAGCATGGAGCCGCGGGTGAGTCCCGGCTGGCACTGGCGCGGCGCAGCGAGCAGCAGCTGACGCAGAGGGCTCCCTGGCCTGGGCTCCAGCCCGCCTCTCCCCCACCTCCGCCGGGGGCCCAGAAAGGACCTCCCCGGGAAATCGGCGCCACCCAGCGGGCAGCCGCCTCATTGCGCCCGGGCCGCCAGAGCCACAGCCCGCGTCTCGCGTCACTGAGACGCGTCACGGCTATTGGCTTGTTCCTATTGTGGCGTCATCAGAGCCCCGCCCGCCTAAGGTCTCCCTGGCAACGTGTATACACAGAGAACCACGTGGAGGAAAAGCACGCGAGCTTGGAGGGGGTGGAGCGCCAAAAGAGGTGGACTGGAATGTGACACGACGGGGCAGCTGGAAGGTATTGAGAAAGAGGAGGGGTCATGGGAGAAGGCTCGGAACTTGAGCTGCGGGGCATATCAACTTTCTGTTTTCAGGGAAGGCTAAAAGTTCCCGCGCCTTCCCAGCGGGCCGGGTCCTGTTCGACTTCCCTTTTTCTTACTCTTAAAGGCACTCTCTGCGCGTTTTACTTCCATGGGACCAGTGGTTAGTGATGACTGCCTGAGTGGGTAAGCGGAGGCACCGAGTCAGTGGAAGGAATTCTCTTTGGTCTTCCAAGAAAAAGCTCCCCTTCCTTGTATATAACCTTCTCCCCCTTGTCCCCTCCCCCCGCCCCATGCTGATGTAGAAAACCCACACAACCAGTGGATTGGTGCCAAGGCAAATCCAGGTTTTCAGCTTCACCTGGACCAGGTGTCCTTAGCCCCTCCCACTCTCCACCACAGGAATCTCTCTCCATCACCTCTCTCTTCAAGTCCCTCCTTCTCTTCTATTTCCCAGAGAAATTTGAGGCAGTCAGGAGGGGAACTCTTAAATTTCTACCTACAAACATATCTGAATCCATTCTTGCCTCTGCTCCAGGAGCAGTGACAAAGGTGTCCCTTTCTTGTCCAGGACCAATCCCTTCTGGATCCCAACCCTTTATGTTTCCTTAGGGTCCTCATTCCATCACTTCATTTTACAGGTAGGTATTGAACAAGCCAGGCACTGTTCTAGGAACTGGAGATACAGCAGGGAACAACAAGGAGCTTACATTCTAGCAGAAACAGGACAAGAACCAAATAAGCAGAATATATAGTGTGTTAGATGGAACTGAGAGCTGTGGAGTACATCACGCAGGGAGGGGCTATGGACTATGTCGGGTGTGGTCAGGGAAGGTGACCTCTGAGTAACCTGAAGGAAGCCAGGAGCAAGCCATGTACATATCTGGGGAAAGAATATTCTAGGCAGAGGGAACAGTAAATGCGAAGGTCCTGAAGTGGGAGCCACTTGCCACTTTTGAAGAAGAACAAGGTCCATGTGGCTGGAGTGAAGAGAGAGAGAGAGAGATAGGGAGGGAGTGGGAGGTGAAGTCAAAGAGATAAGGGAGGCACCCAGCATGTAGGACCCCAAGGTCATTCTGACGACTTTGGCTTTTACTCTGAGATGGGAACCATTGAAAGGTTTTGAACAGAGGAGGTACATGGGTCTGACTTTTATTTTAACAGAATCCCAATCCCTTTAGCTACTGTATGGAGAACAGATCCAAAGAGAGCCAGGGCAGAAGCAGGAGATTATGTAGGAGGTCACTGCAAGCATCTGGGGAGAGATGATGAGGCCTGGGGGGTTAGCTGGGGAGCAGGAGAAGCGATGCCAAGTGGTCGGATTCTAGGTGTATTTCGAACATAGAGCCAACAGGGTTTTCTGACAGATTAGGTAGTGTGAGGGCAAGGTTGGAATTTTTTTTCTGAACTTTAATTGAGGAGAGAAAGGCTGTGGAAGGAGCAGGTTTGAGTGGGGTGGTGGGGAGTGGGGAGGTAGATCAGGAACCTTGGTTTAATACATCATAACTTTGAGATGTCTATAGGAGATGTCAAGAAAGCAGTTGGATGTGCAAGTTTGGTGTGGTCTGGGCTGGCAATATAAAATTGAGCATCAGTAGCATATGCATACTGTTTAAAACCGTGAGATTAGAAAAATTACTGAGGGAGCAAGTGTAGATAGCAAAGATGTGCAAGGACTGAATCCTCTCTAACACTAAATGGTTCTAGAGATCAGTTGGCACCATTAGAGAGACTGAGGAATGGCCAGTGTAGTGAGGACCACCCCCTCCCACCACCACTGGGAGATGGTGGTATGCTAGAAGTCAACAGAAGGAAATTTACCAAGGAGGAGGGAAAGATCTGTTGTGTCGATTGCTGTCCACAGGTCAAGTAAGATGAGTTTGAGTGTCGATTTAGAAGGTCGTTGGTGACCTTGACAAGAACAGTTTTGGTAGAGTGGTGGGGATGAAAGTCCAATTGTGGATGTTCAAGAAAGAATGAGAGCAGAGAGGTGGAGACAGTGTAGGCCACTCTTTGGGGTTTTGTTGTAGAGGAAGGAGAGAAATTGGGTGGGAGCTAAAAGAAGTGAGGTCAAGAAAATTGTTTAAGTGGAAAAAATAGCTGTATGTTATATGCTGATGGGAAAGAGCCAGGAGAGAGTGCAAACTGATGATGCAGGAGGGATTCGGGGGGAAGGGATGGGGTCAAGTGCAGCAGCAGAGGGCCGGCTTTGGCGAGAGGTACTGACGGTTCATCCGAGGTAAAAGTGAGAGAGGGCGCACTATTTGGGCACAGATGCAGGGAGGCAGAGGAAGCTAGTGGATATTCTCTCCTGATGGCCTTTTCCTTTTTCTCAGTGAGTTAGGGAGCAAGGTCAGCGGAGAGTTAGGATGAAAGAGGAAGGGTTGGAAGATTTTCGAGAGAGGAGGAGTTATAAAATAGTCATGGAGAGCAGTGCTCCTCAAACTTGAGTGTGTATCACAGTCACCTAGCGAGCCTGTTAAGATCCTCCAACCCCCACCAGGCTTTCTGATTCAGGAGATCCGGGTTGGGCCTGAGAATATGAATTTCTAACAAGTTCTGGGTGATGCTACAGCAGCCGGCATGGGATGACCCTTTGAGAACTACTGTGCTAGAGAGCAGGAAAGTGCCAGGGCTGCGGAAATGCAGCGTGGTTGTCAGGCAGCGTCAAGGGCCCATTTGAGGTTAGGAATCATGACCTGAAAGTGTCTCCAGTCAGCGTTCTTCTGGTCCCATTCACAATCATTTGTATGGGTTGGAGTCCTAGGTCTTTAAAACTTCCATTTTTCTACTGACTTTTTCTTTGACATATAATAGGCTCCACATCCTTTCCCTTTAAAAAACAAAAATCTTTAACTTAGGGTCTAGCTCTCTCCTGTTCACAGTTCTCTTGGCAGAGTTGTGCATACTGTATTTCCCTGCCTCCTAGTCTGTGCAACATCCACAAACCTCGGGAAACTTCTCTTACACAGTTGTCACTTATCTCCTAGATGCTCAATCCAGTGGACACTTTTTAGTTAAAGTCAATTACTTGGCCACCTGCAAATTTGATACCTCCAACCATTTCCTCCTTGCAGTTAGTTCTCTCCTCCTTCAGGTTTTGTGACATGGAGCTTTGCTGGTTTTCCTCCCGACAGCTCCTCCCCATTCTCCTTTTCCTCTGGCATTCCTTCATCCTCTTTATTTCTAGGGCAGCTTACGGCACAGTGGTTGTTATGTGTGCAGGTTATAGATTCACAGTGTTAACTTTTGATTTCTCTGTTTCCTAGTTGTGAGACCTGAAACATTTTTATCTGTTTCTTCATATGTTAAAAAAAAAAAATGGGGCCAGGTGTGGTGGCATGCACTTGTAGTCCTAGCTACTCAGGAGGTTGAGGTGGGAGGATCGCTTGATCCCAGGAGTTTGAGTCTAGCCTGAGCAACATAGTGAGACTGTCTATAAAAAATAGAAAAGGAAAAAGAGGATAGTAGTAGTACCTGCCTTACAGGGTTGATTTGAGGATTCAGTGAGTCAGTACGCATAAGAACAATGCCTGGCACACGGTGAGTACCTACGATTACCACCCCAATCTATTACTCATCTGTCAGCTACTGCTTGTATGGGCTGATGATGCCAAAATCTTTATTTTCAGGTAGGCCTCATTCCTGAGCACCAGTCGTAATTATCCAACTGCCTCCTGACATCCCTTGGATATCCCATCAGCATCTCAACCTCAATATGTCCAAACCTTAAACTCAGCATTTTCTCCTCCGTTTGCCCTCCTTCCTTCATTCTCTACATTCACGAATGGCACTACCATCCTTCAGTTCCCTAGCCAGAAATTTGTTAGTTTCTAGCTTCTCTCAGGCCCTTAATTCTTACAGAGGTATTATCTTATTCTACAAACTCATATATGCAGGAAACATAAAGTTGTTTTTCTGTAATATAACTACATTTCTATTTTGAGCCAGCCCCTATTCTACTGGAGTGGTGGATAATTAATTTTAGTGAATTGGTGAAGCTCTCCTCCTCTCCCCAGGGATTGCCTACGTTCTGGGAAGGTGTCTCAAAAAGCCAAAGCACTAGAGGAAGCAGTGGAGGAAGTGGCTCCTGTTATAAGTGGCCACCTGGTGTTTGCTGAGATGTCCACTGCCTGGTTCCCATTTGCGTGGCCTCTTTGGGTCTTGTATCTCTCTGCTACCTCTAGGTTGCTCTTGGACAAACAGGGATCATTCTGCTGCTGCTGTGCCCTGGAGTAGCATAAGAAAGTGTGACGCCGTCCATGGTTCAAGCTGCCTCCAAAATAGGCTGCATTCTGCTGTCATTTCTACTTTCTGGGGCTTTGTCTCCTTCTTGAAGCTCTACTTAGGATATAGATCTGGGGCCCACTGCCATCACGTCTTGGAAACCTACTTGGGGGTTTTCCTGTCTGTCTGTGCTCAGGTGCCTGAGGACAGAACCCACAACTGTCTGTGCTCATGTCACCTTCCCACTGGCTCTTGTCCGATGGTGGTGCTGGTGGTATTGGTGCTGTGAAGCTGGAGATAAATATCAACGTCAGGCCTTGCTTTACCCAAGATATTTTCTCCTGTCCAGACCGAAGTCCTCTCTGTTTTCTTAAGGGTCTAGGTAATTGAAATTCAAAAGACAGAGTGGCTTCCCATTTCCTCCCTCGTTTTTTGTTGTCACATCCTTTCAATGGGGCATAAGCACAAAAGCTTGGCTGCTCAAAGTGGGGCTGTAGGGGACAAAGGGAAGAAACCACAAAGAATATTTAAAACTGGCATCTCGCCATAGCCCCTACTTCCAGTGGGGGACCATATCCTTTGATTCTGCCTCATTAGCACC
Organism: Lemur catta; assembly: GCF_020740605.2. Taxonomy (NCBI): domain Eukaryota; kingdom Metazoa; phylum Chordata; class Mammalia; order Primates; family Lemuridae; genus Lemur; species Lemur catta. The sequence continues at coordinate 21,059,229 of NC_059134.1, read as the reverse complement.
CCCTCTAAATGTTCCCCTTTCCATCCCACTGCTCCTGTCTTAGTGTGGGGTTTTGTTCTTGTATTTCTTCTGGTTTGGCAATGTTTCCTTCCTAACTATGAGGGTTAAATTGCTGAAGCAGGGGGATGTTTTACAGATGTAGATCCTTGATAAAAGATAAGATGAGGAAAACTGAATGACCCATGAAATGCCTGATAAATATTTTACCTTCACTAAAATCAAACGCTAAAATTTAGCACAGCAAATAAAGGAAATATCGGGGGTCCTTCACAGATCTCAAATTAGCAGTAATGTGTATTGTTTAATTTCCACGTATCATCCCTGGGTGATTTAACATTTTTAGGATTTCTCTGCAGCTTCAGCAAGAGAGTGGCAAGTCCAGTTCATTTTGATGCAGACGATGTGTAGTTAGATGTTCTCTTTGTGTCAGGTTCTTTACCCAGACATCAAATGCCTTCCTGATTTTAGGATTTCCAGTTGGTATTGCCCTCACTGGGCCAGTCATGGTCTTCAAGCCAGTTTTGGGGAACCTGGCTTGAGATTAGATCCTATGATTTAGAAACTTTGGGAAGAAGAAGCAGGAAAAACTATCATTTATGTAAATTTTTTATTTTTTTGAGGTTTTTAAAAATTTCTATAGATTTAAGGGTTACAAATGGTTTTTGTTACATGGATGAATTGTATGATGCTGAAGTCAGGGATTTTAGTATACCCATCACCAGAACAGTGTACACGGTACCTGATAGATTTTTATTCCTCATTCTCTGCCAACCTTCCCCCTTCTTAGTTTCCACTGTCCCTTACACCACTTTGTGACTGTATACACCCCTTGTTTAGCTTCCACTTATAAATGAAAAGATGTGGTATTTGTTTTTCCATTCCAGAGATATTTCACTTAGGATAATGGTCTCTAGTTCCATCTAAATTGCTACAAAAGACATTATTTCATTCCTTTTTATGGCTGAGTAGTCCTCTGTGGTGTATATATATACCACATTTTCTTTATCTACTTGTCAGTTGATGGGTGCTTAGGTTGATTCCATATCCTTACAATTATGAATTATGCTGTGATAAACATTTGGGGTGTAGGTGTCATTTTTATAAAATGACTTCTTTTCCTTTGAGTATCAGATATCCAGTAGTGGGATTGCTGGATCGAATGCTAGGTATACTTTTAGTTCTTTGAGGAATTGCCATACTGTTTTCCATAGAGGTTGTACTAAGTTTACATTCCCACCAACAATGTATAAACATTCCCTTTTCACTGCATTCATGCCAACATCTATTGTATTTTGACTTTTTAATAATGGCTATTCTGGCTGGGATAAGGTGATATCTCATTGTGGTATTAATTTGCATTTCCCTGATGATTAGTGATGTCGAGCATATTTTCATGTATTTCTTGGCCATTTGTCCATCTTCTTTTGAAAAAATCTTCATGTCTTTTGCTTACTTTTTGATGGGGTTACTTGTTTTTTTCTTGCTGATTTGTTTAAATTCTTTGTAGCTTCTGGATATTAGTCCTTTGTCAGATATATAGTTGGTGAATATTTTCTCCCATTCTGTAGGTTGTCTATTTACTCTGCTAATTATTTCCTTTGCTGTGCAGAAACTTTTTAGTTTAATTAAGTCCCATTTACTTGGTTTTGTTGTTGCTGTATTTGCTTTTGGGGTCTTAGTCATAAATACTTTGCCTAGGCCAATGTTCAGAAGAAGGAAAAACTATCATTTAAAAGTTGCAAGCAGTTTCCAATTTCTAGAGAGGGAGACTTCAATTTATCTCGGGGCTGTCTGACTTTTTGCTTTGGGAAAATCGCTACAAAGAGCTTTTCCTAAGTCTGAAGCAAATGTCCATCATTGACCTGAGAGGAATGTTAAACATGTTTGAGTGGGAATTGTTTTTTAGACTTCTTGCTTTCTTGCAGGCAGTGGGGGAGAAAGGCGTTTCTTAGCTCTGGGTTTCCAGCCCTCTGTGTAGAACACGGTAGCTGGGTCTTGGCCCAGCAGGCCTTGGGGAGATGAGGAGTGAGGTAAAGGGGATGAGGGAGGGCAGGAGGTGAAGCTTTCCTCATCAGAGGGACAGAGGTTAGAAGGAACTGGGCAGACTATAGACATCCTGCAGGTCTATTGGTGTCCCATGTAGCTGGCTAAGAAGGACATTTTTGGAGGTACTGATTTGATGTTTGCTATGAGCCTGTGACTGGCTTATTAGGGCTAGAGGCATAGCCCAGCCCTGTGGATGGGGGTGTGTCTATGTGGGCTGAGGCAGGAGATAAAGAATGGGGGAGTGGGGGGCCTTGGATTACCTATAGGGAGAAACTTGCCCCTCTCTGGTCCTTGTGGCACTGTGTTCTGGACTCTGAGGTGTTGGTGTACTCAGAGCATAGCTGGGCTGGAGGTAAGCTGACCCTTGCCTCTGGGAGCTGGGCTGAGAGGTGTTCCTATAAGGGCCTTCTTGTGCTGCCTTCCCTTCATGAGCCCAGCTGCTACTGAACAGCTCCACCTTGTAAGGGCAGTGGTTCAAATAACCAATATCCATGGTCTAGGCTGGCTCTGTCCAGTAGAATTTTCTGGGATCATGGAGATTATTTCTGCTCCAGTATGTCAGCTACTAGTCACATGAGGCTATTGAGCACTTGAAATGTGGCTGGTGTGACTGAGGAACTGAATTTTTTTTTTTTTTTGAGACAGAGTCTTGCTCTGTTGCCCAGGCTAGAGTGCTGTGGCGTCAGCCTAGCTCACAGCAACCTCCAACTCCTGGGCTCAAGCGATCCTCCTGCCTCAGCCTCCCAAGTAGCTAGGACTGCATGCATGCGCCATCATGCCCAGCTAGTTTTTTCTATATATTTTAGTTGTCCAGGTCATTTCTTTCTATTTTTTTAGTAGAGATGGGGTCTTGCTCTTGCTCAGGCTGGTCTCGAACTCCTGAACTCAAACGATCCACCCGCCTCGGTCTCCCAGAGTGCTAGGATTACAGGCGTGAGCCACCGCGCCCGGCCCTGAATTTTTAATTTATGTAAATTTAATTAGTTTACATTTATATCTAAATAGCCACATATGGCAAGTAGCTACCCTATTGGACAGCAGTAAGGATGACAGGAAACTATAAAGCTGTAAAGTTCCCAAGTCTGGGCCCAGAGCTGTGATGATGGCTGTCATCATCAGAGATCACAGAGGCTCAGATAGGATAAGCCGCAGAGCTACCCCAGGCCGCACATCAGGACAGCACAGTCTCCCTGCAGGTGACTACACCATGGAAGGGCGCATGGTTGCCGGACAGTGGGATGAATATCAGGCCCAAACTGCAAACGGGTTACCTGTCCCCTCAGTGACTGTCTGGCCTAATCCTGTCATGCCAGCCCTCCTTGTCCATCACGGTCACCACAAGGCCAGAAAGTGCAGGTAATCCATCACCACCACATCTCTCCTGTTGCACCTCCTCATCTGAGCCAGCGCCCCACCCTCCCTGTCCTCCCCTACCCTCTCATGGCCCTGGGACTGCTCTGGGCTAAGCAAGCTCTGCTTTGTCCTCAACCCCTTCTCCAAAGCTTCTCTTGATCTCCTTGCCTAGAGCAAAACTCACTGTCTCCCTCCCTAGGACACTATGTCCCCTGAAAACCTAAGTAGAAACTGTTATTTTTTATCCTCACATAGCTCAGGGTTAGTTTTCATGGGCTACCACAACAAATTACTATGACCAGGTAGCTTAAAACAACAAAAATTTCTTGTCTCATAGTTCTGGAGGCTGGAAGTCTGCAGTCAAGGTGTCAGAAGGGCCACACTCCCTCTGAACCTCTAGAGGAGGATCCTTCCCTGCCTCTTCCAGCTTCTGGTAGTCCCAGGTGTCTTTGGCTTGGGGCAGCATGATTCCAGTCTCTGCTTCTGTCTTCACATGGCTGTCTTCCCTCTGTGTCTCCTGTCTCCCTGTGGCCAAGTGTCCCTTGTTAAGGACAGTAGTCATTAAATTAGGGCCCACCCTAATCCAGAATGACCTCATCTTACCTTGATTACATTTGCAAAGACCCTATTTCCAAGTAAGGTCAAGTTGACAGGTAGCAGGGATAAGTGTCCTCGCTCGCCCCTCTTCCTGTACGTGCCTCTACTCTCTGGAGCTCCTGGCATCTGTTCTGCCATTGCCACCCTTCGTTCCTGGCAGCTGCTGGCTCCACGGCCTTCGTCTCCTTCACAACTAGCTCCTAGCCCATTATCTTCCTTTCTGCCCTTCTCCTTCATTGTTCTCGGTGATTTCAGCAGCCTTATGGATGATCCTGCCAACTCTCTGGCCTGTCAGCTTTGGACCCCTTGTTGAGCTCCACTTTCCCATTATGCATCATCTGCCCACCCACCATCTTCACAAACTTACCCAGTTTAGACTCTATGATCTCATTTTATTCTCACCTCTGCCAACTTCCCAGTTCTGTTGTCCATCCTTTCCTCTGCTGCTCTTCCCTGCAAACACCTGGACCCTAGCTAAGGCCATCTTATCTACCGCCCTGTGCCTGCACCCAGCACCCACACAGGTGAATGATACAGGAGAAGATCACCGATTAGATCCACTTATTATTCATGACCACAGACCACAGATGGATATACTCAGCACGCCCTGGCATTCTATTATGTTTCCCTGGTACATTTACTTCCCCACTGTGTTTTCTACTGCTGTATAACACATGCCCAGAAATTTAGTGGCTAAAAACAATACTTGTTTTTTATCTCACAATCTGTAGGTCAGAAGTCCTGGTGGGCTCAGCTGGTTCTCTGGTCAGGGTCTCACAAGGCCAAAATCAAGGTGTCGGCTAGGCTGGGCTCATATCTGGAGGCGTGGGGCAAGAATTCACTTCCAAGCTCATTCATGTTGTTGGTGGAATCTAGTTCTCCGTGGCTATAGGTGTGAGGTTCCTGTTCTTTGTGTGGAAAGAATAATCTGAGGCACAATAAAAACTTAAAGCGGTTATTTGAGTAAGAAGCAGTTGATAAATCGGGAAACACCAAACCAAAGCCGTTTGTTCTGATGACACATCATTAGGGGCAAGTATTAATATTTATGGGGTAAATGTGGAAGCAAAATAAAGAAATCATTTGATTAGTTGCAGTTGTACAGTAGCCTTATTTGGCCTATCCTGCTGGAAAGTCCCTAGGTATATAGTTCTAAGTTTGTTGGCTATATCAGATTGGTTGAGCTTAAGTTCTGTTTTCCTTCAATATGGGCATTTACAAGAAAGAGCTCAAGTTAAGTTTTGCTTATGTTTGCAAATCAAGCAAGATTTAGGTCACTTATGAGGCCTAATTGTCTTTGTCTGCTCAGGGATTCTTAAGGCCTGGTCTCCATTTTAATTTACTTTAACAATTCACCCCTGTTGGTCATTCTCTCGGTGATCAAACCGTATAGCGTTACTTTGGTTCCTACTATTGATGAAGCCACTGGAATGAAGAGTCATGTATTAATAAATGTTATCATCAGTTACGTTGAAATGTAAGGCCATTACCTGGAGTTGCATAGTCATTGTGGGCTTGAGTGATCCCGTTGTTGAGTTCTTCAAGTAGTCTAATCCTAGTGGCAATCACCTGAAGTGTGAGTGGCTGCTGGAAAGCATTTAAAACCCTGGAGAGGATACAATGCACTAGGAAGGTGAAGACAATGACTACAAGGAGAATAATGGCCAAGAATTGAAAAATTCCCTGGAGCAGACATTCTGATGAGCCAAGAGTTAACCAACTAAATAAATCAATGGAAAATGCAGCAACTGTTTGAGAGACTTATATTTGTTTCTTAAGATCCTTTACATTTTGGGCAACAATTTCTAATTTATTAACATAGAAACAACATTTTTTTTTGTCAATAAGAGCACAAACTGTTCCTTGTTAAACTGTTAAAATAACAAGAACTTCTGTTTTGGAGTACTGTTGAAGCTAAATTGCTTATTTTGGATTATATTGCTTAAAGGGAATTCAAGGTATCATTCTATCCAAACAAAAGAAAAACAAAGGTTAATATTTAGAGCAAATTATGAACTTAGTCTGAGTCTGGAGGGCAGCTATTTGGGATTTCTAGATTTGAGTCTGAAGCATCTTCAGATGTTGGAATGAAGATGGCAGTTGGATGTCTCTGGTTGTGTCTCAGGTGTTGTTGCGGTGAGCTCTCTGAGTGACCCACATAGCAGCAGGAGTGAAGGTTGTCCATACATGATCTGATTAAAGTCATCCAGTTTCAGATTTCATGGCTGGGGAAAAGGGCAGTTTTAGTTTTTAGTGAAACTAAAAAATTTCAGGATTCAGTTTACAGAAGGATGACAAAACCTTGAACGAAAGTGAACAGGACTAGACTTGATAATGGATGCACTAATAGTTTTCTGTTAAAATAAATCTTTCTTATAGTCATTCTCATTTTTACCCAAAAAACCACAGTTAATTTTTGTTGTTGTTGTTGTCCCAGGTTTATTAACATATTACAGCATAGCAGAAAGATTCAAACGGCTCCACGTGGTGCTTTGAGATTCATCCCAACTGTAGGCTGAATGACCTGCTGACAGACAGACAGACGGCCAAAGTCCAAAAGTTTCAGCATTTCCTTAATGTCAGGATATACTTCAATGACATTGAAATGACCGGGGCTGAGACCTGGGACATAGTTATCTCTCCTTTCTCTCTCCTCCTCCTGCTGCTTGATGGAGATACCTCTCACCGGGCCTCTTTGAATCCGTTTCATCAGGTGAGTGACACAGCCTGCTATCCTGTTGCAGAGTGTCTTGCTGGGAATAATGGTGATCTCTTTGCACATATGCTTGTTTGCATGGAAGTCATTGCCCCAACGCGTGTTGTACTTTGTACTTCTCAATGATGACCTGGGGCTGCCTTCCTCATGGTTTTGGTGTGAATACCAGCCATGTTGGTGGGTCTTCAGTAAAAGAGGAGTTAATTTTTTTTTTTTTTACAAAATAAGTCTAGTTTCATTAAACTTGACCTGATCATTTATATAAGTACAACAAGGATATTCATTCTATGTATATTTTAAAATGTGATATTTTAGTTTGAGCTTTGGTAATATCCCAGGGGCTTTATTAACTTAATAACTTTGTATCATTCAACTTTTTTTTTTGAGATAGGGTCTTGCTCTGTTGCTTAGGCTGGAATGCAGCAGCAGTGTCATCATAGCTCATTGCAACCTCCAATTCCTGGGTTCAAGCAATCCTCCTGCCTTAGCCTCCCAAGTAGCTAGGATTACAGGTGCATGCCACGATGCCCAGATAATTTTTTTTTTTAAATTTTCTGTAGAGATGGGGAGTCTCACTATGTTGCTCAGGCTGGAATGTGGTGGTGCCATCAAAGCTCACCGTAACTTCCAACTCCTGGCCTCAAGCAATCCTCCCACCTTGGCCTCCCAAAGTGCTGGGATTACAAGGGTGAGCCACTGTGCCTGGCTCAACCTTAGTTTTAAAAATTCTCTGGTAATAAGAAATTTCAGATTAGACCTTTAAAAACCTCTCTAGGCTAAGAAGCCAAACCAAGGACTTGCCCAATTACGTTCTGTTACAAGGAGCCTAGATTCTTATTGAACCTATGCAAATACCTATTTTGCCATGAAAATAAGAATATTTAATAAGAGTTTCCAAATTCTGGAGCAATTAGGTAGGGAGAAAAAGATAAATATTCCATTTTTGTTTACAAAAGTATATGTTATCAAGTTGTTGTAACTTATAAACAGCCTAAGAGGACACAGAAAAAGAGTTCCTTAAATCTGAAAGATGAGACATTAAAGAAGCAGCAATGTGCCAAACAAAAAGTCATAAAGATTGTAATTACTCTCATCAGTTAACTTAGTCCCATATAATTGATTATTGTTTTGCTTGATATTTGGTTAGCAGTTTTATGAATTCATCAGTTTCCCATTAGAGTTTTGGAAATTCTTACTCAGTCCAACAATATCATCTTAAAGTTATCAGAAACTTGTACTTGTCAGAGTCTTTTTCATGAATCTCTTACAATAATATCATATAACTGACAAAGAAATTTGGTTGTTTTGATGATATACAGAATTTTAAGATAATGGTTAGAATTGTGACTGATAATATATTAGGACATATCAGATTTTTAGGCATTTTATGTAATTTTTTTGGACATTTATAACATATATCCATATAAATGGAACTAAGAAGGTTAAACATCAGCTGCATTTACAATGCTTCCCATACAATTTAACATACAAATGATCCTAATTAGTTTAAAATCTCTCTCCTTATAAGAAGAGAAAATAAATTCTTTTGAGATATTCCCGGGATACTTCCAGAAACTCTCAAAGTTAATTTGGGATCAAAAACAATTAATTTAGAATTTGAATTTTAGAAGTTGCCAAAATGTCAAATGGTTTAAAATACTTGATTAAATTGGGTTATTAGTCACTATAAACAATAGTGACAAAGGATTTTAAAAGTAAGTAGAGAAAGTTACATAGTTGTAAGAAAAAAAAAACCTCAGCTTTTTTAATATTGAGAAGACTCACTTTTAAAAGAATCAAAGAAGGCCGGGCGCGGTGGCTCATGCCTGTAATCCTAGCACTCTGGGAGGCTGAGGCGGGAGGATCGCTCAAGGTCAGGAGTTCAAGACCAGCCTGAGCAAGAGCAAGACCCCGTCTCTACTGAAAAATAGAAAGAAATTAATCGGACAACTAAAAATATATAGACAAAATTAGCCCAGCATGGTGGCACATGCCTGTAGTCCCAGCTACTCGGGAGGCTGAGGCAGTAGGATTGCTTGAACCCAGGAGTTTGAGGTTGCTGTGAGTAGGCTGACGCGATGGCACTCTAGCCTGGGCAACAGAGTGAGACTCTTGTCTCAAAAAAAAAAAAAAAAAAAAAAAAAAAAAAAAAAGAAAAGAAAAATAATCAAAGACCTAAAGCCAGGTATGGTAGTATGCACATGTAGTCCCAGCTACTTGGGAGGAGGCTAAGGTGGGAGGATTGCTTAAGCCCAGGAGTTTGAGTCCAGCCTGGTCAACATAACAAGACTTTGTCTTTAAAAAAAAAAAAAAAATCAAAGACCTAATAAAAGATAACATGAAGTATAAGAAATTATCCTGATAAAACACAAAATCTTTGTTTTCTTGGCCAATTGCTTAAAAGGTAAAGAAAACTTTCATAATTGAGAACAGATCAATACTCCAAGAAAACTTTATCCTTTTAAGAGAGAGAAAACCAAATTGTAACTTTACATCAGTACATTATTGAGCATTATTTAGGTTATATATTTTTTAAAAAACTTTGTGAATAAAATCTTTTTAATCTTAGTAGTTTGACCATGCCTAAAATTCCTTTCTCAGCCTTTCTACAACTTTCTGTATCTGTTCAGTTTTTGTCTTGAGTATTTTCTTCTTTTTTATTCTGGAACAATCAGTAATCTTGCTTTAAGAAAAAAATAACTCTTTTTTTCCCTTGATGAAAACACAAACCTTATATACTTTTGCTTATTAAAACCATGGAGAAACTACTTTCTTTGTACATTTTTCATTTACAGTTGTTTTCTTTCATGCTTCCTATTGCTAGTAGTTTAAATTACATATGTTAATTAAAATTCTTAACCCTTAGTAACCTTAATATCTAGTGAAAGGAAGTAGGTGATTTTTATAATTTTTATTTTTTAATTATTTATTTATTATATATATTTTTGCTTTATTAGTTTTAATTGGCTCATAATAATTGTACATGTTTGTGGGGTACAGTATGATATTTCAATGCATGTATACAATGTGTAATGATAAAATCAGGATGATTAGCATATACATCACCTCAAACATTTACCATTTCTTTGTGTTGGGAACATTCAAAATCTGCTTTTCTAGCTATTTGAAAACACATAATAAATTGTTAATTATAGTTACCTTGTGGTGCTATAGAGCACTAGAACATAGTCTCCTATCTAGCTGTACTTTCTATCTGTTAACCAGCCTTTGGCTATTCCCCCATACCCCTTACCCTTCCAGCAGTAGAAAAATAAGTATTCTACTCTCTACTTGAATGAGATCAACTTTTTTAGCTTCCACATATTAGAGATAACATGTAGTATTTATTGTTCTGTGCCTGGTTTATTTCACTTAACGTGATATCCTCCAAGCTCATCCATGTTGCTGCAAATGACAGGATTTCATTCTTTTTTATGGCTACTCTTCCATTGTGCACGTCTTTACCCATTCATCTGTTGCTGTACACTCAGATTGATTCCATATCTTGGCTATTGTAAATAGTGCTGTAATAAACGGGTAAGTATGGGTATCTCTTTGATTTCACAATTTTTAAATAGCATATGCTTCCTCATAGCATAGGATATGCTTACCAGCAGACCCAGATGTCTCTAATCCTTCTTTAATAAGAAGCCAAAAATACATAAGCTTAAACTCATGTTCAGGGGTGGGTGCGGTGGCTCATGCCTGTAATCCTAGCACTCTGGGAGGCCAAGGTGGGAGAATTGCTTGAGCTCAGGAGTTTGAAACCAGCCTGAGCAAGAGTGAGACTCCATCTGTACTAAAAATAGAAAAATTAGCTGGGCATCGTGGTGCGCACCTGTCATCCCAGCTACTCGGGAGGCTGAGGCAGGAGGATCACTTGAGGAGTCTGAGGTTGCTGTGAGCTAGGCTGATGCCATGGTGCTCTACCCAGAGCAACAGAGTGAGACCCTGTCTCAAAAACAAAAACAAAACAAAACAAAACAAAACAAAACTCTTTCAGGAATTAATGTTTTAGTAGTTTACCGTATTTGGACATGGTCTAGATATTTAGTGAATATATATCATTTAATTTAACTTATAATTTTAAGGTTTCAAGTTTTCAAAACAATTTTGGAAACTTTTCAGGCAGACATGTAAACAAAACTATTTGTCATCTCAGGTTAGTTTTCTTGTTGACAAACGTTTTAACAGATAACATGAGCCTATTTGACTAGTGAAGCTAGGTAAGGTATCTATTTTTACTAAATCATTAATATTCTTATTTATTAAAGGTTATTCAAGTCATATGAACTTGGGAAGCATTTAAAAAGGTTAGTTCCTTTCTTTTCTGAGAAAATAATTTATACAAGTACTTATTTTTCTCTAGGCCATTTAAGTAGAGATCTTTGAATATTACTTCTAATAATATCATCTGGAGGTAGAAATATATTACATGTAAGTCCTGTAGACATACACAAACATATAGACAGACATAGAGATTCGTGACTTCTGTTCTGAAATTTTAGTCATGTGTCAGGCACAATAATAGAAAACTCACTAGCTGGATGCACATTGTGTTCTTGGCAGTTAAAGTTACCTGTTCAGATGGCTAAAGCCTTTAATTAATATTTGTGGAAAAGACTTTGAAGATTTTTCTTTTGCCAGTTTATTTCTAAAAGTTCCTTCCCCCCCTTCCTTCTGGTGAGTCATTTCCCTGAAGCCTACATTTATTTTTTTAATTTTTAAAAAACTTCAGAATATTACAGGGGTACAAACATTTTGGTTACATAAATTCCTTTTGCACAAGAATGGAAAAACAAACACCACGTGTACTCACCATTAAATTGGTAGTAATCAATCCACACTAATGTGCATACATGGGAAGTAACATTCATAGCGTGTTGGGCAGGTGAGGGGGGAGGGGGATGGGTAAATTCACACCTAACAGATGCAATGCATGCTGTCTGGGGGATGGGCACGCTTGTAGCTCTGACTTGGGTGGTGCAGTGATGCAAAGGTAATTTATGTAACCAAAGTGTTTGTATTAATGCCCCTTTAATACTCTGAAATAAAAAAATTCCTTTTTTACCTCTTTTAAATAGCATATGTTTCTTCATAGCATAGGATATGCTTACCAGCAGACCCAGATATCTCTAATTTCTCTTTAATAAGAAGCCAAAAATACACAAACTTAAACTCATGCTCAGGGCTGGGCAGGGTGGCTCACACCTGTAATCCTAGCACTCTGGGAGGCTGAGGCATGAAGATCGCTTGTGCTCAGGAGTTTGAGTCAAAGTTATAAGTGTGCCCATCCCCCAGATAGTGTGCACTGTACCTGTTAGGTATGAATTTACCCATCCCATTCTTCCTCCTCCCATCTGCTTAATTTCTGATGAATATTGTTTCCATATGTGCACATAAGTGTTGACCAATTAGCTCCAATTTAATGGTGAATACATGTGGTGTTTGTTTTTCCATTCTTGTGATACTTCACTTATAAGAATGATCTCCAGTTCCATCTAGGTTAATACAAGAGGTATTAGTTCACCATGTTTTTTTTTTTATGGCTGAGTACTACTCCATGGTATACAGATACCCCATTTTATTAATCCATTCATGTATTGATGGGCACTTGGGTTGTTTCCATATCTTTGCAATTGTGAATTGTGCTGCTATAAACATTGGAGTGCTGGTGTCTTTTTTATAGAATGGCTTTTTTTCCTTCGGGTAAATACCCAGTAGTGGGATTCCTGCATCAAATAGTAGTTTTACTCTTAGTTCTTTGAGATAGCTCCATACTACTTTCCATAGAGGTTGTACTAGTTTGCAGTCCACCAGCAGTATATGAGTGTTCCCATCTCTCTGCATCCACACCAACATTTGTTGTTTTGGGACTTTTTGATAAAAGCCATTCTCACTGAAGTTAAGTGATATCTCAGGTTTTGATTTGCATTTCCCTGATGATTAGAGATGTTGAGCATTTCTTCATATGTTTGTTGGACATTAGTCTATCTTCATTTGAAAAGTTTCTGTTCATGTCTTTTGCCTCCTTTTTAATAGCATTGTTTGATTTTTTCTTATTGTTTTACTGAGTTCTTTATAGATTCTAGTTTATCAGCCCTTTATTGGATATATAGCATGCAAGTATTTTCTCCCATTCTATAGGTTGTCTATTAGCTCTAATGATTATTTCTTTGGCTGCGCAGAAGCTTTTTAATTTGATTGGGTCCCATTTATTTATTTTTGTTGATGCTGTGATTGCTTTTGGGGTCTTCTTCATAAATTCTTTGCCTATGCTGATGTCTATAAGAGTTTTTCCAACATTTTCTTCTATTGATAGAATCCTTATACTTTCATGCCTTAGGTTTAAGTCTGTTATACATCATGAGTTGATTTTTGTGAGTGGTGAGAGGTGTAGATCCTCTTTCAAAGTCTTCTACATGTGGCAATCCAATTTTCCAAGCACTATTTATTGAATAGGGATTCTTTTCCCCAGGGTATGTTTTAGTCTGCTTTGTCAAAGATCAGATGGCTATATGAGGGTGGCTTTATGTATTGGTTCTCCATTCTGATCCATAGGTCTATGTCTCTGTTCTTGTGCCAGTACCATGCTGTTTTAGTTACTATAGCCTTGTGGTATAACTCAAGGTCTGGTAAATTGTTGCCTCCCAATTTGTTCTTTTTGCTTAAGGTTTCTTAGGCTACACAGGGTCTTCTCTGGTTCCAAATGAAGCATAGAATTATTTTTTCTAGATCTGTGAAAAATGATGTTGATATTTTTATAGGGATTGCATTGAATCTGTAGATCACTTTGGGTAGTATAGACATTTTAACAATGTTGATTCTGCCAATCCATGGGCATGGTATGTTTTTCTATCTGTTTATGTCCTCTGCTATTTCCTTCCTCAGTGTTTTGTAGTTCTCCCTGTAGAGGTCATTCACCTCCTTAGTTAAATATATTCCTAGGTAATTTATTTTCTTTGTTGCTACTGTGAAAGGTGTTGAGTCTTTGATTTGGTCCTCAGCTTGACTGTTGTTGCTGTATATGAATGCTACTGATTTGTGTACATTGATTATATAACCTGAGACTTTGCTGAATTTATTTGTCAATTCCAGTAGTCTCTGTAAAATCACTGACTATAACCCCAGAATCTTTGGGGTTTTCTAGATTTAAGATCATATTGTCAGCAGCAAAGAGTGACAGTTTGACCTCTTTTTCCCCCATTTGGATACCCTTGATTTCCTTCTCTTGTCTGATTGCTCTGGCTAGGACTTCCGGCACTATATTGAATAGAAGTGGTGATAGTGGGCAACCTTGTCTGATTCTGGGTCTTAAGTGGGAATGCTTTCAATTTTTCCCCATTCAGTATGATGTTAGCTGTGGGTTTGACATATATGGCTTTTATAATTTTGAGGTAAGTCACATCTATGCCTATTTTGTTAAGCGTTCTCATCATAAAATGGTGCTGAATTTTGTCAAATGCTTTTTCTGCATCTATTGAGAGGATCATATGGTCTTTGTTTTTACTTTTATTTATGTTGTGAATTACATTTATAGATTTGTGTATGTTGAACCATCCCTACATCTCTGGGATGAAGCCCACTTAGTCATGATGGATTATTTTTTTGATGAGCAGCTGAATTCAGTTTGCTAGGATTTTATTGAGAATTTTTGCATCTATATTCATAAGGGATATCAGTCTGTAGTTTTCTTTTTTTGTTGAGTCCTTTCCTGGCTTTGGTATCAAGGTGATGTTGGCTTCGTAAAACGTGTTGGGGAGGATTCCTTCCTTTTAAATGTTATGGAATAATTTCTACAGGTTTGGCTCCAGTTGTTCTTGGTAGGTCTGGTAAAATTTGGGTGTGGAACTATCTGGTCCAGGACTTTTTTTTTTTTTTTTTTTTTTTATTAGCCAGAGTCTCACTCTGTTGCCTGGGCTAGAGTGAGTGCCGTGGCATCAGCCTGGCTCACAGCAACCTCAAACTCCTGGGCTTAAGCAATCCTACTGCCTCAGCCTCCCGAGTAGCTGGGACTATAGGGATGCGTCACCATGCCTGGCTAATTTTTTCTCTCTATATATTTAGTTGGCCAGATAATTTCTTTCTATTTTTAAGTAGAGATGGGGTCTTGCTCTTGCTCAGGCTGGTCTCGAACTCCTGACCTCGAGTGATCCTCCCACCTCGGCCTCCCAGAGTGCTAGGATTACAGGCATGAGCCACTGTGCCCGGCTCAGGGCTTTTTTTTTGTTGGAAGATTTTTTTATTGTTGCTTCAGTTTCATTACTTGATATTGATCTGTCCAGAAATCTGTTTCTTCCTGATTGAGCCTAGGGAGGCTGTGTGTTTCTAAGAATTTGCCCATTTCCTCCATGTTTTCAAGTTTATGTGCATAGAGATCTTTACAGTATTCAGAGATGACATTTTGTATTTCTGTGGTATCAGTTGTAATTTCTCCTTTTTCATTCCTGATTGAGCTTATTAGAGTCGTTTGTTTTCTGCTTCTGGTTAATCTAGCAAGAAGCCTGTTAATGTTGTTTATCTTTTCCAAGAACCAACTTTTTGTTTCATTAATCTTCTGTATAGTTCTTTTATTATCGATTTCATTTAGTTCTGCTCTGATCTGGTTATTTCTTTTCTTCTGCTGGGTTTGGGATTAGTTTGCTCATCCTTTTCCAGTTCCTTGAGATAATTCATTAGATTGTTGATTTGTGATCTTTCTGTCTTATGGATGTAGGCATTTATGGCTATGAATTTTCCTCTCAGGACTGCTTTAGCTGTATCCCACAGATTTTGATTACTTGTGTCCCCTTTATCATTTAGTTCAAATAATCTTTTGATTTCCATCTTAATTTCCTCTTTTACCCAACTACAATTCAGCTGTAGATTGTTTAATTTTCATGACTTTGTGCAGAGATGAGTGTTTCTGTTGGAATTGATTTTTAATTTTATTCCAGTGTGGTCTGAGAAGATGCACAGTATAATTGCTATTTTTTTGAATTTGTTGAGGCATATCTTGTGGCCTAGAGTATGATCAGTCTTAGAGAATGTTCCATGATCTTGTGAGAAGAATGTATATTCAGTGGCTTTTGGGTAGAATGTTCTGTAAGTGTCTGTTAGGCCCATTTGTTCCAGAGTTCTGTTTAAGTCCATTGTTTCTTTACTTTCTATTTGAAGGATCTGTCCCCTTCTTTCAGAGGGGTGTTGAAGTCCCTGGCTATTATGGTCCTACTGTTTATCATTTTGTTTAGATTGAGTAGGATTTGCTTTATGAATCTGGGTGCACCTGTGTTAGGTACGTAAATATTTAGAATTGTTATGTCTTCTTGTTGAGTTGTTCACTTTACCATTATATGATGATCATCTTTATCTTTCTTTACTTTTGTTAATTTGAAGTCTGTGTTATCTGATATGAGAACTACTACACCAGCTTTCTTTTTTGTTTCCATTTGCATGGAATATTGTTTTCCCTCCCTTCATCTTGAGTCTGAATGAGTCCTTGTGGCATAGATTTGTTTTCTGGAGACAGCAGATACTTGGCTTGTATTTTTTTTATCCATTCAGCCAGGCTATGTCTTTTCACTGAGGAGTCTGAGCCATTCACATTTACTGAAAGAATTGGTAAGTGGGGTGGATTTCCGTTCATCCTGTTGAGTAGAACTTTGTTGCTTTGTTTTATCTCTTGAGCAATTGTGGTATCTGGCCTTTGACCTTTAGCTTTTGGGTGATTTATGCTGGTGGGTGTCTATTGTGCTGATATAATGCAGTTCTGAGTACTTCCTGCAGGGCAGGTCTTGTCTGACAAATTCCCTCACTGTTTGCTTGTCTGAGAAAGACTTTATTTCCCCCCTCATATATAAAACTTAGTTTGACAAGATATAGAATTCTAGGTTGGCCATTATTCTGTTTGAGAAGACTGAGAATGGAGGCCCAATCCCTTCTGGCTTATAAGGTCTCTGTTGAGGAGTCTGCAGTTAGTCTCACGGGTTTTCCTTTGTAAGTTACCTGATACTTTTGCCTTCCGGCTCATAGGAGTGCCTCTGTTGTGTTTATTTTGGCCAGTCTGATGCATATGTGTCATGGTGTTTGCCTCTTTGCAATGAATCTCCCAGGAGTCCCTTGAGCTTCTTGTACCTGGATATCTAGATTTCTATCAAGGTAAGGGACATTTTCCTCAATTATTCTCTCAAATAGGTTTTCTAACCCTTGTGTATTTTCTTCTTTGCCCTCATGGATACCTATGATTCTTATGTTAGGCCTCTTCACATAATCTCATATTTCTTATAGGCTTTATTCTTTCCTCACATTTCTCTACTCTATCTCTTTGACTGACTTGTTTAATTCAAAGGTGTTGTCTTCAAGCTCTGAGTTTCTTTCTTCTGCCTGATCTAACCTATTCTTAAGGCTTTCCACTGTGTTTTGTATTTCCTTGAATGAATTTTTCATTTCCAGAAGTTCTGTTTGATTTTTGTTTAATAATTCAATTTCTTTAGTGAATTTTTCATTCATTTCCTGCATTGTTTTTGTGGTTTCTTTGTGTTGGGTTTCCATGTTATCTTGCATTTCATTGAGCTTCCTTACAATCCATGTTTGAAATTCTTCATCTGTCATTTCAATATTCTGATTTTGGTTGGTATCCATTGCTAAAGAGCTGGTGCTCCTTTTTGGGGGTGTCCTTTCGCTTTGATTCTTCATACTTCTGGAGTTCTTTCACTGATTCCTTCTCATCTGGAGCAGCTGTTGCTTCTTACCTTTGGATTTTCTTTTGTTTAGGTAATGACATGCCCAGTTTAGTCTCTGAACTAGTGGGTGGTGCTTGTGGGTGAGAATCAACCACACCCTGCATGACAGAGTCAGTAAACGTGTAAAAGGGCATGCAAATTGACCTCCCAGTCAGTAGGTGGCACTTGCCGGAGGGAACAATCTGCAAGGTTGTTTTTGGGTCTTGTGACCAGCTATAGTTCCTCAGGAGAAGCACTCAAATGCCCCAGGTGGTGGGGCCCTGCGACTTCCAGGTGAGTCCTTATTCTCCACCTCAGCAGGCACGGGTTGGGGAGTAAGGCTGGGCAGGGCTGGGTTGTGTGAGCCTACCCTCAAGCTCCACAAATGCTGGCAAGGGATTGGCTTTAGCAGGGGTGAAAGGTCCCCTCCCCAACTCTGGACAAAGCTGCTAGGGACGGCTAAAGTGGTCCCACTCAACCAGAAAATGTGGGTGTGGAGGTGGGACTGTCTGAGACCCTTAGTCCAGCAGTCTGGAGCAGGCCTCCCTCCTTTCCACCCTCCCCTATTCTAGGGTTTCCCCTGGGCCTCTGCCAGCAGACAGGACCTCAAGCCAGCTGAGCTCTCCCACTTCTGTGATGCAAGCTGAGAAATTCCCTGCCCAAGATCCTGGCTAGAGCTGGGAGCATGGCCCTCCCATGGAGGAGGGGTTCCTCACAAGCACACTGCACTCTCCTCCCTAATATGCCCCTGTAGGCACCCACACCTCATGAGACTAATTCACAACTATTCCCTCTGTGCCCCCGACAACGCGATCAAGACCAGGGTGTATGGGTTCTGGCCGCAGGCCTGTCCCCGAGGCCCCATAGATCAATCTCTGACCATGCTAGGGTGAAGCATGCTGGTCCCGAGTCACCCACGGGGTGCCCAAGCTGGTTCAATGTCCCTCCACCTTGGGGTGTGTCCTGGTCTGATGGAGCCACCGGGTAAGCAGCACCAGGGAGGCCTGGCTGGCAGGGAGCTCACACTCCGAGCACCCCTCAGTCTGCTGAAGGACCCCAAAAGGAAAAGTCTGAGTCCTGTTCTCTGTGCAAGCCTCTGTGTGGCAGCTCAATTGTCTCTCTTAGCAGCTGTGGGTGGGGCAGGGGAAGGGAAGAATAAGAGTCTAGGTGGAGGAAAGTCAGCACTCTGGTCATCTCCGACCCTCTCTCCAGGAGGCAGTCTGCCCAGAATGACCAAGCTCTGGAGTCACAAAGATCATCTGGGACCCACTGGACCCCTGTGGCTCCTGCAGTCTGGGCCGGAGTTGGGAAATGTCTGTGTGGGGACAAGCAAGACAAAACCTGAGGAGTTGAAGCCCCCTGGGGAGGACAAAGGCGCACGGTGGATAGAGAAGCAATATGGCGCCTGCCATCCAGCTTGGGTCTGTGGAGCAGGAGGTGCCCTGGGGGGACTGGAAGCCTGTCTCCAAGAAGCTCCTAGCTCACTGGTGGCAGCGGTCTCTGGGCTCGTGTGGGCAGAAGGTCTCTCCAGCAGCGTGGGAGCCCACCGACTGTCTGAGATGCGAGGGAGGGAGCAGCTAACCACTCCACCTTCCCTTCTGGCTGGTTTCCAAGCCTCTTGGGGGTTGATAACCTCCAATACCTTTCTGCTTCCAGTTCTGCTCCGCAGTCTCTTCTCGTAGAGTCTCCCGAAGGTTCTGGCACCCTTCCTTCAGACCCTCATTGGATCTACATTTGTCTGTCTGTTGTTTTTTCTCTTTCATCTAAAACTTCTTACTGACACACTCTGGCTGGTGGGGGTCTCTGGTTCGCCATCTTGGAGCTCAGGTTTTAGTCTCCTGAAGCTTGCATTTTAAAGATTTAGACATTTCAATGGCACAAAGAAAGGATGTTAAGTTTTCTTCAAGAAGGAGTTTTGGGTCATAGTCACCTGTTATCAGGAGTTAATCTTGTTGAGAGTGTGGACTGAATTTTAGGTGAGCCATTGAGGAGACAGCCAATCTGTTTCCAATTAGTCTTTATCCTTTTTAGCCTTAGGCAGTTGCCTTTATAATAGCTCTGAGTTGTGTGTAAGACTAAGAGTTACATTAAGTTGTTACAGATACTCCTGGCTCATTTGGGGATCTAATTTTTAAAGAAGTTGGTGTTGAGGAGGTTCAGAAAAAGCAAGAGATCAAAAAGTTTAGTGGGTTCGGAATAATTTTTCATTAGTGTGCTGTAGAGATTTCTTTAGAGAGCCTATTTTTTTGAGTCATTCTGTCTTTTTGGAAGCCTCTGCATACCAATAAAAAAATATATCTCATTGTTTCTGAGGCTTTCAGGATCCCCCTTTTCCCTAACTTGGCCATAATGCATAATTTCATCTAGAATAAAACTTCCCCACATGGCTTCTTCTGTAACTCTATTTATCTTCCTGAGGTGCAACTGTTTCTCTAGAAAGGCACAGATTTTGGGTCCATAACTTCTCAGCATAAAATTAGCTGTAGTTCCAGACCGAGGAGTCCTAGACTCCTTAGATTCTGACAAACCCATAGTACCTTGTCCTCCTAAAGGTTTACTTACCTGAGGCCTCCAACTGGACCCAGTCCCGTTCCTGTCAAACACCCAGTTCCAACTCTGGGTCCCAATCTGGATTCCAGACCTTGTCTGGAAGCTACTGCACTAGACTGGACCTCGTCCAGTTCCTGTCTAACACCAAGTCTGACTTCTGGATCCAATCAGAAATAAAATTACTCAGACTTGGAGACATAAGGATGCAAACTGTGGAGCTAGAAATCCGAGAGGGATTTATCCAGAACCTCCAGAAGCATTGAGAAAACAGTGAGCGCAGTGGGTGTGGTGGACAACTTTTGCCTGGTTCCTTAATGCACCTGGGGGTCCACTTCTGCCACTAGCCAGAGAAAGTTCTCTGTTTTAAGAGCTCATGTGACTAGATTATGCCTACCTGGACAGTCTCCCTCTTTTAAGACCAACTATGCCATGTAAGACAACACAGTCATGGGAGTAAGAGCTCATCCCGTTCGCAGTTTCCAGGGATTAGGGAGTGTAGAATGTCAGAAGGCTATTTTGAGATTCTGCTCCCACTGCCACTTTCTGATATGACTATTTTATATTGTCTCCTTTTTTTCCCAGCCTGCTCTAACTCCCCTCCATCCCCTACCCTCTTGTTCACCTGATGACCTTGCCTGTAATAGAGGCCGCTGTGTGAAAAGCCCTGAAGTTTTGGGTTCACAAACCTCCCACTTCCACGCCCATCTTCTTTGCCTGTATTTCTAGCTCTGGATCCCTCCCCTCTTGCCTTCCCAAAGACTCTAATTCTTCACTTCCTTCTTGCTCTTCTTCGTTAGTCTTTCCCTATCTCTAGGCATCATCACCATCATCGAACAGCCATGCACTAGCACTGCCCGTCATAAGCATAAATAAACTTTCTGGGACTCCACCTCCCACATCTGTCACAGCCACACTTCCTGAGCAAGAAGGATGCATTCTCCCATTCACACTCACTCACCCACTCCAGTCCGGCTTCTGTTACTACTACTCCACTGAACTGCTCTTGTCAAAGTCACTATTCTGGTTATCTATCGCTGCATAATAAACCACCCCCAAATTTAGTGGCTTTAAACAACAATTTATTACTGTGTCTCATGCTTCCAGGCTCAGCTGGGAAATTCTCACTTGGGGTCTTTTTCTCATGAGGTTGTGATCAGTAGTTGGGACTGGAGTCATTTAAAGCCTCAGCTGAGCTAGACACTGAAGATGGCTCACTCACACGGCTGGCAGGTGATGGTGCTGTTGGCCAGGGGATTAGCTGATGCTGGTGACTGGAGTGCCTACACGTGGTCATTCTGTGTGGCTTGGGCTTCTTGGAATGGCAGCTGAGTTCCAAGAGGGAGTGTCCCAGGAGTGAGCATTCTAGGAGAATCAGGTGGAAGCTGTAGGCTTCATAAGACCCAACCTTGGAAGTCATGCAGCATGACTTCTACCTACTGTTGACCCAGCGCCATGATAGATTCAACAGGAAGGGATGACACAGGGGCACATTTACGTGGAAGGCCATGTTTGGAGGCTAGCTACCACAGTCACCAACAACTTGGTCTTCATCTTACTTGACTTCTTTTTTTTTTTTTTTTTTTAATTTTTTTCTTTTTGTGGTTTTATATAAGTCTGTCACTGTGATACTTGACTTCTTAATAGCAGTTGACCTAGTTGATCACTCTCTTTCAAAACTCTCCCTTCTCTGGTTCTACAAACCCCTGGCTTTCCTCTTTCCTCACTGACTGCTCTTTAATCTCCTTTCCTTCCCCACAAAAACCTAAATATTAGACTGCCTGAGATTCTAGTTTGGCCCAAGAATTATAGAATTATTTCTCCATAGTGTTTCCCTGCATGATCTTATTTGTCCTATGGTCGATGTCTACCATCCAAATGCTGATTTCTATCAAATTTCTGTTTCTAACCTTGACTTCTTACCTGTGCTCAGGACTGGGATACCCACTGTTTTCTTGTTACTTCCACTTAGATGTCTAATTGGCATCACAGATTTAATATATACGCTTCCGCACCCCAATACTTCCCCAGCCTTTTCTGTCTCAATAGATGGCATCATTATCCACTCATTGTTTAAGCAAAAACCCAAAGGTCGTCCTAGATTCCTTCTCACTTCCCCTCAACCCCTACCCCGCAACATCTAAATCACCACCAGTAAGCAAGTCCTCTCTGTTTTTTTTGTTCTTGGCCAGGCATGAATATATTTTTTGGATATATTTGATTTATATTGTTTAGCACACTAATACATTTTAGAGCCAAAAAGTATTACTAGGTTTATAATGTAAAAGCAGTCTGTTACCTCATGCTAAATTCTTACTGCCCAAAGCAGCCACTCTCAACTATTTAAATATTTCTTCTGTTATTTACTTCTGTATTTTAAAATTTCTTTTATGTATATTTTCATATATATATGCATGTATATATAGGTATTCCTTGATTTTTCATTGTTTAATATGATCTGTTGACTTTCAATTATGGAAAATATGGTTTTAGTTCTCTTATATACCCATTTCCTGTGCCACCAAATACATACACTTGTCCTTTTCCCATCTTCCTATACAGCTTTTGTTTTTGAAACAGGGTCTTACTCTGTCACCTAGACTGGAGTGTAGGAGGGTGATTATAGGTTACTGCAGCCTTGAACTCCTGGGCTGAACCGATCCTCCTGCCTCAGCCTCCTGAGAAGCTGGGACTACAGGTGTGTGCCACATACGCCCAGCTAATTTTTAAAAATTTTTTTGTAGAAATGCGGTCTCACTATGTTGCCCAGGCTGGTTTTGAGCCCTTGGCCTCAAGTGATCCTCCTGCCTCAACCTCCCAAAGTGCTGGGATTATAGGCATGAGCCACCATGCCTGGCCTTCCTATATAACTTTATCATAATTTTTTGGTGAAAATCACTGTTCAGTGTTGCTTTAGTCCATTCGGACTTCTATAACAAAATACCATAGACTGGGTGGCTTATAAACAACAGGAATTTATTTCTCACAATTCTAGAGGCTGGAATGTCCAAGATCAAGGTGTTGGTAGTTTCAATACTTGATGAGGCCCACTTTCTGGTTCCTAAATAGCGTCTTCTTGCTGTGTTCTCACTTGATGGAAGGGGCAAGGGATCTCTGTGGGACCTCTTTTATGAGAGCTCTACTCTCATGACATAACACCTCCTAAAGACCCCACCTCCAAATACCATCACTTTGTGGGGTAGGATTTCAACATATGAATTTGAAACTGAAAAAATTATATAGAGGGGTCCTGTCTGTACCCTTTTTTTTTTTGAGACAGAATCTCACTCTATTGCCCGGGTTAGAGTGCCGTGGCGTCAGCCTAGCTCACAGCAACCTCAAACTCCTGGGCTCAAGCAATCCTTCTGCCTCAGTCTCCCGAGTAGCTGAGACTACAGGCGTGTGCCACCATGCCTGGCTAATTTTTTCTATATATATTTTTAGTTGTCCATATAATTTCTTTCTATTTTTAGTAGAGATGGGGTCTTGCTCTTGCTCAGGCTGGTCTCGAACTCCTGAGCTCAAATGATCCACCCGCCTCGGCCTCTCAGATTGCTAGGATTATAGGCGTGAGCTACCGCGCTCGGCCCTGTCTGTACCGTTGAGGTACAGAGGTTAGAGGTCCTATATTTCCTTCACCCAGTTTCCCCCAATGGTAACGTTTTACATAATTGTAGTACAATATCAAAACTGGGAAATTCATATTGGTAAAATTCACAGACCTTATTCAGATGTTACCAGTCATCTGTTTTAACTCTAAATAGATCTTAAAGTCACCACTTCTCTCTATTTTACCACTATGACTTTTGTCCAAGTTGCCAGCGTCTATTTTAGGACAAGTGCAATCACCTCCTGATTTCCTGCTTCTGCTGTTATTCTGTACCCCGTTCCCACAGAGCAGCAAGAGGGATCTTCTAAAAACATGACCAGATCACATCTTTGAGCACTTCCCACTTGCCTTTGGAATAAAATTCAAACTCTTCGCCATGCCCTCCCAGGCCCTCATTGAATCTGGCTCTTGCCTACCTCTTCAGTGACATCTCAGACCACTCCTTGTGGACCCTTCCTGTTCCCCTGCCTGGTTGTGCTTCCTGCAGTTCTTCCAGTTGGCTGGCTTTGTCTCATCTCTCAGGCCTCAGCTGAAAGGGCCCTCCCTCACACTCTCCCTGATAATCCTAAGGCACCACCCATTATTTTTTTTTATCATCTTCTGTGTATAAATGATACCAATCTACAATTATCTGATTTATTAATTGGTTTACTTAGTTAATGTCCATCTCCCATACTAGAATATAAACTTTATGGGGACAGGACCTTGTCTGTACCATTCACTGCTCTCTTCTCGTTACCCTGCGCAGGGCCTGGCATGGAGTGTGCACTTAATAAATGCTGGAAGAAATATTGCCTGGGTCAGGGATGCAGTTGATGGCCTGTGTGCTCTGAGAGCTGTGACACCAACCAGCAGTTGTGAGCCAGCCTAGACACTGAACCCTCAATGGCTTCCTCTCCCTTTCCCCAAGTTTTGCAGGATATAGAAGAAATAAAAATAAAATTTCTTTTTTGGTAACAAGCTTATAAAATAGTAAAGCTTTTTGTGCTCTTATTTTCCCTCTGGGGAGCCTGTTAACCTGGCAAAGAGACCCCGCATATGTATGCCTGTAGCACATTGTTGAGGCTGTAAATTCAGTGAAATTACCTATTTTAAGTGAACAGTTTGATGAGTTTTGACAAAGGTATGTACGCATGTAACCACCCCAGAAAATTAGTTTTTTGTGCCTTGGCTTTTTCTGCTGCTTCTTTCAAATGGCGGTAAAACACACGTAACGTAAACTTGTCATCTCCACCATCTTGAGGTGTACAGTTCAGTGGTGTTATGTACACTCACACTGCTGTGCCGCTGTCCCCGCCATCCAGCCACAGAACTGTTTTCATCTTGCAAGACTGAAATTCTGTACTCCTTACCAGCAGTCCCCAACCTTTTTGGCACCAGTTTCACGGAAGACAAATTTTCCACGGCCGTGGGGGGTCAGGGGAGGTGGAGCTCAGGTGGTGATGCCAGCGATGGGGAGGGGAGCAGCTGTACACACAGATGAATCTTTGCTTGCTCGCCCTCACTGCTCACCTCCTGCCGTGCACCCCCCCTTCCCGAGTTTCATGGAAGGTGGGGAGGGGTTGGGGACCGCAGCATTAAACAATAGCTCCCCATTCCCTCTCCCCACAGCCCCTGGCAACCACTATTCTACTTTTTGTCTCTATGAATTTGACTTTTGTCTTCTTTTTAAAAATTGTGGTTAAAAAAATCATAAAATTTGCCATCTTAACCATTTTTCAGTGTACAGTTCAGTAGTGTTAAGTAGCAGCTGTTTTAAAAGGTAGTTTTAGGTTTAGCTGTCAATGCAGAAAACCCCAAATAACAGTAGCTTAAATAAGGTGGTCCATGGCTGCCATGGCAGCTCCATCATCAAGGACCCAGCCTCTTATCTGTGCTTTGTCATTTGTAACACAGCGTCTATCTCATAGTCCAAAATGGCTGCACCAGTTCCGGCCATCAACTCCAGATTCCAGCCAGCATAAAGGGAAAGGGGGAGAAGGGCTCACTTTCTCTCTTTTAGAGCACTTCCTAGAAATGACACACTATTTTGTGCTTTTATCCCATTGGACAGAACTTAGCCACATAGGCTCATCTCTCTGCAAGGGAACTGGGAAATGTAGTCTTTCTTCTGGGCTATGTATTCCAGTTCTAATTTGTGGGTCCCATTCTGACAGAGAAGAGGAGAATGCATGCTGGGAAACCCCCAGTGGTATCTGCCATAGCTTCCCTGTCTCATAGCACCGATCGCTGCACTGAAACCAATTCCTCCATCTTACTAGACTGTGGGCTCCTGCAGCCAGGGGCCGTGTCATTTACATTTTATAGCTTCGCACAGAGCCAGGTTTACTTAGGTGCTTAATGTTTTCTGTATAAATAAACAATTGTAGCCCAACCAGCCTATTTGAAGAACTATTTTAGTGAAGCCCCAAAGGAGTAGAGACTAGAGTCATCTAGTCCATGTTCCCACCAAACTCATGCTTACTGCAAACCCAGCAGGTGGCCTCCAACTGGCCACGCCCACTGCCAGGCCCTCACCTCTGGCACAGCTGGGCAGCTCCAGCCAGCAGGGCCCCTTCCTGGTGCAGAGGCACACACGGCCTCCACAGAACTCTCCTGTTGGTCCTGCGCTGCCCTCCATGTGATGTGCCCACTGCCACAGCGCCCCCTGCCCCTAAACCTTCCCTGCACCAGGCAGAGAGGCCTCCCAGAGTCTGCACAGGACATGTTTCCTCTTGAGGAGTGGGGGACATTCCGGGCTCGAGAGTGTCCTGAGGCTGAGCACCCAGGCAGGAAGCCTGTCCCACCTTTGTCCTGAAGCCCTCCCGGATTGAGCAGAGGAGAGCTGATGCCCTCATGTCTTGCCAGGACTCTCTGAAGGACTCCAACTTCAACATGTTCTCACCAGTAAATGAGGAAGCAATTTATTCTTGACGTGGGCTTTGTTTCTTGTGCATGTAAATACAGACATGCCCTCACAGCGCGAAAGCTGCCAATTCCAAGGAGATGGACATGATGTGAGGAGGCGGAGGCTGTGTGTCACAGGTCCCCGACACTGTGTGCATTTCTTGGTTGGCCAGTAAAAGTCCCCGCACCTCCCCATTGGAGATCCCCTTGTGCCCCCAGGGAGGCCCTGGGTGTCAGAGATGCAGGTAATGTCTGTCGCAGTGGACAATCGGATCCAGAAACGGGGGTGCGGAGACGAGCTTCTGTTGTTCTTGAGCAAGAATTCATGCCCTTAGATGGCTGAGGGTGACCCAGGACAGGGGTGAGGACTGGCAAGGGGGTGGATGGGGGAAGGTCTGGGCAGTGTACAGGGACCAGGGCTGGCTTAGCCATCTGTAAGTGGCCACATCACCGCAGACGTTGCACAGCCTCCGCTAGACCTGCCAGCTCAACCAGAGAGGGGCTGCTGGCTGCCGCGGCCTGCTGCTGAAAGCCTGTAGCACCCCCGGCCCACAGCATGGCCTTTTTGGGTAGGTTTATGTTGTGAGGCCTGATGGCCTGTTCCCCTCTTCTCCTTTCCTGAAGGCTGTGGTCCTCTGGTGGCCTCAGTGGCTTCTTAAGCAAACCCTCCCCATGCTGGGCCGCATGGCTGCAGAAGGCAACACCTTCTCCCCGGCACCCTTCTAACAGTGTGGCTGCTAAACTCTTCAGGGGAACAGTGCCTGGGTGTGACAAAGACCCCACAGGAGGCGTCACACAAGTGCCAGGGCCTCACACTGTCCTCTCAGTTGAGGCTTCACGCATGGCCTCCTAGTTCCTTCCAGAAAGACCTGCAAGCTTCAACTGGACTACCCCGAGAATGGGGCTCCCCATACATCCCTGGCATTTGATTTCCCTTCCCCCACAACGGCTCTTCTCTGCAAGACTCCTCTCCTTGGCACGCGTGCAGTGCGAGCAGGGCTGAACAAGAAGGGGCCTGTGTCTCTCCCCCTGGAGGGCTCTGTGCCGGCTGCACCGTGCTCAGCGGCCGTCAGCCTCACAGTCTGGCACATGGGCAGCTTCTCCTGCCCTCGATGGGCTTGGTAGCCACAGGGGCTGCTGGCAAGGCAGTGGGGTCGACGGGAGGCAGCAGGAGAGTGGGAGCCAGTGGCATAAATTTAGATCTGGGGCCTTTAAGAAAAATGCTCAGAAAAATCATCCTACCCGGTGCTAAATACCAAATGAGTCAGCCTCTGGTCGGCCATCACCCTTCTCCCCCAGATTCCCTGGCAAGGCAGAGAAGGCTGGCGCGGGGCTGCCTCACTAACTGGCAGCAGCTGAAACCCACGGCTACCCTGTGATCCTGTTCCAGCCTCCAATCCCAGGGTGACCCCTGACGCGTGTTCACATTTTTACCTTTAGCGGGAGGAGCCAGGGATGGGGCTCAGGGTTCCCTCCCTACTCCTGAGGGGACAGAATTCGTCCTCAGTTCTGCCTTTGGCTGATGATTTTGGACTTAAGAAATGATGCCTTGGTGACAAGGACATCTGCCATCGAACCCTCCTCCTGGGCTTGTCCTCTCAATAGCAGCTGTGACTTGAGGGGGCATTTCTGAACAACCAGAGCTGAGGAGAAAAAGCAGAGCGCACATCTCAGCGCCTGGTCACACAAAGCCACGTGCGTGTTCCAGAGCCGGGGCCAGGTGGCTCGGCCCACGTGCTGGCAGGTGAGTCTGTTGTTCCAGCCAGGTGAGTCAGCAGACATGGAATATTCATTTATTTGGGCAAATGTGTCACATCAGCCTCATTCTGAAGAGAAGGCCAGCATGCGGTGGTTTGCCCTGGGGGTAGGGTCGCCACAGGCAGGAGGGCAGGAGGAGGCAGGGAAGAGAAGAGGTGGCGTCCCCCAGCGACCGAGGTGGCATGTGGGACCTCCTGTCCGTGGAGACACCTGGCTAAGCCTGGAAACTGCCAGGGGAGCGAAGCAGGGATGGACACGAGGACAGTTTCCAGAGGCTTGGTTTTATTGTGCAGTTTTCTTTTTCCTCAATGAGATGCCATAAGCTGTGGCGGCACTACACATGGTCACAGGACAGGCAGAGCTGCCGGGCGGGGGGCTGGGGGTCGGGGAAAAGCCATCTTCCCAGGAGTGTCCCGCTCCCGGGTCTCACGCCACTGCCTGCCTCAGGCCCCCCTGCCCCCCGCCCCGAGGTCCCTGAGAAGGCAGGCCAGTGGGGCAGGGGGCTGCCGAGGGGCCCGGGCACCAGCCAGCAGGGGCTGGCCCTGATGGGTGAGGGAAGAAGAAGCTCCCTTAGAAACTGGGGCCAAACTCTGTGTGGCTCTCGGACTCTATCCCACCTGACTTCTGGAAGCTCTTGGGGGCCTGGGACAGCCTCGGCAGCCCTGTCACTGCTGGTGGGGGCAGTGAAGGCTCACACCTTCAGCTTCCTTGGGAAGGGAGGGATGAGGGGCCCTCACCTCCCACCCCCTTCTCCAACCCTCCATTAGCACAGCTCTCCTGGCAGAATCTGGATCGTCACTGGGGTGTGGCCCTGGCCCAGGGTCCCCAGGGGGCTCCCGCAGTGGTAAGACGAGGGCTTTTTCTGCTGTGGCTGAGGATGCCCCTGCAGATGCTCAGCTCCGCTCTCACGTCTGTGGCCTTGAGGTGCCAGCCCTGCCTGCTGAGGGCAGTGCTAGGCCTGACACACCCCGCCCCCTCCCCATGCACATCAGGCCTCTGGTCCCAGTGGGCGAGGATGACCCCCAGTGGCTGGTACCCCTCCAGCCCACTACCCCTCACACGCTTTCACGCTCCATCAGGTCCCCAACCCTGGCTTCCCTTTTCACGAACTCCCAAAGGAAAGGAAGGAAAAACCCTAAATAAACCAGACAGAAGCAGCTCTGGAACGAAGAGTACAAAAAGACAGCCAGAGGTGTGCGGGGAGGGTGAGGTGGCAGTTGGGGGGGTGGGTAGATCATGGCATGCAGCACTGGGGCTCCTGATAAGGAGTGGGGACCCCATTTCTCCCCGAGGTGTATGGGGCATGGGGTGTGGTCAGCTGACCCAGAGAAGTAGGATCTCTGCACTGGGACTCGTGGCTTCCTGTATCCCCCATGGGCCCCAGCAGTCACAGGGAAATGAAGTCCGTGGCCTGGAGGAGGGAGAGGGACAGCAGGAGCAGCAGCAGCCACGAGGTGTTCTGGGCCAGCAGGCTTATGCCCTCACACTTGACCAGCTTGTCTGTGGAGAGAGAATGGGTGGGGGGCAAGGCAGGGATGAAGGGGGACCAGGACTCAGGCACAGGCCCAGAGCAAGGGCGTACTCCCCTTGGGATGTCTTAGTAGGAACCAGGACCAGCCTGGCTTTCCCCATTTGCAGATTACTGAGCCCTTGAACATACATCATCGTATGAAAACCTCACTAAACATCATCGCAAGAACACTGTGGGTGAGGGAGGTGCTGTCATTCCTGTTTTCCAGCTGGGGAGGAGGAGGATTGGGGCGGCGGAGTGACTTGCTGCAGGCATGGTGGATGCATCTGCCACACCACTCTGCCTGGCGACTGGTGCTGAGCCCCCGCCCCATTCACACTGAAGAAAGTGGTTCCCCAGGGGCCCAGGCAGCAGTTGGGAGATGGCAAGGGGCTTATGGGGCCACTCTCCTCTCTGTCCCAAGCCAAGTGAGCTGCCTGTCCCCCTCCCCAGCCTGGCTCTCCCAGCACACTTGGCCTTGCTGTTGCCTCACCTCTGAGCACAGAGACGTTTTGGGAGGAGACGGAGGAAGGCTGGCCGGAGAGGCGGAGTTCACACGTGTAGGTCCCCTCGTCCTTGGTGGTGAAGGCAGATAAGTAGAGGACCTTGAGGTTGTACTTGCTGGTTAAGTTGGTTCGGGAGCGGTATGTGTGCTCGGGCACCCCCACAGTGCCGTAGAGCACGTGCTTCTTTGTCTCACGGGTCAGGCTGAACTCGTACTGGATGGGCAAGGTGGTGGTATTCTCATAGCGGCAGTCCAGACGGAGGCTCTGGTCTGCCAGGCAGGCCGTTAGGCTGGTCACCTTCTGCCCTCGGGACACCTGCAAGACTGGCACCAACAGTGCCCCTTCCGAATTGGAGGAGGTCTACAGAGCAGGGGGCCTCCCCCCCACATGCAGTAGAGATGGGCCTGTGAGGGCACAGGGGTCATCTGTCTGAATACATTTTCCTATCCCAGGGATCCCAGAGGGCCAGTCTAACCCCCCTGCAGACTCCAGCCTCCCTCTCTAGTCTGCCTGAGCCCTGGGCCCTACCAGTGTGTTTCAAGGGCAGGAGATCTTGGGGAGTTGATTCAGGCTCCTGCTTCCCATTTGCAAAGTTCAATTCAGTAGTGTGGGGCAGGGCTCAGCGAATTGTGTTTCCAGAAACCACCTTGGGCCATCAGATCTGCTAGGTGGATTAGCTGACTTCGAGATGAAAAAGAGCCCTCTTTCCCTCAGTCACATTTACTTTTCTGAGGTCACGAGGGAGAAGCTAGCTTCTCTGAAGGGAAGGAAGCCAGGGTGCCTGGATCCCAGCCCCACCCCTTGCCTGGTACCTGTCAGCAGAAGAGTGATGCCAATGGCCGGGTGCATGGTGCCGACAGCTCAATCCCGGACCTGGGGTGGGAACAAGATGAGAACCAGCTAAGAGCCAGCACAGGTGTGCCCACACTTACTGCCAGGGCTGGGGGCCTCGGGAACATGCCACATGGCCATGATGGACATCTCAGCCTCTCTCCATCCCTCCTCGCCTCCCCACTTCTCATGGACCGTGACGTTGCCTCTGGCTCTCCCCCTCAGGGAGAGCGAGGGAGGAGTGTCTGTGCCTAGTTGTGGAGCACTCACTAGCTAGGTGACTTAAGTGACTTTATCTTTACCATTCTTTCTCCTCTGCTTACATAGGAATGTAAGACCCATGAGGGCAGGAACTTCTTGTTTAAAAAAAATTAAAAAAATTGTGGTAAAATAACATAACATTTACTATCTTAACCATTGATAAATTCAGGCTGTTCAGCAGTGTAAAGTGCGTTCACATTGCTGTGCAACCAATCTCCAGAACTCTTTTTATCTTTCAAAACTAAAACTCTAGGCCATTAAACAAAAACTGCACATCCAGGGACTTCCTGTTTCTTGTTCAGAAGAAAATCCCCAATGCCCAGAACAGTCCCTGGCATATAAAATATACTCAAACGTATTGTGAATGAATGAATGGATGGGTCTTTCTGAACCTTGCATACCCACAGGGTTACAGTGGAGATTAAGAAAAACAACAAACATCTGGCACTGACTGGTGCACAGTAAGTGATCCACAAATGTGAACGGCTAGGGATGGTGGCTAAGGATGCTCCCAGATAGGCGTCTACTTGGCACAAGCTAAGGGTGTGCCTGGATGTGTGTGAGGGAAAGTGACAGTGCTCTTCGATTGCATATGAG
Organism: Lemur catta; assembly: GCF_020740605.2. NCBI lineage: Eukaryota > Metazoa > Chordata > Mammalia > Primates > Lemuridae > Lemur > Lemur catta. The sequence continues at coordinate 21,027,311 of NC_059134.1, read as the reverse complement.
CCAAGGATGCTTCCAAATGTCATCTCTCTGGAGTTCCTGGGGCTGCAGTTTTCCAGTCCATTTCCAATAGCCTCCCTTGCCTAGGCTCTCTGCCTTGTCTTTTTTCTGGGGCTTCGGCTGGACCGACATCCTGGCGCGAGGTGACAGAGCAGTAGTCTAGCCTGTCAGCAGCAGTGCTCGCCTGACACAGGCCACAGGGGCGGCGTGCGTCTGCGAGTGCGCGCAGGGCCCTGCTTTGGTTGCGTGCGCCCCGGGTGCGCAGCGCGCGCCACTGGCCAAGTTCAGGGTCTCTGGCGCTCAGCCACTGGGCGGGGGAGGCTAAGGACCCACGGCTGCGGCTGCTGTGAATGCCCTGTCGGTCCGGGGCAGAGCTGCTATCCCGAGCCAGATCCTGTTGCGGAGGAAAAGGGATTGGCGTCTGGCTTTCATTCGAGGACACTGGCCACAGGAGGAGAGGTGCCGGCTTGGGATCTAGGAGGGGAAGGGGGAGCGGTGGCCAGAGCAAGACAGGGAGGAAATAGGTCTGAGGCTGGAGGGGTAGAGAGCCGTTGGGAAGGTGCAGTCGGCATTCATTACTCTGCCTTGTGTCCTCACGGCCCAGACCCAGAGAAGCTCTGCTCTGCCCCCTCGGCCCAGCTCCGCCCGGCGGGCCCCACCCTTATCTATTTCCATATTCCAATCCTCTCCTTTCCCTATTGAGGCCCCCTTCCCCCTCACATATCCTTTTCCAGTTCTCCCCTCCCCCGCCTGCCCGCCTTCCACCCAGTCCCCGCCCGTGGCACTGCGGTTTCCTTTTCCTCGCATGCCCCGCACCCAGCCCGCTGTGAGGTCACCGGGCAGAGGTGCCTCCAGCTCTCCATCTTCCGTCATCTCCCCTCATTTTCACCTGCAGCCCCCACCCCCCACCTTTGCAAGCTGGGTTAGGGCACGTCTGGATGGAGATCAGAACCGAAGGCTGTCTTTGGCGCCCTGCCTCCCGGTTCTTCTCCAGCGCCGCAGCCTCAGACAATCGTCCCCGAGCGGGCGAAAGCCCGGGAGCCCCTTCCCCCAAAGGCCAGATGTGGCGCGGCCCCTGTCCGGCAGTAGGGTCCCGCGCCCGCCCCTGCCTGCGAGGCAGGCCCCTCCCCAGGCCGCTCCTTCCCAGGGCGCCCTCGGAAGGTTTCCTGAAGCCTCGGGTTGGGAGGGCTTGCAGGGGTGCCCGGTGGCTATCCCTGCACCCGGGGTCCCGCCCTGGCTCCAGCTCCCACCTGGACTCGGGTCCTCCGCTGCTGCAGCCTCCTGCCGCCACGCCGCCGCCTCCAGTTGCTGCACCCTGCTCGGAGCCTGCAGTTTTCACCAGGGGTGGAGGAGAGGGGAGCGGGGAGGGCTGGGGGCTCAGCCAATCACAGGCGGAGCGGGGAGAGAGGATGGCGGGCGGAGGGAGGAGGAGGCGGTCCGTGTTGGTGCGGGAGGGTGGGGGGTTGCCGCAGAAGGGGGACCTCCCCCTGAGGCTGGTAGCCCTGGCCAGAGACTGGAGGCTTCGGGAGGATTCCAAAGCCCGGAGATCAGGGTGGGGCAGCCCAAAGAACATTAGCCACGTCCCCAGCCCCGAAATGATCGCTCCCCTTTTAGGGCTGTGACCCTTTCTTATGATCTGGTCTTCAGAAGTCTGTGGGAAACCAAAGTGTTAGGGGTGTGGGATCCGGCCACTTGGGCAGGGCCCACGCTTCCACGTTTCCTTTTAAGCAGGAGCCCACCTCCTCCGGAGCCTCCAGGGAGAGGTTTTGGTGTTGGAATATTCCAGTCTCTCTGATAGGAAGCTGACTGGGTGTTTTTACATATTGGAGCAGTCCTTCAGAAGCAAGGCTGGCGCTGCAACACCCCCCACCCCTGTCCTTCCCTGCTTCCCAGCCATGCCCTACCCCCCACCCCCCATCTATTCCGGAGCACCCAGCCCTTCAGGGACACCTGCAGGTGCTTTCTGCTCTGGGGCAGTCATGTCTCCCTCGGCTCCTGGGCTGGCACCTTCTTACCCACACAGCTAGAAAGTTCTGGCTTTCCAGAGTACTGTCTGCTTGTTTGGTCTTCAGACCCGGGAAGGAGTCTTGCCTTTTACCAGGCGCTGTGCTGGGCACATTACATCCATGGCCACCTTTACCTCCCAACGACCTGCGGGGTTCATCCCATCCCACGCCCATCCCATTTCTTGGCTAGAAAGCAGGAGAAGTGGCCAACTGACCTGGGCTGTAGAACCCCCAGGTGCTCAGGGCTGAGCCACCCCACTCAGCCCGCCCCAGCCCCAGTGCAGGACAGGAGAGAGCGGAACTCTGGGAAAGGAATAGGCTGAGACCCAGCTCCTGATCCCCTGGGGCGCCCCTTCTAGTCCATCAATTTGATGTCACTAGAAGACTTGGGGTCTTTTTTTACAGCCAGTGCTGATGACTTGTCTTGTACTCACAGCTGGGGTAAATTTTTTCGAACCTACATTTGCTTGATTGATTTGCATCCTCCTAGCCTCTTTTGTGAATCCTGGTCGCAACGTTCTGTGGGCTGGCCCCGCCTCCCGGCTGTCTGCCTGCCCATTCTCCTATTTCTTTATGGAAGTCAGCCCTGGCACCTTTGCAGTTTCCCATACTGCAGTGGCACTGTTGGAAGCCATCCCTGGGCCTGTAAGTGGGAGATCGATCTCCTCTCCCTCTCTTGGAGGGTGAGCTGGTCTCCCAGCGCTTTGCATGATGGAACATTCTACCTGGAATGAACTTTGCAGATGGTCAGGCCCGAAGGATCTATTCACTTTGGTAACCCACAGAAGCTCCTGGGGCATGGTATGAAAAATGCAGCTGGCTCCGCCCACCCAGGACCTCCTTAATCTAGTACTAGAGCCAACTGGGTCTGCACTTTCCACAAGCTCCCTGGGGCCTGGGCACTCTAGCACGCTGATCTGGTAAGACCATCCCTCTTCACAGAGGAGCTAACTTGGCTTCTCATTGCTCACAGGGTGATTTTCAAGGCCCTGGATGTCCTGGCTGCTGAACTCCACAACCTCGTCTTCCTGTCCGCCTTCCTGCTGCATTCCAGACACACCAGCTTTCTCTCTGTCACTCCATGGCAGTGTGTTCCTTTCTGCTTAGCAGCTTTCTGATTCTCAGTCTAGGGAGCTTTCCTATCTGAACACAATTGCTTTAGCTTGGGGCCTAATCCTCCCTCACCTCTCTCTCTATCTCTCTCTCTTCGTGCGCGCACACACACACACACACACACACACACACACACACACACACACAGGGGTAGAGGCTGAAGATGGTTCATTTTTTTTTTGGTGGGACATGGGTACACCCAGGGACCCCTTAACAGCAGAAAGTATCTGGGGTCTGGCTGGCCAAGGCACTGGATGCTCCATATCCCACTCTGCAGCCCAGTCTCTGAGTGTTGCTATGTAGAAGGCCTGGCAGAGCTATTTTGATAAGGTTGTGAGGACTTGGCCTAATTTCTGGGTCCCCAAGCACTTTACTTTCAGGGAGGGGAGGGGAGCATGGACTGTCGAGGGTGTAGCAGTTGTGTTTCTACTAAAGCAACGTCTCTGGGTGGATGGAATGAGTGAGACATCTGGGGTCTGGAATGGGGCACAGGGTGGTGAAGGGAGATTTAAAAACTCCCATTTACTTACGGACAGGATGGGAGTGCTGAAAGCAGCAAGTGTTTAGAGGAATCCAGCCAAAGCGAGATTTCCTGCCAGACCATGGCTGCCCTTCCGGTTCCTTAGACCTCTCATCTCCCACCACCTCCTGTTGCTCCAGCTGTAGACCATGGGGATACAACTCTCCTACAAACACACATGCCTTTAGGATGACCTAAGGACTACCAGCCATTCACTCTTCATATTCATAGGTTTCATAACATTGTCTTTGTAGACTCACAGGGATGGCAGAAGCTGCCCCATCATTTTATAGCTAAGACTTGAGTGCCAAGAGGAATAATAATTTGTTAAGGGTCAGACAAATATTTTCGAGCATGGCCAGGATCTCAGGTCTCCTGACTCCATGTATGGTGCTCTCCAGCGCTTCCAGGGTGGTCTCAGACCTCTGCTCAACGAATTTCCCTGGTCTATGGTGAAATAAGAACAAGGACGGCGTTGGGTACTCCGAACATGGCTGTCAGGCTGCCGCCTTGTTTTGATTTCCTGTTCTTCACGCTATTGATGAAGGAGAGATCACTACCCCCTAGGGTTATGGAGATGGCCGAACACATGGCACCAACACATGCCATCAAGAGCAGTTCATTAGTCACACACACTCATATCCCAGAGGATGACACCGCATGCCATGAATTGCTACATGGAGGCTACACTCAGACACAGAGTGAACACCAGAGGTGAGGGAGGTGGGATTTGTAGTATCAAAACAATGGGAGGCCACCTGTGTCCTACAAGAGGGTGTGATTGGTTATTTGAATACTTCTGCAGGCTGGCAGGGGAGTGATGCCCAGGCCTGGTCTCATGCTGGGGGGACTTACAGCAGAGTGGGGAGGGAACTTGTGGTTAGGCCATTTGAGGTCTTAGCAGATGTCAAGGTAGCACACAATAATGAGCCCTAGTTTTTGGCTAATTGAGACCACATACCCACTTTCCCTCTGTTTTCATTCTCAGATTATACCTTTTCACTTTCGTAAAGTGGTGACAGTAGATGTTATGTATATATGTGTGTTTTTAATGTCCTACTTGGCAAAAAAAAAAAAAAGAATCGGCAACTTTCTGTTAATTCTCAAACCTCTTTGGAAATATGACTAAGTCTATGAAATTAATCTTGGAACCAATTGCTCTAGACTCTGCTGTCTCTCTAAATCAGTTGAGGTCAACTCCCTGAGTGAGTTCAGCTCCCTGAAGAACCACATGTTTGGCTGGAGAATATGACAAATAAAAAAATCAAGATTATTTCTTAGAATGCAGGGCAGAGGTTGAGAGGAGAAAGCACCAATGGAGATACAATTTAATCTTCAACAGTTATTTATTTTAAAAACTATTCATAGATGTTTAGTTAATCAAAAAATTAAAAGACATTATTAGCATTGGTAATATTCCAGGCACAGGGCTAGATCCTAGGAATACAAAGATAAATAAAACACAATCTCTACCCTCAAAGGCTTGTTCCAATGGGGGAAATAAATGGTATATAGATAGTTAGAAAACAATAGGGTTAGTGCAGAGGTAGAGATGTGTATAGGGTATTGCAGGAGTCCAAAAGAGGGACAACTGGTGACCAGTCTGCCAGGGAGGGCTTCTTGGAGGTGAGGCACGAACTGAGCCTTTAAAGATGAGTGGGAGCTGCCCATGTATGGTAGGCTGTTACATTAGTGGCCTCCAGTGAGTCATGCCTCCCGGCATCCTTGCCTTCCACACTGATTCTGGGCTTGGCCATGTGCCTTGCTTTGGCCAATGGGCCATCAGCAAATGTGCTGTAAGCAGAAGCTTTGTATGTTGGGGTTTGCCTTCCTGGAGTTCAGTTGCCACATGAGGAAGTCTGAGCTGGCCATGTGGAGAACTGAGGTGTCCTGGTTTATAACAATCACCATTTGGGATCTGTCAGCCCCCAGATGACCTGCCACATGACTACAGAGGCATGTGGAATTCCAAGTGACACCACATAGAACAGAAATGAACCACCCCAGATAAGTCTACTCTGGTGATTCTAAAACTTGGACACAAATTCTTTGGCTTTCCTTCATCAAGAGGTGAAGCCTATGTCCCCTTGTCTTGAATCTCAAAGGGTTTGTGACTACTTCGACCAATAGGGTGTGGCAGAAGTGATAATAAGAGGCTTCTGCATTTAGGCCTTAGAAGGCCACGTAGCTTCTACCTTGTTTTCTGGAACACTCACTCTTGGAGCCAGCATGGGAAAAGTCTGACCACCCTGTGGCCACCATGCATGGCTCCACGCAGTTTCAAGTAAGGAGACTGCTTGGCGGTGGAACAAGGGTAGCTCATGCTTGTGGTGGAACAATTGGCAAAAATGTTTCTTAGATGATAGAAAATGTGCCTAATGAATTTGTGGATTTGGCTAAAGGGATCTGGAGATGGAGTGTTGAAAGTGTCGTTTGAGTGCTTCTAGCTGGCATGATAAAATATTAATAGTATTAATGTAGGAGAGAGTTCGGCCAAATAAGGACCTGTCCAGTTTATTGTGTTGGAAAAGGAAACTAGTTCTCATTTCGGGGCCTGTTAGCAGGAAATGGGTTCTCAAAGTAAGAACTGGCCTAAAGGTAAAGATCAAATCAAGGGCATGACTGGACAACCTCTAAGACCCCCAGGAAGATTTAAGTGGTGTCTAGTAGATCTCAGCTAAACAAAAAGGTTTCTAAGAATATTGAGGATGTTGTCCCATAGCTGAAGTAGAGTCTTCTTGAAATTAATTATGCATGTGGCTTTGGGTGCATGACGCAGACCCCAATAATATTTACAGAAAAGCCATAAAGTTTTAAGGAGTATTGTTTTGGAAAAGGCTCCACCAGTTTGGACTAAAAGGACCTGAAACAGTACAAAATGAAAAGAAGCCTCTGAGCCCCAACTGTCTGTGGGCAAGAAGGTGGCCCATTTAACGTGGGCCTTTTCTTACGGAAAGAAGAACCTATCAGAGGCCAGAGCCAAGAGCCCAGAGGGTGTAACTAAGAGCCAAGGAGAACTGGGGCCTATTCCAGTATTAATAACATTTCCTGCCTCTAGATTCAGGGTCCTGAACACGTGCCCGGCTGGACCTCAGAATTCGTTTGAGCCTATGATGGCCACCTGCCTCGCCTTTCTCCCCTTTGTAACAGGAGCATCTTTTGAGCGTATCCCATCCTTGCTTCACCTTTGTACACTGGCTGTGTGGGGACAGACATCTTGTCTGTTTACTTCACAGGTCTCTGAATCAAGAGAGGCCACACCTGGGGAATTGCACCCAAGGAAACTCAGCCACATGCAGACCTGCTGCACAGCTGAGTCTGAGCCCAATGTCGTGATTGGATGGCACTTTGGGTGCTTTGGGAAGGGTGGGTATATTTCACGTATGGGAAGGATGTGCAGTTTCCTTACTTTTTAGGAGCAGAGGGCAGACCATGGTAGGTCACCACATTAATGTCCCCCAGTGAGTCACGCCTCCTTCACGTTGACTCTGGGCTTGGCCATAGGACATGTTCTGGCCAACAGGACTTTAGCAAACATGGTACAAGCAGAAATTTCACAAGTGCTTGCCCATTAGGACCTACCTCTTAGAAGCCAGCTGCCGTGCGAGGAAGCCCAAGGGGCCACATGGAGAGACTGGAACTGAGTGCTGTGGCTGACAGCCCCACCCAAGTGCCTGTCACTGAGTGAGGCCCTCCAGGATCACTCAACGTCCAGCCCACCTGCCAACTGACCATGCATGCATGAGTGAGCCCAGCAAGCTCCATGTGGAGCTTGTCCCTGACCAAACTGCTGGCCCACAGAATTGTTGCCTTTCGTTACCAGTTAGCAATAGATAACTAACAAAGCAGGGGAAGAGAGAGGAGAGGGTTTAAGACAGAGGAGACAGTGTGAGCCAAGGCACAGAGACAAAGCTCAGCAAAGCAGAGGCAGGAAAATGCAGGCAGTTTGGGTTACCTGTGGCGGTGACTGTTGACAGGGGACAACGGAGACCTGGGGAAGAGCCAGTGGAAGAGACCCTCCCTTGCCTCTTTGGACTTGGGTAATGGGGAGTCATGAAAGGCTTACAAAGGGAGTGAAGTGGCCAGATAGATGTATTCTTTAGAAAGATTACTCTGGGGGGAGTGTGGGGTGGCCAGAGGGCCACATGGACCCTCTCCTCCCAGTGGTTCTTTGCTCCTGCAGTATGTTCAGAGCAGGGGTGGGGAGGTGGTAGGCTGGAGAGCAGGGTGGTGTGATGGATGCTTCCTTGGAGTCAGGGTCCATGTCTGTCTTGTTTGCTGCTGTATCTCTGGGGGCCTCCAGGTCCTGGCACAAAGTAGATTCTTAATAAATGTTTTTGAATAAACATAAAAAGAAATAAGGGCAATCAAATATTATAGGTGCTGCCTATGAGGCAAAAGGGAAGGAATTCAAAGGAAGGTTTAGGAGAAAGCAGTAGTTATTTTCTGACAAGGGGAAGAAAGGCATTTCTGACAGCGGGAGCCTGAGGAGCACGGGGGGCGGAGGGGCAGGGGGCGCGGGAGGTGGGGGTGGAGGTGTGACGTGCATCTGGGCTGTGCATTCTGAGGTTCTGTGTGTCTGGAGTGTGGAGTAGCAGAGGGACAGGGCCTGAGATGTGGTTGGGGAGGGAGAAGGAGCCAGACCACAAAAGACTGGATTTATCAGGGTGTAGGTTTTAGACTATCCAGGAAGGAGTGGGGAGCCAGGGAAGCCTCTAGTGCAGGGGAGAAGTATGATGAGACCGGGGCAATGGGGTGGCACTGGAAGGATGCACCGGAGAGGAAGCAGAGCAATCCGGGAGCGTGGGGCAGGAGTTCCGTCCACGGGGAAGAGAGTCTGAGACGGGGCAGGAGCAATGGAGGTGGGCAAGATGGGGCAGATGGGAGAGACCCAAGTCACAGAAGGTCCAGTACCCAGGCCCTTCCTGAATGTGTCTGTGACAAGTCACAGGACTCCCAGGTTTCTGCTATGGCTGCTCTGAAGGCTGAGCAGAGAAGAGGCAGCTTTGGGGCAAAAGATCACAGGTTTAGCACTGGCCGCGTTGAGCTTGAGGTGCCAGAGGGACATCACAGGGAGAGGTCCAGGCTGGAGCTGGGGAGTGAGGTTGGCGCAGAGGAAAGGTTACTGGTGGATGTTGGCAAATAGGTGGTGATGAGCATCCCGGGAGCAGTGTAGACCTAGAAGAAAACAGAACTCAGGACAGGGCCCCAAAGAGCACTGATATTTAAGGGAGCAGCTGCAGCAGCAGTCAGAAGGATGGAGAGCAAGGAGAGAGTGAAGCCACGGGAACAGGCAAGGGTGTCGCAGCAATGTGGAGTAAGGACTAAAGTGTATCCGTTAGGTTCAGCAACAAGGAGGTCACCTGGTGAGGACAGTTTCGGAAGAGAGGGGAACTGAAGCCTGAGGTCATTGTTTCCAAATACAGCCTTTATTATTGGGTGTGGCAAGGCCAGCAGGTCAGGAGATGGTTGCCACCGAAAAGACGGCTTGTTCTAGTCACAGATCCCAAGAGAGGGGCATGCCACACGGGGGTTGGGGGTGGGGTGGGGGCGTGGGGGAGAATGCTCGGGAGACATGGGGGAGGGGCAGTTGTAGGTAAGAGCCTTTATTATAGTTTCTGAGGGAATGAATGGCAAGGCAGGGTGAGCAGGTTGGGGATTGGCTAATTTGAATAATTTCAGCGGGCTCTGGGCATAGGGGCTGTCCCTAGTTGTGTGGTGCCTGGCCTTGGTTAGAGCAGGTGGCTAGTGGCCCGGAGTATGAGAGCCAATAAACAAGGTTCAGGGTGTAGGCTCTGGATTGGTTGGGTGGGGGAGTTGTCTCTTATCTCTAGGAATTGCCTAGCCCTGGGTGGGTTACCAGTCACCCCAGATGTCAAAGCATCAAAACAGAGAAAATAACAGACATGGCTAACATAGTCTTGGGTTGCCGAATGGAAAGACAAGATTGAGGCTGCAAAGCAAAGAGGAGCCTTGTAAGGGAGGGCTGTTGCTGGAGGCCCACAGGGCCCCTTTTCTTGAGGGCGGCTCGGGTTGGGAGGTGGGCTGCAGGCTAGCATGGTGCAGGGTGGCCGAGAGACAGCCACAGCCGACTGCGGCGGCCAGGACCTGCCTGCTGGCAAGATCTTCCTCGTGCCTGTCTGCTGGGCTGCAGCGCCTGGCAAGGATGCTCCAGGGCCCGGGCTGTGGGGCTGCTGGGACTGTCAGCCTCGACTTCAGGGCTGTGGCTTGGCTGAGCTCAGCTCTTCTGCCTGCACCAAGCCAGAGGAGGGCCTTTAGAAAGGGCTGTCTGAGAGGTGAGAGTAGCTGATTCAGTCTCTCCAGTAAAGAGAAAATGAATTAGCATGTTTTTGGCGGGGATGGTTGTGCTTAGGAATAAACAGACTCATAAGATTCATCCTTGTGCAATGTGAGCGGAATTCACTTCTTTTTCTTTTTTTTAAAAATTGGCTTTTGGGGTAAAAAAAATGCAGGCAGAGATCTCCCAGTTGTCTGAGGCCACTGCCACCTCAACTTCCCACAGTCAGGGCACATCTCCGGCAAGACTGCTCTGTGAGTAAGCTGCTGCCTCCTGATTTACAGGCTCCTAATATCCCTAACTCCTTACGAAGAGGCTGACAATTACTCAACAGCCCTTGCCAGCAGCTTTGCAGCTTGCAGATGAGGCACGCTGCAGTTGCTCCAGTCAGGCTGTTCCAGAGTGAGGGGAAATGCAGCTCTCACATGGGGAAGAGGAAAACGGTCAGAAATATTTTCTTTATTTTGGAGACATTGCTGCTGCTTGTTGGCAGGAAGGAAAGGAGAAGAATGTTGTGCTGTTCATTTTTCCAAAGTGCACTGTGCAGGAAAAGTATGCACGTTTCAGCTTCTCTGGGTGAGAGCATGGGGAGAGGCCCAAGAGTCCACATGACCGTGACTGTGTATGTGTGTGCATGGGGGGCAGTTGCACCTCTCTGCTCACCCAGGTACGCCCTCAGCCCTGGACACCCCTCTTTTCAGCTCACCCAGGCAGATCTCTAACCTTCGAGCCTCCCAGGAGGTGTTGGAGGAAGGGGCAGACCTGAAGCAAGTGACATGGAGCATAAAATCTTTCTCAGCCAAGTGCAGGGAGTCATCCTCTCTCATCTTCATGCTCATATCCAGTCATTCATACAAGATTGGACCCTTTCTGCAAAATGCTCCTTGCAGCCGAGTCTTCCTCTCCATCCTCGCTGACACAGCCCTAGCCTTAGTCCTCATCTTCTCTCTTGCTTGGACTACTGCAGTAGCCTGCTAGCTGGCATACAATCTCCAGTCTCTTCCTCCACATTGCTACCACAGTGATTTTCCCATCAGATCATGTTTGTTTTTTTTTTAAAAAAAATTATGGCTGGGTATGATGGCTCACACCTGCAATCCCAACACTTTGGGAGGCCGAGACAGGAGGATTGCTTGAGGCCACATGTTTGAGACCAGCCCAGGCAACATAGCGAGACCCCATCTCTACAAAAAATTTTTAAAAAATTAGCTGGGCATGTGATGAGCGCCTGTAGTCCCAGCTACTTGAGAGGCTGAGGGAGGAGGATCCTTGAGCCCAGGAGTTCAAGGTTATAGTGAGCTATGATTATGCCACTGCACTCCTGCTTGGGTGACAGAGCAAGACCCTGTCTCTATAAATCAACAAACCAATGAATAACTTAAAAAATTATATTAAATAAATGCTTATGGTTCCATATACAGTGGTAGAAAGAACATAGAATAAAAAGTAAATCTTTCATTAACTCCTGTCCTCTAGCTATTGCAATAGTTGTTAGCGATTATGTAACCTTCCAGAAATATTCCATGCACGTAACAATCTTAGTAAATCTTTTCTTTTTTTGGTGGGTATGGAGGGCACAAAAATGTAGTCTGTTATATATTTTGTTGTGTATCTTGCTTTTTTTCATAGAACAATTATCTCTTATGGGTCATTCTGTATCAGGACATATGAAGTTGACTTATTTTTATCAGTTGTATAATACTCCATTTTACCTCTATGGAAAACAGTATGGGGATTTCTCAAAGAACTAAAAATAGAACTACCATATGATCCAGCAATCCCACTTCTGGGTGATCTACCCGAAGGGAAAGAAATCAGTGTATAAAAAAGATATCTGCACTTTTATGTTTATCATATAGCACTACTCACACTAGCAAAGATGTAGAATCAAACTAAGCATCCGTCAACAGAGGATTGGGTAAAGAAAGTGTGGTCTATACACACAATGAAATACTCTTCAGCTGTAAAAAAATGAAATCATGTCTTTTGCAGCAACATGGCTGAAACTGGAGGCCATTACCTTGCATGAAATGACTCAGACACAGAAACACGAATGCCTCACATTGTCACTTACAAGTGGGAGCTAAATAGCGTGTACACGTGGAAGGAGAGTGTGGAATGACAGACGAGGGAGGCTCGGAGGAGCGGAAGGGTGAGGATGGGGTGGGTGATGGGAGGTTGCTTGGTGGGCACTATGTTTTGCTCCATGGATGGATGCACTAAAGACTCTGACTTCACCACAGTGCAATATAGCAACGTAGCAATTGCATTGGTGCCACATGAATATATACAAATAAAAAATAAATTTAAGAAAACATAATATTCCACTTTATGGCCATATAACAATATATTTAACCAGTTCCCTATCAACCTATTATTTAGGTGACTTATAAACTATACTATTACAAACAATGCTTCCATGAATGATTTATATGAATGTGATTTTACATGCTTTTAATCTATCTGTAGGACAGCTTCCTTAGAATTTGAGTGCCTTTAAATATTCTGACTAAATATTTAATTCAAAATAAATTATTAAATGTTTTCTTTGCAAAAGATGAAGAGCAGGTTTCTATCTTCAGTCCCCAACTCTTGCCTGAGCTCTGACCCATTGATCAGCCATTACTTAATATATCCACATGGGCATCTTAAATCTAATACGTCCTACATTGACCCCTAGTCTTTCCCATGACATAAGTGGGACCCCCATCCCCGCCGCTGCTTAAGCGCAAACCCCTGAAGTTGTTGGTGATTTCATTTCCCCCAGTGCCCATGTGCCTAGCCGGGCAGCTTCCTGTGTGCTCCGCCTCCCATCAGCTCTCTTTTTTGCCCACTTCTCTCCACTCTTGCATCATCAGTGAACCTCTTAACTCCGCAGCAGCCATTTCACTGCCACCACTCTGAGCTGACGTCATCCTCATCTTCCATCGGGACTGAGGCCGTCATAATACGAGCAAATGGCTTCTAGGGGTAGGTGTACTGCCACTATCCATGTTTTACAAACGAGGAAGCTAAGGCACAGGGAAGTTCATCGACTGTTAAGGGGCTGAGCTCTTCAACACTATCCTCTACTGTTCTCGAAACTTCCTAAATGGGCCCCTGCCTCCATTTTGCTTTCACAGCCGTTCTCCTGGTCCAGCAGATCGTGGCCTGCCCGTCTTGAAACCCTTCAGTGGCTCAATGTTTTTCTGTCTCTTTTAGAATGAAACTCAGATTCCCACAGGGGCTGCCACGTGGGTCCCATGGCCCTCTCTGCTTTACCACCCTGTCTTCGTCACCAGTGTCCCACTTGACAGTCTTTGTTTTGGTCTCTGGATATTTCTGCCCTTTCCACTTTAGGACCCTTGAACATACTGTGGTCTGGAACAGTGCCTCTCTACTGGGGTTATTTTCTCTTCTGTCTCTCCCCCCTACTCCCACTCCACTGGGGACATTTAGCCATGTCTGGAGACATTTTTGGTTGTCACAACTAGGGTAAGTTGGGAGGTATTGGCATCTAGTGGGTAGAGGCCATGGGTGCTGCTAATATCCTACAATGCCCAGGACAGCTCCCACAGCAAATAATTATTTGGCCTAAAATGTCAATCAATAGTTGATAAATCAGCTGGGCATGGTGGCTCATGTCTATAATCCTAGCACTCTGGGAGGCCGAGGCAGGAGGATCACCTGAGTCCAGGAGTCCGAGACCAGGCTGAGCAAGAGTGAGATCCCGTCTCTATTAAAAAATAGAAAAAGTTAGCCGGGCATGGTGGCACACACCTGTAGTCCCAGCTACTCGGGAGGCTGAGGCAGTAGGATCACTTGAGCCCAGGAGTTTGAGGTTGCTGTGAGCTAGGCTGACGCCACGGCACTCATTCTAGCCTGGGCAACAGAGTGAGACTCTGTCTCAAAAAAAAAAAAAAAATAGTTGATAAACCCTGGTCTACAAATCACTTCCCTGTATCTTTATATGATTCATTCATTTTCATACAGCAGATGTTGGCTGAAAATATCGTATCACCTCCCCAGAAGGGTCTCCCCGACTCATATTTAAAGTAGTGCTGGCCTCAAGCCCCACCCAGGTTATCTCTATAATTTTCTTAATTATTGGTACTTTTTCTTTATTTTGTTCTTTTTTCTAGTTTCTTGGGTTCAGTACTTAGGCCAAAAAAAAAACCTTAGTGAGATAGTCTGGGTTTCTTTATTTAGGTCATGTACAGTCTTTAAAAATTCATCCTAATATATGTATTTTTGGTTCTACTGTGAATGGGATCTAGTTCTACATGATACTTTCTAATCTATTTGTGTTGTCATGGAAATAAATGCCAGTGTTTGAGAAGCACATTTATTGAATTGGAAAAATGTTGAGTGAATTAAGTGTTTGCAAAATGCTATCTAGATCTGTGCTGTTTAAAACAGTAGCCATTAACTACATGTGGTTATTTAAATAAATTTCAACTTACACTAATTAAAATTAAATAAAATAAGAAATTCAGTTCCTGAGTCACAGAAGCTATTAATACATTTCAAGTGCTCCATAGCCAATTGTGGCTAATGGCTACCATATTGGACAGTGAAGATAGAAAACATTTCAAATTATTGTACAAATTTCTATTGGCCTGTGCTGTTCTAGAATATGGTCTCATTTTATTTATTTATTTATTTATTTATTTTGAGACCGAGTCTCACTCTGTTGCCTGGGCTAGAGTACCATGGCATCAGCCTAGCTCACAGCAACCTCAAACTCCTGGGCTCAAGTGATCCTTCTGCCTCAGCCTCCCGAGTAGCTGGGACTACAAGCATGTGCCACTATGCCTGGCTAATTTTTTTTCTATATATATTTTGAGTTGTCCAAATCATTTCTTTCTATTTTTAGTAGAGATGGGGTCTTGCTCTTGCTCAGGCTGGTCTCAGACTCCTGACCTCGAGTGATCCTCCCGCCTCGGCCTCCCAGAGTGCTAGGATTACAGGCGTGAGCCACCATGCCCAGCCTATGGTCTCATTTCAAAATAAAGTAAATATATCACATATATGTTCATATAGATATATATAATTTTTATAGGTTTTTAAATCTGTTATATTAATAATATGAATTTTTTAAAATTTATTTTTCTCTTTGTAAATGTACCTCCATTAATTGGATAGGAAATGATCAATTATTAAATATTAAAAATGACCACATTCTTTGGAAAAATCCCTACATTGCTATATTAAAAAAATACACTGCTTCATGAAATACAGTCATGTGCTGCATAACAATATTCTGGTCAAGGATGGATCACAGATATTACACAATGATGGTCCTATAAGATTATAATACCATATTTTTACTGTACCTTTTCTATGTTTAGATGCACAAATGCTTGCCATTGTGTTACATTTACCTCCAGTATTCAGTACAGTAAAATGCTGTACAGGTGTGTAGCCTAGGAGCAATAGGCTGTACCATACAGCCTAGGTGTGTAGGGGGCTGTACCATGTAGGTTTGTGTAAGTGCACTCTGTGATCACACAATGACAAAATTGCCTAACAATGCTTTCCCAGAATGTATCCTTGTCATTATGTGACTCATGACTGTATATTTTTAAAGAGTTCAGATTTCATCCAAGGGACAGTGACGCAGTCTTGAAGCTTTTCTTCAAGATGGGTGAATCTGATTCCATAAACTAATCCTTAAAGAATGCAAGAAAGAGAGCGTGTGGGAGAAATAATGCTATGTTTTCCATTTCGTCTTTTGAAATGCCTACTGTCTGAGACCCTGCACTTACCTCTGGCTACTCAAAAAACAGAAGAGAAAAAGACTCTTCAAGAAATGAATGTTGTTAAAGATTATGGGAATGAGGTAAGCCCATTTATTTGGGTCCTCCTAAGAGCCCCCTTTCTGAGCCATGGCTACTACCTTTTATCCAGTGCAGGTAGTGTGGGGCCCTGGGTCTCTGCTCACTAAGTGATGTAGCTTCACTCAGGGGGCCAGGATGCTGCAGGGTTTTGGAGACTGAGTGGAACATCAGGGAGAAGGGGCTAGGGTCTGGTTTATGCCACCTGAGGCTGAGGTAGGCACTTCAGGAAGCCCCTTGCTCTGCAGAAGTTACACCCATATATTTGTGTTTCTGAATGTGCTCTGGAGTTGGGGCCAATGAGAGGAAGATGAGAGCAGACTCCCCCTTGGTGGCTATTCTGATGGCATTTGTGCTGGTTTCCCAATGGTGCTGTGTTGAGATCTAGGAGCACGAATTTGGGGGAAATAAGTGAGACACTTATCTGGGGTGCAAAATTGAAGGATGTTTTAGTCTGTTTGGGCTGCTATAGCAAAATACCTTAAACTGGGTAATTTATAAACAATTTATTTCTCACGGTTCTAGAGGCTGGGAAGTCCAAGATCAAAGCACCCACTGATTCAGTGTCTGGTGAGGGTCTGCTCTTTGTAAATGGTGTCTTCTTGCTGTGTCTTCATGTGGTGGAAGGGGCAAACAAGCTCCCTCAGGCATCTTTTCTAAAGGCACTAATTCTATCCATGAGAGCAGAGCTGTCATGACCTAATTACCTCTCAAAGGCCCCCACCTCTTAATACCATCACCTCCAGGGTTAGGTTTCAACATATGAATTTTGTAGGGACACAAATATTCAGACTACAGCAAAGGGGATGCCAAAAACCTCAGTAACTAAGATAAGTAATATTTTAATGATAATATTTAAAAAAACAAAACAAATGCAAAAAAGCTTGATGAATAAAATATCAATATTTTAAACAAAGACAGGATCTGACCCTGCACTTGCATGATTCACCTCACTCACATCACCCTCATCCTGGCTCTGTCACTGGTTAAAACTACTGTCACCATCTTAAATGTAGCAAGGACTTCCTTTTAAAAAAAAGACAAAACCAACTTTGTTTTACCAGTATGTAAAATACATAGATGACACTGCACACACCACTGGTATATAGACTGATGAATTTTCACAAATTCACACACATGTGCAACCAAGACCCAGCCCAAGAAACTGAGTTGGCCAGCCCCCAGAAGCTACCCTCATGCCCCTTCCAGGTGCTAACCCCACCTCAAGGTGAGGGTAACCACTAGCCTGTTTTTTTCCCCCCCTCATGTTTTCCTTTTTTGAGGCAGAGTCCCGCTCTGTCATCCTGGCTAGAGTGCCATGGCATCAGCCAAGCTCACAGCAGCCTCAAACTCCTGGGCTCAAGCAATCCTTCTGCCTCAGCCTCCCAAGTAGCTGAGATTACAGGCATGTGCCACCATGCCTGGCTAATTTTTTCTATATATTTTTAGTTGTCCAGCTAGTTTCTTTCTATTTTTTAGTAGAGAGATGGGGTCTCACTCCTGCTCAGTCTGGTTTTGAACTCCTGAGCTCAAACGATCCTCTCGCCTTGGCCTCCCAGGGTGCTAGGATTACAGGCGTGAGCCACCACACCCGGCCTTCCCCCTCATTTTTTCACTGAAGTGAAATCATACAACATATGATTAGCATGGTGGTCCATGCCTGGATTGCTTGAGCCCAGGAGTTTGACTCTAGTTGGGCAACATAGAGAGACCCCAATGAACCAATTTAAAGGGTACAATCTAATGGCATTTTGTATACTCACAATGTTGTGCAACTACCACCTTTATCAAATTCCAAAACATTTGCACCTCCCCAAAAGCAAACTCTGTACCCATTAATCAGTCACTTCCCATTTCCTGTTCCCCCAGCCCTTGGTAATCACCAGTCTGCCTTCCATCTCTAGGGATTTACCTATTCTGGATTTATTTTTTTTCTATTCTGGATATTTTATGTAAATGCAATCACATACGTGACCCTTTGCATCTAATTCTTTCACGTAGCATAATGTTTTCAAGGTTTTCCATGTTGTAGCATGTATTAGCACATCATTTCTTTTTATGGCTGAATAATATTGTATTATACATATATACCACATTTCATTTATCTGTTCATCTGTTGATAGACATTTGAGTTGTTTCCACTTTTTGGCTATTATGAATAGTGCTGCTATGAACACTTGTATACAAGTGTTTGTTTAAATAGCTGTTTTCAGCTCTTTTGGGTATATACCTAGAAGTGGAATTGCTGTGTCATATGAAAATTTTATGTTTAACTTTTGGAGGAAATGCCAAACTATTTTGCATAGAGGCGGCACCATTTTACATTCCACCCTCACTGTATATACAAAATTTCTTGCCAACACTTGTTTTCTTTCTTTTTATTCTTCTTTTTCTTTTCTTTTTTAAAATTGTAGTTTTCCTAGTGGTTGTGAAGCGTTAACTCATCATGGTTTTGATTTACATTTTTCTAAAGACTAATAATAATGTCAACTTTCTTTTCATGCGCTCACTGGCCTTTGGTGCATCTTTTCTGGAGAAATGTTTATTCAAGGCTTTGCCCATTTTAAAAATTGGATTGTCAGTCATTTTGTTGTTCTTAGAGTCCTTTATATATTCTGGATACTAAATATTTTTAAGATATACGATTCACAAAAATTTTCTCACACTCTATAGGTTTCTGTCTTTGTCTGCGTGGGCTGCAGGAATGAAATACCACAGGCTGGGGGGCTTAAACAACAGAAATCTATTTTCTCACAGTGCTGGAGGCTGGAAGTCCATGATCAAGGCTCTGGCGAATTCCATTTCTTCCTGGCTTGTCAACTGCTGTGTTCCCTATGTCCTCACCTAGCCTTTCCCCACCTGGGTGGGGAGAGAGAGCTCTCTGGTGTCTCTCGTCTCTTTTTGTAAGGACATTGATCCTATAGGACCAGGGCCCACCCTCATGACCTCATCCAATCTTAATTACTTCCTTGGAGGCCCCATCTCCAAATACATCTGTACTGAGGGTATGGCTTCAACATATGGATTTGGGGGGACACACACATTCATTACATAGTTGTCTTTTCACTTTTTAACATACACAAAAGTTTTTAATTTTAGTGATGTCCAGTTTACCTATTTTTTCTTTGGTTGCTTATTCTTTTGGTGTTATATCTAAGAATTCATTGCTAAATCCAAGGTCATGAAGATTTACCCTTATGTTTTCTTCTAAAAGTTTTATAGCTTCAGCCCTTACATTCAGGTTGTTGATCCATTTGGAGTTAATTTTTGTTTGTGGCATGACGTAGGGCTCCAAGTTCATTGTTTTGCATGTGGATATCAATTTGTCCTGGTACCGTTTGTTGATGGCTGTTTTTTCCCTATTGAATGGTCTTGGGAAGCCTTATGGAAAGATTATGGGTTTACTGCTGGACTCTCAGTTCTGTTCCATTGGTCTATATGTCTGTCCGTATGCCAGTACTTCACTGTTTTGATTACTATAGCTTTGAATTCCATTTTGAAATCAGGATACGTTAGTCTCCTAGCCTGACCTTTATCACCATGGATTGATTTTGCCTAGTTTAGCAGTTTTGATAAATGGAATCTTATAATATGTACTCTGTGTCTGTTTTCGTCCACTTAATACTAGATTGTTATTGGTGTATAACAACAAAAGGGTCTGACAAACCTCTGCAGAGCATTCCACCCAAATAAAGCCGAATATACATTCTTCTCATCAGCTCATGGAACCCTCTCCAAAATTGATCACATACTAGGCCACAAGTCACATTTCAATAAATTCAAAAAATAGAAATAATACTGTGTATCTTCTCAGATCATAGTGGCATAAAATTAGAGTTCAATTCCAACAGAAATAGACTCCACTTCACAAAATCATGGAAATTAAACAATTTACTGTTGAATGACTATTGGGCAAAGGGGAAAATACAGAGAGAAATCAAAACATTCTTCAAACTTAATAATAACGGGAACAAGTTATTAAAATCTGTGGGACTCAGCAAAAGCATTCCTGAGAGGAAAACTAATAGCATTAAATGCTCACATCCAAAAAGCAGAAAGCTCAAATATCAACAATCTAACAAACTGTCTTAAGGAATTGGAAAAGGAAGAGCAAATCAACTTCAAACCTAGCAGAAGAAAAGAAATGACTAAGATCAAAGCAGAACTAAATGAAACTGAGAATAAAAAAACTATACGGAAGATCAACAAAACCAAAAGCTGGTTTTTCAACAAGATAAACAAAATTGACATCCCTCTTGCCAGATTGACAAGAACTCGAAGAGAAAGGACTCTAATAAACTCAATTAGAAATGAAAAAGGAGAGGTCACAACAGACACCAAGGAAATACGAAGTATTATCTTTGAGTACTATGAAAACCCATATGCCCCAAAACTACATAATGTGGAGGAAATGGACAAATTCCTGGAAACATACAACCTCCCTAAGTTCACCCAGAAGGAATTAGAATTCCTGAACAGACCAATGTCAAGCACAGAAACTGGAGCAGTAATTAAAAACCTTCCAAAAAGGAAAAGTCCCGGACCAGATGGCTGCACTTCCGAGTTCTACCAAACATTCAAAGAACTCATCCCTATACTACAAAAATTATTCCACAACATTGAGGAAGATGATATCCTCCCTAACTCATTCTATGAAGCCAACATCACCTTGATACCAAAATCAGGAAAGGACACAACAACAACAAAAAAAGAAAACTACAGACCAATATCCCTCATGAATATTGACGCAAAAATCCTCAACCCTCAACAAAATTTTAGCAAAACAAATCCAACAGCATATCGAAAAAATAATTCACCATGACCAGGTTGGCTTTATACCAGAGATGCAAGGCTGGTTCAACATATGTAAATCTATAAATGCAATTCACCTCATAAATAAAAGCAAGAAAAAATACCATATGATTCTCTCAATTGATGCAGAAAAAGCATTTGACAAAGTCCAGCACACCTTTATGATAAAAACTCTTAGCAAAATATAGACGGGACATACCTTAAAATTATCAAGGCCATATATGATAAACCCACAGCCAATATCATTCTGAATGGGGAGAAATTGAAACCATTCCCACTTAGATCTGGAACCAGACAAGGATTCCCACTATCCCCACTTCTATTCAACATAGTTCTGGAAGTCTTTGCTAGAGCAATTAGACAAAAGAGGGGAATTAAGGGCATCCAAATGGGGGCAGAAGAGATCAAACTCTCATTCTTTGCTGATGATATGATATTATATCTAGAAAACCCCAAGGATTCAACCAAGAGACTCCTGGAATTGATAAATGAATTCAGTAAAGTCTCAGGATACAAAATTAATACACACAAATCAAAAGCGTTCTTAAATGCTTTGGGGGTAGGTAATTAGGAGAAGGTGTGGCTGGTACAACACTATCTGACTTCTCTACCTTGAATCTTCTTTTCAGGGTGATCTTGTCCATAGCCTTGGCTTGATTCTAAGGCCTCTGTAGGTTCTGGTCCTCCCTGGAGGAGGTAGCCATATCTTTAATTTTGAAACCAAATTTGGATTCTCAACTCTTCAGTGTTGCTTTCTAAAGCAAGTTTTTGTTTGGAAGCACAACCTGGATAAGGTTTTTGGTTGAATATGTTGATGAGGATTTTCAATGGATCCTCTGTGAATTTGGTGCCACTGCACCTACTATGTGTAGCTAGAATCTTGTTTGGAGAGTTGCCCACGGGCACGTTGGAAGGGTGTCCTGGCACCCATCCTAGAATACAACTAGCCCGGGTGATCTTTTATTTTTATTTGTTTTTTCTTTTATTGATACATAATGTTAATATTTTACATATTTATGGGGTATATGTAGTAATTTTTATATGCATGGAATGTGTAATGATCAAATTAGGGTATTTGGGGGTATCCATCACCTCGAGTATTTATCACTCTATGTGTTGGTAACATTTTAAGTCCTCTCTTCTAACTACTTTGAAATATACCATAGTCTGCTTTCAAACATTAGAACTTAATTTTTCTATATGACTGTAAGTTTGTAGCTATTCACGAACCTTTCTTCATTTCCCCCTCCCACCCTCATGGCCTTCCCAGTCTCTGGTATCTATCATTATGTTCTCTATCTCCATGAAATCAAGTATTTTAGCTCCATGTATGAATGAGAAAAAATGTATTTGTCTTTCTGTGTCTAGGTAATTTCACTTGACATAATGACCTCCAGTTCCATCCATATTGCTGCAAATGATATGATTTCATTGTTTTTTATAGCTAAATAGTATTCCATTGTGTATATAAACCAACACTTTCTTTATCCATTCATCCATTGATGGACACTTAGATTGATTCCATATCTTTGCTATTGTGAATAGTGCTATGATAAACATGCAAGTGCAGTTATCCCTTTGATACACTGATTTCTTTTCCTTTGGGTAGGTAGCCAGTAGTGGGATTGCTAGATCATATGATAGTTTACATTTTTATTTTTTTGAGAAATCTCCATACTGTTTTCCATAGTGGTTATACTAATTTACATTCCCACCAACAGTGTGTAAGAGTTTCCTTTTCTCCACATCCTCACCAGCATCTTGCTATTTTTATCTTTTTCATAGTAGCCATTCTAACTCGGGTAAGATGATATTTCATTGTGGTTTTGATTTGCATTTCCCTGATGATAAGTGATGTTGAGCATTTTTCATATTCATGTTGGCTATTTGTATGTCTTCTTTTGAGAATTGCCTCTTCATCTCCTTTGCCCACTTTTTAATGGAATTATTATATTTATTATTGAGTCGTTTGAGTTCCTTATAAAATCTAGATATTAGTCTCTTGTCAGATGAATAGTTTGCAAATATTTTCTCCCATTCAACAGGTTGTCTCTTTACTCTGTTGATTGTTTCCTTTTCTGTGCAGAAGCTTTTTAGTAGCTTCTTTAATATAGTACCATTTGCCTATTTTTGTTTTAGTTGTCTATGCTTTTGAGGTCTTAGCCATAAAATCTTTGCCTAGACTAATATGTCCTGAAGTGTTTTCCCTATGTATTTATTATTCTAGTAGTTTGATAGTTTTGAGTGTTACATTTAAATCTTTAATCTATCTTGAGTTGATTTTTGTATATGGTGAGAGACAGAGTTCCAGTTTCATTCTTCTGCATATGGATGTCTGATTTCCCCAGCACCATTTATTGAAGAGGGTGTCCTTTCCCCAATGTAAGTTCTTGTCAGCTTTGTTGAAAATCAGTTGGCTGTAAATATGTTTATTTGTTTGTGGGTTCTCTATTCTGTCCCATTGGTCTATGTGCCTATTTTTATGCCAATACCATGCTATTTGGTTACTATAGGCTTGTAATATATTTTCAAGTCAGGTAATATGATGCCTCCAGCTTTGATCTGTTTGCTCAATATTGCTTTGGCTATTTGGGCTCTTTTTGGTTCCATACAAATGTTGTGATTGTTTTCTATATTTCTGTGAAAAATGACATTGGTATTTTGGTAGGGATTGCATTGAATCTATAGATTACTTTGGTGAGTATGATCATTTTAATGATATTAAATCTTCTGATCCATGAGTGTGGGATGTGTTTTCATTTGTGTCCTCTTCAATTTCTTTCACCAGTTTTTTGTAGTTTTTCTTTTGGAGGTCTTTTACCTCCTGGTTAAATTTATTCCTAGGAATTTTATTTTGTTTTTTTGTAGCTATTATAAGTAGAATTGTCTTCTTGATTTTTTCCCCAGTTATTTCATTATTGGTGTATAGAAACACTACTGGTTTTTGTATGTTGATTTTGTATCCTGCCTCATTGCTAAGTTTGCTTATCAGCTCTAGGAATTTTTGGGTGGAGTCTTTTGGTTTTTCCAGATATTAGATCATGTAGTTTGTAAAGAGGGGCAATTTGACTTCCTCTTTTGCAATTTGGATGCCTTTTTATTTCTTTCTCTTACCTTATTACACTGGCTAGGACTTCCAGTACTGTGTTGAATAGGAGTGGTGAAAGTGGACAACTTTTTCTCATTCCAGTTCTTAGAAGAAAGGCTTTCAACTTTTTGCCATTCAGTATGATGTTAGCTGTGGGTTTATCACATATGGCCTTTATTATTTTAAGGTATGTTCCTTCTATGTCTAGTTTTTTGAGAGTTTTTATCATGAAGGGATGTTGAATTTTATCAAATGCTTTTTCTATGTCTATTGAGATATGGATTTTGTCCTCATTCTGTTGATGTGATATATCATATTTATTGATTTGCATATATTAAACCGTCCTTGCATCCCTGGATAAATCTCACTTGATGATGGTATATTATCTTTTTTATGTCCTGTTGAATTTGGTTTGCTAGTATTTTGTTCAGGATTTTTGCGCCTATGTTCATCAGGGTTATTGGCCAGCAGTTTTCTTTATTTGTTGTGTCCTTGTTTGGTTTTGGTATCAGGGTAATGCTGGCCTCATAGAATGAGTTAGGGAGAATTCCTTTCTTTTTTTTTTTTTTTTTTTTTTTGAGACAGAGTCTCACTCTGTTGCCCGGGCTAGAGTGCCGTGGCGTCAGCCTAGCTCACAGCAACCTCAAACTCCTGGGCTCAAGCGATCCTCCTGCCTCAGCCTCCCGAGTAGCTGGGACTACAGGCATGTACCACCATGCCCGGCTAATTTTTTCTATGTGTGTGTGTGTGTGTGTATATATATATGTATATAGATGTATATATATGTATATAGATACATCTATATACATATATATATGTTTTTAGCTGTCCGTATAATTTCTTTTCTATTTTTAGTAGAGATGGGGTCTCGCTCTTGCTCAGGCTGGTCTCGAACTCCTGAGCTCAAACGATCCTCCCGCCTCGGCCTCCCAGAGTGCTAGGATTACAGGCGCGAGCCACCGTGCCCAGCTCCTTTCTTTTCAATATTTTGAAATAGTTTGTGGAGGATTGGTATTCTTTATGTGTCTGGTAGAATTTGGCAATGAATCCATCTGGTCTCGGGGGTTTTCTTTGTTGGGAAACTTTTTATTACTGCTTCGCTCTTGCTACTTGTTATTAGTCTGTTCAGGTTTTCTATTTCTTCTTGATTCAATCTTGGTAGGTTGTATGTGTCTAGGAGTTTATCCATTTCTTCTAGGTTTTCCAGTTCATTAGTATATAGTTGTTCATAATAGTCTCTGATAGTCTTTTGTATTTCTGTGCTATTTGTTGTAATGTCTCCTTTTTTCATTTATGCTTTTTTAATTTGGGTCTTCTCCCTTCTTTTCTCGGTTAGTCTAGCTAGCAGTTTATCAATTTTATTTATCTTCGAAGAATCAACTTTTCAGTGCATTGATCCTTTGTATTTTTTTAGTCTATATTTTGTTTAGTTCTGCTCTGATCTTTATTATTTTTTTCTGGCTGCTAATTTTGGATTTGGTTTGTTCTTGCTTTTCTTGTTACTTGAGATGCATTGTTACATTGTTTATTTGAAATCCTTCTACTTTTTTGATGTAGAGGTTTATTGCTGTAAACTTCCCTCTTAACCACTTTTGCTTTATTCCATAGATTTTGGTATGTTGCTATTTTTCCATTTTCATTTGTTTTAAGAGATTTTTTAATTTCCATCTTAATTTCTTCATTGACTCAATAGTTATTCAGAAGCAATGTTGTTCAATTTCCATGTATTTGTATAGTTTCCGAAGTTTCTCTTGGTATTAATTTCTAATTTTATTCCATGTGGTCTGATAAGATACTTGATATGATTTCAATTTTTTAAAATTTGTTGAGGCTTGTTTTGTGGTCTATCTTAGAGAATGTTCCATGTTCTGATGAAAAAATGTATATTCTTCAGTTGTTGGATAACATGTTATGTAAATGTCTGTTAGGTCCCTTTGGTCTAAATTCCAGTTTAAATACAATTTTTAAAACTGATTTTCTACCTAGATGATCTGTCTAATGCTGACAGTGGGGAGTTATTGAAGTCCCCCACTATTATTATATTGAAGTCTAGCTCTCTCTTTAGATCAAGTAATATTTACTTTATGAATCTGGTTGTTGCAGTGTTGGGTGCATATATATTTAGAATTGTTATATCCTGTTGCTGGATTGATCCTTTCATCATTATATAATGACCTTTTTCTTTTTCTTAGTGCTTTTGACTGAAAGTCTGTTTTATCTGATATAAGTATAGCTACTCCTGCTCACTTTTGGTTTCTGTTTTCATGGGATATCTTTCTCTATCCCTTTACTTTCAGTATATATGTGTCTTTACAGGTAAAGAACATTTCTTTTAGATAGCATATAGTTGGGTCATTTTTTAATCCATTCAGTCAGTCTATATCTTTTAACTAGAAAATTTAATATATATACATTGGAGGATATTATTGATATGTGAGATTTTGTCCTTGTCATATTGTTAATTATTTTCTGGTTGTTTTGTATATTATTTGTTTTTCTTCTCTTATTATTTATCATGTAGTTTGGTGGTTTTCTGTAGTAGTACCATTTGAATCCTTTCTCTTCATCATTTGTGTGTTTGCCTTACCAGTGAGTTTTATACTTTCATGTTTTCATGATAATAAATGTCATCTTTTCACTTCTAGGTTTAGGACTTCCTTGAGCATTACTTGTAGGGATGGTCAAGTAGTGATGAATTCCCTCAGCTTTTGCTTGTCTGGGAGACTGTATTCTCCTTCATTTATGAAGGATAATTTTGCTGTATGTAATATACTGACAGTTTTTTTTTCTTTCAGCACTTTAAATATATCATCCCCTTCTGTCCTGGCCTGTAAGGTTTCTGTTGAGATATCTGCTGCTAGTCTGATGGGGATACATTTATAGGTGACTAAATGCTTTTCTCTTGCTTTTTTTTGTTTTTTTTTTTTTTTACAATTCTCTCTTTGTCTTTGACTTTAGACAGTTTGACTATAATGTGCCATAGATAAGACCTTTTTCATTGTATTGGGGGATCTCAGAGCCTCCTGTATCTGGATGTCTAAACCTCTGGCTAGGCTTGGAAAGTTTTTATCTATTATTTTGTTAAATAGGTTTTCTAACTCTTTCATTCTCTTTTGCCTTCTGGGACCCCAATAATTTGAAAACTTGGTTGCTTTATGGTGTCCTGTATGTCACAAAGTCTTCTCTCATTTTTAAAATTCTTATTTCTTTCTCTTCTCCCTTCTTCCTTCTTCTTCTTCTTCTTCTTCTTCTTCTTCTTCTTCTTCTTCTTCTTCTTCTTCTTCTTCTTCTTCTTCTTCTTCTTCTTCTTCTTCTTCTTCTTCTTCTTCTTCTTCTTCTTCTTCTTCTTCTCCTTCTCCTTCTCCTTCTCCTTCTCCTTCTCCTTCTCCTTCTCCTTCTCCTTCTCCTTCTCCTTCTCCTTCTCCTTCTCCTTCTCCTCCTTCTCCTTCTTCTTCTCCTTCCTCTTCTTCTTCTTTCTTCTTCTTGTCTGAATGGGGTATTTCAAAAGCCTTGTCTTCAAGTTCTGAAATTCTTTCTTTTGCTTGATCTAGCCTATTATTGAAGCTTTTGAATGTATTTTGTATTTCACTCAATCCTCCAGTTCCAGAATTTCTGTTTGGTTATTTTTTTTAATGATATGTCTTTCTTTGTTAAATTTATCATTCATATCCTGAATTGTTTTTCTGATTTCTTTTTATTCTTTTTCAGAATTCTTTTGTATCTCATGGAGCTTCTTTAGAATCAATAATTTGAATTCTTTCTCTGGGATTTTGTGAATTTCTTCTTGATTGGGATCTGTTGCTGGAGAATTATTGTATTCCTTTGGAGGTGTCATATTTCTTTGCTTTTTAATGTTTCCTGTGTTCTTACATTGATATCTGTGCATATGGTGTGACAGTTGCTTCTTCCAATTTTTTGAATTTGCTTTTGTAGGGGAGGACTTTTTTCTGAAGATATGTCTATAGTGCTGGTTGGGTAGGGCACTCTGACTTTGAATCTGGGTGCATGCAGTAATGTAGTCTTTGTACGATTTCTTCAGCTGTAAATAGTGTCCATGGTTTCTGTGATTTCTTTGGTGGCTTAGGGTACAGATTTTAGTAGAGGCTGTGGTGAAGTTTTGCTGGGGACTAGGATGCCAGGTAGGCCAATCTTTGGGCCCCAGTGCTGGCAGCAGTAGGCTGAATGTACCTGTCCTTGGGCTCCAGGGTGGTGTATGCTGGCACCAGTATTAGTGCTTCTAGGTGGGCCAATTCTTGGGCCTCCAGGTGGCTTACTTGAATGCCAGTTAGTAGCAGCTGTGGGCCAGGCAGGTGGGTGGGTTGTCGGGCCCCTGGACAGCAAGTATAGCATGGGCAATGGCAGTGGAAGCAGTGGGATGACCCTCTGGGTCCTGAGTGGTGTGTGTTGGTGGTGGCTGCAATGAGCTCGGCAGGCCAATCTCCAGTTTCATAGGTACTGCAGGGAGGTGGCAGATGTGATGGTAGCGGCCAGATGGGTAGACCCAGCCTCAGGCACCCAGGAGGATTGTTGAGATGCCAATGGCAGTGGACTGGGCTGGGCAGTTTGCTGGCCTCAGTACTATGTGCTCTGGCACAGTGGGGTGGGGAGGTGGGCTGGGTGGGCTTGTCCTCAGGACTTCTGATGGTATGTGGAGGTGCCCTTCACGGTAGGCAAGGACAAAGTGATCCCCAGGCCACCAGTGGAGTGCTTAGGTGGGGAGTGGTAGTGGCCTTGCTGCTGCCCTGCCTCTGGGGAGGGTGGTGCCACCTTCGGAGACAACGGTGTAGGTCAGCAGGTGGGGAACACACATGTCACTAGTGCCTCAGCCCCCGCTGTGGTAGCTAGCCCTTCACTTGCACCTCACCGCTGATGGTGATAGTCCACGCCTCAGTTACACTTAAGCCTCGGGTATGGTATCCCACAGTAGCTCAGGCCTCAGCTCTGGGGGTAGCAGTCTGAGCTGCTTCTGTGCCTCAGTTCCTGCAGTGCCACCGGGCCCCAGGACAGCGTGCAGTCTGTTGTGGGTGGGGCTCTAAAATGGCACCTTGTTGTAGCTCCTTGGCTCTCAGGGAGTGTGTGGGACCCAGTGTGAGCTCCCTCTCTGGAGCAGTGCTGTCGCACAATCTCCTGGCATCTCCCTATGTTGGTTTCAGGGCCCATGGGGGTTGAGGGATTCTCCCGCGGCTAGGATTGCAGGAGTCCATGAGGGAATGTGGACCCCTGAGGGTCTCTCGCTTACTCTTTCCCCATACTAGGGAGTCTCTCTTGGCTCCTAGCCCATCCTGACTCAGCAGGCTGCCTTGCTTCCTTCTCCTTCCTTGCTTTAGGTATTTCCTGTCACTTTTCTGTTGGATTCCAGTGTTCTCTTGAGTGATCTATTTGAAGTGTGATTATCTATGCACTGTTTTGGTTCTTCAAAATACTGGAGGAGATGAGTATGAAATGCCTCTAATCAGCCTTCTTGAAGCCCCTCCCTCAGAATGATCTTTTAAAAATGCAAATCTGACTAGTCCTGTGCCCATGGAAGATCCTTAGATAGCTGCTCAATACCTGCAGCATCCTAACTTCAGGCCTCCAGTCCCTGGGCCGTGTGGATCCCTGTGTGCATCAAGCACTGTCATTTTGGTCTTTATTTAGCACCAAAGACATGGAATGCGAATAATGCATGAAGAGGTCATTGTGGCTAACGATACACACTAAGCCTGCTGGATTTATCATCACTTTTGTTGTTATGTATTTCAATCCGTGGATTCAAAAAAAGGGATTGTTATGTCAGGAGGATATTTAAAATATTTAGACATTAAAAAGGGGATTCTTATTCAGGCAATGGAATACTATTCAGTGAAGAAAGTAATGAGCTCTCGAGTCATGAAAAGACATGGAGAATTTTAAATGCATATTGTTTAGTGAAAGAAGTCAACCAGAAAAGGCTCCACATTGTTGGATTCCAACTGTACGACATTCTGGAAAAGGCAAAACTGTGAAGACGACGGTAGAAGATCTATTGTGATTGCCAGGGGTTAAGGGGGAGGGAAGAATGAATAGGCAGAGCACAGAGGACTTTAAAGGTAGTGAAGCTATTCTGTATGATGCTGTAACGGTGGGTAGAGGGCACCATGCCTGGGTCAAAACCCATGTGATGTAGAGCAGCCACAGTGAACCCTAGTGTAAACTATGGACTTTGGGCGGCAATGATGTGTCAGTGCAGGCTCATCAGTTGCAAGAAATGGACCACTCTGGCGAGGGATGTTGACAGTGGGGGAGGCCGTGTGTGTGCACGTGTGTGTGTATTGCGGGGTGGTATATGGGAACGGTCTGTACTTTCTGCTCAATTTTGCTCTGAACCTAAAAACTGCTCTATTAAATAAATTCTATTAATTTTTTGTAAAAAAGGGATTCTTATGTTAAAAAAATGTTGGCAAGCTCCTTAGCCTTCCAGATAAAGTACAAACTCCTCTGTGTGCCAGGCCCTGTGTGATTTGGCTCCGTGCCCACCCTGCCCCCGCTCCGGCTACTCTGGTTCTCTTGTCGTGTTCTTCCTGACATCATGCCTTTGTCACTCTCTCTCCGGTAGGGCTCACCCTTCCTTCTCTTCCCCTGCCTGGTGGAATCCCACATGCTCTCAAATGTCTGGTTCACAGCGAAGGCTTCCCTGGCGCATCCTGTTCCGGGCACAACTTTGCCCCCAAAGCACTTTCATCAGTGTTCTTTAGAGCAGCGTTCCTTTGTTTAGGATTCTACTTTTGTTCTTTGTCTATGATTTATGCTTCTTTCTCCCCAGCAAGACTGTCCTTTTATTTAAAGGACGAGGGCCTGGAATGGGGTGGGGGCCATGGGTGGGAAGGTCTGTGCCGTGGGGTGAGGCAAGAGTGAAGTTTCAAAAGCCCGAAAGCCCAGGATGCTCACGTCTCTGTGTCCATGTCAATATCTCCTCTGATCCTTCCAGCAGCCCTGCAAGGAGGTGGAGTGTCTGCACTTCACAGATGAGGAGGCTGGGCCTCAGGGAGTCCCAAAGGTTTGCCAGAGCCCCATGGGGTGGGGCAGGGATTTGAACCCATGTCCTCTGCTGGCTTCTGACCCTGGGGCCAGAATACCATGTTCGCTTCACTTAGCGGAAACACAGCTGAGATGCTGTGCTGCTCTAGGAGTTGCAGACACGGTGGCACAGGTGGTCCCAATAGCCTAGGTTTGTTCCCTGGCTCCTCCTCCCGTTCATCCAGCTGGTGCTTCCTTCCAGCTCGGGCCTGGGCTTCCTTGCTCAGCACGTGGCAGCCCGTCAGACAGCTAGATGGGGGGGGTGGAGGTGGGGGGTCTTGGGGCTTAGGCTCCTGCTCCCTCTGTGTCCTGCTCAGACCAGAGGACAGATACTTTCTTTCCGCTAGGGCAGTTCTGTTCCCCTTTTCTCCTCCAGTAACTCTCTGTGTGAACCCGGGAGAGCGCTGTCATCCTCTGGCCTCAGTGTGGTCCTCTGGGAAATGGGCTGACATCTGCTCTGCCTGCCTCACAGGGCTGGTTCGGGCTTCCAGTGTAGCTCAGGAGGCTGCGCTCGGGTCCTCCCACACGCTGAGTCCTCAGAGAATCAACCTCCTGCCTAGGGTATTTTTAGACACAGCTTAGTTGAATAAATCATGACCAGGAAGGGACGGCACTGTGACGGGCTCCTTGCAAGGACTGGAGCCAGTCCCTGAGAGGGCTGGGCTGTTGCCTGGTGTCTTCCTCCTCTGCCTGAGCCAGCCCCGGCATCCCTCCCCCAGGAGCCTCCCCACCTGCCCCCACCTGCCTCTGCGTGTCTTGACCCAGTGCCCATTTCATTCAATTTTTAAAAAACACCAATCGAGTCCCTGCCTGGGGTGGGGTGGGTGGAGGCAGAGGTTCACTAGGCGTAGTTCTTCACCTGGAGTTGCTCATCCCCCCGGGGGATTTCAAGGCAAGAACACACAAGTGAAGGGAAGTGACTTGCGTGTGGTGAGATGAATGCCAGACAGAGCTCCAAAGAGGGAAACATGGCACCGTGGGGAAGAGGGCGGGAGGCTCCAGGAGGAGGTGCTGGCCTGGGGTTTTCCATGTCTGCCTTCTTTTGTTCCCATTTCCCTTTCCCCCACTGGTCTTTCTCAAACATTCAAGCCATTCTGTATTAGAGTCTCTGTCTGCACTGATGGTACGAATGCACTGGTTTTAGTTAATTAACTCAGACATGCAAGAAATAACACCTTTCTTTATTTTCTTCAAGGCAACTGAATTTAGACTCCAAGCCACCTTCTGCTGGGCTGCTGGCAAATGCATCTTTGTCCTTTGGAGCCTCCAGGCCCGAGGTAGGGCAAAGGTCCCAGGTCACGGCGGAGTCAAGGCCTCGGTTGGCAGCCACTAGTTGGCCCTCTGTGCTGCCGGACAGCCCTCGGGCCGGCTCTGTGGGGCTCTTCAGGGCCCAGCAATCCCACTGCTTGGCATATATCCAAAAGAAAGGAAATCGGTATATCGAAAAGATATGTACACACCCAGGTTTATTGCAGCACTATTCGCAATAGCCAAGATTTGGAAGTGACCTAATTGTGGTACATTTACACAATGGAATATTACATAACCATAAAAAGAATGAAATCTTGCCATTTTCATGGCAAGATGGAACTGGAGAACCTTATGTTAAGTGAAATAAGCCAAACACAGAAAGACAAATCTCTTGTGTTCTTGAGCATATTTGGGAGCTAAATATTAAAACAATTGATCTCATGGAGCCAGAGAGTAGAGTGATGGTTACCAGAGGCTGGGAAGGGTAGCGGGGAAGGGAGGATAAAGTGGGGATGCTTAATGGGTGCAAAAATGTAGTTAGATAGTCAGATAGAATGAACAATATTTGATAGCACAACAAAGTGACTATAATTGACAATAAGTTAGGGTAGACTTTAAAATAACTAAAAGAGTGGAATTGGAATGTTCCTAACACAAAGAAATGATAAAGACTTGAGGTGATGGATACCCCAATTGCCTTGATTTGATCAATACACATTGTATGCTTGTATCAAAACATCACATGTACCCTATAAATACAGGTAACCATTATGTACCCATAATAATTAAAATTAAAAATTTAAAAAGAGGTTAATTTTACATTATGTAAATGTCACCTATATTAAAAAAAGGAACACCTAGAAAAGAAAAATATATTGCTGAAATTAAAACTGAATGGGTAGGTTGAAAGCAGTTTAGACCCAGGTGAAGACAAAATTATTAAATGGAAGATAGATCTGAAAAATGTGTCAGAATGCAGCAATGAGAGAAAAGAAGATGGAAAAATATGAGAAGTTAAGGGACATAGAAGATAGAATGAGATGGTCTAATATATGTCTACTTAAAAGCCAGGAGAAGAGGAGAGAAAGAGTGAAGGGCAGGCAATATCCAAAGAGATATTGAAGTTACACTTATTGTTAATAGTACAATAAGGAAAAATTAACAAATCTTCCATCATAGTGGAAGATTTAAATATATCTCTCTTGATTATTGATAAGTCAAGTAGACAAAAATGTATCAGCAATAATATAATGAATTAAAAAGCACAAATAACAAGTTTGTTCTAATGGACCTATATAAAATTTGGCATCCAACAATTACAGAACACATATTTTTTCCAAGCACACAGGGTACATTTATAAATATTAATCATAAAGTTTACTCCCACATTTCAAAGAATAAGTAGAGATATACTGTACATATGTTATATATAAAGTCTCTGTTCACAAACAATTCTATTAGAAGTTTATAACAAAAAGACAATTTCAAACATTTTTTCTATACAGTCATATGTTGCATAACAACGCTTCAGCCAATCAACGATGGACCAAATATACCACAGTGGTCCAATGAGATTATAATACTGTATTTTTACTGTACCTTTTCTATGTTTAGATATGTTTAAATATACAAGTACTTATCATTGTGTTACAGTTGTATATAATATTCAGTATAGTAACATGCTGTACAGGTTTGTAGCTTATGAGCAATAGGCTATTCTATGTAGCCTGGGTGTATCATACCAGGTGGGTTTTTGTAAATACACTCTATGATGTTTGCATAATGATGAAATCACCTAACAGTGCATTTCTCAGAATGTGTTCTTGTCATTAAGTGATGCATGACTGTATTTGGAAAAAAAAAAACTTCTAAATCTCTCATGAATCAAGAAGAAACCACAGCATAAATTTTAAAGTACCCCAAACTGAACAATAATGGAAATACAACATATAAAAACTTGTACGATGCAGCAAAAAAATGTTTTAAGAGAAATTTAAAGTCTTAGATTTTTATATTAGAAAAGAAAAAAGGCTGATGAACATTAATATGTTAAGTGTGCAACCCAAATGGAGGAAAACAACAGAATAGGTCCAAAGAAAGAAGAAGGAAAGGCATAGTAAAAACATGAGCAGAAATCATAAAATAGAAAACATTGATACAATAGACTCAACAGAGCTAAATGTGAGTTTTTTAAAAAAAATTAATAAACAGACAAGCTTCTGGTGTAACTAGGGGTGGGGGGAGAAAGGAAGAGAGAGAAAATATTAACAGTATGAGTAAAAAGTAAAAAGAGATATAACTACAGACATAACAATGTTTAAAAAGGTAAGTGGCTCACGCCTGTAATCCTAGCACTCTGGGAGGCTGAGGCGAGAGGATCGCTCAAGGTCAGGAGTTTGAGACCAGCCTGAGCAAGAGTGAGACCTCGTCTCTACTAAAAATAGAAAGAAATTAGCTGGACAACTAAAAAAAAATATATAAAAAATTAGTCAGGGATAGTGGCGCTTGCCTGTAGTCCCAGCTACTTGGGAGGCTGAGGCAGGAGGATTGCTTGAGCCCAGGAGTTTGAGGTTACAGTGAGCTAGGCTGACGGCACGGCACTCTAGCCCAGGCAACAGAGTGAGACTCTGTCTCAAATAAATAAATAAATAAATGAATAAAAATAAAAGAAAATAGAAAGGTAATATAATATTGCCAACAAATAATATCATCAATAAATCTGGTATTAGGAAAAATGGACAAGTTCCTAGAAAATGTGTAACTTACCAAAACAGTGTCAGAATAAAATAAAAATTCTGAATAGCTCTGCAACAGTGAAACGACAGTTTCATGTGTTTTTACAAGAGAGTTCTACCAAACTTTTAAGGAACAGGTTATAATTGCAATTTTATACAAACCATTCAGATAGTAGAAAAAGAGGTCCCAGCTGGAGGTGGGCTATAATAATAAAAAAAAAAAAAAAAGAAAAAAAGGAAAAAAAGAAAGAGAGGGCATACTCCCCACTTCGTTTTATGAAGCTGGTATAACATGATACCAAAGATAAGAACAGATGGCTTATGAAAGTTACATACCCATATAGATAATAAATATACATGCAAAATACAAAACCAAATGTTAAGGCCATGTGCGGTGGCTCATGCCTGTAATCCCAGCACTCTAGGAGGCCGAGGTGGGAGGACTGCTTGAGCTCAGGAGTTTGAGACCAGCCTGAGCAAGAGTGAGACCCTGTCTCTAATAAAAATAGAAAAAATTAGCTAGGTGTGGTGACATGTGCATGGAGTCCCAGCTTCTTGGGAGGCTGAGGCAGGAGGATCCCTTGAGCCCAGGAGTTTGAGGTTGTTGTGAGCTAGGCTGATGCCATGGCACTCTAGCCCGGGCAACAGAGTGAGACTCTGTCTCAAAACAAACAAACAAACAAACAACCCAAATGTTAGCAAATTCAGCAAAATAGCGATAAAAAGATAAAATTCTAAAACCAAGATGTTTTTTAAACAAATAAAAGTGAAAAACCTTTTGATCTTCTTAATAGATACAAAAAAAAGCATTTCATAAAATTAAACACCTATTGATAAAAACACAGTAGATAGAAATAGACTGGGATTTCTAAATCTGAAAAAGAGGATTGATGAAAACTCTACAATAAGCTTCATTCTAAATGGGGAAATATTAGATGAATTCCTTATAAAATCATAAAGAAGACAAAGGTGCTGACTATCACACTCCTGTTCCACATTGTATTTTCCAGCATATTAAAACATACACACACACACACACACACACAGACACACACACAAGCACACACATGTGCACACACAGAGGATCAGACAGGAAGAAACAAAACTGTTATTTGCAAATGGTATAGTTTCTGTATAAAAAATCCAAAAGAAAATATATTATAGCACTTTGGGAGGCTGAGGTGGGAGGATCACTTGAGGCCAGGAGTTTGAGACCAGCCTGAGCAAGAACACACCTCATCCTACAAGGAAAAAAAAAAAAGAAAAAGAAAAATTAGCCAGGTGTGGTGGTGTGTGCCTATAGTCCCAGCTACTCAGGAGGCTGAGGCACAAGGATCACTTGAGCCCAGGACTTTGAGGTTGCTGTGAGCTATCATGATGCCACTGCACTTTACCCAGAGCAACATAATAAGACCCTGTCTCAGAAAAGAAAAAAAGGAAAAGAAAAAGAAAGAAAATATAACTTATTTGAAATAACAGGAGAATTTGGCAAAGATATAAGATCCATAATAAATAGAAGTCAATCGTGTCTAGATCTTAGCAACAAACAATTAGGAAGAACAATTGATAAATTTTGTTAATATAGTAACAATAACAAAAAAATTAAACAACCTAAGAATTAATCTAAGAAAGATGTGTAAGATCTGTAAACAGATTGGGCAATGGATTCTTAGATATTACACCAGAAGCACAAGCAACAACAAATGAATAAATTGGACTTCATTGAAATTTAAAACTTTTGAGCATCAAGTGATATATATCGAGGAAATGAAAAGACAACCTAAAGAATGGCAGAAAATATTTACAAATTATATAAATCTGATAAGGGTTTAATATCCAGAGTATATAAAGAACTCCTACAACTCAATAACCAAAAGACAACAATGTCATTAAAAATGAACGAAAGGCCTGAATAGGCATTTATTTCTCCAAAGAAGATATACAAATGGCCGATAAGCACATGAAAGTTGCACAAAATCCTTAGTCACTAGCAAATGCAAATCAAAACCACAATGGGACACAAATTCATACACATTAGGATGGTTATAATTTAAAAAATGGAAAATAACAAGTGTCAGTGAGGATGTGGAGAAACTGGACACTCGTACCTTGTTGGTGGGAATGTAAAATGATGCAGCCACAATGAAAAACAGTTTTTCAAAAAGTTAAATATTGAGTTACCATATGACCCAGCAATTCCATCCCTAGATATATAACCAAAAGGATAAAAACCAGGAACTCAAACAGATACTTGCACACCAGTGTTCACTGCAGCATTATTCATGGTAGCCAAAAGGGGAAATAACTCATGTCCATCAACAACACAGCCAACGTTCCCCCAGTGTGGAGCAGATTGCTTGTTCTTCAGCTGAGTAACAGGTGGGGGAATTGGCATTTATTAGGTGCCATGTGTGAACGCTTAGCTCAGCAAGATGCCCACATGATGAGAGGCACACAGGGAGAGAAAATTCAGGTCTCTGGGCTCGGAGACTCACTGTGGGACAAACACTGTGTCAGAGGGGAGCATAATTGCCCACACTACTTCAGCTGGCCCTTTCCCTTCTCTTTGAGTGCAAAGATTTAAATTCATGTAAGTGGAGTGTGCATGTATTTACCTTGCAGTTCCTGGCTGTAACAACTCACCAATATCTTCTCAGAGATGTGAGAAGACTGCTGTCCTACAGTCTCAGGAACCTGATAAGAAGGTCTTTGAGGAGCTTTGTGCACAAGCCACTAGGGTCGGGGGGGTTTGCCACCCTCTGCAAGGCAGGGGTCAGAGGCCAGGCCAGATAATCTAGCCCCTTGCAGGGACTGGTTTAGGACACTCGCAAGTCATGTGGGAGATGCTGGGTGGGCGGGGGTGGGAGACTACAGAAATCAGAAAGGGAAGAGCAGGGGGTGGGGCAATGTTAAGGTCACCAAGGGAGGAAGAGGGGTGGTGGGCAGCATGCCATCCTGCTGAGGTGGTCACATTCCTGGGCTTGGCAGCTGGGAGGTCACTGGTGAACCCGGCAGGGCCATTTTAGTATATGGCTGGGGCAGAAGACTGCAGAGAGTTGAGGGGGAGATGGGAGAAGTTAGGAGAGGAAGAGAAGCAGATTGGTGAAGGCAGCTGTGACAAGCCCAGCCCTCAGCCCTGTATTTGGCGACATCAACCCCCCCCCACAACTCTCAGCCCCACTGTGCAGGCATGGCCTTGGCAGTCCTCCTTGGTTATAGTGCAGTCTGTGGCTTGCTGCCCCAGCACCTGGGAGCCAGCTTTCCTGCCCAGCTCCAGCTAGAAACTCCCAGCTCTGGGCTGATGGGTGTGTTCAGGAGCAAGGCCCAGGGCATGGAGATTGGCAAGTGAGTTCTGGTCCAGGGAAGGCAAGCCCAGGACTAGGCTCCTTGGGTGGGTGTTTTGAGTTGTCATGCAGGATAGAGCTTCAATAGCACAGATGGTACAAACTTCAAGATGAGTTGGGAAAGAAATAGACATTTAATTCTTGAATTCACACATGCATTCATTTATTCAATAGTATTTAAAAGACCCACCATATGCTGCATACTTTTTCAGTGGGGGATTGGATTTGTGCAAAGGGCTCACACACTTTGAGAACCAAATGGACAGCAACTGTTAGACGAGTGAAGCGGGCAGAGGGTCACAATAGGGCAAGGTGGGGACTGTGGCAAACTAGAGAATGTACACCTCACCTCACTGGGCAGCCTATTCCCAGTGCCAGCCAATTGTTACCAGGAGAAGGTGCCAGGGAAATATTGCCAGGTCTTCTATTTTTTTTTCAAGTAAGACAAAAATTCTGTATTTTTACATAAGATCTGATTTTTACATGCTTATATCTAATGGAAAGTTTTAAATGGCTATAGTGCCCAAACAAAACATGTTTAAGGGACAGTGTGCTTCCTCTGACTAGATGGTCTGTAAGGTCCTTCTGGCTTAATTAGTCTCTTGTGGCCCCTAGCAAGAGGAGGTAGGTGGCAGGGAAAAGTTGGTGGTAAAAAAGAAAAAATAAAAACCCAAATGCATGATGATACATACATGGTGAGTTGGGTTAATCTGGCAACAGGCTCCTCCTTTCCATGCACTCTGGAGGCTGCCTGTCTCCCTAATTTCCCTCACATCCCCTGACAGGCTGCATGGTCTCCATTCAGCTCAACCAATCTGTGTCTATGTCAGAGTGCCGGGGAGGGGTGCCCAAAAGAGTGTAGAAAAAGCAAATGGTTTTCCCTCTGCTTTTAAGGCACAGAAATCAGCCAGAAGACATCTGTGACCAAATGTGTGGGGATTTCTCCCCACCAGCAAGCAAGCACTCAGTTCTGCAGCGGACATCAGCCAGGTGTCCTGCAATCCAATTCACCTCTGACACTATTTATCTGGAGATAGTGTCAGATCCCACAGGTTGAGGGCTCAGTCCTACAAGACTGCTCCCATGTAAGACATCAGTGACAAGTGTGGGCCTCTGGAACTTCTGTTAACTGAAAAATTATGAGATCACTAAATCTAGAAAAAGAGAGCTTTATTTCTTATGAAAGGTTACAACCTGCAGGATGGGAAATGTAGCCTCCAGCAGAGACCAAAAGGCAGGCACTTTGAAGGAGGGAGTGAAAGGCAGGAATTTATGCTGAACGTGTTGGCTAAATATACATATTAAACAGGTTATAGGAGGGGCTATGAATATTCATGCAGAATGTATGAATATGCATGTTACTTGTGTCCCATGTTCACTATGGGGTAGACACTCATCATTGTATTACAATTAGGCCTTATATGTCTAAAGGTCTTTTCAGGACATAAGAAAAGTCTGCATGCAGCCCTGTAAACTGGACAGAACCAGTCTGTGATCAGTGGTCTCTTATCTGGAGAAAGTTAATGAAATCAGTGTCTTGTCCAATCATCAAGGCTGCAGTTATGGCTTGTGGAACAGTGGGGTCAGTTAGTGTCTGGAGGTGGATGAGCTGCAATTGTTTCAATATTGCTTATCTCGAAGCCAGTGCTTGTTTAGCGGCAAGAGAAAAAGAAAAACCTTCTAGCAGTTAGAGCATAGTTTGTTCTTTAAATGTAGGAGTGCATGACTTAACCCTTGCCTGGCATGGCCTTAGATCCTGTTTATAATTTGATATCTTACTGCCACAAAGTGTCTGTTTCATCAGTCTTATGATCCCTATTTTAACATTAAAGCTGGGCAGCTGTGTATAAACTATAAAAGAAAGAGGGTATAATGGGGTGTGTCTGACCTACCATCCTGTCATGGCCAGGAACTCAGTTTTTAAGGTTTCTCTGGGTCCTCTTGGCCAAGCGGGTGTCTGTTCAGTTGGTTGGGGGCCTTAAGATTTTATTTTTAGTTCTCATGACAGACCTGCTTCAAGTTGGGGTTCCCATGACCCTGTTTTTAGGCTGGATTAATTTGCTAGGGCAGCTCACAAAACTCAGGGAAACATTTACTTATGTTTACCAGTTTATTGTAAAGGGTTATTTATTTATTTATTTCAGACAGAGTCTTGCTCTGTCACGCAGGCTGGAGTGCATGATCATAGCTCACTGTAACCTCAAACTCCTGGGCTCAAGTGATGCTCTCACCTCAGCCTCCCAAGTAGCTAGGACTATAGGTGCGTGTCACCACACCCAGCTAAGGTTTTTTTTGGTTTTTGTAGAGTTGGAGTCTTGCTGTGTTGCCCAGGCTGGCCTCAAACTCCTGGGCTCAAATGATCCTGCTGCCTCGGTCTCTCAAAGTCCTAGGATTACAGGTGTGAGACATTGCACCTGGCTTATAAAAGGTATTTTAAAGGACATAAATAAACAGCCAGGTGAAAAGATACATAGGGTGAGGTCTGGAAGGGGCCAGAGCACAGGAGCTTCTGTTCACATGGAGCGGGGGTGTGCCACCCTCCCAGCATGAGGACGAGTTCTTGTTCACCTTCCTGCAAGCCTCCATGAGTTCCACTGTCCAGAAGCTCGCAGGAAGCTGTCCTCTTGTGCCTTTTGTGAAGACTTCATTGGACAGGCGTGACTGAAGCACAGACACCATGTAGAAATGTGATTGGACTGTGAAAGTAAGTAATTCAACGTCTAGGCTGTTGGAACTTTAAATTATTTTGAGCCTTGTGATTATGGCGCCTGAGTCATGTGACAGGCAACTGTAACTTAGGTGGCTGTAACCTTTGTTTCTCTGATTCTAGATTACATCATAGAAAACATACATTGTTTTGTAAAATGATATAAATGGCTAAAGGGTGCCGGAGAAGATCCCCTTCCTCTTACTGTTGATCTCATTACAGATTAACTTCACTTTTTCCTCTCACACACAAAGACTTCTGGACTCTCACAGTTGTCTAAGATGGAATGTTAAATACATTCTTTTAAATTGGAAAGGAAAACAAGCTGAAGGGAAAAGAAAACAAACTGTAATGAATTAAATTATTGTAACTCATAAACCAGCCTTGCATAGAAAATGTTACAAGCCTTCTAAACTTGTCTTCTCCCTGTATATGCAAGACCTTAACTTTTAACTTCAGAGCACTGAGCCCCATTTCTCTGGAGTCTCTGTTTCCCAAATGGTCATTCCCAGCTTTTTGTTTGAATAAACTCCTTTCGATTATTTCAGGTTGACAGGACAAAAAGGGTGTGATCTGGTGCTAATAGACTGAGCGGGGAACCCAGCAAGGCCTGTCTATTCAGAGTCTTCTTGGCCTCTCTGTGCAGCGTTCCTTCCTCCAGGTTATGATGCAGAGCCCTTATGAAATGGGGGTATTATGACCTACAATCAGGCAAGGTAGGTCAGAGAGTTTCTTCATGGCCAACTCCAAGACAGAAAAGTGTGTGGAAGATTCCTGCCTTGGGCAGAAAAGGAACAGGTGAAAGGAGGGCAAAAGATCAGAGAGAGATTCTGTTTGCTGAGGCCTGCTTCTGAGGCCTAAAGTTACTTAACATTATAACAGGGGCTGTAGGAGTTATGAGCCAGCAACCATGGACAAAAACCTATATATAATATCACAACAGGGATTTGACCCTTCTGGGGTTATGCAGGAGGAACTCCCCAAAAGAGAAACCATTTCACCTTCATCCGTCCACCCACCACCCATCATCCATCCATCCATCTACCCACGCATACACGCATCCACCCATCCAGGCATCCATCCACCCATCCAATCATCCATCCAACCACTGGCTTACAAATTGTTGAATGTCCATTTACGTTTCATACTGCTAGGCACCAGGGGCCTCACCAGGGATGGCCCCTTTACTCAGAGCTCCCAGGCTCTACACAGGATACAAATTCTCCTGCTAACTGGGTAAAACCTGGCTAGAAAGGAATTTTTGTAACTTGGCATGTCTTCATAGATCTTTTGTTAAGGGCCAGGCTGCATCTCCCAATCAGGCACTGAGAACTCCCAGGATTGTGCAGGGTACCATCCATCTCCTTATCTAAAGATTCCGTGACTTAAGGACCCTTCCAGCTTGCAAATCCTCTTTAATGTTTTGTAAAGGTAAATTTTCTACATTTTTAGGCCCTCCAGAAGGGTCAGCAGATGGGTGTGGGGCCCATAGGGAGTATATTCTACCTGGCAGGTAGCAGTGCTTTGGAGGACGATTTGAGAGTTCACAGCCGCTGCAAGTCCTGTTTTACTTCCAGCCCCGCCCTCCATTCATTCCACTAAGCAATTTACTGAAGGAGGAGGTTTTGTCACAGTACTGTGGCAGCCCTCCTCTGGCAGGGGAAAACCAGCATCCTACTCATGAGTCACCTCTGGCTACCTGTCCCACCTCCAGGGAGGGTGAGGGAAGGGTGAGGTCTGAGGGAAGGACCCCAGGGTTGCCTTGGATATGACAATCTGGAACCCAGCAGGGGGCACTCAGAGCTCTCACATTTTCTTTCCTCTATGTGTGGTTCCCAGGGCCAGGAGACCCTAAACTAGTGACCTGTGGTGGGAATGGTTCCAAGCTATGGAGGGCCATGTTGCTGTTTCAGCCCAGGCCTCACCAAGGATTCCTCTGAGCTTGTTAGCACCAGCGCGCATGAGTGCCAGGCAGCCGTGTCTGGCTTCTTGTGCCTGTGGATAGCTCTTGGCAATCAGAGCTTCCCAAGTGGGGTGCCGGGCATGGGTTCCAGGACTGCCGGGGTATTGATCGCCTACGCTTGGTGGAGCTCGGGGCAGTGTGGGTTCCCAGGCCTTTCACCTCCAGCTCTGAGCTGTCTGTTTCCTCCCGAGTGCCCCAAAACTGTTGTTTTCTATGCATGTTCTGGTACGAAAACGTTTGGAAGACACTGTCCTGGTGGTCTATAATCAGGCAGTAGCTGAGTGTCTCATCGGTATTTCGAGGCTGGCCTAGAAAGGGTCAGGGCCAAGCACAGGTCTAGATCAGAAATTCTCAAGTTTCATTGTGTAGGAGAATCCCTTGGGGAGCTCATTTAAAACACAGATCCTCAGATGCTGGCCCCAGAGTCTGATTCTAAGAGTCTGAGGTGGGGTCGAGCTATCTTCTGCCACTGCTGGTCTTGGGGGCCCCACTTCGAGAAGATCTGGCAGAGGTGCTCGTTCCATCTTCCTTTCTGCTTTTACTGGGGCCCTTCCTGATGTGCCTGGGACCTGTGCTGGGCCCTGCAGGTACAAAGGTAAAAATGACACTGGAAGATCGAACAAGTGATTGCAAGGCAGTGTGGTAACTGCCAGCACCCAGCTAATGCACAGTGTCCTGGGAGCTCCAGAGAGACTGGGAGGCCTCCCAGGGAAGGCAACTATTGGCTGTCCTGAAAGAGTGAGAAGTTCACAGGCAGAAGCTATTCCAGGTAGAGGAGGCTGCTTGGGGCAGGGAAGATCTCAGCTGGCGCAGGCAAGCATGGCTGTTCCCTCCAGCTGGGGTAGGAGGTGGGACAGCTTGGGGACAACCTTCCATGCCAGGCTGAGGAGTTTGCATTTTGCCTGGAGAGCAATGAGGAGGTAATGGGTGGCGTGACCAGATTTGCATTTTGGGGAGCAGGTAGGAAATAAATTGGCATGGGGTGTGGAACTCAGGCTAGCCCTGGCTCCACAAGCACTAGGCTCTGCCCCTATTGGCTTTAAGACTTGGGCAAGTTGCTTACATCTCTGAGCCTCAGTTTCCTTGTGAGTAAAAGTAAGTGTAGGCCGGGCGCGGTGGCTCACGCCTGTAATCCTAGCCTTCCGGGAGGCCGAGGCAGGTGGATC
This sequence comes from Lemur catta, assembly GCF_020740605.2. Lineage (NCBI taxonomy): Eukaryota > Metazoa > Chordata > Mammalia > Primates > Lemuridae > Lemur > Lemur catta. The sequence goes on along the minus strand of NC_059134.1, from coordinate 20,983,460 downwards.
GCTCGAGGTCAGGAGTTCGAGACCAGCCTAAGCGAGACCCCGTCTCTACTAAAAATAGAAAGAAATTATATGGACAGCTAAAAATATATATAGAAAAAATCAGCCGGGCATGGTGGCGCATGCCTGTAGTCCCAGCTACTCGGGAGGCTGAGGCAGGAGGATCGCTTGAGCCCAGGAGTTTGAGGTTGCTGTGAGCTAGGCTGACGCCACGGCACTCACTCTAGCCCGGGCAACAAAGCGAGACTCAGTCTCAAAAAAAAAAAAAAAAAAAAAAGTAAGTGTAACAATATGTAACATACAGGGGCATTGGAAGCTTAAATGGGATGTCATGAGAAAGCTCTTGGCACAGTGCTTGGCACCCAGTGGCCCTCCATAAATAACGTCCCTTGCATGCCCTGGCTATATGATTGTGGCAGCTGGTGGGCAGGGAGAGGGGCTGGGGAGGCCTCTGGGCAGGAGCTGGTGGGGGGGTGTCTCTCCAGGCCTGGAGAGAGGGCATGGGGGGCAGACGGAGGATTGGGGGCACTGTGGGAGGAGGACTGTCCCAACAGGCAAATAAATGGATGTGGAGGTCTGGGGCACCCTCTTCATCTGGGTGATGGTGGGGGCAGGGGATGGGTTCAAGATCCTTCTGGAAGACGGTGGCATGAGAACAGAAGAGGATCTAGGACAAAATTCTGGAGAACAACACATTTGAAGAGCTGTCTGAGAAGGCTCTGGAAAGAAGTCGGAAAGGGATGTGGAGAGAAGCAGGAAGGAAGCAGGAGAAGCCGCGTCCCGCAAGCGCAGCGCGGGGCGATCGATGACTAGCACTGGGTGCGGCAGAGCGCTCAGCGGGACGGTGGGCAGCCGCTGGACCAGGCTCCAGGAGGTCAAGGTGCTCTTCCTGGCGCAGCACAGAAAGGAGGGCCCAGGGGACGCTGGGCAGGTTGTTGGGAAGGTGCAAGGTCATGGGAGAGGGTGCTTATAAAAAAAAAAAAAACTAAGCAGAGTGCCCTGTGTAGGCTCTGTGCTGGGGCAAGGAGCGGCTTTGATGTGGGGAGGGGACAAGGCAGGGAGGCAGGAGACAGAGTGTGTGTGGGTGGGGACTTAGTGGGGGCTGCCCGTGGGGTCTTGGTCGTTTCTGAATGGGGAGAGACTTGAGCTGAAGCTTGAAGGAGGGGAAAGTGTCAAATGGATGGGCTAAAGGGCATTCTGGAAAAGTAGGGATGAGGCGTGGAGGTGGAAGATCTTTGGCCAGAAGGAGAGGGGCTGGACTGCAGAGAGGTGGCCTGACATCGCAGGACATGCTCACGTCCAGAGGCAAGGAGGGAGTGCATGGATGGCCGGGTCCCCCACCCCCACCCCAGCACTCAGGCGGGGCGGCCGGCCATGGGGGCTGGTCAGGGCCCCTTACTGAAGATGTTCCCATCGACAGCCACATCTGCTTTCTCTCTTCTGGATTTGTGGTCTGTTTCTTTTGTTTTTTACCGCCTGACAGTCTTTGCAGACCAATTCAGCGTCTCCATGTTGCAATTACATCTTCTGTATTTAATTTGGCACGCTTAATAAACTGGGCATGGGATATAGGCTGCAAGAGAAGGATGGAATTAAAACCACATCCTGCGGTAATGAGAGCTCCATGTAGCCTTGCTTCTTCCTTTCCCACTCCCAGCCCTGCTCTGCCCTCCTTTCTTGGAGAGAAACACATCTCTGCTTCCCAGTGGAAGTCAGTGGGAAAACCCTGTTCCCATTCCATGTGCAGTTGTCTCTCAGTATCTGTGGGGATCAGTTCCAGGCCCCTTGCCGGTCCCCAGATCCACAGATGCACAAGTCCCTGATATAAAATGGTGTAGTATTTGCATATAGCCTATGCACATCCTCCTGTGTACTTTAAATCATCTCTGGATTACTTATAACACCTAATACAATGTAAATGCTATGCAAATAATTCATATTATGTCACCTAGGGAATAGTGACACGTAAAGAAGTCTGTCCATGTTCAGTACAGACACCTGTTTTTGCAAATATTTTCAGTCCGTGGCTGGTTGAATCCACAGAGCCCATGGAGATGGAGCGCTGATTGTATAACCGTGTTGGCATAGATCCGTTCCTGGGTGGGAGAGCTTCAAGGAGAAGAATGGATTTACGGTCCTGCTGGGATGACCACAGCCTTGCTCCTGGGTGCAGCAGAGTTGGGCTGTAAATAAAGATGAGAAGATTTTCCCAACAATGGGAAACGCCCCGCCTGCCCTCACTCAGGCCGTGCAGAATGGAAATGGCTCTGAGTGACTTGCCCTTTTGGAGACTTCCTGGTGGAGAGCAGCCAGGGAGCGGCTCTGAGCTGCTGGGAGACTCTGTACAGGAACTGACTGACTCCGAACAAAATCGATCCCCAATCCCCCAGGGCTGGTGCTTAGGACTCAGGACTGGGTTCTGAAGTCTCATTTGTCTTCCAGGATTCTGCCTCCCTTACCTCTGTCATTAAACCGCTCTGCGGCCACTCCCTGCTGGCTGTACATGGCTGGCCCAGCCCCGGCCTGAACTGGGATCATTGCCTCAATTTCCCTAAACACAGCTGAGTCAAGATTGGGGTATTTAACAAAATATTGTCCATGGTTCAGGAATGACGAAGGGGAAATAAATAGAAAGTAACATGAAACCAGCCCGCGTGCCGGATCCAAGGACGGCTGCTTCTTCGGCTGGAGGGTCCCCCTCCTTTAGGGCTCTGTCCCTGGCTCTCGGCCCTCCACGTTGTGACAGGGGTCACATCTCTCCCCCTCTCCTCTCCCTGGGCCCCCAGAGGACAGCTTCCTCAGACAGCACCAGATGAACCCACGTGAGAGAGAAACAGGGGCAGTGGCATGAGCTGGTCTTGTGATCCTCATCCAGCCGTTTTCCTGGACTTGGAGGCGTCCGCACTTCCCTGGCTTCAACAGCAGCACGAGGGTGAGGTCACGTGTTAGCACAAGGTCCCTGTTGCTGCATCTTGGTGTTTTTTCTTTTACTCTTTTATTTCTCAAATCATTTCCGAAACCAGATAAGGTGTGATTTATTGGGGGCTTCACCAGAGACGCCACTGGAAACACAAGATCTGAATGTGACAGAGAGAAAAACCCCAAAACCAGTCAAATGGAGCTCAATTTGTTAAATTATGGTGCTTTTGAAGGACAAATTTTTTTAAAAGTTTCTTGGCAGGTCCCTGACTGAGGCTTCCTTCCTGGGATTGCTGTCTCCAAAAAGCACAGTAAGGAGGTCGAGCCCTCCAAGCTGGGCCCACCCCTGCCCCCCTGGGCACACGGAGAGCAGAGCTGCCTCGCTGGGGAGTGAAGCCAGCTCCCCCAGGGCTGAGGGAGGATGGGACAGATGCACGTTCTAGGACAGGGACGTGGTCTTTCCCTTTGGGCTTTTCAAGAGGCTGTGATCACAGTGGCTTCTTCTGGCCTCTGGGTCTCCCTTGAGCTGAGGATGAGGAGACACAGCCACCTGGCTAGGCCTGGACATTCATGGGTTGGTTCCTGGTTTTGTGAGGTCTTATTTATTTTCTCAATTTAAGCTGCCAGCCCCAGGGGAGCATCATGTATCCTGGGGACACAGAACTGAGTAGCCCAGACTGGCCTCCTTCCCCGCGAAACTCATAACCCGCCGGGGGAGGCAGGGAGACGCAGGTGTACAGGCAAACGCGATAGGATTCGATCCCCGTCATCTCGTTCTAAGCAGGTCCCACATAATTCAGTTATAAAACAAGAGATCATGTTCCCATGAAGTTAATGAAAAATGAATTACTTTTCTGTCACAGAAAATAAAGATAGTGCAGAGTACACTGTGTGTTTCCCTCCCCCACAGTCCTTACACTGAAATGAGAACATCCAAATGGTCCCAAGGGCATTACTTCCAGGACACCCTGTCCCTTCCCCCAAAGACATGAGCTTGCGCTTTGCCTTGTCAAGCCCGGGGCTGGGGACAGCTGTGGGAAGAGCATGTGCAAAGGCCCGGGGCCCCATCTGTGCCCTGCCCTGTGGGTGCCAGGTGAGGAGACAGAAATGCTCATCCCTCAGGACCACGAGCATCTCCAGGGCGAGGCTGCTCTTACTGCGCATCCCCAGCCCCCGCCTGCTGTCAGGCACACAGTAGGGCTTACGGATGTTTCTGGACTGAGGGCAGCTTTAAGGGGAGCACTCAGTGCCCAGGGGCGTGGTTGGCCTGGGAAACTTTGATGCACCCCTTCCTGGCAGCACCTTCCCTCCTGCCTGGCAGATGTTCCAGGAAAACGGGGCCACGCCCTTCCCACAAGCTGTGGGATGCTGCCCCCGGCCTGTGTTTGGACATGGTGTCCCAGATGTCATTCAGCCACTGGCTCCTAACCTATCTGAGGCCACACATGTCTTTGAAATGCTTGGGGAAGCACTTCCTGCAGAAAACACATACACTGCGCCCACCCAATTCCATGTGGAGTGTCCCGGGGGGTCCTCTCCCCTAGCCCGCCTGGTAGGCTCCTGCGCTGCCTGGTCCCTCTCCCTCCAGACTCTGGTACCTGCTGGGGCGGGAGACCTGGCCTCACGTGGGCGATCTCCTGACCGGGCTCTGCCCTCTCCTGTGCCCACAGCCACAGCCCGGCTGTCCCATCTCCTGACTCAGGCTCCTGCACCCTGAGCCTGAACGGCTACTGCGACGCCAGAGGCCCCCCCATGCCCAGCAGCCGGTGTTGCTCCTCCTGCCTCTTCCTGGCTCTGCCACCTCTGGAAGCTGCCTGGGAAGATCTGGAGGATCCAGGATGTCCTGCTGGAACTGCCCCTGTCCTGCTAAGGGCTCAGCCACCCCACCCTCCCCCTCTGGACTGTGACGTCTGTGATCATCCCTGTCATCTGCCCGGCTTGCTGCCCTCCAGTGTCCTGAGTGCCTCCTTCCCTCCTCAGTCCTCTCCTGGCTTTGTGCTCCTGTCTAATTAGCTTCGATTACATTGTTTCTACTCCCATCGTTGGGACCCTGCACTCCCTTCCCCTCTGCCCTTTGTGCTCCTGCAGAGCAAACCCTGCCCTAGATGGCCTCTTGGGGGCGTCCTCTCCCGCAACCAGTCTGATTGTCCGCCTGCATTTCCCTCCCGCCTCCCGCCTGTGTTCCAGAGCCGCCTCCCCGCTCCCAGGGCTGCCTCCCATTGCCCAGGGACAGTGACACTGTGGAAAAGGACCAGAGGCAGCAGGGGGAGTGGGAGGAAGGAAGAGACTCAAAGGGAAGAGTACTCAGCTGTGCTCAGCAGTACTCAGAGTGCTTAGCCTTGCTCGGTGGTACTCAGTGGTGCTCCCGTGTAGATTTCGTCTCCCCAGTGCCTTGGGCTGAATTGTGCCCCCACAAAATTCATATGTTGAAGTTCCAGCTCCCACCCAGCACCCCAGAATGTGACTGTACGGTTGACCTTGAACAATGCAAGGGTGAGGCGTGATGACCCCCTTGCCGTTGATAAGTCGTGAATAACTTTTGACTTCCCAAAAACTTAACTGCTACCTCCCTGCCAACTGTTACCCATAACATACACAGTTGGTTAACATGTATTTTGTATGTTTTATGTGTTATGTACTGCATTCTTAAAGTAAGCTAAAATATATTTCCTGTACATAAAGTAGAAGTGGATCATCATAAAGATCTTCATCCTCTGTGAAGACACAGAGTAGGCTGAGGAGGAAGAGGAAGAGGAGGGGTGGGTCTTGCTGTGTCAGGGGTGGCAGAGGCAAAAGAAATTCTGCATATAAGCGACAGTGCAATTCAAATCCATGTTTAAACTACACACCGGTCAACTGTATTTGCACAAAGGGCCCATAAAGGGGCAATCCAGTTAAAGTCAGGGCGTATGGGTGGGCCCTAATCCAATATGACTGGTGTCCTTAAAGAAGAAATTGGGACACAGATATGCACAGAGGAAAGACCCCGTGAAGGCACAGGGAGAAGGCGGCCGTCTGCAAGCCAAGGGGAGAGGCCTCAGAAGAAACCAACCATGTCCATGCCTTGATCTTGGATTTCTACCTCCAGAACTGGAAGAAGGTAAATGTTTGTTGTCTAAGCCACCCAGCCAGTGGTACTTGTACGGCAGGGCCGGCAAAGGAATACAAGATCTGTCAGCTGGAAGAGACCTCAGAAGTCGTCTCCTGATCCACCCACTTCTTTTTCTGAAGGGGAGATGAAGCCAGAGAGAGGAAGTGCCAGAGACAGGACCCCCCAGGCCAAGGCTGCTCCTCGGCTGGGGCCTGCTAGGGCTGAGGTGCTGGGAGGGGAGGAGATGGGAGGGGTACCTAGGTGGGGGAGAAGGGGGGGTACCCTTCTTGGGGCAGGGAGAGCACAGTGTGCTCAGAGCAGGAGAAGCCCGAGAGGGTGCAGTCTGAGCTCTTCACTGAAAAATCACTGACGAGAGGCAGATTAATTGGAGGAAAGGCACACAAACTTATTTAGAGTGTGTACACAGGAGCCTTCAGAATGAAGACCCAGAGATACAGCAGAAATTGTCCATTCTTATGCTTAGGTTCAACAAAGTACGGACAGCCGTGTAGACATATGATTGGACGAAAAGGGTAGGACCTAATGCTCACAGAGTGGGGAACCCAGCAAGGCCTGTCTGTCTAGATTCTTCTCGGCCTCTCTGGGCAGCGCTCCTTCCTTCTGGGTGTGGGCAGGACCCTCTCTGGAACGGGGGTCTTGTGGCCTACAGTCAAACAAGGTAGGTCAGATAACTTCTTTACGGTCAGCTTTTATGTGGAATAATTTTAGGTTTTACGGCCGGCTCTGGGGAAGAGGGCTCTGGTTTCTATGACCCGCCCTGGGGGAGAATGGGCCCGGGAGACAGGAGGACAGGAGGTCAGAGAAGTTTTGCTTCTGAGGGTACTTCCGAGGCCTTCGTTTTGGGGCACTGTTTTCTGAGTCCCAACATGTGCATGCGTGTGGGGAGGGAGGCAGGGAACAAGCACTGTCTCCCCCCAAAAAACACATGGTTGGTGCGAGAGCAGAGGTGACCCCTGGAGGCCCGACCGAGGTCCTGTGATGGTTCCCGGCCTGGGAGGGGCCAGCTGAGGCGGCTGAAGGGAGCATGGGAAGAGGAAAGGCTGGACACTGCCAGAGGGGGCTGCTCCGCCCTCCCCCGGGACCTTTGAGCAGCCCTAAGGGAAGTTTAAAGGGAAAGCATTGAGCTCAATCAGAGGACGAAGTGACCAAGGGTCAGATCTGTCCAGGCTCAGGCGGGCTACTGTGGGAGGTGGGGAAGGCGTGTAATTATGCATTCACTCAACAAATATTAACTCAGCACCCACCTCCCCCAGGCTTAGATCCAGGGCTAGGATCCAATAGTGGCCAAGACAGATATGATCCGGACCCTCTGGGAGCTTGCCCTCTGCTGAAGGTGGGGGACAGCAAGGACATAATTACACAGCCATTCAGCGTGTTGCACTTGCCCAGGAGAGGCTCAGAGGGCTCTGAGAGCATCCAACCCAGCGGGGCCTTCAGGGAGCGCCGAGGGCAGAGAGCGGGTAGACCGAGGGAGGAAGCGTGTGCTGAGAGGAGGAAGCACGCGTGCGGGGCAGCGTGGCCAGCTGGAGGGAGCAAGGGTGGCGGTGGTCAGGCCTAACACCAAGTGCAGTGGATGGGGGGACGGTCATCAGGCCTGCATCGCCACAGCGAGGACCTTGAACTCTGCCCCAAGAGCAATACGAAGCCATTGTCAGGGAATGATACGATGAGATTTATGTTTTGAAAAGACCAGTCTGGCTGCAGTGGTAAGGGCACGAGTGGCAGCAGAGAGCAGCTGGGAGCGGTGACAGCTGGAGGTGAGGGGTGACGGCAGCATGGCCTGGGAGGTGGGACGGGGCTGGAGAGCAGTGCTGGGATCTGAGATCTGGGATGGGGCTGCAGGGGTGGCAGGATGAGGCTGATTGCGTTGGGAATGGAGGAGGCTGACTGAGGGCCATGGAAGGCAGGGAGTGGACTAGTCTGGAACCCGGGAGACAGATATGGGCAAGAGACTTAATTTGGAAATTAAGGGTAGACCATGGGAACAGATGTGGCTTAGGGAATATGTGCAGAGGAAAAAGAGAAGAGGCCTGAACTGAAACCTTGAGAAATACCCACATTTATAAGATAGTCATTAGAGGAGGCACCTCTCTGAATGTTCTCATCTGTGCAATGGGTATATCTCTGCAAGCTGTTGTAAGGATCAGAGAAGGAGGCATGTCTGTATTTGTAACTATGACATGTTTCCTCATTGGTTTTCCCCCTGAGTTAACATTGGTTTATTAACAACCGTTCCAAAGATGTGATCAGAGAACTGGGCTTTGTCACTGAATGCAGTCCTACATCTAGATGTTTGCTTCTGTTAATACAGCCCAAGCCTGCACTTGCATTTTTAGCCCTGCAGCTGTTGCTGAGCATGGGGTCAGCTGGGACCCCGGGATCTATGTGAAGCCGGCTTTGATCCAAGAGCCTTTGAGGAGAGGGCCAGGCCTCGCAGCAGGAGCCCAGGGCATTCCCCAGACCCGGCATCTGCAAGTGCCCTTTTCAGGCAAAGGCAGGGACGTTTACAGCGTCCCCAGATGTTGAAGTGCTCTGGGATCCGGGAGGTGTTAGAAAAGGGGCAACAAAGCTGGGGACTGGGAGTGTGGCGGGAAGGGGTATGTCGAGATCCTGAGATGAAGACAGGGGGACTCTCCAGGCTAAGGTGTGGATGCTCTGGGTGCCCCTATCCAAGCCTCTTAGACCTTTTGATGAAGCCATGTCTGCTGCCCCAGAGGGAAGGAGTCTGGCTGTGACCATCTTGGAAGCTGGATGCCTGGCTAGCGAGTAGTGGCTGGAGCAAGGCCGCCCTCTAGTGGCCCGCTCTGCAAGTGCAGTCAGTGGATGTGCCAGAGAGCTCAGAGCTGCCCTGGGGGACCCCCACCCCTCCTCTCCTGGGCCAACAGGTTGCCTTTTCTTTTCTTTGTTTTTGAGACAGAGTCTCACTCTGTCGTCCTGGTTCTTAGGCTCAGGTGATCCTCCTGATTCAGCCTCCTGAGTAGCTGGGACTACAGGTGTGTGCCACCACGCCCCCCACTAACTTTTCTATTTTTTGTAGAGACGGTTTTGCTGTTGCCCTGGGTATAGGCTGCTTTTTGTTCAGCCTGTTTTCTGGTCCTGGGGCGAATTGGTCCTGTCTTTGGCTGCCTGTCAGTTTGCCTGCAGCTGCGTGTCCCTTTGTTTCTGGCTTGTTAGCCGTCCCTCCCTGGTGTACCTGTCTGTCCTGCTGGCTCGGGCTGTCTCTTCCTCTGTGTCTGTGACCAGCCTCTCCTGGCTCTGTCTCTCTTTCCATCCGTCTCCGCCTCACTCTCTGCCTGGCTCTGGCTCTGTTTTGCTTCTCTGTCTCTGACTTGCTCCCTGTCCCCGCCCCTGTGTCCTTGAGCTGGGGTCACGCCTGCCCTCTCCCTAACATTAAAGCTGGTTCTTGAAAGACACTGGAGCTTCCCTGCTCTTTCCACAATGTGTCAGGAACTCCTGGAGGGACGAGGGCTCAGGCCACACCCAGCAGTGCCCTCAGAGAGGGTACACAAGGTCAGAGGAGTCCCTGGCTGAGCTGGGAACAGTGACATAGATTTTTCCAAAATATGCTTATAGGCCCAGCCAGGGCTGGGCGTGCTCCAGCGGGCATCAGGGAAGAATGAGCGAGCTGGCTGGAGTCCCCCCGGGCCCGCCTAATGCCTTCTCCCGGAAGCCTCCTCTTCCTGCTCCATGTGCCACCGCTTTTAGGACTGTGGTGTCCGATACAGTAGCCGCCGGCCACATGCGATGGTTTACATTGAAATTGATTAAAATTAAATAAAATGAAAAATTCAGCCTCTCAGTCACACTGAGACTCTAGTCACACTAGCCACGTATCAGATGTTCAATGTCCACATGTGGCTAGTTGCAACTGACCATATCGGACAGTACAGATAGAGAACGTCAGCAGCATCCAGAAAGTTCCATTAGTCAGCTCTGTTCTAGAACAATCTTTGGAAAACACGCCTTTCTTCAGATACTTTCCTACCTTCAGAGGGAAGATAGGGCCATGATGTATCCATCTCAGGATCCCTAGGGCCAGCATGTCAGGTGATATACACATGTTGGCTGGCTGGATATATGGATAAAAGGATGGATAGATGGATATATGAATGGATGGATAGATAGAGGAATGGATGGATACACGAATGGATGGATAGATGGATGGATATATGGATGGATGGATGGATATATAGATGAATGGATGGGTGGATGGATATAGGAATGGATGGATGGATAAATATATTGATGGATGGATGGATATATGGATAAATGGATGGATGAATATAAGAATGGATGGATATATGGATATATGGATGGATATATGGAGGGATGGAAACATTTTCAAAACTCCTATGCCACAGGAGTCCCTGGGGGACCCGGGAAGGGAGCAGAGCTGCCTCTGAACTGGCCAGGTGAGCTCTCTTGCTGGTCTGTGATATTGCTTTGTTCCAGGTTCTGCAAATGAGCAGAGGGCCTTTGATGACCCTCAACCTGAACACTTGAACTTAGGAATGGCCATCAGGGGACTTAGGGCTACAGGACCTTGGGGGTTCCTGCGGTAAGATGAGGGACTGAAGGGCCGGGCTTGGAGACCTCATATTTCAGAGTGAGCACCCAAGCTGTGTTGTAGGGTGAAAGTAGCCACGGTGGCTGGCAGTGAATAACTGGGGGAGGAGGAGCCAGAATGGATGGATGGATGGATGGATATATAGATGAATGTATGGATGGATAAATATATTGATGGATGGATGGATATATAGATGAATGGATGGATAAATGGTTGTGGATGGATAGATATATGGATAAATGGATAGATGGATATATGAATGAATGGATATATGGATGAATGGATGGAGGGCTGTCAGGGCTCACCCTTCTGTAGACTTGAGCCCCAAGAAGGGGCCAGGGCACTGGGAGAAGGATGGAGCAGCTTCAAGGCCCAAGTCCATCCCAGCCCAGGGCAGGAAGGAGTCAAGGCAGGCCTGGAAGGAACCACCCCTCCCCCCCACAGATGGTTACCAGCAGCTGGGCCTGGACAGCCAGCGTGGTCAGGATGGGGACAGGGGTCTGAGCCAGTGGGAGCAGGAGCAGGAGCTCAGTGACACCTCTGTTCTGTCCCCAGGGCCTGCTCCCCACTCAGTACCCCAGAAGGCTCCTGGGCAGGCGTCTGGCCTTGTTTGGACTGCTGTGAGGGGATCAGGCGGTCAGGCCCACTGCACACACACTCGCATTTACACAACCACACACAAACACATGCTAACACTGACAAGCACACTTGCATGCATGTTCACAGACGCACACTTAGAAACACACACACATGCACACAGGCACGTGCTCATGGACACACACAGACACACGTGCTCACACTCACGTGCACTCACGGGCACACACGCACGTACACAGATGCACACACACATCTTCCCCGTAAAGCCTTTAATGGCTCTCCGTGCTCTCTGGATAGTCTGTGACTTTGTTTGACAAGGGTGGGAGTGGCCTCGGGGAGACAGGACAGGGTGGGGATCCCGCACCCACGTCTGGCCCACGCCTAGAGCGAAGAGCCAGCTCTCGCCCCAGGCAGTGGGCTCTCGGGCCCAGGAATGCTGCGGGGATTAGAGGAGGCTGCTGCTGACCTGGGTGTGCACAGGGACCTCTGAGGGGCAGAAGTGAATCAGGCCTTGGGGTTCAGGTGTGTTGCAGGGGTGGGTGGGTGGCAGCTTTGGTGTGCAGGGACAGTGCGGAGTGGTTCCCACGGGTCAGGTAACCTCCTCCCCCCAGCCCACTTGCTCCCCTGCTTTCTCAGCATCTTTGTGCAAGAGGCCCCAGAAGTTCCCAGAAATTTTCCTGCCTGGCCTCTGGCCCAGGGAAGGGCTGTCTGCTTGTCATCCATCTGTCTGCCCTGTCCTAGCAGCCCAGGACTGGGGGCTGGGGCCGGGGGCACTTGTAGCCTGAGCCCCCTTTTGGGGGGCTTGGTGTGTCTCAGTGTGGCCGTGTGGGGTGGGGAGGCCGGGGTCTGGGGGGCGGCACAGCCTTCTGGAGTTCTTCAGGGTCACGGTTCTCCTGGCAGCCGGGAGATGTTCCAGGGACCACAGACCGCACAGACTTTTGCTGTGTGGGTCACGTGTGCCCCCTGTGAAGACAGACCCCCAGGGCCGGCTGTGTGGCCCTGGAGGATGGGGCTGCTGCGGGGCGGGAGGGGTAAGCTCTCCCGATGTGGACCCTCCTGCGGAGTCTAGCCCAGGCCCCCCTGGATCACAAGCCCGAGGCTGCTGCCTCAAAACTGAGGGTGGGCTCTGGAGCTGCTGGCTGGGAAGCCCAGGGGTAGAGGGGACAGGGCCAGGCCACAGTCCGAGCTCACAGTCTCTGCTTCTCCAAGAGGGGTAGGAAGATGGGGCTTTGGACTTGGGGAGTGAAGTTAGGTCCCAGCCTGTGGCCTTAGCCCTGTCACTGGCCTGTCTGAGCCTCAGTCTCCTCATCTGTGAAGAATGAGGTGCCAATAGCTTGTGGGGTTGTTCTGGGGACTAAGTGAAGCCCTGTGTGAAAGTGCCTGGTCTGGAAGGAAAAGTTATTTCCCTCCCTCCTCCCTTCCTCCCCCCTGTCTCCTCCTCTCTTCCTTTTTCTGCCCCCTCCTCCCTCCCTCCTCCCACCGCTCTTTGTCAAATACATTAAGGAAGAAGCAACAAAGTACACACAGGCAAGTTTCCTTGTCAAGCCCTTTACTCACTAAGACTGCCCTGGCACTGTCCGGGCTGGGCAAACAAGGACTGTGGGAGGACTCGGCTCTGGCTGTCCCAGCCACAGAGACCTCTGGGACCCTGCTCAGGGCGTCCCCAGCCCTCCCCTTGCCCACAGACAGGCTCACCTGGCAGCCACACCACACAGAGCCACCATGTGGATGCCACCTGCTGCTCACATGGCTGCGAACTCATCTCGACCAGTGGCCACTTCTGTGCCAGCACTTTGGATCTGGAAACGGAAGCAGCTTCCTTGGTCCCCCTGACACACAGCTGGGTACGGGTGTCCCCTGCAGAGCCCAGGGAACAGTGCATGGGCCAGGAAACTGTCCCCAGCAGCTTGTGTGTTGGAATGTATCAGGTGAGTGAAGCCCACATCCCAGGAGAGAGGCTCTCCCAGCTCCCTGTCTGGCCCTCCTGCCCCAGCTGGTGGGATGAGCAGTGGCCTCTCCTAGCAGTGCCTTAATTCTGGTCCCAAAATGGTTGTCAGCTGGGATCTGCTGCACCCCTTCATGTTATCGATGTGGAAACTGTCCCCAGCCCAAGGGGACAGTGCTGGAGGGGGCACAGGTGGCAGAACAGTTAATTCAACAGACGTGTGCTGAGCGCTTCCCGGGTGCCAGGTGTATGCCGGAAGCTGGGGCTCCGTGTTGAGGACACGACAGGCTTGCCCTGGAGGACCCCTGAGCCTATCAGGCGTCCTGTGACCCGGGGCTGCAGAAGAGCAGAGAGAGGGGTGAAGAGGGCAGAGGAGGCGCCTGGACTGTGGCTTCGTGGGGCAGTGGCTGGCAGAGGCTGGCGTGCCCATCCCACAGCCTTGGTGGGGGCACCATGGGCAAATTACTTCTCCTTTTGTGCCTCCGGTTTGTTTGTGTTTTTAATACTCTGCTATGCAGTGAGGATAGTAACAGTGTGGAACCCACAGCTGCGGTGAGTTTGTACCCGAGAGGTGTTTAGGATGGTGCCTGGTGTGCAGGGAGTGCCAGGCAAGTGTCGGGGCAGCTGCCCCCTCACCTCTGGCCCCAGGACTGGTCAGATGCCCCCTCCCCAGGGAAGTGGCTGGAGGGGAACAGCTGGGCAGGGCAGGGGAGGGAGGGAGGTTTAGGGGCTGGAGGTGTTACCTGCTTTTTTTGAGCCTAATCCCCTGTCACGATCTCCAGGGACACATTGTCTGGACTCCCACTTTGGAGGACGCTGGTCACCCAGGGTCCCCTGGCCCAGGGGAGGGATGGAGCCCAGGAAGGCACAGCGGGTTCTTTCCTTTTTAAACTACAAAAGCGGATATGTTCCATGTTACAAATTCAAACAACACAGGAACATAAAACACACGCTGAAAGTCCCCCTCTGAAACCTCTGCTACCTTGTTAGCTCCCCTCAACCCTTCCTGCAAAACCTGCTTCCCGAGATTAAACACCATTAATAATTTAAATTGCATCCTTTCCAGATCTTTTAAATATTTTAATAACCTATACATACATGCCATTTTCGTATAAAAAGAAAGGAAAGAAATTATGTAATATTACACACATTCGTCTGAAACTGATTTTTCCACCTATGATATGTCTCGGAACCCGTTCGCGTCAGCACACAGGGGCTACGTCATTGTTTTACTGCTGCAGGGTATTCCATAGTGCGAATGTACCATAATTTTTTTTAAACCATTTCCCCAGTAATGGACATTTAGGTGGTTTCCAACCTTCTGCTACTGCTAACAGTGCTGCCGTGTGCATCCTTGCGTATACGTCTTGCGTCCGCGTGCACGTGGCTCTGACACTGAATTCCCCGAGAGGACTGAAGAGTGGAAGGGAGTGTGCATTTTAAATGGCGGTGGGCAGTGGGAGGCATAGTTTAGGGTTTGTTGCTGCAAACTCCCCTGTGTACCGGTGTGTTCAGGGAGCCGGTGAGCTGTGCTGGGTGGGGGAGCACATTGCTGGTGACACTGGTGACTCAGGTCCCCACACTCTCCAGCCTGCTGGGCCCACGTGGTGTGGGACCCCCCAGCACACTAGCGCACCTCTCCCATGGGCCTCATGCCTACGGAATCTCCCCGGTCCACTAATGTCCCCTCGCTGCTACACAACCTCTGTACCCTGGCTCTTCCCCGGCCTCCTGTCTTTACCCTCAGCTGATGACTTTGTGTCCTGTGTCACTGGGAAAATGGACGCCCCCAGGAGGGCACGTCCCCAGGTCCCCCCACCACACCCACCCCCTGCCGCCTCAGTGCCTGTCTCTTCTGCCTCTGTCCTGGGCCTCGGCAGCCCCTCTGCTCTGCACAACCAGATCTTCAGAAAAATTATTACTGAGATATACTTCACAAAATTCATCCCTTTAAAGTGTACAATTCCGTGGTTTTTAGCTCATTCACAGAGTTATGTAACCCTCACCGATACCTAATTCCAGAACATGTTCTTCACTCCCAAATGAGGCCCTTACCCGTCGGCAGTCATTCCCCGTCCTCTCTCCACCATCCCTGGCGACCAGCAATCTGCTCTCTCAGTGGAAAGGTCTCGTCTCTACAGATTCATCTGTTCTGAACGTTTCGTATAAATGGGATCATACACCTCCTCCCCATCTCTTTCTCCTCCCTTTGACTGCAAAACTCCACCAAAGAATTGTCTTAACTTGTCTCCAGTTTCTCTCCTTTCATTCTCCCTTGAACTTAGTCCTTTCAGGCTTTTGTCCCCACCCTGACATCAAAACCATACTCAAAGTTACTGGTGACCTTTGCATCGGTAACCCCAGGGTTAGTGGGTTTTTATGTGGTTGATCACTTCTCTTTTTGACTCAGATCCCCCCTTCCTGGTCTCCTCTCCTTCCCTGGGTCCTTCTCACTGTCCTTCACTGGGTTCTGGACAGCTTCCTGACCGTGAAATGCCAGAGGGCGCCAGGGTTCAGTCCTTTGTCCTTTGCTTTGCTTGTAGCGTCTCGGAGATGTTGTCCAGGGTCACTTTAAATGTCACCCAAGTGCGGATGACTCTCCAATTGTAGCTCCAGGCTCATTTTTCCAGCTGCCCCCTTGACATTTCCCCTGGCAACCCCAACCCCTTGTTTTCTCCATGGAATTCCTGACCTCTCCTGCGGAGCTGCCGGTCCTGCATCTCAGCAAGGGACAGTACCATTCTTTCTGCAGCTGAGGCCAAAGCCTCAGAGTCGTCCTTGATCCTGTCTTTCTCTCATGCCCCAGAAAATCCTGCCATTCTCCCCCTCTCCCCACTGCTCCATACCCCCAGCTAAGCTGCTTGGAGGTTGCAGTGGCCTCTTAACCAGTGCCCCTGTCTCCACCCTTGACCCCACGGTCTGTTCTCAATGTAGTACCCAGACAGAGGGCTTCAAGACACAAGCTGGGCTATGCGGTCCTTCCACTCGGAGCCTGGCGATGAAACCCCGTTTTACAGACACCTACAAGGTCTTCTGCCCTGCCCTCTCCACCCTCCAGTCCTTCCTCCCAGGCCCCTTTCTGTGCCTCAGACACACCAGGTGTGACTTGGGCTTGCACTTGCTGTTTCCTCTGTCTGGGATGCTCTAGCTCAGAAATCTGCATGACTCTCTCCTCGTCTCCCTCCTGACTTGACTCAAATGTCACTGTCACAGTGATGCCATGTTTGGCCACTCTATGTAAAATCACAACCTCCGGGGCCCTCCCTACCTGCTTCCTGCTTTTTTTTTTCTCGGAGCTTGTGCTCACCGTATTGAATATTTTACATCTTGGCCTTATTTATTACCTATGTCCCCCCATAGAATGTAAGCTCCATAAAGGCAGGGCTTTTAGTCTGTTTTGTTCATCGCTGAATACTAAAATAATTCCTGTCACCTGGGAGGTGCTGGATGAGTGGCCGTGGGATGAATGAGTCTACCCCAGTGGTGGGGAAGTTCTCAGATGCCTCATCCTGCCAGAGAGCGGCCCCCATGGCTATGCCACAGGTGGCCAGCAGGTGGCAATGTGACCACAGAAATGGCGGGCTCCTGGCTGCCCAGCCACTTTTCGGAAATCCACCTCCACAGACACCTGCTTCAGATGTAGTATGCTGGGATGGGTGTCACAACGCAAGCGCCTCCCCGGTCAGCCTGCTGCTCTGCTCATCTCCTGGCAGGGCTCCAGAGAACCTGTGATTATTTCTGGGCTGGCGAGGGTCACCAACCCTACCTCCACCCCACCCCAGGCCCAGGTGACAGCAAGGTGCCTGGACTGGCAGCCTCTGGAAGCTGAGTGGGTTTTGTTAGATCCCCAGAGTCTTTCACAGAGCCCTGGGCCAGGGGGTGGGGCTACCCTGGCAGCCCCGTCTCTGCCACGGGACTCGTCTCACAACCACGGCCGAAGCACTTGGCCTGTGTCCAGCTCTGCCCATTCTCAGCAGCCAGGAGAGCTCTTCTTTTGCTCCTTGGGAGGGAGGAAAGCTAAGGCCCCTCAGCCCTGAGTTCCTGTGCTTCTCGCAGTCAGCATAGAGAGGTGAGAGCAAGGACCGTGCCCCTAAACCAGGGCCCATTCCTGGCTCTGCCATTGCCAGCTGGGTGACCTTGGCCAAGCGCTGAGCCTCAGTGTTGTCGTCTGTCCAGTGGGAGAGACAGGCCTGCCTAGAAGGTTGTGGGGAAGGTTAGATGCTTGTAAAACCCCCACCAGGTTCTGGGCTGGCATGGAGTGGGTGCCCTCAGGCAGCACTGGCTCCCACGCTCTGAGGGCTGGCTGGGTGCTGTGGTCAGACCCGCAGGGCAGCGCTGGCTGGGCCGTTCACTGCAACGTGGCTTCCACGTGTCCGAGCTGTGTGGGGCTTTGGGGAACTGTAGGGATCAGGACGACTTCTGCCCGCTTAGTTAAGTTCTGCCTGCAAGTTAAGCACTAGTGGAAGAGATGGGACTGAACCCACGTGGAACAAAGTTAAATAACGAATAAGAAACACAGTATTAGAGCTGTCAGCAGCTGCTCGTGACGCATTGCCCAGCGAGCAGGACAGACAAGAGATGCTGTGACCTGGCCAGAGGAGCAGTGGGCTGTGTGGTCCAGGGAGGTCACTGCAGGCTCATGGGGCTGGGAGGCAGGCAGAGGCCACGGTCGTGGCTGTGGAGGGAACCGGCTGCACCACCCCCGCTGCCACATCCTCTCCCTGTGGCCTGGTCCTGGGCTGGTTTCCAGAAGCTGCTTCTGACTGTGATCTGTGGTCAGGGCTGGAAAGGAGGGACAGGCTGGAGGTGTCTGCTGCCTGCCTGGGGCGGGGGCTGGCAGCAGCTGAGGCCACCTGGAGCGTGACCTGGCCCTCGCCCAGGGAACGATTCCAAAGACGATACCATGTCCAGGGACGCAGAGCAGAGCAGGCTGATGCCCTGAGCAGAGGGCACTCTGGCCCCACTGAGGGGGGTCGGGGTGGGGGGCGGGGGTCATCGGGATGGGTGCTCCCCACCCCAAGGGCAGGGTCAGTTAGGGTGCTTCTACAAGACCCTGCCTGGGATTGTGATGAGGGACATCGCCACCCTGCCCACGAAGTCCGGATGTAACCTTTAGGAAACACAAAACTGCCAAAAGCTGTGAAAGCGGCTACATCCAGGGGACGACACATGAACACATAGGTCGTGAGCGCTACCTCCTGCTGAGACCCCACCACACACCCAAGGAGCCTGGCACTCACCCCCCCAACACGCTTTCCAGGCTATGCCCAAGGCGAGAAGCCTTCAGGATCCGGGGTTCCCACGGGGATAAACACAGGGAAGGCGGGAATGGAGGGGCAGCTACAGCACCCTCCGCCCTCCCCCTGCCCGAGCCTGTGGCCCACTGTCCCTGTCAGCGTCAGAGCAGGGCCCAGCTCTGTGCCCTGAGCTTTCTGTGCCCAATCTTAGACCTGCCGCCCCCGACCTTCTCCCTACTTTTCCCCTTTCTTACCCCGTCCTCTCAGTTTCCCTGAGGAAGAGGTTGGGGCAGCAGGAGGGGACCCAGGAGGCGGGATGCTCCCCTCACAGCCTCAGAGACCTGCCCCCGGCCTGCAGGTGGCCAGAGCAGCTGGTCTGTGAGGTTTCTGTCATCCTGGGTGGCCCGGGCTGGTCCTGCAGGGTCGGCCTCCCCTGCCCCTGCCTGCCCGTCCAGGCTTGGTGCCGGCTCTGCCCACGCCCTGGCTTGGCCCAGCTGCCTGGTGGCTCGGAGGGCCTCTGGGTCTGCCCTGGGACGTGAGCCTGTTTGCCCCCCGCACCCTCCCCCACGGCACAAAGCAGAGCAAGCGCTCACTTAGATTAATTAATCTGCTGCCCAGCCTGCTCCTCCGACCCATCTTTTATTCATGGACAAGCAGCGTTCTCCGCTGTACCAGGACTCGGGCATCAATATTTCATCCCTGCCTTGCCTGCCAGCTCCCCGCTCCCTCCCGCCTGCCTCCCCGGCTCTAGGACCTGGCGCTGGCCCAGCCCAGGGCCCCGTCCCAGGCCAGGCTGCCCTCCACTCACACAAGCCATCAGCAAGCTGGGGAAGCCAAGCAGGGTGGCCGGCCTGGAGGAGGGGTGGGAATGCTGAGGGGGCTGAGTTCTCCCCGGGGGAGGATGCGCTGATGGCCCAGTCCTGCCACGTCTTGGCTGTGTTGTTGAGACCAGAGATGAGGATGGCAAAGTGCCTGGCAGAGGTCCTGGCATGTAGTTAGCGCTCATTTTTTTCCTCCATTTTGACCAGGGTGTCTTGCTCATTTTCTTCATCCCTGTGTTGCAGCAGTTGAAGGCATGCCTGGTTGAAGGAATGAGGTGGGAGCAGCACTCAGGAGCCAGGAGCACCTGCCCCAGCACCCAGTCCTCTCACCTCCAGGGCGCGGCTCTCGGGCTCTAAGCAGATGCCCAGGACCACGGGGGCTGAACTTGGGGTCCCGAGGGGCCCTTTCCCTGGATCCTAGCCCAGGGCTTGTAACCTGGGTCTGTGGAGGGGCATGAGTGTGTGTGCATGTGTGTGTGCGTGTGCATGTAGACGCACGAGAGAGAGAGAGAGAGAGAGAGAGAGAGAGAGAGGGAGGGAGAGACAGAGAGAGGGAGGGAGGGAGGGAGAGAGAGAGAGAGGGAAAGAGAGAGAATATGGGTTTTTTTGTAGGGGGAGGGTCCCTGGCTTCCATCAGATTCTCAGTGGGGTCTATGAGCCATAAAAGGTCACAACCATTCCATTCTAGGCAGCTCAAGTCTCCTGTTTTTAATGTGGAAAGAAGAAAATTAATGGGGTTACTCCCAGGAGCCACCTGCAAGGGGTGAGTGTGGGAATATGGGCATTACAGGTGCACAGATGCACACACGTGTGTGAGAGTGAGTGAGCGGGTGATTGAGTGTGTCTGAGTGTGAGCACGTGTGTGCGAGAGCATGTGTGAACCCGTGTGAGTGTGTGAGCATGTGTACGAGCGTGTGAGCGCTGTGCATGTGAGTGAGAGTGTGTCTGTGAGGAAGGGGTGGGCGCCGGGGCGGCGGCAAAGCGTCGGGGCAGTTACACTCGGGGCCTGCTGAGTGGGCTGAGCTCCTCCCCGGGGCTGGCAGGGCCCTTTCTCTCCGTGCCGGGCCTGTGGTCAGCGGTGCCAGCTGGCTGGGACGCAAGCTGAGGGCATTGCTTGGGCCCCGGCTGTGCCAGCGAGGGGGTGGGGGCAGCTGTACCAAACTCCCCCCTGCACTTGGTGCGGAGGCTTCATGCGGGCACCGTGACATCCCACCCCTTCCTTCCCTTGCACCTTATACCCAGTGGGTCAGGAAATCCTGCCCTCTAAGCCCCCAAACACATCCAGAACTTGGGCACTTCCACCCTGTCCACGGCCGCTCCGTGGCCCCTGCGGTCTGCGCTCAGCACCGCGGCTGCCCTGCTCCACTCCAGGGACAGCCAGGCTGTCATGACTGCCTCCACCTGGGGCCTTGGCGCTCGTCCCTCAGGTGTCTGCCTGCCTCACTCTCTCGCCCCCTTCGAGTCTGCTGCCCCCCGCCCTGTACCTTTTATTCCCCTCCACAGCACACGTGACCTTCTGACACACCAGCTCACAGTCATCTGTGCTGGTACAGTGTCTCCCGCCAACCCAATGAAAGGTCCCCGGGGGAGGAATTCTTATATTTTGTTCACCGATTCATCTTAAAGCAGCGCTCACTAGGAAGGACTCAATAAATACTGTAGGGTGAATGAATGAATGAATGTACAAATTGCCTGCCATATCCCTCAGTGGCCTGTTTTGTACAATCTGTGGGTGATGTTTTTTCCTCAGGCCTAAGTGCCAGAGAAACCTTAGCTGGTGTTGAAACGCTGATGTTCAACCGCTCCTCTATTCGACACACTGAGCACCTGCTGCGGGCCAGGCGCTGTCCTCGGTGCTGCAGAGAACGGACACACGCCCTTGTTCCTGACGGTGTTGGTGTGCGAATACTGAGGATCTTGTCACCACCTTCCTTTCTGCTTTGGTTGCCCCGTGCCCAAAGCTAATTCTCTGAAATTTTCTGAGTATGAAAACTTCACCTCTGATCTCACCTCATTAGTCCATGTTTCTTCTCTGTGTCTTGATTATTTTGAACAGAAAAGGGAAATGCATGACAACGATGTGGAGAGTCTGGTGGCCTGGACAGGACTCTGGGGGGCTGCTGGGGGTTGAGGCTCTCTCGGCCTCTCTCCAAAACCTCTCGGTCACCATCTCTGCTGTCACTTCTGTCTCTGGGTCTCTGCCACCTGGCTCCTCCTCCCTCCCTCGTGGACCCGCTTGGCTGAAGACGAGGCTCCTCCACTCGTTTGCTTTGATGACATCATCCATTTATATGTTTAATCTTACAGTATTGTGTGCATTTTTAAAAACTGTTTCAAAATCTTTTAGCAGCGAAATGTACGTAGATTACTGCTTACAGATGCACGTGCGTGTGTGGGTGGGCTGGCTCTGCCTGGGTAGGGGGCAGGCACAGGTGGAGGACTTCCTGGAGAGGAAGCCTGAGGTGACAGGCGTCTTGTGTTGGGATGGCCCCTTGCTGCCCCTCCTCCTGACAGGACCCTTGGTTATGAGTCCGTGTGACTTGCTTGGCCACAGCCTAGCAATTGTTTGGTCCTGATATACTCTTGTCACCAACCTGCCGTCTCCTGATTAGTTATCCCCTCCCCGGCCCCGCCTCGCCAGACTTGGACTTCCTGGTCTCATTCGCAGGTGGAGCCACTGATGCTTTTGTCCTTGGCTCCCTGTTTGTGTCACAGTGGCTGGGGTGACCCCTGCCATCTGAAGGGTGGTGCCGGGCAGGGGTGGATGGGGGGAGGGAAGCAGAAGCAATTAGCATAGAGGCCAGAGGACAAGGACACTGGCGGGGGTAGGGGGGAGATTGGGAGGCTCCAGGTGGGGGTGGAAGGAGCCAGAAGACTAGCAGCAAACAGCCGTGTGTGCCAGGGCATCCCCCACCTTGAGCACATACCCCCTCTTTCAGCATCGCAGCCTCGAACAACACGGACTAGACAAAGGGGACTTCGGCCTGAAAGCCAGGGCAGAGGCACCCACCCTCCCTGGGAGCCCTGGGCCTGGGGTTCTCACTTTGACCCTTAGCCCCCTTCCCTCCCTGTCCCCCGCACCCCCCAACATACACCCTGGTCAGGAAGAGGAGTCTGTGGGAGGGAAGCAGCTTCCTGGGTGCCGGGGCTGGGGCTGTAAGGCGCAGTGGCGAAGTAGCCATGTGCCTGTGAACAAGTTAAGTAACTTCTGGGAGCCTCAGCTTTTCTGTCTGTGTATTAGAGATGATGACAGTACCTGCCTCCTAGTGTTGTAAGAATGAAATGAGTTAATAGGCTAAAGAATTTAGTAGGGTGTTTGCGTATAGTTAGTACTCAGTGTTAGCCACTATTACTACCATCTGAGAAATTCTAGAAGTTCTCCCCACCCTTATATCTCCTCCACACATGCGTAGCCTGAAATTCCTCCTCCACGTGTTTCTCAGGATGACGGTTCTTCCAGGGTTCCTTTTAGCAAACAGAGAATAGCACCTGACAGCATAGCATGAGGGTGAAGGCCCTCAGGTCTGGCCATCGTGTGACTCGCCAGCTGTGTGACTTCAGGCAGTACCACAGCCTCTCTGAGCTTCGATCCCTTCTCTTTAGGTGAGATTACAACAGGCCCACCTGGAGGATTCCTTTGAGGACAAAATGAGACTATGTGCTTGGAGCACTCGGCGCAGTGTGTGGCACAGCCCGAGGGTCAGTAAACAGGAGTCCACTCACTTTCTGAGGTCCCTGGATGTGTGTCGTTCCATCTGATCCCAGCCACAACTCCAGAAGTGGCCTCACGTCCAGGTGGGAAGCCCGAGGCAGAGCGTCTGAGCAGGGCCGGAGCGTGGGCCCCAGCTCAGGCTGGTGCTTTCTCCAGGGAGTGGCCCTTGGGGGCCCGGCACAGGTGGCCGTCACTCTTGGTGTGATGGGGATAACTCCATGCTTTGCCCCTGAGCTGAGACCCGGAGGGACCTGGAGGGAACAGAGGACATTCCTGGAGGGAGGAGGGGCGTCAGGAGACCAGGCGAGGCTCCCTCTTGGCAGGTTTGCCCCAACCTGGCCCTGCCCTCTCCGCCCCCGGGGTTCCTGCATCTGCCCTCACCCGAAGCTCTGGGGTCTGGCCTCTGGGCTGGGGGCCCTGAAGCAGAGCCCATCTGTAAGAGTGGAGCCCCGGGCGCCCCAGCCCCTCAGGCGTGGCCTTCCCTGATGCCTTCAGGCCTCTGCAGACCTCAGGAGGGTAAAAGCTGCCCCAAACAAGGGGGTAAGCTTTAGACATGTTCTCATTTTTTATGGAAATTGTGGGGGAGAGAGAAAAAAAAAGACACATGAAAAATTGCCTCATCTGGACTGAGCAGGGAGAAAGCAATTTCCTTCTGGAATCTCTTTTTCTGATTCTTGAAAGACGCAATTTGGAAATGTCCTCGTGGCTCCGGCTGGGGTGTGGGCGGGACCACCTGCATGGCATGGAGCGGGGACTTGGGGGTGGGGGGGAGGAGCAGTGGGGGCCCGTGGGGGAGGGCATAGAGGTTGTTTCAGTCTGGGTCTCGAGGACAGGCCAGCCGGCAGGGATGTGATGAGAAGGGCTGACCTGGCAGAGTGGGAGAGCTGGAGTGAGTCGGCAGGGCTGGACCAGAGAAAGGAAGAGGGTCTGGGGGTCCTAACGGACCAGAGTTGAGGGGATGTGCTGGGGAGAATTCCAAGCCTGGCAGGGGTAGGAGGGTGGCCCAGCACCCAAAGGAGGCCTACGCTTTGGGGTCTGTGTCTCAGGAGATTTCCTGGGGCAGAGGCACAGACCCATCCTGAAGAACGAGGAATTCTCAAGCCTCTTTGCTAGAAGGTCATCTGGGGGCTGGGTAACTAGCTGGTGCCTTGGGGGCTTTGCCAGAGTCTGCAGGGACCTGGCATTGGGTGGTGAAGGGACACAGGCAGCCTTGACCCCTCAAGTTTTCCCTGCTTGTTGCCTTCTGGAGCCTCCCCCGCAGCCCTGCCGCCCTTCCTGCTGCCATCATGCGGCCTGAGGGCCCAGCTTAGGGGGCACCATGGGCCCCTTGGGTGGGGCAGAAATGGAGACTGAGACTCACTGGCACTCTAGGGGCCTCCGTGGGGCTTGTCCTTCCCTCTAACATGATTCGAACCCCGTGTCCTGAAGCACCAACCCATCACCCAATCCTCAACTCACCCATCCACCAGCCAAGGCCACCAGCCTATCAACCAAGCCATCGCCCCACCAACCACCACCCAACCTATCAACTTACACCCTATTGTGCCATCAACCCAGCAACCTTCTAAGCAACATACCAACCAACCCATCAACCAATCTATTCTACCATCTTACTACCCTGCTAACTAGCCTGTCAACCAACTCACCAACCAACCCATTACCCCACTGCCCAATCAGGGGGTAGAAACTACACAGGAATGCTAACAGAAAAGGTTTAGTATAAAAGGACTATTAACTACAATGAGAGATTACCTACTAACTACAACAGATTACCTACCTAAAGAATACAGGAATAGCAGATCTCGGGAGCTGCTGTTACCTGGAGGGCTGAGGCAGAGCATCGAACAGGGGAACAGACTGGAAGACCCCCCTCCCACCATCCCAACCCCCAGAGCTGAGACCCAAACCTTGTTTGAGAGGGCACAGCAGGACCACTGGAAGAGAAGCCCTTTCCTCCTGCAGTGTCCTTCTAGCACCCTCTACCAGCAAAGCTGAATGTAGAGCTGGCCGGGAAAGGGGAAATGTTTACAGGGTCTGACTGTGTTATCACAGACCGGGTGATGGGAGCAGACTTGAAGCTGAGTGGCAGTAAGGCAGTAAGTGGCAGACCCATTCTCCTGCCACCCCCAACCCTGCAACCCCCGAACCAGTGTGCCAATTCAGCACCAACCGACCAACTGGCTAACAAGCTGCCCTCCCACCACCCACCACTCCACCATCTGCTGTTCTCTGCCCCAAAACACCAACCCCTCTACCCACCTGCCAGCCACCCTGGCAACTTGGATTTCTTGGATGTTCCAGGCACTGGGCTGAGGGCAGTGAGGGACACAGCGATGAGAGGGCAGTCTGCACCCTGAAGGAGAGACACTTGAAAGTAATTTATCCAAACTGGGTGACATACGCAACCTATGCCTATGACCAGCTTTGAGCCAACAGGGACCTGTTACGCGGGTGACGTCCATGAACGGGACAAACCATGGGCAGACAGTGTGCTCTGAAGTTGGTGGTGAGAGACCACTGTGGCCTGGTGGCAGGGAACAGCGTTGTGGGGGGGGGGTGGTGATCTGGGCTCTGAAGAGTGGGCAGAGTGCAGATGTATTGATGGGTTTGGAAAGGGGGAGGAAGGCAATGAGGACAGGCACCTCTGGTGTCTCTGGTATCCAGGAGGACTTGGCACAGGAAGACTTATGCACACGGAGGGCTCGCCATGCTGGAGGGAAGAGCCATCACGCCCCTGGGAGGAGCTGATCATATTGTCAGCTTCTTTCTCAGGCGGTAGACAGGGTTTCTGTCTAATGGGGCTCCTCCTTTTTCATCAATGACTAAACTGGAATAATAATAATGATAAAAAAAAGGCTCACCCAGCGTCCCGCAGACATCAGAAAGAACTTCCAGTCGAGGCCAGCAGGAGGCTCAGGAATCCTATTCTCTGTAGACCTTAAAGAAGAGAGACTCCCATCCATCTGGGATGGCTGAAATGTTGACCCGCACAGAGGCAGGGGAATAACTGTGATGACCCTCCCTGACCCTTTTGTTAAAGGGTTCCCTGGGGCCCAGGTCCACCTGCTCCCAGGCTCCCAACAGCCCAAGTGCCATTAAGTATCTTGGAATAAAAATCTGACTTCAGACTCAATTGATGGAGAGAGGTTCTCCAAACATTCACGGGCGAAGGTAATTAAATTCCGATCGGAGAAGATGGAGCCGTGCGGCAGGGCGGTGGGGGCAGTGTGCTGGCGCCGGGCTGCTGAGCAATGAAATCACGGGCGTGCGCAGCCCTGAGCTGGCAGCGGCACAAAGGAAATTGGAGCAGTCAAATATTTCCCTCCTCGTTGAGTTCCATTTACATGTTTATAATAGAGGTTCTTAAGGCCCTAATGAGAAGGCTGCTCATTGCAGGGAAGAGGATGATTAAGGCTCTGCCAGACAGATCAGGGACAGGAACAAAGGCCTGTTAATTACTACAGAGGGACAGGAGGGGAGCTATGCTCCAGCTCACACTCCCCCAGAGCCTCCCCAGACTGGTGCCTTCCTGTTCTCCGATGCTCAGCTTTGCCCCCAGCCCAGGTGACCTCCGGGTGGGGGGGTTGGATAGATTCCCTGGAGTTAGATTCAAAGGCTCAGGGACCATTTCCACCTCCCCTCCCTAGGTAGTAATTCCGGGCAGGACCCATGGCACACACAGATTTCTCCTCTGGAGGTGCCCCTTTGCGGGAAAGGGATGAGAGGAAGCCACACTGCTTAACTGCTTGGCCCCTGCCTGAACCGCTAGGTTTGCCTGCCCACTAGGGGGAAGCTCATATAAACGCTGGCCCTAGAGAGAGGATGGCCCCAGGGCGGTGGTAAAGCCCCTCTTCCCAACTGTTCAGGGTGCCCAGGAAACAGATATACCTGTGGCGATCCAGGCCAGAATTAGCGACTGATGACGCCATTTGATACGAAAGCAGAGTGTTCTTGCCAAGTTGATTTTAAAGCCTCTTTAGCAACTAGAGTTCATGGTGTGGTGGAAAAAGTATAGGCTTTGGGTCAACAGACTGAGGGTCCGACAGAGCTAGATTCAAATCCCAGATCTTGTATTGGCTAGCGAGGTGTCCAGGACAGGTTATTAACCTCCCTGAGCCTCAGTCTCTTCATCTGTAAAAAGGAGATGATCTTACCTGCCACGCTGGTGTTGGTTTGATGATGCAATGAAGTAGGTAATGCCGACAAAGTCTGCCATGTAGCAGGTGCTCAGTTCATGAGTTCAGCTACTATTGTGGGGCTGGGTTGATATTCTGAGGCTGAAGACTTTGAAAGTCTTCTCTATTTATGACCTGCAGGACATGGGGCTGAGTGTGTGCAGTACCTGGTGTCCCTCAGCATGCCCCTGTTCCATAGAGCCTCTTCTTGTGATAGAGGTGCCTGGGAATATTGAGAGGGAAGAGGAGATCTGAGTGGGCCCTGGAGGGGTGGAAATCTCGACCCTGTGCACTGCTTGCCTGGATGCCTCTCAGCTGGGTCCCATCCCACCCCTCAGGGCACAGGAGATGAGGGGAGAGAGACACGAGACAGTAACAGGTTTGGGGAGTACCCTGAGACCCAAAGATGAGAGAAAGAAACTCCCTGGAGGATATGGTGCCATCCTGGTCCTCCGGGGTTCAGTCTTGGGTGAGTGGGTCCAGAGGCTGTGATGTCATGGGAGGGGTGGGGGGAATGGGGAAGCAGCTGGGAACATCTCAGGGGCTTCTTGGCTTACCAAGGTGCAGTCCTTGGAGCTGTCCGAGGTGCTGGCCTCAGATTCCATCGGCACTGGCTGGCCTCACCTGCCCCCTCCAGTTGGTTGTCTGTCAGTCTTGTCACCTGTAGAGGTCATGCCCAAGCCTACAGCACTGACCCCTGCTACAAGTTCTAGAACTTTCAGACATACCTAATGCTAAGATAAATTGTTATCTCAAGCCTTAGTGCTAACAATAACCTAGTCCCTAAGCACAGCCTGCATCCTAGAGATCACTTTAACCAGAACTCTGACCAGAATCTAGACTTGAATCCAATACCAATCTGAAGTCCAGCTCTAACTCTCATCCCTTCGTTAACGCTAATCTTAAACTCTATCTTCATTTCTAACCTCAAACCTCATATTGGTTCAAACTTCAACCCTCCTCCTAACCTCAGACTGAACCTGAGCCCTAAGGACTTGGGGTTGGGTAAAGGACTGGCCCCACCTACCTCCTTATGCACATGGTTGAGCATCTATGGCAGGCACTGCCCCACTCTCAAGGAACTTGACTGTGTGTCTCTACCACCCTCATCCTCAGACAGAGGAGCCCAGACATTAACAAATTCATGTCAGTATCAACATTGACAGTATTTTCCCAAAAGGGACAGTCTTTGGAGATGTCAGCATCATTTTCCAAAGGCAAAGGATAGAGGGGGGTCATGGAGCGCTTTGGATTCGGCTCACTGTTCACTACCTACCGTGTGTCTCTGACTTCTGCCTCCGGGTTTCTGATCCACTGTGCATGCTGGCATGGGTGGGGAAGGAGGAGAGGGGCCCTCTCCTGGAGGAGCCTTTCATAGAGGCCCAGCCCACTTGCCTTTATGGAATACGATCCATACAGTTTGCATATAAATGCTGAGCAGTACTGGGTAGCACACAAAGTATCAAACACTGAGTACCTGCCATTGCCAGGCCCTCACAGACGTCCACAGCGCTAGCTGAATGGGGCTGAGAGAGTTGAAGGTCCAGAGAGGCTGGGTGGCTTGCTTAGGTATCAAAGAGAGAGGGTGGAAGAGCCGGGAATCAGCACAAGTCTGCTGCCAGCCACGGCCTAGAAGCTGGGGAGGGCAAGAGAGGAGAGCTCCCTAAAGGAGGGGGTTTGGGGTCCGGCTGCAGGTGGTGGGGGATGGGGATTTGTCAGCTGAGGGGTGAGTGTTGGGAAGGGTGAGCTGGGGGTTGAGGTGGGAATTAAGGAAGAGAGGTTGGCTGAGGCTGAGACGTGCGGATGGGATGGGCGTGGCCCCATGGGCTGTCTGAGACCAGGCCCTGGGAAAAGCTCAGAGGGAGAAGAGAACTTGCAAAGGGGAACCAAGTCCTTCTCTCCCTTGGTGACCCCTCCTGAGGGGCCTGCTCTCGTGGGATGAGATGAAGAAGGGGGATGGGGAGAATGGCGGCCAGAAGACATGTGACATTCCCTGGGGTCCACTGTAAGGGCCACGTATCTCTGTCTACCGACCCTCCACTCCTCCCAGTGCCCCCTTCTTCTTTCTTTGCAGCCACCGTCCTGGTCCAGGCCATACTTTGCCCCTGGCCAAAGCTTCCATTGCCTCCCTCCATCCTGTGGGTTCTCTACCCACAGCCAGAGGGACCTTGAGACCCTCAAAAGGACCCTCCTGTCCAAGAATCTGGGCTGTTTCCTCTTTTCTGCCAACTCACCCAGCTCTTCTCCTTGGCCTTCTGGGTCACTTGTAGCTGGGTGAACATATGACTTGTCCAAGTTGGGACACTCCTGAAACGAAAGGGAGTGCTATGAGCAGTTATGCAGGGGCAGCAGGCACAACGCCAGGACGCCCGCATGGGCTCCTTCCCCCTCCCCAGCCGACCCCCGGGGCTTCCCAACACCACCCTCAGCTCCCTGAGATCCTGCCAACTGCTAGGCTCAGGCCCTCCTGCAGCGTTCCTGGCCTGGAGGGCTGGCCTCCGTGACAGGAAAGGGCTCTGGGAGTCCCAGGAGCTGAGCCCAGCCCCAGCTGCCCACTCACCGCCCTGAGACCTTGGACAGGGTGCCTCTCCCCTGAGCTGTCTCCCCTGTAGAATGGGGATAATCGCTCTCGCTCTGCTCATCTCCCAACGTGACGGAGAACATGACAGCACTTGTCAGATGAATGCACTGCATACATGAGGCTCACTGGAGCTATTGTACCCATTTCCTGCCCAAATTTTGGCCTCAATTATTTACGTTATAGTTTAATTCCCCTCCTCCACGGAGTCTCTCTCCCTGCAGTGTGCAGCTCTCATCCTCCGCGGCCTCCAGGGTCCTCGGGCTGAGCCTGCAGCCTGCCTGCCCCGTGCAGGGGCAGTGGTGTCTCTTGTCCCTGCTGGCCTTAGCACAGCCTGGGCCACCCAGGCAGCTCCACCAAGTTGACTCGATGTTGACAAAACCTGGCTTTAGTACAATGGTTCGCACACTTAGGAATGGATCAGAGTTACCTGGTGGGCTTGGTAAACCCCAAGTTGCTGAGCCCCACCCCCAGTTTCGGAGTCAATAAATCTGGGGCAGGGCTGAGAATTTGCATTTCTAATAGTTTCTCAGGTGATGCTGACGCTGCTGGTCCAGGGACCACACTTTGAGAACAACTGTTGTTCTCAGCAAAAACCTTGCTGGCCCTTCCTGGGGGTCTCGGTCTAAGGGGGTTGAAGGGGAGATGGCCTCATCGGGAAGGGGTGTGTGTGGAGGGCCCCGGGGGTGGCAGCAGCTCAGACACCCAGGAAGTGAGCTCCTCTTGCCTGGAGGAGAATGTCAGCATTGAATGTCCTCAGTCAGAGCTGCGACATCCAAGTGTAATCTGCGTAGAGCAATTAGAGGGAGAGAGCCGAGGGCGAGTGGGAGCCGGGAAGGAGGCTGCATATTTCATGCTGTTCCCGGCTTTGAAGGTCCTGGGAAGGCACGTGGCAGTTGGTGACAGCTTCATCGTAATGAGGGATGGGGAGATGCACCCTGCTTGGGGCGGGGTGCAGAGCTCCCCAGGGGGGTGGAGGGACAAGAGGGGTAGGGGAGGCCGTGGGTGGGTGCGGATCGGAGGTGGGGAGGAGACCCTGTGAGGTGGCCTCTCTACATGCATCCCCCTCTCCCTAGCACATCGTGCAGCGGTGAGATTCCTGGAGGATTTTCAGATGCAGCTTCTAAGGACCTGTCTCTCTCCCCAAGGGCACATCTGGAACATCCCTCCCCCTCCAAAGAGGTATTTCAACACCGGCAGCAGCCTCTGGCAGAGCAAAGGCCTGGTGTTCCTGACGCTGTCCCCAGCTGGGCTCTGGTGGCACCAGGAGCCTCTGACTTGTGAGAGAACAGGGCTCATTACTATTCTGCCTCAGCCCTGCACCCTGTTTGTTCCTCCTGTTGCATGCCCCCATCCCCCACCTCCCACCAGAGGAGGCCAAGGCCATTTCTAAAGAGCCTGCCATTGAGGGCTTGAGAGGAATTTCTGAACATTAGTAAAAAGCCCCCTCCTTTCTTTTGGTTTTGGCCACATGGGCCCCCCTCAGCACAGCCCTGATGTAGGAATTTGGCCTTTGAGATCCAGGGTGAGGGGGCGTAGAGGAGGTAGGGTCCCTGCTCAGGGACAAGGTTGGCTTGGGGACACTTTCTGGGACCAGGGTGTGTGCACAGGCTCAGTGCCTCCTGTTCACAGCCTCAAAGGGCGCTCAGCACCCTGAGTTGGCTGCATTGACAAACAGGCCTCTTCCAGGCTCAGCAGGGCCAGGGCCAGCCTCTGAGCAGTCACAGAACCATTTAGAATCGGTGGCCATGGCTCCCTTCTCACAGACCCAGGTCCTCAGTCAGAGGTCGGAGCCTGGGTGGCAGGTGGGACACCTGGACAGGAGTCACACAGGCTTTGCTCTTTGCTGCACCTCTCAGCTGCCCAGCCTGCCCCCCCCCCCCAGGGCTGCATTTGCCCTCAGGGGACTTTGCAACCACAGGGTGGGCCGGGCCCTGGGAGTGGGCAGGGAGGCTGGCAGTGCAGCTGGCTTTGGTCAGGCAGACCTGGGTCCCAATCTTGCCTTTACTGCCTAGATTCTAAGGGTGTGACCTTCGATTTGCTCATTTTGAAAATGGGGACGACGGTATCAGTTTTGTGGGGGTTGTCAGGAGATGACCCATGGAAAGCACGGAGCACAGCGCCTGGCACCGGCAGGTGCGGGCCTGGAGAGGGACACAGCCAAAGCTGCTGAGGGTTCTTCAACCCGCCTCCCCGGCCCCAGGGCCTCCTCCCTCCAGCCCAGACCAGGTGGAACCAAGGACCAGCCTCAAGCCCCTCCCTCAGAGCCGCTGGAGTGAGCATTCAATCCTGATTAGCTCCACCGGGCTCCCTCGTAACCTTTTCATTAGGAAATTATGTTTAATAGAAATTGTTCTGACACCTCTCAGCAGCGTTTCCCTGCAATTCATTACCACCTCGGGGGAGGGGGCCGGCGGCTGAGCGGCTGGGCCCTCAGCTCCATGGGGGAGGGGGCCCTCCCCGCCCTTTCCCTGGTCCAGCTTTTGCTGTGCTGGCGGTAGGGACACAGGACAGAGGTGTTTCTGCTTGGCGTCCCCATGGAGAGGCTGGCCAGCTGTTGGAGCACATCTGGATGGGACCAGCCACCCTCTGTACCCTCCCTTGGGGTCTGGTTGGGAACCACCCAGCTGTAGCCAGTGATGCTCACACTGATGGCACTCCCGAATCTTGTTTAGTCCTTGCACTGTCCCCAGAAGGTACAGAGGTGCACGGGTCCCCCAGTTTCTGCCACGCAGGAAGAATCGAGGTGCTCAGTGCTCTGCTGCCTCTCTGCCTGCAGACTCCCAGCGCCCTTTCCTGTTCCCGTCCTCCCAGAAGGTCCCTGGATGAATCTCAACCTCCTCCCCTTCTGCACGCAGTCCCAGGGAGGTGAGTTTCTGTTTCCTGCCTGAATCAGGAAATGTGGTTTGCATTCTCTTGACTGGCTGGGCCTGGGGACAGACACTGGATGGAATCCTTTGTTTTATTGGTCCAGGCCTATGGGATTTGCTTCTGAGGACCAAGGCTTTGCAGAATCTCCTGTGTCTCCCCTAACTCTAGACAGTTCTTTTCCCAACATGCATCCTTGGCAGTGAGGGTGGGGACAACAAGTGCTGAGGGAAAGGCATGCCACCTTCTCTCCCTGTTCTACCGCCTTCCAGATCGGACAACAACCTGGAAAATTCTTCTCTGTGTCCCTCCTGTCTCGGTCCCAGGCTGCGGCTTTCCCCACCTCTGGTGCCTTGGATGTTTTTGCTCTGTGAAATGAACTGGGTCCCTTATCCTGTTCTCTGCTGAAGAAAAGAGGGTGTGGGAAGCGTGGCAGAGGAAACAGTTCCTGCTTCACAGCCTTCGGGGTCTGAAGGCAGCTCTGATGCCCTCGCGTGTTTTTCTGACCCGACAACTGGGGAGACCCTCTCGCCATTTCACCACCCAGTATCTGAAATTAGCAGCAGCCTAATCTCTCTCCGCCATATCACTCAATGGTGTAATTGTGCAGAAAGAAACGTATTAAAATGCAAAACACTCAGTTGTACTTCTTTATGTTAAATCCCTTCTTCGCTCTATCTCCCTTTTAATTTTACAAGGTTTTTTCTCTCTCCCCCTTTCATAAGAGGGAGAGCTGGGCACGCAGGGAATCATTTCAACTCCCCTATAAATCTCCAAAATGAATACTTAAATTCGAGGAAAAAAATACATTCTTATACCTTTAATTTCCCTGCTATGAAGTGTAATGAAAAAGCCTGATTATTTTTAATTCTTCCCTTTAATAATTCAACGGCGGAGTGATTTAAGACTAGGATTCATAATTACCTTTCCGCTTTCTTGGCAAATGGAGTTTTAATAGAAATGAGAGCTCTGGCGACTAAAATGGGTTTCAACAGGTCGCTGGGGGTGGGGGGTGTCAGGCCCAAAACCAGCTGGTGGAAGAATGTTTCTAGGGCCTCTCAGGGTGGAGGGTGTAGACTGGACACTTGGGCCCAAGTGGATGGGCCTTGTGCTCGCCGGGAAGTACCTGCCAAAACAGTGTGGGTGTTGCATGAACCATTTATCTGGAAGGCAGAAACGGGTGAAAAATGACCATCAGGAAAGTCTTCTTGATTAGCAATAACACGCTAATAACTACGATGTTAATGATAATAACTACCATTATTTGAGCAAATACTGCGTGCCAGGCACAGTGCTAAGTGGTTTAAAAACATTCTGTCTTCTAATCTTCACAATAATCTATTCTCTATGTGGGGAAACTGAGGCTCAGAGAGGAAATAACAAGCCAAAGTCAAGGAAAATGGCAGAGCTGGGGTTTGACCTCAATTCCATCCAACTCTAAAGCCACCACTGCCCTCTCTGACTAACTTCCCAAGCGCTGCCAGAATCTCTTCCCAAATGTGGGACCTGCCCCCAGGGAGTCCACAGAGGTACCCAGACACGGTGGTGGAGTGGCGTCGGAGAGAGACCTGTGGAAAGGGCACCAGGCCACATAGGAGGCAGAGCCCTGAGCCCTTCTACCAGCTCCACTGCCCATTAGCTTGGAGACACTGGGAAAGTCACTTCTCTGCGCCTCAGTTTCCTCCTCTATAAAATGGGGATAATATAAACTGGCTTATCTAATTCAAGGGACTGTAATGAGATTCAAATGAGAAAATCCACATGGAAAAGCTTTGTAAATCCTACATATCTCTACAAGGGTAAAGTGCAATTACCTTTATTTGACAATGGAATATTACTTAAAACTGATCCATTCTGTCCTACCCCCACAGCCAAGTTTTCCCTGCTGCCTGCTTCCTACCAAAATCCAGCTCAGACCTTCCCTCCTCCTCCAGGAAGCCTTCTGGATTGACCTCTCTCAGGGCCCATTGCTCCATGACCCTCCACCTTTTTCTTTCTCTATATTTCACATGCGGTTGTTTGAGTCCTTGAGCTCCCAAGAGAGCACAGGGGTGTGTGTGTGCACACCCTCTAGACTGTCAAATCCCAAGCCAGGGCTTTTCTTATTCCCCTTGTTTCATAAGCTCAGAACTCTATCTCTGTAACACATCAATATGCTGGATTCGCTGCCTGAATAGAGATGTGGATAGTGACAACCCACGGATAATCCCAAGCCATGAAATATTGGTATTGGAGTGCTGAGGCATGAAGTGAGACGGCCGTGCAGACGTGCACGCACACACGCATGCACACACGCATGTACACTACCCCTACGATCACGGGTGCGCCTGCTCACCTGAGCCAGCCTGTATTGTGCTTATCCAGCGGGGAAAATTGCACCCAGCGCTTATTTTACCGCTTATCAAGTGCTTTCCCATACATTAAAGAATGTGATTCTCTCAATAGCCTCCTGCAGAGAGAGGCAGGGCGGGGAGAGGGGTTGGATCATTGTCTTCTTTCAGAGCAGGAGAGATGAGGTGTCTTGCCCAAGATCCCTCCACGGAGTGGGAGAGCCCAGCCCCTCAGACTCCTAAGGCACAGCTCTCTCCTAGACAGCAGGGGGGCTGCCTGTGTGCAGACAGGGAGTTCTGGAATATTGTGCAGGGGAGAAGCCTGGCTGCGTGGGGAGGTGGCTTCCCAGGGGGCTCAGGACCCCAGAGTCCTGAGCTTGGGAGACAAAGCCCTTCCTGGGTCCAGTAGGAACCCGAGTCCTGGTCCAGCCTTCCTGCATACATCCCTGTGAGCTGCTCTGGGCACGGCCTTACTGAAGGCCCAGGAGCTGAGCCTCCCGGCTCTGGAGTCCCCACTCTCTGTGTCCCTGCTTGTGGTAGTCCTGCCCCTAGGGGACTCCGTAGGGAAGGAGGGCCTGGAGTTGGAGGAGGGGCTTGTGAGGACCTCTGCCCAGGCCTGGGTGGGTTCCCGCCTCCCCTCCTACCATTAATGCTCCCTGGAATGAGGAGGCCGCAGAGGGGCCCTCACAGACACTTGAGGCCTGATTGGGAATAAGTGTCTGATAATGACTCCCATCAAATGTCAAGCGCTGTGCTGCGCTCCTGGGGCTGATTGCTCCCCCTGGGGGGGTGGGTAGTCTGGCCTTGGATGCTTCTCCACTGCGGATCCCACTCCGGGGCTTTGTCTCCAAGGTGAGCTCTGCCAGGGCTTTGCCTGGGCTGTGGACACCTCAACTCTTTTTTACAGCTCTCCCTGCGGATAGAGAGGGGCCCTTTACCCCTCCTGGATGCTGCCCGGGAGGGGGTACTGCAGGTGTGGTGGTGGGTGGAAAGGGTGGGGCTGAAGCCAGAACGGACTTCCCCAGGCCAGGGCTGGGTCAGGGCCCCGAGGCTGGGCAGAGACGTAGAAGCTCAGTCAGGCTCTTCCCAAAACTCAGTGACTTAAAACAATAAGATTTATGATTTCTCATGAGTCTATGGGTTTGCTAGTTGGTTCTTCCAGCCTAGGTTAGGATCACTCGTGTAACTGTGGTTGGCTGTGGGTTCAGGAGGTACCTGTGTTAATCTAGGATGGGTTCTCATATTTGGGGGTCTGTGGGCCACAGGCAGGTTTAGAGAGGCCTCAACTGAGACCTCTGCTGTACTTGGTCTTGACCCCCCAGCTGGCTGCCCCTGCCCCCAGGACTGTTCACATGGCACTGTAGGGTTCTAAAAGAGCATGGGGCTCAGCGTGGTGGCTCACACTTGTAATCCTAGCACTTTGGGCGGCCAAGGCAGGAAGACTGCTTGAGGCCAGGAGTTCAAGACAAGCCTAGGCAACATAGCAAGAGCCCATCTCTACCAAAAAAGAAAAATAAATAATAAAAAATAGTAGCTGGGCGTGGTGGTGTGCACCTATATAGTCCTAGCTGAGGCAGGAGGATTGCTTGGGCCAGGAATGTGAGGCTGCAGTGAGCTATGATCATGCCACTGTATTCCTGCCTGGGCAACAGAGCAAGACCCTGTCTCTAAGAAAATTTAAAATAAAAAATAAATAAAAAAATAAAGGAGGATGGAAGGCCACAAGGCCTCTTGAGGCTGAGGCTTGGAACTGGCTTGCCATCACTTCCGATGAATTCTGTTGGTCAAAGCGAGTCACAGGCCAGCTCAGGGTTAATATGAGGGGAGATAAACTCCACTTCTTGTTGGAAGGAGCTGCAAAGCACATTGCAAAGGGGCGTGGACACAGGGAGGAGAGAATTTGGGGATATTTTTGTGATC
Organism: Lemur catta; assembly: GCF_020740605.2. Classification (NCBI taxonomy): domain Eukaryota; kingdom Metazoa; phylum Chordata; class Mammalia; order Primates; family Lemuridae; genus Lemur; species Lemur catta. The sequence goes on along the minus strand of NC_059134.1, from coordinate 20,946,682 downwards.
ATTCTATTATATTCAGGCTCCAAAGCCTCTGTCTCCCCGCCTCCAAGGTCTGAGTGGGAGGACTTGCCTTTGATGGCCAGGGAAGTTTTGGCAGGGTTTGACCACACGATCTCCTAGGCTTCTTCCAGTTCTGACATTTTGGGATGAGCGTATGTTGTTCTGCCAGTTGTTCTGCCAGCGGGTATATCGTCTTACCTTCCAGCTGTGTGACCTTAGATTGTTCCTCTTTCTGCCTCAGTTTCCCCATCAATGAAACGAAATAGATTAAATTTGATGATTAGATTAGATGGCCAATTGCTGGGAGCCTAGTCTGTGCTTGGTATAGGCATTATACAAGGTATTGGGCTAGAGGGCGTGGAAGGGCTGCCGCAGGAGGACTGCAGAGCCCACATGAGGGGGCAGGATGGAGCAGCTGGTTCCAACCTGAGTTCACGTCCCTCTCTACCACTTTGCACAAGGCAGTTCCCCAATCTGAGCTCGTTTCCCCTTTGGCACGATTGGACTTTGAAACTGTTTAAGTATAATTGTGAGAAGGCATTTGCTAACTGTAAAGTGTGGTGCACAAGTCAGTTGCTAAAGTCACTAGTTCCCTCCTGGACGATAGCTCTACTGCCTAGAGCTGCTCTCTAGTCCCGGGGACTCATGGATTTTATTCACTTCTGGTATTGATGGTATCTGATGTTGGTGTCACACCGTTGAATAAGTACTCCTCCAGCTGAAGAAGCACCGAGGAGTTTGCTGAGTTAGACTCGAGGTGGAAGAGGTTGTGGAAACGGGGTCATTGTCCTCAGTTAGAGGAGGCTCAGGGGACGAAGTTTCACTCTTGGAGTGTTTGAACAGATCCAGATTCAACTAACCTCCCTGATCACCTGCCATGTCCCGGGCAGATGTTATCACCTTTGACTTAATCCTCACCACGACTTTGTGGCAAGGTGTTCTTTTCCTACCGTGCAAGTCAGGATGCTGTGGCCTGTGGCTGGGAGAAGTAGAGTGAAGTACGCATGTCGGCACAGTTAGTGATCGTGTATTTAGAATCTGTCTTGTGCCAGTGGATTTGAAAAGACTCATGGCTAACAGCCTCGACCCAGGGCTGAACAGAGCTCTTCGGCTTCCAGCACCGTTGCTCTTCCTGCAGTGTCTCACTGGGCACTGCTGAGCGCCATGCCCACTGGAAATAGGACAAGCTGGAATGGTCTTAAAAGGTCGTGGGTAGGATTCAGATGAACCAAGAACTTCCTGACTACAGTGAGTCATAATGATGTTACAATAACAGTCAACGTTACCGAGGACTTACAAGGTGCCAGACACCATGCAAACAGCCTCTCATTTAAGCCTCAGAAGAACCCACGAGGTCGGCACTGTTTAGGCAACCTGCCCAAGGTCACACAGAGTGGGAAGGGGAGCTGGGCTTGGAAGCCAGGCGCTCTGACTCCATCTGAGAATGAGTGCTCTTAATTAAGGTCGTGGGCCAGGCGCTTTCTGACTTGGTCCTGCCCGGGCCCCTCTGCTGACGCCAGACTGTGTGCTGCTGGGGGAAGGGGACGTGCATTGTCTAGTCCATGCCCAGGAAGGTGCAGCTTTGTGTGAGTTTTCCCTGAGCGGAGCAGTGTACTGAGAAAAGGTGCGTGTGGAGAGAGCATCTGGGCCAGGCTTTCTTTTTCAGGGAGTGATGCACTGCTCAGATACCCAAGGCCATTAGCTTCTTTGATGGGGGCCGCTCTCTGCTTGGTTGTTTATCATGCCCAAGGGCGTGAAATTGATTCCAGAAAGCTTGTCCATTTCCTCTGGCAGAGGCGGGGGTAGAGTGGGGGTAGGCGGGCAGGGCTGGCCAGGATGAGGGACACCTTTGGGTTGGCAACATAACCCACATGGGCATATCTTTCCAGGGGCCTTAGGAACATCATCTCCATGTCCAAGGATGGAGACCTTGTCCAGGGCTGCCTGGGGACAGGGAGGAGTGGAGTGGGCAGGAAGACTGACATGGGACGGGCTGGTCAGAAGGAGGAAATGCAAAGCTATTTGTCAGGGATGATTAGGGAACTGGGCAGGGCCACGGGGCATTCCTGTGGTATTTAGGGGTCATTCTGATGGGGACTGCAGTGCCTGAAGCCCATGGAAGTGAACCTAGTGGCCGATTCTGGAGAAGGTAAGTACAAGGTACAGGCCATTCTCTATGTATATTGCCCAGTCCAGAGTGAGATATAGGTGGCTTTTAGATATAAAACAATGAAGACAGTGGCAATGATCACATCAGTAACAACACTTAGTGAGCACCTATTCTACTCCAGGTTCTAAGCTCGACCTGAGGATGTAATATGAAAAAGATGTGGTCCCAGGTCTCAGAGAGCTCAGAGTGTGTGTGTGTGTGGGGGGGGGTGAGTAGGGACGGATGGAGACTCACACGGAGGTTTGTGCTCTGTTCAGACTGCCATAATAGAGGCATGAGCAAAGTGCCTGGGCTTGAGGGCATTCAGGCAAGGGCCACTCAGGTGAGGTCTTCAGAATGAACACTCCTGACCAAAGGTGACGCATGCTTCTGCATCAGTCAGTGGTATGGTCTGAATGTGTCCCCTCAAAATTCCTATGTTTAAAATGCTAACTCCCTCAGTGATGATATTTGGAGGTGGGGCCTTTGAAGGGTGATTAGATGATGGGGATGGAGCTCTCATGATTGGGATTAGTGTCCTTATAAAAGAGGCCCAAGAGACTCTTCACCTGTCTACAATGTGAGCACACAGCTAGAAGGTGGCGTCTATGGACTCAGAGTGGGCTGTCACCAGACACTGAATCTGCTGGTGCCCTGATCTTGGGCTTTCCAGCCTCCAGGACTGTGAGAAATACGTTTCTGTTGTTTGTAAGCCACCAGTGTTATAGCAGCCCAAATGGTCTGAGACAGGCAGGGTTTGTAGCCACAGGCAATAGGAAAGGACTGGCTTTGTAGAAAAGGAATTTACTGGAAGAATGCTGGGTGGTCTCTTATAATCATAGGGAAGGATGGAGAGCCAGACTCGAGGCCATGCTTCCAGGCACCATGACCACTGCGCACAGAATCACATGGATGCGGAAACTGTGGCAGCTGCTGCTGTCTCACCAGTCACTCCCCACTGATGGCACTTCTGGGCCAGGAACTTAATCTTGCTATCATTTCTACCCCAAAAGCTGGACACGTTCATGACCACTGTTGCCAGCATGGTGGATTCTGGGCATCGCCTCTTGACTCAAATTCTTCCATTCTAGAGAGAAGTCTCTGAAGAGTGAATCTGATTGGTGGAGTCTGAGTCACATAGCTGTGCTCCAGCTGCAAAGGTGGCTGGGAAATCTAGTGTCTGCTGTCTACCTTGGGAAGGTGTGACTCCCAAGGCTGGAAACTCCCGAGCATAGCAAGGACATTTGCAGCCAAACCAACCAACAACAAACATGATAAAGTCCACGGCAAGCACGGTAAGTCCACAGAACAGGAAATGCATTTTTGTTTATTGTCAGTGAACCTCTTGCACCTAGCTATGCCCGGCACAAACTAGGCAGTCCGTACATACTTGTGGAATAAATGGATAAATGGCAGAGAAGGTGGGGGTTGGACAAGCAGTCCTTTTATTTATAGATATCCCAGGAGAGGTTTAAGGCACCCGGACAGATCTTTGAGCTTTATTTGGACCAATCTTGCCAACCAGTCTGTGATCTGGGCCATCAGTCTGATTCTCTACCCCCTCCCCCTCCCTTTTTGGGGGACAGGGTCTCACTCTGTATCCCGGGCTAGAGTGCTGTGGTGTCATCAAAGCTCACAGCAACCTCAAACTCCTGGGCTCAAGCGATCCTCCTGCCTCAGCCTCCCTAGTAGCTGGGACTACAGATGTGAACCATGACGCCTGGCTAATTTTTCCATTTTTCATAGAGACGGGGTCTTGCTCTTGCTCTTGTTCAGGCTGGTCTATCAGTCCTGGCCTCAAGTGATCCTCCTGCTTCAGCCTTCCAGCGTGCTAGGATTACAGGTGTGAACCATCACACCGGGCCTGATTCTCTTCTCTTCAGGGGACAAGCAATGGTCTGGCTCTTAGAATTAGGCAGAAAGGAATTGACCCAGTTCAAGTGGGGAGGGTTGAAATGAACATGGCTAACAATTAAAACATGTACTGATTTCAACAATCTTTACACACTTACTCAACTGTGACTACAGTTAGACACTGTTTACCCAGAGTCCAGTCCCAAGTTCCTCCCCTCTAACAGACCCTATTTTTGTTCTGATGCCCCCCCCCAGGACACGAGTCTCAGGGAGGAGCTGGCCCCATCGCCAGCTCCTGAACGACCAGATTGGTCTAAACTAATCTCTCCTTGCCAGCAATTGATCAAGAATGGGCCAATGAGATGAAGCAGGGTTGCTTTGGGGGTGGAGGAAGACGTCTTTACTCTTTTGGAAAAGTCTCTAAGAGTTGCTCCCTCTGGTCTTCTCTGAACGTTGTTGTGGGTGAGTCTAAGGCTCTTAACTGCCCCTGCTGTCTCATGGGCTAGTCTTGGGATAACATATACACGCAAAAGTATCACGAGGAAACAGGGCCAGGCTTCTAGACCACACCAGCCCCGAATTCTGCCCTACTGGTTTCCAGAGCTCCATATGATGGGAGTCACTTTCAGTTGTTGGATATTCTGGCTTTTGTCCCTGAAAACCCCTGAACAGCTGCGTGGATCACTGACCGGTCATGTGTTTGGTGGCCCCAACCCCAAGGCAAGGCTGGCATCTGGGTGGTGCTGAGAGGGCTAATAAAGAATAGCCCCTCGTGCCACTCTCAAATGCCCTCCCATGGGGACAGGTGACGATGTCTGAGATGCATCAAGGAGGGTCTTTCCTTTCAAGGTAGCTCTGTGTCTAGAGGACCCTGTTTAGGATAGAAATGCCCCAAGAATAGATGACCCACAGTCAGTTAGCATCTCAGAGCATGAAGGAGTTTATCAGGGAGGTTTGAAGCCAGCCACCAGCCATGGCTTGGGACTTAGATGAAAAGGGACCTTGAGCAAAAGAGGAGAGAGGCCGAGTCCCCCTGCCACAGGAATTCCATTGTCACTCCCCAGCAGACAAACATGGAGGAGTTTCTTCCCGTACACATGCCCTGGCCTGGCCACAGTCCTCCCAGGGTGGGGTTGGGGGGGTGTGAGGGGGTGGAACAGCCTGTGGTGGGCAAACTGAGCCAGCGGTTTTCAGGGGGATTTCTGCCTCCAAGTCACCGCCCCTTAGGGGCACGGACCGGTTCTACATTATTTAAAGACAAAGGAGGGCCCTGTGCTCCAGGTCTCCAAATGGGTCCACATTTCCCTTGGAGGGGAGTCGGGCGAAACATAAATAAGACAATTTATTCAGAGAAACCATCTCCCCTATTTACATTTAAATTGAATAATTTAAAACACCTTTACCCATTTCCATAAATTATCCCCCGTTGGACAGGCAGCCCCACAGCACGGAGGGGGTTCCGTCCCCAGGAAAAGCCTAATTACATTCCCTGCTACAAGGCTGGAGTGGGAGGGGGAGCAGAGGGAGGTGCACGGGCTGGGAGGAGGGCGCTGCCCAAGGAGGCAGACGCCTGTCTTAGAATTGGCAGGCAGAGGAAGGGAGGAAAGAAGAAGATGAGATCCCTTTAAGAGCTTTAAAATCCAGGGGTAAAGGGGAAAAAAATCTCCCTCTTCACAGAAGCAAAGGCATTGGGACCAATCTCCTGCCTCCCAGCCAGGGACACCATCCAAAGTTTGATCCTGGGTCATCTGACCTATTTTTACAACTTTGCAAAAGTTGCAGCCTTGACCTCTGGTGCCAAGGGAGGAAGAGGAAGGGAGAGAAGGAACAGGGCTTCCTCGGTGATTAGTCACAGGTGTTTCCCAAGCACCTGCCATTTGCCAGGCTCTGTGCCGACTGCCGGGGAGACAGGGGTAGCCAGACCCAGCCCTGCCCTCCAGGGCAGGAAAGGGACTCCCGTGTAGGCTGTGTGCTTGCAGCAGAAGTAGGAGAGCAGAAAGACCCACAGGCGGTCAGAGGAGAGAGAGAGGAACCATCCTACGGGATATCTGGGCTTCACAGAGGAGGTGGCTCTTGACGTGCCCCTTGGGGGACGGGTAGACTTGGCCAGGTGCTGAGGCAGGGAGAAGGCATCGCCAAGAAGGGGCCAGAGTGGGCAAAGGCACACAGGTGAGAAGGCCCGTGGTCTGGGGACTGAGGAGACCAGAGCAGATGGGAGAGGTTGGGGGTGGGGGCATGCCAGGCTCTGTCCCTCAGGAGGACTTGGAGGCGGCACAGGAGGCAGAGCTGTTGTGCAGGCTTGGTGGCATTGCTGTGGCGCCATTTCCTCTAAGGACACACTGAGAGCTTGCGTGGATGGAGCTTGGGCATTTGGATCCTGTTACTGACTCCTTTTAGACTCTCTAGGAGGAAGAGCCCTCCTACTGGCCTAGGGCCTCAGTTTCCCCACCAAGAGCCTGGTGAAGCTGGAGACTCTTCCTAGGCCTTGCTGATGCAGAGGGGACCTGATTCCTGGCAACTGCCTGCTTGGTCTTGCAGGCCTCGTGCCTCGTGTCCTGTCCTCATGCCTCCAGGATCTCCTGGGCTGTCACCCAGCCTCTTTCGAGTCACTCAGACACGAGAGCCACAGACATTCCCCATCCCCCGCCCTTCCCAGACATGGAGTCTCACCAGCTTCTCTCCTCTCAGCGCACAGATCGGAGCCCCAGCTGACTCCACCTCCTCCCCAGCTGGAGGAGAAACGGCTGTGACCTGTGTGCTGGTTTGTCTTAGAGAAGAGAACAGCCAAGGGTGGCCTGGAAGAGAGGCAGGTCACAGGCGTTTAAATGCTTATGACAATCCGACATGGCAGGCACGATTAGCTCTGCCTAAGAGACGAGGAAACTGAGGCTCTGAGCTCGGGGGAACCAGGACTCGCACTTTGTTCTGTCTGCCTTCGGAAGCCCCTGCTCCTGCCGGCAGGCCGAGCCGTGCGCCCACGAGGATGCTGACAGCAGTTGCTGGCGAGCGGAGCAGCGCTGGGGGCCATGGGAGCAGATGGGGCATAAACCTCTCTGGGAAAACAGATTAAAGTGGCCGTGGTGGTGCTTAAAAGCTGTGCAGTCCCCTTGCATTTTAATGGAATCATGTCGCTGTGTTCGTCTGCCATCTCCAAGGACCTCCTGGGGGCGGAGGGGTGCATCCACATCCAGCATGCCTGCAGCTCAGGCACACCTGGCCCCTCTTCTGCCTTTTCAGAACCAGGGCTCCTAAAATGAACCCCTCTATTCTAAGAAAGAGATTCTCCAACAGTGGCCTCTGAGCTATTTTTTAGCGTCTTCCCAGCACTTACTGTCTTCTCCTGTCAAGTCAGTAGCTTTGTCCTCTCCTACAGGTTCGGATCCCAAATCTATCATTTAAACCTGTGTGACTTTGGGAAATTCACTTGCCCTCCCTGAACCTGAGTCTCTTTAGGATCATAATGCTCACTTCAGAACGTTGCCGTGAGAATTGGGTAAAATTGTATAGCGAGCCACACGGCATGGCGTTGGGCGCACACAGTGGTCGCTCAGTAAATGTCAGCTTCTGTTCTGATGCGTCTGCCACCTCTAAGGACTTAGTGCCACCTGTAAGGACTGCACAGAGCAGTCACTAAGGAGGTCATCCCAATGACCCCTAGTCTTTCTCAAAAGTCCCAGGGAACCTCGCTGGGAGACCTTCCTGAGTCCACTCCCTGCCATGACTGTGGCAGTGCTCGGTGTCCCCTGGGCACTGAGGTGCTCGGTTTGCAGGTGCTCGCCTGTGACTGGTGGTAGAGCCGGGCCAGGCAGACCTGCTTCGTCTCCTGGCTCCTCCAGTGTTTTTCTGTGTGACTTTGGGCAATTGACATAAGCCACTGTGTCTTGCTCTGTTTGTGTCTCATTCTCCTCTTCTGTTAAAAGAGGCAAACTGATACGTACCTTGCAATGATCTAGTGAGAATTAAATGAGAGGTAACTTGGGTTAAGTACGTAGCGTGGTGTGGGGCACACAGAAGTCACTGAGCAACTGCACCGTTGTCTTTGTGTGTGTGTGTGTGTGTGTAGGGTGTAGGCTGACCCTCGTCAGGCTGAGTCCTCCCAGGCAGGGATCATCTCTGCTCTGTCCTGGGTGTCCCCAGGCACTAAACAGAGATAGTCCCCATCTGGAGGGTTCAGGCTAATGAGGAAAACAGCCCCCCCACTTCCCAGGCTTTCAGGCCATCCATCTTGTTAACTTGTAACTGTGCATTAGCTATCGGCAGAGGGCTTGCAAGTGTGGCTGGGACAGCAGTGGAGCTATGTGGGGGTGACTGCCATCCTTCTGCTGAGGCTCCCCATTTGAGTTTAGGGGGTCAATGAGGATATCCCATTTCATTCAGCAAAGAGTGGTTGAGCATTCAGAGTGTGCAAAGCGATTCCTAAGCTGCATTCTGGGCAGTAGTCGGGCACCAGAGATTCCTCAAGATCCCACCTTAGAAGTACCCCCACATGCCATCTTGCTCGTGCCAGCCCAGCCCCAGGCACGGCCAAGTAGCCAACTCTTATGGGGCAAAAGGTGGTGTCATGGGAGCACTGCCCAGGATGTTCTGGACTATGGCTTAGCCACAGCTGCTGTTTGATCTTTGAAAGAATTTCTAATTTCTTTTGGCCTCAATTTCCTCATAAAGTGGGAAATTAGATTAGATAACATCCAAGGTCATCTACAAGTCCTAAAGTACCATATTTCTAGAACTTTGGGGTCTTCAGTAGGTCTAACCTGAATCCCTTTGCTGTATTTGAAGCTGACAGAGACTATATGCTGAGTACTAGGTGAGTGACATCGGGTAGGGGTGAACTAGCCTAGTCCTCAGCTTAGGGCTGCATTTTTTCAGTCTGTCACAGTGAGAGAGCTCTGGTGGGATTGCAGTCTAATTAAATATTTAATGGAAAGTATTTGCCTGTTAAAATAACTGCCACCACCTTAGGGATGGGTCTCCTTTGTATTCTTACTTGCAGCTTGCCCCAAAATCGCAGGACTGAGCCTCACTGGAAAGCTCCCCCCAATATGGTGTGGGATCCCGAGGTCCAGACAGATTGCCCAGAGGGGAAAGGAGGCTTCCAGGACTCTGATCCTACCCTTCCTGCCCAACTTCCCAAAGCCTACTGTGGTATCCCAAGCAGGAGGCAGGAGACAGGCTCAAACCCAGATTTGGGGCTGCTTTTTATCTTGCTTGCTCCCCGAGAGCTGGGAAAAAAGAGTGTGTGCTTTTTCTCTGCGTTAATAAAACCTGAAATGAGTCTTCATTAAGGGCTCCATTAAGAAGCCACTGTTATTCTTGGCACTCATTAGCGTTCTGCTCACCACTAAATTGCCAAACTGGAGTTTTCCTGGGGCTTCGCGGAGCCCCCTCCTGATGCTGGAAAGCTGCTCTTAAGATAGAGCTCACTCGCTGGGTTTCAGAGACGGAGGAACTCGTTGCTGGTGGCCCATCTCACCCGTTCCCCTGTCTCCGCGCACGTGCTTGTCTCCTCCAGCTTTGCCGACTGCTAGAGCCTCTCTCACTAGACTGAGGATTTCGTGGACCCTGGGTGGAATTTCTCCTCTTGTCTAACTGCCCTCCTTTGCTGCCCTGTGAGTCCATTTGGACCCTTCACTTTGACACTGAAGAATGTCTTTCTTTCTAAGAGCACTTGGACTTGGCTTTCTTTCTCCTACCGTGTTCAGGTCCTAGGTTAACTGGGATAAATGACACCACTCTGCCTCTGTTGTGTGTTAAGACTCAACCCTGGATGCCGTATTTCCCTAGGGTAAATTTGTCTTGTATAATAGGTTCCCGCCCCTCCTCCACTGGCACCCTTCTCTTTCCCACCAAAGCTCATCCTCACTCCTGTTCTCTCAGGGCCTCGGACAGCTCCCAGGCCTTTATCCAGGACCTGTGGCTACCTGACCCCTTTCCCCCAAAGAATCAACTAACGCACATTAAATTCAGACTATGTGACAAGCACTGTGCTAGGTCTTCTGTCTCCTTTAGCTGGAATCACAATCCCAACAGGTGGGCTTTTGGCTGTTGTCATTTTCTGGATGAAAAAACAAACAGCCTCAAAGGGTTCCAGTCCTTGGTCACACCGGGAGTAAAAGGTAAAGCCAGAATCAAACCCAGGTTTCTGGGTTCCGAGAAGAATGCACTGTCTATTTCACCACACCGGCTTTGTCTTCTCAGCCCTTCAGACAACGATCAGAACAGACTCTGAGATCCGCTGCTGACGGCTAGCTGCTAACATGACTGTAAAACATTAGACTAAGCTTTTTGCTCATGGGTCAGAATTTTTACATCCAAGTGAGTGTGTCCCCTTTGACGTAGGTCACCTGGAAAGCTTGATACCTATTCCACTCATGTCACATTGTCAAACACTTTTGGAACCAGCCCCCACTTTGGAAGTCTGTGGCACATGGTCTTGAATGTTGGCAAATGTTCATCTTGTGAGGGTGAACTCGCTGTACTTTGGAAAGACCTCCAAAAGCATTTGGATTCAAGTCTGGAGAGTAAGGTGATTTTTCTTTGGGTCAAAATCTTTCTCAGTGAAGTGTAGTGTAGACGCTGTACCACAGTCCTGGCTTTTGTGAGGTACGGGAGGTTTTGCAAGGGTTTCAGAGCCTGCACGTGTGAAATAGAGCTTGACTGGCTACTTGGCGAGGAAGCAGGTAGGGAAAAGTGGGCACTGATGCTCAGAACCAAATGAGCCCATGAACCTTTCCTCATGTTTTTCAGCCACTTTTTTGGGGCTGGGGAGTTGGAGTTCCCCTGGCAGACGTTGACTGTGCGATCCTGGGTCAGCTGGGGCATCAGGGTTCATCAATGACCATTTTCCTGCCAAAGGCATTGCCTGGTCTGGCTTTACCTGGAGGACAATGTACATGGAGATGCTCTCTTTTCTGTCCACTGCAACAGGAGTGTGGCTCAGCCTTTGACAAAACCATTTCCTGTGTTCTTTACAGGAGCATTTCTTTGCCTAAGCTGAGCTCTTCAGCAATCATTATCATTGCTAATCATCTCTTTCAATGAACTGAGTCTTACACCTTCTTCAATACTGTCATCGGTTCCAGAAAGCGAAGAAGAAGAAGGCCGGACAATTGCTCTGGCCATACCCTGCTCTCCTCCTTTCTTTAAACCTGAGGAGTCTGTGTGACAACCCATTGTGTTTGACATGACTTCATGCGCACACACTTCTCTGAGCTGCTCAAGCGTCCCCTTGGCAGATCACCAGGACTGTGGCTGTGTTTGCCCTTGATTTTCAGGCTTCAGCAATACTCATTTTTTGAGGCACCAATGCAGGACACACTGGGTCCCCATCAGGCCAGCTGGGGCTGAGTGCGATGTGTGTGATGGGCCGACATGGAGGGTGATAGGCTCTGGGTGACAGGTGCCCCTCTCTCTGTGTCTGTTTTGGTGGGGGAGACCAAGTCTGGTGTAAGTTATAGTCATATTAAGTACTTACAATTTAGCAAGGACCCCTGGAGTTAGGGCCCTTGCCTCTGTTATTTAAGACAAGCTCAGTGCAAACTTTGAGAAATTACTCCACCTCTATGAGCTTCGGTTTTGTCATCCATGGAGTGGGAATAACACCTGTCTAGGACTGTTGTGAAGACCAAATGGGATGGTTCATACAAAAGCTTGGCTCATAACTGGTGCATAACAGGCATTCAAAATGGAATTCCAGTATATATTATAATTGCCAACTTCTTAGTGACTCCGGTTGGCTGTGAGCTGGAGCTGTTTTTGGTCAGGTGAACTAGCTAATCTCAGAGGGAGGGGAGAGGAGAGGAGCTGGGGTGGGAGCTGTCCATGGTTCTGTGTCCATCGGCCAAGAAACTTTTGGTCCAGTAAACATCGGTGATCACCTGTTTTGTGTCAGACATTCCTCTAGGCACCAGATTCTTCAGGCAAAAGGAAAGCTCTTTATCTAGACACTGAGTCTCATTCATACACAGGTGAGAATGCACATGGCATTGGTGAGCATGGGGCTGTCTTGTGTGTGCATGTATGTGGGCATGTCGTTCTAATACTGTGTGTGTCATGCGAGTGTACTGGGTGTGTGTAGGGGAGAGAGACGCGGAGGGAGGGAGGGTGGGGTGAGTGGGTGGGAGCTGAACTGAAGGAGGGGTGCTGCTGTGACACAGCTCAACTGTGTGAACTAGATGATAAGGAGGCCCCAGCTTGGCCACTAGGAGCACAGGGACTCCCAGAAACTCCTGAGAAGACTGAAGGGTGCGCTGGCCCCCACCCTGTCCCCATCCCAGCCCACCAGAGCAGAGCAAATCTGAGGCCGAAGCTGAGCTGTTCCCCTGCTGGGTACTCTAGACTAATTTTCTGGTACATTATACACTTGGCCTTTTGAACAATCAATGGCCTTAAATGCTATTTGGTTCCTGCAGCCAAATCTAAGAGAAATAAGACATAATCCATCTGGCTGATGCGGCCAGAGCAGGGAGGGAAGGAGGGAGCAAGAGGAGCCTAGCGCTGCCGGGGACTGGAGGGACACGCCAGCTTTCCCAAGAATGGGCCTTTAAGAAGTATTGATGGTGGCTAATCACAGCCCCATTTGTCTCAATGCATCCTGTCCACTCCAGCTGTCACTCCCCCCAGGGGCTGCACTCTAGCAAGGGAAGGCTGGGGCAAGGCTCAGGATTCAGGGTTCAGAGCAAGGACCCCGGCCGTTGGTGTGGACGTCCTCAAAGCCTGGACAGAGGTCTGGTTGGAGTCTCGGTCTGAAGTCAGATTTCAGGCATAGTCCCCTGGAAGCCCTGAGATGGCATCAGGCAGGCTGTACTGGGGGCAGTGACCGGGGTCCCAGAATAGGCTTAGGTTGGAGGAACACGCACCTGGCTCAGGAGAGGACAGCATGATCCCTGCAGGCCCTGGTCTGGGCCCAGCCTGACAGCGGGTGAGGTGTGAGCAGGTGCACCGGGGAGGAAGGGGCTTGCCTTGGCTTCCCTGAGGGCTGTTCCACACGGTAAGGGGAGAGCAGAATCTGCCTCCCTCAGAGCCCCTCCTCCCTGCAAGGCTGAGCTTCTTGGGGTGCACTGCTGCCTCTGATGGCCCAGCTGGGAGGACTGCACCCCAGACACCCCAGGAATGAGTTGGGGAAGTCAGGTGCCTGACCCAGGGCTCAGTTTCCCCATCTCTTTCTAGAAACAGTCACTGTCTGGAGACGGGCAGGTGGAGGATGCAGACTTCTGCTGGACCCGGGGCCTGGGTCATTTCCCCTGGGGGAACACTATGAAGGCGGGAGAGACGTGCATGGGGTGAGACCAGTTGTGTCAGCAGCCTGGAGAGTGGTGGGGGCGGCAGGAACATGCATGTTCCCCTCGGGCTACTTGGCAGTGGTTTCTCTGAGCAGGGGAGTGTGTGTGGGGGGCATGGGAGGGCAGCTCTCCGGCCCGCACCTGGCTCTGGGGTGCGGGATGTGGCCTAACTGGCTGTCTGCATTCCAAGCACATGCCCAGGTGGCTGCTGGCTCCGTGCCTGAGGTCACAGGTCACAGGTCACTCAGCCCCTGGGGGCAGTGGGGGTAGGGCAGGGCAGATGAGGCCAACAAAGGGCCCACCCAAGTGCCAGGGCACAGGAGTCAGAGACAGGGGACAGGGAGTACAGGGAGTGGGTACAGAGGGAGCCCCAAGACGGGCAGCTGGGGGCTCATGGAGGATGGTGGAAGGGAGGAGAGAAACAGCCTCCGCGTTTATCTGGGCTGTGGAATCCCCTCCCCGCAGGTTTCCACTGGAAGCCTCCCAGCCACTCACAGCCAGGGCCTGGGGGGTCCCCTCCAAGGCCTGGCCCTGCCTGGCCCTTCTTACCTAGAGAACTGCTCCTGCTTCCTCCATCCAGGGCAGCTCAGCCTTCAGCTGCCGCAGCAGTGACAGTACAGCGGTGGCAGCAGCCCTGCGATAAGGGTGGGCCCGTGCACCTCTCTGATGAGTAATTATGCCTACAGCGTGTTCCTCGGAGATGCGAGGCTTGTCTGACAAGGCACACTCTTGTTCCTGCCGCCGAGCAGCCAGGAGCCGGGTGGGGAGGCCAGGGTCTGCAGGGGACGGTACCGCTCGGGGGACCCGCCACGGATAATGAGCTGCTGATCTCAGGGGGGACTCAGCTGGGCATCCTTGTCCCTCCCCTGGCCAGAGGAAGGAAAGCAGGGGTGAGGGGTGGGGGGCTAGGTCAGAGGACTCCCCCAAAATGGGGGTCTGTAGCGGACCTGGGGGATGTCACACACTATGGCAAAACCTTGCTTTAACAATTATTATAATAGCAGAGATACCTAATATTTATAGTGTTCTGTGCTTTTCAAGCATTTTCACATTCGATTCTCACCATACCCCTTTGATGAAGGGACAGACCTTCACCCCCATTGGCACGATGAAAAAGCCGAGACCCGTGGACATTCAGCCGTTTGGCTAAGGTTGCTGGGCACAGCTGGGTTTCTTGAGCTGCTGGTGGGGCTCCTTCCCTAGGTCCAACGTGGGCAATCCCTGCGCTACAGCGGAGCCCGTGTGGCATGCCACAGGCCCTGTGCGTGAGGTCCCAGGGCGAGAGCTGAGAGGAGAGGTCTGGAGGGAGAAGGGGTCCGGGACCCTGCACTGGGGAGCTCCTGGCAGCAGGACAGGCCATTCCCACAAGGGGGAGCAAGGCTGCCCTGCAGACACAACGACATCCTGGGAGGAGGCTGCTGCCACTGATTGCAATCCGCGTGCCGGGTCTGGTGTAAAAGACACTGCATGACAAGCAGCCCTTTCCACACTGTACACACGTGAAGATGGTGCCAATGAACACCCCATTGGGAGCCCAGAGCATCTGGGAGCCCAGAGGGCTGACAGGCTCATGCTGCAGGCCTGGGTTAACCCAGGAAGGCTTCCAGATGGAGGCGGCTCTGAGTGGAGTCTGGGATAGGAGGGGGACAAGGAAAGGCCAGGCCCCATCAGATGCGAGACAGAGGGCCTGAGGCAGGGGGTGAGCAGTCTGGGATGGTGACCATGTGAGCCTGGATGTGCCTGGGGGTGGGTGAGCGGCCCAGGACAGCTGGCGGTCAAGATGGAAGTTCAGGCATGGAGGAGCCCCTGAGGGTGGTTACAAGGAACAAAATACATGATCAAAACAAACTGTGAAATGAAGGTGGAAGGAGGGACTGGGGACAGGTGAGGGGCAATCTGGGTTAGCAGCATTCCATCTGACTTGGAGTCCAGGTGGGGCCGTGGGACCTGGAACCCTCCGATGGCTGCAGGGCTCTGGGACCTCCAGCACACTCTGCCGCCAGGTTGGGCTGGGTTCTGGAACTTGAGGATGGATGGCTCCCACAGCCCATTGCCCCACCCCATGGCGCCTTCTCCCCCCAGCGGGCCCCAGCCTTCCCCCTACAGGACACCGGTTCAATGCCAGATTCTGCCTCAGGCTCCAGGAACAGTCTTGCTGCTCTGGGAAGGTGCCCTGCTGCTCCTTCTGCTCTGCTCCGCGGTGATTGATGGCTGTGGGTAGGTGGGTGAGAGCCTTCTCTGCCCCCCGCTGCTCCAGATGGCTGGGGTGGGTGGAGGCAGGCTCTGAGAGTAGCCAGAGAGGAGTGGGCAGGCCGGGAAGGGGGCCCACATGCGCCAAAGCGTGGTTCTAGATGTAGCAGCTGGTTCCAGGGACCAGGAGATGGTTGCAAAGCACCGTACTGCTGTCTTACCATGGCGTCCTTCTACGTGGGAAGACAGTAACACCTGCTGCCACCCTGGACCGGGGCCCTGAAAGACTCATGACGGCTGGGCAGGAAGGGCCTGCTGCTGTCTTCAGGGGAAACCGAGGCTCAGGGCACAAGGGGTGGTTCATCCTCCAGAGTGTGCTCCGTGAGTGCCACCCCGCCCCCGCCCCTCAGCCGTCTGGGCGCCACGGTGTGAAGCTGGGGGCTGCTTCTCTCTCCGTCTCCCTCTGCCAGGACTTCCCAGGGAACTTTAAAGGGACACATCTTCTTCTCAGGATGGGGGTGGAGGGAACCCAGGAGCTGTAGGCACCTGTAAAACCAACTTAAAAATCAGTCTAGCCAACCAGCCCCCAAAGGAGCCAAAGGGAGCTATCGAGTAACTCAAAAGCAGACACTAATGGAGGAGAAAAGAAATGTAGTTACATATTCATCAGCTTTTAAATATTCATGAGGATTGTAAAGCAGATTAATTTTCATGCCTCATTTCTCCCGTGGTTCCCGCTGTCCATATTTTACCACGGCAGCAAAAGAAAAAGGAGCTACGGATCACGGGGTCACTGGCCTTACCATCGCTTAAGGAGCGGTGCGTGTGAATGTGTGTGTGTGCGTGTGACAGTGTGTGAGTGTGTGAATGTGTGTGTGTGTGACAGTGTGTGTGTGTGAGTGTGAATGTGAGAATGTGTGAGTGCGTGAGAGTGTGTGTATGTGTGAGAGTGTGTGAGTATATGGGGGTGTGTGTATGCGAGTGTGTGAGTGTGTATGAGAGTGTGACTGTGTGAGTACGTGAATGTGTAAATGTGAGAGTGTGTGAGTGTGTGTGTGTGTGAGTGTGAGTATGTGTGAGTGTGTGAGCATACGGGGGAGTGTGTATGCGAGTGAGTGAAGGTGTGTGTGAGGGGTGCGGTAGCAGCAGGGGAGTCACTAGTCTCCTGAGGGACCAGCTGTCACTTCTGTGGATCAGGACAGTGTGAGGACAGCAGGGCGCAGGGGCAGCAGAGGAGCGTAGGGAGGGGATGGAGGTGTCTGAGGACTAGGGAGTGTGTGCAGCAGGGAGGACTCTGGGGGCATCGGGGAATTTCTGGCCTCCCCCGGGTGAAGAGAGAAAAGGACCTTCCCCAAGGTCAGCGGGAGTTTCACCTCCGCCCCCTAAACCAACCATCTGAGATGGATGACTGAGTGAGGGGAGAGAGCAGAGAGGGCAGAGAAGCGAACAGAGAGAGAAGAGGAGGAGGAGAAGGAGGACGAGGAGGAGGGGGAGGAGGAGGTGGAGGAAGCAGGGGCAGACGGAAACAGCGAGAGGAGGAAGTGCACGGGTGAGTGTTCCCGCGGGAGAGCTGGTAGAATGACGGCCTAGGCTAAAAGCAGCACACATGGAGGTCAGATGTCTAGAAGGCGTTCGGATCCCAGGGCTATCGGACCTTGTCTATAGGGAGTGGGAGAAATGTTCCCCTGAGTCATACACCAGCTGTGAGACACAGGGAAGGGAAACTGAGACAGAAATGTGCCAGCGTTGCTTGGGAAACAGCCAACAGGTGTCCCAGCCCAGCAGGGGCAAGGCGGCGTTAGGGGAGACTTTGCCAGGTGCAGGGTGTCCGGATGAGCCATCCCAGAGCCAAGGGGAGCAAACGCCGTTGTCCAGAGTAACGATGAGGCCCAGAGTTCTGTGAGGAGCACAGTACAGGCCCTTGGGGGGCACAGTCGCCGGCGCAGCTTCCCGGAGTTCCTGGAGTGTGGTTCCCGGGCAGTGGTGCAAACTATTCAAAGTCAGGCCTGGCCAGCAGCTGCAGCCTTTAGTGGTTTGGACCAACTTTCTTGGAGTAAGAGGATGGATGAGCTGGCCTGTGACGGGCCCAGCTCAGTTCGCCAGCTCCTGACCCTTCTGTGGGGCAGAAGTCTGCTCCGTGGAGCAGGTGCCCTGGGAGCTCTGGTGAGGTTTGGGCGTCACTAGGCGAGACCCTCACCAGGGGCTCCTTTCCCAGCTTGGTCCCCTCCATGCTCTGCTGCATTTCTAACTTGTGTCCAGCTGTTGTCTGTCTGGCTGGCTCCACCGGGGAGCCTAGTGCACATCTCACGCCTGACACGTCCACAGGCACGCGGGTCTCTCCCCACCCGCAGACCCATCTGGCTGCGACCGTCCCCGTACTGAGTCAGCAGCGACTCCATCCTTCCAGCCTTTCAGGACTGTCAGAAGACAAGTTACAACAAATTTAGTTTAAAGATCTGAATTGGCTTTAATTTGTGATTCTAGAATCGAGCAACACCTCATCCCATAAAACAGAATGACTCCATTTTGGTCTGGTCGGCCGGGCCTGGCGTGGGAGCTCAGCCCGAACCAAGGGCCTCCCGTGGGATGTGTTTAACAGGAAGAACAGCTCAGGAGTCATCCTCAACTCCTCTCTCAGCCTTCAGCATAATGTTCACAATCCCACCACGTCTACCCACTGTGTGGCCCCGCCCGGCCCCGCTCACTCTTCCCTCGTCTTGATGGTGGCGGTAGCTGTCTGCCCCGCTCCGGGGCCTCCAGGTCTGTCCTTTACTCAGCAGCCAGAGTGAGGCTGTCACAATGGCAGGCCATGCCCTGTCCCTGCTGGAAGTCCTCCAGGGCCTCCCGTCTCACTCAGTGTCAAAGCCCCAGTTCTCTGAGGCCCAGAAGGCCCTTCCCAGTCTGCCTCCCCCACTCTGTCCCCCTGGTCTTGTCTCTTCCTCATGCACACCCCTGCGGCTACACTGGGCTCCCTGCCATTCCTGGAGCAAGCCAGGCCTGCTGCCACCTCAGGGCCTTTGCACTGTCCTCCCTGCAGA
Source organism: Lemur catta (assembly GCF_020740605.2). Taxonomy (NCBI): domain Eukaryota; kingdom Metazoa; phylum Chordata; class Mammalia; order Primates; family Lemuridae; genus Lemur; species Lemur catta. The sequence goes on along the minus strand of NC_059134.1, from coordinate 20,928,173 downwards.
CCTTGGCTAGATGTACCTTCTCAGCGAGGCCTTCTTTGAGCACCCCGTTTACAATGGCTCCCCCTTCCCTGGCTGTCCCTCTCTCTCACCCTGCTCTATTTTTTCCCCATAGCACATTTTGCCTTCTACCACGCTACACAATTGTTTCTTTCGTTTGTTATTGTACAGTGTCCACATCCTTCTGTCCATTGGGTTCAGTGCTGGATCTCTGGCACCTAGAGCGAGGCCTGGCACACCTGGAAGTCCCATAGGAGAGCTCCCCAGGAAATACTTACTGAACAGAAGAATAACTGCTGTGGGGATTGCCCATCTAATGGAAACAACTGAAAACTGGACAACATAGATGAAACAGCTACTTGCAGACAGTGGGCAGCAGGTAGCACAGCATGGTCGTCCCCAAGAGAAGGGAAACAGGTGAGGTGGGCTCTCCCATTGCATCAGTTTAGTGTCTGGAGAAAGTTTCCAGGCCGTAACAAAGGAGGGGTCCCCAGACAGAGCCTGGTGGTTGAGTTCATGGGACAGAGGTTGGGGTTTGGGAAGGCTAGAATCTGTGGGGAAGAGTATTAGAGAAGAAGGAACTGCCTACAGAGAGTTCCAGAAGTCTGTAGAAAGATCTTCAAAACTGTGGCTGAACACTAACCTGTGTATGCTTGGAGTGAAACGCCACAAGGCTGGGGAAAGAGCTGGCAGAAATCAGTAGGCTGAGCAAATCCTGGCACTTACACAGGGCTGGGAGCAGTTCAGATTCCCACCAATGAGTGGAGAGACTTAGTATTAATAACACATGGTGCATTGCATGGAGTCCTCAGAAAGACGCTACCTTAGCCCTAGACCGAAGGCTGCCCTGGACTCATTCTAACAGAGCTTATTAATAAAAATGAGACTTAAAAGGATCAAACTGATTCCAAATAACCATGACCAGAAAGAAGTTCTACACTCTTTAAAGGAATACAACAAGATCCAGAACTCAACAATGTGAAATTCACAATATCCATCACCTAATAAAAAACTTAAGTCATACAAAGAAGCAGGAAAATATGACCCAATCAATCAACAGAAACAGACTCAGAAGTGAAAAAAATGATGGAATTAGCAGACAAGGATATGAAAGCAGTGATATGTTCCATGTCCTCAAAAATGAACATGATGAGGAGCAAATTGGAAAATTAAAGAAAAAGCAACTGGAATTTATAAAGATGAAAATAGAGTACCTGAAATGAAAAATATTGTTTCAACAAATAAATTTATTTCTGCTGCTGCTACTATCAAAACCACATGAGGGCTGGGTGCGGTGGCTCATGCCTATAATCCTAGCACTTTGGAAGGCTGAGGCAGGAGGACTGCTTGAGGCCAGGAGTTCAAGACCAGCTTGGGCAACATAGTGAGACCCCTGTCTCTATGAAAAATAAAAAAGTTAGCCAGGTGTGGTGGCATGCACCTGTGGTCCCAGCTACTTGGGAGGCTGAGGCAGGAGGATCACTTGAGGCCAGGAGTTCAACGCTGCAGTGAGCTATGATCGTGTCACAGCAGTTCAGCCTAGGTGACAGAGTGAGACCCCGTCTTTCAAAAAAACCAAAACAGAACAAAAACAACAACACAACAAAACACAAACAAACCACTTGGGGCATGGGGGCATTTCCCCCCCAAAACTTATTCTCCCAGTGGCCACTGTTGCCCCTCCACCCACCCGAGATGGCCTATAAGCTGATTACATTCACTTCCTCAGTTTCCCAGGACTCTGGAGAAACAGCCTTCTTCTTTTCTACTTGGTCCCCAAACACAATCTAGATTTCAGGTTGCAAGCAACGGCTCTCCTGAGGCTCCTTTCAGCTGGTGTCCTCTGACCTGCACACACCCCACCTCTCCTCTCCATCAGTCTTGCTTTATCCCACAACTGGTCACGGGGCTCTGCCCTGTGGAGCTCCAGGTCTAGCCAGGTTTGCACAGGGAAGGGAAGAAAGTGACAAGGTTCATGAGATCAGTGTGGATAAAGTCCTCAGGGAGAAAGAAAGCTTCATTTGGAGATCAGGGAAGCCTTCATGGAAGAGGTGGCATTTATTCTGGGTTTTAAAGGGTGGATAAGGTTTGGGCTGGTGGGAACGAGGGGACAGGTATTCTGGAAAAACTGGGATTTGTTTTGAATTCCTTCACTTCCTGCCCTCCTCCCCATCCCACACATTCTCCCCTTCTCCCGGGGCCCTCGTCTGCCAGCTGCCGACACTGCCGTGAGGCATCCTTGCCTGGTCTGGGGCACTGGGCGTCTCATTTCTCATCCTTCTCTCATCTCATCTCTCCCCTCCCCTCCACCTTGCTCTCCCCGCCCTCCAATGTGAGTGCAATATGATCAGCTCCTAATAAGGGCACAGTTTTTCGTGGGCCAATTCCCATGTGTCAATGGGCCTTCAGGGTGGCTCCGGGGCGTGCTGGGTGCGTGCAAATGGCGGGGCTGGGAGGGAGGCTGCGAAGTGGGTGGTAGAGGTCCCCTCCTTCAGGCATGCTCGCTATAGATAAGGATGGGCTTGTTAATGACAATGATACCACTGGACCAGTGATACCAAGGAGGGAGGATCAGAGTGGGGGTTCCCCAGGGTGGGAGCTCAGACACAGGATCCGAGATGACGCACGTCCCTCTCCCCCTCCCACCTGCCTGGGTCTGCCACCTCCCCTGGAAGGGCCTTTGCATGCCATCTAGGCCAGATGTTCCTCCTCTGCCTCCCCCACACCAGGGTGGAGAGGTGGTGTCCGTGGGGTGGCTGGCAGAAAGCCTGGGGAGCTCTCAACCCCTCAGAGCTTCCCACCTAAAGCCTCAAGCCCCAGGCTGGGGGCAGTACTAGCCTGTGGCCGTGGGCATCAGGGGGGCCCAGTCTGGGGAAGATTTTGGAAGAAGGCACCGTTGTGGGGTGACTGTGAGTTGGTGCCAGGTGGGGCTGGGCCTGCCTTGCATCTCCACTGTCTGGGCACTGGAGACAAGTTACTTAACCTTCCAAGCCTCGGTTTCCTTATCTCATCTGTGACATGGGGAGAACGCCGCTCCCCGCCTCCTCGCGTGGGCATGTCAGGTACAAACGCAGGTGCAGTTACTGCTGGGAGGATGCAGGCTGCGCCCCACGCACTGGCCCGGGCTCCCTCTGCCTCAGTCCCTCCAGCGCTGTCACCAAGCCCCTGGCTCCCTCACCCTTGTTCTGTGTCCTCATCTGACAGCCCTGGAGGGACCCATCACGTCCTTAATTGTGATTCTCTTGCTCGGCGGAGCCATTGGCACCTAATGTCCCGTGTTATTGCTGGTCCTCTGTCTGTAGACACCTCGCTCCTCCCTGGGCTGCTCAGCCACCCAGGGCAGCTCCATCTGGCCAGGAGCGGCCACGGTGCGGGACAGCGTCAGGACCTCCCAGGGATGCCTTGGTGACAATTTACTTCACAAATAATTTAATATCAGAGGGTGAAAGTCTCCACGGCTCTCTCCCTAGCCCTTTCTACCACTGTGGGCCTTCATTCCATCACCCTGTCCCCTCCTTGGAACCACAGGGGCACCTCCTGTCTCCAACACCAGGGCCGGCTCCATCTCCTTCCCACAGAGCCAGCCCCGGGCCCAGTGAGAAACTGAGGACTCCCTGCCCAACTCGGCTCGGATGCCCATGTTGAGTGTTTAAGGTAGGGCGCAGCAAAGTCAGTGCCGGGGAAGGTGAACTTGGAGAAAGATTGGAATCCAGTGGAGACGGGAGAACTTGTCCCAGGTGCCTGAGTGCCTGTTCCCTGGGTCCCCAGGCAGGGCTCTTGCCCTGGGTAGCACCTCTGGGGATCCAGTCCGGCCACTGCTGTCCCTCCTCCTGGCCACAGCTCTCTGGAGCATCCAGGGGCACAGGGAGCAGCTTCCTCAGGAGTTCACATCCAAGCCTGGCCTCAGGGTGGCTTTGCTCCCCCGGCACTCCCCCCATAAGTGGGCAGTTCTACCAGCTAGCCAAGTTCAGGACAACAGACTGTGTTTAAAGGGGGCCCAGAGCCACCCCAGGTTGAAGAGAGAGCTCAGAGAGGCCCTCCTGGGGAGGAGGAGCCCTCCCAGCTGCAACCCTGGTCCCCCCACTCCCTGGTCCTCCCAGCCACATTCCTGCCCCCTCTGCTCCCAGGCTCCAGGGTTGTGTATCTTTTACCTTTAGCCCAGGAAGAGACACAGAGCCCTTTGCTGTTTGCTCTCAGTACTGCGGGGATCTGCTGGCGTTTTCACAAAGAACTTCCATAAATACTAAGGGAGAACAAAAGGGAAGTAATTACAGAAAATACAAATAGCACGAGAATAGTCAAGTTTCTAAAGTACACGTTTCCTAGCCTCAGACAATCACCCTGGAGCCCAGGAGGCTGGCCTGACTTTCCAGCAGGCCCCGCGCCAGGGCTCTAGCCTTCTAGACTGGCCTGGCACTGTTCATCTTGGGCCCTGCAGGGCCAAGGAGGCTGAAGCCCCTGTCCCTCAGTTTTAGTTTCCCATCTGAAGATTTTTCTCAGCCACGGTGACCACCCTGGCTATAGTGTCTGCCCCGTTGGATAACTCACCTCTAGGGTGCAGGTTGGGGCCTCCCTCACCTGAAGAACACCTGCTAAGACAGGTAAGGCTCCCGTGTCCACCCCCAGGCCTTGTCCACTGCACGCCCACCACCCAGTCCTGTTTTCATGGCCACACTGGACATTGTTGGAGTTATTGTCTAACTCACCATGACCCCTGACCTGTCCTGCTCACACACGGCTGTGGGCATGTGGCAGCCACTTGTTCAGTGTGACCCAACGCCCTGGGTCGATGTTGATTGGACCAGAACAGGCACCTGAGCCAAACTGGGCCGAGGAGAATTCAGTCTCTGGGGTGTTGGAATCAGGGCCCAGGGACAGTCTTGTCGGGCAGTTCTCTATGGCATGTGCAGTTGGGAGCTGTGGGTGCATCGTCAGTCGTGAGGTCTGCCCGGGGGAGGAAATGAGCAGAGGTGCAGGGAGAAGCAGCAGAGAGAGACGTGAGCTGGCCTGCTCAGTGCCAGGTGGCTTTGCCGTCCTCAGTGCCTGTCCTTACTGAGTCCTGACCACACTCCTGCCCTTGGGCTCTACGAGAGACTCCTGTGCCCTTTTAGTAAATTGCCCCTTTCTACTTAAAGGCTAGTTTGAGTGGGTTTCTATAACTTGCAACCCCAGAGTCTCAACCCTTTGCTATACTATAAATGGGACAAACACAACAGTGTAGCCGGGGTCCTAAGGGGACCAAAGCTGGGCATGGTGAGGACTTGCATGTGGAACTGAGAAGGCCCTTAGGAGAGGGTGGGAGAGTCAGGGAGCACCAGGCATGTTGCCCCTCTGCGGGGCGGCTGTTGGGGTGGGGGCCCAGGAGCTTGTGACTAGGGCAGGCTTAGCAGAGGGGAGACCCTTTAGGTGTGCTCGCCCCTTACAAGCAACGTGAATTTGTTGGGAAGGGACCCTGATGCAGGGGGTCTTTAAGCCTGAGTCCTCCACCTTCCTTCCAGCGTTCCACCCCCAGCTGCCGCTCACCCCCACTCCCTGCCTCCGTGGCAGTGTGATGTGCCGGACTAGGTGTCCAAAACCTGAGTTTGAGCCTCAGCTCAGCGGCTGATGAGCTGTGTGACCTTAGACAAGTAGCTTCACCTTCCTGGCTTTGCTTCCCTCATTTTAAAAACAATCACCATAACCCCTCTGTGCTTTTCAGAGTTCCTTCAGACTGTTCCCTCCCCCCTCCCATCCCTCCCTCCCCACCCCTTCCTTCTCCTGCGGGCACTGGCCTGCCCAGCAAACCTCCCCCGGCTCCACCCCGATCGGCCCACTCGCCCACCTTCCTCCAGCTCAGGACCGCCGTGTGCTGAGCACTGGTGCTTACGGGATCTTTGAATCTCACTTTTGGTAAGATGCTCACTCAGTCTTCCCCTTCAGACAGAGACCCCCGAAGGCAGGAATACTGTCCCCTTCTCCTCCTCTGGATCCCTCAATGTGCCTGGAACAGGGCTGGACCCCGAGAGGGTGCCTGGATGAGCCCTGGCTGCATGAGCCCTGCCTGCCAGCTTGCACCCTCACCCCTGCCCCTGCTCTTTCCCATGCCCCCTCCTGGCAAGGAGGAAGCCCCAGCACCTATGTTCTCAACTAAGCCAGAGTTATGGGTCCCGCAGCCCCCCCCCAGAAAGCCAGCTCCAGCCATGAGGGGGTGCGTTTCTGGCTATTTCTTCCCGGGTGTCCATCCTCCTCACTCCTGCACCCTTCTCTCTGCAGGGGAGGCAGCGTGCCTCACCTGAGCCAGCTGCCGCAGCCCCCGTTGCAGCTGGCTCTTTGCCTTCCCCTCCCTCTCCCTGGCACGGACCAGGGACATTGCTGTCCCCCGTGGCTGCCATCCTTAGCCACCCCCTCGCCGCTCCCAGCACCTCTGTCCCCACGCTGGCTCGTCTCTTCCAGGCAGCTGGAGCAGGGCGCCTTCGATTTCTCTATTCAGTCTGAGGCGTAGCAATTTTCTGCTCTCCCATAATTAGGGGAATTTTAAGCAAACTCCCCGACAGATGATTACAGCAGGTTCAATCCCGGCTCCTTTGATCAGGGAAGAATGAGGACGTTGTTGGAATATTCTTCAACCTGCCGGCCAGACAGGCGCTGAAGCTCACGTCTGGCTCTCGGGCTCCCCCTGGAGGGCTTTGAGCTTGAGTCCTGGCGAGGGGTGTCCCTGGGTGCTGGAGTCTCCCCAGGAGAGGAGTGGGTTCAAATCCTGCATCATTAAGGATGATCTCAGCTGCGGCTTCTCTGGCTTTGGGCCAATGTCTGGGCTCAGAGCGAAGGGTGAGGGTGGTGTCTTGGATGGGAAGGGAAATTAAAGGGTCACATAGGGCAGTCTCCTGGGGCTTCTGTGAGTGGTTGTGCAGGCCATGCACTGTGGCCTCTAGACATCATTCCCACTGTAGTTGGTGTGAATGGGAGCTCCTAGGGTTGTGCAACGTCTAACCGGGACAACACACTTGACAGCTCGAACTTGCCTGCAGGAAGCTTGAATGACTCCGCTTTTCTAAACTGTCGGATGAAGAGGGGCCTCCTTAGGGTTGAAAGGGCTTCTACTCCAGTTCCATTTCCCCAGCCTCTGCCCACCACAGGCAGAGCAGAAGGAAGGGAAGAGCATGGCCTTTGGAGCAGCCCGGCTAGAGGGTGGATTCCAATTTAACTATATCCTGGCTGTGGGACCTTAGTTAATGAACCTCTCTAAGCTTTCATATCTATCTTAAAGGATTGTTTTGAGGATTAAGAAATGGACTAAAATATTGCTTGGCCCTTAATAGGTGCTCAGTAAATATCAGCCCCCTCTCCCTTCCCCACCCATTCACACACGTCCTCTTAAACATCATCACCCTCCAGGGCAAACCCTTTTCCTCTCTGCCCCCCAGCTGTGTGTCCCCCACAAAGCTGTGCCAGGGAGCCAACTGGGCACATTAATAGACTACTAATGTTTCTGGAATTCCCGAGATGTGGTCCCGGCTTTTCCATAGGTTAATTAGGCCATATTTCAGCAGTTATGGCTGTATATCCCTACACTAATTAAGTGGCTTTAAACCATCTCCACAATGCAGCTCTATGAATCATAATTAAGTGCCACCACCAAGTGTCTCTGCCAGCCAGGGAGCCCCGCACGCAGCCTGCTCTGCCGGCTCCCAGTCACGGGAGAGGCCGTGCTGGAACCGAGGGCTTGAAAAGGACTTTTTTTCCTGGGATCATGTCAGGATGGTTCCCCATGAATACTGGATGAGGCTTTGCACGCTTCCCTTTTGTTTTCGCAAGGAGAGAGAGGAATAGAAACACACTGTTGATATAGGTTTGTCTTCCCCTCCTCCCTGCTCTGTTGAGTAGATTTGAATGGATTCCCAGGGGACGCCGGCGCGGAGGGGGTGAGAAGGGTAATGCACGCGTGCTGGAGCACACGGGTGTGGGTGTCAGGCTTTGGTGAGCGTACGTGAGGCTGTGCGCGCCGTAGCTATTGTTCACCGGGGACTCACGTCTGACACAGCCAGCACGCTCCATGACTACCCGCCAAGGAAATCACACGCACCAGAAAGCACCTGTTTGAGAGGGCTGGAGCTCCCTTCTCCTTCCTGATTGTTTTGCTCTCCAAGGGCCCTGCAAGTTAAGCCGCTCGCACCATGACACCGGCCGGGGCTTTAGGCTAACGCCATGGCGGGAGTACTGGAGTCGCCGTCAGCAGATCCAGTTCTGAGTCTTGGCTCTACGGCTTGCTGATTATGTTACCTTGAGAAAGTCATCCGGCCCCCTGAGCCTCTGCTTCTGCTCTGGAAAATGCAAATGATACCAACTATCTCAAAGGACTGCTGAGAAAATGAAATAAGACAATAGAATGGTGCCAACGACCCCTGAGCTATTCTTCCAGCCGTGGAGGAGGGTTCATATGGACAGGGCCACACTGCCTTCCCCTTTGTGTTTGGTGCTCTTGGGCCTGGTGTGTTCCGTCCATGTTCATGGAGGCTGCAGAGGTCTTGGGGGGGTCAGAATCCGGGACCTCACCCGGCAGCACCAGCATTCACCACTAGGGCTGCTGGGATGCACGTGTTCTCCTTAATGGGGGAAAACACGAGGCCCCTCTTGTCTCCTCCTCCTGTGGGAGCTTGGTGAGGCCACCGCGGGTCATGATGGCAGATGGAGGGTGGAGATGAAGATGTTTGGAAAGAGTTTCTGAATCAACATTCCTGGGGCATCTATCCCAGGCTTGCAGGCTTGAAGTCCCTGGCCTCCCTGGCCCCTGTCCTGTCCCCCTGGCCCCATGCCATGCCATCTCCTGGACCCTGCTCCCCTTAGTCCTGCCTCCCCCACATTTCCAGGGATGGCAGCTCAGGCAGCAAAGATGAAAGGGGGAGACATGTCCTCTTTCTTGCTCTCTTTCTGCAGAGAGATGGCCCCAGGTACTTTGAGTAAGACACTAATCAAATAAGGACAGGTGACAGTACACCAACATCTGTGGAAGCCAGGGAGACACTCGGCTGTCCTCAGTAACAGGACAGGGAATGGGGAACAGGCGGGCAGCAGCGTTTATTTGAACTGGTTGTCACACAGCCCCCGGCTCCCCTGACAAGAGAATATCGTGTGAAGGTGCAGATAAACTCCGCTGGAAAACTGACAGCAACGGAGGCCCCTACCTCTCCACCTGCCTCTCCACCGCCGTGGCCTGTGGATTATGGCTCTGTGTAAATAGAGGGGGTGAGGGCAGGCCAGGCTTCCCAAACACCACCTGTAGGTGCAGGGAATGAGCCTTGCTCTCCCTGCTGAGGGAGGGAAAGGCCGTGCTGGGGCAGCAGGCAATGAGAGCTGGGAGGAGGTTCCTCGTTGAATGTAGGCAGAGAGGAGCTGCTTTCTTGGTACGGTGCAGGTCAGATCCAAGGTGGACTTCCTACTATCTGCACTGAGGGCAGTGAGGAAGGGGGAGCAGAGGGCGGAGGCTCAGCACACAGGAGTGTGGTGAGCCAGCCACGGCGGGGCCGGGCAGCCAAACAGGGTCCACATAGCTCCCCAGCAGCAGGAATGAAGCCTGCTGGAGATCTCAGCCGAGGACAGTCTACTGGAGAGGGGCGCTGGGCGAGGGCTAAGGGCAGTACAGGGACAAACCAGGGCCCACCAGATCACAGGGGAGGACAGCACTCCCAGGGAACAGAGGCTGGAGCCAGGGCCCAGCCTGAGGATGCAGCTCCCTTTGCAGGTGGCACCCGTGCATGTGCACAGGAAGGACGCACAATGGACATTCAAACACTGTGCACGCCCCCCATGCACACACATCTGTTCTCCCTGTGTGGACACCCAGGGCTACGGGCTGAGTGTTTGTGCCCCACCCTCCCCTCAAATTCATACACTGAAGCCCTAACCTACAGTGTGACGGTATTTGGAGACAGGGCCTTCGGAAGGTAACAGATGAGGTCATGAGGGTGGGGCCATCATGATGGGATTAGTGCCCTTATAAGAAAAGACACCAGAGAGCTCTTTCTTGAGCACACGCTCTCGCTTTCGTGCTCTCTCTCTCTCTCCCCCCCGAGCATGTGCAGGGGGAAGGCCATCCGAGCACACAGCAAGAAGGCAGCCCTCTGCAAGCCAGGAAGAGGGCCCTCGGCAGAACCCAACCACACTGGCACCCTGAGCTAGACTTCCAGCCTCCGGAACTGTAAGAAAATGTTTCTGTTGCTTAAGCCCCCAGTCTATGGTCTTTTTTTGTGGCAGGCTGAGCAGACTAAGAAACCCACGTAAACATGCATACATTAATGTAAAGGAGCAGAGGACGGCCCTGGCTGGAGCACTGACCCAAGGTCGCAGTGTAGCCTTCAGTATAGAAGTCCACCTTGCTGAGCCTCGGCTTCCTCCTCTACCCAAAGGCAGCTCACACTGCCTTCCTGCTTACTTCAAAGAGCTGTCAGGTGATGAAACAGAAGGACAGCCCTCTGCAGACTGTAAAACCTGCTCTGGCCGTGAGGCCCAGTGAGCGTCGTGGTGTTGTCCTGCACATGCCTATCCTGACTAGAGAGAGAGGGACTGGTGGCCGTCCCCTGTGCCTCTGCCACCGGCATCCAGCGCGGCGCGGAGGAGGATGTGGAGTGGGAATACTCCTTGCTCTCTCCGCCTTCACCCTTCTCCTCCTCACCCGGGTCAGAGCCAAGGGGGTGGGGAAGGGGTTCGGGGGCAGCAGCTCTGCTTCTCTCCAGCCCAGCACCCCCTAACACCCCTGGCTGTCCCGGGGGTGGGGTGTTGGCCTTCTCTGTCAGAGGGGACAAAAGTGGGAAAGGCCATAGGGAGCAGGTAGAAACAAACTGGGAGAGCTGGGTTCTGCTGTGCTTACGACCTCTCACCCTGGCGGTGCCCAGGAACCAGGAGTCCCCTGGACATGGGGCTGAGGGCCATGGAACTGGTGGGCTCAGGTCGGGGAGCGGAGCCCTGACTTGCCTTTGTGTGCACTGAGCTTGTGGAATTGGGGAGAGGGGTCCAGTGAGCCCTGACCGTAGCAAAAGAGCAGCTCATGAATAGGGACGAGTTTAAAACTTTTCTCTAGATTCCTAATGGAATGAGGCCTTTTGGTGTCCCTTCCTGATCACTCTGCCCAGCGTCTCTGCCCTTTCAGTGGTGCTGGTCACTGGCACTTTGAGGTGACATCACGCACCCCTCCAAGCTCTGGAGACCTTCGCCCCTGGGCTGATGTCCAGATTCGCTGTGACAGAGCTGGACTCTGGCAGGAGAGAGGCAGAGAGGTGGAGAAGCACCTCTTCCTTCCTCCCACTTCGTATTTGTCGAGAACACAGGGGCTCTGGATTCACACAGACTTAGGTCAAACCCAGGCTCCACCACACTCTGGCTGTTTCACATCAGCCTAAGCCTCGGGTTCCTCACCTGCAGCACAAGGGGAACCATGGCATCTGCATTACGTGGCGGTTGTGTAAATTAAATACGGTGATACATGTGAGATCAGCCAGGCACCCAGCGTGTGACACAGTAAACACTAACTGGGCTGTCTCCTCCCGTTTGTTACTGCAGCTCAGCCCAGCCTCCTGGACTCATTTTCAGGGGTGGGAAATGCCATGTCTAAAGAAGGCAAAGGGACGCAACTGAGTGACCAGGGGGTTGGCTGCCATAGGCAGAGTGGTCAGGGGTGGGCTCTTTAAGGAGGTACCACTTGAACTCGGCCTCAAATGATGAGAAAAATCAGCAATACAGAAATCGACTGAAAATGGAAGGGTGGAGCAGTGGGAGGGCACCTCCAGCACAGGGAATAGCAAGTGGAAGAGCCCTGAGAGGGGAGCAAGCTAAGCATCCTCGGGGTACTGGGAAGAGTCTGGCATGGCTGGGCCACCACAGGTGGGGAGGAGAGTGATGAGTGTGCTGGAGATGGATTTAGGGACCAAGTCAATGCCTCCAGGATCCAGGACAGGGCCTGGCACAGAGAGAAAAGGAATATATGTTCTTGAATGAGGGAATGGCCCCTGGAGCTGAGATTCTGGAAATGGCTTTTTCTTGGTTCTCTGGCCTCCCTCAGCTGTGGCAGAAAGACAAGCTAGGTTGGGGACTCAGCTCTGGGGGACATTCATTTCAATCAAATCCAATTTTGTGAAACATAAAAGGTCAAATAAGGGTCAAAGAACTCTTCTAGGGATAGAGAGAGTATGAAAAAACTAAGAGACAAGACAAGAAAGAGTGTACTAATAAGTATTAATACTCGTATGTGTCTACGATGAGTCACTGAAGGAGATGAACGTGTGATAGAAGGGAGAAAATAGTTACAGAAACAGTGACTTGAAATCGTTCAGAGTTAAAGAAATATATAATAAGCTCTCAGAGAGAAAGGGTTAAAAGCATGCTGAACAAGATAGAGAAGAAAAAATCTCATACACAGACATATTAGAGTAAAATTTAAAATTTTTTAATAAATTTTATTTTTAGAGCAATTTTAGATTCATAGTAAAGGCGAGCAGAAAGTAGAGAGTTCCTATAAACTCCCACCCCCCTCAGCTGCCCCCACTATCAACACCTTGCACCAGAGTGGTACCTTGTGACAGTGCATGAACCCACAGTGACACCTAATTATCACCCAAAATCTGTAGTGGACATTAGAGTTCACTTTTGGTGTTGTATGTTCTATGGGTTTGGCCAAACGTATAATTAACATGTATCCACCATTGTGGGATCATACAGAACAATTTCACTGCCTTAAAAATCCTCTGAGCTCATTCGTTCTTTCCTCTTCCCTAACCCTTGGCAACCACTGATATTTTTACTGTCTCCATGGTTTTGCCTTTTCAAGAATGCCATATTGCTGGCATCATACAGCATGTAGCCCTTTCAGATCGGCTCCTTTCGCTTAGTAACATGCATGTAAGATTATTCCATGTCTTTTCATGGGTCATTGCTTTTTCACACTGAATAATATTCCATTGTCAGGATGTGCCATAGTATGTTTATCCATTCACTTCCTGAAGGACATCTTGGTTGCTTTCAAGTTTTGACAGTTATGAATAAAGCTACTATAAACACATGTGTGCAGGTTTTTGTGTGGATGTGATTTTTCAGCTCCTTTGGGTAAATACCAAGGAGTAGGATTGCCCGATCGTATGGTAAGAGTATGTTTAATGTGTAAGAAACTGCCAAATTGTCTTCCAAAGTGACTATACCACTTCGCATTCCCACCAGCAATGGATGGTTTTTCTTGTTACTCCACACCCTCACTGGCATTTGGTGGCAGTGTGTTTTGAATTTTGGCCATTCTAATAGGTGCATAATGATATCTCACTGTTGTTTTAATTTGCAACGCCCTCAAGACATATGATGTTAAGCATCTTTAAAAAAATTTTTTTTTGTTTTGATATCTGTTTTTTAAAATATTAAAAAAATATTTTTAGAGATAGAGTCTCACTATGGTGCCCAGGCTGGCCTTGAACTGCTGGCCTCAAGCAATCCTCCCACCTCCACCTCCCGAGCAGCTGGGACTACAGGCAGGGGCCCCTTCACCTGGCAAGCATCTTTCAACACACTTTCTTTGCCATCTATGTTTCTTCTTCGATGAGGTGTCCGTTCAGATCTTTTGCCTATTTTTTAATCGGGTTGTTCATTTCCTTATTGTTATGTTTTTAGAATTCTTTTACATTTTGGATTAACGGTCCTTTATCAGATATATCTCTTGCAAGTATTTTCTCCCAGTCTGTGGCTTGTCTTCTTGTTCTCTTCACATTGTCTTTTGCAGAGCAGAAGTTTTTAATTTTAATTAATTCTGGCTTATCAATTATTTCTTTCATGGATTGTGCCTTTAGTGTTGTATCTGAAAAGTCGCCACCAAATCCAAGATCATCTAGATTTTCTCCTATGCTACATCTTCTGAGAGTTTTACAGTTTTGTGTTTTACATTTAGGTCTTTGATCCATTTTGAGTTAATTTTGTGAAAGATGTAAAATCTGTGTCTGGATTCCTTTTTTTTTTTTTGCATGTAAATGTTCCGTCATTCCTGTACCATTTGTTGAAAAGACTAACTTTTCTCTATTGTTTTGCCTTTTGCTCCACTGTATTGCCTTTGTCGAAGATCAGTCAGCTATATTTGTGTGGGTCTATTTCTGGCTCTCTCTTCTGTTCCGTTGATCTAGTTGTTGTCTATTCTTTTGCCAATACCACACTGTCTTAATTACTGTAGCTTTGTAGTAAGTCTTGAAGTCGGGTAGAGCCAGTTTTCTGACTTTGTTTTTCTGCTTCAATATTATGTTGGTTATTCTGGGTCTTTTGCCTCTCCACATCAACTTGAGAATCAGTTTGTCAATATCCATAAATAACTTACTTGGATTTTGACTGAGATTGCACTGAATCTGTAGATTGAGTTGGGAAGAACTGACAGCTTGACAATGTTGAGTCTTCCTATTCATGGGCACAGAACATCTCTCCAGTTAGTTCTCTGATTTCCTTCATCTGTTTTATAGTTTTCCTTATATGTATATTCACATACATATATATGTGTGTGTGTGTGTGTATGTATGTATAGATTTATACCTATTTCATTTTTTTGGAATGCCAATGTAAGTGATATCATATGTTTAATTTCAAATTCCACTTGTTTGTTGCTGGTATTAGAATGAAAGTTAAGAGCGTCAAAAACAAGAAGAGAAAGCTTCTATAGAGAAAAAATAGATCACCTAAAACTAAGGAGAATTAAAGTGACATTGGAATGATAATTAAGTGATAGCTAGAAACTGTTGGGAAAAAACTTTCAATCCAGAATTTTCTGTACAGTTAAATATTATTTATTTATTTATGTATTTTTAGAGATGGTCTTACTCTGTCTCCCAGGCTGGAGTGTAGTAGCCCAAGCACAGCTTACTGTAACCTCGAATTCCTGAGCTCAAACAATCTTCCTGCCTCAACCTCCTAAGTAGCTGGGACTACAGGTGCACATCACCGTGCCCTGCTAACTTCTTTATTTTTTGTAGAGATAGAGTCTTGCTATGTTGCCCAGGCTGGTCTCAAACTCCTGGCCTCAAGTGATCCTTTTGCCTTGGTCTCCCAGAGTTCTGGGATTACAGGCATGAGACACTGTGTCTGGCTTAAATATTAATTTAAAGTTGGGGGCAAAATAAAGTTATTCTCAAGCACAAATACTGTATGCAAAATGAATTCCAACAATTAGAAAAAGTGAATCTAAGAGGCAGATATAGCATAAGAAAAATAAGATTGGAAAAGAACTTACTAAACTTTATTGATGCTTAAATAAGTGATGAATATATATCACAATCTGAAACTAAAGTCCAAATAATATCAAAGTGATATCAGTCAAGGGAGACGGTAGGTGAGAAGAGACAAAAAGAATAGCCAAAATATCCCATGTGTCTGAAAAATAAAAACATACTACTTAATAGCCCTTAGATTGAAGAGATGATCTTAAGGGAAATTATGAACTACTTAGAATTGAATGTCAAGAAAAGCTCTACCTGTCAACATTTATGTAATGCAGCTAAAGCATAACATGAGGAAGATTTGTAGCTTTAAATACATCAGAAAACAACTGAAAACAAAGGAACTATGTATTCAAATCTAGAGGAGAACAAAAGCAGCAGAGAAAACCCAAATTAAAAAAAAAAGGAAATAGTAAAGGTAACAGCAGAAATCAATAAATAGTAAACAATACCACAGACAGCAAGAACAATATAAATGATTAATAAAAGTAAGTTTTTTGAAAAGACTCATAAAATAAACCTCTTTAAAAAGACTGATAGAAGAAACATCAATAAAACAAGAGAGAAATTTTCAAATAACCAAACTACAGAATCACAAAGGAGATAGAACTGAGGTTTAAAAACACAAAAATAATATTAGAACAACTATAAACATATGCACAACCATATACACTTGAAAACCTAGAAGAAATGCACAAATTTCTGGAAAATATACAATGTTGAAATTGGTACAAGATAAATAGAAAACTAAGAGCAAAATAACAAACAAATTATAATGGTGGTCATAAAAATCTCCCTGCCAGCTTAAAGTCCAAAGGCTCAGGCTATTTTATAGGCATTTAAAGATAAGCTCTACCAAAATTTCAGTAAACAGCTAATTGATACATTAATTATGTGCAGTTTTTTGCATACCAACTATACCTCAATAAAGCTGGGGGTAGGGGAAATGAAAACACCCCCCCAGCTAATTGGTATCTAATACAAATTATTCCAAAAATTGAAAAGAAGGAAAGCTGTCCAGGTCAATTCTTGAACTAGATATAACTTGATACCAAAAAAGAAAAAGGCCGGGCGCGGTGGCTCATACCTGTAATCCTAGCACTTTGGGAGGTCAAGGCAGGAGGATTGCTTGAGGTTAGGAGTCTGAGACTAGCCTGGGCATCACAGAAAAACGCTGTCTCTAAAAAGAAAAAGGAAAAAAGAGGAAGCCAGGCATGTTGGCTCACGCCTGTAATCCTAGCACTTTGGGAGGCCGAGGTGGATGGATCGCTTGAGCTCAGGAGCTTGAGACCAGCCTGAGCAAGAGCGAGACCCTGTCTCTACTAAAAATAGAAAGAAATTAGCTGGACAGCTAAAAATATGTAGGAAAAAAATTAGCTGGCATGGTGGTGTGCGCCTGTAGTGCCAGCTACTCGGGAGGCTGAGGCAGAAGGATCACTGGAGCCCAGGAGTCTGAGGTTGCTGTGAGCTAGGCTTATGCCACAGCACTCTAGCCTGGGCAACAGAGTGAGACTCTGTCTCAAAAAAAAAAACAAAAACAAAAAACAAAAAACAAAACAAACAAAAAAAACCAAAAACAAACAAACAAACAAAAACAAAGAAAGTGAAACAAGAAAAAAAAAAAAGAAAAATCAGCCAGGTGTGGTGGCACATGCCCATAGTCCCACCTACTGGGGAGACTGAGGCAGGAGGATCATCTCTTGAGCCCAGGAGCTTGAGGCTGCAGTGAGCTAGAATGGCACCACCGCACTTTAGCCTGAACAACAGAGTGAGATCCTGTATTGAAAACAAACAAACAAACAAACAAAAACAAAAAGGAAAAAAACATACAGAAAGGAAATTTTAGGCCACTTTTATTTGCAAATATAGGTACCAAAAACTTCAGTAAAATATCAAGTGAATCTAATACTGTATTAAAAACAATACATAGTTTCCCAAATAATGTAATACTAACTAACATGCAAAATATAACTACTGCCAGACACAGTACAACTGGATTCATGTTGTCAAGTGAAAAAGTCAGAGACACATAGGACTACATACTATATGATTCCATTTCTAAGACTTTCAAGACAGGCCAAATGAATTTACAGTGAGAGGGAAGAATAATACTTACCTTGGGGGTTAGGAGGTCGGCAAAACAGACTGGCCAGGGGAATGAGAGAACCTACTATGGTGCTGGAAATGTGCGTGATCCTGGTCTGAGTGAGTTTAAATGAATGTATGCATATGTAGAAACTCCTCAAGCTGTACATGTAAGATTTGTGTAGTTAACTGAAGTAGGCTATGCTGTAATGAAAAAAAAAAAAAAAGACCCTCCATGGGAAGAATTTATCCCAGTAATGTGAAAGTGGTTTGTTATTAGAAAGTACAGGCATACCTTGTTTTATTATGCTTCACTTTTTGCACTTTGCAGACACTGTGTTTTCTAAAATGTAAGGTTCGTGGTATGTGTCCAGTAAGTTTATTGGTGCCATTTTTCCAATAGTGTGTTCTCACTTGTGATAATTCTCACAATATTTCAGACTTTCCCATTATTGTCATATGTGTCATGGTGATCTGTGATCAGTTATCTTTGACATTACCATTGTGGTTGTCGTGGGGCACTATGAACTGTGCCAGTAAAGGACGGTGAGTAGTCGATAGATGTTGCATGTGTCCCAACAGTTCCACTGACCAGCCACTCTCCCATCTCTCCCTGCCATCTCCAACCTTCCTATTTCCTGAGACTCAACAATATTGAAATCAGGCCAATTAATAACCCCAGAATGCCTCTAAGTATTCAGGTGAAAGGAAGTGTCTCTCACTTTTAATCAGAAGCTAAAAATGACTAGCTTAGTGAGGAAGGCATGTCAAAAGCCAAGATAGCCTGAAAGCTAGGCCTCTTTCACCATTTAGCCAAGTTGTAAATGCAAAGGGAAAGTTCTTGAAGGAAATTAAAAGTGCTACTCCAGTGAACATGTAAATGAGAAGAAAGTGAAAGAGCCTTATTGCTGATATGGAGGAAGTTTGAGAGGTCTCGATAGAAGATCAGACCAGCCACAAGATTCCTTTAAGCCAAAGCCTAATCCAGAGGCCCTAACTCTGTTCAATTCTATGAAGGATGAAAGAGGTGAGGAAACTACAGAAGAAAAGTTCGAAGCTAGGTTGGTTCATGAAGTTTAAGGAAAGGAGCCGGCTCCATAACATAACAGTGCAAGGTGAAGCAGCAAGTGCTGATACAGACGTAGAAGCTGCCGCAAGTTATCCAGAAAATCTAGCTAAGATAACTGATGAAGGTGGCTACACTGAACAACAGATTTGCAATGTAGATAAAACAGCCTTAGTTTGGAAAAAGACATCATGTAGGACTTTCATAGAGAGGAGATGTCAATGCCTGGCTTCAAAGCTCCAAAGAACAGGCTGTCTCTTGTTAGAGGCTAATATCGCTGGTGACTTTAAGTTGAAGCCAATGCTCGTTTACCATTCCATAAATCCTAGGTCCTTTAGAATGATGCTAAGTCTATTCTGCCTGTGCTCTATAAATGGAACAAACAAAGCCTGTTTACAGCATAGTTTGCTAAATATTTTAAGCCCACTGTTGAGACCTACTTCTCAGAAAAAAAGATTCCTTTCAAAATATAACTGCTCATTGACAATGTACCTAGTCACTCAAGAGCTCTGATGGACATGTACAAGAAAATTAATGTTGTTTTCATGCCTGATAACACAACATCCATTCTGCAGCCCATAGATCAAGGAGTCATTTTGACTTTGAAGTCTTATTTAAGAAATACATTGCATAAGACTATAACTGCCATAGATAGTGATTCCTCTGATGGATCTGGCCAAACCAAATTAAAAACCTTCTGGAAAGGATTCACCCCTCTAGATGCTATTAGGAACATTTGTAATTCATGGGAGGAGTTCAAAATATCAACATTAATGGAAGTTTGGAAGACGTTGATTCCCAACCCCCATAGATGACTTTGAGTGTTCAAGACTCCAGTGGAGGAAGTAACTGCAGCTGTGGTAGAGACAACAGGAGAACTAGAATCAGAAGTAGAGCCTGGCCAGGCACAGTGGCTCACATTGTAATCTTAGCACTCCGGGAGGCTGAGGCATGAGGATCACTTGAGGTCAGGAGTTTAAGACCAGACTGGGCAACATATCGAGACCCCATCCATACAAGAAATAATTTAAAAAATTATCTGGGCATGATAGCACACACCTGTAGTCCCAGCTCCTTAGGAGGCTGAGGCAGGAAAATTATTTGGGACTAGGTGTTTGAGGTTGCTGTGAGCTAAGATCAGGCCACTGCACTCTAGCCCGGGTGACAGAGTGAGACCCTGTCTCCAAAAAAAAAAAAAAAAAAAAAAAAAAGTAGAGCCAAAAGATGTGATTAGATTGCTGTAATCCCAGGGTAAAATTTTAATGGATAAGGAGTTACTTCTTATGGATGAGCAAAGAAAGCAGTGGTATCTTGAGATGGAATCTACTCCTGGTGAAGATGCTGTGAACATTGTTGACATGTCAACAAAGGATTTAGAATATTACATAAACTTAGTCAATAAAGCAATGGCAGAGTCTGAGAAAATTGACTTCAGTTTTAAAAGAAGTTCTATTGTGGTTAAATGCTATCAAACAGCATCACGTGCTATGGAAAAATCTTTCATGAAAGGAAGAGTCAATTGATGAGGCAAACTTCATTGTTGTTATATTTTAAGAAATTTCCACTATCACCCCAACCTTCAGAAACCACCACCCTGATTAATCATCAGCCACCACCAATAAGGCAAGAACCTCTACCAGCAAAAAGAAGGCTGAGATGATCACTAGATGATTTTTTAGTAACAAAATATTTTTAAATTAAGGTATATCCTTTTTAAAAGATATAATGCTATTGCATGCTTAATAGACTGCAGTATATTGTAAACATAACATTGATATGGACTGGGAAGCAAAGAAAAAATGATGTGGCTTGCCTTATTGCAATATTTGTTTTATTGCAGTTGTCTGGAACCCAACCATATCTAAGATACGCCTGTATATCAACATAATTGATCACTCTAAAGCAAAAGTTAGAAAACTTTTTCTTGTCAAAGGTCAGATAATAAATATTTTAGGCTTTGTGGGCTAAACAGTGTCTGTTCCCCTTACTCAACTCTTCCATTGTAGTGTGAAAGCAGCCATAGACAATATATAAGTCAATGGGTTGGCTCTGCTTCAATTATACATTGTAAAAACATGAAACAACCCAATTCGGTCTGCAGTCTATATTTTGCCAACCCTAAATAAAAAGAATAAAGGAGAAAAAATATAGGGTCTTTCAAATGGGTGCAAAAAACTTCTGATATTAGCTGGATGCAGTTGTGTGTGCCCGTAGTCCCAGCTGCTTGGGAGGCTAAGGCAGGAGGATCGCTTGAGCCTAGGAGTGTGAGGTTGCAGTGAGCTATGATGATACCACTGCACTCTATCCCAGGCAACAGAGTGAGACCCTGTCTCAAAAACAAACAAATGAAACTTCTGATAAATTTTAACACCAATGAATGACTTTTAAACAACTCTTAGGGAAATAGGAACTTTCTTAACTTAAAAGACTATCTAACAAAATGCTGTAATGAAACTCATACTTAAAGAGGAAAGTATTTTTTAAGACAGTGTCTCTCTCTGTCACCTGGGCTAGAGTACAGTGGCATGATCATAGCTCACTGCAGCCTCAAATCCCTGGGCTCAAGCAATCCTTCTGCCTCAGCCTCCTAAGGACCTGGGACTACAGACATACACCACTATGCTCAGGTAATTTTTAAGTTTTTTGTAGAGACAAGGTCTCAGTATGTTGCTCAGGCTGGTCTTGAACTCCTAGCCTCAAGTGATCCTCCCGCCTTGACTTCCAAAAGTGCTTGGATTACACGTGTGAGCCACCATGCCTGGTCAAGAATAAACTTTTGATGTGTTCTTATTAAGGTCAGAAACAAGAAAATAATGTCCACTGTCGCACTGTTCAACAGAATACTGAAGGTCCTGACCAATGCAATAAGAGAGGAAAAAGAAATTAAAAATATAATATTGGAAATAAAGAGATAAAATAGTCACTATTTGCAAATGATATGATAATTTCATGAGGAAACCCAAATAAGTCAACAAACTTTTAGGACTATTAAGAGAGTTTAGTAAGGTTGCTGTATTCTAGATCAACATGGAAATTTGAATACAAAATACATTAATACCATTGACAATATCTGTGCAACAAATCCAGGTTTTGAGGGGTGGAAATTTATGCACTTTGGGAAGCCCTCTTTAAGAAAAATAAAATAAAACTACAGATTCAAAGTAAATGTTCATTTAGAATGAGAAATCACAATTAGTTATAATTTTAAAAAACTAAAAAGTATAATGAACTTTACAAACAGAAAAGTAACTTTTAAAAAATTAGTTAACTGCTTGATTTACCTCTATTTTTGCACCTTTATGTTCACATGTCTAGTGAGTCAGGACACTGGGT
Source organism: Lemur catta (assembly GCF_020740605.2). Lineage (NCBI taxonomy): Eukaryota > Metazoa > Chordata > Mammalia > Primates > Lemuridae > Lemur > Lemur catta. The sequence goes on along the minus strand of NC_059134.1, from coordinate 20,906,489 downwards.
GGGATAAATTCCAGGAATTCGTGAAAGTCATTCTAATACCAAGACACCTAGCAATGAGTTCACTATACATGGACGTGATTGTGAGCCACATAAATACATCCCATCAAGCCCAAGTTAGAAGTATCTCCAGCTCAAATTCTTCTTAGTTGGAGTTCCAAAGTACCTATAAACACTGTAGGGTTGTTTGACATTAGGGGAGGTGGAAGGGAGGGGAATTGGGATGGAAAGAGACAGCAGTCTTTGTGAATTGTGATTAAAATACTCTATTTTTAAAATTTTACAATAATGTGGATAGATTTCTAGGTCCCTCTCAGGATCCCAGAAAGGAGACTAAACCTGCCTCTGACAGTAGCAATGCAAACTACAAAGGTCCTAAGAATTAACATAACAAAGAGGGCCTGAAACTTTAAAGAAAAAAAATTCAACTTTGCTAAGGCCATTAAGACCTAAATGAATAGAAATACTATGACCTTGTTTGGGGATGACTTTATCTTGGAAAGATACCTATTAGTCTCAAATTAATTTCTACGTTCAATTAGATTCCAGCAGGAATTTTGGGGAATTAAACAAATTGAGTATAAAATGTATATAGAAGAACTGAGATCCACAAATAGCTAATCCAATTTTAAAAGAAGGACAAAAAGAGGCAACTCTTGTTCTGCTGATAATCAAACTGATTACAAGGTCATAATAATGGAGCAGTGTGTTACTGGCACAGGAACAGACAAATAGGCCGAAGGAGCAGAGTCAGAGACCAGGAACAGATGTAGACATACATAAAAAAACAAACTTAATAAACAAAAACAGGTCTAAATAAATAAAACTACTAGGGAATTGAGCATATGATAGAGGATGTATCACAAATCAGTGAAGGAATGATGAATTGTTTAGTAAAAGGTATCAGGAAAAATTGTTCACTGTTTTGGAAGTAAGTTGGGTTGGATTCCTACTCAACACTATATTAAAAAAAAAAAAAAAAAAGAAAAGCCCAAGTGGAGAAAGACCTAAATGTGAAAAGCAAAATTATGAATAAAATAAAATGTATTAAAAATAACTCTGAACCTTAGAGTGTTTCTTTGAAAAGATTAAAAAGCAATACACAAACCATAAGGCACAAAACAAATGGATTTGATCCCATTAACATACGAGATTTGTTAAAAAAATCAAAAGACAAACAATAACCAGTAGAAACAAAGTTAACAGAGGGGTGACAGAGTGGAAGCAGATTGCTGTGGTTTGGATGTTTGGCCCCTCCAAATCTCATATTGAAATTTGATCCCCAGAGTTGAACGTGGGGCCTGGTGGGAGGTGTTTGAGTCATGGGGGCAGATCCTTCATGAATGGCTTGATGCTCTCCCTAGATAAAGAGTTGAGCTCTGTATTAGTTCATGCTGAGAGCTGGTCGTTTAAAAGAGCCTGGCACCCCTTCCTCTCTCTCTTGCTCTGGTTGTGGCCATGTGACATACCTGCTCTTCCTTCACCTTCCGCCTTGACTGGAAGCTCCCTGAAGCCCTTACCAGCCAGACGCAGATGCTGGTGCCATGCGTCTTGTACACTCTGCAGAACCGTGAGCTGAATACGCCTCTTTTCTTTGTAATTTACCAGGCCTCAGATATTTTCCTTATAGCAACACAAATGGACTAATACGTATATTTTTAAAAGTCTAAAACTGACAAAGGTTTAATATCCAGCATATATAAAGAACTGCAAATCCAAACACAAGAATTAAATAGGAAAAAAAAAAAAAAGAGGATTTCAATAGCCATTCACAGAAGTGGACATGTGAATAGCTCATAGCTATAAAAAGGATTGTTGAATCTCTTCAACCCAAATTAAAATAAGAAAGTCCCCCTTTAGTCCCTGAGCTTGGCAAAAATTAGAAAATTGAAATCATGTCGAGTACTAGTGAGGAAGTGGGAAAGAGAAGGCGCCCAGTCCCTGTTGTTAGGAGATGGAGTCAGGACAGCCAGGCTGGGGAGAAACCTGTATCAGGGATGTGTGCACCTTCCCCATCCCTGTCCTCGTGGTTCCGAGAGACGTGTGCCAGGAGGAGACAGCAGCCTGGTGTCCTCCACTAGGGGATGGGTAAACAAAGCCTGGTGTTTGTGTCTGATGGAGAGTCACTCGGCAGTCGCAGGTAATGAACTGCATCTCCACTGAGCGATCGGGAAGATCTCACAAGCAACCCAGAGGGAAGAAATGTAAGAGCCAGAATGGAATTGATAGCATGAAACCGTTTATGTAAATTTCAAGAACACAGACAACATTGTGCTTTTAAAGGGTGCCCGTATGTCTAACTAACCAAAGCCCGAAACCCTAGAACGGAAGAATGTTTTGACCCCTCGAATTTGACCCAGGAGACATTTTGACACGGCTGTGTCAAAATGCAGCAGGTTGGTTGCTTATTACCCAGGAATGTTCGCTACAGAGGCTCTTGCCTCTTACTGGGCCCCTAGGGTGGGGTTTGGGGATGGGGTGAGGAGTCTGCTCTGCTCCTAACTTAGCAGTAAGAACAAACTACAGGTTTAATGGCTGCTTTAGAGGCCACATCAAGTGTCTTCATGTCAAAACAGTTTCATCAAGATGTCACTTACCCTCCCAGAAATAAGTTAAAAGGCCTTGTTCCAGTAAGTCCTCTGGGCTGTGGAGGGGCCAATCTTATCTTTTCTGGAAGAGTCATTTGCCCTGTGAATCTCTGTGCTGCTGGAATGTCATTTTCAAGTGGGAGCGGCACCTTTCCTGGAGGAGCACTCTGGGACCAGTGCTCATGCCCTGGGGTCCCAGGCCTCAGTCCAGCCTCGGTAGCCCGGGACCCTCCCTCCCGGCCTCTCCTCTGTGATTCTGCTGTCTTCCTGTTTGCATTTAAAAGCAAAAGATAAAAAAGAAGTAAAATAAATAAGACCCCCCCAAAATGTTTTCAAGCTAAAGGATGACTTAATGAAAATAGTTGAGATCAAAATAGTAAAAACAGACAGCTTGAGTAAAAAGACAGAAAGCTCAACTGGATGGGACCATAAAAGGCCAAGTGAAGCCTTTTGTCTAAATTAAAAATAACTAAAGCCATGAAGCAGGGAGCCTGAGGTTTGGTGTGTAAAACTTCTAGAGGCTCATGTCAGAGGAACGCCCCCCGAAGCTACGGGACAGAGCCAGGGACAGGGAGCTCTCCTGCCCCCAGGCCAGGTACCCAGGGGCCCCACTTGGTGGCAGAACTGCTGGAGAATCTCCAGTTCTGGGCTGGGAGTCCAGTTCTCACTTCCTCAGGAGCCCTCCGGGGCCTCTGCTGCTTCCGTGCCTTTGTGCAGCTGCTTTCTGCCCACCTCCCTGCTGTCCTCCTGCTCCCTGGGCCCGCCCGGCCGCAGCATGTGGGCTCTTGTCCCACTTCTGCCACCTGCTAGCTGTGGGACTTGGGCAAGTGGCTGAGTCTCAACTTCTGTCTGTCTCCAAAAGGGAGAATCAGCAGAGGCATCCTTTGGACTTCTTGGACACTACGGAAAAGTGAAGGATTTTTAGTAATGGAGGCTCAGCTCAGGAATCCCTCCACCTTGAAGCCCTCCAGGAGGACGTCCAGCCTACTTGCTCTTCCCCTGTCCAACCTCTCACCCAGACTCTAGAGTACTTGGACAAAGCACCAGTTTATCCTTTCACTTAGGGCTGTGAACACCTAAGATATCTCCTCTGTGCCTGGGAAAGTGTGAAGTTTATTAGTCGGTGCTTAATAGATATTAATTGGTTGATTGATTGAAAGGTCTGGCATTCTCTTTGCTTCCTGCCTCCCCAACCAGATTGTGAGCTCTTTGACAGGTAAACCTCCTATCTCTTCCTCCCTCCTTTCCATTTATTCTACTAACCAACAAATACCTGAGCCTCTATTATGTGCCAAGCCCTGTTTTAGGCTCGGGACATACCAGGCAGACAGTACTGTCCTCACAAAGCCTATATTCTGTGGGGTGCGGGAGGGAAGGAGGAAGAAGCTGACCACTTAAAAAACAAACAAACAGACAAAAATAACACAATTTGAGAAGTATAATGGACAAAAAAAAGCTACTGTGCCGGGAAACAATTGGGGAAAGGAATCTACTTAAGTAGGGTGGCCAGGAAAGGTCCCTGTCTGGGAAGGGGACAGAAGATGAGCCCCGGTGATGATGAGGAGGAGCTGGCTGGCTGGTGGCCGGGGCAGAGGTGGGGAAGAGTGTCCCCATCCCTGCGGAAGGAACCACCTCTGTCTGCAATGGCTCTGAGGCAGAAAAGGAGGCCGAGGGGACCTGGGGCAAAGCTGAGGGGACAGGAAAAGGGTGGAGAGGTGGGAGGTGAGGTTTGAGAGGGGATCAGGGGACAAATCATATGGGCCGGTGCTTGCAGGCCAAGAAAAGGATGTGGGTTTTCTTTTCAGGGCAGCAGGAAGCCATGGGAAGGTTTTAAGCAGACGAGTGATGTGACTATTCTGTACTTTTGAAAAGATCTTTAGGGGGATTGCAGAGGATGTAAATAACACCATGAGTGTGGAATCCGTCAGTTTGAATGTGGGACATTCCATGGGACCAGTCACCTGCCTGTGGGAGGCAGCGGGGTCAGTTGGGAAGGGGCGAAGGAGGCCGGGGACTCGTAAAGATTTAGGAGACAGCAACCAAATGCAATGGACCGGCCTTGTTTGGATCCCGATGTGAACAAACCAACTGTAAAAAGTCATTTTGAGGCCACTGGGGATATTTGAACATAGATCATGACATAATATGAAGGACCCTTGCTCATTTTGTTAGGTGTGTTGATGGCATTGTAATTAGGTTAAGGGAAAAGAACTCCTTATCTGTCAGAGATGGATAGTGAAGTACTTACAGGCAAAATGAAATGGTGTCTGAGATGTATTTAAAATCTTCAGGAAAAAAATGTGTTAGGGAGAATAGATGAAACAAGATTAGTGAAATGTTGATAAGTTTTGAAGCTGGGTGATGGATACATGTGGGTTCATTATACCAGTTTCAAAAATTTTTTTACTAAAAAGCTAAAAAAATATTAAGTTCCCTGGCTTGCTGTAGTGGGGTGTATGGTGCCCACAATATACAGCACGTGGGCACCAGTCCCCAGAGGATGGGACTCCCTCTGAGGGCAGAGTGAGGAGCCCCGTGCAGCGTGCATGGGGACTCTTGGTGGGTGGGGGAGGCACTGGCAGGGAACCGTCTGTAGATACTGTTCACTGCCCCTGGGCGTGGGCCCAGCCTGCCCCCAGCCAGAGGCAATAGAGGGAATAGACTGTGAGCCGTGGGGTCAGACAGACCTGGCGCAACCCCCAAGTTGGCCAGTTGCTTTCTGCTGCCTTGAGTAGATCCTCTGTTTCTTACCTGTAAAATGAGAACAGTTGCAGCAGCTTTCCTGGTGCGTTGTCACAAGTATTAAACAGAATAGTGCGTGTCAAGCTGCAAGCTCATTGCCAGGTGATGGTTACTGATCAATTCCTTGCAGCAGTCATGGGCATGGACAGACTGGGCTGAGGCACAGCACGACTGGGTTCTGGAATCCTCTTGTGGGGATTAGTCTTCAGTATCTGAAAAGCTGGGGAGGGATACATGTGTTGAAGTACATGTATCCTCATGCATGTGTGTACACCTCTGGCTAAATTCACACACATGCACACACACAGGCACCCCTGCATGACAGGGTGTGGGTGGCAGAGAATACGGAGCTCCCCATGGCATATCTGGGCAGATCTGGAGCTTGGCTTCTAGGAAGGGCTGGATATGGTCCTCCCCAGAGGACCCAGAGTGGAGGTGATAGAGGGTGATGCTCAGAGGAGAGACTTGGCCGTGTGGCCCATGGAAAAGCCTGGGCACTTGGTGCCCAAGTGGGAGGACATGACTACAAGTGAGGGCAGCACCAAGGGGCAAGCAAGGGACCGAGGAGGCACTGTCATAACAAGAGGGGAACAGGCTGGGGCAAGAGGGGGTCCTGGCTGGGAAGCCTTCAAATACGAGGGAGAACAGGAGCGCTTACCAGCACCACGGCAGTGTGAGGGCATTGCCCCGGGACCTGCTTATGGTCCTGCAGCTTCCAAGAGCTGGACCACCTCTTGGCCCCTTGCTGCCCTGCACACAGCCCCCACCCATCTCCACGTGGCATCTGGTTCTTTCTTTGTGGTTGGGCAAGAGAATTGCCAGCTGGTCAGGCCTCCTGAGACTCTTTTTCTCTGAAGAAGCTTCTGGAACTCAGGTCTGGGGGGAGGGGAGTGTTGCAGAAAGAAGTTTGGGTGCCAAGGTGGGGCACCCCTGTTTCCCAGGAAGGGAAGCCAAGGAGGCAGGGCAGAGAGGACAAGTGCCCCCTCCCTGTACCCTTCCTTGCTCCACCGCAGGCACAGGGCCAGTAAGCTATTAATTCAATTCAATCTTCATCACTGGGAAGGAGCTCTTAATCAAATCCTAAGTTGAGTGGAGGAGATCCATTCTGCTTTCACTTGCTCTATTCCAGAGAACAATTTGGGGAGTCGCTAATCCTGCCCACATCACATTAACACCAATAAAACACCCCGACAGCTCCCACTCTCCAAACGTCAACATTTATTAACTCCAGAGTCCAACGCCAACTTCAGTGCAGCCTCCCCCAGCACAGGCCGGGCGGGAGGAGCTGCTGGAGAGGACCTGTGGCCTCCCCACGGCGCCTGCCCCAGGGGGAGGCTGGAGGGGGTGCTCAGAGCTAGCAAAGGCTCGGGCATATCCCCCTGGCAGAAACCTGGGGACACTGTGTTGGGGAGAGGACTTCTGCTGCTTCCACTAGTCCAGAGGAACTTCGTCTTCCTGCCCCTCATCCTAGAAAGTTCCCCTTCTAGTCCAGTCCCCTCCCCGAACTTCCACCCCCAGCCTGGGAAGGAGTCCTGGCATCCTGCTGGCACTCGGGCACCCCCAGGCCAACCAGGGCTGGAGGCTGGGGTGCGATGACATTAGACGGTTAGGGGGTCTGGGGAGCTCGGGCTCAGGGTCTGGAAGTCAGAAGACATCTTCATCTGCCCAGGCCACAGCCAGTTCCCCCTCATCTGTCTCAGAGCCCCCCGCCCCAGTCTTTGTGGCTGAGGGGAGCTTCTAGGAGGTCCTGGAGGCCCAGCGGGTTCCAGCAGCCCAGCTCTGGAGATGACGGGGACTCACCTCCCACGCTTCGGATTTCCCCTCTCAGGAGCCCCGCCCCCACGGTGACCGTGAATACCACAAAGGCAGTAACTGTGGTGGAGGAAGAAGCTCCCCTCTTATCTGAAGCAAATTCAGGCACATTTGGCACTCTGCTCCACAGTCCCTCCCTCTTTGTTTTAAATGGCTTACCAATTAAGTTGCCTCACTTTCTCCTCAGGATCTTTGAGTAAATTCACAATCCAGGTCGCTGGGCCATCTTTACCTGTGTCTTCAAGTGCTCCCGGAACTCTGGGGGCTGGGGGCCCTAGCTTGAGAAGCAAGGCCTGGAGTCATTGCGTGTCTGCCTCCCCATCTGGCAGTGCCCACGGGTGTGAGAACTTTTTATCTGGGGAGTTCTTTATAAAGGGGCTGTGACGATTTCCCAGGGCTGTGGTAAAAATGACCACTGACTGGTGGCTTAAAACAATAGGAATGGATTCTCTCGCTATTCTAGAGGCCAGAGGCCTGAAATGAAAGTGTGAGCGGGCCTGTGCTCCTTCGAAGGCTCTAGGGGAAGGTTCTTTCCAGTCTCTTCCAGCTTCTGGTGGCTCCAAGTTCCTTGGCTTGTGGCAGCTGTAAACTAAACTAAAATCCTAAGCCCCCTTGCCAACTGAATGGACCCCCTCCTGGCCAAGGGGATCCCAGAAAAATCTTAACACATTAACTGCCACACTAGAAAAAATTTTTTCCTTGGGGCCACAGTATTTTATTAGGAAAATAGAACAAAAACTTTGAAAACAAAATAATCCTTTCTAATTTAATGAAAAATTTATGATTTTTATTGTTTTCTGTGAGTGAGTTACATGCAACTCGTGGCACTAGAATCAATCTTTATGCTGCACACCACTCGAGTTGTATGTGACTCACGACATACTTACTGAATTTGTTTTGAAGAATTGAGTCTTCATATGCTTCACAAAGCCCCGTTCTCAAAACTAGCGTGAGTTAAATACAACTCACATGGCACTTAATGTGTTGAAACCGAGTTCCTGACCATGAAGGGAAAAAAGGTTGGACATGTGTCCTTATACTGCCTCTGTTTTGGAGTTTAGATCGAACAACTGACCAGCATTAATGTTAAAACAGAGATGGTAAGACTGATAAAACAGACTCTTCATGACAATAAGATACAAAATTATCTATAGGACCTAAGGCCATGTAGGGGAAAGGTTGAATCACCTGCAAGTCATCAATTTGCTTAATAGATCACTTAAGTTGGTAAATTGTGGCTTGTCTCTGATGAACAGACTTCTTTATCTTAAAACATTCCAAGCCTTTAAAGGAAGCTTTATTTCTTGAATCAATTACAAATCAAAGAATCTTTGCACCCACCTACTACCTGTAAGCGCCCCCCCCCACTTCAAGATGTCCCACCTTCTCAGGCCAGACCAATGCACCCCTTCTGTATATTGATTTATGATTTTACCTGTAATTCCCATCTCCCTAAAATGTATGAAACCAAACTATAACCTGACTGCTGTGGGACCACTTGCTCAAGACTCCTTGGGCGTAGCTCCCCAAGCTAGGGCCACACACACCCAGCTCAGAATAAACCTCTTTAAATTATTTTACAGAATTTGAGGTTTTTTTCTGTTCTCCAATCTCTGCCTCTGTCTTCCTATCTCATTCTCCTCTGTGTCTGTGTGTCATAAATCTCTCCTTCCTTTCCCTCATAAGGACACTAGTCATTGGTGTAGGGAGCAAGGTCCTCGGCCTCATAAAGTTTTGCTGAAAAAATCACTGACATGATGCAGATTGATTAATTGGAGAAAAAGATGTACAAATTTATTTAACGTGTACACATGGGAGCCTTCAGAATTAAGCTCCAAGATACCAGAGAAGTTGTCCATTTTTATGCTTAGGTTCAACGAAGGATGGACAGCCATGGAGAAACATGACTGGACAAAAAGGGTATGATCTAGTGCTGATAGACTGAGAGGGGAACCCAGCAAGGCCTGACTGTCCAGATTCTTCTTGGCCTCTCTGAGCACCATTCCCTCCTTCTGGGTGTGGGGCAGGGCCCTCTCTGGAATGCGGGTCTCATGACTTACAGTTAAACAAGGTGGGTCAGGTAATTTCTCTATAGCCAGTTTTCACACACAATAATTTTAGGTTTTATGGCTGGCTTTGGGGAAAAGGGGTTCTGGCTTTTATAACCCACCTTGGGGAAGAGGAATTCTAGTTTCTATGGCTAGCCTTGGAAGAGAAGGGGACTCAGAGGAAAGAGGAGAAGATCAGAGAAGAACTTTTTCTTCTGAGTCCTTCATTTTGGGGTACTGTTTTCTGAGCCTCCTCATTGGATTTAGGGATTACCCTAAATCCAGGATGATCTCTCTGGGTACAAGGGAAAACTTCCCCTTCATCCTCTGAAGGCTTGCTGAAAAATCAACGAACAAAAGGCAGATTAACAGGAGAAAAGGCAGACAAATTATTAACGTGCACGGGAGTCTCACACAATGTAAGAGCTCAAAGAAATGGCCAGAAGGTTGAGGCTTTTATACCATGTTGAGGTTACAGAAAGAACAGGGGCTCAGAGCACGGCCAAAGGCAGGTTTTGGTGGTAAATCAGGTTATGAGGATGAGACAGGTTATGGGAGGGGAGAGGGGAGGAGGCCAGGCTAGCAAAGGTGGTCTTGTATAGACAAAACCTCACTAGTGGACACCCCTCAGAGACAATAGATGGTGAATGTTTCTTTTGGATCTGTAAAGATGTTAGACTCTCAGTTAATCTTTTCTAGGTCCAGACAAGGGAGGGCCTCAGAGAAAGCCTGGCTACATCCCCGGGGATTCTCTACAGATGCAAATCTCCTGCACAAAAGACAGCTTTGCAGGGCTACTTCTGTTTGCAGGCTCTCTGAACAGTCATCTCAAAATATGTCAAAGAAGTATATTTTGGGGTAAAATATTTTGGTTTCCTTCAATCTCATCTCGAACCTATTTCCAAATAAGGTCACATGCACAAGAACCAGGGGATAGGACTGGACATTTCTTTTCGGGGGACACTACTCAATCCACTACAGGAGCCAACTCTAGCAACACTGGGTGGTACCAGGAGAACTAACAAAGCAAGACCCAGACTCTGGATTAAATGATTGCTATGGTTTGAATGCGTCCCCCCAAAAGCATGTGTTAGAAACTTTAGTCCCCAAAGCAGCAGTCTTGGGAGGTGGGTTCTAACTGAGGTGTTTAGGTCATGAGGGCTCCAACCTTATGAATGGATTAATGCCCATTATAAAGGGGCTGGGGCTGCAAGCTTGATCCCTTTGTCTCTCTTGCCCTCTCTTTTCCCTTCTGCCTTAGGATGATGCAGCACGAAGGCCCTCACCAGATGTGGGCCCCTTGACCTTGGAATTTCCATCTTCCGGAACTGTAAGAAATAAATCTCTGTTCTTTCTACATTCCCCGTCTCAGGTATTCTGTGGTAGCAGCACAAAACAGACTAAGACAGTGGCCTAATGAAATGAAAGGTCTAGGAAAATCATGAAGGGCTGTCTATGTACATGGTAGTTAATAAACATCTCCACTTGCTAATTGTGTGAGCTCAGGCAAGTTCCTTAACCTCTCTAAAGCTGTTTCCTCATTAGTAAAGTGGAATGATAATAAAAGCAGTCGTCAGGCCTTTGGAGGGACTGAATGAGACTTCACATGAGGCACTTAGCACATAGACAGTGCTCAAGAGCACTGTGGTGGGGCCCTCCGAGAGGGATGGACCCCAGAAATTAAATCCGTGGCTTCCTCCCCCTCCTGTGAAAATCCTTGGCTACCTCCGAGTCTTGGCAGGGATGGGAGATGCCCTTGGAACTTCTGAGAGTGGCTTTCCTTAGAAGAGAAGATGCAGAGAAACTAGTCTAATGACCCAGAAGAAGAGAACCGGACTCTTCATTTCTGAGAATTTAGAGAAGTTCAGTCCCCCACTCTTGGGGTTGTTGAGCACTAGGTGGGAAGAACGTAGTTCCAGGTTTGGAAGTAGAGGAAGACCAAGTACACCTAGAGCCGGCTTGCACCCGGGAGGCGGCAGGTAGCTGAGCAGAATGAGCTGAAGACGACAGCTTTGGCTCTTTGGCTTCAGCCCTAGGGGTCCCCAGGGTACTGCTGAGCTGAGCGTCACTCTAGGGAATTACCCTTTTCTGAAAGGGCTCCACACAAGGGAGGTGGCATCAGCTGGGGCCTAGGTCAGGCTCCTTCTGTCTCTGGACTCTGACCTGAGCTTTGGGGACAGCTTGGCTGTAGACGGGCTCTTTTCATCCACCAATCAAGGCACTGGGGGGTGTGGGATGGGGTGGGCAGCCACCCTGGATGTCGTCTGCTGCAGGGAATCCTGCAGCGGCTCCTGTGGCTGCTGCATGACGTGGGGACTGAGCCCCATTCCCCTGCACTGCCCTGCCCTGGTTATCCCATTGAGGGGGTGGAAGCAGCCTCTACATTTCCTCTAAGACCCTGGGAAGCACCAGGGAACCTGGGATGCACCCAAGCAGGGACTGGCTGGGGAGAGGCTTGAGTATCTGCTCTATGGGGACAGACGGGGCACTTTACTTTCCCCCCACATAGGCTGGGGGCCGCTCTGCCTACATTGTCATCCTCTACATTTGAATGACTCGTCCTGGGAAAAATCTCCGCTTCTGAGGCAGCACACTTGCTGCGGTGACTCAGGGTGCTTCTTAAGCTCCCTTTGGGCACTGCTATCAGAGTCAGCTTGTGACAATAAGACACCTGGCTTTACAATCACTCCTCATTGTTGACCCAAAACAGCATCCCACAGCCTGATCATTCCCCACGTGCCAGACTTAGCTCAGAATGACTCTTGTTTTTTAAACACATCTGGTGCATTCAGTGGCCTACAGCACGTGCCTTTGAGAATCCACCACGGAAGGAAGTATGCGTCACTGAGGACGGGTTTGAGTTTTGGAAATGATGTTGAGGCCCTCTGAGTCAAGTCTGGAGGATTACGCAGCGGGGAGGAGCTCTTTAGAGTGAGGATGAAGGGGCTCCAGAGGGCTGGGGCAGACCACGCCATCAACCGCAGCTCTCAGCCCCGCTTTTGCTTCTGTGGCTGCCCCTGGTCACCACAGCAGATGTGGCCAGACAGTGCCTCACTCTCTTGCCATCTGCCCAGGGCTTCCCTCCTACAGAGCTGGGTGCGTTCTGTCCTCTTTGTCTTGGGTGCATTCTGTGGGGCTCTTCAGAGTTTCCGCAGCAGGAGTGAGACTCAGTTGCCCACAGTGGTGACCAGCTCAATTAAGAAAACTTGGCTTGGCCTCCTCCTTCCCTGTTTGGTGCTTCCCAATCCCCCTCCCAACCGTTGTTGTTCCCTGGGATCTTTTTCCAAAGTAAGCTCCCTGCATCCAAGGCTCTGCCTCTGGGGGAACGCAGGCCAGGACGGCTGCCCTGCTGGGCTTCTTGGGAGGCTTTCGGCAGAGACTGAGGACGAGTCATGGTGGGTGTCTGTTGGGATACTGGGTCACAGGAGCTCATAGTGTCCCCATGTGTCATATATATGGGCCATTTCTTTTGCTCTCTTTTTTTTAAAAAACAGTTTTATTGAGATATAACTCACCCACCATACCATTCTCACAAAGAGTACGCTTCAGTGGTTTGTAGTATATTCAGAGTCGTGCAACCACTACTACAATCAATTTTAGAATATTTTTATCAGCCCAGAAAGAGCCCTGGTATCCATTGGCAGCCTCTGTCCATTGCTTCTCCAGCCCTATCCCTCTAGGTCTGCGTCCCCAACCCCCGGGCTGCGGACCCAGTACTGGTCCATGGTCTGTTAGGAACAGGGCTGCACAGCAGGAGGGGAGCAGCAGGAGAGCTAGTGAAGCTTGTGTGTATTTACAGCGGCTCCTCGTCTCCCGCATCACCGCCTGAGCTCTGCCCCCTGTCAGATCAGCACGGCATTAGATTCTCATAGGAGCATGAGCCCTACTGTAAAATGCACATGCGAGGGATCTAGGCTATGTGCTCCTTATGAGAATCTAATGCCTGATGATCTGAAGTAGAGCTGAGGCAGTGATGCTAGAGCTGGGGGGGGGTCTGCAAAATCATCCCCAAAATTTCCCCCGCCCCCATCTGTGGAAAAATTGTCTGCCATGAAACCAGTCCCTGCTGCCAAAAAGGTTGGGCACCTGCTGCTCTAGACAATCACTGCTCTACTTTCTGTTTCTAAGGATTTGCCTATTCTATGAATAGATGATTCTTTTTAATGGAATAGATATAATGTGTGGCTTTTTGCACCTGGCTTCTTTCACCCAGCATAATGTTTTCAAGGCTCATCCACACTGTAGCACCCGTCAGCACTTCCTTTCTTTTTATGGCTGAATAATAGCCCATTGTATGGATATACCACATTTTATTTACCCATTTACCAGTTGATGAACATTCCGATTATTTCCACCTTTTGACTGTTATGACTAATGCTGCTATGAATATTTGTGTACAAGTTTTGATGCAGATGTGTGTTTTTAGTTCTTTTCATTATATACCTAGGAGTGGCATTACTGGGTTAGCTCTATCTTTTTTTAATTTTTTTTTTTTTTTTGAGACAGAGTCTCACTCTGTTGCCCAGGCTAGAGTGCCATGGTGTCAGCCTAGCTCACAGCAACCTCAAACTCCTGGGCTCAAGTGATCCTCCTGCCTCAGCCTCCCAAGTAGCTGGGACTACAGGCATGGACCACCATGCCTGGCTAATTTTATATATATATATATATATATATATATATATATTTTTTTTTTTTTTTAGTTGTCCAGCTAATTTCTTTCTATTTTTTTTAGTAGAGACAGGGTCTCGCTCTTGCTCAGGCTGGTCTTGAACTCCTGAGCTCAAATGATCTGCCCACCTCGGCCTCCCAGAGAGCTAGGATTACAGGTGTGAGCCACCACACCCGGCCCTTCTTTTAATTTTTAATGTTATTGTTAGATTAGGCAACACATTCCCATGCTATCTCACAATTTAAAAGGTACAAAAGGAGAATTCCTATTCTTTCCTCAGTGGCAACCAATATTTTCTATTTTAAATATTGCCCGGGCTAGATGCCGTGGCGTCAGCCTAGCTCACAGCAACCTCAAACTCCTGGGCTCAGGTAATCCTTCTGCCTCAGCCTCCCGAGTAGCTGGGACTACAGGCATGAACCACCATGCCCGGTTAATTTTTTTTTTTTTTTTTTATATTTTAGTTGTTCGGCTAATTTCTTTCTATCTTTAGTAGAGACGAGGTCTTGCTCTTGCTCAGGCTGGTCTCGAACTCCTGAGCTCAAACGATCCGCCCGCCTCGGCCTCCCAGAGTGCTAGGATTACAGGCATGAGCCACCGCGCCCGGCTAAATATACTTTTTGTATCTAAGATCCAGATGAAAAAATGTATGTTTTGGAGATGTTTCTAATATATTTAAAGAATTATGAATGTGTTCTTCCTTTTTATACACAAATAGTAATATACAATACACACTATTCAGTGCCTTACTTTATTCATTTAACATTAAATCTTAGAGATTGTCCCATTGTTCCATTACAAAAGGAACTTTTCATTCTTTTATATCTGTTTAGTATTCCCTTGAATGGAGGGAAATAATTTATTTAATTTAAATGATTTATTTAAACAATCCCCAATTAAAAGGCATTAGGTTGATTCCAATCCTTTGTCATTACAAACAGTGCAACGAAGAGCCTTGCACAAATATTATTTCCCCCATGTGTGAGCTCATCGTTGGATACATTTCTAGAAGTAGAAGAACCTTAGCAAAAGGTGAGTGAATTTTAAGTTTTGACACATAATGCCAATTGTGTCCCACAAAAGTTATACCAATTTACAGCCCATCAGCAATGTCTGAACGTGCCTGTTTGCACATAGCCTCACCAATCTGATGGGTGAAAAATAGTATCTTGGTGTAATTTGAATCTGGAATTGTGAGTGAGTTACAGCATCTTTCATGCTCTTTTCTGTAAAATCCCTATTTGTATTTTTCACCTGTTTTTCTACATGATGTGATCATTTTCTTGGTGATTAGTGAGTACTTTTTATTTATCAGAGAAATTAGCGCTTTGTCTGTAATACGAGTGCCTAAAACTTCTCCCAATGAGTTAAACCTTTTGCTTGTGTGTATTACTGTCCATAGACATCAGTTTCCCTCCCTGAGAAGCCACTATATCCCTGTAGCTCTGGGACTTGTTCTGATAATTAAATGCAAGCAGACGTGTGCATGTCACTTGGCTGAAGCTTGAACTGCTAGCACTTCACACATTCTGTGTCCCCCCTGCGTTGGCAGTTGGCATTAGCAGATGATGACTGTGCCTTCAACTTGGCAACTCAAAGTGAAGGTGACAATACTGATGACATGGGAGTAGAGGCCCCAGCCAATCTGCAAGCGAATGTGTAGTGTGGGCAAGAAATAATCCCTCGCTGCTTGATACTACTCAGATTTTGGCTTTGTTCTTGTGGCAGCATAACTAGCCTATCCTAACTGATATAGGTTGGCTTTGCGACAAAGAACTTTTACTATTTTGATGAGGTTAAAATGATTAATCCTTTATTTCATGACTTCTGGGTTTGTATCAGAAGATCTTCCTCATTTCTGGATTATTATTTTTAAAATCCTCCCATGGTTTGTTGAAAAGCCATTATTTCTCTTCTAATGTGGGATGCCACCAGGTGCCAGTCTCTGATTGTTACTGTTCCATAGTTGGAGAAGTAGAGCCTGGGGCAGCAGCTGCTCCCCTCTGGGCCCCACCGTGACCACAGTGCTAGAGATTGTGTCTGGCTCCTGCTATCAGAGACGTGGTTGCCCATATTTTGTTCCAATGAGGAGCTTACTCTCTGGCACAGAAGCCCAGAGCTGGGCATTCCAGGGCCTTCAGGGCAGCTCCAGGGGCATCAGACACTTAGGCTTCTTATGCGCTTCAGCTTTACCCTACTTAACGTGTGGCTTTCTTGGACCTCATGGTGTGAGATGTCTGCTGGAGCTCCAGCCATCATGCCTGAGTTTCATCTCCCTTGCTCATCTCCCTTTTAAGGAACTTTCTTGGATGTCTCACCTAAAATCTTCTGTTTATATCTTATCACCCAAAACTTAGTCCTAGGGCCACAGCTTGTATCACGAGGGCAAGAATTATAGTGTTCATGGTGTTGGTTCGATTGAATGTTGCAGGCTGCTGATGAGATCGAATGATAGAGAAATTCTCTGGCAGCCTAAGGGGTTTGGGGGCAGAGCCTGCTCCTAAAAAGTGAGCTCTGTGGTGGCAAATCCCAACAGAAGGCACCGCAGCCCTCCCCATTCCCTCCTCGCTCCCTGGCCACTCCCAGGCCCTCTCCAGCTTTTGGGGACTCTGAAGAAGTGGCTGCGCCTGTATGTGGGAGAGCACACCTGGACGGGAGCCTGGCCTCCACTCTGGGAGTCAGAACCCCTGGGGGTCTTTGGCCAACCCACCCCTGACTGGCACTGCTGGCTGTGGCTTTAAGTCCTCTGAGCCTCTTTCTCTCTCTGTGAACTTGAGCAACATGAACAGCTTCCCAGGGCTGCTGTGATAAAGTGAAATCACACCTGGGAAAGCTTTGGAGGTTGCAGCTCTTGACTGTGGGACAAGAAGAGAAGACTGGCTGAGAGACTCTGCTGCCGTGTGCTGGCCCATGGGGCAGGGGCTGCCCGGGTGCTGTCAGAGAGGCCTGGAGGAGAAGAGCGTGGTGCTCAGCTGTTCCCACACTGCCCACTGCTTCCTGATCATCCTTGGGGATTTTTCACCAGCTCCGTGAGCCCAAAGTCACCAGCACCTCCCCAGCTTCCTTACCCCAACTCCAGCCCTGGTCTGGCCTCTCCCAAGCAATGACCCCTTCACAAAATCCACCAGCCCCTTCATCAACTTCCTCCTACCCTGTTAACATCTCTAAACATGGCTCACCCCAGCCCCTTTCTTTTCCTTTCCCCTGCCTCCCTAGCCCAAGTCATCTCAGCCGCCTGCTATTTGTCATTCATTACTTGTATTAGTCAGGAAAGGCTACACTTATGCCTTGGTAACAAAAGACTCCTCATTTAAATGGCTTAGTATATGCACGTTTGTTTCTTGTTCTCATGAAATTCTCATGGGTCTCTCTAGGACAGCTATCCCCAGTGATCTGGGCGGCTTAGATCTGGTGAAGGTGCCATCTCAGCACTTGCCACAAAGGATGAAGAGAGATTGGGGGACTTGCACCTGCTCTTCTATGCTTCAACCTGGAAGTGACACTTAGATCCATAGCCCACTGGCCACAGCAGGGTGCATGGCTCTGCCGAACTGCAGGTAACTGGGAAATGCAGGAGCACATAGAGCAAGTATCTGCAGTGAAGTCTCTGTGAGTAGCAGTAACAAATGCAGTAGCTACAAGTGACAAAAGCCCATAGGAACCTGCTACTGGTTCATGTTCAAGCTCCTCCCTGGACCTCAATAGCACCTCTGATCTGGCCTGGCCAAGCCCTCCCAGCCCATTGCACACCTCTCTCTTCAGGTGTACCATGCAGAGTCCTGCCTCCAAGGCCTTGTCTGTGTGCTTCTGCTTTATCAACCACTCACCCATGTTGCCCTCTTTCCTAAGTTCTTCAGGGCCCAAGTCAAGTTCAATCTCTCCTTTTGGCTCAGCCCTTAGTGCTCTCCCTACTCTGAGCTTCCCAAGCCTTATTTTTAAGCTTCTCACTCAGCCCAGAGTATACACTCCATCTACGACCCGTCTCGTGTACAGGGAGAAAAATAATTTGTTCTTCAACCCTCATAGGTTCTCAGTTGGAATGGACCCCTGCAACAAAAGACAGATTAACAAGAGAAAAACAGTTGAAGGACATGTATATTCCATATATATATGTATACATGGGACATACCTAGGGTATGAATAGTTCTCAGACGTGGCTTTGAATTCCAGCTTATAGATCCTCTTCAACAATGAGCAGTCAATTTTTAGAGAAGTGATGAGACAAAGGAAAAGCACTTTGAGTTTCTAGGTGCAGAAACTTGTGGGAAGGCAAATAACTGGCAAATAAAGGCTGGTTAGTCAAACTTGTTACTAAGAAGTATTTGTTACCCTGGTGGGGTGGAAGGCGAACCGCTTGAACTGCAAGTGATCCCTCTGGTACCATCTCCAGACTGATAAGGGTCTCAAGTTGTCTTTGGTGGTTAACCTGTGTTCTCCCAGATAGAATGGGGAGTGGGATATCTTTTGTCTTGTAAATCAACGTCTGCGTTTAGGCACATAGAAGGATGGCAGAGAGCTTTCTTGCATTTGCCTCTAAATTGCCTTCAGCTCAACAATCTTTCATCTTTTGGGGTGGCATGTTCCAGTCTCCTATACCAGACTGCAACCCTTGGAGGTCAACGGCTGTGTCTTACCCTTCTTTGCCCTCCCAGTGCCCTATTCAGTAGGGCTCCTAGTGATTCTCATCCCCACAATGGTTAGTTACTGGGCACCCATTAAGTACCAGCCACCAAGCCAGGCACTAGGAAGGAATGTGAGGAACAGTATAATATGGTCCTGGAAGGAAAGAAACTGGCCTTTATAATATATGCACCTGCTATGTATCATCTAATGATTAAGAAAGAGAGACGGCTCTCGAGTCTGCCTGGGGGTGATTCTTGCCTCTGCCGTTAATTTAGCTATAAGACCTCAAGTTACTTAACTTCTTTAGCCTGAGTTTTCTCATCTTCCAAAACAGTAATGATCATTACCTACTGTATTAGCTCCCCAGGGCTGCGGTAACGAATTACCACAAACCAGGTGGCTTAGAACAACAGAAATTTATCCTCTTACAGCTCTGGAAGCCAGAGTCCAAAATCAAAGTGACAGCAAGGCCGTGCTCCTTCAGAAGGCTCTCAGGGAAGAATTCCTTGCCTCTTCCTCATTCTGGTGGCTCGCAGCAATCCTGGGTGTTCCTTGGTTTGTAGGTGCACCACTCCAATGTCTGCCTCCACATTTCCATGGCATTCTCTCTCACTCTGTCTGTGTTTCTCTGTGTACTTTTCTTATAAATATGCCAGTCACTGGATTTAGGGCTCACCCTAATCCAGTATGACCTCATCTGAACTAATTACATCTGCAAAACCCTATTTCTAAATAAGGTCACAGTGTGATGTTCTGGTTTGACATGAATTTTTGGAGGACACTTATTGAACCCACTACACCTATCTCATAAGATTATTACAGGGATTAAATGAGATGATGCCTGCAAAGCATTTGACACAATGCACGGCACACAGTGAAACTCATTGAATGTTAGTGATTTTTAGGACAGTACGCTAATCTGGATTATTTTATTTGCAAATGTCAGAAACCCAACTCAGTCCTGGTGTGGCTGGATCTGGGTGCTTAAATGAGGCTATTAAGGATCTTTTCCTCTTCATCTCTCAGCTTTATATTGTCTTTATTCTTAGGCACACTCTTCCAACGAGGTGGCAAAGACATCCCTTGGCAGGTCTAGGGCTCCATTTGACCAGCTGATCATCCTTGGTGGAAAAGGACCACTTCTTTCTCTAACGTTTCAGCAAAAGTTCCAGGGCTGACTCTCATGGAACCAATCTCTGTGGCCACGGGGATGCAACATCCTGAATGGATGGTAGGTGACCCACTTGATCTGCAAGTGAAGGAAGGGTGGTTCCCAAAAGAGAAGTCAGAATGTGGGACCATTAGATGCCAAGCAGGCAAAAACACAGGGAGTCTACTGCAGACGGTGACGATGTGCCAGCTCCCAGCACTGTGTTTGGCACAGTGTAGGAGTTCAGTAAATGTTTGTTCAACGATCGCATAAATAATGCAAGAAAGAACATGTTAGGCTCCAAGTAAGATGCTCATGTTTTCTCGTTACTTCCCACAATAGGGCTACAAAGAAGGCATTATTATTTCCATTTTGCACATGTAGAAGTTGGAGCATAGAGAGTTTAAGTGATCTGTCCAGGATGACAGAATGAAGAGGGGCAGAGCTCGGAGTCAAAGCCAGGTGGGTTTCATTGCAGGGCCTGTGCTGTTTCTATCACACCATGCTGCTTTTGCCCACCAAACTTAAAGCCAGAGAGGAAAGAGCTTGAACACACACCCACTGTTAGATGCAACAACAAGAGTTTGTTGATGAAGATGCTGATGTGGATAAGGAGGAGGAGGAGAAAGAAAGGAGAGGGTGAACTTGAGGAGGATGTTGTAGGGAATTCACCCTGAGAAATTCAGATCTGCATCTGGAGCTGGAGGAGGAGAACATTCCTGGGGCTCTGAGGAGCCTAGGAAGTGGGTGAATTCAGTGACCTCATCTGTCTGAACAGCTGCTGTGGCCCCAAGAGGGAAATCAAGTCTATGAGATTCATCCACTCAGCAATAGTTCATCCATTATTAATGGTTCATTCTTTTTCATTGCTGTGTAAGTATTCCATTGTGTAAATATACCATAGTTCTTTTCTCCACTCTGTTGTTGATGATATTTAGGTTGTTTCTAGCTTTGGGTTTTTTTTTGTTTGTTTGTTTAGTTTTTTGTTTTTGAGACAGAGTCACGCTCTGTCACCCTGGGTAGAGGACAGTGGAGTCATCACAGCTCACTGCAACCTCAAACTCCTGGGCTCAAGCGATCCTCCTGCCTCACCCTCCCAAGTAGCTGGGATTACAGGCACTTGCCACCACCCCTGGCTAAATTTTCTGTTTTCTTGTAGTGAGGGGATCTCACTATGTTGCTCAGGCTGGTATTGAACTCCTGGCCTCAAGCAATCCTCCCGCCTCAGCCTCCCAAAGTGCTAGGATTACAGACGTGAGCCACTGTGTCTGGCCTAGTTTTTGAGATTAGGAATAAAGCCGCTGTGTGTGTCCTTTAATGACCATAGCACTCATTTCTGTTGGGTATCTACCCAGGAGTGGAATTATTGAGCTATCTGGGTGTCCCCCATCCACCACGGGCTGTTCCCTGTCTCCTACCTCTCAAAGCCTCTCCGACAGTGCAGAACCTTTGCCTGCCCAGATCTCTGTAAGCCTGGAGGCAGGGGCTTAGCCAAGATGATCTCCTGAGGCCTTTCTGAGCATTTTTCTGAAAAAATGGCCATGGATCTTTGGCCCCAGCTCCTGCCAGAATCACTGTTTGCTCATGAAAACGTTTCATGCGATTAGCCAAGTAATGACATCTTAAAACTGTAGAGCTAATATATTACGTAATAAAACACAGGAGCAAATCTCTTTGACACATACTGGTGATTTACTCCAGCAGCCATAAAGATAATTACATTTCAGGTTGATATATAAAAGGCGGCAGGCAGAGCTTATGAGGAATTAGCATAGCTTTATGTCGGACCTCTCCATTCATGTAGGCCTGTTCATCATTCCTTGCAACCAGTCAGCAAACATTGACTCAGCTGGGCCTGCCCAGGGACTGGCCATGGCTGCCACTGGAAGGGCTTGTTGGCAGCATTGAAGGGGCAGGTGGAGAAGGCCAGGTTTGGGGTGCAAGACATTCATTTCTACAGGCAGCTCTAAGGCATTGCAGGAGAGAGTTGTGGCCTGGGAGACAGGGTGCCTTGTCCCTGGGCCTGATTTGCCACTATGATCTGAGAGACCAAAATAGACACCCCTATATCAACAGACCCTAAGGTTAAGGAAATAAAAGTTACTTACTTTTGTTTGTTGGAGGGTTCAGGGCCCAGCTCATATGGCTAATTTATGGCTACCAGGAAAACCACACCTTTGCTAAGCTCCCTAACAATAGGAGGTATCAGGCTGATTTACAATCCAGACCACTGCAACTCTGATTGGACACAGGACCAGCCTTAGAAATCTTTTTTCCTGATATGAAGTTGCAGACCTTAAGCCAGTTTCAGCCGGCTTATAGAGACGCACAAGCTGTCTTTGTGTTGTATAGTTCACCTTTTGATGAAAAAAAAAAAATCAAATTCCACTTCATTTTAATGCTAAAACCCTGCCCCAAAGTGAACAAGGAATGTATGTTACATATGTTTACCTATTGCGCATGTGCCCAGCTCCCTTTATAAATGTGTATAGCTCACCCCCCAAACCTCTTGAATATGTATGATATAGGCTCTGTGAGGCACAAAACCCAACCTGTCCTTCTCCTCTTTGAAGAGAAGGGACCTACAGCACACACTGGATACTGTGTCTTCCTCGCTTGTAAACAGGTGCAGCCAAAAAAGCTCCCTTTTCTATTATTTAGCCATCCTGGTGGTCTTTTGGACACCACCCACCACCAGCCTTAAGCAACTCATCATCTCTCCTGGAGTCAAAATATGCCCTGGGGGACAAGATGCTTCCCAACTCCTTGCTGTATCACCTGAGCAAGTCTACGGTGAGTGCTCTGAAGTGCTAGGACCAATTTTCCTAAGCAAAAGTCAGGTTTCTCAGTCTGACAAGTATCAGCGCACTGCCGAGGACATTGGGACAAGGCTTTTGCAAGTGGGCTGCCCCAGTGTCACTCTGACTTCCAGGACTGCTTTCCCCGTGTTCCCTGTTGCCCCAGACCAGGAGGCAAGGGCCCAGAGGGGATCTGGGAGAAGAGAATCTGGAAGGACCCCCAAGCATCAATACTCAACCCCCCTTAGTAGAAACAGGAAACTGAGGAAGAGAGAAGCTTGGTCATCCAGATTCTGTAGAGGGAGAAAAATATCTTTTCCTTTCATCCCTCTCGGGCTCATTGGCTGGGCCTCCTGTAACAAAAGACAGATTAACAAGAGAAAAACAAACAGAAGTTTATTAACCTCTATACCTCATGTGTACATGGGAGACACCTAGGGAAAAATGAGTAAATCTCAGAGGTGGATTAGAATTCAGGCTGAAATACCATATTCAGCTGAAACGAAGAAAGAAGGGTACAACGGAGGCCCGTGGTGAGGAGGTGACCAGGAAAAGCTCAGAAACCAGGAAGGGTAGGTTTGCAATGCAGATCAAAGTCAGCGCCTTCTCCATTGATAAGAGTCTCCAGAGATTTAGAGTCAGCCTTCTCCTGGTACAGAGAGGGAGACACCATTACAAATGGAGATTTCCTTTATAAATGTAAATTTCCCTTACAAAAGGGGAGCTTCCACTCTGTTTTCAGAGCTTCTCTTGTGTCTGTAGTTTCTCAAAATAATCAGCTCAAAATAATCCTTATGCCAAAGAGGCATATTTTGGGGTGGCATATTCTGGTCTCCAACAGTCATATTTTGGTCTCTTACAATTCACAGAGAAAATTAGTGTCAGAGCTGAGACTAGAAGCCAGGATGAGAAGTGTAGAGCCAAAGATGTGAAAATTCTGCTGCCATTCTGGGCGAAAGAGCCCAGAATTGAATGTGATATCAGCTCCTTTTTTTTTTTTTTTTTTTTTTTTTTTTTACCTTGGCACAATCCAGGGTGTCAAAGGAAACCCAGCCTCCTGCTGCTTGTCTCTCCTGTTCTCCGTCCCTCCTCAGTTGCTCCAGGTGGTGGTGGCTTGTCTAGGGTCACTCTGGGTGCAGCAGGATGGACAGGATGGGCTCTAGACAGCTGAGGCTGCAGATCCCAAGACTTGGGGAAAGGCGGGACCGGGAAGTGAGCTGCGGGGGATGAGGTCGGAGGAGCCATTAGCCAGCTCTGGTGGGCCCATGGGATCTGGGAGCCAGGATTCCTGGTGTCTCCCTCCCTCCCTGCCCCTGATCTTCTGGGGCCAAGTCACCTTTGGTTTTCCACTAGGAAATATCTTCATCTCCCCAAACCGGGGCAGAACGCCTCCTCCTGGCTGGGTGGGGACATTTTCCAGGGAGCCCCAGGACCTCAGAGCTGGGGAAGCAACATTGCAAACATGCCGTTCATCAAAAAGCCATTTCCAGGCGTTGGGGCTGTATCCTCTGAACCCCTGAGCCCCTCCTCCTCTGCCTGAACGCAGGAATGGCAGGTCCGGGGCTCGGGGGTGGTTGAAGACTGCGACTCAGGAGAGCGGCGTTGGAGCCCCTTCTCGGTTCCGGAATGTGTAACTCAGCCAGCCACACAGACCCCTCAGCTTCCCGCCCCAGCCCCTTGCTGAGTCATGGAGGCAGACAACGAAAGACGGGGGTCTCCAGAGGCCCCTCCTCCTGCCCATTGTCCCCGCAAGTCCCCCTGCAGCCTGCGTGGAGCGGAGCGCAGGAGCAGGCTCTCGGGATGACGGGGGGCGGGACCGCGGGGCGTCCATTTGTTCTCCTGCCGAAGCGAGTCGCTAACGACCGCGTCCTCCCGCTTCTGGGAGCTGTCCCAGCGGGAGCCCGGGAGAAGATGAATCGCGTTGAATGACACAGGACACGGCAGATTGGATGTTTAATTTGGGTATCTCTCCAGAACACCCCCCACACCCACCTCTTCGGCGCCCACTTAGCATCCTGGCAGAGACAGAGCCCAGCTCCTCACAAACTGCCTTGTCAGGCTCAGAGAAAAAGCCAACGTGACTGATTTCTAGGTGGGTCCCGCCAAGTGCGTGGAAAGGAACCACACGACTGCATAATGTTCCTTCCTACAAAGACAAGGCATTGTGCTGGAGCCAGAGATTTGAGTCAGACATCAAGAAGGACTGCCCGTGGAGGAGGGGCACTAGTGGGGGTAGAGAGTTGCTTAGGAGTCTGTCGGGGCAGAGGGAGGGCCAGGCGATCCTGGCTGGGGTCTGGCAGCTGTGGGGGCCTGCGGGGCCAGGAGGAGGAGGAGGCAGGCACCTGGAGGGACAGGAGGGGTGCGGAGGTGGAGCGCAGCCCCCAGCAAGCAGACAGCCTTCCCCAGACTGCTCGGAGCTCTGCGCCAAAACCTGGCAGATCACAACCTGTCAGTCGTGCTTTCCCTTCAGCCTCACCTGCCTCCAGATCTTTCCAAACAAGGAAAGGAGCTGCAAACATGGCAATCACCTTCCCCGCTGCAGCAGACAGCTGCCAGGGAACAGCAGGCTCTGGAGCCCGCCCAGCTGGGGAGAGGGAGAAGTGACCAGGGTGTGGCAGCCCCCAGGCCCACCTAGAGCTTACCTGGAGGCCCTCCTCCGCATGGATTATGGGAGAAGGGGGTGTCCAAGGACACCCTTAGCCTGGCCAGGGCTCAATTTCCACGGACCAGCACCTAAGAAGCTACATGGTCAGGCAACAGTTATGGAAGGAGCCCTTGGGGGTGGGGGAGGGGGCCATATGGGCTTTTCTGCTTACCATTTGTGTGACCAGGGCAAGTCCCCTGGCCTTGACTTCTCCAAATGCAGCACCCAGGGGCTGGGGTCTCTTCTATTCAGCCCTGTCAGTCTGTGGTGCCAGAGATCCCTTAGGAGGAGCTAGGGGTGGCCTTCAGTCCCTGTGGCTTGGAAGGGCCCAGAAACCACACTTTCTGGGCTGCAGAGTGGCCCTGCTTCTCCCTGCATAGCCCCAGCTCAGGGGAGAGTCGAGGTGGCTAATCCAAGCTATTTGAGATAAAGAGGTGTTGGGGATCTGACCCCTGAATAAACACGAGAGATCTGGGACTCAGAACTCCTAGAGGGTTGATAACAGGAAAATCCAGGAGCTCCCCACCTTCCTTCCCATCAACCTGCTGGGTTTTCCTGTGCATGCCAAGGACAGCCTGATGGGCTCACCAGCCCCCTCACAACTGCCTGCCTCTTACTCTGTGAACTGTCTTTCTGAGGCTGCACAGGTCCCTCTGAGTTCTTGAAAGCATGAGGACAAACAGAAGGGAGGATGCTCTCAACGTGAATGTGGATAATTTGCCTCCAATGAAGCTACTGTGTGGATAATTTACCCATACAAATCAAGAGATGGATGCCTTTTCCATCTGGTCTCACTCAGATGTCTTCTCAAATCAGAAAATATCTACGTTTTAGCTCTTAGCCCAGGTGACACTTATCACTCCTTCACCAAGGCCACCTTCCCAGCTTCCTCCCACGCAGTAGTGGGTGATTCTCCCCTGATGCCGCACAGGGAACAAGGCCATCAAAGTAGCCCTAGGAAGTGAACAATGGAGGGATAAGAAGAAGCCCACTTAAAAAATATTCCTTTGGCTTAAAAAATTATGTAGATGAGAAGATATCATGATCAAATGGATGTTAGGGTGGTAAAGGATGTTACCGGTCATCCTGACACGTCACAGGAAAGAGGTTGGGATCTGGGTGCTGAAGCAACCTTCATCAAGATATGTGGGGAGACGGCCTTTCTTCAGTACCCCTTCCTATACCACACTCTTCCTCTGTGCTCCAGACTGGGACATAACATCCTCATGTTCTCTGTTCCCTCATCAAGTTTTCAGCAAAGTATCTCTAATAAACACTTACACCTGCATTAGTAGATAAATTCCTGGGTGACATCTTATGTAAATTCCTGGGTCACCTTTTCTGAAGGTATTTGCTATGGTTTGAATGTATCCCCCAAAAAGCATGTGCTGGAGACTGAATTGCCACTGTAACAGCATTAATAGGTGGGGCCTTTAAGAGGTGATTAGACCATGAGGAGTCTGCCCTCATAAATGGATGTATGCCATTATCTCATGAGTGGGTTTCTTATAAAAGGAGTTTGTCCCCTTCTCTCTCCCCCCACCTCATGTGATGCCTTCTGCCATGTGTGATGCAGCGAGAAGGCCTTCACCAGATGCTGATCCTTTTATCTTGGACTTCCCAGCCTCCAGAATTGTGAGCCAATAAATTTTTCTTCATGATAAATTACCCAGTCTGTAGGATTCTGTTATACCAATACAAAACTAACTAAGAGAGTATTTGTATTTAAGTAATCTAGGATCTTTTATATCTAACTCTGGGCTTTGTTCCCTGGTAAAATAAGTTCAATGTTGGTAGCACTTGGGGTAGCACTGAGTAGGAAATACTTACTCTGCCATCAGATGAGGTGGCCCTGCTGAGACTCTGGTGGGGCAAGCCCCAAACAAGGTAGGTGGTCCCAGTGGCCTTCCCCACTCCCAGCCCCTGCTCCAGGGTGGTGGGCTGGACACCAGGGCTAAGATGAGGGAATCGGGCCTAGAGATTCCTGAGGGCAGCTTTCTCAGTTCCTCCTTGCCCAGAAGGGAATGGACAAGTCCCCTCCTGATCCTCTTCTCTCTCTTATGAAACAGCCCCAAAGTGGCCTTTCTTGCTTGGGACAATCTGGGAGAGCAAATTGCAGAGGTAGAGCCTTGGAAAGGGCTGGAAGGAAGGAGGGAGGGTGTTGCTATAGCCAATGTCCCTGCCAATCTCCAATGTTGTCCTTCCAAGTGGGCTGCTGGTTAATGGGTGCACATGCCTTTTAGACTCTGGTTCCCCTCTGCCATTGCTACTCCTCAACTGGACTGGGCTTGCAGAGGCACATAATTGAGTCTGTGGGTTGGAGCAGGTGAGGGAAGAACTGTAGTTGGGAGGCAGAAGGGAGATTATAGGAACAGAAGGATGCTGCACGCTTCTCTCTGCCCACTCATCATAGTCCCCTCCACCCTCAGGTGAGTCACAGAGAGGTGGAACTGAAAACTCAAGAGATCGGCATTCAGAAGACCTGAGGCCTTTTCACTTGCTAGCTGTCACCTAATTTTGTTTAGTCTCAGTTTTTCCACCTGTAAAATAGGGATGATGGTGACATAAACACCAGGTTGTGAGGATTAAGTGAACTTTGGTATGAGAAAGGAGTGATGTGCAGATGTGAGTTGTTATTGTCATTCCTACTCTTGTCCAGCAGGAAGCAGGGCACCTGGCCAGAGCATTTTACCTCAGAGTGCACGTCACCCATCAAGCCACCTCCCATCCATACAGGTGCATGTTCTGTGATAAAGGCAAAACAACAACCACAAAAACAACCCAAAAAACTGGGGGTGTGATATTTTTCCATGTGGGTTCCTCTCAGTCCAACAGGAAATTTTGACTTGGGCCTCTAGGACCCATGGCAGATAAAGATCCTCTGAGCGCTCATGAAAGCTTTCGTGGGAGGCTGCAGAAGGGAAGGGGAGCAAGATCCCCTCAAAGGGCAAATTGGTACACACCAAGCCAACCCTTGGAGATCAACATTACTGAGCACCCTCTGGGGTCCATACCTGAGCTGGAGACTTTATAAGACCCAAGATGCCACTGAAGGGTTTTACAGTCCAGTTGAAATAATAAGGTAGACCTCCCTTATGTTTGCCAACCAGGAAGCTCTCCAAGCCTTGTTTTTCAGAGTTTTTATTGAGGTTTCATTATGTAGGTATGATGGATTAAATCATTGGCCATGTGGTTGAACCCAATCTCCAGCCCTTCTCCTTTTCCTGGAGGTGGGAGGTAGAAGGGAGGGACTGAAATTTCCAAGCCTCTAATCCCTTGGTTGATTTTCCTGAGAACCAGCCCAGCCCCTATTCTGAAATTGTCTAGGGGACCTGCTATGAGTCACCTCATTAGCATAAACTCAGGTATGGTTGAAAGGGGCTCATTTTGAATAACAAAGACACTCCTGTCATTCAGGAAATTTCAAGGTTTTTGAAGCTCTGTGATAGGAACCTGAGACAAAGAACAAATATATATATATATATATATATATATATATATTTTACTTTATCATGCCTTCCTACTCACAGAGAGAGTCCTGACCAGGGCCAAGAGAATAGCAGAAGGTCCTGAGGGGTTTGTGACTACATTATGAGAGGAACAGCTGGGAGAACTAAGTGTGGGTGGTTGAAGAAAAGTATGAGGAAGACAAGATCACAGATAATCTTTAGTTAACTGGAAGTGTGTCCAACAGAAGAGGGCGGATCTGCCAGGAGGAATTCAGACCACTGAGTGAGGGTAGCAATCAGGTTTGAGTGGGAGCTGTCCAGCAATGAGGTGGGCTGTCTTGGAGGTAATGAGCTCCTAGGAAATATTTTAACAGAGCGGAATGCAAGTTCCATGTGAGCAGTGACTCAGTCGGGGTTGATCCCTGCTATATGCCTGGGGCCTGGATATTGCCTGGCAAAGAGTAGGTCCCTAATAAATTGGCAAATATTTATTTGTTGAATCCCCATTTGTGATGGCTAGAGAAGAGAAGTTAGATTAAATAGCATGAAGGCATAGGTCCAGTCATAAGTCTTCAGAAGCTCCTATCTCATCCAGCCACTGTGCTGGCTTTTGAGGAAGGAAAAAAAAAAAAAAAAGGAATCTCTTCTTAAGAAGCTCGCAGTTAGTGGGAAGACAGACATTTATGTCTAGAAAGAAGCTCAATAACAAAAAAATCAGTTCCAGTTAAAGATGGCAAGTTGAGTTCATCCATTAGTTTACACCCTCCCCAAAGCCCATGAAAATAACTGTAAAGGGATTTTTGTTATTAAAGAAGGCATGAGCCCATCAGTTCAAAGGTGAAATGCAGATGGTAAAGACGGTGAATTGAATGCACATAATTAATTTTGCTTTTCTTGAAAACCCTAAAGTGACTGTAAAGGAATTTTTTTAAAAGTCAGAAATCCACAAAGAGGGAGAGAATGGGAGAGGAGACAACAGCAGCACAAGTTTGGAAACTGAAAAGCAGTGAATGAGTGGACTTAGCAGACTGGGAAAAGCTGAAGCCTAATCCAAAAGAGGAGAAAGCTAAAAACCTAATTTTCATCAAAATCCCTCCAGAGCCTCAGGCATTGGGGATACTGCATAATGCTGGAAGTAGGATGGGGAAGGGAGCTAAAATAAGGAGATCCGGCCAAAAATTAAGAAGCTTGATCACTGGATCACCTCACCAAATCTGTGTAGGTGGATATGTTAGTTCATTTTCTTTGCTATAACAGAATATATGAACCTGGCTAATTTATAAAGAGAAGAAATTTATTCTTACAGTTGGGGACGCTGAGAAGTCCAAGTGCATGGTGCAGACATTTGGCGAGGGCCTTCCTGCTGCTTCATAACCTGGCAGAAGGCATCACATGGAGAAAGGGCATGCCAGCTCAGGTCTCGCTTCCTCTTCTTATAAAGCCATGAGCCCCATCATGTGGGCCCCACCATGATGACCTTATCTAATCCTAACGACCTTCCAAGGGCCCCACCTCCAATCAGCATATGAACTTGGAGATTAAGTTTCCAGCACATGAAATTTGAGGGACACAGCAAGCCATAGCAGTGGATAATTTCCCCTTCTCCACATCAGCTGAAGATAGAGGTTTGTTCTTGGAGATGGTAAAACAGAGGATCTATGGATTGGGGGATACCAGGTTGAGGATGAAGATACCATGCTATTATAAAAAAGGGGAGAGAGATGAAACTGTTGGGAGGAAAAACTTTTCCTCTACCAACTTAGGTCTGTGTCATTGGGGCCCTGCAAGTTAATGGACATTAGACAGATTAACAGGAGGAAAGATAAACATGCAGGAGCATTCAGTGATGAGGACCTTGCCGAAGAGCCAAAGGTAAAGGTT
The DNA here is from genome assembly GCF_020740605.2 of Lemur catta. Taxonomy (NCBI): domain Eukaryota; kingdom Metazoa; phylum Chordata; class Mammalia; order Primates; family Lemuridae; genus Lemur; species Lemur catta. The sequence continues at coordinate 20,876,088 of NC_059134.1, read as the reverse complement.
TATATATCAAGTTCACAAAAGGGGGTTTAGAGCTTCAAAAGATGGACGGTTCTAATGAGGTTTCTTTACATGATTTTTTTGGAATGTCCTGGAGCCCAAGATCAGCCCACCTTCCTGGAGGCTGGGCGGGGGTGGTGTTGTGGCCACTGACTCACATACATCTATGCCTTAGCCAGATAAGGAAATTTCAAAAAATATTTCTTTCTCCATCTGCTTTTGAGTTTTGGTGCCTTCAAAATGAACTTATGCATATGGGGTGCAGAGATTTCCACATCCCTCTCCCTGGAATGCTGCTAGGCTGGAGATTGGAAGGGTTTTGTCTGGAAATCTGACCAGCTCAAGAGAAAAGACTTCAAGATACAGACATCAGGGGGTCTCCAACTACACAGCCCATCTCCCCGCAGGGATCTCCAAGTCAACAGGTCCTATTCACCTCCTAAGAGCTTCTGCAACGCTTGGTCCCCAAGTCTTAAATGGGAGTTGACAATCAAGATTACCATTTCTATGAGGAAAGTCACTATCATGAAAAATGGGGACCAAAACAAACAGACAAAAAGCTATTGTGCAGAAATAAGTGCTACTCAGGAGGAGGAAAACAGCAAAAGAATTATCATTAATATCCTTGGAGAAATAAGCAAAGATAATTGCACAAAATAAGAAATGGATGCTATAAAAAAGAACCAAAAGCAAGAGCTCTTGGAAATTAAAAATATGATAGCAGAAATGAAAAATTTAGTAGCAGCCTCAGAGCAGCGGTCCCCAACATTTTTGGCACCAGGGACGGGTTTCATGGAAGACAATTTCTCCATGCCCTGGGGGGTGGGATGGGGTTGGTTTCGGGCTGATTCAAGCACATTACATTTATTGTGCGGTCAAACCTCTCTGCTAATGATAATCTGTATTTGCAGCCACTCCCCAGTGCTAGCATCACCGCCTCAGCTCCACCTCAGATCACCAGGCATTAGATTCTCATAAGGTGCATGCAATCTAGATCCCTTGCTTGCCCAGTTTACAGTAGGGTTCTCGCTCCTATGGAAATCTTATGCCACCTCTGATCTGACAGGAGGTGGAGCTTATGTGGTGATGCAAGTGATGTGGAATGGCTGTAAATACAGATGAAGCCTCACTCGCCCACCACTCACCTTCTGCTGTGCAGCCTGGTTCCTAACAGCCTGTGGACCAGTACCAATCTGAGGCCCTGGGGTTGGGGACCACAGAGTTAGAGGATAAAGTTTAAGAAATCTCCCAGAGAGTAGAACAAAGAAGACAAAGAGATTGAAAATAGAAAAGGTAAGAAAATTAGAGGAGCAATCCAGGAAGTCCTCTATCTGAATGAAAGAAAAAGCAAATAGAAGGGAGGAAGTCGTAAACTATCTCAAGAGAAGTCTCGGGTCTGAAGGATATGACTTTCCAGATTGAAAATGCCCCCCAAGTGCCCAACATAGTAGAAAAATAGCCCACACCAAGGCACAACATTGTGAAATTTCAGAACACTGGAAACAAGAGAAGATTCTACAAGTTTCCAGAGAAGGAGGGGGAAATCTTCATTCTACATAGTGGAAAGTCAATAGGTAATGCCAAAAAAGGGGGGAAAAACAAGTAGCAATATAAGCACATTTTAAAGAGATGGGAAGGTAAATTATCAAAAGAAATCAGCTAAAAGCATTGAAAGTCGTTGCCTCCAGAGAGTAGTTGCCTTCGCTGGGGTAGGGGTGGGGGAAAGCTGTTGTGTTTTGTTTTTAATCAAACCCAGAGGAATTATGTAGCTCCTTAAACCATGTGCATGCATAATACTGATAAAATAAAAATGTAGAACTAAAGAAAAAGTTGAGCATGTGCTTTTGTTATTATATATATCTGCATGTTGGTAATTTTTCATAATAAAAAAATATTTTAAAGAAAAAAAATCCAGGCCTAATAAATTCAGGGGAGAGAGGGATTTCTGCAGGCTGGAGCTTCCAGAGAAGTCTTTGCAAGTGGGGGGTCACTTTAGCTGAGTGTTGAGCCTAGGTGGAATTCAATGCTTGGGGGAAGCAGGGGGCTTTTGGGGAGGAGAAGATGTCAGAGCAAAGGCTCAGGGAGGTGCTCAGGTAGGTGTGTCTGCTTTATCCTTTGCTCTGATTGGGTGAAATGCTCACCTGTGGTCTGCTCACAGGTGGAAGATGAAGTGGCCCCTGGGAGAGACTGAAAGCCAGGCAGAGGGATCTGGACTTTCCCTGGGGGGCTGGAGCCACTGGATGAAAGGTGTGCCTGGAGAAGGTGAACCTTGGTGGCCATGGGCAGGTTGGGGCCATGGGAGAAGCTGGAGCCAGGGAACCAGCCAGTGGCTTTCCAGAAAACCAGTGATGGGCTTGAGTGGTGGCAGTGGACATGGGAGGGAGGGAAGGATAAAAGAAGGTTTTGAAATTGAAGGAAAAGAACGTGGTGGTGGCTGGAGGGGAGAGATGGAGGGAAGAGTCCAAGGTGGTGGAGACTTTGGGTGTGGGAGAAAGACAGAATTATGGGAAGAAATAGGAACACAGGAGTGTGGGCAGACTAGGAGCTGTTTCAGAAGTATGTGGGGCAGAGGGAGGGCCTGCAAGTACAAAGGACTTATCAGGGGTTAGGAAAGCAGAGGAGCTGCTATTCTAGAGGAGAGGTCCCAGGTGATGGGACAAAGCCCACTGTCACAACTGACATGTTTCTTGGGGCTTTGTAGCCTCAGAATACTTTCTGAGACCCAGCCTCATTCAGCTCTATGGGAAGGGGAGGGCAGGCACATTATCTCCATTTTAAAGGAAACAGAAAGGGGAAACTGAGGCTCCCAAGAAGTTAAATGACTTACCCCATGGGCACATGATCAGAACTCTCACGTTTTGCCCAAACCACTCTAGTGGGTTACGGGAGTGGATGTGAAGGAGGTGTGTAGAGGGATGAGAGCAGAGAGGGCAGGACTGAGTGCCCCCAGGCAGAGGGCAGGGCAGGCAGGGGAAGAGAAGTCAGATGAGGTGACGAGAGAAGGAAGCGGCTGGTACAGATGGGGAGGAAGCACAGGGTCCAAGATGACGTTAGCACCAAAAACAGCTGCAAATGAGAAGTACTGAGCGATTGCATGCCCCATGCCAAGCTTTGTGCTCAGCTAGTCATCTCATCCGGTCCCGATGACAACTCTGTGACATAGGTGGGTTACAAATGAGGAAACTGAAATTAGGCACTTTCCAAAGTCAATCATCAGTGAGTGGTGGGGCCAGGATTTGAATCTAAACATCTGACTCAGAGACCTGGAATCTCAACTCTGCTGTGTTGCAGGCCCAGCGCCTGCCAGCCAAGTGGAAGGAGACAGGAGCAGTACTTTTCTTTTTTATTATTATTAAAACATCTTTTTGATATTAAAAACATAGTTTTTTTCACCATTCACCAAAAGTAGTGATGCTCATCATAAAAAAAGTAAGCCATTGCTAAAAGACAACGAGACTCCCCCTTCCCCGTCTACCCCCAGCCATTTGTGCACTCACCTCAGTAAGGGCAGGAATGGAACTGCCTGGGACCCCCATATCAGGGGAGTTAGGCTTGGAACCTGGGTGGGTTTCAGAAGGGAGAAAGCCCTTGGAATGGTGCGTGCAAGTTTGTGTGTCTGCGTACACAAACAGCATGGGCGTGGGGAGCAGCCGTCCAGCTTGAGGGCCCCTCAAAAGTTAAAAAGCTACTGATGCCGCTCGGAGGTGCGTGCCCTGCCTGTGCAGAGAGGGGAGTGTGTGAGAGAGTGTGTGTATCAATGTGTGTGTGCACACACATGTTTGTGAGTTCCACCATGTGACAACGTGTGTGGGTTTTTATTTGCGATTCTGAGTCGGACGTCTGTGAGCAGATGTGTATATGCCTGTAAGTCAGTGTCTGTGTGTGTGTGTGCATGTGTGAGAGTCTGTCTGTGGGTGTCAACGGTGATGAACTGTGTATCTGGAGGCAGGTAAGATTGTGCATGGAGTGCCTGTGTATAGATGTGTGTGTGTGCAAGTGTGCACGTGTCTACGAGTTTTTATGTGAATGGAAGTGTGGGATGTATGTTTTGTGAGTCATATGGAAGAGGGCAGATGTATATAAACATGTGTGTACATTGTGTGATATTGTCTGTGGACCAGAGTGTGAGGTGTGCACGTGGTTATGAATCCTGTCTGGATGGGTCGATTTGGGGTGTGTGTGTGTGTGTGTGTGTGTGTAGGGGTGCCTGGGTGTGAATGAGTGCATGGGTACAGGTCTATATACATACATGTGTGTGTGCACGTGTGCTCTGTGTGTGCTGGGGAGGAAGGACATCAGAAGTCCTTGCCATTTCCAGGTTAGCCCCCCAGCCCCTCAGGTCCTGCTCGTGTTTGGGTCTGGAACAGCAAGTTCAAGAGAGATGAGAACATCCATCCTTTCAGCTGCCTGTCTTGGCCTGGGGAGCAGTGACAAGAAAATGTGCTTGTTTCTACTCAAATACCTTAATAACCATCAATTTTACGTGTGCGTCGGGGTGGGGGAGGGACGGGACAGGCAGCATTCAACCTGAAGGACACGCAGATAACTAAACTCAAAGTGAAAGTTAATTTGTGCGCCGAGAGAGCGAGCCGTGCTGAAGACAAGATTCCCAAGCCCCTAAGAGATCCGGGCACCGTCTCCCCTGTCACTCCTCTCTCCCTTGCATGCCTTTTAGCAGTGCCTTGGAATAACATTAATTTATCTAATGCGTGCACGCCATAAGTTACTTTTTTAATTATTATGATCAAAATATTGCTTAAAATTGACGCCAGCTGCCTGTGTTTCCGCCGGAGATCATAATTGCAATTGTAAATTGGGGAGCAGCTCGGCGCCTGGAGCCTCCCTGAGTAACAGCCCCGATACCATTACGCAGAGGTGGATAAAAATAAACCGGCAGATCGCGCGAGTTGAAGGGATAATTAGCGGAGCAGAAAGGCAAGCGGGACTCTCGCTTGCTCTGCGTTGGGCTCGGCTGGGCTTGGGGGCGAGGACTGTGCCTTCGGCAGACCGCAGGCCGGGGGCTGGGGCTGGGGCGTCAGCTGGGGAGGGGCAGGCCGGCAGGTCGGTTCTGCTCTGCACCCAGTTTCTGCTTCTGTAAAATGGAGATAATAGAAACACCCGCAGTGGTTCAAACCAGGTGATGCGGGTGAAAGTTTTCCGGAAACCCACAAGGTCCACATCTAAGGAAAGGGATTAGTATTAACGGGACCAGGGAGACTGGGCGCTTTTTTTCACCCTCCCCATCAGGAATTGTCTGGGCTGACTCTAAAACGAGGTTGCAGGTCTAGGACCGGATGTCTGCCTCAGAGCACAATGATTAGGAGCACACGCCTTGGAATTCTTTTATTCATTCATTCTTTGGACGATATTTATTGAGTCCCCTCTGGGTTCCAGGACGGCTCCAGGCATGAAGAATTACAGCAGTGAGCAAGATGGAGATCCCTGCCCTGTGCAGCTCCCAGTCCAGCGAGGGGGCCAATGAGCAGGGACCGTGGTAAGTAAACAGTGGGATAATACACAAGTGAATTATATCGCATATTAGAAGTGGTCACACTATATAATAGTTGTGTGACTTTAGACAAGTTACTTAACCTAGCACTGCTGGACCCTTTTCCACATAGTGGCCCACGCCATTATCATCATGGTAGTAATACTGCCCTAGTAATGGCCCGTGTTATTATCGTAGCGGTAATATTAACAGTAATACAACGGCTAGTGCTTGCGCGGCACCAACTACGTGCCAGACACTGCTAAGCACATGTGTGGCTATTAACCTATTTAATCCTCACACAGAATCCGTGCGGCAAGGAGGAAATCTTATTTTAAGGCCCATGGGGTATATCTGTGGAGCTGCCATCCTGTGGCTGAGCACAGTGAATTTGCAGATCTGAGAAATGGGAGCAAGAACATTGCCCAGCCCGCAAGGGTTGAGAAAATGCCCGTGAGCGCTCAGCACAGTGGTTGGCACGGCATTAATAGTCAAGAAAGATAGGCTTGTTTTCCTTTCTAACCAGCAAGCCCTTGCCAGGGCAGAGTCTGGAAGGTAGGGAGGGCAGCTCGTTAACCTAACTGTGAATCCAGTTCCCTCCAGAGCTCATAAGTCACCTGAGGCACCAGATGGAGGTCACCAAGGGCGGACGGCCTGTGAGAGGTGATTTCAAGGGGGAAGGGGGCTTGTTCCTGGGCTGATGTCAAATAAAGAGCAGATCGGGTCTCAGGTGAGGAGAAACTACTTGCAAAGACAGTTGCAATGGGAGGAGAGGGACTGTTGCAATAGGGAGGACACAAACGTTGCAAAGGTCAGACAGAGGGCTTTAAAAAAAAATAGGGAGGCTATAATTATTATCTTTTTAAATAAATAAGGCTGGAGGGAACCAGGCATGGGGAGTGGGGCGAGCAGGTGGCCTGACTGGGCAGTTGGTGAGGGAAGGTTTCCCCGCATCCTGGGAGGGGCACCCATGCTGGCCTGGGCTGAGGGCGGCTCAAGGGTCAGGGCAGAGAAGCCTGACTAACGTGTGGTCAGGTCAACTTAGCAGGCATTTTGTCCAGATTGGCTGGTGGCTTGGCTAACCATTTATGAGACAAAGAAAGGGGCTTAGGAGGGTCTGTCTGGCCTTGTCATAGGTAGACATGGAGTCTTATCTAAGCCACATGGGGAAGGGAGGGGTCCTTGGCAGTGAGCCTTTTCCTGGAACACAAAAGGATGTGGGGTGAGGGGGGGTGGGTCTTAACCCTCGGTCATAGTTTTTCAGGACGTCGAGTGTAGCTTTGTCACTGGCCCCTGCAAGCTGGGGTGGGATTGAACAGCCAATTTGGTCCCCATTTTAGAAGTGAGAGGGGAGCAGTGGGGGTGCTTTGGAGCCCTGTTCCTGGCTAGAAAGAGGTGGCATGGGGTAAAGAGGCCATGGGCAGTCCACAGCCTGTTTGGTGGCCTCCTTACCCCCCCCCCAGGGAGGGGGGTGGTCGAGGGAGACAGGGTGGGGGGGTGGTGGTGGTGGTGCTGGACCACCCTCTCTGCTATGTGGGGCTTCCCTAAGCATGTGGAGCCCCATCCCTCTGGGTCTGAGCAGAGGCTAGAGGTGGGAGCCTGGGAGCCCAGGTCTTGTTCCCACCAAGTCAAGTTTACAGGCTGCCCCATGTCCGGCTTCTGCCCAGTAGGGACAAAGGTTCTCTTTAGCCTCTGCCCTCACCAGCCCTTTTCCCAGCCTCCCTATAGGAAGATGTGTCGGGAGCTGGCCCTGCCCAGGTGCACGCCTGTGGTCGCAGGGTGCAGTGAAGTGGGCTGGGGCCTGAAGGGCAAACCAAGGGGCACCTCCTTTGTCTGGAGCCTCTCACGGCTGCCCTCCCACAGCTCTTGCTGTGCCAGCCATGGGCGGTTTTACTGGAGCCATGGAGGGAGCGGACAGGAGAGAAGCTCAGCCCCTGCGTTTTCTCCCAGCTGGGCTCCCCAGCCAGAGCCAGTCCTGCCCCACCCTGCACCCGCACCCGCACCCGCACCCGCACCCTGCAGCTGCCTCCTGCCTCCCAGTCTGCCGATGCACCACTTGCCTGTCTTTCTGTCACTCACAGTGACTCCCTAATGACTATAATCAGGGTGTGAGTGGAGAGGCTAGGGAGGGACAGTGAGTGCTTCCCGAGACACCCCGTCCATTAGTGGGGCAGCGGCCTGTCATAGCTGTCCAGAGGCAGATGAGCCTGGACCAGGCCAGAGAGGCCTGAGGAGGGCTAGAAGGAGAGCCCCTGTCCCCCACCCCCTGTCTTCTCCCCACCTTCCCAGGCCTTCTGCTCAGGAGCTTGCTGTAATTATAAACGGTTTGACAATTTAGGCCAGGCCCTGTAATTAAAAATAAAGAGGAAGACAGGCAGCATTGTCTCCTAACGATGCCTTTAATTGGTGGAGTTAATTTTAACAGGGCCTAGCCCAGTGCCTTGGCGGAGGGACTTCCAGAATTGGGGCCCTTGCTGGCATCCCCTGGAGTGCTCACCCGCTGCACTTACCTGTCTGTCTCCGCATCAGCCCTGGGAGCTCCTCAGGGCGGGGTGGTATCTTTATTTATTTTAATCCCCAGTGCCTTGCACACAGTAAGCATTTAATGGATATTTGCAGAATGAACAAAAGAAGTAAGTGACCTGCCTGAAGAAGACCAAAAGCATCCTGAGCTTCTGAGGGTGTTTTGTTTTTCTCTCTCTGCCCAGAAAGGATTCTCACTCTTAGAATCACATTTTTGGGCTAAGATGTTCTTCTAGTCAGGAATGGTGACTTGCAAAGAACAGAAAGAAAGCCTCTCAGACTAACTCAAGTGACAAGGGAGACATCGAGAGGGCAAGGAGAGAGCCAGGCATGGCGGCATGTGCCTGTAGTCCTAGCTGCTTGGGAGGCTGAGGTGAGAGGATCCCTTGAGGCCAGGAGTTCAAGGCTGCAGTGAGCTGTGATCGTGCCTGTGAGTAGCCACTGCAGTCTAGCCTGGGCTACATAGCAAGACCCTGTCTCTAAAAAAATAAAAAGACAAATAAGTAAAGGGCAAGGAGGGGCTCTTGTGGATACCCCAGGGTGGGAAGGGAACAACAGCTGAACCACTCAGGTGTCATGGAGCAAAGACTTTCCCTCTGCCCACTGAGGGGTTGATAATTAAGTCTATGAAATAAGCTGACAGTAGTCGGATTAATAGGAGAAAAGGTATCCGCGTTTATTACGTGAACACAGATGTCACATGAAAGAAAAATGAGTCCACCCAAACCCAATGAGATCTAGAAGCTTAGATACCCTCTTCATAGGTGGGAGGGGAGGGAGGGTGCAGGAAACTTAGCGGAGAGTAAAGGATTTTGGGGAAAGATGAGTGGGCCCTCAGACGAATAGGTGACAGCCTGTGACAAAGTCTGCCTGGGCAAGTGCCAACCCTCTGCCTTCTCTACTGTGATAGGAGTGAATCTCCCCTGGCTGAAGACATTCCCAGGGCAGGGATTCATGACAATTGACTTCTTTTTTCAGGATTCATCTTTAAGCAGATGAGGGAAGTTCAGAGAAAGCCCTCCCTGCATTTGCTGTCCCCAAGTGCTCTCAGTTTGAAGTAATCAGCATACCGAAGTGGCATATTTTGGGGTGGCATTTCCTGAACTCCTTCACAGGAAACCAGGGGAATTAAAAACCTGACTTCCTTCCTCTGTCTCCCAAGGCCTCTCCAGGAGCCAACACCCTTCTCCCTGGGGTCTCCCATCCCTTTGGGGACCAGTCCCTCAGAGGTGGGGGACAGTTTTTCTCTTTTAACTCCAGCTCAGGCTGAAATTAAATCCTTTCTTTGGTTCTCTTAGCACTGCCAAAGACGGCTGGTATTTTCAAATATAACTACTGTTTAAAAGATAGAAAATAAGAATAGAAAATACAAATAGCAGAATCAGTTTTCCAAAGGGCAAGTTTTGAGTACTAGTGAGAAAAGAAAAATAGCTCAGAACAATCTGAGCTGTGTACGGTATGCAAAATCTATCAGGCCCAGAGAGACAGGAGTATGGGTCACGCCCCACCCGCTGAACCTACGCCCAGGGGCAATTGTTTAAAGTCGTTTTCTCCCTGACTAGCTGCCTCACCCATTATCTTCATGTTCCTTGAATTTATGATACAAAGAACAATGTATAATCAATAGTTTATGTTCCTAACAGTTTAGAAACTGCCATTTCTTTTTTTCTTTAAAATCCCACTTGTAACTGCTGCTAATGGGAATGTACATGCAGGGCAACTTGGATCTATGCTCATGGATGGCCATCCTCAAGCTCTGAGCTCAAATAACCTCTATGCTTAATCATATTTGCCGAAGTTTGTCATCTAAGGTTGACATTTTGGCACACCAAATCGGACCCAAAGTGGACCTCCAGTGACCCCTGTCACTGTGCCGACAGCCAGAGCCTGGTACCAGCATGAATGACTTTTATTCATTTGATCTCACTGGAGTCAGTGGGGACCTCTGGTGAGACCCCTCTTGGTCCAGATCCCCCTGGGCTTGGTTGAGGATTCAGACTTTATTGGAGCTACGTGTATTCTTGCTCTACAGGGTGGGAATTGGAGCTCTAGTATAAGGTAGGAGTTTCATTTGTTATTCTTTAGAGATTCTGCAGATCTGTGATCTTCGCTTTTCTCTGAGGTTAAGGTTTCGTTTGTCTTTCTCATTAGCATTTGTAAGCTTTACTCTCTTTTGAAATTTTGGTCAGGGCAAAAACAGTTTCTTTCAGAAAAGAAGAAATGAATCTGTGCGTCTCAAGCAAAATACTTGTAATCTTTAAAACTGGCCAGATTCTGAAGCTTGGTTCAATTGACAAATCTAAACTTTCTTCCTGAGTGACTAAAGTTCCTCCCCCTAGGTCTTTTTGGTCATTCAAAAGGAAGTCTATCTCTACTGTCCCCTGGGATTGAAAACAAAAATGTCTAAATTATGGGCAATCATGCTTCTATAACCAAATCTTCCTCCATAACGAGAGATCCACCATTAGAAACACCAGCTAGATTTATGTTTAATACTCACAGCATCTCTTCATCCAAATATGTAGAAAAATGGTCTCATATAACTCATGAAGACTCCAAATTACAATGGCCAAAATGGGGTATCTTTGAAATGCCTAAACTATTGGGTTGGTGCAAAAGTAACTGTGGTTTTAGCATTGTTGAAATTTGCCATTTGACATTGGAATACATTCTTAAATGTGGTTATGTTATACATCATTTTAATGCACATTTCTCACTTTGTGTTTTTGCTAATGACTTATTACTTGCCATTTATTTCATATTTATTTTAGACTATGAAAATGATGTTAGACAAAAAGCAAATCTGAGCAATTTTCTTATTCGAGTTCAAAATGGGTCATAAAACAGCAGAGACAACTCACAACGTCAACAATGCCTTTGGCCCAGGAACTGCTAACAAACATACAGTGCAGTGGTGGTTGAAGAAGTTTTGCAAAGGAGAGGAGAGCCTTGAAGATGAGGAGTGCAGTGGCCGGCCATCAGAAGTGGATAACGACCAATTGAGAGCAATCCATGGAAGCTGATCCTCTTACAACTACATGAAAAGTTGTCAAAGAACCCAATGTTGACCATCCTATGGTCGTTCAGCATTTGAAGCAAATTGGAAAGGTGAAAAAACTTGATAAGTGGGTGCCTCATGAGCTGACCAAAAATTAAAAAAATTGACATTTTGAATTGTCGTCTTCTCTTACTGTAGGCAACAAGGAACCATTTCTCAATCAGATTGTGACATGCGACAAAAAGTGGATTGTATGCGACAACTGGCGATGACCAGCTTAGTGGCTGGACTGAGAAGAAACTCCAAAGCATTTCCCAAAGCCAAACTTGCACCAAAAAAAGGTCATGGTCACTGTTTGTTGGTCTGGTGCCCATCTGATCCACTACCGTTTTCTGAATCCTGGCGAGGCCATTGCATCTGAGAAGTACACTCAGAAAATCGATGAGATGCACTGAAAACTGCAACACCTGCAGCCGGCATTGGTCAACAGGAAGGGCCCAAGTCTCCATGACAACGCCCGATCGCAAGTTGCACAACCAACGCTTCAAACCCTGAACGAATTGGGCTGTGAAGTTTTGCCTCATCCGCCATATTCACCTGACCTCTTGCCAACCAACTACCACTGCTTCAAGCATCTCGACGACTTTTTGCAGGGAAAATGTTTCCACAACCAGCAGGATGCAGAAAATGCTTTCCAAGAGTTTATGGAATCCCGAAGCAAGGATTTTTTATGCTACAGGAATAAACAAACTTATTTCTCATTGGCAAAAATGTGTTAATTGTAAGGGTTCCTATTTTGATTAATAAAGATGTGTTTGAGACTAGTTATAATGATTTAAAATTTATGGTCCGAAACCACAATTACTTTTGCACCAACCTAAATAGTTTTCTTGCATGCTCAATTAGAAAAAAGTGGCTTAAAGAGAAAATAAGCACTTAAATCAAATAATTTATCAGAAAAATAAAAACTAGCTCAAATGTCTTTTGGTTCACATGATTTAGGTAAATCTTTGGTAAATAAGACTAATTTAATACTGTTGGTTTAATGCAAACAGCTGTGTCTTCTGATCAGCAAAACACTCATGTATTTAACTTTGGGGTATTTGCTTAGGTGGTGACTGCTTAATATTTGCAGGCTGTAAAAATGATGACAAAGAAACAACTTGAGATGATGGCTGGCTTTGTTTAACAAACTATTCAAGTATAATTGTTCATAATGAATAAATTAAATGCATGCAAATGGGATAAAAGTCTTTCTCAGTAACTTAAAGTCACATTATGCTAAATTAAGTAATAGGTAATCATAAAATGAGCCATTTATCTGATATAGAAAAGCTAAATATATAGATCTGTTAATTAAAAAAGTTGAGGAAATATCTTTCTAAAATTATGAAATGGTTTACGTTTACAATTGCTAGTATAAAACAGTCCAAAATTACTTCCTAGATTTTTCACTGGAAATTAGGGTTACTGAGAGTTAAAATTGTAGTTAACATATGTAAATAAAATTACTAGATATAAGAGAAACAATTCTATATACAGAGTATGTAATTAAAGGAAGATACGTTTTTCATAAAGAAAGCTGAAAAGAGTAATTGTTTTTCTGTTTCATGAGCAAGAACTTCATGTAATCAAAATAAAGGGAAAAGGAAAGGAAATTTTTGTCCTAAGGTAGAATGTCCATATAACAAAGGAAGTACAGGACAAAACTGAAGCTTTAAGCAAGTTATAGAAGGTTTGTGGAAGATTAATCTTGTGAAGGGAATTTTGTGTGTGATCAAGTTAGCTAAAATTAGAAGAGAATTATTTATAAGTTTTTCTAAAAAAATTGCTCATTAATATCAAAAGCACACTGCTGCAAGGCCAGGGTCTGGGCCCCTGTGTTGGAACAACAGGGTTTTCTCAGAGCATTGATCTGCTCTTTAATAGAAAATTTTAAGAGGCTATAAAAGGTTTATGGAAATCTTATTTTGTGTGGTCAAAGCCAACTGAGGCTGGATGGATTAGTTGATAAGGTTTCATTAAAATTAACTTTAGTATTGATAATATACTAATATAAAAGTAAAATGTGGTTTTCTCCTTTGAACAAGAATTTCATGTAGTATTAATAAGAGATAGTAAAAGATTAGGTTGCCTTTTGGTTAAACTGCAAAAGAAAAAAGGGTTGGGGAGAGCACTTGCCTCATGCTCTCGGCATTAGGTCTCTTGCTTAGGAACTGAGTCTCCTCTCTATCAAAGAGTAAAAAAACTTTGCTTTTTGAAATCTTCATCATTTTGGCTAAATGAATGGCTGTTATTTTACAGTGACCTGTAATCCTATTTTGATCATGTGTTTTAAACCTTTCTTAGTCTAAAGACTCTGTCTCAAAAAAAAAAAGAAAAGAAAAAGAAAGAAAGAAAGAAAGAAAAATGGTGTTTAATTTTCTCTGAGTTGTATTTGTATAGATATGTTGCTAATATATGTCTAAAATTGTGTGAGATTCTTAAAAATCTGATATGCCTTGGTATATTCAGTAAATTGCTTTATCCTGGTGGTTTTTTTTCTAAAAGCTTTTTGCATGTTCTAAAGTGTTGTGTCTTCAAAGATATTCATGGAAAGGACCCTAACGAGGACTCTTGAATGCAAGTTTCTGGTAACTTTGGAGATCATACCATTAGATTAAGTTAAAAACTTCCAGAAATCTAATAAAAAACTGATGGATTCATGCAGATTGTTGACCCAACATCAAGCAGAATAAGAATTAATTACATGGCACTTCACTGACAGAGGATTGAAATGATTTTTTTAACTTTTTATTTACAATATTGCTGATTCTTTTTATATATATTTTTCTGGAGTCAAGAACATATTTTTTCTTCTGAGCTATTTATAGTTTGCAGCAATTGGGTAAAGTATACTTTTGTGAGCAAAATTGAAACATTTACCTTTCTCTCTTACCTGATTTCTCCAAAATTTGGAAACTATTTGTGAGTATTCTTATTTTATGGTAATATAGTTATTTACATAAGTTCAATAAGAACATGTTTTCTTTTGCAATAGAACACGTTGCAGACAAGGGTAATTTTACCAAGGCTTTGACTGGAATGGCATATGTTCAGATGTGACCAGACTGCTTTGACGAATTGAGGTTGACTTTGCAGACCCAAGAAAAAGCCTCTTGGAAAGACCAAGACCAATGGTGCTTTGTCTTCACCATTCCCTTAGAAGGTTCCTGACCTTGCGGTCAGTAAAGAATGTCACTTTCTGATAGGCCCAGGAACTTCAGGATATTTTGAGAATTCAAGAAGAGAGAAATTCACCCAATTTATACAGGTATTATTATTATACGCACAGTCTGATAGTGAATCCTTAGCGTGGCTTTCTAACCTCACGAGGCTTTTAAATGTCTAATTTGAGATTCTGTATGAAAAAGTTCCAGCAAAGCGAACTTAAAAGAGCCTATATGAAAAAATTAGCCGGGCATGGTGGCGCATGCCTGTAGTCCCAGCTACTCAGGAGGCTGAGGCAGTAGGATCGCTTAAGCCCAGGAGTCTGAGGTTGCTGTGAGCTAGGCTGACGCCACGGCACTCACTCTAGCCCGGGCAACACAGCGAGACTCTGTCTCAAAAAAAAAAAAAAAAAAAAAGAGCCTATATGACCATTCACTGTTCTTGTTGTGCTTTATGTAAATGATCAGGCCAAGTGTAATACCAAAACTTATTTTACAAGTAAATTGGTCCTGCTAAGATTTTATTTTTGGTAGAAATGGGGAACCAGAGAGGGGAAAATGATGTTTCGGAAGAAAACAGTAGCACACTTGTTATTATATTCCGATCTTGAGAGCTGTTTTTGAGTTACTATTATTTTCCTACAATTTGAACTAAATCTTGAATTATTTTCTGGCAACAACTCTCTCAATAAGGACTCAGTTTTAGTATTTTTCGTGATGTTTTTAGTTGACTCCCCAATAGAATGGGGTTTGTTTCATTCTGGCATACAAATTCTCTTTTTAATTATAATCTTTATGTGCATTAAGTTTCTACTATGTATCTCTCTTTCTTTCTTTTTACTTCTTAGAAACAGGGTCTCTCTGTCACCCAGGCTGGAGTGAAGTGGCAGGATCATAGCTCACTGCAGCCTTGAACTCCTGGGCTCAAGTGATCCTCTGCTTCTGCCTCCTGAGTAGATGGTACTACAGGTGTGCCCTACCATACCCAGATAATTTAAAAAACTTTTTTGTAGAGATGACATTGCCCAGGCTAGCCTCGAATTCCTGGCCTTAGGCAGTCATCCCACATCAGCCTCCCAAAGTGCTGGGATTACAGGCATGAGCCACTACGGTGCCTGGCTCTACTAAGTATCTCTTGTTGTTTTCACTTCTTAGAAAACTAAACTCTTGGCACGCTCAAGACTACAGTGATTCAACAAGTGACAGCAGCTATATAAATCAGTGACTTGACTGAGCTCTCATTTTCAGCACCCTGTGATGCCATTAAGAGCACCAATGTGGTTTTATTGCTCTTCAAATTCCTCACTGGGATATAACCTCTCCCCTCCTGGCCATGTGGGATAGGACCATCCAGGAATAACCCTTCCCAGTGACCCAAGACTAAACTCTTGAACATAAAAGGAACCCAAACTGTTTCATCTATGATGCTTTATTTGAAAGGTCTTGATGAAAAGGGGGGAAATGGGGGAAAAAAAAGAGCTCAGAGCATTCAATTTGTATGAGGTATGCAAAATTTATCAGGCCCAGAGAGACAGGAGTATAGACTTCAGTCATATCCCTTCACCCCACCCATGCCCCAGGGGAAATTGTTTAAAGGAGGCATTTTGTTTCTAACTAGCTGCCTCACCCATTATCTTATGTTCCTGGAAATTATGGTGCAAAAATCAATGTATAGCCAATCAATAACTTATGTTATTTTATCTATTTATTTATTTATTTAGAGACAGAGTCTTACTTTGTTGCCCAGACTGAGTGCAGTGGCATGATCCCAGCTCACTGCAACCTCAAACTCTTGGGCTCAAGTGATACTCCTACCTCAGCCTCCCAAGCAGCTGAGACCACAGGAATGTGCCACCATGCCTGGCTAATTTTCTTAACTTTTTTTTTTTTTTATTGTTGAGACAGGGTCTTGCTACATTGCCCAGGCTGATCTTGAACTCCTGGCCTTCAAGACCTCCTGCTTTGGCCTCCCAAAGTGCTAGGATTATAGGTATGAGCCACCTCTCCTGGCTAGCTTATGCTATTTTAATGAAAATTTTGGGTAAACATCTTAGGAACTGCCTCTTCTTTTTTCCTTTAAAAAAAAAACCACTTATATCTATGTTCATGAGGGATGTTGGTCTGTAGTTTTCTTTTTTGTTATGTCCTTTCCTGGCTTTGGTATCAGGGTGATAATGGCTTCATAGAATGAGTTAGGGAGGATTTTCCCTCCTCGATATTATGGAACAATTTCAGTAGGATAGGTGCCAGGTCTGGTAGAATCTGGCTGTGAATCCATCTGGTCCTGAGATTTTATTTTTTATTACTGATTCAATCACACTACTCATTTTATTGGTCTGTTCAGGATTTCTATTTCTTCTGGATTCAAGCTTGGGAGGTTGTGTGTTTCCAAATGTATCCATTTCCTCTATATTTCTAGTTTGTGTGCACAGAGGTGTTCATAGTAGTCTCGGATGATCTTTTGTATTTCTGTGGTATCAGCTGTAATTTCTCCTTTTTCATTTCTGATTGATCTTATTCGAATCCTCTCTCTTCTTTGCTGTTCTAGCTAGTGGTCTGGCAATTTTGTTTATCTTTTCAAAGAACCAAAGTTTTGTTTCATTGATCTTTTGTATTTCTTTTTTTGATCTTAATTTTGTTTAGTTCTGCCCCGCTCTTTGTTAGTTTTTGTCTCGTGTTGGCTTTGGGTTTGGTTTGTTCTTATTTTTCTAGTTCCCTGAGGTGTGACATTAGGTTGTTAAGTTGTGATCTTTCTGTCTTTTTGATGTAGGTATTTAGTGCTATGAACTTCCCTTTCATCACTGCTTTTACTGTATCCCCAAGATATTGGTAGCTCATGTCGCCATTGTCATTCAATTCAAAAAATATTTTGATTTCCCTGTTAATTTTGTCATTGATCCAAAGATCATTCAGCAGCAGGTGGTTTAATTTCCTTGTATTTGTATAGGTTGGAGAGTTCCTCTTGAAATTAATTTCTAGTTTTATTACACTGTGGTCTGAGAAGATACATGTTATGATCTAATTTTTAAAAATTTGCTGAGACTTGTTTTGTGGCCTAAGATATGGTCTATCTTTGAAAATGTTCCATGTGCTGATGAGAAGAATGTATATTCTGCATTTTTTGTGTAGAATGTTCTGTAAATGTCTGTTAAGTTTATTTGTTCTAGAGTACCATTTAAGTCTGGTGTTTCCTTGTTGATTTTCTGCCTTGATGATTTATTTAGTTCTATCAGTGCAGTGTTTGATATCCCCCACTATTATTATGCTCTTGTTTATTTCAGCTCTTAAGTCTAGTTTTATTTGTTTTATGAATCTGTGAGCTCCATTGTTAAGTGCATATACATTTAGGATTGTTATATCTTCTTGTTGAATTGTTCATTTTATGATTATATGATGGCCATCTTTGTCTTTTTTTACTGTTGATGATTTAAAGTCTATTTTATCTGATATGGCAGGCTCTGTCACGCAATGGATAGCACATTGGACTTCTAAAGTCTATTTTATCTGATACAAGGATAGCTACTTCTACTCACTTTCGGTTTCCATTTGCAAGGAATACTTTTCTCTGCCCCTTTACCTTGAGTCTATGTGACTATAAGAGTTAATTAGGTTGCTTAGAGACAGCAGATATTTGGGTTGTGTTTTTGTTAATCCATTCCACCAATCTATATCTTTTGAATGGGGCATTTATTTAGATAATTTACATTCAGTGTTAATATTGATAAGTGAGACACTGTTCTAGTCATCATGTTGATTGTTACCCAGTTGCTTTGTGTTCTTCCTTTAGTTACTACTCTATAAGAGCTGTGATTTTTTTACTTTAGAGTATATTTACATTGATTAATATAGGCCATTCTTTTTGGTGTTTAGAACACATTTGAACATTTCTTGTAGTGCATGTCTAGTGGTGCCAAATTTCCTTAATGTTTAGTCATCTGGGAAAGTTTTATTTATTTATTCTTTTTGAGACAGAGTCTCACTCTGTTGTTCCAGGTAGAGTGCAGTGGCATCATCATAGCTCACTGCAATCTCAAATTCCTGGGCTTAAGTAATCCTCCTGCCTCAGTCACCCAAGTAGCTGGAACTACAGGTACATGCCACAATGCCTGGCTAATTTTTCTATTTTTTTAGTAGAGATGGGGTCTCATTCTTCTTCAGGCTAGTCTCAAACTCCTAAGCTCGAGAAATCCTCTCACCTTGGCCTCCCAGAGTGCTAAGATTACAGGCATGAGCCACTGCACCTGGCCCATCTGGGAAATATTTTATTTCTCCTTCATTTTTGAATCTTATTAATAGTTTTGCAGGATACAAAATTCTTGGCTGACAGTTATTCTGTTTAAGAAGACTAAAGATAGGACCCCAATACCTTCTGGCTTGTAAAGTTTCTGCTGAGAAGTTTACTCTTAGTCTGATGGGTTTTCCTTTGTAAGTTACTTGATGCTTTCATATTGCAGCTTGTAGGATTTCCTCCTTCAATTTGACTTTGGCCAAATTGATGACTATGTGCCTTGGTGATGTCCTCTTTGCAACAAATCTTCCAGGGGTTCATTGACCTTCTTGTATTTGGATGTCTAAATCTCTAGCAAGATCAGGGAAATTTTTCTCCATTATTCCCTCAAATAGATTTTCCATGCTTTTTGCTTTTTCTTCTACAAAAATCCTCAACAAAATACTAGCAAACTGAATCCAAAAGAAATAATTCACCACAATCAAGTGGGTTTCAATTCAGGGATGTAAGGTTGGTTCAACATGTGGAAATCAATAAATGTGATTCACCACATAAATGTAATTAAAAACAAAAACCATATGATCATCTCAATAGATACAGAAAAAACATTTGATAAAACCCAGCATTGCTTCATGATAAAAACCTTTAACAAACTAGGTGTAGAAGAAACATAGCTCAAAATAATAAAAGCCATATATGACAAACCCTCAGGCAACATCATACTGAATGGGATAAAGTTTAAATCATTCCCCCTAAGGACTGGGACAAGATAAGGATTCTCACATTCACCACTTCTATTCAGCATAGTACTGGAAGTCCTACCCAGAGCAATCAAGCAAGAGAAATAAATAAAGGGCCTCCATATTGGAAAAGAGGAGGTCCAACTCTCCCTGTGTGCTGATGATATGATCTTATATGTAGAAAACCCTAAAGACTTCTCAAAAAGACTCCTAGAGTTGATAAATGAATTCAGTAAAGTCCTAGGTTACAAAATTAATTTACACACATCAGTAGCATTTCTATACACTAATAACAGCCAAGCTGAGACTCAAGTCAAGAACTTAATACCATTTACAATAGCTGCAAAAAAATTAAAATACCTAGGAATACACTTAACTATGGAGGTGAAAGATCTCTATAAGGAAAACTATAAAACACTGATGAAGGAACATGTTAATGACACAAACAAATGGAAAACCATCCCATGCTCATGGATTGGAAGAATCAATATTGTTAAAATGATTGCCCAAAGTGACTTACAGATTCAATGCAATTTCCATCAAAATACCAATGTCTTTTTTCACATAATTAGAAAAAAGAATCCTAAATTTCAGATGGAATAAAAAAAGAGCCCAAGTAGCCAAAGCAATTCTAAGCAAAAAGAACAAATCTGAAGGTTGCACATTAACAGACTTCTAATTATACTACAAGACTACAGTAATCAAAACAGTGTGGTACTGGTATAAAAGTAGACACATAGATCAATGGAACAGAATAGAGAACCCAGAAATAAAACCATACACCTACAACCAACTGATCTTTGACAAAGCAAACAAAAACATACATTGGGGAAAAGATACCCTCTTCAAGAAATGGTGGTGGGAAAATTGGAGAGCCTCATGAAGAAGAATGAAAGTGGATCTTTCTTTCTTACCATACACAAAAATTAACTCAAGATGGATTAAAGACTTAAATGTAAGACCTGACACCATAAAAATTCTAGAAGGAAACTTAGGAAAAATCCTTCTGGATATTGGCCTAGGCAAAGAATTTATAACTAAGACCCCCCCAAAAATACAAGAAAAACAAAAATAAATAAATGGGACTTAATTAAACTAAAAGTCTTCTGTACAGCAAAAGAAATAACCAATAGAGTAAACAAATAACTTACAGAATGGGAGAAAATATTCACAAACTATACATTTGACAAAAGACTAATATCCAGAATCTATAAGGAAACTAAAAAAATTTCCAGAGAAAAAACAAATAATCTCATTAAAAGGTGAACAAAAAACATGAACAGACATTTTTCAAAAGAAGATATACAAATGGCCAACAAACATATGAAAAAATGTACAACATCACTAATCATCAGGGAAATGCATATTAAAAACACAATGAGATACCACCTTACCCCTGTCCAAAAGGCTATTATTTAAGTTAGAGTATTATTTGATATAACTAAAAGAGTGGAATTGGAATGTTCCTAACACAAATGATAAATGCCTGAGGTGATGGATACCCCAATTACCCTGATTTGATTAATTTACATTGTACGCTTTTATCAGAATATCACATGTACCCCATAAAGATATGCAACTACCATGTACCCATAATAATTAAAAATAAAAAAGAATGGCCATTACTAAAAAGTCAAAACACAACAGATGTTTGCATGGATGCAGTGAAAAGAGAACTCTTATACACTGTTGGTGGGAATGTAAATCAGTACAACCTCTATGGAAAACACTATGGTGATTTCTCAAAGAACTAAAAGCAGACCTACCATTTGATCCAGCAATCCCAGTACTGGGTATCTACCCAAAGGAAAAGAAGTCATTCATTTTATCGAAAAGATGTATGCACTCATTATTACAGCACAATTCACAGTTGCAAAGATATGGAATCAATCTAAATGCCTATCAACTGATGAGTGGATAAAGAAATACACACACAAACACCATGGGATACTACTCAATCATACAAAAAAATGGAGTAATGTCTTTCACAGCAAGTTGGATGGCACTGGAGGCTATAATCCTAAGTGAAGTATCTCAGGAACAGAGAAACAAATATTGCCTGTTCTCACTTACAGGTGGGGGCTAAATTATGTGTATACATGGTCACACAGAATAGCATAATGAACTCTGGAGACTCAGAAGGGGGGATGGTGGGAGGAGGGTGAGGGATCAAACATTACCTATCAGGTACAATGTATACTATCTGGGTGATGGGTACACTAAAAGCCCTGACTTCACCACTATACAATTCCTCCATGTATCAAAAACAAACAAACAAACAAACAAACAAACAAAACCACTTGTACCCCATAAGTCTATTGAAATAAAAAGAAAAGAGAAAAAAATTAGTTAATGAAAAAAACCCACTTGTAACTGCTAATTGAAATGTATATTCAGGGCAACTTGAATCTATGCTCATGGATGGCTCTCCTCAAGCTTTGAGCTCAAATAATCTCTATACTTAATCATATTTTCTGAATCTCATTATTTAAGGTTGAAACTAGGAATCCTGATGAGTGAGTAAACTCACTTTTCCAAATTCTAAATCATGCAATCATATCCTTCTAACCTCCTAGGATCTGGGACAGTTCTACCCTTGTCCTCCTAAGGTGCCTCAGATGGAAGCCACAGAAACAGAATTGTCCCAGTCTTTTGGGAGAACTCCTTTGAACAGAACCTGGCACATAGTAGGTGCTCAGTGAAGCTGAGGGCAACCCTGACCAGGCTTGCTAAACTTTAACCCACCTTGGTTGCTTTTAACTGATCTTAAAAATTACAAACCATCTAACTATCTCGTAGCTAAGCAATATATCACAAGACTCCCTTCAAACTCCCTTCAGCTTCTCTATAGGTAACACCTCTGACATATAGGTCACAATGGTAATGGTAGCCTAAGTTGTTTCTTGGGTACTTAAAGTCAACTCCTTGTTCAGTTCAAGATGGTTGAGACCACAACCCCCTCAACTGGGTTTGCGCGAGTGTCTGGTGGGTGACCTTTTGACGTCAGAGGGGTGTAAACTCCACCTTCAGATCATGCTAATGCAACAGAGCAAATGGCCTGCAAAAGGGTAAAAATGTTTTCTGTCTCTTCAAAACCCTTTCACCCTTTTTGAGAACTAAAACCTACATCCCTGCCTCAGGCCCGTGGTCAGGAGAGGCAGGAGAGCGTCCTTTGTTCCTTATGCCACAGGAAATGGCTCAAGGGAATTATCTGGGCAGAGGTCAGGAGATTGTCTTAGCCAAAGATGGGATTATGGGATTGCTTAGGACCTTTAAAAGCTCTGTACTTCTGCTCAGCAATAGGACGTTGGTACTTTGAGATGGGAGTTTGCCAACCTCCTCATTTGCTGGCAAATTAATAAACCCCTCTTTCCTCCTCCTCAAACCACTTGTCCTTGTTCTTCTGATGCAGCCTCGAGGACAAGTGCTGAACTTTCAGTGACACTAATGCCACTGTTATCTGAACATGCATCCCATGAAGAGGCATCAAGTTTGACTATGCTTGCATGGATCACCAATTACCTCACTTCTTAGCTCCAATCACTTTTCTCCACAACTCAGACCATGCTACTTCTCCACCCCACAAATATCCCTAACACCCATTTTTGAGGAGGTGGATTTGAGACCTGTTCTCCCATCTCTTCGCTTGGCTACCACATAAATAAACCCTTTTTCTGCTGCAAACATCATCATCTCGGTGTTTGGCTTACTGTGCAGTGGTAAAACGAGCCTGGTCTGGTAACATCGATAAATATATGCCATACTATTTTCCACCAAGTGGAGCAGTTTAACAAGATATTTTATCCCTCCTAGGAGGAGAAAAAAAGACCCCCAAAAGGCAAAACTTTCTATAAATCAAGCCTCTCTGATCTAAGCCTTTCCTTATCCCCCGCCCCTATTACCCAAGCTTCATCCCTAAATCTTTCCAGTTTCATAAGAGGCTGGATAATGTTTTTGAAATAGTAAACCCATGTGTTCCTATTGCCTGCTGGCCCTGCACCCACTGAGTCAATGGCATCGATGCCTCTGGGGAGGGCGGCTACAGCCTCGAACAAAGAAGTCAATTGAGTTACTGAATGGATTTTTTTAACCTGAAGCAGACACAGATACAATAGCCTATGCACAAAGCGATTTTGATTTGCAAGAGCTGGAGCTTAAGAGAGAAAACTGAAATTTCAAGTTCAGCTTTAAATTCCAAGCAGAGTTAGTTTAAAGTTAGGACTGATCGTTGAATTTTTAAATATTAACCATAGAGTGTCTAGGGATGGAGTAGATAGATGTTTAAGTGTTGATTGAATTAACCTTTCTCCATGTGCAAAAATCTATGTGACTAAACTGTTATTTTCATGCCATGCTTCTAATATTAGATGGAAGATTTAACAAGTACTCATAGTTAACATTGTGTTTACCTAGTAGCTTACTATGTGCTATGCACTGTGCTAAGTGTTTGATATATCTCATTTAATACTCTCAACAACCTTATAAAAGTGGTCTCATGATTATTTCCATGTTCCAGATGAGCTCATGTCAATTGCCTAATACTACCCAGCAATAACAATGTCTCTCTGTCTTTAAATCAATTCTATCGCTTCTGTTTCCATTGCTCCTCCTCCATCCATGTCCTTGCATGTGCTCTTGTTTCTGCTGGGAATATCCATTGACAGCTTATCTGCTTGGGGAAATCAAACCTCCTTTGTTCTGAGGCTTCCAAGGAGAGATAATAACCATTCCTTTTGCATGCCACAACTAAACTTGTGTGCACACATAGGTCTTATTTTTGCACTTTATATGCAAAACTTTACTATAATTATTTTGTATGTTATTCTCCCTTATTGTTTGCTCCAAGAGTATTGGGGTTTTCTTTCTATGTCTAGAATCTAGCAAATGCTTGGCACATAGTAGGGATCAATGATTGTGAAATAAATGGCTAACTGATGGATGAATGGGAAAAAAAGTTAACCATAGAGCAGGGACCTGAGGGTAGTTGTCCTACCACACAGGAAAAACTTCCTTCCTGGGACGTTGAGGAGCCCAAAGAAAGAGGCAGAGCCAGAGTTTAGAAGAAGCTGTTGGGCCTGTTCTCTGCTCCACCACTTTCAACTTTTCCTTAGAGGTAAGAACCCCAAAGGGTGATAGAGACCACAGGTGAGTCTGCCAAGCCCAAGACAGTTTAGCCCTGCTTCCCTCTGGAACTCTCAGGGCACCCTGCACCAGCAGGGGGTAGACACAGCAGAGCAGGAGGGTGCCTTTAGGCAGGGTGAGGGCTTGAGGTACGGCCACTTGCAGCAGCCTCCACCTACAAACCACCTTAGGATCCTGGCCCGTGGCTGATAGTGAGGAAATCCAGAGTGGTCCCTAATCTGAGAGGTGAGCACTGGTAGGACAAATCAGGAGAGGAGCAATCTGGCAATCACGATATAAATAATATTTTAATACAATACTTAAAAAAAAACAAATTGGTAAAGTATGGCCCGTGGGGTGGCTGCCTGGTTGTATAAATAAAGTTTTATAGAAACGAGGGCTGGGATTAGAGTGAGGCAAGTGAGACAGGGTCATCCAAGTGGGTTGGATTCTGCCTCTGTATAAAACTTGATATTTTGTTTTGATTTTTGGCATTAATTTTAATTTAAAAAATTGTATTAAAATATTATTTATCTTGATTGCTCAGTTTTTTTGGCACTGCCTTAAATTTTGCGCCTGAGGTGAGTGCTTCATTCTCCTTACCCTGGGAGTCATGCCCTGGGAAGTGGGGCCTGTGTCAGAGGGGTGACGGGGTTGGTGAGGGCTGCTGTCTCTAGACGGTGCATTTGAGGGGATTACAAAAGGGCATGCCTTCTGGGAGGACTAAGTGCCAAAGGTACCCACTCCTCTGGACTGGCTGGACAATTGTGCAGGGCTTGGTGAGGAGGGCAGAGGCTGGATTTGATTCGCTCTCTCAGCACACCCCACTGCTCAGAGCACAGCTCTATGGGGTGGCCTCATCCGGAGAACGGACTACAGCTCAGCCCACCACAGCCACTTCAGTGGCAGATGCAGCAAGGACAGAAACCAATGGCCAGGACCATGGAAGACAACTACGCTTCAAGGGAGGGCAGGGGGAGCCCCCTGATGGATGCTATGATGTTACATAAGCCTCCTCCCACGAGCAAGGCATCCCGGGCAGGAGGCAAGGGGGGAGAAAACCAGAAGCCCTGATAGGGAGTTTGAACTTTGAGTTTGAATCTGGAGTCAGCTGAGAGTTGACCCTAAAGAGACTTAAGTTTTGAAAGGGAAGTTACCTTTGCTTGGCAAGATTCAATGTTCTCTGCTATCTGTAGATATAGGAGCTTCAGAACTGTTTTAGTTACCTACTGCTGTGTCACAAATTACCCCAAAACTTAGTGGCTCCAGCCAGTAACTTTTATTATCTCTCACAGTTTCCGTGGGTCAGGAATTCAGCCAAGGCACAACAAGGACAGCTTGTTTTCACTCTGGGATGCCTGCAGCCGCAGCTGGAAAACTTAAAGGCTCAGAGCTGGCGTTAGGACCGGCTTCCAAGGGGCCCACTCACAGGGCTGGCAAGTTGGGGCTGGCTGTCGAAGGGAGGTCTCAGTTCCTCTCCATGCGGGCTTCCTCACGGGGATGCTTGAGTGTCAAGTGTCCTCATGCTGTGTCGGTTGGGTTTGCCCAGAGCAGCAGTGTGTGTGTGTGTGTATGTGTATATGTGTGTGTGTGTGTGTGTGTGTGTGTGTGTGTGTGTGAGACAGAGAGAGAGAGAGAGAGAGAGAGAGAGAGAGAGAGAGAGAGAATGCCAAATGGGAGCTATATCCTTTTGTGACCCACACCTGGAAGTCACTAGTATTACCAATGCTTCTGCCACACCCTGTTAGTTAAAAACTAGTCACTAAGTTTGGTCCACATTTAAGAGGAGGGGATTAGACTCCACCTTCCAAAGGAAGGACTGTCAAAGTATTTTGAGGACATTTTTAAAAAATCACCACAAGAACAAAGTTAAGTTCAGTTATGGAGAGATAAAGTCATATTTCTGCACTTCTCATTTATGACTATATATGTTTAAACCATCCGTCTAAATACCTCTTGGCCCTCTCTCCATACCTCTTCTCACCCCTTTTCTTTCCCTCCTCCTCCCTCCCCATCTGCCTTCCCCCCAAATAAATAAACACACACTTCTTGGGTCGGGCCTTTTCTCTCCCTCTCCACTGCCCCTCACATGTGTAGGTCACCCTCACCTGGCACCAAACCTCTAGTAACAGCCTCATGACTGTTTCCTACCCTGCGGCCAAAGCACGTTCTTGCTGAAATGCAGACAAGCCATATCATTCCCCAGCTTAAATCTATTCAATGGTTTCCTTTTTTTAAAAATTGAGATACAATTCACATACCATAAAATTCACCGTTTTGAAGTATACACTTCAGTGGGTTTTAGTATTGTCACAGAATTGTGCAACCATTACCACAATCAATTTCAGAACATTTTCATCATCCCCAAAAGAAAACTGGTACCATTAGCAGTCACTCTCCATAGTCCTTCGACACCCCCCGCCCCGGGCAGCCACTGTCAGCTTTCTGTCTCCACACTTTTGCCCGTTCTGGACATTTCATTTAAATAGCGTCATGCAGCATGTGGCCTTTTATGACCGAATTATTTCACTTAGCACAACATTTTCTAAGTAGCATGCCTCATTCTTTGTTCCTGTTCATGGCTGAATAATATTCAGTTGTATGGATGCACCACATTTTATTTATTTATTCATCAGCAGATGGACACCTGGGTTGTTTCTACTTTTTGGCTATTAGGAAAAGTGTTGCTATGAATATTGGTGCACAAGCTTTTGTGTGGATGGACGTTGTCAGTTCTCCTGAGTGTGCATGTAGGAGCGGGGCAGCTGAGTCACATGGTAACTGCCTCCCAGTGGGGGTAACTAGTTTCTCATTGTGGTTGGGATTTGCATTTCTCAGGCGGCTAATGACATTGCATCTTTTCATGTACTCTTTGATTATTTATATATCTTCTTTGGAGAATGTTTATTCAAATTCTTTGCCCATTTTTAAATTGGATTATTTGACTTTTAATTGATGAGTGATAAGAGTTCCTTATATATTCTGTATGCTAGACCCTTACCAGTGACCTTGTTTTGTCTAGAGTTGTGGTCCCAGGTCCCCAACCCCCGGGCCATGGCCTGGTACTGGGCCACGGCCTCTTAGGAATCAGGCCACTCATCACCACCTGAGCCAGCCTTTCCCCCTGCACCCTGCTGTCCCTTGTCTATGGAAGAATTGTCTTCGATGAAACTTAGGAACCGGGCTGCACAGCAGGAGGTGAGTGGCAGGCAGGTGAGCGAAGCTTCGTCTGTATCTACAGCAGCTCCCCATCGCTCACATCACCACCTGAGCTCCGCCTCCACCCACCCCTCACTGCCCTGTCCATGGAAAAATGTCTTCCATGAAACTGGTCCCTGGTGCCCAAAAGGTTGGGGACCACTGGTCTAGAGGATGAATTTCAGTCCCTGCCATGGCCTGCAAGGCACTTCCTCATTTAACCTGGTCTCCTTGGTGGCCCCATCTTCTGCTTCTCCCTTCCTTTTACTGTAAACCTTTCTTCATCTCCTTGTCCAGGAAATGTCCTCTCTCACAATTTGCCTTTTGCTGATGTCATTCCCTCTATCCAGAACACCATTTCCCCTTCTTGCCTGTCTAATATCCACTCACCCTCCACTCTAGGTCCCTCCCTGAGGGTTGCAAAGACAGTGCAGCAGGCAGGCTCATGCCTGCGAGTTGGTGGCTGTGCAGCGCCAGCCTCTGAGGGCAAACGTGGATTCTAGGCCCCCGATGCTGACAGCGAGGTGGTGGGGAGTGATTGCAAGACCATCCCAGTGATTTGAAGGGGGACAGAATCCCTCAGAGTTAGATGAAATTTTAAAGGTCATTTAGCCCAGCCCCAAAGTTGGGGCATTTCTGTAGCTTCCCCATCCAGCTGTCCTGTCTCCGGGTTCCACGAAGGGCACTGGGGATACTTGACATTGTCTTTGGGGAAAGGGGACGATGTGGTTATCTGTGTCACACAGCCTGGGCCTGAGTCCTGGCTCTGCCCTCAGCAATGGAATCGAGGGCAAGTCTCCTTGGGTGGTTTCTTAACCCGCAGACGGGGCCCTGGTAGGAAAACCCGCTAATATCACAGGGCTGTTGTTTGGCGCAGAGCAGGCACTCAGCAACGGTAGTCCCCTTCTCCTCCTGTTGGAAAACTTTCTTAGACTGAGCCTAAAGCTGTTTCCCTCTGAACTGCAAACCTTGATCTTGGAGGCACAGGGAGCACATCTCTCTTGCCCACACTGTCCGTTCCAGATTTGGAGTCTGTCCCCTTAAAAGTCCCTGTTCTGCACCCTCGACATCTCCATTTCCCTCAGCGGCTCTGCTCCAGTCACCGAGCTGCTGCGAGCCTCGCCCAGACGTCCCTGTGAGGCAAACCCCTTCCATGGACAACGGCTGGATCATCCATGGTTTCTGGTCATTGCTGTCAGGGTGGGAGCCGTTTCTGAGTCCCTAGACCTGGGAGAGCCCTTTGTACCTAGTAAGAACGTAACACATACGCGTTGACTAAGCCTGCCTCCCGGGCTCAGAGTGGGAACTCTTGTCCCGAGACTTCTCTGCCCTCCTCAGCTGCAACGCGAGGCCACGGAGTGAAGCAGGCAGCGGTGCTGCAGGCTCTCTCCAACTCACTCTTCCCACTTTCACTGACCACACAGTGGTAAACCGAGCACTGGGCCAGCGGCTCTAGTAAGAAATCTGTCAGTTTCCCAGGGCTGTAGCAACACATTGCCACACACTAGGTGGCTTAAAACAGCAGAAATCTAGTCTCTCTCAGCTCTGAAGGCTGGAAGTCCACAATCAAGGTGACAGCAGGGCCACGCTCCCTCTGAGGTTCTAGAAAAGAGTCAGTTCCACACCTCTATCCTAGTTTCTGGTGGCTTCTGGCAATCCCTGACGTGCCTTGGCTTGCAGAGCATCACTCTGTCTGTCTCTGTCCTCACATGGTGTTCGCCCCTATGTGTCTGTGTCCAAATTTCCTTCTTCCTAAGAATATACCAATCATATTGGATTTAGGGTCCACTCTACTCCAGCATGACCTCATCTTAATCTGATCATATCTGCAAAGAACCCATTTCCAAATAAGGTCACATTCACAGGTTCCAGATGGACATGTGCTTTGGGGGGACACTATTTAACAGTATAAGAAACAATGTCTGCTCTCAGAGAGTCCCTAGTCTGGTGGGGACGGGCAGACTTGTCAACAGGAGCGACGTGGTGAGGGACATGGGCATGTTGGAGCGGGGAAGAGACCTGAACCAAGCCCCCAGGGGATAGGACTTGGTCGGGGAAAGGTGCGAGTAAAGGCGTGTGGACATTGCCAGGAGTGGGTGGTGCTGGAGCATAGAGTGGTCAGGGAGTGATGGAGGCCAGCCTAGGGGCAAGCAGGGCACAGGCGTGGAGCACTCGAGCACCACGGGCCAACAAGTTTTAGGCAGGAAAATGATAAAGCCAAATGTGTCTGGCATGGCGTGGGATGGGCGGAAGGGGTAGGGTGGAGGGTCAGCCAGCTGGTCAGCTGCTGCTGCTGGTCCAGGCCAGGACATGAGGCTGTCGGCTGCTGATGGGGGTGTGGCCAGGTTGCACCCACAGTTATTCCATAGATAAACACCATGGACCTGCTGCACCACAAATGCCATTTTGCAGGTAGAACTTGACCTTCAAAAAGGAAGGCAGAGAAAGACATCAGGAACTGTTTTTTAAGAGCAAAGGTTGTATTTCCAGAGGACCTGAAGTCAAGGCTGAATTTCCCAATGAGCCAGCTGGGCTCCACTTGGCATTTAAACACCTAGTAGGAGCCCCCTTCACACGCCTGGTCTTCGTCTTACTCCAACCCTTTGTCACATGCAGTTTCTTGGCGAGCTCTGAAACTTTTCAACAGTGTCCAGTTGGTGAAGGAGCTGTTAGGCCTGAGCAGCTGGGGGTGCCCCTATCCTGTAGGACTGTGTGATGCCCCCTCATTCCTGGCTGAAGACCCTCCATGAGCCAATGCCAGCGTGACTGGCTAGGGAGTGCTCCCAGGACAGGGCCCTCCTCTCCCAGCCCACCTGCGCCCTCGCTGTTGGCAGCTCTGAGTCAGAGGCCCCCTCCATTTAGGACATCGTAATCAGCTTCTTTCTCCAGTCTAGACAAAGGAGATATCATAGGCAGCTGGAAGTGTAAATTTGGGATGTTAACATCACTGTGGGTGGGAGCTGATTTGGGCCAGGCTGTGGGACCACCCACTGTCTGGTGGAGGTGGGGTAATGAAAGAAGTGTGCCAAAGCACAGCCCCAGAGAGATGGGACTGGGGGTGTTTCTGGGAGTGGACGCTTCCTGCAGCGACCCACACAACAGCTGTCATTGATTCACTGATTCATTCTATAGGAGAAAAATTGTAAAGGACTTTGAAATGGACCAGAAAGATTATTGGGTGTCCTGTCTAGCAGACTCTTCTGGATTCTCTCAGGCTTTCATGGCCTTTGAGCTATTTTACAGCCCTGGAAGTTATAGAAAACTGGTAATAGCAAGCTGAGGGAAGGCCAGGCGAGGACACAGCGAGAGGACGCACAAGCCAGGAGGTGAGCCCTTACTGAACACCTCAACCTTGATCTTGGACTTCTAGCTTCCAGAACTGTGAGGAACAGATTTCTGGTGTTTAAGCCACTAGACTATGGTATTTTGTTATGGCAGCCCAAGCAAACAGAGTGAGCTATATCTGAGTTCTTTGAGTTTTTCTTTGAACCAATTGTAACATCTTACTGGCTCTCCCATTAATTAATGAGCTAAATAAGATTTTTGACACAGGTTGATTTTATATTTGTACGACAGTCATGATTTTAATCTTTAAGACAAATGTTATTCTTTGACCATTCAATCCTTCAGCAAATGTTTGGTGATGACTTCTCTGGTCCAGGCACTGTGTTGAAGGTTGGAGATACAAAGATGAATTTAACACAGTCACTGTCCTCAAAGAGCATCTTGTCTAGTGCAGAGGTGGCAGGGAGACACACCAGTGATTGTCACAGAGTGCCAGTGCTAAGGCTGCAGGTAGAGGGGTCACTTTCAGCAGGGATTTGAGGCAGTTTGGTTTTTCTTACTGGAAAAGCATGAGTTTTAGAATCAGACAGGCCTAGCTCCAAGTCCTAAATTCACCACTTCAAAGCTTTATGACCTCAGATAAATTAATTTTCTTATCTGTAAAGTATAAATAGCATTTTCGTCTTAAGGGTTTGTGAGAAATAAACGAGGTGCTGTGTGCAGAGAGCTTAGCCCAGTGCCTGGCGTATACTAAATGCTCCATAAATGTTAGTCTTCTCATCTTTCTTGGCTACGACTTCAGAAGTGCAAGGAAGGCTTCCAGTTCCTTCCTCTCCCTGTTAGGTGACACCTGAAATTCCTTTAGAAGAGGAAAACCCTTTCATTACACAGCTAGCCAAGGGCACGGCGTGTAAACAGCCTGGGAAAGGAAGTACAGTGACTGCAACGCTTGTTAATGAACATGTAATTTGCAGATGCCAGGGCTTCCGCTTACAGAACATTTTGGGAAGAATAAGCTCTTCCTGTGAGTGTCTCTGAAGCACTTTCACATCTTTGACCTCATGGAGTCCCCCTGCACCTATCTGTGGAGGGCAGGGCCCGGAGGATCATTCTCATTTCGCACAAGAGGGCACTTGGGGTTTGCGCCGTGAATAGGCATCTTGCTTCGGGTTACCCAGCCGTGAGCCAGGAGCCAGAACTCAGACTGGGTCTCCGGACTCATGACACACTCTTTCCTCCAATGGAGAGAAGGAAAGAGGGAGGAAACTTAAAAGAGGGGGAGGAAGGAAAGGAATTTGGGGAACCCAAACTCAGAGAGGCTCAAAGTCTGCTCTGGGTGGAGAAAGCAGATTCTCCAAGAGCAGTGGGTTGCGGGTCTGCTATCTACAAATTGTGTGATTTTTAACCGCATTGGGCCTCCATGTCTTCTTTTCTAAGATGGAGCTAGT
Source organism: Lemur catta (assembly GCF_020740605.2). NCBI lineage: Eukaryota > Metazoa > Chordata > Mammalia > Primates > Lemuridae > Lemur > Lemur catta. The sequence goes on along the minus strand of NC_059134.1, from coordinate 20,843,853 downwards.
AACACGTATCTCATAGGGTTGCTATATGAATAACTAGGATAAAACAGGTAGTCTAGCACACGCCTGGACTAGCAGACTGCGAGCCGCACCAGGCTGGGGACGGATCTGACTTGGTCCCCATTGCATATCCAGCCACCAGTCAGGTGCCAGGCACATGGTCGCTGCTCCATGAGCATTCGCGGAAGGAAGGAATAAGTCAGTAGCATGAGCTCAGTGAATGGCCCCTGTTGGGACCACAGTGTGGAAACAGGATTGCTGGTGGAACCAACCAACCCAGGCTGGGGAAGTGGGAGGGAGGCTGGAGGAGCCGGGTCTGCAGACATTGTCCAGTGGCTGCGGGAGGCCAGGCTCAGGGAAACACTCAGTTCTTTTGGGTATGAGGGCCCCGGGGCACCCGCTGCTCCAAATCAAGGAGCCAGGAGCTAAGATACTCGACACCCAGGCCACAGAGTACCGAGGGCTTCAGGTGGAAGTTGCAGGCACACAGGGAAGCCCCCGAGGGCAGAGGGAAAGAGAAACCCCAGTCCATGGAGCTGGCAGGGGCAGCACAGGTGGGTGGCCCAAGGGCCAGACAAACAGCCCCCAGGAGGGTGGGCACCTCTGCTGGGGGTGGGGTCAAGGATGTCCCAGAAGGACCAGGCTGCCACTGTATTTCCTGGGAACTGCCTCCGCACCCCGGAGCTGGGTTTCTTCTGTCAGGAGCCATTTCCACTCCTCTGACCCTGCCGGGACCACGGTGCGTGCTCGGGCCCAGCTCTTCCAGCAGATCTCTGTCCACACGGAGGTTTCTGACAGCACGTCTTTAGGGACGCTGGCGGCACCCCTGCTCCCGGACCACGGAGTCTTTGGTCTGTTTCCATCCGAATCTTCACTTCTGCCTTCTCTCCTCTCCCCACCCACAGCCGCCAGGCTCCTTCCCATTATCAGTTAAGATTGCTCAGCTCTCTTAAAGCAAAACAAACAAAACCCTCTCTCCCCTGGCCCCACTTGTCTCTTCAGATTACATTTCATCTTTCTCAAACCTGGAGAGAATTCTCTCTCCTGGCTGTTTTACGTTCTCCCTCTCATTCGCTGTTCACACCAATAAAAACTGGCTTCCCCGTGTTATTCCTCTGAGTGGAGTCCCCCAGGGGTCTCCAAGTCACCAACCCCCTCCCACCCCCCATTTCTAAAGCCAATGGTCACTCTCAGGACATTTCTGATGGGCGGCATTTGACAATGTGGCCCCTAGAAAGCTCCAGCTCTTGGATTCCCTGCTCTGTCCCCTTGGACTTGGCTGGTGCCTTGGCCTTGGGTCTCATCCGCTGGTTGTCCCCTGCCGGCCCCTCCTGGCTGTGGGTGCTCCTGGGTGTACACAAGGTCCGGCCTCCTCCCTGCACACGCTCTCCCTGCGTGAGCTCATCCTCCCTGTGGCTCTAATGACCATGTATAGGCCATGGCGGCCTCGCCAGTGTGGGCTTGTCCCGGGAGCAGCGACTGGGCAGCCTGAGAATGTCTCTGCTGGTGCCTCATGGGCACCTCAGGCTCCACGTGTGTGCGCACTTGAACATGTTCTCAACACCCTTCCCTGCCTTCCTGCGTGGTCACCCTCTCTGTGAGCGTCCCCCGGGTGCCCGTCAGAAACCTGGACGCGATTCTTGGCTCCTCCTTCTCTGTCACCCCCCGCAGTCTGTCTTTCCGTTTGATTTGACCCAATTGTCCCTTAGATTTTCCCTCGAATCAGCTCTTCAATCCACCCCCAACCTCCTTTCCACCTCTGTGATGGCTCCTCCAGGCTGCCTGCCTCAGTTTCCTCTGTTCACTCCCCTCGGCTCAGCTGGGCTCTGCCTCTTGCCTTGAGCCTCTCTGCCTGGCTGTCCCCTTCCTGAAGCCTCGCTTTGAAGATTAGTGCCAGAGTTAGGAGGGGTGCTCTGGAGCCCACGGACCTAGCTCAAATCCAGATGGCACCCCTTACAGGCTCTGTGACTTTGGGCAAACTTCTTACCCGCTGTAAGCTTCAATCTCCTTTGTAAATGGTGGTCACTGGTAAGACTGCAGCGAATCATGTGTGTGTCTCCAGCTGCTTTTGTATCCTAGAGAAAGGCGCTCATTGCTGCCTGGGAGACAGCGACCTCTGTGTTGTTGGAAGATGACCCCTTGAGTGTAACCCACAAAGCTCTCCAGCCCCCAGAGTGAAGTGTGGGAAGAGAGGGCCACACAAAGTGGGGGCTGAACTGCTCTGGAGACAAAAGCCAGGGGCACGTGAGCAGGAAGACAGGGGAGAGTGGGGGAGGGGAGGGAGGGCCCAGCAGAGGGGCCAGAGGGAAGAGACAGAAGACAGATCTTGGGAGATGGAGACCTGACTGGTGCAGGAGGAACTTGCAGGAAAGGAGGGCTGACTTTTTAATTTCGAGCTGCTTGCTAGGCTTAAAAAAAAAGTCCCACCTCCTCCCCAGTCACTCCCAACTTTTAGTAAAATTCTCTTACAAGTTCTGTCTCCTTGTAGTAACATTTTGGGGGAAAATTAAGGAAAGGCAGAGCCACCCGACCTGTCACTTCCTCCAGAAGGTCTTCCTGGACTCTTCCTGTCCCCCAAGTCTGGTTTAGGTATTGCCCCTTCTCTGGGCCAGGAAGAAGACCAAAAAGGCACGAGCTCAAGAACTGCGTCAGAACAGGGGCGAGAGAGAAGAGGGAATCCGAACGAGAGGGAAGCCTGAAAATGCCAGGCCCTAGCAGCTCTCAGGGCTCTTGGCACACAGGTGTAGAACTATTTTTACCTTAATACTAAAGGAAAGAGTGAGCCCCAAGGCCTTAAAGGGACATCAAGAGAGCATTTGGATTATTGAGAAGCCAGTTAGATCACGCATCTAACATTCCTAGCCCCAGGCCCCAACACATAGGAAACTCTTAGAAATTTGGGAGTTAAACTATTTTTATTTTTTCCAAGGAAATGTACGCTGGAGGGAGTTACTATTTTTGAAAAACATTATAATGTCCAATTGTGTAGATAGCAAGGATGCAAAAATCTCATCAGCAGTGAGGTGGGCTCAGCCCTACAGGAGCAGGTAGAACATACCTCCTCTGAGCTTCCCGTGGCACCCAGGCCCCCGAAGGGGGACACAGAGCTGCTGCTGACCCTGACCAAACAAGGACGATGTGACCATATCTGGAAACGTCCATGATTTTGGTTATTGTCGGCTACTATTATTTTTAATAACTGTTCTTCTTCCTCTGCATTCCCAGAGCACCTTCTCTCCGCTTCCACTCATCAGTCGCCGAGTGCCAGTCTTGGATTCCTACTTTTCTATCTGTATGGAAGAAATCTGGCTGATTTTTCATATATGGTTTATGGAAATAGAATTATTAGTTTTTGGTTCCATTATGCATTCTGTCTTCTTTCCTCTGATTTTTCTGCAAGCTCTTTGAGTCAGAAATCAAACGGACACGTCTCCTTTGGTTCTTGAGTCTTACTCTCAGTATGGGCTCCATAGATGTCTGTTGCTGCCGTGGGTGTTAAAAATTCCATCCCTGGATGGGTCCTGAGAGCCCACACCTGGGCAGGAGGCCAGGGTCAGTCCGGAAGCCCCTGTTCTGTCTTTCCCTGTGTCTTCACTCCAGTCTCTTGGGACAATCTGAGCTGCTCAGATTTGGTGGTGGAGAGCAGACAAGGGAAGGGTCTTCGAGAGAGAGAGAAGGGTGAGCAGTGTGAAACTGAGGGACAACTTGGGGCATGGGGATTGTGTTCAGTTACTCACAAAGCCAACTCATGAGATCTCAACAAGAGACCTGGTCCTTTGTTGTGGAAGTGTGTACACACATGAGCCACGTAGAAAAGGACCTCAGGGTCATCAGATCCAACTCTGACCCACTGCAAGAATCTCCTCTTACATCTCTGGCAGGTTTTATTCAGTCTTTACCTGAATGCCTCTAATGATGGAGAGTTCACTACCATTAGAGCAGGAACATTTGGTTACGTAATTATATCTGTTCTCTCCACCACTCTCTTTCCCCCTTCCTACTTTTAATCAAGTACTCGCTCTCCTCCAGGTGCCAAGGGGAGAATCATAACTGGTCTGAGGAGTTGTGGTGAGCCCACTCCCTTCCCAGTGAATGATTTAGGCAAGGGGATGGACATCTGACACAATCTAGCTAATGAGGTGGACAGAAAGCCTGGTAGGGGCTTCTGGGAAAGTTTTCCTTCCCTTTAAAAAGAGACACAAGAAGGGCCGGCCTCTTCTTTTATTAGAAATTTGAACATAGATGTGATGCCTGGAACTGTGGCAGCTATCTTATGACCATGAGGGAAGCTAATCTGAAGGCATAGTGGACAGGTTAAGGCTCACAAAGCAGAAATTTGTAAAAACAAAACAAAATAAATAAACACACAAGCAGGCAAACAAACAAACAAACAAACAAACAAACAGGAGGCAGGGCATTGAACAGCTAAGTTAACCAGTGCTGGGGCTGCACCTACCATTTTAAGCAAACCCCCAAGCTGTTAACTCATTTTAAACATGTAGTCAATGACATAGTTTATATGAAATGCGACTAAACCAGGCATCTCTAATCCTAACGGTGATGAGTTTTGAACCTAAAGAAAGGAGTTTACATTCATCTCTGTTACACTTTATCTTTTGGTGTTGATCTAAGCTTTCATCTTTTACAGACCTTTTGGATTATCAACTTAACTGTGCAGACTATTCCTAATTCCTCTCAACTCTATCTCCTTCACCCACAGAGCTTCAATAAGCACGATTTATTCATTCAAGGAAATGAAAAGAAAGTTGAAAAGAACCAGGCCAAAGAGAGAGCTCGGAAACACCACTCCAGAAACCTCATGCACAACGGCCAGACGTTTGGGGCCCGCCGGGTTGCATCACGCAGCCTGCATTCGGACAGGTGGCGTGCTGAAATCAGGATGAAATGACTGTGATGTACCGACCACTCTTTCTTATAAAAAATGGACCTGACCGTAAGAGAACCATGCCGGGTGTGCACGTGCCCAGGGTTGTGGCCGTCTCTGCACAAGTCTGTGTGTGGGAAGGATGGTCAGTGTGTGGCCTTCTCTGCTGCGGTCCTAGCTGGGCCCATAGCTCTGGTTTGGGGACTAGGGCTGAACTCTGGTTGGCAGGGGCAGGGCTAGAGGCTGGAAATGCAGACGATAGTGAGAACTTTCTACTCGCAGGCCACTGGGGTCATCAGCCCACCCGGCGGAGCTCTTTTTGAACCTCTTTCCCTGAATACTCCCTTTCGTGACCCTGGCCTTGCACTGGGCCTTCCTCCTTCCCGTCAGGGTGGGGCTCAATCTCCTGTTGATCCCAAAAGTAGATCTCGAGAGGGCTCTTGAGAAGAGAAGCACGTGTGGGGGCATGGAGCCCCCCAAAGCCTCTTCAGCCCCTGGGGGCCTAGATGGGACTAGGAATTTGGGAGAGAAGATTTATCCTACCTGGGAGACGGAGCATTCCTGAGCTGCCCTGAGTGTGCCCGTCCCTGATCCACTCATCACTGCCCACGTGGGCAGGTCTGGTCTCATCCCTGTGTCCTTTGGCCCCTTGTTGACTCTGGAGAAAGGAGATGACCGGACTCCTAGTCCAGTGTTCTGGTCACTGTGACTGCCAGGCCCTGTTCCTCCCCCTCAGCTCTCGCAGGGCCTGCTGGCCTGTGGGCAGCATTACAGGGCATGGCCCAGATGTCCCTGGGGCCCTCTCACCAATGGTGCACGAGTGTGCCCCTCTCATCGGTGGTGCACGAGCGTGCTCTGGGGATGCACCCTGTGCCCGGCTTGAGGTTTGGGTTGCTGGAAGGCGGGGGAGGGGGGTCTCTCTCTGTGGCTTCCAGGGTTGGCTCCCAGCTGGAGGGGCCAGGTTAGAACAGCACAGACACAGACGCTTCACCACCCCCAGCAGGAGGAGGAGCTCACAGTCCTAGAGCCCCCAGACCTCACCTGCTTGGCCCTGAGGGTGGGCAAAGGCCAGACAGAGGCAGCCTGGCTCTGAGTGGCCGGCAGAGGCTGTGGTCCATCTGAGTTGCTTGCCCCCCCCCCCCCCCCGCCCCGGCAACTCAGGGATCTGCCCACAGTGCCTGAGATGGGAGGAGTAGGAAAAAGGACCTTGATTGTGAGTTTGGAGGTGACTGGGGGGTGCCGGAGAGCTGGGGGGGGCTGTCTCATGGGATCCGACGGCCTCTTCCTAATGGCTCAACTTCCCAGTGGAGGGGACAGGCAGGGGTCTCTGGCCTGCCGGCCAGGACTGGTGCTGAGTCTAGGAGGCCGAGGGGGAGTCTGGAAGCTTCTGTGAGACGACTGAGAGTGTGTGGTGATGGGGCTATGCACACGTGCACACACTCAGGCACACCAACCCTCCAGGCTTGTCCACAGCGGGTCACACTCAGTTGTTCACTCACAAGTTCCCCCCATGTGTGGGGCTGCAGGGACGTGGCGCCTGAGGGCCCCGGAGGTCTGGGTGGAGGGAACTGGGATGTGGGATGAGGCTGTTGTCCTGGGCTGGCCTGGCTGTGGCAGGTGGGGTTAGGGGGTGTGTGTGGGGGGGGGACAGAGTCCTCTGCACAGACATCCTTGGCAGGAGGGGCAGAGCCCAGGAGGCCAGTGAAGAGAGGCTGGAAGAAGTGGTCCTGGGGTGATAGGTGGGCAGCCAGCTCCAGGTGGTGGTCTTCCCAGAGGTCAGGTGGCTCTGGAGGTCCCAGGGGATGGCAGTTCTCATCCTGGAGTTCTAGGGAAGGAGAGGAGAGGGACGGGCAGGGCAGGGCCGGGAAGAGAACCAGGGATAATGGCTGCCTACACCCGGCAGGCCCTGCAAGCTCTGTGTCCTCACGGCTCATCTCGTTCTGTCCATTCCACCCCTCAACGAGGCGGGGAGGTGGGCATTATTCTCCCCCTGAGCCTCGCCCAAGGTCACACACAAGTAAGTGGCAGAGCAGGGTTTGAACTCAGGTCTTTCTGGCTCTGAAGCCCATGAGCCGTCTCTGCCCTGCACCAGGGCAGGGCCCAGAGGAGCTTCCCAGAGCAGGCAGAGGAAGGGCACTCTCTCTCAGCAGGGGTGTGGGCGGCGATGGGGAGGTGAGTTCATCCTGGGGTCCTAAATTGACCTTCACTTGCTCCTCCAGCCTAAGCCCTGGAGGGGATGTCTGAGTCACTCCACCCTGTCTCCCATCCCCCACCAGAAATCCCAGGGCAGCCTCCCTGGGGCGCTCACCTTGAGGGAGGGGCTTCCAGCCCTCAGGGTGTGAGGCTGGGGCACACTTCCGGGGCTGCCCAGCAGGGGGAGCCCCTGCCCACCCCCTCGCTGCCGCAGGGCCAAGGCAGCCGGCCTCTGCACTGCCCTCTAAGGATGGGCTGGCTCTGGGGAAGGCCCCTCGGCCCTCTCTGCCCCGGGCCTGCCTGGCCTGTGTGACTCCTGCCTCCCATGAGGTTGGACATAACTCTCAGGCCATTAGGCTCCCAAGCCCCTTCCATAGGTGAGCCTGGGCCCTCCCGCCTCCTCCAGCCCTGGAGAGAAGGAACGTCTGAGATGGCAGAGGGGTGTCAGGAGCAAAGCCATCCTCAGGAAGGGAAAAAAGCACTCATCAAAGGTCTGGGAAGGACGCTCAGGCTTGCGGGGCTCCCCGTCTGCACACCGCGACTCTGTCGCTGCGTAAGGCGGAACTCGGTTCTCAGGGGCAGCACTCCCCATGCGCTTGGACGAGGCTGCCCTGGGCTGAGGAATTTAGGAAGCAGGACTTTTCCTCGCCCACCTCACCACCCAAGGTGTGCCATTGCTGAATGTGCTGCAGACGGGAGGCAGGAGGCCAGACATTTTGGTGGTGCCGCCATCTGTGCTGTCCAGTATGGCAGCCTGCAGCCATGTGTCTCTGCTTAAATTAAAATTAAATAGCATTAGCATTAACATAACAGTGACATCAATTCCTCACTGGCACTAGCCACATGTCTAGTGCTCAGTGGCCTCCCATGGCTAGTGGCTATGTACTGGAGAGTGCAGATGTAGAACATTCCATCGTCACAGGCAGTTCTACTGGACAGCACTGGTCTAGCCCCTCAACACCTGGGAGAGGCCCTGGTGGCAGGGTTGGGGTTTGTGGAGCCAGGAAGCTGGGTTCCGGAGCAGGTGTGCGTGGGGGGGTCCTGCCGGGGAAGCCCCGGCACTGGGGAGTGCCAGAGGGCAGACGTCCAAGGGAGGAGCCAGGGAAGGGTGTGGGGCCAGAGCTGGACACGTGGGGAGGAGGCAGGCGGGTCCCAGGCCGTCGGGCAGGTGCGCAGCATCGAGCCTTGTCTGTGTGCCTCAGCTCTGAGCCTCTACACTGTGGGGCGAGGAGAGTCCGAGAGAGGCTTAGGTTACCTCCATCACTCTGCCACTACTCGCTGTGTGACTTAGAGCAGGTTCCTTCACCTCCCTGAGCCTCAGTCCCTTGCTTGGTCCACAAGGACCGGCAGAGTCTACCTCCAGGGGCTGTGTGAGGCTCACGGAGAGGCACAGTGAGGGTCCCCGCCTGCCGGCAGTGGGAACCAGCGCAGACTGAAGCTCAGCTCCTCCTTGTCTCCCCCTGTCCTGGGGGACCACAGAAATCCTTGAGTTCTATCTCCTCAGTTCTTTAAAATTATAATGTATACGGAGTCTGCTTCCTAAGGAGGATTTGAGGCAGCTAACCCCTTATTTTACAAATGAGAAAACAAGCTTTGGGAGGTTTAGGGACTTACTGAAGTCACGTCGTCCCTGAAGTTCCCTGATGTTCGGAGCCAAGACAAGTTTCATAAATGCAGCCTCGGCCTCTTAGCCCCACCCCCTGCCCCATCCAGACGCCATCGTCCCCTCAAGGGATGTGGGGCTGGGCTGAGGACAAGGATGAGGACTCTGGCCGGAGGCTCAGTGCCTGGCAGGGGGTGATGGGGGACTCTGAGGTGGCCACTACATCCTGCGAGGCCCAGGCCTAGAGAATGGGGCTCAGGTGGGGCCTCTGTGTGGAGCGGGGCCCAGAACCGGGGATGTCAGAACTCAGCTGCCCCAGTAGGCTCCTCCTCCCCAGCTCCTCTGTGCTCATCTCCACACACGCCCATGCCAGAGGACTTCACAATACCACAGTGCGCCGGGCGTGGTCGCTCATGCCTGTAATCCCAGCACTTGGGGAGGCCAAGGTGGGAGGATCCGCTGAGGACAGGTGTTAGAGACCAGCCTGGGGATATAACAAGGCCCTGTCTCCACAAAAAGTAAAAAAATTAGCTGAGCTTGGTGGCATGAGCCTATAGTCCCAGCTATTTGGGAGGCTGAGGCAGGAGGATCGCTTGAGCCCAGGCATTCCAAGCTGCAGTGAGCTATGATGACACCATTGCACTCCAGCCTAGGTGACAGAGCCAGATCCTGCTAACAAACAAACAAACAAACAAACAAAAACCCCACAACAAAAAAATATAGTGTAACTCCAGGTCAGAGAGGTTCAGTGTCTTGCCCAAGGTCACACAGTCAATAAGGGGCTGGCCGTGTCAGCTTTCCAGCTGGTTCTCTGCATCTCGGAGCTTTCGGTCAAACACAGCGTCTATCCAGCACGAAGCTCTGGCTGAGAACGTGCTTCCCAGGGGGCTGGGCTGCAGGACTCTGGCCTGTCAGGGAGAGTTATAGTCTGGTGGGGAGGGGGCGGCTCCTGGCAGGGCCTGCTCTTTGATGGGGGAGCCCAGCTTTGATCTCCTTTTGAAGTCCCGGCCTCTGGAACTGGCAACCTCAATGGGGAGAGCAGGGAAGGGGGAGATGAAAGGGCAGGGGAAGCCAGAGGGGGAGGGAAGGCGGAGGCAGGCCTCCAGAAGACTGGAGAGAAACAGATGTGTGAGGGAGAACAGGGGAGCGAGGGAGAGTGAGAGGCTGCTGGGAAAGAGGGACTGGGGGACCTGGGGGAAGGAAATGCTGCAGGCAGACAGGCAGACAGCGGGGGGCCAGGCCAGGCTCAGGGCGAGAAAAGGGGAAGGGCTGAGTGTGCCATGGGGCGGGGTGGGGGGCATGGGAGAGAGGCTGGGGGCAGGGCAGGGGTGGGGGTCCGGCTCCCTGCCTCTTCTGCCAGCAGGCCGGGCTCTGGGGCAGCCTGCGCAGTGGAGCCCGCCAGCCCCCTCGCCCACCGTCCCAGCCTTAAATGCCTCTTCTCTTCCCAAGGGAGGCCCTTGTCTCTGGCTGGCTCTGCTACAGGCTGATTGTTGGTGTCTAAAGGTCCAACAAATTCCTTGCCAAGCCTCATCAAAGGCGTCGAATGGTCTGAGGAATGGGGTGAAGGGGTGGGGAGGACCTCACATCCGGGACTTCTCTTGGGGTCTAGGGGCCAGGCTGTCGCCCAGGCAAGGGGGCGGGGCGGGCGTCTGCAGTGTGGCTGTGCACCTGTTCCTGTCTGACATCCCAGCTCCTCCAGTGGGGCTGGCACAGGCAGGCAAGTGGGAACACGTGGTGCGGAGGGGCTCCCCAGCAGAGAGGGCTGCTTCCCAGCTCAGCAGCGCCCCCCCCCACATCTGGCTCTGCACGCCCATCCCCCACACTCCCAGGTTCTCCTCAGTTCCTTGCAGCTCCTCCCCTGTGCTGGGCACCCTGGTCCAGCACTTTTCAGACCCTGGACCCAAACAGAGGGCCTCACTGAGGCACAGGGTGGCAAGTGAAAGCCAACCAGGGGGACAGCAGACGCCTCCCTCTCCTGGGTTTCCTCCAGGAGAGCCCAGGATTAAACCCGCAGCAACTCCATGTACTTCAGAGAGGCTGGGAGGGCATCCAAATTAGGATTTATGGGATTAATGTTTTTTTTTCTGGTCCCCCAGCCTGTCTCCCCAACTCCAGCCCTCATGCCTTCCTCGAGCTGGGCCTCTCCCCGGGGCCCAGACCTCACAAGAAGCTGCCATAGTGGAGCATGCTTCCCTGGGAGGTGGGGGGGCGTGCTTGGCACCTAGCCCCCTCCTTGCCCACAGCACCCTTCCTTGGTGAGGCAGAGGACGAGCTGGAGTGGGGAGGCGTCCCCGCTTCCGTGCCAGGTTCCCCAAGGACGGTGTGCAGCCGACTGCTGGCTCCATGCTCCACACTAGCGGGGGGGTGGGGGGGGTGGGCGGGGTTTGAGGCTAAATGTGAGGTGCTGGGGACTGCAGGTGGCAGGAGGACAGGAGCTTGCTGAAACATAGTGGGGCTGGGGAACACTGGGAGGTGGGGGGACAGAGTTCACGGATCCTGGAACTCCTGGTAGGTGGGAAATGTTCTGCAGCAGCCACCAGAGAGGCCCCTCCTGGGTCCATCCCCATGTGCCAGCTGTCTTGGGACCTGCCACCTCCTGGGCCCGTGGGAGCTCTCTCACAGTCAACACCACCATGTCCTTCCTGGCAGTCCTGCCTCCTCCATCCTGTCCTTTCTCTGTCCCCTCCTACCCTGCTCACCCCCAAACCAGCTCAAGCGCAAGGGCCTCCAGGTCGGGCTTCTCTTTGTGCCAGAGGGTGGACCCTTTGGCCTGAGTCCCCAGCCCTGTGACTCCAGTTTCTCAGTTGGATGCATCTTCAGCTCCCTCTAACACCTTAGGGAGGTCACATGTTTGCTGGGACTCCTCCCATTTCACCATGTCCGAGTTAGTGTCTGAGTTCTTTGCACTGTGGCCTCCATGTAACTCAGTGTCTTCCAGGGCCCAGCCAGGGGGAGAGTCCTGCTCCCCCACCTCCCCCTGCGGGCCCATCAGTCCCCTTCAGCCCAGGGGCTTAGGGGTCCTGAGCAATCCACTCAACTGGGAGTCCCTCGAGGCCAGGGACCATCCTGAGCTCCAAACCCTCAACACAGTGCCTGGTTTGAGCACGTGCTCAATACATGTTGGTCAGTTAAACTGTTCAGCTGGGCCAGGGGAGGTCAAGAGGAAATGTGGACATGCAGCCTTGACCCCGAGGGCCCCTTGTTAGGAAAGGAAAGTGGAGCCCCAGGTGCCCAGTGAGGGCTAAGGAGCCACTGTGATGCAGGGAGCGCGGCAGCTCCTGGGGCCATGGGAAGATGAGAAGGCCTGTTGGAGCAGGAAGGAGCCCTAGAGATGACTGGGTTTCACAGGTGGGGAAACTGAGGCCCAGAGAGGGGAAACGATGTACTCAAGGTAACACAAATTGGTAGCAGAAATGGGACTGCATTCCAGACTTCTGGGCTCCTGGTCCACGCCGATCTGGCCCCTGCCCACCTCCCCAACCCTTTCCAATGCCAAGGCCCCACTCTGCCTCCCTCCAGTCCCACACAGCTGGGGCACCGGCACTGCCGGGACGGGTGAGGAGGGGCTGCCAGGGCAGGAGGGAGGTGGCAGGGTGTACCTGTAGTCCAGAAGCAGGGGTGGATGCTAGGGCTCATGCGCTAGGGTGGGCTCAGCAGGATGGTGGCGTACTCCACAGCCTCTGCAGGCCCCGGGCGGACACTCCACTGCCCTGGCACGAGTTCCAGGGATGAGGTGTCCAGCTCTGCGTAGTGGACGTCAGGATCCTTCAGGCCAGAGCCCTAGGAATGAGGCAGAAGGGGGAGATGGCAGGAGGGGGTGAGGGGAGTATGGACCGGGATGAAGCACCCCAGGGCCAGGCGACGGGTTGAGAAGGGAGGTGTGAGGGGGTGTAGTGGGTGCAGGAGGGGGAAAGGGAGCCGTGGAGGATTGGGGGTGGGGCGAGAGAGAGAGAGAGAAGCAGTTTACCAATTAATCAGTGATCACAGAGAAAACAAAGGCTTGGAGAAGGTGTGTACAAAAATTGGCCACAAAGCATTTGTGTGCTCTGCTAAGCTATGTCTCCTTGAATCCTGGGCGTGGGTGGGCAGAGGCAGGGCAGGTCCTACTCCCTGCCCCACTATACTTGGCTCTCAGAGACTGTTTATGCCAACCCTCTCATTTTGCACAAGAAAGAGGCCTGTAGAGGGGACAGGATGTGCCCGGGGTCTTAGGGAAGTGTCTAGCGAAACATTGGTGGCACACAATGGAACTTGGAGTCAGAGGGCCTGGCTTTGAATTTTAGCTGGGCCACTTGCTGTGGCTTGCTAGGCAGGTTCAACACATCTGAGCCTAGTTTTTCTTTTGTAAAATGGAGAAGTAAAACTTGTGAGCACTATTGCTATCCTTAGAACCCAGGGCTCCAACTCCCGACCCTGTTCTATTCGGTGGCACTGCAGTACTTTGACTCCTAGTTTGATTTAGAAATTATTAGAACAAGTGTGCTCTGAGGGCAGGGACTGCCATGCAGTTGAAAGGCAGAGGCCCTCCCTGCCGCTGCTGGGAGCCGGCTCTACTCGAGGTGTGGCCGTGCCGAGCCCCTCTCCCTCCCAGGGCCTTGGTTTCCCCTTCAGCAAAATGGGAGGGTGGCTTGAGCACCCCAGAGGCCCTGCCAGCTCTTATCTCTGGATCTTCTTTCACAGCCGCCTCCTCCTCAGCTCAGCGAGCAATGTTGATGTTCAGGCAGATGGATCTGTCCACAGAGCAGGGCCTGAGGGAGAGGAGGGCTCTCCCTGGGCAGGGCAGAAAGAGGGCTACAGCCTGTTGGAGGGGGGCCTCTGTGACCTGGCCTGCTGCCCACTCTCTTCCCCGTGGCTGGGCTGTCTGGGTAGCAGGGAAGGCCCAGTGCCCTGATTTCAACTGGCAACGCCCATCTCATGCCCATCGATGACCGCAGGCAGGGACACGTGGCAGAGCTAAAATTAGTGCAATTAGCTCCTGATTTCTCATAAGTGAAAGTCACACCCTGACGCCTTCTCCTGGCTTACCCCTCTGCTTCCAGAGACTGCCTGGCGTGGGGGTGGAGGAGATACCTCTTTTCCAGAAGGAAGGAGCCTGGGGAGGAGGTTGGGGTTATAGGAGGCCCTGGACAGAAGGAAGGGGAAGGGGACTGGACAGACAGGAGATCTGGGACCCAACCCGTAAGCTGGAGGGCCTGTGAGGGTGACTGAGGGCCGGGAGGTGGGGGCGGGGCAGGCAGCGCAGTGTGCAAGTGGAGCTGCTGGCACGAAAGGCCTCCAGGAGACAGCCCAGATGTGCCTTGTCCCTGATAGAGGCCTTGACTGCCCTGCAGGGAGTCCCATGGGTGGGAAGGGTGGCTGCCACTCAGGGATGGTGTGAAGAGCTTCCAGCAGAGGCAGGAGACGCCTGCATCGACTGCGTCCTCATTCTCTACACCAGTGGTGTGGTAGGACTGAAGGGGTCCCACCTCTTGTCCTTCCCATCATCATGAGCATGCCTGGGGACAGGTGCTTTAGGTGGGTGGCAGGCTGGGGGTGTCCTGGGGTTGCCCCGACTCTACAGGCTCCCGCTGAGGATGTCTGTTGAGAGACTGCCAGTGTCCAGATAACTTCCCTGTGTAGGCCCTTCCCAACTGAGCGCCGTTGGTACGGCGCAACCCTGGCTCTGACCCCCAGGGAGGCCTGGGGTGACGGCAAAAGGTGGTGGGAACATCTCATCCAGGCCGGTGGAGGAGGGTGCAACAAGATAATTTGAGACCATCTCCAGATGGGTGGAGGGGAGTTGCCCAGTTCATTCTGTAGGTTCCAAGGATGTGGGGCTGCCCAGGGGGTGCTGGGCACTTTGCCTTCAATCGTCATAGAATCTGTCTCAAAGGTGGACAGAGAGCAGTGACCCGCAACTTCTGCTGGGCGATGCCAGGAGCAGCCCAGGAAAACAGGTGGGTAAAAGTAAAAGGGAGATTTGGGCTTTGCTTTCTCACTGCCTGCTGGCGAGGAGGACCCCACCCTGAGTGGAAAGTGGGGCAAGAGTGTCCCTGGCACAAAGTGGTAGCCTGGTTGCTGAAGAATTGAGCGGTGGTGACCTGGGAGGACTCGTGATGGAGGGGAGCACTCTTTCAGGTGCAGCGCTCAGGCGCTTGACAGACACGCAGGGAGCGAGGCCTGCAAGGGCAGCAGAGTTGGCTCGTTATTCCGAAGTCATTGGCACAGGTGTGTGATATGAGAAGCCCAGGGCTGTCAGCAGTTAAAGCCTCAATGTGAGAGCCAGAGACCCTCTTTGGCTGCTTCCAGAGAGTCCCCATGGCCTGTGGTGGGAGAGTGGACGAGCTGAGGAGCAGACGCAGGATCTGAGAGTAAGAACCGGAGAGCCCGGGGTGCTCAGTAAAGGCCCTACTTGGGAAACCTGGGTCCCTGCAACTGAGGTGAGGACGAGTGGCTGGAGATCCCTGAGCAGGTGGCCCACACTTCCCTAGTAAGAACTGGCCCCACCTACGCCAGAAGACACCACCGAGTCCCCTCCCACCCCCCGGAGCTGCCCCCACCTCTGTCCCTGGCTGCAGGCTGATAATAGGGTTAAAGCCCAGCACCACCCAGCTGGGGACCCGCTGGGCCTGATCAAGGAGGAGAGGTCGCAGGCCCCGTGAGCCAGGAGTGGTAGGAACCAGCCAGCGTGAACCAGCGGAAGCCTGGCGGGCATTCGTGGGTCTTGTATGGAGGGTTCTGGACCCAGGAGGCCAGAACAAAGGCTGGATAAGCAAGAATTCATTGACTTGGAGGCACTTCCTCAGGACATGGGGTTCAACACCCTGCAAGGACCCCAGAGGAATGGGGAAAATTCACTGCTAGGGACACGGTGCTTCCCCAGCGCATAAGCACAGAATTGACATACTGACCCCACATTGGGTCTATGGGGTAAGAGCCAGGTGGAAACCTCTGAAACTGTCCCCACCAGCCAAGATAGTAATTCAAAAGTGATACTGTACTCAGGGTGCAGAAAATGGCAGAAATTATTGTCATTAGATTAGAGGCCTAAAGGACGCAAGGGAGGGGTGGTCCCTGTCTAACCTCCATTAAATTCATCAATCCGGCCCCTACAGAAACCAGACTGATCCTAGGGAATGAAGGCCATTGCTACGGTCTGTTGGTGTCCCTTCCCCCCAGTTCAGATGTAGAAATCATAACCCCCAAGGATACAGTAATAGGAGGTGCAGCCATTGAGAGGTGAATGGGATTAGTGCTCTTATAACATAGGCCCCAGAGAGCTCATGTGCCCTTGCACCATGTGAGCACAGAGAGAAGACACTGGCTATGAACCAGAAACTCTGCCCTCACCAGACACTGAATATGCCAGCACCTTGATCTTGCACCTCCCAGCCTCTGTAACTGTAAGAAATAAATTTCTGTTGTTTATAAGCAACCCCATTTATGGTATGTTGTTATAGCAGCCCTACTGGACTAAGACAGTCCACTACCCATAGGCCCGTGGTATCCCCGATTGCAGCTGCTGGAACAGTCTTCTCGATGCCGGCTGCAGTGGTAATACTCTGAAATGCGTCCATGTGATGCTCTGTCCTCAACAGGAAGAATACGTGGGTCTAGGATCCAAAGGATGAAAGCAGGAGTGACCCCATAACCATCACTCCCAGTGACCCACTGGGGGAATTTTCTACTCCCATTCCCACAACTTCAGGCTCTGCAGGACGGAGGGTCCCACTGGACCATAGCTAGGGTGGCTGCTGGGCACTTGGACTCCAGGTGTGGAAGAAGAGGAGTTGCCTGTTGGCCCAGATCAGCAGGAGGAGGTCAGGCTGCTGCTGCACCACAGGACCAGGGAGGAACATGGGTAGAGCCCATACTTGGCCTGCTTGGGTGAATGAACACATGCAGCAACCCTGGCCTGAGAAGGGTATGCTTGTCAAGGGCTCAGAGTCTTTGCAAATGAAGGTTTGGGTTACTCCACCGGGTTAGCCACCAAGGCTGCTGGGGAGATGGCTGAGTGAGGGGAACCGGGAATGGGTATGGAAAGGAGAGGAGGAGTGCGGTGTGGCCCTAAGATCTACCGTAGCAGCAGAGGTGCACAACTCAGGAAGAGAGGTCCATTGATCACGGAGGAGCTGCTCCCTGCACCTGGATGGGCGGGCAGACGTCAGTGCACAGCGGACTGTGGCAGCCCTGGGCCTGCGTGGCTTGGAGCTCAGCTGTGGGAGTGTGGCTGGCTGCAGCCCTGCTTGTCACCCCTCTGGACCCACCCGGTATTGTGCTGAGCCCACACTTCCCCTAGACTGCTCCCAGCCAATGACTGAACAGACGGGCATCAGGCCCAGGCCCATGCCTGTGGGTCGCAGGAGTCCTCTAACGGCAGCGATGGCCCAAGGATGGTGCACTGCCTGGCCACGCTGCGCTGCCGCCCTGAGACTTGCTGCTCACTCTCCTTCCTTCCCTGTCCTTTCGTGGGAGGCAGAGCAGCTCTGTGGTCTGAAGGCCCTCCCTGCCTCCTCCTGCTCCCTCCGTACTGACTCTCGCATGTCTAATCTCACCTTGGCAGCTGGTTCCTGGGGGACTTGAACTGACATAATGGCTTCAGAAGCCAATCCCTCCGAAGGCATTGTGTCCAGCCTTCTGCTTCTAGCCTGGGCTGTCTGCACTCAAGACTGAGGAGATGGAAGCTTTTCTCCTAAAAGTCAGGTAGTGTCTCTTCTACTCTTCTAGACATTGGCTTTGGATCCTCTGGAAGTCCTCCCTGGGACCTAGCCTAGGTCCACCCAGCTCTCCCAGTGGTACCCGCCACCTGAGTGGACTTCTAGCTCCGAGGCCTTGGCAGAAGTTGAGGGGGGTGAGCACCCTTGGGTGTGTGTGCAGCATGGACCTGGTCCACACAGAGGGGTCTGGGCCCACCAGGCTGAGGCTGCCAAGCTTGGATGAGCATCAGGTTGCTGTTCCCCGGGCTCCCTGCAGCCTTCTCACCTCCCCTGGAGACTGCCTCAGTGAACAGTGCATGCTCTGCCTGGCTCCCGCTCGCTCGCGACTTGTTGGGAAGGAGAATTGATGACAACATCAATAATGTGACTTGTATACAAGCTGCACCGCCAACAAACCCGAGTACTGGGGATAAATCCTTTCCTGGCCCTGTAATTTCTCCGTAAGCCAAAAGGAATTACACTTTTCTTGGCAGCAGCAGAGCCTCCCCAGGATGCCAGAGTTTCCCTTCCCCTCCGTACACCACCCCAGAGGCCGTTCTTGCCGGCATCTATCCACCCAGATGCCCCAATCACACAGTCCCGGGCTCAGGACACAGGGTGCAGATGCCCTCCTTGGCCTTCGCCTAGCCCCATCTGCCCATGGCTGGTGGGTAGCGTGGCTCACTCTGATTGGATGAGCTCATCGGGGGAACCTGTTGGTCCCACACAAGCAGAGACAGGGAGGGAAGGCCGTTAGGGGGAAGCGCCAGTCAGAGCCATGGGCTGGGGCTGAGGCTGGGATGAGGGGAGGAGTGTGCAGAGGGAGGGGCCGAGGCGGTGGGTGCTGTCCTTGGGCTGGAGCTGCCAGTCGTGGGCTGCTGCTTCGGTGCCCCCAGGGAGGGCTGTGCATGCCAGGCCGAGGGGGCAGCAGTCAGAGTGCAAGACCGAGAAGTCGTTAGTGGGGATTAGAGCCGGCTGCAGCTGTTCTCTTACATCACGGCCTTCTTCACGTCGAGCCTGAGCCCACTCTATGGGGGATCCTGCTGGAGTCTTCCATGACTTTCCAGATTGCTAACTTCCATCATCTTCCTTCTCCCTCGTGCCTCAGGCCCCACTCCCCCACCCCTCCCTCCACCGCGGCTCAGACAAGTAAGGCTAGCGACTGCTGAGGTCGCTGAGGGAGAAGGCTGATTCGGGGAACCCTGCATGGAGGGGCATGGGTTCCTAATTTCCGGAGATTCTGTGGCTCCCCACTGTATCCTGCCTCACCCGCGTTCAGGCCTGGGCTAGTGTTCTCTCTCTGTGCTGAGGCGGGGTGGTGAGGTGAGGCTCTCCAGGCGGGAGGTTCCCGCCCGGCTTGGTGCTTGTCCTGTGGCCCAAAGTGGCACCCGACCTCCAGCTCAGGACTCTGAAGCCAAGCTCTCAGTGCTACCTCGCCTGCCCTCGGGGCTCCCAAAGCTGTGGGGCAGCCAGGCAGCAGCCTGGGCCCTTCTGCAGCACACAGGGGGCCCAGGGCTGCAGAGGGCTTGGCATTAGCTGAGCTGAGCTGCCCTGAGGCTCAAGCCCTGCCCAGGCTCCTTTGTCCTCAGGTGCACTCCCCACACATCTGGTGGTCTTGGTGGCTGCTGCCTGCTAAGGGCCTGGACTTGAGAGCCAGAGCACCTAGGGTCCCAATTATGCTACCCCAGCTACTCACTGGGTGATCTTGCTGTGGTTTGAATGTGTCCCCCAAAGCTCGTGTGTTGGAAACGTAGTCCTCGATGCAAGTGTCAGGAGGGGGGACCTAATCAGAGATGATCAGGTCGTGAGGGCTCTGCCCCCATGAATGGGTGAATGTCATTAAGGGAGTGGGTTAGTGATGGAGAGAGTGGGCTTGTTATGAAGGCGAGTGTGGCCCCTCTTGCTCCCTCACTCTCAGAGCCTGCTCCCTTGCCCTCCCACCTTCCGCCACGGGACGATGCGGCAAGAAGGGCCTTGCCAGATTCCGGCCCCTCAACCTTGCACTTCCCAGGCTCCAGCTTTGTAAAAATCAATTTCTGTTCTTTATAAATTACCTAGTCTCAAATATTTTGTTGCAGCAGCACAAAGTGTGTTAAGACATCTCTTAAGTTCACTGAGCCTCAGTTTCCTCCTCTATAAAATGAGGCAACAATAAGACTTATCACATAGATTCTTGTGAGATTAAACAGAAAAATGTTTGGAAAGCGACTAGCAAGGTGCCTGGCACACAGCACGTACTCCACACTGCCATTGTGGTCCCTTCTGTTGGAACTGGCAGGGCTGTGCAGTGCAGACTGGGAAGTAGGGGTGCACCCTTGGATGGGAAGGACAATGATACAAGGGTTGCCCAGCAGCTGTTTGAGGAATGGTCTTTGTGTCCACATAAGTTAGCTGAGGAATAACAAATGGTCGGTGGTCTTTTGCCCTTGCATAGCGTCAGAGGTGGGGGCTGGGTTGGTCCTCTGGGCTCAGCACCCTGGGAAAGGAATGCTATCTCCCTGGGGGCAGGATTTGGCACCTTAAGATGGGTTCACATTGGCACTTCCAGCCAAGAGGGAGAATGGCTGTGCTGTGGAGACAAAGGCCTGGCTCTCCCACCAGTGCCAGGAGACTGTGTGTTATCTTTGGGCCCAGGCGGTCTGGCCTGGGTCTCTGGGCTGGCGCTGTACCGGGACCGCCCAGAGCCCCAGAGTCTGTTGAAAGCAGCAGGCTGTGGGCAAAGGTGGCAGCCATTCAAGTGGACGCTGGCCCTCCGAGCGGCTGGGAATGGGGCCAAGAGGAGGGGCTGTGGCTGGCTTTCTGGTGGTCGTTGGCAGGACAGGGAACTGGGGTGCAGGGTACAGAGCTGGGGACAGGGCTTGGGGGACGGAGAGCTCAGCATCAGCCTGGGGCCAGCCTCCCTGGAAATCCCACTCTCCCCAGCTGCTCTGCCCTGCATGCCCGCAGTGGGCAGCCCTGGGGGGCCGAGGCTCCCCCTGGGGTGGGCCTCCCAGTGCCACTCTGCCCTCCTCAGCCTCTTTTGTCCTCTTTCCCTCTAAGGCAGCTGGGCTTGTGGCCAGGCTGGGTGGAGCTCAGCTGGGGGCACTGTCCTCAAGGTTCAGTCGTCCTTACCAAGGGGTGATAGGAGGGGGAGACCCCCAGATCATAGTAGGGGGGCTGCAGGGACAGCTTCTGCAGCTCCTCCTCTTCCTGCCGCAGCCTCCCTGCCTCCAGGTGGAGAATCTGGAAGAGAAGGGGGTGAGTGCTGCGCTCACTTTCTTGTGTCCCTGCTCTGGGAGGCCCCTTGGACCCCCAGTTTGATTGGGACTCCCCTCCTCGATTCCACGCACCCCCATCCCGGCATCTGCCACACTGGTGGCTACCTGGGAGGGCACACGTGCACCCTGAGACTTCAGCTGTGCTGGCTCTACCAGCATGGGGCCAGGCACCCTGTAGTGCTCAGTAAATATCTTGTAATGAATGGATGCACTGAGAGGTGGAGGAAGAGGTTCCCCTGGGGGCCCTGGGGTGGGGAGGGTCCTAGTTTGTTATCTCTCAGGGTGGGGGACAAGGGGAAGACCTGGACGTGGCCTCTAGCCTGGACCTGGCCTTGTGGAAACCGGCCCATGGAGGTGTGCCAGCTCCGCCTTAATGTTGGGCCCCCTCCCTGAGCCCATCTCCCAGTTTTCTCCCCTTCCCCCAGTCTAGGGACCTCGTTCTCTGCTGCTCCAGGCCCACCTGGATGTCCTCAGGTGCAAGGTAGCTCTGCCTGCCGGGAGGAGGCTCCAGCTTCTGGGAGGGGGTTAGGTCCGTCCTGGGGGAACAGGATGAAGGTGAGCTCAGTACGGGGGCTTGCAGGGGCGGTCTCTGTCCTGGTCAGGCCACCTGACAGTGACAGGCCCCTGAACCCTACTCTCAACAATGGGTTCCAGGGTCCTGCTCCTGGTAGCCCTGGATGGCCAGAGCCTGGGATGTGGTGACTCAGCAGAGCGGGTCAGAGGCTGAGCGCCCCGCCCACCTTTCCTGGGTGTCTCTGCCCCTGTCCCCAGACTATTCTGTCCCTCTCGTCCCTCCTCTAGCCTGGGTACTGGAACCATGCGAATCTCAGGTTTTCTAGCTCAAAAAACTGTGGGAAATCCAAAAGATGCACAGTGGGCCCTCACCCAGGGCCAGGGGAGGGAGGCTCCGGATCCAAAGTATGGGGGTGCCAAAAACCTCAGTCATCACAATAAATGATATTTAATGCAATGTTTTTGAGATGAAAATTAATGCAGAAATCCATACTGAACAAAATATCAACATTTGAAGTAAAGACAGGATCGGTAATAGTGGCATGCTGAGCCTGAGGCAATAGGGAAAAAATCAGTAATTCTAATCCCATCTTTATTTAAAATGTTAATATTTTGTTTATCATGGATTTTTTGAATTCATTTTGATTTTTTAAAATATTGCATTAAAATATTATTTATCGTGATTGCTGAGGTTTTTGGCACTCCCATAAACTTTGTGCCTCACTCGCCACCCCGGCCCCGGTCCTGCCCTCACCCTTGCCAGTGGCCGGGAGAAGGTAAACTTGTGAGAGTTATTTAACCTCTCCGTGCCTCAGTTTCCTCATCTGTAAATTGCAGATTCCAATGGTGCACCTGCCCCTGGGCGCTGCTGTGAGGCTCAAATGCATCTTTCTGGCAGTGTGAACACTGGGCAGTGCCTGGCACACAGCACCCGTGAGGGCTAGCTCTTCCCGCCAAGGGGTTAATGCTCCCCCCCACAGGTGGGGGTGGGGAAGCCCTCGGAAGGCCCTGAGCTGTCACAAGTTGAGGTGCTCCAGTGCATCTGGGGAGCCATGCGGCTGGGAGGCAGGAGCAGAGAAGGGAGAGTTGGGGTGGGCAGAGGCTTGTCAACACTCACCCGTCACCATCTGTCCCCAGCTGGCCCTTCTGCTGCCGGCGGTACAGAAAGAAGACAGCGAGTGCCACGCCAAGAATGAGGACCACAGCCACGGCGCCCCCCAGGAGCCTGGGCACATTTCCTGGGCCTCCCTGGGGGAGGGGCTTTTCTGGAACCAAGAGACAAAGAGAATCAGAAAGAGAGCGACAGACAGACTCAGGTAAGCCAGGGAGAGTCAGGTGGGCAACAGAGTCAGAGAATCAGGCCACTGAGGCAGTACTCAGCCTTCAACAGCCCTGCCCTCCCCGGCCTGCCGCCGTGCTCCTGTTCTAGGAGGGGCTGTCCCAGCCAGGGTGGGAGGGAACCTCATCCTCTAGGTCCCCAGGACCCTGTAACCCTCGACCCTGCTCTGATCCTGGGATCTGGGGCACAGGGGTGGGCAGGTGGAGGGTGCTCAGAGATGGGGTCTCCACCCTCTCATTCCATTTCTGGCCCTGCAGGGAAGATTCCTGTTGAGGAGTTTAATTTCCTTCCCCTCCCTACCCAATTAAACAAGCAAATGAACTAATGGGAGCTTTGCCCTCCCAGCTCTGGAGAGAGGGTGAGGACCCTGACGGGAAGAAGGGAGCTGTGAGCTGGATGGGGCGGGGGCGCCTGGGGGCTCCTCTCAGGGAAACTAAGTCTCTCCCATACAGAGAGGCTGCAAAACCCAGAGGCTGTGGTCTAAGGCAAGGGGGCTGAGCCACTCTCTGTCGGACCCCCCTGGCCATTGCCCCCCAGGAGGGAAGCAGGGCTGGGGTGTCCAGCAGCCCCTCTCAACCTGCTTTGTGGTGGGGCAAGTTATGCAACCTCTCTGGGCCTCAGAAAGAGAAGGGCCTCGGAGGATTGCTCGGGTTTGCTGCAATGTTTCTCAGTCTGAGCTGGAGCCACCAGTCCGTCCCTGAAGACCACGAGGCAGCTGACATTGAGCTTGTGACCAGGGGTATTTGCTGCTCTCTGGCTGTCCAGGCTTGGCTGGGAAGCCACAGCTGGTCCTTTGTGTCCCTCCCTCTGCTGGGCTCCATTTCTCACCTCTGATCTTTACAACACCCAGAGGTGACTAGATTGAGGAGAAAATCATATACTGTAGGCTCCTTTCTCTCCTTCCTCCCCACTGCCATATTATATATAATTAAACACAGAGCACCTGAACAGAGATGCTAAATTGCAGTTTGCAATAAACATCATGGAGCCAATTTTCCTAAAGTGGAATTGACAAGCACCTGCCTCTCTCTTTCTCTCTCTCTTCTCCATCCCAATGCCAGCTATCTGGCAGAGACCTCAGCACCACCCTGGCTCCAAGCGACTATGCAGCTCCTCTCTGGCCCTAGCCTCTGGTAATCAGAGAGAGCCCTCTCGGCAAAGGCTCTGGCCCCAGCGTCCATCCCTCCATTGTTGGTGGGCTGTGACCCCCTTGGGCAGGCAGTTTGGCCGGGAGGGGCAGCCTTGTGTGAGAGTCGTGTGCTCCAGGGGCTGGGCCCTGTGTGTGTGTTTATCATGGGGACCCAGAAACCCCAGGCTCTTCCTAGGACCTTCTGCCCCAGCATCATGCTTCTCGTCTTTCTCATTTCATACACCTCTTGGGCTTGGATATTGCAATCCGTTAAACAAGCTTGTCCCCTTTTCTCTAAACCTTGGCACCCTGGCACCCACCGTAGCTTCCTTCCACATTGTCTCTTCTTTATCCTCATGCCTTCTTGCTCTGCCCTGCAACCTTCCATTCCTGTCTCCTGCTTTGGTTTAGCAAACATTTATGGGGCCTCTGCTCTGTTCCAGGCACTGCTCTGGCGCTGAGAAGCAGAGATGCATGAGGCACAGTCCCTGCCTCTGAACACCACCGATTCTTGTCCTGCTCGTGTCTTCCTCCTGAACAGCTCTCGGGTGTGGCGGCTCCTCCCCATCTGCAGTGCGACCCCTCTGGAGCCAACCAGCAGCATCACCTGCACTGCCGCCATAGCCTAACTAGCCCCTCTGCCTCGAGTCCTGTCCCCTCCAAACCATTCCCTGCCCTTGAGCCTGAGTGATCTCTCTAAGCTACAGATCTGATCAGGACACCTCCATACTTAAAATCCTCTAAGACCTCTTGGCCCTCAGCGAAATGTTCAGGGGCTGAGGCTTTCATGACCTGGCTCCTGGAGGAAATGCCACGCTGCAGCCAGCCTGGACCTCTTGCAGTTCCCGCACGGGATCCTGGGAGTCCCTGCTTCCTTTCAGCCTCACATGTTAGTAGGAGCTGCTCTCTCTACAGGGGTCTCTCTTTCTTCCTGCCTCTGTCCAGGCCAGCACATCCTGCAGGTTTAAGCTGGATGTGCTTCCTCTAGAGAGCCCTCCCTGCCTCCTCTGCTGGAATGGGTGTCCTCCTCTCGACTTCCCCAGCACCTTCTTTCTGTGTCTTTTCTAAAGATTGTGAGTGCACGTCTGACTTGTCTCTCCAGCGCCTGCACGGTGCCTGGTATGCAGGAAGCACTCAGTAGGTGCGCGGAGAGCGCATGGAGGTTTGGCTTAATGAATGTGCAGAGGGCAGTTCTGGAATCTCACCTTCCACCAGGGGGAGCTCTCACTTTGAGTCCTTAGCTACATCTGGGCAGGATGCTAGGAATTCTGTTTGGACACGACCCAAACCTATATCCCCTTTTCTTCTCAGCACAGCTGAGGCAGGCTGGCATTTCCAAAGGGCTGGGCTGGGCTGGGGGGACCAGTAGGGAAATGAACATACACAATGTCTGGCTCACGGAGTTCAGGTTTCCCTCCCACATGGCCCAGCCCCACATGGGATCCGAGCAGGAGGGAGAGACAGTTCCAGGCTGGGATTTCAGCCCCTGCCTCGACTCTGGCTTCTGGGGGACCTTCCTCAGAGGCTTCGCCCATCACCCCTCAGGGACTCTGGAGCCACTTTGGCAAGAGAGGGAGGCAGCTCTTCTCACAGAAACCCTCATGTCACCCTTACAGTGGAAACACAAGTGCAGTTGTCCCTCGGTGTCTGTGAGCGATTGGCTCCAGCATCCACCCTGCCAGAACAGCAAAATCCTGCGATCTCAAGTCCCTGATATAAAATGGTGTCTTTGCATGTAACCTACGCACATCCTGCTGTATATTTTAAATCGTCTCTGGATTCCTTATAACACCTAATAACACACTGTAAATGCTATGTAAATAGTTGTTACACTGTATTGTTTAGAGAATAATGACAAGGAAAGAGTCTGTACATATTCGGTAGAGACGCAACCATCCAGTTTGGGGGGAATATTTTTGATCTGCAGTTGGCTGGCTCCACGGACGCAGAGCCCACAGGTGTGGAGGGCTGCCCGTGTGTGGCGAGGGAGTCTGTGGATGCACTAACGTGGGCAGTCAGAAGCCAAGGGTGCAAGCAGGTGGGATGCAGTGGGCAGGGCCTGAATGTGCCAGGGCCACAGTGGATAACTCTGATTTTGTTCCCTCCAAATTGCCCTCTCTCCACGTCCCACCCTCTCAAAATCTAAGTGCAACTTCCCTTGGTGCCTCGGAGCCCTGCC
Organism: Lemur catta; assembly: GCF_020740605.2. Taxonomy (NCBI): domain Eukaryota; kingdom Metazoa; phylum Chordata; class Mammalia; order Primates; family Lemuridae; genus Lemur; species Lemur catta. The sequence goes on along the minus strand of NC_059134.1, from coordinate 20,818,083 downwards.
TGATCACCTCTGCTACTAGTAGAGAGAAAATGAGAATGGGGACAAGACAAGGGAAAGACAAGGAAAAGACACGGAGGAGAAACTGGCCTGAGTCTGTGGCATGCCAGGCACTGTACTGGGCTCTGTCGCTGATTTGGGGTTTGTGTGATCCTCATATCAAGCTTGCAAAATTAGGTAACATTACTCCTCATGAGCACAATGAGGCCCAGAGAAGTTATTTGTGCAAGTCACCCAGCTGGTCAGTGGCAGCGTGGGCACTGGAGCCCACGCCTGTGTGTGACTCTGCCTGAGGCTGTGGGGCCTTCTCAGTAGTCCTGATCCCTTACTCCGCAGGGACCTGCCACCGCGTCTCATCCTTTACCAGACACGGCTCTACCCACCCCCCTGCCCAAGGGGCGGGGCCCTGGTTGCTTTGTCTCAGCCTCGCCTTGACAGCTGTGAGGAGGGGGCCTGGCGCTGGCCCCAGCGGGAGCCCTGGCATGGAGCCCCCAGACACGCTCTGGTTACACCGTGACGAATCTGTTCCCCGCTCCCAGCTCCGCAGGCTTCAGGGCAGGCCCAGTCACCTGCAGGCAGCCGGCCCGGCTGAGTGGGGAGTCTGTAAGAGGGAGGGTGTGAGGGGCTCCCAGAGAGACCCACTGCACGCCAGCCTTGGTGTCGGGCCCAGTCCTCGCCATGATCCTGGGAGTTTGGCCGTGTGTGCCTTGTTCTACTGAGAAGGCTCAGAGAGGTCAAGTCAACTGTCCAGAGTCCCACAGCGAGGACCACCATGGCTGGACTGGGTCCAGGTGGACGGCTGAAGTCCCTCTTGTCCTGTTATGTCAGCAGCGCCTGGCCTCTTCTCTCTAGGGACAGCCTGCGCTCTGTCCTGGCTCAGGCCCCAGGCCTCTGGCCAGCTCCCTCCTGGCTGCTCCTGCCTCTGGGATCATAACCCCTGGGCCTCAGTTCTCTCACCTGACACATGGCGACAACACGTCTGGTTCTCCCGTCCCTCAAACTGAGAAAGAGAAATCCACCGTGAGGAGGTGAACACAGACCCAGGCCCCCTTCTGGGGAGCTGCAGAATAGGGACATCAGGGGCTTCTGTGCTCTTCCAGGAGCCAGTGAGGCCTCGAGGTCAGGGAGTGTGAGCAGCCTTGGATCACACCTGTGCAGCCCAAAATCTGAGTCCGGGTCTCCCTACCACCCAGCTCCCAGCTGGACCTTGTGTTCCTGCGCCCCAGGCCTAGCGCAGGGCAGAAGGTGAACCCAGACGTCCTGCTTCACACTTGGCCTGCCCACTGCCCCTCCTTCCATTAGACAAACATGTCCCTAGAACCCTCTGTGTGCCAGGCACTGTGCCAGGTGCTGAGGGTCTTGTCCCCTGGCTAATGGAGGAGTCATGCATGGACACAACTAAATACCCTATTTTGTGACTCATGCTGCAAGAGAAGTCTCCTCAAGGCTCAGGCGAGTGTAGAGAAGAGAGTTAACTCTGGGAGTTCATGGCTTCACAGAGGAGGGGCCTTCTGAGCAGGGTTTTGAAAGCATAATAGGAGTTCACCAGGGGAAGAAAGAGAGAGAGAAGAACATTGCAGGCAGAGTGAGGGGTGCTGCAGGAGCACATGTGTGAAATGTGGGGTATATGACGGAAGTTCCAAGTATTGGATATGGCTTAGAAATGGGGTGCCAGGGGAGATAGACAGGGTAGGAATCTGGGGTTGGGGGGAGCAGGGGGCAGAGCATGCTCAGAGGTTTGGATTTCATCCATAGATCATGGTAATGCCCTCTCTCCTGCTGCCCCTACCTGGGGACAGAGACACTGCCTTTCTCAGGAGCTGGACTGACGAGGCTCTCTTGGGGTCATGTCCTCCAGAGCTCCTTAGGGCAGCCACTTGGCCCTTCTGCCCAGGAAGCCACCCTGGGTTGGTCTGCCCTGTGCTAGGCTCCTCCGACGCAGGCCAAGCAGGTGTTTCTGGAGAGCCAGGAGCTCGGAAGAGGCTGGGTGTTTGGACCTAGCGCCCAGAGGTAGGATTGGCAGAAGGAAGGTCTGGTTTTACTGCCCAGGGCCCATCCTGTGGGTCAGTGTCCGCCTGGCCATGACCTCTTTCCTGTTGCCAAAGGCAAGGGCTAGAGGGAGGGTGTTCTGGGCCAACTCTCCTCTGCGTGGAAGACCTGAGGGCAGAACCCCGCAGTCGTGCTGCTGGGAGGGCCCCAGGACTCATGTGAATCTCACTGTTACATTGGAGCCCAACTGTGAGAATGCAGGACCTAGGCCCCAGGGACGGGAAAGTTCTGACTGCACAGGCCGGAGCAACACGGAGGCTGGAGCTGGGATGTTGCAGGGCTGGTCCCACGCTCAGGGACCAGCAATGGCCATCCCTGGATCCCTGTGGCCTTGGCATCAAGACTAAGCTCCCCAGCCTCCCCCATTAAGGCCCTGCACAAACTTCCCAGCCAGGCCCCACATTGTGTCCCACACGCGCCTGCCGTACTGCGTGTCCTGGCTTGCTCCAGCTCTCTCTGCCTCCGTCTCTGTCTCATTTCAATGCTTTCTCCCCAGGACGCAGAGCTGGGCTGGTTGCTGCCCCATCACACCTGGGGCTTGTGGCAATCTCTTCTCCCCTCACCCAGGAGGGGACATACCCTCTCCTCCCCAGTTTAGCCCATACAGGAGGGGACTTTTTCAGATGCTTTCCTCTGATCCAGGGTGGTGAGAGGAACTACCCGGAGACTGGAGCACAGAGCTCTTTTCTTGGCCTGTGCAGCTGGGCCTCTGCCCTCTCCTCCTCTAAGGCTACAGTCTGTGGTGGCCTTGAGCTGGCCCTGAGCCTCCTGCCTGCCTCTCCCCTGGTTGGGCTCCTGGTCACTCCCTCAGGCCTGGGCTGAGCTGTGCTTCAGCCTTGAGTCTTCCCTGGTGGGCCCCTTGGTGCAAAAAGCCTTTTCTCTTTGGCCACAGAATGTTCTCTGGTTCTGAATTTAGGTGGAGGTCACCTTGTAGTCACCTTCTTCAGACCTCCCGGATGGAGGCTGGAGACTGGAGGCCCTAGGCTCTGAGCCCTGCCCTCTTCTTCCCCTCGCCCTGACTTCCATTCTGTTCACCTGGAGCAGACATAAATTACGTAAAGTGCTTAGCAAAGTGCCTGGCACATAGTCGATGTGTAATAAATGGTTGCTATTTTTGTTATTAGCTATTTAATAAATGGAAATTAATGGTACTGCTGATGGTGATGAAGTTGTTGATGAAGGTGATGAAGTTGCTGACGATGGTGATGGTGGTGGTGATGATGATGGTGATGATGCTGGCACTTCTGCCCTCACTGGCTTCTTCACCCATACTGGCACTCTGGGCCAGGTGACACCTGTGGCCACATTATCATAATATCAGTTCTATGTTACATGTGCTTTTACTTAAATGATTTCATCTGATACCCCCACCCTTTGCCTCTATTGACAGATAGGTAGCTGGAGGCTCAGAGAAGGTTAGAGAAAGGCTCAAGGCTACCCAGCCCATTGCTGATGGAGGTGTGATGGGAACCCAGGCACCCTGACTCTCTGGGCAGTGCTCTGTGTGGCTGGGGTCCACCTTCATGCCCTCTGGCTGCCTCCGTCTCTCAGTTCATCTGTAGAGGAAGACAGGCCAGTCCAACCTTGAATTGGCCACTTTCTTAGTTGTATGCTCTTGGGCAAATCTCTTAAACCCTCTGAGCCTCCGTGTCCTCATCTGTACAATGGGAATAACAATGGGATTGTTGTCAGGCATAAATGCAGTAATGCAGGTTAGAGCCCTTAGCACAGAGCCTAGACACCCAGTGCTTACACAGTGTCAGTTCTCCTAGGGCAGCGACATATCTGCTCCTTAGCAGACCTGCCAGGCAGCCAGGGCTGGGACTCCTGCCCTAATCCTGCCTGTGGGCCTCTCTCATCCTGCCTTCAGCTTTCCTTAGTCCTTTCACCATTCTGATCCACACACCCCAACTTTTCTAGGCCCTTGCAGGCCTCAGGAAGAGAGGTCAGAGCATCCCTGTGTGTGTGTGTGTGTGTGAGGCTGTGACCCCCTTTGGGAGGAGTTGAGGACAGTCACTTTCCACTTTGCCTATGATGTTCCCTCTATCTGGAATGATCTCCCCAGGTCACCAGCTCCCCCATTTCTTTCCCCCTAGCCCTTCACACCTTGACTTGTCATTAGGAAGAAGAAGGAACATGATTGAGGCTGACTCTGAGCCCCCTCCAAGGTCAGGCCCAGCTGGAGAGAGTTACTGGGATTTCACGCACATTCCTGGAGGGAGAGGGACTATCTCCCTGCTGGGGACCCTGCTGTGCAGGGATCTGACCCCCAGCCCTCTTGGAGGGAGGAGGATGAGTGAGGGAATTGCCCAGCCAGGTGGGGCGGGCTGGGGGCACGGGGAACACATTTATCTGCCACACACCCGTCCCGCCCACCCCCAGCACGCCCTCTTCCCTCTTCCCCCTCCTCTGCCAGCTCCTCACTCTTTCCTCCCTATCTCCCCCTCACAAAAGGCTTCCTTAAGTGGGGGAGGAAGCGCCAAATCCAAAAAGGCACATAGTGCAGTGGGAAAAATGATGGCGGATTCCCCACTTTCTGGCGGTGTGACCTGTGCTGAGCCTCAGCTTTCTCCTCTGTAAAACGGAGAAACAGTAGAAGCAAGTGAGGTGATGCACGTGGAGAACCTGGCACGGAGCCTCTGTAGATCGCAGCAGCAGGGCAGGAGTAGTGTTCTAACATTATTAGGAGAAAGAAGCACAGTGTGGTGGTGGTGGGTTCTCCCACTTCCCGGGATGGTGGTGGTGGGCTGGCTGCTAGCGGATGGCCTCTGGATCCTTCCAGCACCCAAGGATCCTCCTTCATCACCCCCTGCGGCTGCAGCCCCCTAGAGCCACCGTCCAGGACCCAGCAGGAGAGCTGGCAGAGCAAAGGGCCTGAGACTGTCCCTGCAGAAACCAAACGTCACTGGCTTGGGGGCAGTGTCCACTGAGGAGCTCTATAAACAGCCAGGTTCTGGGGGTCCCCACCTAGACCCCTCCCCACTGTTAAAGTCACTGGAGCGGCGCCCAGGGAGCTGCCTGTGCAGGGAGGCCTTGGGAGAGTCTGGGTCTGTGCCAGGTCTCTCCAGCCACCTTTTCCCCTCAGCTGCCAACCCCTGCACAGGGACTCCCCACACCCGTGAAGCTTCTGTTCTCCCTGAGGGTGGGAATTCCAGTGGGTCTGGGTGGCTCCGAGGGAGCCTCCTCTCTCCTCTAGGCTGGCAGGAGCTCTGACGCCCATGGCTTGCCTTCCCGGGGCTCGGGTCTGAGGCTGGGGGTAGGCAGGCTTGAGTGACAGCAGCATTAGATTGGTCAAGTCTGAGTCCTACTCCATCCACAGCATGTGGAGTCAGAATGATGCAAGTTCAAGACCAGCTGGGACAAGCCCTAGGCATCTGGGAGTTGAGCTGAAAGCAGGCTCCACCCCACAGGGCAGGGTCTGGAGCTGGCTTGGGGGAGGAAGAGGGAACCTGTACTTGGGGAGGGGCTGTAAGTGGTGTGTGGGAGGAGGGAACAGCAGACTAACTGTCCCTCTCCCCACTCCAACATACCCACTGCCCCAAGTCTCAGAAATAGCCTGTCTTCTGAGCTCCCCTGCTCCCTATTTTGGGGGGTCCCATCCCTCCCTCCCAGTCTTACTGGGTGCTCAAGGAGACCCTCATCCACTCAAGCCCCAGGATTTCCCTGGATGAGCAGTTTTAAAGAGAAGTGTTACCAGGAAAATAAGAAACACAGAAAACACAAAAACACAGGAATGGTGGAATTCACAGAGCACCCATTTCTTCTCCTTATATATCCTCCAGCCACAGACTCATCAGAAATCTCTGAAGATCAGTGCTGCCTGTAGCAATCTGGGGCCACCCCAGGAGGAAATAAGCTTCTTGCCACTGGGGAGATTCTAGCAGGGTCTTGAGGTCTCCTTGGTGGGGAATGACCTTGAAAGGTCATTGCAGAATGATGATCTTTTACATTGGGACTGAAGTTCATGGTTTACAAAGGACTTTCACTTGCATTCTATTATCTTCACTAAATCGCAGGAAATGGTCAGGGCATGGGTTAATATTACTGTTTTACAGATGAGAAAAGTGAGGCACAAGAACGAAGTGGCTTTTCCAAAGTCACATAGAGGATGTGACTAAGCTCTCTGGGATTGACACTTGGATTCGGAGCCCCACTGGGGCAGAGCTGCTGGGACCTCAGGGCACCCACATTTCTTTCCTTAGTTCATCCAGCATGGGGAGCCCACCCCCACCCACTTGCCTCTTGCCTATCCGGCTACCCTCTTCTTCCAGGGATGTCCACCTCTGCAGGGCACTTGGTAGGCAGACAGAGGTGATTCCAGAGTTAATGTGCCATCAGCAGGGACAGTGGAAGCATCACCCTCACACGTCACATTAGCAAGACAGACTTGTCACCCAGGAGGGGCTGGGGGGGAGGAGACCTGAAAAGCTTGGAATTCCCAAAGCAAATAGCCAGAAGCTGAGGGAGTGTCTGTCTTCCTGGGAGTGAGGGGTGTTTGTGGTCTAACCTTCTGTCCGTCTGAGCAGGGGGCCCTCAGTCATCCCAGGACCCCACTACGTGGCCTCAGGTCCTGATGGAAAATCCCCCAAATCGAGTATATACTGAGATAACCTCAGCATGGTCTGAAGTAATTAAAATGAGAGGGGATTTAGATATGTAAATGCTTATGATAAATGCAATTAAATTGAATGGACTTTCTCTTGGCCTTGCCAAGGTGGAGGCACAAATCCACCCTCCTCGGGAGTCCTGGTTCTGAGGTGGTGTGTGTTTTGTGAGTGGGGTGGGGGACAGGATGAGCTCCAGTACCCTGGGGGCACTGAACACTCGAGAAATCTGGGGAACTTCAAGACCTCAACATACTTACGGAGGTGATGAGGAGTGGCAGGTTTTGTTCTGGCAAGTTCTATGGGCAACACCATGGGAAGCTTCAGAGAGAAGATTTGGATTAATTTGTTTATCCCTTTGAAAGCGGCAAACACTCCAAGAAGAGTAACAGGGACAGCTGGACTCTGGGTCCTTCTTGGGAGAGAAGCTGGATGAGGACTCACTTGGATTAGGGGTGGGGGCGGCGTGGAGGGAGTGTTTCCTGTGCACTTGCCCCTCGCTGAGCCCGGGGGTAGGCATTCGTGTCTCCATCGTACACTACTTGCCCCATATCACCAAGCTAATAAGAGAGATTTGATTAAACTCAGGCCCAAACTGGGCCCATCTACCAGTGTCTGTGCATGTCTAGGCTACGCTTTGCGATTCCAGAGCACGACTTCAAATGGGACTGTGTGTGTTCAATGCATTTAGTAAGTTATAAGCCGACGGAACACTGTGAGCCATGATGGGGTTTTGGTCTTTTTAATGGGCGGTTTGGTACAGTGTAAAGAGCCCCTTGGCTTCGAGTCAGGAGGCCTGGGTCCAAGTTCTGAGTGTGTGACTCACCACCTGTGCTACTTTGGGCAGACGTGGAACATCCCGGAGCCTGGGGTTAATCGTCAGCTACACAGAGTGGCAGGCCTGCCTCTCCCTTACCTCCCCAGGGGGCTATGAGGACCACAGGGCACCCAGGTCCCCTTCCTGCAGTCCAAGGGGTCCGGTCTGTTCAAGTTGATGCTTGCTGTAAATATTTACATGGAGGATTTTGCTCCTCTCCAGTGCTGTGCATTCCAGATCACTTCCGTTTTACAAAATCATCTCCCATACCATCTTTTCCGGGAATGCTTTCCTCATGAGCCCTGCTTGCCTCTGATGACTCCATTTGGTACCAAATGTGGTTCCCACAAGCTCAGGTTTTACCCTGCCTGGGGCACCTGCTGCTCTGTGGGTGTACTAAAACTTGTCTGGGCCCCAGGATCCCCCAGGAGTTAGGCTGGTATGGTCCCTCTCTCCTGGGCCAGGGCAAGGCCCTGTCCTTCACAGTCTACTGGACAGGCAGAGGGCAGGGTGGTAGAAAGATTAGTGGCTTGGCCTCTGGGGCCAGACTGCCTGGGTGGTGATAATAATAATACCCACCTCCCAGGACTGAGGCGGGGATTTAATATCGTAAGGCACTTTGAACAGTACCTGGTACTTACTGATATTGTAGGTCTTAGCTATTATTAAAATATCTTGGGTCACTTTGTAATTTCTAAACATCATATCAGTGTAAGGAATTCTTACTGTCATTAGGCTTTTGGTATTCAATTTCCTCATTTGAGGGTTGGGGAAAATGATCTTTCAGGTTCCATCTGGTTATAATGGTTTGTAATTTTAAGATAGGTAGACAGATCTCTTGCTTGGGATTTGCAGGTGTTGAGCTGTGGGGACAAAAGAATAGGGCATGAGGCAGGACACCCAGGGGCCCAGGCTTTGGATTGGAGAGCCTGGTCTCTGGGAAGAGGCAGCAGAGAACACCCAAGAGGAGGCAGTGGGTGTCGGAGGGCGACCCTTTCCCCACTGAGGGGCCCTGGGTGCGGTCTTATCTCAGAGTTTGCAGGAAGGCCCTCACCAGCCGGCTGGGGGCTCCAGTTCCCACTGGGTATGTCTCCAGAAAGAGCTTGTGTGAGGGACCTACGCTTTTCATGGATCAAAACCTCAAATCGTCCTGGGGTGAACAGACACTTCTCTGGAGGAAAACCCGGGACACAGCAGCCACGGTCTTTCTTGGGGGTTTGTTTCCCCTACCCTGCTGGCCAGCGGAGACATGGGGAGCCCACTGCCCCCATGTTTTCCTTATGGGAACCCCTTTTCTGCTCACCTCTTATGGCGGCTGGGGTCATTTGTTTTGTTAGCAGGTGGGTCCTTCATTTCTCTGCAGGGGAGGGCAGAGCGGGGCACTCTCACCAGGGAGGGTTGAGCCAGCCTAAGAGGCAGCTGCCACCTTCCCACACTCTTTCTGTGGCTACTGCCAGCCAGTTGCAGTAGACGGAGACGAGGGGATGGGACATGGGGATCCGTCACTCTCAGGGCTGTCTATGAGCTCCTGGGACCTGCCACCCCAGCCCTGCTGCTTTGTGCCAGGAGCAGCTCAGGAGAGGCCACCAGGCTCCCATCTCTCGGGTTCTTTGTTCCATCTGCAGACAGAGGCCATGCCCCAGACCCCTTGGTCATGGAATCGCTTTGCTCAAGGTTACCTGGGGAGAAGCGGCAGAGCTGGAAGCAGAGCCCAGGCTCCCACCTCCCAGGCTACGCCCCTTTCCTCCTCACTGTGGTCCAGCCCTTCCCTCCAACTCATTATGCTCATCAGGGAAAACTCCACCAAGCATGGCTCCCTGTCCCCTGTCCTTCTTGAGAAATGCCCCCAGGAAATCTGCATTGCTTAGGAGTCAGTCATGGGGACCAGAGGAAGGTTTTCCAGTGAACCCTGCCCAGACTGGTCACCATGACCCCTCAGGGCCTCATGCCACCTACTCTGTGTTGCCTCAGGACTCCTGTCTCCTGATTGCTGGTGTGTCCCTCCTGCTCCTCTGGGATTCCCCCAGAGCACTCATCCTCCCTGTCATTCTCTGGCTGCACCCATCCTGTCCCAGCCTCCCCAGTGCCTCCTGGGCCTCTGGAACAGGGACCTCTCCTGGGAGGACCCCAGCACAGCTGGATGGACTCCAACCCCTCCTCTGGAGCTCCAGTGAATGTCTGATGATGGGCTTTCAAACATTCTTGTTTTAAAGTCTACGAACCTTTCAAAACTCCAAATCTCTAACACTCATATGAAAAAATGCTCAACATCATGAGTCATCAGAAAAATGCAAATTATTATACAATCACAATAAGATATCACCATGCTCCTGCCAGAAAGGCTAAAACTAAAAGGACATATGATACCAAGTGTGGGCAAGGAAGCAGAGCCTTGGGAACCTTCATACACTGCTGGGAGCATAAACTGGCACAACCACTTTGGACAACTGATCATATCTGCTAAACCCTAATTCCACTCCTGGGTATGTACCCAGCAGGAATGAAGGTAATGGGCCCCAAAGTTACATACAAGAATGTTTGCAGCAACTTTATTCATAATTGTCCCAAACTGGGGACAACTCACATATGCACTGATGACAGAATAGAGACTTCCACTGTGGCCTATCCACACAAAGGAATAATATAGGCCCCCATCCCCTGCAATGGACAACAACCCTCATGGATGAATCTCACAGACACAAAAGCATTAACAAAGTACTAAAAATTTAAACAGATCCTGGTAAGTAAAATGGACCAAAGTTGAGACCCATTCTCTTGCTTCCCACGTCACGCAGCTCCTGGGCCATTTCTGCAGGTGAAACTTTGTAGGACGCACTGGAAGCCTTTGCCCTGCAGTAAACATGGCATCACATTCCCACAGCTGGCCCTGGTGCCCCATGGCATGAGGGTGGCCCAGTGTGGGGATCCCAACCAGCGTGCTACCCCAAAGGGCGCTCCCAGCCCCTCCATGTCTGTGCCTCTCCAACCAGTGGGTGGGTCGTGGTGTGGGGTAGTGCAAATCAGAAAAGAAGAAACTAAGGGGGGGGGGGTGGTCACTGTATAGCCAGGTGGCACAGAGCTGGGATCCCACCTAGGACTTGGCAAGTGTCTTCATACCCGATGTCATTTCCATGACAGGTTCTGTTTCCCTGCTTAGGGCAGACACAAAGTGGTGAACATAATGGTAAGAAATAATACTATCCTAGCTAAACTCAGCTGAGCACTCAGTCTGTCCCAGGCATTGTGGTGAGAACTTTACAAAGAGATTATTTTCCTATAGTCCTTACAGTAGTCTGTCGTAGGTACCTGCTTTACAAATAACTTGCTCCATATACAATCTCTACTCACCCAGTGGTCTATTCACATAGCTGGAGAAATACAGCTCAGAGAAGGCGAGCGACTGGCCCCAGGTCCACAGAGCTGAGAGATGGTGAAACTAGGATTGAGTCAAGCGCAGTTTGACTCTAAAGCCCTGGCTCTTGCTCCACCAGGTTTTCCATGAATGTCAGCTGTGAGCTGAACTCATGCTAGAATGAGCATCCAAAGGACTGCCTGGGCTGAAATGCCAGCCCTGATCATCAAGATCAAACTTAGCAGGGACACATGAAAATCACCACATGTGGGGGTGGAGGGAAAGAGACAGCCCAAGTATGGGGTGAAGGAGATAGATCTGCATAGAGATAGCACATAGGAAAACAACCCAAAGGCTTACTCTTCCATCCAAATAACCATCCATCCTTCCAACCATCCTTTCTTCCATCCTTCCATCCATCCTTTCTTCCATCCATCCATCCTTCCATCCATCCATCCTTCCATCCATCCATCCATCCATCCATCCATCCATCCATCCATCCATCCTTCCATCCAACCATCCATGCTTCCATCTACCCACCACCCACCAGGAATGTAGCTGCTAGGACTGAGCCCCTCTGTGTTCTGTGCTGACATCTGAGGCCAGCTGGGTTGGCTGTGCCCTCTGCGTTGAGAGGGGGTAGGCTAGGTCCAGGGAGGACACATGAACAGTCCCCCACGCCTTCACCTCCCCATCCCCTGATGGCTGGGCCTGTTCCAGGGAAAGGTATTTGACCCTTGGGTATCAGAATGAGAGGGAAACGGCAATGTGGTTTTTTCAGGAACACATGGAGTAAAAGGAACTTTTTTTCTTTCTTTCTAAAAAATAGGCTATAGTTTTTAGAGCAGTTCTAGGATCATAATAAGATTGATTAGAAAGCCCCGAGATTTCCCGTAGAATCCTTGCCCTCACATATGCACAGCCTCTCCCACTACCAAAAGCCCACACCAGAGTGGCACGTTTGTTGTAGTTGGTGAGTCTACGTTGCCACATTATTAGCAGTCCACAGGTGACGGGGTGTTTGGTGTCTGTTTGGGCACTTGCTCTTTGCCACCCACTGTGATGATGCTTCCCACAGCTACTGATCTTCTGAGTCGACACCTGAACCCAGGTTTGCCTGACTCCAACTTCCGGGCTCCTCACAGCTGTGTTGCTAAGTGACCTGATGACCATGGCATGGGGTTAAACATATAAGAAAGGGGTTTGGTGAGGCGTGGCAGTCTCCCAGTATCTGAAGAACGGTGCTAGGAAGGCCAGGCTGTTACTCTGTGTTGCTTCCTGGGGAGGTGCCTACACCAATGGGTGACACGTAGGGGAGGGACATTTTGTCTGCACAGAGGAGTGGCCCTGTAGGGGCAGGAAGGGGAGGCCCGTCAGCAGAGGCACCTGGGGTGCCCTGGAGGCTGGGTGCACCACCCGAAAGGTCTCTTTTGACTCTCACTGTGATAAATTCAGCATCTGTGGGGCACCCCGTCTGTGCCGGCTCTGGGCTAGGTGCTGGGCATGAAAGACAGGATCCTGGCCTTCAGGGGACTTCTAGCCCATTGCCCCTATTACCCTGAAGGCCACGGGGGCTATCTCAGGGATGAGGGTCCCGGGAGGGTTGTAAAATGAAAAGGACCTGGCTGCTAACTGAGGGGAGAGGGGGTGTGAGGAGGGGGTCAGGCTGGGGGACCCCAGCCCGCTGGCCTCCGAGTCAGTCATCCCCCGAAAGTCTTCACTCACTGTGCAATAAAAGCCTCCTAGGGACCTTTGGGGCCAGTCCTCAGGCAGAGAGTGAGGGACGTAGGGGCACGGGCCCTGCCACCTCCCCTTCTGCCTCTCTCAGAGGGTCCTCCAGCATCCGCCTGACAGGCTGTGTGGGAACTGCCTCCTTCCCTCATGGGGCATGTTCACTTCAGGGTGGTGACGCCATGGAGCAAAACTCCATTCGGAGAGGGCCCGTGGGGCCTCATGCTGGGCTTTGAGCTCCTCATCCTGCTTTCCCGTCCCAGAGACCAGGCACCGAGGAGTGGCCTGAAACCCGAAAACCTGCTTCCTGAGGATTACAAGTGTGGCTCCCTCCTGGCTCCCCACGTGCCTCCAGGTGGCAGCCTCCACTACAGTCACTAGCACCCAGGACCCCAAGTCTCAGAGGCGATGATGATGATGATGATGATGGTCCATGATGACTAATGATGACAACAGTAAGTCTCGTCTGGCACCCACACCCTATGTGCATTAACTCGCTGAATCACCCGACTACTACCACCCCCTTCCCCCTGCCCCATTTTCCCATCTCACGATCCACCTCTTCCTCATGATTGACACCTAGAATGGCCTCTGCTCCACGCAGGGCTCTGAGTCTGGCTGTCCACTAGAACCTCCAAGGCAGCTTATTACAAATATGCCTCTGACCCCATTGGCCTAGGCTGGGGCCTGATTTTTCAAATCCCCAGATGGTGCTGGTGTGTTTCCTAGGTTAAGCTCTTTGCGCTCAATGGAGCCTGTGGCATATGCTGACAATGCCCTGCAGCTGGTTCTCAAGCCACACACTGCTCTCCCTGTGCCTTTCTCCATGGAGCTCAAGATGACCTTGGATGTAACGCAGCTGGATAGACAGCTGAGATGAGGCCCCCTACAGAGTGTGAGTGTGCTGTGTGTGTGTGTGTGTGTGTGTGTGCACACGCGCGCACACACACACACCGGGGGATGAGTTGTTGGCAAAGGGGAGGGAGGGTGAGGACACTGCCTGCAGCTTCTCATCTGGGAGTCAGCTCTGGGGACGGGGAGTGGGCTGGCAGCCCCCCATGGAGAAGGACTTGGCCTAGTTCTGCCATCAAGCCTGTAAACCAGGGGAGCAAAGAGGTTCGGGGGCCAAGAAGCCAGCACCAAGATGGAACCCTAGGACGGCTCCCCAGGGGTCCAGCTGCAGGGCAGGGGCAGAGGTGTTTCCAGAAGCAGGTCTAGCTGCTGCTCTCATCAAGCCTCCAGAGGCCTTTCCTCCTCCAGCTTTCCCACCAATCCATCCTTCCCATTCTTCAAACCGTCTCAGATACCACATTTTCTGGGAAGTCTTCCCTGATGAGCCCTGTCTGACAACTCCACTCAGCATGGAAGGTGGTTCCTGCAAACCCAGTCTATACCCCACTGGGGGCTCCTGCTGCTTTGTGAGTGAAGAGAAACTTGTACCAGATCTAGTATCCCCCTGGTGCCCCCCTTTCCCCTGGATTCCTCCCCCTCCTGCTGCTCTCAGGACATGTCCCAGCCCTTGAGCGTGTTTGGTGCATGCTTTCTGCTGGGCCAGTTGGGTCAAACCTTAGTTTCCTCTCTAGACTTTAGTTTTCCATGTGCAGAATGAGTGTTGGACTAGGATGATCCCTTTTAGAACAAGTAATGTAGGATGCTAAATTCTCAAGGCTGCCTGGAATACTTTTAATTTAATTTAATTTTTTTTTTGAGAGGGTCTCGATCTTTTGCTATGGCTAGAGTGCTGTGGTGTCAGCCTAGCTCACAGCAACCTCAAACTCCTGGGCTCAAGAGATCCTCCTGCCTCAGCCTCCCAAGTAGCTGGGACTACAGGCATGTGCCACCATGCCTGGCTAATAGGAATACTTTTAACACATCTCTGTCTGCAGAGCTCCTACTCATCCTTCAAGGCCCAGGTGAAATGTCACCTCAGACACTCCCAAACAAAAATGATCTCCTCCCGTCTGTGCTGTCACCACACTGCTACAGCCTGCCACCAATATGGCACTGTTGGTTTTGGAATCTGGGATGCCTGGGGTTTTGAATTCTTTGAGAGCAGGAACTTTGGGTGTGACAGTCATGGTATTGCACAGTGTCTGGCCCAGAGTGGCCAAAAATATGAAATGAATGAATGCATAAGTGAATAAATAAATCCCTAAATTCATCAAGTTTATTCCCTTAAGCATCTGCAGCCAGGCAGAGGTAGGGTGGAGGGATGGAGAGAAAGCCCTCCGTGGTCTCCAGAGAGGCCCTTCGGCTGTCCAGGTACCTTAGTCTTGCCTTAGTCTTGGGCCCACCAGCTGAGACTGGGCATGGCTGGGTGGCGGGGGGAATTAGCCACTGAGGCAGGTGCTGCCTCCAGGCCATCGGCTTTTGGTCCCTTGCTCTGCTGAGGGTGGTGGTGGGGGGACGTGGGCAAGGGTTGAGGCTTGGGCAGAGGAGCCACAGCCTAAGTATCAGAACGTTCTGCCTAAGCCTAACTTGACTAGAAGACTAAGACCGACTCCCAGAGCCCTGGGGGCTGCAATGTCCACAAGGAGAGCTGGGACGTGCTGGCATCTGGGCCTGGGGGAAGGGACTGGGTCTGGGTTCTCTAGCCCAAAGCTCTGCCCTGAGAGGTTGTGCCTGGGACGAATTGGCTTGCCTTCCTTCTGCTGCCGTAGGAAGGCTTGGCTAATTTGCCGGAACGCTCTAGTTAAATGCCAATTAGGACGTTCTGTCCACTGCTCTCTTCCAATATATTAATAATGTAATTAAGCATTTATTGCCTGCACAAATTAAAAATTAACTTAAATGGACAGCCTGGAAAACTGAGGAAGTGACCGCTTAAACAACCAATCTGCATCTCATTCGAATATCAACACCTAAACACAGCCCCTTCTAGGGTGCCGGATTTGGATTTGGCCTTCCAGCAAGGGGCCCAGCCAGCTGCCAACAGCTGCTGGCTTCTTCACGCCGAATTCTGCCCACCCTGCCCTAATCCTAGGTGTGAAGGACATGGCCTAGCCCCCCAAATGGGCAGGAAGGCTTTGCTAAGCAGCCACCTTGGCTTCCGTCATCCCTACCTCCTTTCTCAGGGGTCCATCATGTGGATTTCAGTGTAAGGAGATGCTACCGGGGGTGGCTGGGAGAGGGCAGTCCTTGAAGCCCCTGCCACTCCCACCCCCAGGATCGATTTGTCCTGCATTCCAGCCCAGGAGATGGGAAGCAGATGGTGCTGGTGAGCGGAGGGGGAGGTAACCGAGGAACAAGGAGACCTTCCCTCCAACGAGCCCCCTGGAGAGAAATGGGGTGGGGGCTGGGTCTCAGGGAGAGCTTGCAGGGGCTGGGGCTGGGAAGAATCTTCGAAATAGAAGATGAAAGGATAAAGCTCCCATCTCTTCTCTGTCCCTAGGGATCTGTCTAACACAGCAGGTGTGACATTGCTGGTTTTCTTCTCCACACAGCCACAGGAGGGGACTTGGCAGGAAGGAGCAGGACAGCAGGAATGGGGCGACAAAGGGACAAAGGGAACTGGAGACTCAGCAGCTCTGGGAGAGGAGGCGCCTGAACCCTCTAGA
This sequence comes from Lemur catta, assembly GCF_020740605.2. Classification (NCBI taxonomy): domain Eukaryota; kingdom Metazoa; phylum Chordata; class Mammalia; order Primates; family Lemuridae; genus Lemur; species Lemur catta. The sequence goes on along the minus strand of NC_059134.1, from coordinate 20,801,976 downwards.
AGGGCTCCAACCCACCCGGGCTCTCCCTCTCTGCAGGGTCCAGCGCCAGCCGTCCCAGGCCTCCCTCCCATGGGGGCTCCCTCCTGTGTCTGCAGGTGCCAGCCCCGCCGTCCCATGTCCGCAGTCCCCCCGCTGTGCGGAAGGTGGTTCTGTGGCAGCCTGGGAGCATTCTCTGAAGGGACCCCTGCGAGGTGTCGGGGTGGGGCTGTCCCCTCCCTCTCCTTGTGCGCCCCTCCAGCTGCACCCCATTCCACCCCCACTGCCATGGAGAAAGGCCGCGGCAGGGAGATGAGAGGAGCAATGTGAGGCAAACGGGCTTGTTTTCAACACTTTATTTATAAAAAAGTACATTTTTTTTCCTCAGTACATTTTTTAACCCATCATTTTTTTTTTAATACAAGTAAAAGGGGGTGATGCAAACACCCCCCGGGTCAGAACCAGGAGAATCTGCTGGGCCGTCCCCAGGACCAAAGGCGAAAAGGGTGACGAAGAAACCGAAGCAGAGGTCGCGTGTATCACACTCAGAGTGAGGATGGCAGCTTCTCCTGGGTTGTTTCCGTTTATACAAAAAGAGAAAACCAATGTTTTCGGCCAAGAGTCCCATTCCTCACAGCAGGGGTCAGAAGAGCAGCAGCACCAGGTGGGCAGGGCTCCCCCCGCCTTGCAGGCAGCACTGTGGTGGCAGCGGCAGGTCCCCGGAGCCCTCAGTGCCTGGGCCACAGTGGGGGGCCTGCTCCCAGCATCCCTGGCACTGGGCGTTGGTGAGGTCTCCCTGGGGTGTGGGGGTTGGGGGAGACCCGCTGGCCCCTCACTGGGAGAGGGTGTCTGTTGGCAGTCAGGCTCTGGAGGTCTCTGTGTGGACCTCGAGGCCTGGGAGCACTGCCCTCCTGAGCTGCTTGGCTCAGCCCGGCGGCCCACACCCACCTAACACAAGTCCCGAGTCCTCTGCTTTGAGGATGGCAGAAAAGTTATTGCACCAGTGACTTGGGCACATGGGGGTGGCTGGCAGAGGGGGCATATGCCCAAGATACAGGCCCCTTTGAGGCTCTTACGGTCTGGGCACTGGGAAATCACTGTTGCTCTCCGGTTGAAAGCTGGAGAAGCCCCCTCCTCTGCCACGTCTGTGCCGAGTGCCCCTCTGGCCGGGCACACTCCTGGCTTGTGTCTGCCGGAGGTGTGCGCGCACACTGTGTGCATGTGTGCTGGGCCTGAGGCGGCGGCACTTGCAGGCCTGTGTTCACCTACTCTGTGCTGCTGCTTTTCAGATCCTTCTGATAAAAGGGGACTCAGATGGTTCTGTTACACATCAGAACAATATCAAAATCTGTAAGGAAATGGGGTGTAGGTAGAGTGGGGGGCGGCAAGGACAGGGAGGGCAACAAGAGGCAGGGTGACAACTGGGGAGGCCTTGGCACGATTCATACCAAGTTTGTTTCATTTCCAGCAAACGGAAGCTCAGCTCATGCTGGGGGCGTCAAGGGAAGCAAAAGGTCCTCATCTCCCTGCTGGGCCAGCCCTCCCTTGCCGGCCGGCTGTGTCTATGGGCCCAGCAGCAGTAGCCCCCTTCCCAGACCTGGGGCACAGAAAATCCCCCTCCCTAGGCCCAAGTGCCGACCCTGCCTCATGCCCATGCTTGGCCCAGCGCAGTCCGTAGGTATGCTGTGGTTGGGCTCCCGCAGGGCAGGAGCCCCCAACATGGCCCATTCTACATGGACCCCATAATTTGTGCTTTGCTTGTGGGGTGGGTGTGGAGGTGTTTTAAGGGGGACTCAGTGCTTTGGCTAGGCCCAAGGCCTTCAAAGTCCATCACAGAATAAGGAACAGGGGGTGGCAGTGCAGGATAAGAGACACGCAGGAGGAGGAGCAGGGGACAGGGAACACCTCCATCAGGCAGGCCCCTGGGATTGCCTCCTACCTGGAGGGCAAGGGGACCAAGCAGAGGGGCTAGAGTGGTGTGAGGTGGGATGGGGCAGTGATGTAACATGGACAAGGTCCCCTGCCCTGGGCGGGGGGGACACTAATACTGCTGGGAGAAGCAACCCTGCTCCTCCACCTCCCTCCACCTTGTGGCTAGAAAGACCCCAGAATTTTCTCCCCTAACTCCACCCCATCCAGTACCTCCAATGCCTAGAGGGGAGAGCCGCCCCAGGGCTGGCATGGCTTCAGACTTCTGCTACGTGGCTACTGGGAGGCCTGGGCTAGGGCCAGGGCAGTGAGGCCAGGCGAGGGAGGCCCAGCTGGTGGGCCCAGGGTTGCCAGGGCAGAGACGGAGCTGGCTGGGGGTTCATTAGCAGCACCAGGGAGGGGAGGTGGGGGGCTGGGTGGCTCCCTTAGGAAGCCTATGGCAGGGTAGGACAGTGCCCGTGGGGCACAGAGAGGTCTGCCTCCCTCCCCTGCCACACTTGCCATCCTACAGAGCCCCTGACACCCTGGTTAGTTGGGATGTTTTCGGGCAGGCATGAGGTCCTCTGGGGACTGCCTCTCTCACCCAGGGCTTTTCCCATGGGCATGCCTGTCTCTAGAGTGCCGGGGGCTCTCAGGGGCAGATGGAGGAACTGAGGCACTTTGAGCTGGGAGGGGTCTTCCTCCATTATACAGAGGAAGACCCAGTCTTGAGGAACCCAGTGTCCCATGCAAGCAAGGAATCTGCACAAAAGGGAGGGCTTCTCCCAGGTCCTGCAGTCGTCCCAGAATGGGGCCCAGGGGCAGCTGGGCAGGGATGGACAGTGGGTGGGCAGGAGGCTGCCCCACCCCAAACCCGGCCTCCTGCCAGGCCTGAGGCTTCTACAGTGGCCCCCACGGTGCTGATCTGGACTCCTCCGTCCAACAGGCTGTGCTTGCAGAGCTCCTCCGCCAACCCCCGCCAAACACTTCCGTCTCCACAGCCCTGCATGTAGGTACTTCTTCACCTCTCCCTCTTGCAGGTGCTTCCCAGCCCTGACTATCTCAGAGAGTCAAGCGTGGCCAGCACTTGGTAGATAAGGGAGAAATCAGAAATTCCTGTGCTGTAAGACGCAGTTTGAGGCTGGCCCGAGATCCTATGGTGGAGGGACCGGGGGGCCTAGTCTTAGCTATCTCTGGAAGCTTCTACAGGCAGCCCCCATCCTCATCTGGAAAGGGGGGAGAGGCGGAGAAGAGAGGGCCGGGCCGTGGGCAGCGTCCACACTGGGTGGGGCACGCGGCCCCAGGGAGAGCAGGGGTGGAGCGGAGCAGTGTGTGTGCAGGTGTGCATGTGTGTGTATGTGTTGGTGGAGGCGCATGGGAAGTGGGGGCCAGAGTCCACCTGGAGCCCCACTGTGTGGGGAGCAGACAGGGTTAGGAGGAACATGTCAGAGCTGGGCCAACTCTACCCTCTGTAGGCCAATGAGGAAAAAAAATGTAAAACCAACCTCACCAGGAAGACCCTGCCCAAGGCCCCACTTGACAAGGACTCCTCTGGGTGCTTGGGAGAAGCCACACCCCTCCCCCTACCTCTGGGGTGCACGGGCTGTCTAGATTGGGGTCCAGACTCCCAGCTGTGTTGGTTCTCGATGGGGGTGTGGGGTTCCCTCTCCCTTTCAGGGGAGGAGGAGCAGCATCTGGGGGTGGGAGGGCTTTTCCTCGTGGAGCCCCCTTGAGCCCTCCACCCGCAATGAGGAGAACACAAATTCCAGTGTCGGGGGCCGGGGGAGGCTGGCTCCCCAAAGCCTGGAGGGACGCCCAGGTACACAAGACGAGAACAGGGCTCCCTACACAGAGGGCAGGCGGGTGGGGCCGGTACAGGGAAGATACAGCAACACTAAAGCCACAGTCGAACACAACACCATGGGGAAGGGCCAGGGAGGGGGAGGAAATAAAAAACAAAGCCGAGCCCTGTCTGCCCTGGGCTCCCTGGCCCCCGGGAGTCGGGGGCGGCTTTGGGCAGCCGGGGGAGTCTCTGCTGAGCTCCTGGAGGAGGGGGCGGGCAGGGGGCGTGCGGGCAGGGGCTGGGGAGAAGTGGGCACAGACAGAGGCTCTGGAAGGGGGCTACACGTACCACTCCTTCTTGGAAATGAAAGACCCGTCGTTCTGAGAAACCATGTTCTCAGCCAAGTCCAGCTGCTCGGGGTCGTACTGGTATCCCAGAGTCCGGTCCCCGTAGCCATCCTGACGGGCCTCTGCCTCATCCACGGTGAAGTACGGCCGCTTGGCGTCCTCGTCGTACTTGGGGTGGGGGACGCCCACCTTGCGCTCGCCCCCTCCGCCGCCCTCCTCCTCCTCTTCCTCCTCGTAGCTGCTCCCCCCCAGCGGGCCGGCCTTCTTCTCATCGTCCGAGTCATCTGGGTACTGCAGGTTCTGCGCCAGGGGCGGGTGGTGCTGCGGGACGCCCGCCTTGCCGTAGCCGTTGCCGTACACGTGCTTCTTGGTGCTGTAGTCACCCTTGAAGGTGTGCCGGCGCCGGCGCAGGGCGACCACGATCCCGCCGACCACAATCAGCACCAGCAGGACGCTCCCCGCCACGCCCCCAATGATGGCCGTGGGCACCGGCCCGGCGCGCCGCCCATGCTCGGGAGGAGACGGGGTGTAGGGGAATTCTGGGTGAGGAAAAGAGATGGAGGGGACAGTGTCAGCGTGTGCTCCTGGGGCGTTGACAGGGGTGGAGGGAGGGCGGATGCAGGGGAGGGAAAGGCCGGGAAGGACAGGCTGTCTGCACCCCGGGTTTGAGCAGTTCCAGTTCCAAAGGCCCCTCGGCACCCCACCCCTCCTGGAGCCCAGCTGTGCCGCCGCGTTGGTAGCGGCAGCAGGACAGGCGAGAGGAGAGAGGCAGAAGACTGTCCCCACAGCACCAGGTCCCTCCATCCTGACTGTCCTCGGGTGTGGTGCTAGCCCAGCTTAGCCCCCATTCGTGGTGCAGAGAGGCCGCGCGAGCCAGCTCCACGCTCCGCGCAGCATCCAACACACACCGTTTGCTGTCACAGCCCTATAAAGCAGGTATGCAATTAATTTCCGTTTAGTACAAGCAACATTGATTCTCTTGTATGTAAAGCCTTTGACAGTGTCACTGGTGCCCCTCTGCCCACCATCTGGTGTCACTGTGCCCCAACACCATCGGCTTGGCTTCCAAGACCCAGAGCCCGGAACAGACTGGGTGTTCTGGGCTGAACTGTTTCTGCCCCCAGAGCACAGGGAAAATGGGTTCCCAGGTCCTGGCCCAGTAGATGTCCCAGGAGTGCCAATCAGCCGCCAAGGTACCAGAACCCAGGGCTGTGGTCTGGGCCTGCAGGGGAAGGTGGGGGCCCGTGGTGCTGCCAACATGAGCTATAAGCATAAGACACCCAGCATGGCAGGGCGCAGGCACAGAGCAGGGGTGGGCAGAAAGTGGGAGTAGAAGTGATGTGTATGTAGCGAAGACGAGTGCACACAAAGAGCAATTGCACAGGTACACACCCTTGTCATCACGGCGAGCCCGCGACTCAGGGAGCAGGGAGCACATATCGGGGGGAGGGCCCACACCCCCATGCTGACATGATGGATTAGTGTACAAATCTGTGCACTCGGAGGATACAGCGGAAACCAGATGGCAGGAAAGGCAAAAAGAAGAGAAAAGAGGTCAGTGGGATGGAAGAAAAGGCTGAGTGGTGGCATTCTGTGCCAGTGGGGCCAGGCCACAGTACTGTTCTGCTGTGAGCACCGCTGCATTGTCCCTTTCCCTACAGGGCCTGGGAGGGTGAAGCCAGGGCCACGCCAGAGGCCAAAGTCCCAAGGCAAGGCTAAGGGAGGCGGTTCCCAGCACCACCACAGGGTGGCACCGGAGACCGCGGCTGGCCTCGGTCAGGAGGCGCTGGGCTGTGGGTCCAGGGCAAGCCTGGGGCCGACCTCGAGGCTCGGCCGTGTCTTCAGGCCCAGGTCCCGCTGGGCGTGTGTTGCGGCCTCTGGGAGTCTGCTGCTGCCAGCCCACGCCCTGATTCAGTGTCACTCCCTCCACGGGAATCATGCTCCGCCTCCCGGCCCGCCCCTCCCCCGGGTGTGAGTGCGGGTGCTGTCCCACCAGTGGCAGGCGGGAGCAGGGTGGGGATTCTAGGAAAGAGGAAAGGCCTTCCTGGAGTTCAGGCTGGAAGGGCTGGTGGAAACACTGGGGCCCAGAGGAGGGGAGGCCCTTTGCCCAAGGTCACATGGCTGGGCTGGGGCCACACAGATGCTCCTGCACCCGGCCTCTCCCGCGCAGGGGCTGGCAGAGAGAAGCACAGCCACCGGGGACCCAGCACCCCTCTTGTCCCCACTGTGTCCTCAGTGCAGGTCACTGAGTAGCTGCCCAATAAATATTTGCTAAATATTTGTCCTCACTGCCTATCTCCAGAGCAGTCTTCCTGGAACCTCAAGCTTCTCTTGGTTCACCAGTTCCCGTCTGTTTACTGCCCTTAAAAGGGCCTTACACCTGCTCTGCACGCCAGAAGGGGTGCCCCAGCGGGGAGGGACCCTTCAGCCCGCCTGCTGCCGCTTCAGTTCTCACCCAGATCTGAATGATCACTCCGCTCTACACCTGCCTTCGTCTCCTCATCCACCCATCCAATCAGCAAACGTGCTGAGCATCTATCTTGCTACTAGCAGGATGCAAGAAACTCACAGCCTTGCCTGGGAACCAAATGACACCCTCAGAGACAGCGGCACAGTTATCCAGGGAACTGGCAGGGAAGTGCTCGGGAGCGCAGGGGACGGAGCGCTGTGGCCTGGCGTTAGAGAAGGCTGCTTGGGGGAGGCTGGGCTTGGGGAGGCCCAGAGAGTAGGGAAGGTGTCCAGGTGGAAGAGTCTGTCTTTCTTCTGGAAGCGTCTCCCTTGCTTCCAACACAAGGATTCCTCAGTCCTTGCCTCTCCTCTCGGAGTGCTGTCTCTGGCTGCATTGCTGGTCCCATGGGAGGCCCTGTCCTTGGACCTTCAGCCCTCACTGTCTGCGTTCTTTCCGAGTGGCAGACTGGTTTCACAAGTTACGCTCACCCTGCTGGCTCTCCAAACCATTTCAAGCACACAGCTCTCAACTCTGGGGCTTTATCGCCACGGCATTTGTCATACTGCGGCCCATGGAACCTCAACCCAGAAAGAAGGTCAGCAAAAATACGAGGGTCAAACACTTTGGGAAATGTTGGCTCAGACAAAGCCTCAGAGTCACCTTCTCCTGTGAACACGGACATGTAGGGTGTGGCATTTCCCAATGGACTGGAGTGTGAACCCCACTCCTGAAAACCTGTCCTGTAGCACATGCTCACTAGGAATCCTCACCATAACCTCAAAACCTGTCTGCTCCAACTCCGTTTGCCACCTTCCTTCCAAACTGTCTCCAGTTAACACATCCCCCCGTTCCGTCCACCACCACCGCCGTCTGTCCACTCTTCTAGCTCAGAATCTTATTCGTCTTTGATTCCTCTTCATCTCTTGGGCCAAGTCTGCTGTCAAATCTTGTTGACTCTTCCCATTTAATACCTTATCACCTTATACCAGGTGTCTGTTGTAGCAGATTCTGGACTCTCCCACCTTCGTTTGGTCTCTGCCCTACTTCAGTCACCCCATCCACAGTCACCCAGTTAATTTTCACTGTGTGGCCATGACCTTCCTCCAAGACCAGCTGTGACTCCCCTACTGGCTGTTGGGTCTTGCAGTCCGGCCTTCAAGGCTCCCGTCATGCCACCTTATCGTGGGCTTGGCCAGTTTGCCTTCCTTGCTGCCCTTGCCTTCCTGCAAGCTCAGGCTGTTCATCCAGGAGTGCCTTCCCATGCTCCTCCTGCTGCAGGTCTTCAGTCCCTTCTCCAGGCAGCCTTCTCTTCTCCAGCTCACACTGATCTTTTTCTCTTTGGAATTTCTATGGACTAATGGTCTGCACCTCTCATTCTGGTTTCAACAATTGCTAATGCCATTCCATTAATCACATACTGACGTACCATAGTAAAGCCTGCACAAATTGCACATAAATGCAAATTAGGATTTACCACGGTTGACTCTGGTCCTTCTGCCAGTTTTCAAATGGCTAAAGTTCTTCCCTCCTGCAGGAATAAGGACAGGGGTTGAAGAAGCAGCAGCCTCATGCTAATTTGGAATTGCCTCATTTCAGTGGGTTGTAGTTGTCTATGATATAAGTTCCACTGTCCTTACTTTTGTGCTTTCTTTAACAGGAGAGATCCAGTGAAAAACAGAGCTCTCCTATATGTTCCTCAACTAGGTTGCGGTTTTTGGACCCCATGATCACACTGTGGTAGTGTTTCATCAACTTCTCAAGAACGGCTGGTGTCCCAAACCAGTTTGTAAACTATAATTCGAAATGCATCTAGAGCCCGACCACTCCTCACCGTCTCCACCGCTGCCAGCCTGATCCAAGACACGAGCATCTCTCACCTGGATTTACTGCAACAGCCGCCTAACTGCTTTCCCGATTCCACCCTTTCCCTCTATTGACTGTTTCCAACCCAGCAGCCAGACACATCCAGCTAAAGTGTAAATCCCCTCACATCACCTCTTGCTCAGAGCCCCCCAAGGGCTGTCCCTAGAGCCTGACATGCTCTGTGAGACCTGTGCCCACCCGCCTCTGATGCCACCGCTCTCTGCTTTCCTGCAGGCCGGTTCCGTGCCCACCCTGGAAGGCTCTTCCCCAGGGGGTCCCGAGGTTCACTCCTTCACCTCCTCTGGGGCCTGGCTCAAACATCACCTTCTCATAGAGTCCCTCTCTGACTGTCCTATTTAAAACTGCAGCTCAGAAGAAAAATAAATAAATAAACACTAAACTAAACAAAAAATCCCACTGCGGCTCAGGAGCCCCCCGCCCCAGTCCCCAGCACTGAAGATTTCTCTACCCTGCTCTTCTCTGTATTTCATCTTCCAATTTACTACACAATTTTTAAAATGTATCTTATCTGTTGTCTGTCCTCCTGTGCTAAAACGTAAGCTCCGCAAGGACAGGGACTTGTCTGTTTTGCTCGTGGATCTATCCTAAGTGCCTAGATTGCCTGGCATGTGGGTAGAGTTCAAGAAATACTTGTTGATTGAAAGAATGAATCTATAATGGCAAGGCTATGTGTTAGAGGTGAGCCTTGCTTTGGGCGGAGCAAGTATTCAGGAATATGGGGCACCCAGGGGACCCTGTTTCCCTGGAGTCAGGGGTAAGAAGAGTGGAGCGGTGGCTTGGAGCCAGGTTATACCGGGTTTCTTTCCCTTCCAGGCATTCTGTTTATCTTTGTTTTCTAAATCCTAAGGAGGTTTACTCTTCCTGGGGATCTTCTGGGACCAAAGGGAAACCTGGTTATTTTGGCTACCCCAGGGCCAGGCCTGTGCAGCGGCAGAAGGATGGCTTTGGTGGCCGTGCAGCACAGCAGACCTCAGAGAGAGGATGCTTGGCGACAGGGCAGGAGAGAGGAGGAGGTGTGGGGACCTAACTCATTTGTGAGCAGAGGGGGTTGTCTGGTGTGGAGTGGAGCCTGCCCCTCCCCCTCCGTCCTCCAGCTGTCACATTCAGCCAGTCGCTCCTGTCTCCGTGCCAGGCACAGAGCCTCAAGGGCCGCAGCTGGGAGGAGAGAGAAGAGCCGGGCAGTGGGGTCATTTGCACTTACTGGCAGGGGCCCAGCCGGCCTCCCCCACATCCTCTTAGAGAGGGGGCAGCTTGGCCCCATTCCTGAAGGGTTGCAGCCTTCCTCTGGCATCCCAGGCTGGCCAGGACAGTGGGACAGTGAGGGCTCTGCATTCCTTTGGGACCCTGGTTCCCTGACTGAGGTGGGGAGGCTGGTGCGGGGGGCTTCAGATGGGTCTGAGGTGGAGTGAAGGGTTAGGGTTTGCCCCCTGCATCTAGGATCTCGAGGTTTGGGGTCAAAGAGAATGTTTGGGCTTGTTTCCACAGCCAATGCCTGGTGATTCCTCAGGCAGGAAATGTTCCGGTACCCGATGAGACCGAGAAGCAGCAAGAACTACACTTCCCAGCATGCAGTGCAGCGGCCGCAGGGAGAGTGGGAAGGCCTGAGGTCAAACTCTGGGAAGCCCTTCTGTCCTCCTGCAGCTGCAGCAGCTGTGCCTCGTGTCAGACCATCAGGCAGGGCCTCCACAAGCTGGAGGAGAACCGAATCCTCCCAGAGGCACGGACGCAGCTGCGTTCTCAGACCTCCCGACACACTGCCATTTGCTGGCTTGGAGAAAAGCACGTTTGCCCACAGCACCCCCACGCTCCCACTTGCACACTCAGCATGCAGACAGTCGCCTGCCTGCTCACACGGGCTCACATTTACGTGTGCACAGAGGCACATGCCCGTACTCAGGCCCGGGCATGCACTCTCACAGGCTCACACCCCCCCCTTCCAGATGGACACTGACCTTCAGGGCCTGCCGCCCTCGGTCTAAGAACCTCAGGCCTGATGGGCAGACTGCTACCTTCACCCCCAAGGGATAAGCCCGGGCTTCACTGGAAATGGGAGCTGGGACAGACATCCTATGCCCTAGTGGCCTCCTTGCCTTGCTCCTGGGAGTGGCAAGAGGCTGGGTCCCGGCCAGAGAGGCCTGGCTACTCTCCTCCTGACACCCCCAAGGGAAGATGCTGCCTCATTTGGTCTCTTTAGTCTGGTCCAGTCCACACCCTGCCTCCTCCCCACCCTTAGTGTTACACCCAGAGGAGAAGGGAAGGGAGCTCCACTGGCGTGTTTTGTGGCTACCGGGCCAACCCCATGCAATTGTTCCTCAGTGTAAGGACCTCTGAAATGAGCTTCCGTGAGGGCCCCGGGACCACAGAAAAATATACACCAATTCTGTTCAGGTCATCTCCTCGGTTCTCCTATCCCCACAGCCACAGCCTAGGCCTGCTGCTTTCTGCTAGGGAATCGCTCACAGTGACAGCTGCTAACTGGTGCCCTGGTGCCATCCATGCAGCCTGCCGGATGCTCAGTCTACCCCACAGGCCTCACCATGCGGCTTCCCTGCTGAGGGCCCTTCGGAGCTCCCCACGGCCAGCAGAGAGAAGTCCTCGTTCCCTCCGCTCCAGCATCTTCCTTCCCCATGCCTCCCCTGCCTGGGCACCACACTCTCCACCGCTGCACGCTCACTCCTCTTTGCAGCAACCACTCAGAGCCCCCTCTGTGATCTGGGGTCCTGAGAAGCCCGTGCCAAAGTGTGTGCACAGGTGTGCAATGGCTCAGCACATGCATACCCTGCACACGTGTGTGTCTCTGGCACACCCTCTGCTGCCAACCTTCTGCCCTGCCCTAGCCGTTCCTCATTTTCCTTTCCAGATGAGCCCAGGGCAAAGCTATTACCCGAATGAGTGGCCAGAATGAAAAATTAAATTTCCACTTATCCCTCTCGCTCATGCATTCCCTCTGGACCAGTGGGGCTCGGAACACAGGGCACGGCTCTGCGCCTCGGGGTGGGTCCCCCAGAGAGTGCGGCGGGCACTGGCTGATGTGGGATGAAGAGTGGTGAGGTCGGCTGCTGCTCGGAAATTGCGCGAGAGCACAAGAACAAACAGCCCTGAAAAGGCTCAGGTCACCTGAGGGGGCCGAGATCCTTCCCAGGGAGGGACAGGCTAACAGCTGCTGGGCCTGTCGACCATGCAGTGAGTGTGGTGCTTCCCTGGCTCCTGCCTAACTGGGCTGTCAGCAAGAGGCACGTAGTGTCCCTCTTCCAGCTGGAACCCTGGGTGGCCAGGCCCACCCACCCTCTAGCCCACATCACGAACGCTTTGGTGGCCCACCGTAGGGGAAGGCATCACCATAAAAGCCCGAGATAAGTATGATTATCTCCATATCAGAGATTAGGAAGCTGAGGCTCAGAGAGGTGGGAACCTGCTCAAGGCCACACAGCTAAGAAGAGCCAGTATGTGAACACACTCAGGCCAAGTCTGTCCCTCATATGATGCCCCCTCCCTGAGGGGTGGTCCCACTCCTGATGACGACCCTCTCTTCTCACCCCCCCACCCCCGTCTGTCCCCACTGCCCTGGGGCCGGGGCTCGGGCAACCAAAAGCTCTCACAGAGCTGTGCTTAGACTTTCTCCAGGTGGGGAGAAAAGTGTGACTCTGGCCCTCCTTCCACCTGCCAACCTATAGGAGCCCCCAACCGTAGCCTGAGGGAGGGGCTGCCTCAGTTTCCTCCAGGCTCCTACTCCTGTAACCAGTCTTAGAGACAAGGGTAAGAGGATGGAGAAAACAGTGAGTGACTCTGCCCTCTTGCCCCCATTTGGGAGAGGTGACAGAACAGCCCTGAGGACAGGTAGGTACAGCCCCTGGACAGCTTCAGCCTGCTCTTTCTGAAGCTGTGCCTTAAATGTGCACACAAATGAGGTCTCCCACTCCTGAGACACGGGCCCAGGGCTAGTGAATCCTCAGGGCTGGCCCAAGTCTGTGGCGGGAGCCTAGTAATCGCTGCCCAGTTTACTATATCCTTGAGGTCACCTCCTGTGCACGTCACTTCCTGTCCATCTCGGCAGCAGCGTGATGCAGCTGTGTTCTCTCCTAGCCACCTCCTCTTCTAGCTCAGGTACAATGTTAAAGACACTTCTTCGTGTGAACTTGTGATGACAATACACCCCTCTATTGACTTGTTTTGATGCTCCCATTAATAACGATGATAATGATGGAGGTGAGGGTGATAATCACAGAGCGCTGGCCACTTATTGATGGACTGACCTGTGCTAGGTACTTGCCCTGCATTAAGTGTCATTCTGACAACAACCCCTCAAGGCAGCCCATAAGATCCCATTTTACAGATGGGAGCTTGTCCAGGGTCACAGCTGTCTGATATCCAGCCCATGTGAAGTCTCTCCCTGGAGCATCCTAGCCCTGTTCCCCCTTTGCCCTGAGACGTGAGGTGGCTGAGTCCCCTCAGCTGAGTTGACGGAGAGAAAGATGCAGAGAAAACAGCAATTCAGTTGCAGGGCACACGCACCATCATGGCTTTGGGCTGTCTCCCTGCTTTCTTGCCAGTCTCCCAGCTCGAGCAAAGTCAAATTATTATGCAGGTTTCCTTATGTGCAGGCACGGAGCTTAGAGATAGGCTCTACCTGCAAACCCATCCCCACCAAGCCAGCAGCCCATGGAGCCTTCTACTGGCAAATCCAAGAGCAGGTTCTGCCCCCCAAAAGAGCATTGCTATAGACAGCACTTCCCTCTTCCCTCCTAGAGCCTCCCTCCTGTCCCTGTCTGATTGGGGGTCACCCTGACTGTCTCCCGTACGGCCTTAAATGAAGGAGAGAGAAAAGCAAAGCAAGACCAATGGCCAAAGCCCAAGGGAGAACCAGAGAAGCAGGAAAAGAAGACACACTTCCTGTAGTGACACAACCCAGAGGTGGGGGACGTAGGGAGTGGAGGAACCCACGGGTGGGGACAGGCAGGGGAGGGTGTGGCTTCCTACCTGTGATATTGACCTCCACCTGGCCCGAGCGGGTGCCGATGGGGTTGGTGGCCTCACAGATGTAGGTGCCTGCCAGGCTATAGTTGATGGGTCCCTTGAAGAAGAGGGTTCTGTTCTGGGCCTCCACGCCCTTGGGGAGAGAGCCATTCAGCCTGCAGGGAGTGAGGGACAGCACGGGGTTATGCCTCTCCAGCCCCAGGAAGCTGTCCCTGGGTCACCTACTTGGCTCCAAGCCCACCAGCCCTTTTGCTGAGTTCAAGTTGGTTGCTTTGTCTTGGAAGTTGGAAAAATAATAATAATAATCTCTTGCATTTGACAGTTTTATATTATTCAGCTTTTCATATCTGATCATCATAATGCTGAAATATAGGCAGGACAGGTAGGTACTGTCCCACTTAACAGATAAAACCTGAGGTTCAAAGCCAAGGAAACACAGCTAGTCAGCAGAAGTATCGGAGCTCTCGCCAGCTGTCCGGACTCCTGGTGCAGTGCTCTTTCTGCCTACTAGTCATGGCTCCTGACTGTTGGTCCTTGGCCTCCTGGGTCGCTGGTTAACAATACAGATGCCTGGGTTCTAACCCCAGATCCCCCGAAGCAGCAGCTCTGGGGTGAAGGCCTGGGGATCTGCATTTTAACAAGCCACTCAGTAATGGGACGGGAATTGTTGTGTTCCATTTCACTCTCTCATGTTCTTGCTGGGAATGTCACAGTACTTTCGCATGTGGGGAGCATCCTGGGAGTTTGTTGAGGACAGGGGACCTTCTTCCTTCCTCCTGATTCCAGATGCCACAAAGCTATGACTCTGTTGAACCCGGCAGCTCTTCAGTCCACAGAGCTGAACTGGGCAAGCAGGCTCTGCCCACCTGCACCTTGAGAAGCATTTTTTGATCCAGGAAGTGGAGAGCAAGAGCTCAGCCCTGCCAGTGCCCTCTGCTTCTCAGAAGAATGGCATAGACTCCCCTGGGCAGCTGTTTTCCGGCCACCCATATCAACCTTCTTCTCAGGTGCCCCCTGCCCATGTCTTTCCGTCCATCCAGCTCTTCTCTGGGAAGAGCCTTGGCCCAGGCCAGCAGAGCTGGCTGGGGGCCGGGGTGGGGGGAGACAGGGCCCCCCGAGGGCCAGGCCCAAAGACCACATGGCCAAGAATGGGGTGATGGGCTGTGGAGCGGTGCCCCACGAGCACAGGCATTCTGGGCTGACTGCTGCTTCTCCCTGAGAATCTGGGGGTGCTGGAGAGAAGGTACAGGAACAAAGAAAGATCTGGGATGCTCCAGAACACTGGCTTCCCTGGGGACACCTCGATAAAAATAAATACTGGGGGTTGGGGTGGGAGTGACTCAGGCTGAATCACCAAAGGAAAATGACAAAACTCTTTATTAGGGAGAGGAAGGGAAGCAGATCACAGGGGAAGCCCCCTCAGGCAGAATGGTGTGTCCCACTGATTCTGACACTCTCAAACGCCTAGGGTGTGTGTGTGTGTGTGTGTGTGTTCTCTCATGCACCATTTCTCACCGAGAAACCTGAGCCCAGACCTTCTCTGCCTACGGCTCCTGGCGGTGGGCAGGGTGGCACCCCTGTGGCATCTCCCACAGTGACCAGCCAGCCCCGCCAGCCCCACAGCACTCACGTGGTCCAGCGGTATTCGGTGGCCGGGGGGTTAGCATCAGCTTTGCACGTGAGCTTCACATCCATCCGCTGCAGGTACCAGTTGCCATCAAACCCCTCGATGGTCACCTCAGGCTCATCTGTGGGGCAAGGGATGTCCAAAGAGGGTGTGGTCAGGAGAGTATCACTTGGGGTGAGGGAGCCTCAGACAGGAAGGGATGGAAGGAGCAGCGACATGGAAACAGCTGGAAGGGAGGGAAGCTTGAGAGGGAGGGTGGAAACCACAGAACCCTAGGGTGGAAACAGGAGGGCACAGGGAAGGGGGAGAGAAAGGCGAGCAGGGGAGGAGCGGGAGGAGATGCAGAGGAGGGGAGCGGCGAGGTGGGGGGAGAGGGCTAGCGGTGCCCACCACGGGAGGCCCAGTGCCCGCCCCGGCTCACACTGCACGTTGAGAGTGAGGCTGTCCTTGAAGCGGTCCGTGTGGTAGTTGACGATGCAGGCCAGGGACTGCTGGTGGGCCTCCCTGCTGGGCACCAAGCGGTAACGGCTGATGACTGTCACTGTGCCATTGGGGTTCCGAATCTCCTGGTACTCGGCCTCACCCTTCAGCCGTGTTTCCCAGGACACCACACTGGGAGGCTTCCCGTTAGCCGAGGTACAGGTGGCCACCAGGACCTTGTCGTCCTGCCCCTTCTTGGCTCGGAGCACTGCCTGGGTGCCCTCTATCCAGTTGGTGGGTTTGGCTGCGGGGAACCAGAGAGAGCGATGGGACCAGCTCTGTTGCCTCGCCAAAGATGCACAGGCCCAGGAGGGTGTGGCAGCCGCCATGCCATGTCTTCAGGTCACCTTGGCCGGCCTCTCAGCTGTGCGTCACCAAAGCCACTCCCAGAACTTCTTGCAGGAAGTTCTTCCCATCTAATGTGTGTCCTCCCTGTTCTACTGGTTAGATCCCCCCCTCCATCAAGCTCGGGCCTTCTTGGAGTCTTGGCATGTTCCAGCCAAGCCACTTAAGTGGCTCCTTTCCTTACCACGGTGACTGATGCTTTTGCCTGCTTCCTGGCCACCCACAAAGCGCCCATGGTGGGCTCCAACCTGAATACTGACCCTCCGCTGTGTCTAGAGCTAAGGTCCCCGCCCCCCATCCCTAGTGAACTGTGGGGCAGCCTGGCCAGAAGGAACTTGGAGTACTACGCCTCGAGCAGTGGGAGCATGCCCACCCAAGGAGGGTGTCTGGGGCCACTGGGGCACACTGAGGATGGCCAAATCCCCAGGTCTGGACAGGCAGGGACAGGGGGCCGAGGCCAGCTTACCCATCACAGTGAGATTGAGTTGGCTCTCACGATTGCCCGTGGGGAAGGTGGCAAACTCGCAGATGTAGACACCCTCATCCTCCAGCTCCAGGTGGGAGAGGCGGATGGTGCCGTCGGTGAAGGAGGGCCGCAGGAACTCCACGCGCTCGCGGTAGGGAGCCAGCACGGAGACGCCCATGGCGGGGTTGTAGATGGCCACGTTCTGCTTGGTGCCATTGGTGGCCTTCTGCCACGTGACCTGGGTGATCTTCACACTGGGCAGCGGGTTGGCAAAGCTGCAGTGCAGCACCACGTCTGTGCCGATGAAGCCATACATGGAGTCATTCACCTGGACCACCTGGGCCTGGGCACCTGGCCGAGGGAGACGACAGGAAGTGGTCAGTGGCAGGCACAGCTCCCCCCACCCACCCACACAATTCCCTGTGCTCTGGTCTTGTCTTTTATAGCAGGCATTATTCTTTTTATTCTGATTATAAAAATATTAATTACTTGTTATGAAAACACTGGGCAATACTGAAAAATATTGAGAAGAAAATGACAACATTCCATGATCCTGCCACTCAGGATACTCTTGAAGGATCTTGAAGGACAATCTTGAAGGTTCTATCTTCTTTCACTTTTTTCTCTGCATCTATGCATATTTACATTGTATCTACATAACCATTTATTTTATTTTTTACAAGATCAGATATTGTTCCACAAGCTGCTTTTGCACTTAGTGACATATTATCAATATCACTCTGTGATAGTAAATGTGTCCACACCCTCACTTTTGATGAGGGTTGAATGTGTTGCTTTCCAAGTGAGGCCCCCACCTAGGAGCCCCGAGTGCTTCACCTTGCTGGGCCTCGGTTCCCTCATCTGGTAAATGGGGTGGATAATCCAGTCCTCTCTGCCTCACAGGGTTGCCAGGGGAACCAAGTGGCATAATGGACGAGAAAGTGCATCAGGAGGCAGGAAGCTCTGGGTGAGCGTGAGGGCCCACAGTGGCCGGCATTAGGGCCACCCCTGCCATTCGCTCCCTTGCAGCTGGGTCCCCGGTCCCCTGGGGTGTGCTGGCTCAGCCCCTCCTACCCAGTCAGGCAGAGGGAAGTAGGCGCTGCACACGGCTGGCTTGGCGTAGCCTTCACAATCCAGTCTAGATACCTTAACTTGGCATTCGACGTCCTTGCCTTTCATCCACATCTCTCCATCAGCCAGGCTTTCCAACCGCACCAGACTGGGCCTGTCCTCTGAACACGCCACGTTCCCGTGTTTCCGTCCCTCCCTCCTCCCATTTATTCAGCCATGAATGATTTGCTGAGTGACTAGATTGCAGGATCTCTTTTCAGCATCTGGGGCCATGTCAATGAGCAATTCGGTCCCGCCGGCCACGGGCACAGAGCCTATCCATGCCACATTCCAGACTCTTGCTCAGGCAGGTCCTTCAACCTAGATGGCCCTTCCCCTTCCCCACCTGTGGTCAGCCCACCAAAGCCACCTCCTTGGGGAGCTTCCCTGATCCTCCCAGACAGAGCTAACCCCCTGGTGACCTCTGGCACGGCTCTCTCCTGTCTTGGAATGTGGTGGTTTACACATCCGACTCCTCCACCAGACTGTGAACTCCTCCAGGGCAGGGTCTGCGTCTCTTCCATCTCTGACTCCCCAGTGCCCAGCCCAGTGTCTGGCACATAGTAGGTGCTAGTAAATATTTGTTGCCAGACAAATTGCAATGGAAGCCAAGAGAATAGAGATTTGCAAGAAGGAGGGAGTGGTTGGTGGTCTCCCCACAGACTGTTTCCTCCCATCCAGAATGTCTTCTGTTTCAGCTTCCTTACCCCTGAACTTGGCTTGGCTCCCTTCCCTTGGGGCAGCTGTCCCCGTCACTAGGCTCTGCCCTCCAGCTCTCTCGAGCCCTGCCGACTCCCGCAAGCTGTGTCCTAGCTGTCGTTTGCACACATCACGTCCTTGTATCCTTACTTCACTCAATTTATTGAGCACCATCAATAATATCAATGATGCCAGGCCCCGAATTGGCTCAAGGCAGGGCGGATGGCCCAAGTGGCCCCCCAAAGAGGTCTGGGATCCAAGAGTGGGAACTGGGGGTTACACTTGCCCCCTCTACATGATGGAGACGCGGGAGCAGCACAGGTCCCTCTGAGGGCTCCACAGCCCACGGTCAGTCAAATGAGCTGCTCCCCCACCTCCTCTGGAGAGGGCACAGGCCAAGTCTCTCTAGGTCACTGAGGTATCCCCAGTGCTTAGCACACAGTAGGTACTCAAGAAATGCTTGCTGAATAAATCTACCTTTGGCCCCACCAAGCCAGGTGTTTGCCACGCCCTGACATGCCCCTCCCCTACAGCCCTTCTGGGCCCATCGGGGGTGTCTCCACCTGCACCCCGCTAGCCAGTCTTTGGGGTGCTCCGGAGCTGGAGCTGCCTGGGCAAGGGCACCATGGGATGGCAGGAGTACGACAGGAGAAGCACCCAGCTGAATCAGCACCACGGGACCTGGCCAGTCACTTCCCGTTCTGGGGCCTATTTTCCTCCTCTGTAAAGGAGCAGGCTGGACGCCCCCCCCAACCCATCTCAATGGTCCCTCCGGCCCTAACTGTCTGATAGCAGCCCAGCCCAGTGGTGGCCCCACCCTGGGAAAAGTCCCTTGGTGAGGTCAGTGGGCCAGACACCCCGCACTCTCGCTGACTGGTTGGCCTGCACGCAGCTAAGCCCCACGCTCTCCCCAGCAGGATAACTGGGTGCTCCCTGCCCTTCCCCCAGCCCGTTGGAGGCTGCCCAGGGGCTGAGATAATGCGGGCATAATTGGGGATCTTGCGCCACACAAAGCTAGGAACAGGAAAAGCCAGTTGGGAGGGCTTGGGCCACAGGTGGGAGTGGGGGGAGGGGTGGGCACCAGAAGCCATCTTGGGATTGGTGCCAGGCACGGTGGGCCTGGAGAGGGACATGGCCCACCAAGCCCTGCGACCCTGCCCCTCTCACTCCCCTGCAGGTGTGGGACAGGCAGGGTGTAGGCCCAGGCCCACAGGCTGATGTTCATCTGCTGTGCCTTCAGCAGTGACCTCACCCTTCAGAGTGTGTCAATGCCAGGAAGCGAGATCGCCGCTAGTGGCCCGGGTGTGGGGAAGGGAGGGTGCTGCAAGGGGCCCAGGCACCCCAGAGGCCCCCTTGCATCTACCAATCCCTCTCCAGGCAGCAGGTGCCCCCCAACCCCCGGTCTACTTTGGGGTGGAGGTGGCTGTCTTCTCTCCACCGTGGCTCTCCCATCAGCAACCTCTTGGGGGGGAACTGAAGAAATTTCCTGCATTCCCTCTCCCTGGGCACAGAGTGAGTGCTTCTGGCCTTTGGCGTTTTGTCCAGTGATGGGCAGGGGTGGGGTGGGGTGGGGCGGAGAGGACACAGGTACAGACTCACTTCCCTTTGCCTCTTGGCCACAGCTGACTGTTAGCAGGGCCAGGGGAGGTGGCCCTGGGTGGGCACAGGTAGCCCCCTGGAGTATGGGGTTTGGGGACACTGAGGGTGGAGATCCCAGAGTTGTGGAGTTGGGTGGGGCTAGAAGATTGGCAAAGCCTAAAGGCTCCCCGTCCTTGCCTCCTCTTCCCCACTCAGACTTTAGGGACGCAGAACCCAAGCTTCAGGCTCAGGGTTTCCTGTCTTGGTCCAAGGCTGCAGGGTGGGGCAGAATGTCCCTTGTTCTTTAGATTGGGCAGACTCCCAGGGGACTCTGAGAGGCAAGGTCAGAATGCCTGAGTCAACGGGGAGCAGGGCTCACCACTGAGAAGGGAGAGAGAGGGATGCGTGGGGAGGACTCCAGCGTTGAGAGGAGCCTGCTCCAGGGGCAGGAAGCGGGGCATGGAAGCTGGGGGACTGCTCAGCCCCTCTCTTCGCCTGTGTAGGCTTCTCCACCAAATACTCCAGCCCTGTCAGCCTGAAAACATGCTGCCCACTCCTACCCTCTGAAGCGCTGTTCCCTCACCACCCAGAGGCAGTTCTGTGGGGCTGCTAAAAGCCGGGCAGTGTGGGCTTGCATTCCACCTGCTGTCTGGCCTTGGGCAAATGACTTAACCTCTCTGAGGCTCAGTTTGCAATGAGGTTGCACATCTGCAAAATGGGGATTATAATAGTTAATACCTGTCCTATGGAATTGTCATAAGGATTAAGCAAGGGACTACATGGGAAACTTAGAAAGCAGTACTTAGCACAAATTAAATGCCCAATAAATGTTAGGTACCATCATCATCACCACCGCCACCATCATCTTTCATCTGTGAAGCAGTAAGCCTCCCTCCCTGGGACTCCATTCAACAAACACTTACTGAGCACCTACCCCACATTGGGTCCTGCACTGGGTGCTACTGGGTCCCTCTTCCAGGATGCCCTTGTGACTCCCGGCCCTTCCTACTCAGCTGACACCTCTCTTCATATCCCAAGAGCATATAGCATTAATCTGCACCCCTTTGTTTTCTGCTTCCTGGCATATGTGTCTAGTCTGTCCCCTGTCTCCCAGTAGGTCATAAGCACCTGTAGGAGAGGAAAGGGGCAGGCTTGGCTTTGGGTTAAGTCACCCATGTCACACCAGGGCTTGGTGAGTTCCCTGCTGACTCTCATTCCCCAAGCAGTTAGGGCTGGTCCACAGAATGCACCCTCTCTCCCTCCCCGAAGGTTCCTTCTTGCACGAGAAGCAGAGGCTGGCCCAGATGTGGGAACTGGGACCATTAAACTGGTAGCATACTGGAGCTCAATGGACCATGCAATCCATCATTTACAAAGTCCAGAGGGGTTGGGTTACTTGCCCAGGGACACAAAATAAGCAGCACCCAGGCCAGTGCTCTTCCCACCCTGCCACCAAAACAGACTCTGGCTCAATCTAACTCCCTGGGGCCTTGTTCTGGGTGGCGTCCCTCCCACAATGCAACCTCAGTGCCTCCATCAGCCCTTGAGAGAAATGGCGCAAACACCGGTTACAATACAATGGCCACTGCGCCTGCAGGCCACTCTACAGTCCAGTAACTGGGTGTCAGCTGATGGGTCAGAAACGGACTCTGAGGAGCCCAGCTGGGGAGCACTTGGGAGGCTGCTATGTGTAGAGCAGGAAGAGCCAGACAGGAGGGGAGGGAGGGAGGGTGGAGCCATCCACGGGGACTTGTGCTCTTAGCAGAGGGGTTCTTGCAGCCCAGGGACACCACAGAATGAGTCCCTGTTTCCTGACCTCAAGCACTGCCCGTATGCTCCCTGACCACCCTGTGAGCTTTGGACCCTGGGACCCAGGCCCTGGGGTTTGTGCTCAAGTGCCTCAGTTTCCCCACTAGAGCTCAGGTTGGGCAGTTCAGGCTGCCCAGCTTCCCAGAAGCGCTGAGCCAGCACGGCAGGCATTGGGCCACCCCCCCCCCCCCCCCCCGAGACGTCACAGACCTGCAAAAGCCCAAACTCAGCAACAAAACACAAAGGCTCCTCAGTTGCGGCAGACAAACCTGCTCCCCAAGGCCTGCCTGCCATGGCGCTAATCTGCAGGCCGGTGCCACAGGTTCCCACACAGTGGGTGTGGCATGCTCTGCGCCCCTCATACCCACTTTCAGTGGTTTCCTTTCCTGCCCTTTTAAACCCCAGACCCCTCTCGTCCTAGCCAAGCAGGCGGGAACTGGGCCCAGGTGGGTGGGTGAGAGAGGGGTGCCCAGGTGAGGCAGGGGTGGGTCGGGGCTTCCTGGCGTGGACCAGCCCTCTCCAGCCCCTCCTTTCCTGAGGCTCTGCCTGGCGCCCTCAGGTGGGTGGGCAGAGGTGGCAGGCCTGGCCTGGAGCAAAGTGGCCGCACATTAGAGAGAGGGAGTCTGTGTGCATGCATGTGTGCATGTGTGTGTGCATGTGCGTGCACACACACACGTGTGGGTGGGGGGCACTGGGATTCCCCATAAGGGTCTCTGGGAAATCAGTGTCCTTTGGGATCCCCCTTTGGGCTCTCCAGGGATGCTCCCCTCCCACTCCCAGGAACTGGCAGAGGGGAACAGGACGTCCGGTGAGGCTGCAGCTAAGAAGTAAGTAAGCGGGAATGACTCACCCACTGGGGCGGGGAAGGGCCTCCAGCTGAAACCCTGCTGAGTCAGCACAGTGACCTGAAGGTTACAGCCCCCTCCTCCCAGCGCAGCCACTTCCCCAAATGTCAACTCCCAGGGCTGGCCGGCCCCACCTGGGAGACAGCTGGCCAAGAGGAGTGTGAAATCAGGAAGGCATCCCCTTTCTGGGGTCCCCCCCCAGAAGGTTTTGCCAATCAGTGTCACCTGGACCTGATCACTCTGCCAGCAAAGCCCACATGGGCGGTGCTCTCACACTCTCACTGAAGTCCTTTGAACTTGTCTGGGCTCGCATCTGTGCCCGGGGCACAGTTCCACATTAGCCCGGGAGCTCCCAGTGCCCAGGCTGTGTCCCTGCCTCCAGATGCCCCCTACGCCCAGCGCGGGTCCAGAGTGTCCCAGGCCAGTGGGCTCAGTAAGGAAGCAGAAGCAGACCCAGCTGACCCCGTTCCTGTCCCAGCAGCCTAGCTGCCCCTCCCCGGGGCTGGGCACAGCACGAAGGCATGAGGGCCGGGTGGGACCCAAGCAGCCCAGCGTCTCTGCTTCCATCCCCTGCCTCCTGCAGAGCAGAGACTTTGGCTGGTGGGAGGTGGTCCTGGGAGAGTCCCTCGGGGGCAGTGCCTGCTAGGACGGCTCCAGGTGTCTTGGGGCCTTTGGGGCCCTCCGCACCTGCCTCCCCGGCAGTGGTGATAACATCCCATGATCCCACAGTCGGAGGCTAATTGCTACCGTCCAAGGCAGGCGCCTCCGCCCCTCCTCTGGGGTCACAGAAACTGCAGATGTTTTCCCCTTGTCTGCTGTGCCCCCACTCCCCACACGGAGCGGGTTAATGACGGGCTGTGGGGCTGGCGCCGGCGCCTTGGGCGGGTGAGCGCAGTGCGTGGGAGGGGAGGGGGCGCGGCAGCCTGGGAAAAGCCCCGAGAAGGAGCTGGGGCAGGAGCCCGCGTCCAGACAGGCCAGGCCGGCCCTGCTCTGCTCTCTTGGCAGCGCAGAACCCCCAGGGTGGCGGCAGCGATGGGGGTGCTCTGGCAAGTCCCATCTCTCTCCGGAAACCCGGCAGGACAGGTTGGGGGACAGGGATGAATCAGGGAGCTGAGTTTTGCCTTCTCCCACCGAGAAGCAGGTGGCTGGGGACACCTGGGCTGCTCTCTACAGGCTGTTCACGCTGCCGGCCCCACCCCCAGGGCCCACGGCAGGGCCGGTCCTGAGCCAGGCCCTGACTCCACCACGGTGCACAGGAACATGGAGCCTCTCTCCCCGCCCTGTCCCCTCCGTCTCTAGCCTTCAAGGAGTCACCTCTCAGTCCCCTCTGTACTGCCCATCCTGCAGGTACAGGTGGTGGAGAGAAAGGGTACCTGCTGGGAATTGGCAGAGGCGGCTCTGGTCCCCACTACTTGGTCACTATTCTTCTGCATGGCCTTGGGTATGGCCACTTTCCTTGTCTGTAAAATGGGAGTGATGACCCCAGAGAAGGACTGTACTTTGGACGTGACCTGCCCGGCTCTCTCTGCCCCAGCTCTGCACCTTCCCTGATCAACCTCTGGGAACCTGTCTACCAAGTGGCTGCTCTGCCCCTGTGTGGGGCCCAGCTTCTCCAGGAAGACCTCCCAGATTAAGCGGAATGCCAGGAGAACCCAGGTCACACCACGGCAAAGCTGGGGCACACGGGGTTCTCCAGCCAAGTAATCAAGTCCAGCCAATGCTAGCTCCTAAACAGCTTCTGAATTCACCATGGCTCTGCATCCCGCTGGCCCCAATCCAAACGTCCTGTGCCCCTCCCTGGCACGAGCACCCTACCCCCAGCAGAGTCTCACTTTGTTATTTTCTCAGCACTCCTGGGCTGGGACGCTGCACTAAACCCCTTTCCTTTGAGCCTGAGCACCCGCCACCTTATGCTCCCTCCTCCTCCTCCCCCAGCCTTGCCACTGTGCAGATCAACATCAGCTCTGCCTGGTCCACTGTAGCAGATGTGAAGTCTATAGTCTCCCGGCCTCCAGCTCCCTCTCCAACCCCCTCTCCACTGGGCAGCCAGAGTGATGTCTCTAAATGGAAGACGCTCTTGACCTCCAATCCTCCCCCGGCTTCCTGCAGCCCTTGGGACCAAGTCCTTCTGTGCCCTGGACCTCATTTCAGGCATTCCCAGCCTCCAGCACCCCCCACTTGCTCTCATTCCTGCCACACTGAACAATACTATTAATATCAATTCCCTTTGCTAACGATGCATACCTCGTCACCTGCCAGGTCCTCTTCACCCTTCCTGAATCACCTTCCACTTGACTTTTGAGGGGAGGCTTCCTGGAGCCCTCTCCCTTCCACTGTCATGGGTCGGGCATCCCTGCACCCTGAGGGCCCTGTGCCTGAGCATGCATCTGTCACAGCATTCCTCCCCCCTCCCCGTTGGGGGGAAGGCCAGGACTCCCACCAACCCAATGCCTGGCATCCAGGAAGCACAGGGAGCCCAAGAGGTTGGTGGAGAGGCTGTGAGCCAGCTGAGGGCCTGGGTCAGGCTTAGCCACATCTCAGGTCTGACTGCAGCTTCCTGGGAACTGCACACCGGCTGAGGGACAGATGGAAGGGGAGGCCTGGCACTTGCGAGGAAGGGAAGCAGGTCAGAGTTCGAATCTTGTCCTTGTTCAACTGAGAGCAGGATGCTGTGCCCTACCAGGGAGCAGGTCGGCCTGACCTGTTGCCCACCCAGCCCCATATCCTCTGCTTGCCTCCCACTTGCCACTTCCTGATTCCTTTCCTCTCTCCTCTGCCCTGGTTCCTAGCACCCAGCCCCTCTTCCTTCCTCACGCCAGACCATAAGGTGACAAATATTTTTCTCACCTAAGCAAGCTGCAGCCCTGAGGCCCTGCTCCTGAGATCTTAGCCCTGTTTGTGTCTGCACGTTCCCCAGATACACCCCCCACCACCACAGCTGGGGGTACTGCTGTCCTGGCCTTCTGAGGCCTGGCAGACCTGGGACCACCTGGCTCTAAGGCCAAGATTCAGGCAGGTCCCACCACCTGCTGCCGATGCCAACCCTCTCCGCCCCAGCTGCAGCGAACTGCACTCACAGCAGACACTGCAGCCCGGATTTCCCTCGGCAAATGTGCATTTTTAATGACACATTTTGGAGTGTAGGCAGCAGCCTCTTTGGAAGGCTAGTGTGGGGGTGGGAGAGGCTGGGGGCTGCCGAGAAAGCAGAGAGAGAATTCCCCAGGCTTCCCCAGAGAACCCTTTAAAAGCTCAGTATTGACATATGCATTGTCTCAGCCCTGTGGGTTCTGTGCTGATGTTTGACACCTGCCTGGAAGCAGAGGGCCCTCGATCTGCCTCATGCCAGGAGGGGTCTGTCGGACCACCCCAGCACCCAGCCCTCCTGACGCCCTGTCCACCTGTGCAGCTGCCTTCTAAGAGGAATGGGGGTGAGGAGAGCTCTGGGGGTTGGGTGGAAGATGGGATAGGGAAGAGATTAAGAGAAACACGGGGTGGGAGTGTATAATGGAATTCCTTTATGAGCCCCGACTTCGAATTCAGATAGACCTGGCTTTGGGTTTGTGTCTGCTGCTTATTAGCGGGATGACTTTGAGCAAGTTGCATCGATCTCTCTGTGCCTCAGTTTTCTTGTGTATAAAATGGGAACAATAACAGTACTATTTCCTAGGGCTCATTTGAGGATTAAATGAGATAATTCATATGTGCTCCTAGCACAGTGCTGGGCACTTAGTTATGCTACATAAGTGGTTGTATTATTCGTGTAGGGGAAGGAACCTGCTTAGAAATGAGGTGAGCTGGTTTCTGTCCCGGCTCTGACAACCCACCAGGTGACCCCAAGCAAGTCTCTGCTGTGATAAGGCCACTTCCCCAGAGCCCTACTGACCTTGGCACGCTTAACATTTTGGGCTGGAAAATTCTTTGTTGTGGGGGGGTGTCCTGTGTATTGTAGAAGTTTAGCAGCGTCCCTGGCCTCTACTGGCTAGATGCCAGGACAACCAAAAATGTCTCCAGACATTGCCACATGTCCCATGGGGGCCAAACACCCCCAGTTAAGACCACTGTTCTAGAGGAAGGGGTGTGGAGCTCAAGCAGGGTGGTGGTGTTCATGATGGATGTGCAGGGCTGACTGCAGCAAGCGGGGTGCAGAGGGGAAGGGGGAACACAGTTGGGGGCATTCTAGTGGGGGATTGTCTTCAATCATTTTGGGAGAGAGGGCCCAGTGGTGGGCGAGGACAGGGGTGCAGGCCTTCCTGTCTGGGGAGCCTGCTCCTGGGCTCTGTTGGAGGAGGCAGCTCGCGGTGTTTGGGGGAGATAGGTGGGGAGCGCGGGCCCTCTGGCTGCCAGACATGGTTACAGAGTGGGGCGTGGGGAGTGTCGCGGGCACCCTTAGACAGAGCAGGCAGGGAGGCTGCCAAGGTGGGGGCCGGGCTGTGTTTTGAAGAGCAGAAACGAGGTCAGGCAGCGTCTTCCTTCGCTGGTAAACTGCTATCATTTCCGAAGGATTTTCACCTCATTTGGTTCCTGCTTAAGTGAAATCCACAACATGTGTTCTCTGCATTAGTGGAGTGTTTGTGCTTAATTAGTGGCAAATTCTTTCATATTAAAGTCATTAAGTTTTGCTGTTTGCTCTCCTCACCCCCGGCCTAGGCTCTCCTGTCTCCCCCTTGAACGCAAAAGGGTCTGACTGTGGACGTGCAGGTCGTCCCCGCCTGCCGGTCTCAGGAGGTGCACAGCACGTGCAAACACACACACACAAACACACACACACACACACACACTCCCTCCAGCATTTGGACCCTACAACACCAGCGCTTGAGCCTCTCCCTCCCAGGGCTGGCATCTCCCAGCACCTCCATCCACGCCCCAGGCCCCTCCATGTGGCTGGCAGCTCTGTTCCTGCCCCACCTCCTCCTGCCTCGGAGACTTCCTCCTAGGCAAGGCTTTAGGGTCTGGATCCTGCCTGCCCAGAGGGACTCCACAGTGGGAGGGGGCTGCAAAGGGAGAGACCCTAGTTTAGGCTGGGGCCCCGCTACTGAAGGGGCAACAGGGAGAATGCAACCTAACTGCCCGGGAGGTTGTGTCCACACATTCCAGGGGACTAAGAGCTTGCTGTGCACTGCTGGAGCAGTGCTGAGGACACTGCAGGGATACTGGGATGGGGGGGCTTTTGATTCCCTCTTCCCCCCAGGAAGGCCTTGGTCTCACCAGCCCCTACTGCTGACATGCAGGGACCCCTGGGACAATGCTTTGTAGCCACGGCACTGTGGTGACCCTGAACTCTTGGTTAGGGAGTGGGATCAGTGGCCAGGGCCCTAGAGCAATCTCTTTCCTTCCACCTGCTTCCCAGGTAGCTTCAGAAGGTAAGAGGTGTCTGTCACAGGCACCAAACCTGCCATTTCATTTCTGGGCAGGACTGGTCTGGACCCAAGGAGCGATATTGTGCTCAAATTGCAGCACAAGGTTTAGATTAGACAGAACATTCCTGGGCAGGGCTAGGTCTTCTGCCAAACCCCCTCACTGTACAGGTGGCACAAGAACTGCACCAGGCCTTGACACAGGGTGCTCGAGGCCTCCTCTGCACCAGGACTTAGGCGGTGCTGGGAGAGGGAGCAGCGATGTTGGAGAAGATGGCAGGAGTCCTCTAGCGCGGCCCCTCCTTGGTGAAGCCCTGGCTGGCAATATCTCAGCTGACACAACCTGGACTCAGACCCCTGTGGGTCAGCCTCTCTTTCCATGCCTCCAGGTTCAGGGCTGTCTCCATCCAAAAAACAAAAAAAAAGCCTTCCTCGCCACCCTGTGAGCTCTGCTCCTGGACCAGGGACCTCAGGCCAGAGGGTAGCAATCTTTATCTGACGCACTTTAAGACAAGGGTCTGGGGGCAGACAAGAGGGGGCTGCAAACAAGGGAATGGCAAAGGCTTGGGGTCGAGCTTTCTCTTTTCTTGTCTCAGCTAGTGTAGCTCCAGGAGTCCCCTAAAGGGTCTCCAGCAGGTGGGCTGGGGGTGGGCCAGGAGGACAGGTCCCCCAGGTGCCAGCAGACCAGGGCCCCAGGTCTGCTTGGGGTAAGAGGAGGAGGTGAAACCGTAGCCCTTGTGTCCCCTTGGCTGATGTGAGAACCCACACCCCACGGAGCAGAGACTTCACCATGCTCAGAAACTCAGGCTTCTGTCTGGGTAGCATGCGAGCGGGACCCGGGGGCAGGGTCTGCATCACAGGATGCAGCAGAGGCGGTGGGACTCGGGGAAACGGACAGGGAGAGCCTTTTAATGGTCCTTCCATCACTTCAGAAGCCGTCTATTTTTCATGTCCCCCACACTCAACCTGATTTCTGCTCAGCTACTGCCCTGAACCCCAATTCTCTCCTCTGGCCAAGGCTCCAGTGAAAATGAACATTTCTCCTCCAGATATAAGCTACAGTCTTTTGTTCCACTGGTGCTGGGTCTCCCAAACTCACCCAAACTCTCCTTGAACACCAGCCTTGGCTGTAAGACCCCAGCTCACTGTGCCTACCCCAGAGTCAGCCCACAAAAGCATCCTCCCCAACCACCCATGTAAACCCCAGTAGTAGCCCCCACCCAGGTCTCAACATCAGTGCCAACCTAGACCACAACAAAACCCCGGTCGCGACCCTAACCCTAGTGTGAACCTTCTGCTGTAACCACACGGCACTTTCATACCAGCCCTAACCACAACTCCTCTGGAGCTGCAGTCTCAGCCCCAGCTCAGCATCACCCTCCAGGGGCAGGACAGCCACGGCTCAGTTTCCTTTCCACCTGAGAGTCCCCCAACTTGAAGTAGGCATAGAAAGTGGGGTCCTCCAAGGTCCTGAGGCTGGGTTTCGGGGGGAGGCAGGCTGAGCGCGAAGGCCTGCCACTCTGGGGTGATCTGCCTGGCTGGGGCACTGTGCTTCCATGCTGTGTCTTTGCTCTCTCCCCACCACAGCAGGGCCTTGTGGGCACGTCCTGGTCCCCGGGCTGTCCCTTTCCCCAGCACCCAGGAGGCTGATGGGGGCAGTGGGAGGGCACAGCTTTCCTCTGTCCTGGGGCTAATGTCAGCCTCAGCACTTTCTAGCAGTAGGACCCACGCACAAGTCCCGAACCTTCCTGAACCCCAGCCTCTTCACCTGTAAAGGGGCCCAGCACATCCACCTCGTTCTGTTGGGGTGAGGATGGAGTGAGGACGCCTGTATAAAATGACCTCCACAGTCCCGGGGGGCCTTCTGGGAGCCCTCCTGCCTGGCCCCCTCTGCTCCCAGCACCGGGCTGTCATCTTCCCTTCCTCCCCGTTCTCAGCAGTGCTGAAATCATCCCTTGGCAAACTGCTGAGAGGAGCACATCCTCGCTGCCGTCATGGCCTGTCCTCTTCCTGCCCTGCCAGGCAGGGGCATGCGGGGTGAGGGGACCTGAGACGCAGGAGGTGAGAACCCCATGCCCAGCCACCTGTCCCCTGCCCTGCTTGCTCCCCCCAGGTTCCCCAACACCGGTGGTGCCAGAGTTTCGAGTGTGGGGTCTTTCCCCTCCCCCCCTCCCCGACCATCCCTCTGCCCAACATGAATCTACCGGGAGCCTCGCCCAGTCCCGCTTCCAGCTCAGACTTGTCGGGGTTTCAGGAGTCGCTGGGTAGGGGCTGGCATGCCAGGGCCTGCTCCTCGTCCTGCCTCGCAGAGGGAGCCAGCACGTAGGCACAGGGCTCGGCGCCCAGCTGCAAGGCGCAGCCCAGCCTCTGTGGCCACCTGGTCCCCGCTCCCGCCTCTCCTTCCCATGCCCCTGCCCTCCCGGCCCCGCCTCCCACCCTGCCCAGAGTGGCCCCTGAAGGCCCAGGAGCGGCCGGTGGCAGAAAGCCCTTCGTCGGCCGGAGATTGGGCCCATCCCCTTAGCAGCAGCAGCAGCTGGGTCTCAAGTGCTCCCCTCCCCCTCCCTGGGAGAGAAAGTCCGAAAGGGTTAGGGTCCCTGCCCGGCCCCCCAGGGATGGCAAGAACAGTTAACACATGTGTATTACTTACGGGCCAGCCCAGGTCTGAGTGTTTATATATGTGTTAACTCAGTCCTTGCGACAACTCTGGGAGCAAGGTACCATTACTGTCCCTGTCTTAGACATGACGAAACTCAGAGGGGCAAGGTCAGACAGTCCAGGGCAATAGGTGCCCAGAGGCTCTGCTCCTCACCACGCCCGCTGCTCCACGGCCTCCCTGTCTCCCCGTCCTGGCCTGGACCCGGCCAGGGGGCTGGCGAGGGCTCCTTGTAGGGAAGGCCGGCACCACCCCCTCTCCACCTCCCACCCCCGGCTCTGGAGAGAGGCTGGGGTTGTGACCCCCAACCCCAACACATCCTTCAGGACCACGAGGGCCAGCAGCCCGGGGGCAGCCCAGCCACAGGGACATTTCTGGGGACTCCACACAGAAAATACCTCCACTCTTCCTCATTCCCTTTCCCTTCCTGTCCAGGAGTTCAGAGACTTGAAGTCCAGTCTGAACTGTGTTCTGAGTGTGACTCTTCCACCTGTGACATGCTGGGGGTCGCAACCTCCCCTGCTGCCTCCTGGGCTGTGGGGTGTGAGGACCAGGCATTTACAAATACAATCTCACTTAATCCTCACAACCGTCCCAGTCCCCTCAGCCCCGGGCCAAGAGAGGGAAGTGACTGCCAAGCTCTGTCCTTTCCCTGGAAAAGGAAGGTGCTGTTTTCCTTTCCCTCCACATTTTTCACCCCTGCCGCTCCCAGTCCCTGAAGCCGGCAAGTGGCAGCCCGTGCTCAATCAGCTGAGGGCGCTCAGGCCCCGCCCTGCGTGGGGGGCTCAGGGTCCCGAGGGGTGCTTGGAGGCCTGGCTCAGCCCTCAAGGTGAGCAGGGCGCCCTGACACACCTCCCGGCCACCAGCCAGTGTTGGACAGTAGAGCTGGGCTTTCCCGCCAAAGGCTGCTAGGAGAGCACAGCAAATTAGCTTAATGAGCGAGGCCCAGCTTTAACTGGGGCCCTCTGCTTTGCAGCGCCGTCTCCTGCTTTCATTTTCAGTGCTGGGAAGGGGGGGGGGGCTTTTCTTCTCTCTCTCCCGTGCATTTTTACCCTGGCTAATGGCTCCTTGCTCAGAAAGGCCCCTACAACTGCTAATTGGATTTAATTACTGGGGTAATTAATGATTCGAATGGAAAACTGAAATGTTGTGGGTGCATTTTGTGTATAAATAGAGAGGAAAGTCAAAGGGACAGAGAAGTCAGCGTGAGACCCAAGGAGAGTGTGTGGGCGGGAGGAAGGGCCAGGATGACAGCACTTCAGCGGCAGACCTTAGCCGGGACCGCCTGGTCTAAGCTCCCCATTTACAGATGAGGAAGCAGAGGCGCAAGGAAAAGCAGCTTGTCCAGGGTTGCAGGGAAGTTGGTGGGAACCAGGGAAGGGGGAGCTGCAGAGTCAGACCCTGGAAGAGGCAGGTGGAGAGGTGTGGCTTGAGACTCCCCGGCCCAGTAATGTTATCACATCATCACATGGCTACAGAGCACCTGGGCCAGAGTTATCAGCCAGACACAGCCCATAGAAATGTACTGTGGTTGTTCCTCCAGTTGGGGTTATAAAGGCCCTGCCTCAGGGCCACTAGATAAGCAAATAGCTCATCAAGTCAGGAGGCAGCCAGGTGTAGCAAGAAAGAACAGCGGGTGGCAACTGGGAGCCCGGGTCCCCTGGGAGGCCACTGCCTCTCACTGTGGATCTTTCTCCTCTCTGGGTCCCCTCTTCCTGGTCTACACAGACAGGGCTGGATGAGCCTGTGTCTTAAGCTTCCTGATCTCCTCTCTCTTTCCTGCATGGCTCACACCCACCTACCCACCTGGGCCTGAAGCCACGGGGGCTGGGGAGGGCAGGGTGGGTGAGGTATGAGCTCCTTGAACTTTATGATGACATACAGGTTTTGTACTATTCTGGGGAGCAGGAGCCTCGGGAAAGGAATAGGAGAGGAGAAGTGGGTGGGTCAGGACTGGCCATCTGGGGGGTGGAGGCTCGGTCTACCCTCCACTCCAGGGTGGGCCCACATGACCCTGGTGATGCTTCAAAGCTGAGGCCCAAACCCATGTGTCCATCTGCCAGGTGGGCATCTCGCCCTCTGTGTGCCCCACTGAATGCCTCTCTAGTTGCTCCCTCACCCCCACCCCTCCCAGGGCCCAACCACATCGGTCACACCACCACGGCAATTTGACTCCCCTCCTGAATTTCTAGAACACAGCCCTTGAGCTTCCCATCCTTTGCTCAAATGGGATTTAGGCTCCAACCCACCATTTCTTCTGGAACCATGGTGCTGATAACACTGAAAATAGCAAACCTTTATTGAGCACTCACTGTCTAACGGGTGTTACGTTAGGCAACAAATCTCATTCCATCCTCACAAAAATGCTGTAAGCTCTGTTCACCCCCCCTCCCCACCTTGTGTTGGGAAACTGAGGCTCAGGCTGGTGAAATGATCTGTCCAAGCCACACTGCTAGTGAGTGGATTTGAATACAAATCAGATCTTGTTACACAAGTCCCTGCCTTGGGGTAAATTTAAACTACTTATCAGGTCTTCACAATCTGTCCCTGCCCTTATTCTCAGCTTCCTCTCCTGCTCCTCCCATGTCCCCACCCTCCACACCAACCCCCACCCCACCCTTTCAACACTCAGGTCCCACACTGCCACCAGCTCTGTCCTCAAGTTCCCACAGCACCTGGCTCTTTGCTCAAACCGCTCTCCTTGGAGCAGTGTTGGCTGTGCCAGGAACAGAGACGTGTTCATCTCTGAAGCCCCAGCCCCCAACCCAGCACCCAGGGGGCCTGGATCCAGGTTTGCTCAGTGAACTGCAAGCCAGAGTCAGACCCCAGAGAACAACATGCTTGGGGACGGGAGTCCCTGTTGGCTTCTCAGGAAGCTGACTGATCAGAGGACAGACTCCCTGGTGAGGGCCATGATTATTTGCAAAAAGGAATGATTGTCTATCAGAGAAAGGCTGAGAGGCCACATGTGTGGGGGGTGCATTCAGGTCACACCCCAGAGGGAAGGGGAGCTCCATCCTTTCCTACCCTGGCCAGTTCACCAGGGTGATCGCATCTCTCCCCTCCAGCCCCGTTTACCCTGATGATCCTGGATTCTGGAATAATTGAGAGGAAAGTGCCGCCCATTTTGTAGATGTTGACACTGAGACCCAGAAAGGTGAGATGACTTACAATAAATTAGTTGTAAAAGGTGAAATGAATCCAAGTCTCTTGACCTTTCCCTGGTCCCAAAAGGATGAGGAAGAGGGACCAGGCGGAGACAGCCCCTGGCTGGTGAAGACTTCCGGCTGAGTGTTTGGAGGGCAGGCTGGCATCCTTGTGTGGCGCCCAGAGCCCCCGGCTGGCCTGGATCAGGGTGAAGGTGGGCAGCCCCTCTCCCCATCCGGCCCCACCCCTGGGCCTCAGCAGCCTGTAAGGGGGGGGGGTGGCTCCTGTTGGTGCAGTCAGGAGGTTCTCTGGAGTTCAACCCCGCCCGCCCCTTTGGGGTGGGGATGGAGGAGGGAGGGAAGCCTGGGGAAGCAGGTCAAAGCAAATCCTCCCCACCTGCCCCACCCCCACTGAGAACGGGCAGAGCCGGAGCCTGTAGGACCAGAACCCAGGCTCCCTGTCCTGACATGTCCCAGAGACACAATTGAGTGGGAAGTGAGGGAGTGAGTCAGGGCTGCGAGGTGGGGGAGAGAGAGGGAAGGGGGGCAGGAGGTCTGTCCCATCTCAGAGGACTTGGGGACCAGGGTGGCAGGAGCCAGGGAAAGGGTGGGTTCCCAGGGTGGGCGTGTGGCGGTGTTGGCTCAGTGGGTCTTTGGCCTAAGGCACCCCCCCACCTTCCCAGTTACAGGCTCAGGTCCTGGGAAGCAGGGCTGCTGGCGGCACACAGGGGCAGATAGGGCAGCGAGGAGGGAGGCGGCATCTTGCCTGCATTGTGTAGGGGAGAACCCGCACTGAGGCCTGAGAATGGGGAGATAGCTGCTCGGCTCACCCTGACAATGCGCTAGCTACGATCAACAGGAGGCTGGAAGGCTGGCAGGCGGAGGAGGGGTGGAGAGCATCCTTTAGCTCCCAGCCCCCTCCCTCAGTGCTGCCCACCCACAGCAGGCAGAGGCTGGCCCTGGGCGGCAGTGCCACTCAGGGAGGGCCCCCTCGGTCCACAATAGATGTGGGGGGCGGGGAGGTTCTGGTGAGGATTAGGGCGGGGAGACTCTTTGAACCCCAGAAAGACTGGTGGGAACTGGTTCTTGACTCACAGCAGAGAAGGGGGGGTGGGGAATGGCAAGGGCTTGTGCTTTATTATTATTTTTTCTTTTATGAGATGTGAACTCAAGCAATTAAAAATATGCATTTTATTTTACACAATCTGCCCTGCTGTGTCCCTTCATCTCTGCTCCAGCCCTGGTCCCATCAGAACGGCTAGCATTTCACAGCAACTTTTCATCTTCAAAGTGATTAGACAGATTGAGTGTGTGTCCAGGTTTTTATAAGGTTTAGCCCCCCTCCTTTGTAGGCTCCCTCAACCCTAAAAATAAATACTGGTGGACAGTGTATTTCCTGCCTCCCAGAACTCTAGCAGCAAGTTATTTTATTTTCACCAATATCGGCTGAACACCTTCTATGTACCAGGCACTGGGAAGTGCTTCTCTTTTAGAATCTTGTATTTTCACTTCTGTCTTCTGGAGCACGTACTAATATTCCCATTTTACAGAGAAGGTAACTGAGGGCCAGCGGTTGAGAAATTTGCCAAGTAGCATCATTAAAAGTGGTGGAACCAGAACTTAAACCCGAGTCTTCTGGTTGCAGTGCTCTGTGCTCCCTTTCAGAATGACACTGCCCTCTTTTTCTTTCTCCTCCATTAGGACCCTCTCCTAAGACCACATTCCAGCTTTGTAGACAGGCAGTGCCTGACTCACTGGCTTGAACATCCTCAGCTCTCAACAAATCTGCTGAATGCTGAAGTGACTAAGACTGATATCCCCAGAGGACAGGCAAGGTGGGCTGCAGAGGCTGATGCCCAAGGTGACCTGTCCAGACTGGGTATCCTCCCAGAAACTTCCTAGGACAGAGAGGGGAAAGAGGGCAAGAACTGGGGTTTTGGAGTGGCGAGGTCTCAGCATGGAGCCAACTGGTGCCCAGACAGGTAGCTGGGGACCACACCTGCCCAGGCCCTGCCCTGCCTGACATGCTGCCCCAGGCACCAGTTGGCAAGGGCTCCCAAGTGGACTTGAGCAAGAAAGTTCTTGGAAAAGCAACACCCATGCCTGACTCTCTTGGCCAGGTGGCAGCAGATGGAAGTCATGCCCAGCCAGAGTTGTGGCCTGAGCCTCTGGGCCTTCCCAACTGAGAGGGGCTGTCATATACTACCCTCTGCCTCTGGCAAAGTTTGACCCCAAACAACTCCACCCAGGTGATTAAACGATCTCTTCTTCTTTCAAGGTCTTCACTGTATAAAATTCTACCATTTCCCCTGGGAAACTGCTAAAATGTTCTATACCCTTCACTGGTGAAAAAGTTCTTCCTGATGTCTGCCCTCAATTCCTGCTGCTGCAATGGAAACTTACTTTGTCCCCTGGTGTGCTTGGGCCTGCCAGATCAGGTACCAGAACTGAAAATCAGACAGTCTTTTCCCCTTAAGGAGAGAATGGGATTGGGGCATGATGGTGACTAGGGAGGGAGCTTGGGTGGCAGACTGACCTGGGGCTGGGCTCTTCCACTCACTGGCAAGTTGATTTACCCCTGTAAGCCTCAGTTTCCTTATCTGTAAAATGGACCTAATATTTTATTGCAAAATGCATGTAAGGATCCATTAAAACAACATACGTACACGGTTAACCAAGTGCCTGACACAGGTAAGTAATTGCTCTGGAGATGGTGGCCGGTATGTAGGCACCCTGGGGTCATGGACAGAGCCACAAGCTGAGATCATCTCTCAGGGCTGGAGCAGGGCCCTTTCCAGCACCCCAAAGTGGGTTCCAGGC
Organism: Lemur catta; assembly: GCF_020740605.2. Classification (NCBI taxonomy): domain Eukaryota; kingdom Metazoa; phylum Chordata; class Mammalia; order Primates; family Lemuridae; genus Lemur; species Lemur catta. The sequence goes on along the minus strand of NC_059134.1, from coordinate 20,765,723 downwards.
TCTCCTGAAAGGCCAAGGCTACTCCCGTCTGTCTCTCTGTGCTGGCCGACAGGAAGGATGCGCAGCCTCAAAGCCCAGCAGGCCCCAGCCAGCTCAGTTGTTTCTCCCCCACGATCAGCACCCTCACTCTGGCCTGTGGCGCCTGGCCTGCTCCTGGAGTCCTGTGACCAGGAGCGTGGGCGCCCAGGAGAGCTCCACAAAGTGCTGGGGTCATCCTCTCCGCAGAGGATTAGGGGAAGTGCCATGTGTCTACCAGCCGGCCCCTGGGTGGGCAGCAGCACAGACCTGTGTTCACACGGTGGCATGCAACGGGTCCCAAGGATGTGGAGAAAAGAAGAACCAGGGGTGCTAGAGGTTTGACCTGAGCTGAGGGGGCTTCTCCCGATCTCCTTCCCCAGTTCCCAGAGTCTAAGAAAGTTCCAAGAGTCCTCAGGGGAACTCTGGGACTTGTTCCCATGTCCAGCCGACAGACGCCAACGAGCACAGCTCCTCCCTCTCCCCCGCGTCCTTCCCCCCATCACCCCGGGCCGGCCACACCCAGCTCTGCCGGTGCCCAGCCCTGAGTCCTGGAGAGCAGAGGCCCCCATCCCAACTGCCTGCCCCACCTCCGCACTCTGGCACCGGGCGGGCAGGCGCGCCGGGCCTCTGGGCCTGGCTGGAGTCATAGGATGGCTGGGAGGGCCCCATTCCATCTCCGCCTGCTCCCTCCTCACCCGCAAATGAGCGAGGGAGAGTGGCAGGAGCCTGGGGTAGGCCCTTTTGAAAGGCACCCGGTAGACTCCCTGGGCACCGGCACTGGCCTGGAGGTGTCACACACCTGGTTCATAAAGTCCTCAGCACCACTTCCAAAGCAGAGGCTGTAAGACAGCTGAAGAGACCGAGGCTCAGCAGCACCCAGGGACTGCCAAAGCCATGGTTAGCGGCAGAGCCAGGATGCAAACCCAGGTCTGCCAGACTGCGAATGCAGCGTGCTCCCCACTGGCTCACCCTTCCTCCCCAAGGCCCCCAGAGGCCCAGGCTGCTTTCCAGGCCCAGCTCTGTTGGGAAAACACAACCTCTGGGTCTCTGTTCCCCACCTGTGAGGCAGGAGTCACAACCACCACTGCAGGTTTGCTGGGGCCATCAAACAGAATGCGCTCTGAAAGGCACCATGCCACTGCAGGAGAGGTGCTGAGCAGCAGCATGTGTCCCCGTGGGGGTGAGGACCTCCCGAGGGCTTTGCCAAGGGCCTGGGGGAGAATCTGTACCCTTGTGGCCACTGTAGACAGGGCAGGTGCGGCTACCACCCGTGCCCCTGGACACTGGCCTTGTGGTCTGAGCTTGCGGGACATATGCCCCACCTCCCTGGGAGGTACCCACTCTCGGCTCTGAGAGTCCCTAATGTGACAGATTCATTTAGTTACAATGTCATTTTTCAAGCACCGACACCTAGTTCATGAAGGAGCCTCCTGGCATGGGAGTCAGGAGCCCCAGGTTCTAATCCTTATGTCGCCAAGAGCCAGTGAACTATGTGGCTTTCTCTTTCCGGGCCTCAGTTTCCTCATTTAAAACACAGGAGGGCGGGTCAGTGGATCCTTCCCTCAGGGTCCCCCTGGCTTGGCCAGTCTGAGAGTCTCTGCTCGGCAGCCAGCCCCAGCAGGCTCGCAGTGAAAGGCACTGAGCTCCCAGGCCTGGGGTTGTGGGTGGGAGCGTCCCCCTCCACGTGTTCCCAGGGTCCTGGGGGCTGTCAAGTGGCGGGAATGAAACCTCTAGGACGCTACTGCAGCAGTGGCGGGACACAGAACAGACTGGATTTTGCAACCCTCCACCGCGTTGCATGCAAGGCGTGGCCGATTCTCAAGGGCCTCTCGTGTGCCCGCGGTGGAAAGGTGTTTCTCAGAGCTGCTCACTCTCTGAAGTGGCAGGGCAGGGGGCACACAGGGGAAAATACCAGCTCTACGAAACAAACCCAGGCTCTTGCCCAAGTCAAGGGGCAGCCCACAGCCACACCGGAGCTTCTGTAGCTGAGAGGTGACTCTGGGCTGGGAGGCCTGGGACTCACACCCAGGAAGTGAGGTGTCTGTTAGTAAGTGAGGCTCCCAGCAGTGAGTCAGGGCTCCGCAGTGGGGCGAGAGGGGTGGAGGGGTGCTCAGGAGGCTCGATGGGGAGCAGAGCGCTTGCTCAGCTAAGTTCCATTCCTACCTATCCCAGCCATTCGCTGTGTGGCCCCAATGCGCTGTAACCACTCTGGGCTTCAGTTTTGTCATCTGTGAAATGGCAACACCAACTACGGCTCCTTATGATTATTGCTAGGGTCAACCCCAAGTGATGTCATGAGGATGAAGGACATTTGAGAACTTTCCGTGCTTTGCTTAGGTTCTGTCTCCCAAAGTGACGTTGGGAGCTGGCTTTGCCCGGGCGGTACTCACTGCGGGACACTGTCCCACCAACCCTGACAGAGGCAGGTACTAACTGGGGTTCACTGATGACGCGATGCGAGCTCAGGGAGGTGCAGCAACTGAGACCTGCTGCTGGGGGTTTTCTGGGTCTCAGCACCCCAGGTAAGTGAACAAGAGGGATTGTGGGGCCCATCTCAGTTTGTAGGCCCTGGAAAGGGACTGCAGGGGGCCCCTCCTTTGAGTGACACCTCTTCTGTCCTTCCCTGCTCTCAGGCAGGTACTGTGGAAAGAGACAAGGGCTGGGATTCTGAAGCCCAAACCCGGCCTCTCCCAGACACTTCCCTTCCTCCTGGCTCCGGGGGGCATCTGGAGAGGAGACAAATCTAGGGGAGATGTTAATTAGTTCTGACAAATTAATAAAGAAAGCCTAATTTATTCTCCAGATCTCATTTCCTTCGCCGTGCTTTATTTTTCTGCCCAACAAGCCGCTGCTAGGGAAATGGAGGGGAAAGGTGGTGGGGGGGGGTCAATCTGAAGACAGAGGCAGCCTAAGTCCACCTGCCCCCTCCTCGCTGGCTCCCTGCCCCACCCTCCCCTGCTCCAGGAAGCCAACCCCAGACATTAAGCTGTCAAACCACTCCCAATTATCTCCCTCCATGCCCGCCAGCTCCAGGGGCGACAGTTGTAGCAAGCTGTCGTTGACTCATTCTGTCACCAGCCTGGCCTCCTCTGGGAAAATGCAATTTAATGAAGTCCGATGGCAGGGCTGGGGCAGACAGGGTCCCAGGAAGAGGGTAGCACCAGCTTGGGGACGGGCGATAGTCTCTTCCCATGGGGCAGTGTCTTTGACCTGTGTGACGTGACCTCACCTCCCGACCCTGGAAGGGTCATCGTGGACCTCCCCTGCTCCACTCACCTCTTCAGCAGCTCCGAGCAACAAAGGCATTAACCTTCTCCGCAAGGGCCTCCACCTCCCTTGGCTGCCTATTTTAATAGCGTATGGTCGTGACAGCTGGGAAATTCTTCCTGCTGTTTTGCCTCCATCCCTTTGGCTGCAGAGGAAGTCCGTTTCCCCACGCCTTTTGATACAGAGCCTGGGAGCGGGTCGGGCACCGCCAGACCCCATCCAGGTCAGGCCAGGGTCGGGCTGAGGCTGTCTGTGGGCTGCCAAACCCGCCCTGCTGCTGGAAGGAAGGGGGCCTTCCTTTTCGCTTTTGGCAGGGCCTGGCCTGGCCTCTTGCCCCCCTCGAGTCCTACCGCACCAGGGGCATTTGCTGGAGGTCTCTGTTCCCTCTGGCTGCAGAGCAGAGACGCCTCTGCTCCTGGCTCCAGGGCTCAAATCCCAGTTCTGCCACTTGCTAGCTTTGTGGCTTTAAACTTTCTATAGCTGTTTCCTCATCTATAGAAATGGAGAGAAAATAATAACTCCCTCAAAGGTTTTTGGGAAGATTAAATAAATTTCTATAAGCAAAGCAGGGAGAGCGGAATCTGGCACGGTCAAGTGCGCAGCAGGCGGTGGGTTCTCGTGCTGTGGCCCCACCACGCTCTCCCCGGCCCCCAGGGCGGCACCTTGCCTCAACGCAGCCTTCACTAGCTCTCTCCCCGCTTCTACTCTCCTCTTCCTCCAGCGCCCATCCATTCTTCAGGCCTCAGTTTAAGCATCCCTCTCCCTGGGAGACATCCCTGTCCCCAGACTGGGTTAAGCCAGTCTATGTCCCCACCAGGCCCAGGCCTCTGCCACACCCAAAATAGCATGTTCAATGTCTGGGCGCCTCCCCCCGACCCCTGCCGACCATGAGCTCCCCGAGAACATGCATGGCACCTGCCTCGCTCAAAGCTGGGTGGCCAGCACCTGCACACAGGAGGTGATAATCACTTTGTGTGTGCGTGATCAATAATTAAGAGTTGACTGACACACATGACCCAGAGGGCAAGCTGCCTCAAAGCTCCCCCGGCCCCAGTGGAAAGGGTCTGGGACCTGGGCGGGTTTGAGAAATGCTCCCGGCAGAGGATCTGAGCACACGCTTCTCCCACCTGGACCCACTCTGTAGCCCACTAGTCAGGAAGGGCCTCATGCTGGCACCAAAGGGACAGATAAATGTCTTACAGCAAGGTGCAGTCCGACATCTCCGGAGCTCACAGATTGACTGACCCTCGAAACTCGAGGCACCGCACTGTTTTGTACCCTTCCTGGTCTGAGTGCCAGGGACTTGACCAGGTAGTAGGAATACAGTCACTTGTCCCACACAGATCGGCAAGGGGCTGTGGCAGGACCCTCTTTCCACGGAATCACACCTGGCCCACGTTAGTAAACCGTTTTCCTGTCTGACTCCCGCCTGAACTGCCACCCCCACGCTCTGAGGTCCCAGAAGGATCAATCACGTAAGATGCAAGTAGCTTATTGCCAGGTTAATGAAATGTGCGGCTCAGCCTGTCAGGCTGTCAACTCCTCCCTATCCACGGCGCCCAGCTTGGGACCGGCATGTGCGTGCCCAGGAGCTGTGTTCCAAAGGAGCGAGTGGCCTTTGTCATGCTTGTCCTTTCACACTGGCTCGGCACACACACTTAGTGTGCCATCCTGCTGCCTGTTCTCCAAGACAATCACTCCTCCTTGCAAATCTTCCGGCTCGGGGACCCTGCCTTAGCACCCAGGGACTTGATTCTCAGGGCAAGGAGCCACCTCTGGTGGCTCAACCAAGGTCACACAGCTGGCCCACCCCCATCACTTTCCTGCACGAGCACCTGAGGGCAGGGGCAGTCTCCTTCCTCCCTCTGGGTCTTACCCATGACCACCCCAGTGTTTCTCGCAACAGAGAAAGCCCAGAGCTGGAGAGAATGGCTTCTGAGGACAGAGGGCTGAACAGGGTCAGAGACCTTGGATTTGAGTCTCAGCCTAAGGGTAGGAAGAGGTCCCTTGGGCCCTCCCAGCTTCCACGTCCCCATCTATAACTTAGTTTCCTAAATGTCGGGAATGCTCCGAGTGGGCCTCCCTCTCCTCCCTGGGGTAAGGGGTAGGCCTTGGAGGTGGTAAGATGGCCCCGCTGCACCCTAAGAGGCTCTCTCCAGTGGGTGGACAGGTGCAGAAGGGCTGAAAGCTCATCTGTGCCTGTACACATGCCAGGGAGGAGAGACCCAGGTGCGCTGGGACATGGGACAGCAAGGGGTCAGCGAGAGCCAGGCTACAGTCCAGACTGCCCTTGGTCGTGGGCAGAGAGCAGCTCCTGGAGGGACCTCACCCATTCGGCTGCTTGGACTCCTGCAGCCCGGCCAGGGTGTCGGGCCCATGGCTGGGGAGGGCTTGGACACTAATCCACTCACAGCCCAGTGGGAGATTCTCTGGAGAACGTGGGCAGCTTCCACATTTGGGACAGCTTCCCGGAGCAGGCCTCGCACAGCAGGAATTTCAAAGAGACTGTGTTTGTGTATGTGTGTGCACACATGTGCATGCAGGAAGGGTGCACGGGCAGGAGGCAGCAGCTGCCCACTGCGGTATGTGTTCATTAAAATATTTATTACCGATGTCACTGAGCACCTTTTGGGTCCTGGGCATCAGCATTGAACAAAAGAGAAAAAATTCTGTCCTCGTGGCGCTCACGTTCTAGCAATGGCAAACAATAAATAAGAAAAGTGTGTGCAGGATTATTTAATTTTAGGTCAAGGGTGGCCAGAGGAGGCCTCACGGAGAAAGGGGGCATTTGAACAAAGAACCAAAGGAGGTGTACCAACCACGTGGCTGGCGCGGAGGAGGACGCTCCAGAGAGGGCGAGCAGAAGGTGCAGCGGCCCTGAGGTGGGCATGTGTCGGCTGGTGTAGCTGGCGGGGAGAGATGCGGGGGGCCAGATGATATAGGGCCCAGGCTTTCCCTCTGAGCCAGATGGGAGCTGTTGGAGGGTGTGAGCAGAGGGACATGACCCGGGCTGTGTTTTAACAAGATCACTGACACTGCTGAGAACAAACGGTGGGGAGTGGTGGCAGGCAGACTGGGTAGGAGGTGACCACAATCATCTGGGGCATTTCGGAGGCCTCTGCAGGGTTGGGGAGGGAGAGCCAAGGCTGCAGGCAGGGCGGGGCAGGGGCTGCATCTAGGTCTGCCCAGGTCACCTCTCCCACCTCACCCACCCATCCAGGTAGGACGGCTGGCAGCCACCCCTGGCCCCGCACACAGGCTGTCTTCTCAACCTGGCCTGAAAGGGAGGCGGCGAGGGCAGGGGTGAGGAGGAAGCCCTGCACAAAACAATGGCCTTGAGCCAAGACAAGAGAGATGCTTGTTCCCCTTTATTTATGAGTGTTATTGGGAGAAATAAAGCCCTCAGCAGCAGCCTCCGCTGGGCGGGGAGCCAGGCCCTGCTCCTCTCTCTTTCCTTCCACTTTCCCCTTCCGTCCCCACCTCTTCCCTGGGCACAGGCTTCCCTCTGACACACAGAGATCAAATAACTTTTCACTCCAAGGGAAAGATACTATCTCCCCTCACTATTCAGCGCCAACACCAGCGAACCAACAGCTCCACATTAAAGGCAATTAGACGGCTTTGTTTCTGTAGGGGCAGAAGGTCTGTTTGGCACCCTCCTTGGGAACTGGATCCCACTGTGGGCAGGGCCAGCGGCTCCTGTGACTCTCAGGGGAGAGGGCTGTGGCCTTGCCCTTGGGCCCACCCCCATGTGCCCCAGCAGCCTAACTTCCCTTTGCTCTGAGAACGGCTGGTGTCCAGGAGAGGGAGGGACCCTCCCTCCCCTATCCAGGCAGCCCTATACCTTATCTCTGTTCACCTGTACCCTAGGAGTAAGGGTGGAAGCTACACAGCCTGGTATTCCCCCCACCAGGGCTTGTGATGCCCTAGAAATGTCACAAAACACAAGGGCATGAGAGAGGGCAGGGGCCCTGGTGATTCCGTCCAACCAGAGAGGCCCTGGGCCTCCACTTCCTTCACTCAGTCGCCTTGCACTGACAGCACACCTGAAAGCAAGCGCTGGCGCAGCCCTTGCAAAGCACTCGTACACGCTACGTTTAATCCTCATGAAAACCCTCTAAGTTGGTATCATGATCCCCCTTTTATCTGCAGTCAATCAGTATTCATAGGAGAAGAAACTGAGGGTCGGAGAGCTGGCGTAGGTTGTCCAAGGGCACAAAGCTAGCATGTGGCAGGGAATCTAAGTCCACCTCATCCCTCAGTTCTTCCCCCTAGGGCCAGGTGAGGAAGGAGAGGGGTTAGAATCCATTGCTTGCCCTCCAGTGGTTTTCAGCTGGCAAGAGCCGTCAGACCACTGCCACCCCTGCTGCACGGGGTGGACAGGGAAAGGCCATCCATCCTTAAGTGACCCTTGCAGGACGGGAGGTTTTTGACAGACACAGGTTGCCCTCACCTTGACACAAAGCCCCTGGTGACTGGGCTCCTGTGTGCTCCACCAGCCCAGCCTCTCTGCTGCCCTCTCCCTGCCCCAGGCTGGGCTCTGCTCCAGGACCTTCCAGGCACTGGCTCTTGCTGGCCTCTGGGCCTTTGCACAAGCTGTGCTGTCTGCTGGAAGCACCCTCCCCTGTACCCACCACTCCCCCTTTCTGGCTAAAGGTCACCCTGACCTTCTTTTTTATGGCCGCTCCCATTCTGCTGCCACCCCTGCCAAACCTTCCAGGCCACCGCTCACGCCAGTGCCCACTCAGGTGCCCCTTAAGGCCAAGGGCACAGCCCCTCCCCGCCTTCTCTCCCCTCTGACCATCCACACAGGCAGTTCCCAGACCCAGTCACACCCCACCTTGTCCCTGCTATGCCAAGTTGCTAAACCCTCTCTTCCAGATTCTTCTATAGGGTTGCCTCTCTCAGACTAAATCCACTGGTTCTTCTATCTTCCTTGTTTTTATTTTTTGAATTTTTTTATTGATATGTCATAGTTGTACATATTTTGGGGTACATGTGGTATTTTGGTACATGTATATGGTGTAATGATCAAATCAGGGCTGGGACATCCATCACCTCACTTACCTCCCCTTGCTTTGATTCATGAAGCATCCCCATGCATGGACCATGTGCCAGGCTCTGTGCTAGCTGCCTCCGGGTAGAAGGGATGCTGGTGGTGGCAAGAGGCAGGAAGGCAGAGGAATAAGAAAGACTAAGACATTTTCTTTTTCTTTAGAACCTCAGTCTAGCAGGGGCCCAGACATGAAAACAAAAAACAAGTGAGTGATAAGTGCTGCTTTTTTTTTTAAAAAATATGAACCCAAAGCAAGGGGAGCTCAGAAGAAGGAGTAATTCTGAGGGTGTTGGGGTGTCACACAAGAGGATAAGCAGAGTCCCTCAGAGACACACACACACACACACACACACACACACACACACGCACACACACACACACATGAGGGAACAGGAAGAGGAAAGAGTGTCTTTAAAAGCACGGATGTGGCTAAAGCATTGGCTATTTGGGGCAGAGGCGTGGGGAATAGCGGTGAATGGAGAGGGAGGTAAGAGCCAATTTTAAAAGGGCTTTGTATTAGACAAGGGTCTGAACTTCACCTTGTAGGCAACTGGGAGCCACTGATGCCTTTTAAGCAAAGTGGTGACATGGTCACATCTGTGCTTTAGAAAGAGGCTCGTGGAATGCTAAGTGGAGAGAGCCAGTCACAAAAGGCCACATACTGTATGATTCCATTTACGAAATGTCCAGAATAGGCAGATCCACAGTCACAGAAAGTAGACAAGTGGCTGCCAGGGGCTGGGGGAGGGAAAATGGGCAGAGACTGCTAATGAGTGATGAAAATGCTCTGGATTAGGCAGCGGTGATGGCTGTACAACTCTGCGAATGTACTAAAGCCACTGAATTGTACAATTTAGGAGGGTGAATTTTATGGTATGTGAATTATATCTCAATAAAAACCGAAGAAAGAGGCACACGAGGAAGGATGGATGGTGGGGAGCCAGACTGGAGACAGGCATCCCCCAGGAGAGCTCTGCAAGCCTGCAGCACTCCCAGATGTGGGGTCCCCAGCTCCTGTGCTGCCATGAGCAACGACCTTCTGAAGCCTGAGCATCACCTCCCTCCCTCCCCAACCCAGGACTGATTCTGCTAGGGGACAGGGGCACTGGCGAGATCCTGGGATGCCCCACCCCAGGTGGCCCCCACCCCAGGTGGCCCCTACCCCCACAGCCAACATAGCTCACATATCCTGCACGTGACAGGCAGGTCACCTGACAAGCCACACCACCTATTTTTGAAGACAGGCAGGTCCCCTGGTAATAGAGCAGGCACGCAGACGCTTTGCCATAGATAGGGAAACTAGGGCAGAAAGTAACACCATGAAAACAGAACTGTGTGTCCAGAAATAAGAGAGACACCCTCACGCACATCCCAGCGGGAGTCCGGGGATCACCCACGCCACTGCCGAGTGGGCCAGAGCTCTTCTGTGCGACCCTGCACTCTGCTGCTTCCCGCGGGGACAGACTCCAAGGGGGCCGCCACCGCCCTCTGAAGACTGACTCCTTTCTGTGGGGTCCTGAGCATCCGTGACCAGGCTCAGGGGGACACCTATGTCCCAGGGGAGGGCATGAGAAGGTGAGGGAGGAGGGCAGGGCCAGCCCCCAGTCCGAGGGCGAGGGCGGGAAGTACTGGTGAGTGGAAGCAGGGAAGGAGCCCAGAGGGAGCGGGGAAGAGCAGGTCTGGGGCCGGGTGGGAGAGGATACCGGGGGGCTCCCCTACTAGGTCTGGGGGTGAGGGCAGGGCAGAGAGGAGAGGGCTAGGTACACGGGCTTGAGGGGGAGGGCCTAGCTGCTTTCCCAGCATCCCCTAGGCCACTTCTCTCACCGCAAACCTCAGTCTCAAGCCACTTGGTTGTCATGGAAACAGGCCGGATAGAACAGATGGTCTCCACTAGCCAAATTCCAATTAAACAGGGCAGAGATGGATAGGGAAGGGGGTGTGATGTGACTAGGCCGCAGAGGGCTCAGTCCCCAGGAAGGACAGAAAACCTGGGGTCATTATTCTGGCAGGGGGACCTCAGGTGGGTAGAGAAAGCTGCTGGGGGGAGGTTACCACCCACTGACCCCCCTCGACCCTTCAGTTCTCAAAGGTGGGGAGGTGGGGACGTGGAGGCTGAGGGGATGTTAGCTGCGAAGGGCCGTGGCGGGGGGGGGGTACACAGCTGTAAATTTCCAAGAGCACTGAAACAGAGCACATGCATGCACACGTACACCCAGGCACATGGGTGCAACTAAACATTGTGGTATGTACGTGCGTTTACATGCACAGAACACACAGGAGCAGTGCAGGAAGGTTAAGCAAAGTCATTATGCAGAGACACACTTTTAACCGAGTACAAAGAAAATCTTTAGAAAACAAAAGAAGCAATTTATTCTCATATATTTAATAAACACGTACTAAGAATCTACCAAGTGTCTGCAAGCAGGGATATAAACACACACACATGCACGTGTGCACACACACACGTGAAGCATATGGTCCCTAGCCTCAAGGACACGGGATAAATTAACTAATAACATGATCAGTGCTACGGCAGGACTGTTCACAAAGTGCCATGACAATATAGGCCAGAAATGACGAATTTGAGTAGGGGAATTGGAAGGAAGAGTGTGTTCCAGAGGAGGTAAGATTTCACTGGGCTTTGACGCATGAGTAGGAGATTGCCAGCCAGTGAAGTAGGGCCCTGCAGGCAGAGGGGACAGCAAGAACAAAGGCATGGTGAGCAGAGAAGTCAGGGCTTCTGAAGGGGATAAGCCCAGTATGAGTGGAGTTTGGAGTGCAGAGCAGTTAGCGGAGGAGAGGGAGAGGACCCTGAAACGAGCCCTGGGGTGGAAGGTGCCATTTCTGACTCAAACACGAACACCCCACACACAGAAACCTGCCATCACACGGCACTCGCCTGCGAAACCACACATCCACGCACAGCTTCACACACACACAACCACAGGGCCTCCTGGTACTCATAAATGTTGAACAAATAGAAAAAGGATGATTTTGTTTGCTGCAAACAAAATGAGGCGGGTTTGGGAGGCGTCAGGACAACGGCATGCATCAGAGGATTTCCTACTTTGGCTACAGAGGTTAAACAGGGTGCCAAGAAAACAAACCACAAAGAGGGGCACAGGAGAAGGAAACCTCACAGTTTATTCAGGTTGAGAAGCCAGCCAGCTCCCATCAGTTTGCTGTACATTTATGGGGCACCTACTGTGTACCAGACACTGAGCTAGGGCACGCAGAGAGTTTCTTAAGGCTGAGTCCTCTCCTTCAAAGAGTTCAGGGTCTAGGGTGAGGGGAGGAGGGAGAGTAAGGGCTGAACACAGTAGCAGGAGACAGAGGAGGGAGGGTTCATGGCAGGGGCTGTTTGGGAACCAGGTGTTTCACAGGGGCGTGTGCTGGGGGTCAGGAGCGAGGCTTGGGCAGCAGTGCACTGCAGGAGCTGGGAGCGTTAGTTTGGGCTGGAACCTAGACTAAGTCCATGTAAAGTTGTGGGAGGTACATTTGGAAAAGTATTCTGGTTGCAGTGAAGGCCTAGACCAGTGGTTCCCAACTGGAAGTGCCCTTGGCCTCCAGGGCACATTCAGCATCGAGTGTATCGAGGCCAGGAATAGGCCAGCCCCACAACAAAGAATCATCTGGCCCCCAAATCAGTAGGGCTGAGGTTGAAACGTCCTGGTTCAGCTCATGGAATCTGTACTTAAGTCGGCGGCACTGGGGAGCCCATGATGGCTTTGGAGCAGAAGAGTGACATGCTCAAACTTCTCTTTGCTCTGCCAGTGTGTGCAGCCTACCCGGTAATGGGGAAGACACAGACAGGAAAGCTAACAGTACCAGGGCTCAGAGGGTAGCGGTGAGACTTGGGAGGGACCCTGCAGAAATGGAATGATAAAAAGAGGCAGAGGATGGAGCAGGAGGAGCCACAGCTCCAGTGAATAGCAGAACTGCGGTTTCATCACAGAAATGGGAAGAGCCTGGGGAGGGCTGTGTCTTGGAAAGAGGAGGGCGAGGGTGGCTTTGGATGCGTTGAGCTTGGATTGCGCACAGGTCGTGCTGAAATCAGATAGAACAGATTGGGGGATTGTGGTCTTAAGCCTCAAATCCTCCCATGGCTTTCCCAGTCTCTACGCCCCTGTCCCCATCCACAGGCTCTGAAGGCGCAGGTCTTCTCCCAGGTGTGCTCCCGTCTGGTCCTCCCTCCCTCAGCTGTCCTGGTCACTCTCCAACCCACTCCTCCTTAGCTTCCAGGTCTCAGAATCCTGGTCACTGTCCCAGGTCAGGCCCCTGAGTCTCCATCACAGCCTTGGGCATATTTTAATCATCCAAGTAATTCCCTGAATTGCCCGGAGGCTTTGTGCAAAGCATCACCCCAGGGGCAGGACCACACCTGTTCTGAGGCCAGTCCAGCACTACAGCACTCTTGGCCCCAGCACACCAAAGGATTAGAGCAGACGGGAGAGGGCCCCCAGTTCCCCTGCTTCAACCCTTGCTCCCCCTTCCCTTTTTTCCTTTCTCCCTCCCCCCCACCAACTCCAACACCACAAGGCTTACAAAAACTGCTCTAGAAAGAACTGTTGTGCCAGCCATAGGGATGGGACTGCACCACGGATCCCCAGCAAGAGGCACGGGAAACCGGGACAACCTCTAACCAGAAGTGTCCCGGAGTTAGGGATGAAAAATGCCAAACCTCAGGGACATGTGCCCTCCTCTTCTCCTCACCTAAACTGCCAATCCTGGTGTGCAGGTACCCCTGATATGCACCTGCCTTTAACCTCGATTCTGGTTGCTTTAAGTATTTTTTCCTGACACACAGTACCTGGTGCATAGTAGATGCCCAGAGAACATCTGTGGACTGACTGACCGCATGTGCAGCATTAGGGAGGCGTTACCCACGGGGTCGCCCCATGACACCACCTGGCCAGTAGGAAGGACCCAGCCAAGTGAGCCAGTGCGGACAGGTGGCGCTGCCAAGGAGGGCACCTGGGGACACCCTCTGGGGTGGCCTCTCCGGGGTGGCCATGGGGCCTGCCCTTCTAGCAGGGAATATCTAGGAACATCCAGACAGCCTGTGGGGGAGGGCTGCAAAAGCAGGTCACTAATCTCTCTTGGAGATTAAACACCACCAGGCTGGCTCTGGAGACCAGAAACCAGCTGGGGGAAGGGGAGAGGCCCAGGAGGGGAATGGGAGGGACAGGGCGAATCTTCCTGGGAAGTGACTGCCCCGGGCAGGGGTGGGGGTGGGGGCTTCTTTTCTGAAGCCTGGGCAGAGCCTAGAAAGATCTCCAGGGTGGAGGTGGGGGGGGGGAGGTGAAGCTGCAATTGGGGGAAAAAAACATCAATATCCATTAACCAGAGTTGCTAATTATTAACCACTAGACTCCTGGACTTGAGGGCCCAATTTCTGTCCCCCCAGCATCGGTCACACTGCTGAAGCCCCACCAGCGCCCTGCCTCCCCTCCTCCCCCAGACTATCTCTGCTGGCCTTGTCCTTATCTCCTGGTGGCCCAGGCTGCTGCTGTGGAATCCCACCCCCTGCTCCCCGCCCTGGGGGGAGGGTGGTCAGGAAAGAAGAGGCAGACAGTGATTGAAACTGTTATTTGGGGCAGGTCCTCAGCTTGGTCTGGGTGACCTGGGAAATAGCCATGTCCTTGGGACCCACCCCCTCTTCACTGCCAACCCCTTGACCCCCGCCTTCTGCAGGGCAGCTTGGCCCTCCTCTCTCCCTGCTCGGCCCAGGGTTTGGCAAGAGGGGTGGAGGTGCCAGGAGGAGAGAAGCAAGAGGCACTGACAGGCACTGTCCAGTGCCACAGTCCTGGGCTCAGCAGTCCCTGCGAGACGGGGAGGATGGCAAGGAGCAGCTAGACTTGGGGACAAAGCTCCAGACAGAGCCTCCTGGGCTTTGTGGACACGGGAAGCTGGAGCCGGGTTGGGGGAGCAGATCCTGAGTGAGCCCTTCTCTCGGTGTTCAGGAAGGAGGCTAGGAGTGCCCTTAGGATAAAGGGCAGCTCAGACTGTCCAGGGGTGAAAGCCCCCTCCAGCCATGGGCCTGGGGATCCGGCTGTGGTCAGGGCTGGCCGTGGCTCGGTCAGTCTTACCAAAGAAGCTCAGGATCCCTGCCAGGGGCCTCCTAGGGGTGTTTGATGGTATCATGTGCTAGATGGTATTATGAACCTGTGGGGTGGCCCTGGACTCCTGAACGCAGAATCCGCCTCAGTAGCCTAACGCCAAAAAGTGCACCGCCCCGCCCTGCCACATGCCGCGGCTTGCCCTCCCAGAGCCATGACATGCCATGGAGCTGCTGCACTCTGTCATGCAGCACCAATGGGCGATGCGAGAGGCTGCCAGATCACCCCATCTGTGGGGTCCCTGCAATGCGCCTCCTTCCGTGAGTTACCACACCCATCCAAGGTGGCCCTGAATCCATTCCCCCACAATGGCACCAGCAGGCCGGAGCGCAGCCCAAGCCGCCTCCAGGGTGAACTGACGTAGGCGGAGGGTCCTGCCCCCGAGCCCTGCTGTCCCCAGATGGATGCCCTGACCTTGTGTAATATGTTCCCTCTCCCCGTCCCCTCTCTCCTCATCACCAACATAATTCCTTAATTCCCACTCAAGATAAGCAGGTCTTTCACAGAAATTCATCATTAATCCAAAGGAAAACAGGGCTGGGAAGGAGTGAGGACTGGGAAAGGGTGCGATGGGGGGGGTGCATGAAGACAGCCAACCCATCTGCCTCCTCCCAGACCTTAGACAGCGGTGCCTGGGGAAGCCTAGGCCCAAATCCCCCGCCAGGAGCACCGCACCTGTTACTGGGGTTCCAAGGAGGGCCCCTGAGATGGGGAGGGTATGAGACTCAGGGAGAGGATGCTGGGGCCGGGCTGTCTGTGAACGCCTGGAGGGTCATGGTGAGACCGGATGTGCTCCATGCGCTTCCACGGGGCAGACACAGGACTACAGAAGGCAGCTTCTGGGGTGCAGGTCTCAGCTCAGTGCAGGGAGGAATGGGGGCAGTCAGGGCCACCCGGGCTTCCACGGAGGTTGGTGAGTTTCCTGTCACTGGAGGTGCTCATGCTGCAGCTGGATGACAACGCATTGGTAGGGGTGTGGTCAGGGGGTTTATGAAACGAATGGGGTGTTCCATTATTTCATTTCCCTTCCAAGCCGAGGCTCTAGGATTCCCTGACTTATAATATCCCCTACGGGGCAGGGAGGTACCTTCAGCTGTGGGCCCAGCTGGGAGGCTCTTTCCAGACCTGGGTCTAGCAGGGGAACAAGCGGGCTCAGGTGTTTAACACACCTTTGGAGAGTGAAGAGAATGCAGTGCCCGGCTTCGTGTCACCTACCCCTTCACGTCCAACCAGGGATGGCTTAGGGAGAGCAAGAGGCTTATGCCAGCCTGACCCACAAGGCCCCAGCTCCCTCTCTTCTGGCCAGTGTTCCTGCCCACGCTGGAAAGAGCTGGCACCCTCAGGGGTCACCTGCTGTGTGAGACGTCAGAGGTCAGAGGGTGGATGCCATCCCATACTGGACTGGATGATGTGTTTGCTGCTGTGTCCCTGCTCCTACCTGCCTGCCTGCCTGGCACACAGGGGGCACTGAGGGCATACAGTGCCCAGGCACCTTCCCAGGTGACCATCTGGGGCTGGGGTCAGATGTCCAGGAGTCCAGGGCCCTGACGTACCCTCCTCACATTGACCACCCTGGAGAAGTCTCAGGAGCCCAGCAGAGGGGCTCGTGTGCTGGGCTGCCCCAGCCCCAGGGAACAGACCCTCTCTCTAGACTCAGGGTCTTCGGGGAGTCGTAGGCCATGGTGTGAAGACTTGCTCCGGGTCAGGCCCTGTACTAAGCACATCACGTGCGTTACTTACCTCCCCTAACCTTCCATTATCTCCTCCCCACTGCGCAGCTAAGGGAACTCGAGTGTGAGAAGACACAGACGTACACACTGACACAGGTAAGTCATAAAGGGGCGAGACCATTTGGCTCCAAAATAACCAGTGGACCCAGTCAGTTCAGCGGGGAAAAATAGTCAAACAAAGCAGCTGTTTGTGACCCTATAGACAAAACAATTACCCAAGACCGACCTTCACCTGCTCCCTCCCTGGCGGCTGGGGGCAGTGTAGACCCTGCCCTCCTTCTCCTCACCCCCATCGCCATATCCAGAGTCTGCCCCCACCGTGAGCTGGGTGAGAGCCCCCACCTCCGTGGGGGAGAAGACGGCAATCAGAGTCTGTCTAATCAGGAGCACGTACACACACAGCACGTGACCTCATGCACGCACACACACACACCATAAACCGCTCTCATACACACACAGAGGACATAAAAACACTTGTAAAGAAACACATAAACCAGCACAGATTATCATTATAGCGCAAACTGTGCACACAAGTGCCGGGGGGATAGGAGCGATGGAGTGATGAGAGGGCCATGGGGGAAAACTCCTGGGAAGGGTATTTCTGAGCTGAGCTGGGGGCGGGGGAGGCCAGAGAGACCCTGCAGCAGCAAGGAGAGGTGGGCGCCGAGGACGGTCGCTGCCTCCCCTCCTGCATCATCAAGGCCCCCCTGCAACACTGACCCCCAGGCCTACCAGTGGACTCCTGGGAGGTGCCGGGAGGGTCACGAAGGGAGCTGTGGCCGGGGCAGAGGCAGGCACAGGGAGCGGGGCCTGTCGCATCGGCTCCCCTGGAGCCCATCCATCAAGCCAGTGGAGATAATCAGAGTGCCTGGCCGGCCCAGGACACTGATTACTCTCTGGGCACCATAAACACAGAGAATAAATCTGGGAAAGGGCCGGGGAGGAGGGTGTCTCTGTAGCAGGGCTGGGCTGCCCTGCCTGGAAAGGGAGAGACAGCCCCTCCATCATTCTGAGAGATGCAGCAATCTAGGCCAATGAGATCAGGATGGTTGGGGGGCGGGGGAGGTGGGCAGTGATAATATAATAATCCAGTGCAGTGTGGCCGCTCCACTCCAGTCTTATTTACACTTGGGGAGATGCCTGTCCCTGCCTCCCAGGAGCTGCTGCGGAAAGCCTCCACCATTGATTCAAAATCCCACAAGGCAGCCTGGCCCCAGGGGACAGAGAAGAGGGGTATAAAAGTGGCTGGGCTCAAGAGTCCGGGCAGGCACCTGCAGGGCCTGGGGCAGTGGGCTCTGGGCAACGCTGGCCCCTTTGTGCCCCCTGGGCAGGCCTTGGCTTTGGATGGGAGTCAGGCGGGTCCTAAGCCTGCCTTCCTCCTGGTGCTTTCAAGCACTTCCTGGGTGCAGGGCAGATCCAGCCCCAGGAGCCGATTGCATAGCTCTGGCTTGTGTCTGGGCCACAGAGGCCGCGCGGTAATTCAAGCTAACGGAGCATGGATAATCTAGAACAGCAGAGGGTCTAGGAGGAATTTCTCTTTGGCGTCGAAAGAGATCAGATGACTCTTTTGCAGCTGAGTTACCTTCCTAATTAAGCAAGGGAGTATGTGAGGCCTGAGCCCACATGGTGACCTGCAGGGTCAGAGTGTGCTGGGAGGAGCATTGGCCCCATGTGACCCTTGCGAGGACAGTCTGTACATGGACGGTCTGAAGTCAACTCACAGTCCTTCGCCACAACACCGGGGAAGGGTTTTGATTTTTCTGCTCCCATGATCTTCTTTCCCAGGAAAGTTCTCTACCCCCACTGCAAGGCTGAGGATGCTTGGGTCCTGGGTCAGCCGCCTGTCCCCAGCTCCCTGTCCTGAACCTGCCTGGGGCAGAGGAAGCACCAGCCCTTTCATCCCAGGAGATCAAAGCAGCCGGCACAGGTGAACACCCTAAATCCTCGCCCCAACCCCACTTCCCAGTAAGGGCCCCTCCCTAGCCATCTTTTGGGATCTCTGGGTGAGGGCATGAAAGACTGAAACCTTCCAGAAGCTTAGGACAGGCTCTGGCAGAGGATTAGCTTACTGAGCCCTGGATCCACCCAGAATCTGGGGCTAGCCTGGGAACACCCACTAGCCTGGGAACGCCCACTGGGGGAGTCCTAGGCAGATTCTCTTTTGGAGAAACTACACCTACCTCTAGTCTCACCGTGAAACATAGTAGGAGGCCCCCAAAATGGCACCAGTGATGCCCAAAGATGCAGGAGATGAAAGAGTGATAACATCAAGACATTCCACTCCAGCACAGCCACGTGAATACTCCCAAAACACAACAGTGACCATGGCAGGAACATAACAACTGCACTTCTAATACTGCTAGGGCATCCGAAGGATGTAACAGTAATACAGGTTTGAGTATCCCTTATCCAAAATGCTTGGGACCAGAAGTGTTTCAGGTTTTAGATTTTCTTCAGATTTTGGAATATTTGCATATACATAATGAAATATCTTGGGGATGGGCCCCAAGTCTAAACATGAAATTCATTTATGTTTCATATATACCTTATACACATAGCCTGGAGGTAAATTTGATACAATATCTTTAACAATTTTGTGCATGAAACAATGTCTTGACTGAGTTCAAAGGCGACCCATCACATGAGGATAGGTGTGAAATTTTAATACTTGTGGCGTCATGCTGGCACTCAAAACGTTTTAGATTTTAGAGCATTTTGGACTTTAGATTTTCAGATTAGGGATGCTCCGCCTGTACCACCAATTCTCTCTGAAGACCCAGCACTAATAAGTCCCCCAATGTTCCAGGGATATGCAGCTATAGGACCAGGTCATCCCGCACCATCAAAGGGACAGGACTGTCAGGAATACGGTGCTATCCCTGGGGCGATTCTGGAAGCAAGGCCTTGTGAGTACTCCAGGCTGAGGAACTATCTTCCTGCATCACCATCCCACCACTCCCCAGGAAGAGAAGCAGCTTAGCCAGCTGGTACGATCACCGACACTGGGTCTGACTTCCTGGATCTAAATCCAGGCTCTGCCACTTACTATGGGCGAGTGACCATGGGCAAGTTACCTAACTTTCTCTGGGTCTTGTTTTTCCATACGTAAAAATACAGAGAATATTAGTTGTTATGAAGATTAAATAAGTTATTACATGTAAGATGTTTACAACAGTGCCTGGCACCCAAGAACTCTCAATAAAAGTTTGCTATTATCATCACCAACAGTCCAAACAAGCAATCATCCATCCTCCCAGCATGTATTGCTGACCCCCTATGTGGATGGCACTGTGCCAGGCCCTGGGGGATCCAAGCCCTGGCAGCAGTGGAGCTCTTGGGCTTGCAGAGAAGATAAATTCCAGGCCCATATAACTAAATTGCAAGATGGAGAGGAATTAGTGTCACAGGGTGGCATCAGTGAGGTGCTGGGGGGCTTTGAGATGAGCGAAATTATCCTCAGTAGGGAGGGTTCTCGAAGGCTTCGTGACAGATGTGGTTCTTGTCCTCAGTATTTAGATGTAGTATTGGAAATAAGGGAGAATGTGGGGGAATTGCACATGTGCAAAGGCCCTGAGGTGAGCACTGGGCATGAAAGAGGTGTGCCGGGGAGGACAGTGGGAGATGCTCCTGGGCCTGCAGTGTTCTTCTCAGGTGTGCTGTAGGTATATGCATCCCAGCAGCAGCGTGGGCAGACTGGAGCCAGGAGTTAGGGAGGGAAGTAAGCCAGGGGCTGTAGCTTACAAGGAGGATGCTGCCACCAGGATCCCCTGCTGTGGGACCCACATGATGTGGTGTCAGGGCTGGCTTGGCTCAGAGGCACTTTCTCCCCCACCCGTCCTAGCAGCTGACAGCATTTGCCCCCAGGACACCAGGATTGAGGGAGGGGATGCCTGGGGCACAAAGAGCAGAGCTCATGGCAGCCGCCTCCCAGCCCCACTCGGGGTGTGCCCCCAGGCCAGCTGCACGCAGGCCCTCACAGGCACACTCCATGGGCTCGTTCAGGCCTCCAGTCCCTTCTTCTCCAGAGCAGGGCTGACTCACATCTGCCCAAACAGATTGGCGCTTCCATCTCTGCTGACGCATTTGGTGGGCACATCAGTTCACCTGCCAAAGCATGGGCTGACCCGCGTGACCCCCCCAACAGGTACAAGCATACCGCGTGAGCCTGTGTGTGCTAAGAACCAGTTATCGGGGCCTGGCACTCACTTTCCTCCACAAGCCTGGGGCACCGAGAAGGGGCCTTTGTGCTCATCTTGTTTCTCATGGCGACATCCTTTGAGCTGAGGTGGTATTCCGGTGCCCAGAAGGTATGCAGGATTGCAGGGGAGGAAAGGCAAAGCAGAGAGGGGAGGGCTCACGTGGAGAGAAGGCTGGCTTCAACGGGCACTAGACTCTGCTAAGAAAGAAACAGTCCCGCCTTTGGTGGAAGAACCCCAAGATGGAAAGCAAGGCCCCACCACAGACTGTGCAAAAGGTACTCAACCCTGGGGAGGGGTGGGACCAGGAAGCCCCCACCACAGCTACCAGCTGCCTCTTGATAGTGGCTGGTTTTCAGCCTTGGGTGGAACTCCATCTACAGGTGAGGGGAAATGCTTCCACAATGGCGTCCCCAAGTCCCTATCCCTATTTTTTAGATGGAAAGAGAGGCCAAGATTCAGGCCAAGGCTGCTGTGAGGACTCCAGACTCTGTACCTGCTGCTAGGACATACCTCTCAGAGTACCTCCGGATGTAGGGGTGTGGGTGGCTGTGCTGTCCCCTGTCCCCAAGGGCCTCCCTGCACAGAATGATGATTTGCTGAGCTTCATAGCCAGCTCCTCCCAGAGAAGGCAGACTCCTCAAAACAGCCCTGGAGGGAGCTGGGTCCTTCTCCACTTCAGGCAGGGGGCAGAATTGAGAGTCCAAGTGGGTGGGAGGACCCCATGTTTCCAGCTTTGGGGAGCACGCATTCCAGGATTTTGGAGGGAGGGATTCCATTTAAGCCCATAGAGTGAACTCATACCCCCAGTGGGACATTCTTGTGCCTATGGCCACTGGCCTGTTTTGCTGCCAGGGCCACGCCTGCAGCTGTGTCCCAGTGGAGCCACCAGCCAGCGGAACTAATGTCTTCTAATGAGATCCGGGCCAGAGTGGCCAGGCGGGTTTTATTGTCTGTGGCTTGGTAATGAGACTCCTCATAAACTGGGAATGAAATTGGGGTCTGCGCAGACCAGAGCGGGTGGGGTTGGCCCAGGAGAGTCGACGTCCCCCTTTGCCTCTCTGCTGCTCTGTGTAGTCCACAAGGCTTTCTGAGCACCTGCTCTCTGCCCTGGGCCAGGCCCTGCCTCTGCCCTGGGGCTCCACACTCACAACCCAGGGGCCCTGCCCACGTCTCAGCCCAGATCCCCAGGGGGAGATGCTCCAGTGTCCAGAAGGACACCACTCCCCTGCCCCCCAGCTGTCAGGCATGCCATACTCTTGTGCCAGCTTGAGCTCTGTAGTCAGCTCCAGGTGGGTGGCCACCCTCCAACTAACATCCGCAACTTGTCCCTCACTTCCCCAGGCAGCCCCATGCTCTGGATTGTTGTTGGGGGAGAGTGTAGCCTGGAGGTGGCAGGCAAGGAGAATGACCATCTCGTGGACACACTCTCCTGTGGCCCGGCTCAACTCTTCTCCGTCCATCCCAGTTCATTTCATCTTCCTGATGTACCAGATTTGTAGTCAGGAGACTCATCTGGCATCTACCTTGGCCACGCAGGCAGGAGATGGACAGCAGGTCACTAAACCTAGTCTCACCTTCCTCCTCTCTAAAACAGAAGGAATACTAATGCCATTCACACGGGGTTATGGAGAGGCTCAGCTGAAACTACGAGCTGTGAAGAGTGCCACCAACAGTACCATCACCGTGTTGTGCAAGGATTCAGTCTGCAACAGGAGGAACAGAAAGGACTTTCTGCCAATGAGAAGGTGGTGACCCCAGGAGGGATCCCCTGCCTGTCTGGCTGGTACCATCTCATCGGGTGAGTGGAGTCCTGAAGGGAGGGTCCTGTGGCCCACCCTCCCCTCATTTGTGGAAGTTTGAAGGGAGGCCGGGGCTGAATCCCAGGCTCTCCCTGCCAGACCCAGGCTGCTGCCACCGCGAGCCTCCAGATGGGCAATGGCGTCCCGGCTGGGCCACCGCCAGGGAGCGAGGCGGGTGCTGGTAGAGCCCTCGGCGACACACTGCAGAACAAAGGCCGCATAGCACCTGCTGTCTGTGTAGTACTTGACCGCTGCAGCTGGGCCTGTGCAGGTGCCCGAGCCACCTGAGCCCCCGGGGCTGCCCCCAAATTGGGAGCAGGGACTCACTCCCTGAGCAGCACCTGGCTGGAGACGTGGGAAGTGAGGTCAGCAGCGGGCAGGCAGCTGAGTGGCTCTTTCCCCAGGGAACACAAAGTTGGCACTGCCCAATTAGCAGACCCAGAGGGGGCCAGGACCGTTCTGAGGAAAGGCACAGGGAGTAGCAGAAGTTACACTTCACTGCCTGTTCTCACATGCCTGGCAACATGGTAGGCACTTTTTATACATCATTCTCAGTCTCACCTTTCACAACCTCTTGGGAAATTTATATTAACAAAAAAACCATTTTACCGATGAGAAAATCAAGGCCTTACAAAGTTATTTAACCAAGATCACTCAGCTAGCAACTGGTAGAGCTGGGATTCCAACCCAGTCCAACTGGCCTCACTTTGCGATCTCACTGTGGTGGGCTGCCGAGATGGGGTAACCAGCAGGTTGTAGGGAGAGGAACTGAGTTATCTGCTGCACCACTGCTGCTCTGTCCTCCCCTTGCAATCTGTGAAAGGCACAGATCCCACCAGCCCCCAAGAATATGTACCTATTGCCTCTCCCCACCCCCGCCAAGGATAAACCTGGGATTATCCATTGCCCTGAAGATCCTACAACCTGCTGTCAGAAAGTGTTTTTTCTGTCCTTCTTGGGACTCTTGTGTTGCACTGAGTTCATCTCTGCTTGTGGAATGGGTCAGGGTTCAGATATTATGGTCAATGTGTTTTCTCATATCTCTTCTCTTTCACCATTCGTCAGCCCCCAAAAGCACAAGAGAATCCAGCGCTTAAAGGGTTAACTGGACTAAAGGGTGTTATCTCCAGCTCAGGGCATTCCCTGGGCAAGGTGATCCCTGCTCAGATCTTAAGTTACCTCCTGCCCCAGCCAGCACATCTGCCACTGGCTCTGCAGACCTGGTCTCTGTGGAGAGGCGCGGGCATCACAGGGAAAACACTTTCCAGTTGGGCTTGCGCACAGGGTGCTGGGCCCTGGGATTACCCTGTTCCCCACTCCTTGTCCCTCATTTCCACTTCCTTTTCCAACAAGGGGGCTCCTGCCTTCTGCTGCACGAATTCAGGATGCTTCTAGGCACACGTATGTATGTTGCTGACCTGGGCACACATATGGCTCTGCAGGGCTGCTCATGAGGGACCAAAGTCCATGTTCATGCCCCTGTTTAAATGCCTGGAATATGCTACTCCCTCCCCTCATGATTCTTTCCCCAACATACACCATGATTCTTTCCCCAAGTACCCATGTAGGAAGCAAAGATGCCAAATTAGGAGCTGGAAACCTATCTCCCTCGGCCCCTCCCAGCCATTCAGGGATCCTGAGAACCTGTGGGGCAGGCCTGGCCCCAGTTAACACCAGGTTCCAGCACCGCTCTGTTTGCCAGCGAGACAAGAGAAGGCTGACAAGAGAGAAAAGTCTCTCCAGGTGTTGTCAAGGACTTTGGCATCTCCCCGTGAGGATTCAGAGGCCCAATCTAAAGCCAAGTGCAGAACAGAAAAAGGAAGCAACGTCTAGGCTCCCCACCTCCCAAAGGACCCAGCAGCATGTCCTGGAAGGAGCTAGCCCTGGGCAAATCCTGGGTCTCCTCCCAAAGTCACTCTGACATAAGCACAGACATTATCAAGGCTCTGGATCACTCACAAAATCCTAATCAGAAAGCTATAGGAGGTTAGTTACATGTGAACATACATTCGTTATTATGTATTTATGGCCCAAGGCCCGTAGGGACCCACAGATGCAAATATACACACCTCCTAATCCTAGTCCCCACAGATCTGCACATGCACCATGGACTGCAGATTGCCAACACAGATACACAAAGCCCTGCACACGTGTGTGCATGCATTCACTCTACAGTAAAGGTGAGACCATATTCGAACTGTCAGATATGTTACAGCCTGAGTTCCACAACAGGCTAATGTCCATTCTGGCCTGGCATGCTGGCTAATGTTCAAAGTCAAAAAAATAAAAAAAAATCAGCAAAACAGGTGAATATGCAGATACCTGTCCATGTGCCCCTCCCCCAGGTGGGAGGCATCCAATTTACCAGGTTAACCAGGAAAGATACAATCAGAAAAATCGAAGATACATTCACACCTCCCTTGGGTGTTTTCTGTTTGTGCTGAACAATGAACATTAGTCAGCTGCTAAACAATGGCAGTATCATAGACACAGCAACGGGCTGACCCTCTGCCCCTCCAGCCTGGCCCACTTGCTCAGCTGTCAGCACTAGGGTTCTGGCCAGTGCAACCATCCTGGCAGCAAACAACTAGGTCCAGTGGCCACGCAGTGGCCAAGGAAGATTCATCGTGCAAAGCTGAGTGGCTGAGAAGGGAACTGATAACACCTCTGGTCTCGGCCAGCATCAGGCAACAAGGGGCTACCTGTCTCACTTGCTCAGAAGTTCAGGTTCAAGAGACACCTTCTAAGCCACTCAGCCAGGGCAGCGGGACCCAAGCTCTACAACGTCTCCTTTTCCTTTCCAGCCTTGACTATGAGGCCTAGAATCTGATTCTGAGACACTCCACAGCGCTGCTTTACAAACAGGAGGCGAGATTCCCCTTTACACATATTGCAAACCCCAGGCCAGCAGAACTGTGTTTGATGAGAAACAGGGAGCAAGGAAGGAAAATAACCCAACAGCCCTGACACTCAGAATTTCAAAGGAAAACACCATGACAGTGAGCTTTGCACAGACTGCAGAGAGGGGTGTGCTGTGACCTGACAGGTCTTCCAAGGGTGTGCATGACACCTGGGGTGTGTGTTCTCTTTCCAGACAAAAGGTGTGGGGAAGCCAATTAGGGAGGGTGTGGTATAGCTGGGACACTAGCTCAGCGCACCTGCTTCTCAGGTAGGTTCTCTGCCTCCTCCTTGGCTCCCCCCTCCCTCCTTGGGACACAGCCCACATGCCCCACTCACCTTCTCCTCTAAATTAATGGGAAGGGGCCACACACTGTCATCTCAGGAAACAGAAGCTTGTGGGGCCTCAGCACCCTGCCTGGTAAAGTCTGTGTTGTTGAAAACATACTTCTGTGTTTACACTTCAGTAGCCACATGGGGAGTGTTTTGAAGCTGGGGGCCAGGGGGGCCATCACACACACAACACACAGGGGCTCCTCCCTCATCCTCTCCTCCTCCGTACCCCACCCCCCGTGCCCCCGTGCTCCCTGTCACCACCAGACAACCCAGAAAAGAGCATCAGACTGGCGAGTCCCTAGAGAGAAGCAGTAGCGGGCAATTAGGAGGAAGCCGCGGGTGGTGCAGAGTGGGGCGTGGGCTGGCAACTTCTGGGCCTACTGGCCTCCATCCAAGTGTCAGACTGGGCACAACCCTATCTACTTGCCTCCCGTCACAATGGACCCCAGAGCAAGCAAGCACAGGAGGCCCCAGGAGCCCAGGGCCGAGGAGCTTGGCAGGTCCGGGAACTTTGGCTGTGGTGGATGCTACACATCCATCAATTTCAATCAATGGAAGGGCACTTATTAAGTGCCTGTCTCAGCTGTGGTTCCCTTCTCTGCATCCCACCCCCTCATCTGGATTTTTGGTAGAGGCAGTGTCCACCTCGAGCCAGGTGAGTGTCACCTCCCAGCCCCTGATTCTCCAGTGGGTGGAACACTCCAGCCCCCAAATGAAGGAATTAACCACTGTAGATCACAAAGCTGGGGACAGAGAATAACAAAAAGAGGGGAGAATGGGGTGAGTTCCTTCCCCCTCCCCCAAACCTTCCCACCCTTTGTCCATCCCAGGATTAGATTAACCCCTAGTGTGCCGGACCAACCAGAGCTCAGGGAAAGCTCTCCTTTCTCTGGGCTTCCGATGTGGACACATGGAATCGAAGGGTTCCCGGAAGCCCAAACCTTGGTGGTCAGGCAAGTCCTAGAGCCGGAGCTTCTGTGTCTGCGGCAGGCTTCCCAGGCAGTCCTGCGTGAGATGAAGACCTCTCCGTCTCACCAAGATCACCCTCTTGGAGAAGGGCTCAGTCCTGCCCCCGTGAAGTGGGCAGTGACACCTGTGAGCTCTGGAATTTTCCCTGCCCCCCACACTCAGCAAGGCAGCACCCCAGTACAGGCTTTCACAAACTGCTTCCCAGCCATCCACCACTCAGCGAGATCTTCCCAGCCCTAGCAGTGAGCTGGCTGGCGGGAGAAAGGGCACAGAAGTGAACGAGGCCAGGCTCCTGCCTTCCAAGAGTGACCGGAGCCGGCAACCGGGCTGGCCCCTTGCTAATAAACTGCATGGCCAGCCTGCAGCACCGTAGGCGCTGGGGGTCTAATATTCTTGCCCCTTGAGCAGCTGCTGGTCTTTCTACTCTGACGGCCTGTCCTGGCACCCCAAGGCGAGGACAGCGTGCTCTAGTCAAGCTTTCTCCCCCACCCCTACCAAAAAAAAAAAAAAAAACCCATCTTGCTAGGGCTGGAGGTCGTCTCAGGTTTCTTCCCAGAGAGCTAGAGGAACTCCCCTCCCCCCCGTGACCCGCGTTGGTGTCGCCAGCCCCGGCAGGAGCCCCGGCAGAGTCCCCAGGGACATAAAGGGTTAAATCCAGGCAAGGGGACTCGGTCGGATTTGCCTCCTAAACGCATTTTCCAGTTCATTCCCCAGTACAATATGCCTGGGCCGGTCCCAGCCTCCGCCACCACCCCACCCGTCAGAATGGGCCACCGCCGGCCACCTCCGGGTCGGGCGCGGGGTTAACCCCTCAGCTGCCGGCAGCTCGCACCTCGAGGAAGGACGCGCGGGGCACCCCCGGGAAAGTGGGTCACGCAGCCACCTGGCTGGCACGAAGCCCACGGCGCCTCCTCCAGGGAGAACCCCCAGAACTGGGAGCGGAGTTCCGAGGTGGAGCCCAGTCCCGCGCAAGGCCCGGAGATTGCGATCCCCGGTGGCTCCGGCCTCACCCTCCAGGAAAGAAACCGCAGGTGAGCCAGCAGCCGCCTCTGCCGCAGAAGCGGGCTCTCCGCGCCCGCTGTGGGGCGATGTGGGGCCCGAGCGCCCGAAACGGTCTGGCAAAGGGGCTCGCTAAAGAAACGAAGCCCCCCTGCCACCCTCCAAACCCACAGCCCACCGGCCCCAAGACTGACGCCCTCCTCCTGGGGCTGTTGTCTCATACCCCGACACAGTGATTACGGTGATTATTTTGCATTTATGTAACATGCAGTGTTTCCAAACTGCTTCCCGAGCTGAGAGCTGGTTATTAAATAAATAGAACGCTATTACATATTATTATTTTTGTGAAGAACTGCGCGGAGAAAGTGCTTTCTCGCTACATAGAGACGTGCATCCGACTGCTTCCCTGCAGGGCAGGCTGTGGGGCTTCGCAACCCCTCTTTCTCTGCCGTGCCACCTCCCACTCCCTTCACCCAAGCCGCGACCCAACTTTTCTGGATCCTTTCACTCCCTACTACCCAATCGAGCCCCCCATCCAGCTCGGAGCCCCGGGGAGGCACTGGATGGGGGGTGGAGGCGGTGGGACGCGCCTACCTGGGAGGAAGAATGCAGTCAAGCCGAGAGCGAGTCCCCACCAGCGTCCAGCGGCGCCCGCAAGCCCCATCCGAGCCATCGGGGGCCGGGGGTCCGGCGAGAGGGGCGGCGAGGAGAGCGCTCCTCGCGCTCCAGAAACCAGCCCGGAAGACGAGGGCGGCTCACTGGCGGCCGGCGGGCGCTCGGAGGATCCAGGTCAGCCGCAGCCGTCGGCCGGGGCGGGGTGGGCTGGGTGGGATCCGCGCGGCCGCAGTCCGGGGCCCGGGCCGCCGCCGGCTCAGAGGCTCGGCAGATGCCCGCCGCAAGTTGCTCGAGTCATGCCCCCTCGCCGCCTCCGCTGTCTTCGCCGCGCCGTGCCCGCCCTCTTCTTCCACGCAGAGCTGGGCTGGGGAGAGGGACCCACCCCCGGCGCGCCCGGCTGCCCGGCGCGGGCTCCCGGCCCCCGGCGCGCTCACACCCTCCCGCTCGCCTCCAACTTGCAGGCGTCCATGGCCGGCTGTCCTCCGAGGGTGGCGGGACGAGCCCGGCGGCGCGGAGGGCTCGGGGCCCAGGCGGCGGGCGCGCGGCTGGGCGGCAGCTGCCCGGGCGGCGCGGGCCGAGCGGCCGGGCGCGAGGAGAGCGAGCCGGGTGCGCCGCGCGTCCCCACCGCCGCCGCTCCGCCGGTGCCGGCGATCCGCAACAATGTGGAGCCGCCGGGGCGCCGAGTCGAGCCGCGCTCGCCGCTCTCCCTCTCTTTCTCTCACTCGAGCTCAGCCTCTCACCGCTCTCCCGTGATGTCAGCCCGAGGGGAGGGGTTAGCGTTAACCCCCTCCTCGCCCCGCCGCGCGCCCGCAGCGGCCCGGCCTCCGCCCGCCGCCCGCCGCCCGCGTGCACCTTCCGGCCCGCGGCCGAGGCGGGTCCCGAGCGCGGCAGCGGGGTCCCGCTCAGGCCCCTCGCCCCGGAGATGCCCCTCGGCCGCCTCTCGGCTGGGGAGGGGCCGGGGCGGGCTGCCTCCTCCCTCGCTGACAAAGGCGGGCAGTGACCCCTAGCGGCCGGCGTCGGGGAAGCCGTCCGCGGGGGTGGAGTTAACATGGGGCGGCGGGCGGCGGTGCCGCGGCGTCCGGCACGGAGAAGCCCGGTCTGGCAATGTCCGAGCTGGAAGGGCCTCCGCAGCCCTCTGCTCCAAGCCTGGCCCCATTTCACAGATGAGGAGATAGAGGCCCGAAGAAGGGCAAGGCGACTCGCCCAGGGAAGAGTGCCAGAGCTCGGATCCCTCTCCCCTGCATCGCGTGGAAGCTCAATGGAGAGGCAGCTAAGCGCGGGGCCAACAGGAAACAGCCAGAGAAGTCGGCGGTGGGCTTGAGTGGGTGTGATGCGGCCACTGAGGTTTCTGGTAGGGTTTCCTTTCTAAGCCCTGCTACCTTCAGGGGTTCCTTTTCCAACAATTGAAGCACCGTCCCCCTTCCCCAAGTACAGCAGCACTGAGCTCCGCTCCCTTTGCCAGCACCTTGATTTTGAGCGATTTGCAGTATTCCCGCGAAAGTGGCCCATCCAGTCAGTGTCCCTGGCAGGGCAGGGACTCTCCACCCCACCCCGTTCACCATCCACCACATCCGGGTGTGGTAGGCTTCCTGCCAAGGCGACTGCGCCCTCCCGGCCCTTGGCAGCCCGAAGCCTGCCCTCTCCCGTTTCCCTCTGGGCCTCCCATCCGTGTCCCATCGCCCGGGTGGGGGAGGCAGACAGGCAGGGTTTCCTAGTAAAGGGAGCCCAGTTCTCCCTAGACGCCTGACCGGACAATGCTCCCTTTGCCCTTTGCCCAGCCCTCCAAGTGGGCAGGAGCAGAGGGGACATTGCCGGTTTCTGATAACATGTAAATTCTGGTTCCTGAAAGGAGGAGGGGCAGAGGGAGGAGGGGTGAGGATAGCAGCACATTCCCACCGCTTGGGATCTGGCCCTGGAGTGTCTCGTGGATTCTCCGCTGCAGTAGTCAAATCCAGCACTCACATGAACACTCACCCACTCACTGTATGGTCTTTCACATTTAACAAATGTAACCTGGGCTCTCTTTGTACCAAAACACTGTGCCAGGCTTGGGGATACAGAGACACCATCATGGCCCTAATGGAACTCAGTCTAATTGGGGAGCAGGGGGGAAGACAGATATAGAAATGGATGCTGTAAAAAAACATTTAATATAGTGTGGGTGGGTTTGGTGGGTTGGGGAGAAAGTGCCCAATTTAGCCTTGGGTGGAGTGGGAATCAGGAAAGGCTTTGGGGGAAGGGAGCACAGGGTCTCAGTGAGTCATCGGACAAGGGGAAGTGCTGGAGGGAGGGGCATTCTTGCTGGATTTAAGGTAGAGGGTCAGCATGAGGAAAGGCATGAAGGTGAGCAACAGCTGGGTGAGTAGGGGGCCCACAAGTGGTCAGTTGGTTGTAGCCCCAGCCTAAAACTTGAGGAAAGGAGAGGCCTGCAGATTTGTGAATCTTGCCGTGTAGCCACTGCTCCCAGTTTTAAGCTGGGTAATGCCACATCAACTTTAGTTTGTGGCAGTCAGTTCAGCAGCCAGGAATCTCCCATCTGGCTGCTAAGTGCTTTAAGGGCCAGGGCTGAATTGGGTCATCGCTGTGGCCTCCAACTCTGTGCCTGGCACATCATAGGAACTCAGTGCATGGGTTTGAGGGGGCAATTCCAGATGCACCAATGTCTGCTAGTTCCCTGCTCTTGTTCTTCCACCCTCTCAGTCCTTAGGTAAGACTCTTTGATCATTTGCTCTTATATGGGCTTCCAGAGAGAGCGTATCTGGGGGGAGGGCTTGGCCGCCTGGGGATGGGTTGGGGGAGAAGATGGAGGCCAGTAAATGAGATAGAATGGTTGTTCACTCATCATTGTTAAACAAGCAGGGAGCGCTGCTGGAAGAAGTGACATTTGACTGAGACCCTGAAGGACGGATTAGATTTGAACCAAGGGAGAGAGAATCTCAGGTAGAAGGAACAGCTTGTATAAGGACATGGAAGTGCATGGAGGTGGGAGAGGTTCCACCTGTGTTGGAACAGCAGGCAGTCCAGTTTATTTTGCATTCTGGGAATGTGTAAGAGAAAGGGACAGGTAGGTGCGGCCAATATGCAAAAGGTCTGGAAGGTTTCCTTCAGTGGTGGGAAGAAGAACATGATCAAGTATCAGAAAAGTAAAGCTAGAAGCCCAGGAGTCTTTCTTGCTTCTTCCCTTTTCTTCAACCACATATTCCAATTCAAAAGCAAATCTTGTTGATTCTGCCTCTGATATATATCTTAAGCCTAGTGACATTGCTTCATTTCTGCTGTTATCACCCTAGTTCAGCCATTCATGATTTCTGCCTGGTCCTTTAATGCCCTCTGGTAGTATGGCCACCACATACTGAGGGGAAGGAGTAAAACATAGTGGTGAAGCACATGGGACTCTGGAGCTACTGCCTGGATTGGAATTCTTAAACTCCAGTTCTGCCACTCACTAGCTATGTGTCCTTGAGCAAGTGACTTAACTTCTCTATGCTCAGGTTCCTCATCTGTAAAATAGGGGGAAATAATAGCACCTACCTTAGAGAGGAGCTGTGAGGATTAAATGAGTTAAACATGTTAAGTACTTGGAACAATGCCTGGTGTACAGGAAAAACTGTTTAAGTGTTAGTCATCATTATTACTGTAATCTGTCTCTCCATATCCAGTTTTGTCCCTCTCTGCCAGAAGGATGTATGTATTTTACAAACTTTTTATTTTGCAATAATTTTGGATTTCCAATAGAGTTGCAAAGATGGTATAAAGTTTCCATGTACCCTTCATCCAGCTTTCTTAAATGTTAACATCTTATATAACTGTGGTATATTTATCAAAACTAAGAAATTAGCTTTAGTATAATACTATTAACAGAACTACATAATTTGTTTGAATTTCCCCAGGTTTTTTCCCCAATAATGTCTATTTTCTGTTCTAGGATCCAATTCAGGATACCACATTGCATTTAGCAGTGGATTATCTTATAATGCAAATGGTCAGGTCCCAATGCCTGAGAACCCTTCCTTGGCCTGCCAGACTCTGAGGCCAGTGTCAAGTCCTCAGCAAGATTTATAGCTTTCCTGTGTGCTTCTCACCCTGCTCCAGGGCTTTGAGTGGGAGCCCCTGGGCTTTCCTAAGGTTCCACCCACCAAACTCACCTTGTCTGCCTTCACCTGTGTTGGTCCATCTGCACCAACACTCTTCCCTTCTTTTTGGAGAGCTCCTTATCCTTTAGGGCTCAATTTACATGTGTCAATTCCTCATGGTGGCCCATTCAGCCCTTTGGACAGGGTGAGTCTGCTTCATTTACATACTTGTAACCACTTCAGTAATTACTTGTTTCATTTTTTATTATTTTTTTTTTTTACTTTTTTTTTTTTTTTTGAGACAGATTCTGACTCTGTTGCCCGGGCTAGAGTGCCATGGTGTCAGCCTAGCTCACAGCAACCTCAAACTCCTGGGCTCAAGCAATCCTACTGCCTCAGCCTCCCAAGTAGCTGGGACTACAGGCATATGCCACCATGCCCAGCTAATGTTTTCTATATATTTTTAGTTGTTCGGTTAATTTCTTCCTATTTTTTAGTAGAGATGGGGTCTCGCTCTTGCTCAGGCTGGTCTTGAACTCTTGACCTTGAGCGATCCTCCCGTCTGGGCCTCCCAGAGTGCTAGGGTTACAGGCATGAGCCACTGCGCCCAGCCCACTTCAATAATTACTTGTAGTGCTTTATTCGCTCCCTCCTAGGCTGTCAGCTCCTCCAAGGCAATGGCCATATCAGTCTTGTTCTCTGCTGCATCTCTAGCACCTAGAACATGCCTGGGACCTGGTAGACACTTAATAAAAATATGTAGATTGACTACCTCACATCCTGTGTCATCCTCTGCTAATCCCTTCCCCTCTCTGGGCCTCAGTTTTGTCATCTGCATACTGAGGAATTAAAATTGTTCAATGATTTTCAAACTGTGTTTTAAAAGCCCTAGAATTTCCTAGGCTCCCCACTCCTTGTTTCAGTAGGAGCCATGTTTAAAGAGCATGTTGTTTTCATGTACTTTAAACATCGGGCTTCTGAAAAAGATTCTTCTTAATGAATTTTGAAGATTCTGCTGCTTAAAAATGTTTGAAAAGCCCTGACAAATTATTGCATTATATATTACCTGTTACATTTAGTTGCATGATTTTACAACTCCATGATTTTTTTTCCAGGCAGTGGTGAGCCATTGAAGGTTTCTGAACAGAGAAGTGCTTATTGGGAGCTGTCAGAGCTGTGCTTTCAGAAGATGAATCTGGCAACAACGTGGGTAGGACGGACAGATGACGATTGGTCAGTGAAGGAGGAGGGAAGCGAGGAGAGAGGGTTGTCATGGAAGCCAAGTGAGAAGGGAATTTAATAGAGGAGGAGGAGGAGGTTGCTAATAGCAGCTGATGCTGTAGAAAGCAGGTGGGGATCAGAAAGGGTCTTTGGAAGCAGTGGCAAAACCACCAGTGACCTTTGAGAGAGTGATGTTGGTGGCCAAGCAGGGGCAGAACCCAGATCAAAGGGGAAGGAGGAGCAACTGGAAGGTGGAAAAGCAAAGGCAGCAGGTGTCCTCTCTGCTTTTGAGAAGTTTGTTGGAGGACAGAATGAGCGAGATGGATCAGAAGCTTGAAGAGGGTTAGCAAGACAGGCCAAGAGGCTTATTTTCTCCTTTTCATAGGAAATCAAAAGCTCCTGAGCATCTTGTAGTCAGAGAGAAAGGAGTTGGTGGACAGCGAGGGATTGGAGAAGCAGGTGTAAGAAGTGAGAGAGGATGTAATTTGTGGAGCAGGCCCTGAAGAGGGTGGGTGGTGAGGGGGCCAGCCTTGGGAAGGACCCCCCTTTCTCTGAGCTTGGAGGCAGGTGAAGAGAGCAGTGAAGGGGTGGAAGTTAAGAATAAAGTCATTGCAGTCAAGTGAGAGCTTAAGTTGCCTGCAGAGGGAGGTTGGAAGGTGGCTTCAGATTTCACAATTGAGAAGGCCAAAAGGAGTGGAAGGGAAATGTGATTATAATCTTCCAAAACCTGCAGGGAGAGAGGAGCAAGTGTAATCTGTGTGTCTTCATAGAGGAGAGCGAGGACCAGTGGGCATATGTTTTGGGGAGGTAGATTTCAGGTTGGTCTAGGGAAGACTTGTTTAGGCTTCCAAGTTGACCCACAGTGGCATGAGCTCCTAGTCACTTTAGGCCTGAGGCTGCAGGTCCATTTATCAGGGATGCCGTAGCTGGGCTTCTTGCCTT
Organism: Lemur catta; assembly: GCF_020740605.2. Classification (NCBI taxonomy): domain Eukaryota; kingdom Metazoa; phylum Chordata; class Mammalia; order Primates; family Lemuridae; genus Lemur; species Lemur catta. Next base: position 20,731,482 of record NC_059134.1, on the reverse strand, counting down.
GACATGGAGAGTCGATGTGTTGAGTTCCACGTTCCCTCCTGGCTCTGAGACTTGATGACTGTAGAAATGACAGCCCACTCCAAGGACAGGCAATTGGGCCTACCTTTTTCATCTGCCCCAGGGCTGGAGGCAGCAAGGGGGGCGCCAGACAGAGATCAGTCCTGAAGAAGGTGCCATCCCTAGGAAACTCTCCCCCAAGCCCTCCCTCAGCTTCCACAGCTCTTTCAGTGAGGCAGCTGTTGGGCTTGGAAAAAGCCCAAAGTCAATACAATAATGACTTCCCCTCCCAGCCACATCCTGGGCCCCTCTGTGTCATTCAGTAATTGGCTAATAAAGCTCACTTTGATGTGAGGGGAGCCCTATTAAGAAGTCCCCAAGATTCTCCAATCCCCTGAAATCTGTTGATAGGAGAAGATATGTTGGAGTGGTGTGCTGGCTGGGAGTCACCCCCTACTGTGTCCCTAATCCTCAATCTGGGGTCAGTTGAGCCTGAGGGCAAGGGAAGAGGAGAAGAGGAGGAATCCCACAGAGCAAGTATGGCCAAAGCCCTTGCTAACCCCAGGGAGGACCCACCTGGCATGGGTACCCTTCCCTAACCTGACAGGCCAACCTCACCCCAGGCAGTGTTCCTGGGGGTAGCTGGGAAACCACAGAACGTAATTACTGTTATCATCACCCTGGTGGCTGTGGTGATTATGGTGGTGCCTCCGTATCCCACAGTGCTTAGCAACATTTAATTACTATTATTCCCACAGAGATCACTGCAGAGCCTCCCTATTGCCTTGGCTGCCATTGCTCTTGGGGATGGATCAGCTGCAAATAGCTGCACCCACTCCCGGGTCCAACAATCCACCATGTCAATGTGCCACCAAGATGGCTAACAGGCAGCCAGCTCTCTTTGTGGGATCTGCATGGCTTTGGGGGCCAGAGCTCTCTGCAAGCATAGAAAGGCTCCAGCTCTAATTCTCCAGAAAACAAGGACTCCAGAAGGTGAATTAGTCCATGCCCTGCTCTGGTCGGAAGGCCCCCCCATGCATTCTTGTCAGTCGCCACATCTCAGATCCTAGAGAACTCAGGATGTGAGCGGAAGCAGCATTCCTCATTGGAGGTGGCAGTACTTAAAACTCAACAGCAGTACTGAGAAGAAGGTTTCATGGAGGCTCCACAGGGACCAAGGAGCTTAGATCGCGAAGGTGGAAAGGGACTAGGTGGAGCTCAGGGAGGAGCACGCCGGATGGGGGAGCGACAAGAGGGAAGAGGACTTGGAGAAAGGAAGACACTTAGCCTCCCCTACACATGCTTTTCCCTGTGATGATGCCCTTACCTCCGGGGTGGGTGTTGTGGTCAGGATAATTATCAGAATGGACTACTCGTCTAGAGGAACGAGAATTTTTTTGAGAGCCTTATGGAAGCCAAGAAATAGAATTTATTGTAAGGAAAGAGCAGAATTCCTGGGTCAGCCCAAGCCCAGAGGAGGAAGTGCGTAGTGGACGCCTGCCTGGGAGTGTGGACATGTGGCCAGGGCTGTAGAGCCTCTTTGGGTCTTGCCTCTTTGCACCTCAGCCCACATCAGGATCTGATGAATGCCACATCTCTCTGCCCTGCGAATGGCACATACTCACAAGGACGGTGTTTGCATGGCAACCTGCTGAAACCCAGCTGGGGCCCTGAGTTAGAAATCCCTGCGGAAGAAGGAGTCCTCTGGGAGGGAGGTGGCCCTGAGCCCAGACTCCCTGTGATCTGGGCTAATGAGGGATGCTAGTGACATGGAGAATCCCAAATGAGGACAATCCAAACCAGATTTCTATAATGCGAAGTGAAAAGAACAAGTATTACACATACACTGCATTATGATTCTGTAAAAATATGCACCTATAAAGACAAAAATGTGAAGGTGACATGGAGAAATGAAAATAATTTGTGGGTGAAGTTTTTTTATTTTAATTTTATTTTAAAATTTACTTTAATGTCATTATGAAGTTATTTTAATAATAGATTTAATTTTTTTCTATATTATGTAAAGTGCTTTTCCTGCAGAAATGAGCTTCTGAATTATATTTGATTTAGGTTAATATTAATGCCCTGCACTTCTCGAGCACACATTTCCAGGGAGAGGTGCTCCAGGAGGGTGCCAAGTGGTCTGGAGGTGACATCCAAAGGGTAGGCAATGCCCATGCAGGTAACTGAATTTTGAGGAACCTGAGACCATGTGTTGCTCGGGAGGCAGCCGGGCAGGGGGAGGATATTATGATCTGGAGTTGGGAATACTAGGTTTGAGTCCTGCATCTGCCATCTACTAACTGTGAGACCTTGGACAAGAAGGGCGACCAACCATTCTGGTTTGCCTGGGACTGAGGAGGGAGTGGTTCCCAGAACATGGGACCTCCAGTGCTAAAACTGGGAAGGTCCTGGGAAAGTGGGACAAGTCTGTCGCCCTAATAACAAGCTATTTTACCTCTCTGGGCCTCAGCCTCTTCTCTTGTAAGATGATGGTGATGACTCTGGACCTTTGTAAAAGCATCCTGTGAACTCCACCATCTTCACACCCGGACGATGATGATGATGATTGGTGGGGTGGGATGGGAGAGGGGGAGTGCGGGAAGGGGTCGTTCTCCCCAGCCTTGAGATCTGAGAGACCAAGAACCTGTCTGATGAACACCGTGATTTGTATGTGGAGAGCTCAAGGCAGCCGGTCTCTCACAACAGGCCTTTAACAATTCTCTCAAGAAATATTTACGGACCACCTACAACCAGCCACTGGGCTAGGCCTTGGGATGAGGCCATGAACAACTGAGACATGCTCCCTTCCTTCCTGGGACCAAAGTCTAACGAGGGAGGCAAGGGCCCACAGGGAAGTGGGATGATAGGGAAATCTAGGGGCCTTCGGGAATGTCAGGTGCTCAGGGACACTTCCCTTGTCTAGAGGGTCAGGAAGGGTCTGGAAGTGTTCCTGTGAGCAGAGCCCCAAGGCACGAGGACTGGCTAGTCAGGGGTGTCACGTGGTGGGGATATCAGGCACGGGGGAAGGAAGCAAGGAGGCTCAGAGGCTGGGCGTGCTGAAGAACTGAGAGTAGCTCAGTCTGGCTGGTGAGAGGCAAGAGGAGAGCATGAGAGAGGCGGCTGGGTGGGGTGCGTGCCCACGTTGCATGGGCCTTGTTTGCTGCGTTATGGAGTTTGGACTTCATCCTGAGGGCAGCAAGGAGCCGTGGTAGGGCAACAGCAGAGCAAGAATGTTTCCCACCTGGCCACTCAGCAGCCCCCACCCATATTGTGCTCAGGCTCTGGTTAGGCCCAGGAACCTTGGAGCTGAGGGTACTGGCTCTGTCTGTCCTACTCTGAAGGCTCTGCGCCTAGCCCATATGTGAAGCCCTCCTGCAGCTCCAAACCTGGTGGAGTCAATCTGTACGTTCCCCTGGCAGGGGCCCGATGCCTGGCACAGACTGTGCCTCCCAGAGAGCAGAGTGGAGCCCCCTCCCAAGCACGCTGCTGTCACCACAATGTGTCTGTGTGGGTTTGATGGCTGCGTGGCAATGGCGCTCAGGGCATGCCGGGGGCTCATGCAGCCCAGACAGCCAATAAATAACAAACAATTACACTAATCGGCCCAGCAATAGGGAGGTGGGTGTGCATCCATACGCATGTGCATGCACACACATGGACACAACACACACATTCAGATTCACTGACATTTATGCCCACACTTTCACTGAAACTCAGGCAAACACACGGAGAGATTCCCTGCTACCTGGCTGAGATGAATAGGCATGACATTACATTACATTACATTCATCTGAGACACGCCCCCTCCAACACGGACACATGCATATTGTAAATGCTCTGTATGAGGCCTCACACACACGTCTGCACACCTATGCTGCCCCACACCCCCTCTTTTATGAACACATCACAGGGATCCAAAAGGATCATCCATATCAAGTGTTTAGCACAATGCCTGGCACATAGGACTATTATATTAAGATACTTTAATGTGTGCACATATAGACACACACACATTGCCCCATATGCTCCTTTAAAAGCAGGTGCAAACACGAGAACTCCACCCTTCCATAAAACTGGTGCATATGTGTCCACAAACAAGATCACTCTCAAAGACACGCAGGTTGCCATAATTTGCTCTCCCCGTTGCACCTACACACAATCACAACAGCAATAATAACAATAGCAAAACCAGGTTGGGTGATTGCTTTATATTTTTCAAAGGGCTTTCAGACCTGTAATCTCATTTGATCCTCACAGCAGCCCTGTGAGCTAGGTGGGTGGAGCAGGCATTATTACCCCAGGTTTATGGTTGAAGCAGCAGAGGCCAGAGGGGTGAAGTACGCCATCTGGGAGGCGGCCTGAAACTCAGATCTGACTTCTCAGTAGAGAGCTTCCCACGGCCCTCGGATACCTTTTTGACAACTTTCAGCTCTCACCATGGAAAGCAGCAGCCAGGGCAGGGACCTGCTAGATTCTTGATTCCTGGTCAAAACATTTCCCGGAGTCAACCCCAGCTGAGAAGTGGGAATTGGAGGCTGATAAAGGGAAACTGCCATCATTAGAAATCCCATAAAGTCTCATTTACAACTCCCTGTCAGATGAAAGGAGCAATTGACTGCGTTGGAGGGAAAAGCAAATACCGATTTCCTTTAGGACTGCCCAGCCTCAGAGGGATGATCCTGGGATGATCCTGGAAGGTCCTGGGGGTGGGATCTTGTCCCATCTGGGCTCTCCCCAACTCTGTGCACTTCCTCTCCCCTCTGTCTAGACTGGCCTGTGATTCCTTCAGCTCTGGTTCGAGGTAAAGGGAGGAGAAAAGGACAAAGGAGAAGGCTTTTCTTCCCAGGAGTCCCCCTCTCTGCCTCCACCCGCAGTGGGAGCCTCTCTCTCCTGCTTGGTCCTGTGCTTTCAGGACAGGTTTGGCACACCATGTCCTACCTGGCTGGTGCAGAAATGAGGGGCAGTCTGCAAGCCCTCTTCCACCTGGCCTGCCAAGTCTACAGAGGCCAGGCCCTTAGATACGACAACTTCAAAAGGTGACAAGGGCAGCTTCCTTCCAGGGCCTGGGCTCAGTAGGGAGATGGCCTGATGGCAAATGGACAGGTAGAGTGGTGGTCCCTTTTGCTTCTGCTGCTGCTGCTACTTCCCTCTGTTTTCACTGTCATTGTGTGGCTTAGTTTCTGCATCTGAAAAATCCGGATAGTAACCCTAAACTCACAGTGCTGCTGTGAGGATGAGATGAAATGAGGTGTGTAAAGCCCACAGCATAGTGTCTGGCACACTGCTGGCCCCCACGAAGTCCGGCCCTGTCCCTTTCCCTGGCAGCTTCTCCAGGAATACCTCCCTTGCCAGGGCTGGAGGGGTGGCATGGCAAGAGGCACTTTCCCAGCCTCCTGGGTGTGCCAGCTCTGGCTGGGAGGGAGGGAGGGAGGGGACATCTGTTTGACACTCTTGTCAGCATCCGTTACCTGGTGTGTATTTTCCCAGGAGCTGATTACATTACAGCATGTGTTGATAAACATTTGGAGTCGGAGTAGAGAGGAAACTGAGCAGAATGTTAAGCGGGTGGTGGTTTGGTCAGGAGATTCTGAGAAAGGGCTGGCTGTGATGAGCTGGAAGTGGTGACAAGGGCCCCAGTCTGGAGGTTTCTTAGCCTGTCCAGCCCCTTTCTCTTTCTGATTTCTCTCCTCCTACTGCTCTAGCCCCCAGCAGGGCATCCGGACGTGGCTCCAGGGGCTGCCAGTTATAGCAGAATAGGTGTGGGATTTGGACCTCAGGCAGTTATGGGTTCCAGTCCTAGCCTGGCCACAGATTGGCTCTTGGCACTCTGGGCCAGTCCTTTACCTCCCTGAGCCTCAGTCTCCTCCTCTGTAAAGTGGGCTTAACATCCACTCCACTGAGTGAAGGAAAGGTTAAATGAGACGACATCCCCCATGCTTCACATATAGAATTAACTCTGGGTAACTGTTGGCTCTTTCCTGTTGTCCCCGGTTCACCCAGAGAAAAAAGATCACCCTAGCCTTCATTGTGCCTCAGATGTTAGGCAACTGTTTCTTATTTCTACTTTGAACTACGAGGAAGTGAGCTTGTGTTCTTCATGAGGCAAACTCCCCTACTCCCAACCTTGGCTAGGGCTGGAGCAGGTAACCCAGGGTGCGTGTTGACTCTTCCTCCCTAAGTCTCTATATACCTGTGCACTTACATGACAGCTGTAGCTAGGTAATTATTTGTACAGCTATCTGCCTGATGTCTTTCTCCCTCTCTAGTCCATAAGCTCTAGGAGGGGGACTGTGTTTGCCTGGTCACAATTGAATGCCCACGGTCTGGCCCAGGGCCACTGACAGGAATGAATGGCTCTCACCTATCTGCCTGGTCTAGAGTAGGATGGTCAAGATAGTCTATCTCTCCACAGTTGTTTCTGAACTTGGGGCACTGGCTATACCTCTCACTTGGCCTTTGGCCTAAATTGCCGCAAATTAACTTTTCCTGTGCATATCTCTAGTCTCTCTGAGGCTGTGGCCTTCTTGATGGGGTATTATATTTAGACCTTCAAGGGAAGGATGTACAACTGTCCCTCTGTCCAGCTGCCCAATTCAGTGGGGATGGATAAAGGAATAAATGAATGAGTGACTGCGAGAATGCTGTTCCCACCTCCCTCTCCTCCCTCTGTGGGTCCTTGAGCAGGCACCTGTCACCCCCGCCCACCTCCAGGTGCGCTGGCGCCTCCGACGCTGCCCGGAGGCGGGGCGAGCACGGCGGGCCCAGCGCCACCTAGCGGGCGTCAGGCCCGGAGAGCGCGCGGCCGGGCCTTTTCCGGCGTCTGGACTGCTGCCGCCCCACGGCGCCGAGTTGCGGAGGCCCCAATCGCTGCCCCTGTCGCCCCATGTCCAGAGGGTGTGCAGACCCTCCGGGGGACCGCACTCTGCCGGGTTCCGGGGCAGTTAGCCCGGGTGCCCAGGAGGCGGCCTTCCGCCCCTCCCCCCGCACATGCCGTTCCGTCCCTCTGTGCCACAAAGAGGCCATTGATTGGGAAGAGTAGCTGGGTTGTGGCAGGGAAGCTGGGGGACACGCGCGGGGACACACACACACACACACACACCCGCCCCTCCTCCTGCAGCGCCCATCGCTCTCCGGGCCGTGGGGGGGACGGGCGGGGGGCTGGGGGGGCTGGTCCTGGGAAAGCGCTGCCTCCCGGTGCTGCTTGGCCCCTGCTCGCTCTCGGTCTCCTCTCCATCCCCCTACCCGACCCTCTACTTAATTTTTGCAGCTGGATCATCTGCCTTTGGATGAATCCGCAGCACACGGCTGGCTCCGGGCTGGCCTACTTCCCCATCCCCCGGTGTGTGGTTTCCTCTTCGCAGCAAAGACCTTCCGTGGCACTTAGGGGCCCTTTTTAATACCAGGCGAAGCCAATATTGTTAGGAAAGAAGAACTGCTGCGACAGCTGCCGCAAAGACAAATACTGTGAAGTAATGCATCCCTGGCTGGTAGGGCGGCCTGAGTAGCTGCTGCCCCTGTTTGTCAGCACCGTCCTCTCCACACGGTGGCTAATAGGGGGCACGCAGCTCCCAGAGCAAGGAACGTGGGGGGACCCTGTAAGGTGGCAGGAGGAGAGGGTAGGGATAGTTTTGACAACAAGATTTCTCTGAATCTGTTGTCTTATCCTACCCCTAAAAGGAAACTGCCCGGACCTGAGGGTGTCACTGGATTTGAACCTTTGGGAGAAGTGGGACTTCTGACCCTTCTGCAAACTCTTGCTCCATTCCGTCTGTGGCAGGGAAGCCACCGCTCCCTGCATCTGAATTCTGGGCACCCCACCTTTAGAAGCCAGGAAGCCTCAGGTTCCCTATTTGTCCACCTGCAGCAGAGGGAGAACCAACACCCTCTACCGAGCCCCACTGCTGCTCCCTGCCCCCCACCCTGCCTCAGAGCTGGGCCCTGGTGGGAGTGGGGGGTGGCTGGCAGTTGGTACCCGTCAAAAGGGAACAGGGAGTGGTAGGAAACAGGCTCCTCAGAATCCTACCTGGTGCCTCCCTCAAAGCTCCTGCTTGCCACCTGGATGCCCGTGTGTACACAGGAATTGGCTGGGCGTGGGGAGGCTGACTTGCCTGGTTTGTAACACTGCTCCCTGCTCCCTAAAGCCAGTGCACAGAGTGTACCCCTGTATGTGTGTCCCCATTTGTGGGCAAGGCTGTTCCCACATGGGTGCCTGGAGATGTGGGTTTATTTGCATATTCACAGGCTCTCAGGGTTGGAAGGGACTTTGGAAGAGACCTTCCCCTCCTCCTCTCCCTCTGCCACTTCCATGCCAAATGTTCATCTGGGTTCTGTTTGATCACTCCCAGGGACTGGAAACTCACTTCTTTCCCAGAAAGCCCATCTCTGCTGAGGGTTGGAATACTCTGGAAACTGTGCCAGGCGATTGCCCACCACTTCCACCCCATCTACAGGAAAATAGGACCAGGACAGGGTGTCAAGAAACAGCACCCTGAGGTAGTTACAGCTAACGTTTACCAAATACCTGCTATCAGCCAGGCACAGGTACTAAGTGTCGCACACATATTCACTCTCGTAATCTACATAAAACTCCATGAGATCATGTTTGTTGTTATTTCCATTGTATTGAAGAGGAAACTGAAGCACAGAGAAGTTAAGGCACTTGCCCAGAGTCTCACAGCCAGGAAGGCTGACTCTGCCTGAGTTTAGTCACCACATTATATTGCAGGCACTGCCCAGAGAGAGGGAGGCAGAGAAAGGAAGAGAGACAGAGACAGAGACCAAGTGGACAGTATGCCATTTCTGGAAAGCAGAGCTCAATGGTGTTATAGACAACTGGGAACACTGGATAAGAAATTAAGACATCAGAAATTGCCTTTCTTCTTCTTCCTCTTCCTCCCTTTTTCCTTTCCCTTCTTTTCCTCCTCCTCCTCCTCCCCCTCCCCTCCTTCTCCTCTGACACCACCATTGCCCTTGCCTTCATCTTCTGAGCGCTTGTGGCTCAGGGTTCTCCTGAAGCAAGAAACGTCATCTGGGAGTTTCCAGGCCAAGGCAGATATACTGGCCTAGGCAGACATCAGGGGACATGTCACACTGAGGTAGCATGAGATAAATGTGGTTGGTAGCTGGGAAAGACCTAGGGAAGATCTGTATTTACGTTCTATACCAGCCAAGGGTTAGGTGGTACACGGTTCAGAAAGTTTTATGTTCAATTTTATGTCTAGACAGAGTTTGAGATGAGGCTATCACTTCTCTTGTAATTAAAGCAAGAAGGCTTCCCCAGGTGCTGCTGTCAGGAGCTCTCCTGCTGTCTTGGCTTTTCCATCTGTCCCCCAAAGTGAGACTAGGGTAGAGTGGGGTGAAAGAATGAGCACTGGATTAGGAGTTAGGAAACCCGGGTCTGCGACCTTGGTTCTGCCACCAGCTTACTGTGTTACCTTGGGTAAATTACCCTACTCTTCTGGGGCTCCACTTCCTTGCTTATAAAATGAGGGATTAAGACTGGACTGTCTATCAGGACCCTTCAGTGGCTGCATTCCCTGCAGTCTGTCAAACAGGGCTGCTGTGTGCAGGTGGGTAGTCTGTGCACTATGCAAGGACACCTGGACAAGAGGGACATGGGGGCTCAAATCCAGCCTACACTCTCTCTTCTCGCCAGGCCCTGTATCCTGGCAGGGCCCACCTCCACCTGGAGAAAGAGCACTTTTTCTAATTTGTGCAAAGGTATCACATGGGCTAGCAGTGGCCCTGCCAGGTCCCCATGCAGGGTGGCTGCCTGTGGTTGGAGTCAGAGTTGGGGGAGTGGAGAGGGGAGTTCTTCATCAGAAAGTGAGATTGTGAGTGGGGGACGGAGGAGAAAGGCTGTGGAGGGAGGATCACGAACGTGGAGGTAGAGCAGAGAGCAGTCGACGAGGTCGGGGTGTTGAGAGATAGGTCCCCGCTGACAGTGGGCGACTCACGTGGGGTGGGCCCTTCAGCTTCTGCCAGGGTGCCCCTGGGAGTGGTGGTTCCCTTGCCCCCCAGCCCAGCTCACGCCTGTCTCCAGTCACCCCAAGGCAGCCACTCTTTGGGGTGGCCTTTTCTGCCAAGTTTCCCTTTGGAGGGAGATGGGAAGGGGTTGGATTTTTCCAGGCCCCCAGAGGGCTGCAGGCTCTTTAGAGGGTATTCCCTTGTTCAACAACTCGTTCTGGAGGCCCACTCTGCCAGGCCCTGCGGTGAATAGTCAGGGGTGGACCCTGCCCTCAGGCACCTCACCGTCTAGAAATGGCCTTTGTCCCCTGGGATTGGGAGAGGTCTAGGATGTTGCAGACAGTCCAGTGTCAACACCAGGCCTTTGTCTGGTCTGAGGTGAAGACTGGTACCCTGGAACACTGAGGTCTATGAGAAGCCACCAATTTGGGCCTCGTTGGTGCTTGAGAAGTGGTAGATTAGATCTGCTGGGGACGGATTTCTGGGGACCCCAGCATCCAGGGAGAATGTGGGAAAACTGGGGATGAAGGGATTCTGCAAAGGAGGGGAGGTAGGGAGGTGGGGAGGCTTTGGGGTCACAACCTTACACTCTTTTGGCTGGGGGCGTTGGGAGGGTGTCCCATAGCTGGCCGGCCAGACTGGCCTCTGGGCAACATTTTGTTTCCCTTCCCTGTCCCTGTCTCCAGCACACAGTTGTTCAGAAGGAAAAGTAGCCCTTCCCATTCTTTTGGCTCTTTGGAGCCAAATCCTGCATTATCTGGCTTTCAGTGCTCTTTCACAAAAAAAGTCCCTCCTCTTGTCTAACCCTAAGTCCTTCTTACTGTGGGTCTTGCTCATTCTCACATGGCATAGCAGATGCAAGGTTTGGATGCCAACCTGTTCGAATGGCCAGGCCTTCCCCGGCCACTCTGTCTCCTGGGCAGTCCCAGTCATGTGGGGATGGGATGGTGCAGTTAAGCCCCAGGGCTGTCATCTTTGCAGTGACAACTATAGGAATGTCAGCATGCCTGTGCCAGGCAGGCCCACCCCTCTCTCCTGGGGTGCCCACCATTCCTGGTCTTTAGGAGAAAAGGACCACGGTGGGGGCTGATCATCTGTCTCATGCTCACTGGGTGGCTGTGCCAGTGATGTTGTTTTAAGGATGTCCCCACCCCCAGGCTGTCTTGCATCTAGTCTCTAGTACCCAGTGACGTGAGCTATGGGCTCTGAGCGGCTCACTGGAGAGGCAGTGCCCCTGGAGGGAAGCAATGGTGTGTCCAGTGGCCTGTACAACAGCAATGATAATAGTGATAAGAACAGAGAGCTGATGTTTATTGAGCTGGTGCTGTATGCCATACACTGTTCTGAGTGCTACGCACATGTATGAGTTTTCTGTTGCTGCTGTAACAAAAGGTCACAAACTTAGTGGCTTAAAGCAACACGGATTTATTATCTTTCAGTTCTGTAGCAGATTAGAAGTGTAACACAAGTCTCGCTGGGCTAAAAATACAGCTGTTGGAAGGGCTGCATTCCTTTCTGGAGGCTTCCTTTCCTTTTCCAGCTTTTAGAGGCCGCTTGTCTCCCTTGGCTTGTGGCTCCTCCTCCTCCACAACCAGCAAATGGCGTGTCTCTCTGACACTTCTTAGCACTTCTCTCTCTCTCTCCCAGCCGGGCAAGGGTCTCTGCTTTTAAGGACTCGTGTGGTTAGGTTGGACCCACCTAGATGATCGAGGGTAATCTCTCAATCTCAAGCACCAGACTTTAAACACATCTGCAGAGAGTCTCTTTTGCCATGCAAGGTGACATATTCACAGGTCCCAGGGATTAGGGTATGGACATCTTTGAGATCCATTATTCTGCCTACCACAACATACTTGAACTTTTTCATACAAAGGATGTATGAAAGGTAGGTAGTGTTATTACCCCCATTTTAAAGATAAGGAAACTGAGGCACAGAGGAGCTAAATAACTTGCCTGAGGTTCCTTAGACAGCAGTTCATTCAGAGTTCAAACTGAGGCAGCCTGGCTCCACAGTTGTACCTTAGTCACTGTGACAAAAGTGAATTGAACCAGAGAGCAGGAGGCAGGAGAGGTCCAAGTTTCGTGTTCCCCCTAGATCAGCTGAGCAGTGGAGTAATGTGTATTTACTGAGCACCTACTATGTGTCAGGCCCTGGGAGGGGCTCCCGGGGATACGTGATGGAGCTTCGGTCTGAACCCAGGTACTAAGCTCATTTTCTTTCCACATCCTATTGTTGTATGGGAGGATGTGAGACTCTCCTGCAGAGGTTAAATGGGAGAAAGGACTGAGCTCTGGTGGGGGCTGCTGGCCCAGGGCTCTGGATTGGGTCTAGGTGCAGGAGGAGCAAGCTGTGTCCTACTCCTTGCAGGAACCTGCTGGACCAGACCAGAGCCCGAGGGGCTGACTCACCAGGCGGACTCTTCCTGCCTGTTCATCACAATGGGGAATGGGCCCTCAGTGAGCCTGCGGCCTGCAAATCATGGAAATTAAGACCAATTAGAAGGGGAATCGGCGGCCCCTGGCAGGGCTTCCGGCCACAGAGGCAGCTCAGGAGCTTTATGGGATGTTTCCTCCCATTTTGTGGTCCAGCTGGGAGGCAGAAACATGCCAGCTCAGCACAAGGCCTTGGCAAGATGCGTCTGTGCAACTTGAAGGGCAGGGGGGCGTCACCCCCGCAGGATCCTCAGCCCGCTCAGCAGCCTGCCGTCTATCCTGCCTTCCCGTCCACGGGGACCACTAAACTCTGCGTCTGTTCTGCAGGGCCCTCTCTCAGCCTCACCCTGCTGGTTCCTTTCCCTTTATACACTGTCTGTCCTCCGGAGAGTCGAGCCTGGGGTCTAGAGGAGGGGGTCACCTTGAGGAGCTGCCTCTGCTCTGTGCCCTCCCCTCTGTGCTCCACACCTCCCGGCCGTCCAGAGGGGCCTTCCACTGCCCTGCCAGGGACAACTCTTGAACAAACCTTTCCCTTCCTTTTTCCCCCAGGGAAAAGGTGGCCGAGTGCTCAGAAGGTCCGCAGACCAGAGTAGTAGAGACCCCTATGGCTTTCCGGCCGTGGCGCCGGGATGGGGCCAGTGGCTGAAAGCCAAAAGCCAAATGAACTGTCTGGTTTCCAAAGTCCTTGGCTGCCTTTAGTCCTTGCCCCCTCAGCCTCATTCTTCACCCACACCCTTCCCCGTCCCGTGTTGAGAAGGACAGAGACAGGCCTGTGTGCTGGGGAGAGGGGCTGGCACTGAACGGGGCCTGAGAAGGGCAGAGACGTCTCTGGAATTGGGGGTGCATCTGGGACAATGGAGAGCGGGTGGTCTGCACCCTTCTCTGGGTGGAGCTGCCACACTGCAAGGGCACCCCCTGCCCACGCTCGGCCCTGGGGTCTGGTTTTATAGGGTAGGCCCACTGTGCTGGTTGGAAGTCACCTAGCGAGAGAGACCCGAGTGGAGTGCAGGGGCCCATGCCCTGGCTAGCGTGGGCCAACTGAAGGGGGAGGGGACAGGCAAAGTCCCAGGGGCAGCCGCAGCCTCTCGATACCCAGAGACGGATGTGCCAGGGAGGTGGCATGGGGGACGGTGGGCTCTGCTCAGGGGGCAGGGTTGCTCCACCGCAGCCTCAAGCCCGCCACTTCCTCCCTCCCCCGAGGACTGCTGAGGTTGTTCCCAGCGTCACTGTTCTCTGACTCTCATCACGGTGACTCCACCTCATGACTCAGCTCACTGCCCTTGGGCTGGTGGCCTAACCTCTCTGTGCCTCAGTTTCCTCACCTGTAAAGTGAGAATGACAATCGCACTAACCTCATAGGGTTATTATGAGGATTAAATGATTTAAATACGTAAAGTGTATAGAATGATACCTGCCACACAGAAAGTCTCTGTAAGTATTAGCTATTATTATAATTACTATTAGTCATGCTATTTAAAAGACCACATTATGCAGTTTTAAGACTGCAGGATCTGGAGTCAAGCAGACCTGGGTTGGAGTCCTGGGTGTTACACTTATAAGCTCTGTGACCTTGGGAAAGTGGCGTAACCTTTCTGAGTCTATTTCTTCATCTGTAAAGTGGGTATAATAGTAATAACGACACTGACCTCATAGAGTTATAATGACTACATGAGACAACTATAAGAATTTGCTGAATGAACTATCAGGGACCCAGCACAGCACATTGCTTCACCTTCCTGGATCGGGATCAGACTGAGAACAGTCTGTAGGGCAGCAAGTAGGGCTTCCCGAGACAGCCATGACCTTCAGGGTAGCCAAATGGTGCCAGGAAATTCCATAGGCAGGGTGCCTGCTCTTGAGCGGACAATGTGAGAACCGGAGCAGAATCCTGGTTCTGTTCCCAGGCCATCTTGGGCCCCAGAAGTGGCAGGCGCGATGACGGGGCCTTGGTTCTGTCTGGACTTTTCATGCTGAGAGTGTGGGCAGACACATGCCGTGGCCAGGCCCGTGAAGGGCACAGGCTGGGCTTTGTCCACGCCGGCACCTGCTAACGCTGATGGCACACTTGAGGTGGTCAGACATGACGGGAAGGAGTGAGATATGTGTCACTCCCGAGAGAGCCTTGCCTGGCCTGCAAATCTCAGGACAGTCCCCTGTGACAGGCTCTCAGGGCTCCACATCCTTTTTCTTTACAGCTATCATCACAATGTGTTCCATATAGAAAATTTTACATGACTGTTGAAAGTTTGTCTCCCGGGCCCCCCCGCCCCCCTCCTCTGAATGTAAGCTCCATGAGAGTAGAGACGCATCTGGGTGGTTCACCACGGGATCCAGGGCCTGTAGCCACCCCTGGTGTATGTGCTCAGTAATTTCTGGGTGACTGAGTATACAACAGTATGTAGTAGCTGGGACTTAGCGTTTATTATGTGTCAGCCACTATTCTAAGCACTTGACATGTATTAACCCATATAAACTTCACAATACCCCTGTGAGATAGTTATTAATATAATCCCTATTTTATAGATGAGGAAACTGAGATGCAGAGAGGTTAAATAACTTGCCCAAGGTCACATAGCTATCAGTAGGTGGAGCTGGGATTTAAGCCAGGTATTTTGACTCCAGAGTCCACGCTTTTAGCTGCTATGCCTTAGGGCCTGCTTAGAGGAATGAATGAGTGACCCACACTGGATGTTTATAATGCACACCGCATTTGGCAAAGGAGCTTTGGGGGAAGGAGTGAATGGCAGAGGGGTAGGTCACAGCTGGCCCCTCCTTATCTGGAGTGGGGACAGGGGACCCGTGGAGGGCACTTTGGAGGCAGTCTCCTTCCCATTCCCTGCCCACTCCCCAATTGGGTGCTGAGGGGTAGGGGATGAGTGTGCATCCAATTGGGGGTGGTTCCTGCCTCCTTCTTTCTAGAATTAAGGTCATGCAAGGAGATCAGGCATGAATCCCTTCCTCATCTTGTCAGGTGTGGGGGCCAGATGTCAGGTCCATGGTCCTTGGTTCTTGGTTCCCAGTACTGAAGAATGGTGACTGGTCCCAGGTCAACAGAGCAAATGAGCAGACAAAGCAGATGCAAGCTAGCAAAGTCCCAACTTTTATTAAAGCATAGCACCTTCCAGAGAAGGAGTAGGTTAGCCTCCGCAAGTGGAGGAGACCCTGAGTTTAACAAGATTTTTCCCTTTTATGCTGAGTCCCTAATTTTATGTTAAATGGAGGGTGGAATATTCATGATTTTTCTTGGAAAGGGGTGGAGTAGTCCCGGAACCGGGAACCCTCCCCATTTTTAACCTTGTAAGGCAATTTCCAAGGGTTGCCATGGTATTTGTAAACTGTCATGGCGCTGGTGGATGTGGTTTTTACTGTGTTAATGACGATAGATCACTTGAGGATGCTGTTACCTTACTTGTGCGCATGCTCCAAAGACCCTCTTTTGTGGCCTTTCTACCTCTTTCTGCTTAGCCAGTCCTTGGAGACCCCCCTATCATAGACCAAACATTTGTTTAGTCCTTGGAAACCCCCTTGACATGTCAGCTGTTCTTTTTTAGAAGCCCCCTCTGGTCAACGTGTTCTTCCTACTGTAGACAAGCATCTCTAGTACCATCTGTTTCTCAATGGAAACCCCCTAGACAAAGCATCTGTTCCCCTTCCTCCTTGTCCCAACCTAACATTCTCTGCCTCCTTTCAAGCCTTCTGTGTCCTTAGGAGCCCCTGCAAATGGGGTGGGGTCTTCCTTGTCACTGTAGGAGGGGGTTGAGGAAAGTGATTCAGGAAATGCTTCCACTCATCTGGTCTCTTGTTCCCGCCACATAGCCCATAGCTGTGCCCTCTTCCTGCCTATCTCTGCACCCCTCAGCATTTCTCTTCCCAGCTGTTTGGTTCTTGGCATATCCTGCTCTCTTTTCCAGGCAGACTTGCCCCTGCTGCAACTTCCTACCCATGCACTGGCCTCCTCTCCCAGAAGCCTTCCATCCTGCGTATGATGAACAAACACAAGAAGGAACAGGACCTGTGCTGTGCTCTCGGCATCCATCCTTAGCACTTCCCAGGATTCCTGCCAAGGGAGGGAGCATGTTTCAGCATAGTCTTGCCATCCTTAGCCCTGTTGATCTTGTTGGCAACGATTGGGGTGAGATAAGGACAGGGCCAGATTTCTTCTAAGTGGTAGGTGGGGAGAGTAGAGAGAGAATCTGGTTCTCTACAAAGCTTTGGTTTTGCTGAATGGGAATGCAAGTCTGGGGCCAGAGCTGAATTGCTCAGGACTCTGAGGGTCATGGCTCTATCCTGCAGAGTCCTCCTTCTCTGACCTCTGCCCCAGGCCACACCTCCAGGGCTCAGTCTCACCTCCAAACCAATAGGGAACCAACCTTTAAGGAGTATTTCTGTGAATATCTCCTGGCTCTGGCTGAAGGCAGAAAGCTGAGGGCTGGTGGTGGTGAAGCAGGGGCTGCATTCTGGCCTCAGCCCCACTGTTAATACAAGGTCCGTCTCTGAGATCCAAGTGTCTTCATTTACAACATGGGGGTGAGGCGGGGCTTGAGCCACATGGCTTCTAGGTCACCTCCAGCTTTAGGATTTAAAGAAGATGGTGCTACCTGGGAAGCCCCTGGGACATTTTTAAGCAGAAACTTCCCCCTTGGGAACATGAATAAAGAGAACAGCAGAGGAACTACCTGCTTTGTGTTGGTACAATGCCAGGGGCTTCACATTCCCCATCTCATTACCTCATTGAATCCTCACAGGAACTCTCTTCTTCTTTTTTTAATAGAAGAAATGGGAACTTGGAAAGACCTAAGTAACTTGTTCAAGGTCACATGGTATAAGAGGTGGAGCTGCAATCTTCTGTGGAGATTGTATGACTCAAGGTCTGTGTTGGGTGCCCTGCTTGGAGACAGAAACAGATGAATTGGGGTCCTGGGGTTGGAGCTGTACCAACTGGGATGCCATCCACTGTCCCCAGAGCAGAGAGGTTTGTCCCAGGGCTGGGACTGTCATATTCAAGGGACATTAACCCCTGGGGAGAAAGGAGGAAACTCCCTAGCAGAGGGCTGGGGTGGCAAGCATGGGAGACGAAGGCAGGAGGGACCTGAGCAGCAGCTGTGGGGTTGCCAGAGCGGGTCCCAGGAAAAGGACAGTGAGGGTGCCTGGCCACAGAAGTATGGGAGCATGGTTGTGGGGGTGTTCAGTCTGTGAGCCACTGCAGGAGTGCCCCCAGCCTGCCTGCCTTCCAGGTTGCTGGGGCATGCACCTACATTGTACACATGCACACACATGCTCTGACATCCTCTGTCACAGCATGCTGCCACAGACACAGGCCTGCACCTGGCTCACTCTGACAACACATCACCCCCTGGTGCTCACCTTGGCTCTCCTGTTCCCAGTCCCACCCACATCCAGCCTCTGTGTGTGTGTGTGTGTGTGTGTGTGTGTGTGTGTGTTCCTCCTTGGCTGCATAATTCTCTGCTGTCGTTTGGCCTCACCTGGGTTTGCAGAAACACATACACACAGTATGATAGTCTCTCTCTCTCTCTCTCTCTCACCTAAACGCGCACACACACACACACACACACACACGTACACGCACACATTTGCACATGCATCCCTCAGTCTCTCCCTCTGCTTCTCGGCTGCTGGTTTGCTGCTCCTCCTTTCTCTGCAGTCCATGCACAGCTCTGGGGCCTGGAGAACACCACTCACCTTTAAAGGGTCTGGATTATTTCTTCCCTTGTTTCTCTCCCCACTGCCTGCTGCCCCCTGATTTCCTAAGGCTCAGACTGTTGAGGGGCTCTGTCACTCACCTCTCAGTCTGTGCAAGCCCTGGGGTCCCCTCCCCAGCCTCCACGCAGGCTCTCCCCACAGCTGCGGAGCTGGGCAGGCCCCTCCTGGAAGTGGCATCCCAGGAGCAGCTGGCCAGGGAATGGCTACGTGGGTGGGGACAGGCAGGGTTGGGAAGGGATTTGTTTGCCTTGGATTCTTCACTGTGAAAATTTTTGTCCATTTGCCATGATCCATTGACTTCAGCTGATGTCATTCTGGTATGTGGGAGTGGCTTTGACATCCACGTAGAGCAGGGGCCGGAGCCCTGACCCAGCAGTCGGAAACCCCAGTTTCCTCATCAGATATACAAGGAGTTTGGAACTGATGATCTTTAGTCCTAACATATTGAGAGTCTAGGAGGCTTCTACTTTATTTAGGATTTAGCTACACCCTGATCATTCCAATTAAAATCCCCCTCTCTGTAACTTACTGTGTACACAGACATCACGCATGTGAACATGCAGACTCACATATGCACATGCAAATGCAACTTAGCTGCTCTGTGTTGTCCAGGAACTTCCCCAACTCAGCTGGGTCCCAGACCCCTTCTCAGGGTGGGGCCTTTGAACAGAGGGAAGTGTGTGCATGTGTGTGTGTGTGTGTGTGCACATGTGTGTGTGTGTGTGTGTGTGTACACTCTACACCACTCTGTGATGCATCTCTGGGTTGAAATGTGCTTCCTGGTGACCTGGGAGCCCACCAGTCTGTCCATTTATCCCCACACCCCCTCCTCTAAGATTAAAGACTGAATCCTGAGCCTTGCTCTCGCTGCACCCCTTCCTTGGCTGTGAGGAAGAAAAGGGAAATGTGGAATGGTCACAGGACCCTAGAATGTCACAGCCAGAAGGGACCACCCTGACCACACTAGCCTAGTCAGCAGGTTTCCAGACATTTTACTTACAGCATGGCACCTGGGTTTTGACCAGCTCTCACCTAGCAAATGAACAAAACCGATTATAGCCAAAGTCCTTGTGTTAAGGCGGGTGGGAGCTCTGCTCAGTACCCGCCCCCATTACTGCTTCTATACGCCCCCCAGTGAGCGAGCTTCCTGCAACCCTTCAGAACATTGACAAATACACCTTAAAATCCATCCGGCTAGCCCACTGGTTCTTCTATGTGGCCCCCCAGACCAGAAGCATCAGTGTCACCTGGAAACTTATTACAAATGCAGATTCTTAGGCCCCACCCCAGACCTGCTGAACCAGAAATCTGGGGGTGGACCCAGCGACTCATGTTACCAAGCTCCCTGGGTGATTCTGGTGCACACTCCAGTTTGAGAACTGCGGGTCTAGTATAAGCCCCTTACCTGATAGATGAGGAATTGAAGCTCAGAGGGAGGTGTGCCTTACCCAAGGTCACAGAAACCGATGTCATTGTCAGGTTGTGACTCTAGGCCAGATTGCCTGTCTTTGAAGGTGTGTATGGTGAAGCTGTGGATTATTTTGCTCTTCCTTCTCATTGGCTGATGCAAATACTCAGGGATAGGGGATCCGGGATCCGAGCCAGAAGGTAAGGGAAGCTGGGAAATGTAGCTCCTAGTGACACAACACAGGGCAGGGAGCACGAAATGGGCTGGGAGCCACAGCAGATGATGGGCTCACTCGTTCCTCCTCCTTTCACTCACTCGCTCAGTCAGCGTTTATTGAGCACCTAGGTGCTGGAAGGTGATGACAAACAAGAATACTGCATCTTGGCCAGGCGCAGTGGCTCATGACTGTAATCCCACAATCCTAGCACTCTGGGAGGCTGAGGTGGGAGGATCGCTTAAGGTCAGGGGTTCGAGACCAACCTGAGCAAGAGTGAGACCCCCGTCTCTACCAAGAATGGAAAAAATTAGCCGGGCATGGTGGCACGTGCCTGTAGTCCCAGCTACTCAGAAGGCTGAGGCAGGAGGATCGCTTGGGCCCAGGAGTTTGAGGTTGCTGTGAGCTATGATCACGCCACTGCACTCCAGCCAGGGTGACAGAGCAAAACTCTGTCTCAAAAAAAGAAAGAAAAAAAAGAAAGAATTCTGGGTCCTGTTCTCACCAAGCTTAAAGTGCAGCAGTCCCTGGACCACACCCCTCACTGCCCACCCGCAGCCGGCCAGGGGTGCCTGCTCACCTAGCCTGGGGTTTGGCAGGGAGACCTTTATCCTCAGGGAGGCTGTGCTGAATGAACAGTGGCCAGTGAGAGACCCCCTGGGCCTGGACACACGAGGAGTGTGAACAAGGGCCTGGTTGAGGGCAAAGGTTCAGGGTATGGCTGGTCATCACTCATGTAGTACGTCTGGGGGGTCTTCTTGGATGAGGCAGATTCTAGGAGAAGACTTTAGGAAGCACAGGTGCCTTTGAGCACAGGCCAGTGTGAGGGAGTTGGTGGGGGGCAAGTAGGCATGGAGGAGACCCCAGAGGGGCCCGTGCTCGGAGCGTGGCTGGCGTGGGTTAAGGTGAGTCAGGGTGGAGGGTGCCCGCCCTGCTACCAGTTCCCCAGACGCTTGGAGACTTCTGCAGAATTCAGGAGCGTTTAACATCTCTGGCTAATTAGCTGCTGCCTGCTACCGTCCAGGGAGGGGAGGGGAGCTTGGAGCCAGGCAGCTTTGAAAGCCAGTGCTGCTCCTTGACAAAGCCAGCCTGGGGAGGTTTCAAAGACAACTTCTGAGCAGCCTGCACGTTTCATGTTCATTAGATCCTCGCTTCCCAGGCTCCAAAGACAAACAGTGGGATTTAAGAGTTTTCTTCCCTTTTTGGAGCCATTTCATCCTGAGCTAAGCATTCAGCTGGGGAGGAGGCAGAGCCAGCTGAGCTCCTTGGTCCACCACATCCACAGCCTAAGCAGAGCCCGGCTCCATCTCCTCTGCACACTGGAAGCTTCCCAGGGGCCCCCAGAAGCTCTGGACTGGCCCCTGCCCCCGGCTAGGTGAGCAGGTGCCCTGGCCAGCTGGGGGTGGGCAGTGGGGGGGACCATCCAGGGACTGCTGGACTTTAAGCTCGGTGAGGATGGGACCCAGTATTCTTGTTTGTCATCATCTCCCAGCACCCAGGCTCTCAGTAAATGCTGACCGAGTGAGCGAGTGAGTAGAGGATGAACGAGCTTGCCCATCGTCTGCTGTGGCTCCCAGGCCATTCGTGCTCCCTGCCTGCTTTGTGCCACCGGGAGCTACATTTCCCAGCTTCTCTTACCTTCTGGCTGCTGGATAGGTTCAGCCAATCGGAGGCACTGGAAGAAGATGGGAGGAGAGGATAAGCCAGGCTATTTCTCCCTTGTCTCTGTTTTGGGCCGTGTCTCTGCAGCACCCGTGTCTCCTCATTGGCCCCTGTCTGCACGGCCCAGCTCCCTCCAGCTCTGTCTGGTGGCCTCAGCATCTAGGCTCCTAGACACTGCCTCCTACCTCCTGCCCCAAGAAGGGGACAACTTCCTGCTCTTGCTGATCTGGGTCACCCTACCTCTTCTGTCATCTGTACAACCAAACCCCTCATTTAAATCCCTGTGCTTGAAAGGCCTGGAGTGGTTTCTGTTTTCTCGGTGGACTCAGCGAAATGAATGAGTGGATGCGCTACTCGTTCCTTCAGAGAGGCCTGTGTGTGAGCAGCGGGGTCCGAGTGGGTTCGCTCTGCCTGGGATCTGGAATCCTACAGATGTGGCAGCCTTGCCCTGGGCAGGACGCCCCATGCCACTGCCGGGGCACACGCCTCTGGCATGTGCGTCTTCCTCTAGCCTGGGGGATGTTGCCCTCCTATCCCGGGATTGCTCACTCCCTCTGAGCTTGGCGCTGCTGCATGATGCAATAGTATGAGACGTGGCCCACCTCACACCCGTTAGGATGGCTATTAGCAAAAAAAAAAAAAACAAAAAATAACAAGTGTTGGTGAGGATGTGGAGAAATTGGAACGCTTATGCACTGTTGGTGGGAATGTAAAATAGCGCAGCTGCTGTGGAAAACAGTTCGGCGGTTCCTCATAAAATTAAGCATAGAATTACCATATGATCCAGCAATTCCACTTCTGGGCATATACCCAAAGGAATTGAAAGCAGGGTCTCGAAGAGATGTTTGTACACTCGTGCTCATAGCAGCATTATTCACAATAGCTGAAACGTGGAAGCAGCCCAAGTGTCTGTCAATAGATGAATGGATAAGCAAAATGTGGTCTATACATACAATGGACTATTCAGCCTTAAAAAGGAAGGAAATTCTGACGCATGCTACAATATGGATGAACCTTAGGACACAACACTGAGTGACATAAGCCAGACACAAAAGGACAAATACGACATGATTCCACTTATATATGAGGTACCGGAATAGTCAAAATCATAGAAACAGAAAGTGGAAGAGTGGTTGCCGGGGCTGGGGGAGAGGGAATGGGGAATTATTGTTTCATGGGTACAGAATCTCAGTTTTACAAGATGAAAAGAATTATGGAGATGGATGATGGTTATGGTTGCACAACACTGTGTATTTAATGCCCACAGAACTGTACGCTTAATAATGGTTAAGATGACAAATTTTATGTTATGTGTATTTTTGTGTTCTATTTTGTATACTACAATTTTTAAAAAAGTAAAAAAAAAAAGTGTCAGATGTGGCATAAAGGCACAGCAAGGTGCAAAGAGGGAAAAACCATCTGCAGCTGCTGCCAGACCCTGTGCAGGCCTTTTAGTCTCTGTCTCTGTGAATGCTCACAGTGACACCGCTGGGCAGGTCATCTTCTCCTCATTCTACAGAGGAGGAGGCCGAGACTCTAAGAGCTTAAGTGACCTCTTTCCTCTCTCACAGCCACAGGATCATTAGGTTCTGTCCATTCGCTCTCACTCTACGCCTCTCCTCACCCACCTGCCCCGTCCTCTCCTCTCCTGCTCACCGGAGCACTCTGAGTCCGTCGCCACCCCTCTAACTGGCCTGCCTCCCCCAAGCTTCCTCCAGCCCGTCTTCTACACCCCTGCCAGGGCTGTTTTCTAAAACACAAATCGAACACGTACCCCATTGCTTGAAACCCTTCAACAACTCCCACTGCTTAAGGAGTAAGTTCCAGTTTCCCTGGCCTGGCAGTCAAGGCCCTCTGGAATCTGGGCCCAGTGCCCGTCTCCAGCTGTGTCTCTTCCTCACCTTCCCTCCCTCCCCCTGCCCCATAATTCAGCCTTGTGAAGCCACGTAGAGTGTCTCTAACAGAGCTGGTGGGTCATACCTCCTTGCCTTTGCAAGGACTGTCCTTCTGCCCTGAGGGCCCCTCTTCCCCATTTCCCTGAGAAGCTCCTGTCCTTTCTTCCAGTCCTGGCCTCGGCATCTGCCCCTCCAGGACACCTTGCACAGTGCCCTGGTCGAGGTTGTCTTCTTGTTCCCGTTGCAGTCAACACACTGTATTGCAGCCACCTGTTTATATCTCAATTTCCCTCCTACACTGCAGGTTCCCCCAGGGCAGGAGCTATGTTTCATTCACTCATTCATTTAAAAATATTTATCGAGCACTAGCTTTACGCCAGGCACTGTGGCAGACCCTGGGATGCTTGGTTCATGTCATGGAGTGTATGGTCTAGTGTGGAATAATCAGTCACACCAATAAATATATCACTATAAATTATGAAGGAAAGGTAAAGGGGGTGATATCTTTGGTGTCTGGTACTAGTAGGTGCTATTGCTGGCCCATCCCTGGGCACCAGAGGACCCTAAACACCCAGGGTATTTATAGTGCTGCTCCCACGCTGTGGGAGGGGCCTCCTCTCCTTGTCTCCTGTCTCCAGGGCCTGGAGCACAGTGGGTGTGCGTTGAGTGCAGGTTGAGAGGAAATTGGAATCACATTCCTGTGTGCGAGTTGACATGGGCCTTGCTGTTGGGAGGAGCTCAGGCCACTAGGCAGTGTGGTCAGGGCTGGGCAGGGCTGCCCTTCCTCTCTCTGAGCACTCCCCCCATGGCCATGGGGAGCAGGAAGAGGGGAGTCCTTTCAATTCTGTTACTTACTAGCTGTGTGATCTTGGGCAAGTCATGTAGCCTCTCTGAGCCTCAGTTTCCTCTTTATAAAATGGAGGTAATAATAGTACCTATGTTGTAAATTTGCTATGAGATTTAAAGTAATATACAGAAGGTATTAGAGCAATGCCTGGCATAGCATACGTGCTTTGCCAACATGAACTATTTGTGTTCTTTTTACTGCAGGTTCCCAGTGCGTGCCTCGCTATCATGCATGTACCCGCGCCCTGCCCCCATCCCACACCCGACCCAGCTCCCTCTGGCCTGGCACGCGACTGGAGTCCCATCTTCTCCTCTTGCTAAGAAGCTGTGGGTAACTGGGGCTTAATTAAGCATGCTTCACTGGGGTGTGATTAGCGCCTGCTGTATGAGTCAGCAGGGACAACCGGGATGGGGGGACAGAGGGGATGGAGGGAGAGTGGAACAGAAAGAGGCTTCTGGTGCCCGGGGCTGCATTTCCAGGCTCAGCAAACCCACTTTGCTCAACAACTGAGGGGGATAGGACGAACAATCCCTCAGTCTCTCCAGTGCCTCTAACAGCTCTCACCAGACACTCCACCTTAGCATGGAGCTAGAGCTGTGTGGTTGTACTACTCGTTCATTCATTCGTCCGGTAACTATCGCTGCTTGCTATTGCCGGGCACTGTCTTAGTGCTGGGGACAGTGTACTGAGCAAGTGGACTCAGATCAGTGCCTTCATGTAACAGACAGACTTGGGGCAGAGATAGGCACATAGAGACTAACATGCCCTGTGACCTCTGCCACCATGTGGGGGGAGGGGCGCATACAGGAGACCCCAGAAGAGCTCACTTTTCCTTCCTCTGGGTGTCCTGCCTGGCATAGCCTCCTACCCTCTTTCCTTACCTGTCTATCTCCCCCACCAAACTGCAGGCAACCTGAGGGCACAGACTACGTGGTATTTACCTCCAGGTCTTGGCACAGTGCTCGGAACATAGCAGGTGCTCAGAGAATTGGTGGGTTGGTTGGTCAAATGAACCCCAGCTCGGGAAGCAACTGGTTGCACGACTCCTTAGAACAGAGGTTGGCAAACTGTAGCCTGCAGGCCAAATTCACCGCAACCAGACCATTCTGTATGGTTTTTAAACTAAGAATGGTTTCTACATTTTTAAAGCGTTGGCTTGTTGAAAAAAAATCGAAGGATATATGTCTTAGAGACATAAATGGGGCTGGCAAAGCCTGCAATATTTCCTTTCTGGCCTTGTACAGAAAAACTTTGCCCACCCTGCTCCAGAAGCCCGTCTGCACCTGTTTTCTCATCTAGAAAGGTGAGGCCTGAATTAGGTGCCACAGGGGCAAGTCCTGTGATTAATTCTTGAGCCCAGGAGTGTGAGGTTGCTGTGAGCTAGGCTAACGCCATGGCACTCTAGCCCAGGCAATAGAGCGAGACTATCTCAAAAAAAAAAAAAAATTCTGCATTCCATGGCTCTTGTCTTTGTCCTTAGGGATCAGTGTGGCACTCATGCTGGTATCACAAGCACCTCCACAACGCCCTGCATGCAGCTGGTGCTCAGGAAAGGCGGCTGCAATGTGGAGGTGTGGTCGCCCTTCCTTCTGTGGACCTCCCCGGCGGGGCGGAATCCTGCTCAGAGACCCCCAGAGGCTCTGCCGCTGCCAAGTCCCCATCCTCCCCCCTCCTTCTGGAGAGTGAAGCGGTCACACACCCTGTCCTTGGCCCACCATTTAGTCGGTGAAGCATCTGTCGGGGGCTCTGTGATGAACTTCACAGGTGTAGGAGATGCATACGGGGTTTTGGGGGACAAGAAGGGGCTCTGAGACAGCTGTCGCCATATAGCTGTGTGAGCTTAGGCAAGTCATTGAACTCTCTGAGCCCTTGTTCCCTCACCTGAAACATGGGGACAATAATTCAGCACCTACTTCCCAGGCTTGCAGTGAGAATTCAAGGAGGTAATCAAACGCGGAGGCGCTGTGTCAATTCCACAGTGCTGTCCAAGTGCTAGTGCTATTGTTACTGCTGTTACCGGACACATTACAGGTACTCAGCTTTGTCACTTGGTCCCACTGGATACAACTGAACAGGGAAGGTGGTTCTGGTAAGAAGGAGGGTTTCCTTCTTGAAGATCAGGGTGGATTCTAAAGCTGCCCGTCAGAAAGGCGTGGTGAGTGCCCCAGGGGTGGGTGTTTGTGGCTTTGGGGTTCCCCTGCCTAACCTCTGCCTGCCCCTTCACTTGTGAAGGCTGAGAAACGCTATGGGAAGGGACAGTTTATTAAGGTCCTGGGAGGGTGAACTCCCAGAGTCTTGGTCCCCGATGATTCCCTGGGCGAATGGTTGGAGCCAGACCCCCATGGCAGTCTTAGCAAGGCCCCACCATTACCTCTGTCCACTGGGAGGGAGTTTGGCTTTGCTGCCCAGCCTGGCTGCCTGTCCCCTTCCCTGGGGGCTCAGACTGCCACAGGGTAGCTTCGTCGCTCCACTACCTTGACATTTGCTTAACATTTTCTTTTCCGTGAGCTCTCCTCCATATCATCCCCTTGGTTTTCCACAAGAACTCTATGTGGTAGGAGTATTATTTCCCCCATTTTATAGATGAAGATACTGAGGTTCAGGGAGGTTACATGATTAACCCCAAGAAAGTGTCCCAGCTGGGATGAGATCTGGGCTCCTTACTTCCGGGGCTCTTTCTGTGGCACCAAACTATCTTTCTTCACTTGCCTCCATTGTCCCGGCAAATCTGCCTTCTTTTTGCCCTTCCCCTGACTCTCGGCTGCCCTCCCTTTGTCCCAGCTGACTCACGGACCTGGAGAATCCCCGACTCCTACATATTTGTGTAGGTGTGGGTGCAGGCTGGCTCCTGCACTGGAACCGCCCGGACAACAGGGGGACTTTGGGGCCTCCCCTGCCTGGCCCTGACCTTGGGGTCTGGGGATGGAGATGGCTGGGGAAGGTGCATGCCAGGGGCACTAGGGAGGGGATGTCAGACTCAGTTACCATAACGTGGCATATTCACGCTGCCACGGGGGCCTGGGTGTCACACCGCATTAAGCAGGCACTCAGGGCTTGCTCCCTCCAGCCCAGAGATCCAGCCCCTTTCTCCCTTCTCCCTGCTTGATGCCACACTTCGTGACATTCTTGACCCCTGGGTATGTGGTCAGGACCTCCTGGGTGCCGGGCCTTTGGGAGGGACTGAGTGTTTGATGGGGCCAGGAAGCCTTGAGCCCTCAATAGTTTCTCTGGGCTCCTCGGGGGCCAGGCTTCTATTTCTTGGTCGGGTGGGGGTGGGTCCAGGGTTGTAGGGCCAAATCCATTCCTCTCCGTGGGCTCAGCTCACAGGTGAAGCCCAGGTACAGGGGCAGGCTACAATGGGGAAGAACTGCAGGCTTGCTCCTAAGAAGAGAAGACCCTCCCAGGCCTATAGGGACACCTGGCAACCCCCTCCCCACTGCAGGGGCCCCTTTCTGTCTTGTTCATCTTCAGCTTGGTCTCTGCAGCTCTCCCCAGTTCCTGCAAGCACAGCATTGGGTGGAGGCTGGTAGGGTGGGCAGCAAAGGGAGAGCAGAAAAGGCCCACGCCCACACCCTTGAGGGTTTTGGGGGGAGGGGGCACATGGCTCTGTGGGTGTGCAGCATGAGGAGTGACAGATGGGGGCAGAGGGCATGAGCTGGGCACTAGCTGAGCCCCAGAGTGCAGGGGCTGGAGCTGCCCCAAGGGCCTGGCCAGAGCCTTCCAGTCTGGCTCCGTTACCACTGACTTCATCACCCTCACCAGGACTCTGGTCTTCCCAGTGCCCCTGGCACCTCCAGCCTTACCTCTCACCCCATTGTGTCTGCCAGCCTGCCGACACCCTGGAATGCAGCCCAGGTCTCCTCCTTGCTCCAGATCCTTCACTAGCTCCCTATTGCTAACAGGACAACATCTGAACTTTCCAGCAGGTGCTCGTGGCCCATCAGGCATCATGTTTCAGCCCTGCCATCCTCTGCAGCCCACCTCTGTCTCCTTCCTATGCCCATGGCTGTGCTGTAGCCGTGACCCTGTCAGCCCCAGACACACCATGTTAACTCTGCTCTTGCGACCTGGTGTGTGCAGACCCCTCTGCAGGGATCGACTGTGACCCCCGCAGGCCACCTGGAGAGATTCCACACGTCCTTGGTGTTCCCTCTCAAGATCCAGCTCCACTGGGGGAGCCTGTCTGGCTTCTGCTCTCCGTGAGCTGGCCACACGAGTGGGCACATACCTTTATCTTAACAATTGTCTGCTCGTGTTTTGTTTTTTGTTGATGTTTCCCCCGACTCTTGACAGTGAGGGTGGGTGGAGGGCAACATCTTAATCACCTCTCTACCCTCACCAATAGCTCTGTGCTTGGGCTACGTTGCTGAGATTTAATAAATGTTTGGAAAATGCTTGAATTAACAAACTAATTAATGACTGAGGTCATTGGAGAGGTGCTCAAGGAGTTCTTCCCATCTCCCTGTTCCTTCCCTGATATCTCTGACACCTTCCCATGGGACAGAGGGAAACAGGTCTCAGCCCATAGTCCAGGCTGCCCATAAAGGGGCTTGGAAACCAGACACCGGGCACCCGGGAAAAGAGTAATATGTCCAAAGCACTACTAGTCCTGCCCCCATTACTCTCTGATATCCCTGTGGACAAGGCACTGTCTAAATTTCTGGAATTTAAAACTGAATCCAGCCTCGGAGGCAGCATGCTAAGCCCCAGTCAAAGGAGCTGCATTTGCCGTGACATCATCACCTCGGCCAGCTCCAAACTAGGTCAGGGCCTGCTGGCAGGAGTCGGCCGGCACTGGCTGCCCAGTGGCCTGGCCACGTGGCTGCAGCTTCTGGCTAATGAGAGCAGGAGGGCTGCAGAGGGTGTGGGGAGTAGTTGGAGTGGGGCAGGGCAGGGCGTGGAGCAGAAGGTAGGACACCAAGGCCAAAGCAGATTGACATGTCCTCCTGGCCCCTCTCTTATGAGTTAATTAGCTAATCAGCCATTTGTTCTTTCATTCTTTATTCTACAAACATTTATCAGATCCTTGCCTTGTGTCAGGCACTGTACTAGGTGCTGGGGTAGGAGGAAGAGATCTTCGTCCAGAGAGGGAGGCAGACATAACCAACCACAGTGCGATGAGCCCGTGTGACTTCGGGTGTGTACCCGGTGCCCTGCGCTGCCCAGGGGAGGGGACAACTGGGAGGGTCTATGGAGGTCAGAGAGCCACCATGTCCTGAGGGCTCGCTGCTTTCACATATGCAGGCCCAGCCTCGAAGCCCCTTTTCTTCCACCTACACTCCACCCACCAGCGTGCTCTAGACTCTGTCTCCAAATCTGTCTCCAATGGCATCCCCCCAACTCCACTGCTTCTGCTCTGGCCTGAGCCTCCTTCTCTCGCCTGGTGACTGCAGTAGCCTTTTAATGCCTTTTAACGGGGCTGCCTGCTTCCACTCTCATCCATTTGCAATCTATTCTCACGTGATGGTGAAAATGATCTTGTTTTAAATATATAGTTTTAAATAGGTAATACATGCTCTTGGCACAAAATAGAATGATTTAAAAAAAAAACACTAAATAATCAGGAATCAGAGTGTATCACTCCTTTGTTTAGGATCCACCCAATGATTTCTCTTCTACTTGGAATAAAATCCAGACTCGCTGCCTGGCCTGCAAAGCCCTCCCTGACCTGGCTCTGCCTGCCCCTGTGATCCCACTTTGCCCCGCCCTAGAAGTGAACCAGTCTGTTCCTCAAATAGGTCAGTCTCCAGCTCGCCTCCTAGGGCCTCGCACATGCTGTTCCCTCTGCCTGGAACACTCTTCCCAGACCTCTGCTTCGCTGTTCCTTCTTGTCAGTTGGAGCCCAGGTTAATGTCACCTCTCAGAGGGGTCTGCCCTGATTACTAATCTAAAGTAGCCACCAGACACCTTCTATCTTATGACTGTTTTTTTAAAAAAGCTTTATTGAAGTATAATTGACATATAATAAACTACACAAATTTAAAATGCTCAGTTGGATGAATTGTGACATATGCATACACCTACGGAACCATCACCACAAGGAAGGTAGTAAATGTAGCCATTGCCCCCAAAAGTTGCTTCATGCACCTTTGTAGTCCCTCCTCCTGCCACTCCCTCCCCTCTCCTTCCACCCCCGCCACCCCCCACAACCACTCATCTGCTTTCTGTCACTATCTATTAGTTTGCATTTTGTAGAATTCCATATAAATGGAATCATACAATCACATAAATGGAAGCATGTACTTTTTTTTGAGGATCTGGCTTTTTTTTTTTACTCAGTACAATTATTTAGAAATTTATCCATATTGCATGTGTCAATAAGTTTATTCCTTTATATTGCTGAGTAGCATTCCATCCTATGGACATACCATTTTGTTTATTCATTCACCTATTGATGAACATTTGAGTTGTTTCCAGGTGTTGGCTGTTATAAATAAAGCTGCATTAGCATTGTGTTTGAGTTGTTTCTCTTTGGTAGATACCTGGGAGGGGAAGGGCTGTTGTCATATTTCCATTTTAAGAAACTGCCCAGACTGTTTTCCAAAGTGGTTGCACTATCTTACATTCCCTCCAGCATCCATGTCTGTATGTGTGAGCATCTCAGTTCCTCCACTGCCTCAATGCAAAATTGGCATGGTCAGCCTTTGCATTTTTAGCTATTCTGATAGCTATGTGGTGATTTCTCACTGTGGTTTTGATTTGCATTCTCCTAATGACTAATAATGTTAAGGATCTTTTCATTTGCTTCTTTGTCATTTGTACATCTTCTCTGGTGAACTGTCTGTTCAAATATTTTGTCTCCCCCCTTAAAATTGGGTTGTTTGTTTTCTTACTATTGAGTTGTAGGAAGTGCTTCTTATATTCTGAATACCAATCCTTTATCAGATATGTGATTTGCAAGTATCTTCTCCCACTATGTGGTCTGTCTTTTCATTTTCTTAACAATGTCTCTCAAAGAACAGAAGCCCTTAATTTTGTTGAAGTCTAATTTATCAATTTCTTCTTTTACAGATTGTGCTTTTGGTGCTATATCTAAGAAATCTTTGCCTAACTTATGGTCATGAAGATTTCCTTCAGAAATTACATAGTTTTAGGTTTTACATTTAGGTTTATGATCCATTTGGAGTTAACTTTTGTACTTCACATGTATTTTACAAAATAATTTTGCATTCTGAGTATATGGTATGCTGTATGTATAGAAGGGTTTTTTGTTTTTGTTTTTTTTGCATATGATATCCAATTACTTCAGCACAATTTGTGGGAAGACTGGTCTTTCTCCACTAAATTGCCTTTGCACCTTTGTAAAACGGCAATTCATCAGATAGGTATGGGTCTATTTCCGTACTTTCTATTTTGTTCTGTGGATCTATTTGTCTGTTTTGATGCTGATACCACAGTACCATAGTTACTATAGCTTTATAATAAGCCTTGAAATCAGGTAGTATGAGTCCTACAACTTTGGTGTTTTTCAAAGTTGTTTTGGCTTTTCTAGGTTTTTTGCATTTCCATATGAATTTTAGAATCAGCATGTCAATAAAAAAGTCTGCAGGGATTTTTATTGGGATTGCTTTGAATGTATAGACCAATTTGAATAGAACTGATGTTCTAACAATATTGAGTCTTTTGATCCATTAACACAGTATATCTTTGTGTCCATTTGGGTTTTCTTTAATTTATCTCAGCAATATTTTGTGATTTTCACTGTGTTGCACATCTATGGTCAGATTTATTCCTAAGTATTTCATATTTTATGATGCTATTGTAAAAGGTGTTATTATTTAAAGTTTCAATTTCCAATTGATTGTGGATGAAATACAATAGACTTTTGTATACTGAGCTTGTATCCTGCAACCTTGCTAAATTTCCTTATTAGTTTCCATAGATTCTCTTGGATTTTCTACATAGATGATCCTGCCATCTGTGAATAAAGACAACTTTACTTCCTTTTTTCCAGTCTGGATGCCTTTTATTTCTTTTTATTGCCTCATGGCTCTGGCTGACACCTCCAACTACAAAATTGAATAAAGGTGATGAGAGCAGATATCCTTGCCTTGTTTCTGATCTTTCACCATTAAATATGATGTTAACTGGTTAACTGGTTTTTTATATGTATACATAGATGCCTTTTATCAGTTTGAGGAAATTTCTTTCAATTCCTAGCTTGCTGAGAGTTTTTATCAGGAGTGGATATTGGATTTTGACAAATGCTTTTTCTTCTTTCTGCATCTATGGAGATGATAATGTGGTTTTTCTTTAGTAATAAAAATGATGGCAAGTTAAATTGATCGATTTTTTTTTTTTTTTTGTCATCTTAGGTCTCCCTTTGTTGCCCAGGCGGGAGAGCAGTGGCTATTCACAGGTGTGATTATAATGCATTACAGCCTGAACTCCTGGGCTCAACTGACCCTCTTGCCTCAGCCTCCTTAATAGCTGAGACTACCACACCCGGGTAATTGATTGATTTTTAAATGTTAAACCCACCCTGTGTTCCTGGGATATACCCCACTTGGTTGTGATGTATTACCTTTTTAATATGTTATGAAATTTAATTTGGTAAAATTTGACTTAGAATTTTTGCATCTATGTTTATGAGGGATATTGGTTCATTATTTTTTTGTAATATCTTTGTCTGGTTTTGGTATCAGAGTAATTAATGCTGGCCTCATAAAATGAGTTTTGAGGTAGTCCTTCCTCTTTAATTTTCTAGAAGAGTTTGTATATATTTGGTATTATTTATTCCTCAAATGTTTGTTAAAATTCTCCAGTGAAGCCATATGGGTCTGGAGTTCTCCTCATGGGATATTTTAAACTACAATTTCAACTCCATTAATAGATACAGGACAATTCAGATTATTTATTTATTCTTAAGTGAACGTTGGTAGTTTACTATCACTCTATTTTTAATTATTTGCACACCCCCCTACATTATCTGACAAATTCTTATTTCCTTAATTTTTGTTTATTTTCTTAAATTTTTTGTTTATTTCTTCCACAAGACTAAATTCTAGGAGGACAGAGGCTGTCAGGTTCATCTTTGTACCTGGCATGGAGTATGAGCTTCGTTAATGATTGTGCAATGAATAGATGCCATTTTAGTCTTTATAATGATACAGCCATGTGGATATTCCCTTTTTATGTCTGTGAAAACTGAGGCTTGGAGAGAGAGATTGAGTAAACTTCTCAGTACTGCATAACCTAATAAGTGGATCAAACACATGATCTTGCTCCTACATAGTTTTCTTTCTGGGTAAGTATTTACTTGGTAGCGAAGTATAAAAGTCATGCCTGTTGAGATACTGGACAGGGATCTCAAACTTCAGTGTGCATGAGACGCACTTGGAGAATTGATAATGGGCCAGGAATCTGCCGCTTTAACAAGCTCCCCAGGAGATTTTGATGTACAGCATCAAGAGGCCACACCTTGAGAAGCTCTGCCCCAGCCTGTGCAAACACAGCGGAGGGAAAAGCCTGCTGCACGCAGAGAAGGAGGGGAGTTTGGTGTGGATGCACCTAGAAGGACTGGAGGGATGGTTGTGAATTCTAGGCATTCAGGAGCCCAGCCTGAGGGCAGGGCATTTACAGATATGTGCAAACAAGCCCCAGGGGCACTAAATCAACTCCAGCAAGTTCTTTGTCAGGTCATGAACCAATTCCTTTCACCTCTACTGTGTTTCTCAAGAGCTGGTGGTGTTCCTCTGATTCCCACAGAAAGGTAAACTGTAGGGGTCTTCCAAGCTCTCCTTGGATAAGGTTCCAGAAACCTCACTGCTCCGTCTAGCTCCATTCCTCACCTCTTGTCTGTCTCCATGGGGAGGTGGGACCAGCCTGTGAGAGAAGGAGGACCCCTGGGAAACAGGAGTCCTGTGCTGCTTCCTAGGGAAAGGCGTAGTGAGCAGATGCCTGTCTCAGGGGCTGTGCAGATTCAGGGCATGGGGAGTGGGTAGATGAAGAGACTCTAGGCCTGGGAAGCAAGCCATAGGGTCACTTATCTCTGGAAGTCCACCCTGCTCACCCTCAACCTGTGCAAATCAGTGAAGGAGTTGGGATACACATAGTGGGGATGGGAGAGGGTTGGGGAAGGTGCTTGGAGAAGAGGGTTAGGGCATGAGCTCCACCCCCAGCCCCTGGGCCTTGGTGCAGCACATTCCCAAGCCTCAGTTGCTTTCCTGTCCCCCTGCCATCCAGAGTCACATTGGAAGATGCTTCTGCTGCAGTAAGGCAGAAGTGGCAGGCAGAGGCAGGGAGGGCTGGTGCCCCCTAGGGCAGGCAGAGGGGGAGGGCAGGAGGGAGGACACAGAGGAGGAAGGGCAGAGGACAGGCATCTGAACTAAGTGTCAAGGTGCTGCACTGTGGGAGGTGGGAGTGGGGCAGCCTCCTGGAGGCAGTTGACATAACGCATGGCTTGGCTATCAATTGGCCTGGAAGTTAATAGAATCATTTGCCTGCCATTACCACATTGGCTGGGAGAAATGGAAGGGCAGTTGTCCCCTGGGGTAGTCTCTGCCATCTTGTGTTGGCGCTGGACTGGACAGATGTCATCGCCCTCATGTGGGAAAAGGCAGCCCTCCCCGGGTGGAGTAGCTGCTTGTCTTTGTGCCCTAGTCTTGGCGATTGGGTCGGAGGGAGGGGTCTTGGCCAACTCCCAAAGAGCAGAGAAGGCAGACCACTTGTGCACGATGTCAGAGAGGGATCTGGGCAAAAGCCCGTCCGAAGATGCTATTTGTGTGGTGTTTTATTTGGTTAGATATTTGTATTCATTTTCTGTTACTGAGTAACAAATGACCACAAACATAGCAGCTTAAAACAACACACATTTCATCATTTCACAGTTTCTGCGGGTCAGGAGTCCAAGCTCCAGTTAGCTGGGCTCTGTGCTCGGGTCTCACAAAGCTGCAGTCTAGGCACTGGCAGGTCTGTGCTCCTTTCTGGAGCTTGGGGTCCTCTTCCAAGCTCATGTGGTTGTTGGCAGAATTCAGTTCCGTGCGGTTGCAGGGTTGAGGCCCCATTCTCTTGCTGGCTGCTACCCGAAGCCTCTGTTGGCTCCTGGGAGCTGCTCAGTGTGTCCTGCTATGCAGCTCTCATATGCTCTCTCCAGGGCAGCTCACTTCTTTAAAGCCACCAGGAAGGGCCAGTCCCTCTCTTAAGGACTCTTACCTATTTAAGTCAGGCCCACCCACGATAATCTTCCTTTAAACTGACTCAAATCCAATTGATTTGCGACCTTAATTACCTCACCTCATCATATTCATGAGTCCCACCCACACGGTAAGGAAGGGGATTAACATTAGCATTCTGGCTGTTATAATAGTTAACTTCATTCATTCATTAATTTATTTTGAGAGAGAGAAAAGATAAGAGAGAGAGAGAGAGAGAGGGAGGGAGGGAGATATGTTTGGATGCTTAAAGATGACAGGGAGTGGTGGGTCCTTGCTCTGTGTTAGCAGAACAAAAGAGTTATAAATCACCCACTCACAATTGTGTTCTTCTCTGCTCTCCCCTTACTTGCTTATGATGAAAACAGTTGATAATTCAGAATTTTTATTGTAAACTATTGCATGGATAGGAGCCAAAAAGAGCATTTGCTGTATGTGCTCATTTCTTACAGGGAATTGGTGGGAACCAGCTCAACCAATGACTATTGCACTTGGCCATCTGCTGGGACATGTAAATAGCTTATAGAATTGGAGAATCCCAGGCTCTTAGAGCCAGAAAGGGCTCTGGGGATCTTGTCATCCAACCCAGTCATTGCACAGATGATGGAAATGAGGCCCAGAGAGGAGATGTGAGTTGTGCAAGGTCACACAGCTAGTTGGTAGCAAGTTTTGCTGGGAACAAACCAATGCCTATTCATTCAGCAAGCAGGGATTTTGCGAGGATCGGGAGGGGGCAGATGTGTCCTAGGCCAGCTCATGTACTTTCCACTACACCAGTTGCCTCATTACACAGTCTCTGCTCCTCTAATGGGACTGGCTTCATAGAATTCTTAATGTGTAAAATATTAATCAGCAGTTGCCTTCCTTGTCCAGCTTGGCCATGGGGAGTAAGCAGAGGGGGCTACAGCCTGAGCACAGATGGGGTGGCAGCAGGAGGAGGGGGCTCTGCCGCCTGCAGAATGGCAATGTGTGTGTGTGTGTGTGTGTGTGTGTGTGTGTGTGTCCAACTGAGATTAAGCCCTGAGAGCAGGACTCAACCTTGCCTCCTCCTCCCCCATGCAATCACATCCTGCCTGTTACTGTTACCCCCATCCCTCCAGCAGCCTTTATCAGTATCACAGATGCTGATTCACAAGATGCAGGTTGCCAAGGAAGGTGATTAATGATGGCAGCTATAGTCCCTCTTACTCTTCCAGCCTCTCTGACCTTGTTCTTCCCCTCCTCTTTCCAGTTCTCCCGTCCCCTCCATCACCTAAGAAAAGAGATAAACATTCAAGGCATGAGGGGAAGGGTGGGGAATTGGGACCTTCTGGAGTGGCTGCTGTGGGCCAGGCACTGCGCCAGGCTCTTTCATTTGTTCTCATTTAACAATGTACATAGAGAGATGCTGCAGGGTGTCATGGGATGAGGGGAGGGCTGTGTTCCTCCCATGTCCCCATAGAGGGCAGTGCCAGGCTGATTTCCTGCAGACACGTTTGCCGTCCTTTGGCACATATGTTGTTCATGTTGGTTTTGATCTGCAGGCTGTCAGCATGCCAGGCTTTAGAGGACGAGTCCATGTATAACCTTGGAGCCTTCAGTGTTGAGGCTGTCAAG
The DNA here is from genome assembly GCF_020740605.2 of Lemur catta. Taxonomy (NCBI): domain Eukaryota; kingdom Metazoa; phylum Chordata; class Mammalia; order Primates; family Lemuridae; genus Lemur; species Lemur catta. Next base: position 20,694,587 of record NC_059134.1, on the reverse strand, counting down.
AACCTTGGCAACAATTCACTCTGCTAGAAAGAAGGGTGAGATGGAGGCCCAGAGGAAACATGACTTGCTCAAGGTCACACAAAGCTGGCCTCTTCTGATTCCCATTCTAAAGATCATTCTTATATCCAGCTTCCATTTCTCCTGCTCCACTTTTATTCTTCCCTGGAAACATGGGCATGGTCACTGAGTGTTTCAGAGCTGCAGGGGTCAGGATGGTAGAGGTCTTTAGTGAGGGAGATTTAAGACACAAGGACAGCCTCTCCCAATGCCACCTCTGAGCAGCTTCATCCAGATTCCTCTCTGAGTGATGGGCCTGTTGTCAAAGTGACTAGAATGGACTACCAGCCTACTGACTAGGCCAAGAATGTGGTAGAACCTCTGACACCAAGGCAAGATCTATGCAATGGACAATTTCCCAAGAATGTGGCAAAGCCTCTGACATTGAGGCAACCTCTATGCAGTGGATGATTTCCTCAGTCCCTTTCATTGTGTCTACATGTGGTGGGAGGGGGGAAGGCTGCAGAGTGTGTATGGCTATAGCACTAATATGCATGCAGAACTCCAACCCAATTTCTGATTTGTGGAATATGACAGTAGGGTCTTCACCTTCCCTTATATTTTGGGGACAACCAAGGAGTCGTGCAAATGGGTGACAGTGTCCAACTCAGGAGGACCCAGAGATGCTTTTCCCTGCCTCTGTTTGTTTCTTCTGTTCACCCTGGGAGGCTGGGGAAGAGGGCTGAGGCCAGCCCTCATCTTCCTGTTCTCTGTAGCTTGGTCCTTCAGTGAGTTTGGCTTAGGGTGAAATTAGATCAGAGGAGACAGGCCTGGAAACCCAGGTCTAGCAGATCTGAGAATGCAGGCTAAGGTCCATGGGCCCTGTTTTCTTGAGGAGTGTTTGGCTGGGTAGTACAATTGGCAGTATTTTTCCCCTTTGGAGAAACCAATCCACTCAGTGAATTCAGCACCCTGGACAGGGCCATGACAGGGCCTGTGAAGGCAGGGAAGCCCTTCACACCCTTTGGTGCCCCCACCAGGCCAGCAGGCCTAGTGGTCATGGGTGCCAAGGCTCAGAGTTCCCAGTAGACCCAGGTGTGGACCTCCAGGTGACTGGGTGGACTGGGCTTTCATGGCTGGACTCTCAGGAAACTTGACTGGCTAAGACCGGTCAGCAAACAGGAAGGGGTGATGGGGTTGGGCTGTTCCTTTGGGGAGGACTCACAGACACGCTGTCAGGATGCAGTGGCTTGGAATGGGTTTGGGGAGGTCAGGGCACAAGCACTGCAATCTTCTGCCTGTTTGACTATCCCACTGTGAGCTCTTTGAGGACAGGAAGCCAGTAGATCTCTTGACTGCTTTGCTCCAATACCTAACAGAGTACCTGGCACATGGTAGGTGCCCTCCAATGATGAATTATTGACTGAATGTTGAGGAAACAGGCCACAGAGAGTGAAGCCTGGATTGGAGCTGGATGGGAGCAAAGCCAGGCCCTTGGATGGGCCTCCATTGGGAGATGCCCCCCACTGATTCCTTTTTTCCTGCCCTCACTAAAAGCCTCCTTCCCCACCCAGCCAGTCTCCCAGTGCACCCCCACCATGTGTTCCCACCTTTTGGCATTTGCCCACCTCTGACCTTGCCTTCAAGGCCTCCCCCAAGGCCATCTCCCCAGCCTGCCCTCACCCTGCAGTGAGCTTTCTCTCTCCTAAACTCCCAGGTGCTGACTCTCTGGACCCTTTAGCACTAACAGGGATTTCACATTTTATGTAAGTGTGTCTTAGTCCCATGGTGGGGGTGCCATAGTTTAAACAGTTTTCTAAAAATGTAATAATATATTTTATTTAACTTAATATATCCAAAATAGTATCTTTTCAACATGTGTTCAATATTGAAAACTTATTAACGAGATAGTTTACATTATTATTTTTTTTCAATATTATGGTGTATTTGATACTTACAGCACTTCTCATTTCACAGTGCTCTGGTAACCCCAGATGGGGCGAGTGCCTGGGACATAAAGCGCCACTCCAGGCCTCTTTGCTGGGTGTCAACAGGTTAGAAAACCCCATGGGCCAGAATCTTGGGTTCCTGCTTCATCTCTCCTGTTCTTTACTCTGAACTGTCAGCTGGGACTGGTTCTCATTGCTTCTGTCACCTGCTCCTATAAAGAGGGGGAGATCATTTCTGCTTCCTCTCTATAGCACCAAAAGGCTCTAACTTGCTATCTCAGGTTTCCCACAAATAGAAGGTGTTATATTTTCTTTTGCATAAAAGGTTTTAGCCTATATGGCCCTACATTCTACTTTGCGTCACCCTCCCCTCCTCCCATACCCACCTCCCGCTGCAAGCTGTCCTAGAATACTGAGAAGCCCTCATTCTAATGGAACTGCACACCCACTGATGGAATAGGTGCCTCAAGTGGTACTGAGCTCTCCATTACTGGAGGTGACCTAGGCTAAGATACTCCTGTAGCTAGGCTTATGCAAAGGGGAATTCTACATGGGGGAGAAGTCGAGCAGGAGAACTTTAGGAAGTTCCTTCCGACCTTCAGCTTCCATGGCTCCATCAGGCACCTAGAATGGAGGTAGGCAATGGGAGGGTATGAAGCGACCTAAAATGTGGTCTCTGCTTTCAGAGTCTATACAATTTGGTTGGGGAAACAAAACAGAAACATAAGAAATATCTAGAAAAATTAGGGGCTGGCCTAAGTGCCCTAGGACGCAGAGGAAAGACATGGACAGTGGGAGGTATGGGAGCCCTGGAAACAGCGCAGATGAGCTTCCTCATACAGAGTTGAACTTGGCCTCTCAAAACATATCCCGATGCCCCAGGCTGTTGTCTTGGGCCACCCAGAACTGCATCTGCACACTGCATGCCACTCTGCTGCTTCTCCTCTGTAGGCTGAGGACTCCCTGTTCCTTGCACAGCTTCTTAAGTAAGAGGCTGCAGAGCAGAAAGGTTAAGAGCAGGAGTCCTGGAGCCAGATGACTTGGGTTTGAATCTTGATGGCATGACTTCCTAGTGGGTTGACCTTTAGCGAGTTATCTCGGATCTCTGTGCTTCTGTTTTCTCATCCCCCCAAGTGAGCTGATAAGGGTGCCTGCCTCACAGAGACAACTAGGGTAGAATGAGTTAATAGTGCTGAGGACTTGAAAGGGTGCTGGGAATACATTGTATGTTTGTGCATTATATGTTTGTAAAGTTACATGACGTACTTTAGCCCCTCCCTGAACTGCTCCAATTGTTCTTCCATAGAGGAGCCCTGGGTGTCAGGGTCCTCTTTACAGTGGGAGACCCAAGACTGGGCAGAGAACTTCAGGAGCACAAGTCCTTGACTGACCTCCTTCTGGTCACTATACTATCGGTACAGCCCAGCCCAAGGTACTTACATTTAGACATTAGTGGCCTCATCATATTTTTATCTCATCTCAAGCTGGTTTTCAACCAAATCTTGGGTCTATTTTCCACATGCTGCTGAGAAATGAGTTCTACCCTACCCTGTGCTTGTGCAGCCACACTTTGACTTTAAGAGTGGAATTGTCCCTTTCTCCTCCATCTGCTACCTAAGGGATGGGACCCACTGCCCCAGCCTGTCCAGGTCTTTTGGGTCTGGGTCCACATGTTAGCCATATGGATGGTGTCTTTTTGCTCAGGAGCATCTGGGAGTCTGGCCAGTGGGCCACTGTGTTGTTCCACTGTGCTAACTATGGTCTCTGACAGTCTTCTGGGATGATGTGATGCTGAGAAAACAGACCTGGCTTTTGCAGGTCTTCTCTTCGGCCCTGCTCGTCTGAATCTTTCTTTGCTTTTTCCAGAAACCTTTGCTGGAAGGCTTTATATCACTCATGGATCTTGTTCCAGTGAGGGGTAGTCCTCCAAATGTTCTTGTCACCTCTAGGTCTTTATGACAGGTGATCTATGTGGCCTGTCTGCATGTCTGTCTTCCATCTTCCCAGCTCCTGGGCCTTATCTCTGAGTTTGATGCAAGTCTGAGCTTCCTCTTAGCTTTCTGGATGGGTCCTGTCTCCACCATTAAAAGGGGAGCTCCCTGTGGGCTGTGGGCAGGCTGCCTTCTCTCTACCACTGTTTCTACATGGCACCAGTGGCCCCTTTACCCTCTCTACTGACCTGGTTGTTGGTCATTGCTCAGTGTTTCTGAGCTGAGTGTGCCTCCTCCCTCTCTTCCTCAAGTCCAGGAAGGTTTCCCTATACAGGACCCTCAGCTAGAGTGATGCCACCAGAGAGGGTCTGAGGTTCCAGAGACAGGTAGAGAGCCTTAGGGGAGGGCTGAGAAAGACTTTGAGGAGTATACAGAGAGAAATTCAGGGTCTCACAGGGACAGATGCTGCAGAGGGTTGTAGTGAGAGAGCAGATAGAACTGGGGTCAGGAGGTGGAGTTCCTGACTAGTGTCTCTTCCTTTCTAGAATCATAGAACCAGAGCTGGGAAAGACTCCAGGAATCTCCTAATCCCATCCCCTCACTGTGTAGGTGAAGAAACTGAGGCTTAGGAAGGGGAAGTGACTTAAGGCCATGCAGCTGGATCTCCTCACTAACATTGCCCTCAACAAGATTCTAAATTAATGATGTTAATTTAGAAGTGGTCCTAGGATCCCCTCCCGCTGGCTTCATCTGACAGGCTGGAAATATGCCTCCACATTGGGCTGTCTAAAGGGTTTCCACTCCCTGGGTCATTTCAATGCAGAGAAAGGGCAGCAGGGTACGGGTGACTCTTAACACACGTTGACTGCCTACACTGCTCTCTGTGAGCCTGAGCTATTGTGGTGTTTGTTTATTCAGGGTTCTCAGGGAATACACAGTGAACAGACTGGCTACAGGAAATTGATGGTTTCATGGCCAAATCAGGAATGGGCTTTTCATCTGTGTCTGAGTACTAGCTGTGTGATGGTAGCCAAGTCACTCAACTTCTCTGAGCCTCAGTTTTCTCATCTGTAAAGTAGAGATCGTAATTCTTTCCTCCTGGGAGTGGGGCAATGTCTTAGTCCATTTGGGCTGCTATAACAAAGTACCATAAATTGGGTGGCTTATAAACTTCAGAAATGTATTTTTTACAGTTCTGGAGGCTGGCAAGTCCAAGGTCAAGGTGCCAGTAGATTTGGTGTCTGGTGAGGGCCCATTTCCTGGTTCATCAGTGGCTGTCTTTTCACTTTCCACCATCTTCATATGGTGGAAAGTGCTAGGTAGCTCTCTGGGATCTCTTTCACATGGGCACTAACCCCATTCAGGAGGGCTCTGCTCCCATGACCCAGTCACCTCCCAAAGACCTCACCTTCTACTACCATCATCTTGGGGATTAAGTTTCCACATATTAACTTGGTGGGGTGGAGGGCACCCAAACATTCAGTCTATAGCAGGCAGTTATGAGAAAAAGCAAGGGTGCTTGATGATTAAATGTTGCTGCAGAAAAGAGGGAGACCAATATCACAACTCCCCTGTTTCCCACCCTCTCCTCACCCCCCCACCCCCAGACCCCTTCATCTCACTCTGAGAGCCTCTCTGGCTTGGAAGATGGAGGTCTCACTTGCCTCTTAGGAGTAGGTGCCATTCCTCTGGCTGTTTCCAGTGAGACTCTCATCTTCTTGCTTCTCTTTATGCAATTTCCTTCTCTTTAGCCTCTACAGCCTCTTGGTCCTCTACAGCCAGCAGCTTGTGTGGTTTTGAGCACTCAGCCAAAAGCCTCCCATACTCAGAGAGGGCCATGGCCATGCCCACCACTGCCCAGCAGGCCAGCCCAGGTGTGGGGGAAGCTTGACTCTCTTGCCACTCCAGGAGGTGGGCATGGCAGGACCTCCCAGGCTGAGCCCTGATGGCAGCAGCAGCAGTGAGAGAGCCACTGCACCCCTCTCTGTCCCCCAGCCCAGTTGTCTGCAGCGCTGGGTGTGTGACTCAGCCCTCAGCAGGCTGCGGAGCCTGAGGCTGTCAGACGGCAGATTCTCATCCCGCCTTCTGACGGGTTGAGGAAATACAAGATGCACCACCCACCCACACCACGGTGATGTTCATGGCTCTGCCATATGCCAGCCTCGGAGTGCTCCAGTCTGCACACCCTGGATGTGGGCACCATCGTGGCACCTTCCCTACCTTCCAGGTGTATGGAGGTGGCACCTGCAGGGGGGCCAGAGACAGGAAGTGTGTTTCCCTTGCCCCTGGCTCCAGGATCACGGGCTTGCTTGACCTTGACACAGAAGGCAGTAGGGGCTTCCCTTGCTTGGCAGGGGCTCTTCCAGCTGCTGAACATCTGCAGGGCCAATCAAATACAGAACATGTTTGTGCAGGGCAGGTCATTAAGATGCTGACTTGGCATGGTCCAGCCAGGGGAGTGGGGCAGGGGGATGGAGGGAATGACCTCTCCAGGCACCTCCTCACAGGAGGTGTCCAGCTGGTCACGCCTGAATCTGTCCTGCTGGTGGGGTAGAGAGGCTCCGGGACAGGCAGTGAACCATGCTTCCTAAGGCAGCACGTCTGCCAGCCGAACACTGTCATGAGGCAGGTGGACACAGATTTACGCCTGGACACCAATTCAATGAGCACTACCGGCCCCACCTGCCTGCGGGCAGCCTGTCTGTGAGGCTGAGGCCTCTGCTGGGACGAATCAGGGCCCCGAAGGCCCCTGTGGAAGGGGTACTTGAAGGACCCGGGTTCCGGGAGAAGGATCAAGAAAGCTGATATGGCTCCTGCCTTCTGGTGCCCCACAAAGGCCTCCAAACAGGCACAGGTCTGGCTGGGGCCCCGGTGCCAATCATCTGTCTATGCAGCTGTAGCTCCGGGGTTTGTAAAATGAGGGTGTGGGACAGCGTGGCCTTTGGATCCCTTCTGCTGTGGCCGCTTCACAGTAGTGAGGGTGCCCTGTCTGTTTCCTTGTCTCCTCCCCACCCCACAGGGCCCTCTCAGCTCCCGGGTGTGCAGGACAATGTGGACAAAACTCTCCCATGTCGGCTCCTCCTCTGGAGAGCATCCAGTGACCCCAGCTCCGGGGTGGGGGCCACTGAGAACATCCCTCTTGCAGGCCCAAGCTCTGTCCCTTGCTGGAGTTCTCTGCTCTGGGATGGAGGGTAGAGGGTGTGACCAGGGCCCCTGAAGTGTCCCTCACCCTGCATTCAGTTTGTTGCTGGTGCAGAGAACCTGTGTTGTTTGTGCTCTATTTCGGCCTTGTCATTTTACAGATAAAGTGATGGAAGCCAGAGAGGGGAAGTGACTTGCCTGAGGCCCCAAAGCTGTCACAGAGTGGGAGAAATGGCTCAAAACCCAGGCCTCCTGGGTCTCAGCGTGGTAAGCTCGCGGCTGTCTGGCCTGCCTTCTGTGCCTTCCCACCCTGCAAGAGACAAGGTCCTGGCAGGAGCTCTCAGGGCAGCTCTGCTTCCCACGCCAACAGGGAAGTGGAGGGTGGCAGAGGGAACCACAGGCGGTCGCCCCATCTTGACATCCTGCTCTAGCCAGCTGCCTCAGTGCTCCAGCCCTGGCAGCGCTGGCCTGTGCTCCCCCCATTTCACCTGAGGCACCTCAAGCTCCCAGAGCTGACCATCAGAGAGACCTGCAGGGAAGGGAGTCTGTGGGTCGCTCAGGGTGGGTTTGTGGCAGAGTATGGGCAGGGTGGAGGCAGCGCTGGGCATTGGTGGTCTGGGATACGACGCATGGGGGCCCAGTGCACTCTGCGGAGGCTGCTCCCCCACTCCCCTTCAGACTCCAGGGCCAAGAGCTTCAGATGCCACAGCTGCTGCCCTGCTGGGTGCCCCTGGCCCGCCACCACTGATTGCAGTGTGTGCCATTCCATTTTTAACAGCCCTGCCCGGCCCTGGCTGCCTGAACTGATCCAGAGGCGGGCCCTGCTTTTGATTGCAGCGCTAAAAATACTAGCGAGGCTTCTGATGAGAGCAGGGGCTTGGTCTCCCCTTCACCCAGCACCTTGGCATTTGCTGCCTTCCTGGAGAGTGGCCTGGGGGGACCCTGGGGGTGGGAGGCAGGGAAGCCTCATGACCCCCATGCCCTTTGCAAGCATCTAGACAAAAAGCAGAATGGCTAGCCCGGTATTTGGGGATGTGATGACATCCAGGGACCTTTCTGAATGTTAGAATTCCATGGTGTTTTGAGACTCCAGTTTTGTGGTTTCCTGGATCTATGCTGGGCAGGAAAAGCTGGAAATATAGCCTGGCTTCTGTGCTCCTTCCTCTTCCTTGCTTCCTACTTCCGGTTGGTGACCAAGTCCTGTGGGTTCCTGGTCATGCATAATCTCTCCCCCTACTCATTCCTGTCCAGTCCCACTGCCTCTGCCTGGCTCAGGCCCCTGCCTGCGTGACCACTTGGCTGCTAGGACCCACCCCCAGCTGCCACGTCACACGCTGCTGTCAGGACATGTTCCTGAAGCTCAGTTCCCGTCAGCCACCCCTCTGCTCCAAAACCGAACTCCTTGGCCCAGTGGGTGAGGCCCTCTGTGATCTGACCACAACAGATTGCTCTAGTCTGATTTCTCTTCGAGGCACCTGGATACCAGTCATGCCGGGCTAGTATCTGTTCCTAGTGCAAGTGCCAGGGTCCTCCTGCCTGTTTCCCTGAGGTAGTCAGTCTGTGGGAGGCTGAAGTCAAACCATTCTAGGGAGATTGAAGATTAACATAATCGCAAGTTTATTGTCCCCTTTGCTGAGAAGCGGGCTTTGGAGCAGGGCAGTAAAGCCTGTCCTGGTAACCTGGTTGCTAGGTTGGAACCTGGTAAAGCAGCCTGATGGTGTCTTTCTGCCTTAAAATCTATGTGAGTGACCTCGCTGGGCAGGCTGGAAACAAGATAGCCTCCCTGAGGCCACCCAGGACCTTGCCAAGGTATTTCAGGTTTTCTGTCACTGGGCATGCTGGGGCTTCACCCCTGGAACCCTGTCTGCGGGGATGGCACCCAGGATCCACCCCTTATTGGATTAACAACGTGTTCATAGAAAGAGAGGTGAGGCAGAGTCTTACCAGATGGGGCTCCCTGGTCTGGTCTAGGCACAGCTGCCCATCTGACCCAGGCAAGCTGCTTGGGAAACGCTGCACCATATCAAACTGTGTAAAAACTCCACTCCCCAGCCATCCCCTCCCCAGCCTTACACCTGCAGCCATGGACTTTAGAATACAAGAGCTGCTAAGTCAACCCCCTCCTGTTGATATATGGGAAACTGAGACCCAGAGAGGGGAAGGGGATTCTCCAAGTTAACCCAGGCCTCCCAGGTCCTTGTCAAGTGTTTCATCTTCCCAACATAGCCTGCTGCCTCCTCCATTCCCTCATCTACAGGGTCCTTCTCTGCCATTGAAATCCTGCCCATTCTTCAAGCCCTGGCCCATTTTTCTCTCCCGTGGCTACTACAGCTCCCTTTCTGTGCCCCTTAATGAGCGCTCTCCATGTCTCAACACCCCACTGGACTGTGCGCCCCAAGGACAGGGACGGAACTGGTTTCAAGTATGTACCCAGTTCAGTGCCTGGTAAACAGAAAGGGCTCAATGAATCAATGAATAATCCAAAAGTCCATCTATTCTACTGAACTCACATTTGGTGACAGATATGGTTACTATTGCAGGGATTCACATTGCTTTAGACCACATGATGCAATCCCATGCGGTGACAGTGGCCCATGCTTCCCTCTCCTTGCACTGGCCGTTAGCATTACTGCCCGGGACACTGCAAACACAAGCCTGCAAAGGGCTGCCCTTTCTGTAAACTTGTTGTCTTTCCTGCTCACCTCTCCCTACAGGGATTGAGAGAGTAATTATCTGCCGTGGTGTCAGAACTTTGATTTCTCCTTGCTGCTGGCCTTCAGCTACAGGTAGCGTAAGAAGGAACGGAACTGCCAGAAGAAAACATGAGTGCAAGAGTGAAGTGCCACGTGTTGTCGCTCTGGATTCCCTGGGCATAAGGAGCGTATGCAGAATGTAGCTTTTCTACCCAAACATCCTCCTAGTGGTGCTGCAAAGAGGCCAGGGCCCCCTCTGTCTCTTCCACCTCCTTCGGGTTTCAGGCCGGGAGTGTCTAACTGCATGGAGCAGAAACCCTCTCAGGCTTGCTTAAGCAACAGGGATTTCTCAGAGGATGCAGGAGCGCCGGCGGGACCCACGGCCAGAAGAACAGCCAGGTCTCGGGAGAGCCGAGAAGCTCCCAGAACGCGGCCGCCTGCCCTTCCCGCCTGTTCCTCCCCCTCTGAGCCTCGCCGGGTTTCATCCCTGCCGCTCTCGGCGCTCCGTTTTCCTGCCTGGCTCTGCACATCAGCTTTCTTTGCTTGCTCATCAACACACGCTCCTAAAATAGCTGCTCCCGCCTCCCCCCGCCTGCCCCGCGGCCTGACCTCAGCTTCAGCCCAGCCACCACCGACTCCCGGGTTCAGGGCTCCTTGGTGCCAAAACTCTTAAGAAGGAGTCTCTGATTGGCTGTTGGTCGGCCAATAGAGTGTGTCCTGCTGGTCAGGTGTCCACTTTGATCCAATCGTATGCAGCCAGCCGGCAGGGGTGTGGCCTTCCCCGATTTCCGTGGGCAGGTTTGTCAGAGCCCGGCCGACGAGGCAGACTTCTCTATGGCCTTGGTTTCGCCCCTGGGCCAGCGAGGATCCCGTGAAAGGCAACGCCTTTGTTTTGTGCTGCTATAACAGAATACCTACGACTGGGTAATTTATAATGAACAGAAATGTATTCCTCACGGTTCTGGAGGCTGGGAAGTCCAAGATGGGTCAGCATCATCCCATGGCAGAAGGCGAAGGGCACGAGGAGGAGCCCACCCCGAAAGCCTTTTTACTAGGGATTTAACCCACGCATGAGGTTGGAGCCTTCATGCTTTAATGACCTCTTAAAGGCCCCACCTCTTAATACCGTGACAATGGCAATAAACTCTCAAAATGAGATTTGGAGGGGACAAACGTTTAAATCACAAAAGGCAGTTTCTTTTCCAGACCCGTGAGTATTGGCAGTGGTGCCTCCAGAAATGTGCCTGTAACTCGTGCCAGACAGACACTGACCCGTTATCCCCCTCAGCTGCAGGGGCTGTGGGTGTGCGGTGCGCCAATTCCTCTTCCACCAGGGGAGAGTGAAGGCAGCCTCCACCAGGCAGCTCCTTGGCAGCTCTCTCCTCCCTGCATCTCAGCTACTGTAATACCTGGGGGCCCCTGGTCTCCTGGTCCAGAGTAGCCCAAGTTGCATGAAGACGAAGGCAGGAGTGGGAACTCTGGCTGGGTGAAGGGGCCTCCCTGGTGCTGTTGGGGAGTCCTCCAACATGCTGGTCCTGACCTGCAGGTTGTCTCCCGGGTCTGTTCTGAGCACACCCATCTGAGGATGTTTATTCCCTTTGGGGTGGCTTAAAACATGTCCTCAAATTCTTTGATGCTCCCTTTAAAAGACAGAGTTTCATTCTCTTCCATGGAGTATGAGCTGGACTTAGAGAGTCTCTTCTAACAAACAGAATAAGGCAGAAGTGACGGCATGTGACTTCTGAGACTAGGTCACAAAAAGTATTGTGGCTTTCTCCCAACTCTGGAGGAAGCAGCTGTCCTGTCATGAAGACACTCAAGCAACTCCATGGAGAAGCCTATGTCGTGAGGAACTGAGGCCTCCTGCCCATAGCCATGGCAGTGAGCCACCTTGGAAGTGGATCCTCCAGCCCCAGTCACCGCTTCAGATGCCTGCAGCTCTGGCTGACTTCTTAGCTGTAACCACATGAGAAGACTCGAGCCTGAACCGTCCATCCAGCCAGTGTTCTCTCACAACCTTATGACGCATACGAACTGTGAGATAATAAATATTCCTTTGTTTAAGCCAGTAAGTTTGGGGTAATTTATTACACAGCAGTAGATAACTGATACACCCGTATACCTGTTTGTCTTGCTCAGGTGTTTGACACTTTGCAGGAAGGATTTTAATTCACTTTCTATTTTCTGCTAGGGGAAAAACAAGGGTCTGTGGTTACTCTTGGGTCCACCCACCATTCATCTGTTTTATAAGGACCTGTCATCTGGGAGGCTGGGAGAAGGGCCAAGTGTTACCACCTTCCCCTCCAATGGGCATCATCCTTCCCTCTGGCCCTGTGAAGGAGGGACAATTCTTTGTCCCAATCCCTATGCCAGCTGCAGCCTCAGCCCCATGGACATGCATTATCTGAAGGCCTTCAGCTGTGTTCACCCCAAATCCTTTTCTTCAGTTTGAAGAAAAGGGCATCAGCTCTTAAAGTCTCCACAAAGCTTCTGAAGTTCCCTGGACTGTGAGGTTGCGCTCCAAATCCAATGGATGTCAGCAGGCAGGGGGGACCTGGCAAGGTGGAAGTCCAGTGGGGAAAAAATCCAGGATAGGACTTACAAGGTTTTAGTTTTGCTGCTCATTGGGTCCTGTAGAAATTGCACAAGTTCTTTTACCTTTCGGGCCTCTGTTATCTCATCTGTAAAATGGGGCTAGCAGTATTAGTCCTGTGTACTTATAGGACTGCTGTAAAGACATAAATGTAAAAGTATTTCATAAACTATGAAATATTTGACAAATGAGAGGATTAAAACAAACTATTACAGAATTTAAGGTTTCTTCATAATATGAGCTACCATTTTTTTTAATACTTACTATGTACCAAGGCTTTACACCCATTACCTTACTTAATCCTGACAAGGTATTGTTATTATAATTTCTATCTCCCTTTAGGATTAGGGACCAAGGCTTGGTAAGGTGTACTGCCTTGCGTGAAGTCCGTGCATGCGTCACCACCATCCCTAACCTGGGCCCTGACCTTACTGACACTTCTTGAAGAATTTGGAGAAATGGTGAGATCCACAAATAGCCCTGGGCGGTGGCCCCCGAGCCCCTTGCTGCCTCATCCATCTGCTTTGCAGGCTTCAAGATCTTATCTGCTTCCTTGGAGGCAGCACCCAGCCAAACATACTTTGTCTTGGGTAGATACTAGGGGGATGAAACTGAATTCAGAACCTCTTGGGAACAGTAAACCAAGCCCCGCTGAAGAAGAAGTGGTTATGTAACTACAGGAGGAGCTCTGGTCAGTGAGAAGTTAGAAGCATGATTTGCTACAGATAAATTCTAGGTGTTGGTCTCTCAAGGGAGGTCTGTATCCATTAGCACTTGTGGCTTTGCAAGGCCTTTGGACCATTTCCCCATTAGGCTAAGAACCTGCCTCTCCCCTTCAGGTTTCTTGTTTAGGGACAGGGAAGTAGCTTCACTGAGTCAGGATACATAGGGAGCAGTCTGGAGCCCCAGCCAGCCTCTTGTAGAAGGAGCAAGTCCCACCCTAAATGGGCCCTCCCTAGTTACAATCTGGTCTGTGTCCCCCAACCCACATGTAGAAATACTTCTACATGTACAAAAAGGGATTTTTGAGAATTTGCCCCAGGCATGCTTTGCTCTTGTCCAAGGTGCTCTTGCCTCTGGGCCTCATCCTAGTGCTTTGGGATGCGGTCAGGGAGTCCATGTCCCCTGACCTGGGTCATCCTGCCCCTTGCATTTTGCACTATCCTTCTGGGCAGATGCCACCCTCTCTCTGGGCAGTTCTTTTCTCTCAGCCTCAGAGCTGTACACAGCCTTTGGGATGGGGGCAGGGAGGCACAGCCCCTATTGGGGAGCTTGGGAACAAGGGGACCTTTTTAACAATGACAGAGGCAGAGATGGGGGCAGGGAGAAGGTTGGCAACATGCTTTCTCACTGAGCCTGAGAAATCTCTCTGAGTATTGCTCATGGACCCAAGCAAGTGCTTTTCCCTGGCTCTGGGAGTACCTAATTGCCACCTCCTGCTCACTGGGGGCTGGAACACTTGTCCCCCACACAAAAGAAAGGTCAACAAGCTGCCGAATTGCATTTTCCTGTTCCCTTGCCACCTGTCTCTCATGACGAGTCATTCTCTTTCCTCTCCTGCCTTCTCCGCTTCCCTTCCTCTCCTCAGTCGTTGGATCTGGGCAATCGCTGTCCAGCCTGGTTGCCTGGTCCTCTTGGCAAGTCGTGGGCTCCCAGATTCCTCAGCAGGGCCTGGGAGCCCCACCTTAGACCTGTGGGCTTCACTTAATTTCCTAAAATATCTATCTAGCAGCTGCTCTGTGTCCAGTACTGCGCTAGGTACTCAGCAGGTGAGGGTCATGATTCCTGCACTCATAGAACCTAGCATTGAGTGCAAGAGAGGACGGTTCCACAGGGAGTCCTACAAACCACTGTGTAATTAGCACCGTGATGTGTGGTACACGGGGAAAAGTACAGGGAGTTTTGAGAAGGCATGAAGGTATCACATATAGACAGGGTGGGGGACGGTTAGCAAGCCCCCTGAGGAATGAATATTAAGACGAGACCCAAAGCACAGAAGAGTGGGGAAAGCACTCCAGGGAGAGGAACCAGCACATGCAAAGGTCCTGTGGTTAAAAAAAAAAAAGCTTGGCCCTTGGCCCAGGAAGAGCAAGCGAGTGTGGCCGACATTCAGGAAGCAAGGGGAAAGGGAGGGAAGATGAGACTGAAGGGAGAGGAAGGTCTGGAGCATACGGGGCCTTGAAGGTCAGGCCGAGGAGCTCTAGATTCATCCTAAGGGCCAGTTTGGCAGCTCCATTTCTGATAACGCTACACAGTACTTACCGTATCTAGTGATTCTACTCCAAAGTACTTACCCAAAAGAAATAAAAGTGTATGTAAAAAAGACTCGCACACGTGTTCACAGCAGCTTTATTCATAACAGCCCCAAACACCTGGAAACAACAGCTGGAAACAATCCAAACACCCAGTAACTGGAGGATGGACAGACCGGTGCAGCCACAGAGCAGTGAAAAGGAGCGACTCTGACACACGCGTGTGTGACATGCAGCAGCCTAGATTCACTCCGGAAATGACATGCTGAGTGAAAGAAGCCAGACACAAAGAGTAACTACTGCATGATTCCATTTATATGAAATTCTGGAAAAGGCAAAACTCATTTACGGTGATAGACAGATCAGTGATTTCCTGGGGTGGGAGGTGGGGAGGGAGGGGAGGGGACTTCCTGAGGTGACGGGAATGTGATGGGGTGGTGGGTACACAGGTGTACACATTTGTCAAATTCATTGTGTATACACTTAAATGGGTGCATGTTATTTTATGTAAATTATATGTCAACAAAGCTGATTTTTGAAGAAAGCGCTTTTTCTGCTCTGAAATGAGTAGTTTCTATTACCACAATAAAGAGACACACCATCTGCACAAACAAAATAAGACAAAAATGGGAGTGGGTTATGATTAGGATTTATGTTTTTTTTGTTTGTTTGTTTTTTTAAAGAAACCCTCTGGCCTCTGCAGGGAGACAAAATTGGGAAGGAGTACGTGCGAACGTGGGAAGTTATTGCACGAGTCCAGGCAAGCCAGGATGTCGGCATGGACTGCGGTGATGGTGCGGTGGAGAGAGGGAGAGAGGGGGACAGCCGAGACCCCACAGCTGGGGCACGGAGCTCCTCCCCAGTCGTCTTGGCCTTCAGCTGGGCATGGCCCAGGGCTGGAGACTGTGGTCCCGACTGAGAGCAGGGGGTGCAAGGGAAGGACCCACTTGCTCCGAGGTGCACACCGGGGGCGGACGGGCTCCTGCGGCCCCTGCCCTCGCACACAGCCAGCCGGGCCGGCTCACAGGAGCTCGGGCCTCACTGCCCCTCCAGCTGCCACACGTGCTCGCTCCCAAGCCCGTGCATGCCTCGGGCTGCCTAACTCATAGCTTTTGCAGCCTGGAGGACTCAGGTTCGAATCTCCTTCCCTGTCAGCCGGAGCCTCACTTTCCTTGTCTGTAAAATGGCAATGACAGCAGCGTGCCTGCCTCCCACGGTGGCTGTGGAGACTGGCTGAGATGAAGGACAGAAGGTGTTTTGTACTGTTCCTGCATGTCCCAAGTGCCTGGCATTTCACAATCATTCCCCCTTTCATTCACACTCCAAAATTGGCAGTAGGTGTGCAGGAAAGGGTAATTCACTTTTCTGTGGAATCACTCACTCGCTAAGGACACCTCATTCCTGTCCTGGGTCCCTGCATCTACTCCAGCCCCACCTCCCCTTCTGGCTGGACCCTCGTGACTACCCGACAGCCCAAACTCACCGTGCTCCAGTGGAGATCCGCAGCCTCCATCTGGCCCCCAGGTGGGCAGGCAGGGCTGGGGGTGCAGGGCACAGCCCCGCCCCTCGAGGGCCTGGCTCCCTCATCAGCTTATGCTGCAGCCTCGCACCTGGTCCCCAGGAGCCAGGCCCGCTCCCAGCCCTTCTGGGAGGCTGAAGTAATTGGCTCAATTAATCAGCTCAATTAGCACCTTCCGGGTGAGCAGATCAGCTCAAAGCCTACCAGCCTCCATCAAGAGAGCTCAGCCTGCCCCAGCTGCTGTGTGCCAGGCCCAGGGCTAGGCGTGATGGCAGGAGCAGAGGGCGTGAAGAGAGGGGCTCCCTGCCCCTCCTGGCCCATGCTGGCCACTGGGGTAGGGTCACGCTGCCAGCTAGACAGCACCTCAGCCCTCCTTCCTTGGAAAGCACTCCCCCACCGACCCCCATACACCGTGCCCCCCTCTCCTCTGCCAGCCCCTGCCCCCTCCTCTGTCCTGCTGCGGCCCAGGCCACCTCTTCCCAGCGGCCTCTGATGCCCAAGCTCTGCTTATCTCTGCTCTGGTCAGTTCTGCATCCAGAGGTCAGCTGTCATAGGAAAGGTGGCTGGCTCTGCCCTGTTCACTGTTACCTGCCAGATGGATTTGCAGAATGGTTCTTACAGCCTGTATTTCACTTGGGTCCACCAATAATCCTTTAGCAGGGGTTCCCAACCTACGGTGAGTTGTATAATTGTTTCACTATATATTACAATGTAATGATAATAGAAATTAAGTGCACAATAAATGTAATGCACTTGTCATCTCGAAACCATCCCCCTCATCCCAGTCCGTGGAAAAATTGTCTTCCATGAAAATGGTCCCTGGTGCCAAAAAGGTTGGGGACCGCTGTTTTAAGGAAGACGTTGTTTCTATCTTCATTAAGTGAGGTTCTGGGAGGTGAAAGGACCTATTTAAGATGACACAAACACTCGTGTCTTGACAGGAGATGTGGTGGGTCAGGGCTGTGCCCTCTGTGTCTGGGGGTGGGGGCTTTGTGACCCCCTTCCTCAGAGAGCCCCCAACACTTCACACAGATCCTGTCAGGGACCTGCCCTCCCCCCTGCCCCTGACACCCACCATTGCCAGCCACGTGTCTGCCGTGGGCCTGGGCCCTCCTGTGCCTGGCTTCCTCCTGCCCCAGCTCCCCCAACCCTGCCGCCCAAGAGGCAGGAGCCAGAGGGTTTGGGATTCCGGCATCGGAACAAGAAGCCCCCAGCTCCATGGGCGTGCAGGGAGGGCCACTTCTCTCTAGCACCGCCCCGCCGAGCAACTGTGTGGCAGCAGGAGAGGCGAGGAGGCCCTGACTACGGTGGGGAGCTTGACTCCGGGCCCGCTGGGGTGTCTGGGAGCCCAGGTGGAGAGTGGGGCCACCTCCAATGAGGCCCCAGAAGGGGGAGACTCAATGACCACAGGCACAGTGGCAGTGGCAGAGGGGACCTGGATGTCTAATGCTTCCTTGGAGAGGCCTTGAGGGGGGGAAAGGAGGGAGGGTGGGGGGCTAAGAGGAGGGGACAAAGGGGGGGCGGCACTCCAGCTTTCATTCTTATTTCAAACTCAAATTGCACATTGGGCAATATAATAGGGTTTTCAGTAAGATCATTGTAGTGGGTTTGACTGGATGGCCCCCAAAAGATATGTTCAAAGGGTATTTCCTAATCAACAGGATCTGTGAATGTGGCCTGATTTGTAAAAGGAACTTTGAGGATGTGATTAAGGGTCTCCGGATGGAATCATCCTAGGTTATTGGGGAGGACCTAAATCCAATGACAAGTGTCCTTGTAGGAGACACGCGGAGGAGAGACTCGGAGAAGGCCGTATGAAGGGGGAGGCAGAGATTGGAGATAGGTAGCTGCAAGCCGAGGAAAGCCTGGTGCCCCCAGAAACAGGACGAGGCTCTCCCCTGGAGGCTTCGGGGGAGTGGGGGCTTCTGACACCCTGATTTTGGATTTCTGGCCTCAAGAATCCTGAGAATAAATTTCTGTTGTTGTAAGCCACCCAGTGTGTGCTAATTTGTTATGGCTACTAAATGAATACAATCATCTTTGTTTAAAAAGAATGAAAGTTCCAATTCTAAAAAAAAGTTGAAAAGTCATCTATTTGGTCTAAACTGAGAGCCAGAGGAGAGACCCGGGCACCACAGGGGGGCAGTGGCAGGAGCAGGACCAGCGCTCGCCTCACGCCAGGCTCCGGAAGGTGTGTGGGGTCGGCTGCAGACACCCCAGGTTCTGATGCCCTCAGCAGCCCCTCCTGGGGTGGGCTGGGGGACTCTGTTCACTTTCCCCTGGGAGCAGAGACTGAGTTTTCACTTTGTAAATGTGCCCTGCAGAGGTTGGGAGGCCTGTTTGGGGTTCCTGACCCAATTTTGCGGTAGCAGGACCCTGCCCATGACACAGGTGCATCTTGAGGTGGTCTCCAATGCTCCTCGGGGCCCTGATCCCTTTTGAGGCAGTTGGAGATGGGCCAGGGCTGGGGGAAGGGAAACCCAGAGCTTTCCTAGGGGTGGTGACATGTGGCCGGCTTCTCAGACCCTGCTATGGTCTGAAGGTTTGTGTTTCCCCGTTCGTATGTTGAAATCCTAACCCCCCCTGTGCTGGTATTAGGGGGCTGTCCTTTGGCAGGTGATTAGGTCATGAGGGTGGAGCCCATGAAGGGAATTAGTGGGATCCCTCCTCTTCTCTGCCACGTGAGGACGCAGCAAAGAGACAGTTGTCTGTGAACCAGGGAGTGGGCCCTCACCAGACACCAAATCTGCTGGTGCCTTGATCTTGACTTTCCAGACTCCAGGACCGTGAGAAGTAAATTTCCATGGATTATAAGCTACCTAGTTTATGGTATTTTTGTTACAGTAGCCCAAATGGACGAAGACAGACCCTTCCGTTTCTGGATGACTTCTCAGGGCACCTGCCTCAGGGTTTGAGTTCCTGGTGTAGGTACCAAGATGAGACATGAGGTGGCCCTCAGACTCCCCTGCCTCCTCTGCCCCCGGTGGAGGCTTCTGTGTGGGGTGGGTCAGGGAGCCTGGCTGTGCTCTGTGCTGGGGGGTTCTGGGGGTGGAGGGGGAGGAGCAGGCACGCACCCCCTACCACACCTCTTGGGTAGGGACGCCATGTCCTCTTGCTGTATGTCCTGGCTCACTCTGTCTCTCCTAGAGGCACCTCTCGTAAGCGGGGGCGGGGCGGGGTCCGTCTTCTAGATTGGCAGCATCCAGGGTTTCAGAGAAGCGAGTGAGGAGGTGGCCATGTGCCCTTGGGTGGGGTCAGGATGGCAGATAGCTCTGGGCAGTGGACAGAGCACTGGACCAGGAGCCAGTGGTCACCACTGGGTGACCTCAGACAAGATATTGTTTCCCTCTGGACCTTAGTTTCCTCCTCTGTCAAATGGGGAGGGGGGCGCAGGACTGGGTGGTTTCTGAGGCCCCTCTCAGGCCTCACATTCTATGGCTTAGCCCAAGAAAAACGGGTCCGCACCTCTTCAGCCCAGAGCGGGGTGCTTTTCTACTGCTCAGGCTGGGCCTTGCTCACGGAATCTGGGCAGAGGCACGAGACTTCGTGCTCAAGGGAGTTTGCTTGGGGTGGAAGACGCGTCCCGTCCTCTCTCAGGGGCTTTCATCTCTGCAGCCCTGAGTCTCTGCATTGGGCTGCCTGGTTGACAACACATGTTGCTGTCTCCCCACAGAGAGTCATGACGATAATGAGAATGGTAATAACCATGTATGGAGAGTCTGGGCCATGCCAGGTTCTTTACATGAACTGTCTCTGATTCTTACAGCAGTGCAACAGGGAGATCACTGCATCTCCGCTTCACAGATAAGGAAACTGAGGCTCAGAGATGTTTAGCGTCTTTCTTGAGGTCACACAGTCAGCAAGTACTGGAGAGATCATGCTCCTCACGTCCAGTACACTGCAAGGCCGGGTGGGGATGGGGGTGGTGGGGGTGGCCTGGAATGCCCCGGCCCTGGGAAGAAGCTGCCAGGGCCTCTGGTCAGCCCTGTCCACCAGGTGCTCCCTGCGAGCTCACTGGCGGGCTGGAGAGGGACACAGAGAGGAAGAGCCTGGGGCAAGGTGGGAGCAGGGCCACGAGGCACAGAGGCAGCCCTGGGGGCCCCTCCACCGCATCCACATCTGACAAGCCATGACTGGCCACAATTGCCACTGCCTGGCGAGACCTTCTGTCCCCTCTGAGCGTGGTGCAGACCTGATTCTGGTCACCCCCCTTTCTAGTTTCAGTTTCCCCATCCCGGAGGCCCAGATAACCTCTCAGCCTCCTTCCCTGTCTGACTTACCTTCATCCTAACCTTGGCTTAGACCCGAGCTCCGTGCCAGAAACAGCCGGGGACATGAGCCTGGCTGCCCGAATGTGCTGGCCTTGGTCCTTAACTCTTCCTCTCTTTGGCCACATCTCCTTTATCCACATCTCTGGGCTCCGGAGTGCTGAGACCTGTGACCCCTGGGTTGGGAGGGGCGAGTGGGTGGCAGCCCCAGCAGTGAGAGCCAACCATGGGG
This sequence comes from Lemur catta, assembly GCF_020740605.2. Taxonomy (NCBI): domain Eukaryota; kingdom Metazoa; phylum Chordata; class Mammalia; order Primates; family Lemuridae; genus Lemur; species Lemur catta. The sequence goes on along the minus strand of NC_059134.1, from coordinate 20,674,012 downwards.
GGTGATGACATGGGCCCTGCAGACAGAGACAAGGCCCCCTGGGGCACCTACAGGGACGGTCCAGATGTGTCCCTTCTCTCCCAGATGTATTCTCCACCCTCAAACTGCTGATTCTTCCCAAACTGCGGAGATCGGCCGGAGCATCAGGACAGCTGGGCAGGGAGGACTGCTTGGTTTCTTTTTCTTTTTTGGGGAGGCTGGTTTGGGTGAGTTATTCTCATCTCCCCGTGTCCCCAGGGCTCCGGCGCCCTGTGCCTGTGGGATATTTACGGCTCCTCCAGTTGCCAGGGCGGCCAGGCTGAGCTCAGGCGACACTGGGTGGGGGGTGCTTGAAGACTCATTTCCCCACTGACTGACACACGGGAGCGATACCATCTCTCTCATCCCTCCCCCGGGGAACCCCCTACAGGGGAGTTCAGCCCGAGCCATCTCTGCCGTCAAACGCACCTCTCTGTCCCGTGGAGATAAACTCATCACTCTCGCAGGCAGGCGGGGAGGCCCGGGAGGGCTGTCGAGGCAGGCGTGCTGAGGGGCACCGCCACACACACACACACACACACACACACACACGTGCCCGCTTCCTGGCCTGCTCCGGGTGCCTGGCGGTTGGCGGGGTGGCGGTCTTGCCAGGAGCGCTTCCCTCCTCTCCTCTGTCCTTCACGAAGGGCCTGGCAGGAGGGCCAGCGAGGAAGCTCCCACCCCCACTGGAGGAGTGGGTGGGTGGGGGAGGTGGGAAGATGGGGGGAGCTGTCACCCGAGAAAGGGAGACCGAGGCAGAGACCAGCTTAGCCTGAGTGGGTTCAAAGGGCAGGCCCCTCTGGTCCTCTCTGGGGCCCCAGCTGAGGATCCAGAGCTGTCCCCAGGGGAGCCGGACTGAGAGGTGACCCTTAAGAGCTCTACTTGCCTCACCTGCAAAATGAACTTATAATGTAGGACAGCAACTTTTAGCTTTTTTGGGGTCACGGATTCCCTGAAATCTGATCAGTGCAACAGACCCTTCTTATCCAGAGGCTCACGTGTGTGTGTGTGGACACAACATGTGTGGTCACGGACATGCCTCCTATTCATGGGTACGTATAGACCCCCTGCAGGCTCGCTGTGGTGTCCGGATTAGGAAGTCTAGACTCAGTGGCTTCCAGCCCTGTGGCACACGTGTGTGCCGTGTGCGTGCGGCAGAACGGCCGAGGAGCCTGCGAGGGCCTGGGCCGGCTCAGAGCCTCTGGCTGCGGGAGGAGCATCAGGCTGGTCTCTTTGCTGAGTGTGTCCTTGTGACCACAGGCTGGGGTTGACGTGACTCTGAGGGACACTGAAATGTGCCATCAGGGCTGCCCCTCTTTCTACATCCCCTCCAGCCCCCTCCTGCCTCATGCTCACTCCTGGTGGCCCCACTAAACGTCCATGGGCCACAGGTGTGTGTTTTGGGGGGACATCAGGGGCCTGCTGGAGCTGTGCCCACTGTGCTGCATGAGGCGGGCTGCCTGCAGGGCCTGGCGTGAGCTAGCATGGGGACTGCCACCATCCTGAGTGTGTCCCGTTGTCCTGGCAAGACAGCTTGTCTGGGCTTCTCTAATCTTTTCCTGAATTAGAAGACGACATTGCCCGTGCAGACGGGACATTTTAAAGAAAGAAAACTCCTGGCTTTCTGAGCTGGCATCTGCTGTCACCTGCATCATCTCCTGAATCCCCTATGAGAGGACAGTAATGGAAATAACTATTAGTGAACGCCTGCCGCGTGCCATGACCACAGTTAATTCTCCAACACTACCAGGGAGGCAGAGCCGGAGCCCAAGCACAGAGAGAGGGAGGGACTTGCCTAAAATGTCATTCAGCCAAAAGAACTGGACCCAGGTCTGATGACACCACCTGGGCCCTTAGTCATGCACTGTCCCAGGAGCTTGTGAGGGACACCAGGGATGACTGAGGCCACACAGCGTCACCCCACAAACTAGCACCCTCACAGGGATGCTGAAAGGATAGCAGAATGATGGCATCAGACCAAAGCCAGAACCTGAGGGCGGGAGGCAGAGCACTCTCCTTTTGTGTGTGTGTGTGTGTGTGTGTGCGCGCGCGTGCATGCGTGTGTGCACACGTGTCTACTCCTGTGTCTGCATGTGTGTGTGTTGAGTGTGCAAAATTCACTTGAAGACTAAAGGAAAGTGTGCCCACTAGATCCCACAGCCATGTGGTGCTGCAGCTGTGCCCCTGAAGAGGAGGGAGAGAGGACTGCCTGGGGGGTCCCTGGAGAGGCTTCTGGAAGGGGCGGTGCTTACGCAGCAGGGCCACCAGGAGCCAGCCAGGATTGCCACACCAGGGCTGCCGCTAAGAGCACGTCTTTGTGTGCGTTACGGAAAGCATGTCCCACATGGCCCAGCTCTGGGGCCTGCTGGCTTCCATTTCAAGCTTGAGTTCCTTGTTTTGCTAGTCTGAATCCTCCTCTTCCTCGACCTTGTGTGTGTTGCACATGCAGGAAGGGGCTGGGGTGAGGACAGACGTGTGTGGGAACCTCTGGTTTGACGGCGGTTTCCTCCCTTGGGGTGCTCAGGGTACGTGGGGGAGCAGCAGTTGGGTCCTATCCAGACCCTCCTAGCTCTCCGTGCGTGTCCCTCACGGGGGCAGGACCGGGCAAGGCATGGCGCTCCAGATGTGCAGGTCACTGTCCCAGCATCTGCCCCACCCACCATGGGCACCTGTGACAAGCTTCCTGCTGTGAAGAGGATGATCCATGTGTGTGTGTGTGTGTGTGTGTGTGTGTGTGTGTGTGTGTGTGTAAGGGGGAGGGGGACACAGAAAGGATTTGAGAGCACCTTGGTGCGTGGCTGCAAGGAGTGGCCGAGGCAGAGGCTGGACGGTGCCCCCCTGTCCTTGTCATCCCTTTCTCTGGTCTGGACTAAGTGAGGACTGGTCTGGGCTGTGTTGGGGAGCCCCTTTGCTGCACCTCCAGATTCAGGCTGGCCCCAAGAAGGTAACTCTTGCATCCTCAGCCACCAAGGACAGCCCTTAACCAGGCCGTAGTGTCCCTGCTCCCCCTGTCCCCCGACTGCTATTCCATGACCTCTCCGGGTGTGTGTACAGCCAATTGAGGGGACAGGAGGCCTATGGTTGAGCTGACCTAAGTCCCACATGCCACAGCCAGGGACGGCTTTTCCCCTGGAAGGCTCGAGGGCCCCAGAAGCAGGAGCAAGAGTGTGGGTCTCCTGCCAGCCCTGCCCCTGGGGCTGCGCAGGAGGCCGGGCTGGGGCGGCTTCCCGGCTCAGTGGGTGGCTGGGAGTCGCTCAGCCTCAGATCCATGAGCAAATGGCTGCTGCTCAGCAGGGGGGCCCGGCCCACCCTGAGCTTGTGTTGCCAAATTTGTTTGTGTTTATTTTGGTTCCTCTGCACAACATGGAAACAAATGTGCTCTGTCCCGCTGCTCTGTCTCTGCTTGTCAGAGGGCGGTGACAAGGGGAGATTGGGCCTGGCCCCTTCTTCATGCAGAGACTCCCTCTCTCCTGCCCCAATTCCAGTTCCCTAAGGAAAGTCAGGGGCTGTGGAGCAGGGTCAAGGGGTGGGCAGGGGAGAGACACTGTGCAGGTGAGGCCCAGAAGGGATGGCAGCAGGGGCCTGGGATTCTTGCTAGCTCAGCTTCGGTCTGGAGTAGCAGGGGCTCCCATTTAATGAGCACCTATTAAGTGTTTTACAGTCATTCACTCAAACATATGATCAAAGACATCCACTGTCACGCTTGGCACTGGGGGCTGCAACAGGACAGGAGAGGACAGGAGAAAAGCCTTGCTGTGAAGGGCACCTCTGCTGACCCACGGCACGCAGGTATCCTCTCCTCATTTTACAGTAGGGAAACTGAGGCTCAGAAAGCATAACTGCTTTGCCTGAAGTCACTGCCCGGGGTGAGTGCTTCCTCCATGGAAGCCTCAGTCTCCTCCTCTGCAAAATGGGGAGTCAGATGAGAGAGCTCCAGGCTCCCGTCCATCTCCGATAGTCTATGCCGAGGGGCTGGAACCGGGAGGGCACAGACACAGGCCAGTGCTGGAAGGGAAATGGAGAAATGGCCCGGCACTGGTCTGGAGTGGGCTGGGGGTGGGGGCAACAGGGGAGGGCCTGTTTTGAGCCTGGGACACTACTTAGTGGCTTGTCCTCTTGGGGGCCAGACCCTGCTGCTCCAGGAAGGTTCTTTCATCCTTGAATTAGCAACAAAATTCTCCCAGAGAGGTTCTACCTTCATTCTGACCTCCTTCATTCTATGCTGTGCACCAGGTCACCATTGAGCCCTGAGGGCCTCGCCCGGGCTCCTTCTGAGACCCAGAGAAAGGCGCTACCTTAAGGATATTATCTGCTTGGGCCACCTCTGCCTCCCATCCCAGGCCCTGGCCACCAGCCCACAGTCCACATTCCAGGGCAGCTTCTTCCTGAATCGGCCTGGTATGGGGCAGACACCCTGCTTGGAACTCCCAAGGAAATGGGTGCGTAGAAGCTCCCAGATGCTCAGAGAATGTCAGGGAGGCCTCTGTCTTCCAGCTGGCCCCACGGCTGAGCCACTGAGCCGGGACACTGAGGGCTTGGGGTGCTCACAGGTGTGACTCGGGGACTTGAGGAGACACAAGGAGAGAGACAGAGCTTCTCTACCCAAGGGGCAAGAAAGCTGGGATGCGGAGTGGGTGAGTGTATGGGGTGGCAGCAGCCCTGCAAGGGGAAGGCTTGCTGCTGCCCTGTCCTGGTGTCCCTAAGGTCAGCACAGAGAGGATGGCCTGAGCTACGGTGGCGAGGTCAGAGCAGGGCGAGGGCCTCCTGACCAAGCGCTCGTCCTGCTGAGCGGGTGGTGCCATGTCTGGGAGGCACCAAGACTGGCTAAACCCCGTTCGCTTGTGAGACGGAGGAGCGCCCGGCCGGGGGCAGAGGGCTGGGATGAGTGACCGGATCCTTCCCAGCCCCAGAGCGCAGGATGCCCCCTCTCTGTGCCGCTGCCTGCCTGTTTATCAGGAAGCACCAGTATCTGGCAGCCACGACCCTTCCGACTCCCTCCTGCCCAGAGAGGCCAAGAGAGGCCCAGAGGGTCGCATTCCACCTACGCCTCTGCCTCCACTGCCTCCAAGGCAGCCCAGAACCCACCCTGCGTTCCCAGGGAGCCCCCCAACCTTGTCTCAGCCCTTCTCCTGCCAGGTCTTCCATTGGGAAGTTCTTCCTCGGGTCTGCCCTGCAGCACACACTGACTAGGGGGAGTTCCCGGGTGATGCCGCGGGGCCCTGGGAAATGTATTGCTTGTGGCGGCATGTCAGTAGGTTTGGAGTAGCACGGCCGGGCATGCCTGACAGCGGAAATTGGAAGCTGGCTGCTGTTTGACAGGTATATTATTCCCACTGCCCTCCATTTATTTACCAAACAGCAGGCGGAGCCCCGGAAAGCTCCTGGAAAGAAGGAGGGAGTCGAAGTGGAGGGAGCTCTGCAAGGGGTCAGGTGGCCTCTGTGCACCAACGTTGGTGCCGTGCGGGGAGGAGGAGCAAGGAGCCAGGCAAGCGTGGGAGGCTGGGCCCCCAAGAGAGCTCCCCCCTCCCAGCCCCTCTGTCTGGCTTGGAGCTCCTCTGGGACCTTCCTTCTGGGCCCCAGCAGGAGGGGCTTCCCAGGCATCTTGGGCCCAGGGCCAGGGGGTCCTGGTCAAAGTCAAGTGAGGGGGCCCTGCCTCACAGGGGGTTTGAGGAAGGGGCCTGCCGTGCCCAGTGCAAGGAGGAACGAGGGAGAGGCTGAGGAGGGTGGGGAACACTCAGGAGGTGCCTGGGAAGAGCAGGGCAGCCGAGCACGGTTGTACAGGTGCAGGGGCCCATTGGCACCAAGCCAAGCGCTGAGTGAGGTCTGAGCTGGGCCCGTGCTCTGGTTGCCAAGTCAGGCACCTAGCACAGGGCTCTGTCCACCTGGACGAGGCACCTTTTTCTAATTGGTGCAAGGGTGCGTACAGGCCAGTGGCCAGCTGTGAGGATAAGCAGAGTATGTGGAATCAGACAGACAGAAGTCCAGGCCTGTCTTGGTTCCTATAACCCATGAGACCCCAAAAGCCCCCCAGCCACTCTGAGCTTTCCTTTCCTCAAAGTAAATGGTAACAATCAAAACGCCACTTTTCTGTGCTATTGTGAGGAATAAGTAAGATAACCTGCATGGGATGCTTTGTAAGCAGCAAACATATAGCTTTTTAAAGGGCATGTAAAGGAACACTGAGAAAAGGCAGAGCGAGCGTTCCGTGTTGGATGGCGGGCGTGAGTCACGGGCCGTGGGGCGGGGAAGGTCTGAGTGTGTCTGGCAGGTCGGGTGGGGTGTATGTCAGAACACGGGTGTGGGACCGTGTCCACCCAGATGTGGGTCTGCTCTGAGCAAGAGGAGGAGACGCATCAGAGGAGCCCTTGGCTGCTGCGGGCAGGGCTGGGAGTGTGTCAGCGTCTGAGTGTGACACACGCTGCCGTGCACGAGTGTGCCAGGGGGGTGTGTGGACGGCACAGTGAGGTTGTGGCTGAGCAATAGGAATGCACGGAAGCATGTACACAACAGGGCTGGTGTGTTGGGCTCAGTGTGCAGGAGCATCTGCAGGGGTGGCGTGTGTCAGTGTGCACATACACGTGTGTCCACACAGGCAAACACTTCAGCACCACGTGCAAGCAGGCTTGGCAGAGTCAGCGGTATGTCTTCTACCTCTGAACCTGATGCAAAATTCATGGAGCTTTGGATTCCAGAAATGCAGAGATGGAGGGGGAGGGAGGATTAGGGCCCAGGCTGCACGGTGAGTCACAGAACAGAGGGAGGCTGCATGGAAAATCCCCTCCTCCCAGGCTTAGCTCAGAGGCTCCAGGAAGCTGCCTGTCCAGCTATTTCTTGCCGGCTTCTGGTCTGGGGACTTCGTTGGGATGCAATAGTGACTGTCCCACGTCCACATCCCTCAACACACTGGTGGTGAAAGCCCAGCCACCCTCAGCCTTCCCAGTGGCAGAGTTGATGGGCTGACCCAGAAGTTGGGGAGCCGAGATGGGGAGAGCAAGAAACCTAGGGGATCCCAGTGGGCCCCAGTTCGTGCAGGCCTCTGTGCCCCATCAGATGAGCAGGCGGGGTGGGGCCAGGTACCAGGGCAGCGGTACCAGGGCTGAGGCATCTCTGGAATAGCGAGCACCCACATCCTGCTCTGAGGACCACGGTGGGAACTGGGAAGCAGCACCTCTGCAGTGGGCAGTCGCCAGGGCCCCCGGCCAAGCACGGGTGTAGGCTCAGCTCCTCCCCTCTAGGGTCGTTTGGCTGGAGCGGGAACTCTGCAGAAGGTTCATTCACACCTGCCATTTGCCGCTTTCCCATCAGGGTGAGGGGCTCCAGGCTTGGCAGGGGAGCAAGGACTTTAGGCCCCACACCCTGTCCATGCTGCAACGCTGGCGTCCTGTCCCTGACCCTGGTCTGGCTGGGCCGTGGTGGGGCTGGGAGGGCCCCAAGATGAGCCCTGTGTGCTGACCCCTTTGGAGGAAGGCGCTGTGGAGACCAGCAGGGCACGCAGCACGGCAGCTGGGAAGGAGCTGGGGAGCCCAGAGGGGCAGGGGCCCTGTCATGTCCATTTATGCTCCATGTGCTGGAACTCGGTCCTCTGGGGAAGAGGAGGGTGACGCCAGAGAGGCTGGGGGCATCTGCCTCCCCATCCCGGCCAAGACACGCTCATCAGCCCCAGCCCCTCGGCCCCCGCAGTTCCCCGGGCCCTCTCCCTCTGCGGCCACCCCACGCTCCTGCTGGGAGATCAGGGCTCTGGCTTTGGATGTGGCCTGGGCGGCACTGGGTTTGCGTCTCTCCTGCCTGTCTCTCCATTCCTCAGCCTCCATCCCTCCCCCCTCTGGCCATGCTCTTTTCCTCCCCTCTCCTCCCTCTTCCCCTCCCCTCCCCCTCTCCCTCCTTTTCTAATCTCATCTCTCTGAACCTGAAGTGCTTTGGCATTAAATCCCATGCCCTGCCGATCCTGCGGGCTCAGAAGGGTGGTAAAGAAAGAGAGAGAGAGAGGCCAGGAGCCAGAGCTGTAAAGGCCCCTCTCCCTACTGCCTGTAGCCCACGTCCCCCATGGGGCTGGCACAACCCCAGAGAGGAGGGGGCTCCTCCGCCACATGCCATCTCGTGCATACACACGTGCACAGCACCACGCCTTAGTGAGGAGGGGGAGGAGGCCTTTAAGTGGGAAAGAAAATAAATCAAAGCGCTGTTGGTGCTTCCTGTACAAGAGGCTCTCACAGGGGAGTGGACAGCGAGAGAGAGAGTGGGTACAGGGACCATCCGTGCTGGCAGGAGGACTCATCCGGTGGGTGGGCACCGCCAGCGGGTCAGTCCCCAAGCTCCTGGCCCTGTGGCCTCCGGCCTGAGATGGAGCGTTGGGACCCGGGGAGGAGGGGCCTGGTCAGAATGGCCGAGGGCTAGAGCCCTTCAGGGTGGCCTGCCTTTCCCACACCTCCCTCCCCCCACCACGCCCTGCGCATGCTCTGGTCTTTTCCTCACACCTCACTGCATAGTGTGCAGCATTTGGAAACTTTAGCAATAGACAGCAAACAAGGAAACCCCAGACCCACAGAGCTTGGAAGCTGGCTGGCCATGGGCGTGCGTCAGGGGCTGGGCACCACTCTGCTCCCCTCTCTGCTCTGGCCGCCCAGCCACCTGCCCTCAGGTAGTCAGCTCTCTGATCGCCCCTTCCCCACCCTGTCCTGGCTTTTTTTTCAGTCCTGCTGGCCCTACCCCCTTGCTCCAGGGCAGGGCGGTGGGGGGAACTTGACCCGGCCACCAATGAGGGCTTTCCTCACCTGGCCATAGGATTGGTCCAGGGATGGGGACGTCAGCTTTAGGTCACTGGTTGGGAATTGGGGGAAGAGGCTTTCTTTCCCTCAGCATTGTGAAGCTGGTAGAAGTATACCTGGAGCTGCTTTGTCACCGCTTGGGAGACTCTTCCTGAGACCAAAGCCAACACAGGACGGCAGAGCGAACCAATAGAGAAAACAGACACTCGATAATCTTGATCCTGTGCCTGGATACAGCCATGCCTGAAACACTGCAACCACATTTACTCCGGGACTGTCCACTGATGGGAGCCAATTACCTTTTTTTTCCTTGCCGAAGCCAGTTTGACCTGGGTTTCTGTCTCTTGCAAAGTAAGGAGTTAATACAGAGAGGTGACTTACCCTCTCTGAACTTGAGTTTCCTCATCTGTAAAATTATCTTCCTTATGAATTCTAAAAGGACTGGTGCTGAAAAAGGCCCGGCATGCCCGCCGTAAGGAGCACAGATTATTTTTGTACAAAAAGCCTTTGGCCATTGCTGTCGTGTGATCCTTTCACAAACCCTGTGACGTTCTTAGGACTGTGATTGTGCTGTCCCACTTTCAGAGGAGGAATCCCAGCATCAGGGATGTTACAGGTGCCAGATGGCTCCAGGTGGCCACTCTCTGTCTCTGCCCTCTGCCCTGGGAGGCTGGCCTGCAAGGACCTCGTCCACCAGACCCTGTGTCTCTGGATTCCCACTGGGCTCTGCCAGCAGGGAGCCCGAGCAGGGAATCGCGGTATATCGGGGAGGCCAAGGTATGTGTCCCCTGCCTCTCTCCCCTCAGGGTAGCCTCAGGCTGGCCATGTCCCTTGACCAAAGGTCCATGCTCCCCAAGTGGTGGCCTCTCTTTCTGGGTTCTAGTAACTACTCCTTTCCTCGGGCCTTGAGGTGTCAACAGCTCTGCTCCCACCTACTCCCTGTCCCACCTACTCCCTGCCCCCACATACTCCCTGCCCCACCTACTCCCTGCCCCCACCTACTCCCTGCCCCCACCTACTCCCTGCCCCCCCTACTCCCTGTCCCCCCCTACTCCCTGCCCCCCCTACTCCCTGCCCCCACCTACTCCCTGTCCCCACCTACTCCCTGCCCCACCTACTCCCTGTCCCACCTACTCCCTGCCCCCACATACTCCCTGCCCCACCTACTCGCTGCCCCCACCTACTCCCTGCCCCCACCTACTCCCTGCCCCCCCTACTCCCTGCCCCCACATACTCCCTGCCCCCACCTGCTCCCTGCCCCACCTGCTCCCTGCCCCACCTACTCCCTGCCCCACCTACTCCCTGCCCCACCTGCTCCCTGCCCCACCTACTCCCTACCAGCATCTTCATAAAATGTCCCTGCATTAACTCCTTCTTGGTTTATCCTGATTTACGCGAGCCACTGATGTCCCTTGGAGACTGGTGGACTCTGGTTCACCCGATATCACACAGGTATGTGAATCCAGGTGTGTGGATTTTGCATCCTGTGTTTTTCATCCTACCTGCTGCTCCTGGGACCTCACACAATCCCACCTCCCTCCAGGGCCCAGGTGAGCCACACTCTCTCCTGGAAGTTTTCCCAAGTCCTTGTCCTCCCACTTTGTCCCCCTTCCCTGTTTCCCTCTGCACGCAGTTTGCACCTCTGTCTGTTCGGAGTTGGTGCCTGCTGGATACCTACCTAATCTCCCCCTGGGTGCAGGGACCATGAATCGTTCCCCGTCTCTCCAACACCCACCACCCAGCCACTCAGCGCCAGCCTGGGACCTGGTGCATCGCCGTCCCAACTGCTTCATAGCCATTGGTTGAATTCAATGAGAGAGCCTAGAGTGGCTCCCCATGGTGGGCACACAGGAGCCTCTGCATCAGTGGGGGCCTCTTCCCGGAACACCCTCCCCTCCTGCAGCTGCCCAGGGACCCCCTCATCCTGCCAGACTCAGCTCGGGCACCCCATCCTCTGGGGAGTCTTACCCGGCCCAGTGGTCTAGCGCCAGTGGTTCTGCAGCAGCCCTTGCCTGACTCTCCCATGTGGCCTGGCATCCTCGGAGCAGGACTAATTCATCTCAGGGCTTCAGCCCATCACCAAACACTGTGCCTGGTGCATGATGGGTGCTCAGTAGACAGTTACAAAATGAACAACAGTGGCCATTTCTTGTACTTAAAAATATCTCCTTGTCAGGGTATGTATTAATAGCAATCTCTACTTTGTATATCTGTGGTTGCTCTTGTGCAAAGGCTGGGATCACTGGGAAGTGTTCTGTTATAATAATGTGGCCTATGAGGGCAGGCAGCGTACCCCAAAGAGTGGAAGGACACTGCTGTTGTCATCCAGAGAAGAGACAGGTTCTTGGACAGGTAATGGGAGCAGGGAAGTCCCCCTTGACAGGCAGGACCAACAGTTTGGCCTGGGGCTGTGGGACCCTGGGCATCTGGAAAGCACTCCTGGTCAGCAGGGGTTAAAGCTGGCACCTGCCCTGTGGCTCACTACGAGATCCACAATTAATTAGGTGCTGAGCCTTGAGCTTGGGGTTTAGCTCTATAGCACCATTATGAGGAGATATTTTTATCCCCATTTTTTGGACAAGAAACTGCACTGTAGAGAGATGAGATCATGCAGTTGGGAAGAGCCAGTGTCCAACTTCCAACCTGGTTCTAAAGCTTCTGACTACAGAGGCAGAGAGGACCAGAGGGAGGGCCCCTGTGGGGGGCCCCACCCTGACAATGAGCCACTGTGCCTTGTAAGTCTGATCACCTGGCTACCTGTGATTTGCTGTGTGTCTGTCCCCTTGGCCCCGTGACACTGAGGTGTAGCGACCTAATAGAAGGGTGACATGGCCAGGGTTGGGCCAGGGTTGCAGGGAAGCAGGGAAGCCTGAGTGTGGGTCAGCTGGATGGTGAGACTTGGGCACAGAGCCAGGGCCTCTGCTTCCCCCCGTGCCAGCTGGCATAGTGTGAGTGGGCCTGGGCACCCACATCCCCCCACCAATACAGCCTAGCACAGTGCTGGGCTGCAAAGGGAAGGAGACCCTCAGAACACCTGGGCTCAGTGTAGCGTTGGCAGGACTTGACTCTAAATGTTCTAACTGCAGAAAAACCACACCTTAGATGAGCTTCCAAAGGGGCAATCCCTGCCCCCTTGTGTCCCATGGCTCCTCCCAGCCCCCTGCTCTGGTAGCCCTGGAGAAACGTGAACACATGCCCCATGAAGCCCAGTGAAGGCAGATGGTCTGTTCTTTGCTCCCAGATCCATGGCAAACCACACAATTTTAAACCAAATGGAAATAAATTTCTAAATTATGTGCTGTTTTAGGTTTTTGGTTCCACACTGAGCTCCAAGTCAGTTCTGGAGGAGGGAAGAGGAACAGGGGAGTCCAGGGCGAGGGAAGCAGAGGCTGGAACTGAGCCTTGGGCTCCCCCCACCCTCCCTAGGAGCCTGCAAAGACACCTGGGCAGCACAGAATCTCCTTCCCTCTCTCTCCCACCTCTAGCCCAAGGGAGAGAGGCTCTGGATCCCAGTGGGGAATGCGGTATCGACAGCTTGCTTCTCTCTTCTCCGTGGCCAGCTCAGCACACAACAGATCAATCTGCAATCATAGCTGCTTTCCAGCCTGAGCACCGGCACTGCTGCTGCCTCGAGGGCTGGTGCTGGGGTGGCGGTCACCTGCTTTCTGGCCTGCGTTCCATGGCGAGAGCTGGAGGGAGGAGGAGGTGGAACTGGAGCAGTTGGGGTATCTGGGGGTGCTGCAGACCCACTGGATCAGAACCCCCCTAGTGGGGCCTTAACATTTGAGTGGTTCACAAGCTTTTGGGTGATTCTAATGAGATCTGTAGGTGTGACAGGTGGGGAAACTGAGGCTCTGAGAGAAGCAGCCTGCTGAAACCCCTGAGGTCAGTGGTGGGCAATCACGTGAGTGATGGGGGTTGGGTGGGCTTGGGGCTTCCCGGAGGAAGGTCACTTGAACAGGGATTGCAGGTAGGGAAGAGGGGTAGCTTGGCAGAGGGAGGGGGTGGGGTGTTCCTGCAGGAAGAAGGGCCGGAGTGAAGGCTCTGAAGTGGAACCGAGCACATTTCATTCTCTTCTGGAGAGGAACTAAACTCGTGGAGAGAGAGAGGCCCTGGTACCATCCTTGGTTTGTGCTCCAGAGAGGAGCAGAGGCTGAGGGAAGCTGTCACTCTGTTTTGCCAAGTCCAGGAGGGCATCCCGGAAGAGGAGGAGGATGGATTTCAGGTGGACAGGAGGCAGAGCAGCAGGCAGAAGGGAGGCAGCAGCCCAGCCCCAGGGGAGGCATAAGTGTGAGGAGGAGTCAGCAAATGTAGGCAGGAGTCTGGTTCTGCCACTGTCAGCCACTTAACCAATCCATGCTTCAGTTTTCCCATTTGTAAAATGGGGATAAAAATACCAGTTCCCTCTCAGGTGAATGTGAAGAGAAAATGAAGCAGCATAGGTGAGGTTGCTTTTGAACTGGGAATTGCCATATGAGCGTTAAGAAGCTTGGTCTGGAGTCCCACAGAAGGGGGTGTGAATCCCAGCTCTGCCACTTCCTAGCTGTGCAACCTGCAGACAAGTTACTTAAGTGTCATCATCTGTAAAATGAGGACAGTGAGCCTCTACATCATAAGACAAATGCATGTGTTCAGTGGGTGAAGTGTCCCTGGCACACAGTGGCTCAATTCACGTCACTGTTCGTTTGCTAGCACAGCGTGTGGCTGCTGGGAGAGTGGCATGCAGACCGGCCATCACTCCGACCAGCACTCTGACCTCACCTGCCCTCCCTGAGCCCCAGTTTCTGCATGTAGAAAATCGGAACGCTCGTGCAAACCTCGGTGGGTTGCGGTGAGAATTAAAAACCCTGAGAAGAGGTCCTGGCATAGTGGAGACATTTAATAACTGGAAGGGGACAGCCATCAGCCAGAATGGCCAGACGCAGGCTGTGATGAATCAACGGGCCTTGGAGCAAAGGAGCTCTGGTCCGACTGACACCAGTGCGCACCTCTGACCACCAGGGGCTGCCCCTGGCCTACCCGTCCTCCCTCCCTTTGGTCTGGACCAAGCCCCTGGGCCCAGCCCCAAGGCCGGTCTCTGGCCTCCACACCTGGCATTGATGGATGCTCAGGCAGGCGACGGCCAGGGCTGCAGCCAGGATCGATACTCTAATCAACACCACACGGAACCGCCAGCGTTTTTTCCCCACCCCAAACTGGGGTGGGGTGCGGGGTGTGGGGAGCTGTCGAGAGGAGAGAGATGAACTCCAACGCTGAGTGCTCCACTCAATGAATAATTGAATCAGCGGTGGGTAGGAGGAAGGGGCAGGGGGAGCACATGTGTGGGGATGGGGAGGAGCCTCTCCAGCTGTGCCAGGGCCAGAGGCAGGGTCTCCTGGGCATACGAGACAGGGCACAGGCTCCAGTGGGGGAGGATGCACCTCTCCTGCTTGCCAGACCTCCTGTCCACACTGAGTCCCTGCTGCGTGCCCCTCCCCTTTGCCATGACAGCTCAGTGTCCTCACCGTGCCCACTGCCTCCTTCAAAGTCTTGCCCCAGATCTTGGATCTGGGGCTCCCACACAGACTTCTGAAACACCTTTCCTTCCACGCAGCCCTGCAGTGTGTGGGGTAGGTGGGCCAGGCCCAGGCCACGTCTGGGGGCTTCTGTCTGAGTCCCCTTCTGTGTGGGGCTCCAGTTCTTCCTCCACCCAGGGTCCAGAGCCTTCTGTCTGGGAGCTGACCGCTCTGTTCCAGTCCTGCCCCGAGTGGGCTGTCTGGGTGCTGCCGGCTCACCTGCAGCAGGGGTGTTTGTCTCCCTGCCGGCCTGCTCACCATGTGCCAAACTTTGCTCTCCTGAGCGGCCACCACAGTGCCGAGTGCCTGAGAATGCGCCGAGGCCCCCTAAGCCCCTCATGCCCTGCCCGGTGCCCCTTTGAAGCCAGCCTGCACCGCCAACCCAGGCCTGGCACACACCCCACTGCACTCCGAAAAGGAGGTCTGGGCCCCTCCCTCCCGCAGCTGCCCCAGGTGCTGAGAGGCTCGCGGGACACCAGCAGCGTGACCTCAGATAAGTCCCTGCATCTCACGGAGCCTCACTTCTCAGCTCTCTGCCCTCCTGGCCCCACAGGGTTTCTGAGGGAGAAAATGTGCTAATGCTTCCTAATGGCCTGCGAAGGCTCAGCCGGGCAGTGGCAGGACTGGCTGAAGCGCAGGTGCTGACTCTAGACCTCATGATGTCGACCCCCCAAACCCCATGGCCCCTCAGCACGGAAATGCAGGAATAAAAGCCTGGGTGGGTGTGGGGAGACCGTGCGAGGTCAGGGGATCAACAGCACCTTTGGGGCTGGGCCCCCGAAACCAGGCTCTCCTGCTGTCTCCCATCTGATTCTTGCCTGCCAGTCCCGGTCCTGGTTATGGCTCTGCCAGAGCTCAGCTGTGTGACCTCAGGCCTGCACCGGTGCCCAGGGTTGGGGCTCAGAGCAAAGGAAAGCGTGGCCACAGAGCCTGGCTGAACTTGGCCGGGTGCCTATGGCCCTGGTGAGCCGCCTGGCTTCAGCATGGCTGCTCGCTCGGCAGTAGAAACCATTCCTGGCCAAGCCCCTCTCTACTTCTCCCCACACTACATGAAATACCATAGCTGGGAGAGACCTTGGAGGACTGTCAGGTAAGCTTAAGCACAGAGAGGGGAAGAGACCAGCTTGAAGTCACGCAGCAGTGGATCCCAGGATCCTGACTCCAGGGTCACCACTCTGTATGGCACACCAGTGGTTTGCAAACTGGGTTCCTAGGATCCCTAAGGCCTGCAGAGATGCCCTGGGGATGCCATGATGGGGGAGGGTAAAGGGGGCTGGAGCCAATAGGGCTTTATTCCCTCTTCCCCATCTCCCCATTTTAGCCAGAGGTGCTCCCTCCTCTTTGACCTGTATTTCATTTCTGGGTAAAATGTATGAAAAACAGAATTGTATTGCAAAAAAAACAGTGTGAAGACTGCTGTCCTGCACCCCACCGCACCCCCTGACTAGCACCCAGCGCTCTCCTAGCCACGCCCCACTTTGCCCTTCCCCTGTCAGCCGCCTGCCCTCACCTGCCCTCACCTGCCCCCAGACGGTTCTGAGCTCCTCTTCCAGACTACATTCCCCTCCACACCCTCCAATATCACAGTCAACCTTCTAACTACCCTACCCTAATGACTAATCTCCGCTGCGGAGATAATGGGCGAGAGCTTCAAGGTATCTATTGTATTTTAACAGGGACCTTCTGGAGATGGTGCCTAAATTTATTTTAAAAGTCTTGGGGGAAGCTAGTCAGGGAGATGCTTCTGGACAAGAGGCCTTTGGGGGCTTCTTCCCCCTTCCTGTGACTCCAAGTGCCTGTTCTTCGGCCTGCAGCAGACCCCACCCCACCTGTGCTGTGTCTCAGTGCCGTGAGGAGAGAGGTGGAGGTGGTGGGTGGGAGGGTGGCAAGGGCACAGCCTCCAATGCCCACTGCCTGACTTTGACACCTGGCTCATCCTGACCCCGGGCAAGTGCTGTGCCTTCATCCCCTGCTTGGAAATGGGGCCAGTGATGCTCCCCTCCTAGGCTGGGCCTGGGGATTCAAGGAGGTAACTGGTGTGAAGTGCATAGAACAAGGCCCAGTGGAGTCCGGGCTCAGCCTACGTCGGCTGTGATTGGCAGGGTGCAAGCGGAGGCAGATCGATACCCTACAAACGACGCACATCAGCGGAAGCCCTTCCACACCCCACTCTCGGTCCCGTGTGATCTCCACAGTCCTCTGTGAGGTATGGACCGTCAGCCCCATTGCACAGGTGGAGGAAGGAGGCTCAGAGCAGGTCTGCACACCCTCCGGGTCTGACTCCCCAGCCCCACCCACCTCCCTAAGCTGCCTTAGTTGGCCTGTTTCAAGGTCGGGCTCTCACCCAGGGTCCCCTGCAGAGAGCACCTGCTGCCTCCCTGAGGCTGCCCCCTCTTCCCAGACAGGTGACACCCTCCCCGGTTCCCTCTCCAGTCTCTCCTCTAAGTCTTCTTCTTCCGGAACTTTGTCACTGAGCCACCGCATCCCTCCATCTGTTCTGCTCTTCCTCACTGTGGCTGGAGGGCCTGACCTAATTTAGGGGTGGCTGGTGACGGAAGGCTGTGTGTGTGTGTGTGTGTGTGTGTGTTATGTGAGACTGGGAGTGCACAGACGGGAGTGTGTGTACATGTATGTGTTTATGTGCATGTGCACATGGATGCATTTCTGGAGTGTGCTAAACAGGGAGCACACAGTGGGCTGTAAGAGTTCCAGACCCGATGACAGGGCTGGAGAACTTCAGCCGGGCTCCGCGGGTGACCAGCCGTGTGTTTGTAAACCGGGACGGAATCCAGCAGGGACCAGGTGCTCAAAATGTGCCCCCTGAAGAGATGAGTATGTTCCTGGTGCAGGCTCAGGTGAGCAGGGTCCTGGGCAGGGATGGGGCAGGGCCCTTTCTTCTCCCAGGACAAAGCCCCCTTGTCAGCCTGGCTGTCTGCAGGGGCTGCTGTCTGTGACTGGGTGTGTGTGTATGTATGGTGGTGGGGGAGGGTAGGAGGGGGAATCCTTAAGCTTTCCTGGACCATAGCCAGTCTGTGGACCCCATCCTGGACATAGGAGCTCACCTTCACCTGCTGCCAATACCCTCTATGGGAGCCATGGTGGAAACTTCTCAGGCCCTGGGCACAGGCCTGGGGGTGAGTCCTGCACTGACCGGCTGGGGGACCTTGGGCAAGTCACCTCACCTCTCTGAGCCTCACCTTCCTCTTCAGCAAAAGGAGGCTCGTCCTCTCTGTCACGGTGGTTGCTAGGAGATTTTAGGAGGATGAAATGTGATGGAAAGGACCTTCATAAGAAGGCACTGTTCTTTCATCTCACCTATGAAATAGGGATATTTACTTCTGCATCTGTCCTGAGCCCAGTGCATAGACTGGAGATGACTCAGGCGAAGCTCCTTGCACAGTGCACGGCACGTGGCAGAAACCCCACAGTCACAATTCCATGACTGGTTCTCCCCCGCCAGCCACCCTGTGCTGCTGAACGTGGCAGACTGCTCTGCAGCCCATTAGCCAAGCCCAGGAGCTATCTGGGGTGTTTTGTCTTCCAGGGTCCCCTTGTCCCAGGCAAATCAGCCTGGGACTGATTAACTTCCTAAAGTCGGGTTGTCTCTGGGACAAACTGGTCCCTAAGACCACTGTCTGGGGACACTGGTGGGGCTGGGTGCCTGGGCTGGGCCATGACGTTTGGCTCTGGAGGGTTTAAAGTTAGCCCTTGTCCTTCACCTGCTGCCTAGTGTGCAGATGGAGGAGACGGGGTTTGGGGGCAATGGGCTGGGTGGGAGGCACGTGCCCTACCGGCCGCTGGCTGGTGTGCTGGGCTGGAAGGGAAGAGCAGCCCGGGAAGCTGCATCTTGACCTCACAAAACCGTATCTGGAGTCCGTGAGTCAGGAGACCTGAGCTCTGTCACTGACCTGCTCCAGCGCCCACGGGTGAGGATGAAGTCACCTGGGCATCAGTTTCCCCTCCTGTGAGACGAGGGTGAGCCCGGCATTCCTCGCAGGATCTCAAGGGCTGACAAGACGTCGGAGACAGCAGACTCCTCTCCGAATAGCAGGTGCAACCTTGATCATCTCCGGGCAGGTTTCCAGCCTCTCGCCTTAACCTCCCCCTCACCCATGGTGCCTGACACCCGCCCTCCTTTGACCTCCCTGGCGAGTGTCCCGGGCCATTGGCCTGCGGCGAGTGGCCGATGGGCTGAGACCGTCCCAGCACTCCCCCTGGCCTGGCACCGGCCCTCGCCGGAGAACACGTTTCTGCTCCATTAGGCGGGCACGTGAAATGTGTGCGAAGCTTCCGACGGGAGCAGGAGCTGCCGCCACATAAAACACGCAGAAAATGAAACACCCGGTTTCCTCCTGGACCCAGTAATGGCCGTTAGGCCGAGAGTTATCAGCCGTCAGAGCGCGGGGCCGGAATGAGCGAGAGCCGACTCCCATCACGGCCCGTGGATAAACAACTCGGCTTGTGGCAAATAAAACGGGAAAGTTGAAATACAGTTGCCGTTTAGTTCAAGTTGGATATTAATAGCTTCGGGGACAGGCTCAAAAAGAAACAGGGGAGGGGAAGGAGAAGGAAGAAAGGGAACTGTGAACAGCATTAACATCCAATTTCCTCAGAGGATCAGGCTGGTTGAGGCTCTGGTCTCGGGAGGGGGGAGGGGGGACGAGGTGCTGCTGTCGGAAGGTGCTGACGCTGCAGTTTTCTTCCCAGGAAGCAGCTCCCAGTCACGGCCCGAGGGGCGGGGACGCTGCTGGGATGGGGAGGCCTGGGCACTGTGGGGCACCCCACCCGTCCCTGGCACCCCGCACTGCCCGAACCCATGTCCCCGGCGCCATGACACTGTGCATGTTGCTCTCTGGCCTGTAGGAGAGAGGGACATGACCACAGCTATGTAGATGTGCCGTGTGGCCGGCCCACGTCCGCTAACTGCGCTGGTGCGTCCCTCCCCAGCTGCCCATCCGCAGAGACCTGCCCTCAGCCCGGGAGGTCACCTCCGACCCCTCGTTATGCAGCCAATGATGGGCCCACTCGGGGGTACGAAGGGCTGAGCCCCTTGTTGGAGTGGGGATAACTTTCTCAGCTGATTAATGCTCCGGAGTGACATGTGCCTCAGGCCAAGGGGTGGCTCCCCCTGATACCCCGTCCTTCCATAGGCCACTTCCCTCACTCCTTTATCGGTTTTGCCTAAAGGGAGTCACATGCCCCGAATCTCTGCCCCGAGCTCTGCTTCTAAGGAACCCAGACCTAAGACCAGTTGGGGGACCTGGGGACAGTCACTTCACTCTTCCCGGGCCTCACTGCCCGCGTCTGTGAAATGGGGGATAACATCAGATTATGGGATTGCCGAGACTATCCAAGGTGATGTTGCAGGTGGACAACTTTGTCCTCTGTTGGGGACTTGGACTAGTGTCCTCTTGCTACTGTAACAAATGACCACAGACTCAGCGGCTTAAAGCGCATTTATTATCTCACCGTTGTGGAGGCCAGAAGTTCTCCATGGGTCTCACTGGACTAAAATCAAGGTGTCGGCAGGGCTGCATTCCTTTCTGGAGGCTCCAGGAGGAAATCTGGTTTCTTGGGGCTCCCACTTGTGGAGCCTGCTGCGTTCCTGGGCTCCGTGGCCCCCTCCTCCCTCTCCAAGCCAGCGACGGCTGCGTCAGTCTGACCCCGACTCTCCCCTCCCTCTTTGGCTTATTAGGACCCTGTGATTACACAGGGCCCACCCAGGTAATCCGGGATAATCCCCAGCTCAAGATCTTTAACTTACTCATGCCCACAAAGCTGCTTTTGCCATGTAAGGTCACATAGTCACAGGCTCTGGGGATCCGGAGAGGGATGGACGCCTTGGGAGGGGCATTATCACCTACCCCAGGAGCCAGTGGACCTGGCTCAGTGTATGCGTATTTGCTCCCTTAGGCACAGATGCTGCCTCACCCCGATGAGACTATTCCCACCTCGCTGAAGATCCCCGTGAGGATCAAAGGGTATAACGGTGTGAGGTGACTTGCGTGTGGAAGGAGAATCTTCCCCCACGGGGTGCTGCCCATGGATCCTGCCCCCCACCACGCTCTCCTCTCTTCTGAAGACCTTCCGCCTGCCCTCCTGTGGCCAAAGTTTTCTGGAAATGCCTCTGCAGGGGAAGCAGCTTGACTCGCTCATTGTGACAGGGTCAGGAGGTCCGGGCGTCTGGGCCCAACTGTGGAGAGGGGCGAGGGGCGCTCAGCCATTTCTTACCCACCGTCTGCGCAGAACGTGTCTGCCTGGGGCTTATTTTCAGGAAGGGCTGGGCGTCCACGTGGAGGGGGAGGAGGAGCTGCACAGGAATCGGGTTCTGTGGAGTACGGAGACGCTTGGGACTGAGCTGCGGGCCGTGGCAGGATCAGAAATTTGGCCCGTGGCAGCTGGACTTCTGGTATGTTCTTTGTTTATTCTCTAAAGTTCCTTATAAAAAGGTGGCCTGTGTCAGCTGTGCTGAAAGGAAGAGAAGAAAGGGGTCTGGGAACACTTGGGCCAGAGAGAGGGGTGGCAAGGGAAGGGGCTGGAGGAGTGGGACAGCAGAGGTGCATGTGGGGGTCTCTGGCACGGGCAAAGCTGGTCTCTGCATCACCTCTTCCAGGAAGTCAGCCCAGTCTGGGTTAAGCATCCTCTACTTGTTGTGTCACCCCATGTGGTGACCTGGGCAGTTGTCTGTACACCCCACTGGACCGGGAGACCCTGTGGACAGGCACTGTCCTAGTCCTGCATCTCAGCAGCCGGCACAGGCTGGACACAGAGAGTGCTCAGGGACCACTCACCGAGGCAATGCACCCACGAGGGAGCCAGGGTCTGTCCATACTCCCATCACTTCTGCCTCACTGGCGGGTCTGTCCCGGCAACTGAACATGTTACCGAAAGCTCGGCACTTGTCCTCAAGGCCACATCAGAAGAACAAGAACAAGTAGTTTGAGCAGAAGGAAAGGGAAGTTTATTACTTTGCCAGCAAAGGAGGAAAACAGTAGACTATTGTCTCAAAATCCGAATTCCTGTACATAAGCAGAAATACAGAACTTTTAAAGGGAGGGCCCTCAGTTCTAGGCTACTGTCATTTAACTAGTTAGTGATCTTAATCTTCCCATCTCTGCCATCTCTGCACCATCTCTGCCTAAGACAAAACTGTGACCCCGCCCACCTGGGAGGCCCACCCAGACCTCCAAGACATTCCCCTCCCCCTCCTGACCACCTGCTCCAGTCAGGGATGCAGGTCTTCAGTTCCCAAAAAGTGTGGGGGAAGTTTTAAAGAGACAGAAAACATCTTTTGCCATTTTTTCCCCCAGGCCATGCCCTCTGTTATAAGCCAAGTCCCCATAACTCCCTGGGGACAGAGCCCAGCCTTTTCTATGTTTTCAGAAAAGCTTCTTGAAACTTTCCATTCAGCTTGAAAACCACAATGTGAATACTGGCCAGGAGATAGGAGTTTGAGAGCAAGACTACTCTGCTAGAATTCTCTGACAGACCTTGGGCAAATCACTTCCCGTCTGGACTTCATTGTCATCATCAATTAAGTGAGGTTTTGGTCTATCAGTGACTCTCAAATTTTATCTGGGATCAGAATCACCTGGAGGGTTTGTTAAACCACACATTATGGGGCCCCACCTGGAGTTTCTGGTTCAATATATGAAGAATTTCTATCAGGTGATGCTGCTGGTCTAGGTCCACTGGTTTCCAAATGCTGGTCTGGTTGCCTCCGAATCACCTGGGGGATTGTTAAGCAGACCTAGATTCCTGGACCCTGTCTCCAAAGACTTGGATTCCATTCACCTGGGGGTGAATCTGTACCTTCTTACCAAACTTCCCAGGTAATTCTGATGTGGAACCACATTTGGGAACCTCAGGCTTCGTGGTCTCCAAGGTTGTTCTTGCTTTTTTTTTTTAAAAAAAGAAGAGTTTCATTGTGGTGTAATTAACATAAATTGCACATATTTTATGTGTTCCACGGATAAATTTGGCACATGTATACATCTGTGAACCTTCATCACAATTAGGATACTGATGGTGACAGGAAACGGAACCTGAGCCCTGGGGAGTGGAGACCAAATCCATGTCACCTGGGAAGGCAGTGAGTAGTCCAAATGCTCAGGGGAGGCAGAGATACTTGGGCATCATCATAAAAGCAGGGCACGTTCTTCCTGCATGGGATTTGACCACCTGTGTGTCTTGCTTAAAGTGTGTGTGTGTGTGTGTGTGTGTGTGTGTGTGTGTTTGTGTATGGAATAAACCACATTTCAATCTTTCACTCATTCATTTATTCATTAAATGAGTCAGTTAATTTATTTACCTGCTGGAAGCCAGGCGCTCTGCTGGGTGGGGGTACATCAGTGGGCAACAAGGGGAAGCTCCTCGCCCGTGGAGTTCATATTCCTGTAGGAATTTCACTCTTAAATATTCCCTTTAAAGATCCAAAGTAAGGAGCCTGTAGTTGGGGACTTCAGCCCTGGGGGTAGCGGGGGATGAGAAAGAGGGACAATTTGAAGAGATGGCTGTTCTAGAACATTCCCACTCTTCCCTGCTGTCACAACACATGCTATGTTTATTAACATAGAAATGGGTTACCAGTGTTTCTCCAAGTGTGACCCAGAACCAAGGGACTCACCTGGTGGCTTGCTGCAAAGGTAGATTCTGGGACCTGCTCACCTCCACTCAGCTCACCCTGACCCATTGATTTGGGATTTTGAGAGGGGCCAAGAGTGATTCTAGACTCTGAACTGAACAAGTCTCCAGATGTCTCTTTTTAATGGAAACTTTTAACTGAAGCATACATACATAAAGGTACAAACTCACAAATGTGCAAATGGGATAGATTCTTGGAAGGTGAACACACCTGGGAAACCAGCATTCTACCTAGAAACAGAACATCACCAGCCCCAGAAGTTGCCTTCTTCCTGGCTTTTGCCTCCCCTCCACCAAGGAAGGGCAACCTCCATTCTGACTTCTAAATCCACAAATTAATTTTACTCCTCTCTTTAAAAAAAAACTTTGTATAAATAATCATATGTTAATAATATGTATTCATTTGTGTCTGGCAAAATTTTCCTCTGCACTGTTTCTGAGATTTATTTATATTGCATGTGGTTGTCCTTTGTTCATTCTCATTGATGTGTAGTATTCCTTTGTATGATGATACACAATTTATTTTTCCATTCTTACGCGGATGGGTACTTGGATTGTTTCCAGTTGGGCTATTATGAACAGTGCTGCTGCAAACATTCCTGCATAATATTTAGGTGCATGTATGTATGCATTTCTGTCGGAGTGGGGTCGATAGGTTAGAGTGTGCGCTTGTTCTCAGCTTTAAGAGATGCTGTCTGTGGCGGCTGCCTCTGTGATGGCCCCTCTCCAACGTTCCCCACTCTTGGTCTTCACATCCCTGCATAATCCCCTCCTCTTGAGTGTGAGCGAGACTTATTGACTTACCTGTAACAAATAGAATATGGCGGAAGTAATGGGCTGTCACTGCTGAGATTAGGCTATGAGAACTCTGTGGCTTCTGTCTTGGGTGCTGTCTCTTGTTCGGCCAGCTCCTATGTCACGAGCCACCCCATGGAGAGGCCCACATAGCAAGGGACTGAAGAAGGCCAACAGCTTAAGAGGAGCCGAATGCTGTTAACCAACACGTGAGTGAACGTAGAGGCCGATTCCTTCCCGGCGAAGACCGTGCTTCTGGCTCACAGCTTCGACAGCAGCCTCATGGGAAATCTTGAGCCAGAGGACCAAGCTTGGCCAGGCTGTGGTCCTCACCCACAGAAACTGTGAGATAATTAATGTTTGTTGTTTTGATGCCAGTACATTTTGGGGTAATTTGTTACACAGCAACAGATAACTAATGTACTACTGAGCTCTTTTCTAAAGACGTTGTACTAATTTATATTCCTGCCAAAAATGACAAGTTCCAATTGCTCTGCGTACTCGACCACACAGGGTGTCGGCTGTCTTTTTCTTTTGGACATTCTGATGGGTGTGTGGCAAGATTGCACTGTGGTTTTAACTTGCATTTCTCTGATGAATAATGAAGTTGAGCACCTTGTGCTAATTAGCCATTCGAATATCCTCTTCTGTGAAGTGCTCCTTCAAGTCTTGCCCATTTTTCTAGTGGGTAATTTATCTTTTTCTTGTTTGTAGGAATTCTTTTTATGTTCTGATTATGAGCTCTTTGTTGAACATCTGTATTGCAAATATCTCCTTCCATTTTACAGCTTGCTGTTTCACTTTCTATTTTAAAAGTTATTTTAAAATATTTTCAAATTTACAGAAAAGCTATGAGAATAAAAGTAGCGCAAGAGTTCTTTTACAGCCTTTACTCAGAGTCACCTTTTGTTAGCATTTTACGTCATTTGCTTTGTCATTTGTACCTCCTTCCCGCACTGCCCCCTCTCTCTCCCCCTCCCTCTCCCTCCCTCTCCCCCTCCCTCCTCCTTCCTCTCCCCCCCCCACATTCACCATGAAACGTTTTTCTGAACCATTGGAGAGTAAGTCATACACATGACAACACTTTACTCCCAAACAAGTCGGTGTATAAGTGTATATTTCTTAGGAATATTCTCTTATATGACAACACTATGGTTATCAGCTTCAGTCAATTTAACACTGGTACAATACTTTTATCAGTCTTCTGTGTTCCAATTTTCTCAGTTGATCTAATAATGTACTTTATAGCATTTTCCTTTCTAATACAGAATCCCATCTAAGATCAGGTATTGTACTGAGTTGTCATGTCTCCTTAGTCTTCTTTAATCAGGAACATTTCCATAGCCTTTGTCTTTTATGACATTGACATTTTGGAGAAGACTGTCCCTCCCCCTCTTCCCTTTCAAATAGAACATTCCTCATTGTGTTTGTCTGATATTTTATCACAATTAGAGGAAATATTGCATTGCCAGCTAGAACAGTATTAATATATAGATGATGTGTCCTTCTTAGCGTCTCCCATCTGGAGCCACACAATGTCCCTCATTAAAGATGTTAATTTTAATCACCTGTCAAAGTGGTGTCCAGTTTCTCCAATGTATGGTTACGACTTTTTGCTACCTGTAGGGATTTGCAGGTTGAGACCATGCAAATATTCTGCTTCTCATTAAAACGTCCCCTAGATTTAACATCCATTGATGATTCTTGCCCAAATCCATCTGTACTGTGATGGTTCCAGAAGGGTGATTTTCTGACTTCAGCTCTCCTTCCACGTTGCCAGTCAGCTGTTGGCTTTCTACTGGGAGCAGGAACCCTCCCTTTGAAGGTTTCTTAATTTTAATGTAATCTAATTTATTGGCTTTTTCCTTTACAGTTAATGCTTTTTGGATCCTGTTAAAAATTTTTTTTCCCTACCTCAACCTTTTAAATATTCTCCTATGTTTTCTTTTAAAAGCTTTACTATGAGACCTTTGACATTCAGGTCTATGAGCCATCTGGGATTTTTTTTTTTCTGCTGATGATGTAAAATAAGGGATCAAGATAAACTTGTTTTCCATTTGGAAATCCAATTGACCCAAGTGTCTTTATTAACAATTTTTATTGACACAAGAAATGTATGAATGCTTTTCCCATTTTAAAAGTTCAAAGGCAATACAGGGAGTACGGCAACCTCCTGGGACCGTCCCCCCTCCGACGACCATCGGGATCAGTGTCCCCTCCCTGCAGGTGGGTACCTCAGAAGTAGCCATTACTATCTGTTTATTACATCCTTCCAGAACTTTTCCTGAGCATGTACATACATACATGTTTGCTCCCTCCTCCCCGCCCCATAGTGCATGAGTCATTCTGCAACTCACTTTCTCCACTCAGCGGTAGGTCTTGGATCACTCTTGTGTTGGTACACAGAGATCTCCATGATTCTCTCACATGGTTACACTGGTTTATGTGTTACAGATGTCATATGTGATAAACCGTGTCAAAGCAGATATGTGATGCAGCTTGTTTAGCCAATCGTGGATGTTTAAGTTGGTTCTAATTATTTGTTTTGCTACCCCTCATAATTTTTATGCACCACTA
Source organism: Lemur catta (assembly GCF_020740605.2). Classification (NCBI taxonomy): domain Eukaryota; kingdom Metazoa; phylum Chordata; class Mammalia; order Primates; family Lemuridae; genus Lemur; species Lemur catta. The sequence continues at coordinate 20,647,659 of NC_059134.1, read as the reverse complement.
TGAAAATTGATGTGGATGAAGGATGAGACCTTGAGTCTAGAAGGCACCGGGCTCTTCCGGGTTTCAAGACAAGCAAACGGCCCAGTGAGTCTGGGTGACCTACCCAGGCTCACACAGCTAGTTCATGGCAAAGCCGAACATGAAACCCAAGTCCGAGGATGCCAAGTCCAGGCCTCTGCTCTAGGCACAGCCCTGCCCACGGCACAGCTGACCTCCCCGGCTGCCCAGGTTCTGAGGCTCCACTGTCCTCTTCCTGTGTCACCTTCCTCCGAAGCAGGACCACTGCTCATCCCCCGAGGCCCTGCCCTCCGGGAGTCAAGATGACACTTCACTTCCAGAGCCGCCCGGAGCCTCCCCTCCTCCCAACCTCCGTTTGTTCAAAACTCCTCCAGCTTCCAAGATCCGCCTTCAGGACGGGCAAGAACGAATGTGGAAGCGAGGGGAGCTGCAGCCCTTAAATCACATGTTGGGCAAAATAATCAAAGAATCTTCCCCAAATTTGTCAACGGCGGTGCTGGGCCTAGCTGCTCAGTAATGACTTGCACTTGATGACAGATCTCGAGAAAATGCGTTTTGGAAGCAATCAGTATATGCTGAATAGGATCCTATTTTACAAGCATTTTATCTGCTCTTAAGGACATGGGAGATGAGGAAAACAGATAAGCCTCTCTATTAATATTGATTAGACCATTATATATCTGAAAAAGAGATTTTAGTCAGAGATGATTGCATCTCACCAGAGCAGCCTTCCTTCTCGAATCGAATCGTTTAATCTGCTGCTGAGCGCTTGGGGGTGTGGGGAGGGAGACACACGCAAGCTTAGCGCCTGCGTGCTGGGCAGACAGGCGGGAGAGGGATGCCGGGTGAGAAGACCAAGAGGGCACTTACATGCTTTCTTGACAGCCCCACAGGAGGCTCAATAACGAAGATAAAAAAGGAAACAGCAGTAGGAAGGATTGAGGTTAGACTTCAGGAATAACCGCTTACTTCTAGAAGAGTTCAGAAACTGAGGCCGGAGTACCTTCTTTTCTGAAACAGCTTCACGAATGAGGAAAATAGTCAAAGGTCATGAACAGGGCTTTTAATTATTGATCACTAAAGAAGACGGGTAAACATTAAATGTTCAACCTCACTAGCAAGCAAAATAATGCAAATTTAAACAATGAAATATTATTTTTGCCATCATATCAGGCAAATTTTTTTTTCCCCTAAAGCATCATATCTGGTGCTGGTGAGGATGTAGTGAAACTGCGTTTTCATGCATTCCTGGTAGAAGGGTGGGTGAGTAAAACCTTTTTGGAAGTCAGTTTGATGATATTTTTTGAGGACCAACTTTCTACCGAGCATTAGGTTAGAACCTGGATGGATAGTGTTGAGTGAAACTAAGTCCTTATCCTTACAGAGCATACCATTGAGCAGGGAAAACTGAAAATTAACAAGTGAAAATGCAACTAAATATTTGCAAAATGTGAAGAGTCTTAAAGGAAACAAAAAGGGAGCTGGAGTGGGAGGTGAGGGGCTGGGTAAGGGAGGTCAGTGAAGGCTTTCTAAGGCTGTATTTTTGAGCTGAGTCATGCATGACAAAAAAGAACAAGCCACAGGAAGAGGACAAAATGGTCCTGGCAGCTGGAACAGCATGTGCAAAGGTCCTGTGGTGGCGAAGATCTTTTGGTGAGCTGAGAAGAGCCTAGGGAGGACATAGTGGGCGAGGGGAGTGTGGTGGGAAGTGGTGGGAGAAGAGGGTGGGTGGCTGGGTAATGCTCTTCGAATGCTGCCCTGCCCTGTGTGCCCGGGGAACACACACAGTCTGCTGTCCCTGTGTTGCAAAGACCACTTTGACTGCTGTGACAATGGCTTGGGGAGTAAGAGGGGAAGAAAGAAGGACAGTTAGGAGCCTGTGGCAGCAGTGAAGGAGAGAGATGACAGTGGCTGTAACCAGGGCTTTGGCGAGGGCTGTGTATTCAAAACGCTGCAAAGGTATAGACCTTGTGGAACAGCAATGCCACTCCAGGAGATAATCAGACGCACACAGAGATTTATGCACAAATGCATGCATTATGGGTTTACGTATAAGGACAAAAAAACTGGAAACAACAGAAATGTTCACCAGGAGGGGGCTGGTTAAATGTATGTATATACACAAGGGCTGCCATATAGTTATGAAAATTATTGTTTAAGAAGAATAACAACACAGGAAAATGCTTCCATTGTATCGTAAATGAAAAATATCAGGATACAAAACTGAATGTATACTATGACGTTGGTTTAAAAAAAATAGTGTTTGTTTTTCTATCCAAAATAAACACCAAAATGTTAATGGCAACTCTCTGGGTGACCTGTGGTTGATTTGACTTTTTCATTTCAGTGTTTTCCAAATGTCTTACAATAAGTATATAGGTTTATAATTAAGAAAGTATACAATTATTTTTTAGTAATAAGGCAAATCTCTTTAAAAGAGGCAAGAGGCAGGTGTGTGAGTAAGAAAGGGAGCACAGGGTCAGATGGAGGTCAGCTGCTCCCCCTCTCAGCCTGAGACCCTCCTGCCCTGGAGATGCTTCCTCAAGCCCACTCAGCTCCCCGTCCTCCTGCCCTCCTGCCTCTTGGCATGGTTTCCAAAGGCTTTAATAGTATGGGCACCATGCACGCCTGCTTGTGGTCAGGCCACTGGGGCTGAAGAATCCAGATGCCAGGCACCATCCCAGGATGGGACCCCTCCCAAACCCTCAGTCTTCTCTGTCTCACTAAGCGCTCAGCCTTCGTCTCTAGAGGCGGGAAGTGTGGCTACTGGGAGTGTGGGCTCTGGAGCCAGACTGGCAGGGTTGGAATCCCTTCTTGGTTCAGCGCCCTCAACTGTGGGTGGGAGCTGCCGGCAGTTCCTGCTGCACAGAGCCAAGGGGATGACAAGAGTGACGACACACATCATCTTTAGACGCACAGTCATGCTGTGTACGTGGTAGCTCTTATGACTCTCCCAGTTACTCAGCCCAAAAACCAAGAGTCATCCCTGACTCCTACTCCCCTCATTGCAGCACCCATGCCACCAGCAAACTCAGGGTCTGTCTGTTTCCCACCCCCTGCCCTGCTGCCCCAGCCCACGTGTCCACCCTTTCCTGCTGGCATGACCAAGTGGCCTCTAAGGCATCCCCTGCTTCCGTGCTTGTCTCCCTTCAGTCCAGCATCCTCGCACCAGCCAGGTGTATTCTGATGGAAATCAGACCATGTCACTCCTCTGTTGGAGTTTTGAATAAAATCTAATCCCTTTATCCTGGCCTACAAGGTCCTAGGGAGTCCTCTAACTGGAAAAAAAAAAAGGAAATTTAAACCATAAAACATTATTTTTGCTTTCAGATTAGCAAAGATTTTAAAAATAAAAATAACGCCCAGTGTGGGTGAGGACTCAGTGAAACTGTACTCTTAGACTAAGAAGCTCCTATTGTTCCAGCACTTCGAGGTCAGCGAGGGACGTCTAATGAGGAGACTGACAAGGAGTCGTAGAATAAAGCTGGTGGGGTTAGGGAAGCCCAGAGAGGGAGTTTCCAGAAGGAAGGTGATCTCTCAGGTCAAAGGCCACTGAGAGGTGAAATAAGATGAGGACAGAGAAGTGACCATGTCTTGGGCCACAGTGGCTCCAGTGGAGGGGTGGCTCAGAGAAAGAACCCCAGGGATGGTGATGGGAGAGCATGCATGTGGACACGTGCACATGTGTGTGTGTGTGTGTGTTGGTGGCTTGGTGGTGGCAGCTGTGGCCGGAGGGGAGAGGCCGGGCCACTGGGGAGGGTCCTGAGAGCCCCGAAGAGGGGAGGCAGCAGGAAGTGGGAAAGAAGGAACTTTAGGAAACTGTGCTATTTGCTAAGAGGATCGGACCCAGCTTAAAACCCATTAGAAAAAACAAAGACAAGTGCCTGAGTTTGATGAGTTTGGTTCTAGCTGGCAATTCCTGCCAGAGCCTTCTTAATTTCCTTGGTAAGAAAGATGGCTTTGATCACTGCCTTAGAGGAAACTTACAAGGAATGTCGGGGTTGTCTCTGTTGGGGATTCTCCACAGGAGAAATGAGCCGGTGATGAGGGGGCCCCACAAGAGAAGAAGACAAATACATACGTGTGTGTGTGTGTGTGTGTGTGTGTGTGTCTGTCTGTCTCTCAGTTCCAGTTGGGAGGGCAGGTGGGGACACCAGGATGGCTGTTTTGAGCCTATTTGTTGGGATAGGGTAAGTGGGTAAGGACAGGTTTAAGGCTATTGTCTGGGGCTTAAAGACAATAAAAATACTTTCAGTTTTGGTGTTTCAAAGTGTGGGTTTTGGGGGGCAGCATATAAGAAAACTCCTTTCCCTGCTAACACAATTCCACTGTTCCTTCCGAATCCTGCTTAGAACTCACCACTTCCAGGAAGCCTTCCCTCCCCACCTCACTCCTGGTTGTGGTCAGCCCTTTCTTTGAGGCTGAGTTGGCTTGGACATGTTTGTGTCACTGGACTAAGGGTGCACACTCACACTCCCGCATCTGGAGGGCCCTCACCCTTCCGGGCCTCAGTTTCATCATCTATACATCAAAGAGGATGAGGAGTCTCTGGTGCTAAGAGTGCCAGGGAGCAGGAGAGGAGGCAGGGCAGGGAAGAGCAGAAGGCGCCCTGACAACACTGTGGACACTTGTTATCTACAGGATGTTATAATCAGCATGATTATTTTCACGCACAACCTCACTTAATTTCACAACAATCCCGTGAGTCAGGAACTATAACTATGCCCATTTTACAGATGAGGAATTAGTGGCTTAGATGTTTAATGAGGTTGGTCTGATAGGGAATGGCCGAGCTGTATTTGACGCAGTCGCCTGGCCTAGGGGCGAGGGGCTTGCCAGGAACGTGGGGAAGGGCCAGGCGGACCCTGTGGCACCTTCTCCCAGCATCAGCAGGGCCTCTGAGGGCTCCGCTTGCCTCTCTGATCTCTCGCTCTGCCGGCTCTGTGCTGTTTCCCGCAGTCTTGGAAACCCCTAGGGATCAGAACTGCACACTGTCTTTTCTCTAGGTCAAGGACTGAAAAATTAAATTCCTACAGGGCCAGGCAGTAATTAAGTGAAGTGGGCAGAGTGAGTGCAGACACGTTTGTTGCCTGAGTGGTGGTAACGGCTGCTCCTGAAGAGCGTTTTCTTTTCTGAGGGCGGCTGCTCCTCAGCTCCAGCCACTTGCTACCTCCTGGTACTACGGCTCGGTGTTGCCAGAACCTCTGGTCTTTTGAGAGGAGCTGAAGCTCCTGATTTTTAAAAGCTGGTCCAAATCTGTTCTGAACAGTGCTTTATAACAACAAATGAATAAATTAAATTTTAAAAATACATTAACAGAGCGATTGTTGCTCTGTCAGGTGACAGGTTTGCAACCTCTGAAGTCTGATTTCATCTCTGCCTTGGCCCAGGCATGCTCAGTTGAAAGTCTCCTCTGCTGTGGGTGCTCAGGACACGGTGCCAATGCCCTTGGGCGGGGTCATGGTTTGGTGAGTTTGTGATGGCGTGGGAAGAAGTCTACCAGAAGTCTCCTCCCCAACCACTGTCCCCCACACCCTGCCCTGCGCTCCCAAGCACACTTTAGCACAATCCAAGGGTGCGGCAGATGTTGACAAGAATGGGTCCCAATGTCAGACCTCTCTGAGTAGTTTTCCAGCTAGACTTTGAGCAACAATGTGAGATGGCATCCTGCCAGGAACAGCAGCCCTTTGAATTAATGTCCTTCATCCTCAAATGTCTCTGAGAAGGTTGAAAACATAGTAGCTGGGGTGACATGAATGTCTAACACACATTCAAATATGACCAACACACAGGGAAACAAGGTACCATGAGCAAGAACCAGTAGAAACAATGGGCAATAGAAACAGAGTCACAGACTTCAGATATTGGACTTTATTAGACATAGACTATAAAACAACTGTGCTTACTGTGTTCAAAGAAATAAAAAACACCAGCTTGAAAACTTCAGCAGGAAATTGGAAATTATAAAATACGTAACAGATTTTGACAAAGGAATTATAGAACTAAAAATGCCATCACTGAAATTAAGAACTTGATGGATGGGTTCAATAACAGATTAGACAGAGCTAAAGAGAAAATTACCAAACTGGAATGTAGGTCAGAACGGTTTAGAATGTAGCTGAGAGACAAAAAGATGGAAAATACAGAAAAGCAGATACAAGGCAAGGAGGACAAAATGAGAAGGTCTAATATATTTTTAATTGAAGTCTCAGAAGGAAGGAGAAAGAGGAGAGAGATAATAGGGTAGTAGAAATATTCAAACTTTTTATTACTGAGGAAAGACATCAGGCTATTATTCAGGAAGGTTCCAAAGGTGGATTGATCTGTACCGGACATCAGAGGGCTTAGTCATTCACTGTCTCAGAGGAGTCAGAAGCTATACTTTGCAAATCACTGGGCCTAGGTGGGAATTAAGCTAGAGGTCTCCAGCCTAGAAGAAATGAGAGTTGGGAGAGTAGTTGAAGTAAAGTTTTCATTAGTTTACTTTATGAATTTACTAATTCATTCACTCATTCATTTACTTATTCATCAATTCAACACTTATTTGTTGAGTACCTACCAGGCTTGAGCGACTATAATTGGCACTTGGTCAAAAAACAGAAAGTCTTAGTTTTAAAGGAGATGTTTGTCTTGAGTGAGGCAAGATGTTTAGGGAGTTTAGTGTCTGGGTGCTTAGAAGCAAGATGGCACCTGGAGGTCTGTGATGATGGGGATTAAAGACTGGTTTGGGACAAAGGCAGTTTGATGGAAAATGACCCAAGCTAGTGCCTATGAAGTTGTTGGCCCATCTGTGAAGATAGCAATTACTTCAGGAAGAGGTAATCTGGGCTCCAAATAAGCTCTTTGATACTCTGAGTGGGATTTTACAGGGTTTTTGAGAACCTGACCAACTTAATGTTATTTATATTTTATTCATTTTCCTTCACTTTTCACCAAAATGTACTGTAATAAAAGGAGCCTGTCTAAACTCTACTAAAGGGAAGAAAGAAGGGTTTGTGTGCTGGTGTGGGCTGTGGAGAAAGGAGGCACAGCTGCCCTGTGAAGGCCACGCACGGGCACTGGGGAGAGTGCTCCAAGGCACACCTTCAGGGACAAAGCCGAACAGCTATCCCACCTGGAGGCTTGGGAAGCCTTAGCACACTGGAGCCACATGTGAATTTGGGCATTGGCTCCCTCTATGGCTCTCAACTTTTGAGGCTGTTAGACCCCTCTGAGGATGTGATGAAGCTTGTTACCTGAAACGTGTACATAAAAACAACATTCTCCATGCAAATTGAGGGGATTCATGGGTCCTAGTCTAAAATCCTTTGATCTATCCACCGTTACATTGTAATGTGGGGAAACTGAGGTCTACATTGTTCTAAATTCACACAGCTGGTGGTAGAGCCCAGATTCTATCCCCAGTGTCTTGCCCTTTGGTTTGGTGCCTCTCCCCAGTCACTGCACCCCTGTCCCTCGGAACTGTCCGGGGTGCAGTGCTGCTGCCGTGCTCTGGGGGCAGGCAGTGCTCTCACTGGGCACTGTGGGGAAGGTGCGCTCATTCATTCACAGGGGGTGGAATGTCAGTGGGTGGAAGGCCCGTGAGAACTCTTCTAGAGAAAGGGATCCTCCTCCTGTGGGGCCTGGAAGTCAGTACTAGCTGCTTTTTAGCCCAAAAGGCACTGGGAGTATGTGAAAACTCTTGGATATAAGGGGGTCGTGATGAAAGTGCTGCTGGGGGAAGCTGATTCCTGCAGTCATGTTCTCTCCTCTCTCATATCAGACAGGTCTCCAGGGCAGCCCAGGGCTCGGGAGACAGCCTAGATTCCCAGTGTGACCTTAGCCTGGACTCCACCAGACCAAAGCTTTAAGGGGCAGGTGGAAGGCTCCTGAAAGACCCCAGTTTTGTGGGACTAATTCCCCACTGGGTTTTCTCTCCTCTCTCTCCTGTTTCTCCTTCCTCCTGTCCCTCTGCTGTAGGGAGGGCACAAAGGGGGGGGTGGGGGTACAAGTGCCACCCATCCAACTCACATCTCCTTTTAAGAAAAATTTATGATTATCGAAGATTCCATCTTTGAGTCTAAAAATACCACAGTGCAAATGTGTCTGTTCCCCAGTCCCCTTCCCTCTCTCCCCATCACTGTGCTCCCTTTCTAATCAGCACTACTGACCATTGCCCTGGAGGGCAGGCATGGACGCCACTGGGCTCTTCAGCAGCCGAGAGGACAACTGGGGTCCTGGAGGGGTGAGGGCAGGTGTGGTCAGAGCCGGGCAGGGCTGGGGAAGAGGGAGGCTGGAGTATGTGGCACCCAGGGCTTGCTCCAGCCAAGGTGCACTGAGGGTGACGCAGGGAAATGGCTTCAGGCTCTTGCTGCTGAAAGGTGCGCAGTTTCCTGGCACACTTAGCTGCAGGTAGCCTTCTTCCTCTTCCCAGCGAATGTCTGATTTGGAGTTTATTGATTCCTTTTGCCAGAGTATTTTCCTTAAATATTTTTTGAGTCTAATGCATGCCGTACACACCTGTAATGGCTCTAGCTAGCCTTGCTTTTCTGCAGAACCAATAAAGCAATTTGGAGGAGGCGAAATTGAACCCAGAGGCATCAGGAGAGGGTAGCTGGAGTTGTGGGTGGGGAGGGAGGAATGGGCTTGAGACAAGAGAGCCAGGAGTTGGGAAGAGGCAGGGTGGAGGAGCAGTGGAACATCTGATTACAGAGAGATGGCAAGGAATGGAAAAAAGCAAGGAAGTCAGGCAAGCAAGGGGATAAGGGAATATGGAATGGGAAAACGGAAGGGAGAGAAAAAGGAAAAAGTAAGAAAGATGAAAGAATATATTACAGCCAGCCATATCCTTGGGGATATGTGTGAGTTAAATCTATGGGTGACCCTCAAATTACTCTGGAGGTTCCAATTCCAATCTCTTTTCTCTTCACCCAACCTTTCATGAGAGAAGCAAATGGACATCTGTGTTGGACAGCATCGTCTGCTTCCCCAGCGTCCACTCGCCCCTCTCTGTGTGGTAGCCACGTTACCTGAGCAGGACCCAACTCCTGGGTTCGGCCCTAACTGGTCCAAGCCAATCATGGCATTACTACCCCCCCCCACCTCTGTCCCCAGTGATTGGCTGAGGAAAAGGCATGTGACTCAGGACCAAGCCAATCAATGCATAGGATTCTCTTGGCCACAGTGATTTGTTTGAGAGTGACCTTGTGATGTAAATTGGGCAATCAGAGAGAAAGCTGAGATTTTAGTTAAAAGTTGGAATAAGAAAAGCGTTTTAAATCTCCCTGGTTATGAAAAAGGAAGCATGGGGCCCCAGAGCCACTAGTAACCATTTCACTACCATGAGGGAATTCAGTCTGGGAATGAGGCTGATACATTAGGAGGTAGAGTGGAGAGAATCACAGAGAAACAGAGCTGAGTCTTACGGGACATCACAAACCTCTGGATCAAACCCATCCTGATGCCGACATTTCCTGTGGACATTCCAATTACGCAAGTCAATAAATTCTGTATTGTTTAAGTAATTTAGAGTTGGATTTCCTGTTCTATGTAGTGGATAATATACCAATTAATATAATATCTTTTAAATTTTCTCCCTTCTGTTCTTCCAATTACAGGCCTCATGAAAGCTCTTGAAGAGTGTACTCGCAGGCCTGGGCAGGGTTCCAGATGAACTTCCCTCCCAGAAGGCTAACTCAGTGCCCAGGGGCAGGGATACGGCTGGAAGGGGGAGGGAAGGAGGGAGGAATAGAAAGCCAGAGACTTCACATCCTGGAAAGTCGGGCGCTTCCTATTCAGCTAGATGAACTCTCTCCCCTGCTCAGCCCCAAGCTAGTCTTCAGAGCAGCCTTAAGCTCCGGGTACAGATCTGCCAGCCTGGCATCCAAGGCCAACCCAGGCTAATCTCCCACTGCTCCCCTCTGCTTACCCCACTGTCAGCCAGACTCAGCCCTCGCCATTCTCTGAGCACAACCCCCCCCCACTCCCCTACACATCTGCTGTCGGGGTCCCTCTGCCTGGAACACTCTCACTTCTGTCTGGATCCCACCTATCTCTCAGGCTCTGCCTCCATGCCACCCCCGAAGCCTCCCCTGACTTTAACAACCAGCACCCTCCTTCTGCTGGAGCTTCATCCGAATCTGTGTGAAGTGGGAGTGGGGGGCGGCAAGGGAGAACGTGTAGGTTGAAAGACCAAAACATGTCTATTGTTTTTGTTCATAAAGCTGTCGAGAGTGCAGTTAACAAACTGTCTTGACTGGTGGAATTATATTGTAGATAGCGAGAGAAAGCATCACTGAGGTCACTGAGAAAAACGTGGGGAACTTGCACTCTAACTGATGAGTCCTCTCGCCTGTTTGACCTCCCTGTGGCACTCTCTGGACCCTGCCTTACGCTGCGGTTACTTGTGCATCGATCTTGCTCCCTCACTGGGGCTCACACCATGGACTGGCAGGGCTGGGGGAACCCGGGAAACCAAGGGCTGCAGGGATCCACCACCTGTTCTCCGAGAGCTGCCCGTGAGTGATGGGGTTCACCTTTGCAGTGTGCTCTTAAGGCTATTAAAACATCTGGGTTTGAAAGCTGTCGCCCTCACCTCTCTTTTATATTCAAGAAAGCATAAAAGAGAGTGAATGACTGTGGGAAAAAGAGGTCATTGCTTGGCTTTTTAAAGACCTTGGTGAAACCATGGTCTTGACAGTCTAATTTGCAGAGATAAAATGCTTTTCTACATTTATGAAGCAACCTTTGCATCACCAGAGCAAAGCGTGGCGGTGTGAGCGCAGCGTTTGAGCTAGGTCATGGTGAAGAACGTCGGGAACGGAGCCTCCTGCTCCACAGAAGGGGGACGCTCCTCCTGGCTCCGTGGGAGTGAGGAGGGGACAGGGAGCATCCTCGTGCCTCCATGTCACCGTCACCAGGCCAAACCTCAGAGCAGGGGTTGGTGAGAGATAGATGTCCGCAGGTGGGGGTGGAGGACCTGAAAATAGTGCGTCTTGTGCCCTGCCCTCTGCCTGTGGCCCGAGGGAGGACAAGCATCCCAGAGAAGGTTGGGTTTGGTCAGGCCCTGGTTGAGGCAGCTGTGCAGGGTGGGTTTAATCAGTGCTCCTCCTGGTTGCCAATGCCCTATATCGACACAGTGGAGGGTCTGGAAGTCCCATGTGTCCCAGAGGGGAGACTGCAGAAGCGCTGAAAGAATTGTGCACAGAGAGGTCTGAGGCCAGGATGAGGCGGCCACCTGCCTGGAGGTGGTGGCAGTGACTCCATCTGGGTGTGCTATTGGGTTGCCAGAAAAGATCACCTGGGGCCAGGGTACACCCAGGGACAGGTGGCCAGGGGGGTATCTCAAAGACAGTGGCCCAGAGGGCAGCATGTGGGCTTGGTGCCCTGCCCTTGGCCACCACAAGGAGACATAAACTACCCCCACTCCAAGGCCATCCATGGTAGGAGGACGGAAGAAATGGCACAAAAGGAGACTTTGATTTTTGATTGACTATCTAAAGGAGAATATTTTGAAGGGGGCTACTGTTTACTGGCAAGCTGGTCTCCTCTGCCACCCCCATGACTCCCCACGGCCTCCAGACTACCAGCAGGAATGGAGAGCCTGGGTCGAACAGTGGTCATGATGGAAAATCCTGTTACTTTGTCTTACCTATCGGAGTCATCGTGTGTAAATTCCACCCCTCACTGCAGTAATGATAGTTTTGACGAGTGATGTGAAAGGGAACCTCAGGGTGCTGTGGGAATATGTACTGGGAGATCTGACCTCGTTTGGGACATGGCGGGGCGTGGGGGCAGCCCAGAGAAGGTGATGTTGAAGTGGCATCCTGGAAGATGTGTAGGAGTTAGTGGGGTGCAAAGGGAGGGCAGTGTCCCCCGAGTGGATGGCCCTTGCTGCTTTGTCCCTCATGAGAACCTCTCCAGAGGACCCCAGGCTGGGCTGTCCCAGCCAATCTGCTCCATCTCCTGGGCAGAGCCAGGAGCAGTGGGACATTTCCCAGACGCCCTGGGGACCTGCTCTGTGTGGACTTTGTTGGAAAGGGGTCAATGTGCAGAAAGCTTGGATCTGAGCCTCTGGCCAGGCAGCCTGACAGCTGGGAGTTTGTCCCTCGACCTCCCACCAACCATAGACCCCAGCACCTTAGAGAGGCTCCCAGAGCCTTTGCTAACTAGGCAGGGTTGGGGCAGGGGAACTCCCAGCCCCCACGCCCCCTGCTAGTCCATCTGCCACGCTGCTCAGCCCGGAGCTGGTGCGTGGTGTTGGCTGCTCCGCTTAATGGCGGGGAAAGGAGGCAATCACGTACCTCCCATCTGCCGGCTGAGAGCCTGTGCGGAGGAGGCCATTAGTGGCCACTGCTCGTGTGCCAGCCTCAATTAGCCCAGGCAGGAGCAAAGGGCAGCGTGGGTAATGAAACCTGCACCCAGGCAGAGTGGAGTTGGGGCTCCCCTTGCAGGGCGCTGGGGTCCCTGGAAAGTCTGGGGGCCCAGGAGAGACCTGGTGTATTGGGGATACATAGCATTTTGCGGGGATCTGTGAGGAGAGACAAAGAGAAAAACAGGCATTAGCTTTTCCCTTGCTCTTGCTTTGCAAGAAAATGTTCCAGATTGGAGTCAAAACCGCAGGACTGGAAGTTCTCATTCACTGAAAGCATCTGCACCCAGGCTGAGTGAAAGCAAATGGATTTCGGTTCAAGAGGGCAGAGGAGCACTTACCAGGAAGTGGGTTCTCAGACTGGCAGGACAGGGGCAAGGGTGGAGACAGGGCTGGAGCCCGGATTGGCCTCCACCCTCTAGGGGCAGCCCTGTTAGGGAGCTTGGGCGTGGCCAGTGGGCGTGAGGGTGCTCCTGAGGCTGCTCCATGTTGACGTGTCAGGTAGGGTGTGTGGGAGCCCAGGCTGTGGCCCAGGGTTTCCTCCTAAATAGACCTTGCAGAGCCTCCTGGGGAAGGGTAAGGAGCCACGGGCTCGTTCCAGCTGCTGGGGAATTAGTTTTCCCTGGATTGGCCCCCTTGTCAGACTGCCTACCTCTCATAGAAGGTCCAGATAAAATATAGGATGCCTTGTTACATTTGAATGTCAGGTAAACAACAAGTCATTGCTTAGTATGAGTATGTCCCATGAGATATACTTATACTAAAAATTGTTCATTGTTTATCTTTAACTCAAATGTAATTGGGCGCTCTGTATTTTTATTTGCAAAATCTGGAAGCCTCCTCAGGCTTTTTTCCAAAGGGTGCTGAGATGTCTCCTCTCAGCATGTGGGGGTCTGCCTACTCCCCCGGGGGGACAGAGGCCGTAGTGTTCTGACTCCCAGCTCTCCACCTCCGCCCATCTTGGGGGCATGGCAGACCACTTTGGGAAATCTCTTGGGATCCTGGCTGACTTTGATCACTGCCTTTCTAATACCGGCCATGGTGGGGAAACAAGCTCAGAGCCCTGGCAGGGAAGGCAGGTGGACAGCAGAGGAGACCCTGTAGGGGACAGCGGAGGGGCCCAGGCCCATGGCGGGCCCTTCCCCAGGGCAGCAGAACCCGTGCTGTCTTTGGATTCCTATAGCTCCTTGCCACGCCGCCCTCCCATGCATTAGCCAGGCCGGCCTCCCCGGCCTGCAAGAGGGCAGGCATCACTCCCCACCAGGCTCCCCTTCACCCTGGTGGGCAGCACTCAGGCATCTATTACGGGCCTTCTAAACGCTGGTGTGCGGCTTCCTGGCACAGGTCCTGCTGCCCTCCGGCCTCTAACTCTTACTTCCCGCGGGCCCAGGGGGCTGTGTGTTGTGGGCAGTGAGATGGCATAAAAGGGAACATCGCATTTACAATGGCGGAGCAGAGCACTCCTGCGCGGCCTGGCTGGGGAGCTGTGCTTATTTTTATTTTCGTTTGAAGCACTGAGCTCCCTTTGGCCCCCCACCTCGCTGGGGTTTGGCGTGAGTGCAACAAGGGGTGAAAATTCATGAAAATAGGCCAGCGAGACTAAGAGCGTCTGAGGGGGGCAATGCCTCACCGGGTGGAAGAGGAGGCCCTTGCAGAGACAAACCTGCAGCGTTCCTGACACATCCCGTGTGGCCCTGCAGGCCCACCCCAACACCTTCAAATGCATCTGCTCCCCTAGGCTGCTCTCCACTGTCCATGCCCTGGGGGCCCTGGCCCATCCGGTTTTAAATGAACAAAGCGACAGGGCTCCAGGATCTTCCCTTAAGAGAAGACTCGGGAGGCAAACCGCCCTCAGCAGGACGGGGCTGCTCTTGGCAGGCAGCATCCACTCTTCGTGATATTCGCTTGGCTACTTCATATCCTTCCCTGTCCCCAGCCCGGATAAGCCTCCGCTGGCCTCTGAGCCAATTCATAATCCTCAATTTCCTCAAAACCTGCTAAAAATGGATGTCTTATTGGAACTGTTTGGGACTAGCTGCGCTTGGCTTGGAGGCTGCCAGCACCTTCCACCCCTCCCTCACCCTCCTCCCCACGATGACAGTGTTTCTTTGCGGCCCTTTCGGGTCCCTGGGTGTGTCTTCTCTCTGCTGGACTACAGATTCTTCCTGGAGCCGACCAGCTTCTTCTTCCTTTTCCTCTTGTGCTCAAAACACAATTCCTTTCTCAGCGGGTGTGTGACCCTCATAGGTGACTTCTTGTCTTTGATTTGAGAATTAACCTTCCTCATATGGCTGCCCTGAGCCCCCCTTTTAGAGCCTCTCTCCAAGTCCTAACGCAATGACCAAACCACTCCAGGCATCCCCAGGGAGCCTCGCTCCTTCACCCACTGACCACACATCCTCTGAGAGCTGGCTGCTGAACTTGAGGGATACGAACACTTATCAGACCCAGGTGTCCAGGGAGCCTCTGAGAAAGGTGGAAGTGGAAAGAACTGGGGGGGGAGGGGTCAGACCCGGATCCCTCGCCGCCTCTCTTATGTCACTGATCCGGAGGGAGGAAGCGACCCACCTAAAATCCCAGAGCTGGTTAGGAGCAGAACCAAGACTGAAAGTCACATCTCTTCAATCTTCTTCCATCAGATTTCCTGCCATTGTAAATTCCAGGATAGGGGGATGCGGGGTGGGCTGGAGCTCAGAGCTGACCCCCACTGCTTCAGGCTTGGGGGGCTCACACCTTTTCTCTGGGCTCATCACCCCAGCTTTGCACCAGCCACAACAGGGCATGTTCCTCTCTGCGCAGCAGAGGTGACGGCACAGAGAGGACCTGGCAGCACCGGGCCCTGGTTGGAGCTGCATTAAGACCGGGCAGCTGCTGGGGTGTCTGGTGAAGTAGGGTGCTGACATGCAGGTGGAAGCATGCCGACTGGAGGGAACCGTATTGACTGGGGCTCCTCTTGGGGCTGCAGGTGTGTGACTGGGAGGAGAACTCTGACAATCCACGTGGGGTCCAGGATGAGACCTCAGAGGGGCATGTCTGAGTAGCAATAGCCGATCCCTCTGGGTTCACTTAGCCTCTGGGCTCTGGCTTGGCTTTGGGGGTGTGGGGTGTGCGTTCAAGGCCAGAGCTAACCTGCTCAGGACCTGGGGAAGAGGCCATGCCATGTCACCTAAGGCCCCTTCTTAGCTCTGCCCAGGTATCCCTTGACTGTGCCTTTAGGCGTATGTGGAATGAACCTCGGTTTGAATGAGGGGCAAATTTTGACCCTGCTTGGAAACCTGTATATTTCTGTAAATCTCTCGGGCTCCAGTTCCAGTCCCTTGCTGTGTCATCTCAGATACTCCCCTTTCTACTCTGCTCTCTCAGCTCAATTCAGGAGCCACCCATTCCCCCCAGAGGGTGCCCCACCTGTCCACATAGCCACGATTTCTACCTTTCCACCCCCAGCCCTCGGCAGCACCCGCCACACTCCTCTGCGCACTCCGAGGTCCTTAGCAACCACTCTCTTGTTAAATCCAGTGGATGCCTCTGGGCTTTAATCTTACAAGGTCTCTCTGGCAGCATTTGATGCTGTGACAAGTCCTTCCATTTTAAAATTTTCTTTTCCCTTGACTTATTCAGTGTCTCCTGATTTTCTTCCTCCTTCTCCAGCTAGACTCTCCCTTCTCAATTGTACTGTCTCTTTCTCGGGGCTTATCCCTCCAAGCATCAAGCATCATCTTTATGCTAATTTGTTCACCCATTCATTCATTCGGCAGATATTTGTGGGGCACCTGTGGTGTCAGGGTTAAAAGATCGCAGCTCTCAGAGCTTATACCTACTCTGTGTGTGTGTGCACACGTGCGTGACTGCAATATGAAACTTTATAAACAAGAAAAGCATCTGATAGAAAACAGTGCGAAGCACAGGCTAAAATATGGTGGGTGATGTGATAGAGCGCCTGGGCTGCTTTCAACGTGGTTGGGGACGCCTCTCCGAGCAGGTGACCCAATGATGAGACAGGTGAGCCTTGGGAGGGGCGGGATAGTGGGTGCTGAGCCCCGAGGACAGCACGGGCGCAGAGAGAACTGCAGAGGAGCAGAGGCGGGAGGGCGTGGGGTGTGGGTGCAGGAGCCGCTCAGCCAGAGCTTCCTCTGCCAGGCCCGGAGCTGGCATTTTGTTCTGAACGTGAGGAGGACACACGGGAGGGGTTGGCGCTCCGCACGGACATGGTCTGTGCACTCAGGCTGCTGTGGGGGACACAGGTTGTGGAGGCAGGGGCCGCCAAGAGTGGGGATGAGGTGGTTGGGGCCTCGGCACAGCTCCAGGGCATAGATGGAGCTCTGAGCAGGGTGGAGGGAGGGGAGGACACTTGGCTCCGCCTGCCTGGGAGAGAGGGTCGGCAGGTGTGTGTGGGGGGAGTGTTAGGGGGCAGGGATGATTAGGGGTGCCTCTGTGCCTGCCTTATGCAACAGGACAAATGGCTGGCACCACGGAGCCCGAGAGGTCAGAGTGGGGGGAAGGCTGTTTCTGGGGAGGGTGCACAGTGTCTCTCAGACTCTATCTTCACCCTAAAGACTGGATGCACCTCCGTCCTACATCTCCCTCCTCACCCTGCGCCTGCCCCCAGATTCATTATCCGAACACCTCCTGGGCATGGTGAAGCGTATCTTTTGTAAAACTCCCAAGTTCAACATCCAATTAGCCAAGCAGAAAATCACTCTGGGATTTATTCTCACGTACACCCTCCCTGGTCCACCTTGCTACACCCACAGAGTCCCATGGTCCTATCAGCGAGAGCTCCTAAATGCCCTGGGTTTTGAGCCCTCTCCCCCAGGGCCTCACCCTACTCTCACCAAGCCACCCTCCACTCTGCTCTCATTGATTTCAGTGACAAATATGATGGTGTCATTTTCTTTCTTAAAACTCTTCAATGACTCCCTTTAACTTTAGGGCAAGTCTGAATTCCTTAGCGTTCCTGCCCGCTGCGGGCTCTCTGTTCATATCTCCCTCTGCACTCGTGCACCATCCTGCCCCAGCCACGCATGGCTACTTGCAATTCTGTAAACAAGCCCGCTCCTCCGTGCCTCCGGGCCTTTGCCGGTGCTGTGGCCCTTTCCTGGAATTCTTGGCCACTGTACTCCTTCCTCATCCTCCTGTTCTATCTGCCCTTCAAGAACAAGCTTAATGAGTACCTCTTCTTAGAAGCTTTCCTTAACTCCTCTTCCCCTTTCCTAGGGAGAAGCCGGACCTGGGACAGGCTGAACATGCCCAGATCACACTCATAGAATGTGCCCCAAAGTGCTTTGGCTCCCACTTTCCCCATCTCAGTGAACCCTCAGCGCCTGCCATGCAACCAGCCATTGCGTCTGATCAGTGCTGCTAACTCCTAAGCATGGCCAGGTTGGTCCTGGTCCTATTTTGCCAGCACACTGAAATTTTCCTTGGGAGCACTTTCCTGACCTTCATGAAGCGATTATTCACGAAGTTTCAAGCTGCCTGCCTCCCTTTCTAGACTGAAGACTGAAGGAGCAGGAGGGTCGGGCTCTCTATGTGGGACACCACATGTCTCCAGTGCCCAGCAGCACCTGGCACATGTGTAGGAGCTGCATGTTTCCTGGATGAACCACGGGGTTGTTCTACCTTTCAGTCCTCCAAAGCACCGGTCTCCCCCTTGTCCTCCCCACCTCCCTACCCCTCACCTGGTTACCTATCCTTCATCCTTCAGATCCCAGCTCAAATGTCACCTCCTGCAGGAAGTCCTCCTTGAGCCCAAGTTTAGGTCAGCTCCCTGGGTTACACACTCTACAGCACTCAATGATTTTCTGTTGTCGCACTTGCCCATGTTTACTGTAAAAATACATTTTTCTGATTGTTCATTAATGCCTGCCTTCTCCGCCAGGCTGTAAGCTTCGCAAGAATCTAGGCAATGTGTCTGGTTTTGGTCACTCTTGTACTCTCAGTGCCTGGAGCACAGTAGATACTGAATAAATATTTGGTGAATGAACGGACAATCTACAAATAGCGGATGAGGAAGGGATTTTCAAACTGTAAAGTTCTTCCAGTGGTTCTCCGCTTTTCTGGGGCTCTTCTCATCTGTGACATTGACCCTTCGTGGGATCGATTCTTTTTTTTTTTTGAGACAGAGTCCCGCTTTGTTGCCTGGGCTAGAGTGAGTGCCCTGACGTCAGCCTAGCTCACAGCAACCTCAAACTCCTGGGCTCAAGCGATCCTCTTGCCTCAGCCTCCCGAGTAGCTGGGACTACAGGCATGCACCACCATGCCAGGCTAATTTTTTTTCTATATATATTTTAGTTGGCCAGATAATTTCTTTCTATTTTTAGTAGAGACGGGGTCTCGGTCTTGCTGGTCTCAAACTCCTGACCTTGAGCGATCCACCTGCCTCGGCCTCCCAGAGTGCTAGGATTACAGGCGTGAGCCACCGCGCCCAGCAGGATTGATTCTTAACTGTGGGGTGCGGCAGGGGAAAAGGACAGACTCTGGGTGGGCAAGGAAAGGACTTGTGTAGTTTAAAGACGGCCCAGAGGAAATTCAATACTCTCCGTCTCCTACATACTCTCTCTCTCTCTCTCATCCCTATCTCGCCGTCTGTCACACCCAAGGACACTGAGTAGATGCAGGTGTGAGTCACCGTGTGTGGCAGTGTATTTTATACATGTGTTAGCTTCAGTATATCCACCTTAGAGCCAGAAAGAAGGAACTGGGTCTACAAGAGTCTCTGTAAAAGGTCTGAGTACATAAAAGGAGTAGGAAATGAATCCATGACTAGCCAGTAAATTGCATTTAAAGCCCTTTCCGTGTGGACCTTGGGGAGAGTGTATCCCGTGGCGGAGGCTGGGGGAGCACATTCAAAGACTTCCCTCTCTGGATGGATGGCTCCAGGAGGGCCGAATGGAGGACGAGAAAGTCCCCCAGCCCTGTTGGCTCTGCTTTGGGGAACATGTGCAGACGTGGGTGCAGGTGTCTCCTTCTCAGAGTCCTAGTGTTTGACAAGACTTTGGACATTGTGACTCAGTTTTTCTTTTAGAGCAGAAATTCTTCCAGCAGCCTCCCTGGCAGATTTCACACGGTCAATAGGGGAAGGGGCCTTGGACATTGATGCTGTTTTCCAGCTCTGTTTGAACACGTCCAGAGTCGGGGAGCTCATTACTTTGCTTGGTAGTCCGTTCCACAGTCAAACAGCTCAGCTAGTTTTCTTCCGCTGAGCCAGTTGTACTTCCTTGTCTGTGTCTCCCCTGGTGCTGCCTGCGGAATAATGAGCCTGATGGTTCTCAGAGTGGCTCTTCCAGGGTGGGATGCTCCTCCAGCACTGCCCCGGTGCAGCCTGCTCTTCCTGTGGCTGGGTCACCTGGATTCTGGATCCATCTCTTTGGAGAACAGGGTGGGGTTAATCAGTGGGGCTGGCCAGGGGCTGAAGTTCCCTGTGTGGATCTCCCCCTTCCATACACCCACCCCCCATAGCACAGCCTTCCTGCTGTGTGGCCCCCTCCACCGAGGCCCCCACGTTTGTCACCCAGCTATGACTTACCTAAATTTGTGTCACCCAGAGGACAGGAACATTTGATTGCTGGGGAAAAAGACTTTTTTTTTTCCTAACGCCTTTCAAAAAGTGAGTCATGATTGGTCTAAAAATAGTCTGTGGAAATCAGAAGAAACAAACACACACAAAAAATGATACTAAAAATCCAGAGTACCTAATTATAGGAGAAAGGAAATGCTTTGTCAGAATTGGGATTCCAGTGATATCTTCATGTTTTCTTTGAATCAAACGTCATGTGGGGAGAGTAAAATACATTTGGCATTGTTAATAAATTTTCCAGCCCTGAGACTCAACGTCCCTCTATCAAGCTATTTATTAAACACAACCTCCATGGGCATTCCTGAGTTTGTGGTATTTGACTTATTCCCCTCTGTGCTTTTCCCCAGGGAGCCCCTGTTCACCACCATAAACTTCACAACAGGCATAATCAATCAGGCCACCTATCGCAGTTGCTCAGTCCAAACACTGAACAAGCACCTTCATAATTGAGGAAAGTTCCATAGAGGGCACTAAAGAAAGATTACGGATTGGGTGGTTCATGAGCCCATGAGGAATAAAGGAGCGATCGCTAGGAATCATCCTGGGTTCACCAAGTGCAAGTCCGGCGAAAACAAAGTCCTTTCTCTTGCTGATAGGTTTTCTAAATTGGTAGACACGTGGTGCACCCCGGACATGGCATATCTGGATTTCAGCAAGGCGTTTTGTAAAGACTTTGATGTAATCCTTGGGAACAGGATGGACAATTGTGTATTAAGCAGTAATAGAGTTAGATGGATTAGCAGACACACTGCAGTGTGAGCCAACAATGGGGTGAGGCTGCCGGGAAAGCTAATGCAATCTTGGACTATATTAATGAAGCACAGAGCCCAGAAGAGGGGAGATAATGGCCTGGCCCTCTGTGCGTGGCAGTGGTCGGACCACATCTGGAGCATTACGTTTCATTCTGGGAGCCACGATTGAGCAAGGACACTGACAAATGGGATGGCATTTGGATGAGGGGGACTGTGATGCCCCAGGGTCTCTCTACCATGCCACGTGAAGAGTGGTTGAAGAAGCCAGAGACCTTTAACTGGAAGAGAGAACATGTAAGTGGACGCTGACAGCTGTTTTCAAACATGTAAAAGTCTGCCGTGGAAGACCGGTGGGAATGTCGGGTACGATGTCAGAAACACAGCACTTGACAGCCAGGTGGATTTTGGTTTGGTCCATAGGACCCCAACAAGAAGTGCAGGGCTCTGAGCCCCATGAGGGGCTCTCTTCCCTAGGGGAGGAACTGAATGTGGGGCGTGGCCTGTTGCATACTGCTCTTCATTTTCCTGTCTTACCAACAATAAACCAAGCCCTGTGCTGAGCTTGGAGGAGGATGGAGGAACACGGAGGGGCCCGGGACCCTGCCCTCAAGGAAGTTCTATCCAAGTCACAGTAGACTCACAAATAACTATTATTCATAAAGGATTTAACTGTTGTATAGGAGGAAGAGCTCTGGATTGGAGAGAAAGATGCCTACTTGCTGATTCCTGTTAAGCTGCTAACTAGCTGTGTGACCTTGGGAAAACTACTGTCTTTCTGTGCCTCAGGTGCCTCCTGTGTGTGTGTGTGTCAGAGGAATTTCTCAGGTGTGGCCGTCAGCCTTTGCAGTGCCCCACTCTCCCAGTCGCCCTGGGGCGGGGCGGCCAGGTGATCCTAACACAGGAGGCTCACAGATCGCTGAAAAATACTGAGAGTTAAGAAACAACTTTATAAGAAGTTTTCAGTTCAGAGTTGAGAATGAGGAGGGTGGGCTGGAGGGAAGACCAACCCGTTAGGAGGTAGCCTAGCTCACTGGGCTGGGTGGTTTATAAACAGCAAGCATTTAGTTCTCACAGTTCTGGAGGCTGGGAAGGCCAAGATCAAGGTGCTGGCAGATCCAGGGTCTGGTCAGAGCCCACTTCCCGGTTCATAGACAGTGACTTTTTGCTATGCCCTAACATGGCAGAAGGGATGAGGGACCTCTTTGGGGTCTCTTTTTATAAGGACACTAATCCCCTCATGACCTAATCACCATCCACCTCCTAATACCATAACTTTGGGGATGAGGATTTCAACACATGAATTTTAGGGGAACGTAAACATTCAGTCCACTGTGGGAGGCTACATCTCTGAGCTAGGGAAGAAAGAATGCCAACCAGACCTAGGGCAGTGGGAACCAAAGCACAGGGAAGGGTCTCACTGGAGACCTCTAGAAGTAGCAAGTCTGAGCATGTGCGATGAGGAAGGAGGAACATTAAAGATGACTTTACATGATACAGCTTTACAGGAGGATTGGCAGATGGGCTCCCTTCCTTCAGGGTGGGAATGATGAGTGACCACAGACTATGAACCTGGACTAGAAATTCTGGTGACTGGTCTGGCAACCGAAGTGTGTACCGGGTCCCCTGGGGAGGGCGGACAGTCCCTGCTCACAAACTCCCTGGAAGAGGAGGCAAGTCCTTCTTTCACCATGGGCTTAGGGATGTGGGGACCCCTGGGGGGAAGGGTCCTAGCTGAATAGCCCAAGCTATTTCCACTGATCAGAGTCCCTCCTCTACCAGCTCCCCTCCCCGCACCTCCTTCCTTCTCTCTCCTCCACTCCTTCTCCTCTTTCTTCCGGCCCTGCCTCCTCCAGGCAGCAGCCAGGGAAATAATGAGGTTGCCCAACTGGCGGTGCACGCGCCATCGGGGTGTAGAATGAAGACGGATGACTGTAGCTAAGAGACAATTTGAAAAGGGATAAATACAGGCAACAAGTTATTCACCACGGCAATTTGTAAAGAGCGTTTAAAAACCTGCAGATGGGTTGTTTCACATCATCTCCTTTTCCATTTGCAGGCTGACAGGCCCGGGTAAACGACAGTGATGGATGGCTTCGAGCCGGGCCCCTTAATCTACCGCTCTGCCATTGATTAGTTTGGCTCGCACCGCACCCCGGGGTGGTGGACGTGACCTGTCTCCTGGAATCGAGAGCCTGGGGGGTGGGGGGAGGGAAGCTTGGACTTGGGGGGTCTCTGTGGGGAGAGGAGGAGCAGGGTTGGTGGGAGGAATGGTGGGGAGCGGAGGGGCCAGTGGGCCACCAAGGCTTGGCACGCGAGACCCGGAGGCTGCACAGAGCAGCAGGAGGTTTCTGCAGCGGAGGATTTAGTCCATCGGGCAGAGATATTGGGGTGGTGGAACAAGCAGAGGTCTGGAGTCCGGAGTGCAGCCCTCCCGCCCCAGCTTCCGGAGAGGTCTCGCGCCCTCCATCGTGGCCTCATTACGCTGCCTGGCAAGGACTGTGATGAGTCTTCAAGGGTCCTTTCACAGACTGCTTTTTGACTCTATTCCCCAAGTGCCTAAGTGCCTTGTTCTGAATGAATCAGAAGGTAACATTTCACTAGCGCTGTACCCGGGAGGGCGGAGATCCCCGGAGGAGGAGGTTATAATCATCTGGGTGGGGGCTCATCCCAGGCTGAGTTCAGGACGTCCAGCGCCAAGAGAGTGTAGACAGACGCACGCGATGACGTGGAGGCAGGAAGGGCACAGGCTGGCAGGCTGCTGCAGAGGGGATCAAAAGATTACAAGGCATCAAAGACTACAAATTTAGGGCAAGGTGAGAATGCACAATTCCCTGTAGTGCCTAAGAAATTAGAGGGAGAAGAAAGATTTGAGGAAGAGACGTGCTGCTGTATTGGAAAAAGCATTAGAGCAGGATTTGGGGAACTTTGGTTTTGCCTCTGCTCTCCCTGTGGCTCACGGTAGGGCACTGGGCTTTGGCAGAAACCTCCTGGGCTCCTACATCCCGAGTTTAAAAAAAGAAATGTGGAAAATAGTAGCAGCTCACGCTTGTAGTGTGTCTTACTGTTTGCAGAGTGCTTTTTTTTTCTTCTTACTATTGTGATCCCATTTGATCCTCTTAACAATCCGGAGAGGGAAGAAGGGAACTATTATTGTCCCCATTTTAAGGTTGAATAAATAGAAGCTCAGAGAAGTTAAGTACCTTGACCAAGGTCACACAGCTTATAAGTGGCAAAGCCTGAACTCAGGCTCAAGCCTCTTCTATACCACATAGCCACATGGCTGTGGGACTCCAGCCCCAGAGAAAAATGGGGTTAATGAAGTACAGATGAAACAAATTTTAAGAAAACCCTCACCCAAGTTTTAGTCTTTAGAATAAAATATGTGCTTGTAAAAACTGGGCAATCATCATCTGCTGGTCCATGAGTCTGAGTGCCCCTGAAATCCCCCAGTCTTGCTGGAAGATGATGAGAATACAAATCAGGGTTGGTTTCCTTAGAAACTGACCGAACACAGAATGAGATGACCAGGTCTGGGGTCTGGCATCCTTACCATTTGCTCCCTATTTGAAGCCTCTCCAGTATGTAAAATCTAATTCAGGGCCCACCTCCTCCTTGAAGACCTCCCTGATCACAACGGCCACAGCCTGCATTGGCAAATGCTGCAGTTACTGGTATTGCCATCAGGTATTGCCAGTCAGGACGAATGTTCTGGGATCTGCTTAGCAAAGGTGACTACTTTGTGCTTGTGTTGGACAGAGTTGGAACCAAGGGCTTTTATACCCCACCAGCCCCCACCCTAAGCAATGATCCTGAGAGAGTCATGATTAATGAGTTGAGCCTTCTCTGAGCAACTAAGGACCTGTCTGCCCTGGGACAGGTCACTTTGGCCTACGTGGGTGTGTGGTTCTTGCCTGTAAATTACAGGAGCGATGGTGGTATAGAAAGACGACCCAGGTCAGTGGTTCTCAGCCCCGGTTGTCCATCAGAAACACCTGTGGAGTTTCTAAAATACACAAATCTGGGTCTGATTTCAGCCCTACTAAATTGGAATCTCTGGGCAAATGGTCCTTTTTTTTTAAGGCTTCACAGCTGATTTTGATGTTCATCAAGGCTAGGCAACAACGACCTCCATGGAGAACCATAACAACCATCGTTAATCTAGTCCTCCGTATGCCAGGTGCTGTGCTAAGCCCTCACACTTGCCTCTCCACGTTTCACTGACTGCAAAGTGGCAACTCTCTGAGGTCGTGTCCCCCAGGAAACAGAGTCGGAGACAGAGCTCTGTGGGCAGGAGGCTTTCCGGGGAGTGCTCTCAGGGAACAATGCCTGTAAGGGAGTGAGGGAAGCAAGATTGGGCAGGGGGAGGAGGTGACCATGATATAGTTATGATAAAGACCTGGCCAACCCCAGCTCTGAGGCTGGGTGGTTCTGCAGAGTTATCTCAAACTGGAGCAGGGAGTCAAGCCTCTGTCCCCCACACAGACCAGTCTTGGGTTACAGGCTGCCTTTGGGGAAGGTGCCTACCCTTAGGGAGGGAGCCCAGCCTTGGGAGGGCAGCTCCCTTCTGCCAAGGGAATTCCTGGGGGGACCTGGCTGTGAGCCAACAGCAGGTAGGGGCTGGCCACCTAAAGGAGGAGTCTGGGGGGCCCAGCACAGCATCTGCTATATTGCAATAGCCACTGATGGCAACGGAGGTGCAGAGAGGAACCTGTCTAAGGTTACAGAATTAGCATGGGACAGAGTTGGGGTCTGAGCCCAGGTCAACTCCAAATCACATATTCTTTTCTCATGGTCCAAAGCTACATAATTATATTTGAAATATTTGCATACAATTTGAAATGCTAGCTCTGTACTCCTCCATCCTTCACCTAAACACACACACGCACACACACACACATACTCTGCCATATTCACGCCTGCCGCATTAAAGGGAAGATAGAAAGGCCACGCCTGAAGTCACAGGGATAATAGACTAGAGAGGTTAAATGAGGCCGTGGCAGCAATATTGACAAGCCTAGGTCTGTCAAACTCAAGTTTTGTTCCAGTGTTAAAAGTATCTTAATAAAAAGTATTTACTACTTTTGCCCTAATTCACACACCAGGACATGATTTATTTTTATTCTTCAGAACATGGTTTAACATTTGTGCAGTGGTTAGGCCATCTCCAGGTGCATTTGAAGTGTCCCTTCCTTCCCACCTGATGGGGTGGGAGTGGGAGCAGTCCTGCCTACCTCTGCTCCAGGCCCTCCTCCCCTGCCCTGGCGTGAGGGGCAGCTGCACGAGGCCAGCAGGGTGGGCAGTCGGCTCAGGTGCCCTGATAAGGGCCTGAAGGGCCACCAGGGCGGGGGTCGGGTCTGTTGTCATCCCCTGGGCCTCCCCAGCAGCCAGTGCATGCCGGGCATACAGTACTGGGTGGATATTTGTCGAATAAAGAGTAAATTTCATCATTTACTCACCCACTTTCATTCGTTCCACTAGGTATTCATTCGCTCATTCATGAAGCATTTGAGTCTTCTAAGGGCACAACCGGCAGCTCCCAAAGGCATTTAGAGCATGGATATTGGCATTGTGGAGGTGAAAATCTAGTTGAGGAGTTGGGATCCCACACATGGAAGAATTAAGGGTGGGCTGCGGTGTGAGGTTCGGATGAGGGGATTGGAGGGAGGACGAGAGGTCTGGTCAGCTGGAGAGTCAAGGTGGGGGTGGGGCACTGCCCACTGGCCCGGCCTCAGCAATTGTCCTTCATGAAGCGGGACACAGCAGCGGGCAGGATTTGGGTAGGGAGAGGGGGGCGTGGAGCAGCCCAGGTGGGAGTCAGGAATGAGTGGAGAGAGGCTGTGCATCAGGAGAGGCCATGAGGGGAGGAGGCAGTGTCTTCCCTGGCTGTGTGGAGCAGATGGCAGCCTTGACCTCTGCAGACCGCCTGGTGGCCTGGCTTTCTGGGCTCTGCTTGGGCACGGGCTAGAAGTGGGGGTGGTCACTCCCTGCGACTGCACGCATCAAGCAGGGTCTGTCCTGATGGCCCCAAAATGACCCAGAAACTGATTTTGAAGAACATGCATCCCAGGAATGCACAGGCCCATGGAGAGCCAGGTGTCACCAGCAGCCAATCATCACAGTGTGGGCTGCGACACTCTGTCAGGATGACTCACCGGTGACCAATCAGAAGGCAACTTTGGACCAGATAAAAATGACCTCCTCCCAAAAAGGAAAAGAAAGCAGCTGGCCCCTCAGATCCCACCTGTCCTCACCTCTCGTGCATGTGTGAGCCTTTCCATTCATCTGGCATGCAGTTATTGCCCTGCAAGCGCCAGGCCCTGACACTGTTATGCTGTGTGGATCTAGACCTCTAGCATCTTCTAGCTCCCCTGCCTGGGGGACCCTAGCCAGCCTCTTACTTCCTGTGCAGGAGGGTCTGTGGGGTCCCTGACTAAGCCTGCTGGAACTCACCTGTGTCCTGGGTGAATCCTGACATTGCAAAGGGGAGGGGTCCTGGGCTTCCTGTGCTCATCCCTTCCCCCTCCTGGGAGGCCAGCTCACAGGGAAAAGGGTGGGAGATTCAGACCCTTTTCCCCTGTAGTCAGCAGCCCTCAAAAAGGGGCAGGTTCCTCCACTGGCTTCTAGGGAAATTACTGCTTATTCCTAGTAAATAGGAGAAACAACTGGGCGTGAGCTCCGATTCTAGGCTCCCGTGTAGAGGTTTGTAAAGGGCCATTCTCTACCCCGGGCCCCTGTTCGGGTCTTGCCAGGATGCATGGACGAGGTGGCCCAGAGAAAGAGGAAGCCTGACAGTCCCAGAGCACCCTGCAGCGGCTGCACCCATGCAGGAGGGGAGGGCCTCTGTCATCTCTCTCCACCAGAGCCTCCCCCTCCCCCACTGCCATGGGGGAGGAAGTTGACATGGAAGTTTCCAGCAAGGGCTGAGCTCGCCTGGTCACCCGAGGGGCGGGGATCATTGCCTGTCTGTGTTTCTTCCACAGGAGGCAATGTCACCACTGGGGCACCCACCACCCCCAGGGCACCCCTGGACCCCGAGCCTGCGGGGCAGGTGGAGAATTTCATCACCAGAGGAAAAGCCACCCACAGCAGGAGGAGAGAAGGGGAAAGGTTTCTGGGACACACTACTCCAAATAGCTTTGGCAGTTTTGAAGGTCACTTTTTTTCCCCTTCCACCAAAGAATTTAATTAGGCTTCCATAAAGCAGTTAGATTTAGGAGCAGAACATTTTTAGCTCCCCTGCTAGGAGTGCTCATGAATATTAAAGACCAAGGAAGAAGGCAAGAGGCAGGAGCAGCCCCGCTCACACCTCTACCTGAGCCCTGGACCTGGGGCAAGTGGGCACAGGAAGGGGCAGGTGGGTTCCTGGGGTGGGGGCTCCATGCAGCCTCCAGCAGCCCCATGTCACCGGGAGTTGGCGTCATCAATTCTTCCATCAGCCAGGACGCAGGGTGCAGTGTCCTGCAGTGTGGTGTGGATGGTGAGGGGTCATGCTGGCCTGAGGGCACAGGTGTCAGCACAGGGTGCCAGGCCCAGGAAGGGCACTGAGGACCCACTCCCAGCTGTCTTCTATTGCCCCTGCATCCTGGGTGGACAGGGCTGCTCGCCATTGGCAGTGCCAAGTGCCAGGGCAGCCTCCCCTCCAACGGGGCATGGCTGGGTCACTGCAGAGAGCGCAGGGTTGGCCAAGTCGAGTCCAATTCAGAGGAGGACACAAAGGCGGACCCCAAACTGCCCTCCAGAGATTCCTGGTGGAGACGAGACAGGCTTCCCAGAGCTGCCTGAGAAAGCAAGCAGACAGGCCCAGACATGCGGATTCTTAGGCCTGAAGAATGTAGGTGGGTGGGGAATGGCAGGTAGAAAACTGTCCCGGAGTTTGGAGCTGGGCATGGCCTGGTGGCTCTTCTGCCACCCCAGGAGCCTCCTCTCCCAGCTGTGCTGTGACGACAGCCAGACCTGGCCTCGGGCACATCCCTGCAGCGTTTCTGCGTCCCAGCACATCCTTCCAGCTGTCTCCTGGGAACCTCATTGTGTCCCTGAGGAAGAGGCAGAGCAGCGATAGGTGGGGTCCCTTTCCCCTCCTTTTCAAAGATGAGGAAACCGAGGCCTTGTGGTTGTGGACCCTGGTGTACCTGGATTCCATCCCTTGCCTGATAAACAGTAGGACTGGCCTAGAACCTTGTGCGTTTTGCCTCAGCAGTCACAGTTCTGCTCACAGACCAGGCTAAGGCTTTGCTGATATTGCCCTGGGGTGGGTCAGGAGGAATTTGGGGGTACCCTGTTACCCCTGTATCTCAGCTCAGGCTGGGAGGCTTAAACGGCAGACATTCACGTCTCATGGTTCTGGGGGCCAGGAAGCCCGAGGGCAAGGCGCTGGCTGGCTGGGCTCCTGCCTCCTGGCTTGCACACAGCTCTCTTCTTGCTGTGTCCTCACCTGGCAGAGAGAGCAGGGCGAGCTCGCTGGTCTCTCCCTATAGGGGTGCTAATCCCACTCGGGGCCCCACCCTTGTGATCTCACCTAAATCTAATTACCCTCCAGTGGCCCCATCTCCAAATAACATCACACTGGGGGTTAGGGCTCCAGCATATGAATTTCAGGGGGACACAATTCAGACCATAGCACTCTACTAGCCCCCACCTGCTGGCTGGTGCTCACGCCTGGTGACAGCGAGGATCTTCCCCCCGAGGGAGGAGAGCTAGGCTCAAAGAGAGGCCAGGCTCCAGGCAGCCCGATTCACACTCGTGTTAAGCTTCGTGTAGTCAGCAAACCCTGAGCACTCACCAAGGGCCCCGGTACCAGGCACTTTTAGGTCACAGAAGTACAAGGAAACCCGCATGATGTGGAGAGGGAACACAGCGCACCCGTGAGCCTGGAGAAGGGGGACTGTGTCCCAGTTCTTGGTTTCTGGTGCACGAAGCCCAGGCCCAGCACTGGCGGGTGGGCAAGGGGAAGGGGTTGGCACATTTCTGGGCTCAGGGTTGGAGCCATGCTCCTGGGCAGCTCCCTCCCTCTCCTGGTCTTGCTCAGCCGCCGGCAGAGGCCTCCTGGTCACCCACCCAACACAGCATGGCAGGAGCCGAAGGCTGCAGGAAAGTCTGCTGGTTTGCTGGGCTGCCAGTTGCCAACTCAGTGCTTTCAGAGTGTGCTGAAGGGCCAGGCAGGACGTAATCTGTCCCTCTGCTGAGGCGTGGATTTGAACCACTGAGCAGTGTGTGCGAGGAGTCACTGAGCCGA
Source organism: Lemur catta (assembly GCF_020740605.2). NCBI lineage: Eukaryota > Metazoa > Chordata > Mammalia > Primates > Lemuridae > Lemur > Lemur catta. Next base: position 20,617,732 of record NC_059134.1, on the reverse strand, counting down.
GTAGGACCTTGCTGTCCGCTCAGCCGCTGCAGCCCAGGGTGTCCCTGGTACTGTTCAACCAGTTCCATGTTTTATCTGGGACACTGAGGCCTCACCAAGGCCTTGGGATGTATTATTTGGGAATGCCAGCGTCCACTGTATTTCATTCTTGATTTCATCATGGCTTTGCTTTGTGACCTTGAGCAGGATTCCTACCCTCTCTGGGCCTGTTCTCTCCGGATGACAGACGGTGACAACAGCCCCAGTAACACCTGCTTCAAGCACTTGAAAGTGGTCTGCACAGACTTGATTTCTGTTGTTCCCAGGACAGCCCTGCCTTTTGGGTTCAGGAGCCTGAGGAGCATCGAACCTCCACCCAGCTCTGTATTTAGGGTCCCACCTCTGCCCTCGGAGTGATATATGACCCTGGGCAGGGGACAGACAGGGCCACGTCTGCTGGTGTAGACATCCCCTGAGTGGTGTGGGGAGAGGCCTCTAGATGGATTTTGCAGGGAGCAAACAGACTCCACAGCACAGAGGCCTTTGGCCACCTGGGAAGCCGTCTGTGGCCACTGTCCAGCCCTCCCCCTTCCTCTCCCCAGCTGGACTCCCTGCCATCCATCCGTCTTGCCTGTGGAAGAGCCTGTGGCACGCGCTCCCAACCTTGTCGGCTTGAAATTAAAGACTTGCTCCACAGAGCCGGTCTTCTCCAGAGACACTGCACTTTGATTATCCCCTCGGAAGGCGCTGCTGATTCGCTTTCTGCAGCGGTGCACCAGGGAGTGGGGGGGGGGGCGGGGAGGTGGGGAGGAGAGGGGGAGGCCAGCGGGGCTGGGGCTGAGCTGAGCAGAGCACCTTGCAGAGCTGAGGAACCTTTGACTGCAGTACTAGGTGTTGGCAGGAGCAAATTGACTCAGTGTTTTTTGTGCCGGCTCAGAGGGAATATTGCCACGAAGTATACGAGGCTGGTTAGAATGGACTGACTTGATGATCCTAGGGAAAGAGGGGGGCTCAGCACGCCTAGGTTTGCAGACAGGCCGACTTCCCTTCTTTGCCCTGATCTTTGCTTTTCCTGATAAGTTTGTTTGGAGAGAAAATGCAGTTCAGTCAAGAGCCACCTCCTCTCCCTAAACACGGGGCTCACAGCCCCAAGAGGGCAGAGGGCCTCCCTTCAGGGTGCAAAAAGGAGTGGCTGCAGGTGGCTGCAGGTGGCTGGTGCCAGGTACCTGTGTTCCTGTCTGTGTAAGTAGCACAGATGTCAACTGGCATCTAGGACGCTGGCCTGAACCCCTATTTTGCATCCTACTGGAGCTTAGTGTTCTCTCCCAAAATTTCTAAGAATTTCCAGAGAAGGAAGCGAGTTTACATTCTCATGAAAACCTCGGCTCTGAGCTCGTGCTTCTGTGTAATTCGTTCAGTTTGTGGGTATGTTTCCTCTGTCGCATACGCTCTTCCAGTTCTGCAGTTTCGACTCAGATGCTTGGATTCAATTCTCTCCTTCAAATTCTAGCCCTAAACCGCTCACAGAGGCATTTACATCTGTGTCTGACTTGCCTGAAGGTTCGGGGAGACAGAAAAAACGGTTTCAGGGGTCAGTGTTTGTTGAAAGGTGGGAAAAATTAGAACATGTAAAAGCATGAGAGATGAAATTATTTGGATCAAATTGATATAAACCAGTTTTTAAAATGTTTTAACAGCTTATTGAGGTATAATTAACTTACAAAAAAACTGTACATATTTAAAATGTTTGGGTCGCTAAGTTTTGACATATGTCTATCTATAGATACACACACACCTGTGAAACCATCCTCTCAGACAAAACAGTGAACAAGGGCCCCAGCCCTGGAAGCTTCCTCCTCTCCCCACCCTAGGCAACCACGGAGAATTGGTTTGCATTTCCTAGATTTTTATATATGAATGGAATCATGCAGTGTGCACCCTTTCTGAGACAGAGATGTTTTAAATCTCAAAAAGTGCAAGCAGTTTCCTGTTGAATGTTTGACTCACTCATTCTCAAAAAGCCCTCGGCCTCTTCCACCACAACCTCTGCAGCATCCGCACTGCGGGGCTTTTCTCCTTTCTCCTGCCCCCAGATTTTGCTTCAATTTTAATGCAGAGCAGTTCAGCTATCTTTTTGTTTCCTTGACTTTTGCTAATCCATATCCTTAGAGGCTTATCAAGGTAATTTCCTGAACAAAAGCCAGTTCCCTCCCTAAGATCAATTCCAGTGCCAACGTTAGGATAAATTTTTCTATCCTCTTATGCTCTGTGTGTGAGTGTGTGAGTGTGTGCACGTGTGTGCCTGTATGTGCGCTGTCTGAGAGAGTGTAAGAGTGTGTAGTGCATGTGTACAGGTCTGGGATTGGAAGCATGGGCGGGACGAAGGGGAATACATATATATATATATATTTTTTTTTGTTAACATTTATTGATGGCGACCTGCACCAGAGCTAGACTAAGTGCCTTCTCACATTATCTCATTTAGTCCTTATAGCAAACATGTGACATAGGAATAATAATTTGCTTTAACAAATGGGAAAATGAGACTCAAAGATGCTAAATAAATTGTCCCCAGACACACAGCAACTAAATGGCAGAAATGGAGCGAAACCCCAAGTCTTTGGGGCTTCAAATTTGGTGCTCATTTCTCTGCACTGGGAATGACGAGTGGGTTAACTCTGCACCATCTCCAGCTGCCTAGACGGCCACTTTGGGAAAGACGATGAGGGTGAGTCTGGGTTTGGCTGGGAGAAATGGTACAATTGATTAGTGATGTCTGCCATGGGCATGGGGGTGGGAGTGCTGTGTGCCTTATACCATGCTTCCTTAGCCCTTGCTGTAACGCAAAATTGAGCTATTATCCTGAAGCAACAGGTGATTGGAGGCCCGGGTCTCTGCAGGAGCACCACAGGGTGCTGTATGTCAGCTGGCCCTGACAGCTTACCACCAGCAGGGTTTCTTTCGGGCCCTGGGTCCCCAGCCCTTGGTCCCTGTCCCTGAGGAGCTGTCACGGCCTGTTGTTATGAGAGTTCTCCTCACTTTCTCTCTCCAGCCCTCTCTTGGTGGGAGCCCAGGCCCCCGAGACCGCAGCCTTGCTCCTCTCTCCAGCTCTACTCTGTGCCCTGGTCCAATCACCGTCCTCTCTCATCTGCTTCACTCTATAAGCCGCCTCCATTCTCGCCTCCCTACGGCCCACTCTCCTCCAGGCAGCAGGAAGGATCCTTGTAAAATGTCCTGGGATCCTGCCACTCACCCCTCAGCGCTCCCCAGTGGCTTCCCATCCTACAAAGGACACACTCTAACTGCTCACCACGGAGGTCTCCAGGTGGGACCTTCCCTGCTATCTCAGCTGGCACTGGCCTCTCCCCTGGCCGCTCCAGCCACTCAGGCCTCTCTATGCCCCACGAACACGCCAAACCCACAGCTGAATACACAGGTGTGCCTCAGGCCCGCACACCTGCTTCAGTGCCACCTCGTCTGCTCTCTCGTAATGATCACTCGCCCTCGTTTCCTTCGTGGGACTTACCACAGTGCAAACTGTATGATACGGTTGAGTACAAGAAAGAATCTTTCTTCATTCACATTTGAGTCTAGGACAATGCCAGGCACACAGAGAGCATGAAATGTCTGTGGAAGGAATACATTCAAAGCACTTTATTACAAGCATGCATTTTATTACAAGCCTCCTCAAATGGTTTGTGAAATCAGAGGGAAATATAACTAATCAATAGAAGAGATATGAGTCTCTAGGTGACCTTGGGCTAGCTGGTTAACCAGCTTGGACTTTGGTCTCCTTATTTGCAAATAGGGCATGTTGCTTGTCCTACACACAACACAGAGCTAGTGGCCAATGACAGGGTATGGCAAGCACTGAACACAGAGGCAAGGGAGGGTGAGGAGCAAGGGTCACTTTTTCCATTAGTCAATACTTTGTTCTTGGTCCCAAGTGCTCCGACTTTGGGCCCCTGAGCTGCCTGTGTCCTTGTCTGTCCCAGGGTAGAACCAGGGCCTGGCATGGCATTTCCCCAGCCCCAGCCATCTCCCTCTCCCCTCTCCCTGTCCAGTTCTCAGCTCCAGCTGGAACTTCCTCCCTCCCTGTCTCCTTCATGGGCAAAGACTGCTCCTGAGAGTCTCCGAGACCTCAAACCAAATGTGCCCACGGGCTGGCACATCAGGCCCTCCCGAGGGCTATATTTAGAAGAATCACCCCCTTCCTGGAGCCTGAGGAATGGTGTTCACACCCTCAGGGTCACAACCTGAGACCTTCTGGCCTCTGTCCTGCAGAGCAGCTTGGGGGAGGCACATTCCCTCTCCTCCCAGACCCCTGCTCCGTCCCCTCCATCTGCCCCGTGCCCATCCCTTCCCTTTCCCGCCTTTATGGAGGAACCGCAGACAGCCTTGCGCCAGGCAGGACAAAGGCTAAAGGGCAGGGAATGGTTTTCTTCTGCAGGGCGGCCCACAGGCTAACGGTTTCTTCTTAAATGACCCCATCTCTGAGCACTGTCTCTGGGCCTGGGAGGGGCCCCCAGAACGTGATCCAGAGAGGCAGGCTGGCTCAGGGAGCAGGACCACAGAGCCCTTGTCACTCCTGCTGATGGAGTCCCCGGGGAGCGGCTCTGCCTCTGCATGCCCGGGAGTGGGAGCCGGTGCAGCCTAAGGCTAGGTGGTAACGGGGTGTCAGAGACTTGGGGCTCCCTTTGTGTACAGGGGGGCCTCGAGCCAGTCACTGCCCCCCATGGGGCCTAATTCTGTCTGCTGGTAGATGAGGGATTAGAACAAGAGGGCTTGGGATTATGTTTGCCCTAAGAGACTAAAACCCCACCTTGTTTGGTGCAGGTGAGCTGCTTTCTGAGTGGTATTTGGCAGGTGCTGACTCCGGCTTCTTGCATTCCCTGGTTCTCAGTGCAGGCAGGTCCCACACCAGCCCGGCAGCAGCCTGTCATCACTGCCACCACGGCTACTCTTTTTACAAAACCAGCAAGGCTGTTTCCATGCCTTGCCTCACTCCTTGGTACAGCGAGTAAAATCCACTTTTCAGAGGATGAAACGAGACGCAGGGACATAAAGTTGGGAATGACCCGAGCCAGGGTTTGCCCCCATGCCAGAACCCTGCTCATCCCACTATGCCAGGCTGAACCCCTCATCCCCTCCAGCCTCCCGCCACTGGGCAGAACTTTGCATAAATGATCCACAGTGATTAGAGATGACAGTGGTGACAGACAAGAGTAAGTGGCTGCCCTTCCCTAGACAATTCTGAGAAAAGGACTGGCAGCTCCCTCCTCTCCCAGGACAGTTGGCCCAAGACCCCAGTGTTTGCAGAGACACGGGTGCTGTGATGGAAAATGTTGTCAAGAACGAACTTGCTGGCCGTCGTGCCATGCTCCCTGAGCAAGGCAGAGCGCTGGCGGGCCAGCGTGATCGGGAGACAGCCGCAGGGGCCGGCCTGAGCAAGGATAAACAACATGTTGGTCGGCCCAGCCGGGCAAGCAAAGAAAGCGGGACAAGTGAATAAGGAGACAGATGCTGCGCGCGGGGTTCCAGGGGACCGAGCCGCAGCAGGAGGGCGCCGGGGCAAGCAAACTTGCCTGTGTAGAAAGATGGCATTTGATAGACTGGGACAGGTATGAGTGGGGAGGGCTGAGCTTTCTAAAGCTTTCTCTCTGCTTAGAGAGGACGGGAGATGGGAGATGGAGTCTCTGAGGCTGGCTGGTGCCATTTCCCCACCCCCAGCTCCCTGCTCCTTGTTCTGAAAAGCCCCGGAACCAGAAATACCCTGAGCCCCACTAAGCAGCTGAGGTGGGGTCTCTAGGCATCAAGATCTCCCTCGCTCCCCGCAGGGGGCCCATCACATGACACACACAGATTCAGAGTGTAAAGGCTAGGGATGAAGAAGGTCCTCAACCAATCAGAAGTCGATAAACCGATCAGATGGTTTCTTCTAAGGCAGCCTTGCAAATAAGAACAAAACTTCCCAGCCTAAAAATGACTTCCTCCGCCCTCCCCTGTAGAGCAAGAGGAGGTTGAGACAGTGACGTGGACCTTCTTTGCCTGATGGAATCTTTGGAAACCTAACAGCAAGCCAGGGCGGGGGTCTGAGTGCCAGCCCACGCTGCAGCCTTTGAGTTTGATGTCATGGTGGGCAACAACGTGTCCCGGTAGAATCAGGAGAGACCAGGGCAGAGAGGATGGAGCCTCTTTGAGATGATCTCAGAGTTCTCCAAGAGGGAGGTGCCACTCAGGGCTCTCCAGGGGCTTCTCCAGGGATGGCAGCCCGGGTGTCGGCTGGGGCAGCGATCCATGTGCCATCAGCTATAGATCTCGAACAGACACATCCATCTGATAGCACTGCCGGTTCATTTGTGTCCATTTAGTGTCTTCCTCAGATGCTGGGATCTATCTTCATTAGGGAGGGAAAGCGATATTTCCTCTGATGAGGTCTGAGGGACGACTTCACCTTCATCCTGTCGCACCCAGAGCTGCAGCAGTGAGCCGAGTGTTTTGCTGAGATCTCAGGGAGAGACGGGTCCTTGTTTCTTCCCAAGAGGAGTGATGAGTCCCTGGACAACGGGATTCCTGGGCAGAGGGCCTCTGGCTTCAGTGCCTACCCCAGGGCTTTGGCTACACTGAGGCAAAGAGACCTTAGAAGAAGCCAAGAGCTGTCGTCCATCCCTCAGCCTGGTGGATCTGTGTAAGAGGCCCTGAAAATATTAGTGCCGTTTGTTCTGGGAAGGACAAACATGTTAGTTATCTATTGCTGTGTGACAGATCCCTCCAAAACACAGTGCTTAAAACTACAATAATTGTTTATTATCTCTCATAGTGTCTGGTGCTCTGGAGCAGCCAGGTTGGGTGGTCCTGGCTCAAGCTTCTCATGAGGTGACAGCCAAAAAGTTGCTGGGGCTGTGGTCATCTGGAGGTTTGACTGGGGCTGGTGGGTCCACTCCTAGGGTGGCTCATCCACGCGGTTGGCAAGTCAGTTCCTCGCATGTGGGTTCTTTGTGGGGTTGTTTGAGTGCCCTCCTACCGTGGCGGCTGCTTCCTCCCGAGCGGGCAATCCAGGAGACCAAGGCGGAACTTGCAATGCCTTTCATGACCTGGCCTCGGAAGGCCCCATCACTAGTACTCTATTCTACCGGTCACACAGTCCAGCCCTGGTTCAGTGTGGGAGGGGACTACATAAGGGCTTGTATCCCAAGAAGATCAGTGGAGGCCAGCTTGGAATCTGGGTACCACATCAGGGAGGACAAAAGCTTAGGGGAGGAATGGCATCAGGCTTGAGGCTTCCCACAGGACTGGGAACCCAAGGGAATGGGGATAGTGAAGGCAGCACTGACCTTAGTGTTTGAAAGACCTGGAATTTAATCCCAACGGAGTCACTCACTAGCTGTGCCACTTTGGGCAAATAACCTCACCTCCCTTAGCCTCAACTTCCTTATCTGCTAAGAGGGGGTGCATATCCTGCATCACACGCCTGCCAAGGCTTGACTGATGGTGCATGGCACGTGGGCAGCCTCAGAAAACGATCATCGTTTCTTTCCAGGGTTCTACCCTCCCAATTCCAGGATAAACTGCACAAGCATTTTGGTCGCCTGTCATTTGCTTTCTGGGGTCACTGACCAGGGTGAGGAGATTCATTAAAAGTTCCTGTCAGGTGCTGTGGCTCATACCTATAGCTCTAGCTACTCAGAATGCTGAGGGAGAAGGATCACTTGAGGCCAGGAGTTCAAGACCAGCCTGGGTGATATGGTGAGATCCTGTCTAAAAAAATAAAAATAAGAAAATAAAAAAAAAATCATGTCATCCCACCAAGTATATACTAACATCTGGGCAAGATAAACAAAACAGAAAATAAAAGGTTCCTGGCTCCCTCCACCAGGCAAGCTCCTGGGTCGCAGGGGCTGGGTGCAGAGGAGGTGTGTCTACTTTCTCTCCTGGTATCGCCAAATGCCTTCAGATGGCTCCATGGACCCCAAATTCTTCCTGTTTACCTGCTAGGTGAGCCCTCTACTCCGGGGGATCACAGGCCCCCTCTCCATAATGCTGCACTTACTAATACAAGGAATACCAACGCCTGCCAGAAACAGCTGCTTACACAGCACCAGGAAGAAGCTGCCAGGCAGCCAGGCCCAGGTGAGGCACTGCAGGCTGCTGGGGCAGGCAATGGAGGGAGGCGGGAGGAGTGGAGAGGGCAGACCCCAGGTGCCAGCGTCCTAACCTTGTGCCAGCCAGTGGGGCTGGAGGAAGTCCGTAGGCTTTGACTCTGGGGACTCTGGGTTTGAGCCCTCCCTTTGGCTTGTCCAGAGTGAGCGGCCTAGGCTCTGTGGAAGGTGCAGAGTGCTCAGAACTGACCACTCACTGCTCCTGGCTCCCCGGTCCAGCCGAAAATGATGTTAGCCAATGGGAGAGTGCTGGTTTCTGGAGACACCTCTGTGTTAGGACACCTTGGTGTGCACCCAGACCCTGGCCCCAGATCCCTCTAGGTCCCTATGGCCCCCACCCCTGCTTCAGCAAAGTTAGTACCTGCTGGACCCACTGCAAATTCTGGACCTGCCTCTTCTGGAGAGTGTTTGTGATGATCCAGATGACTCCATTCAAGGCTACTGAACACACTTTTCCTGAGTACCTACCAGGTAAACATGACCCACCCCATTCCTGCAGGAGCTGGGGATGCAAAGAGTCATCATGCCATATAAAGACTGGTGGGAGCTCAGTGAGGAGGACATTTAACTCTGCCTCGGGTTGGTACAGGCCTGGGGCTTGCCAGGGATGGCATCCCAGAAATCACAACGTTGAAGCTGGGCCTTGAAGGATGAATAGGAGTTTTCCAGGTGAGGAATAGAGTGAGAGGTGGGGAAGGGCACAATAGGCAGGAAAGACAGCGTGAGCAGAGGCCTGGGGATGTGGAAGGCAATGGCGAGCGGCCAGGTCTGTGCGTCTGCATGTGAAGTTTGTCACTGTGAGAGACATGCCTGGGGATGAGGCAGATCAGAGCAAGGATGGAAGGACTTTATTCCTCGGCTGAGCTTAACATCCTTTGTCTGGCGGCCAAGGGGAACCATGGGGCGTTTCTAAGAAGGAGGCATGGCATGGTCCAGCCTCTGCCTTAGAACCGCCGAGATGAGCAGGGCTCGGCTCCGCTTTCTTCTCCCCTCCTCCCCCTGTCATTATGTGCCCATCACGGCCACCACCCAAACTCACCCCATCCGAGAAGGGTTGATGGAGCTGCACTACCGAGTTAATACAAAACCCCCGGCCTCGGTGCCGCGCGGCCCAGGAGGGAGGCAGCTGTAACAAGAGAGGAAATTACAGATAAGAGTGGAGAAATGGCCACAGCAAGATGAAGGGAAGGCAGGAGCTGGCAGAAAACAAACCAAGGTGTCAAGACAGAATCAATAACCATCACCGAGAAGAGAAGAAGATGGGATTCATTACAGAGAGGGTAAAACAGACATTACCCAGCCTGCCCGGGCGGCTTGCTGCACAAGTGGAAGAACTTTCAACTCGGCAAGTGCTGACGGTGGAAATACTTGACAACACGGAAACTTAGGGGAGACCGTGGGGACGGGGCTGGAGCCGGGGAGGAGCAGAGAAAGAGACATGTGGAGAGTCCGAGAGGGACAGCCAAACACACGGAGGGACCCAGGATCACAGCCAGAGGGATGTGCAGAGACGGACAAACACAGGCTTGAGTTTGATTTATTTCGTGCCTGCATTCTTAAGCCAGGGATGAAGAGGGACAGGGACCTCTTATTCTTCAGGGAGCTGGGACAGACCTAAAACTGTCAAAGGCATGAAAGTGAAGGAGGAAGATAAAGGCACAGAGAAAACACGGACCAGCATGCCAGAAGAGAATGCGTGTCCTCTTGGCCGAGTAGCTGAGAGCCGAGCAGGCCGGCTTCGGCCGCTGTAGCTGCGGAAGGAGGAGGGGTCTGACTCCCAGTGAAGGACAGAGTCTGAACTGGTGCACGTGTGTGCAAAGGAGAGGAGTCTCCCTGAACTGAGGGAGGGTCTTATGGTCCTCCCCTCATCAATCCTGAGACAGGCAGGGCAGAGCCTTCCTCCCACTTGGGTGAGAAACTCACATAAAACAAAGTTGAGTCTCAGGCTGCTTAAACTGTGACGATGGAGAGGCTGCCAGGTCCCAGAGGGGCTGGATTCCAGGACAGCATCCTCTGCAATTGGACCAGGCAGTAGGGCAGGTTAGGATGAAGGGCTAGGGCCTAGGCTATTGGAGTAGCACCCAAGATGGAGCAGCAAGAATTCTGACAGGTGGGCAGAGGTGGAGGAGGGGACAGCAGGAAGCCTCAGGGAGGGTCTGGTGCCAGCAGCAGGATTATGGCCCTTGGGAGGGGGTCTGGCCTAGAGAGACCAGGGTATCGGGAAGGTTAGCAAGACAGGGCCTTGTACACACCCCACGTTGTCAGTCTCAGGCCCATCCAGATCAGCACTGGGCACCGTGAAGGCTGGACCTGGGCTTGAGGCAGAGCCTATTAGGTGGAGGAGGAGGGTGGAAGGAGGGATCCCAGCCTTGGGAAGAGGAGGGCTGCAGAGGCCAGGACCAAGACAGGTATAGGGACCTGAGGCTCCACCCCAGGGTGCCAAGGCTGGCTGGTTTAGTGCTTGCAGAACTGTGGGCAGAGGTTTGGGGCAGGCTAGAGGCCAACGGATCTAGGAGCCAACTCTGGCTGGGACCCTGTGCCCTAGGCATCCTGCCCCCAGGAGGTGGGCACCCGACGTGGCTAGCCTGGAGGGTCCTGGAAGCTACGCTTGGCGCTGGTGTTTGAAGTGTGTACCTGTCAGCACCAATCTGGAGTGTGAGCGAGATGGGAGCTGGGAGAGCATCCAGGCCCTCCCGGGTGCACTCATGCTGGGAGAGAATGAGGTCCTCAGCCACGGGTTTCCTGTTCGATCACTGCTGTCCCAGGCAGGGAGGCCAGGGAGCACTGATACCACCAGCGTGCCAGTCACTGTGGCCAATCTTATTTGAACCACTTATTTATCTTATCTAAAAGGTCCATTTTGAAGACAAGGAAACAAATTCAGAGAGGTGATGGAATTGGCCCAAAGTCACACAGCTTTGAATTGGTAGACATAGGATACGAATCCAGGCAGTCTCGCCTGGGAGCTGGAACACTTAACCTCACCATCATCCTGCCTTTGCCTGAGGGCAATCCTGGGTTCTTTGCATTTCTCACACCAAAGATGTTGCAGAAGGCTCCTCTGAGCGGGCCCAACTCTGACCCCAGATTCTGCAGGTCTCTGACCCCCCCAGCAGTGGCTTCTGTGCCTGGGCTGGGCGTGGTGGGCCAGCTTCCCCTTGCTGTTCCTGGTACACCCTCTCCTGGCAGCTCCCCGGGCCTTGCAAGGAGGTTGCTGGGCTCCACGGGTTGGTGACAGTAAGGACCAGCTAGAAGCAACTCTGTGAGCCCTGAGCGCCCTGACTCGTCCGTGTCGCTCTACCTGCATCCCTCCTCTGTGTCCCTCCCATGCTGGCCGTGTAGGTCCCTTCGTCCATCCTGGTCTTGGTCTCTCTGCCTATGTCCTGGTTCCTCCTTCCTGCGGGTCAGTCTTTTTGTTTGTCTCTGTTTCCCTCAGCGTCTGCACTTCCCTTTCTGCCCCTGTCTGCTGCGTCTTTCCTCCGTGTTTTGCCTTCACTTTCCTATGTTCCTTTTGCGGTTTCTATGCTACGTGTCTAGATCTGCCTCTGCCTCACCCCGCTTGTGGTTTGCACCACCTTGCAGAAAAGCCACGGCTATTTGGGTGATTTGCTTGGCAGATCTCCTAGACCCAGGCACGTCCTGCAGGCCCTGCCCCCCTCCCACCGCCAGCCCCCTTGCTATTCCCTGATCTGGGCTCCGAGCTGGCGAGGCACGAAGGAGCTGCCCAGCCAGAGCAGGTGGAGGTGGCTGGAGCCCTGGACTCACTGGAGGAGCTCTCAGGGCAGTGAGGGGCTTTTGTCACAGCTCTTCAGCACAGAGACAGCATCCTCGGCCTTGGGAGAGAAAAAAGGAGTGATGGCCTGGGAGCAACAGAAGGTTGAAAGCATGTTGACGCCAAAAAAATCTGGTTAGAACAATGAATTGGTCAAACATAACTATTTCTGCCCCCTTGACTGTTTGGGGTGCAATGCTGTTCCTTTTATGTCCCTGAAATAAGGATGCTGAAGCCCAACCCCCGCCCTGCAATTGATGTGAAATGGCAAGGTGCCCTCCCTGTCCTGGGCCTCAGACCCACCCGTCCTGCGCCTGGACGGCTCCTCCCAAGGTGTCTGCATAGCTTGTCCCCACATCTCCCACAGGTGCTTTGCTGAGGTGCTACCCTCTCAGCCAGGCCGTGTCTAAAAATCCCATTTAAAACTGCTCCCCACCCGGCCATCCCCTCCCCTTCCCTCTGCCACGCTCCCATCTCCTTCCACTGTTTAATTAGTTCATTGCTGTAATCGCCATGGGGATGGGAATTTCTGCCTGCCTTATTAACTGTACCCCCAGAAATTCCGATAGAGTCCGGCACATAGTAGGTGCTCCAGAAATATTAAACAAATGGATACTCTTGTATATCTGGATTGGAAATTTTGGTGTACCATGGGGAGGGCTTTGCAATCTTTATGTTTTTTCAATATGTTTATCTATGTTTTAGAATTTGTTATTTCCTTTTGTGTTTCTTATTTCTAATTCACACTCAACCTATTATTCATATTCTGTACTGTTTATAATATAAATGGTAATAAAAAGTGGGAAATAACCAAACTATCCAATAACAGGGATGAGTTGGAAACATACATAGTATTACAAAACAGAATATATGATAAGATTCTATTTTTGTAAACTGACTCTGTTGATATGTAGATTTTTTTTCTCTCATTATTTGGCAAGAATTTTTTTTTTTCAGAGACATAGGTATGGACATTAGTAGGTGCCAGGTGAAAAATCGGCTCTGGAATCAAAGGGTTTAGGAAATAACAAAGTAAAACAGTTTTCTTAACTGAGGCTTTCTCCAGAGCTTTCTATTCATTTACTATGAATATAACAATAAATATTAATTGCAATGAAGATTATGAAGCTCCAAGAAGAGGATAGAATATACAACGCTTTAAAAAGTTTGACCAGGTCTGTTGTTACTGTTAGTGTCCTTGCTTTACAGTTCAAAGGAATGAAGTTCTGGAACTTTCTTTAGGAAGTGGTAAAAGGCACTTGCATGTTTGTGTGCACACACGCACAGCACACACACACAGAAGAATCCAGAGGTGTAGATACCAAGACGTTCTCAGTGGTTGCATTGGAATAGGTGGGCTCATAATTGTTCTTTATGTTCCTTTTGCTTGTCTGTACTTTCTGTGATGTGCACTTTCATAAGATAAAAAGAAGCATAAATACAAAAACAAAACTATGAAAGAAACTATAAAGGAAAAAGATCCAGAAAATTTCAATTTGGGGGTCCCCTGCCTTCTTTTAAAACATTTGTAATTTGTTTCCAAGCTGCTCTGCTAGCCTTTTTGGCAATGCTTTTTATAATTTTTATTTTGAAAGTTAGTTGCAGATGAATGTTTCTAACCCACAGCTCATGGTTTTTATGCCCAGTGCATCATCTTGACCAAGTAGTCATTTCTGGACCAAATCAAGCAGGGAGACGGGAGGAGGGACTTGGAGTGGGAGATGAGGGACAGTAGGAACAGATAAGGTAGGAAGGAGGGAGTAAGGCAGGGAGGGGCCGAGACCAGAGAGGTGAGAGGGAGTGGGAGGAAGAGAGCAGAGAGAAAGAGAACTCGGAGGAATGATGGAACAAACGAGAAGAGGGACATTCATCTGACCCTTGTCATGTGCTGAGCACCAGGCGAATGGTGTCCAGGAGCTTGTCCTCTCGGAGGTGACAGCTGACGGGGAGATGGGAGGTAAACCATTTCCAAAGAGCTTCTGGAGTCATAATGCAGGGAGTCGGTGGTGCTCTGGGGCAGAGAGACGCAGAGGCAGCGCCCTAGGGTGCGGCCACCCCTGAGCTACCCTTTCTCCCCGAGAACAGAAGCTGGGTCCCTTAGCTCCTGGCCAGTGTCTGAAGGAGAGGCTGTGTGGCCGCCACCAGGTTAAGCTGGGGGGGGAGGGTTGAGCCCTCGTCTGTCTCAAAGCTACATGTGTATCACCAGCAACACACACTGTTTTTACAGAGATTGTTTGCTATAAATTGACAAAAATAGATCCTCTTTTAGAAACACTTATTCAAACACTTTACATAAGATTGAGGAATGTCAACTGCTCCCACCAGAGAACATATACTGTTATTTTGATATGGGGACCGGTGGAGATTATGCAGGGGCTAAAGTGGCCCGTCTCCACCCAGGGCACAACCCGTGTCAGGAATCGGTGCGGTCACGTCCTGCTCCAAGCCAGAACAGAGATGAAATGGCCTCTGGAGGCCCCTTCCAGCCTGCAGATCCTTTAATCTGCACAATTTGGTGATGGCCAGCGCCCAGCCTCGCTGCACCCGCTCCAGGGCCCTGCCTTCCTCATGCCCTCATCGCGGTTTCTGGGCCGCTCTCCTGGTGGGCGGGTGAGCAGCCGGCCGCTAATCCCCGATTAATATTTCATGCTTCTGATGGAGAGCGCGGGAGGGAGGCTTGTCGAGGGCTGAGTGTGGCGGGAGAGCTGGAGAGGCCCGAGAGTTGCTTCATGATCGAGGAAGAAGGAGCGGACCATGAGAAGGACCACTCTGGACCCAAAGGCTCCTCGGTGGCCATAACCCACCAGCCACCCGCCACTCGGCTCCGGCGGGGCGGAGGGCAGCAGGTGGGCGAGGGCACTGCCTCTCTGCCCAGCCCAGCCTCACGGGCAGGAGCCACGTGCACCGGCTCTCTCCCACCTTTCAGAGCTTAGAATCCAGCCGGAAAGGCAGGTGTGGAACAAACACACAGACCAATAAATACAAATGTGACGGGGACGACTCCCAGGGAGTGAGGTTGACAGAGGGGAGCCAGCGGAGAAGGGCGAGGGGCTGTCCAGGCACAGCCTAGAAGGGGCACTAGTGCCTGAGGGTCCAGGCTCCCAGTCGTGGCTGTCATCCCCACGTGAGCGTGGCCGGCTCCTCTGCTACACCTCCACGCCTCAGCTTCCCCCCTGTGAAAGGACAGCAGTAGAGCCTGCTCCGCAGCGTCACCAGCTCGTATTCAGTGAGCTCACACAGGTAAAGTACCTGCACTGGTACCGACCAGACCCATAACAGGTTCTCAGAAAATGTTAACTAGTAGCACTGTTACTGATGTATTGACGTTATTTTGTCTTCCAGGAGGAAAACTTATGTGATGCTAAGGTGCCGATTTGCCCATGAGAAACTGGACTGGAGATACCCGCCCCCTCTCCCCTGCCCGCTCCCACCGCCCTCTCCATTTTGGGCAGAGCATCGCCTACACGTGGCCCGGGGGCACCAGGGAGGACCAGGGAAGTGGGATGAGGGTGCAGCTCCCATCTCCCCGTCCCGCCCGAGGAGCCCCCGCTGGCAGCTGTGACAGATGGCAGTGCTTTGAGTGACTACTTCAATTTTAACTCTTTTCGATAATCCAGCGCCCAAAAGCCACATACTTTAAAACTGTCCCTGGATCATAGATCAGCCCAAAGAGACCAAGTCCGGCTCAGTTAATAACCTCTGGAAACACCATCAATCACTGCAGAGCCCTCCTTAGGGCCCTCCATACAGGCTCCTGGCAGAGATGAATGCTTGGGCCTCTGCTCTCGGTGGCGTCTCTCCGGCTGTTTGCATCTCGCTGCCTTGCACCAGAACCTGGGCTTTTCTGAGCCGAGCCCCGAGGGAGAGACAGGAGTAAGGTGGGTGGGCAGGAGCAACCGAGTGACTGCCGCTTGGAGAGAGGAGGTGAGTGTTTCTCCCTACCCCATCAAGCGACTCCCCTCCTTCCCGCCTCTCATGGGCCAGGCCTGTGAAGTGGGCTCATGCAGTTGGCCACAACCTCAGGGACAGGGAGGAACCCCTGATGGCCTCAGCCTCTCCTGCAGGAACCCCCTAAGAGGCTGCCCCCGGGGGACCACCACACAGGCAGAGAGCACAGCACACTCGAGCAGGACCAGCTCCCTACTGGGTGGGAGCTGCCATCTGCCGACAGCTGGGACAGCCATGCTAGGAAGTTCTGGAAGCGTCTGACCGGGAATGACGTCCTCTCTGTTGGAGACACCCTAGGGCTGGTGAGTTCCTCCTTCCTGCCACCTCTTGTGCTCAGCCCTGCTCCCTGCCACTTACAGCACCCAGCGGTAAGACAGCCACTCTGATCTCGTCACTCCTGCACCTAGGGAATAAGGCCCAAACCTCCCGGCCTAGTGTTCAGTTCCAAACTGGCCTGCCAGGGACACTGTCCCCACTATTTACTCCTCAGCCTGAACCCTTGGCTCAGCCCCAGTGAGTCATTCCTCCCTCACCCACCACCACCGTGTGCATTTCAGCCTTTACTCATAACCCACATGAAACCTCCTCCCTGCACCCTCCACCTATCCAAACCCTACCCATTCTGTAGGTCTCAGCTAAAGTCTCACCTCCTCCATGAAGCCCACCTTGACCACTCCAACCCCTACTTCTGGAACTCTGCGGGCATGCACTGCCACTGCTGTAGCCCTGAGCACCTGGCATGGGCAACTTTGCATAGCTGGGCTCGTGCTTGACTTGGAAGCCCTGCCTTACACTTCTCTGGGTCCTGCACAGGTGTCCTTTCTTTGTCTCTCCCCTACCCCAGGCCTATCTTCACATATCTCCCAGGCTTCAAAGCTGCCTCCTCCAGGATCCATTGGCTCTCGGGAGGGTGACGGAGCCAGATGGGAAGCCTAGGAGGCAGGAACCCTGTGTCCTCTTCACCCCTGTGTTCTCAGCACCTCAAACCAAGCCTTTGCTTCAGAGTGGACAAAAGACATTGGCTGAATTGGATTTCTTTGAATTTCATCTCTACCTCTTCAATGGCACGCGTTGCTTTCTGCCTTGTGTTGTGATATTTTCCCTCTCATTCTGTAACCTACTGGACATCTTGTTTCCCCAGCAGTATCTAGCAAGGTGCCATGCTGTAAATGCCAAACGCTGGGTGAAGCCCTAGAGGATGTCTTCTCCAGCCGTCTTTGGAAGCTCTCTCCAGCCTCTGGTTACCTACACATGGAGCTGCAGGTGTGACGTGCCGCCTGGGCGTGGTTATGCAGCCCTCGGTGTACGTGCACACCGCATTTCCTCTATCCATTCACCCACCAGTGGACATTTAGGTTGCTCCTACATCTTGGCTATTGTGGATAATGCCGCCATGGAATATTACTCATCTTTAAAAAAGAAGAAAAACCTGTCATAAGCGACAACATGGATGAAACTTGAGGCCATTACACTAAGCGAAATAAGCCAGTCGCAGAAGGGCAAATACTGCGTGATCCCACTCATATGAGGTACCTACAGTAGTCAAACTCATAGAAGCAAAAACTAGACTGTGATGGACGGGAGCGGGTGGGGAGGAGGAGGTGGACAGCTGCTGTTCAGTCAGTATGGCGTTTTAGTCGTGCAGATGGAAAATTCTAGAGATCTGCTACACACCAGGGTGCTTATTGTTCACACTTAAAAATCTGTTAAGAGGGTAGATCTCATGTTATAGGTGGTTTTCTTTTCTGCCACAATAAAAAAAAAAGCGAAAAATGTCTAAAGGAATTAAAATAATATATCTTTAAAAAAAAATCCCACACTGTACCCGTCTGGCCCCAAGACCCTTCTTATCCCAGTTCTTTCTGCCCTGAGCCACCTTCAGGCTGGCAGCTCTGTGCTGGCAAAAGCTCTGGGCTTGGGGCTGGGAGATTTGGGTTTCTTGACTTTACTTCTATTGACTATGTGATATACGCAAAATACTTAAACTCCTTTCCCTGAGTTCCCTTATCTCTGAAAATGGAAAGCGCAGAAACACCAGTCCTGGCCGCCTCACAGAGTTTCTGGGAGAATCTAATGAGCTCCTGTTTGAGGAAGCGCATTGTGCATGACAAAGCACTAGGCGGGCTGCTATTATTATTCCAAGGAAGTTTCTGAACAGATGGAGGCTGGGGGTCAGGAGCAGTAGATCCTCTCCATTCACTCACTTGAATTAGGGACAGTCAAGATTGCTACAGAAAGTTGTCCCAGCGCCTGAGCTGCCGGGGTGGGGGGGGGGGGCGGGGGGGGGTTGTGCTTCAGTTAGGATCAGATTCAGCTGCAAGTAACCAAAGTAACAGTGGCTTTATTGATGGGAGTTGATATTTCTCTTGTGTGAGCATCTGGAGGCAGCAGGGAACATCAGGGATGGAAACTGGTCCACACATTCCCCAGGGCCCCGTGATCCTGCCAGCTCGCTGTTCTGCTGTCTCTATGGTGCAGCTCTGTCTTCACTGTCCAAGATGGCTGTCATCATATCCACATTCCAGGTGGCTTCATGGAGAAAGGACAAATAGAGGGCAAAGGACACACATGCCAGATGTATTTTAGGGAATCTTCTTGGAAGCTGCCACACAATACTTCTGCTTTCATGCCATTGGCCAGAACTTAATCACATGGCCACACTTAGCTGCAAGGGAGGCAGGGGATGCAGCCTCCACTCTGGTGGCCACATGCCCAGGAAAGTTCTATTGCTTTGAAAGAAGAGAAAAATGAATATTAGAAAGAAAACAAGCATTTCTTCTATGGGCCGGAGGGAAGTTGGGAAGGAGAAAATGCTACTCAAAATCCCCATGGTTTTCTGTTGGATCCTCAAGCCCTTTATTACTGTGTTTCTTTGAGCCAAAGACCTGTCGGGAAGGTGATGGTTTGGACACTTGGCATCTACAGCTTCCTGCTGTCCTCTCCATTCCCACAGGCACAGCAGCCACCTGGATGCCCCAGTTTTAGGACTGAGGGTTTAGAAATGAGCAATTTCACTGTTTTCCTGCCTCAGAGGCAAAGGTGGCCAAGTTGTATTTCCTGATAGTGCAGGACTGTGGTCCCCAACCCCTGGGCCACACCCCAGTACTGGTCTGTGGTCTGTTAGGAACTGGGCCACACAGCAGGAGGTGAGCAGTGGGCAAGCCAGCGAAGCTTCATCTGTATTTACAGCGGCTCCCCGTCTCCCGCATCACCGCCTGAGCTCTGCCTCCTGTCGGATCAGCACGGCATTAGATTCTCATAGGAGCGTGAGCCCTACTGTAAACTGTGCATGTGAGGGATCTAGGTTGCACACTCCTTATGAGAATCTAATGCCTGATGATCTGAGGTGGAGCTGAGACGGTGAAGCTAGTGCTGGGGAGCGGCTGCAAACACAGATCCTCATTAGCAGAGAGATTTGACTGCACAGAGACCATAATAAATCAATTGCGTGCAGACTCATATCAATACCCTATCAGTGAGTGGCAAGTGACAATGTAATAATAATAGAAATAAAGTGCACAATAAATGTAATGTGTTTAAATCATCCTGAAACCAATTCCCCCATCCTGTTCCCCCACCACCCCACGTCCGTGAAACCAGTCCCTGGTGCTAAAAATGTTGGAGACCACTGGTGTAGGAAGTAGGTGTAAGTGGTAAGTGTTGTTGGACACCTATCTCTAGCTGTCTGTCTCTCTGCATATTATACAGGTAGACTGTGGGCCCATGAGGCTATCTGAGCATTACATTATGAGCTGTGGTACAACTGCCTGGAAAATCATAGCACCAAGCACATCACATGCTATGATCTCCATTGTACAGATGAAGAAACTGAGACACTGAGAGATTAAACACTTTGCCCAAAGACACGCAGTGAGGTAGTAACGGAGCCCGGTGTGAACTTAGTGTCTTGCCTTCCTGGTTCCCGTTCTGACCTCTACGCTAGACTCTCCCTCTGTGCACCTGCCTGCGAGTCTGTCTTGCCAAGCATGGCTTTCCCCACCTCCCCCTCTGCCTTTCTCCAAAGCTCCAGACCAGCCCTTTCCCTGGACCAGAAGGTCCTTCCCCAAGCCCTGTATTCTTCCATATTCTTCATAAATGTTGCTTCCCTCAGAAAGCCTCCCTTTACTCGCCCACTTGGTCTGGCCAATGTCAGTCCCTCCTTCAACACTGTATCCTTCACTCAGTTGCTGGTTGTTCCCTAGTTCACAGGTTTTGGTTGTAGGTGTCCTGTGTATTTTCCACCTGTCCCTGTCCCATCTTCCAGCCTTGGTGGGAGTGGCTGGGCTATGGTTACAGTGTGGGCTCCGGGGCCCCTTCTCCCTTCTCCACACCTTCTCTCCACTGTGTGCATCTTCTCTGCCCCTCCAACTGGGACTACACTCCTTCAGCAGCCCCTCGCCACCTGGAGTCCACCTGGCTCCCCTCTGGCTCCTACCCCGAGCCCGTAAAGATGCTCAAGTGATCCCACGCGCTGAAACAAAGCTCTTGACCACCAAGGTTCCTTGGTAGTTAGAGCCCTTCTCCTCCCCTTTCTCAGCCAAGTTCTTTGACACCACAGTCTCTCCTCACTGCTTCTTCTTTCTTGTTTCTCATGTCTCCTGCACAGAGGTAGCCCGACTTCCACTCTCGCACGCTATGACTCTTGTCCGGCCAAGGCCATATCTGACCTCCATACTGCACAATGAACAGTCCCTTTTCAGCTCTCATCTTTCTGTTACTGTCCCTGGCATTGGACGCTGTTAACAGCTTCCTCCTTCTGAACACTCTATTCTTCCTTTTTTATGACACCCTTGTCCCCTGGTTTTCTTTACACTTCTCCCACCAGTTTCTCTTAGTCTCTGTTTCTTACTCCTCTTTCCTCACATGTCCATGCTCTTCTTTCCTCTTCTCACTCTATACTCTCTTCTCAGGTGACTCAATATACACTGTTTACTTTAAAAGGCACCACTGTGCCGTAGACCATGTCTCCATTCCTGGTGCACTGCTGAGACCCAGACCTGAATGTCCAGCTGCCTCCTGGCCACCCCTCCCGGATGTCCACTGTCATCTCACCTCCCACCTTTCTAAAGCCGGCTCCTCACCTTCCCTCCCTTGCTCAACCTGCTGCACCTTCTTTCTTGGTCAGAGGCACTAGCAGCTGCGTGGTGACTGAGGCAGGGCCTGGAGAGTCGTCTGGATCCTGCTGTGCCCTTCCCCTGACTCAGGCGGCCTCCAGGTCCGGCCAACTATGCATCTTGATTTTTCCTCAAGGGCATCCTCTCTCTTCTCCATCGGCCCCAACTTTGCCTCCCTGAGGGACTGCATGAAGCTCCCAGGTCACTCATCATCTCCAGGGCTGTTCCTCTGTGTTTCTTTTTCCACCCAAAGTGACCCCTTAAAAACACAGAGTTGAGCACTTATTCATTCAACAAATGTTTCTTGCGTGCCTGTTATGTTCCAGGCATAACATGTGTGTTCTAAGCATTAGGGATATAGAAATGAATGATATAAATAGACTCTTCCTGCTGGAATTTACCTTCTAGTTGGGTGGGTGGGGAACTGGGGGGACAGACAATAAACAAATAAACAAATAATTCTATGTCGGGTGATGGAGAGCTCTAGGAAGGAGAATAAAGAAGGGTAAAGGGATAAAAGGTGCCCACAGGGCAATGCTGTGCTGTAGAGGGGCACAGAAAAGATGTCTCTGAAAAGGTGACATTTGAGCAAAGACAAAGGGAGTGAGAGTATCTGGGGGTCAGGGGAGAGGATTCCAGATGGAGGGAACCGCGTGCTTTCTGGGTCTGAGCAGCAACGAGGCCGGCATGGCTGGAGAGGAGAACAGTCAACGTGAGGGCAGAGAAGCGTTGGGAGGGCAGACGGTAGAGGATCTCGTGGGCCATCGTGAGGACTCTGGCTTTGACTGTGAGTGAGACGGAAGCCATCGGAGTGGGCAGAGCAGGGAGACGGGCAGGATCCACAGTTTGTCTTGGACGAGCCTCTCAGACTGCTCCTGTAGAAGAGTCTACAGCAATCAGAAGGCGGCTGCAACGGTTCAGGTCAAAAGGGCAGCAGCCTGGACCCGGCCCGCAGCCGTGGAGTGGTGAGAAGGGGTCAGACTGGGGAGACACATTCTGAAGGAGAATGGATGAGGAATTAGTGACAGATTGCACATGGAGTGCCAAGACTGCGGAGGAGCCAAGACTGAGTCCAAGGATTTTGGTTGAACATCTGGAAGGCTGGAGCTGCCACTTCCTTATATGGAGAAGACCCAGGGAGGGCTGGCCAGTGGGTGGGGTGGGGCCGGTGACAGTATGCTTTGGACAGACTCGTCTTGGGAGGCCTTCACCCAAACAGGGGTGTACCTGGATACTCACTGGAGGACTCTGGGCTGGAGATGTCAGTCCCTGCTGGAAGCCCTTAAATGGCTCTCCTTTGCCCTATGGTCAGAGTTTGCCCTGGGAGGGGCAGGAGTTAGGCTGGGGTAGGAAAAGGGCTCTCTCAGGCCAGGCTGGAGGAGTTAGAAAAGTCAGGGGACCAAGCAAAGCCTGGGGCTCAGTAAGATGCTAAGTCCAACACCAGAGAAAGGAGTTCAAATAGGTTAGCAACCTCACAGGGGCCAAAAGCAAGCACGGTATTAACTTCTATTTGTCCAATAGTCTCAGCTCAATTTTTATTACTTCTGGAAAGCCTTCCCCACCTCTCTGAGTGGTTAAGTCTTTCTTAAGCTTTTATAGCACCAGGTATGTAGCTCGTCTTTATAGCACTTACTACAATTTACATTGGATATTTCTAATTTTTTAAAAATTACCTTGATATTATATTTGATATTTGTAAGTTACCTTTATGCATTTGGTTATTGAGTTAATGTTTGGCTCCTCTATTAGACTAAACACTACAAAAGGGCAGGGACTACTTCTGTCTCATTTTTCGCTGTGATGAGGGAATGAATGGATTCATGGGCACCCAGAGCCTGGAATTTCAGAGGCGGGAGAAAACCAGACAGTGGAGGTCGGGAGCGTTGCCTGGAACACATGGTGTTGTCCAAGCCTGGTTGTCATGGGTCAGCCCAGGCGGGGCGTGCGGGTGGGGACAGGGGTGGGCTGACGCATGCCCCCAGGCCTGGCACTCACAACCTTCTGTGGCCTGGCTGCTTCCTGCCCTCCAGCTTCATCTGTCCCCATCTCTTTCTCCATCTCTGTGTTCATCTTACAAAGATCGCAGGGGACTGCTCCTGGCTGTTTGCTATTTCATACCCCTGAGCCTTTATTCACACTCTTCCCTCTTAACCTTCCGTTCTTATCCAGGGCAAATTATTGCTTCTCTTTCAAAACTAGGCTCAGATGCCACCTTCTCCAGGTGGCCTTTCATAATCCCCCCCAGATTCTCCTCTTTCTTCTGCCACACATCTTACAGGGTCCTTATGTGTAAACTGACTGGTTGTTCTACGAAGGCAGAAGCCATGTCTGGTCTTCACTGTCCCGCACCCAGCGCAGCACTCAGCACAGAGTAGGCGCTTAATTAATGAGCAAATGAGTGATGAATGAGTAGCCATCTGCTCCAGATTTCTTTAAACAGTATAGATGTCATACAGCCCGTCCCATCACCCCCCACGTGTTCTCATAGTTGTCACACCGTGAGTCCTGATTTTCCTCTGGAAAATTGTGGTCACTGCAGAAATAGTGCAGTAGTTCCCAAGGTCTTTGGACCCCCAGGGAAAACAGTAATAAGGCTCTGAGAGCTTCTGTCAGTGTCTGAAATAGCCCACAGAAATCATACTGTTATCTGCGCGCGGGCTGCACAGCCCGACTAAGACCTCGGGTTCTTTGCTTTTAGCTGGGATTGTGTGGACTCCGCGGCGCACTAACAGTGGTTATCTCATGCTGCTCAGGAGCTCAGATTGGCTGGGGATGACGTCATAGGAGTCCCTGGGGTCTGTGCAAGGGAAAAACAATAAAAGGGATCCTGGGAAATTAACAGGTTAGAGCCACCGTGGTGGGGGATGGAGCTCTGGGCTCAGAATTAGGAGACGGGAAAGTGAGGCACGGCTTCCATCCAACCAGCCGCCCAATTTCTCTGGGCCCCAGCCCCCAGCTGGAGAGTGGGAATATCACACCTGCCTTGGAGACCCAAGCAGGGCAAAGGTGTCTCTGAAAGGAGGACCAAGGAAAGAGTAGGTTTACACCCAGCCTGGGAGGTCCCCAAGGAGAGCACAGAGGTGACACGCTCAGGGAAATAAGAAAGTGCTCACTGGGGTTGAAGCACGGGGTACAGAGAGGGCTGGGGTGGGAATTTAGGGGAGGAGTCAGCCAGGCACCCGACTGGGAAGCGCTGTGAAGACCACGCTAAGAAATTCCGCCTGCGCAGCCCTTTCTATATTAAAAAATGCAAAGTTGCTACTGGCCCTCAATTGTGTTGGAGGAGCCCAGAAGATGTGGGTCCCAGTGCCCCTCCTCCCATAGTTTGAACTCAGAAGCTGTCCCCACCCACTTCTAGCTCTCGGCCTGTGGCTCTGCAGGCTCCCACCCGGCTGTGGCCTCCTGCATGGGAGGTGCCCTGAGTCCTGGCTGCTTGAGAGCGCATGTTCTCGCTGGGGGGTTGCTCCCGGCCACCGGCCAGGTCACTGGGACCACACATTGGCACCAGGATACTGAGGGCCAGGGAGCGGCCGAGCCAGATGGAAGCCCCTGGGGGCGATGGGCACCCTTGGTAGGGGTGACTGTGCCCCGGGCAAGTCTGAGCACACAGCTGAGGTACTGCTTCAGCCAGGCTTCTCCTGAAAGCCCTGCATTCTTTACAACCGGCAGGGAGAGTCTCCTTCTCTGAGTCTCAGCTTGGAATTAATCCCCTCCCTGGGCCCCCATAGTGTGTTGCCAACACCTCTGCTTCCTCCTTATTTTGTTCAGCCTCGTGTTTTGGTGGTTTTCCTCCTTGCCTGTCTCTGGCAGACTGGACGTGAGATCACACCTCATCTACACAGTGTCCCCAGCCCCTAACGCCCACCGTGACTGCTGGGGTGGGGGCCCAGGAATGTCATTGACCAAGGGAGAAGGCACCTTTGATGGCCAAATCTGACGCCCAGGTGGATCCTGGCCTGGCATTAATCTGCACGAAACAAGTACCCACTCTCCCCTTTGTGTTCTCTCTGTGGGGACAGGGATAAAGGCGACAACGGTCGAAACAGTGCCTGGAAGCTCCTGGAGAGAGTTTCCGTCAAAGTGTCAAAAGATAGCTCCAGTGAAGACACAACACAGAAGCCACCCAAGAGACATTAATGTCCTATCACTAGAAGTTCTGGAAAAGGGGCTGATGTCAGAGCTGCCCCTAGGCCCTGTCTTCTGCCTATCAGATTCATGGAAGCAGAAGGCCCTTCTAGATGCTTCCTTTCCGCTCACTCCGCCCATTTCCTAACAGCAGCCCCCAAATTGCTCTCCCCTCTCCAGCTGGGGTGAGAGGGCAGCCAGCAGAAACCCAGAGCTCCTTCAGCGGGGTCCGCGTGTATCTGCCGGGGACCTCGTGGCATGGGACCAGCCACAGGCCTGTGTGTGCCGGCGACCGCGCTGTGCTCGTTTTCAGCGAGCAGGGGAGTGTCTGGCAGCTGCTTTGTCTGCCCACGGCCCCTCCAAGTCGCTGCACTGGAAAATACTTGCCTCTGTCACCAGGCTGCACCTGTAAATAAAGCAGAAGATAAAAGAGGCCTTTCCGCTTTTCTAACTGTGACAGGCATATCCTGGTAAATTACCTTCATGCTTTTTTAATAGAAGTAAAAAGGTTTGGGTGGCTTGCGTTGCTTGATACAGAAGCACTTTTCTCTCATTTGAGCCGCCCCAGATGGGATAATGAACACATTTTTATCTCTGTCTCTAAACAAAAAACAAAGAAGCTGGAGCTCGATAAACTTCCCTTTATGGTATTTCGAGGAAAAGGTTGGAAGTGGTGAAAACCTCTTGGTGTCGGGAGCTAAAGGCCAGTGATTTGTTCTCTCCAAATGGCACGCAGCCTTCTCCAGGGCTGGAAGCACATTTGCTTCTTGTATGCAGAGACCCTCTCGTGCATTTCAACCCATTTATTTATCCACAAATAGGGATAAGGGTGCCTATTTCTGGGTTTGCTGAGGAAACCCCTGGCCCAGTCCAGCCACATGGAAGGTGTGCAGTAAGCACTCGTGAAATCTCGTCCTGGTTGTGCATCAGGATGTCCACACCACCCGGGCAAATGTGCCCACCAAGACGCCGCCATTCCAGGGCCCCCTTCCGCATGAGAGAAGGCCAGGTGAGTGATGCCCACAGCCTGCAGGACACCAACCATGCTATCTGGCCACTGGGCTCCCTGCTGTGCCCTGTAGCCCCTCCTAGGGACACGGACTTCCCGGCAGCTCCCTCCATCAGCCCCTCCTCTGGCCTTCGCATCTCTCATGCTGTTGTGCAGTTGTGTATCTACACATAGGTTTTTCCTCAAAAACTAGGGGGAGAAAAATCACAGAGGGCACGTCTCACGCCTTGCAAGTGTTCTTATCCTCAGCACCCTGTGCAATGCCTGGCATACAGGAGATGCTCAAAGAACACCTGTGGGCGAATGCATGAGTGGCCCTGAGAAGCTCAGCTCTCACACTTCGGGTGGGCAGGGGGCAGGCTCCCGGGAAGCAGGACGAGGCTAAGGCACCAAAGCCGGGAGCAGCGCCGCGGCCGCACCCTCCTCACTGGGCTCTCCAGTGCTCACGGGACACCTCCCATGCGGCTGGGCCCGGCCAGCCATTTGCCCATGCGTTCCTGACAAGCCTGGAAATAGGGACCTTACCGGTATTTTATAGACAAAGAAAGTTTGTGAAACTGGTTTTGTAATTCTTGGCTCCTCTTCCATCTCAAGGGTATGAACATAGGATCCGGAGGCGCCCTCTGGGAGAGCTGAGAGCGGGCTGAAGGGGGCTGCTCCCCACCCACCTACCTGAGTGCAGGCACCTCAAGAGAACCACTCAGACGGCTTGGCCGGGGCTGGGAAAATCTTAAGGACAGAGGCTGTGGCTGGCTGGGCCTCAGGAGGCAGGGCAGGGAAGGAGCTACGTAGGTCTTGCAGGCTGGGGTAAACCTCACAGAGGGATGCCAGGAACTCTGAAGGCTTCATGCCAGGGCCAGAGGCTGAGTGTGCCCCGGCTTTAAGACGGGAGGGGCAGGGATCCTAAGCAGCCTCACTCCAGTCAAGGAAATGACAGGTGACAGACCCCACGTAAGCCCATGGCAAGAGAAAGACTTGACATTTGGAATCTGCCAGGCCCAGAGGGCATAGGTGCCGTGCCACCATCCCATAAGTCAGGGTTCACCTTCACTGGCCTTTATTTCTCCCCCATCTCCACCCCACCTTCCCTGGGGGTGAGGGCAACAAGCTGAGAAAGAGGTAGAGGGAGGAGAGTAATAGAAATGACTACATCTCCCCACGCCCCCAGGTGCCCACTTGAGCAGGCTGAAGCTGGCGGAGGGGAGTTTTAAATAGAATAGGCTTGAAGGCATTGGTAGTAGACTGGCTTGGGCTTTTTTTTTTGACCTGAGAGTAATCCCAAAAGTTATGAGATATTACCAAGAGGTCCTCCAAGGGTCAGGAAAGAATGTGCTGGAAGAGGCTGTAGCAAAATGAATGAAGTTGCTTTCTGTTTGCACCCTATCAAACCCAGCTCCACCAGTGGACTGGTTCTATTTGTATTCTAGCTGTGTGCTCCCAGGATGGAAGGCAGGGAGTTGCAGCAACTCCTGAAGATGTGTGCGAAGGCTTCCAGTCCTCAAGCAACTGTCCCTCATCTAACCCAACTCAGAGAAAGGGGGGAGGGGCTTCAGATTTCTACCTAATCGAAGTGCAGCCCATTTAACCTCATTAGAAGATGAGTCAGACGTGACAGAGTTTGGAGGGAGGGAAAGCACGTCCATTTAGGCTGTTTCTCTTCACGATTCTTTGCCTGGGGTCTCCCCCCAGCACGAAGTGGGTCTGAATAAAGGGAGAAGGAGATTGGAAGACTGGCCTTTGAGTTGAGACTTAATTCTTTATTGTTTATTTTATCTTAAATGTTTATCATTTATTTTGTTTTAAATGTTCAGAATTTCTGGACAAGCTAGAGAGATGACTGTCTTTCCATTTGCATATGGAAAGATCCTCGGCTCATTCAAAAGTCAGAAGAAATTCTCCTTGAATTAATCATAGCTTCCCGCCTTGAAGTTGCTCCAGAAATGGCGAACTTGCAATATTTATTTACTGGGTTAGTTAAACCCCTTCTGGGCTGCCTCCTCCTTTAATACTCCTCCATGATGAGGTTCTAGGGTAGGGGAGAAAAATAAACCCAGAAAGGCTCTCGCGGCGGGATGGCTGTTTGCTGAAATGGAAATGTGTTTACGGTGTGAGGGAAAAACGATCCTGGGCAGTGAAGTTGGCAAAAAGAGATAAAGGGGATTTGGCTAGAAGCGAGAGTTAAATGATAGTAAAGGTCTAGAGAAGCTGTGATCAATAAATATAAAGTTCAACCTCATTGCTTTTGGCCGTGGAGAAGGGCTGAGCCCCGCCCATCTCCCCTGCCACCAGGCCTCAGGCTGCAGACTTTGCCGGGCGGAAGCTGCAGACGAGGCAAAGAAGCGTAGACACAGCATTCCTGCCGCTGCTGCCGGGTGAGCCCAGATGAGCTCTCCACCACATGCCATGGCTGCCCGGCCAGCCCAGGGGCACCTGTGAGGGCACCATCCCATTTCCATTGGGTGCTCTGTTTTCAAGACCAAGTAGTTAACCCCAATAAGGGACCTGTTTATTATCGATACAAAATTTGGGGGCCCCATCTACTTGCTCTGTGGGCAGCAAGTGTACACTTTGGAGTACAATGGAGTGAGAGAATCTTGGAAATGATCTTCAGCCCATGAGAGCCAATGGGCAGATGCCCACCCATTTCCCACCATCTTGACAAGCCCGGGGCCGTGTATGCAGGGGAAAGAACACTGGTCTCTGTGTAGACCATCCTGGCAGGATTCTGAACCTGGGCCCACGGATACCCAGGGGACTCCACAGGTACACTTTAGGAGTGTCTGCAAGCCCCTTATTAAGAAAATTGTGCATTTGCACATTTTTCTGAGGTTCACAATCTTTTTTCTACTCTCAAAGAGGCTTAGGCTCCCCCAAAGGAGAAGAACTACTGGCCTGTCAAGTGCAATAATATCTATGAAGACACGTTGTTAGACACAACTGCATAGACCAACAGAGTTATGACTGTTGCAGGAGTGAGGAGCAGGAAGGATTTGTGTTACATTACTTCTTAGAAGCTGGGAGGATGAGCAAGGGAGGTGTCTTAGTCCATTTGGGCTGCTATAACAGAATACCATAGACTGGGCAGCTTGTAAACAACAGAAATTTATTTCCCACAGTTCTGGAGGGCAAGAAGTCCAAGATCAAGGTGCCTTGGTGTCTGGTGAGGTCTCACCTCCTAGTTTATAGATGCTGTCTTCTCACGGTGTCTTCACATGGCAGAAGGGCAGAGGGAGCTCTCTGGGGCCTCTTTTACAAGAGCACTAATCCCATTTATGAGGGTTCTGCTCTCATGATCTAATCCCCTCCCAAAGGCCCCACCTCCAAACACCATCACATTGGGGATTAGGATTCCAACATACGAATTTTAGGAGAACACAAACCTTCAGTCCTTGGCAGGAGGCTTTCCTTTCGTCTGTCCATCCAACTGTCTGTTATCCATCGATGTGTGTCTAATGTGTGCCAACACTGTGTGACGTGCAGAGGTTGTAGAGACAGACGGCACATGTGGTGGAGGAGATGGAGATGTGACATAAAACGCAATGCCATGGAGTGAGTTCTATAACTGCTACACTTCTGTGGTATGAATGGAGGCACCAGGGAAGAGGCGCCATGGGGAAGGACAGAGGGCTCTGGCTGGCTTCACAGAGGCTGTGATGGTGGAGACAGGTCTCAAAGGATAACTAGCGGCGATGGAATTTTTATTCTTAGATGTCTTTAAAAATGAAGGTCAGGAGGGATTCAGGTTCCCTCCTAGCCAAGGGCAGGGGCTGGAGAGGAGAACTTCCAAATGATCCTCTGACTCTGCAAGGTGACTCCCGGGGGCTGCGTGCACGCCTGTCTGCACACGCTGCTGCGGGCTTGTGCTGGTGCCTCTCGGGGAGCAGGGAGGGGAGGAGCAATGGGGAAGACGAAGGGACTTGTGCTCAGTCTTCTCAGGCTCTGTTTCCTTGGGTTCCAAGCAGAGGGAGAGAGAGAGGAAGATAGAGACGCCTGGGGCTCACGAGTGATGGACTCAATTTTTGGAAGAGAGCGACAGGCTAATAAATGAAATCGAGAGCAGCAGGAGACGCTTCGGGCAGGATATTGCTTCCCCATCTCCCGTCCACGGCTGCATCTCAGGGGCCGGGGGCTGGTGACCTGGCTGCCAATAGACTGGTAGCAGTCAGAAGTGATTTTCCTCTCCCTCCCTCTCCGTCTGCCCTGCAGGGGCAGGGCCTGGGGTGGAGGAAGGTGGACTTGGGTAGCTCGCTCCTCCCTGAGAAGCAGGTGTGAATGAAGACCTGGGCCCGAGGAAGAGAGTAGGGCCGAAGCATTGCTAAACATCTGCTCCTTTGGTGTAGTTCAGAAGACATTTCCCAGCTGGCTTCTAAGAAGCTGCCAGTCCCATGCTAACAAAGACAGCCGCGGGAAGGGCGGGCTCTGCCCTCAGCTGGCTCAGGGCCACAGGGGAGCTGCTGGCCGCCCAGAGGCAGGGCAGCCTTTGCTATTTGCTAACAGGTGTGCGGATGGAGACTAGGAGAGACAAAAACTTAATCAAACAATTAACCAGGGGTCACTGTTCACTGGAGTGCGCTCCAGCGAGCACACCCAGAGGGCGAGAAGGCAGAAGGGAGAGGAGGGGAAGGGAAGTAACGCAGCGCTGTTCCTCTTGTTAACGGAGGGGAGCGGGATGGGTGTTTGGAAAGAACAGACAATCCCTAACCTGGTGTTAGAATAGTATTTCCAAATTAAAAAATGTGTTCGTGCCCAGTACTTTTGATGTCCATTCAGTTCTCCGAGGAGCCCTGCAAGGTAGATCTTCTTATTAGTGAGCCCTCTTTACAGATGGAAACACTGAGGCTCAGAGAGATTCATTTGGCCAAAGTCACATTGCTAGTGGCACAACTCGGACTTTGAAGTCTTCTGGCTCCAAAACCCATGTGCTTTGCAACCAAACCATGCCCAGTCCTTAGGGGGCTCTGCAAATCCAATCCCATCCTCAGAGTCCCCGAGGAGCCCCGGGGAAGGGGAACCGGAAACCTGTGCCTCCTCCCTCTGAGGTGGCAGAACGGAAAGTGGGTGAGCCAGAACTCGCAGATGGCACGCCCTCGGCAAATGCATGAAGGAAACACTAAATGTTTAAATTTATTTTTGACTGTCCAAGGGATACACAGTTATATTTAAGAAATCCATGAGTGCTGACAAAGCCTGAGTGTCCCCTTCCCACCACCCCCTCCCAGCCCCTTTCTTAGCGGTGACAAGGGATTGGGGTGGGTCCCTGCAGACAGCTGCCCATGCATTTTACATACACACACAAGTAGGAAAATGTAGGATCTTTTGTTTGTTTTTCATGTAAATGGTAAAATATGGTACATATGGTTTGCAATTTGCTCTTTTCTCTTAAAAATATGACTTAGAGAGAGTTCCATTTTCACTCTCTGCAGATCTACCTCATTTTTAACTGCTAAATAATATTCTCTCATATATGTACATGTATATATTTACATATTATGCATATATGTTTTATTAACTATTTTCCTCTCTTGGACATTTGGGTCACTAACATACTTTCACTACTAGAAACAATATAACAAAGAACTTCCGTGTTTTCTGTAAGCGTAAAGGAACGTTTCTCTGGGATAAATACCTAGAAGTCAAGTTCCTGGGAGAAGGGTCAGGGCATGTGTAATTTGAACAAATATTCTGCCAGATTACATTCCCCGCAGCATCGAACTTCCCATTTCCACACACTCCCTGGGACACTGGATATCACCAGTATCACAGTTTTTACCAAAATAAAATAGTTCATTTGAATTTTCCTGATTTTTAGTAAGCATTTTTCAAATGTTCAGTGCTTATTTATAGTTCCTCCTTCCATGAGTTACTTGTTCCTATTTTCTGCCTATTCTCATCATTTTGTAGAAATTCTTTGTATGTCCTGGATATTACAGTAATTCATATCTGTTATATATGCTTCATCTATTTCTCTCCGTCTGTAAATTACCTTTAACTTTGCTTATCGGGTTTGTTTTTCTCCCTTCCTTTCTTTTTTTTTTTTTTTGTCAGACAAATACAATTAATTTTGACATAGTCAATTTATCAATTTTGTTCTTTTATGGGTTTTTATTTTTTTGTGCCTTCCCTAAGAAGGTCTTCTCTACCCCAACGTTGTAAGTATGTTTTCTTTTAACATTTTTATAGCGCTGTCCTCTGTGATGTAGCTCTTTCTACAACTTGAAATTTATTTTGTATACGGTGGGAAGTAGGCTCTAATTTTATTTTTTTCCCAAATGGATATCTTTAGTGGCCTATTATTGGTGGCCACTTCTTATTTATTTCCTCCTTCCCTTTATTTTCATTTAGGCTTCCCCCTCATCCCCATCTATGGCCTGGGCTTCAGGGCTGGACCTTGCTGGTTTGAGGGTGATCCTACACACCCCGCCTAAAACATCAGAGCATGGCATGAAGCCCGTCATGGTTATGGGTTCAGGGTCAGCGCATGGCCCAGTCTAGGAGAGGGGATGTATACTGAGGGCATCTGGGAAAATATTAATACTTTGCTCACTTCTACAAGACGATCCCTGGGGGAGAGGGGAGACCCTTTTCTTCCGTTGGACATCGTGTTTTGTGCATGTGGATCCAGGAGTGGCAACGGGCTTTTTTGCTACCATGGGGGAAACCGGCCTGTGGGTGAGGCTGACATATAGAGAAGGCCACGGCTGTGCAGGAAACTTTGGGATGGAGCCAGGGCCGTTGATTAGGGCAGCCCGGAAGCCTCACTACCACCTTTTCTACCGAGCATTTCCTTATGTGAGCAATACATTTTTTCACTATTGAAGCCCGGTTGCATCAAGCCCTCTTTTATGGGCAGCAGGCAGTGACTACACCGATAAAACAAGCAACTGTCCCCGAGCTATCTACGGATAGTCCATCCTCTGGTTGTTCATTAGAAATGCGATCACACACTCCTGTACACACATG
Organism: Lemur catta; assembly: GCF_020740605.2. Classification (NCBI taxonomy): domain Eukaryota; kingdom Metazoa; phylum Chordata; class Mammalia; order Primates; family Lemuridae; genus Lemur; species Lemur catta. The sequence goes on along the minus strand of NC_059134.1, from coordinate 20,584,666 downwards.
ATCTGTTTCTTATCTGCTTGTCTATTCTTAGGCTCACATCTTACTGTTTTAATGACTGTGGCTTATGCAATTATAACATATTTTATGCTGGTTAAGTATATCCCTCTTCATCATACTTCTTTTTCAACAACCGCCTGGCTATTCTTGTTCCTTTTCTCTTCCAGATGAATTTGAATTACATTTATTAGGTTCCATAAACTTCTGTTGGGATTTTGTCAGGGGTTGCTTTGAATCTGGGGAGACCTGACATCTTTACGGTGTTGAGACTTCCCACCCAGGAGCATCAGATGCCTCGCCATTTATTTAGATCCTCTTACATGATACTCAGTAGAGTTTTATAGCTTTTCCATAAAAGTCTTGTTCATGTCTTACTGGGTTTATTCCTTGAGACCTTAGAGACATTTGCTGTTGTTATTGTTTGTTTTTTTTTAATTTTTGAACGGTTCTATTTTTAATTAGTGGCTTGGAGGGAAGCTTTGAGTTCTGGTTGCTACTCTGATACGCCACCACTGTGCTGGAATCTTATTATCTAACAGTATGTCATTTCAGTCTTCTGGATTTCCTAGGAGACGATCATATCATCTGAAAATAATAGTTTTCCCTTCCATCCTTCTTATTCTTCCTTTAAATCTTGCTGGCTAGGAGGGGCATCCCTATATTGTTTCCAGACAGAATGGGAAATGTTTCTAAGGTTTTCTGAACATTATATAATTAAGAAAGCTTAATTTCCCCTCCTGCTTTGTTGAGGCTTTTTTTTTTTAATGAAGAAAATATATAGAATTTTATCAAATGCTTTTTGGCTGTGTAGTGACATAACCACATAGAATTTTCCTTTATTATCTAGTGGCCTATATTAACACATTTTATAACATTGAATCAGCCTGTATTACTGGGACAAGCCCAAATTGCCCCTGAGATACTATTCTTTTAATGCATTGCTCCATTTGATTTACTACTTTTTCATTGTGGAATTGGGCAGCTGTATTCAAAAGTGAGATGAGCCTGTAGTTTTGGTCTGTTTTTGTGCTCTCCTTGTCCGGTTCTTCTACCTCCCTGGCCATTGTTTCTCAATTCCTTCTGCTGCCCCTAACCTGGGCTGCTGTGGGGCTCAGCCTCTCACCCTCCTCTCCTCCCTCTCTCAAACATGCCCAGTGTGCTTGTGCCCCAGGGCCTTTGCACTTGCCGTTTCCTCTCCCTGAATCTCCATATGTCTCTCTTTATCACTTCCTTCAGATCTTTGTTCAAAAGATCTCTTATCCCAACCACCCCACATACCACTGTCACCCTAACTTCTACATGCCCTCCGTGCCTTGTCTGACTTGTTTTCCCCATAACACTCGTCTTCATTTGACATACTGTGTATTCATTTGTCCGGTCATTGTCTGTCTCCCCCAAGTAGAATGTCACCTCCCTGAAGGCAGACAGTTGCCTGGTTTGTTTGCTGTTGTGTGCCCAGCACCAGGAACAATGACCGCACACCGTAGGTTGTTCCATAAACATTTGTTGAATTAAAGAATGGCTTTTCTCTTGCATTTATGGGTTGATTTTAATGCTGAAGAATTTTCACGAGTTGTGTGTATAATTTTTATTCTTTAAATATATTTGTAATGAAATCAGGGACAGCATCATGTGTTTGTTTTTTTCACAGATGCAAAAACTGAAGCTCAGAGAGCCTAAGGCATTCCTCAAGGTCAGAAGCCAGTTGAAGGTTGAGCTGGGCTAAGATCTGTCCCCTGTGTAGACCGGAGGGACTGCCAGGGTAACAGGGGCTGGAGAGCTGTCGGGAGCTGGCAGCTCAGGTCAGGTGGGCTACAAAGACCCTGCGACCCATCCTCTCTGACCTCCTTTCTTGCTTTTTTGGAGGTAAGAGATTAGAAGACATTAGCGAGAACATGGGCGTATGATCTGGCTTTGTCATCGGCTGTTGACTTTGGACACTTGTAGAAGGGGGTCATTCCTATCTTGTCATGCTGGCCATCTGCTGCTTGCCCTCCAGGTCCACACTCCACCTGCTCTGCCCTGGCCCCCACACCCAAGGCTTCCCCACCTGGATGGCATCAGTGAGCTTCCTCCCTCTCTGGTTGGGTCAGACCGGTGGGTGGGACCAGCAGAATGCTACAGGACAGGAGAACAGGCAAACTGGGGATTTATTTCCCTCTTTCCCTGCAGGGTCCCCACAAGCTGGCTGTGTCCCTTGATCAAGGGCCGTGGCCCTTATCTGGCTGCCCTCCCTGGATGGCTGGTCTCTCCCAGTGCTGGCAGCTGCCCCTTCTTTTGCCCCTGCTGTCACCCATCTGAGGACCCTGCACCGTCCTTGACTAGTTTCCTTAACCCCCACCACAGCTTTGTAATCATTTCTAAACTCTCTTCACAGTTGAGTGTGTCATTGTCTCCTGGGGTCCCTGATGGCCACCATGGCTCTAAGGATTCAGAGAGGCAGCCTAACGCTTGGCAGAGTCCTTGGCACAAAGCGGGGGCTTTCCACATGTCAGGTCCTCTTCTTCCTCACTAGACCGGAAAGGGACTATCGAAGGACATGGCAGGGGAGACGAGCCCTCATGGGGGACCCCAGCCTCTGTGGCACAATGTAAGCATCTGCAGAAGACAGATGGCCACCCCTCGGGGCCCCTCTTCATCCTCACCCATTTCCTGCGGGGCCAGCATCCCACGGGGTGGCCCAGTTGTCTAATCCCAGTGGCAGTGGCTCCTGAAGGCTGTGGCTGTCTCAGAGTGTGAGGTGTGTCATGGGCTGGGGAGAGCTGGGGACGCTTCCCACACACCCGCTCCTCAGCTTTCCTGTCTTTTAGCGCCTCTGGTCCCACTGGCCTCCCTGGGCCACGACCAGGCTGAGACACAGCGGCCCCTCCCACCCTGCTCTGCCCCACCAGCCGCCCGGCAGTCTCCATCCGTGCCCTGGGCTGGCAGTGGGAGACAGGCCTGTCAGATCGCATCATGTCAGCGCTCGAGCTGGAACTCCAGCCGGGCCTGGTGACCTTGTAGGTTTTGAGGAGCATGGGCAGCTGGGAAAGAGAAAAGCAGACTGGCCGAATTTATAACATCTTCCCAGCTGGAGGGAGGCGGGAGCCAGGCCTCTCCTTAACACCGGCCCTTGCATCTTGCAGTTGCTGTTTTGGATCTGTCCCTTCAGCAGACCTGCAGCAGCTGGGAATGAGGTTAGACTTTAGGGTGAACTTCCCAATTCTGCAGGCTATGAAGAATTTATGGGAGATTTCTTCTTCGGGGTAAAGAAGGTTCTAATTCCTCCTTGAGCCCATGTTCTCTGATGAGTGGCCGAAAAACCACAATCCACTTCTCCTAAGCACTTGGGTGCTGTAAATGCACGATCTCTCCTGAGCTTCGCAATGCCCCCCCGAGGCAGGACTGTCTAGCTGTGTTTACTGCAGTGGAGGAACAAAGCCCAGAGAAGGTTAAATGACCTGTCCAGCCAACACCGCTGTGCGCTGGTAGAGAGGGGCTCGAAGCCAACCCGCTGACTCTGCGACCAGGTGGAGACTTTCCCCGCAGCATAAGTGATGAGATCATCCCTTTGCCTTTGTCCTCCCTCCCTCCGCTCGGCGGGGGTGGGTAGCATGGAAAACAAAGTTACGATTTTGGTTTAATCTCACCTAGGTCAGCTTCCTGGAAGAGGTGGGATGAAGATGGTGCAACAGAGAGGAGTCTTGACCAGGGTGGCTGTTGGCAATCAGCCAGCGTGAAGGGCGAGGACCTCCCCAGAGGGGTCTCTCCTCACCCCGGAGGACCCCTTCCCCAGCTCTGGGCCTCTGTTCCTTGGCAAGTCATCTTCTTCCTGCCCCCATCCCTGAGGTGTCTTGCAGCAGAATGGATTTCAGTTAGACTTTGGGAAGAACTTCCCTACTCTCCCTTTGAGCAGGATCTCAGACAGGTTCCTATTCATGGAGACCACAGTATGGGTCAGGTTGCTACTTCTTGCTGTTGTGTTTCGGCTGAGCCAGTTCCACTCCTTCTGTCTTTTATTTTTGCTTTTTTCCCCTGGTTATCTAGAGGCTTCCCTGATGCAGAGCAGTCGCCCCATGGAGCATGGCCCCGAAGCTGAGGGGTGGAGTGGAGGCCGTGTTCAGGGGCGACGGTGACACAATCTTGAAAAAGCTCCATCTGTCATCTCTGGCCTTTTACTGTTGTAACAGCACTTACGGTCCCAGCCAACTGCTGAGGAATCTGTCTGTGGTTTAATTAGCCTGTAACTCCAGCCTCCCCCACCACGTACGAAAGCAATAAACAGCTTCCGTCCTCCTAGAGGGACTGGGCAGTCACCGCAGGAAGAGCCACACAGGGCCTGAGGCCAATGAGGTCTTTGAGGACAAATGAAGGACTTGGGGACCCGCAGGGAGGGCTCTGGACTTGTGCCTCCTTTCCTTGCTTGGCCCATGGGAGACCAGCCAGTGGGCCTCAAAGGAAAAGTGACTGTAGCAAAACAATCCCTCCCATGTACAGAGTTTCCTGTATAGAGGGAGCTTTCCCAGGCACGATCTCAGTAAGAACCACTCTGGACCTCAGTTTCTTCTTTTATGAAATGGTGCCATTGCGCCCAAGGATTCCTGGGGTTTCTTCTCCATCCAGACCTTCTGTGGGTTCCATGATCCTAACAAAATCCTGGTGATGTGATGGCCCCTGAAGCAGGTGCCGTGATAGTTGAGAGTACCAAGGAGCCAAGGGGGAAAGTGTCACCCAGAGATCACCCAGAGAGCCCTGCCAGAGCCAGGCCTGGAACCCACAAAGGTGGAGATGGAAGGAGATGGACCCTGATGTCTGCCTTCCAGCTCAAAGAGATGGGGGGAGGGACCCTGCAGCTTGTCCTACAAGTGGGCGTGGTCGGGGAGCCGACCAGGGATGGTGCGGTGTCTGGTCCGGTGTGCAGACCAGGATCTGCACCTGAGCGTCACTGTCACGTCTGCTCCACGAGGGTGCTCTCTTCTGTTCCCTGCTGTACCCCAGTGCCTCGAACAGCGTCTGGGACAAAGGTGGTGCTCAAATAATGCTTGTCACTGACTGGCTGAAAGATGAGTCTAGGCCCCTGGAATGGCAGGCCCCCCCAACCCTGCTCTTCCCCTGCAGGGACGGACGGACATTCGTGCAGTATGAGCATGGCCATCGAGGTATTAGGCCACAAAGGATTCTGACATCTCTGTGTGGCTCTCCACTTTCTTCTGGTTGCATCTGAGCACCCCTTGACTGCCCACCCCCTTCCCCACCTCACCCAGGCCCCTCAGAATGTGTGATGGATGCTCTGCCAGGGAAGGAGGGTTCGATCTGACTTCCAATCTCCTCTGGATGCACCGCCGCCAAAATACAATACACAATTACCGGGACATGATACATCAGTGATCACCGAGGGAAGGAAGACCCATTTGGACAGCAAAGCCGATGGCTGGTGTCTGAACTTATGAACACAGTCAGCCCAGAGCCCCTCAAGCCCTCTGGCAGGGGGTGAGCAGTTGGCACCGCCAATGGGTGGTAACGTGGCATTCCCTCTCGCCCAGCTGCACCCTAGGCCCAGCCTCCTTCCAGGCCCCCACAGCCTCAGCTCCCCTGCTTCTTCTCTGCTGCAGCTGCCACCACTCTGTCCCTGGGGGTTCTCTCTCCGCTAGCCTGGCTATAGCAGGGGACACAGTCTCCCCGGCTTCTCTTCTGTGCTTCCTTCCAAAGCAAGTACAAAAGGCCTCTGCCTTCCAAGGGATTGTCTGCCATTTAGGGGGCAAATTAGGGGTGACAAAGACCCCACAAGACAAGGGACAATCTTGTGGGCTCTCCATCTGGACCGGAGAGCCATGATTCCTGGCCTTCGCTTCCTGTCTCCCCTCTCACATGGTCACCAAGGCCTGCCCTCCTGACCGCTGGCATCTCTGTCACCCAAGACTTTGCGAGGCCTGAAAACACGATCTGGGCAGCTCAGGAAGTGAAACCAGAGCTCTCCTGTCTCAAGAGACGGACCAGCTCCGGGCGGCCTCCTGCCTGGGCAACATCGGTCTCCACGGGGTGCACCCAGGACCAGTTGAAGGAAAGGGGGTCCACATCTCCTCCTCTTCTGAGTTTTGGAACCTGCAATTCATGGAATCTGCAAACCCCTGATGACAACTTGGGTGTGTATGTGTGTCTGCACTTTTTCTGGAAAGAGTTTTCATAGCCTTGGTCAGTTTCTCAAGGCCGTTTAGAACAAAAAAGTTTGCCCGTGCCTGTGAGGGTGGGGATGAGGGCTTCGGCACAGAGGCCGAGCTTCCTTGAGTAGTTAATAGGAGTTTTGAAGTTTGTTTTACTGCCTCGAATCACATTTTCTCTGCACGTGGATGGGTCCTCTTTTCTGGTTTGCCAAATAGGTTGATCGTTTGTACCCAGACAGGTCACTCAGGCAGGTGCACACACAGAATTAGCCTACCCCAGGCCACAGCACAAACACAGAATAACCCCCCAGTGTGGGGGCCAAACGCCATCAAAGCAGAGCCCAAGCGCTATTGTCCCCCCCTCCCCCAACCTGCACACCCAGTGCACAGCTGACCACCAGACCAGACACACACCTGTGCGACCTCAGCCCTAGGCCCAGGGTCCCTTAGAACACAGCCCTTTCCCCAGGCCCTGAGGCCCACTCCCAGCTTCCCGGTGAGGACTCAGGCAAGTGCACTGACTCGCTTGTGATAAGGCCTCCACCCTCCAGCTGGGCCAGGAGGCGGCCTGAGCTCGCACCTCTCGCTGAGGAAACATACAGGCCTCGAGACCAAGACACATTCACGAGGTGGGTTGATAAACACGGCAGCTTTTCCGCCTGCTGAGACCGTATGATCTTTGTTGAATCACCTAGTCTACTTGGCTAATTACGCCCATTTTCCCTTCTCTTCTCTCCCTCTTCCCTTCCCTTCCCCATCACATGTGGTACTTCAGAAACTCTCTCGAAGGGATTTCGAGGAGCTGGCTGGGTCTCTGCGGAGAACATTGTATTATCTCATTACGATCTCGCCCGGTGATCGGATTCCGTTAGCTGACTCTCTTTATTAGCAGGCAGAAGCAAACTTATGAAATACCTTTAAACCTGGATTTCCTTAACAATCTATCATTGGGGAACTGACAGCTCTCGCTCGCTTCTCTCTGCCAGAAAGAATTAAGATTGTTCCTAATTTAATCTCTCTTCCACATCGGAGGCGGATATTTGTGTTTCGGCAGCAAACTTGTATTAAAGGCTCGGGGGGAGGAGGCTCCGATAGGTGTCCTGCGTGCCTGTGTGCAGATGGAGCTGGCCCTGGCTTCAGGAGCCTGGGCAGAGGCCCCCAGACGCCGCCCTTGATGGAAGCTGCAGGCCTACGTCCCTGCAGGGGAAAGATGAGAGGGCAGATCGAAGAACCACTGTCTTTGTAGTGTCAGTGTAAGAGTGTTAAGGGCTGAGGCTGTTGCAGACACTGCCCATTGTAGAGCTGTCTGGCACGTTGGCCTCTGGGCTTTCTAGAAGTCAGAATCACCAGGCTGGCTCTTGATGGGTTCCAGCTGAGCTGTGTCCTGGCTATATTCCACGGGCACGGTGCAGCGATGCTGTTGGTGCCTGTCCCGGTCCCCTTCGCTGGACTGCTGCAGCCCATCCCCCAGCCCCTGTGAGTGTTGGCTGCTAAAGGGCACAGCTGCCCCCTCTCTGGAGAATGAGCCCCAGCTGCATAGGAGCCCCCTGACCCCGGAGGCTAGCCACACGCCTCCCCAGTCCCCCTACCCTAAGCCAACAGGCAGTGACTGACTGACAGAAGGGTATAAGAGACCAGCCCGCTTGTCTCAAGGTTGGTCTGACCTTGTGGTATCATCCCTGTTCCTGGGTTCCCAGTGGACCAGGCTGAAGCTGGTCTCCCACCCAGATCACATCCTGTTTCATTCTGTTTCTCCGGAGAACACTTCCCCACTCACCCTCACGAGCCCCTGCTTCTAGGGCACGATTGCATTTGGGCGGCTTGGGTTTCTGGGCTCGGATGTGCCTCTCCTCTGGAGTCAGATGGTGCATGCAAGAGACTAGCATGGACAGTCGAGGCTGGTGGTGCCCTGTGGTCAACGCATCAGCAGTAACCTGGTCCCATGCACGGGACACTTCTCGAGGACCCTCCCACCCCCACCATGGAAAAGCTTGGCTGACAGTGCCTGCCTGGGACACTGGCCCTCCTTGCTCGTGGAGCACATAAGCCGTTCTCCGAGACTGCGCTAAACCACAGCCTCTTAGATGCGCATCGCCCCAGCCAGAGCCGCGGAGCCTGACTGGGCGCGCCCTGCCGAGCACATCACGTCCCCGCCAGACGCTCTGCACGGAGATTTGGGCGGCTGCAGAGGAGGGGTTAGAGCTGTGTTGGAAAATCCTATTATCTGGCCAGGGCCCCATTGATAGCCCATGCATGAAACCAATTTACAAAGTGTGAGTCAAAAGCCTCTGAGGACTGCCTGTTCTCCCGGGAGCCCGGCGATCGCCCTGCCCACGGGCCTGGGTGGACGAACACCGTCCACCCTCCATCCACCGTCCACCCTCCGTCCACCCTCCATCCACCGAGCAGCTCCGCTCAGAGCTGTCAGTCAGCGCCCTGGGCTGACCCGCCCGGCCCTGCCGGACGTCGGGAGAATGTATTACCGTGCGACGAGAGAGACTGTTCCAATCCAGCATGATTATTTTCAGATCTCCATTTTGCGGATGGCCTGAGTGAGACTCTTTGGGCTGCGGGGGTTTTCCGAAGGTCATATTGTCTGTCCGTCTCCTGTCACCGGGTGCAAGCAAGGGCAGGCAGGCTGGGACGACACTTGTAGTGGGGCAGGGCACTAACCCCCACCCCGAGCCCGTGCAGGGGAGATACCCTGCAGAGCTGAGGTAAGGGCTACAGGAGGGAACGCACACAAAAGTGCCCTGCAGGCAGCAGGTTCTCAAATAAATGTTTATCATTATTTTTCACCTCAACCAAAATAGCTCTTACAAGGGTCTCCAGGGAAGGAAATGCTTCTGCTTTTCTTTATAGAATATTCTGATGTGTCTTAACCTGTGTAACAGTCAAGAAGTTCTTTTATCTAGCCGCCGCGTCTCTTGCCGAAAAAGAACTAATTAGTTATTCCTGTCTCAGAAGAGATCCACTGCTACTAGCTAACACTGACAGAGCACTGACTACTGACTACGTGCCAGCCACTGAGTATCTCACACACAGCAAGCTGCTTAAGCTCCGCCATGACCCTGTGTGCCGGGGACTGCTGTCCCTGTTTTACAGATGGAGCAACTGACAAAATAAATTGCCCCAAGTCACACAGCTAGTAAGTGGAGGTGGAATAAGAAGATGTAGGAGGGACACTGTAAGATAGGCATCCTAAATGCAATAAACATGTATGAGCTTTTCTCTTTTTCTGGCACCAGAGTGGGGGACTCTCCGCTTCATCCTGGGAGGCTTCACCTGCAGAAGTGGCCCCTCCATCCCCTCACCCCTTCCCTCCTCTCCTTCCTGCCCACCCCCCCAGAGTTGAACAGAAGTTGGGCCACCCCATCTTTGATGTGAGCCCCTTCCTCAAATGTCCTGGCAGGCAGGGGAAGGCCTCAGACTCGGGGACCAGCCTGGGCTTACAAGTTTCACCTCCCTCCCCAAACCAGGGCTCTGTCCACCAGGCCATTTTCACCCAACAGGTCAAGAAGGCCCTTGCAAGGCTCCTCTTTCCTGGATCTCTCACTCCTAGACGTCCTGCCCCTCAGTGGAGCGTGCCAATCCAGGCGACCTCAGAGGACGTCCCTCCATCCCCCAGGAACAGGGGCTCTGTTGCCTTCAAGGGGCAATGACAGTGACCTCCAGGTCTTAGTGCAAAGCATTCTGGAGGTTACACGGAAGAACACAGCAATGAGACATGTGGGCTCTTCATTCAAGTCAATGTTTGTGTGTGTTGGGACCTCAAATTCTTCATCTATAACACTCGGAGTTGGGAAGATTTAATGTGTAAAATGCAGTATCTGAAATAGGCTAAATAAACTTTGGCTACTACAGTAGCCAGACTCAAAATTTAAAATTGTCTTTGCTGTTTGAATCACCCAATTTATCCACAGGAAAAGTCACTTTTCAGTTCAAAGCAGGCATCAAGTTCAGAGCGTCAAAGTCAATGTGCAGGCTTTGCCTCCCAGCTGGGTCTACAACTACGCCCAGCAAGAGGAGAGCAGAAGGGAGCAGGGATCGGGGGTGAGCAGGCAGGCATAGGAAGGGATGGCCAAGATGTCCTTGGGGTCAAGATGTTTAGCTGTCACCAGGGGAGCCCAAGGAGACCAGAGCTTGTTAGAAGCTCTTGCTGAGCTGGCAGCCAGCCCAGCCCAGTGAAATAACTAGGCCATCTCTAATGGGGCTTCCAGAGGGGCTGGACTACCCAGTCAGAGTGGATGGCATCGTCTCGACGCAGGTGTGTTACTCTTATCCTAGCTGGCAGTTTGCACTTCGGCACTGGTGTCTCCTCCCAGCCCCACCCCTACCCACCTGGGTGGAGCGAGAGTGGGGAGCCTCAGGGCCTGAAGAAGGAATACAGGCTGTTGGGAAGGTCCCAGGCTCCACGGCGCCTGCTGCAGAATCCCTGGGACCAGAACCTGCCTTGGAAAAACTGCCTGTCTATGGAACACAGAGCAGCACGTCATCAAAGGGTAACACATGCCCCCAAAGGGGATCCTGCATCCCTTCTGTGACCAGATGAGGTCCCATTAGCCTCTCACCTGACGCTCTGCCCATAGAGCTGGGCACCAGCCCCTTTTCTATCGTAAGGGTCCTCAGTGTAGCCCCTTCACCCTGGTAAAAGATGAGCATGAACTCTTGACGGAGTGTCTGACCAGGGTAGAAAACTATGGGCCTACCTGTGGCTGAGCCAGTCAGGCCTGGTGGACTTCCAGGGGACACCGATTGTCATCCTAAACATGTGACGTGTCAATTAGCTTTAAAAGGAGTCTTTCAGGCCCACAGACAAGAAGGTACCTGCACGTGTGGATAGCGCAGTAGACATGACAAAAGCCTCCACTGTAAGGCGAGCAGGAGTGCTTCCTACCCCCAGGTCTTGGCTTTGAGGAATGAGGAAAGCAGATAGGAGATGACGAGCCCTCCCCTAAGCTTGGGTAGGCTTGTGTATCTTGCTGAACTGGGCAGCAGTTCAGAAGGCGCTGCAGAGTTCCCTCCACCTGAGCGGGCCCGCAGGTGTGCCCAGTGCTCAGGGGCCAACTTCCACTGCTTGCCTGCAGTGCCAGTTGGAATCAACTGGGCTGCAAAGAACACAGGTGCCTGGGTCCCAGCCCAGAACTGCTCCCTGTAAGTGGAATGGGGCGTGGCTTGGGCACTGGGATTTTAAAAGCCCCCTGGGAGACACTAATGTTCTGCTAAGTTTGAGAACCCCTGGAGTCCACATAAAGACAGCAATGGTTTCTGGATTCTGGCTGTGGAACAGAATGTTCCCAGTGTCTGAAATGTGCTCAACTTCCCCAAATAGTTCTAACATCCCTAACTTCAGAAGTAAATATTTATTGTAAGATTATTTTGGAGGATATTGAGAAATTAAGCAAAGAATGAAAGGTATAACAGAATTAATTGTGTAATAATTAAGTATATCATTAATTGCACTCAACAAAAAAGGCAAACATCTGTGGATTGAAGATGTCTCTAGCAGGTGGGGTTAAAGGTCTGTTGATCGATGGTCTCAAGCAAATTATCACTCTACATCCTTGAGGCCATGGAAAACCACAGACTTTTAAAAAAAAAAACTTTCTACTTCGAAATAATTATAGATTCACAGGAAGTTACAAAAATAGTACCAAGAGGTCCCGCGGACACTTCATCCAGTTTCTCCCAATGGTAACATTTTACATAACTATATACAATAATCATTCACAGACCTTATTATAATCACCAACTTTTTGTTGACGCTTAATCCCTTGGCTTTCATTCATTCATTCAAAAACCTTGTACTGAGGCACCAGCATAGTACTCATCAAAGCGTGGTCTGCAGATCCTCTGCATCAGAATCACCTGAGAAACTCACGAAAAATGAAAATTCTGGAGCTCTCGTCTCAGCCCCCCTAAATCAGATCACAGGGGTGCGCAGTGCGGAGTCAGTGTGTTTAACGAGGGTCCCAGGTGATCCCTAGGTTCACAAAAGTTAGGAAGCCACTGAACCGTTGCAGCACGCCCTGGGCTCGGCACAGACACACCTGGGAAAGGCTAGTTGCTGCCCTCACAGGGTAGAGGAGACAGATGCTAACAGCAATGAAAGGGTGGGGTAGAGCCGTGAACACACACTGGAAGAACACTCGGGAAATATCTAATCTCCTGAGAGTGACGGGGAGGCCTTCTGGAGCTTGAGCATATTTGAGTTGGTTCTTGATGATAAGTAGGAGTTTGACAGTTGGGCAAGAAAATGAACTCCCAACCCTAGCTTTAGCATATCGCCTTCCTCTACACCTGAAGCAAAATTTCTGAAACATGAGCTCCTTACCAGCAGGGAGTACTATTGACCTGTGCACCCCAGTGCCTGGCGCGCCAGGTGCTCACTAACCCTCGATGACTGAAAGTGTGAGAACCGTGGCTGGAGGCGGCTAGCTGGCCAAGGGCAGAGTGGAAGGGTGCTGGGCAAATGGTCGGATGGGGACATGGATGGGCGCCTGCGTACGGTGGAGGCTGGGACAGTCTGGCTGGGAGAGGCGAGGTTCCCGGCCATAAAGGGCTTCAGCAGTTCTTGCCCGAGACCCTCAGTGGGGAGCTGGACCCCTCAGTGAGAAAATGCAGCAGGGCTGTGTATGCAACATTCTCAGCCTGCACGGGTAAGACCCAAACACTTCAAGACCCCACGGAGCCAGCTGACTCGGAGTTTGAGCTAAGTGGCCTTCACCCTGGGGAAAAAAATAAAAAGACATTTACCCCGACAGTACTCTCCTGCTCTGTTAATCAGTATATTAATTTTAAATGCCAGAGACAGAATCGTAAACTCTCCTTCTTGGAGGCTTATAGCCAGAGCCCAGCTTGCCGAGGAGAGCTGAGCCGTGCCGCTCGGCCTCCCGTCAGCTGCAGGGAGGGTGGGAATCGGCTACTTGCCATGAGGCTTGCAAAGCTCACTCCTGCCGCGTGTTGGACCCCAAAGAGCCAAGGAGCTCTGGTCTCTGTTTCTGCCTCTCTCGCTAGGCTTTGATAGTCATGGGTTCTGCCTCTGGGTTCCAGCACCGGGTCAGAAGTTCCCGGGGAGAGCTGGCGTTCTCTTCAAAGAGGGGTTGGAGTGTGGGGTGTGTCTGCCCAGAGGCAGAGGAAGGGCTGGGAGATGTCCTGCCTGAGGAGTCCAGGGGCTGCCTGCAACTTGGCCGTCACGGGCACTCGTGAAAGATGCAGATGCCAGTCTTTCACCTCCAGCCCTGCTGAATCAGACTCTCCGGTTGTGGAAACCGCAAATCCGCTTTTGTGTAATGTTTCTCAAGTAGGCTGAAGTTTGAGAATTACACCATGAGCAAACTGTCTCCCCAAGGCTGTATCTAAACAGTCCCAGCTGGCAGTAGCAGGCGGCAGTTGAAGTTTAAAGGAAAGGACGCTGCTAGTGAAGCCTGAATGGCCTTTAACCTTTCTAAGACTCTATTTATTCATCAACAAGATGCAGTTCATGATCTCAGAGGGCTGAGTGCAGATTAAAGGGAAGAACCTAGGGCCTGGTTCCTGGGAGTCCCTTCATGTTAGCTGAGATTGGTCCAGGCATGAAAAGAAGTGCTGGTCCCAGTGCCCGTAGACAGGGCCTGAAGGAAATTGAATGAACGTAAAGAAATTTGTGCTGTGGCCCCTTGAAATTTGTAATCTACATTACACATGTTTGCAATTTCCCAGCTGGGCTCTTTGTATGGATTATTTTCTGTAAGTGTGTACAACAACATAGAGCCTCGAGGCCAGATCCGTCCCACCTGACCTAAGCTGCCCACTTGACATTTTTAATTAAATGTTTTGTTTTACTTAATTATTTTGTGTGCTTAGTCTAGTAAGGCCTCATCCCCTAACAGTAAAGAGCGTGAGAAGCTTAGTTGAAAGGTGAAAAGCCAAGTTCTCTCTCTGACAATGTACCTGCAGGGAGAGAGAGAAAAGGGAGGTTTCAGCGGTTTATTCAAGTTACCAAAGCATTAGCCTCTGAAGAGTCTGCGTTGCAAACTTTACAAGACAGGTTGATTGCATGATGGGGGAGGGGGGTCGCTCTCAGATTGTCCTCTTCATTCCGTGCCTGTCCCATTGCTAGGTGGTGGCCACTTGTTCATTCAAATGCTTTCTCACCACTGATAGCCTGTGATTCATTATATCATTTTTTTTCTCAAGAAATCTGAACACAGAGAACTCGAAGCTGCAGGGGGGAAACAGTACTGATTTGTTCTAGGACATGCAGACACTCAGACTCAATTGGGACAGGAGGATTGAGCAGATGACAACCGGAGACTGTGCTCATTTCCCATCGATGAAATGCCCTCAGCTCAGTAGAATCCCATATTTTAGAGAATTGCAGGGCTATTTGCTAGAAATAAAGTGACAGCTTCAGAAGTGATTCACAGATTTGGATGAACACGGAGGTTTAAGTTTTCAGGTTGTCGTCTGGGGTCCAATGGCAAGGACATTCTGAAATGCCAGAGCGTACCACTGTGGCTTCTACAGTATCCCCAGAATTTGCAGACCCAAATATATGGCTCCGAGTCCCACCTTTTGGCAATGGTGGGCTCCCAGAAGGTATCTTCTTATGCCTGGAGGCAGAAATGACGCGTGTACCAGCTAAACATATTCCACAGTTCCTTTGAAGAATTTCAGGCGTTAAAAAAATATATTCTCAGCTACGTGATTGTGTCTGTCTCCTGCATCAGCTGATCGATGACAAACACCAGGCCTGTAACTGTGCACTTCAGCAGGAATAAAATTAATTAATTGGGGTATGGGGTATGGGCTTTCCCCTCCCCTCGACATTTGTATTGCAGCTAAAAATCCATACTTTTAAATATACTTCATCATTGTTATTCATTAAAACTGCATGCAGTCTGTACTTGCCTAGCTTCGATCACGCCGGCCACAGCAGAAAAAACTGGGGCATCTCTGGGCTAACGTGCTTCCAGTGAGCAGATGGCTGTGTTCCCTGAATGGAGCGACATTCAGCTTGAGGAGGGAGACACAGTCATAAGGCTGGGCTGAGATGGCTCTTTCGTAAACCTGGCAGAACATGATCAACGGGTCACGGAGGACTGACTGTTAAACTGGGTCTGCAATAAAGTGGCAGGGATAAATCAGTGTCAGGGACTTAGAGAGGTCGTTTTCATACTTAGCGATGGGCCATCATTTCCCTCCCCAGAGCTCCTGCTCCCTGGCCAGCCTCGCTGCCCGTGGCCTTGAGCGCTCTCGTGTGATTCTTAGTGCAGTGTCGCTCTGCATCCACTTTTCCTTAAGGCCCACTGGTGCCACAGCTCGCCTGTCCCCACTGTTCTCCGGATGTCTGTCCCCTGTATTGGGAGCTTCCCCCTCTCCCCTTGCCTGTCTCCTCCAGCCTGTGCTGGTTTCCTCGAGTCGTCGTCCTGAGTTCCTCCCAGGTAGTCACTATCTAGCCAGACGTATCCTTTCATAACAGTTTTCCTACGATCGTATCAAAGATGGATAGACAGACTAGATAGCTGTGGTTAGAATCAAAAGTTCAGTTCTTGGGCAAAGGATGCCCCAAATAAGCAAAGCGGGGAATGATTTGTTCTCCGGCAGTGGGTGCTAACGCTTGCCTCGTGTCATGGAGAGGTCCCCCGCACTGTGCCTCACAGGGGTCCCGCGGATACATCTCCAGTGACAGGCAAGCGGGGAGCAGGGTCCAGACGTCTGGCCATAGCCCAGAGGGTTTATAGCAAGAGTAGACTACTTTGATAACTCATATTTTATCTTTATGATTAAAGTGTTATATGCCTTTCCAGAAAATATATTTATCTGTTTTAACGTATCAATTTTTCTAAATTTTTTGGATAAAATTTATGCTTTAGGAAAATAAGTACCTCTCATCATATCACCATGTAGGCCCAGGGTGAGAGTTCCCTATTTGAGGAACATAGATAGACATTCGTTGTCACAATTAATTTTCACTATTAACGCAGTCGTCCCCATAATGCAGGGGAGGAAATTGAGGCTCACAAAGGTCAAGTGACTTTTCTGAGATCGCACAGGGCTTGGATTAAAAATTCAGTCCCAGGCCCCCATGCCCACCGTTGCCATGCAGCTGAAGTACTCTGCCTTCCCCACTGGCCTGCAGCTCTTGTCACTGGCAGGGGCAGTCTGGAACCTTGAAGCTGCTCAGGACATCCAATTTTCAGAGAGCTCGGAGGGCGAGCCCCCCGTTCCTGCTCCCCGTGTCCCTGCGGCAGCAGTGACAGTACACAGCTGGCCTGAAGAGCAGGACATACACAATCAGAGGGAACAGAGCTCTGTTCCTCTCCATACACAGAACTGGGTTGTGGATTCAGCTGCTGCCCCCTGGAAGGACATTGCAGGAGGCAAAGGGGGTCAGGCAAGTTCGATGCCCTTAGCAAAGATCTGGCAGCCCTGGGGACTTCCCTGTGGAGGGTCCACCAGTTCCTGGACAAAGCACAGCTCCGGCCTGGCCTCCTGTTCCTCCGAGGGGTGGACACAAGTTGATGGACTGGAGCTGTTTCTCCCTCAAAGCGCCAGGCACTTGCTGAGGCAGGAGCAACTTGGAGGATGAGGCGGGTGGTGGTAGCAGCCGTGGTGGTGGTCTGAGCCCCTAGGGCTGACCCCCAGGTCAGCAGAGAGCAGGGCAGGGCCCTGCCTGGGGCTCTCCCTGTACAGCCTTCAGGGCGGCAGCTCTCAGTCACCTTGGGTAAGGTCATAACCTTCAGGAGGGCTATTTGATGACATCAACTCCCGACTCTCCTTCAGTGGAATGCCCTGCTCCTGCGGGCTGCAGTCCGGGTGCCTCTGTCCAGCATGCTGACCTCCTGTCGGGCTCAACTCCCACCCTGCCACCTGTCACTGACCCTCGGCCACCCCAAAGCTGCCACTCTCCCTTGTCTCTCTCAGGCATTGATTCTGCCTGGAACGACTTCCCCACCATGACTGCCAGGCTAACCCCACTTACCCCGTAAGAGACAGCTCTAGCGATGCCTCCTCTAGGGTGGCCTCCCTGACCATCCCAGTCTGGGCCAGGCGGTGTGGGTCTGTGCTCTCGCAGCCTTCTGTGGTCACCCCACAGCACAGCTGTCAGCTCTTTCCTCTGCTCTGTCACCAGCCTTTGAACTCCTTGAGGCCTCTTTTTCTCCAGTGCCATATGGGAGGTGCTGAGCAAACAGTTTTTGGGTAAATAAATGACCAAGACTTGCTACCTTGTGGGATCTGGCTAAGCAAGAACAATGGGGGCCTGCCAACAATAGCCAAAGCGGCTGTTGCTTACTGATTGCAAACTGTGTGCCAGGCACGGCGATAGGCAGTCGACACATATTAGCTCATTTAATCCCAGTGCAGCCTGCGAGTGGTCATTTCCATCACATAGGTCAGGAAACCGAGCCTCAGTTTGCCCAAGGTCACAGGCACGGGGGTGGCCGATCCAAGATTTGGATGGAAGTCTGTCTGATGGAAAGTTCTGTGCTCTTAGCCAGCGTATTAGTCTGTGTGTGTGTGTGTGTGTGTGTGTGTGTGTGTGTGTGTGTAAAAGGGGATCTATTAGGTGAGCTGGCTCTTACTATAGGCCATCTGCAAGCTGGAGACCTTGGGGTGCCGGTGGCATGGCTCAGTCCAAGTCCGAAGGCCTATAACTCTCAGCCCACAGCTGAAGGCCTTGGAACCTGGAGGGGAGGGTATCTGTGCAAGTCCCAGAGTCCAAAGGCCAGAGCACTTGGAGGGCTGATGTCCAAGGGCAGGAGAGGATGGGTGTCAAATCTCCAGAGGAAAGAGAGAGAAAGAGAGAGAGAATTTACTTGCCCTCCACCTTTTCGTTCTATCTGGGCCCTCAGCAGATTGGAGGGTGCCTGTCCACACTGGGTGAGGGGGGACCTTCCTTACCCAGTCCACTGAGTCAAATGTCAAATCCTTCTGGAGTCACCCTCACAGACATTCCTGGAAATAATGCTTTACCAGCTATCTGGGTGTCCCTTAATCCAGTTAAGTTGATGCCTAAAATTAACCGTCACAATGAGCATCTCACGCCAGCTAGAGCTAGAGCTTACGGAGGTGCCTGGTGGCCCTGGACCACACCACAGCCTGCAGTCTGGGCTGACTTGCACGACCGTGTCCAGCCATCCCAGGCAAGGCCGTGGGCCCAGCAGGCTCTGGGTCATGTCACAGCATCTTTGCTGGGGAGCAGCATCTCTGCAACTGAGTTGTCCATGTCCCCTCCTCCCTCCTCTAGCTCGTGTCCCCACAAGCCCCAGCCCCACCCCAGCTGACTGTGAGAGAGGAGAAGGTGAAAGTACATGATCCATGATTCTTTGTTTGTGTGACGAGGAGGTGATGTGTTGGTAAGTATGCTCCTGGCCCGAGCAAGGCTGGGCCTCATGCTGTCTGCAGGGGCTCTGACATAGACAAATGAGTCTTCCAAAGTCAGTGCCCACTTCCAGGAGAAGCCAGCTGTCCCGAGGAGCCACGTTGCTGTCAGCAATCCACAGCCCTGCCCACAAGGCTGTGCCACCTGGGCTGGACACTGCCTGAAGCAGTCCTTGGAGAAGTACATGAGGAAGAGGATACCATTGGTCTTATCCCCATGTCTCCAAAGTCAAATTGGAATGCCGCCTCCACCTTGGGCATCACTGACCCAATTGTTTTCCTTCTGCCCGTAGCCACAGCCTCTTGGACGGCTCCTCAGCCAGCAAACCTGAGCCAGCTCTTAATTATTCTGATATGTGTGCTAATAATGGGAGTGCTGTGGCCCAGGGAGTCTCAAATGGCAGATAATCACACACTCACTCCAGCTCTTCTCTGCACTGTGGTTACACGGTCTTCAGCTTATGTCTGGACAAGGGCCGCCTTGATATTGACCGAGTTCAGAAGGAAGAAGCTCTTTGCAGAGGGTGAGAGGCTGCCATCATGGTTCCAGACCTCCTACCTCTTTTGCAGTCTATACTGGCGATGCAGATGCCACACCACCAGGGAAAGAAGAGAGGAACAGAGAAAGACAAGCATGCGATGGGTTATTAGTTGTCAAATGGACTTTGACTAGAGTTGCACTGGGGCTCTGGGCTGAGCACAATGTGACAAGTTTCTGCACATTGTAAAGAGAGGGCATGTCCTGGATATTCCCCAGTGTACCTCTCTAGCATCATTCTTCTCTACCTTGGCCCTGCCAGGCTGACCCCTACTGACAGTGTCAACTGGCCTCCCTTGACCTTGGGCTTTGGGTTGTCTTCAGCCAACAGGAAGCACCTGCAGGAAATCCAAGGGCAGGAGGAGAGAGACCAAGGTATTTATTCCACTGGTTCCCTCTCTGCTTGGTAACGGTCTGAGAGTGGTTGGGCCCCTCTATGAAAGCTGAAGCAGCACCTGTCCAACAGTGTTAGATCTCCTAAGGTTCTAGAAACATCGCCCTCCCCTCGCCCTTTTAGATTCAAAATACTTCCCCATTGCTTGTGGCTTCCTGAACCCTGCCCATACCTTTGTATAGTTTCTTCAACTCTCTGCAATTACCCTTTTGAGCATGGCTTCTGCTTCCTACAGAGCCCCACCCGATAGACATATTGCCAGGCACAGGCACAGACTTATCAAGAGAGAGCAAAATGGGCGAGAGCCCTCATCTCATCGGCCATCCTTGTCCAGGTGAGAGGAGGCCCAAGACTGTGAGTCTTTTGTGGGAAGTACTATGCATTTCTCCTCCCTTGTCCACCCCAAGCCAAGTGGAGGAAGCTTCAGGAAAATCGCTTATTGAAAGAAGGTGTTGACTACAGATGGAAAAGCCGATACTAATTACTGAATGCTTAAGCTACAGAAACTCAGAGCCTGGTCTCCAATTCTACTGGCATGGAGCCCGGAAGGCTCTCAGGAGCTGACTGCATGGACAGAGTGTGGAAGTGCAATGGCCGTCAGGTTGGCGAGGCTCGAGCTGTCTCAAAAGAGCTGGCTACAAGAGGAGCCCAACGAAGCTACGGAGGTCGCCCTTCAGACACAAGATGAAGGGAGTCACGAGAGCTCAGCGGGAGTCCACTGCCAGGTCAGGGAACTGCCTGGTGGAGGTTCCCCAGGGGACGTCTCAAAGAACCCACAAAATCCCCCAACAAGGGAGGAAGCCTGTATTTGGACATCTTCCAGGTCATTTAATAGCCAACGAGAACCACCGACAGTTTGAGCCAAGTAAAAAGATCATCTCTCTCCCTGCCCTGACCATGGAAGAGCTAGAGGCAGCACAGAGCACGAGGGAGGAAGAAGAAGAAGGCCAGGAGGAAGAATCAGCAGCAAGCCCTTTCCCTTCCTCGTGCAGGGTCCCCAGCCTGGGCCAGCCTGAGCTGGGGGAATCCGGAGAAGCTTTCAATTGTGGAGAGGCTGAAGTTTGATTTAGGTTCAACTGGACTTTTATATGTAACTGGTGGGGGTAGGGGTTGGGGTATGGGGGGTATGGGGGGGACTGTTAACCTTGAAGAACCACTGAAAGCTCAGAGGATCTGTGTCCTTTGGGGTGGGGGGCGAGGAGGGGTATCTCCGGGAGCAGGTGTGAATGGCTGTGGTGACATGGAAAAAGGCTAATTTCACCCCTGCCAAGTCCAGCTATTTAATAAATTGGCTTTCAAGCCACTGAAGTCTTTGGGATTCTGTAGGACCACAGACTGAATAAAAATATACAAGGAAGGTGTTTATCCAATACAGGATTGAAACAAATTGAGATGACGGTGATGTTAATAACAATAAAAAGTTGAAGGCACACTGACTGGTCCCTGCCTGTCTCCCAGGTCACACCTGAGGATGCTCTGTAGATGAAATCCATGTTCATTTCCGTAGTTCTTACGACTTCCACTGAGCAGGGGCCATGCGAGGCTCTGCTGGGCGATGTGGGCGACTCGGACAGAGATGCAGGATTGCAGAGGATGTAGTCACTGCTTCTAGGAGCTCGCAGGCCAGTGGAATACTTGATTATATCCCGTTCCTTATTATCCCGCCAAGTGGGTGGCTCCTGAGAACAGAATCCACAGCAGATAATCTCTTCCACATTTACTGACCGTCTGCCATAGGCCAAGCTCTGTGCTGGCCACCAGGGGAACCAAAATGTCCTAAGCCACGTGGCTCCTAGCCTGACATGCAGTAAAAACTTAAGTTTAACTGGACAGGTGTGACGGGCCCAAGCCCCTCTATGTAGAGGTGTGCGGGACTATGAGAGACCCTGGTTTGTTTCGGGCTGGCTTCATGCGCCTTTTTGGATGTTTATTTTCCAAATATTTATCAAATACCTATTTATGCCAGATATGGAAGACAGTAGCAGTGAAAAAGATCCAATTCTTGCCTGCAAGGAACTTGCCATCTAGCAGTAGAGATGGGTAAGCAGACCACGAAGAGCAGTAACAGGTTTTAGGTGCCAGGGAGAACAAGGTCCACGTGGTGGAGGGCGGTGAGAACAGTGATGGGTTTAACCCGAGCCAGGGAAGCCAGCGGAGGCTTTGCATGGAGACGGTGCTTCCTACGGGGACAAGGCTTCGTGTGGAGACAAGGCTTACGTGAAGGAGGAGACGGGTGTTCCAGGCGGGAGGAGCAGCTCGGGAAGATCGGGAAGATCGAAGAGGCTTGCTTAGGAAATGGCGGGTGTGAGGGGCTGGGCTGAGGGCTGTGCCCAGAGCAATAGGCAATGGCCAGGTCCTGCTCTTTCTTGCCTGGCAATCACCTAGAAATTTGGATTTTACTCTTTAGGGAGCTACCAAAGCTTTTAATTAGGGAAAGTGCTGCCATCCAATTTGCATTTTGGCAAGATAAACTCTGGTGCTGAGTGGAGCAGGGGTTGTCAGGCAGGACTGCGAGCAGGAATCCGTCAGAAGGCTGTGGTAACGCTCCCAGCAAGATGCGATGTGGGCATCAGGATGCAGAGGTGAGGCCAGAGGCCGGAGTTTCTAGAAGAACTAACAGATGGGCTGGGGGGTGTGGAGGGGCAGACATAAGGAGAGCCCCCAGGGCTCTGGCCTGGGTCAGGTAGCCAGAGGACAGGTGGGAGAACCTCATTCCAGATGGTGCTGAGCTGGCCACACTGCGGCCAGCAGCTGATGCCAGAGCCTAGATGGGCCAGGCCAGGGTGCCGCCCCTGTGCTCCCAACCAGCCAGGCAGAGCCCTGGGCCCGGGGTGGTGTCTGTCTCCAACCCAGGCGTGACGCAAGCTCCCTGCTCGGCTCTGCTCTGTTTCCAGGCCAAGAGGCTTCAGCGGAGTTTCATAAAATCACATTTTCCTCCTTGAAAGCAGCCTTTGCAAACAGCATTACTTAACTGAGAAAATATTTAGATCTGCGTATCTCTTGTAAGGTGCAGGATTCCCCATGGTGACATTTTAATGGCCAGGGGCACAGGGAGGAAAGTCCCTACGTCTGCCGCAGCCTGGGAATACTCCTCGTTTGTCAGATATGATTAGCTGTTACCCTCCGGTTTCCCATTGTTATTCAGGTCCCCACTCGTCACAGT
The DNA here is from genome assembly GCF_020740605.2 of Lemur catta. Classification (NCBI taxonomy): domain Eukaryota; kingdom Metazoa; phylum Chordata; class Mammalia; order Primates; family Lemuridae; genus Lemur; species Lemur catta. The sequence goes on along the minus strand of NC_059134.1, from coordinate 20,562,068 downwards.
CACACCCCTTTGGATGCTCACGCCTTGCTTTCTCTCCAGCTCTCTCTCCCTCTGGTGGCACCCTGACTGGCTAGTAATTTATGTATGACAATATGAGACTAATTCGGTTATTATGTCAAAGGGAAATTGAATCTAGGGTTTTAGTGCCGCATCTGGGAGAAATCTTCAAATGAATCTGGAGTGGAGAAAAAAGCCTCAGAGTTCGATTCATCCGCTTGTCACCCTGTCGGCAAGATTAAGTCATTATAGAGGGCTAAGCTGGGCCAGAAATGGGACCGGAGAGGAAGGAGATAAAGGGAAAGAATGAGAAGGGGGTGGGAGGAGGAGCTCGGGGGCGGGGAGAGGGGCGAGGCGGGGCTGGGGGCGGGGCAGTGGGCCTGGCAGCCGGGCTCTCTGGCTCTCCAGGGACTCCCTTGTTTACCCACCAGGCACCGGAGCCTTGTGAGAGCCAGGGGACAGATGGACAGGAGGAAGTTCAGTGGGAGGGCCTTTATGCAAACATTAGCTTGTCTCTGCTCCTGGGTGTCTTAAATATTGTCTGAGTTAAAATCTGGCTTCCTTGCCTTCCATGGGATTAGAGCACTTTGCTCAGTGCCAAGCAAGACGGTGACATTTCTGCCGGGTACTTAGACTCGGGCAAGGAGAAGCTCCCAGGGCTCCGCACGGCGGCTGGGCCCAGGGCTGCAGAGGGCCAGCTGGGGTCCCAGTGCACCAGGAGTTGCCCGCCGTCTGGAGGATCCTGTCCATGTTTACTCTGTGTACGAGACAGGGAGAGGCGGATGCAGTGGAGTCCCTGGAGCCTGGGTCGGAACACGGGGAATGACGACCGGCTGATGTACACGTGACCTGAGCATAAAAGGATCTGATTCCCCTGAATCCTGAAAATATTTTGTAAGATTGTTCTGCCCCGCAAGATGCCCCAACCCTACTTACACTCGTCCGCTTGTTAACTAGATTTATTCTCTGTCACCATGGTGTTCTCTGTCCTCGACCTCTGGGCAAGTGTTAGGTTTGCTCCAACTGTGTCAGTTTCCTGTCTGTCCTCCGTCCTCATGGCTCTCCCAATCTTGGCACGCTCAGGTCTCTAAGTAGCTCTTCTACCTGCTGGTCCCTCCCTCCCTGCAGTAGGTCACGGGACATTTGGCAAAAGGAGCCACTCTCACCCTCCAAACATGAGACGCCATGTTGGTTTTCCTCTGGGCATCTTGGTGCCTAGCTCTGAGTGTCACCCTGAACCCCAGCTCTTGTTTCTCATAAACTGGGACCACGTACTCCCATGGGGAAACTCTGAAGCACATGGTTACCATGACGAGTTTCCCCTCCAGCCTCCTGGGCATCCTTCTTGCCTCCTAGACTTCTCCAGCCAGGATTCCTCCAGCCTCATGTCAGGACGCCAGAGGTCATCTTGGCCACGCCCCTGCATCCGGCCAGGATCCCAGGGAAATGGCCAGGCCAGGCATGCATTGAGGCTGCCTCCACCAACTCTCTCTTTCCCCTCCCTGGCTTGCTGGTGGAAAAACAACTTACTTTCCCCCCAGAGAAAGGAGGAAGCTCAAATTAAAAATGAGAGTTCAAAATAACCCTCAGTTCTTAACTCCCGTCAATTTGACTGTTTCTTCCAACACCCACACGTCGGCTTCGACCAGACACCCACCCAACAGTACTTATGCAAAAGATATTGGCAGCTGCTACTAACCCAAGAAGTGTCTGAGCTCTCAGAGAGGCTTTGTTCCCATCCCTCTCTCCATTCTGTGTGTCTCAGGAGCTTTTCCCATGTCAAATGAGGGCTTTGCTGCCCTTAGAGAGGCCCTGGGCTGCTGCAGTCCTGCACCCACACCCCCGAGTGAGCAAGACGTTGCAAAGTCTGCTGTCTCCTGTGCCCACCACCGCGCTGCTCAACACCGTGTTTCTGTTAATTGGACTGTGTCATCTCAGGGATAGTTATTTATTAATAGTTATTTGGAGCCCTGGACAAGTTCATCATGATAATCAGAGGATTTGAGAGAGGCGAGGTACAGATGTGTGTTGCCAAGTGTCAGTGGAGGGGTCTGTTTGAATTCTAGGCACACTCTGCCTTGATAACGGAGGAGAAGAAAATCCATCATAATTATTGGCGAGGGGCTGTCTCCATCGCCATTAAAGCAGCCAGTCAGCGCGTAGGCCCGCCTGGCCACTGAGGGGCAGGTGTCTCCTTCGGGTTGTGGATGTCCCAGGAGCCTTGAGAGGCGGGGCACAGCTGCCTCAGGTGCATGCTCTGATAAGCGGGTGCTCCTGGCTGGACGGGGAATGGCAGGTTCTGGGGAACAGCAGGCTTGTCACCACCACACATTGTTGCCGCGGCTGGGCTGGGTCCTGGCACGGGTTGATCATCAGGGGTCACATAATTCATTCTCCTGCCTCTGGGCCCCGCTGCAGACCAAGTAGACTGAAGAGCTAGTTGAGGAGAAGGAGCTCTCCTCCTTCTAGAGTTTTCTGGGGAAGAACATGGCACAGCTCCCTATGGTCATGCACAGCAATGCTGGCAGCCCCACTCCTGAAATCCTCCCTAGAGTGTCTCACGCTGCAGATGTAGTCAGAAGAGCCAGATGGTCAGGGTGGTTTGAGCAGACAGGTGGAGGATGGCGATGCCCAGTGAGGGGCTCATGCTGGCTCTCCCCCGCCCCCCAGCTGCTCACTGGCTCTGCTCCCAGTATGTCCCTTGTAGGAGATTGAAACCAATACCCAGGCCACCTGTCAGTTTAGGGCCCCTGAGCCCATGCATGTCCTCAAGAAGTTCATTCAGGCTACCTGCTCCAGGCTGAGGCAGCCAAGTATTGGTGGTTTTATAGGACCAGCCTAGGCCTCCCTTCCACCTGTCACTGTGACGGGGCTACCAGACAGAGTTGTTGTGCCAGTAGGGCCGGCAGGGGACACAGCTCCAGGAGCAGGGCCAGGGCTAGGCACCTCATGCACCTCAGCCTCATGGTGGCTTTGCCAGGGAGATATAAGGACGCCCAGCAAATCAGGCAGAATGGAGCATATGACTGTGTGGTCCCAGACAGAGGTGAAAGCCAAGGAAGACATTGGGAAAGGCACTTGAGGGACATCTGATCAGAGAGACTCAGAGTGGGCCCCAGGGACACTGGCCATGGCGCTGAGGCCAGAGCTTGAAGACCCACAATCTCTGTACTTTCCCCGCTGGCTTCCCGCTCCCGGGGCGAGGCTGGCCCTGTGGGTGGTGCCTGGAGCCTGCGGTTGAGTGGGCAGCAGGGCGCCAGGGCAGGCCAGGTGCCAGGTGGGCTGTTTCAGAGCAAGACTGACGCCCAGGCAGAAGAAAAACCCAAGTAAACCAAGTTGGGATTGAGGAATAAACTGGTTTGTACTTTGTTAGTGGAAGGCCCTCTTTAGCTTTGTTTCACTTGGGAATGTGTCGAATGTTTAACTACATAAGTAATACATGAATACATTCTTGTAAAAATTCAAATAGTGCAAGTGAAGCAAAAGTCGTCATTATTTGCCTCCACCCTTCCTCCTCCCCAGTCTCACTGCCCTCCCTAAAGAATCACAATTATCAGCTTAGCGTTTAGATAGGTATTAATAATTATGTAGAGAGATGATTAGATAGGTAGACCATCAGATAGACAGATAGATAGATGGAAGATACTTATGTGGCTTGCCTTTTTCACTTGACAATATTCCTTGGCATGATTTCCATGCCATTGTGGAGAGATCCACTTCATTCATTTAATTCTTTCGTGGTGTCTCATTGATAAGGGGTACCATAGTTTAACTGCAGCCCTATTGATGGATGTTCATTTTGTTGTTGTTATTTTCTTATTGTTTCACAATGAGTATTCTTTTACATGGCTCAGCAGATTTTAAAATAGGTTTGTGAATGACTGGTGGGGGCAAGAGTCCCTTGGGATCTTTGGAGGCCTGGGGTGCGGGGAAACGGGGCTGGGATGGAAGCCAGGCCACTGAACGGTCTCCGAATGACCTCTGTTCTTTGGCCACTTCTTAGAGCAGCTGCCCCCAGTGGGGCTGAGGTATCTCCCACCCTGCAGCCTCCGATGCCCTGGGTCTCTCAGCAGGGTCTCTTTCTGCCCCCCGTGGCCTACAGATGGTACAAGCAGCCACATTCCACCCATGAATGTCTTGCAGGAAGAGGCACAGAATCTGTGTCCAGGCCTGATCCAGGCAGGTTAAAATCAGAGCCCGATGCTGGAGTGAGAGCCCAGTAAGAATCATCTCACTGCACGGATTTCCAACAGACTTGTTCCCTCTCAAAAATGATCACAAATAATATTCCTCCAGCAGCCTCAGCTGAGGGACGGGTGCTATTTTGAGCTGTTTTCAGTAATTGGTTAATGCGGGGGACGAGTGGGAGGAAGGCACAAGGGCCTTTCTAGATGCAGTGCTGATGTCATGAGTGAGCTCACAGAGACGTGGTTTCCTGTGTGGCTTTGGGAACAGTCTCTCCCCCTATCACGTGTCTCTGGGGCAGCTGGGTGGGAGGCGATACCTTTGTTCTCAAACCTGCCACGCAGCCCCCGGCCTCCTTGGGCTGTGGTGTTGGTGTGTGGTCCCCATCAGAAGTCAGGTAGAGCTGCAAGCAGCTGCCGAGGGCCCAGGAGATGAGCAGAGAAGGGTAGGGGGTTCTCTTGTGTGTGTACTACGAAAAGAAACCTGCTGGGTCCCTTCTATTTCTCCTGTTCCCCATATGTTAATACTTCAGCTGGAGTCCATGGAGCTCCTTCTGTAGACCTCGGAGGGGGAAGTCATGGTGTCTGGTAAGAGCAAGGGCTCAGAGCCAGGCATCAACTGAGTTCTTATCCTACCTCTTGCTCTTGACACCTAACTCTGTGCCTTGATCTTCCCATCTGAAAAACGGGCATAATAGCATACTTCCCCCAGACAGTCAAGGTATAGGTTCAGTGAGATGAAACCAATACACCGGTAAGCACAGGGCCCAGCATACGGCAAATGCACAAGAGGTGGCAGCCATAATTATGACTTGTTCCATGCATCATAATGCTCTCTGTAGCTTGCTGTTTCTTTCACTAAACTGTGAGTTCTTTCCATAGGTCATAACCATGTTCTTCATTGTTTCCTCAAAGCAGGTCCTCAAAACAGGTTGAATGAAAAGATGAAAATGGTCACCCTTTCTCTGTAACACCTTCCTTCAAGTGGTAGAGTCTCTTTACCCTCCCTTTAATTGAATCTGGCCATGCAATTTGCTTTGACCAACAGAACGCAGTAGAAGTGGTGCTGTGTGACCCCTGAGCCCAGGCCTTAAGAGACCATGCAGCTTCTGCTCTTGGCCTCCTGCTGCCCTGTGGCTGCCATGGAAGGAGGCCCAGGCCAGCCTCCTTGAGGGTGAGAGACCCGTGGAGACAGGCCCAGCCATTCCAGCCATCCCAGCCGTCCCACTGAGACTCCAGGCATGCGAGTGACACCTGCGAGGAGCCCCGCCCCCAGTCAACCCACTGCAGGCAGCCACGAAGGTGACCCCTGGGGAGACCAGCAGAAACCTAGATGAAGCTGCAGGATCGTTGGCAAATGGATGGCTGCTATTTTAAGCCACCAAGTTTTGGGGTGGTTTTTTATGCAGCAAGAGATAAATGAGACAGGAAGCTTTGGAAGAAGTCTTAGAGTTCACAAGAGACAAGAGAGGAAAGTTGGGCATAGTCAGAGTGAACTGGAGAATTTCGGAAGGTGGAATCGGCCAGGTTAGGCAAAAGGCGATTGCAGTTCCATGGGCAGAGGCTCTGATGGGGAAGGTGGCTCAGGAAGGCTGAGGGGATCTTCAGTGGTAAATTCAGGTGCTGTCATCACAAATGAAGCTGACGAGGAAAACAAAGGTAGTGCCTAAGGCTGCCCGAGGAGCCCTGTAGTGAGCCCAGCTTGTAAAGGGACTTGGAGGGTAGGGGGGGTCCCAGGCAAACATGAGTGCGACACAGACCTGTGGGAAAGGGACTGGGGACCGGTGACACCACAGTCCACAGTGAGCTGGGAATCGCACGAACACTAAAGTGGGCACATTCAAGGTTTTTGAATTAAGAAGAACAAGGTGAGCCCCTTTCTTCAGGGTGAACATTATAATGTCGAGAGCAGCCTGAGCAAAGCCAACATTCCCACTCTGCTTGTTTTCTATCGAGGAAAACAACCCTCAATCTAGAGAAAGAAGAAAAAATATCCAGCTGAGAGAACTGAAGCCCAAATGAGACGAGGCAGCAGCTAAAGCATGCTTGCTGCTGTTTGGGGTTTTCATTCCCCAGCCAAAATGTATTTCATCCCAGGGCTCAGGAAGAGCATCCCACAGGATGGTGACCACACCGTTAGTCATCGCCATGGCTGGGCTTCTCAGAGGGGGCCACCTGCATCAGAGCCCCCACCAGAGCTGCCTGGCAAAAGCAAGATTCCTGCCCACAGCCTTTCCAACTCCCCATCCCACTTAGGACGTCAGAGCCAGTATTTATTTAGCAAATACATGCATACCACTCACTCCCTGGCACTCTTCTGAACAATGTAGACTATCTCTCCCTTAATCTTTATAACAACCCTATGCAGGGGATTCTATATGACCTCTACTTTAGAGATAAGAAAACTGAGGCCCAGAGAGGTTGAGTGAGCCAGGGTCCACAGAAACTCGAACTGGGACTTGAACATGGGCCGTGAGTCTGGGTCCAGCACCCAAGCTTCTAACCACTAGGCTATGCTGCCACGTGTAGAGTTCAAACAAGTGCCACAGGCATCCTCCTGCATGCTTACATGTGCAAGCCACTGCTCCAAAGAATCCTAGGAATGGTAGAAGTAAATCCTATCTCCAGCTTCAAAACTGGGAAGAAATAAGACCCCAGAGTCTGTCATCCTTGGTTAATGCCATAGCACCGTTATTAAACAGATAGTTTGTGGTCAAGGAAATGGTGAACACCAGGAACTAGCATGGGTTCACCAAGCATGAGCCGAGCCAGAATGAACTCATTTATCTTATCAACCTCCCCTGTGATTGGTTCAGTTTGGGGCAGGCCTAAGCAAATTGAACCAGTGAGTCACGAAGACAGACTTGCCTGAGGCTTTGGAGAAAGAGAATCCAGTCTCCCTCTCCCTGGATGGGAACAGAGAAGAATGTTGCCCCAGTTATCTGGCAGCCACTTTATGAGCCTGAGGGGAACCACAGTTGAGATTACGCTAATGCTCCAGGTGGTGGACAAGAGAGGGACAGAACCTGAGTCCTCACTGACATCGTTGAGCTACTGATCCACCCACCTTGAAGCAGCATCTATCTCTGGGCTCCTTGTTATACGAGATCATCGGTTTCCTTATTGTTTAAACCAGTTTGATTTAGGGTTTCTGTAATCTGCAGAAAAAAATATCCTGTTACACGTAGATGTAATGCCTTTCAATTTCAGAAATTAACTTGACTACAGGTTTCAAGATATTCTTATGAGCAAAATGAATAAATGAGGACTAAAAAAATATAATTAGGTAGATTCACACCAGTAGATCTAAAGTTGAACAGAAGCCAGGTGGAACAAGCCAGCTGGTACCTTTAAGACAGCCAGGTGCACACTCAGAAAGGTTGGGTGTCTGTGCCTTTAAAAGGAGCCCCAGGCCAGCAGGATTCAATCTTCTGGAATTCTTTTGGACATTGCCTGAAACGCCTCATTGGGCCCGTGTATTCCAGGCATGGTGCATGTCTCAAACTCCAACATCCCCTAAGCAGCTGCCTTTTGCAGACCTGATGCCAAGACCTGATTGTCTTCAGTTGCACTCTCACCTTCTGGACTGGAATTGGATTGACCTCTGCCCTCTAATTCTCCAAGACTGACCCCAGGCATATCTCTAGTTTCAGGCCAAATATGCAGCTGTGGCTGGCATTGGCAATGGAATCAGAGCAACGCTTCGTCAGTCAGTGTCACCGGCTAGGAGGTCTCCAGTGGGTGGTGCAACACTCAGCCCTTGAATCTTGGCCTGGCTTTGAGCACCTACTTGGCGTCGAGAGGCTGCTTATTCAATTTGCAAACGTCTCAAAGCTGCGAGGCTCGCTAATGTACAGGCTGACAGACTATAACTTCACCATGATCTTATAAGTAGCTGGAATAATAGGCTGAAAACATATTTTTTACTCAACTACAGGAGTAGCTTACAGCAGTTTGTGTTAAAAATGAGCTAACTAAAATCAAATAAAAACCTGCAGTTTCTTTAAAATGGTCCATGATGTGATATTTTGTGGCCCAAAAGGCCAATGGCATGTTAGGACACACGCTCACTGTGTGGTGTCCAAATGAGGCAGGTGATATCCCACTGGGAATTTCTTTGGGGCCCACATTTGGAAAAGGGCATCTGTAGGGCAGCAAAGGAGAAGCCAGAAGGGAGCAGGATGAAGCTGCTGCAACGTTCCAGACCTGGGACCCGTCAGTGCAAGTGACAGCAGAGCAGAGGAACAATTTGCTGTACAGTATAACTTCAGATCACGTGACGTGAGAAGTGCAAGGGCTGTGGAGCCAGACAGTCCCAGGTTCAGATCCCAGCTCTGCCACATGCCAAAGGCATCACCTCGGACAGGTGTCTGAGACTCCATTTAAACTTCCGTAACACGGAGACAGGGATGCCCACCTCACTGGATTATCCCAGATAGTCCACCTAAAGGGTTTAGCATGGTACCAGGCACAGAGTCCGTGCTCAATAATCTATAGTTTTCTATTATTAATAACAACAACCAAAAGGGGTTTGAAGCAAGGTAATAGGTTCCCCATCACTGGAGGAGGGTTAAGCAGAGGCTGTGTGTCGGCACGTCAGGAATGTTGAAGAGCGTTTTTATGCTCTGGGTTGGAGGTTGAAATAGCTGATTTCTAAAGCCCCTTCAAACTATAATTCTATGATTTAAGGTCATTATAAGAGCCCAGACTTCTGGTCAGATCAGGGACAGAAATCTATTACTGGGATTGAAATTCCCTGCTAGCCCAGGGGCCCAGAAGTGTCACTGTCTGGGTTACTGTTCAAATATGCCTTGTGTGTGCCGGTGGTCGTTCGTGCGTATCTGTGCACGTGCACACACAGGGGTGTACCTGTACGTGTGTTTGCATAGTACCGTGCCCCGCTCCATAAGACGTGCAATTATCATGGAAACAGTCCATGTAATGGCATGAAGGGGTAGATTCAGACGTGATCCAGGTCCACGTTCCTTCAGCTCTTCTGCCAGCTGTACTCACAGGAGACGTTTTCCCCATTGCTTTCCGTGACGTTTATACATGCAGGAAACAGTTATCAATAAGGTCCTTAGCATGGCTGGTTCTTTTCAACAGCCCAAGGTCAAGTTTGTGGGCTGGGATTTGATAACTTGTGATTGGGACTCTGCCCAAGGCTGCCGCCTCCCCCCAAAAATCCTCTAAGCACCTGGCATTCAGCTTCGGCCCCACTGCCTTCCATTTCCAGGCTTCTTGCACCCTTTAAAAGGCTTTGTGTTGTCCCACCAGAGCCCTTCTGTGCCAGTCTGTTCTATCAGCTCCCCTTTCCTGGAGGAAACGCACTTGACAAACAAGTCGGTACTGAACGGTTCGTACCTAAGAGCACTGTTTGTGTGCCAGGACTGTGCCTATCACCAGTCAACAAGGGCTGACAACTCAGCAGGAAAATCAGAGGCAAACAGCCCAAAAAGTACCAAAGACTGTGACAGTCACTGTGCAGAGGTGGGGATGGGGAATGGGAAGTGGGTGGTCCTAGGGCCCAGCGTCTCGATTCATTTCTGCCTCAGTAAGGACAAGCGTAGGAATGCTGGTCCTATGGTAACTAGACTGTGGCAAAAATATCTTGGGAAAGGAGGCATTCCTGGGACACTGCCCATCATCCCTTGTGAGTAACTGTCTAATAAAAACTCTGAATATTTTGCAGAAAACTTCTCCAATCTTCTCTCGGCTGATATCTTGTAGCAATTAGTTAGTTAGCTATCATTGTCCCCATTTTGCAGACAGGAAGACCAAGGCTTGGGGTGGTTATGTGACTAGTCACCGGTCAGGACATTCAGAGCCAAGACTTCAAGCCAGGTCCTCAAGTTCCTGATCCTGTGTCCCTTTCAGGATGTCTGCTCTCCCTGGGAAGTGGCCAGGGCTGGGCTCCGGCTGTGGCTGGGCCGTCCTACACTGAGGCCAAGTTCTCCCCACCCCTCTGGGGCTCCTCCCTCGCTGGGGCAGGGTTTGAGGGCTCCAGATGGCATTTCATTTGGCTACATCTTGTGCCTGTTGGCACCACGCACAACCTCTGGAGAGCTGCTTTTGCTCGCCATCCTTCCTCGTTTCTTGTCCCACCACCTGCACCGTGGGGTTCCGTCTGGAATGCCATCCGGAGCAGCCCTGGCCCCGGCACAGGCTGGCCAAGCAGTAGGGTGGCCGCTCCCCAGGGCGAGCTTGGCGCCTGTGCTGATGGAGGCAGGACAGGAAGGCTCTTTCTGCGGCTGGATGACCCGAGTCTGCTGCTGTGGGGTCCTCTATAAACTCCCTCCTGAGTTATTCTCTACTTATAGTTGTTATTACTATTGATCCGCCCTCTAAATAGCAGAGATCCCCAGGCTCAATTTAAAGCATCAATCACATTGATAATGCCTTTGTTTGTGTCATGGTTACTTCTGAGACTCTTTGAGTGCCTCCCCATACCCAAGAGAGGTGGAGAAATTCTTCTCTGAGGGAAACTGAGGCACAGGGCAACGGGGAGGTTAGCCAAAGGCGACAGAGCCGAACAGGCCGCAGCTCCTGGTACTTTGCATCTTTGCTCAGCTCCTGATATGCTGCGTACGGCTCCCCTCCCACTGTGGGTACTCTGAGCTCACTGAGATCCTGAGACCGCGGAAGCTTCCGCAGTGCCCACAGAGCCCGGGTGCCCTTACTGAGCACGTGCGGGCCTTCTGTCCTCCTCCCTTCGTGCCGCAGCCTCAAAGGGGACACGATGAATAGCCTTTCCATTCTCCTCCATCCCCACACCCAGGTATAGAAATCTGCTTTGTCAAAACTGAAAGAATCGTTTCTGTAAATGGGGGGTGGGGTGGGGGTGGGTGTAGCATCACAGATGCTTGCCTTTTCCATTCTGAGCATATTGGCAGGAGCGGAGGCACTCAGGTGGTACGTGGGTACCCGAGCCTCCTTATACGCACAGAACAACGTGTCTTCCGGTGGGGGCACCACAACCTCTTGCGGCAGCCCGTGGGGACTGGGTTCTCTTTTCTGGGGGCCCACAGGCCGGCAGCGGAGCGCCATCCGGGCCCTTCTGTTGTGGGGTAGAAGCCCACGGCGAGTGTGGGCAGTGTTCGTGCCGGTTACTCAGCGCCTGAAGTGTTTATCGTAGCAGCGTCCAGCACGGCCTCCGCAGGGGACGCAGCCACCGGGCACACACCTCCTCCCCGACGGCACTACCTCGCTCCTCCCAGGCCCTGTGCGTCTGGGCTTCGGGTGCCCGTTCCCCTCCGGCAGCCACGCTCTCCCTTGCGCCCCACCTTCCAACGTCACTACGGGGCATCCAGCCGCCCCCGTCGGCAGAAGCGAGCATGAATCAAGCCCCCATTTCCAACCTTCCAGGCCCATAAAACTTGCCACCCTTTGCAAGATGGGGTGGCCCGTCCCCTATTTCATCTCTGGGGGAGAGCAGGCACAGATGCGGCTGATGGATGGGAAGTTTAGAAAATGAAGTCCTGGAAATCGATAGAAGAATATACAAGCTATGTATCATGTGAGCACCTCTTGTCTGTTTCGCAGTAAATCACAAGCAACGAATGGCAGGTTTCCCACACCCCGGGACCCCCGGCCTTCCCCTGAAGGTGGGGGCTTGCGCAGCGATTGGGTTTTCACAGTCCGAGCACATATTTTCTACTTCAGTAGACCTAAAAATAAGCCCTGATACTGATTTTTTTCTTTTAATATCTCTGCCCCCTCACTCCCAACGCTTTTCCTCTGTAATTCCCATCCTGGAGGCTCTCAGCGTGCGAACGCCCCTTGTAGAGGAGCGATGTATTGCAAGATAGGCTGCCTCGGTGGCTTCCAGAACGAAGGCGCATCCCCGGGGCTGTGTTACTGCGATATTAGCAAACTCTGATCCTGCTGCAGCTTGAACACCTCAGCGCCTCTGCGATCATTATCTGTGAGGTTCCCCGAGCCCGGGGCTGCGGGCAGCGTGGCTAAAGAGGTGATTTGAGGAGACTGGTCCAGGGTTTGGAGGAAGGGGCAGCCAGAGGGCCTGGAGGTGATGGAGGTGGCCGCAGCTCCTCACTGCTCAGCTTCCTGCCAATATCCACACTGTGCCCCCCAGAAAAACACTCAGATTTGAATCTCCACCACCCACCGCAGCCCTCTCCAGACCCCCGGGGCCTCCCTGTCCTTCCTTGAATATCTTGGCTCCTGGTCACTGTAATTCTCTCCTGGGGATTCTTCTCGCAGCCTGGCCTCTAACATTTTGATTTCCTCTCCTCCAATGAGCTTGTCTTCAACCACCCCCAGCTTCCACCCAGTCTTGGTCTAGACCTTGCCTTCCCATCGTTCCATAATCTCTGTCTTAAGCCTTCTACTCTCCGGGCCCCACATGAAGTCTCTTTCGTTCACTCCCTCAGGTATCACCTTCCAGCCCCACTAGGACCCAGAACTTGTCAATCCTCGTCCCAGTGCACCTGCTAGCCCAGCTCCAGTCTCCTGATCAGTCACCACGATCATCCCACTTTAGATGCCCTCATTCCCCTGCCCTTTCTCACCTCCTGGTCAACCAGCAAAACCTCCAACTTGGTTAAATCCAACTTCCCCCACTGCCCCCATGGTGCCTACACCTTTGCGAGCCGACTGTGGCCGGAGAAGAATCCCTAACGTATGCTGATGGTCTCGCTTTAAATTTATGATCCCGACACCCAAGTGGGCGTTGGTTGCCGGCTGGCTTCATCCATCATCTCTCTGGTCCATTTGTTCTTTCGCTCTCCCAGATGAGTGGTCATACCTTCCCCTTTCTCCTTAGATCTCCAACATCTCCCCCTCCATCTTCAACTCCACAAATAACCTTGCTTTCTAGTCGCTGAAAAAAATGGGAATGATCAAAAAGAACTTTCACAGATGCCCACCCCCACAACTGCCCTCCCGCCGTGTCTGTTCTCAACTCCTCTGCCTCTGTCCTGTTCTGGGGGTGGACTGTCCTTGCTCTGGTGAGGCCAGCCCCCACCGACTCCTGCAGCAGATCCCACCCCTCTCACCTGCTCAAGGACATCACCTGGGCACTCTCCTGCTCAAGCCTGCATCATCTGTGGCTTACCCTCTCCTAGTCCACTCCTTTCAGCATGCAAACCTGCTGTTATTTCACTCATCTCATAAAAAGTGTGCCCACTTCTTCCTCCAGCTACTTACAGCTACCCTCCTTGAAGAGCTGTCCACCCTCACTCTCTCAGATTCCTGTCCTCCTACTCTCTTCTAGACTATTCAGGGTCTCATCCCTGCCGCTCTACCCGGCTGTTCTTGCCAAGGTCATCGCTGTCTTCCCTGGCGCTAAATTCAATGGTGACTTCTCAGTTCCCGGCTTGACCTGTCAGCAGCATTCGGCAGTATTGATCACTCCCTTCCAACCGAGATGCTCCTTCACAGCCCGACACGCTCCTGGTTTTCCTCTGTCTTTGCCGGCTTTCTGTCCCCGCTGCTGGCTCCCCTTCATCTTGCCAACTCCTTGACATTGCAGGCGCCCAGGGCTCAGCCTCTGAGCCTTCTCTATTTTTCTCTCGGCACACAGCCCCTTGGTCATCTCACCAGATACATGGCTTTAAACTGGCTTTAAATGCAATCTATATAGTGGCACCTCCATATTTATATCTCCTCTGAACTCTAAAGTACATATTTGACATGTCACTCCCCTGCCTAAGGCCTTAGTGGCTCTCCTCTGCCTGAAGGATAAAGTCCCAAATCCTGAATGGGACATAAAAGCTCCTTTATGCTCGCCCACTCCTGTTATTTTCCATTGTTAACCCTCAGTTGGGCACTGGCTTGCTGTCTGCCATCCTCTGACACCGTAAACACGCCGCTTGCCCCTGGCCTTTGCACAGTGTTGGCTCCTCCTGGGACTCCCAGCCACCCTCCCTGTCCTCCCAGGTGTGGCTCGCTACTTCTCCAGGTCTCAGGGACCTCTAAGATGTTGTCCCTGTCATCCACTCCCAAGGTGAGGGGAGATGTCCCTCCGAATGCTCATGTAGCTTCCTGTGTTTAACTCCGCCGTAGAAATTACTGGCTTGCATGTCCATCCACTGGACTTCCCGCTTCTGGGGGACAGACACCTGCCTATCACTGCAGTATCTCAAGGCGGGTTCTGCCTATTACCCATCCACCGTCTATTGTTATCCATTCCTACACTACGCAGGGCACCCAGTTTTGCTAGAGGTGGCAATGTGCCCAGCTGCTTCTTAGCTTCTTTCTGGATAGGGTGCAGGCTAAGGGGTCCTGGAAAAGCTTTGTTCTCCTAAGATAACCACTGCCATGTCCATTTTCCTCCCCATGTTATGAGGCCAGAGGGGAAGTGGTCATTGGTGACCATGAACAGCACGCCACATGCCAAAGACAGAGAAGTGGAGGGACAGAAGGTAGCAGGGACATGGGACAACCACAACACCATGGACCCTCAGGCCCTAGACTCTGGGGAGGTGAGAACAAACAAACAAAATACCCCTCCTGTTAGGCTAACCCCTTTGGCTGTGTTTCTGTGACCTACTACTGAGCACAGTCTAAAGGAAACAAGCCCCCATCCTGGCAGAGCTCCTGGCAGACGAGCCCGCAGGACGAGCGACTGAATGGATTGCTCACCCGTTTCCAAACCCACATTGTGCTTTCCAGCCTGTGCCTGAATGAGCTACCTCTCCCCACCTTCTACCCCATTTTCATCTATTGAAAGGAAATTTCTCTTTCAAATCCCGGTGTGAATGCCCCCTCTTTAAGTTGGCTCTGACCCCTTCCAACCCGTGTGTGCCTGCATGTGCTAATGTTTAACATCCATCCGCTATTGAAGCCACTGTGACTGGCGTTACAGCTCTTCTTAGTTGATTCTGACCTGCCTGCTTCAAAGGCCCTGGAGAGTGGGTCAATATGTTTATCTGCCCTCTCCACCGCATACTCCCCCAGGAACACCCTCCCAAAGCCTAAAACCCTGCCTTGCACGTCACAGGTAATCAACAAAATACTTTTTGGATGAGAGCTGTGGCTGTCCAATAGCCCAACCCATCTCCTCTGGCAAATCCTTTCTGACCACATCACCCCACTTTCTGCACCACGCTTTTGGTGATGGCACAGGTTGCCTTGTCTTGGATTTGTTGCCTATAAAGACATTGAAAACTCAAGTTTAGCAGAAATCACATCCAAATCCGTGTTCCTACTCTCTCCTCCACATTCCCAGGATACTATCAGTACCTTAAAGGTAGTAGAGAGGAAGCATGTGCTGATCAAATGCTCGACGGGAGCTAAAGTGGATGATCCCTGCTGGCCGTGGTGGTCTAACCTCTCTTTGAGGGAGCTGGTGGCCTGCCTACCTTTCTCTCTGAAGGCCTTCCAAACACGTAGGCTGGTTTTCAGAGTCCTGATTCTGACCCCATGCAGAGATTCCAGAAACACTCTAGAGGGCTGGCTTTTATTTCTTACAGCAGGTTTCCTAGAGCTCAGCCAAGTTCTTGGTGGCGCAGGCTCTTTTAACCATCCCACCTCCCCCAAGTCCTCTCCAAACCTCCCTCTGCCATCTGCTTCGTTTTGGCCCCTTCTTTTCTCAAATGATTTCTAGGTGTGAAGGAGCTTCCCATTTGGGGACAGATTAATTCTAGAAATCCCTGTAGGGATTTCCCTAAAAATGCAATTCAAGACAAAATGAAATCCCAGGACCTCACCCTTCAGTGCTCTAAGGCAGGAGTCCACTGCCAGGGAACAGAAGCATTTGATCAATTAATTTGTGGCAGAATCTGTACCCGTGATTCTTGGAAACAAACCCATAGATTGACTGAGCAAAGGATATAAAAGTTCTTCTCCTTCATGGCCCACACTCAGATGCCACAAGGACCAGGAAGGTGATGTGATGACCAATGTGGGGTTTAGATGATACATGACAGCTGCTACCCACCTGGAATGTTGGAGATTGTCTTCACCTGGTTCCCCAGAAAGCAGCGCCTGAAGCAAAGGCTCATGTGCCATAATTGTATCAGGGGTGCAAGAGCATGGGGCAAGGGGAGTGAGTCATGGAAGGACGGAGAGACAATATGAGGATGCGTTATCAAAGTGGCCTCCACCAAGGGCAAATTCATGCTCAGTTTTGTGGCACCATCCCCAAGAAGCTGCAAAAACTGTCTGCCCAGGGGAAGAAGGAGAGATTGTCTACCAGCTCCAATATCCCATTTGTCAAAGGTTGGCCCCACCTAGCACTAACTATCCTTCACTTCTGGACTTCAATCTGTGATAGACAAAATACATCCCTTGGCGTCCCACATCTTGGTGTCAGGTGTCAACAAGCAGGAGCTGAGAGGTGTGCAGCAGGCAGCACAGACACCAGGCATGGCCCCCTCAGGCAGGACCTGCGTGATGTCTGTTGGAGCCCTTGCAGACCTTCTCCCTGCTGCAGGGGCCGGGGAGGGGGGGGTGGGTCAGGCCAAGGGGGCCTGAAGTGGTGCCAAAGAGGTGGCTGATATGGTCTGCCCCTGGCGAGACTCCCATCCACCCTGGGTTTCCATCGTGTCTGGCACTCACAATACAAAATGAGGCCTCCATTTTTGTGAACAGAGAACTTCACCTCTTTTCTGAAGTGGGAGGTACAAATACAATCACTCAGAGTCCCCTCCAAGATGGTAGCCAGGAATCATTTTAAAGAGACTTAAGGCAAGAGAATTAGTGAAACAAACTAGTAGCCTTGCCCTTGCTGAGTCATTCTTATCACCCCAGCAGATTTTCTGAGTTCCAGGCATGCTCCCCCCGCCCCCACTGTGTGGCAGCAACAACCCTCTTAATCCTGCCAACATAGTAACTGTCTCCTTTGTGTGATGGTCCCATGGGTCTTTACATGAAGATCCCAGAGTGTCTAGGCAGGTGTTGTTTGAGTGCAGTAGTGCCCTCACTCTGTCCTCTGGCAGAAGCATTCGTCACCTGGGAATCAGGACCTCCAACCTGGCAGATCCTAAGTTTACTAGGAGAGGAGGCACAGTCTTCTTAAGTGGGTCACTAGGAGTAATGATGGGAGAGAAAATCCTACCTCTACCCCTTGGACCACAGTTCTGTGTGTTCCAGCTATTGGAGGCAGAGCATCATATTTGGGTGGTTATTTTAGCACATGTTCTACATCCTGGAGGGCAGTACTTCAAACTATAGGGTATTTCCACAGAGTTGGTGCCTTGGCTTAACTGGACATCTCACCATTGTCTGAAGCTGGCTGCTTCTGGGTGATCAGGTGTGCGTGTGATAAGACAAATGGATCACATGACCATGTGCCTAATGGTACATCTTCTTGGGTGACTTGGGTTTCTTGGTTTGAGACAATGTCATATGGGGTGTCATGCCAAGAAACCAGGTCTTTTATACACTCTGAGATGCTGGTACTGGTGGACGCTCTGTGGACAGGAAAGGAAGGGTCAGTTCTGGTAAGGACGAATTGCTGCCCCTTCCAGGGTTGAAGGGGTCTGATGCAATCAGCCTACCACCAAGTGGCTAGCTAGTCTCCTTAAGGAATTGTGCCACCTTAAGGGCTCAGTGTCAGTCTCTGTTGCTGACTATTTGCATATTCAGCTGTGGCAGTTGCAAGATCAGCCTTGGTGACAGGGAACCAATACCATTGACTCATGCATGGCCTTTATCCCTGCCACCATAGTCACTCTGCACTGATGGGTGCACTCTCCACTAGGGTGGCTGATGAGAGAAGCCAGCTGACCTCCCCAGGATGAATCATCCTTTCCACCTGATGTTGAGAACCTCCTCTGCCATAAATGCTTCTGATGGCATTGACGGGAGACAGACTATCGGCATGCTTTGTGCCCACTGCCATTGGTCCATCTACATACTTCTTCTTAAAGCTTCCTTTTGATATTTCAATCTAATTCTTTCTGAGCTTCTGACCAGCAGGCAGACCACTTGCCACCATCCAGGAGTGCATGTATATCCATGTTTCAGGCCACATTGCCCGCTCTGAGAAGTGGACAACCATCTGTACTGCTCATGGCTCTGCCCACAGATAGGATTTTCCATCACCCCTGATCTTAAAGCCGTTTTCTGTCATCACCAACATAATGTACTGGCCTCTTTGTTATCCAGGTTCAAGTTCCTTTTCCCCTCTCTGTGGGTCAGTAGTGGGGAACCCCCATGATTCAATGGGCATGAGTTGAGGGAGTGTGTTGGTGCCATGGAGGTCAATGATATCTGTTCATTTATTGGTGCCTTTTGGTCCTGCCTGGGCCTCTTCCTGAATATACCATTTCCACCATACGATGGACTCTGTCCTCTTGACTCTGTGACTCAGTGGGTCTGATAAGAAGTAGCTCAGGTCTTGTAGTCACTTGGTGTTGCATGGGCTCCCGCTCTACCAAGGCCCTCGAGCACAGCCTTGTTCCAGAGCTCAAGGGGTTTGCACCACAGCTGTCCTAGTGAGGCTTTGCCAAAGACTCCTCACAGCTTCTCTTTCTGCCACACACATCTCTAGATCCTCTGATCTGCTGAGATGCACAGTCCTGGTGCAGGGGAAGCTGGCACCAGCGGCTAAAACACCCGCAGAGCCCTCTTTCTCTCTGGGCCCCACTCAAAACTGGTAGCTTTTCCAACAAATGGGTCAGATCAGTATTCCCAAATGTGCTGTACACATACTGCCTCAAAAAATCCCAAAAGACACACTAAGCACTATGCCTTGTTACTAGTGACAAGAAGCATGCAATGCAACGATTCCTCTTTTACCTTAAAGGGCATGTCCTAGAATGTCCAGACAACTAGACCTCTAAAAACATCACCAATGTGTCACACTCTTAGATTTTTTTGTGGTTATCTCCCAGCTCTGGTTCACAAATGTCTTAATAGAACATCCAAGCTTTCCATTTTGTGCTCACCAGGCACTGTCATCAATATAGCGAACCAGTGTGATGTTCTGTGGAATTCAAGATGATTGAGGTCTCTTTGGGCTACACTATGACAGAGCCAAAAGAATTAGAATAGCCCGGGGGCAAGACAACTAATGTGTCCCCACCACATGAAGATGAACTGCTTTTCATCCTCCCTATGGATGGGAAAAAGGCATTTCCTTGATCAATAGCCTCCTACAAATGCCAGAGGCTGTTTGACCTGCTCTAGTGGAATGAACACATCTGGCAGGGAGCTGCAGTCAGGATTACCACCTGGTTTAGTGCATGCTCGTCCATGGTCATCCTCATGATCAGTTTGGCTTTCTCAGGTCGAGAGCGGTGAGCCAAAGAGGGATATGGTGGGCAGCACCAGGTCTACATCCTCTAAGTTTTTAATGGTGCCACTAATCTCTGAAATTCCTCCCAGAATGTGGCAATAAATTTTCTAATTTCCTACCTTGTCTGAGCTGGAGGGTAGTTTTAGGGTCTCCCACTTGGCCCATTCTACCATAATGGCCCTTTATTCACGGGTTGTGAAACCAGATGGGAGGGTTCTACTATCTGCCCAAATTACACTCACAGGGACTGGGGGAATGACCACAGGGGTGGTCCACAGATCCACTGGACCCAAAGTCCCCTGACTACCTGAGCCCTCGTTGTCAGAGTCAGGTCAGATCTGGCATCTAACAGTTCTTAGAAATGTGGGTATGTCCCTTTCCTCCCTGCACAGTTACTCTAGAAAGTGGCTGAGGATCCGTTTGGGAGAGGACTGCAGGGACATTTATCATGTATACTTGCAGGTAGCATTGTGGGGTCCTTCCTCAAGGGGACCCTCATCCTCTGTCAATGCATGCTGAGTCTGTGAACTGACTTAGATCTGGGAACCAGGCGAGGGTCTGGTGTCACCCTTCTGCTTGCCATTTCTTGATACTTTTTGAAATTGTGCAAGTCAAGCAACTCCCTCGCAGCTGTCCATCCTTCTCAAGCCACAGCTGATAAGCCACTGTCAAATACCACTGCAGGCCGGGGAACCCCGGTTGCCACTCCGGCCTTGCTGCCACCTGGCCTCTGCTCTCCCAGAGTCCTCGCCTGCCCATCGGTCCCAGGGGGCCCAGTTCCACCATTGGCCCAGCCTGCTGAGGCAGCTGCCTCAGACTTCCTCAGAGATGCCTGCGCCCCCCATTGCCAACATGGCAGCCCTGTGGCCTTAGTGACGGGCTCCTCTGGGAACTGCTGGAGAAAGTGGTCATATTAGTTTTCCAGGGCTGCTGTAACAAAGTACCACAGACAGGGTGGCTTAAAACAACAGAAATTTATCTCCTCACAGTTCTGGAGGCCAGAAGCCCAAAATCAAGGTGTTGGTAGAGCCATGCTCCTTCCGAAGACTCTAGAGGAGGATGAGTCTTTGCTTCTCCCAGCTTCTGGCCTGTGGAGTGCAACTCAGCTCTGCCTCCGTCCTCACACGGCCGTCCTCCCTCTGTGTGTCCTCTCCCCACCTTAGAAAGACACCAGTCATGCTGGGTTAGGGCCCACCCAAATGACCTTGTCTTAACTTTTTTTTTTTTTTTCTTTGAGACAGAGTCTTGCTAGAGTGCCGTGGCATCAGCCTAGCTCACAGCAACCTCAAACTCCTGCCCTGAAGCGATCCTCCTGTCCCAGCCTCCCCAATAGCTGGGACTACAATCATGCGCCACCACGCCTGGCTAATTTTTTGTTTCTGTTTTTAGTTGCCAGCTGATTTGATTTTTTTCTATTTTTTAGTAGAGATGAGGTCTTGCTCTTGCTCAGGCTGGTCTTGAACGCCTGACCTCAAGGGATCCTCCTGCTTTGGCCTCCCAGAATGCTAGGATTACAGGTGTGAGCCACCACACCTGGCCTTTTTTTTTTTTTTTTTTGTCTTAACTTGATTAGATCTCCAAAGATGCTATTTCTACATAAGGTCACATTCTCAGGTACAGAAGATGGGACTTCAATGTATGTTTTTGGAGGACACAATTCAATCCATTATAATAGCCAGCTGGTAAGTTCCCAGGTCTTATGCAGAAAATTCATTCTAAAATGCCCACCCCTCTGAGCCTTCTGATCCCTTCTACAATACGATGCTGAGGAAGTTCTGGCATTTCTACTCCTCTGCTCTAAGCCACTGTCATGGCCAAGCTCTAAGAGGCCATCCCATCACACTGTGAGGACCAGTTCTAGGTCCTAACACCCAATCCTATGTCAAGGGCCTCTGTCAAGGGTGAGTGTTCCCATGTCAACAAATTGTCCCCATGCAACCTTCTCTCCCCCACCTCCCTCCTCTGTCCAACCCGTGGCAACATTCAAGTACCACGGCCACAGCACTCCCAATGCCTTGCCTTCTACCTGCACCCTTCCCAGTACTCTACAGGTGAGAGCTTTAATAATTCTGATGCCACTGAATGCCAGGGTTATCACCCCCCAGCTTACCACCAGCGACGGGGTTCATACTCCCGGTGAGTAATCCAACTCCAAAATCCCACCTCGAGGGCTGCTTTCTGGCACAACTCTTGACACCCACTGTCTTCTCCCGGGTTTCCCAGAAAGCAGAGGCTGAGGCGAAGGCCTACGTGCTACCCCTTTCTTAGGGAGCATAATTCCAGGGAGACGAGTGAGGCGTGAATGGGGACAGCCACTATGAGGATGCGTTACTGAGCTGGCTGCGACCAAGTGCGACTGATTGCTCAATCTTGCAAGATCTTTTCAAGAAACTGTCTGTCTCAGGAGCTTCTGCTGGGAGGGAGAGAGAGAGAAGAAATGTCCACTAGCTCCTAGTTTCCGTTGATCAGAGTTTTGTCAAACTGGGTGTTTATCCCCCAGCACTTTCAGGCTGAGCATGTGTGGGTGCTGAGTGGGGTTCTGCAGTGTTTACACGTCAAAAGGGAAGCCCAGGGATGTGGCCAAGGGGCCCCTGGCGCACGATGCAGGCATCGAGCAAGGCACCGTCTGTGTGACCTGAATGAAGTCAGTAGGAGCCCACCGAGAGCTGTAGCAGCAGGTGCTCTTGCGGCTAGAGACAGGGGAGGCTGAGAGGACCTACGGGGCTGCAAAATAGGGTTTGATAGAGCAATGGAGGCAGAGGGGGTTTGATGGCGCACAGGAGAGAATGCTCCATCCCAGGGGAGCAGCTGCACTCAGCCCCAGCTAATTGCTAGGTCTCTTGGTTTTTATTTCAAGAAAGCTAATTTACTGAGAATTCTTTAAAATTGACAACTAACTCAGATTTAAAACATGATGTGGGCCAACACCATGCAAGTCAAAGAAGACATTTCTGAATCGTGCCCACGGGCGCCCACCAGGTTTTGATTTCTGACCTTCTCATCTTGTGCAACTGGGCCAGGAGGGAAAAGCGGCAGGGCTGGGCCTGGCGCTGGGCGTCCTGACTCCCAGACCAGTGCTCTTTGCCATACTTTGAGAAGGCTGGTCTTAGCACTCCCGGCCCTAGCAAGATCCCTCCTCTGCGCTGAGGCAGGAGTTCCCCCTCTCCGGAATCTAACTGCACCGGGAGGGCATTTCCTGGCAAAGTCAACCCATCTCCTGCCCCAGCCCCACCCCGACTGGCTCTCGGCCCCACACTGGGGCCAGGCGCTCAGGTCCCGTGATTGTGATTGGTGACTGGTGATTCTCAGCCTGGTTGGCCTGGCTAATGAGATGGAGCTGGCGATTCCCACCACACTGCCAACCTGAGACGGGGGACCCATCAATCCTGCCCCCCCATTGCCGAGGACACCCCGAGTGACGGATGAAGGGCCTGGGCCATGAATCATCTCCCTTACCTTTCCCCATCTCCCAGCCTGCTCCACAGAGCTGGGAAGATGAATTGCTGCAGAATCTCACCTGCTCTCTTGAATAATTTCCCTTTAAAAGAGGCCACTTATCAGTAATTCATTACTCGCCTTTGTTAGCATAAACAAGACAGGGAGACGGGGGTGGCGGGAGCCTGGCGTCCTGCTCCTCCCCTCAGCTTCCCCCACCGCTGCCTTCCTCATCCCTCTGTCGCACGGCTTGGCCTCCAATCGCAGCTCTGCCTTCCTGTTCTGGAGCAAAGCAAAGCCGGGGTCCTGAGGACAGCGCTCCAGCTGGCAATGCCCACTCTGCAGATGGCATACAGCTGTTTCTGGTGACATCTGGATGAGCACAATCAGCTCCAATTGACGATTTCTTTTAATCTTGAATTAAATGTCACATGTTGTCTCTTTCTTTTATGGCCCATATACACCCCTATCTGTGTTGTCCATAACTACAGAATAAGATATTACTGGCCAGAGACCAATTCCCAGAAAGCCAATCTTGTCTCTCTGCAGTTTCTGCTTGTTGGAGTATAAAACTGGCCCCCACGGGAGGGGCCTGGGGGACCTGGGGGACCTGGAACAGCAGAGATGACCCTGAGAAGGATGAATGTCAGCATCACAGTACAAGGACCATAGCAAATGGAGGCTGTCCAGAGCTGGTCCTGCTACTCCTAGAGCATGGCACGGGGGGGTATGTGTGACACCAGGGCTGGCCCTTGACATCGGTGGTGGTTTCTCCCATAAGTGTGTGTCAGAGGTGCGATTCCAGAGAGGTGCACCTGTCGGGTGAGAAATGGCAGGAACCAGGGGAGGGGACAAGGCTCTTAGAATGCCAAGAACGAGGGCAAGAGGCCAGACATGCTTCCCCCAGTGAGCAGAAGCAAAGAAGACAAGACGAGGACAGTAGATTCCAGCATAGTTTGTCCTCTGGTTAGGGATCATGCCTAATTTTTTTAAGCCACCACCAGGAGACCAGGAAGAAGACAGTTTTCTCCAGACTTCATTCCTAAGATTCCAGTTCTTTCCCCATTTCTCACACCCAGCAGTAATCACATCCCATAATGCCCACAGCAGCATTGCACAGGCCGTTCAGGGGCACAGTTTTTATGCCTCTCCCTCCCTGCATCCGTTCTCCAGGAGGTACAGGGGCATGTTGAAATAACAAATTCGATCATGCCACCCCGTTGATTAAAAACCTTGAATGGCTTCCCACTGCCTTCAGGATCAAGTCCAAAGTCCTGAGCATGGCCCATAATGTGCCCTGGCTTCTGACTACCCTTGACCCTCATCCTGCCTTGCTCACGCCACACAGGTCTTCATTCAGCCTCCAGGGAGCCTTCTGCCTTTTCCTGGCACAGGACCTTTGCACTTCTCAGTCCCTCTACCTGGAGCGGCCTCTCCACTCTACTACCACCCCCAGCCTCCCATTTAGTGAACTCCTGTTTATCTTTTAGGTCTTATCTTAAGCATCAGACCCTCCAGGAAGCCTTCCTTGCTGCCCGGATTAGATCAGACAGGCCATGTTCTCCTGACCTCACCCTTCAGTTACTTAGCAAGCTTGAAATTATTCACCTAACATCCATTCTGCCCACCAGGTGTCATGTTCACGAGATGAGGGGTTGTGTCCTGTGTGCTTCTACCTCCCCAGCAGCAATTTCAGAGCCCGCCACAGCGGGGCCTCCATGGAATGAACGAATGGGGGGGTGAGAGCATATGGGGGAATCCTGGCCCTACCCTCGTCTACACAGCGGGCCCTGCCACAGACCCTCCTTACCCCCAACCCCAGCTCTGCTCTTCCTCCACCATCAGAGATCTCTGTCCTCTGCTCAGACTCACTCAGCTACAGACACTTCTCCTCATCATTTCTGGTCCTGGCACTTCAGGATCCTTGCTCTGACTTCAAACCTACCTCCTCTTTGGCCTTAGCATGGGAGCCAAAGCATGGACGCCTCCCAGCTGCCTGGCCTCCTCCTGCCCGGGACAGTGCCTGGCTGGAGCCTCCTCAGCTCCGTGTCCCTGTCCCTCGGGAGCTCCAGGACCTTCGAGCCCCCACTTCCCACCCATCCTCAGGGAAAAGACAGCAGCTGACACTGCAGATCCCAGGCTGGGGTCACAGTCTCATCCCAGCCCGCACTGGCAGAGATAGAACAATAGAGCATTTGCAATTCAATCGCTGCTCCTCCTCCTGTCTCCAGCCAGCCTGAAGGGAGACCCAAATCCAGCATGATTTTAGGGAAGTTTGGGGTGTTTGCCACAGGATGGTGGTGTAATGACTGAGATCCTTGCTGCCAGAGGCCAGCTGTCCAGTGGCGGAATCAGTATCCCTTCTCTGGGTACGATTGTGCCATCATATGCATATATTTGCATCTCCTACCCTGCCATCTATCTCAGGGTCTGCAACCCCTGCCCAGGAGCCCAGCTAGCCAGCAGGCTGGTTTTCTCTGGCAGGCAGCCTGGCAGTCCTCCCACCCCGGCCATCCCTGCCATGCTGGACGCTGAGGCTGCGTCCCCAACCCTCACAGCCTCTCAGCACTGCAGCTCTGCTTCTTGCTCACAAATAGACATGGATGGTGGCAGCTCGGCTACTGGTCACACTGCTTCCCCACCCAGGGCGGGGTGTGCAGTCAGTCTCCCCTGTCCCCAGCACCCCTTGTCCCCTCAACCAAGTGGAAAGGGCTTGGTAGTCTGGCATTTGCTGGTTCACACACTCACTGGATTTACTGAGCACTTAACAAGTGCCAGGTGCTGTGCTAGGGTCTGGGGATGTGAAGGAAGTAGAGAGCCATTCTGAGATGCCAGCCAGGTGCTGCTCACCAGGCCTGGGGGCCATTAACCTCCAGTTCTTCCCATCGCCCCTCACGCAGGACCTGAAGTTTCAGCCCTTGGCCCCTCAGAGTCTCCATCTCCAGCACCACCCACCCCTGACAGCAGGAGTCCCCAGTGCCCCAGCTGTCAGAGGCACCTGGGCCTCTCCCAGCAGGGCGAGAGCCCTCCCTGACGGGGGACAGTGTGGGTGGAGATGTGGGCCACATCTGCAGGAGCTTCCTGGACCTGCCCCCAGACTTCCTTGCGGATAAACAAGGAACTCGGTGGACAAGTTGTGGTCTCAATGATGGTTTTGCTTTGTTGGCTTCTGCTCCAATATGGCAGGCAGATGCAGCGTGGAGCAGAGAATGACAGTTGGGTTACGTAGATGAAGCTCAAGCTTAGCCGTGGGAGAACCACGTTGCAAACTGGGCCTGTCCTGGGGTACTCCTGGGACCTCTGGTGTCGTGCCCAGCCTCTGTGAGCAGGGCTGTCTTTGGCCAATTCCCAAGAGGTCAAGGCTCCAGACAGCAGCCCAAAGTCTCAGGTGGGCAAGGACAGCTGCCCCTTCCCAGTTCTACACCCGGCGGCCTCTCCCTCTCTGCTCCTTGTTTCTGTTGGTGGTCCCTGAGTGCTCTCATTCCTCTAGGCTAGAAACATCACTCTTTCTAGGACACTGATGTCCCCTGTGGTGGGATCCCCAGTCCAGTTAGTTGCCACATCCTGTCCTATTTCAGAATGTTTCTTGCCGCTGTCTATATGCTGCCATCGTAGCGGAGGCTGGAATGACCTCTTACTGGTGCTATTACTGCAGCCTCTTGGCCAGTCTCCTGTCTTTGATCCGGCTTATTCTACTGCCAGATTCAGATTCCTAAAACAAAATCCCATCACATTTTCAGCGCCCCCTATTGCTCATAAAACAGAGTCACTTTTCACTCTCATGCCACAGTTTTTATCGCAGCTTCTAGCATAGCGCCTACTACAGGAGATAATGCCGGCCAACTATTGTTATAGTGAAATTACTATGTGCCAAACACTGTTTTATATGTATTACCTCATCTAATCCATTCAGCAGCCCTGCAAGGTAGCCACTATGATTGCATTTTACAGATGAGTAAACTAAGGCACAAAATGATTAAGGACCTTGCCCAAAGTCCCCCAGCTAGTAAGCAGTAGAGCTGGGATTTGAACCCTCATGGTCCGACTCCAGAGCTCACACCGTCACAAATAAACCTTTTGACGAATAGGGTATGAATTACATGTCGTGTGAATCAACACATGCATTTATTAACCAATAAGTGAAAAAATGAGTGAATGAATTAATGCGGTTATTCCACACCACAGGTTCCCCAGACAAAGGGACCGATGCCTGTGACTGTTGTATTCTGCCTTCTGCTGAGTAGGGACAATATAACATAGTGGTTAAAGGACGTGGGCTGTGGAGTCAGACAGGTTGGGTTTGAATCTTAGTGTCACAGTCGATTGGCCAGGTAGGTTTGGGCAAGTTATTTAAGTTCTGCAACTTCTATTTCCACTTCTGAAACTTGGAATAACAAGAGCACTTATCGTGGAGCAAATGAAGTCACAGGTACCCAGCACACAGCCTGGTGCTTGGCAGACGGTGGGGGCTCAATCTGCAGCCACCCTCACTCCAGTGGGAGGCAATGCCTGCTTCCCACCGTTCCTGTGGACCATCTAAGCAGGAAGGTTGACATGTGCGAAACGTGATTTGTTCTGTGTTGGCTAAAGACAGCAGGTGTGATGGGCAGTAAGGGTCGAAGAGGAGCAAAGGGACAGCTCTGGGTGCAGATGAGGACCCCAGGAAGCAGGTGACCCCAGGAAGGTGGAGAAACAGGAGAGAGGAAGTGCCCACCACCCAGCACGCTCACCACACAAACAGGGCTCTGTAACGACGGCTTCGCTTTCTCTCCCCCTGTTTAATATGAAACTCGGTGAGAATTGATGAAGTCATTTTTTAAACCATAAAGCACTGCAAACACATTTGTATTATTTTTCTTCCATGCCATGGGTAGCTGTTTTTTTTTTTTTTTCCCAATTCTCAGATGTTTAGTGAACACAGGCTATCTTCCCCAAAATGTAATTTTGTGGATGGATACACTTTAAAATGTTATGCTCTGGTCAAATCTGTAATGGCTATTTTTCTTATTGATGACTTCTCGTTCCGGTGGGTCACTACCGAGAAAACTCACCTGGAGGCCGGAATTGTCTCTAATAGCAAGTCCAAGACATGCACTCCAGCTTGAATCCTCTTCTCAGATGGGAAGCCACCTGGGAACAGGGACTGGTCTTCCTCGCCTTTTATCTGGAGGGCCAGCCTGGCACAGATGGCGGGAGGCTCAGTGTATGCAGAGTGGATTCTGGTTCAGCTGCCTGGGTTTAGATCCGAGCACTGTCACCAGCTGTGTGAACTTGGGGAAGCTATTTCATGCCTTCGTGGCTCAGTTTTCTCATCTGTAAAATGGAAATAATCTTAGTAACCTACTTTATAGGGTTATTGTGGGGATTTCTTCCCCCGTCTTTCTCTCCCCTCCCCCCTTTTTCCCTCCCTCCTTCCGTCTCTCTCCATATTGGGCCAAAACAGTCATTTCAGTAGTAAAAATAGTTTGCATTCATATAGCACACTGCAGTCCACAAGGCCCTCTCAAATGCATTTTCTCATAAATACATGCAATTATTTGTCCATTAAAAATAAAAATTAAATCAAAAATTACATGATCTCATTTTATCTGAAATACAGAACTATTAGCATCCCTACTTTTCCAATAAGGAAACAGCTCAGAGACTTGGCCAGGGTCACATAGCCAGTAACGAGTAGAGCTGGAACTCAAACCAGGTTTTCTGACACCACGTCCAGATCCCTTTGAGTTAAAGGAAACAGGGCTGTAGTTTCAAAATAAATGACATTTACTCAGGCTGTGTCTGATACAGTTTTAGGATAGCCTGACACTTCAGAGGGGGCGAAATCAGTCAAGCTGGGTGTGGGACAAGGAGGGAGGAGAATAGCCAGCTGGAGACTGCACTTGCCCCAACCCTCAGGCTGCTGTTGGTGGTGGGGAGCGGGCAGTAGCTGTGCAGGCTCCATTTGATGTTAATCAGGAAAGAGTGTGGGTGTGCCTGGGGGTCCTCCAGTGCAGGGTTCTCCCAGCTGCACCCGTGGAGGGTGGGGACCCTCAGGGGGATTTCTCTGTGCTGGGAGGGGGCTCATGTGTGAGCACCTCTCATCATCTCGTGGCTTCATAGGAGCTAAGATGGTTACTGCAATGATTTCTTTCCATTTTTAAGATGGATAAACTGAGGCTTGGATTGTTCAAGCTCACACAGCTAGTGAGCAATGGCACAAAGAATCAAACGCATAGCTGTTAAAACTCTAAATCCGTTTTCTTTCCACTAAGCCAAACAAGGTAATAGAGGACAACAGCAGAAGGAGATGGACGGATTAGGAGTGGGGGTGGGGGTTAGGAGGAGGAGGGGGGGGCACTGGGCAAAACACTGATTTGGAGAGTCAAGTTATATAGAAAACTATTGACATAGTGAGACAAAAGACTTGTTTTTACTTAGGCCAAGATGTGTGTGTGTTTCATATCGTGGTGGCTGGTCTCCAAATGCACCTCCCAGTATCTATTCCTTTGTGTGATCCCCATCTCATCAATCTGAGCTAGTCTCACAATTGGCTTCTGGCCAGTAGATGGTGGTGGATGTGATGCTGTGTGACTTCTGAAGCTAAGTTACAAGCTGTCTTGTAGATTCCCTCTGTGCCTCTTGGAGGACTCACTCCAGGGAAGCCAGCCACCGTGTAAGTAGTCTGACCATCCTGAGACTGCCATGCTGTGGGGAAGCCCAGCTAGCTCTGTGGGGAGGCTGCATGGAATGAGAGAGAAGCCCAGCCGGTGCCCAGTTGTCCCAGCCGTCCTAACTGAAGTACCAGATGTGTGAGCAAAGAACCAGTCTTGGAGGTTGGGCCCCATCCAGCCTCTACGCAACTGTAACCATATGAAGACCCCAATGAAAACCGTCCAGCTGAGCCTAGTCAACACACAGAACTGTGAAACATAATAATAAAGAGTTTTAGCCACTAAATGGTGGGTTTTTGGGCAGAGACATCATGTAGCAGTAGAAAACCAAAACATTTGCATAAATCTCTACAAATCTGGGCATCTGTCTAGACCCAAAGAAGCTCCAAAATGTCTTGAGCCTGGCATGTCTATGTGACTGCTCCATTCCTCAGCCGGAATTGATCCACTGGGCCAGGAGAACTGGCCCTTAGCAAGCAGCCCTGAGTTTGTTTTCTGGTTTCTCCATTACCAGCTGCATGACCTTAGACAAGTCAGTGCTCTCTCTAAGCCTCATTTTCCCATCTGCAAAATTAGGCAGCAGCATCAGTGATCATTAGAGACTCTTCTGCTTCTCTGCCCATGAAATATCACTCTGTGCCTACGAAATGAATGCACCACTTAGAGCTTGCCAGCTAGGTGTGCTCATTCTTGGCTTGCTCATATGATGGGCATAAAGGCATAAGAGGAAAGGAGCCCATCTGAGCTGTTTCTGAACTTTAGGAGTCACCAGTCGCCAAGTGAGCCTGTGGGAGGGCCAGACATGAAAGCCGGTACCTGGGTTCCCATCCCCACACCCCTCCTCTGCCTCCCTTGAGGTTTTCAGTGCTAACGAGAGAGCACCTGCTCCAAGACCCAGGTAGTATCGGAATCCCAGCTCTACCTGAGAAGGGGAGATCTCTGCCTGCCAAGGAAGAGAAGGCTCTGAGAGGAGCAGGCTTCTGGGGTGGCTGTGAAGCGTCGGGTGACAATATTTGTGTCTAAAAATACAGCAGCCGAGAACCAGCTAATTACAGCCTCTGGAGTCATTCATAACTTGGCGTCTCACATCGTACTTGCGTCTCTCCCGGCGCTCCTCAGCAGCAGCTGCAAAGAGGGAGCTTACAGATGGAAACGCAGCCAGGAGGGCCCAGCATTGGGCCTACTGTCCGTGCATCCTTCTGCCCTGAGAGCCCCGCCTGGTACCTGGTATGTAGCTGGCACCTGGCAATGAAGCACCAGAGAGCAAGTCTCTTGAGTCAGCTGAACCCCCTCCTCATCCCATGCAAATGCAGATGCCCATGGCCACTGGCCCATCAGGAATCCAATCAGACCTCCTGGGATCCCTCAAAGGCCAACAGCCAAGGTGTGACCTCATGACTGGTATTTATTCAGAAAAGATGCTCAGGGTCCAGGTGCTGTGTTGCTGGGGATGGCCTGCTCTCCCGGCTTGCAGCAGGCAGGGTGCTAAGCCTCTGGCCAGGGCCTCGGCTGGACGGGTACACGGGCAAGCAGGTGTCGGGACCCCACAGCTCCCTGTTTGGGGCCCTTCTCCTTCCCAGGGCCTCTCAGATAACGTCAGTCTCTTCTGCCAGGGGCAAGGTCATGACTCAAGGTTGCAGGGAGGGCTGGACAAGCTGAGGGCCCCAGGCCCAGCCTCTGCGGTGGCCCCGTCCGGCCTGAGCACCCACAGCGGACAAGGAGCAAGGCTAAAGCAAGGGAGGAACCCCACTGGGGGAATGTGCTCACCCCAGGGTCCAGGAGAAGGGATTTTTTTTTTTTCTTTTAATCAGGGAGGCATTTGAAAAGTACAAGGCCTAACTAACATTTGTGTAGTAGTTTTCACTTGGCAAAGTGCTGGCACATACATAGTGCTCTGTGGTTCCCATGTTAATTAGACGAGGTAGTTATTACTGAATCCACTTTATAGATAATTAAACTGAGGTTCGGAGATGCTAGGTCATTTCCCCAAGGTTACCCAGTCATGACCGGCCTTGAACTCAAGTCCAGAAACCCTCCTGCTGGGTCAGCAGGCCCAGTGCCACTTTGTGGACTCACCTCTGAAGCTTAGCGTGTCAGCCCCCCAGGGTCCCATACTGCAGAAGTGTCACACTCGCAAGTCCCTCCGCACAGCACTGCATCCTGCCTCATCCCCTTTCCCCTCTGTCTCTAAAATACATCGAATCTCACTCTGCATCTGGACCCATTAGCCTTTGACCTACAAGCAGTGAGTCAGGGCCTCAGAGAAAGCAGGGACCCACAGAACGAGCAGGGAGCGAAAAATAGTGGCGTTTTTGAGGGCAGGGGCCACCTGCTTGCCGGCCAGCACCTCCTCGGGCACCTGGGCAGGGTCAGCTGGGCTCCAAGGGGTCAAGAGAGGGCGGGGCCTGGCCTCGGGCTGTGAGTGGCCGTGACCACCGACAAGACACGTCTTCAGCCCCTGCGCCCGGGAGAGCAGCCACTCGGAACCGGCTGTTGCACGCCTTCCTCCTAATCACCGGCAGCCGTGATTGAACACCTTGACATTCTTTAGCGAAAGTTCAGCTCCTCCACGACTCGGGGCGCTGCATGAGGAATGAGGTTTACGTTGAATCCCTGAATCACAGACATTAAAGATGAAGAAGGACACCGAGGTCAGAGGCAGCCCGTCCACAGGGCCCGCGTGCGGGCGCTTCTCGGTAATAGACTCCCCCTTCTTCCTCCAGCCCGGGCAGCTGCCTCCCCGAAGACCACTCTGCACTCTTCCTCAGAGAGTGTATTGTTTATAGAAATGAGAGGTCCGGTGATCCCTACATGATTTGCTTTGAAATTTATTAATCATCCAAAAGCCGGTGAAGAGGGGAGAACCGAGAGTGTAAAATTATCTGGAAGCCAGTGTGCCTGAGCGGGAAGGAGGAGGGTCGCTTGCGATATAGCTCCCGGGCAGTGTGGGACAGTGGAGGCTGATCTCTTACTTCCTGTGTAACCTGGCAAAATTTTAACTTCTCTGAGCCTCAGTTATCTCATCTGCAAAAATGGAGCTAATGATAACCTGCGTATGGGGCTGCTGGAAGATCAAAGGAGTTGAGGTAGGTATAGCACCTCGTGTTGGGCCTGGCCCATGGGAATTACTCCGTAAGTGCTAACTATTATTATTGTCATTACTCTTCCCTGTCCAGATCCATTTCCTTGTCTGTAAAACAGAGCGAAACATGTTCTCCGGCTACTGGGTTTCATTCACTCAATATCCCACTGACATTTGCAAAACCACCGCCACGTGTCAGCCTCCCAAGGCTAACGATGACCAAGATAGACAGATTCTCCGACCTCACAGCGCTCGCTGTCTTCGTAGTCTCCTGGAAGCAGGGTGCTGGGATGCTAATGAGGATACTTGCCATCCGATGCACTGTTTCTTCTGCACGGCGTGGGACCCTGTGACTCACTGGGATGTGACAGAAGTCACAGAAACAGGAATGGCGTTCTGAAGACAGTGTGGAGTGTGGACGTCCAGCTTCTCAGGGTGACTACCACCCCCTCTGGTGGCGTGACCCCAGCACCATCTTATCCCTCCCTGGGCTCCCCTTCCTACTCTCTGCCGGTGTCAGCCTGGAAGGGGCTTTTACACACGCATGCGTGCGCACACACACACACACCCGCACACACACACTCACTCACACACATGCACACACACAGACACACTCACACACACACACGCACACACATCCGCACACACCCACACACACCTGCGCGCACACACGCACACACACAGACACACACACGCGCGCACACACACACTCACACACACGCATACTCACAGACACACTCACACACACGTGCGCACACACACGCTCACACACACGCACACACCCCTTCAAATAGCATCTCCCCAGGTTGAGAGGCAGTTCCCTAAGCAGACATAGGGGTGGGGGAAAGGCACTGGACCCCCAGTCTTTACTATCTTTTTGCTGTCACTCAACAGCCTCAGTGTCCCTGGCTGGGCGAGGAGGATGCTGACACCTCCCTCTCTGGGCCATGATGAAGGTGAGACAGGACTCTGTGAACTGCAGGAAGGCCTGCCCACTTGACAGGCATCGGTCCTGTGCCTGCTGGGCAGAGTCACCGGGGAGGAGGTGACGGACACGTGTTTCCCTGGGCACTAGCATCAAGAGAGCCCAGTGTCTGCTGTGCCCAGGCAGCGCCTGGAAGCGTCGCCATGGCGAATGCCCCTCACGGAGCTCACAGTCTGCCTGGCTGGACACTGAGCTGCCAGCCCGGCCTCCCCATTCCCCCTCCTCCCTGCGCCTCTGTCCTCCCCTTCTCCACCCAGCCCGAGTCCCGCTATCTCTGGACGCCACGTTTCCATACCTCTGCCCGATAAACATTTGGCACCGCAGGCGGCAGGTTCCCGGGCTTGAACGGGGCCTATATTAATCACAGTGAGATACACATCTATCAAGAGTCCAGCCAAGGTCGTTAGCCAGAGGGGCAGGGCTGGTCTGAGGGCCAAGCACGCCAAGGAGGAAGGAGAGGCCAGGGAGGATGCCCTGGAGCCAGCCAGGCCAGGATCTGGAGCCCAGCCTCTGGGCGCACCCCTGCATTGGGCACCACGAGGGCTGCGGAGGTGGTGTGAAAACGGCCCCCGACCTCGCCTGCTTTATAACCTATATTGGGAGTGACGCCCACCAGGCTTGAAGATGCTTGCGAAGCCACACACAGGCAGGTGCAAAGTAGAGAAGCAGGGTTGAGGAAGTGGGTGAGGAGAAAAAATACCAGGTGAGAAGCAAACTTGGGGGACGGGAGGACCAGAGGAAGAGCCCTAGATATGGAATGAAAAAGGAAGTTATCCCCTATTAGTGGGGAGAGGATGGAAAGAGAGAAGAGGGCGGGGGAGGGGAGAGCACACATTGCATGTAGTAAGGGAAGTGTTGTTTTATGAAACTTTGTTTCAGTTTTGTGGAGGGGATTGTGTATTAAGTCCTGATGTAAGATTTCTGTCTTACTATGAATCATGGCCTAAAAAGTGCATATGTGTCACCAGAGATCATGCCACAAGTTTGGGATCAGCACAGTCACTGACTCTGGCCCAAGGGTCTGACTTGGGCCAAGGCACTGGCCCTTTCAGAAATTCTCTTCACCATCAGAAAATGAGAATGACAGTCCCTGCCCCAGCTAGTCACCTTTCTGGGTGTGCTGTGAGGCTGCAATAAGAGAATAGATGTGAAAGTGCTTTGTAAATTGAAAATCCCAAATGAGAATAGTCCATTACTGCTAGGTGAGGTTAATCAGAAACCTAAGAGCCGAATTTAGGTCTGGATTTTGAAGATGATGAGGACAACGACAGCTAACCCCTAGGTGGTGCTTGCTCTGTGCTAGGCACTGTTGTGTGTTGGGGTAGAAGACTGTGGACTGGGGGGAAGGAGGAGCCACTGTCTGTGGCCAGGGTAGGGGCTGAGCCAGGCCTGTGGGCTGTGACACCCAGCATGTGGCAAGGCACACCAAACAGACATGGTATGGTGGGTGTTGGGTGCACTTTGGCACAGGGACAGATAATCTAGAGTATGAATTGGTTACATTTGGGTGTCCCCAAAGTCCCCAGTAGAGGAATGCTGAAATGTGTCCCTCTGGTTCCCTTCCTATAGCAGAGAGAAGAGAGGAACAACCTTGCTTTGAACTGTGCTGCTGCCCCCCAGCAAGCAGAGGAGGAGCTCTAAGACAGTAAACGCTTCCTTTCCTCGGGGTCTGTGTTGAGATGCACCAGCCTCTTCTGTCCTTAGAAAAACCAAGAGTTCTTGCTCTGGGTCAGGTGGGCCCACCTGAGTCCCAGGAGGTGCTGTTCTTCCTGCCCAGGGGCTCATGCCCACCCCGATGGGTCCGTGAAGGAGAAATCCCCAGTCGGGGGGGTTGTGATCAGGGAGCAATTGAAGACCTGCTGCAGGAAATTGGAGCTGCCAATCTCCTAACAATTGAAATATTTTTTTACACTGTGCATTTCGCCAACGTATGGTAAGTGCTCGGAACAAAGGTCCTATAAGTGCTCAGTATTACAAGTCAAATTCTGTTAATGCGAGTACCATTGCAATGAAACTTTCTGTATGACAAAAGCAATTTCCATGTCCTAGTCGATGGCCCACTTATTTCAAACAATATTCACTGTGCCGACGGTGATGGCTCCCTTCTCTGAGCACTCAGAGCACTGACTATCCGCCCTGCTCTCTCTGCAACACACTCGTGCACCATCTTGTACCATTCACCATTGTCTGATGCTTATTATTCTTGCCTCCCGGTCTGAATGAATAAGTCCTCAAGGACGGCTGGCCCTGCCCTGGACAGCATGGATGTGGCAGCTGCCAGGCCTTTGGTAGTTCCTGCACCAAATGTTTCCTGCTCACCTGCTAAGTGCCAGGTGTTACAGCAGGTATGAGATGACCACGCCAGGAAGATGCAGAGCCTGCACCCAAGGAGCTCACAGGCTGGCAGGGGAAGTGGCCCAGTAAACTGCCATCATGACTGGGTATGAGGTCCATCCTGTAACAGGACTTAGAGATCCACGAAAGTGGTGCTTAACACAGACAGTAGGAGTCCAGGAAGACTTCCCAGAGGAAGCAACATCTAAAATAAGACTTGAAAGATGAATAGGAGGCATCCAGGCAGGTGGGTGCAGGGAAGAGTCCAGGCAGTGGGGCAGTGGTGGGAGCCAGACTAGAATTCCAGGTAGTTGGATCAGCATAATGATAATAATAGCTCACTTTCATCAGACACTTGCCATTTCCAGACACATAATGAAAGTTTTACATACAATATTTCATTTAAGCCTCATACCAACCCCACTATCCCCATTCTATCGATGAAAAAACTGAGGCTTTGAAAGGATAAATATTTTGCTTAATCTACACAATCCAAGTATCATTATTACCATCATAATCATCACTATATTTATTATCTTCAGACTCCAAGTCTAAATTCGCCTCTTCCAGTGAGTTAGGTTTCTTACTGACCTTCCCTAATGACAAGATTGCAATGCCAGTAATGGGCTATGGTGGGATTTGAACCCAGTACTTACACTCCAGAGGGAGGAGAGATGCTAGCAAGTCAGGGGAATGGGGCATGCTCAGTCCGGCCCAGTGTGCCGGGAGGGGTGAGGGGAGCGGGCCTGGCTGTGAGTGACAAGAAGGCTATGGAAAGACACCCAGCAAATGTTCAGGCTGGGGGAGGGTCTGCCGGCCTGCTGTCTTAGAAAGATTCCTGTGGCTTCATTGTGGAGAATGGATTCAGGAGGGCCCAGCTGGAAGCAGGGAAATGCATTAGGGGCTGCCTTATAGTCTAAGCAAGAGATGTTGGCAGCTTGGAGTCGGGCTGGGTGTGGATGGAGAGGGAGTGAAAGATGAGACAGCATTTTAGGAGGTGGACTTGATGGGGCCTCAGCCACACAGGCTGGTGGGGAGGAGAAGGAAGCTGGGACAGGCAGGGTGGCACTGGGAAGGACCCAATGACTGAGGCTGGCTCCAGGAGTGGGACAGGGCATCTGGAGGTCCCATGTCCATGCCCAAGGGGGCTGGAGGAGAAGGAGAGGCTCTGTGGGTAGCCAGACTGCCGTGTAATGAATGTTTGGGTGGCAAGTGGCACTTAGAGCTCAGCAGGCAAGGGCCTGGTGTCTCTGCAGGAGCAGCACCTCCATGGCAGGTGAAGCCCCCCGCCCCCAGGGAGGATGAGGATGGACATCAGGTGGATGCAGCCAGGCAGGCTGGTTTCCAAATAGTAGGGAGTCGGGGGAGTCAGGTCCAGAAAACAAGGAATAACCCAGATGGATGTGGGCGGGTTGCCGTAGGAAGTGGTAGGGTTGCACTTCTGGGGTGTTAAGGTGTCTGGCAGGCTCCAGAGGGAAACACTCAGGATTCACCTCAGGGTGCCCCTGAGCCAGCCTTTGTTCTCCCTGAGGACCAGGGCATCAGCGTCCCCACCTAGGGTGGGCTGAGGCAGGAGCAACGTCCTTGTCCAGTGTGGTTTGTCTCCTTTCCCAGGGCCCAGCCCAGAGGGGACACATGGTGGGCACCTGGCAAACACTGGTTAACATCAGGGCCCAGCCTCCGGTTCCCATGTGCACGCCCACCCACAACTTTTGTAGTTTGGGGTATTGACAGTGTGCCGTTTGGAAATCCTGGAAGGAGACAGAATGCTCAAGGGGATGTTTCTGAAATAGGTAGTGATGCTCCACAGCCAATATGTTGTGTGTCATGGCAAGAGAAATATTTCCAGAGATAGCGACATCGGAATGCTGCAGGAAAGCTCTAGAGAATTTAGTGCCTCTGCATCTCTTCTCCCTCTCATTAGGAGAGAACAGTGGTGTTTTAAATTCTTTAAAGTGGCTCTTCAGTCAAGGAGGAGTTTATAAAAATAATTTCTGCAGCAGGGAGGACACAGGGTGACAGACAGCAGCAGGGTGAGGGGTTGAGAGGGCCAGGAGGGGAAGCCAAGGATGCTGGAAGGAAGAGACGCCGGAAAAGGCCAGAGCCCCTAACCTCAGAGTCAAGCAGAGGGGGCTCCACCACCTGCAGCCTGGCACGGCCAAGAGGCACGGAGCAGGGAGGGCTCAGCGGGCTGATGAATGCCTGGCAG
This sequence comes from Lemur catta, assembly GCF_020740605.2. NCBI lineage: Eukaryota > Metazoa > Chordata > Mammalia > Primates > Lemuridae > Lemur > Lemur catta. The sequence continues at coordinate 20,523,987 of NC_059134.1, read as the reverse complement.
GCCCCACTGGTGGGCTCTCAAACCCCGTTATGGCTGGTCCCAGATGTGGTCACTTCTTGTCCACACAGAGCCTCTGTAGGCATGACGGAGAGCAAGGAGTCCCCTCCGGGCAGATGCAGCTCTGTTCCAGGATGCGAAGCTTGGTGGGCAGAACACAGCAGAATCTCAGCCCCCTCGGCCAGGTGTCCGGGTGCAGAAAAGTTCCGCACAACTATTCATGGCAGTCTAAGGGGACAGACTGGAGCGCATCCTAGTGAAGCGCTAGAAAACAAAGCCAGAAAGCAAACTGGAAATCATGGCAGCCCAAGAATGAAGACATTTTAAATGAAAAAAAAAAAAAAAAAAAAAAAAAAAAACTATTTTAATATCCAGAAGCAGAGAAGACTCCTGACTAGCCAAGGCAACAGGGGTGTTGTGGGGAGGGAGTGGAAGCCATTATGATGCCACCTGCTTCGGCTGGGTAGGCCGTCATCGGCAACATGCTGGCACTACATTGGCGCTCATGGAAATCCGGTGGAGGGATTTCTGTAGAACAGAGAGCCGCAACTCAGAGGTCCTGCTACTTGCCCAAGCCCTCTCAGCAAGGAAAAGGGGGAAACAGGACTCAGACTCAGGTAATCTGACTTCAATTCCAGCACTTTTTCTCAGGCAGCCTCAGGGTGGTGGATTGTCTGCAAAGACAGCCATCGACTTTCCTCCCATCCTGGTACTTACCTGCCCCTTTCCATCAAGGGGCGGAACTTACTTCCCTCTCCTTGAATCTGAGTGAGCCTTGAGCCTTGCTTTGACCAGGAGAATGTGCAGTGACACCACACCAGGTCCAGGTCTTGGCCTCAGGAAGTGCAGCAGAACCCACTTTCATCACCTCCTTGGGATCCAGCCATGTGGAGAAGCATGGCTGGGCTGGTGTCTGATAAAGATCATGTGCATCAATGGATCCGAGGAGAGGGGAAGCCTGGCCAGCCCTCCACCCACCCCAGGTGCCAGACATGCCAGGGAAGCCACTGTGGATGTTCCAGCCCCAGCTAAATGCTGCCTTGTGAACGGCCCAACCTGATACCACATGGAGTAGGAGAGCTGCCCAGTGGAGCCCAGCCACCCACAGAATCATGGAAAATAATAAACCACTGTTGTCTGTTATACTGCGCTGGATACATGAGCCACCCAATTAGTGCAAACTCTCTTCCTGGGGCCCTAATATTGGAAGGACCTGCCCAGGCTGTCTTCCTGGCTCTGATAACTGAACTAAACCAGCCAGGACTGATCCAGAGACCCAGCTACCATTCCTGATGTGCTTGTTCCTTCAACCCTGCTGTACAGCTAACACTGTGCCTGCTGTGACCCTTCTTCAGCTGTGTCCTACTCTCACCTGGGACCGGGAATCCCATGAGAACAGGACAGTTCTTTGCTTCGCTTTCTCTCCAGACTTAGGGACACTTCTCTACACACAAAGGATGCTCTGCTTGGTCATGATGTTGATCGTTCGGTCTGTCTGCCCATCTAACTGACTGTTAGGTTAAATGCCCAAATCAGATTCCACTGATAATTCACTGAAAGTGCCTCTCTAGTGGGTGACTTTTTTCACTGGGATAATTCAATTCCATTTTGTATGTTGTTGTTAACCAGAAGAGCTTGGTCCAGCTGGGGAGAACAGGCTTTTTGACTTTTGCCATATTGGTCTTCCCTCCATGGAAGCCATTGTAGGCAGCTCAGAGATCTCAGAATATTCCCCCACTCCCCACCCACCGTGCCCTAACTGGCTGTACCTGTCATGCACACTGTGCCCCAGCTAATAGCGTGTTGTCATGTAAACTAATTATCAAGTGACTGATGTCAGTTTCCCTTTCCTTGGGGATGGCAGAAGGACTGGGGACCTGGGGAGGAGAGAGCAGGAGAGTGGGGGACAGAGAATGGAGCCACATCTTTTCCATGGAGGGGAAACTCCACGGGATCTGGGCACTCCCTGCATTTCTCCACTTCCAGCCACCCCTGTGAGCCTCTGCAGGGAGATTTTTCTGAATAATGGAACATTTTCCTGTTTTAATCAGATGCAATTTTGCAAGCAGTTTTTATGATTTAGCAAGTCCATTAAAACTGGCATTTGTTCTGCTCTGACACTCGAAAGGGGCTCCGCAGAGCATAAACATTGGAAATTACTTGTAGGCAAAGACAATATTAAAATTCCCCAGCCTGGGCCTGTTGTCTGAGAAATTCTTTTATCAAGCACCATGCCAGCTACCATCACAGGCGCTGGAGATATATGCTGCTTCCTCTTTATGCACTAGCTAGGGGCACTGGAAAGCGATGTTATCTCTCAGTGCTTTTGGCATCGGGGTTGAGTGGATCTTAAAGGGAACTCACTGGAAGAGCAGGTCACAAAGTGCAAAATCTCAAGGAAGAGGGTGGGTGAGCACATCTGTAAGGACAAGCCTGGAAATTGCTTTCCTGCCCCCAGTGAATGATAGGGTATATTGGCACGTAATTAAGAAGGTCAGTTTTGTCAATTTTACTTGTAGTCGATTCTCAATTATCCATGTACTAATAGATGACCAGGGTCAAGTGAGAACTCTCCGATTGCCCTCTCTCTGCTTCCCAGCAGGGCCTCCTCTCCCCATGGAACTGAAGGACAGCAGTGCAAGAGAGGCTTTGCGGAGCACCTCCCCTCTCCCAACCAATGCGGCAGCAGCGGAAGAAATCACAAAAGGTAAAACTTGGCAGATCAAACTACATAAAATTAAGAATGCTTGTGCATAACAAACTATTTTTATAAGAAAACAAAGACTGAAGAAAAATATTTGCTTCCAACATTTCAGAGTGTTAATGTTTTAATATAAATAATTAATATACAAATTGATAGGAACAGTCTAAGAGTCAAGATGGGGTGGGGGTGGGGTGAAGAGAACAAACACAAAACAGGCAAAGAATATGAACAGTGATTTATGCAACACAAAGATCTGAAAAGTAAACATATGTTGAAAAGGGCAACCTCAGTTACAAATAAAGAAAAACAAAGATAAAATAACATACTGTTTGGACTTCCAGCTAAACATGGAGGATTGAACAAGTGTGTTTATTTCCTCTCCCTTCCAAATCTCCACTAAAATGAAAATAAAGAATATAAAAAGGCATAAACTCACAAGAACCCGAAGAACAGCATCCTTAGACAGCATCATGTAAAAGATATCAACTATTTCTGTAAAACAGAAGGCAGTGGTAACTGGGAGAGGACACCAAAGACTACAGGTCTAAAGAAAGAAGACTGCCAGGAAGCTTGTGGACTCACCTGCAAAGCTCCAAAGGTGCTGGAACCAGAGGGCCTCAGGCTCAGGAATAGACAGGAAAGCACCAGAGGCAGATCAGCAGGCTTCATGTGCTAGAGAGAAAGATGTAGAGGGTGGGTCACGGTGGGATTCAAGGCTGAGGACGAAGGTACAAGATTTTTAGTTCCAACAATGTAGTGGCCCAGATAACCAGAACGCATGCCTGTGACAAAGACCTAGAAAGGCAAGCATGCTTTAAATGCAAAAAGTAAGACAATTCACCCATGAGCCAGACACAGAATCTGGAGCAGGAAGTGCTTGAATTGACACTGCGGTACCTGCATGATTTTGTCAGCTTTGGGAACCCAAGCATATGGAGTTAATGTGCGTGTGGGACTCAATGACTAGGCATTGTTCTTTCTGAAGAGGAGTGTCAGAACTGAGGTCTTTGCATAGAACCTTGACCTCAAATGATTACACTTCCTTGAAAGAGTGGAATAGAGAATGTCCACTGCTGTTAGTCCAGGAAGATAAGGAAGTTGGTCTACCTCTACTTGGATAAAGAACAGGGTGAAGTTCTCACCTGTAATTTATAACCATGGACCAACTCCTTATGCAGATTTGGTATTTGACTTTACACTAGCTTTTTCATATAGAAACAAACTGATAATGTTATATTAAAAAGTGGTTCTGAATTAGTGATACATTTGGCACCCCTAACATAAGCAAACGCGTAATGTCCTCAGAAGAGCATGTTCTCATCTAAGTTTGCCCAGAATTCTAAAGATAAAACCCTGTTGAAGATGAGCTCATGATCCAAAATTCAAAAACACAAAGAAGAACTTAGGTGGTAAAAGGAAGAAGAAAAGGAAAGAAGATTACCACAAAAGTTAGGGCAACGGTTTTCTTTGGAAGGGGAGGGGTTGTAACTGAGAAGCACATGAAGAGGACGCTGGGTGCTCAAGAAATATTCTATTTCTTGAAATAATTGAAGACATAAAAGAAGAGATTGAAAATGTAAGAGGTAAATTTGACCCTCCAAAAAGTTCTAGAAATGAAATATATAGTTATTAATGTTAAAAATTCAGTGGAGTGCTTAAGCAGTTCAGTTGACCCTTGAACAACATGGATTTGAACTGCATGAGACCACTTATAAGCAGATTTTTTTCAACCAAAGGCAGATCGAAATGGAGTATCAAAAATGAGTTTCAAAATCCACATATAGGGAGGGCTGACTTTTCATACATGCCGATTCTGCAGGAACTTGAGTATGTGCAGATTTTGATATTCACGATGGTCCTGGAACCAAATCCCCCACCTATACCAAGGGACCACTGTATTAGACATAGCTGAAGAATTAGTGAACTAAAACATACATCTTAAGAAATTACCCATAATGCAACACAATATTAAGAAATGGAAAATATTAGAGATTAAGAGACATAGAGACTGAAATAAGAATGTTCATATAGTTAATAGTAGTTAAAGAAGGACAGAAGAAGGAGACTAGGGAAGAGGCAATATTCCAAGAGATAATGATTGGGAATTTTCCAGAATTGGAAATACTCGTATTTGGGAACATAAAGAATCCCATGTAGGATAAATAAAACTAAATGCACACCTGGCAACATTGCTGTGAAGCTGCAGAGCAACAAAGGCAAAGAAGATTTTTGAAACAAGCAGAGATAAAAGTTACAAATTACCTACAAAAGAACACTTGTACTGACTCCAGACTTCTCACAAGCAACCATAGACTCCAGAAAATAAAGGAAGGACATATCTAAAGTTCTGAGAGGAAATAACTGTCAGCCTTTATTTTATACATAGCTAGACCATTTTTTCAAGAGTGAGGGTGAAGTAATAACATTTTCAGATACAAAAAGATTGAGAGTTTTTAACTGCAGAGCTTTGCTGAAAGTATTACTATGAACTAAAGGCAAGAAAGCATATAAAAACATAGCAAAAAAACATAGTACATGTCAGTAAATTGTAACAAGCCTATGCTGATAGAAAAAAAACAAACAGATAATAATAATGACAATGATAACAAATTGAGGGTGTAAATTAAAATGGAATTAAAATATGAACAACATAATATTAATATATAAGTTGGGGAAGAGGTGATAGGAGTTGAAATAAATTCTGAAGTCCTTGTTCTATTTGGGAGGAAAGCAGAAACTAATTAACTTCAGATTTTATGTTAAATATAGATGCAAAAAAATTAAGGAAACACACTTAAAAAGTCAAAATAGAATGTATAACTTCCAAAACAGTAGGCAGAATAGGAGAGGATGATTTTTTTTACATGCCTTAATTATTTCAATAGAAGGCATGGAAGAAGAAAAACAAAGCAAATGAAAAGTAGGGTATGGTAGATTACATTTTCTGAAAATGGCCACAACAAAATTTTCTAATCCCACATGCACATCCAGAACTTTGTCACTCACGTTCAAGAAGGGGAGACCATTACCCCTTCCCTCAAAACTGGGAAAGACTTTGTACCTACCTTGACCAATAGAATATGGTGGAAGCAATGCTGTGTGATTTTGGAGGCCCGATCATAAAAGGCAATATGGCTTCCACTTAACGTTCTCTCTCTCTCTCTTTCAAGAGTCTTATCTGTGCAACTTGGCTACCATATTATGAGGAACACCCAGTCATATGGAAAGGCTGCATGTAAGTTGTTTGGATCAACAGCTCCAGCTTAGGTCTCAGCAGACAGCCAGCACCAACCACCAGAGAGTGAGCGAGTTCTGAGATGATTCCAGCCTTCAAGGCTTCCAGCTAAGGCCCCACACGGCATGGAGCTCTTCCTTGTCCAGTTCCTGACCCACAGAACCTGTGAGCATTATAAATGGCTATTTTATACCACTAAGTTTCGGGGAAATTTGTTATATGGACACAATATGTGGAATACAAGAGTAAATGAAAAGCACAAAATAAAATGGTAGCATTAAATCCAATATATAAATAATTGCAAAAATATAAACTGACTAAACTTACTTACTAAAACAAAGATTGTCAGATTGGATTTTTTAAAAAGCTATGTGTTGTTTATAAGAGATATATCTGAAAAGTAAGGACACAGAAAACTTGATCATAAAAAGATTAGAAAAAGATACAGCAGTCACATATCAATCCAAAGAACACTGGGGACTGAAGTATTTTGTTGTATATCAATATAGTTTTTATTATTAAGAGTAGAGATAGACACTACTTGACATTAAAAGGAACCATTTGCAATGAATATATAGCATAGTTGACTGTTGAACAACTTGGAGGCCAGAGGTGCTGAATACCCTGTGTAGTCAAAAATTTGTGTATAACTTTTAACTTCTCAAAACTTAACTACTAATAGCCTGCTGTTTACCAGAAGCCTTACTGATAACAAAAACAGTCAACGAACACATATTTTGTATGTTATGTGTATTATATTCTGTATTCTTACAATAAAGTAAGCTAGAGAAAAGACAGTGTCATTAAGAAAATCATAAGGAAGAGAAAATATATTTACTATTCTTCAAGTAAAAGTGGATCATCCTGAAGGTCTTCATCTTCATCAACTTCCCATTGAGTAGGCTGAAGAGGAGGAGGAGGAGGAGGTGGAGGAGGAAGAAGAGGGGTTGTTTTTGCTGTCTCAGGGGTGGCAGAGGAAGAAGAAAATCCATGCAAAAGTGGACCCGTGTAATTCAAACCTGTGTTGTTCAAGGGTCAACTGTAATTCTAAATTTGCATGAAACTAATAATATAACCTTAAAATATATAAAATCACAATTGACAGAATGCTAAGGAGAAATTTACATATCTAAAATCATAGTAACAACTGCAACATTGCTCTCAGCAATTGATAGATTAAGTAGATAAAAATGACTGAGGACAGGCCAGGCGCGGTGGCTCACGCCTGTAATCCTAGCACTCTGGGAGGCCGAGGCACGTGGATTGCTTGAGCTCAGGAGTTCAAGACCAGCCTGAGCAAGAGCGAGACCCCGTCTCTACTAAAAATAGAAAGAAATTATCTGGCCAACTAAAATATATATATAGAAAAAATTAGCCGAGCATGGTGGTGCATGCCTGTAGTCCCAGTTACTCGGGAGGCTGAGGCAGTAGGATCGTTTAAGCCCAGGAGTCTGAGGTTGCTGTGAGCTAGGCTGATGCCAGGGCACTCACTCTAGCCCGGGCAACAAAGCGAGACTCTGTCTCAAAAAAAAAAAAACAAAAAAATGAGTAAGGACAAAAGGTTTGAGAAACACAACTAACAAGCATGAGCTGCACCTAACAATTGAAGAATGCACATTCTTTTCAAATGCTAACAGCACATCTACAAAAATAAACTGTGTACGGGACCCTAAAACAGGTCTCAACAAATACCAAGGAACTAGTGTCATACAGACCATGTACTTGATCCATGGTATAATTAAGTTAGAAATAAATTTTTAAAATCTTTTTAGAATATCCCATATAGTCATAAATTTAAAAACACACTTTTAAATAATTCATAGATCAAAGAAGGGATAAAAATGGAAATTATAAAACACTTAGACTTAAAAGATAATAAAAATATGACATATCAAAACATGTAGGATGCAATTACAGTGGTAATTAGCCAGAAATATATACCCTCAAATGCTTAAATCATAAAAAAGAGAGATTAAAAAGTTAATTAGGTAAGACTTTAACTCAAAAAGTTAGAAAAGGAAGATGGGATAAATCCAAAGAAGGTAGAAAAGAGAAAACAAAACAATAAAGATACAGGCAGAATTTAATGAAATTAAAAATGTTATAAGAGAGGAGTTCGTTAAAACCAGAACCTAGTCCTTTCAAAAGACTAATTAAATAGACAAACCTCTGACAGGATTGTTGAAAAAGAGAGAGAGAGAGAGAAAGCAAATAAATTGTATTAAGATGGCAAAAGGAGTTATAACTCCAGATGCAAAAGAGATTTTGAAAATCATGAACTTAATATGAATATACTTTTGTAAATACACTAAGAACCATAGCTAAAATGCAGTTTCCTAGGGAAAAAAACTTACTAAGACTTGGAAGAAATTTAAAAATCAGAATGGGCTTATAGTCATTAAAGAAATTGAATACACAATTAAAAATCTGTCTATTCAGCAATAATAGATACGACTTACAAAACATCAGTCTCAGGTGGTTTTACAGGGAAGTTGTACCAAACATTCAAGACACAGAAAATTGCAGTCTTATACAAAATGACTCAAACCAGTGTTTCTCAAACTTAAAGGGCAACCAAGTCACCTGAATCTTGTTCAAATGAAGATTCTGATCCAGTGAGTTGAGGGTGGAGCTTGAGATTCCACATTGCTAACGAGCTCCCAGGTTAGGCCAGATACAAAGGCTTCTTCTATAAGTCAGTAAGATAAAGATAAAAAACCCAATAGGAATTTGGGCAAAAGTTATATACATTCAGTCCACAGAAGAGGAAACTTAAATGCCAATGAAAAGATGTCCAATTTCACTGTTACTAACAAATGCAAACTAAGAGTGAGATACTGTTTCACCAATTAGCAAATATGGCTTGCTGACAAGATGGACTGCGGGCAAACATGTAGAGCAAGAAAACCCTCTCATGGTAGGGGAGATGATAAATTGGTACATCTACTTTGGAGAGCAATTGGCCAACATCTAGTGAAGTTGAAGAAGCAAATATATGCTATGACATTGCATATACAGTGTGTGTATATACCTAGAGAAATTTTTGTGCATGTGCTCAGGGAGAAAAGTACAAGAATGTTCAGAATAGCTCTGTATGTAACAGTGAGAAATTGGAAATTATCTAAATCTCCATTAATAGAAAAATGAGTGAATAATTAAATACTATACAGTAGTAAGGCTACATGTACAACATTGATAGATTCAAAAAAATATTGAAAAAAGCAATTTGAAAATCAATAGATATACTCTGATACCCTTATATGAAAAAAATGTAATGCAATAGCATATATTGTATACCATATATATGTAACAAAATTATAAAAACATGCATAGAAATAAAAAATACCAGGACAGTGGTTACAATTGAAGAGGGAGAAAAATAGGATAGACAAGGAGTATTTGTCAACTGAATCTATTATGTTTTATTTCTTAACCCCAAAAAAGATAGGAAGCAGATATAGCAAAATGTTAAGAATGAATGATTTAACAGAACTGAAGGGATAGGTATGTCAGTATTTTGACAATATCCACAATACTTTTCTGTATATTTGTAAAATTTATGATAATAATAACGTAGAAGGCTTATGACTAAGAGAGTGAAAGAGGGTATATCAGCAAATGAGAGATATCTTTAAACATCTTTGTTTTTTTTTTTTAAGATAGAGTCTCACTCTGTTGCCCAGGCTAGAGTGAGTGCCATGGCGTCAGCCTAGCTCACAGCAACCTCAAACTCCTGGGCTCAAGCAATCCTTCTGCCTCAGCCTCCCGAGTAGCTGGGACTACAGGCATGTGCCACCATGCCCGGCTAATTTTTTCTATATATATTTTTAGTTGTCCATATAATTTCTTTCTATTTTTAGTAGAGACAGGGTCTCGCTCTTGCTCAGGCTGGTCTCAAACTCCTGACCTCGAGCGATCCTCCGCCTCGGCCTCCCAGAGGGCTAGGATTACAGGCGTGAGCCACCGCGCCCGGCCTTAAAGATCTTGAAATGGTCACTGTTGAAGCTGGGGAGGGGGGCTGCTACAGAGAACACAGCCAACCTGCCCTGGTTTTGCTCTCAGATGTAAGAGACATCAGAGAGTAGGATATCTGGAGTGGAATCTGGGGAGCTGACTGAAAATCCATACATAGTACCAAACAGTAGCTGCCCATCCTCACACTATGCAGAATTCTCAGCTGGCAAATTTCTATCATTTAAACTAAAAAAATAAAAAATTTATATTTCTTCTAAGAAGAAATTGGGTAAGCCTAAAGCAAGGATTCTGCTTTATTTTAACCATTAGGAGTCCCCGGTAAAATGACTGGCTCACAGCCTAATCACCCCAAGTTGAAATCCATCAGTCACTCAGTTATCTACACGAACACAAAGCTCCCAAGTGGCTTTTTAGTCTCTTATTTTTATATATGAAAGGATATCCAAGAATTCCAAATACTTGAGATTATTAAGAAAAGAAACAACAGGAAAACTAACTCTGGAAGAAGAAAATGCAGGCAACAGAAGATAATTTAAAAGCAAACACTAAAAGACTCTAGTTAGATCCTGAGGGAAATTCGGAAGACTTTGTATCCATGTAACAAGAGCAGCATGCTATTTTTAAAAAGAAACAACCAAAACACAAAATATTTCTTGAAAATTTATATATATATTAGATATTTCATAAATTTTAAAAATTTAGTAGACAGTTAAGAAGATAAGGTCAAAAATATCTTCCTGAAAGAGAACACAAAGAAAAAGAAAATATGCAAGAAAAAATAAAAGATATAGAAAATCAATTCAGGTGGTCCATCATCTGATTAAGAGAATCCCAGAAAGAAAACAGAGAAAATACGAGGAATGAATGTTTAAAAAAATATATACTACAAAAGAATTTCCCAGAATTGAATAGAATATTCATGTGGAATGGTTCTGTGGAATGCTCAAGAAAATGAATGAAAATTCAGAACCCCAAGGGTAAAGAAAGATGGAGTGTGGAGAACAATGTACAGGCATCAGGTGAAGGTGACAGGCCACCTGCAGAGAACTAGAATCAGACTGGCATCACACTTTTTATCTGTAACACTAGATGCAAGAAGACATTGGAGCAAGACTTTAAAGATCTGAATGGAAATAATTTCCAAGACAGAAACCTAGAATCCTGTACCTAAATGTGTACAACAGCAGAACAAATATACTTTCAGGCACAGAAGGATTCAGATGATTTGTCTTTCATGTACTATTTCTTAGGATTTTACATGAGGATTGTTCCTGAAAAACGGAATACATCAAGAAAGAAGAAGAGATAGACTGCAGAAAACACTGGATCCTGTCCAAGAAAGCAGTAAGGAGCAATCCCAGGACTGACTGGTGTCCAGACCTTCCAGAGAGCAACGAGTCCAGATTAGAACAGGTGGAATGAGGTCTCTGGGAAGAGGTTTCCAAGAAAAACAGAAGAGAGGCTTGTAGAATACCTAATGTAATATAACACTGAAGGAGAAAAAAAAAACCATGAGGAATTCTATAAAGGCAAATAATGCAAGACACAGAGAAAAGAATTAGAAACTCGGGAGGGAAAATCAGAAACTATTCAAAAAGAATGTGTAACTAATTTGATGAGTCGGTAAACAATATTTTCATAAGCAAAGCAATAGACATCATTTATTGATTTTTACCAAAAATAGTAATATTGAAAGGATGAGGGAAGGGGAGTTGGGGGTGGTGTAAGAAAATTAAACAATCAACCTTCACAACAGGGAATCAATAGATGATGTGTAAAGTATATAAATCAAGAAATATCAGTAAAAACATATTACTTAGGAATACAAAAGTAATTGGTAGAATAAACAAATCCAAAAGATTAAAATGGTGGCCCTTGGGGAACCGAACTGAAATTGTTGAGAGGGGTAGAACCAGGAACTGCTATATTTCATAATAAGCCTTTGGGTACATTTGGCTTGTAAATCATTCGGCTTATTTTGATTTTTAAAAGCAGCCTTTTTCAGGTCCTGGCAAGCTTTGAATGCTTCCAGAGAGATTGCACTCTATTCTGTATGCACAGGGAAGCCATGGGAGGGTTCAGAAGCTAGGAGGGACGTAATCAGGTGTAGATCCTGGTACAGCAAAGCCTCTCTCTAAATGGGACTTCGATGGCTGAATATGCACAGTGATGGTGTGTTCTAACCAAATGCTTAGGGCTACACCAAAGCAAGGGCACTAACTTTTAAAAATCTGATCCTTTATATTTCAAACATAATCAAAATGGTTTTTGTGGGAAAAGGTAGAATTTTCTGGACTTTACTTACCCTTATTTTATGATCTACTATTGATTTATTTTGAGCTACATAGAAGAGTTGGAGAGTGGGTGTACCATTATATTTTTCAGTGCTTAGGGTCTTTGAAGTTTGTAGTTCAACCCTGGCTCTAGGTAAGTCTGAGCCATCTTTGCCTCTTGTATTTCAAGCCCCATAGTTCTAGTAACGAAGCCTAAGATGGTATTGACCTTACCAACAACCACACATACGGCTCAAGTTGAGCTCATGGTGGGCTAAAACCTCAATTTGTCCCTACCACTCTTCATGAACTGCCATCAAGTCATTATCTCATCACTCTCCTACTCTTTTGCAACTCATTTTTAAACTCAAGTATAGGATTATAAGCACTACTATTAAATCACTCCTAGTTTCAGTCCCATATGGTAATCTCGTTGGATATTTGTGAATGTTGACCCTACCCTTGTTCCCTTCCAACTTTAAGTCATTTATAAATTGGATATAGTTGTTTTCTAGGTTTTCATTTCAAATCATTGATACATATGCTGAAGAGGATTAGGTTAAAAAAAATTGTCCTATGGCACGTGCCTGAGACTTCCCTAAAAGTTAAAGACAACTAATGGCTTTCAACTAGAGAAACCTGATGGCTGATGGCCAATGGCTGCTTGAAGCCCTGCCTGGGAAAGATTCTGAAGCTCCATCTGGATTCTGAGGAAAAGAGAGACGTGATAGATTAGCAATGAGTGTCTGTCTAGGGGTGGGAGTGAGGGGAATGAGGGTACAGGTTTCACAAATTGCCATCCCTGCTTCAGAATAGCCCCAAAGCTATTCAACTGCATTATTTGCATTTGTTTTTCAACCTTTTAATCCATCAGGCAGGGCTGTCTCCAATCCACATTTCTCCACCTTGTTCCTAAGGACAGGAGAGACTTTGTCAATTATAGTGCAGAATCAATACGCATTATGTCTGTAACATTCTCCTTATCTACCAGTCTAGTAGTAACCCTATCAAAGAGGAAAATGAGGTGACTTTCGAATGCTTCATTCTTGGTGAACCCGAGGCAGAGTTCCTAATGACTACTACTTTATTTTCTAAAATTGGGTGCAATATCTTTAGATTGCCTGTCTCCTGGATGTTTTCCCAGCCTCCATGAGTTCTCCAGATTTTCAGACAGCAGCTCTGAGATCCTATCAGTAAGTTTTCAGCATCAGAGAAGTAAGTCATTTGGGCCTGGGGATGGGAGAGAAACTAATATGTCTTAATAACTCCTTAATACCTCCTTACCTATTGGTTACCATTTTTGTTACTGTTGCATTCATTATAAAAATAATGCATGTTTATTCCAGAAAACCTGCAGGCTCTGGAAAGACGAAAGGAAGAAAAATCGCCCACTGTCTCAGCTTCTTTTTCTATTTTTGAGAGTTTGCGTCTGCGTTGTTTTATATAGCTATGACCATAATGTGTGTGCAATATTGTATTCTGGTTTTTCACATAGTATATCCTGTGAATTTTTCAAGTCAATATTAATTTTTCATCAGCATAATTTTTAATCACTGCATAATATTCTATCTCGGGGATGTATCGTGGTTTACTTAACCATTCTGCTACTGTTGGCCATTTGGGGCATTTCCATCATTTTCCTACTTAAAATGCCTGTTCTTTTATGTACTCATGATTTAATAAGTGTGGATTATGTGCCAGGCACTGTGCTAGGAGCTGGGGAGGCAAAGATGAAGAAAGGGAATAAACAAATAATGGCAGAGCCACCGAAGAGGACAGCCCTGTGGGCAAGTCAGGAAATCCTCCGAGTGAAGGCTGCAGGTCATTAAGAGCTTTGGGTGCCGTGGCAGGAGCTGCTGAAGAACTTGAAGCAGTGGCCAGAAAGCCTGTGTGTGAGTGTCTGCCCTGCTCCCACAAGCTAGGGGACCACAGGCAAATCACTTAGCCCCTGCGTCTCATTTTCTTTTTCTGAAAATGAAGGATGCTAATTGATCTGCTACCTGCCCTTCAGGGTTACTATGAGAATCAAAGGAAAGGAATCGATATGAGTTTTGTCAACTGGAGAGCAGCAATAAAATGGAAGCACTGTAGCAGAGGCTAGATAAATCCTTGTGGAATTGAATTAAATTCAATTCCTCTTTCAGAAACCCAGCTGGGAGTGGGAGAGAGGGAGAGGAGGGGACAGGGTGGAGGTGAGGAGGGCCTGCCCCTCTGGGCACCTTTCGGACAAGGAGAAGAAGGCAGAGGGAGCTTTGGGAAAGCCAAGCAACCAGACGGAGGAGCCCCTCGTGTGACTGTGTGTGGGAGCCACTTCCCTCTGCCCGGGGGGAGCGATCATATATGATGCGTACGCTCATGCACTCACACACCTTGGAAGCTTTTCTGAAATGCATTCATCACTTCCCAGGACTTTTTACAGGCATCAGCTCATTAGAGAAAATGAGAGAAGAACATCACCACTACCATGAGAGATGAACAAATGGGTTGTAATTATTATTATTCCCATTTCACATATGAGAAAATGGAGGCTCAGAGTGTTCAAATAGCCTAAGAGCAGACAGTTAATAAGTAGAAGTCAGCCTCTGACAGGATGCCCTGGGCTTTTCTTTGCACCCCTCCAGGCCACAGCTGGACAGGCAGGACTTAAAAACAGGTGGCCTTGAGTTGGGATAAAAGGACAGTGAAAGATGAACCCCAGCCCTGTCAGCACCCCTCCCCCAGGCTCCTCCTCTTCCAGTTTCCCAGCCTCCTCCTCCCGGGAATGAGGACTCGGGAAGGATTTGCCAGTAGGAAACTGCCTGTGGAAGCCTGGGAAGACGTGCAGAGACCCCAGAAACCCTGGTTCCCCCTTCCTCCCGCATTGGACTTAAACAGCTCTGGATACCAACAGATGAAAGGGAAACCTTAGGACATTTGATGTGTTGCAACAGTGTAACTGACTCCAAATTGCCTTGGCAAGATCAAACCCCAAGGCTACAAGGTAATTCCATCCTGAGGAATGTCTTTTGTTTCTTTGTTCTGGTTTTCACTTCTAATTTGAGGCAGTGGATAAATAAGCAAACAAAAGTGCTCATGCAAATCTCAGAGTCTTAGGGAAGGGGAAGCCTTAGGCTCTTACATTCTCTGCATTTTTTTGTCCCTAAGCTTTTGGAAGCTATAATTGCCCATTGAAAAGTCTTGGCCAGAAGGACTAGATTGTCTTTGTCCAGAACAGAGCCATCCTTGTGGAGTCTGAACTGTGGACAGTGGAATCAGGGATGTGAGTGGGGTGATCCAGCTCACACTTGCCCTCACTTCCTGTCCCCATTGTCTCCAGGATCAGGTGATGGGGTCTCTCTCCTCCCCACAGGTGCCTTGGGAAGGGCATCAGGATAGGCAAAAAGGTCTGGTGTCCTATACAGGACCCCACATTCGAATCTTATCTTTGCCCCCATGAAGTTGTGGAGTATTAGAAAAATTGCTGTACCTCTCTGGGCTTCCGTCTCTGTAAAGAAAACAATCCCTTATTAAGGACTGGATCCATCTTTTGTTGGGACGACTTGTGCTGTTGTCCTAGGGTTAACCTGCAAGACCCACCTTTAAGAAGGTGGAATCTCACTGGAAGGAGGTGGGTAGTGCTAGTAGCAAAGAAAAGGAGACTCTTCCCACAAGAAATCTGCAATTCAGAGGGAGATCTAGGTGCCTGAGAAGGGTGTAAATACTGCGCATTATAAATGTCTTGTCTGGATTCTGCTGGGGGATAGACACTACAGTGATATCTGCCACATGGAGGGAAATCCAGAGATACAGAACTCTTGGGACCAATGGGGTGGGGATAAGGCCTTCAAGCCCTAGTGGGCCAGTCACAGCTGGTAAACCAGATGGCCTAGTTGAGTCATCTCTGTGTCCCCACTTTGCAATCCCCGTGTTTCTCTTAAAGTATTATTTGAACCAAGTTCCAACTTTGCCTTCCCTGTGCCATGGGGAAGAAAGGGGAGGATTCTGTCCCTCCCTTGAGGCTGAGGTTAAGGGAAAGCTGACTAGTATCAGCAACTGTCACATGGGAAGGTCCCAGGGGAAAGATGACTCTTAGATACAGAGACAAGATGCATGGGCCGTCTACCCCTCTCATACAAGAAAATCCTTTCCAATAGCCACTTTGGAGGTTCTTGTCTTATTTTTATTAAAGAAAGGTAGCATTTCTTTATAGTAATAAAATGTAGAAAACGTTCATTCAGAATGATTTGCTTCTTGGCCGGGCGCGGTGGCTCACGCCTGTAATCCTAGCTCTGGGAGGCCGAGGCGGGTGGATTGCTCGAGGTCAGGAGTTCGAGACCAGCCTGAGCAAGAGTGAGACCCCGTCTCTACTAAAAATAGAAAGAAATTATCTGGACAACTAAAAATATATATACAAAAAATTAGCCGGGCATGGTGGCTCATGCCTGTAGTCCCAGCTACTCGGGAGGCTGAGGCAGTAGGATCGCTTAAGCCCAGGAGTCTGAGGTTGCTGTGAGCTAGGCTGACGCCACGGCACTCACTCTAGCCCGGGCAACAGAGCGAGACTCTGTCTCAAAAAAAAAAAAAAAAACAGAATGATTTGCTTCTTGAGCAAAGGAACGAGGGGAGGAGGGGGCCTGGGGTGGGGCCTTGAAAGTCTTCAAACTTTTATGTTAGAAAAAAATGCTTTTTTTTTTTTTTTTTTACCAAAATCTTATTCAACATGTAAAACTGATCAAATGAGGTGCTCTGGTTGAAGAGGAAGATGAGGCAAAGTCTTTCCCAGTTGGACCCTTCCTGTCCCTACTCCATCTGAGATTGTCCCCTGTGGCACTTCCTCAGGATCCTAAGGACCCATGACAAGTGCTTGACAAGCACTAATTTTATTCCAATTCTCCATTTATAAATGAGGCAACCTAAGTCCAGAGAAGTGAGGTGTCCCACCCATGACACACAGCTGGTTAGCAGTAGAAGCGGGACTCTAGCCCAAAGGACAGCTCCCCACACGGTGTAACATGGCAGGTGGGACTTTTGGTTCTGAGCACCCAGGTGGCATGGCACAGACTCCAAGGTGCTGCTGGACAGGGTGGGGGTAGGGAGGCTGGGTGGGGTTTCTGGTAGATGCAGGTCTAGATAGTGCCTGACTCTCTGTCCTCACAAACAGCAAATGCCTCCGAACAGTTACAGCCCCTGTGCCCTTTTAGTGACATCCAAGCTAGCTGCAGGATGACTGCTCTAACAATGCACACACCTGCTACAAATTAGACCTTCCACATTATTTTGAATCAGTTGATATAAAAAAGTTTGGTGGCATTCAAAACCATTAGCATTATCACGAGGTATTTTAACACTACATTTGTCAATGAAAGAAAAGGAAGTGCTCTGAGAGTCTTTAAATAAAATTTCAACGGCTGCAAATTTTTGAATGTGCTGCTAACTTTTGCACATAAAGTTACTTGTCAATGGAGATCTTTATGAATTTGAAGAGATCAGTATTGAAAACCTGGAACAAGAATTAAATAGAGACATTTCAAACATAAAGCCAGATCTAAAAAGTTATGTTCATGAAAACAACATTAAGTTATCATTTAAAATTAGAAACCATTTTCTAATGTCTAATATCTAAATTCTATGCAGATTTAAATTTTCATATCATCCCTAATACTTTGTGTTTTTATTCATTCCTTCCACAAATACAAGTTGAGAGTCAGGCAATATTCTAGCTCTAGGAAATACATCACTGAATAAACAGACAAAAAAATCCCTCTCCTTAGGGAGTTGACATTCTAGTAGAAAGAAGCAAAGAATAAATAATAATATAATAAATATAGTATGTCAGGAGATGAGTACTATGGAAAAAATTGGGCAGAGTGAAAAAGATTGAGAAAATAAGGTGGTCAGGGCAAGCCTTATTAAAATGGCAACATTGAGCAAAGATTTGGAGGAGGTGAGAAAATAAGCCACAATAGACACGTGGGGAAAATATTCAGGCAGCAGAAAGAATAAGTGCAAAGGCCCTGGGGCAGGGCAAATTTGGCATGTTCAAAGGACAGGAAGGAGGTGTTTGTGGCTCGAAAGGAGTGAGTAGTAGATGAGTTCAGGGAGGTGATGGGGACCAGATGGGGAGGGGCTTGTAGACATTTTAAGAGTGTTTCTCTTGACTCTCAGTGAATTGAGGAGCCATGTGGGATTTGAAGCAGAAGAATGACATGTGATTTATGCTCTTTAAGGCTCACCCTGGTCATTGTAGTGAGAAAGCCTGAAGTGGGGAGGTCAGAAATAGGGGACTGGTTAGGTGGCTGTCATGAGAATCCAAGGGAGAGGGGATCACGGTTGGAACAAAACAGTAGCAGTGAAGGCGGCCAGTTTATGAATGTATTCTAAAGGCAGAGGATGAAGGGTTTTCTGATGCACGATACATAGAATATGCACAGGCATATTGCATACTACACATGTAGACAATGTAGAAGATGTAGAGTATGAAAGAAGAAGATGAAGGTGACTCCAAAGGTTTTGGCGTGAACAACTGGGAGGATAACAAGATCTTACCTGAGCTGGGGCAGAATAAGTTGGTGATGACGGTGGGAACACCAGGTGTTTGGATACTGATAAGCTATTTTTGAGATATCTACTAAGCGTTTAAGAGGAGGTGTCAAGTAGGCAGTTGAATATAAAAGCCTTGTGTTTAGGGGGATTTTATTTTATTTTTTATCATAATAATATAATGTGAAAGAATGTAATGGGCTTTCCCCAGTCATGTCTTTTCCTTCCTTCCTGCCTGCCTGCCTTCCTTCCTTCCTTCCTTCCTTCCTTCCTTCCTTTGGCTGAACCTGCTATTTCTGGAGCCATCGTTCTGACTGGCCAGAGCCAGGGTCCTGCCAGCTGTTTGGTATTTTGAACTTTACCCCTGATTGTGGCAGAAAGGATGCGTGCTCTGGAGTCAGGGGGAGCTAGTTTTGTGCTGGCTCGGCCTCTCACTGGCCATGTGACAGCTGAGAACATCGCTCTGGTTTGCCAGTTCATTGAGTGTTGCTGCTTATCTCAGGACCCCCCTTTCTGTGTTTGGAAACCCATCAAGTGGCTCTTGGTTGGAGCCAGTGTCCACCAAAGGTGCCCTGTCCCCTGGCATTAAGGTGTAGGTGCACGGCCCACTCACCCTCAGATGATACCACGTGGAATTTGAATTTTAACTTTAAGGTAGGGATATAAAGGCAGAGGAAGACTTTGAAATTCAGTTGGGCAGTGGCCAAAGTGGCATCCGGTGTCCAGGGCAGTGGTGTCCTATCAGACTCTTCCTGGTGTGATCTTGGCCCTGATTCTGACCATCTTGGTTCGTGCATGGTTTCTAAGCTCCCCATACAGTCTGTGAGCTATCAATATCTTTCTCCAAAATTCCTTCTCTGTTTAAGTTAGTGAGAGTCAATTTTTGTCACTTGCAGTCATGAATGCTGACTGATCCACTAACCTAGGGCAGCCTACTTACCTCCTGGGAGGCTCAGTTTGCTCTCCTATAAGATGGAGATAATATGCATTGCACAGAATTAAATGAGACTGTAGTTTCCAGCACCTAGCATGGTAGTTGGCAAATAGTAGACACTTAAACAATATTGTTTAATACTTCCCAATAATAAACTCTCTTTCCCTTGGCTGGCCTTAGTGGCTTCATCTTGGAAGTGGAGATGACAGGGAATGCTAATTCATCTCATTCTCTTTAAATCTCTGAAGAGGACAGCAGACTGGTTCATACTGTCACAAGACACGGGCCTGCTTAAAAGGCTAGGGAATTGGGAACAGGGCAAAATTAGGGCAGCCGAGGGCTTGCTGGTGTCAGGAGGAGTCTCATTAGCGAGTCCATAACTCAGCAGATCATAGTGCATGTGCCCCCGATTCCTGAGCTTCTGCAGTGCGGGGGCTGCGTCCTCATCCATCAGCCACCGCGTGCACGCAGACAGGAGCAACCGCAGTGCCGCCTGAGTCAGCCACAGAGCGGTTAGTTCTGGGACGAAGGCCGAGGCAGAGTGAGGCGTCGGTTCCACGAACACCTGGCATCTCCAAGGCTGAACTAGCAGGGGACTGTCAATCTCCAGGCAGAAAAACAAGAGACAGAAAGGAGAAGAAACAATCAAGAATCAGACAGCAACAAGAGAGCGGGAGCGAGAGGCTGGGGGACTATTTTAAGTAATGTTTGATAAATTACCTGCCTGTCCTGGCCTCTCATAAAGGAGATGCTGTGGAGTTGATGTTTGCGTTTGACAACTCACCAGAACAACAGCAGGCTGCAGGGATAAGACAGACCAGGGCTGAAGGAGGCAGCTGTGTGTGTGCTTTCAGAGCAGGAGCCCACGTGGGGGTCCGTGTCTGTTGGTCACAGGTTCACAGGTGGCCACGCCTGCCGTGTTGCACACACGGAAATGTCTGTGCACACAGGGATGGAGAGAGCTGTGCTCATTCATATGCATACAGGCACGCAGACAGCACACAGGCACATCCAGCCACGCTCCCACACGCTACACAGGAGACCCTCTCCCCACCAGGTCGAGTGCAATGCCCAGACCCACGCATTGGCTACAGCGCCATGTCTGGATAGCTACGAGAAGACACCCAAGCTGAGAGTAGGCACCTTAATTGTTAGGGAGGTAAAATGGGGGCATTCCAATTTTCCAGATTTAAGCTGCTCCCTCCTGCATCTTGCCTGCATCTTTGTACTGCCCTAGGGAACCCCCCAAGGCTTATTCAGCAAGGATAATTAATTTAATTAACAGCCTTCTGTGAAAGTGGTAAGATTGCTGTAGCAAAGATGCTTCTAAATAGGGTACCTAGGTTTGGCAGGGTGCACTGGCCCCCTGCATTTCCCCACATCTAACCCACCTCCCCTCCTTCCTAACACGGAACTGTCTGGGCACAGGTTGAGCACATCAGATTCTGTCTGTAACATGGGGATAATAGCACCCACTTTTGTCTGCCTCCCAGGTTGTTACAAGATTAAAATGAGATTATATCCATGAAAGTGTGCTGCATTCTGTCAGGTATCATGGGGACACACCGGTTTGCTATTAAGAGAAGCTGCCGGTTGTCACACAAGTTTGGAAGACCTCAGCTGGAGTCCCCACTCTCTTGGTATGTGACCTTAGGCAGAGTGCCTAACCTCTGCTCCCTGGTTTTCTGATCTGTGAATTGGAGATGATACATCTGCTAGGGTCTGAGTGTGTGTCCCTCGAAAATTCATATGTTGAAATCCTGACTGTCAAAGTGACAGTGTGAGGAGGTGGGGCCTTTAGGGATGATGAGGTCATCAGGGGGCCGCCCTCCTGAATGGGATTAGTGCCCTCAGACAAGGGCTCGAGAGAACCCGTCTGCCCTCTTGCCTCTGCCACGTGAGGACGCAGAAGGCACCCTCTGTGAGCCAGAACGCAGGCCCTCGCCAGACACCAAACTTGCCGGTGCCTCGATCTTGGACTTCCAGGCCTCCAGAATGGTGAGAAATGCATTTCCGTTGTTATAAGCCACCCAGTATACAGCACTGTGTTACGGCAGCCCAAATGGATGAAGACAGACACCTGCCCTCCTCTACCTTGCTGTACCAGCACAGAATGACAACACATGCGACAGAGCATGGCAGACTGCATTGTTACACTGACGGTGGGACCTGGAGCACCTGCCCCACCCCGGCCGTGGGGGTGCTGGAGCTGCCTAGGGAATGGGCTGACAATTGGGGTGCTGGCAATCTAAGGTTTTAGGGGGCCCAGTGCCCAGCGGAAGCCATGCACTTCTAGTGGAATATTCAAGAAGTCTAGGGACAACTAGCCCCTGACCTGCTAGTCTCTTCCCTGGACCTCATGACCAGAAGGGGACAGGCTAGATGTTTCTTCTAGAGATGTTTCTTCTGGAAACCCCGCCAATGTCATGAACTTTATAACAAATCCAGTCTTCCTCTTTTCTTCCTTTTCCACAAGTCTTAGAGATTCCCTATAAATAAGGTACCAGAGACCCTGAATATTTTTAAGAAATACTTACTCTAGTGCTAGGCATGGTGGCTCATGCCTGTAATCCCAGCACTTTAGGATGTCAAGGCAAGGAGTATTGCTTGAGGCCAGGAGTTCAAGACCAGCCTGAGCAACATAGCAAGACCCCATCTCTACCAAAAAAAAAAAAAAAATACTCACCCTAAAGCCTTCTTGTACCTCCACATTTTCAGTTCCACAATGCCAGGTAGCCACTGGCTAAGAATCTCGCCACTGCTCACTAGCCTCACAGCACACGGGGCTCACATTCCTGCCTCTGCAAAATGACAAATGGCTACATGTGGAGGACCTTTGGGGACACTCACAGGTGATTGAGATGGAAATGTTAAATCCAGGAATGCCATCTGCAACCCCAAGTCCAGATGGGAATCAGAGGCCTTGGCTTGAACAGGGCTCAAAGCAAGACAGACATCATACAGATGGCAAGATCACATCCCCGGACTGGGAATCTGATGTGCCCTCTGCTTTCTTGTGGGCCTCTGTTTGCCTTTCTGACTGACGGGACTAACCTCTGTGCAATGGGAATGCCCTGGATGGTAAATGACATGGTGTGTCAGAACTCCAGGGGCCCCAGCTGGCTTTTCCTGGGCTTCGTCAGAGCACGAGAGCAGGGCAGTTGGAGAGGCCGTGGCCCACATGTGGCTGGGCGGGCTGGGTGGGAAGGGAAGAATGCGCTGACCCGTTCCAGCCTCCTCAGCGCTGTGGCCGCCAGATGTGGGGCCTGGCCAGGGGCTCCTCCTGCTCTAGTCCCCGAGCCCTGCCTACCCAGGTGCCTCTGATGGCTGGGATCGGGGAGAGGGGACCCCTGAGCCACAGAGGGACAGCAGCAGCGCTGCCTCACATCTCCGACACACGTGCTGCCTTCCCCATGGGGGAAGATGGTCCCAGCATTTGTTCTTCCCTGAAATGCTTGTTGAGATCAGCATGCAGGCGGGCCCAGAGGGGAACCATGTAATGGAACATTGTCTTCCAAGTTCCGAGCTGTCTCCCAGGACTGCAGAAGGCCGGCTGTGGCTGCCTGCCCAGCGAGAGCCCCGCGTAGATTTCTGCAGCATTGTTGGGATTTTCACCATCAGGATCAACTTGTTCCTCATCTGGTAGACACATAAATCTCTCAAGAGACCAGAAAAAAAAAAATGTGTTGTGGTGGGAAGAACACTGAACTTGGAGCAGCAATCACAGGCTCTGGCAGACCTCGGCCGCTAACCGGCTGCGTTAGTGATTCCTGATCTGTAAAACAGGGGTGGGCAGTGTCTGCTCTGCTTGCTTCACGGGCTCAGATGAAATAAAGGGTGCAACGTCATTTTGAATGGGAAGAGAAGACACCAACAGTGAACACCTACTATGTGCCAGGCGCTTTGCCGTACGCATCTTTCCTCTACCTTTTGAGTGCTCTGCAGACGGTATCTCACTAATCCTTTTGGCAGCCTGTAGGTAGCTATTGTCACCCCCATTTTACAGATGAGGGAATAAGCCTTGAAGAGATTAAATAATATGCCCCGGGTTTCACAGCCAATAAATGGTGAAGCTACCGTCAAAGACCTACAGCCGCGGCATCTCCTGGGGGCTGTAAGCAATGCAGGCCTCACAGCAGACCTATGAATCAGAGTCTGCAGTTAGCAGTATCCCCAGCTGTCTACTCTAGACTGTGTTGATTGTTTTCCTAAGTATTCAAATGCAAGCCCAAATATAAGATGCTAGGAATAGTGTAATAGTAGTATAATCACTTCGGGGACAAACTCTCCCTCCAGGAGGGGTTCCTGATTCTTGGGATCAAATCCTACACTCAGAAAGTCAGAAGCCACAGACCCAACTGGGTTGCCCTGCAGGACACACTGGGACAGCTAGAAAGACACTCACCCACCCTGCCCCACCTGGCGCCTGGGGCCGGTTCTTTCCTGGAAATGAGGCAGAAGAAATCCTGCCTCGTTAGTTTGGGAACTTGCTTCCCAGAGTTCTCTAGAGTTCTCTAGCTGGAAAGGCTGTGCCAGTTCCTGGGGCCCAGGAAGGCTTTGAAGCGTTTTCCCTCTGCATTTAGTGCTGCCGGCCCCCCATGGGGCGGTGATTGGTTGCAGGGCCCCTCCTAGCTTAGGCCCGCCAGGGCGCCCCGTAAGTGACTTGATCTCAGTGCTGGCACACAGCGGAGCTGTCGGAGTTGCAGCTGCCTTGGCCGTGAGCGCCCCCCTCGCGGGAGCTTTCCAAGTCATTTAGCTCCGCGGCAGACTCAGAGCCAAAATTAACGAAGTCTCCTGTGGGCCGTCAAAGCGCTCCACCCGCCCAAGCGCTGCGGCTCGCTGTCATTCAACAGCTAGCCAGTGGGGAGCCGGGACCTGGGCTCAGCCTCCCTGCCCGTCACACCCCACGCACAGGGAACAGCATGTCCCTCCAGTGCCACCACTGGGCTGCTCCCAGGAAGAAGCCAGGTGGAACCTGGAGGGACACGCCTTCCCTCTGATGTTTGTGGGGGGGTGATCAGCGCTGAGGGGCAGCAGCGGCAGAGGACTGCAGACACCTCTGATGTCTGTGCAGGTGCTGGGCACCTGAGCCGCCTCCCACCGGAAGCTGGCTCCGTGGGGGGCTGGGCTGGGCAGGGTCATCCAGCAGGTGCCTGGTGGCAGATGCCCAGTGGTTAAGTGCCCAAGCATTGGAGTTGGACAGACTTGGGTTCAAGTACAGGCTTTCATGCTTGTTAATTATGTGGCTTTGGGCAAGATAGTTAACCTCTCTGAGCCTCAGTTTCCTTACCTGGAAAATGGAGATAATAATGCATAGTAGTACTTATCTCAGCTAATGAGAATTTAATGAGAATGTTAAAGAATGTTAAGAGTTTAGCAGATGCTTGACAAAAAATAAGTACTTAATAAATTATAGCTGTCATTATTCAGTAGGCCTGGTTCTGTTGCAGAGCACACGACTTGAAAATAAACTTAAGAATAAAGAAAAAGCTTATGAACAGTAGCCAATATGGTTGTTCTTTCAATGTTCTTGTCCTGTGAACCTACTGTGGGCAGGGGTCTCAGTCCATGCGGGCTGCTATAACAAAAATCCCGCAAACTAAACAGCTTAGAAACAAGAGTATTTATCTCTCGTGCTCTGGAGGCTGGAAAGCCCAAGATCAAGGCACCAGCAGATTCGGGGTCTGCGGAGGGCCGCTTTCCCGTTCACAGACGGTGCCTTCTTGCTGTGTCTTCACCTGGTGGAAAGGGTGAGGGACCTCTGTGGGGTCCCTTTTATAAAGCCCTAGTCCCATTCATGAGGGCTCCACACTCCCAAAGGCCCCACCTCCTGATACTATCACCTTAGGGGTTAGGATTTCAGCCTATGAATTTTAGGAAACACAAACACGGAGACCCCAGCAAGGGGGCGGAAGTGATGAGGGACAAGCTGTGGCCCTGCCTCACAGTGCTCATGGTGGGGTGGGGCCCGTGGGGGCCACATGCTCAGAACACCGTGACAAGGGCTGTGCTGGGGCACGCCAGAGACACTAGAGAAGGCTGCGGCAGGCAGCGTGTAACCCAGCCCGGGGACTCAGGGAGAGGTGATACCAGAACAGAGTTAATGAGGCCGGGGTGGGGACAGGCAAGAGGGAGGAGATGGAGTGTTACAGGACAGGGCGGGAGCCCGTGGCACACTCAGGCACCTGCAAGTGGTCCCCGTGCCTGGAACCTGAGCAGGAGCGGGGCTTTGGGGCAGGGCCCAGGCAGGCGCCCATGAGCAGAGAGAAGGCCCAGGTCCCTCTCACCCCAGCAGCTGGTCAGAAAGTGAGAGTAACGAGCAGGAAGATGAGACACCACACGGACCAGAGCGGACAGGGGGGCGGCCTCTTCTCTGCCCTCTTCCCTCCTCCTCCCAAGCCCCAGGTCCCTGATCCTCCACCGGCTGGAGTCCCAGCTGGCCAGAGAGGATGAGCGGTTTTCCTTGTAGACACCCCGTAGGTCAGTGCCCCTCTGTCAGAAAGGATGGGCACCACTCCTCCCTCCAGGGAGTGGAGTCAGAAGCGGGGAGAGCATTTCATCTGCCGCAGCACACACTGTTCATTCATTAGCTCATTATAATTATTTAGCACCTACTATGTGCCAGTCTTTAGGTTAACCTCTAGGAATAAGCAAAAACAGACACTGTCCCTGCCCTCAGGAAGCTTGCAGTTCAGGTTGTTGCATACCCACTGTGTGCCAGGCAGTAGAGAGAATGAGCTAGAACCTCCGCCTTGCCTTGGGATGCTCACACTCCCATGGGAGGCCTGGCAAGCAAGCACCCCCATGCTGGGCTAGCCCTGGCGAGGGTATGGCCCAGGTGCAGGGAGAGCAGAGAGCCCGTGCCCATGGCACATGGAAGCCTCTACATTCTGCCAGGAAGGGGCTCACTCAGCCTCTCCCCAACCTCATCTCCTCCTCCTTTGTACCGAGACAGCCTTCCTGATACAGACCTGGGCCTCCCTAGCTGCACTTTAAAATAGCATGCTGCTCTTTGGGGTTGCAATGGCAGTCCTACTTCCTCCAGAAACTTCCACTTATGGGCGTATTATTGAGAAAATGGGGCTGGAGGCTGGGAGGGGGCCTGGGGCTCTGACCCACCTCCTCCACCTGGACCATGACCGTGGGGCAGTACTTCACCTGCCCAGGCCTTTGTCTCTCCATGGGGACAATGACATCTACTACATGTGCCACACAGGGTTGGGAGGACCTCATAAGTTAATAGAAACAAAGTAATAGAAGTAATAGTAATGCCTGTCATTTAATGAGTGCTTGCTGCATACCAAGTTCTGGACAAAGGGCTTGGAAAGGCTGATTAATCACCCAAGGATATACAGGTAGAAAGTAGCAAGCTCCAGGTTTGAAGCCAGGCTAAGTCCACAGAGTCAGAAGTCCCAAATGCCAGCTGTCACCAAAGCACTTCACAGAGTTTAAAAGGGTACATGACGATGACAACACTCCTCAGAACAGGTGGAAAACACCTCAGGCCATGAGCCCCTTACTCCTCTTCCCTTGCCTCATTCTGGGTGGGAGCCCCTCTCTCTCTCTGCTCCCCAACACCCCTTCCCTCTACTGCAGGGAGTGGGGCACCCGGGACCGCCAAGCTGTTGCTGCGAGATTCATTTATTTTAATAAAAGCTAAATCTCCTTGGCCACATTTCCATCCACGAACCATCAATATTTCAGGACTATCGCTCAGCCCAGGGTGGCAGAGATGGCCCCCTCCGTGTCTGAGCGGCAGCTTCCAGTTAAAAGTTCACCACAGAAAATTTGATGCCTAATAAATTGGAGCCTTCCCTGCCTTAAATCATTTTTAAACCATGATTGCTGCACCAAATATAATTATTACAAACTGGTCATTTGTAACAGAGAAATCTCATTAAAACGATTCCATGCTGGAGAGGCAGGTGGGAGGGGGAGGGGAGGGGGTGGCGGTGGCGGGCGGGGGTGGGGTGGGCTGGAGGAGCGGGAGCTGAGAAAGGCTTGGAGAAGGCTGGGGGATGCTCTTAATTACAGATTGATTATTTCTGGTGATTGAGCACGGAATATAATCAACTCAACATTTCCAGGCCAGAGCAGACAGGCGGGTGACAAGGATTGAGGAATATTCCAGACTGTCTTCTATTCTGAGCTAAGCAACTGACCGAGGGGCAGGTTAGAGGGGCAGCAGCTTCCCCTATCAGACTTCTGGCTGGCCCTGTCCCGGAGAGGTGGCTGCAGAGTTTGCTGGAAGCTTTGGAGCTGCCTGTTCCATCCACAGAGGACAGAGGTTGCATGATGGCCGGGAGAGCTGTGTGACCCACTGTCAGGGAGACAAGATGCTGCACTTCAAACTGATAGGACCCGGGTTCAAATCCCAGCTCTGATCATTGCAAGTAGGGAATTGATTCCCCAAAGTGCCCTGGCCTGGGTTGCCTGGTAACCGAAATGGGCATGAGTCCTGCCCTCCCCGCCCTCCCAGGCCTACAGGGCTGTGTGAGGCTCACCTGAGGCAACATGTGTATAAATTACTTTACTTGGCACAGAGTGGACACTGGAAAACCTGCCACATTTAAGTTTTCTGACGAAGATTGTGAGATGTGGAAAGCAGCTGCCAGAACAAAATGGCAGAACCTCCTTCCTGGGAGACGTTAGGAACGAGACAGACACGTCTCTCCCGGGAAAGGCGTCAGGGATCTTGGAGAATCCTTCTTCAAGGGAGCAGGAGAGAGGTTTGGCCTTGCAGAGAGCCACCTGCGCTAGGTGCACGGTCACGGCACGGAGCCAGCACAGGGCTCTGGGTGTGTGTATGGGGTCGGCGTCTTGGGACTTCTTACCCTCTTCCATCACTTCTCCCGCAGCCTCCATAGGTGCTGGGGAAAGCCACAGGCCCCGTCTCTGCCGTGTGTCTGGGTGGCCGTCAGGAAACGAGCCTGGGAAGATGGGAAGATGGCTCAGTCTTCCTCCTTGTCCGAGTCCTCAGCTCCAAGCCTGTTGAGACAGCAACTTAAGGTCTTCCCCTTCCTTATTCCAATGTCCCTGCCCAGCGGCCCCACTTAGATGGTGGCTTCCAGCACAGCCAAAGTGCCTCCTCCGGCTTCTTAGACTTCAGCTTTCTCCCCAGCCTCAGCTCAGCACCCTCCTCTGAGATCCCGACCAGGAAACCCCTCTCCCGTCCTGGCCCTGACGGCCCTCGTGGAGGGAGCTCCCGGCTCCTGCACTGTGGGAGCTCTAGACACCACGGGCAGCCTTCTTGGAGGGTTCTTGGGAGCAAGCGAAACCCATTCCCAGGGGGACAGCGCTTTCACATCTCCAGGCCCCTGCCCCAGACCACCAGTCCCCTTACAAGGAAAGCCTCCTGCCCCCAGCTGTCTGTGAGCCCACAGAACAGTGTGTGGTCATGTATGTGAGCACAGGTAGATACACACCTGTGCATGTTCTCTGTCCTCCGGGAGCTTCCTGAGGGCAGGGCCACAGTTTCCCTATATTCCCTGTCCCTATCCCCACCCTGCCATGCACACGGCAAGACCAACTCACTGGGGGCAACATCTGACCAGACTCCCTGAACCAGACATTCCGCTGCATACCGGGTTCGAGCCTGCCATGTCTAGCTGCGTGGCCTTGATCAGATCACTTAACTCCTCTGGGGCTCAGCTGCCTCTTCTATAACTTGGAGATGACAATAATAGCTGATCTGTTTGCTTCAGGAGGCCCAAAGATTGGCATGGTGGGATTATTATGATCAAATCCATCATAATCCTTATCACCGACTGGCCTCGGGTCCTGGCAGGAGGAATGCGGGGTGGGGGGGCGTCCTCCTTGTTAGAGCTCTCGCCTCGGATTTCTTCAGTCTTGCCTTGAGGACTGGAGGAGGAGGTGTCCAGGCTGTGCCCTCCTGGGGTCTCCTCATCCCACACGCTCCAAGCGTCTGTCTGTGATTGGCTGGTCACACAGCTCCCCACGGGCTGGACAGGTTCCGGGTGGGAGCCGTGGGCGGATGGGCGCCAGGAGCCCACAGAGGGGGCACCTGTGTGCGTGCTCATGGGACTGTGGGTGGCCGTGCAGGCAGAGGCCACCATTACTCTGAAATAGCTCCGCAGCGATGGCGGGGACAAGCCAGTATGTGCAGCCCGGGGTGGGCTGCTGCCTGAGGGTTGCCAGGGAAACCATGGCTGCAGGAGCCCCCAGCCATCGCCTCTTCGCCATGGAGACAGCGAGATGGAGGCAGCGAGCCTCACGGAACAGGTGGCCCCCACCGCAGGCTTCGGGAACACCACAGCGCCCACTGCGGCCTCTCGCTGGGGGAGGGGGCAGCCTTGGGATCAATTTTCCGATTACAAAACCATGTTCAAATGTCAATTCCTTCTCTCCTGCTTGTGGGATTTTTCCCCCTCCGTTTCATCAATCCATCCCACTCCGCTCTCCTGTTCCTGGCTTGCATTTCATGTTAGCGCAACGCTGGTCTTTGAAGAATGAAATTTGGCAGCAATCGAGGGCCTGATGTGACCTCATCCTGTCTGGTGTTTTCAGGAAAGGATACTCCTGAGCCGGGGCTGGGTGCACGGGTGAGAGGCCTGGAAACCCGAGCTGTGCTGCCTGCAGGCTGTCCGGATTTAAAACGGGCCCCCTGCCCATGCTGGGGACTAGGGCTCTTCTCAGCCTGCCCCTGGAGCCCAGCTTGCTACCACTGCTAAGGGAAGACCATTAGCACAGGGCAACTCTGCTACTTTCCAGAAAACTCTGCAAACTTCTCTCAGAGCGCCAACACATGGGTTCCCTTCCAGTGCTTCTGGGGTGCCAGGAGGTGGCTGATTACAAGCTGGGCTAGGAGGGCTCTGCCAAGGCCATTCTGCTCAGCCCCCACCTCACAGGTGGGGCAGGTCCCTCCACAGTGTGCAGGACCAATGGCCGCCTTGGGGAGGAGACGCCTCCCCATGTTCCTGCTCCAGAGCTTTCTCCAGGGCCCACCAAGCCTTTCTCGCTGCGCTGGAAGCCCCTGCTCTGGACGTCTGGGCTCCTCAGGGAGGGGAGAGGTGCTCGGCAGCTCCTTGCAGCCTGCCTAGGAAAAATGGGCTGCCCTGTATATACATTTATCTTTTCCCATTTTCCAGGCTCCAAAATGTCACTTACCCAGAAATGTCAGTTTTTGTTTATGTTGATCAAGAGTCATTAGCTATTTCTCCAAGTAAGTGGAGAATTGAGAGCTGTAGAGCCTTAGAACTCAACGACGTGTAGGGAACAGGTTGGGCCCTCATCACGCACTGCCCACCGCCTCCTCCATCCCCAGCCCGCATCAGACTGACAAACCCACACCCCTTCCCCTCTTCCTCTAGGTACTAGGTTGTTGGCTGCACAACCTACCCACTCACCCCACCCCACCCACCCTGGACATCTGTCCATCTTCAGGGCTCTCTGATTCGTCTCGTGCCTGTTTGGTGTTCAAGCCATCGGCTGTGACAATCATATCTGATCATTAATAATGCAATAATGGAATAGTGACTGGAGAGACACTTGGATAATCAGCTAGCACAGGCTCATTAGTGGCACAGAACAATCACAGCGATGTAATAACAGATCCCAGGAAATTTCAATTAAACCTGGAACTTTGTTAGGGTTTCATTTTATTTTCAGCACGGTGAAGGACAGTGTAATTGCAATCAACTAAAGCCAATGCAAATCTCTTCCAAAAGAGATCCCTTCCCCTGGGTATGCCAGGGAATTAAGTCCCGCTCTTCCTTAGCTCCTGCCCAGCTTAATTCTGAGCTATTTAATGAACTCCTTCTCTGCCCTGAAGAATGTTCCAACTGAGTCTCTGGCTTCACTTGACAACAAGATTGTTCTGGCTTCTGGCCTTATGATAAAGATGACGATGCTAAGAAACCATTTACTGCGAGCTCAGTGTGCACTAGGTCCTTTCCCTGGGTTATCTCATTTAAACCTCGCCACAACTTCCTGCGACAGTGATTAGTATTATCGTCATTCTACCAACAAGGTCACTGAGTCTCAAAGAAGTTGAGAAACATGCTCTGGGTAACATGTCGCAAAAGTTTTAGTGGTGCAGCCAGAACTGTCAGCCAGCCCTGCCCGAGTCCAAAGCCCATGGCTGCTGGCTTCCTCTCACTTGGTCCCTCTTCCCTGTCTCTCTTCCCTCCCGTCTTCTCCCTGTCTCTGTCTCTCTCCTTTCCCTCTCTCTGTGATTAGGTATTGGGTGAGCCTTGAAAATGCTGATTAGGGATGGGGTCACCCAAGTCTTGTGCAGCCCAGGCATCTCATGTCAGGACCTCAGTCTCCAGCCTGGAGTGAGCAGGTGGAGAGATTTTTAAAGAACAGCATCCCCAAACCCTGCCCTCTGCCCCCATATCAAACCACCTAACCAGAATCTCTGGGGATGGTGCCCAGGAGCCTGCATTTTTTCAGAGCTCCCTAGGTCATTTTGATGCCCATTTAAAACCTTGCCCAGGGCTTCTCTGCCTTTCTGGGCATGGGGGAGGCATGGGTATGATGATGTGGGTGATCAGCCCAGCCCTGAGCTCATGGGTCTGAGTGGGAAAGTGACTCAGAAGAGGTAAGTGGCGACTCCCCTTCTGTGACCTCTGCTCTGGCTTCCAACTCCTCGTCCCTGAAATGAAGGTTGGGCCAGGTGGTCCTTACGATGCCTTTAGCCCTGGTGGGCTGTGATTGGAGCAGAGGCTTCCCAGAATGAGCCACATCTTGGTCCAGTTCCATAAACTGCTGGAGGAGATGATTCAGGGCCAGCGGTGCCTTTTCAAAACCGCTTAAGTCACTGTTTCTTTAAAGTCAAATCACATTATTTCATACTTGCCTCTAAATTAACTCACTTTCTTTACTTAAATGTTTTTAAAAATTGAATTTTACATCATTACCATATATGGAAAGCCATATCTCCCATCACAAATGGAAAGGAACCAAAAAAAAAAATGTGCCATCTAAATTCATCCCCTACATCATCAGGGACATGCAGACCACACCAGCTCAAATCATCTCACCCAGCCAGCTCCTCTGTCCCTCCAGCGTGATCCTGACCACTAATCATGTTGGTGGCATGTAGACCACACCATTCACTCGCAGGAGAGAACCCAGGGGTGGGCCTAAGTCTTGAAGGTGGGACTGTCTTTTTACTCTTATTGTTGGGGGATCTTGGCCTTCCAGTAGGGCTAAGGTCTAAGTTTGTAGCATTGCCCTCTGCAGAACCTCAGTTTTGCATTTGCAAGATTGGTGTCAGGAGGCATGAGGCACTGTGGTATGAGCTTGCCTTCTGCTTTCTTAGCTCTTATCGTCACAGGGGCAGGAGCAGAACTGACCTAAGAGAAGAAGAATCAGATGATTTTGTTGGGTGATTGGAGGGACTTTAAGAAGGTATTTGTACAGTTGACCCTTGAACGATGCAGGGGTTAAGGGCACATAATTGAAAATCTGCATATACCTTTTGACCCCCCAAAAAACTTAACTGTTAACAGCGCACTGTTGGCCAGCAGCCTCACTGATAACATAAACAGTCAATTAACACATATTTTATATGTTATTTGTATTATATACTGTGTTCTTATGATAAAGCAAGCCAGAGAAAAGAAAATGTTATTAAAAAATCAAACCTGGTATGGTGGCTCATGCTTGTAATCCTAGTACTCTGGGAGGCCAAGGCAGAAAGATTGCTGGAACTCAGGAGTTCGAGACCAGCCTGAGCAAGAGTGAGACCCCATCTCTCCTAAAAATAGAAAAATTAGCCAAGCATCATGACGCACACCTATAGTCCCAGCTACTCAGGAGGCTGAGGCAGGAGGGTTGCTTTAGCCCGGGATTTTGAGCTTGCTGTGAGCTACGATGATGCCACTGCACTCTACCCAGGGTGACAGAGTGGGACTCTATCTCAAAAAACAAAAATCACAAGGAAGAGAAAATATATTTACCATCCATTAAGAGGAAGTGGATCATCATGAAGGTCTCTGTCCTCATTGTCTTCAGGTTGAGGAGGCTGAGGAGGAGGAAGAGGAAGGGTTAGTCTTACCGTCTCAGGTGTGGCAGAGAAGGAAGACAATTCACATATAAGTGGACCTATGCAGTTCAAACCTATGTTATTCAAGGGTTAACTATGTTTTAAAATGGCAGCCTCTTCGAACTCATAGGAGACGCCTGCTCTGCCACGATTGGCAACTTAGAGTTCTGGGTTTACGGACAACTTAGATTATCTGGGCCTCTTTACTCATCTTTAAACACTTGCTGTAAACACTCAGCTGGGCGTTCAAAAGAGCATGACCCAGCCCTGCTGTCATGGAGCCCCATCCCAGCCTCGGGGACAGACACATAGGCAAAGGTACATGCTACACTGTGCTGACAGCTAACTCCAACAGAGGTGAGCCCAGGGCAGGAAGGGAGGGATTCACAGATGCACCTTCCCAATTCAAATAGTACCTACATTTGCCCTGCATAAAAGGTTGGCACTCAGACCTGTCTGTTTGGATATTCATTCTGAATGCTAGATTGCCTACAGGTTAAGAGCACAGGCTTTGGGGCTGGCCCTGACTTGAGATTTGCTTCACTCATGGCAAAGTATTAACCTACCTCAGCTTCAGTTTCCTTATCTGCAAAACGAGGACCCTGCAAGGATTGTGTGAGGTACTGTCCACAAAGTACTCAGCAGAATGCCTGGGAAAGTTAGCCCTCCGAAACGTCACTTGTAGTTGATGTTTTTGTTTCTTTCTTTAGTAGAAATTCTAGATTTGAAATTCTAGGAATGACACAGTCCTATGCCCAGATGCTGGATCTATACCTTGGTGTGTATCCAACCTTGGGCTTGACTTCTTTGAGCCTTGTGTTTTAATCCACAAAGAGGGGTGATAATGGTGGCCTCTCAGGCAAGCACACAAATGCAAGGTCCCCGATGCTGCCACCTCCATCTACTACCTTGGTCTGAGGGGGGAGGCCACAGGCCCAGCCAGCATAGGGTGAGCCTAGACTGAAGTTCAGTGTTCCCCTGCACACCCCAAGGTCCAGAGTGTGCCCGTTCCCATTCACTCTGCCCCACACCCAGCCCAGTGTGGCACTTCTGAGGTGCTCTTGCTTTCTGATGATCCCTTTCATTATCCTAAGCCCAGTTCATTGGAAGGACAGGACCCATCATTTACTGCTAGATCAAGACTGGCCACCCACTGTGGACAACATCGCCACTGACCATGACCAGGGGCGTGTGCAGTCCAGAGAGGAGGAGCCAGCCTCCCCAGGTGAGATCAGTGTGCAGGGCTATGGGAGGGAGGGGGAAAGAGAAAGGATATCCCCTCCCTTCTGCTGCCCTCAATCCTATCCCCTCCTAGCTCATCCAAACCCTTTCCAGCTCTTGGAAACTCTTGCACGGGCAGCCATGGCACAGAAGAGAGCTCAGAAATCCTCATAGAAAACAGATGCTTGAGTTCTGTTCCTGCCATTGCCCTGTGAACTTGGACCTCCTGCTTCAGAGTTGCCTCATCTGAAAGGGGGATAGCAAAGTCATTGTGAAGAGTAAATGAGAAGTTTGCAGATGTGCAGCTTCTCTTCTTCTTCCATTTTTCCTCCTTTATGCTCACAGCTTTTCAGAGCTGCAAGATTGTTTACCTCCTTTCTTCCTTCCCCCCTCTGCCTCCCAAGCCAGGGCACCCTCATCACCACCTACCTGGGTGATGCAGAGTCTGTATTTTCAAGTGTCATGAGTTCCTGAAACATCAGGATATTGACAATGTAACTAATATCCCTTCTCTGGGTTCCTGCCATTGCCCTGTGAACTTGGACCTCCTGCTTCAGAGTTGCCTCATCTGAAAGGGGGATAGCAAAGTCATTGTGAAGAGTAAATGAGAAGTTTGCAGATGTGCAGCTTCTCTTCTTCTTCCATTTTTCCTCCTTTATGCTCACAGCTTTTCAGAGCTGCAAGATTGTTTACCTCCTTTCTTCCTTCCCCCCTCTGCCTCCCAAGCCAGGGCACCCTCATCACCACCTACCTGGGTGATGCAGAGTCTGTATTTTCAAGTGTCATGAGTTCCTGAAACATCAGGATATTGACAATGTAACTAATATCCCTTCTCTGGGCTCAAGCCAGGGCAGGCCTGAAGGTCCCTTCCCCAGTGATCAGAGAAGGGAAAGGTGATTCCTGCCCCGGGAAGACGTACATTAGAGTGGATGAATGGAGACTAGATACTGACCTCAGAAAGGCTCACCACCCTGTCCTGGGCTCCTGGGCCAGCAGATGCCCCTCTCCTGACCCTGCGAGAGCCATCGTTTCCTTTGCCTGGCATTTCTGGCCAGATGTCGACCAGTCCTGAGTCCACCTGGCAGCACCCCACACTTGATGCAAACAAGAGCCTGTTTGAAGCAAAAATCCTTCAGCAATTACCTGTAGAAACGGGATGGAGTGTGCTGGGAACAGAAAGAGGAATTTATTTATTTGTTCTCGGTGCTTTGAGTTAGTTTTCAAATTGTCCTTCTGTAGATAAAGGCATCTCTCCAGCAGCTCAGCCCCAGATCGCAGCAGCTAATCTGCATCCGGTGGATCAAAATAGCCTCCGAACCAGATGGAGGCCCAGGACACACCAGGAACCCAGGACGGTTCTG
Organism: Lemur catta; assembly: GCF_020740605.2. Taxonomy (NCBI): domain Eukaryota; kingdom Metazoa; phylum Chordata; class Mammalia; order Primates; family Lemuridae; genus Lemur; species Lemur catta. The sequence goes on along the minus strand of NC_059134.1, from coordinate 20,487,757 downwards.
AGCGCTGAACGTGGGGATTTAAATAGAGTCACGGGAAACCTTTTTGGGATTTTTCTGGGACAAAGTGGGGTGGGGGGAACAGGGATTTCCAGGACTGGAAAGATGCACGAGGGAAGAAGGAAGCAGAAGTTAAGGAAAAGAGTTCGCTCTGGCACTTCCCTTCCAATTTTCCTCGCAGCTTGAGTGGGAGCAATTTTCCTGGGGGTCAAGGTGTGACTGTTTGCAGTGCTCAGAGGGGAGAATGAAGGTTTTGCATGATTCCCAGACATAGATGATGCTGTGGGAAAGGCATGGGGTCTGTGCAACTCATGAGAACTTTGGAGGAGATAATTTGCTCTCCTGAGCTTCAGCCTCCTGGTCTGCAAACTGGGGTTATGGTGTTTATCTCCTAGGGATGTGGTGAGGATTAAGATGGGGAATGTGAAGCACTCAGCCTGCCCTGTGCCTGGCACTTTAGGAACAGAACAAATGCTAGTTTCCTACCCCTACGCCCCTTCCCGGGGGCCCGTCTTTGGGGGAGGGTGTTGGGAGGCAATGGTAGAACTCTTCCCGATGGAAGAGTAGAGGTCAGTTTGGGTCTTGACACAAACGTCAGTCTCCTCTCCCGACCTGCCTGTCCCATCCCTGGAACTCCTGGGTGGTTTCCCGCTGACGGATGGGTTGCTTGTGTCCAGATGCAGGTCTACCAGAGGGGAAGGGGCCATGTCTGTTCTGCCCAGCACGGTGTCCCCAGGGCCAGGAGCAGCACCTGGCACACAGTCAGCACCCAGCAAACACCTGCTGATTGAATGACGGGGTGAAGGAGAGATTCCATCACCCCTCCCTTCAACAGGAAGAGAAGGACGAAATATAAGCAAGAGCCCAGACTCTGACAGCGGCCAAAAACGAAGCTTTGGAACAAGAGAAGTAACTATTACGTGGCATTATAGGAACCTGAAGAAATGTTTCCATCTGGCAGCTTCCCTAGGCCCAGACCTGTCTGAGTCCCCGGCTTAGGGGTCACTCAGAAAGGAGTACAAGCCAGTCTGCCCTGTCTCGGGCTGGTTCCTCTGTGTTAATCTGCTCTCCCGGGGAGACCACAGGGAGCAGATCTTCCGCCTCTAGGACCACCTCCCTCCTGCAGGCTGGGCACCCTGGGGGTGGGAGGGGCTCTTTAGCACCTGCAGTCTTGACTTGTTGCCAGGCCCTCTTGTCCCCTGGCCTCTGAGGCCCCTGGGGAGCCGACCCTTCAATTCCCCCCAGTCCTCAGGATGAGGGAGTACAGGGAGGGAGGGACTCCAAGCCCTTTATTTCCCTTCATATAAATGCTCACATTTCATTTGAGTGACCAGAGAGAGCAAATGGGACGTGAACGCAGGTCGGAGCTCAGGAGGAGAAAGTGCGAGGTGAGGGGTGGGGGCCAAGAGGACAGCCCCTTTCTCCCCCACCCACACACCATCTCAGGCCACCCTCACCACGGATGACACTGTTGGCCTGAGGACACAGGGCCAGACCTACCAAGGTGCTATCTGCTTTACCCGCCCTCCCGACCAGGCAAGGAAGGGGAGTCGGAAAAGCCGGCAATCCTACTAGTGTCAACTTCACTTTCTACTTTGTGCTCCAGGGTCTGTATTTTCTAAAACTTTTCCTATGAATCACTTCGAAAAGTCAGAAAGAAAAGTTAGGGGAAATGCTTTCGTTGAAAAGACCCACCATCAAATTGGTTTTAACTGATCAACACTTAAGTACACGTATAGGAATAACAATCATCAGGTGTCGGGCAGATGGGAGGGGGAGGAGGGGATGGGCATATACACACATCATGAGTGCGATGCGCACCATCTGGGGGGTGGACACGCTTGAAGCTCTGACTCAGGTGGGAGGCAAGGGCAATATACATAACCTAAACATTTGTACCCCCATAATATGCTGAAGTAAAAAAAATAAAATTATAATCAATAGAGAAACTAAAAAAGAAAAAAAAAAGAAAAGAAAGAAAAGACCGCCTATAGCACACTTAATGTCTAAATTGGGCATAATTCTGACAGTCCAGTGCCTAGTACACGGCAGGGTAATTATCTGGTTTGGGGTCTGCCTCCCTTACTGGAGTGGGAGCTTCTCGATGGGGCATGGAGACTGAGGAAGCTCTGTACCTGGTGTGCCCAGCATAAGGTCTGGCAGCTATTTGGTGGGAGGGCAGGCAGGACAATGGCAGGGAGGATAGGTGGAGGCCGGGTGCTGTGTCCCCAGACAGGGCTCCTCCTGGTCCTGGGGAGGGCCCTTAAGCCCAGCTCCTGCGACAGCCATGGCGGGGAAGGGACTCAGACATGGCCCGCGTGAGGCTGGCCCTTCCTGCAGCCTGTCCAGGCCCAGCGCAGCTGCCTCCCTCTGCCCCAGCACTCCTTGCAGCGGGCTGCCCTCATGGCCCTGGTCTGGCCTCCTGCTCACATGTTTATCCACCCGGCCGGTCCCCTGGGACAGCCGGGACTTAATGAACTGCCAAGTTGCCAAGGCTGCCTTTGATCCCAGCAGTTCAGCTGAGGAAATCGATACCATTAATGGAGAAAATCTGGGGTGTGATGTGGAGACATGGGATGGGCCTTGTGACCACATGACCACCTGCCCACTTGCTGGGGACAGGGCTGCGTCTTGGTGATGCCTGCCTCCCCGGACTGGCCCTGCCTGGGAGCAGAAGGGAGCACTCAGGACCTCAGGGCACTTCCAGGCCAGGAGGAGGTTAGAGTCAGAGATCAGAGAGAGACACCTGAGAAGGCTCAGAAATGCTAGAAAGGAGGATCTGCCCGTGCCGCCGGCACAGTTTCCAGAGGGGAGAGAGCACCAAAGGGAGGACGATGGGAGGGGGCTGGGAGGCAGCAAAAAAGCCAGGAGGAATGGCAGGGAGGACGCTGATGCTGGATAGCCCAGCGCGCAGGGACGGGAGCAGCAAGTGTCACGGAGAGCTGTGAGTTTCAGCACGTGGTGCGGCTGCAGCGGATTCCGTGCCAAGAAGCCAGCTTGAAGCCAATGAGGAGTTTGAAACGGATAGAAACGCACTAGGGTCACGTTGGGGTCGGCAGGGGTAGATGGCAGAGCTCACCCCCACATGGTCCTCTCTCGCTCACCTGTCACAGCGCCTGGCTCACCACACTGGGCTGATGCATTCTGTCACCATCAAGTGTGCCCCCACCCACGAGCAGGACCGGGGTACGGACTCAGTCAATATTTGCATCAGCACCAGCTGGCTGTGTTTTGCTAGGCGCTGTGCTCCTGCCTCCCTGCTCCCTCCTCCCCGGCACTGAACACAGCGGTGACAAGGCCTGCAAATAGCTCCACGTTTCCACGTTACACCGAGTAGCAAGCTGTCTGCAGAGCTAGCCGCCTCCCACCTGGCCCTCTCCACTGGGCCCCAGCGGGCCCCAGCGCCTTGCCGGCCAGCCCCAAGCAGGCTCCTCAGCACGTGAACCCTCCCTGCGGGCTCGGCTGGGGCTGCTCAGCACTCAGAGGTCTTCTGGTTCCCAGGTTAGACCCAAAGAGCCCAGCCCAGGGCGGGAGCCACGGTTGCTGCACAGTGGAGAGTCTCTGCGCCTGACTCTCAGCCTGACCTTGGCCTCTGGGTCCTGGGTTTCCTCATCTAGAAAGTACAGGGTGATAACGCTTGCCCTGCCCATTTCACAGGTCTCAGTGGAACGCTTAAACAAGAACACAGGTGTGAAATACTGCAGAAGGTGCTAGAGATACCCAATTATTTGCTTCATGTGTGCACGCTTTGCCGGGCTCCTTATTCAAATGGCACCGTACCGGAGCTCCTTCCTGGGGCGGAATGACGCGGATGCTTTGTGAGAGGCACCCTCTGACCCTGAGGGCGTTTATGGGGCAGGCCGGGAACAGAGTGAAGTCATAGCAGGAAACATCACAAACGAATGTGCGAGATGGCTCCGAGGGTGGAGTTTGACAGCTCCAGTTTGGAAAAACAGATGCTCGGGCTCTGCCCAGTGAGTTCCCAGGATCGCAGGTACCCAGACCTTGGTGGAAGGCTGGCGTCCCAGCCCAGGGGTGGGGCGGGAAGACAGCAAGGGGGGCTGGTGATGTGCTCAGTGTCCTTGGCCCTGTCTGGCCTCCCTTGGGCCCTCAGACTATGGGGTCTGGCCCCTCGAGGGTCTGCAGGGATCCTCAAGGCCCGCCACAATCCCAGCCAGGAACTCCTTGGGGGAGCCCACCCAGTGCTTGGTGGCCAGGCTGGTTCTCACACCTGGAGAGGCGGGTGACAGCTCAGTGTCTGGCACCCCCTGACACCCCCACCTGCACAAGTCTAGGTGCATGAATGTTCTCCTTCCTTCTCGGTTTTCTCCTGTTCCAACCCTCAGCAGGCCCCTTGCTAATAAGCAGGAACCGCTGCCCCCTGTGGAGGGAGGGACTGGGACAGGTGTTCCGAGGCCTCGAGCCAGAGAGCTGTTCTGAGAGGAGCAGGCCGGGTCTGACGTCAGGAAAGGATACCAGCCAGGGAGGCTCATGCCAGTGGACTTAGCAGAGGCAAGTCTTAGCAGGGCTATTTGCTCAAAGGCCTGGAACGAGCAGCCCCAGCCTCCTCCCAGCTCTGACCCAGGAAAGAGCTCCTTTGGAGTTTCTGGCCAAGCCCAACCCTTACCCCTTTGAGGGACCCCGGGCCCAGGGCAAAGCAGTGGCCAGGGGACAGAGCTTCGTACAGCACACGTGCATTAGCTGTCCCCACAGTGGCAAAGGCAGCCTCCATGGCCTCCACGCAGCCTCTCTGGGCTTCCGGGACTCTCAGCCAGGGAATCTGCTTTTCTAATGCAGTGAGAAGGCAGGTTTTTGAAGATGTTTTCCAAAGTTAAACCACCAGAATCAGGATGGGCCCATGGCAAAAGTGGGGACATCCACCCTGGAATCACAGCCACACCAAAGCTCGAAGGATCTTTAGATCCATTCATTGTGCACCCCTCATTTCATAGGCCAAGAGCACACGGCTGGCAGGTACAGAGCTGGACCCAGGAGGGAGCCCAGCTTGTCTCCAGCCTCCTCCCCACTAAAGGCCCCTCTTCCTACCTGTCCCTCAGGGTTCTGGGATGGGATCTGCAAGGACTGAGGGGTTGAGGGCCAAGACAGACTCCATGTGAGGCTTCCCAGAAAACATGACTCTCCCCTGGGGACTGGTGACAGTGGCAAGACCAGCTGGAGCTGCCATGGCTTTTGCCAGGGCTGCCTGGGTCATATTCCCATGAATTATAGTGTCACACTGGCCTCGTATCAGGAGACCTGATCTGCTACTTAGAGCCTATGACCTTGGGCAAGTTATAGCATTGCTCCAAGCCTCAGTTTCTTCATCTGGAAAATGGGCATGCAATACCTACTTCCCAGTTTCATTTTGAGGATAAACAACAGCCCACATGTAGGGTGTGTGGCAAGGTGTGGGGCTCCTAATAGGCACCCACCACTGCTCTCTTCCCTTGTTAGTCTTCCCTTTCCCTTTCTAGACTTCAGTTTCCCAAACTGGAATCAGAAACAGTGAACTACAATGTACCTGTGGCCCCACTTCCAAACCCCAAGTCACTTTGTAAATGTCTAGTGACATGATGTAGCTAGCACACACACTCTGCACAACACCCTTCTCCATACGCACTCACAGGGACGCACCAGACACACTGACTCTGCATCAAAAAATAGAATTCCCGTCCCAGCTGACATGTGCCCTGTGAATATAGTATTCATAGGTTTCCAGGAACAGTTCTGACTTATGCCTGTTTGACATCCAAACTGTGACATTTTTAGAATGAAAGTGTTACCAGGACAACAAGCACAAACTGGGAATGTCCTGGGAATCCTATGAATACTCATTAGGACCCTCCGAGGGTCTCCGCTCTGGGAAGTCTCCTGAGCCGCCGGGCCGGGCTCCCTGCTCCAACACAGACCATCCCGGCGCCTAACGCTTTCTGCTCTCTTCGCAGCTGACTGCTGCCCCGACATCACCAGTTTGTGTTCGTCTCTCACACTCACCTTGAGCAACCTGGGATGGGAACCCCAAGACCTAACACCACCTGTCATATAGTAGATGCTCAATAAATGTGAATGAGAAGGAAGAAGAGGTAAATGCCCTACCTGGGAAAGGAAAACTAGGCAGAGAGTAGGGGGTTAACACAGCTCCTGATGGAAGCTGGAAGAAGTCAGCTTAGCAGTAAAGAAGACAGTTATTGTTTCCTACCAGGCAAGCCAGAACAGTTCCCGCCCCCCCCGCCCCCCGCACACACACGTCTGCAAATGGCACCTGGTGCTTGGCCAGGGAGCTGACATCTTCGTGCCTGCAGGTGACAGGCCGAGAGGACAGTTAGTGCTTTGTTAAGAGGCTTTCAGAGTTGGAGTCTGTGCACCCAGAAGGGGAAGGCAATTCAGAACCCTGTGTGACCACTCCCCGCCTCCCCTCGCTGGCTGCCCCCTCCCCAGATATGGGCCCACCCCAGCCGTGGCATCCAGAGTGGGTCCCCTGTGCACTCTAGCTGGCTGCCTGGGTGCCGTCACTTGTCACTTGACAATGGAGAAGGATATTTCTCTATTTTCCAGCTCAGATGAGCTTTCGAAGACGCTATCTGGCTGTGATATAAATCCATTGAGAAAGCCCTGGAGGGAGCCCCTGCAAAGCCCTAAATTGGACACTAAAAACAGATAAAAGCTGATGGTTTAAAGGCTTTATGTGAGCTCCATTTGGGGGAAGGAATGAAAACAGGGATTTAGTTTGTCCTCTCCCACCAACACACTTTAGGCAGCTGTGACTGGAGATTTTAATCTTTTGTGTCCCTGTTGCATGGATCTCAGTGGCCAATGAGCCAGTACTGGAGGGGAGGGCCTAGTGCTAGGACGGCCTCAAAGGGGCCCTGCTCCCCTGGCCTCCCTGGCACCACCATCCTGCAGCCCTGTTCCGACGGCCAAGGGCAGAGCTCAGCACCTGAGTGACTGCAGGGATGACTCCCAGCTGCCCAGCCTAACAGCTGCCCCAAGGCTGACCCAGGTCCAGGTTGGTGGCATTTCCTTAGGGCAAGCAGGGCAAGCCCTCACCCTGCTGCTTCTGCAACCCAAAGCCCTAGTTTCCATAGACCCAGTTGGTGGGGAGGTGTGTTAACCAATAAGACAGACATTGTCGCCTGTCTGGACATCACCTTCCCTTACACCTCTGTCTTTCTTGACCACTGCCCCACAGCCCGAAAACTTGAAATTTTGGAAATTGGAAAGGCCAAAATGAAAATTCCAGGAGGGTTTTAGCAAAGCACATAGCACACAGGGGTGCCTGGAATGTCCAGAGGTGCACGGCAACCCCATATCCCCTCTCTGGGGTAAATAATGAAAGTCCAGCTATTCCAGTCAAAAAGAGAGGCCATCACTTTCTCAAAATACTGCCGTAGGGGCAGGAGGAGTAATGTCAATCTTATTCTAACTCAGTGGTTCTCTACCTACATGTTACTGTCACCCAGGAAGCCTTTTAAATCCCAATGTCCAGGCGACACCCAAGGCCAATGAAATCAAAATCTCAGGGGTGAGACTCAGGTATCAACATTTTTCAAATTGATTCTACCATTTTTCAGGTGATTCCACTGTACAGCCAAGGTTGAAGCACTATGCAAATCAGCTGGACCTATTAATGAACGTATGGAGGCCGGAGGTCAAGGGTGCTCATCCTTCTCAAACCCCGTTATCCCCAACTTGAACTTTGGACCTACAGTGGGGGAGACTGCAGGGATGACCAGCAATGAAGGTCGAGTTAAGAATGCCACCCTTTCCACCCTGCCAGGCCTGGTGAGCCTGACCCTGGCTTGGGCTGCATCTGGATTTGCAGGCTACGAAAGCGGCTCCCTGGGGCCTAGGGTCACGTCAGAGCAGGGAGGGAAGTTGTAAGTCACATAGGGCAACCATCCCTCCCACTTTACAGGTGAGGGCACGAGGGAGAGTGAGGGTGCGGTCTAACTGGGGTCCCCAAGCACGTGTCTGAGTCCTGGGCTCTTTCCTTTATGCAGTAGTGCCTGTCTGGGGGCTTCCAGCTCTGTGGGACTCTGGCTCTTCTACTGAATGGTGGGGACCCAGGACAGCGAAACCTTTTCACTTCTTGCTGCCCCTCCGCGAATGCAGAGAGCAGAGGAGCAGTCGTCACAGCACCATGTTGAACAGCACTGGTCTGGGGTCTTGGCTCTGCTGTTAAGGCCATCAGCCTCTCTGTGAGCTTCCACTCTGCTCGTTTATAAGATGCGGAAACTACTAACTCGCAGACAAGTTGCTAGGTAATGGTGAAGCCAGGTCACGTGTGTAAAGCACCAAAGCCGCACTAAGAGTTTAGCAAGCTGCTTCCCCCGCTCCCTGCCTCCTCCCAGCCCTTACGTAGAACCAGAATGCTGCCTCCCACCCTCAGGATCATGGCCCTCTGCACCCAGAAGCTGCGCTGACCTGGGCCTAGTGCAGAAAGTGTGTCCCCAAAGTAGACAGGATGGGAGCTTAGGGCCTTTGCTCTTTCCCCAAGATAATCCCCTGGGGTATAGTAGAAAGAGTGGGTTTCACAGGAACATGCCCAGAAGGCCAAGCCTCTGAGCAGAAGGTTCAGAGTCCCTGACTGGCCCCTGCAGTCCAGATGTGGCTTCCTGCATGGCCACTGACTAACTGGAGTGCCTACTCTGTGCCACGGATAAAAGGGTGACCAGACAGACACGGTCCCTGCTCTTGTGGGGCTTCTGGGTGAAGACAGACTTTAGATGAGAAATTTTAGTTCTGTGGGTTCTTTCACCTGATTTTTTTGTCCCCCCCAAAATTTTTATTTTGAATCCTAACCTCCAAGATGATGGTATTAAGAGGTGGAGCCTTTAGAAGGTGAAGGGGTCATGGTGGCAGAGCCCTCATGAATGAGGTTAATGTCCTTATAACAGAGGCCCCAGAGAGCTGCCTCCCCCTTTCCACCACGTGAGGACACAGTGAGAAGACGCCGTCTGTGAACCAGGAAACATGTCTCCACCAGACACTGAATCTGCCGGCACGTTGATCTTGGACTTCCCGGTCTCCAGAACTGTGAGAAGTAAATTTCTATGTCTGTAGCTCCCCTGTCTGTGGTGTTTTGGTACAGCAGTCCAGACAGACTAAGACAACATCGGTACCTAGAAGTGGGGTTGCTGCCGTAACAAGTACCTAAAAATGTGCGGGCAGCTTTGGAACCCGGTGATGGGTAGAGGCTGGAAGAATTTTGAGGAACGTGCCAGAAAAAGCCGGCATTGTCACCTATAGATCACAAAGGGCAATGCTGGAGGGAGCATAAGAAGAAAAGCTTCAGTCTCCTTAGAGCTTATCCAAGTGGCCACCAACAGAATGCTGGGAGACATGGGGACAGCAAAGGCCATGCTGATGAGGTCTTAGACAGAAATGAGGAATACATTATTGGAAACTGGAGGAAAACGATCCTTGCTATAAAGTGGCAAAGAACTTCACTGAATTGTGATCATATTCTAGTGTTTTACGGAAGGTAGAACTTATGAGCGATGAGATAGCATATTTGGCTGAAGAAATTTTTATAAAGTATTGAAGGCATGGCTTGGATTTTCTTGAATGTGTAGTATATAGTAAAATTCAAGAAGAGAGACATAATTTAAAGGTGTAATTTTTAATGAAAGGGAAGCAGAACTTAAAGATTTGAAAAATTCTCATCCTGTCCATATTGCAAAATGAGAAGGCATGTCCGGGAGAGAACAGCAGGGTTGTGGCCACACGATCGTTTGATAAGGAGAGCAGCGTGGACTAGCCAGACACTGCTCAAGACCATGGGAGAATGACCCTGAAGGCATTTCGGAGATTATCAGAGCTGCTGTCTCATCACAGGGCCAGAGTGGCAGGGCCTGGGGGACAGAATGATTTCAAAGGAGGGACCCTGGACACCTGCAGGACCTTGGTGCTCACTGCCCAGTACTACCTCAAGGCTCTGCTTCCCATATTCTGGCTCAGAACTCCTCGGCCACCCCAGGTTTGGCTCCAGTGGGCCCAGGTGCACTGTGGGCCATGGTAACTGCCTCTCCAGAGGGCACAAACAGTACCCTTAGAGACATCCGTGCAGTGCCATTTCCACCAGTGCACAAAGTGCATGAGCTATCTCCATCTACCTGGATTTCAAAGGATGAAGCTGACCTGGCACCTCAGGGGCATGATGCGGGGTTGGGGCCACTGCAGAGAGTCCCCACCAAGGCACTGCCTAGTGGAGCTGTGGGTGCAGAGCCGCCCCCATCACCATAGACTGGTAGGGCCTCCAGCAGGTGACTGCAGCCTGGGAGAGCTCCAGGCACCTGGCTCCAACCCATGAGAGCTACAGCGTGGGCTGTCCCAGCAAAGCCATGGGGGTGGGGCCATAACCTCTGGCCCAGTCTGGAAGAGACAACGTCAAATTAAAAAAATTATTCTCAAGCCCTTACATTTTAATTTTGTTTGCCCTGTTGGGTTTCAGACTTACTTGGAATCTGTAACCCCTTTCTTCTTTCCTAACTCTTCCTGTTGGAATGGGAATGTCTATCCTATGCTTGTCCATCGTTGCATTTTGGAATCACATGACATGTTCGATTTCACAGGCTCATAGCCAGAACGCAATTTGCCTCAGCATGAATCATACGCTGATGCTCACCCATACTGGTTGAGGGAATAATTTAGATGAGATTCTGAACTTTAGACTTTTGAGTTGATCCTGGAATGACTTAAGACTTTGGGGATGGAATGAATGTATTTTGCATGTGAGAAGAAGATGAATTTGGGGAGGGGCAGGGTAGAATGGTATGGTCTGAATATTTATCCCCCCTAAAATTCATATGTTGAAATCCTAACTCCCAAGACAATGGTATTAGGAAGTGGAGCCTCTGGGAAGGTGACGAGGGCATGAGGACTGAGAAAGTGGGGTCAGGGCTGTGATGGGAGTAAGAGGGGGAGCTTTGGAAGCACTAAATGAGGAGATACCCGCCCAGACTTGGGGGAGGTCAGGCAGACTCCCTGGAGGAGGTGACTGCTGACCCGGAACGAGAACACGAAAGGGTAAATAGGCATCGTCTATGTGAACTCCCAGCGGGGGGGAGTGATGTGCTAGGAGGGGGAAAGAACACACGTGGTGAAGATCACACATGAGACAGAGCCTGTGCTTTTGAAGATCTGACGCATTGTTGAGACCTGTTGAGAGAAGAGACTGGGGTAGCCAGCCAGAGCCAGAGCATGAAAAATCTTCTAGTCCCAGAGCTTCTCAAATTAGAGCAAGAGTCAGAATTACCAAGGAGGCTTGTCAAGCACAGATGGCTGGCTCGCCAGGTCTGGTACGGGCCTGGGAATTTGCATTTCTAACAAGCCCCCACCGTGCTGATCGCCGGTGCCAGCACTGCATTATTTTGGGTTTAGTTAAATGGTGAAGACTCTGCTCTAAGGGATAGGAGAACAATGATGTGTGCCTTTCAGAGATCTCGCCTGGCTGCAGTGTAAAGGATGATGGTTGGGCAGTGAGTGGGTGCTTGCTGGGAGCTGCTGGGATCCCAGTATCTCCTGTCGCTTCCCACTGCAATCAGGAGTAGACTCTTGGTTCTGAAAGCTTTCTGCTGTAGCTCCAGACAGAGCCTCCTGTCAGGAGACAGTGTTCCCTAGGCCTCTTGTGTTTTGGCACATCTTGCTATTAACTGACTTTGTTCCCAACTACCTTTTCAATGTTGTTTGTATAGCAGACAGCCTTGGAAGATAGAGATAGTGTATTAGTTTAGTGTCCAGTATAATAAAGATAATATCTCCTTCTGGAGCAAGTGTCAGGCCAGCTTTCTTCCCATTATAAAAATGTGGGTTCCCTCAGCTCAGAATTCCCCTCCAGTAGCACAACCTGCACACACAGGTGTCACCTGACCATCTTTCAATCACCCTATAGGAATTGGGGCTTGGTGAACCATGCCAATGTTAACACTGTGACCACTGCTATTGCTGTAAGTAACAAAGTCCTTTGTCTCTGACCAGGAGTCTTGTGTATTCTTCCAGCATCCATGTAACCGTGGCAGGCTAACTTGTTGGCTTGTGAGTAAGGAAAGTACCCGATCCTTCACGGTTCTTAACACCCTCCCCATCCCACTGCCAGCCCTCTGCCTCCTTCTGTGGCCCCTCTCAGCAGCTCCTCCCCTATACATAAAACTACATCAGTCCAGCCCCTCTACGTGGCTTTGCAGTAATATCACCTGCATCCATGCTCCATGTTCATCTGCAGGTGGGTTTTCTCTCTAAGCTTTGCGTCCCCAGAAATCTGGTGCAACAAGACTATATTCATAATCCCATTTGGGCTTGGGCTTTTACAGATTGTCAGGTACTTTTGCACTGGGGAGGGGTGACATGGTCCCTGTTCCACAGATAGGGAAACTGAGCTGCTCAGGCATTGAGACTCATTAGCAGGGCAGGACCGACTCCAAATCCAGCGCATTTTCCACAACACCACTGTTCCTGCTCGTTTTCATGTTTTAATGTCAACCTGAGCTGTGCATGATTATGTCAGGTAAGACCTGACAGAAGTAAAAAAAAAAAAATCCTACAAAGCTAAAGAGAAATGGTTCAGAATTATATTAGCATTCATAATCAAGAACTGCCTGTACATTTAAACATTTCCAGGTTCAGCTCTTAACCGAGGCTGTGCGCAAGAGCATGGGCTTTATCTCGTATCTTTAAATTGGGGGGTGGGGGGGTCCTATAAACAGTCCAGGAGAAGAGGCTGGGCCTCCCAGGTGGAGGGGGGAGGCTGCAGGCTCACTCCAGGCAGCCTGGTTTGTTTTTGAATTGCAGATTGCCCGGTTTGATTGGAAAGTCAGAAGTCTCGCCAGGCCCCCTGTAGACCTATTTATGTGGAACTGGTCTTCTCCTTTCTGAGATGAAATAAGCATCAGAGACCACCCGGCCTGCCTGACACAGCCCTTCCTGTTGTCAAAGCAGGTGCCAGCAAAAGCTAAAGCTGAACGTTCGGGGAGAGCTAAAACTCCGAACAGATCTCCCCACACCTGCCCCGTGTGCTCTCAGAATTTCCTTTCCTGCTTCCAATCTGCAGAGAGCCACATGAAACTTTCAGCACCTGCCTCCTCCTCAGCTCCTAAGTCCCATCCTTTCTTCTCTCCCACTTCCGTTTCATCTCTAAATGATCTAATATTAATGTTCTCATCATTACAGTGTTCGGAGGAAAAGAACGGGTTTTGTCCACAGAGAGAAGGAGTTGAGAAATTAATATAATATTTGTTCAGGATTGATTTCAAGCTGTAATCCCTGCTGCCAGAGAGACTCATCTGTTTAAAACTATCAGACAGTAATTACCCAGAGCGCGAACACAATAGCAGGATTGAGGAGGGACGTCCTATACGCCCCCACACACTTGTAATTTAGCATTGTTATTTATTAGGGGAAAAAAAAACCTCTTGGTGAAGACGGATCTCCCATCCACTTGACTGGCAGAGGCTCCCAGAGGACTGGGAGCTACAGGGAAGAAGCCCCCGGAATTTCTGGATCGCAGAATACAGGAACTACATTCACCCAGCTATAAAGGTCAAATCCATTCCAAGTTCTTTTCCTCTCCCCGCTCCAATTGGGTCCATCTGGGCACCCCATCAAACCCACCCCTTGGTGATGGTTAATAAAAATTCCACCATCCTCTGCGTAAAGCAGGGGTGAAAATGCTGATTCATCTTTGAGTGTTCTCTTTCCTTCATCCTCCCAAGTAATTAGGTGCCTGGCCCTGTGGAGTCTATTTCCACCACGTTTTTCACATGACTCAGAGCCTTTACTTTCAAGGCTAACACGCAAGTACTTGGACAAGAGATGGACGCCCAACTGCAGACTCTATCCCTTTCCAGTCTATGTTATGCTCCACTGCTACCACGATTCCAACCCCCTAAAAAAGATGTGGGAGGGAGAGGAGGAGGGGCAAGGGAGGGGGGGTTGGGGAGAAGAGAAGCAGCAGTCTAGCTGATTGGAGGAGCAGGGAGTGACCCAGCTATGGGATGAGGAAGGGTTTCGAGAAGGAAGGGGCGTAGGGAGCTGGGCCAGGGCTCTCACGTGGTAAGAAAAACCTAACATTAAGGAGAAGAGCAAGAAAGTCTGCAGTGATCATAGAGACTAGAGCAGTCCACTTTGCTCAGATTTTACATTTTATTTGGGTCATGCTTCACAGCACCTATAATTTACCTTACATTGTCATATTGGTCCTAATAGACTTGAGAGCTCTTTGAGTTAATAACCAATATTCCTGGACCTCCTGTTCTGTACCAGACACGGTGCAAGGCTTTGGGCGTGGTAGTTACCAAAACAGACATGGTTCCTTCTTTTATGAAGTGTACGGTCTGGTGGGAAGACAGACAATAAATCAACAATTAATTTAGCATTTGTGAGAGCACAAACTACTGCCAAGGAGGAGTTCAGGGTGCTAATAGGGACAGATAAGTAGACTTGGGTTGGGGACTGTTTCTACAAAGAAGCAATATTTCAGGTAGGGATTATCTAGGCAAAGAGAAAGGAGAGCATTTTAGTTTTTATTTTATATCTGGAAGAATTATGTATTAAGGCAACTCAGCGATTACACACAGGTTCTAGAAAGCTCCCTTGGGTAGCAGGGCAGAGGATGGGGGACATGGAGTTACTGAAGGGGGGATGGCAACGGGGTAAACAGGTTCGGGGGCCACTGGGAAAGTTTGCATGTGAGATGATAATGATCTCAACCAGGCTGGGGAGAAAGGGCTGGATTTGGAGATGTCAAGGAAAGAGAATCACCAGAACTTAAGTTCCGATTGACTTTTGGTAGATGAAGAGGAAAAAGTCCAGGATGACCCTCAGTTTTCTGGTTCTGCGTAGATGGCAGTGCCACTAACCAGGAGGGTGTATCTCAGGAGAAGAGCACTGGGAGGCAGGACAGAAGAGGAGTTCCATTTTGGATAAACTGAGTCTGAGTTACTGGGGAGATGCTGGAGGAAACCTTCTAGCCCTTTCACAAGCCTACCATGGTGTTGTCTGTAACACCTTTATTGAGGTGTAATTGACATACAATGAACTGCACATGTTTAAAATGTACAGTTTGCTAAGCTTTGACATTTGTATATACCCGCAAAACCATCGCCACAACCAAAATGGTGAACACAACCACCACCCCCCACGTGTCCCTCTGCGCCATCGGAATCCCTCCCTCACACCCCTCTCCACCTCTCTTCTGCAGGCCACCGCTGATCTGTTGTCTGTCACTATAGATTACTTGGTGTTTTCCAGAGTTTTACATAAATGAAAGCAGACAGTATACATGCATCTTTTATAGCATATATATCTTTTGTGTGGGGCTTCTTCTATTCAGTGTAACTACTTTGAGATTCATCCATGTTGTTTCATGTTTTAATTCATTCTTTTTTATTAGTGTGTAGTATTCTATTAATTGGATATGCCACTATTTGTTTATCTACTCACCTATTGATGGGCATTTGGGTTGTTTCCAGGTTTGGACTATTAAAAATAAAGCTAGTGTGAGCATCCTTACACAGATCTTTCACCTGATGACAAACCGTAGATTGCCTTTTCTCCTGAGTAAATACCTAGACTGGAGTGACTAGATCATATATACCCTGGTTATAACACTGCAGTGCAATTCTGGCACTAATCATTTGACACAGACATCCCCAACAAAACTGCCCTCACTTCAGATGCCAGCTGCAAGTTTGGGGATCCCCAGGTCACCCACACTTCTAACCACCTGGCTATAAATCCACAACCTCCTCAGGTTTTATAATTCACCAGACAGTTTCACAGAGCTCTGGAAAGCACCATACCTAACGTTCCAGTTTTATTATAAATGATACACATCAGGAGAAGCCAAATGAAGAGACACACAAGACAAACGCAGAGTTTCTGTGTCCTCTCCACATGAATCAGGGCATGTCACCCTTCCAGCACATCCATGCTGGATGCTGCACTGAGCTTTGGAGTCTGGAGTTTCTATTGGGGTTTCATCACATAGGCACCATTGACTGCATCATTGGCCACGTGCCTGGGCTCAGTCTCCAGCTCCCCTCCCCTCCCTGGCAGAGGTCAGGCTGATATCACCTGGCTCAAAGCCCCAATCCTCTAAACACACAGTTGGCCTTTCTGGCATGACCAGCCTCATTTGAGTCATTTCCTTAGCTAAACTCAGGTGTGGTCCAAGGTCCCACACAAATAACAAAGGCACTTCTATCACTTGGGAATTTCCAAGGGTTTCGAGGCTCCCTTCCAGGAACCAGGGACAAAGATCAGTTAAATTCTTTATTATACAACAATGATGTCTTCTATTTAATAACTCTTGATCAAATATGTTAATGATTAAATTAATAGATGAATACATGAATAACTGAATGACTAGGAATAACTTTTCCATTGCATATGACTAAAAACCAACTCAGCAGGGGAGGTGACAGCACTGCTTTTGTGTAAATTATGTAATGCAAAATTGTTTTAATCTTCGCCTTAATACTTTTTTATTTTGTTTTGGATGATCAGCCATTGTGGCCCCCTTTTTGTCCCCCAACTTGAGATGTATGAAGGCTTTTGGTCTCCCTAGGAGCGGGTGGAGGTGTGGAGGCAGCCAGGGCTTACCTGTACGCTGACTTGAGACAAGTTCAATAAAAGTGCACACCTTAAAAACAAAACAAAAAATAAATAAATAAATAAATAAATAATAAAAAATAAAAACCAACTCAGTGTACCTAGGTAGAATGTTGGCTGAACAAGTGGGGAAAATATTAATAACTAAGAGTGTTCAGGGAGTAAAGGAAGACCTTCAGGTATCCAACAAACAAGAGCTAGAACCAGCACTTGGGAGCATCAGAAATCTGTCTGTCACCATCTATATCTCATTTCTCTTGCCTCTATTTCATCTGCAGAAAGGCTCCCACCTCCCCTCCCCTTAGCAATAGGGAAGATAGTCTTCAGTTACCCTAATTCATAGCTTTTTTTTCTCTTAGCATAAATATATGTTTTGGGGAAGAACTCTGCCTGGCCCTATTTGGATCCTATGTTCAATTCTCAGATCCATCACTGTCCCAAGGGAGGGGACGTCCAGGCCTGGGTCATATGCCTGTCTCTGTGGTCTGCTGCTGTGCATGGCAGGACAAATAGAACCTTGGGGACTGGTGGGTCCCCCAAGGAAGAGATGATGAATAGATAAATATGAGATGTCTCCTACACTTTATGTCCACATAGTATTGAAAGTTCAGAAAGGGGTTTCCACATATATCACCTTGTGTAATCCTCACAGTAACCTTTTCCCAGTGGGATTGTGTTTCACAGATAAAAAAATGAGGCCTGGTGAGATTAAAGTTCAGCTAAAAAAATGTTAGAAATGACTAGGACTTGGTCTTCTAGCTACGAGTTCGGGAAAATGTGCATCTACTTTGTACTTTAGAGTCCAGGCAAAAACTTTTTATATTCTTTTATCAACTATTCATTCACGTATTAATTCAGCACCTGTAACATGGCAGGAGATACAGCCACAAACAAGACAAAGTTGCTGCCAGTGGGGAAAATGGATAATAATAAACTAATTTTAGCCAGCAGTACCAGGAAGAAAGTAAAACAGGTCAGAGGGACAGGGGGCTCACTGGGTAAGTGGTTAGCGAGGGCCTCCTGGGGCAAGGCCGTGGCGCTGACCTGGGTGAACACCAGCCAGACATTTCTCCTTCCAGGTGCAGCCTGAGAATAGCGGCTCCTTTGTCCCCAGCAGCGACGCCAGTGGCCGAGCCCCAGCCCACCAGCACCCCGTCCTAGCCAGGGGTCCCTCTTTATAACTCCGTAACGACAGGCTTGCCGAGTCTGAAATGTGGAGGACCAACCCACACTACAGCTTCAATTATTTAAATGTCACTAAGGGTGGTATTTCAGACTCCTCTGACAAGAAAATCACGGATTCTCTTTGGCAGTGGGAAGTATTTTTGCCTGGCTAGGGTTGTCCACCGAGGACCTTGTGTGGTCTTTGCAGGGGCAGAAGCAGGAATTAAGCAGGGGCTGCTCCAGCTCCTACCTTTGAAGCTGTGATGAAAACCAAGCCCACTCCTGGCTCTTGGTACAAAGGGAAGTAAAGACAGCAGCATGCCCATTCCTTTGGGAAGCCGGCCCTGTCTCCCCGGTAGCCAGGAAGCCATGTAATACGTCCATGTCAAAACCAATGACTCCTCTGGGAGATCATCAAATTAAGACCTTCCCATTGAAAGGCCTAATTCTATTGATTAAAGAGCAGACACCGAAATCAGAACTCCCCTGGCCCCCTAGTTGCATGAATTTATGTTCTCCCCATCTCTAAATCTTGAGCTGGAACACATCTGGTGCCCCTAGGAACTCAGGACTGAGACAATAAGCAGAGCCCTCTCCCCTTTTCCTGGAAGGTTTCTGCATCGGGCTCAGTGAGGAGTGGAGGGCTTGCCTGACTCCAGCTCCCTACGACCGGGACTTTCTGTGTGGCCTGATGGCCCCAGTTTTTATAAGTAGCAGCTCGTGTCACATGCAAGGCACCCTAGCACAGCAAACATACTCATCCCCTGACTGAAAGAATTAATGATATATTTTATAGTTTCATAATCTCTCCGTGTTTGGCCCTCTTTGCATTGAGGCAAACACCATGGGAAGCAATTGAAATTGACTTGCTGCCCTAAGCTGTCGTAAGGGAGGAAAAATATCCTTTCCTTCTACCCTCCTAAATTCATGGCTGGGGTATAACAAAAGACAGGTTAACAAGAGAAAAAGCATATAAGTTTATTTAATATAAGTTTTATGTGACATGGGAGCCATCGTAAGGAAATGAGGACCTGCGGAAACAGTTAAACCTGCTGCTTTTTATAGTGGGTCTGATTAAGGGGGAACAGTCACGGAGAAATGTGACAGGACAAGGAGCATGAGGTAAGGGAGTGAACTGGGGAAAGCTTAGCAGCACCTGTTTGTTCAGATTCCTCTCTGGCTCCTACCTGCTGGCTGCAGGGAGGCCGCCTCTCACCTGAGGGTCTTAGGACCTGCTTCGGGGGAGAAGCGTAGGGGAAGGTCAGAGTGAACTTCCTGCTTCTGTCCTGTCTTCACATTCCTTTAGCTTAAAATAGCCAATATGCTAAGGCAGCAGTCCACAACGTTTTTGGCACCAGGGACTGGTTTCATGGAAGACAATTTTTCCACCTCCACGGGGAGGTGGAGCTCGAGCCGCAGTGGGGCGTGGCTGTAGCGGCTGTAAATTCAGATGAAGCTTCACCCCGTCACCCGTCCACCACCTGCTGTGTGGCCCGGTTCCTGAGTTTCATGGAAGACAGTTTTTCCATGGACAGGCAAGGGTGGGGAGGTGGAGCTCAGGCAATGACACACAGCCGGGTTCCTAACAGGCCACCGAGCGACCGGTACCAGGCTGTGGCCTGGTGGTCAGGGATGCAGTGCTAAGGCACCATATTTTGGAGTGGCGTGTCCTAAACACATCATTACTTACACTCCTGAAGCTCTGACTCGGGTGGGGTAAAGGCAATATATGTAACCTAAACATTTTTACCCCCATAATATGCTGAAATAAAAAAATTAAAAAAAAAATACCAAGTCTTTCCTTCGCCTTCTTGACAGCTACAGAGCTCCTATGTTTCCTGCAAAGGCCCAGTTCCAATGTCATCTCTGTGTGATGCCTTCCCTGAGTCCGCAGGCACAGTCTGTCCCCATGGCACCTTGTACACATATGGCATCATCACATGGTACTGTAGCACGTAAGGACAAGGTATGCACGTGTCTTCCCCTCGACTGTGCATGCCTTGGGAACAAGCACCATGCTTCCTTCATCTCAGTCTTCCCTGTGCTTTGCCCAGCGTCTGGCTGAGGCTAGAAAGTCAGAAAGTATTTGTTAAATGAATAGTTTAACAAATGGGTGAACGGGCAGATCCATCATTCCTCACTTTGAAATTGCCATGGCGGTGGATTACAGGTTTGAGAACATTGATCCGGTTCTCGGCCTAGTTAAATTGCTATGATGGTCTCACCATCCAATAATCAGTCACCCCCAAAGCTGGGCTTTCTCTGAGAAGCTCTCTCCATTCCACCACCACTGAGAAGTGTGCATGATGAAAAGGAGACGCTAACAGGAAAGCAGCCTCGAGCAGTTGTGGAGCCTGAGAAAGTCCATAAAGGATCATGAAGGAGATAGAGACCCCACACCGGACCTGCCAGACCACCCTGAAGGTCAGCAGAGGGAGTGATAAGGCAGCCAAATTAGCTGCTTCTGAGGGCTACAGTGGGCAGGGGTAAGGTTAGAGCACTTTATTCCCATAGGAACACCCCAGAACCAGGAAGCATGGAAGAAACATCACAGAATTTCCTTTTCTGCAGTTCTTAAAAGAGGCTGCCACTTGTCCCACACCACCATCCTTCCTCAATCCATGTCAAGTGGCTGTGGGACAGTCCTGCCTGGAGGCAAGGGGGGAGAGGCTGGGACCTCCACCAGCCAGGAGACTCTGCCACCCTCCCAGTATTCTGTTGCCAGGGTTTGGGCAGCCCACCAGGGATGGTGTGGATGGTGTGGAGGCTTCTCCAAGGCTCCATTCCAGGCGCAGTGGTGTCAGTAAATAGAGCTCATTCCTTCCTGACACTAGCAGGGGCCCCGTCCTGGTGGAGGGAGGCAAGCTCGGCTGCTGGCTGCAATCCTTCCCTCCCCACCGGCAATCCTTCCTCCTGGTCGGTGTGAGGCAAAGCCAGGTGCAGGAAGCAGCCGAATTAAACAATGTCACGGGGGTGGGAGGAGAGAGGGACGGTTGTGATACCAAGGAAATGTTCATTCCAACAAAAGGAAATCAAAGCCCCAAATGATCCCGCAGGGAGGAAAGGTGAGCAGGAGGGAAATGAAATGGAAAACACCAACAAATTGGAAATCAGGTGCAGAGGAGGAGGGAAGGAATTGAAATGCTCTCGTGCAGGGACACGGCTCCCCAAAGAGCGGGTCTTTCTAGAGAGGACCTGAGACCCAGCATGTCTGTGCTGTGATCCCACAGAGTAAGGACGGCCACTGTGCTGCTTCCTGGTTGCAAAGAGATGGCCCAAGCCAGGATGTCTCAGGTCCGGAATTCTTCCTGTTCTCTGTGAAAGTCAACTTAGCAGACCCAGTCACCTCAAAAGACTGGCCGATTCTCTTACCCAGGGTGACTTCCTGGTAAGGCTACCTGAGTGCCCTTGAAAACATTTCTCGTCTTGGCAACAGTGAAAGAGCTAGTGGCCAGATACGTCTGTACCTGCTGGACAGAGAAACGGAATGCAGGGTGGGCTCCACCAAGCTCCGAGTCTCAGTGGCTGCCTGTCCTCTGACGGTCCCCTGGGGATTCAGCGATGTCTCCGTTTGAAAGATGGAAGGAGCATTCTTGCTAAAAAGAGTGTTTTCCTAAGCACCGCCTCATCTCCTCTCCAACAGCAGGTTCTCGGAGCCTGGTAAGTTCTCTAACTCACCCCTCTACCGTCCTGTTACCCGGTGCAGCCCTTTCGCTCCTTCTGCCTTTCCAGCCCCCTCACATGACTGCGTCGTTGGTCCCCACCAGGAAGGCCCTTCTTCTTCCTCTCGCTCTGGGCTTCTTCCTGCGTGTTGACCCAGCTTCCTCCAGAAGCCTCTGCATGGGCCACCTGGGCACGTCCCCCATCATTTGCACTTCCTTCATGGCACTCGTCTGGGCTCCCCTGTAAATGTCATTAAGTCTCTTTCTGATGTTTCTTCCAGCCTGCCTTCATCTGAGGGCCTCACGGGAGCTGGCTCGGGCCTCCTCTTCCTCAGCACCTCCCCATAAGCCCGGGTTCAGGGCAGAGTGAGCGAGTGCACCAGCTGACTGACTCATGGAGGTCTGGACACCACCAGTCAGACAGGGTTTTGGGGCTAAATTACATACTTTGGGGGAGGCATGTACGAGGTCACCTTTATAAACCAACAGGCTGCACTCTGAGCTGTCATGTTACCTACTAAATCCCCCAGAAGGAGGGAGTCAGAATTAAGATGAATTTCAAATGTTCACTTCCCATCAAAGGGACTTAAAACCATGCATGTGAGAACAGCTCAAGGAAGCAGGGCTTGTTCTTCCGGAGGGGAGAAGCCTCGGGTTTACACGCTAGCCACCTGCCAGCGAGAGCCAGGAGGTCGTAAAGGAGGAAGAGGAGACTCCATCCTTCTGCTCCCTGGGGTGGAACCAAAGCCGGTGGGAATCAATGTGGAAAGACTTCAGCTCAACAGAAGAAAAACCACAGAACAGCTCAGGTAGCCCTGAACCCGCTGGGGATCTTGTTGCTAGAAGGGTACAGGGGAAATGTTGGACAACTTATAGAGGAGATTTAAACATGGAATGGGGAGAGGAGAAGGCAGTGAAGGGGAGGGAGATGCAAGGGGACCAGATGGCCTTCAAAATCTTTCCAGCCCTGGAGAATCTGGTCATTACCACACAAGGACAATGGCTTGGAACAGCAAGGGACTTCAAAGTCCTCTGGAAACCGTTGTCCTAATCACGGCATCAGGAAGTCTGGAAAGAACTCCAGGAATCATTTTCTACAATCTCCCCATCACTAAGTGGCCCTGCCCGACAGTGTGTTTATCACCAACCAGAAATTTCCACTGGGGCCAGCTGGAATGTCTACAGGGCTGCTGTCGGAGGTGGTGGTGGGCTCCGCGGTGGCAGGTGGGGAGGAGAGGCACTTTCCATGCTGGGAAAACATTGCTGAGGGCCCTGGAGCCAGCCCTGGGGTCTCTGTGGAAGCACCTCTCTGTGCTGCAGGGAGGCAGCTTGGCAGGGAGCAGCTGGAGTAGTGAAACAAGCATCCTTCCATTGTCGAGATGCCTCGCCAGCTGCTGACTAGGGAGGGGTTTGCAGACAGACTGAACCTACAGCAGGATGAAAGTCGCTCAGAGATAGACACACACACTCCCAGAGTTTCCTGCGCTTAAGCTGTTTGGAAGCTCCTGTCATACGCACCTCGAGCAAAGAGAAAGGAGGCGAGTGGGAATGACGGCTGAAGTTGGGCATGTTTCCCCAACGCTGGTGCTGCTCTGTAATTCTCCTCCTCCTTACGGAAGCTTCCTTTCACAATAATTGGGGAGTGGCGTGACTCATGATCACGGCGCCTTCACTCTCCAAGGAGCAAGAGCTAGTTGGCTTGCACAGGTGGCTGGTGGGATTTTCCCCTTGCCGGGGCTACTCCCAGACCCCTCTGGGGCTGCCATGTACTGGCTAGCATGGGCCAGCCCCTCTGCGGTGGTAGCCTTCTGCACCTTGGAAGCATCTGATGAGCTTTGCACTCTCTGAATAGGTGGGTGGCATCCTATGGCACAACCATAGGCTCTCGGAGTGGGCACAGGCCAAATTGCCCTCCCGGTGGTGGAGCAAGATTAGCTAGGCTGGGATCCCACAACAAGAGAGTCTGTGATGCTGGATAACTCCTGCTGATTAATCCTTTCATCTCAGCTCTGCTGCCACCTTCCCCGCCTGCTCCCTCCACAGTCTACGTTCGAAGCCAGCCCTGGGTCCCCATCACCGACGCTGACTTCCATCTCTGGTCACCACTCTGCACAGGCCCTGTCTGTTTGCCTTGCTACTCCTCCAGTAGATTTTGAGATCGCTGAGGGTCCTTTCCAAGTGCCATGAAACCAAGCCCGTCTGTGCCTGAGATGACACATTGCTCCAGGGCAGGGCAGGGCTGGGACCAGGGTGAACAAGGAAGGCACCCGGGTGCAAAATGCCAGGAGGTGCACACTCTCAGGCCCTGCAGAAAGTAACTGCCTCCTGGAAACAGTGTACACCATGCAGCTGCGCTCACCCGAGCCCTGGCCCCAGGGCACGGAAAAGGAAAGAATATTAATTGTTGAGAACCAACTATAAAGAGTCATCACATTATTTCTTTTATCTTCAAAGTAATCCTATAAAATAGGTACTGACATCCTCACATTAAATATGACAAATTGAAGCTTGGTACAATTTTGTACCAAGTCTTCCTAATCCCAAAGTCCTTGCTCATTGCAGAGGACACAAGGTCAAGTAAGAGAGGTCTGAAGGGACGTTCTCTGAAGGGACAGAGGCCTCACCACTCTGTGCATGAGGATGGTGGAGCTCTGCCCAGTGCCCCAAATGCCCACTCGGCAGGTGTGGCTGCCGCCTGGGCACGTCTGCGTCTCCCAAGCTCCCCAGGAGGTTCCCACGCACTGTCTGGAGGCGAGGACACTGCACTGCTTCAACCTCCCCTCGCAGCACCTCGTGGCACCCACCGCTTAGGATCAGGAAGTCCTCCCTTGGGTCTACCCTAATCTGCAGACCTTTTGCTGCCAACCCCTCCCCTCTCAAGCAGGCCTCCATGGGCACTCCCTGCAGGCTGCCACGTTGTGCTACTGCCGGTGTCGGGAGGGACCCCGGGGAGCAGCAGCCACCACTCTGTCTTGCCTGTTGCCACAGGCTGCAGGAGCGACCCCGGGGGGAGGGGGTGGCACTACCCCCAAGGTCTGCAGACTCAGAGACAGATGAGCGGCTGGCAGGGATGGGGGTCTTTGTCAGCAACCCTCCTAGGCCTGGATGGTTCCGCATCCCCAGCCCACCCCTCTGGTTCCTGCCTTGACTTCTACACCCCCTCTCCACCAGTGTCACCACCCGGGAGAGGACATGCCAGGTGAGCCCGAGAGGGCCCCATGCGCCCCCACACATAGAGCCGCGCCGTGGCAGAGCTGGCAGCAGTCAGGGCAGCCGGCCACACTCCAGGTTTCCAGAGCGGAGAAGAAGATCCCACGCTCAGGACGGGTTCCTGGGTGGTGAGATCAGCAGGTGGCCCAGCTTGGAGCCAACCTGTCTACCTTGACGGGGAGACCAGAGGCCCACCCAGGAAATAGGGCTCAGGAGAGGATTACGCCTGTCGCTCCCAGCTGCCACCACCCTCATTACCTCTCACCTGACCTAAGTCCTCAGGACAGTCCTCGACTGCCCTGCCCCACCGAGGCCACCTCCAGCCCACACTACACAGCCTGGTGCATTTACCTTCCCAGGTACAGCTCCAGTAAGGGGCTCCCCTGCCCACGCCCCCGCCCCCATTGAACAAGCCCCCACCTGGCATTCCCAAGCGCCCCTGGTCTGGCCCAGACCTCCTGGAGGGTTCTCAGCTGCTCCTCCAACACACCCACATTCTCCCATGCCCCACCCACCCAGCCTCCTGTGCCCACCTGCCCTTGGTCCTAGCCTTCATCTGCCAACATCGACTTATCTCCATGATCCATTTCACATGCTGCCCCTGCTCCTCCTCCTCTTACTCCCTACCCTTGGTGCTCGCCAAGGCTTCTGCATCCCTCCCCCACACACCGCACTAGTCCGTGAATTCCTTGAGGGTAGGGTCGTACTGCCCTCGTCGCTGTCCTGCCCACCACCCCTACTATTCCCTCAGCTTCTCCCCCACACAGAAAGTCATCGGGGATGTGAGTGGCATTGAATTCGGATAGGAAACAGTCCTTAGTTTAGAAGGCTCTGTTGCAGACGGTCTTTGTGGGCAGGAAGCTCTGCCTCACACCCAGCCCGGTTCCACCCTGCTTGGGCTTCATTTTCATTCCTCGGGGGAGATGGAAAGCAGTGGATTATCTTCCCCTAAATAATCACCTTTCTTGGGCTTTAACGCTATTATTAAATCACCTTCGAGCCACCGTTCTTCTTCAGGCTGAATAATCCCTGTTCTTTTCATGTTCCTTCAGAATGTTATTCCTGCCCTGTAATTAGCTTGGCAACACTTCTAAATTCTCCCCAACTTCTCAACGTCCAGAAAGAAGAAGGGACTTGGGAGGGGACCAGAAAGCTCTGAATTGAGGGCCTACTATGTGCCAGATACTTAACCCCCACTGGATGTAATCTTCTAGTTGCCAGTGAGGTTGCTGCTCTTCACCCCATTTTACAGATGGGGAAGCAGAAGCTCGACACGGTTGGCAGGTTTCTCGACCTCAGCACTACTGACATGTGGGTCCAGATAGGGCCTTGTTGTGGGGGAGCTGGCTGTGCATTGTAGGGTGTTTAGCAGCGTCCCTGACCTCCGCTCACTTGATGCCAGTAGCAACGCCTCTTCCCTCCCCGACAATTTCAACAACCAAAAATGTCTCCAAACAATACCAAATGTCCTCTGGGGATAAAATCACCCCCAGTTGAAAACCACTGAGCTAAAGAAATTTTCCAGAGATCAATCAATTTATAAGTAACAGAGACTAAACTTAGATCTGTCAGCTCCAAAGAATTTTGTTTCTACTACCTTCAAACAGTCTTGCAAGACAAAGTCTCCCTAGGAAAATAATGGGAGAATGTCATTACGTTTTCTACTTTCGTCACTGCTTACCCCAACATTTAATTCACTATATGTGTCACTGGAATTGACTGATAGATTATTCTCCTCCAAGTCTAATCCACACTCCCCAAGTTTACCCGTGTTCAATTTGAAAGCATTAGCTTGGGTCCACTGTGACCACAGGAACTCTTTTTTCTCCCATCAATTGCTCAGTGTCATTAATTTCAGGCCTATTGCAGAGACATAGCAGAGGAAATAGAAAACAGATCCCCCGTCTCCAAGAGCAAAAGGTCTAACTTGGGAGCTGGCTACACCCATGAGCAGTTCTAACACTTACTAAGAAATGCACAGACCATTCTTGCACCATTCCTAAGCAGGTTGTTTGAAAGTAGGAACACTGAGTCCACCGAGCAGTTGCTTAGACTACAGATGCCAAGCAGTCAGTGTAAGGAGTCAGCTGAGACCAGCTGACTTTGGCACAGTGAAGATGCTGCCATAAACCGAAGCAGATGAATATTGTGGACTGCAAGTTGTGACAGGGACGTGCGTGCTGATGGGACACGCGATAATGAAACCAGGTGTCTGCTTGCTGCATTTGCTATTTCTGTGCTCCAGACCTGCCTGGGAGTCACGTTCTGCTCTGAGGCAAACTCCTCCTCCCAGTTCCACCTCCTCTGTTCCAGGTGTCCAGGGTGGGGAAAAACACCAGGTTGGCACATGGTGAACTTTTCCCTCCTCGTCCCAGGCATTCACGGAGGCCACACCAGGCCCGATGCAGCTCCTTCATCTCTTTCCACCATCAAAATCTGAGTTATTTTTCAAGATTCTTCTCTCCTTCAATCCCCAACACCTACTCTCTACGCTGGCCAAATCAGTCTGCCAACCTTATCCCGTCACAATTTCCTATTAACATTCCTTTTTCTTATTCATTCTTTCAACACAGGGCTTTTGAGACTCTACTCTGTACCAGGCGCTATCCTAGGCGCTGGGGGTACAGCAGTTGCAAAGCAGACACAAATCCCTGCCCTCATTGTTGGGGGGAACTGAATTCTGGTCATTATTTCCACCTGCATGCTTTGGCCTCACGCACTCTGTCTTACACCTTAAAAACTCAGCCCTTCCTTCCGCCTTAGGTCACACCTCGCTCACCTCCTCCAGGAAGCTCACCTTCATCCTGAGCATGGTCTCTCCTTATTGCAGACGGCTGTTGCCTTTACCGTGTGAGCCATGTGGTTGGCATGCATGACACTGCTTTTCCTTATCTTTGTGCACCTGTCCTCCCTCCGCTATAATCTAAGATCCCAGGAGGGCGGGGACTCTCTCTGTTTTGCCTCTGTAGTCCTGCAGCACCCAGAAGCATGTCTGGCACAGAGAAATAATAGCATCATATTAGGAAAATAATAATACTGACTGTATTGATTGCATGCTTATGAAGGACCAACCATTGTTCTAAGTACTTAATAAATATCAGCTCATTTGATCCTGACAGCGTATGGGGTTGGTGGGGGCTCACTCAGTAGGAACACAGGTGGAGGTGGCTATGGTGGCAGCGGAGGCATCAGATCTGGTAAAGCTATGTGCCCACAGGGGCAGAGCTGGTGGTTACAGAACGTAGGCTTTGGAGGAGGACTTGGATTGGAGTCCTGGCTCCATCACTTGTCAGCTGGGCGACCTTGGGCAAATGACTCCTCTTACCTTGGCTTCATTTACTTGCCTATGAAGTGAGGATAATTACAACCCCCATGTCCCCAAGGTGCGTGACAATTGCATGAACTAATGCAGACAGCACACCACCAGCACAGAGGTGCCTGCTATTGTTACTATTATTATTGTTGTTATATCCCTCTTCCAAGAATCACCCACACCTGCTTCCTGTCCCATCGTGCCCCAGCTCCCCATCCCCTGCCCCCAACACACCTCCTTCCACATCTTTACCCAAGGAGAGGAAAAGCTGAGTGCATTATACTGAGAAGAGTCTCTTCAGCTGCTGCCTTATTTCTCCTCTTCCAACAAACGGGTCCTGAAGCAAATAGATCCCAGACGTCACGACTCATTTATAATAACCCAGCATCTTGGGACCAGAGAGGGGGTGGAAGCTCTGCTTGAGTGTCGACAGAGCATTGAGGACTCCAAGATACAGGAATCCAAGGGGACAGCTCAGGAAGCCAGGCTACATGCGAGATTACTATCATCTCTTCTCTGCTACTGCAGAGATCGGCTGAGCTCTTTCATTAGAAATCTGATGCTGCTGTAAAAAAAATAAATAAATAAAATAACACAGCAGCCTCAAAATGTAGGCACGAGGCGACCTCCTGGGAAAGCAGCTTCATGTGTGCCGGCTGCTGGCACTAAGGGCTCGCTCATCCACTGCCTCTTTGTGTTGTCGGCTCCCCAGCACACGATCGTTACTCAATCCGTGTTTTGCAGGGTACCAGGATGCTAAACCCTCTGCATTTCTCACACTTTTGCAGCAGTTGGGGTCTGCGGCAGCCTCCTTCTCCCCGGCTTTCATCTCTGCATCCCCTCATTTCTGCCTGCAGCAGTGAAGCATCAATTATACACTCCAATTATGTGATTATACATATTTTCACTAATTAATAATAATTCTTGCTACTCATCCCGCCAACTCCCATTGGAGGACTTCAGAGGGCATTTGAGAGGATAACTCACAGCCTTGCCACCCGGGAGGGAATGGGCAAGGCCTGTAGAATTCCTGGGATGAAAGGGAAACTGAGGCACCATGAGGTACTGCCTTGTGATAGAGTCAACCACTGAATCTAAGACTTGGCTTTGTCTGGGTAGAGAATTTGCTCAAGAAAATGAGCCCACTGGATGTCGCTGCTGCCTGGAGAAGTGTCAGGCAGAAGAAAGTAGTTTAGCCCAGAGATAGTTCTTTGTAGGTGTTCAATCGGCTATCATTATAACTAAGATTCCTCTTATTGACAGAAATTTGGATCTTTTTTTGTTACATATTATACTATGTCCTTCCCTCTTGAGACGTACTAACATGCTGTGAAGACAGTCACTTTATGACTTGGAAAAAGTATAGTTCTATTTCCCAGAGTCATATGTCCGAGGTCCAGTCTACCCAGTTTTCAGAGGCAGAGGCTTGAAGCCCAGAGCCAGTGAAAACTTCAAATGCACCTCAGTGTCATGTCCATTGTCAAACCTCATTATCAAAATAATACAATAAGATAAATTTTACTATCTTCATATTACAGAGGAAACCGAGGTCTTGAGAGTGACTTGCCCAAAGTCACACCACTCTTAAGTGACAGAGCTGTGACTACACCCAGGGTCCAGTACATTCCAAAACCAATGCCTTTTTCATTGTGTCATGTCAATAACACAGCCAATTAGTGGCAGAAGACTCCAGCACTCTGATGCATATGACAAATCAGTGAGCTCTTCGAATAGGAGGTAAGCCAGACTGACAAAGAGAACAAGACGTTCCATACTCAAGCTGAGTGTTCCTGAAGCCAAATTTCATTTCATTAGGTGCAGTCAAATAGTCGTCTTACTCATTGAAAAAAAAAAACAATCAATCAAAGAGGTTTTCAGACTGAATAGACTTGTCAGTTGATGGACCTGACTAGTTCAGGTCAAACAGTTCATCCAAGCTGAGTTAAAGCCGTGATGCCAGCAGGCTGAGTGCAGTTGAGTGAGGTTGAGATTATGTCTCCACCCCCAGCTGCAGAAGCCTTGCAGAACTTGTCCATGCACCAGCCTCCCCCCAGGACCTGCTACATTGCCCAGCTGCATGGGGCCTCAGCCAGCAGAGAGAGCTGGGCATGTTGCTACCTCAACCCCACCCCACCCCCAACAGTGGGGAGACAGAGCGTCAGGACTGGCTCCATATTAAGTCTGTGGCTGAGGGCAGAGCTGGCTTCAGTGGACTTGGAGAGTCCAGGCAGGCTCAGAACTTATGCCCATGAACAAGCAAACCTACCAAAAGGAGATGAGGCTCTGGATCTGCCACTCTATCAACTCTCCACTTCACAGGTACCTGCCCAGCAGGGGGGCACAACAAGGGCAGCCACCAGCCAAGCCCTGAACCATTCCCATTGCAGGAACAGGTCTGGGAATCCTGCCTGCCACCTTCCCCAGCTGCTTAGCTCTGAAATAAAGGCAGAACCCCAGTATTCCTGTTCCAACTCGGAGACTGGATGTGAGCTCTCCTGCAGCTTTTGATTCGTCCTTTTCATAGAACTGATTTGCTAGGCTGTCTGTTAACTTTCTCTATAATCTCCTATTGACTCTATTAGAAGTTGACTCTATTAGAGTTAGTATTAAGATGCTATTATGCACAAAGATATACAAATGGCCAATAAGCACATGAAAAGATGTTCAACATTATTAGTCATCAGGGAAATGCAAATTAAAACCAAAATTAGATGCCACTACACGCTCATTAGAAGGGCTGAAATATAAAAGAATGAAAATACAAATGTTGACAAAGATGGGGAGCAATGCATGTGTACTGCACGGCTCCATGACACGGACTCTCATGTATTCCTGGTGGGAGTGTAAAACGGTACAACCACTACTTTGGAAAAATAGGCAGGTTCTTAAAAAGTTAAATATACATTTATCTTAAAACCTGGCAATTCCATTGCTAGGTGTTTACCTAAGGGAAGTGAAAACGTGTCTACACAAAGAGCCATACAAGAATGATCATAGCAAATTTATTTGTAATATCCCAAACCAGAAACAATTCAAATGCCCATCATTAACATGTGAGTGAATAAGCAAATCATAGTGTAGTTATAAACTCAATGGACTATTACTCAGGGAAAGAAAGGAATGAACTATTCATAAATGCAACAAAATGGACAAATTTCAAAACAATCATGCCAAGGGAAAGAAGACAGACACAAAAGAGTATAGTGAATGCTTCCATTTATATAAAGCTCTAGAAAAGAGAAATCTAATCTATCGTGACAAGAAAGCAGATCAGTGATTGCCCGGGCCCAGGAGTGGTGGGAGATTGAGTAGCAGGAGCACCAGGGAAGCCAGAGGGTAATGGAAACATTTATATCTCAATGGTGGTGGTGGTTACAGAAGGGAAAACATTTTTCAAAAATGTTCACTGAGCTCTACACACATAAAATAGGTCTATAAACTTTAGTTTCAGTAAAGCTGGGAAAAGGCCATGTGTAAGATTATTATGAGCAACCTTAATTTTGGATTTAAATAAACAACTCTAAATTAATAACATTTAAATTTAACCCAAATTTAGAATTAAAAGAACAAATGTCAAATAAATGTTCAAAGAAGAAAACATACACACGTGCGTACACACACATACACACACACACACACACACACACAGGTGCTAGCTAGTATGGTGGACTCAGTCCTGGGGATCCAGGAATACCTGAAAACTGTCCCTAAGGAGATTCCTTAAAGAGATAGAATATATACAAAGGAGGAAAAGCAAGACAAAGGTGTATGTTTTTAATTAGCCATAGCTTTGTCCTCAAACCTGTAGAACTATAGTATCCTAGACAGCACCTTCTGGAAGGTTCCATTTGCTAGACTAGGCAGCCTGGAGTGGTACAAAACCAAACAAGTCCCCTTCTGCTCCCAGTGCCCAGACCCAAGTCTCAGAACCTGCCCCTCCTGCCTAAGCCTCACCCATCAGCACCAGTGGAAAAGCGCTCAGAGAGGGGCATTCACTCACTCCTATTTCACTCTCCAGGGCATCACCCGCTGGCACATGCACTAATCCATGTCCAGTACATCCTTACTCTAAAACAGGGTCACACATTCAAATTCCTACAGGGGCCAGGGAAGGTAAAGGAATGGGTGAAGTGGGCCCACTGTGAAACAAGAGGGAGTGGTGGGGACTGGGGCAGGCCCAGGAATGCACAAGTCCATGTAAAAGGAGCCCCATGCTTCAGAGCCCATCGTTGGCACGTGGGAAGGTGGGGTCAGTGCTGTCAGGCATTTTGCTTTTTCCAGAGGAGCCAAAAATTCAGATTTATGTGAATTGTCTCAATTTTAAATATTGGCATATAATTCAGAATATCTGAAACATGGTATGGGCCAAACAAAACACGTGCTCAGATCAAAGCAGTGAAGAGCCACTAGGTTGTGAGACCACACTAGAGGCCAACATCCCCTTGGGGCAGGCACCATGGCGGGGTCCCAGGGCTGTATTCCCCACTGAAAGGATTTGGTTTGACCTCTTAGTCAAGGCATAAATCAACACTTCTAGCAAGTTATTTTCCAGCTAATCCTTGTAACTTTCCAGTGACTAGAAGATTGACCATTCCATCATAGGACTCTGCACTCTCTCCCCTACCTGCTTCCTCTGGCTCTGACCATTTCTTTAGGACTCAGACAACAAGGCACCTACTCCAAGAAGCTTTCCCAGATCCCCATATCCACATGGGAGCCTCCTCATCTATGCCTCAACTCTCCTGTCTCCTGACCATGCTGAGAGCTCCTCAGAGCAGGGCTTGTGTATCCAGTGGTTAACACACACAATCAGTATATCAGTTAGCCTATTTTAATTGCAAATGATAAGAATTCCCTCAGACTCTCTTAGGTGCACTGGAAATGCATTCTCTGCATTAGTGACCATGAAGGCATAACTGGATTTGGGCACAACTGAGACTGGGGTTCACACAATGTTGGCCACGCCTAGTCTCACCCCACCTTTCCTCTGCACTCAACTTCTATCTTGGTGCCCAGGCGGTAGCAAGATGGTGGCCAAAGACAGACACACCAGGGTGTGGATATACCACATTATTAACCCCCTTTCATAGAAGAGAAAACGGAGGCACAAAGGTGTGAAGTAACTCGCTCAGGGCCACACATGAGGTGAAGGTGTGAGAAGACAGAGAAGCAGTTGGCTTCCAGAACGTGTGCCATAAACGGGATATAATTCTGTCCCTGAAGTGTGCCCTTTTTCTTGGTCAGTTCCAAATGCAGCCTCTGACGGCCAGGCAAGCTTTGTCTAAATGGTACAATGAACACTGTCTCCCCACCCCCTGCAATGTCAACAGTATATAATGGCAGAGGGTGAGCAGAATAACTTCAATAAAAAGAGAATTACACAGAGGGCAACAGCCCATAGCACACACACTGCCAATCCTGGCAGGAAGTGAGGTTCTTTGTCCTTCAGCGTGTTTTCTGGGAGATGTCCCCTGTCCACTGTCTTCCAAGCCCACGCTTGGGAAGTACAATGGGGAAGATGAAACTTCTGGAAAGAAGCTCTCTACTTGATGGGCTAGTGGGGACTTGTGGATTGATTGTCTTAAATGATGGGCATCTTAGATAGGTTATTTGACAGCTTTGGTGTTTCTCTTGTAGAATAATTTGCTCAGATCTTTAGTAAATGATGGGCATCTTGGATATGTTATTTGACAGATTTGGTGTTTCTCTTGCAGAATAATTCTCTCGGATCTTTAGTTGGCTGCCCTGTGGGTTAGTACATGAAGCCCCAGCTCGGCAGCGCTCAGCCCCCCACCAACAGGGCAGCACTTAGCCCCACCAGCCAGCAGCCTCCGGGCTCCACCTTCCCTGGGGGAGGGGAGGGAATTATTTGGCCCCTCGACTCCAGCTACGTCCCCTGCATTGAGTTGGGGGCTTATCACAGAAGGTGCCTGGGAAGGGTGGTGGGAACCAGTGTGTTCCCAGGGTGCCCACTTTCCTTTCTTAACTCACACTAATTTTAGGTTGGAAAAGACCATTTAGCTTTCCGATCCTGCATTCCTGCACATTTCTGGCTGCTGCAGATTTCAGGTCCTCCAGGAAGTGGCTCTCTCAGTAAAGCCTAATGTAAATGCCATCCGCTTTCAAGCAAGCCACTTTCACCCTGAGCGTGCCACTTTCTAATAGGACCTTACTGAAAGTCACTTCTGTTTAACAAGGACTCCAGCCTTTTAGCCATGGTCTGTGGGTCCCCACCGCCCGGCACACCCACTCAGCCGACACGTGTATGCGATCTCCCACTTGCACACCCTACTGCCCGAACTAACATCTGCATCAGTTTTGTTTAAAAGCAACAGAAAAAAGCTATTCAAAAATGCCAGATCAGGCTCCCAGCACAGCTGGATTCAGGGCTCAACTACGTCATCAGTGCGTGGTCTTCTTTTTTCTCCAGTCTGGCTTCTTCCACGTGTTGGTTTCTTTTCAGGTTCCCTGTGGCTGCCCATAGTTCCAGACCCGCATCCTCACCAGTTAACGCCCAGCCAGGTTAAAGTTAGAGCTGTTCTTCTCCAACACTCAAACAAAAACTCCGAGTCCATTCTTATTGGTCCAAATTTGTCACGTGACCATCCTTGACTGAATGGCAGGGCTCTGATTGGCCAGGCCTGACCTCATGCCCACCTGGAGGCAGAGTCAGCACCACCTTACAGAAAGGGAGTTGGGAGAGGGTGTTTCTGCAGAGGGGGACCAGAGCGTGGCGACCTCGTGCAGGTGAGCGGAGTCTGGGCAGCCCAAATAACAGAAATCTACGCAACTGGTGCTCAACAGGTATGTATCCTGTGAAGGAACAAATGAGCAACTGACCCTCTCAGCCTGAGTGGGAAAGTATTCTGGAAAGAGATAAGACTTATCTTTTTTCTTCCCTGCTCAAGGAAGACGGGCCAGCGTGTCCTAAGGACCTGCACGCATTTACAGTGAGTTCTCAATTACTTCCACGTGGAGGATTCTGTCTGGATTATCCAGGTCAAGTGTTTAACTCGAGGCTGGAGTCCCCTGGTACCTACCGCAGGACTCCAGGCAAAACCCAGGAGGCCAGACTAAATTACTTTGAACGTCCCTTCATTCAACAAGCTTTGCCATGTACTCCAGCCATCAAACAGTGTGTGCTCAGGGAATGTTGTTTCTCTTTGATGTTTGTCTGGGCAAAGCAAGCATAGGAAAGCAAATCCACGTTTGGCAGGAGGAGGCAGGGAGCGGGGCCAGGGTGGGAGACCATAGCAGTCCTCCCAGAGCCAAACCCACATGTGCACGAGTACACGCTCATATGTGGCTTGGGATTATCTACCTCGCTATCTCTGGCCACTGGCAGGGATACTCGGGGCCTGACAGTCCTGGTGCGGCAGTCACCAAATGACCCATAGAAACTAGGAAGGAGTGTGCGTGCTAACTGTTGGACTCCAGGAGCCTCTTCTGAGTTTTCTCAGGGGCTGTCTTGGGTTGGACTCCCTAGAAGCAGATCCTGAGAAAAGCATACACATGCAAGGTGTTCATTAGGGGAGGAACCAACCAGGTAGTGGGCAGTTAGAACAGGGAAGGGACAGACACTGAGGAAGCAAGTCCCAGCCTCAGCCTGAACCAATGGAAAGCTCTGGAGTGTAAATAACACTGCAGAGATTTTGCTCCCATCTTAAGGCGAAGGTACCAGGCTTTTGTCCTCCTGCACCAGTAGTGCTGGGTAAGGGTAAGGAGGTTGTAAACTCCCAGGCACATCCAGCTGAGGTGGCTGCAGGTGCCCCAGAGCAATCCCCTGAAGGCTGCAGGTGCAAGCTGCCTGCAGCAGAGCACGCAGAGGCAGGGGTACCATGCACAGAAGCAGTGAGAGGGATACCAGGGACCTAGGAGGGCACCACCTGCATCCACTGCATGTGCAAAAGCAGAGGTGTTAATCAACTGCTCCAAGCCCCAGAGAAGCAGACTGAGGGAACTGGGGCTTCCAGTCCCCTGGGCTCCTAACTTCTAGATGGTTCCCTCCAGCTCCTCCACCTCATACCATTCCTGGTATGTCTGTCCTTGTTTCCATTCCATGTATGGTCTTTCCTTGGTTCCATTTCTCCAGGTTGCCCCAGGCTGGACATAGGGGTGAGTCTTGCTGGAATCTGCCCTCCCACTCCTCAGCCCCCAGCCCAGCGCCCCAGCAGCAGGCTCTGCTGGGCATCCTGACTCCCCCTGGTGTGTGCTGCTCTGCCACCATTTCCTTTTCAACAGATGGATTATATAGCAAGTTCACTTTCTGTATCAATCACGTTACAAATCATTAAGCATATTGACACCGAGTAGAGACACCTGTGTACTCTCAAAAGGGCTGGCTGTTTTTCCACTACTGAGTGGCAGGTGCCGCCTTGTCCTCAATTACAGGAGGCCCATCCACTCGAGGGCCGAAAGCCAGCGGCCCCGCCCTGCTCACAGTGCAGCACAGAGGTCATGGTGATTTATCTAGACCCTCTGCAGGGACCCTTCCCCAGGCCACAGCTTTAACAGCTGATCTTCAGAAGCCAGAGACAGGAGGGCCTTCCAAAGGGCAGTCCAGCTCTGAATTCAGCCAACAGCAAAAGCTGGTTGTCAACTACTCAGGGCCTCAACAGGTACAGGCTGGGCCCTGCCTTCAAGGGGCCCACAAGTTGCCCCAAGGTCATCCCCTCCCACCCCTGCCTCGGGGTGGGACCACAATCTCTGATCTCATGAGAATCTCAGTGTTTTCTAACGCTATCTCATGAAGCCTCACAATAACCCCATGAAGTTTACATTTTTATCAACATTTTATAGAGGAGGGCCAGAGAAGTCCAGCGCCTTGCCCAAGGTCACACAGCTAAAAAGTAGCAGGGCTGGGTGTCAAAGGCAAGTCTGGCTGGCTCTGCGGTCAGGATCAGCACCCACCCAGCTACCTTCTTTGCCTTTCAGCTGAGGCCCTCCCTCTGGAAGCCTGTTCAACAGTGTAGGCGCTTTCTCATATCTACAGTAATTCCTTCTGTTTCTGACTTAAACCCTTTTCCTCTCCTCTCTTCATTGACTAGCGGACAGATGTTTGCTCCACCCACTACCTTTCCTTTTCCAAATACACTTTCAGTGTTTGATGTTAGCACACATAGGGGGAGAACAGGGGATGATCACGAGCCTCCCCCCAAGATGGCACAGAACCCAGCCAGCACCCCGTGCAAATTAGGATCCACATCTACCAGCCTGAGAGCGATGCCTCCTTAGAATTTGTGCCCAACGTGCCTTACCTGCCACACCTGGTCCAGGCCTGATGCACGTGCGCGTGAGTACACATACACACACACACACACACAGAGGCACGCATGCATACACACACCCCCGCTGTGTGAGCACTTCCCAACTTCTTGCCACCCTGCGTCCTTCCATCCTCCCGCACAGTCACCCCAGCCTCGCCCTTTCCCTGACCCGTCCCGCCCAGGGCCTCCCATCCTCGCTCCCACGACCCCTCCATGGAGTCACCCCCATGAGTGGTGCCCCTATGCAACCTGTCCCCGACAGCCTCCCCCAATTCCAGTGCCCTGGGTCCCCAAGCAGAATGCCACTGTTCCCACAGAAGCCACCACGGAAGAATAATTGTGTTGTGATTTTCAAAGGAAATTGAAATCCCCTCTTTACTGCTTTCTAAATGAACCTTATAATTTTTTCCCTGTCCACCATGCCCCTGCACACTGCCTCCTCTGCTCGTGTGTGCGTGTGTGTGTGCGTGTGTGTGTGTGTGTGTGAATGTGTGCGTGAGCTCCGCCCACGTAAGCGAGCTGCCAGGCTGGGCACTTGCCCCTGGTAGATCTGCGGGAAGGACGGGTCACCCCAGCGGGACTGAGTGCGAGTTCCGTGGCCAAGAGCCGCACAAAGCAGCCTCTCCCCACCCCACTCCTGGCCCCTCAGGTTGGAGCCTCTGCAACAGAGCGGCTGGATCAAGCCTGAGTCCGCCAGGGGTTGTCCTGGGTCAGACTAGACCAGCCTGTCAGAGGGAACCGGGGCTGGAGGCCAGGAAGGGAGGTCCAAGGGAGGTCCCCGGAGGGGTACAGCAGAGAGTTCTGGAAAGCAACAGGTCTGTGGATTAGAGGGTAGGAAGAATGTCCTGGGAAACTAAGGACAAAAGATGGCCCTAGTGGAAAAGTCACAGAAGGATCTAGAATAGAAGGATCAGGCAGGGAAGGAAAGAGGAGGAGGAGCCTGGGCTCTGGGGCAGCATGGGTGACGGGCACAGTGACTGCCTCTGGAGGAGGGTCTGGCCATCCAGAAGCCCCTGACCCCCAGGCCTGCTCATCCAGAGAGGGAGGGAACCAGGGACCGCTCTTCCCTCAGTAGGGGCAGAAGGAATTGAGCCCATCAGAGGATGAGCCAGGGGGACCATCCTTATGCCTGAGGAGCAGGTCCCCAAGCAGCCAGCTCCCTCTGGGTCCAGTGGCCTTGTATATTTAGGCTGTAAGTCCACTTTTCTCTGCTACCCCAGAGTAGGCAACTAGGACCTGAAGCTGTAAACAAGGAGCATTGAGAACCCCATATCCTAAAACGGTTGGGTTTGGACCACTCCTCATGGCTTACTAAGACGCTGCCCGTCTTGCCCAAATGCCACCGACTGCTTGCTCTTCTGCCGATGTGAGCCGCAGGGCTGGGGAGGGAGGGATAGCTGCTCCTCCTCTCCTGTGGGAGAAGGAGCTTCGCTTGCCAGATGTCCTGGTTGAGGGGGGCAGTTGCAGCTCCAAGAGACTGATTCAGAGATTGGGAATGCTTACAAGAAGGGGACTCGGGGGACCTCATCCTGGCAGGAAGCCATCCACTTAGGCAGCAGATCTGAGCTGCCTTGAGCTACCTGAACAGGGGGAAGGGGACAGAGATGGCAGGAGGAGCGGCTGATGTGGCAATGATGGGTAAGTTTTCAATGCGTCCAGGGACACTGCAGAAGGTGGAGGCTTAAGCCACCTGGCTGGTGGCCTTCCAAGAGGGCAGCCTGTGAGGCAAGGGAAGCTTCCTCCCATGGGAAGAGGGATCAGGCAAGAGTGGAGCTGGAATAGGTCTCCCCAGCCATGGGGAGCTCTTTGGTGGCGAATCAGCATTAGCCTAAGAAGCAGCAGTGCCTTCCATGCCCCAGTTAGGACAGGTAGGAGCCTTTTGTTCCTTCCCTACCCTCTTCTTACCTGCATAGCGGGGGTGGGGGGCCTGGTCTCCAGCGGGGAGGGAGAACTGGCATGCCAGAGGGAGATGTCTCTCCTGGGGAGGGCAGGGAAGGGGACGCCACCTCCCACCCACTCCAGGCCCCAGCTGTCTTGTGGTGAGAAAAGGTGAGTCTCAATCCACTGCAAGATAGGAGTCTTAAACTCTGTTTATTTAATCACCAAAAAATAAGTTATAGAATCTGCCCAAGAAGTTGTCAAGGGACAGAAAAGGGAAATTCAACAGAGTACAACTGAAAGCAATGACATGAGAAAAATTTTTTAAATAAATATTTCATGTTAGTGCCCAACTGAATTGAACCTGAATGATAAATCAGTTGCACAGGGGACAGAGACTCCCTTAGACAAGCTCAAGTATGAATGTGGGGATGGAGGAGAGCGTGTGATAAGGGGATGTGTAGAATAATAAACAAGGGAGACAGAATCCCAGTGGATTCTAGCCGTGGGGACAAGCTCCCACCCAGCAGTTGCTGAGGAGCTAAGGCTGTCTGGTCCTCCAGCCACCCCACAACACGGCAGAGCTTTGTTATTGGGATTCAAATCCTGGCTCTGCCACTCCCCAGCTGTGTGAGCCTGGGGAAGCCATTAAACCCCCCCGTGCCTCAGTTTCCCCATCTGTAAAATGGGAGATTAGCACCTACCCAGGGGGTGGCTGTGAGGATTAAATGAGTCAGAATGGTATAGGTCTTACAGTAGTGCTTGGCGTAGCATTGTCCCTCTCTTCTGGTGTCCCACCCTCTGGCTTGCCTGCTCTCCTCCTCTCTGAGTCCCTGCAGCTCTCTCTGCTTCTCCCCTGCAGGCTGCTCACCCCCTTAGCCCCTGCTGGGCCTTTTCTCTACCTCCCCACGTCTCGTTCTCATCCCTAACGGTGGCTTCTGACCCATGGGGGCCCAGACTGCACCTCCAGGCCTCTTGCCCTCTGGGTACACCTTAGCTTCTGCTTCTGGGCCCCGTGGCTGATGCTCTCTGCATTTCCCAGCTTCACCTCTCAAGAACAAGAAGCTGAATGCCCAGCCCTCCCAGTTTGGGCAGAGCCCCTCACAGGCCACTGCAAGGTCGTAGCCAGGCAGGGAAGAGTCACGTGATATAAAGCAGGGCCAGCGAGGGCTGCCCCTTGGGCGGGGGCTGTGGGCCTGGGGAGTGGGGCACAGCTCCTCCTAGAAGGGGCTACGGGCAGGCCCCGTGATCAGCAAGTCTTACAAAAACAGGGGGATGCGTTCGCTCTGTCTCAAGGCTGTAGTGAAGACACAGGAAGGAACGGGAAAGGGATTAGGAAGACTCTATCAACAGTCATTTGTCAGATCCCATCTGTGTGCTCAGGACTCTGTTGTGTGACTGATGGGTCAGGCGGGGCAGGGACGGCGGTAGGGACTGAAAGGCCGGTGAGGAGGCAGCAGGACAGGTCGAGTGCCCTTGTGTGGCAGGTGCCCCCAGAACTGCCAGAGCCACAGGGGATGCAGGGTGCCTCCCTGCACAGCCCACAGTGTTGCTCCCCTGCCCTCCCCACCTGTCACCATCCCTTCAGCAGTGGAGCTCCTGCTCCCACCAGGCCTCCTCTTGAAACCTGCCAGGTCCACCTGCAGAGCACCCCTCACCTTCCGGCACTGCTCCAGCATCACCGTCTCTTAGAGGAAGCTTCTCCCGGCCGGGGACAGACACTCAGTCTTCCAGCCCTACCTTTATGTGTGAATTTTGTTTGCATTTACACATCAGCTGCCCCCTTCAGACCCAGTTCCTGGAGGACAAGAATCTCAGTGCACTCGTCTCATATTCTGGCCCCTGGTCGTGGCTCAAACAAAACTTTGTAAAATGAATATTGACTAAAAAAAGGGCTGAAGCTTCACTGAGGAGATGGAGCTATAAGAGGGAAAAGCTTTGAACAGGTAAAACCAAGAAATGGTCAATATTCAAAGGGAGTAAAACACGGGCAAGGGCGGGGAGGTGGAGGTGGGGTCCACGGAGCAAGGGGACCACACACTTGAAGATAGGGACAGGTGCAGGGAGAACCCCGCCCGGCCCTCCACCCCTCTCGGGCCCTCTGCCATCTCTTGCCTCTGCCACTGGGCCCCTGCCTCTCCCACCCACCCCCACCCCCAGTCCTCCCTATGCCTGCTGCCCTGACCCTGCCAGGGGCTCACTGAAAGCCCAGCCTGGATCCAGCTGCGGGTCGGGACTGATGAGGCTGGAGGTTTCTGAGGGAGCCTGAGCGCTGACCGCAGGGCAAGCCTGGGATTGGCTGGCCGTCCTCATCTAGACAGCAACGGGGTGGCCCGCTGGGAACCTGCTGGGACACTGCCTCTCTACCTGTGCTTCCAAGGTAGCCAGCAGTCCTGTTCTCTGGATGGTCCCCGACTCCTCTGGAGACCTCCAGTTTTATTCTCATTCTTCTTTGATGCCCCTCCCACTACTCCAGTCACTGGCCTAGAGGAAAGAAGCCCAGAGACCTCAAAGGGGTTTTCACAAAACTCCCTCGCATTTCCTTGTTGGGAGACATTTGATGGTGCTTTGCACATTCCTCAGACTGTCCTCTCCTGACCCAGCCCTAGACGAGAGGCTCGCAGAGTGAGAGTGGGGAAGATGCATATTTATCAAGCTCAACCTTAATGCCCCATCCTTGGTAGCATTATCTCATTTAATCCAGCAGGAGGAGCTTCTGAATTCCCTCGGGGGACTCCTTTGAACTCTGGGTAGTTTCACAAAGTTCTAGGATCTCTGAGGTTTGAAGAAAGCTTCCATCTCCCCTCCTTGCATTCCCTCCTTGCTTCCGTCCCTGCTGCTTCCTGGAGCAGATCCTCAGCTCCCACTGGAGATGTGTTTTGGTAGTGAGATGCCCAGGCCCTGCCCCTATAGACAGAGGTGGGTAAGTCTAGGGGTTGGCCAGGCAACCCCAGGTGATTCTTTTTTTTTTTTTTTTGAGACAGATTCTCACTCTGTGGCCCCAGGTAGTGCCGTCATCATAGCTCACAGCAACCTCAAACTCCTGGGCTCAAGCGATCCTCCTGATTCAGCCTCTAGTACAGGCATGCGCCACCATGCCCGGCTAATTTCTTTCTGTCTTTAATAGAGATGGGGTCTCGCTCTTGCTCAGGCTGGTCTCAAGCTCCTGAGCTCAAGCGATCCTCCCGCCCCAGCCTCCCAGAGTGCTAGGATTACAGGCGTGAGCCACCTCGCCCGGCCCAACCCCAGGTGATTCTGATGCAAACCAAAGGGTGAGAACCTCTGTTAGGGCAGGTCCAGGAAAGCCACCACAGTGGCCTCTTCATCCCACCTCCCATGAGCAGACGGGGACCCAAGGATCAGAGAGAAGTGACGTCCTGCAGGTGGCACAGTGAAGGAGGCTGGCCTAGGGGCTTGCCCTCTGGCTTCCCGAGTGCCTCCACCCCTGCAGCAAAGGTCCTGTCCCTTCTCCACCCAGCTTGCCCCCTGCTCGCCCTCAGGGGCAGATAAAATATCCCAGCTGGTGCCTGGGCCCCTCCCCTCCCCATCCCCAGCTCTCCCCACCTGGCCTCAGCCTCAGGCTCCCATTTCTGTAGCAGCCTTTAT
This sequence comes from Lemur catta, assembly GCF_020740605.2. Classification (NCBI taxonomy): domain Eukaryota; kingdom Metazoa; phylum Chordata; class Mammalia; order Primates; family Lemuridae; genus Lemur; species Lemur catta. Next base: position 20,445,053 of record NC_059134.1, on the reverse strand, counting down.
CCCACTGCGTGGTAATTGCTCGTTTACCTGCCGGCCACCGCAGACCCAAACGCCAGGACAGAGGAGCTCTGTCTTACTCTCTAGCCCAGCCCAGCGGCCCGGCTGAACGGAAGGAGTCCAGTAGCTATTTGTCCATGTACGGTGTTCTGTGAGGGGCTGGGCTAGTGACTGCACTCCTTACTCTTTTAGGGATATTTGCTGTTTTTAAGGGCAATGCTTAACCCAAAGGTACAGCATGTTAATGGTGGCATTTTTGGCTTTGTGGCCTGAGGAATCTTTCTGACACTTCTCAAATCACTTCTGGGTGGTACCAAGAGAAGCTTCTGAGACCTGCCCTTTGACCACATGACTCAGATGTGTCCGGAGAGTTTTGTGCTGTCCCACCGGGACTATTCACGCCTTTCTCAGGGCCCCAGTGGCTCTCCCTGACTGAGGAGTGGCTTGCCTGGCCCAGGCCCTCATCCCTCCTCCTGTCAGCCGAACACAAAGCCCAAGGTGCCACACACTTGTGATTCCATGGCTTATGAATTTCTAGATTATGGGCACAGCCAGGGAATCTGACAGTCTCACTTAGCAGCCTCTCCCGGGCCTGGGCCCGGCTAGTGGCCGCTCCAGCTGCGGTTCCAAGAAGTAAATTTGCTCCTTGGAGCTTTGAGCTGAGGAGCATGTTGGTACATCTCACCAGCTCCTTCCTTCTGCAGATAGTCGCCCAGGCCACTGAGCCTCCTGTCACAAGAGAGGGGCTTTGTTCAGGAGGCCGTGACAGGCAGGCGGCTGGTGTTGGAAGCCTTTTGAGTGATGGTCTGTCACGCGGTCAAGCCACCTCCTCGCAGCAGCTGGACTCGTAAGCAGAGCGGGGCAGGCGGACAGGAGAGGGACGTCTGCCGCGATCCCAGGCTATGCGGAGTGGAAACGGTCGTGGAAATGTTTTCAGAGTGATTGATTCACTTGAAAAGATGCTGGGGAGAAAGGAAACAGGAAGAGCCATTTGCTGGGCCATGCTTCGCCTGAGTCACACACACAGGTGGGCAGGGCCCAGAGACCCATGGCACCTGCTCATTGAATACTGTCCTTCCCAGTTCCTTTGGTGTCCCTCTGCTTCTCAGGAGACACTCCGGGTCTTTCTGCCCCGCCTGACTCCCCACCAAGAGCATCTGGGATTCCAGGACTTGAAAACCTGACACCCCTGGATCCTTGTGAACAGACCAGCGTTCCCTGGGAGGCACCACTGCTGAGCACGTCCCCACATTGTGACTTCCGACCCTCTCAACCCCGAGGCTCAGAGCAGTTAAGAGACTTGTCCAGGGTTGACACCAATGGCAGAGCCGGGAATCAAATCCGGGCCTGAGAGCTCACCCCCTCACCTGCCTCTGTGCTGCCAGGGACCCGGCACAAGCCAGCTCCGGCCCAGCTCCGGCCTCACCCTCCTCGGGGCTCCTGGTGCGCCAGGAGCAAGGTAGTGGGGAGGGCGGGAGTCACCTTAAATCTTTTCTAGAACAAGATGGGGCATGAAGAAAGGCATGAGCAAACACTACGTGTCTAGATGAGAAAAGCTGGACACGTTTTTCATGATCCTGAGAAATGTGTTGGAGTTGATCTCTGAGGGTTCCGGTCAGAAGCCTGACTTTTTTCCCACCTCTCAGTTTTTTACTATAAAAAAATTCACACATACACGAAAGCTCAAAGAATGATACAATAAGGGCCCATTTACTCACAATCTACAATTAACATTTTGTCAAATTTGCTTTATCTATGTGTTTTTCTAGACCATTTGGGTCTAATTTGCAGACATCAAGACAGATATCTTAGATGTCCTAGACATTCCAATCTGTTTCTTTTAAAAAATAAGGACAGTTTTCAACATAACCAAAATGCCATTACCACACCTAAGAAAAAGTAACAATAATTTCCTAATATCATCTAATATCTAGTCCATATTCAGATTTCTGTAATTGTCCCAGAAATGTCTTTTAGAGCTGTTTTTTAATACCAGACTCCAATCAGAGGGCATCATTTGATGAAATGCAAGCGCATGCTTTCATTTGGTTGTTTTTTCTGTTTAGTCTCTTCCATCTAAAATGGTCTTCCTGCCTTTTTTTGTCATGACATTAATTTTTTTTTTTAAATCAAACTGGTGGTCTTGTAGAATGTTCCACTTTCTGGGCTTATCTGATCATTTCCTTATGGTGCTATTTAATTTGTCACTTTATTTTCTGTAAACTAGACATTACATCTTGAGCTTGATTAGATTCTCAGATGCCCCACTGGTCCCCACCTCCTGGCATTCATACCCTTATCTAAGCCCCTACCCTAGAGTGTGGGCTGGACTTAGCACTTGGCTTCTAAAGAATAGAATATGGCAGAAGTAATGGGATGTCAGTTCTGAGGCTTTTGTCTCAAGAGTTCTCTCTCAGCTTTGGGTGGCTAGCTCCAGGGCAGCAGCTGCCATGTGTGAGGTGGCCCTGGGGCGAGGCCTACCACCAACCATGGGAGGGAGCCTGGGGCAGATCTCCCTGCCCCAGCCCAGTTGAGCCTTCACAGGAGACCCCAGTCCCAGCCAACAGTTTCACCGCAACCTCATGAGAGGCCTTGAGCCAAAGGCACCCAGCTAAGCTATACCTGGATTTCTAACCAACAGAATCACTAAGGTAATAAATATTTGTTGTTTTAGGCCACTAAGTTGTGGGGTATTTTGGTATGCATAGCTGTAGACTAAATTGTGCCCCCCCCCCCGCCAATTCATATATGAATCCCTAACCCCCAATATGACTGTATTTGGAGATAGGGTCTTTAGGAGGTAATCAAGGTTAAATGAGGTCACAAGGGTGGGACCCTGCTATAGTTGGGTATTTGTCCCCTCCAAACCTCATGGTGAAATTTGATCCCCGGTGTTGGAGGTGTCTGGGTGATGGGGCAGATCCCTTATGGAGAGATGAATGCCCTCCCTGGGGTGAATGAGTTCTCACTCTACCAGTTCCCATGAGAGCTGATTGTTACAAAGAGCCTGGCACACCCACCTTGCTTCCTGTCTCACCTGTGATCTCTGCACACACCAGCTTCCCTTTGCCTCTCCCATGAGTAGAAGCAGCCTGAGGCCCCCACCAGACTCAGATGCCCAATCTTGAACTTTCCAGCCACCAGAATTGTGAGCCAAATAAACTGTTTTCCTTTATAAATTATCCAGCTATGGACATTCCTTTTATAGCAACACAAAACAGACTAAAATAGGCTCTAATCCTATAGAGACGTTGGCCTTATAAGAAGAGAAAGAGTTCTCAAATTCTCTCTCTCTCTCTCTCTCTCTCTCTCTCTCTAATGCTCTCCCTCCCTCCCTCCCATGTGAGGATGCAGGGAGAAGGCAGCCATCTGTAAGCCAGGAAGAGAGCCCCCACCAGAAACTGAATTGGCTGGCACCTTGATCTTGGACTTCACTGACTACAAAACTATAAGAAAATTAATTTCTGTTGTTTAAGTCCCCTAGTCTATAGTATTTTGTTATAACAGCCTGGGAAGACTAAAACGTGTGTCAGCAGGTAAGTAATACAACTTCACAGGTGATGCTATGAACTCCACATTGCCCCACATCAGAAGCCACATAATGTCGGGCTGTCCCACTCATTTTTACCACTGGATTAAGGTGGCCCCTGCCAGATCAGGCCATTGAGAAGGTTCATTTTCCCTTTGGCAACCAGCAAGTAATCTATGAGGCAATACCTTGACCCCCTAGAATATCTTGTTCTCCAACAATGTTTCACCTGATGCATTGGACATTTATTTATCAATAAATCTTTGCCTGAACCAGTTATGTCTTGGAATATTATAAAATAATGATTCTTGTAATTTTATCATTCTTTCCATATTTGTTGGTTAGTGTTTTCCAGAAAGAGGAGTTTTCCCTCATCAAGAGAAATTAACTACAATTTCTTCTATTAAAAAGGACAGGTAAATGCTTAATTTTTTCTTTTTAATCATTAATTTCCTGAATAAGGAATCAGTCCAATAGTCACCTCCAATGGTGTTAAATGAATTTCTCTCTCTTCTCACCCAGTTTTTATCTATCTATCTATCCATCACCATGGTCTGATAGATATTTATTTGTTCAATGTTTTACAATCAATTATACTCATTATTTTTTCAATTTTTTTTTTTTTTTTTTTTTGAGACAGAGTCTCACTTTGTTACCTGGGCTAGAGTGAGTGCCATGGCATCAACCTAGCTCACAGCAACCTCAAACTCCTGGGCTTAAGCGATCCTACTGCCTCAGCCTCCTGTATTTTTTCAATGTTCAGATCATCCTAGATTTTGCCAGTGGGAGCCCCTCCAAACTAGCAGGGCCCTGCTTTAAATTCCAGGCCCCTAAGGAAAAGTTTACAAGGGGACTATCTCCCACCATCCACCTACCACACTTAGAAACCCCTGCTACCAGCCAGGCGTGGTGGTGTGCGCCTGTAGTCCCAGCTACTCGGGAGGCTGAGGCAGGAGGATCGCTTGAGCCCAGGAGTTTGAGGTTGCTGTGAACTAGGCTGATGCCACAGTGCTCTAGCCTGGGCAACAGTGAGACTCTGTCTCAAGAAGAAAAAAAAAAAAGAAACCGCTGCTACCATGGATGGTGGTGGGGAGGTGAAGGAAAAGAGTAATGAGACAAAATGGGGAGTGGCCACTTGAGTAGTTATTCTGTTTGGGGTATGAAGTGCACTGGAAAAAGAAACTGGGCATCCATACTCCTGAGCTTTGATCTTTGTGGCCTTACCAGTTTGCTCTGTGTCATCAAGACCCATGAGCTGGCCTCTCTGTGCCTTGCATGAGGTTTGCTGCGAGGCCTGGAGGAGATGCTACATGCGGTAGAAGGCAAAAAGGCCTGCAGACACATAAGATGACATCCTTAGGGCCTGTGTCCCAAAACCATGTGCCAAGAGGAGGACAAGGTGTTGGGGAAGAAGGACTCAGGTGTCTAAAATGTCCTCCCCCCACCACTGAGGGCTAACTAGGAGAAAGCTATAAACACCTCCTCACTGCAGCATGGGAGGGAGGGAACAATTGGTCTGAGAAAGCTCCCAACATCCTCAAAGGAGGCAGAGATGAAAAACTCAGGTTCCTCTGATCCACCCAGCCTCTGGGATGCCAGGCCTGCAGCCCGTCTCTCTGAGGCCCAGAGGGGTGACATTAACCAGTGCATCTGCATTGTGCAGAGGACAGCTGGCTTTGATGTGCACACACCTCAGTGCCCAGGCCATGCCCACTCTGCATGTGGGGCGGGCTGAGCAGAGCCCTCCCTCCTGCCTGACTCTATTCCCAACCCTGACTTGAACTTCCTAAAGACAGCAAGTGAGATTAAAGACTTGGTCAATGAAAGCTATTATTATTCCTTACTCCTGAGCCTTCTGATATTATTGTGTTACAAGAATGCTGTCTGGGCCACCAGGAATACTAACACGACCTTGTCCTCAGTTTGGGAGGTGTGGAGGCTGCTTACACATGATCACTCCCATCCTCTCCTGCTCAGGCCCTCTCCCACCCACACAACCTCCCTTCCCCCTTCCTTTTGTTCTCCCCATTGAGAGTGGATATCAAGGTTCTCTGTGAGCCCATGGGTTAAAAAGTTGTGGGTGAGGATTTTTGTAGGCAAGCATTTCATGGTCTCTATTATAAAGATGGTGAAGCTGCGTCTCTCTGAGGTATTTTCTCAGGACCCCATCACCCAGCCCACAGCAGAGCAGAGGTTGGATCATGTATAAAAGCCTAAGAGAAACCCAGGAGTGCAACAGAGGTGCTGGCTGTCCTTTCACTGTAGGGTCCTCTCTGCAAAGGGGCCTGGCCTGTGGCGGGGAGCTCTGTGTGTCCTGCCTTGCCCCATGTGTGTTCACACCAGTTGTTTAGCAACAACAGGCAGAAATCACTGCAGGAAAGACAGTTCTCACCAGACCCTTGCAGCATTCTCAGGTGCCTGGAGATATGCTTCCCTGCTCACACTCTCCGTTGGAGCACATGCAGCAGCGCACACACACACACACACACACACACACACACACACACACACACACACATCTCTCCAGCCTCTCACAGAGGAGCCCTCTCAGGTCGACTTCTCCCTACCACAACCACCACTCATACAGCCCTCTTGTACCTGCCAGGCCCTCAGTTGACCTGAGGAAGTCAGGCTAACTTCTCAGACTGGCCCGTACTTGCCTGGGAACGTGCTGGGGCATTGCGAGCCACTGACACTCAGCTGTAGCAGCCTCATTTCTCTGCCTCTCATTCCTGACCAGTGCCAGGCAAGCACTCCTGCCTTCCACTCAGTTCAACAGGCATTACCTAGTGTTACCGACTGAATTGTGCCCACCAAAAATTCGTATGTCTATGCCCTAACCACCGACGTGACTATACGTGGAGATAGGGACTTTAGAGAGGCAAAGAAGGTTAAAGGAGGTCACAAGGGTGGTTCCCTAGTCTGATAGGACTGGTGTCCTTTTAAGAGGTAGAGACACCAGAAGTATGTGCACAGAGAGGAAAGGACATGTGAGGACAGAACAAGAAGGCAGCCATCTGCAAGCCAAGGAGAGAGTCCTCAGGAGAATCCAAAGCTGCTGACACTTAGATCTTGGATTCCAGCCTTCAGAACTGTGAGAAAATAAATTTCTGTTATTCAAGCTACCCAGTCTGTGGTATTTTGTTGTGAAAGCCCTATCAGATTAGCATATCTAGATTTACCTACATTTACCCAAACTCTTACACAGGCCAGGGATATGAAGATGAACATGGCATGGCTCTTGTCCTAAGGAGGTTAAAATATAATAAGAACATATAGATCAATGGAATAGAATTGAGAATCCAGAAATAAGCCCTCATATTTGTGGTTAATTGATTTTCAACAAGGATGCCAAGACAATTCAATGGCAAAAGCATAGCCTTTTCAACAGATAGTCCTGAAACAGCTGGATAACCACATGCAAATGAATGAAGTCAGATCACTACCTCATGCCATGCACAAAAATTAACTCAACATGGATTAAAGGTCTAAATATAAGAGCTAAAACTATAAATCTCTTAGAAGAAATTATTGGTGTACGTCTTTATGACCCTGGATTAGACAATGGTTTCCTGTAGATACGTTGGACCACAGCAATTAAAAACTTTGGTGCTTAAAAGGACACTGTCAAGAAAGTCGTGTCAATGGAAAAGAGGCCAAACTCTGTAAAATAATTTAAAGAGGTTTATCCTGAGCCAAATTTGAGGACCCTGGCCCAGAGCCACACCCAAGAAGCCTTGAGCAAGTGCACTCACTGTGGTTGGGTTACAGTTTGGTTTTATGCATTTCAGAGAGACAGGAATTACAGGTAAAGTCATAAATCAATACATGGAAGGCATACATTGGTTTGACCTGAAAAGGTGGGACGTCTCAGAGCGGGGGGAAGGGAGGGTGTGGCTTAGGTGGGTTTAAAGACTCTTTGGCTTGTAATTGGTTAAAGAAATGAAACTTTATCTAAAGGTTTGGACTGTTTTAAGTTAAAATAAGGAAGTCTGTTAATCAGAGACAAGCTACTGGCCATATATTTGTTGTATAAATTGAGGACCTGAAGGTTTGTCTTGTGTAGCCTTAGGTCTGTTAATGAGTTACAAAGGATATCTCCAAGAAGGGAGGGGGCATGATGAGGTGTGTCTGACCTCTCTTCTCATGGCTGGCAACTCAGTTTTAGGGTATTCCTTTGGCCACGAGAGGGTCCATTCAGTCAGCCAGTGGGCGGGGAGGTGGGGAGCCATAAGATTTTATTTTTGTTCACAGTGCAAAGAGAACCCATGAAATAGAAGAAAATACTTGCAAATCATATATCTGATAAGGGACTTGTATTTAGAACTTAAAAAGAGATATTACAGATCAATACTAAAATGACAAATAACCCAATCTAAAAATGAGAAAAGCCTCTGAATACACAGTTCTCCAAAGAAGATATATATATGGCTAATAAGCACATGAAAAGATGCTCGACATTGGTAGTCATCAGAAAAATGCAAATCTATAGGACCATAACAAAAGATCTAATATTCATGTCATCACAGTTAAAGAAGGAGAGGAGAAAGTGGACAGGACTGAAAGGTACTTAAAGAAATAATGGCTGAAATTTTCCCAAATTTAGCAAAAGACATCTATCTGCAGATTCAAAAAGCTGAGTGAACCCCAAACAGGATAAACTCCAAGAAATCCACACACGTTAAAACACATCATAATTAAACTTCTGAAAACTAAAGACAAAGATAAAATCTTGAAAGCAGCCAGGAAAAAAAAAAAAAGGTATTTTACCTATAGGGTAAAACAATTTGAATTACAGCCAATTTCTCATCAGAACCCATGGAGACCAGAAGGAAGTGGAACAAAATTTTTCAAGTGCTGAAAAAAAAAAAGAACTGCAACCCATGATCCTATAGCCAGCAAAAAATATCCTTCAGGAATAGAGGGAAAATCAAGACATTCTATAATGAGGGAAAGCTAGAGAATTTTTCATAAGCAGACCTACCCTAAAAGAATGGCTAAAGGAAATTCTTTAAACAGAAAGGAGGAAAGAAGGAATCTTGGAACATCAAGAAGAGAGAGCATAGTAAGCAAAAATATGGGAAGACATGATAGGCTTTCCTTTTTCTCTTGAGTTTTCTAATTACATTTTATGGTTGAAGCAAAAATTATAGCACTAGCTGTTGCAGTGTATGAAGAGAAGATATTTAACATATAAATGGGGGAGGGTAAAGTGATGTAAATCCACATTTATAGATCATTCCACTCAGCAATGGCAGAAAACACATTTTTTTCCAAGTGCCTATAGAACATATGCCAAGATAGACCAGATCCTATGCTGTAGGGAAAATTTATCAGAATTAAACAGAACATAATATAAAAGAGATGAAATCATACAGGGTGTGTATTTTCCAACTATAATGGAATCACAATAGAAATCAATAATAGATAATAGGAAAATCTTTAGACATTTGAAAACTAAACAACATACTTCTAAATAATGCCTGGGTCAAAGAGAATGTCTCAAGGCAAATTTTTAAAAATGCACTGAACTGAATGAAAATGAAAATCCAGCACATAAAAATTTGTGGGGTGCATCTAAAGCAGTACTGAGGGGGAAATTTAAAGCACTAAAAGCGTACATTAGAAAAGAAAAAGAAATCTCAAATAGATGACCTAAGCTCCTACCTCAAGAATCTATAAAAAGAAATGCAAAATAAACCAAAATCAAGAAGAAAGAAGGAAATAATACAGGTAGGAGCAGAATCAATAACATTGAAAAACAATAATAGAGAAAAGCAATGAAACAAAGAGCTGGTACTTCAAAAAGATCAATAAAATTGACAAACCTCTAGCAAAACTGAGAAAGAAAAAAAAAGAGAAAAGTCACAAATTACTAATATCAGAAATTAAACAGGAGATATCACTAGGAACTCTGCAGACATCAAAAGGATAATAAGGAAATACTACAAACAATTCTACACAGATAAATTTCATAAATTAAACAGAATGAATCAATTTCTTGGAAAACATAAGCTACTATTACTCAATATAAAATAGAATTTTATTTGACTCGTCCTATAACTATTAAGGAAATGGAATTCGTAATTTTAAAATTCCCAAAAAAGAACTCTCTAGGCCCAGATGGCTTCAACCAAATGTTTAGACAAGAATTGACACCAGTTTTATACAATCTCTTCCAGAAAATAGATGAGGAAGGAATACTTTTCAATTTATTTTTTGAAGCTAATATTATCCTGATATCAAAATCAGACAAAGGACAAAAATAGGAAACTACACACCAATATCCTGCATGAATGTAGATGTAAAAATCTTTAACAAAATATTAGCAAATGGAATTCAGCAATAGATAAAAGGAATTATATAATATGCCATAAATGAAGCATATTCTAGAAATGCAAAACTGGCTCAATGTTTTGAAAATCAATCAATATAATCTATCATATTAACAAGCTAAAGAAGAAAAATCACATGATTATATCTATTGATGCAGAAAAAGCATTTGATAAGATTTAATATCCATTTTTAAAACTCTCAGAGAAAATAAGAATAGAGGGGGACTTCCTCAACTTGATAGAGAAGCATCTACCAAAGAACCTACAACTGACATTATGTTTAATTAGGGAAGACTAAATCCACGTATGAACACCAAGATTAAAAATATAATACCAATTTAGGCCGGGCACGGTGGCTCACGCCTGTAATCCTAGCACTCTGGGAGGCCGAGGCAGGTGGATCGCTCGAGGTCAGGAGTTCAAGACCAGCCTGAGCGAGACCCTGTCTCTACTAAAAATAGAAATAAATTATCTGGACAACTAAAAATATATATAGAAAAAATTAGCCGGGCATGGTGGTGCATGCCTGTAGTCCCAGCTACTCAGGAGGCTGAGGCAGTAGGATCACTTAAGCCCAGGAGTTTGAGGTTGCTGTGAGCTAGGCTGACGCCATGGCACTCACTCTAGCCAGGGCAACAAAGTGACACTCTGTCTCAAAAAAAAAAAATAACAACAACAATAATAATAATAATACCATTTTAATTGCTCAGAAAAAAAATAAATTACTTCACCGTAAATGTAATAAAACATGCACAGGGCTTGTATGCTGAAAACTGCATAACACTGATGGAAGAAAGATCTAAGTAAATGAAAAGACATGGTATTCATGGATTAGAACACTCAGCATAGTAAAGATGTCATTTCTCCTCAGAAAACAAGTTTGAAAAAGAATAAAGAGGGGAGAATCAGTCTACCCAATTTTAAGATTTATTACATAGCTACAATAATCAAGACTGCTTGGTATTTGGAGAGAGAGAGAGACATCTAGATCAGTGGAAGAGAACAGAGGACCTAGAATTAGATCCACACATATAACCCCCACTGATTTTGGCAAAAATGTGAAAGCAATTCAATACAGTAAAGATAACCTTTTAAACAAATGGTACTGGAGCAATTGGCATCCATAGGTAAAAAAATAAAAATAAAAATGAACCTTCATCTAAGTCTCACAGCTTTATACAGTAAGTAACAGAAAATGGATCATGGACTTAAATGCAAAATGTAAAAATATAAGACTTTTAGAAAATATCACAGAAGAAAAATTTTAGGATCTAGGGCTAAGCAAAGAGTTCTCAGACTTGACATCCAAAACACTACCCATAAAAAGGAAAATTGATACAGTAAACATCATCAAAATTAAAAACTTTTCTCCATGAAAGACCCTGTTAAGAGGATGAAAAGACAAGCTACATAGTGGGAAAAAATATCTGCAAACCACATATCTGAAAAAGGACTAGTATCTAGAATATATAAAGAACTCCCAAAACTCAATAGTAAAAAAAGCAAATAATCAAATTAAATATCAAGCAATCCAATTAGAACATGGACAAAGAGGATATGCAGATGGCAAATGGGCACATGCAGAGATGGTGAACATCATTAGCCATTAGGGAAATAACAGAGTAGAGCCACCTACAGTAAGATACTACTATATACCTAGCAGCATGGCTAAAATAAAAAATAGTGCCAACCCAAATGCTTACAAGGACACAGAAGAACTGGATCACTCCTATATTGCTGATGGGATCATAAAATGACATAGCCAAACTCTGGAAAACAGTTGGGTGGTTTTGTTTAGGAAAAAAAAACACCACTAAACCTGCAACTATCACATGACCCAGCAATTGGACATTTATCCCAGAGAAATAAAGACTCGTGTCCACACAAACCCTATCTATATACATAAATACTATAGAAGCTTCATTTATAATAGCCAAAAACTAGAAACAACCCCGATGTCCTTCAATCGGTACAAGGTTAAACAACTATGGTACATCCATCCCATGGAACACTTCTCAGCAATGAAAAAGGAACAAATTCTGGGTACAAGCAACAATGATTCTGCATAACAAAAGCCAATCCCAAAAGGTACACACTATATGATTCCATTTCTAAGACATTCTTGAAACGACAAAATTTTAGAAATGGGGAACAGATTAGTGGTTGCTAGGACTTAAGGGGGTGACGGGAGGGAAGGGGGAATGGCTGTACAAAGGCAGCACAGGGAATATTTGTGGGGGTGCAGATGCTCTGTATCTGAACTGCATCACTGCAGTAACCTGGCTGTGAAATTGTGCTGCAGTTTTGCAAGCTGTTACCATTGGGGAAACTGGGTAAAGAGTACATGGGAACTTTCTGTATTATTTGTTACAATTGCATGTGAATCTACAATTATCTCCAAAAAAAAGGTTTAATTTTTTTAAAAGCCCATGTAGTTTATAATTTCATAGTACAAGCTTCCAGGAGATTAAATGAGTTTGTTTGGGTTTTAAGTAGACATTGTTTTGAAAAATTATATGGAAACATGCATATGTACATGGAAAATGTGTATATGCACGTATATTTTTTTTTCATATAGAGGGAGGTGGGGGAAAGAGAGAAAGGGAGAGAGGAAGAGAAACAGAGAGAAATGCATGGACTTTTAAAAGTGCCTGTACAAGGCCCTTTGGGAGCCCAAAGGAGAGACAGTAAAAGTCCCTTGTGGAGAAAGGTCATGTGGACTTAGGGGTTAATAGGGTTAATGAGATCTCATCTCTCCTAAAGAGAACCTCACACACACACTTGCCAGCTCCAGTGAATACACAATGTCCCTGTTCCCTCTCTTCTGCCTCACCTTCCCTTTGTCGTTGTCATTCATTCACAAAGCCACTAGAGAACGCTGTTAGTTAGGATAATAAATGGTAGGTGCTGTAACAAATGACCCCCAAATCTCAGTGGCCTGACATAATAAAAATTAATTTCTGATCACAAGGTGTATTTGGAACATTCCCGATTGGGCAACTCTCCTAGAAGGTTTTCCTCTTAGGGGTGCCAGAAACGTATGCTGCCACCACATTATGGCGTCAAAGTCACCCCAGGATCATCCAGTCAGCAAAAGGAGAATGTGGAAATGGAATGGGATTTGGCGGGGGCAAAGGTGGCTGAGAAACGCCGTCTTCCTATATGGCTTCATAGCATCACTTTGGCCCTTCCCACTGGACCCTACCAATGGTCCTCATCATGGAACACCAATATCCACATCAAAGTTGCTCCCCATAACCCATCCTCAAATGCTGGAGCAGGGCAGGCTTCTTCATAAGCAGGGAGAAGGGCCTACTCTGCACTTCTGTCCTGCACAGTTACCCAGGACTGAGGCAGCTCAGCAGGTGTCCAAAGTCTACACCGAGCCTGCAGAGACAGCTCCTTCAACCTCAGGCTTCCATCAGCTCCCCCATCAGAGCCCCAAGGCCACCCAAGGAGTTAGGCAGAGGATTGTCTCTTTCCCATTCCCCTCCATCGCCCTGGTCACCTCCTTCCATTCATGTCCCCCTCAGGCTGCCTTGAAGCTTCGCTAAAAGAACCTCTTTCTTCCTCTATTAACCTAAAAACAAAAGGCCTGGGGGATGTCACTCCCTGAAGACCCACACCCCGAAGGGTCTCAGCCCTCCAAGCATGCTAGACACTGAGCTATGCATCTCAGCCAGGAGTCGTCAGGGGACCCTGCTCTAGTGGGAGTGATGCGATGAACCCAAACAGGGCTCAGGGAAGAGCAGATTGTGGTGGGAGGGGGATATAATGGTTTCTACCTCAGACATGTTGTGCTTACAGATGCCAGGTGTATGTATGGGGTAGGAGCTCAGGAGACACATCCAGACCGAGGTGCTCCACATATCTTATATTTGATAGGCTACAGATTCAGCAGCTGTTACAAAAACCCAAAATAACAGCGGCTGAAATAGGATAAGGTTTCCTTGTCTCTCATAAACATAAGCAATCACAAGCACAAGGGCTGATGTAAGGCTCTAAAGAGGAGGGCCCCAGGTTCCTCCCACCTTGCTGCATGTGCATGACGCAAGATGGCTCACTACCATCTGCCCTCCAGCCAGAAGGAAGGATGCACTGGGCAAGGAAGGGCAAGCCCCTTCCCTTTAAGGGCATAACCCTGAGAAATGCACCCAACACTTCTGCTCACATCCCAAATATCGGTCAGAAGGGTGCCTCTAGCTGAAAGGTAGGCAGGGCAATGCAGTCATTTTTCCAGGCAGCTATGTGCACAGTTTATTTCTATTACTATGGAGGAAGGGGAGAAGAGATATTTGAGGATGGTTAGGAATCTCTCCCACACATCCCTGTCAGTCATACATTTTTGAGCGTGTATCCCCCTGTGTATGTATATTTGTTCATAATTAATATGTATGTCAATATGTCTATTAAATACTTATAAAGCTTATTTTCTTGCTTGCTTTTTAGATAAAAATAAATGTGATATTTTCTTCTCAAGCCTCAAGAGATCATCTGGCACACACCCCCCTGGAGACTGCTAGTCTTGAGTAAAGTTGTAGATTTATAAATCAACAGCAAACAGATAGTGACCAAAGCTCTGGAGTTGAATTAGATCACACAAGGAAAGACACATAGAGGAACGAGAGAGCTCCAAGGATGGGAAATTGGGAAATACTAATATTTAAGAGTTGGGCAGAAAGAAAAAGAATCAGGAGTCATCTGAGAAACTGAGCAGGAGCCATCCAAGAGATAGGAGGAGAAATGGATAGAGTGGTCCTAGGGAAATATGGGGAGAAGAGGGTCTCAGGAAAAGTTATGTAGGGTGAAGACAGAAGAGTGGCCATTGATTTGCCAATGTGAAGGTCATTGGTAACACAGATAAGAAGAAAAGAAAATTAGGATGAATAGGCAAGAAAGGATTAGTTAGTATATTTGATTCTATATACTAGGAAGAAAGTAGCCATCAAAGGTTTTTGAGTAGGGGAGCATCATGATGACAGCAGAATGCAAGGAAGACTTACGTGGTATGTGAACATTTGTATAAAATGTGGACTGGAGGAGCCAGAGTCTGAAGTCTGGAGGCCTACTAGGATGTAAACCCTGACCAGACTGTACCAGACTGGAAATGGCCTCAAACAAAAAATTTTACTTAGGAAAAATGGAAATGTCCCAGTGACCAACTTGATATGAAAACTTATGGAGAAAATTGACTCCAAGGTTTTGAGCCCTGGAAGCTGAAAGAACGGGAGTGCCACTGAGACCACTGTTGAGTGAGGTCTTAATGGGTAGATGCACATCTGATGAGCTTACCCAGAAATGCTTGCTGGAGAGGGTATTGTGAGCATGCCAACCCCAAAGTATCTGCTCTCCCATCCTGGGTTTCTCCCACATGCCTAGGCTGTACAAACCCTCAAGTTCAGAGTTCCCACCCCCCTTCCCCAGCAGTGCCAAGGATGTGTTCATGACTGGATGTTGTGCCAGAGACCCTCCAACCAGCCAAGCTGACTTTAATGTGGTGCCAGGGACCACAGGGTTGACACTGAGGACAAATGGAGCTGCTCCTTCCCATGCAGTGACAGGCTCCCTGAGGAGGCCAGCAGTAAGAGCTGTCAGCTGGCATCGAAGCTGGATATGATCAGAGCCACTGTGCAGCTCACTTCCGAGGAAACCCCACACATAGCTCTACGAGGTGGGTCAGAGGTCACACTTGCACAAATCATCTTCAGCCATGGCCCATTGTTTAGGATGGTCAAGAAATAGGTCAAAACTTGAGGAAGGAAGATGCCATTCTCAACAGCCATAGTACGTGTCTCTAAGGAATGACCCACCACTGTGCTTACCCCAAGGGGCCTCTCCCAGGGATTCTGGTCCACTTGGTTTTTGGGCTACACTGAAGCTATATGCCCCTTGGAGTCCTCCCTGGGGATGTTCCCTGGCTGCTTTCTTCTCAGGCCCCCGATGGGTTGGGTATAGGTTGGGTTGCAGGGCAAAAATGGTGAAAAGGATTTGGGAAACTGCTCTATGAGTCTGGGCACCAAGAGACAGGAACATAGTTCTAGTAGCTCTCTCTGGGCTGTGCCTTGGCCTAAAGTTGATGCTCTCCAGGATCAGGAACTTCAATGTGATCCTGAGAGCTGGAGGAAGCTTCCCTCAGGGGTCAAGAGAGGCCCCTGAATTTAGATAATGGTTCTCACTAGAGTTACTAATGGGGGATAGCCACCCATCTCCTCACTGGGAACAAAGGCCACTGACCTGGTTGCCTCTGAATTGACACTTCCTCCATCAAATGATTTTAAAGATAAAACAGAAAACTATGAATCTCATAAAACAAAATGAGCTAGTCCTGATATTTGAGCTAAATAATACCAAAAGCTTTAAGGATAAAGCAGCTATAGGGTGCCCTGGATACATCTGTGGAGATGAGCCCAGATTTCTTGGGCATCTCAGAAAGTGGAACTCACTTAACACTTACTGAGCATCCACTATGTACTAGGCCCACACTGTGAATCTTGAAGCATGAAGAGGAGTTAAAACAAAGACGGCAGCTGCTACCAACTGAGAAGGGAAAGGGAGGACCAGGCACTCTATACACCCCTAGGACAAATCCCACTGCTGCTACTGTGGGCTGCTGTGAGACCAAGGTATGGGCAGACTGCATTCCCCGAGCTACTTGCCCACACTGCTCCAGCTGAGAAGGGCCCCAACCTCCTTGGTGACAGGCCCACAGCACAGCCACCACAAGAAACACCTGAGAATTCCACCAGTGGCCTAATGACCACCTCACCTCTGCCTATCATAGCCAGCACCTGAATGTACTACCATGGGGTAGTGCTGGCCCAGCCCCATCCCTCCAGTAATTGAGAATGCTATCCAGGGGCCTAAAAATCACCCAGCACAGTCCACCACTTTTGCCACCTGATCACTCCTGCTGGAGTCTAAAGTTAGGCCAACCCACCCTATTAATGCCACAACAGCTGATACCCACTTGCACATATCACCAGTGGGCCAAGACTGACCTACACAATCCACTGCATCCATCACCAACGATACAGTCAACCCACTAGTATGGACCGCTATGGGTTCCAGTGGATTGCTCACCACCGATACTGCCATCACCCACATCACACCAGCTTCCCAAGGTTGTGAGAACCTGCTCACATACCTGACTCACCATTGCCACTACAAGCATCTGAGCAAGCCAACTGGAAGCCCAAGAATTGGCCCTCTAGGACCCACCAACAATGGCACCACTGTAAACCACTCTGGGTCCTAAGACCAGACAGACTCAGCCCACCACTGCCACCACTGGTACCTAAATACTGGCCCACATGGCAAGCTAGTCCCCAGCAAAATGCCACCACAGCCTCCACTAAAACCATACCTTAAGCCACCAAAAAACTTGTGTACTGCTGAAGAAATTACACAGACATCACACTACTGCAGGCACCCAAAATCAAAACCAAAATGCCCTGCACAACCAACAATATTTATACATCTTCAGGAAAAAAAACCTTCCCTACAAAAGCAATTTCAAAAAATTGTAAGAAGCAACCATTATATCAGATGTGCAGATATCAATGTAAGGACAAAAAAAAAATGCTAAAGCAAGGAAATATGAGACCACCAATGAAATACAATCATTCTCCAGCAACAGATCCCAATCAAAAAGGAATTCATGAAATACTGGATCAAAGAACTCAAAATACTGATTTTAAAGAAGTTCAGGGAGATACAAGAGAATTCTGAAAAACAATACAAAGAAATCAGAAAAATAATTCAGCATATGAATGATAAATTACAAAAGACATAGATATTTTTTAAAATAACAGAATAGAAATTCTGGAACTAAAGAATTCACTGAAGGAAATACAAAATACATATGAAAGCTTCAATAGCAGACTAGATCAGCCGAAAGAAAGAATCTGAGAGCTTGAAGACAGATCTTTTGAAATAACCCAGTCAAACAAAAATAAAGAAAAACATAATTTTAAAAATGAGCAAAGCCTTCAAGATATTTGAGATAACATAAAGTGACCAAATATACAAATTATCAGTGGCCCCAAGTGCAAGGAGAAAATGAAAAGATTAGAAGATCTATTTAACAAAATGATGGATGAAAACTTCCCAAGTCTAGCAAGAGATTTAGACATTCAGAAATACGAGGCTCTATGATTCCTAGGCAGATACAATGCAAAATGTTTTTCTCCATGGCACATCATAACCAGACTGTCTAAAGTCAAAAACAAAGAGCAAAGTCTAAAAACAGCAAGAGAAAAGTGCCTAGTCACCTATAAGGGAAAACCCATCAGACAGTGGATTTCTCAGCAGAAACCTTGCAGGCCCAAAGAGAATGAGATGATATATTCAAAGTGCTAAAAGGAAAAAAAATCAGTCAAGAATCCTATATCCAGCAAAAGTAACCTTCATAAATGAAGAAGAAATAAAGTCTTTCCCAGACAAGCAGATGCTGAGGGAATTTGTTACCACTAAATTGGCCCTACAAGAAATGCTCAAGGAAGTCCTAAACCTATAAATGAAAAGATGACATTTACCATCATAAAAACACACTGAAGTATAAAACTCACTAGTAAAGCAATCACACAAAGGAAGAAGAGAAAGAACTCAAATGGTACCATGACAAAAATCCACCAAACCACAAGGACAAACAAGAGAAAAAGAAATAAAGCAAAAAGGGATATATAAAACAACCAGAACACAATTAACAGCATGACAGAAACAAAGCCTCCCTTAACAATAATAACCTTAAATGTAAATAGACTGAATTCTCCACATAAAAGATATTGAATGGTTGAATTGATTAAAAAAAGATCTAACTATATATGCTGCTTACAAAAAAAACACCTCACCTTGTCAGTAGAGTAAAAGAATGAAAAAACATATTCCACACAAACGGAAACCAAACAGGAGCAGCTATACTTATATCAGACAAAACAGACTTTAAGTCAAGAATAGAAAAAAAAAAAAAAGACAAAGAAGGTAATTTTATAATAATAAAAGGATCAATCCAGCAAGAAGATATAACAATTCTAAATATCTATACACCGAACACTGGAGCACACAGATTCATAAAGCAAATATTCTAGATCTAAAGAGAGAGATAGACTGCAATACAGTAATAGTAGGGAACTTGCACACCCCACTGTCAGCATTAGATAGATCGTCTAGACAGAAACTCAATAAAGAAACATTGGATTTAAACTTGATGTTAGACCAAATGGACCTAACAGACATTTACAGAACATTCTGAATATGCATTCTTTTCATCAGCACATGCAACATTACCCAGAATAAACCATATGTTAGGCCACAGAACAAGTCCCCCAAAATTTTAAATAATCAAAATCCTGTCAAGTAACTTCTCAGGCCACAGTGGAATAAAACTAGAAATCAATATCAAGAAGAACTCCAGAAACTATGCAAATACATGGAAACTAAACAACATGCTACTGAATGACCACTAGGTAAAAAAAGAGATTAAGATGGAAATAAAAAAAATTTAGAAACAAATGAAAATGGAAACACAACATATCAAAACCTGTAGGGTTCAGCAAAAGCGGTGCTAAGAGGGAAGTTTATAGCAATAAATACCTACATCAAAAAAGTAGAAAGATTACAAATTCACAACCTAACAATGTACCTAAAGGAGTTAGAAAAGCAAGAACAAACCAACTCAAAATTAGCAAAAGAAAAGAAATAATAAAGATCAGATCAGAAATAAATGAAATAGAGACTAGAAAAACAATTCAAAGGATCAACAAAACAAAAAGTTGGTTCTTCAAAGAGATAAATAAAGTTGATAAACCATTAGCTAGCATAACCAAGAAGAGAGAGGAACCAATTAAACAGAATCAGAAATGAAAAATGAGACACTACAATGAAGACCACAGAAATACAAAGGATCATTTCTGTTTTGCGGAATATCTTTTTTCATTTTTTTACTTTCAGTCTATATGTGTCTTCACTGGTAAGGTGAGGTTTTTCTAAGCAGCACATAGTTGGATCATGGCCAGGTGTGGTGACTCATACCTATAATCCTAGGACTCTGGGAGGCTGAGGTGGGAGGATCGCTTGAGGTCAGGGGTCAAGACCAGCCTGAGCAAGAGCAAGACCCTGTCTCTCCTAAAAATAGAAAAAATCAATGGGGAGAATAAAAATAGGGGAAAAAAAAGTTAGCCAGGAATGGTGGTGCACGCCTGTAGTCCCAGCTACTCGGGAGGCTGAGGCAGGAGGATTGCTTGAGCTCAGGAGTTTGAGGTTGCTGTGAGCTAGGCTGATGCTGTGGCACTCTAGCTCAGGCAACAGAGTGAGACTCTGTCTCAAAAAAAAAAAAAAATATATATATATATATATATATATATATATATAAGGACATGATCTAACTATATATAGATCACTATATATATATATTGACAAAAAATGATCCAACTATATGTAGTTGGATCATGTTTTTTTTGTCAATCAACCATTCAATATCTTTTACATGGAAAATTTAGTATATTTACATTTAAGATTATTATTTTTAAGGAAAGATTTGTTTCTATCATATTATTTCTGTCATACAAGCAACTATATGCTGATAAACTAGAAAACCTAGAGGAAATGGACAAATTCCATGAAACATACAACTACAAAGGCTGAATTAAGAAGAAATAAAAAACCTGAGCAGACCAATAATGATTAGTAAGATTGAATCAGTAATAACAAGACTCCTAACAAAGAAAAGCCTGGGATTGGATGGATTCACAGCTGAATTCTACCCAACTTATGAAGAAGAACTAATGCCAATCCTCCTGAAACTATTCCAAAAAATTGAAGAGGAGGGAATCCTCCCTAATTCATTCTATGAGGCCAGCATCACCCTGATACCAAAGTCAGACAAGGACATAACAGAAAAGGAAAACTACAGGCCAGTATCCCTGATGAACATAGATGCAAAAATCCTCAACAAAATACTAGCAAACCAAATTCAACACCACATCAAAAAGATAATACAGCACAATCAAGTGGGATTTGCACCAGGCATGCAAGGATGATTCAACAAATGCAAATCAATAAAAGTGATACATCACATCGAGAGAATGGAGGACAAAAACCATATGATCATCTCAATAGATGCAAAAAAAATCATTTTATAGAATTCAACATTCTTTCATGATAAAAACACTCAACAAACTAGACATAGAAGAAATATACTTTAAAATAATAAAGGCCATGTACGACAAGCCCACAACTAAGATAATACTGAATGGGGACAATTTGAAAGCATTTCCTCTAAGAACTAGAACAAGAAAACCATGCTTACTTTTACCACTCCTATTCCACAGAGTACTAGAAGTCATAGCCAGAGCAATCAGGCAAGAGAAAGAAAGAAAAAGCATTCAAATAGGAAATGAGGAAGTCAAACTGTCCCTCTTTGCTGATGATATGCTCTTATATCTAGAAAAACCTAAAGACTCCACCAAAAATCTCAGATTTGATAAATGAATTCGATAAAGTTGCAGGTTACAAAATCAATGTGCAAAATCAATAGCATTTCTACACACTAATAATGATCTAACTGAGAAGAAAATCAAGAAAGCAATTCTATTTACAATAGCCACTTATATGTGGGAGCTAAAAAATCAGATCACGTGGAGGTATAGAGTGGAAAGATAAGGAACAGAGACAAGGAAGAGTAAGCTGTGGGGAGGGGAGAGGATGAATAGAAGTGGGTTAAAGGTTACAAACACACAGTTAGATAGAAGGAATACATTCAGTGCTTGATAGCAGAGTGAGCTGACTATAGCTAAACAAAAATGTACCATACCCAGGAAATCAACATCCTAAAACTCTGACTTGATCACTATGCATTATATTGTAAAAGAAAATAAAAATCTTAGAACTACTTCCCAGTGGTTCTTCATGCAAGAGGGAGGGCCAAGCCTGGAGGCTGAGTCATGCAACACCCCCTCCCAAATGAATGGCCGTTACTAACATTGTGCATTAGCCAGATCCCCATGGAAAGGGAAAAGGCCTCAGATATCTATAAAAATTGCCTCCACAGATCATTTATAAGTAAATTCCTTGCTGGTAAACAAGGACATGCAAATTATAACTTTAGGTCTGCAGGCTAAGTCTAGCTCCTAAAAGTAAAGTCTAATTACGTTGATTACAAATTTATCTTCCCAGGTACAAAACAGAGACAAGACAAGATCAATCATTCTTCCACCTCCCCAGGGACATCCACATAATTAGTTCTTCATTTACTCCCTTTTTCTCTTCAAACATTCACCTTATCTTATGTAAAATGTAGACTTCCTGGGCACTAACTGAAGTCTCACCAGAGTGTAACCATTGTCCCACTGCCCACCCCCTCCTCCTTTTTCTTTCTGCCTGCCCTCTGCCCTTAAATGCTGAGTTCTCACATCCCTCTTTGGAGAGAAAAGATGACAGATGCTTCTGTGGTTTATGCTTTTCCTGGATACATCCTCAAACTTTGGCTTAACAAAGCTCCATTGATTGAGATCTTTGCCTCAGTCACTTATTTTGAGCAGTCAATGTATATGTAATAGAATTTCACATGTATCCCATAAATTTGTACAAATTGAAAAAATAAAAATAAAAAAAGGATGGCAGATGTTCCAGGCTGGAGGAACAGTGAGTCCAAGGCGTTCTATGCCTTCGACACACGGTTAAACTCTAGATCAGTCTGGCCACAGCAGAGGGAGGGAAGGGAGACGTGACTCCAAGGCTGGAGGAGAACGCTCTGGCCAGATCTGACGTGTCTGTGTGGTGGGGAGCCTGGGCTTTATCCAGAGGACAACAGGGAGCCATTGAACGGTTTTAAGTGGAGAGGAGACATGATCAGATTTGTTTTAGAAACGTAGCAGTGTGGTTTACTAAGAATGTAACGTGTCAGAATAGCCTATTGAGAGAGACTAGCTGCATCTTGCTCTCTCCGTTGAGGCTCCTGCTAAAGAATGACAGGTATTTCCACCCCTTTCCTTCTCACTCCCACCCCAGGAGGGGAGCCAAGCCTTGTGTCTGAGGTCTGGGCTTTCCTTACCCACAAGGGGAACTGACAATGTTCCTACTTTGTGTGTTTTGAGGCAAAAAAAAAAAAAAAAAGAAGTTGCCAGGCCTTTCTGATGTTTTGTTTTAGAAGGCCTGGGTCCAGCCAGGGAGTGTTGGGGCTAAGAATTGAGAAAGGGAATGAGTGGTCTCAGAGAGTTCATGGGATGGAGAGAGGCTTCAAAAGAGGCTGAGCTCCCCAAGACTTCGTGCATGGTTGGTCACGGGGGTGAGGAGAGGAAGGGGTGGAGAACGGCTCCTGGGTTACCAGTTGGCCGATGGAAGACGGGTGGTGGGGCCAGTCATTGACTAGAGAATAGGAGGCATTTAGCTCTTAGAGGGAGCAGATCCCCATAGACCTGCCCAGCAAAAAGCTGTGAGCAGAGACAGCCTGGACTCCCACCCCAACTAGGAATTGGCACCTTGACAACCCTTCAGGGAGGGAGGAAATCTGGTGGCTACCCTGCTGCCCAGTGCCCGGTTGGTCTCTCCTGCCGGGCATTGACCAGAGAGCATTTCCAAGGCTGGTGCTGAAGGGAGCTGATCTTTGCACTGATGGGAAGTACCAGTGATTTCCAGCATGGACTCAGCAGGCCTGGGTGGGCCACAGTGAGATAGAGCCCATCCTGTGAGCTCCCAGGCCTTATCTTCCTCCTTGGTAAAGCTAGTGCTTTGGACCTGATGCTCCACCCAGCTTCTTCCAGCCTGTGAGTTCTGAGCCTATGAGGAGTTGTCCGAGGGCCAGATAGAGCAAAACACACGGTCACAGCACATTGGCAGGAGCGCGGAGCCATGTGCAGAACCCCAGCGGTCAACAGGGAAGGATTCCCAGAGAGGGGTCTAGGGGGCCCATATGTCAGTTGACGGCAGCGGCCATTCTCTCTGCTGCCTCACCTTCGTTTCCTGTGCTGGGTCCAGGGCAGCTGGCTGGCCAGGGCCACAAGCATAGTGCGTGCCTGGCTCTAGGCTCACAGCTCTTTCTCTTCAGCTGCACACTTCTGCTACTTTCTTCTCTCCCTGTCCACTTCCTGCTACTGCTCAGGGATGCCCCAACAATCAAAATGTGCTTCTGGAGACCAAGGCTCATTTTCCTTCCCCTTTCTCCAGCCAATTCTCCTCTGCCTCCCAACTCTCCATTATCCACAAGCCTCTACTTTCCTGATTGCTGAATTCCTCTTTCCTGATTACCTTCCCCAGCAGTAGACTCCCCTGAGAGACAAGAGAAGGTCTGACCAGTGGCCTGATCCCAGAGGGGTGGGAAGGGCAAGAGAAATGTAATCACTGTGACTGTGCAAACTGCTAAGGCCGGGCTTTACAGCAGCAGTGCCTAGGACAGTCAAGATGAGGGAGTGTTATCTCCATTTTACAGATGAGTAAACGGAGTCCTGAAGAGTGAAATAACTTACCTGAAACCACAAAAGCAGTACAAGTCAGAATTTAAGCCCAGATATCCTTGGCTTCCTTTCTGTTTCCATTCTCTCAAAAAGACATTTATTGACCATCTACTTTGCACCAAACGCTGTACCACACCTGGGGAGGCAGAGACAAATGGAGCAATGTTGCAGCCTTTAAGCACTTGCAGTCTAGACAGGAGATAAACACAGATAGTGTGGTGACTGGCACACGTGGGCGTGGACAAAGTCTTGCAGGACCCTGGAGAGGGGACAAACTAATCAAGGCTTTCCAGGGGAGGTGACAGGCAGGGGAGTCCCAGAGGATGAGTCACAGTTACCAGACAGAGAAGGGGGTGGAAGGACGTGCTGGCCAAGGGGCCAGCACACATGAAGGCACCTGGGTGTGTAAGCATGCGGCACCATTGCCCAACCCAGGGAATTCCTTCACACCCTGAGCAGGGCGGCTTCCTGCCCTGGGATCTGGGCCTGGAGACACTGCCCCAAGCCCGGCTTCCGTGGAGAGGGCTCTGCCAGTGCCTGAGGCCCCCCTGACAGCCGCAGCCCCTCCTTCAGTTGGATCTTCAGTTTAGCTAAGCCGTGGGATCCCACTGGGTTTGATACCATCTAATTGGTTGTGGCTAATCCCATATTAACTTCTCCCGCAGAAGCTAGAGGGCCTCTCCCCACCCTCCATCACGTCTTGGCCCCTACTGAAGCTGCTGTTATCATGTTTATGAGCCTCCATAACCACAGACAGGCAAATTTGCATATAAATAACCTGCCAGCACTGGAGGCTGCAAGAGGCACCTCGTAACGACTCTGTTTATTACTCTGGAGAGAGAAGGGGAGCAAGGCGGCCTTGTGCTCTGGGTGGCCCAGGCGGGTTGGCTACATTTCCACCCACTGATTAGCTGAGAAAGGGTCAGTGACCCCCAAACAGCAGAGGAGGAAGAAAGGTAAAGCCTCGCAGTTCCTCCCCTTTCAGAAACCCTGGCCCTTGAAGTCTGAGATTGCAGAACCTGCCGCATCACCGAGGCTGGTCCTGCCTGAAAATTAATCCCAGCAGCCAGGTATGGGCCTGGGCTGGATGCAGGTGGGGGATGCAAGGCAAAGGGAGAAGGGTCAAGTCCTCAAAGAACTGCCTATTGCAGAGCACAGGCCATAGACCTGGGGGGAAAGGACTGACCAGACAGCAAGGTGAGAGCTGGAGGTGCAGGAGCGAGTCCTCCCCCTGAGAAGGCTTCCGGGACGAGGGGCACCTGGGCTGGCCCAGGAAGAATTGGTAGACCTTGCCCAGGTGGAGAGCAGAGGAGGAAAGATTCCCGACTGGAGGGGGTGAGGTGAGCAAAGTCATGTTGGGTGAATACAGCAGCAAGTGGACTATTTGCTGGGAGATACATCGATGAGCAGCAGAAGGGGCAGCAGGAAGGGAGACCTGAGTCAGCCATAGTGTCCCCACATGACGGGGCTGTGACTTTAGCTCCTAGACCTCGAAGGTTTTTGAAGAGAGGAGTGACGTTAGTTGGGGCAGCTCTGTGGGTAAAAGCTGGCTGCCGAAATCTCTGTTAAAACATGGGTCGGCGCAAGGGTTACCGAAGAAGGCAGGGAGGGATCACCCTCAGCACGATCTGACACCTCGTGAGCACACCAGCAAGGCTTGATCCAGAGCAGAGGCCACACCCCAGAAAGAACGGGAAACCAGAGGTCAGTGGAAGCTGGCGTCTCGGAGGAGGGAGAGGTGAGGAGGACAGTTCAGAGGACTGGACGTCTACAGCTGGAAAGCAAGCCAAGGCAAGGGGAATGCTGGGGAAATATAATTAAAAAACGAAATCTCCTCCCAACCTAGAAAACCTCTCCACGAAGAGAGCAGAGACAGAAAACAGTCTTATTATTGAGTAAGCGTTAAACCAGAATGTGATGCGCAGTGCAGGCACCTGCAGAGAGATTGCAAAGACAGGACGCAATCTCACTTCCTATACAGCCAGGCAGATACAACCTATTGCATCCACGTTTTCAAGATAAACAGAAACTAGTTCTCAGGTAAGAGGACTTGACAGTATCAAGCCCAGAAGAAACAGAGAGACAGGCTCTCTGGAACAAAGGAGTTTATTTGGGAATAGCAGAGGATTGCCATCTGGGGATACGCGTGCTCTGACAGATCACAGGTAGATTCAGGCGGGTAGGGGCAAAGGAGAATCTTTTAAAGAAAAAGACAAGAAGTCTAGCTAAACTGCTTTAAAATAAATTTCACAGGTCATGAGCTCATTGTAGGAGTCGGCGTTTGTTCACTTTTGATTCAGCACCAGCCACTGCTAGGTAAGTGTCCTGGTGCAGGTGGCTTACCTGGAACACCGCAACCTTGAGGAAGTTCTTGTGATAAATCCTGCTACCTGTCTACATGCAGTATTGTCTTGTCATAAGTCCTGTTACAGGCATGCGTGCGTGAGGGCTGCTTCTTCATGGCAGCCCACGACTCCACCTTGTTGGAGTTGGACATAAGTGACTCCATTACGGTACCGGCAACTTTTACAACACGGTCATTTAGAGTTCATCCTAACTTTACCCGGTGATTGAGGTCACCACCTGTTAACTTCTTGGCTTTATCTGGAGAAAAAACAACCTTCTCGTTTTTATGACAGCAGATAGTGTTACATACTGGAGCAGGGCACCTGCCAACATTAGGCTCTTACCTCCCACGGGAAGTGGAAGTTAGGGGCACTATCTCCTTGGATGTTTGCATTTCAGAAAATGGCTCCAAGATACTTGGAAGATTCTGAGCTGTGAGAGGCTTATTTAGCCATTATAAAGGTTTGTATCTTTGTCTGGAAAGATTCCAGCCATTGTTAATATAACAAGAATGGTTTGCACAACATCAGTGTAACCTGGCAGCCGAGGGGCATGGACTGGGATGCACATGTGTGAACAATGACACCTTCACTATACTGGGCAGTGGGCGCTAGACACCATGCAGTGAGCATGTGCACTGTGTGGCCGTCACATTCAAAATGACTGAGCGAGTAGAGCAACGAATCTGCATCAAATTTTGCGTTAAGCTCGAACACTCCTCCAAGGAAACTATTCAGATAATTGAGAAGGCTTTCAGGGACTATGCAATGAGTGAGCACAAATAAAAGTGTGGCATACACGCTTCAAAGATGATCAAGAATTTGTTGAAAGTGATCCATGTTCGGTAAGACCTGCAACATGCAGAACACCTGAGCATGTTGAACGTGAGGGTTAGGGTAAGAGACGCTGGTAGAACTGTGTGAGGTCCCAGGGTGCCTACTTTGAAGGGGACTGAGGCGTCATTGTCCTATGTACAATGGTTCTTGTGTGTTGTATCTTCTTCAACATATGTCTCTATTTTTCATATTACATGGCTGGATGCTTTCTGGACAGACATTGTACATTTGAAAAGGACAGAGAAAGAAATTGCAAAAAGGGAGAGGAGGAGAAGTCTCTTCCCTTATTTTCAACAGAGAGAATTAAGTCTCTTGTTTTTAATTTGTATTCACCCTTCTAGGACCAGTAGACTCAGAAGTAGCTGATTTATCATGAGGAAAGCACTGAGCGCATCTTCAGACCTGGGTTCGAATCCCATCTCTGTTCTGTGCTAGCTGGGTAGACAAATCAACTCTCCTCTCTGAGTTGGTTTCCTCATGTTTGAAATAGGGTTACAATTGATACCTCACAGAGTCATGAGAAATAAATGAGATCATATTTTAAAGTCACATGGAATACAGTAGGCACTCTGAAATATTGATTTTTGAAATTAAATTGCATAATATCATGAAGGTTGGAATAGTAGGATGAAGGGTAGTTCACTCTTCATCATCAAAACACCAAAACGCTGCCACTGGGGCATCCTTTAAAGCCTGTGTCAGGTGGTTATGGGCCAGATAGAGGGACATGCGCCTCTGTACAGCTAGCAATAGACTCAGGATGCTTATTTCCCTAAGAGGTGTCACAGTCAGAAAATATAAATAAGTTACAGATGGGTTTAGGATGCTCGTGAACAATAGCTCTAAATGGGTTAAGGAAGAGGCAGATGTTGGGCATGACCCTAACTCTGAGGCTGACAGCTTAGGGTAAAGCCTTCCCCATAAAATGGTCTTGGAAACACTGCCACAGGCAAGTTGGCCAGACAGATGTATCACGGGTTTGGACTTAGGGGATAATTCCTCTAACTCTGTACTCTGAATCCCACAGGGCCCCCAAGTCCCCAAGATGACAGGCTGAATTTGCAGAGGTACCCTCTCCACTGCTCCTTTGCCATTTCTGCCAAAAACCAGCATCGTGTGGCCCCTCCCAACCAGAGGACACCTGTCCACCTGTGCAGCAGAGCGGACACCTCTCTTGAGATGAGGAAGGAGGACACGAAGGCCTCCAGTCCCCAGGCAATGATGCAACACCGAGAGCCACAGTGACCAAATCTCACCCCTCTTTGCACTCTCCAGGCCCCGCCCCCTGCATCTGTGGGATGCCTTCCCGTCACCATGGCTACTGGATCCCCGGGGAGCCTATGGGCCCCAGCCGCCATCTTGGGGTGTTGCTAATGGCATATGTTCTTAAAATTACTGCATTTCTCCCAAATTCCAATGGCACAGCCCCAGGTTGGGGCTGCTGAATTAGAGAGGGGGTGTCCTGTGGTGAAGCCACGTTTTTTTTTTTTTTTTTTGACTATTTGGACCTGGGGAGAGACGTTGAGAAGAGTGATAGATCATGGTTTGCAGGGTTTTCCCAGCTTGCTTTGGTGAGGTCATCCCACCTTGGCCAGCACCTGAGCAGTGTCTAGAGGCTGAGAGGAGGGGAGTGTCCCCTGAGACCCACCCCCAACTTCCCACCACTTCTGCCCCCTGTCCTCTCCCAGCATCAGAGAGTGGCTGGTGCAGGCCCAGCTGCACATTGGCTGGTAGGGTGGATGTGGTGTGAGAGTAGGTGGGTGGGGAAAGAGAGCTAGCAGAGTGACCGCAGGACGTGGTAGGTTTTCATCGAGGATGGCTGGGGTGAGGGGCTGCTGGAGCAGATGGCAGGATCAGGGCAGGGCAACCCGGTGACAGAGCCAACAGGGAGGGTTAGAGCAGGGCTAAGCCAGCGCTGGCGCTGGGGATGATTGAACGGCGGCTCGGGAGGGATTGAAACGGGAGACAAAGGATTTGCTGCAGAGCCCAGAGCCCTGATGGAGCACAGGGGACGCATTGATGCAGGAGATAGCAGCAGCAGCGGCCCCCCGGGCAGGAGCGGAGGATTATTTAGCACCTTGGAAGGCAGGACAGGCAGGACCTGTGCTACAGGGACGAGCCGTAGGCTGCTCCCATCCATCCCCTGTGAAGGCAGCAGTGACGAGGAGCCCCTGCGGAGGGAGGCGGCGGCCGCCAGGGGAGAAGCACAAAGCCGGCCCTGGAGTGCAGCCTCCAAGCACATTCCGCCTGCAACATTCAAACAAATTCCAGGGCAGCTTTTCTCCAGGAAAAGGAAGCGTGGTTCAAAGAGACCGTAATGAATTGGCTGAAATAAATAGCTAATTAGTTCCAGATAGCTTCGGAGCTTCGCAGAAAAGCTTGCTGAATGCTCCAGCGGGCAGCTGCCATCCCTGCCCTGCTGGACACAGGGACACAAGGCTCAGCCCGAGAGGGAGTTCCCAAGCCCGCAGTTTTACACAGCAGCCCTCGCCCAGACACCGCCCCTTAGCTACCCGGAGGTAGCTTCACCAGGGAAGAATAGGCATGTGGAAACAGGACCTGGGCTTCATTCCGGGTGCTGCAGCTGCCACCTTAGACACCTGGAATGGCTTCTCTGAGTCCGGTTTTCTCAACTGAAAAAGGAGATGAAACCAAACTAATTCCCACCATGACCGCTCCCAGGGGTTTCGTGAGAATCGAATGAGAAAAGGTTGTGGCACCAAACACTGGCTGTTATATCCATTAGACACTAAGCTTCATGAAGAAAGGGGGGCTGTTTTGCTCGCTTTTGCACCACCTTCTGCATTTAATATAATGCCTGGCAAATTTGTTGAATCCTGCTGCGTTAATGGGGACTCTTCACTGCCCCAGTGGTAGCTCTAGTCATCCACAGACAGACTGAGTCCAGGAAAGTTGGGGGTCCGACCTAGGGGTATTACGGTGTGACCCTGCCCTAGAGCCTGCTGCAAATAATGTTTGGATTGGCCATCACCTTGGAAGACAGAGAATGGGGAGTTATCGAAAGTTTGATGATGGAGGGGGTGGCCCTGGAGTGACTTGCTTCTGTTCCTCTCCGGCTTTCTGATTCAGAGGCAGAGATGGGGAGGGATGGGGCCACTTTGTGCCCTTCACACACTATTCAGTCTGATATCTGGAGCCCCGCAGTGTATCAATCTTCTTACACTGCGTACACATTCCACATTAATTATAATTCAGATACAACCTGCAGTTAAGTGGCAGTTGACTAGTTGACATGTTTTGTAGACATGTAATCAAACATTTATTAATTTTGATTTCTCAGTTCCCTTTTTGCATCATGGGGCCAATCAATTCTTTTTTCAGGTAGCAAACATTTCTGGAGGCCTTTGCAAAGTTCCCAGGACCCAGGAACCAGGCCCAGCACTGGATGAGAAAGACACTGGGGAGGGAAAGGGGTATCGTGGTGCCAGGATACCCCGTGCTCTCCTGGAGAGGCAGGAAGCAGCAGGGCTGTGGCTTCAGTACTTCTGCAGGAAATAGGAGAAAGGCTGCGCTCCCAGAAACAGCTGCCAGATGCTGTGTGAGCCTGGACAAGCTGTGTGGCTCATCTGGGCTTCAACCTTTCCCTTAGAGCAGGACTTGAGAAACAGGGACGGAGGCTGCAGGGGAAGGGGGATCACCAAGCATTCTCTCCCCTAAGCCAGATGTGACTGACAGCATGGAGGGTGGAGGCAGTGTGGCCTGGACCCCTGGAGCTGAGCTGAAGGCATGTTTGTTTCCCCCTGATAGGGAGAGATCCCCCGCCATGCAGAGTGAGCTGGCCCTCCCCCTGCAGTCCCTGCAAAGCAAGAAGGGATCTGATCAGACCCAAGACCCGTTATACCAGCTCCCTACCTCCTGTGGAGTGAAAGTGTCTCCACAAAATTCATATATCGATGCTCCACCCCCAGTGTGACTGTATTTGGAGAAAGGGCCTTCAAGGAAGTAAGTACAGTTAAAAGAGGTTGTAAGGGCGGGACCCTGGTCTGATAAGATTAGTATCTTTCTGAAAAAGAGACAGGAGTGTGCTTTGTTCCCCTCTCCTACTTCTGACACCAAACCAATCCTATAATTCTCCAATACCAGCTGGATGTCCTACCTTTCAATCCTATTCTGACACTAACTGCCTGGAGTTAGCATCAGACTCCACAGGTTTAAGGGATCAGTCCCCCAAGACTGCCTCACTTCAGAAACCAGTCGCAAGTCCTGGGGACCGCTTGCACTTCTGACTGACTGTGCATAAATCAGGGGTTCTCATGGACCCCACTCAGGTTCAATAATTCCCTGGAACATTTGCCAGTTTATTATAAAGGCTACAACTCAGAAATAGCCAAATGGAAGAGATGTGTAGGGCCAAGTGCAGACGGCAGGGTGGGGTGGTGCAGAGCTTCCGTGCTCTTCGGGAATGCCACCTTGCCAGCTCGTCAGTGTGTTCAGCAACCCAGAATCTCTCTGAACCCTGTGGTTTAGGGGATTTTATGAAGGTTTCATTATTTAGGCTTGATTGATTCCATCATTGGCCATTAGTGATTGAACTCTATTCCAGCCCCAGTCCCCTTCCTGGACAGGGGGGATGGGACTGCAAGTTCTAACTCTCTAATCATGGTTTGTCTTTCTGGGAACCAGCCCCCATCTTGAAGCTATCTACCCACCCACCCACTCACCCAGGAGTCATCTCATTAGCATACAAGAGACACTCATCTTGCAGGAGATTCCAAGGGCTTTAGGAGCTCTGCCAGGAACCAGGACAAAGACCAAATGTGTTTCTCAAAGATCCCCCAATGGGCACCAAGAGTGTGTCCCCCCAGAGAACATGAGGTTCCTCTGCGTGGGATGTTTTCTAGGCCAGCACCAGCCTGTCCCTCACATCGGTACTCAGGCCCCAAGAGAAACATTTGAGAGAAGGAAAGGAGGAGAAAGCTACTCTCCCAATTTCTTTGAGCCCCTTCATTGAGAATCCAAGCTTCTGTCTTCCCTCCATTTTCCAGGCTGCATCTTCGTGTCTGTGGAGCAGGCCCAAGCCCCTCTTCGGTAAATCACGTGCCCTCTCCCAGTTTCTTCAGGCACTTACATGGACTGGTATTGCTGGATTCATGACGGTGACTCCCCTTCCTCCTCTTCCCACCCAAACATGCGAACATCCCACTCCCTAGAGGATGGAGAGGCTAGCACAAGCTTCTGGGAGCGTGTGGACAGAGAGATGGAAACTAACGATGCCCTTGGTGATTTTCCTGTCTGGATTGTGTGAGCCAGTGCTGTTTCTGAGTGAAATCAGACCCATGTGGTCCTAATTCACGTGCACACTGGGCAAAGGTTTGTGCATAAGAGAGACGGAGGTCCCAAAGGCCCGTTTTAGTTGATTTAACAAATCCCTTTCAAGTCTTTTTCATTAGGAAGCAGAAGTTCCGTGTTCCCAAACCGTATACACACGTGCAGGCAAACCCACATACCCCCACCAGTTCCAAATCCGGTATCTCTCCAAACCTGAGGACTGGAACATCCCCATGAACCAAGAGTTCAGGAACACTTTTTCCCTCTTCTTGACTTAGCATCCGCTGTGAAATGGAAAGGAGCCTGGGAAGAACTTGCAGGTTCTTCCTGGGAGGACACAGGCAGAGTGCCAGCACCCCTGTGGATCCTCCTTTTCCCACACAGCCCCACCCCGAGAAGAAGTGGTGGCTGCAAATGCACATCTTGAGCCTGGGTTAATTTTGGTTTTGGTGGGAGAACCCTGGGCTAAGAACAAAGACCCACGGGGAATGGGGCAGCCCTGAGACAGGTAATCAGCTTCCCATCCTCTCTGCTGGGCAGCACCTTCCAGAGGCACCTGGAGCCAGATGCACAGAGCACCAGAATAGGAGTCCAGAGACCTTGGTGGTGGCCCCAGCTCCCCAGTTACAGGCTGTGTGACCTGGACCAAGTCACTGCACTGCTGAGCCTCTTTCTTTCTTTGTGAAATGAGTATAATGAACCCTGACCACCTCCCACAACAAATGGGAATGGATATAAATATGCTTTGCCACGCCCTGTGGGAAGGTGAGATGTCAGGGCTACCTGTCTTAGACG
The DNA here is from genome assembly GCF_020740605.2 of Lemur catta. Lineage (NCBI taxonomy): Eukaryota > Metazoa > Chordata > Mammalia > Primates > Lemuridae > Lemur > Lemur catta. The sequence continues at coordinate 20,411,479 of NC_059134.1, read as the reverse complement.
ATGGCACTAGCAGTCCTATTTATAAACCTTTCCAGGGCAAGGGATACTGCAGCTCCCTGCAGTAACAGCTGCCATTGTCTCATAACTGGGAAGTCCTTCTTGGCATCCAACCTGAATTACTTCTGAAACAACTTATCTTTTATGTCGTAAGTGGACCTGAGTATACGTATGATTGATGTGTTCTTACTGTTTTCTGTGCACGCACACTCTGTGCACATCCCACTGCGGGAGGATGCGCTTGGTGAGGAAGAGAAAGGCAGGAGTCTGGGAGCTTCCCCCGTCTGAGGCCTGGACCATGCAGAACCTTGAGCGGCACACCACTGCCATCATCCAAGCAGTGACAGAGTGAAGTCGGACTGCCGGGAGGGAGTCTCCACTTTCCTCATCAGAAGAAAAGTAATGTGAGCAGCTTTGACTGTTTTTCAAATCAACGAGTGTGAAATCCACCCAGAACTCGGGATCTGAAACGTGTCATTTTCATCTGTGAAATTTGCACCCACTGACCTCATATCCTCCCTGAAAAGGGGGGACTTTCTCACCTCCTACCTCCAATTTAATCTGCATCTGATGTGCTGGCGGACCTCAGACCCATCTGCAGCTCTTGGAGCCATTTCCTTCCACTTAGGAGTGAATGATTGTTCCAGTGAGCCGGGCTGATGGGAACCACACCTGTCCCGCGTGGGTGCCTCTCCTTCTCTCTTGCCCTCTCGGGACCTCGCCTAGCAAACACAGAGGCTCCAGCGTCCTGAGATTTGCAGCCTGTCTCTGTCTACACCCACAATTCAATCACGCAACCCTGAGTGGGCGTAAAACTGATTTCCTCTCCCAATGACTCCCTTAACTGAGCTGATGGCTGCAATCCCTCCAGGTCTTATAGGTAAGAGCGCTGAAGGCAGACAACCCCCTCGCCTCTCTGCCCCTCTGCCTCTCCTCCCCTCTGTCTCTTGGATGCAGAGATGCCCAGATGGACACATCACGTGGATGTGCCCGGAGCAGGAAGGAGGAGAGATCAGACTGAGGGACAGGAGGGGGCTGCACGGTCCCCCTGGGCTCTCCCTCTCCTGCCAGCTCCATCTCCATTCCATTAACCTCGCTCAGTGTGTACTGTTAATGGGCTGGGAAGGACACATCGCCCCTCTTGCTGCGGAGAGGAGAGGGCTGCCACTTGTTGCCAACCTCAGAGTCGGCACAGGGTGCTGGGAGGGCAGGACTGGGGCCAGGCAGGCCTTGGCTTGTGGCCTGGCCCTCCCTTGCCTGACCGTAGCGAGAAGGACACAGCTCCCCGTGGCGGCGCGATGGGCAGCTGGCAGGAAAATTCCTCATGTTCACTTTCCTCTCCATTGGTCTCCAGATCTCCTCCTTAGCAGCTAGGACACTCCAGAATGTACACTTCCTGAGTGCAGAAAAAGGACCTGTGAATAATAATCGCTTTTATTTGATTAGCTCTTCCGCATCTGCCGTCTGGATCTCTTAACTTACCAACGTGCTCGGGAAGGAGAGGAGGCTGCGTGGTGAGGACCTGCTGAAGCAGAGGGAGAAGCCACTTGGCCGGGCGCAGCGTCACAGCTGTGAGGGCACTGAGACCAACCCCACCAGTGCCTTCTGGCTCACTTCCTTCTTGCCACGCTCCATCACGCCACCTCTCAGCATGGGACGAGGCATGGTCTTACTAACTGAGGCAGGGTGGCAGAAGGGGGCAGGGAGCCTGGGGCCAAGCCCAGCCCAGCTCCTGCTTAGCACCCTGTGACCGGGTTGGACCTGGGGCTGGGCACCTCACCCAAGGGCAGCCAGTTCACAGCTGACCAAGGCCCTGGGAAATGGCCGGGTGCAGAAGGCAATTAGCTGGACAGCAGTGAGCTCAACGAGTCAGGCTCCCTCTCAGTGCAAAAGGGAAATAGCTAAGCAGCTGCTCGGGATGGGGGAAGGGAAAGACAGACACCCTGAGAGCAGATGAGTCCTGTTGGCAGTGGAGTCCAGAGGGAAGAGCCACAGGTTCTGGCTGTTGTGCCAGAGAACCATGTCCTGAGAGCTCCACTGGATGCCCCCACCTCGCCCGGTCTTCCAGCCCAAGCCCATGAGGCCCCCGTGCCACAGCTCCTGTCCTGGGATGTTATCATAAATATCCTTGCAATTAATCTCCACGTTCTGGCAGGCTCTGGACCCGCTGGGGAAACAGCACCGGGTTTCATAAATTTGCCTGATTACAAATCACATGGGCAGTTTGTTAAACCTGCAGACTCCAGGGTCCCATTTCCGACCATTGAATCAGAATCTCCGGGATGGAATAGGATGTGCACTTTGCAAACACCCACGTGGGTCGTACGGCAAACTTGGGAAGCCCTGGTTCATTCCCACCCTCCTTAATTCATCCACTAGAGTCAGCTGAATTGAATATGCAACACTAAGTTGCTTAAAAAGAGGGAAAACGACCATTTCGGGTGTTGGCCAGGCAAAAAATGGAGGTTGTGCCAATCTCATATCCCCTCCACTGTCCCCCAGCCCCAGGCAGGATATTCTATTAGCAACAGTTGGAGCAGTTTCCCTCAGGAGGGAGGTCGCTGGTGTATGTGATGTCAGTGACCCTGGGCCACCATTTTTAGTTGTAGAAAAGAGGAAAGTCACAGTTCTGGGGAAGAAATTTCCAATTTTCCCCAAATGTTTGTTTTCCTCTCCCCCATGGTAAGGGTATTTTTAGCTGGACACATGGCATCCTATGATGTTGTAAAATATATATTTGGTCTTTGACCCTATTTCCTGGCATACAACTCCTGAAATCCTTAGAAACTCCAAAATACTGCCTTTTGTATGCTAATGAGCTGACTGAGGGCTAGCAGCCCTTAGGAGCTTCAGGATCTGACTGGTCATAGGAGAGACCAAGGCAGGAGTAGAGGGCTGGGGCTGAAACCCCTGGGGAGGGGAGAGGGGCTGAAGGTTAAGTTGATCGCCAGTGGCCAGTGGTTTAGTCGATCATGCCTACGTCATGAAGCCTCCATAAAAGCCCAGAGGGACAGGGCTTGGAGGGCTTCCTGATAGCTGTACCCAGGGAGGATCCCCCCAGGGAGGGCATGGAAGCTCCGTGCCCCTTGCCACATGCCTTGTTCTACGCATCTCTTCATCTGTATCCTGTGTAATATCCTTTATAATAAACCTGGTACACATAAGTTTCCCTGAGGTCTGTAAGCCACTCCGGCAAATTAATCGAACTCAAAAAGGGAGTCATGGGAACCCCAACTGGAAGATGGTTGGTCAGAGGTTCCAGAGGCCTGGACTTGTGACTGCTGTCTGAAGTGGGGGCAGTCTTGCAAGCCAAGCCCTCCCCCTGTGGGGTCTGACACTATCTCCAGGTAGTGCCAGAACTGAATCGGAGGACACCCAGCTGGCACCCGTGGCAGAATTGCTTGCTTGTTTGGTGTGTGTGGAAAAAAGCCCACACATTTGGTCATAGAAGTCTTCTGTGTTGATTGTTACGGTGTGAGAGCAGAGCCAATGTGAGTGTTTTCCTCAGCACAGAATTAAAAAAAAAACATTTCCCAGCCTCCCTTGCAGCCAGATGTGGCCATGTGACTAAGCTGTGCCAATGGGACGAGAGCAAAAGTATGCCAGTTATGGATGAGGGCTTGTGGGCAAGGCGCATGCCCTCCCCTTCCCTTTTGCCTTTCCCACTGGCTGGGATGCAGCCCTGATGGGGAGCCGCCTTGGACCACATGAACAAGGGCCAGTCCAGGGATGCCAGAGCAACAAGGTAGCAGGGGCCTGGGTTCCTACACCATGGGGCTACCTCACCAACCCTGTTATAGGAAAGTGACACACATTTCTATTTTGTCAAAACCACTATTAGTTTGAGTTTGTTATAGTTTTACTGCAGCTGAACCTATATCTTAATGACAGGGTCTTAGTGCAATTTCCACTCAGAAGGCATGTTCCCTGCACCTGCCCCACTTCATGGCAAGCCTCAGCCCCCTAGAAACCTCCCCCAAGCCCTCCCGTCCATCAGAGCAGGGCCTGTGCTTCATGAGTCCTTGTCCCTAGGGTCAGGACACCAGGAGCAGGGCTTGCCTTCCACCGGCATATGCATTGGCATTCTAGCATATTCTACACTCAGAGTGGATTATTTTTTAAAAATCCTTTCCTCTATTCCATAAAATTATATTCCGTAATACTCACGAAATGAAACAAACATTAATAACGGCCAGAAAAGAAACACAAACAGTGGAAATGTTCTTTTATTGAACCTCATATATATAATCATTCCAATAAGAGAATTTTTAAAAAGTAATATTTTAGGTAGATAATTGTCTAGTAATTAACAAGTGAATTTTAATAACACTCAAATATTTGCAAATGGCACAATTTAGGCAAATACTAAATTGTGCCAATGGTGTTATAGTTCATCTTTTTTTGGATTCATTCCTTAGCTTTAAACAAACAATTAATAATTAATACTTTTAAAAGAATAATAAATTATAATTATCAAGATTTTTTAAAGATATAAAGATAATATCAAGAAATAATAAAGATATTATTTTAAAGATATTTAAGCTAGGCAAAATAGTAAGCAAAATATTTCACAAATGAACTAAAATTTGCACTTACCAAACAAAAATATTATACTTCACGGTTTGCACTTGATTTAATTGTTATGCATTTCAAATGCAAATAAAAATTCCAAGTGGTCCCAGAGAACAATAGAATTGATGTGGCCCAAGATCTGCTGCTCCTTTAAAATCACCGTGCTGTGGCACTGTCACTGTTGATTGAGAGTCTACTGGGGGTTTTTTGGTTTGTGTTATTTTATTTTTATTTTTGTTTTGTTTTATTTTTTTAGAAATGAGGTCCCCTATGTTGCCCAGGCTAGGAGAGTCCACTGTTGAAATGCAGGAATATGTAATACCCCAAGAGTTAGAGACAAACCACGCCTGAATCAAGCTCAATTCTGAACAATTATGAACTGATTCTTAAGACAATCATGTGTAACTAAGTCCATGTGTGTCAGGGGCCGACTGAACAACCGAAAATTCTCTCAATTAACTTTCATGTGCATATAATGTCTATTAAAGAATACGTAATAAAAGTGTGCTAATTTTAAATTTATATACATACTGTCAACACCCAATTGTAATTGTTGCAATTATTTAGAACTTAGATCAACAAAAGACTTTTGAGGAAGGAGTATTTTATCACAGGTTGCTTAGAATTTCTAGTGAATAGTGATTAAAGAAGAACAGACTGACTTTTAGTCAATAGTGTTGTTTCTGAATTCTTTGCAGCCGCGTGCAGCCTACTGCCTGAGTCTGGGCACACACTAGCTCAGCCTTTTGCTCTTAAGTCCATCCTTAGAGGTGGGAGTCTAAGCATTTTGGGCTCAGCTGTTTGCTCTTAGAAAGGCAAAGTCTGGGCACACTAGGATCCAAAACACTAGTTTTCAGCTCTTGCTAACCAAACTCATTTATTATTTTTGCTTTCTTTTAAACCATAGTACTTGTATTTTATGAACGGGCTGACAGTGAATTGCCCTTCTTTCTGAACCAAAGTAAATAACCACAGCCACATACTTTAGGAATTACTGTGCACACTCTCTCTCTTGCAGAAGTTTGAGTGAGTTTTCATTAAAAACCAAAAGAGCCTCAGGAGGGCATTGAGTCTTGGCTGCAGAGCCCACCGTGGCACGGGTGGGTGGTGGGAGTTGGGTGGCTAGAAGGGCTGCAAGCTGAGGGGGAGGAGGGCAAGGACCTGGGACATGGCGCCCAGGAGACAGGAGGGTGCAAGCAAGCAGGTCGGCGTCAAAGAAGCCAGTCATTAACAATAATAATATCTCTGTTTAGCCTTTTTTTAAAAAAAAAAAAATGTTTCTCTTTTTATCTTCCCAATAACTCTGCAAGATGAGCTCGGTGGGGTTAATGAATATTTGCCCAAGGTCTATCAGCTAGGAAGGGAGGATTTGAACCCATGGCCTTGCACCTTCCCCACACTGCCTCTGACACTGGCTCCTATGCTAGCCTGTAGCTAGAAAGAGCCCAACCTGGGGGCTGGGATTCAGAGGGCCCCGAGGGGCTGGGATTCAGGGGAGGGCCTCCAGACCCTAGGCCTCCTGGGGGCAGAGTCATGGAAAGAATGAGACAGGCACGACCCTCTCACTACATGCCACACCAAGCACCAGGTTTGGGCACAGGAGCCAAGGCAAGTGCCCAGTTCTCAGACTTGGAGGCAAGGTCAGGGCCTCATTCCCAGCAAGCTTAACGTGCAGCAGAGTCTCTGAGCATCCAGCGAGGAATACGAATTCCCTTGGCCTGGGGTCGGAGGTAGAGCACTCCCAGGCAATGGGAGAAGTGGGGAGGAGGGGCTTGGAGCCCAAGACCAGGCCAGTCCAGTTAGGTGCTGAACCTGTCCTCTCAAGGACACTGGAGAGCGCCCGTAACCCCACAGAGCTGGGCCACCACACAGCCTGCTAAGAAGCCCCCTCCTCCAGGGAGTTGGTCTGGGCAGGAACAGGAGGAGGGACGCCTTCCAGGTGAATTCCAAGTCATAGAACACTTTTGTATAGATTTTTTTTGAAGACTGAGAAGACCAAATGACTAAATGTCTTTGTTTCTGGTTATGAATGCTTAAAAGGTTCAGGAACTTGTCACCACTGGGATCAGCAGCAGCAGCGGCAGCATTTTATTCATTCAACAGACACAAATATCTGCCGAGGGCCTGCTATGTGCCCAGCCCATTGCAGGCATCGGACAACTGGCAGCGACAAGACTCACAGATCCCGCCTTCATACAGCTCGATTCCAATGGCCAAGACAGACAACAAGCAGATAAACAGCTCACCATGGGGGCGGAACGTGCCATGCAGAACGCTAAGTCAGGGTGAGAGGGCTGAGGGCTGCAGGGGACTGTTTCAAAAGGGGGGTCAGGGAGATCTCCAAGAGGAGGACACACCACCCCTAGCACCCCGTTTTCTACCTGCTCTCTCAGGGTATTCGGGCGCCTGGAGTCCCAGACCACAGGCCCTGGTCTGAGCACTGGTTACCAGCAGTGAGGAGCGAAAGGGTAGGTCTGTGATCCCCAGGGCCCAACTGGCTCCAGAGTTCAGAGGCGCATCTGTGGGGACACAGGAAAAAGGAAGGGACAGCCACTTCCTTCAGGGATGTGGCAAGCACGGGAGAAAAGGGTATGAGGCATGCATGCAGAAGCCAAGGAACAAATGCCAATTAATACAATGCAAACGGGCCATCTGTCAGGCAGGCTGCAAGGGACAGCTGCATTTGGGGGAGGGGTGGGCATCAGTGGTCTCCACTTTGATCTATGTACAAGTGCAACCCGAATGTCCCAGGCTTCTGCAGCCAGGAAATAAAATGGAGGTTCCATTCACCTTAATGCCTAAATCTTGATGCTCCAAGCCCCCAGCTGTGTGGTGGCAGAAAGTCCAGGCTTTTAGGGAGTCACAGCTCCCATGTATTTCTGACACTCTTCAGGGAAGTCCCATGCGGGCACAGACCCACCCTGGCCCTATTCTCTCCTCCCATCACTGAAGTCCCAGACCCAACAGCATCCCTGAGACACCCCTTCTTGGACTCCGTTCTATTGCTAGTATCTTGCTGCCACCAACCCCATCACCACTGTAGCGAAGCCCAACGTTAGTGAATAGAAATGTTGCTCACGATCGTGCCACCACTGGGAAAGCTGCAACTCAGTGTGTCATTCTTGCAACGTGAGAGAGGAAATGCTCACAGCACAGACAGCAATATAAGGTTGGCCGCTAAAATATCATCCAGCTAGCCAAGCAGCTCTTCCACAGCCCCTTGGCTTCACTAAGCTGGGCCCACCTGCTCCCCTGGACTGGTTTCAGGGAGGGCTCCACCTGGCCCCCATCCCTGGTGGCCACGCCAGAGCTTTCATAGTCTGGGACAGGTGCTGCTGCCGTGGTCCACTCTCCCTGGCCCCCGTTCCTACCCCAAGCACAGTTGCAGACCCCACCTTGGCAGGGATCTCTGCCAATTCATCTGGCAACTCTGATTTTGCCAACAAGGAGAATGCTTCCTCTCGCTCAACCAAGGGGTATCACACAAACAATGGTGGGGCAAAGATTTCTGAGCAGCCACATGTTACAGATATTTCAGTTCATGGATGTGCAAAGACCTCTTTATTACAAGCCACATACAGGTTCCCAAGGAGCTGAGCCAGGGAGATGTGAAGTATCAACACTCCCCTATGAAGGGTGGGCCAGGCGCTGGGTCTGGTGCACTACTGCAGATGCCTTTCTCAGCCAGGTGAGTTCTCTGTGAGTGCCTGTCACTCTCCTATGTTATGTGGTCCCCCCACCCTCATCCATCGGACACTTTTGTGCCCCTACCAATAGACAAGGTTTGCCTTTTCATCCCAGGGAGCTCCCTGGTCCCTACGTAAGTCAGTGCATGCATGTCGGGAGAGGCACTGCCCAACAACGTCAATTGCCAGAAATGCCCAAAGCCCACCTGGGAGGCATGCGGACTGAGTCCCAGCTCATGCCCAGTCAAGATGCTCAAAATGTGGAGTTGCACTGTGTGCATTTAGCAAGTTGCACTGGGAGTATTATCATTTTGAAAAATAAAATGCCTCTATAAGAGATTGGTTGAATACACCCTGGTATATACACACAGTGGAGAACTATGTAGCTGTGAAAAAATGAAATCACTATGAACTGACATGAAGTGATTTTCAGATGTTACTCAGTGAAAAAAAGCAAAACACAAAAGATAGCCCACCATATATGTTCTTTTGTGTTTTGGTATGCTATCTTTTGTGTACGGAATAAGGGAAAATTAAAAATGCACATGTACCTGCTTATTGTACAAGAAGAAACATGAGAAGGATAAACAGAAAATAATGAAGTCGGATACCTAAAAGAAGTGGGAAGGAACGGGGTGGAAGGAATGTGGGAGAAAATGACACGTCTCTGAGTTTACCTTTTTTTCAGGGTTTTGACTTTTGAAAGCATGCCAATAGTCTACAAATTCAAAAAATTAAATTGGTAAGACTAGGAAGAAGGAAAAGACTAAAAGCAAACTGAAATGAATGAAGCCAACTGTATTCCAAGCGTGAATTATAACCACACTGAAAAGGAAGGAAAGAGAGAAAACTAATCCAAGTAATTTATGAAAATAGCATTTGACCATATACGCTCAGGCTGGGGCAGGGTAGGAGGAGTGCATGGCGGGGGTGGGGAAAGAAGTGCAAACAAATCCTGAACTCTTTATGGTAGATTTGCTTATTGTGGTGGAATGAATTGCAGGGTTCTCATTGAACGGACATGCGAATGTGGAATGGAGGGAGCCCAGAAGAACCTTGTGGGAATGAACTTGAACTGGAAGTACTGGTGTGAACTCATGATATCTAAATTATGTATGCGTATATGGATGTTCACATGCATACACACCTATAAACATGCATGAGCGTGCATGTGCATATGTATGCATATTTGTATGTATGTGCATATATTTGTATATATATGCATGTTTCTTAGCTCTGACCACTGAAATGGCCAAGAAGCAAAGATATCCCACTAGCAATGAGCACATGTAGTGCCCAGATCCTGGTCTCCTATACCCTTTCCCACTAAAAAGAGCCAGCACTCCTCAAAGCAGCGGCTGACTCCAGGGCTGGGGCAGAGTAGGTACAAGACAAGCTTGAAAAACCTTATTATGCCATAGAGGAAGGAAATGCTCAAAAACAATGATGGGCATGTCCCAGAATAGGGGAGTCACCTTGAATGGGCTCCCCTGGTCCAATCTGGCACAATTTGACCAAAATAATTACCACAAAAATGGATTATAAATCATTGAAAAAATAGAAATTCATGAGTCCACACCAATAATAGATATATATTCAGAAAATATAGATAGATTATGGATGGATGGATGGAAAGGGGAGGTTGGTTAAGATCCAACTGGTAAAACAGAGAGAGTACTGGAGTTTGGAGATTATCATTTTGCAACCTTCATGAGTCTGTCATGAACCATTAATGGATATTAAATCTAGAGGGAAATTTAATAAAACATAACCTTAAAGTGTCTCCCTACATATTGCTTACTAGTTACAAGGGAAGGGGGAAAAACACTAATTAACAATGGAGAAATGAGCAACACCTTGACCAGATGATCAAAATTAAGATCACCTGTGAGGGACAGCTGGCCATCACCCGCCTCCAGATGTGATGCCCTGAGAAGTACACAGTTTCGCCTAGGTTGTGTTGTTACTGAGAATACACATTGCCAGTCTAATCATCAAGAAATGTCAGACAAACATAAAAGGAGAAACATTCCATTTAAAAAGCAGGGGCACTGTATTCCTCAAAAATATCAATATCAGGCTGGGTACAGTGGCTTACGCCTATAATCACAGCACTTTGGGAGGCTGAGGTGGGAGGATCGCTTGAGGCCAGGAGTTTAAGACCAGCTTGGGCATTAGCGAGACCAATAGCGAGTCTCTACAAAAAATAAATTATAAAAATATCAATATCACAGAAGACAAAGAAAGGCTGCGGGATGTTTCAGATTAAAGGAGGCTAAAGAGACATGAAAACCAAATGCAATATCTGACCCTAGACTGAATCCTGTACTGGAAGGAGAAATGCTATAAAGGGCATTGTTAGATTAAGCAAAAAAGTTGTAATATGGGTAATTATAATTGTCATATGGGTAATAGATTAGATAAAATATTGCATTGATGTAAATCTGTAAAATTGATAAATATACTATGGTATGTAAGAGAATATCCCTATTCCTAGGAAATACACACTGAAGTATTTAGGGGTAAAGATATATATAACTTACCCTAAATGGTTCAGGAAAAAATTATGTATAAACATATACATGTGTGACTGTGGGCATATGGTATTTATATATATTCACAAGAGAGAGAGACTAACAATAAATAATAAATGAGATAAACTATAAACAATAGGTAAATCTGGATAAAGTGAATATGAATGTTCTTTGTCCTATTTTTAGTTTTGCAACTTTTTGTAAGTTTGAAATTACTTCCAGATAAAAGGCTTTAAAATGCCTTTACTTTTGCCTCTCACTTAACATTTTCTGGCATGTTCATAATGCACTGGGACTTTTGATCCTTCCAGCAACCCCCTGAGATAAGCAGGACAGGCACTGTTATTATATCTCACACTTTGCAGATGAGGAATTTAAGGCACAAAGGTGTTGAGTAACTTGCCAAGGATCACATCCCAGCAAACAGAGCTTGGACCTTCACCTCCAGATATGAGTCTAGGCTTCCTACCATGATATCCACATGTATTCTCCTAATCCTTTCAAAATTCATTTGTACTTCCTGCTAGTCAGCTCTCTAGAAGGTCATCAGTTCTGTAATTTTACTTCCATGAGTTTCCTAGCCTTTGAAATCAAACTCAAGAGTCAATTTCTGCCCAGGCATAGTGGCTCACACCTGTAATCCTAGCACTCTCGGAGGCTGAGGCAGGAGGATCGCTTGAGGTCAAGTGTTCAAGACCAGCCTCAGCAAGAGCGAGAACCCCATCTCTACTAAAATAATAGAAAGAAATTAGCTGGACAACTAAAAATAGAAATAATTAGCTGGGCATAGTGATGCACACCTATCGTCCCAGGATTGCTTAAGCCCAGGAGTTTGAGGTTGCTGTGAGCTAGGCTGATGCCACCGCACTCGAGCCCCGGCAACAGAGTGAGACTCTGACTCAAAAAAAAAAAAAAAAAAAAAACAGAGTCAGTTTCTTCACCAATCCCCTTGCCTCTGTGTGGCTCTCCCAGAGTTGCAGCTGTTCCTCGTTTGCAGTCCCCGCATTGGTACATACCTTCACTTGATTGCATGGATAGATGTTCGTTCTTTCCTATTTGTTTCTGTTTGTCTCCCGGAAGGACAAGAACCAAGTATTGTTCCTCTGACTCCCAGCCCTAAGCTCTGCACCTGACTCTGTGAATGTCTGATGAATAAATGACTTTGTGGCTGAATAAAACCTCCTCTTATTTGACCTAAACTCACCGCAATCAAGTCTCAAAGTGAAGCTTTCATTGTGGAGTCGGAATTAAGTAGGATTAAAGTTAACACTGTCCTGGCTGACGTAACTCTCTGGCTCCTTCCCTTTCTTCCAAGAGCTAGCACATCAAGAGAGCGTGCAGGTCGCAGGGAAGCAGCGTGGTATTTTTTCCTAATTCAATAAGGAAGAGCTTCCTTATTGAAAGTGGTCAGGGGGCTGCCGGGGGAAGCTGTCTGCCAACATGTAGGAAGCAACACAGGCCAAGTTTAGGGGATGGAATGGACAGACGACTAGAAGTCCGAGGGGGGTAGCAGGAAAGTGTCACTGCATCACTGATTCCATATCAGTTCAAGGTTCAGCCCTTGAGGGATATGAGAATTTTTGTGGCATGACATGCCATGCAGTTTAGGTGATCACCTCCCGCATGTCAGTAGGCATTGTGCACCGGTTTCAGGAGACCTGATTGATATCTACCTTCCTGATTCATCGTGCTCAGGGGACAGAGGGCTGTGATCTCTCCAGCACAGCTCTGTGCAAAGTGTGAGAAGATGGAACTTCCAAATAAACCCCTGGATTTGAGACAAGGCTGAAATTTTATTTGAAGGGATTTGCTTTCGATTTCATTTTTTTAAATGCATTTTTAATAACAAGCTCATTCAATCAAAAGTGGGTGTTTGACTGCTTGGAACAGCAGTGGGATCTCCCTCAATGTAATTTGGATCCTTTCCTAAACCTGCCTCTTTTGATTCTGCCAGCTCAGATCTCTGCTCAGTCAGTAACTCACAAAGCCTTGTTGTCAGCGGTGTGGAAGAAATTCAGTTAGGAGCATCCCTAAAGACACCTCCAGTCCCACCTCTGCAAAAATGGGAGAATAAGCTCCCATTCTTTGGACGCCAACAAGTGACATCACACAGACGCAATGAATGTTGGAGAGGAAAGGACTGTGGCGTCTCATGAGCCCAGTCTCTCCCAAGATATTGAGACCCCCATGGCCAATCTGCCAGCCCACTGATGGAGAGTGGAACATTCTGCCTCCTGGGGCTGACCACCATCCTTCCTTTTTCCAGAGCAGGAGGCTGGGCAAGGGCAACATGCCCCTGGGCACATCCCCAACATTCCTGGTTTGGGGATCACAGAAGCAGCCATGAGGAGCACACTTAGTTCTGATGAGTAGGTCCCAGGACCCTCAGATTAAAATTCCCAAGAAAACCAGGGAGATGATAGGTGCTGCTCATCTCTGGGGGTGGGAGGCTCCAAGAGGGCAAGGAAGTCAGTCTAAAGTCAGAGAGCTGAAGCCCCTGGAGCTGGAACAGATCTGAGCTGGAAACGGGGAGGTTTCATGCAGATCCCTCCAGTTCAGAAGGAGCTGCAGTCTAGGGCTGTGAACACTCCCTGGAGAGCCACAGGAGGGCAGGAAACAGAACATGGCGGCGAGGAGAGTGGTATCGGTAAAGGAGGCCACACGTGGCAGAGTGAAAAGTGCAAAGAAAAGCTCCAGGGGCCTGGGAGGATCTGACCCCTGGGAGCCAGGGGTCGGAGCTGGCCGTGGCTGGCATCCCTAACACCAGGCCGGGCAGATGAGGCAAGGGTGGTACTTACGTTGAGCCAGTCTGCCTCTCCATAACTTTGCTCATTAGTATGAGTTTGTGGCACGTTCCATTCAATGCTTTCCTAGAAATGTTAGAATCCTAGCAGAGTTGAGGTCATCTGGTAATCACATAGACCTTCTCCAGTCCAATGACAAGGAACGGTTGAGGACCTGATCTAAGCAGATGACATCTAAAATTCAGAATGTTCTCAACACAGCAGCCAGAGGGATCCTATCCTGTAAGAGCCTATAGATTGCATCCCTCATCTGTTCCAACCTGCAGTGGCTTCCCATTGCACTGGGAGAGCCCTTACGGTGGCCGCAGAGCCCAGTGAGGTCTGGCTCCCGGTTACCTCTCAGACCTCACCCCCGGGGCTGCCCTCTCCCACCCCATGCCAGCCTTACAGGCCTCCCCCATCCTCCAGCACGCCAGGCCCACGGGCTTTGCGCTTACTGTCCCCTCTGCCCGGGTCTTCTCCCAGGCCTCCCCACAGCTCCAGCCCTCACCTGTTTTAGTTCTTTGCCGAAGCCTCATCTTCTCAGCAAGGCCGGCTCTGACCACCCATTTTACACTGTAGCACCCCCCATGCTCCCTGTGCCCCTCCCCTAACACAGAACTTACTGCCATCTGACTGTGTAAATCTGCAGTCCCCAACCCCCGGGACACCAACCCACCGTGGCCTGTTAGGGACCAGGCTGCAAAGCTCTGCCCCCCATTTCCACCCCCACCCCACCATCTGTGAAAACACTGTCTTCCATGAAACTTAGGAACTAGGGGGCCGGCTAGCAGAAGGTGAGCAGCAGACAAGGGTGCAAAGCTTCATCTACATAGCTGCTCCCAACCACTCATAACACCACTGAGCTCCGCCTCCCACCTCCCCATCCCCCGCCCCCATTCACGGAAAAATTGTCTTCCATTAAACCGGTCCCTGGTTGGGGACCGCTGGTTAAATGATCTGCTGATTATCTGGCTGCCCCCGGCAGAAAGTAAAGACCCTGCTAGGGTTGGGCTTTGGGTCCGTTTCACTCACGCTCACTCGTGAGGACCCAGAGCAGGGCCTGCATGTAGTGAACACCCGCAGGGCCCGCAAATGTCTGTTGAATGAATGAAGGTGAGGAAAGTGAAGGCCACCAGCTCTTGGCCTGACTGAGCCTGTGGCCTGAGCCCCAGCTGGAATCACAGGGATGCTGCTCCCAGTTTCGCCTAGCTCCGCTCCTGGCTCCTGACTGCCACACCTGCTTTCTGTCCTCTCCCATTGCCTGGCTCAACTTTGTCCCCACCAGGACAACAGGGGGCCAAACACGTGGGCCCAACCTCAGCACTTCCCGCAGCAGCGGGCCCACCTGTCTCTATAACAACTTTCCTTGATTTGGAGACTCTTAATTAGCTCCCCAGTCCCTCACAGCCCCTCTCAGGCAAAGCAATTCCAACACCTTTGAAAATAAATTAAATCCTGTACTTTTGAATTCAGGCAAAGAAGCCATCCATATGATCAAAATGGGTCGCCCCAAGAAAAGCCACCTCCAACAGAAGGCCTGTGGGGGCAGGCAGGACCTCTCAGTGCCGGGCCTGGCTGTAGCCTCAGCGATGGGCAGACTCGGCCCCAGGCCTCCCGCCGACACAGTCACCGTCGCGCCAGAATGAAGCCAGGTTCGATTTCCAGGCCGCTCCCTAAATCAAGGGAACGTATGCTTTCAGAATCACATGTGGGGGCCCAAAAGAGAAGTTCAATGGACACGTCCCATTCTTCCAAGGCAATTCTTTCAAGGCTCAGCGACGTTAACATCCAGAGCTAGTGTCTAAACGGCCCCACACAGACACCAGTATTGCTCAGAGCAATAGAGCAAAACAGAAACACCAGCCATCTGTCTCCTGAAATTTTCAAGGAGGGGGCACCCCTTAGCTTGGAAGACACATTGAGGCAGATTTCGCATTTGCTCCGAGTGGTGGGAGCAGAACGTTCGGAGGCCTGCCCTGGATGCTCCGAGTGTGAAGCAGGCAGATGCCCACCCGCTGCCTGCCCTCCTCCCAGCCAGTGGTCCCCGCAGTCCTGGAAGCCCCCCAGGAGTGAGGGAGGCCTGCCAGAGTGCTGAGGAGGGAGAACAAATCCCGGCAGAGCAATGTTCCCAATTACTCTGGGCCAAATTCAGCTGAAATGAGACACTTTTCAAAAACAATTTCTGGGTAAGTGGTGGAGAAAATAAGAACACTGTGAACACGTGGGGGCGGAGAAAGGAGCAGCCACCCGAGTGCAGAGATGGGTATTGGCCCGTCAGGCAGAACGAGCCAGGACGAAGCTCGTTCCTCACACACCAGTACACAGAGGCATTGGCTGGGACAATGACTTGTGTGGGTTGTCATGACGATGAAATTGAAACTGGGATAAACAATAGCCACTCAGCCAGCAACCTAACCTCTGAGCTGACCTGTCATTTCAATGGCAGCTGCCTGGGCCTGGCGCAGACATCAGGAGATGAGCATCTCTTGGGGCTTTGATAACAGGTGGCTAAACATGAAGCTGGAAATCAACTGGGTCTTTTTGCCCCTTCTTAAGCTAAACTAGGGACTTGAGCAGCCTCTTGTATAAGGTCCCCAGAGCCTATGGAGGGACAACAAAGCACAGAAAGTTAATGCAGTGGACCCAAAGACACACAGCATGTCAACAGAAAAGGCTAAGAACTATTACCCCATCCTAAATTCAAAATCCCTTGGAAATCATTGCTTGCTCACTGGGGGTAGCACTTCTAAAGCTCAACGGGGCTTCCTGGCTTTCCTTACCAAATGGACCAAGGCAAAATTTAATTATTGTCTCTGTTAGAACTTGCAAATCCCTTTGCGGTTCTAAGGCAAATGCAAATGCACAGCTTCTGCGGACTGGGTTCCACCCTCCCTTCCATCTCTGGTTCCCTCCACACATCTGCAGAAGCTGAGCACCAGGAAAGAGAATAGGATATGCCCCAAAGGGCTCAACTTGACTTTAAAAAATTGGTATTGTTATTTATATTTAATAGCAGCTTCAGAAAAAGCAGCAGATCCTAGGGCACGGCAGAAATGTAAATGCTAACTGATTGTTATTCTTACAGAAACTTAGAATTCACAAGTTTAATCATCCTCATTAGCATAATTTGGGCGACTTTAGTCCATAACCTTACCCTGGAGTTGATTATTTATGGCACCCTGAACACAAGTCAAAAATTAACTTTGATTTAATGTAACAATTCCATCCCCAATATAATTCATAATGCAGATAAGTTTGTCAAAAATAAATCAGGCTGCTCACCCATCTCAGAGCAGGAAACGAAGAAAGGAACAGAAAGAGAATCCCTAATCTTGGCTTTCTGTAGTTGTGCCGCCGCTCCCTTCCCCTGCTCAGGTCTGTGCATGCTCAGGGACTAGCTGGGGAGAAGACAGTGAGCTCCAGGGTGGAGAAGACTCTACAGATCAGACAGGCCAGGAGAGAGTGGGGGATCCCCTGGGATGGACATCCTGCTTCTCCTGAGGGTTTCATCTGAGTACGCAGCTTTGTAACAGGACGGAATGAAAACGTGATCACAGAGAGCTGGTCTGGTGGGAGGGCTGTGTGAAGCGCATGATATATAATACCTTGCATGTGTTTGAAGTTCATCAGTTTACAGTTCACTTCTATCTGCATTATTTCATTTAATCCTCATCACGACAGATAGGGCAGCTGGAAACTGAGTCCCAGGGATGTTAAGCAACTTGTCCATGTTCCACGGCTTGTAAAAGGCAGTGTTGACCCTGGGGTCCTGGTCCCCTGGCTCCACATGCAGTGCTCTCCATCTGTCTGCATGTGGAGGGGAAGGTGCCTAGCTAAGCAGCCTGTCTCCTGGCCCAGGAAAGCAGAGTCCCTATGGACACCATCAAGGGCTTGGGGTGACGATGGGAGACAGTGCTCCCAGAGCAGGCAGGAGCAGTTCTCAAGATGTCACCAGATTACCTATTTCCAAGAGCTCAGAAGTGGCATTTATTACCCCTGCAGGAAAAACTCAGAAAATATAAGTTCCTCACACACAGGGCAAAAATACCCTAAGGAATCTCTTCTAGATGATGAGGTCATAGTCATCCTAGGATTATGGTCAAACTACCCCCCTACATATAAATTTGCCTCTGCAGTGTACCAAGCTCTTGGCCAAGGAAGAAATCTCTTTCCATGGGCAGAACCAAGGAGCCAGACTGGCACTGCTGTGGCGCTCTTCCTCCCTGCTAGTTCTCTGTCTGGACCACTGAAGCTACCCTGCCGTGCCAAGTTTTAGTGGCAACAGGTTTGCCTGCCAGTAACCAACATCCTCTACCTCCTCCCATAAGCACCTACAGGCTGCCAGTGCCAGCTCTGCCTCGTCCATGCCAGGTGGAGCTGATGCTATCTCACACAGGGCAGCAGAGCGGTGTGCCAACAGCCAGAGCCTTGCCCAGCGGCTGGCAGGAAAGTGACCACACTCAGACTATGCCATTTGGCTCTTTGGCGTCTGCTCTGGAAAAAACTGGCTGAGAAGAGGTAAAAGCTGTTGGCATAACATAAAGTTTGGGTTCTCTTGGTCCCAGCTCAGCGGAGATAATCATGAGCTGGCATGTCTTCTGTGCGTGTGTGCGCGTGTGTGTGCACACACCCACATGTTTACACGTGCACACAATGCACACACATGCATCTTCACACTTAATCACATATTTTTAACAGTTTTAAAATCAAGACAGAACCAGGCCAAAGGACTCACTGTGAAAGAGAAAGCACCAGGGCCTTGGATAAAATTATAAGTCATCTTAGACTGTGTCACCATGATACTAGAACAATCAATGGATTCATTCAATTAGAACAATCAATTGATTCATCCTATTCAAATAACTACCTGATCCCACCAATGGGAAAACAAAGTCAGTTGTTAGAGCTTTTGTTTACCAAACACTCAAGGGGTTGGCTGGATTGATGTTTGACCAACTAAAGGTTGTGATACTGTGTAGATACAGCTTTCGACTCACCTCTTCCTGAGTGTCGCTTTGCTGAAAGAAAGGATATAGCATTTTGGTTTCTCCTGTTTCCATTTCTGGATATGAGATATTAATGATAATAGCAGCAATAACAATAATGGGCCCAAGTGTGTATGGAAACATATACTACGAGCCAAGCACTCTATTGTGCACTCTATATACTGTTTTTCAAATAATCCACACAACAATCCTATGAAACCAGTGTCGTTGTTGTCATCCTGACTTTAAATATGAGAAAACTGAGGTTCAGAGCAGTTTAATAACTGGCCCAAGGTCACACAGCTAGTTAAGTGACATATCCAAGGCCCAGACCCAGACCTACCCCTGTTTTCCTCTTCTTTACATGGGCTCACATGTATTGTCTCCCCAACTAGAATGCAAGCTCCATGACAGAAGGGACCTTGTCTATTTTGTTTGCTCCTGGATTTCCACATCTAAAACAATTTGAGCACAGAGACACAAAAAGGGCTCTCAATAAATAACTATTGAATGAATGAATGAATGAACAAATGAATCTGCACCACCCTACCTGTGTCATGAAACCAAACAGCTCCATATCCACCCCCAGCCTGAAGCCCCAACACAGAGAGTATCCGAGCATGGGTATCGAGGCGTGGCACTCCCAGAGGACAAGGGTGGAGTGCGCCCACGCTCTCTGCTGTTGGCAGGGACAGAATGGCAGAGACTTTCCCCCACCCCAATCAATAAAGGTTTCCCATCAGTCATTTGTCTCCCTGATAGGCCGCTGTGCCGGAACACCCTGTGCCTCTCGGCACCTGCTGTCACGGCATAGGCATCCGTATTCCATCTTGCCAAACAACTGTCAGAGCTGGGCAGCGGATGGCCTTGGTGTCTCAACAATCCAGCCGGACAAGTTTCTACCTGAACTTCGGCTGTGCTGGTGACTCGGTGGAGGAGCCAGAAAAAGGATCTGGGCAAAGGAAAGTGCCTTTGCATTTCTGATTCCCAACCACATAAGGCCAGGAGAAAGGGAGGTGCTGATGATGGTGAAAAACCCATTGGGAACGTACATTCTTTGAGCATTTCAGAGCTCGAGACTACCATTCTTCCCCTTGTTCCAGGCATGCCTGCACACAACTCACCCGGGACAGACCTGTTCTCCCAGGGCCCCCAGACACAAAGCTCCTCTGATATCCTGTCTGCTCTGCCACATTCAGAACTCCGATCCCTCCCGATGGGCAAAGCCACGAGAATGGAGAAATTCAACAGTTAGAGGATTCTCTTCTGGGCATGAGAGACAAGCATCAACTCTCCACCTGCCCTGTCAAATATATGTGCTGTTGCTACTGTTGTTTTCAAAGCCCCTGGCCCTGTGTATGTCTTGGTCCTTGCTCCTCCTGTGAGGGACGTGAGAAACTGTATAAATAAGAAGGTGGACTTAACCCCTCCCTTAGCATGGATAGAAACTTGCCAGGGGTTAAGTAGGAGTGAGGAGTTTGCGAGGTTAATACCTTGAGCTTGCAAAACGCTTCTTGTTTGCCAAAGCATTTTCTCATTTGAGCCTTACAACTCGAATATGGAGAGAAGGATGCTGTTTTAAGACCACCTTACAGACGAGAAAACAAAGGCTGAGCCAAGGTCTCAGTAGCCACCTTCCCTCTCCTCTTATCCAGGTTCTGGGTCCCTGGAGAGCAGGAGGAGGGAAATGATGGTGCTGACAGGCCATCTTGGTAGAGCACTGCCCACTTGGTGGAAGGTCACCTGTTGCTCAGCCTGCTCCATCCCTGCTCCGTGAGGACTGGGACAGGCAAAGAGCCTGCCCTGGTTCATTTTATGCGTTCACTTGACTGGGCCACGAGGTGCTCAGACATTTGGTCAAACACTACTCTGGGTGTGTCTGTGAGAGTGTTTCTTGGTGAGATTGTCATTTGAGTCACCAGACTGTGCAAAGCAGATGGTCCTCCCTAGGGTGGGAGGCCCTTATCAGACCAGCTGAGAGCCTGAATAGAACAAAAAGGCTGACCCTCCCGAAATAAGCAGGGAATTCCTGCTGCCTGGCTGCCTTCAAGCTGGGACATCGGTATTTTCCTGACTTGAACTGAAACGTCAGCTTTTCCTGGGTCTCGAGCCTTCTGGCCTTGGGACTAGAGCTTCACCGTCGGCTCTCCTAGGTCTCTGGCCTGCCGACTGCAGATCCTGGGACTTGTCAGCCTCTGTAACTGCGTGCGCTGACTCCTTAAGGTTCTTTCTTTGTACACATATGGACACACATCCTGTTGGTTCTGTTTCTCTGGGGAACCCTGACCCCAGGCAAGCTTGAGAGCCTGGCTGAGTGGAAACAGGCCAGCCCCCCATCCCAGCATCAACAAAGGAAGGAACTGTTTCCTGTTCTTCCACACAAACTCCTTCTCTGAAGCTTTCCTTTCTTCCCCAAAGCATTTCTTCAAAGATACTTACTGACACTCAGCAGGTGCCAGGCACTCTTGTTGGAGTATGGGTGTATCAGTGCACAAAACAGACAAAAATCCCTCCCCTCATGGAGCTCCAATTCCGTTGCAAATATAGTGAGGAAATTAGATAGTATACTGTGAGGTGAGAAATACCATGAAAGAAGAAAAAGTGAGATCAGCATAAGCGGACCAGGTGCATTGGTGCAGGGGGAAGGCATAGTGTTGAACTGTTTAACAAGTCATTGAGGAAGGTCTCAACAAGGACTTGAGGTCTGCATGAAGATTTGAAGGAGAAGAGGGAGTGAGCCAAGCAGATATTTGGGAGAAGATCATCCCAGACAGAGGGCACATCTGGTGCAAAGGCCCCAGGAGGAGAGACGCCTGGTACGGGACCCGCAAAGAGGCCAGTGTGGCTGGTGCAGCGTGAGTGCAGAAGGGAAGAGCCCCAGGAGGTGGGGACAAGGTTGTCCAAGGCTGGGTCACATTTCTTGATGAGGGGTGGCATGATGTGATTTAGGTTCTCCTGCTACGTGTGGAGAACAGACATAGAGGGGGCAAGAATAGAAGCAAGGAGGCCAGTTACGAGGGTCTTGTCAAAATCCAGGCCAGAAGGGAGGGCGGCGTCTGCCTGAGGTGCTGTCACTGCTCAGATTCTGGATGGAGCCATTAATGTAACAGCGGGAATGGCCTGAAAAGGGGTAAAAATGTTTTCTGTCTCTCTAAAACCTCTCCCACTCTTTTTGGGAATTAAAACCTGCATCCCTGCCTCAGACCAGAGGTCGAGGGGCAGGGGAGTGTCCTTTGTTCTCTGTACCACAGAAGATGACTCAAGGGAATTGTCCCTGTGGGTCACAAGATTGTCTTAGCAGAAAATGGGATGAATCAGAACCATCAGCTATAGTTGGACAGCAACAGCCTGAAGCTGCAAACCTCCCCTTTAAAAGCTCTGTGTTCCTGCTCAGATGCAAGACATTGGTGCTTTAAGAAGGGAGTCTACCAACCTCTTCATTTGCCAGCAAATTAATAAACTTCTCTTTCCTTCTCCTCAAACCACTTGTCCTCGTTCTTCTGATGCAGCCTCAGGGACAAGTGCCGAACTTTCAGTAACATTAAGGGCTGGTGACACCATACCAGTTCTAGAGCTGGAGCTGGAATGGAAAAAGACAGTGGCCTCTCCCGTGAGCACAGTCAGTGTGTGCTGGTAAATGGTTAACAACCGGCTCTCCAGAAAAAGTATGAGTGTGTGTGTCTCTATGTGTGTCTGCACCTGTGTGTAATTTTACTGATATAAAGGACATGTGGCACATATTTCACAAATATTAACAGAATATACAATATCTTTTATTGTAAATTCCATATAAAGATCTGATTCTCACAAAATGCTTTAGTTGATTTTTGCAGAATTCCTGTATTTATAGCCAGCCTATGGTTGCAAGTAACAAACGAGTATAGTTCCTGCAATAAATGTTGGCTGGTATTTTCATTTCCGGTAACCAGTAAAAAGAAAGCAAAACAATGAAAATATCTATCTGTTGGAATTTCCTTTGTCCATCAGTGATGTGAGCAACTTCTTTGCTGCATCAGATAATAAGTTTTCACATTGCAAGGATTTCTCATTTTTTGGTGGTATTTACGATATATTAATAACTACAGACACAGCACACTTTCAAGTTTAATCTGCATTAAGATTTTCACCTTCACTTTATGTCTAGACAAATAACAGAACAGTGAACGAAGTCCTGATTTACAGTATTTGCCAATTTCCATGGTGTGAATATTCCCACCCCGGCTTGTTTCAAGCCACCAAACTGACATTATTGAACGTGGAGTTGGGAAGAGATACTTAGTAGTGTGTCATCTTATAGAATTTCCACCAGGCAGATACAATAGATAGAAATAACCTCGAGAGTATAGATAATATTAAAATATAGTAAAATAATTGGGAAATAATGAGTTTTGAGTATTTATTACCTTGGTGTTTAATATAACTTATTTAATTGTAATTTATATAATTTAATTTTTAATAATGGCTGTGTTTATCAACCAGCTCATAAAATCACTGGAAGTTTAACACTCCACTCTTCTGAGCTGACAGAAGCCAGCTCTAGCCTCCCCTAACTATCTGATGCTTTCACAGAACTCACCCATCTTCCCCCCACCCAGAGACCGGGAAGCTATCACTACCAAAAAATGGGGAAACTGAGGCTCAGAAGGGTGAGGCGAGCTGCCCAAGGCACCCAGTAGCTGGTGTTGTGGAGTGAGGGTGGCCTCAGGGTGTGGGTGTGGGCGGTGGGGATCTGAGAGAGCCAAAGGAAGCAGTTTCATGTGAGGACATTGAGGGTGGACAGAGGTCCCTGGGTGGGAGGGGCCGTCCCCCCCACGCCCCCCTTGCCACTGCTGGCTGCCCCCACCCTGCCTGGGCCAGCCTCTCAGAGCGGGATCTTGGTGGATCTTTGCAGAGAAGCAGCATAGGCTGCGGTTGATTAACAAATTAGCTACAAATCACGCACCAATCAATGTAAATAACAAGTTTGTCCACAGGATGGGAAATCTGCCAGTGTCAGCCTCCTCGGCTGGGCTTGTCACGGAGTCAGCACGTGGGGATCGGGCCACAGGGACTCAGGTGGAGTCTCTGGGCCCGGCTGGCCCAATGGGCTAGTGTTTCATTGTCCCAGAATTTAGGGAGAGGCCAAGAAAGGGGTTGAGAGGCAGGGCTGGCAACCCAAAGGTCACTGCTGCCTCTCCCATTCGGTGCCTGCTCTTCTGTGGGACGGCTTAAGTCTCAGGGCCCCGTCCTGGCACCCCACGTTGCTTCTCTACCCACCAGTGCCTTCAAAATGCCCACCTGACCCTCTGGCCAGGCCCATCCAGGTCCTGGAAGTAGAGGGAGGAACAGTGTGTGGTCCTGAACAGCCAGGGAAGCTGAGCCGTGGCCTCGAGTGTGGTCACTCTGAATTTGGCCCAGCTCGGAAGCTGAGGGCAGAGCAGGCCTCCAGAGGCTCTGGATGCTGGGAGAGGAGAGGGCAGCAGGGAGAGCAAAGCCAGGAACTAGCCAGAGAGCGACCCACACCCTAGCTTCTGTGCCAGGAGGGAGAGCCGGCCCAGGCCGGAGCTGTCTTTTCTGAATCCATTAGCTGTGTGACCTTGGGTGAGTTAAAGAACCTTTCTGAGTTTCCATTTGATCTATGTTAAAAAGTGAGTTACTAATACAATAAATCCTTGGCTTTTATAAATGTAATATGTGGCTGTTGGTTTCCCACTGTTTGATGACCCGCCTATCTGCCTGGGCAGCACCCACCCCCCGCTCTGTCTGCCTCCCAGGAGCGCTTGCTCTGGTGCCACACCAGCCCCAGTGGAAGCTTGGGAAGGAGGATCCCGTGTCAGCTCCTGCCCTCCTGTCCCCGGCTCCCCCGTCCAGAAGCTCACTCCCAGTGGGACTTGGAACCTGCGTTGCTGTGACAAAGCGCCAGGACCTCTGCATGGGGTCTGTGTGGCCCTGAGGGGGCAGCTCTGCTCACAGCCCTGTTGCCCAGGCCTTGATGACCCTGGGCGCCTGGGTTCCGGCCCTGAACGAGTTACATGACCACAACAGGTAACCTGGCCTTTCTGTCTCGGGTTCCGTTTTGCCTCTTTCCATAAAGACGGAAAGAGGACCTGGAGGGCTTCGGGGCAGATCACCTGGGCGTGCAGGACGGGGAGCCTCCACCTCTGCCTTCCCCACCTGTCCCCCTCAAATTCCCCAGCCGCCCCTGACAGCTCAGCATGAGCTCCGCAGCCCCAGAAAGGAGCTGAAATTAGGCCCTGCTCAGCCTTGGGCAATAGGGAAGACAGAGCCCGTGGGAGGTGAGTGGCAGCAGGGAGGGGGGAGAAGACAGATAGAGGGGGTTGGAGACAGAGCGGGAAGGCAGGAGTGGGACGGGAGCGCTGACGCAGCACCTGCTGCGATTCCTGCCATAAATCACTCTCAGGGCGGCCGGGAGCCCTCACGCAGGAAGGGGAAGATCCAATCCCAGACTCCAAGCCCAGAACGTCACCCTGGGGGTGGGGGACTTGGGGCAGCTCTTTGTTCTGGCTGGGGGCTCATTCTACCCCACTGCACGATGGGGAGCTTGCTCCCCTCCTCTTGGACCCTGAGGTGCATGGATTAGGAATGGGATTATTATTAAGTAATTACTATTAATAAAAAAAAATCCCACGGAGCTCAGAAACACGCCTGCTCTGGGTGTGGCATAATAACTAACATTTATGTGGCACCTCACAGCGTGAAAGCCACAGCCGTGTATTTTTCTCATTTGATTCCCACAACGCAGTAACACAGGTGAGGCACAGATTTCCCCCCTTGTTTGTTTTATGATATAAACCAGGGATTTTGGGTTCCAACAGGTAAAGGGGCCAGCTTGGGCCACGGAATCAGGCAGTTGGGGGGGCAGAATCTGACCCCAAGTCTCATGATTCCAGCCCCACCTTCCCCTCCCCACTGCCGGACCTGAAGGACCTGGGAATCCCCTGGGGACCCGGGAGGGTGGGGTATCACAGGACTTTGTGGGGGCTGGGTTTGCCCCGGCTGTGTGACCTCAGCTACCTCCTCGGGATGATGGAGATCACGCTACAAACAGTGCCCACCTCCTGGGTTGTTGGGGGGCATTAGGAGAGATAACAGATCCACAGGGCTTAGCAAAGCTCCTAGCAGTGAGCAAAACTCAATCAACCTTAGTAATCGTTACCGTCATGACTGAGGTTGAGGGAAAGGAGCCGCCCTACTGGCTCACCCGCCACTCCAGAGGCCAAGGGGTGGACTTGGTGCCCTCCCAGCTCCCGCCCGGTTTGAGGGGCCCACAGCGGTTCTCCCTGTCCCCTAGGGGCCCTACCTGTGCAGCCTGTGTGGCTTCCGGCCCCAGCGGCTGGCCTCGCCTGAGTGTTTGTTGAGGAACCCCCAGGTGGGGGCCGTCCTGAGCAGAAGCTGGAGGGAAGCAGAGCCCCGGGCCCTGGGGGGTCACAAGATTCTGCTCCGACCCTGGGTGGCACTGACCTGAGTCCAAGGCAGGTGCGGGACAGAGGGTTTGCTTCTCACCAAAGCCACTGTTTGGGAGGAAGCCTGGGGCAATGCAGAGAGCATGATCTGACACTTAACTCTGCCTCAGTTTCCTCAACCATAAGGTGGGTTAATGACAGCTACCGTGGGGGTTGCAGGTGGTTACTTGGGTGAAGTGTCCCCCTGTTTCCTGCCCTGTGGAGGCCAGAACAAGCCCCGGGAGCCGGACCATGAGGCAGAGCTACCCAAAGGCCTGGCTTTTCTTCGTGCGAACGTTCCTGGGATGGGATCTGTCATCAGGCAGGACTGTCAGGGCAGGAGTGGAGGTCACAGGAGCCTCTGGGGGCCACTCCCACTTCTCCAGAGCAAGCTTCCAGGATGCCCCACCCCACCTGCTGCTACAGTCCCTCCGCGGCTGCCTGAACGCCCGGCCTCCCTGACAAGCCATAGCCTGGTCCCCTGGTCCCCCTCCATGCTGCAGTTGGGCGTCACATGCCCCTCAGAAGCTAGCGTCAGCTCACGGGCAGCCTCCCCCTGCGTCCGCATGCTCGGTGGGTGAGCAAGTCAGGTGACGTGTTGGGAGGCCCTGAGGGCCCCCATTAAGTGGTGTAATTTAGCCCGGGTTCTGCGTTTTGATTTTGCCCAGCTGCGTCTGTGTGCATTGAGATTAATCCTGTTAGCTGGCGGGAGTGGGGCTACCTGCTGTTTATCAAGAGTGCCTGTGCGATTCCCGTTTGATATGCAGCCACCTTCCCCGGGCGGAGAAGCTCCAGTCTCCTTCATCCCCAACAGCCGCAGGGAGAGGCAGACGGCTCCACGGAAGGGTGGCCTGAGTCACCCACACTGGGCGGTGCAGAGGGTGGCACAGGGTCCAGCAGCCACAGACCCGTCCTCCAGCCTGCGCCTCCTCCCCTCTCTTCAGCTCCTGCCCAGGCCCCCACTTTATCTCAAGGCCTTTGATCAGCTTCATCTCGGAGTCTAGAAGGCTCTAGAATCATGGGTGTGGCTGCTCTAAAGCCAGTGGCAGGCAGAGGTGCCCTGACCTTTCCTTCACTTGAGTCACGTGGGTACCAGGTTGGAGTGAAGAAAAGGTAGAGTCCTGGCCTGTCACAGTCAGCAGCGGGGCCTCAGGCGCATCCCTTGGCTCTGTTTTCTCACCTGAAAGATGGGGCTGCCTACGCGGAAGTTCGTCCTAAAGGTGAACTGAGGTCATTCACTGACAGCGCTTTTAGACGGGTCCAGGCTGGCTCGATTATCAGGCACAAGACAACGAGGATGGCGTGGTGGGCACACATTTGGAGAAAGTCACATGTACACATGGCCTCTCTGTTTCCTCATCTGTGAAATGGGGATAATAATACCCCTCATCTACCCACGGTTGATCTGCACCCTCACTGTGTGCTTTCAACAGTTCCTACTTTGGCGCCAGGCCCCCCAGTGAGGGAGAAATTCCCCCCTAATCCCCCCATGAGGAGTCTGAGGCCAGAGAGTTAGCACCCACCTGAGGTCAGCCCTGGATCCGCTGCCTCCAAACCTGTGCCCCTGGGGGACACGGGACGGGCTGAGCTCTGTCCATCCACACGGGGTCACGTGGTGATGTGGCTGGCAGGCAGGTGGGGCAGGGACACGGCTCCTTGGGCCCGCACAGAGTCAGAGATACTGCCCAGTGGGGGGCGCCCTCATCAGAACTCCCCCCACCCAACACTTATGAGGCCCTCCTGCCAAGGCGATGAGTAAGGCCAGCAGAAGTCACCAGTTCATCCCTCCTCCCACCCCAGAGCGCCTCTTCCCCAGGAAGGCATCCCAGCTTCCCACCTGGGAAATTCTTCCTGAGCAAGGTCACCATCCTCCTGGTACCACTCCACCTGTGTGCTGAGACTCCCTAGCCTCTGCCTCCACCCATGCCTCACCCACCTCACCCGCAGGTCTCCTACATTGCCCAGGCTGGCCTTGAACTCCTGGGCTCAAGCAATCCTCCCACCTCAGCCTCCAAGTAGCTGGGACAACAGGTGTACACCATCAGATTTTATTTGTTTGTTTAATCGAGAGTATCACTCTGTCGCCCTGGCTAGAGTGCAGTGGAGTCATCGTAGCTCACTGCAACCTCAAACTCCTGGGCTCAAGCGATCCTCCTGCCTCAGCCTCCCAAGCAGCTGGGACTACAGGTGCACACCATGGTGGCTGGCTAATTTTTCTATTTTTAGTAGAGACACGGTCTCACTCTAGCTCAGGCTGGTCTTGAACTTCTGATAGATTTTTTTTAAATGAGTATATTTCTCTTTGTCTCTTTTTTTAACAGCTTTGTTGAGATATAATTTAAAGTGTACAATTCAATGGTTTTTAGTATAGTCACAAATATGTGCAACTATCACCACAGCCAAGTTTAGAACATTTTCATCATCTCAAAAAGAAACTCCCTACCATGTAGCTGTCACCCCTCTATTCTCCTACCCTACACACCTCCTGACCCTAAGCAACCAGCACTCTGTTTCCTGTCTCTACAGATGTGTTTATTCTGGACTTTCATATAAATGGAATCGTATAATAAATGGACTTTGTGCCTGACTTATTTCCCTTACAACATTTCCAAGGTTCATCCATGTTGCAGCATGTACCGGTACCTCACTCCTTTCCACGGCTGAGTGATATTGTATGGATGCGCCACATTCAGCTGTTCCCTTCATCCACTGATTGACATTTGGGCTGTTTCCACTTTTTGGCTCTTATGCATAATGCTGCTGTGAGCATTTCTGCACGCCTTTTGTGTGGATGTGTGTTCCCAGTTCTCTTGAGTGTATGCCTAGGAGTAGAATTGCTGGGTCATACGGGAATTCTATGTTTAAACAAAATGTTTCCCAAAGAGGCTGCACCATTTTACGTTACCACCAACTGTGTACAAGGGTTCCAGTCCTTCACGTCCTCACACTTGCGAGTGTCTGTCTTTTCGATTATCACCATCCTACTGGGTGCGAAGTGATAATCCATAGTGGGTTTGATTTGCATTTTCCTGATGAGTAATGATGTGGAACATCTTCCCATCCACTTTTTGGCCATTTGTACATCTTCCTTGGAGAAATGTATATTCAGGTCCTTTGCCCATTTTCTAGTTGGATTATTTGTTCTTTTTATTATTGAGTGAGTGTTCTTTGTATATTCTAGGTATAAGTCCCTCAGCTCAGATTTGAATACCTAACCGAGCCCAGCTTGTGGTTCAAGGGGAGGACTGTGGCTCTAGAATCAGACTGGATCGGATTCAAATTCCTACTCTGACACTTAGTAGTGGAGAATTTAACTCATTATGGAATGGAGGTAAAACACCTGTGAAATTGCACGTGAAAGGCTCTTTGTGCTTACCTGGTGCTAGGCGTGGGGCCGGCAGTTTTACAGTCTTCCCGCTGAGGTGGGTAAGGACCTGTCATTACTCCCATTTACAGGTGAAGCAACTGAGGCACCGAGAACTTGCTAAGGATCACAGAGTAGTAAGCAGCAGAGCTGGGACTTGAACCCATGTCTGTGGAACTCCAGGGCCAAGAGCCACAGTGCCATGCTGTCTTCTCAAGGAGGTGATCAATGTGTGTTAAAGGAATGAACAAATGCCCTCACTGACGGGGACCTCACTACCTCACAAAGCAGTCTGCTCTACTGTTGCATTCTTCTAGTTAACTACAAAATTCTTTCTGTCATTGAGTAAAAATTGCTCATCTCCCATTATAACTCCCACCCATTAGCCCTGGGTCTGCCCTCCAGAGGACACCTGATGCCCAGGGGCTACAGTCACCACTGGTGACTGTGACCTGGCTACACAGGGGGTCCCCACTCATATTCACATGCATCAGCCCCAGCCCTGGCCCATCCGACCCCATCTGAGTCTGGGAGTGGCAGACTGAGGTCTACCCAGGCTCTCCCACTTGATGCAGCGACAGCCAGACCCCTCCCCAGGGACCAGGGCCTGAGGCCTCCCATAGGGAGATGTGGGGGTGTCAGTGGGGAAGCGGGACCTGGGGGTATTGGCTTCACAACCCCATCAGCACCAGGTCAGGGTATGGCAGGCACAGGCCCCAGGTGAGAGTTGGAGGAGCCCGCGGCAGGTTAACGGTACACAGGAGACGTGCTCGTTCCAGCAGTCCGAGCAATCCCATGCTTGGTTAGCTCTGCGAGTGGCACTACTTCAGAGCTGACCCATTGTGGCCCGTGGCTGACCTAACCAGGGTGGCTGAGACCCCAATCCCAGGCTGTGGGGCCTACACAGCCTTAGGAAGGGGGAGCACATCACCCATGAGCCTCCTGCAGCGGGAGAGAGCACTGAGTCCCACGCCAACCCCTCCAGACAGCTGCAGCTTCACCTCTGCCTCCAGAGTTCCCTTCACCACAGCCTGCACTTGCGAATTAGGGCTGGGCAGGACAGGCTGGGACTGCCCCTCCCGCCTCCAGGACTGAGAGCTCAGCCATCCAGAGCCAGGACCCCCAGCTGTGTGTGGACGGCAGCAGGACCTCACCCCAACATGGGCAGAATCAAGGGCTACTGGATCAAGCAGTACCTGCCAGTCAGTGTTACATGTGAGCGATTGAAAGCCTGGTTTGAGGCAGGGAGCAGTGGCTCGCACCTGTAATCCTAGCACTCTGGGAGGCTGAGGCAGGAGGATCACTTGAGGCCAGGAGTACAAGACCAGCCTCAGCAAGAGAAAGACCCTGTCTCCGAAAAAGAAAAATAGAAAAATTAGCTGGGTGTGGTGGCGCACACCTGCAGTCCCAGCTACTCGGGAGGCTGAGGCAAGAGAATCACTTGAGCCCAGCAGTTTGAGGTTGCTGTGAGCTATGATCACACCACTACATTCTAGCCCAGGCGACAGAGCAAGACTGTCTCAAAAAAAAAAAAAAAAAGAGAGAGAGAGAGAGAAGAAAAGAAAGAAAGAAAGAAAGCCTGGTTTGGGGTCAGGGCAACCTGAGCTTAAATCCGCTTCTGCAAGTTACTTCACTGCCCTGGCCTCAACTTACATTCCCTCACTCGCCAGTGCGTTATAAAGATTAAAAGAGTTATTCAAGCCAGTCCCAAGAGGTTAAATGATTCCATTTACATGCTGTTCTTGAGATGACAAAATTGTAGAAATGAAGAACAGATTAGTAGTTGCCAGGCGTCAGGAAGGAGGGGAGAAAAGGACAACAGGAGGGATCTGTGTGGTTACGGAACTCTCTGTATCTCGGTCGTATCAACGTCAATGTTCTGGTCGTGACATTGTGCTGTAGTTTTGCAAGGTGTTACTATTGGGGGTAGTTTTGCAAGGTGTTACTATTCCCAGGTGCTGCCTGGGAATCAGCAACACATAAAACGTCATGGCAACGGGGAGAGGGTCCGGGTAAGAAGAGCCTGACTGTGTGTTTAGCACCTTTTATTTCTGTGCCTGCCATGAGTGCTTAATAAATATGGCAGGGAGGGGAGGAGTGAATGAGCGATTGAATGAATGAATGAATGACTATTACAGCAAGTGAACTATTGGCCTCTTGGGAAATGAAACAGGCTTAAAGCAAGAGGTGCTTGGGATGGACACAGGGACAATCTTGCCGCCCGAGATCGGCCAGCTCGGGCCTTGCCTTGCCTTGTCCACTGCGGCTGTGTTCCTCGTCAGGGGCAGGCTGCATGCCTTCGAGGACAGCACAGTGACGCACTTTAATTAGTGCAAGAGTAAATTACATCGGAGGAAGAGAGCCCCGACATCTCCCGACGGCACGGGGAGAATGGAAGCCTAGCATTTTCAATTTAAGGTTTAGTTAGATAATGCCTATTGGTGCCAGTAGATTACAGAGTGGATATTAAATCCTGCAGGATTTGGAATCGGAGCATACAAGTGGAATCGTAAGCAGGGGAAGCAGCCGGAAGGAGCCAGCCCGCTGTCCTCCACTAACGAGACAGCCTCTCTGTGAGGGAGCAGCCGGCACAGCGCTGGGTCCTAAAGTGCCCACCACCGGCTCCAGAGGGGTCGATGATCGCTGAAAATCAGGGGTGGAATCACTTTCTAGCTCCCTGAGCAAAGCCCTCTCGTGTTATAACAGGAAGACAAAGGCCCAATGCACCAAATGCAGGTTTTAGCAGTCAGAATAGAAACTTGCACTTTAGTCTTATCCAGCCCTTCCCTCCCTTCTCCATCCAGTCAACTCCTATGCTGCCTTCAAAACAACTCAAGCGTCTCCTCCCCCAGGAAGCCCTTCCTAACTACCTACTTGGCTCCCAAAGGACCCCAGGCTTCCCCTGGCACTGCATTCACTATCGGTTATCGTAACCACGGACTTACTCTCTTCCTCTCTCTTTGAAAGCTATGACCGTGACTTACTCTCCCACCCCCTTGCTCCCAGGCACAAAAGGGAAGAAACATACTGCGCAGATGGGGTTTTACATTCTATTTGCATTTATTTTCCACAGTTGATGCATTTTGAACATGTGATACACTCACAGCCTTCTAGACTCAAGGGGTCCTTGTGGAAAGTGTCCCTCCTGCCCTGTCTTGCTGCTCCCCTGCTCCTCCCCGGGGGGCCCAGTCTCCCATGTACCCATGCAGGAGGCTTTATCCTCACGCAAGCCAACGTATGTGTGCATTTCTCCCTTCCCTAACAAAACAGCAGCTACCACACACATCACTGGCACGTCACTGTCTCCACTCCACAGCCTTTCTTGGAGACTAGCTGTGTCACCACACAGGAGGTCGTCGGGTTCCCAGGCACCTTTGAGCTGGGCCCTGCTGCTTCAGGAGGGGACCCCTGCAGGCCTGCGCTGGAAGGATGGGCTCCCAGGTCCTGCTGTTCCCTCTGTCAGGTGTGCAGCGTTGGTTGGTGCCTTAAGGTGTCTCTGTGGCACACCTGGACTGGCAGGCTTGGGGCGGCCAAACAAGAAGCCTAAGGAGTGTAAATGCAGGGCTGGGAAACCATGGGCCAAGCCCACAGAACAGCAGTAGGACCCGCCAGCCCTCCCAGGGGCCAGGATGATGGCTCTGGCAGGCCCAGCCCGAGGCTCGGGCTCAGTGGAGGAGGACGGAGAAGCTTATTAGTTTAAGCAGGATGAAATGTGTAAATTAATTACCCCGGCCACCCGTGCATGTAGCGACGGGCCCGCACACCAGGAGGAGAGGCGTCAGCTTCCGTCCCTCCTGCACGTTGGCTCCCCTGCCAGACGCAGCCCGGAGAACCCGTGGCCACACGCCCACTGGGGAAGGCGGGACCCAAGAGGGACCCAGGCTCAGCCCGTACCCAGGAACCAGAGCCAGGCGGCCTTGAAGAGATGAGCAGGGCCCCCCATAGGTGGCGAGGCTGGACTCCACCACTGCCACCACCAAGGGAAGCCGGGGTCAGAGGAGAGCGGCCGAAGGCAGGGCCCCTGTCCTGTTTTCCACTCATGCATGGAGCTCGTATTCACTGAGTGACGCTTACAATGCTCCAGGCATCATGGCAGCCTTTTGCTTGCTTTCATTTAACCCTCACAAAAAACCCATGCGGTCACTATGATTAGCCCCATTTGGCAAATGAGAAAACTGAGAACCAGGAAGAATAACTAACTTGTCCTATTGATGCAGCTGCTCCCTGGTGGAGTCAGGATTCAGGTCTGGATGGCTCACTGCCATCCAGACACAGGCAAAGGGTGACCTCTGGGATGGTGTCACCCCCAAAGTCTTCCTTGCTTCCACACCCACCCCACAGAGGAAGTCCCTCACCCTTAGCCCTTGGCAGGGGAGCCATGACCTCCCTTCCCCGTGTTCCCAACCTCTGCAGCCGAGACCTGCTCTGCCACCCACCTCCTCCACCCACCGGCCCTCTGCTCTTGGCCATTTCCCAGGGAGGTGGCCACTGCCGGGCTGGCCCCGCCCTTCTCACACTCCAAGTGTAGGTCCCTCTGGTCCCCCAGATCTTCTCATCCCAGGCCGGCACCGCTGTCCAGCCCCGTGTGCTGGGTGCTATATGCTCTGAGCGCCACCTAAGTCAGCCCGCAGGCCGGCTGGTGCGAGCTCAGGCAGAGCACCGGCCTGCGCCCCCGTGGCCCTGCCCTCCGTGCCCAGAGCTTGGCCCAGCGTGAGTGTCTGTGAGTGAGTGAAGGTCCCCTCCCACATGCCCCTCCAGTCCTGCCTCTCCTCTCTCTCACGGGGACCTCACAATGGCCCAGTCTCACCTGGTCCTGTCTCCCCTCGAGGCAGGTCCATGCCTGAGCCATCAAAGACCCACAACCTGCCCCCCAAGGAACGGGGAGCGTCCTCAGACTGGCTCTCAGGGCTCCACCTTCCGCTGCCAGCACAGCCTCCCGCAAGCTGGCATCAGTAGCCAGGTCTGCAGCCCATCATTCCACCCCATCGAGGGTCTTAACAGGACAATGGAACCCACCTCAGAGAAATGCAGTTTGCTATCCAGGGCCAACCACAGGCCAGCAAGGAAATACACTGTATATCCATTTGGGATTAATTTCTTGATAACCATGACCCAGCCAAAGACCTCCCCTCCCTCCGTCACCTGGCTTCCTGTCGTCCCTGGAAAGCCTCAGGGACCCGGGGCACCAATGCCATCCCCAAGGGAGGGGGTCCTCCCACCCACTGCCGTGTCCTCTTGCAAGAGGGTGTCTTGGCCCCAAAGGTCCCAGTGCCCACCCCCTCCCCTCTCCCCGCACGTCTTCTTAGCCTCAGCCTGGGCAGGGTGATGAATTGGGGACCAGGAGTTGGCACATCCAGCAAGCAATTAGTGTTTATCTCCCTTGTTTATGTGGCTGAACAACGGTTCATTTTCAAACTTAATAGTCAGTACTCAGAAAGATAAAACTGCCTGGGTCACTCTTGGGAGGTGACGTGAGGGTTTGGTGGGAAAACAGGAGGGGACAGGAGGCGGGTCAACCCCCTCCCGGCACCTCCCAGCACCTGCCTCTCTGGACAGGTGTTCCTGGGCCCCAGTGTAGCCCTTCCGACCTCCCTACGCAGTCCATCAGGAGGAAGGTACAAACCTCTTGTGTCGCAGGTGGGAAATCTGAGGGCAACAGAGGTCCAGGGCTCTGCAGCTTGGTCCCTCAGTTTCCCCTTACCTTGGGCTTCAAGGACTCTGACTTTCCGTCTCATCAGCAGGTGGCCTTGGATAGAGTCCTGCCAGACTCCTGCGTGCCCCCTCCAGGGGCTGAGGAATGGAACCCGCTGTCACCACCCAGCCCCAGAGCTCAAGGGCGGAGCCACGTAGGGGTCCCCCACCCCGCCTGCGGCCTCCAGGCCAGCTGGGGCAAGGTCTGGTGGGGCGAGCAGCAAGCCCCTCACTCCCACTCAGACCGGGGGACTGCCGTCCTGGGGCCACACATTCTATAGTCTGGGACAGAAAGGTCTATTAGCTAATGCGGAAGGAGGGGAGAAAGGGGCTCACCTAGCGGAAGGGCTGGGGGACCCGGTCCTGCCCGGCTGGAGCGCGAGGCTCTGTGCCATTAACTGCGGTGAAATGCTGCCACCTGCTGGCTGTACCCAAGAACTGCAGGCTCCTCCCCCCCGCCCTCCGTGCCCAGGGCTTGGCCCAACGCGTCTGTGTGCGTGAAGGTCCCCTCCCACCTGTCCCTCCAGTCCTGCCCCTCCTCTCCCTCACGGGAGCCCGCACAATGGCCCGGTCCTGGTTCTGATTCTGGTGCTGGCTCTGGGGCGGGCACAGCTGCTTCCACCCTGTGTCTCCCCGCCAGGCGCGGAAGGCCAGAAAGGACGGGGACATCAAGCTTCCTCTAGGGTTGGGATGTTGCTGTCATCGTTATGGCTTTGTTATTGCTGTTAATTCTACACTAATAATAATATCATACTCTCTCCTATAGTGAGCGCCTGCGATGCCAGGCACTTTGCACGCCGTTTCTGTTGCTCACAACAGTCCTTGAAAATGTTACCCCACTGAATCTCAGGGCGGGCGTGGGGCTCCAGGTCATACCGCCGATGGGTGGTTCAGCTGGGATTCCGACCCCACAGCCAGGCTCTGGCTCCACACACTGACCCCACACGCCCATGCCTGAGCCCCCACAAGATGAAATGGCCCAGACACCTCGCTGGGTGTCTTCCCTGCTCCCCTCTTGGCTTTCCCGTCACCTCTTCCTGGATAACTGCTTCTTACCTCCAAGGCCTGTCCACGTGCCAGGCGCTGTTCTAGGACAAAATGGAATAACCCCTGATGTCACAGAGTGCATATGCTGGTGGGTCTCGAGGCCCAGAGCAGAGCTCAGAAGCTTCTGGGCCTCAGCCTTCCTCCCTTCAGGACGGGGAAGGCACCTTGGATGGGGACCCAAGGCCCTGGCAGTCAGGGTGTAGAGGAAAGGAGAGGAGCAGGTTGGGGACAGGCAGCCTTGGGGACTTGGGAGCCCGACCTGCCTGTCAGCCCAGTCCTGATCATGGAGCCCCAACCTGGGACCAACCTCAATTTTCTGATTCCTCCAGGGCGTGGTGGCTCACACCTGTAATCCCAGCACTTTGGGAGGCCGAAGTGGGAGGATCACTTGAAGCCAGGAGTTTGAGACCAGCCTGAGCAACATAGCAAGACCCCATGACTACAAAAATGAAAAAAATTAGCCAGGTATAGTGGCACAAGCTTGTAGTCCCAGCCACTTGGGAGGTTGAGGCAGGAGGATCGCTTGAGCCCAGGAGTTTGAGGTTGTAGTGAGCTATGATGAGACCACTGCACTCCAGCCTGGATGACAAAGTGAGATCCTGTCTCAACAAAAAAAAATTTCCAGTCCCTCCATCCCTCCTTGCTGTGGTCTTTACTTCACAGACTGTTGGAATTGAGAAAAGACCCCAGAAATAATCCAGTTAAAATACCTCGTTTTGTAGATGGGAAAGGTCAGGCCCAGAGAGGGCAAGCAGTTTGCCCAGATCACACAGCCAAAAGTGTCAGAACCAGGATGGGGCTCAGGTCTCCTAACCACTCAGCTAGAGCTCCCTGCTGAGCCCCAGCACTGCCCCCCTGCTCTCTAGTCTGCCAGCGGGCTGCCCACATGCCCCCGAGAATTGCCCAATGCCCAGAGCTGGGTGAGGACAGGAACAGGAGAGCCTGGCTCGGGACTTAGCCCTGGGTTTGAGAGGAACACGAAGTGGAAATGGAGTCTCGCTCCTCTCCTTTCTCTCCCGCTCTGGGGAGAGATGCCTCCCCTCCCCTGAGCCACTCGGGGCCTGCAACAGCCCTGTTTTCACTCATGCTGGGGAGGGAGGCATTCTCAAGAACAGAGAAGAAAGGGTTTCCCTGATTGCTTTATAATCACAGCTCTAACAATAATGGAACTGCTGGGGACTGATGAGGGGAGTGCGATGCTCGTGGATGTCCCCGCCCAGCCCCTGGCTGAGGGCCCAGGGCCCCTGCCTCTGCTGTCTTCTTTACATCCACGTTGCTGGCCTCTGGGCTGCAGGAGGCGTAGCCTGGGGAGGCCCAGGCCCGGACAGGCAGGGGCCTGGGGGATTCACCCAGACCTGGGGTCCCATCCAGTTCTGGAGCTGGCAGGTTTAGGGCAGAGCCCAGAGAACTGGGAGCCCCTCATGGCCAGGGCTTCTCTCCGAGAGTCTGGGCATCGCTGGAGCCCAGGAATGTGGCCCTCCTGGCCATCACCACCCCAGCAACTGCAGGTCCCAGAGAAGTCAGGGAACCTGCAGGGCACTGGGTGCCCACAGAGGTGGACCAGCACCTGGGACAGGGGTTATGGGGAGCAGCAGCCAACCCGAGGGACACTCTGCAGTCCCAGCTCCTAGGGAGAGCGCCAAGGTGGCCAAAGCGTGCCAGTCCAACCTGCAGTCGTCTCTTCCTGACAATGCCTGGAGGTCCTCCACAGACGTACTTGACCCCTTCTCCTTTCTTCCCCTTCTCTTATCCCCTTTCTTCTCCATCTTCCTCCTCTCACCCGTTTCTCCTTCCTTTTCCGAGTCCCAGGAGCCCCCTCCCAGGAAGCCTGGATGCAGGCTGGCTTGGACCCTAAAGCCTCCCAAGTCCCACAGGGTGGGGAGAGAGAAGAGGGAAGAAGGTTGCCCCCCATGATGGACCATAGCCAGCCCATTTAGGGACTTTTACTGGGGGGCTTCCCTGGTGTGACAGTGAGAACAGAGGGGCCTGGGTGTCCCCACCACACCAGGGAAAGGGGTGTGGCTTTCTGGACCCTCTCCCCTCCCTACCGTTGTGCTTCCTCCTGGCTGGCATATCTTTTCCAGGAAGTCTTCCCTGACCAGCCCTCCTCCAGCCTCCGCTGGCTGCAGGGACTGGAAGTCCTAGTCTCCTTCCTCCATCCCCCAAGCCAGGACGGTGCTGCCATCAGGAGCCTGGCTCTCTGCTCTCCCGCCAGCCCCCGCCGCGGGCTCCCCTGCCCAGAGGTCCCCCCACCACGGAGAAGACTCTCAGGTCTGCAGCCCCTGGTCAGCCTCCACTCCAACCCCCTGGGGTACGGGTTCCCAGCCAACCCCGGGTCCTGCTCCCTCTGGGGACCCCCGTGACTCAGGGTATCAGCGTGCGCCACCCCTCGTGCTTGTTGTTATCCAAGGCCCAGGCCCCTGCACTGCACCAGCACATCCTCGGGTGGGGAAGGAGCCATGTCTTTGAGAGAAAGAGACTGTACACTCATCAGAGAGGAAAATTGTGTCCAGGAGCATGCGACCACCCCCCCTGGGGACCTGCAGGGAAACGCTTGCTCAGTACAGGAGAAGTGACTGATCAATGGTTTATTCCAGAGAGGAAAGCCCAGGCTGCACGTCTCCCGCCCCCACCCGCAAGCCCCCTCCCATAGCCCCCACATAGGCCCTGGGGGTGGGGGTGAGAGGAGGGATGACCCTACCCTGGCACTCCCGGTCTGGCCTCCTCCCCAAGCCCTAGGCCCTGTGACGGGCAACCTGGAGGCTCATCAGAGGGAGGACGCAGACCCCAACAGGGCAGTGGGTAGGAGTGGGGGCTCCGTGGAAGGCACCCTTGTCAGTAGCTCCTGCTGTTACCCGCACAGCCATACCTTCCACTCAAGGGAGAAGGCCACATCGTAAAATTCATGAAATCCTACATGTCCCTTGGGGCAGCGGGGCCAGTCGCTATTTCCGTGGGTGGGTTATGTCATGTCGAGGGAACTGCCTGTCCCGGCAGCTGGAAGGGAGGAGTATCTTGGCGAAAATCATTTTGCCAGCCAGGACAGCCCACCCTCCGGGGACCTCAGACTCAAAGTGGATGCCCCGGAGACCCATGGCCTGGGCAGGGGGATGCCAAGACACTGAGAGGTTTCCGTCTGTGGCAGCCGAGGGCAGCAGGCTCTGCCGGGCTGGGCATCGGTAGGTAGGACGAGAGAGGACTCGTAGGGCCAGTCTTCTCCTGACAGGGCCAGGCTGCCGGGAGGCGGGAGGTGAGGCTTGTGGGTGGGAGAGGGGCAGCCGTCCGGGCCTGCCACCTCCAGACCACATCAGGGGGACGGGGCCGTGGGAGAAAGAGTCAAGGGCCGAGAGACAGCAGGGCGTGGGTGGGACAGGCAGGCTGATGCCACATGGGTACTTACTGCTGGCCCCATGTGCAGCCCAAGAGGAGGAGGGTGGTGGGCCTGGGGAGACCCCACCTACCCTGCCCCAACCGTGGGAGGGCCTCTGAGTGCAGGAGCCGTGGTGACATTAGGAATCACAAGGCAGGAAAGGGCCTGAGTGGAGCGTGGCCCATGGGGAAGCGGAGAGGCCAGGACTGCACCGGGAGGCCAGGGAGGGCTGGGGAAGGCAGGTGCAGGGTGGGCGCCCTCCCACCTGGAGGAGCACAGTAGCTTAGGAGGCGAGAGCAGCAGGGTCAGCAGGGAGGGCGGGGGTGCGGTGCCTCATTCCCTCCTGCCTGGAGCTCACGGGGCCTCGTTGGACCCGATCCCGTTGCCTTTGTTGACGTAGAATGGCCGGTAGTGAGACTGTGGGGAAACAAGAGTGGTCAGGGAGGCCGACGGCAGCTGAGCCCGCTAGCCAGACCTGCCCCACCACGACTGTCCCCAGGAAGCAGCAGGGTACAAACCCCAACCATTCTAGGGGCCTCGTGGCCTGACCCATAATATCGCTCTCCCCTGTGATCAGGGGCTGGTCCCTGATGTGATCAAAATCTCCAAGTTCAAATCCTAATCAGAGTTCATTCCTGCCAACTGGTGGTGAACTTGAACGTCAGCCCGAAGTCAGACTGGCTGAACTTCCCCTCCACGGCCCAGGAAGGGCCCCCAGCACCACCACAGCTGCCATTTGGTAGCACTTTCTACTCTACAGAGCTTCGCAGCGCTGTGCCGAGCTTTATATGTGTGGACTCATTTCATTTTTACAACCACCCAATTAAGTGAATTACTATTATCATATCCATTTTATAGCAGAGCACACCAAGGCACAGAGAGGCTAGGCAACTTGCCCCAGGTCTCTCAGCTGGCAAGCAGAGAAGCTAGAATTTGAGGCCCAGCGGCCTGGCTCAAGTCCACCCCCAGCCCCACCCCCTTGCCTGTCTCAGCATCACTTCTCCAGTTGAGAAAGCTTCAAGCGTTTGCTCCTGCTCTCTCTGTACCAGCCTCCCCGATGGAGGGGTGCACAGAGGGAAAACAGCTGCCCTAGCCCCGCACAGTCCCAGGCTCCTCCCCATCCCCCATCGGTACTCAGGGACAGAGCCCAGTGGCAATTCTCCCAGCGTCCTCTGTGCATCGCATAGTCCCATGATTTCATGAAATCAGCGCCCCAATCACTTCATCAGGGCCCTGAGAAGTCAGCCCTGCAGGCTGCAATGGAAGAGCAAATCTCAGCTGCTCCTCACCCGTGTGAGCACTGTCAGCCCCTGGGGGATCTCAAGGAGTAGAGCTGTCCCTGAGCTGGGGCAGAGACTGAGCCCACCCCCATGCCCCACTGATCCCAGTACAGGAGACACCATCCCCCACCCTCATGCAGACACCCCTGCCCTTGGCCAGCCTTCCGGGGCACTTGCAGCTCCTGCTCAGAGCCTTGTCTACGTCTGGGGCCTGTGGGACGCCAGGGCTGAGAGTCCTTAGCTCGGACCTTGGTTAAGCCGCCCGTTAAACAAAGGAAGACACTGAGACTCAGGAAGGGAGAAGGACACGGACAAAGTCACACGGTGGCAGAGCAGGACCTGGAACCAGGTCTCCTGACCCGCAGGCACCAGCCTGGAGCCCAAAGCCGTCCACAGGGCAAAGGGCGTAGGCCTGGGAGTGGCTGAGCCTGTCTTCCCGGAAGGCCACAGATCAGGGCACCTTAACCAGGCGCTGCCTGGTGAGGGGCCTGGAGTGGTGGGTGGGCAGGAGCATGGTCCCATGGCATCCAGGCAGGTGCTCCCCAGCCCCGTCCCCTTCCTGTATGATGGCGAGTGAGAGTTGGAAGAGCTATGAAATCATCCAGGTCATCCAATTTATGTTACAGAAGGGGAACCTGAGGCACACGGGAAGAAGGACTCACACAAGGCCACACAGCAAGTTAGAGGGCTGGGGCCAGACCCCAGGCACCGGACTCCCAGGCCAGCCTCTCTGCACACCAGCACCTGCCTCCATTCTGCCAGCCCTGGGTGCTAGCTGGGCACCAGAACCCTGTCCTGCCAGGAGTCTCAAGGTGTGACGGGGCTTTCCTGCGGGGACCCCGGCTCAGGGAGGGTGGGAAAGTGTGTGGTAGGGAGGGGACCGAGTCTAGGGACAGAAACCTTTTTTCTCTCCGTATCTGCTTTTTGCAGTCCTGCTGTTGCAATGCCCCTGGGCCCTGCTCCAAATTACACACATGATCACTTAGTTCCCATCACCAGCAAATTAAAGATTCTCTCCAATTAAACCAGCCCCAGTCGCTTTCTGTGGTCCAGAGCAAATCACCTCGCCGTACTCTGACCTCCAAATGCAAAGACAGCAGGAGCCGGGGCTCTGGACCCTGTTCCCACAGAGCCTCTGATGCCACCCACATGCCAGGGCAGCTGGCTGGCCCTCACCAGGGCCTAGCGTGGGCCTTCAGGAGAGAGACGCTCGGGGGGACATAGGTTCAGCATGTGAAGGACAGTCCCCAGTCACTGAGGTCTTGGCAGGGGCCAGGCACATCAAGGCTAAAGGGCATTAGGGATCCTGGCAGCACCCACATTATAAAAAGCAAGAAACCAGCCAGGCACGGTGGCTCATGCCTATAATCCTAGCACTCTGGGAGGCCAAGGCAGGAGGATCGCTTGAGCTCAGGAGTTGGAGACCAGACTGAGCAAGAGTGAGACCCTGTCTATACTAAAAATAGAAAAACTAGCCAGGCATGGTGGCACATGCCTGTAGTCTCAGCTACTCAGGAGGCTGAGGCAAGAGAATCCTTTGACCCCAAGAAGTTTGATGTTGCAGTGATCTATGCTGAAGCCACTGTACTCTAGCCTGGGCAACAGAGTGAGACTCTGCCTAAAA
The DNA here is from genome assembly GCF_020740605.2 of Lemur catta. Taxonomy (NCBI): domain Eukaryota; kingdom Metazoa; phylum Chordata; class Mammalia; order Primates; family Lemuridae; genus Lemur; species Lemur catta. The sequence continues at coordinate 20,369,101 of NC_059134.1, read as the reverse complement.
TAAATAAATAAGCAAGAAACAAAGTCCCAAAGAGGGCCTGGACCCCAAGGCCATACTTCCCTATTGTGCCACTTTTCTGGTGCCTCTGGCTTAGGGTCATTAGATATTGAACCCTAAATATATCCCTGACTTATCCCAATAGCCTGTTTGCTGTCACAGCTGGGGAAATTGCCCCCAAGGAGGTGTGACCCATGTCTAGAAGATCTGTCCCCTGAACTGAGCATTCTGTAATCCCAGAGCCAGCAGAGACCAAGCTGTCATTCCACAAGCACAGACACCTAACCACCATTTGCCAAATAAAAAAACAAGGGCCCATTTTACAGGTTAGAAAATTGAGACCCAGACAGTGTGTGCTTACGCAGGTCCCCCACCTGTCGGCCCTGGGTCTCTACTGCCCTTTGCTGTGTGTAGGTGCTCAGGCCACCACTGCCTGCCTCCCCCACCCCGTGGCTCAGAGAAGTAACATGAAGACCGGGTGCCCCCGGGGAGCCCTCCTCGGTGCCCAGGTCTCTGGACGGGCCTGTGCCCAGGCAGGCTCTCCCGGGCAGCACGTCACTCACCAGCAAAGTCTGCTTGCCGGATTTCCAGGTCTGGGGCTGGGCCTTGGGGGTCTGGCTCCGCATGAGGGAGGGATAGCCTGGGGAGACAAGAGGCTCCAGTCAGAGGGAGTGCGGGCTGGGCTGGCCGCAGCACAGCCGCCTTCTCCAAAGTGACCGCCAAGCATCATCCAGCCCATTACCAAATTCAGCCACCTGGAGAGGTGTGCAGCACCAGGGCCGCAACTGACAGTCCTGGGTCGCCTGGCCGAAGGGAGGAAGCAGCGAGACAGACAGGAGGAAGGGGAGCCAGCCAGGTGGGCTGGGCCAGGCAGCAGGGGAGCGTCACCCCCAAATCCAGGTCAGCATCAGGCTGCTCTGCAAGGATTCCCATCCACCCACCCCGGAGGGTCCTACCATGGACCCCTCCCGTCCCTGGGGCCCAGAAGAGCCCTTCACAATCCCAACGTGTGAGGGTCTCCAAGCAGGCGGAGCTCGTCCTGACGCCCCAGTGCTGGCTGGATGATGCTCCCATTCACTACTGAGCCCCCCTTGCGCCGAGCACCGTGCCAGGGACCTTGCATATGTCTCCTCCTTTAGCCCCGTTTCTGCGAGCTCAGCTGCTTGCCCGAGTTGCACAGCTTGTACGCAGCAGTCGGGATTCGAAACCAGGCTTTGCCAGACTCCAAAACACACAGTCATGCTCCTTCCACCCAGCTCTGCTGCTCTGCACTAGCCAGAGACCAGGCCCAGAGAGGGGCTGTCATTGGCCAGTGTGGCCACCACCCAGGGTCAGGGCAGCAAGCCCAAGAGGCCCAGAGCAGGCGGTGCTATCTGGGCTTGGTTGCGAAGGTGCTGGTGCAGGGTGGCTGCCCTGCCACCCTCCCTGGCTCCTCCCCTCAGCCCCGAGGGATCCGTGAGGAGCTCTGGTCGGCAGAACAGTGTCCAGCGCTTTGTGTCGGCCGCCGGCCTGCAGGGACAGGCAGAGGCACCCGAGGAGAAACAAGCCATGACCTGGACTCAGAGGAGCTCAAGAAATAAACAGGGTCTGTCCCGGGTGGGGCCTCTGTCCAGTGAGGCTGCGGCCTGCCCCAGGGAAGCCCCGTCCTGCCCTGCTCCAAGTGAGGGTGGGCAGGCCAGGCCCGGGGACCTGCAGCACTGTCAGACTGCCAGCCGGGCTGGCCCTGCCGGGGTGTCCCCGAGAAAGAAGGCACAGGGAGGAGGCAGAGCAGAGAACCCCGGTCCCTTCCTGCACCTGGGGGGCAGCCTTGGAAAGCAGGGTTCCATGGGTCCCGAGTGGAGGTTGAGAGAGGGGGATTCAGGCCTCACCTCTCAGTTCTCAGAAGGAAAATCCCATGCCAGCCACGAGAGAGGTGGGGGGGTGGCCCAGGAGACCAGGCTTGAGCCACAGGCAGAAGCCCAGCTAGAGAGTGAGCTAGGGGTGGCGGGCGGGGCATGCATCCTTCTTCCAGGGAACTGGGGGGAGGAGGGACCAGGACACCCAAGAAGTGGCAGAGAGCCTCCATAGGACATTCCACCTGCCCCGCTGAGGGAGAGGAAGGGAGAGGCATGGAAAACGGGCAGGTACCGGGATTATTTTTAAACAGCCCACTGCGGTCCACTGGTTTGGAAAACTCTGCAGTGGCCTGTCCCAAGGTGGTGAACTGATAGGGGGTTTTCCCAGTGCCTGCTGGGAGAGAGAGAGGCATTAGCAGCATGTTGCTAGTCCCGGGAGGGGCCAGAGGGACTCACGTCTCACTCTGGAGGTCTGGGACCCCCGGGAGCCACTGTCCAGCCTCTGGAACTGGCCTGGCAGCCCTGAGCACACTCTGCCCCAGGGCTGCTAGAGTGGGTGCAGGGGGCTCAGTCCATGCAGGCTGGGGTTATGCTCCACACAGGGCAGCCCCTGTCCAGAGCCCTTGTCCAAGGCCATTTCCAGCCCGCCCGGTGAGCCTATCTGCAGGAAGATGAGAGGAGGTGTGCCTGGGCTCTTCCCCCCGGGCACGGTGCATTTGCAAGAGGCTCTCTCACTGCAAAGCCTTAGACAGAGAGTCTAGCAGGCTGAGGGGGAGATACTGGGGCATGTGAAAGCTCCAAATCATGCCTTGGGTGGCCACCTTTCCTGCCAGGGGGCCTTTGGTCCAGGCTTGACCAGAGAGCAGGAAAGGCAAGTCCTGAAGCTCACCAGGCCTGGCTCGGGGATAGGACATCCCCAGGGGTCCTGTAGGCTGGGACCCTCTACTCATGTTCCCTTCTCCTTTGCCTTGCTGGTGGCTCTAAGATTCCCTACGCAGGCATAGGCTGGGACCCCAGGCTGGAAGGGACAGCTGAGTCCTTTCCAACTATGTCCCTTCCCGTCCCCAGGCTGGAAAAGACATAGAGCCACCTCAGAGGCCACTGCGTGGAATCTATCTGTCCTGCAAGTCTCTTTCCCTCCCCCCTGTCCCACTGAACCTGTTGATGCTTATTCCAGGCCAGATGTTTTGGACACCAGAAGAGAGACAGAGTTACTCCTACCACAGCCCACCAGAGCTGTCCCTGGGGTCTTCCAGGAGAGACATGAAGGCCTGGGATCTATAGCTAGGGTCTCATTCAAGCCTGCCCCGCCCCAGGATGACCCCAGCCCCAGGGGACAGGAGGCAGTGACCACTCGGATTTGTCAAGGGGTGCTGCAGAGCACAGCAGGCAGGTGTGGGATGGGGGTAGGGAAAGGAGGACAGTGGGGGTGCGTTAGAGGTAGCTGGTCCTGCCTTTCCCAAAGGAGCTTCTGCAGGACCAGCTCTGCGGGCTAGAACCAACGCTGGGAGTCTCTGGGTGAACAGGGTTAAATAAACTCTCTCCAGTAGGAAGACAGAAGTGCCCCAGGATCTTGGAGGTGGGGGTACAGGGGGTGCGGCATGCTCCACCTTTCTGAGCATAGAGGCTTATTGTTGCATCATTAGGGACCAAGTGCAGTGAAACAAGCCCCAGTAAACACTGATGTGGCCCAGCCCCCTTCCTGCCCTTATTTAGAGCAAAGACTGTGGTGACCTGCCCCGCTCTCAGGCCAGGGCCTTCTCCTTTTCAGAGTAAGGGAGGAATTGGCCAGAGAGGGAGCAGAGACCAAGGCAGGGCTGTGGACTGACAGGGCAGCTGCAGAGGAAAAGCGAGTAGGCAGGCGGGAAGAGCTCACCTTTCAGGGAGAAGGAGGAGCTGCCCTGGACTGCGGGCAGGTCGTTGTCGGAGCTCTGAATGGTGGAGGAGTATTCCCAGACCCGGGAAGTGTAGTTACCTGGCGGGGCAGAGAAGGGGCGTCAGACCCAGGCAACCGACCCTGAGGGGCAGGATTAGGACGTGGCCAACTCCACGGCTCTTCCTCTCCAGCCCCTGGCCACGTCTCAAGCCAGGATGCTGCTGTGTCCCCAGTGACACCTCCCCAATCCTTCTTGCCATCAAAGTGATCTTTCTAACATGTAAAGAGCAGTCATGTCCCTGCCCTATATAAAGGCGCCTGTCCTTAGAATAAGGGACAAAATCATTAACTTGGCCCACTCGCTTCCTGGCTCCCCCTCCCCTCCCCTCCATCCCTCAACGTCCCAGCCAGACTCCTCCTGCTCCCCACCCTTCACAAATTCACATATTGGGGGTCTTCAGGTGACAGCTCACATATCACCGCCCCCAAATCCACACGTGCCTCGGCCCCATACCCACATCCCCACATTTCCCTACGCCCCGTCCCCCGGGGTTGCAATTGCACGTTGAATCATCTGTCTCCCCCGTGGGCTCCACGCGGGCTGAGGATGTGCCCGTCTGGCCCCGCACCACACCTGGCGCCTGGCATAGAGCCTGGTTCCTAGCAGGTGCTCACTGTGTGGTTGGTGGATGGATGCGTGAACACATCAATGGATAAGTACACACACTGCCTCAAACTTGAGGACACAGGCAGCTGATCAAACTCTTGAGATTCTGTTTGCCAAGTTGAATAGGCTAAAAAATGTCCATGTTCAGCTTGCCGAGTAGTTTTTGGAGGGGGGCGGGACGGGGGGTCAGGGCCTCTCAGAGGACACAGCCTTCTCCAGTACCCCAGGCCTGAGGTGTGAGGGGTGTCGCCAGTCAAGCTCGTGCCATGGCAGTGCCCACCGAGCCCAGCGGTCCTCCCCCATGGCTGCCTGCAGGGAGGGCTGGGGCTGGCCTTTGGGTTCAGGGTCACGATGGCTGGGGCCGGCACCTGACCCAGCGCCGAGCCCTCCCACAGGGGTGTCAGGAAGCCTCTGCCGCAGGATCCTCAATGGGCACATCCACCCAAGGCACGGAGGTCAGAGGCTTCACCCTTTTGTTCACTCATTCCTTCACTCTGTCTTTTTCAATGACTGTCCCCTGAGCCCCTCCTACTCTTGAGGCTTGGGGCTGTGGCAGCACACGGGACAGACACGGCCCTGTCCTCATGGCACTCACACCTGCTGCATGTGTGGAGGAGGGTGCAGTCGGTTATAGGTGTGAATCCAGTGCTGGGCATGGAGCCCCGGCATTGCCCTGTGCACCGGGTGCCCGGCCCTCCAGTCTCCGTGGGCCTTGTCCTCACTGAAGAGTCCTCCTGGGGCAGTGTCTGGGACAGGGGCTCTGGTGGAGCTGGCCCAGGCCCCTCCCTCCCTGTACGTGGCTGGCGCTCCCAGGACAGAACCAGAGCTCATCAAGCGCATGGCCCTGCCCTTGGGCACAACAGTCCCCTCAGCACTGGGCACAGGGAGACCCTGCACTTGGCAGCTCCCCCTGGGGAGGCCACGTCCACGTCCCCATTTCACCTCTTCTGGGTCTTAAGGTGTCACTCCCTTGCCTCTCGTGGCAACAATGCCCCCTGGGTTTCCAGGGATGGCACTGTTTCATATCACCCCTGCCTTTCCATTCACGGCTAAACTAATTTGTTCCGACCACTGTACAACTTTCAATGAAAAAGTGTGCAAATCCGTAAAGGTCCCCTGTGGGCCTTCATGCCCTGCCACTTGCTGGGGTGGCTGCTCACCTCCCACTTCCCCCAGATCATCCTTCAGAGGTAAGAGGAGCATGCGGACTTGGGGATTCCCGGGGATGCTTTCTCTCCGGCCTAGCTAGCAACGTCCTGCGTGTGCACACACACAGACACACACAGACACACGCTTTAAGCTCAGCGGGACTACTCCCAACCCATGTTTGGGGCCCCCACATTCATCTCACGCTGGGGAGCCCACCCTGGCCCTGACCCCCACCCACCTCGTCCTGCACAGCCCCCATGGGGCCCCTGCCCACCCTTGAGCCAAGCCACCCGCCCACCTTTGGTGCCGTAGAGATTGCCGAAGTTCTTCTGGTTGGTCTCCTTGGAGAAGCGGCTGGGAGAGGAGGGCTGGTACGATGTCCGGGCCCCACCTGTGAGGCAGAGGAAGAGGGGTTGTCATTGCAGAAAGGGAGTCAGGCTCGGCTCGGGGCCGGGGCCCCTGACTGGAGGGGTCTGACGCAGGAGCCCCTGGCCCCATGCAGCTCCCCGGTGCCTGTCCCGGGACCTGCATTCCACAGGGAGAGACGTCCTGTGGGTCTAGCATAAGGTAATCGCTGAGATTATCACCCAAATTGGGACACTTCTGAGAGTAGAAGGGGCTCTATTAATAATTACGCTGAGAGCGTCAGGTGTAAACCTGGTGGTCCTGTATAGACTGAGGCTTATGGTCACATAGTTGGGGGGCTTTGAGGTTACCAGGAGGCTAGGAAAGTTAATACTTCCCTCCTGAGCCAGCCCCTGTGTGAATGAGACCCCAGAGGCTGGGGAACGGGGTACGTGGGAGGAAGGGGGACATGGCAACTGTGGGGGCAGGGGCAGCAGGCTTGGCCAAGCGAGGGTTGAGCTCCCTGCAGGTGGCCGGAGGAGCCGGGCCTGAGAACATCCCCCAGGCGCCAACAGGTACTGCTGGCTACCCGTGCGGGGTCGGAGCCTCACCCCACCCACCTGGGCTCCACAACAGCCTCTTGAGGGGGGCAGAGGGGGACCAGCACCCCCACCTTACAGATGAAGACCATGAGCTCCCTGCATGTGTTGGGGTCCTCTGCTGCCTCCTCCCCTCCGCCGAGACTCAGACCACACCACACCCCTAAGTCCTGCTGCCAGCTCAGCACCTGCAGGCCCCGCCTGGAGCCCTTGGTGCCCACGGTCCCTCTCACCCCACCCCCCACCCATCACGGTCGTGCCCATTTACAGAGTGCACGGTTCCTCGGAACTGACCCTCCGGGAAAGTCACAACCACTGCCCAATCCTATTGACCCCAAAACTCCCAGACTCCGGGCCTGGTGGCCCCTGAGTGGCCTTGTTTCCCAACCTCCTTGACAACTGTCCTTGGCCCTCCCCTGGCCTCTACCCTGAGCCTGGGAGCTCCCAGAGGGCAGATTCCTCGTCCCTCCTGTCTGGGGCGCAGGCTCTGCCCACGGTGCCCGGGGCAGGGATCCAGGGGAACCTGTTCCTTCCACCACAAACGTCACGGACTGACTCCCAGCGACAGGGCCAGCATTTGAGTTCCACCTCCCTTCTTCTCAGATAGGGAGCCCAGATGGGGCAGTGGCCAGCCCAAGGTCCCCCCGTCCTGAACTGTTGGGGTGACATCTCGGCAGGTCCTTCCCCCCACCCCTGTTGCTGCTCTGCTGCCCTCCCACAGCCTGCAGGGGGCTCGCACTGGGCCCTCACCCTTCGCAGAGCAGGGCGGGCATGCAGGGGCCGGTCAGGGACTTGGTGCCACATCAGGGCCCAGTCCCTGGACTAGAGGGGCACAGGACTGGGCCGGGGTGAGGCAGGGGTGGGCTGAGGAGGCCGGTTAGCACAGCTCACCCTCCCGTCCTGCCCAGAGGGCCCACACCAGGAATGCTGGAGCGGGGAGAGCCTAACAACACCCGAGAAGCCCAGGTGTTGTTTTCAAATTGGGTGGGGCAGCAGAGGTTCTTCTCTGCTGAGCTCATCTCTCTAAACCCCAGGTCCCTCCCGTGTGTGTGTGTGTGTGTGTGTGTGTGTGTGTGTGTGTGTGTGAGAGAGAGAGAGAGAGAGAGAGAGAGAGAGAGGAGAGAGGGAGAGAATTACTGCTCAGGGCCTCAAGGCTTCCCTCCCCAGCCCCTGTGCCTTCCCCGTGTCCCTCTCCCCCAGCCCCCTGCCCCCTGCCCCCTGCCCCCCGCCCCGCATGTACATGCACACACACCCTCTGCCCCGGCAGCAGTCTTGGCACGCCCACCCTTATGTAATGGGCATTGTTGTGGTTTGCTGCTGGTGCCCAAGAATGTGACAGGCCACCACAGGGCAAGGACCGGCAGGCACTGGTCTGTACCCACCTGGCCGTCACCCTGCAGGCTGGGACTCTGCAGGGCCTGGGAGAGGCCTGAAGACCCAGGTTTCAGGGGGAGGAAATGCAGAAGAGGAGCCCTCCCCTCCCTGCCCCTGGGGAGCAGAGGTTCTGGGGGAGGCAGCTCCCCCTCAGAGCTCAAGACCCACAAAAAGCTGAACAAAAGCAACACGCAGCTCCAGCCTGGCAGAGGGGGGCCCAGGAGACCCTCTGGAAGGAAAGAGAAGCAAGAGTATGTGTGGGCTTGAGGCAGGGGGGTTGAGGGGGCTCCCGTGTGGAGGGAGGATGCTCTGAGATGCTGGGCACCAGAGAGTGTGTCCTCTAAACCAGGACACTTCTGTTCACGATTTCACCGGGATCACAGGTGGATGTCAGGACTTCCCCAGGCAAACTGGATGCACAGTTATCTCCACCCAGAAGGCACCCGGCTGAGAGTCCCTCCACGGACTCTGGGGACCCCTTGTAGCAGGCACCCCTGTAGCAGGGGGGCCACCAGGCCTGGGACAAGAATGCTCAGCCTTACCCTTGGGCGTCAGGTACATGGAGTATCTCTTCATGGGGTCCGGCGCGCTCCACTCACTCCCGTAGCTGTTCGTGTAGTTGTTCATGTAGCGATGGTCACCCCCTGGGGAGGACAGAGGGGGGGTTGGCAGAGGGGCAGGTGAGGAGGAGGAGCTGGCACGCTGGCTGAGTCAGCCCACAGCCTGCCCCTCTGTCCCAGGGAGAGTCTCGGTTCTGCAGCCTCGGAGAATGCGACACTCTGCTGCTGAGCCGTCGGGGAGCAGGGGTGCCTGCAGTGAGCCCGCCACTCTCTTGTACTGCCCTTTGCAAATACGATCACACGCACAGCACTTGGCAGTTCACGGCGTGCTGTTGGCGTCCACTTCTTGTTTGATCTGTACAGCAACTCTTGGGCAGGTATGAACACGCCCGTGTGACAGATAAGGAAATTGAGGCTGAGGAGGTAACAGAAGCCACTTGCCTAATGTCACATGTCAACGAGGACAGAGATCGAGTTTGAGCCCTGGCCCCCCACTTCTGGGCTCAGTCCCAGCCACTGCTGAGAGCCTAAGGTGGAGGAACAAGGTCCCAGGGATCCAGGAGCTGAGCAGAGTGAGCTGCTACGGGGAGCACCCACCTGCAGACCCCCCAGCTTAGATCTGCTGCTCAATGCTTGATTCCCCCAGCCACCCTCCACCCCGTTCCCTTCTCTTACGACTTCCCCATCTTCTACTTTCATCTGTCCTTCCCTCTCCCTCTCTTCTGAGCAAGAGGAAGAGGAGTGGCTCAGACCCTCAACCTTCGTCTTCATCACCTGTGCCTAGCAGGGCCCTGGCACACAGTAGGTACTGAGAGAATGAGCGAATGCCCCCCTTGGTGCTAGCCCAGCCCTCTGCCCCACTGACCCCAGGGAGGAGCAGGCTGGTGCCTCAGCCCCTGGGCCTTCGGGGGTCGGAATGAGTCCCTGGTCCGGTGGGCGGGTGGCACCAGGGAGGAGTGGATGGTCACTCCAAGGTCTGACTCACCAGCCACCCATCCCCTGCCTCCTACAGCAGACACACTCCCAACAACCAAGCGGCAGCCGCAAAATAAAACAACGCAGAGCCAAAAGCGCCTCCCCCAGCGGCCCCGGGCACAGGTGCGGGCAGCTGAATCAGCAGTGCCCATCCCTGCTCCTGGCTGCCACCTCGCTGCACACCTTGTGCAGGATGCAGGGCCACACCTGCACAGAGGCCATGGCCCGTACCATCGTGACCTAGAAATGGGACAGTGAGCCGTGGGGAGGCTGAACGGTTCCCGAGAGGCTCATGGGCCACCCCGCCCCAGTCACAGCCATCCTCCCAGGTGAGGCCAGACCTCACCTGAGGGGTGTGTGGCCCAGGGACCACGATTGTCACACTCAACCCCACTGCTGCACCCACTGGGAGCAGCAGCCTCTTGGATGCCAAGACACAGGAGACTGAACAGCAGAGTGTTAAACCCCACTGAACTTCCTACCTCGATGCGCCCTTTGAAAGAAATGCCTCTCTAAGCCTCAGCCTTCTGTCTGTAAAATGCGATCCCCCCCACAGGGAAAAGACGGCGACGTGCCAGAGGAGCTCAGCACAATGCCCGGTACCCAGGGAGCACGCAGTCATCGTCAGCCGCCGCCGTCACCATTAGTGTCATCCTATTGTCATTAGAAGGAGGATTTCAGGATCTGAGTGCCCTTTGAAGCCAAATGATTGTCTTGCTGAAATGGCTTATCTGTCCTTGGTGTGATTGACTGTCCCCCACATTTCACAGGGGCACTATGTAATATCACTGTCACTGAGGTACACAGAACCCCAACCTTCTGCACGTGCTTTCCCCCTCTTCACCCCAAAGAATCACGTGCTCCATCTGGAGACCAGACAGGGGTCATTTTCTTTGGGGTGTTTATGGCTGGAAGTCTAATCAGACTGTACTCTCAAGGCCCCGTGTCTGGCCAGGGCCACTGGGTGGGGCCTGGGAGAAAGTGCCCAGGCTTCAGGCCCTAAAGGGACTGGCTGGAAAAGGCCTTTAACCAAGGCAGTTTCTCAGGTTTGGAGGCTTTCTGTGAGACAATTCAGTTGACTGCTGCAGGGACAGCGTGACTCAGAAGAAAAGCTGACTTCAGGGAGCTGGTGAGTCACAGAGACACTGTGTCCCACCGTCCCCAGGCCAGCACACCAGGCCAAGTCCAGCCTCTGGCTCAGCACGGTAAGGGTGACAGGCAAGTTCTCCTCCAAGTACAGCTGCAGTTCTAGGTCAGAGCTGCCGGAGTCTGCAAAGCCACCAGCTCACAGTCTGTCCCCTACAGTCTGTCCCCACACAGCTGCTGGATTGGCCCTGACAATCAGATGTAGATTCGAATGAAACCAGTCCCTGAGTTTGATGGATGGTCCGCAGAGAGGGGGCATTTGTGCAGATAGTGCCCGGATGCTCCCTGCTCTGGAGGCCCCTTGCAATAGCTGCGTAACTTTGGCAGCAAGTTCAAAGTGGGGGTAGAATCCCTGACCCTTATGTGGAGTGGGGCTCGGGTGGGTGGGAACAATGAGGGCCCAGCCAGCTGAATGCCAGCCTGCACCAGGCAGCAGGAATCGACCTGGGAGAGAAACGCCATGGCCTTGGGGCCCGGCCACAAGAGGAGACCTACCGTTCTCCATGTGGTTCCTCTCGATGAAGTTACGGCTCAGGTCTGCCTTGCACATCTTCTCAACATGGCGCATGCACACATTGAGCAGGTCGTCCTTGAAGTTGCCCAGCGACTGTCCCAGGCCCTCCCCCTCCAGCAGGACATGGTAGGTGGGCAGGGGCGGGGGGAGAGAGTAATTGCTCATCAATGCACCAAATTCCTACCAAGAAAGGAAAGAAGCCATTAACTTCCCAGGCCTTTGTGTGCTATGGGGACCCTTCTCTGCAGGGGGCTCTCAGGGTCCAGCTGGAAGACTCAGTGCTGGCTGGGTGCTGGAGGAGCTGGGTTCTAGCCCCGGCTCTGCTATTACCTAGCCCTGCTCTTTCTCACTGGACATTCATTTCTTATTCTGTAAAGTGAAAAGGTCCAACTGAAATCCACTAGATGCCGACATCCCTGATGGCACTAGCATTCAGACATGTGACTCCGCAGTTCCCACCTCTAAACCAGGTACGTCATGTCTACATCATACAGGTTTATGAGACAGACACGAGCTGGGGAGACTTTGGGAGTGAAAGCACTAAATAAATGCTAGGAATTACGACTGCCTGCCGGGTCCGTCACGGTGGCAGTCCCACCTTCACAGGCCATGCTCAATCCCGCCTGGACACCTTTGCACTTCTCACTTCCCTTACCCCTCACCAGAGAGTGCCTCCTCCTCAAATCCTAACCTTCCTTCCAGACCCAGCCCAAACTCCTCCTCCTCCGCAAAGCTGTCTCACGTTTCTGCAGCCTGCTTGCCCTTCTCCCAGCATCCACAGGCACTTATCTCCCGAGCCATAGGCTTTATCATTTAATTACACACTTTCCTATATTGTTCTCTAATTGTACATGTCTTATCTTCCCAGCTGCATTGCAGTTGCTTGGGGGCAGAAACCATGTCTTACACTTCTCTATTTGCCACACACCTAACGGAGTACTGGGCACGCAGTAGTGCCTAAAACACTGTAGCAGATGGAAGGGTGGAAGGAAAAATAGACAAACAAACCAGATCAAAGATAACAAGGATGCAGCACTCATGTGCTACTGCCCCTATGCCCAAAGCAGGCATCATTAATCAATCACAGAACTCTTTCCTACTGAACCTGGAGCACTGCTAGTACGTATCAACCGAAGTTGGTACAAGGTGATATTTGTGTGCCCTCTTGACAAGAAGGTAGGGAAATGGATTGTTTGGAAGAATAAAATGGACAGATGGAATGGAGCTTGGATGGATGGTCGGATGGATGGTGGATGAATGGAGAGGTGGCTGGACGAATGATGGATGAGGGTCTGGGAAGGTGGATGGGGGGATTGAGGGATCGAATGGTGCAAGAGTCACTTGTCACCTGCAGAAACAGCACTGAGTCGCTGATGCTGTGCAGCTGCTCCCGGGTCTGTTTGTCCTCGTGCAGCACCTTGGCCCTCTCGTCCAGAGCATCCACGATCACCTTCACCTGGTCCACGGCATCCTGCTCCCGCTGCTCCAGCGCAGCCCTCACCTCCTCCTTCTGCTTCTCCAGGTCCCGCACCAGGTCCCGGAAGTTCTGCTCCAGGATGGCCTTCTCGTTGGTGGTGAAGCTCTGGGTCCAGGGGCAGGGGAAGGAGAAAGGAGAGTTTAGTAAGGAAGAAAATCTCCCCAGTGGGGTACATCTTTAGGTTCCCAACACAGGATCAGGGCATTCCCACTGCCCCAACCTGGGAAGCCTGTTTGGCCAAGAATCTCATTCAAAAGCACCACGGAGGAATGTCACCTGCTGACAGAGATGGCCAGGGTTTTTTACAGCCCACCCTTCCTTATCTGCCTGTGGCTCCTTCCCCTTGGCGGGTTGACATGAACCATCACTCCATGCTTGAGTGACTCCTGTGGGCCCAGAAGTTCTCTCATGAGGCAGGGCACAATCCCAGAAACCCCAGCCAGAGCCAGACATCATTCAGAAAGTGAATTGGGTGGCTGCTTACGTAGCCAGGGTCAAGAGTCAAGGATTTCAGCCTGTGATTTGCAACTACCCAAGCCGTAGAAGACATACATTTAGCCACACTGGCACAAGTGGGGCAGAAATGGCATGTGTTTGGTGGCTGGGTAGTCTGGTGGGCAGAGCAGACATTGGAGGACATTGGAAGACACATTAGAGGACAGATCTGGGGTCTTTATCTGCTGGGATGATATACAATGAGGCTAGAGCCCATCTGGATGCCTGGCCCAGGCTGAGAAGGGGAGTGGGTGGGAATACTAGAGGGGGAGGGAGCACCCAGAAGAAACAAGCATGGGACATCAACGTGGGCCTGAGACCTCGAACAAGGAGCCTAGGCCTGCCTCCTCCCAGGCAGGACAGGTGGGGTGAGGGTGCAGCCAGGTGAGCCTGGGGGGTGCTCACCTTGATGCGGTCCTTCTCCTTCTGCCACTTCTCAGCTTCATCCTCAATCTCAATGATCTTGAGCTGCAGCTGCTCCTTTTGCAGTGACAGTTCCGTCTGCAGGGAAAGGGATTGGGTTGGAGACGTCAGGAGGAGGAGGTGGAAGAGAACCAGAGAACCAGGGAGTGGGTCCACCCAGGAGCAAACTCTCAGACAGGGCTCATCACTCATCCCTTCAGCCCTTCATTCAGCAAGAATTTGTCAAGACCTCAGCTCTGCCAGGCGCCATGCCAGTCATCAAGATCCAGCAATGAGTCAAACACCGTCTTGCCGTACCCTCAGGCCGCCAGGGCCAAACATCCTAGCCACATCTTTATACGGGCTGAACCTCTGCCTGGCTCCTCCACCCAACATGAGCAGGAGGAAAGCTCATTTATGGGGTTCTTCTCCTTTCAGTGGACCTGGAGCCACTGGGGAGAGAAAGGAAGGGGCCCTGGCCCAGCTCGGCCCAGCCCAGCCCTGGGGAGTGTCTCATGACAGTGACAGTGCACAACGTTTCTATGGCATGACGTGGGCCTGTGTTGCAAGCAGGAGCCAGGGTTGCCGCTGGCAAGGCTCCGTCTGGGCAGGCACGGCCACAAACCTGTTTATGAGAAAGGGAATGTATTCTGCAGCTTTGGCAAGACAGGGACTTTTACCCAGCGTCTCTGGGGAAGGAGAAGGCTAGAGGATGAGGCTGAGAGGGGGAGTTCTAGGGACCCCTGCTCAGGGGAGGATGCAGACTGCTGGGGTGTAGGGTGAGTTGGAGGAGGTGCTATCAGGAGGGCGATGGGACGTTGGCTCCCATATCTATATCTGCCTTCCACTCGGGGAAACGCCATTATCCAAAAAGCAGCTACAACAGAGACGGGAGGGGCGGCACAAAGCTAAGGCCAATCCCATTCAAGCCAAGAGGCGCCTCTTTTGTTCTGCTGGGCTCCCCTCCAGGACTCTCAAAGCCCCTCCAGCTTGGAAGACAGATGGGTGAGCCCCACCTGACAGGCAGGAGGACCAAGGCATGCAAGGCGGCCTTGCATTGCTCACGACCTCCCCATACAACTGGGTTTTGAATGCAGAGTCCCACCCCTTTCTCTGGCTGTCTCTTTGAGTGACGCAAAAGCCTAGTGAAGGTGAGGAAGCCACAAACCAGCAGGAATGTGAGCTCCATCAGCAAGGAGTCACGAGCACTGGGCTCAGAGCTTCACCACGTGGCCCACCTCCCGAACGCCCATCAGGCTGGGGTACCATGGGGTGCCTGCTGCAGGCTTCCAGGGAATGGACCCGGTGGTGGATAGCACTTCCCTGGATTTGTGGGAAAAGGTGCCCAGAGGGTGGGGCAGGCCTGGGGCAGGAGCCACAGAGCTCCCCAGACACAGTCCCCGATCCCATGTCCTGCCCCCAGCACCACCACACTGCTGGGCTCTCCAGGCAACGAGACTCTAAGTTGTTCTCAGTAATCATCTGCCCCCAATCCCAGCAGTGGGCTGGAAATCCCATAACACAGAACGTGCCGTCATCAGAGACGGAGAAGGGCTGCTGAGAGGAGAAGACTCTAAGGAGACAAGGAGGGGATTTGGCCTGGTCTCTGGAAAAAGGCTGGGAGAAGCCAGCAGCCGCTAGACACAGTGGTGGGCAGGTGGAGAGTAAAGGGAGGAAGACCCACCGCTGACATGGGGACTCGACCCTCACACTCGGAGGATGCAGAGCCCCAGAGCCCAGAAACAGAGGTTGACAGACCCAGCAGCCAAGGAGGCCCCTGGGGAGCCGGGCGTGGCAGGTGGATCTGAGCTGCGAGGAAGAGGCCAAGAGGCTGGACAATGGGTCTGTCCCAGGCAACTTTCCCAGCCCTGGAGAGCCCCCGAGTGAGGCCTGAGGTCGAGGGGACAGCAGGAGGCCTCCCACCCACTGCAGCTGAGACCTCCTAACTGGGCTTGGTGATGGAGGAGTTGGCGCCTCAGTTTCTCACCCCCCCTCAGCACCCCGAGAACAAGGCTTGGTGGGGAGGAAAGCAGAGAACAGAAGTATGTCCCTCCCACCCTTAGGCTTGTCACAAATGGGGAAAAGAAACCTTCCGTGACATGAGCAATGGGGATCAGGACCAAGCTCATCCCCAGCACAGGAAGAGGAATCAGCAGTTGGAACCTGGTGACCAGACAGAGCCTCCGCCAGTTCCTTCACTTCTCGTGCCTCAGTAGCTCCATCTGTTCCATGGACGTGGTGAGAGGCCCACCTCCAGGGAGGCTGTGGGAGGGACTCAGATCAGGGATGGAAGCTCCCAGAAAGAACCTGGCACATAGCGAGCACTGACCGAACAGTGGTCCCCATCGTCACTGCTGAGTGGGCACCTTCCATGGCCCAGGTGCTGTGCTGGGTCCTTTCACCCGCACCATGCCCAGAGGAGGGAGTGGGAGTGGTGGGCAGGTGAGCCAGGCACAGGCAGGCGAGGGGAGCGGGCAGGTGTGGTCGGGTGAGGTCTGGGCGGTGTTCAGCGGTGAGGATGGTGTGTGTCGTTGGCCTGGGATGCAGATGTAGTGTGTGCACTGTCCAAATACAGAGTAAAGAGAGAGGAGTGCAGGGGGGAAGGGGAGGCTAAGACAAAGACAGAGCTTAGCTCGTGGACAAGCGAAGATTGGAGGAAGGTGGGGGAAACAGGGTGGAGGTAGGAAAAGGGGAGAGGGTGGGCTAACCACCTGTCAGTGGGAGAAGGTTTGACCAGAGAAGGTGAAGGCCAAGGAGACAAATGCCTGGAGTGAGCAGAAGTGCACGGGGGAGACCGGCTGGGAGCTAGATGGCTGGGGCCGAGATGAGGAAAGGTCGCCTCAGTGAGCATGCATTCGCTGGCCAGGCGGGAGGAAGGATGCATTGAGTGTGCGGGTGGAGGATCCAGTGGGGCTTAGAACAATGAAGTGTCTAGGCCAAGGGCAGAGAGAGGCCAGCCCCTGGGAGCCCACCCTGTGAGAGAGTGAGGGAAGAAGGCGGCGGGGCTAGCTGAGGTATGAGAGGAGAGCCGGAGGTGTTTGCAGGTGATCTGCAAACCTGTGAGGGCAGGGTTGGAAGCGGAGACGAGCTGTCTGCAGCAGTGGGCGGAAGAATCGGTCAGGGTAGAGGAGAGACGAGGCCTCCTATTTCTTTGGGGCGCTAAGGAAGTCGGACACGGGCTGGGAAGGGCCTTGCTCCCACAGCACGCCTTGCAAGACCAGACTTGCAGGACACAGCAGCTCTAGGGAGGGACCTCGGACCGGGAACTCTGTGCTGCTAGAACAGTCCTTTCTCACCTCTGGGATGAGTCCTACCCTGCAGGGGGAGGAGCGTGTGGGGTGAGACCTCTAGGGATGCTGCTTTTGGCAATTTTCCCTGCACAGGAAGTAATAGATCAGGGAAAGCTCCAAAGATGTTGGGCTGTTCTTCAGCACTAGGAGAAGGAGGGAACGTAACTTTGATTACTGAGCATCTACTATGTGCCAGGTATTTCCTCCTTTAATCTGCAAAAGCCCCCGGGGGAGGTAAGTGGCATTAGCCCTACTTTACAGATGCGGACACCAAGGCCTAGGGAGATTACGTAGCTTGCCTGAGTTCGCACGGTTAGAAAACGGTGAGGCCAAGTTGCAACAACAGGATTTGGATCCGATTATGTGGCTTGAAGAAGCAGTGACTGTAGGCTAGCCTCTGTGTCGTCTGCAACGTTGTCCCTCCCTTTCAGAGAGAGCCTGGATGGCCAACCCCACCCAGGCTCTCTCCATCTCTCAGATGGTGCAATTTGGCAATTTTACCTCTTTCTCGTGGCCCCCCTTTCCCTCCCAATATCCTCCCCCTCGCCTCGCCTCCCTCTCTGCCTCCTCCCTTGGAATGTGGTTGAAGCCCCTGATGTGTGACAGGGCCTCAGCTCCCCACAGCCCCACCCCGGCCCACACCTGCCTCCTGACTTCTTCCTACTCCCCGCTCCATTCCCTCACCCTGCCCAGGCCTGTCCCTAAATGCCTCCTTTGTTCCCTTCTCCCACACTTGTCTGGTGATGCCTGGGATGGGCCCTGCATGGGCCACCCAGCCTTGAAATCCTTCGGCCTTGGGTGAGCAGAGGTTTCCCTGGGAGCAGATGGGTGGCACAGCAGCTGGCAGTGCCTTGGCCTGGATGGGGACTTCAGCCACAGACACACCTGAGCACTTACCTGGATAGATGTACCTGCATTGCCCCCAGGCAAGGGGAGATTGGCCATGATCTTCCACTAGCCTGAATTAACCACAGGGGCTGTCAGCTGTGACATTTGCCAAATGAGCCAGTTAATTGCCAAATTTGTACTCTCAGACAAATGGTAATTATCTGGATAAGAATCTGAAATGCTGGATAGATTTCCCCATTTCCACCCAGATGTCAAACAGCCCAGTGTCAGTTGGTCGGCTTGACTGGGGTTCACTGCTGCTTCTGCTTCCTCCCAGCCTCAGCCCAGGGGAGGAACAGACAGGGCAGGGAAACATCACCCTGGCTGTCTGCAGACCAGGGGCAGGCCCATGAGGAAGCCACCTCACCTCCCTGGGCCTTGACTTGCTCATGGTGAAACTGGACTAGATTTCTGATTCCCACCTGGCTATGCATTAGAATCCCCAAGGGAGACTTAAAAATACAGAGCCCAGGTCCCGACCCCCTGAATCAGAGCATCGCGGGGAAAGGCCTGGGAATCTGTGTTTCACCAGCTCACCAGGTGATCCTGGTCTGAGGACTGCTGTTTAGGAGCCACCAGCCTCAGTGATCCCAAAGAGACCCTTCCAATCCTACAGGAACGGAAAGGTTTAAAATGGCGGAGAAGATTCCTAGCTCTGTCACTCTTGAGTGCTGTAACTTGTGTCAGTCTCTTGGCATCTTTGAGCCTGTTTCTTCACCTATAAAATAGGTGCAATAACCTTCAGCCCGTAGGATGCTGTCAGGAGTGACCCAGCCCCTGGCACACAGGTGTGCTCCGCAGAGACCGGGTTGTCTCCGGCCTGCCTGTCACTTTCCACCCTTGCTTCCTGTCTCTAAACCTCTTTTATTTTGTTTCCCTCTCAGCACCCAGAGAGGCATCCCACCTCCTTTCTCATCCACTCTGCCCCAGAGCAGGCGTTCTCCCCCAAGATCTCCAGGGGACGAGACTTTTAGCCTGGCCCTTCTTCCCGAATCCCAGCCGCTGCTGTCTGCCCGAAGAGCCTTCCCGCCCAGCCCAGCACAGCTCAGAAACTCAAGGGCTAGTGGCTGCCCGTGCCCAGCAGCCTGGTGGCTCAGGCTTCATGGAAGAATTGGGCAATGAAATGAAAAACAAAGCCATGGGGCATGGGGAGAGAAGGGAGCTGAGCACAATGTTGGAGTCAAGAAAGAGGACGAGGCGCTGCAGCTGAGCCCCTTCCGGGCGACACTCACGGCTGAGTGTCTCCACACATGCCTTGTCTTGCTATCACCCCAGAGCCCAGGCCAGACCCACGACAGGGCAGGGCCACACCGGAGCAGGTGGCTATCCACCTGGGAGGGGTCCTAGCATCCTGGTGTGCTGCAGTAGGAGAGAGTTGGGATGGACAGAAGGAAGGGACACAGAAAGGGACGCACACGAATATTTTAATCTCGCCCACCTAACCTAGCCTGGGAGATGTCCAGAGGGAGGGGGGTGGACAGGAGATATTTAGGAAATCCCTTGTGACATCTGGGTGGAACTGGAAACATTCTGACCCAGGGGCCACCAGAGGAAGGCACTGTCGTATTGCCACACCGAATGCCCTTTTTCTGACAAGGACTCAGCTGGGAGTCTGTAGGTAGAGCTGAGGCCCAGGAGATGAGCAGCCACAGTCATAGGTGTCATCTACAGCCCCACACAACCAACCGAGACAGGTCCGAGGTGACCTCACCAGGCTTCCCCAGCAGGCCTGCAGAACGGGTTCTGCACAGGGCTCCTTGCAGAAAGCTATGTGTGGGCCGATGTTTGGGTCTGCAGGAGATGCCTCAAAGGATGCCAGGACTGGCGTGCTTGCTCACGCTGGCCATCGACCCACTAACCCCACTCTGCTAAGGACCCCCACATCTGACATTCCAGCAGAGCCAGGCCTAGACAAAGTGCTTCGCCCCAGCTCAGAGCCTTGGCTGCTTGGCTCTGCCTCTCCCTGCCCCTCCCCGTGCCACAGGCACACGCATGTGTACACACACACACACACACACACACACACACACACAGGCTGCCCAATGATCCCCCCAGTAAAGTTACCCCAGTGGACCTGGCATTTTCTCCTAAAGCACACGTATCCTGAATCCCCTTTCCTCAGGGCCCTTTCTGGATGCGCTCCCAAACACTGGAAGAGGACTTAGGGGCTTCTTCCTCAAACAAGAACCTCAGACAGGTCCCTTCCTTTCTCTGGGCCTGTGTCGCATCTGCAAGGTGAAGGAGCATGGCCAATACTCCACCAGGCCTGCCGTCTGGCCTCTGGGGTGTGTTTACTTACAGCTGCTTCCGTGTAACTGGGCAGGTGCTCCCCAGTCCTGTTTGTGCGTCCGAGCTCTGCCTCCTGACCTACATCACGAGTCGTCAAGGACAGGGACTGTGTCTGTGAGTCCCACAGCAGCCCCCGCACCAGAACGTGAACTCTGAGCTCCTGCCGCCTCCAGACAGGGCTGCCCAGGACCCTTCTGCCCACCGGAACCACCTCTTCCAGGGGCATTCAGGCTTTTCTTAAGTGGAGATTTCAGATACAATTGATTCAGATAAAATTGGGGGCTGAGTTCTACATAGAAAACAGAGCAGTAAGAGTGTGCTTTGCTTGCCGTCAAGGTGGGAGGCTGTAGCCTCTGCCTTCCCGGCACCTTTTGCCCCTGCCCCACCCTGAGGCCTCAAAGGCATTTCCAAGAATCCTAGGGCTCTGTGGGGTAATTTGAAAAGCAACAATCTATCCCCACACCTTGGTTTCACATATAGGGAAACCGAGGCTGAGAGAATAGAAGGGCCGTATCCATAGCCTGACAGCTAGTTAGAAGCAAAAACTGGGACTAGGACTCGGTCACATATCCTAAAACCTGTCCTGAGGCTCTGCTGTTCCTTTGTGGCTATGGATGAGGATGGCTGCCCCTTGCTCTGTTTGGACTTCCCGAGTAAGCTCCCTAGGAAAGGGACTCAAGGCCCCTGCCCTGTCTCTGTCTCCCAGTATGAACTTGAAGCCACTGGGGCGGGAGGATGGGGGAAGCTGGGAACACCTTCTTCCTGCCAAATGAGGCTTCTGGAAAGGATCTGTTCCCATCTCTAACGCGTCTCTCCCTGCCCAGGGGTGTGGGCGAAAGGTGCAGGGAGAGAGTAGTCAACAAACTCGTGGTCAGGGAGGCTGGGCAGGGAGGGATCCTGTGCTGCCCCATTCTGAGGGGTGCAGAGGCCCTTGAAGAAAGCCGAGTCCCCTACATCGGTGGCCAGGAGGGTTTGTCCCGGAGAGGTGGCCCACAGCAGAGAGCTGTGTTGCTGCAGGGGGCAGTGGGCCTAGCGTCTGTGGGGAAAGGGCAGCAGCCACAGCTGGGCCCTTAGCCCAGTTCACCCTCCCCAGGGGAGCTACATGCACAAGCCTCCACTCGCCTCTGCTCCGCCCCGTGGAAGTACAGGCAGAATCACTTACTTAACTCACGCAAACACACTCACCTATCACATACGCAAATATATGCAACATCAACATGCACATAAACACCAAAATGCACGTAAAACACACACATATACAGAAGATCCTTGACTTACAATGGGGTTGATTCCCAATAAACCCACCATAAATTGAAAATATCATAGGTCGAAATGTATTTAATACACCTAACCTACCAAACATCATAGCTTGGCCTCGCCTACCTTAAACATGCTCAGAACACATACATTAGCCTACGGATTGGCAAAATCATCTACTACAAAGCCCGTTTTATGATAAAGCGCTGAACATCTCAGGTAACTTATTAAATACTGCACTGTACTAAAAGTCTATCGCTTTCACACCATGTAAAGTCGAACCATCGGTAAGTGGAAGATGGTCTGTGTACATCCACCCCGTCTACACTCGAACTCCCACCCTCACTGGTAGTGTCCATCTACAGGCATAGGCATGTCCACACACCACCACACACGCAAAGCACAGGGGGCCCAGCCGAGACAAGGACAAAGGAGGCCATGGGGAATTAGACACAAGCAGCCACTGTACCGCAAACACAAACTGCAAAGCCAGCCAAAAGGACCTTACTGTGGCTCCCAAAATTCCCTCCTTCTTATGTCTTCCCTCACCCACCACCCATCCCCAAGGGCCAGTCCTGTTCAGGTGGGAAGAATTCTCTCTCCCTTTAAGCAAAAAGAAGAGACACCCCAGCCAGGCAGAGCCCAGGAGGGAGTTCTTACCATTGGGTCTTATTCCCTGATGTGAACTGAACTCGGTCAAACCCCCAATCTTTCTGAGCCTCTATTTGCTCATCTAGGAAATGCCTCTGTCTCCTGAGACCTTAGGGGATTGGGGAGCCACCTCTGACCCGCAGCCTGGAGGGACAGAGGGGAAAGAAATGTCTCCTGAAAGAGCCAAGGATAGCACAGACGTAAGCCCCACACCCTAGGAAGCCCAGCGGAGAAAATCAAGGCCAGAGGGGCAGGGGAGGGAGGAGAGGCCTGGAAGGGCAGCGAGGGGCCCCAGCACGCTACCTCCTTCTCGGCCTTGGCCTCCTCCACCGTCACGGTGCTGTGATTCTTGTGCTCCTGGAACATGCAGAGGTAGCAGATGCAGGTCTGGTCGGTCTGGCAGAAGAGCTCCATGGTCTTGCCGTGCAGGGGGCACTTGCGGGCCTCGAAGTCCCGGATGGGCTCGAGCAGCTGGTGGTCTCGGAAGGCGGCGCCCTCCAGGTGGGGCTTGAGGTGCAGCTCGCAGAAGGAGGCCTGGCACACCAGGCAGGACTTGACGGCCTTCTGCTTGTTGCCGATGCAGGAGTCGCACAGCACCTCCTCGGAGCCCGCCTTGGACCGTGAGAAAAGGCCGGCGTCGGGCCGGGGGTAGCTGTTCCGCCGGGCCTCTCCCGGCTCCGCGATGGACACCGTGGCCTTCCGGGGCTCCGAGAAGATGGACTTGCGCAGCTCCCCCTTCTCAGCAAAGGTGACCGGTGGCTTCTTGGCGGCCCCCAGCTGGAGCCCCGCGTACGGTGACCTCCTGCCTTCCACCGAGTCCATGCTGAAGTAGTTGGAGTTCTTGTCGTCCATGGACTCGACAAACTGGATAATGGGCCGCCGCCACTCGTTGCCCGAGAACAGGGCGCTCTTCCCTTCCCCCGGCTTCAGGGTGGGGCCCGGGCTCTTGCCCTCGGCCGTGTCCCCACCGTGTCCGTTGGTGGTCTTGGCATCCTTGCCGTCGGCCTTGGTGCCGTTCTCCAGGCTGCCACTGGGGCCCGATGGGCCGCGGGCATCCCTGGCTTCCGGGCTCGACCCGTTGCTCCTGGAGGCATCTGCAGCTTCCATCGCAGGTCACTGGGCTGGTCCGTTCGGGGCTCACTGGGGCCACAGGGTGGGCGACCTTTCCGGCGGGCGTCTCGGCGGGGAGTGGGGCGGGCAGCCACGGGCCCAGGGACACACCTGCGGGGAGGAGGGGGCGGAGGCCGCGGAGGGAGGGGCAGCAGCACCGGCCTGACACAACGGGCCGGGGAGAGGCAGGCGGCTCCGCAGCCAGCAGAGCAGCTAATTACACCGGGAGCCACGCCCTGCACATTCATACCTCACCTGATTTTTAGAAGAAGTGCTTTTTTTTCTCCCCCAGCTTAATTATTTTCCACAACTCAGCAACCAGTTGGGCTGCTTCCGTCTGACGCATTTGCTTCTCGTCAGGGAAGGGGGCCCTCCGTTCTCGTGGGTGGGCAGGCTTTGCTGAGCCCGGGGGCCCCTGGGGCAGAAGGTGAGGTGTCCACCGAGGCCCGCAGGACAGAGGGCTATTAATTGGGTCACACAAGCCAAATAGCCTCCTAATTTGCGGGACTGAATTTCAGAGGACGGATTGTCCACCCCGGGACAGTGGGGTTGCTTCTCACCTTACAGGGAAGTCCGGGCTCAGTTTGATTTGGATTTTAGGACGTGGAGTGACATGGCTACTGATTACTGAACCCTACTTGCCAGCTTCCAGGCACCGTCCTCGATACTTTACATACATGAGCTCATTTGAGCCTCGCTACAACCCGTTCAATTATCCCTTTTTGTTAGACAAGAAAACTGAGTCTCTAAAAAGGTAACTTGCTGGCCTACATGGAGTGGGAGAGCTGGGATTTGACTCCCGAAGCCTTTGAGATTCCAAAGTCCCTTCTTCAGCTAGGGTGCCATAAAGCCGCCAAACGCCTCACCAGAAGAAGGCTTCTGAAAGTCTTTCCCATCCCAGCGGCCCTAACAAGGTACATGTAGATCTTAAGTTTTTGTACCAGAGCAGGTCAGAACCTGCTTGGATCCAAAGGACAGAGAAACAGCAAGCAGGGGAATCCAAGCAATGCCAGGCCAGGTGTTTGGGTCCTCAGGGACTCTCACCTGTCTCCACAGTAGGTTTGCTGTGTGACTCAGAAAAACATCTGCCTGTCCTCTTTGGACCAGGCCACAGGTAATACCCTCCAAAATGAGACCAGTGGAGTGTGGGACTCATAATCTCCGAAGTAAGCTGTTCATGTATGACTATCATGTAAATACAGACCTCAGGAAGAAAAGGGAGAAAAACAACTCCATCCTTCCCTCTCCCTGATTCCCTGCAGGAATGCTGGGGACCCTCAGCTCTTATAGGACATGCCTCCCAGGCACCTCTGGGCTGTGACGCCCTGCCTGGGTCCTGGGAAGCCAGCACACCTCCACCGGGTAAAGGGCTGTGCCTCTCCCACAGGGCAGAGCAGACCGGGGGTGAGGCTGGTGGGGCAGGTTCTGGGCCGTGCAGAGGGGAGTGGGTTTCCCTTCCTTCCCCTCGAATCCAGGTCAAGCTCCACGGGCCCCCGCCCCTTTGGCTCGCCAGGCTGAACAGCTAATCCTTTGCAATAACAGCCCCTGGGAAAAAAGGGCAGAGACAAGCTTGGCTCACAAAGCAGTTGAGTTTTAAGAGGAGGTGTGTGGGGGTGGTGTTGGGGGTGGGGCATGCTGGCTTGGGATGGGGATTCCCCTCCCACCTGAGGTCTCTGTCCTCAGCCCCCAAAGAAGCCCCCTTCTGTTTGAACTCACAGGCAAGTTGGCTAAGAGCTCAAGGGGGCTTCTGGGGTGGAGAATCCCATCTCAAAAAGCCAGGCCCAGTTTCACTGGGCTCTTGGCTGAGGCCTGGAGGAAACAGGAGAGGGAGAGAGAGTGGAGTACTGTCCTGGTCCGCTGGCTGGGGACATGCCCCTCTCTCCTCTGATTATGTCTCTCTTACCTGAGAGAACAGGCCGTGAGGAGAAAAGAGCAGAGAGGGCAAGAAGGAGCAGACAGAAAAGCCACAGGGCTCTGCTTACAGATCCACACCAATGCTGGCTGGGCCTGTTCTTAGAGTTCACACAACCACCTTCCAGAAATCTGGGAAAAGATTCTGAACCTTAGGAATAAGCCAACACAGACTAGATGCTCAGAAAGCATTTGTGGGTGGGTGGATGGACAGACACGTGGATAAATGGGCGGAAGAAACCAAAGCTAGATGAATATGCATGAGAAAATGGATGAATAGATGAATAAGAGACGTGTTGATGACGGACGAGTGGGTGGAGGGATGATGGATAGATAAACGGATGGATGGATGAATGAGCAGATAGTTGGAGAACTGGATAAAAGAATTGAAAAAAGAAGGAAGGGAGGAGGGAAGATAGGTGAGAAGGAGAAAGGAGAGAGATTAGGAAGGAAGGAAGGAAGGAAGGAGATGGATAGGCAGTAAGTAGGTGAGTGAGTGGATTGCAAGGGTGTGCTGATAAAAGTTTAGCAGCTGGTTCTTCCACAGTGAAAAAGCACTGGTTCGTAGTGTTTGCCGATTTCTCCCATCCTATTACCAATGTGAAGGGTGCTGGGACGAGCTGTCAGCATGAGCCTGCTCCAACACAGCACTGGAGGACTAGCGGATGACCCAGGAGGAAGCACAGATGATGGGAGGGAGGATGGAGGAGGGGTGCTGGAGAGGCCACTCTCAGCTGTCCCACGGGAGGGAAACCCGTCCAGTGCCTCAAGGCGAATGGGAAGTCAGGCAAATCCTCGTCTTTCGGGGGGCTTTCCTTCGGACCCAAGCCCGCGGGGATCGCTGCCCTACCCGCCCCTGTAACTTCCCTCTGTCCTACTCAGAAGGCATTTAGCTCAGACCCCCGAGGTTGCTAATGATTCATTCTTACACACACATATTTGTGGGGCATCCTACTGTGGGCCAGGCACTGAGCAAGGGACTGATCGTAGAAATGTGCATGAGCCCCAGATCCTGCCACTGGGGAGCTCACAGTCCCATGGGAAAGGCAATTATCTGAATCTGGCACGAACAGTGAATGAGGGAAATACGTGCGAGGGGCTCGGGCTGCCCCGAGGAGGGAGCGCCCAGGACGTGCTGAGAGAGGCCCGGCTCTCCTCTAACCAGGCTGAGCATGGCTCGCTCTCCACACACAGAAGCGTCCTCCCCGGCCAGACAGAGATGGTGTTTGACTTGACTCAACAGATACTGATTCAGCTGAATTCTCGGTGGGTGCTGCTTGACTTTGGGTTCTCCTAGGCTCCACCCAAATGCCTGGTGGGAGGTAGAGTCTTCTGGGGACCCTCACAATCCAAGGGCTAAACAGACCTTCTAAGGGGAAGAAAACAAAAACAGTCATCCTTCCAGGGCTGGCCCAAGCCCCCATCCCACCACCGTCCTGTCCAGCAGCCCGCCTGGAGCTGAAGCAGAGAGCTGAGGACTTCCACCCCTCAGTACTGAGCTCAGGCGTGGGCACCAAGGACTGTCCCCGGGAAGGGCTCCCCCAGGTCCCTCGCCCTGGCTCTGCCATTTGTGCCACCTAAGGGCCTGACTTCATGCAACCCCATCTGCTGGGTTCCTGACCCTCTCCAGCCCCAAATCCAGTCGCACAGTTTCCATAAAAGGGCACTTCCTGATGGCCTTCGGCGCCCATATGTCATATGCAAACTGGCAAAAAGCCCCTATGGGCCATCATATCCACCACGGTGGTTGAGGGAGGGCCCTGAAACAGAGGGGCATCCTCATTTTTAAAGGCCTTGAAAAGAAGGGACCCCGGGAACCCCCTCAGTTACTCCTCCTCCACCTCATCCTGTCCTCCCTCTGGTCTAGCTTAAAGTCTTCCTGCTGCAACAGTTCTCCCTGTACCAGGTGGTGGTGGAATTTGACTGGCTGCCAGCCCCTACCTCATCCCTTGTCAGAGCTGGCAGGTGTGGCTTCCACAGAAGGATCCTTATGAAGCAGAGGTGACTTCCCCTCTTCCCACTTGGCTCTCGAAGACCAGGCCTGCCAGCCTGCCAGCCCCCACCGAGCCCCTCCTCCCACGCCCACCGACCAGTCAACCCCAAGCCTCCTCCCAGCTTCTTTCATGAGGCATCTCAACGCCATTCCCCTCCTGGAAGCCTCCCCTGATTCAGTGGGTGGAGCAGCTTCACCCACCCACAGCGGTGGCCTGGTCACACCTGATTTTGTCACCAATCATCTGCAGATGAAAGAGGAAACCCCTTAAAAGGAGAAAACTCCTCCGGCTTTTTTGGAATCCCAGTGTTGGTGGAATCTTCGGATTAGGAGGGCACAATCAGTTGGTTCATCCTCTGCCTCTGGGCAAGGCTATATCTAGAAAATCTTTTTTATATATCTTTTAAAGAACTATATGTCCTTTAAAAGACCTGCAAGATTTCACAGCCTCCCTCAACCACTCATTTCAAGCTTTAGAACTATTAGCTGGGGGAAGTTCTTCTTTGAATCTAACTTAAATACTCTATAAATGAAAGTTTACTGTGTAGTTAGAATTGAGGAACTGAGCCTCTGGCCCTGCGAAGGACAAGCCAAGAGGTAATTGTATCTGTGAGGGGAGGGTTCCACTCCAGTCTTAATGTTTACATGGTTCTTTTGACTTCTTGGTAACTGTCCTTTTGTTGTACCTCCAGCTGTAGACAGCAGCAAGAAGGCTATGGTAGTTCAAAACTTGATAGCAATAATATTTCTGAAGTCTTAATTTTCTCATGTCTGATCTCTTAATACAATGGAGTTTATCCTGAATTGGAAGGATTTAGATTATGTACCAAGAACTCTCTAGATTGAGAAGTACTGTTTCCACTCCCATAAATTCCTTTCTTGGAAGAACTTCAAAAACAGGATTAATTTCTACCTGCCTAGAATGTTTCGGGCACCTACCGGGAAAGCAGGAGAGGAGAAAGGAACACACATTTGTAGCACATCTGCAGGGGACCGGGCATGGTCCCAGCCCTGGGGTACAGAGAAGGATAAGACACTGTCCTCACCCTCAAGGGCTCTTAGCTGACTGGGCCCCTCGGGATTCAAGCAACAGTCCTCCCGCTCCTACTCCAAGGCCTGCCCTTGGCTCGTTCCAAGCCTTTTGGCCCCAGAAAAGACACTGGGTCCTGACTGTGGCTCTCAAGTAAGCAGAAGGGAGGCAGGGTATCCCCAGGGCAGAGTGCTCAGGTCTGGGCCCAATGGCACAAACTGCCTTAGGACTCTTGCATAATGAGCAGGTCCCCCGTCCCTGGCCTCGGCATCTTCCCAGCACCTGCTGGGGACTCTGGACAAGGCCCCGTGGGTAAGGCTGACCCCACCCGTGAAGGATGCTGTGACGGCTGGTTGAATGTGTCAGCTCGGCTAAGCTGTAGCACCCAGTTACTTACCCAAACACTAATCCAGGTGTTGCCGTGAGAGAAAGTCACCTGTAGTCGATTGACATTAAATAAGGGCGATTACCCTCAGTAATGTGGGTGTGCCTCATCTGATCCGGGGCAAAGCCCTAAGGGGTAAAAACTGGGGGTTCCCAGGGAAGAAATTCTGCCTCAAGACTGCAGTGTCAGCTCCTGCCTGAGTTTCCAGCCTGCGGCCTGCCCTCTGGATTGAGGACTTGTCGGCCCCCACAATCGCACGAGCCAATTCCTGGAAATAAATCTCTCCACGTAAACATGCATCCTATTGGTTGTTTCTCTGTGGGATCCTGGCTGATTCCTGCCACAGCCCAGCTCTGGCTCCCTGGGACTTCGGCAGAGTTTCTCAGAGGGACAGGAGCTCACCCAGGGCCTGCGGGGACCAGCGCTCTGTGGGTGCAGCTGGAGCTGGGGTGGGGAGCCCCGGACTTTCTTGATGTGTGAATTTGGGCAGGTTACTTCGTCTCTCTGAGCCAGCTTCCTTCCCTAAGAAAGGAGGCTGATCCTAGCTCCCTGGGTGAGGGACTGAGGAAGGTGACGACCGTGAAAATGCCGAGACCGTGTGTGGCTCACGAGAACTGCTTGGGGTTTTGTGTAGTATGTTGCTTTGAGGAAAAAACGAGCAGGGTTTTTCTCTGCCGGAGAAGGAATGGAGAAGGGTATGGGGAAGGGGAATTGGCTTCCTTCTTGTTCCTGCAGCTGGGTCGGGTGAGGTTTTCAACCCTCCGCTCTCGGCTCCCAGGCACCTTCCAGCTCTGAAATTCTATGATTACAGGTTTGCGTCCTAAAATACAGAGCAGGGCAGTGAAAATAATTAAAGACTTGGAAAACAGGACCTGAGAGCAAAGGGTTAATTGGTGCCGGGATTATTTAGCCTGGAGAAGGGGTGGTTTAATTAAATCCTTCTTAACCTAGGGAGGGTTATTTGCATGGAGGCTGGGCAGCTTCTCTCCACCCCTCCAGAGGGCAAAGCAAGAGGGAAGCAGCTAACAGCTAGAGGGACTGAAGGGAGAGGCAGGCATCTGCCGTGCCCACCTAACACCGGCTCTTCCTCAGGCCCTGTCTGCGGGCAGGTCCCTGGTGGTAGGAAAGGGATTGGATGATCTCTGGGTTTTCTCTGTGCTGTTCGGATTCTGGAAACTAATTTCCCCAGAATTGTGAAAGATAGGAGGAAAGGGAGAAAGGGGGATCAAATTGAACAGATGTGGTGGGGCTAGCCCACCGGCCCTCCCCGGCCGTCCCCTAGGTATGGTGGAGGCCAGCCGGCAGGCCCAGAGGTTACCAGGGGTCAGTCAGAGAGAAGTCTGTGCCTTTGCCCCGCGCCTGCCCCTCAACCCAGCAGACGCCTTCTTTCCCATTCCTTGTTCCTTTCGTGCAGCGGAGTGTGAGCCTGCCGGTTGGGGCAGTGCTATCATCTCAGGAAGCTGTCAGGGAAAATGAGGCTCCCATCGCAGCTGCGGTAGCTAGCGCTCTCTCCCAGGGAACACGCAGCTCCGCCAGCTCCCTCCCAGGCCCCGAGCTTCTCCCCTGCTTTCATCATCATTGTCACCGTCAGAACGAACGGTAATACCAGCTGCTTTCTTTTGTTGTTGAAGGCACGCTCTCTGCCAGGCACTTCACACAGACTGCCCCTAATGCCACAACTCTCACACATGGTACATGGCACAGGTAAAGAAATAGAGGCCCAGAGAGATGAAGCAACTTGCCCAAGGCCACACAGCAGAGCCAGGACCCAGCCCTGTTCCATCCATCCGTGCTCTCTGGACTTCGCTACCAATCCAGGAGAAAACACTATCCCCAACTTACTGATGAAGAAGTTAGGACTGAGAAGTCGAGCAACCTGCCTTCAGTCACTCAGCTGTGAGTCAGTGAAGCCAGATCTCCCGGCTACAAAACCTGCACATTTCCCCTACTAAATGAGGATGGGGAGGGCATCGCCCTTTCTGCAGTTTCTCATCCCATGGATGGAGGGAGAAACCCTGTGAGACCCCCCAGTGGGTGGCAGGCAAGGGTCGCTCACCTGTCCATCAGAGGGACTGGACAGAATAGTAATGAGAAATAGCATATTGTCAGTGTTCATTAGGCACTTATCACATGACAGGCACTGTGCTAGACCCTCAACATGGTCATCTCAATCAATCCTCCCATAATAGGATGAGGTGGGTGCTTTTATTCTCCCCATTCTAAATATGAGGAAACCGAGACAGAGAGTTTGAGTAATCTGCCCAAGGTCACAAGGTTACTGAACTAGCAGAACTGGGTTTTGAACTCCACATACTCTGGCTCCAGAACTCTCCCTCTAATCCCTTAAACTATGCTGTTAATTTTTTTCTTCTTAGCCAAGCATGCTAACTG
Organism: Lemur catta; assembly: GCF_020740605.2. Lineage (NCBI taxonomy): Eukaryota > Metazoa > Chordata > Mammalia > Primates > Lemuridae > Lemur > Lemur catta. The sequence continues at coordinate 20,338,495 of NC_059134.1, read as the reverse complement.
ATTTTACAGTCAAACAGCTACCTTTGTGGTGTCTCCAAAAATTCTTTCTGTGTCTTCCATATTCTTCCAGACTCCACTCCGGAGGAGAACCCCCCCAGACCGTCTTACCACTCCCTGGCAGCCCCCGCGCCCACCGTGACCTTCTGAGCTCAGGAGACCCCCATCCCAGGAGGAGGCTGTGAGGTCAGAACCTGCTCCCCTGTCCCTGGCAAGGCCTGGCTCCCCGTCCATGGCCTCACCTGGAGACACGGCTGAGCCCAGGGCCAGACGCGGGCCGGAGCCAGAGCTCTCTGAAAGGCAAAGAGGGCAGGAGGCAGCCTGAACCCACAGAGATGGGGACATGAGTTGTGGGGAAGGAGGTGAGGCCAACTCTGCCTGGGTCACTGCCCAGCCTGAGGCCGCTAGGGAGGGAGGACTGGTGAGGGACAAGGGGACAGAGAACGAAAAGGAGGGGCCTCTGGCCCCGGCTCAGCACCATCCTGCCCAAGCCCTGTGCTGCCGCTGGAGAGGCCGGGCTGGGCCCACCTTGGAGCCCTCCTGATCTAGGCTGGGCAGGGCAGGGGAGGGGTGTGCAGGGAGGCTGGGTGTGGCAGCTTCTGCAGGGCAGCTGTTGGCTCTCAGGCCTCTCCTCTTGGCTGGACCCTCCCCTCACACCCAAAGTCAAACCAGACTGAACCATCTGCAGTTGCCAGAAAGCCCTATCAGGCGTGCTTAGCCAGGGGCTGTCTCCCATGCTGCTCCTGTGCCTCTCCACCCTCTCTGGGGCTCAGCTTGGTTGGCAATTCCTCCAAGAATTGCTTCTTGACCTCCCCACCCTGATCCAGGCTGAAGGACCCTTCTGTGTGCCCCCACAGCTTCCCCTAGTTCCCCAGGGCCTGCCCTGCTCACGCTGCATTGGAATCATCTGTTGACCCCACTCCCACCAGCAGGCCATCAGTCCAGGTCATCTCTGTGGCCGCAGCACCTAACACGGTGCCCAAGGCCGGGCGCGGTGGCTCACGCCTGTAATCCTAGCACTCTGGGAGGCCGAGGCGGGTGGATCGCTCAAGGTCAGAAGTTCGAGACCAGCCTCAGCAAGAGTGAGACCCCGTCTCTACTAAAAAAATAGAAAGAAATTATCTGGCCAACTAAAATATATATAGCAAAAATTAGCCAGGCATGGTGGCGCATGCCTGTAGTCCCAGCTACTCTGGAGGCTGAGGCAGGAGGATCGCTTAAGCCCAGGAGTTTGAGGTTGCTGTGAGCTAGGCTAACGCCATGGCACTCACTCTAGCCCGGGCAAAAAAGCGAGACTCTGTCTCAAAAAAAAAAAAAAAAAAAAAAAAAACACGGTGCCCAGCAAACAGTGGGTATTCAACAAATACTTCTTGAGCTCACAGATGGTTAAAATAGAACAAAAGTGAGAGCAGACTGCAGGCATCTTGTGGGTGCTGCCCCAAAGCCCAGGGTTTCTGGAGCAGTGCCAGGCGCTCAGTGGGTCCTTGGCAAGAGCAAATCAGGGCGTGAGGCCGGGATGCTGACTGCGGCAGTGAGGCACTTACCCAGTTCTGCTGGGAGGTGACTTTAGAGGTGGATCAGGGCAGTCCAGCGGGGAGGCGGGCCAGGGTGCAGGGCTGGGCACCCAGCTGAAATTTCCCTCCAGTCTGCGAGTTTCCAAGGAAGCAGGCAGAAGGGACTTGTCGGGACAGGGCAGCCTGTCCGTCCTGTTACAGATGTGCTGGCGCTCAGATGCCAACGCAGCCAGAGCCCTGCCCGCCTCTGCCCTGGGGAGCCATCGTGGACAAAGGGCAGTGGAGCAAAGCCGGGGGACAGGGAGGGCACCAGGCAGGTGGGAAAGAGAAATGAGAAGGGAGCCGCAGGGAAAACTCAGGGGAACCAGAAGACAGCAGAGAGCCAGAGTGCGCAGAAGAGGGAGACAGAGGCAGATCAAATGGAAAAAATTTATGTCAAAATATACCTCACAGCCCACAAAACCCTTTCCCCAACATTGTCTCACATGAACGCACAACAGCCCCGTGAGGTGTAATTATCCTTTTCTTCCCTTTTATTTTATTTCACTTTTTACACAGAAAACTTCAAAAATACTAAGTAAACATGATAGCTTAACAATGTACCCATCACCCTGCTTCAGCGACAATCACATTGTGCCATTCTCCTTTCACTATATTTTCACCCACTCAACTTTTATTCTTCCTTGACATTACTGTTTTGTAGGAAAATTTACATACGTTAAAACGTACAAATATTAGCTGTACGATGTTGATAAATGTTTACGTCCAAGTAACCCACATCCCTGTCGTAATAGGGTACATTACCATCTTACTGGAAAATGCTTTCACATTCCTTCCCAGTCAGTCCTACCACTCACCTCCGCCCCCAACTAGTCTAATTTCTAACTCTAGACTCAGTTTGCCCAATTTAAACCTCACTTAAGTGGAATCGTGTAATATGTACTCCTGAGCGCCTTGCTTCTTCCTCTCAGCATAATGTCTTTGGGATTCATCCATCTCAATGCATTTATCAGCAGTGTGTCTCTTTTAAATTGCTGACTAGGATTCTACTGTATGAACACATCGGAATTTGTCTGGTGATTTTCCTGTTGAGCATTTGGGCTGTTTCCAGCGTGTGACTATTGTGAATAAAGCTTCTGTGAACATTTGTTTTTGTGCACATGTTTTCCTTTCTCTTAGATAAATACCTACAAGTGGAATTACCACGTCAAACAGTAGGTGTTTATTTAACTTCATAAGAAACAGTCAAACCTTTTTCCCAAGTGGTTGCTCTATTTTGCATTCCCACCAGCAGCGTGTATGCATTCCAGTTGCTCTGCAATCTGGTCCACATTTGGTTGTTGTCAGGCTTTTAAAATTTAGCCATTCTAGTAGGTGCATAGTGATAATCTCATCGTGGCTGTACTTTGTACATCTTAGTGACTAATGATGTCAAGCGATGTTTCATGTGCTTATTGGTGTTCATGTATCTTCTTTTATTAATATGAAGTATCTGTTCAAATCTTTTGTCCAATTTAATAGGATTGCTTGCCTTATTATTGCATCATAGGAGTTCTTTGTGTATTCTGGTAACATGTCCTTTACAAGATTTATGTTTTCTGAATATTTTCTTCAAAGCTGTAGCTTGTCTATTAATTTTTAATGGTGTCCTTTTATCAGATTTATTAAGGCATAATTTGTATAAAATTCACCAATTTTAAGTGTACCAATCAGTGAGTTTTTGACAAATGTAAACAGCCATGTAACCACCTTGAAAAGCACGATGTAGAACATTTCCATCCCTCCAAAAAGCTTCCTTGCACATCATTTTAGTTCATCCTCTACTCCTATCCACTGGAAATCACTAATTGCTTTCTGGCACTATAGTTTTACCTTTTCTAGAATTTCATATTAGTGGAAACTTGCAGTATGTAATCTTTTACATCTGGTTTCTTTCACTTAGCATAATGTTTTCGAGATGCATCCATGCCTTTGCCTGTATAAGTAGTTCCATCTTAACGTTGAATAGTATTCCATTGTAAAGACAGTCTATAATTTGTCCTTTCACCACTTTATGGACGTGTGGTGTTTGTTTCAGTTTGGGGCTGTCATAGATGGAGCTGCTATGAATAATTACATAAATGACTTTGTGTGTTTATTTTCATTTCTCCTGGGTAAATACCTAGAAGTGGATTTGTTGGGTCATATAATAACAATATACTTAACTTTAAAGTAACTATCAAACTGTTTTCCACAGTGGCTATGCTTTTTTGCATTCCCACCAACAAATTATAAGACTTCCATTTCCTCCTCATCCTGCCAACACATCGTATAGTCAGTCTTTTTAAATTTTAGCCATCCTAGTGGTTTTGCAGCGTTATTTTGGCGTGATTTCAATTTATGTACATCTAGTGACTAATGATGTTGTGCTTATTTTCTATTTGCTCACCTTCACTGGTGACATATCGTTTTCCCAGTTCCCTCTATATCGTTTTCCCAGTTCCTAATCAGGCCGTTTGTCTTCTTAGTGAGTAGGAAGAACTTTTTTCTTTAAATATCCTGGATCCAATTCCTTTGTTAGATACATGTTTCACAAATACTTTCTACCCCATTATGGTTTGCCTTTTCACTTTCTTATCAATGTCTTCTAAAATGCAAAAGCTATTCATTTTAATGAAGTCCCATATATTGATTTTTTTTTCTTGTAAAGCCTGTGCTTTCTATGTCCTCTCTAAGAAATCTAGTGGAACCTTAGGTTACAAAGACCTCAAGTCTTTGATGCACCATTTCAAGTTAATTGTTGTTTGTGGTGTGAGATAAGCGCCATTTTTTCCCTTATACATGGATATCCAATTGTTCCAGCACCATTTGTTGAAAAGATCATCATATCCCCCATTGAACTACCTTGCTTGACACCTTTCTGAAAAATTAGTTAACCATCTATATAAATCTATTTCTGGACTCTCTTATCCTGTTCCAGTGACCTAAATGTCTACTCTTTACTATAACACACTGTCTTAATTGCCGTAACTTTGTTGTAAGTCTTAAAATCAGGTAGTAAGTCCTCCAAGCTTGTTCTTTGTTTTTCATATTTTTTGTAGCTATTATAGTCCTTGGCATTTCCATATGAATTTTAGAATCATCTTGTCCATTTCTCAAAAAAACTGCTGCAATTTTGATTGAGGTTTATTTTGGGGAAAATTGACAGCTTCATAATATCAAGTCTTCTGGTCTATGAACATGGTATATTTCTTTCTTTATTTAGATCTTTAATTTCTCCCAGCAATATTTTGTAGTTTTTAGTGTACTGTATAAATTTTACTAAATTGCCCCTAAGCATTTCATGTTTTTATGCCATCATAAGTGTTATTTGCAACTTAAATTTCCAATTGTTACTTTCTAGTGTATAGAATTAGAATTAATTTTGCATATTAAATCTGTATACTGCACCATTGCTAAACTCACTTATTAATCTAGTACCTTAGCTTGCCTGCAGGTTCCTTAAGATTTTCTAGATAGAAAATTATGTTGTCTGTAAACAAAGAAAATTTTGAATCTTCCCAACCAAACAGCATGCCTTTTATTTCTTTTTCTTGAATCATTGCACTGGCTAGGACCTCCAGTACACTGTTGCATAGAAATAGTTATAACAGACTTCCTTGCCTTGTTCCTGATATGAGAGTAAAAACATTCAGTCTTTCACCTCTAAGTATGATGTTACCTATAGGGTTTTTTTTAATAGATGCCCTTGTCCAGGTTGTGTAAATTCCCTTCTATTCCTAATTTGCTAAGATTTTATTAACTATCATGAGTCTGTGTTGAATTTTGTCAAAACTTTCTCTGCATCTATTGACACAGTCATGTTTATTTATCTTAAGTCTGTTTATACGGTATGTTAGTTTTCTACTGTTATCAGAACAGATTTAGTGGCTTAAAACAACACAAATTTGTTATCTTACAGTTCTGGAGGTTAGGAGTCCAAAATGGGGTCAAATCAAGGTGTTGGCAGGACTGCATTTCTTCTGGAGGTTCTAGAAGAGAATATTTTTCTTCGCCTTTTCCAGCTCGTAGACGCTGCCCACGTTCCCTGGCTCCTGGCCCCTTTCCGTCTTCAAAGCCAGCATTTGCTTCACTCTTGTCTCTGCTTCTGCGGTCACATGCCTTTTAGTCTGACTCTGACTCTCCTGCCTCCCTCTTTCATGTATGAGGACCCTTGTGGTTACATGGGGCCCACCCACATAACCCAGAACAATCCCCCACCTCAGAATCCTTAACTTCATCATATCTGCAAAATCTCTTTTGCTATGAAAAGTAGCATATTCACAGGTAGCAATAGGCAGGTGTTCTGCCTACCACATATGGTAAGTCATAGATTGGCCTTTTATTTAATGTGGTAAAAAATACATAATATAAAATTTACCCTCTTTACCATTTTTTTAAGTATACAATTCAGTAGTGTGAAAGACCTCTAGAACCTCTTCATCTGGTAAAACTGAGACTCTATACCCACCAAACAACAATTCCCCATTCAACAATTCCTCCTCTCAGCTTCTGGAAACCACCATTCTACTTTCTGTTTCCATGATTTTGACTACTCTGTCTCCTATAAGTGGAATCACACAGTATTTGTTCATTTGTGACTGTTTATTTCACTCAGCACAATGTCTTCAAGGTTCAACCAAGTTGTATATAGATTGACTTTTGAATATTAAACCAACTTTGAATTCCTGGGATAAATGGCATTTGGTCATGATTTATTACCCTTTTTTTATGTTGCAGAATTTTATTTGCTAAAATTTGTTAAGAATTTTTGTGTCTGTGTTCTTGAAGGATAGTGGTTGGTAGATTTCTTTTTTCTTTTTCCATATAATGTCTTTGAGTAGTTTTGATAGCATGTAATGCTGGCCTCCTAAAATGAGTTTTAAAGTGTGCCCTCCTCTTCTATTTTCTGCAACAGTTTTTGTAGAATTGGTATTTTTTTTCCTTAAATGCTTAGTATCCTGGAAATGGCTTGTACTGCCTCATGAGAATGTGTTGTTAAATTTGCAGAAATTTTGTGAACTGGCTGTTAAATATAGTCATTATTAAAAATTAAATAAATTATATTAAAAATAATAAATACCAAATACTCATCACTTAATATTTTTGCTACATTTTATTAATATCAATGCTATTGAGTATATCTATGACTACTCCATCTAGATGGCATTCTACTGCTTATCTCTTCCTAACTCATAATCAATGATATCACATTGGTAGCATGAAATTGGCCATGGTGGGAGTATTTACTATGGAAATCGGCAAATGCTATGAAACAGGGATTTTTTTCTCTCAGCCAGATGTAAAACATTTACCAGCATACCAGTGGGTAGAATGCACTAGTGAAGCCATCTGATTCTGGAATTTTCTTTATAGAAAGGGTTTGGGGTTTCTTACTATAAATTTAATTCCTTTAATAGATACAGAATATTCAAATTATTTTTTTCTCAAGTGACCTTTGTAGTCTGTGTTTCAAGAAATGTGTCCATTTTGTCTCAGTTGCTAAATTTATTGGCATATAGTTGTTCACAATATTTTCTTAGGCTTTTTCAATGCCTGTAAGACATTCCTTCATTCCTGATATAGGTAATTTGTGTCATCTCTCTTTTTTTCTTGATCAGCCAAGCTAGAATTTTATCAATTGTATTGATCTTTCTGTGGTGTAAGACCTAAAATTTAGGTCCAACATTATGTGCTGCCTTGACAGCTGATAAAATCGGGAGGGCCTCATCTAGCCTAAATTCAAGTTCCCTTTCCCACTCTGCTCCTGTGGATAACGTCCCCTAGCCAAATTCCCTTAATCAAGAGGACCAGGTTCAGTTTCCTGCTTATCCATGAATGGCAGGATTTAGTTTCTTGCCAGCCATGGAATTATTCAGACAAGCTAATCACATCCTCCTGCAGGAACCACAGGGAACCCCACTCTCTTAATACTATAAAACCTGCATCCCAAAGCCTCTGGTAGTTCACTCTGCTCACAAGGGCAACCCCATGTGATTGCTCACCTCTGTTCCCAAGTATAACACCCCGTATGGTATGTGGCAGCCTCATCCCCAGGCTGAGTATTTGTGACTAATAAACTGCTACTGATGGCATCTGCCCAGTGTCAGGTGTTGTATATTCCACCATCCCCATAACTCTAGGGTGGGAATTCCTCCCTTACCAACTGGATTAATAGGAAGCAATTAAAATATTTTTCAAAGAATACGTTTGGGGCTTTTAGATTTTTCTTTTCTCTCTCTCTCTCTCTTTTTTTTTTTTTCTATTTTATTGATTCCTGCTCTTGTCTTTTCATTTCCTTCATTGAATTTTTTTTTTTTTTTTTTGAGACAGAGTCTCACTCTTTTGCCTGGGCTAGAGTGCCGTGGCATCAATCTAGCTCACAGCAACCTCAAACTCCTGGGCTCAAGCGATCCTACTGTCTCAGCCTCCCGAGTAGCTGGGACTACAGGCATGTGCCACCATGCCCGGCTAATTTTTCTATATATATTTTTAGCTGTCCATATAATTTCTTTCTATTTTTAGTACAGACGAGATCTTGCTCTTGTTCAGTCTGGGCTTCATTGAATTTAATTGGATTTAATTTTCTCTTTTCTTTTTCTAGTTTCTTTTGTTGAAAGCTCAGGTGATTGATTAGAGAACATTTTTTCTAACATAAGCATTTAATGCTGTGTATTTATATCTAAATGTTGATTTAGCTGCAGCCCAGAATTTTTGATAAGTTGCATGTATGCTTTTTTATTCAGTTCAAAATATTTTCTAATTATCTTTTATATTTGGTTTCTTTAAAAGTCTTTCATCTAATTTCTAAATATTTGGGGAATTTCCTAGATATATTTTAGTTATTGATTTATACTTTTTTTTCACTGTGGTTAGAGAACATATTTTGTGATTTCAAACTTCTTAAATCTTGAGACCTGTTTTATGGCCCAGAATATTGTCTATCTTGGTAAATCTTACCTGTACACTTGAAAAGAATGTGTATTCTGCTGATATTGGGTAGCGTGCTCCATAAATGTCAATTAGGTCAAGTTGATTGATGTTGTTCAAATCATCTGTACCCTTACTGATATTCTTTCTACTTGTTCTACCAATTACTGAGAGAAGAGTGTTGAAATCTTCAACTGTAATTGTGAATTTGTCTATTTCTTTTTCAGATGTATCAGTTTTTGCTTCATATAATTTGAAGCTCTGTTACTAAATGCATAAACATTTCATATTTTTATTGTCCTACTGATTATTTGACCTCTTTTTCATTAAGAAATATTTCTCTTTGTCCTTTGTAATATTCAAAGTCTACTTTGGTCAATATTAACATAGTCTCCCTAATATCTTTTCATTAGTGCTTACATGGCATATATTTTTCTATCATTTTACTTTTAATCCCTTTGTTTTATTTAGAGTGCATTTCTTATAAACAGCATGTAGCTAAATCTTGCTTTTTTTAAAATCCAGTCTGACAATTGCTGCCATTTAATTGGAGTGTTTACACTATTTACACTTAATGTAATTATCACTCAGTATTGCTGGGTACAAATCTATCTTCTTGCTATTTGTTTCTTATTAGTCCAATTTGTTCTATGGTCCTTTTGTATCTCTTTTCTGCTTCTTTGGGAATAATTGGGAATATTTCATGATTCCTTTTTACCTCCGCTACTGGTTTATTAGCTGTTTCTCTTTATTCTATTTTTAGTGGTTGCTCTACACTTTACAATATGCATCCTTAGCTTACCTTAAAATTATCTTTACCATTTCACATATAGGTTAAAACAGAGGTCAATAAATTTTAATAAAGGGCCAGATAGTAAATATTTTAATTTTGCGGGCCATATAATCTCTGTTGTAACTTCTCAACTTTGCCATTGAAGCAAAAGCAGCCACAACTTATACATAAATGAATGAACATAGCTGTGTTCCCATAAAATTTTATATACAGATGCTGAAATTTGCATTTCATATAATTTTCACATATCACAAAATATTACTTATCTTTTGACTTTTTTCTCACCATTTAAAATGTAAAAACCATTCTTTGCTTGTGGGCCATAGAATAACAGGTAGATGGCTGGATTTACCTTGTGGGCTATAATTTGCCACCCCCAGTATAAAAGCTTTATAACAATATACAGTAAAATTTAGTTTTTCTTCTCATCCTTTATGATATTGTTGTCACATAATTTTACTTCTACATATGCTACAAATCCAAAATACATTGCTATTATTGTTGCTTCATATATTTAGGAATTTTTTACTTTTAAATGAGAGAAAAAAATTATATTTATCTATGTATCTACCATTGTCAGTGCTGGTCATTTCTTTGAGTAGATTCAGATTTCTATATGGCATAATTTTTCTTCTTCTTGAGATTTTCCTTTAATTTTTTTTTTTTTTTTTTTTTTTGCAAAGCAGTTCCACTGGGAATGAATTCTCTCATCTTGTTTTGTCTGAAAGTCCTTTATTTCATCTTCATTTATAAAAGATATTTTACTTGCTATAGAATTATAGGATGCAGAGGTTATTTTTTGTTTGTTTGTTTTCTTTTTTGTAGTACTTTAAAGATGTCATACCCTGTCTTCTGGCTGTCATATTTTGATGATAATTCTATTGCTATTCTTCAGTCTCTGTACATAATGCCTTTTTTCTCTGCCTATTTTTGAGATTTTTTCTCTTTTTCACTGATTTTCAGATATTCAATTATAATAATCTTGGTGTAAGTTTTTTTTATTTTTATTCTACTTGGTTCATTGACCTTTTTGGACCTGTGGGTTTATACTTTTTATCAAATTTAGGGACATCTTAGCTATGAATATTTCAAATAATTTTTTCATTTCTCCCCTATCCTCTCTTTATGAAACTCCAATTACATGTATATTAGACTGCTTGACATTGTTCCACAGGTCGTTGAAGTTCATTTTTTAATCCAGTATTTTTCTCTTGGTGCTTGATTTCACATAATTTATATCGCTGGATCTTCAAGTTCATTGATCCTTTCTTCTGTAGTGTCTAATCTTCTGTTAATCCCATCTAGTGTATTTTTTATTTCAGATATATTTTTTATCTCTAGAAGTTCTTTTGTATTACTCAGTTCTCTCTCATTATGTTCATGTTTTCCTCTACCTTCTTTAACCCATGAAGCATATTTATAGTGACTCTCTAAACATTCTTGTTTGTTAATTTTATTATATTTGTTTTTCTATTGGTTGATTTATCTCTTGATTATGGGTCATATTTTTCATATTCATTTTATGTCTAGAAATTTTTTGGGGGGGGCTGGTGGTTTTTTGCTTTTTTTTTTTTTTTTTTGATACAAAGTTTTTCTCTGTCACCTTGGCTGGAATGCAGTGGTATTATCATAGATCACTGCAACCTTAAACTTCTAGGCTTCAAGTGATCCTCCTTCCTCAGGCTCCCAAGTGTCTGGGACTACAGGCACACACTACCACACCTGGGTAATTTTTTTATTTTTTTGTAGAGATGAGGTCTTGCTATGTTGCCCAGGCTAGTCTTGAACTCCTGGCCTCATGCAATTCTCCTGCCTTGGTCTCCCAAAGTACTGGGATTACAGGCATGAGCCACCACACTTAGTCTGGAAATTTTTATTAAATGCTGGGCATAATAAATTTTACATTATTTGGTTCTGGATTTTGTAGTATTTTTTTTAAGCAGTATTGGACTTTATTTTGGTGCAGAGTTAAGCTGAGCCCTTTCAAGCTTTGTGATTAAGCTTTGTTAAAGTGGGTTCACTGCAGCCTTTAGACCAGAATTAATTTTGCTTGACTGCTAAGGCATTACTCTTCTGAGAATTCTATCCAATGTACTGTAAGGTCTCTCAATTCTGGCTGGTAGGAACACAAGTTCTAAGTTCTATGTAAGTTCCAGAAATTGTTCTGCCCCTCTTCTCCCTCTCAATTCTTCCCAGCTTTGGGTCTTTTCCTTCATACATTGCAAATCAGTAGCCAAAGACTCAAGGGACAGCTTTGCAGATCTCAGAATTCTGTCTCTTTCTGTGAAGCTTTCTCCTCTTTGGTACCCCACCCTGAAAGTTCTAGGACTTGGCTCCCCTGAACTCCAATCACTTTCTCTTCAATTCAGTGAGACCATCAGGGCTGCTTTGCTTCTCTTCCTTTGTGACCTTGAAACTTCCTCCAGACAATAAGCTGAAGCAATTGTAGGGCTCTCTTCATTCGTTCCCCTTCTCTCAAGGATCACAGCCTTGCACTGACTATTGTGTAGTATCTAGAAAACATTGTTTCATAAATTCATCCAGCTTTCAGTTATTTAAAGGGACAGGGTAAATCTGGTTACTGTTGCTCTACCATGCTGAAAGCAGAAATGTTTACTGATGAGCAAAGTTTGTTTTTTCTAAATTTTAATGAAGCCTAATTTATCATTTTTTTCTTTTATCATTATTGATTTCACTGTTTAAGACATTTTTGCCACTTTTAAGCCTCTAAAATATTCTCCTATGTTTGCTTAAAAAAACTTTATAGTATTAGCTGCTATATTTATATCTATGATCTAACTCTAACTTTTTGATATATAGTATAAGGTTCAAAGGTCAAGCTTCATTTTTTTCTGACTAAAGATGTCTAATTGTTAGAGTGCCATTTGTTGAAAGGTTTTCTTTTCTCTGTAGAATTGCTTTAGCACCTCTGTCCAAAATCAACTGTATTACTGCAAGTCTATTTCTAGAATCTCTACTGTGTTTCATTGATCTACTTGTCTATCCATATGCCAATACAACACTATCTTGATTGTTGTAGTTTTATAGTAAGCCTTAAAGTAATCTGGAATAAATTCTTCAGCTTTGTTTTTCTTTTTCAGGATAATTTTGGTCCTTTGTATTGTACTTTCATATATTTTCATAAGCCTATAAAATGCTAACAGCAAGGCTTTTTAGAGTTATGACTGGAATTACATTAAAACTATAGATTAATTTGGCAAAGATTCCATCTTATCAATGTTGAGTCTTACCACTTATAAATATGGCTTATTTCTACCTCATTTTGGTCTTTTTTAATTTCACTCAGCAATGTTCTGTCATTTTCAGTGCACAGTTCTTGCATATCTTTTGTTAAAGACTTTCCTAAGTTTTTTGTCATTTATAATGCTATTATAATTGGAATCTTCCCTCTTCAATTATTTTTCCAATTGCTAGTGTGTAGAGGTATAATTTATTTGTATATATTGACCTTGTGTTCTGTATCCTTGCTAAATTCACTTATTAGTTCTAGTAAGGTTTTTATTCACATAAACTATCATGTCATCTGAGAATACATACTGTTTTACTTCTTCCTTTCCAATATTTATGTTTTTCATTTCTTTTTCTTGTCTTGTTTCAGTGGCTATGATATCCAGTACAATGTTAAATAGAAGTAGTGAAAGTAGACTTTCTGGCCTTTTTCCTCATCTATGGGGAAATAATTCAGTCTTTCCCAATAAGGGTGATTTTAGCTATACATTTTTCATAGATGCCCTTTGTCAGATTGAGAAAGTCTCTCATTTTCTTAGTTTTCTAGGAGTTTTTATTCTGAATGAGTGGGATTTTGTCAAATGCTTTTTGTGATTATTGAGGTAATAATATGAATTTTCTCCTTTAATCTCTAAGAGATGAATTACAATAAGTGATTTACAAATATGAAATGGATAAACCTCATTAGTCAGCTATATGATCTTTTTTATATATTGTTGGATTCAGTTTAAATAAAATAATATAGCTTTAAATAACTCATGGGTCAAAGAAAAAATAAAATGGAAATTTAAAAATATTTTGAACTAAACAATAATGAAAATACAACATATCAACATTTTATTTGATTTCCAAATATTTGAAAATTTCCAAAGACCTTACTAATTTCTAATTTAATTCCATTTTGGTCAGAAAAAATACTGTATAATATTTCAATCTTTTGAAATTTATTGAGACTTGTTATTTTACCAAGCATATGATCCATCTTGGTGAATGTTTCATGTACACTAAGGAGGAAAATGAGTATTTAGCAGTTTTTATGTATAGTATTCTATAAATGTCAATTCACCCAAGGAAGTTAATAGTCTCATTCAAATCTTCTATATTCTAACTGAACTTTTGTCTAACTAAGCTACCAATTATTGAGATAAAATATGCAACTATGATTGTGAATTTGTCTATTTCTCAAATTTTGTTCTGTCAGTTTTTTCTTTGTGTATTTTGAAGCTCTATTATTAGATTTAGTACAGATTATAATAATTATTACTAATTATTAGATTTTAGTACATATTTATAGTTATTATGCTTCCTTAATGTATTGAACTCTTTATCATTATGAAATATCCCTTTATTTCCGGTAATATTTTTTGTCTTGAAGTTTATTTTGTCTGATATTAATATAGCAACTCCACCTTTCTGATGAATTATGTTTCAATGGTATATCAGTAAGGGTTTTATCAGAGAAACAGAACCTACTGGAGATCTATTTCTATATAGATACAAATATATACATATCTATCTATATATATCTAGAGAGAGAGAGGAGAGAGAAAATTTCAAGGAATTGACTTATGTCACCATGGGGCTAGCAAATCTGAAATCTGTAGGGTAAGGTAGACTGGTAGGCTGGAAAATCTCCAGCAGCAGCTGAAGCTGTAGGCAGAATTTCTTCTTTCTCTGGGAAACTTCGTTTTGCTCTTAAAATCTTTCAACTGATTGGATAAGACCCACCTGGATTATGGAGGATAATCTCCCTCACTTTAATATGCAATATACATTCACAGCAACACCTAGATCAGTGTTTCATTGACTAGCTAAGTGGGTACTATAGCCAAGCCAAGTTGACATGTAAAACGAACCATCACAAACGGTATTTTTTTTTCCATCCTTTTACTTTCAAACTGTTGGTGTTTTTGTATTTAAAGTGCATCTCCTATAGTCAGCCCAAACCTAGGTCCTGCTTCTTTGTTCAGTTGGATAACTATACATTTTAATTAAAGTATTTATCAATTTTATCAATAATCTATCAAATTACATTTGATACAATAATTGATACATTTGGGTTTAGGTCTGCCATTTCCTATTTGTTTTCTATTTATTTCATCTGTTTTCTTATTCATTTGTTCTTCCTTTCTTGACTTCTTTGGAATTAATCAATTATTTTTAATATTTTATTGTGATCTCTCTGTTAACTTTTTGACTATTTTTCTTTGCATTTTAGGAGTTGTTCCAGGTATTACAATATGCATCTTTACTCACTGCAATGTACTTAGAGTTAATATTGCAGTGCTTCACATAAAATACAGGACACTGTTGCAACAAGAATAGTTCCACTTACATTTACCTGCACACTCTGCACTGCTTTTGTCATATATATTAACTTACAGAGGTAGTAAAGCCCTCATGACAGTGTTATAATTTTTGTTTTAAACAGTCATATGTATTTTAAAGAATTTAAGAAAAGATAAAATATTAATAGTCTTTTATATTTACCCACATATTCATCATATCTGATGATTTTTCCTGAAAATCTGAGTATCCATCTGGCACCGTTTCCCTTCAGCCTGAAAAATCTCCTTTAACATTTCTTGTAGCATAGTTGTGCTTCTAACAAATCTTCTTCATTTTTATCTTAAAATTTACTTATTTTGCCTTCATTTTCGAAAACAGTTTTGCCAAATATAGAGCTCTGGGTTGTCAAGGTTTGGTTTTGTTTTTTCCTTTCAGCATTTTAAAGATGCTTCCCAGTCGTGCTATGACCTCTATCATTTCTTATGAGAACTTGGCCATGATTTGTACCATTATTCCTCTCTGTATGCTTTTGTATATTCTCTTTACCTCTGGATTTCATCAGGCTGATCATTAGCTGCCTTGGTGTGGTTTTCTGGGTATTTAACTGGCTTGGCATTCACTGAGCTACTTGGATCTCGATGTTGTTATCCTTCACCAAATTTATGAAGTTTGGGGCCATTACTTCTTTAAATGTTTGTCTGATCCATTCTCTCTCTAACCTTTCCTTCTCTGACTCCAGTTACATTCATCTTAAACTCTTGATTCTGTTCCACAGATCTTCCCAGTGCTCTTCATTTTTCTTTAATATTTTTCTCTTTTGTCCTTCAGGTAGAATAATTTCTGTTGGTCTATATACAAGTTCACTAACTCTGTTTCCTGCCATCTCCAATCTGCTATTAAGCTCATCCAGTAAATGTTTTATTTATTTATTTTTTTGTAATTTTCAGCTCCAGAATTTTCATTTGGTTCTTTTATTATAGTATGTTTTTTTCTGCTAACATTCCCCATCTGTTCATTCATAATCCATATATTTTCCTTTAAGTTCTCAAATATATTTCTAACAGTTGCTTTAAAATCTTTGTCTGCTAATTGCAATATCTGGATCATCTCAGGGTTGGAGTCAACTAACTGATTATTTTTTAATTGAGTATGGATCATGTTTTCCTGTTTCTTTGCATGTCTAGTAAGTTCTGATTAAATACTGGACATTAGGAATCATATGTCATAGAGACTCTGTATTCTGTTATATTTCTTTGAAGCAAAATTTTTATTCTAGCTTCAAGTTAACTTGGCTAGACTCAAACTCCAAGCTCTGTCTCCCCTGTAGTGAGCACATCTCAAATCTTTGCTCAGTTCTTTCAGCTTCTGGCCACTGCTTTTTTCCCATGCCTCCTGGGGTCTCCCTCATGCTTGATAGTTTAGCTTAATAACTTAGCAATCAACAGAGCATGGAGTCTGTTTTTATATTAGACACTGGGGTTCACCCTCTCTGCAGCTTTCTCTCTTTTAGGACCACCCTCTCCCTCAATTTTCTGATTGCTCTGCCCTAACACCTCAAACTAGTAAGTCTGCAGATTCCACCGCTGCATCCACCCATGTGGTGTGCCCTCAGGAAAAGGCTACAGACTCAAATTCTCACTCACTGCAGTTTATGTTTTTAAGGGCAGACATCTCTTCGGTTTCTGCCTGCTTTTAGTCATGCTCCAATGTCTTCAAATAAATGGTTTTTACAAAAAATATTTTGTCTAGATTTTATAATTGCCATCTGCTGCTGGTAGCTGCTTGCAGGAGGAGAGAGGAAGCTAAAGCTAATCTTCCACTACTGGAAGCCAGAACTTCAGTATATCTTTTTATACAGGAAGAAACTGAGGCCCAGAGAAATATCACTGGCATCCTCAGTCTCATGACTCATAATCAGCTTCAATATCCAAGTGTTGCCACAGTTGATTGACGGGGGCAGGGGGCTCCTCTGATTTTTTCTATCTTGAAATGCCCATATCTCCCTCCCTCTTCTCACCCTGCAAACAGCTTTACTCCATATCTCATGTGAGGTGTGAACACTTAACTGACTGTCCATTCACGAATTGCACTTGCCTTTTTCCTCAGCTCCCAGTACAACTGATGGGGCATCATGGTGGCTGCTGGCCACACAGATGCTGAGTAAGACCCGTGGTAGTGATGCAGAGGCTGCCGGCAGCACCCTGGCCATGGCAGGCTCTTGTTGTCTACCACTGAGTACTGGGGAGGAAAGGAAGGATACTGCAAACAGGATCTCAGCCCATGAGTGCTGAGTTTAGTCCTGAATCTGCTGCACAATAGCTTTGAGATCTTATATAATTCTAATCATCATTGTAAACTTGAGTTTCCTATGTGTGTAGATTGACAATTCACAGTATTAGGTATTGTTCTAAAGATCAAATAGAAGAGTATATATACTTTACAAACTGTAAAGTTCACAAATATGAGTCCTCCTAGTTGTTGTCAGTGCCTGGCAAGGATGGCAGATGGTGACCGTGGCCACATGAACACAGTGATTGTTGCCACAACTGGGGCAGAGGGAAGACTCCACGGGCAACCCTCTGAGGGTAAACTGGGTAGTAAAGCCAACAGAAGTACACAGAGGTGCCCCAAGGATTGTTCATAAATATGAAGCTGAAAAGATTTGGAAACTCCCACATTTAGTCACAGGAACCAACGTGCACGCAGAGAGACAGGACTGGACAGTGATCATAACCAAAAATAAGCAGCCCACGTGTTTGATGCGTATCCCGTTTGGAAAAAGACCATGGTAACCCACAAGTGATGGGTGGCAGGAAGCCAGAAAAAGAAGACAGAATGTTTGCATGAGATCCAGAGGTTCATAGGGGAGACCTCCCATTTGGAGAAAGGAGACACTTCAGGCACCCGAGGGGCATGTTCTGTTGGGGGACAGGGAAGTTCATCGGGCCTCACTAAGGATTTCCTGGTGACACTTCACAGCAATGGGCAAACCACCGTACGTTCTGAATCCAAGCCCACGGAGAAGCTTGAAGACCTATTCAGCAGCCCAGAGAAGCACCGCGTTTGGCAGACCCAAGTGTTGCACACTCCACGCTCCTTCCAGCAGCAGCTCACATGCTTGGCACACGCACTGTTCTAGCCTGCATGTGTCTCCAAATATCACCACATTTGTGAGGATGTCTGACAACTCTGCGAGACACTGGCGTGATGCTTTCTTTTTCAGTCTCCTGGAAGTTTATCACGAACGCTTCCCAGGAGATAGACTGCCTCAGGCTGTACTGACAGAATCGACCTTCAGGATCTGAAAGCAGTGGACAGACTCCACATTGTGACAACCCCACGCCCCACGTACACAGTAGGTGCTGTCCCTTGCGAAGGCCTGGCATGGGGTCCAGCCAGGCACCTGACGTGACTGTGGGCATGGCGACAGTGGTTATGGTCATAGCTTACCCTTGGCGTGGTAAACCTGGACAGAGTCTCGGGACAGGCACACTCCGGGGTGGGGGAAGGGGCCTTGGTGAGGGAAGGGGGTCTGCAATCCAACAAGCGATGACTTGAGGTGGCTGCAGGGAGTGGGGAGGGGCTGGCCCAACGCGTGAATCCCACGTACACTTTGCGTTTGTGTGACCCTGGACTTGTCAGGAGCCTCCTGACTGCTCACTCACTCAGATTCGTTCTCCACACAGCAAGCAGCCAGAGGGATCTTCCTGAAACGTAAATTGGATCTTGCCCCACCTCCCTCCTTCACTCCCCTGCTCAACCTGAATCCCTTCCATGGCTTCCCATTGCTCTTGGGATAGAGACTCAGTCCTTAAGATGGTCCAAAACCCTACAAGGTCTGGCCCTGCCATTGCATCCTCTGAGCTTGGCACACAGTAGGTGCTTAGTGAATGAATGGCCGTCCTCGGGCCAGTGACTTAACAGCTGAGTGTTACCCTGATAACCAACCTCCTTATTTGGTGAAGCAGATCAAACGAGCCAACTCAAATGAAAGTGCTCCCTAAAGTTGTCAAGGGCTTTGGAAGTGGTGGGCGTTCTTCTCTCTAAAATGAAATGTGGGAAGGGGAAGACTGGCCAAGGGGGCGCAGAGGGGATGAGGAGGGGACGGGATCCCCGAGTGGCGAGGCCGCGCACCCACGTGGGAGTGATGGGAAGAAAGCAGCACCCCGGCTCTCAGCGCTCCTGGGCCTGCCCTGGCTCGTTTGGCTTTGATGGCCGCTCCCACCCCCCATAAAGGCCGATTTCATGGGCAACGCCGGCATGGGCTTTATGTCCGCCCCCAGGTTCCCTGCCCCGCCAGCTTGTTTTTGTTCTAAAGGGGTCCAGCTAGTATGTGCTGGGGGTGCACTTCGTGCTGGGAGGGAGCCGAGTCGTACTCATTAAGTATCCCAGTTCTGTCTCTGGGTCAGTTTCCCTGGCCCTGGGCCCCCTCCCCTCCTTGCAGGTAGGCACCATGTTGCATTAATTCATTTCCCATCCCTACACCAGCCACAGACTGGCACAGAGCGGGCGCTCAGCACAGGCTTGCTGGAGGCGCAAATGAGCTCATGGAATGCTCACAAGTGCCCTCTGCAGTGGGCGTTTATTATTGTCATCGACATGATGAGGAATCTGGGGCCCAGGGAAGTCCCCTCTCCAGGATCATGCAGCTTGTAAAAAAGTGTGCTGGTGTGGGGATGCTGAGGGCTGAAACGAGCTTCTCAGGAGATTCCCTGAGCTTGGTGGCTTTGCATAGCTCGCTTCAGGGCAGAGAGAGCCCACCCCGACACACAAGCCTAACCCCACCGGCCAGTCCATGCGGGAATGGGCTGTCTGGGCCTGGCACTGAGTGGCGGTAACGGTGGCCGCTGTGGAAGTGGCATCTGCTGTGCTGAGCTCCTGGCGCCTGGGAGGATTCATACCCTGGGCGACCTACTTTTCACAGCACTGCATGTGAGAAAATGACACTATCCCATGGCACACTGGAGTAAGGTGACGGGCGGCAGGAGAGGACCATCTGGAGGGCCGGGTAAGGGAAGATGCCACTTTACGACACACGAGTAACTCACTCTTGGCACACTGGCATACCATGCCCACAGGACTCTGCTCTCAGCAGGTGGGACTGTACGACTTCCAACCCCTCTGACCAAGGCTCTCTGCCTCTCACACGGAGCCCCGAGACACTGGCTTCCCCTCCTCACAGCCTGCCCCCATCTCCCTAAGCCCCACTGCCCATCGGGACCTGGAGCCTCCTCCCCTGCCCCAACTCTCCCTCTTCCTGTCGAGCCCATCAGATTGCCAGGTTGCCTGGGTTCAAATCCTGGCTCCATGATGTTCTGACGGTGTGATCTTGGGCTGATTTGTTTATGTCTTTGCCTCAGTTTTCTCATCTGTAAAATGGGAGACATGATGGCATCTATCTCCTAGGGTTGTTGTGCAGGATCGTGGGACACACACTGCTGCAGGCACTAAGGAGATGCACAAGGAATGTCTGCTCTTGTTATTACCCACCTCCCCCACAACACACGGCTCAGGAGCTTTACCCTCAGCCAACTCGTAACGCCCAGCCTGTTCCTCACAGTCGGCTCTCAGCCTGAATCATGCCTTCAGCAAACGCATGGTGCGGGGCACGTGGCAGAGTAGACAAGATCCTGGGGACGACCTGCTGGCTCTGCAGAGTCCACACTGACTGCAGCTGGGAATTGGCCTGCACATTTGAGAGCTAAGGACTAAGCAATGCGTACATGCCTGCTGGATCCGTAGTCTCCAAAGGACAGCAGGCCACTCGCCAATGGGGACCAGCCTCTGAGCTGGTCATCTGAGCACCCTAGGAAACAGTCTATGAAAATCTCCCTCCTTCATTTTCTCACTGGACTTGGGGGATGGATGTCTGTGCCACAATGGAACCAACTTCCACCCCGTAAGTCTTTTCTGGTATCCAACTTCAATCCCTGCTGCTGTAGTTAACTCATGAACTATGCTCTGGCCTGAGAGGTGAAGAGGAAAGGATCATCACTCTCTTCCCCAGCCTCACCCAGGGAAGGCAGTCATCAAGCTAAGGAGAGAGGGGGTGTTCTTGAACATCAGAGTGAACACACGAGAAGAGGACAGTTCAGGAACTCAGGGGACTTCCAGCTGGCCCTTCCTCAGGGGTCAGAAGCCTGGCACCCAGACAGATGCCCTGCAGCTCAGCCTGCCCAGCTCCAGGTACGGCCCATCAGGGGAGGCAGCCTGGCACACTGTGGCACATCCTGGTTCCCTTGTCCACAACAGATGTGCATGAACATCTACACACTGACCAACCCTGCCACTGTCAGACTGTGAAGGGTCCCAGGACCAGGGGAAGCCAGGGAAGCAGCTGGGGCCTGAGCGCCAAGATACTGGCCTGGGGGCCTGGCCTCCTGGGATCTGACTCTGGCATGTTCCAAGGTGAGGTCCCACTCTGGTTCTTGGGGTCAGGATCCAGGCACAGGAGGCCACCTCCACCCCTCAGGGGACTGAATCAAACCAGGACCCAGCCAGTGGCTGCTTATCTGCCCAGCGGGCTCCAGAGGAGGCAGGGACAACCCTGCCGTTCCTCTTAGGGTGAAGGGGGAAAACGAGGAGGGGCAGCAGGGGCAGCTTCCCTGAACACAGCCGGGGCACCCGAGTGGGGCCACAGACACACAGGGCTGCACGTGCCCTCTCACCCTAGCAATTCCTAGTCGCCCACCTTGGGTAACCAAGAGTAGTGGGATAGAAAAGTAGATGGGCAACTGGCCCCATGGGGAGCCTCCTGCAGTGGCCCAGACAGGCAGGAAGGCAGAAGCTGGAGGGGCTGCCTCTGAGAGGCCCCGGAGGAGTAAAATCACACCACGTGGCCCTCGCTTGCTGAGGGCCTGGACACAAGCCCCAGTCTGGAGACAGGGTGGTTTGAGCAGTGTCTGCACTCAGAGATGGAGGCATGAGTCTCCCAGCCCAATCCCAGCTCTGTCCTTTGCCGGTTCTGTCTTTCCCAGGTCACTTGGATTCTCCAAGCCTATGATCTTCTCTTCAAAAGGGAAGGGAGACAGTCTATTCCTGGTGCCCGCTCCCCAGGGAAGGTAGGGGAAGGGGAAGGAAACAGGAGAGGCAGCACCAACACCTTTTCCCACCTGCCAGAGACCCTGCTCTCTCGCTCTCTCATTGGCCAGAAAACCAGGTGTGGCCAATCAACTGTCCCTTGCCCCACCTGACGTGAGATCTAACTCACACCTTCTCCATCTCAAACACACAACAGTCCAAAGTCGGCCGGGCGTGGTGGCTCACGCCTGTAATCCTAGCACTCTGGGAGGCCGAGGCGGGTGGATCGCTCGAGGTCAGGAGTTCAAGACCAGCCTGAGCAAGAGTGAGACCCCGTCTCTACTAAAAATAGAAAGAAATTATCTGGCCAACTAAAAAAATATATAGAAAAAATTAGCCGGGCATGGTGGCGCATGCCTGTAGTCCCAGCTACTCAGGAGGCTGAGGCAGGAGGATCGCTTAAGCCCAGGAGTTTGAGGTTGCTGTGAGCTAGGCTGATGCCACGGCACTCACTCTAGCCCGGGCAACAGAGTGAGGCTCTGTCTCAAAAAAAAAAAAAAAAAAAAACAGTCCAAAGTCCCCTGCTTTCTGTGGGGCAGAGTTGCAGAAACCTGGATTAAAACCCTGTGGCATCAGTCACTTACTAGCTATGTGACATTGAGCAAGACGTAACCACTCTACCAACGGCCACCCTTTATTTGGCTGTTATTCTGAGCCAGACCTCGGCATAAGCATTTGCCCCCAGCCCTGCAACAACCTTAGCAAGTGTCAAGAACCAGGGAGGGACCTCGCATGCCAGAGCCAGCCCCCAGGAGGCCAGGTCCCCAGGGAAGTGTCTGGGAGCTCAGATGAGAAAACTGAGGTTCCAAGAGGTTGTGTAAGTTGGCACCGTGACACAGCTGGGACGGTGGCGGAGTCTGGGCCACTATTCCAGGCTGAAGGAGGCGCTGGCGTGCTGCCCTCCCCGAGCACCGGGCAGGCAGAGAGCAGGTCTCCGTGGAAGCCGCTGCCCAGCGCAGGTGGGAACTCACATGAGGCTCGTTCCCGGTTTCTCTGCCCGTCGCCTTTCGGAGGGAACCGGACTGCGGTTCCTCATTCTCACCACAGGGTGTCCCCACGCCACTGTCCCACCAGCCGCCGGGGCCGGGCTGCCTTTGACTGCGCCCTTCCGTGGTCTGGCCCCGTCCCCCGGCTGCTAGTCAGCCCCTCTCCTCCTGTTTTGCCTTGGGGGCGACAGCACTGACTCCTGGGGAGTGTGAGGGCTGTCGCCAGCCCACAGCCCCCGCCTTGTTGGGTTCAGTGGCCTGGAACAGAAGTGTCATCTCCCCGTGGCCTCTCTGAGCTTCTCCCAGTTCCCCCACACCTTGCCGGCTGGGCAGGAGGCTCAGCTAGGGCCTGTCCCCAGAGAGTCGTGGTGAAAGAGCTTTGGGGAAAGCCTGCGCCCTCCTAGGTGGGCCTTCGCCTGTCTGCACCTGCCCAGAGACCCCTCCCCGGCCTGGCGTGGCAACTGCTGGCTTCTCTGTTGCTTCCTGTCTTCCGCAGCCCACGTTCTCATGACCTTCCCCCCATGAGGGTAATTAGGAGAGAGCTGCTTACCTCCTTTTGGAAGATTCCATGAGACTATGTAGGTAAAAAGTAATTTTGTAAGCTCTTTATTGCAATATAAATGTAGGTTGCCAAAAATAGGGAAACTGAGGCTTCACAAGGTTACATGACTTTCTCAAAGCCACACAGCAAGTCAGCAGTGGCCCCAGGAGAGGAGCCCAGGACTCCTGATCCCAGCCTGGGCCATTCTCCCAGGAAATCGCACTTGGCTTTAGGATGACCTCCTGTGTGTGACCTAGTCCAGGGCACGGAAAGGGCAGCAGAGCAGAGATCCCGGGGAGGGAGAGGAAGCTGGGGGTGAAGGGGTTAAGGGGGCCTGGAGCCAGGATGGCTGAAGACTGTTAGCAGACCAGGGAGGGGCCTGGCTTTGATTAGGCCCCCAAAGCCATGTGGAGAATCAGACTCTGGAGATGTGCTGGTTTTATGCGGGCAGATGGCATGAATTACAGGGGCTTTCATGGGGCACAGGGTTCCTGCCCACAGTGCCTCTGACAGGGGTTGCAGTGGGGGACCTCGTCCCCAACAATTCCATCTGCTCCAGCCCGCTGTGCCTCTCTGTGTGTGGCACAATACCCCCGTCCACCACCCCACAACCACCCCCAGGCACCTGAGAGGATGCGCCAACACCCAAAGGAGAGAGAGCCGTGTCAGGATGGCGGGACCTGCCTGGAGCCATCGTATGATGGGCAAATCAGCATCTGGCCCCGTGAATCGTGAGCAGCCAGTTGAGCACAGCCGTGTCCCATTTGACCCCAAGCTAACTGCAGGAACTTGGACAGTCATCAAATCACAGCCTTGATGGTGAGGGGCTTGGTGGCCATCCTGTCCAAACATTTCAACAGAGGCCCACATGGTTGCCTGAACTTGGCACTGGACTGGAACCCTGAACTCCTGGCTCTTAAACCAGTGCCTTTTCATGACCACACTCCATCATCACACAGCCTCTCTGCGTCTGTGTCCTCAGCTAACCTGCAACACCTGTTTGGCCTCCCTCACAGCTGACGTGAAATGAAATGTTGGCTGCAAAAGGTTTTGAAAAGTTAAAACCGTGATGCAAATGATTGCAGTATTATTGCAGTGTCATGAGCAGAAACCAGGGAGTGCGTGGAGTTCCCTGGGAGTGGGCTACCGGCTCTGCCCACGGAGAAGTCCAGCTGACACCCCTGGCCCACACAGGCCCTCTTCATTTTGGCTCAGCCCAAGCAAACATCACTAGGAGGATGTGTCCTTCTGCAAAACAAACAAAAAGCCCTCTCTTCATGCATCCCAAAGTCCAACAAAAATTATTTTCAACCACCCCCACCCAGGGGAATTCTTCCCACGATTGCATCCCATTCCTGCATGGGTAGGGGTTGGATGGAGGGATCAGGGATAGAGAGTTGACAACTGATTCTCACACCACTTTGGATACAATCTTAGCTATTCAGAAAACAACCTTAGCGATGTCTATCAAACTTAAGGTCCATCTCTCAGATGCAGCAATTCTTCTAGAAATTTATCCCTCAGTTGTATGTGCACACATATGCTTGTACAGCACTGTCCCTTGCAGCTTTGTTTATAATAACAAAAGACTGAAAACAACCTAAATGTCCACCATTAGGGGACGGGTAAATAAATTATGGTACCCATACTAATAGCAGGCAAAGAATGGAATAGATTTATATGTGTATACAAATGAAATAATTACATAAAGATCTCTAACATATGTTAAGAACAAGTCATATATGAAACAGTGTATGTACTATGTTCCTGTTTATGGCCAAAAAAAGATATATATAAAGCATAAAATTCCATGTAACGGAATTCAATTTGTAGACCTAAACCTATTAAAGAATTTTAATAAAAATATTTTAAAAAGCAAAAAAAATTCTGAATGATACACAAAATGCTGTTAATAGGAGTTGCCTGCAGGTTGGGAGACAGGCGGCCTGCAGTAAAGGAGACTTACTTTTCATTATATTCCATTTTAGTGTATGTATATGCTCTATTTTCTTCAATTAAATGAAGAGGCAAAAATAAAGCAGTCTAGAAAATAACTGCTTGGGCTTAACCACGTTTCTTAACTCTATCCACCTTCCACGTCTTACCCCTGCTCCCTTCCCACCCAGCTCGGACCCACTGCAGCCTGTGGGCCTCAGGTTCCCCCACGGCCACTGCCCTGCATTCCATGAGGACCAAGGCTTCCCTTTCATGCCCAGCCACAAGAAGCCTCCAGAGTCCCCACACAAGGACCTCAAATGCTGGGAGGAGGGCAGTCGCCCCAGGTGGAGCCCTATGAGCAAACCAAGGGGCTTGGTTTCCTATTAAGTGCATAGAAGGAGTGGCAGTTAAATACCAAGCTTCAAAGAGTTTAGGATTTTCAAAAATCGCTTTTGGGGAATATGCAGCTTTTATTGGAGGTGTCGGACATTAATGAGGGTTTGGATCTTTCCCAGCCTGCAGAGCGCTCTCTCCCTCTCTTCTCTGCCCCCACTCATTCCAGCAACCAGCCAGCCCCCCTTCGATGAATCAGTAGAGGCTGAGAGTTCAAGGGGTATTCCTGGCCCACCCCTCAGCCTGCCTTCTCCCCCTTTTGCCTCAAGAAGAAGGTGTGGAAGCTGAGAGGGCCCAAGGGGAGGGGAGTGAGAACCAAGGGAAGGGCTGGGGAGCAGGTTCAGACAGAGGTAAGAGACCAGCCTTTTCTACCTGCTCCTTTGGAAAAGATTTCATGGTGGAGAATTAAGAATTCTGGGGTCTACCCTATGCCAGTTGGGGTGAAACCCTCAACACACAATTGCTCCCTCTGGGCAATGATCATATTCTTAGATATTTTGAGATCTTTAAATGAAAGAAGTGTGGAAGCTCCACTTTGTCCAAGTATGTAGCTATAGATGAGCTTTTCTTGACTACATTTTTAATGCTGGTTTGTTTCCCAGCTTTAGAAAGTACCTAGTGAACTTGAAAGGTAAGCAGCACGTCCAAAATAGAGGGGCATCTCCCAATTCACCTGGAACAGACAACACACTCAAAAATATCTGTGGAATGAATGCATGCATTCATGTGTACATGAATGAATGAATATTGACCCTGTTTTACCTTTCTCTTTATTTACAAAATGAAGATGTTAGATTAGACATTAGAAATTAGACACTGAATGAGATTAGAAATTTAAGATTAGACATTAGAAATTACTCCTGTTGGTTAGGCATTAGAGTCTCTGAAAAGACTGTACCCTGAGTTCTTAAAGGAGAGGATCCCTGTCCTACTCATCTTTCACTAAATGACGGATGGATGGGTAGGTGAGTGGAGGAATATGTAGTATCATGATCCCTGGAGATGCAGGGAAGAGTAAGGCAACCGTATACCAAGTTAGTCAGTTCTGTGTAAGGCAGGAGGATGGACAAAATGACCTGTTGGGTCTATTTCCAACCCAAGTGTCTACCAGAATGGGCATTCAGGAATATCTGTGTCCAGCCCCTGAGCATGTGTCATTACTCAGGCTTCTTAAGAGTTATTCCTTGCTAACCTGTGGACAGCCATCAGGAATTAGTCTCTCACACTGGGTGGGGTGGTCCTCTCCACCACTGCTGGCCCGTGGACCCGCTTCTGCTGCCTGTAACGCTGGTGACTCCACACGGTGACCCATCAGGACCCAGTGCTCGTCCATCCCAGTTCAGAGAAACTCCCTGCGTGAAAATGGGCCAAGAGTTCTGTCCTTTTCTGGACACCTTCTCCCGGGAGAATGTGTCCCAGGTTCAATATAGAGAACTACAGTGGAGATATGCAAGGCTGTTGCTTCATTTCTCTCAAGGATCAGGTAGATCTCAACAGCGGTACCACCTGGGGCAAGCTAATTTGTTACCTTCTAAGTACGAACAAAGAGGCCACCAGGCATTGGCCTCGAGATAGCATTCTGTTTCATCCCCCTCCAGACCTCTTTTCCTCTGTCTTCAATTTCCCATCCTTTTCCTAAAGTCCCTTCTTTCCAGTTCTCTGGACCAGTGTCCCTCTCCAAGCCCTTCCCCTAGAAAGTCTCCTTGTTTATGGCCTAGATTTTGGCCAGATGCTCTTGGAGACTCTCCCTTTGGCAGGAGCTGATGGCTCAGGAGAGCAATGGTGGGTCTCTGGAGCCCCTCGGCCTCCCGCTAGAGAGCTGCAGCCAATGTTCTCACCAGCCTAAAAGCAAGCAGGTCTCCGTCTGTTATAAACAGTAGTTTTTTTTTTTTTTTTTTTTTCATCAGTGCCAACAGTCGATCTCATATGAGGAAGGGCCATTTCTCCTCCTAGCTTGTCTTTGACCCTGCCCTTTATAAAACAGTAACCCCAGCTTTAATTTGTCTAAGGAGCATCACCATTTCTGAGCTTGGCTTGCAGTAGAAGCATCACGATGTTAGTAGTTAAGTGTTCTCAGCATCTGGAATGACTAATTATTATAGATTCCATACTAATTCCTAATATCCCCCTGATGAAAGGTAGGGAGGCGGTCTGTTAATTCATTCTGCCATATTACGAATTATCGTTGAGAATGGTTCATCCAACTAGATCCTGTCTCTGTCAGGGGTTTATGCTGTTCTCACGATATTCCATCGAAATGATAGAGGGGGATGTGTCCACCAGTCCTATTTCCTCAGTCGACATTTACAGGTGACTTGACCCTTTGTAGCCTACCAAGTGTGTTCATGCACATTATGTCTTCTAATCCAGCTTCTGGGAGGTTGATAGCATTGTTATCCCCATTGTACGGCAAAGAAGCTGAAGCCTGGAGACTCGCCCATGGTCATATAATTGGAAAAAGGCCAAGTTAAGCCTAGAACACAATCCCCCTGCCCCACCTGCTTTCTCCACTTTGCCTTTTTAAAACATGCTTACATTTCACCTAGAAGCCACATTGGTGCCAAGACTCAGGTGAGAGCTATAAAACCACTTTCCTCCTCCTCGGGCCTAGGAGCTGGTGTTCTTGAAGCTGCAGAGAGACAAATGCCAGCATTTCTAATCCTCTAAGTCCTGGAGAGAAAACACACCACGAACAAAGATAGCCCATCGCATCATCTGGGGGGAAAGAAAGAACACAAGGAAGGGGAAGAAAAGGAAGGGAGGGAGGGAAGGAAGGAGGAAGGGGGGAGAGGGGGAAAGAGAAGAGGGGAGGGAGGGAAGAGAGCCCAGTAAACAATTCTCTAAGGGCTCCTGGGAAATCACACGCACTGGAATATATAAACCGCAGCTGTGCACATGCACACACCGTGCACATCTGCGTGAGGGTGTGATGGAGCGAGCACAGGCTTTGAAGCCAGGGAGACCTGCTGAGTTTCCTGGCTGTGCATCTGTAAGTAAATCACCAGATCTTTCTAAGTCTCTGTTTTCTCATCTGCAAAATGAGTGAACTAATGCCCATCCAAAGACCTCAAAAATCTCCAGAAAAATGTTGAGCGGAGGCTAGAGGAGAGGAGGAATAGGGGGCCGCGGCCGTGGAAGACAGAAGCAGCCCTAAGGTGAACGTATTGGAGAACCTCAGAAGCCATCTTAGTCGTATTGAAGAAACCATTCTCTAGCGTTCACAACCCCCACAAAGAAGTTCAAATTCTTTTCTCCCTGTGATTTTGAAGAAAGCCCAGTTCCCGCTCCCTCTTCGGATCTTTCCACCCATCACCACCTAATGTGTCCTCCGGCCTTGGCCAGAGGACTCTCCCAGCTGCCCTGCTCGGCCACACTTCCTCACCTCCCCTCCCCGGCTGGCTTCTGTGCCACAACCAAAGCCAGCCCCCCGTGGTGGGTAACGTGACACAGACCTGGGCCTTCTGGCCTGAGCTGGGCCTCTCGGTGGCACTGCAGGAACAGCAGCTGAGAGAGAGACAGAGGAGCCTCCCACCTAGGAGGCTCATGGAGGGACCTGCAGGTGTCAACCTGGAGCTAAGATTTGAAAAGGTCCAGGGTAGGGCAAGGGCCAGGCCCACCGCACTCACTTTGCTGACCTATGTCAAGTCCACAGGCCAAGCTGAGAGTCAGAGACTGGGGTCACTGAGCACATAAGCTTAGCTGCGTCCTGAGCCACGCTGGAGAACAGAGGGAGACGGAGGTGGTGCTGAGGTGGGGAAGCCACCTAGGGCACGGATGAAGTGTGCAGTCTGCAGCCACAGGTGCCCCTGCACATCAATCCAGAGGGCTGAGTCAGCAACCCAAGCCGGAGGCGTGAAGGGACAATTGGGCTGGAACAGGCCTCTTCAGAAGCAAGCGGGGGCGGTGAGCTGGGCACGAAGGCCACGGAGGCAGCTACATCACACAGGCACCTGTGAGAAGCTCGGGCGTTAGTGGCCCCGCACCGCTGCCCTGTTCCCAGGGAATGGTGCCCAGAGCAGCTTTGATCCCTGCAGCAGGGAGCACCGTCAGGGGGGCGGGTGGCCTTCTGTCCAGGGAGCCAGCCCCCCTCCTCTTTGGCTGCCTCGTTAAAACGGACCCTCCCCTGCCTCCACTCTTCCTTGCGCAACATGCTGGCTACTCTTCTGCCCCCGACTTCCCCACGACACCCCACCCTCACACTCCTGTCATTCCCGCCTGCCAATCCACAGCTCAGCCTCTCTCCACCCTGACTCAGCAAGCCGGGAAGCTGCCTCATCCAGGCCCAGAAGGGCGGGAAGGGACACCCTTTGAAGGTTCCGCCATGACAACCTAGGTCCTGCTCCTGGCTGTGTGACCTGGGCATTCCATAGCGTCTCTCTGGCTTTGCTCCTTGAGGGAAGGGAAGAAGTTTCCTGCCAGCCCCCGCGCTCTGCGATTCTCATCTCCCGTGCAACGTTAGTTGGGTGTGGGGGTGGAGATCTCCTATATTCTAGACACTGAGCCAAGGAGCATCAAGGCACTTGGAATTCAGAGAGGTTAGAGCAATTACCCAGGATTGCACAGCTGGGCAGCGCCTGAGCCAGTATTTAGAACTGCGATCTGTTTGTCTTAGGCTGGGTACACAAGAGCCTCAATTAATTGTTGGTTGATTGGCTACAGAAGAATATTCTAACAGTGACAGGCTAGAGAAACTCCAGCGGGGTCAGCTGGCTAAAACAACCCAGGGTCCCCAAAACCTGGGGTCTCAGTCGTGTTCCCCTCAAGATGGAAAGTCTCCCCAAAGTTGGCTGGGTCTATTCCTAGAATCTCTATTTCTTCACCCTGTTCCCCTCTCGCCCACTTGGAAAAGCACATTCTATTGGGTTCCCTACAAGCAACAACAATAGGGGTCAGGGTGGGAGCAGCCACTGAATTGCCCTCTGGAAAGTTCTAGGCCTGCAAATACAGTCTTCAGGTCCTCATGCAGGACCTGGATCTCCCCTGCATGGAGGGACTGGCAAGGGCGAATCAGCCCAGCTCCTGCGTCCTCTATGTCAGGTGGCTGCAGCCCAGGGCTTGGGCAGAAGCCCGAGACTGGGAAATCCTGGGTTCCCTGGGCACCTGACTCAAGGCCTGATTCAGGGGAAAGTCGCCCCCACCCGGCTTGGGGCCCAGCTTTCTCCTGCTAATTGAGATAATGACCCAACTCCCAGGACTGCTTCCAGCTTGAAAGGGGCTTTGAGATGCTGGGATGAAAGGCCCCTGGGGTTGAGTACAAAGCCCAGTGCAAACTGTCCTGGGGGCGGGAGGCTGGCCCAGGGCCTTTCCCAGCCCCCAGGCTGAGTCACTTCCTCACTCCTGGCTGGCTTTGCCTCTAATTCAGCGAGCTCTCCCTTCAGGACAGCTGGGGGAGGGGGCTGGTCCCAGAGAGGCTGTAGCTCCCAGGCCAGGCACAAACCTCAATTCACCTCCCTGGGTCCCCAGCCAGGAGGGGAGGGGGGGGCTGCTGGCCTTGATGCTGGTGATCACGAATTTATAGCTTCATGACTCTCCTCTTGACGTGTTTGGAGAGAGAGGTGGCTCATCGATGAGCATCCTTTGTTACACTTGAAGAAACCCAGGAACAAAGCGGTGAGGAGACTTCCCAAGGCCTCACGGCGTCCTTCCAGGTTACTCACTCATTTACGTGTGAGGCTCTCCCGTGAGTTCTCAGCACTGGGCTTTGCTAGATGCACAGACATGGTCTTTGCCTTCAAGTAATGTCTTCTGCTGCTAGACTATCTCTGTAATACCTGGAAGGATCACTAGATAGCTCAGGATTTAAAAAAAAAATCCAAATAAAAACCCTTAGGGTTGAGCAGGGAACAAGGTCTTGCAGTCAGAGGTAGAGGTGGGAGATGCTAAGGAAGGGGATCCCCAGGCTGGCTGGGTCCAGGGATTAGCACTGCAAAGTTCCTTCCAGAAATTTTCTACTGCTGGTCTTCTGCTGGCACCCATGGAACTAAGCTCACCAGACCAGGCCCCTTGGGTTCTCTTGACCTGGGGGACCTCAGATCTTCCACCCCCCGAGGACTGAGGTTCCCATTCAGCGTTCAGACAAGTAACTCACAGTGAGCCAGAGCCTACTCTGGTCCAGGTGCTGTGCTGTGGGCACAGAGGCACGGTCCCTGTCCTCAGGGCAGACGGAAGCCAAGTGCATCCCACCAGACTGAGCGGAAGCAGGTACAGGCAGCAGGGTGCTGTGGGGTCGGGCGATGGATGGGTCAATTCAAAGCACCTGTACTTCGGAACCAAGACCCTTCCCCTTTCCAGTTTTGAGGCATCTCCCCTCAATTTGAGGCCTAGACTGTCATTCTTTAATCTAGCTTAATCTAGTTGAGCTCAAATCAAACTCTGAGCTGTTTGCTTTGATTCTCTCCTGCTGCAAGCTCATCCCTGGACATCTGCAGAGTCTGGCCGATAATTGGGTTGGACGGACATGCATGAAGTCTTGAGAGGGCACCTCAGCAGTGCTCGTTCCTTTACTCCTGGTACTGTCAGATCCACACTTACTAGAAAGCAGTGGGAGGCATTAGTGTGAACTGGGAAGAACTCTCCAGAAGCAAGGGTAGTGAAAGCCCAGAGCGGCAGGGTGAGGGAGATTGTGTAATGATGTTACCCGAGGGCTTTAAAACTGAATGGAGATGCAGGGCTTGGGTGGAGCTGGCCTGAGGCAGGGAGCTCCTTGCAATGACCTCTCAGGATCCCTTTCATTCAGTCTGGGCCCATCTGCAAGGCTGCAGGGAGGGCTCCAAAGTGTGAGCGGCCCACGGGTTTATTTTTTCTGTTTTTCTGGACACGGGGCTCACTCCTCCTGGCACGGGTCCACCCTGGGCCCCAGCTCCAGCTTGTTAGTTTTAACTGGAGCAATTTCCTTTGAACTCAGCTTGAATTAGCATCACCATGGCGATGGATCAGGGTTTTCACAAGTCGACCTGGTCTTCACCCCTTAAGCAATTAGTTCGAAGGAGAAAAGAAGGAGGAGGAGCAGGGAAGATAAGTGGGGATGGGGGAGGGGAGGGAAGAGAAGGAGGAGAGGAAAAGGAGAAGGAAAACTAATGGAGTAGGAGAAGGTGGAGAAGAGGACTGAGGAAGATGAGGAGGGGGAGATGGAAGATGAGAAGCCTGGGAGGATGTGGAGGGAGGAGGGCGAGGGTGAGGAAGGGAAGGAGGAACCTTCTGCCAGGCTAAGCCAGGTGGGAGCAAAGTACACCCACAGCCTTGACCTTCGCAGCCCTTCCCAGGGCCCCACCTACCGGGAGAAGCGGGAGAAGCAGGAGAGCCGACTCCAGGACCTTTGACCCGCAGCCTGGGAGGAAGTTCACTGCCGGCACTTTCTCAGGGGACACCCAGGAGCCCACCCGTGAACGGTCACCCCCCAGGCAGCAAGCGCACCTCCATCCAGCCCCTTCCTCCTGCAGGGGCCAGGCCAGTAAGAGACAAGAACGGGGACTTGGAGCCTGAGAACAGACGCAGGCTCTCGGATGCCCTGTGTTCGCCCCGGGACCTGGGCAGGCCACCAGCCTCTGTAAAATGGCAGTGATGGCTTCTACGTCCTCAGGTGGAGGTAGGGTGGGCCAGACCCTTGCTCGTGTTCAGTGCACTCAGAGGGCCCTGGCGCAGACTCCCTGTGGTCCCCGTGGGGTCATTGCTTGCGAGCTCTCGGGCTCTGTCACTCGTCTGGGAGCCTCAGGAAGGCAGGGACTAGGTCTTCGTCATCACTGAATTCCCAAACACCAGCACAGTGCCTGCTACATGTTACACAGGTGATAAGTATTTTTCAAGTGAATTAATGAACGGATGAACTATTATTTTCCCAAAAATAAGTGGTAAGAATGTGAAAAGCGGTATAGCAAACCAGAATCCACCAGAATTTGGAGTTAAGAATCTCTCTTTCTTCAAGACTCGGTCTGTCCTCACCTCCTCCAAGAAGCCCTCCTGGAGTTGCCACTGCCCCCTCTACCTCCCCAGACACTCACCCAGGCCCCTCTGTGCTCCGTGGCCCCTGCGGTCATCCCTGATTTGCTCACCCATCTCCCCGGCTAGGTCGGGCTCCATGAGAGCAGGGACTGTGTCTTATTCCCCTGTTCCTCGCATACTCCAGGCACTGAGTTGATGCCCTAAAAATGTCTGTGATGCGTGGACCTGTGTACTCCGGCACAAGAGCAGGTGTTGGGCCTCCGGAGGCCAGTAAAGGTGGACCCTGGGGGAAGACAGACGTGTGAACGGAGGGGAGGACCGTCATGCGGTGCCAAGTGAAGAACAGACCTTGAGAGGGTGGCTCCAGAGAGCCATCCGTGGTGTCTGCTCCAGGAAGGACCGAGGAGGAGAGGTGTTTCCTGTGTCACCAACCAGAACTGGCTCTGGCTGCTGTGAGGGCACAGGGCATTTGAAGAAAGAAAAACAGCCTCTGTGTATTCTCAAAGGGAGTCGGATGCGGGGGAAATGCTCCCAGGCAGGAGGGAGAGGGGATGTTCTACCAAAGGCTCTGTGGGACCTTCTGACTGACCCAGAAGGACTGACCCAGGCTTGGCGTCTACAGCTAGAAAATGTAATTGTCTTAAGACCAAAAGCCTCTTCTAGGCAGCCCCCCATTTCATGCTTTTGCAATTTCCTTCTGTCTCCCTCAGCTGCACCACCTAGGAGCATGATGAAGGATGAGCACCCACCGCTTCTTAGCTAGATTAGGCATCAGCAGGTTGCAAACCTGTTCAAGATCCCTGGTTCCTTGCCTGCAAAGTGGGATACCCCTCCCCATTTGGCTGTCTCAGGACACAATGAGATGATGCGATGCTTGCAAAGCTCTCGGCACAGTCCCGCCCAGGGAACAGCTTATCCAGGCGGCTGCTACCACCTTGCATCCCTTTCTGAATCCTGTTTTTCTACTTGTATAAAGAAAGTAAACTCCATTCTTGGCACCTCCATCTCATCCATCCCTCTCCCTCCAAATGAACGAGCAGCTTTGTCTCCAGAACACCTCTACCCACGTGAGGTCGCTATGTCCCTCCGCCCTCGGAATTCCCCTTCCTTTCCCACTTTCTCCATCTCTCACCCTTTGGCTCCCATCAAAATATTTCTCCTTTTGCTCCTCTGACCTCTCTTCCCAGCCCTCACCACTGCTCCTGCCTCTTTTCCCAAGTCCTGCCTTTGGGCTGTCTCTCCCTCCCTCCCCTTTCCTCTTCTGCTGCTCATTATA
This sequence comes from Lemur catta, assembly GCF_020740605.2. Taxonomy (NCBI): domain Eukaryota; kingdom Metazoa; phylum Chordata; class Mammalia; order Primates; family Lemuridae; genus Lemur; species Lemur catta. The sequence goes on along the minus strand of NC_059134.1, from coordinate 20,303,553 downwards.
AAAAAGAAATCTTTCTAAATACGCCAAAAATGCACTCATCCCCCAGGACCCCAGCCTAGCACAAAGGGCTGGTTCTTTCTGGCTGCTCCCTGTGGCCTCCTTCTTGCCCACTGCTTTGAATCCTGGCCTCGCTCACATGACTGGAAGGGCCAACAGGGCACTTTCCCACGTGGCTGGGTGCAGAGGAGGACGGGGCAGGGCGGTGAGTGGGACGAAGGAAGGTGGAGACAGGCGGCTTAGAATCTTCTCAAAGTTTGGCTCGTCCTCAGGGAGGGGACAACTGTTTACTTGACATCACGAGTAACTCCTTGGAGCCTAAAGGATCCTATTAGATATCAGGGAAGGATTCGGGTTAGGAAAGAAAGACTGCTCACCAGAAGGTGGCTACCATGTGCAACATTTGGTCTCCAGGGCGTAAAGATGTGACCTTCCTCCTGGGATGGGGTGGGATCCATGGAGGAACAGGGGGGGCTCTGTGATCCCCGGGAGACCCTCTGGATGTGAGCACCCCGGGATTCGTAAGCAAGCCTAGAGCTCCCTCCCCACCCCCCCCACCCTGTGCTCTCTGGCCATGTCCCTGGTCCACAGGAGCACTGACCTAAGGCATGTGCAGCTCCCCCCACCCCACTCAAAGCCAGACGACCTTGCCCCAGCTGAGTGCAGGAGTAAACATACATCTGACGCAGCCCAGGGCTGGGGGAGGAGACTGGGGCACAAGAGGGGAGCAACCAAGGCCTCAGGTCCCACGGGGAGTCCAGCCTTCCCCCGGGGGCTGAGGGGTGGACGTGGGAAAGCCAGCAGAGAGCCTCAGAAGGCCACTGCCCTCGCCCATGGAAGGATCCCGTGGGGACAGGTGATGGGAGAAGGCCTTGGCCTTGGCATTCCCTGCCTTCCTGCCGTCATGTCCCGAATTTCCCAACCTCTTTCCTGCCTGTCCCCTCAACAACCTCCCCTCCCTCGCACACCCCACCCCACAGCAGCTGGGCTGTTGGAAGCCAGTGGTGTTTCTGAGTTAATCAAAAACTCCTGTACTTTGCTCTTGAATTGAGGCCATCATTCCTTTGTCCCAGGGCAATGGGGTCAGCTTGCTCTTCCCTGGCTTAAACAGTGTTTAGATGAGTCAAAGGGGAAAGTGGGGGAAGGAGAAGGGAACTAACATTTATCAAGGGCCCCTGCTAAATACAGGCCCTGGACTGGGTGCTGGGCAGACGCTGAGCTCGCAGCTGTCCTGTGAGGTGGGTGTCTCCTCATTACACTCGGGAAACTGAGGTGCATAGCCATAAAGAAACTTGTCCGGATCTCCCAAATATGAAAGACAATGCTCTGAGGCTTCTAGTGGAGTTTGGAGGGTGTCCCTACCCCATGATTGGGTTATGAGATTCTGAGAATGTCCCCAGAATATGGACAGAAAGCTGAGAATAGCTGTGATGTTCCAGCTGGGAAAGAAGAGGGAGGGTTGGGAAGGGTTGAGAGGGGCAGGGTCTGCGTACAGCCTGGGCTCGTATCCAGAGGAAGAGCCCCAGGAGGGATTTGGGAGGCCCTGAGGTTGAAAATTGTGATGGAGGGGTAGAGAGCAGGCCCGGAACTCCCCCCTGCAAGAGCCCTAGAGAATCCTGGTCTGGCTGGAAAAGATCAGGAGTTCGGGGTACATTGCTGGAGAGGCCAAGGACAGAGGTCTTGTCCCCAGTGGGGTGTCCAGCAAAGCAAGGGGGCTTCCGTCCCTGCTCCCCCCAAGATACCTGCTCCCCTGGGCCTCCCACTCTCTGGGCATCCTAGGGCCACCCGCCACCACCGCACTAAATTGGTCCCTCCTTCCTTCCTAGACAGTAGCTAAGGCCGGTTCATTTTGCTTCCTTCCACCTTCTGCTCTCACGTGTCCTCTCTCCCCTTCCCCTGCCTGCTCCTCCCCCTCTGCCCTAAGAGCAAATTCCTCTCCTGACCAGGGAGCTGTGCTGGAATCCCGGAGGCCTGGGGCTGAGGGACAGCAGGCCTGAGGGCAGAAGGGAGGCAGAGCAGGGGTCAGCAGGGGGAAGGGGAGGGCTGGAGAGACAAGTGCCCCAGAACCATCTCAAAGCTTCTGGAAAGACATGGTGTACAGAAGCAGAAGGAGAGTAGGAGGCAGGTCAGGAAGAAGACGGGGGATTTGGGCCCCCTGCCCTGCCCTACAGAGGCGGCATAGGGCAGAGTCCAGGGGCAGCCTTGGTCAGGGAAAGGGCAGGTGGGGAAGGACAGGGACATTCCCAGACTCGGGAGTACCCAGGTCCCCCAGGTGAGGGCAGGCCTCGCCCGAGGTTGGGTACTGGGATGCTGACTGGCTCAGCGTGGATTCTGTAGGTGGCTGGAAGTGAATCACACTGTGTGTGTGTGTGTGTGTGTGTGTGTGTGTGTGTGTGTGTTGCTTGTTTCTGTGTGGGTGTGCTGAGTCAGCCTGCGCTGCCCTTCGTGTCTGCAGATGTAGGTGTTACTCGTGGGGACCATGAGGGTGCCCGTGTGTATGAGGGGACCATGAGAGTGCCCGTGTGTATGAGGGCCTCTAGAGCTCACGGAATCCTACGAGAGTTTGCTGTCAGGATGTGTTGGCATCCGTGTGCGGGACATCCTTATCCGTGCCTCCGCGTGTCCCACTGAAGTCAGGTGTGTGCGAGAGCGTGTCTGTGTAGGTGGGTGTGTGCACACAGGGAGCAGGGAAGGGTCACCTGTGGAAGCAGGAGCTGACTGCCGTGTGACAGTTCTGCAGAGATGGGGAAGCACGTGGCGGGGCAGCTACCAGGTGCACCAACGTGCTCTGAGTTCCAGCAAAGTCCAGTTCCCGAGTTTCCAGCCGTCCCGGCGAGACTGTGTGCAGATGTGCACTGCTTTGCTACTCAGTAAACCGACCTCCCAGGACTTTTCCAGAGGAAACGCAGAAATATTTTGGTGTCTGCTCTGGGCAGTAGGAAAAAGGATGGGGATGGGCTGGAAGCTAGGGTTTCAAAACTGAGGGGACCTGAAGGGGCGAGGGCACCCCCAGAGGCCAGCAGGGTGGGCGAAGAGCTCTGGTGGCCTCCAGGTGTCACTAGGGCCCCAGCAAGCAGCTGGGAGAGTAAGGTCCCCACTGCCAGCGTAGGGGTGAAGAGCGAAAGCTTCCCGCTCCCCCCTCTGAAGGTTTGCTGAGCCCGAACTGACAGAAGGCAGAGGAAGAGGAGGAAATGCAGACTTTATTGGACGTGCGTAGCACAGGGAATAGCCAGAGAATGACCCAGTCACCAGAGAGAGCCAGGTGCTTGAGGGCCCTTCACAGGGGAAGTGGAGATGGGGGTTAGGAGTAAATGGTTTTTAGGGGGGAGTAAATGGGAGGGCAGTGGGGGACAGACATTATCTTGCGAATTGCTCTCTGGAAATTGAATGGGGCCAGAGGACGAACAATAGTTCGGGACAAAGTTTGTCTGGGCTCTAGGTTTGGTGTTTGAAGTTCAGTCTCTTCCTCTGTGATGAGTTTTCATCTCCTCTGGTTAATGAAATTTCAGGGCAAGGATCGAAGGCAAGTTTCCAGTTTCCAGTTAGATAAGGGGGCTCCAGAGAGCAGCCTCTGTGCAGCCTCTGTGCTTTGGGACAGACAGGACACCAGGGCCCAGAGAGCGTCGGGGTCGGGGAATCAGAGAGACCTGGAGGCTGCTGCTTTAGTTCAGCATGTCAGAGTGCCATATTTGGGGGGTTGTTTTCTGAGCCCCAACACCAGGGATGTGCTCCCCCAAGCCCAGGCCCTGCTGCGCCACCCTTCCCTGTCCCCTCCATGCCACACTCTCGCTGTCCTATGCCCACATTCCAGAAGCACAATCACAGACAGCCCCCTGCACCCGTCCTCTCAACCATATGCTCTGGCACGTGGCACACATGTCCCCCCAAACACGCTCATCCCACCCCCCCACACACACACATCAAAGTACACCCACCAGGACAGATTTCCCCACCTCATCCCCCCCCACACACACACAGTTCCAGTCCTCTCTAAACCAAGGAATAGGCATGAGGCATTTAGGCTCCTCATCAAAGCAAATGATTTAAAAGTTTGAAGGATTTGATGTGTTCCTACCCAACAGGATTACCTTGGTTAGTTTAACCCACCCTCCACCCCTGCCCCCGGGGACGAACTCCCCCATTCAACTCTTCCCCTTCCTCTGTCCCTCTCCAGGGATAGCAGTGGCTCTCTTCTCAGCAAACGACCCTGAGGCTGGGCCATGGTTTCTCTTTGCTCTCCGAGGTAGGAGAGATCCTTGCACATTTTCCCAGCAAACTTTTATTGAGCAGTTACTCTGTGCCAGGCAAGTGCTGGGCAGGACGGAAGCACAGGCTGAAAGAGATGCTTTCTCTACCCTTAGGGAGCTCACAGCCCAGCAACAGGGGTAGGACATGGACTATACTGCAGGCTACTCCATGCCCCGCAAAGGAGAGAAATAAGGTGCTCTAGAGTCCAGCCGTGGGAGAGAACACTGCCAGGCAGGCTTCCTGGAGGAGATGGCATGTGATCAGGCCTTGACCAATGGGCAGCATTTACCTGTGCAGGCCATAGGGGTAGGGAGAAGAATTCAGTCTCACTTCCACCACATAGAACTCTCTAGTACATTGCCCTGTTTATTGTATTCATAGCACATATCTGAATTTATCTTATTCAAACATATGTTTTCGTCTGTCTCCACCTCTCTAAGGTAAGCTAAGTGGAAAGCAAAGACCTCCTGTGTCTTGTTCACTGCACTTCATGACTGTGTCCCTAGCACTTAGAACAGTGTCTGGTGCTTTTTACGTGGAGGAAGGAAGAGATGGAGGGAAGGAGGAATAGAGAGAGAGAAAATAGGAAGGGAGAAAACCTCATGCACATACCAAGGCACAGGACATGGAGGTCAGTGTGGCAGGAGGAAGATGATGGTAGGCCTTCAAGGTCAGGCTGAGGGAGGTGCACTCAGCATTTGGCCGTGGAGAGCCATTAGGTTTACAAGCAGGGCGGTGACGTATACAGACCAGGGGCCCCGGGGCCAGCCATTTAGAGTGCAAAGTCTCCGTGACCGGGAGGCGTCTTGGTCTCAGATGTAGCCGATTGACAGGTAAATGCTATAGAGTAACAGGAGTCAAGGGCATGACCTGTAGCATATAGGTGCATGCCTAAGCCTATTATAGCATTATGATTTACATTATAGGGGCAGGGCCAGGGAAAAACAGATGTGCAGATAAACAAGATAAATTCAGATATGCCTTCTCTAGCTTCACCCTCAGACCAGCCAACAGGAACCAATCCCAGGTGGAAGCAGGTTATGGTATAAAAGTCTTGTCTTTGAGGAAACACATTCTCACGGAGCAGCCATAGGTTTCATTGTCTTTATCTAAAGTACACACGAAGAGGACACAGTACAATATGCATAGGATGGAAGTGGCTTAATCACTCATCCTTTCCTAGGAGCCACCTTCTACCCTTTAGAGGGGGACCAAGCCAGTGCTCGGTGTCTTGCCCTCACTAGAGAACAGCTGACTGGGTTTTGGGGCCAGAGAGGTGGTGGCTTTAGCAGGTGGTAGGGGCAGGAGGGGGCTGAAGGAGAATCCTTTTGTGAGCTACCTGCCCACTTTCCAAAGCTGCGCAGGATGAATGCCATGGGGAGGTTTCATTTTAAACCTTCTTCAGTTGGAGGGGAGGTTTTAATCTCAGCAAATAAAGACTCAGCGGCCCTTCTGCCCCCAAAGCTCTGGGCCTCCGAGGAGAGGGTGCACTGTCTGCAGAGCCCTGGCAGGGCTGGGAGGAGGGATCCTGGGCTCTGGTCTTGACTCACAGAGACACCCCTGGAGCAAGGCACCTGGTGTCTCTGTTGAGGACAAGTGGAGTCAGACACCTCAGGCTCCTGGACGGTGTGAGCTGAGCAGCAGAGGGACCGGCCAGAGAGACAGAGTGTGGCAGGTAGGTGCAGGCACGGGCTCGGGGCTTGGAACTCCAGCCTTAACTTTGTCACTAGACAGCTCTGCTATCTTAGGCAGCTTAGTTCCGCTCTCTCCACCACAATTTCCTCATCTGCAAAACAAGAAATCGTCCCCACCCTGCCTACTTCAGAAGGACGCCGTGGGATCAGCAAGCTGAAAGGGAGAGGAAAGGGGTTTGTGCTGCACACGTGGGGATGCTGCTCGCTGTGGCACACGCTGTCATGGCAGGGGGGGCCAGAAAGGTCCTGTACCCTGAATTCATTAGGAGGCTCTTGCTTCTCCACAACTGCCCAGGGCCTGAGTCCCAGGCCCACTGCTCACCATCCAGGTGACCATGAACCAGACATTCAGCTCTCTGGGCGTTAGCGTCCTTGTCTTTGGGAATGATCACTAAGGTGCTTCCAAGCTCTGCACTTGTTCCCTGGCGCCTCCCCCGTTTCCAGACTCCGGGGTTCTGAATTCTCCCTTCTGTCCCATCTTATTGTCAGCCACAGGGAGATTGAGGAAGAAGAAACCGGCCTCCCAGCGAAGGCACTGGCTGCCTGGCAGCTGAGAGTGGTTGCAGATGCGGACAGAGAACAGGACTCACCAAGTGCCAGGGACAGCAAAAGACCCAAATGGCACTTACAACTGCTTCTCACAGGAATGGGAAAGAGCTGGAGGCTGGGGGAGCCAAAGGGGAGGCTGATTTGAACCCTGGCCTCCCGCTACACATTCAGTCATTCGTTGTCCTTCATTCACCTGCTTAAGCAGCAAATGTCTGTAGAGCCACTACTATGTGCCAGGCACTGCCCTGGGTGTCAGGAATACAGCTGTGAGTCCGTTCACAGCCTCAGGGGCAACAGACAGTTCCCACACAGCGTGACGAGCGCTGGGACAGCAACCGTGCTGGGTGCTGGGTGAGTACTGGGTGCCGTGGGGCATGGAGGAGGGTCTGCACCCAGCCGGGGGGGGCAGCTCTCTCCTTAGACATCGCAGCCAGCTTGCTGAGGTGACAGGAAAATACCAAAATTGCCTGGTGCCCAACAGCTTAGGAGGTGGCAAGGAAAAAATGCCCGAGAAAAAGGTTACTGGGTGGGATAATTAATGTTTTGCCAAGGTGGAAAATATTAGTGTGTGTTGCTCAGCACGCAAACACCTCAACTAACAAAACGGCTCAGAGAAAACAAGTGGAACCACAGGATTTTTCTCACAAAGATTTTTTTGAAAAAAAAAAAAGAAAAGAGAAAAAGACAGCAGTCACAAACACACCTCCTCCTGTGGCTGAAATAAGATTCCCCACCGGGTGAGGAAACCAAGGCCCAGCTCAGGAAAGGGTCTTGCTGCTGCCCCTTCCCGCAGACGGCCCACCTGGCACACAAACCCGAGCCCCGGCTCCTGTCCCGGGCTGTCACTTCAGCGTACTCTCCCCAGGTACCGAGCCCAAGGGGTTTCCGCACACAGGGGTTGAGCATTTTGAGGAATGAGAGATTTCTAATTGGTTGTGGCGCATTCAGCACATGTTACCTCTAGACACCTGCGTCCTACCCCAGAGAGTCTCACCTTCTCAGGAAAGTAACGCGTCTTCAGCTGGTGATAGTTTCAGAAGGTCACAGTGTTCCCACTGGAAGGGCCAGCTTACTATGGGGCCATAAAAGGGTTATTTTTGTTTCTACTTAAGTGAACTGTAAATATGTGTTCAGAATCTCCCAGCCACAGGACAAGCCCAAATGAGCCACTTTTCAAAGCTTGGTACCAAAGCTTGACAGAACTGCCAGTTAGCGCTAAGAAAGTCCCACAGAACCCAGGCGGGCTTGTCCCCAGACCTGCTGTTCTTCCCCAGCTGTGAGTGCAGGGGCGTTGCCCTCGGGGGTGGACTCTGGCCTTGGGCTCCCCTCTGCAGTTAGATACATCCAGCATTGGGTCGGGGCCTCCAGAGACGAAAGTTCTGGAAGGGTCCTCTTCCTGTTGTTGTCTCAGAGTGCTCGGGGGCTGGGGCCTGAGGGAGAAGCCACAGGCAGGCTTGTGGCTGTGACAGCAAGCTGCTGACCTTGAACTTGTCCTGACTATAAACAAATGGGCCTCAGGGCCCAGGCAGGGGCCAGTCCTCAGCTGTCAGGGGACCAAATGGAGCATTATATAGCCGGAGAAGGCCGGGGCTCCCTCATTCTTCACTGGGACAGGATTGGGCCTGAGTCTTGCCAACCAGCTTGGGCACGGGTGACCCCTCTTTGTGTGCCCAGAGGAGACTCAGAGCCAACAGTTCCCATTGCACAGGGCCCGTAGGGAGAGCATTGGGGTTTGCCGCTGAGGCTGCTGCTGGCAGGGGCTGGCGGTGTCTGTGGCTCTGGCTCTGAGACCTGTGGTCATCCTGAGGTCTTCCTTCGCGAGTGCCGCCTCTGCCCCCTCGGCCGTCAATGGTTGCCACGTGCAGGCAGGCATTCTCTTCTCCTTGCCTTCCCCGTTTGCACCCCAGGCATGAACACCCTTCTCGCAGGTGTTTACGTCCCCACCTGCACACCACAGGCAAGTGCTTGGCCGGCCAGCTCTTTCCCACTGTGGACCCCCCAGGTCAGGGGCGGGGCTCCTCACACTGCACACGGTGGAGAGTGAGCCGGGCACGTGCTCTCAAAGTCAGAGTGGACCTGGACTCAAGTCCCCGCTTCGCAGGATACTGTTTGTTCTTGACGACTTCTTCAACCAACTATCTTCCTCGAAGATAAAATAGCAAAAGTGTTTATTTAGGTCACAGGTTTGTTGTATTAGACAAGACCATCTGGGGAGAAAGGCAGCCTGTGGATGTCAGCTCCCTTTTCCTTCTATCCAAAGCCAGGTTCTCGGCAAAGAGACTGAGAGCTTTGTGTGCATTTACTACGGTGCTTTGGGATGACCCCTGTAGGCGAGTGGGGGGAGCAGGCTTGGGGTGAAGAAGATGTTGGACGTAGGCCTCAGCCAGCCCCATGGGGACTCTGCAGAGATGTCCCACATTAAGGCAAAGGAACCGGGCCTTTGTGCCCCTCACCAGCCTGTCACTGGATGTAAGCTGTCCCCCCTACCTCAAAGGGACCATAACCTCGGGCAACGCATCTCCCTTGAGCTGAGGGACAGAGCTGAAAGTGAGCCGTGAGGGACACTCTGGACAATGCTCCCAGGCACCCACCACAGCCTCTGGTCTCTCTCCCCGGGCCCCAAACCTGATGCCAGTTTCAAGACTGGTAAAGACCAGCTAAATTGGCTTCAGTAGAGAGGCTGGCAGAGGATGTTCCTGTGTGGCCCAAACTCTTCCTTAGCTATAGGGATTTGTACAAATCTTCTTTTCATTTCTTTTACCCTTGGCTTTCTTATTTTTACATAGAGTCTAATAACGTGTATTCCTTCCTTACGGGGTTGGGGTGATGATAAAATGCCATAATGCAAAACTGACGTGCTCTGAAGCCCACGGCCTTGTCATACGTGGTGACCACGTACTAGCGGAGTCAGTCCTCATTCCAGTTATTCTCTCTTCTGCCCCATGATTTCACCCCTTCCCATTAGGTGTGTGTCCTTTTGTAGGTGAGGACAACAGGTCCCCACAGCCATGGCCCACTCAGAGGGCACTGGAACACTCTGCTCCCAGGCCTGGCCAGAAAGCCGCTGCTACAGGGTGGCAGCGGGTGGGGTGTGCAGGCAGCCGGGGCCTGAGTCCCGGAAGCTGTGCTTTGAGGGGGATTCGGACTCAGGCCTGGCTTTCCCAAGAGACTGAAGAAAGGTGTCGGGGCGCTAGTGCCAGAGATGGCGGACCCAGTGCACTGGAGTTTCCTTTGACTGCCTACTTTGTTGGCTAAGAATGTCCTGGGGTGGGCCCTCCTGGCCTGCCCCCCACCCCTCAGGAAGCCTCAGCTGCCACATTCATCCACCATCAGCCTCCCCCGTGGAGAGTGAGCATGCTCTAGAAGCATCCTTAAATCAGCAGGGCTGTCTCTACTCGCACGTGTGCCCCACTGGCCCTCCACAAAGGTAAACCACGTTTTCTTCCCCAAGCCCAGCTCTGGGCATCATTTCCGGGTGTTTACAAAGCCTGGTTTTATTGCTTTTCCTTTCTATTGATCGTGCCCCGTTCTTTGGCCTAGACCATTTCACCCCGTTTAATTTCTGTGTTTCCCTCCTCACTCCCTTTTTCTCTAAGCCTTTTTGGTAGGGAGGAGTGAGGGGAGCCCGCAAAGGACACTGAATTTCCAATACCAGTACCTCTGCGGCAGTGGCCCCCAGACAGGGCTGTCTGTGCACCAGGATCGCCTGGGAAGCCGCTTAAACGTGCAGATGACTGTGCCCCACCCCCCAAGAATCCATGTTTTACTGAGGCCCCAGCTCTTTGCACAGCTGTGAATGATGGCCCCCGAGCTCCCCGTTGACGTAGAAGTCTGCATACCAGCATCTTGGAGTCTGCCTAAGCCACCAATTTGCTCCAGCTACAGGTCTGCAATACAGAGGAAAGGAAGCCTGAATTCTGGCAAGTTCTCACACTGTGGCCCAGACCCGGCAGTGTCAGCACCACCTGCAAACTTGTTAGAAATGCAAGTTCTCGGGCCACCTCAGCCCTGCTGAAACCTACTTCTGGCAGTGGGGCCCAGCAATCTGCAATTTAACAAGCCTCCAGGTGACTCTAATGCACACTGGGACTTGAGGGTGGGGAGGAAGGCGGTGGAACAGGGCAGCCACTAGGGCCACTGCCACCAGGGGCAGAGAGCAAAGGTGAGGAGGCCTCCCAGCACTGTGTCCAAGGTTGCTGGCTTAGGTGTTAAGGAGGGAGTCCAGAACAACCCCAGGGGAAGGTTCTAGAATGTAGCCTGCCTGGAGTTCATAGGGACCTAGAGACTTGGGTGACTTCATAGACCCCCAAAGCAAAGGAGTGGTGTTTCTACTGCACACAGCACTGTCCACCCCAGAGTCAGACTCCTACAAAAAACAGCTTCATTAAAAACAAACAACAACAATAAAAACCAAACAAACAAAAACCCACACCAAAAACACCAAAGCCCTGGACAGTTAAGTCACTTTCCCAAGGCCTCTCAGCAAATTAGTAGCTGAGCCCAGACTTAGGCAGAAAAGAAGTGATCTGAAAGAAAATTCCAGCTCTGGGATCGCAGTGGCTTGTTGATTTATTTAGTCAATCAACAAACAGGACATACAGACTGCCAGACACTGTCCCATGTTTGTCTACTTGGATTCTCACACCAAGCCTGTGGGGTGGGTGTGATCTTTCCACTTTTCTGACGGAGGAAAACTGAGACTCCCAAAGATGAAGATACTCTCCCAAGGTCCACAGCTTGGAAGCAAGTAGCAGAGTCAGGATTTGAGTCCAAGTGACCAGCTGTAAGCCCAGAGTTTGACCCACAGCTGATTTCTCCCGAGAGATGACAAAATCCTAATGGCCACAGCAACAGCTCCTCTTGTCCCTGGGAAAGCCCATGAATGGTGACACATCCCCAGCCATTCGCCCAGGGACACAAGCCAACTTTGCTCCCAAGTGCCAGCCTCAGCCCAAGACGATGGCAGAAAGGGCCGACTACAGGGAGGGGCCTTGGCTGTGCCTCTCTCTGTGCCTCACTGGGCCCTAGGGCCTGGCTGGGGACCCCCACCCCCTCCTCTGGCCTCTAGCTCACTCCCCACCCCACTCCCAGTTCAGCATGGCCTTGGGCAGGGCCCCCACCGTTAGTTCCAGACACCACGTCTCCTCTATTTATGGGTTTTTTCTTTGCTTCTGTGGTTCTCCCTGGATGAATGCCCCCTTTCCCTGGATTTACAGCATCCTCCCGCGGTGGGGTTGATGTCACTTTAATGAGAGTTACAGCTGCCTTGACTGTGACTGCAGCATTCCAATTTACTGCTTGGCCTCGGGAGCCCAGCAGGGCTTCTCTCTGGCAGGGAGGAGTGAGTGGCTGTGCTCTCTGGCCTGGGATTGGGGTGGCGGGTGGAGAACTGCAGTCTCCTCCCTGCCTCCTGGAGACGCCCAGAACCCAGCTCTGAGCTGGGGCTCCGGGCTCCTTGGTGGATCCTGAGCACAGAGAGCACTGAGGACCAGGACAATGGGGGGAGGGGAGGGGGTGCAGACTGAAGTCAACCCTATGGGTTTGGGAAAAGAGAGCTCAGAGCTTTCCCAGCCCCTTTCCCTGCCACCCACCCCAGCGAGAACCAGAGGAAGGTGGGGGCTTTCACAGAAAGCCTGTTGTTCTCTAGTTGAATCCAGATGTGGAGGCGGGCGAGGGAGTTGGGAGGGCGAGCTGGAGGCAGGCCTGGGAGGGGAGAGGAGGAAGGGAACTGGGAAAACAGAACTTCCAGCAGGAGTGCCAGAGACACCCTGAATCCTTTCTGCATTTCAGTGCCCTCTCATTGGGGTCTCAAAGTGTCACCCCAATTCCACCCTCATTGTCTATAATTAATAAATTTGAGGCGCTATTGCCAATGGCTGAAGCACACATGGAATAAGTGCTACCATTTGTAGAACACCGATTAGATACCTCTCACTGAGCGGCAAGGCCTCCATCTCTGTGTGGCCTTTTCTCTCTGCCCGGCTCCTCTGCTACAGGCCCAACTGTAGCACAATGCCTGGCCCTGGCCATGAGACAGGTGCAGGTGAGCAGCCCCAGGCATTGAATATACGACTTTATTTAATTCCCACGACAACCCAACAAGATAGGAATCATTATACCCATTTTATTGACGAGGAACTGAAGCTTTAAGTCTTAGAGCTTTAATTAAGTAACTTGTCCAAGACCACACAGCTAGAATGTGACAAAACCACAATGCAGACTTAGGACTGTCTGATTCCACAGCCCTTGCTATACTACCCACTTTGGAGCCACAGCCTCCGCCCATCTTTAGGGAAGCCAGAAGTTTGGGGGAGGCTGCTGATATCACCAAATGACCAGGGGCCACCAGTTCCTAGAAATCTGAAGTTTGCCCAAAGTTGCCCCCACAGCCATGCTGGAGACAGGCTCCTGGGGGCAAGACCTTGGCCATGTGTTTGTTTATATGCCCCTGCCAGCTCTGCCCATCCACATCCCCACCCCCATGCCCTCCTCAGAGGTAGGAGGAGTCCACAGTAGAGAAGGAGGCTGGTGCTGTCTGGGAAGACACAGGGTGCAGGTTCTCCCAGCGGCCGCTGACCGCAGAGAAGGGAATGCCATGTCCCTGCTTTGCCTCATCTCCCCATTGCCTCATCCTCCCAGGGTCAGGGAGTCCCTGATCAGGTCCAAAGGCACAGCTGGGAGAGAGAGCCGGGGGCTGCAGCAGTGTGGACATCTCCTGCTGCCAGGAACTCTGCGGGACCCGACACGGAGGCAAACCCAGCCCTGGCAAGAGTCCGAGGCAAGGTGGGGACCCAGGGCTGTGTGCGTACAGAATGCTCTGAAGAGCAGGAGCGGGAGCTCAGACTTTGGAATCAGATGGCCTGGGTGTGGCCCTAGTTCTGCCACACTAGTTGTGTGACTTTGCAGCAAACCCTGTAGAAGGAGGGAAATAATAGTCTTATCTCGTGGAGTGCAGGTGGGTACTAAGTGTGGTGCTGCATTTAAAGCATCTGGGCGAGCGCCTGCTATGGAGTAAGTGCTCAAGGAACGTCCGTTTCCACGCCACTGCTCATTTCAGGCCCAGCCTCCTTGCACTTACTACGGGTAGAAAGATCCTTTTGGATGAAACCATTTGGTTCCTGCAGGTCTCCCCAAACCTCTCATTCTAGGGACCCAAGGGACCATAGAAGCGTTAATTAGCCAAGCCTCTAGACAGGACCAGGCAGGGAGGGAGCCTCATTAACAGTAATTGGTACTCTCAGATCGTTGCCCAGTCAGGAGGGAGCAGCACATGCTGGGACAGCCTGTCTGCCAGAGACAGGGCTCCCAGAGCAGCTGCAGTGGACGGGACAGCAAGCCCCTCCCCACCCCTCACAGGGCCCAGCATGTGAGAGGGCAGGAGTGAACCAGGGCAAAGGGAGAGGAGGAATTACCATCTCCTACCAAAAAGGCAGGACCGTGTTCTCAGTCCAACCAACATCCTTTGGGGCAACCATGATGCAAGCACTTTGCTGCGTACCCATGTCAAGGGCAGTGCCTGAGAGGAGATGCTAGTCTCTAGCAATGGCTCTCAAACTAATTTAATGAGCCCAGAAGCCTGTTTAAAAGGCAGAGTCCCAGGCAATACCCTCAGTGGTTGAGATCCAGGAACCTCTATTTTTAACAAGCACCCTTTAAAGTAGGAGTACACTTTAAAGCGCGCTAGTGTGATGTTTGCGTGTCCGATATTACTAAGGACAAAAATCAGGCACACAGTAGGTACACAATAAATGCTGACTGATGGAATGAATGAGTGAGTGAGTGAGTAGAATATGAAGAGACTACCAAGAATCTGAACAAAAGATCTGCCTCCTCCAGGAATTCTCCCTTTAGGGAAGAGGTGGGCCCTTCATCTCTGCTCACTTCCTTCTGTGGTTGGGACCAGACTTTTCCTACTGACCTTGCAACTTGCTATCTAAATTCTATGGGAATTTTAGTCCATGCAGAAGTAACCCCACAGAGTCCTTCTCCCACCTCAAATCTATCCAGAGAGATCAGGGATCCCTGAGGATTTTACTTCTAGAAAAATGTAAATACATGCAAAGGTTTACCTATGCTGCAATTTCCAGAGTTCTGGGCTGCAGCTATTTGTGGTTTCAGATCCCTGCTGGGGTGTCTTTTGATCCTTGAGTCACTGCTAGCAGCAGGGAGCTGGATAAAGGTGCAGGAAAGACAAGGAGAAGGGTCTGGGCAAAAGGAGGGGCTCTGTCACTGGGGCAGGAAGCTAAGGTTTGGCTCTTGGTTCTCTAGCCCATTCTGGGGAGACCCAAGAGGCAGGCAGGGCAGCAGGATTGGAGCTGGGGGTCTGAGGGTCTTTGTAGCAGGAAGCAGCTAAAGTGACCCAAGTCTGTCATGAAGTGAGACTCCAAGCTTGCTCCAGGGCCTATAAGATAGGAAAGACAGCAAAGAAAGGCAAGAAAAAGAAAAGTTTTACTAAATTCTACTTGGTACAGGCACTATGCTAATTGCACACTGCATCACACTTAGTCCACATCATAACCCACTACGTAGGTATTAACATCCTTCTTTAACATGTGAGGAACCAGAGACTCACCAGTGTGGGGAAGGGGCTACCTCTTCATCTTCATTGGCCCAATTTCACACAACAGCCAGCAAGCTGCAGAGCCAAGATGTCAAGACCAGGCCTAACAAACACCAAAGCCAAGATCCCATGCTATCCTGATCCATGGGACTGGGAAAGGGGCAAACTCTGCAAACCCCCTCCCAAGGGATGGTTCCTGCCCTGTGTCCTCAGTTGCCACCAACAGCCCTTTCACAGGTTCCATTCTATTATTTGCAGGAAATGAGAGAAGTTCTGGGCAAGTGGTAAGAACCAGACCCTGAACCCCTCTGCCTGCCCTCATCCCTGACAGCCTTGGCCATATTCCCCCCTCCCAGGGCCTTGGGGTCAAAAGCTGCTCTGGTCTCCTCTGACTTGTTCAAGGGCCTCAAGGGCAACCTCAAGCACAGAGAGGAACTTGGAGAGCTAGTATCTGTGTAGCTGTCTACATCTGTAGACAGATGTTGGGATGGGGGGCAGCAGGCAGAGCCCAAAGCCCAAGGTGCTGGAGTTAGTTAGACTTGGGTTCAAGGTCTGGCCCTACCTCTTTCTAATGTAACCTTGGACAAGTACATTCACTCTTCTGAGCTTCAATATCCTTACCTATTAATTGAGAAATAATACCTGCCTCCCAGAGATATGATCAGAATTAAGTAAGAAAATGAATCCAAAGTTCCCAGGCTCACAGTAAGCAGTAGATAAACACTGATATGATTCTCACCACTTCATTTTTAATAAGTGGGGTATTTGGGGGAAGTAATCTGAAATTCCAAATAGTAGACACATAATATGATAAATAATTTTTTAAAGCTGGGATTTGATTGAAGCATCTTTTCTCATCTCTAACGGAAATCAGACTAGCACCTACCTCAAAGGGTTGTTTGGGATTAGATGAGCATTCATTAAAAGCCTGTGATATTCTCCTGCAGAATATTATTAACACATATAAATGATTCCTATTGTTATACTCTTGATTTGCACACACTATATGCAAGTGGGAGAAACTCTTCCCACTGAGGAAGAGGTGGAAAGTTTACATTCAAGTCGAGGAGATTTGTGTTGTACATGAGAAAGAACTTTCTAGTTGAAAGCTAGTTAAGATCCTGTATTTGCACAGTAGTAATTGAGTCCCCTCGGGACATTATAGGGTCCTTTCCCTTCACAGACATTAAAAGAGAGAGGGGACACTCTGTCTCAGAGGCTGCGAGATCGGAGGCTAGCTGGAGGCATGAATTAAAGTGTATGTGCATAGTGTTAAACCCATGCAAAAAGCATCAGAAGCACAATACGTAGTCTGTTTCTAAATCAATTTTGCTGTGAACCTAAAACTGCTCTAAAAAACAAAGTCTGTTTAAAAAAAATTTTTTAAGCCCTATTGGGATGTTAATTGGAAATGCACTAAATGTATATATTTTTATCATCTTGTTTTCCCATCAATAAACATGGCATATCATTCATTTGTTCAGAAAAATAAAATAAATCTTAAAAAAAATAAGTCATGGCCAGGCGCAGTATCTCACACCTGTAATCCTAGCACTCTGGGACGCCGAGGCGGGAGGATCGCTTGAGTTCAGGAGTTTGAGACCAGCCTCAGTAAGAGTAAGACCCCCCCATCTCTACTAAAAAAATAGAAAGAAATTAAGCAGGCAACTAAAAATAGAAAAAATTAGTTGGGCATGGTGGTACACACCTGTAGTCCCAGCTATTCGGGAGGCTGAGGCAGGAGGATGGTTTGAGCCCAGGAGTTTGAGGTTGCTGTGAGCTAGGTTGACACCACGCGCTCCAGCCCAGGCAACAGAGCAAGACTCTGTCTCAAAAAAATAAAAATAAATAAGTCATGATAGTGAGGGTGATTCTAAGATCCCAGCTTGGGTGAGGGAGGAGTTCCTTTTTCCATTAGGTGAGGAACTGGGCCCTGACCCTCCCTGTCTGGGTAATGCTAGGCCCTTCTTGGACTCTCTGGCTAAGCCCTGACTATACCATCAGCCAGATAAGAGCCAGAGATCTGAAGATGTTAAAGGAACCACAGCAACTGTGACAAAGAAACGGAGACAAGCTGCTGGCTCCAGTCAAAACGTCCCTTAGCCTGGCCCGACTTGCTCATACTCAGCCCCCTGATAAAAAGGTAGGATGTCTCATCCCAAGCTATGACATGTACGATCATTTTGCAAGAGCAGTAAAACCCTGGGCTAAAAATCCAACTGCCTTTTTTAAAGTAATAAATTTCCTCGGGGCTTTGCACACAGGAAAGGGTGTTTACCCATTAAAATGTAGTCAACACAAGGCTCACAACCCCTGCCAGATCCCGCCTCTTGCTGCAGGCATGCTGTCCAAGGTCTCTGCTGGGGCTGAAGGCAGCGGCTCTGCGGACCAGTGAGCAAGATCCCTCTTCTCTAAGGTCTCGGAGTGTGTGCCGCGGTGATGGAATTGTCAGGGCATGGGGTGGGAGCGGGTCAGGTAGGATGCTCTGGGGACAGACGTCTGTGTCTCCCCATAGTCTGTAGCATGCTCTGGGATTTTCTAGTTTTCCAGGGGGCGGGAGCAACACTGGCATCTGAGAATGGCCTGAGGTCTTCCGTTATAATGAGCTAGCCCAGCCTGCTCTGGGAGGTCCCTATTCTCCGCGGACTGTGCCTTAGAGTCTCCCCCACAGCACAGTGCCAAGCACACAAGTCTACAGAGATATCATTACTGAGCGCCCTCTGTGTCCAAGGCACACATGCTGGGCACGAGGTGGTTCAGGACACAGAGACTCCAAGTACAGGCAAATGGAAACCCTCTGTGGTGTGGAAGGACACCAGGCCTGGCTTGAGAATGCCAGCTTCTCACTGGAGTCGTGCCACTCACAGCTGGCCTAGGTGCTTTTGTACCCTCTGGTTTCAAACACAAGTGCCATGAAATTATTGTAACAAAAGGCAGAGGGTGAAAAGTACCTTTAGAGCTACCAAAAAAGTAGTCTACAGGCTTCTTTCCCAGGTCCCCAATCTCAATTGCTGATGCCACCAACTACCCAAAGCTGAACCAGGAGTTGTCCTTGACCCCTCCCTCTCAATCGCACGCCAGTCCAAAGAAAGATCAAATCCTACTTGCAAATTCTACTTCCAAAATGCAGCTGAAGTCCAACACCTCTCTCTACCCCCACTGCCACTACCACAGTTCAGCTCCCCATCACCTCTCATCTGGATGGCTACAGTCTGTTTCCCGAGTGATCTTTTTAAAATACAAGTCTGATCATGTCACCCCCTTACATAACACCTTTCAATGATTACCCATTGCTCTTGGGAAAGCAAAACTAAACCCAAATGCCAACGTTGCCTATAAGGCCCTGAATTCTTTGGGCCCTGCCAAACTCTCCTCGGTAATTTCAAGCAACTTTCCCCTCTTGTCACGCCCTGGCTACTTGGTGAAGTTTCTGGGAAACCCACCAGCCTCAGGTCCTATACATAAGCTGTTCCCTTTGCCTGGAACATTCTCTTTGCTCATCAGTCTTGATTCATTTTTAAGTCTAGACTGTACCCAGCAAA
The DNA here is from genome assembly GCF_020740605.2 of Lemur catta. Classification (NCBI taxonomy): domain Eukaryota; kingdom Metazoa; phylum Chordata; class Mammalia; order Primates; family Lemuridae; genus Lemur; species Lemur catta. The sequence goes on along the minus strand of NC_059134.1, from coordinate 20,284,963 downwards.
ACCTTCCAAGAAGGCCTCCTGGTCTAGGCTAGAGTCTCCTCTAATTTTCCATGGTACCATTGCAACAATTGTAATCTAAATGTTTGGTTTTGCCATAATTTTTTAAAGGCCTGCTTCTCCTGCAGCTGTAGGTTCCATCTCAGGGTAAAGAATTGCTGCATCTGCCTTGTTCCACTGTTGTGCCCACAGCATCTAGCACAGTGACTCACTCTGTGTGTGCTAGATGAGTGACTGAATGAATGAGTGAATGAATGAGTCTCCAGGTGGGGGACCAGGAAAGGTATGGAGGAGGCGATAGTTAAGATTGGGCCCTTCAAGAGTCATGGGCCTGGAATCAGTGAGCTGTGATCTGCCTTAACTTGTAGTTCATCTAAGCTTCCTTTTCCTTCCTGAAAGTCATTGATCCAGCCCACCTCCAGCTAAACTTCCCCTCTGCCAGGCTTTCTGCCTGGGGCCACAGCCATCCCCACTTCTCTTCCCTTTCCACTCTCTTTCCCTGCCAGCTCTCTCCCCAGTCCACTTTCCCACCACACCCTTGATTGATGTAACTCCATAATTGTGCGATGTTAGAAAGCTAATTTGTACTTCTGCTGGGGCACTGAAGTGGCTGGAGCTTTGCAGCTGGCCTTGAGAGGCAGTGGGGAGCACCCGCCCATCTCAGTTCTCCTTCAGGCTCAAAGTACAAGTCTCTGACCTTATCTGCAAGGACCCAGTAGCAGAGGGCTATAACCTAACCCAAACCAAACAGCCACCCACAAAAAGAACTGGGAAGAAAAATCTTTCCACTGGTGCAAAGACAATCTCCCTGTGGCACTCTCCCCATCTCCAAATAGAGGTCATTGGTTCAGGTTCTCTTTCTACCTTCTACAGGGTCCTGTCAGCACCTGTTTTCTTGGGCACAGACTGGGAGATGGCATGGCATTTTTCTTCCTGCCAAACTGAGGCACACTCAGACAAAAAAGAAAAGGGGAGGGGCCTCCCCAGGCTTTGTGGTGCATTTCCCAGTTTTGGAGGTCTCAAGCAGCATAAAACTAAAAGATCTAAAGAGGCTAAAGACAAAAAAATGTTTCTGAAAGAGTACGTGTATGTGTGTGCGCATGTATGTGTGTTGGGTGGAGCTTGTGCGATCAAACAGGGATTTACTGTTTAATACGATGTGAAAGCATAAACAATGATAAATAATAATAACTACTGTTTATTAGGCCTGTACTATATGCCAAACACTTTGTAAAGTGTTTTATGCATAGTATTTCATTTAATTTTCAAAACAAAACAGTGAGGGAAGCATTTATGAGCCCATTTTACAGATGAAGAAACAGGCTCACTGCATCACACAGCTCATTCGGGGGCCAAGCTCCAGGACTGAGACCCTGCTGCTCTTGCTCTGAACCACTGCTGGCAACGGCTTCCCAAGGGCTAGGGATGAGGAAAGGAAAGGAAATTGGTTTATGGTGTGGCAGAGGGCTTGAGATTAGACATAAAGAACTTTCTGACAATGAGGGCTGTTTGGTTGTAGTCAGGGCAATTAGGCTTGTTAGAGCTCTTCCTCGGAAGGCCTTTACGTTTAAGATGAATGGATGCTTCTATGCCTGGATGGTTTAAGGGAAGTGCTCTCTGTTCGCAGCACGGGGCTGGCCTGTTTGAACTAACTGACAGTCTCACTGGGGATACAAGATTGTCACCCAAGAAACCGAAACCGTTAGATAACAGAAGATAGCACGGGCTGCAGGCCCTAATGGGACTGGAAGAAAGCAAAGGCTATAGACAGGCAGATGCCACTGTGGTTAAAAGCAAGGGCTTTGTGGTCAGGCAGGCCAGCTTGTGTTTGAGTCTCTGCTGGCTCTACTACTTTTGTGACCTTGTGTATGTTACCTAACCTCTCCAACCTTTGGTTTCCTAGTCAGTGAAAAGAGGCTAAGAATAGAATCTACTTTGGAGGGTTGCCATGAGAATTAAATAAGATGATCCATGTAAAATACTTGGCACAGAACCTGGACATAATAAAAATGCAATGAGTGGTAGCTGCTAGAATAATAATTGTTATTGTTGGAGTCCAGAGGCAAGACAGAGCAGTGTAGAATAGAGCTATGAGAAAGTCCTGGGAAACCTGAGTTTTGTCCTGGAGCTCGAAGACTTGGTCAGGTTAAATCAACAGGAAGGAAGAGGGACAGAGGTTTCAAATTCCCCATCATTTTAGAAGAAAAATCTGGCTTGATCTGTGGTTAAAGTAGAGAAGGAAGTTGATTATGGGGAAGAGGTGGGGGAAATAGATGAAGTCTTCCATCCTTGTTTCGAAACCCAAAATTTGAATAGAGACAAAGATAGCCTCCAGGACCTAAAAAAGAAATCAGACACCCAGGGCTTCTTTGCCTACTTCTGGACTCCTGTTGGAGAGGAAAGGGGAGGGGACTGGGGACATGGCTGAGGGCAGCGCTGGTGATGGATGGGGACAGGACCTGAAACAGGGGAAGTTAGGAAATGTGGGTGAGGCCCTTAATGACTGTGTGGGCTGACTCATGTGGGAAGACCTAGCTTTAAGGCTGTATTGAGATCTAGTATCTGATCAGGCAGAAGGCCAGTTTGGGGACCCTGGGCATCTCTAATCTTCAGTGCTGTCAGCTAAGGGTGGGAGTCCCTAGGGGAGCAATCTTTGTGCTAATCCAATTACTCTCTAACAGCCTGCTTTATCTTCCTAATGTGAAGATAAACTCCTTAGGGGCCAGGTGGTTCCCTAGGAAAGGTGCTGTTTGTTTTAGATCCTCTATGCTTAAGCCTCTGACAAGTATCTACTATCAACCCCTTATATCAAGCACGGAGTGGCCCCTTGTTAAAAATGCTAATTCTCAGTTCTTTTCCCTAGAGAGTCTAATTCCATAGATTTAGGGACCCAGGAATCTGTGTTTTTAAACAAGCATCCAGATTCTTTAGGCAAGGCAAATTTGGAAAACCCTGAGTTAGATAATCTCTTAAATCCCTTTCTGCCCTAAATTTAGGCAGCAGAGTGTAGTAGGATTGGGCCCTGGGTAGGTAGGTAGTAAGAGGCAGATTCTAGCCAGATCCTGCAGTTCACAGGGCCCTGTACTGGCAAAGTCCTAGAAGGGAAGGAGACTGCAGAGCAGAAGAGAGTTTTCACCCATCTGTAATCAAGAGCTCAAACAGAAGTGAAAAAGGACATCAGGGAGCAATAGGTTCTGAGCATCCTCCTGGGCCTTTCTCTTGCCTGGGACTGGCAGGACAGTGTAGAGCTCAGCAACTGCCACTAGACACAGGGGGACACTGACTCCCCAAAGAATTTTTCAAATGTGCCTAAATTGCACATCTAATCAAAGGAGGCAGGAATCCAGATCTCCTGGTCTTCATCCAGTTCGTTGCTGGGGTGCATGGCAAGGCAGGCATATTTTCTTGTGGCGGGTGGGAGAGCCCCTGATGGAGAAGCGCCAGCGTTCCCAGTCTCTGGGAGTTCTCCCGAGCGGCCTGGAACCCAGCCTTCCCCGGATTTGCTCAGTCTGTCACTGGAGAAGGAATGGTGCCAGGAGGGAGAAGGACGGAAAGCCACACAGCGGCTCACAAATCTGAGAGCTGTGAGGGCCGCGTCCAGATGGGTGGCCTGACTCATCACGATCTCGCACCTGACGGTGTCCAACTCGGGCAAGAACCCCGCTCTCCTCTCCCGACGGAGCAGGACGCAGGCGGAGTGCGAGGTGAGGTCTGATTTTGCACGAGGTTTCGAGCAATTCGCTGTGTCAGAGAAACCAGAAGACCGAACAAAACCCCTAAAACTCCAAGCCCGATTATTTCATCCACGTGGCACAGGAACAAGCCAAAAGAGGGGGGCGGGGAAGAGTCACCCGTCCCGCCCCTGCTGGGAGGACGGGATTTGCCTGGAGAGCAAACTCCGGGCGCGGCCCGGGTGGCTGCGGGAGGGAGGCGAGACGCGATCGCCGTTGCCCGCAACGCCGCTGCGCCCTCTCCCCGCCCCTGCCCGGCCGCGGGAGCGCGGGGAGCCGCAGCGGGCCCTTTAAGGGCCGAGAGGTGCGCGGTCTCTTTAAGGCAGGTCCTGGTGGTTTCTGTTTTCTGAAGGAAGTGACGGGGGGCGGGATTGAATGAAAAGTGCCAAACAGAGTGGCGGAGCGCCGGAGTCGGGGGCCGCGGGAGCCGCGGCGCTGGGCCGGTGGGCGGGCCGGGGCAGCGCGGTCTGGGCCTCGGAGCCGCCGGGGCGCGCGGCCGAGCGCAGCCCACGTGCGTCCGCGCCACGTCGCGGTCGGCCCCGCGGCTGAGCCCCCCGGCGGAGCGGCGCCCGGGCGCCCCGAACTAGCCCCCAACTTCGGGCGAAGTTTGCCAGCGCCTCTCCCCGCCCCCACGCGGCGCGCCGGGGCCGCGGAGGGCGGCGGCGGCGGTCCCCGGGAATGCGCCCGCCCGGCCGCCGCGGGGTCCCCACGGCGCGCCCCGCGCTGCTGTTGCTGCTGCTGCTCGTGCCGCTGCTGGGGGCGCCGCGCGGCGTGGGCGCGGGGACCGGCGCGCCGGCCGAGCTGCGGGTCCGCGTCCGGCTGCCCGACGGCCAGGTGACCGAGGAGAGCCTGCAGGCGGACAGCGACGCCGACAGCATCAGCCTCGAGCTGCGCAAGCCCGACGGCACCCTGGTCTCCTTCACCGCCGACTTCAAGAAGGTGAGGCACCCTCGCTCGCCGGGGTGGGACCTGCGAGCCTGAGCCCGGGAGTGGGACGACACTTACCCAAGGTCACGCCGTGATCGTCTGCCTCTACGTCTCTTTGTCCCACTCCCCAGTGCCCAGACCTGGCCCCTTCATTCTCCCCAACGAACTGCTCTGCTGCCCCCTCCAATCCCCGCTCCAGCCTTTCGTCCCTGCTCTAGATGCCCCAGCACCTTCTCACGCCCTGACCACCTCCTTCCCCCACGTCCTCTGCCAGCGCTCCCAGAGCCCCCCAGGCACTGCCCTCCTTCAGAAGAATTGCAGTTAACAGCCCCAGCGCCCTTCTTGGAGTCATTTCCCTGTGCTCTAGCGGGAAACGTTCCGGGCTGGATATCAGAGGTCCTGGGTTCTTACTGTGTTGCTGTGTGGTCTACAGCAAGTCCGTTTCCTTCTGTGGGCCTCGTTTTCTCACCTCCGCCCAGGGCAGTGAGGCCTCGCAGCCCTGGCATCTTGGAGCCCCTGAATCACCTCTCCCTCTGTCTCACTTTCCTGGGCAGAGCTGACTGTCCCTGGTTCTTCCCAGGCCCCAGAGAAGCTCTCTCTCCTCTTTGGTCTGGAAGGCTGGGATGCCTGCGGCGGAGGTCCCTGGGGAGAGACTCTAGGTGAAGCCCCCTCCCTCTAGGAGAGGTGCCACCCTTTACCACGCCTGGCAGGGAAGCTAGCCAACACTCCCCACCCCTTTTGGCCCGGATTGGGGGTCAGGGGTCAGAGATCAGTCTCTACTCTGTGTGTGTTTGTTGTGGGTAGAACCAGGAGGTGGGCCTGGCCCCCAAGGGGGCGGGGGAGAGTGGAGGTATGGGGGTTTCTCAGGAAATGAGCCTGGAAGGATGGTGAGTGACTAACAGTGACCAAGCAGCAGGAAACCCCGAGGAAGAGGGTGGGTGAGTTTTAGGTATTCAAAGGGAGTCTCCTATGTCCTGCTCCCAGCCCCTCTCCTAGTAAAGAGAGGCCCTGTGAGGCTGTGTCTCTGGGGGAGTGCGGAGGTGAGGCAGGTTAGCTAGCTGGGGAAGCCCAGGGCCCGTGGGGCTGGGGACAGTGGCCCGAGCTGCCTCTCTCTCCTCGGTCTTAGAGACTGGGAGCTTGAGAGGAGAGGTCACAGAGTCTCAGGGGTCAGCTAGGGACCCAGAGAGATGGCCATAGATAGCAGGGGTGGTGGGAGATCCAGTGGACAGTGGGGCAGGGGGTGAGGCTTGACTGCTGATCTGTCCTAGGGCCACCAAGTTGTCATTGAAATAGGACTTGTGTGGACCAGTCGGGGGTGAGGGGGTGAACCTTCACAGAGGGGAAGGCTTTGTGGCCCACCCTTACTCCACAGGCCTAGGCTAGGTTCTCAGATGCAGGTGGGAGCAGATAAGTTTGTGTGTGGAGAGAGGGAAGCTGACAGGGCCAGAACACCCCCTGCCTCCCCACCTAAACTTCAGAGGAATTTTACCAAGTGTGTTCTGTTCCTGAAAAATCTAAATTAGGGGCTGGATCTTTCGGGAGTCGGGGATCTAATCACCCATGCCAGGGATCTAGTCATCCATGCCAGCGCTTTGTCCTTGAAGTTTGCCCCAGGCCAGGCTGTGAGTCTCCCACCCTCCTGCCCACTGGCCTTGCTCCTGCGGCTGCACTGAGCCCTGGACAGACTTCCCCATTCCTGGGACCTCCCTAGCAGCCAAGGCTGTGGCCAGGACAGTGAAAGAGGCAACGGGGCAGGGCTGAGTTTTATAGCCTTTAGCTACAGCTGGAAGTTTTTTATTGCCCTGACCTGAAGGCTCCCTCTCAGAGGGAGTGCCCAGGTGGCTGCTGGCAGTGGGGGTGGGTGCTGGGGATGGGGCTGAGGGTATGGGGACTGTCTGACTGCCCAGTTAGAGAATGCACTTGGAGCTGATTGCAGGGAGCTCCTTTGAAATCCCCACAGTGGTTCAAACCTCCACCCAGGTTTCCAAAGTCTGCTTTTCAGGTTAGCCTCTGACCCAGAAGCTGGCATTTCACACCCACCCCTGGCATCTCCAATTTCATCAGTAAGGGAGGGAGTTGGGAGTGGAAGGCAAAGAAAAGGAATCAGCTCTCTGAAGTCCCCTCAACTCTAGGTTTCTTAGTTGGCCGGGGACACGGGGTGGGAATGCAGGGGTGGGGAGAAACGGCCTTTACCCACACCCAGTACACTGTCTGCGTTGGCCAAAGCAGCTTTTGTGCTCGAATCCTTCTGGGGTGGGTCACCTCTCTCGTTGCCCACTTAGTAGTTCTCAAGGCCTCATGCCTCAAAATCTGTGGCAGATTTCCACAAGAAAGTTCTTTCCAGGAGTAATGATTTTTCCTGTAAGAAAAATGGCTTGCAAGTTGTGTTTTTTGTGTTTTCTGTACCAAACCCATTTGGGTTGGTTGGAGAAAAGTCCCTAATCCACTTGGGAAGAGTGATGTTTGCTATTTGACCACCCTCAGGGAGAGACAGTCCAGACTGCATGAGACAGACCTGGTTTACTACTTATTAGCTGGTTAACCCTGGGCAAGCAATTTGGTCTCTCCAAGCCTCCATTTCTTCATCTGTGAAATGGGGATAATAATTGTACATGTCCCATGGTTATTGGGAGAATCAAACAGGGCAATGCATAGGAAATGCTCGGTCTGTGTTCTGATACTGTGTTAAGTGCTTGAGAAATAGAAGCGATTGGCTTTGATAATTGTGGCTCACGTTAGCATTGCAGCAAGGATCCTCCTGCTAAATCTGAACTCAAAGAGCTTGAATGATGGACCCAAGGTCACACAGAACAGTCAGCACTGAGCCTGGAGGGGCCTTGAGTTCCTCTTTGCAACCTTCTCCTTGAAGCTCCAAATTTGCCGGCCAGCCTCTCAGAGCAGGAGCAGCCATCCTTGTCCTGACACCCTACCCAGGGCAGCAGTGAATCCCCCTGTGCTGGATGGAGCAAAGCCCTCTGTCTCGCTGATCCCCCCACCCCAGACCCAGCGCCCTCTCCCCGGCCCCTCCCACCCCTTGCTACCCCAGGCAGGGTTCCAGCACAGTCTGACCCTCCCCCACACAGCCACCCTGGACCGGAAGCAGCCACAGTCATCAGCCCATGGTAGGACACACAGCCTGGTGCCCAGGTGAGGCTAACAGACTCCATGAGTAGCTTGAAGCTATCAAATGCTTACTGTGCATTACTGCCAGCCTGCCCTAAGGCCGATGTCCCTCAGGCTGAGCGCTCCAAAGCTTCACTGCACATCAGAATCACTTGGGAGCTTTGAAACAGCCCCATGCCTGAGCCACACAACATACCAATTAAATCAGAATGTCTGAGGGTGGGGGTCGGACAGCAGCATTATTTAAAGCCCCCCAGGTGATTCCAATGTGCAACAAAGTTCGGAAACCACTGCTGCAGCTGTTCCGGGGAAGGGGAGGGAGCCTGGAGGAGGAGCCAGGTTAGTTTGTTCAATGAAAGTAGGGCCCAAACTCAGTCACCTGTCTGAAACCCATCACTCTACCCACTGTAACCCCAGCGTGTTTTGAGCAGCATATAAACTTCAGGCCTAATTGCATGTGCCTTCAATAGGCAATACTCTTCTTTATATTCCAAGTCGTATATGCATAATTAGACCTGTATGGACATAATCACTGGGCATGTCTAGTAACAGTTCGTGTCACCATCCCTAGTCTCTAACCTGGCAATGTGACAGCCCTCTCGGTCCCCCTTCCCCAAGTTGGTGTCCCTGTCCAAGCTCTGTTTTGCCTCTGTCCCCCAGTCTGAGTGTCCAAAAGCTGGGGAGGGGATGAGTCATGTTCCAGGCAGCCTGGCTTAGTGCTGACCGGATGGGGAGGGTGGGGCTGGAAGATATGCAGAAAGTCATGTGTGACTGCATCGGGTGGTGGGTATGTCTCTAGGGGAAAGGAGGAGACAGACGCCAAAAGCGTGGAGGGAGGAGACCACGAGGGCCCACGGCTGGAGCCTGTGAGCAGGGAGCCATGGTCAGCTCAGGGTCACCCCAAGGGACAAGGACCCGGGAAGGGTGGAGACACAAGCCCTGTCCTAGGCACCGATGGGTGAGTGGGCACCAGAGGAAGGAACAGTCCGGAGTGCCAGACTCCCTGGTCTGGGGTTGCGGGAGTAGCACCGAGAGCCTTGAGCTGCATCAGTGAAGATACGGAATGTGCAAATGGCCACGTTGCTGCCTGAGGCTGTTATCCCAAGGGGATATCACATCACGCAGATGTGGGACGGAGAAGCTTTTAGAGCGCACTCTCCCCCTACCCTGTCCATGTTAGGTTCCCTAAGATTTGGCGCGGAGGCATGTGATGCACAGCGAGTCTTCCTGGGGAACAGAGGGCAGTAGAGATGCTCTCAGGGGAGGCTCAGACCTCTCTGCAGCTTAGAGCATTTCCTCAGAGACATCAGAATGACCAGGCTCTTGTGCTTGGGGCCCTCGGGTCTGACACCAGTCTCAGGAATTCCTCCTTGGATCAGGGGTGAGCAGGTCCACCTGAGGGTTCAAACGTGCTCCCCAGAGCTTGGCCAGCATCTCCCAGCCCTCAATGCTGTGTCCATGTGGCATCCTAGCAAAAGATCCCAGGCCCAGGGACAATTGAGTGGCCTGCTGGAAAGTGGGTGGGGAGAGGTGGAGGTGGAGTTCTTCCCTGCCAGGCTTCCCAAGGCACGGAGAGGTGGCAGTGGGTAAACTCAGGACAGACTCCTGTCACCCAGAGGGCCCAGCCTTGAGGTGAGGACTGCACCAGTGTCCAGAGATCACCCATTGAACAGTCACTCGAGTCACACATGTGGTGTCATTTGATCCTCACTGCTGTGCACATCATGAGGCAGAGGTTGCCCCATTTTGCAGACATGCAAACTGAGACCCAGAGCTCTGGAGTGATTTTGACAAGATTTAGGATTAGGACTCAGGGATCCTTCCACTATGTCCTGACTGCCTGCCTGTGCTTCCATGGCACTGTGAGTGGGCTCCTTCCAGAAGGCTGAAGAACCCTGGGGAGGGGAAGGGAAGGAGAAGGAAGCTGAAAAAACCCTTTGGTGCAGAGGAACAAATCTACAGAGAGACCCTCCTGCATATAGACTGGGGCTGGGCCCCTTATCCCCAGCTCATAACTGCAGGTAGATGAAGTTCCAGACTCCTCCCTCCCCTGTGTGGCCTCTGGGGGAGTGGGGTGAGGGGGACCATTTAAGAAAATATCTCACAGATATGCTGAGCACTCATTGTGTTCATTTTTCTGCCATTTACCAGCTATGCAACTTGGCAAGTCACTTAACGTCTCTGAGCCCCAGGCTCCTTGCCTGAACAACAGGGACAATAGTGTGAAGCCCGAGGCTTGGTGTGAGAAGTGACTAAGAGGCCCTTCGCAGAGCAGAGGCCAGGGAGGCATGTGAGAAGTGAAATGCCAGTGCCGGGCAGGCCCCATCGGCCCCTCCACCCCGGCTCTCCTGCCTCCTGCGGTTAAGCATATTGTTCCAGCTGCTTTTTTCTGCTCGAGGGACCAGAGCATCATTAGGAGCTGACATCCTCTAAGTTGGCAAGCGTTTGAGTGGCTGCCACTGGGGATTCAGAGAAAGAACAGGGAGCAAGGGAGGCGTCTGGTCTGGGAATTCCGGGCGAGGAGGAAGCGCGGAGCCCTGTCTTAGGAGCCCTGAGTCAGCGGGACAGTGGGGTGCAGTTGATCCACATAAAGCCTCACTTTGTTCCTGGGGCAGTCGGGACAGTGGTGACCTTTGGGATTTGGCTGACAGAGCACCGGAGGCTCTGGGAGAGGGCTGGGGGCAGGGGGCACTGCTCCCGACTAGTGGTTGCACTAATGCCCCATGACAAGAAGCCTCTGTCCAGGGCCTCGCCCTGAGGGTATGCAGGCATCTCCTAATGGGGGCGGCCTGGGGACGTGGCTGGCCTGGCTGTGGGTTGAATCCACCCACCCCATTCCTGCTCCAGGAGCCTGGGCAGAGCAGCCGGGTTGCTCTGGTTCTGCCGTAGGGTTAGGACGGCACTGCTTTCTGGCTGGCTGTCCAGGCCAACCCCTCCCTCTCCCGCTCCCCAGCCCAGTGAAGCTGGCCCCTTCTCCAGCCATAAAGCAGCCCCAGCCAGGAGCAGAGGAATAAATATTTAGATTGGCTCGGTCTGGGCCCCGGAATCACGCGCTCTGGTGTGATGGGAAAGAGACCAAGATGGCAGAGGAAACTCCCAGGAGAGAACGCCAGCTGTCCAGGAGCTGGGGGCTGGGGGGACAAGTGCTTCACGAGGGCCTGGAAGGATGGATTCGACCCGGGCTGTGACCAGCCTTGCAGCGTAGTGGGCAGGGAGAGGGTGTGGAGGGAAGGGGCTGCTTCGTTGCCCATTTCCCAGCTGGGGCAGGGGGGAGGCTGGGCTGGCTGCAGGGTCTGAGACCAGAGAACCTCCCCTCCTCACCCCTGTCCCCAAGGCTTCTGCAGAGGGGCTGAGGAAAGGCACCTCGAGAGCGGGGCAAGCTGGGAGCTGGCACTGGGGAAGGCAGTGGGGTTGGAGGGGCTGCAGGGCCAGAGAGGGTGCGAGGAGACGGCACAGGCTGCAGCTGAGGTGAGGCCATGTGGCGAGAGCGTGCATGTGTGTGCGTGTTGTATGAGCACTCATGTGCATGTGTGAGTGCATGTGTGCGAAGCAGTGTGGGTGCGGAGACTCCGTAGGCAGCGCGTGAGGAGAGTGGAGGGGTGTGCGTGAGACGGGGTGTGAGCTGCCGGGGTGGGAAACTGAGGGAGGGAGTGTGAGGGGTGGGGGAGGAGACAGCTTTGTGAGGTGACCTGGGGAAGGGGTGAGGTGGGTGAGGAGGGAGGAAGTGAGCTCTGGTGAGTACCTGTCTCGAGAGAAGGGGAACCTGAGAGACTGTGGGAGGGAGAGATTGTTGGACCCCCAGCAAGTCTGTGTGACAGAGGGCAGAGGGGGGCTGAGAACGGGAGGCAAGAGCGAGTGTGTGTGCACCGGTTCCGAGTGGCCTCGCTGGGAGTCATCCAGCACCCGGGTGACAGCACTGAGGCGAGGCTTGTCCAGTGTTACCTATGTGTGGATGCCACCAAGCAGGGCTGGGGTGACAGCTTCGCCATCCCCGGGCTCCTTCCTCCGGCCTGGTCCAGAGCTGTCTGCCTCTCTCAGCGCCTTCACCTGGAGCCCCAGTGCCGCTGGGCCCAAGCAGCCTTCGCTCTGGAAGACACAGCAGGTCCCAAAAGACCTGCAGGGATCTGAATATCTGAACAAGGGCAGAGAGGGGGTCTTGGGAGGGCACGAAGACCACTGGACCCAGAGTCAGGAGGTCTGGGCTTCTGGTCCTGGCTCTGCTGCTGTGTGACCTGTGAAGGTCACTTCCCCTCCTGAAACCTCACTGGGCCATGAACTAGATGATCCTCTAAACCTTCTAGAAGCCAAAACAGCAGCTCTAGGCCTGCCAGCCTGCCGGAGCCCAGCTGCAGGCAAGGCGGAGAAGAAAGAGCTGTCTTCTCGTTGGAGGCGAGGGGGCTGATGGAGGCCCTGGAGCCCCAGCTGTGTGCCAGACCCTGGGGCTACTGCACGAATGAGCCAGGGGCAGGTCACGAGGGCCTGGAAAATGCGTTGCCTGGACAGAAGTTGCCCAGTGAGGACAGGGGCCCCTGCCTGGGCATTTAGATCCGAGGCACACTTGCCTGGGCACAGCCTCAAGCAGAGTTTGATTCAGCTCTAAGCCACAGATCTGTCATGTCACTCCCAGGCTCCAACCCACTGATGACTTCCAGTGATGTGCAAGATGAAGCTCAGACTCCTTAGCCTGGGCATGCAGACCCTGAGTCCTGCCATGTCCTGGCCCTCTTTGCCAGCCTTTCGTTCAGCCACTCACTGCCCTCCCCTATGTCCCTCTCCTGCTACATTCCTATCACTTTTCCCAGAAAAACCCTTCCATGCTCTCATTAGTTCACTCTTCCTCTGTTTATTCATTATCAGACATTTATTGGGCACCTGCTAGGATGGAGCGGGGCAGGGATACACTGCAAAGACACTATCCCAGCCTCAAAGACTCAAGTCCAGAAGGAAAGACAAGTAGAGATCATTGTGAACACAGTGTGATTCGTGCTCTACAGCTGCGGTCCCCAGTCCCCAGCCTATTAGGAAACAGGCTGCGCATCACCCCCTGAGCTCTGCACAACACCCCTCCCCCCTGCCCATGACACCCCAACCCCCCAACCCCCGGCCATGGAAAAATTGTCTTCCATGAAACCAGTCCCTGGTCCCAAAAAGGTTGGGGACTACTGCTCTAGAGGGTGTGGCCGGGACTGGCCAACTCTGTGGGAGGGTTGGGGAGGACAGCCAGAGGACGGGTACATGGGAACCGAGCCCTGAAGGATGGTAGATGGATGGGCACAAGGTATCCCAGCAGAGGATTTGGCTCATGGAAAGGCACAAGGGGAGACATGGCATCTCTCATTTCAGGAACTGCAGGCTCTTCAGTTCAATGCATGAAGAGTGCAAGAGTTGCTGTAGGCAGGGGCCTGGCGTGCCAGGCTCTTGGGGTACACTTTATGATGAGGACAAAGAGAGCCCTTGAAGGGGATAAGATCATCAGATGGCAGTACCATGGAGGGAGGATTGGATGGGGGCTTTAGGAAACCCTCATGCCTCCCTGTCTTCTGTAAATGCCTCTCTCTTTGCTGGAAAGCCCTCTATCCTTTAACTGTCAAGGACCGCTGAAATGTCCCTCACTCTGGGAGGTCTTCTCTCCCTCACTCCACCCCAGCCGCATCCTTAAGGGATAAGTGCTCCCTCTTCCATCCTTGGCCTCCGTAGCACTTAGCATAAAGGACAGCTCAAGGCCCTATTGTGGTGTGCTGACTTTGGTTGTCAGAAGTCAGCCTCCCCTGTGAGCCCCTTGAAGACAGGGGCCTTTGTCTTGGCTTTGGCCAACCCCCTGCCCAGCCCAGTGCTTGTGAAGGCCCTGCCTCCCAGTAGTGCCAGTCAGTGCTCTCCTACTGATTGGCTGATTACTTGCAAGCCCCAGAGGAGTCACCTGACCTATCTGGGCCTCAGGTGCATCTATAGGAGAAAAATCTTTGCTCCTGCCTCTTTGGTCTGGAGTAGACTCCAGTTGGAGCAAGGCAAACACAGGGCCAGGCATTGTAGCAATAGGAGAGAAACTGAGAGTCCAGCCCACTGTGTTCTGAGGCCTTTCACTCATTTCTTCCTCACAACAGTCCCTCAATGTAGGTACTGTTGTTTAACTCACTTTGCAGATGTGGAAAGTAAGGTGCAGAGAGGTTAAGTAAATTCCCCCAAGGTTATGTGGCCAGTAGTGGCAAGGCCAGGGTCTGAATGCAGGTCATACTGGCTCCAGAGCCCTTGTTCCTAATGGCTGTGCTATCCTAGAGACGACTCCTTACTTACTGCTCACTTACAGCTGCAGACAAGGGCTTTAGCAAACACTGTCTCCCTGGCACACTTGCCACGCCCTCTGGTTGCTGTATGCTCCGGTTCTGGTGGTCTGCTCCTAGTGGGCAGGAGGTTCCTGGGCGCTCAGGGGAGAAGGAAACCTCCTGTCCTTATAGAGACCTCCCATTTGGGAGTCGTAGCTGAGTCTCAGCCCGAGAAGCTGCCTCCACTCCCTGCCATGGGTTCTTCCCCAGCTGTGCCATCTGCTTTGGGCTCTAGGCCACATCAGGGAACTATCCCAAGGGACTCCTGGGCAAGGAGGAAGGCTGGGAGCCAGGCTTCCATCGGACTTAGCATCTGACCAGATAGATGTTCCCTGCCCTGTGAAGGTTGGAGGAAAAGGGGGTCCTGGAACCTTTCTAGCGAGTCCGAGGTGCATGGGGTAGAAAGTTAGTTGGAGGAACACGGTCAGGACAATGGATCCCTGTTACCAAATAGTTAGATCCAGAAACTGGGGGTCCCTCTCGGGGGTCAGCAAGTGGGATGTGGTTTTCTAGAGAAATGCGACGAAAAGGACTGGAGCATTAGAGAGGCTCTTGGCAAGGCAAGCAGGCGGGTTGGAAGGATTCTTGCTTCATCTTCCCTGTCATGCTGGTTGTTAGTCACAGGAACCATGAGCCGGAGCCGCCACATTCTCGGGGCAGGTATATAGAGGACTCACAGGCAGACTGCCACCAGACAGGCATGGTTGGAAGGGGGAACCAAGCTCTAATCCTGCCTCTGCCACTGGCTAGCAGGGGGCCACGGGCAGGCCACATTCTGTCTGTTCCTGAGTTGCAGTTTCTTTAGCTGAATATCAAGGGAATTAGACTAGTTGATCTAGGAGACAGTTGTGCATTCTGGTTACAAGAGCTCAGGCTTTGAGTGAGACTGCCTGTGTTAAAGTCCCGGCTGTGTTTCCTCTTAGTCCCCGACCTTGAACAAGTTACCCAATCCAATCTCAGTAACAATCATAGTTCCTACCTCCTGTTGTCGTCAGGATCTTAAATAGGATCATACATTCTTTCGGACCCATGATAACAATGATTTGTCTCTTCTAGTTATAAACTTCAGTAACTCTTGGTGCTACACAGATAGGAGATACAGAGGAAATCTATCTCAATGAGAAATTCTCAGTACCTTTCTGCAGCCCCCAGTCAGTTCCCCATTTTGGCAGCATTTTGTTGTTGTCATTGTCATTGTTATTTAATATGTTAATAGAAGCAGGGAAAAAGCTCAGATTCCTTTCACCCTCTGGTCTGGTTTAAAAGTTCAGATATCTTCTCCTGCTAATGGTAGGCAGGTGATGTCACCAAGCAGTGAGACCCCTCAGCAGCCTTGAGACTGCAGGGTATTGCATGTGCCCCTGGTGTCACAGAAGATGCTGTGACTGTCCAGAGCGGTTCTCCCCAAAGAGTCAGAGCTGAAATACCAGGGAAGTGGGTTTTGAATTCTGCCTGTGGGATCTTGCCAGGGACATTGCCTGACTCGAGCACTAGCAGGGGAAGTCTGGTATCAAGTCTCACCTGGCAGGAACTGAGCCCGGAATGGAATATGCTACAAGCAGACCAGCCTCCTGTTTCCCCTCAGCCAGCTTGAGTGACAGAACATATAGTCCAGGCTGGCAGGACAAGGAGATTCCAGCATCGTGACCCAAGAAGGGATTTCCTCTTGAGAGGAAGCAGAGTTAACACGAGCTCCGATTCACCTTCCTCACTAGTCTCTGGGATCATAAGGAACCCAGTGTGAACCTTTCTCACTAGCTTGGCCTCAGTTTCCCTTTCTGGAAAATCTCCCCATACACTCCCACACCACATTATTCCAGAGATCATTTACAGCAAAAGGAAGTAATGGAAACTTCCTTGTAGAGTTAAAGGACTGCAGAAATGCATGGGGGTTTGTGAGATGACAGGCACTCATGTGTTGCTGGTCACCTAACAGTCATCGCAGCTGGCACTTACTGAGCTCTGTGTGAACATTCTTCCAAATAACTTACCCAGTCCTCACCACAGCCCTATAGGGGAAGTGAGGAATCAGCCCTGTTTTACAAAGGAGAGAAGTTGGGAAAAGCCTGGGGCACCAGCTAATACATTGCAGCTTTGCGGTGGAGCCATGGACCCCTCGCTGCCTGTCTCTGGACCCTAAGGGGGACACTCAGACCCTGTTCTCAAGGCACTGCCACTGTAGCAGGTGCACAGTAGAATGGGGGCTCTCTTAGTGGGGGCGCGTGCGGGGACACATGCACCAATAGATGAATGGAGACACGATGCTACATATTCCAAGTGCCAGGGCAGCCTTGGGGTCCCCAGCAGACACAGTCACTGAGGCCAGGGTGCCTCCATGGTGGGAGGGCTCTTGACAGATTTAGATGCTAACTTAACCCTGGGAACAGAGTCAGTCAAGGCGCAGAGATGGGTGAGAAGGTGGGGGGCACTTCTGGTGTGTGGGGCCGTGGGGAGCAGTGCAGGTGCGTGGAGCACAGGGTTCCAGCCCCCAGATTGGGAAGGGGCCCCATCCCACCCTGGGCCCTTCTCCCTCTGCCCCCAGGATGCCCCCATCACATGGTGAGTCAGTAACAGGAAGGAGCCCTTGGGCTTCAGGCACTGCCATTAGTAACCCCACAGGGGAAGTGGAAGTGGAGAGGGAAAGGGGAAACTGAGCCATCCAGCCCCCGGAAGGCGGCAAAGGCTGCAGCCAGCCTGCCGCCCCTGCCCTTAACCCCATCCTGCCCCCGCTAGCCCAGGCAGCCAGAGGTGGGCAGCCGGGGCCTGGCTGTAGAAACACCGGTGGCATCTCGAGGCCTCTCCCCAAACGTACTGAGTCAAATGTCAGAGAGGGACTTAAAGACTTGAAGACTTGCGAATGCAGCCCCTCCGGCATCATGTGGTGGTCAGGTGGTTGTAGAGGCCCAGACCCTCCCCACACCACATGAAGGTGACATCAGGGGGCTCCACCGAGGGGAATCGTCAGCTATGAATAAACAAGCTGCCGAAAGAGGCGCTGTTTTCTTCAAGGTGAAGCTTCCCACTTCTAAAGAGTTCTGTCTTGAAAAATTCTCCATTTTATCACTGACTTTTCTAGGAGGCTTTGGAACACCTGGGGTGTGTTCTTTTAAGGCAGGGATTTAAATAGAAAAGATAAAAATTCCTAGACCAGCAGGAGGGAGGTGTCTATTGCCAGGCAGCGTCCAGGGTCCAGGCTGAGCACTGGGCGCTGGCAGGGAGGCCCTGCTCCCTCCAGCTGGTCTCCCATCCTCCTGCCCTTCTCCTTCAGGATGTGAAGATCTTCCGGGCCCTGATCCTGGGGGAGCTGGAAAAGGGACAGAGTCAGTTCCAGGCCCTCTGCTTTGTCACCCGTCTGCACCACAATGAGATCATCCCCAGTGAGGCCATGGCCAAGCTTCGGCAGGTGAGTGCCTGCCCTGGCCCCACTCCTGACCCCTCTGGAACCCTGACCCTGCAGCCAGCCTGGGCCCACCCAGCTCCTCATCCTCACCCTGTTCACAGACCAGTTGCCGCTGCCCACCTTAGCCCTCAGCCCTGGCACCCACTTAGCCCAGGAGTCCTGAACCCTCTGATTTTGCTGCAGGCTAAACCTGACCCTACAGCCCCAGATCTCTAACTGGACTCCCAGCCCCTCAGATTTCTCCAGTCCCTGGTCCCAGCTCCCCCTCATTTAGGATGGAAGTTAGGGACTTGGGCTTTAAAGTCGGATCAGGCACCACATCTCCATCACTGAGTAGCCAGCTGACATTGGACAAGACCTCGCCTTCAAACCCTCAATTTTCTCATTGAGAAAATAGGTATAGAGAGAATTCAATGACATAATGTATGGAAAGTGTTCAGTATAGTGTTCAAAACCCTTAAAGCTGCTGACCTGTTCCCAGTCCCTTCCTAGACCCTGGGCCTCTCCCCAGCCTCATCTAAGCCCCTCACCCTCTCCAGCAGGGCCTGCCCTGGGGCCCTCCCCCCACCCCTTTGCCTGCCCTTCCCAGAGAGACTCTGTTCCCTGGATCTTGGAAAGATCAGGGGTCAGGGGCAGGTGGGCAGGGAGCACTCTGAGGCCGGGTAGGAGCGGCTCCTGTCTTGCACACAGAAAAACCCACGGGCAGTACGGCAGGCGGAGGAGGTTCGGGGCCTGGAGCAGCTGCACATGGACATCGCCGTCAACTTCAGCCAGGGGGGCCTGCTGAGCCCCCATCTCCACAATGTGTGTGCCGAGGCCGTGGATGCCATCTACACCCGCCAGGAGGACGTCCAGTTCTGGCTGGAGCAAGGTCAGCGGGTGCTGGGCACTGTTGCTGCTGGGCAGAGGGAGGAGGAGGGGGAGAGAGCACAGAGCAGGGGACGAGGGGAGGGGGTCATAGTTGAGTGGCTCTTTCATTCAGGAGGCATTTATTGAGCACCTGCAGAGATGTATCCACGGGAATCAGAGAGGTAGACAACCCAGTTCCAGGGGGGTAGGTCCATAGAGTGAAACATGGTAGAGTACAGTGAAGAGCTCAGGGCATTCAGGGGAGGGACCCTAAACCAGGCTACGATTGGTCAGGGAAGGCTTCCTGGAGGAAGTGGGGCCTGTGCGGCTATTTGGAAAGAAGGGTTGGCCTGAGGCAAGGGACCCATTGCAGGCAGGGACACGTAGACTCTGCTAGGCCCTGTGGAGGGACAGTCCTAGACACTTCCCCTTGTCCCCTGCCCTTAGTGAGGACACAGAGATGGGACCTTCTGTCATGGGAGCAGGACACAGGCACCCATTCCCCACTGCCCACCTCTGCTGCCACCTCTCAGCAATCAGCTTCACACCGTCCCTGGTGCCGGCTGCCAGCCTCTCTGCCCAGGACCCTCAGGAATCCTCCCAGCTCTGTGTGCTCCTTGCCTTCCTGACCTCTGTGACTTCAGTGCTGGCCCATCTCTGGGTGCCTTTCCCAGGACTGCCCTCAGGGCCTCTGTGTAGAGGGGACAGGGATAAGTCACCGTTCCAACCCCAGGCCCTGGTCCTTCTGCCCAGCCAGCGGAGCACTGGAGAAACGCCTGTCCCTCCCAGGGCAGGGCTGGATTTAGAAATGCCCGACAGAGCTGCAGGCATGCCCTCCACACACACAGCCTCCCCAGTGACCTGCACCCCACACCAAGGTGCAGGTTTGATATGAGCAGACCCCCAAAAGTGGCTGGTCCTTCCCACAGCCACTGAGCCACCCCAGCCAGGTCCCTGCCAGCACCCCTCATTTGCACACTTTCTAGTCCACCCGGAGCCCTGGCCACCCCGACCGCCCCCTCTGTGGGCATGTTTGTGCTGTCCCTATGCTGCCTGGCCCTACTCTAATACCACCTTTTTTTTTAAGAAGGCTTCTTCGATTTCCTACCCCATCTC
This sequence comes from Lemur catta, assembly GCF_020740605.2. NCBI lineage: Eukaryota > Metazoa > Chordata > Mammalia > Primates > Lemuridae > Lemur > Lemur catta. The sequence goes on along the minus strand of NC_059134.1, from coordinate 20,265,500 downwards.
CCCATGCTTCTATTTCAGCACACGCCAGCATGTGATTTTTTTTAAAGCATCGGGTGGCGGCGTGGCTGAGCGGAGGCCTTAAAGTCAGACAGACCTAGGTTCCAGTCCTGACTCCACTCTTACTGTGTGTAACCTCAGCCAGGTCATCAAACCTCTCTGGGCCACTTTTTGCATCACTAAAACCGTGATGACAGTGTCTCACCAGGTGATAGAAGGAGATACTGCATGTAGAGTCTGCGGCTGAGACTCCACAGATGAGGGTCACTGTTATTTAATCTGTTTCTCCCCAAGCCTAGAGAGGAGCCTGGCACCCAGGTGTTAGCCCTGTGTCCTCATGGCAGCCGTGGGGACGAAGGTGTCTATAAATGCCTGTTGAACGACTGAGGAGGCCAAGGGGGGGATGGCTCTCCTCCTCCCTCTCTGATCCTCGCCTCTCTCCCCCAGGTGTGGACAGCTCCGTGTTTGAGGCTCTGCCCAAGGCCTCGGAGCGACCAGAGCTGCCTCGCTGCGGGCAGGTCGCGGACCGCGGGAAGCCCTGTGTCTGCCACTACAGCCTGAGCCTGGCCTGGTACCCCTGCATGCTCAAGTACTGCCACAGCCGCGACCGGCCTGCGCCCTACAAGTGCGGCATCCGCAGCTGCCAGAAGAGCTACAGCTTTGACTTCTACGTGCCCCAGAGGCAGCTGTGTCTCTGGGACGAGGACCCCTAGCTGGGCTGGGGAGAAGGGGCGGGCCTGGAGGTGGCAGTTCTTGGCTCACCGCTCCTCCCCCAGCCACTCGAGGTGGCCCCTCCTGAGGCCTTATTTCCTCCCCTCCCACTGCCCTGGCCCGAGCCCTTGGGGGCCGCTCTGGCCCCATCTCCCTCGACTGTGAAATGGGTGTGGCCTGGCAGGGGGTCACTCATGAAGGCAGCCCCCACTGCCACCCTGTGCCTTCCTTGGGGGCAGAGAGGGAGAAAGGGGCTCTCCAAACTGGCACCCCGCCCCTCCTTCATCTCCCCTGAAGTGTTCACTTTCAAGCAGCCGCAATGTGGTGGCCCATGGCCCGTGGTTCTTCTTCTCTTTCAAGGTTTAGACCCTAAAAGGAGTCTAGGCCTGTTATGCCCACCTCCCCCCACACATCTGGAAGGAGCTGGCCCCTCTGCACCTTCCTTCTCCCCAGCAATGAGGGGGTCTTTAACCCCAAGAGGGAGCTGTTGGGGACGCAGCCCCTGTACCACATTATGGCACATTCTTCTCATTTCCGCCCTGGCCAAGGCCGCCGGTGGGGCAGGGGGAGCCCTCCCACGACCGTGCCTTGCCCCAGACGGGACTTCGCCTCTAGAGCAGGCACCAGCTCTTTCCCCTCTAAACAGAAATATTTTTGTAAGCTTCTGGGGTGGGGAGGGAGCATGAAGTATAAGGAAAACTTGAATTCCAGATTTTTAATGCAAAGTATTTATCATTTGTACCAGAAATAAAAGTTTAACTTTTTACTTGACTGACAACGCTAGACCCGGAGTTCGGAGAGAACTTTTAGCCAATGCTGCCACCTGGTGTCAGAAATGTCCCCATGCCCTATCTTGGCACAACAATTTCTAAGGCACCTACTGTGCGCTCAGCCATTTGGGGGAGGGCAGGGAAAGGGGAGGCACGGGGAGGGGTGTCACTAGGGAAGGATAAAGTAAAATGTCTGCACTGAAGAATACATAGACGCAACCATAATAAGCCAGCTCTAAGGAAAGAGATGAGATTGCGACTCTGGAATGAAACTTCCAGTGTCAGATCCAGGCCCTGCTGCTTACTCGCTGTGCAATCCTGGGCCAAGTTACTTTACCTCTCTGTGCCTCAGCTCCCTCATCTATAAAATGAGCTCCCTTGTGAGACTCAAGTGAATTCTTGCATGTCAAGTACCTAGTCCACAGTGAGTGCTTGCTGTGTTAGCCGATGTCAATATCGTTACTATGAGTGAAAAAAGCTGACATTCCCGCATCTATAAACCAGAGACAACTAGATCAGACATCTGGAAGGCTCTTCACTTGCAAAGTATCTTCCAGCATAAAGAGGCTGTAACAGGACGTTCTGGGAGGGCGTATAGGGTTTGAGGAGGGATGTGCAGGCTGTGTTTATTGGGGAAGGCTTCCTGGAAGGGACGGGGTATGGGCTGAGGCTGGGAGATGGTAACAGCTTGGCAAGGTGGAGGCAACAGTGTTTCAGGGGCTGGGAAAGTCTTGTGGGTCCCATAGGGGACCCCTTTCTTAGGAGGGAGCAAATGGGAAGAGTCACATCCTTCCTCAAAGACCTTGGAGAGGGAAGGGGTTTGTGGGGTTTACTCTGCCCCCAATACCCCAGAACAGGCTGCTGCTGTCCCTTCAACCCATGCAGGCCAGAGGGCTGGGGAGCTGGGCTTGTTTGGCGTCGGTCAAGCTGAGGGTCGTGGGAGATGTCCTTTTCAGGTGTGCGTGCCTCGTTTCTGAACCTGTTTTCACGGACAAGCTTCAGTGTTGCTGGGGGATCCGGGAGGGAGGTGTCCCTCCCCTGCCCCTGGCCTTTTCTCCTTCCCCTGCTGCCCAATCCAGAGCCTCAGTCCTGAGCCCCAGCTGCGACTCCAGGTGGGGGTGGCGATTCTTGGAGAAGGCACCTCCCATCCTACATGTGTGCCTTTAGTGCTGGGCGTGGAGTCCCCAAATCTACATACCTTCCCTACTGACTTCCAAATAACCCAAAATAATGCTTTTTTAAAAAGCAGTGTTTTCAAGACTTGGAGTGTTTTTCTGACCTTCCTTGACTCGCACCTCCCAGCCTGCCTGTCCCTGCAGTGAGGGGGCTCTGGACACCATCACTAGACATCCCTGCCGTGGGCCCCTTCCTGGTCTAGGGGGATGGGGAGGAGAATTAAGCTTCCCTGATACTTTGAGGCTGATCTTACACTCTGCAAAGAGGATGCCTCCCAGGGGACCACATGCCAGGGGCCGTGATACACCACCCTCCTCCCAACCCCCTCAGTCCCACTCTGTCACCACGCCCAAAATTCCGTGACCATTAGTTACTTCCCTGCGAGATTCTCATGTTTTAGTGTGCACCAGAATCACTTGGGACCTTGTTAAAATAGATGTAATGGTCAGCTATTTGGGAAACAGAGATAAGGCTTTCCTGTCCTCAAGAGGCCGTCCTGGCCATGTTAGAACCCCTGGGAGGGGTCATATCCATACTCCTTTCTCTCCCGGGCTTTGGGGCTTACAAAGCGCCTTCACGCAAGTCAGCCCACTGGCTCCTCATAGCGATTCTGTAACATTTAGAAAAGTGTGTGCCTTGCCCAAGTTTGGATAGCTCGCCAGAACAGGGCTGGGATCCAACCCCAGGCTTTCTTTCCCCCTGCCACCTTCTTCCCACATGCCACCGCCTTCCCCCAGGCCACCTCCTAACCCAGACGGTTTTATCAGGTTGGCCAGCTCACCTGCAGGGGGGCCCCAGGTTTGGGCAGGATGAGCAGTGTGGTTTGCTGAGCACTGGCTGGGCCTGTCCCCATAGTAGCAGGTGCTGAATACATGGGGAAAGAGAGTGTCCAAAGCCTCCCTGGGAGCAGAGTTGGCAGGAACATACTCCTGATTGGTCCCCTCTGCCAAGATAAGCAAGGTGTCCTCGAGGAAGACCCGTACCTAACCCTCACTGGTGCCTCTTCAAGCCAGAGAGGAGAAGAGCCGGGCCAGGGCCCCCTGGCAACCTCACTCAGGCTGGGCTGGGCCTTGCTGGGGACTTTCTCCCTCTACTCTTGTTAGCCATGGGAGACCCTAGGAGGGAACTGTGGGGGCCCACAGTTGGGGGACCTCTGTCCTGGGGTGTTCACTGGACCTGGGCATAGTGGGCGGAGTAACCCTCTAGCTTCAGCCAATGAGAAGCGCCCGCAGATGGGAGGACAGGGCGAGAGCACAGAGTGCATGTGTTACCTGCAACTTGCTGCTCCGCACCACACCTGCGGCACTGGCTTCATTCCTCCAGGGCTCTAGCGCTCCCAGGGCTCCCGTCCCTCTGCCTCCCCCACCTCCTCCTCAGCCCTAGCTTCCCAGCATTGCTCCTCTCTGGCTGCTGGTTCCCTGAAGCCTGCTGCACCGCTGTCACTTTCATTAAAGGCACACAGCTGAGTTGACTCTGTTTTCCTGCAGAGACCCTGACTGATAACCACACTGGGGACCCAGAAGGATGGACAGGGGAAGGGAGGAAGATAGAAGCAAGGTGACAAGTGCAGGCTCCCTCAGCAGGGACCCAGTGGAGAAGGGCCAAACCTAAGGGGCTTCTGGTGGAGCAATGGAAGGAGGGTCAGAGCAACCCTGGGAGCCGGCCCGGGAGACTGGATGGATGGTGTCCAGGGAGTGACTGTCTCTCCGGCCCTGGCTCCTGCTGCATGTCAGGCTCTGAAAAGGTCCTGATTCCTGAGCAGGGAGAGGCAGGGTGAAACGCCATTCCCCGCCCAGCTCCCTCCTCGCCTACATCCCAGACAGCAGAAGCGAGAGGGAACAGCACCACCACTCTCTGACCCGCATTCGTCCCTTCTCCCCCACCCCAGGGCTCTGAACCCCAGCCCCTCCCCCTTCCTCAGGGCTGTGCCTCTCAGAAGAAACTGTCCCCTCTCTTCCTCTTCCATCTCTCTTTCCTGCCTCCTTCCCAACAGCCCTGAGACAATTCAGATCTTCCCATCTGAAGAACAAAATGAAGAGTACCTCAAACCCGGTTCCCTCCCCACCTCTGCCCTATTGCTCCCTGCGCCTTCACAGAGGAACTTTTCGCCAGCACCCTGCTCCCCAGCAATCCCCAACCTTGGAATTGCTATTCAAGGCTGTGCCGCAATCAGCTGTGATGTGTGTCACAAGTCACCTGTTGCTGAAACTGGCAAATTAAGTCAGGCAGCTTCAAGGTCCTCCCTGTAGGAATATTGCCCACCTCACTCACTCATGCTGGTCCACCTCTTGTATTCAGTCCCTGCCTGTACTGCGTGGGGCTCCCTGAATGTCCCACGTGCCTGCCTGGCATGGGCTGGTTCTTCCCTTTGCTTTCCCCCTATTTTCTGGGATCTCAGCTTAGACATCCTTTCCTCCCAAAAGCATTTCCTGATGCCCCCAAATTCGGGTAAGCTGTGCTCCACAGCCACGGCCCATGGCACCCTCTGCTTTCCTGTTAGAGTACATGCCACAGGATGAGGGACTTGCTTGCTGACTGGTGCACAAGCATCAACAGACTGCGGGCTTTCTAGTGGAGGGACAGTGTCTGTTACATTTCCAGCTCCTAGCCCAGTGCCTGGCTCCAGTGGGTACTCGATACGGCTTTGAAGGGATGGACGGCCACTGATCTCCCAACACGCGTGGGTGTGGGGTTGGCATGGAGCTCAGCAGCCCCAGACGACAGTATATGAGGCAGGGCCTTTTAACTTGCAGAGCTGTCCAGCAACAGGACAATAGGACAAACAGCCCAACAAGACCAGGAGCTCCTGTCCCTGCACTGACTGGGCAGAACACAGCTGGCTGACTCCAACTGAGGTTCCATGGTGAGATCTGGCCTTTGATGGTGAGCAGGGACTAGAAGACCCAACAGCGTTCTGTAACTAAAATTCTACATCTCCAGCTTGCCTGGAACTGGGCCCTCACTCGTGATTCCTGCAGCCACGGATGGATGCTCCTGTGAGGAGGCCTCTCAGGGTCTTGTAAGTAGGGGTGCAGAAGTCAGAGTCACATGCGCCCCCCCCCCCCCCGTTACCACAAGAGGGCGCGCTGAGCCTAGACTTGCCCCGAGAGTGCACCTGGTCTGAGGTGGGCTGGGAGAGCCAGGAAAGGATGGGCTGAGGTAGGGGTCTGTTGAAGGTAGGAATAGAGAGGTCCAGCCCCGGCCCAATGCTGGCCTCAAGGTCAAAAAAGTTGATTGGAAGACAGAGTTGTTATTATGCTGTTTTAAATTAAATGCATATTGTTATTATCTATTATTCTGAGCCTTTAAGTGCAAAATGGGCAATGAATGTGTGTGTACTCCCCCCTCCCCCAATGTGGGTAAAGGCTGGGTACTGGGCAGGGGAGGACGCCCCTGGTGGGGGATGGTAGTCAGCTTTAGGGATAGCAGGGCAGGGAACAACTCTGTATTCTGACTCCGACGTCCTCTCCCATCCACTCCCCAGACACAGTTGCTTTATCCTGGTTCCCAGGACATCTCTTATTTTGTCCCCTGACACTAATCCTCTTCACCTGTGTTCTGCAAATGCCTCCTGGCAATGCTGCTATCAGATTTACTCTGAGGTGCGATTAAAAACAGGCCTGGAAGTCCTTCCTGGCCTCTACTTTGCTTCCATCTGCTTTTTGGGGAAGCCTGAGTGGGGATCCACTCCCTTTGATCGCCCCAAGGCAGGGAGCTGACCCCCACTCTGCACCCCCACACTCTGGGCCCTGTGGCTCATCTGGCAGAAGGAAGGTGCTAGAAGGGACTTGTTGCTTGGTGACCTTCCAGAACACCAAGCTCTCCACCCTTCTCCCAGCCCTGACAACTCAATCCAGCTGACATGACAGGAAGTGGGAGTGAGCAGCAGGGCCTACAGCCAGGAAGGCCACTTTTCTCTGCTCAGGTGGGGAACAGGGCTCGGGCCCGCCTCCCTCCCTGCAGCACCCTCTCAGGGCTGTAGGCCATTTCTGGCCAACGCGTCCAGAGGGGAGGCTTCACTCCTAGAGCCCTCTGTCCTTGAAGCAAAAGAAGCTGATCATATGCTCAAGTAGAAATGGAGCCTAGGGAGCTAGTGACTCCCTAGAGGCGCAGCCAAGGGGCTTAGATGTTACTCCAGGAGGACCAGAGGAGGGCTCAGAGTTGATCAGTTTCAGAACTCCAGCATCCTAGAGTAAGGCTTTGGCTACTCTCTGAATAAGTCCTCCAGCTGTCCAGAAAGGGTGGGGTAAGAGGGAAGATGAGATAATTTGCATGTTATTTGCATTTCATTTGCATATAGTTCTTTTGATGTCCAAAGGCACTGAAATTTCCTGTCCTTGCTTCTTTCTCCCTTTCTTTTTTCTGTTCCTTTCTAACCTCCGGGCAAATCTCTATCTCTCTCTCTTCCCCACAGCTTTCCTCCACTAAGCAAACAGGGACGTGGAGTGTCAGGCCCAGGGGATTGGCACCTTCCCCATTACCTCTCTCCTGTCCACAACTCAAAAAGCTGGTTTCATGGAGATCATGAGACCTGGCGGGGTGTGGGGAGGGATCTTTTATATTCTTATTCCAGTTCTGCTAATTGAAATTGACCAGCAAACAAGTTAGAGAGAGAAGGAATGAAAGTTGCTTACCCTTCTCTGCCCTCATGCTCACATGCCATGAGCCCAGCCAGCCTTCTAATATCCCCTCCTTCTAAGACCCAGGGTGGGTATTTGAACAAGGAGTGGAGAAAAGTAGATCGGTCTCTATGCTGAGCAATTTACTTGCTCTGTGTGCTGAAACACGTGCCCCTCTCTGTGTGCCTCAGGTCCCTCATATGAGGGGGTCAGAATTATATCTAGGTTCTTTCTACCTCAAGTTACCTGATAGCAGAAGGAAGGAGAAGGGGAAGGGAGAGCCAGATTCAGAAACTGGAAGGCAAGGTTAAAACCACTGGCTTTGGAATCTGGTCTACTTGGTCTAAATCCCAACTCTGCCATCTACTAGCTGCATTAGCCTCTCTGAACCTCGGTTTCCTCATCTATAAAAGGGGGCTAATAATTGTACCTTCCACCTAAAGTTGTGCTGACTAAATAAGATGATGTGTGTTTAGCACGTAGCACAGTTCTTGGCACATAGAAAGCACTCGATCAATATTTACTGAATGAGTAAATAAATGAACGAGGTTGTATCTGCCACCTTCTCCCCACTGCCACCCCTCCCACCCTTTCACCCTCCCGCCTCCCCACTCCATGTTTGGAATCCAAAGCTGTGTTTTCAACTGTGAACCTCCAAGGTCCTTTTCTCTGCCTCAGTATCCCCCCCTCCAAGAACTCCATGTCCCACTTTCCCCTGGGGACCTCAGAATCCTAGGCTGCTGGAGCCAGAAGGCCTTTGGAAATCATCAAATACAGATTTTCTGGCTTTTGGAAAACTAAAGCCAAGAGAAGAAATGTGACTTTGCCCATAGAAAAGAGCAACAAGTCCCAGATATGGTGGTCGGAAAATCAGACCCTCTATGCATACGGCTATGCAAATGATATGCAAATAGAGATATGGAAATCACAAGCACACGAGGGTATATAAACTGTGTGCAGGCATTTTTTTCTAGGATGATGGCAGGTGAGTGCAGTTAGAGATTAAAAAAAAAAAATGGACCTTGGGGGAGGGGCCAAACCTGAAGTAGGGGAGGGAAGAGAAAGAAGGGGGAAGAGAATATAAGGGACAGAGGCTGAGAGCATCCTGAGATGCTTGGGGTCATTGGTCTTCCAAGAAGCCTTTGCTGATCTCTTCCCCCCAGCCAGCCAAACAAGAAGGCCCCCTCCTCCCTTCTTGCCAGCCGTAGGGGGAGGAGAGGTCAACGTGACTGGGGAGGGTGATTTGTATGAACCTGTAGAAGCACTAAACACTTTTTATTCCTCCAGGGCCCCTGTGGCACACACTGAACCCTTTCTGATACCTGTTGTGTGCCCAGAACTGTTCTAGGTGTCTGTGGCAGAGGTTAACAGCCAGGAGGTAGCCTAAGAAAAGGCCCACATAACCTGCCACACAGGCTGTTAAGAACATTGAAGTGTCGTGGCAATTAAGTAAAAGATCACTTCTAACTTCAGAAAGGAGGGGGGCATTTGAATTGTGCATAGAGGGAGTAGAGCGCAGTGCTTTAGAACACGAGCCCTGATATTTACTGGCTATGTAACATGGGCAAGTTAATCTCTTTAAGTCTCATTTTTCCCATCTGTAAAATGGAAATAATAATAGTACAATGTACAGATTGTTATGAGGACTAATTGAGACCTAAAAGCACTAGAGATGGCTTTAAAGTGTTGGTCAGCACAGAGCCTGGCAAATAGTGAAAACTCAGTAAATGTTGGGTGATATAATATTATTGGGGTGGATGGTGGAGTGGACATGCTAGGCGGAAAGAATAGTGTAAGCAAGCTGTACAGGCAGAAAAGCGCAGGACCTGTTCTGTGAGCAGGACATAGTCCTTGGGACTAAGGTGAAAGGAGTCCTGTATGGAAAGGAAGGTCAGGCCCTGCCTTCTTGCCTGCACATGGCTTTCTGGGCTTCCACGCAGGTGGTCTCTTGGGCTTGAAACCACTTACTGGGACCTGAAGGGAGGAGAAGAAGGGGTGAGCAGGGGCTCGCATGATGAGTCTATGATGGGTGCTGCAAAGAGCACTGGAGTGGGAGTCCAGATACTTGATTCCAGCCAGGCCCTGCCACGAGGGAATTGTATGCCTTTGAACAAGTCATTTCCCAGCTCTGGAAGGTGGCTGTCCCATGCGCACTGGTCAATAACGTCCACATCCATCCTTTGGTAGCACCTCACAACAGTCTGGGATGGGGATGGGGGCACAGGCAAGAAGCAGTTGTCTTCCCCTGGAAAATGTGCTAATAAGCTGGGACCCGTCTAGATCCCCCAACGCTGTGAAGATGCCATGGGGACTAGGTGAGCGGGCCACCTGCTTAGCCACATACGATGCCAGTTATGATTATTATCTGTCCCGTTTTACAGATGAGTATGAAGTCAGGGAGGTGAAGAACCTCGTCCCGTGCCGCACAGCTGGTAAGCGGTTGAGCGATAAGATTGCAAAACCGAATTCTCTCCTGCACAGCCCCTCAACTTCTCCAAACACCCCAGATTCCTTGCAGCTCTTACACTTCAGAGGTCTGTCCAGACGGAAGCTCAGGCTCAGGCTGGATATCCCGCAGGGGGTTCCTGAAAAGGGCGAGCTGGACCAGGAGTCCGGGCCACTGCGGGCACCATGGGGAGGGGCCGCCGGCCGGGTTGGGGCAGACAGGTGTTCCGCGGGGTCGGGACCCGCCCCGGTTGCACCCCCGACCCCCTCCCCAGGCCCCCAGCTCCCTGTATGCAAATCGCGGCTTTGCATGGGCCCGGGGCCAGGCGCGGGGGCCCTGCCAGGGGGCGTGGCCGGCGGCCCCCGCCCCGCGCCGCGTGCTCACCTGGGGAGTGTGGCAATCCCGGCCGCGCCGAGTGCTGCCCGGGCCGCAGCGGCGGAGCGCGCGACGGCGGCGGCGACGGCTCCGGCAGCGGCTCCCGCGGCGGCGGCGGCCGGGGGCGGGAGGAAGGAGACCCTGGCTTCCCAGGGGGCCCGGCTGGGGCAGACGCGCGGGACCTGGGGGGGCGCTGGCTTTGGCCCCGCCTGGGGCAGGATGGTGAATCTGGAGCCCATGCACACAGGTGAGGGGCGGAGGGAATGAGCTCTGACAGGTGTCACTGAGCGCGGGAAGGGGCGAAGGAGAGGGACACAGTTCTGGGAGGGGAGGGGGACTTTCTTCCCAGCGGCCAGGAGAGGGCGGTGTGGATAGCGGGTCGTCCTGGGCGGGCAGGGGTGTTTGGGGGACTCAAGGGATGCAGTCTCGTATAAGAAACCCTGGGAAAGAATGCGGGCGAGGGCTGACGTGCGGGGGGAGGGATTCTAAAACCCCTGAGCTGGGGAGCAGCCGTTGTGTGGGACCTGGGTGTGCGGAACTGTTGTAGTCTCGGGAGGCTGCAGGAGATGGGTGGTTCACTGGCTCAGCCAGGGGTGTGGACCTGGGAGCGCACAAGTGAGGAAAATACGTGTATCCACATGTTAGGTGTTTGGTGTCCAGGCAAATGTGTGAAATGGAGGCGAAGTGGGCATTTATGTCAGGGGAGCGGGGCTTAGCAGAAGCGGGTGGGGTGGGGAAATTGCAGAGGCACACCTGGGGCAGGTGCCATGCCATGTGTTGATTGGGGCTTGTGCAAGCATGCATCCCGGTGTGTCAGAGGTGTGTCTGCCTGTCCCCATGTGTGTTGGGGGAGGTGGTGGAGCAGACCCCAGAGGTGGCATGTTGTGGGGACTGACGATATCTGCACGTGTGTTCCAGGTGTGTCTGTATGTGTGGGAGGGGTGCCCACCCACATGCTCTGTGGGTCTTGGAGGTGCAGTAGGCTCAGTGCATGGTGGGCAGGTGCTGCAGGTGCTCCCCTTCCTTCACTTCCCACCAAAGAGGCCAGAGTTCAAACAGGAGCAAGACTCTTCAGAAAGATGGACCCCAGCAGTGGGTGGAAAGTTCTTTAAGACCAAGATCAGAGACTTCCTGGGGGTTTTCCACCTCCTTGTCTACTGGAGGCTCCCGCTCTGGGGAAAGTGGGAGGAGGTGGGACTGCTGGGGCCCAGCAGGGAAGCAGCCTAAGCCCTAGGGGCTTGGAGGATGTAGCAGAGAGCAGGAGGGGATGGGTTGCAGAGGGAAGGCTAAGCCCCCATGCATTCCCCTGGAGTGAGCCCCTGTGGTGCTTCTCAGAAGTCCAGGGACCTCCTCCACCCCATTGTGTGGGCAGGGAGAGATTGAGCTAAACCTCAGGTGGGGCTACTCCTGAGGGTGGGGTCTCCATCTACCTTGGGGTGGATTCCTGGTTCCTCTTTCTGCATCTGCCTGCTGCCCCTCCCCAGCTGATCTCTTGAGCCTGTCTCCCCTTGGGGATGCCTGGGCCATCTGTAGTGTCTGGTTCCCTTTCAGTGGTACGTCCAAAGGGTCTCCCAGCTTGGGACTTTCTGTGGAATCTCTCTGACTGGATCTCTGTTAAAGGGCTCTCTTTGCTGGGTGCTCTTGCTGGACTTTTCAGTTTGAGGTCGTTTTTGTAGGATCTTTCAGTGTGGGGCCCTGATGTGGGGTCTGTGAGGGAGGGTTCCTCTTCCCTCAATAGAGTGTCTCACCATGGGCCCCTCTCTAGGGTCCCTTGGTCCAGGATGCTCTTTGCAGAAACTTGGTCTTTTTCAAGTCCTATTTACCCCCCACAGTAATCCTATATCCTGCTGATTCTTGATAAATAGCACTTCTCCTGTGAGTGCCCAGTCCTGGGCCCTTCAGGACTCCTCCTCAGTTGATTTGCTGGAGCAGTTCGGGTGGGGGAAGGAGGAGGAATAGGCTCACACAAACTAGGGTGCAGGCTCCCTCCCGGGGCCCCCATTCAGAGGGTTCCACTAGCACTGCGTCCCCTGAGTCAGCCCCATCTTTTTGCTCTGATAACCTGGGTGCGGGCCGTGATTCAGGTCTGCCTGGAGCCCCAGCACTTTGTACTTTATAGAGCATCGCTCAGCTCACACGGGAGCATGAAGATCTGAGCAGATCACCAGACATGGGGGCTCCCCGGCCAAGGAGGGGCTCCTCGCTCCCAGGCTAAGGACAGGCAGTGGGGCAGACAAAAGTCAGGCCAGGGAGGGAGAGAAGAGCCCAAGAAGAGCAGTAGGAAGCCAGCTGGAGGGGAGAACACCTGGTTTGCCCCAGGGTGTCTCTTTCTGGGCCCTTCTCCTCAGTCTGAGCTATTCCCCGCCAGGGTTAGGAAAGAAGGGTTGAGTCTCCCAGACTGATGCCAGTCAGAGCTCAGGAATGCCATTGGTTTGGAAGGCCTGATTGTAAGAGGGAAAAGAAGAGATGAGAGAGTCTTCTCTGGGAGAGAGCTGGAGCCTTGGCTAGCTCAGAAGTGGGACTGGTGGGTCTCCTGAAGTCCCTTGGTAGAAGTGCTCCCATCAGCAGGTATGTGAGGGAGGACTCAAGAGGGAGCTCCAGTCCCTTCCAGGACACGAAGATGGACTCTAGGAGAGAGAGGAGTGGCGCCTCTGCTTTCCCAGAGTAGCCTGGACCCCAGAGGTCCAGGACACTGCGGACACTCAGCCTGCAGCCTGAGGGAAGTGCTGCCTCACGGGCTTTCCTCCCGGCAGTTTGCAGATGTTTAGGGAGGGCTGCTCCTGGCCATGCCAAGGCCCGAGGAGGACAAGGCCAGCTTCAGAGTGTGATGGTGCCAAGTGAGGCAGATGAAAGTCTGCATCTGTGTCTGGGCTCTGACACAGAGCAGCTGAGCCTCCCCAGGGAAGGGAGTGATGGCAGGAAACCTACTCAGTCGCTGGCTGAGATAAGAACACAGAGAAGCCTGGCCCCACCCCATACCTCTCTCACTCACTCCTGGCAAGTGCTGTCCGACAGGTGAAGGGTTACAGCGTCTTGGGGAGTTTCGGTGTTGGCCCATTTTTAGGCTGAGACCCAAGAGCTCGTCCCACCCATCAGTCTCAGCCTCCTACCCAACAGGAACAGGTACTCAGTGTCTTAGCATCCTGTGGGACTCAGGAAGTTTCACAGGTCATCTCACCCTGCCCCTCCATGTAGGCTCAAATCCCTGTCCAATCTTGAAGTGTCACCACCGTGTTGCTCCCATAATGGGTACATCAAATGAGTAGATGTCGTGGCACAGTGGGGGGAACTTTGGCTCTTTCAAAAGTTATCTTTAGCCATGATTGAGACTAAATTTCAAGCTAATTTAAAGAATGAAGGAGATGACTTCTGGGTGTATTTAAAGGTAATGTAGGAAATGGGTGTTGAAAGAGAGTTTGGGTTCCAGGCATAAAATCACAGTTTAGCTAAAGAGTTACCTTCTGAAATGTCAGGAGTGTGAAATAAGTTGACTCGGAGACTGATCATCATCCCAGCCTCACTGCTTCTTAACCTTTTCCTGTCCCCATGAACACTTTTCCTATGGAGTCAGAATTTGGAGAATGCTAATGGCTTCCCAGGGAAAGGGCAAATGACAATGGTCCTGAGACCAAAGCTATCCCTTACAATGGGGGAAGGGGTTAAAGGAGGGGCATGAGAAGGGGGCAGGAGGGGACAGGGACCAGCATCTTAGCCTAAGTTTTAATTAGTTCATTTATCAGGTGTTTACTTTGTGCCTGGAACTGTGCCAGGCAGTTTCCTTTTAGTATTTCATTTAATCCTCACAATAACCCTGGGAAGTATGTATCATTATTCTCATTTTTTAAGGTAAATTACACATTCACATTCAAATATGTAGCTAGGGTCCCCCAGCTCGTTAGTGATGGCACTGAGATTAAATCCTGGTTTGTCTGACGCCAAAACCCATTCTCTGAATTCCAGTGCTAGTGAAGCAGGTTAAAACCAGCAGAGGAGAGAACTTCCTCCGCACCCTCCCGGCAGTCTCTGACTGAGGGCTCTTCTCAGCACTGTCGGGGAATCGCTGTGGTGCAGCGTGAGCGGGGCAGGTCTGCGTTAGGCAATGCCTGGCTCCAGAGGGGGTACTTCTTGGGTGGGATGGAGGCGAGCCCATTTCTCCACTGGAGCAGGAGGCCAGCAGTGGCAGAGGCCCTTTGCAAATGTGTGCAGGTGGCCACACTAGTTATTCGGCACATTCATGCACGGCAGACTATACAGAAAGTTTGAAACTGCAGCAGGAACGACTGAGGTTAGGCTCCAGAGATGCTTTTCTAAATGCAGTGCCCTGGGAGGGGTGGCAGGATAGAGTTGCAGGGTCTCCCCTAGAGCTCTGTAACCGCGCGGTGCTGCGTGGATTGTCTGGCGAAGGCTCCACGGACCTCCAAGCATTTACAGAGGGGTCTTCCTTCCATTTGGCCGGTCTCAAAAAATCCCTAAAACTACAGTGCCTCGTAAGGTTGCTTTACCCCTCCCCTACTTCTAAGTCTTTGGCCTCCCCATCTCTGTCTTGCTTGGCGCTGCAGCCACTGTGCCCTAGAGGAGTAAATCTCTGTCGGAGCCACACACATCACTGCCCTAAAAATTTTTTTTAAAAAGTTTTCTCCCCTCTTTTCCTGGGGCAGAGGAGGTCCACCCGTTCCCGCATCCGGATCATCTCTACACCTCGGCGTCCAGGCTGCCAACTGCCTGATTACCTGATGCAAATTAAGACTGCCTGCTTGACTGCGATTGGCTGGGGAGCCAAGCATGCAAATTGGCTCACCAAGACTTTATCTGGTTTGAAAGAGTTAAAGTGCTGCCCCAGAGAAGGGGGGGTTTGTGAGGGGGGTCAACACAATTTGAATAAAATATTCTTCTGTCTTTAACACTTCAGTCTTTGGGTGGTTTAATAAGGAGGGAAGCTGAGACAGAGTGAGTTAGTTCAAAGTTGCCTCTTTCCTTCCCTCGGCTGACCCCAGAGGAGACTTAGGGGCCTTATAGGTGGTGGCAGCTGTCTGTTAAGGGTAAATGTTTAATTTATTGAAATGAAGCAGGGCAGAGAGGCCAGCCCAGCTGCACTTGGGGGCTGAGACTGGGGCCTGGGGTAGGGATTCTCTTTCTGCGGGGCACTGACCCGCTACCATCCCTTTCTCACTGAGCAAGTTGAAGGAGTAGGAGAGAAGGTAAGGATCCCCAAAGGACAGGATCTCCAAGGAGGGCAACACGGGAGCTAGAGTTTGATCCCCAGCCAGGAGACTGACCTCTGAGAACCAGGCAGAGCCAGGCAGGAACTGGGGAAGAAAGGTGAGAAGGGCAAGCCTTGGTTTTAGGGTCCTCTTGCCTTCCAGGACAGGGTTATTATGGGGCGCAGCGCTGGGAAGAAGAGGGATAATTGTTATGCTAGTTTTTAAAAAAATAAATTCCCAAACCCCAAAGGAAATGAGAGCTGGGAATAGGAGGTGTCCCCCCACCCCGCCTTTTGTTAAATTTTTACCAGCTGAATCCTGGTGATATCAGGAAGTGGCAATGAATGATGCAGAAGATGAGAGACCCTGCAGTGGCACTGGAGAAAGGGGGAAAGAACGGCGAGGAGAGCAGGCAAGCGCAGGAGGAGGGGATACGTGCCCCCACGCTTATGAATATTCTAATGGTTGTATGTTCGGGAATCAGGAATTTGAAAGTCTGATGGTTGTTGTAATTACACATTCATCTTTGCTGTTTAGTTAAAGCCACATATGTCATAGCAAGAAAAATTGTGACCTGTTATTAAAATCAGTTGTGTTTTCCCTGCAGATATCAAGATGAGTGGGGATGTAGCAGATTCCACGGATGCTCGCGGCGCTCTCGGCCAGGTGGAGCCAGGTAAGGGTCTTCTCTTCTGGAAAACGGAACAGGAAAGCAGGGGTGGGAGAGAGTTGTTGAACAATGTGGTACCTCTTCTCACTTGGTCTTTCAGCCAATCAGACCCAAAAGCTGGGTGTTAGGAACTAAGGGAATTTCCTGGAGACGTGCATGGGATATGACCCTGGAACCTTCAAACAGTAAATATTGGTCTTTAGGAATAAAACCTCTGCAACTAGGCTAGGAAGGGGCCAGATCCTTAAAAACAAAACCAAAAATAAAAAAGTTCAAGAGGAGCCGTGTTCCCAGCTTCCCTGGATTGACAGAGGCAGAGCCTGTCTTTCATAGGTGGGGATCAGGGTCTTTGAGCCCCAGATATCTCAATAGTCCTCCTCAAGGAACTAACCCAAGAGGATTGTGTGCAAAGGTTCCCCTTCCAAATAAAGTGTGTGTGGGTGGTATGCAGGTTCAGAGAAGAAGGCTTGGTGCCTGGAGATGACTTTGCTTTGTAAAGAAGAGAAAGGGTTTAGAAAAGAATTGAGAAGAAAGTTTCATAGCTCTTTATTTTGACCTCTATAGTCTAAGCCTTGCTTTGAAAGCTCCATATAATTAAAAAGAACTTAAAGAAAGATGAGTATAAATTGTAACACCACCAAATAACTTTAATAGCATCCCAACTAGACCTCAATTAGTCTTTCATCTGGATCATTAGAGACATAGAAATTAGAAGTGGAAGAGAATCGATGTCCCCCAGAGCTAAAATCTTTTTCAAGTCTTCTCGAGTAGTCTAGTTCCATTCTTTTTTTTTTTTTTTTTTTAAAGGGTGTCACTTTTTCACCCAGGCTGAAGCGTAGTGGTGAGATTATAGCTCACTGAAATCTCGAACTCCTAGGCTCAAGCAATTCTCCTGCCTCAGCCTCCCAAAGTGCTGGGATTATAGGTATGAGCCACCGCCTAGTTCCATTCTTGAAGCTAAAACACTCATGATCAGGAATAAGATAACTGGGGATCTTGGGAGGGGAGGCTTCTGCAGAATGCATTTACCACAAATTTTTCTGCTTCCCAATTTAATATTGAAGCAGCATCTGCTTGCACAGGTAGCAATATGCATAGAGCTACAGTCTATATTTTGCTTTGTGTGTAGAGACAGCGGACTGGGGAGAGTGTGGGCCAGTGACATGCATGTTTCACTTGATTTATTAGCTGAGTATGTTTTATTAAGGGTCTGTGAAGGGGGGCACCTGTCCTTCCCAGCTGAGAAGAAAATTTCTTTTCATTTCAAAAACCTGAGCAAGGCTTTAAAATCAGTTCAGCTGGAGAGTGATGGGCACAGTTCCCACACTGACATTCTTCCCTAGAGGAAAATCAGAGTCCAGGAGCCATGATCCAAAGAAGTTGGGTTGCCCTTTCCTGGAAGGCTGGCTTGAGCCAACCCTGTTCACCTGGGCCCTACTGCCCCAAGTGTGTGGGGACACAGCCAAGAGAGTGTCCACATGGGAAGAAGACCGCACTTAACCAGTTTGCACTGGCGCTCTGTTGTTAGTTACCACAACCAAGTCAGGGCAATAGTGCTGGGTGTGAGAGTGAGCTGCATAGAACACTGAAAGGTGAGCCAGGGAAGGGGGAGAGTTCAGATCTTGGCAGGGTTAGGAAGGTGAGTGTGCGATAGACAGTCCAAGCAAATTCTGGCCTCCTATCTGGAGACTGTGGAAGCTATGTGTCAAGTAGGTTGAGGGAGAAACGATCCAGACACACACTTGGACCTTTGGAATCTGTCACTCATGTAGGGTTACTACCAAGTGGCCTTAGACTAGCCACTTTGCCTTCCTAGAAGGGGGGAACGGATGACCTTTGAGAAGCATAGATTTATTTATTTATTTTTTGTTTTTGAGACACAGTCTCACTCTGTTGCCTGGGCTAGAGTGCCGTGGCATCAGCCTAGCTCACAGCAACCTCAAACTCCTGGGCTCAAGCAATCCTCCTGCCTCAGCCTCCCGAGTAGCTGGGACTACAGGCATGCGCCACCATGCCCGGCTAATTTTTTCTATTTTTAGTTGTCCGGCTAATTTTTTTTTTTTTTCTATTTTTAGTTTGTAGAGACGGGGGTCTCACTCTTGCTCAGGCTGGTCTTGAACTCCTGAGCTCAAGCAATCCTCCCTCCTCAGCCTCCCAGAATGCTAGGATTATAGGCGTGAGCCACTGTGCCCAGCTGAAAAGTATAGATTTAGAATCAAACAGATCTGGGATAAAATTCATAGCCTTACTGCTTACTGGCTGCGTGACCGGATAATTTATTCTTGTTTCTTTTGTAAAGGGGGAAATTTAATGCCCAACTTAGCAGGTTGAGAGTTACTCGAGATGATGTCTAAAGCCCTTAGCACAGTGCTTGGCACATGGCAACTGTGATCATTATCTCTAATGGCATCATTAGAATTCTGTGGTTCTGTAATCGTGTGGAGTGGCCATCACCTCTGAGCACTGCTGGGCCCCAGGTAGCTAGGGAAGGCTCCCCTTCACTCAGGCCAAAGGGGTCAGCCCCAAGTTGGTTTTGTGCCCTTTGCCCTTTGTGGGTCCCTCTGAGCTCCAAGGAGACTGCTCTCTGGAACGTCCATGCTGCCTGGCTCTCCAGGACCACTAACTAGATCTTTCCCGTCTCGGGGCTCTGTGGCTGGTAGCATCGATACTTAGGTGATCCTCAAAGTACTGCATGTTTTTAAGGGCAAGAAAAAAGAAGTAGCTAATTAAAGTAACCAAACTTCCTGGAAAGTCGTTCTGACTCATATTTTACAGAGGAAAGCTTATTATGAGTCACAATGGTTACCAGCGTGGTTTAATGGCTTCCTTTGGATTTTTAAAAGACAGATTGGCCTTCCCAGCAGCACCTGCATGAAGAGGTGGTTTGTCCCTGGCTTTTAAAGGAACTAGAAACAAAGGTGACTTAGAAAGCCCCAGCTCCCTGAGAGTACCCTCTGTGCTGTGTAAGATCCCCATGGGGCACAGGGGGCGGCGCTGGGAAAGGGAAGTGAGTTTCCCCATCCACACTGGCCGGGCGGGAATGCGAAGGAGGGAGGGCGGGTCAGGCTCAGGCAGACCTCCTGGTCGCTGGAGACCTGGCCGGCAGCTCTACCGTCCCTGGCCAGTGAGGAAGCTACAGCACAGCGAATAAACTGCCCAAGACCTCAGTGTCCTTGTGGCGGTGCTAGGGACCAGGCAAGCCTCGGGGCCTTTGTCTGGTGCTCTTTCCACACTCCCCCTCCCAGGACTGAAGCCAAACTCTTTCTAGATTTCTGAACTATCAGCTTTTCTGTCCTTCCTATTTTCTCTCTACCTGTTGTTACTTTTCCTCCACTCTTGAGGCTGACGACAATTTTTTTCTCTTCTCAATTAAGTGGCGGATGAAACTACAGCCTTACCCACATTTTAGACGCCCCCAGATCTGTAATGGACAACCCCATGTGCCAATGTAGCTGACCTATGACTTCTGACCACGTCGGTCACGTGGTAGCCTCCATCACAGGGGACGAACAAGAGCACTCAGGAGGAAGGAAGGGAAGACCAGCAGCACTTATGGGGCCTCCTCCCGCAGCTTTATGTACGTCACCTCATACAGTTCTTACAGTAAGCCTATGCCAGAGACATTATTGTCCCCATTTTCACTGATGAGGAAATTATGGCTCAGAGTGAAAAACTAACTTGCCCCAAATCACACAGCTTATAACCAGGAATCAAACTCAGACCTGTCTAACTGCATCAGGTTTTTACCTTGCGTCTGCCATGAACTCCCTGCATATTATTTTAGCAAGTGTCCCCCACGTAGACCTTTATTCTTCCTCCCCATAAAGGGGAGGTTTGGACGAGATCATCTCTAGGGCTGAATTTTAAAGGATGTGTGCACAGCTCTGCTTTGCAAAAGTCTCTCCATCTGTTTCCGCATCCTGCAGCTTTGTGTAGGCTTCCTCAGCACCGAGCTCACTCTCTTCCCACCTTTTCCCCTGGGCCCTCCCCAGTCCCTTTTTTCCATTTCCCTTTGAGTCCTCTGTCCTCCAACACTTCCAGCTGTCTTGCTCTGTTTGGGCTCCAATCCTCTTCTCTGACCTCACCAGTAGCCGCACACCCAGCGTCTATGGAGGACCACTTTGTGTCAGACCCTGGGCTCAGAAAGATGAAGAAAGAGTCCCTGACCTCAGGAGCTTTCCGTTTATGTGGCAAGTCCTGGTTGCGTGGATAACAGTGACAACTTGTGTCTGTAAAAGCACTCTCACTCTGTGCATTTGGCCTTCACAGCAACTCCGTCAGAGTAGGTGTTATTATCCCACTTTGCAGATGAGGAAATTGAGGCTGGTGATGAGAATGTTTGCTGCTTTTCCCAAGGTCCCATACTTAGCAAATGATGGAACTAAGCCTGGGTCTTTCTAGTGACTTTTTTCCTAAGGATGTGTCGGGAAGACTCGGGTTAACGTGAAGAACTAAGGACAGAGGACACTAGAGAGTGGCAGCATTGGGAAGATGCCAAGATTATGGAAGGTGACATAGAAGGGCTGGTGGGGAGACAGGTCCCCCATAGGTAGACTGATCTAGTCCCAGAAGCAGCGCCCTGTCAGGGGCCCAAACATGCTTGTGCAGAAAGGTCAGTGACCCTAAGGTCCCAGAGAAAGAATGGGACCCTAGTGAGTCCCCAAGAAACAAGCTGAAAATTACAACTGAGGTCTGAGGTTCCAGGTAGGAATAGGCAGAAGGCTTTTAGAGATGAGTGTGGTTTTCAGTTCAAATATTAACAGAACTATTCTTTAAATGTCAGAGAGGACAGGAGAAATCTAGGAAGTACCTGATGACTCTTTCTGAATGAAGTGCCTGTGTAAGCACACACCTGCACACGTACACATACCCCTCCCTCTTATGATTAAATGACAGAGCAGGTGTGAAAGCACTTTGAAAAGTGTGCATGACCATATGAATACAATCCATCATTAGGCTGATAATGACTGGAAACATTCAGGGGACAAGGTGAAGAGGTGCAGGACAAGTCCACTTGTTCCAGGACTTGAGTTTCCTGGTTGTAACAGGGAGAGGAGGGTGCCACAGGAATACAGCGAAGGGACGGGCTGGGTGGTCTCTAGGGTCTGTCCCTCAGTTTATACCTGCTCCATCCCTCACCTCCCTGGAAGAGAAGGGTGAAACTATAGCCTTCCAGACATCGAGGGGGAACTGATAGGAATTCCTGAGGATATAAGACTCAGAGAAGATATTTTATCCATGCCTCTCTCTTCCTTTGGAGACATTTCCAAACCATCCCTGGAAAATGAAAGAATCTACTGTTTTTAGAGAATTTTCCTCATCTATTTTCCATCTCTAAGAAAAGCCACCCCCACAATTTCTCTTGGCTACCTATTCTTGTAGAACACGCCCTTAGTGCCTGGAAGTCCTTTCTCTCACCTAAGACACTCATGCTGCAGCATTAGCGCATTGCCTCTTGTTCTGGCCTTCTCAAACCTGCTCACATCCCACCTCTTTCTGCCTTCTGTGACAGGGAAATTAGAAGGCACTGATTCACCACCCAGGCTCCAAACCTTGGCTGCATGTGCTAGAGATCTCGGGAGAGTGGCTGATGGTGCCAGGAATTGCCTATCTGCCCACAGCACCCAGAGCACCTTGGCAAATAAAGCAGCTACCACAGCAGCTTGTACCCGTCCCATGGCTTACCACTACAGATGCTTTATCACCTGCAGACTCCCAGAGTAGGCAGGGCAGGATCGTGCTACTCGGATGAGCCGTGGGTAGCCAGGCCAGTCCTGCCTGATGCCATCCTCTCTTCCTCTTGGAGGTCTCTTTAAGGAAACGGCTCCCTTGGCCCCAGCTGCCACCTCTGCAGCCCCCAAAAGAACATGGACTCCCTTTCTGTCCGACCTAAGAGGGTACAAAAATAAGGAGCCTGGTGCAGAAGTCACCCACAAGCTGTCTTTTACTGCCCAGAGTTCCCCTTAGTTTATCAGTGGTCCTTCCTTAGAGCACTGCTTCTCAACCAGTCTCGGGTGGAGGACCAGTGTCTTTATTTCATCTATCACAGACTAGTCCTGTCCTTGCCAGTATGCAGCGTGTACTCACCACGCACATTTAACGGCACCCAGTTCAACAGGAAGATCCCACTGATGGAGTACCTGGATATGCTATTAACATTTCCAAATTCTTATGCTCACTGTTTGTGCATATCTGGTCTCAAACCTTAACAAACAGCATACAGACCAGCCTTGGTTGTTGCACCTCGCTTTGAGGTGCACTACCTTAGAGGAGTTTGCATCATGTATAAGAATGTCCCTTTCCCGGCTGGGCACGGTGCCTCATGCCTGTAATCCTAGCACTCTGGGAGACCAAGGTGGGAGGATCGCTCGAGGTCAGGAGTTCGAGACCAGCCTGAGCAAGAGCGAGACCCCGTCTCTACTAAAAAATAGAAAAATTAGCCAGGCATGGTGCTGTGTGCCGTAAGTCCCAGCTACTCGAGAGGCTGAGGCAGGAGGATCACTGGAGCTCAGGAGTTTGAAGTTGCAGTGAGCTATGATGACACCACTGCACTCTAGCCAGAGTGACAGGGTGAAACAAACAAACAAAAAAAAGTCCCTTTCCTTTGGCATCCTGTGAGCAATGGATACATCTGAGCCTGGGTACATCTTCTATGACCTTCTTCGCATTCCTCTCACTCCTGCTCTGGAGATGGGTGATAACGGGGGTCCCCACAGGAGAGGGAGGTGCCATCCTTTGCTGCCAGGGGTGGAACAGTCAGGCCCCACACACGGTGTAGCCTGGGAGACTAGGCAATCAGCAGTGCCGGAGACTCAGGCTGCTGCAGCTTCCTGAGCCTCAGCCCCTCACTGAGGCACCTCAGACTGCAGGTTCCCCCACCCCCAGGCTGGGAGTAAACAATTTTGGTCTCTTGCGCCCACCCTCCTCCTCAAAAAACAATTAGGGCGATGAACACCTGATCTGGAAAAGTGCTGAACAAGTGGAAAAGGAATTTAAAAAGAAATGTGCAACCAAATTAGGATAAGTCTTAGGGGCTCGAAGAGCAGCCAGAACCCAGACAACTGAACCGCAGTTACAGTGTGTCCCGCCCCGTGGTCGCCCCAGCACAGGGTCGGACGAGGGGGAGCGCACCTACAGGCCGTCTCCCTCTCTGGTGGAGGTGGTTCTTTCCAGTCAGGCTTGGCAGGAGGGGCAGGGCGATGGGAAGTTGGAGTTTGGGGCCAGCGTTTGCTAATGGGCCTCCAGCAGGGCTTCTCCCTGGAAGGGCTTGTCTAGGACAACCCGCCCTCGGAACTGTCAGGGAGGAGAAGAGGAAAGGGGGTGAGGAGGACGCCCAGCTTCCCTTTCATCCCCTCTCCCCACAGCCTTTGTTTTGGGGGAAGGCACAGAGTCAGAAGGAAGCTTTAAAAGGAAGTTGCATGAGGTCATCCGGGCTGGGGCTACATTCGCCCTCACTGGAGCCTGAGGGTCTGGCAGGACAGGATAGGGCAGGGTTAGAGCATGACCGGAGCCCTCAAAAGTGGTCAAATTTCATTTCTAGGGGCTTTAGCCAGCAGCGGTTCAAAGTTCCCGCCTAGAGTCGTCACGGACTGGTGGGCTCAGACTGGTAGGCTTGCTGGTGGGCGCTCCTGGGGTAACAGCGGGGGGCCTGGGAGACTCCGGAGGGCAGGCCTTCCTGCCAAGCCAGGAGCATGGGAAACAGCTGCAGGCATCTCCTAAAAGCACCAGTGCTGTTGTTGACTCAAAAAATAATAGGTGTTCATTTGCATGGCGTTTTACATACAGGCTCCATACAGCACCTTTCATCTCCTCTCCTTCCACCGGCACCACCAAAGTCCCCCAGGTCTCCTCTCTCCTGCCACCACCTCTGGGGGCTTTGTTGTGTCCCCCAGACTCTAGGTCTTCCCTGCTACTACCTGGCCCATCCTTGGCTTACCCAGCTGGGCAAACCAGCGACTGGCCTTGCCTGGGTGTGCCCCATCCAGGTTTGTATAAGAGGCGCAGGTAGGTAGCCTGGCCTGTCTGGGTCCCGATGGACACCTCAGCTGGAGACAGCTCGCCTGCCCTAGCAGGGGGCTTGCCCACCTCTCAGCTGTCCTGGCTGGAAAAAGAATGAAAAATCTAAGCCAGGGAGCCCAGAGAGGTGCAGAGAGGAGAGGAAACTGGGTGGTTGCTATGACGATGGGGTCTTGGTGCCCAATTTGCATAGGGTGATGATTTCCATACTGCAGGGTGAATTTCCATATCCCTGCCTCAAAGCCTGTTGGGGTGGGGAGGGGGAGAGGGAAGAGGTCATTTGAAATTCAAATGAGGATGATTAAGGTTTTCTCGAGGAGGGAAGCATGGACAAAAGGGGTTAAGCCGGCTGGCAAATGTGGGCTCCAGGGCTCAAAGCTATCAAAGAGAGGCGCGCAGTTGGCTGGCTCCCCTCCCACTCGTCTCAGAGGGCCCCTGGAGACCTGCCGGTGTTCTGACTCCTGCCTCACAGGAGCACCGCTGGGTCTTTATCCTCTCCTGCACCTGGGCTCAGTTTACCCCCTCGGTGTCCTGAGGATATAGCCGAGCTCCTGGGAAGGACCATGGAGTGAATTCTGGTGCTGCGCTCAGCTCATCTCCCTCTGGAGACTGAGGACTGGTCACATCAGGGTGTCTATCAGTGAAATTGCACTTTCTTGTTTGGCTGAGGAAGTGTGGGGACATGTGGATTTACCACCAACCTGGGACCTTAACACAAGTCATTTTCCCTCTTTGGGGCTGAGTTTGTGCATCAGATGGAGGGTCTGGAACCTGAGGGTTTCTAAGACCACTTCCAGCTCTAAGATGCTGGTATCTGTGAACACACTCTAACCCTTTTTACATACCAGTTAATATTGGCAAGGCTCTCGGGTGATGTGAATTGTTGCACCCCTAAGATTCTCTAATGTATTAAGAAGGGCTCCCCTGTTCCTCCAACCTGCTCTGACCTTGGCGTAGTTACTTAAGGCTCTCTGCTCAGTTTCCCCACTTATAAAACAGAGGTGCTAATAGTACCCACCTCTGGGAGGTGGGAAGGCTGCTGGGAGGATTAAATGAGCTAACCTTTGGGAAGCACTTAAAACAGTGCCTGCCAGATAACAGTGCTATTTGCTGTTATTAGTATCAGGATGACAAAGTGTCCACATGGTGGGTACAGTGACCCACCAGCCATTCCAGGGAGCCTCGGTGAGGACAGTGGCCTGTTTCCTGAGCAGGATCTCCTGTGAACTCACTCGTGTTCAGCACACTGTTGCGTCCACACGTGTCCAGGACTCCCGAGTTGAAAGTGTGCTTCAGTGAGGGGCCCCACAAGCAGCAGCCAAAGCCGCGTGGACACCCCACGGGGAGGCCTCCCAGGTAGATGCGTCTGTCCACCCACCACAGGCTCCTTGTGTTGATCCTAACTCAAGTTTGTCTTCAGTTCTCAGAAAGTAGGGACATGGCAGGAAGAAGGAGAGAGAGCTGGTGGAAAGGCCCCCTCCTGCCAGGCCCCCAGTGCTAAGAGGTGGGACAGATTCACCAAGACTGGATGACATTTATAGTTCCAGAAAATCAAAAGTTCCTTTCTTTCCCTTAAGTTTCTGTGGCAACTCCTTATGAGGTTTCATTTGGAGATAACCCGGTGTAGGGTGGACAGCCTTTGCTGGTAGACAGATGTGGGTTTGAGTTTCTACGCAGTGGTTTATTAATCAGTAACCTTGGGCAAGGTAATTAACCACTCTGAGGCTCAAGTTTCCTCATCTGTAAAATGGGGATAATAACACCTACTCATAGGGTGGTTGTGAGGATTAAATGCTGTCACGTATATAAAATATTTACTGCAAAGCTTGGTGCGTAATAAATGCTCAATAAATGTCAGCTACTAATTAATCCTTATTATTTGAAAACAGTGTTCTGCTGCCAAAATGTTTGAAAATTCTCTGATCTCGCCCTATTCTCCTATTTTATGGGGGACGAGACAGGGGTCAGAGAAGGGGGATGATTTTCCCAAGGTCACAGCAAGAGTTCAAGACCTGTGTTTCTTGAGGAGCCCTTTCCCTGCCCCAGAAGCATGTCCTCCCTCCTTTGTTTTCGTTGTGTGTTTTTTGCTGTTTTGTTGTTTCCTTGGACAAAGCCTCCCCTCTCCCCACAAGCCTCCCCTCAGAAGTGGCCTAGCACCAGGCTACCTGCTGCTACCGCGTCTGAGGGGTCACTATATTCTTCAACTCTTACTTTTAGGGGGCTTTATGACCTGGGTCTGGAGTCCCATGGCTCTGGGCTTCTTGGTAGTGGAGCATTCACTCCTCCACAAGGGCTTCTGCTCGGTCCTCTCCAGGCCCCTGAGCGCATGCCCCACCTGCATCCCCAGCCCCGGGAACACCAGCTCCAGGAAGGAGGGGAAGGGGCGACCCTGGCCACATTACACCACGTGATGGAAAGGACAGGGAGTCTCAACTTGGAAGGCAGCTGTGGGACATCTGAGGCCCCCAACCCCTCTGAGCCTCAGTTAACTCACCGGTAACATCGGAGCTCTGTACTTGCAGCCCTGCAGCCCTCACAGGCTGGGGAGGATCCCATAAGAAACGGACATGAAAGTGTGCTGCAAAGTAAAGGAGCAACTGCAGTGCATGTCGTTGTCAGCTGTGCATGCTGGTGGCAAGTGCGCTGACCTTGGAGCCAGAACTTAGAGATCCGAGTTCTGTCCTTCCAGCTCCAGCACAAGTGACCTTGGGCAATTTACCTAACCTCTCCCAGCCTCAGTTTCCTTATCTGTAAGATTGAGTTGTGGAGGAATGAATGAAATGAGAGCCTATCTGTAGCAGCTTTTGAAAGCGTGAGTTGTTCTACAAATGTGAGATAGCATCTCCTGGCTAAGCTTTCTCGCTCCACACTTGCCCCTCTGAGCTGCACAAAGGACATCTTTGTGCCCACGTGAGAGCCAGAGCCCAGCTGCATCTCCCCACTGCAGGTAGCTCCTCCTGCTCTTTCTCTCCCCATCCTCTCACCCCCACTTCCCTCAGCCCTGGGATGAGGGCCAGGATAGAGTCCCCCAGTCTCTTACTGATCTTAAACCTCTCTGAACCTCTTCCCCTCATAGGGCTGGGCAGGGCTGGAGCAGTGCTGGGCTGGAATAAACTTTGAAAGAACCCCATGGGCAGTCATGGAGAGAGCAAAGTCCAGGCATTGGAGCTCTGGGGTTTGTTCCTGCTTTGCCATTTGTTGGCCACATGGCCTTTTGCTTGTCACTTGTCCTCTCTGGGACTCAGTTTCCTCACCTATAAATGGCAGGGCCAGTCTCTATGGTTCTCCTCTAGCACACAAAAAGTTCTGATAGAAAAATAGGGGGGTAGGGGGTGAGGATGGAGGTATGACTACATGGTGAGTGCCAGGCGCGCTGTCTGGAGAATGGACACGCTTCAGGCTCTGACTCAGGGGGATGGGTGGGACATGGTCAATGTATATAACCTGAACTTATGTACCCCCATGAGGAGCTGAAATAAATAAAAAAAAGAAAAAGAAAAGAAAAAAAAGAAAAATAGCAACTGCCAGGTGCGGTGGTATGCCTGTAGTCCCAGATACTCAGGAGGCTAAGGTGGGAGGATCACTCGGGGCCAGAAGTTCAAGTCCAGCCTGGGCAACATGGCAAGCCCTCATCTCTTAAAAAAAAAAGAAGAAGAAGAAGAAGAAAAGAAAAGAAAAATCACAGCTGGGTGGGGTCCTTCTCTGAGGTGTGCTTAGTGGGTGCAACCAGAACAGAGCTCTTATTTAACAGAGCTTATTTAACTTCCTTTGAAGTTGGATTTTTATTGTTTTTCCAGGGTCAGGGGACTATGAGTCGAGATTTTGATGGGGAACTTGAATCTTCCCTGTTCCTTTCCACAGTAGCCTGAGTCCCTGAACTCTTTTTCTGGAAACTGGTGCCATCTGCCTAGGGTGCTCCTTCCACTTAGCCCCTGACCAAGCTGCCCACTTTTGCCCCTGTGGTGGAGACCGCAGCATCAGTATGTGGCCAACGGGAGATGAAGGGGCAATGCATAGAGAACCCCATCTATAGCTCAGATGGCGAAGAAATTATATTGTATTTCCCAAGAAATTAGGAGACCTTAGTGAGGAGCCTTTCCTTTATCAAAGAACAACATGAAGAATTGCAGTGGGAAGCTGGGAGGGTGCTGGGCTTGTCTTTAACAGAGGGTGCAGCACAGCTCCTCTGTCCTCCGGGGCATGGCCCCAGGCTCCTGGTATCTGTGGGAAGGGACTAGAGAGCAGGCTTTGGGGTTCAGCTCCATGACCATGCATGTGGAAGAAAGTCATGAGGACATTCAATAGGCCATGTCACAAGGAAGCCCTGAAGTTGGTCTTGTTAACTCTCCCCTGGGGTAGAGAAGTAGAAGCTTTAAATCATGAAAGTCCTGAAATCCATAGACTGTCAGAGGTAGAGGGTACTTGAGAAAGCACCCAGTCCTGGGGTAGCAAGTGGGTGTCTTCAGGAGAGTTAATTCTGATCTCCAGTGGTGGTCACCAAGCCCTGAATTTTAATGGAAAGGAAAACGGTGCCGTGATCCATTGGTGATGTCTGCCCTGGGCGTGGCAGCATCCTTGCATCTGCTGTCCACACCCTGACCCCCAGCTGGGGTAGATCCGGGACTCAGACCTCCCAGCTCCTAAACCAGTGCTCTTCCCATGGTCCGTCGTGGGTCCCCCTGGGTCCCGTTCTTCACGTGGCTTCAGGGTTGTCTTCAGGGTTTCCTCCAGGGCATTTCCTCACTCCTAAGAAGGAAATGGCAGGAATGGGCACAGAAACTTTCTGTTTTATGTATTTGAAGAAAATGAAGGCTACGGAAATGAAGCCACTTGCCCAGAGTGCAGCGTAGCACAGCCTTTGAAGTGACCGTAGAGAGCCTAGGTGTTCTCTGGACAGAACTCTGACCATGAGGCCACACTCCCTAGTTCTTGGAGGAATCTCAAGTACCAAAAAAGGTAGGCATAGTGCCCGGCGGGTCCTGGAAAAACACGTTTATGACTGGTTTAAGCGACCACACGGGAAGTCTCTGGGTCTGCTTTGGTGGTTGGCCGCTCACGAGCGTTCCCAAGGTCCTGGTACCTTCGTGACTGCTCTCCCAGGAAGTACCAGCAAGTTGCCAGCGGTCATAAAGTGTCACTGGAAGTCTTACTGGGTTATACTGGAAAGCAGAGCTGGTGAGGAGAGAACAGTCCAGAAGTGGGAGAGGCTCAGCGCCTCGGCCGAGCGTTCTCTGCGTTGTTTACCAGGCAGAAGTGAACAGTCCTGCTGGAACAGTTCTCGGTTCTCGTGCTTCCACCTCCCTCACCCAGAGAATTGCTCCCCGGGCAAACTCACATCCCAGGGCTGCCAAAGCTATGTAAATCAGCCAGGCCTGCGAGGCTGGGCTGTGGGCCCAGCTCGGAGGTGAGAAAGCAGGCGGCCCTCCTAGGGGCCAACGCCCAGCTCCTGGGGTTCAGGGACCACAGGGTGCTGAGGGGAGAAGAGGTGGAAATGGAGGCTGCTTTTGACACTGGGCACCTCCTGCACAGTGATCCTTGGACTTTCTCCTCGGGACTGCGTTGGGTATTACGGCCATCCTGACCTAAAGAGATTGTTTCGGAATCCTGGGGCTCCTCCAAAATTCAATGTGACTTTTAGTCTTTTTTGATGACTTAATCCAAATTCTACAGACTGGGTTGCTGTCTTCATAATTAACCCAAATCCCTCCAACTGCAGCTCTGCTTCTTGCTGGGAGATCTTTGGTAGAGATGAACAGTGCTGAGTACCGTGTGGGACCAGGGAAATGCCAGAGTTGGGGAGCTAGGTTGGGCCTTGCTTATGTCCTCAGACCTTCTCCAGGTTTAAGAGATGCCAAGAATGGAGTCATGCTGGAGTGGGAAGAACACACTACCTTAGGGTTGGAGACGTGGGTTTTTTGTCTCCCCCAGGGGTCATTCCCTATACACATCCATACTTTAAAAGCTCTGTCGCTTTGTACAATCATCTACCCTTTTTGAGACTCAGGTTTCTCACCTGTAAAATGGGGTGAATAATAATACCTCATCTTCCCAAAGGCTGAGAACTTGCCTGAATGATCATCTAAGGTCCCTTCCAGCCCTATGAGCCGGGAGTCCAAGGTATTTGTGCCCTCTCTTGCTTTCTTGCCATGGAAGCCTCATGATCCAGAGATTTCTAGGGGGGTCTATGAGAACCAAAAGAGGCTAGAGAGATCCCAGCTTGTGGCCCTTCCAGCTTGGCATGGATCTCACTCATTTGCCCTAAGACCTCCAAATAGGGGATTTTGATGCATCCTTTGTGAGCCCTTTCTGCCCTGCCCCTCCCTTCTGTGTACTTAATCTTTTATTTGTGTGCAGAACAAACAAGGCAGAGGGAAATGGTGGGCAGAGTGCGCTGGTCCTCCCTGTGCCTCTCTGCAGATGCTGCAGATAGTGACCGGACTTTGGGAGGGGAAGAAAAAGCGCTGGTGCATTTCAATCAACTGCCTTGAATCTTAAAACTTTGGCGGGGTGGGGGGTGGTGCGGGATGGCAGCAAGAATTTTAGAGGTCACTTGAGTTTCCCCCTTTGATGCTATCAATTGCCCCATCAATTCCAAAACCCACTCTGTAAGAGCCCTGAAATAAGCAGCCTCTGCTGGAGTGTTCCCAGGGATGGGGAGCTCTGTCCACGTGAAACTGCAGGTTTCACTGCAGGACAATTCCAATTTTTACAGAATTCTTCCTTATACTGCCATGTAGCCTGCTTCCACCATGCACCCTTGTTCCGCTCTTTGGAGTTGCAGGCTAAGCCTTCTTTACTTCTATGCCAGAATTTGGGGCGGAAGGAAGAGTCCATTGACGTTTATTTCAGTACTGACTGTGCACAGGGCACAGTGCCAGGTGCTTTCAAATGTTCCCTCATGAATTTTTTAAACTTTTACTTTGAAAAATTTCAGACATACAGAAAATAGAAAAAACACTTTAATGAAACAGCCACGTCTACCCACGGATAGCCATGTAATGATCTAATCGTTAACATTTTGCCACATTTGCTTCATTCATTTTTCTGAAGTATTTTATTTGATTTATAACTTTATTTTTTAAATAACTTTTTATTATGGGCACACACAACAGTGGAAACTGATACAATGAGCCTCCATGTACTTGTCACCTGCTCTCAGCAACCATCAAATTTCTGTCATTCTTGTTGCTGGAATATTGTCTTGTAAATTGTAGACATTGTATTAACATTATAACATTTCAGATGGATACACATGGGTGT
The DNA here is from genome assembly GCF_020740605.2 of Lemur catta. Taxonomy (NCBI): domain Eukaryota; kingdom Metazoa; phylum Chordata; class Mammalia; order Primates; family Lemuridae; genus Lemur; species Lemur catta. The sequence continues at coordinate 20,234,259 of NC_059134.1, read as the reverse complement.
ATGCATCTCTAGAACATAAGGACATTTTCCTTCTGGAGCACAATATCATTATCACACTTAACAAAACTCGTTTAATACTCATGGCAATGTTGATGGTAAAGTATCTTAAAATATGCACATGAATTTTTAATTGCCTTCTGTATGGACTATGATTTTTTTCTATTCTTGGTTCCAGTTTGAGGTTGGTTATTGCTATCGCTGAAGAAAGTCTTTATCAGGCTATACATTGTAGCAGATGGTCTTAAAAGTGGGGCATATCTGTGCAATTTGACTACTTTAGCTGATTATCTAATATGAAGTAGAAAAGCAGATTTGCATTTTTATATTATTTGTCAAAATAGAATTCCCTAATGAAAACAAATCTTTGGTTTACTTTTTAAATAATTTTTATCATGGTAAAAAATGCATGACGTAAGATTTTCCATCTTAGCCATTTCTAAGCATACAGTTCTGCCTCACCTATCTTTGATTTCTATAGCTGATTTTTTAACCTAATGCAGGGCTTTACATTTATTCCTGTTACATTTGGTTTTGTTGGTTTTGGCCGTCTATGAGAGTCTAGCAAAACATTTCTAATCCTGACTCTGTCATCTACTTGTATGTATTGCTTTCTGCTCTCTGCTTTGAATCACTTCCAAATTTGATCAGCATCTATCCTATTTATTAGCCTAAGCTGTTGATTAAACTCTAAAAGCATAATTAGTTTCTTCTGTGTCAGACACTTGATGCAGTGGATTTATTGGAAAAACTGTGTGAGTTCAGTAGTTGAGAAATCCGAGTTCTTGTCCTGGTTCAGGTTCTCTAAGGCTATGTAACTTCAGAAAGCTCTTTTCCCCTTTGAGGTTGGACTTTAGTGTTAGACTCTGAAAATAATGCTCCTGGCCATATGTGCTCTGTCCTGTTCTGTTTTTTCTGCAAGTGGCAGCCGTCTTCCAAAGAGGAAGCCAGAGCTTGGAAATAAAATGTGTTCAGGTTTCTGCAGATGGTGATGCGTGTGGTTTCTTAGTTCTGAATAGGTTAGTTTTTGTAGCAATTTCTCAGTGATTTGGACCAGTTAAACACATATTCAGCATCTACTACGTGCCAGACACTGTTTTGTTTTTTTTATTTTTATTTTTTTGAGACAAGGTCTTGCTCTGTTGCCCAGGCTAGAGTGTAGTGGTGTCATCATAGCTCACAGCAACCTCAAGCTCCTGGGTTCAAGGGATCCTCCTGCCTCAGCCTCCCGAGTAGCTGGGACTACTGGTGTGTGCATCACACCTGGCTAATTTTTTCAATTTTTTGTAGACAGAGTCTTGCTATGTTGCTCAGGCTAGTCTGAACTCCTGGCCTCAGATGATCCTCCCCTCTTGGACTCCCAAAGGGCTAGGATTACAGATGTGAGCCATTGCACCTGGCCCCAGACACTGTTTCAGACACTTGGAGTACAAAGATGAATAAGATATAATAACTGTGGCCTCTGGGAGCTCACAATATCATGAGGGAAACAGACAAGCCACTAATCCTAAAAAATATGGTATGTGCTATGAGAGATATAAATAAGAGAGGAGGAAATCCTTTATTTTGCCTTGGCTGAACTTCATGGAGGATGTGACAGTTGAGTTAGGTCTTGAAGGATGGGTATATATTTTCTAGGTAGAGAAGGGGCAGAGAAGAGCATCCGGTTAGAGAGAACAGCATATGCAAAGGCCCTAACACAGGACCGGGCTCTACCTTTTGGGAAATGCACTAGGATGTCTGGAAGTCAGCTCTGCAGTTGCACAGAGCTTCCCAGTTTAAAAAGTATGGTAGCAGCTTTATCTCACTCAATTCTCACTGTATTCCTGGGAAGAGAATGAAGTGGAATTATGATCTTTTTTTACCATTGAGGAGCCTGATGCTTCAGGAGGTCCCTGCGTTGACCAAAGTCACATAGCTTGGGGGTGATGGAGCTCAGGCTTGAACCCCAGTCCTCTGATTTCAAGTCTAGGACTCTTTCCAAGTGTGCCCTACTGCTCCTCTGCATGACATCTTAAAGGGGTAGAACAGAATTTTCTGGTGACCGTGGACCAGTATTTTTAACACAATATGATCATCACATCTCTTCCTTTCTCTGGGAAAGAGGAACACTTTCCTCACAGTTTCCAGGTGAATGAATTTAAGTGTTCTGGGAAATCTGAGCACTGGGGCAGCAGCGAACCCCAGGGAGCCCCAGCACAGCCTGCAGTTCCCAGGTGCTAGCTTCCAGGCCTTCCTGTAGGCTGGCTGGGGAGGGGTGCCCGGTGGAACAAGTCCAGGGGACCATGGGAGAGAAGCAGACACAAGCGTGGCAGGAAAATGAAGGCTGAGGCGGTTTCCCCTCAGCCAGATCTGGAGGGAGAATCAGTGTCATCAGATAACATAATGCCTCTATTAGACTACATCATCACATCTCAACCCAGACCCCCAGATGCTCTGCAGGGCTGGGAGCCGGGAGGGAAGCTGCGTGTCCTGAGAACACTCTTAGCTGCTTTGTAGTGGAACTAGAACGAGTTAGGAATAGCTCAGGAGACTCAGCCCTTACTAAGTGCCACGGGCCGAGCTATGCACTACTCTCTGCTCTCCCAGAGCATTGGGGGCCAGTCTCCTGGCAGGCCCTGGCAGGCCCTGGCTGGCCCCAGCACGTCCAGCCCTTCGGTAAGCCTGGGGAACGAGGAAAGGTAGACACTGATGCTGGCGCAGGTCAGAACGAATTCGATGAGACAGGGAAACTCCATTGCCAGGGTCCAAGCGTAGCGGTGCGTCCCCCTGAGGAGGGGCCTCTTGAGAAGGGCTGCGGAAAAACTGGGCAAGAGAAATTATTGATTCTCTCGGCTGATGGTTTCAAAATTAATCTCCAAATTGTGCTTGCTCACTTTTTTCATTGTGTGGATATCACAAACGACATCATAACGGCATTCACGGAAATCAGAAGTGAAAACACTTCTTAATGGTCCACAAACCTGATGACCTCCTCCAAGTCAAACTGGCTTTTTTGGCCTCCCAGTGTTTTTCTTACTTTCTGGGTCTCGTTCATGTGTGTATCACATTATCACCTCCTCCTGGAAGCACCTTCTCCTCTCACCTTCCAGGACACCTGCCTGCCCGGTCTCCCTCCCACTCGATTGCCCGCTCTTTCTCAGCCTCACTTGTCGGCTCCTCCACACCATCCCAACTGTGACCCTTTTCTTCTTCATTTGAATTCAGTTGCTTTGTAACCTGAGTCCTGGGGCTTTAAATATCATCTGTAAGCTGATAGCTACCCGATTTATACCTTCTGACCTCATGTTCTCCTGAATCCAAACTCATGTCCCCACCTCCACTAGGAGATCTAATCGCCATCTCAAACTTAACATGTCCCAAACATTTTGGTTTTCTCCCACCAGCCTGCTCCTCCTTGAGTCAGCTCCATCTCAGTGGATGGCACAGCCACATATGCCATCGAGGAAGCCCACGCCCCGGGGATCTTCCTTGCCTCCTCTTCCCTGTGCCCTCCACGTCCCTCCATCAGCCAGTCCCGTCAGCTGTATGTTCAGTGGATCCCGAATCAGGCCCTTCTCACTGCCTCCACGGCCACTACTCCATCCAGTCCACTGTCCTCTCACCTGGGCCATTGCCCCAGTACCTCGGTTGGTCTTCCTTCCTGCTCTCTCACCCCACCGGTGTAAAGACTTAAGTCAGACCATGTTACTCCTCTGCTCAAAACCCTCAGATCACTCCCATCTTCCTCGGAGTGAAAGCCGTGGTCTTCATCATGACCGGACCACCAGATCCCACATCCTCTTACCCCCAGTCACTCACTCAGCCTCCCTGACCTCATCACTGCCCCTCTGCAGGCTGGCCTGTTCTTGTCTCAGGACCTAATCCTTCCATCTGGAATGATCTTCCCCAGACCTTGGAAAGGTTGGGTCCTCACTTTGTTCAGTGAAAACCTCACCTCCCCTGAGTGACCTTTCCAGACCATCTTGCTTGTGAACAGCCTTGGACACTCCCCATCCTCCTACCGTGTCTTACTGTTCTCCACGGTAATTATCTCTAAATGAAATTAAGTTACATATTTGATCACTTATTCCTTTTATGTCTCCTCAACTAAAAAAGAAGGTCCATGAGGCCAGAGACTCCAAGTCTTCTCCAATTTTGCATCCCCAGTGCCTGGATCAGTGCCTGGCACATAGAATGTGCTTAGTAAACACTTGTTGAATGAATGGATTTGCTCTTTTGCCAAGTCTTGAGAATTACTCCTTGTTAGTCCGACTTCACAATGTCACAAATGGATTTTTTTTAAGGATGAAAGTAATTTTACCTTTTAGTCTACCTCTGTAAGCACAAGTATTGAGGTATGTGGGTCCTTCCCTCACAGGTTTTATATGTCATCTCAGCTAATTTCAAAATCAGGCTTCTACTCAGAGATCACATTGTGTCTCACTGTGGTCCTCTCTGCCGGGATCCCGTAGCTCTTCATCGTCTGCGCTCATCCTGCCGGGCCACTTGCTCTCAGAAATGCTGCACAACCCTGTAGGAAAGGGCTGTGTCTCCCTACCATTGTTTAGAACAGAGCAGAAGAAAAAGGGTAAAGATTCAGAGGATTCTCTTAGACCCCATTCATTCATCTCTCAGGCGTTTCTTGAGCCTCTGATCCGTGTTGGCAACTGTGGTCATTTTGTGGCCATTGAGGACACAAGAATGGATGTCACTGTCCAGTTCTTGAGGAATTCAGACTAGTGGGAGAGAGAAACATGCGGTTGGCCAATGAGTGCCATGTGACCAGTAGAGAGAGCTCCCAGATTCAGAGAGGAGAGGGACTGACTTTGTGCAAGAGAGCAGTGCATGGAGGCATGGTAATGTGACCGGCGTGGCGTGTTTCCACATGAGTGCACATTCTGTGTGGCCGGAGCTCGGGGTACCTGGGAGGGCATAAGGTAGGATCATGAGCAGCATAAGACAAAGCAGGAAAGGTAGGCAGAAAATAGGACGTATGGGGAATTACATGTGGTGCTAAGGAATTTGCACTTTATTCCAAAGGTATTAGGAGAGTTCTGAATTTGTTTACTCATTCATTTATCATTTAGCTGATAGATTTTGAGCTTCTACTATGTGCTAAGCACAATGCTGGGATCTGAGCATACAGTGTTTAATAAATCATCATTGTCGTTGCTATTATAGAGACAGTAATCCGTGGGATTCAAAGGAAGATTGTGTGGCAGGTCCTGCCCTGGAGAGCTATATGAATAGGAAACTTTATCATAGCAAAGAGTGGAAACGATTCCACCAACAATAGGTATATATTTAAACAAATCATGGAATACTTATATAATAGAATATTATGTAGCCATTAAAAATGATGTTTATATGGCTGGGTGCAGTGGCTCACGTCTGTAATCCTAGCACTCTGGGAGGCTGAGATGGGAGGATTGCTTGAGGCCAGGAGTTCAAGACCAGCTTGAGCAAGAATGAGACGCTGTCTCTACTGAAAAATAGGAAAATTAGCCAGGCGTGGTGGCACATGCCTGTAGTCCCGGCTATTTGGGAGGCCAGGTAGGAGGATCACTTGAGCCCAGGAATTTGAAGTTGCAGTGAGCTATGATCATGCCACTGCACTCTAGCCTGGGCAACAGAGTGAGATCCTGTCTTTAAAAAAAAAAAAAAAAGATGTTTATAAGCATAGGAGAAATATTAATATTCATAATGTTCCTTAGTAACAGCAGAAATAAAAAGCAGGGTTAAAATGTATACAGAGTGGTATACATCCATGAAGAAATACAATTATAAAAAAGACCATAAAATATGCAAAAGGTTTAACTATGGCTGCCTCTCAGCAGAGCAATTTTTTTTTACTACTTTAGACTTTTTCTGTACCAAAAAGCTTTTCTGTTAAGCACCGATTTACTTTCTCTGCCCTACATTTACTATAAAAGAATAAAGATGAACAAAATAAGAAATAAACATTGAGGGAGGGGAAAAAACAGAACAGACACCTGTCTACCTGATGTGATTTAGGAGTCATCACCCCTGGAGGGCTGGGCTAGTGGGGGACTTCTTGCTGTAGGGCAATTCCTGCAGGATCCATGGCTGGTCGCTTCTTGGTCTCTTGGTCCATGGAGAGATGTAGCAGCTGCTGTCTGTGGGGTGCAGCACAGGAACAAAGGCAAGGGCAGAGCAAGCGCTCTGGTTGGTGCAGCGAGCCCTGCTCCCACTGGGCTCTGAGTGCTCTGACCTTGGATGAGTCGGCCTCCCCTCCGAAGCGACTCTTTCCCTGGCTGTCCACCTCCTTGGAGGAGACTTTTAAAAGACATTTCCAGGAAACAGGAGGAGGAGGATCCCGGCTGCAGGGGAAGTTGATGCTCTTTTTCGAAATAAAGACACACTCCTCTCAACATCCTATTTTTTCTCTAACCTTCAGTCTCTTCCCATCCTGCTAGCAACTAATTTTTTTTTTTTTCTAATCTCTTCCAGGAAATGATCGAAATGGCCTAGATTTCAACAGGCAGGTAAGAACTTGGGTCAGAAGAAAACATTTCTTCTATAAATTTTGGGAGTTACCTATAGTAAGTCAGGTGTGCAAGATACAAAGATTAAGTATAGTGTGGGGTGTTTATTCATAAACTCCAAGCTTTCAGGATTAAAGGACCCTGAGTCCAACCTCCCACCCCACCTCATGATCCAGTGTCTCCAGTATCCCCCTCAAAAGAGTTCTGATAAACGGACAGCTGTTTAGGGTGAGCTGCGTGCCAGGTGTGATGTAGAAATCCACAACGACAACTCTTTTCCTGTCGAAGCTTAGCCTGTGTGGACTGTGTGCAGAAGAATTTATGGAGCCACAAAGGGTAAAGTGCCTGGGTTTCCTCAGGGAATTCCTGATTTAAAGGAAGAAGATAGGGAACATAACAGGAAAAACAGGAACAAGCAGAAAGAGCTCAGAAGGAAGCATGTGACCAGGCTCAGGAGGACAACGTGGACACAAGATTGGTGCTTTGAAAGGAAACCGAGTTGGGTGAGGTTGGGTTCAGTTAGGCAGGGATAAGGGCAAGGACAGGTGGTGTTGGAAAGATTGCAGGGTGGATGGATGGACGTGGAGAGAGAAGGTGCAGCTGAGGGAGAGGACTGGCCCCTGCGGTTAGAGGTTGCTGGGACGACCAGGGGGTGGGAAGTGGGAAAGGGGTGATGTCTGAAGCAGATGGAGGAGTAGGAGAGTTTGTTGGGAGGAGAAAGTCGAAGCTGGAGCCAAGCAGGAAGCAATCATGGGAGATCCTAGAGTGAGGCAGAGGGGTAAGAATTAGAGTCAGAAAGTCTGGATTTTGGTCCTATTTCTACCACTAACTAGCTGTATAACCTTGATCAAGTTATTTAATAATTTTGATCTGAGTTTTCCCAGCTGAAAAATTAATTTATTCCATAAACTTGGGGGGCAGGGGGCCACCTATGCTATGCCAGGTGTGGGAACAGAAAGAAAATTAAGACACAGTCTCTCCCCTGAATGAGCTGAGAGTCTAGTGCGAGGAGAGGGTAGGGTGTATAGAGATAGAGCGGGGGCCAGTGGGGAGAGAGAGACTCTTAGGTGAATAATTATAATACTATCTCATTTATGCTTTACTAGAGATATGTAAAAAGCGTGGAATCAGACAGAACTGGGAACACTTCATTCTTCCTGGGAGCTCAGAGCAGGCTTCATGGAGGAGGGAATATTTGACTCTAGCTCTGAAGGATGCGTAGGAATTTGTTAGGCAGAGAAGAGTGGGGTGGAGAAGGGGAGAGGGAGACAGCAAGAGGGAAGAGAATGCCAATGTAGGGGTGCACTGGGTAGTCACTAGGGCTCCTCCCCTAGATTCTGATATTCTGAATCCAGGTGTAGATGCAAGTCTAGGATGGGCTGGAGGTCAAAGGCGGACGTATGTTCTCCTCTTTATCTACAGGGTGATTTGAAGTCAGCATTTCCTAAAAGGCTGTTAATTCTGGGTGTATCCTTCACAGTCAGAGAGGAATAATCTTAAGTCCTAAGCCAAAACCTCTTAGGCAGGCAAATTCTGCAATTTTGTTCATCAGGAAGGCCGGGGAATTCGCTGACAAATGAAGGCCACTACTCTCCCTCTCCACTTGAGACTTAAAACAGAGATAGGCTTTAGTTAAAGAGAGATCTGGGTTAGCTATGGGGAAGGACTTCCAGTCAATGCAGTTTATTAAACACTGGAACAACTACCAAAGGAGAGAAACTCTAGAATCAGCTTCTCACTCAAGGTCTTTAAATGTGAGACAGATTCTTATCTAAGAGATAATTTGGCCCGGTATGCTTCAAGGGCAGGAGGATGGAGGAGATTCCCAAGGATTCTGTGATCCTGATCCTAAGCAGGTTGGGGTGTGGCCTGTGCCCTGTGCTTTCTGCCCCGAGGACTCAGGATTCCCCAGCCCAGGGCCCACCTCTCCCTACTCCAGGCCCTTGGACGAGGTGCATGGGGAGGAGCCTGTCCCACACCATGGCCACAGGGTGTCCCACGCCAGGACAGCCCAGCCGGGAGGCGGCCAGCTCCACAGGCCCCGTGGGTCTGGCTGCCTGTGTGATCTGTCTGAAGCTGCTTGAGAAACCCTCATGCTGGAGACAAGGCCAGGGGCAGCCTGCAGAGAGGCCCCCGACCCTTGGAACAGCTTTTGAGGTGTGGTTTCCCCACAGATTGGCTTCTGTCAGGAGTGGGCCTTGCTCGAGTTTGTTTCCCTTGGATGAGCCTCGTGGGGTGGGTTTTTCCCTCCCTCTGCTGGGAGGGGTTTGGAGCTCTCATCACCGACAAGAACAGACATGACAGGTCTTTCCTTTACAGAGGGTGGGGGGAATCTGGGAGGAAGAGACACTCAGCCCAGTCACACTCATTTGCACACTTATCCCGGAGCTCTCCCTGCTCACGTGTGCACCGGCTCACCTGCAGGTGGGCACCCAGGACTTCTCAGGCCCCGGCTTGACATCGTGCCTCGCACTCCTCGGCAAGGGGAGCAAACCAGTGCTGGCTGCCCGCCAGGCTCTGGGCAAAGTGCTTTCGGCACTGTATCTCATTTAATTCTCACTATAAACCAGTGAGGGAAAGGTTGTTATTCCCATTTTACAGGTGAGGAAACTGCCTCCCAGGCAGCCCTGCCTTTTTCAGTGAAGGACTTGAGAGATTAAATAACTTGACAAAGGTCACACAGCTGTTCAGCTGGCTGAGCCAGGATTTGACTCTTTTTTTTTTTTTTGAAGTAGAGTCTTGCTCTGTTGCCTGGGCTAGAGTGCCATGGCGTCAGCCTAGCTCACAGCAACCTCAAACTCCTGGGCTCAAGCGATCCTCCTGCCTCAGCCTCCTGAGCAGCTGGGACTACAGGCATGCACTACCCCTCCCAGCTAAGTTTTTCTATTTTTAGTAGAGATGAGATTTCACTCTTGCTTAGGCTGGTCTTGAAATCCTGAGCTCAAGCAATCCTCCTGCCTCGACCTTCCGGAGTGCTAGGATTACAGGTGTGAGCCACCCGGCCCGGCCCTGAGTCAGGATTTGAACTCACGCCTCTTTGACTCCAGAGCCCAATTTCCCATGATGCCTTGCTGCACCTCCCCTTTCCCTGTATGTGCACACCATCCTTGGGAGAGGCCTGGGAGCCAGAGCCTGAGTGTGACCTCACCGTGACTAACTGGGAGGAAATGGGAGGTAGAGGGAGTGGAGAGGGGAAGAAAGAATGGTCGCGTAGGAGCAGTCTCTGTGTCTGACACAGACAAGGGGTTGACAGACATGAGGGGGCAAAGGAAGAGCCCCTGCCCTGGCGAAGCTTGTGTTGGAAGGCCCCAACCCAGTGCTGCGATTGGGAGTTGCAGCCAGGTGCTGGGTAAGCTGCAGTTTTAAAGTTGCATGAGCAAGGAATGCTGACTCATCAGGAAATTTCCATGCTGGGCCTGGTAACTTCCTGGTCCCAGGAAGGCAGCCTGAGCCTGTCTGAGGGATCATTGTGGGAAGGTCAAGGGACTCTCAGTCCCTGGGACAGGTGAGGCAGAGTTGGGAGGCAACAGGCCAAGGCCAGATCCCTGGACAGGGACTCAAGAGTCCTGGGTTCCAGTGCCGTCTGCCCCTCACTGGTTGCTATCCTTGTGCAAACCTCTTCTTTCTGGGCCTCTCTTTCCTCATGCGTGAAATGAAGAAGTTTGGCTGAGATGATCTCTAAGGCCCCATACTCTCTGCGTGGTAAGTAGGGCACCTTCGCTCTGCTCATGCCGTATTTTGACTGGTTGGTTGGACTCTGACTCCACTCTCCTTTTTTTTTTTTCTTTGAAGAGAAATGAGGAAGAGAGTCACCCTGTGCTGTAGGGAGTGAGGGGAACTATGTCACGTGGAATCTTTCCAGCCTTTGTGATCTTGTGTGACCCAGTGAAAAGAATCATTTGAAATACAGGGGCAGAAACAGAAGGACCGAGCAGGCTAGATTTGGGGCCATCCGTCCATTCGTTGAATGTTTAGCCACTCTTACGTGCCAGATACAGGGGCGTCACTTGTAAGAGGTAAACTGCAACGCTGCATAGCGAATTCCGTGAGAGTTGGAAGCATGCCGAGTTCTGAGACACTGCTCAAGGATGTCACAGAGGGGATGGTGTCTGAAGCAGGTGGCAAGGGAAGAGTAGGGCCTTGACTGGTGGAGGGGTCGGCAAGAATATTCCGGGCCTAGGAGACAGTGAGCGTGAAGGCTCGCTGTCATGAAAGGGCCCGGCTCTGGGGAAATGTGAGAAGAGCAGCCTGGCATGAGTTGGTGGACTGCGAGGCTGGGGTTGTGGGTTGGGCCAAACGATAAAGAACTTTGAACACTGAGCAAGGAAGTTTGGAGTTTATCCTGTGGGCAGTAAGGAGCCATTAGGTGCTCCCGAGCATGACTCGTTTCATTTAATGGAGCACTGGAGAGGGTGTGGGTGAGGAAGGAGGGGAGGGTGGATGAAGGGATGCAACGGAGGCCCGATGAAATGCTGTGGTGGTGGGCAGGCGCGGGCAACACTAAGGACAGGGATATGGCAAAGAAGTTATGCACCAAACTGAGAGCCAGACTGCTGGGTTTAGATCTTGGCTTTTGCACCACCTCAGTATGGGACCCTGGGCAAGCTCTTCAACTTCTGTGTGCCTCAGTCTCATCTGTAAAGTGGGGAGAATAATGGCATCTATCTCGAAGGGTGGTTGTGTGGGTCAGGTGAGAGTGTATATGTGGGTATGTGTCTCTTAAACAAGTGTATAGAACATACTTAGACAGGTGAGTAGAACATACTTATATATACTGTATAAGTATTTGCTATTATTATTACTGTGTCAGCAGGCACGGAGGGACCCAGCTCTAAGAGAGATCTCCCAGATAAGATCAGGAGGATTTTGGCAATTGGTTGGACATGGACAGCAAAGGAGAGGGATGAGTCAAACATGGTTCTGAGATCTCTAGCTTGGGATGCTGAACATTAGTGGGACCTCAACCGGAGACCAAGCAAACTTGTCCAGATGGTGGGAGGAGAAACAAGGGCAGGTGATGAGCTCTAGGTGCCCAGTACATGGTAAGAAATGCGGATCAGAAGCCCAGGAGACAGGGCAGGACTGAAGACACATACTGGGGAGTCATCATTGAATCATATTACATGAAGTGATGAGAGAGAATGAGGTCACTGAGGGAGGGTGTGCAGAGTGGGAAGAGGACCAAGGACAGACCTGGAGGAGAAGGAACACTTAAGGGACAGGTTGAGGAGTGAGTGTCTATGGAATAAGCAGGACCGGCTAAAGGGGCAGGAGGAGAACCACACCCACAAAGGAGAGATTTTCATGGAGGTGGGGTCAGCCAGCAGCGTCAGAGTGCACAGGGATATCGTAGGGTCTGAAGCCTAAGAGTGGGTTTGTGGATTTGGCAGTGAGGCAGCAGCAATGGCCTTATGACAGTATCTGTCATGTCCATGGTGACAGGGCAGATGCCAGGTTTCTGCAGTTGCAAGGTAAGTAGGAGTTAAGGAAATGATGGGGACTTGGTGGTAGAATTCCCGTCCAAGGAACAGGATGGCAAAGGGCTGGGGGTGCTGGCCTAAGCGGGAGAGAGTGTGGAGAGAAGGCTTTTGGGGCCAGGGAGACTGGAGTGGGCATGGGCCTGGGAGAGACAGGAGGTGCAGCGTGGGAGAAAGGAAAGAGGACGTGGTGGTGGCAGTGGGGGGGACCAGTGGAGGGTTCAGCCTGAACAGGAAGAAGGCTCTTACAAGAGGGAAGGAGGGCCAAGTGCCCTGCCAGCGAGTTCAGGTGCCCAAGGGTAGCTCTCCTGGCCATGAGGTTTCTCCACTGCATTTCCTGCTCTGTGGGCCAACAGCTACCCTCAACAACACGGGGAGGCAGGATTGAGGAGTCCGCAGTGACGGTGCACACCTGGGTGGCCGCACACCCACTCTGTTCTAGTGACTTCTGGATCTGTCGTCATCTAGGGCCATGGGTTTCCACCAGACAGATCAGGGCAGTGTTTCGTGTATGTTGCTGAATGTTCTCTTGCCTGAAGAGCCCCCCAAAGTTCTGTGAGGCCAGAGGAAGGTGTCCTTGTCCCTAAGTTTCCTGCCCCCGAGCTGAGAATCAGTGGCCTGAGGTTTTCCCTCCGTCCTGGGCTCGCCAGTGTTCCCAGCTCACCTGCACCCAGGTATGGCTGTCCCACGCCTCTCCCCAATCCACGCCAGCTCAGCCAGGGCAGTTGCCCCCATGTGCCCCCGGAGTAGCATTTCGTTTCAAGCTGCCTGGGACTTTCATTCATTGTTTTCTTGAATATGACAGAACAGCTACCGTAGTGTTCTGGCTGCTCCTGTTACAGATTGATTTGTTATACTGAATTAACTCCATGGGGCTTCTTCTCTAAAATCAACAGGATCCAGTCTAGGAAAGGTCTCTGCGCATCCAGGATGCCAACGAGGCTTCTCCAGGGAGGCCCATGGGGGAGACGCAGGGGCGGCAGCACCAGGCTCTCAAGCTGGCAATCGAGGGTCTGCGGTGATGGCCCAGAATCCCTCTTCCCCCAGGGGCCCCCAGAAGCAGCCTCAGGGGAGCAGGCACCGAAGCAGCTGAGCCTGAGAGAGCAAGGGAGGGAGTTACTAGACCATATGTGTTCTTAGCTGGGTATTGGTAAGTCAGAGAAGAACACGCCGTGGTCCCTGCTGCAGAGGATGTCGGTACCGATGTCGGTGGGGCTGGGTCAGGGGTCCAAGGGAGCCGTGAAGGCGAGTAGAGCCTCGGGTAGTGGGTCGAATATGCTGGAGAGAGACTCTGAGACCTCCTTGTGCAAGACCTGGGAACGCGAGTGGTATGCACCACAAGACTCTCATTCCCCTGAGGACTGTTTCCTCCTGCTGCAGGGCCCAGCTTTCGGTCCTGTACTTTTGGGTGGAGACAGGATTTGGGAGGTGGAGGGGTATGCTAAGAGAGAGAGGAGGAAGAGAAGCCAACAAACCACGTTTCACTAAACCTTAAACTGTACAGTTGGGTTTTAGGGTATCAATCCATAACAGCCCTTTTCTTTTCCCCCTCCAAGGTACCAAAGCAATTGAAAAACAGACACAGGAGCCTGGCAGATAGTGCTATGTTGAAGATATGTTTTTCATGTATGGCCACAATGGGCTTTCTAAGACCTCGGTGCAGAATTAAACATGCATCCACCAGGCACAGATAGAGCTGGCAGAGAACACACCTAAAAGTACCTTCCTAATTGACAGGCAGGTCTGCAAAGAAGGCCCAGAAAGGGCCAAGCCACACCCCCCACCTCCTTCTAAACTTGTTGTTCTCAGCCACCGTCTCTTGTAACAAGGATCCTGTAAAGCCCCTTTAATATTCTAAAATGAACAAACAAACAAAAAAAAAAACCAAACAAATATTCTAAAATGAAGTTTATGGAAAATATAAGTAAACATCAGTAAAATGCTCTGATTTGGATAAAAACTGAGAAAGCAAAGTAATTTATAATAAAATAATATATATTTCAGCAAGTAAATCCTTGGACACACTCCCCTAAAAGGTTTGACGAGATAGTAAGATGCTGGAGCCTCTGTGAACGTGGCAGACACAGATACAGACGGATGTCAGTATGCTATATTGGCAGCTCAAAAGCCATGATTTTCCAAAACGTTAAACAACTCTTGGTAAGGCTCCAAACAAAATGCGATCTTTCCTCAATTAACACAGAAAATGGCATCCCTGGATAAAGTGCATATTAAGAGTATGCAAAAGGTATTTTGTGTTTACATAAAAATGGAAGTGGCTTTGGGGCTTATATATTATAAGCAAGCTATTCACCAACACAGACGTCCCATGGAGCATTTGAAAGTCGTATAAAAGTTATAGGAGGCATGAACAAGTGCTTGTTCTTTGGTACTGTCTTCTGCAGTACAAGGTGTCTAGAATACTTGCCCTCTCCCCAATAAATGCAAGCTGAGCCTTCTAATTACTAAGACAGCCAGAAAAACCACCACACAGATTTCAGAAAACGTCTCCCAGGGTGGCTGTCGTCCCCAGTGAGAACAGCTGACCTCGACCCACCCAGAGCTAAGTCACTGCTACCAGAAGGCAGAGAGCCAGGCTGGAGACCTTCCCTGTAGAAATATGAGATGGTGGAAAATGAAGGCTCACCCTGGCACCAAGAAAAGACATAAACAGCCTCTGCCCTCAGAGAACTTACTTACTATCCAATGAAAGAGACAAGTCTGAAAAGTTCCTACACATGTCAGAGCAGGGGGTGTGTAAACCAGTGCCACCTCCACAGGGAACATGCTGGGCTGATTGAGTTGCCTAGGTGGACGTGGAGGAGAATTTGCAGGCAGGAGATAATTGGCAAGATTAAAGGACTCACCCATTGTAGTCAATGCAATAATAATAGTATTTACTGAACTCTGACTGCATGCCAGGCACTGAGTGTAAAATGTTTCACATATGTTATTTCATTTAATACTTACAGCACCCCTGTGAGGTAGCTGGAATCCTTCCCATACTACAGAAGAGCAAACTGAGGCACTGAGAGGTGAAGGAATTTTCCCATAATCACACCGTTCATAAACAGAGACGTCTGGATTTAAAGCCAGGCCTGCCGTACTCCCGAAGACGGGGCTCTCCCCGCTCCACCGCCCTGCTTGTCTTGGGAGGAGGCCGTGTGGTGTAGTGGTGGAGCCAGATTGCTGGTATTGGCCAACTCCTCTGTGCCTCAGATTCCTCCTCTGAAGATGAGAACAATAATAGTATCTACTTCCTAGGGATGTTGCAAGAATTAATATAGTTAAGATCTATAAAGTAATTGGATTCGTGTCTGGCATATAGTAACCAACCAATAAACATTAGCTCTTATTATTTTCTGATGAATGCCAACCCATAATTTTCTCTACCTCTCCTGTCCCTGTGTGGCTACTCAGCTGAACTTGCACCAGGTTAGAGGGCTGTGGATGCTACTAGAAGGGCAATTTTTTCTGGGTTCCATCATCTCCCGATCCAAGTCCCAGCACCCTCCATGACCTCGGGCGGGGAAGCAGTTGGTAAATGTATTTGTTTTTGGAAAGGTGGGAATTTGTCCTCCTTTGCCAGCTACACTTGGTGCTTTGGCCTGAGGCTCAGGTGTCAACTGTTTCCTGTTTGTAGCCCGGGCAGCAGCCCCAGTACTGGGTGGACCGAGCCTCATGGAGAGCTGGGTAGTGAACAGCAGAGAAGAACAGAGCAGCTGTCTGCTTCTCCGCAAACTTGCTGGTTTATCAGACAGCCCCAAACATTACCAAAGAGCCCCTCCATGGTACGGGACCTGGGGCCTAGCTGGTTCTGGCTCCAGCACTGGCACGAGCCCGTGCATGCATTCTGGATGGGGACTGGAGACGGAATGTTCCTCTTGGCCCAGGTGTAGGGTGGAGAGCGGTGAGGACGAAGAAGGGAGAGAGGGAGGTGTCCCAGTCCTTTCCCTGCTTCTGCAGAGGTCCAAAAGTAGGTTCTCTTTGGAGATTTCAGTGAGTCGCCTTTGCCAGATGCAGACACTGGTGAGGCTAAAATCAGGGCACCAGACACTGGTGAGGCTAAAATCACGCCGTAGTCTCTTTGGAGCAAGGGTCTTGAAAGGGAAGCTGGATTTGGCCCCAAACAATAATAGGAAAAATTAATACATTTATTGAGCCTTTAGCTTACACCAGCCACTCACTGGGCTGAATGCTTTACAAGCAGTATCTCATTTAAACCTTATAATAACCCAGAGCAATAAAATTTATAATTTCCATTTTACAGACGGGGAAAGTGAGGATGGAGAGGGCAAGTGACTTGCTTAGAGCCAGGATTCAAGCCAAGGTTGATGTGATGTGCCAGTCACTTTACATAGGTTATATCTTATTTGAGATTACTTAATCCTTACAACAGCCTGGTGAGGTAAGCATTCTTCTTTGCATTTTATAGCTGGGGAAACTATAGCTCAGAGAGGTTAAGTAACTAGTCCAAGGTGGAGCTCAGATGTAAGACAGGCTTGTCTGACTTTCCACTGTACAAGGCTGCTCTTGAGAAAAAGGAGAGAGAGCCCTCACAAGAGCTCCTGCAAATGAGATATGACCTCATGTTACCTAGAGCCCCGCATTTGATACGTGGCCAGTATTTTTCCATGTTTCCAAAGCCCTCTCACGCACACCAACTCCCGTAGACCTCTTGTCACCTGGGATGGCCGAGATATATCGGCCAGCTCAGGGAGAGTTCCCAGGTAAAGGGTGGGGTGAAGAGTTCCCACCCGCAGAGGGTTCCCGTGGCCCCGTGAGAAGCCACCTCCCTGGGCCTGTGCATGAGCAGGGTCGGGGAGGAGAGCTGTTTGTCTGTGTGCCTGCAGGGCAGGGGCGGGACCTGGCTTTCTCTTTGCCCCGGAGTCAGAGAGGTCTGTCAAGGCAGCTCTAGTAACCAGGGAGTCAACTTCTCCTAGAGTCACAGCTTCAGCTGAAAATAAACTTTTTCCACCTCAAAATTCCTTCCCCCTAGTCCAGCCCTCGAGTGGCTTAGGAGGCCGCCCTCAAGGTGCTATACAGTTCCCTACCTAATACCAGATCACATTTGATTTTATGTCCCTCTCTGCTTGATAACAAAGTATTATACTTCTTTAAGGTTTTTCCCCTCCCAAGAACTGTGTGCAGTGGGTGTTACTATTCTCATTTGAGAAATAAGGGAACTGGGGCTCAGAATGGTAAAGTGACTTGCGAATCAGTGGCAGAGCTGGGGCTTACTCCACTCATCGCCATCCAGTGCCTGCTTGATCACAGGCTCTGTGCCCACTGCTGATCTGCTGTCTCCAAAGCCAGCCTGTTCCACTTAGCACCGCTTGCCCTCATTGTCCCTGCAGCCCCCTGGACCCCTGCTGCTTGTGTTCAGAACAAGTGTTGAGACTCCTTCCCTCTCCCATGCATGGCCACCAAAACCCTCTTGGCTCCCAACTCCTGAAGATCCTTAGTTCACATCCTGTTTTGCTTTTCTTTCTTGGCAGCCCCTCCCCTGTGCTGGCATCTTCTAATATTTCCTCCCATAGACTTTGTTAACACGGACTGCTCAGGGTGCCCCTGCTTCCAGCCCTGCAGAGGACAGTGTGGCGGTTGTAGGTCTAACTCTGGCACCGTGCAGACCGAGATTTGAGTCTCAGCTCCACCAACAGGCTCTATGTAGCCTGGTCACTTATGCTCACCATGCCTCAGTTTCCCCTCTTTAAAATGGGAGGAAAAATAGCACAAACCTTACTTACAATGTTGTTAGGAGGAGGATTCAATGAGATGCTGAGTGTTACGTGTCTGGGACATAGTTAACACTCAATAAACGTGAGTTAATCTGTTGGTGTTGTGACAATTCTGCAGCACTGTTGGGGTCCTGTTGCCCCATTTCATATCCATCTGGCTCCAGTTTGTCCCTTCTTCTCAGCTTTGCCCTTTGGAGGCTTTGGAGACCTCGGGTTCTTTCTTCTCCAGATGACAGCTCTGCTCAGATTCCCCTCCCTGCTGGCTTTCCTGTGAGTGTCCTTCCCTGTGCTCTGTGCTTGACGCAGCCGGTTACTAGAGCAATGATAGGAAAGACACGCCACACTTGGTCTGTGCCAGGGAAGCACAGGCATGCCTCGCTCTACCCAACAGCGTGGTTTTGAAATGTTGTATACAAATCCAAGCTTCATAAATGAAATCTTATTTCCCCTCATCAAGAGAGCCTTCATTTAAAAAAATACGAGGCTGAATCTTTTCAGAGAACAAAGAATGCCTTTTTATGGGAAGTTAGAAGCAAACATTAACCACAGGGGCTGCTTAAAGTAAGTTATATGTTCATCTTTTTATGTTTATATGTTTTCCCCCCTTGATGACATCTCAAAGCGTGTGATCCTAACAAGGAACTTTTTAAACTTAACTGAGGCCATTGCTGTGGAAGGGCTCATCGAGGGCTTGGAAGTAGGTTTTGCAAACCACTTATGTAGCTGGTGACCGAGGCCTAGAAAGAGTTGGATGCCGAGTGACGGGGGGTAAACGTTGGTTCCTGCAGACGCCAGTGGTGGACTGCTGCTGTGTTCCTAGCTCTGGGCTGGGCCCTTCACAAGCATGGCTGAAAGGAGTGATTGAGCTGAACTTGGACTCTAAGGCAAGAGCTTCCAGGCCAGAAAGGGTTAGCACTACTCTGCCTGGGAGGGGGAAGCAGTGAAGCTGCCTGAAGGCAAAGAGTTGCTCTCTCACATGAACTAGAACCAACTTCCTTTCTCAGGACTTGGTGCTTCCCCTTCCAGTCGGCCTAGCAGCCTGGGAAGAGGGCCGCTTCCTGGTTGGAGGGGCACTCCCAGAGCCTGGCCTTGCCCACATGGCCTGGGAGGGATGGGCACTTTTCTGGCATAAAGCACGGTGGCATACAGCACAACAGAGCCTGTGATTCACGACTTCTCCCAGGATGTGGCAACTCGGCACGAGCCCAGTGTCCCTATGGTGGGCTGCCCCATCCTGCTCAGGTAGGCCCCCGAGGTCCTAGGATCCAGGGAGTCCAACTTCATAAGAGGCCTCCAGTTCCCCTCTTTCTCCTGGTTCTAAAGACTCCCAAGTACTACCTGGGTGTTCAGGAGAACCATTGAAAATCCTCTTTGGAATGATGGAGGGTCCTGAAGGCAGAGAGGAACAGAGAAGTAGCATCTTGACTCTGCTTCTCATGAGCTCTGACCCTGCCTCCACCCTCCACCGCCCCATCTCCCTGCAAGCTCCCATTCATCTTTCCAAACTCAGTTCCAACGTCTCATTCTCAGGTGGCCCCCAGGACCGCCTCCTCCTCCTTCTGTACCTTGACAGTCTTCTGTGCTTGTGTGTGTGTGTATGTGTGTGCATGTGTGTGTGTGCACATGGGCACACTTGCCCTACCAGGCAATGCACTGTTTGAGGAAAGGGCCTAAATTGTGCGTATTGTAGTGGAACAGTGCCCAGCACACAGCAGACATTCAGTAAGTATTTCCTAAATAGACATGTGGATGGATAGTTGGGCTGAACCTCTACCCACCCACCTACTCACCCCTCCACTCTTGGGGCTACCAACGCCCATCCCCTCTGTTCTTTCTGCTTCTCTCCGATCCCTGCCACATTTTCTTGTACCCGGTGATCCACAAAAACCCACCCTTTTCCCCAGAAAGGTGAGCTTGTTGGCTTTATGCAAATGAAATGTGGTGTGGGCTCTGGTAAATATTTCTCAACTCCTCCACTTGCTGGCTGGGCCTGGGAGCTGTTTACAGAGGCATCTCAGCCTTGGCTTGGTGGCTGTTGGGTGTTAAGGCATGGCATCTTGGGCCCCAGCGTCTGTGTACAGGACTCTGGCCGACCCAGTTTGAGCTTGGTAGGTAGGTAGGTCGGCTAACTATCCCCAAAGCCAGAACAGGGCCCTCAGGAAGTAACGTGGCTGTCTTGGGACTGCCCTCTCCTGGCCATTTGAATGGAAACAGCGAGGTTGGAGACATCCAGCGATCCTGCCAGCCCTGCGACTTTATTCTTCGTAAGCTGTGGAGACAAGTTCAGCTTGAGCCTCTCACCCTGAGGTGAGCCCGACACGCACAGACGCAGGGTTAGCAGGTCCCCGAGGCCATCTGTCTGCTGCTCTCCGCAGCGTCCCCCAGATCCCCACCGCTCTGGCACAGGGGCTTGCTTCTTCTCCCTTTTATCTGTGTGTGGATGCGTTACATGTTCATGACACAACGTCTCGTGACTCAGTCTTCACCGTCTGCAGTGGAATTTAAAAAGGAGAAAATGTAGTGAATTTTTATAAAGCTAATTATTTTATCATTCGAGAATTTTGCATTTCTTGGTGTTAAAATATTTATTGTATGTAATGAAATGACAGAGTAGATGGTATTAGTTGCTTTAATAGTCTTATTTGGCAAAATAAAACAACCCTTTCTGACCTCTCAAAAAGAAAAGATTTACTTGTCATGAACCTCAGAAGCCCAGGAACCGGTGACTTCAGTATAATCTATCCCTAGTACACAGATTCTACTGCTGACACCCCAGCAGATGGTCTGTGGCCCCACATCTCTGCCAGAGCTCTGCCTGGAATTTCGAACTCACTATGTAGAAAGCAGCAAACTCCAGGTCATGCAGGTCGATATGCCTGTGCTTCAGGGCCGGGTCTACCCCTTTCGTTCAGTATTTGAGAAGGGTCATCACCCCAAAATATTCCCTTGTCTGTGTAAATATCCTGAATTCCATACATAATTCCACATGTATTTCTGATTGCCTTCCTTAAAACAATTATACATGTACTACACGAATACTTTCTTGTACAAAATTTACTAATAGAAAAAGGAAAACTGTTTGTCCCTGTTCATTCTCAGTCCTCTTCCCAGAGGTAGTGCCTTTTATCAATGTAGTGTATACATGTCTAGAAGACTTTTTCTCCGAATATACAATACAAATGGAAATGTATACATTTCTGTGGAGTTTAAAAAATACAAACACACATATGTATGAATTATACTGTATGTACTCTTTTGCAACTTTCTTTTAGAGTTTAAAAATGATATTTATAGATTGTTTCATGGCAGTACATATAGAGTTACTTGATTTCTGTTAATGACCACATAATATTCTATTGTTTTAACATAACTTTTTCATTCCCCTATTGATGAATATTGGGGAGCTTCAAATGTTTTTTAAACAATACTGTGATAAACTTCTTGAAATTGTGCCTTTTTTGCCATTGTGTGCACATGCTTCAGTCTGCCAGTCACCCTAAGTATGACATCCACAAGTGTACATGTAACACTCAATCCTCAGGTGAGATCTGGCTAGGCCAGAGCACAGTGTGACAATTGGTTCATCCATTCATTCATTGACTCATTCAGCACATCTTTATTGAGCAGGTACTATTTCTTTATTGTGGTGCTGTCGTGCCAACTGCAAAAGGCAGTAACAGGACCTGCCCTCGTGGAATGAATGTGGTCAGGTAGGGGAACCTCCCTCGATTCAGATACTCTACTTCTGTTCATACAGCCTGTCCCACAGGTTTTTTTTTAAAAGATAATTATGTCACACTGTCAACTTACTCTTCAAGTCAGTTAATGCCTCTCAGGTCTTTTTTAATATAAACTGTTGTCTCAACTTGTGCAGTTAATTTTCATATTCTAAGTAAAGGATTGTTACATTTGCTCCTATGTTTTATCTTGTGACTTTCTTCCCTTCCTACCATATGTTCAGGCTTTCTTTTGAATCATGATGTCTTTGTGCAAAGTACTAGCTGGCCCTGCTCCTCATGCAGAGATGTAATAATTATGCAAGCTACGTTTTCAAGTTACTAATAACATTCTTTGCAAGACTGGGCCACAAGCGGGGTCCTGTCCCTCCTGGATGACAGTGACTTATTGTTAAACAGCCCATATGACCCCATCTTGACCTCCAGGGATGATACCTAAATACATATACACATACTAAAATTACAGCATCTACCTGATCCCCCATTCTAAGAGATATTATATGAAAGGAAATAAGCCTGGCATGACTTTTTAAGTCATGTGACATGGTGGAAAGAGAGTTGATTTTGGATTCAAATTCAAATTCTAGTTCTGCTAGATCTAGGTTCAAATTCTAGCTCTGCTACTTCCTAGCTGTATGGCTTTTGGGAAATAGTTTGACTTCTCTGGGACCCAGTTTCCTATATTTTAGGGTTGCTGAAAGTATTTATTTATACATTAACTCTACATATATTTAGTAAGAACTTGCTAAGTGAAAAGCATTACACTCTACGCTGGCCAGGCCATAGTAAGTAAAATAAGTGAGCAGAATCATTATTTGCATAATTTTGGTGACAGAAATAAAGAAAAACCTCCAAGGAATAGATTTTATAGACATTTGGCCCTAACCCTTGAGACCTGGACAAGTATCAGATATTATTTCCCTTTTATAAGTAGGTAAACTGACATATACCGTTAGAGAGTCCCTTGGTTCAAATTCACTTAGCCTTTTGGTAACAAATTTGGTAGCTGCAGCCCAGCCTTAGAGAGTTTAGCTTCAACTATCAATTGTGTGTCAACCATTGTGCCTAGAGCCCTGTCCCAGGCTAATAAGGGTGCTAGGATAGGCATGTACTCAGGAAAAATTAAACCAAAGGGCAAACCCAGTGTTAAAGGGAGCTTTATAGCAGTGCTACACTGCCTCACTTATCCAAAGAACCAGCAGACTCACCTATTTAGAACCCAGCTGAGAGTAAGAAGGAAGCAAACAAGACCTCAAGCCAGGCTCTTTCTCAGAGCCTTAAACTTTTATTTTGGAGACAGTGTTGTATTGAGCTTAATGATCTGATCTGGTTTTTCCAGCCCTTAGCAAATAAAAGCTGCAAATTTGAGCTAGATTAGAGGCTGCTAGAAGCAAGCCTCTATTACTATTTTGTTTTTGTACTAACGAAAGCAGAGAAAAACCTGATGGTGAGAAAGGAGGTTAAAAAAATCCTGGAAAAATCAGAGCTCAGAGCTGTAAAAAAAAAGTAGTCTGGGGCCATATAGTGCACACAGCAACAGAGGTCAGACACTTCAGTATCCCCAAGGGCATGGTTGCTTTTAAAAGGCGTTTGAAATTATAACTCTGAGTCATTGACTAAATTATCTTTCAGGTACTCTTTAAAGGAAAATAGAGATGTATATAATACCTTTTAGCAAGATCTTTATTCAGAAAGAAACCAATAAATATCTATCCAAAACTGAGATAAAAGGCTCTGGAGTTTCCAGGGATAGATTTCACTGACTTTGAAAATCTACTTATTTGAGAAGGCTGCTCAGAAAATCCTAGGCATTTGAAAGGCATGCTGAATTTGAAATCAGATGACTTGGGTTCAAATCACAGCTCTCCTGCTTGCCAGCTATGTCCCTTGGACTCATTTCTTGCCTTTCATGAACTGAGTTTTCCTCGAGTAGGAATAACACTACCTGCCTTTTCAATCTCATGGCAGTATTCTGATAATCAATGGAAGTGATGTGTTTGAAAGTGCTTTGTAGGTGGGATGATTAGAATAATTAGCCACAGTAACCTAGAACTGAGGGTACTTCGTTTAAAAACTCTGCATCTCTGCTCATGTTCAGGAAATTTGGATTTTGAGAAGAGAAGGTCTACCAGTTCTCCTGCTTTGCCGGCACAATTTTATAATAAACTTCTCTTTCCTTCTCCTCAAACCACTTGTTCTTGTTCTTCCAATGAGGCCTTGAGGACAAGTGCGGAACTTTCGGGAACAAAAGTTCTTTATTCATCCTTCCCATAATTAAAAGCTCTTCATCTTGAATTTAAAAAAAAGTGCTTTGTAAACTATAGAACATCATGGAAATTTACAGGTGAGGCCTGTGGGCCCCCTCCCAGGTGTTGCCTGCTGGGAGACAATGACACAGGTGTGGTGAGACAAGAGGATGGATTCCCAGTTGTTGCTTTAAATATACATGTGTGTATGTATTATATATGCATATTTGCATATATGTGTATATGTCTGTTTATTTAAATAATGTGCCTTTAAATGTCTCAAGACATCCTTTTCACCAGCCAAAGTGGAAATTCTACAACTATAACACCTTGTAAACTATAGTGTTACATCTAGATATGTAAAATTGTGAATGCTTACTGATTTTAATCTTAATTTTTTTCTAATTTAAAAGTAATAATTAGCTTTGAAAAATCCAACATTGCAGAAATAGATGGCTTAGAAAGAGACTGTCTTCTGGAACCCCAAATGTTCTCCACTCCATCCGTGATTAGCAGTTTGGCTCAGGGGCCCTCAGATTATTTTCTGTGCCGGTTCTTTTAGTCCTGCAGGCATTCAACAGAGAATTCCTGAAATAAACAGTCCTTTGTTGTATAAGATAGACCTTTAGGGGTGGAAATACATTTTATATCCTAAAAGCTCTCCATTCTGTCTCCTCCAATCCATTCCTGCTGCTGTGGCCTTCGCCATGTCCTCGTGATATCTCACTTAGGCTATTGCAATGACTGGTTTTCCTTACATCTGCCCTCTCTTCAAATCCATATTCTGCACAGCTGTTAGGGCAATTGAACTAAAACTAAAATCTCACCACGCCACTCCCCTTTGCTCTAGTTACACCTCGTCCTCAGAGTCCCGTCTGAACTCCCTTGCACGCCACACATGACTTTCCTCCTGGGCCCCTGCCTGTGTGACGGTGCCTCTCCCGCCCCCCACACAGCAGCAGTCCTGAGTGGCGTGCAGCCCCCGAACAGGAAGCGCTGTCTCTCACTCTGTGACTTTGAGCAAGCTGCTTCTGCTTCCTGGGATGCCTTTCTTTGCTTTTTCTGCCTGCTGAATTCTTCATCCTCCTCCCCGACGACCTGAATCACAACCTTTCCCGTGCCACCCCGTACCTCCTTCTGATCGTTAGAAGTATCACACTGTAGGTGACTGTTTGACTCGCACGGTCTCCTAATTAGTCTGGGAACTCCCTATTCATCTTTGTGTCCCTAGTGCCTCTTGGTATACCATAGACACTTAATAAATGTTGAACTAAATCGAACTGAGTAGGGGACCTTTGTGGGGCAGGAAACCCGTGTTTAGCACATGCCACGCAGAAGACATCTATTCCACTGCTGTTGAGCAGACCGAGGGGTGCCTCACTTTATCTAGGGGGCCACAAGAATGCAAGAAACGAGGACCTCCCCTTTCCCGGAAGACTACTCTAAAAGACGAACATCACCACAGAAAACCATTTGCTTCATTTATCCAATGCTCAGGCTCCCAGGGGCACGCTTGCAAGTCTCAGGCTCACCCAGAAAATGCCAACGAGAATCCCATTTCAGAGCTGTTGAAACTTCACTTTCAATAACTGTTTAGGCCACAGATACATGTAAAGGTCCCAGGCTACTCTTGAGGAGGTGTTTACCCCACCTGTGCACTGTACATAAAAACAATACAGTACACAGACGAGGCAAGAGTTAAGCACATCTTAACACTTCCAGGAGTCCAGAAATTCTGTGTGGGACACGCAGTGGAGCTGCCTCACAGCGTGGCATGGGCAGAAAGGAGGGGTCTAGAGGCCAAAGATCCAAGTAGATAGTCAGCTCTCCTCTTCCTAGCTGTGTGACATTGGGAATGTTGCTTAAGTTCTCTGAGCCTGGGTGCCCACATCTATAAAAATGGTTTGGTAAGATTACTTCCCTCACTGAATTGTCATGAAGAATAAATGATGGTACATTTGAAAGTGCTTTTTAATCTCTAAAGTGTTTTTTTGGTTTTTTTTTTTTTGAGACAGAGTCTCACTCTGTTGCTTGAGATAGTGTGGTGACGTCATCATAGCTCACAGCAACCTCAGACTCCTGGGCTCAAGCAATCCTCCCGCCTCAGCCTCATGAGTAGCTGAGACAACAGGCATGTGTCACCACACCCACCTAATTTTTTTATTTTTCGTAGAGACGGGGTCTCGCTCTTGCTCAGGCTGGTCTGGAACTCTTGGCCTCAAGCGATCCTCCCACCTCAGCCTCCCAGAGTGCTAGGATTGCAGGTGTGAGCGACCACACCCCTCCTTCTAAAGTGCTTTAAATAATATTTTCTCTTTTTATTGAGCTTATGCTCATGAAAGTAATCTGTGTAGTGCTTCACAACCACAAGTTGGTGCTGCACTCGTGTGTGTGTCCAGAAGAGACAAGGCACCTATTCTTCCTTTTATTGACTTCATTTGGAACCCCATAGTAAAATACACACTGAAATGGAGATTTCATGGCATGCATGAGCCTTCGCTTTCTGCTCTTCACCTCTGAAACAGCAAATATCAAACCCTTGCAGTCAATCTGTATACGTGAGAGTCAAGGAAATACAGAATGCCGGCTCCAAAGCCAAGTGCGTTGTTTCCCTATTAAGCAGATGTGTGCTTTATCTGTATTTGAACCTTACCCTGCAAAGTAATTGAGAACTCTGAGTGGGGACCTTGCTTTTGACTGAGACTAAATCTCATCAGGGCAACAGGCTTAGGGCTACTACTGAGTTACTACGGGAGCCAGAGTAGGCAACAACATCAGAGTGATAGAAATCCATGATAGAGCCATGCCACAGAGCAGTGGAACCGAATATGGGATGGGGAGTTAGGAGACCTGTCCTAAGCAGCCCCTGGCTTGGTGTGCAGGCCTAGCTTGACTGCAGTTCTAGCTGTTTCCCTGAGCAAGTTACTTCCCTTCTCCAGGCTTCGGAAGTCATATCTGTAAAATGAGCCAGGTGATGTCTGCATTTCCTTCCTGTTCCAATGGAGAAGGAAGGGAATCAACACTTTTTTGAATATCTGCTATGCACCTGGGACTGCCTACACCAGGCTACCCTGAAGAGTCTATAATTCCATGACCTCGTCACACGTAGTGAGTCAGGAGAATATAGAACAGCTATGGAGTCAGGCAGACTTAGATAGAATCTCAGCTCTATTATTTACCAGCAGTGCGATTCTAAGCAAGTTTCTTAACACCTCTAAGCCTCAGTCTTTTCATCTGTAAAATGGGTCTAGTAATATAATAAGCATAGTTAAATGCTTATAAGTCTACTCCCACTCTCTCTTTTATACATTATAAATTTCTTAAGTAGATTCCACCTAGGCTTATTTTTCTTTTGTAGAGGAATAATCTAGGCCTAGAGAGATGAGTTAAGTAACTTAATATTAGATCATGCAACTAATTAGAGGCAGGGATGGGACCCAAAGTCAAGCCTCCTGATTGATTCTGAACCTTGTGCTTATTTCCTAGATGTCTTTTTATCATCCCCACTGGGGACAGCAAAGTCATACGTACAGGAACCTGTGTGATGATGAACTTCATTTACACACTAGACACTTCCCAAGAACAGCCACTGCACTTGGAAACAGTTCTCAGAGTTTGATGCTTAGCAAGTCACCCCACCCCACCCCGTACCTCCTGCCATTTCACTTATCTGGGTGCAGAACAGCCCTCTGTGTGGGCAAAACAAAAGTTCTGTGTGGTTCCAAAGAACCAGAGAGGGGAGCTCAGTCCTCTTGTCTGCCAGGTATGCCACCAGGGGAACCAGAACACTGGCTCAAAGGGGATCAGGGTCAAAGGAAACTCCCACTGATGCGGCTCCCCACCGGAAGGGACACTGCAGATGTCTCAGGAGGGCTCTGCCACAGTGCACTGGTTAAAATAGTTCAAGTGCTGGGCACCATGAAACATTTGTGACAGTGAGTCTGCCATGAGGGCACAGTCCCCTCCCAGCATTTGAAAGTCTGAATTCAGGACTTATATCCCAGAGGGAGAAGAAAACTTTTACAGGTTTATAATGAAGGGGTTTTTCACACATGTGTCAGCACTAGCAATGCTATGCCCTAAGAACTGAAGCCAAAGCATTAAACAATGTGACTGATAAGCTTGTTGCATTTTCAGAGCAGATGCCACCAGGAAAAACAAGGATGTCTCTTTGGAAAGCTGCTTTTCAGGGGGTAGCAACTCCAAGCGGCTCCAGCCTCCTAAGGAGCCATGAGTCTCCCCTCTTCCATCCCTCCTTTGCATGGAAGTTTGATGCTGTCAGGGTGATGATCCCAATTTACACGGGCAAAGGCACATGGGTGCTGGTCTATCAAAGGTTGGACCAGAGACCAAGGACTGGATGAGGTCATCTCCCGAGGCACTTCTCGGAGGCATCTGCGGAGGCAGGAGCCCTGGGCTCTTAGGGAATAGCCAGGGCGCTGGAGAGAGGAGAGTCACCCAGGCAAAATCACAGCCAGCATCTCTTGGGATACTTTCAGCCCTCAGCCCTGTCCACCTGGGATGAGTTCCCTGCCTGCCCCGTTCTACTACTTGGAATATATTTTTAGAATATTTTCATGAGGAATGCGTCTGCCAATCCCGTATAGATCAGTTACAAAACAGAAACTCTTCCTCACAGCTAAGGAGAAGAGTTGAAGTGGGGAGAAAGAAAAAAAAAATCTTGCCTGTAATTGAAGGCAGGTTGGGAGATGTTCACGCTTTGAAACGCTCCTTCTTGTGAAATGTTTATGAAACACTTTCCACAAACGAGTTATGCAACTGGGACAACAGCTTTGATCATTTTCATCACCAGTGATATATTCATTAGTGTTGGACTGTTTTCCCCTAGAGGGGGCCATGTGAAAATGTCATGGGGAGGGGGCCAAAGACGAGTACCCCCAGCCCCACCATGACCCCAGAACAGATGGTCAGTAAGGTCCAAGTGTTTGCCAGGCCAGAACACCGCATCTTCTATCATCTGTGGTCTATTCTCCTACCCCTGGGACATTTGTAGTATTGTTTGGTAGAGAGAGCACCAGGGGAGGGTCAGGAGACCATTCTCTTGTCAGAGTTTTGCCAGTGTCTTGCTGTATAACTTTATACCTGTCTCTGAAGCTCTCTGGGCTTCTGTCCTCACACCTCCTGGCTGGGAGGTAAAGCCAAGAAAGGATATACAAAGGGCTTCCACCTCCTCAAAAAGGGCTCTCTCCTTCTAGAACAAGGCTGCTGCTTTCTAAAGTAGGTAATGTCAGAGAGTTCACTGGGATTAGAAAAGATAATCGCTCGTGATACCCTTTTACCTCCCTGGTCACTGCCCAAGACTCAGTCTAATACCTTTGCACAGCACAGTGGGTGGAGAAGATCCTAAACTAACAAACCTTGTCCAATAGGTGGGCAGGATGTCCAATGGCTGTGACGAGGCAGGGCATTGTGGTGGCCCGTGTCCCCAGGGATTAGTCCATCCCAAATAAAGTCTGGGGAAATATTCCACTTGCGTGAGAAGAACTGCCAAAGAAACCCTGGGGATCATCTTCATGATTCCAGGCAGGCTGGGGTTTGGTTGGGTTTTCACAAGTACGGGGGAAATTGGGTTTTTGTCCAATTTGCCTCCGGTTCTCACATTAGAAGTCGATGAGATCCAACAGAAGTGTCTCTATCTCATCTCCTAGATCCACGGCCAACACCCAGTTGCCTGGAAAGCTTCCAGCCTTTTCCCTTCGACAGCGGGGAAAGGGACTTTTTGGATTTGGGAGGACTTTATATCTTAATTTCTTAGTTTCTGAGCCCCCAAGAGTATTGAAGAAGTCTGTTGGAGGCCTTAGGAGTTGTCGGTGTGTCTGCCCTCCTCCCTGTCTAGCTCTGCTTTTTCTGAGACCCAGTGGTGAGATTTTAGAACTTGTCATCGAGAAAAAAGTCTCCTTTACTGTCTTTCAATTTGGTTCATTTAGGGTTATCTTCTTTTGGGGTTACTGTCAGTCCCTCACACCCAGGGGTGATGAATTATGAAAAATGAAAGAGTAAAAGGTTGGTGAAGCAAAAACAAACAGATAAACAGACAATCAGAAGCATAATACATAGAGTTTTCAGAAAGCCCCGGACTAACACCCGAAGGACTTTTCTGCTATCAGGCACTTCACGTTCACAAGTGGGAGGTCTCCGGTGCCCCCAAAAGAATTTGGAGGGCAATTGATCCAGGAAGCAGATGAAAGGGTGAGTTTTCTTTTATGATGGCACTGGTTTCTGAAATTAAGTGTTGCAGGAAGACCTGGCACGGATTCTAACAGATAGCAGCCAGGTTGGAGGCAAAGCGCATGTTTTCGAACTCTGTCATAGCTGCGTCTCCTTATCTCTGCATTGCGCATAATGAGTCTATAAAGGAGCCCTGCCACTTGCCTCTGAGCTGGAGCTGGGCCAAGCTGCCAGAGGTGGTTGCACCAGCCAGTTTTCCGTGTTCTCCCTCTGTCCCCCTTCTTCCACCCTGCCGCCCATCCCCTCTCTGGGATGGCGCATGCCTGGGGGCAGGAGGGGGACAGAGAAGGAGGAGAGGTGGGGTCTGGAAGGCTGTCCGGAAAGGCTGTGCTTAAGTAAAACCTCTCAGAGCAAACCTTCAAGTTGTGGTGGTGGTGGTTTTGAAATAAGTTTATTATCTGTTTCTACTTTTTAAAAACCTACTAACAAATGTTTCCCTGGAATCTAGGATGGGGAAAGTCTAACTTCTGGGGCAGAACTGGGATACCAGAGCTTCTTAGAGGTATTAAGTGTGGAAAGGTGGAGCCAAAGGGCCTAGGCGAGGAAAGGGGGCTCTTTGGAGACCACTCCCAGGTGGTCATGCCTTCACTCTCTGCCCCGGGAGCGCTGGTTCCCATCTCTCTGCTTTTCTCCTCTTTGCTTCCAAGGCTACAGAACAGTTTCTTTAAGTGAGAAGAATGATTTGCAAAGACTACTCCTAAAGGAACCATCTTCTTACCAATTTCTGTGCAACAGGACTTCTTGGTGTTACCCAGGTCTGCTTTACCTACCAACGCTGCAGCCACCTGGACGGGCCCAATGCACTAGGGAACTGGAATTCATAATTCCATTTTAGGACTAATAGGGAGAAAACCCATGTAGTGTCATACGACAGATGGGGAAATTGAGTCCCACAGAGGCTGAGTGATTATTTAAAACTACATAGTGAGTTAGAGTCAAGAGTTAGGGCTAGAAACAAGGCCAGCATAGCTCCCTGTTCAATGTTTTCCTTCCTGTGCCTCACTGGAGACTGTGGAGAGAGAGATTTTTTTTTAAATAATAGAGACAGGGTCTTGCTCTTGCTCAGGCTGGTCTCTAACTCCTAAACTCAAATAAGCCTCCCATCTCAGCCTCCCAGAGTGCTGGGATTACAGGTGTGAGCTACCACGCCTGGCCTAGAGAGATTATTGTCTTTTATTCAGTTAACATTCATTGGGTTCCCACTATGTGCAAGGCACACATCCTAAGTATCAGCTCCTTCCTCCCTAATGTCACTCAATAGGATCTTCCTAACTGTCCACCCAAAGGGAATTCTTTCTTTAATGATCCAAATCACTGTTTTTTTCCATAGGGATTAAGCACAAATATAGCTGTTAATCTGAACTTTTTAACTTGGGTTAAACTAACACAGACAGGAGAGACTGCCAGATGTCAGTGACATTCCCAGTATAGGCCGAGCAAGTTGTTTAAACCAGCATGTCTGTGGCCGTGAGTTTCTACCTTGGCAGAAACAACCAGATGTCCTAACCAGAGGGACTCACCAATGCCTTTTGTAAGGTGTGGCCTAGATCCTGTGCTCCTTGCCATTTCATATGAACTCAAAGTCACTTGGCTTCCCTTCCCAGTGGACTTCCTGCGAAGCTGCAAGAGGGTTATCATCCTCGAGGTGGAATGAGGGGTGGGCACCGGTAGTACTTCCTGCCCTGCCCTTGGACACCTGGGAAGCCCATGGGGGGGTGGCTTGTGCTGTCACTGAAGGGTGGTAGAGACGGGGGAGTCTGGACACCGCCAAACCCTCAGGGCCCTCAGGCTGCAACTGTAGCATTGATTGCGAGGGAGACGTGTCCTCGCCTGTAGGAAGGCAGGCCAAGACTGTCACCAAAGCCGCACAGGCAAAGAAGGCCAGCTGCAGAGGCAGTCTGGCACAGAAGATGGAGGTATGGGGAACAGGGGCCTGGGGAGGGAAAGGCAGTCCTCCAGCTCAGTGGTTCCCAGACTCTGGGGCCTCACAGAGGGGATTCCATGCAGGAAAGTGAAAACCAGAATTTGGGGGGAATCAGTAAAGCATTGTTAACTTTTCACCCTGCGTGGTAAGGAGTTTGTTAAAATACCCTCTAGGATCACCATCATTTCCTAAAGGAAATTCTAACATCTTTTCCTCCTAAGGAAAAAAAGAACATCATCTCAGAATTTCCAAGAACTGAATCCATTAAGTTTTGTTTGTTTGTTTGTTTGCTTGTTTTTTTGAGACAGAGTATCACTCTGTCACCTAGGCTAGAGTGCTATGGCATCAGCCTAGTTCACAGCAACCTGAGACTCCTGGGCTCGAGCAATCCTCCTGCCTCAGCCTCCCAAGTAGCTGGGACTACAAGCACACACCACCATGCTTAGCTAATTTTTTTCTATTTTTAGTAGAGACGGGGTCTCGCTTTTGCTCAGGCTGGTCTCGAACTCTTGACCTCAAGCAATGCCCCCACCTTGGCCTCTCAAAGTGCTAAGCTTATAGGCGTGAGCCACCGTGCCCAGGCATTGAGCTTTGTTTTTAAAAAGTCTCTATCCGTATTTTTCTCATTTCAACGAGGAAAACAAAAACCATAGTAGGTGCCAGCACAGGCCCCAGACTAGTGTTTGGGACGATCGGTCTAAGTGGGCTCCCCGTGTTGCAGATGGGCACTCCATGGTGCCGCTCACGTGTGTTTCTGACCGGCTGCCCTGGCCCAAAGGGCTCACACAGGCAGGAAAGTCGAGCTGCAGCCCAGTAGGCACTGGGCTAGCTCTTTCCCCTCCTGGTCTGTCACTTATCTCCTGACTCGATCTTCGCCGCTTCCATTTCTGTCTGCCTGGGGAGGTCCAGAATTGATGCTCTCCTCCTGCCTCCACTTGCAGATTAAAACAGAGGACCTCAGTGACTCCCTGCAGCAGACCCTCTCCCATCGGCCATGCCATCTGAGTCAAGGACCCACCATGATATCCGGAAACCAAATGCCTGGGGTAAATGCCAGCCCTTGCCATGGAACCCTGATATTCTCAGTGGGCTGGTGAATTTAATTCAATCTCTCTGCGAAATGCTAGACCTCCACGCTTGGCACTCTGTGAATTCATATTGGTCTAAAGAACCCCCTGCAGGCAATGTGGGAAAGAGATTTGTCCTAAGACAGTAAGTAACAGCAAAGGCCCACGAGGGTGTTCACATGGCAAGCCCCCTTCTGGGGAATAAAGAGCCACCCCTTCTCCGGAAATACTTAAGACTAGAACGAGCATCCATTTCTTCAGTTCTTCATTCAGCAAGGTTTACCGAGTCTTCTCTGTGTGCACAGACCTGAGCTCAGCCCCACAGGGGCACAGAGTTCTGGGCGTCTGGATCATGTTGGACTCTCAGATCCCCCAAGCATTGGGATTATTATTCCCATGTCCTGAGTGGAAGAAGCCTGGGGCAGATGGACTTTCTGTTTCACCAAATTGATTTTATTAAGAAGTAATAGTTTACCCCATCCTCCAACTCCCACCCCAATATCCTCCAGGAAAGATTCAGGTATAGGAAGTGGCCAAGGCATGGCTGTTAGCATAATCAAGTGGCATGAAATTTAAAAGAAACATTGGACAACTGAGATTATGTGTCATGTCTAGGATAAACCTTTGAAAGATAAGAAATACCCAGTCTCTGCCCCCAGGGCATTTACAGTCTGGTTGGGAGACAAGACTAACACACACAAAAATTAAATCGTAAGGCAAGGGTTAAGTAACAACATGTTGCAAGGACGGCTTGGCTGAGTGCAGGAGCTGTAGCAACACCAGCATTGATGGAGTAGCTACTATGCCAGTCGCTGGGAATACACAGTGGCATAAGGCAAGGTCACTGCCCGCAAACTGTCATAGTCTGGAGACCCGTGGGACAGATGGGCAGCAGGCAGATGGAGCCAGTGTCCCCGCTTGTAAATTCTGTGATGTGTTTCTATCTCCCTGTGTGTAGGACATGGCTTCCCTCCATCCGCTCCAGCAGCTTGTGCTGGTTCCTGGCCACTTACAGTCCGTATCCCAGTTCCTGCTATCTCAAACCCCACCTGGGCAGCAAGGTAAGAACCATGGGGTTGGGGGGGGGGGTTCCACGTAGACCAAGTCCGGTAAAGTGCTGCTGCTGCTGCCGCCTGCTGGGTGGGGGAGCCTACCTGCAGAGCACAGGTGGGTCGCTCACCCCTCTGGTATTTAGGGTAGCTTGTCCATCTCGGGGTCTGAGGAAGGGACCCCAGCAGTGCTCCTCCAGGCTCCGTCTCCTCTGCTTCCGCTTCCCAGCCTCCTGCTCAATCTCATGGAGAATTGAGACGGAAGGTGCAGGAGTGGTGGAGGGCTGGGCAGTACAAGGACGGAGAAGCACCCTGGTAAATGCAGCACACACAAGTCCCAATTCCTCGGAAGTCTCTCCTGGACAGGGATGCAGACTTACCTCCTGGAAGCCTGGCTGTCTGGATAGAGCAGCAGTGCCACCCACAGGTTGTACAAAAGGTTTCAGGTTTTCTTTGGCAGGGAAGTGACTTCCTGGCCAAGAGCAAACAGATTAAACTATTAATAATAATAGCTAGTATTTCTTGAGCACGATGTGCCCGGAGCTCTGCTGAAGGATTTTCTTGACATTCCTCAAAATAACCTTGTGCAGTAGGTAGTCAGTCATATTATGCCTCTGTTGACCTACTAGAAAGTTCCAGAACAGTTTGAGAACCATGCTCTTGACCATCACACTATACTGTTTCTCCCACTCCCATCTCCACTAACTAGGGCCAAAAGTGATGGAGAAAGTATAAACTCTCCTCTGTTGTACAAATCCCAAAGCTTCTACTAGAAGCTTTGGAAATCCAGATTCCAAACAAAACACGACTATGCCTTCCATCCTAGCACCTACCCAAATTGCAGTTTTTATATTTAGCTTCCAAGGCATCTCAATATTATTGGGATGAATGAGGATATATTTGAAGCATTAAGTGTTTATAATGTTTTGGCTAAACAACACACATCACGCTCCTGGAATAGGGGAGAGAAGATAACAGTTCATTCAATATATTTTCAAAAGACCAGAGAGTGATGTGAAAATGGCTCAAGCATATAACCAATGAGGTCAGTTTATGATGCAGGGGAAAAAATAATTCAAAATTTAGCGTCAGAAAAATTCATTTTGGTTAAAAAAATAATTAGTAACTGTGTGTCCTTGAGAAACTTACCTAACCTCTCTGAGCTTCCATTTCCTTCTCCATTAAAATGGAATAATAATAAAACTCTACCTCACAACATTATTGAGGGTTACTTGAAATAATGTATGTGAAAAGACTTTGTGCATTTCAAAATGCAATAAAAGATTAGAATTGCTGTTAGTACTCAAGCCTCTGAAATCCTAGTTCAGGGTTCCTTATGAGAGCTTTCTTGCCTATTTATTTTAACAAGGAACAATTAAGCCCCAACTCTTTTTTTTTTTTTTTTTTTTGAGACAGAGTCTCACTCTGTTGCCCAGGCTAGAGAGCAGTGGCATCATCGTAGCTCACAGCAACCTCAAACTCCTGGGCTCAGGTGATCTTCCTGCCTTGGCCTCCCGAGCAGCTGGGACTACAGATGTGCACCACCACACCCAAATAACTTTTTCTATTTTTGATAGAGATGCAGTCTTGCTCTTGCTCAGGCTGGTCTCAGACTCCTGTCCTCAAGCAGTCCTCCCACCTTGGCCTCCCAGAGTGCTAGGATTACAGGCGTGAGCCACCATGCCTGGCTAGCCCCAACTTTTTGAGACCAGAGAGCATAAAGGTCAACATCAGCAGATGCTGTACATCAGTGACCTTAGAACAGCCTGGGGACAACAGAGGCCCCGAGGTGCTCCTCTGTGCTGAGTGATTAGGGTGACCTGCCCCATTGTCTGCTTTGGTGGTTTGATGGCTCCACTCCTGCTGGGAGAATGAGAGGTCCTGGCTGTGGCCCTTAC
This sequence comes from Lemur catta, assembly GCF_020740605.2. Classification (NCBI taxonomy): domain Eukaryota; kingdom Metazoa; phylum Chordata; class Mammalia; order Primates; family Lemuridae; genus Lemur; species Lemur catta. Next base: position 20,198,386 of record NC_059134.1, on the reverse strand, counting down.
AAGAGGGAGGCCACTTGTCATGGCCACCAACCAGGCAGAACCCCTTCATGTACAGTTTTCCTGGATAGGAAGTAGAAGGAGATCCCCAGACAGTGTAACAAGCAGGTACAGTCCATACCACTCATTTGGGTTCCCAGAGGCTCAGTCCTTGGTCTTCCCTTCTCTCTCGGCCCTTCCTTCCAAGTGTAAAATGTCCTGGTTGGCCATGAGCCTCTGGCCAGTGGCTCACTGCCCTTTAGAGCTGTATGGCCCCACGTGCTTGGGCTGACATCCTCGCAGACTCGACTGGGCCTTTGGAGCCATCCCAGCTCCTGCTCCTGCTTGAGTTCTCAGCAGTCACCCCTGCACCCTCCCCTCCTGGGTTTCTTCAGCCCTGGCAATCAGATCCCAGCAGGTCATCTCGACCTTCCTTAGCCCTTGCTCCTCTCCCAGCAGGCAGGCAGGCGGGAGGACTGGTTTGGGGACTGCTGTTTACATCTCTGTTTATCCCTGTGTCTGGCCGGCCTCCACCTGTATGTGGAAATGCCTGGCAGTGCCATGGGGGCCTCTCCACGGGGCTTGAGGTGGGTTGAGGGGCCCGTAGGGAGCAGGGGGTGGGGACAGTGATCATGGTTCCAGAGTTGCAGAGCATGTCTTTCAGATGGCCTGGATTTTATTCCTCTGTTCCTTTGTCCCTCCCCTCTCACCCAGGTCTGCAGCCAAATCTCCTCCCCTTTCCACAGCAACAAGGCAGTCTCCTCCTCCCACAGACGGGGCCTGGCCTCGCGTCCCAGGTAAGCAACCATCCTGTTCCCTTTCTCAACAGAGTTTAGCCCACTGGCTTTTCTCCATGCCTTTAACAGGGCACTAACCCCTCTGGGAAGAGGCAACAGCAGTGGACTATGCCTGTCGGCACAGGGGGAAAACCAAGCTATAGCCTGGGGACACCAGTTACCCAGTAACACTGGTGGAGCCAGAATTAGAATCCAGAGATCCCAATTCCAGGCTAGCCTCCTCCATGCTGCAGATACTGAACCCCAGCCCTGAACAGGCACTACTAGCATCACTGCTCTGAGAACCAGGGGACACCTAACCTTCCAGACATACCGGAGCAACTACCAGCTCTGCCTAGGTGCTCTCAAACTCCAAGGGGAAGACTGGAGTATCATAGGCCTGACATCCCAGGCCACAAAGCCAGTGTCTCTGACCTCTGGCCCGCTGTTCCAGACTGCCTCCTGCAGGGAGCATGAGTGTGGGTCAGGCGGGTTGAGGTCTGGGGGAGGGGCTATTTGCAGAGCACCTTTTTGCCAGGGTGCATGACTTGGTGACAGCGGCATGAACTTAGTGCCACTCCTCCCCAGATTTGTGTGACCCTGTACAGTTAATAACCTGCACAGTTGCATGAGATGGCTCTGCATAGATGGATATGTGGAATGGTTGGGAATGACTGCAGAGATCGTACTGTCCCTTCTCTGTGCTGAGATACCCAGGGCTTGCTCACTAAAGGCCCTGGCTTTAGAGAGGGCTGGAGAGGCCACAGAAAACACCTGGAAGGGAGAGGGCGCCATCTAGTGGTTAAAAGAAATAGGGAATCAGAGTCATGAGCGGCTCTTCCACCTCCTCCTGGAGGCCCTCCCCAGACTCTCATAATCACAGACTTAAAGCTGGAAGAGATCTTAGTATTCAAGATCAATCCTCATATCTTGTGATATTTGAGCATGGATAAACTGGTATCAGAGATGCCACTTAAAAGCTGATTAATGTCATCCTGGGGAGGGGTAATAAGGGATTGGCTTAGGGTGGTGGTAGTAAGAATAGGGGATAAATGAGGAGATGCTTTGGAAAGTTGCATCAGTGCAATTTGGCCACTGATTGGATGTGAAGAGGGGAGGGTGAGGGTCTTGCAGATAACTTAATAACAAATGAATTAATGGAAAGGAAGTTTCAAAGGGGACTAAAACTTTGTCCTGAGGGTCTGGTCTATGCCACCTCCTCCCTATAAAATAAGACTAAATTTATGATGGCTTCAAACTATTCTGTTCTAAAAAAACCCATCTTTGGGGAAAAGAGTCCTTGACGTCTCTCTGGTCCTTTTACCTTCTTCATCATAAGGATGCCTATCTGAATAGTAAGCCTGCATATCTTGGAAGAGAGAAGGAGTAATATTAATCCTAGTCTAGGAAAAGAATAAACCAGGGAGAAGAGAAGAAGGTGAATTTAGCCCAAGTTATCCACATGGGCAGTAGCCTCTGAGTCAGACACAGTGCCTGGGCCCCTGGGCTTGGATTCCACTCTACCTTTACGGAATGGTTGGTGTCTTCAAGATTGGATTCATTCCTGACCCCAATGGGCACAACATGGTTCTATGTTTAAGGGTATATTTTCCTATGAAAATAAACTCAAGAAAGAATATCTCTTATCAACTACAAGTGAGATCAAGGTGCATTTAGATAGCACAGATTAAAATACCTTTGATTAAAGATAAAACAAAACACTTTCATGGTGGTTTAGAAAATAAAATGGCACTCATAAGATTTTGAAATTTTATGGAAGCTCTACTAATGCCATGAGTTCTTGGATGTCCTCCGTTATCTTCAGTTAATGCCTGTTGGACACCTCAGGTCCCTTGCTTTGTGGAAAAGAACAGACAAGGCAAACAACCTTTTCCTTGTCCGATTCTGTGATTTGTTTTTGCAATCATTGTAAACAACCCTACTCGCTCCTTTTATGGTGGGAACCTGAAAGGAGGAAGTAACCTCAGAATTAACCAGTGAGTCATAGCCTAAAACCCAGAAGGGCCACCTCCCTACCCTGCACTCGCACTGTTTCCACTCCAGATATTTCAGTTATTTGCTATACATACTTCACAGAAACTCCAGCTTCCACTTCCATATTGAAACCATAGGACTCAAATGTATCCAGGGATCCGTCATCTTCTAAGTGGGTCTATTAGTAAAAAAATATCAGAAAATGTCGTTCAATCTGTTGATCTTTGTGAATCTGCTTGGTGTGTGCCCCCTATTAGGCAGTTGGGTGCCCTGGGCTGCCAGGATCCTCTTTAGAACCCCACCTGGAAGCTTCCCAGCATCTCCCAGTGCCCAAGCATCTACCCAACTCTGGAGGGGCTGACGAGCCCAGAGACCTCGAGGAGCTGGAAAAGTTTGCCAAGACCTTCAAGCAGAGGCGGATTAAGCTGGGCTTCACACAGGTTTGGTTTTGGGGGAGGAGATAGAAGAAACTGAATTGAGTGAGTAGGGAATGGGCTTCCCAAGTGCAGGTTTCAAGAGCAACATGAGTCTCAATGTATTTGGGGCAAGATTATCGTGTCCCTGGGTTCCTGGAGGATAGAGCACAGTTGCCATTGGTAAGGAAACTGAGGACATCGCTGGTGGAAGTGAGAGGACTGAGAGTAGGGCAGGGGGCATGGTCCACTTGGAGTCTAAACCAATTCTTCATCTTAGAGGGAGAAGACTTGGAAAGGAGCTGAGGGCATGGATGGGTGCTTGACAGTTCTGGTTGGGGGTGTGATAGGTGCTAGAATGGTGGGGGATGTGGGCAAAGAAGAGGAGGCGGCTGTCTCTCATGTCCCTCCTTCTCGGTCCCCACGCACAGGGAGACGTAGGGCTGGCGATGGGAAAGCTGTATGGCAATGACTTCAGCCAGACTACCATCTCACGATTTGAGGCCCTCAATCTGAGCTTCAAGAACATGTGCAAGCTCAAGCCGCTGCTGGAGAAGTGGCTGAATGATGCAGGTAGGCCTCGGGGAAACGAGGATGCAAAGAGCCCTGGGGGACTCCATGGGAAAGGGCTAGTGACTTGTCTGTGTCGGGGCTTTAGGGGGTTGAGACATAGTACCCCTTTCTTCTCCTCCTAAGCCTGGAACCAAGTGAGAAATAATTCACAGGAGACGGACAGGTGGAGACAAAAATGTCAGCTTTATTACTGAGAAAGCCCTCCGGAGGACATGGCCATGAAGACTTGCCCCCATTCCAAGCCTGGCATGGACTTTAGCACAGCTCAGAGATCATGTTTGGGTCTTCAGAGCAGACACACTTACCCAAATTACTGTCTGGAATAGGTCTAGGTCAGGGAGATAGGGCAGTGGACCCTCTGGAGTCTCACAGGGAGGGGGAGACCACAGGCACAACACGAGGTCTTTGCTAACAGTTTACTACTAATTCCTGAGTAGGTGTTCGGTGGACAGGGAGTTGCTGCAATCCAGACTGGCCATGAAAGCCTTACAGCAGGAGTGGGCTTTGCAGGAGGATTCAGTGCGGTGTGGCTGTGGGGGGGGGGGGGGTGCATTCCCAGAGGTCAAGGCTATAAACCAGGGAACAGAGCATTTGGAATAATGCATAGATGAGTTTGGTGTTAGGATGGGGTCTTTCGGCCTCGGCATTATGGATATTTGGGGGCCAAATAATTCCGGTGGAGAACTGGCCTATGTGTTGCAGGATGTTTGGCAGTGTCCCTGGTCTCTATCCACTAGCTGCCAGTAGCACTCTCCCCCAGCTGAAACACCCAAAAATGTCCCTAGGCATTATCAAATGTCCCCAGGGGGAGTGGTGGTAGTGCAGAGTCACCCCTGGTTGAGAACCACCAGACTAGGTAGAGAGGGTGGGAGTGAGCCAGTCCCCGTGGCTGGGCTGTGTCCAGTGGATACCTGTGGGTTAGTGGCTTCTGTGGAGGGGGAGGGGCAGGGTGGGCAGCCGGCGGGGTGATCCCTGTGCAAGTCCCTGATACGGAAGCAGGGGAGAGGCGAGGAAGCTCCCCCAGCAGGCTGTCCCTTAGACAGCTTTCTTCGAAGCACCGAAGTGACAGAAATGACCAGAGGGTCTTAGACTCTTTGGGAAAGGGCCTTCTAGATCATTTCTAGTATGGTCCCCATCTGCTGCCTCCATCCTTCCTGAGGGATATCCCTCCTGCGGATCGTACAGCCTTAGCGCCAACATTTGTGCTAACAAGAAAGTGGCTCCAACACCAACATTCTGCCACCAAGTGGCTCAGAATCGCTTTTGGCTGAGAATCTCTTTCCACATTTTACTCGGTATTCACATCCAGCCCTCTCTGTAAAAAGCAGACTCGTGAGGGTTACTTGTAGGAGCCCTGCCATAGCTCCTCACACCCACGCGTGCCGCCGATGTCTGGGCACCCCTGAACCGTGACCACAAACACTGGAAATGCCACTGTGTGGGTCATGCAAGACCTTTGCCCAGAGCAACGAGGAGAAGCAGAAGTTTCAGTCTGTTCTGGGGCCCTTTTTGGGGGTGGGGATGCTCCTGAAAATGCCACCCCAGAGCCCACTGGGCAGGGTCGTTGGACTTCAAGTTCATTAAGGCAGGGCCTTGACAGGCCACTCGTCCCCTTCTCTGAGCCTCCTTTGTTCCTCCACCTCCCTAGAGTCCTCTCCGTCAGACCCCTCGGTGAGCACGCCCAGCTCATATCCCACCCTCAGCGAAGTGTTTGGCAGGAAGAGGAAGAAACGGACCAGCATTGAGACCAACATCCGCCTGACTCTGGAGAAGAGGTTTCAAGACGTGAGCAGCTCCTCTGGGTGGAAGCGGGTGGGCAGCCCCACGCAGGTGGGCCAGCAGGGCCCGGCACAGGCCCCTGGGCACCGAGCCCTGCCCACCTCACATGGCCCCGGGAAATGGTCAGAAAGTACATTGTCCCTTGCCAGGTGCCCAGATATTTGAGGGAAAGGCTGCCCTTCCTCTCAGGTTCCAGGAACTTCTTCCCTCACTGACCCCTCTTGCCCTGACATCTATTTAGGGCCCATTGTTTTTCTCACTGGGAGATTTAAAGAATGGGATACAGGGTCCCGGGAGACAGTGTATCTCTGTATCCAGTCTATCTAAAGAGAGCAAAGCCAGGGCATTGTATATAAATTATCTATTTCTACATTTTGTACTTTTCTAATTATAAATGTAATAAATGCCTATTGTAAACAGTTTGGAAAGTACAGGGAAGCAGAAAAAAATCCACCACCAAGTGCCATCTGAATGCATTTCCTTCTATTCCTTTTTTCCGTGTACATTTAAATAGTTGTGATCATATTGTACATGCACATTTTTTTGAACTTGTAGCGAAGACATGTTCTTGAGCCAGCATGCGGAAGCTATGAGCCCCGTGGGAGCCGGGGGACAGAAGAGGGAGAAACAGGTGTGCTCCACACAGCTTCTAGTCAGGGCCCCTTAGGTCCCAGCCTCCACACCCTCTGTAGGTACCGTTCGCCTCTGAAGGCCCAGGCAGATCCCCCAGAGCATCTGGCTCGAGGCTTTGGTGGCCACATCCTGCTGGCAGGAAGACAGGAACTGGCTTTTCCTTCTTTTTGGGATTCTCAGAGTTGCACGATTAAGGGAGAATGCGGGAGTTGGGGGAAAGGGGCCAAAACTGAAGGCTGAGCGGGAGACACCAGAACGAGGGAGTGGCCACCTTATGTATATCTGGCCCACATCCTGACAGGGCCACGTGTTTCAGCTCTCTCATTCCCCATTTTGGGATAGGAGAGCAGGAAGAAATGACAAGGGAGAAGAGTGTCAGGTCATGAGGAAGGAGCACAGAGGGGAGCGTGTGTTCTGGGGATTCTGCCTGCCCCATGTAACTCATCCATGGGCTCCTCTCATCAGAACTGCTCCTGAAGAAAGAAGTTGGAGAAGACAGGCTACATTTATGGAGCCTCTACTCTGTGGCAGGCCCTGCGCTTGGCAGTATACACACATCTTTTTCATTTAATCCTTACAATAATCCAATATGGTGGACATGATTATTCTCATTTTATAGTTGATAAGACTGAGGCTCAGAAAGGTTAAGAAAGTTTCCTGAGAACACACAGTAAGTGATAAAGCCAATATTCCATCCTAGGTCTGACTCTAAAGCTTTTGATCCATTTGTTGTTTTATCCTGCTTCTTGGGAACATTGTCCCCCAGCCCCAGTTCCCTCCTCTTGACCACACTCTGTCCCTTCGGTCCCTGTAGAACCCCAAACCCAGCTCAGAGGAAATCTCCATGATTGCAGAGCAGTTGTCCATGGAGAAGGAGGTGGTAAGGGTCTGGTTCTGCAACCGACGCCAAAAGGAGAAGCGAATCAACTGCCCTGTGGCCACACCCATCAAATCACCCATCTACAATTCCCGGCTGGTGAGTGGCCAAGCTGGCTGCCAAGCACTAGGGGACAAGATACCTGGAGGGCAAAGAGTCTTCCCCATCCTGGGAAAGGTGGTGGTTGGGGGACAGAGGGGACGGGGCATGCAGTAAATAAATAAGCAAAGAGAAGCTGTGTATAAAATATATATGCTGTGCAGACTGGAGAAGGGTGAAGGGGTAGGAAGTGATAGTGGGGAGATGCTCTTTTAAAAGGGAGGTCAGAGGGGAACCTCCTTGATAAGGCGGCATTTGAGTGGAGACCTAGAGTTGTAAAGGAATGAAATATCTGGGGGAAGAATGTTCCAGGTGGAGGGACCAGCAGGTGAAAATACCCAGCATGTCTGAGGAGCAGCAAGGAAGCCAGTGTAGCCGGGGCAGAGCAAGCGGGCTGGGGGGTGAGAAGCAGGAGAGGAAGCCAGTGGAGGCATAGGGAGCAGACCACCCAAGCTCTTAGGGGCCACTGAAAGGACCCTGGCTTTCAGTTTAGGTAGAAGGAGAAGCCATTGGAGAGCTGCAGGCGGAGAAGCCTGAGCTGGTGACACGGGCTGCTGTGCGGAGAATAACCTGTGTGGCAGCGGGAGACCAGCTAGGAGGGTCACTGTGATCAGTGGCGGAGGCTTGGCCTAGGCTGGGAGCCATGGTGCTGAGAGGGGGAGTTGCATTCTGGGCATGCTTTGACTGTGGAGCAACAAGATGTGCTCAGATAGGGACTGTGAGAAGTGAGGCAAAGATGACTATAAGGGTTCTGGTCTGAGCAACAGGTTGGAAGGTACCACCATATTCTGAAATGATGAAAACTGCAGGAAGAGCAGGTTTGAGGAAAAAAGCTAAGAATCTGAGGCTGGTCATGTTAAGTTGGACATGCCTACTAGACATCCAAGAGGAAGAATCAAGGAGTTATATCTGTGACTCTGGTGTTGAGAGAAGAGGCCAGGGCTGGGAATACTTTGGAGTCCCAGGCAGACATGGAAGTTTGGGGAATAGGAAGTATCTTCTCCATCCAGGGCAAGATGGTACCGGGAGGGTAGGGGTAGAAGGTTCTCCTTCTCTGGGCATGATGATGGCTGAAGGTTAAAGGAGTTGGAGATAATGATGTTGTGCTTGGGTGAAATTCAGCGTTGTCAGGGTAGGACATAACTGTCTCATACAAACTATACCACTGTTGATTCTTTCATCATCCATCCACCATCTGTATATTGGTCTCTGTGCTGACGGCTGGGGATACAAAGATAAATACTATGTGTTTCCTGTCCCAGAGGACCTCCCTGCCTAGCAGAGGAGCAGACAAATAAATGAATGATAAACAACATGACCATCTCTCTAGGAGGACTTAGGAGCAGCAGCTAAGAAACCTTTGGAGGTGGCGCTTAGGGCAGGCTTCCCCAAGGTGATAATTAATGGCTGTGCTGAGTCTAAAAGGACAAGAAGCAGCGAGAGGCAGAGCTCTCACGAACGTGGTGGTGTGGAGCAGAGAATGTGCAGTGCATTCCTGGGACTGCATGTGGTCCCTCGTGGAGGAATGTGGAAAGGTGAGGCTGGACAGATCGGCAGGGGCCCAACTAGGAAGGGACTGTGTGCAACGCTGAGGAACCCAGGGTTTGGGAGAATCCCTAGAGGGTTTCAAGGAGGGGATTGGCATGATCAGATTTGCTTTTTCAGATGATCACTCTGACTACAGAATAAAGGGTGGCTTGAGAGGCACAAGTCGGTTGCAGGGAGCCCAGTTGGGACGTGACTGCAGCTATCTGGTAGGGAAATAATGAGGACAAAGCAAACCCACATGGTAAGGATGAGGGGATAGGGGAGATTCACGAGATAATTAGGTCTTGGTTAATAAATTGAAAGTTGGGCGGGGGCAGGAAGAGCAGTAATGAAAAGAAGAGCCTCTGAGATGACGCCCAGCATTCAGGCTGGGCCAGGTGGGGAGATGGTGGTGCCATTTGTGGAACAAGCAGACAGGGAGGAGCTGGTTTGGAAGCAGGGAGAAGTGATGATTTCAGTTTCTATGTCACTATGATGTACAGTGAGGCCTGCAGGACACCCAAGTAGGAACGTCCCTGGGCACCTGGATTATGGGTCTGGAGGTCAGGAGGGAAGGCTGGGATGGGGCCGTGGATGAGGAGACACAAGCATACAGTCAGTGGCTGAAAGCCTGGGTGAGGAGGGACTCACCCATGGAGTTTATATGGAGGAAGCAAAGAGGAAGGCCCATGTCCCAACCCTGAAGAACCCCATGGGCAAAGGAAGAGGATCAGGGAGGAGACTGCAACCAAGTAGGTGTGAGGGGTGTTGCACAGGGCTGAGCCCTACAGGGGTGCTATGGGAACCCAGAAGAAAGACACCCAAATCCAAATGGGGTCTGGAGGGCAGACGCCTAATTTGTTTGAGAACAGATTAGGAATTAGCAAGAGTATCGGGCAGAAGGAACAGCTGCGAGAAGGCACAGAATTGTAAAACAACATGATTTATTTGAGAATCACAAGCATTTCAATGTGGCTGGAGCCAGGGATTTGGGATTAAAAATCAGAGAGGTTGATAAGGGCTGGATCATGGTGGGCCAGGGATACTAAATCACCGAAAAGCTGGGAGGAGCCATTGAACATTTCAGGCTGGAGGCAACGTGATATTCATTCATCATTCCTTCCTTAAATATTCACCGAGCACGCACTATATGTTTGTCACTGGGGATAGAGTGGTGAACAACAGTCTAGCAGGGAAAACAGACGCTAAACAGATGCTCTTTGTGATGAAGGCTTCAGAGGAGATGAGCAGGTATTTGAGGGACCTGACCTAGTCCAGGGTGTCAGGGGCTTCTCTGAAGAATGATGTTTAAACTGACTCCAGGAAAATGAATGTCACCATTGACATTCATGAGGAAAGTGTCTGAGTTGGGGGTGGGGAAGAATGTTCTAGACAGAGGAAATGGTGTGTGCCAAGGCTCAGAGGCTGGTGGTGGTGTGGGGTGGGGTGGGAGACGGCTGGAATGGGCTGGGAGCCAGGGGGTGAAGGAGAGTGCGCATGAGGCGGCTGGAGTGGCAGGGAGGGGCTGGGTTATGTAGGCATTGTAGGCCACATTAAGGAACTTGGACCATGTCACAGGAGCCTTGGAATCTTTAAAGACGGGGCTTTGTTTAGAGCAGACGGGAAGTAGGTCTTCACTTGGGTTCAATTCCAACCCAGGACACCAACATGGAGGGAAACAGTGGGAGGCCTAGAGAAGCAGGGAAGGGGCCTCATTTGTTATCAGCACTTGTTCAACGCACATTTTTTGAGCACCGCAGAAGGCCCTGAGGATGCAGCCGGGAACCACACAGGCATTATCCTGCCGTCATGAAGTCTGCAGCCAAATGGGGCAGAAAGACATTAAATAAATGGTTACACTAATACTTGTGATGCCATGAAGGAAGAGGACAGAGAAAATGTCCTGATCCTGTCTTCTCAGATCTCATTGAGACAGTCCCTTGGGACCGGGCTATAGTTTCTTCTGCTTCTGGTATGAAATGATCTAGTTAATTCAGGAACCAAAAAAGGCAAAGTGGTGCAGACCAGTGTGGGCAGAATACTACCATATACATAGGTCTCTGTGTGTGTGTGTGTGTGTGTGTGTGTGTGTGTGTGTAAAATAAAAAAGGGGGAATCATATACAAGTATATTTATATTTGCATATGCATATATTAGCCTGTCTCTAGAAGGAAATAGAAGTAGCTGGTCACAGTGACTCAATACATTATTATTTATTTAAAAACAACTTTCTTGGGTGTGGCAGCAGGGAGGAAGGAGGAGAAGAGGGAGAGAGATTACTGATAACATCTCTTACTACTCTGCCACCCTTCCAAACCATACCCCACACCCGTCTCCGCCCTTCACCCGTCTCACCCCATCCTCCTGAGGAGGCTCATTGTCTGAGGAAAGGCAAATGCATGCAGTGAGAACCCTTGCTGATTAAGGAGGAGATCAGTACATGCTGCGTCCTGTTTGGATGGGATCTTCCAAATCAGGGAGGGGAGGAATATCAAATCACAGGTCCCTGAGCAGAACTGCCTTTCAAAATCCTCTGAAAACACTGGTCCAGGCTTCCCCTGTCAGCATGAGAAGAATGAGGGGTAGTGACAGTATCCAGATGATAGCTCAAAAGAAGAGTTGATAACATCTAGAGATAATACAGCAGTTGACAGCTTCTTCCTTCAGGAAGGAAGGGAACTCATATTTAACAAGCCGGGACTTCTTGCCAGCCATTAGGTTGGAAGCTTTGTGGACGTGATCTCATTAGATCTGAAGTAGAAGAAAATATAAAGGAGGTATTGCTGCTGTTTTATGGATGAGAAAACCAAATCTCAGTGGGGTTAGGTAACTCACCCAAAGTCACGTGGTGGAACCAAGTCTTACTCCCAGATCTGTTGGATTCTAATGTCCATTCTTTCTATTCTATCTTATTCTGGGTTGTTCCAGGATAGCAATAGTGAGGTGGAGGTTCCTGAATTGCATGGGAGGTTAAATCATCATAGGTCTCTTTCTAATCTCAGAGCAGATGGTGCTAGGAGGTCTCCAGGGCAGAATGAAAAGCTTCCGAGAGCAAAGTTCAGCTCCTCCAGTGATCTCTGGAGATTGCATGGTCCATTCATTCATCAAGGTGGGAAAGTCTAAAACAGAGTTTCTGGGGCTGGGCACTCTGCTACTCTGAGCAAAAGCAGGGTTTATTTTAGGAAGGAAGAAATGGAGACCAGAAGAGAGGCAGGCGGCTAGCAGCACCTGCCACAGCACGGTCCAAGAGGCTTGCTCTTCTCACTGCCAGGGCACCCGGCAAGGCAGCCTTCGGCTTGGCAGTGCCAAAGAAACCTTGCCAGGGGACACACGGCAGGGAGGGGAGGGCTTGGCGTCGGCACTGGGGAGCTTCCGGAGCAGAGTGGAGCTGGAGCTGGATGCCTGTTTGTGGTCCAGAGGCCTTCCTATAAAAAGGAGGACGGAGCAGAGGTTTGGGACTAAGACATCATCAAGGAAGCCAAGCCCTGGTCTCTGCAGAGCCTGGGCCCAGGGTCCTTGGAGAAGGACCCCGAGTTGGAGAAGGAAGCAGGAATGAACATTTACGAGCTGCTCTTGTTTTTCAGGTCTCTCCCTCAGGGTCTCTGGGCCCCCTCTCTGTCCCTCCTGTCCACAGCACCATGCCTGGAACAGGTGAGCTTTAAAATGAAGTTTCTGAATAACATCAGAATTCCTTTAAATGCGGGATATTAGAACTGAAAGGCACCTGAGTCAGCCTTTCCTAAATATATTTCTAAGGATATTAAAATCTGTGCTGGGATAAAACAAAGTTTCCATGATCATTTAAGTTTGGGAAATGCTGATGTAAGCAAAGTTCAGACAAGTGTGTGTTTGTTTTTCGTTTTGTTTTAATTGCAGCACTTCCTAGCACTCATGTGCATAGGACATTCCAACAGAAGCTGTATGGAAGGCTGAAGGAAGGCAGGGCTTGCCAGACTAGTTTTCTACAAACTAAATTTCTCTATGTTTCAAAAAGTACCTATACAATTTCAAAGAAACTAGATCGGGTGACCATATGTCCAAGTGTGCCCAGGACAGTCCTAGTGTCTGCCGCATGTCCTGACATAATTATCAATGGCACTTCCTTCTACTTTTTAGTGTCTTAGTTGGATGGTAAAATATATGTCACCCTATCGACAGAACACAGTTGGGGAGACATAAACACAAGAATTAATCCAAATCTGCCATTGCCATTTTACAGAGGATGAAAATGAGTTTCAGGGAAGTAAAACAAGTCAGCACAGGCCATAGAGCTGTTTAGTGAGTGGCCTGGAACCGAGACAAGACTCGAGTCCCTTCACTCCTGGTTCAGTGCTCTTTCTAGAAGACCATGCACCTTTTCTTTGTGGAGATGGGAAACTGGAGGAGGCTGGCAATCCCTAACTGTGCTCCTAGCTTCTCCTCCTTCCCTGTGCACTTTCTTTCCTCCTCTCTTCCTTCCTTCTTGTTCTTTTCCTCCTCCTGCCTCTTGGTCTGGGGCTGCATATGCCCAGCCCAGGGTGTGTCCTGGAGTAGGATGATTTTGGCATCTGTCCTTCTTGCATTTGGCAAGTCTTGGACTTGCAGAACCAGCCGCACCACTCTCAAGGGCCTGGGCTGCAGAGAGCATTTGCCATGAGAGCCCCTCTGGGGACGGGCAGAAGTTGATGCTAACGTGATGGGAGGTGGGCGGATGGGTGGGGGGTAGGAAGAGGGTGAGGTACCTTTGGGGATACACCAGGAAATCAAGTGTCTGAAGGGCCATGTCACGAGGGCCCAGGACCCAGCAGCATTATTTTCCTCTTGTTTTTGCCTCTCCTTGTCCTCAGTAACGTCATCCTGTTCCCCTGGGAACAGCAGCAGGCCTTCGTCTCCTGGCTCAGGACTCCATGCCAGCAGCCCCACTGCAACTCAAAATAACTCCAAAGCGGCAGTGAACTCCTCCTCCAGCTTTAACTCTTCAGGGTAAGAGGAGGGGAGAGTGCAGAGACATCCTAGCAGGGCCAAGGGACGTGTGAGAAGTTGGGTCAATGCCTTGGGAAAGAAAGCTTGTCACAGGGTTGGAGGAAGGGAACGTGGGGTAGGAGAGGACAGAGTGGAGAGCCAGACTGGACTTTATCCCTAGGGAGTGGGGATTTTAAAAAGAAGCTTCGGCTAGTGAGCAGTCCTGGCAAGGAGCTGATGTCAACAAAGCCAAAATTTCCATCCTCACTTTGAAGGGTGGAAATTTCCAAACACTCTTGTCAGAAAGGGCCAGGTCCTTTGCTGGGCTTAGGAGTGCTCTGCTTCATGCCAGGGACCTAGTTCTCAGGGTGTTCTGATGCGAGTCTAGAGCTTACGCACAAAGAAAAGCCTGGCTTCAAGAGTGGCTGACCTAGGGAGAGAGGGAAGTTGTGCCGCCTCCTGCCTCCTGGGCCTTAGTTCATGAACCAAAGAATCTACTCCAAAAAGTATTTTGAGAACTGATGCCTTGAGAGAGAGAGATTCTGTCCTGATTCAGAACAAACCAGAGATTGGAAAGTTAGGCGATAGGTTATCGACCTAAGCTTATCGGAAGAGATAAATCCACTTGTCCAAATTCAGGCAGTTCAGCAAAGCTGCAGCTCTTATTGGCCAATTGTTGAATAGCCCAAAAAGTTGGAACTCCTCGCCTACCCCCATGGGGAGAGACAGAAAGGGAAGGAGGGTCAATGGAGGGGGAGAGAGAGAGAAATATGTAATATAATATATATTATAATATATATTGGTAGCTTTAAAAAGTTGTTTTGAAACATTTGATGAATGCCACAACATTCATCATTTTGAAGTGTACAATTCACTAGTTTTTGGGGTTTTTTTGAGACAGAGTCTCATTCTGTCACCCTGGTAGAGTATAGTGGCATCATCATAGTTCACTGTAACCTCAAACTCCTGGGCCCAAGCGATCCTCCTGCCTCAGCCTCCCAAGTAGCTGGGACTACAGATGCACACCACTACACCTGGCTAATTTTTCTATTTTTTGTAGAGACAGGGTCTCATTCTTGCTCAAGCTGGTCTCAAACTCCTGGCTTCAAGTGATCCTCCTTCCTCAGCCTCTCAGAGTGCTAGGTTTACAGGCATGACCCACCACATACAGCCTGTTCAGTAATTTTTAATATTCATATAATCACAAGGTTGTACAACTATCATTGTTATCTAATTCTGGAACATTTTCATGATCCCCAAAACAACCCCTGCAACTGTTGGCAGTCACTCCCCACTCCTGTCTTCCCGCATCATATGAGTAGCTTTATGATTGACTTGTTTCTTTCTTCTTTCCAGATCTTGGTACCGATGGAATCATCCCACCTACCTCCACTGAGACCAAAAAGTTTCCCCTACTGCACCCTGCCCCATACTGGCCACTGGAAGGAAGGGAGTCATGCCTGTTGTGTATGGACAGATTACTTTCAGAAGAGCGAAAGAAAATCCCTATTGTCAATGAACCCAAACTGTTACCTTCTGCAGGAGCAAGGGCCTCCAGAGATCCAAACTGTGATTGAACCATGTTCTGACTTCTAATTGCCCTTGAAACACATAACCCCTCCTAGGAGTTTACCATTTTCACCTTCCTTGCCTGTGACCTTACCTTCTAGTTTCACGTACTTTAGACGGCTTCACTGTGGCAATAGTCTTTCAGAGAAAGAACTTCTTGCTATTATTCTCCAACTCATCTGTGGGCTTCTGGGGACAGCCGTTTGCCTGGCGTATCAAACTACCAGAAGGCGAGATAATGGTTTTGACTCTGAAGTTAGCTACAATCCCTGGACTGATCCCTAAATCTGTGCAAACATTTGAATCTGATATCTCCACCAAAGCCTTGATGTTTTCTCTGTTCAGAAAGTTTTTCTGACTGAATCTTCATTTCACCCTATTTTCTTTTTAACCTCACACCCTTTTCTACAACCAAATGTATTTGTCCTCCTGGTCCACAGGAACATTGCTCTGCCCACCGGGGCTCTTCTCTCTGCTCACATCTGCCCAGAGTTCAGGAGTGCTTTTTTCTCTCTCTGTCTGTTTCTCCTTATCCGTCTTCTTTCCTTTCTCTTGGCTGCAGGAAAGGAAGAACGCAAGAGCAAACACACAACAATTATGCTGGCAAAATACCTGTATATAGCCCTTTCCTATTTTTGCATTATGTTCTTCTCTCCTTAATGTGGAATTTTCCAGCAAAATGTTTAACTCAGGTGTGAATTTTGAAGACGTCTCTGTAATATTTTATCTTCTTTTTTTAAAAAAAAGAAAAAAAGAAAGGAAAAAATACCAAAGTGTGAAATACTGTGCTAACTTCCACAGAGTTCCCACGTGGGCTGGGAATCTTTGTTGACTTTTTCGGGAATGTTATTCATAGAGTCTCCTTCTTTGTGGGCCAGTGTGTAGAGATGTAACATGAAGTCATTCCAGAAATGGTTGCTTTTTTCAAAAAAAGGCTACACATCCAGGAAACTGGTGAGATTCAAAGGAATCTCTGTGTTCCTCAAGAAATTTGTATAGTGATTATAAAAGCTATTCCACTGTTGATAAGAGGTTTAGATTGTTGTTTTTTGCCTTTTTGTTGTGGGGGGGGATGTGAATGCATATAAGGAGATGGGACAGGGACAAATGTTTCAGGTTGGTTCATTAGGTGCATTACTCCCCACCCTGAAGCTAAAGATGCCATACGTTATTACAGGACCCTGAAGAGCTCAGAGTTCTTACTCTTTGTGGTGGAACAGCCTTGAGGGCAGACTAGGCAAGAGATTGGTGTCCTCATTTTGGAAGGGAGAAAATGGTGCATGTTTAAGGTGAAGTCATTTGGAGATTCAAGAGTTGGAGGCTGAGGCTGATATCTCATGGTTCAGATATCTCAAATGTCAATTATTCATCGTTTACAATGGAAAGCAATAAATATTTGAGACAAAGGATAATTTAAGAATCCTATATATTTGGCTTCAGAATGTGCTTTGACTTTTGGCAAGGAGGTCGAGGGGCAGGGAAGCTATCCTTGTGGTTTTTCTTAGACTAATACAAATTTAAAAAGTTACCATTGCTGAGTTAACAGTGACCTGTGGGAAAGGGAGCCCCCTCAATCATGTAATGGCTGATGGGGAAAAACTAAAATTGGGATTAAACATTTGCTTCAAATAATAATATCCATGTGGGCAACCTATACACAAATAAGGGTTAACTGTTCCTGATGCTTGAATGGGGCTTATATTAAGTCTCTTATTTCATGTCATGATATGGAAGAAGGCCTATTGGTAGTGGTTACTTTCTCAAGATCTAGTTAAAAGGGGTTTGGTGTGTAGCAAAGAGGTAGAAAGTAGAGCCTTCAGCAGTAATTCAAGTATACAAAGGGACTACTCCACCACCCATGGGCCCATCTATGCATATGTCTGCACACACACACACACACACACACACACACACGCACACACAGGTGTGCACTCCTCCTCGTGTACTCACGGATGCCAGAGCTGACCCTTTCCTACAGCAATCCAGGCTATCTTGACATCCTGTTCGGGTGAGTGGTGAAAATTGATCCCCTGCACTGCCCATAACTCTGGTTTTCATACGTTTGCCTATGGTCTTTGTGAAAGAAATAGAATTGTAGCCTAATTGCACAGCTTCCAGTAGCTTCCCTTGCCCATTAACTTACTTGGACAGTTGCTGAACAAAGTCAAACCTGAAAGTGAGCACAGATTCACCTTTATGTCTGCATGATTCTGTAAAATACGTAATTCCAGGGAAGTTTAATGGTAGCTTGATTAGCAGCTGTTTCAACATCTAATTAGGGACAAGAAGGGCAACAACCAGTCATTGCCGAGGGAGAAAGAAAAGGAAAAAAAGATTGTTGCTGCTGCTTTTCAAATTTTCTTTCTCTGATGCTTAGTTGATGCAAACCTGGTGGGCCCAGCTGTGGGTTCTTAAGACAAAGTAAAGACTTTTGGTCTGATTTAAAGAATGAGTTTATCAATCCCAGGACTCAAATCAGGAACCCTCCCCTGAGCCCCCGGGGTTTCCAGGGCAGTGTCCTTCCTCCATGTGCACCATGCATGCTCCTGTCATATTGCACGGCCTCTGCTGCTTCCTCCCTGTGTGGGGGGACCTCTTTGAAATGGAGGCTTTTTTTTTCTGTATCCCTGTGCCTAACGTTGTGACTAGCACATAATAATCAATTAAAATTTTAAGAAATGGGCCAGGGGTGCTGGCTCACACCTGTTATCCTAGCACTTTTGGAGGCTGAGGCAGGAGGACCGCTTGAGGCCAAGAGTTTGAGACCAACCTGGGCAAGAGTGAGACCTCATCTCTACAAAAAGTACGAAAAGTTACCCTGGCATGGAAGTGCATGCCTGTAGTCCCAGCTACCCAGAAGGCGGAGGCAGGAGGATCGTGTGAGCCCAGGAGTTTGAGGTTGCAGTGAGCTATGATGAGGTACCACATGCTAGCCCAGGCAAAAGAGATCCTGTCACAAAAAGAAACTTTTTTTAAACAATGGAATTCCTTTTTTTCCCCTCCTCTAAACAACTTCTAACACCCTTCACTGAGGTAGGAGCGGTGAGTACATGAGAATACATTACACATCTGAGGGAAATTTTAGTTGTGTGGAGGCAGCATATCTTGGGGATTAAGGGCATGACCTCCAGAGTTGTACTGCCTGGGTTTGTGCCCAGCTCTGCCTCCTACTAATTGTGTCACCTGGGGAAAGTCTTGACTGCTCTGTGCCTCAGTTTCTCACCTATGAAATGAGGATAATAGGTCCCATCCATAGAGTTTTTAGGATTAAATGAGTTTACATATATGTATGCACACACATAGAGTGCTTGGAACACTGCCTCTTGGAACAATGGTGCAATACAGTTATTATTTATGATCATTGTGATTATTATTGTCATTGTTATTAAAGTAAACTGGTGGAGAGTTTCCTGTTCCCTGCTGTCCCCCAGGAGCCCAGAGCATTTCTGGGGATGCCATTGTTGACAAGGATCTGATTTGGTGGAACAGGGATTGTGGCCAAAGATATATATATTAATAAAATTTAATCCCAGCTAATAAAGCTTGAACCTGGAATCCCAGTCACCCTAGGATAAAGGCCCAATATCCTAGGAAGAACTGTCACCTTCCCTTATCCCCTCAGCCTTTAGACTCCTGGAGCTAAATACTCTGTTCTTTTGTGGGAAACAATGGCAGATTCAGACCCTAGAGGGGAAAAAAAAATACTGCAACAAAAACAAATGGGGAAAAGGATGAGATCTGCATACTATCCACTTACTGAAATGGATCCTTCCGCGTTTTCTTTCTGTAGACTATCATTACCTCTTATCTGGTCTATCTCAACACAAGTGTAACAGGTCTTCTCCGATTCATCTTATGCTGATTTTAGTTGAGTGGCCCTAGAGCAGCTGGGGTTCTCAACTTTGGCTACACACTGGAATCATGCAGGGAGCTTTAAGAATGATTGACATCCACACAAAGATTCTGATGTACTTTGTTTGGGATGTGGTCTGAATATTAGTTTTCTTTTAGAGATAGGGTCTTACCCTGTTGCCCAGGCTGGAGTGCAATGGTGT
Source organism: Lemur catta (assembly GCF_020740605.2). Taxonomy (NCBI): domain Eukaryota; kingdom Metazoa; phylum Chordata; class Mammalia; order Primates; family Lemuridae; genus Lemur; species Lemur catta. The sequence continues at coordinate 20,179,173 of NC_059134.1, read as the reverse complement.
GACCAGAGCTCATTGCAACCTCAAATTCCTGAGCTCTAGTGACTCTCTTGTCTCAGAATCCTGAGCAGTGGGGCTACAGACTGTGCCACAGTGCCCAGCTAATCTTTTTTTTTTTTTTTTTTTTTTTGTAGAGGCATGGTCTCACTATGTTGTCCAGGCTGTTCTTGAACTCCTGAGCTCAAGCGATCCTCCCACCCTGGCCTCCCAAAGTGCTGGGATTACAGATGTGAGCCACCGTGCCCAGCTGGCATTGGGATTTCAAAAACTACTCAAGTGATTCTGCTGTGCTGTCAAGGTTAAGGACCACTGCCCAAATGTGCACACAAGATCACTGGGGATCTTGTTAAAATGCAGATTCTGGCTTAGTAGGTCTGAGCAGAGGGTCTGAGTCTGTGTTTCTAACAGACTCCCAGGTGATACCGATTTTGCTGGTCCATAGACCATACCCTGAGTTCAAGGGCTTGGAGAGCATGATAACATGATTCCCTAGCTCTATAACATCATGGGATCTCTTTTATCCACATAATAAAATGCCTCATCCTGGCATCTTAGACTGGCAACAGAGGCATTTAAGGCCCTCTGACAGCAGTGGTTTTCAAATGTGATTGATCATCTGAATGACTCTTGGGTAGGTTTTTTTTTTTTTTTTTTTAGACAGAGTCTCACTCTGTTGCCCGGGCTAGAGGGCCATGGCATCAGCCTAGCTCACAGCAACCTCAATCTGCTGGGCTCAAGCAATCCTGCTGCCTCAGCCTCCCGAGTAGCTGGGACTACAGGCATGCGCCACCATGCTCGGCTAATTTTTTCTATATATATTTTTAGCTGTCCAGCTAATTTCTTTCTATTTTTAGTAGAGACAGGATCTCGCTCTTGCTCAGGCTGCTCTCGAACTCTTGACCTAGAGTGATCCTCCCACCTTGGCCTCTCAGAGTGCTAGGATTACAGCCGTGAGCCACCATGGCCGGCCCAGGGCAGGTTTTTAAAAAATACATATTCCTGGGCCCCACACCAGACCTACTAAATCACAATATTTGAGGTGCAGCCTGCACAGTGTATTTTGAAAACACTTTGCCAGTGGTGTAGATGGTTGACAAGCTTTAGGAACTACAATATGCTTCCAATATAGTTTTCCAGGCTCATTTCCCATTAATTCAACCAAAAAACATTATTGCACCTGTCTCATAACAGGTACTAGGGAAACAAAAGATGAAAACAGTGTCATCCTCACCTTTGAGGACTTGGCAAGATAAATGACCAAAACTAGAATATGTACTATTCCCCAGACATGGTCTAAACACTCATACCTCTGCTAAAGGTCTTCTTTTGAGAATGTCTGGGTCCCTCAGCACCCTATCATTGTGCGGATCAACCAAGCCAGACCCTCTTTATCCCATCTGAGACTCCATACTTCTCTCTTCAAACTTACTGTGCTTGGTATTAAAATAGACCCAGAGGAGGAGAAAGGACTTACCCAAAGTGAAACAATAGTTGACATTTATACAGTGACTTCTATGTGCCAACCATTGTTCTAACCAGTTTACACATGTAATCTTTTAAAATTCTCACAATACCCTTATGAACTGGGTTTTATTATTATCCCCATTCTGAGGATGAGAAAAGGGAGAAACAGAAAAGTTAAGTAACTTGCCCAAAGGCATACCAGGCAAGGTTTACCCTTAAGCCTATGCTTTCCTGCTAAGTTGGTGACAGGGCTGAAATTTAGAATACTGTAACTTCTAATTCTCAGGCCTGAGCACTTCCCTGGTTATCAGTTATTTGTGTGCTTGTTTCACAATTCAGATTCAAGTATGAGGGCAAGGCCGATGTTTTACATCTCCCACAGTGCCTACGTAGGGTGCACGCACTTAGTAGGTGCTCAATAAATGGTTACTGGATGGGCTGTCCCATCAGGGGAGAGGAGGAATGGGTGTTAATTTAACAGACAGACAATAACAGATAAACAAGCCCAACGGCCTGCAGGTCTCACGTCACCACTAGATCCCTTCTCACCCGGCCCCCACCCCGCCAGAAGAAGGAACGTCCAGCGTCCAGCTCCGGCTCTGCGCTCCGTCCTCCCGGCCAGCAGGTGCCCCTAGACCCCCCGCTCCTCCTCCGCCGCCGCCGCCGCCGTCACAGCCTCGTCCTCTCCCCCTCGCCGCGCCGCTTCCTGTTGCCGCGACCCGGGCCCTGAGCTGGGGGCGCCCGGGCGCCCGAGGCTTCCCGGTGCGCTCCGCTAGGTAACGGCGGAGTGGGCGGGCGGGCGCGGACCGGCCGGCCCCCTGCCGGGGAAGGAGGCGGGCAGACAGCGGCCTGGCCCCGCAGGGAGGGGGCGTCCGCGGCCTCCCCGCGCCAGGCCGCCGGGGCCGGGATAACGGTCTGCCTGGCTCCGGGCTCCCGGGCCGGGCGCGGCCGGCAGTCGCAGGCACGTCCGCACGGAGGTGCGATCGCGGCCCTGCGAGTCGCCGGAGGCTGCCGCTCGCCGCCGGCCACGCCTGCTCCGAGGCCGGGAGCCGGGTGGGCCGGCCTGGCGCTGCTGCTCGCCGGCCCGGCCCTGGAACGGAAGCCAGCAGAGGAGCCCGCCCTGGACTTCTGAGCGGCGATGGCCATCTAAATACCCTTCCATGCTTTGACAAAACCAAGAGCAAAAAGCCGAAACCCAGACACGGAGTTCCCAAGGTCACAGAATTGTATCTGCCATTTACAAATGTCTGTTCTTTTATTTGTTTGTAAATGGGCCACTGTTTCCTTCATTCTGCCAGGGAATTAGGATTCAGAGAAGAGGACTCTAAAAATACTAATCGGCATATCCAAATGAGCTGATCCGCATTACTGGCCAGTGACCCTTAAGGGAGGACAGTTCTTTTCACTCTAGGTACTTTGTATTTCTGTCCCTTACTCTGAAAATTGGCCTGGATGTTTTACAAAATTTATCTCAGAACTCCATGTCAAAACTGGACCAGACTATAGAGTTCTTATATCCTTTTTTTTTCTTTCCTTTCCCTCTCTCCCTTTCTCTCCCTCATCCTCCCCTGTCCCTCCTCCTCCCTCTTCTTCTTCTTCTTTTTTTTTTTTTGAGAAAACCGAGGTTCCAGAGGATAAAGTGATCTGCCCCCACTCCTACAGCTAAATAGGGGCAGAGACAGAATTGGTACTCAGGTCTATTATGAACACCTACTATTTTCTTGGATGGAAATTTGATTTCAGATGAAGGCTGTATAGAACTTGACCTTCATAAACCCCTTTGTGGATAGCATTCTCAGGAGTGGCTTGTGTATTGAAGTGTGTTGGTCCACAGATACTATTTCACTTGTCGGAATAGGGTTAAGCAATAAGTGTAGCCATGTGGAAAATTCCTGCTGAGATGAGACAGATATCTGAAATGTTTTCGACTTTTTTGATTTGTACTTTCAATAGAGGAGCTAATGAATATTAATCACAATTGGTCATTTTTAGATTTTAATCCTGTATGACTAAATTGACTCAGTTATAGTTGTTCTTGTCCTAATGTAGTTGTCACCAGTAAAAATTCCAAAGTGTAGCTTTCTGACTTTGTTTCATTTTTAGCTGAATAATTGCCTTAAAGCTATTTTTATATTTCAACAAAAACTCCCCTCTTGTGCCTCAAAATCCTTCTGCTTTCCCCCTTGGTAAATCTTTGAGTTGGATTTCAGAACTGAATAGGACTAGGATTTTTTTTCCCCCTTCCAGGAAGTCTGGACTCTTTGTTTAGTTCTATATTTAGATTTACCCCAAGTTTCAATTTTGACTGATAAACCTGTGACTCAAATCCAAACCTCAGCTGAATTTAGTATGGCTTAAAACCACATTAAACTGCGGTGTGTCATGTGACCTCTAGCAGAAACCAAAGTGGCAGTGTTCTGTTTTTTCATGAGAGCTTCTCATTGGGATTTTTGCAATTCGAAGACATTATCTAATACACTGCTTTATTATCCATGTATTAGTGTCCAAGGTCAGTCATCACTGGTGGGTTGTTATTGACATTTACTCATCATGAAATGTAATAGTAGACAGTCTACGAACTCAGAATGCAGTCCCTGGTTTCCAGCGTACAGCTTCTACCGGTTGCCAGCATGTTATCTCTAAGGAACATGGAGTTACATGTACGGCCATATCTAAACAGAAGATGCTTGGCTGTCCAGATAAGGAGGAAGTATTTCGGTAAAAGCAATGTTTTTGTGCTATTCTATAGTAGAAATGAGGACATATACACGCAGTGACCCAATGCTGTTTTCTTACACTGCATCCTTTGTTTTTCTGGTTTTGGTCTTTTCATCCTAGGATGGCATTAGCTCTGTGTCTGCAGGTGCTGTGCAGCCTGTGTGGCTGGCTCTCACTCTATATTTCTTTCTGCCGCCTGAATAAGCACCGAAGCTATGAGTGGAGCTGCCGGCTGGTTACTTTCACCCATGGAGTCCTCTCCATAGGCCTCTCGGCTTATATTGGCTTCATTGATGGCCCATGGCCTTTTACCCACCCAGGTAGGTAGGAGATGGTAGGGGATTATTTCCTAGGGATTTATGATTTGGGGGTAGTCTTAGAAGGATGGAACTTTTAAACAGCATTTGTACAATATTGAAGAATAATTCCCATTATAATTTGTATTTTAGTCTTCATTCTTCATTGTTAACTCTGATATTGCATATGTCACCTCTTGTTTCTGTTTTTCATAACTCTACTTTTAAAACATGTGTTTTTTGAGACAGGGTCTTGCTCTCTTGCCTAGGATAGAGTGCAGTGGTATCATCATAGCTTACTGCAACCTCAAACTCCTAGGCTCAGCAAAACTCTAGTTTCAGCCTCCATGTAGCTTGGAAACTACAGGCACTTGCCACCACACCTGGCTAATTTTTCTATTTTTTGTAGAGACGAGATCTCACTATGTCGCTCAGGCTGTTCTTAAACTCCTGGTCTCAAACAATTCTCCCGTCTCAGCCTCCCAAAGTACTAGGATTATAGGCATAAGCCACCATGCCCAGCCTTAAAACAAATTTTAAATTGCTTGTTATTAATACAGTTTAGTCAATCAGAAATGTACAAAACCTATAGCCATTATCAACATATTCCCACTACCAACCCCCAAATAGGTACAAATAGAAATGTATTTTATAAATTCTTTTGGTAAACTGTAATTTTTACTCAGTTGTAATTCAAAGGACATCATCTTTCCATGTCTATGTAGAAATAAGATCTTCTTTGTCCTTTTTAATTGTTCCATGTTATTGTGTTGTGTGCACCTGCTATCACTGATTTAGCCAGTGCCTCATTATTTTGGGTAGCTATATTAATTTTTAAATCACTAGATGTGGGAGTGTTACTTTCTTGAGTATGCAACAATTGCATCCCCTGGGTACAAATGTTGGCTGCCATCACAAAATACCACATATTTGGTGGCCTAAATAATAGAAATTTATTTTCTCACAGTTCTGGAGGCTGGAAGTCCAAGGTCCAGAAGGTGCTGGTAGGTTTGATTTCTTCTGAGGCCTCTCTCTCCTTGGCTTGCAGATGGCCACTCTCCCACTGTGTCCTCACATGGTCGCCTCTGTGTATGTGTGTGTGTGTCTATGTCCTAATCTCCTCTTCTTTAAAGGACACCAGTCATATTGTATTAGAGCCCACCCTAATGATCCCATTTTAACTTAATTACCTCTTTAAAGGCCCTTTTTCCAAATACAGTCATATTCTGAGGTACTAGGGTTTAGGGATTCAACATGAATTTGGGGGGTGGGGGGCACCATTTAGTCCATAACTCCCCTTAGATTCTTCTTTTAAAAAAATTCCTTAGATTCACATATTGAGCTTAAGGCTTTTCCCCAAAACTGTTGAACTGAGATGAAAGCAACTCTTAAGCTTTGTGTTGTATATGAAGATGCTTAATGGTTCCAAACAGTCAGGTCCCTGCAACCTATGTTCTCAGACATGGGAATACACTTTTGTGGTTCTTTCCAGAGTCTACTTTCAGGATAGGTTAGTGCCACTAGTGTCCAATAACTGGACCCATTAAACTAAGAAATTAATCTGATGTTCAGGACAGAATGATTCAAGAGTCTGGAAACAGATCTTTAGCTGGTTTAAAAAGCATGTGCCTGCCATTGTTTTTGTCTTCTTCGCTGATTCAGTAAGATTTGGAAGACAACAACTTAGGATCCTTATGTAAAGTAGCACTATTCCCAGTCACTCAATTTGCTTCTGTCTTGGTTTATTTCAGGCTCACCTAATACACCCCTCCAAGTTCACGTTCTGTGTCTCACCTTGGGCTACTTCATCTTTGACTTGGGATGGTGCATCTACTTCCGGTCTGAGGGTGCCCTGATGCTAGCTCACCACACTTTGAGTATCTTGGGCATTATCATGGCCCTGGTGCTTGGGGAGTCAGGCACAGAAGTCAATGCAGTGCTCTTTGGAAGTGAGATTACCAATCCCTTGCTACAGATGCGCTGGTTTCTCCGTGAAACAGGGCACTATCACAGTTTCACTGGAGATGTAGTGGACTTCCTCTTTGTGGCTCTGTTCACTGGAGTGAGGATTGGCGTAGGAGCTCGCCTCCTTTTCTGTGAAATGATCTCACCCACACCCAAGTGGTTTGTGAAGGTTGGGGGAGTAGCTATGTATGCTGTGTCTTGGTGTTTTATGTTTAACATCTGGCGCTTTGCATGGAAGAAAAGCATCAAGAAGTACCATGCTTGGAGAAGCAGGCGGAGTGAGGAACGGCAGCTAAAACATAATGGACATCTCAAGATACACTAGCCACGACTTGCTTCAGATAATGGATTGGGTTAAGTCAGCCATGGAAACCAGGTTGGAAATATGGCTGTTATGGAATTACACTTAAACTTAGGTTTCGAAAAAGGGCTAAATTTATTGATCAATTTGGTCAGTCTTTAAGCCGAGCATATACCAGTATTAAAACACTAACTTCTACAGTGGCACAGTTGTAGAAAGTGAGGAAACTCAGTGGTAGCTGGGAATAAGTCAGAACTGTGAAGTGAGAACTACTGGCATTTGTTTTCATTTGTGGTAACCCTGGGTCCTCTTGTCCCTGGGAACTTTGATGTTCAGACAGAAAGGAACTCAAAAAAGATTAGTACTATTTCTTGTTCCTTCAAGAAGTAATTCCTTCAAACACTTATTCCTGCTTTCCATGTAGCAATTCATGTAAATCCATCCCATTTAGTATAAAATGAGGGACTTTCAGGAAGACACATGCATTTGGCAAGGAAGAGGGGATTGGGTCTGCTTAGATGAAAAAGAATAGAAAAGGATGACAGTTGAACCTGTGGCTGTGGTGGGGGGTCATTTACTGAACCTCCCTATACCAACTCTGTTGGAGGTCCCCAAGACTACCCCCAGGTTTTGTGATTCACTAAAGGACTCAGCATATAGTCATGAATAGCTTTGATTTATTACAGTGAAAGGATACAAAGAAAAATCAGCAAAAGGAAAAGCCACCTGGGACAAAGTCTGGGGGAAACCAGGTACAAGCTTCCAGAGTCCTCTCCCAGTGGAATCACCTAGGAGGATGTGCTTAGTTCCTCCAGCAACGATTTGTGACAATGTGTGAAATGGTTGTCTACTGGGAAAGGTCATTATAGACTTGGTTCCTAAGGTTTTTACTGGGGACAGGTCATGTAGACAGACTCTGCTGGGTACATAGCAAAATTCAAGACTCTCAAAAGGAAAGCAGGTATTAAGCATAAACCATACTGTTTGCACAAACAGTTTAGGCACAATGAGCCAGTCTTATCAGTTAATGGTGGGAACTCTCCCAAAATCTAAGTTCGCAGATGCCGGCTAAGGGTCAACCTTGCAAGCAGGCCTTTCCAAGGATAGCAGTTCAGGCCTGCTGTGTTAACTCTTTTCTGCACAAAAACCATAGAGCTAGGGGTTTGGATTCCAGATAAATGAGGTGTGGGTAGATTTACTGAGTCCTGCTATACGGGTTCTGTCCTACCAGGAAAACTGTGCCAGTTCTCAGGGCTTTTGTGCATTAATCTCCTAGGCATTTGAGGCTATGACTAAATTCCATAGGGATTTACCATGTGGATTCCACTGTGTTTGAGATGGCAGTTCAGGTTTCAGCTCTGTTGTACATATTGCAAACTAGAGCCAAAGACTTTAAAGTGTGTACTGGCCTCAGGATGACAGGCTAATTTTTTTGTTTTTCTCTCTCTTTTCATTTCAGATACATTCCCTTTTAGTTTTTCTTCTTTCTCTCAAAAAGGTGTCACTCCACGGACAAACTAATATGATAAGGCCAGTCTTGGAAGGAAAAAAAAATATTTCTTAGTGTGAAAATCTCTAGTCCCAAGTAGGAAAAGCAAAAATAGAATAAGGGGTTAAGAATCAAGAATTCTTGGGTTCCTTTTAGCTAATTTTGCTACTTACTTGCCAGATCATTTGGGCAAGTTGTTTATTCTCTGCCTTGGTTTAAACCTGTTGTGAATGAATGAAATACCCTGCTGTGTATTTCAAAGAGATATTATGTGGCATTTTATTAATGGAGGTCTTTAGGGCTTTTATGAAAAAATGATTATTTATATATTTATTGTTTACTTATTTATTTATCTTTACCATGTTATTGAGACCAATACTGATTGATTAGCTCAGTTGGTGAGCAAGGGTGTGGTGCTATTGAAGTCAAGGCTGAAGGTCAGTAGGAAGTATCAGGCCATTCTTTGGCCACAGGTAATAACCTAATGAGTGGCCTTGAAAATAGATGTCATTAGCCACAGAAACCAGGCATGAGGGAGTGGTTGGAACTGTGTAAAGTCATCACTGCTAAGGGAAAAGCAACTTTAAAGGCATGTTACCAATGGGTCTTTTAAAATTAGCGTCATTTGGTTAAAAACTTTTGCTGGGCATTGAAATAATCTGACAGCAGCATCTCTACCTCTTTTGTTTCTATAATCAGTTATCCCTGAAATACTGGTGAGCTTCTTCCAACAAAATCGTGGTCAAAGTAGGATGCTGAGGAATGCTGATTTTAGCAAAAGCCTAGTAGAAAAGAGTGGCTTGGCACATGAGCTGAAAAAAAAAAGAAAAAGCTGGCTCTTGAATTTTGGCACAGTGCAACCTGTTCCATACCAGACAAATGAATAAGCTTAATCTGGTACCAATTCTTTTCTCCTTTACCCCTCAGAAGTGAAAGGATTGCAGATCTTGCTGTTTTGGGGCACTCTCATGGGAATGTACATAGGTTGTTTTGAATGATGAGAAACCTGAATAATTGATAAGGGGAAGGGAACCCCTCATTTCAGTTTTTCTTGATGTTGTAACTCATAGCTATGAAGAAACATCTGAGAGAAAACTATGAACTGAAGATGACTCGACAGTTAAGATGCTGAGTCTTTACACCACAGGTAAATGAAGGGCTAATTAACGTGTGGTCTGCTCAGACAAAATGAAGTACTCATTTGCACTTGGATTACTATGTAATAATAACTAACGCTGTTCAAGAAGGATTTGTATTTCAGTAAGATTTGTACTAAATTTTATAAAAGTAAAACAACTTTTTATAAATCCAGAGTCTGTCTTTATATCTTTATTGGGATTTTGCCAATAAGTTAAAAAAACAAAAAGCATTTTGGCCTGTAGAAATGTTGACCCATATTCATATGTACCAGTGAAATATCTCTAATCTGCTGTTGATCATCAGTCATTCCTATTTTTTATTTTGGGGCTAACAGTTGACATACAGAAAACAGTTTGCCAAAAGAGAGGGAAAGAACTTAATTTTCTTTTGTTCTGCCACCTGTTTGGGCAGTTGCCTTGAAAATGATGATTTGGAGCAAGTTGACATCAGAGACATTATCTGAAGACAGCCAGAGTTCTTGTATTCAGAACTATAGTTCCAGCGCTTAAAACAGTCTGGAACACATAGTAGGACTTAATAAGCATGGATGAGATGATGAGAATGTGGTTTAGAATAACCCCCACTGGAAAACCTACTGAAAGAGCATGTCCATTGGATTGGGTCACCAGTGTCACTTGTGAAAGGCAAGTGCCCCTGGGGAGGGTGTTCTACCTAGATTGGCTTAATTCTCTTGAAGGAACTCTATAGATTGAGCCTTTAGAACAATTTAGCTACTGGCAGCTGTAAGGAGGCTTTCAGGGGATTTTTTTTTTTAAATCATTAATGCTTTGTGGGTGACTATAGAGATTTTCATCATTTTAAAAAAATTGGTTCTGGAATGAATAACCACTGGATTAATTCAATCCTTTGCTTACCATCTTCTGAAGCTTTCCCACAGCAAAATGCCTTCTTTGCTCACAGTTAGAACCTTGTGTCTGTTTAAGTTTGGAAGGATCTTGAAAGGAGCTTGCCAAGAGGTTTTGTATGCAAGGAAGAGAAGGTGAACTAGGAAACGTTCCCAGTTTGTTTTATTCCTGAAGCTTAAGTGTTGAGGCATTCTTGAAGGAAAGAGGGGAACTCATTTTTAAGATGCATGATTTGATGAGTCACTGGGTCCAATTAATTTGATACACTGTAACATTACTAGAACAGGGGAAAATAAGATATTTAGTACGTTTAAGAAAGATTTATTAAGTTTGAGGATAAGGTTTGTATTTTGATTATTGTATACAGATGAGTGGAATGCGTTCCAGTTATATACAGACAACATTCAATTTAACTGGGAGAGTCTTCAGGATAGAATCGTCATGCTATGATACACCAGCAGGTGGCAATATGTCCTGGTCTGATCATTAGGAAAGTGGCTTGGAACCCTAATCCACTTCTATTCTTTCCAAAAATAAACATTACAAAATTAGCTGGCTGTGCCCCGAACTTAAAAAATCAAGCAATAAAGAGTCATCTTTGGCCTCTGTTTATCTTTTCCTTTTTTTTTTTTTTTTTACCCCGTCCTAACGTCAGTCTTAGCTCATGCATCTATTTAGGGATAATGATCCTTTCATTAACTGTTGTGGAATGACTTTTAGAAACAGCATTGTTAAGAGGTAATTGTTTCCTCTCTCCACATCCACTGCTTATTAGATTTGATTTGCTACTTGATTTCCACAAAATGGCTGAAATCCCTTGCCACCCACACAGGTTTAAGCTCGGAAGTCTGAACATAGTTGGATAAAAGGGATAGCCATTTGCAGGCAGAAGTGGAGAACGATATTGTCTGTGGCACTTAAATTGCCACAATACTGAATTATTCAATCATAAAACTAGATGGATATCTAAATCTCGCTACCCACTGGAAAAACAAAAGCCAAAAAAATATCTGGGAACTCTTCAGAGAGAACTGTAATGCTATTTACTGGATAAATATACTTTATTTTCTTCTCCTATTTCTTTCCACAACAAGCTTGTTAAGTCTCTATGGAAAGCACCATACTTTCTCTATTTGGCAAATAATACATTTCATTTTGCCAAGGCAGCCTAAAAGCAATATTTGTACCAAGAAATCCTGGCTCCGGTTCCCAAATCCTCTTTCGCCCCAGGCTTACACGCCCCCTGCTCCAGCCCAGCCTCGTCCCCTCCCGGGGCAAGGCCAGCAGGTGCCCCAGGTGAGCGACCAAGGCCGACACCTCTGTGCCGGGACCTGCTTCACCGGGACGCTGGCCGGGCATCCGGACCTGAGCTCGCGGCCCTCGGTCAGAAGCACTCGATACGTGTTATTGGAAAACACGGAGAACAAGTACATTCCCTTAAAGAATACAAGTTTCCAGGAGACGGGGCCGCGTAATGCCCAAAGAGCCTCTCTCGCGTCACGAACTCCTCGGGATCTAGGGGTGCTCTTTGGCGGTCTCTGGCGAAAGGTTAATACAAGCTACACACCTAATGCACAACTCCAGCACTCACGGGGCCCAGGGGGTTGGGGAGAGGGAGTCCCTTGATGGCGGGTTCCCACCTCCCTCTGCCCCGCAGAACTACTTTTTCGCTCCCCCAACCACGGCTCAGCGGAGGCGCCCGACCGCCGCGCGCGGGACAGCGGGAGCGGGGCGGCGGAAGCGGGGCGGCGGAAGGATCCCGGGTGAGGCGGCTTCCCGAAGTCAGAGGGGAGGAGGCCAGAAAAGTCGGCGGGGGAGGGGAAGAGCGAGCTCGCGCTGGACGCGGCCGGGGCCGGGAAGGCAGAACCGGAACCGGAACCCGTGCGCGCTCCCGCAGTTGTCGCACGGCCCCCACCGCCGGCGGCCTCCTCCGCCGTCCACGCGCGCTCCCGCGAGGGTCCCCAGGACCCGGCGAGCCGGCCCTGCGCGAGGAGTCGCCGCTGCCGCCGCCTCCGGGGCCGAGGCTTCCAGGCCGGGCCGGACTGGAATCTCCCGCCCCTCGCGGAACCGCCGCCTACCGGAGCGTCGGGGAGGAGCCGCCGCCGCCTCTGCCGACTGCGGAAGAGTCCGGGCCTCAAAGGGATGGGGAGCAGCCCGCGGCGCTGAGAGAGCCGGGTCCCTGTCACCTCTGGCTGCGGGACCCCCTCCCCCGGCGACCGCAGCTCGTCCCAGCGCGCGGAGCCTGGTGGGGGCGGCGAGGAAGACGAGAGGGGTCCCAGGGCCCGGGGACATGGAACCGCGCGGGTCCGGCGCGGGACGGCCCGAGACGCGGCTGAGGCTGCGGCCACGAGCAGCCGGCAGCCCCAGATAGAGAGCGGGGACGAGCGGGCCCCGGTCTGGCCGCGGCGGGGAGACTCCCGAGGAGGAGCCGACACCCATCCCTGAGCTGATCCCGCCCCAGCCCCGGAGGGATTCCCGGGTCCCCTTCCCACGGCTCGCAGACTTCTCTCTCTGAGGAAGTTTTCTCCTTGTGCCTTCTGGAGGATTTCTCACTAGCTCTGGGACTGGCTTTCTGGCTGACTGCCTCAGTTTGTTTTGGGAGATCACTTGTTTTGCTCCAACCCGCATCCCTTGACCCTTCCAATCGGATGTTCTAGATGACTGAATGGAGTTTTGAGTTGGACTTTTGTGTCCCTGACGGAGTTGGGCCTGATCCCAGAGCGCTCGGGGTGGGGTGGAGGTGTTACTGTAAAATGCAAGTTGGATAAAAGGAGGACTTCTCGCCAAGGGCCCCAATGAGTGGCACACAGTCTACTATCACCGACAGGTTGGTATGAAGTTCCTCCTTCGCTCAGCCTCCCTGGATTTGGCCCGACCTCGCAGGAGAGTCGGTGGCTGTAGATTGCATTTGGCCAGTGAAGTTAGTTGACAGGGATAGGGAAGAGGGTTGTTTCGGAGCTATGCAATTAGTCTAGGGTTGCTGCCAAGTTATCCAGTTGATTGAATTTGGAAATGTACTTTCCTGGAGAGAAACTTTACCCCAGATTTTCAGAGGAGGGTTAGGTAAAACCATGATTGTGGTTTTCTGTCTGTGGTGTTCATTACTATTCTGTACTCATCTTGGAACCAGAGGAAGGTCATTTTGGGTGAAGGTCAGTGCCTAAAGTAGGCTGGGTATTGGTGTTATCTGTCAGTTTTAGCCCTGTCCTGTAAGTAGTACTTTAGACAGTTACATTTTAAGAATTTCTCTCCGTGAACTTAATTTTGAGCCTGCTGCATGGTGATTTGTGAACTTGATCTCTTTTAGGTGTTAACCTGCACAGTGTTTAATTATTATCTAATAATTTTCCCGAATGTTGACATTACCAGTAAATCACAGGCTCTTGCTGGAGGCAATATCCAGGAGCTGAAAGAAATGAGGGAAAATCATGGGGTTTGCTTCTAATTATTGTATTTTAATATTTCATTTTCCAGAAATACTTGGCGTTTAAGGGATATGAGACCTCAGCATAGTATAAGTGTGGCAGGTGGATTTGTTGAGTTCTGTGTTTGTCTCTTACAATACTTATCAATGTTGCGTGGGGGTGTGTGGTGAATTAAGCTAGATCTTAATATGTGGTTCCCTCACTCCGAAGAGCTATTCTTTTGAGTGGGTTAAACAATGAGAGCATATTCGTTTCTTTACCACATTTCATTTCATAATTTAATTATGACACTGTACTAGTCCTAAATTTTAGTCAGCTTGCTTTATTTTTAAGTCAACCTTCAAACTATTACATCATAAGAAATAGACCAAATAACTGAATTTAGAGGGCCAACACTGATGAAAAGTGCGACAATAGTGCTCCTGCAGAAAGTAATAATTTCCTAATAAGAGTTTCATCCAATTGTAAGACTCATTTGTTGATTTTAAAAGGGCCAAATTCCATTATCATACCATAACAGCTACTCCAGAAACAGAACTTCCTCTTCCTGTTGATGCTTTCCAGTGTCACATGAATGTTCACAGAGAAGATTCCATTAAGTATTTAAACTATTTGTATTCTTCGCATGTTTTTTAAAAAATGGGTTTTCACTTTCAATAAAATAATTTTTAATTTTTCCAAGAGTACAGGTAACATGAGTAGCAACAGTGATTATCTTGCTTTGATCTAGTTATCCCCATTCCTTTCCTTTCAGGGTGTTTTGCTTCTGAGAAATCACTTTCATGAGTGTGTGGATAATTTGTTTTCCTGGTTCATTCAATTCTTGCCCTTTCTGTTGAGCCTATAGACAAGAAGTCTTACTTGGAACGAATGTAATGTTGGTTTTCATTGCGATACTGGGTCTGTTTGATTTGTAGAAACAGAACTTAGGATCATAAACTCATTCCACACAGAAATCACTTGAAAGCACTCAAGTAATGATTTCTCTTTAGCATTGCTTCTCAGAGGTTTTCTTCCTCTTTCCATTATCTTGGAAATAAAATCTTGGGATGTGTCTTTTTTATAAATTAGATGGCATGTAAACATTCAATAAGCATGCAATTATTGAAGGTCTGTTCCTTGCCAGGCACTGTACTAGGCACGAAAGATTAAAAGATGAGTACTTTAGGATTAATCTGCAAATTGGTTTGTACATTGGATTTTTGAACTGGTTCAAATGCTGCCTAATTTTACATAGTTTTTTAGAAAGAAAAAAACTTAGCTCCTTAATTTAATAAGCACTACTGAGACCTGTTTCTTAGGAATTTATTCATAGGTTCTTTTTTTTAAATGAGAATTATTCTTATTTGACTACTGCTTTTTTTTTTCCTTCTCTTTCTTTCTTTCTACACCTCAAGGAACAATACTGTTTTTTCTTTATTCCATAAATATAAAGCATCCATTTGCTCTTTAATAGAGTAGTTGTTCCTGATTTGATTATATGTTAGTGTGAAATCTGGAAGCACTGGTTTAGTATTATTTCTATGCCAGGGTGCCTTAATAAAAGTTATAGAATAGTTTCTAGCTTTCTCTCAGCCCTACATATCTCACCCTCTTTTCTCACTAACTTGAGTGTACTCTAGGTATATTTTGCTGATTCTAGAACTATTGGCAAATTAACAGTGCCAGCATAGCTTTTTAGAGATCCTTTCAAGTTTGAAGTACTGTAATGTGGTATGGCTTTGTTTTGTAGAGTGTGCAGAATCTCCAGGCCAGCTGTGTGAGTTAGAGTTCTTTCATTGTGGTGCTTCTGACTACAGAGTCTGTCCTCAGTTGAAATCAGACTAGCTGGTTTTGGGCGTTGTTCTGTTTTGCAGTTTGTGGCAGGCGACACATGGCTGCACAAGATAAGAAGGGTTTTATTCTTGTGTTAGGGACGTGCTGGGGCTGGGATGGAATTCAACTATGTTTAGGCTCTGATTGGCCACTTTGGATACTCAGAACTCTGTTATATCCTGTTATTATTTTGCAGTTAAATCAACACATTCACTAAGCTCTCTTTCTCTTTCTCTTCTCCTCAGCCCCTTCCCCTTTTCTTAAAACGGAAAACTTAAAACGTTTCAAATTTTTTATTTTATTTTTTAACTTCAGCCTTTCTCTGGCATTTAAAACTTAAAACTCAAACTATGTTTATGGTTGCTATTGATTTTGTGTAATATATCTGAACATCTTTTAAAAAAATCTAAGCAGTTTATGAATACCTTCTAGTCTCTTGCTTTGTAACTTCTGTGAGACCCAGAGACTATAGTTTTCAGTGTTTAGAATGAGCACTTCAAAAATGGTAGAAATGTCTGATAGCTGCTTTTCAGTCTGCATTGATTGCTGCATTCAGCCCTAAAATATATCACAATTGTTACCAATCCTAGATGTCTTCTATCCCTGAGACTTTAGGGATCCTGTGGCAGTTGAAATTTCTTCTGAGAGGTAGAGAGGAGAGAATGCTTTTCCAGTGGACTCAGTAAATGATTTCAGTACAGATTCTATAATAGTGAATTTTCTGGGACAATATAGGTAGGAAAGTTATAAGGCTCTTTCTTGAAATAAATAGAGTTTTGTTTTTCCTGGGGTGTATAGATTTTGTTGTTGTTTTCGATTTATAGATAAATAAGGTTTTTGATGTAATAAAAATTTCTTAGCACTGAATTCAGCTTCAGGCTGTTTAAGCAAACTTAAAATGAGCATGGAAACCTGTGACTTTATATGCCTGTGCCCAGTAATTAGCATTTTCATTCATGATATTTTTTCTGCCAAAATTATAGACATATTGCTTTTGATTAAAAAAAAGAACTCATGTTTGTGTGCTATTTTGAAGGTTGTATGAGTCATCAATCTGCAGGGTGGAATTATTTGTCACATTTTCTTGTAAAGTCAGTCAATTATAAATACAAAATTGAAATTGGGGCTAAGGATTATAGTGCTAGCAAAATTATTATTTGTCTTTTAGTTGTTCAGTGTAAAATCTTGATTCATGTAGGTATGCGATAGTACATTCACTTGTACAGTTTTACATGAGTCAACATGTACGGTCTAAAGTAAATTTTTTAAAAAGCACAAAGCTGTAGTCTTCCTGACTAATGGTACATTTATAATATGTTCATGTTTGTTCAGTGAGATGACAAGAGAAGCTTTATTTGAAATCTGTACAAAGATATGTTGACCTAATGATACCACTTAACACATTGGTAGTTTCCAGTTTGTTAACATGTAGTATATAACATTGAGTAGACATGTAGGTTTTTTTTTTTTTTAAGTTTGAGTTTTAAGTTTAAAAAATGAAATTTGAGGCAAATTTTGGAACCCATAAAAGGTAAATTTTACATATTTTTTTGTGGAGCATTGTGATTCTAGGGAAAAACAGTTGGAAAATATTTGAGTGTATCTATGTGGCTGCCTCTTCTAAAAGTCATCCAGAAAGGGGTATGGATTGCCTGCTGACTGATATGGGTTACAGAAATAGCAGAATATCATAATGGTTCTCTGGAGGTTATTGAGGTACTCTTTTGCATCATGGTTGTCTGACATTATTAGAAATGTTTTTTATCTTATAATTGCTTATTTCCTAGAAATTGACCATGCCACGTTTTCAGAAATAGGAAGCTTCATTTGGTCTTATCTGCAAAAACCTGGTTTTGATGATGTTTCATAGCTTTATTTGAAGACATGTTCCTTTTCCCTTTTAATAATTAGGAGTTTTCAAAATAATGCTATTAGAATTGGAAGTCTAAAATCAGCAAAATTATAACTGTTTTGCTTCTTGAGTAAAATACTGTCATGTATGTAATGATATCCTATGGTAGTGTAATTCTTTAACATTTACAGTATTTCCAGTTTGGTGTAGGGTAGATAATATTGCCATCCTTTACACTTTAAGGTAACTCATAGAGTTTAAGTCAAGATTAGAAAACTGGAAAGGGCAGACCCAAGATTTTAATCTAGATTTTCTGGCTCTCAAGTCCTCCATTTTTTTCCACTTTAAATTATTGTCTTTCTATGTACTGTATGTTATTTCTGTATATTATCTTTCTGTCCTAATTTCTTTTGGTAACTTTGCAACTTGACCAAGTCAGAGTTGAATTTTTTTTCTCTTACAGGATACCTTCTAGTACCTCATCCATTCTAATTTTAAATATCTCTGGAGGATATAAAGCTTCTGTCACTTCCTCAGGAGACTGAACAACAGTCTGATCTTACAGTCAGGAAGTTTTTCCTTATCTTTAGCTCAAACTTTTCTTTTAAGTTGTCCTGTTACTTGTGTATACTTGCCATACCAGGCTAAATAATGTTCTCCTCCCTTTGTATGTTTATGATTGTAAATGGTTCAGACGGTTATCTTCCACTTTTTCCATTCCCCTAACCTTACTTATTCTTTGTTTAGCCAAGTTGTATATTCTCTGTTATCTATTGTCTAAAAATCAACCTGTCCCTCTTAATATTTTATGAGCGTTTCCCCAGTTGCTGTCCTAGTGCAAAACCTCTTTTACCCCTTAGTTGCCCTCCTACTACAAAATGTGGTATTCTGCATTTTATCTTGGCCTATATTCTAGAGAAGCAAGTTCCAACTTTAGATTTACTGTGATTCGGGAGGGGGGAGCCTTTGATTTTATCAAGGCATAGTCCAAAATTACAGGTAAAGAGTTCTCAAGATCATTTTAATTCACTTTTCTTTTAGATAGTTTTTAGAATGGTGTCAGAGACGTTACAGTCAAATGAAACAAACAAATGTATATAAACAGCATAATTACCAAATCAACTAATTAAGCAATTAATCATGTTAAAAGGCTTCTTTACAAAGCGATTGTTTCAAATATGAATGCCCCTAATGTAACAAATAGTATCAGTTATGTGACAAAAGGGTAGGGCCCAGAAATACTGTGTTAGAAGTCATTGTTGATTATAAATCAGTCAGAAGTGAAGAGATGTGATTGTAGCCTTAAAGTATCTATTGTAATATTGTAAAGTACATCTGGAAGTTATTTTTTTCCAGTGGTTTTTCAGTCTGTTACCTTAAATTGTGTGTCATTTTTTCCATTTTTTCGTTTATTAAGTTTTACCTTATTTTTTTGGTTTTCCCTTACTTCCATGTGTTAGTGAAAAGAAATAGGCCTGCAGTGCTTAGTAGTATTTTTCCCAGTAAAATGGACTATTGTTAAAATTGAAATACTGTTTTACTTTTTTTGCCAGTGTATTTACATGAATTGTTACTAATGACAAGAGACAGTAACAGAAGAAGTGCATATTTAAATTATTATAAGATACATAAGATTGTAAGCTCTTGACTATTTTATTAGTAGACCTTTTCCTTTGGTACTAATTTAGTTTAAAATTATTTAAGTAGATATCCTTGCTCATTTATAATTTTGGAAACATGCCAAATTTAGACCATTTTACTTTTTTACCTTAGAATATCTGGAAGTATCAAGATAGCCATATGTGAAAGTTGCTTATAAGAGACAGCTTCTAACTCCAAGAGAAGACTGTGAAGCTAGGTGGCTGGAATAATTTTCAGCTTTTTGATTCTGTAGAGGCAATACGTAATGGTCAGAGGCTATGCCTAAATTGCATAAGCATATTTTGTTGACTTTTAGTAAAAAAAGAGATGCACTAAGTTTACCTTATTGAAATTAGCACGCATCAATGCTGCTGACAGTTTAGATTCATGTCAAAACAGGATCTTTTACTAATTCAAGTGCTGAGTCCTGGTTTTTGAGATCATAGTCACATGACTGGCCTGGGTGGCTTCCCAGTGTCTAGGGACAAGCAAATCTAATGTCCAATGAAAAATTAGGTTTCCTGTCTTGGGACTGTGAGTAACAATTCATGGATAAATTCGAAATATATAAGAAAACATGATTTAGTTAATGCTTACAATTAGCCAGTTGTCACACGCATTTTCTTTTGCATTATATAGCATGTTATAGTCTTTTAAATATACTGCTCTGAGACTATAGTTTTGGTCAAATATTACATATAAATGCTGATTTTAGGTTCACACACTCAAAAGATCAAAGATGATTTTGCAGGTCTTTCATGGCTTCAAAAAATGTGGATTATTCTATTGTAGAAAAATTGGAGACTTCACCAGCATCTGAAGAAATTATACTGAAATTGACCATGTAATGCAGAAAGTGGTTATGTTGTCCAAAAGAGTAACAGATCCCCCAAATGACTTAATACGCATAGGAAATCCTATGAAGGTGCTTAGACATATCCTTCTGTGGATTTTAGATGGGTTATCTGCCTGTGTTCCTAATACAAGCTGATACATTGTGGTTTGCCCAGTACAGCCTCTGTGGTTTATTCAAAGGAAGTGGTTCTTGTGGGTGAAGATCTGATCTTTTTGGAGATTGTTGGTGGCACATGCACTGTCAGCTTATTTCCTGTTTTATTGGCTGTTTGGGCAAGACTTTCTCAGGGCAAGTAATGTTAAAGGGTTATTTAACTATTTCGTAGCATCGGGATAGGTGGCTATGATGCTGTGTTTCTGCGTCTTAGGTGATATGAGGGTTAAATGAATGTTTATAAAGTGCTTTGAGATCCTAAGATGAAAAGTGCAGACATGTTCCTAATCATTTGCAGGTTGTTGCTATGTTCAGATATTGCTCACTTGAAGTAAAAACATGTTCATATAGTAAAGTGTTACTCTATTGAAGTTGATTTCTGGAGCCATTCAAGTGGTGGTGTTTTTTTTAATCACCACAAGAATCATGGTTAGAATTTTTTCTTTTTTCTCTTCTTTCAACGCTCCTATATAATTTTACTCTACATGGGTTAACAGATACCTTGTCTCTAGTACTCGTTAAAGCTTGTTCACAAAACAATACTTTAGAGCAAGCTTCTTTGCCAGTTTAACTGGCATACTAAAATAATGAAATTGAGAGAATTTCCTTTTGAGATTAGTAACTGCACCATCCATACATAAAATTCTATGTTTGCTTTGCTGAAAGCTGAAAGTGAGCAAACTGATAGAATTGCATGTCAGAATGCTCCGTCCCCCCCCCCTTTTTTGTATTTAGCCTTTGACATTTAAAAAAAATTAACAATGAATATTTTAGGGGGAGAGGATTTCTTTAAAACTAAATTGTCAACTAATATTTGAGTTTCTCAATGGTAGGAGAATAGGTCGTATTCATTTTTAAGTAATTATTATTTGATTTATTATATTTTCATTCTTTTTTAATACCAAAGAGCATAAAGAAGGAAAAAAAATGGCCCAAATGATCCAACCACCCAGCTGTTGCTGCTCAGGTTAAACAGACACACACACACACACACACACACACACACACACACACACACACACACACACACACACACACCCCCACACCTCCCCCCCCCCATATATAATGGTATAAAAGTACCTTACCCGTATTTTACCCCATCCCTATAAACCCATTAGTTCTCAGACCTTCTCTCAGAGGTAACCATAGTTAAATTTTTTTGATTTATCTTCCAAAACAATTTTTAAGTATGTTAGCTTATAATTTTAATATTCCTTGCACCTACCCCATAGTAGGTGTATCTGTCAGCTCTTGCTATGTTATGCTGCCTTATTATCAAATTATACATCAGGTTATACTGCCTCATCATCAAATTTCAGTGCCTTACAGCCCTGGTTTATTTCTTCCTTACGTTACACTTTGTGAGCTGTGGCTTGACTCTGCAGCATTGCTTCACATGTCTTATTTTGGAACCCTGGCTGGAGGAGCATCTCTTGTCTGGTATATACCATTGTCATGGAAGAGGGAAAGAGCAAGAAAACTGATGGCAAATATGCAATGGCTCTTAAAGCTTCCACTCAGTTATGGTGTACAGCATATCAGCTCACATATCATTGGCCAAAACAAGTCATATGGTCAAGCTCACTGTCAGTAGGATAGGGATGTATACTCCCACAGGTGGCAGTACATGTCAAATGATAATAGGAAAGGGTGTATAATCCTCTTAAGGAAGGAAAGGGGAGGTTGAATAATTTGGAAGAGTAAATAGTCTACCACAGGATGTGCTCAATAAATGCTTATTAAATGGGTTGTTTTGAGTTTGTGAAAGTTTTTTTTTTTAAATGGGAAATTTAAAACGTATGTAAAGTACAGACAATGGTATGATGAACCTCCATGTTCCCATCATAAGCTTCAACAATTATCAATGTATGGACAATTTTGATTCATCTGTTTCCTTCCCCCACTCACCACCCCCACTGGATTATTTTGAAGCAGTTTCTGGATATCATGATTTTCTGCATAAATATTTCACTAAGTATCTTAAAAGTTGAAGTCTGAAAGTGTGATTTTTTTTTTAGTAGTAAAACATCACTGTCTAATAATTTGAGGTGAGGGTACTAGGGACTACTAGGTGTCAAGTAGGAGAGGATGTTCACGACATGTCTCTAGAATTTGACAGCTAGAACTTGTTTTGATTTTATTGTGAGTATTTCTGGAGGAGGCTAACAACAGAATGTCACCTACTTTTTCAGCCTCTCCTTTCTTTTATTTTTATTTTATTTTATTTTTGTGTAATGTATAGCAGAAGCAGGTAATTAACCTTTGTAAAAAATAACATTGCAACAGATTTGATTTGTAGGAGGTTTCATTTCTCACTGAGCCTCTATTGGAATGCTGCCAGTTGAAAGGAATCCCAGCTCTTAATGGCTCCCTGACTTCTGGGAGCTCTCAGTCAGTGATGTTATTTACCCTGGAGAAGAACATCAGAATCATTTATAAAAATCCTGTGTTCACTCATGCTATTTGTTGTGCAGAGAAGGATCTATTATATCTTTATGACGATCTCTAAGATGATATAAAAGTAAACAAATGAGTCTAATTTTAGTTTAGAAATCATTAGAGCCACTTTCAGCTGCTCAGGTTAGTGCATCTTGAGGGCCTTAAGGCTCTGTTTTGACTCAGGATGTCACGGATTTTATTAGCATTCAGTGTAATCAGTGAGTTTGTCATTTCCATGGTTGGGAGTATTAGGCATTGTTAGGGATCTAGGAGCATCAGTTTCACAAGGTATTCTTTTTGGGGAAGGGGTGTTAGGTAATAAACAGTGGTAAGCAAATTAAACTGGTATCTCTTCCTTTGGTTTGTAGATTGGCAGGTGACAATGAGGTAGTCAGAGAGAATTTATATAGTTTAGTGAATAAATAATTGTATAAAATATGATGGCAAATTTTTAGTATGGTATCACCATCAAATAAATTTTACTTCCTTAACTGGCTTTTTTTCACTGTGTACAGAGACACTTAAAGTAATCTTTATAGCTTTATAGTCCAAATAGCTTTGTTTTTCTTTAATTACATTATATTGCTACTCTTACTTCAGAATCCATGTAGGAACTACAGTATAAAAATGGCTGTCTCTTCAAAATTAACAAAAAAAATGGCTATCATTGGCTTGTAAATAAAATTATTTAAATTTGAGTTTTTCTTGGCATTGAATTGATTGTTTGTTGCTTGCGACAATATAGTCTATTTAAAATATAAATAAATATATTTTCCCCATGGAGAATAACTCTTTGACTTGCCATTAGTTGTATTATTTTCCTATTGTTGTATCATAGTCAAAAATATTAGTTTTCAGAGATAATAGTTTGTCATACAGGTTGAGCATTCCTAATCCAGAAATCAGAATGCTCCAAAATCCACAACTTTTTGGGCACCAACATGCATCACAAGTGGAGAATTCTACACATAAGTACTTAACACAAACTTTGTTTCATGCACAAAATTATTTAAAATATTATATAAAATTACCTTCAGCCTATGTGTATAATGAGTATATGAAACATAAGTAATTTTTCGTGTTTAGACTTGGGCCCCATCCCCAAGATATCTCATTAGGTATATGCAAGTATTCCAAAATCTGAAAAAACCCCAAATCCAAAACGCTTCTGTTTCCAATCATTTTGGATAAGGGATACACAACCTGTACCTTTGTCAGGATAATGTACTTTGGTTGCAGTTTTCTAGTTACTGTGTTTACCCAGAAGCCCTATGTGATTAGAATTCTTGAGACAGTGTGGTAAATTGGATGTGTTGCCTGGATGTGAACAGTAAAAAAAGAGAAGCTTCTCACCACGCAATTATATAATAGCTTAAAAGGATACAAATGGAATTAAGTCTAATATTATTTGGATAAATATTAGTAATTATATTGATTTTGACTCCCCAGTAGACTTTTTTTTTTGAGACTAGCTTTTTTTGTCTGAGATAACAAGTAGCTTTTAAAAGAAAAGATACTTCAGCCCTTTGTGTGTGTGTGTGTGAGTGTGTATTTATTTATATTTTTTGCACTTGTAAGAGAGGAGCAGTAGAAGGGAACTAAAGGAGGATGAAAAGAGCCTGAGTTTGGTGTGTCAGACTTGTATTAATACTTAATAGCTGGGAGAGCTTAGGAAAATTTATCTCTCTGAATAACAGTTTATTTTTCTCATCTGTAAAAATGGGAATAATAATACATAATTTGCAGAGTTGTTGTGAAGATTAAATGAGAATGTATTTAAATGTCTAGCACATAGTAAGAGGAGTCAGTTAGTCATAGTAGCTGCTAATGTTAAAACCTCACAAATTAGCTAGGTTTTTCTAAAATTTTTATCTGTGCTTGCAAAATGATTTCAAATTTATATGTATAATATTTTTAGCTGCTGCTGAAGTTAAGATAGTTTTTTTCTTTCCCTTGCTGTGATAATATTCCTTATCTTTTGTATTTCAAATTATAGGCTATTTTTAGAATTAAGATGTGTTTGGTAGTGAGGAATAGATTTGAAAGAGACAGTTTTTCAGTTCAGACTGTGGAACAATAACATCTGTAGTCACAAAATGGGTAAGATGTTTAGAATTGGCAGTAAACTTTTAACTCTGCCCTTGATCACTCAGAATTTGTCCAGTTCTATATTTATCAACCTTAGTTCATTTGTTTATTTATTCAGTAAATATTGAATGCCTGCTCTGTGTAGGTCACTGTCTTGACAGTTATTTTGGGCTCTTGCTACCTGCTGAATTATATTTAAAAATTAAGAAATTTGCCTGACAAAGTGATATTTATTGATCAGTTCTGAAGATTAAGGTAAGAAGTGTATTATGGGGAAGTTGTGGTATGAAATCATAATTAATGATTAAATTGATCTTATTTTCCAAGTTAAAATAATTAATGTGGCTACTTCTAATCACATACTGCCCTTTTGTTTTCCTTTTTACTTTATTTTTCAGTTAAATTATATTTTAGTGAGTTACCTAGATTGAAACGGAAAAGGCATTGGTATAAGTTGAAGTTTAAGAAGCTTTAGATGTTCCTTGCTTTTCAATAAAGGAAGTCGCATTTTATGGATTAGGCATTGTTTTAGTCACTACTTGAAGGAGAACCTCTCTGCTCGTTATCAACCTCTTTGAAGAGGGCAACTAGTTAGGCCTATACTTAGTGCATCCAGTGAAAATGTGGTAAGTATGGCCATGATTTGGTCAGGGAAAGACTCTGGAAATTATAGTAGTTTGATTAGCAAGACAGTATTTAAATCATGAGTTGTTGCTCTAATATTTTAGACTTTGAAAGGTGGCAGGATGTGATGTAGGTGAAAATGAACATTTAAAAAACTAGATGAAATTTAGTTCTATAAAGAAACTTGGGGTGTAGGAAAAGATCTTATGTTTATTGAATACATAATAAATATTTGGCACTGTCCTAGGTACTTTTCTGTGCATTGTCTTTTTAAATCTTCTCTGTAAATTCAATATTGTCCTTATTTTATTTTGTTTTGTTTTATTTTTTGAGACAAGGTCTTGCTCTGTCATCCAGGCTGGAGTACATTGGGGAGATTATAGCTCACTGCAGCCTTGAACCTCCTGTGTTATCCTCATTTTAAAACTGAGAAAAATGAGGCTCTGAGAGGTTCACTAAATTATTCAAGCTCACATAGTTTCAAAACAGAAGAGTTGTAGGCATTATGACTCCAATGCCTTTTTTTGTGCATGTGTGTGGGGGGGACTACTGGTCTCAGTCCTGCCTATACTGACTGGGCTATCTAGATCAGTCAGTTGATCTATTGAATCAGTTGGATGAAAGCCAGAAAGTGGATTTTGTCTTCAGCAACGCCATTGAAGTGTTGTCTTCAGATTATAATTTTATATCCTCTTCTTTCTGCTCTTAATCACCTATTTACCTGTTTCCTTTTCCACGTCTGACAAGAGGGATTTTTTGTTTCATTTCCTCTAAAGAATGACTACATTATGTTTAGGTTTGTTATTCATTACTTTAAATATACACACATATGTAAACATTAGACTTTTTTGTTGTCTCATCTGTATTCCTATAAATCATTTTCCGTCCTAATTATTTAAAAATTCTTCTAAGAAATTTAAGGCCTAAGTCATATATTGTCTGGTATTATAAGAGCACAGTGTGGTAAGAAGTGACTCCCCAAAATTGTTATACTGAACATGTAAGGGGAAAAAAGGGCAGCAAATGCTTTCTAACAGTGGGCAGTCAGTCAAGCATAAATAATGTAAGTAAACTGGGTGGCAGTTTTTTCTTAGCAAGAATTTATGTTTGTGTAAGTGTCGATGGAGATAATATTTTCTTTTGCCTTGTTATAGGAGTGATCTTTCCTTCTTTATCATTCAGTTTATATTTTCTACCATTTAAAGAAAAAAGCAATCCCATTTATTATAGCTATAGATTCATCTTTTGAGCCACAAAACATTGTTACTTTTAATTGTTATTTCTTCTTTGTAAATGATCTTTTTTCCCGTTAATGACTTTCTGTGAGAGGAATCATTTTAGCCTAGTCACTTTTTATGCTGTAACACAGAGAGAAAATTTGCGTAAGAGATATTTAGGTGTGTTATGTTTTAACCTCACCCTCTCTGGCTATAAATTGTTTTCTTACATTGTCTCAGTAACCCTAGAAAATCTAGAATAGAGGTAGGCAAATAGTTGATGGTTTAAAAAAGAAGCCTACAAATTAAATCTTTTATTGAATATGTTCTAGGAGAGAAAGACTAGAGAATTGTAATTTGAGAATATTACTACATTTAAGAT
Source organism: Lemur catta (assembly GCF_020740605.2). NCBI lineage: Eukaryota > Metazoa > Chordata > Mammalia > Primates > Lemuridae > Lemur > Lemur catta. The sequence goes on along the minus strand of NC_059134.1, from coordinate 20,152,445 downwards.
TTGCAAAGAGGCTACATGCAAAAGTCATTGCTCTTCCAAGCATTCTTATAGATGTAGAGACTTTATAGCCCTTAGGGAGATCTACAGACATCCGCTATGCTGAGAGCTGGGAAGCTGCTTTTTCCCATGCTTGTAGCCTCTCTGTGGGGTAAAGGTCTGTGAGTTTTGCATAAATATTTACCATATCTCATTTTAGCTAGCATTGCTTCCTCACACTGTTAGCAATGAGACCTTTGCTTATCCAGCTTGAAAAATTTACTGTTATCGATATGACTAATCTGGAGAATGTTCTGTCATCTTTGAGGGTTGATGAAGTTAAAAAGTTAGGTTTGAAAAAATAATGAGAGAATAAACAACCAATTCACAGTCGATAAATAATTTGGTTATTATAGAAATATTTTCCTATGCTTGTTTTTTGTATTTGTTAAATGAAGTTTTTAGTACACAAACAGCATAATTCACTTTAGTCTTGTCATTTTTATATATTTGTTTGTATGATAATAGTAGTAGTTTACATTTGCGTTCACTATACTTTTACAACTGTTCCCTCATTTAGTAACAATAATAAGCAGCTTCCACATATAAAGCATCATTTTGGGTGCTTTATAAACATTATATTTAATAGATATAGTAACTGTACAAGGCAGATATTATTCCTATTTTTACAGATGAGAAAAAAATTTACATTCAAAGACATTCATGGGCTACTTCAGTATTTCCCAGCTAGACAAATTTTGGAACCAGGTTTAAAATCCAGGCCTTTTGCCTTTTGGTTCATTGTATTTGGCTGTACCCAAGTTTAGGTAGATATATATATATATATATTTTTTTATGAAGTGAGAATTCAAACACAAATAGAAAGTATAAAATTCAAATGAGAAGATTCAGCCAAATCTTCATCCATTATTTATTTAGTCTCTTTTAATCTAAATTACAGCAGCAGCTGCTTAATTGTGTTCTAGGGAACATCCAGGACACTTTAATAAGAGTGATTTTTTTTTTTATGAGCCCTACATTCAGGCATTCAAAGCAAAAGGTAGAATGTAAAATGGAAGTAATGTGTAACCACCAGACTTTGATATTGTTAGTAAAAGAAAAATCCAATTTATTATTTAAACAGGTCTGATCTATTAGTCGAAAACAGTCCAGTTTTTGCAATTTCATATGATTCAACCTGGGAGCAATCTATCAATGTAACTGTATCTTAGATCATGTCATTACTCGGAGGATTCTAATTTCAAATTTTTGTGTTTGTCTCTCTCTTACCTTCTACTTCTCTTCCTCCCCATACCCTTTTGCATGTACTCTTTGCCTTCATTGTCATCACTAGGCTTCTATCTCTACTGTCTTACCCCATCTAGGTCCTCTGCTTTTCCTCAGCTTTTTATTTTTTCTGGTTGAATCCTTTTGCCATTCCCTGCAATTTTCTGACCTGTAGTAGATACCCAATAGGCTTCTTGGATTGCTTATTATTTTTCTTTAGAGTAGCCTAACAAAAGATATTTCAAAGATGGTACCATCTATTTTGACCTTTCTCACCTTTTCTTTACTAGGAGGTAACCCAACTATTAATCTCTCCATTCAAAATACATTTATTGAATGAAAATTATGTGCTAAGTCTATAATGTTTTATACATATTATTTTACTTAATCCTCACAATGACCCTGTCAGGATAATGGGTTTTATTGTATAATCATTTACAGGTGAAGAAACAGAAACTTAAAAAAGTTTAAGTAGCATGCCTAGTGAGTGGTAAAACAGGTTTTAGTCAGAATCTGTCTGACTTCCCCACCTGCACTCTTAAACACTATTCTATTTTACCAGATACAGTCCGTAGGTAGGTACTGTTGCTGCCTCCTAGGAACTTCTAGTTTAATAGAGGGAGGGAGACAGCTGAGTGTACAGGATACAGGGAGGACTCAAAGGAGAAGAATTACTACTTTTTGGATAGATCAGAAACAGCTCCATACAGATGAATACTTCTACTGAATCCTAGAAGGTGGGATGTAGTTGCCAGACAGGTGAGGGATTGAAGGACATTTCAGGTAAAAGGAGCAATATAAATAAAGGCATAGAGGTGAAATATTTTCTAGGAACTGCCTGTAGTTCAGTGTGGCTACAGCATGGAAGTTGATTATGGGCTCAGCAGTTGGCAAAGTTGGAGTGATAGGTGGTACCAGATTATGGAGGGCCTTTTATGTTGTTTTAAGGAGTCTGGGTTTTAACCTCTGGATTGTGGAGAGCCACTGAAGGTGTTCAGTCAGGAAGATAAGAAGATCAGTGTTATGGTATAGAAAGATCATTTAAGTGGCAGTGTGAAGAGTGAATTAGTCTTGAGAAGCAGTTTCAGGGGCAGAGAGACCAGTAAGAAGACATTTTTCAGAATCCAGATGAAAAATGATGAAGTCCTAAATTGAAGTTGTAACAATACATTTAAAAGAGAAGAGACAGACAGAGTTATTAAGAAGATATTAAGAATACCAGTAGGATGAAAAGGTGGGTGGTGAAAGTGTGGGCCTTTCTGGCTCGTGTGCTTGAGTGGGTGTTGGTTCCATTCACCAAGATGGGGAATATAAAAGGGAAGAGGCAGGGTTTTGTTTTGTTATTTTTTTTTGTTGTTGTTGACGTGTTAGATGGAGAATGGAGAGGAGAACAGATGTAGTAGGGGATAGATTTAGTTTAAGGTGTTATATTAGTTACCTATTGATGTTTAATAGATTATCCCCACACAATAAACTTGCCTTATCTAGTACAGTAGCCACAAGACAAATGTGGCTATTTAAATTTAAATTAGTTAAAATTAAATAAAATTGAAAATTCAGTTCCTCAGTCACACTAGTCACATTTCAAGTGTTCAGTAGCCATGTGTCTCTTGTGGTTACTGTACTGGTTGTTGGTCATAGAACATTTTAATTATTGCAAAAAGTTCTTTTGAACAGTGCTGCCAAACATTTCTTATTTCATAGAGTTTAGTATGATTAGGAATCTGGGAGCAACTTAGCTGGGTGGTTCTGATTCAGAGTTTCTCATGAGGTTGCAGTAAAGATGTCTGCTACTAGAAGCAAGGACTTCGGTCATCTGAAGGCTCAACTGCAGCTGGCTGATCACTTCCAAGGTGACTCACTCATGCTGGGCAAGTGAGTGCTGATTAGGAAGCCTTGGTTCCTCTGTTGGTAGGTGGACCTCTCTATAGGGAATGTTTGAGGCAACTGGCTTTGCCCAGAGTGATTGTAGACAGAGAGGGAGGTGGAAGCTGTGATAACTTTTGTGAGCTGATCTCAGAAGTCACACTCCGTCATTTCTGTAACATTCTATTGGTTACACAGGTTAGCTCTATTCACTGTGGGAGGGAACTATACAAGGACATGAGTACCAGGAGGCAGGAGTCATTGTGGGTCATTTTGGAGGCTACCTACTACAGATACTTCTGGAATATCCAAGTGCAAATGTCCAGTGGGCAACTAGGTGTGTAGGAGTGAAGTCTTGGCTACTGTTATTTGTGATGGTAGTTGAAGTAATTTGAATAGGAGAGATCAACAAGTATGAGGTTGCACCAGAAAGACAGTTAATATGGTATCTTGGGTCACATGTGTGGGGGAGGACAGAAGTGCTCTCAAAGGCTACTGAGGAACAGTTACAGAGAAATAGGAGGAGAACCAGGAGAACAGACTATAAAGGAAACATGAAGGGATAAAAGTTGAAAGTAGAATGTAATTAATATTGCTAAGCAGTCAAGAGTAAAACTTAAGAGATTCATTCTTCCAAAAAGTATTTCTTGAATGCCTATGCCAGGACCAGAGAAAGATTCATAGATGAAAAAGACAAAGTCTCTAATAACACATACTACAACCTGAGGAAACATGTTTGGGAAAGTTTCTTAAAGGAATGTAATATCATAATGTAGAACCTCTTTAAAAGGGTAAGAAGGAATTGAGTTGGGTATTTTAGGGGTGTGTGTGGAGTGGTGGTGATATGGATACTATTAATAAAATGGACATTTTAGTCTGTGTTATGTGTAGGATATTGCTAGGTCATGAAGTTTGTGATGAGGGAAAATGGTGAGAAAAGAGGCCGAGGTCCAATTAGAATGGTCTCGAATTCATGTTAAGGAACTTGCCTTTATCCCATAGACTGTTTCTGATAATCAGATTATTTGGATGCTACCTTAAGGATTTGCCATAGTCTTATAACCCCTGAACTATAAGTTACTTAATGTTTTTCTTTAAGTAACATTACTTTTTAAACTTTAAGTCCATTTCCAAAGGAAACTTCATCTCATTATTATGAATAGAAAACCAGTAGTTTGCCAAATACAAAAAGCACCAGAAAAAATACAAACTATTATTAAATTAAAAAACAAACTATTATTAAATTTTAAAAATTAAGCATGAAATACAGCAGTGGATCCTTTGATTTGCAGAAATGCCTGCCTGAAAATAAGTTCCTTACTAAGAAGACTACTTTTGGTCAGTTAGCAATAAAGGGTTTTTTGTTTGGGTATTGTTTGATTTATAACTAAGATGTGATTTAAGGTTATTAGGACATTTTTAACTTTTGATGTTAACAAGCACCAAGAATCCCAACTATCAAGTACTCATGTTTGGAAAGAGCATAATACAGTTAATGGTCAACTTTAGTTTACAGTCAAACACTAATAAAAATTAGGTCTTTTGTTCCAAGAAGCCATCTAAAGAAATTTGTAGAATCTATTCTTCCGAGTGTGTCAAGTTATTTATTAGACATCCATGACATGGAAAAAGGGGTTTCTTGTCCACTCTTTGCTGCCATCCAGTTGGGGAAAATTCTTGTGAAAATCATGAAATCTTTCAAGCATCTTTTATAATATTCAGAATATTTCCAGTGAGTTTTTCAGAGGAATCCTTAGCAGTCCTTTCAGAGAGGGAAAAGAATCCAACTCACCTATGTACCTCATATTTTAGTTTTGCAGTTATCTTGTCCACTTTGTTTTGTACATGGAATACTTAAACTTGTCAGGATACATTTAAGTTGTTCACATGAGCAGATATATTTGTGAAGATAGGCTTATTTGCAAAGCTTGTTTCAGTCATGCATATGATCTCACAAATTGAAGATTTCTTCCAGAAATGCCTGAAATTCTTCCTGCAGCTCAAATAATTGTGTCAAGAGTTTTCCACTCTTTCTGCCAAACTCTATATGTAGCTCCGATTTAGTTAAATGGGAAATACTTTTATAAGATTTTTAAGAAATGGTTCTGAGCTATAATGGCTGACAAAAGGCATGCGAATAATAATGTTAGAAATGCTGCTAAAGTGCCAGGAAAGAGTATCATGCTCAAAGTTAAAAGTTTTGAAGTGTCTTAAGCCGGCTCAGTACGTTTAAGGAGTGATTGCAGGAAGCATGTGGTAAAGAGGTGGTTGGTCATTTAGGAATTCATAAAGTCCTATAACATGAAGGGAAGCTAAACATTATCAGGTCTTAGATGTGACCAATATATTTAAGAAACAGAAGGGAGAGAAGCCAACAGTTGAAATCACTTAGCTAACCTCAATTTAATGGACTCCATTTCCTCTTTAGAGCACAGTGAGTTAAATGCTTTGTGTTAGTAGGCTATTTTGTAGTATGTTTGAATACTTCTTCTTACAGTTGAATTGTATAATCTTAATCTGTTGTATTGGAATTAGGCATTTTAGTTAAATATTATGAAAACTGATGAAATAGCACAAAAAGAAAATTATTTCTATGAAAACTGAGTGTGTGCTTTGGAAACATGAGTAGAGACTTGTCACTGAAGAAATGGCTGTCAAATTAGATGTTGATAAAAAACAATTATTAGCTATTTGGGAAGTATAGTTAGATTATTATGAGTGTCTTTAGTTTCTTGCTTCACTGTAAGGAAACTGAAACAGGAAATAAATCATAGCTGATAATATTTTAGTATAGTTTATACAAGAAAGGTAATGGGACACTCCAGTCAGTAGACCTTTACTTAAAGAAAAAGGCCTTGATCCTACATCTTAAAATTGGCAAAATAAATGTACATTTATATTTTTAAATTGAAACAAACTTTAAGGTATATATTAATAGTTTTTAATGACTTCCTGCTTTAACTGCTCTTTTCCATTAAGTAACCAACCACTGGTACCAATGGATTGGTTAAGACAGTTTTTACTGTGTGGGTCAAGGTGTGTCCTGACTGTAGGTGATTTGAAGATAAGGAAACAGGAAATGCCTCCTTTTTGAGGCTGCCATAATGACCAGGTTACAGGTGTCCCAATTTGGTGTACCCGTTCCCAGGAATGTTTTACTTACATTTCATTTTTAATATTTTAAGATTTAATAATAGTTTACATTTTTCCCCCTATTGTTGCCTTCTATTTGTGGCAAATAGTACTGGTTTTCTATTTTTAATAGTAAGATAAGGTTTCCTTTGGAAATGAAAGTAATGTTACTTTTAAAGAAAAACATTAAGTAACTAATAGTTCAGGGCTTATGTGACTGTGGCTAATCATTAACATAGTATTATATTTTAAGTATGGGAAACAATAGCCAACAGGATAAAGGCAAGTTCCTTAACATGAACTCACTTCTTGGCCTTTGTCTAATTTTTCTAGCCTTATGTTTCACCACTTTCCCTTATCACAGACTTGATGTTGACCAAGTAGGGGCTGCCTTTTGTCAAAGAGAGACCCCCAAACCACATTCAGAAGATGGATGGTAGGTAGGGGATTTGATAGCTCTGAGGACAGTGCTTTGGATGGAAGAACATCATGGAATTTATTTTATTTTTTCCAGCTTTATTGAACTTGACTGTTTTATTCACTTTTTTTTTTTTTTTTTTTTTTTTAAGAAATGAGGTCTCCTTATGTTGCTCAGGCTGGAGTACAGTGACTCTTCACAGGCACAATCATAGCACACTGTGACCTTGAACTCCTGGGCTCAAGTGATCTTCCTGCCTCACCCTTCTGAGTAGCTGGAACCACAGGTGCATGCCACCACGCCTGGCTCTTCTTCACTTTTTTGTTCCTAATACCTGGAAGAAATAGGCATTCAGTAAAAATTTGAATAGATGAATGAATTAAAAAATAAATGTAAAGAGTTGTAGTGGCATAGCATAAGGCTATATTTTGGGCACCAAGCAAAAATATTTCAGAAAAACCCTGGAGGTCATGCTATGTTGTGCTGGGAACGTAATTTTTTTTTTTAATTGCAATTTAAACAAATAATGTTAGAGAGGGTTGTGGTAAAGCAGTGTTTCTTATACTGTGCATTTGAGGATATAAATTATTTTAAACTTTATAGAAAATAATTTGACAATACAGTTCAAAAGCCTAAGAAAAATTTGAACCTTTTGATCTTAGTAATGCCAATTTTGGTATATCTCAAGACATTAAGGAAATACAGGTTTAACTGTCAATTTTTATACAAAGATGTCAACCACACCATTATTTTAGCAGGGGAAAGAGGAACCAATCTAAGTCTAGTGCCTCTGAAGAGGTAGCCGTAGAAACTGTGATGACAGGGAGCTCCTAGGGGACTGCTGTTAATAAATTACTGTACGTTTGATAAAATATATGTTAGCATTAAAGACATTTTTAAGTAAAACTTAATGGGGAAGTGTTCATGGTATGTGAAAAGTATGAGATAAAACTTCAGTATAATACCAGTTATGTTTTTAAAAACATACACACAATGCTTTAAAAAAAGACTTTTAGCACATGTTTAACAGTGTTTCTGTGTTGTGAGCTTATAGATAATTTATTTTTATTTTTTTTGTCCGAGCCCTAGCTAGGAATATTTTATTCTTTATACTTATCTATATTTTCTAGGCTTTCAACAATGAATATATATATTGCTTTTATAATGAGAGCCTTTTTTGTTTTTAAGTAAATACTGTATTTAGTTTTTATTTGATCTTTATTTTAATGAAAAGGTAGCTATGATAGTAACCTGATAGATAATTGGAGGGAAGTAATTCTTGAGACTAGGCGTGCAGATGGAAGGCTGTAATGGGAGATATCACCACTAGGGCAGTGGTGATAAGATTGCAGAGGACTGTGGTGACCACTAAGACATAGGAATAAAGGAAGAAGAGGGATCTAGGATGACTCCCAAGTTTCTGGATGTTTAATATAAATGTAATGAATTTGAAATGAAAGTTGGGTTAAAAAAATTCTTATTTGGGGAAAATTTAAATTTAGTGAGGTCATTATCAACTTTAAGTTCCTCTTTCCTTACTTCAATTCTTTAAATCCTATATGTCATCAGAGATTCTATTTCCATTTTGTGAAGGTTATGAAGAATAAATAGATGATAGGACCATGAAGGTATTGTTTCTGACATCTGTCTCTTTATGGATGCCAGTTGGTGGACCTGGTTATCTTCATAAGTATTAGCTGATTCACTCACCAATTTATATGCACCCCTCCTGAAGCAATAAGCTTGGTTGAAAAAGGCCCCTTCTGAGTAGGGAAGGATAATTTTTAGGTCAAATTATAGAAATTACATGTATCTCTGGTAGCACTTCCAACAACAAAATAAGTAGGCAGGAAAAATGATCCTGGCAACTATTCCTTCATTAAGACTCTGGAGAAAGGTTCAATTTAAACCAGAAAACAATACTAAAGGGATCTTTTTTGAGGACCCAAAGTTTAATTTAAATTTAGATACATTATCTGCTTTAGGAGAGTTACTTTAAATTCATGCCATGCTGTGGGCAATAAAATAATACAGTGAGTGCTCTGTTGTTGCTGTTCAAATATGGAGTTCCTGATTTTTCCATGAACATATTGGCTGATCTCCTTTTTCTGCCTGTGAACAATAGGTAAAGTAATATGACCACAGTCTGATCCCAAAAACCTGACTCAAGTTTCTTAATTCTGAACTTGCCCATCTTTCCCTCTCCAAGGTCACATGATAACATACTTCTATCCAACATAGGTGAATAGAAATAAATAGAAAGGAAAATATATTTTACTAGTCACTGCTATGCTGTGTTAAAGTAGAGTTGAGTAGTTTTAAGAAGCTTAATTGCTGTCCAACAGTCTTACTGTATCTGATTCTTTTGGTACTTACTTACACAAGTAGGGATCACACAGCATGGAAAGGAAAGAAAATCTGTGTTTCTGCTGTTCACATCTCAGAACTGTTGTGATATGTGAATCTCTGTTAAACCTTTCCTATAGTTTTTGGAAAAATTTGCTAACGGGAGTTTTCTCAATGATTACAGAATAGGATAAAAATGATTTTTTTCAATGCTTGTTTAGATGCTGTTTAGATTCTTTCAATAATAAAAATCTGTTAGAGTATTTTTTTAGCAGTAAAATAAGACCCAAAGATTCCATTGTGGAATAGAAAAGAAAACTTATATGGAATTTAAGATAGTATTCTTATATTTTAGTAGCTTTTTATTAAAGGAAATCAGCATTTGTTTATTACCTGGTACATTCTAAGTACTGGGCTGTGTGCTTACCTCATTTAATCCTGACAACATTCCTGTAAAGCAAGTATTTAGTTTAATCACTTGTGAGGAAATTGAGGTTCAGTGAAGTTCAGTAAGCTGCTCAGGTCATACACTGAATGGTTGTCCCAGGTTTTCACCTTAATCTGACCAATACCAAAACCCATTCTTTTCTACACATTTCCCTTTTAGAAAGGTTTTATGATTAAATGTCTCCTGGCCCTTAAATTCTTCCTGTTTGCCACTACTTACAATATAGGTAGTCATTCTTTAAACTACTGATAAACAACTGGTTTTGTCCTTAGTGTCTAGCTGTCTCCATAACAGCATCATCTTATATCGTGACTAATGACTAAAGTAGTGTATGCTAAAATCTTTTATTTTTAATTGAAAACTTATAATAAATTTCAGAGAGAAAGGAGAGCTATTTCAGAGCTGGTGCTTATTGTAAGTTTTAGAGAGTTAAGCCAGTGAACTGCTGCTATAAGCCATTTAAACATTACATTTATCATTTTCTAGAGATTAATTGGAGTGATGCAGTTTCAACAACAGTAGTTTATTTTGGGGGTATACAAGAATGTTTTATACTTTAAGCTAATTAATTCTAAATTAAAAAAAGGAAAAACCCACAAAAGCTGTGCTTTCTGGGTGTTGTTAAACAGAAATCTCAATTTCACTACAACATCTAAGTTTTGTTTTTTCCCCTCATTTTACTTCACTGTGAAATATGGCAAGTAGAAGACAAAAAAAGAAAATGATATGATGAGCATCCTTGTACCCACCACCTAGCATCATCTTTTTGCGGGGAGAGGTGAAGGAATAAAAATTACAGATAAAAGTTCAGGCTTTCCTTGGTACTTTCTCTCATCTTACTCTCTTCTCTCCTTCTCCAGAAGTAAACAATATGGGAAATTTGATGTTTATTGTTTGCATGCATGTTTTTATACTTTGGCCACATAGTTATGCATCTATAAACCTTATGGACTTTTTAGCACATTTTTAAACTTTATAAAATTTGGATTCATGTCATATATATTCTGTAACTTGTTTTATTAACAAAGTATTAAGATATCAATAAATATTACTAATTATAAGTATTACTAATTATTAATAATAAATATTAATGAAATATTACAAAGATGGTATGAGGTAGGGATTGAGCTTTATTTTTCCGTATGGATAATCATCTTGCCCCATTCATTATACAGTCCATTTTTTCCCTATTGATTTGCAATGCCATCTTTGTCATAGATGGTGTTTCCATAATTTATGGGTTTATTTCTGACCTTTCTTTTCCACTGGTTTGACTGTTTCTATAGCAACACCAAACTGTTCAAGTTACTTCAACTCCATAAGCATAGTAAAGTTTCCTTACCTAGTTTTTCTTCTTCAAAATTTTCATTGCTATTTTCTTGGCATTTTCTTTTTCCATGTGGATGTATTTCCTCTTTTGTGACAAATAAACCTAATTTTACTGCCATTAAATTGAAATAATATTGTTTACATGGGTTTTAATACAATACTGGGGACAGTGTTAACAGCAGTTTCATAAGTGAAAGAGCAATTTTTTAAGGCTTTTCTAATGACTATTAGTAAAAACCTGAGGGGATAACATAAAGCAGGGGTCTTCAACCTATGCTGAGTTGTGTAATTATTTCATTATAGCTTACAGTGTAATAAAAATAGAAATAAAGTGCACAATAAATATAATGTGCTTGAATCATCTCAAAACCATCCCCCGCTTCCCCAGTCTGTGGAAAAATTGTCTTCCATAAAAACGGTCCCTGGTGCCAAAAAGGTTGGGGACTGCTGACGTAAAGCATCACTCACCAAAACTGATTATTTGGGAAAACTAAGCTAATGTTACTTAGATAGCTTATGATCTAATATGTAAGGCACTAACTTGGATTGTAACCTAGAGCAATGATGCTTTCAACGTTTTTAAGTTAATGAGTATGAACTTTTGAATATTAGAATTTTTGGTGAAACCCTTAAGGCCACTAAAACTTTCAAGGGAACATTAGATAAGTAGTAGTAACTACAAGGTAACCACTACTGCAGTAAAAACACATTATAGTTATATATGAGTTCGCAGCTATCTCTATTTTGCTAGTCACTTGTAGCACTACAATCTGTTTGAGTAGAACTGTTTACTCTCTGATCTGCTCTGATCATGTTTTATTTTGTATTCAGGAACCAAAATATTTATATGTTCTGATAGATATACCATCTTTAACATTGGCTTGAAATTTTTTAATGCCTCTGACTTGTAGTTGTTTGTGCTTCACTACACACTGTGTCCTATACTGGCCCAGTATAAAGTTTTTTTTGACAGATCTTTTTACCAATGTGTTTTTAATCAGTTTACTTTGCAGGATTCAGGTCTGCTCTCAAACACATCTAGGCAAGTGACCAGTGGAGTATAGGAATGCTTTCTTAGTTAACTCTCTGCATTTGAAAGATTTATTTATGGAAGACTGAAGCTTATTTTTTAGATGGTAAGACAGGTGCTCAATTTTTATGGGGCTTTTTCCCACAAAATTTTCCAACTTTTTTTAGTGAGCAGACAGGATTTGCCATCAGATAGGCCTGAGTTCAGATCCTGGCTCTACCATTTGTTAGCTGAGTTACCTTAAAAAAGTTACATAGCCTCTCTAACTTCGCTTTTGTCTCTTTATCTTCAGTATCTACTATAATATTTACTTGGGATTTTGAATGATAGTTTTAGTTATCAAATTGTAGCTTGTTGGTAATTTTTTGTTTCAGGGTGATCTAGCTGAGGGAGCTACCCCTAGAATTAAAAGTAAATGCAGACAAAAAAAGCTATTCAGGATTAATCTATTCTCAAACAAGATTTTTTCCTGAGTAGTCTTTTTTTAAAAGTATAACAATATTTTAAAATAACTGTTATGTAAAATTTTAACACATTGCCACACTAGAAAAAAATTTTTTTCCTTGGGGGCCACAGTATTTTGTTACGAAAATAGAATAAAAACTTCAAAAACAAAACGATTCTTTCTAATTTAATGAAAAATTTGTTATTGACTTATATTCATTTAATCCACATTTTTAGAATTAAATTGTCAATATGAATTGTAACAATAAGTACATTAACATGTTAGATTTTCGCAAACCAACTGCAGGGTTTTGCCCAGATTTTGCTTCACTAGGCCCTGGGCCCAAAACCAGCGTGAGTTAACTACAACTCACATGGCAGTTAATGTGTTAAACATATATAAAAATTAGAATAGCATAATGAACCTTCAGTAGCCTGTTACCAGCTTCACTTTAGATTAATCTTTTTCAACCATACAAGATAAAAAGTGACAAGTTCCCTCCTCTCTCCCACTTGCCTAATCTGATTTACCAGAGGTAGCCACTATTAAGTTTCTTTACACAAATGAAATGACCCCATAGGTACTGTTTTGTAATTTGAAATTTTCATTTAGCAGTTATTTCTCTGTGAGCACCTATGCTCTGTGGCTGTGCAATTATATAGCTTGTGTAACAATTTATTTAACTAGTAGAGTAATGATGGGTGGTAGGACTTCAGGGTTTTTCCCTTTGTATGCTCTTCATTGAGCAGCTATTATTTTGATAATGATGGCAATTAAAAAAGTACTTAGAGAAAAATAACTAAAATATGAAAAAATGTATTTTTAGGGATACACATAGCTAAGTGTCCTTATTGTACTTCCTTTAAGTATAATCTAGTGGCTCTCATTAACCAATTCCTTCATGGTTGTTTCTGCGTGTCCTATGATCATTTCAGATTGCAACCATTGTTAAATGTAGATATTTTTTTTGTCATAAAAAGGAATTGCCTGGTTAGAACTTTCAAAAAGCAAGTCTAACAGTTGCATTGCTGGGGGTATTTTATCCTTGGATATGGAGGAAAGATTCATTCCTTTTGATTTCGTGACCTGTAAAGAGTAGGTACTTCTAGAGATGTGGTTGGGTTGCTGTGTATGGCTCATTGTGTGTATGAACATTATGACACTTGCTAGAAACAGCTTCATTGAGTTACTAAACATCTCTAGCTGATTTTTATGCTTGGTTCACAAAGATAAGGATCAATTTCCTCTTGAATGAATGGCCTTATGTTAGCTAAATATGGATTTTAAATATGTGTTATGACAAAGGTGATTTTCCTCTAATATAGCGTAGAGCAAATTAACTTCCAATACGTAAAATTGACCTAGTGAATTTTAGTTTAATGATCTCAATCCTCATGTAGATGCAAACTTGGAAAAAAGTATTTCTTAAAACTTATTTCTTTTTCTTTCTATTTTTTTTTTTTTTTTGAGACAGAGTCTCGCTTTGTTGCCTGGGCTAGAGTGAGTGCTGTGGCGTCAGCCTAGCTCACAGCAACCTCAAACTCCTGGGCTTAAGCAATCCTCCTGCCTCAGCCTCCCGAGTAGCTGGGACTATAGGTGTGCGCCACCACGCCCGGCAAATTTTTTCTATATATATTTTTAGTTGGCCAGATAATTTCTTTCTGTTTTTAGTAGAGATGGAGTCTCACCCTTGCTCAGGCTGGTCTCGAACTCCTGAGCTCAAATGATCCGCCTGCCTCGGCCTCCAGAGTGCTAGGATTACAGGCATGAGCCACTGCACCCTGCCCGTTATTTCTTTTTAAATTGTGAAAAATAATACGATAGTTATAGCAAAGAATATGCTTTTATAACTAACTGATTACATTCAGTCATACATATCAGTGATTCAAATCACTAACACGGTTCTATTAAGTTAAATTCACCATATCACATACAGGTATTCTGTACTTTGAAATTTCAAAAATTTTTGGTAATCAACTCAAAGTTTTAAGGGGCACACTAATGATTTGCTTTTACCCACCACATCGTTTTCAGATATGTCAAAGAAATGAAGGAGATGATATTTCACTTCAGTTTCAGTCAAGATTAAGAATGAAAAGATAAATGGCCTAAATATCTAAGAGAATACTTAATTTAAACTCAGGCATGCTCAGACTGACCCGATCTCTTTCTGCCCTTCCTCTCCTATAGTTAGACACTGTATGTCTCAGATTTTAAGCAAAGTTAGTATTTTCATCATGGAAGCTGTGAACATTCATTAACAACTGGTTTTACTTTGAAACTTACATAGCAAACACCAAAGAGTGAATTGTTGCTATAATCCATGGGAGTCTTGAAATTGACGTCAAAACACCAGTACAGCTGTATAAGCAGTGGGAAGAGTATTTTTAACATCCTTGTTAGATTATCTTTTTAACCTTTCTTTTTATGCTTTCCTTTTTTCCATTAAATAATTAAAGGCTTTATCATATTTTATATCAAAGATGTAATGATATTCTTAAAATAACACTGTACAAGTATTTTCTTGATTCCTTTCCCCTTTGCAACTTTTCTTTGCCTGCAGTGTTCTAAGTTCTTCTGATAAGATGGGCTTTTTTTTTTTTTTGTAAAAAGGGTTTGTTTTTTAGAACAGGGTTAGTGCTACAGAAAAATTGAGAGGCTGGAGAGGAACGTATACCCCATATTCACACTCAGATTCCCCTATTATAATATTAACATATTATATTATGGTACATTTGTTACAGTTAATGAACCAGCATTAACATTAATATTAACTAAAGTCTGTAGCTTATTCAGACTTCTTTAGTTTTTACCTATTGCTCTTTTTCTGTTCTAGAATACCACATTGTATTTAGTTGTCCTGTCTCCTTAGACACTTTTTGGCTGTGATATTAATAGTTTCTCAGACTTTGCTTGTTTTTGATGGTCTCGACAGTTCAGAGGAATACTGGTCAGTTTTATCGTAGGGTGCTCCTATATTGGAATTTGATGTTTTCCTTATTATTAGATGGAATTATGGGTTGTTGGAAGGAAGATCACAGAGGTAAAGAGTCATCTTCATCATCTCAAACCAAGGGTACATACTGTCAACATGATTTGTGATTATTGTTGATGGCCTTGATCACCTGGCTAAAGTAGTGTTTATCAAGTTTCTCCCCTGTAAAATATTGGAGTTCTGTTGGGAATATCTTAGTGAGTTTTGTGAGTTGCTCTGGTAATTGCTGGGGTTTTAGGTATTGAGGTAAGTCATCATATCAATATACCTCTCATTGAAATGTTAAATATTTTTACAAATAATATCAGAGCTGAGAATTAAATTTTTAAAAAGTTCAGCCTTTCAGTTTTTTCGAAATGAAGATTTGTTTTCCTGTGGAATTCTACATTTTATTTATCTAAAAGAACAAGTTAAATTTTAATATTTTAAGTAGGAAGTTAAAGAAACTGGTTGATTTATCAACTACTTAAATTCTAGACACTCCCTTTATTTTATCTCTTAAAAAATAAGCTTTATTTGAGATAAAGTTTACATACAATAAAATTCATTCATTTTAAGTGTACTTTGATGAGATTTTACAAGTGCGTATACTTTTTAACCACTACCACCACCATAATTAAGATATATAACATTTCCATCACCCTAAAAGTTCTCTCTTGCACTTTTTCATTCAGTGCCCTGCAACCACTAATCTGCTTTCTATCACAATAGTTATGCCTTTTCTAATTCATATAAATGAAATCATGTATAGTGTGTAATCTTTTTGTGTCTGTCTGCTCTTTCATTAGACCTGCTATTTTTGAGAATCATCCAAGTTGCTGCATTTAGTGGTAGTTTGTTCCTTTTTCTTACCATATAGTATTCCATTGTGTGAATAAACCAATTTTTTTATCCGTTGACCTGTTGGATTTAGATTGTTTTGGCTATTTTGAATAAATCTGAACATTTGCCTTTGAGTTTTTGTGTGGCATACATTTTCATTTCTCTTTGAAGCTACAGACTTCAGTTAATGCTGGCTCATTAACTGTCACAAATGTACCATAATATAATATGTTAATGTTATAATAGGGGAATCTGAGTGTGAATATGGGGTATATGTTCCTCTCCAGCTTCTCAAGGTAAACACCTTGAAGTAGGAGTGCTGAGTTGTATGGTAGGTATATGATTAACTTTATAAGAAATGGCCAAATTGTTTTCTATAGAACCTCTGTCATTTTATATTCCTACCAGCAATGTAGAAGATTTTCAGTTACTCTACATCTTCAACATTTGGTATTACCAGTCTTTTTAATTTTATTCATTGTAGTGAGTGTCAGTGGCATGTCTTTGTATTTTTTTAATGACTAATGATGTTGAAGACTTTTCATTTGCTAGTTTTTTCTTTTGTGAAGTGTCTGTTCAAATCTTTTAAAAGTTGGTTTGTTGTGTTATTATTGAGATGTAAGATAGAAGTCCTTTATCAGGTATATGGTTTGAAAATTTTTCTCCCAGTTTGTGGGTTGTATTTTTATTTCTTTGTTTGTTGTCTTATTATTGAGATGTAAGATAGAAATTCTTTATCAGGTATATGGTTTGAAAATTTTTCTCCCAGTTTGTGGGTTGTATTTTTATTTCTTTAAGAATGTCTTTCAAACAGCAGAAGTTAATTAATTTTGATGAAGTTTAATATCAACTTTTTCTCTTATGTTCATGCTTTTTGTATTCTATCTAAAAAATTTGACCTATCCCAAGGTTGCAAAAATTTTTTCTTAACTTTTTCTAGAAGTTTTATAGTTTAGCTCTTATATCTAGGCCTATAATGATTCATATCAAGTTAACATTTGTATATGGTGTGAGGTAAGGATTAAGGTTTGTGTTTGTTTTGGCATGTGTTCCAGCAGCATTTGTAGAAAAGGCTATCCTTTTCCCATTGAATTACTTTGGCATCTTTGTTAAAAACTCAATAAACCATCTTTGCATAGTTCTGTTTATGAGTTCTCTACTATGTTCTGTTGATCAGTATGTCTATCCTTATGTCTTGATTACCTTAGCTTTATCTTAAATTTTGAAATAAGGTAGTATAAGTCCTCCAACTTGGTTGTTTTCCTAAAAATTGTTTTAGCTCTTCTAGATCTTTGCATTTCCATATGAATTTTAGAGTCAGCATGTGAATTTCTGTTTAAAGAAAACTTGCTGGGATTTTGATTATGATTGTGTTGAATCTAGATCAGGTTGGGGAGAATTGATATCTTAAATTGAGTGTTCCAATTCATGGGCATAGTATCTCTCTTCATTTAAGTGATCTTTAATTTCTCTAAAAAGATTTTATAGTTTTTAAGTGTACAAGTCTTACACATAGTTTGTTAAATTTATCTCTATTTCATATGTTTTGATGTTATTGTAAGTAGTATTTAAAAGTAATTTTTAATTGTTTATTACTAATATATAGAAATATAATTGATTTTTGTGTGTTGATCTTATATACTGTTTTCTTGCTAAACTTATGTAATGGTTCTACTTTTTTTAATAGACCCCTTTGGAGTTTTTACATAGATGATTTTTTTTTTTATGTAACATCATCTATTGAAGATAATTTCACTTCTTTTCAATCTGTAAGCATTTGATACATTTATTTTAGTTGTCTTACTCATTTTGCTATAATGTTAATAGAAGTGGTGAAAGCTGACATGTAGACATCCTTACCTTGTTCTTGATCTTATGGGAAATCATTCAATATTTTACCATTCAATATGGGGTTAGGTGTTTGTTTTTGTAGATGCCCTTTATCAGTTTACCGTCTATTCCTAGTTTGTGAGAAATTTTATAATTAACAGGTACTGAATTTTGGCAAATGCTGTATCTGCATCTATTGATATGATCATATGGCTTTTCATTTTTAAACTGATGATATGGTGAATTACATTGAATTTTGAATGTTGAACCATCGTTGCTTTCTTAGGATAAATCCCATTTGGTCGTTATATATTATTCTTATAAATTGATATATTTTGTTTGTTAATATTTTGATGAAGATTTTTACATCCATGTTCATGAGGAATATTGGTGTTTAGTTTTCTCACATATCATTGTCTCATTTTGATAACAGGGTAATGTTGGCCTCAAAAAATTATTTGGGAAGTGTCATCTGTTTTCAGTTTTGTCTGTCATGTGTAGAATTGTTATCTCTTCCCTTAAATGCTTGTGAAGAGATAACAATGAAGTCATCTGAGTGTGGAGTTTTCTTTGTGGAAATGTTTTTAACCAGCAATTAAATTCACTATCCCTTCAGAGCAACCACTATTCTGACTTACAGCACCATAGACTAATTAATTATTCAATAAACTTTTTATTTTGGAATAATTTTTGATTTACAGAAAAGCTGTAAAGATAGTACAGAGAGTTTCCTAGTACCCCACACCTAGTTTTCCTAGGTTAACCTCTTACTTACATTGCTGTGGTACTTGTCAAAACTAAGAAACTGACATTGATACATTACTATTAACTAAACTCCAGCCTTTTATTTGGATTTCTGCAGCTTTCCCGTTAGAGGCCTCTTTCTGTTCTGGGATCAAATCCAGGATACCACATTTCATTGTTTTTATGTTTCTCTGGTCTCTTATAGTTTGTGGCAGTTTCTCAGTGTTTCTTTGTTTTTCATGACCTTGCCAGCCTTGAGGAGTACTGGCCAGGTAGTTTGTGGAATGTCCCCTAGTCTGTCTTTGCTACTATTTCGCAGTATTAGACTGGGGTTATGCATTTTTGGAAAGAATCCTATAGAGGTGAGATGCCCTTTTCATCTCATCATATCAAGAGTACATCATATCTGATTATCACTGGTGATGTTAACCATGAACACTTGGTTAAGGCAGTGTTTGTCAGGTTTCTTCACTTGGAAGTTATTCTTTTTCTCTTTCCATAGTTTATTCTTTAGAGGCAAGTCATGAAGTCCAACCAACATTGGGAAGGGGGAAATGTCTGCATATGTGATTTGAAATTCTTTTGTAAGGAAGATTTGTGTCTTTCTCCCCCTTTCTTCAGTCATTTATATCAGCGTGGACTCATGTACATTTATTAATATTTTATACTTTGAGTTCTAGTCTAATACTATGTTTCTATTTTGTTGCTTACATTGTTCCAACATTGACTGTTGGAACGGTCATGCCATCCTTTTGACATGCCCCTATCCTTTTGTTTTTTTGAGCAGTTCCTTAGGTTGTGATACTACAAGATGCTCCAGGCTTATCTTATATTTTCTTTGCCCCAGCTTTACAATCAGCCATTTCTCTAAGGAGCTATAGTTCCTTTAATTAAGGAATGGTATTTAGAAACCAAAGTGTAGGTGCTGGGTGTATTCATTGCTATTGGGGTGCTATTGCTTTTAGGCCAAAGATGCCAGAATGCCAAAGGTGCCGCGAGACCCAGCTAATTTTTCTATTTTTAGTAGAGACAGGGTCTTGCTCTTGCTCATATACACACACTAACCCATATATACACACACATCTATAATTGTTTCTGAATCTATCCATTTGTATGTAAACTTATTAAGTTAAGCATGGGTTCATAGTGATATCTCTGATTATAATCCAGTACTACAGGGTTCACTCTGGTGTTCCTTTCTTGTTTATTTGTGACTTTCCTATTTGACAGTGAGAATCCTGGTTCTAGCCACTCATTATCCATTTATTTATTTGTTCAACCCAAGCACACATGAAAAGCAGTTTTAGAATTATTAACCCATATCCTGAGAAATTTTTCAACTTAACGTACAGTATTATACAGTTTCTGATATCATCAGCCTTACAGTTTCAAGTCAAAACACCATTTTCCAAAGTTAGTTTGGTCAGCTCCTTTGAAAACCCCTTCAGTGCTGTTATGTCATACATTTATAATGCAGTTAGATTCATTTGTTACAATCCACACTTCATCTTAGGACCTTCTGACATTCTGGTTGCTTTTGTTGTTGTTGTTTAGTTAGCATTCGTTGAAGTTCACTCTTTGTAATGGGCATTCTGTGGGTTCAGACAAATGCATAGAGTCTAATATGTAGAATAAATCCTGCCACCACTCTAATATATAGAATAGATCCTGCACCCTAAATCTTCCCCTTGTTCCCCTGTACATCCCCTTTCTAGTCAGCTATTCTCCCCTCCTCCAGTCTCTAGAAACTACTAATCTGTTTTCTTTTTTTTCTTGAAATAAGAGTCTCTGTCTCCCCAGGTAGAGTGCAGTGGTGTTATCATAGCTCACTGCAACCTCAAACTCCTGGGCTCGAGTGATCCTCCTGCCTCAGCCTCCCAAGTAGCTGGGGCTATAGGTGTGCACCATGACAGCCAGCTAATTTTTCTATTTTTAGTAGAGATGGGGTCTCACACTTGCTCAGGCTGGTCTTGAACTCCTGAGCTCAATCAGTCCTTCCACCTCGGCCTCCCGGAGTGCTAGGATTACAGGCTTGAGCCATCACACGCAGCCTGTTTTCTGTCTTTATACATCTGCATTTTCCAGAGTGTCATATGAATGGAATGATGCAATCTTTGGATTTTTCATCTGGCTTCTTTCACTTAGTAAAATACACTTAAGATTCATCCATGTTATGTGAATTAATAGTTCATTCTTTTTAAGTCGTTGAATAGTATTCCATTGTGTAGATGAATCATGGTTTGTTTTTCCATTCCCCCATTAAAAGGCATCTTAGTTGTTTTCAGTTTTTAGCAATTATGAGTAAAGCAGCTATCCATGGGGAGGTTTTTGTGTGAATATAAATTTTCAAATCATTTGGGTATATACCTAAGAGTACAATGGGAGGTTTTATGCTAAGACTGTGTTTAACTTTTGACTGCTTTCTTTCTTTATATGGAGTCATGCAGTATGTGCTCTTTTTAAAAAATTTAGCTTCTTTCTTTTGAATTGCTTGTGACGTTTATTTGCTGTCAGTGGTCATAATTTAGTCTCATTGTTGATTAATATTATGTGTGAATATACTACAGGTTTTTTTTATCCTTTCTACTGCAGTTGGACATTTAGGTAGTTTATAATTTGGGACTATTAGTGATAATGCTTTTTAGGACTATTCATGGACATGTCTTTCTGTAAACATATGTATACATTTCTGCCTAGGTGTGGAGTTGTTGGTTCTGCTTTAGTTGATACTGCCAAACAATTTTCTAGATTGTACCAATTTCATTTTCACCAGCAGTGTGTGGGGTTTCCAGGTGCTCTATATCTTCATGAGTACTGTATGTATTATTCTTTCTTTCTCTTGCTGTGGTTTTAATTTACATTTCCCTAAAGTTGAGCACCTTTTTGTATGTGTACTGGTTATTTGGATATTCAGGAAATTGAGAAAATTATAAACTTTCTTCTGGGTTCTGAAAGCATTGGGGTTAGAGAGAAGGAGTGGTTTCCATTAGAAAAGGCAGTGAGGAAAAAAGTGTCTTTGGGGGAGAGCCAAATTTTAGTTAAGGCAAGGAGGTCGAAGTGCATTCTATAAAGAAGTTGAGATTATAGTGGTGCTTGGTTGATTTGTTATAGAAAGGAAGTCCTAGAGTATATGTGAAAAAGTTTGGTAGAGAGGGGAGCAGTGGGAGATTTTGTTAGAAGAGAAGTATTGTATGATTAATAGGTGACTAAAGTTTTGTTTGGTGACCTAGGATGATGGAAATGTTGAGACATGAAATGAGTTGGCTTCAAGTTGTAAATTGTCAAGTGGTGTGAAATTTCTTCATCAGTATGGGCCAACTCAGGCATTGACCTATGAGGAGCTTCATGATTCTTAGGATACATGGGCTGGTCAGGAAGTGCCAAGCATCAGGAAAACATGAGATTCCAATATAGTTGGAACAAGTCTAATGATACATAGTCAGGAGTCCAGCCTGACTTGTTTACAGCAAATCTAGGTTGTTTTCATTAATCACTAACTACTTCTTTATTAAGTACTTAAAAACCATTGGTTCCATAATTGCATTGAAGTCATTAGTCTGTAGTTTAGAATATCTACAAAATCTTTTATATATATATTCTTTTACAAACCACATTTGCCAACATATGTGTTCCTTGGAAGCTGATACTTCATAGATCACTAATTGTGGTTCTGAGGTTCTGTGAATTCCTTCATAGATTCACAGAACTGTGGGCTATAATTTATATGGGTAAAGTGATTACTGGGATTTAACTTAAAATTATTAATAGATATATTTAGATGTTTTAAGGAATATGTTTTATAAAACAATGAACATGTTTTTCATTCTTTGCTAATATATTGATCCCAGAAATTAGGTGCATGCAAATTGCCAAGTTAGGTTGATGCTTCAGAAAAGGAAAGTAGAGGCTGAGTCTCCTCAGTATGGCAATGCATTTGTTAGAGAACAGTGTTTGATGCAAATTACTTTTTTAGCAAAATTACATGGCTTCTAGGGATTAGATAGAATGAGTGTGTCTCCTGTCCTTCTTTCTGCTGTAAATGGCAAGGAGGCTAGTTAACAGAATGCCAGACATCATCATGCCTGGGGCATAGTTAGAGACCTGGGAAGATTTACAATAATCAAACACAAACAGACAGAGTAGCATGAAGAAATTTCAATCCTCCCAGCCTTGCTCACAAACTTAATTAGGCTTATTGGGGCAGAAAACATTTTTCGTCTCCCTCATTTTTTATGTTTCTCCTCCACTCCCACCTCCTGTCCCAGATTCTTTTTGAAGGGATAATACTACCAATAAAAGGAGACCTTTTTGTGTATGTGTAAATCTTAACTTATTTGGTTTATTTGGCTTTAGGGAAAGGAGCAGCAACAACAAAAAAATTTTAAGATATTTGAGAGACTCCATTTTTAGTATTGTATACAGAAAATTCCCAATTTAAAAATTATGTTATATTCAGAAAGAAAATTAGGTGTTTTTTTTCGGCTTTAAAATTGGATCTTTTACAAGTATTTTTAGTTTTATGAGAGCTGTTTGGCCTGCTCGCTTAAAAAATTGTCAGCTAAATCTTTGCTTTCTTTATCATTTTTATATATATTTTCCAATGTAATCTTCTAGGGAAATGTACGTGGATGCTGTTCTCTGTCTTTCCATTAGCAGCGCAGTGTTGGGCTTCGAATGATGATGGTAGATGATTGGGGGTGGGAGAAGAGGTGGGGTTTCTTCTTATCATCCCTCTTGTGGTCAGTAAAATCATCTGACAAATGCCTTTCCAAAGATGTCGAATGTATACATAAAGGAAAAGTCTAGGATTGCTTAGGGAGTGGTGTTTTGGTGAGGATTTCATTCTTCGCTACTGCATGGAAACGAGCCTTTTGAGCTTTTGCTTGTCTGCTGATTTGTCCGGTGATCCAGGTAATCTATAGCAGTCTTTGTTTTCTCGGCTGTGTGTGAAATGGAGCAAAATGGTAGAAAAATAGCTTCAGTGAAAGGAATGTACATAAAATAGGAATAAAATTTAAAAGGAAAAGGATAATTTTACATCCTTTATTATTATTTCTTACAATAGTGTTTAAGGTTTTTTTTTTTCCTTCCATATTTTAAAAAGCCTAATTTGACCTAAAAGAAAAAAATTCCTAGTTTTGAAAACCTGTGCCTTAATTGCTTAGCTTGAGAACAAAGGTTTTAACATCCATCATTGCAGGGATATCTTTATTCAAAAGGACGGGAAGCAGCATCCTTCTGTTACCTTTTTAGAACTGAATTGGCATAACCTCTCTTGAATCTTAGCTAGGGACTTTGACTTATTATTCTGTGAATTGTGATTTTAATTATCTCAAGCTTCAGGATGGTTTGTTTCCCTTGATACCCAAGGGACCATGGATAGGGTATGGGGGGCGGGGATTAACCTTATAGTGGGGGAAGGGAGTGTTGTCACAGAGTAATCTTCCTGATTTTTTTTCCATTTGAAACTAGATTGAAATATGTAATTATTTGGAAAAGGTGATAATCTGTGGCACCAAACAGTCTTATCAATTTGAATTATTTTTATCCTTTGTTCGGTTTGTGGTATTTTTGCTCTTGTCAGCTAAAATGTTGTCTATAAATCTGAAGAAGCTGCTGAATGCTGTGATGGCATTAGAATTGCATTCTGCCTTTTTTCTCTAGTTATAGCTGTGAATACAAGAGCAGAGGCATGAATGTGGAAAGAAGTGATATATGATTTAAAATGCTAAAGGTTTTTTTTCTCCTGAAGGTGTTTTTGATGGTGGAAATTATTTTCTTGTGGACAGAAAGACTTAAGACCATAATTTATGGCATTAAAAAGTGGTGCTGTAGACTCTCTGTTTAGAAAAGATAGACTGAAACATTTTGAAGCATGCTATGAAGCTTTCAGTTAATTTAATTATCTCTGTCACTGTGATATGAATTATCATACTGTTTGCCACATTTTGAAAGCTGATTGATTCCTCAGTAGTAAGAAATTAATAAATGCTTATTGAACATTTATTTACATTATGCTAGGTACTTCAGATATATGTGACGTTTATAGTCTAGTAGAGGATATAAAAACTCATGCATATGGTGTACCATTTTTGGTGGTACTATATAAATATTGGTTATATATTTATATACTGACATGTAGGTGTTTTACATAAGCTACTGCATTTAATCCTCATAACAACCCAGTCATAAAATTATTGTCATCCTTTCTTATAGATGAGAAAATTTACATTTTGAGAGGTTAAGTAATTTATTATAAGTAACAAAGCCATGAGTGATGAAGCCCAGGCTAGTGAGACTCCAAAGCTCTTCCCACTGTTTCCATGTGAGCAGATTAAAGCATTTTATCATAATTATTTGACATCACAAGGAGTGATGCCAATGGCGTGAACAGGAAATAGCTATCCTAATTTATGCCAAGAACTGAGTGATTGGTAAATCATTTAACATCATTTGTATAAAGTGTGAGGGTTGAACTAGGTAACCTAATGTTCAGTTCTGACATTATATGACTGTATTTGGGGTGAGAGATTTTCATGTGTGCTTTATGGAAACAAGTCTTACTACTTTAGAGTTTTTATTATAAGTGTATTTAGTTTCCACTACTGATCCTTCAAACGTGCTCTGCTTTGGGGGGGGGGTGTGTGTGGGTGATATCTAGAATGCTTATCACCTTCTAACATATTACTTGTATACATCTGTTTATTAAGATTATTATTGTTTGTTATCTCCCACCTCTCCTTCCCCCCAATATATCTAAAGGACCTAGTGCCTGGCTGCATAGTGTGCAATTGTAAATTCGTCTTTTGAATGAATGAATAATAGACTTGTACAGTACATTGGCAAAATATATAAGTAACTTCATACTTTTTAACACCAAAAGATTCTCTTGGGGTTAAACTTACCATCTTACTATCACAATGATACTTTAAGGAACTAATAAGTGTAAGTGTCTTGAAAAGAAGAAAGTATCTTAAGTTTGCTGGAATTTCTCTATACATAATTATCAATAATATAAAACTTGATAATCCCAGGTTTACCCAGTGTTCTATTTAAAAATACTTTACTAAAGCATTATTACATGTGTCCACATGTGCAAAGAAAGAAAAATGACCCTTTTTGGTCATTTATATGTTGATTTATGTATACTTGCAAATACTGTTAATTTATAATGGGTAGAAATATTCATACCATTGAGTCTTTTACTTAAAAGATATCTCATGAATTATAATGTTTACTGGTAATTTTATTTTGAGGTATAATTGGTATATAATAAACTGCCTATGTTTAAAGTATACAGTTTGGTAGTTTTTCATATATGTATACAACTGGGAAGTGATCACCATAATCAAAAAAATAAACATATTCTTCATCTCTAGTTTCCTCATGCCTTTTTATAATTCCTCTCACCCCTCCTCACCAATTCCCAGGTATCCACTGATCTACTTTATGTCATTACAGATTAGTTTGCATGTCTTTTATATAAATGGCTTCTTTCACTGCATATTTTGAGCTTTGTCCATGTTGTTGTATGTGTCAATATTTCATTTCTTTTTATTGGTGAATAGTATTGCATTGTATAAATATACCACAATTTATTTATCCATTCAACTGTTGATGGACGTTTGAGTCGGTTCAGGTTTTAGGCTAGTAATAAGTTTGCTTTGGACATTCATGTACAAGTCTTTGTATATACAAGCTTTCATTTCTCTTAGGTGGAATGGAATGGCTGGATCAAGTGGTAGGTGTATATTGTAACTTTTTAAGAAACTGCCAAACTGTCTTTCAAAGTGGCTGTGTTGTGTTACATTACAACAATGTTCCAGTTGCTCCACAACCTTACAGGTACTTGGTATTATAAGTCTTTATAATTTCAACCATTTTACTGGGCATATAATGGTATCATGTTTTAGTTTTTATCTGCATTTCATCTAAAGACTAAGGATGTTGAACATCTTTTCATGTGCTTATTTACTATCCATATGTCTTCTTTTGTAAATTCTCTGTTTAAATCTTGGTTTTTTTTGTTTGGTTTTTTTTTTTTTGAGACAGAGTCTCACTCTATTGCCTGGGCTAGAGTGCATGGCATCAGCTTAAGCAATCCTTCTGCCTCAGCCTCTGGAGTAGCTGGGACTACAGGCATGCGCCACCATGCCTGGCTAATTTTTTCTGTATATTTTTAATTTTCCAGCTAATTTCTTTCTATTTTTAGTAGAGATGGGGGTCTCATTCTTGCTGAGACTGGTCTCGAACTCCTGAGCTCAAATGATCCTCCCACCTCAGCCTCCCAGAGTGCTAGGATTACAGGTATGAGCCACCACACCTGGCCTGAATCTTGTTTTTAATTGGGCTTTTTATTATTGGGCTGTAAGAGTTCCTTACATATTCTGGATACAAGTCCTTTATTAGATACATGATTTAGAAATATTTTCTCCCAGTCTGTGGCTTGTGTTTTTATTTTCTTAGCATTCTCTTTTTCTCTTTTTAAATAGCTTTATTGAAATATAATTCACGTATCCAAGATTAGAGGTTTTTAACTTTGAATTCTAATTTCTCATTATTTCTTTTATAGATTATGCTTTTGCTATATCTAAGAAATATTTGCGTAACCCAGGATTACAAAGTTTCCTCTTTGCTTCTAGAAGTTTTGTAGTTTTAGGTTTTACTTTTAGGTCTGTGATACATTTTCAGGGAGTTTTTTTATATGGTATAAGGTATAGATTGAAGTATGGGTTTTTTCATATGGATATCCAAATGTTCCAGCACCATTTGTTTAAAAGACTATCTTTTCTTCATTTAATTGTTTCTGCACCTTTGTTGGAAAACAGTTGCCCATATATGTGGGAGTCTTTATTCTGTTCTATTGATCTGCTTGTTTATCTTGACCCAAATACCACACTGTCTTGACTACTGTAGCTTTGTAAGTCTTGAAATCAAGTAGTGTTAGTCCTCTAACTTCCTTTTTAAAATTGTTGGCTCTTCTAGGCCCTTCTAGGTCCTTATGAACTTTAGAATTAGTTTGTTGATTTCTGGGGGGAAAAAAGCCCTTTGAGATTGATTGATGGATTGTTTGGTTGATTTAAATATGAAAGGGGCTAGTGGGAAAGGGAGTTCAATTTTCTTTTTTTTTTTTGAGACAGAGTCTCACTCTGTCACTAGAGTGCAATGGCGTCATCGTAGCTCACTTGCAACATCAAACTCCTGGGCTCAAGTGATCCTCTCGCCTAAGCCTCCCAAGTAGCTGGGACTACAGGTGCACATGATGGTCTCCTAATTTTTCTATTTTTAGTAGATAAGGGTCTCCCTCTTGCTCAGGCTGGTCTCGAACTCCAGAGCTCAAGCAATCCTCCTGCCTCGGCCTCCCAGAGTGCTAGGATTACAGGTGTGAGCCACTGCGCCTGGCCGCCTTTTGGGATTTTGATTGGAATTACATTGAATCTGTAGAACAGTTTGGGGCTAAATGATATCTTAACAATATTGAGTTTTCTGATTCATAAATGTGGCATATTTTTCTATTTAGGTCTTAATTTCCCTCTCTCTCTTTTTTTTTTTTTTTGAGACAGAGTTTCACTCTGTTGCCCAGGCTAGAGTGCCATGGCATCAGCCTAGCTCACAGCAACCTCAAACTCCTGGGTTCCAGTGATCCTCCTGCCTCAGCCTCCCGAGTAGCTGGAACTACAGGTGCACACCACCATGCCTGGCTAATTTTTTCTATTTTTAGTGGAGACAGGGTCTTGCTCTTGCTGAGGCTAGTCTTTAACTCCTGACCTCAAGCGATTCTCTGGCTTCGGCCTCCCAGAGTGCTAGGATTACAGGAGTGAGCCATCACACCCTGCCAGTCTTAATTTCTCTTAGCCATGTTTTTTAGTTTTCGGTTTATAGGTCTTGCACATTTTTGTCAGATTTATTCCCAAGGATTAGTATTTTTGATGCTATTGTAAATGTTCTTGTCTTTTAAATTTCAATTTCTAATTGTTTATTGCTAGTACAAAATGTTGAAATCCAACCGATTATTCATTTCAATTCCTGCAACCTTGCTAAACTCATTAATTAGTTCTAGTAGCTTTTCTGATGTTCCCATAGGGTTTTCTACATAAATCCTCATGTAGTCTTTGAATAAAGACCGTTTTACTCCTTCCTTTTTGATGTGGATGCCCATATTTATTTTTCATGTCTTACTGCACTGGCTAGTATAGTACAGTGTTGAGTAAAAGTGGTGCAAGAAGACGTCCTTGTCCTGTTCCTGATCTTAGGGGGGAAAATACTCAGTTTTTCACCATTAAGTATGATGTTAGCTGTAGGCTTTTTGTTAATACCATTTATCAGGTTAGAGTTTTTGTGAGTTTTTATGGCTATAAGAACTAGGTAATACTCCTGTTCAAATTAAGTAAAACTTTTTAAAAAGAGAAGATCACATCTATATATTTTAAGAAGAAAGGCACTCAGAGTATTTTTCTGTATGATAATACTCTTTTAAATAGGTGAATTCTCCCACTGCCAATTTTCTAGCATTGCAAGAGATGTCATAACTAAACATTTTAAATATTTTCTGTGCCACTTAATAGTTGTGACATATGTCTGAAATCAAACTATAAGAACATGATGAGGAAGTAGAAACTAATTATATAATATGAACTTTAAGATAAACTTGTTTTCCTAAGTTTATTGATTTTTATGATTCCATAAATATCAATAAAGAGTAACATCATATAACCTTAGAAGTATATTTCAGGTTTAGTCTAACTCTTATATTTTACAAGTAATAGGAAGTGTGTCTACTTTCCTGATTTCTGCTGTCATTTTTTTTTTTTTTTTAAATATTTTTAGAGACAGGGTCTTACTCTGTTGGCCAGGCTAGAGTGCATTTTAGCTCTCTGCAGCCTTGAACTCCTGGGCTCAAGCAATCCTCCTGCCTCAGCTTCTCATCTGCTGTCATCTTGGTGTCATTGAAATCTGAATTTCCAGATCAGACCTCTTCCCTGAACTCAAGTTCTTAATAGCCTTCTCTACCATGGTGTCCTACAGGCACCTTGACAAATGTAAAACTGCTTCTCTCCCAAATCTGCTTTTGTATTTTTTTTCTTGGTGAGTGGCATAATCAAATGTTTTGTCATCTAAACCCAAATCCTGGGAGTTCCCTTTTCTCCTTCATTTTCTAAGTCTGCTGGAGATTCAGTGCTTACTTTCATAATATTATTTTTGATATTTATCCCTGTTTCTTTGCCTTTGATATTGCTCTCATTTAGAGCCTTATATATTTTTTTTATCTGTACTGTTATAATTTTCTAATTGGCCCCTGGCCATTAGTTTCCTACCTTTTCCACCCATATCCAAAAAATCTTGTTTGCAAGGCGATATTTCTAAAATACAAATTGGATCATATTACTGCCTAACTTAAAACCTGTCAGTTTTCCTGCGTTGTCTCTAGCACTGGTTCTTTGGATACTATTGCCCTATTTTGAGATTCTAGAGACTCCTTCACCCCCAAAATTTCAGTACCCGTAAAATATGAACCCTAGGTTAAGAACGCTTCTTTCTACATACAAAAGTTTAAATTCCTCTATGGTTTATAGACCTGTATTGATCTGGCTACTGCCTTATCTCTCTAGACATCTTTATTTTTCCCCCAACCCAATCCCGACTCTAGCCATATGGAGCTACTCGTTTTTACTCCAAACGTGTCAGGATGTGCTTCTTCCTTTGCTTAGAATTTCTCCTTTTCTTTTTTCTTTGGTTGCATTATTAATTCTTTCAACAGATATTTATAGAATTCTTTCAGGAGTTGTGCTGTGTGCTGGGTTTACCATGTATTCGCAGAGCTATCGGATAATAAAGACTGAAATTAAACACAAAATAATTAAATAGGTATAAAACTTGGTAAATGATATTAAAAAAAGAGAACAGGGTAATTATGGGAAATAATACAGGAGGGCCCTAATTCTGTTGAGGAACAGAGGTCAGGAAAGGTCTTTCTGAGTTAGCAATCTGTAAGCAAAGACCTGAGGTATACTCAGGAGTTGAGTTGGCAAGGAGAGTGTCCCAGATAGAACAGTATGCAAGACATCACTTTTTAGGGCTACAGTGCTTGTGAGGCCCTGAAGAAAGGCAACTATGGCTAGAGTGTAGTGAATAAGCAGGAAAGTTGTAGGAGTTGAGATTAGAAAGGTTACAAGAGCTATATTTGACTCTGGTATGTCATGTTTGGTGTTTGGATTTTTTTCGTAAATGCAATGGAAAGCTATTGAAGGAATTTAAGCAGGGGAGGGATGCAAGATTTTTGTTTTGAGATTATATGGCTGCTGTATAGGAAAATGAATTGGAGGATGTGTGCAAGAATAGAAGTGGCAAGACCTATTAGACTATTGCAAGTAGTCTAGGGTTGATGAGGTGGATGGCTCCAAGCTAGTAGTGGAGAAGGTCAGAAATAGACGATTTTGAGGTATGTATTGAAGGTAAAATCATTTTAATGGGATGGCAGTTGTAAACTCAGTTCAATAAAATAGGGACTTTATTTTATTTATAGTTTTGTCTTCAGACTCTAGAGAGTACCTGATATACAGTAGGTGCTCAGTAAATATTATTGGATAGATGGAGAGTTTAATGTATTAGATGTGGGGATGAGGGAGAGAAAGATGCCATTAATGACTTCTAGATTTCTAATTAGATCAGCTAGGTGGATGGAAGTCTATTTATTGAGATAAAAAAGCAGGTTTTGGGAACAGGGTAAGAATTTGGTTTTGGATTTGTTGAATTTGAGATGCCAGTAAGATATCTAAATGGATATGCCCAGAAGGCTATTGGTTGGAGCCCAGAAAATCGAGCAAGTCAATCTGCCCATATCAGGTATCTATTCTTTCATTAAACAAATATTTATTGAGCACTTACTCTGTGCCTAGCCCTGTTCTTGAATACAGCAGTGAACCAAAGGACCTGGCTGTCATAGAATTTATATTCCAGCAGGGTGAGTGGGAGTGGAGGAAGAAATCAGATTCTTATTTTAAAAAAAACAAACAAAACAAAAAAACATATTGAGTACTAATATATTTGTTGAGTATGCAGAAGTAGCATATGGGGTATATAGTGAGGGTACAAAGTTGAGACAAATTCTCCATTAAGGAGGTTCTGTTAGATGGTGTGGGGGTGGCTTTTGTTAAAATTATCTTCTTTATTAGTTTCTCTATGTTAATTAATCCAGTGCTTACCCTCAGTCCTTTTACTTTAGTTTCTGCATTCGTGAGTTCTTTATGTTGATTATATTTTTATTGTTTGGATTTTGTCTTCATTTTTTTTTTCCCTCTCTAAGAAGAGCTCACAGATGCTCTGTCTTCTTATTTCTCTAAATATTTCTTGTATCTCAAAATCAATGCACACAAATCAGTGGCATTCATATATGCCAATAACTGTCAAGCTGAAAAATCAAATCAAAGACGCAACACCTTTCACAATAGCATCAAAGAAAATGAAATATTTAGGAATACATTTAACAAAGGAGGTGAGAGACCTATATGGGGAGAACTACAAAACACTGAGAAAAGAAATTGTAGAAGTTGTAAACAGTTGGAAAACCCCACCATGCTCATAGATTGGTAGAATGAATATTGTTAAAATGTCCATGCTACCTGAAGTGATCTACAGAATCAATGTAATCGCTATCAAAATAGCATCATCATTCTTGACAGATATAGAAAAAATAATTCTACGCTTCGTATGGAACCAAAGAAGACCTCGTATAACCAAAGCAATCTTAAGCAAAAATAACAAATTGGGAGGCATCAGTTTACCAGACTTCAAGCTTTACTACAGGCTATAGTAGACGAAACAGCATGGTACTGCCACAAGAACAGAAATACAGACCTTTGGAACAGGACTGAGAACCTGGATATAAAACCATCCTCATATTGTCATCTGATCTTTGACAAAGCAGACAAAAATATACATTGGGGAAAAGAATCTCTCTCTATTCAATAAATGTTGCCGGGAATACTGCAGAATATTGAAACTGGATCCCCACCTCTCACCTCTCACAAAAATCAACCCACAATGAGTAATAGATTTAGGTCTATGTTGTGAAACCTTAAGAATTCTAGAAGAAAATGTTGTGAAAACTCTTACAGACATCGGCCTAGGCAAAGAATTTATGAAGAAGACCCCCAAAGCAATCACAGCAGCAACAAAAATAAACAAATGGGACCTGATCAAATTAAAAAGCTTCTTCACAGCCAAAGAAACTATCACTAGAGTAACAACCTACAGAATGGGAGAAAATATTTGCATGCTACACATCCGATGAAGGGCTGATAGTAAGAATCTATATAGAACTTAAGAAAATTAACAAGAAAAGGATCAAACAACCCCATCACAAAATGGGCAAAGGACATGAACTGAAACTTTTTGAAAGAAGACAGAATAATGGCCAGCAAACGTATAAAAAGTGTTCAACAGCTCTAATCATTAGGGAAATGCAAATCAAAACCACAATGAGATATCACCTAACTTCAGTTAGAATAGTCTTTATCCAAAAGTCCCAAAACAATAAATGCTGGTGTGGATGTGGAGAGACTGGAACACTCTTACACTGCTGGTGGGACTGCAAATTAGTACAACGCCTGTGGAAAGTAATGTGGAGATATCTCAGAGCTAAAAATAGACGTACCATTTGATCCAACAATTCCGCCACTAGGCATCTACCCAAAGGAAAAAAATACATTCTGTAATAAAAACATCTACACCCGAATGTTTATGGCAGCACAATTCACAATTGTAAAGATGTGGAAACAACCCAAGTGCCCATCAATACATGAGTGGATTAAAAAAATGTGGTATATGTATACCATGGAATACTACTCAACTACAAAAAACAGCGGTGAACTAGCACCTCTTATATTATCCTGAATAGAGCTTGAGCCCATCCTTCAAAGTGAGGTATCACAAGAATGGAAAAACAAGCACTACATGTATTCGCCATCAAATTGGTACTAACTGAGCAACACTAAGGTGCTCACATGGTAATAACATTCACTGGGTGCCGGTCAGGTGGGAGGGGAGTCGTGGGGGTGGGTAAACCCACAGCAAATGGATGCAGGATGCACTGTTTGGTGGGAGGGCACACTTGTAGCCCTGGTTTGGGCGAGGATAAGGCATTATGTGTAACCAAAATGTTTGTACCCCCATAATATTCTGAAATAAAAACAAATATTTCTTGTATCTTTTCTATTTCCAGTATGCAGAAGAAAAAGGAAAAAAAATGAAAGAAATTTCAGACATTGTACCAGTATCTTCTGGTATATGGAGTCTTATTGTGGAGAAATCTTAAGGCCAACTTAATTGTTCCCACTTGCACATAATTTAATTTTTTAAAAAATCTATATGTTCCTATAGCTCTTTATTTTAAAATCATAAATTCTCATAACTTTAGCAGTATATGTGTTAGTGTTGATTATTTTGTATAAGTTTTTCTAGGGTACAGTGTGCCCTTGTACTCTTCAGGTTCAAATCATTATGAATTTTATGGAATTTTTCTCTAATGTATTTTTGAATATTCTTTTTATTCCTGTAAGGCATAGCGGTTAAGACTCTAGAGATACAAGGTCTGGGTTCACATCTTAGCTTCTCTTCCTACTGACTTTGGGCAAATTCCTTAATTTTTCTGTGCCTCAGTTTCTTCAACTATAAAATAGGGATAATAATAGTACTTAGCATTAAATGAGTTAATATAGGCAATGAAATTACAGGAGTTACTGGCATATGGTAAGTGCACAGTGACTGTTAGGTATTATTATTATTGTTTCAATTTTCTGTTACTATTCTTTTCTGTCAGTATTTAAAAGGCCTGTGTGGCTCACAGGAAAGAGCTTGAGGTCACTGGGTTCCCTGTGTTGTGATCTGGTGGTAGTTGCTCTGTCTTTCCATCACCATCTCCACTTTACCTCCAGTAGTATTGTAAATCTGGGAATGTGTCAGCAATGTTATTTTTTCTTTATTTTTACCTCCTCCTGCTGTTCTGGATCTCTACAGAGTCCCCTATTCCTTTGTTCTATCCACACACCTGGATATTGCCTTCCTAATCAAAGGACAGTTGGATCTGCATTTCTAGCCTGTGATCCTTATGTTTAGGGAAGTCAGTTTCCTGTTCAGAGTCTACCAAAACTTCCTTGGTATGGATCCAGAATTTAACAAATATGGGAAGTATGTTTTGTAGTTAGTGGTTTGAAGTTATAATTGTGTCTTTCCTTCATGGAAGATGGATTTTCCTCCCTCTATTTTTGTTTTTAGTGTTGAGAAAGGCTAGTGGAGTAGAATTACTTTTGCTCTCTTCTTTCTTTACCTGGAATTTAACATGTATTTATTGAAGGAACAAGTGGTTTGAAAGAACTATGCCATTCAGGTAGAAACATGTTTCTCTTTAGATGTATAGCTGGCAAGTTGCCCGTATGGCAAAAGATATTAACTGAATTCTCCCCTGAGCTTTGGGATTTGGAGATGCAGATTCTGTAGGATTGGGAGTTCTTTCTTAACCAGTTTATATTGGCTTATCTTTTCCTGAAACTATATAAAAGCGTTTGAATTCCTTTCTAGCTAAATATCTTATAGTTATGCTAGATCTAGTTTTCTGAGTATCACTCATGTGAAGGCTTTTGGTTAACTGTAAAAGACTATACAAAGGGAAGTTATTATAGTAATGTTTTTGTTGTAATGTGGTAGTCCGGAGGTTGAGAGCTGGGGTTCTAGTTAGACTCACATGAGGTTTTGAATCTAAGCTCTTTCATCTACTAGTTATATAGCTTGTTTAAGTTACTTAACCTCTCTGAACCCCACATTTCTCTTCAATAAAACAAGGCTAAAAATT
This sequence comes from Lemur catta, assembly GCF_020740605.2. Taxonomy (NCBI): domain Eukaryota; kingdom Metazoa; phylum Chordata; class Mammalia; order Primates; family Lemuridae; genus Lemur; species Lemur catta. Next base: position 20,116,931 of record NC_059134.1, on the reverse strand, counting down.
ATGTATCTCAGAGAATTATTTTTAGAATTAAATGAATTAATACATATAAAGTACTTAAAGCAGAGACTTTAAGTATGCAAGTAAAACCACTCAGGTTTTAGCTATTATTGTTATGATTTTAATTATTATTATTCTTAAGGATAATGGATTACATGTGTTTGGAACAATCTGCTTAGCTTATTTCTTGACTACCTAATGTTACTTGAAGCTTCTGAGTGTTCCTCAACTAGCCATTCTTCCCAAATGAGTATTTTTCAGAGAAGCTAACCCCAGGAAATATGGCATAGGTCACTGTATTGTTCTCTACCTCTATAATTTATGTTTATTCTAGCCAGTTCATCTGTTTTTTATATACAACTTCAGCAGAATGGTTTTTCTTATAAAGAGTTAAGAAACCTTTGTTCTGAGGTTGAGCCCATGTAAATTTGGGTTTAAGCACTGATAGAAAATTAAGCTGGGTTTCCTTAATGGAGAATCTGGCCATTCACCATCCTCCACCCTCCCAGAGTAGAATTTTTTTCAGAAACTAAATAGCTCTATCTAGCAGGGTCTTCCTGCCTTTGGCAGTGGAGCAGCACAAAGGCCACATTGAGCATAGCTGCTGGGGAAACCCTTTTTCCTTCTCTGGCCTGTAAATGCTGTTCTGTCTCTGTGAAAAGCCCTGACATCAGCTCTTGGAAAAATCCAAATACTTGTGTTAGAACAGGGCTGAAACACTTGCCTGGGCAGAGACTAATGGCTGAACTATAAGTTTACCAAATGCCTCTCAGTCATGTTATGCTTTAAAAAAACAAAACAAAAACACACCTAAGTTTTAGACATTATATACAGAAAATAGAATAGAAAGGACAACTTAACCAGCTGCCTCCCATTTTTTGCTATTTTCTCCTTATTTGTTTTTGTTTTTCCTACATAAAACCTACCGTCAAGATAATGTGGAACTCTTGCTTGTGGTGTGAGGGAGAGAAAATATATCAACATTATAAACTTTGTATAATGTTCTCCACATATTAGATGTTTCATAAGTGTTTGATGTTTAGGACAAAACACACTGTTACTGTAAACATAGATTGAACTTGACTTTCTTAGTGTTCAAATCGGTGCAGTATGAAGCTTTATTCATTCATCAGAGTGTTCCTTTAGAGTATAAATCAGATCATGCATTATATTATGAATAAAATCTAAACTTACTACCATGGCTTACATTCTTATGTTATCAGGCCCCCATCTACTTCTGTTGATCTCATCTCAGTACTTACTGTCTTGGTCATTGTCTATGCTTCAGCCACAGTGGTGGACTTTGTATTTCTCAAATATATTAAGCTGTGTACCCCTTGTGACCCTTCTGCTAGCTGTTTCCTTTGTCTATAACTCAGTCCCTAGATCTTCTCATGGCTGGCTCCTTTACCTTATTTATGTCTCAGCTCAAATGCCTCAGAGGTCTTTTTTAAAATAAACTAAATTAACACATTTAGTCAAATCACATCTCTTTTATTTTTCTCATAGCACTTGTCACTGTTTGAAATTCTTTGGTGTAATTGTCTGTTTATAGTTGGTATCTTCTTCCTGTGGAATGTAAGCTTCTTGAGGGCAGAGGCCTTAATCTGTTCACTGATGTAAGCTCCAGTGTCTAGAAGAGAGCATGGCACAGGTTGGTGTTTGTGTAATTTAGTATGCATTTGACTTCCTATAACGGGAAACATAAGTCAAACTGATTTAAGCAGTAACACATTTACTGGCTCACATAAAAAAGAAGTCTAGAGGTAGACTTCATAGATCTGTTTTAGTGGCTTAATGTGTCAAGGGCCCAGGTGCTTTCCATCTTTCCACTCTTGCCATCAACATCAACTTCATCCTAAACTAGTCCTTGAGGATGAATGCTAAGTAGCAGTTAACTGCTGCTTGCTTCTTCATTCCTGTCCAGTGGGAGGGAGAGAAAGAAGTTTCATGTAGTTCTGTCTTAAGAGTGAGGTAATACTTTCATAGATGCCTCCAGTGTCCTTCGTTTCTGATCTCATTACCTCTTTCAGAACTGGTCACTTACCCAAAGTTGGAATTACCGACAGGCTGGGCTCTTTATTGTTGCGGCAGATGGAGTCAGCTTCCCCTGAGTCGCGTGGACTCTGAGGGGAATAGTAGATAGCTGAATAAAATTGGAGTTCTCTTAGAAGGAAGGCTCTGGTTTCTGGATTGAGAATAACGTATCCCCTATAATTCTCAATAAAAATTTGTTGAATTTGTATAGTTTACATGTATTGTCGGGTATTATGTTCGGCGCTAGTTAATCAGAAGACAAAATGAAATAGATAGAACATGATCCTTACCTTCAGATAATTAAGGTTAGTGAGAAAGTCAGATAAGTTAACAGAATATGAAAATTGCTTTAAACATCAATTAATTGATTAAAATAATTTAATCCAAAGAAGGCAGAAAGAAAAGGAGAAACAAAGAACAGGTGAGACAAAAAGCAAATAGCAAGCTGATAGATTTAACCCTACCCACATCAGTAATCACATTAAAGGTAAATGGTCTGAGCATCCCAATTAAAAGGAAGAGATTATCAGATTGGATGAAACAGCAAAGCTCAACTATATGCTGCCTCCAAGAAACACCTTGAAATTAAAGACACCCATAGTTTAAAAGTAAAAGAATGGAAAAAGATTTGCGATGATAACACTAATCAAAGGAAAGGTAGAGTAACTACATTGGAAACAGATAAAGTAGATTTAAGGGCATAGACTATTACCAAGGATAAAGAAGGTCATTTCACAATGATAAAAGGGTCAATGAAAAAAGAATAGATAACATTTCTAAATTTTTATGTACCTAGGAACAGAGCTTCAAACTTCAGAAGACAAAAACTGACTTAACTGGAAGGACAAACAATCCACAATCATCGTTATTGATATCAGTGTCTTTCAATAATTGATAGATGCAGATAATTAGCAAGGGTGTAGAATACCTAAACAACATTATTGACCAATTTGATCTAATTGTATTTTTGGAACATTCAGCCAGCAACACAATACATTTTCTTTTTGTAAGAATGCATGAAACATTTATCATGATAGACCATATTCTAGGCTATAAATTAAATTTCAGTAAAGTACAAGTATTCAAGTCATGCAAAGTATGTTTTCTGATCACAGTGAAAATAAATTAGAAACCAATAAAGATATCTGGAAAATCTCTAAATATTTGGAAATTAAACAACACAATTCTAAATAATCTGTGGGTCAAAGTAGAAATCAAAAGTGATATGGGAAAGTATTTTGTGTTGAGTGAGAATGAAAATACAACATATCAGAATTGTGGGATGCCACTAAAGTGTTGCATAGAAATTTATAGCATTAAACACCTATTAGAAAAGAGAGAAGATCTAAAATCAGTGATATCAATTTCATTTTAAGAAATTAGAAAAAGAGCAAATTAAAGCCAAAGTAAGCAGAAGAAAAGAGATAAAGATCAGAGCAGGAGTCAATGAAGTAAAAAACAGAAAAGCAAAAGAAAATTAACTCAAAATGTGGATCTTTTGAGAAGATTAATAAAATTGTTAAACCTCTAGCCAGGCTGATCAGGAATAAAAGAGAAAAGGCAAACATTACCAGTATCAGAAACAAAAGAGATAACATCATTACAGATTCTGCAGATACTAAAAGGATAATAAAGGAACATAATGAACAGTTTTATGTCAATAATTTAGATGAAATATGGATGGACATTTTATAAATTCCAACTGTATATAATATATAATGTCATATATACAAAAATGGGAAAATATATAAAAGTGTATAACTGTGTGTGTGTAACAACTGAGTGGGGTTTATCCCAGGAGTATAAGGTTGGTTTAACATTGAAAACTCAGGCAATATAAGTAAATGGATGGTGGTAGATGGTGGGAAGTAGATTTCTTACTGTCAGACAGGGGAGTTAAGCAAGTAAGGAAAACTGAACGAACTCTGTGGTACTGGAATAGAATCAGAGATACCAGTATGAAGTCACGTTTGGCTTAACATATATATATGTATATAGATAGATAGATAGATAGATAGATAGATAGATAGATAGCTGCAGAAACAATTATGGATATGTCCATATATGTGAGTTAGTATACACACATAGATTTCCTAGCTCTGACTGCTGAGAGGACCTAGAAGAAGTGAAGACATCCCAGTAGCAGTGAGCATAGCCAGCCCTGGATCTTGGTTACTAAATACCATTCTCCAAAAAAATGGCTCCTTGGAGAAATGGTTGATTCTATAGCTGAAGTATGGAAAATGCAAGATGAGCCTGGAGCACCTAGTGCCAGAAACAAGGAAGTGCTCAAAAAACCAGAAGGGTGGGTGGGGGGGGCATGTCAATGGCTTCAGCTGAAACAGTTTGAGCAAGAAAATAAATAATATAGTATGGGATTATAATTCAGAGTATAAAATAAACATACATGAGTCCATACTGATATAAAAGATTATATAAATACATGGGCAAGAAAACACAAATCTTCCTTACGGAAAAATTCCAAGCAGTATATGTGGATTCCTCCTTCTGCAGGAAATGGAGCTTAATCCTTTCAACTCCTAGTGGGGGTTGAACTTGGTGACTTGTTTCTAAAGAATAAAATATGGGCCGGGCGCGGTGGCTCACGCCTGTAATCCTAGCCCTCTGGGAGGCCGAGGCGGGTCATCACTCGAGGTCAGGAGTTTGAGAACACCCTGAGCGAGACCCCATCTCTACTAAAAATAGAAATAAATTATCTGAACAACTAAAAATATATATATAGAAAAAATTAGCCAGGCATGGTGGTGCATGCCTGTAGTCCCAGCTACTCGGGAGGCTGAGGCAGGAGGATCGCTTAAGCCCAGGAGTTTGAGGTTGCTGTGAGCGAGGCTGACGCCACGGCACTCACTCTAGCCCGGGCAACCAAGCGAGACTCTGTCTCAAAAAAAAAAAAAAAAAAGAATAAAGTATGGCCCAGGGGTGGGGAACCTGCAGCCTTAGGGCCAATGTGGCCTTCTGGACCCTTGAGTACGTACTTCTGATTGAATCCAAATTTTATAGAACAAATCCTTTTAATAAAGATTGGTTCTGTGAAGGATTTGTTCTGTGAAGTTTGGATTTGATTGAGGGGCTGCACTCGGGGATCTGGAGGGTCACATGTGGCCTTCAGGCCACAGGTTTCTCACCCCTGGAAGGAGAAGCCTGGCAAACACTGTCTTAACATTACTAGTGATTAGCCGGGCACGGTGGCTCACACCTGTAATCCTAGCACTCTGGGAGGCTGAGGCAGGAGGATCCCTTGAGCTCAGGAGTTCGAGACCAGCTTGAGCAAGAGTGAGACCCTGTCACTACTAAAACTAAAAAAGTTAGCTAGGTGTGGTGGCCTGTACCTGTAGTCCCAGCTACTCGGGAGGCTGAGACAAGAGGATTGCTTGAGCCCAGGAATTTGAGGTTGCCATGAATTAGGTTGATGCCATAGCACTGTAGCCCAGGCAACAGAGTGTGACTCTGTCTCAAAAAAAAAAAAACAAAAAACAAAACATTACTAGTGATAAGTCATGTTGATAACATGTACCTTCATGATAGGTAATGAAAAGGGAACTTTGCCTCTCTTATATTCTGAAAGTAGACCCACACATACGTGGTCAACTGATTTTCAAGAAAAGTATAAAGGCAATTAGTGGAGAAAGGATGGCTTTTTCAATAAATGGTGCTGGAACAACTGTATATCCATATGCAAAAGAATTCACTTCTATCCATATGTCATACACTGTACAAAAATTATTGCAAAATATATTATAGATCTGAAAGTAAAATAGAAAGTCATTAAACTTTTGCAAGAAAACATAGGGGAAAATCTTTGTGACTTTGGGTGAGACAAAAATTTCTTAGATAAGACACCAAAAACGTGGGCAAAGACCCAGTTTGCAAATAAGGTTGCATTCACAGGTAGTGGGATTTAGGACTTCAACATATATTTGGAGGGGACACAGTTTAACCCACAACAAATGTAATGGTTCCCAATTTACGGTTGCTTTCATGTTTAATACAGGGAAACCGAGAATCTTTGTATGCACTTAGTACTTTTCACACACTGCATAAGAAATGTATGTTCTGCATTTATGTTTACTCTTTTCAAATGTATTGATGCTGTGATTAATAAAACACAAATTCATCTGAAAATATTAAGAATTCATTTTAGCTTTTTGGCATTTATTCAATTTTTGGATAGTACACCTATAACTGCTATTATGTAGATCCCTGAGTTTTGTTTTGTTTTGTTTTTTTTACTTTTTACTTTTAACAGAAATAGGGAGAGACTCTCTCTCACACTTTGTCTTTTGGGCACCAAAGTAATGATACCCTACCAGGGGTGGGGACCTTGCAGCCTCAAGGCCGCATGTGGCCCTCCAGATCCCCAAGTGCGGCCCCTCTGCCAAATCCAAACTTCATAGAACAAATCCCTTTATTGAAAAGATTTGTTCTATAAGATTTGGATTTGGTCAAAAGGCTGCATCTGGCCTCAAGGCCATAGGTTTCAGCTCCTTCAGCTTCTGATGCTGTCTTTCCCTAAAGGTTAGACATGAGTCCATTGAATTAAGCTAGGAGACCAGTGTATCCTCTCTTTTCTGTTTACCTAGTACCCGCACAAACTCCTCTTATCTCTAGTTGAAACTCCCGTCTGGATTCCTTACTATAAATGAATTCATCCTAAGGACAAAATCAAGGGGGAGTGTAGAACTTAAGTTACAAGGATATTTGTCACAACATTGTTTATTACTCTGAAAACCTGGACCCAGTCTAAATATTTACCAAAGGGAACTGGTTAAATTAATTAAATTAAGAATTATTTAGAGCCCGGGCGCGGTGGCTCACGCCTGTAATCCTAGCCCTCTGGGAGGCTGAGGCGGGTGGATTGCTCGAGGTCAGGAGTTCGAGACCAGCCTGAGCGAGACCCTGTCTCTACTAAGAATAGAGATAAAAATTATCTGGACAACTAAAGATATATATAGGAAAAATTAGCCGGGCATGGTGGTACATGCCTGTAGTCCCAGCTACTCAGGAGGCTGAGGCAGTAGGATCGCTTAAGCCCAGGAGTTTGAGGTTGCTGTGAGCTAGGCTGACGCCGTGGCACTCACTCTAGCCTGGGCAACAGAGTGAGACTCTGTCTCAAAAAAAAAAAAAAAAGAAAGAAATTTAGAGCTCTGTTTTACAAATCTTTGTCTTATTTGGAAGTTCAATATATTAATATAAAATAAATAAAGCCAAGCAGCTCTTATGTATGGGGAGTCTACAGCCCCATCTACCCACTCTTGCTCTATGAACTCCTAGGCTTTTATGGAGCACAGTTTACAACCAATGCTGTAGTGAAATATTTAATGTTGGAAAAATACATTGATGTTTATTAAGTTGAAGTTATCAGCCAGTGTCCAGCATGCTTTAATTTTTATAAAAAGAAATTTTATACATTATATACAGAAATCTATCTCTATACTGAGAAAATATAGGGGAATATATGCATTAAAATGCTGGGTATTGAAATTATGGGTGACTTTTTTTTTCTGTTTTGCCTTTTAGTTTTTGAAATTTTGTACATGTGTGTCTTTGGAAAAAGAGACATTTCTTCATATTAAAAAGGTAGAACCATTGGTTTATAGGAAACTTTACATTTTAGAAAGATAATAGTCTCATTCTTCAATCCCTTGAGAGAGAAAATTTATTTTGAAAATGTTATAAAAATAAGCCAGGTGCTATAGTTTCCAGGTACTCGGGAGGCTGAGGCAGGAGAATTGCTTAAGCCTAGGAGTTTGAATCTAGCCTGGGCAACATAGCAAGACCTCATTTCTAAAATAATCAAAAATAAAAAAAATATTAGTAACAGATTTATTTTCAATTATGAAAGTGTCTTATGTGTTAAGTATGTTAGGATCGCCACATTTTTTAGCTGCCACCAGAGAAGATAGAACTGAATGTCAGTGAATTACAAAATGAACTTTGTAGAGCAGTGATTCCCAATTCTGAGATGTTGTAAGAAGAATGTCAAAATTATTAAAACACCCATTCCCTTTAACCTTCCAAATTCAGTGCTGTGGTGAGCCATTTTTACTCATAAGAGTATACCCTAGTTCTAATACCTTGTGTTGGGTCAAGAAAAACTTTTGTAGAGGAAAGTGTGCATGCATATAACTAATTTTCTCAACTTTTCCCCATCAAATCAGAGGCCCTTTTTTCTATGTGTTGGTCTGAAAGTTTGAGGTATTCAGATTTGACAGCAGAAAGTGTTTTTTGGTGATAAATTAAGTGGATAGCCAATTCTGATTGAAGAATTGTTAATATTTGACATCAGAACCAGAGCATTTGTGAAGAGAAAGCTCTTTAGTATAAAACCAAAAATTTTTTTAGAGCATTTGTTATATGTATAGCCAGCAAAAGTATTTTTAATTAAGAAGAATTTCTTCATAAGGAAATAATTAAATACTTTCTATGGATGTGGAAGATGTGCTATAACAGAAGATTTAATTGTAATGATACTGGTTATGATCAGTTTTTTAGCTTTTTCATCTCTACCTTTATTTTATATTCATATAGCCTCTAAATTTTACGTATTTATAGACATACACTTACCAGCTAAGGAATATCGTATATATAAATTTAAGGATATGTAACTAAAAGACGTCCATAACGCATTTCTTGTATAATTTTAAAAATTCTAAGTAGAAAACCTGGAATATGCCCAATTCTTATTTCATTAGCATTCTACCTGCAAAGTGTTTGAGGTTTTTATTTCTCCATAAGAAATAGATCTATATTGGTTTAGTTCAAGGAAATTGTGAACATTTTTAGAGTACCTGGGAACTAAATTTATACTTTTCTGATTCCCTGTGTTTCCTTAATGATTTTTTGGGCAAATCCCTATCTGTTTAGCTTTGTGGTATAGATATGGCTATGGTTAGGCTTCTTTGTATTCAAGGAATGAGTGCACACCAAGTATAACACTTGAAGAAAGGTAACAAATATGAATACTCTGATTTGGAGGTAAGTATACTTTGGCGGTTTTTGCTTCTCTTAAGATTTTAGAAATAAAATATTGCTATTCCTGTGATTGTATTGGCACTAGGCAAGAAATGTTTAGGAACATTTAAGGTAAATGCATTATAATTCATTTTTTGTGGAATCAGTTTCTTGCTACAGAATACTGTTTTTATGGACGGCTTAGATTTTTTCTTTAATAAAAAGTGTAACCAAACTGCAAATACACTTGTGATTTAAAGTGATATATAAGAATTTAAATTTTGAGAACTCTTTTATATCATGGAATGCTCTATGTTTATTTGAAAGATTAAAATATTTGACATCATTTTATATTTTAATTTTACATTTTAATAAAATTCTCAAGCTCAGATTGAAAAGTAAATGCTGTATGTTGGAACTTATCTCAATGGTACTTTTAGTGGTAAAGGTAAAAGTTAACTAAAGACTTTCTACTTTTTGAGAAGCACAATTGTATCTTTTGGCAAATTTGCAGAAAGCAGGTTATCCCAACAATGCTCAACTATTCTTCTCACTTTAGTTTACAGAATTTGAACATTGAATCATAAGGTATTTTATATAAAATATTGGTAGGAAAAATGCCCATCTCTGATTTAAAGGACTTTTTCCCCCCTTCTCTTATTTTTATTATTTTTATCAACATATTCTGAAATAGGGAGATGTGAAATGACATTAAGATTTAAATCTTTACCAAACAAAAATCATGCATTGTCTCTGTTTTGTATGTCATGAGATCATTTCGTAGAGTCCAGTTTATTGCTTACATTTGTTTAATGGTAATATCTCTTTCATAAGCATGGATTTGATGGTTTGAGTGGTATTTAGTGGGATGAAGATACTTGTTTTTTAAGTATTTTGAGGGTCTCATACTTTTTTCTGGCAGTTCTTTTTACCTGGTTTTCTGAAGGGAATCAGTCTAAACAGAAACTCTGTAAGATAATAGTGATACTCATGATGGCAAAGGAAAGTTATTTAGTAACCTTCCAGGAAGTATTCACAAAGATGATAATTTTCCAGATTATCAATAGTGAAATGAAAGCCTTTAATAAGCTGTTATATTAATTGTGAACTACTTTTCCCCGTTCAGCAACAATTAATATTCAGTCTTATAATAGCTCTGGCAGAGGGAATGAAAGTAATTTAGAAAAAATGTACTATTTGATTTGTCGAAGTGTGTCCAAGAAATAAGATTGAGCCTTCCTTACTAAGGGTCTATTGCGTGTTTAAGTTCTTCAGTAAGAATGGTAGTATACTAAACTGTATTTAAGAAGTTAATTTGAGATCTTACATTACATTCTAGTGAATCATTTTTGGATTTTACACCAGAACTGAGCTCCTTGATCCTTGTCATTCTGTGGTTTGTATTGCAAGGTCCAGAGGTTTAAAACTAAAAACACCATGAAAAATTCTCCATGAGTCATTCTGTCAGCTGTAGCTTCTGCTCTAGAGGCCTGATGATACAATTAATGTTTTATTGCCAGCTCTGCTAACCACTTTTCATGCCTTGGATCCATATGCTAATAAAACAGTAAATCGCTAAGGCTATTGTAGATAATATTCAGACTCTTCTTTTTTTTTTTTTTTTTTACAAATTCCTAAATTTTAGTTCTTTTAATGACTCTAAGCTAGACCAGTTATAAATTGTAAGTGGTGAAAGGATTTACGGCTGGTGTTTTTTTTTTTTTTCCCTTGGGGTCATTTACTACTTTTGGTTCTGTGAATCTTACTGTCCAAAGAACTAAAGACTCAATTAACAGTTCAGCTGGAGTCAGCACTGTGTGCTAAGTCCCTATACTTAAGAGCTGTTTTGTATTACAGACAAATGCCCTGGTAGCTGTTTTGATTATTATTTTGTGAAAAATAATACAATACTAGAGCAGGCTGATTCAAATTCATATTAGTTTCAAATTTTAAGTATTAGGCTTTAAGCCATCTAAATTATTTTGTGCAAATAGATAAATGAAAAACCTGATTCATATCCAGCTCACAGAATGCCTTAATCACTCTTGACATTTTGAAGATGAGGAAATAATGGATACTTTTGCTAGTAAGTGGTGGGAATGGTCAACACATTTTCACTAGGTTTGAAAAAAAATCACTGACCCTACATGCTAGGAAAATTGAAAGTTTAGATTGTAACCTGATCTTTTTTCTTACGCTGTAGCATCTGAGAAGTTTGTTAGCTTGAGTATTGATGTTAGTTTTAGATAATATGACTTAGTGAGTTAAATCTGTGGTTTCATTATGGGCTTTGACTTACGCATGTCTGTGCATTTTACTGAGCGAAAAACCTCTTTGAATATTATTAGTCTTTAAGTTTATACTTTTTTCTTTTTCTTCTTCTTTTTCTTTTTCTCCCCTCCTCTCCCATCCTCTCCCTCTTCCCTTTCCCCCTCTCTCCTCCTCCCCTCTCTTCTCTTCAACTTGCTGTTACCTTGCCCAGGCTAGAGTGCAGTGGCTTGGTCAACCTCACTACAACCTTGAACTCCTAGGCTCAGGTGATCCTCCTGCTTCAGCTTCTACAGTAGCTAGGACCTCAAGCATGTGCCACCACACCCAGCTAACTTTTTTTTTAATTAAAAAAAATTTTTTTTGTAGAGATGGGTCTCACTATATTGCCTAGGCTGGTCTCAAACTCCTGGCCTCAAGTGATCCTCCTGCCTCAGCCTCCCAAAGTGCTAGCTACAGTGCCCAGCCTGTTTTTTTCTTTTCCACTTAATTTGAATCCATACCACTAATGTTCAGATTTTATTTTTGTTCTTCTTAATAGCTAATAATAATTAAGTGGTTACTATTTGCTAGGCAGTGCTTCTCATTTCCTAATTTAATCCTTAAAACAAATTTAGGAGGTAGATACTAGTATTATCTCTGTTTTACAGATGACACTTAAGAGAGCAACTTCCCCCAAGTTCAGACACTTGTTAAATTGTGAAACTAGACTATGAACTAGACAGTTATATTTGTTTCTGAGGAGTCCTCTGTCCCCAAGGCCTTGAAATTATGTGGAATTTATCATTAACTATAACAATCAATAATACCATTCCCATCCCACCCTGCCCATTTCTAATTTGGAATAGTATATTTTCTGCACTGATGTTCATCATTTTATGAGGGTTGAGCCTTAGAGTTTTCTTAATTGTTATCTCATTTGCAGTGTTCTTCTTTGTCTAGTAATTTTCTCACTGGAGTGGATTTCAATAAAATGGTGCTGTATTTCATTGATTCCAACATGCAGGGACTCCCTCCCCCCGTATCTTAACATCGCTAAAATGAGGGTATATCTACCAATGAGATTCTTGATAATTCTAAATTTAGTAACTAACATTGTTTGACTGTTAATAAAATCTTTACCACTATCCAGTGTAGGTAAGATTCCCTTAAACTTCTCTCCTTCATTTTAATTATCCCTTATTGAGAAGAACGACTTAGAGTCTCAAATTTCCTATCATAACTAAACCTAGAGGGAAAAAATCGAATGCCTTGGAGGAGAGAGAGAAGGGTAAGAATTAAGGTTTGAGTGTGATATCCTTATTTCTTCTCATATGGTTTCAGAACACTTCTCACTGGAATATTGTCAAAGGCTAGCTCGTTTCTCACCAAAATCAATAAAAGAAAAATATGATTTCTAGTAGACTGTTATACTCAGATATGCGATAGCACAAGACTTTGGGGATCCTTTCATTTTTTTTAAATCCAGAAGAAATTCTGTTTAACAGTCCTAAAGGATTATTTGTGTATGTGTGTATGTTTATTAGAATAGCTAAACCTGGCTAAAATGGAAGTCTTACTCTAATGTACATTATTTATTGGTTAGGGTTATTTAATTACCAAGTCATCTTTCCCTCTATACTGTAATAACATATTGGGACGGGTATGAAAATACAAAATTTAGGGAGGCCTCTGAATATTGCTACATAGGACTTAAATATTGGAGCTCAGAACTAACAAGGAAAAGGCATTCTGAGTCAAGTGTATAAATATATTCTGAACATTAAAAACCCTTGCTTGGGATTTCTGGAATATAATTGTGTTTAATATAGGAAACCAAAAAATAAGGACAATGAGTCACCTTATCCCAGTGACTCAAATTCCTGATAACTCTTTATTCATCATGGGTCTTTATATTGGTACTTTGAATTTGTCTGATATCTAGAAAAATATATACCAATATAAATATACACAAATATATTCCAAGTCATCACTATGATATTTTCAAAAGCCAAAATTTCATTAGGTACCTCTCACATATGTCAACATGCAAATATAGCTGTTCTACATAAATATCTAACCAAAGGAGATTGTCATGATTTCATGATTAGACTACACAGTGGACAGGGACTTGAAAACAAAGGTTTTTGTCCACTAGAATTTGTGTCATCAGACTGTTGAACTGATTTGTTGCTGAGAACATGACTACCTTTTTACCTTCAGACCTTTCTGCAGCAGTTGATAGTAGTGATTATCATCTCTTCCTTGGCCTCTGGGACAGACCTTTCTGACTCAGTCTTAATCTCCTTCATTGGCTGCCACCTCCATTCTCAATCATGCAGATGCTAGTTTTTCCCCAGGATTTTAGCCTTGGAATTTTCTTTTCTTTGCTTGCTGTTGTAAATTTCAGTGACCATCAATAGGTTGACTCAAATCTACCACTCTAACTCAGGCTTTTCTTTGGGTTTCTGGCTTCCTATTTCTAACTCTCTGATTATATCTCTATCTCAATATTCAGCATGTGATAGTGATTTTACAAAGCTGTGAGATTATCGTGGTAGTTTTCTTAGCTGAATTAGAAGGAACCAGTGCAATAGCCAGGAAGGATCTTTACATTATTTTTTATATATATTTTATGTATATGTATATAATATACACACACACACATGCACACATATGTACTTACATATTTGTTTTAGCAGATACTTTAAAGTGGAATTCATTGATTATAGAAAAAGTATTATGACTCTGAATTTTATTTGAGAACTTCATCTGTGCTTTATGAATGTAGTAAGTAGATTATGATAGGCAAGTTGACTGTGGAGGTGGTCCCTGTTCCTTCCATTTTTATCCTCCTCTTTCCCCTCCTTTTTCATTGCCTTGTAAGAGAAAAGAGCTCAGGAAACTGGTTCACCGTCAGTGGTCAGTGAACTTCCAGGATTCTTTGCTAGAACCCTCCTAGATGTTGCAGTCCCTGATACAAGCAGCATTGTTTTGGGGTAGGAGTTTTTATAATGGCTATAAGGCATAGTGGCTAAGATTGATAATTGCAGTTGTTATCCTTTGTAGAAACTCAATTGGGAATCCTTACTGACGACTTTTATATTTATTTGTAAATTTAAAAACTATATTCCTATTCCCTCCCACTCTTACCCCAACAAGTCTGGACAGACTGTTTAGGAACTCCTGTTTCTGAAGATTTAGTAGTCTTTTGTAAAATCAGTTTGTTCTCTAGAGCGATGTCCTCTTTCTTGTCCTAGAACCCCCCTTACTTGCTACCACTGACTCTTTCTTATGAGTTAACATGCCATCACTTATTAGGGAAGGTTTTTAGGTTCTTTGTTTTCTTCTGTGGATTAATTTAGATTTAAATAGGAGTAAAAGGGAGTTGTAATTACACTTACATTTTAGAGATATTTTTGAACTAAACTACCTCCATGACAAATAAAATATTAATAGTTATTCCAGTGTCATTGTTTTATTTCTTACTATCTTTACTAACAGCCATTTTTAAAACCCCAGTTTTACTGATATTCTTAATAAAGCACTGTTCTTATTACCTAAATAATCTTTACATAAAATGCCATAGGTTGAAATAATCTAAAAAGGATGGATATCAAATGAAGAATAGGAGGATATTTGAGACCACTTTTCTAAACTTAGATTAGCATTTATGTATAGTATCAAACTCTTACCACGAATCTTCCAATAATATTTCTTTAATGGAAAGGCCAGGAGGAAATGGCTGTAGTTCTTTCAGATTACAGAATCCCCAGCATAACAAAACAAAACAGAAAAAAGCACCCTTTGTTTTCTACTTTTGGAACATATTTTTGGTAACTGATAGTACTCCAATGGTAATTTTTTTCTAGATTTCTTTTGTTGTTGTTATACTTATGTAAGGAATGAATAGATTTCTGTTATTAAAGCTAAACATAAATAATTGAACATTATGATGACACAGTAGTGTAATAATCAGCTCCTAAATATTTGGAGAAGTGGGGAGAAGTGATGGGTGGGAACTTTCCTTGCTAGGGAGACAGTAAGTATAATATTTTAATGGTAAAATATTTCTTTTTGCCTTAGTTTTTAAAAATGTGTAAAATGAAAATAATATCTCTTCACAGAGTTATTTTTTGAGAATTAAGTGAGATATAATACATGTGAAAAGTTTAGAATTGTGCATAGCATTTAATAAGCCCTAAACAAGCTTAGCAGTTGCTGTCATTATTTGGATTTTTAAAAAGAGAAGCCATACTCAGGGACAGTGGATGGTAAATGTATCTGTAATTTAAGATTTAACAACGTAGTTAAGATATTTTAAAATGATGTACAGGCTGGTCCGAAGGTAATGGAGTTATCTCACTTGATTGTTCACAGTCAGTTACAGATTGAACTCCTTGTTCTACTACTTTTCCCCCTCCTCACTACTGCACTTGACCAGTCTTAAAAAAAAAAAAAAAAATGATGTCCAACTTCTTATTCCTGTTTGTTAAATCTTCCTTTGGGAAAGTTAGCATAAGATCTAAATCTCTTATTCTGATTTAGTAGAATGAATCAATTTAACAGTAATCTTACAAGTGAAATAACTACATCTGTCCTTTTTTCCCCCCTTTGTTTCAGGTTTCCCCTCAAAAAACCTATAAGGTAAGTTGTTCATTTGCACTTCTTACTAAAGTTTAGGTTAAATTTTAATTAGAAACATTTCTTTGAAATTATGGTGGGTTTTTTTGGTTTTTTGAGAACATGCATTTAAGTAGTTCAGAATTTCAAAATCATTTATAAATTTAAGTATGAAAGGAGTTCCATATTTTTTTCTTGAAAGACAGCATTGTTTTGATAATATTTTCAAAGTTTTTAATATAAACATCTTAATAGTTCAAATTGATACTTAAGGTCACTCCCTATGAAGAAATTTAATTTTATAATCTGTGATTTGAATTGCAAGTATCTTGGGAGGTGAAAATGGATTGCTAGGTTTTGATGTGTTTTATCACTTGTGTGGCTGTAACTGCCTTTAGTTAATGAACTTTGACACTGCTTTAGTTTTAATTACTAAAGAAAAAAAATCCAAAATGTTTAAATATGTCTGTGTCTATATCCATATCTATCTATTTATTTCCAGGGGTTAAATGCCTCTTCCTGAGTACTTGTGTTTCAGCATTTCTTCTCGCTCTCATCTTAATTATCACAAATGTTATTTGAAATGTAGGTGGTATGTGATTCCTCAATATTATAATACTTTTATCATTTTTGTGACAGCATAGTCCAGGATACCAATGCTAACTTTGACATTTCAATCAATAGTGATAGTGTATTATAGTTGTGGTCCAGCCATTATTTGATCAGTATAATTGGCTAGACCAGAGAAGAAATGATGATTCTAGTGTCATTGGGCCTGAAGGTTGGCTAAGACTTCTGTGGCTAGAACTATGTGGGTAGGCTTAAAGTGAGGATTGCCTAAGGTTTTTGTTTTGTTTTTTTTTAAACTGTTCTCATAATGCTGTATTTTGAATGTGACTACAGTATATTAGGGTTGGAAATGTGTTTAATTCCTTTTCGGCACTGTTTTCTTGTCTGTTAAATGGAAATGATAGTATTGATCTGTGAAAACCACTAAAAAATGTAAACAATTATTTCTAAGAATAAAATAGACTTTAATACTAAATACTATTTTTATTATTTTAAGTACTTTTTATGATCAAGTAAATAGACCATATCATCAAAACTTCTTGAAAAATATAAATTAGAGAGGTTTATGACACTGTAAGAAAAACTAATTTCCTGGTTTCTGTTTGTAAGACGTATTTTTAGGATTTTTCAATTAAGTTTTTATTGTCATGAGTTTTTTGGTAATAAATGCTTGATTGCTTTGATTTAATTTAGGCATGGAAGTATTTTGAACCGAGAGTCACCAACAGATAAGAAGCAGAAAGTTGAGCGCATTGCATCACATGATTTTGACCCCACAGGTAAAACACTATATATTCTTCCAAAGAATACTAAGAGTAGTGAAGTTCAGAATAATACAGTTTAAGCTGCCTGAAACACTCAGGAGTAGTTGTTTAGTCTGTTTGAGGACTCTCTCTCCCCTCCAGTTATGTCCCATAAAGCCTTTGCATTCAACAGGAGTGCAAGCATTTTGAACTTTCGACACTATAAATTCCACTACAGAAGCATCATTGTAAAGTGTATTATATTTAAAGATAATGATAATAAAAATAATTATATGATAATTGGACATTTGGATCAGACCAAGGGCTTAGTATTAAGATGAGTCATGGTATGAGCAGTAGTACGTCATAAAATCAAGGCTATAACAACTACAAACTTCTGTAGTCATTTAAAAATTCAGTTGTGATCATGGAGAATTAGATAAATTATAGCTTCAAAAATTAATGATTATCTTATTTTAGTTAAACAAATGAATTAGAAGTCCCCTTTTCTTCAGTCAAAAAGTATTCTAAATTCAGAGAGCTATCTTCAACCTAAGCAGTGTAGATCTTTCTTAGAGTTTCTGTGTTAGCAGACTTTTAATTATTTATATTCTTAATTTTATGCATATAGATTGAATTCCTCTTATAAAATATAGGCTTTTTTCTTTTTCTTTTTCCTTGTAAACTCACTTAGTATTTAATTTATAAAAATTGTTTGGTAATTTTGCCTTTGTCATTTGAGGCTGATATATGTTCTTTGTGTATATACTGTCTTATTAAGTTGTATGTCCCTGTGACAAAACATAAAGTATGTAAATACTGGAATCTAAAATGTATAACATGATGCATCTATTTTGACATGTTTTTATTTAGAAATATTTTAAATATTTAATAAAGAGTAATATGTCTTATGTATTTAATTAAGATGTTTCATACTTTTAGTATAAATTACTCTTTTATTTTGAAACAATATTATAAATATTATCTAGTAAGGGAAAACTAGCAATTAAATAGCTGATTATTTTCTGCATCTTGGGTAGTAGGTAAAATGAAATCCTAATCATCAATTTAGGAGGCTTTAGTGGTGGAAGTATATAATGTGTCACTTTTGGATCTCCATGAAGAGAGAATTCTCTATTCTGACACCTTAAGTTGAAGCCATGGGGTTCAGAGGCTTTCATTTATATGATTAGTTATTGTCTTGCTAATGAGGGTCACAAATTTCTGCCCTATAAAAATAAATAATGCAGCCTTGTTAGATTTATTCTGTATTGTTCATCTGTGATGTGCCCATCTCTAAAGACAGATGTAGCAAAGTGGTATAAAGTGCTTCATAATGAGATTTTATAGCTTTTAGTGCTTTTGTCATCTCTACAATTATCAGATGATTTGTTTTGTATACTATTCATGTGTTGTTTTGTTTGAATGTATTTTATTGCACTGTCTTTTCTTCAGTAAATCTTTAAAATATGTCATTACCTGTGCTGTTCGTGACTATTCTAAGTGCTATCATCTGTGATGTTCATACTTTGTGTTTGCACGATTTAACTTGATCATGATTCATCCTTTTTTTCCCCATGAATTTTTCCCCTTCCATTGGTCTCCATATTTTCTATATCTCTCTCCTTTTCTCCCGCTCTTGTGCAGATAGCTCCTCCAAGAAGACAAAGTCTAGTTCAGAGGAGAGTAGATCCGAGATATATGGTAAGCTAAAGTAGCTAATTCAGCCTTGCCCTTTGGAGCTTGCTTCATGCTGTTTCTTTTCTTTTCTTTCTTTTTTTTTTTTTTTTTTTAAATAATTGCAGCCTTTCCTATGTCTGCTCTGCATGGCATGATCTACTGCAGGGAAAGGGAGCCTGGGGTTTTAATGTGGCTGTGATGTGGAAGCTTAAGGTTGCTGGAAACTAACATTGTTAAGAGTAGGCCATGTTACCCATCTTCTCTTTCATCTTGTTTATATCAGGAAAATGATTGTCTCTAATATGTTTGGATCAGGTTCCTCCAAATAACGTGGATGGGCTTTAAATTCTTGTTATCTTCTTCCCATGTCTCATTTGCACAGTTTGGATTATGTAGAATTTAAGCAATTAGGTTTTTCCCTCTAAGATAGTACTGGTGTAATTTAGATATATATTAGCAGTTCTTCGAAATTTTTATTTTTATTTTTTGTTTATTTTTAATTGCTTCATCATTTGGAAAAGTTATTCTTGTATGATTTATCCATGATAGCAAAAATACTAAGTATTTTATTTTCATAGCTTGAAGAATTTGTCTGTGCCTTTCAGAAATTTCCCTGAAACTTTTTCTGAATGGCAAAATTTTTAAATGGTACCTTTAAAAAATAATCTTCACAAAGAGCAAGCTCAACCTTAGTGGTCAAGTTTTGCAACAGATGACTGAAACACTGATATTTCTAGACTGTGTCCTGTGTTCAAAAGATAGAATAAACCATGTTTGTGAAGTTCATACATATTTTGCCTTTTCTTATGCAGTTTTACCTGCCCTCTTCCTTCTTTTGGCATCTAATTAGCTTTTTGAAAAAAAGTACATGGGAGAAGCACTGCCTGGAGCCAAGACTTTTAAAATAATCTCTGAAAGGCTAATAAGTTATTTCTTTTTAGGAAGATTCCAAATTTGGCTTCAGTGGAAAATCAGGTTTCTTTAATAGAGTCACAAGTCTATCAAGTGGATGTTGTCCCAGGTGCAAGTTTTTCCTAGCTTGACATACATGAGAGGGAAAAAATACATGAAATTTCCCCTCCCACCTTTTAAGACATTTGACAATTTACATCTATGGGTACTTCATCCCATAATATCAGGTACTTTTTTTTTTTTTTTTTTAAGAGATGGGGTCTCGCTATGTTTCACAGGCTGGTCTTGACTCCTGGCCTCAAGCAATTCTCGCAACTTGGCCTCCCAAAATGCTAGGATTACAAACGTGAGCCACCATGTCTAGCTCTCAGATACTTTTTAATATTCTGAAGTCTAAGTGTTTGATTCTAAACCATGTAGTGCTTCTGTGTTATATAGATGCACATAGTTCTTTACTTGCTTTTTGTGACCAGTACTTTTTCTGTGAAGTTATACATTTTACAGTAGTTCAACAGGAAATGTTGCTTGTGGCATTTCAAGTTTGTGCTTTTTTCCTCCCTCCAAAGTATTTCACTCTTTATATGTAAGAAATACCTTCTTAATTCCTGGAGACTCTTTCTGTTCTATATAAAGAGTTTCGTATAGTTTATTCTCTGCTTAGGAATGTGAACATTATCGATATAGCTCCATTCTTTTCCAGTAGCCTTTGCAGTCAGTGTTGTGTTTCATCTCCTTAACCATTTTCCTAGATCTGTGGAATACATGCAGAAGCCTGCTGTGTGCTTTGGATGAAGACTAACAATTTAGGAATCTATGACTAGAAAAATTATACTAATTTTTTATTATTTTACCAGTGATAGGAATATTAACACTAGTTCAGACATGCCATTGGCTTGGTAGTAATAGAAACATTTTAAGTGGTAATCGGGAAGTAAGGTGTGGCTTCTCTGTGTTTTTGTTTCTTGAGAACCCTTGAGATACCTTTCTTAGAAGGAACTGAGCCCACAAGTCCTTAAAAAAGTGCCCATTCAGAGGGATGAGTTGATTGAACAGCATTAGCATGCTAACACAAAATCACTTTGACGTTACAAATATTTTATTACCTGTGTGAATAGACTTCTTTAGATTGTGTGCAAAAAAAGACTCTCTAGAAAGTCCAGGAAAGCTTGGAAATACTGGAATAAAACTGAGTAGAGTCATAGCAACTGGTGTCATTTTGCTTTATTATATGATCTTGTTACAAGCCCACTTCAAGCATTTGAGATTATATGCTGTCTTCTCTTGGAGTAAAATTCATTAGCTGGGTATTTAACACAACTGCTAGTTATTCATTTACAAATTATTTATTTTAAACTTTCTTAGCCATTTTTAGAGCTGCTTTGTGAGATAGATTTAGTTTGTTCATTTTAAAAGGAAACCAAGTGTTTGTTTTGTATTGATTTTTTTGTTTAAGTTGCCAGTCAGTCAATATTTATTTCATTTACTCCTTTTTCCCCCTCTGTACCTTTTGGAGTCTTATTAACATGTATGGATGTGTTTTCTGAGCTGCAGTTTTAATAATACTTCATTTTCTGTTTCTTTTACTAATATTGTAAGGGAGAACTTTTGTGGGTTACTGTGGAAAATAAGAGATTCAGCAAGGGAATTTTGAGTTTAATCCTCACTTCTGTTTTGGTGTCATGAAGAGATTCCCACTGATAGTATTATGTGCAAGAAAATAAGCCATGTCTTCTTAAAGCTGTCTTAGCATGCTTGGGCTGCCATAACAAAATACTGTGGACTGTGTGGTTTAAACAACAGAAATTTATTTTCTCACAGTTCTGGAGGTTGGAAGTCCAACATTAGGGTGCCATTGTGGTAGGGTTCTGGTGAAGGTTCTCTTGCTGGCTGGCAGGTGACTGCCTTCTTGTTGTCTTCTCACGTGGTCTTTCCTCAGTGCATGGGGTCGGGGGCGGGGGTAGACAGGGAGAGAGAGAGAGTATGCACTCTGGTGTCTTTTATAATCCCATCATGAGGGTTCCGCCTTCATGACTTCATCTAACCCTAATTATCTCTAAAAAGGCCTCATCTCCCAGTACACATTGAGGGTTAGGGCTTCAATATATGAATTGGGAGACGTGATGGGGAACAGGGGGACAAACATTTAGTCCATAACAGAAGCAAACTGTTAGTACCTGAAATATCCTGGTTTGGATACTTCAGTGTAATTTTTAAAAATTCCTATCTTTTTCTTATTCAGTCTTCTCATATCTTTAAAAACAAAAGTTCTTGGTTTGATTCTTGCCCCCACCAAGTTGCTATTTCTGTTTTCTTTTTCCACCTTGCAAAGAACATTCCACATGAACCTTGTGTATCCTCATAAACCATTCACTTCTTAACCTCTTGTAATTTGACTTCTGAACTCATATTATCTCAAAGGTGAGCCAAAACATCCTATTTGAAAATCCATTAACTTTTTTTTTCTCAATTCTTGCTTTTCTTCTGAAACATTTGGTAATGCTAGTGTTTCTTTGGTTTCTATAGTATTATGTCAGCCTGGTCCTTTTCTCTTTGTAGTTACTTTATCTCTGTTTACTTGATTGCCCTTTCCCCTCTTGTCTTATGCATGTAGGCATGACCCAAGTTTCTGTCCTCAATCTTTCTTCTAGTCTCCAGTCTTATATTTTTAACTGTTTGCTGGATACTTTCTTTTTCAGAGTGATCAAACTGGAGTTCATAATTGTTCCCTACAGCTAGAAATCAATCTTTATCTTAATTTCGCTAATTTTTTTAAATTTCAGTAGATTTTAGGGGGTACAAGTGGTTTTTTGTTACATAGATGATTATGCATAGTGGTGAAATTGGGCTTTGGTGTACCCATCACCTGAATAGTGTACATTGTACCCAATAGGTAATTTTTTATCCCTCATTCCCCCCAACTCTCTCTTCTGAATCTCCAGTGTCCATTATACCACTCTGTGTGGCCATGTATACCCGTAGCTCCCACTTATAAGTGATGACATGTGGAATTTTTTTTTTTTTTTTTGAGACAGAATCTCGCTTTGTTGCCCGGGCTAGAGTGAGTGCCGTGGCGTCAGCCTAGCTCACAGCAACCTCAAACTCCTGGGCTTCAGCGATCCTACTGGCTCAGCCTCCCAAGTAGCTGGGACTACAGGCATGCACCACCATGCCTGGCTAATTTTTGCTATATATATTTTAGTTGGCCAGATAATTTCTTTCTATTTTTTTTAGTAGAGACGGGGTCTTGCTCTTGCTCAGGCTGGTCTCGAACTCCTGACCTCGAGCCATCCACCCGCCTCGGCCTCCCAGAGTGCTAGGATTACAGGCGTGAGCCACCGCGCCCGGCCCTACATGTGGAATTTGTTTTTCGATTCCTGGGATACTTCACTTAGGATAATATCTCAATTTTCTATCCAAATTGCTGCAAAAGGCATTTTTTTGTTCTTTTTTAAGGCTGAATAGTATTTCATGGTATCTATATAACAACATTTTCTTTATCCACTCATCAGTTGGTGGGCACTTAGATTGAGTCATATCTTTGCAGTGGTGAATTGTGCTTCGATAAACATGAGTGTAGGTGTCTTTTTGATAAAATGACTTATTTTCCACTGGATAGATACCCAGTAGTGGGATTGCAGGATCGAATGGTAGGTCTACTTTTAGTTCTTTGAGGAATCTCCATAGTGCTTTCCACAGAGATTGTACTAATTTATATTCCCATCAACAGTGTATAAGAATTCTCTTTTCATTGTATTTGTGGTGCCAACATCTATTGATTTTTTACTTTTTAGTAATGGCCATTCTGAAAGTGGCAAGATGGTATCTCATTGTGGTTTTAATTTGCATTTTTCTGATGATTAGTGATGTTGAGCCTTTTTTCATGTGTTGACCATTTGTCCATCTTCTTTTGAAAATGTCTGTTCATATCTTTTGCCAACTTTTTAATGGGGTGGTTTTTTTCTTGCTGATTTGAGTTCTTTGTAGATTCTGGATATTGGTCCTTGGTCGGATATATAGTTTGAATATTTTCTCCCATTCCGTAGGTTGTCTGTGTACTCTGTTGATTACTTCTTTTGCTTAATGACAGTATCATTCTTCCATTTACCTGATCTTATTTCCTTATAGTCGTCTTCAATTTCTCTACTTCCCTTGTCCCCTGGAGTCAGATATTTGTCAGGTTCCCTCATTCTACCATCACAGTACTTTTCATCCTTCACTTTTTGGTTTCATCCTCACTGCCTTGTCCGGTTTTTCATCATTTCATTAGACTATTTTAACAGATTCATAACTTTCTTTTACTTTGATTTCACATTGATTCATTTCCTTTTCTCCATTTTACTGTATTCTGCCTTGACCTGTCAGATTAATATTACTAAAGTAAGGATTTTGTCGTGTACTTGCTAGGAAAGTATAAATAGTTATTAAGATATGCCATAATTTGTTACCAATTTATCAATCTTCCTTAATCTACTATTCGCTTAAAGATATCAGATTACCTTCCAAATTTTCATTTCCCAAATATATCTTGGTATTCTTCCTTTGCTCATGCCATTCCTGTTGTCTTGAATGGTTTACCTCCTCTAACTTAGAATCCTACTCATCTTCCAAGGCACAATTCAAATACTGCCTTCTTCACAGGGCTTTCCTAGTTTTGCCCAGCTACTTTTGTTGTTTTTAAATTTTGACATCTTATTTTGTATCTAATTATTTGTATTTATATTGATCTTGGCATCTCCCATCATGCCTGACACATTGGAGGCACTTGTTAAGTGAGTTTTGAATGAATAAATGTTGAGATTGAGATGAAGTATTTTAGTAGTGAGAATTGACAGAATAAGATATTCTTGACTTATCTTAATAAGATCTTTCTTCCCTTCTGAAAAACTGTAAGGTAACTTAAAAGAGAGACTTATTTCTGATAGTGGCCTTAAAGAATGAAATCAGCATACTTGGAATTTAAGGCTCCTCTTGCTGGCAGGATTGTGCATTTAGAATCAAGAAGCTTCTTAATCAAAGGATTATCTGAGGTCTTACTCATAAAACATGTATGTCTGGCACCAGCTTAAAAATGAGCTGTTTTTATGAGGTTGCACATAGTCTTTCTACACACCCTTCCTTGAAGCTAATTCTTAAGAGGTGAGACTTAAGAGAAGTTTGGTCATGAAATAAAATAAAAGGTAAAGAAAGGCTAATGTGCTTTCGCTAATGTGCTTTCTGCATACCTTAAAGTTTTCACTGAAGTAAACGTAGTATAAAAGGTTAAGCACGTTTCCTTACATGTTTAACACTCCATGTTCATTAATATACTATCTAATACTAAGTTGTGGCGTTTTTTCAGGAATATATAGTGAAACTTGAGAGTACCTTCTCACTTTTTTCAGAATACTTTTTTATCACTTCCTCCCCTACTCATCCAAAGTATTACAAAGACTTAAATTTTTTTCACTTTCAAATACTATCATTGCTAATTATCTATTGAGTAAGAAGAAATCTTTTTATGTTAGCTTTAAATGCTACATTGTTGCAACAGAAAAAATATGACCTTTGTTATGAAGAGGAAATAAAAATTAGGGAAGGATAGTATTTACATAAATTTGATAGAACATCATATGATGAGATGAAGCATGATATTGATTTGTTAGCTTCCAAGTGAAATATCATGATCCTTAAAAAATAGGAAATAAACAAAAATTTCTTCGTAAGTAGAGGAGTTATTTTGGGGTGGGTAGTGAATCAAAAACTGTTGCAGTTGGAATTTTGCCAGGGCAAAAAGTTGATTAGTGTTCTTGTAGAAATATTTCTCTACTTTGCATAGGCTTTAGTTCAAGTCCACCCTAGGCAATGTAGCAAAATCCTGTCTCTACAAAAAGTAAAAAATTAGGAGGGTGTGGTGATGCCAGCCTGTAGTCCCAGCTACCTGGGAGGCTGAGGTGAGAGAATCACTTGAGCCCAGGAGTTCAAGGCTATAGTAAGCTACGATTGCACCATTGCAGTTCAGCCTAGGCAACAGAGTAAGACTCTGTCTCAAAAAGAATTTTCTTTATGTAAAATAGATTCAAATTTATTTAGTAACTAATTTTTGAGCACCTATTATATGCCAGGCACTATGCTGACGGGTTGGGATTCAAAGGTAATAGGAGACTGTACCTGTTTTCTAGTTACTCACAGTCTAGCACAAAAGAAAGTATTGTAATATATTTTGACAAGTACAGTAATAGAGATATGCATTTGTTTACCATTACTCTATATGCACTTAAAAATAAATACTTGTGGAAAAAATCTTCATATGGCACCAAGAATGATGGAAATGAAGAAGTATTACCGCAACTAAGTTTCAAGGAAGTTTAAGCCTCTTTCTGTCTGTCTCCACACAAAGTGCTGGGATATAGCTCATATCAAAGTGATTATGTGACCTTATAGAACTCATATTCAGAGATACACACATTTGTATTGTAATTATGATTAACAATCATAATTATTACCAGATAATAAGGGATTTAGCAACAAAACAGAACCATGGACTTATATGTGTTGTAAAACGGGCAAAGGTAAAAATGATGAAACCTATTTTTTTTTTTTAATTAATGAAATTTGAATGTGGCTGTTTTGGAGTTAGAAGTCCATTTTTCTCTTTTCTTTCTTCCATAACATATAGGGCCTATTATCTGTATCATACTCTGATTCTTGGACATTGTCATTCTTTCTCTGTTTCACTATTGGCCTTCCCTGCTAAGATTTTGTATTCTTTGAGAGCAGACTCCTAGTTGTTTTGTATTCTTTTTTTTTTTTTTTTTTTTTTGAGACAGAGTCTTGCTGTGGCGTCAGCCTAGCCCGCAGCAACTTCAAACTCCTGGGCTCAAGCGATCCTATTGCCTCAGCCTCCCAAGTAGCTGGGACTACAGCATACACCACCATGCCTGGCTAATTTTTTCTGTACATTTTTAGTTGTTTGGCTAATTTCTTTCTATTTTTTTAGGAGAGACGGGAGTCTCGCTCTTGCTCAGGTTGTTCTCGAACTCCTCACCTCAAGAGATCCTCCCGCCTCTGCCTCCCAGAGTGCTGGGATTACAGGCATGAACCACCGCGCCTGGCCTCCTAGTAGTTTTGTATTCTTTACAGCACCTACAGACTCCACTGTTAAATAACTAGTATAGACAGATGTTCAATGCAAATTTGCTAAAACAAAAGAAGCAGGGGTTTTTTTTGGTCAAAAAAGACATTCTAAAGATAAGATAATTTAGCCAGTATTGCTGCTTTCTATGTTATAGAGGATGGAATTTAACCCTCTATAGTATGTTAAAACAGCTTCTGTTCTATAAGTAGAACATTTCTCTGAAGAAGAAGGAAAAACATTTCATTTGATTTTGAATAAGAGGGAGGATAATAGATTGGAGCATTTGAGAGACTAGATTTCTGAATTTTGAATGGTAAGACGGCTTAGTTTTCAGTTAATTATTACCACAGATCTGAATATATGTGGACAGCACAGTTTGACAGGGCAGAATAGCATTATTAGTTTGAATTTTATAGTTTCTGAATTGACTGCATGTGTGAAGTTTGTTTTCTTTTTATATTGGTGTGGTAATTCTTACATGTTAAAGTATATCAGTGTCTCAGATTAGCAGGTAAACTTAGAATAATAAATGTGGATAATATAGTGGAATTGGGGAGAAGAGAAAAATGAATAGGACGTATTCTTTTTATCCTTTGTTCCTCATCTATTTTTGATGTAGAATTAAAAGGAAAGGTTATCAGGCTGAAACTGTTATGAATTGGAGAAGACAGACTTGCAGTATTCATAGGTAATACTAATATATTGTCCTAATCCAATTTGTCAGGACCCTAGGCATATTCATAAAATTGACTATACATGATGGTATTTTTTTCTCCTTGGTCACCTCCATTTCTGAGCTTCTATCCATCTCTAGATTCTTCTACTTTTCTGAATTTCATGAATTTATTAGCAATTTTTAAAAATGTCCTTCTGTGTCAGAATAAATGTAAAACTCTGGGTAAGATTGTAAACAAGATACAGCCTCTGTACCCTTGGAGCATAAAATTTAATGAGGGGATAAAAATAAATGCAAATTAATGTGACTGATAATGTTAGGATAGGAATAAACAAGAGGGTGTGGTAGGAGTCTATAAGGACACCAGACTAGGGACATCTAACCCTAGTCTGAATATTTAGGAAAAACTTATAAGAGGATATGATTCATTTCTTAAGGATTTTTTGTCTCTCCTCTGCTGAAGCTACCTATAACAAGAAGCCCTGCTCTTTAAAATTTCCCTTCTCTCTTCCTTCCCCATCCAAAACTAATTTCCTTGTCTGTTAAAACAAAACTTAGACGTAAATGGGGGTTGATCCTTTTAAAGATCATTTATTGCATTAATGATAGGAACTTATTAACATAAAAGTACTTGTAATTGATTTTTTAACTGGGGTGTGGTATGGAGATTTGCATATTTATTTTATATGTGTGTATGCGCGCGGGTTTGTGTGTGTGTGTGTATGTGTGTGTGTGCGCGCGCACGTGCATGGAGAGAGAGAGAGAGAGAGAGAGAGAGAGAGAGAGAGAGAGAGAGAGATAGATGGAATCTCGCTTTTCTTCCCCGGCTAGAGTGTAGTGGCATGATCATAGCTCACTGTAGCCTCAAACTCCTGGGCTCAAGTGGTCTTCCTGCCTCAGCCTCCTGAGGATCTGGGACTACAGGCATGTGTCACTACCCAACTAATTTTTTCTAGTTTTAGTAGAGATGGGGGCTTACTCTTGCTCAGGCTGTTCTTGAACTCCTGAGCTCAAGCAGTCCTCCATCCTTGGCCTCCCAAAGTGCCAGGATTACAGGCATGAGCCACCACACCTGCCCTTGTAATTGATTTTTAATGGGTGGCGTGGATAGATGAGAAAATCCAAAGTTGACCTCCCCCAAGCATAATAAAATTATAATTAACATTTATGAACCCTTATTCAAGTGAAGTATGCAAACATATAGCAAACTCTTTAATTCCAACTTTTCCTTCATCTTTTATGGGCACTTGAAAAACAGTCTGCTTAAGAAGCCCAGTAGCTTAGCATGGCAACAACCCATATTAGAAACCTTTAATTCTTTAATTTTCTGCTTTTGTGAGGTGGGGTGGGAGAACTGGGAAGCATGGCTACAGTATGAAAAAATATATATTCAGTGTTATAATTGCCTTGATTTTTATTTTAAAGTTACAATATCTAATTTATTTTAAAATTTCAAATAACTATTACAGGAGATCATGAAATATTTATGTTTCCAGAAGCGAGCATGGATTTAAAAGATTCCCTTAAAATACTGCTCTTATCCTATTTTGAGGTTCTCTAATTTATTTAATTATGTGCTAGAAATCTGTAAAGAATGCTTTTTTACTTGATTTTATGTGTTTGTACCCATCCTATTTTATAGTTTTCCTAATTACTTGAAGGAAGCAACATTGAAAAGGTTGAGTTTTAATGGGTTATTTCTCTTCTACCCCCATTACAGCTTACTGCTTTGTGGAAGTAGTGAATTTGTGAATTCAAATACTGTTTAATATTTCGAAATCACTAGAATTGAGGGGTAACACATTTTTAATGTTGAAAATCAACTTTTTTGAGGTAAAGTTTACATAAAATAAGATGCACTAATTTTAAATATATATAGCTCATTGAGTTTTGACAAATGAATATATGTACTCATGTAACCATTACCTTAATTAAGGAATAGATCATTTCCATTACCCCATAAAGTTTTTCATTTCTGTTTGCAGTTGTTCCCACCTCTCTTCCTCACTTCACCCCTATGCAATTACTATTCTGCTTTTTGTCACTATAGTTTAATTTTTCCTGTTCTCTGTTGGAATCATATGGTGTATACTATCATTTGTATCTGGCTTCTTTTGCTTAGCATGATGTTTTTATGATTCATCCATATTTGTTGTATGTATGAAATAGTCTTTTTTTCCCTTCCTATGTAGTATTTCATTGTAAGGATATATCACAATTTGTTTATCTATTCATTTGTTGATGTACATTTGAGTTGTTTCTACTTTTTGGCTTTTATGAACAAAACTGCTATTAACATTTGTGTAACAGTCTTTATGTGGACATGAATTTTTATTTTTGCAGGGAGTAAAATTCGTGGGTCATATGTAAATGTATGCTTACCCTTATAAGAAATTTCTAAACTGTTTTCCAAACAGTTTACACACACCCATCAGCAATGTTATGAGAGTTTTTATTGCCCCACCTCTTTGCTAACACTTGGTATGATCAGTTTTTATTTTTAGCCATTCCAGTTGGTATATAATGGTATCTCATTGTGGTTTTAATTTGCATTTGTCTGATGACTGCAGATGTTAAGTACCTTTGCATGTACTTATTGGCCATTAGTATATCTTTCTGTGTGATGTTTTTATGTAAATCTTTTGCCCCCTTTAAAATTTGTCTTCTGTTATTGTAGAGTTGTTTAAAAAAATATAATCTGGATAAAAGTCCTTTATCAGAGATTTGTATTGTGAATATTTTCTCTCAGTTTGTGGCTAGCCTTTTCATTTTCTTATGTATCTTTAGAAGTGCAGATGTTTTAAATTTGTGTCCATTTTACCAGTTTTTTCTTTTGTGGTTGGTGTGTTTTATACCCTAAGAGATCTGTGCTTACCCTAAGGTCTTGAAGATTTTCTCCTATGTTTTCTTCTGAAAAGTTTTAGTTTTTAAGTTTAGGCTTATAATCTATTTTAAGTTAATTTTTGTGTAGGGTATGAGTTCAAGGTTCAGGGTTCATGTGTTCTATATGGGGATCCAGTTATTCTAGTCTTTCATCTGCAGTAGGCTAACATTTTCATGATGTGTTGTTATCAGCAAGAATATATATATACTCACAGCATATATGTATCAATATATATTTTTTCATTAATATACAATCTTTAACATATCATTTGGTTTGTACATCAGACTTATTTAAAAGATTGTGGCTGTATGTATAAAAATCTTTATTTAGAAAAAAATTTCCTGAGCGTTATTATTATATGTTTTGTATAGTATTTTAGTGAAATGCTTAGATTCTGCAAAGCTAAAAGTATGCGATAAGTCTCTGGCTGACACAGAGTTTCAGGATATTCAGATCTGTTTTATAATAAAACAGTCCTGGGTATTAATCAGGATTCTACTTTGGGTCATTTCATTCCTTTGGTTGGGGTCTTCTCTCTTTCACCTTGCCTGGGCAGTTTTCATTTGCTATTTAACTAGAAGGATAACAAATTCTCTTGTAGGAATCAGGTAAGTGTATGAAAAAGATAAAAGAATTGGTAGAGCTCACAGGTTCTTCCTTTATCTTTTTTCTACTTATTCTCCTTTCTGTTTATTTTCCTCTATGAGCCAGGGTTTTTCTTGCCCCTGAACTCTTCCCTTTTTCTTTCCCTCTCAGGAGAATAGTTACAGGTACTCTGCAAGCACCTCCTTTCTTTTTGCAGTCTGTTTTCCTGAGAATAAGATTAGATTTCTCTAGAATTTTCCTTGGGATGCTCCTACCCTAATGTCCCAAACATTTGATTTTCTTGGGTTAAACACCAGTTAGGGCACCAAGAACACAGGACCGTGGGGGAGGATTTTATATTACAAATAAATAGTATAGATATTGATGAGCTTTCTTTCTGTTTCATTTCTAAAACTTTGTTTTTTCCAGTTTGCCATAGCTATTTTTAATCTTGGAGCAATTCCACTCTCCCTGTTTGGTGATAAACCAGTATATGTAACTCTGATGTTCTTGTGTTTGTTTTGTTTATGGGGGTTAGTGCTCTTATTTCACATATGGGATTCTTGTGCTACCTTGTGTTTCTCCTCAAAGACTACATGCTGTTCATTACTAGTATATAACTTTTTCTGTTTTCTCTTCCTTCTCTCTTTACCCTGTGGTTCTTGTGCAGGTCTTGTTCAGCGTTGTGTAATCATCCAGAAAGATGACAATGGATTTGGGCTGACGGTCAGTGGAGACAATCCAGTCTTCGTACAGTCTGTCAAAGAAGGCAAGGCACTTTTAAAAACAGTTTTGTCACTCAGGAGCAAATACAGTAAGAGTAGGAAAGCTTAAATATGTCTTTTGCCCAGAATAATTGCAGATCATATGAACTGTTGTGCTAGATTTGTTTGTAGTGTTGTAGTTGTAAGAATGAATTGATCCCCATTGATTTTCTTCATAGTTTATAGAAGAAAACAGTTTTTTTTATAGTTTTCTAAATCATATGACTCCTCATAACCCTTTATGTGTCATCACTTACAGAAGTTTCTGAAATTTCATTTTTTCATGGTATCAGCGATATTTTGGTAGAGACAGATTACAGAGATAGGTATAGGCTCAAAAATACCAATTCTTTCCCCCAAACGACACTAATACTGTCTATTGCTGTAAGCAAGTAGTGAATACTTCCTTTAGTTGGGTACTGTAATTTGAGGTAGGTTTTTTTTAATCCCCATTTTATAGGTGTTATTGAGGCTTACAGTAAAAAAAAAAAAAGCAAAACATAAAATTCGATCCAAGGTCACATAGTTATTGAGTGGCAGAGGCAGAATTTGAACCTAAATCTGTCAACTTTATAGCCCATGTTTTTAACCACTTTATTACACTGCCTCTCTTTTAAGAAGATTATCAGTAAATTCCAGCGAATCACATTTTAAGTAATTAATTTCTCATACAGATGGAGCAGCCATGCGGGCTGGAGTACAGACAGGTGATCGAATCATCAAGGTAAGCAAAGGACTATTAACGGAATTTATGGTAGGATTTTTGGATTTTTATAAAAAGCATATTACATG
The DNA here is from genome assembly GCF_020740605.2 of Lemur catta. Classification (NCBI taxonomy): domain Eukaryota; kingdom Metazoa; phylum Chordata; class Mammalia; order Primates; family Lemuridae; genus Lemur; species Lemur catta. The sequence continues at coordinate 20,084,335 of NC_059134.1, read as the reverse complement.
TGATCTGTTGACTGTAAAAATTTCATTTGTTTTAAAATTAATATTACCCTTTACTGAAGGGCATAATAAAAGGCTAGAAAAACTGGAGGAGTCATATGTGTTCTTGAGTAGGAGAATAAGTCACTGTTATTAAAGATCATTTCTCTCCAAATTAATCTGTTAGCAAGAAATTCTCATCAAAGTACAGGTTGAGCATCCCTAATCCAAAATTTGAAATGCTCCAAAATCTGAAACCTTTTAGTGCTGACATGATGCTGCAAATGGAAAATTCCACACGTGACCTCCTCATGTGATGGGTCATAGTCAAAACTTTGTTTCACTGGACGCAGTAGCACATGTGTATAGTCCCAGCTATTCAAAAGGCTCAGGTGGGAGAATTGCTTGAGGCTGTAGTTTGAGAAGTTTGAGACTGTAGTGTGCTATGATCACAACCGAATAGCCACTGCTACTCAAGCCTGGGTAACATAATGAGACCTCGATTCTTAAAAAACAAAAAACTTTGTTTCATGCACAAAATTGTGAAAAATATTGTATAAAATTACCTTCAGCCTATGTGTATAAAGTATATATGAAGCATAATGAATTTCATGTTTAAACTTTGGTCTCATCCTCAAGATACACAAGTATTCCAAGATTCATATAAGTGATACTCAACCTGTACATGAATGGAATTGGAGTGGTGAATGTCAATCTTATTATTCTTCCAGATGAACTTTAAATGGTATAAGAATAGCTAAAGAAGAAAGTGGGTTATGTATATGGGTATATATAAGAGGAGATGGTATGAATTAATTTAAAGTATATGAAGTCTATATCTAGTCTGGATATAGACTTCCAAGTGGAACACAATACGTCAGTCAATTTGTGGAGTATATTGGAAGTATCTAATTAAAAGGAATGGATATTCAACTATGACCATGTAGTACATAGCCTAGACGAAAATGTGTGCACATGTAGGAGGTTGCATTCGCAAGAACAGTGATAGGAGCGGCACTGATATTACATGACAGCCATAAAACTCCAAGGTAAATCTATTTTAAAAGACAAATATGTGATTTTTGTCCACCATGGTGTATTATATAGTAGTAAAAATGTACAGTCTACATCTTCAAAGAGCAAGGTATATCAGTCCTCAGACATGACAGTGAACAAATGAAAGAAGAATATAAAAGATGTCATTCAGGGCTAACCTGCTACATAGAGTCAAAAAAGGGAAATATTTTTTTAGACAGGCATGCTTAAGATAAACCCAATAAATAAGGGAAGGAATTAATCCCATGTAGTCTAGAATGGTGGTTTTTCTTTGGGCTGATGAAGCGTCTTAGAACTGGATAGAGGTGGGGGCTGTACAACGTTGTGAATGGACTAAATGCCACTGAATTCTGTACTTTACTGGTCAATTTTCTGTTACATGAATTTTACCTCAATAAAAAGAAATGTGAGGCAGAAAAAAAAAATAGAGAGTCCAGAAACAGGCCTTGAATTCTGATCAGTGTAGAAAGAATAGGTTAGTTAGTAACTATTCCTGAAACAATTGACTAATTTGATCACTTAAAATCAAATTATTACGTAGGAAAAGATACCATGAATATATTTTTTACAAATAATAATTTGGAAGAAATATTTGAAACTTATCACAGAACATAATATCCTTAATTGTAAAGAGTACTTTTAAGTTACTAAGAAAAGAAAATATTTTAATAGAAAAATGGGCAAAGAATTTTATCAGGTAGTTCCCCAAAGTAATTGAAATAAATAACATATTAATGAGGATATGTCCAAGGTCACTGGTAACAAAGAGGTAGAAATTAATGTGATAAGTGAAAATATAGGTATGACAAAATGGCTACTCCCGTAAGTTTGTTGTGAGTATAAATTAGGTAAAATCTATTTAGATGTAAATTTGTGAATATGTATCAAAAGCCTTGAAGAAAGCATATAACCTTTGACCAGCAATTTTTCTTTTAGGAACTTATCTAAGGAAATAAATGTATAAATATAAAATGATATGTGTACAAGGAAATTGATTTTGGCTTTATCACATTGAAAACTTGTGACCAATCTAAATGTGCATAAACTAGGGGCTAAAGAAATAAATTACATTTCATCTGTAGCTTTAAAAAAGAATGGATTAGGTCTTATGTGTACCTGTATTGAAAGATATCCACAATACAATGTTTGTTTATTTTTGCAGGAAAAAAAGTAGTTGCAATGTACATTTTTATGTGTCTGTTTATCTGGTGTGTATATATTAGAAAGTGTCTCCAACATTCAACATCATAGTTATCAGTGATTATCTCAGGGGCTATGATGAGTATACTTTTACTTCTGTTTTATACACTGATGTATTTGAACTCTAAATTCATATTACTTATATCGAGAAAAAAATGTTGAATTCACGTTTGATATTTTTACCTTAATTTGTTTGGCTAGGTGGAGAATTTGGATAACATTTCCTGCATTTAGTTTGTCTGAAAATTAATTTTCTTTGTAAAGATTGGGTCATGTTTGAAAAACTAAAAATAAATTGAGAATTACTGTGGAAATATTTTTTTTTCAACTTTTTTGATTCATTATTATTTTGACAAATGAGTGAATTTGTAATTAAAAGCAAAGGGATCTTTTCTATTTGCAAGGGTCTTTTCACTGTGAAGGATTTGTAAATCTGTTTCATCGTATGTTTTGTTATTTGTCTTGGTGAATAAGTTGTAATGTGTTTTTTTTTTTTTTTTTTTTTGAGACAGAGTGTCACTTTGTTGCCCGGGCTAGAGTGAGTGCCATGGCGTCAGCCTAGCTCACAGCAACCTCAAACTCCTGGGCTTAAGCAATCCTACTGCCTCAGCCTCCTGGGTAGCTGGGACTACAGGCATGCGCCACCATGCCCGGCTAATTTTTTTCTATATATATTTTAGTTGGCCAGCTAATTTGTTTCTATTTTTAGTAGAGATGGGGTCTTGCTCTTGCTCAGGCTGGTCTCGAACTCCTGACCTCGAGCGATCCACCCACCTCGGCCTCCCAGAGTGCTAGGATTACAGGCGTGAGCCACCGCGCCCGGCCAAGTTGTAATGTCTTTTAAGTCAAGCCTTTGTTTTGTGTTTAAGTTCATTTTGTTGCTGAAAATACCTTACAGAATAGTGGTAAAAGTGAATATTAAACCAAATATATATATGTGTGTGTGTGTATATATATTTTTATGTAGCCCTGTTTATTATGTTATGATTGGTTATATTATGTATGATAATTCCACAAGTCAGTTTATCCGCTGTCTAAATAGGATGTATTTGACATATACTATTTTCATTTTCTTACAGGTGAACGGGACTCTGGTGACTCATTCAAACCATTTAGAGGTGGTGAAGCTAATCAAATGTAGGTGAATGTTATTCTCAGTTTTAATTGTTTCATGAAACCCTTAAAGCAAGGTTCAGCCAACATTTTCTGTAATAGACCATTTAGGAAATGTTTTAGGCTTTGTGGGCCATGTGGTCTACTACTGGACTCTGTCATTGTAACATAAAAGCAGCCTAAGCCAATATGTAAATGAATGGATATGGCTGTGTTTTAGGAAAACTTTATTTACCAAAACAGTCTATGGGCCTGATTTAGCCCTTTGGCTAGAGTTTGCTGACCCCAGCAATGAAGGAAAGTCTGAAGTGAAAACTCTTAATTTGCTAATAGGTATCTTTTGTTATTATCTTTGTCAACTTTCTTTATGTGGTTGATTATAATACCTTGTCATTCTTGGTAATATTTCCTATTTATACATGAAAGAAATGCATGAGTCACCTGAGAGGGAGCAGGTAAAGAAATCAGACACAGTAGCTAAATGAACTGCAATAGAACTTTAAAAATCATCCTGCACAGTCACTTCCTCTCAGAGAAGTAAAGGATTATATAATCCAGGGTAGCATTCTTCTCTTGGAAATTTTTAGGGTTAAGAATTTATGATCTTCAGGTTTGCGTGAGTGGCCCACTTGGGTTTAGATCCCTGTGGAGAAACTGAGGCTTGGAATGATGGTAGTCCACAACTAACCTCCTGTCACCACAGGGTCAAATGTGGGTGTCTGCTCCTCCAAGCTGGCAAGGAGGCATGGGCAGGCCAAACCCTAGCTGCTCACAGGGCCTCAGTTTTCCTATCTGCACAGGGAGAAGGGAGGGTTCAGTGGCTCTGTGAGGTTTGCTTGCAAGTGGTGATGGGGTAGGTCTTCTGAATCTCTGAGTTGGGTAAAGTCCAGACACCATACCTTCCCCTCCCCAGGCCTCAGTTTCACTTTGTTGTTACACTTCAGTTGCAGCTGCTTTCCAAAAGAGATTTTGTATTTTCTAATTGCTTCATTTATTTAATGGAAAATAGCATGGCAATTATAGCAGAAGTAAAGAAAAAAGGAAGTCACATGAGTTTGTCATATATGGCTTTTATAATTTTGAGTATGATCTCTCTATGCCTATCTTGTTAAGAGTTTTTTAACATAAGAGAGTGCTGAATTTTGTTGAGTGGTTTTTCTGCATCCATGGAGATGATCATATGATCTTTGTTTTTGCTTCTGTTTATGGGGTGAATCACATTTATGGATTTATGTATGTTGAACCAGCCTTGCATCTCCAGGATGAAGCCTGCTTGGTCATGGTAGATTATTTTGATATGCTGCTAAATTTGGTTTGCTAGAATTTTATTCAGGATTTTTGCATCTGTATTCATAAGGGGTATGGGTCTATAGTTTTCTTTTTTGTTGTGTCCTTTCCTGGCTGTGGTATCAAGAATGAGTTGGGGAGGATTCCTTTCTTCCTGATGTTATGAAATAATTTCTGCAGTATGGGTAACAATTCTTTGTAGGTCTGATAAAATTCAGCTGTGAAACCATCTGGTCTGGGTTTTTTTTCTGTTGGAAGATTTTTTATTGCTGCTTCAATTTTGTTGCTTGTAATTGGACTGTTTAGGAATTGTATTTCTGCCTGATTGAGCCTTGGGAGGTTATGTGTTTCCAGGAATTTGTCCATTTCCTCAGTGTGTTCAAGTTTATGTACATAGAGATATTCATACTCTTCACAGATAATATTTTGTATTTCTGTGGTATCAGTTGTAATATCTCCTTTTTCATTTCTGATTGAGCTTATTTGGGTCCTTCTTTTCTATTTCTGGTTAATCTAGAGAGAGGTCTACCAATTTTGTTTATCTTTTCAAAGAACCAACTCTTTGTTTCATTAATGTTCTGTATTATTTTTTTGTTTTCGATTTCATTTAGTTCCGCTCTAACCTTAGTTATTTTCTTGTCTTCTGCTGGGTTTGGGATTGGTTTGCTCTTCCTTTTCTAGTTCCTAGAGATGATTCATTAGATTGTTGATTTGTGATCTTCCTGTCTTTTTGATGTAGGCATTTACAGCTATGAATTTTCCTCTTAGGACTACTTTTGCTGAATCCCACAGATGTGGGATTGATAACTTGTGTTCCCCTTGTTATTTAGTTCGAGGAATCTTTAGATTTCCACCTTAATTTTCTCTTTGACCCAGTAATCATTCAGCAGTAGGTTGTTTAATTCCATGACTTTGTGTAGAATTGAGTATTTCTGTTAGAATTGATTTCTAATTTTATTCCACTATGAACTAAGAAGAACTATGGTATGATTTCTAATTTTTTTGAATTTGTTAAGACACGTTTTTTGGCCTAAGATGTGATCAGTCTTAGAGAATGTCCCATGTGCTTATGAGAAGAATGTATATTCAGTTGTTTTGAAGTAGAATGTTCTGTATAAATTTCTGTTAGGCCTATTTGCTCTAGAGTCCCATTTAAGTCCAGTGTTTATTTATTTTCTGCTTGGAGGATCTGTCCATTTCTGTCATTGGGGTGTTGAAATCCCCAGCAATTATGATGTTGCTATTTATCACTTTGTTTAGTATAGTTTGCTTTATGAATCTGGGTGCACTTGTGTTGGGTGCATAAATATTTAGAATCATTATGTGTTCTTGATGAATTGTTCCCTTTATATAATGACCATGTTTGTTTTTCTTTACTATTGTTCTTTTGAAGTCTGTGTTATCTGATATAAGAATGGCTACACCTGCTTTCTTTTGATTTCCATTTGCTTAGAATATTTTTTTCCATCCCTTTATCTTGAGTCTGAATGAGTCCTTGTGAGTTACATATGTTTCCTTGAGACAGCAGATACTTGCCTTGTATTTTTTAATCCATTCAGCCAGCCTATGTCTCTTGAGTGGGGAATTCAAGCCGTTCAGGTTTCTTAAAACCTGATAAGTTGGATGCATTTCTGTTCATCCTGTTGGGAAGAACCTTATTGCTTTGTTTTATAACTTGAGCCATTATTTTATGTGGGCCCTGAATTTTAGCTTTTGGGTGATTTTATGCTGGTAGGTTTCTACTATGCTGATTGATATATAATGCAAATCTGAGTACTTCCTGCAGGGCAGGTCTAGTCTGACAAATTCCCTCAGTGTTTGTCTGAAAAAGTCTTTATGTCTCCCTCATAAGAAACTTAGTTTTGCAGGATACAAAGCCATACATGACAAAGCCCACAGTCAACATCATACTGAATGGGGAAAAGTTGAAAGCATTCCCACTCAGAACTGGAACAAGACAAGGATGCCCACTGTCACCACTTATATTCAACTTAGTGCTGGAAGTCCTAGCCAGAGCAATCAGGCAAGAGAAGGAAATTAAGAGTATCTAAATGGGGAAAGAGGAGGACAAACTATCGCTCTTTGCTGATAATAAGATCTTGTGTCTAGAAAACCAGCCGGGCGCGGTGGCTCACGCCTGTAATCCTAGTACTCTGGGAGGCCGAGGTAGGTAGATCGCTCGAGGTCAGAAGTTTGAGACCAGCAAGAGTGAGACCCCCTCTCTACTAAAAATAGAAAGAAATTATCTGGCCAACTAAAAATATATATAGAAAAAATTAGCCGGGCGTGGTGGTGGATGCCTGTAGTCCCAGCTACTCAGGAGGCTGAGGCAGTAGGATCGCTTAAGCCCAGGAGCTTGAGGTTGCTGTGAGCTAGGCTGATGCCACGGCACTCACTCTAGCCCGGGCAACAAAGCAAGACTCTGTCTCAAAAAAAAAAAAAAAAAACCACAAAAAAAGAAAACCCCAAAGATTCCACCAAGAGACTTCTGAGATTGGTTAATAAATTCAGCAAAGTCTTAGGCTACAAAATCAATGTACACAAATCAGTAGCATTCCTATACAACCAGCAACAGTAAAGCTGAGAATCAAATCAAAGAGTCAATATCTTTTACAATAGCAACAAAGAAAAGAAAATACCTAGGAATATATTTAAACAAGGAGGTGAAAGGTCTCTACAAAGAGAACTGCGAATCTCTGAGGAAGGAAATAGCAGATGATATAAACAAATGGAAAAACATGTCATGCTCATGGATCAGCAGAATCAACATTGTTAAAACATCCATACTGCCCAAAGTGGTTTACAGATTCAATGCTATCCCCATCAAAATACCAGTCATTTTTTTGCAAATCTAGAAAAAAAAATTCTATGCTTTGTTTGAAACCAGAAAAGAGCCTGAATAACCAAAGCAGCCTTAAGCAAAAGGAAAATATCTGGAGGCATCACTTTACCAGACTTTAAGCTATACTATAAGGCTATAGTAACCAAAATGGCATGGTACTGGCACAAAAATAGAGACATAGACCAATGGATCAGAATAGAGAACTCAGATATAAAACCACTCACATACTGCCATCTGATGTTTGACAAAGTAAACAGCAATATACACTAGGGAAAAGAATCCCTATACAGTAAATGGTGCTGGGAAAATTGGATAGCCACATGCAGAACAATGAAACAGGATCCATATCTCTCACCACTCTCAAAAATTAATTCAAGATGGATAACAGACTTAAATCTAAGACATGAAACCCTAAGAATTTTAGAAGAAAATGTTGGAAAAACTCTTCTAGATATTGGCCTAGGCAAAGAATTTATGAAGAAGACCCTAAGAGCAATTACAGCAACAACAAAAATAAATAAATGGGACTTGATTAAATTAAAAAGCTTCCACACAGCCAAGGAAACAATCAATAGAGCAAATAGACAACCTACAGAATGGGAGAAAATATTCACATGCTATATATCCGATAAAGGGCTAATAGCCAGAATCCACAAAGAACTCAAGCAAATTAGCAAGAAAAAAAATCAAACAACCTCATTAAAAAGTAGGCAAAAGACATGAACAGAATCTTTTTGACAGAAGGTAGAGTAATGACCAAGAAACGTGAAAAAATGCTGAACATTACTAATCATCAGAGAAATGCAAATCAAAACCACAGTGAGATAGCACTTAACCCCAGTTGAGAATGCCTTTTATCAAAAAGTCCCAAAACAATAGGTGCTAGTGTGGATGTGGAGAGAAAGGAACACTTATACACTGTTGGTGGGAGTGTAAACTAGTGTAACCTCTATGGAAAATAATATGGAGATACCTCAAAGAACTAAAAGTGGACCTACCATTTGATCCTTCAATCCCGCTACTGGGTATTTACTCAAAGGAATCATTTTATCAAAAAGACATCTGTACTAGAATGTTTATTGCAGCACAATTCACAATCGCAAAGCTATGGAATCAACCCAAGTGCCCATCAATTCATGAGTAGATTAATAAAATGTGATATATGATACTTTGGAGTATACATATACCATTCTGTAGGTTGTCTATTTGCTCTATTGATTGTTTCCTTGGCTGTGCAGCAGCTTTTTAATTTTAATGTACCACATATACATATGTGGTATATGTATACTATGGAGTACTATTCAGCCATAAAAAATGAATTAATACCTTCTGCAACAATCTAGGTGGAACAGGAGATCATCCTCCTAAACAAAGTATCACAAGAATGGAAAAACAAACACCACATGTACTCACTGTTAACTTGGGACTAACCAGTCAGCACTCATGTGCAGGGATGAAAGTAAAACTGAATTGCAGTCATGCAGGTGGCAGAGGGGAGAAGGGGATGGATGAAATCATACCTAACAGGTACAGTGTACACTATGTGGGCAGTCGGCATACTTACAACTTTGACTCAAGCAGTACAAAAACAATCCATGTAACCAAAACATTTGTACCCCCGTAATATTGTGAAATTAAAAAAAAAAAAAATAGAAATGACTCACCTCCCCCCAAAAAGTCACATGAGAGTCCCACCATGTAAAACATAAATTCCTTTTTCTTTGTTCTGGCCTGGTTTAGGCCTTATGTATTTGTTATCATATCTCTTAAAACAGCGGTCTCCAACCTTTTTGGCACCAGAGACCGTTTTCATGGAAGACAATTTTTCCATGGACCAGGAGTGGGTGGGGGGATGGTTTCAGAATGTTTCAAGCGCATTACATTTATTGTGTACTTTATTTCTATTATTATTATTACATTGTAATGAAATAATTATACAACTCACCATAGGTTGGGGACCCCTGCCTTAAAGGAAAAAAAAATGAGGCACCTTAAATTAAATGCAATAAAAAATGAATTTATGATTTTCTGTATCAGATTATTCCACAGTAAAGTAGATTACAAATAAGAGATAATTGTTTGTGGCCAAATAGAATCACTATTGTTTTATTTAATTCTACTTCTTTCATTGAGTGGTTGGATATGTTTAGAATAAATTTAATAAACTTAATTCTTTTTTGGCCTTCTTATTGCTTAAGTTAAGCAACTCTGAATTTTTTTTTTACCTTTTAATCAGAGTACCAGTGCTCTAAATGGTCACTTTAATTATAGCTTTTAACTTAAGTGTATTTTAAAAGAAATTCAGTGATTAAGTCCCCATACTGGAATAAATTTGATTACTTATTTAATGAGATTGTGTTTGTAAATTTTTATGTGCCCTATATGTATGGTTTATGTTAATAAGTATATGCCTGATATCTACTGTAGAGTATAAAAAGTAATATTATGCCAGGCGTGGTGGAACACCTTTGTAGTTTCAGCAAATCAGGAGGCCAAGGTGGGAGGATCAATTGAACTCAGAAGTTTGTGGGTGCAGTGAGCTATGATAATGCCACTATACTCCAGCCTGGATGACACAGTGAAACTTTGTCTCTAAAAAAATTTTTTTAAATAATAAAAATAAAAAGTAAGGTTATTTCTTTAGCTGTCTAGGTTATTTTTTTTTTTTGCTTATTCCAATATAAATTTTATTATACAAATGAAATCCTAGGATTATAGCAATAGATTACTTATCCAATAGCAGCAAGGGCATAGCTAAAAACAAAGGTAAGCATAAAACACTTTGAGTATCCAAAATGGATATAAATTTGACATGTCTAAAACCTATGCACCATACTTGTATAAAGCTCTCGCATGTCCTACTTTTTAATACATATATTCTGGATACAATAAAAGTTATTTCAAATCAGAGCAGTTTAGAAACAGCTAAAGAAGGGAGCTGAAGAGCTAGGAAGTTACTCAGGCAAGCACACATGGGCAAGTAAGATATAATAGACGATTTTCTGATGTAGACTGATGAGACTGGAAAGCCTTAGAATGTGTTTATACTTAAAATTCCTCCAAATCATAGCACTTGTGACTAAGTTTAACAAAAATAATTTTTAGCACCCCAAAACACTAAAAAAATAATTGGTAATGAGTTCCATGGGAGGATTAAGTTCGGAGACTGTGAAATATGTTTAAACGTTCTATTGAAATGTCTAAGAAAAGGATTTTGTCATTTAAAGGTCAGTTGTCTAGAAAAGTCATTTATTTGAAACATTTCATTTCTTTTTAGTGCTAGATAATGAATGTCTGTTGTTAAGTCTTTCTGATTATGATGAATTTTGCTGTCTGAATTTCCCCCCTATAGTATGTCTAGTGAATTTCTGTCCACTTCTCCAAATTTTTTAAATTAAAATTTACTATTTATTGTTTTTTCCTGTTTTGGTGGAATATTTTTTGGTCATATCATTTTCTAAAGTTAATTTAAAATTGCATTGTTACATTCTAGAATATTAATTAAACCCTGTCTAATTAATTAGTATCGTCTTAAAATATGAAGATACTTAGAATTTACATTTAAGAAATTAATTGAATGTAGCAATTGGTAGATGGTCTTCTCTATTTTAAGAAAATATATTCTTGGGGTTATAAATTTTATATGCTTTTAAGTACTATCTAATCCCATGAGTAGTAATTTGCTATCTGAAAATGGCATTGTTCTTTTAGATTTTTTATATTTAGGGTAGTCATAAAAGAGAAATGACAAATTGGATTGTTTTTCTCTGGAGATATGATTAGCAGATAATGGAACTCTCAAATAACTGGATCTTTCAGAACTTTCAAAGATTAAATGATGAAATGTTATAAAATGTTTCTTAACAATGTTATTTTCCCTTCCCTTCCCTTTCTTCCATCTCCGCACTCTAAGCTGGTTCCTATGTAGCTCTCACTGTTCAGGGACGCCCACCTGGGTCGCCCCAGATTCCACTCGCCGATTCTGAAGTAGAGCCATCAGTCATTGGACATATGTCTCCCATCATGACATCCCCTCATTCACCTGGAGCATCTGGGAATATGGAGAGAATCACTAGTCCTGTGCTCATGGGGGTAAGAGTAGGAAAACTTCCTAGTAAATGCTCAGTTGTATAAGGGTACCTTTGCTTTATTTTAAGAGTTTTGAAGTATTGGGCTGGTAGACAATTTAATTTTAGTGTTCTAGAAAATGTCTTCCCAATATAAAAATTACGTAATAATTGGGAATGATTGCAGAGTATTGCCATAGCAGGTTTATTTCAACAAATTGTAAACACCTATCATGTACAAAACAATGTATTACCTTCAAAAATATAATCCTGTGTTCAAGGTTCTTAGTCATCTTAGAATGTATACTTTAGGACAGGGGGACTTTTTGTTTATTTTGTTTACTGTTGTGTCCCCAGTGCTTGAAATATTGCGTAGTGTATAGTAAGTGCTTAATAAACCTTTGTTGATTAAAATTGAATCAAGAGTATACAAGTAAGTATAATACAAAGGCAAAATGTAGAGGGAAAAAATACTAAGTTCTATGAGATTTCAAAGAAGGAAGAAAGCACATCCAGTTGTGATAAGGAAAGCCTTTATGGAAAGATTTTATTTGAATTGAGCCTTAAAAAACAGGTAACATTTAAGTTGTGGTGATGGAGGGAGGAAGCTAACCCAGGTAGAGAAAATAGAATAAACAGAGATAAAGAACTAAGAAAGCATCAAATATTTTTGGGAAGTAGCTAGGATTTTTGTTTGGCAGGTGCCCCCAAGGATGTATGCAGTGGAAGATGAGCTTTAAAAAAGTAGATTGATTATATATTTTGAAAAATCACAACTACCAGTCTGATTTGCCTGTAACTGGATAAGCAGTGAAGAGTCCATTAAACATTTTTTTGAGCAAGAGTGACATGATTATATTAGGATTGTTGGAAGACTAATTTGGTAAAGTATTACATGGTTGCGAAACGAGAGATAGTAGGAGAGGAGTTAGGGAGAGGGCTATCTTCATATTTCAGCTAGGAGGTACTGAGAATTTGAGGCGTGCATGGGGATTGATAGTAAAGATCCAAATGAGGGAAAGTGTATTATTTTTATACTATGACAACTTTATTTGTTTAACTAATATCAATATTTAATGTTCTCTTGAACCCTGTTTAGTAAAAGTGAAATAGAAAGGCAGAAATTTCCCTGTAACTTTTTATCTTTGTCATGTCTAAAAGCCTGTCCTCTTAACCCAGTAACAAAGAAAATCCTAATAGCTGAGACACAATATTGTATTTCTTGTTTTTTCTATTTACTTTAGCTTCACTTTCTTTGTATTGGTTGTTGTTTTTTTTTTTTTTTTTTTTTTATCTTTTTCTAGGAGGAAAACAATGTGGTTCATAACCAGAAAGTAGAAATTCTGAGAAAAATGTTACAGAAAGAACAGGAACGGCTACAGGTACTAAATGAGACATGAGGCTATTTACAGGCCAGTAAAAAAATGAGTGGTGCTTATCATCATCACAAGCAGTATTGTAATCAATGCCATTAGCTATTTTATTGATTAAGAATGGACTTTTTCTATATTTTCTTGACATAAGTAATTAATTATCAAAATATTTTTATAACTTTTCAGTTATTGCAGGAAGATTACAACCGAACACCTACCCAAAGATTGCTAAAAGAGATCCAAGAGGCCAAGAAACACATTCCTCAGCTGCAAGAGCAGTTATCCAAAGCCACAGGCTCTGCTCAGGTAGCATCACTATTAAAAGTGCTACCCAACTTTTTGCAGGAGAATATTCTTCTGGGAATGTGTCAGAGAATGTTGTAGTTGCCTTTTTTAAAATTAATTTTTCTAGTGTCGGACAATAGTGTGTCCTGCATAGGATGCTACAGAAGTAATGTTTAATGAAATAAATGTGGGCGTCTGGTTGTTTGCTTGCTCATGATTATAATGTTTCTTTGTTTCATAATAATGTAAAAAAGAATTGAGTGCTTTTACTTTGATGTGGCAAGCTAGTAAAATGTATTTAGATACATATGTTTACATTTTTGTGGTTCAATCTGCTAACTTAGAATGGCAGTTGATATGTTTTTAATAGGGATATAAGATTTTAAAATGCAGGCATTATGCTAAATACATGGACAAGCATTTTCTTGTTTAATTTGCACAGCAACCCTCTGAGGTTAGGTACTGTTGTTTTCCCTCATTTTACATATGCACTTAAGAGAAATTTAGAGAGATTAAGTGATTTATCTGAGGTTATGTAACCCAAAAATGATAGAACTGGAATTCAAATCCAGTCTGAGAATTTCAAAACACATTTATACCCTTAATGACTATATTTTTATTGTAATTTTTAATAGATTTCGATAGAATTTGCCTCATAGGTATAAGCTATGGAGGCAACAGTCTCATTAGAAAAAATAGATCAACATTTGTATATCAACCTGACATATTTTGTAATATTCAGATTCTACTTCATCTTAAAGCAAAATGGGCAAACTGCCTATACATTTAAAGTAGGTAAAAGCTGTTGATTTGTCACTATTCCTGAGTTAGGTCTCAAGTGAAAGCCATGTATTCATAGAACTGACAGGGTTCTTTGAAAGATTATCTAGCCTAATCTGCTCATTTTCAAGTTTAAAAATCATGGTTGAGAAAATTAGAGTCTGAACTGTTTAAATGATTTATACAAGGCCATGCAGTATATAAGGTCATCTGACATCCTTGTTTAGTGTACTTTTCATTAAGCATTATTTTTTTCATTACTTTCAGTCCCCCTAGCTATGTCACATATTGAATATTATGCCTCAGTAATGTTGACAGTTTTGTGTTATTACTGAGCAAAGACAACATTCCTACCCTGTTTAAACAGTACAAGTATGTCCTGATGTAAAAGCTTATAATAATTTATGTTACAGTATTGTGTCCCAGAATTGGCAATTTATTGAAACTGTGATGCATTGGAACGCAGTTAACCAGAAGTTACAGTGTAATAATCTTTACTAATGGGCAGGTAGTATAAATCATATAAATTAACAAACCATTTTATCTTTTTGCTGTATTTGGAAGCTTGAGCTTTTACTTTCTTTACTAAAATATCACTTTCCCTGTCTTTAAGGCCGTGCCATTTTAGAATCATAGAATCAGTAGTTATTTATGGATTTTACTGATAGAAATTTAAGCATTCTTCATCATATCAGAGTGTTCAAGTTTGGCTTGTAGATCGTAATGCCACTCTATTTCTTTATGTAGTCACTAATGAAAGTTTTCTTTTATGTATGTGTTTCTTTAATCTGTTTTAGGATGGAGCTGTAGTTACGCCCTCCAGGCCGTTAGGTGACACCCCGACAGTTAGTGAGGCAGAAGCAGATCCTGGAGATGGGCTGGGCAGAACTGACTGTAGCAGTGGAGATGCTTCTCGGCCCAGTAGTGACAATGCAGATGTAAGCATTAAGTGTTCTAAATCTTTATCTTCTGAATTCTTCCTTACAGTCCTTTTCTGGGTTTGATTTTAAGTTATGTGAGTTAGAGCTGTGGTCTTATTTCTTAAGTTTTATCATCTTCATTTTTAATATACCAATTTGATGAACAGAAATTCTTTAAGCTGTCATATATGAGCTTTCAATTTCCAGAGCTTTTTCCCTTGAACATCCTTTGCCAACTGTTTCTTTTGCAGGGATGGAATTTCCCAGCAGGCATCTTGTTTGTGGGTAGAGAAGTTAATAACGCTGGTGCTTTCTTACTGAACGGAGAAACCAACTGTTGATATCTTTAAGAGCATGTTAATGTTCCATTTGTGGTCAGAGTGACTCAGTCTTGAATCATGGGGCACTTTGCCATTACAAAGAGGAAAAGCCTTCGTCCTGCTAGATAGACTTCAGTTAATAACCCAGGTTTAGTAACAGCACTTTCTTGGTTAACCCAAACTACCAGATGAACACGGGTATTTGTTAGGAAGATGATAATAAAATATTTTGTAAGTTGAATATGGTATAGTACTATAGTAAGATGAATTTGTAAAAGCTGAGTTCAGTTACTTAGCAATACTTTGTAAGTAGTATATAATGATTTGAGTAATAAAAATGGATCGCCCTCTTTAAAAATGTTGAAGGAAGTGATCTGAGCCACTGTTTTTGTAACTGTGGATCATGAAATGAATTTAGTGGGTTGTGACCAATATTAAAAAAAAAGGAAGTAAGAGTGCTTTGCATGTAGAAGAGGCATTACTTCTTATGATTTTGTTATATACACACATACACATATATATGCTAGTTAACAATGTGAAGTGTCACTTTTATTGAAGGTTGTAGTTAAAGACAAGTTTAACAGCCACAGTCTAAGCCATCATTCAGGCTACCTTTTGAGACTTAGGTCCAGTGACTCAGTTCCTCATGCAAGGAAAATTTGAGGTTTTTTTTTTTAAATGAAAGATGGTGATAGGAGTCTTGTGATTGGGTTGGCTAAAGGTTTTAATGGAAAATTTCAGTTTTGGCTCAAGAAAAAAATTATAATAGCTAACACTTATTGGGTGTACATACCATATGCTAAGTGTTTCACATTCCTTATCTTAGTCAATTCTCAAAACAGCCTTATAAAATAGTATTATTGTTACTGTGACTTTACAAAAGAAAAAACTGAAGCCAAAGGGAGTTTGGCAGTTAACTGACTTGCCAAATTTACCTAGGCTATAGGTGATCTACCTCTACCTAGCTCCAGATTACCAGCATCTAAATATAAAGGAAGGCACCAAGGTGTGAAAATGCATAATATTTTGGGAAAGCAGTGAAAATTTTAGGGTAACCTGGTGTATAAGGGTTATTGTGCATGAAATGGCTAGAGGTTATCTTGGAAATGAAGTCTTGACTCCAGATTGTAAAGGGCTTCAGCTTGTTCTGGCAGAACCTATACTGCTTTTGGGAGTTTTTCTCCTACTCTCCTTTTTGATTTAGTGCTGCTTCTCCTCTCTGTTTTCCTGGCTTGTCTCTACCATTAGATGGAAAGTTCCTTAAAGGCACAGACTGTCTTATCTGACTTTATGTTTCCAAAGTGGGGCAGATTGTAGGCATTCAGAACAAGTGATATGAATGGCAAATTTGAATTTTGTCTTGTATTTAGAAGAATGTTACAATGAAATCTGTGGCTTGGAAATATAACTTTGTTAGATAAACAGTGAATTGATGAATTATGGAAATAGGCATTTCGATGAATTAAGACTGTTTGACATGTAATTGCTATTTAATAAGTATTTGAATAAACAACACAATGAATGAGTAAAGTGGGCATTATTTTGCATGCAGAACAGAGGCACCATCAGAAATATGTCAGTGTGGAAAATGAAATAAAGAGACAGTGAGATCTGTAAGAAGAGAAGACTGCTTTGCTTAATAGGATCTTAATAAATGTGCGTTGAATGGATAATATTATAATTGCCATATATTGAATATCTAGTTTCTACCAGAGGTCAGAGCTAGTGATTTACAGATATTCTTTTTAATTCTCCTAATAATTGTAATGAAACAATATCACCATTTTACAGATGAGGAAAGTGAGGCCAAATAAAGAAATGAATATTATGGAAATCTGAGTGAGAAATGATAAAGTCCAGGCTAGGCTATAACAAACTGGTTTAATTCCCACAAGTGTCTGAGGCTAAAAATGTGCTGCTTTTAGCTTATGGCTTTTCCATGTTTGTTTCAATTGTATTGCAATAAGTTTGGAGGAGCCAGTCTTCTTATCTTTTGAATCAGTGCTTTTGATTTTTCATTTTGTTCTCATTTTTAAAAAATAGTCTTCTGGTGGTATCTGTGATGTCATTACAAAAAAATCTCTGCTTTTGCTTACCTTGGAGAAGGTTCTAAAAAATGTCCACGTACGTAGTTTGCACAAGAGAAGCAACTTGATAATAAATCATGTAAAATTTAGAGCATGTGCTTTTCTGATTTTCAGCTTGTGAATGATATTTTTGAAAAATTATATTGGAAAATCGTGTCCCTGATAACCTAGCCTCAGCAGTCATCAACACATGCTCAAACTTGTCTGTGTCCCCTATTCCTCATATCCCCCAAATGCTGTATTATTTTAAAGTAAATCAAAGGCATTATTTCATTAATATGTGTCTCAAAGAGGTAAGGTGTTTTAAAAATATAGCTATAAAGTTCTTATCAAACTTTAGGAATTAATATTTTCTTAATATACAATTTGATTAATTATCTTATAGTGATCTTTGTAGTTTGTTTATTTGAACCAAGATCCGGTGAGGGTCTTCATATGGCCTTTGGTTGACAGGTCATTTTAAGTCTCTGTAAATTATAATAGTTCCCCCCTCTTTTTCTTTTGCCATTTTTTTGCCAAATAAATTTGGTCATATGTCCAGTAAAACAGCCCATTTTCTAACTGTATTTTCGTGATGTTGTGTAACATGTTCCTCTATCTCTATTTCCTGAAAACTGATGCATCTAGAATCTTGACAAAATTACAGTTTGATAGTTGTTGTCTGGCATGAACAGTTTGTGGGTGGTACTGTGTACATCCATTATATCACATCAGGATGTGAATTTCTTGTTGACTTATTGTGGTTGTAAGTTTATTTAAGGTGTCGGGTGATGTCAACATGATTCCTTCATTATAAAGTTTCCCATCAAGCTTTTATGTAATGTTTTTATATGCCATTGATGACCAAAATGCTTTATTTAATTAGGGGTTCAAAAGGATGACATTATAATTTAGTCATTTTTTCTGTATTTATTAGGTGGAATTATTTTATAAAGAAAAATTTTCCCTTACTATTAGGTTACCCTAAAATATAGCTTATGCAAGAAATGCAGGATAAATACTTTTCCATGTATTTTTTTTTAAGAATCTTTTGGGGCAGGTGCAGCTTCTCAAGACAGTAATCCCCACATTTTGGGAGGCTGAGGCAAGAGGATCGCTTGAGCCTAGGAATTTGAGCCCAACCTGGGCAAGACCATTGTCTCTACAAAAAAATTTAAAAATTAGCTGGGTGTGATGGCACATACATGTAGTCCCAGCTGCTTGGGAGGCTGAGGTGGGCAGATCGCTTGAGTCCAGAAGTTTGAGGCTACAGTGAGCTATGATTACCCACTGCATTCCAGCCTGGGTGATAGACCACAAGACCCTGTTTCTTAAAAAAATAAAAAAATTGAAAGAAAAAATTAAAAAAAAAACCTTTTTCTTGATACTGTTCAGGAGAGTTGATACCCTAGCAAACTATAGAGGTGACTAGTGTGTGTGTG
The DNA here is from genome assembly GCF_020740605.2 of Lemur catta. Taxonomy (NCBI): domain Eukaryota; kingdom Metazoa; phylum Chordata; class Mammalia; order Primates; family Lemuridae; genus Lemur; species Lemur catta. Next base: position 20,065,608 of record NC_059134.1, on the reverse strand, counting down.
GGGGTGTGTGTGTATAATATTTTGAACTCATAGATTCTAACATGAGCTACCATTTTCTGGTTGATGGGAGCCCCCTCAAGTTGTCTCTTGTTCTTTTTGACTTGACTTTCTGGTATCTTTGATAGCTTCCTTGCTTTTTGTGACAGGATTATTCTAACCTCATCTTTCTTATCTGTTGTCCAAAACCAAGAGTCATTCATTTCTACAAGGTGGGGCATATATTGAAACTACTGTTTTTTCCTATCCTGTCATATATTGGTATATGTATAGATAACATGTATCATTCCTGTTGGCATTTATACACAAGTCTCTTGTCCCTCATTTTCAGTTGCTCTGAAGAGTGGCTCCCATTGGTTTGGGGTGTTCGTCAGCCCCGAAAAGTGAACTTTCTGCATGTCATATAGCTTGTATTTTACGCAGTTGGCTCTCTATATTTGTGACCGAATCTGTGGATTCAACCAACCAGAAGCAAAAATATTTGGAAAAAAATTGCATCTGTGCTGAATATATATAAACTTTTTTCTTGTCATTATTCCATAAACAATATGGTATAACAACTATTTACATAACATTTACATTGTTTTATGTATTATAAGTAATCTAAAGATGATTTAAAGTGTACAGGAAATAGGTTATGTACCACTAGTATGCCATTTTATATCAGGGACTTGAGCATCCACAGGTTTTAGTATCTGCAGGAGGTACTGGAATCAATCCCCCAGGAATACAGAGGAATGAACTATATTAGGTTATCCCAAACATACCATGTAAATTTTATAAAAATCCATATGGCAGCTCGCACATGAAGTAGTTACAGAAAAATAGACGCTTAATTTTATTTATATAAGTGGGACAAAATGCTTTTTTACTTGGAAATAAAGGACAGTTTGGGAAGGTGGGAGTTAGGGAAGATAGATAAAGATAGAATTTGATTTTGAGAAATGAGTTTGAGAAATGTAATGTATCTGGTTAGAGTTATTTGGTAAAACAGTAATCCCCCAGGCCTGGAAATTGGGTAAAACTATTCTGTTGGTTCTGTATTGTTTATCAACATAAAACTGAAAGGAACTGAGAGAATAAGTGACTTGCCAAAGTCAGGGGGGGGAAAAGTCAGTAACAGAGCTGGGTATATGAAAGGTATATATTAGTTTTAATATAAATATGAAATTCATAACATTATTTTTTCACACTATTTTTCATTATTTCTATTTGGTGTGCCTATTGAAGTGAACTGAAGATCTTTTTTTTCATTAGAGTCCCAAGAGTGGCCCAAAAGAGAGGATTTATCTAGATGAAAACCCCGAGAAAAGTGAAACAATTCAGGACGCTGTGAGTATGAAATCCATGCAAGTGATAGTGCTGTCTTTAGTTTTCCTTATATTTAAGGTATGACAAACACATTTGATATTTTCATATTCTATTTTTTTGATAAATAAATTTATTTAAGGAACTTAATGAAGATTTGAATAAATGGAGAGGTATTCCACAGTTAGTGTTACTAGGTTGCTTAGTATTTTTGTTGTGATAAAATATACATAAAATTTACTCTTTTAACCATTTTTAAGTGTACAGTGACATTAAGTATATTCACATTGTTGTGCAGCCTTCACCACCGTCCATCTGCAGAACTTTTTCGTCTTCCCCAGCTGAAACTTAGTACCTGTTAAACACTAAGTCCACACACCTTCCTTCCCCAAGTCCGTGGCAACCACCGTTGTACTTTCTGTTTCTATAGATTTGACTACTTCAGTTACTCATGTAAAAGGAGTGATATAATATTTGTCTTTTTGTGACTGGGTTACTTCACTTAGCATGGTGTCTTCAAGGTTCATCCATGTTGTGGCATATGTCACAATTTCCTTCCTTTTTAAGGCTAATATTCTGTGATATGTATGTACCACATTTTGTTTATCCGTTCATCTGTCAGTGGATGCTTGGGTTGCTTCCACCTTTTGGCTTACTGTCATTATGCTGCCCTTCTTTCAGTACTTTTAGGTGTATGCCTAGAAGTAGGATTGCTAGATCTTACATATTTTTAATTGAATACTTTTAGCATTTTCTGATTTATTTTTTAATTAGACTTGTTTAAAGTTTTATTGTAAAAGATTTAACAGCATTTTGTGATGTATTTATTATTAGCAATATAAGGACTTTTAAAAAATCACAAATATGAAATCAGTTATAAAATAAAAAATTGGCTGGGCACAGTGGCTCATGCCTGTAATCCTAGCACTTTGGGAGGCTAAGGTGAGAGGATCGCCTGAGGCCAGGGGTTCGGACCAGCCTGAGTAACATAGCAAGACCCCATCTCTACAAAAAAAAAGAGAAAAGGTAGCTGGGCATGGTGACGTGTGCCTCTAGTCCCAGCTCTTTGGGAGGCTGAAGTGGGAGCATCACTAGAGCCCAGGAGTTTGAGGTTGCAATGAGTTATGATAATACCACTGTACTCTACCCTGGGCAACAGAGTAAGACCCCATCTAAAAAAATAAATACATAAATAAATAAAAATCTTATGACTAATGCCATAAATCTTTCATCTGATTTCTTTTTTTGAATTATCAAGGCCTTGAGATTTAAAGAGTAGTAAAAAAAAGGCAGAATCATGTTTAGGAGATGCAGGTGTTGGGGTACACTTAAGGAGGAAAAACTACCGATACATATTATTCACTCAACTTATAACTTGTGGATCCATTTATATAGTTTCAAGTATAGCTACTAAGCAGGTGACTCCCAAACCATTATAGCCCAACCCTTCTTTGCAGAACTCTAGAACCAGCATGTTCAACTGCTGTCAGATTTAAGACAAACTCATTCTTTTTAAATTTTTTTCTAAAATTTCTATTTCTCTTAATCCTATATGGTCCTCAATTTTATTATTTATGGTCTTCACACATCCCATATTTATTATATTATACATTTATGCTTTTATATTACCTTTTCTATGCTGGATCCAACTTTTTGAGTTGACAAATGGATCACTTGTTGCATGGAGTGTAATCTGCCAACCTACAGTTTACTTTTACAGTTTTGGTATCCTTGTTTCTATAGCAGTGTTTGTTTGTGAGCTTACTTGAAAAATTTATTGCATTATGCCGGTGATATCCAACCAGGAGTGATTTTGCATCTCAGGGGACATTTGACAATATATGGAATCACTTTTGATTGTTAGGACTGGGAGGCTGCTACTGGCATTTAGTGAGTAGGTAGAGGTCAGGGATGCTGCTAAACATCTTGTAATGCATGGGTCAGCCCCACAACAAAGAATTATCTGGCTTAAAATGTCACCAGTGCCATAGTTCAGACACCCTGCATTATACACTTAGGAAAATGAATTAAAAGTGAAAAAATAAGGTGCAAAGACAACTTTCAGTTATGTATCATTGACAGAAATCTTTGGTTAGTACTTCTCAGGTGTATTAACCTGTCTGCGAACTTTGCATTATCATTTCTGCTCTCATTTTTCCTTTGTCCTATTGTCTTCATTCACTTTTTTAAATTTAAGTTTTTTGTTATAACTGTTTAAGTAAGGCAACTTTAATTCTTTCTGTCACAAGGCCTAGATATGTATGAATTAATAAATGATGTGTACAGAAAGTGATTAGTATCACAACTAGTTACAGATTCCTTTGTACAGATTCCTTCTCCACTCCCATTGCTTCACTTGACCAGCCTTTAAAAAATTAAAAAAAAAAGAAAGAAAGTGATTAGACTCAGATAACCAAGTGTGTAATAAACAGCTAAAGGTATTTACTACTTCCAGGGGAAATGTTTTTCCTCCCAGAAACATCGTTATTGTTGTGGTCATTCTCTGCTGAAATGGTTCATGTCCTTAAAAATTTGAGGACCACTGCTTTGAAAATAAAGTACTTCAAAGAAAATTTTTAAAAATCCCACCAGTTAAGTGAACCATGTCTTTTTGATGGTTTGGCTTTATTCTTTCTCTGAATTTGACCACCAGATAATCTTTCTGTTTTTTGGTTTTTTTTCCTGAATGTTACCAGGACACTCAATCACTTGTCGGAAGTCCCTCAACCCGTATAGCACCTCATATTATTGGAGCAGAGGATGATGATTTTGGTACTGAACATGAACAGGTAATGAAATTTTTTTATAAAAAAAAAATCAATGATTAATTTTCTGAGATGTCTGATTTGTTGTAAAAATGAACATTTTCTGGAGATTAAAAATAACATTTGAGCCTCGCTGAAATAGCTCAGTTGGGAAAGCGTTAGACTGAAAATAACATTTGTAAGGATTTGAAACTAAATCTTAGGGTGAAAGGCCTCTTGGGTTAATTGCTTACTTTAACTTTGACCAATAGAAATGTCTTTGCTTTTAAAGCCAGTAAGAGGTCATTGAATTAGATTTAAGTACTTCATTTCATTGAGGTTCGGAATATTACTGAAAATGGTATTTAAAAAAAAAAATTCAGTCCCCATTGTTCATTGATGGTCCATAGGAATATGATTGGCATGATTTTTGTCCTTGTATCCTATGATCTTGCTAAATTCCTTTATTATTTCCAGGAACTTTTAACATAAGTCTTTTGGGATTTTCTACATAGATATATATGTTGTCTCTAAAAAGAGACAATTTTTATTTCCTTATTTCCTATCTTTTTATCTTTTATTTCTTATTCTTGCCTTTATTGTACTGGCTAGGACTCCTTTAATAATATGAGGTTGAATCAGAGTGATGAGACACCCTTGCCTTATTCCTGATCTTAGGGAGAAAGATTCAGTCTTTCATCATTAAGTATGATGTTAGTAACCAGCCTGGGCAACATGGCAAGACCCCATGTCTACAAAAAATAAAAAAATTAGCCAGACATGGTGGTGTGCACCTGTAGTCCCAGCTACTTGGGGGGCTGAGGTGGCAGGATCACACAAGCATAGGAGTTTGAGGTTGCAGTGAGCTGTGATCATGCCACTGTACTTCAACCTGGGTGACAGAGCTGGACCCTGTTTCTTAAAAAAAGAAAAAAAAGTATAACATTAGCTATAGGTATTTTTGTAGATGCTGTTTATTAGGTCAAGGGTTGTTATGTTAACAAATATTCCTAGTTTGCTGAGAGTTTTTTTTATCATGACTAGATGTTGAATTTTGTTGAATGATTGAGGTGATCATACGGTTTTTCTGATTTAGTCTCCTAATGTGGTAGATTACAATGATTGATATTAGAATGTTGAAGTAACCTTGCATTCCCGAATGAACCCCACTTGGTCATGATGTATTATCCTTTTTGTATTAATATATTGTTGGATTCAATTTGCTCTTACTTTGCAGAGGATTTTTACATCTATGTTCATGAGGGGTATTGGTGTGTAGTTTTTCTTATTGTAACATCTTTGGTTTTGATAGTTGGGTAATGCTAGCCTTTAGGTAGGAAGTAGTCTTCTATTAATTTCTGAAAGACATTGTGTAGAATTGGTATTAGTTTTTAGATTAACTTCTCCAATTTTTCTAAATGTGAAAAATTATATGGAAATTGTGATGCTAGTTTACCTTAAGTTTAACTATTACTGTTTTTTATGTTTAGTGTATTTAGGGATTATACAAATACTCTAGGAGTTGTCTTAAAATCACACAACTCCATTTCCCACCACCATTTCTGTGATAGCTCTTCAAATGAAAAGGAGAAACACCTGTTTTGTTAATTGGGCAAAAAGCCTTCCATTATATTTTGAGAAATGTTGTTAGATTGTATTTGATATACTGATTTGTAGACATCTAAGGTGTACATCTCCTAAATTTTCATTCTCCCCAAATGGACTTTCTTCTAACCTGTCCCTGAGAGATGATTAATTTTCAGAGGAAGAGATTCTGTAGCCTGTGTTGCCAGTAAATTCTAGTGACATTTTTTAAATCTTGAATTTTTTTATAGGGAGGTCAAAGTGAAATTTGGATAGCTATGTGCAATTGAGACTACATTGCATTTTGTATTTGTATGTTGTAGTTGCTGACATATAGTTATTTCTTCCTCTAGGTCAATGGGCAGTGCAGCTGTTTCCAGAGCATTGAACTGCTAAAATCTCGTCCGGCTCACCTGGCTGTTTTCTTACACCATGTAGTTTCACAGTTTGACCCTGCAACATTGGTAACATATTTTGCAATTTATCTGATTCAGAGTTATTCTATTGATTCATATACCATAGAACTTTTTATATCTACGAAATGAGTGGACAGACTTCTTCCAGTTTCACAAACATGTAATGATAGATGTTATTAATTTTTTTTGAGACTTGGTTACATGGTAATACCTACATTATTTTTGGTGACCTGCCTGTTGCAAACATTCCTACACAATTAGGATCTAGAAAATTACATTTTTCATGGTTTCTCACTTTGTGTTTTTCATTCCTTTTTCCGCTTCAGCTCTGTTATCTCTATTCAGACCTGTATAAACAGACCAATTCTAAGGAAACGCGTCGCATCTTCCTTGAGTTTCATCAGTTCTTCCTGGATCGATCTGCAGTAAGTTGCCAAGTTAATATTATAATCTTTGCTTAAGTACATTGAATTATTTGCCTCTGGTTTCCAATCTTCCTTCCCATGTTTTTAGATTTTATTTTGCTTTCTGACATCTGTATTGTATCTCAATTATTAGTTACTCTTTTTTTTATTTTATTTATTTATTTTTTTGAGACAAGGTCTCACTCTGTTGCCCAAGCTGGAGTGCAGTGGCCTCATCATAGCTCACTGCAGCCTCGAACTCCTGGGCTCAAGCGATCCTCCTGCCTCATACTCTGGAGTAGTGGCAGCACGCCTGGCTAATTTTAGTATTTTTTGTAGAGACAGGGGTCTTGCTCTTGCTCAGACTGGTCTCAAACTCCTGGCCTCAAGTGTTCCTCCCACCTCTGCCTCCCAAAGTGCTAGGACTACCGGCGTGAGCCACCATGCCGGCCTGGTTACTCTTGACTTTTTTTTTCCCCCCATCATTTCTAAATTAGTTTTAGGCATATGAATTCTCACTATCAGTTTTAGGGGATTTATGTGTATTTGAGTTTTTACATGTGCATAATTAAAATGAGGGAATGAAAAAGGGAACACATATGATATATATATTAGGACCCAAGGGATAATACTTGCCTCATTGAACTCTGGGTGGCCTCTTAGAAGTGTGGAGACAGAAGTTTAACTAAAAAGTGGTAGAAAAGATCTCACTCACACTGAAATAAATAATAATAGTGTTTTATTTTACCAATGGAAATGTTAATAAGATTTTTAAACTAGTAAGTTTTATTTTTAGCCTTGTTATGGGTAAATAGCGGCCAGCCCATAATACATCCTGGATAATCACACCCCACAGCCCCAGTCCTTTCAGATTGGCAGTTCTCTTAACTGTGTCATACCTTCTCTCCTAAAACCTCCATCACTACTTCTCTTACCCTTTTCTCAGCTGATAACCTCGACCTTCCTATTGCTCTGACAAATTTAAAGTATACAGAAGAGAACTTCTACCTGATGTATCACCTACCTTCATCATACCATACCTTTGCCCTTTCCCCTAACGCTGTGGAGGGATTGTCTATCTTTCATCTAAGGCTGGCGCTGCCCCTCTCTATCTAGAGTGTATTTCCTTATGTTAGATTTACTCAAAGACCTTACTCTAGCAATTATCCCCCCTCTCTCCTGCATCACCAGTTTTTTGTTTGTTTGTTTTCTGAAAGTGAGCAACTCACATTAGCATGCCAACATTGTTATTTTCCCTATCTTAAAACAAACAAACAAACAAACATTTTGGCTCTACTTCTCCCTCTAGCTCCTGTCCCATATCCTTTGTATTCCTTTACAAAGTTTCCAACACACTTTCACATTGCTAAATGCAATTACCTTCTCAGTGAGACCTTCCCTGACCAACCTACTTAAAATTTCACCCCTTTTACTTTCTGTCACTTCTTATTATGTTATTTTTATCCATGGAACTTATATTTTATTTATTTACTTAGTTTGTTTATACAGTCAGCCCTCTGTTATCTGCAGGTTTTACCAACTATGAATTGAAAATATTCAAGGAAAAAAATTTTAAAAATTCAAATAAAAACGATACACTGTAACAGCTATTTACATAGCATTTACATTTTATTAAATATTATAAATAATCTAGAGCTAAAGTATACTGGAGAATGTGCATAGGTTATATGCAAATACTAAGCCATTTTATATAAAGGACTTGAGCATCCACTGATTGTGTATCTGGAACCAATACCCTGTGGATACCAAGGGATAACTGTATTTCTACTCTTCTACCCCGAATGTAAGCTCCATTAGGACAAATATTTTTGTTCTGTTTGTTTACTGCTGTGTCCCCAACACTGAACAGTTCCTGGTACATAGTGATCACTCAGATACTTGTTAAATGAATTAGAGTTCTGATTATTCTGCCATTGTTTAAAATATTATACTTCATTTTTATTAAAATAATGTACTTTCATGAAGAAATGATAGTATATTTAAGTATGTTTGAATTTCACATTTCTTAAGGGAGCTCCAAACTAAGTCAAATTTGCTGCTTATGCTCCATATGAATATATCATCATTAAAGTATAAGAAGAATGGTGATTAATTTGCTAATTACATTTTTATGCTACAGGTCATATTTATTTCATATAAATATCTATATACACAAATGAACTTTAGTATATTTTTTTACACTTGGGATAGAAATGCTTTTAAGAAAATTGATTTGAGCTACTGCTTGACAACTTCAGTTAAAGACAAAGTTTTGAAATCTTTTTCACTGTTCTTCAAATGAATATAAAAGTTCTCGTAATTTTGAGCAGTGACTTATTTTCAAATTTAAAACTTTAGATCTTATAGGATTTGTTTAAATTTGGAATGATATGACTTAAATAGATACACAATACAAAATAAGCCTGAAGAGGTTAAGATATTTCCTCTAGATCCAAAATAATAAAATGTTTTCCCCAAATTAATGGGGGAAAAAACAATCTGGTAATTATTATGCAGTTATTGTGGGGAAAATCCTAGCTAGGAAGAAGTATATTCTAAGACAATCACCTTAGTTCAATAGCAAGAATTATGGATGGTTACTGGAAATTTAAGACTCAAAAACTCAACATTGACATCTAATACTTTCTCATTGGGAGTGTGGCTATTGTGAGGATTCTTTAACTTTACATAGGAAACTGATTGGGAATATGCTCTGCATCTCAAATACAGGGAGTAAAAACCATGGTTATATATGAGTATCTCAAACACAGGAAATAAAAATTATATATGAATAAATTTTTCATATGGTGATATACACATAGTTTAGGTTTTACCTACGTTTATTTAAATGATTTATAACTGATTATGTTAACCAAAGATTCTAGAAAGTCAAAACTAATATATTCATTAGGAATAAGTGTGACACAGAAGCATTCAGTCATCTAGTGTAATTAGACCGTAGATATTTCCTTTCTAGCATGATTCTTGGGAAAAGGGCTTATTTTTAAGTTTAAATGGTAGAACATTCCAGAGCTATGAAATTTGAATGAATAAAATTAACTTCTACGTGAATATGCTTATAAGAATAGGTATCCAAGTTGTATCCTTTTACTTTACATACATCTTGAAACACCTTTGGTGCTGTTTCACCTTCTGTTTGCATTTTGTTTTAGCACCTGAAAGTTTCTGTTCCTGATGAAATATCTGTGGATCTAGGTAAGTTTGGAGTACCAATATCCTGGAGAATTACATCTCTGTAGAAATATAGCTCAGCTCATCTCTAAAGGTTTTATCTGTCACATGGCAACTAGTTGATCACCTGAATCGCAACAGAAGGAGAGTCTGTGATACATTTAAGAGTAAATGAGATCTGAAGTCTGAGATGAAATACATGAAATGTACTAAAGTACTTCTCTTTGGCATACTCCAACTTAAAATTTGTGCCAAGTAGCATTGGTATGTTCCCAGTTATATGTTCCACAGAACATACCTTTAGGTCAAACAATTCCTTTCCTTTTCTTTATGCAGAAAAAAGACGACCTGAGCTTATTCCTGAGGATCTCCATCGCCACTATATTCAAACTATGCAAGAAAGAGTTCACCCAGAAGTTCAGAGGCACTTGGAAGATTTTCGGTAAGCTTAGTGGTAGATAAAACCTGATACAGTCATTCTGAATTCGTTTTTTTAGATAGGAAAAAATTACACATTAAATACTTCGTGCTAGGTAATCTGTATGGTCCTATCACTGTTCTGAAAACATAATGAACATCTGGAATCAAAGGGTTAGAGTGGAACTGAGAGTCCCTAGTCTTCATTCCATATATTTTCAGGATTTGAGCTCAGTACTGTGTCTATGCTAAGTGTGTTTCTGTATGTATTCTTTGATTTTGATTAATTGCCTCTAGAATTTTTTTTCCTCTGGTGTCCTAGGTGACATGGACCTGTACATAGAAAACTTGACATTTTGCCTGTTCCTAGAAACTTAAAGTTTTGGAGACTCTGATGAAACATTTCCAGGGGAAGGTAATTTTTCCCTAGGCTACCTCAGGAAATTTCTCCTATTCCTTTTAGGCAGAAACGTAGTATGGGACTAACCTTGGCTGAAAGCGAGCTGACTAAACTTGATGCAGAGCGAGATAAGGACCGGGTAACTCTGGAGAAGGAGCGGGCATGTGCAGAACAGATTGTTGCCAAAATTGAAGAAGTGTTGTAAGTAATAGAAATATATGTGGAAATGCCCTCCCTACTGAGGTGCTAATTATGCTTAAAGTACCCTTTGCGCAAATTTAGAAGGGCTGTCAGATTGTGTTATGTGGAACTGTTTATTTTTTCATAGTGCTTGAGAAACTGGAATTTTTTTCTTTTTTCTGATATTTTATTTAAGGTAAAGTTCATATGTTTCTTTTTCTGAGTGTTGGTAAATGAATAACTCTAAAATTTCTAATCAATGATGAAAAACAGGTTGAATATTTTCATCCGTTTCAGTTCATAGACTTTGGGAATATTTCTTGCTATAAAATATGTACAGTTGATGACGTGATGGTGAAATGGGGATTAGAGTTCTTTTGGTGTTTTATTCTAGGTGACAGAGATTTAGGGTGGGGCCCAAAACATTTGGCTCTATTGTTTCAGGTATCTAAATTTAATAGCAACTCTTTTATTAAACTTTCATATTTCTTTTTTAAACATTTTTTTTTAGGATGACTGCTCAGGCTGTAGAAGAAGATAAGAGGTAACGTAAATGTTTTTCTCCTAGAATTTAAAAAAAAAAAAAAAAGGTAGCTGTGTTTTCTCCTTTCAGCCCTACATTGTAATTTATTTCTTTTAACTTGCAAAATGTAGATGGTGGTCTCCCTCTGGTGGCTTGTATTTTATTTGACTAATCTTCTAGTGTCATCCAAGTAGAATCCTTTTTTGTGTGCAATGAATAGATAGTTCTTTATTAATTGTTTAATTTCAAGAATTTTAACATTTTTGGAAATCATTTGATGTCTTTATTCCACCAATCCTTTCTTCTCAGAAGTCTTATTTTACTTAGCCCTTTCTCCTCCAGTTCCACAATGCAGTATGTTATTCTCATGTACATGAAGCATTTGGGAGTGAAAGTGAAAGAACCTCGAAATCTGGAGCACAAGCGAGGTCGGATTGGATTCCTTCCAAAAATCAAGGTAAAACTAAAATAATAATAGAGCATTCAAGCCTGGGTGCTTCTTTACATTTGGTTGCAGTATCTTCCATCTTCATAGTATTTACTTAATCAGCAAATTTGTGCTAGGCATACTAACATGTATAAGATGATTTCTGTTCTCAAGAAACTCAAAATCTAATGAGAAATTTAGCCATATAAGCTATTGTCAGACAATTCAAAAAGTGAAATTAGCAGTTTACACAGAGTACTGTCCCCAACTCTGTTAGTGCCTTATACTTTTCTTTTATGGTACCTGTGAGTTTGTAATTATTTGTGTTTTTGTTTAATGTTTGTTAAATTATAAAGCTCTATGAGGGACAGGACCTCCTTCATGACTGTATTCCCAGCTTTTAGCATAGTGCTTTCATACATTATGAGCTTAGTAAATATTTGTTGGGTGGTTGAGTGAATTGTTTAGAACAAGCTCCTGGTAAATGTGTTAAAAAACTACCCTTTTATTTCCGCAAATCGTCAGCTCTAAAGGGTCTTAAAAGACATCTTGAGTCTGAAGTATACACAATACTGTGTGCCAACCTCTAATGAGTGCTGTGTATATGTGCTTTTATTAACTTCTAACCAATTTATTTCAACTAACCATTGGAATCACACTTCCATGTTTGAAAGCAGCAAAAGAAATTTAGTCTGTTATGTATCTCTTATCTCTTGGATTGTACCTCAACTCTAGCAAAGTATGAAGAAAGATAGAGAGGGCGAAGAAAAAGGGAAGCGAAGAGGCTTCCCCAGCATCCTGGGACCCCCGCGGAGACCAAGCCGTCATGACAACAGTGCAAGTACGTTGAAGTTTGAAATGCTGCATTCCCACCATTCCATGTTGTCTTTACATCAGAGGCTCATTTTATTAGAGTGAATTGCTGGAGAAAGGTGTTTTTGAGATGATTTCACTGAGCTTCCAATGTGTCTTGTTTCCATTCAATATTATTTCTGAACTAAATACCTCTCATGTTTCTACATAGTTGTTATAAACATCTTCTTTAATGACAGTACAATGTTCTGTCAGATGTCTATAACATAATTTATTTACCTGTTCTGATTCTGTTTGCATTCAAGTTGTGGTTGTAAAATTAAAAAAAAAATACCAAAGTGTGTGTGGATCTGTGCACCACACTTTGTTTAATCTTTCTATACGTATATTGCTCGCTCTCTCCATACTTGTACAATTTTACCACCTCTTGATTGTGCTTTATTTCCTGATTTCCCTTACCCCCAGGCCCAATGGAGAGAGATGAGCCCACTAGAGAGGGCTGCAGGAGAGGTAGAGGTGGTGGTCCTGTGGGGAGGGTAGCAATTCATGTGGGGGTTCTCATCTCAGCAGCACCACATTTGAAAATATTGACATGGTGCAGGTGGGAGTGGAGTTGTGATACAGTGATACTGATACACAATGAGGAATTCTCACTCAAATGCCAGTGCATTGAGAAGGTGAAGGAAGTTGTCGGAGAGGAGGTTGAGGAGATGGAGGATTTCACAAATGCTGACTGTGAGTTCCAAGGGATACAAAAGAAGAATTTTAGGAATTAGGGAAGATGGGGTTAGATTATGGGTATGAAAAGCTGTGTGAGGATGTACAGTGGCATGGAGGATGACAACCTGAATGAGAGTCTTTAGCTTCTCATGGTTACTGATGTGAACAGGGGTAATGAACAGGATAGGGATTTGTCTGGATGGTCTCTGAGGCATATTGTGATAATGATGTTGTGAGTATTAGGGGAGAAGTGAGGTGGGGGCTTGCCAAGAGCTCACAAAGATAAAGGGCTTCATCTGCATTCTTACAAATGAATAGATAGAATGTATCTATCTCTGTCTCCCAGCATTCCCTCTGCCCCTGCTGCCCACCATTGCTCTCCTCCTCTCCTTTCCTCATGACCCTTCTTTGACCTCTCCCCTTCATCTTCTACCTTCTCCCTTTCTTTTCTCTTCATTCCTCCTCCATCTCCTTATCTCCCTCCTCCACCTTCCTGTCCCTTTCTTCTTCTTTTCTTCCACCCTTCCATTCTGTCTTTGTGTCCTTCCTGCCATCATTGCCTGCCTGCCTGCCTTTCTTCCTCTGTGTGTCTATTCCTTGCTCTCTATAATAATTCATCTTATATTTTTCTAGGGTCCACCATGTTCTAGACATTTTTTTAGATTCTTTTATATTGTCTTTTTTTCTTTTAGCTATGTTGCAATACAGATTACTAACCACTGTCTTCTGTTCAGTTGGCAGAGCCATGGAACTACAGAAGCAGCGCCACCCTAAGCACTTACCTACACCCTCATCTGTGAGTCCTGAACCTCAGGATTCTGCTAAGCTGCGCCAGAGTGGGTTAGCAAATGAAGGAACGGACATTGGGTACCTGCCTGCCAATTCGATGTCCTCTGTAGCTTCAGGGGCCACTCTTTCCCAGGAAGCAGGGAAAGAGAATGATACAGGTGAGCTAATGCTGTAGTTCAGCTTAACTATCAAGGTGTTATTAAAACAAACACACTACCTGAAAAATAGAGTGGCACATTATTTTAATCAAGACAGAATCCCAGTTTAATTTAGTTTTAACATTTTAGTATTCTATAATCCATGATAAATCTATGCTGAGTAATAATTTTTAGTTCTCATTCATTTAAAAAATATTTATTAAGCTCTGTCAGGCAATTAGCTCTGTACCAGATGTTATCATGCAATAATTATACACAGATGCTTGCCTCATGGAGCCTAGTCTCATGAGGGAGATAGTCATCCATAATTAAAAATTCAAATTGTCATAAGTCCGTTAAAGGAAAGGTGGGGACTGGTTAGTAGTTAGAGGCAGATATATGTTTGTCTGTCTGTGCAGGAGGAAGGTCTAAAGAAGACTTTTGAAAAATCTGAGATACCAAATTTTTTTTTTTTTAATGTTAGTGGAAAGCCAGCTGAGGGAAGAGAGACTGTATCAGTGATAGAATGAAGTTTTAAGAAGGAGAGGGGAGATGAGATGTGGAATGTATGTAAAGGACCAGGTTATTAGCTGAGAGTGAAGTTTTAGTGAGAAGAACAAGGGAATTTGAAGAGTAAAGAAGGATATGAAGTAATTTTTGTAGCTAGTTGGCATAGGGGCATATTACTCTACTTCATACTTGTTATACTGGGTTTCTTAGGCAAGTGAGCTTGGAGAATAGGTAGTTTCATTTGGAGAAGGAACTGCCTATCCATATGAGTGATTTTGGAGCTGGTTCAGTTTTGGTTAATGACATGATCAAGGATGAGGCTGTGGCAGTGGTCACTGAGCTGACATGTAGGAGATTATGGGGGATGAAGAAGGCAAGCAGCCAGGAGCCAGGAGTTTGAATAGCTTCATATATATGGCTTTTGAGGTCACCTAGGGTGCTTTTAGCATGGACAGGAAAACTGCCAGCCAACAGCCAAAGGTTTAGTGATGCTAGGTGATTGTTATGAGGAGGAGGAACACGTGATAATATCCAGAGAGTAAGAGCCTCAACAGAGCACGTGATTTTACACGAAAAAGGCAAGATAATGATCCAGGTCATACTGAGGAGCAGGAAGGCTATCCATCATCTCCTGTCCACCCTGAAGTACACAGTGTATGACAGAAACACCAGTGTCTGTTTGAGAGGGCTATAGCAGAAGAGGTAACACCCAGGGGAAAGGCAGTTTCTATTTAAGGCAAAGAAGTAAGGGTGACATTTGAAGAAATGTGGGGATTTTGTCAAATAAGGAATTCTGAAGATGTTAGATTGAATATATATGCATTGACATGTCATGGCTGCCATGACTCATTGAAATAAAAGCATAGTAGGTAAAGAATGAATAAAAACCATAAAGAGAAAAGAAGTAGAGGAAGGGAATATGTTATCAGCAAATAAGTGACTTCAGCAAGTATGGGAGATTGAAAGTGGACAAGAGTGATTTGATGGCTAAAACATAAAGGAAGCCAGAGCCCGTAATTTATTTAGGAGTCCAAGGTAGGAACCAGTGTGCCCATTGGAACCCTGGAGAGACTTGGCTCAGAGTTGGCATATGTTATGGAGTGCATAAATAAGAATAGAGCTGAAAATGGTGAGTTAATTGAAGGTGTACAATTAAAGCAGCTGTGTCTGCAGCTTCTGATCTCTGCATTATAGAATATAAGCAGTCTCTGTCATTTACGGAGTAGAAGAAAATTGGTGTGTTCTTTTTTAGAGAAATTGAATGAATTGTGTGGGAAGAGTTGTCCTCACAGTATTGATGCTTTGGAGCCTGACAATAGGCATGCCAGTGACTCACCCTACTCAAAGAACTCTCAGCTGAAATGGACCTATTTCCATATATCAGCAAGAGAAAGCCAAACCAGCTAGCCAACCTTTCATTCTTAAATACGAACGTTACTCACTGTTGGCAAAATTTGCTTGTTGGAATAAAGATGTGAGGTAATACATAATGCCAAATGTAACAGACAGTGGCATTAAAAGAAAATATAAAATAAACAGAAAAACTGCCCCTAGAAGAAAAAGATAATTTGGTAACAGACAAGGGCTTAAGTAAATAACTCTAAATTAGATAGTATACTTGGGAACATTAAAGAAGTTATTGCATCAATAAAGCAAGAATAGGGAACATTCAGAGATAGAAAAGTTTTTAATATAACTGTTAAATATAGTGTAACATTTATTTTATTAGTTATCAATTGGTATGTGATAAGTTACCCCAAAACTTAATGGCTTAATGTGAAAAACATTTGTTATCTCGCCTTTTTGGTGGGTGAAGAACTCAAGAGAAGCTTAGCTGGGTGGTTCTAGGTTGGGGTCTCTGATAAGGTTGTATTCAAGATATCAGCCAGTCATCAGAAAGCTTAACTGGGGCTAGCGAAGTCACTTCTGTGCCCACTTAGGTGGCTGTTGGCAGGAGGCCTTACCTCCATACTGGTGGCCTCAGTTCCTTGCCACATGGGCTTTTCCGTGGAGCTGCTTGAGTGTTCTGTGACATGGTGATTGACTTTTCCTGGAGTGATCCAAAAGAGAGAGCAAGAAGGAAGCCCTGATGTCTTTTATGACTTAGGCTCTGGAGGTACATACTGTCAATTCTGTAAGTTAGAAGCAAATCACTAAATCTAGCCTACACTCCAGGAGAGAGGAATAAGGCCCCACCCCTCAGGGGAGGAGTATCAAAAAATTTGGGGACATATTTTCAGACTACCACAACTGCCAATATTTAAGTAAAAGAAATCCCTAAAAACATATATAGAACCTCTATAGAGGCCCAACATCTATTTCTTTTCACAAAACACCAACAGAGGACAAAGAGGAGAGGTAGTTAGAGAAACAATAGGAGAAAGTTCCCCAGTGTTGAAAAAGAATTCACATCTTCAGGTAGAAAGGGCTCACTGAGAACCAACTATAATGAATGATTTAAAAAAAAAAAAAATCCATACCAAAAATGTCCTGAGAAATTTCAGTGTACTAGGGAAAAGAGATGATGTGATGCAGTGCATTTCTCGTCATAAACACTGGGTGCTAAAATACAAAAGGAATGCCTTCAGTTTTCTGAAAGAAAATGATTTTGAACGTGGAATTCTATATTCATCAAAACTATCTATCAAATAAGAAGAAAGAATAAAGACATTTTCAAATATGTAGCAATCGACTTTAACCGAAATGTGCCCCTTTAAAATTATTTTGAGGGCACACACTACAGCAATATAGGAGAAAAATTAAGAAGGAAAATGTCATAGGATCCAGGAAAGTTGCAGAGGACAGTTCTAAGACAGTGGTTGTGTCATACGCCCAGGGAGCAGATTTTTCAGATTGGTACACAAAAACATCAGGAATAAGAGAAAGGAGATCTTAAGCAGTAGATGGTATGAGGTAGCAGATGAAAACATTTGGGATTTGACAAAATTATATTACTTTGACAGCAATAAAAGAAAGTCATTTAGAAATGTTAAGAAAAACAGAATTGTTCAAGAAAGTAAGTCATGATTTCAACATGAAACAAGATAAAATGTGGCATGATCTAAAGCAAGTGATGATGTATAAAACTTTAATGTAATGAACATTGTATTTCAGGTGGTCCAGGGGTTGCATCATTGAACCAGTAGAAAAGAAAATATAATCCTGACTAGTATACCCTTTAGCTTGACAGGAATAATGTGTATATATGTGTTATTACTGTATATGGCAATATCTATAATGTATTATCATAATAATGTAAGAACTTCTTAGTTTTCAGACCTTTAGAGTCATCCTAATAGGCAAAGCACAGAATATTTCATTGTGGCTGCAGATCAGAATATAACTGTAAAAAACTCTCTTAATGATACAAGTAAAAATGTAATTGAAATAAATGAAAAATAGAAGGAAAGAAATACAGTTAAAGGGAAGGATATAGACACTAAGTAACTAATCTGACATAGAAGAAAGTTATTAACTCCTTGATGGAACAAAAATACAGATATATCATTTAAACTTAGGTAACAACTTAATAACCCAGCTAGAAATAATAATATAACTATTAAACTTTGAGAAAAAATGGGCAGAAAATTAAGGTGGGAAGTATAAGTGAGCAAAATCCTCAGAAGGGAAAGAAATATTATAGATATTACCTAAAGATAATAAGAAAAAGAAATAAGAGGTTGTTACTTGGTGTTGGATTATCATAAGAACTAAGATTTGAAAACATGAAAAAGGATTGATACTGGAGCTAGAGAAGGATATGGTGGGAGACTGTTGTTCCTCACCCTATGCTCTTAACTATTTCAACTGTTGCCATATCTTGTGTTGATTTTTAAGAAGCTGTTTTTTAAATGATTTTTAGTCCAGGTTCAGGGGCTCATGCCAGTAATTCCAGCACTTTGGGAGGCCATGGCAGGAGGATCACTTGAGGCCAGGAGTATGAGACCAGCCTGGGCAACATAGTGAGAACTTGTCTGTATACAAAATTTGAAAAACTAGCTGGGCGTGGTGGTGCGCACCTGTAGTCCCAGCTACTTTGAAGGCTGAGGCAAGAGGATCTCTTGAGCCCAGGAGTTCGAGGCTGCAGTGAGCTATGATTGGGCCACTGTACTCCAGCCTGGACAATAGTGAGACCCTATCTCTAAAAAAATAAATACCTAAATAAAAATGATTTTTCTGTTTGTGTTTTAGTGTATATTATAATTTTACATATTAAAATTTTGGTTCTAGCTAACCTGTAATTGTTTAAATAAGAATGTGGCTATGGATTAAGTTGAAGATCTTCTGGGAACTAATTTTTTTGGTAATCAGTGCCTTTATTAAATATTAGCATTCTGCGAATGTCTGACTTTTGTCTTTTCAGGATCAAAGCAAGTTGGAGAAACACCAGCATCTGGAGACTCCTTGGATGGTGCACCGCGTACTCCCAATACTGTCTTTGATTTCCCACCTCCTTCATTAGACCAAGTACAGGAGGAGGAATGTGAAGTAGAAAGGTAATTCAGTGATATCTTATAAAGGTTTAGAGCATTGCTTAAAGTTTTTTGAATTATATACTATTCCTATATATGGTAGCATTTTTCCCCCAATGTAATGTTTTGAGAAAGAACTAGCACTTGTTGGTGCTGAACTTTTGAAAGGCAGTGAAATTTTTTAGATTTATTTTATGTTAAATCATTACAATATCCCAAAGAATTGTTTATAAAACCACTGGAGTTTAACCCAGTCTGGAGTATCTTTGGTATAAATCTCTTAGTCACCATTTTGTTTTTATGTTCACTCTTTCCTCTCCATTGTTTTAGGGTGACTGAACATGGGACACCAAAGCCCTTTCGAAAGTAAGTAAATCTTAAGTAGCTTTAAATAAAGGTACAGTTAGAAATGTGGCTTTTTCCTCTAAAGTCCCAGTTTTAAAAGAAAAGAAACCTGTACACATCTGTTAGATAGTGTAAAAGAAAGCTCTTAATAAGCAAATCATTCAAAAGCTATATATTGAGGTATATATAATACATATAAGCCATTTTATAGGAGAGGATGATGTTTCAGGCTCTGTGCTAAGTAAGATTCAGAAATCTTAACTTATTTACTGTGATATAAAGACTTATGTTGTTTCTTGTTGTCAACCTGAAGTCTTCAAGTAGAATTCATCATTTTTTTCTTCATAGGTTTGACCCCATAGCTTTTGGAGAAAGTCAAAGTGAGGATGAACAATTTGAAAATGACTTAGAGACAGATCCACCCAACTGGCAGCAGCTTGTTAGTAGAGAAGTGTTATTGGGACTAAAACCTTGTGAGATCAAAAGACAGGAAGTGATTAATGGTAAGTTTAATCAATTTGTTGTTCTTGTTGACATCTATTGAGTTTTATCGGAGTAAAGCCTTGGAGTTTGCTTCAGAGTTTCTCCTGGCCTTCTGTTTTAAACAAAGAGGAAATTTAACTAGATAGATCCTTGAACTCTACAACTCAAAAAAATGCAAATGATTCTATGATTTGTATTGATAATTTAGAAGGAAAAGGTGTTTAGCCTTCGAACTGTTTAAGATTCATAGCATTATAGATCTTAAAGTTGAAAAATCATTGACACAACATTTGTGCCATCACTTTACTTTCAGGTGAGTTATTTTTATGTATAGATCATAAATGAGAAAGCTAAGGCCTAGGGAGATTAATGGAGTTCATCAAGATCATACATCTGATAAGTGATAAGGGAAAAACTAGATCCAGGTTTTCCTGTATCCTAAGCAGTGTTCTGTATTTACCCTAGCATGTGTGTGACAGGCATGTGGCATGAATGTTGTAGCCTCTACTATCCTTAGGATGTGATTTGAATAAATATTGGGTTTCTGGCAACATTGGGACATAGTGAAATTATAAGTCTGGCTCCAGAAATGAGGGTTTATAGGCAATTTAGATAACCAAAGTTCTATTATTTCTGAAGAGGGCTCAAGTTAAAAGATATATGATGTTACAGCTTACAATTTTCTAATATTGTAATTGTGATAGGTGTGTATTATTGTAAACAGATGGATGAGTTTGGGGGTATTCTGTTACCTTTCAAGTACAAAATAGTTTTGAATATTTTTCATTTGTCAGGATTCAACTTTCAGAGCCAGTATGTAGGAGAATTGCATGGAATCAAAGTGACCTCAGAGACATTTCATCCTTTCTAAATGATAATTTATTATATAATTCATTTGCTGCCTAATTCCAGTTAATAACTATGTTTGGTCCCATGGACTTATTCTAAGACAACATTCATATCTCCTTTTTTTTCTGCTTAGAATTGTTTTACACTGAAAGAGCTCATGTTCGAACACTGAAGGTTCTTGATCAAGTATTCTATCAGCGAGTGTCCAGAGAAGGGATTTTGTCACCTTCAGAACTACGGAAAATTTTTTCAAACTTGGAAGATATTCTTCAACTTCATAGTAAGAGAAATTGGCTCTGATCTGTATCCCTAACATTTCCAATAGAGAAAAGATAGTGAGTATAAAGGTACCCACAGAGGTACCTTTATAAAATTTTTCTAAATTTTTCAAATTATGAATGAGAGTATAACATAAATAAATGATTGTAACTTTGACTAGATCCTTTTCCCCCACAATCAGCCTTTCATATACAAAGTGTCAACAACAGGGCTTCAGGTCTAAAGTCTGTACCTAAGGTGAAAAACATGAATAGTCAAAATTACCCTTGAAACTTTCCTATCAATTACTAGATATGTTTTGAAGAATATATATTTCATATAATAACATATGTATAAATGTATTTTGTAAATAGAAATATGCAGTATTTAATCCCATAGTGGGATAATTTTCAGGAATTGTTTCATTGTTTTGTTGCTTGGAAGACTCGAGTAAGTATATAAAAATTCTACCTTGTGGGCCTTTTGCACTGTAGTCATCTTGGACTTTTGTAGACAGTAGTGTTAATAGGATGTTCCTATCTTTTGTAGGTCACTGTTACTCTATGACCTTTAATTTTCAATCTTTCTTTGTCAAGGATGTTATCACCACCTACAAACACCTGCCAACCACATTGATGCCTTTTACTTCTTTGTGGGTAATCTTAGGTATCAGTTGCCTGTGACCATGTGCATTTTGAAAGGAACTGTAAGCAGAATTACCTGCACTATTTAAATTTAAGTTCTTTTTGTGCATAGTTATAGGTGGAGTCTTGAGGTTAAGTGCATATTTGATGCAACTAACCTGTATGTAATATGCTAGTTTCCAAAAATGTTATTTTATGTTTTAGCAGCTGTTTTTCAGATAGAGCTTATAATAGCTAGATGTATAAGGATTGTGTCCAGATTTATATTTAAGGAGATTAGCAGCAACTGCACTACTCTGAAAATCCTTTCAAAAAATTTTTAGCTACTTAGTACTACCAGTAATTAATCCAGTCTAAAATGATTGTGTTCTTAATTTTTTTTCTTTAGTTGGGTTGAATGAGCAAATGAAGGCTGTTCGAAAGAGGAATGAGACCTCTGTTATTGATCATATTGGGGAAGATTTGCTGACCTGGGTAAGAAAATTTTCTGTTTCTTTTAAATGTTTCTACAGACACTTGATGATCAGATGCAAGGTTAAATAACCGTTTCAAATATGCAAACGCATTTGTTTTGCAAAGTTAATATAAAGCTGCAAAGGGTCCAGAGTATGCTCTTGATTGATGTGTTCTAAAAAGTGCTCAAATTAAAGACACTAATCAAATTAAAGACACTGATCTTTTATGTTTTAAAGAACATAGAGTAAAATGGATCTTGATAAAAATAATTTAACTGATAGAGAATTTTAGCCATCCTCTTTTGTCTGAATCTCAGAATTGTACTATACAGTATTAGAAAATTATAGATCTAGAACTGTCGTCACAAAAGTAGAAAAGTGAAAATTACTTAATTTTATTTACAGTATAAGGAAAGAGTCCAGAAGCTATAGCAGCTGTTTGTCAAATTCTATCTTTCTGTCTGACCCTTTGTTACTATATATTTGACAGTGTGTGCTAGGGGCTGGAGATACAGTGGTGATCCAAACAGACATGGCTCCTGCCCTTGTAGTTTATGATCAATGGGAAGGTAGCCTGTTATTTCAAGCATGATGAGTTTAACAGAAAGGGAAGAATGTAGATTGTTATGGCAATATATAGCACAGAGACCTAAACTAGAACATATATAGAAAACCTTCCTAGGGGAAGGCAGTTGATTCAAACTTTTTAAGAAAGTACTTATAGTTAAGGCTGTGGGTAATAGTAAAGTCAATGGCATGGTTCTCAAAATCTTCACACAGGTTAAACAGGAACTGTTTAGATATGCCTGCAGAAATGTACTTCATTATATTCACTACTTGAGGAAATGCCACAAGATTTTGCTGATTCTACAGTTATAACTTATTAAAAGATTAAAGACTAGAAAGTTGACTACAACAGTCTTCATCTTCCTCCTTTCATTGATGGGTTGAGAAAGGCCTAGAATCTACTAATCCAACAGTTGATTTCTTCTTAGGCATTGGACTCATAGAACAGGAGCAAGGAATCATAATCTATTGTATTTATTGTACTTTGCAAAGCATTTTCTATCCTAGGCTCACTTTGGCATTATTATTATTAAGGAGATTTAACTTCCTTGAAAAGCTCAACTCACTCTTTGGCTGCTCTGTGATAATATGGCTCATTTTGTTTCTTCATCTCAGTGTAACAGTGAAAGTTATAACTGAGTTGTATTGGCTTTATATGCCCTGCTCAGCTTGAAACAGAAAATTGAAAATTTTATATGACCATGATTTCATTTTATTACATAAAATGACATAGTATATCATCAATTTTCACATCAAACTTGAATTAAAGGTTGTAAGTCATATGGACTTAAGATATCTTGATTCCTTAGCAGTTTCATTTGCATCTTCTATAAATAATTGTTAATACCAAATGTCAAATGAGATTCACCATTAATAGAATACAGAAGTGCAATTGTTCCTCTTACCACAGTTCATTAGACTGCATAAATCTACAATGTGGTAAAATAAAGTGGATACTCATGTGAACAGAGTGGAACAAAAAAATTCTTTTAGAACACATAAATAGAATTGTATTCTTGACCAATGTCATATATAGGCATATCTAGGAGATAGTGCGGGTTCAGTTCCAGTCCATCACAGTAAAGCGAATATTGCAATAAAGCAGTTCACACAAATGTTTTGGTTTTCTAGTGCATATAAAATTTATGTTTATACTGTATAGTCTATTAAGTGTACCTTATGTCTAAAAAGACAATGTATATACCTTCATTGAAAAATACTGCTAAAAAGTGCTATCTGAGCCTTCAGTGAGTTATCTGAGCCTTCAATGTTCAAAGGTTATCTGAGCCTTCAATGTTCAAAGGTTATCTGAGCCTTCAGTGAGTCATAATCTTCTTGCTGGTGGAAGGTCTTGCCTCAGTGTTGATAGCTGTTGACTGATCAAGGTGGTAGTTGCTGAAGGTTGGGGTGGTAATGTCTTGAACTTCAGCAATGAAGTTTGCCCCATCCATTGACTCTTCCTTTCACAAAAGATTTCTCTGTGGCATGAGATGCTGTTTGATGGCATTTTACCCATAGTAGAATTTCTTTCAAAATTGCTTTCTCAACCAAAGTTAATGTAATATTCTAAAACAAATACTCTTTTGTTGTCATATCAACAATGTTCAGCATCTTCACCAGGAGCAGCTTCCATCTCAAGAAACCGCTTTCTTAGCTCATCCATAAGAAGCAATTCTTCATTTGTTAAAGTCATATCATGAGAGTGTAGTGGTTTGGTCACATCTTCATGTTCCACTCTAATTCTAGTTCTTTTACTTATTCTATCACATCTGCAGTTACTTCCTCCACTGAAGTCTTAAACCCCTGAAAGTAATCTGTGAGGACTGGAATCAACATCTTCCAAACTTCTATTAATGTTGATATTTTGCCCTCATCCCATGAATCATTAATGTTCTTAATGGCATCTAGAATTGTGAATCCTTTCTAGAAGGTTTTCAATTTACTTTGCCCAGATTCACTGGAGGAATCACCATCTATGGCAACTATAGCCTTTCAAAATGTATTTCTAAAATAATAAGACTTGAAAGTTGAAATTACTCCTTGATCTATGGGTTGCAGGGTGGATGCTGTGTTAGCAGGTCTGAAGACAACATTAACCTCCTTGTACGCGTCCATCACAGCTCTTGGGTGACCAGGTGCATTGCCAGTGAGCAGTAATATTTTGAAAGGAATCTGTTTTTCTGAGCAGTACGTCTCAGCAGTAGACTTAAAATATTTGGTAAACCATGCTGTAAACAGCTATGCTGTCATCCGGGTTTTGTTATTCCATTCATAGAGCACAGGCAGAGTAGATCTGGCATAATTCTTAAGGGCCTTAGGGTTTTCTGAATGGTAAATGAGCATTGGCTTCAACTTAAAGTCACAAGCTGTATTAGCCCCTAGCAAGAGAGTTGGTCTGTCCTTTGAAGATTTGAAGCCCAGTATTGACTTCTCTCTAGCTATGAAAATCCTAAATGGCATCTTCTTCCAATATAAGGCTATTATGTGTACATTTGAAATCTGTTGTTTAGTGGAGCCACCTTATCAGTTATCTTAACTAGATTTTTGGATAACTTGTGTAGCTTCTACATAGCACTTGCTGCTTCACCTGGCATTTTTATGTTATGGAGACAGCTTCTTTCCGTAAACCTCATGAACCTACCTCTGCTAGCTCCAAGCGTTTTTTTCTGCAGCTTCCTCACCTCTCATAGCCTTCATAGAATTGAAGAGAGTTAGGGCTTTGCTCTGGATTACACTGGTGTAAGGGAATGTTGTGGCTGGTTTGATTTTCTGTCCAGACCACTCAAACTTTCCCCGTAGCAGCAATAAGGCTGTTTTGCTTTCTTATCATTCCTGTGTTCCCTGGAGTAGCCAACACTTTTAATTTCCTTTAAGAACTTTTCCTTTGCATTCACAACTTGACCAACTGGCGCAAGAGACCTAGCCTTGCAGCCTATCTTGGCTTTTAACATGCCTTCCTCACTAAGCTTAATTATTTCTGGCTTTTGATTTAACGTAAGTAATGTGTGATGCTTCCTTTCACTTGAATGCTTAGGGGCCATTGTAGGGTTCTTAAATGACCTCATTTCAATATTGTGTCTCAGGGAATAGGGAGGTTCAAGGAGAGAAAGAGAGAGATGGGGGAATGGCCAGTCAATGGAGCAGTCAGAACACACACAAAGTTTATCAATTAAGTTTGCTGTCTTATATGGGCACAGTTTGTAGTGCTCCAAAACAATAAATAGTAACATCAAAGATAACTGATCAGAGATCACCATAACAGATATAACAATAATGAAAAGTTTTGAAATATTGTGAGAATTACCAGAATGTGACACGGAGACACAAAGTGAGCACATGCTGTTGGAAAAATGGCACCAGTAGACTTGTTTGACACAGGGTTGCCATAGACCTTCAATATGTGAAAAAATGCGCTGTCTGCAATATACGATAAAATTAGGTGTGCCTGTACCTATAAAAAGTTGAGGATAAACAGAATGGACTAAACAATCTGGTTTGTAACTGTTATATCCAAAGGCTGAATTTATAGAAAAGCATTGGCCAGAAATCCTAAAAGCAAAAATCATAAATAGGCCTTTAAACTTTCTCTTGCTATTCTTAAAAAACAGTTTTGGAGAGTATTTTTCCAGTACTGATCTCTCAGTTATCACCTTATATATACAGATAATCCCAGACTTAAATGGTTCAACTTAGGATTTTTTGACTGTATGATGGTGAAAAAGCAATACATATCCAGTAGAAACTGTACTTCAGATTTTAAACTTTGCTCTTTTCCTGATACTCTCATGATGATGGGCGGTGGCAGTGAGCCTCAGCCCCCACTCAGCCACAGGGTCACTAGGACGAACAACTGATACTCTGTAGTGTATGTGTTGCCAGATGATTTTGTCCAACTGTAGGCTAATATAAGTCTTCTGAGCACATTTAAGGTAGGCAAGGCTAAGCTATGATGTTTGGTAGGTTAGTTGTATTAAATGCATTTTTGACTTAAGATATTTTCAAGTTATAATGTGTTTATCAGGATGTAACTCCATCGTAAGTTGAGGAGCATCTGTATTTAAACTACTTGTAAAACAATTGTAGGACTGCTTGAGGGCATTATTTTCTTTTGTAAACCTAACTGCTCTTTGTGTGGAACTTTGATTGACTAACATACCAAAAGTGCTGCCAGTCTCATCTTTATACATGTTGAGTGTCATATTCATAATAGAATAAGAATACAAAATTGGGGTGACTGATTAAAATATCACTTTGTATTTGAAGAAAAAATACTCTTATCTACAAATGCACTACAAAAGGGCTTTTTACAATATGTCCTTATGTACAAACTTTTGGGAATATGGCTTTAAGTAGAAGATTATACAGAAAGCCTCTCTGTAAACCACAAAGCAATTATTACAAATATAGAGGTGGTATTAAAAACAATTTATTTGACTTATAAGAGCACCTATTTATGAGCTAAGCGCTCATTAGGTGTTTTGTGAGGAACTTTAAAATCATGGTATATGCAAACTTAAATTTACAAATTAAAGAATATTCATAAAAAGCATAATTTGTAGCAAAAGAATTCATAAGCTGATGGATCTCCCCTCATGCCAGCTCCAGCCTCTGCACAGGTAAAGCAGCAGTGATTTAATTTTATTTCAACTTAGAAAAGTTATGACCTGATCATAGTCATAATGGATTTTATAGTAAGAAAGAAAGGTAGTTTTCCAAGGATTTGCTTTCCAAAGCAGTAAGGGAGCAATTTTTGTAAAGGTGTCTGGAGTTAAGAAAATGAAATTTTAATCTCAGTCTCCAGGCATTCTGTGTCTCATACTCTCCAAATGTCAACCTTTTTATGTAATTTAGAAGAGGTATAGACTGAAAGGTAATGGGTTGTGGCAGGATACGAGCAAGAAAACATTGAATATAATCAAAAAAGATCTGGATGTGTCAGGGTCAGACTTTTTTCATGGAGAACCATTGATATTCCACATAGATATGCAGTTCTGTGTTTTTGGTCACTTAAGAATACTTTTTGAAATGTTGAAAGGATTTTGGTTGTCTCTCATTTTGCTTTGCTTTATATAAGCTCAGTATCCCATTCTCTATTGTTTTCTTTACATTCTTGGCACAGTTCAGTGGACCGGGAGAGGAGAAGTTGAAACATGCTGCTGCTACCTTTTGCAGTAACCAACCTTTCGCCCTGGAAATGATCAAGTCTCGTCAGAAAAAGGATTCTCGATTTCAGACTTTTGTGCAAGTGAGTTGAGTGAGTCATGTAAGAAAAAAAAATAAGGCAAGTTTTTATCAATTATAGGATAAACTGGGGGAATGCTGACTAAGACTTTTAGAAGGATTACATCTATGTTAATATTTTTTAAAGCCATACATTCTCTCTGAAGTTACTGGAAAGTATAAAGGTGATTTTAGAATGGTAAATAATAAAAAATATGTGTCAAGATTAGCATACTTGATATAGAAGTCCACACATTGCCATGGGGGTTTTATCAGGAAATGACCCATACACACTATGAAAAGAATATTGTCAAAGCATGAGAATGGGCTTATATCTGGTCCAGGGAAGAATTTAATAGCAATTATACTCATTGGGGTAGTCACTAGTATATAGGTCAAGGGTCAGTAAACTGCGGCCCACAGACCATATCCAGACTGTTTCCTGTTTTATAAATAAAGTTTTATTGGAATACAGTGTATTCGTTTCCTATTGCTGTATAACAAGATTACCACAAGTGTGGCCACTTAATGCAAATTGATTATCTCACAGTTTTTGTGGTTTAGGAGTATGGCTATGGTTTAGCTGGATCCTCTCTTTTTCTTTTCTTTTCTTTTTTTTTTTTTGAGACAGAGTCTCGCTTTGTTGCCCGGGCTAGAGTGAGTGCCGTGGCATCAGCCTAGCTCACAGCAACCTCAAACTCCTGGGCTTAAGCGATCCTACTGCCTCAGCCTCCCGAGTAGCTGGGACTACAGGCATGCGCCACCATGCCCGGCTAATTTTTTCTATATATATATTTTAGTTGGCCAGATAATTTCTTTCTATTTTTAGTGGAGATGGGGTCTCGCTCTTGCTCAGGCTGGTCTCGAACTCCTGAGCTCAAACAATCCACCCGCCTCGGCCTCCCAGAGTGCTAGGATTACAGGCGTGAGCCACCGCGCCCGGCCTGGATCCTCTCTTCAGATTTTAACCAGGTTGAAATCAAAGTATCAGCTAGAGCTGCAATTCTCTTTTGATGCTCAGGGTTCTCTTCAAAGCTCACTGGTTGTTAGCAGAGTTCATTTTCTTATAAATGTATAACTGAGGTTCCTGCCTTCTTGCTAGTCATTGGCTAGGAACCAGTCTCAACTCCTAGAGAAAGCCCATATCTCTCTGCCATATGACCCCCTTAGGCAGTTTAAAGGTGGATGTTTGCTTTCTTCCAGGCCAGTGAGAATGCCACTCTCTGACACAGATTTCTGTTAAAGGCTCCTCTGATGAAGTCAGGCCCACCCAGGACAATTTTCTTTTTCATTAACTTGAAGTCAACTGATAGAAACCTAATCATATGAGTGATATCCCATCATATTCACAGATTCCATCCATACTCAAGGGCATGGGATTATACAGGGTGTGTATATCAGACAACGAGAATCTTGGAGGCCATCTTGAGTTATTTACTACATGGAACCATCATATTCATTCATTTATACATTATCTGTGGCTGCTTTTGTGCTGAATCAGTAGAGTTGAGTAGTTGTGGGAGAGACTGTATGGCCTGCAAATCCTAAAATATTTACTAACTAGCACTTTACTAAAAAGTTTGCAAATGCCTTGTATAGATGAGGTAGCATACCCAGACTGGTGATCCATTGTGCCTACTTGGAATGGCAGATAACAAATTGGCTAACTAACTTTGGTAGGAATGCCAATCATAGGAAAATGCACCTAGGTTTTCTGAATAGGTGAAAATAAAGCTGTTTTAATACAAGTAAGCAATAGTTAAGAGTTGATTATGGATACTCTTAGTCATTGCTTAAACAGATAACAAAGAAGCCATTGGTTTAGTAATAGAGGCCTCCTTTATGTGACTAAAGGGGAAAACAGATGTATAGTATGGCAATAATATATCTTGGTATTTTTTAAAGAGCTTGATTTAATAATCAGAACTGTGACGCAGTAGACACTCATATGGTGAATACATGATAGATGTAAGGTAATTATAGTGCTGATAAGAATTACAGAGTCACTTATTTCACTTTAATTTTAGGATGCTGAGAGTAATCCACTGTGTCGTCGTCTTCAGCTGAAAGATATCATTCCCACCCAAATGCAAAGGCTTACTAAGTACCCACTTCTACTGGATAATATTGCCAAATACACAGGTACAGCATTTTCTCATTGAAATTAAAAAGATTAGGAACAACAACAAAAAACTTGTCCTGCTAAATAATACCTCACAGCATTCTGGTGTCTGGAGTTGGATTTCCAAATAGTATAAAAAGATTTTCTGACAAGATATGATCTAGTCTTCTTCAGGCTGTCTGATTTAATGTGCTCCATTGGTAAGTAGTTCCATAACAGGGTTTGGCAAACTATGTGGGTCAAATCAGGCTCACTGCCTGTTTTTGTAAATAAAGTTTGATTTTGGAACACAACTGTGCTCATCTGTTTACATACTGTCTCTGACCACTTTTGTACTGTAACAGCAGAGCTGAGTAGTTGTGACAGAATCCATTTGACCTGGAAAATGTAAAATGTTTATTATTTGATCCTTTGCAGAAAGTCTGCCTATCCTTGCTCTAGCATGCATCATACTTGCTTTGAAGAAGATTTGTACTGAGTTGAAGAGCTACATATGTACTTTTATTAAACCAAATTGACGCATTATAGTTTCTACTCTTCCTGTTTTGAAACATGAAGTGAATCCGAGTTTCTCAGTTGAGCTTTTAGTCTCTTATACTTAGTTCTCAATAATTTTATGCAATCAGACTCCTGCTTCTTGTGTCTGAGAATTTGAATGCATAATTGGGAAATTTAAAATTATGGTACCTGGTAACAAAAGTGGTTTACACTCATGCACATTAATTTTTATACTGCAATATTTCTGTTCAGTACAGTTGGACTGTTCAGAGGATTATAATTTTGAATATTCTGATTTTGATATTCTTTATATTATAGATACAATATAACCTCAACACCTTTTGACAAATTTTATCTTTTAATGATACAAATGTTATGATCTGTTTTCTTTTTAAAAATATAATCTCAAATTCAAAGACATTTGTTTTGGAATTATTTCGAATTTTGTTATTCAAAAAAATCTTTCTTAGTAGGTTCATTGGACATATTTATGTAGGCTATGCACTATGAAATTACAGGGGGAGGAGGGGTTCCCGTTTATATAGCTTACAAAGTGAATGAGACCAGTTCTCTGGAATGTGTAACATAGTAGCCCTGATACTTTATGTAAAGCAAAATGTTTTGGATTTTGGGTTCTATTCTTTTTAACATTAGATTTATGTTTTAAGTACTGCCATAAGAAGTTTCGCCTCTGCAAACACTACCTAAATTGACACTCTGCCATAGGTTTTAGCCTGGTATAAAAGGTCTTAGTATGTTCTTATAACTAATGAAATAAAGTGAAATCTCATTCATATGTACATTTTTTTTTTCTAATTTTCTCCATTTTTCCCATGTTTAGAATGGCCAATGGAAAGAGAGAAGGTGAAGAAAGCTGCAGATCACTGTCGTCAGATCTTAAATTATGTAAATCAGGCTGTCAAGGAGGCAGAAAACAAACAGGTAAAAAGGGAAAACAAGAAGATACAGGATGACGTAGGGAGAATATTAAATTAATATTACCTGGAACTTGTGAAATAGTAATTCAAACTATCATTACATAACCGATAGGTTGGACATTTGTTAACTATTCATATATAATAGATGGGTCCAGATCAATTTATGATAGAATATAAGATTTGTAATTGACTTTTTTGAATTTTGAACATCTCAGGCTACTTGTTTGCTCATTCATTCATCTGTTCGTACAACAGATATTTATAGAGCATGTGCTGTATGCTGGGCATAGAGTACAGAGTAGTTGAGAAGTAAGCACAATATCTGCTCACATTGAGCTTGTTTCCTAGCAGGACAGGAAGGCATTTAACAGGATTATAGTGCAAGTGTTTTGTATCAGTTGTGATTGCTGCTATGAAGGAGAGTTTCAGATACTGTGAGTGTATAACTATGGGGCCTATCCTAGTTTGGGGATGTTAGGTGGTGGCTATCAGAGAAAGCTTCTTTGAGGAACTGATATTTGGGCCAAGCTCTGAAGGATGAGTGGAAATGAACCAAAACAATGTGGAAGGGTGCAGCTCTAGAAGCAGAGGCAGTATTTATAACAGTCTCAGCATAAAAAGGAAGCATAGTCTGTTTGAGGAACTGAAAGATTAGATTAATGTGGATCGTGCCTAAAAAGCAAAGTCAGAGTGGTATAAAATGAGGTGAAGTAGTCCAGGACCAACTTATACAGGGCCCTTTAGATCGTGTTAAAGATTTTTATTTTTATTCTGAAAGTAGTAGGAATTCATAGTAGATGTGTAAGAATATATGTTTTCAGATTTTCACTATTTAGGAATCACTCACACTACTCTATGGAGAGTGAGCTGAAGGAGGAAGATAGTGGGTAAAAGAGCCCTGGATTGTGGTAGCAATCCAGGATTGATGATGGTAGCTTAGAGAAATTAGAGAAGTATTTAGAAGGTAAAATTGACAGGACTTAGTGACTGATTTAGAGAAGGATTTGAAGGAGAGGTCTTATCAAGAATAAATCCCCAGGCTTCTGGCTTGCATATTTGGATGGATAGGATGAGTAGAGAAGTCCCAGATTTGTGGGGAAGATGGTGAGTTCAGTTTGGAATATCAGGTAGAGATGTGCAGTACACAGTTGGCTTTATGGGTTCACCTCTAAGAGGAATTTGCTGAAGATAAAAATTTAAGATTGTGAGCATATGGAGGCTCATTGAATCCACAGGCATGGATGTCATTTCTTAGGAGCTGAGTGTGATGACAACTCTGTTGGTAAGACTGAAGGAAAACAGGAACTTTCAAATGTGTTGTTTGGAGTGTAAAATGATAAAACCCCAGAGAGAAATTTGGCAATATTTATCTAAATTTAAAGTGTACATACCCATATATCTACTCTTTGACTCAACTATTCTGTTCCAAGTGATATACCCAAGAGAAATGAAGATACATCCCCACAAACAGACTTATAAAAGAATGTTTCTAGCAACTTTATTCATAATAGCCAAAAACTAGAAATAGCTGAAGAATTCATCAACAGAATGGATAAACTAATTGTGGTATAGTCATGAAATAATGTACAATCAGTGATGAAAAGGAATGAACTACTGATGTGAACAACATAGACAAACCTCATGTACATGCTTAGTGAAAGAAACCAGATGCAAAAGAGTATATACATATAATTGTATTTATATGGACTTCTAAGACAGATTAAACTACTCTATGGTAAGAAAAAACCCAGAAAAGTGGTTGCTACCGAGTATGTGCTGGTGGAGACTAACTGGGAAGAAGTATGGAGAAACTTTCTGGGGTGATGGTAGTATTTCATATCTTGGTAGCAGTTCAGGTTGGATGGTTGTGTATATATTTGTCAACATCCATGAAAAGGTACACCTAAAATGTGTGCATTCTACTGTATGTAAATTTTACTTTTTAAGAAAAACTGTATGCAATTGTTATGTATGCTAAAATCTTTAGGGATAATGTATACTTATATCTATAATTTATTTTGAAATGCATCCAGAAAATAAGATGGACTGGTAGATAGAGGGATGAATAGATGGATAGATATATAATAAAACAAATATAGCAAATGTTGATTGTAGAATGTAAGTGGTGGGTATATAGGTGTTCAGTATACACATTCAGACTTTGCTGTGTATTTGGAAGTGTTTATGATGTTGGGGGAAAATGCACATAGCCCATACTCTTGGATCCAGTAGTTCTAGAAACAGATATATCTACACAGGTGTACAAAGATATATATTTAAGGCCATTTTATTACAGTACTATCTGTTATAGGAGAAGATTGGAAGTAACCTAAATTCATTTACAGAGCTGAATACTATGCAGCCATTTTAAAAAATGGGACAGCTCTTTATGTGCTAATGTGGAACAATCTTCAAGATATATACATACCACATATACACAAACACACAGAGAAAGACATACATGAATATATTATGCTACTGTATTTTGTTTTAAAATAGGATATGTTATATACACAACATACACAGAGACAAGCATACTTATGTACACATACTCTATTCTACTTATAGAGTTTTTCTCAAAGGCTACTCAAGAAATGAATATTAGTGATTGCTTCTTTAGAGAAAATTGGTGGGTGGTGGGCAAGTGGGCAGGGTTAGAGATAGACTGTATAGTTTGCCTTATGTTACCTTCTGAATTTTGTATTGTGTGCATGATTTACATATTCAGAAAATAAATGTAAGCTACTTAGAGGCCAATGAGTTCAAAAAGAAGATTGAGAAAGAAAGGCCAATGAAGTAGAAAGAAAATTAGGAGGGTATAATATCGCCAAAGCCAAGGGAAGAGATATTTTAAGAAAGAATAAGTGCTCAGTCATGTCTAGTGTTGCAGATAGCTTAGTAAAATACAGATTAAAAATGTCCATTTGATTCAGAAACAGAAAGGTCATTGATGACCAAAACAATAACTTTGGCTCCATCCTGTCTAATTTTCAGCGCTTGGAAGATTATCAGCGTCGTCTTGATACCTCCAGTCTAAAGTTGTCAGAGTACCCAAATGTTGAAGAGCTCAGGGTAAGAGATGGTCTAATCATAATTTTTAAAATAAAATTTACTAAATAAAGACTTGGAAGGTAATTAACATCTCAGTGGGAATATGTATCACCTGAAGGAGTTCTTGTATCATAAATGATCTATATTTATTATTTTATTCTGCCTTTTAAATGATCCATTTGAAGATTACTTTAATCTTTCATTAGGGAAATATTTTGTGTGAAACTATAACTTTGCATGACAGGAACTGACAGGAGACTAAGAAACACTAGTTATTATTAAATTATTAAATTTAATTGTATTGTGTTCTGTAGTTTAAATAAGAGTAGGCCTGTTTATTATGTAAACTTTCCAGATCATTGAGAAAGCAAGATAACTTTATTATTTTTTCATGAAGCTCTTCAAAAGCATAAACGTTGAAACTATTATAGAAATGATAGTAAAATATTTACTAATTTCCAATTATCTGGGCTTTCATATTAATTAACTTTTTAGGATTTTAAGTCTTTTTTGTACTGTTTCAGTGGATGGTTGTTTTGGCAGATTTATTTGGTGGCTGTTTCAAATAGACTTTTGTGTCATGTGTAACACTTTATCAGAAAGCACGCTCATGTGCTTATTCCCTTTAACTTCCAAATGATGAGATTTTTCTAGAGCTGCTAATACTAAGAGATGATTCTCTTTCTAGTAAGTTATTAATATTTAGAGTAAGTCTGGGTAGCACCTGGACTTTCCATGTCAAATGTTATTCTTTAAAACTTTCTTTGGAATTAGAGCCTTAGAACTCAGAGGCCTCTTACAGACAAGCATATGTGGCATCCTCATCCAGTCATTCAAAGCAAAATTAAGGGATAGGTTGAGAATCTAGTGGCTGAATGTTTATAACTTGATTTTCGTGAGCTATTACCATCTATTTAGAGTGACATTTGGAAGATAGTACTCCTGAATGTTTTCTTGCAAGATACCTTTTCCTTTTTAGAAAATTTATGCAGATTAATTTTACATGGGCTTTATTCCATTTTCAAGAGCTGACAAATAGCAATAGTGATAGTTGAATCTAAATGGCATCTTTTATATTAATATTAAGAATTGCTTGAAAAGAGACTAAATTGTACAGAATATCATCTCACTGAGTGCTTGGAAATAATTTGTGTGTAATTCTCTTTATTTTGGCAGAATTTGGATTTAACAAAAAGGAAGATGATTCATGAAGGGCCATTGGTTTGGAAGGTGAATAGAGATAAAACCATTGGTAGGTCTGATCTTGTCTGTTTTGGGAAGAGTGAAGAAAGGGAAAGAATAGGAAAGTTTCCTTATGCCAAAAGGAAGAAGAGAGAACCAGTCACAATTTTCGGTTACAACAGTTAGCGGTGCTGCTTTGTGTTATTTGTACATTTATAAAAGATCTGCTTTTGTTATTTTCTTATATGTGAAATGTGTTAAATGTTCATTTAGGAATGTAGCAGAAAACTTTGTTATCATTCAGTTCTATTTCCATCATTCTTCTCTTCTAATGAGCCTTTGTAACCTTTCTTTAAACCATTACCTCTCAAACTATCTGTGGTGAGGAACTTGTTTTTTATTTTCTATCAGTCACAGACTGACACTTGGCGAAATACAACAAAAATGAATTACTAAAAAAATGAAGTTTAAAAAAATAATATACAAGTCAGTTTTTAAAATTTACTGGATTTAACAAATAATTTCTCCATTGAATTATTACAAAGGTTATTAAACACATCTCAATTAAAGTTTATTAAGCACATTTCAATTTTTGTACTTATATTTCCTGCATTTTTATTTCTAGATTTATACACCTTGCTCCTGGAAGACATTCTTGTGTTGTTACAAAAGCAGGATGATAGACTGGTGTTAAGGTGTCATAGTAAGATTCTGGCATCTACAGCTGATAGCAAGCACACGTTTAGTCCTGTCATTAAGTTGAGTACAGTGTTGGTTCGACAAGTGGCAACAGGCGAGTATGTCCACTGAAGGATGCTAATCTCCAGACTTATAGTAAAGTTGCATAAGATATTCAGTGTTGTTTAAATAATATAACTGGCACATTGTTACTTTTAATTTACTTGGGCAAATTAAATGGAATTTATTTATTGCTTAGCAAGTAAATTAAGAGTTTATATCCCAAAATTATTTAGGATGTCTAAATTCTCTGATTTTCTGTATTTGAAAATTTTTATGTGATTACTTTGGTCTTTATTCTATGTTCAAATTATTGGTAGATTCCAATAAAGATAGTGCATTGAGGTAATCCCAATGGAAAGGCTTTCATTTAGGGCAGTATTTTTTTTGATTTGGTGAAAAAAAGTGAAAACTGAAGGGGAAGATGTACTTTGTGTTTTCTAAAAATGAATTTAAGTTGGCAAGTTATATATATATATATATATTTTTTTTTTTGGAGACAGAGTCTTGCTTTGTTGCCCGGGCTAGAGTGTGGTGGCATCAGCCTAGCTCACAGCAACCTCAAACTCCTGAGCTTAAGCAATCTTTCTGCCTCAGCCTCCTGAGTAGCTGGGACTAGAGGCATGCACCACCATGGTTGGCTAATTTTTTTTCCTATATTTTTAGTTGTCCAGCTAATTTCTTTATATTTTTAGTAGAGACGGGGTCTCGCTCTTGCTCAGGCTGGTCTTGAACTCCTGAGCTCAAACGATCCTCCCACCTCAGCCTCCCAGAGTGCTAGGATTACAGGTGTGAGCCACTGCGCTCGGCCGCAAGTTATATTTTGACTATACTAACAATGATCTCTTTTAAAGCTTTTTAGTTCAGTGATGGCAAAATAAATTTGTGACCTCTTTTCTCCAACATTCACTGAATATTATTAATTAACCACTTAGTAAAAGGGCAGATCAAAATAAATGCAAAGAGTAATAACAGCATTCAGTTTAGTAATTTATATTTTTTATCTTCTGTTTAACATTTATAAATTACTGTGAAATCAGTGTTAATTTTTATAATTGTTGTTTTATTCCAGTATAACATATACAGCATAACATACATTAGGTTGCACAGATTTTAAGTGTATAGCTTGATGAATTTTTACAAAGTAAACATATGTAACCTTTATCTAGATTAAGATGCAGAATATTACCAAGACACTAGAAACATCCCACTTGGCCTCTCTAGATCATAATGGTAATTTTTGTCTTGTTTTTTCCAGATAACAAAGCTTTGTTCGTCATCTCCATGTCAGACAATGGAGCCCAAATTTATGAACTGGTGGCACAGACAGTTTCTGAAAAGACTGTGTACGTATTAGATATAGCTGCCTTGCCCTAACTGGTATTTTTATTATCTCAAGTATAGTATCCCACAAATTTAACTTTATTTTTTATAGTACTACTCTGAAAACCAAAAATTATATAGAAACCAAGCACTTTCTCTGTATTATTTTAGAGACATCCTTGTAAGAACTTGTTCCTTTTTAGATTAATGCCTTTTATTTTGATTTTATTCCACTGAAAGTATATTTTCTAAAGAAAAAAATCCCAGGAGTGCCACTTGAAGTTTTTTAAGGGGTAATATACTTATAATGTTGTTAGATTGTTCTATAAGGTATAGTTTTGGAATCTCTCCATAATAGTATGTTGCCAAAATACAGATATTCTCTGGCAGAGTGGAGTTTTTTTTTTATTTGGTTGGTTGGTTGGTTGGTTGATTTGAAGTTTGGTTTGTATGCTTTGTTTTTATTTTTGCTTTCTCACTGTATTTAAAGGGCATTTCTTTCTTTCTTTCCTTTTTGTATTCTGGATTCCTTTCGAACGTCCTGAAGCTGGCAGGACCTAATCTGTCGCATGGCTGCCTCAGTGAAGGAGCAATCCACAAAGCCAATTCCATTACCAGAGTCACCACCGGGCGAGTGAGTGTTCCTTTGCATTGTAGTAGGACTTATTTTATGCTTTGGGTGAGAAAAGAATAGGATAAGTCTTACATTTTGTTGCAATGATGTTTGGTGCCTCATGAAGATGAAAGATGGTTTTCTTTCTTCTACAGAGGAGACAATAATGAAGAAGGACCTTCAAAAATGAAAGTGGAACATCATGGCATTTCAGTTACTAGTTTGCAGAGTCCAGGTAAACTTATCTGATAAGTTTACCTAGAAGAATGTAGTCCCATCATCTGTTAAAATGCAGAGAAACTTTAATACTGGATTAAGCTTTAATAGTGGTTTATGCAGGTTTTGGCATTGGATATTTGGTTTAACAAACTTCGCTTATGAGCCTTCTGTGTGTCAGTATCACACTCCTGTAAGTGCTATATTTTGCTTAAGAGATGATCTCTGTAGTTTATGTGGTTTTTTTTTTTTCCAATTATTTCTTGAATGTTCTTCATGTTAAAAGTTTTGTGAAAATAGACTCTACCTTTTCTGTTCCATTGAACAGACAGAGATTTTGGATTAGAATCTCATTTAATATCATCAAAACCTCCGTCGCATTCACTGAATATCTCTGGGAAGTCAGAGGTAGGCAATCTGTTTGTGGCTGAGAGACAGTTTGCAAAGGAGCAGCATGCAGATGCGACGCTAAAGGAAGTGGGAGTAAATTATCAAATCACAATCCCAGATCCACACTTGTCTGTCTCAGAAGAACGGTGGGCACTGGATGCACTAAGGAATTGTAAGTTTTATTCATAACTTAGTCCAGGTACTTATGATATACTAGAGTTGTATAGTGTATAAGCTATGACTTTTCCCTTTAAGAAGTTTACAGTCTATTCTGAGTATAGTGGGAGTTTAAATTTTTAAAAAAAGAGAAAATAAATTTAAAGTCTAGTTGGGATGATAATAGAAACCACCCCCCCCCAACCTTTTTAAGAAACCCATCTTTTTAAGTAAACACTGAAACAGTAACAATGCAGGCATGTGAAAATTGATTTGGGTTCAGGTGGCCAGAGAAGGAAAGCAGATATCAAAGAAAAAGAGAGTTGTGATTATTGCCTTGAAGGATGAGTAAGATTCAGATAGCTATGTAAAAGTATGGAAGCCATTCAGACAAGAATTATGGTAGGACCAAAAGCACAGAGGCAGAAACTCTGAGGGTGTTCAGAGAGGACCGAGTGGACAAGTTGGCCTGTGGTAGACAATAAGTTAAAGGAGTGTAAGAGATGAGGTTGGAAAGGTAGAAAATGTGCTGTTGAGAACTTTGAATACCAGATTGGGTTTTCCATACTTTAAGGATGGCACATCCCGGTGTTTTGAGGGCTTTTCCATACCACACATTTCTTCTAGCCTTCTTGTGGAGAATGTAGTGTCCCCCACAGCGGCCCATGCTACACACATGTGTGTGCACACAGACACCTTTGCCACTCTGGTAACTCCTCCCCCGCCCCCTGGCTGGCTGGGAATCACTGTTACAAATGGGAGGATAGCACATTTCTCAGGTGTACTGAAGTGGGGAAAAGGCGGAGAACAATTGCTTTATTTGTAGGGAACCATTTTAAGCCAGGGTATGACTAATAAAAAAAGACCAATCTGGCTGAGAGCTGTGAAAAGATTTGAATGGAAAGAGATGCAGGGTGGTGCACTTACTAAAGAAGCCATTATAGTAGTTTGGGTTTGAGGCTAAAAGGATTTGGACTAGACAGATATCAGAAGGAAGAAAAATAAAGTAAGGAATCAACAAATGCTTAAAACAATCGACTTGTTTGGATGAGAGGGCAAAGGAAAGGGAATATTTAGAGATAATTTCAGTATTCTGTCAGAAATGTGAGTCAGCAAAGAACCATGGTCATCTCCCCCCATTTCCTGCTCTCGTACTTTATTTTGTCCTTTTTTAAATTTGACAG
Organism: Lemur catta; assembly: GCF_020740605.2. Lineage (NCBI taxonomy): Eukaryota > Metazoa > Chordata > Mammalia > Primates > Lemuridae > Lemur > Lemur catta. Next base: position 20,025,343 of record NC_059134.1, on the reverse strand, counting down.
GGATTATAGGTTCAGTTTTAAGACATGCCAAGATTAAGATAATGAATTGCAAGCCATTAAAGAGGAAGTGACTAGCAGGAAGTTGGAGTTTTAGAGAGAGTTGGAACTTTGGAGAGAGTTTAGAAAGAAAGAGATTTGGGTATCAAAGCCATGAGAATTCCTACTCGGGAAGTGAATGTAGAGCAGGAGCACAGAGAGTCAGAGACTCAGACTCATGTGGACACTGTTCACCTAAAGAAACAGAAGGTAGACAGTGAGGCAGTGATGAAAGTAGGGGATGGGTTAAGTTATTTAAAGCCTAATTTATTCTAGATTCTCCTGAATTAACACTCTTAATGATTTCTGACAGTTTGACTAACATTGTTGAAGTAACCATGTCATTGTGTGAGTGACCTCATGGCATATACTTTGCCCCTTCAAAATGAAATTCTTTCTTCTTTTCAACAACCTAAAGAAGCTGTGCCACTAGTATGGTAATTTTTTGTAAAACTGATGAATATTCCCTTATCCCTAGAAATTATATGTACTACTCAATCACTGGAATTTTATTACAAGGCAGTTTTATTTTCTTCTTCACTATTTAGGGAGATTCTTTGGGTTATTATAAATGATAAAGTAAATGTTCTGTGTGGCCAATAAAATTAGAAAAAATAAATGCCTATGCATAGTGTCTCCTGGACAAAACAGAACTTTTAGCTTTTGTTGTCTAGCTTAACACAGCATTTCAGTGTTCTTAAAAAGTACCTTTGGGGTATTATTCCAGTTATATGGAAGAAAAAAAGAGGCAAGATACTGGTTATTTAGGAGTTCTAAATAGGAGTGCCTTCCTATTCAGAATGTACAGATCTTTTCAAGTCTACTTTAATGTTAAATCTTCTCTAGAAGATGGTGTTCTATTTCATTTTTCTAAAAATAATTCATTTCATTTCCAAAAATGATTGTATGAAATTAATATTTTTGCTATATGTTATTAAAAGGCACTTACTTTTAGAGGTTATTGGTAATTTAGATAACTAATTTAATTCTGGCAGTCTGAGGTTATAGTTGTGAATGTGCTTTTTTTCCTCCTCTTTTCTCCCCCCTTTCTAAATCTTGTAGTGGGTTTGTTGAAGCAGTTGCTGGTTCAACAGCTAGGTTGGACTGAGAAGAACACTCAGGAAGATTGGCAACATTTCCCAAGATATAGGACAGCCTCTCAGGGGGTACAAGCAGACAGTGGAATCCAGAACTCTGAAAATATTAAGGCCTATCATCCTGGTGAAGGACAGATGCCCTTTAGAACTGGAACTGGTGACATTGAAGCTTGTTATAGTCCACGGACTTCAACTGAATCTTCTGCTCCACGGGATTCAGTGGTACTGGCATCCCAAGATAGCCAGGCAAGTAATATTTTAGTAATGGACCACATGATTATGACCCCAGAGATGCCTACCACAGAACCAGAAGGGGGTCTTGATGAGAGTGGAGAGCACTTTTTTGATGCCCGTGAAGCACATAGTGATGATAATCCATCAGAAGGTGATGGAGCAGTTAAAAAGGAAGAGAAGGATGTTAATTTACGCATCTCAGGCAAGTTTTTTTCCACATATAAACTTTGATTGTAATCATTGTTAACTGTTCTGTATGCTGAAATGGATGTTGTTTTTGGTATCTAAGTGTATGTGTGTGTCTATGTTTGTGGCAATTATTTATTCCTTCATTCAATAAAAAATTACCATATCTACTATATGCCACACTTCTTCCTAGGTGCTGAGAGAGATAGCAGTGAATAAAACACAGGAAAATCCCGTGTTCTCATGAAGTGTAATTACTGGTAGGGGAGAGAGGAATGGTAAATAAGTAAACAAATAAGTAGATGGCAGATAGTGAGATGAGGGAGAAAAATAAGTCAGACTAAGGGGACAGAAGGTAACGAGGGCAGACAGGGTGATCAGGGAAGAAGAAGACCTCTGATGAGGCAGCGTCAGAGATCTGAGCAGAGAGCTGAGGGAAGTAAGAGGGAAAAAGCCATGTTGATACCGGGGAGCAGAGTGTTGCAGCAGATGGCAGTGAGGCAGAGGCTGTGCGTCAGGAGTAGGCTTTGTGGTTATGGAACACAGGGTGAGGGAGACAATGGCAGCCATGAGGCAAGTGTTTGGCAGGGGAAGTGGTGGCAAGATCATATAGGGACTTTGTAGTTTCCAGCTTTAAAGTTTGAAAGTGCTAATATTAAATTACTATAAAAGTTTGGTAAGTTTAGCTTTAATCTGAAATGAGAAAATTCTGACGTACTTTAAACTTGGGAATTAATGGCTTTCCCCCCCTCTTTAATAGCTTTTCAAGTTATCAGCATACTGTGTCATCTCTATTTTCTCATTTTCTGATGGCACTACTAATCTCATCAAACTGTTCTGTCTCTGTCAATAGGAAGTTATTTGATCCTTGATGGCTATGACACAGTGCAGGAGAGTTCCACAGATGAGGAGGTGGCTTCCTCACTTACCCTGCAACCCACGGCAGGCATCCCCTCTATGGACTCCACCCACCAGCAGACACATTCTCCCCAGAATGCTCATTCTGATGGGGCAGTTTCACCCTTCACCCCAGAGTTCCTGGTCCAGCAGCGCTGGGGAGCTATGGAGGATTCCTGTTTTGAGATCCAAAGTCCCTCCTCTTATGCAGATTCACAAAGCCAGATCATGGAGTACATTCATAAGATAGAGGCTGACCTTGAACACCTAAAGGTACCTAATACTTCAACATCCTTGGGACTTGATTCTATAATACGAAACACATTTAGCAGAGGGGAAGTATGGCATGATTGAAATGCTGATGTCAAGAAAGTTGTTCAGGTTCTATGTGTTCTTTGACCATTATCCATGATGAATAGGCCAGAGTAAAACGCTGAGATGGCTTTGTTTATCTTAGGACAAATCACTGGAGCAGAAAAAGTTGTAGCTCTATAAACTATGTATTTGTCTGTATTTTTAATTTTAAGAACCTAAAAAGCCTGGGGTGGTTGGCTGGCCTCCATCAGACTATATGAACAATAAGCTGAGGTAGGTGGGGTTTATATAGTTGTGAATCTAGGCTGGGAAATGCTATAACTTGCTATAACCCGTTAATTATCTGTGACTCATTAGGTGACGTTGGTAGTTTCCCAGATGCTGTGACAGATAGAAACTGGCTTCGGTGGCTCCTGTAATCTAAAGACCTGGTCATGAATGGGGTTTTTGTAAATTGGTTATTGAAGATGTCACTATTTCAAAACTGACTTGTGTGGCAATTTCTGAAAGAAGGACCCTATCTTCAGGTTTGCCCTCAGTAGACACAGCTGCTAGAGCTCAAGCATTTTTCATGACATCATTTAGTTGGGAGGCTTTAGGGGCAGGTTTAAAAGTGTTGTTAGCTTTTTAGCTAAAGAGTAGTCTCCCTTAGTTTCTCTTTTAATTTCATATGACAGATTTTCCCCTCTTCTTATGATAATATGTAGTATCATTCTGTGGCTGATGAGATGTCTAAACGGTTGATTCTCATAAACAGTTGTGTGCCACTTAACAATGGGGATATGTTCAGAGAAATGTGCCATTGTGCGTTTTGATCATTGTGTGAACATCATAGAGTGTGCTCACACAAATATAGATGAGATATATATTTTAATTTATGTATATATTTCCATATGGAAAACCAAATGTCCCAGCACCATTACTGAATACCAGTCTTTTTCCCTACTTGATCTGCAATGCCAGTATCAAGTGCCATATATCAGGTTTCTATATATGCTCCATTATAATTTTATGGGACCACTGTCATATACGCAGTCTGTCATTGACTGAAACATCTTTACGTGGCACATGACTGGAATTCATGCCACATGATGTGGGACTATTTTCAGGGTGACTCCTGGGGATGGAAGAATTGCCTTTACTGGTTACCTCCTCTACTTTCTTTTTACATGGGAAGGTTTTAAATTATTCATTCAAAAGAGAAATGGGTAAAAGGAATGAAATTTACTTTTTTCTTCCCACTAACAAAATTTTTAATGATGTTAATGTTGAAATCTGAGAGCAATATGAAAAAGCCTTATCCAGGTGTGGTGGCTCATGCCTGTAATCCCAGCACTTTGGGAGGCCGAGGCAGGAGGATTGCTTGAGGCCAGGAGTTTGAGACCAGCCTAGGCAACATAGGAAGACCCTGTCTTTACAAAAAAATTAAAAAATTAGGCAGGTGTGGTGGCACATTCTTGTAGTACCAGCTGCTCAGAAGGCTAAGGTGGGAAGATCACTTGAGGCTGAATGTTTGAGGTTGCGGTAAGCTATGATCATGCTACTGCACTTCAGCCTGAACAATAGAACGGGATTCTGTCTCTAAATAAATAAATAAGCCTTCTCTTTTCAAAAGTTTTCGTTTTGTCTTTTTCATGACGTTCAAATGAAAAACCTATGGGTTTTATTTTACAGAAGGTGGAGGAAAATTACACCATTCTTTGCCAAAGGCTGGCTGGATCAGCCCTCACAGACAAGCATCACTCAGGTATGTGAAAATTGTGGGCTCTACTGGAGAACATTATGGTAAATGAAATGAGCCAAGCACAGAAAGACAAATCTCGCATGTTCTCATATTTGGAAGCCGAATATTAAAAACAAAGAACTCATGGAGCTAGAGAGTAGAATAATGGTTATCAGAGGCTGGGAAGGTGAGCGGGGAAGAGGGGATAAAGTAGGGCTGGTTAGTGGGTGGAAAAATATAGTCAGATAGAATGAATTATATTTGATAGAACAACAAAGTGACTATAATGAACAGTAAGTTAGGGTATACTTTAAAGTAACTAAAAGAGTGGAATTAGAATGTTCCCAACACAAAGAAATGTTAAATGCCTGAGGTGACGGATACCCCAATTACCCTGATTTGATTAATTCACATTGTATGCCTGTACCAAGACTCACATGTACCCTATAAAGATACACCATTATTATGTACCCATAATGATTTAAAAAAATATTTTAAAAAATAATTGTAGCTTCTAGACTCTAGAATCATCCTGCCTTGAACAGGTCACTGAATGAAATTATTTATTATTCTTTAAAGTGAAAACCCTCCGAGATTCCATTTCTCTTCTGTCTTTAAAAACTGTTTGCTTCTAAACATATCAAGTGGAAGTTCTTGTCTGCTGCCTCTTTCTTCCCTAAGACAAACTGCAGTTGTCAGTTCCCAGGCTTTCCCCTCTTCTCTCTCTTTCTTCACCTTTTCAGAAGCAGAAGGCAGAGTGGTGGGAAGCCTGGTAAATCACAGATTCAATCTGAGATTTCCTGGTACGGCTGTGACTCCCTCGTGTGGAGGAGTCACCCTGGGCCTGCTCAGGTCTTGCTGTGCTTGTCTCCCCTTGACTGCAAATGGCTCTGTGTTCGTTCACTGCAGCAGTTTGTTGTGCTCACCTGTGCCTCTGTACTTCAGAATGGGACAGTTCTGCTTCAGAAACAAAGATAAAACCATGCCCACAGATTTCGTGGGTATTCTTTGCAATGTTAATCTGTTCTTTTTTCTTAATGTGACTTCCATATATATCTTTCTTTTTCTCAGATAAAAGTTAGAGCCACGTGTGCTGGAGGTGACTGCAGGTTGTTGGATTTTGAGCATCGGCCTTGTCTCATCACATCCTGGCTCCAGTGTGACGCAGAGAGAGTGTGTGACAGAGGATCTGCCTGTGAACCACCTGGGGTTAGCCATGTCCCAAGGTGCCCAGAGCGGGACTAGTTCTTCACAGTGTGGCAGCTGCACTAATCTGTCAGTGAGGGGATACCCATTCTCTCACTCTGCTCTCCTCACTACCGGAAATTCATTTTGATTCAGAACAAAACCAAATGTATAGAGCTTTGGGTGTAGGATATGAAATTGTACTTAGACATAAGAAAAAGAGAAAATCAGATGTATTTATTTGACTTCATTCCGTATTTGAAAGCACATTTTAATTTTTATTTTGCCTTGTTTTGTTTTAATTGAGTAGTGAGAGTTTTAGCCCTTTGTATTTAGTACACCCAAGGATCAGTTGCTCCTAAAGCAAAGAGGTCAAGATGGGGTATTAGGAGGTTGGGTAGAGAGGGGAAGAAGAGGAGGAAGTGAGAAGGGGAAGGAAGGAGCATCATGCCTTCACTAAACTATATTCCATGCCCTCTGCTTTTCTGAGGGTCACCTCAAAGGCATAGTATGCCCTGTGGCTCTTACGTGCAGAGGACTTGAGCTGTGTGCTGCCCAGGTGGTCAGAGAGTAGGTGGGCTTCCTCCCACCCTGAGGCAAGTACCTCTTCTCTGTAGCTGGGATCAACCCCCAATTAACAGGAATCCTCAACGTACTAAATAGCAGGCACTTGAAAATGGGTGTGTTTTCTTCTGTTGTCTTTTCTATTGAGGGTTGGGATTTGGGAGGGAGAGGAAAGCAAATTTTATTTTCTTGACTATAAATTTGTTATTCTTGGTATTGTTTCATTTTTATAATTATACATTAGACATTGGCACTTGTGAAAAACTATCCCTGCAGATTGAGCAGGAAATAAAAAGAAACAAATAGAAATGCTTCAGATGGTGGCAGGGTTGAGGGTTGCCAAGAAAGGGTGGGATGGGAGTGGGTAAAGAGTTCGGGAAGGTTATCTGACTGAATCACTACTGAGTTGAACCATGGCTGTCATTGGCCACGGGTACTGCTGATTATAAGGCCAGTAAAATTTTTAGTACCTGGAGGTTTGACTCTAAATTTTGCACTGATGGTGCCAAAGGGCTCTGAGTCAAAAGGAGAGCCAACAGTGGAGTGGAGAAAGTAGAACTGCTCACATCAGCTCCAGAAGCACTTCCTCTGACTTCACTGCTATAGCTCTTTCCACACTGGGCCGTGACTGACCTTAGAAATTGCAGACCAGAACATACACTGGATACTGCAGGCAAGGTGTTGGTAACTGCCTGCTCTGGAACAAATAGTATTGGCAGCACCCTGCAGAGGATAAATGTTTCAGAATTGTAACTTGAGGACTCCTTCAATTATATTGGCTTTCTGTGGTTTTCTTTGTGCATTAGGTATATATGTTTGGGAATATTTTTGCCAACTAAAATGAAATCTGTAAATTCTGTTAGTAAACAAGGAGTTCATCCATTGCTCACATCTTTCAGTAGTGCCCTCTGAACTCTGTGAGTTGCCAGGATATAATTTTATTCTTTCCTGCAGTCCAAAAAAAAAAAAAAAAAAAAAGATTGTTCTCACCACAAATGGTAAAGATTCCCACCTACTTTTATAAACACCACTACAACTTAACAAGCTCATTTATTTATGTCCAGATTCCTGTTTCTGTCCTTTCAAAACTGATGTCTGTTTTTATCTTAGGACCTCATATATAAATTGGAATTATATTTTTAGTTATAGGCCAAGTATAATTTAACTCAGTGTGGGATTAAAAATTTTAGAAGCAGAAGCTGATATATAAATGAAGCTTGGAACTTGGAACTTTCTGTATCTCTTAGGAGGAACAAGTAGAAACCAAATGGTTATATTGTGCTGCTAGAAATAATGTAGTCACTCCCAACTAAAAGGGTTACACCTGTAGCCACTTGACACTAACACCATCAGGGGGCAATTAATCAGGAGAAAAGTAAATATAGTAAAACTTTCATCTTGAGACACTACAGGGTAATTATATAATTCTCTAGCACTCAATTAAGAAGCTTCTAGGTTAGCAAAGTTTCAGTCTCTTTTCTAGCTCAACCAGTATCTTATCCTTAGTAATTATTTGCTTTTCTTTTTCTGCTGTTTAACCTCTTTTTAGAACTGTTACAGGGCTAATTGGAAAAATACTTTGACCATAGCTCTAGTGCTTTCAAATAAATTCATATTTAGATTTTCAAACAAAGCCCCAGGATGAAGTCTAATTCTGAAAAGATCTCAAAATTTTGAGTGTTCTTTTTATCTTACCAGCCTAACTTCTTCCCTTCTCCCTCCTAACCTAGCTTCCCATGCCGTCCATCTCATTTTAGCCATTATAATCACATGCATTTGACTTTCATATTATATCTCTCTTTCAGAATGATGGAATTAGATATTAATCCTGTCTTTGAGTGAGACTGGTTACCATCAAAGTAGTTTTCTCTAAGTTACACGACTAGAAGTTGGAATCTACTTCCATACTGAAGGGGGTACAAAGGTGGTATACAGAGCAACCTTCCCAGAGCAAGAAAGCCGCATTTTTGCTGTTGAAGTGAACTGCTGGCACTCTTCGTGGGCTTAATGGCTCCTTTGCTGTTAAGTGGCAAATTACATTTGGAGTGTCTCCTTCCTTTACAGAGAACAGAGTTAATCAAGGCAAATCAGCAAGCCCCCAAAGTGCTATAATTTAAAATCATTACTGCCTTAGAAGCCATATATTTTGCATACTTTAAAATCAGCTAACTTGGACTGCTTGAGTTATGTTGGCTTTTAGAACTTAAATTGTAACTATTTATTATATTATATTGCATGGGAGGTATATTTCATAAGCTTTTTTGGCTTTCTTTTCCCCAGAATAATCTCTAATGACAGAAAGGATGAGTCCCCTTTTTAAAAGTTTTTTTGTTTGTTTTTTGGGGAGGAGAGGGAGTAGCTACTGTGATAGTACAGGAGAAAACTCTGTTTTTTCTTATTTTTAGAAGCTAAAGAAAATAATTATACTTCCTGTAAATTACCTTCTATATGTGCATCCTTTTTTCCTTTTTGATGCAAGTAAATTTGGTGTATTAGAGGAGGCTTCCATTATTTCAAACTGGAACCTCTCAAGTTGTCTGCAATTGGTATATGATATTATTTGGAACTACTAGAGCTTTGGTCAGTATTTCCTTTCCTGTATGTCACAGAGGGCAACATTGAGAACTGTGTGCATAGGACTTCAAAATACAAAATTAGCAGGACCTTATAGTCAACTTCATGCTAGCTAGTGTTTTTCCCCTGATAATTACAATTTTTTTTTTTTTATAAATCATGTTTTTTCTGATGTTTCCTCTCCCTTTTCGGAGTGATCTGCAAAATTGTTCTTTCCTCAAGAAAAGAGTTCCTTTTGCCTGGTTCCTTATGCCTTCCCCACTGGTACTGAGGGTTTTGATAATAAATTGGTAGGAAAAAAAAGTACCTCCTAGAAGGAAGCCCTCCCTGCCATTTCCAGGTGCCAACTGCTAAGCAGATGTACTTCGAAGATGGTAACTGTAATGTGCACACTGTTGGTTATTTTTAATAAGCCTCTTCCTACTAGAACATTTTATTTTCCTTGTTCACCATACAATCATGTACTCTTTAACAGAAATTGCTTTTAAAAAAAAATCTGGAACTATCTTTAAAAAACTTTATTAATAATCATGTATTTTTACTGATCACATTTTGAAATGCCTAAAAGACTTTATTGTTCTAATTATCCAGATGTACCTTTGTAAAATAGCTCTTTTATGAATTAGCTGATAAGGCTGTATGTTTCTGGAACAAAATATTGGTCATTTAAAAACTTTCTGTTTTCTGGGGTCTGGGAAAATAGAAAATAAGAGTTCAAATATTAAATAAGCTTAAAGGAACCAAGTATGTGACTTTTTCTTTGTATTCTTATTGATTTGTCTTATCCATGTTACATTAGAAAAATGGGGGAGTTGTGGAGCTTGTAATCAATCTTACTGGCAGTGACCCCCAAACATCTTCCTGCTTATTGGAGCAGCTTTACTGGTGCGACTGGCTAGTTGGTCTCCGTAATATATAAACTCCATGACGGTGCCAGCATCTGGGATTGCCCTAGCATCTGGGCAGCTTCGTTGTTGTTTTTTTAACAGCTCTATTGAGATACTCACATATCACATAATTCACCCATTTAAACTGTGTAATCCAATGGTCTTTGGTATATTATTAATTTTTAAAAATTTTGGTAAAATATATATAAAAATTTTGCCATTGTAACAATTTTTAAGTATAAAATCCAGTAGAATTAATGAGCCAGATTTTATGGCTCACATGAAGATTACTTTGGTTTTAATACTACCCTAAATGAAAAATATGATGTCTTTAATATTATATCATTTCCTATCCCCAAAACTGGGCTTCCTAAAGTACCAATCTTTGTGTGCTTTTATGGATGCCATTTGAACTCAAAAGGCTCACTGACTCTTGATATTTTCTATATTTTGGTTTTGAAATATAGGTATAATTGGACTTAGGATGGTATTTTAGTTTTTAGTCTTTAGGTACATTTGGCTGACAGAGCTAATAAGCATAACAAAGTGCTTAGTAAATTCTGTAGGATCTTTTAGTTGAACCTTTTAAAAATTAAAAATATTCAGATGTACTTTGTAGAAATCAACCTGTTTGTACCCGTAGCTCTATTTACAAACATAACATATTTATGTCTGGTGGGACAAATAAGTACCCACGCCATTCCCACTTGCTCTTTGATAGCCACCTTCTAATAGGAATAGAGAAAATAAAACTCTGCATTTGCTTGTGAACAGTTACTTCTACTTTTTACTGTCCTCTTTCTTGCCAAATGACTGGTTCATCAAAGGTTTAACACCAACTTCAAAGATAAGAGGATCTATCCTGATTAAAAAATTGCTTTTTAATTGTATTTAATGTCTTCTTGATGTTTTATGACCTCTGTCATAAACATTATGGAAAAATAGCTGGATGTAGGTGTTTCCCATAATGTGAAGAATAATTCATGTTACTAATTGAAAACAAGAAAAATTAAAATCTTCCTCGATTTTTAGCTGTCAGGAAATATATTTGTTTTGACACCTGAAACATCATCATTTCCTGAGCATCAGTGGAGGCTTTGGTTTGAAATCGTTTAAGGTAGGTGGAACTCTCTTTCTTGCCTTTTCCCCTCATTTGATTAGTGTGCTTTTGGACCTACCTGTAATTTCAGGCTTCCTTTGCAAGGATTTTATTTTAAGGGATCCTTTCTTTGTACAGGACCACAGGGTTGGGGCTACCTGAATGCATCCTGATCAAAAACACTAATTAGGGTACATTTTGGTAATCATTTTTAAATTTTTGGAGCAGCATTTGTACAGAGAAATTTTTTTCTACTGTCTGTTTTAAATATTAAAGGCAAGTAGCATGATATAGTACAGCATTTTTTAATCTTTTTGCTCTCGGGACCACTTTACACTCTTAAAAATTGTTGAGGACTTTATGGAGAAGTTTATGTTCATGTAGATTATATCTATCAATATTTACTATATTAGAAATTCAAATGAGAATATTTGAGAAATGAGAAAATAAAAACTTTAATTCATTTAAAAATAGTAAACCTATTACATGTTAACATAAATCATAGCTTTATGAAAAATATTTTCCACAGTAAAAAATATTGAGAATGGTTTTTGAAATCTCTTTAATGTCTGGCATAATAGAAGACAGCTAGATTCTCATACGTGCTTCTGTATGCAATCTGTTGTGATATGTTGAAGGATATAAAGAAAATCCTGCCTTACACAGATAAGTATTTTAAAAAGGGAGGAATATTTTAATAGCCTTTTCAAATAATTATGGGTATTCTTCTTTGATACTACAGTGAAACTTGACAAGTGGTAGTGTCTTCAAAGATAGCTGCAATGTGGAATCTAAAAATATCAATGAAATTTTTGTACTCTATTACACTAAAAATCCACTGGTCCATTTTATACTTTCAGTGTGTGAAGAGGCTGGGGTGCAATGTCTCATGCCTTTAATCCCAGTACTTTGGGAGGCCAAGGCAGGAGGATTGCTTGAGTTTGATACCAGTCTGGGCAACATAGCAAGACCTTGTCTCTGCAAAAAATGGTAAAAATTAGCTTGGTGTTGTGGTGCATACTTATAGTCCCAGCTACTCAGGAGGTTGAGGTGGGAGGATTGCTTGAACCCGGGAGTTCAAGGCTGCAGTGAGCTATGGTCACACCACTGTACTCCAGCCTGGGTGACAGAGTGATATCCTGTTTTCAAAAATAAATGTGTGAAGAACAGTATGTTTTACCCATGCATGATTCTGTAATATCCTGTATTGGTCAACTGGAAAATACTGGTTTACTGAGTTATGCAGCTCATCCAAATGTTGACACATTTCTTTATATAATATCAAAAAGTCACATTTGTCATGATCACAACTGATTTCATCACAAGAGTCCCATGGTGGTAGATGCAAATTTCAAAAAATTCTGAGTCTTGAGATCATGAATTTTATCATTGGCAACAGATACTGTTTTCCTTGAAATGACAAGCTCACTTTTTTCATTTTTGAGAAAATATCTGCCAAATACTCAAGTCTGAATAGCCATTGCTTACCACTCATTCTTTCAAATGAAAATGGTCTTCTGTTTAAAAACAAAAGGAAAGTGGCTAATGTAGTTGTCAACTCAATTGCACAAGTACTTTTCCTTCAGCCACAACCGTGGTACTTTGGCATGCAACAGGGGTGCTTTATGCATATGTCCCATTCTGTCACACAGGTTATTAAAAAGATGTATAATCAAGAGCTGAGATTCCATAAAATTATTAATATTTACTGCTTCATCAAGGGCACTCTGAAGTGAAACTGGCAGTGTCTGTATTGCAAGTGAGAAGCAATGACAAATGCAGTGACTGTTTGTGGAATTTGGTGCCACAGCCTTGATTCATAATAAGCCACCGGCCGCTCTACCCTCTAGTGCTTTTATAGCATCAGTGCAAATGTCAACGTGGCAAAAAGGCAAATGTAGTCTTAGTAGTTTTATGAAAATAGTTTTGACTTTCTAGACCCTCTGAAAAAGTCTTGGGCAGCCCAAAAGGTTTGCAGACCACATTCGGAGAACTGTTGGTGTAGTGAAAAGAGCCTGAACTTAAGACGATCTGGATTCAATTCCAACTCTTCTACTTAGTTGCAATGTGGCCTTGATTGAGTTGCCCTCTCAGTTTCCATTTTCTCATCTTTAAACTGGGGTAAATAATACTCAGCCTAACAGGTGTTGTAAGGATTAAATGAGAAATTATCAATACCTGGTTGGTGTCTCCCCAGCGGTTTTTTTTTTTTTTCATTCTAGGATCTTAAGTATTAATACTTAAAGTAGGAGAGGAAAAAAACAATCAATGAATTTATTTAATAGAATATGTAAATATCTCTCTTGCTAATACAGCCACATTTCATGTTTTATAATGGTTTTATGTGTCTAAACCGTGGACTTTTTGGAGTGTGTGTGTGTGTGTATATATATATATATATATATTCATTTTTTAACAATTGGATGCTGACCTCTATGATAATATGCTTTGTTTAACCTGATTCATCTTTTAAGTGTAAAGGAAAGAAACACCCTTTACATTTCATTTAGTAAGAACATTGGTTTTAGAGAGACCTATCTATTGGTCTATATATTTTGGTGCTACTTTTATAAGGGGGTAGAGTTTGGTGGTAGTAGATGTTCCAGCAACTTTTCAGTAATTATGTATATCTGTAGTGGTTTTCATCTTGCTGCCAGCTCCCTTCTATATGCAGTGTGCTAATACTTCTTGTATTTATCTTTCAGTTAAAGCTGGATCTTGGTAGTTTTGAAACATCTTTATTCTCTTCCAACATATTATCTGCTTACTTTCTTTTTAATTCTTAAAGATAGTCTGAGTTATATTGTGGTTATTTAATGAGAGTTTATGTTTTGTCTTCCTAAAAATGCATTGATTACCATGTCTCCAGCACTAAAGAGTGTAAGTGATTCTCATATTCAAATCATAATAGTACTTTGAAACCTCTTCTGAAGAAATGAAGAGCCCAGACATCATGGCCTGAAGGCTAGTGTATGACAGAATTTCTGGGATTCCTCGCTGCTTTCCCTTCTATCCATAGGGAGAGAGCCCATATGCACCAGGGAAGCAAGATTAAGCCAAACTGAGTTCTTTCTAGTCTCGGTGCTGATTTTAGCTGGTTGTCTAACCTAGAAAAGTCATTTACCTTATCCAGGCCTCAGTTTTTTCATCTTAATACTGAGGAAGTTGGACGATGGTTCTCTCTCTGTAAGGTCCCTCCAATTCTGACAGTTTGTGAAGTTGGTAACACAGGAAAATAGAGGCAGAGCTTACCTGCTAGCTTGCTAGGGAGCCTCAGGTAAGCTCTATCTATCCTTTCCTTTCCCGACCTTGTGTGTTGCTCCAAATAAGAGTATTACTTTAATATCAGTCGCTGAAGTCTGTACCCAGAAAATTTTTTTTCTCCTGTTCTTTGAAGTATTTATCTCTCTTTTGATAACTTCCTTTAGTTCCCTGTTACTTGCAGTCTGAGGAAGCATTGGTTTCATCTCTTCTTTTGTCCTGGTCTCACTGCCAGTTTACAAGAAACTTGGAGGCTTTTGTCGAAGAAGACTTGACATTCCCACTTAAGAGGAGACTTGCTGAGCATTTGCTGAGAAGAGACTGGAGGTCCTATCCCCACTCTAGCTTGTATCCTGAGTGATGGCTTGTTCTGAAAGGTTTATGAAATTTGGAGACTTTACAGAAGTTGAGTTCCTGGAATATGAGCTGGCTGGATTGATTATTTAGCAAGAAAATGCACCACCAGAAAAACTGTTCCAGCCAGCAAGAATAAGTTCCAGAAAACTTGGAAGCTTTCATGCAATCAAGTATTTACAAACCAACAGCTCAAGTGAAAGGAAAAGAGGTGGGACAAAACCGTTCCTATGCTTTGCCACCTATTGAGTGAAAGACTCAAATATGGCTCAACTGTCTTTATTCTTTTCCTTGGAGAAACTGGTCTCTTTGGGAGAAATTCTAACCTGGATGGGCAGTCAGTGACAGCTGCCATTCATATGGAGCCTAATGTTTGCTTCTGATGGGGGAGTCTGCATTCTAATAGGAGTGTGTGTTTGGGAAAGGTGCTGGATCTTTAAACATGAGTTATGATTAACTTACAGTCTTAACTCTTTCTCTCCTTCCTCTCAGACGTGTTCTGAGCTGAATTGCACTTGATGCTGGGGATACTGAGGCAGATTAAAATAAGCAGGAATCTTTCCATCTTGGGCCAGAAGAGCTTGGCAACAGTGACTAAAGAGTTGACTGATTAATTGGTTAGTTTATTCCCAGCTTTGTTTCAGAAAACAAAGAGTTGCTGGGGGAGCAGGGTGTCTGAAGATGGTTTGAGGCAAAAAATGAAACAGGGAAAAGAGGGTAAAGATTAGACTCATTTACAGTATTTGTTCCTAGGTCCTGTGATTTTTTTTTTTTTTTTTCCTTTCTAAAGGTCTCTCTCATTTACCCCTTGCTCTACTTCCCTTGTAGTCAGGTCATCTTGCTGCAGATTTCCAAATCTAAAACACTTGTATAAATTGCCTCTTCCTGCTCTGCAATCTGTCATGCTCATGGCTACCTGTCCAGTTTTCCCAAAAACACTATTTTCATCATGCCACTTGCCTGGCCAAGAACCCACGGTGGCTCTGTGGTCACTGCTGTATCAAGATGAAGCTCTGCTTAGTTTCGGAGATGTTCACAATTTATCTGGCTGACTTTATTTCTCTCTGCTACCCACTGTCAACCATTGTCAGCTCTTTTCCAGTAAGGCCTGAGCCTCTTCATGTCTCCCCACACCTGGCCTTTCAGGTCCTTCCTCCGCCGTTGCTTTTCCCTCAGTCTGAAAGGCATTGCTTCTTCCTCTCTGGATAGCCAAATCCTGTTCATCTTTTCAAGCTCACCCTTTTCTTTTCCTGCAACCCCTAGTTACTGGTTTCTTTGCCTAATTCTTCCTGCAGTTGTGGCTTTCTTTTATGCCCCAGCTGACCCCCACATCTCCACTTAGGAGTTCCAGTATTTTCGAGTACCCTCTTTGTGCAGGGTAGTGTGCCATGATGTTCAGGGGATTCAAAGATGAGTATTAAAATTTACAGCTACAACTTATTGAGTCCAAACTCTGTCAGGTGCTGTACACTTTACATACATGACCTGCAATCTTCACAACAGCCCCGTGAAGTAAGTGGTTTTTCTCCTTTTTAACAGACGAGGTAACTGAAGCTAGTGGATTATGATGTTCCTGGTGGTACAGCCAGGATTCAAGACAAGGTCTGTCTCCCACCTAAGCTTTGTCATTATTACCCAATGTGGAAATGTTTTCTGCCCTTAAAAGTGTTTACAGCCAAATAGTGAAAACAAGACAAGTATTATACGTGCATCTCATTTTTCTGCCTTTTCCCTCTTTAAATTTCAGTTATCTACTTTGAACTAAGGGTAGAAATCCTTAGAAGTTTGCATTTCACGTAATGTGTTTGATCTTGGGAATGACTGGAACATAGCTGAACATTAAAAAGATTAATTCAGCAACTAAATTATGCTGAAGTCTATAGAGTACAAAAGAGACAGTTAGGAGGTAGGGAGACTAGTGGAAGGCTACTGTGATATCCAAACAAGGGGCTTAAATTTGGTGACGTGGTGACAGAATCAGGGAAAAAATGGTGTAGTTAAGGTAGGCTTTACAGATGTTGGTGTATAAGTTAACAGGCAACATAAAGGAGATGGATGAGTTAAAAATAAGACTGCTTTGTGAACCTAAGAGATTGGTATTGCCACTAACAAGTAGGGAGGCATGGAGGGAAGAGGTTTTCAGGGGAAAATCAGTGTAGTTTTGGCCATGCTGAGTTTTAGGTAGCAGTGTTATATCAATTTACAGATGTCCAACAAGAAGTGGCAAACAGAGCTCTCCAGCTGAATCCAATTGAGTCATACATGTTAATTGTTTCAGTTGGATTAAGGGCAGGAACCTTGTGTTCATAAAATCTCAAGAATTGAAATTACTTTAGGGTCCATCGACTGATGATTGGATAGACAAAATGTGGCATAGCAATACGATGGACTATCTGGCCATAAAAAAGGAACGAAGTCCTGCTGCATGCTTTATGATAAGCCTTGAAAACTGTATGCTAAGTGAAGAAGGCGGTCACAGATTGTATGGCCATGTATTGTATGATTCATTTATATGAAATTCATTTATAGGTAAATTAATAGAAACAGAAAGTAGATTAGTGGTTGCCTGGGACAGGGAAGAGGAGAGAATATTAATGGATATGAGGTGATGAAAATATTCTAGAATTTTGGGGGCGGTGGTGAAAATGTTCTGGAATTAGATAGTTGTGATGGTTGTACAACCTTGCAAATACTCTAAAAACCACTAAATTGTATACTGTAAAACAGTGAATTTTATGGCATGTAAATTATATCACCCATACTGAGTGACTCAATGTCTTCGTCCATCCTCTACTTGAAATGGGTAAACATCTCCTGTCATGGGGAACTTAGTCTCTCATTCAATAACCCATTCCATTTTTTTGAGATCTCTATTTGGCATATGTGGCACAGTGGGCAAAGAGCACAGTCTTTGGACAGCAGACAGTGCTGGCTTTGCCACTTACTAACTTGTGTGACATTGGGCAAATTAGTTAACTTCACTAAGCCTCAATTTCATCATCTGCAAAATGGAGGTAATAATAATATCTACCTCATAGGATTGTGTTGAAAAACAAGGCCTGTGAAGTGCATAGCACATAGTAAACACTTGATAAATGATAATAGGTTTTTTTCATTATTTCTTCCTCACAATATGAAATACCTAGTAAGAACTCACTATACTTTTTTGAATTTCCTTATGGGCAAAAAAGTCTGTTGTACCAAGTGAAAAAACAGGGCAACAAGAGTTGGAATGAGCTGTGCAAATGTGTGGTTTTTGTTTTTTAAGAATCTCAAAGGATCAGCTGATGCATTTACATTAGGTCAATTTGCCAGCAATTTTGTTTTTTCCCTTCAGGAGGCATGTGAACAGAGTAGCAAAAGATAGCAGGTGCTTTGGATTTCGACAGCTGCATTATGGCCAGCAAGATGCCAGGGGAGCCTCATGTTTACTTTGGGTGTTTCTCTCTCATCCACAAAGATCCAATGGTATTAAGAGTTGAGAGCAGATTTATTTAGCATAAGGCAGCTGATCTGAACCTTCCTAACACCCCCATGCTCATTGGTAACTAAAAGACATAAACAGGAAGATAGTTTGTAAAGTGTGTGATTCTTGTCCTAATGTGTAACTTCTTGTTTTGGCTAAGATTGGACAAATACTATGAAATGATGTGACACCAAATGCCTAGACAGGAGACTATTTATTTAGGTTCAGTCATCAAGAAGATTTGTGAACTTTTTACAAGCCATTTGTTATATCATGTCTAGTGCAGTCCTGGTGTCAGCTGAAGATGTTTGGGTAATCTCTTGTATCACTTCATAAAACAACTGCAATAAATCCAATAGTAGCAGCCTTGGACAGCTTTGCACCAAGGGACCGTCCCCTCCCACCTCTCATTCCCTCTGCTTCCTACTCCCCACCCCTACCTGATTACCCCAGCTGGGCAGCTGGAGCTGCATGTCACCAGAGTTACTCTCAGAGGAACGAAATAACCTACTACATCTTCCCTCCTGCTTTTTTACCTGGTTTGTTTGTTTCCGGATGTCTATAATGTGAAGTATTTCCCCTAATCAATGTTTTAACCTTCTTGTTGATATTTATTCAGCTCTGTTGAGTATACTGCATTAAAGCATCTGTGAGCTCCGTGGATGGGAGAGTAAATCTGAATTTCTCTCTGTTCTCTAGAGACATCATAATATTTCCTATTATCTGAGGTTATTGTTTTGCTAGGATATTAATGAGCAGTTTCTCTGCTGGAGTTATCATTGCCTCCCTCTTCCTTCATCCCCCAAACAGTTTTGAATTAACATGGAAACCAAGTTTAATTTCTTGACTCATCTCCTCTGGTTTTGAATTTCTTTCTCTTGTTTCGTGCCACTGTTGATAATTTGGTGCTCCCATTTGTCCATTTCCTCTGACTCTGCCACTGATAATGGGATTAAAACCCTCCACTCCATTACTTTTTATTTACTTCTAAATTATTTCTGATCATGTGTGCTGTATTTTCTTTATTTAGAGCCAAGGTATAATTGGAGAAGCGAGCTGAACAAAAGAGCCTTTTTTTTCCTTTCTGTCGCCTTAGTGTTGGGTGAAACATGCTGTCCAGCGTGTCTGTGTCTTTTGTAATAGCCAGGGGGAAGGTGCCTTTATATGCAAATCCAGATGCGTGATGGTAGCTTGTTTATCTTACTTTGTGGTTAATGAGATTCTCCAGATACTGTTACTTTGAAGTACTGCTTCTATTTTTATTATCTAACATTTATTAAATGTCAACCATGTGCTCTGTTAAACACTGAATAGCACGGTTCTGTCTGGATTCAGAGTCTAGAATGCTTAGTTTCAGCACTAGTGACTATACATGTAGAGAGACAGAGTGGGGATGTTTTCCAAATATTTTCCATTAAACTAATAAACAATGGACCCTGCCCCTGAGAGAGACATATCTGAAACAAGGCACACACATATATAAAACAAGGCACAAAATAAGAGATATAAATAAAATATACTTGAGCTTACTTTAAAAGTAAGGTTGATTTTTACTCTTATTTCAAATGATAGGTTGAATTTTTAGCTATTTTGGTCTCACCTGGTTTTCTCTCTACAGAGAATGTTTTGATCTTATCATTTGGCCCAAGGCAGAACTGGTGACTCGGCTCAGTTACAAGAAAAGAGACTGGAACCTTGAGCAAGAGTTTGGATTGTAGCTCACTTCAGTGGTACCACTTGGTTCAGTGAGGCGCTTTGTACCTCAGGTTCTATATGTATTACATCAGGATGACTGTGGGGTTGTTAAAATATGACAGTAGAAGGGGAATATTTTTATTTAAAATCAAAAAATACAACTTCAGGGTTCGTAAGTAACTAGTAAATAGGTAATTCTACCTTGGAAATGAGTTTAACACAACTCAGGGTTGAAATGAAGAACACATGATGGTGGCTATGAAAGCACTTTGTGAAGTGCTTTGCAAATTTATCCTCAAAATGCTTACTCTTCCATTTGTACAGATTTATATATAAGATGTGCATCCAAAGATATTCGTGCATTCAGATTTGTTTTGTTTTTAATTAGTAAGGTGCAGGGGCAGCAGTGTTGAGCTGAGGACTGAAATTAGCGGGGCCAACCCCTGGGGAAGTGCGCAGGGCAGTGCTGGCTGTGTGGCCCCAGAGGAGGGAGAGGTCCTGGGGGCAGGAAGCACACCTGCTCTTGTGTGCATCCCCAGCAACTGAGGACTGTGCCTGGCACCCGGAAGGCACTGAGTAATTGTTCACTAAATTCAACTGAAGGTTGAAAAAACAGCCCCAAGAACAAGCTCCATTATTTAATAAACTTTCCTCTCCCCCTTCCACTATCCACTTTAGCAAACTACACAATAAAACAGATCCTTGTATCACTCTGAAAAATAAAAATGTTGTCTTCAGGGGTTGGGAGAGAGAAGACTTATCTTCTATTTTGGTTATTAATGTATAGGTGTTTGTGTGTAGGTATTTTTGCCTTGGTCTACCTCTTTTGCTTTTTATTTCTCAATTTAGTTTCTCTATTCTTTCCTAGCCAAATTTTTAAGTCAACCATATCACCTCAACAGTGGGCCTAATTAATTAGCATTTGAAAGGCAGTGCACCCCATCAGACTGGGGGGGAAGGGTAGCCTGGAGTCAGTTTATATTCAGAAGAACAAGGTATTATTGTGTGTGCTGAGCTTTACCAAGCGCTTAATGCTTGAAAATGTTTGAAGAAAACCATCTTTCCTCTTTGCAGGAGGTGCAGTCTGACTCCGAGGCATAAACACAGTAGATATATTGAGATACTTTTTTATTTTTACTCCACTGACTGTTTTTGTTCCTGAATGTGTATGCATGTGTGTCTTATAAGAAGTCATTATAAAAACAAGCCTGATGTTCATCTATTCGGATTGGTCTTACTTTGTAAATATTTTTTCTCATGTACATATATTCTCTTATTTAACAAGGCCATTAATGCTATTTAACTAGTGACACTTGAGTATGTCAATAATATAACTTTTGTCAATAGAGCACTTAAGTAATTATTGCCTTTCTAGTATTAAGTATATTCACTGCATTTAAAGAAAAGTGTCCATACATCTAAAGAAAAAGGCCCAAATACATAAGGCAAGTTTTTACTTTCAATAAGAAGCATTACATTTCTCCGAAGATTTGAATTTCCTTTTAGCCTTGGGCCAAGGAGACAGACTGCAAATCCAAGAATTTAGAGATGGTAGACACCTCATTCAACCTCCTAATCCACTGTTGGAGTACCCTCTATGGCAAAACTGACAGATGGTCATCCATCTGCTTGTATACTTCCAGTGCTGGGGAGCTCATTATCTCCTGAGGCAACTCATAAATTCTTTCTTATTTGAGCTAAAGTTGGCCTCTCTGTAACTTCTGTCCATTGGTCTTGATTGTGGAGCAATATAAGAAAGATCTTAACTATTTGAAGACAGCTACTACATCTTCCTTTACTCTTTTCCAAATTAAGACAACTGAATTCTTTTAAAATTAAGATTTTTGCCTGGAATCTGGAAGAACAAGAATGGAAATGGCGGGATGTTAAACTCTTGCTACAATATGAAACTTTTGCTATAATTGTAGCTAGCTAACTCCTAGTATTTCAAACCCAGGCATACTGTCTAGTACAGTTCTTGAATATAACTCATCCCTCACTTAGCTAGGATGAGTGAAAAATCTGTCCTGGGTGAATAGAAATCTTGCTATCTTCTTAGTCCTTTTGCTCTTCTGAATTCCTCGAGAGAGCCCAAGCTCCTAAAAATAGCTTTGAGATAAAATTTAAAGGTTTTCCTTTAGGAGGGAAAATTAAATGCGTGATACTGTAGGCTTTTTGAAAGTTGAAACCATGTCCAATTCCCTTTCTGTCCCCTATAGTGCCTAATACTATACTGTACTTGGAGGATAGAAGCTGCTTAATGAATTGTTGCTCTATTGAGCAGTAATGGAAAAAGAAAACTGGCCAGCATTGTGTGGTCATATATATGATGAAATGTATATGTACATATGAAATATATGTACAAAAGCATATGCATATATACACACATATATGCACATACATACACATATACCCATTTTTTGCCTTCAAATACCTTTACAGTATCACTGTATTATTTCATAATAATTTGTAGGAAGACTTAATGCCACTGTTCAGACAAAACTATACTCTGGATAAGTTGCAAATCCCAAACACCTGGGGCAGTGTTAAGACTGCCACCTTATTTGTGATATCCTGGGGTTGTTGCATTGAGAAGACAGACCCTTTTCTCAGTACCCTCCACATTCAGTTGCTAAAGTGATCATGCTTTGCTCCCAGGTAGAAAATGTCACTCTAGTCCTCATCTTCCTACCTCTTCCTCCTGTTCAGTTGTATTGTTTCTTCAGTTGCTTTGTTATTGGAAATAGAGAAGGAAAATAATAAAAGGATGGGGGGGGGATAGTGCGGCTTCCTTAATCTTTGCCTAACGTTTTACCCAATTTGACTTAAATGACCTTCACCCATTCTCACAGTGATCTTTGACCAGCGTCCTTCTTGCAGCATGCTTCCCTTCCGGAGCCAGAAGCCCTGAGTTTTAACCCAGCTTGCTGCTTCCTGACTGAGTGGTTTATATCTATAATGTAGTGTAATGGGGCCTCCCAAGACTAACCGTGAGAATCAAATGAAGAAAGATGGATGTGGAAGTGTAAAGCTCATCACAAGTAAAAATATTGCCGGGTGCGGTGGCTCATGCCTGTAATCCTAGCTCTCTGGGAGGCCGAGGCGGGCGGATTGTTTGAGCTCAGGAGTTTGAGACCAGCCTGAGCAAGAGCGAGACTCCCGTCTCTACTAAAAAAATAGAAAGAAGTTAGCTGGACAACTAAAAATATATAGAAAAAATGAGCCTGGCATGGTGGCGCATGCCTGTAGTCCCAGCTACTCGGGAGGCTGAGGCAGGAGTATCCCTTGAGCCCAGGAGTTTGAGGTTGCTGTAAGCTAGGCTGACGCCACAGCACTCTAGCCTGGGCAACAAAGTGAGACTCTCTCTCAAAAAAAATAAAAAATAAATAAAATAAATAAAGAAGTAAGCATATTACCCCTACTAGGGTGGTACTGGTTACAAGCCTTTGTACAAATGAATGTCAATGCCCCTTTTCCCAGATAGATGCAGTCACAGTTGTAGACCTCCAGTGACAGTGCAGATCTGTGGAGGATTCAGACTGAGAATTCTGGGTGCATACCCATGCCTCTGTGTGCTAAAGGCCCCCAGCCTCAACTCTTCGAGTTGCCATAAGCCGCGTGCCCCTGCCCCTACACGCAACCAGCCTGCCAGCCTAGACTATGACTATGTAACTGAGTTAACCGTATGCAAAATATCCTACAGAAAATACCTGATGTCAGAATGGACCAAAACTGTTAGAGGGAGAGTGTACTACCTCTATACTATCTTTTATTTGACTATGAACTCCAAGAGGACAAGCCTTGGATTTGTCTGGTTTTCTATTTTGCCTTTGGTGCCTAGCACATAATAGGCACCAAAGGTTTCTTGAAAAAAAAACTAATTGCCATGGCAGCTTAGCTCGTCTGCAGAGTAGTAAATGGAAACTGAGACATGTGATGGGAATTAGGTTCTCACTTTAGAGATGAGAGCAGGGCTGCAGAATGAGAGGCAGGCTGTATTTTGATCAAGGATGATCCAAACTTTAATTTTCATTTTAGGGTGAGCAATATTCTTTATGCCTAGACTAATAAAATGGAGATAAGACGAATTGGGGGAAGGGAGCTGCAAGATAATATAGTTGTCAAGTGAGGGTGGGGCTTTTTAACATTAGATACAGTCTTTGCAGCCAGCTAGGCTGAACAACATGCTGCTATGAGGCTTGGGGACTGTGATATCTAAACCACATGCATATATCTTTGCTCTTTGCCAACACTTGTCCATAATATTATTGGGCAAAACCACAGCTTATTGCATCCTTTAAGGCATGAGTAAAAATTAAAGAACATTTCCCCTTTCAACTTCAATTCCACTTCAAGACTAGTTTTGTTAGACATTACCCCTTAGGAATGAACCATTCATTCCTCCAAACAGGTGACAAGAAGGACACAGGAGTTTGAGTTAAGTACACTGGTAGGATTGATGAATTGTAATACCATATGGCAGTATGGATATACAGTCAGGCTCACATTGCTCGAATGTGAAACCCAACTTCAGCTTAGGTTTGCAGAGACTTGAAGCTTAGCAAGGACCCCTAGCTTCATATTTGCCAGTTAGGTAACTTTATCTGATTCATCTGGACCAATGACAAGAGCAAATTTGATTTGCCAGAATTGTGCCCTTCACTAACCCTTTCTCTATATTGGTTTACTCATTCAACACATTTATTAAGCACCTCCTATGCCAGGCCTTGTGCTGTTAATAGAGATTTATTTTTTAAGTCTATATTCTCATTATGAACTTGTGATGAACCTTCAAACGGATCTTTGGAAAAGAAATCGTAGGTAAATTTAAGATCAAGTATTCTGCTTCGCAGATAAACCTGAGGTAAATACAAAGAAAGGAGAAGCTAAAATATAAATTCAGGAGAACAAGTTCACAGTCTGTTAGTGAGAACAGACACGAAGCAAGCAAGTGACCATCAACTCTAATAAGTGCAAGAGAGGTCCAGAGACGGGGGTAATTAATTCTGTTGGGAAGGGACTAGATAATGATGCATGAGAAACTGTTAGTAGGAGAGGATTCCTAAACTGAGTTTTGAAAGGTAAATGGGAACTTGTGTATCTGTGTGTATGTGAGGTGGGGATTCCAGGCAGAAGTCTGTGTGTGAAAGGCACAGATGTACAAATAGGATGACCAGAGAACTGGAAGCAGCTCGGCATTGATGGAATATGAGATGGGCAGAGATGGAAGATGGGTGAGGCAGGAGAAGTAAGCAGGGACCTTCTATGCTGTGCTAAGGAGTTTTGGACTCAATGTTACCTGATAGGTCAAAGGGTCGTGAAAGGGTTTGAAGCTAGGGTGTGAAGTGGTAAAGCTTGTTTTAGACATGTCACTCTGTGGATATGTTGGAGAGAGCAAGTCCAAAGGCAGGGGGATTAGTTAGAACACTGTTGCAATAGTTTCTAAGACATGGTGACCTGATGATGGCATGTGCCACTAAGAAATGTGAGAACAACTCACCAGGACACCGTGTGCCTCAGTTGGCCCCATTTATGCAGTGGGATCATTATAATCTTGTGACGAAACTTTGGGAAAGACATGGTAGGTAAATTTAAGATCAACTATTCTCAGTGGATATACATGAGGCAAAGAAGGAAGAAACTAAAAATAAATCCAAGAGAACAAACTCTTTCCTGTGGGCTCCAGCCGCCAAAGAGCTTGGATCCACCAGACTAATCATGATGCCCAAGCACAGTGAAGCCGGTTGGTCCAGCACGGCACAGCAGCTGGCTGTGAGGGAGGCTTCAGATGAGAGGTTCCAGAGGAGGGAGCCCCATTCCCCAACCCTTCTGCTTTTCCATTCAAGGCAGCAGCCTCAGAGTAGACCAGTGGGGCCAGCTTCATTGCCCTCTGACATCCCCCTACTGTGGCATCCAAAAGTGATCTGGACTGTCCTTCCCACCCCTAGAGCTGAGCTGGGGAAGCCGGCTCGCCTGGAATTGAATTTAGATTGCCAAGTGGCACTGACACTCTGTGTAGTATCAGTAAAGAAGAGTAAAGAAGGTGGAATGCAAAGTGGTGCGTATCCCCAAAGAACTCAGCAGCTAGCAGCAGAGGGAAGAGACAGGAGCGTGGGTGGTGAGCAGCCAGGGTGGGGCTAACAGCAGCCTTCTCTGGCATGGTTGCCCACCCTCTGACTTGTAGGGACTCCTTGCTTCTCGGGGTAGAGGCCTTAAAAAAGGAAAAGAGAGTCAGAATCATCGTAGGAAGGGAAGAAACTGGGGCCCTTGCTAGACTACAGCCAGGGTAACTCCAGAGCCATCAGCAATTTCTGACCTGCCAAAAGCTCCTCCCCCCTTCCCTGGTTAATAAGATGAGTTCAATCGACCAAAAGAAAAAGGTGAAGCGTTCCCCTTACATGGTATTTTTCTTTGTAAACATGCCTCTGTGGTCTCGCCAATCTTGCATCCAGCCAGCGAAAGGGGCCAGGGATCCATGTTTGGCATTTCAGAGTCTAAAGTAACTTCAGGGATCATCTTGTCTGCTTCCCTCACTTTGAGAGATGTGGAAACTGAAGCTGAGGGGAGTGAAGTTGCCTTCCCAGCTCACAAGGATGCTCCTCGCTCCTCCCAGCCCAGTGCACCTTCTGCGAGGCTTGTTCTACAGTGCTGTCCATTTTGCACACAACGGGAAGGAGTTCCAGGATGAGGGGGTAGAGGTGGAATTAGAAATTAGTTGTGCTCCCAGTCACCTCAGGATTTGACTGGCTTACAGGTGATCTTAAATGTTAACAGGTTTCTTCAACTGTAAAATGGGTTTAATGCCTCCTCAACACCTGCCTTGCCAAGTTGATGTAAAGGTTATTGGGAATCACACTTGTGTAAATGGTGTAGTCCTGGCCCACAGTGGGTGCTAAATAATGTCTGGCTGGAGAAATGGAGCTCTGTTCCCAAATGGCCACTCCGGTCCCTCAGTCCCTCAGGAGCATTATTCATCCAGCCCAGTGTGGAGGTGGGGGAGGGAAGACGAGACTCCCGTGGCCCACCTTCCTCCCTGGAGCAGCAAGTCTCTGCTGGCCAGGCGGCCAGCCCTCCCTGGGGAATGCAATGCCCACCCACAGTCTGTAGTCCAGGTATTGTCCTTTCATGCCCAAGACCCAACCAAGTACGTCTGGAACCGACCCTTCAGTGAGACTGTGGTGTGCTGACGGCCGGGTGTGGGGGCACAGGCCGCTGAAGATGGGAGGCCGGTGTGATCAGTTTGGCCTGCCCAGACAGAGCCCCTGTGGGCTGGAAAAGAGGAGCTAATAGATTTGACGGGGTGACACGTCCTTCGGGCCTCCTCCTGTTGCCCCAGGACTCCCCATTCCCCAGCCTCCCAATGACGCAGCTGTGGTGTGCTAAAACCAGCGCTTTGGCGAGTCAGGCAGCTTCCTTGCCTCCCTGGTCCTGCCAGCCCTGTGCTCTTGGGCTGGTCTGTTCCCCTCTCCCAGCTTCAGGGTCGTCATTCGTAGGTACCATGAGACGACAGTTCCTCCCAAACGTTTGTATTCGTAAGATAGCGGCCTGGAACTACTCAACGCAAGCTGTTGCTCTTCGGCCTCCTGGCGCAATGTGGTCTCGGTCTTGTCCCCGCCACGAAACCTCCCGCTCTCAGCCTTCCGCACCGCCGAGGCCGCAGTCTAGTAACGGGGCGCGCTCCTCGCGAGCGCCACCAGGGGGCGCCCTGCGCCCGCCGAAGCCGGCCGGGCTGGTAACTCCGCGGGGCCGGGGTGGGCTGCCCCTTTGCGCAGGGCGGTGGAGGGCGCGGGCTGCGCCGGGGCTCCCCACCTGAGGTCGGTACTCCGCAGCGCCCGCCAGCCCGCCGCCCAGACGGGCGCCTCCCGCTCGGCCGCGGCCCCGCGCGGCGGCAAGTTTGTCCCGGGCCGCCCCCACCCGGCCCGCCGCCGCCCCCGCCGCCCTTGCGCCTGGGCTCGGGCGCGACCCGGCGAGGCCCCGAGCGGGCGCGGGGGGCGTGTGGGCGGCCCTCGGGGCGCCGGCCGGCCCCGAAGGGGCTCCCCCCCGGCCGGCCGTGCTCGGGGCCGCCGCAGTTCCCGCACTGCCCGCCGGGCGGCGCCCCGCGCCTCGCCGCGCTCCTCCCGCGCTCCCCGCTCCCGGCTCGCTCGCAGCCGGACACAGACTCTGCCTTCGGCTGCCGGCGGATCGGGCTGGAGCCGCGGCGGCTGCTGCGGAAGAAAAAAAACGGAAAACAACAGCCCGGCGGCCGGCGGAGCAGCGCCCGGCCCCCGCCTCGGCCCCCGGAGTGCGGAGCCGCCCAGGTAAGGGCAGCGGCCCGCCGCGGCGCCCCCGGCCCGCACCTCGGGCTGCCCCTGCGCCCCCGAGTCCCCTCCGCGCCGGCCCCTGCCGCGCCCGCACCCAGACTTCTGACGTCTCTGCCGCTCCTGCCCCGGGGGCCGCTGCCCCGCACCCCTGCCCGGCCCCCGGCCCTGCGCACTGCCTCCCCTCTCCCGCCTTCGGCCAGCCCTGTCCCCGGCGCTCGGGTCCCTGCGTCTCCGGATTCGCCGCCGAACCCCCCACCGCCCTGCTCCCGTAGTTCCTCCAGTCTCCATCCCCGTCTGTCTCCCTCCCTCCGCATCCCTTCCCCGGGCTCGCCGTCCCCCCGCGCTGGTCCTCCCCCTTCCCGCACAACTCCCAGCCCGGCCTCTGCCCCCCGCAGGCGTGACGGCCCCTTCCCAGCGCCGGCGCTTCTCCCCCACACCTCGTCACCCTCCGCTTCTCCCAGCGCCGCTGTTCCCGGTACGGTCCCCATCCTGGCTCAGCCCTGCATCCCACGACCCCCCTCCTCCTCCTCTCGCTGCCATCTGCCTCGACTGCCCCCTGCCCCTGCCCTGGACTCGGGCCACCACCACACCCCCCACCCTACACGCCGTCTTGCTCGGGGGAACCAGCGTCCTATCAGAAATGACCCTCCTTCCCGGTACGAATGGGCTCCCACCCATCCCACCCTAGTTCACCCGAGTGGGAAGTGAGGGAGAAACTCCAGAGACCCGCATTGGGCGCGTGGTGGGGGAGGGGGCGGAGGGGGAGGGGAGCTGATTGAGAGTCTCCCCAGTGAGGACTGGCAGAGCCGTGAGCGAGCGGCCCGGACCTGGGCACGGCCGGGACGGGGTTCAAGGCACTGAGAGCACCTGTGTCTCTCCCTGGCTCCCCTGAGCTGAGCAAAGTGAGGGGAGGAGTTGGAGCCTGGGGAGAGTTGGCCGAGGGCCTTGGGGTGGGGGAGGAGGCCGTGGAGGGGGTCGGACCAGGGCGCCGGTGGCCCATCTGCCTGGCAGCGGCGGGGCAATGCGGGCTGAGCCGCTCCTGGGCTGGACCTTGGGCTACAAGGCTCTTGGCATCTGTACTTGATGCTGCCATCTTCCTCCTGGTGCTGTTGTCTGGTGATGCCACGCGGTGCCACCTCCCTGCCTCCCTCCAGTGGCTCTCCTGGGCATGTCTTTCAAGGGCCTGGGTTGTCTGGAAGGAGGGGAGCTCTGGGCTCAGTTGGGCCCCTCTGCCAGGCAGTGGGCATCTGTCAAGACCAGACCAAGACGTCTGAGGACTGGCCAGGAGAACTGAGCCCTGCCAGGAACAAAGAGAACCACCTTCACTTTCACTCCCTGTGGGTCACCTGGGTGGTGGTGACACTTCTAGGAGCACCAGAAACAGCTGGCGTGGTATCCCCTGGGATACAGGCTGCCTGGTTGGCGGTGGGCATCTGAGAGAGAAACTTGGTCCTGTCCTACTCCCTGAGTGACAGTGCTTGCGTGGTGGGTGCGAGAGGCCCAGCAAGGTCTGCTGTGTTCCAGTCCCCCCAGGGAAGGAAGCCCCTGGAATTTCCACTGGGCATCATCAGACTGGCCTTATTTGCTGAAGCTGCAGCTCATGCTTCATCATTAATCAGGTTTATTATTTTCCTCACTGGCTGGATGTGTTCCTCAAGGTCACGACCCTTCGGAGAGTTAATCTAATATGCACACATCGCAGTGTCTGGGTTTGTTTAATTTTCCATATTTTGTTCATTTCTTGTGGCCAGGGCTCGCCCACCAGCCTCCTGCCTGTCTCACCAGCTCCGCCCCCTGTCGTCGTCTGGCCCTGCCCCCTGAGACCCAGAGGCAGCCCTGGTCCCTGGGGTGGGGAGAGGCAGGTGCTGGTGGAGGGGAGGTTGGAGGAGATCTCGGTCTTCTGTTTTCCCATCCCCCCACCCAGGCGTCCTGCTCCCTGGCTGCTGTTTTCTCCAGCACCGAAAGTTCTTCCGAGAGACCGGGTCCGCTTCGTGGGCGGGCTTTCCAGTGTGGCCGTCCCAGGAGAGGAGAGGGAACTTTTGAGAGGGAGGAAGTAGAGACTCCAGGGAGAAGGTCCCAGCTGCTGGGAGGCAGGGGGTCCTGGAGAGGGGAGCTCAGCTGCATGCGAGGGGGGTCCCAGCCCTCCAGAGGTGGCAGGAGGACAGGAGACCAGCCCTGGGAGAGGGGGGAAGACTGCTCAGAGCCAGAGGAGCAGCGAGTGGGAAGCCGGCGGTTCCGTGGCCGTGAGGGTGGGCAGCCATGGTGCTGTGTGGGAAGAACGCGTCTCTTATTACTTCTGCGTAGTACTAATTCCTTGTGTGTGTGTGTCGTGTTCTGCAGCGTTCCACATGCTTTTCAGAGAAATTACTTCCTGGGATCTATACTAGGGCTCCACAAGCATTTGTCTGTACTGCAAACGGCCCTAGAGGGAGGTGGTGTTGGCCCACAGAGACCGAGGCTCAGGGAGGTTAAATGACTTACCCAAGACTCCACAGTCATGTCAGAGGCCTCTGGACTCTCAGTCTGGTGCTCTCGGGTGACTCCTTGTTGCTGTTTAAGGTCTCAGCAGCTCAGTCCTGCCCGTTCCATGGCTGAGCTCTTCCCCTGCACCGGCTGCAGTGTCCGCGCAACACTTTCTTCCCGTGTGTGAGGCTGGCTGTTCTGCTCTCCACCCCAGGCCTGGCGGATTCTGTGTTCTCCATCCTCCCCAGCCCCTGGCCTGGCTGCCCGGATATCCTGCCACCCTGCCAGACCCAGCGGCCACCCCACCCCAGGTCCTGACTGTCCCTTGCCCCCACCTTGTGGCGAGAGCTGCAGGGTTCCCACAGGCACACAGCCTGGACACCTTGGCTGCCTCCCCACCCCACTCTCTGGCCCCTTATCCCTCGGCCCGCTCGGTTCTTTTGGGCACTTCCAGTGTCCAGTCTGACCTTTGCTTTCCCACTGCCACTGTGCCCCTTGGGCCTTCAGCTGCCCATCCTGTCCTCACTGGGCTCCCAGCCTCCAGCCTCTGCTCCCGGGCACCTTGCTGCTGTGCCTGTCTTCCCACAAAAGCTGGCGCTTCTCACTGGGCTGCTGGATCCGGGCAGATGCCCTCGCTTGGAGGTAAAGGCCCTCTGCATGCGGACCCCAGCTTCGTGTCAGGCCCTTTGCTGTCCTCCCCTTCTCCTCCTGTCCGCAGCTTGCCCTGCCTTCAAGGTGCCACTGGAAGGGGTGCCAGCTCTGGCTGCCCAGTGTCGGGCAGACCTGGGTTTCTATCCTTTGAGTCACACACTGTGTGACCTTGGACAAATTGTTTAACTTCTCTGAGCCTCACTTTTCTCACCTGTAAAATGGGGGTGATCTCACGTGCTTCAGAGGATTGGCAGCACGGAACATAAGCGGGACTGTGATTCATCTGGCGTGAAGGCTGCCCACATGGGTACACAGGGTGCCCCCCCCCGGGGTGGGGGGCTTCGACCCCAGTTAGCCCCCTGCTCCTGCCTGGTATGGATAATTACCTGTCCCTGCCTGTCTCCCCACCCAGACGGCAGGTCCCCTGAGGGGCACGGCCTTTGCCTGATGCCCTCTCACATCGCCAGCTCCCCACAGGGCAGCCCTGGCCTCCAACATCCTGCAGATTGGCCTGGTTCACAGTAGGGACATAAGAAATAATTGGTGCTTGATTATAACATTTGGGTACATAAAATAGGGTATGCCTTACATCTAGCAAATCCAGTATGAAGAAAAGAAAACTTATGCCACGGCACCAGGCTGGGTAAATTATGGGAAGGAGGGAAGGAAGGAATCAATTTAACATCGTATTGACTGCGTACTCTGCTGGCTTCGCTCAATCACCCCGGCCACCTGTGAGTGAGCTGTGAGCATCTCCGTTTACAGATGGGGAAAGGGCGTCCCGGGGGCTCAGCAAAGCCACACACTCTGTCCCATGTCCCCATGTCACAGGCTGGTGTGTGCCCTGGGACCTTAGCTTCTTCCCCTACACTTGGGCATCATTTGCTGTAGAAAGTGGGAGGGAGACACTTTAAACAAACCAAACATGTAAATCATTTCATAGACCCCAGCAGGGACCGGGTGGCTGTTGAGTCCCTTAGTGTGGGGCAGGGCCCTTCTCTTGTGCAGATTTGTGACGTGGGTGGACAGCACACCAGGGTGCCCGCTCTGCTGGAACATGACGCTGGTGTCGATGTGCACCTGTCACCACCAGTGAAGCTGGTGTTCAGACCCGGCCGGAGGCGACAAGGGGCTCAGCGATGGAGGAGGAAGGGCTTCACAGTGAGGAGGCTGGGGACCCAGGGGCAGAAGGAGGGGGTGAGGGTGTCCTGAGGACTGGGCGGGTGAGCGGAGTGGATGGGGCAGGTGAGGAAGGAGTTCTGTCCGCAGCAGGAGGCTCACGTCAAGCAGCAGTGGGGCGTCAGGTGGTCGGGACAGACAGCGCTGCCTGGGTTCAAGGGGACCCCGAATGCCGGAGATAAAGGGCGCAGGTCAGTGCAGCAGGCCTGGGGGAGCTGTTGAAGACACCCGGGCACAGGAGTGCCGTGCGGAAGAGGGGGTTGGGGGCTAGGCGAGGACGACATCATAAGCGGGGGTACGTTTGAATGACATTTCCAAGGAACAGCAGAACGTGCCGACAGATTGGGTGCAGCAGCTGAAGGAGCAGGAAGTGTTGGAGATAACTTTGAGCTTTCCAGCCCGGGAGACCATGGGGAATGGTGATGCCGCTTTCAGAAACAGGGAAGCAGAGGGGAAGCGGGTCTGAGGGAGAGCTGAGAGTGTGTTCCTGGACATGCCAGGAGGAGGGGACTGGAGCATTCAGGAAGTGCCCGGCTGAACAGTCTTGTGCAGAGTGGCCTCGGGCCCTAAGGTTCTAAGGTGTCTCTGATGCCTGAATCTCACCCACCCTGGCCTCTTACCGGCCCTCGCTGCCCTCCCTTCAGGGCGTGGGGACTGCTGTGCCTGGCACTCATTGCCCTGGAAGTTCCTCCTTCTGTGTCTGTCACCTCCGGGGGACTGAGAGTGGCATTCCATCCATGAGGGGCAGGGACCACGGCTGCTTTGTTCACAGGGAGGCTTCCCTAGTGCCCGCTCAGAGCAGGTGTTAAGCCAATATTTGTCCTATTTAAGGGGCCTCAACTCATGTTTAACAAATGTTTGTTGCAGAGATAAATTTGCAGGCTATGGAGGATGAGGAGGGGAGAGGAAGGAGGGCTGTGTGGGCCTTAGGTTTCTGGGACCTGGATGGCCCAGGTCCTGGGTCAGACCACACTTCCTGATGTCTGGGACCCTCTCCTCTCCATCATGTGCAACCACTCGGCCGGCTTGTGCAGCCAGATTCAGCCTGGCCGCGTTCCCTGCAGGGAGGCTGGGGGCAGGCCCCAGACTGCTATGGGGCCCCTGCCTCCACACCTGGGAGTCAGGGAGCGGGGAAAACCAAGCAGTGACAGTGACAGTGACAGTGACAATGCTGGTGTGAGGATTCATAGCGGGCACCTTGGGAAGGGGGCTGGCTGGGAAACAGGAAATCCAGGCTGCTCATTGCTGCCTCAGTTTCCTCCCTGTAAACACGAGCACATGATAAACTCTGCCTCACGGAGTTCCCCACTCAGTGAAATCATCCTATAAAGGCCCTGGGGCCTCTGCCACAGGCCCCAGGAGAGAGCAGGGAGGGGCCAGCCCCCAGGACAGGGGGGTCCTAGCTGCCGGCCTGGGAGGGTGGCTGGGGAGCAGACACATGCTTAGAATTAGAGTTTAAGGGCCAGAGTTAAAGAGAAGGATTTAATAGAATGAGAAATCAATAGCCCAGAAGAGGTTAAGATGTGTAAGTGCGAGGCTGGCTGCAAGGCACACTTAATAAAAAAGGAAAGTTTAAGAAGGCTTGGAAGATGGGGGCACAGCTCGTGGTGGGGGGAGCTGGGGTTGGCTGGTTTCTGCATTTCTGATCTGCAGCCCGGGGAGGTGCCCGAGGAGGGAGGTTGTGTCCCAGGAACGAGGTGAAGGGCACTCTCCGCTTCTCTCCCCCTGTTGGGGTGGCCTGGGTGGGCACCTCCGTTGCTCCCCCCGAGGCTGAGGCCATCCGTACAGTGCAAGGGTTGGCCCCTTCTGGATCTGATCTGCCAGGACACACGTCCCAGCTCCTCCAGTTGGCTTTGGGCACGGAGCTAAACAAGCGCATGCCTACCTCTGTGAATTTCAGCAGGTGTGTCGAGTGCTCTGTCAATGGCAGCAGTTGTTATTGTCACAGGTATTATGTTTTCATCTTTAAAGCGTCTCTCCTAGCCCAGTGCAGTTCCTAAGACTCGGCAGAATAATGTCCCCAGCAAGGCTGGTGAGAGGATGGGGATTGGGGCACCACCCTGGGAGGCAGCAGAGCCTATTTTTTTTTTTTAACCAGAGAAGTCTAGAGTGGGTTTAGAGTGGCAGGACCGGGCTATACACCCAGGGCTCCGGGCTCCCTGGCCTTTGTCTTTACTGGATCATGCGATCTTCCGTGCAGGAGTGAGAGGACTGGGAAGAGACTTCAAATCATCCGAACGCAGCACCAAAACAAAATCTAACTAGAGCTAAGCAGCAGATGGTTTTGATTCTGTAAAGCACTAGACTGCGAGCTCCTTGGAGGCATGGACAGGGCCTTGCGTTTTTGTCTCTAACATAGGCTGACATATAGAAGGTGTGAATTCAACAACAACAATGACAATTATACAGCTAATAGTTATTAACTGCTCATTGTCCCAGGCATGATGCAAAGTGCTATCCATGTGTTATCTTAGTTAATCGTCTTAATTACTGCTAACTGAACGTTTGTGACCCCCTCACATTCATATGTTGAAATCCTAACCCCCCACGTGGTGGTATTCGGAGGTAGGGCCTTTGGGGTATGATTAGGTCATGAGGACAGGAACCTCATGGGTGGGATCGTGCCCCTACAAAAGAGAACCTGCAGGCCGGGCACGGTGGCTCATGCCTGTAATCCTAGCACTCTGGGAGGCCAAGGCGGGTGGATCGCTCGAGGTCAAGAGTTCGAGACCAGCCTGAGCAAGAACGAGACCCTGTCTCTACTAAAAATAGAAAGAAATGATTTGGACAGCTAAAAAAATATATATATAGAAAAAATTAGCCAGGCATGGTGGCACATGCCTGTAGTCCCAGCTACTTGGGAGGCTGAGGCAGAAGGATCACTTGAGCCCAGGAGTCTGAGGTTGCTGTGAGCTAGGCTGATGCCACGGCACTCACTCTAGCCCGGGCAACAGAGCGAGACTCTGACTCAAAAAAAAAAGAGCAGAGCTCCCTCACCCCTTCTACCACGTGAGTACACAGGGAGAAGGTGGCGTCTGTGGACCAGGAAGCCCTCACCAGACACCGAATCTGCTGGTGCCTTGATCTTGGACTTCACCGCCTCTAGAACTGTGAGGAATAGATTCTGTTGTTTATAGGCTACCCGATTTTTGATATTTTGTTATAGCAGCACACATGAACTAAGATAATAACCTTAAGGTACTTTTTTAATACCCAGGTTACAGATGAGGAAGCTGAAATTCAGAGAGGATGATTTATTAGCCCAGAGTCCCATAGCTAGTAAGAAACAGAGTTGGAATTTGTACCCAGGCAGTCCGATTTCAAACTCTGGTGGAAATTCCTCTGTGTGTGTGTGTGTGTGTGTGTGTGTGTGTGTGTGTGCAAGCTCATGTGTGTACAGGCTTCTATGAACTATGCCCTGATCCTTCCTTAATTTCCTAGACTCTACGTCTGGCTACCTTGCTACCTCCCCTATCCCTCATCTCTTAGGCAAGGAGGCTAAAGCTCATTTCTGGAGCTGCCCCCTGAAGCCCCAGTCCCAGCCTGTGCAGCCATCAGCAGGCATGGAGAGCGACCCATGGGCCCGCCATGCATTCTGGTGCTTGCCTTTCCTCGGCCTGGTTTCTTTGACCCCTAGTAAGAGGGTCACTGGCAGTAGTAGGGAATCGATTAGAGACCCACCTGCACTTGCAGTCCTCGCCACCATGGAGGCCATCCGGGCACGGGCCTGTGGGGGAGGCAGGAAAAAGGCAGCCACGTGAAGCATGATGAAACCCTCTTGTGAGCTGCCAAGTCTGAGCATTGATTGGCGCTCAGGTGAGACTAGGCTCTGGGAGGTCAACAGCATCCCCGCCCTGGCAGGACCCACCAGGGCCCCATCTACGCACCACCTCCTCCAAGGACCCAGCTGGCTGGCCTGGCTGCCCCAGGCTGTTAGCAAGAGTGGGCTCTGCCTGGGGTGTTGGGCTCCTAGCAGCGTGCTGGGGAGTGTCTTTGGAAGAGATCTGATGGTGGTAGTGTTGTTGTGACAGTTATGGTGTTGTTGCTCTTGACAGCGTCTCCCCTAGCCTAGTTCAGTTCATAAGATCAGAAAACAATAACATTCCTAGCAAGGTTGGTGATAGGATGAGAATGGGGCATCTCTCTTTCTGGAGGAGCAGGGGCATCTTCAGAATTAGAGAAGACTAGAGTGGGTTTCAGGAGGGCGAGAAGACCCTGTAGAGTATTTCCTGGTGGAGGTCAGGACCTCCACCCCAGGCCTCTCCCCTGAGCCTCCATCAGCACAGCCTGCCCTTGTGCTAAAGCATCAATGCTACTTTCCAGTGGCTGATCCCATGCTCAGAGGCTTACTAAGTTCCTGGCGATTTCTGCCCCCTCCCAGAGAGCTCCCAGGGCCACAACCCTGAGTTGCAGATAGGGCAGTTGGAATTATTGCCCCAGACTCAAAGCCACATAGTTATGTGATTGGGAAGTTGGGTCAGGATCCAGGGCTCCTACCTCAGCCCAGGACTCTGCTCACACCCAAGCCGTGCAGCCTGCACGTTGAGAATATTGCACAGAGGATGGCGGCCTTTGTCCAGGAACGATAATGCCTATTGTATTGCTGGGCAAACTGAAATCCAGGAAGGTTAAATGACTGATAGGATCTTATTCTTGGAAGGAATTTGAGATCATTGCATTCGACACCCTACCTGATGCTTCTACAGACAGAATCTCCTGTGGATGGTTATCCA
Organism: Lemur catta; assembly: GCF_020740605.2. NCBI lineage: Eukaryota > Metazoa > Chordata > Mammalia > Primates > Lemuridae > Lemur > Lemur catta. Next base: position 19,988,444 of record NC_059134.1, on the reverse strand, counting down.
GCCTTGGTGGCTGCTGCCTCCTCCACTTTTCCTCTTCCTCTTTCTTCTCCTTCTCCTCTGCCAGCTCCTCCTCCTCCTTCTCTTTCCCTTCCTCTCCCTCCTCCCCGTTCTTCTGAAAGCTAATGTTATTGAGCACTTACCACATTGCAGGCACTGTTCTGGATGCATTATATGTATTAAGTTGATCCTCCACCAACCCTGTGAAGTAGGCACTACTGTCTTGTTTTACATACGAGGAAATGGACCCACAGAGATTACGTAGCTTGCCCAAGGTGACACACTAGCAAGTGGTAGAGCCAGGATATAAGTGAACCAGCCTGGGCCATGCCCTTGACCCCTCGTGAGGCAGGCCGTCCCTAGGTGGGCAGCTGTGAATGAGGGAGCACGTGACGGCACCCAGCACACTGCCTGGCACAGAGAAGGTGCTCAGGAAATGCAGGTGACTTCAAAAATACCAGGAGGCTTTTTACCTTAGACTGAGCCATGTCTCCTTGCCCTGGGTCCTTATTCAGCATCCCTCCTAGGAACCCCATTCCAGCGTTCAGGAAGTGGAGATACCTAGTGATCAGGAAACAAAGCCAGCATTTAGTCTCATCCTACCTGGGCGTCCGAGACTCTTCCCCAAACTGAAATGGCCTGGCCAGGCAGATGAAGCCTGGGGAGCTCAGAGAAATGTCCAAGGCTAGAACTTTCCTCCTGGGGGAGACAGTTGCCTTATCATCAGCCACAGGGCTCTGCTGAGGGTTGCCACACGTCTGGTTCATGAACATACATTTCCAGAGTGCCTCTTGCGTGCCAGGCATGGCCACAGAGCAGGTACAGGTGGGCTTGCCCCACGGCTGGGCCCTTACAAAATGTGTGCACAGTTATCTGCTTAATCTGACAGCTGCTACACTGGGCCCGGGGGCCTGTGGTTCCGGGGGCCAAGGACTAGGGGAATTGTGGCTGGTGTGCACTGCTACCAGGCTGACTGATGCTGCAGACACCCCATCAGGATGCCACAAATTCAGATGACCCAAATCGAAGGGCACAGAGTGGGCAGTTAGGTGGAGGAAGCTCACCAGTTTATTTGAGCTAAAATAGCACCATTTGACTCTCCTTTGAAAAGTAAGAGTCCTGCCAGAGTCCAGAGTAAATAGGCTGGAACATGCGATCTGCCAGGTGGGGTGTAAATTGGCAGTAAATAAGCCAGTCGGGCTATCTGAGTAGCAAAGTCAGCTGAGAAAGTGCATTTCCATCAGCACCGAGCTTGCTGCTTCTCCAGTTCCCATCCCTGCAGCCCTGCACTGACTGAGTGCATTACTAGTCCCATGGGGCAGGGGACAACATGCTCAGAGAACCTGAATCTCTGGCGCAAGGTCACACAGCTGAACCCGAGCATTGCCAGGCTGCCCTCTTCTCCCGTGCCACTGCTTCTCCACGTGGCCAGTGCTCTCTAAGGAGCCTCCAGCCCCCAGCGGGGTGGGTGATGGCAAGGCAAGATCAGGCCACACTCGGAAGCTTCAGGGAGTCATCAGAGATCATGGTCTGTCTCCCCCACAAGACATAGGTTCTACTGGTGCAGGGACTGCATTTGTTTCAGCATTCTTTCCTCAACAAGTAGGATGGTGCTGGTATACAGTAGGTGCTCAATATGTGTTTGTTGAATGAATGGCTTCCTTTGTGAGCCACTTGTCTGCAGAGGCCCTGGATCCTGGAGCCCTAGACTGGCAATGGGCCTCAGCTCTGGAAAGCGTGGATGGGCTGCCTTCACCCCACAGATGTTTCCAGAGTGCCCCTTGTGTGTCCTACATGGCCACAGAGCAGGTACAAGTGGGCTTGCCCATAGGCTGGGCCCTTATGAAATGTGTGCACAGATATCCGCTTAACCCAGCAAATGCTAGATTGGGCCTGGGGTCCCGCAGCTCCAGGGGCTAAGGACGAGGGGAATCGCTGCTCCTTGACTCCTCCTAAGGCAGGCGTGTGGGGCTGAAAGTCAATCGTGTGATCTCAAAACACATTTCCCTTTGTGGATCCTGGGATTGGGCTCTAGGGTCAGCATAGCCGTGACCCTGTTACCGGGGCCTTGGCCCTGAGCACTTCACCCCTTCCTGAAACCCAACTGAGCCTGACGTCAGTGGGTTGAGGGGACTGGACCGCGGTGTCTAGTGAGAGCGGGGGTGGTGTGTGGGGTGACAGAGCTCTGGCTTCTAGATCAGGGTGAGGGCACTGCCGCTGTCGCGAGTCAGGAGGCCCTGGGAATGCAGGCCAGGACTGGCCCTCATCAACATGCACCCAGCATGAGCTGGGCTGTGTGTGCCTGGGTGCAGTGACCCCTCTGCGGTTAGTTGTGTGGCAGGGCAGTTGGCAAGGTGGGGAGTGGGCACTGCCAGGCCAGAGAGTCCTAGGAAAAGACTGCCTCTGTGTGGGGACCATGGAGAGCGGCCGAGATCTGGAGGGTGAGCTGAGATCCTAGTTCACCTTTCAGCCCTGGGGTCCCGGAGCCCATCAGGGCCTGTACCTGAATGCCCTGGTGACTCTGGCCTGTGCCAGCTCCAGCTAGGGCTGCCAGGTAGGTCCCCTCCCCTTACCCATGTGGCTGATTGGCCATGGTGCCTGCAGAGCTGGGCTGAAAGAAGTCCGAGGCCAAGGGCAGGCTCCCTGGGAAGGGCACTGGATCCACTTGTGATGTCTGACATGGGCACAGGGTGCCATGGCTTTGTCAAGTCACAGTTAGTTCAGGAATCTCACAAATGAGAAAACGGAGGTTCAGAGAGGGGAAGTAACTTGCCCAAAGTCATGTGACTTGCAGAATAAGGGTTTGAAATGGGGTCCTCTGGCCCCTCGTTCATTTGGTCTCATGACTTCATGACTTTCATTACACTGACTCACAAAGAGCCTCTGATCAAACTAGGGGGCATGTCCCTTCTCCCTGCCTGGCCAGGGCCGAATGCAGTACCCCCGCCCCAGCTTCTGGCCAGCCCCATTCATGCTGGGCAGGCACGAAATGAGCCACGGAAGCAGGCTCTGTCCTCTGGGCACAGTGACTCCGAGAGGCACGTGCAGAAGGGATGGGGCAGTGGCACTGCACAGACGACAGTAGGCAGTCAACACACACCCGTCAGATGCACGCCAAGGTTAGCACCTACTGAGTCCCGGTGTCTAGGCGGGAGGCGGGCAGAGCCGGACGAGCTGATGGCACTCCTCTGAGCACTTCAAGGAAGCTTCCTGGAGGAAGTAGGGCTTTGGGGTGGAGGGGGCTTAACTTACAGGGAGAGGCTAGTTTGTGTCGGGGGAGTAGCCCAGTGTGGCAGGAGGGTGACAGGGGAGGGCTGGGATGGCCTGGGGTTGAGTCCCTTTCTCTTTACTCACTGTGCAGCCTTGGACAAGTCACGTAACGTATCTGAAGCCTCTGTTTGCTTGGTAATAAAATGGGGACAATAAAAAACCTCATCTCACAGGGCTTGGGAAGAGCAAATAAGATAACACGAGTGAAAGGGCTTCTGCAGTGCTCAGTATATACCGTGTGTGTTTATGTGAAATTCAACAACGCAAAGTAGTCTATGGTAATAGAAGTTGGGGTAGCAGTTACCCTTGGAAGGGGGCTCGACGGGGCCTCTGGAATACTGATAGCGCTGTTTCGTGATCTGAGCGCTGGCTATGTGGAAATTCCTAGGGTGGCACACTTATGCGCACTTTTCTGTTTGTACGTTATGCTTCGATTTAAAAAGACTTTTTAAAAAGTGCTTATAATGGTCAGATTATAATAGCTAAAGTACGGTCGCTTGACAAAATGTCTAAAAGGAGACCTGGAATGACACTGATAAAAATATTAATAGTAGCCGGCATTTGTTGAATATTTTAGGCAGTGTGCTAATTATTCAAAGTTTACAAGCGTTTTCTCATTTAATCCTACAACAACCCAGATTTTACAGGTAGGGAAACTGAGGCCTGTAGAAGCTACGTAAGTTGGTCAGAGTCACATGGCCAGCTCGTGGTAGCGGCAGGGCTGGGGCTGGGTCTGACCCGGGGCCAGTGCGCTCAGTCGAGGGGAGTCTGAGGGCACAAGTGGCGTTGCCCGGACCCTTCCTCGGCTAGCTGGGGGTTTGGCTCCTGGGTCAGTGTCACCTTTGCAACTGTGACTATGCCAGGGTCCTGCCGGGCCTGGAAGCTTCCGTGGAGTGTGCAGGGCAGCCCCAGCTCCCCTGCTGCTCCCAACTGGGAGGCAGAGTGGAAGTAGGTGGGAAGCGGGAGCTGGGAGAGCCAGACACGCTGTGCCCCCCGGGGCTGTGCAGGGAAAGGGGGCCTGGCGGGGCAAATGTGTTTCCCTCAACGAAACCCAGGGCAGATCCCTGCCAGGGGAGAGAGGGAGGACGGCAGTGTTTATCCCAGCAGCGGAGGGAGGAGCGTGAGTTCCCTCCCTGTCACCCCAGAGCCTGTGCTGGGGTGTGTATCTTCATAGAGATGTCCCTGCTCACCTGGAGAAGCCGGGGGCACTGGCTTGCGTCCTTCAGGGGTGGGCTGGGGGCCGGGAGGAAGACGGGAAGGCAGACACTTTGGTTACCTTTATTATTTGGCTGAGCGAGTCAGCCGAGCTCACACTAAGCCACCCCGACGTGTGGCCTTGTCTAGTGAGAGAGAGACGGCATTGTCTTTGCGTTTATATGCAACTAAACAGACAAAGCAGATAAAGGCTTATTGTTGTCCAAGGTTTCCAGTCTGGTGGGGAAAAGAGGGCCTTGGCGCTCCCCCTCAGAGCGCTGGAGGAGGATGCCGCGTTACCAGCCGAGCGGCCTCCCCTCCTCTGCCTGCCCTCACTAACCCCTTCGGCTCCTACAGCCTGCCCCCTGTGAGTAGAGTGAGCTCATTCACAAGCTTTTTTTGTTTATGATTGTCTGTGTCTTAAGTCTATCTTGAATGTGTTGGTCCTGTCACCCCTACTGGATTGGAAGCTGGCTGAGGGTGGGAACTACTGGGGACCCTTCCTCTGAGCCTCTCTTAGGCATCCTGTCCATTGAGCGGGTGCCCATCTGCAGCACTCTAGTTTCCCAGTGTGGCTTTGGCTCTCTGCCTCAGGACCTTTGCACGTGCTATTGACCCTGCTTGCAACCCCTCTCTCTACCCCCTCTCCTTCTCAAGCTTCACTACTGCTTATCTGTTCCCCTTCCAGGAAGCCCTTTCCTGCTGCCTCCTCCAGCCTCCAGGAGGCCACGGCTCCCCCTGTGCTCCTGCAGCCCCCGCTCTCCTTCCCTTTGGAGCACCCCCACACTGCATTGTAACTGCCTGCTCACTGCACAGCCTCTTGCACTAGGCACTGAGCTCTGGGAGGCCAGGATCAGGCCACCACACCCACTCCTGTGCCACACAGTCTAACAGTGCCTGGCACACGGGAGGATCTTGCTGAATGTTTGTTGAAAGAACCGAGGCTGTTAAACACTAAAGAGAGGAGCAAGCCCAGCTGCTGTGCCCATCTGCATCGGAAGGGTGGCCCTTGGCTGTGATTCCCCCCAGCCACTACAGGCAGGAGTCTGGAGCCCAGCCTCCTGGGCACCAGTGACCACATGTGTTCTGCACAGCACTGGCTTCCTGACGTCTGCACACAGGTGCAGCATAATGGTGTCCCCCAAATGTGCCTGGATAGTCAAACAAGTCAGTCCCTGTGGGAGTGGTGGGGGAACCAGGAAAGGTGCCGCCCACTGTTTATCCTTCCATGGAACCAGGCGGAGGTGACTTCGGCATATCCTATGACTCTACACAGGGAGAAGCCTCTCTGCCTCACCCCCACCCTCCCCATCTCAGCCACCATCCCCACTATGTGCAGGTTTGCTTCCAGGTCCTTTTATATCCAGCATCTCATTTAATCTCCCCAACAACCCTGGGAGGTAGGTGTTGTTGACTCATTTTGCAGATGAGGAGACAGAAGTTCAGAGTGGTTAAGTTGGCATGCCCCAAGTCACACCACTGGTAAGCAGTAGAGCTAGAATCCAGTTCTCCTTTTTTTTGGCATTTTAGCTCCACCTGCCCTTCCTCCTTGTGTCTCAGTGGCTTGCTTAGGAATCAGGGTGCCCCAAGTGTGAGTCCTCAGAGCCCCCCTGTTCTTGCTTAGCTCCCGAGAGTCCCTGACCTTGGAAGTGCTTGTGTCCTGACCACAAGGTGCGGGTGCAGAGGAACGTCTGCCTTTGACAAATAGCCGTGTGGTCCCAGGACATGCAGGGCTAATTCAAGTGCAAACAGTGTATTAGTATTTATTACTCATGCTCCACTGCTAATAAAATTTGAGTTTAAAAAATAATGGCGAGCAAATGAATCGGTTGATGGCCTGCGGGGAGAGGATCCAGGGGAAGGATATTTCATCGAGAAGAGTGACAGGGGCCCAAACCATTGCAGGCTCTAGAAGACAGGTGTCTTGCTGGGGAGGGAGTGGGGGACTTATTCCTGGGGGCAGCTCTCCCCTTCACTGCAGTTTGGTGACTCGTTAATCTGCACAGTAAAATTTGTCAGAAAGCACATTTGCCAACGGTGGCAGCATCTCTAGGCTGAGGAGGTGGCTGCTGGCTGGGTGAATAACTTTCAAGTATCTATTTCAGTCATCTGCGCCGAAAATCCTTGATTTGGGAAGCCATTTCCTGCAAAGTCCCAAACCTGGGATCCAGACAGAAGCCTCCGTGTTCAACGACTAGGTTATGAACCAGGCTGGTTCTGCCACGCAGGGCTGGGAATGGGGTTCAGAGAGCTGAGAAAAACCAAGGGGCTCCATGATGTAGGATGACAGAGAGGGCCCTGGGACGTCAAGGGGACCAGGAGCTGGTGGGTGGCATTTGGGGGTAAGGAGAGTTCTGGTTGTTAGACACTCTTTCCCTTCAGTAGACGGCACCTCTGTCCTGCTTCTGTTCTCCGGAGCATCATGGGCTAGAAGACCTGTCAATTTCAGAATGAAGAGAGGTGCTACTGTGTGACTTTGAGCAAGTCATTTAACCTCTTTGTGACTTGGTTTCCTCATCTAGAAAATGGGGAAGATAAGTCCTTCCTGGCCCACTCCATGGGATCAAGAGGCACCAGGTCCCGCTTGTTCACGGAGCCAGGTGTGCACATCTTTTCCCAGCTCTGCATGTTCAGGGACCTCACGGAACATTGGTGGCACCAACCAACAGTGGGAGTATTTACACCGTGGGAAGTGGCAAATCCTGCAAATGAGAGCTTGACTTTTTTAAGACAGCCCCTTGGTAAACACTTATGGGCACCCCACTCACTGGTTGGGCCACCCCGCACTCATCTGCGGTTAGCCTCACCCCCACCCCAGCCCTGCAGTCCACAGCTGTCTCAGCAGAAGGGCATGATAGGCCTCCAGATATCTGGATCCTCGAGAGAGGGCTTTGCTTAAAACTGGGCTTTCGGAGGGTTTAGAAAAAGTGTGTGGGGGGGAGGGGATTGGGGATTCTTGTTGGTAGGTGGTACCGACAGCATCTTTCAGAATTCATCCATCGGGGCCAGAAAGGTGAAGATCCAAGGCAGAGGTTGCCACACCTGATTAACACATGTTTGCTTATGGAAGGGAGAGTGACATTTCCTCCCCTGCTGCCTCCTTTCGCCTGCCCCGCCCCCGCCTCGGGCACCTGCTCTGTAGCACTGTGCGAATCAGCATTTAGGCACCAGGTCTCCAGCACTCGGCACACACGCTCTCCCGTGCTCACACCAGCCTCGAGGTGGGTGCCAGTATCCTCTCATTTTACTGGAGTGGGAAACTGAGGCTCAGAGTAGGGAGGGGCCTGCCCAAGGTCACTGCTAGAACTGAGCCCTGTCTGCCTCCGTCAGTACCCTGCAACCTCGTGGTTCTGGCCCGAGGAGGTCACACCAGTGAGCTTTGGGTGTCCCAGAGGTGGTACCTGTGGAGCAGGTGGCATCTCTCCCTCTCCCCTTTACTCCCAAATGAAGACCTTCCCCCTGCCCCCCTGTCTGGATGCCCTGAGCATGAAGGACTTCAGTGCATCTGGCAGGTGTTTTACCTCCCACGTGCCATTGGCTGCAGGGACAGAGACATCCAGAGGCTGAGTCGGCATCTTCGGCTGCGCAGCCCCCTGGGCTGCTGATGCGGAGATGATTGTGTGGTCCGGATTCTGGCCTCTGAGTCCTTGGTTGCTCCCTGCTGCTCCCAGAACTGACCTGGCCCCAGGCTACATGCTCTGCACCCACCTGGGCCCACCCACCTCCACCTCCTGTGATTTGTGTGTGGCCCAGTGTCCTGGTGGCTCTGAGGTATCATCAGCGAATGTCCCAACAGCTGGGAGGCCTTGAACCAAGATCTTCTCAGAGGGGGAAAGGGTATTGTTTAGACATTCTGTGTAAATTAGTAATATTGTAACTGCTAATTGAATGTCCATTGATTGCCTGTCAGAGGTTTGATTTAATCTGTCCTTCCCTGTCTGGGCCGCAGTGGACTGCTTAAGTAGTTTGCTTGCTTTGCCTCGTTTTTCTTCCTCTAATGTGGACTCCGCCCCGGCACCCTCCCCCCACCCCTAGGTTTCATTTCACTGGCTTTGTAATCAGCATCTTTTGTTTTCCGGGGTGGCCTTGGCATCCCTGCAGCCACAAGTCCCTCCCAAGTGGCTTCCTATGACTCATCCTCAACCAGAGTTTTCTGAAGTATCTGGCGGCTCTTGAGTGGGCCTGGTGCCTTTCTTTTGGGGATTTAGATGCTTTGAGCTTCTCTTTGGAAGGGAGCGGGAAGGGCAGTGCCTGGAGACTTTGGGGACGAGCCGTGGTTTGGCAGCTTGCTGTATTCACGCATTCATGCATTCATCCCTCTATTCAGTGGGTATTTTAGGGGGCACCAGCTCTCTACCAGGCCCTCGGGGGACACAGTCCTGAGTTCAGCATTTTGTAGTGGAGACGGAGAAGTAAACAGATGACGCCACACAGCACGCTGTGCCAAGGTGGAGGCCGGCGCAGGGAACCCTGGAGACGTAGACGAGAGCATTAAAATCAGACTCGGTGGCAGGGACGGCTTCCTGGGGGAGGAGGGACCTGCACCACAGCGTGAGCTGCATTTGAGAGGACGAGGAGGAGCTGGCCCGGCAAAGGAAAGGACACATTGCGGCTGGGGCTGAGGGGCAACTGGAGTGAGAGGTGGCAGAGAATGAGGCTAGAGGTTAATCACATCTGTAATAACGATGATATCTTGCACACGCACTCAGCATCAGGCAGCATTCTAAGGGCTTTCCTTGTATTTCCTAGTTTAATCCCTCCCACAGCCCTGCACGCAGGTACCTTTAGCAACGCTTTCATAGCTGAGCCCAGGGACGGGAGCTCAGGCAGTCTGGTCTGGGGGTTTGGGCTGCTGCCTCGCGGCTGTTGTCTGGCCCAAGGCCATTACATTAAGGGTTGGGTCGCTCTGACCTTGGGGTTTCCCTGCAGAGCTGGATTATGGAGGGTCTTATGTGTACGTTAAAAAGTTTGAACTTCATCCTGAAAGCAAGCAAGAGCCACTGAAAAATTGTAAACACAAACAGCTTGATCAGATTTATTTTCAAAAATAATCAGCGTAGCTGTGGTATGGAGGCTGGGTGGGACCCGGTGCAGGCTGGAGGCACGAGAGCACCTCCGGAGCGTGGCCGCTGTCCTGCAAGAGGGGCCGGAGTGCAGGGGAGGCCATGGGCCCCGGAGACAGGAAGGAGCTAGAGCCCCAGGATGCCTAGGGGTTGGCTGGAGGGGGTGGTGGCTGGTGGGTGGAAGGCAGGCATTTAGGTGACTCTCGGCGTCTTCACTTGGGCGGTTTGTAGTTGGCCAACAAGACAGGGGAGGTGGGAGGACTGGGTTGCAGAGGAAAGTGATGGATTTAGTTGGGTTTTAGCCTGGTTGACTTTGACGTGGCCGAGGGACGTCCATGTGGAATTGAACATACACACCCAGAGTCCAGGGGAGAGACAAGGGCAGGGGACACAAATTTTGGAACTAGGGCAAGTAGGGGTGCACAGACTTGGGTGAGCTCCCCTTGAAATAATTTTTAATGTGACAAGGGCTGATGATGGAGCCCTGAATGCTACTCACGCTGAGGGCCAGAGTCCCTGGGAGAGGCCAGGAGAAGGAGCCCCATGTGGGAGGATAGCCAGGAGAGATGTACCGCAGGGACCCAGGGAGAGGTGGGGACGGGTCCGCGGTGTGAAATGCTACCATGAGTACGGTTAGGGCCAAACAGTGTTCAGTGGATTTGGCAACTCAGAGGTACTGGTGCCCTTCCTGGGCATGGGGTGCAGGTGGTTGTAGCAGAAGAAGAGCGTTGGACAGGCCCGGAGGGGACGTGGGGACAGTTGGCCTCCATAGCCTGAGGACCAGGGAAAAACCAGGGGTGGGGGCAGAGGTTCGAGGGAGGGTTTCTTCAACAGTGGGGGGACTCAGCAGAGATAATGAAGGTAGGATGACCAACTGTCCCAGTTTGCCCAGTGCTGAGGGGCTTCCTGGGACGCAGGACTTCAATGCTAAACGCTGGAGGGTTCCAGGCAAACCCGGATGGTTGGTCACCCTGGGAGAGTTTATTTCCAGTGGTGAGCTGGTCAGTATTAAAAGCGGGCTCTCGTAGGGGATCCCTGATTTGTGGGGTTTGCTGATATCCGTGGTAGGTGTAAACGTCTTGCCGTGGTTGATGTTAAGCTACCAACATGACATCACTACAAGCGGAGTCTGGAAGAGACACGCACAGCCCACTCTTGTGAGCCTGTCTGAGCTGGCTCCGGCTCACGCTGGGCGAGGGCTGGTGGGCAGAGTGGGGCCTGAGCGGGGGGTGGGGTGGTGACTGAGGGAAGAACTGACTGGGAGCGGAGGGAGGAGGGGAGGGGAGGTGGGCAGGGGTCGGGGCGTGGCCAGTCCCTGGCCGTGATGGTCTCCAGGATGCACTGGGGAGGGTGAGGGGTGGTGGGAGGAGGGCTGGAGAAGGAGTTTGGAAAAGCCTGTGAAAGGAAGGGGAAGGGAGCAGACCAAGACCCCCCCCACGGAGCAGTGCTGGGGTGGGGCAGTGCCACACTGTCTGAACAGCCTTCAGAGTGGTGTGCGGGAGGGAGGAAGCTGGCGGGTCACTGGAGGGCAGGGTGACCAAGGACAGGGGAGCAGGACGGCTCAGGGACACAGAAGAGCAGCAATTGGCCGTGGATTCAACACCAGTCATGGAGTGGGGCGAAGACCCCACTTAGAGGAAGCAGCTGGAATGATGTGAGGCTGGGGGCAAACCCCTCCAGAGGGGGCGTTGGGGCCGCCTCCATAGGCAGCTGGCTAGAGTGGGGGTGTAAGTAGTGGAGTCAGGACCGGTTTGGGGAAAGGTGAGTCCAGAGTCAGGTGCTGTGTGGCCCCAGCGGAGCCGGGTTGTGGGGGGCCCAGGAGGAAGCTGCAGGTCGGGCCCCACCATGGGTTTGGAGCCTGTCCCCTTAGCCAAGCCCTCTCCCGCTGGCCGCAGGCCTGAACACTAGCCGGGAGCCCAGGCTGCCCTGTCGCAACCCCCTCCGCTCCCTCATGCCGCACTTTGTCTCTGCTCTTGGGGGTGTTTGGGAGCTGACGCAGACAGCAGGGCTCGGATGATGCAGCCCTAGACCAGCAACTCCTGGGGCCTGAGGCTGGTGGCACCGTGGGCTGTGGAATCAGACAGACCTGGCATGAATCCCAGCCCCATCATTTACACTCCACATGTCCTTGACCTCTCCAAGCCTCAGTCTTCTCATCTGTCAAAGGGTGGAATAGTAGCACTCGCCTTCCAGACTCAGATGAGCCACGTGAAGTGTTGGGCCTGTGAGCGCAGACATCGCTCAGTGAATGTTCCGGGGCCTGTGTTGGTTCCAGCTGTGCCCGCAGACGGGGGCACCTGCCACCTCAAACCGATGGGATGGTCTCAGCTCACTGTCACCACGGCCAGCTCGGGAAGTTAGGCAGGTGAGGGGCCTAAAGGAACACCCCATGCCATTCTGGTTGGCACCTCTAGTGGGAGCTGAGAACTGGTAAGTCTCAGTGCTCAGGACCCAGTGGCAAGACATCCCTGTGGCAGCCCTGCCCTCCCTGCCGTCCCCACCCTGCCTGTGCTTTATTCCCTCCCAGAGCACTTGCCGCCCCCCGGTCTGCTGCACGTTTCATGTGCTTGTTTTGCTTGTTGTCTGTCTCTCTCCTCTGGAACATAAGCTCCACGAGGGCGGGGATTCTTGTGTTGTGTTCACGGTTCTATCCTCAGTATCTAGATCAGTGCCTGGTATACAGGAGGTGGTAACTAATTGAATGGACGATTAAGTGCAAGCTCCTGCAAACTGTATTCTTGCTACTTGTTGGCAGCTCTCTGGCTCCCGGATCCCTGCTCCAGAATCTGTCACTATGTACAGAGAGCCTGATCTAGCCAGTGATGCCTTGGTGTGGCACAAACAGCTTGTGGTGGGACCAGAAGGGAGGGAACAAATCATTCTACCTGGAAGAGGACTAGGACATGCTTCACAGAAAAGGTGACATTGAACTGAGCTTTGAAGGATGCATAGGAGTTTTCTGAGAGGGTAAGAAGTGGAAGGATATTCCAGGCAGAGCCAAGAGCATGAACAGAGGTGCGGTGGCGTGGAAGTACGTGGGATGTTCAGAGGAGGGTCCGGATGGAAGGAACATGTGGTGTGTGAAAGCCTGCGGTGGAGGTCGTGCCGAGGTATTTAAACAGGCCTACGAAGAGGACAGTAGCTGACAGCTCAAACTCTGGGGCCAGAGTTCCAATTGGCTTCCAGTTCCAGCGCCACCACTTACAGCTGTAAAGTGGATAATGCTAGCACTCACTTCATGGGACTGCAGTGAACATAAATGAGTTAAAATATATGAAGCACTTACTATCTGAAACCAGGAAGTGATATAAAACATTATTATTATTATAGCACGAACTCAATGAATGTTGAATTTTTATACGTGTATCTTTGCACGTTTGCTCACATCTACATTGCCACACATTGCTGCCTTGCTCCCACATAACAAGCAGTCCTTAAGATGTCGAAGTGATGCTATGCCCCAGCTTCAATCAGCAGGTATAATTTCACTGTTTCCATGGTAGGTGTGAATGTGCGTGAATGCACAGGCTTGGCTGGGTGTGGTGGCTCACACCTGTGATCCTAGCAGATCCTAGCAGGTCGAGGTGGGAGGATCGCTTGAGGCCAGGAGTCAGGAACCAGCCTGAGCAAGAGTGAGACCCATCTCTACTAAAAACAGAAAAATTAGCTGGGCATGGTGGTGGCTTGTGCCCGTAGTCCCAGCTACTTGGGAGGCTGAGGCAGGAGGATCGCTGGAGCCTGGGAGTTCGAGGTTGCAGTGAGCTGTGATGAGACCACTGCACTCTAGCCTGGGGGACAGAGTGAGGCCCTGTCTCAATGAAAAACCAAAAGACAAACAAAAAACCCCAAAACACCTGCTTGCCTGGCTCCTCCCAGCCACAGGGCTGCATTTATAACACGATGGGCCCAAGCCAGGGGGACAAACAGAGACCAGGACAACGGAGGTAACTGTAAAGTCGTTCTTAGCGGGGGCGGCGGGAGATTATGAATGTGATTCTGGAAGCCTCGTGCGTGTTACCGAGAAACTGGAGGGGTCAGAGGTGCCAGAAATCAAGTCAGGCCGATGTTTTCACAAAAAGGAAATAGGTAGGTTAAAAAGCACTCAAAGCAGTGAGTGTTGGCCATTGTCCTCCGACATCTCTAAAGCCTGTGCGCAGCAGATGGTCGTGGGGCCCTGAGAAAACAAAGAGGCGCTCGACAGGGCTGGCAGCACCGTGTGAAGATCAAGTCTGGCCAAACTCGCCTCCTTTTCTGTTTTTCAAAAGCTTTTACCGTGTCTGAGTGTCTTCGACACAGAGTGTCTTAATTTCAGCCAGCCGCAAGCCAAGTCCTGGTGGTGTCCGTAAGGAACGGATGAAAAGCTGTAAATTGCCCCGGGACGCAGATGGGGTGGGGGATCCCTAGCCGGTTGAATAGTCAGAGCCAGAGCACTGATTACGGGTCAGGGTGGGCCTAGAGAGAGGCCACATTTGTCTGTTTATTCACTCAGTTACTCACTTACTCATGTGACACATACCAACCGAGCCCTTCCTGTAGGTCTCTGGTGCCGTCATCAGAGATGCCATCCTCGGGGCTGCCGTGTTTAGCACGTGTATCGATGGCTCGGGTGAAGAGGGAGAGGGCGGATTATCCAATTCTCACGTGGTGCCGGGCCAGGAGGAGAAGGAGCACCTGCAGTGGGTGACGTGATCAGCATGTAGAATGATCATCAGGCAGAACATTGGGCCCAAACCAACAAGATGGAATTCACCACGAGCAAATGCAGAGTCCTGCATCTAGGGTTTTAAAAAATCAATTACACAGACACAGGAGGGGAGGCCTGACTGACCTCGTTCAGAGCAGAGGACTTGGAGACGGGCTGACCACCAGCCCACCCGGGCCATACACCCGCTGAGGATGAGGACGAGGGCTCAGGCCGAAGGCGCAGGCCCCACACTCTGCCCTGATCACCCATGCTCGGGGCGCACCGTGCCCACTGCCGAGCCCTCACTCTGAGACATGTCGATAAAATCCACAGTTCTTCCAGAAGGGGGCTGGCGAGATGGCAAGGGAGCCACGATCCATTTCCTGGGAGGTGTCCCTGAAGGAGAGAGGACGCAGGGCCAGTGACTCAAATACTTGGGGGGGGGGCTGCAGAAGAACCTCACTTACTTGTATATCACTGCCCCTTACTCTTTGTCCCCAACCAGTGGACACACAGGACCCCTCCCTGTCTCTTCCACAGTCCCATCCTCCTCTCCTGACCTGGCTCATGGGTTCTTTAGGGATGAGAGAATGGAAGCGGGAGGGGCCTGGGTTGTGTCAGAGTGGGAAGCTGAGGGCTGGAGATGTTTACGTAAAAACCACTGTCTTTAATAGGGATGTCTCCTTGCTCTTTACTGGGCACAAAGAGAAGGCAGATGAATGTGCACAGATGAGATCTCTGGGATCTCACCAGGCAGCTTCTGCCCTGCCTGGGGGAGTCCTTCCTGGGAACCCACAGTGAGGAAAGCAACGCACCTGCCTCCTGGGAGCTCTCCCCAAACCCCAAGGCAGAATTAGCTCTTCCTCTTCCTGGGCCTGCTGACACTTTGCGTGCTTACTGTGGTGCATTAGGGCTGGCGCTTGCGATGCCTCCTCCCATCACACCGTGGAACTTGCTTTGCCTGTTTATAGCCTCAGTCTTGGCTCTGTGCCATGCACAAAGTACCTGGTCAATAATGAATGAGGGAATCTGTTGTAGAATAAATATATGTTCTTCTGTGTGCAGGTTGGAACATATACGAGCTTGTTCATAAAAAAAAAAAAAACCCAAACCTTTGACTGGTTTTCCTTGTTAAGGGGGCGGACCAGGGATAGAGGGCGGGGACATATATCTATTAATATATACTCTACAGCAAGAACAACCACATGTCAAGTTCATGATTTATTGCCAAAGCCAAGGTTTAAATAAAAATCTTGTCTTAATTATTTAGCCTTAATAAACAAAAGTGTGTTTTGATGTCGCAGCCACAGACTCTCATATACTGCACAGTTCTAATGAGGGCAGAGTCTTTCTTTAGGGATATGAAGAAGCCTGGTTTCCGGCCCCACCTGCTCACAGTCTCTGGAGTCGTCCACCTCCCTCTTGCGGTGTGCCTGTCCCCAGGCCGGGGCTGCTCTCCCAGGCAGGACCCACATCACTTTGGGGCACCAGGGTGGTGGGAGAGGACGTGTTTCTGGAGACGGTGTCTCCTCCTGGGGAAGGAAAGGGGAAGCACAGTAGATGGTTCCAGGCAGGTGCTTGTTCAGGGAAGTCATGAGTGTCCAGGTGACCCTCACTTCTGCTCCACCGGGCGGGTGTCTGATTCCCTCCCCTTGAGGTCTACGTTGTAAAAGGCCTCCTCTCCCAGCACAGACACGTCCAACCATTCCAAACTCTGGGACTTAACATTTCAAGCAGATTCCCCTTTTCTTTGTCCATGAGTTAGAATCAATTTTCACATTAATAATGAAATTGTGTGTATTGCATTAGCCATTATTGCTGGCTTCCTTGCCGCTTCGGGCTGGCCGGGCAGGCTGCCTCTGGAGCACAGAGATGGGCTAGGTGCTCAAGTTTGCTGCTTGTCTGAGACGTTCAAATTGGCAGCCCTCCTGGTCAACCACCTATCCGTTCGCAGAGGAGGAGGAAGCCAGGAGAAAAAAAGGATTGGGTTTATCCATTGGCAAGTCCCTGCGATACACGGACAAGCAAGTCTGTAGGACAGTTCTGCTGATGCGGGGCTGGGGGCTTAGGACTCTGATTGTATCCCAGGGGTGGGTTGGGGTCCTCCCAAGGGAGGCGCCAGAGAGAAGGCCCAGTGTCCTGACTGGGCCAGGGGCCAGATTAGAGGTTTGTCCTCTCTTCACTCTCTGGATTGGGAGATTCTGTGCAAGGGAAGAAAAGCAGCGCTGACCACCTGCCCCCAAGCTTCTTGGCTGTACCCAAGGCCAGGGCCACTTGCAGAGCAGCTGGAGAGACTGTAGCCGGGGAGAACTCCCTAAGGTTTGGGAGGAAGCACATGGAACACTGTGTTGGGGAAGGAGCCCCTCAAAGGGGCCATCTCCCTGTGGGATGAGAGTACAGCCCCCTTGCTAGAGCTGGGGTGGCTTCTGGGGGCCTGTTGCCCAACCTGTGTTCCCTCTGTCCTAAAGAACTTCTGAATAAGAGATCTGGCAAATCCTAGGGCGGACCTCTGAGGGTAAGCCGGGAGCATCTGTAACTGTCACTGATAATGGCCCCTTACATTTGGTATCTACTTCATGATAGGTCACAAAAGGAAGCACCTTTGCAAATGTGATCTTAATTGTTTTTCACAAAAACACAGTGAAAATAAGTACCATTTGCCCCTCTTTGCAGATGGACTCCAAGTCTAGTGCTCTTCCCAGAATACACAGCTGCCCCTTGTGGCCATCTGCCGTGACGGCAGCTGGCCAGGGAGTTAATTAGAAGTATTTTAGGTTCCACAAATCTTATTTGATCTGGAGCTTAATTTGAGCTGCCATCAGCAAAGTTATCATCATCACCAATGTCTTTAAAGTGGTCAAATATTTAAAGCTGTGTCAGCGTCCCCAGCTGAACGGGGTCACCAAACGCATAAGCAAAACGCCTACTGTGGGGGCTGGACGGTGGGTTTCCGCAAAGAAAGCATGTGCCGGGCTGGTTACTGCAGCTCCTGGAGGGGGTAAGTAGGCAGGCGGAGAAAGGGAACCAGCAGCTCCGAGCTACTTGGTGTCTAAAGGCCTTTTCAAGGTTAGCCGCCAAAGGCAATTTTAAAATAATTGAGTTACCGTGGCGCCGGGGCAACAACTTTGTCACAGGTAGAGAAGCCATTTGGCAACAGGCAGCAAAGGTTGGGATGGAGGGTAACAAGAATGGAGTGTTTCCTGGGCTGGGGCCAGGCCTGGGCTTACTGAGCACCTGTAGATACGATGATGAGAAAGGAGCTCATAACCACCAGCTTTGCAGGAGGCTCTTCTAGCCTCTGGGGAGAGATGACCAAGAAAGCAGCCGAGAAACAGCAGGGCAGCTTTAATGTGAGAAAGTGTGCTGTGACAGTTTTTTTTTTTTCCTCCCCGAGACAGGGTTTTGCTCTGTTGCCAGGTGTAGAGTGCAGTGGCTTCATCATAGCTCACTGCAACCTCCAACTCCTGGGCTTAGGTGATCCTCCTGCCTCAGCCTCCTGAGTAGCTGGGACTACGGATTCGTGCCACCATGCCTGGCTAATTTTTCTTTTTTGTAGAGACAGGGTCTCACTATGTTGTCCAGGCTGGTCTCAAACTCCTGGCCTCAAGTGATCCTCCCGCCTTGGCCTCCCAAAGTGCTAGGATTACAGGCATGAGCTACCATGCCAAGCCCCATGACACTTTTAGGGATTAATAATTCAAAACACAGAATACAGGGTCTGAGCCATCTGAGGGGTCTGGTGAATGGGCAGGATCATATTGCCAGGGTTTCTTGCTGAGGACCCTCATGGGGAGTTTGTAAGCTGGGGTTCATTAACACCCATGGGGTCACTGGTAGAGTTCAGAGTAGGAAACCTCTTGAGTTGTATGCAAAATTGTGAATACAGTATAGGCATTTTTGGGTACAATTTCAGTAGCATCCATCAGATTCTCAAAGAGGACTAGGGCCTCAAAAAATACAAAAGAACCACTTGTTTGTCTGCTGTGGAAGGCCCTCCCCAACCTGCCCCAGCCCTTCTCTCCAGTGTATTTTTACCACCTCCCAACCCACAGCCTGGGGTCTGGGCACAGGATTTAGGTGTGGCTTCCTGAATGTGCTGTGCTAGTTCAGATTTCCTTGCCTTTGCCAGTGCTGCTCTGTCTTTGCCTCCTTGCCCACCTGCTGAACTCTTGCTCATTCTCCAAGACCCAGGTTAAGCCTAAGCCTTTGCTGACCCATCCCCTCTGGGCAGAGCTGACTGCCCCTTCCTTGGAGCTAGCATCAAACCTTAAACAGGTTTATTGGAACACTTACTACACAGCGTGTTGAAACTATTTATCCCTTTGTCTGTTTTACCCAGCAGACTAGGTACTTCTTAAGGGAAGGGGCTGTTCTATGCATTTCTGAATAAGCCTTTTGAGTGAACCTTTGATAAAATTTGTTAAATTGACCCAAATAAGCTGTTTCAACCAAAAGGGCCACAGCATGTAGATATTAATAAAAATAATCTTTAATTGTAGAAGACACAGATGGAAAGATATCCCATGTTCATGGACTGGAAGAATTAATATTGTCAAAATGTCTATAATACCCAAAGTGATCTACAGATTTAATGCAATCCCTATCAAAATCCCAATGATTTTTTTCACAGAAATAGGAAAAACAATCCTAAAATTCATATGGAATCGTAAAAGACCCCAAATAGTCAAAGCAATCTTGAGCAACAAGAACAAGGCTGGAGGCATCACACTTCCTGATTTCAAACTACATTACACAGCTATAGTAATTAAAACAATATGGTACTCGCATAAAAATAGACACATAGACCAATGGAACAGAATAGAGCGTCCAGAAATAAATCCACACATATATGGTCAGCTAACCTTCAACAAAGGTGCTAAGAATACACAATGGGGAAAGGACAATCTTTTCAATAAATGATGCTGGAAAAAACTGGATATCTACATGCAAACAAGTGAAGTTGGACTCATATCTTAGACCATGCACAAAAATCAATTGAAAATAGATCAATTACTTAAAAATCAGACCTGAAACCATAAAAATCCTAAAAGCAAACATAGGTGAAAATCTCCTTGACATTAGTCTTGCCAATGATTGTTTTGGATATGACACCGAAATCACAGGCAACGAAAGCCAAAATAAACAAGTGGAACTACATCAAACTCAAAAGCTTTTGTATAGCCATCAACAAAATGGTAAGGTAACTTAGGGAACTGGAGAAAATATTCGCAAGCCATGTACTTGATAAGGGATTAATATCCAAAATATATGAGAAACTCCTACAACTTAATAGCAAAACAACAAATAACTTGATTAAAAAAATGGGTAAAGGACCTGAACAGACATTTCTTCAAAGAAGACATATAAACAGCCAACTGGTGTATGAAAAGATGCTCAACATCACTAATCAGGGAGATGCAAATCAAAACCACAATGAGCTGTCATTTCACACCTGTTAGGGTGGCTGTAATAAAAAGAACAAAGGATAACAAGTGTTGGCAAGGATGTGGAGAAAAGGGAACCTTGGTACTCTGTGGCTGGGAATGTAAATTGGTACAGTCATTATGGAAAACAGTCAAAAAATTAAAAACAGAACTACCCTGTGGTCCACCAATCCCACTTCTGGGTATTTATCCAAAGGAATTGAAGTCAGAATCTTGAAGAGATACCTGCACTCCCATGTTCACTGCAGCGTTATTCACAGTAGCCAAGACGTTGTCGATCAGTGGGTGAATGAACTAAAGAAACTGTGGTATAAAAGTACAATGGAATATTATGCAACCTCATAAAAGAAAGGAATCCTACCTTTGCGACAACAGGGATGAACTTAAGCGAAATAAGCCAGGACAGAAAGACAAATTCTGCATGACCTTCCTTACGTGTAGAATCTAAAATAGTCATCTTGTAGAAGCAGAGAGCAGAGTGGCGGTCGCCAGGGACTACAGCCAACAGTACTGTGCTGTGTACTTAGAATTTGCAGACAGGGTTGTGTTCTTATGTTGTCTTACCACACATACAGGAAAATAATAAAAATAAAGGAGCAAGAGAAACTTCGGGAGGTGACGGATATGTCTGTGGCCTTGGTGGTGATGGTTTCACTGGTGTATACTTGTCCCCAAACTCACGGAGCTGTATGCATCAAATACGGACAGCTTTTTACATACCTCGATAAAGTGGTTAAAAATACTCTCTGTTTCAAACCTAGAAATTTCAGCACTGCTGGTATTAGGAAGTTGTGCCTCTCCACCCCTCCTTCCCACTACGGACATGTCCTTGGGTTTGGAACAGGCTGTTTGTGCCACCAGGGGACAAGGAAGGGAGATCATTACTGTGGGCCATCAGAGCCCTTGTCCTAATGCAGGGGTAGAGGTTAAGCCTGGAAACAGAGGGTTGGGAAGGATGAACAGAGAGGTGTTCACTGAAACCGTATTTGGCCCTTGTCACCAAGAGGTGGGAAGGAAGAAGCTGCAATACAAGGGGAGGAGGGACCAAGGCTTGTTGAGCACGGCCCAGGCTCCCAGTGTGGTGCTCGATGTGGTACGTCGTCACCACAACCCTGAGCTGGGGGTTCCTGTGTTCTCTAATTCGTGAATGGGGACACTGATGCAGAGGTGGCACAGGTGGCTGAAGGCCTCACAGCCGGTCACAGGCAGGGTCAGAACTTGCTGCAGTGGTCCCTTTGCACATCTGGGCATTGCTGTCTCCCGTGGCTGTGTTGGGGCATCATCATGGCGCCTGAGCAAACCGGAGGGGCCCGGGCCTGGCGTGCAGGGTGCGCGGCCCCCGCCTCTGGTTCTGCAGCGCACGAGAGTTCGGCCAGTGTCAAGCACTGTTGTGTGTCTCTTTCCATGAGTCCTTTTGTTGTCAAACTAGAAATGGGGTTGTGCTCACTCAAAACCACCATATCTCTAGTCTTTAGAAGGTTCTTTGGACAAAACTGTATTAAGTTAATTTAATTGAAGATTATTTTCCTATGATAAATTTTTCCTCATTATAAAATGATGATATATGCTCATTGAAGAGAGTTTAAAAAATACAGTGAGGCAAATGGAAGAGGATGGGAGTCATCCGTAATTCTGTTGTGTATGATAATAATATCAATAATAATAATCACATGTATTAAGTGATTACTGAGTTGAAAGCACTATTCTGAGTGTTTTAATGCACCATTATTAATCCTTTGTTATGAATGAGGAAAACAGACTCAGAGAGATTGAGTAACTTGGCGAAGGTCACACAGCCAAGAAATGATAAGATTTTAACATACACCGTTTGACTTGAGGGCCAAGGCTCCTAACTCCCTCTGTCTTGTGTGAAACAGCAATGGCAATAAATTTTGAAAGGGAGGAGTTGAAACTGTTATATTAAGTTCTGCCTCCACCGGAATCCAGAAGTTTTGATTATAATTGTCAGGTAGGGACCACTAGTTTCAGGACTCTTTAGATAACAACACCTAGAGGTTCTTTAACTCAGGCTTTACGAAGACAGAGAGTTGTTAAGAACGGCTGACACATGCTCCACGATGAGAACTTTACTCAGCGTCACCATGTGCTCACAGGCATGAGCGAAGGATGGAACGCAGTCCCCTTCCCTCCTCAGCAAGAGAAACAGCTCCGGCCGGGTTGCCGCACCCCTGTCCTGTGGTCTCTGCCTTGTGGCCTGGTGCCCCACGGTGTGGCTGAGCACCCGCGGCTTCTCCCCTTGGTGTCCCCAAGGCTAATGACAAAGAGTCCGTGGTCTTCATGGGTTGATCCAGGTGTTGACCCTGAGGCTCAGCAGGTCTGTGTTCCTAAGGGGTCCCCTGGGGCCGCATCCCTGATGGGGGAGCCGTGTGTGGAGGGGCCAGGAGGTTCTAGCAGGCAGGGGCCCTTGCTGAGAGCTGCCCTGACAGCATTAGCTCCGCCATTCCTGCGGAAGCCGTTTGTCCCATGCATGTGGGTTTGCTCGCGTAGTCTCACTTAGGGTCCTGGGCGTAGTTCTCAGGACTGCACCTCAAGAAAGGTGGCCCAAAGCAAGATCTGGTCCAGAGAAGTGATTGGGAGTATTATTCAGTTTGGAGCGATTCCATCTAGAATGGCAAAGGGCTTCCTGAGGGACCGAGCCTGCCTGTGTCGTTCCGGGTGGTGGGGCCTGCGCCTGCCACTCCCACAGCGATTCCTTCTCCCTAGGGATCCAGAGGAAGGGGATGCGGTCCGGATGGGAGTCCAGCACCGTGAGTGGGGCTGGGCACGGCATGTCCCCACGGGAGTCCTGTCACACAGAATGTGCCCAAGGTGAGGGGTGTCCAAGGTGAAGGACAAACATACAGTGCAAGGAGAGGGCCTGCGTCCTGGCTCAGCTCCCCCATTAACCTTGAGTTCCTCAGCACTCTCCTTCCTGAGTTGCAGACCCCCTGCCCCCACCTTCCAAAGTCCCCTACCACCGTGTGGCTGCTATGAGTAAGGATGGAACTTGTCAGGGGCTTCAGGTCTCCGTGGATGGGCATGAAATAGAAATGCAAGAAGGCGATTAATCATCTTGCTAGAGGAACCCATGTGGCTTTGGTACCTCCCTAATCCCACCGGGTTCTGGGACTGGGCGCAGCGTCAGAACAGCTACGTTAGGGCGGAGGGGGCGGGTGTTGGCATTGCCTGACCGTCCGGCTTAAAGCTCTCGCACGCAGAGCGCTGTGTGCCTCCCCTGGCAGCCTGCCCCTGGGGCTCTGGCAGCGTTTCCTCTACACGCTCGTGCCTTGCATGCCTCAGTGCCTTTGCACGGGTGTCCCCATCTGCGTGAAATCTTCTTCCCTTCCCGCCACTCATCCCCAGGAGACCGCTCAGTCGTCATCCCCTCCGTAAAGCCCCACCTGGGAGCCTTTCCTAGACATCGTCATCCTCCTCTCTGCCTCTACTGGGGCTCTTAGTGGCTGTGCCGCTAGACTGTGAGCTCTGGGTGCCAGAGACCTTGGCTGGGCATCTTTGGACGACTCGGTCCTAGCACACGGTGACCACAGCAGGGGGCTGGGTGGCAGCGAGGGTAGGGCTCAGTCAGAATCTGGTGGGAGGTGACCAGACGTCCACACAGGCATGAAGTTTCCCCAGCACTGTCGAGGCAGCAATCAGATGAGCGGAGGAGGAAGGTGTTGGGGGGCTGGAGAGAGAGAGTGGGGCTGAGCGGGGAAGACGTCCTGTTGTTTCCAGCCATTCAGGAATGTTTTTGTTCTGACATAAACATTTGGTTTTTCCGCAGAAACATCTGCCATGGGAAATCAGAAAATCTTTCTTAGGGAGGGACCAGACATTACACGAGCTTGTCATTATTATTTTTTAATTAAAAGACAGCAACTGCCTAGTGTTTGGTAAATTCAGGCCCCTCCCCATGGGTCTACTAATATGCTGAAATCTGGGTTTAATGTGCTGAATTTATTTTTTATAAGAATCTGTTACTGAACCTGCTCGGTAGGAAGAGCCTTGTTAGAGCTTTAAGAAACTTCTCATTAGCGGGATAAATGTGCCGGATGCGGGGGGAGCGTGTAGCCCGGTGCTGCTGGGTGCCTGCCAGGGTGTGCGGGGCTGCCGGGCTGGGTGACTCCCAAGGGCTGCTGTGGGTGTGCACGTGCAGGGCCAGGACGCTGGGGAAAGGTGTGCATGGCCACCCTGCTCCAAGCCTGCGGGTAGAACACCTGTTCCTGGCACTGGCTGTGGTGCAGGCTTGCTGGACCCCCAGGCCCTGCTGTCTCCCTTGCACTGCCTGGCACCCGGGAGCTCCCACTGTGTGGGCTACACACACCATGCCACTTGTAAATGCTGGCCAGGACAGTGGGTGTGTAGGGGAGGACCCAGTGCCACGGATGCACAGTGAGAGATCTTTAATTCTGATTGGGGCTTGCGGGGGAGCAAAGATGCGCAGAGTAGCTTGCACTGGCTGGAGCTGTGCGACCAAAAGGCCAGGGGATTCCAAGCAGAAGGAACGGCCTTGCCAGGCATGGTGGCAAGGAAATGGGAGGCGTGGTCAGAGAAGGGCAGGCCGCCTCGCTCGGCTGGACAGCTCACTTGCAGGAGGAGTTGGGGGGGAGATGACGCTGGCCTTGCCGGGGGCTTTAGACTCTCTCTTCTAAGCAGTGGGCTTTAAGAGAGAGGATCATATGATCCCTTTGACGTTTTGGGAAGAGTACTCCCCTGGCAGCCAGGAGGCCAGTGGAGAGTGGAGCATCTGCCACCTGTATGGAACTCCAGAGCAGCACCCTGGGGCAGAGGCACACCCTTGGGCCCCGTCCCTGCCCCCCGGCTCCAAGATCCCTTCATTTTATAGAGAGGACACCAAAGTCCTGAGAGGTCAGTGATTTATCAGAAGTCACTCAGCAGAGGTGGCCGAATTCGCAGGGGAGAGAGGGCTCCCTCGCATAGGACGGCATCTGCTCGGGGCACATATTCACCCCAAGAGCCCGAGACCATGCACTGCCTGTCTGACAGGTGGGCCTGGCGTGGCCTTGGGTGGTGCGTGGCCAGGTCTTCCCTCTTGCCGGCTTTGTCATCCAGGCAGCTGTGGGACCCGGGGGCTCTGAAGGATGCTCTGTTGCTGGGCTGTTTCTTATCGGAAGAAACAGGTCCCCAGGTGGTACAGTTAGACAGTTGATGTGGACAGACACAGGCTAACAAGGAGTGACACCATTGGGGGGCGCTGCAGCACACCCCTGTGAAGGCCCCTTTCCTGTGAGAGGGCGTGAGGGGCAGACAGGGTGGGCAGGCGCAGCGAGCACCCTCCCTGGGCCTGGCTAGGTGGTGTGCAGTGAACCGCGGCTCGGCTCACATGGCAGCTGGGGACCAGACGAGTGGAGGCCAAGGAGGGCCAGCTTGGGAGCCGCTGGGGGAGCTGCAGCGAGGGGAGTGGGGAAGGTGGGCAGCTGCGGCCACGAGGGAAGGCCAGGAACCCTCTGGTGGACAGAGCCCCTAGGGACCGAGGACTCAGCTCACCTGCCAAGGCTGCCGCCAGCCTATGTGGCCCCTTCGTAGCATTTAGCAAAAAGCTCCCCCTGGGTATTGAGGTGTGAAGATGGGAGGTTGACAACAGCTTCAGCCATTTTATTGTCAATAAATTGGCTTTAATCAACTAAGCCAGTTCGAGTTGGGTTTTCTGTCACTTGCAGTGGGTTTGGTTCTAAGTGTAATGAAAAGCCATTAAACGATTTTGAGCAGAGGAAGCGACAGGGTCTGATTTACATTTTAACAAGATCGCTGTGGCTGCCACGGGGCAATGGGCTGTGGAGGGCGAGAGGGGGACGGAGGCCACCAGGGGGCTGGCCCGGTGCAGGGGAAGGGGCTGCACTTCAGGTGGTCGCAGGTGGACAGAGGCACCGAGTCGTGGTGTGTGTTGGATGAGTATCTGGGACCGCCGCTGGGGGCCTGGGAGGGAGAGGCAGGATCAGGGTCTGCAGTGGCTGGGCAGAGGGGGCTGTGAGGTGACACTGACTGGGGGAAGGGGGAGCTTCGGGGATGTGCGTGGGAGGGCTCGGGGATCTCTTTTGAGCAGATGCTGATTAGACAGCTAAGCAGAGCCATGAGGCCAGCAGTTGGATATCATCCGTGTCTTGCCCAGGTGAAAGGCCAGGGCTAGAGACAGAATCTGGGAGTCTTCAGGGGCTGGGGGCGGGGGGAGAGTGAGAGGTAAGGTAGAGAGGAAATACAGATACTGAGAAGAGGGCTGAGCACAGGGTCCTGGGGTAGGCCAGTATTCAAGTCAGGCAGGCGTGGACACGGAGCAAGAGTGGCCAGAGAGAGAGGAGGCCGGCAGCAGTGTGGTGTCACCGCAGCACAGAGAGGCTGGGGAGGGAGGGAGAGTCAGATGTGTCCCTCAGTGTTGCTGGGGAGTCACACGGGAGAATGCAGACATGAGTGAGACTCGGCAACATGGTGGTCGTCAGTGACCTTGATGAGAAGTGACTGAGGAGCGGGGAGAGGAGAGGGACGGCAGTGAGCAGAGTTCTCCTGTGAGCAGGAGAGAAACAGAGCAGCGGCTGGAGGAGAATGTGGAGTCGAGTGAGGGCCTGTTATTTTCAGAGACAGGAGATGGCAGAGCATGAGTGTGTAGCGGTGGGAATGATCTAGAACGGGGGCATACGAGGACAATCTGGTGGGGGAGACTTCCAGAACGAAGGCCTTGGAACAGGGAGGGGTTGGGACCCAGGAGACAAACGGTTTGGCCTCTGATGGGAGCAGGAACACGTCTCCCACCCCAGATGGGGGGAGGACAGAGAATGGGGGGGGCAGAACAAGGGGGTCTGCAGATTTGGTCGTGGGACACTAACAAGTTCCTCTTTGCTTGTTTTCCCAATGGACTAAGACACAAGGCAATGGGCTGAGTGTGCTGGAGCTAAGAGGAAAAGCATAACGAACGTCACAGCCCAAGGGAGGCGGGGACAACTTTGCTGGGATCTGTAGGAGGGTCACAGGGCACCATTGAGGGCCCAGTGGAAGCTTGTGGTTGGTTATAGTTGAAAGTGCAAGTAGTCAACCAGGTTTTGTGGTTCTCTCCAGAAATGTTCAGTTGCTGGCGCAGGCACGGAAAGGATGGGTAGCAGGGTTACGTGGCTTTGGGACTTAGCAGGTGGGAATGGGGATTTGGGATTGTCGGCCAACAGGCCGTAGGTGGAAGGTGCAGATGAGGCTGCCTAGAGAGCTTGTAGAGTGAGGGAACAGGGCCAGTGGTCGCGCCCTGACAGTCAGTATTGGAGGCGAGCGGAGAGGAGAGGAGGAGACCGAGGAAGCCAGGAGAGGTAGTGCTGTGACACCCAGAGGAAGGAGAGTGGGAGCGGCCAGCCCTGCCACATGCCACATGCTTCCAAGAAGTCACAGCAGGCGGGAGGGGTGGGGGTGGGCTAGAGTGAAGAAGGGGAAGGAGGCAGTGGAGGCAGAGAGGGCTTCAGCAGGGATTACCAGTCTTTGAACCTGAGGAACTTGACCTGGGCCTGGAGAAATGAGAAATTGGCTAATTTTCCAAGAGGCTATAGGGAAAAGAAGGCATGACCTGAACTTGGGGGCTCTATCTGCAGCCAGTAGGCTGCACTGGGCTTCCCCAGGGCCCGGAGCTGTGAGCAAGAGAGCCCTCCGGACCTGGAGAGGCGAGAGAAGTTAAAAGGGCTCAGGGGACAGGCAGGGAGCGAGCACTACGGTACTGCTGAACCTGGAGCCAGCGAGTAACCGTAAATTGCCTGCCCTATGTCACTCGGCCCGGTGATTTCTCCCTCTGCGGCGAAGTAGACTGTGCTCTCTCAACACTGACACAGTGGAGGAGGGGCGGGGGAGCGCTGGGAAGGTCCGAGTCCCAGGGTCAAGGTCGGGCTTTAAAACAGAGAAGCCACTTTGCAGGCTGGTGCAGGAGTGACCAGGGTGGATTTGAGGGCACTTAAATTTAAGGGTAATGTTAAAGGTTGAACACACACCCACACCCACAGTATCTGGCGTAGGCTGTGCTGTAGGAACCCATAAGGCTGTACAAAAGAAAGGCAGATGAATATATGAAGTTTAAAAAACTGGAGTCAGGCCCAAATGGGACCAGCAGAAATATCTGTGAATCTACAGATGAGTTTTTGAGCCCAGGATACCATGGCAGAGATAGTTTGTGTTTAGCCCTGGATAGTGGGTGGTGGCAATTAATTATTCTCAGCCACAAAAGCCCTTACAGCATCTCCCAGAGTGTTAATTCTGCCATCTCTTTTGGGGTCCAAGTAGAAGTAAGGTCTCAGCACTGGACGACAGTGTCTCCCATCCTTGCAGCCCCTGCATGGGCTCCTGGCTCTACTTAGGTTCTGTTTTTCTCCGAGTTTCTCTCCACACTCCCCAAACTGGTGCGTGGTAGAAAGTCAAGTGGAGAGGTCTGGCTTCCTTTCCCTTGCCAGTCCGTGAGAGTCGGGCTTACTTGGAGAGCCTCGTGCATCTGCTCCCCTCTTTCCATATGAAGAATGTCTGCTCCGTTAGGGGGGTGTTGGGAAGACAGCAGGAGAGGAGGCGGGGAGGGGGGACCACAACCACCCTGCACTCAGGCATCCTGAAAAGGTGGTCCCCAGAAGTCCACGGGATGGAGCTGGTTGCTTCTGAAGCATGTGAGACACTAGGAGCCTCTCTGCAGCCCCAGCCCACAAGGCACTGCCCACGTGTCCTCCAGACCATGCAGCGTGGGTCACAGTGCAGTTGTCGCTGTGCTATCTACCCGTCTCTCCCATGACTGCGTGCCGAACTCCCGCACAGGGAGCCAGTGAGCACCGGGAAGCCCTGTGCTGTTGGCAAATGATTCCAAGTGCAGAGCCGAGCAAGTGGCTTCCTGTCATGCATTAGGGCTGGGAGCTCTCCTGCTTGGGTGGGGAACCAGAAGCCACTGGGAGGATGAGAAGGAGGAGAGCGTCTCTGGAGCTGAGAGCAGGTACAGGCCTGGCTTTTGTTTCTCCAAGTCTGATTTGCATCGGGGTTGCTAAGAAAGCTTTCCACTGGACTGCTTATTTACTTGATTCGCTGAGCCAACACTCAGGCGCCTTCTCATCCTCTCTCAGTAAAATCCACTCTGGGGCCCAGGCTGCTGCCAGATGCTCACAGCGGGCATGCTTCCCCTCGCAATCCACCTGCCTTTCCGACATGCCCACTTCTGGGCGGTTTCTTATGTGGCAAATGGAATTGAGAAGCGCCTAGCGGTGGAGATGGGAGGAGGGCAGGGAGAAGGCCCTCCCCACGCCCAGGGAGGCTGTGAGTGGCAGAAAGGATGAAGCTCCTTTTACCTCCCTCATCCTGAGAGGCCTGGGGGCTTCTTCCCACTGTCATTGTTATAGATGCCCCTGCCCACCGGGAATCACGGCCATGCTGGGGCAGTGTGTCTTGGGGACAAAAGAAACTGCCTTGCCTTGGATGTGACAACCGAGGCAACGGCAGTGTTTGCACAGGCCCTTCCTTCCCATCATGCACGGGTCACATTTCTGTTTATTAATAAATTGGCTGTTGGCTACTTGAAACCAATTTTCTCATAGAAATACATTTTCAGGTGGGGTTGAGGTTACCATGCCAGCACACAGAGATCTGTTTAACGTGGATTAAAGTAAATTATCTGACGGTTGGAAGGGGCAGGTCTAGGTCAAGGCTTAACTTGAGAGAAGGTGGGGGGTGCGTAGGGTGAGCCTGGGAGAGAGGAACGTCATTGCCACTGGGCCCTGTAATGAGCTGTCCAGGAGAGGGTCCATGCATTCATTCACACAGTCATTCATGCATTAATTCATGATTCCTTTATCTCACGCCCCATACCCGATTCCTCAACAACCTGGTTTGTTCTACCCTCAAAATATGCCCGGGATCTAACCGCTTGTCACCTTGTGCTAGCTCCCGTCCTGACCACCACCACCCTCTCTGCACCCCCCACAGTCTGTTCTGCACGTCACAGTCAGAGCCAGCCTTTTAAAATGCAAGTCAGATCAAGTCATTCCACAAGGACAGCTCAAAGTGCTTCCAGGAGACAGCGCCTACCCACCCCCTGCCCCCTCCCCAATCAATGCCACTTACCTCCTGCACAGAGAGGTGGGGGTTAAGGTTTCTCGGGCACCGCTGCCTTCTTTTGGATCATCCTGATGTCCTTGCAGCCCACCCGCTCTCTCTAAGTTCCCGGGTTCCTCGATATGCTGGATAAGGCCTGTCTTGGGAATGGTTTAACCCCTACCCTTTGCTTTGGGAGGGAAAAAAACTGCACCCTCCTCTCACCTCCTGCATATACACAAGAGGAACACTTAAAAATAAAAACCTGTGCTCTATAGGTTCATAATTACAGTAATCCGTCTCCTCCCCGCTCCTTGGTTAATTGTGACTGGCAGTCACATTCCCACCCCCGTGTCAGTGGAGCTCGACTCTGTGTGCTGGGCCTCTCCTGCCTCCTCATTAGTCACTGTCCCTCCCTGTCCTGCCACCCTTACCTAGGTCCCGGCCTCCCTGCCCGGACCATCCAGGCTCCTCCTGCCCATGGAACGGACTGACCTCTGACCCCTGCAGAGTTGTCCTGACCGTGGCTTCAATTACCCTGACTCGGGGCAGGCAGCTTGTCCTTGGAGGTGCTTGAGGACAGCATCCAGGGACTCAGGGCTGAGTGTCTTTCTCTCGTGGCTCCGTCAGCGTGTTCCTGGGCCTCGTTTTATGACCACATAGAATTTGGGGACTGGAAGAGCTTGAGCAGGTCATTTTGTTCCTCCCTCCCCTCTACTGTCCCTCTCTCCTTTGAGGACTCCCATGTTCGGTGAGTTGTCCTTTACCTCTACCTACAGTCTCCCTGCTGCAGGCTCTAGTTCTGCCACGTCGGGGGGCGGGGGGTGGTGGAGGGGGGAGAAAGCCGTACCTCTCGCCGCCCCGGCTCCTCTCAGGCCGTGCCTGCCCCGGCTGCCGCTGTCCTGCCCGCCGCAGCCTCTGCTCCGGACCACTTGTTTACAGTTGCCCAGCCTCCCAGCTGTCTGGGCGATGGGAGTACCCAGCCAAGACAATCTGAATTAATTCTGCAAGTATAATTTCATCAGACGACCTATCAAGCTCTTCCCTAAATCAAGACATCTCGTGTGTGCCCTGAGTCCATTCATCACGTAAGTCAGCCCCTGAAATACCAGCCGGCTCAGGCCAGAATGTCAGCTTTCTTGTCTGAAGCCAGAAGGGGTCTTCTTTATGCCCAGATCTGCCACCGAGAGGCTTCTTACTGTCTGCTCTTTTGCTGGTAATAACCTCAAGAAGGCATCAGCGGTAGTCGTCCGAGTGAAGGCACCTGGAACAGAATCCCTGTTTTGGTGCTTATTAGCTGTGCCACTTGGAGCAAGTTACTTAACCTCTCTGAGCCTCAGTTTTCTTATATGTAAAATGGAAATGGTATTTACTTTAGTGGGCTGTTATGAGGTTAAATGAGACAAACCTACATTAAATGTCTGTAGCATAGTAGGTGCTATAAATGTAAGCTCCTTTGCTCCCCCACATGCAGTCAGTTAAAAACTCCTCACATGTTCTCAGTTCAGACTGTTGTGCTGATATAGAGGCATTTATACACAAAATAACTGATAGAAAATAAACAAGTGAGTAGATTATATACAAGTGACAGTTCCATGTATTTAGTTGATAGAGAGGCTTCAGGGGACATTTTCAGTTCACATAGAAAGAACGTGGGCAAGAGTGTTCACCTTCCAGACATGGTGTGTGTTGCATAGGTTGGTCTCTCCCTTGCACCTTCCTCTTTCTCTTGCTCTGACTCCTCACCTGTGAGTATTTGGTTTCACAGAGACTTCTGAGATGCTTGTTAAGGACTCACCATGGTGATGCTGAAGGACCCGCCCGCATTTTTTTACTGTGTTTACTTTTCTGGCCACCTTCCCAGGCAGCCCCCGACCAGAGCCATTTAGGACCAGGCAGAGGGAGGTGGAGAAGCTGGGGGTTAGTTGCTGACAACTTAGACGATGACTCCTTCCAGAGAAGTCCTTAGGCTACATAGTGGCAATTCTGCTCTAAGCCTGGCCTCATGGGAGCTGAGGAAGTGAGGTCCTCAGGCCCCCAGGAATAGCTCTGGAGGGGCCCAGACTCTGAGCTCCCCTACCTTCTTGGCTGTGAATGAGTGAGGCCTGTGGGCATGAGCACCCCAGTGATGGTCATCCTTTGCTTGCTCCAGGCAGAGCCTATTCCTGTCCACCAGGGACTCCCAGTCCTGACCAGTTGTGGTGAATTACACACTGTAATCTGTATTTTCTCTGGCATTTCAGGAGAATGTAACTTACCTTTTTAGCACCAAAACTTGAAAAAATCATTTTGGCTAGTTTAATGACATATTTCCATCCAAATGAACATAAAAAATTTATGACTCCTACGCATGCTTTTTTTTTTTTTGTGACAGGGTCTCACTGTCGCCCAGGTAGGGGGTAGTGTTGTCATCATAACTCACTGCAACCTCAAACTCCTCGGCTCAAGTGATCCTCCTGCTTCAGCCTCTGGTGTAGCTGGTACTACAGGTGCATGCCAAGATGCCCAGCTAATATTTTTTCTATTTTTTTGTAGAGATGGGATCTCGCTCTTGCTCAGGCTGGTCCCGAACTCCTGGCCTCATGCAGTTCTCCTGCCTTGGTCTCCCAAAGTGCTGGGATTACAGGCGTGAGCCACCATGCCAGAACTGCATGCTTTCTTAAACAGCATGCACAGAATATTATTTGGCTTTCATTTCTCAGGGTCATTATTATAAATCAGCTGTTACCCTGTGCTCTAATGAATAGGATACCCGCAGGGCAAGTAGGCTATTCTGTTTTTCCCCACACCAAGTAGCCTAAGACTGCTGAACTTTGTGAGTTCTTTATCCATTTTTATGTTTTCCTCTTTTACTTTATCAGTCGCTTCTTACTTTTGCCAGAATTCTTGCCTCTTCTGTGTTCTGCACTAAATGCAGGCCTAAGAGGGTCTCTCTGGTTCCTTCTGAGGTCTTTTTGTTTCCTTCTCTATCTCAGGACAGAGTTGAGTCCCTAAGTAGGTGGTGTTCCTGTACCACCTCGTATTGGTGCTGCACTGTTTTGAATATATGCCCGTTTTCCAAGCAGATGTTAAGATCCATCATAGACAAGGGACCTCACCTCCCGTTTGTCATGCTGTCCACCCGGCAGTGCTCTGGGTGTGTCAGGGACCCTACACAGTGTACACACTGAATTTACAATGAGTCTACTTCACAATGAGATATGGAATTCAACTGAATACAGTATGGATACGGTGTACACAGAGCTGTACTGCCAGACAGCAAGCGTGTTTCCATCAGGCACAGAAAAGAGACTGTATGATAGTAAGAGTTAGTCAAATCGAGGTTGTAATTTTAGCTCCTCCATTTACTAGTTGGTGTGCCTCAGTTTCCTCATCGATAAAATGGGATAATTATAGTGGCTACCTCTCGGGGATGTGAGGATTCAATGAGATCACGGCTGTTAAAAGTGCTTAGCACGATACCTGGCACGTAATAAATGCTCTGATGTTAACAACAATAATGAAAAAGCTCAAATGTCTGGTTTGGGGATGGCATGAACTGTGGGGGACTTTCTGTGGGCCCCTCCCGTCTGCCAAGGACTTCATCCCCTCCCCCGCTCCTTCCATGCCTCTGGGAAGATCTTTATTTGGCCTCAGCCCTAGATGGCTATTAATGCGGAAATGTTAGGGCTGGAGATTTCCACAGCCTTTGAATAATAGACATTTG
Source organism: Lemur catta (assembly GCF_020740605.2). Lineage (NCBI taxonomy): Eukaryota > Metazoa > Chordata > Mammalia > Primates > Lemuridae > Lemur > Lemur catta. The sequence continues at coordinate 19,955,045 of NC_059134.1, read as the reverse complement.
GAAAATTAAATATTTCTGTCAAGTGTGCCATAAATCTTGGCAGTTTAGGAAGGTGAGAAATTAAAATCGCAAAACAGCCAGGGAGGGAGTGAGCCCGTCCGGTCCCCCGTGCGTGGTCTCTGGGTGGGGACGGAGATGGGGGCGGCAGGACTGGTCCCAGGGCCGAGGGGCAGCTGGGGGAGGTGGGCTGCTACAGGTCATCCGCTTGGCAGTCTCTGAAGAGCAGAAGGTTTTGAGGGAGCGAGCGCTCCTGCCTCCTGTTCTAGATCTGCGTCAGGGCGGCCGGCTGGGCTTCAAGCCGTCCTCCCCCTCCTCCCCTTCGTGCCTTGGCCTTCCTTCCCACCTGCCACCAGCAAGGCCTCTCCCGTCCCCTGACTCAGAGGATGCAACGTGGTGCTGCTGACAAGGCAGCGTGACACATTCCTTCGGGGTCCGCACCGGGGCAGCCTATTGTGGGACTCCCCAGGGTACCCTGTAGGTAACTCCCAATCTGGCAAAGGCAGAAGCCATGAGAGGGTCTCCTGCACGGAGAGGGTCTCCCAGACCACACACAGGGGGCAGCCTATGTGTCCCTAGGGGTCAGGAAACAAAAGAGAAGGTGAACTGGGTGAAGCCTCTTTACCTCCTTCCAGAAGAACATGACCACACCTCATCTCCTTCCTCTCCTCTCCCAAAGATGACCCAGAGACACACAACCGCCCTCGGTCTTGTCTGTTTCTGTTTCCTGCCTTCTCACCCATTCGTACGTGAGGATTTGACTCTCGAGAGATGTGCTGTATACGTCTGATGCTGGGATCATGACTTAGCCACCAGTTCTTAGGGGCCCACTTGAAAAGGGCTACAAATAAGCCAAAGCACATCCAGGAGGGAATGGCCCACGGTAAAGAGCCTCAGAAGCATGTCGTGTTCCTCCTCTCATCATTCATTCACTCAACAGCCGACAATAAGTGGTTGGGATGAGCCACATGTGCTAGACGCTGAGCAAATGCAAAGAATAAAGGGGAGAGTCTGCTCACTACGTCCCGGGTACTGTGCTAAATCCTTTAAGCACATGAATTCATTTAGCCCTAACAGCCTTAAAATATTATTATGACCTACATTAATACGGAATCTGTGATTCAGAGATATTAAGTGATGTCCCAGATGGAAGAGCTGAGAATCACACTGACATCTGACTAACCCCAGTGCTGAGACATTTAATCACTTGCCAATGAAGCCTTGTTGAAAAGTCAGCAGGGACCTGGGCCTTACCCCTAAGGAGCTTGCAGTCTCTTGAAGGAGCAGATGGGTATATCTAGGGGCTAACTCAATCTAGGATTGATGGCAAGGAACTACGGAGGGCTTCCAGGAGGAGGTGATGCCTGAGCTAATCTGGAAGGATGTACAGAAGGAGCCAGCCAGGGGAAGAAAAGGAGTTAGGATGTCATGAGGCTGGGGAAGAGTTTGCACAAACATGCAGAAGTGAGTGAAGACTTGGGTTTGGGTCAAGACAAGCAGGCTGCAGCCAGGGTGCAAGCGGAGGGAGAAGAAGCTGGAGAGGTGACACTAATCAGGTTATGGAGGGCCCTGTATATCAGGCTAAGGGCTCCAGGAAGCCGCTACGGAGATTTATACAAAAGGGAACAGGTTGAGATCCTCTGGTAGTGGTAGGGCAGCATTAGTGAGAAATGCGTGGCTTTAACTAAGGTCTGGAAGTGGACTAATTTGAGAGACCCTCTAGAACGTAGAAACAACAAGACTTAGTAATGATTGGACATGCGGGTGTCACGTGTGTGGAGGAGTTGGGTCTGGGGACTGGAATGGGCAGCGAGTCCTCAAATATGCAAGGTCCAGCTGCTTGGTGGCAGTGAGGGACCCCACTTTGGCCTTATGTGGATGAAGGAGCTGCATGGTGACCACTGGGTTGTGGGATGCATGTGACTATTGAGATGTCAGTCATGCAGGCAGGCACCCAGCTGGCCTAGCTCCCAGGAACTGGGCTGGTGAAATGTGCCTCTCCACCTCATCCTGTCCCCAGGCAAACCTGGGAATGGGCTCCCTTCTTTGTAGGTTGCAGAGGAAATAGACTTTCTCTGTTAGAAATATGGACAATCAATGTCTACTATTGGCCTCTTTTCCCGTGTGGTCTAGGGATTGCTTGGCCAGTAAGCGTTGCTTTTGGGTGTAGCTTCTCTTGGGATACTGGCTGTTTGGAAAGCAGCTGCTTCAGAAGAACTATGGATCCCCAGGGGGTGTTTCCAGGTTCCCCCACACCCCAGCTTCTCTGGGCTCTAAAGAACAACTTCTGGGGCCTGCATGAACCTGGTGCCCAAGGACAAGCTTGTAAAGGAGACACAATAAACCCTAAAATTTTTGGTCCCTGGGAAGGAAGCAGGGTGGACAGCAACCTTAACTTTTTGGAGTGAAATGTGAAGTTTTGAAAACTGAGGACTAAAAGCTGAGTTCAATCTTGGGCCAAGCTAGGTCAAGGGCTGGGAGAAAGCCACAGTCGCAGTTCTTAAGGGTACTGCTGGGATGGGTGGGTTATGTTCAGCACCCAGCTGGTCTTTCCCCCAGCTATAAGACCCAGGCACTGCTGCAACTCTGTGCTTTGGGCCTCCTCCATCCAAGGAAATGAGGTGTGGCCCCCCGAGTTATAGGGCTCCGAATCCCCTCCACCTGCTTTCTCGCTTGCTGTTTATGCTCCTGGATTCCTCTTCGCACAGCCAGTGACGCCGGAGGGCCTGCACTTCATCTTTCCATCCTGGACTAGGTGCTCTCAGCTTCTCAAGAATTTAATGCAAGATCCCGCCTTTTAAAGGCTGGGGTTTGGGTGGGGGGATCGCGAGCGAGCGTGTGCAGCGGGAAAGTTGGGGTGGAGGAGGCGATGTCCGGGAGGAAGGGCCCAGGGCCTGGGCGCGCGGGCGGCGTTAGGCCCTGGAGCCCGCAGCGCGGCTCCCTCTCCCACGTGTGCGCTAGGCCTTGGTTACTCTGGCAACTAGCCCGCTCAGGCGACACCAGGCAGCTGAATCCAGCCCCTTGTTACGGGGGAAAATGCTCTCATTGAAGCGCCGGAGCGGAGCTTCTGCCTTTTTTAGTAAGCGGCGCCACCAGCTTCCATTTGTAAACTTATTAGTGTGCGCGTGGGGAGAGGGCCCGCGAGTCCGGGAGTGGGCGACGGCCGCCGCATGCTGATCAGGGGCGCCCTGACCCCGCTCCGCCCCCGCAACGCCCCTGCCTGCCACCTGGCCCTCGCCGTCCTGCCCTCATCCCCGACGTTCCTGGAGGAGCGGGGTCGGGCGCACGGTTGGGAAGGGTCTAGGACCCCGAGGTCCTAAGGAGACTGGTGCCCGGCGAGGACCCCTCCCCGTCCAAGGACCGGGCGGCCCCCTGCCCGGCGCTGGGGTGCCGCGCCCCGGGCCGACCCGCGCGGGCGGCAGTGCGGCGGGCAGGCCAGTGCGCCCGCGCCCGCTCGGGAAGGGCGCAGCCGCCGCTGGAGCAGGTGATTAGCGGGGCAGAGGGAACGGGCAGCGCGGACGCGCGCGGAGGTGGCTGTGCGCGGGGGGGACAGCGCCGTCCTCGCTGCTCGTCCCTCGAGACTCCGAGTGGGCTGACGGGCAGCGCGTGGGCCCGCCGGAAGCGGGCTGATTGGACCCGGCTCAGGACCGCGCACAAGGGCGGCTCTTTGTTTACAGCCCCGCTCTCCCTCCCCGCTTCCTCCTCGCCCACCTCCTCGCTTTTCCGGCTGTCTGCTCCGCCCGGGGGCGGGGGTCCTGTGTAACCGCCCGCCTCCCAGCCCCCGCCCCTCCTCCTCCCGTGGGGGCCCCTTGGCCCGTGAGGCTGTCGCACGCGTCAGGGCCGGCGGCGGTGGCGGGCAGCGTGGGAGGACCGGCCGCCGGGCGCGCGTCATCCTGGCCCTCGGGAGTGCTGTGTCCTCTCTCCCACCAGCGCGCCGAGCTGCCGCCACGCGGGACTTTGCCTGCCATGTCACCACCTGCTGCTGACCTCATTAGGGCTCGTGTCATGGGGGATGGTTAAAGGACCCAAAAGATTCAGAGCTGAGTGGCTGCAAAGATACTGACAGCCTCGCCAGAAACCCACTTTCCAATGAGCTGCCGCATCCCCTCCTCCTTTAATTAGCAGGAGGGAGCCGGACAAGTTGTTACAACTGCAGGGAAAACGATAAAAGATGGCTTTGTGTTAGTGTGGCAAATTTTATTAAACCGAGAGAAAGGGTAACTGAAACATGACAGCCGTGTGTGTAGTGCCTCCTGAATTTATAATAACCCAATCTTGTTCTGAATCATCCCTGCGTTGGCAAACGGAATATAAAGCATTTTACAGATCCAATATTGTGAGAGGTACAACAGGGAGCAGCTAGCGGGGAGGGACCGGTAGGAGAAGAGGGCCTCTAACCCTGGGCAATGCTCACGGTGAATGCCACTGGAGCAGAAATACGGGTCTGGCTTCAGGCTTTGTCTGACTAATTACTCCTGCCCCCTGGCTCTTTTCCACATCTGAGTTGTCCCACTTGTGATTCAGAGGTACATGAGAAAACTGAACTAATAGCACAATAGTTGCCAGGGAATGGACAAAACTGTCTTTTCCTAAAGAAAATGAAAAGCAAGACGGGAAACCTAGGAGAAAGTTGAGCTGCTTGGCCATCTGAGGTTGGGGTCTGACTTTGGTGCTTGTGCTGATAGGGGGTGTCTGTTTCCTGTGCATTAGCTACTTTGCAAGTGGGCTTGTTATTTCTGTGATGGAGATCTGAGCCTGGCCCTTGTAGGTTACGTTGTATTTCCAAGGTCCAGTAAATGGCAGCTTGGATATGTACTTTGGTCCTTTAGACTCCAAAGCCTATTTTTTGCCTATTACCTTAGGCCTCAGATTTTATTTGACAAATGAAAAGGCAGAAGTTCTTCATTTGTACAAGCCGTTTAGCAAGCAATTGCAGCTCTTAAGCTGTAAGGGATTTCAAGAGATCTTCTGATCTAGGTAAGATGTCCTTTACTCTGCTTTTCAGTGGAAGTAACTGGGTCCCAGAGACATGACGCAGCCTGTCCAGGGTCATCCAACCAGAAAGTGACTGAGAAAGGAGACGGAATAAGGAGGGCGCTTAACATATCCCTCACAAACTGTTCCAACAACCTGCAAACCTTTTTTTGACTGTAAGTTCAGTTTTCTGAATGAGAGATAGTACAGTGAAATGGATCCATAACTGGTTGAGCAATTTATGGGTTGAGGTCAGCTAAGAGGGAGTTTCTAGGGATATATGTCTCAGGACTTTGTCCTTGTTCTTACCTTGATGTTTTTGATGTGTTGACTTAAGACTCAGAAAACTCTCCGCAGAGTAGGAGGGGGTTGGAAAGAGGGTTCTGTCTTTGAGTTAGCAAAGCTAAGGGTTTGGAGCAGACATGTGGACTCTTGGCTGAATGCCTTGGGGGCCAGGACTCCAGAGGGAGACCACAGAGAGTGGCCAGTACTTCCTGAGCAGGGGAAGAGTGATGAAATGGTTGTCTCCATGACAGAGACATCCCTGGCCACACTGGGAAGCCCACATTCCCTTCTAAGACCCTGGCGTCTGGCCCTAGGTAGTGAGTGGGTTTCTCATGTCAACAGGAGGGGTGTCTTGTCTCCCTGGTGGGCTTTTCCAAAGTCATCTGTCCTAATCCCCTGCCCCAAGTTGGGTACAGTTCAAAGACATCCCATAAAGATAGTTGTCTAGCATAAAATCTCCAACAAAGACTTTTCCAGCCTCTTTAGGGAGTACAGTCAAATGTTGAATTATAATAAGACAGTTCCTCCTGGTATCCTGCCTAAGTTCTCACTGCTGCCTTTTTCCTCACTTCTGTCCTCAGCAGAGATAGAGATGTATACCACCCTCTTTCCAGTCATTTTTCTGAGATATGAAGGCTGGCATCTGTCTCACCTCTCCTCTTGCTCAATCTTTCCTGCCAAAGACCGAGCTAGACCCTCTGAGGTGTTTCCCTCCCCACTCAGGAGTGATTAACACGTCCCTTTTCCCAGCACGGAGAGGAAATGAGCAAAGCACTTCTGTTAAAAAAAGAAGACAAAAATATGTAATACAACCCCAGGCTCCAGTTTGGGTTTGCAAAGTGGAAAACAAAACAGAACCATTTTCCAGGTACTTTTATGTTATTGCCTCTATAATGTGCCCCAAAATATTTTTCAAGTGATTCATCTACAATCCAATAAGAACAACGGCTGTTGCCATTTGGATGAAACGAACGGAGGAGCATTAGTGAGCAGTTTGATTTTATGAAGGGGAGATGGCACAGGTGTTTAGAGCCATTTGCCTGAGGCACTGAGGTCTGTGCCCGGGGCGTCTGCAGCTCCAGGCGGGGCAGCTGGCACTACTGCAAGTCGGGTAATGGACTGACCAGGTATGCCCTGGGGTTAACGTGGGAAAGGGCTATTCCTGATGAAGGCTTTTAATTTCAGTGCATTGGTCTCCTGCCACTCAAGGATCTCTTTGTCATCTGCTAATTTTAAAAGTTATTATTGCCAATAATAACAATAGTAATTCACATTTGTAAGGGGCTTTCTAGTTTGCAAAACTCTCTGCTCTCCATTATCTGACTTGATCCTGATAACCCCTCTGGGCTTGGAACACATACTATCGTCCCCATTTTACAGGTGAGAAAACTAAGGCTTTGAGATGTTTACTACTTTGTCCAACAATAAGAGGCCTCCCTTCTCTCATGCCCCCATTCCTGTATATGGGTATTCTCTGGTGAATATCAGGGATTTTTTTTTGTTGAATTTGAGGGAGGGAAGAGTGGCTTCCCTAAAGGATAGTGACATATATTGTCAGTCACAGGGAGAAGAGGGTCATTGGCCAGGAAATAGGAGGGGCAAGGAGGACCCCAAGGTGGCAGGGGAAAAATTCTTGGCTGTACTCTTGTGAATACGGACTTGTAGGGGGCTGGGTAGAGGGAATAGTAGTGGTGTCCCCTTACATAGGAAGGGTGAACTGGGATCTGGAGGGAGAGTGTGACTATACTCACACAGGCCATGTGAGCTAGGTGGTGGTCCCTTTCCCATCTGTATTCCCAGGCTGTCAGAGAAGTCTTATTTAATCATTCTAGTCTCATTAGTTGTGCTTCTTGGCATTGAGGCCAAGGACCCATTTCCATAGCAAAGGGATTCTATGTAACTTTCCATGTCAAAGTTATATAAAGAGTGTTGGCTGCTCTGGGTCCATTCTGTTGGTGGCAACAATAATGAGAAGCCCCCAGGGCCAGGTGAAGCTTAGGTGACAAGGGTCCAGGTGGAGGAGCCTGCTGCCTTGCCTCTCTGCCTCTCAGGGAGAGCCTCCTTCCACTGCTAGCCACAGTGCATCAGGGTTTGAGGATTTTAAAAAACTACTGTGACAATCACTTGTAGTTTATAAGTCAAATAGTTTTTAAAAAGGTTTATAACAATATAAGCAATATACAGTATTTCTCTGTCCTATGCCTCCCCTGTCCCCCAGTCTCCCTTTTTGGAAGCAATGGTTTTCAACTTTTTAGTGTTTCTTCTGACATTTAAGTATCTCCATAGCTCTAAATAATATGTGTGCATTGCTATATTTTAATGCATTGATTATATGCATTATTGGTTAGCTTTCTATTTATGGTCAGGAGGATTTAGTCTCTTACACTGCTGTCCCCTGTGGTGCTTACCTCCCCCCATACATTCTTCTGCCGTCTGGACTGCATGCTCTCTGGGCACTTTTCCTGGGACTTCCACCTGCTCTCCTCATCCCTGGAATTCCCTTTACCTTTCCCTGATTGACAGTCCCTATTTCTGCGGTCTTCCATCTTCCTCTTTCTTGGTTTACTCCGTTGTTTTGATGGAGCACATTCTCCAGGAGCTTTCTCAGATTAAAGAGACGTACAGAGGCTGAGGACGTGGTGGCAAGAGTTCTGGGCAAGCCGAGGTGCTCCCTGCGCTCTGGGCTGGTTGCCTAGTGCACCTGGCACACAGCAGTCCGTCTCTTCCCCCCTGGGTTGGATCTCCTGTTTCCTGTAGGCCACATGTTCCTTTTGCTTAGGTTATTCTCTCACCTCGCTGGACGATTTTGATTTTTAGGAGGGCCAATTAGTGGCAGGGCCTTCGTACCTGCCACACTAGGAAGTGGCAGAATTGTGAGTTGAACCCAGGTCCGCTGGCTCAAGTCCGGTCTTCTAACTCCCCCAAGCTGAGATCCTGATGACACTGCCTATGGGGCCCAGGAACAGCCCCCTCCCCTGCCCCTCATCACCGATCAAGCACCCTCATCTCTCCTCCTCTTCCTCTGTAGCCAGCCCCCACTGTGGATGTCCATCTCTGACACCCTGACCCTTGCGTAGGCCACGTCTAGGGCCTGGCCTGCCAGGAGGAAGCTCCAGTGTCTGTGAGGTGACCTGGGCTTCTTACATTTTCCTGGGTGATGGATCTACTTGGTGGTGGGGAACGTGGTTCGTGAGGACCAAGGCCATCACTGCGGCACAGCCCTGCTCCTGACCTGTGAACTGGTAGGAAGTTGCGGGAGGCACCCTGCCTCGTCCGTTGGAGCTGCTGTAACACATTACCACAGACTGGGTGGCTCACACAACAAACGGTTGTTTCTGACAGTTCCGGAGGCTGGGAAGTCTCAGATCAAGGTGGCGGCAGATCCAGGGCGAGGGCCCATTTCTTGGCTTGCAGGTGGCATCTTCCTGTCGTCTCCATACATGGCGAAGAGCGAGAGTGAGTGCTTGTGTCTCTTCTAACAGCACTAATCTCGTTCTTGAGGACTCTACTCTCCTGACCTAATCACCTCCTAGTGCTGCATCACTTTGAATTTTGCGGGGACACAAACATTCAGTCCCTAACACATCCCCTCTACAACATGCCTGATAGGCTTTGCCTAGAAATATCCAGGCCTGGCCCTAGCAGGTCAGAGAGTGGTGCCCTGGGGAGAAGGGCAGGTGGGAGCTCACCTCCAGTCCCTTGCCGCTCTGTAGGTGTGAGCGTGTCGCCGCAGGAAATGAGGAGAGAGAGCCCCCATCCCCTTCGCAGGCTGTCTCTGGGAGGGTTTGCCTGGCAGCCTTGCTCTGACCGGGTTCATTCTGTCTCTCCCCTCCTACAATCGTCACCTCCTAAAGCATTGCCTTTCTTGGGAAGTTTTCCAGGCAGAGTGGAAGCAAAATGGCAATTCATGCCAGAAGTCATGCATAAATAAAATCCACAGATAATTCCCAAGCCCTGCTTTAGCCATTAGTTGCAATCTTTCTTAGCTGCGAAACCCTCTCCCAGGGCTGCTGAAGTGAACAGCACTGATTGATTTGTGTCTTTCCCCTTTTCATTTCCTCTTCTCCCTCCTCCTCCTTCTGATTGAGGTACAAATTAGTAATGAAATGGCCCAAGTAAGGCCATTAAATGTTCTGCAGGAAGATTGAAAAGCAAGAGGCCCCCGTAATCCATAAATTAGATAATCAGGCCCCAAGCCATTGGGAGGTGACGTTCTCCATTCATTCATTCATTCATTCACTCAGTAGTCTTCCCTTGATCTAGTAAAGTTCTGGGCTCTAGTGCTATGAAATCACAGTGTCTTTTAGTTTGAGGTATGTAAAGCATATGTAAAGCAAAGTGACCTCTTGTGGATTGTCATAACCTCAAGGCCATGAGCCAGGTTGGTTTTGCCAGCTTGGTGTGGTGTCCCGGGCATTCCGCTGCTTGGGTTGAAGGACAAGCGAGGTGCTTAGAGTGAGGGCCCCATAAACGTGTGTTGTTGATGGTGGTGATGCTTGATCAATAAAGCTAATCCTGCCATTGTCATCAGCGTATAAATCTTTAGTCATCTTCGTGGGAATTTCCCCTTGAACGTGATGCTGAGGGTGCACAGCAGACTCTTTATGGTTTTCAAGAGCTTGGGGCATGATGAAAAGGACCTTGGGACTTGGCTGCTGAGGGGAAGCTGGGCAGATAGGAGTCACTCAGTCAGTGCAGGCCTCACTGCCAGCCCCACCCCAGACCACCCCACAGCTGAGGACCCTGGGCCTCAGCCCAGCTTTCCCTAGCTCTAGCTTGTGGGTCCTTTGAGGTCCAGTGCAGATGTGTCCCACTGGATGGGAGGAGGAGGTGTACACGTGGATGGAAAGTCAGAATTGAAGCCCTTGGGATTCGATGGTCACTGAGCAGGTACACAGGAGGGCAGGCAAGGGTCGGGCACAGGCGTGGGTGAGGCCTGGACTGGGAGTCAGCAGGCCTGGTCCTGGCTGCTGTAGACTGGGTGTGGATGGGCCTGAATCAGGAGCCCGGAAGCCACAGAGATCCAGGGTTTGGGGCTCAGGGACCCTCTCCCAGCCCTTTATGTCTGGAGGTGGCCTGGATGACAGCCAAGCCAGTGTTCCCCTGGGTCCCTCCGCACCCTAGAGGCCCACACAGAGCTGGCTGTGACAAGGCTGATGGCCAGGCCTTGAGGCTCCTGCTGATTCATCCCACGGACTCACGGGCTGGGGGCTGCAACCCGGGGAGGCTTTATAGCCCTGAGAGCCTCTCTTGACCAACCTCTCCCCCGTGGGGCCAACACCAGTGTCTCAGAGATAGACCACACAGGATGGAATTTAGTACATTATTGTGTCTTCTCTCCAACCTTATCCATAAACCTCTTAAGGGCACGTCACACACCTCTGCCCTTTTCCAAACGTGCCCTACATGTGCCAGGTGCGTGGCGGGGCTCCGTGAGAGCTGGTGGAATGGAGCAGAGCTGTGCCGTGTGGCTATGCTAACCGGGCAGGGAGCAGTGTCGGGAGCAGCCACCGAAGATCAAGCAATCATCTGATTTAATCATTTAGTTCTCACAGCAACCCTGTGAGGCAGGCACTCTTACTATTCCCATTTTACAGATGTCAAAAATGGAAGCACCTGGCTTAATCCACTTTATTCTTCACATCTCAGTTCACATGTGTTTCCTTGGGAAGGCCATGGCTCCCTTTGCCTTCTTGTCATTGCATTGGTGCACACCTTGGCTGTCGATGAGTTCTCTCTTTCCTAGGACTCAAGGCTCTGTGAGTGTAGGGACTGTGCCTGTCTTGCTCACTATTCAACCTGCAGTGCCTGCCACATAGTTAGTGCAGAGTAGGTGCTAACTAAATATGTCTGAATAAATGAATGAAACAAATTCTTAGAGCATCGCGTGGTGTCCAGGGAAGCACTCCATCAACCGTTCTGCGGAGAGGGGAGGCTCTCTCCGCTGTGTCCCGCCTCACCCAGAGGGGCTCCCCAGAGCCAGGGGTCTCTGTTTAACAAGTGCTTACTGAGCACCTAGTGTATGCCTGGGTCTATACTGAGTGACAGGAAAGGGGTCCCTGACCTCAAGGAACTTTAACATTGAGGGCGAGGGGAATAAATACATCTTTTGCAAAGAAATCCCTTCACTTGAATCTCTCTAAGCTCTGTCATGCTTTTAACAACATAACTCCTGCTCTGCCCTCTGAGAATTCTGGGAAGGGGTGAATGGGCTCCGTGCCCGGCCAAGCTGCAGAGGCCCCTGCCATGCCTGGAGCTGATTCAGATGCCCACACGAATGCCAGGATCCTCCCGTCCCTCCACTTGCGGACATGAGCGTTTTGGCAAGTTCTAAAGAGTGCGTTTTCCGTTCAGCCTGTGGTGGGCTGATGGCACCTCAGTCCTACTGTCTTTCCATTTGTCATCTCACACCTCTCCTCCCCTCCCGCTGCCCAGCTCTTTACCTGATTCAGTTTGCACACCTTCTTCAGTGGCTCCTCCTGAAACTTGTCTGCATCGGTTTATTTCCCTTCCCCCTGCCACAGGGGTCCTCCCACCGGCTTCCAACCCCCTAGGACATTTTTGCAGGAAATGCAAAGGGTTTTCTTTCCAGTGTGCCTCTGGCCAGGTGTTGGCTGCAGCTGGATGGCGTGTGCTCATGAGACTGTGCGTGTAGTTTGGGGCATGTGTGTCACACACCTGCCCAGGCACAAGCCTAGACACAACTCTTGCTTTTGCCTCCTTCTCCGCCATTCCCCCTCCAGAAAGCACAGCCACTCTGACTTCCTGCTGGGCTTCCCTGCAGGTGTCTGCAGGGCTGAAGTTGGCTGTCCAGCACCTTCCTCCCTTCACCTTGTGCTCATGAACCAAGCCGCAGAAAGCCCCCTGGTGTTGGGGATGGACCCTGGGGAGCGGCTCAGAGGTGATCCAGTCAGTGTCCTGCTGCATGCAGCTGGAAGATGTCGCCCCTTTTATTTTCTGGGAGGAGACCATAGGAAAACAAAGTATGAGTGGCCATAAATTACTGGGCTCCTGGGTAAATTTGTATTTCATTCTGATTATTGAATGTGTCGTCTAATTGCAGCTATAAAAAGGAATAGTCCATCTTCCCCATGAAAGCCCGGTGCTGGCTGATTGTTGTTTAATTAGTTGATTCCAGCGGTCGAGGGGTGAGTTTGGAATTACAATTACAACTCCTATTATTTCATGAAGATTGCTGAATTAATTAGTGAGACAATAGGTTTCCTCATTGTTGACATCTTAAGGATCCACAATAATAACTTTAAAATTGGTCGCAGTAATGGAAGTTGACAATAGACTTGTCTTCTCTGCTGGGCGAGGCTGGACTTCAGGTAGACTGGAGCCTCCCTGTCTGCTCCCCTCCCGGGGGTGGGAGTGTGGAGAGGCAGCTGCCCTTGACTGGTGGGAACTTTGACTGGCCAGGGGTGATAGAAGCAGAGAGGATCTGCACGCCTGTGCTTAGCTTTCTCGTGACCTGGGCAGGTGGAGACCAAGGGTAATGTGAGATGAGAGAGGATAAAGACAGGAAGGAAAGGGGCCAGCCAAGAGTGTGCCGAGTTTAATTCAAGGTCAATGAAGAGGAGCCCTGCTTACAGCTCTGAAGGTCATGGACAGCCACCCTGGCCAGGGGCAAGTGGCAGTGCCTCCAGAGAAGGTCCAATAGATGACAAGGCCAAGGTCATGCATGGAGCTCTGGCAGCCGGATGGGTCCTTGTGAGCCTGTGTCCCCAAGGCCCCTCTGTGACTACCAGCTTGCGGTGGGCCAAGGACATGGCCAGCTATTGCTTGGTTCTGGGTGACTTCCAGCCATAGTCAAGCTCTCGCCTTAGCTCCTGCCTGTGGGGTGGGGAGTTGGAAGGATTCAGCTCCCTGTCCCCCTAAGCTTGGCCTCTTCTTCCCTGTCTTGTCATCTTTCCCCTCTCCCCAGGAGTCACCAGAAGCATTTTCTCCTCTGGATAAATGAGAGAAATATTGCACTTTAGCTTTAGCAAGAGAGGTGACAATGAGAATATAGGAGAAACTGTGTATCCAGGTGGTTAATATTTGAATAATTCTGAAGGTCATACGGCATTTTTCTTTGAAAGAAAGATCTCCACCCTGGCCTCGGTGTGTGTGTGGAGAAGTGAGGCAGGGCGCGGCACTGCCCTGAGCCGTGCACCTTAGGGAGCTGCTGTAGCCTGGAGACATGGACGCCTGGGATGGAGGAGGGCCGGGGGTGGGGTTCAGAGGAGTGGGTAGCCCGTGCCCTGAGAGGAGAGTGTGGAGGGCAGGAGTCCTCTGGGAAGCACAAAATGAGATGATGGAACTCTCTTGGTTTAGAGGGGGCTTCTTACTTCCGGTTCGGAAGGCAGTTAGTTGTCCAGTGCAAGAAGGATGGGGGCGCATTCTGGATGCCATCTCCAGGGTGATCGTGTTTTGCTGTCCCCCACTGGCATACCCTGATCTTCCAGGGCCAGGTGTCCTCCAGGGGCCAAAGGGGCTGGGGAGTTTCTTTGAAGGCAGACCATTAAGATGCAATGGGACATTTGCTGCCAGGGAAGGGGATTGTAGAATGCAGCTAATTTAGAGAGCTAGGGAATCACAGAGTCATTTTGCTTGTCGGCTGGGAAAGCCCAGACATGAAATTATGCCAGTCCCTGTCCTCCTGTCTCCAGCCCTCCCCAGCTGCACCACTGGGCTGTGGCTGAGCTGGCCCAGAGCACCTGCTAGATGCAGCCGCTCCCTTCTGGCGGCAGGGGCAGGTGCGGCTGACTGCTGGCTGTGTAGCAGGCTGGAGACTTAATGAGGAGCAGTGACGCGGCCGGGAGCCCCCGTGCAGTGCACAGGCTTCTCAGCCCAGCCCCAGGACCACAGCCCCAGCCTCTCTGTACCCTTGATCCCCTGCAGTGGGTTTTCCCGGGCCTTGAGCTAGGGGCGTCCTTTCCCTTTGGCAGCATGAGTTGAACCCTTGAAGGAAGTGAGTTGGAAAGGGGGTGGTGGCAGTGCGAGTGTGCATGCGTGAGACAGAGAACTGGAGGTGAACTGAGACAGACAAAGGCAGGCAGGTGAGGCAGACACAGGGGAAGGAGGGAAGCAAGGCTGGAGGGGAGGGAAGTAGGGGGTGCCGGGTGCTTGCCCCCGGGCTGCGCTCTTTGGTCAAAGTTAATCTCGGTTGTGTTACTATCCCACAGGTGACAGGAAATGAGAACCTGGAGGGACAGAGGTAGAACAGAGGTAGGCACAGCCCGGGGAGAAGGAAGGGGAGGCCAGATGTCACAGCAGCGGCGGGATCCTCTGGGGTTCTCTGGCCTGCTCCTCCACTCTTGGGCTAAGAAGGTGCTGGATTGATCCTTCAAAAGAAGCTGGAGAGACAGGGTTTAGAGCCGCCCCCAGGCGTGCAATGGATATAGCTCTGCCCCTCACGACATGCGGGACTGTTCTGAGGTCACATAAAAATGGGGACACCATTGCCAACCGTCACAGGGTTGTCCTGGGTGTTCAACGAGACAACACAGCTAGAACTTCTAGGACATACTGGGCATCCAGTAAGTCAGTGTTCCACCTTCCCGCCCTTCTGTAGAAGGGGACACACGGGTGCTTAGCGCCGTGCTAGACACATGCTTGGCGTTCAGTACAGCTTGGCGACTTTGGATTCTGAATTCCCACAACCGCTCAGCAGCTGCCTCTCGGCCCTGGGAGCTGGGAATCCGGCAAGGCAGACGGTTGGGATGAGCTGGCGGATGGTCCCCTTTCTCTGTCCCCCTGCTCTATTTTCTGGCACCATCCTGCTGTGTCCTCTTCTTTCCTCACTGTGTCTTTCTCCATGTACACTCAGAGCGGAAGGTGGAGAGGGTTGCAAATGCCCTCAGCCCCATGGGTGGCTGGGTGTGAGCCCTGGCTCTGCTACTAACCAGCTGTCGGAGGTTCTAGGTTAAGTACTCGCCCCAAAGTGGGGGCGAGGGTGGGAGTTCCTGTAGGCAGCGCTGTGCAGCTGTGCATTCCCCATGCCTAAGTGATACCCTCCCCCTCGGTGAGTGCCCAGGAAGCCTCAGAGGCAGACTCCTACCTGAATATAGCAGTCCAGCTGAAGCAGCATTTATTGAGTGTCTACTGTATGCCATGCCATGCCTTGGCACTAAAAATCCCTCTGTGAACAAGGCTGCATGGTGGTGCTGCCAGGGAGCAGGGACGAGTGGTAAGAAAAGATTATCAGGAAGTGGTAGTGCCATGACAAAGTGAAAACCCTAGAAGGATGAGGTGTGGGGGTGCAGAATGATGAGGGGTTCGTAACGTGCATTGAGTAGGCAGCATTTATTTCAGACCAGAAAGGCAAGAAGGAGCGAGCCACACCAAGGTCATGGCAGAGCCTTCCAGGCAAAGAGAACAAGGCGGGAGCAAAGTCCCCAACTCCAGGACGTGCTTGGTGTCTTGGAGAGGACAGAGAGGTGGCCGGAGTGGCTGGGTCGTGGTGGACAGTGGGGAGTAGCATGAGATGAGGTCGGAGAGGCAGGCTTGGCTTTGTATGCCAGGGGAGGAATTGGGATTTTATTCTAAAATGAGAAGACACTGGAGGAGTTTAAGCAGGCAAGTGACATAGTCTGATTTATATTTGAAAAGAGTAGTTTTGACAGCTTTTTAAGAATACATTATAGGGGAGGGAAAGTTAAGATGCGATGAGTAGCCGTAGGCTGGGTGAGAACTGACAGGCTTGGACATGGAGTGGCCCCAGATCTGTGTGGGCAGGTCCAGATCTGTGTGCTTTCAGGATTTATTAATGTATGTTTTACACACAGTAAAATTCCCTGTTTAGTGTAAAGTTACATTTGACAAAGTCGTAAATTATGGAACCAATACCACGATCAAGGTATGGAACATCTCTACTACCCCCCTGCTCCAAATTCCCCCGGGGCCCTTGTAATCAACCCCCACCACCGTCTCCCACCCATGGCAACCGCTGATCCTTTTTTTGTCCTTGTAGGTTTGCCTTTTCCAGAATGTCATATAAATGGAATCATACAGTATGTAGCTTTTTGAGTCTGACTTCTTCCAATTGGCATAGTGCATCTGAGATCCGTGTTGCCACATATGTCAGTAGTTCACTCCTTTTTATTGCTGGATAGGATTCCATTTCCATGGAAATACCAGTTTGTTCATTCATTCACCAATTGAAGGACATTTGGATTGTTTTCAATTTTTGGCAATTTCAGATATGTCTGCTGTACACATTGGAGTACGGGTTTTTATGTGAACATAAGTTTTTGTCTCTGTAGGATAATTACTTAAACTGGGATCCTAACGTCATATGGTGGGTGTATGTTTAACTTTATAAGAAAGTGCCAACCTGATCTCTACAGTGGCCATGCCATTTTGCATTCTCAGCAACGTACGAGAGTTCCGGTTGCTCTGCATCCTCACTAGCATTTAGTATTGTCCTTTAAAAAAAAAAAACTTAAATTGTTTTTCCTCCATTTTAATGTGTGTGTAGTGGTATCTCACTGTGGTTTTAACTTGCATTTCCCTAATGACCAATGAGCTAAATATCTTTCCATCTGTTATTTGCAATCCCTATATCTTTTTTGGTGAGATATCTTTTTAAGTCTTTTGTACATTTTTGTATTGGTTGATCATCATCTTACTATTGCATTTTGAGAGGTCTTTACATATTCTGGATACAAGTCCTTTATCAGATATGGGATTTACAAATATTTTCTCCCAGTCTTTGGCTTATCTTTTCATTTTCTCTCTTTCTAAATCACAAGTCCAAATATATTTATGAAAATGGACCAAAGATTAAAACATGTATAACTCTTTTATCACAGACTGTTCCTTTATTGTCATTTAGAAAATAGATCCAGGCTGGGCATGGTGGCTCATGCCTGTAATCCTGGCACTCTGGGAGGCCAAGGTGGGAGGATCATTTGAGGTAGGAGTTCAAGACCAGCCTGAGCAAGAGTGAGACCCCAGCTCTACTAAAAATAGAAAAAATTAGCCAGGTGTGATAGTGTATGCCTGTAGTCCTAGCCTACTCAGTAGGCTGAGGCAGGAGGATCATTTGAGCCCAGGAGTTCAATGTTGCAGTGAGCTATGAGTATGACACTGTATTCTAGCCAGGGAAACAGAGTGAGACTCTGTCTCAAAAAAAAAAAAAAAAAAAAAAAAAAGAAAAGAAAAGAAAAGAAAGAAAGAAAAGAAAATGGCTCCAGAAGACAGCGTCTTTGAGAATCTTATCTTGATAGTCCAGATTTTGTAGTTTCTTTTTTAAAAAATTGTAGTAAAATACACATAACATAAAACTTACCATCGTAACCATTTTTAAGTGTATAGTTCAGCAGTGTTAAGTACACTCTCACTGCTGTGCAATCAGTCTCCAAAACTCCTTTCATCTTGCGAAACTGAAATTCTGCACCAATTAAATAACAACTCCCCATTCCCTGCTCCCCTCAGTTCCTGGAAAACACCATTGTATTTTCTGTCTCTGTGAATTTGACTACTCTAGGTACTTTTTGTAAGTGGAATCATACAGTATTTGCCTTTTTGTGACTGGCTTATTTCACTTAGAATAATGTCCTCAGGGTTTATCCATGTTGTAGCGTGTGTCAGAATTTCCTTCCTTTTAAAGGCTGAATAATATTCCATTGTATGTATATAATACCACGTTTTGTTTATGCATTCATCTGTTGTCAACGGACACTTGGGTTGCTTCCACCTTTTTTGAGGGGGGACAGTGTCTCTTGCTCTTTCACCTAGGCTGGAGTGCAGTGGCACAATCATAACTCACTGGGACCTTGAACTCCTGGATGTAAGTGATCCTCCTGCCTCAGCCTCCCTTGGCTAGGGAGTGGCTGGGCACCACCATGCCCAGCTAATTTTTTTCTTTTTGCAGAGATGGGATCTTGCTATGTTGCCCAGGCTGTGCTTCCACCTTTGGCTATTGTGGATAATGCTGTTGTGAACATGGGGGTACATATATCTCTTTGAGACCCTGCTTTTGACCCTTTTGGGTTCTTTTCATTCCCTGAACAGTGCCTTTTGAAAAGCAGTTGTTTTTAATTTTGATAAAATCTAATTTTTCGATTTTTCTTTTATGGATTGGGCTTTTGATATTGTATCTAAGTATTCATTGTCTAATCCAAGGTCACAAATGTTTTCTACTGGAAGTTTTATAATTTTAGATTTTATATTCTGATCCGTTTTGAGTTATTTTTGTATATGGTGAGGGGTATGGATTAAGGTTCTTTTTTTTTGCAAGTCTGTATCCAATTATTTCAGCACCATTTATTGTCAAATCTGCCCTTCCTCCATTGAATGACTTTTGTGTTAGATATGTCTCCGAGATAGAATTGACAAGACTTGATTTTGGATGTGGAACATGAGGGAGAGGGAGGACCTAAAGTTGATTGAGTTTTGGCTGGAGCAACAGGTTAGGTCAGGGTGCCATTTCTAAGATGGGAGAGCCTTGGGGAGAAGTGAGTTTGGGGGTGGGGAATTCAGAGTTATGTTTCAGAGATGCCTGTGGTATAAGAGCATCTGTCCAGGGGACAGCTGGACATGTGGTCTGGAGTTGAGGACAGAGGGTAAGGGCTGAGGTGCACACACAGACAGGCGTGTGTGCTGACACTCAGAGGGCCGTGCTGAATGCAGCCACGGGGCTGTGTACAAGGTGCAGCAGGAGCTCTGGGGCAGGAGTACCTGGGGGGGCAGGGAGGAGGATTAGGGGAGGGCATGTGAGTGGGTCTTGAAGGATGAATAGGAGTTTTCCAAGAGGGAATCTGGGGAATGGTATTTCAGGAGAGGGGCCAGAATGTGCAAAGGCTTAGGGGCATGAAGGGTAGGGTGTTGAGGAAACTGCAAGGGTTTGGAGGAGCGGGAGAAAAGGTGCGTGGGGAGGAGGACAGGAGGTGAGGCTGGAAGAGAAGGCAGGGCCATGCCAGGAAGCGCTATAACTTAGAGAGAGGAGTTTGGACTTTCACATGTAGACGCTGGGGGAATCAACGAAAAGCTTTCTGCAAGGCATGATGAATGCATCCTTCCTGAGATGTGTGTTTTAGGTAGATCCCTCGGCCTCAGTGTGAATTAGAGGAAGCAGGAAGATCAGTGGGGAGGCTCTCGCTCACTGCCAGATGTGCAGAGTGTCTGAACTCGGCCCTGTAGAGATGACAGTGGGACATTCAGGATGAATCTCCCTTCCCTCTCTCAAGGCTGCCCTCCCTCTCTCCTGGAGAGTGTATCTGTCCCTAGTGATCCCCAAGGTGACCAAGTCCCACAGTTCTGAGGGGGCTGTCTGTGCCTTGGCTTCCCCACACCCGAAGTGCCGTTGGGGTCAAGCTGTGTGGCCCAGCTGCCCAGGAGCAGCAGGGGTGGGGGGGGGCCCGGGCACGGCAGTGAGGGGAGGTCCAGACACAGGCATCCGTGGGCTGGTGTTGGGCCTGATCCTTCATCCATCGGCCTAATCAGACCCCGTCTGCCCTGACAGGAATACAGATGTGGTGCTGCTGCTTCGCGCTGTCTGAAATTGCTTTGTAATAACAGTAGGAGTTAGAGAGGCATTTTTATTGATTAAACAATCGAGGCGATTTGTCTTTACAAAACCGAAAATACAGAGGTGTCTCTTTCTCTCTCTGTATGCGTTACACATGCTTATTTATTAGAGGCAACGGTCTCTGCTTGTAATCAAGCTGATGTTATGATGAGGCTCTTTCATAAAGCCAGGCTGAGATGGTATAATGGGAATCGAAGTGAAAGGAAGCCTAATGGAATGACGCTGACAATCAGGGGTGAGAGGCCCCCGGGGAGGGCGGCGGCCCGTGTGAGTGGGTGGTTGGAGGGAACTTGGGAGCCATGTTGACATGGAAAAAGGATCCCAATACTGTCACATAGAGGGAAGAGCATGAGCTTCGGATCAGATGGCTCAGGATTTCAATCTTAGCTCTGCCATTTATTGCCTGTGTGTCACCTGGGAAAAGTTACTTAGAGTCTCTGACACCTCGACCCGGGATAATGATAGCTAATGAGATGGCATATGTGAAATGCCTGGCACAGTCTCAGACCTACGTAGTTAGTACCGTGATCTCTCCGGAATGGAGTGCGTTAGGTGCTTGGGCCAGTAACCTGTGAAGGGAGCAAGTCAGGAGCTCTTGGGACTGATTTTCTGGTCCAGCTCTGCAGAATCCTGTCCCCTGTTTGTGAGGCCGGCTCAGGTGGTTGTCAGTCAGCTCTGCTTCGTCTGGTGGGGTCTTAGGCCTGCCGGACTGCCTGGCCGTGTGCACGTCAGCTCTGGCACTAGGTAAGTCTGCCGGGTGGCACAGGCACCAGGAGGCTGGTGAGGTGCCTTTTGAATTGGGTGGGAGGAGCAGCGCCTTGTCGGACAAGGATGCCGCTGCTGGAGCAACTAGCAGCATTATTAAGAGATCTTTCTAATTCCATCCTGATACGGCGTAATTATTCCAGCTCTGCAGGGCTCAGTATGAAAACCGCTGTCAGTCACTTGGCTGCTGGGATTTGTCAAACTGTATTCAGGAATTCAATTTATCACCCCAGGCTGTGAGCTGCGGCACACAGACTAGAGGTGGTGCGTGGGGTGGGTGGAGGTGAATGACACAGAGATGTCCAGAGCGCCAGTCTCTGCTGGTGTGTGGCTGGACTTGCCCTGCTCTTGGGGGACACCCAAAATCCAGGCGGAGGTGAAATAGCTTCTGGCCCTCTGTTTTCTCAGTGCCTGGGCCCAGGGTTGGAGGGAGGCTTCTTGGAGTATGGGGTTCTTGTGGTCAGAGTGGTAGGGTGAGTCGAGAACGCTGCCAGCCAACTCCCTTCCTGACTGTCCAGCACCCAGGCAGCCAGCACTTATCTGGGGCCTGCTGTGTACGAGCACAGAGGGGGATAGGGCAGGGGGCCTTCTAGGGTCTCCCTGGGAGGGGAGACCACAGGCACAACACAAGGTCTTTACCTGGCCTATTCCTGAGGTGCTCAGTGGTCAGGGAGTTGCTGCGATCCAGGCTGGGGATCCTCACAGCAGGAGTGGGGTTTGCAGGAGGACTCGGTTAGGTGTGGTGGAGGTGGGGCATTCCCGGAGGTGAAGGCTGTGAGCCTAGGGGCGTCTGGAATAATGCACAGAAGGGTTTGGCATGAGGGATGGCGTAGGGCAGGATTCTCACCATTTTGGGCCAGATAGTTCTTTGTTGTGGGGAGTCTCTCTGGGTACTGTAGGATGTTAGCAGCATCCCTGGCCTCTACCCACCAGATGCCAATAGCACCCCCTCTAGCCCCCAAGTTGTGACAACCAAACACGTCTCTAGACTTGCCAAATGTCCGCTGGGTGGCAGAGTCGTCCCTGGCTGAGAGCTGCTGCTGTGGGAGGTAGAGGTAAGGGTGAAAATGTTGGCTGGATGAAGACTGGAAGGGCCTGAGGTTTCAGGTCAAGCAACGTGGGACTTTATTCTAGAAATAATGGGGAGCCCTTTGTGAGCAGGTGGTGCGGAGAGGCTGTGGTGTCAGGAGACTCTCAAAGAAATTTTGTTCAGGATGGACCTACCGTCTCTGCCAAGGGTCACAAACATCAGGTGCCCCCTGGGGCCCAGCTGGGTGGTAACGTAAATGCACCAGGCTGGCCATGCTGAAGACAATAGTCGCTAAACAGCCTGTAATGGGCCCGAGAATAACCCCTACCTAGTTACACCACCTTGGTGATTCTCAAACTTTACCAGGCGTCTGAAGCCACTGGGGCACTTGTGAAAACACAGATTTCTGGGTCCCACCCCCAGAGTTTCTGATTCAGTAGGGGCCTAAGAATTTGCCTTTCTAACAAGTTCCCAGGTGGTGACCAGGTGATGCTGATACTCCCGGCCTGGGGACCACACTTTGAGAACCAGTGCTCTACCTAGTTTTAAACTCACTGCCCAGGTCAAACAAAACACAGTTGGCAGACTGTAGGTGTACAGCCCTTATTTCTTCCTAGCAGAAGCCAAAATCTCACCCTGGCCACCATCTAAATGGTACAGTCGTTTTTGGGGAGGGCTTGGCAGATTGGATATACCTGCTTTTGACGGACGATAAAACTCCAGAACTCCTGCTAGCTCAGCCCTTGGAACCTCCATGGCGTTGGCCACCTGTGTCTCACTGTAGCAGTTGGGTCTCTTGAGTTAGATGCAACCCTTGTCGGACAGGGCTCAGAACATTTGAAACGTGAACAAGGTCATTGAGCTGGCAGCAGCCGTTTGCTTTGGGGACATTCCCGGTTTGCATTCCTTGGCTCACAGGGGGATCTTGGAAAGGAAAGCATGTCCGTCCCTGAAGCAGTGAATCCCACCCCCGCCCCCCAGTCTCTCACTACCCCCTGCCTGCCCAGCTCCTCCAGTCACAATAACTCCTGTCCCCAGCAGGGCACAGGCATATTTGTCTTTTTTAATATATATTTAAAAGGTATCGATAGCCCAAAAGGCCAGAGGGACACACACAGTCCTGCTCGGGCAGCTGACATTTTCACATGTAAAGCCTTCTTTCTCATTCCTCTCCAAGAAGGCCAGAGCAGCAAGGGACCTCAAAGGTCATTTGACCCAATCCCCCGAGGGCCAGAGAGGGAGGTAAGGGTTGCAGGGTAGCGCATCCAAGGAGGGACGGAGTCAGCTTTGAGCGCTTTTGATCAATGCATCCTGCTGATTCAAGGACATGCCTGTGGCCAAGGACAAGGTCTGGGGCTGGGAAGGTGGAGGGGTATCTCAATGCCCTTTTCATCCATGTAGGAGTAGTTTCCATTGGATTTTTCTTCTTTCTCTTTAGTGTTTCAGCCAGAGCCTGCACCTTACCCCGGCCTCCGCGTCCTCTCAGCTGCCCTTAGCACCCCACTCGCTGAGTTCATCCTGCCTGGGCAGAACATTTCCTCCCAGCCACACGCTTTGTCTTTCCAAAGGAATCAGAATGAAATCATCTTGCAGGCTCTGCTGTCTTCCCTGGGACCACCACCAGCACATCAGCCTGGTGGCCTGGGTCTGCAGCCCCAGACAAGTCCCAGTGATGCCCCCTGCACCCTGACAGCAGGTGCCACCTGCTGCTGGCATATCATCTTGATCATTGCTGCATTTCTAGGCCAGGCTCAGTGCTTGGAATGTAACTGGCATCAATTCAATTGAGCATGAATAAATGGATGAATAAATACACTTTGCTCATTCCCTTCATTTGGACTCAGGCTTCTTCTTGGGAACCCCAAGGCTCACCATATGGTGACTCATGCTTGACTCAGTGACCTGTGTCCGTGGGATCTTGGACCCCTTGAAGGTGGCCTCTGCCACAGGGTCCCTGCCTCTAGGCCCCGGCTAACCTTTCATTTGTGGAATGCTTAGTGTACCCCAGGAACCATGCTAAGTGATTCACACGTTATTGATTCTCCCAGCAGCCACTGAGATGGGTATTGCCCTCTCTATTTTATAGGCAGCTTAAATGAAGATGTTGAGAGTTCAAGGGACCTGACTTAACTAATCCTCGGCTTCCTCCCGAGGGTTCCTGTAGGCTGACTCTGACCTGAGGCCCAAGACACTCACAAATGGTGATGGTCATCACCAAGAGGCAGTGTTGTCAGTGATTAAATCACAGGAGATCTGGCTTCTTTACCTGCTTCCTTCTCAGACTGGAAGGGTAAACTGAGGCAAGTCACCATACTGGGCAATCCAGCCACATCTGAAAGAACAGGACTGTGGTGCCTGCATTTATGGGCTCTGCTCTCCTTGCACACTTCCTCCGATGACTGTGGGAGATGCCGCCTTTAGGGGCGGGTGCCCTATGACCCCACCTCTCAAGCCTGCAGCCAGGCTTTGACGCTGGCACATGGGCCTGGGCATGACTATGCTTCTGGTTGGCGGGGAAACTAGTGCCTCAGTCAGGCACCATCCTATGGTCACCTTTGTTATACAACTCCATCTCATGTCACTCTTCTTTTTGATGTCTTCTCATTGTAGCCGTAGCACCAATAATGTCAGATGTTCAATTTTGAAGTGTGTGGGAAGGGGACACTGTAGCACAGACTCAGTGTGCACAGCAGCTGCCTTCTGCCTCTGGTCTTCTTGCCTCCTCCCCTCCTCCCTCCACCCCTGCTCAGAAATCTCCCTGGTCTTACACCCAACTTCCTTTTCTCCCTGTCCTTGTCCCAGGCAGCTCTGGTGTGTTTGTTTGCCTGTGCGTGGAAGCTCACAGACAAGCACTGTGGATGTAAGTGAGGTGCCGATGCTTGCATTTGGATAAACTGCAAAACGCCCGAGCCACACCCCCTCTTCTTGCATCCCCTCCTCTCCTGTATGCACATCGGCACAGGAGCTGTTATTCCCACCAAATGAGTCAGGGGAGAGATCATGGAAGAGTAATTAATTTGAGCAGATGTGTGTCAATGTCCTAGGAAATAAAAGATGTCAGTACAAACCACCTGTGCACGCCAGCCACAAAGCTCAGCTTTGGGAATGCAGGTGGACCTCTCTTTAGAAAAACCAGATAGGTGGAGGCCATTTGCATGACAAAAAGACTTCCCTTTGCAGAAGGATCTGCTGTGAGGTTCCTTAAAATTGGAGCTCTCTGGGTTAGTGTTTCACAGGTCATTAGGTACCTGACTGAGAGGCTTTAGGGACTGGAAAACTTTGTGTTCAAGCTTAAGAATCAGTGCCAATTACAGATCCTTTAGAAATGATGATGAAGCATCCCAGAAATTGTATGCAAGGCCATGGGGAAATGCAGTCTGACTCACCAAAACATGTGCGCACACACCTCTTTAGCAATGGTTGCCATCGTAGGAGGTCAGGGACCCCTCCGTAAATGCGCCTATTTTTCTTTAATGAGGAGCCCTGAGAACAGGAAGGAGCAAAGCTTTCTGTGCTAGTTTCCCAATTGATCCCGTAGGCTGCTTAGTACGACATTCCCTTGGGCTGGAAAATTTCCTAACTGAAAATCATAGTTCAATTCAGGGGCCTTTTAAGATTTTTTATCGTATGATGTTTCTCTAGTAGACTTCCTTTCCACTCCCCAAGGCTCCTATTTCCTGCCTTGTCTGGCTTCAGATCTCCCACAGCCCCTCCCACGCCCTCCCTCCCAGCTCAGCGTCTCCCCGCAGCCTTCACGGAGGAAGCAGAAGGCATCAGACCAGAGCTGCGCGTCTTTCCACCCCCACGTCTGCGAGCCGCCTGCCATCCCACTCGGATGCGCCCTCCCGAAACTCCGTGGTGCTCTGGATCCCAGCCTCTCACCTTCTTAAGGACCCCCACCCTTGCATCTTCTGTTCTCTGTCATCTTTGAAAGAGCCGCCTGCAAGATGCCTCCTCTCCCAGCTCCTGTTCATTTCTGCTCCCTTTTGCAGCCAAGCAAGTCGGAAGAGTTGTGGGTACACACTGCCTCCACTTCTTCACCTCCTGGTCACTCTCCTGCCCACTGCAATCTGGTGGCTGTCTCCACCAATCCATTCGACAGCTTGTGGAGGTCACTCGTAGCTTCTGTGTTGCCCAATCCTGTGGACACCCTGATGTCCTCATCTTGGTTCTCAGCGGCATTCGACGCCCCTTCCTCCTTGGAGTCACTTTCTCTAGGCTCCGAACGCTCCATTCCTCTCGCCTCCCCCACCTTGGGTCTTTCTTTCTCTGTCTCCCTTTCTGTTTATTCCCCCTTTACTCTTATCTAGATGTTGGATGTCCAAATTGTGGCCCCAGCCCTTCTGTATCCGCACATTCTTGCTGGGTGAGTTCACCTATTGCTGTGCTTTAAATACCATCTAAACGTGACAACTTCCAACTTTCTCTGCTGAGCAGTGGTCTTGTAATTCCATCTACCTACTTGAATTTTGTATTTGAATGTCCTTTAGATATCCTAAACACATAAAAAACCAAACTCTTGATTTCTATTTCCAAATCTGTTTCTCCCTAAATCTTCCCCCGTCTCAGCAAATGGCACCATTGTCCACCAGTTTGCAAGACCAAAAGCCTGGGTGGGCAGGTTCTTGCAGCCTTCTCCTTTCTCTCACCCTCCACATCCCATATCCCAGCAAGCCCTGCCGCTTTACCTGCAACGTGTGTCTCAAATGTATGTCCTTCTCTCCATCTGCCCCGCCACCCTCCAGCCAGGCCACCACCATCTCTTCTCCCAATCTAGGACAACAGCCTCCTGGCTGGTCTCTCTCCTTCCACTCCTCTTGCTCCCTCTTCTTCACAGAGCACAGCATTTTAAACACTATGCACTTAAAATGTATAATTCAGATTGTTTCATGTTACTCCTCTGCTTAAAACCTTTCAGTGGCTACTCATGCCCTTAAAATAAAAGCTTAACTGCTTGCCATGCTTTATACGGCTCTATGTGTTTGGGTCCATCTAATTCTCTGACCTCTTTTTGCATTCTCTCCTTGACCAGTTGCCCTCCTGACAGCTATTTCCGCCCATCTAACGTGTTAGCAGAGCCCTGATTTTGTTCTGTGAAAGAGGTGGCTACATTTTCAGAGAAGGTGAGCTCTCCTCCTAGCCACTGAAGGTGGGCCCTGGTTGATCTAAATTAATCATGGTAGTACCATGAACTTGATCGCCAAGACTGGCGTAAGGGTTGGCATGTGACTTGGTTCTGGCCAGTGGGGACTGGAGAGAATGTCTGCTGGTGACTCGTGCCCTCGTAAGAGAGTTAGGCACGAGGAGATGACGCCGTGCCATCCTCCCTGCTTTGTGGATGTTGGAGGGTGAGGAGGTGGTGCTTGGACCAGCCCCGATAACCAGGAGGGAGACGCTGTCCACATGCTAAGGAGGAAAAATGGAAGGAGCAGGTCCTTAAAGACATGGTTGGGTTTCAGAATCAACCACGGAGTTGACAACCTCTTCTTCAAAGAGATAATAATGTCTTTACAGTTCCGTGTTCACATTTAGGAAGGCAGTCTGTTGCTGGTAGCTGAACACACCCCCTGGCCCATATCCTTCCTCTTGCTCACTGTGTATGTTCCACCCTCACTGACCATTCGGCCCTTGGTCCTGCCAAGCTCAGGAGGGTCGTGCATGCTGCTCCCTCAGTTTGGAGCTCTCTGCACCCTGCGTTTCACATAGCTCTCAGGTCTCAGTCATCCTCACTGCATTATTTCTTTACCTCTGCTCCTTGTCAGTTTCAGTCATAGCCCCCGGCATATTTTGAACTTATTTTTCTGTTTCCCTTTTTCTCCCCCTCTAGATATCAAGTTCCGTAAGGGCAGAGACTGTGTATCTTGTTCACCCCTCAGCTCAGTCACCTGCAAGGTACATCACAGGGAGCAGGTGCTCACTGCTGACTTGTTCTTTTTTTTTTTCAAATTACAGTATTACAGGGGTACAAATGTTTTGGATACATAAATTGCTTTTGTACCATTTAAGTCAAAATTATAAGTGTGCCTGTCCCACTGATGGTGTGCACTGTAGCTGTTAGGTGTGAATTTGCCCAACCTGTCCTCCTCCCACCACCTGCTTGTTGATGGATGGCATAAATGGAAAAGTGACCCTTATCCTCTGCTGCTCGATGACATCTCACACTTTATACTTTAGCCACACTGACCTGTGGTATTGTAGTTTCTAGAATGTTCCTTAGTCTTTCTCACATTTGGACCTTTGCATATGCAGCTCAGTCTGCTGGAATGGCTCTCCTCCTTCACCCAGACACCTCCCACTCTTCCATAGGTCTCAGCAGAGATGCCACTTCTTCCCAGAAGCCTCCCTCCCCAGATGACACGCCCTCAGGACCTTGGCCTCACCCAGCAAAGCACTCATCAGACTGTGCTGTAGGTCCCCGATTATCTGATTCCCCCCAGACTCTGGGCTCCGTGGGGGAACCTTCTTCATCACCATGTTCCTGACACCCACCCTGCAGCAGGCACTCAAAAATTATTTGTTGAGTTAATTCCTTTGACTAATATTTTTGAATGCCCACTGTATGTCAAACGTTGTGTTAAGTGTTGTGGATACAAAGAGGAATAAGAAATTGCCTCTACTCTTACATGCTAGAAAGGGAGACAGGCCTAATAACCAGTAAATATGATACAGTGTGATAAGGAACAATGAATTCTGCCAGGGAAGTAGGAGATGGGGCATCAGGGAGAGTTTCAGAGAAGTTGGAGGAAAGATAGAGTGAGGTTCACACCAGCAAAGTTATTTCCGAAGAGGAAGGATGGATATTTAGATCTATACCTATATGTCTATATCTATATGGTTATGTCTATATCTATATGGTTATGTCTGAGTCTAGGTCTAAGTCTATGTCTATGTCTAAGTTTATACCTAAGTCTGTGTCTAAGTCTATATCTACGTCTATGTCTCTGTCTAAGTCAAGTCTATGTCTACGTCTATGACTAAGTCTATGTCTAAGTCTTATCTGCATCTAAGTCTATGTCTGTGTCTAACTCTATGTCCACGTCTCTGTCTAAGTCTATGTTTGTGTCTATAAATGAAATATATGGGGAAGGGCCAGCTGAGAGGCAGGGGAGGGTACGTGTAGGGAAGATGAGGGTGGAGGGTCTGAGAACAGGCTTCAGCCACTAGACTTGTGTCCCATCCAATTATCCTCTCACTTGGGGCTTCTTTATGTTAAGTACCAGGGGGCCTCAGGACCCCTGTCTTAGTCAGCAGCTGCAGACAGAGCTGGGACCATAAAAACCTCATGCCAGGTCAGCCCCAAGTAGCTTTGTTCTCAGGACCTTGGTTGGCAGAGGTTGCTCCACTCACCTTGGAGGGTTGACCCCTCTCCTCCTGGATTCCCATCTGGTTCTGCTCCTCACCTGCTGGGTGACAGGGGCAAGTCCCTTCCCACTGTAACGGGGTGATGATGCTTCCCGCAGAGGGTTCTGGGGAGGACTCAGTGAGATCATGTACACAGAGCACCTCTCCCCAGTCCAGTGCGCCACAGGAACGCAGCAGTTGCAGCTCCCTCTCCTTCCTCTTCCCCTTTTTGTCTGACCCAACCCACAGGTGTTGACCTGCCCCTGCCCTGTGTCCGAGCCCTGTTCCCTCAGCCGAGCCCGGGGCAGGCAGCAGAGTCTCAGGGTAACATAAAGGCAATTTCTTTAGCTGCTTCTTTTGAAAGAACGAAAGTCAAACTGCCCCTCGATCCTATTTGGCTGCCTCAGCCGAGTGCCCTGCCAACATGTTTGCACGAGGCATCTGTGGGCGACCTGCAGGTTGTGGGCTGTGTGTGTTGTGCCTATTTTGCGCGGCTCCCTGATTTCCTAACATGGTGCAGCATTCTAATTTTCTCTCTGAGGGTATGAAAGGAAAAGGGAAATTGTGGTTCTGGATGAGTCCCTCTGTAGCAGCCTCTGAGAGACCTCCCCGAAGTCATTCTCCAGCCCAATTAGAAACTTGCTTGGCTTTTTGGAACAGGAGTGCCTGCCGACCAAGACTCCCGTTCCGAGCCCTAATTACCGCTCGATGGAATGAATAAAGACGTTGTGTTTTCTACATTTTACTTACAGAGTTGCTGATGCGGTGAATGTTGGATGAAATGTCTCTTTCCTCCAAGAGATTAAAAAATAAGTGCCTCAGCGACAGAGCTGAGCTGCTGCGTCGGCGACAGACTTTCCCTCCCATTCTCACTCGGCCTGGGGGTGTGAGCTGGCCTGGCCCCTTTCTGTACTTTCTGCCCTTCTGGAACCGAGGCGGAAGGTGCCTTGACCATCTAGTCTGGCTGCTTAAAAAAAAGATGCAGCGTTGATTGAGCACTGGCGTGGTGTCAGGGGTTTCCCCATCTGTTCTCGCATTTCCTTCTCACAGCGATGCTGTGCAGTGGCTGGCCCTGCCCGTTGTGCGGGTGAGGACGCTGAGGCTCAGAGAGTTGCTTAGTAAGTACCTCGCCCAAGGTCACACTGCTAGCAGTGCAGAACGGTGTTCAAACCCAGCCTCCTGCTGCCGAGTCCGTGATCTTTCCCCATGGGCCCCAGGGACGCGTTCCTGGCCTGCTCGGTGAAGTCTGCCCGACCAGTCCCCTTCCTTGGCAGAGATGGCAGATTAGGGTGGTGAACGTCCACTGCCTAACAAACCGCCCCCAAACTTAGTGGCTTAAAACAACAGACTTTATTGTCTTTTATGGCTCTGGGTTGGCTAGGAGGCTCTTTTGGTCTGGGCCAGGTTGGGCTGCAAGACCTGGGATGGCCTCATTCAGTGTCAGGTGGGACATGGGCCACAGGGCCCCTCATCCTCCAAGAGGCTAGCCCAGGCCTGGCCTCTTCTCCCATGCGTTCTCTATGTCGATGCAGATACAGACATCCGTCCTTCCTCCTTGAAAATAACTTTGCTGCCTTGGACCCCGTCTGTCCTTATTCACTTGCGTGGTGGAGGAAGAGTCCTGGCTGCAGGAGAGGGAAACCTGAGGCGTAAGCACTTCTGCATCCTCTGTTACTTCCCGTTGGTTAATGTCCAGTTGGCCAAAGGAAGTCACAGGTCTGAGTCCAGATTCAAGGGGTGGAGAACACTCTCCTGCTTCTGATGGGAGGGGCTCAGGGACCCCATTACAAGGGACATGCCTGCGGGGTGGGAAGACTTTGTGGCCATTCTTCAGTCTCCCACAAAGGTAATGCACCCTTCAAAAGGCCATTTCATGACTCCTGGTCCTATAAACTACAGGCTTGGCGAGGGGCTTACTGACTTCCACATCTGGGCGGCATGTCACAAGGCTGTTCCAGACGGATATATCAAATTTTTGTCGTTGTTGTTATTGTTTTGTTGTTGTTTTAACATGCAGAGAATGTGAAAACAAAACCTCCCTTTGGTAATTTGTCCATGTTCTCAAAAACCAGCCATTGTCTTTCATGATTTTAATTTCTCAGGACTAACTGCTTCAGCTGAGCCTGGGAGCACATGTTTGGAGTTGGTGGGAGAGAAGGTCCCTGCTCTGGGCTCGTAGCTTCAGAGATGAGGGAGGGGACAGCCTGGTGCCCCTGCCTTCCCTCCTCTCTAGGGCTCACAGCACGCTCGGCTTCCCTTCCTGAACTTAACGTGGTTCCCCCGCATGATCTGAGAAATGCAGACCGGAGACTTTTAGGCCCTTTGAAGGAAGGAGAGGTTCAGAAGGATGAGTCAGTGACTAAGTCTGTAGATATCTTGCCAGCTCCGTCTCTCAGCTTCTATATTCTTGGCCCCCTGGTCTCTCTCTTTGTGTTCCTAAGGCCATAGTGACCTGTTTACAGAGCAGAAAATGCTGTGATCAGAGGTCTGTGGAAACCAGTTAGAAGGCAGCCTGCTTTGGCTATTCCTGGGATGTGGGCCCCCGTGCAGGGTTGCCCTGAGACTCTCCTTCCAACAGGGAGAGAAAGGGCACTAGGAGCTCTGCACACCTTGGGCCTTTTCCCCAGCTCAGCCTTCTCAGGTGAATCACCCAGGAGCTAGTCAAACACAGCGAGATGGAATCTCTGCCCCAGGGCCGGAGACCCAAAGGTGAAAGAAAGGCTTTTGGTGCCTCTAACAGCCAGAGTGCGTTTAATAATCAGGGGCTGGTTTTAGGTTTTATTAATACGCTTTCCTGAGTTGGCCTAAGCACCTAGCACAGGGCCTAGCACATCGGCAATGCTCTAGAAGTGACCTTGCCCTTTGACTGCTGTGTGGGTGGGTGGCTAAAGCCCTCTGGTGGAAGGTTCTAGGAAGAGTGGTGTGGACAGCCCCAGTTCAGGTTTGTGTTGGGAGGAAAGGTGAGACCTTCAGTGTGGGAGCCCCTATGGCCTACTTCATTTGCACTTAGAATCATGAAACTCCTGAAGCTGCTCCTCTCATGAGTGGGAGGGCACCTCCACCCCCAACCCCCATCCCCTGGCCTGCTGGCTTTTCAGCGTGGCTGACTCCTGGTACACTGTCAGCCTTTACGGGCCCCAATTACAGCAAGAGAGTAAGAGGTTTTATGAGGTTTTTTTTTTTTTTTTTGAGTGTCTTAAAAAAAAAAGCAGAGTTTTCCTGCAAATTAAACAAATGTCAAATCAGCTTTGGTTGCCTGAATGGCAGCCTTCCAGAAGCAGTGCCTCAGGCTAAGCCAGGGAAACTTGGGTTTCCCACTCTGAGGGCCTCCCAGCAAAGCCCACCTGGTTCCTGTTCTGCTTCTTGAACAGAAGCTGAGGAGGGATTCTGGGCTTTGCTTTGCTCCTGCACTCAGGGCTGGAGGAGAGCCGGTGCAGGAGTGCGGAGCCAGGGGCCTAGGTCTTTAGGGTTCTGCGAGTATCACAGGCGCCATCTTGAATATGTATAGAAGGTGCAGTTGGAGGGGGTAAATCTGTAGCTCTCTTCAGATTCTCAAAGAGGCTGGTGAGCTTGAAAAAGATTAAGAGCTGATGAGAGCTAGTCCAGCCCCTCGTTTGGGACAAGAGGAACCTAAGGCCCACACACGGCAAGGGACTTGATTCAAATCACGTAGCGTATTAGTGGCTTTTTGTTTAAAGATCAACTCCCCACGTTTAAGGGGAGGGGCAGTAGCGAGGAGGGGAGGCTTTTTCTCATTTGCTGGCCATTTGCAAGCAGCTCGTCTCTTAATTGATCGTGGATTTTTTTTTTTGTTTTTTGTTGTGTTGTTGTGTGTTTTTTTTTTTTTTAAGTTGGAATCACTCCCAGAAGTAAAGGGCTGAGATGAGCAAAATAAATAAGGAACAAACAGGCTCAGCGTCGGGGGAAGTAGGAGATAAAAGTGACTGAGTTTGGGGTAAAAGCGACCCAGAGCCGAGTGGAGCAGGAGCAACGCTGTGCTGTGCCTGGTCCAGGCGTAATGGGATGAAGACAGGGCAGCATGAAGCATGAACAGCCGGGGGAGCTTCCTTATTTTGTTTTCTGGTACAGCAGGGCTGAGGGGTTGCTGTTCTCTTTCAGTGAGGAGCCCGGGGCTTGGAGGATTGATATGGAACTTTCCCCTTCTGGGCTGCTGAGCCTTGCTTTGATTTTGCCTGCGTCCTGTCCCCAGCTCATTCACCGCCCAGTAGCCCAGGGTGCCTCCCATCTGGCCTCGTCCTCCTCTTTCATCCACAGCTCCTTGAATCCCCAGCTTGCACCACTGACGGTATTGATCAGGACGCCTCTGGGGGCCAGCTCCGTGGATGGGCCCCCTCTTCCTGTTTTGTTACTTTTGACAAGCTGTGGAGCCCCCTCCTGGTTTCTCTGAAATGATAAGAAGGTTGAAAACATCCTTTTCCTGGACTCGACTTTTGCCTCTGGGGCCAGTCTCTCTTTAGAGGACAAAACAGAACTCTATAGGCATTGACTGCCACCCTGTCCGCCCTTTCTGGGAATGGGTGGGCGGCCACATGGGGACCCTGCCTGAAGGGGAAGGAAGGAGCCAGCTTGGCATTTTCCAGACATTCCCTCAGGCCAGCCTCATTTCAGCCTTTTGGGGGCTGGCATTGATCACCCATTTTACAGATGAACAAAGAGAGGCTCAGAGAAGTGAAAGAGCTGGAAAGAGGCTCTGAACACAGAACTGTCTGAGCCCGGAGCCTGGCTGAAGTCTGACTGGGTGTGAGGGCATCTGCCCTGCTTGACTCTTCCAGCTGTGTTTTCATACATGTCTTATTAATACTAAAAATAGGACCGCCGTGTCCAGTGCTGACTCTGACCATAGAGGCCTGATGGCAGAAGAGGAGGAGGAAGGTGGCTGAGGGAGGAACCTCCAGAGCTGAGGTGACAGACGGGTGGTCTGAGTCCTGTCGCAGACAGGCTTTGTGCAGAAACGCTGTTGTTTTGTTTCGCCTGGAAATGACCTTGAATGAAAATGCCAGGGCAGGCACTTCCCACCTCACCCTCCTGCCCCTCACCTGCCAGCCCACACCTATTTTATTTACTGGCTTGGTCAGCTCTAGAGCGTGAGTCCTCATCTCTCTCCCCAATTTTGTGTTCAGCAACATCAGGTTGGCAGCTTGAGATTATCCATTTTGGGTGTATTCGCACCGTGGAAATCCGCAAACAGTGCAAATCAGGGCTTTTCATTTATTCAGTCAGTTAAGTTGTTTATTTTTTGAGAGCCGGTTTACCTGCACACTACTGCCTGCAGGCATGTGCTTTCTGCCCTCCTTCTGAAAGCCTCTCTGGTTTGTTCTAGGCACGTTCGCGGAGTCAGTTTATTTAATTCAGTCTCACTTCCTCCTCATGACCAGCCTGTGTGGGGGATGTCATTGACCCCCATCTGGAGACAAAGAAACATGCACAGGGTGTAGGGCCAGAGCTTGGGTTCAGAGACAAGTTCTTTGCCTTCAAGCTCACTGTCCCCTGATGGCTTTGCTCCTTGGTTCTCAACTGGGGCTGGGGGGTTGCCCTCTGGGGACAGTGGGCAATGTCTGAAGGCATTTTTGGTTGTCACGAGTAGAGGCCGTGCTCCCTGCGCCTAGTGGGTGGGGGCCAGCGAAGCCGCCAAAGGCCTGTGTGCACAGGAGGCCCCCGCAGCGCAGATATCTGGCCCCGGGTGTCAGTAGTGCTGAGGCTGAGGAGCCCCGGCCCAGCTGCTGGCGTCCCCTGGACATTGCCCTCCTTCTCCCGTCTCGGGAAGAGATGGGATAGATAGAGGTGACATTCATCTTGGGCAGGATGAGGAAAAGCTGACTGTCCCACCAAGGTGGTTTCCACATGGGCAGCAGGGCCGGCTGGAGGCCCAAGTGGGCTAGTGTGCAGACCTGGGAGGAGAAGGTCACAGTCATTGCCAAGCAGAGGGGGCTGTGACCTGAAGACAAACAGGGGCCCAGGAGCTTTGCATGAGAAAAGAGAAGTGTGGGGTGGTGACAGACACAAAGAGCCCCCGTCCCAGGGAGGCACTGGCTGGCCTCCATTAGCCCTTAAGCCAGAGGTGGGGAAAATGGCATCAAGATGCATGTAAGAGGTTTGCAGGGCTGCGTCAGCGGTTCTCAAACCTGCCTCTCGTCAGAATCATCCAGGGAGCTTTAACAAGACAAAAAATGTGTATGTCCAGACTCTGCCCCAGACTTGAATTGCCAGAAGTGAGGCCTGGAACTCTGAATTTTTAAAAAGCTCCCCAAGTAGTACTAACGACCAGCCAAGTGTGGGGCCCCCTGGGATAGATGAGCGTGTCATTTGTCAGCCAGGGCTGTCAAACATCAACACGGGTATGTCAGGGAGGCTAGGAACCAACACTCACTCATTCAACAAAGTGTTTAAAGACTCAGCACACCCCAGGTACCACTCTGGCCTCACAGCAGTAGGGTGGACGGGTTCCCTGCCCTCGCAGAGTGTGCAGAATACAATTAGGCACAGGTGACAAAATCTCTCCGAGCCTTCTTTTTTCTCATCCGTTAAAAAACACAAATAATACCTAGAGCTCAGGGTCCTTACAAGAACTACATGGGAAAACCATCAGCAAGTTTCTAGCTTAGCATCCAGGTTGTAGCGGGTTCTCCGCACCTGTCTGCTGTGCGTGACTCTTGACGCAAGAGCTTTCTCTCTTTCAGTTCACATTCCACATGTATCGCAGGTCTGCTGTGTGCCAGGGATGTTCCAGGCTCTGAAGGATGTTGAAGGGAGGGACACCTGGTCTTCATCCTCAGAGAGCTCTTAGCCTGGTAGGGAGGTAGATGTGCAACCCCCCAGCCCTTCAGTGTCTAGCGTGCCAGGCCACGGGGTGCCCAGAGCTAAGTACAGCCCGTTTTCTGTGAGCCTGGGACGAGAGAGTACGTGGGTCGGGGGAAGCTGCTTAGAGAGGATTGGAAAGGGAGTTGCTGGGTTTTGCAGGATGAATAAAGGTCTTCAGAAGGGCAAGGTGGAGAAGCTTGTAGGTGGTGGGGGCAGCATGCACAAAAGTGGGGGGCTGGGCAGTGGCTGTCTGGGGTCTCTACCTTTTCTTGTAGACCCCTGAATCTTGCCCTCTTTCTCTCTCTCTCCCCTCCCCTCCCCTCCTGAGGAATGCCACCCATCAGGTGCAGACACTTGAGGAAGTTCATCTGCTTGGTGCTTGATTTATCATCCAAACCTTCAGTAACGGATTTCCAGTCTCATAAAATATTAAATATATCCATATATCGAATATCACATTTTGATATGTTTTCACGCCTCATTTGCCACTGAAGTCAAGGACAGATTCACATTTTTCATGGCATGGGGCCCAGATTTGTCCTCGTACCGTGTTTTATGGTGTGCCCTCGCCACACCCCTCCTCTGCAGGCCTGCATCCCTCCGTGTCTCGCCTGAGCAGCCACGGGGACGGCCCACTTGGTGTGCACCGTGGCAGGCCCAGGTCAGAATGGCCACATGCATCATCCCCGGGGAGAGTTATTTACATAGCACTGTAAATGTTCGCAGAAGGAAGGACAGGGTCTCTGCCAGGTGTCTCCAGGTCCCACATCAGACGGGGGCCACGCCAGAGGCAAGGCCTGAGCGGGGAGGCCGTGTCTTCCTGCAGGCGCCTGTTCCGCCCGTTCAGCCTCTCAGGCTTCCAGCCGTCATTTAATGGGCACCTACTAAGTGTCAGGTAGCAGGCTAGGCTCTGGGGATTTTCAGATGGAAACTCACTGGGCACGAGAGTGCTGCAGGTGGGAGAAACGTGCTGTCGGAGCCGTGAGGGTGCAGTGGGGTGGGGAGGGACGGGCCATGGGGAAGACTTCAGAGAAGGGACGCCCCTGGAGCTCAGGCTTCAGCAAAGAGTGTGCAGGAGGGAGGTGGAGGACAGGAATGTTCCGGCCAGAGCGTGGTGCTGGCACAGTGACACGACATGCAGGGGTGACGCTGCCTGTTTGGAGCTGGTTGCTGTTACGTGTGGTCAGGGTTGGAGGGGTCACGGAGGGGCCTGGTGGGAGTTAAATGTGGACAGGATGCAAGGGCAGGTCATGGGAGTCTTAGAGGCAGCAAAAGTAAAGGAATTTGGGCTGTTTCCTGGAGACAGCGAGGAGCTGCCACGATCCAGGGTGCGACTGGAGCATGGCTTGGGGCAGGGAAGCCCCGAGGCAGGGGCAGCAGTCAGGAGGGAGGCTGGCTCAGCAGTCCAGGCGAGAGATGGTGAGGGCTATGGTTGGTGGAGCAGGAGGACTCGACATGCAAGAAGTGGACTGGGCAGCAGTGACTGATGCAGGGGCTCTTAGGCTGGGTTCCCCCAAAAGTATACCCTGAGGAAAGGATTTAGGTTGTAAGAGGTTTGTTGCAGAGCCATCCTGGGAAATGCCAGAGGCAAAGTGAGGCAGGGAAGGGAAGGAAGCCGATAAAAGGTGTGGAAAGAACAGGTTGCCGCTGTGGACCCTTCGGCTTAGTCCCCGTGGGGTCTCTTGGAGCCTGGGGAATATGCCTCCAAAGTGTCCCCTAACAGAGCGGGAAGCTGGGGTGCTTATCATCCAGTTCCCATTGCGTGGGCTGAGGGTGCTCCCCTGCTTAGCACCACGATGCTTTGCTCTGCAGGGGGCCAAGGGAGAGCCCCCAGGCAGAGTCCCGGGGCTTGCAGCTCAGGGCTGGGCACTGTGGGCAGCTGTGCGGGGGAGGGGCTGATTCCAGGACAACTGGTTGGATGGAGGTGGCATTCAGAGACAGTGGCCATTTGGGGGCAGAAAGGAGGTGCCTAATTCAGCTTGGCCACACTGAGTTTGGGGTGCCTGTGGGAGGGCCACGTGGAAGCGTCCAGCAGGCAGCTGACTGATGGGGTCTGGGATTCCAGAGAAGGGTGTGGGCAACAAGACACATTGTTGGGCTGCATTTGGGTAGAGATGCGGCCGAAGCCATGGCTTGGATGACATCACTTATAGTCACCTAAGGAGAGCAAATGACAGAGGAAAGAGCTGGGAAACACAAGAATTTGTGGAGCAAGCTGGGGAAGAAAGCCTGGCAAGTCACCGAGGAGCAGCCAGAGGGGCAGAAGGGAAAACAAGAGCCCGTGAGACCACAAACCCAGGGCGGCAGTCACTGGGGAGGAAGAGGTTGGAAATGACAGGGGCTACTGAGAGGGACCAAGTCCGGTGAAGGTGGAAAAGTGTCCACTGGGCAATGAGGAGGTCATGCGTGGGGCCCTGGGGGCAATGTTTTCAGTTGAGTGGTGGGAGCCAAAGCCAGCAAGCAGAGGCAGGTGTATGAAGTTTTCAAGCAAGGAAGTGTTAAGGTCAAGGTGACAGAAGATTATTCTGGATTGGGTGTGCAAGGTCAGAGGAAGGAGAAGCTGAGATTGGGGAGGCCAGCAAGGTGGCGGATGCAGGCTACCAGCCAGCCTGGAGTATGGCAGTGGGCTCAGAAATGGATTGCCAGGAAAACTTGCTAGGTCTCAGAATCGCTGGGCTAAAGGGGCTTGTTACAAAGGCTCTCAGGGTGAGCTCCGCCAGCCACACTCCGCTGTGTGTGTGTGTGTGTGTGTGTGTGTGTGTGTGTGTGTGTATGCAAGGGCTAAATGCTGTTGTCAGTAATACACGCAGTCTCTGCCCTTACCCCTACTGAGCGGTGACCTTGGTCACGACCCTAACCCCTCTGAGGCTTCGTCCTCACTGCCGAGGAAGTGATGACCCACCTCCTAAGTGGTGGGACTCACAGCAATGGTGCCTTCCAAAGCTCTGCATAGGTTGTGATGAGCTATGTGAGTGTTCACAGGAGGTGCCCCCAGAGGCTGATCTGCCCTGCCCCCTGCCCTGCCCCCTGCCCTGCCCCTGCCCCTCTGGGCCTGGAGCCCCCAGCCTCACCCTTCTGGAAGCACCTGTGTGTGCCGACCTTGGGTGCTCCCACCTCAAGGTGGACAGCCCTGGCTGGGTGGTGGCCTGTGGACAACAAAGTGCCCTGTTAGCGGGAGCCTTTTCTTCTCTTTGCTCTCCCATGCAGGGCTAGTCTGCAGCCCACTGGCAGGGGGAGTGTTGAATCTGATTTGCTGAAATACAAAAGCAGATTGATTTGTAGCCACCGGTGCCTGTAACAGATTCCAAGTTAAGTTTGGATCGCACTGCTGTGGGGTAAAGACATTTTAATTGTGTGTCGTATTTAGTCTGGCTGAATTTCGGAAGCCTGGGGTGGAGGCCCAGTTGTGAGTGCTCCCAGCTTCTCCCCTCCCTTCCAGTTGGGCCTGTTGGGCCTCTGAGAGTCTCTGAGAGATCACAGCCGCTGGCCCGGGCCCTCCTGGCCGGGAACTGGGTGCAGGCAGCTGTGGGTGAAGTTGAAGGTAGCTCGGGCTTGCATCTGTTTCAGGTTTCCCCTTTCCCCGGACATTCTGCAGCTCTCCCCGCCTTGTCTCGCTCCCTCTCTGCTTCCTTTCTCCCCACTTTACACTTGTTTATGGACTTGTCTTCTACCACCTTTTCCTCTCCTATGCTTGCTCTTCCTGGCCTGGCTTGCCTTGGTTCTCTCCACTAACCAGCTGTGTGCTCTTGGGCACGCCACTTACCCTCTCTGAGCCCCAGTCCTCTCATTTATAAAACGAGGAGGTCAGGCTAATTGGTCTCTGTGAACCTTTGGCAGGAATGTGATTCCTCCCTGTGTGCGAGTCTCTTTCCCTCCCACCCCCCTCCTCCTCCCTCTCACTTCTTGGCCTCACCTGCATTTTTACGGCAGGGCTCAGGGCAGGGATCTCCCCTCTCCCAGTGTGGGTGGAGGCCCCGGGCTGCTTTCTCGGATCCGTGAGCCTTCCACAGAGACGGATTCAGTGAGGAGCTGCCTTGCTCCCCTCCCCCAGAACAGCCAAGTAATTGAAGAAAACATGAATGTTAATGATGCATTTAGCATTTGGAAGTTAGAGGGGTGATTAATATGTTGTAAGTTGTATATTAACACCTTCACAGTGGCATAATGAAGACAAAATACACACTCAGAGATGAGATTGTTTATTCTTGTGTGCAGGGCTCCTGGTTGCAGCCCCTGGAGCCTCAGAACAGGCGGTGTGTGTGTGTGTGTGTGTGTGTGTGTGTGTGTGTGTGTGTGGTAGGGAGGGAGCCGGTGCAGGGGCTGTTTTCTGGCGTCGTGGTTACTGCTGATGAGTTCTCTGACCCGGCTGGCGCCCACCCGCCCAGGCAGCTAGAGTGGAAGGCGAGAGCTTAGCGGTGCAGGGGACTGGGAATCAGGACGAGATGGTAGGGGACACTGTTATTCAGGAGCAGCACGCCCCACAAGACAGCATCGCATGTTCTTTGTGGCCCATGGAGCTGACTCTATGTTTTCAAAGGAGCAAGAGCAGATAGAAATCCCTACGGTGTCTTGAGCTTCAGGAACTCTGGGGATTTGCCCAGGATTTGCTCAGTCTGCTCTGTGGAGGTCTCCTCTCCCCAGCACGGGGGATCCTTGCTGCAGGTCATGCCTGGTAAGTCGCAGGCCTGGGCCCAAGCAAAGCATGTTGACTGGGAACTCTCTGGCTAGGTTCTAGTTCCCTATAGTGCTCAGTTAGGCTATTAGACTAGAACCACAGGGTCACAGGTAGCAGAGCAGGAAGAGCCTTGAAAGAACATCCAGTCCAGGTCTTGTCATTTTCCATTGGAAACTGAGGCCCAGTGAGCGGAAGAGACTGTGATTTGAACTGACGGCTTGAGGCAGAACCAGGAGAGGGTCAGCTCTCTTTCGTTGCACCTCAGGGACTCTAGATTGGAGCAATGACACTTGGGGACTGTGGCCCCTGGACTTGATGACTCCCTGGCCCAGTTGTCCCGGAGGCCACAAAAGAACTCCACCTAATAGCTCCAAAGTGTGGGACAGCGGAGAGAATGTGGACAGATTGGAATCCCAGCCGTGCCCACCACTGGCTCCGTGGCTGTGAGAAAGACATTGCATCTCTCTGGACCATTTAGTATCCCCATTTGTCAAGCAGGA
This sequence comes from Lemur catta, assembly GCF_020740605.2. Taxonomy (NCBI): domain Eukaryota; kingdom Metazoa; phylum Chordata; class Mammalia; order Primates; family Lemuridae; genus Lemur; species Lemur catta. The sequence continues at coordinate 19,914,141 of NC_059134.1, read as the reverse complement.
ATGATAGTATTGAATGTGTACTGTAATTGCAAGGATCACTTGCATCCTAAATACACATACTCAAAAATGATTCGCATCCGCGTGTATGTGTATGTGTGCACGTAACATGCCTGTGCATGAAATACCAAGTACAATTTGGGCACAAAAGGCAGGTACTCAAAAGATGATGATAATGGTGGATTATAATTGTTACTATTATTGTCATTATTTGCTTTTATGGCCACAGCCTGCACACCCCACTCCTGTTCTTCAGGATTTGTCTGAGCCACCACCTACCCTGGGCACATTCCCTCGCCACGCATCACCCAGTGTGGGCTCAGCGCCCTCCTGTGTATGGTGTGAGCGCTCTTCTCTGTCTGTGGTCTCTGCCAGTCTGCTTCTCTCTCCCCGTCTGACGATAAGCTCAGTGAGGGCCGAGGCTGTGCCTTGTCTGCCCTCAGCATCAGTACTCAGTAAGTGCTTATTGCATGTGTGAGTGCTCTAGCTCCAGGCCTGGTGAGCCGGCCTGGAATGAAGCCAGTGGGTGTAAACATACCAGCTTCTCATTTTCCAAGATGAATCCTGAGTTCCACTGTGCAGTGCAGGGAGCGCTGGGCTTTGGGGTTGACGGCATTCCCTCCTAGTGACGGGGGTCTGTGACCCAGCTTATCCGCTCCCAGGGCCGGATACAACTCGAGTCCTGCTGCTTCTGCAAAGCCTTTGCCCTTTTACGTACTGCTCCCATGGCACCCGATTCCTTCTTCTCCTAACATGCTTGCCATCTTTTACCGTGTCCCGTAATCACTTCCTCATGGAACCTACTTCCTCCAGGCTCTTTGCCGACACACCCTGCATATACCCCTGTTGGACACCTTGCTCCCCTGCGAACTCCCATGGTGTCCACCTATAGTGGATTTTAATATTGGTAGAGTCTAAGTGGCGTTTTGTTGAATGAATGAATGAATGGATGATTTCTTACTGTATTTGTAGTGTAGGAGCCTATTTAGCGGTTACTTCATTGTAATGCTAGTTTCTCTGATTATCCGTTGTATGTTCCATGAAAGCAAAGATTTTACTAAATACTTCTGTGTCCTCACAGTACTGGGCAAATAATGTTAAACAGGTAAATAATTACTGATCGATTTTCTCAAATTTTCTATCCTATTAAGATTTTTGAAGCAAAAATAAAAAAGTCTTATTAGCCTTGTTAAGGGGTACGGACAATTGAAAGAACTGACTGAGCCTGAGTCCCTGTGATGACATGTGTAGCACGTGGGCTTCTACACGACAGGCCGAAATCCTAAGAGTTTTTCTGATCATTTCCTGACAGGTGCTGATTACTTTAAGGAAGGCAAAAGATCGTAATTAAAGGGAATTATTAGACTTGACCATAGAGGTTGTAAATATAGCCCTCATTAATGACTTGATTAATTTTGAGCTACCTTATGGTGGATGGAAACTGGCTTTGGGGCTTTGTCTGTGAAAGAAAGACAGGGTATCTCTGCTCATTCTGGGCCCAGCTGAGGCCGTTCCAGGGCCCTGAGCTTCCACCATGTGTAGAGTCCTGAGCGGGGTGGGGAACACAAGGAGAAAGAAGTGAGTTAGGGAGGGGAGAAGGGTCTGGGCACAAGTGTTAGTGTGAGTAAAAAGCATTTCCAACCAGTGACCCTCTGGGCTCTGTGTCTGAGTGGTAAGGATTCTGGGATTAACAGCCATTTGAAGCTGGAGGGCCGGTCTCTGCCATGGGATCTGGATGGTGAGGATGATAACTACTATCTAGACTTTGCAGTGATGAAGAGGGCTCAGCTTCTGTAGTTGGAGAGACCTAAGTGTGTAGCTGAGCTCAGCCACTTGCTAGCTGCGGGCCTTGGGCAAGTTGCTCACACTCTCTGTGTCTGCATCTCTCGTGTGGGACATCATCATAACTGCTTTGCGTCTGGTACGGGGAGACGTGGCCGCACCTGGAACTAGCGCCCAGGTCTTGCCCACTCTTGGCCTGTACTTTCTACGCACTACGGCTGAGGGAAGGGGCTGTCTGTTTCATTAGCTGATGCTGGTAAGAGGGTTGGAGATACAGTGCTCTCAGTAAGAGCTAATCCCCGTAATCTGTGTAGGGCTGATGTGTGACTGTGTTGTATGAGGCACATAGCACTGGGGGAGTGTAGGGCAGCACGCAGAGTGTGCGTGCGTTAGTATGTGTGTGCACACGCACACGTTGTTTATGTTTCCCTCAAAGGTGCTGCAGAAATGACGGGCAGGGATTACTGTATCAGATCGGCTTGGAGGAGATGCCCTGCGTGTCTTTCCATCCTGGAAATGCTGTGATTCTATTCTTACTTGGAAGGTGGCCCCAGGTTGTGGGGCAGGGTAGCTCCTGAATTCCGCATGAGCGTCTTTGTAGTCCCAGGGAAGGATTTAAGAGCCCAAAGTCAGGTGCAGGGTGAGCCTTCTGCATGCTGTCCTGTGGATCATCTCAGGATGCTGGCAGCACTTACAAATTGTCCTGATAATCCTTTTGGCAAAGTTGCTAGCTCCCCTGCATCCTAGAATTGGGGAATCTGTGAACTCACAGACACTGTGTTCTCTTTTGACTCAGCAGTGGACAATCTGTTTTCTCCAGGAGTTGGTTTTAGCCTGAAGTTATCAATCAGTTCCGCCTCCCTCCTGTTCCCTCCTTCTCCCTGAGTAGACTCCGCCCACACCCTCTGGCTCCCTTCTGCACTCCCTCCCTCCCAGGGGTGCTGGGGAGGGCCTCCTGCAGTGCCTGGCCTGCACCGTGGAGGCTTGGCGTCCCCAGGAGCACACCTGCAGCGCAGGTGTAAGTGCAATTAGTTACCTGGGACGGGGCCCCAGGAACCACGGAGAGAGGTGGTTGTGGTTTTTAATAGTCCACTCCTTTGCCTGATAGAGGAGTGGAGAAGTGAGACAAGGAGGGGAAAGAAGACAATAAAACTGTGGCCACCCAGGGCCCAGTGCTTCTGGGGACAGCAGGACAGTGTAGAGCATCCCTAGGGCAAGGTGTCCCACTGGCCACTGACGGGTCGCAGCACTCAGGGCCTGCTGGTGTACGTGGGCTGCATGGGCCCAGAGCCCAGAGAGTTCTCGGGTGAGCAGAGGTGCCCGCAGCTGGAAGCCGGCAGGTCAGTGAGTGTGAGGGAGTGTGGCCACGGCCCCGCGGCTTCTCCCGGCCACGCTAAACCCACTGCATACCAGACCCCTACTTGCCCGCTGGGGTGAAGGCCGCTCCTGTGGCCATAACCCCACTCGCATGTAGATGCCGGCTGCCCTCTGGGTTCTAGGAGCATTTCTGCAATTTCTATTTCTTGAACAGACTGTCAGTGATCTGATTTATTAAAACCACAAACAAGTATGCATTGAGAGAGGATTTCCTGTGTGCCAGGCACTGTGCTGAGTGTTTTTCCTGCGTATCTCATCTGCGTCCTCCTGCCAGCCCACTTACTTAAGTACTGTTATCCTTATTTTCCATATGAGGCAACTGAGGCAGAGTGGTTAAGTGCCTTGCCCCAGTTTACGTGGTTTGTAGGAGGCAGACTGGGGGCTCCAACCAGGCCCTAACCCGGCACCACACCAGCTCTCCAGGCTGATCTTGGGGGCCGGGAGCATGGGTTTGCCACATGGCACCTCCCAGAGCACTGAGCAGGTTGGGTGGGGTACATCTGTGGGCCTCCTGCTATAAACACACGACAATGAAGTTCAACCCATGTAAAAGCCTGTTAATCACTCCCCAAGATTGTACTTGGGCCTTGATGGATGGAAGCTGCCTTTACGTCAGACTCCGGGGATTGTCCCAGCCTCTGCCCCTTTTGATAAATTTGTCTCTGCTTGGCAGGGGCTGGCAGCTGCCTGGGCCCTGGCTCTCTGCTCTGTTCCAGGAAGCCCGGCCATGCCAGCTCCTGCTTGTCACTCTCTTTGTCCCAGGGAGCCTCTGGAGACCTCTCTGTAGCACATTCTACCTGTCGGGCCTGGCTGGCTCTCTCCCTGCCCCTGGGGCCTGGTACGTGACTTTGTCATCAGGCTTTGTGATTGCAGCTCATAGGTGAGGGTCCTCTTTAACTGGGTGCTCGATTTTTATTTTAATCTTACAGCTGAAGAACCCTGGGGTAGGAATCAGGAGATTTTTTACTTAAGTCCCACTCATTGCTTGTGTGTGCTTGAAGTTCTCTTCTCTGAGCCTAGTGTCCTCATCTGCTAAGTGATAGAATCTGGTATCCTTTCCAGGCCTGCAATCCCAGGAGTCGGGCAGGAGTAGGAATTGGGTTACAAAGAGGACAGAGGGCTACCGCTGATTTCAGAGGCCAGCCTCCTCTGGGAGCCAGCTGTCTACCTGCTGACAGGTCAGCAGGACCCACTGGGCCAGTCCCAGAGACCTTGGGTCCTGCCAGTCCTAGGCGCTTCAGTAAATTCCTGACCTTAGATCTCCATGGGAGCTGGGGGCCTGGGACAGAGGGAATAATTTAGGGATCTGTGCATGATGGGGGTGGGGAAAGGGCTGTGGACTCAGCCAGATGTGAGCCACTGGAGGCTGGGCCAGCTCTGGGAGCAGAGGGGCCCAAGGAATGGACCAGGCCCTGTTGGACTGTGGCTGCTCAGCTCCTGGATCTATAATCCCTTTACTAAGGGATCCCCGGGTGCATCTTAGCTGGAGCTCAGTCATAAAGACGGCCATGGAGAACGGAGCTTTCATAAGGGGTCCGGAGGAAGAGCCTATTAGATTGCTGTTTCAAATTGGCCGTGACAGACATGGCCCTCCAGAAACCGTTAATAGTTCTTTCTTTAGGCAGAAGTTGGCTGCTTGGGTCCGGAGGATTTGACCCTAAGCTATTCAGCCAGGGTGGGTGGAATAGAAGGTTGGTCCTGCAGTGCCTCAAGCAGTTCAGGGAACTGTGGGCTGCTTTGGCCGTGGCCAGGAAGGGAGGCAGAGTGTTGAGTGGGCAGTGGAGGGACGGGAGATGGGTACACATGCAGCACCAAACCCCGCCAGAGGCAGTTGGAAACCAAAGGTTAGCGTGGGAAGCCAAGTCGAGGCATCAGGGAAGCAGGTAGATTCCAGACATGGGAGTGGGCTGCTCAGATTTTATCAGCCACCCCTTCTGCCTCAGACAATGAACCAGTAAGCTTTCCTTGCACTGAACAAGCTGACAGTACACTCTGATCACCTGTGCAAGTGATCCCCTGCCCGCCCCCCATCAAGTAGTTCTTGCTGGGCTTTTGCTCTGGCACTTCTTTTGGCTGTTTCTGTTTTCTTTTGTTTTGTTTAAGAGACAGAGTCTCGCTCTGTCAGCTAGGCAGGAGTGCAGTGGTGATCATAGCTCACTGCAACCATGAGCTCCTGGGCTTAAGCAATCTTCCCACCTCAACCTTCCAAGTAGCAAGGACTACAGGCACATGCCACCATGTCCAGCCAATTTTTTTTCTTTTTTTTGAGACTGGGTCTATGTTGCCTAGGCTTGTCCCAAACTCCTGGCCTCAAGAAATCTTCCTGGCTCAGCCTCCTAAGGTGCTGGAATTACAGGTGTTCATAATGGTCTTTTGTCCTCACAAAAGTTAAGAACCCCAGTATGCCCTGCGAGGGCAGGGCTGGGTCTGCTTCCCTCTCAGTTGTATTCCCAGCGGCTAGCTCAGTACTGGCACCTAGGAGGTACTTCATAAATAATTGTTGGATGAATAATTAAGAGAAATAATGGTTCATGGATGGGGAAAGTTTTAATGCAGATGGTCAGAGCCCTGTGGAAAATTTCTGGCTTAACTTCTTTAATATTTATTTAGTTCCAAGCATGTGCCAGGTATTACAGGACTAATGCTGCCACTGCTACCACCAGACACCACTTACTGGGCAAACACAATGTGCCAGGCCTTGTGCTAAGCCCTTTGCAGCATCATCTCCTTCAGTCCGCACAACTGTCCAATGAAGTGGCTGCCATTGCCCTCTTTTAATGATGAGGCTCAGAAGTCAGTAAGTCCCTTGCCCGGGATCACACAGCCAATAGGTGGAAACGCCCTAATCCCAACCCGTCTGCCTGACTCCAAAACCTGTATCCTCAGCCATTACTTCATCTTCAGGGCCAGGTGGGTCAGTGCTGAGAATGACCCGTGTACTCTCATCCCTGCCTCTGGAGATTGACCAAATTTCCTGTGGCTGTGAGATGCCATGGAGCAGCCTAACAAACCCCAAGTTCAAAGCTCCTGTCAAGTAGGAAAGGAACACGATCACTCTGAGCCCTGGGTAAGGTAGGAAAGCGGGGGATGGGGGACATGCTGAGGATGGAGGGCGGGCGAGTGATCCTGGCAACCTTCTCCCAGCTAATCCTTTCGCACAGTCCATTTTCTCGTCTCCGATCAGCTGAGTGCTTGGAGACCTGCAGCCCCCGCTGCTGCTAGAGAGGATCAGGGGATCAGGCACTTGGAGCTGTCAGGGAGAAATATTAGAATCATTTGAACAGGTAATCATAGGCTAGTGTAAGCTTGTTCAGCGCAGGGAAACTCACTGTCGCAGGAACCCCCTCCCAGATAATCAATGGGCATTGCCTCTCTGGGATTTCCTGCCGGGTGGACAGAGCCTGGCAGTGGGAGGAGGGCCTGGCCAGCAGGAGCCAGATGGAGGGGTGGTCCTGGCACTCTCGGGTGCAGATGACAGGCTGTGGGGAGCCGGGTTTGGGGGGCCTTGGCCATAGACTGAGCATGCAAAGGTGGGTTCTAGTCCTGTCTCAGCCATGTACTAACTATAAACTTGGCCAAGTCATTGCTTTTTGGGCCTTATTTTCCTCCTCTCTAAAGGCACTTGTTTGCAGTTGGTTCTGACATGCTATGAAACTACAGTCCCTAGAGGCATCTTAGCTAGAGCTGCAGGACAAAGGGCCTTTGTAATAATTAACATGGATATGGGGTATAGCTTGTGCTTGTCTTTATGCATGTCTTTTTAAATTATTATTAACTGTAACAAATATGCAGCTACCACCGCTGCCCAGGCTGCAGTACACGTTAGGCCCTGTGGCAAGCCCATTATTTCATTTAAATCTCACAACAACCCCGTGAGTTAGGTTTTTCAGACAAAGACAAGAGCCTTAGAGAGGGCAAGTGACTTGGCCCCAGGTCACACAGACTATAGGGGACAGAAGTGAGACCCTTGTTTGAGTGGTTTGACTCCAAAGCCCATGTCCTTAACCGCCGGTCAGTTTTCCCATGTTTTTGACAGTAATCCCTGGCAAGAAGTACATTTCCAAGCCCATCCCAGGTTACTCATAGATACATGTGTATCAAACTGAAATACTTTGTACTGCATGTTCTGATAGTTCCTGTTTTCCTTGCTTTGGGCCTTCTCTTTTGTGAGTGTCTTTGTTGTGTAAGCTCCTGTGGCTGCTGTAACAAATGACCACAAACTGGGTGGCTTAAAACCGCAGAAATTTATTTTCCCACAATTCTGGAGGCCAGAAGTCTGAAATCCGGATGCCAGTCGGGCTGCGCTGCCTCCAGAGGCTCTGGGGAGGGTCCATTCTGGTCTCTTCCAGCTTCTGGTGGCTTTAGGTGATCCTTGGCTTGCGGTCCCATCTCTGCAGTCTCTGGTCACACTGCACCTCCTGCTCTCTGTGCATCTGTCATGAGGATGCGTGTGATTGTGTTTAGAGCCTGCCTGATGACTCAGGATTCACTCCTCCTCCCGACATCCGTGACTTAGTCACGTCTTTTGCCATGTAAGACGGTCACAGGTTCTGGGGATTAGGTCATGGACCTGTCTTTTGGTGGCCAACTTTTAACCCACTATAGTTATGGATGCATCAGTTTTTACATATTCAGTATATTTCAGTCCCTTCTCCTCACTGTTCTTTTTTTTTTTTTTTTTTTTTTTTTACCCAAGTGTCCATCTTTTTTTTTTTTTTTTTTTTGGGTTTTTTTTTTTTTTTTTTTTTTTTTAAATATATTTTTTTTTATTTCAGCTCATCATGGGGGTACATAAGTTCAGATCATATACATTGTCCCTGTCCCGCCCATCCCCCCGAGTCAGAGTCCCAAGCGCGTCCGCTCCCACTCTCCAGACAGTGCGCCTGGCACTCGCCATGTATTCATACCTCGATCCCCTCCCCCCCCACCTCCCCGGGTCTGCACCCTCAGGCATGACCATTCCCCAGAGGGTGCGCAATGCACTCGTCATGTAGGCATACACCCATCCCCTCCCCCCACCCCCCCCATCCCAGTCTGATATCCAATTGGTATCCTTCCCTGATGTACATTTAGGTGATGATCAGGGAAACCAGTTTTCTGGTGAGTACATGTGATGCTTGTTTTTCCATTCTTTGGATACTTCACTTAGTATAATGGGTTCCAGCTCTCTCCAGGAGAACCAAAGAGATGTCGTATCATCGTTATTTCTTATAGCTGAGTAGTACTCCATGGTATACATATACCACAGTTTACTAATCCATTCGTGGATCAATGGGCACTTGGGTTGTTTCCACATCTTTGCGATTGTGAATTGTGCTGCTATAAACATTCGGGTACAGGTGTCTTTGTTAAAAAATGACTTTTGTTCTTCTGGGTATATGCCCAATAATGGAATTGCTGGATCAAATGGTAGGTCTACTTGAATCTGTTTAAGGTATCTCCATATTGCTTTCCATAGGGGTTGCACTAGTTTGCATTCCCACCAGCAGTGTATGAGTGTTCCTGTCTCTCCGCATCCACGCCAACACGTGTTGTTTTGGGATTTTTTGATAAAGGCCATTCTCACCGGAGTTAAGTGGTATCTCATTGTGGTTTTGATTTGCATTTCCCTGATGATTAGGGATGTTGAGCATTTTTTGATACGTTTTTTGGCCATTCTTATGTCTTCTTTTGAAAAATTTCTATTCATGTCCTTTGCCCATTTTTTGATAGGATTGTTTGATTTTTTCTTGCTGATTTTCCTGAGTTCTAAATAGATTCTTGTTATCAGTCTTTTATCTGATGTGTAGTATGCAAAAATTTTTTCCCATTCTGTAGGCTGTCTGTTTATTTTCGTGACTGTTTCTTTGGCTGTGCAGAAGCTTTTTAATTTAATCAGGTCCCATTCGTTTATTTTTGTTGTTGCTGCAATTGCCTTAGGGGTTTTCTTCATAAATTCTTTGCCTAGACCAACGTCTGTGAGAGTCTTTCCTACATTTTCTTCTAGAATTCTAATCGTTTCCCATTTAAGGTTTAAATCTGTTATCCACCGTGATTTGATTTTTGTGAGAGGTGAAATCTGTGGGTCCTGTTTCAGTCTTCTACATGTGGCTATCCAGTTTTCCCAGCACCATTTATTGAATAGGGACTCTTGTCCCCAGAGTATTTTTTTGTCTATTTTGTCAAAGATTAGATGATTATATGAGGATGGTTTTATATTTGGGTTTTCTGTTCTGTTCCACTGGTCTGTGTCCCTGCCCTTGTGCCAGTACCAAGCAGTTTTAAGCACCACAGCTTTGTAGTATAGTTTGAAGTCTGGCAAATCAATACCTCCCATTTTGTTTTTATTGCTTAAGATTGCTTTTGCTATACGGGGTCTTCTCTGTTTCCATACAAAGTGTATAATTATTTTTTCTAAGTCTGTGAAAAATGATGTTGGTAATTTAATAGGAATTGCATTGAATCTATAGATTACTTTGGGTAGTATAGACATTTTAACGATGTTAATTCTTCCAATCCATGAGCATGGTATGGATTTCCACTTATTTACGTGTTCTGCAATTTCCTTCCTTAGCGTTTCATAGTTCTCTTTATAGAGGTCCTTTACCTCTTTAGTTAAATATATTCCTAGATATTTTATTTTCTTTGTTGCTATTTTGAAAGGTATTGAGTCCTTAATTTGGTTCTCCAATTGAATGGTATTGGCATATATGAATGCCTCTGATTTGTGTGTATTGACTTTGTAACCTGAGACATTACTGAATTCGTTAATTAATTCCAGGAGTCTCTTGGTTGAGTCCTTGGGGTTTTCCAGATACAACATCATATCATCAGCGAAGAGTGAGAGTTTGATCTCTTCTGTCCCTATTTGGACACCTTTGATTCTGCTCTCTTGTCTGATAGCTCTCGCAAGGACTTCCAATACAATGTTGAAAAGTAATGGGGACAGTGGGCAGCCTTGTCTGGTTCCAGTTCTGAGTGGGAATGCTTTCAATTTTTCCCCATTCAGTATGATGTTGGCTGTGGGTTTGTCATATATGGCTTGTATTATTTTTAGGTAGGTCCCATTTATGCCTATGTTGTTAAGTGTTTTTATCATAAAAGGGTGTTGAATTTTGCCAAATGCTTTTTCTGCATCTATTGAGAGGATCATATGGTCTTTATTTTTGCTTCTATTTATGTGGTTAATTACATTTATAGATTTTCGTATGTTGAACCACCCCTGCATCTCTGGGATGAAGCCTACTTGGTCGTGATGAATTATCTTTTTAATCAGCACTTGGATACGATTTGCTAGGATTTTATTGAGAATTTTTGCATCTACGTTCATGAGAGAAATTGGTCTGTAGTTTTCTTTTTTTGTTGCATCCTTTCCTGGTTTTGGTATCAATGTTATATTGGCTTGGTAGAATGTGTTGGGGAGAATTCCATCCTTCTCAATATTGAAGAATAGTTTATGTAGGATGGGCACCAGTTCATCTTTGTATGTATGGTAAAATTCAGGTGTGAACCCATCTGGACCAGGGCTTTTCTTTTTGGGAAGGTTTTTTATTGCTGTTTCAATTTCAGTTCTTGATATTGGTCTATTCAGGAATTCTATTTCTTCCTGATTGAGCTTGGGAAGGCTGTGTGTTTCTAAAAATTTGTCCATTTCCTCCTCATTTTCCAATTTGTGTGCATAAAGATTTTTGTAATATTCATAGATAATGTCATGTATCTCTGTGGCTTCGGTTGTGATTTCTCCTTTCATGTTCCTGATGGAAGTTATTAAAGATTTTTCTTTTCTGCTCTTGGTTAGTCTAGCCAGTGGTGTGTCTATTTTATTTATCTTTTCAAAGAACCAACTTTTTGTTTTATTAATTTCCCTTATAGTATTTTTGTTGTCTTTTTCATTTAATTCTGATTTGATCTTAACAATTTCTCGCCTTCTGCTGGGTTTGGGGTCAGTCTGTTCTTCTTTCTCCAGCTCTTTGAGTCTATTCATTAAGTTGTCTATTTGTAAGTTGTCTGTCTTTTTGAAATAAGCATTTATGGAAATGAATTTTCCTCTCAGGACTGCTTTAGCTGCATCCCATAGATTTTGATAAGTTGTGTCACCTTTGTCGTTTAATTCAAAGAATGTTTTGATTTCTGACTTAATTTCTTCTTTTACAAAATTGTTATTCAGAAGAAGGTTGTTTAGCTTCCATGACCTTGAGTAGGAATGAGAGTTCCTGTTAGGGTTCATTATTACTTTTATTCCATTGTGGTCTGAGAAGATGCAGGGTATGATTTCTATTTTTTTAATTTTTTTAAGACTTGCTTTATGGCCTAGGATATGGTCAATCTTAGAGAATGTTCCGTGAGCCGATGAGAAGAATGTATATTCAGTGGATTTAGGGTAGAATGTCCTGTAGATGTCAGTCAGGCCCATTTGTTCTAGCCTTCTGTTTAAGTCTACTATGTCTTTGCTTATTTTCTGCTTGGAGGATCTGTCCTGTGCTGTCAGTGGGGTGTTAAAGTCTCCAACTATTAAAGTGTTGTTGTCTATCATTTGGTTTAGATCGAGTAGGATTTGCTTTATGAATCTGGGTGCACCTAGATTGGGTGTATATATATTAAGTATGGTTATGTCTTCTTGTTGAATTGTGCCTTTCACCAGTATGTAGTAACCGTCTTTGTCTTTTATTACTTTTGTTGGTTTAAAGACTAAGTTATTGGAAATTAAAACTGCCACACCAGCTTTCTTTTGGCTACCATTTGCTTGAAATATCAAGTTCCATCCTTTTATTTTCAGTCTAAATGCATCTTTGCCGGTTAAGTGTGTTTCCTGAAGGCAGCAGATACTTGGTTTGTGTTTTTTTATCCATTGGCCCAGTCTATGTCTCTTGAGTGGGGAATTCAGGCCATTGACATTTAGTGAGAGAACTGATAAGCGGGACAGATTTCTGTTTATCTTATTGGGTAGAACTTCTTTTCTATGTTTTCTCTCTTGAGCCATTGTGGTGGCTAGAATTTGATCTTTAGTTCTTGGGTGGCTTTACATTCGTGGGCCTTTGTTGTGATGATCCGTGTGTAACTCTCTTTTGAGTACTTCTTGGAGGGGTGGTCTTGTCTTGGTGAATTCCCTCAGTCCTTGTTTATCTGAGAATGTCTTAATTTCTCCTTCATATAGAAAGCTTAGCTTAGCTGGGTACAAGATTCTAGGCTGGGCATTATTCTGTTTCAGAAGAGTGAGAATGGGGCCCCAACTTCTTCTTGCTTGTAAAGTTTCATTTGAGAAATCTGGCGTAATTCTAATGGGTCTCCCTTTGTATGTTACTTGTTTCTTTCTCCTTACAGCTCGAAGAAGTGTCTCTTTAGTGGATATTTTGGTCAGTCTGACGACTACGTGGCGTGGTGTTTTCCTATTTGCTATGAATCTACCAGGGGTTCTTTGAGCTTCTTGAACCTGTATATCTAAAGTTTTAGCAAGGCCTGGGAAATTTTCTTCTATTATGTCTTCAAATAGTTTATCCAGCCCTTGCTTATTATCTTCTTCACCTTCAGGGATGCCTATAACTCTCACATTAGGTTTCTTCACATAATCCCACATTTCTTGAAGACTCTGATCTTTTTTCTTATTTCTTTGCTCTATCTCTGTGACTGTCTTATTTAATTGGAAAGAGTTATCTTCGATTTCTGAGATTCTGTCTTCTATTTGATCTACCCTGTTCTTGAGACTTTCCACTGTGTTTTGTAGCTCCCTGAATAAATCCCTCATTTCTAGGAGTTCAGTTTGGTTTTTTTTCAATACGTCTATTTCTTTAGTGAATTTTTCTTCCAAATCCTGGAATTTTTTTGCGGTTTCTTTGCGGTGGATATCAATTTTTTCTTGTATATCATTCAGCTTATTTATAACCCAAGACTGAAATTCTTCTGGTAACATGTTGGTATTCTGAAACTGGCTTGTGCCAATTGGAGGAGAGTTGGTATTTCTCTTTGGGGGCGAGGTTTCCGTTTGGTTTTTTGTGCTCCCCATATTTTTCCGCTGAGCCCTTCCCATCTGGCTCTATCGTTAGATCTTTTCTCACAGCTTTAGTCTAGTTAACAGCACGTCTTGTACTCTGTTCTTAGGCTGTGGAACAGTCTAGGAATGTTGCTTCCTTTATCTATAGGGGGAGACTGTTGTGTGCTGTTTAGAGTTTCTTTTTTCTATCTCAGTTGGGGGACTGCTTCTGATGGGTCCACCCCCAGAGGGTTGGCTTGACCTAAGACCAGTTTGGCAAGTTAAATCACTGTGTTGTGGACTTTCAGTTAGTAGGCAGGATTCACACTATTTGCAAGCAGAAAGCCTCTTCTCTCTCTCTTTTTCTTTCCCTTCCTTCTTCTTTTTCTTTTTTTTTCTTCTCCCTCCTTCCTCTTTCTTCCCTTCCTCTCTCTTCCTCTTCCTTCTTCTTCCCCCCCTGACTTTTGGTTCTTCCTCTGGATGTGTGGTTTCTGTCTCTTTCTGCAGGAAAGACACTGGCTAGGCAGAGGAGGCAGTGCCCTCACTCCCTCAGTGCCCCAGCTGCTGCAGCTCCCACGGGCAAGGGTCTACACTGTCCCAGTGTTCCCAAGGTCCAGGCTCCACACTCTTGCGTCTGGGGAAGCACTCAGTGTTCACACCTGGGAAGGGGACCTGGAGAGGGTCTATGGATCAGGGGATGGAGCCTCCTGGGGAGCCGCCTGGCACCCTATGGCTCTGCAGCAGTTAGACCTTGGCCCTCACAATTGCTGCTGCCCACCCGCAGTTCGCTGGTACTGGGGGGCAATATTCAGGGACCAATAGGAATCAGACCTGGGGGTCTGGAGCACTCAGGAGTATACAGTAGCTCTTGGGCTGGAGGGCCACCGGAAAGGAAAAAAGAAAAAAAAGAAAAAAAAAAAAAAAAAAGAGAGAGAGAGAGAAACAATATGAATAACAAGGAGAATAAAGAGAAAACAAGAATGAAAAGAGAAAGAAAGAAAGAGAGAAATAAAATAAAAAAAAAAAAAAAAGAGAGAGAGAAACAGTATGAATAACAAGGAGAATAAAGAGAAAACAAGAAAGAAAAGAGAAAGAAAGAAAGAAAGAGAGAAATAAAATAAAAAAAAAAAAAAAAAAGAGAGAGAGAGAAACAGTATGAATAACAAGGAGAATAAAGAGAAAACAAGAAAGAAAAGAGAAAGAAAGAAAGAAAGAGGGAAATAAAATAAAAAAAAAAAAAAGAAAGAAAAAATCTCGCTTTAATATTTCACACTCGCGGCCCCTCGCCTCGGCGCAGGCCCGCGTCTGTCCCTTTAAGAGATAGGGCGCCGGAGCGCCGCCAGAGGCTTAGCTGTGGGAACCAAGATGGCGACCGCGCATGCGCCGGTTGCAGGCGCCCGGGGAGAGCGTTCAGAGCTCGGCAGGCGCCAGGGCCCACAGTAGCTCCCCAGCCGGAGAGCTGCCGTGGGGGCCCTCACTGTTCTTTTTGTATCTCCCGTGGTCCCATCGTTGGCCGGTGGGTGCCCCTTGGACCCAGCCCCTGTGCTCTGTGAAGAGGACCCCATTGGTCTGTGAGCAAGTCCTTGCTCTCCAACACCAGGTGTCCCAGGCTCACCTTGTGCATTTCTTGCCCCTGGCCTGGAATTTCTGCAAGTCCCCCTCATTTCTTTCAGTAGACAGTGGTATTTCTATTATTTTTCCATCCTATTTGATTAAAGAAAATACTGATTACAATCTACTAAATTGATTTCAGGGACCTACTTGCGGATTGTGGCCCACAGTTTGAAAACCACTGTCCTGGGCTAGTCTGCCTTTCTCTACCTTTTTGCAGATTTAGGAACTTCCTTCCCGTCAGAGAGTGAGGCACCCCCGAAGGCAGGGCTGAGTCTCCATCCACTGGCTCGTCCATGGCCCAGGACGGGGTCTGCACACAGAGGGCCCCACCTCACCCGTAGACTCTCCTAGGCCCGCTTCTCTTCTAGCCCCCTCCCCCTTCGTCCTTCCCCCTCCCTTCTCCCCCCACCAATGCCTGGCCTTCCTGTTGCCTTTCTAAGAGGCTAATGTGAAAATTGCTCACAGATGGCACAAACAATATGGAAAAGAGCCTGTCTCTCTTCATTAGAGTGACACAAGATAGTGTTTTTAAGTGATTAAATTGTTATCGCAATAATTATGCTGAAATCCAAACATCTCACCCTGGTGCTTCAGCCTCTCATCAAGGGCTCCTGATGCCCCCTTGGGAGTTTGTGGGGGGCCGTGGCAATGGGAAGCCCAAGAGCTGGCTGTCCAGTCCCTTCTAGGACCTTCAGCACGGGGCCCCGTGGGACAGAAATCTCTGGGCAGGTCAGTGCTGCCACTGGCAGCCCCTCCCCGTAACCAGATGCAGGGGTCCCCAGCCCAAGCCAGGCTCCAGCTGAGTTTGTCTTTGGTGGCCGCCCCCTCCCCGTCAGTTTCCTCCTTGTCCCACACCCAGGCTCTGTGCTCTGAGTAGCCGCAGGTGTTCCCAGAGGGCAGCTGCCTCTCCTTGCTGGCCACCTGCCCCCAGAGTCCCTGTTCTCTCATAGCACCTCTGGAGTCGGCTGGCACAGAGGGAGGGAAGAAGGCAAACTTGGGGAAGTCCTTCCTGGGACGTTACTGCAGGACACTTAATCTCATACCCATGCAGAGTCTACATTTTCTGGAGCACCTTGGGAAGTGCTCTCAACTTCACCCTTCCTCTGTCTCCACCAGTGAAGAGCCTCTTTGCTCCCTTCTAGGGCTCCGAAACAGCTCCCCCGGCACCTCCTGCCCTCGGCTTCGCTCCCCGCCTGCTGCCCCAGGAAGGCACAGAAAGGTGCTCAGAAATAAGGACACAGCGTGTGTCTGGTTATCTGAGTGGGAGGACAGTGGTGGAGATTTATAAGTGCCCTAGAAAAGGTGACATGGACCCAGTATTAAAATTAAAGACTAGCAATCGTGGGCTGGGTGCGGTGGCTCACGCCTGTAATCCTAGCACTCTGGGAGGCCGAGGCGGGAGGATCATTTGAGCTCAGGAGTTCGAGACTAGCCTGAGAAAGAGTGAGACCCCCGTCTCTACTAAAAAATAAAAAGAAATTAGCTGGACAACTAAAAATATATAGAAAAAATAAGCTGGGCTGGTGTTGCATGCCTGTAGTCCCAGCGACTCGGGAGGCTGAGGCAGGAGGATTGCTTGAGCCCAGGAGTTTGAGGTTGCTGTGAGCTAGGCTGATGCCACGGCACTCTAGCCAGGGTGACACAGTGGGACTCTGCCTCAAAAAAAAAAAAAAAAAAGACTAGCAATTGTGAGACCTCATTTCAAAAAAATATATAAAAGTAGACTTAAGTTTCATATTGTGTTCAGCAAAGACAGTTGGGAAAGTAGAAGGGGGGGGTCCAGAGGAAGGGCAGCGAAGGAGGCAAGGGCAAGTGAGCAACCGGCCAGAGGAGGAGACAGAAGAAAGCACAAAGGCTTCTGGTGCAGGAAGGCTCAGTGTCGCCGCCTGTCCTTACTGACGTCGGGGTGCTGATTACTCAGCTCTTCAGCTGCTCTTTCTCTTGGGATCGTTCTGTCTCCCCTTTAATAGGGACAGCCCCATCTGTCCAGTAGAGGAAACATTTTGGTCTGGGTTTCAGTGGACAGAAGTCATCGCTGGCTTGTGTTCTCTTATCTTCTCATCCCCAGTTCCAGACCGAGTGCCAGGGACATGGCAGAGACTCCGTGTGTTCGGTGGGAGGGTGGGCGGGTGGCTGGGTGAGTCACCACTTCCAGGTGGAAGTGATCTGTTGGGGGGTGGGGGAGATGGCTTCATTGGGGGCCGAGACAGCAGCAGATGGGGTACGGGGGGGTGTCAGGGTTGGCTGCCCCTGTCCCGCCCCAGGCTGTGATGAATGGAGGCTGCCTGGTCCTTCTTCTGTTCAGATTCTACCTCTGATTAAGGGCCCTGCCACAATATTTGCAGAAATACAAAAAGCCAAGCTCATCTGCTGGGATGGGATTACATCAAGGAGGATGAAATTAAAGGCTGTTCATGGAAAGAGATCTCCAGGATAATTTGATGGAACGCTTTAATTATTTCAAAGTACCCCCCCCCCAAAAAAAAGATGCTTTAAAAAAGAAGAATCAATTCATTTGGGGAATCATATTAAAAATATTATGTCTGTGTATCTCTGAGTCTTTACAGCTGCTATTGATCTAGAGGGCTGCCGGCTGCCAGGGCTGCCAGGAAAGGGGGCTTCAATTCCCTGTCCCTTCTGCGTGCTGGTGGCAGTTGAGTCCAGGCTCTGCCACCAGGGGAGTGAAGGCTTTGGAAGGGGGAAGTGGGTTTAGATTACTGAGATTAGATACCGGCTCTTGTTTTATAGGCTTTAATTGACGTCGCATACTTTCTTGGAAAAAAGCTAATGAGCTCCCCTGCCCTTAGAAGAAAGAGCGGCCTGTCTTACGTGAGTGGGGGCATGAACTCTTGAAGAGGTTGTGCTGTCTCAAAGCCATACAGGGTGCCGGTTCTGGGACCCAGTGTCCTTTGGCCTTACCATCTTCCCACTGCCGCACCAACACTGCTAACAGGGCACACACAATTCTCAAGCTCACCTTGATCCAGGCTTTTCCCAGGGAACAGCAGTCCCCTAGAAACCGCCAGAGTTCAAGTTCACTCTGTCCTTCTGCCTGAGCGCTCCCATTTGGATCAAATCTCAAGGACTCCAAAGCTGCTGTCCATTCATTGCCCTGGACCCACGTAGTCTGGACACCCTTTTGCTGGACTTTCAGCCCTTTCTTCCTTGTTCAGGCTGTTCAGGAGAAGGATCGTGGAGTCACATAGCAGGAGAACAGACGAAAATGTCTGCCTTATGAACTGCCCTGAAGAAACATGGCTTGATGTCATTGACAGAAAGCCAGCGCTGGGGGTGGTAAACACTGCTCTGGTCAGCGCAGCGGTTCCTCATGTGCCAGCTGACAACATGGAGGCCCAAGGGACTCTGCCCCTGTCCAGGGCCCTGGGTGCGCCTGAGAGAGGCCAGGTGGGGGACAGACCTGGCCCTGTGCATGCTGGTCTTGTCTTGGGAGCTCCTGGGGCGTGTGTCCAGGTCCCTGGTTCAGTGTCCACCTTATCTGCGGTCGGGTCCCCAGGGCTTAGCGCAGAGTAGGTATTTCATTAACATTGCTTGATGAATCACCTTTATGAAGCCCAAGTGAATCCAGTTCTTTCTTCATTCACAGGAAATTACAACCTTTACCATTTACTCCCTAAACTGATTTTAGATGGGAGCCTGCGCTTTCCTGGTCTTCCCCAAAGGGGAGGCCACACGGTGTGGTGCAGGGGGAGCACCAGGCTGGGCTCTGGAAACCTGGGTTCTGGTCCCGGCTCTGCCTTGCGCTGGCCCCGTGAACGCAGGCACTTTTCTCCCCTCCCCCGAGTCTCTGTGGGCCTCTCTGCACGTGGGCAGGTGGGGTTGGGCTAGTCCCTTCTAGTTCTGAAGCTTCCTCTCCTTCCCCTTCCCTGCTCAACCCTGCACCTCCTGGACCATGCCAGGCTGGGAGATGGAGTGAGCCTGGGGTTGCTTGGCGGCTCCTGAAGACAGTCACCTCCCAGGGTCCAGATGTACCCAAGGGTCACAAGACAGAACAAGCTTGTGGCTCAGAGGCCCCGATGTAGCCCTGCTGGAGCTGTGCACGAGGGCCTGGCTCGGTCTTGTCTGGGGTGCCTGAGCCAGACAGGCAGAGAGGAGTCTTCAAGAGCTGCCCCTGCCTGGCTGCACACTCCCATTTTCCAGCACCAAATCATTCTTCAAGCCATAACATATTTCCCAAGAAATAGAGGCCAAGACAAACGCCCAAGTGAACTCCTGAGCTCATGTCAGGGTGTGGTCGACAGCAATAGCTGTGCTCCTAATTCCCCTGAGCCTCGGTCTCCTTATCTGTAAAATGGGCCCGAGAAGGCTCACTGTGAAGCTTGTGAGAGGTGATGTACGTAAAGCCCTTTGAAAAGTGCAAAGGGCTATGCCAGTGTGCAGCCTCCGGGGAGAGGAGCGGCCTGTGCCAGGGGGAGCTAAGGGGGTGCCGATGAACTGCTGGAGGCTGAGGGCACACTCCAGGGGGGTGTGATACAGATGGCTCAAATGTGGGGAGAAGCTCAGAGGCTTGGCAAGCTGTTAGGGGGAGGGAGAGTGAGTGTGCTCTGTCCCCGTCACCTGGTCCTTCATCTGGCATCTCTGGCCCAGGCCACGGATTTGAGTGCTGTCTTCTCCCCTGCTTGGAGGAATCACTGATTTTCCCCAGAATTATATCTTCAGCCCGTGGCACCTGGAGACCCCAGCCACCCCCGGCACCACCCTCTGCCTCTTAGCTGCCCTTTCCCTGGGCTGAAATGAGGAACGTGACCCTTCACCTGCTCACTTGTGTTGCCTGGGCCTCTCTGGCTGCCACATGCGCCTTTGGGGAAAAGCACCTCTTGGAGATTGTAGATTCCCTGAAGCCAGGAGCCGTGCTCCCGAGAGACGTCCTGACAGCGTGTGCGTCATGCTGCGGGCCTTGTAAAGGCCAGTGCTCGTGATGACACGGGGTTGTCAGCTGCATCCCTGGGGGCCTGGTCTGTTGCACTCAGGCTGGAGGAGGAGAGGGGAGATCTGCTCCAAGGGGCCTGAGGGAGGCAGTTCCTTGAGAACCGTGTGGGTCCTGAGGCCCCAGCCGTGGCGTCGGCTGTGGGGTGGAGGGACATCCCCAGCGAGGGTGAGAAGCCCCAGGCTCAGGTCTGTGTTTTTTCTTAAACCATGAAATATAAATGTGAAGTAAAGAGGGTTTCGGGGAAAGAACCATCCTTCTTCCCTCCCTTCCTTCCTTTCTTCCTTAAATATTTATTGAGCAAGCGGTGTACGCCTTATGCTGCGCTAGGACTCCGAGAGTGGAGAACGCATCTGCTGCCCTCTTAGGAACGCACGGTCTAGTCAGGAAGATGAAATAACCACCGAGCAAGACAGTGGAAGCAGGCGTGCGGGCGCTGGCAGAGCGGCGAGGCCGTTCAGAGCCGGGTGAGCTTGGGGGAGCCTGGTGAAGTCAAGGAGGGCATCGTGGAGGAGGTGGCCCGGAGTTGGGCCATGGAGAATGGGGAGGAGTTGGAGAGGTGGGGACGGTGAGGGGAGCAGAACTGGTGCAGGGCAACGGTTGTGATCTGAGTGTGAATCCTGCCTATGCCACTGAATATCTGTGTGGCCTTGGATAATTCATCTTCTTATCTGAGCTTCAGTTTCTTCATTTGAAAAATGAGGACAATAACAGCATCTACCTCCTAGGGGTGCTTGAGGATTAGGTGAAATACAGCATAAACTACCTAGGGCCACGCTTGTTCCGAGTGCACACACATTCAGAGAAGCAGTAGCTGTTGTCACTCCTACCACTGCTGGGGCGGCTGTCTGGCCGCTGCCTCCCAGGTGCTGCTGCCCTGTCCTCCCCATGCCCTCCCTGCCTGGGCTCTGCTCTGACGAGAAGGCACCTGAATCTCTCCTGTGGGTGACATGTGCACCTGGCTGTGTGCTCAGGCCTCCGGCCAATCCCCTCTCCCTGAGCAGAGGAGGCCATAGCCCCTCACGCAGGTGTGAATTAAACCCGGCTTCCCTCCTGCTCTGTTCCTCCAAGGCAGACAGTTTTCCTGCCAGGCCCGCTGCTGTTTGTGTTGACAGCCCGGCCACCTTCTCCTGCCGGTGGCTCCGCATGCTGGGCGGCTGGGGAGCTGGCCTTTTGCTAGGAGAGGGGGTGCGATACCCTCAGAGGCAGCATCTGGCCACTCTCCCAGGAGCCTGACATTTTGTCTGCACCAGGGCAGAGGCCTCTGTGCTAATTGGGCCTGTCCCGCATGTTCTAGTGCTAATCCAATATCATGGAGCCAGCAGTCGGAGTGGCAGAGCTCTGGTGCAGGGTGCCCTGAACAGAGATGAAAGGCATCTGGCGTTTGTGCCCGGCTGGGGGGCAGGGGCACTGTGGGCACCGAGCAGGGCGTGTCCCTTCACAGCCAGGGTCTGGGAGCCCCCGTGAGCTCCTTCTGTAAGTGAAGTGGTGGGGGAGTTTCCTCCCTCCCTGCCCAGCCCACCTGCAGGCCACAGAGTTGTCCCCTGCCCTGTCCTCTGTGGGCTGTCAGCCACCTCTCCCCTGTGAGCCTCTGGGGCAAGCAGAGGGCCCCGCGGCTCTGTGCCAGAGCTTAGCCCCTTGGGAGTGGACAAGCCAGGCCTCCAGTGACCTGCTCTTTAGCTCAGACAAAAGACTGCCTGACCGCTTTGTGGTGTGTTTCTGAAAACAGATCGAAACACGCTTGAAGAACAGTGAATAAGAATCTCTTTGGGTTGCACATGCTCCGGGCAGCCCACTGGGAAGAGGAGGCAGCCCGGGCTTTGCACCATCAACACTCCTGCTGATGGTTCTTAGCTAGCAGCCATCTCCTGCCTTTCCTGCTCTGCCAGGAACAAGTGAAATCCGAGGAAAAGCAGACGCCTGCTTCCTCTTCCAAGGGCACTGGGCTGGGCTCTGGGAGGCGGGGACCCCGTCTCAGGAGCCGTCAGGTAAGGGGAAACCCTCTTGGGAGAGAGCTTCTGTCGTGGTCCATAAGACCATATTGTTTTGAGCAGAAATGAGCAAATGATTTAAAACTAGCTTTGCCTACACTAAAACTCTACTTCGTTTACTCCTTTTGTGCACTGCTGTTCGTTGGCTGCTGATCAAGGCTAGTGTGGCAAGGTATGCGGAGCAGGTTCTAGAATCCCGGCTGTGGGACCTCGGGCGAGGCCCCTCGGTCGCTGGACTCGTTTCCTCATCTGTACGGCGAGAGCGTGTGCCTGGGTGGTCTGTGGGTTCTTGGAGAGGCTCTCGGCTGAGTGGGTGAGAGTGTGCCTGGGTGCCTGGTGCTGATGGTCCCGGGTCTGGGTCCGTCTCTCCTTTACAAGGTGGCCGACGTCGCTCAGCCTCTGTGCTCCCATGTGACAGTGGGAGTCATCACAGTGTCTGCCTCTCCGGGCTACTGTGACAAGTAACAGATGCGCAGAAAGCACTTAGCACGGTGTCCGGCTCCTAGACAGCACTCGGTGCATGTCACCTGCTTCGTTTGCCTTCGTGGTAATTATCACGGTCGTCATCTCATCGTCCTTTCCTTCTGACAGTGTTGGCTGTGCGGCTGGCTGGGGGCTCCTGAGCAAGTCTCAGACTTTGGTCTGCATGTGAATCGCGTGAGGACCCTGGCAGAGGGCAGATTCGGACTTGCTAGGGTCTGGGGTGGGGCCTGAGGTCCTGCATTTCTCACGAGCTCCCCGGGGGTGTGGATGCTGCAGACCGCGGGCCACACTTTGAGCAGCCAGGCCGTGGATGGGACACCTCAGCGCAGGAGGGCGTGTCACCCAGGGCCAGGCTGCCGGGTCAAGGGGACTCTCTTAGGGTCCAAGGAAAGATGTGACAAGCCTGGTAAGCTCAGCTCTCACCGGGAGGGTGGCATGAACACCTCATTGGAGTAAAGTAAGAGGGGGCAGAGGCCTTTGGGGGCAGTGAGGTCAGGAGAATCTACCCGGCTAATGTCATGAGAGAGGTTTTGAAGCTGATTCTTCCCTTAAACTCCTAATTTTCTTGTAATTTAGGACTGGTTGCTGTGATTGCTGCATGAATAATGGGCTTATGTTTCTAATCATGCTCGAAACTCTTTGCGGCCAAGGGTCTCATCTCATGTTCTTCACCCCAGAGCTCCTGGGGTGGTGCTGCCCTTGCAGGGGGCTCATGGGATCCATCTGCCCGGCAGACACCTGGCCTGGGAGCTTGGCGGGGGGAATGGGAATGTGGACCTTGGAACTGGGGGCTCCCAGGTTCGGAGTCCAGCACAATCAGGTACTATTGTGCAGCGGCTGAGGGCAAGCCCTTAACCTGTCCAAGCTTCCTTGTCTGGAAACGTAAGAACAGCAATACCCGTTGCTATGGACTGCATGTTTGTGTACCCCTAAGATTCCTGTGTTGAGATCCTAACTCCCAGTGTGATGGTTTTAGGAGGTGGGGGCCCTTGGGAGTGAGTAGGTCGTGAGCGTGGCACCCTCATGAGTGGGATCAGTGCCCTGGGACAAGAGGCCCCGGAGAGCTTGCTGTCTCTTTCCGTCATGTGATGGTATAAGGAGAAGTCAGCAGTCTGCACCCCGGAAGGGGGCCCTCACCGGAACCCGACTATGCCGGCACCTTGGTCTCAGACTTCCAGCCTCCAGAACTGTGAGAAATACATTTCTGCTGTTTATAAGCCGCCCAGTCTATGGTGCTTTGTTATAGCAGCCACGGCTGAGACACCCACCTTGTGGATTTATAAGGATTAGTTGGGAGAAACTGAATAAAGGACCCAGCTCACAGTGGGGGTTCCTACCCGATGCTGCCTTTCCCAAGCCAGAGCACGCCATCTGGGAACCCTGAACCCATGTAGCTCCGTGCTCAGCTCTGAAGGCTTCATGGTGCCGGTCAGTCCTGCCTCTGGGCTAGCTCCAGGTGGTGAGATATAAAGGTCTGACGCTTAGCTCCAGTCACCCGCTTCCCTCTCTGGCCTGCCCCCTGTTTATCTTGCTGAAAACTTTGCTCTTCCAGGACTAGCACTCAAGTCCCGCTACCTGGTGCATCCTGGGGGTGGGCAGAGGAGCACCCACTGAGCTGAGGGTTCCTGACTCCAAGAATCCCCTGCAGCCCCTGTGCTACCACCAGCACCCCCTGGAGGCCTCGTGTGCTCAGGGTGAACAAACTTTCTCCATGGCACCTGCGTGCTGAGATGGGGCACCGGCGTGTGCTTATCTGCTGCAGAGGGACACCTGGGTTGGGGGCACTGACGCCATTGCCTTGTTACCAGCTTGGAGTTCGCCCACTGTTTCCCTTGGCCCCCACAAATAAGCTGTGAGGTAGGCTGGTTATGTCATCGTCCTCATTTTGTAAATGAAGAGACTTAGAAGTCACAGGGTTCACCAATGGACACAGTCAGATGGCTGCACCTTGGCCGTCTGACCCTAAGTTCAGTGCCCTTCGCTTTGGGTGGCAGCTGTCCACAGGGCCACCAGCACAGCACGATGGGGAAGACCAGAGTCATCCAAGAGCGTTATATGTTCAGTGACAATGATTTCAGAGTCGTCTTGGCCTGGAGCTTCGGTTAAGATGAAGAGCCATCAGCGAGGTAATTATCATTATGGGCATATTTAAGGTACTTAAATATTTGAAGCCATGTCAAGCTTTTAGAGCTCTCTAAATCAGAGACACAGTTAGTGCAGGGCCAGGCCTCCTAGGAATCCTAGCCCTTCTCCATGGGGAGCAGAGAGAACCATTTCCTGGGATGGAAAGGGCTCCTGCAGACGGCCGGCCCTCTCCACGGTTGCCCCGGCCTTTTTCTGTACACGTGAGCACATGTGTGTGACACGCACCCACCGTAACTAGGACGTTTTCAGCTGCTTACACTCTGTGTGAAGCTGGGCTGCTGCATCTGCATTGACGGTGTTCAATTAGGGGCCCGAGAAGCTGTTAACTTTTATCATTTATTAATAAAGATAAATTTGAAGCATTAAAACTGTACTGATTTGGCTGTTTTAAGTAAAGAGGGAGATGAAAGCGACGCTTGCCCTAGGTGAAAGGGCGTGGGCTGTGTGGGCCTTACCAGGCCCCGGAGCAGGGCAGGGCCCGGAGGGGAACCGTGAGTCTCTCCCCCAGGTTCTGGCACTGTGGTGGTTTGCTGGGGAAAGCCACGCATGGGCAGAAAGGAAGCGTGGCTGGGCATTGAGAGTGTTTGAGAGAAGGGCCCTGCTTGCAGCACATCTCCCAGTGGGATGTGTGAAAAGATTACTGCTGGCTGGGTGTGGTGTCTCATGCCTGTAATCCTAGCATTTTGGGAGGCCGAGGTGGGAGTATCGCTTGAGGTCAGGAGTTCAAGACCGGCCTGGGCAACTTAGTGAGACCTCGTCTATAGAAAAGAAAAAAAAAATTAAATAAAAAAATTTTAACTACCGCAAACCTCTTTGCTTGTGCCAACTGCAGATCTGTGAGCATGGGGGTGGTTGGAGAGGGCTTGTGCACCGTGGTTAGCAGCACAGAACTTGGAGGTGGCCAAACGTAGGTTCAAATCCTGGCGCTTCCACTCAGCGGCTGTGTAACGTTAGCGCCGCGGCTGTGCCTTTCTGAGCCTCATCCCCGTAACAGGGCTCTTTAGACCTGCCTTGCAGTTTATGTGCGGATTAAGAGCGATAATGTATGTAAAGTGCTTGGCGTGGTGCCTGACATGTTGTAAGCCATCTAATAAATGGCAAGGGGGGGACTCTGGTGCCCTGGGCTTCGTGATGCTTTCTCTTTGTCACTCTGGTGTTGTCAGAGTATTGGTTGTCAAACAAGACAGTGGACGTGTACCGAGACCCTACTATGTGCCAGGGCTGGGCCCAAGGTTCTGCAGCTAATAGAAGGTGGAGCTGCCATTCAAACCCAGGTCTCCTCTTCCCACCACTGGGCGATGCTTCCCGGGTTGCAGCAGCAGAAGCCTAGAAAGGCCTCTACTTTAAAGTCCCCTCTCCTCGCCCAGGGTCCTGCCCTCATCAATCCCCTGCAGGTTCTGTCGGCAGGGCCATGTCCTGGCCTTTCTGGAAAGGGCCCTCCCAGACACAAAGGACTCTCCAGCCTGCCAGCCTGCCTTCCCCAGAGACACTTCAGAGAGAGTCTTTGCTCCTCTAGGGACCCATTCAGGGTTGAGTGTGTCGGATGGGAAACCCCAGTGATCTGGAGACGGCAGGTTTGGGAACTGCAAGGAGCAGCGTCAGGAGACAGTGTGAGGTTCTTCATAGGAGCTCTCAGGAGACCCTCACAGGCAGGACGGGGTGATTCCCCCCTGCCACGGCTTCTCTCTCCCTCCTCCCTGCCATCTCTGTGTCCAGAGCCACCAAGCACGTGACCCGCCTGCCTGCTCGAGCAGGTGGCCACACTGAGTGGTCTTCGCCTCCTGAGGTGTGAATATGCCCCAGCACGGCTGTTGAGCTCCGCCTTGACAGCTGGGGAGCAGAGCTGGGAGAAGACGGATCAGGGAGGCTGGGGGACCTTGAGTGGCCTGTGAGGTTTGTCTCCTGCACCCTTGTCCTCCTTCAGCACGGAGAAGATGGGAGGGCAGCAGGGCAGCCAGGTATGGCCCAGGAATCCCCACCGAAGCCTCACGTTATGGTTCCTGCAAGTGTCCGGTTCCTTTTCTGCCTGCCGTGAGTTCTTCCCAGAGATAACCTGGCTGTGGGGTTACAAACCAAGCCATTCCCCCCTGCTCAGAAGGGGAGACATATTTGGATAATTCTTGGAAACACCCTGGAACTGCCCAAGGTACACTAAATCAGCTATGCAGATGGAGAAGCATTGGTCACAGTCCTGTTTGCTCCTTGGCAGTGTAAAGTTGCAAATTCCCTGGCAAGCCTTGCACTGCTCGCTGAGTCCTGTGTGTGTGGCCCCCTCTCTCTGAACTGGAGCTTTTTGCATTTCTGTTGTCTCTGTGCTTACCTTAGGGCTGACCCCGAGGCTGGGTCGCTCTAGTCTCGGAAGCAGACCTGCCCGCAGAGTTCACGGTGCAGGTGCCACTGGTCACTCTCCAGGAGGAGGGAGGAAGCTCAGCAGTGTCACTCAGGGCCTTCAGCCATCCAGTGAGTTGAGGGGTGTTAGGAAGCGCCCCCGCCCCACCCATATCCTCCTTGCTCCTGTTCCTGATGCCTGGTAGTAGTTACTATTTTGAGTTAAAGCAATTCTGCTTTATTAGAAAGGAGGTCCCCCAGGGAGGGGTAAAACTGTTGAACTGCTATCAGTCATGGACAATTGAGTACGAATTAATTAGTCTGATGCTTTCCCGTTGCCTGCAGAGCGAGAGGGGCGTGATGAGTGTTTGGAAAGGGCACGAGGTCAGCAGGTGATGAAGGAGAGCGAGGGAGAGCAGCTGAGGGCGTCCAGGATAGGCATGGCCCCTGCTGGCCAGGTTATCTCTTATTGGTCATAAAAAATTGTTTTTGATGTAAACTTTTTCATGGAAGTATATCCAACATACCCCAAATGCACAAATCATAAGTGTATAGCTTTGAATTTTTACAAAGTGAAACACCCTGTACCCAGTCCCAGTTCAGAACCAGTCCCCAGTGGCTCCCTCAGACCCCCAGCCAGCCAGTCACTGTGACCCCCAAGGTGTCCCCTGTACTGACTTCCAATGCCATAGAGAAGTTTTGCCTGTTTTCAGACTCTGTGAACATGGACTCATTCGGTAGATGCTTTTTGTGTCTGGTTTTCCTTTGTTCAGCCTTTCTGTTCGTGAGATTCAGCCGTGTTGTTAAAGTTCGTTCATTTTCCTTGCCGTGTGGTGTGCCATGGTAGGAATCCACCACAGTCTCTCCT
Source organism: Lemur catta (assembly GCF_020740605.2). Classification (NCBI taxonomy): domain Eukaryota; kingdom Metazoa; phylum Chordata; class Mammalia; order Primates; family Lemuridae; genus Lemur; species Lemur catta. The sequence goes on along the minus strand of NC_059134.1, from coordinate 19,886,665 downwards.
GCGGTTGCGGACCTTTGCATGTCCAGATTTTGACTCTCATAAATAGCGATGCTCTAAATACTCTTGGCCGTGTCTTTCTCCTTCTTCCTTTACGTCTCGGGTTAGATGCTGTTCTCTGGGCAACCGACCTCTGAGCCCCAGCCCCAGGGGAGCATGGGTGCCCTTCTGTTTGCCCCCCACGGCCCTCTGTAGTAATCTGTGAGGGCAGGAATGCTGGGCAGTGGCATTTCCAGCTCCCGGGCCAATGTCTGGCACTAGTGGATGCTCGAGAGCATTGGCCGAGTGAGTGAATGAGCAAAACCCACCTCACAGTCGTGCCCGGGACTCCTCTTCATACCTGAGAACAGCAGCGCGGGGAGGCTGTCCTGGGAGCCTTGGGAACAAATTAGGGTTCTTCCCTAAAGCGGGTGCTGCCCTCTGGGCTCTCGGCTCTGCCTCGGTCCTGGTGTCCCTGAGAATGGGGCTGGTGTCGGGGAGTTTCGCAAGCTGCCCCCCAGGGACAATCTGGTGCAAAACCAGACATAGGCATGGGTGGTTGCGAGGGAAGAGTCGTGAAGAATCGAAGGGAAAGAGAAGATGCAGGAAAAAAAGGAAGAGAGAGAGAGGAGGTGAGAAAAAGTGAACCAAGAACTCATCTTTTTCCTCTTTTTTTCCAAAAGCAACACTTGAGGGTGAGCCAGACAGGCCCGGAGCTGGTGCTCTCGGGGGAAGCTGGTGTCCTCGTGTTTGGGCTATATTGTTTTCGCCAACAAGTGACAGAGTAGAAGCTGGGACACGAGCCTATTGAAATGCAATGTCAGGGTGCCCTGGTGGGACAGACTTCTTTTTTTTTTTTTTTTTGCTTGGCAAATCCTTTTCACAGGCAGAGTGAGTAGCCGGGCCTCTCGGCTGAGCGCTGTTGATTGAGCGGCTTATTCTTTATTCATACACCTTTTGCAGAGCCGCAGAACAAATGCGCTGTAAATTTCGGTGCCTTAGAGAGTATCTGATACATAAAGCAGGACTCCCTTCCTGCAAAGGGGAGGCTGCTCCAATTCCACAAACATCAAAGCCATTTGGGGCATAATCGCTGTGCTTCAGAAGTAAACATTACTTCTTAGAGAAGATTCATACCCAGAATAATTATTTCTTGGAGTGATCTGAGGCTGAAGCTGGTTTAAATGTTCATTTATCTCCGCTCAGTTTTTTTCCTGGTCAGGTGTGCCCGGGTGCTTACGGCCCACTGTGTAGATACGCCTCCTTTCTCCCAGCCCCTTTGCATACAGAACTGCACCTCCCACGCCCCTGGTTATCTTGTTCCTAGTGATGGCATCTATATCCCCATCTTACACATGCATTTTATTAATTTAACAACTGCATGCCAGACACCCTTCTAAGCTCTTTAATAAATACTGATGCATTTAACCCTCACAACTTTAGGAAGAGGCACTCATTAGTATCCCCGTTTTCTAAATATGGGAAACAAGGCACAGAGAGGTTAAGTATCCTTCTTGAAACCACACAGCTAGTTGGTGGCAGAGCTAGAGTTTGTCCCCAGAGTCTGTGCTCTCTATGCGCACGCTCTGCTGCCTGTCAATGGTACCTTCCAAAGTGGCAGGGTCAGCAGGGGCCCGCCTTTTTCAGGGATTAGAAATAATTGTCTGTGTCCTAATGTCATTTCCATCCAAGGTGGCCAGTGCCTGGCAAGTGGACAAAGTCCACGAAGCACGCACTTGCCCCAAGCCTTGGCTGTATCAGGCTCACCATGGACAGAGGCGGAAAGACGAACTTGGAGCTCACGCCAGGCGCCATCTGAGCTCTGCACGGGAGCGTCCCCGGGGCCTGCCCTTGTGCTGTCCATCTTGCTACACACGCAGCACAGGTGCTCTTGCACCTCTGGGCTCCCTGTCTCTTTCTCCTGCTTTTTCCTTCCTCTGGTCTCCTGGGGAGGTCAGTGCCCTGTCCGCCATGTCTCCTCTCTGTCTCAGGCACAGCCCCACCATCCAGGCAGCTGCTCAGCCTGGAAGCCTGGAAGGCACCTTGCTTCCCGTTTCTCCATGACCCACGTTTAATCCCCAGGTCCTGTCAACTCTGCCGCCTCAAAAGGTCGCAGATGTCTCTCCCTCCACCGCCTCTGCCTTACTCACGTGGCCCTTCTCTCCCTCTCTCCAGGGCTTCTTCAGCGCCCTCCCAAGCGACGTCCCAGACTCCAGACTTAACCCCTCTAAAACCATTTCCAAATTGCAGCCAGGGTGATCTTCCTGTAAGACATTCTCATCGTGCCGCCCTTTGCTGAACACCCCGCAGTTGCTCTGCAGTACCCTGAGCCACGCGGACTCCTCAGCATGGCTGCTTCAGAGCCACCTGACGACCCAGGTCCTGCTCCCTCCGGGCTTCACCCTCGCTGCTTTCAGATCTCAGAAGACCCCTGTTTCCTCTCCCCTTTAGGCCAGGTGTGGGCTCTTTGTCCTTCCACCCTCCCCTTCCCTTTGGCCGATTCCTACACTGTTCAGGTCTCAACGTAAATGTTCTTTCTTCTGAGGAGTGCCCCCTGACCCCTGTGAGCCTGGCTTGGGTGGTCTGTCCCAGCGTTCCCATGGCAAAGAGGAAAAGCTACCTGTGTGGCGTTTCCAACACACGTTATCTGTCCTGCGCCAAGCTGTGTGCCCAGGACCCAGTACAGCGCTGATTTGTGGAAGACTGGTAAAACAAAACAAAACAAAAAACACCAAAAAGGTCAATGAGTGAGTACTGTCACCACGAGAAGGATGCTGACAGAGCGTTCGGAAGACTTGGGGTTTAGACCTGGCACAAACTCTGGACCACGGTTAAGTCATTTTTGCTCTGCAAGCCTTGTCTTTGTGTCTGTGAGGTGGGGGGTCTGTGCCAGGCCAGCTCCACGGTCCCTTGCAGCTCGAAGGTCCTGGGATTCGTCTTCTGAACCGAGGGTTCACTCTCCACCTCTCTTTTGACTTCCCAGGCAGTGGGGACCCACTTTCTCCCTCTCCCGGGTGCTCCTGTCCCTGCAGGATGTGCTGGGGAGCAGGGCCTGGCGTCCTGCCTTCAGCTAGGCTCAGACGCGGCCAGCAGTGGCCTTGGCTTCTCCTTGTTTCCAGGACAAGAGCTCCTTGAAATGCTCTGATGTCCTCCTCCTCACCTCATCTTGTTTGCTGTCAAAACATTGCGAATAGGAAGCTTCTAATGCTGCCCTGTGTCTGAATTATTACAACAATCAGTAGGAAAGTGTTAAGTCTACATGCTCCTGAGGCTGCCCCCCCTCCACCGGCAACACTGAGAGACTCCTGGTGGCTGTGGCCCCTTCCCAGAATGTAGCTTGGGGCATGTAAAGAACAAAGCAGACAAAATCCCTGCTCTTGAGGTGCTTACATTTTCTTTTTCTTTTCTTCTTTTTCTTTTTTTCTTGAACATTCTTTTAACTGCAGATAGGAGCTTACATTTTAGCAAGCTCGTATAGGGGAAACCCATATAAATAAGAAATATAATGGGCAAATTATATAATACACTAGGAGGTGGTAAGTGCTGTGAATAAAAGAAAAAATAAAGCATATAAAGCAGAGCAGGGAGGACAAAAGCGTTCTGGGTCAAGGAGCTCTGGGTCAAGGCCTGGAGGAGAGTGAGGGAGTACTCTAGGCCAAGGGCAGAGCCCAGGCAAGGGCCGGAGATGGGAACCTGCAGGGTGTGCTAGAGGTGCCGTGGGACCCGGTGTTGCACGCGGACTCTGCACGTCGGAGCATCTGTCGGGGCACGGTGGGCCCCCAGCAGCACCGTTGGAGGTTGGCACAGCCTGCTGGGCCTGCACCCGAGTGGCAGGCCTGTCTGAGCAGTGCCGCTGATTAAATCCAGTCTGGTCCTGTGGGAGGAGCTGGCAGGTCTGAGTCTGACAAAACTGTTTGCAACCTGGCTCATCGCTTATTAGCTTTGTGATCCTTGGCAAATTACTTAACCTGAATTTCCCGCTCTTCATCTTTGAAGGAGGGCTCTGACCCGTGCCTCGGAGAGTTGTTGTGGGATTTGAAGTAACTACGTGGAAGCGGCTAACTCAATGCGTGGTGCACAGTGGGTGCCTCGTAATGTTAGTTCTAGTACATCCCTTCCCCGGTCTTTGGGCAAGACATTCACTTTGTCTGAGTCTCAGTTTCCTTTTCCAGAAAATAGAGTATAATAATCCCTGTGCTGCCTACTGCCTGGACCTTAATAATTGTGAAGTCTAATCACGTCACTAATAGTGCTTTATATATAGATGACGAGTTCCCAGGGGACAGAGAATGTGTGTATGTGTATGCACATGTGTGTGTGTGTATGCATACAATTACGTGTGTGTACAATTCTGTAGGACACAGTGTTTTTTTATTTCACAAATGCTTTGAGGACAAGGACACCGTAGTTTTGTACAAGATCTTATGCCTCACATGCATTAGGTGCTCAGGAAATGCCTGTTAAATGAATGAAAGAGTGGTAAGGAAATGCTCTTTGCTGGATTAAACGTGTGGATCAGAATCAGTAGTGCTGTTTGCTTCCAGGCAGCAGGAATGTGGTATCAATGTGAATTATACTTATTTTTCATATGTAAGGGCGGGGGCCTTAACTATGTGCCAGCCACTGTATTAAGCACTTTGCATGCTTTTGTCATTTGAAATTGCCAGTAGCCCCCCTTTTTTTTATCCTATTTTATAGATGAGGTAACTGGGACTCAGAGAGGTCAATGTCTTGGTCACAGCTAGCCAGTGAGGGAGCTGGGATTGGAACCCGGCTTCCAGAGGAGTGCATGCAGCAGTTACTCTGGATGCTGCCTGGAATGTCGCTCCCCGTTTTTGTGACCTGACCTCTCAGGAGGAGGAGGAAGGCTGTTCTTGCAGCTGGGCCAGGAGCAAAGTCCAGGGCTGTAAAGACACTGCTCAGGTCATGAGTGAACCTGCCAGGAGAAGGGGAGAATGTGAAGGGGTTACCTTTCCTTGCCTACAGTAGACAATGAAGATAATCAAAAACAAGCACTGTTCTCTGCCCTGGACTTGAATTTGTGCTTTTCCTTTTGGCCTCAGAGCATGGTAAGAACTTGGTGGAGACACGAGAGCCCTGGACCTCGTGCTTCCCTCTTAGGTGCCTAAAACCTGAGGATGTGTGTATGTGTGGGCCTGCATGTAAATGTATGTATATGGATGTGTATATGTGCATGTATCCGTGGTGTATGCGTGTGTAGGTGTATGTACGGTATGTTTGTGTATAGGTATGTATGGTAGGTATATGTACCTATGGTATGCAGTATGTGTATGTGTGGGGTGTGTGTATGTGTGTCTATCCTTCAAGACCAGCACGAGGGTCTCTTTCTCTGCAAAGCTCCCTCTGACTGTGCCCGGGAAGTGCTGAGAGTTCTCTGCCTAGTGCCAGCACTGCCTCCTGCCTCGGCTGTGTGACTGCAGTTCCAGCCTGTGCTGGGTGTCTGATGTCTGTGCCTGTCTCTCCTACAGACGGTGAGCCCCTAAGGAATGTTTTGTGTCATGTCAGTTTTCTTTCTACATGCAATGGCTACCTAATGAATGCATGTTGAGTGTATAGATGAACAAATGAATGAACAAATGAATGGCCTTTACACTGCCACTGCCTGCACCAGCCTCAGTGAGCCCACTGTCTGCTCCGAATAACTCACGTGGGGGCTTAAGATCAAGGAGGCTGCCTTCCTATGGCATGGATCACGCAGGATTCAGAGAGATGCCCAGCATCCTGGGCACCCACGCTGATGTAGGAAGCCCTGGCTGTGTGCTGCTGGCCTAGGTGATCTCCCCTTCCTCTAGGATCCGGGAGCTTCTGGGCCGGGCAGCTCACTGTGGTTGTCTGGAAGCGCCTTTCTTTTTCTGCGGTTCCCCACAACTCCCTATCTGGCGCCTGCCTCGTGTTCCCTTGCCTGCTGGCTTCTCCTTGGGTCGTGTGGAAAACGAAAGTGTTGGGAAGTTGCTCTTCCCTGTGGTTAATGTGTTCCATGCCTGCTGTGTCCCCCTGTGCTCAAGTTCCGGGCAATTACCCTCCTGCCGGGTTTTGTTGCTGAGCACAGCAGGTGGGCCTTGTTTGTAATTCACTTGCACCATTGACGCTGGGCTAGCACCATCAGGGCGATGGATCCATTCGGTGGCCCCAGCCCCAGATGCCATCCCATAGCAGGGATGTTAAGTTGGCTTTGGGGGTCTAACTGCTTTTCTAGATTAAAGCAATGAGAGGCTTAATCCATTGGCTGTCATAGAGCACTCACAATCTTCCACGCTAATGGAAAATCTGTACCCAAACACCAGTGCCCCCAAATCATGGGGATTTGGCTCTGGACAATAATAGCAATAATCACAATAACAACTGTCAGGCACTAAGCACTTGCTATTTGCAGACTTACTGCTAAGATTGCAGCTCATCTTTGACAGCAGCCATAGGAATGTCTAACATTTTCCTCATTTTATAGATGGGGAAACTGAGGTTTGGAGAGGTTAATCACTTGCCTAAGGTCACAAAGCTAGTAAGTAGCAGAGAGCAGACTCAGGGAGCTCTGTTTAAAGTGGAGGCAGAGTTTGAGCTGGTAACCACTGGCTCCTACTGCCTTCCTGTGGGATGAATCCTGTGAAGTTTTGTGAATGGAGCGGGTGGGGGAAGATCTCCAACTTGCCATCCTAATTATTTTCTTGCTAACATTGATATTAAGATGAGTCACTGAGTAGGGGGAAGATAATAGGATTAAAACATCCTCTATAAGTTCACTTTTATTAATTAATCAATCATACATTTATAGAGCTCCAACTAGGTGGAAAATATTGCCCTAGGTGTTTTATAGAAGGCAAAGATAAATCATTCATCTATTCCATAAATCTGAGACCTAGGGCATCAGATATATATTCTAGATAAGATGGGGGGGTGAAATGTTGGGCTGGGTCGGAAGGTTGGAAGAGGAATGCTAAGAACTAACCAGGCATGGAGGTCTGATTTAGAAAAACACGTTCCTTAATTCTGATTGCTGTTATGGTCCAGAGTGCGAGAAAAGACCTCATAGTCCAAATGAGTTCGAATTAGTGAGTCTTTATTAGCTGGCCAGCGACCACCCCTGCTCTGGGGGAGTCCAGAAACAGAGAATGGCCCCGAACCTTACAAGTGCAGGGGTTTTATACTTTCACTACATGTGTTTACGTGATACTATGCATGCAGCTTGGAATATATGTTGCAATAATTTTCCCCTCACCTGGGGGTCTGGGACCTGCCTCAGACCACCTGTTATGATTACAATCTATAAGCAAGCGAGCTTACAGAATCAGATAGCATCAGTTAAGTCAAGGAACATTTCTCGAGCATAGTAAAATTTGACTATACACACCTAGTGTTTTTAAACAATCAGTTACAAGTCAATCACTTTATTTTTTCCTGTTCTCCATGTATATTTTCCCAGCTCATAGGTCACGGGCTCATAAATCATACAATGGTGAGCCTGTACACAAGATGGCTTCACTGTGGCTCACAGAGCTATAGCGATTACTGCGTCTCATCACAATTGCATGTTATCAAAACATCCTCTGTGATCTTTGAACAACTCTGTGAAGTCGGCCAGGCAAGTAGTATGTCTCCTGTCTTATGTGAAACTAAGGACCCAACCGCAATCACACAGGGAACAAGTGCCAGAACCGGGTTTGAACATGGGCCTTCTGACTCTAAGTCCAGACCCCCTGCCACAGAGTCACTCCCATTAGAGCCCAGCACCTTGGGATGGGCCCCATCCAGGTGGCAAGTTTGATGTCCCATGTCCTTCTGAGACTGCCTCGGAAGCTGCCTGGGGCTCTGCTTCCCTCAGAGAACCACAGAGTCTACACTCCCACCCAACCGTGGCTGCTCCGAAACTGTTTTTTCCAGCGTGTGGGAAAATTCCCGTACTCTGATATTCAGGGGGTCAGTTCAGGTCAGTTCCCTTCAGAGTTGGCTTTTCCCAACAATCAAATTCCCCTACACGTGGCTAAGTGTCCACTGACCTCTATAAGCCATCTGGCACCTGTTGGTCCCGTCGGTTTCCTTAAAGCACAGCTCCGGTCCTGGCCCTTCTCTGCCCAGGAGCTCTCAATGGCTCTCTTTTGCCCAGAGGATAAAGTCCAAACTCCTTAGCCTTGGCATTCAAGGCCTTTGAGAATCTGACCCCAATACCTGTGTTTCTCTGGGCCCCCAGACACAGTATGCTCCTGCCGGGTTGGTTCCGTCACCGTCCTTTGGGTAGCCCTGGCTTTCCCCAGCACACACCTGGACAGTCTCTTCACTCAGCATGCACCACCGGGCTCAGTGTGTGTCCCACGTCTTCCAAGATCCTTGCTCCAACTGCAGGGGCTCAGGGATGACTTTCCGTCATCGTCCAGTTCTGTTCTCTCTCTAGAGATAGAGGCTGCCCTGCCCTGTGAAAGCTGCCTTGTTGCTGTCATGAATCCTGACTTCCTGGGTATTTTACTCTTCACACAAGGACATTGTACTTTTCCAGGGAGCCCCTTGAGGAACGGTTCCACATGGGAGTGTCTGGGTGGCATTCTGGCACAGCGCTATGGAGCTGCTGGGATCTGGGGGTGTGCCCAGCCCTTGCTCACGTGGCAGCCCCCTGTTGGAGGAGGTACGGCACCCATAGCCTTTCTCCCCACTTCTGGCAGCTGGAGCAGCATTCCTTGGGGTATGTGCCCCTTCACCAAGATCCCAAGGTGGGGGGTGTTGAGAGCAGGAGGAGCCCCCTTGCTTAGCTAAGGAAGTCAAGAATTTCCCCACGATGACCGTGTGACTATGGAGGGGGAAGGGGCGGAGCTTTCAGCCCCTGGACTTCCAACCCATAGGCTTCCTGGCTCTGCCTGTGGTTTCTGTGGGCTGTGTCGAATGCAGAAGTCCAGGGCAGCTGCTGGACAGGGCACCCTCTGCACGCCTGACCTCCCGGGAGACTGGCTGAATGTAGCAGTCCCCCAGGTCCATCCTTCCCAAGGGAGGGCCTGAGTCCAGCCCAGAACCAGAGCCAGGGGTCTCAGTGGCTGTAGCTGGACTCAGGTGCACAGTAGCTATGAGGGGGTGAGACTGGCTGGGGGGACTGCGGGTCTTGGGGTAAACTCCCAGGCTCAGCTCCAGTTCCTTTCCAGGTGGCCAGAGCATCTAGGCTGAGGAAGAATGTCCCAGAGAGGTCACCAGAGGCATGGGCAGGCCCAGCACTCACTGAGCACTTGAGCCTGGGCTTAGGCGTATCAGCCTCTCTCTATAGAGGGGACCCAGGCTCAGGGGGGTTAAGAAATGGGCCCAGGTCTTGGAGCCAGGCATTGAAAGAGTCTGGATTTCTTATTGTTTTTTAAATTATTAACCAGAATTTTAATTGAAAAAGCAATCCAACTTCTTAGTTAAAAATGCAAATACCAGAGAACACTTGAGGATGAAAAGCAAGTCTCCCTCCTGCCCCTGCCTGCAGTCCTGCAGCCCCCTCCCCAGGGGCAGCGGCCAGCAGCCAGTTTCCACTGTTTTCGCCCTCCCTCCGGGAGCCTGGAGCCAGGCCGTGCCCGGAGCGCTGGCAGTCCTTGCTTGCCGAGCTGATGGAAGGCAGGGAGTGGCGTGCGCCCTGCATGTGCTTTTCGGCAGTTCCTAGAGATGTTCTGAGCTTGGATGACTCCCGTGGAATAAGTCTCTTTCTCTGAATTTTGAAGGGGACACCACTCACATTGCTGCAGACGTATATTTTAAAGTATCTGGCTTTCCTGTCCTTTTACCCCACACCTGGGGAGTGCTGGGGGTGCTGGGCCTGGGTTTCCACAAGGAATGCGTGGGACCAGGAACAGCTGCTTCCTCACCTTCTCTGGCAAGGACTTAAAAAAGAAAGATAGGGCATTACTTTCTGACAATGGTGTCTGAGAAGCCAGAAATGCTGATGTGCACGTGAAGTGGCTGCAGACAGGACAGATGTGGTGGGATCTTGGGCATTATGGAGCCAGGCCAAGGGACAGGCGCTCCGTGTCTGTGCCCAGCAGCTGTCAGCCTCAGGACTTCCTCTTTGTCACTAACAGAAGTTCGAGTGCTTTCCCCTGCCTGTGACCTGAGTACCATACTGGGGAGACTAGAATAGCCCCCCTCTGGCTTCCGATGGTGACGTTCTGATCGCATGGTCCATCACACAGCTGCCACCCCATGCCACCCTCTTCTCCAGCCTGACACACCCTCACTCCAAGGCACAGACAAGCTTCTGCAGGACAGCCCCTCTCCTCCCAAACACCCAGAGAGATTCCTAGCAGGAGAGGGCCGTGTATCTGCAGGTGATTAAAATGCCGTCCTTAAGAGCTGTTCTCTCCGCGCTGGTCTTCCCCCTCCCACCCAGTGCCTCTGTGGACACCCCTTCTGCAAGGTCTCCCTGCTCTGAGCGTGCTGCAGACGGCTCCAGCACTGGGCTGTTTCGTTTCCAAGCCACTGCTCACGTGCTCTCCCCCGGGACCCAGCGTGGTGGCCTCAGATAAATGCCAGGGACATTTTTCACTACTCAGAGCCAGGCCTGCCCTTCCCATCCAGCCCCTGGGCCTGTCTCTCACCTCCGCTGGCTCAGGTGGCTGCGATTAGCTCTTTGTCTTCTCACCTCTAACCGCCTCCTTTTCAGGGGAGAGGAGGTGCCGATGCCGTGGCCGCCCCACCTTCTCTGTGCAGGAGGCTGGGTCTGGGACAAGGTTAATGGAGAAAATTGCTTTGGATGCAGAGCCTAGTCTTAGACCCAGGGGTGCAGAGAGAGAGAGGACAGGCCTTTGTCCTCAGGGAGGCCACAGTTCTTGAGGGAGACTGGACATCAACACACAGACACAGAGAAGAAGCTCTTGCCCTGCAGGCTCACTGCTCCCTGCCGTTTCTGAACCTCACGGTGCTGTGTCCCATCAGAGGCCTCTGGTCTCACATGTTGGTTTCCCCATCCTGATCTCCTCCCCCCTCCCCACTGCCCGTCTCAGGGCCTGGCCAGCTGAAGGAAAACAGCTCATCCTCAGCGAAGCCTCCCTCTCTGCCACGCAGGGTCTCCTGCCGTGCTCTGTGGCCTCCTGTACTTTTCCTTCACTGCCTGTAGTTGTGGCCTCGAGTTATCTGAGTATCTCATTCATGTCTCTTGATGTCTCAGACTGTAAGCTCCATGAGGGCATGGACTGTGTCCCAGGGCCTGGAAAACCACTTGCCACACAGTAGACACTCAACAGAAGTGTTCATTGAATGAGTGAAGGATAAATCACACGGTGGTATTAAGAGTATTTATATGCTTTGGGTGGTCTAAGGCACGGGAACATCATACACCATTTTGCTTTGAAAGCACTTCACTCATCTGCAGAGTAATTCCACACCTGTTACCTCCTTGGGTCCTCTTAGCAACCCTATAGGGTAGATGGCGTGAATGTCATTTCCCCACCTTGCAGCAGAGGAAATAGAAGCCCCAGGAGGATAAGTGACAGGTCGAAGGTCACACAGGTCTCTGCCTCCAATGGACTGTTCTTTCTCTTCAGCCAGGATGAGTGTGAGTGGGGAAGGAGGACTGGCTTCTTCAGGGAAAGCTGCTGATCTAGAGCAACATTTTGGAGGTGAGAATGCTGTGGATTAATACCAGCAAGCAGGCGCCAGAGGCTGTCTTATCGGGGGAAGATGTGGCCAGACCCAGGGTGCTTTGTGTGCAAGGGCTGGAGGGAAGTGTGGAAGGTGGTGGGGAGATGGAAGAAAGGCAGTGCACACTCACAACTGCATGGTACCTGAGGTCTCTTGTGACAGCCTTTCTAGGGAGGCATTGTCATCTGTAGTTTTACAGTTGTGGAAGTGAAGCTCCAGGAGTTAAACAGCTAGCTTAAGGACACACAGTGACAACTGGGATTGGAAGTCAGAGACACCTGCTCAGGCCTCTAGTGAGGGGACATTGTTTAGAGGTGCGTTAGGGACTTTGGTCTGAAATCTACACGGGAGGTGGTTTGGAGGGGGAAGACTGGGGATTCCTCATTCCTCTTGCTCCTTAGGGCCTGAGAATTCGGAACGGACTGTCCCAGTCCCATGGCCTGGTTGCTATGAGATACCTGCAGTTGCAGGGCTCAGGGGACATCCTCCCTCCAGTCGGGCCAGGGCTGGGCAGTTGGTGCAGCCTCTGCTTTTCAGTTGATCTGGATGAGTCAGGCCGGGTCCAGCTCCCGGTGCCGATGCCCGTCTGGCTCACCTGCCGTATCCTAACTCATCACAAATGCCTGGGAGCGTCTCCTCATGGTAACTCCTAGAGCTTGAGGACAGCTGGGCTGACCTTTTTGCCAAAGGGCATCCCAGACACATTCTTCTGTCGCCTGCTCCCCGGATTCGGCACGATGTACAGTTGGGCCAGAGATATCACCTGCATTTAACTCGACTTGTTTTCCAACATCATTATAATCATCATAATCACATTCCAACATGTCCTCAAGTGCCAACTACGTGCTAGATTCTGGGTCACAGAGAGAAGGTGGGTGTAGGGAGTGCCAGATGGGAATGGGATCCTAGAGCCAATGGCCTGGTTCCTTCATGCACCCTCTGGGTGACCTTGGCATGTTATGCAACCTCTCTGCCTTTGGGTTCCGAATCTGCAGGTGGGGAGAATGAGCGTATCTGCCTCACTGAGTTCTTCTGAGGAGCAAAGGAGTCTGAAACAGTTCTTTGCACATAGTAAACATTCAGTAAGGACTATCTTATCATAGAGTTCAGTTCTCTGAACTGCAGAATTCCAGAGCTTCTAAGAACCTTAGAGATCATGTAGTCTAATTCCCTCCTTTTACAGAATGAGAAACGGAGGCTCAGAGAGTTGATCCCTAGAGCTAAGTGAGCACCTAAGTTTCTGATTCCTGAGACACTCCTGGCATCTCCCTCCTTGTTGCCATGGAGACAGGATACCTACAAAGTGACGCCCAACTGTATTAGGCCACAAAGGTTGAGTCTTCCTCAAGGAGGCCACGGGGCCTGGGGTGGCCCCGGTACCCTGCCCTGGCGCCCCCACCACCCTGCACACCCCGTCCAGGCTGCGGGCTGCTGCATGGAGCCTTTCCCAGCCAGGGGAGTCTGAGCACCATGGAGGAGCCCACATCCATTTGTCTTGAGGAGCCTGGAGCATCGGGAGGAGTAATCAAGATCTTGTTGCCCACAGCTGAGAGAAAACCTGTAATTAATCTTGCTGCCCCTCTGATTTCCTCTATCCTTCCTGCCACCACATGCCGTCTGGTGGCTGTCAGCCTGCTCCCCAGCCCACTCCAGAAAATCACAATTAATGATGTCGGAGCCCTATGAGGAAGAGAGAGAGACCAGCAGAGGGACTGCTGACAAGTCAGGAGAGGAGAGGCCATTTAGCACAACCCGGCCGAGGGAGCCCAGAGCACGCGTGCAGCCGGAATGCAGTGAGCTGTTGGCAGGGCAGGCCGTGTCTGTCTGTGCTTCCCAACTGGCTGCTGCTCGTGAGCCAGCAGACATCATCGCACTACTCAGTATCGCACACGGCGAGTGTGTCAGGGGTACATGCCTGCAAGAGATGTTCCCCTGCCCCTCTTGGCTTAAGTAAGTGCAAAGTTAAATGGCCATTCATCCATTCACGCAGTTGACATTTGTAGCCGCTAGACTCCAGGCACTGTCCGTGGTGCTGAGGGTGCAGCGGCAAATAAGAGCACTAAAGCCCTGCCCTCCTGTGGCTTGCGTTCAAAATACAGGTGTGGGGCTGGGCTTGGTGGCTCACGCCTGTAATCCTAGCACTCTGGGAGGCCGAGGCAGGAGGATCACTCGAGGTCAGGAGTTTGAGACCAGCCTGAGCAAGAGCGAGATCCTGTCTCTACTAAAAAAAAAAAAAAAAATAGAAAGAAATTAACCGGACAACTAAAAACATAGCCGGGCATGGTGGCATATGCCTGTAGTCCCAGCTACTCGGGAGGCTGAGGCAGGAGGATTGCTTGAGCCCAGCAGTTTGAAGTTGCTGTGAGCTAAGCTGACGCCACAGCACTCTAGCCTGGGCAACAGAGTGAGGACACAGAATAAAAGGGCAGTAAATGTCTGCCTCCCTCCCCTTCTCGACACTTACCACTGTGATTACCCTTTGCCTGCGTCTGCAGAGTTATGTCTGCATAAGTCATTAGTTTTAACTGTAGCAAATATATGAAATGTACATGCAAAACTGGGAATTTATTTTATATTGGTATAAACTCAGAAAATGCCTTTTTGACACCATCTGTTCATTTATTCATTCAGCCAATATTAATAGAGCACCTACTATGTGCCAGATAGGGTGCTAGGTGCTTGGCACGGTCCCTGCCATCCAAGTTTGCATTCTGTGGGGAGACAGCATCGTCATCGTAAGCAGGGTGTGTGCCCCTATGAGGAGCATTCCAGGGGTGGTGGCAGCAGTTGAGGAGGGGGTCACAGAAGCCTCAGAGGACAGATGAGGAGCTGAGCCTGGAGGAAGCAGTTTGCAGGCCGTCAGGAAATGGGGCTGCACACGCAGCGTGGGAGCACAGTGAAAGGATGCAGTGTGTTTAGGGAAGTGGGGCATCAGCTCTGCTGGCGTGTCTGGTGCCGGTGAGTGGCGGCCAGACCACGGGAGGGTTTATCTGCTGGAGTGAAGGGTTTGCCCTTGATTCTCTGTGCCATGGAGAACTACCTGGAGCAGGAGCGTGTCATTATCAAGTTTGTGTTTCAGTAAGAAGCCCCTGGCCACTGTGTGGAGAACCAACCAAAGAGGGGAGACCAGAGGAGGGACACCAATAAGGATGAGGATGCACGGGTCTGGGTTGCTTCTGACAAATGCCTGCACTTGGACAGCTGGTGGCAATGGAGAGAAGGCTGCGGTGTTTCGGAAGCAGGGCTGTCAGGATTTGGTGACTGACTAGACGTGGGAGTGTGGGGATGGAAAAATCTAGGGTGACTCTCAGCTTTCTGGCTTGGGGGACTGGTGGATTGTGGTTCCACCCACTAAGAAGGAGAAGTAAAAGGAGAAGCAGATGGCGGGCGTGGTGGCGATGAGGCCTTCTCTTTAGGACCAGGTGTGTCTGAAGTGCTGTGGGACGTCCAGGTGGGGATTCAGGAGGCAGGTGTGCGAGTGCAAGTGTTCTGGGCTCGAGAGGCTGATTGAGACGCCACGGCATGCAGGGGCTAATAAACCGTGGGTGGAGGCGAAACCCCCCAGGGAGGGTGATGTTAGTAGAAAGAGTGTCTTGGTGCTTTATCTCCAGAATACTTTCTTTTTTACTTCTCAATTATTAAAATATTTTCAGCTAACCGAGGCTGTACTGTTAGGTCCTAAGACTGGATTCATTTTAGGACCTAAGATGAAACTGAAAATAAAGACCTCAAATTTCTTGGCATTTTTTGATGAAGAATCTAAAAGCTTCATCTTTCTGCTCTATAACAGTTAAGATATAAAAGAAAGGCCAGTGGAGTCGGAGACCGGGCTAGCCCTGGCTCTGCCTCAGGACAGCTGTGTGACCTTCAGCTAGGTACGTCTCTTTTCTTGGGCGCAGCTTCCTCGTTTGTAATAGAGCTTGTTCTGTGGATTAAATACAATAAAGACTGTGGAGAGAATTTTGCAAACTGCTGAGCCTTAGACACATGCAACATGGTGGTTCTTTCTATTCTTGCAAGGTTTGGGAAGAGATTGCTTCTCCTCCTCGTGCCCAGGGGCAGACAGCTAAGGCCCAAGAACAGCCCAGCTCCTGAGCCACTGTTGTCCTCAACTGTGGTCTCCAGAATCAGCCAGGCTTCCGAGCTGCGGGCAATAAAAGTCAGGCCTGTATGAACTGAGTGTAGTTCTGTCATCAAATAAAATTTATACAGGCTAATCTGACACCTATTTAGCAGTTTGCATAATAATTATTGTGCAGCGTGCTGATCGGGCATAAATGGAAGACATTTGATATAAATGGTTGTATTTAGTATTACCTTTATATAGCCTAACCATATTTTTAAAGTTCTTTCCTCTTTGACAGTTCATTCATTTATCTACTCAACAAATATTTATTGAGACCATAATACATGCCAGGCACTGTTCTGGGCCCTGGGGATACAGGCAAACAAGATTTCTGCCCCTGCCCCACCTCTGTTGAGCTTAAATTCTAGTGGGGAGACAGAAAATCACTGAATAATCAACTTTATCCATAATAAGTAAGAATGTCTAGTTTCCCTTGAGACTGTGTTTGCTTTAATCTATCCCTGCACCAACACCCATGAATTAAAGAACAAAGATTCTGGGCCTGCTATGCCAGCAGTGGAGTTGTCTTTACCCCAGTCCTTTACCCTTTATCTTCCTCTGTCTCCCTCTAGCAGCCAACTGCTTGAGGCCTTCCATTCACTGAACAAATATGTGCTGTGCACCTATTATGTGTAAGTAGACTCTGGGGATAGGACAGGGGACTGGAGATAGTCCTTCCCCTTATGGAAGCCACACTGATCCCAGGTGTAGACACATAAAGGCAACAGCAATGGAGGGAGAAGGCCGGCAGCTCACAGTGAGGGGCCTAACCCCCTGGCACATGGCAGGGGTAAGCGGAGGAGCCTGCTTCAGGCAGAGGGAAACTGCAAGGCGCCGGGTGTGGCTGGAACACTGAGAGTGTGGGGGCGGTGGGGGTGCCCCGAGCCACATAACACACATAAAAGTGCAGCTGTCATAAATGCACAGTGCAGTGAGTTTTCACAAACTGAACACACCTGTGCCACCAGCACCCAGACAGAAGTGCCTCCTGTCCCCTGCCAGGTGCTACCCTAACCATTAACCACTAAGTGGACTTCTAATAGCACAGAATAGTTTTGTCTGGTTTTGCACTTTACGTAGGTAGAATTATACTGTCTGTGCCTGGCTTTTTTATTTCCTCTCAACGTTTATCAGATTCATCCATGCTGTTACAAGTCATTGTTGATTATTCATTTTCATTTCTGTATAACGTTCCATGGTGTAACTATGTAATATATTTCTCCGTTCTGCTGCTGGACATTTGGGTAGTTTCTAGTTTGGGGAAATTCAAGGATGCTGCTAGGAACATTCCAGTACATGTCTTCAGTGAGCACATGCATGCATTTGGGTTGGATATATACCTAGGAGTGGAGTTGGTAGGTCATTAGCATATGCGTAAAGCTGTAGTAGACCAGTTTTTCAAAGCAGTTATATCTGTTTGCATTCCCACTAACACGATATGAGAGTTCTAGTTGTTTCACATCCTTACTAACACTTGATATTGTCTTTTAAAAAAAAAATCATCTTGGTGGGTATATAGTGATATATTATTGTGGTTTCAAATCGTATTTTTCTGATACCCGATGAAGGTGAGCACTTTTTCAAATGTTTATAGGCCATTTGGTTATACTCTATAGTGAAGTGTCTGTTCAGGTTTTTTGTCCGTTTTCCTATGGGACTGTCTGTCTAGGGTGTGGGTGGAGGAAACATCGTCACACTGCTGTCCTCCCCAGGGGCACGGGGATTAGCACAGCCAGGTGCTCACCAGCCCCACCCTCGCCCCAGTGATGGGGGCAGATCTGGCCTCCTACAGAGTCTGGGTCCCTGTGTCTGAGAGGTCACAGTCAGGGGGACAATGCCTGTGCTGCCTTCAGGAGAGAAAGCCCCTCCAAGGTTCTGGATTTGACATGAGGGACCCACCCCCCTCGGGAAGGAGGAGAGGGGTTGGTGGAGGAAGGATGGGGCGGGGGTTTTCAGCAGGCAGCACAGCAGATGTGGAAACCAGCTGATGACCGGGGATGTGTGCTTCGGCCCTCAGGATTTTGCTGGGAGTAAACCTCTCCCATCTGGGCCAGGGAGGGCCTGACATTTGTGTAGCCCCTCGTTTAGCCCAGGACCTGGGCATGGTGGCTGCTCCTGTGTTATCTTGGTTAGTCCTCAGTTCGGCCCCACCAGGTGGGGTTGTTATACCACTTTGATCTATGAGGAACCTGACCCGAGACAAAGAGAAGCCCTTGTGCAGACCACGCGGCTGGCGAGTGGAGGAGCTAGGTCGGATGCCCACTGCCCCAGCCTGCAGTGCGTGCTGTGTTGGGGCAGCGGAGTGACCCTCCCACCCTTCCTCTCCTGTCTACTCATGGCTCCAGGTCCTTAAGGGCAGATGAAGGTCTTCATTTCCAATGAGGCACCGTGAATCATCCAACCACAGTCACCACAGCCTGCCCCCGTGGATCAGGGGGCGGGAGTTGGAACCTGAGCCCTCTGGCGGAGGGAGGAAAGGCAGGGGCCTCCCCAACTCCATGGCTTTGCCTGGAGCCCGCCTGGAGCTCTCCCACGGCACTGCCAGAAGTTCTCCTGGATGGGCTGTCCGCCCCCCTCCCCACAGAGGTTCTCGGGGTGCTCCCTGACAGCTCGGGTCACTGGGATGGGGGGCTGTCTAGCTGGGGCGCAGGACTCACGTGCTCCCCCCGCTCTCTCGCAGAGTTATGTCATGCCCAGACCAGCAGAGGGCTCCATGAGGATTTATAGAAGATGCCCCGCGTCTCGGCGCCTTTGGTGCTGCTTCCTGCGTGGCTCGTGATGGTGGCCTGCAGCCCGCACTCCCTGAGGATCGGTAAGTGCGGCCCGGCTACGGGTGATGCCCCCAGGGGACATGTGAGTGCTGCACCCACCCCCGGGGGGCCGCCCAGAACGTGCGCTGTGCCCTCCTGAGTTTGGCTGGGGCGGAGGTGGTGGTGGTGGGTCAGCCGGATGACAGGCCGACAGCTCTGACCTGGTCAACCTGCCGAGCTCCCTGGGTGACTTGAATACAGACGCTGATAACTCCCTGGTGTGTTTGGTGATGTACTCAGTCTAACACATTAAGGGGCAGCTGTTAGTGAAAAAGGAGGGTGAGAATGGCCTTGGGGAGTCCAAATCCAGGGCTGTGGATGAGAGAAGAGGTCACTTCTCTCCTCTGATCAGTCTAAGAACGCTTCCCCGAGAGTGTGCTGTGTCCACAGTTCAGTTTGGATGAAGCCAGGAGGCTGCTGGGTGACCCTGGCCCAGCTGCCTGGAAGGGCCCTTGACTTTGTGTCTGCTTGCTGTGGCCTGGCTCTGAGAGGGGAGTAGGGTCACTTCCGTGTCTGCCTTGTCCTTGTTGCTGCGTGGATGCCCACTCTAGGTATGGGCAGACAGGCTTGCCACCTGCACCACCTGCACACCCATCCCTGGAGGGGAAGGCCTGGGAAATTAATGTCTCCTCCCCTGCCAAGACTGAATGAGACTCGTCAGCCGCAGGGACAGGGACACAGTCCAGTCCAGCAGGCACAGTGTGGTTATCTGATGGCCCAGCAACAGAGAACCCATGGAGTCAGGACAGATGTGGGACGTTGGGGATCTGGTGTGTCTACCTGTGTATGTGGGGACAGGGGACAGTGTGGACAGATGGGTGGCACAGCTTTGGCAAACCCAGGCAGGTAGGTTGTTGGCCACAAGAAGACTCATCTAACAGCAGGACCCCAGGGCCAGGGTTAAGTGACAGTCCTAGAGGGACTCAAATACCAGGCAGGTTTTCCAGACAGATAACCACAAGGCCCCTCTTCCCAGACTGGGGCTAGGGTGGGAGCAAAGGCAGGATCCTAGATCCTAAGCCTGAATCTAAAAGGGGTAGAGACTGACTTAGAACAAACATGGTTTGTCCAGGGGATTGACTTAAAGTTCCTGAATTCCCCCAGCTGCAATCAGGAGGCATGCTGGTGGTGGTCAGGAGACCTTGGTGTGGGTAGAGGCAGGCCAGCCACTGAGACCCTGGCCAGCCCAGGTATCACGTGCCAGAGGCCGAGCTGCTCCCTGTTACCTTGTGGGCATGTTGTCCTGTGCATATGCAGCGAGTGGCAGCTGATTGGAATCACAAATGTGGACAGGTGACTCAATTCTCCCCTTTACCCTGCCCTCGGTGCGCTGCTCTGCATGCTTAAAAAAAGGAATTAAAAACAAAATATTCCCTCCCTCTTCTCCATTCATTTCTACAGAAACATCAGAACCTAATTTAATTCTGCTTAGTGGCAATGCAAAATGGTTCATATCCTTAAGATGTTTAATTTATAAGATGCCTGCAGTTATTCAGCGTGCGCTACAAGGTTTTCTCCCCCTCTAAATGAGCGGATAAAGCAGTAACCCATCAATTTCCATTTGTCACTAATGGGAAGCGGAAAGGGATTGAGCCAGAATCGGGAGCACCTCACCTGACACTTGTTCTTGGGAGGGAAGCAGAAAGCGGAGGAGCTGACGGATCCCTCTCTTGGCCGCTACCCCAACAACAGAGGGCTTCAAAGAAAGGGGTGCCTCACCCTCCCAAAACCCACACTCTGAACAACGCTTGTCCAGTGTTGCCAACACTCTGCTGGCCCTCAGTTTTGGGTCATGCTAGGCCACTTCCAGCCGGTTTCCTGCCAGGGGCCTGGCTGGCTGGCAAGGTCAAACCGGGCCCAATCTTCAGCGGAGGCCCGGAAGCAGCGTTGAGCCAAAAAAGAGACAGAAAAGAAAAGAAAAACCCAGACAGCAATGTCAGGCCCCGTTTTCCTGTCTTCCTTGGTTATCCTAGGTGCTGGGAGCTTTTAAAAAGTCTCCCGGATCTTTATAGATGGAAAGGTGTTAATTAGATGGACTCCAGAGGGGATGTGGAGTAGGGCAGGGATGGGAGGAGAAGTAGGTCAGGAAAACGCCAGTAGCTGTGCTGAGCGGCAGGCGGCCTCGGGCACAGATGGGCTGGGTCCGCACTGGTGCTGCTGGGGTCTCCCCCGTCCTCGACAGGCTTATGGGACAGGGAGGCGCTGCTGCTCCTTCCATCCCCGCAGTGGTCACTTCTCCTTGCACTTGGGTTTTTCTGGGGTTGTCTCCACCCCCAGCCCCCAGCCTCAGAATGGATGGCTGTCTGCGTGGGGCTGCAGGAAGGGACCAGGAATCTCAGAGATAAATTGCCCCGTTTGCTCCACCCAGCCCCGCTTGTCTGCTGGTGACAATACGGATGTTTGGAGAGAGGCGGCCGAAGCCATTACCCTGCCTTGCGACGGCTGTTTTTCATTCAAGTGGGGCATGGGGCGGGAGAGACAGCCAAATTGTCTATTACAGTGTTTGTTGTTTACCCCCGCATGAGGTTTTGGGTAAGAGAAAGGGATTTATTTATGGCTGTGAGGCCGGCTGCATAAATTCCCCAAACTCTCACACATATGTCAGCCCCTTCCATCATCCATCTTCTGAAAATGTGTTTTGATTTTGCTTCTCTCCCTCTGGGTCCGCTGAGTGATGACTGTGGAGCCACCAGTTAATAAATACCCTGGGAAGACCCCACCCCATCTCTGCAGCCCCCTGCTACTTTCAGAGACCAGGGGTCTCGTCATACTATCTTAGAGCCAGAAAGGATTATAAGGATCTGTTATCCGACCTGCTCACCTTGCAAATGAGGAAACAGGCCCAAAGGAGGCAGTGGTGTGGCCATGGTCACACGGCAAGTAGGCGGCCTGGCCGGTGGCAGCTGGCTCTAGACCCCGACGTCCTGGGCTCCTGTTCCAGTGCTCTCTTTGCTGAGCACCCACAGGCTCCCTCAGCCACTGGGAGGCAGGATCACCTTCGACAGTGTGTGAAGGTTGTATTTTCTTGCAGTTTCCTTCAATCCTGTTCAGAAAAATGTTCAGACATCCGCAAATGTTACCCTTGCCCCTAACACCTTAGATACCCGGTAGGTATTAGTTAACCGAGGGCACACTATGCTTTCCAGCCTGCCTCTTGTTATTCCTTCCTGGCCCTGTGTTTGGGCCGCACTGAACAGCTCACTGTGACCCACATATACCAGGAGGATTACTGCAGGCCGTACCCATTCCTCTTGCTCTGCCTGTGGCACTCTTCCTCCCATTCCATCCTCTCTGCCTGGAAAACAACTCCAATTCCTCCCAGGCCTTCCTCTTCCTCCTCCTCCTCCTCCTTTTCTTCCTTTTCCATCACCATTGGCTTAAATGGCTCTTCTTCTGTAAAGTCCTTTCCTGATAGTACCTTGTCCCTCCCAGGAGAATTCGTCTTTTTCCTCCTATTCTCCCATTCCCCTGGCACATACCTCTGTTCCAGCACTTACCATTGTATATTCTAATTGTTATGGCACTTTCCCACTAGACTCCGAACCCCATGGGACAGTGACTCCCTGACACAAGGGCCTGACACATGATGTGTGCAAATGTATCGCTGTAGCTCAGTGAATGTGATGGGCAGATGAGACCATGGCCCATGCAGCACCGGGCTCCCCAATAACATGTTGGGCACCATTGTTTTAAAGTGCTTTCTTCTGGGTTCTACCTGTGCTTAAAGAAGTAGACTTCTTGGAGGAAGTAGAAGAGAAAGGAGAAAGAAGAGAAGGAGGAAATGTCCGTCTGTCTGTCTTACTCAAAAGAGAGAATAGGCATGGGCTGAAGATCCTGACTGGGTTCTAGTGAAAGTTTGGCTGTAATAATAAACACAACCATTCATTCATTCATTCACTCAACACATATTTATTGAGTGCTGTGTGCTAAGCACTGAGGATAAGCACTGAGGTGCTAAATAAATAATAATATTAAAATGGTAACTCCCACTTTTAAAGGCCTTACTCTTGGCCAGGCACTGGGCTAGGTATTTGCCAAATCTCAGTCTTCATGTTGGAATTAATGATCCCATGCTGTAGATGAAGAAAGAGAGGCTCGGAGAGTTTAAATAAGATATCTGAGGTCACGCAAGTACTGAAATTCAAACCCGCCCGTCTCCAAAGCTGCCTCTTTCTACTCTCCTGCTGTTAGTGACCCCCTGGAGACATTTGGGATACCCCGGTATCACAGCAGTCACATTAAATATATTGTGTTCTGTCCGGCAAAGGAACTGAAAGATGGAATCATTCTTGTTAATATAGTCTGTTGGGGTTTTGGGGGGACACTTTTGCCTCCAAAGAATTTCTTAAGGGCACAGAGTCTAGCTGAGAGATGTGGAAACTGAGGCTTGGGGATTGCAGAGGCTCAGTCCAGGTGGCAGGGGAAGTCCTGCTCCACGTGGGTGAACGAGACACATCAGCAGGCTGTCGTGGCAACTGAATCTCTTTCTTGTTTAAGCTTTCCCTGGGTGGTAAGCAGCGAGAGCTCAGATTTATGCGACACTCCGCCTCACTAGGACCCCCAAGCACTTTACAACTGTAATTTTTTACTTAGTTGGTTTCCCCCCAATGAGCTCCAATCTTGTGCAAAGAACGTTCAGCACAGAACATTCAGATGTTATAAAGACGAAGATAATAGGAGAATTGGGGGGCGGGCAAGGAGGAAAGATAAAAAACACTGGTTTCCTAAGACCAGTTCTGCTGTGTGTTAAATATATCAGATGCACCAAGACTCAAATATCCCAACTGAATTCTTTGCCTTGTAGAGGATTCACCTTGGGGTTCCTGAGTAGTGGGCTCCTCTAATAATGTTACCACGTGATTTGATTTATGAAATTTTGATTGGCACGTAGCTTTTCATCTCGTTTCCAAATTGAGTCACCCATATAGACAATCAATTGGTCTTTCACATTAGTGACAAATAGAAATTGATGACTTTCTCCTTCATCTGTCACCTGTCACCTAGAGAGGAATATGGAAAGATTTCTCGGACATAAATCTCTCCCCTGGTGAGTGCCTTAGGGAGTCTGTGTCTTTCTTATTCATGTCTGTATCCTCAAGGGTCTAGCACACAGTGCTTGGCCCATAGTGGTAGGCTTGGTGAATGTTTGCTAAATGGATTATCTGTGGCAAGTTTTGAATCATGAGCTGACCTATCAGTTTGCAGACTTCTTTTCCTCCAGGAATTGGTCAAAGCTCAAAAGTGTCAACCAATTTTATTGTCAGCCCACAAAATATATAATTAGGAGAGTAAATACTTTGCCGAAAACAAAAGTCCATGTGTGTCTGCACACACAGGCTGTCTCTCCTCCCCTCCCTGCTCCACCGCTGCCACCTACACATTTTTGGGCTGGACGAAGGAGGCTTGGCTGTAGTTGGAGAAGCGTCCAGGCCAGTGTGCTGCGTCATTCATCTTCCCTCAGTCTTCGGGAGCACCACACAGGATGGTTTCTGGGTGTTTATCTTCTCTCTCACCCTTTCCAGAGCCCATGTGAGCTACAGCCTCAGGCTGTAGTCTCTTCTGCTGAGAGGTTAGGGATGAATTAGGCCTAGATGCTCCATTTTATAGGTAAGAAATCCTGAGGTTCCAAAAGAAGTGAATTGATGAAGTCCCTTTTGGTAACATCAGGACTCTTGACTCTCAACTGTTTGGTGACATTTGTGCCATGGTTTGCGGCGTATAGCATGTTCTTACACACATGTTAATTCCGTCTCCCAGTGACCTGCGAGGCAGGTAGGAGTGAGCACATCTTGTGGAGAGGAGCCTGAGGCTCGCAGGGTTTGTGACTTGCCCAGCCTTTCACGGAGGTAGGTGGGCATGTCAGAGGGGGTGAATGGGGTAGTCTGAGGACAGCCTGGTGGCAGAGACCCGAATAGCCTGGTGGCAGTATGTTCTTGGTGGGTGAGATCTGACAGCCACCAGGGGCCAGTGTGCTGATGCCTGAGGCCTGGCAAAATGAGGCTGAGCTAAAGAAAACCGGCAAGTGATGGCAGCAAACGTTAGTAAGTCTCACTTCTGTATTCTGTTTTCTTTAACATACCGTGATTGATCGCTGGGCACAGTCCCAATGGCAGAGGTGTCAGGGATGAGGGGATGGGGCTATTGTTTCACAAGTAGAACTCCTAGATAATAGAGCTGATTTCCATATAATTTTGGTATGTGGCTGCCTGCATTCATCTGTGCTAGAACGGCCTGGATTCCCCCAGCCTCTCATTTTGTCCCTCGATGAATGTCACAGCCTGATAGTATCTGCTTCCCTGTTGGATAGAGCAGGGTCCAGCTCTGCCTGGCAGGACGGCTGGGGGCCTGACTGGCAGTATTGGGTCAAGCAGGGATGAATGAACACGGTATTAGGAAAATGGCAATGGTGATATTTCAACTGAATTTCAAAAACCTGTCTCCAGCTCTGTGAAGTGGTTTACAAAAAGTCTTAGGATGTGGCGTGAGTCATTAGCAAGGTCTATTTTGGGGGATGGGGTGGGAGAAGAGAAGTAGAAATTATGCAAAGAGATTTTAGTTCCATGTACAAAAATGTTTACCGGGCAGATGGAATGGGCTTTTTTGGACATCAAGGTCCCCCTAGCTGGAGGTGGTCACAGATAGGTCGATCAGGGATTTCAGCATCAAATGGGGTGTTGCACCTGTTACCTCTAAGACCCCTTCCAATCTGGGATTCGGTAATATCATATTTTCACCTTTGATCACTTCTCATACTCTCTTAGGGAGGCACTGTATCATCATCGTGTCCTCCTTAATAACCATTCACACAAGCTTAGAATTGAGCAACCATCTGCCTAATTTCAGCCATGACCCCATTTGGATAAGCCAGGTAAGAGATAATAGCCCTGCTAATTCTTCTGTTTTGTTGGTGTAGACCTGGCCTCTCTGAGTGCCTCCCTCCTCCCCGTGGAGCTGGAGAAGCACAGACAATGAGGAAGCTGCTGCCAGGGCTGAGCCGAGTGAGCGCTTCGGCGTGTGAGTCTGCGTGGGTGGGGTGCGCGCACCGCCAGAGCTGGCACGTCCCACTCACAGCCTCGTGGCTCAGCTGCAGGCAAGACAGTGGTCACACCTAGCTCTCATTAGTCTGGATAAACAGGCACATGTTCCCTATGGGCTTTATGGAGGCTGGAGCTTGGCTGGTGGGGAGCGCTGGGCGGCAGGATGTCACAGGCAGCGGTCGGGCTGCCCAGCAGTCCCTCTGTGTCCTGTTGGGGTGTGTCTCTTCCCACGGAGAGCAGCTGAAAGACAGTGTCTGGTCAGCTCGTGGTGGGCTACACTGGGGAGGCCCATGAAGCCCACACCGATGAGGAGTGTTGCGGGGAGGGCCAGGCCAGCCGGGGCTCGGATGTGCATGCGTTGGCACGCACTGTCCTCTGGCTGGGCAGACAGTGCTGCAGTGATGGCCTTGGGAGCCACCGAGGGCCAGTCCGCCGCCCCGCTCTGCTTGCGGACCTGTGGAATTGGCCATCCGGTCAGCGTGAGCCCTGCAGAAAAGAGGCTCTCTGCTCCGAACCTCTACGCCAGGGGCAGGCCTCGGCCACAGCCCTTTTCACTGTCTCTCCCTGTGACAAAGTCAACCTAAACGGGCAGCCCACGTGAGGGTCCCTCACATGTCCCCCCTCATCTCAGTCCCTCCCACCTCACTTACCCAGGTACCTTGAATGGCCGTTTCCTATGATTGAGGTGCAGGGAAGTCGGAGTCAGATGTATCGTGGGGTCATCCTGGAGAGCTCCAGCGTAGTGTGTGTGTTCACACAAGAGCTTGGGCTCTGGAACCAGATGCCCAGATAGGAGTCCGTGTTCCATCCTTGGTGACCTTGGGCAAGAACATAATTTCTCAGCACCTAAGTCTCTTCTTCTATAACATGGGATGATAGTAGGCCCCATTTCGTGTTTTTATGAGAATTCAATATGTTCCTACACAAAAGCACTTAGGATGGTGTCAGGCATCCAGCGATCGCTATGCAAGTGGCATCTATTATTATTAATGGCCCTCCGGGGCTCCCTGTCCCCATCCCTAGCCTCTCCCTGCCCGGAGCACCCTTCCCCATCCACCCACCAGATCCTGCCTCTTCCCTTTTTCTAAGCCCTGCTTTAAGCTCACCTCATTCTAGGAGATGAGAACCCCCACCTGGTCCTGAGAGCTCTCCCTTCCAGAACTCTCAGAGTGCCAGGCGGGGGGTGCTCACGTGCTCACTCCAGAGTTGCACTGTTTTTGTGGGTACTTCCCCCCGTTTTATGCAAACATTTTTAAAAGCCTTATTTGAATTCCATCTACCCGACAAGCCTAACAGCACCCTGAGTGGATGGGCTTTACCTTCTCTGCCCTCACAGTGTCGTCGGCTCTTCTTGCTGGAGTCGCTGTCCCAGGTGCTAGCTAATGGGTCTGAATGATGCCCCATCTTAAAAACCTCCCTTAGCTCCTGTCCCTCTTCAGTAAACCCATTTTTCTCCTTTTACAGCAAAGCTCTGCAAAAGAATTGCCTGTCGCAGCTGTGTCCACGTCCTGTCCTCTCTTTCCCTGTCCATGAGACTGCCAGCCCCCACCGTGGGTGTCCACGTTGCCAAGTCCAGTGATCTGTCCCAGGCCTCACCTTCCTGGGCTTAGCAGCAGCGCTTGACATAATCTTTCACTCCTTCTTTGAAATGCTTTTTCACTTGGCTTCTAG
Organism: Lemur catta; assembly: GCF_020740605.2. Lineage (NCBI taxonomy): Eukaryota > Metazoa > Chordata > Mammalia > Primates > Lemuridae > Lemur > Lemur catta. Next base: position 19,859,438 of record NC_059134.1, on the reverse strand, counting down.
ACCACGCTCCAACTTGGTTCTTGCTCTGTCTCACCGGCTGTTCCTTCTCAGTCCTCTGAGCTGGTTCCTCCTGCTCCCTTGAGCTTTGATTATGGACGTGCCCCAGGGCCCTGGCCTTAAACGTCTTCTCTGTGCACACCCGCTCCCTACCCGTCATCCCCACGCACACGCCTAATGCAAACGCAGACTCGGCATGTCCACAGTCAAGCTCTTGGTTCCCCACTCCAAGCCTGCTTCTCCTCTTGTCTCCCCCGCTTCACAAGTGGCAATGCCACTCTATCTATCCAGACATAGGCTCCAGAGCTCGGATCATCCTTGACACCCAGACCCTCCCCACAGCAGTCCTGTCGCACTGGCTTCCGAGTACGTCCAGCGACCCAGCCGCTTCTCACCCCAGCTGCTGCTGCCCTATTCCAGCCGGTATTATCTCTTCCTGGGTTACTGTGAGGCTTTTCTACTAGTTTCCCTGCCTTTTTTGTGCCCTGTCACTTCGCATTCTCAAAATGGCACCAAGAGCGATTCTTTGAAGATGTAATTGGATCATGCCAGTCCTGCGCTCCAGTCCTCTCCTGACTTCCGGTGTCAGCATAAAAGACAAAGTTCTCACAATGGCCCCCAGGGCCCTTCACCGTCTGCCCCCTATTCTGTTGGTTTTCATTCTTTTTTCTTACCACCCTGCCTCTTGCTCATACCACTTACCAGCCCCAGCCCCAATGGCTTCTTTGCTTTTCCCAAGCACACCAGGCTTTTGCCCACCCCAGGGCCTTTGCATGAGCTGTCCTCACTGCTTGGAGCACTGTTCACCTGGGTATCTGCAGTTCACTCCCTCATGCCTGCTGGTCATACCCTGACCATCCTATACCCCCTCGCCTGCCCCCAGCACTTTCTGTCCTCCTTCCCTGACTTATTTTCCATAGCCCTTATCACCACCTGACATACTGATCCTATTTGTTTGCTGTCAGAGTCCTCCCACTAGGAAAAACCCTTTGTCTTGTTTCTGCTGTTTCCTCAGCACTTAAGACAGTGCCTGGCACATAGTAGGTGTTCACTAACCATCTGCTGAATGAATGAATGATGCAGACCCAAGGGAGGCCCCGAAGGAGCTTCAAATTGGAAGGCTTTGGGAGGGAGAGACTGATGGTCTCACCTGACATAGAGACAGCTGCTAACATTTAATAAGCGTTCCTTGCTCAAAACAGTGCAATGACACTGCTGGCTCCCTGTCCCCATATTCTCTGATCCCTGCAGCCAAAGCCCAGGTCCTGAGGCACATTTTGCGCCGGTCTGGAGGAAGCCCAAGCCAGCAGTCTAATGACTCAGTGTCAGCCTGAGTCTTGGCTTTTGGTCTTACTTTTTCCCTCAGCTCCAACACCAGGCTCCTGGCTTATCATCCAGCCCACTTGTGTTGCCCCTGCAGTGCCCGAGTCTCTGTCTCGTCATCGAGACTGCAACTTTGCTTTGATGTTGTGACTGTGCCCAAGCTCCTCTGGGCCCATGGGCAGGCTTTGTTTGTCTCAGTCTTCCACGAGCCTGGGGACCTGAACCTGGACCCAGCGTCTCGGCTGGGACTCAGCCACTTGCTTCTAGCTCTTTCCTGAAGCCGCCATTGTTGGCCAGGCTACCTGCCTGGTGCTTGCTGGCAGCTTTTCCCAACTCTGACTGCTTGTGCTCAGACTCACCAAGTCTACACGGTGGCAGGGACCTTGGATAACTCACTCCACCTTTGAATAGTCCTGACCATTGATTTTCTTCCTATTTAGCCCAATCTGTTCCCCTGTGCCCAGGGTTCTAGCTCTGCCTGTCGCTCAGGGCCTCGCAGCGCAGGTCTGGTGCTCCCGCGGTGACAGCGTCTCTGAGACCCACAGCACTGTTGTTTCACAGCCCCCACCATCTTCTTTCTTCCGGAGATTTACCGTTAGTGCCTTTGTTCCTCCTGTCTCGTTGTTTGGATTCCACACGTCTCCGGTCACCCTCCCCCAAACGGGATTTCTTTTTATCTCCTTCCTAATTAGGGTGTGGTCCCCCAGATCAGAGGCAGGCACTCCCCTTGTCTGCTTCTGGTCCACCACAGGCACCTGCTCCAGCCCCAGTCGGGGGGGCCTAGTCTCCAGGCTCAGCGCTCCTTGTTGGACTCTGTGCAGCCCTGGCTGACCAGTCTTTGGGTTAAGGAGAGCCGACCCGGGTCTCAGCCTGTGCCTGCACAGCGCAGCCCCCTGGTGCTTCACAGGCTGGGCTTTGCCGTCAATACCCAGAGCTGAGGCTGCTCTTTGAAACCCCTGCAGCAGGTCAACCCGGTGTCTAAAGACATCTGTATTAAGGGGCCAGGTGCTGCGGGGTTTCCTAAGTTGAGTCACCTCTGTGACTTCCTCCAAGCTGTGCTTTTGCCATCCTTTCTAGGACATGGTCTTTCGAGCACAGAGTGACACAGGCGGGGGAGGGAATGCCGTTCTGCTGGCAACACTCATAAATTTCCCCTAGCGGCAGGGATCTAACAACATGAGACTTTGAGCTTTCAGCTCACAGTTGAAAGAACAGGGATTTTGCCGGAGATGACAGAAAAGGGAAGCACATAGCCCCGGGGGCCTCAGCAGGAGGCTCTGTTAAGGACTCCCTCCAAGGAGGCACCAGCCACCAGCCTGTGTTGGAGCAGGATTGCGGTGGGTGGCACCAGACCTCTGGGCAGCCACCCAGAAATCTCACGCCAACCGGCTGGAGAAGGAGAACTTTCCGAAGGCCGTAGGTAAGGAATTCTCCTTGTACGTCCTGGAGCTGTTGGGGTTTCTAAAATTAAAAGGCCCTTTATCTGGAAATGGTGGTTAAATGCCCCTTTCCCCTTTAAAGCCAATTTGGAAAACCAAGAGTGCTGAAGGAATTAAGTTTGTTAAATGGAAATAAGTGGAGTTGGTAGAGGAGAAACAGGACATAAATGAGTGAAATTATCGGTGGGTTGCCTACTTTGTTGCTTCCCCTTTATTTAGTTAGCCTCTTCCTCATCTGCCATGGACATGGTCTCCCAGAGAGCACTGTGGCCCATGGGAGGGTCCCTTGCAGGGAGGGCAGGCCACCCGCTCTGGGACAGTCACTGCTGTTGGCTTGTAGTTGTAGCCTTGGTGGGGCTCCCTCTGGGTCTCAAATGAGTGCCTATCTTACCATGAAGCCATGAGGATGGTCACCTGGGAGAGCGTGGAGTTCCCATTCAAGTTCGCGTATCCCAGGCATCGTGGAACAAGTCTAGCTGTGGATTCAGAATTCATGCTCCCGAATCCCACTTACTAGCCATGTGCCTTTAGGCAAAGCATTCAACCCAGCTCATGCTCAATCTCCCATCTGCAAACTGGAGATAGTAGAGCTTATCGTTATTATATTAACCGAGAGGAGATAGGTGAAGTACCATGCACAGTGTGTGGCATATAGTAATACTTAATAAACATTAGTTTCTGTTCTTTTGTTTCTTTTGAAAAATAGTAGTTTGCTTAGCAATTATGACAAGCAACTGGATGGCATCACAGAGCAGTGGAATGGGTGTGGCCTTCACTGGCGTACAAACCTGGAATTGAATCGTAGTTTCAGCATTATGTGATCTTGGGTAAATCATTCGGCTTCTGTTTCCTACTGTGAAATGGGGATAACGATACTCACCTTATAGGATGGTTGAGGCTGACACGAGCTAATGTATGGAAAACAGCACGGTGCCCGACAGTGGGAAGTCAATCAATAAAAGCTATTGTCAGTAGTTCTACCATAATTATGATTACTGTGGCTTTCTCTTGCTGCCATAATGAATTTTTGCAAACTTAGTGGCCTAAACAAGACAAATTTATTATCTTCCAGTCTGTAGGGCAAAAGTATTAACTGAGCTAAAACTAAGTTTCGGTAAGGCTCTGTTCCTTTCTGGAGGTGCTAGGGGAGAACCCATTGCCTGCTCATTTGGGTTGGCGGAATTCATTTCCTTGTGGGTATAGGGTCAAGGCCCCCATTTTCTTGCTGGCTGTCAGCTGAGAGCTCTTCCCAGCTTGCACAGTTCACTGCATTCCTTGGCTCCTGGCCCTCTGCCTCTGTTTTCAAAGTCAGCAGTGGTGAGTTGAATCATTCTCACCGTGAGGCTCACTGACCTCAGCTGGGAAAGGTTCTCTCATTGTGAGGACTCGTGGGATTAGATTGAGCCCATTGGGAAAATCTAGGATCATCACCCCATCTCTGGGTCTGTAAACTTAATCACACCTGCAAAGTCCCTTTTGCCACGTGCCTTAGTCTGTTTTTGTAGCTATGGAAGAATGCCTGAGACTGGGTGATTTATTATAAATGACAAGAGGTTTATTTAGCTCACGGTTCTGCAGGCTGGGAAGTTCAAATGCATGGCCCTGGCTCCTGGTCAGAGCTTTTGAGCTGGGTCACAACATGGCAGAGAAGGTCAAAGGGAAAGTGCTAACAGGGGAAAACCTGGGGGGCATCCTGGCTTTATAACAACCCACTCTCTCAGGAATAATCCATTCCGGAGGGAACTAATCCAGTCAGTGGAGAACCAGAACTCACTCATTACTGTGAGAATAGCACCAAGCCCTCCCCAAAGGATCTGCCCCCATAACCCAGACAGCACACCCCCACTCGGCCCCACCTCCCAACACTGCCACGTAGGGGATCGAATTTCAGCATCTGTTTAGGTAGGGACAAACAAACCATGCCAAACCGTAGCACCATGGAAGGTACCACATTCACAGGGCCCCGGGGTTTAGGACGTGGGCATCTTTGGGAGCCATTATTCTGCCTACCACAAATGCTCCTCTGTTTGGACGGCCTCTGCAGTGGGAGGCTGAACCCCTGAAGCCCTCTTATGAGCAGTGCCTGATGCAGGGGACTGTGTACTTGGAAACTGTCCCCAGCCTGATTCTTTGCCCCAAGTTGCCTGCCTCCTGTTCCTGTCGGCCATTCTGTGCAAGAACCAGGCGGCCCAGAGCACCAAAGCCAAGGCATTTGTTCCATGGGTGGAGGGAACTGGACACATTGGCTACATTACTGCAACTGAGATTATGCCACCAGGGAAGAGACGGCCGGGAAGGGGCTGTGTAACAGGAAGTACTTCATCATGTTGATTTAGTAATCTTGCCACTTCTACCGTGTCGGGCGCTGAAGGAGTAGCCTACGAGCTGAATGCGATCCGAGGCTGCTTCACGTGGGCTCTGCTGGGCTCTGCGGGGAATGATGTGTTTATTTCCTGCTGTGGGGCTTAGAGAGAATAACGTGCCCCCAGAGTCCCGGCAGACTCTCTCCCACTCCGCCTGCCTTCCAGAAGGGGACAGAACCACGTGTGCTTTAGGCGGGGACTGCTGTGAGCAAGAATTGGGAGGCCTGGGTGTCCCTCTGTCCCCTGGTACTCACTGAATACTGACAGTGCCCCGATGTGGGCTAGGCTCTTGGGAAACACAAAGACGTAGGATATTTTGTTGGCACATTTCCTAAATGTGGAAAGGCCAGATCTCAGACATGAAGGAGCTGGAGGACAGTACAAAATAAGGGAGCATGAATGCTAAGGCGTCAGCTCCGGGGCTGAGCAGTGATGACTGTGGTGGTCCAGGGACCATTTGGGGCTTCTTTTTCCCTTCTTGGCATTTTTCCTGTTGCCACCTAGAGTGGAGCAGATGAGAGGGTGGTGGACCGTCTCCTTAACAGGCTGTATCGTGGGAGATGGCACGACACTCGTGCATATTGAGCATCTGCTCTCTGCCCATCACTTCTATAAATGACATGATTTAACTTTTATAAGAACCTCCAGAGGTAGGCTTAATAACATCTGGTATTTGGGTATTAAAACCGAGGCTTGGAGAGGCCAAGGCCACCCCTGCAGATCAGGGAAGGCCCTGGATTTGAACCGGATTCCTTTGGCGCCAGCCCTGTGCTCTGCCCACTGCACGGGGCACCTCCCTGCTGCACTTTTTTCTGGGGACCCTGAGGCCTCTGGCCTGTGCCTTGTGGCCCTGGAGGTGCAGGGAGAAGGAGGACCCGAACCAGGTCCTCCCCGGACCCACGTGACACCTCAGTTTCTTTAGTGCAGCAGAAGGGCAGACACCACACCTTTGCCTCCGTTCATGCCCTGCCTCTGCAGGTTTCCTCTTCAGGCATCTGCGAGAGAGAAATTAACTCAAAATTGAACCACAGGAGTAGGGCTGAAGGCACCTTTGGGCTAAAAATAAGAGCGGAGGCTGCACTGCTCAGAGGGCCAAGTCTGCATGCTGGCTTTATTTATTGCCGCTTATTTATTAGATTCCAAATGATGTTTAACCAGGAATCATATGGCAGTGATCTTTGATTACTTATGCGGCTAATGGCTGAACATATATTATTATTGCTATTTATTCAGCCCTGCTCAATGTACCAGGTGCTTCTCTCTGAGAAAGGCTCAAGGAAAGGGGCCAGAAGGATAGAGAAGTGGCTTGCCAGGTGGTCTATGGACCAGGGGAGGGGCTCCACCAGGAGAATTTTTTTTAAAGGACCAACCCTCAGAAATAGAGGGAGTTGGGGTAGGAGTGGAGAGAATCCCCTAAAAGAGAAAGAAGAGTTAGAGATGAGAGTTGGGGATTTGGAGCCAGAAATATCTAGCCTTATGACAGTAGCAACATTTCTTGAGTATTTATTATGTGCCAGGCACTATGCTAAATGCCATTCAGAATGCTTTAATCCTACCACCGCCTCCATTTTACAGATGGGGAAGCTGAGGCTCAGAGAAGTTGAATAACTTACCCAAGGCCACACAGCTGGTGGGAGGCTGGAGCTGGCATTCAGATATAAAACCTATCTGCTTCTGGAGGTACCCCGTGCCCCTTATGCTGCCCTGCCCTACTTCAAAGCCAGGGCCTCTTTTGGTTAAGCTTAACTTTTTGAGTAAACAGCCCAAGAAAAGAATGGAAAACGTGGTGCCCCAGGAGCCTGGGACAGAGTGTGGAGGGTGGAATTCTACCCTCCCCTGCTCTTTCCCTTGGAGCTTTGTAACCCCTTGGGGCTGAGCTGCCAGTGCTCACTGGGGCACAGTCCACCCAGGGCCACCTAATACAAACTTGTGACAGGCCACTTGGGGTGGACAGGCCATGCGAGATTCAGGGTGAGGAGTACACAGGGCCCCCGCCTGCAGAGCGTGTCAGCCAGGGCATCTGCTGGGGGCTGCAGGGGAGGCGCTGCTGGCCCCAGGGCACCAGGATGCACACCTGAGGGAAGCAGGGACCCTCCTCACAGGGAGGACTCCTCTCGTTGGCCTTTCCCTGCCCACTGCAGACACACTAAGCCCCCACACACTCTCACATCTCCCCCATCCTCGCTCTTTCTCAGTTTCATCTTTCCAGGAGAAAGCTCATGCTCCTTTCCAGGGCATCCAAAGCCTTCGCAGGCCTGCCTCGGACGGTCTGCATGGCTTGGTCTTTCAACGTCACTCTCCTATCCCTGTCCCCAGCCCCTAAACACTCACTGCCGTACATTCTGCACGGTGGACACCTGGGAGTGCTCAGAACGCCCTTGCCTTCAGGTTGCTGACCTGTGCTCCCTCTGCCTGGAATACTCTTCTTCTCACCTCTGCTGCCCGGCAGGATTGTACTCATCATTCAAGGCCTTGCTTGTATGTGGCTTCCTCCTCTAAGGGACCCTGTCAGGTGGTCCTTTCTGTCCCCACTCAGAAGGGAAGGGTCTTTCCCTTCTCAGTGCATCCATGCACGGTGTGAGTGGCTGTGCTCTCAGCCCTCGCCCCATGTGGCACCGTGGCGTGAGTTTCAGCATCGGTCTCAGTGCAAAGACCACATCTCATTGCCTCTCATTCCCCCCACCTTGCTCCTAGTAGGCGCCCAGTAAACACTGGCCGGGTGAATGCATGAATGACTCATTCCTGTCCTGCACTACTGTGGAAAAGGCATTTGTTCCACCCGGGGCCACATACCCACTGGCTTTGAAAATGGGGACATTGGGGCAGGAAACAGGGACTAAATGAGCCAAGTTACACATCCTGAAATAGGACAGCAAGGAGCCTGGAACATGCTGGACGGGGGTGGGGAGGAGGGAAGCTGTTAACTGGCTGTTGGTCTCTAAGATTGGAAAGGAGGAGAGAGACAGTCGGCCAGGTACAAAGGGAGGATTTCAGGCGCTCTCTCCAGGGCCCCCCTCCTCCCTGTAACACCGGCGTTGAGTCTCTGGCCTTTTCAGTTATAGCAAAATACATCGTGTGCAGCATGTGACCTTTAGGAAGATGGTATGTGCGTGGCCCAGCATCACAGGGGCTTCCCGGCACTGCTGGGCTGTGGTGCCCACTCCCACAGGGAGGACCACCCACAACGGGGTGGGCTAGCCTCAGGCCTTTCCACTGTTCCACCCCGTCCCTAGGGGCCTTTCCCTCATCTCTGAGACACAGCGAGTGGCTGCCTGGGGGTTGGCCCAGGGCCAGGGGACTGGAAGAGGAGACCCTCAGACAACTGCAGAAAGGGACTGGGGAGAGGGAGGAAGAGTAGAGATTGTGGGAGGGGCCAGGGGGTGACCAGGAAAGCTCAGGACACAGGAGGGAAACACAGGACAAGGGGCGGGGGGGGGGGGGCAGGGTTTGCAAACTGATGAGTTTGCAGGGGTCACAGCTCTCTGGGCCTCAGTTTTCTCACGCCAGGGTCTCCAAAGTCCCGCCCGCCTGACGGTCTGTGTCACCGTGTGCTTCCTCTTCTCTTAAGGCCACAACAGGTACATTTCAGCCCCCCTGCTCTCCTCCTCTGTTGTTTCCTTTTCCCTCCCTCTCTTCCTTTCGCTCCTCTAAGTATTTACTGTCCACCTGGGCCTAGATTATCCCCTGATTAAGTGCCATTTGGCTGTTGGCTGCCTGTTCACTCAGTTTTATAGACACATTCAGTGAGGCGCAGAGGCCAAGGCCTGATTTTGGAGAGGGAGGGCAATGAGAACAGAGAGCAGCCGCGGCCCACTTAGATTGGATTTTAATAAAGTTTCCAGCTAACCTAAATCATCCCCATCTCAGGCGGCTCGGCAACCGCTGAGCGTGTGGGTCAGCTTGAAGCTGCCTCCCCGGGCTGGGGACAGGCAAGAGATGGCAGAATTGGGACTGGGGAGGAGATGGGGGGGGGCCCTGTTGGAGAGGAAGCAGCGTCTCAAACCACGGGTCCCCCTTGATGGGAAGGGTAGGTAAAGGCTCTCCGAGGGGAGGCGTAATGCCTGCTCTTTTAGCAGCTGTTAATTAGTTGCGGATGATGAGATAATTCATAAAAATTAGCAGTGATTTCCTTCATTGTGTTAATATCACAGGGCAATAAAACTGCTGTTAAGGATGACTTTTCTCAGCATCAAGGAACAGGATGTCAAGGAAAAAACAGCCTTCCGCAAGAGTGCAGAGAGGAAAAGAGGAAAACAGAGCTGGTGAGGCAGTGACAGGGGGAGTGATTTCCAAGCCTTGGCTGGAATCATCGAAAGAAGTCAAATTGAAATGCAAATCCTGGTGTCTGTCAGAGCACCGGCTGGGAGAAATGCATTTGGTGGTGTCACCTTGGCTGCGGGTGGGCTCCCTGCTGCTCGGTGCAAGGCAAGATGGCGGCAACCAGAGGCTGAGGCTGCTGCATCTGTGGACAGGGAGTTGGAGTTGGCCTGGGCCCGCAGGAACATTCTTTAAAAGAGCAAACACCCTTGCTTATTTGGCCAGAGGCATGGTCTGGCCTTGACCCCCTCCACCTGCAACTCTTGATGCTTTTCCGTTCTCTCACCAAGTTCTGCCTACACTGGCCTAACGTCATTTCTTGACTCTGCCAAGAACCTTCCTGATTTAGGGCCTTACCCAGGCTATTCCCCCCAGTCTGGCCAACTCCTATTTATTTATCCCTTAGGTAAAATGTCATTTCTGCAGATAAACATTCCTTGAACTCTATTCTCAGTGCCTGGCATCGTCCCCATGTTATATATGGGAAGTGAGGGTTGGATGGATAAATGGTCTGTTCCCTGCTTAAACCCTTCCCCATGCCCACATCGCCTACAGGACGAGGTCCGAACTCAGCCGCATATAGTATCTATGTGATCCAGCCCCTGCCTGCCTCACCAGCCACACCCCCACCGGCCCTCCCAACTCTGTGCTCTGCTGGAAGCTCCCTGGCCATGCCACACTTTGCCACCACTGTTACCCCACCCGTGCTTTTGTTCCAAATGTCTGCCTGGCCAATCCTTACTCATTCTCTAAAACTCAGTTTAAGGGCCATGTTCTCCATGATGTGTTCCCTGACAGTGTTCTCTCCCTCTTACGGCTCACACCCTCCTGCAGCATCATGCCTTGTAAAGACCTTTATTGTTCCAGATTGGCTTATGGATCCTTCCTGAACTTGCTGTGCTCAATTGAGAGCATTGATTAACACAAGCTGGTACTCTATAAATTGCTGTGTGAAAAAATGAATGAGTGAGCCAGTGTAAAGTTCAAAAAAAATGGTTTTAGGAACTCTTGAATAATCCAGGCCTCTGGATAATGTTGGCTTAGGGGAGATGATGAGAAGTAAACAGATCTTTTTGAAGTTGAATTGGCCGGTCTTGGTAGGAGATTGGATGTGGAGGAGGAAGGAAAGCTCAAGAATGACCAACTCTATTGTCAACTTGTTTGGGTGACTGAAAAAGAAAGAAAGAATGACCAACTAGGTAGCCAGGTGTATCATTTATTAAGAAGGGGAAGAAGGAAGGAGGCGGGTGGGGAGACTAAGAATGCCATTTGGCTAGTTGGGTGTGGTGACGTGCACCTGTCGAGTTTAGCCTGGGCAACATAGTGAGACCCCGTCCAAAAAAAAAAAAAATATTCCCTTTTGGCAAATTTGGTTAAATTTGAGTTGCTGGTAAAACATCTAAGTAGAAATGCTAGGTAGTCAAACGGACATAAGATGTTAGACCCCAGAAGAGTGTCAGATGGAAATATAAATAGGAGAGTGATTGGCACGTAAGTGGTATTCAGGGCCATGTGACCAGCAGTCTGCTAGGGAGAGATGTGTGGAGAACGATGTGGAGGGCCCAGGACTGAGCAACCTAAACATTTACTCAAAAAATAAAGGTGATCAAAGACCATTGAGCCTTTTTGCAAAATAGATATAGTCTAATAAACTCATAATAAAGTGTAAGGCTAAGGTATATACCAAATTTAACCAACCAAAAAATTTTAACCAGCAGGAAAAAGTTGAAAGCTATGAATTTTGTGTCTGGGGGCATATTGGCCAATGATGGTAGGCTGGCCCTAGAAAAGTAGAGAATGGTCTTGAGAGAGCAGCGTGTCTTTGGGTAGACCAGCTGACACCTTGCTGTGGCAGTGCGGCCTCACACCCTGTCCTAGATAAAGTCACTGTAAGCCCTGGAGTGTCCATTTGCTAAGCTAGGAAATGATATCCCTATTAATGCGTTGGAAGATTCTCAAGGGATAAAACTTGAACGCACTCTTGCAGATAAGTACAGGACATTTCCGGATCATTAATACTTTCTAGCAAGCCTTTTTTTTTTTTTTTCCAAGAAGAAAACAAAGTGAAACAAATGGAATATGCATTTGATTTAATTGCTGGTCAATTGATCCAATCATTCATTCATACTCTACTACTATGAACAAACTCAGGTTCAAGGTTAAGAAGAAAAAGAATGATAGTATTTGATCCCTGACCGGTAAGAGCTTGTGGAGACAATACTAACACATATGAAAAATTGAGTGACAGTGCAAGACAATTTAATAACTGTAGCAAGGCAAAACATATTTAAGTGCCCAATGAATGGTGCAGACAATAAACATATGGTACAAGAGTCTAGAAGCAGGAGAACTCACCCTCTGTGTACCGAAGTAGTCAAGGAAAGTTTTTCTAGGTTCACATGACCCAGTGATTTATCTTGGAAGAGTAAATAAAGGGTGCTTTGTAAGGCGTAAAGGAAGTCCCAGGGAATGGAATGGAACCTCTGAGGCCGCGCTTCTGTGGACGATGACATTTAGATCTGCTGCCATCTGTCGGTGAGTGCGGAAAGAAGCCCGGAGCGTGGTCCTCAGGTAGTGAAAAGGAAAGGTGCTGGGAGGACCCAGGAGTTGGCATCTCCCGCTCTGGGAAGAGTGAGCTTTTTAGTTTAGTTCATTGTCATTAAAAATATGGTCCTCAGACCGGCAGCACTGGCATCATCTAGGAGATGTACGCAAACGCAGAATCCCAACTCCTACCCCAGACCTACCCAATCAGGGTCTGCATTTTCACCACATCCCCAGGTGCTTCTCATGCTCATCGAAGTCTGAGAAACACAGGTCCAGCCCTGGCGATGTAGGGCCATTCTGGGAGACTTCCCAGGCCCTCCCCACTGGAGATTCTGGTTGGTGGGACTAGGACAAGACCTGGGATTTTTGTTTTCAATGATACCCCGGGATGATGCCTGCCATGAAACAGGCTTTGAAAGCTCTGCTGTTCCATAGCTGTGCCCCGTCCCTGGGTCAGGCCAGCTTCCTCACCATGCGTACGCCTGGCCATGCGCACTCTTTTCTCTGTTGAAATCATTCTTTGAAGACCAAACGGGATTTTCTCTGTCTTCCTCTTCTTATTCCCCATTCACGTCTTTTCTGCCGTTGCAGTTCTGACTTCCTCTTTTGAAGCTCTCTCTTTATCTTGGTTTCCACTAGTCTATGGGTTTCTTTCTTAGTTCTTCTGTTACTGCTCATTGCTCCTTCCTTATTTCTTTTTCTGATTATTCTTCCTCCTTAAACTCTTTGCTCTTCCCTTTCCCTTTCTGGGCAGTCTTGTCCCCTCCGTGGCTGCAATTACTGTCTCTGTGTGAACAGTTTCCAAATCGTCTGCAGCCTGCCTCTCTCAAGTCCGGCTGTGTGCGGGAGGTTTCACGCATGTGATAATGTGCGTGAGTCTACGCAGGCTGGGGATCAGTAATGCTGCTCTCAGAGGCACCGGAATGTGAGCTTCAGTGCCAAACCCACTTGGATTCGAATCCTGCTCTCCGCTTGTCAGCTTGGGTAAATCAATTTACTTCTGAGTCCCAGTCTAACTCTAAAGCGAGATAAATTGTATCTACTTCAGAGGATTATTTCGGAGACCAAATGGGATAATGTAAAAAATGCATGGTGCATAATAAATGTTCGTTTCTTTTTTAAAAAATTCTTTTTCACGATACCTTTATCAAACTGAGCCCAATTCCTTGTACTCATCCTATGTTTGTTTAATTCTGTGTCTTCGCTCATACTCTTCCCCCTGCTTGGAATACCCAATTTTGCTGTCTTTCGAGGCCAAACTCTGTTACTGCCTCAGCCATGAAATTTATGATCAACTCAACTCCAAATCAGCTTTCATACAAATTCCTGTACCTTTTTAACTGTGACTCTGATGGCACCTAAATCACTTTCTACCTTGTATTAGAATTATTTAAGCACATGATATCTTCCCTGCAAGACTAAAAGCTCTATACAGGCTGAGCGCATGACCTTATAATAGTTTTATTCCCCAAGGGGCCTGGGACAGTTCCTGTGGACCATGCCAGGGAAGCTCCAGTGTCCTGCTGGTAGTGGGTGGGCTGCATCCCCTTCATACGTGAAAGCTAGCACAGTGCCCTCCATTCCATATGCTAACAGAGAGGAGCAGTGACGTGGAGAATCAAAACAGCAGACTGCCCCAACATTATTGCTGTTGGCTTTGGAAAGCATTTTGGTATTTCTGCTTCAGATTTACCTTGCCAAGTATGTTTTATCGGCGCATATTAATATGAGTTTGCTTTCCATGAGCATACACCATCTGGAAACTGAAGAAGGTGAGCCACAAGCAGTGGGAGAAGCTAGTTTAGGATTTTCAATTGTCCAGGGATAATTCCTGAAGTACATCATTAACCCCAACACAACGATGAGTTGGCTGTTGTGTTATTATTCCTCTCTTAGCTTTCTCTCATCAAACCCCTTTGTAACAATTAGTCAAGGGCATGCTAATCACCTGTCATTGATATAAAATACTTCTGGTGATGGAGCAGAAGCACTGTTTTGAATTGATGCCAGGCTATTATAATAATTATAACTTACATTTGTATAACGATTAGTAATTTATAAAGAGCTCTAATATATGTTGTTTAATTTTATCTGCTTGACACTCTGAAGTAAATAGAGTAGGTCTCATTATCCCATTTGACAGATGTGGAAGCCAAGGCTCAGAGAAGAGAAGTGACTTCCCTAGACCCTCTTAGCTACAAACAGACAGAGCCAGAGACCACACACAGCCTTGGTCTTTTCACTCTTGGGTTCCAGTTCTTTTTCCTCTTTACCATGCTCTTTTAATGAACCTCCAGTTCTTTAAGAAGTTTATTATTCACTTGTAGAATTTCCAAGTGATTGTTTTCTTTTTTATTGTTTTCAACTTCTGCTGAAATTCTTTATTTTCATCTATTAATATTTTGTGTGTTTTCCTTCCATTTTTTGGAACAAATTTATCATATTTAAAGTCCTTGTCTGCTAACTCTGCTGTATGGATCACCTGTAGGTCTATTTCTATTGTCTGGTTTTTTTTCCCCCTCTTGGATTTTGGTCATATGGTTCTATCTTTGGATATGCCTAATAATTTTTTTTTATTGAATGCTATTGTACATGCTGTGACCTTCCTCAAGAGAGGATTTACTCTTTGCTAGGCAGAGTGAAACCAATTATCTTACACAATTAAAGACTGAGCTGAGTCCTAGATGGGTTGTGTTTTGGTAAGATTTAGTTTATCTCTGGCTCACCCCTCTCCCTGAGCACAGCCATTCATTGAGAGCCTGGTGTGTTTACTGGGCGTCCTTGGTGGCAGGTCCTGAATTCTACTGTTGCTCTGCAGTACCTCAAGATGGCCAGAAAAACCCTCTGCTTCATAGAGGCTTTCTGCTGAGGTTTTTTGGCCTTCTCCTCCATTCAACTTCAGAATTCTGTAAATGATGTAAGGGGAAACCTGGCCATATATGTGAGGATGCTCAAGTTCCTGATTTTTTCTCTGTAGTCGTAGGACTGCCAGAGGTTCTACTGCCATCTTTGTCCCCTGTCAGCAATAGTTCTCTTGTCTCTACAAAGCCTGGATTCACAGCCTCTAATCCTGTGCTCAGCAATGACAATCCCTCCAGGTTAGAAGCAATTACAGAACATCAGCTCACCTCTCTGCACTTTCTCCTCTCTGTAACCGTATCCTCTCTGATCCTTCCTGCTCCATCGGGTGTACGATGCCTTGAAACAGATGGATATTGTTTTCTATCTAGCATTTCTGGTTGTTCCCAGTGGAAGTATTTATCTGCCACAAACCATCCCACCCTATCCGGAAGTGGACGTCAGATGCTTATTATTAACATAGAAAAGCCACAGGATTACAGGGGCGATTCTTAGCTGGGCATCTTGGTCAATGGCCCAGCCAACTCGTTTCCTAGAGTCGCTGGGCTGCCCAGCCATGAAGAAGGCAGGGAAATGGATGGCGGTGTTAACTGTGTGCCCAGGAGGAAGGCATTCATTAGGCTGAGGAATGAGTGTTCCACAAGCTCAGGAGGCCTCCATACTCCATCAGGTTTCTAATGATTTTGTCAGAGTGTTAATCCCCCGGGTGAGCAGCAGCATTTTGATATCAGCAAACAGATTGTGTTTCAGCCCAGATAACCAATATGGAGTCCTGCATGAGAGCCGAAAATGATTCATCACATTTTAATGGGGTGGAGAGAGGCTAGTCAAGGATGATTTACATCGGAAAAAGGATGATGGTGCGCAGAGGGGGCGTGGGATGTGGGAGAGACATCAGGCATGGGACTGGCCCATATGTGTGCCAGAGTGGAGTGTGCTTATGCATGTGGTATGAAAAAAAGGGAAACCGTATACACAAAGAATGTTGCAGGGACATTCCTTCCATCCCAGAGCCCTTTCTGAATGCCCAGTCTGGACTAGGGCCTGGGAATACAGAGATAAAGAAGATGAAAGTCTGACCCTTCAAGACCTTACAGTCTGATGGTGGAGGCTGACGTGTAACAAGATGATTAATAACAGCAGTCCTAGGTGATGGGCTGGAAGAAGGCCCCTGCTGCATTGGGAGCACGGAGCTGGGACAGGGCTTGGGTGGGCCAGGAAATGCTTTAGCCGATCCCTAAAGTGAGCCAGGTGGATGGGGCAGAGGGCATTCCAGGCCGAAGAAACAGGTTGAGGAGCTGTGCTGCTACAATACTGAGATAACGTGCACATGATTCTATGGATACAGGGAGTTTCCATTGCCTCTGCCATTGCCCTGGGCAAACCTTCACCACCTCTTGTCTGGCAAGAGCCCCCTACCTGCCTCCCACCTGTCCTTGCATCTGTTCTACGTGTTGAGCTCATGTTTTCTTCCTAAAATACAGACCTGGCTATTGTTGTTCACAGACTCCTTAGTGTGCATTAAGCCCTCCCGTGATCTGACCGTGCCTCTCTCCTTTCCTTCATGACGTTCCTCAACGCCCTCCCAAACCTGCTCTGCACCCCTGTTCTGGTCTTACCTGACCCCTTACTGTTCCTGTAGAACCAGCACTCTGCTGCCTTGTGGCTTTGTTCATTCATGGTATTCCTCCTGCCCAAAGGGGCCTTCCTTGCCATCTTCACCTGATGAACGCCTACCCTTTCCTTAAGACCTGGCTCACATACCACCTCCTTTCTGGAAACTTCCCTGATCCTTTCAGACAGAATGAATCATTTCTTTTCTGAGTTACCTGTTTCCCCCTCTGCTAAAATAAATGACACTCTGTCTGTCTCATGGCTGTTTGTGTGTCTATTGGTAGCTGCCCCACCCCCTAGGGTGAACTCCTTGCAGGCAGAACACCCTTTTCATCTCTCTGGTCTCTATCCCAGCTCCTTTGGCACCTTGTGCATTCCTGGAGCTCGATAAATATTTATTGATCGAATGAATAAATGAGTATTGAATGGGTTTCCATGTGTTTTGCTCCAGGTGTCTCTTATTGTAATTAAAGTTTCTTTTTTTTTTGTAAATCAATTTCAGGCAAAAAGCAACATAAATTTTATGTGAGGTTTGAGAAGGATGGTAAAAGTGATTTATGGTTGGCTTGATCTGTGCAAACAGGTTAGGAAAATGCTCAAAGTCAGCTTCTGCCTGCCCCTCCCCAAACCCCAGACCCTAAATGCAGAAGCGCAGCTGCCCTCAGCTGTCTGGCCAAGGCCTGGTGGTCCTCGGGCAGAGAGCCTCAGCCCACTCCCCACCCTCCTGATGCCTAAGTGGCTTTAGTGTGCAGTGTTAGAGTACTGGATGAAAATGCTCACTCCTGAGTGTGTTAAGGTATTTATGTGTAGCGCTCACATAGAATGCCCTGCAGCTGTGTTCAAGAATGATCTTTCTGTGTGAGCTTGTGCTGTTAGGCACATTTGCACAGCGGTGATAGCTTTTTGGTTGTCCACATTTTCCCACTGCAAGCCTTGGAAAGCGCACACAGGGTTCAAACCTGTGACCTTGGCCTTCTGGTCTCATGCTCCTGCCAGCAGAGCCAGCCGAGCCCACTGGCTGCAGGAGGAACTGGCTGCGCCAATCTCTTTTTATTTCAAGAGTGAAGTCGAGCATGGGCAGCCAGGCAGTCAGGCCAGGGCCCCGCTTGTCATGAATCGGATGTCCGGAAACAGGAGTTCAGCCTGCAGAGTGAGAACAACACCTAAGCGTCCAAGATGGGTCCCCAAGGGGCCATTTCTCCCAAATGGGGACAGCAGCCCTGGGACCTGTGGCTTTCGCTTTCTGATGACGTTGCATCAACGGCCAGGTGCCTCGTCCCTCACCCTCCCCACCAGCCAATGTTCCCAAGGCCCAGATTTAACTTTCTCTTATTTTAGTTTCAGGCCATTTCTTCTTTTAATGGTGTCCCAGGCTGCCTGAAATAATTCTTGCCCTTCTTTTATGTGGCTCTGTCTTGCATATTTATGGGAAGTTATCATGTCCTTGTAGGCCCCGGTTCTCTGGGTTCCACATATTATGTTCATTTAACCTCCCTTTATAGGTCAAGCCTTCTAATTCCTTTAATCATTTTTATTGCCTTTCTTTGTATTCAATCTCCCTCCTTGGCTTCTTTTTAGACCAAGAAGGCCCAAACCTCAGAATGTGTTTCAAGAATGTCCTGAATATGGGGGCAGCCAGGGACCCCTGTCTGGGGGACTCTGCTCCTTTCCCTCTGATGAAGCTCTTGTGGGATTCTCACTCTACCTTGGCATCCACCCTTTCCAAGTCATCCACCCTAAACTTCACCTTCTGGTGGAATGCTCTCATTCTCACTACGGCCCCATCCTCAGGCTTGGGATGGACGCTTAGGAGACATTGAGAGCTCAGAAGTTAAGGTTGGGAAGGAGGAGGGAACCAAGAGGCACCGAGCACTCGTGACATGACAAGATGCTTCACGTATGTCATTTCAGTGAACTCTTGCATAATCATATGGAGATGCATATTATTGCCCCTCTTTGCAGTTAAGGAAACTGAGGCTCAACATTGTTAAAAATAAATTTCTCAAGCGCATATAGTTAATAAATGCCACATCTAGGTTTGAACACGGGCTGTGAGATGACCCCCCAAATCTTTTCTACTCTATGCAGCCTCTTTTAAAGAAAGTGGGAGAGGGGGTTTTGCAGCAGGAGCAGCATAACTCAGAGCAGCATTCAGGCGAGGACTCTAACGCTTCCCTCATCCCCGCTGAACCCAGATCCTGGGGACCGGTGGCTTCCTTCTGGCATAGGCTGATATTTTAAAAAACTCACTTGCTGTGTTCCAAACGACTCTCCCTGCATCCTGAACTCAGCTTATTTCCTGCCTTGTGTGCAGGTGGGTCCTGTGCCTGGTGATCCCCTGCCAGTGGCCCTAGGGGTATGTTGGGGTTACTGCCATGCCATCCCTCACTCCTAAGCTGGATGGAGAGCATTCTCCTGCCCAGAGCTTGGGAATTTTCCCCCTGGCTGATGTTGCCCGAGTCCTTTCCTGCACCCCACTAGGGCTATGGTGAGGGGTGCCCTCCTGTGATGCACATGTGGTTGGATTGGGCTGAACGTGGCCCCTCTGTGGGTGGTCTCCCATCCCATCTCTCCCTGTGCCCAGCCAGGCAGCACGGGGGGACATGATGGTTGCTGGGCTCAATAAGGCAGAGCAGCCAGTGTCATTGGTACCCTGCATGACAGCTGTCTTCCTTGCCACTTGGTGGGGGACAGAGAGGCATCTACCGCTGGGCCATTGCCACCCCTGCCCTGCCCTGGCATGAAAGTAAACACAAGAGCAGTTCCCCCATCAGAAATAACACGGGAAAGCCTTGGCTCTCCCACAGTGGCGGTAACCAGCGCCTGTGATGACCTGGGGACAGGCCAGAGAAAAGCTGGCTCCATCCCGCCACCCCCCACCCCCACCGCAGAGCACACTCAACTCTGGGGAACATTTCCTAGGCTTTGCTTCTCAGAATCAGCTCCACTGAGTCACATTTAGTCATTTAAAGACCAAACCATTGTCACTGTGTTGGGCACTGGGGACGCAAAGATGAGTGAGACACAGAGCGTGTGTTCAAAGAGTGAGCAGCCTAGTGGGAGAGATGACATGTGAATGGAGTGGCAGGGTAAGAACAGTTTTTGAGGGAGATGTCCCTGGATCTGCGTTTAAAAGAAGAGTTGTAAGTGGGCCAAATTGAGGAGAAAGATGTGCAAAGGGGAATCGCAAGTGAGGCAGAGAGTCAGGGAGAGGAGGCTGGAGCAGAGTCTGGGCCACATGGTGGGCTCTGGTGCCGCAGAGGGAAGCTCGAGCTTTGCTTTGGAGTAACAGGCAACTTTTAAACAAGGATCTTAAGTAAGGAGAGCACTTTGGCAATTTACATTTTAGGTAAGGCAGCCCAGCAGTAAGAGGGAGGACATATTCGAGGGGAATAAAACTTCGGAGAGACCAATTGAGACTGTTAGAATAGTCTATTTGTCCACCCCTCCCTCCATCTATCCACTAATCCTTTCAGCACATACTTCCTGAGTATCCCGTGTGTGTGAGGCACGGGGAGGGTCCTGGGTTTACAGAGGTGAGTAGGACAGACAGAGCCTCTGCCCTCCAAAGCCGACATAGGACAGGTGAGGAGGCCTGGACCTCTCTTGAAGAGCAGACATAGAAAGGAAGATGAAGTAAAAAAAAAAATCCTTTTTGAGGTCAGTGTAGCAGGATTTGGCTGTTGATTGGGCATGGGCTGGCGTGTGACGGAGGAGTCTCGGGTATCTCCCATTTCCCACTTCGGATGGCTGCAGTGGCTGAGTCGGGAGGGGGTCTTCCCTCGGCATCTTCCGCCCCTCAGTTAGGCACAGAAGCTAAGAGAGCGCTGTGCTTGTCACGAGGACTCAGCTCTGAGACAAGGTCACCAGCACCTCCCCCTCGTTGGCCCGTCTGTCTTTTCATTCCATCCGGGAACAATCCCGGGGCTGCCACTGGGTGGACGTTCAGCAGGAGGCAGGTGGCGAGCTGTGGCTGCGGTGACATTCAGTGAGACATCCATTAGACAGCTGGATGCACGGGCTTGGGGCGTGAGGGAGGAGTCTAGGCTGGAGGAATCGCTCTGGCATCGCCAGCGACAGAAGCCCCGAGAGCAGATGGACTGACGGGGGGCAGAGTGGAGCAGGGAAAAGAACCCCGGATGAAATGTCCAGGCACCTCGGTGTGAGCCTTAGGTTTGCCATTCCTGCAGTGTGACCTAAGACAGGCTCTTCCCCTCTCGGCCTTTGAGACCCTCATCTGTGACACGAGATGATCAGAAAAGATCCGTGGTCTCTAACCTTGTTTTGAGTGGTTGACTCTTTTGTTCAAATAAAACCACACGCAGAATCTCAACAGATACAGACTGAGCTCCTCTGAGGGCAGGAGAATGACAGGGACGTGGAGCTTGGGCCCCGTTCCCCCCTCTACCCCCCAGCACCCAGCTGTGGCCACATAGTTTGGAAACAGAAATAGGTGGGCTTCCTGCGGCCCCTGCCCACCAGCGCCGGCTTCCCGGGAGCCTGGTTCACAGTGTGGCCTTGGGTGCGGGAGGTGGACACTCGCCGTACTTAGGCTTCCCGGGGTGCAGCAGGGCTTGGGGGGGTCTGGGGAGAAGAGGCTGCCTGGAGCCTGTTTGACCCACAAAAGCCCAGGTTCATTTTTATCTTTCAGCGGCCTAATTAAAATCCAAGCCCTTTGTTTCCCTTTAGAAACAGAGAGAGGAAGACAGGCAGGCAGCTCAGGCCGTAAAGCCCTGAGCCCCTACAGCTTCCCGAGTGCTCCGCAGCTACCGTTCCTCCTGGATTATCATCCTCAGGCTTCATCGCAGGAACCTGATTATCTCCTTTTCCCCTCCAGAGAATTTAGGAAGGTGTTAAAAAAAGAACCCGTGGCCAGGCATGGTGGCTCATGCCTGTAATCCCAGCACTTTGGGAGGCTGAGTCAGGAAGATCGCTTGAGGTCAGGAGTTTCGAGACCAGCCTTGAGCAACAGCGAGATCCCATCTCTACTAAAAACACACAAAGTGAGCCGAGTGTGGTGGTGCATGCTGCAGTACTTGGGAGGAGAGGCAGGAGGATGGCTGGAGCCCAGGAGTGTGAGGTTGCTGTGAACTGTGATGATGACACTGGGCGACAGAGCAAGAGTGTCTCAAAAAAAAAAAAAAAAAAAAGGGATCTCCAGCCTCAGCCTCAGCCTCAGCCTCAGCCAGCTGTGCTACTTAAGACTCATGATCCACACTCTCAAGGGAGAGGAGCAGGGATGCTTCAAGCCCACCTCCTCCTCCTGCCCGGACCCGGGGGTGTGGGGTGTGCTCACTCTCACCAGCTGGGCTGTGATTCTCGCTCTGTTTGCCAACCGTGGGGCCACCGCGGCAGGGTGGAAAGTAGGCCGAGAGCGTCCCATGGTGCTGGGCTTCCGCGTGGAGCTGTTCTGCCCCCTTCCTTCCAGGCCATCCTGGCATCACTTGGCACTCCCACCCCGCCCCTGGCCCTCGCTCTGGCCCCTGTGGCTGCCATGTCCTACCATGAAGGGCCTTCTGTGGCTCGCCAAGAGATGGTTTTGAAGACACACATTTCACCCAGGCCCCCATGAGAAAGACTCACACTGTTGTCACTGAGGAGCGCCAGAGAAGTTTCTTTGCCCATATCAAGATGTCAGCTTTTCAATGCAAAGGGCGCCTGAGGCCGTGCTTGTCAGAGCTTTCATATTTATGCAGAAGAGGAAGAGAGGTCAGCCTGCAGGGTCTGGCCTGCCCACTGCCTCCGGGGCCTGGAAGGCTGCCACGGGTGGGAGGCAGGGCTGGGCAGGGCTGTCTCTGCCTGGTTAGTGCGGACGAGGTCCCGTGTTGAGCTGTAGCAGCAGCAGCCGATGCCCGTTGTGACCAGGGTGAGATGCAGTGTCATTAGCAGGGCAGCCCGGCTAGATATTGACTGGCCCTGCAGAGGCCTGGCGGGTTGGCAGATGGAGCCACCAGCAGATAACTGTGCACGGACCCTGCTAAGCGCAGCCTCTGGAAGGAGCATTTTAAGGTGACAAGACCAGAGTGGGCCCAGGGGACCTCACACCACTCACACAGAGCCCCGCTCCATGGACCAGTAGGAGCAGGGCCCAGGATCTCACATGCCTCCACCCAGGGGCCTGGAGGCCCCCTCTCCCTGAGAGGACCCCCGCTTCCGGGAGCAGGCCCCAGCTCTCCCTTACCAACAGAGGGATCTGAGCTGCCTGCTGCTACATGTTGGGGAAGGGGCCCTGGGAGTGTGTTTGTCACTTGTCCTATAAATGACAATAGAGCTAACAAGATATAATTGGCTATTAAAGGAGAAAGCAGGCCTGTAGATGCTGCAGGCTAATTAACCCTGGGAGCGCAGAGCGAGAGGAAGAATCTCTGCATGTGTGCGCATCTGTGCCGAAGTGTGTCTGCCCCGCTGGCAGCCAGGGAAGGAGATGCGCCCTGCATGGCAGACCTCATGCCACCCACATGGAGTCTGGCTCAGTGGGCCAGGAGAGGCAGGCCCCACCCCAGCTCGGAGCCCAGAGCATCAAACCTGAAAAGGGCCTCAGACTCATCAGATCCTATGCACTCATTATACAGATGAGGAAACTGAGGCCCAGAGAGATGGTGGGACTTATCTGAGGCCACATAGCTGTTTGGTGGTAGAGCCAAGAGTGAACTGAGACTTTGGGAAGGCCAGGATGGTACCGTGTGTGAGGGTCCACCCTGTGTTGGGTGTTCAGTGTGTAACGAGGGAGACAATGTCTACAGAGAATGATGGCCCAGTGTGCAGAGCGCTCCTCAGTCCGAACTGAGCAGTGACCGCTCTCCTCTGCCTGGGGTCTCAGGGAAGGCTTCCCAGGGGAGGTGAGGTCTGGTCTATGTCTTGAGCAAGATGGTTCTAGATAGAGCTATCAGGGGAGTGCCTTGGTGGAGGAGGCTGGGAAACTCAAATTTGGCGAGGCCCAAGTGAGAGAGCTGAGGTTGGAGAGGGGGCTTAGAGCCCTGTGTCTGCTGCTGGAGTCGAGGCTATTCTGGGAGCAGTGGGGAGTCAGTGTAGATGGTGGCTTCCTCACATTTCTCTTTTGGAAGAGATTAAGGGCAACAAGAATAGGCTTGAGGCTGGGAGAGGGCAGGGGCAGGGAGACCTGGAGGAGGCTGCTGCGGGCCAGGTGGGAGAGGCCAAGGCAGCAGCAGCTGCAGCAGGGCTGGACGGGAGGGAGAGGTAGGAGCTCAGGGTGCTCCCAGACCGTGGTACCATTACCCATGAGAGCGCTCACTAGAGGCCCAGGGCTCTGCTCTTCGGACCCTCCTTGCCAATGAACTTCCCAACTCATAGGCTGTCAGAGCCAAGAAGAGGCCTTTAGAAATCTTGAGATCTGGGTGGAGATATGATTGTGGTGGGGCAGCCGCGGGCCTGGAACCCTGGTGGCCAGCCCCTGGTCCAGTGTCCTCACTGCTACGTGCCATCAGTGTTTCCACTTACAAATCAATCTGCCTTCTGCTTCCTGGACTCATCCTTAGTTCCCTTTTTTCCCCAAATTTTTCCCTTTGCTTTCCTGATTTTGTCACCCCAGTTCCACCCAGGGCCGTGTCACCTTGCCTCGTGGCTCAACAAGGATTAAGCAGCCAGTTCTGTCCTTGAGGAAAGGCTCTTTGGAGCTCTCGGTGGTTGTGCTGATCCCAGGGGAATGCTGGAGGACAGGCCACAGGATCAGCTAACTCCAAATCCTGTGTTTGGACCGGTGTAGCAGTAGACCTGTAAGAGGGTTTGTGTCCCTTTGGCACACCAACGGCCAGACGAACAGTAGGTTCCAAGTGAGCTAGAGGGGAGCTGCAAAGCACCCAAGGGTAAATTACTCCACACAGAATGGCTTCTGTGAAGGCATGATCCAGGCATGTTGGCCTCTGCCCACTCCCTGGATGTAATTTATGTGGGAATGGTGTATAGGTGCGGGGCTGTCACGGTGGGGCTGTCCTTTCTGGGAGAGGCTGGGCATGGTGCAGATATTTTCTCCCACGCTCCTGGTTGTCTGTTCACTCTGTTGATTATTTCTTTTGCTATGCAGAAGCTTTTGGTTTAATTAAGTCCCATTTGTTTATTTTTGTTTTTGTTGCCTATGCTTTTGAAGTCTTAGTCATGAATTCTTTGCCTAGCTAGATCAGTGTCCAGAAGAGTTCTCCCTAGGTTTTCTGCTAGCATTTTTATAATTTTGGGTCTTATATTTAAATCTTTAATTCATCTTAGGTTGAATTTTATATAGTGAGAGAGAGGAGTTCAGTTTCATTCTTCTGCATATGGCTATCCAGTAGTCCCAGCACCATTTATTGAAAAGGATATTCTTTCCCCAGTGTATGTTCTTGTTGCTTTTGTCTAAAGATCAGTTGGTTATAAATATGTGGCTTTATTTTTGGGTTCTCTTTTCTGTTCCTTTGATCTATGTGTCTATGTTTATGCCAGTACCATGTTGTTTTGGTTACTATAGCCTTGTAGTATAGTTTGACGTCAAATAATATGATGCCTCCAGCTTTGTTCTTTTTGCTTAGGATTGCTATGCCTATTCAGTCTCCTTTTTGATTCCATATGGATTTTAGGAAAGTTTTTTTCTAATTCTGTGAAAAATGATGTTGATATTTTGATAGAGATTGCATTGAATCTGTAGATTGCTTTGGGCAGTATGATCACTTTAATGGTTTTTATTCTTCCAGTTTGTGAGCATGGGATGTTTTTCCATTTTTGTGTGTGTGTGTGTATGTGTGTGTGTGTGTGTGTGTGTGTGTGTGTGTGTGTCATCTACAATTCCTTTCACCAGTGTTTTGTAGTTTTCCTTGTAGAGATCTTCCACCTCCTTTGTTAAATATATTCCTAGGCATTTTTTTTTATAACTATTGTAAATGGGATTGCCTTCTTGATTTGGTTCTCTGCTGGATCGTTATTGGTGTATAGAAATGCTACAGATCTTTGTATGTTGATTTTGTATCCTGAAACTTTACTAAGTTCATTGATCAAATCTAAGAGGTTTTGGTGGAATCTTTGGGTTTTTCTAGATATAAAATCATATCATTAGTGAACAGGGATAATTTGACTTCCTCTTTTACAATTTAGATGCTTTTTATTTCATTCTCTTGCCTGATTGCTCTGGCTATGACTTCCAGCACTGTGTTGAATAGGATTGGTGGAAGTGGGCTACCTTATCTTGTTCTAGTTCTTAGAGGGAGTGCTTTCAACTTTTCCCCATTCAGTATGATGTTGGCAGTGAGTTTGTCATATATGGCCTTTATTATTTTTAGGTATGTTCCTTCTATTCCTAGTTTGTTGAGTGTTTTTATAAGAGATGATGAGTTCTGTCAAATGCTTTTTTTTTATCTATTGAGATAATTGTATGGTTTTGGTCCTTAATTCCATATATGGGATGTATCACATTTATTGATTTGTGTATGCTGAATTCCTTGCATTTCTGGTATACAGCCCACTTGATTGTGGTGTATTATCTTTCTGATGTGCTGTTGCATTCAGTTTGCTAGTATTTTGTTGAGAATTTTTGTGCCTATGTTCATCAGTGATACTGGTCTATAGTCTTCTGTTTTTGTTGTGTCCTTGTCTGGTTTTGGTATGAGGGTGATACTAGCCTCACAGAATGAGTCAGGGATAATTCCCTTCTCCTTCATTGTTTGGAACAGTTTCAGGAGGATTGATATTTGTTCTTCTTTGTATGTGTGGTAGAATTTGGCTATGAATCCTTCTGGTCCTGGGCTGTTCTTTGTTGGGAGATTTTTTTGTTATGAATTCAGTCTTGCTACTTGTTATTGTTCAGGTTTTCTATTTCTTCCTGGTTCAATTTAGGAGGTTGTATGTTTCCAGGAATTGATTTATTTCCTCTAGATTTTTTAATTTGTGAGCATATAGTTCATAATAGTCTCTGATGATGTTTTGGATTTCTGTGGGTATCAGTTGTAATATCTTTTTCATTTCTGATTCTGTTTATTTGGATCTTCTCTCTTATTTTCCTGATTAGTCTAGCTAGTGGTTTATCAATTTTGTTTATTTTTTAGAACTTCCAACTTTTCATTTTGTTGGTCCTTTGTATTGTTTTACTGGTCTCTGTTTCATTTAGTTCTACTCTGATCTTTGTTAATTCTTTTATTCTGCTAACTTTAGAGTTCGTTTGTTCTTGCTTTTCTAGTTCCTTGAGGTATGATGTTAAGTTGTTAATTTGTGATCTTTATTTCTTTTTTATGTACCCATTTAAGGCTATAAACTTCTCTCTTAGCACTGCTTTTGCTGTATCCTACAGGTTTTGGTATGTTATGTTTCTATTTTCATTTCTTTCAAAAATTTTTTTAGTTTCTGTCTTAATTTCTTCATTGACCCGGTGATTATTCAGGAATGTATTGTTTAATTTTCATGTATTTTTATAGTTTCCAGAGTTTCTCTTGGTGTTGATTTCCAGTTTTATTCTACTGTGGTCTGAGAATGTACTTTATATGATTTTGACTTTTTAAAAAATTTGTTGAGACTTGTTTTGTGGCCTAACATATGGTCTGTCTTGGAAAATGTTCCACATACTGATGAGAATAGTGTATATTCTGTAGTTGTTGGATAGAATGTTCTATAGATATTATATACGTTAGATCCACTTGGTCAACAGTCCAATTTAAGTCTGTTTCTTTGTTGATTTTCTGTCTTGATGATCTCTGTGTAATGCTCTGAGTGGGGTTTTGAAGTCTCCCACAATTATTGTGTTGCCATCTATCTCTCTCTTTAGTTCTAGTAATATTTGTTTTATGAATCTGGGTGCTCCAGTGTTGGGTGCATATATATTTAGAATTGTTATGTTCTCCTGTTGAATTGATCCCATTATCATTATAGAATGTCCTTTTTGTCTTTTTTTTAACTGTTTTTTATTTAAAGTCTGTTTTATTTGATACAAGTATAGCTACTCCTGCTTTCTTTTTTTCTCTGTTTGCATGACATATCTTTTTCCACCCCTTTACTTTCAGTCTCTGTGTCTTTACAGGAAAGGTGAGTTTCTTGTAAGCAGCATATACTTGGATCATGGTATTTTTGCCCATTCCACTAATCTATACCTTAAGTGGAGCTGTTAACTCATTTATGTTCAAGGTTAACATTGAAATGAGGTTTTGTTCCTGTCATATTGTTAATTATTTTCTAGTTGTCTTATAAATTCTTTGTTTCTTTCTTTTTCTCTTTGTGGTTTGGTGGCATTCTGTTGTGTTCCCATTTGATTTTTTTCTCTTCCTCCTTTGTGTGATTATTTTATTAGACCTGTAAGTTTTATACTTTCATGTTTTTTCATGATGGTGAATATTGAACTTTCCTATTCATGTTTGACTCCTTTGAGCATTTCTTATAGAGCTGGTCTTGTGGTGACAAGTTCCTTCAGCATTTGCTTGTCTGGGAAAGACTATTTTTCCTTCATTTATGAAGCTTATTCTTGATATAAGATTCTTACCGGACAGGGTTTTTTTCCTTTCCTTTTCCTTTGAAAATGCCATCCTATCCTCTTTTGGCCTGTAATGTTTCTGCTGAGAAGCCTACTGTTAGTATGATGGGGTTTCTTTATAGGGTGACTAGACAATTTTCTCTTGCTGATTTTAAAATTCTTTCTTTCCCTTTGACTTTAGACATTCTGATGATAATATGCTGTGGTGAAGTCCTTTTTGCAGTATTTTTTTCCTGGGGATTGCTTGGCCTTCTGTATCTGAATGTCTAATTCTCTTGCTAGACTTGGGAAGTTTTCATCGATTATTTCCTTTAATCAGCTTTCTACAAATTTTCATCTCTATTCCCCCTAGAGAATACTGATAATTTGTAAATTTTGTTATTTTATATAGTCCCAAACATCTCAAAGGCTTTGTTCATTCTTTTTTTATTCTCATTCCTTATTTTTGTCTGACTCGATTATTTCAAAAGACCTGTCTTCAAGTTCTGAGATTCTTTCTTTGCTTAGTCTAATCTATTATTGAAGCTTTTGAACATACTTTATAATTCCTTTAATGAATTTTTCAGTTACAGAATTTCTGTTTGTTGCTTTTAAAGATGTCTGTCTCCTTTGTAAATTTTTCTTTCATATCCTGAATTGATTTTTGATTTCTTTATATTGGTTTTCAGATTTGTCTTGCATCTTACTGAGCTTCTTTAAAGTCAGTATTTTGAATTTTATCTGGTATTTTGAGAATTCCTTTTTTTTTTTTTTTTTTGGAGACAGAGTCTTACTCTGACACCTGGGCTAGAGTGCTGTAGTGTCAGCCTAGCTCAGCAACATCAAACTCTTGGACTCAAGCAATCCTCCTGCCTCAACTTCCCAAGTAGCTGGGACTATAGGTGTGTGTCACCATACCTGGCTAATTTTGCTATTTTTAGTAGAGATGGGATCTCACTCTTGTTTAGACTGGTCTTGAACTCCTGACCTCAAATGATCCTCCTTCCTTGGCCTTCCAGAATGCTAGGATTACAGGCATGAGCCACCACTCCCGGAGAATTTCTTTTTGATTAGAATGTGTTACAAGGCAGTTGTGGTCCTTTGGTGGTGTTATATTTCCTTGCCTTTTTATGTTTCCTGTGTACTTAAGCTGATATCCATGCATCTGGTGTAACAATTACTTCTTCCAATATTTTGAAATTGTTTTTGCAGGAGAGGATTTTTTTTTTGAGACATAGTCTTGCTTTGTCACCTGGGCTAGAGTGCAGCGGTGTCATCATAGCTCACTGCATCCTCCAACTCCTGGGCTCAAGCGATTCTCCTGCCTCACCCTCCTGAATAGCTGGGATTACAGATGTGCGCCACCAGTCCAGCTAATTTTTTCTATTTTCGGTAGAGACAGGGTCTAGCTCTTGCTCAGGCTGGTTTCTAACTCCTGACCTCAAGCAATCCTCCCGCCTCGGCCTCCCAGAGTGCTAAGATGCATGAGCCACCATGCCCAGACTGCAGGGGAGGAATTTTTTCTGAAGATGTGTATATATTGTTGTTTGTGTAGGATTCTTTGACTTTGATTTTGATTGCCTGTGGTAGTGTAATCTCTGTTTGATTTCTTCAGCAGTACACAGGGTCAGTGGTATCTGTGATTTCCTTGGTGGCATAGGGCACAGTTATTAGTCGAGGATGTGGTAAAGTTTTGCTGGGTACTAGGACGCCAGGTGGGCCAATCTTTGGGCCCCAGTGGTGGCAGTGGCAGGCTGAATGTGCCTATTCCTAGGACCTTGAGTGGCTTATGCTGGCACTGGTGTTAGTGGGTCCCAGAAGGCTGATTCTTTGGTCTCTGGGTGGTTTGCTCAGATGATGGTAGTAGGAGTGGTGTGCTGGGCATGTAGGTGGGTTTTCAGGCCCCTGGGCAGCTGGTGTGATGTGGGTAATGGCAGTGGTGGTGGTGGAGCAACGCACTGGAACCAAAGTGGTCCTTTTTGGTGTTGCTGGTGGCTGTGATGGGTTGAGTGGGCTAGTTGCCTGGTAGCATGTGTGGGTGGGTGTAAGCTGTGGTGGTATCAGTAGCCTGGGTCAGCCCAACTGCACACCCCCTCAGGAGTGATCAGGTATCAGTGCTGATGGACTGGGTTGGGAAATTTACAGGCCCCTGGGTAGTGTACTCAAGTACTGGTATGATGGGTCCAGGCCAGCAGATTTGTCCTCCACCTCTTGGGGGTGCCTTCGGGCACTGATTGTGACATGCAGAGGTGGGGTGGTCCCCAGGCCAGTGACAAAATACTCAGCAGTGAGCTATGGTGGCACCAGTCAGGGGCTTTTAAATCAGGGTTGACCGATAGAACTTTCTGTGATGATGGAAATATTCTGTATCTACTTTGCCAAATATTGGATCCATGGGCTACCCGTAGCTATTAAGCACTTGAAATGTGACTTTTTAGCTAACTTTTAAATTATATTTGACTTAAATTAATGTAAACTTAAATATAAAGAACTATCTGTGGCTAGTTGCTACCTTAATGAAAAGTGCAATTCCAAGTGGTCATATTTATACTATATTTAAACCCAGTTCTTTTGACCCAAGGCCTGGGGACTTGGAAGTCTACCCTCTGCTTCTCAAGAAGGTGACAGAATGTTCCAAAGGGGGCTGGGTTGGCTTGCACTAATAAGACTTGGGGAGGATAGAGTTGGAGAAGGAGATAATGTATATGGCCTAGGAGGGGATTCTCTAAAGTTCTATGTTTATCAGCCAGTTTATAAGTTCCCCAAGGTGTCCTGAATTCTTTTTCTCAACTGTCAGCCCATCCCAGGCTCTGTGGAGTGAGGGTGATGGGGAAGGGTGTACCCAGTATATGTGACCACTTATAAGTCCTACTGTCTGTCAATTTCTTTCATGCAGCTTTGCCTATCCATCCTATCACTAATTACTTCAATCAATTCCTTTGAAATAATGTTATTTAAACCTGTTTTTGGACACTCAGAATGTACTTGGTGTTATTGTCACTATTTCCGTTTTGACTGTGTCCTGCCTCCAGAATCATTTTATAAACTCCTAGAGGCAGGTGAATTATGCCATGTCCTGTTTCCTGCTCATGATGGGTGCAGGATGGGTTGGTGTGAAAAGCATTAGTCTTGATCATCTTTGTAGCACGAGAGCCTAGAATGGTGCTCAGGAAATTACAAGACCTCAGTTAGTGTCTGTTTAATAACTGAATGGCTAAACTTAGAATCAGATGGTCTCAGTTAGATTTCTGGCTTTCCGCCCACTAGCTTTGTGGCCAAGGGAAAAATACTAAGCTCTCTGAAACTCAATTTTCTCATCTGTCAAATGGGATGACAGTATTTCTCATGTTCTTGTGAGGATCAAATGAGATAATAACAAGTTTTTACAGTGTTTGGCACATGGCATGTCCTCATTAAATGATAGTATGTCTTTACTTCTCTTATGATGATATGTATTTGGTTTATTATTCACTGGATTGTGACCTTCTGCAAATGGAGACTGTATTTTATTCACCTCTGTCCCCTACAGCACTTACACAATGCCCTGAACATACTAAGTTCTTGGGAAGAGCTACTGGATTTATTGCTTTTTGGATAACTCTGGCCTCAGCTCAAGAGATGCAGCTGAATGAGACAAAAACCAGGGCCAACAGGGAGCATGTGAGGGTACCCAAGCTTAGAGGAGTCACAGCCTCTATCTCAGCTTAGAAGCCTGCAAGGCTATGTTCCAATAAAATTCAGTTTACAAAAAACAGTTGGCATGTGGTTTTCCAGTTGTCCCAGCAACTGGAAATAGTTGGGGACTATTCTTTTCCCACTGAATAGTCTTGGCATTCTTGTCAAAATTAATTGGCCATAAATGTTTGGGTTTATTCTGGATTCTCTATTCTGTTCTATTGATCTATATATCTGTCCATAGGCCAGTACCACACTGTTTTGATTACTGTAGCTTCGTAGTTAGTTTTGAAATCAGCTACTGTGAATCCAACTTTGTTTTCTTTTTCAATATTGTTTTGGCTATCCAGGGTCCCTTGTGATTTTGAATTTAAAGATCAATTTTTCCATTTCTATAAAAAAAACCATTGGAATTTTGATAGGTATTGCATTGAGTCTGTAGATCACTTTGGGGAGTATTGCCATCTGAACAATATTAAGTCTTCCAATCCATAAACTGAGATGTCTTTTCATTTAACTGAGTTGCCTTTAATTTCTTTCAGCAATGCTTTATAGTTCTTAGTGTAACAGTATTTCGCCTCCTTAGTTTAATTTATTACCAGGTATTTTATTCTTTTTAATGCGATTATGAATAGAAATGTTTCTTAATTTCCTTTTCAGATTGTTCATTGCTGGTATCTAGAAACTCAACTGATTTTTGTACAATGATCTTGTACCCTGCAACTTTGATGAATTTATTAGCTCTAGTGGTCTTGTGGATTCTTTGGGATTTTCTGTCTGTAGAAAAATGTCATCTGCAAAAGAATGAAATTGGACCCTTTCTCACTCCATATATAAAAATCAACTCAAAATGGGTCAAAAACCTAAATATAAGAACTAAAAACTGTAAAACTATTAGAAGAAAACATAAGAGTAAATCTTCATGACCTTGGACGTGGCAGTGGATTCTTAGGTTTGACATCTGAAGTATAAGCAATAAAAGCAAAAATAGATAAATTAGACTTTATCCAAATTTAAAACTTCTGTTTCCCAAAAGACATCATCAGAAAGTGAAAAGAAAACCTAGAGAATGGGAGAAAATATTTGCAAATCATATATTTGATATAAGGGTTTAATATCCAGAACATATAAAGGATTGTTTATCCTCAACAACAAAAAGACAACTCAATTTTAAAATGAGCAATAGATTTGAATGACATTACTCCAAAGAAGATATACAAATGGCCAAAAAGCACATGAAAGAACATTAAACTTCATTGATCATTAAGGAAGTGCAAATCAAAACCACAATGAAATGCCATTTCACATCCACTAGGATGGCTATATATAAAGAATAAAAAGAAAAATAAAAAACACTCAGAAAATAATAAGTGTCAGTAAGGATGTGGAGAAACAAAGTTTTGTGCATTGCTAGTTGGATGGTAAAATGGTGCAGCCACTGTGAAAAACAGTTTGGCAGTTCCTCAAAAAGTTAAACATGCAATTACCATATGGTTCAGCAATTCCACTCCTTATTACTCAAGAGAAATGAAAACATATGTCCACACAGAAACTTGTACACAAATGTTTATAGAAGCATTATCCACAATAGTCAAAGGTAGAAACAACCCAAATGTCCATCAACAGATGAATGGATAAACAAAAATGTGGGATACACATACAGTGGAATAAATGTCATTTTGCCATGAAAGAAATGAACTACTGATACATGCTACAACTTGGATGAACCTCCCAAATACAATATTAAGTGAAAGAATCCAGACAAAAGGACAGCTATTGTGTGATTCCTTTATATGAAATATTCAGAATAGGTAAATCTACAGAGCTAGAAAGCAGATTAGTGGTTTCCAGGGGCTGGGGGGAGGAGGGAATGAGGAGTTATTATACTTAAAGGGTACAGGGTATTCTTCTGGAGTGATGAAA
Source organism: Lemur catta (assembly GCF_020740605.2). NCBI lineage: Eukaryota > Metazoa > Chordata > Mammalia > Primates > Lemuridae > Lemur > Lemur catta. Next base: position 19,825,965 of record NC_059134.1, on the reverse strand, counting down.
AAGTTTTGAAACTGGAGAGAGGTAGTGGTTGCACAACATTGTAAATGCATTGACTTCTATACTTTAAAACGTATGTATGAAATTGCACACATTATATGAATTTCACTTCAATTTAGGAAGCCAAACAGGTGGCAGGATTATGGCCTGTAAGCCATGATCCATGTTCTTGAGCAATGTTTTTCAAACTGCAGACCAAGACCCATTAGTGCGTTGGGAAATCAATATAGTGGGTCATAACCAGCAATTTTAGAAAAATGAAAAAGAATGGAGTAGAACATATCAGTGGCACCATAAATAGTAAAGTGTTATTGTTACATGAAATGTTTGTTTCAGTTTTTTTATATAGCTATCCTTCACAGTGGGTGTGAAATGGCATTTCACTGGGGTTTTGATTTGCACCTCCTTAATGATCTATGAAGTTGAACATTCTTTCATGTGCTTTTTGACCATTTGTATATCTTCTTTGGAGAAATGTCACTCAGCTCTATAGGTATGTGGGTCCTGGTTAATAATGTGATATATATTTCTTTTTATAGGCCACAGTTAATAAAAGCTTGAAAGCCACTTTTTCCGTAATCCTATGCCCTGTTTCTTGGGTCAAATCCAATCCCAAAGTCTAAAGCCAACCCCCATGTTTCACTCATTTTTTCCCTGGAGGCCCCAGAGTGTCTCAGGTGGCTGTCCAACATCTTCCTATAGCCAGGGCAGGGCCTCGAGGACATCCCACTTTGGCATATGACCCTAAATACCAGAGGACTGCTTTGCAGCATCTGGCCTAGTCTTAAGCTTGCCAGAATTCCCTGGACACTGAGCAGCTAGCTTGACCAGGTTCATTTGGTATCCACTCAGGGGAGACACAGGAACTTCTTCCTGCCTGTTTGCAGGACTTTGATGATCGTCCTGAAACCCATGCCTCTCCCAGGAAGGGAGGGGTTGGGGCTGACACAGTGTTGGGCTGGAGCACTGTGGTGTAGCTGTCAGCGTATAGTAGGGGTCCTAGGACTAATCCTGACCTTTGCCTATAATTTTTAAATGTGTTTTTTGCCACCAACCTCACCCCTCTAGCCATCCCGTGTAGAATAGATTTCTTGTCTTTTGAACATTCAGACCCAATTTCTTCTGGTCTCCTGGCTGGCTCAGCCTCAGAGTTGTATTCACAGCTCTCATTTCCTAGCTTCTTTGCCTCTTTCGTCATGCCTGTGTAGGCTTTCTTGGGCTCTGTGCGTGAGAATGTGCATGTGTCTGTGTGTGAACCTCCCCTCCTGCAGGCCTGCAGACCTTGCATGGAGCCTGTGGATAAGTCACCGTAGGGAATGGAGGCTGTTGGTGGGTGGTGGTATGTTTTGAGGTTTTAGGAGCACAGGGGACCCCTTAAAAGGACTGGAGTTGATTTCTGGCCCAGGAAATGTTCAACCCGCTGGGATCTTTATCACACAACACATACAGGTAGTTCATTCCATGCAGTGTCAAAGCAGTCTGGGAGATTAAGAGAGGGGAGCATGTGACCAAGACCGTGGGAAACTGTGACTGGGGATGGCAACCAGCCCCCACACCCCTGTGGCTGCCGGCCCAGCAGGCCTCCTGCTTTCAGGCCCCTGGTCTGCAGGTGTGTGCTACTTGGTGGCCTTGTCTCCTGCCAGCTCTGTCCTTATTTGTCATGATCACCGTGTTAACACACCAGGTGCTGACAGCGACACCACAGTGCTGTGGCCCGACACTGTGTCAGGCACCACAGAAGGAATAAATAGCTACAGACCCTCCCTGACTCTGGCAAAGATCCCAGAGCACCTCAGAGCTCCCGGGACAACCAAGCAGAGCCTTTTTGTCTTCATCAACATTGAAGCACCAGGCTGGGATGTGCCCGCCAGAATAGCGCTTCTCGGGGGATACTGCAGTATGATGCCCATTTACAGAGAACTGGAGACAAGGAGAAGGAGAAGGCAATGAGACGAGAACCCCAGGGAGCTGTGGAAGGGAGGCATGACATGAGTCAGAACCATGTGCTCTGGGACCTGGAGACGTCAGTGTATCAGTGTATCACTGCATTGGCTGAGACCCACTGTCTTGGCCACCAACCTGTCAGGCATGGTCACTCTGCTCAGGGCGAACCAATGAGGGGAGACCTGAGGAAGCACCTGCCAGTGTGGGCTGCATCAGCTCTGAACTCGGCCCCCCAGCAGACCCCACAGCTTTGTCTCTTTCCATGAATCCATGTGGCTCTGTGACCTCGGAGTCCCCTTTTGGTGACAAACTAGCAAAGGTAAAGGGGAGTGACCAAGAGGTTGGGCTCTCAGGGCCTAACCACACTGTTTCCAGGAGTCTATTACCACGTAACAAACTGTTTCCAAAAATATGACTTAACACAATAACAGTTGTCGATTTAGCTCACAGATCTTTACTTTGGGCAAGGTTCAGTAGGGAAGGTTCTATGTTTCGTGTAGCATCAGATAGATGGGCAGCTGGACAGGGAGCTGGAGGATCCATTCCAAAGTGGCTCACTCACATGGCTACAGGCTGGAGCCTCTGTCAGGACTGAGGGCCAGTGGCCTCCGTCCCCCTCCACATGGGCCCCTCTGCTGGCTACTTGAGCTTCCTCACAACATGGCGGCTGAGCTCTAAGACTGAGCAGCACACAAGAACCAAGCAGAACCTGTCCTGCCTTTTATGACTGACCTAGCAGAACTCACATAGCATCACTGGCACCATAGTCACAAGCTCACCTAGATTGAAGAGGAGGGACCATAGAGGCGCACCTGTCAGTGGGAGGTATGCCAGAGACATCCTGAGAAGGACACATGGATGGAAGATAGTGCTGTGGCCATTTTAGGACAATGCAATCTCCACATGAGCCACGGGGAAGGAATGGCTGTATTTTGGTGTTACCACGTACTTAGAATCCTAAGGGACCTGATGCAGTGGCAGGGGGTACAAGGACAGGATGCAGAGGGAGTGGATCTTTTCACGGGCACGAGAAATGATCCTAACTGTGGTGCCCGATTTCCTTCTGCTCTGGGTGTGGGGGAGGGAGAGAAAAGCTTTTGAGCCGCTCCCTTGGTGTATGTGAGAGACCCTTTGTGAGAAAAACACATCCCCTCCCACCTCTCATTCGGCTCCACGGAAGTCCCTGATGAATAATCCTCATCAGGGAGAGAGCAGAAATATCTTCCTACTTAACAGGCAGGCAGAGGCGGGGGTGAGCGGGGCTCGGAGGTGCTAGCCCTGGCAGCTGGCAGGCGGGCCTGTGTGGGTTTTTTTCCTTTTGAATCCCTGGGCCTTGGGACAGAGCCACATCCAGGGAGATGCCCTCAGCCTGGTGCTCTTTAAGGGAACGTGAACAGGCTCCAGAGGACAGAGGCAGCTGCTGGTTCCAGAAATGAAGCTGCCCCTCTAAAGGTTAATTGCCCTGAGCCATCCACCCTGTTGGAGCGAGCGCGATTGCTGAGGCCCATTGATATTCCTCCTGATGTTCTGTCGCAGGCTGGGCTGGCGCTTTGCTTCAGCTCAGGGCCCTGCTACTGCGAGGCCAGGACTGCTGTCCACAGAAACTCCTCTTCCGTTTCCCACCTCCTACCCTCTCTTGCACCGTGGGAGGCTGGTTTGTGTGTTTGTAGGACTCCAGCCAGCCAGCTGGCTCCTTGCTAATGGCCCATGGCCCAGCGCCTGAGCAAAGTCAGGGCAGCAACCTTTACCTGGTCTGGCCTGGGGACATTTATAAAACCCAAGAGCTTGGGGACAAACTGTGTGGACGTGAGATGTATAAATAGCCCTCAGGAGAACCTGCCAGCGAGGGAATTCAGAGTCCCTTCCAAACCATGTTTTTCAAAGGGAGGACCATGGATCACCTATTTAGAATATTACCTGGAGAACTTATTAAAAATGCAGACGTCAGACCTACTTATCTTGAATGTCTGAATCAGGCACCTGCATTTTAGCAGTTTCAGACCCAGTTCTAGTCCCTACCCCCAGTCTAGAATGCCCATTCTAGATCCAGTCCCTATTCCCGATCTGGCAGCAGTTCCCTTCCCGCCTGTTGAGCACCTACTGTGTGCCGTGCATTGTGTTCGATGCCAGAGATATGAGGGTAAATAAGACATGGTAACTAGCAGGGAGGGGATGATTGTTTCCAGAAATTCCTGGATGAAGTTTTATCATCTGAAAATAGGGGTTCACTTCTCCAACCCTTCTCCTCACCTTCTACCAGGGTTTTGGAATTACTTCCTAAGGGATTCTCTGCAAAGGCTGGCGAACTTACAGAAAATAAAAGGTCAGTTTGATAGGAGTGCTGGGGAATGGATGCCATCTGGTTTTGCAATGGAGGATTTTAATAATAACCGTACTTTCCTTTTGTATGACACCTTTGACTATCCCTGCAGATAGACAAATCTAGAGGTGTTTGTTCCACACACAGAATGCTTTGGACAGCTGTTCGCCCATTTCCCAAGGCCTCTTGGTTTTGAGGCTCTTTTAGGTTTTCTGGTTATACCAAAGAGAGTCTCAGTGTTTGTGAACAAAGAAGCAGAGTAGTGTAAAGAGCCCTGGGCAAGGAGTAAGATGACCAGGATGCTCTCGGTTCCCCGTGAGACTTGCAGCGTGTCTTTCCGTGTCTGTTCTCCTACCTGCCACATTAGTACCTCACTGTCTGCCCCGCAGGGATCCAATAGCCAAAGCAGGCGGGGTGCTTTGGGAACCTAGAAGAAGCCACACACAACGGGTCACGATTAAGCCTGAGCACTCTGTGCCTTGGTTCAGAGTTCCTTACAGGTCCCCGCTGAAGAGTGGTCAGTGAGAGGCAGGGCAGGAACAAAACGGAACAATTGACCCCTTGTCAAATCCTAGATTCTGGATCCACAAATACAAAGGTTTCCTGTATTTCAATTAATCCTCCCACTAACTTGGAGAAATAGCTAGGACAGATGTTATCCGTACAGTGAGGAGATTGAACTAGATATTTTCTGGGGCCTCTTCCAGCTCTAAAATGAAATGATTCTATTACTTGCCAGATGAGAAAACTGAGTCGAACGGAGCTGAGGCACCGGGAGGTCGAGCGGTCCAGGTGAGAGACCACATGGCTCATTAATGACAAAAGTCAAGATACGACTGTGGCCTTCCAGCCCTCCCGGGGCGCTGCTCTTCTGACAGATTGCATGGGGTCACTCTGGCCCCTCAGTGGCATTGGTTCTGAGTGTGGCCTTCTCTGTGGGCAAAATGGCCCCTGGTTCCAGCTGTGCAGGCACCAGCTGTGCAGGCCTCTTTCTTCTGAGCGCCGTGATTCACAGTAAAGTCTTTCTTCACACTGGAATGTTCTGGGCGGTTTCTACGTGCAGGGTTCAAACGAGAGTCCTTTCTCCAGGGAAGAAAGGACACCTCCAGCCTCCGTCCCCGGGGGGCCTGGGGCGAGAAGATAGAGTCTTGCACATCCAGGGCTGGCTCCTCTCTGAGCACTTTGCCACCTCAGGAAAGCAGAATGTTGTTGCTTTACCATTTTAAATGTTAATGATTTGTATTATTTTAAAAATCTGTTTGTATGCCTGGCGGTGTCTTTGCCAGAGGCCCAGAGAGTAAGGAAATGGGTAAATATTAAATAAACTGGAAGCTTCAGCAGATGCCAAGTCTGTCATTCCCTGGAGGGCAGCCCAGAGTCTGAGCACCTGCCCCCCAGCTGTGCGTAGGTGCCCCCATGAGGTGGGAAGGGGGGCGTGTCAGCCCCCCCACCCCACCCCGTGCCTCTGCACCGTGCTGAGCTGCAGGAGGCAGTGAGCTCCAAGTCAGTCCCTCTGATTACTCTTGCACCAGAGCTTGTTATGTCCGGGAAGTGTGCCTTCCTCGAGAGACATTAAATATTAATGGCATCAACAGAGGCAGAGGGTGAACGAAAGCAAGTTATAACTTTTCATTTTAAGGGCAACCGTGGGTAAGAGTAGGATGAACTTTTCAAGAGAGGCCAAAGGCGTTGAGCCTTGGGTTTTAACTTTCTCAGTGGGCTCGCCAGGTTGGGGCCAGGTGTTCTGCACTTTATCTTTAGTGCCAAGTCAAGGACCTCCTGGAGCCCCTCACCTGTCTCTGCCTCAGCTCAAGGTGTGCAGGGAGAAAGAGCAAACTCATCCTGGGGGGACCCATCCCTCTGGCCTGGGGAGGTCGGGGGTCCATTTGCGAACACTGCTGAGTTACACCCTGGAATGGGGCATCTTTCTCTTCAAGGGGCATCTCTCAGGATAGCCCAAGTGCAGGCCCTTCCAGAATCTAAGAGCAGACATTCCCAGAGCAGACTGGGGCCTCCAAGGCCATCTTTTCCAATCTCTAACCACCTGGCAAAACCATACCAAACAGATTGATCCTTAATGTTTTCTGGGAAAGAACTTCCCCAAATGTCTGTTGCAGGACTGTCCAGTGAGCCTGGGCAGCTAATGTGCCCCAAAGCTTCAGAAGGCCTTTTGGGGTTGGAGAGGGATGGGGGGCTTCTCCCCAGGGCCCTGAGGCCAGGACAGAGAGGCTTCAAGGCTTCTGTGTCCCCAGAGGAAACAGGAGAGTAGGTTCTGTAAGGGATGTGGAGCCTGGAAGCCCTAGCAACAGAATCCTCCCCATACTACAGTCTGAGTAGCTACATCCATGTGCTCAGGAAATGTTTGTTTCACGCCTGTGCGGTGCCATGCACCGTGTGAGGTGCGCTGGATGTAACAGAGAGCAAAGCAGACCAGGTCTGTCCTTCACCCGGCTTGCATCCAGTGGGAGATCAGACAAGTCAGCAAGCAGTAACTGTAAAGTAGGGGACATACTCTGGTAACAAGCATGCAGGATGCTAAGGGAGCCTGGGGTGCAGGGACACCCAACCTGCCCACAGAGGGTAGCAGAAGGCCCCTCTGAAGAGGTGAGGGAGGAGCTGAGTCCTGATGTCCAGCCATGTGGTGTACTGGGGTGAGGGTTGGGCAGAGAGGGGGCAGAAGTGACAGAAAGTGAGACCAGAGAGGAAAAGGAACCGGGCCTGCTGGCCTCATGAGGGACCTCAGCCAAGGCAGCCTGTAACCATTTCTGCTCCATCAGGAGAATCTCCTCCAAACACTGTCGTTTCTGTGCTATCCAGAGGCCACGGACCTTTTGTTCTTTTCTCCTAAATTCATCTGCTAAAATCCTGCAAGAGACGGGGAGCTCACTGCCTCTCGAGGCAGCAGCCTGGCTGTCAGTCAGTTCTTCCTGATGTCAGGTCCAAATTGGAGCCTTATCTCTTCTGCTGGCCTAGCTGGGCCCTCCTGGACCTGCAGAAGGCGGACTCCTGGTTCTACACCTGCAGTCAGCAACCACGTTGCTTCCCAGTCTTGTCTTCCCCGGGATGAATAGTCCCTGTCCTTTCAGTCACCTCTCAAATGATTTGATTTCTACATGTGCCACTAGCCTGGATGCCTTCTTTTTCTGGTTTGTCATTGTCCTTCTGAAAGGGGTGACTGTACTAGTCATGCTGTCCCACGTTAGTCTGGCAAGAGCAGAGATGAGAGAGGCAGTCCCTCCTTTTGTCCCGGACGCTCTGCTATTATTAACGCAGCTCAGGCCTCACTTTTTTATGAGCAGCCGTTTGTCACCATTGGCTCATGTCAAGTGTGTGGTTCAAAGAAACAAATGAACAAACAAAGCTCATGTCTTTCTCTTTTAATAAACTTGTCCAAGCCAAGTGTCCCCCTGTTTATAGGTCTGCTATTGAATTTCTGAATCTCAGTGCAAGACTTTGCATTTCTGATCCAAGATTTTGTTTGATTGGTTTTCCTCAGTGTTCTGTTCTGCTGGTTATTTTGAGTTTGGATTTTGTCACCTGACGTGCTAAGTGTGCCCCCTCCTAGTTTTGTGCCCTCCGCACATTTGATCAGTGTGCTTTGTGTGTTGTCATTCCCAGCTCCCGCAGGGCCCCCCAACCCTGGCTGGTAAACGCCATATGGGAGCAGGAGGAAGACAGAGGGGGCTACCCTTGCGTCACTGACACTGGGCTATTCAATCACTGTCATGTTGTAATTGGCAAGTGCAGAAAGCACCAATGTGTTCTGTGCTTGGAGCCCTTTACCAGGCTAGGTTTAATTGCAGTGGGATTTATGGCTGTGGCTTGTAGGAGGTAGTAGATATGGCTGTGTCTCTTTAATCCTCTCTGGCTACAGAGGATTTTTAAGGGAGGAGGAAAGACAAGTGGGACTGGAACCGGGAAACTGTGTGGGGTGGAGAAGTGGCTACAAGTGACTTGATGAGCTGTGGCTGCTAAGGTTGCCCTGAGAGATGTACAACATGAATATTCATAGTTCCTTTCACTTGGGAAGCTGCTTTGCTAGCCTTATCTCCTCACAGCAGCCTGGGAAGATAGGGAAAGGAGGGCTCAATTCTCCATTTTACAGAGGGGGAAATTGAGTCGAGAATGGATTCGCTGCCGATTCAAGGTCCCGCTGAAAGTCATGAATAGAATCGGGGCTGGAATCAGGTCTTGGGGTCTGATCTTCCCACCGCAGAGCACCTGCTCCTCCGGCGTAATTCAGAGGAGCACATCTCTGCTCAACACTCACTTCTCCTCCATCGTTACTTCAGAGACAATGGATATGGCAGTGCATTGCAAACTAAAGCCTAGAGGTGCTAGCCGTGGTTTCTGTTATGACTGAAGACTCGCTGTGTGCAAGACACCACGTGGATGCATAAGTGTATGATACACTATCCAGGTTTTTCAATAGGAGTGGCTTTAATAATGTCGGGAATTCACCCAGCCTGGAGGCTCATCCTGACTTACAATCCACGGCTTAGGGGTTTTTTGGAGAAAGGAATGTGCTAGTGCATGTGTCTGTTACAACCTGGAGTAAAGGTAAGAGACTCAAGAAGGAAAGGACTGGTAGGGCGCAGTGGCTCACGCCTGTAATCATAGCACTATGGATTGCTTGAGTGTGGGAGACTGAGGATGAGAAATTGAAATGCCCCCCTAGAGGCCAGGACCCCAGCAGTGGCCAGGGCAGGAAAGGTGGTCATAGGGACTCATAGGGAGTTTGAGACCAGCCTGAGCAAGAGTGAGACCCTGTTTCTACTAAAAATTGAAAAATTAGCTGGGCATAGTGGCGTGCACCTGTAGTCCCAGCTACTCAGGAGGCTGAGGCAGGAGGATGGCTTGAGCCCAGGAGTTTGAGGTTGAGGAATTTGAGGAGTGAGCTACGATGATGCCACTGCACTCTACCCAGGCGACAGAGTGAGACTGTCTCAAAAAAAAAAGAAAAAAGAAAAAAGAAAGGACTAACCTTTTCCTTCCTGCCTTCTCTCCCTTCACCCATTCATCCTATTTACTTTTTCTATCAGCAATTATTTGCCGAGCACCCACTGTGTGCCAGGCACCGAGCCAGGTCTGATCGGTACAACCGTGAACAGGCAGGAGCAGTTCCTGGCCTCTTGGAACCTAAATCTCATGGGGGATGGGGGAGAAACAGAGGCCCAAGCACTTACTGAAAGTGTCAAGTCTGACCTGGTGGGGGAAGTATGGAGGGTCACACAGCAAGGGCCTGTGACCTGGTCTGAGAGTTAGGAAAGGTTTCCCAGAGGGAAGCGTGACTCATGCTGAGACCTGAAGTTTTAAAGGTAGGTGTTAACCTAGAGGATGAGGATGTGGAAGGTGCTATTGTTAGAGGGAAAGGCACGTTCAAAGGCCTGGGGCGAGAGAGAACTCCATGTTTTGACATGTAGGGAAGCCGAGGGAAGAGATAAGCGTGGAGAGAGGTAGGCAGGGGCCAGATCATAAAGCGCCTTAGGAGTCTGGTTAAGGAGGCCTGGACTTTAGCCCAGTGCAAGGGAAAGCTCCTGCTCAGTTACAGGCGCGGTGGAGCAGGATGAGATCTCTATTTCGGATTCCTCCAGCTGCAGTGAGGAGAGGGAATGATAGGGAGCAGGCTCGGTGTCGCTCCTGCTGATTCTGAAGGGCCTCTGGGGTTCCCAGGGGAGCTATCCTTCCTGTGGGTCTGGAGCTCAGAGGAGAGGTGCAGGCTGGAAATACGAGCTCGCTGTGTCCCTGTTAGCACTGGGTCCCGCGCTGCCCGACGTCAGCTTGTCCCTCAGTCATTGAAGCTGAGGATGTGGGTGCTATCATGGAGAGAGGAAGAAGAGGGCCCTGGGCAGAACCCTGAGGAGCAGCCCCTAGGAGGGCAAGCAAGGAAGCTGAGCCTGCAAACAATTGGGAGAAAAGAAGCCCCCTTTGGAATCACAGACCCCTCTGAGCATCCAGTGAAAGCACATCTCAAAAAACACAAAGCAAAAAAGGAGATCAAAAGCTCATGAGCCCCAGAGAGTGATCTGTGAATGCAGATGAACAACCCCTGGCCTAAGGCGTGTCTCTGTGCTCCACACTCCTCTTCCTTTCCCTGCTTGTCTGGTTTCCTGCCAGACATTTCTTTTCCCCACCAGCACCTTCCCGGTCAGGTATGGAGAACGACATTTGCAAAGGGCTTGGGGATTCTCAAATTCTGGTGGCCCCAAACCACCAGAAAGGAAAGGCCGCACGTTTGCAGCTCTGTTTCACACCAGGCCCCACGGGTGCCGCGCCATCGCCCTTCTGTGCGGCTGGGGGCTGAGGGGCGGATGTTCCCACTTCTGAGATGGAACTGGGGAGACTGAAGCGGAAAATAGGATGCAGCCTCCTCCGGGCTCCAGCTTTAATTTGACTCAAATGCATCCAATGTACGTTTCCCGAGCCCCTCCTTTGTGCAAAGCACAGTGGATTCCAGGTGGGGGACTCACCCAGGCAAAGGCACGGAGGCAGGCCACCCTGAGCGGAGAAGGGGCTTCAGTGTAGTTCAAGAACTGGGTGTGTGGGAAGCTGCCGTGGGGAGACTGAGGCTAGTGCATGGGCTGGAGCCCAAGACTGGCAGTCCTAAATGCAAAAGAGTGAGGGATATGGACGGTCCTGTAGGCTGAGGTTTTTGAAACGGGCGTGACCATATCAGAGCCGAGCTGAAGGTTTGCAGGAGCCCAGATGGATTTGTACAATTATGAAGCTCATTCATTACCTTACATGCACTGAGATGCTCCGTGCGGGCTCAGAGCTGTGATACAAGAGATGCGCAGATAACTGAGATGGGATCGCTGCCTTCCGAGAGTTGGTGGCCTGGCTGGGGACGCAGAAACCCTGTGTGCTGAGTAGATGGGGGGAAGCTCAGGCCCTCAGCACACCCCACCTGTCATTCACCCACTCTGCACAGGAACCCTTCCCGCAGTTAGAGGAGAAGGCATTCTTGTCTCCCTGAAGTTTCCAGGAGAGAGAGTCTTTCCCGGCTGCTGCCGGTGTGACCAGAGCACTAAGGATGGATTCACAGGGGAGTGTGGTTCTGCAGCCTGAGAGTTCTCCAACCTGGAACCCTGGTAATGAAATCTATTTACACAGCCCCGGGCTGAGAAGTTAGCTCGGAGGGCTAGAGAGGGCATGGGCAGGGATTAGGATTCAAATCCTCTAAATATTTGCTGCCGGGACCTTCGTGCCCCAGAGGGGAAAGAATGCAGAGGCGGTGGCTCCTTGTTGCTCTGACAGGCAGTCTGGGCTCCTGCCGGGGGATTTCTCCTGCTGACCTTACATGGGGGCCGGAGGGCCTGCGCTCATCACAGACCTGGTCACCTTACTGTGAGCCCCTGGCTGGGACCACCTGGCTGGGCTGATGCAAAGTAACTGAGGGATGGGAAGGAGGAAGCAGCTGCACACGCCCAGGTAGTAGGCAATGCAGCAGGAACAGATGCTTCCAGAAAGGGACTGCTGTGGGCCACCCTTTGGAAATGTTTTCGTTGTCACTGGGGCAAGACCTCAATGCCCCTTAGGGCTTCTTCCCTGCTGCCCCTGTTCACTGACCTTGCTCACAGGTGTGGCGTGCTAGGGACCTGGCGACGCTTGTGTAGTGCAGAAGGACGGGCCCATTCTCTCCTTTGCCGTCCCCTCCCACCCCTCCTAGCATGTTTAGAAAGAGAGTGTAGGGTCAGGAAATCTGAGCCCTACAAGGAAAAATACTGGGTTCCAGAGTTTGATTTGTGACATTGGCTGTGTCAGCTGACCTCTTTGGTCCCCACTTCCTTACTTACAAGACAGGAAATAAGAATCCTCTGCTCCCTGTCTCACCACGGGGACGGGAGGAGGCTGTGTGGGGTGATGGAACCGCTTTGGTCGGGGAGGCCCAGCACCTTCCAGCGCTGGGCTTAGGGCAAGACTGTGCTCGCTGTCCCTGGGGCAGAAACTCCACTCCCCTGACTTCCATGCTGGGCATCTGGGGGCTGGTGGAGAGCTCCGCACAGCTCTGGGGCAGAAAATCACCGGGCTGCACCACCCCAGCGACAGCTCTGCCCTCTCTGAACCTGGGCGCTGTCCGTGGCAAGAGGGCTTGAGGAAATTCCAAATAGAATTAAGTCAGTGTGACAGTTTTTCCCCTGAAGTGTCTGTCTAGACACAACGCTTGGTTCTGGAAAAGGAAGATCGTAAGTCATTCGCTTGCTGCTTTGGGGGCTGAGACTTCTCCCTCCTGCCCTCTCTCCGCCATTCTAACGCCTTCCTCCCTCTCCCCACCAAGAACAAAGACAGAGCTAGGCCCTGGAGCCAGGGGACTGCGGTCCTGCGACTCCCACTGGAGTTCCTAAGGAAGCCGCTCGGCCAGATGTGTGCATCCCCCGCCCCCCAAATCTACAATCGAGTCGGGGTTCCCAGCGGCTTCTCCTCTCCTTATCTTGACCCAAGCATTCTGGAAACGGCAGAAACACCTCCGACTCCCGGTAGACTGAGGAATGATGTGACAACGTCTCTAAGGCATGAAGCATCCACATTCAGGAGAGGATCCTCGCCAGTTTCCATTTCCCTGGGGACGGAGTGGGAAGAAACAGGCCGAGGCAGGGGCAAGCTGGATTTAGGCCGGGGTCAGGGGACAGCTGGGTGACGCTGGCTGTGATGATTTGCTGGGCTCCTTGCTGCTCTCCTCCTAGCGCTCTAAGCCAGGGACACTTACACTCCAACTCTAAGGTTACAGCTTATCCTGTCTCTGCACGGGGCTAATCCTGCCCTGAGAGGGAAGCAAGGCAGGAGTGAGTCAGACACATATTGAGCACTGTCTGTATGCTAAGGCTGAGCCAGGCACTTTCCTGTCTAGTACTTTCCTCACCTGGGGTGGCCTGGTAGATGTCCGGAGCTGTGGTCTGCGGCCTTGGAGAGCCGCGTGGCTGCTGCTGCCTGTCTCCTGTCCCAGGGCCTGCCAGCACCCACCTGGGGCCCTGACCTCCAGGCTGCTTGGGCCCATTACCCATTCCCTGTCACACTGCCTGGTGTCAGTTCCTGCTGACTCTAATCCGAACCGGTTCAGGACTAGCTAAGCCCTGGTTTTAACAACAGGAGTTGTTAATCATGGACATGGCATGCTAAGGAAGAAGGTGGCCTTCTCCCAGGCTTTATAGAATAAGGTATAGAATGAGGCTTACGTAAGTAAAACAACAGGCTTTGGGTTGTTTTTCTTTTTTTTTTTTTTGAGACAGAGTCTCACTTTGTTGCCCAGGCTAGAGTGAGTGCCGTGGGGTCAGCCTAGCTCACAGCAACCTCAAACTCCTGGGCTTAAGCAATCCTACTGCCTCAGCCTCCCCAGTAGCTGGGACTACAGGCATGCGCCACCATGCCCGGGTAATTTTTTCTATATATATCTTTAGTTGTCCAGATAATTTTATTTCTATTTTTAGTAGAGATGGGGTCTCGCTCAGGCTGGTCTCGAACTCCTGACCTCGAGTGATCCACCCGCCTCGGCCTCCCAGAGGGCTAGGATTACAGGCGTGAGCCACCGCGCCCGGCCTGTTTTTCTTTTTTTTAAAGATACACATTAACTCTTTCTTTTGATAAGTTGCATGAATGAGGGTTTTTTCAGTATATAATGAATATTCTGAATTTTAAATAAAATACATCAGATTGTAAAGAAATCCAACAAATCAGAGATCTCAGCTTTTTCTACAGATATATCATGAATAATTTGATAGCATTTTATGCATGCTTGGATGAGTCCATAAACAAACACAAGTTTTTAAAATAATAGACCATAGCAACTTCTGCAGCCACATGAAAAGTATTATTTCCCATAATCTGGCCTAGGTAGTGGGGGTGGGGGTGGCGGGTTGACCAGACGGCTTTCTCCCAGAGAGAACCTGGTAGAAGATGAAGGTTTTCGAGTCAGATGGATCTAGATTCAAATCAGCTCTGACACTCACTGCCAGTGTGACCTTGGGCCAGCTACCCTACCCTTTCGATCTTGAGTGCTGCCTCTTTTGGTAAAGTCAGACTGCCGATCGTGCCTGGCTCCTGGTCGCTGCGAAGATGGGCAGGGATGCCGTCTGTGGCCAGTGTCCTGGGGGCCCGGCGGGCTGCTGTGCAGACTACCCCTCCCTTCCTCCTGCCCTCTCCTTGCCTGCAGGCCTCGGGAGTCTGGAGTTGTTTGTATACACTCCTTCTCTTCCTAAAGAAGGTATTTTAATGTGAACTAAAGAGTTAATTCTCTCCCACTTGGCCCTCTAAATATCCAAACTCAGAATTTACAAAATAGAAAATTAAGGGACGATGATTAGACTTATTACAGTAGGATCCTTCCTGTTGTGTAAAGGCATCTGCCGGGCACTTCCACCACAGAATGTTTTTCTCCATGGTAGCTGCTATTATCCGTTTGACAGAGAAGCTGAGAAGAGGCTAAAAGCTAAAGGCTTAAACGTTAGGAACCTTTGTTTCCTAAAGATCGATTTGAGAAAGCTATAAGATAGATGTGAAAGTAAAATCTGGGGAAACTGGGACTTGATTTATAAAAATTGAAGTTGTTTCAGGAAACAACTTTTATTTGCAGCAAAGTACACCTGGAATTGAGGAGCTTGCACTGTGCTTGTGCCTGGACTGTGGAGCACATTGTGTGTGTGTGTATGTGCGTGTGTGCGTGTGTGCGTGTGTGCGTGTGTGTGTGTGTGTGTGTGTGTGTGAAGAGAGAGGTAGGGAAGGAGGGAGGGAGAGGGAGGGACTGAGAAGCCAGGGCTCGCTGACACGACCATTAAAACTACTTATGCTGGTCACAGTCACAGCACATTAAGGCCTGCCCAGGCGGCATTGGTCATGAAATCGACCAACACCGCATTTTGTGTTTGACCCTGGTTTATCGTAGACTGTTTTCCCCAGACATCCTCTGTTACGTCTTTGGCTGTGAGCAAACTACTATAGATTTTCCCACCACATTCCAGGCCTCAAGGCTGATTCCCCTGCAGTCCGCCCCTGCGGGTGGGTAAGGAGCTGTTTGGGACGGTTCCTGGGCCTCCAGACCCCAGGCCTGGACAGTGTGGGAGGTAGGAGCTGGCAGTGGTGATGTGCCCTGCTTTGGTCAAGATAAGCTCAGGACTGGGAAGGAAGGAAGCTTTCGGATGGGAGATCACGGTGCACAGCCACGAGGTGTTGGAGAAGAGGGGGAGGCGATTGGGGAGGGGGAGGAGGTGCTGTCACCAAGGTAGGCAATTGGGACTTGATATTTATTCTATAAGAGTGGGGCTGGAGAGGGCAAGGAGGGAGGTAGACTGAAGAGTTTAAGAAGTTAGGGGCCAGGTGCAGTGGCTTATGCCTGTAACCCTAACACTTTGGGAGACTGAGACAAGAGGATCGCTTGAGGCCAGAAGTTTAAGACCAGCCTGAGCAAGGGCGAGACACCATCTCTGCAAAAAATAGAACAATTAGCCAGACATGGTGGTGTACACCTGCAGTCCCAGCTACTCGGGAGGCTGAGACAGGAGGATCGCTTGAGCCCAGGAGTGTGAGGTTGCCGTGAGCTATGATGACGCCACTGCACTCTAGCCAGGGCAGCAGAGCTAGAATTTGTTTCCAGAAAAAGAAAAGAAGTTAGGGGTGCAATATGGGTTGGTGGGTTAGAGCGGGGAGATACTGGAATTAAGAAAATGAATCATGAGGTCACTGCTCTGTTTTCGTGTGTGATGGAAAGGACAGAGGAATGGAGGGTGGCTGTGGAAAGGAAAGGAGAGAAGAACGGGAGGGCAGGAGAGAGGGCGAGCTATTAAAGGTGACTCTAAAGTTAGCTGCGTTTATTCCCTCCTGTAGTCACTGGTTCATTCTCTCAGCCAGTGGTCACTGAGCAGCACCAGGCCATGTGCTACACGCTGGAGGGAAAGACGTGCTTTTCTGGAGCTGACTGTCTGATGGAGGGTTTATAGACACAAAATTGGGCACTTATAACAGCTGTGGGAGCACGTGGGGGGCACTGGCTGGGAGCCCGGGGGCGTGGGTTGGGAAGACTTTTTGGAACAGGAGACCTCTAAGCTGTGAGCTCGTCAACAAAATCCTATACTGAGGCCAAAGGGAAAAACAGGGGGAGGCTCTCTGGTTGGCAAGCAGAACACGATGGATGACCTTCGAGAGAGCAGTTCCAGGAGAATTAAAGCTATGGCAAAGGCAGTGTTTTAAAATACAGTATATTAATAGAAAATTTGAGGTACAGTAAGGCCAACAGATTAGGAGACAATTGCCATTGAAAAGATAGTTTGGTACTCACAGTTCCCAAGAGGAAGGGACTCAACACTCCATGGGGGCTGCACAGGGCAGCTCCAGGATCAGCCAGCGGTTAGGGGAGAACGTGGACAAGAGCCTTCCCTGAGGTTCTTGTGGGAGGGAACAGGGAGGCAGGGTGAGCAGATTTGGGAGTGGCTATTTTGAATTTCAATGGCCCTGGGCATAGGGGCTGTGCCTAGTCGTCTGGTCCCTGGCCCCAGGGTGATCGGGGCAGGTAGCTAGTGCCCTGGAGTGTGAGAGCCGAATAAAAGAGGTGGTTGGGTGTGGGCTCTGGATTGGTTGGTTTGTATTCAAACAGCACCCACATGGGTGAGCTGTTTACTGTCTCTAGAAATTGGGCTACTCCTGGGACGGGCAGTCTCTCCAGCATCAGCAAGGCCGCAAGATGTCAAAGCTTCAGAATATAGAAAACAAAAAACATGGTTAAGACAAGCAGTTAAGGTAAAATAATCATCGATAACATTTATTGGACACTATGTGTCTGACACTCTTCTTAATAGCTCACGTGTTTTAACTCACTGAATTCTCAGAGTATCTTTAGGAGTTAAATACTACTTTACAGGTGAGGACACTTAAGTTCAGAGAGGTTAAGTAACTCTATGTAGATCACACAGCTAGTGAGTGGCAGGTTAGCTCCAGGGCTAGTAGCCTTATCACTGTGCTGTGCTGCTTCTGCAGTGGGTGCTGAGCAGGCCAAAGCAGAGGATGTAGATCCTTCATCCAGCAATGAGTATTTTAATTAAAGTTGCACACTTTTTGCATTTATACATGCATGGCATTATTCTCTTGAAAACTCTCCATTTGATCCTATTACTTCTGCCATGATGGAGGTAGTGGCATTTTGAAGTCGGATTGAAGATTAGAAGGATTTTGAGGCTCTTCCAAAGAGACATCTTGATTCAGTCCGGAAGGCTGACTCTGACTTTGGCTCCTCTGAAAGGGACTCGTGTTTCTCTCTCTGGGCAACACCGGTAGGCTTCCCCCAAACCTTGCCCTTCCTTCATCTGCATGCACACCACGTGTCTCCAGGTCTCAGGGGGTCTTTTGCAAGCCTGTGCACTGTTCTTTCTAAAAAGAAGGGGTGAAGAACAGTCTGTGCTGGGCCTTCAGAGCATGGAGTGAACCCAAATGAGATTCACTTGTAAATTATATTTTCCTTAACTAAGTTCACAGGAGGCGGTAACTAACAGGACTTTGTTCAGACACCAGCCATTCCTCATCAGCAAATGATGCTTCATAGCAGAATCATAACAGGATTTGGCAGGGTTCAATTTCCAAAGGCTGCAGTGAGCTAGAGAGGGAGAAGAGAGGTACCGAGGTTTGGGGTGTGTGCCTTGGCCTCTGGTAACTGGTCTTCCCTCCTCAGTTTGGTAGTTAAGGCTTCAGGGTAGGCCGGGCGCGGTGGCTCACACCTATAATCCTAGCACTCTGGGAGGCCGAGGCGGGCGGGTCATTTGAGCTCAGGAGTTCGAGACCAGCCTGAGCAAGAGCAAGACCCCGTTTCTACTAAAAATAGAAAGAAATTATATGGACAGCTAAAAAATATATATATAGAAAAATTAGCCGGGCACGGTGGCGCATCCCAGCTACTTGGGAGGCTGAGGCAGAAGGATCGCTTAAGCCCAGGAGTTTGAGGTTGCTGTGAGCTAGGCTGATGCCACAGCACTCTAGCCCAGGCAACAGAGTGAGACTCTTCAAAAAAAAAAAAAAAAAAATGCTTCAGGGTGTGTAACAGGCTTCAGCTGGTATTGGCTCTTCTTAAAGGTACCTCAGGGGTTTCACTGGGGGTCAGGGCTCAGCCCCCCAGCCTGGGAAGGCCCCCTGTAGGTCTGTGGTGCAAAGTGTCTACCTTTATACCTTAAAAGTGATTGGGGGGACACCGCTTAGGAAGACTGAGCCTTGGGTGCGCTGTCAGTGGGCAGCAGGGTAAGGAGGGAAAGAGAAGAGAGTCCCCAGGAGGGAACTGTGACGGACTGAATGTCTGTGCCCCGCTGAACATTCATGTGTTGAAATCATAACCCCCAGTGTGATGGTACTTGGGGTGTGGGGTGTGATTAGGTCATGAAAGTGGAACCGTCATGAAAGGGAGGGATTAGTGCCCTGACAAAAGGGACCCGAGAGAGTTCTCTCTGCTGTCGACCATGCGAGGACAGAGTGAGAAGACAGCCATCTATGAACCAGGAAGCTGGCCCTCCCTCACCAGACACAGAGCCTCCCGGAACCTCATCTTGGACTTCCCAGCCTCTGGAACGCTGCGTAATAAACTGCTGTTGTTTAAGCCACCCAGTCTGTGATGTGTTGTTTTAGCAGCCTGCATGGACTAAGACAGACAGAAGGAAAAACATAGCCCTTGAGAATCGCCATGCTCCTGGCTGTTAGAAAGAGGGCCATGTCAAGGTTTGAACAGTTTGCAGCAAGAACAGTTTTTTGTTTGTTTGTTTTAAGAGATGGAGTCTTGCTCTGTCACCCAGGCTGCAACTCCAAACGATTCTCTGACCTTAGCCTCCTGAGTAGCTAGGATGACAGGCGCACCTCACCACACCCAGCTAATTTAATTTTTTTTGTGTGTGTGTGTAGAGATGGGGTCTTACTTTGTTGCCCAAGCTGGTCTCAAACTCTTCCCCCCTCAGCCTTCCAAGGTGCTGGGATTATAGGCATGAGCCACGGCCCCCGGCCCCCAAAATGGTCTTGACTTCTGATTTGCCACCAAGTCATCTTGCCCAGATGTGCTGTCACTGTCTGAGCCTCCTGACCTCCTGACTCATAGAATTTTACACTTATAAAAAGTGCATTTTACTATGGGTAAGTTATACCTCAAACTTTACCAGTGTTAAAAAAAAAAAATAGCCCCCTGCAGTAGGCTCTTCCTGCAGGGCCCATTCTTTTTTTTTTTTTTTAAAGTTTTTATTTTTTATTTCAGCATATTATAGGGGTACAAGTGTTTAGGTTACATATATTGCCTTTGCCCCACCCGAGTCAGAGCTTCAAGCGTGTCCATTCTTAGTGTTTTGCACCCACTGCTCTTCCAGGCCTCATTCCCAAGCCCTGCCCTCTGCACTGACCCTCCACAAGAGGGTGGGCAGCTGATAGGCCTCCACTGAGCACGGCCTGTCCGTGAGAGGTATCCCAGTTATCAGCACAGGGAGGGTAAGAAGTAGCCGCCAGGACCTAGAAGCCTTGGATCTGCCACTAACAGCTCCGCAGCCTCAGGCAAATTGCTGTATCAAAGAGGGTCACGACCAACAATTAAGAAACTGAGGTTTAGAGGAGAAAAGTTACTTGCCCAAGGTTCCACAACAGTACCAAATGGTAAATTCCAGGCCTTGGAGCCAGACCTTCAGCCCAAGGGTGGGCTTTCCCACATGAAGTCCCATGTAAAGTTTCCCCACACCATGTCTGTCTCCGTAATAGGGCCGGCAAGTCTGTGCAGCATTCCTCACCGTGGGTAGGACATCTGGAAGTGTTTTGGAAGCTGTGTACCAGTGGTTCTCAGCGGGGGTGGTACCTATTTTTTTTAACACGTGTAAAGTTCGAGGTACAATTTACCCATAGTAAAATTCACTTTTTATAAGTGTAAAATTCTATAAGTTTTGACAAATGCATACAAGCATGTAACCATATTCAAGATATAAAATAGTAGCATCGCCCCTGAAAATTCCCTTGTGCTACTTTTTTGTCAGCCTCTCTCTCCACCCCAACTCCTGGCAACCACTGATCTGTATTCTGTCTCTATGGTTTTAGCTTTTCCAAAATGTCATTTAAGTGGAATCATAGCCTTTTCATCTGGTTTCTTTCACGTAGCGTAATGCATTTGCGAATCATCCGTGTTGTTGCCTGTATTAGAAGTTTGTTCATTATTACTGGATAGTATTCCACGGTTCAAATGGACAACAGTGCATCTATCCATTCACCAGATGAAGGGCGTTGGGTTGTTTCCAGTTTTTGGTGACCATGAACAAGGCTGGTATTTTATAGTAATATAAACTGAGGAGGCACTTTGTAAATTTGTTAGGTCAATTTTGGTTTTTACAATGATTTTCCAGGGAGCACCACTGGCATTTAATGAGCCAGGCCCAGCATCGGGTACCCTTCAAGATTCTGGATAGTACAACACAACGAAGGCATTTCCCGCTTCCTGCTAGACTTTTAGGTGTTATATTGGATGTTCATGTCAGTGATAAACCTATTTATAAATATCTAAACCTGGAAACTACATTTCATTTGTAAATACCGAGCATTTTTTTGGTCAAGATTTAGTATGCATTGAATTTTCCATGAATGTAACTACTAGGTAAATTGAGAAGATTATGCTTTGTTTTGTTCTAAATTTTACCAAAATCTGTGCACCAGTTTGGAAAATCACATCACTCTTGCCAATTCGGCTTGTGGTATTTGAGTTGCCAACACAACACTCCTATATTAGTCTGAATTTGTCATTGCTTTGTTCATGGGGATTCTACATAAAGGTGCAAACATCTCTTTCATTATGTCTTCTAGTTTAGTCACACTCAAGCATTTGCATAATGAAATACTTATTACTTCATTATAAACTGCTTTCTTTTTGTTGCAACTTTATATTATAGTTAGGGATTAGGTGGATTTTTAAAAACAATTAAGTATGTAGTTACAAATAAATTTTATTTCAGAATAGAAAAGGAGCATTATAAAATATTCATTATAGAAAGGGAATGTTGATTCTAACCGAGTTGAGAACCACTGCTCTTTACAAGAGTTAGGTGGTCTGGACATGCGTCCAGCAGCATTGACAGGGCCCATGTCCTGAGTGAAAGGCTTGGGTTGGTGGTTGGAAATTTTAGGAAAATATTCATGTTGCAGAGCTTGCTATGGCACAGGGCTTGGTTCCCTTGGCCATATCCAGAAGCATTCGGAAATATAGTTAGCTGGTAAGTATTTATTGAGCACCTATCACACACCAGTGCTATCCCTGTCCACAAGGAGAATTCTAGTGGTGGTGATGGTGGTGGTGAGAGGGTATGCAGACAAATAAATAGATAATTTCAGGCACCGATGAGTGCTAAGACAAAGATAAAAATAGGTAACACCTAGGGTGTCCAGGAAGGCCTCTCTGAGTTAGACCTAATGGTAAGAAAGATGTAAGTGTTACAAAGATCTAGGAGAAAAATATTCTAATCGCAGGGAACAGCAAGGACAAATGGCTGAGATAAGAAGCCTTTGGGCATGTTTTGAGGACAAAAAAGACCAGATGTCAGGAACATAGGACTGAAGGAAGATAAAGGAAGAGAGAACAGCATGGTCCGAATTATGTAGGATGTTACAGGCCATGGTTAGGTGTTGGAATGTTATTGTTTGCAGTGGAAAGCCTTTGGGATGTGTTAAACAAGGCAATGATGTGTCTGAGTTATGCTTTTGGGAGACCACTCTGGCTGCCCTGCAGAGAAACCAGTCAGAAAGCTAGTGTAAAAGTCTAGAAGAGATGTTGGAGGCCTAGACCAGGGTTAAAGCAATGGAGATGGTAAAAAGTAATTGAATTAGGGTTGTGTTTTGGAGGTAGAATGGCCAGGGCCTGTGGATATGATTAATTTTGGAGTGTGAGGAAAAGAGACTGACTTCTAGGTTTTTGGCCTGAGCAATTAGGAGGGAGGTGGGCCATTTACGGAGATGGGGAATATTAATAGAGATGGTAGGTTTGAGGAGAAACATTGGCTTCTTTTGGCCACATTAAGTTTGAGACACATATTAGATATCCACATAGAGATATCAATGAATAATTGGGCACACACGTTGAGAGATGCCGGCTGGAGATATATATTTGAAATTCATCAGCAGGAGAGATTTCAGTAAAATAGTGGCAGTGGTAGCAGCCTAGTTTTTGGATCTTCCCAAATCCCCACATAAAATAGAACAATGAGATAACAAAACCAAAAATTCATAGGCAACATTTACAATAGAACTAGAAGACAGGGTATTTCGATGAGCTCCAAAATACAATAGGGTGGGGAGAAACCATTAACAAATACAAGACTTGTCTGTTATTGGTGTCCAAACGTGAAACAAAGGAAAGATTTCTGAAAACAGGAGAACCTCAAAGTAGCCACAGATATTCACTGGAAAATGTGGTGGGCCAATGTGAGAATAGTAGCTGAAATTGGGAGAATAGTAGCTGAAATTGCACACTCCAGTAGTAGGTGAGTGCAAGGAGCCCACCAGATGGACCAAAGGGGCGAGTGCAGCCTAGTTCCTACATATTCTCAAAACTGACCTGGCAGGGCTTCCTTCCAGGGTCCCCCCTGAAGAGAAACTGCTGGGAGTGGAATAAAAATTGGATAGAGCAGGATAATAAAGACAAAAGAAAGACAAAGTCCAGAGAAAAGTTGGAAAGGGGAACAGAACCAGGAAATCCCAGAAAGCAAGTCACCATATATCTTTTTAACACTATATAAAACAATAGGAGTGGGAGCTCTGTGGAGATAGAAAGGGTTTGTGAATGAAACCTCATTCTAAAAGTTCAGGAAAATGTATTTCACATAAAAATAAATGACTGGATTCAAATTCTGTATGTATTACTATAAGAAAGAGAGAATAAGAAGAGTAATATCCTTGCTGTCCATGAAAACACACCAGAAAGACATGCTCAAACAGGAAAAAGAAAAACTATAGCATATTATTTTATGATAAGCTCAAAAGCATTTTAAAATTTTAAATTATAAGTCATAAAAGATAACATAAATCAGAAGTAGAAAAACTTAGAAATAGGTGATGGAATTCAAGAGATAACTAGAAGGAAAAATCATTTTATAAGGAACACAAAAGCAAAATTTATAAACACTATAAATAATGCCTATGGGAAATAAAAGGCATAAAGGAAAATTTTTGAATCAAAAAGAAATTAAGAATGAGATAAATATGGTTTGTGAGAAAATGACAAATATTGAAGACAGGGAAAGAAGATCCAATACATGGATAATGGGCATCTCTGAAGCAAAAAATCAAAGCAAAGTAACAGACCAAATTCTAAAAATTAGAATTCAAAGAAGTCTCATGAAATTAAAAATATATATATTTAAATTTGTACATTGAAAGAGCACACTGTGTACCTGAGAATATTGACCCAGAGGGACCAAGACATATTCTAGTAAAATTACTGGGTTTTAAAGAAAAAGAAAAAAAAATCCTTTGGGCATCAAAGCTAAAAGAGTACGTGACTTACAGGAGAAAGAAAATGATACTGTCATCAGACTTTTCTACAACCCGTGTGTTATGACAGAAGAAAATGGAATAGCATATCAAAGTTATTCAAGAAAGAAAATGTGAATATGAGCCAAGGATTTTATATTCAGTAAAATTGACCTTCAAGTACAAAGAACACAAAATATAATTACATAGCATGTAAGAACTCAGGGAATATTGTTCTCATGAGCCCTTCCTTAGGAATCTGCTAGAGAATGAGTTTCAGACAACCAAATGACTAGAGACACTGGCATAAAACCAGTGGTGAGCATTAAACATAGTTACTTGTAGAACCAAGACTAAGTGAGGGTTAAAAAGGATATATTATGATCTGACAATATAGATATAGTATTAAAAATGGGGTGAATGGAGACGGTATATGCAAAACATTTTGAACTTTTTTAGTAATCATAATTTGCTATGAATGGTATTAGTAGTAGTATTATACTGAGACTGTCGTATATATAATATGGAAGCAAATGAACAATTATGGGCCATTCTAATTCTATCATTTCTGTGTCCTTGAGCACCAGGAGTCTCAGTTCAAAAGAATGGAAGTGCAGAGTAGCATAGCAGAGGTAAAATTGTAGATTTGAATTTTTAACTTTATGTAAATATATTCTGTCTACCCCACCTATGTCCACTGAGAAGGCCTAGAAACTATGACCGAGAGATGCAGCGAGATCTCTTATGCTCAGATCATGGTGCGATATACCATCTCCCATGGAAAGAAACCAGGGTTTCTTGGAGAAATGGCTGGTCCCAGGTCTGGGCAGAAGACAGACAAGGTAAGCCTGGCACAAGTCACGCAGAAAGGACTTATGAGCCAATGTAAAGAGACTCCCAATGGCCAAAGATGACAATGTGAGCTTTAATAAGGATAGTAATTACAATGGATTGGAACCTGTGTTTAAACATGGGTTTTAATACATTTACATTCAGGAGTTCATAATGACATTTTAAAAATTATCTAATTGGTCATATTATGAGGATGACAGGGAACCAATTTATCTTGAAAACTGGGCAAATAAAAGGAAATAAGCGCTTATCCTGTCATTCTTATCTGAACCTTACCCTGGGTAGCCAAATAATAGATGAAGGGCAGCCTCTCTGTATAAAATTATTCCAGCCGATATATGGAAACTAAATGATTCATGGATCTAGGGTTTAGATTTCAGACACTGAGCACCGATAACTTCTAACACCAAAAAATGAGCAAAAAGCAGACATTATTTGCCTCCCCATGAAACAGCAGAATGTCACTATAGTTTTGGCTAACGGGATTGAACTTGAGCCTGATCAAGTCTCAGAATTCAGCTGCCAAATTCAGGAACGCAGAGAAGGGGAATGTGTTGAACTATACGTGACTATGCAGGCAGCAGAATCCAGACTGTGGGAAACTCCACAGGGCAAACGAGCAGAGAAATTACAAGGAAAGGAAAGAGATAAAGGAGGAATCTGTAAATTAAAAGAGAGAAGACATAAAGTTTCAAAAAATGGACAAGACTAAACTACAGTGTCTGGGAATGCACTTGGGTGATAAATAATAAAAGAAAAAGACACAAAGAAGTGATCGCTCTGAAAGTCAGGGAAGTGGTTACTTGTGAAGGGGAGGGAGGGGCCGTGATGGAGATGGGGACACGGAGGGCCCCCCGGTGGCCGGCAACGTTCTGTTTTTTAACGTGTGTATTAAGAGTTACTGTAAGGTGCCCAACTTACAATAATTCACTGGGCCATTTATTTGTTTTTTGTGTTTTTCTGTATCTATGTTTTGTCTTATAATAAACAGGTTAAAAAAAAGTCAAAACCAAGAACAGTCATGAACATATAAGTGGAATTTAAAGCCACGGGAATGGGAGAGAGTCTAGGCAGGGAAGGCGGCCCAGGCCTGAGCCCTGGGGGACTCCAGCGTGGTAAGAAGGGGAGATTGGGAAGGGGCGGCCATGGAGGCAGGAAAACAAAGCAACAGCTTTGAAGAAACAGATGCATGAGGTATCAGGGAAACTTAGAGAAGACCGTATTTTAGGATGGAGTAAGCGCTTTAGCGGGTTGGTGTTGCTGATAGACAGAGCAAGCCCTTGAGCTTGGTGCAGTGCAAGTGACTGGCGGCTTTGGGGAGCCCTGTCCCAGCTGCAGAGGTGGACGCCTCGCGGGCCGGGTTGAGGTGAGGGGATGGAGACAGTGAGTAAAGACAACAGTTTCAAGGGGGCCTTGAGTGACATAAACAAGAGGGCGAGGGATGGATCAGGGGAGCCCTCGACTATCCCAGTGCCAGGCACACCTCGAATCCTAGCCAGCCCTGATGGCAGAGCAGCTACCTGGGCTGTTCCACTGAAGTTCATCACCCGCCGACCGTGCCCTGTCTCGTGGCCACTCTGGCCAATGTGGGATGCTGAAGACAGACCCGCAGCAAGGCAGCCGGCCAGCTGGTGTTCTGCCTGCGGGGCAAGCGGGCCTGGGGGGCAGGAGGCACCACGCTTGCGGGCAACAGTAGCCAACTGTGAGAGAGGATGCCAATCAGATCAAGGCCGTCAGCTGGGGTTTCTGATCCCCATCCCCACCTGCTTTGCAAGGTCGAGAGAATTGGTTCTCCCCGGGTCTTGTTCGTGTCTCCCGTCCACAGCCATTTCCCGTCCCGTGAGGCGGGAGGGCTGGGCACCTGAAGATGAGGCAGGCTGGGGCTGTTAGAGACACAGCCGGTGGGGCACGGGTTCTGACTTGTAGAGGAGCAAAATAGCCTTTTGTTCGTTGAAAGATCAGAGCCAAAAAGCTGAAGCCGAGAAGACTCACAGCAGGGCTGGCAACCGTCTGCAGAGTAGCCTGGCAATTGAAAAGGAGCGTTTGTAGCCCTTGATCCACACCTGCCTGGTGTCCCCCCTTTCTCAGTTTAGTGACGGAGGCTCCAGATCCCCACCCTGTAGCCACCCACCCTGCGTCAGCAGAGGCATCCTAGCAGGATGGCATGGTGCAAAGGAGCCACCCATGTGGAAATTACTGCCGGAAGTGGCTTCCTGTGCTTGAAGTGCTCAGACCAGCGCTTGCCCTACAGGTGGGGCCAGTCTGAGCTGATCTGGCCTCTTGAGCTTCCTGCGGGTTCCGCCTGCTTTGTAGCTTCACTGCCAGGACCTTAAAAGACATCCCTGCGAGGCTGAGCCTGGGCCTCCTCCAGGCCTGGCTGCATGGGCCACGCTCCTACAGAGCTGCAGCTGCACAGCAGGATGGCTCACTGCCCAGTGAGGCTAGAGGTGCACGGGACCCCAGAGATGAATTTCTAGATGAGAAAACCGAGGCCCATGGGGAGAAGTCCTTTTCTGCTGCTTCTAGAATTTTCTTTCCCATTCTGTGTTTCTCTGAGACAACATGTTTAGACATCTCATTTCAATATGTACCTATTGGAGCCAAAATTCTACATTGCATTATAGGGCACTTTGGAGGATAAGCAGATATAGGGGTGGCTGTGTGTCTCTCAGCAGCCTTCCTGCCCTCAGGTGGCAGTGCTCAGCCTCAGTTTTGCATACACAGTTGTTTCCTAGCATTTGTGGTAAGTTTTCACTAAACTGGTCCAATCACATGCCTGTCTAATATCCAGGAGGCAGACCTACACCAGAGGTGACTTTTGTGGCTCTAAACAGTCATGCTAACAAGATCACCCACAGACCAAACCCCTTACCCTTGCCATACAACTGTGCTCCAGCCAGCTGACCTCACATGTGCTCCAACCTTGTCCACCAGCACAGTCCATCTGGTGGCCAGAGCCTGCGTTTGGGAAACACAGATGGCTGGTGTGCATGACATCGGACAGCTCGGGATCTGGACTACATGGACAACTGGCTGAACTTTTGCAGATCCAACCAGATGTTTGGCATCATGTAGATGTAGATTGTCTCTCTCCCCCTTCCGAGCCTACTCTCAGCCTCAAGAACTTTAATAAAATGCCTGAGCCTGGTTGTACTCTAGAATCTACAACCGTTATACATGAGCATAGCATGGGGTTGTAGTTAGGCCACTGGGAAAGTCATATTTTGTCCGTGCATCTGCTTTTGATTTGAAGACCAAGGGGACCCGGGACAATCACAGCCGGCCTCCCACAGTGGGCCCTGCCTTTCCCCCTACATGTCAGTGGCAGAGCCTTCAGCTAGAGTAAGGGTAGGCACTAGAGCACCCCCATGGGAGCCTGCTGACCCCACACTACCAACAGCCACCGGTGGCCCTGCCGCAGCTGGGACTCTGAGCATCCTGGCCTACCATACCCTCCACCCATATAGGGCCCAGCCAGGAGTGGCAGGTGAACTGCCAGGAAGTGATCCAGCATTGCCTGGCAACCTGGGAGGAAGTATCTCTGGGATCTACCTGGGACCCTGGCCTCCCTGTGTTGGTCCAAAGAAGATTGTCCCTCCCACTGTGTTCCTGAGGAGCTGAATGACTAGTGGGGAATGGGAGCACTGTCCGTTTGTCCCACTTGCCCATCGGTCAATCCCCTTTTGGTGAGT
The DNA here is from genome assembly GCF_020740605.2 of Lemur catta. NCBI lineage: Eukaryota > Metazoa > Chordata > Mammalia > Primates > Lemuridae > Lemur > Lemur catta. The sequence continues at coordinate 19,797,723 of NC_059134.1, read as the reverse complement.
GCCTCAGTTAGTGTGTCTGTAAAGTGCACTGGCCTCTCCCACCCTTCTGGCCATGTACTCTCCAAAATGCTTTGATTGTGAGCCATCTCCAGGGTCACTCTCACCTTACATAGAGATGGCATCTTTCTTTAGTTTTATTTGAACTCAAGGGCTGAGATTGCATTGAGGTCCCCAACCCTACCTCATATTTCTGGGGTCTTTCAGCTGGGCCAGGGACCAAACCATCTGAGGGAGGTGGGGCCTCGGTAGAGCCATGGGTTGTGTGTGAGGTACAAAGCCAGGTGTGTTCTCCGGGGGGGTTTCTGTTAGCTGCTCCAGAACCCCACTGCCCCGCTCTTCTCCTCCCTCATATAATTGCTAGCAGTGAGCATTGACCAGGTGCCAGGCGTCATTCTGAGTATCTGTATGCATTAATGCATTTATCATTCACAGCATCCTCCACTTTACAGGTGAGGAAGGGGAGGCATAGAGAAGTTAAGAAACGGGCCTCAGTTTTCACAGCTACGAGGTGGCACAGTAGGCAGTGTGTTCCTAACCATTGTGTGATCCTGCTTTTCTGCAAAGAACAAACATGCAGATATCCCTCCTCAGGTGGCCTTCTGTGGATGTGAGGGCCCAGAGGGGACCGTAACCTTTCAGATCAAATATAAAATGTCTTCTGTTCTCATGGATATCAGGATGCATACACACATGCACACACAAGCACACATGCATGCTCACGTCAACAGATTTCTGCCTTGTTCATTCATTCATTCATACATTCAAACAAACAACCAAAGCCCACTGGGCCCCAGTGAACATTGTGGTGGATGCTGGGGCTTCAGAGAGGGGTGAGATGTCCCTGTCCTGGGGGAATTCTCAGGCTATGAGGAGGCATAGACCTGTAAATAAGCAATGGCTCTAGGGCAGGTGCAGGGATAGAGGCCTGCGTAAACTACCATGGGGACGCGGAGGAATGAATACGGTATGGGAATCTGCAGCCTCGGGTCTCATCTCAGGAGCTGAGAAAAGGTTTAGTATAATAGAATCTTGGAGTTGTCACGAAGAAGACCTGGGTTCTAATCCTAGCTCCTAGATGACGTGTCAGAGGACCTGACACGAAGGTGGGCATGTAAGAGGTCTCATAAATGTTTTTTGAAAAGAAAAAAAATTTTTTTTTTGACCAGCTGGTTCTGTGACCTTGAATAAGTCAGCTAATATCCTTGGGCCTCTCTCAGTTGTCCCATTTATAAAATGGGAGCAATAGTATCTGCCTTGACTACCTTTAAAACTGGTGGGAAGTAGAAAATGATTCACTGTGGCTGGAAGGACTTCAATGTGAATTTGGATCTTCATTTCAATGAGCAGCACAGCGAGGCCGGCCCAGGGGTCGAGCAGAGGGAAGCTGGATCTCCGTGATAAGGGCACAGTGACAGAATGGGTCCTTCAAGGGCTTGGCGGAAAGACCCTAGGGACAGGGATGGACTGGCACCCTCGCTTCCTCTTGAAGCCAGCGGAAAGCACGTTGCAGTGATAGAGTCTCTTATAGACGCTTCCTAATAACAACCACCTACAAGATTTCCACGGGGAGCGAGGCGGGTGGGAGCGTTAATGAGGCTGTTGGGTGTCTGCTAAAGCCTGGCTCTATCGGGCGCAGCCGCGATCAGCTGCTGGGACTTGGGAATGATCCGGAGGCTGTGTGGGGCTCGGGCCTCCTCCTTTCCCCTGGGCTTGGACGCTGGGCACAGCAAGACCCACGACCCCACCATCCTCTGGCTCTTGTCAACCAGTTCAGCTTTTTGTTGTTTATCTGTTTTACTTTAGAGTTTTAATTAGTACTAAATAGGAAGAAAGAGCTGAAGGGCTTGTTCTCTGGTTGCAAACAACAGGGACAACAGGAGTGATGTTGGCTGCCATTCACTCTGCACCAGGTCCTGGGCAGAGCAGGCAGCTGCAGCGTCCCAGCGGGGACTGGCCAACCCGAGAGTGGAGGGTTCCTTTTCCTGGGAAGAGGAGATCAGGAGGAAGCAGGAGGAGAGACTGTGGAAGGAGTGGGGCAGTGCAGGCCAGAAGGGGTGGCATTTGTATAAAAAGACTCACGGGGAGATTTATGTGGAAGTTGGTGCTGGAAAATGCAACAGTTCTAAGTGGAATATTAATGGAATCCATTTTCTTGCCATCTCCTGCAGGAACACTTTGGAAGTGCAGGGGAAAAAAAATCACTTTGTCGTAATAACCGTTATTTATATAAGAGAACAGCATTGAATATATCAAAATGGGAGGTTTCAAGTAATAACTGGACCCTCAGAATCATCATTATCCATTTAAAAGGCAATTTCTGGGCTTGGAAATTGATAGGAAAAAATGGTCCCATCCTACCACGGTGGTAAATAAATTTGTGTTTCATTTTTATGATTTGATTTCCTTCTGAATCTGATGGGACTTGATGACTGAAGGGAATGGAGTAGGGATGGAAGTGGAAATGACCTTCCCAGTGCTTCCTTGCTGGTGTCCGTGCATGGCTGTGGGGAGAGGCCTGTAGCTTCCAGCCTGGTCACAGCTGGAGGGAAAACAGTGGGGACAGAGGGAGTGACCCCTTCAGAGTCCACTGGGCATCTTCTGGAAAACTTACTCCCAGATCCTGTAATTCTGCCTCTCTCCCACCACCATGGGTGAACATTGCTCTGGATTTTTTAAAATTCCATCTAAATCTAGGTATTTTTTCTTTCCAAAAAAAATGGGGATTGTTCTAAACATACTGAATTGCATGCAGTTAGCCCTTTCACTGTATTGTGAACAGCTTTCCGTGTCAGCTCATACAAACCTACCTACTTCTTTTTAAGCACTGTGTGCTCTTCCTATATATGACCACGCTATCATTTAAATGACTGGTCCCCTTTAGGTGGACACATGGCTTGTTTCTATCCCTGTACCTGAGTCTTTGTACATTTGCAGGAGTGTTTCTGGAGAGGAATTCCTCAGAGTGAAGGATTTGGGTGAAAGGATATGAACATTTTAAATTAGAATGAACTGGGCATTGTTGACCTTGAAAAGTGAGATATGACAACCTCTGTTCTCTAGGTCAGATGGATTCTCATGATGCCAGACCAGTGGGCAAAACTAAAAGATCTTTCGGGAATTGGTGACTTTGCTCATTAGGGGGCCAGGATAAAGGCTGAGAAAGAGATGGAGTGGTTCTGGAATATGGGACATTTAGCCTCATCCTCACTGACGGTGACAGCGGTGTGACTTGGGAGGTATTCAGGAGGGCAGTGGTAACCTCCTTTGCCACCTCTGCTGGTGACGATAACAGCCACCGTTGAGTGCTGACAGTGCACGGGCACTCGGAACTTACTGTCCAACCCCCCAGTGGGATTCCGGCTCTGCCATCAGTGAGCTCAGGACTTGGGTGTGTTTTTAAACCCCTTCCTGGGGAAACGGGGCCATCACACACACATCACACATAAAGTGCTGCTTAAATGTCAGTGTCTTCATTAATCATGAATTTGAGGTTTATTTAAAGCTGATCACAGTGTTCCTTTCCTATCCCCCCACCTCTACCACAGGGCTCAGAGCCCCGGGACCCTATTTTTTTCCTCTTTGCTCTTTGGCCTTGGGAAGGTTATTAAACCTTTCTAAGCCAGAGTTTCCCTTTCTGAAAACTTGAGGGAGGCACAATTGTGTAACAGGTCCAGCCTCGAGGTGATCGGTAGCATCTTCAGCCAGACCACATCAGTCTAGTTGGAACACCTAAGCAGAGGTGCTCTGCTGACTTTTAGATAGCATGCAGAGGGACTCTAGATACAGGGACAGGTAGGTAGGAAGGACAGGTAGATAGGTCATAGGAGGAAGATGAAAAGGGTGAAGTGTTTCGTCCTCCAAACGCTAAACTGTCCTAGCCAGGAGGGGAGAGTGCTGTGCCCTCAGAGCCCAAGGACTCAGAATGTGGAATGCTGACATAGGACATGCCTTAGAAGCCAAGGAACTGTCCTAGAGAGCAGGCAGGGAGGAGCTTGTGCTTATCCAAAAGGGGAATGAAGGAAGGTTCCATTTATATTCAGCCACACTCTACTGCAGAGAAATCGAGAAATATTCATGAGTTGCAAGCATTGGACAGCAAGTTTTCTCTGTCATCATCAGGAATGCCCAGGTTCCTCAGAAAAGAGGCAGGCAGAGCACGGTTTTTCTCGCTTTCTCAAATACAGAACACTTTTGAATTAATGAAGACACTATGTGCTGGAGGCAGACGTTGGAGGCTGAGGATAATTTCAACAGAGTGGTTAAGACTATGGAGTTGGAATCCTGGCTGCACCACTGGTAAGCTGTGTGACATTGTGCAAATCACTTAACCTCTCTGAGCCAGGGATAATAATGTCTTTCACGCAGGCTTGCTGTGAGAATTAAATGAGATAAGTGCTTGGAACACAGTAAGTGCTCAGTACATGGTAACTCTGTGAGGTCTAGTAGCCCCTGAAATAACAGCTGTGTGTTATTGCCAAACTCTACCAAGCAATTATGATCCACAAACTCAAGCCTTTCCCAGTACCAGCAGACACCACTGTCTTGATGTGCTAACTATCCCTAATGAGTGCTATCATAGTCAGTTAAGTAAACAAGTAATTAGTGAGCCGGCAGAAGGCTCTTCCTGGGCACGTCCATTCATCTGCTGGTTGTTAGTTCATATTAGTTGGAAGCTGATTAACTGCATGTCCCAACATGCACTGGGCAACTTCACTTCTGAGCCAGAACTATGCATGCCCAACCTGCCTTGACATGCCCTGGTCTCCTCTCCTCCTAGGGGTGCACGGACCGAGTCAGTGTTAGCAATGCGACGATGTCTGGAAGGAAGCCAGGAAGGGATGGAAAAAGTCCAAAACCCCATCCATGGATTACCCTCAATGCAAAGCCAGGAGTGTTAAGGTGGTTTGAGGCTGATGAGCAACTTAGACAAATAGTGACAACTTTAGAAATTGCTTTAGAATTCTTCAGAACAATAGGAGGTGAGGGGGCGAGGAGAGGCGTACAGGCTGCCGGGGCTCCTGGTTCTATGCGCCGTTGTTCCCATTGGTGGTATTTTTGCTTCGTGATTTATTTTGAGCACAGCTCAACATTACTGCTAATATTTTTAGTATTGCGCTTACTATTGTGAACATTATTGTCAGCTAATTTAATCAGAAGTGTATCAAGGTGTCTAGAAGTGGGCACAGGGCCTGGCACAAAATCTCCACGTGAATATGTGTTTCTAGGCACACACACACACACACACACACACACCAGTCTTTCAGCCTCATCCTCTCCAAGTGTGCTTTCCAAACAAGACCCAGGGTGAGAGCCATGCGGATTGGAATTCTTAACATGATGAGTAAACTTGACTGTTTGTAACCCAAGCCCGTGATCCAGTAACTAAGTGGTTTAATTACGCTTATCACTGCTACCCCAAGCCAGGCACCTCTGAGGATTACTGTAGCTAATTCAATAGCCGCTCTAAGAAGCACCACTGGGGAATGTGATTCTGCTCCGAGGAGGAAGCACCCTCAGCCTATCCATTCCCCACGCCCCCCTGGCTGGGGTGTTTGTGCTTGTCTCCTGAGGTGGTCTCGGCTGAAGGTTAATCCCTCCTCTCCCTGTCTCCCTCCCAGCACTTGGCTGTTGTGTCCACTGGAAACCATCCCAGCCTCCCCCTGCCTCCTCCGGCTCCTTCCACCCCCTGCTGAGCACTTTTAATTTGCCTGGAGTAATTGATTCTGTCTTCTTCTTGCACCTCATTTTCTCCTGGCTTTTATTTATCACCTTTAAACCTCTCCTTTATACATGCAGGCGCCATGTCCGTGGGAAGAAAAGAGGGTTGGGGACTTGTCATTGGCTGTGGTGTGGCCAGCAGGCAGGGGAATCTCCTCTGCTACTGGAATCCACAGTTTGCACTTCTCCCCCATGCACCGGTGACCTCATGGCTGCGTCCCCAAGTTTAGAAAGTGCCTGGCACACAGGAGAGTAATGAACAGCTGTAGACGACAGGGAGGAATGAATGAATGAAACGTGCCTGTGTTTTGCCGTCTCTGGCAGGTGCACCTGCTTTTGCACCTGGTGGCGAATGCCCCTCCCCTCCACCTCCCTCCCGCTGACCATTCACAACAGGACTCAAAACCCGTTTCCTCTGTAAAGCCCTCCGTGGTCACCATTACCTTTGTGCTTGAAAAAGATAAGGTTTATATTGAAACCACTGAACAGTGAATTGTCCAGGTCCTTTGGGAGCTGAAGGACAGCCTGGGCAAGCTGCAGTTTTCCATCTGCCTAATATTGTTACAGAAACCTGCCTTTCTTTCCTCGGTAGCTCTCACGAAGCCTCCACATCCTTCTCAGAAAAATGTGGATGCCATAGCCATAGAGCCAAGGCAAATGCACTGGAAGTAGGAACCACTAACTTTTTGATCTAGGCTCTGTGGCTATTCTTAAGTTATTTAAGCTGCTACCATCTCCTTCTTCTACTGACCCATGGGGGTTAGAAATTGGTTGGGGTGGGTACATTTAAGTAGGAATGTGAGAGTTCCCGTGAGTTTGGGATTTTGTAGACAGAATCAGATCTGTGCTTGGTGCTGTAGTACTTTTTTTTTTTTTTTTTTGGCTCTGGGACAGTTCGGCCAACATCCCCCCCTACCCAACCCCCACCAGCATCACAGTGTTCTGCTGATCTGATACAGCTGGAGAAAGATGCAGATCACTCCAGAACTCCAGAGTAGCTGACTCTGGACGCCAGCAGCTGTGGTGCCAGGCTCGAAGGAAGCCTGCGGCTGTGGCCATGAGCTGGGGGAGGGGGTGGGCAGTGGGGCCAGAGATCTTCCATTTGCCTGGCTCACATGTGGTGTCAAGGAGCCACAGAGATGCAAACAGTCCTGCTTCTGTCCCTGTGCCTCCCACTTCTGTGGAAACCATGTGGCTGCTGGGCTCAGAGCAATCTGTAGAGCTTTCTAGGCAGGACGAGAGGGTGTAAGAGTAGAGGATCTCCCCAGAATGGATCACACCAAGAGGCCTGGGTTTGTCCAGCTGAGAATCAAGGGCATAGCACTGCACAGTGAGCACAGCTGCAGAGAGGACAGACAGAAGGAAGATGGCAAACAACTCCAACACTGCTTCGTAGTCGGGTGTTCTCACTAAGGCATGTTGCGGAAACGAGGCCCCCAGCGGCAAGGCCTTTAGCATCTCAGCCTTGGCGGGACCCCACCCCATGGGATCTGGGGGTGCAGGGGAAAGGTGAAGAATCATTTTTTAAAAAAAAATTTTAGAGACAGCGTCTTGCTCTGTTGCACAGCCTGGAGTGCAGCTCACTGTAGCCTCCAACTCCTGGGCTCATGTGATTCTCTGCCCTCGGCCTCCCAAAATGCTGTGAGCTCCCATGGGCGTGAGCCACCATACCCAGCCCAGAATCATTTTAAAATTTACTTTTAGGCTATTTTTTGCTGACAGATTAGAAAGAGAACTCAATCTGGCAGTGGGTCCCAAGTTTAGGGTGGTTGTAGCATGTGCGAGAGCCATTTGTTGATGTGCTTCCTTAGCCGGGTGGGGAGAGGGAGGGGAGGCCAACAGAGGCCCTGGTGCAACCTCCTCATTTTACGGGTGGGGAAACTGAGGCAAAGAGGAACAGTGGCTTGCTGGAGTTCACAGGCTACTTTGTGGCGAGTTGAGACAAGGACCAAAGCTCTTGGCTCCCAGGCTGATAACTCTATTAAAAAGAAGGATGCTGAGCTACTCGAGCGACAGGATGGAGCCTCTTCATTTCGCACATGGTAATTCATGCACAGTCCTCATTAAATGCATGTTCACTGAATTGGAAAAAAAATGTTGAGACGTGGTCTTGGTACACCCTGACCCTGCCATGGTTACAGAAAGGGATCTTCAAATTGGAAACCTCTCTTTCTATCATTCTTCTACTTCCTCATCTAGAACACAGGCTTCCCAAAGTGAGGTCCTCTATGCTCCATTTTATTAAAATAATATAGTAATAACCTATTGATTAGCTCTTCTATAACAGACAGTGTCCTGAGTACTTTAGATAAATTCTTCCTTGTAATCGTCGCCAAGTCAGAAAGCAGACATTGTTATCCTCATCACAGAGGGGATGGAAGCTCAGAGAAATTAAGCCCAAATCACACAGCTGCATAGTAGTTGTGTGAGGATGTGAGTCCAGATCTGTAGGCTCTGTGCAGGAATACATGTGCAGGAAAGCTTTTTGCAATATAAAAGTTAATTGGGGAAGGTTCCTTGCAACACACCTGCATGGAATTTGACCTGCGTGCGGAGGACAGAGTGGGGGGACTGGCGGGAGACTCTCAGTGGAGAGGGAGCAGTTCTCGTCATCTGGGCAGGCCCCCAGGCTTGCCCACCTGGGCCCCCTGCTTTGAGCAGTTGGCCAGCTCTGTGGGCAGCTCGGAGCCCATGCCTGGCAGGGGCAAGCAGAGCCATGCCAGTGGCCACCCGTGTGAAGCACATGGCGAGGAAGCTGCTGAGCAGAGGGCAGAGGACCAGGCAGGAGGTGCTACAGTGCTGTCGCAATTTTAAAAAGAAAAGAAATAAGCCACAGTGGTTCTTGGCTTTTTTCTTGGCCGAATCCCAATTTGCATCTCATCTGGGAGTCATTTGCATAGGAAGTCCTATCGGTAGCTTTATGAAATAAAATAAATAAAATAAATGGGCCGATGAGGCTGCCAAGCAGACTCCCATAAGCCTGCGCTCTGAGGGGGAGTTATTGCTTTGCAGGGGCCCTCACTGCCAGGCCGGTGCAGTGGGGGAAAGGCAGGGTTCGGGGCACAGGCTCCGGAGGAAGCAGACAGGTCGGGCACGTCTGGACACAACACAAGCAGCCCCGTGTTCCCACCAGGACACAGCTCTGCAGGTTTCTTCAGACTTAAAGTCAGCAGCGTCTTCCCTCCCCATCCCTGCTGGGCTTCCCGGCTGGCTGCTGTGCGTCCCTGCACAGCAGTTCTCAGTGTCGAGTGAGCAGGATGGTCCTGGAAGCTCGCCCCAGTGAAGGCTCCTGGGTCTCCTAGCAGAGCCTGCTGTGGTCTGCCGGGAGGGGAGCCCAGGAATCTGTCACTCTAGCACGCAGCGCGGGGGGAGGGGGCAGCCCTGCTCCACGGTGTGGGCGGCAGGAGCCAGTAAGATGCTGGGTGTTCCCTGCAGGGTGACGGCACAGCCACATACCCCACCAAGCCCCAGCCAGCACACAAAGGTCTTGTGCATCCTCCCCACAGCCTGTGAAGAGGAGGTGACCAACTTCCCAGGACCAGTGAGGGACAGACTCTCAGAGCAGCCAGGATCTGCCAGGGTTACTCAGCCAGGGAGCAGGAGGGTCTGACTGAAAATCTGGTTCTTCGCACGCCAAACCCCACTGCATCTCAGTGGAGATCCTTGCGAACGGAGCCGCAGCGCTACGGGGGGAGCTGCACGGTACCTGGGAGGGAGCAGAGGGTGCAGCCTCGCAGGGGGGTCGCCTGGAGGTCAGGGCAGAGCCACATCCAGCGTCGCACAGGGAGCCAGGGAGGAGCAGGCCACCATCTATGAGTTGACGCCAAAGCCGATGTGACCCCAGCTTGGGTGGGAAGTGGGGGCATCTGCTCCTTTCCTGAGCCCAGTGGGTCTTCTTACACTCAGAGATAGGGGTAAAGGTCATCCAGCTTAAGGTTTTTCTTTTCTTTTAAAGTTCTCCCACTTTCACTAATTGATTTTACCTTCTACCGTCCCTGTGGCAGTCTGGGAGCAAGGAGCACACAGTACTTCAGAGGGCCCAGGACGGCCAGGCTACGGCCCCCCAGGCCAGAGCTGTCTTTGCTGGCCCCACTTTTGCTTTGTTCTGCTTGAGGGCCGTCTGTTGTCACTGTTTGCATAGCCAAGACAGGAATTGTGGCAGTGATGGGTGACCCACAGTAGGCTTCTAAGCCAAGCCTGTTCACCCCGCTCCACGGTGAGGTCAGAGGAGGAGGTGGGGGCCCAGGCCTGGCTAGATGATGCTTGGAGGTGCCTCCCCCTGGGCTGTGTCTCCCCAGCTCTGTCCACCTGGGAGCCTCCAGGGAAGTGGTGCTGAGGGAACAGGTGCTCAGCTGGGTGGGGAGCTCGTGCTTTCCCAGAGCAGAAGTGCAGGTACATGGGAGGGATCTGGTGTGGGGCCTGGGAGCACTGAGGGGCCTGTGGCTTAAGGCTGGGGAGCAGAGGCAGACACCAAACCCCAGGCCAGCAGCTGAACAATCAGATAACAACGTGAGATATATATGGGGGTGTGGGGAGGAGAAAGTAAATTAGGAGTAAATTAGTGTGGTTTTGCTTAGGGAACAGAAAAGCAAACAGGTCCGGAGAAACTAGAACCTAACCCCATCTAGCTGTGTGATCTCAGACAAGCAACTTAATTTCATTGGCCCTCAATTTCCCCTTCTGTGAAATTGGGACCATCACCATCCTAGGAGGAAGCACCCCCAGGGCATCTTCCAGCCCCTGACCTGGGATTGGAGGGGACCTCCTCTGACCTCACTATGGAGGGGGAGGGAGCAGGCTTGCAAGCCTGCTGTGGCTGGACAAAAATAAAATAGCTAAGCGAGTCCCATCCAGATATCAGGAGACTATTTCTCTGATGATACTGAATTTGAATGAGAGGCTAAATACCCTATTTCTTTCTTGGCTAAACAGTCATCATTTTCAATTCAACAGACAACATTTCTTGAGTAGTTATTCTACATCCAGCCCTGTTTTAGGTGCTGTGGGGGATACAATAGGTAAGATACGACTCAGGCCCTTGTTTTCCAAAATTAGAGGCTTGAGAAAAATGAAGGCATCAGAATCTTTTTGTTTTGTTTTTTAAACAGCTTTACTGAAATGAATTCACATACCGTAGAATTTACCTATTTAAAGCGCACAGTTAAGTGGTCTTTGGCATATTCACAGAGTTATGCAAACATCATTGCAATCACTTTTAAAACATTTTTGTCACCCCGTTTGGAAACCCCATCTCTTTAGCTATCACTCCTCAATGCCTCTATTCCTCCCAGCCCCTGGCAACCACTAATGTATAATACTTTCTGTGTCTGTAGGTTTGCCAGTTTTGAACATTTCATATAAATGGAATCATGCAATATATGACCTTTTGTGTCTGGCAGTTTTTCACTTAGCATAATGTTTTCGACGTTTATCCGTATCAGCATGTATCAGACTTCATTCTTTTTTTGTGGCTGAATGATTACATTGTATGGATATACTGCACTTTGTGTGAAGTATGTCATTATTTCATAGACTTGGATTTTTCCCACTTTTTGGCTATTATGAATGATATTGCTATGAACATTCATGTACAAGTTTTTATGTGGACACATGTTTTCAGTTCTCTTGGGTATATACCTAGAAGTAGAATTGCTAATCATATCGTAACTCTGTATTTAATCCTTCGGGGAACTGCAAACCGTTTTCCAAAGTGGCTGCCCCATTTTATACTCCCACCAGCAATGAGGGTTCTAGTTTCTCTACATCTTGTCTCTTGTGGTTTGGATTTGCATTTCCCTAAGGACTAATAACGTTGAGCATCATTTCATGTGCTTTTTGGACATTTATATATCTTCTTTGGAGAACTATTCAGATCTTTTGCCCATTTTTAATTGGGTCATTTGTCTTTGTATTATTAAGTTGTTAAAGTTCTTTCTATATTCTAGATCCAAGTCCCTTATCATAGAGGTGATTTGCAAATATTTTCTCCCACTGGTGGGTTGTCTTTTCACTTTCTTGATGGTGCCCCTTGAAGCAAGACAACTGAGTCTAAACTGCAGAAAGCATCAGTGTTAATTACAATGAAACCTCATTAATTTGGACTCTGGCAATTTGGAATTGATCGGGGAAGAGGTTCAAAGTCTATTCTTTCAACAAACAGTCATTGAGACTGTCTGTGGTCAGGGAGTGTGGCAGGCCCCAGGGATAGACAGGTGAATAGGGCAGAGCCCTGCCTTTGCAGCCCCAGTCTGCTGCGAGCAGAACACGATTGCATCATCCCAGCCGATGGGCTAAGCGCTAATGGCAGAGCTGGTGCTTGGAAGCCCTGGGGAAGGAAGCACTAACTCTGTTAAAAAAGGGTTTCCTAAGCAAATGAGCGATGAAAACTATTTAGGGAAATAAACTGCCTTTGTAAGCCCCTCAGGCCTCCTGATGGCTTTCATTTCTATGGTAACAGAAGATGCAGTGGGCTTGTCCTCCTACCCTCCGAGGAGAGTTGGTTTGGATGCCTTCTGCTGCTCCTTGATGGGCCCAGCACATTTTATCATCTTCAAACCTCATGATAACCTGGTGGGTAAACTGTTACTGTCCCCATTTATAGATGAGGAAACTGTAACTAGGGAAGGTTAGGTGACTTGCCCAAGGGGACAATCATTAATTGCTGGGGTTGGAATTGAGACAGAGGTGTTCTTTTTCCAGCATCATGGAACTCTGTTTTGTGTTTTGGATTCCAGACCTGACTGGATCCCAGCAGTGTAAACTTCATATGGTAGGAATGATGCTATACCCCAGGATGGTAAAGCATCGGCCACCTGCACCACCCAAATGGCATTGGTGGTGCAATGTTGGGTTCTCTGGGCCACACCAGCCTGAGGAATAGTAGATTTGAAGGTATATTTTTATTCATCAAACATATGCTGTGTGCCTACTCTATATACTGTGGCCTCCACCCTCCAGCAGAATTGCTGGGATCCCCGTCCCAGCCTGCTCTCACCCCTCTGTGGATCCCAGTGGCCCCATGTCCATCTCTCTGTCCCGACACTTAAGTCCTGTATGGTGTCCTGATGTGGGTAAAATGTTCCCCAGTCCCCTGTGCCACATTCCACTCTATGGAGAAGGGAACTGCTGCCTTATGTGCTCAGTATCTAAAGACAACCTCTCTCTTGTTTCCACTTGTTCTTTATTGCATGTTCCCTAGAACATGGCTCAGAACTTGGCAGTGTGAGGTCCATGAACCATGCTGGACTCAAAATCCTTCCTCTTCCTGCCAGTTCTTCATAACATCTTAAAGCAAGTTTAAGATCACTGTCTTTTGTCTCTCATGCAAATAGACCCCAATAGTCCTACCCCGTGGATCTTCCAGATTTTCCATGGACCTGCAAAGGACACACAGCTCAGATTCTGATACCAAGACTCCTGGATGTTTTTATTATTTAAGAGGCAGGAAGTAAGTGTGGTAGACCATCAAGGCCCTGAGGCTGGGACACAGATGGAGCTGTTCCTGGCAGATCTCTGCGGGCTTTATACAGCCTGGATAATTCAACTTTCTTGCCACCTTCCCCCCCCACTGCACACGTGCCTGCAGCGGCAGCCCAGCCCAGCCCCTGCTCAGCCTGCCTCCTGCCTGGAGCGCATAGTTCATTGGAGCTGATTTTTCTGCTCTTGAAGGAGGTACAGGATTTCACCCTTGAGTGAGTCGAGTGTAGGCTCATCAGCTCAATGGCCCGTGAGTGTCTTGTCTCATTGATGCAGCGGCAGCATCGGTGAAGCTGCCTCCTCTCTGAGTAGGGTAAGAGACTCTGAGAGGTGGCCTGAGAGGATATTAGAGGCACGCCCTCAACTCCCGGAAGCCACCAGCCTTGCAGAGATACTGACGGATTCCCTGAACCAGATTTCCTCTGGGGAGATAGAAATACAGAGGGCCACCAGGCAGGACACAGTGGTTTTCTCTGCTGCCACGATACCTGCCTTGGGATTTCTGGAAAGTGGTATGGCCTACTGGAAGGAGTGTGGGCTTCTTGCCAAACCTCAGCTTTACCTCTGCCTGGCTGAGTCTTTGGGCAAGTCCTCTATCTTCCCCCTGGCCTCAGGTGCCGTTTCCCTAAAATGTGGGTAACAGCACTGCCTGTCTCTGGGGCTCGGGAGGCAGAGCTATTTAATGTATGGAAAATGCTGCCAAAGATGGTGCGTGGCCCAGGGAGGGCTCAGTAACTATTAATCTCTCTCTCTTGAGAATCTGTCCACCTCCACAGCTATAAAAGGGAGACGAGGGCCCAGGGTCAGGTAGGAAGCAGTGAAAACTCAATCTCCCAGCCCCCCATATTTTATTTTCTTGGATTTCAAAATATGCTTGGGCTCCAGAAAGGAGGAGAGCTGCATTTAAATACTGGTTTTCTGTCATGGGCATGGAGCCACCTGTCCTCCCTCAGTGATTAGAGGGCTGTGGTTAAGTCTCGGTGGCCTGTGGAGGAGAGTTTGGGTCGGGGGACTCCATGGGATTCCTGCCCTCTAGGCTTCTGGAGGCAGGGTCCCTCCACTCCCACCCTGCACTTGATGCGTCCAGAAAACATGAAGGGAACCTGAAACCTCCGGCTTCTCTCTCCTTGGAAGTGCCTCAGTGAGGGACAGACTTTGCACATTCCTTACAGTTTGCAGAGTTGACAATGTGGAGAGTGATGTCATGGCAGCAGAGAGGAATTATGCAGAATCAGTGGCATTCCCAGTGGCCCCCACCTCACCAGAGGAATTATCTCCATAGCCAACAGTACAAGTGTAGGTGATGGCTCTAACTCCCACTGGGCTGGGGTGCCAAGAGGCCCCTAGGTGGCCCCTCTGGATCTGTTTCCCTGGGCATCCCTAAAGGCTCAGCTCAGTGTGGTCTGTACCCCACAAACCACTCTGGGAGCAGGGTGGCACACTGTCAATGCAATAGGACAGTGGGTACAAGGCCCCCCCTTGCCCCCTCCCTTTGACTCTCTGCCTTGCCTCCCCCATCCTGAGGACCTGGGGGGCCCTGTGCCTAACATCTGTGATTCTGGAGCTCTTTAGCAAACTAGTTACTTTATACTGGATGCTTTGGATGTAGTCGTCAAAGGCCCTAAGCCAGTAAGTTTCACATTTTGTTTTCAACTCTAGAGTCTAGTAAGATGTTACTTGGTTTAGAGAAAAGGATACCATCATCAGATAAATTTTCAAAATGCTGCATATGATACTCCCCTCTTAGGGGCTCACGATCAGGGCCCCAGCATGGCCCACCTCCTGTGGCACCCATTGCAGGGTTAGCACTGTAACAGCTTCTCTGGGAAATCCTGAAGTAAAGACAACTGCTTAGATTTGTTTCTTGAGATTACTTGGGTATCATAAGTAGAACTTGTAATAACAATAGCGTGACCATCCATACAGGACGCTGGAGAGAGACATTGCAGAAGGAAGAGAGGGGGTAGCTAAAAATCGCCATCAGCTGTTAATTGGTCTATAATAGGCATAAATAAATTAGAAAGTCTTGGTGCCTTATCTCATAATATCTCATGGGACACTGATATTCCACAAAACACAGTCTGGGAAATGCTGCTCCTTGTGCAAATTAGTCAGCACCTAATTGCCGGGCACTTGGGACACAGTGGAGAACAAGACAAACACGGCCTTAGCTACGGGGAGCGTGGAGATGGGCAAGGCAGGCAGGGATAAACGCAATGATAGATGAGGATGCACCTTACAAAGGGGAGAGGAAGGGGTGGCGCATAGCACAGGGATGTTGCCTGGTCTAGGCAGTCACGGGTGGTCTTCCTATGGCATTGCTGTTGATTTTGAAGCTTGAAAGGTGAGTAATTAGCCAGGCACCGGGTGGGGAGTGGGGAGCTTCCTGGGCAGAAGGAACAGGATGTGCAAATGGCCAGAGTCAAGAGAGGCTTTTGTCTGCAAGTCACAGAAAACCAAACCCAAAGCAGCGAAAACGACAAAAAAAATGAATTGGGCTCCACGATAGGAAGTCTAGAGGCAGGCAGGGGGCGTCAGTGGTGTTAGTTCTGGTGGCTCAGCCATGGCAGCAGGGACTCAGGCTCTTCCCAGTGTCCTCGCTGCACTGTCTACCGCGTCAGCATTGTCCTAAGGTTGGCTCCTCCTCGTACTGTGGGCGATTGGGAGCATTTTTTTTCCTGAGTCTAGCAGGAGAGCAAGAACCGAAGTCCTCTCCCCTCAAGTCTTACTGGGCCGGTTTGGATCACATAAGCACCTTGAACTGATTGCTGTTGTCGGGAAATGCCTGGCTCTCACTGACTTAGTCGGGTTCTTAAAAATCCAAACAAAACATGATACCCACCGTGAGGGAAATGGGATTACTATGATTGACGTAGACCAGAGGTTAGCAGACTTTTCTGTGAAGGACCAGCTAGTAAATATTTTAGGCTTTGTGGGCCATATGGTCTCTGTTACCACTTTTTTTTTTTAACCCAGAATCTTTAAAAAAAATATTTATTGTGTATATTTGAGGTTTACAACATGGTGTTATGGGTACATATAGATAGTAAAATGGTTACTATAGCAAAGCAGATTAACATATCTATCATCTCATACACTTTTTGGGGGGGACAGGAGCAGCTAAAATCTACTTATGTAACAAAATCCCTAATATAATACAATTTAACTTTAGTTCTCATATTGTACTTGTTCATCTCTAAACTTGTTCATCCTACATATCTGCTGTTTTGTAATGTTTGACCTATATCTTCCCATTTCCTCTCTCCACCATCCCTGCCTGTGGTAACCACTGTTTCATTCTCTATCTTTGTGTATTTGAGTTCTTCTTTCTTTTTTTAAAACATGCCACATAGGTTGGGCATGGTGGCTCATGCCTATAATCCCAGCATTTGGGGAGGCCGAGGTGGGAGAATCAGTTGAGGCCAGGAGTTTGAGCCCAGCCTGGGCAACATACTGAGACTCCATCTCTACAAAACATTTAAAAAAATTAGCTGGATGTGGTGGCATGTGCCTATAGTCCCAGCTACTTGGGAGGCTGAGGCAGGAGGATCACTTGAGCCGCCCAGGAGTTTGAGGATACAGTGACCTATGATTGTGCTACTGCACTTCATCCTGGGTGACAGAGTGAGACTCTATCTCTAAAGAAAAGTAAATAAACAAAACATACCATATGTAAGTGAGATCATGTGATATTTTCCTTTCTGTGTCTGACTTATTTCACTTAGCATAATGTCCTCCAGGTCTATCCATGTCGTGGCAAATGGCAGGATCTCCTTAAGGCTGAATAATATTCCATATTATTCCATACACACACACACACACACACACACACACACACACACACACACACACACACCCTTGTACACACACCCCACATTTTCTTTATCTATTCCTCTACTGATAGACATGTAGGTTGTTTTCATATCTTGGCTATTGTGAATAATGCTGCAATGAACATGAGAGAGCAGATATCTTTACAAGGTGGTGATTTCATCTTCTTTGGGTGTGTAACCAGAGGAGGGATTGCTGGGTCATATGACAGTTGTATTTTGAATTTCTTTATGACCCTCCGTACTGTTTTTCGTAATGGCTGTACCAATCTACATTCCCACCAACAGTATACCAGGGTTTCCTTTTCTTTACATCCTCACCAAGACTTGTTATCACTTGTCTTTTTTGTACTAGCTGTCCTTACAGGTGTGAGGTAATATAGTGGTTTTAATTTGTATTTCTCTGATGATTAGTGATGTTGAGCACCTTTTCATTTACCTGTTGGCCATTTGTATGTCTTCTTGGAAGAAATGTCTGTTTGATCATTTGCCCATTTTTAAATTGTTGTTTTTTATTTTTTTCCTGCTATTGAGTTGTAAGAATTCTTTATAAATTTTGGATATTAACCCTTTATCAGATATGTGGTTTACAAATATTTTTCCCAGTCCAGAGGTTGCCGTTTCGTTTTTTGATTATATCTTTTGCTGTGCAGAAGCTTCTTAGTTTGATGTAGTCCCATTTATTTATGTTCACTTTTGTAGCCTGAGATTTTGTTGTGATATCCAAAAAATCATTGCCAAGGTCGATGTCAAAGAACTTTTCCTCTATATTCTTCTCTGGGAATTCTGTGGTTTCAGGTCTTACATTTAGATCTTTTATTCACTTCGTGTTGATTTTTGTGTATGGTGTAAGACAAGGGTCCAATTTCGTCCTTTTGCATATGGGAATCCAGTTTTTTCAGAACGCTTTATTGAAGAGGCTATCCTTTCCCTATTGTGTCCTTTTGCCCTTATTGAAAACTAGCTGACCATATTGGTTATTCTTTCTCTGTATTGCTTTGGCTATTTGGAGTTTTTTCTGGTTCCATATGAATTTTAGGATTTTTTTTATTTCTGTGAAGAATGCCATTGGAATTTTGATAGAGATTGTATTAAATCTGTATATTGCTTTGGGTAGTATGGACATTTTAACAATATTAATTCTTCCCATCCATGAACACGGGATATCTTTCCATTTCTTTGTGTCATCTTCAGTTTCTTTCATCAATGTTTTATAGTTTTTAATATACAGATCTT
Organism: Lemur catta; assembly: GCF_020740605.2. Taxonomy (NCBI): domain Eukaryota; kingdom Metazoa; phylum Chordata; class Mammalia; order Primates; family Lemuridae; genus Lemur; species Lemur catta. Next base: position 19,779,463 of record NC_059134.1, on the reverse strand, counting down.
TCACCTCCTTGGTTAAATTTATTCCTAGATATTTTATTTTTTGATGCTATCATAAATGGGGTTGTTTTCTTGATTTCTTTTACAGCTAAGTTGTCAGTTGTACATAGAAATGCTACTGATTTATGTTTGTTTATCATATGTTTATTCTCTATCCTGAAACTTTACTGAATTCATCTATTAGTTATAACAGCCTTTTGTGGAATCTTTGGGGTTTTCTACATATAGGATCATGTCATCTGTAAATAGAGATAATTTTCTTTTTCCTTTTTGATTTGGATCCCTTTTGTTTCTTTTTCTTGTCTGATTGCTCTGGCTAGTACTTTCAGTAGTATGCTGAATAGAAGTTGCCAGAGTGGGCATTCCTGTCTTGTACTGGATCTTAGTGGAAAAGCTTTCATTTGTTCCCCATTGATTATGATGTTAGCTATGGGTTTTTCATAAATGGCCTTTATTATGTTGAGGAACTTTTCTTCTATACCTAAACTATTGAGAATTTTTATCAATTAAAGTATGCTAAACTTTGTCAAATGCTTTCTCTGCATCAATTGAGATGATCATGTGGTTTTGATTTTTCATTCTGTTAATGTGATGTGTTTACATTGATTTGTGTTGCATGTCAAGTATAAATCCCACTTGGTCATGGTGTATAATGTTGTTGATGTGCTGTTGAATTCAGTTTGCTAATATTTTATTGAGGTTTTTTGCATCAATGTTCATCAGAGATATTGGCCTGTAGTTTTCTTTTCTTGCAGTGTCTTTGTCTGCCTTAGGTATTGAGGTGATACTAGTCTTGTAAAATGTGTTTGGCAATATTCCCTCTAGCTCTATTTTTTGGAAGAGTTTAAGAAGTACTGGTAGTAACTCTTCTTTGAATGTTTGGTGGAATTCAGCTGTGAAGCCATCTGGTCCTGGGCTTTTCTTTGTTGGAAGGTTTTTAATTACTTCAATTTCTTTAGTTATTGGTCTGTTCAAGCTTTCCATTTCTTTCTGATTCAATCTTGGTAGGTAATATTTTTCTAGGAATTTTTCTATTTCGTCTATGTTATCCCATTTGTTGGTATATAATTGCTCATAATAGTCCTTTATGATCCTTTTTATTCTGAGGCATTACAACTTCTTAACTTTGCCATTGTAGCACAAAAGTAGCTATAGTCAATGCATAAATGAATGAGCATGGCTGTGTTCCAATAAAACTTTATTAATATTAATATTTTAATTTGATATAATTTTCATGTGTCATGAAATATTCCTTTAAAACGTTTTTTTTCCAACCATCAAAAAGTATAAAAATAATTCTTAACTTGCAGACCATACCAAACACGCACAACAAAGTGAAAAGCAGGTGGCAGGCTAGATTTGGCCCATGGATCATAGTTTGCTGACCTCTGACTTAGACTAATAAGATCTCATTCTTGGAGCAGAGTTTTAATCCCTAAACTACATTGCTGTTGTACAATGAGGGAGGGGTGCAATGAATTGGGAGTCAACTTTAGTGTGATCAACTGACAGCCTGGTGCTTTTGAGGGTCTGCAAGAAGTATAGGGTGGCTGAACTGTGGACAGTGAGGAGTACATCTGTGTGAATGTCCGTGGTGGACAAAGGCTCCACCAACAGTTCACAAGCATTACTTCTCTTCCCCTTGCCTGGACACTGCTATGACTCCCTTCAGCTTAACCAATATATTATGTAATTAATTCTTGAAAATGGTGGCAATGGGCTGAGGAATGTCCCTTTCACTTCCAGGTAACACCCACACCCATGTATTTTAGCAGGGTCTTCCTGAAAACAAGGCTGCCACTTTTGTTGCTAGACCCAAAGGAGTACCTACAATTAGTCAGTTAGTCAGTAAGTAGTCACTGAAACACTCACTAGGTTTGCAGCCCCCCTGGGTGCAATATGGAAACAGAAGGAATAGAATGATCCTTCTTTATAGTTGAGGCATGGTGTACAAAACAAACACACACAAATCTTCCCAAATCCTACAGCACAGTGCTGACTGGGCGACAGTGGCATGATAAAACGACCTTAACTTCCAGCATCTGTTTATGCCACACAGTGAAAGTTAATGAGGGCTGACCCTCAGCAAAACTGGGAAGTCAACCAAAGTTCAGCTTCTGGCTCCAGCCATCCTTTCTGAAAACATTTCCCTCTTTTCGTGGCAAACTGTTTCCCAGTCCCATCACTGTACCAGGCCCTGTCTCTTCTCTGACCTTGCTCCAGTCTTTATAAACAAGAAGGCTCTGCCATTGGCCGGTCCCACTGGAGACTGGCTGACAGGGTATGCTTTGTTTTGCATGAATTTCAGGGTTTCCTTTACATGCATTTTGCATATATATTTTGATATTTTTTGCCTAATTTTGTATTTTATGCAATGAGACTTTTGTCTCTGGGACAGTGCTGTGGTCTGAATGTTTGCACTCAGCCCCTCCAATTCATACGTTAAAACCTAACCCCTAGTGCGATGGTATTAGGAAGTGAGCGTGGTTAGGTCATGAGGGCAGAGCCCTCCTAAGTGAGATTAATGCCATACAAACGAGGTCCCAGAGAACTGCCTTGCTGCTTCCTCTCTGTGAAGAATGAGCCAGAAGGCACCTTCTATGAATGAGAAAGTGGGCCCTCACCAGACACTGAATCGGCCAACACTTTGATTGTGGACTTCTCAGCCTCCAGAACTGTGAGAAATACATTTCTCTTGTTTATAAGTCACCCAGTTTATGGTATTTTGTTATAGCAGCCCAAACGGACTAATACAGAAAATTGGCAGCAAGAAGTGGTGGTGCTGCTGTAACGAATGCCTCAAATGTGGAGGAGGCTTTGGAACTGGGTAACGGGTAGAAGCTGGGAGAGCTTTGAGGCACGTGCTAGAAACAGACACCATCGTGAATGGACTGTTAAGGCGAGCCAGGTGACGGCTCAGAAGAGGAGAGCTGTAGAGAGAACATCCGTCTTTTTAGAGATTACCTAGGTGGTCATGAACAGAATGTTGATGGGAATACGGAAGATAAAGGCCATTCTGATGAAGCTGCAGACAGAAATGAGAAATATGTTCTTAGACAATGGAGGAAAGGCCATCCTTGTTATAAAGAGGCAAAGAATGCGGCTGAATTGTGTTTGTGTTCTGATACTTTCTGGAAGGCATAACTTGTGAGCCATGAAGTTGGATATTTTGGCTGAGGAAATTTCTAAGCAAAGTGTTGAAGGTGCAGCGTGGCTTTTTTCTGAGTGCTTATAGTAAAATTTGAGAAGGAAAAAACAAATTAAAGACAGAACATATCATCAAAGGGGAGGCAGAACTTTAAAGATTTAGAAAATTCTCAACCTATCCATGTTGTAGAGAATGAGAAAGCATGGTGGAGAGAATACCAAGGATGTAGCCAGGTGACTGTTTGATAAAGAGATTGGTGTGGATCCACCATTTCAATGGAATTCAGGACTTATTCTACAAGACAGTGGAAGAATGACCACAATGGCACTTCAGAGATCATTAGGGCTTGCCTTGATCACTTCAGCTGCCCCAGGTGTGGCTCAAGTGAGCCTCAGTGTGCGGGGGCATAGCTGCCTGCACCTAGATTTCATAGGATGCCCCAGAGAGCTGCAAGGCTCAGGCAGAAAACTGCTGCAGGGGGAGAATCACCATGGAGAACCCCTAGTTGGGCAATGCACACTGGAGCCATGGGGGCAGGACTGCCGTCTTGATCCCAGACCAGAAGAGCCACTGGCATGCAATTCTGGTCTGGAAGAGCTGCAGACATGTGACTCCAACCTGAAAGAGCTGTAATGGGGGTTGTACCTAAAAAAGCTGTGGGGCAGGGCCACCCAGGGGTTTGGGGGCCCATCCTCTGCCCCAGAGTGTCTGGAATGCAGGAACTCCACCCCAGTGGGCCTAGAGGGTACAGCCTCTAGTCAAAGAAGACTGTTGTCTTTGTTTGTTCTTGCTGCTATAACAAAATGCCTTAGACTGGGTAATTTATAAAGAATAGAAATTTATTTCTCATAGTTCTAGAGGCTGGCAAGTTCAAGATGACAGAGCCAGCAGATTCATTGTCTGATGGGGGCCTATTCCATGGATGGCATTTTCTCGTGGCATCCTCATATGGTTAAAAATGCAGAAGGGACAAACACTGTGTCCTCACATGCCAGAGGAGTGGAAAGGGCAAAAGAGAAAGGCAGCTCGTTGAAGACTCTTTTATACGGGCACTAATCCGATTCACAAGGGTGGAGCCCTGGTGATCTCATCACATCCCAAAGGCCCTACTTTCTAATACCATTGCCTTGGTGATTAGGTTTTGAGTATGAATTTTAGAGGGGCACATACATTCAAGCCATAGCAATTATTTTTGAGCCTCAAGGTTTTGGACTTGCTTGGGACCTGTTACCCCTTTCTTCTTTCCTATTTCTCCATTATGGATGGGAATGTCTATCTTATGCCTGTCCCAGTGTTGCACTGTGGAAGCACATGTTTGCTTTCTGAGATTCACAGCTGGAGAGCAATTTGCCTCAGTATGAATCTTACCTTGAGTTTCACCCACGTCTGATTGAGATGATATTTAGATAAGACTTTGGACTTAGACTTTAGAATTGATGCTGAAATGAGTTTAGACTTTTAGGGCTATTGGGATGGAATGAGTATATTTTGTATATGAGGACATGAATTTTGGGGGGCCAGGGTCTGAATGTTTGTGTCCCTGCAAAATTCCTATGTTGAAACCTAGTGACCAGTGTGACAGTATTTGGAAGTGGGGCCTTTAGGAAGTGATTAGGTTGTGAGAGCAGAGCCTTCATGAATGGGATTAGTATCCCAGAGAGCTCTCTTGTCTCTTCCACCATGTGAGGACCCAGCGAGAAGGTGCCACCTATGAACCAGAAACTGGCCCTCATCAGACCCTGAATCTGCCAGCACCTTGATTTTGGAATTCCCAGCCTCCAGGACTGTGAGAAATAAATTTATGTAGTTTAAAAGCCACCCAATTTAAGATATTTTGTTAGAGCAGCCCGAACAGAGTAACACATGCAGAGAATTTCATGCCAAAGTAAACATGTAGCAGGGCTGATTTGGAGCTGGGAGAGAAAAAGGGCAGAATCATGGTGACATTAACTTATATTTAGCCTTCACTTAATGGTTCACAGAGTACATACATGCATTGTTTCTCACAAAACCATATGGGATAGTAGGGCTACACTAATCCTATCACCATCGTACCCATTTTCTGGGTAAAGAAACTGAGGCTCAGAGAGACTGGCTCTCCCAGAGTTGCACCATAGCTAGTATTGGTAGAACAGAGAGTTGACTGTATCACTGAGCCGTGCTGTCCCCTCCCCAGCCCTGGGCCATCCTCACCTCTAGTCCTGCTCCTCAAGGCTGCCGTGAAGATAAATCTAACTTGGAACTTGTACAAGCAACTGATTCACCTAAATGATCCTACGATTGACTGGGCTATACTATTGAAGATTCTTTTTCTTTGTTTTTTTCTATGAGCTCCTGGGGGTGGTGATAATAAATTAGTATTGTTTCATTGCTGGCTTCTGTTCATTAATGTATTTAAGCAGCATTTTTTGAGGACCTACCACATCCTGGGCTTTGTGCTAAGCCCTAGGGCTGCCAAGAGGAGAACTACTGTGTTTTCCCCATCCTCTGTCACCCTGCAGTGACTAAGGGCCAGGGTGGAGATTAGGAAACAGTCGATCATGGGGAAGGGCATCCAACCCAGGCTGGGGAGGCCAAGAAAGGAGTTGGTCCAGAGGCTTGAACTGGGTTGGTAGGTGAGGACAGGTAATTAGGGGAAATACAGTCGAAAGAAGGTGTGTGTGTGTGTGTGTGTGTGTGTGTGTGTGTGTGTATGTGTGTGTGTTACATGGGAGAAATGAGAACATTTTATATTCTGGGGCAAACGAGAAAGGAGAAGGTGGAGTTACGCAAGAGAGGGCATGGGAAGAGGCAGGAAGGGATGGGATCTAGAACATTGTTGGAAGGATTGGCCTTACCCGGGTGAGGGTACTTCTGCTCTGGGACAGGTGGGAAAGTGAGTGTACAAGTGCTGATCCATTCATTCACTCATGTAGTCATCTAGTCATATTAACTCATGAAACATTTATTGAGTGCTGTGATGTGCCCGCATCACACGTGCCAGGATATAAAGTTGAAAATAATAAGTTCAGAACATATTTGCTGAGGATCTATCTGCTGAGTACTAGTCCAATAGTAATAGCAGTATGTATTGAGAGTTGATTAGGTGTCTCCTTTTGTTTGAAAATCTTTGCATGTATTATGTTATTTAATCTTCTTAACAGTAGATACTAATGTTATCACTGTGTTTAGATGGGTAAACTGAGACATAGAGATTAGGTAACCTGCCCGAGGTCACACAGCTAGTGATGGCAGAGACAGGCTTTGCGTCCAGTCAGCCTGTGCTCTGAAGCCCATGCTTGTCACCCCTGAACACACTGTCCCAAGAAGCCTATAGGCCCAGTGGGGCAGACAGATGAGCAGACAAATGGTTAAAATACAGCATATTCCTATTTCTAACACTACGGTTGACTAGATAATCTGAAAACTCCTCTCCTATAAAATACCAGTACGTGCTGGATAAATGTAACAACAAGCCTTTTCGAGAAGCCAGCTGAGCAGGGAGGAAAGGAAGGAAAACCACCAGGGACAAAAAATGAAGAGAAAGCTGAAACCCAGGAGGTAAGCACGTGAACTGACGCTGTGGCAGCTTGCAGTGGGGAAGTGTGGGTGTCACCACTCACGGGACTCAAGGGATTGGGATTTTACTGCCTAAGAAGAGATAGGAGGCGAGGCCTTGGAACCGAGTAAGGTGAGAGGTAGAATTGAGAACCCCACATAAAGGCGAGGCATTCAAGGCCGTGCCCTCAGTGAAATGGGAACTGGGAAATAGGCCACTCACAGGTTCAAAGTGATAACCGGGGCTCTGAGATAGGAAAAACAGTCCCCCTGAGACTTTACAACCATGGGGCACCCTTAAAGGGTTTGAGGCTTAAATTTATACTCCCTGCTGATCCCAGAATAACCAAGCTGAAACATCAGTATAGAAAGTGGCCACCGGCTGGTAATGCTCCTGAGGTTTCTGACAGAAGCAAAACAAAACCCTCACATGGATAAACCCTCAACCCCAGCCACAAAGGATTCCCACAGATAAAGCCTCACTGAAGATGAGCTCACAACCCAAAGTTACAAAAACAACCATAGCAAAGAGGAAAGCAACGTTCCATGAATGAGAGTCAGCAGATGCAACAGACATCAGGATTAGACCCTCAGTAAGTACAGCTAAGGGAACTGTGGGATCGAGCCAATCACAGCACCACCTGGTTGTCTTCACGCTGGAAGGATGCTCAGGGTCTTCTAAGAGAAGGAGCTCTGCCTGGAGGAGTCGGGAAGGCCTCACCCTGCTCACGTTTGAGCGTAGACTGAAAGATCAGTGGGAGCATGCCAGCGGGATTGCTAGGGAGGTAGCCTTAGGGTTAGAGGGCTGAGTATTAGGGTTCTCCAGAGAAACAGAACCAATAATGTGGGGGGAGGGGGGCTGTGGATTAAGGAATTAGCTCATGCGATTGTGGAGGCTGGCAAGTCCGAGACTCAGGGAAGATTAATGTTGCGGGTCGGGTCGGAATTCCTTCTTCCCCAGGGACCTCAGTCTTTTTTCTCTTAAGACCTTCAACTCATTGGATGAGGCCCACCCACGTTGTGGAGGTCATCTGCTTTACCCAAAGTCTACTGATTTAAATGTTAATCATATCTAAAACATACCTTCCGAGCAACGTCTAGACTGGTGTTTAACCAAACATCCAGGCACTGTAGCCTAACCAAGGTGACATAACCATCACGAAATGGGACCTGACAGTCTGTATTCCGCCCGTGAACAGGAAGCAAGGTAGTCTGCTGAGGGTGAGGATGTCAGGCGTGGCTGGGAGGCTGGGGAGAGTGGGGACTCAGAGCTGGTAATGCTGGGTCTGTGGGGGCCCAGCTGAGGCTGGGTGGGTGAGTGAATGCATGCATGAATGAATAGAAACCTCAATGACAACAGGGATCCTGCTGATGCCACACAGGTGACACCCCTGCCACTGAGGCAGGAGAGGAGATAAAGATGGAACCAAGTGCAGAGAGGCGTGTGGATGGGAGCAGGAGGATGGGGCACCCAGCGGTCCTTCTTTCCTTCCGTTCCTCTGCCCTTGGCATCCCAGTTTATGTTTTCAGCACTTCTAACTTCATCTGAGTTGGCATTTAAGGAGGACCTTGTGACACGGCCCCTCCTTATCTGATGTCCTGGAATGCATCCCTGGACCTGTGCGTTTCTTCTGCCTCTGGTCTGCTGGTGAGCCCACAGCTCCAGCTGTTGAGAATCTGCCATCAGCTGAAGAATCTGGACTCACACACATGCAACCACACACAAGCCATACAAGAGAGCGCCACTAAGTGGCGAGATGTGTGATGAGAGGATGGAGGAGGAAGTGCCTGAGAGATGCAGCTGGGGTCGGGTGCAAGAGGCCTGGGAATTAGACAGCCTGGGTTCTAGTCCCAACTCTCCCCTTTCTGATGTGACTCGGGAAAAACTAGGGCTACTAGTCCCTGCCCCTCAGACCTCACAAGGTTACCCTAGGATCTGACACATTCATGAATATGGACATGCTTGGAAAGTACAGGACATGACAATAAGGACAGGTCCTATTTGGGGATGGCTACTACATGCATGGGACAAAGAAAAAGGGAATTGACAGTGGCTGGTGGGGGGGGGTGGGCACGAGACTCTTACATATTGTCGCCACAGGAAGACCTTTACCAATCAATACCTGAGCCTGTGGTGGGCACTTTCTATACAATTTCTTATTTAAACTTGATGAGAACTCTTGGTTCAGACCAATTAAGTAACCTGCCTAAGGGCAACAACGAAAAGGTAGCGTGCAATTGCAATTCAGGAGTGCCCGACTCCCAGCCCCATGGTCTCCCCACTACATGGTGCTGCCTCGTGGGGTATTTGTAAGATGTTATCACCGGGGTTAGGCCGAGCCCTTTTCTGTCACTAGAACCTGCCCTGGCAGGCTGCACCGTGTAATGGCTTGTTGGGAAGACCTCCCTGAGAAGGCATCTCTCAGTTTGACTGAGGACCTGGGCACCCAGGGCCTTCTTTCGAGTGTTAATAACACTTAATAAACGTGGCAGAGAAAGGTCAGCCTCTGAGTATTGTGCCAACAAGAGATAAACCTGCCCTGAAACATCTGCTCTCTGTTATTGTTGTGCAGACGCGGCTGCAATGTCCTCTGATTAGTTCATGAATTAAGGGGAGGGAGGCAATAAAACAGACTGCGTGCTCACATCTCTACCGCACCTCTGAGACCCCGCCGGCCGGAGCGCCAGGTTGGAGGGAGCTGCTGCCCGGGAGCCGGAGGGAGGGCTGTGCCTGCCCTGGCTCAGGGGGAAGCTGAGTTCCAGGTGTTCTTCCCACCTGCTGGGCTTTGGAGAGGAGTTGGAGCTCCCCATCTTTTTGCCTGACCTCATTAGGAAGCTCTGATTAATTGCTTTTGAAGAAGGGACGGCTCCCACCTCTACTGCAATCTTTGTCCCAAAGGCAGGCGGTTGCTGGATGTTCTTAGAGGGGAACTGGGCTGTAACTGTGATCTATCTCGGGGTAAGAAACTTACCAGCTTAAAACAACCACCGTTTATTCTCTCACACAGTTTCTGAGGGTCAGGAATCTGGGAGCTGCTTAGCAGGGTGTTTCTGGCTCAAGGTCTCTCGCAAGGTTACAGTCAAGCCCTTGGCCGAGGCTACAGTCCCAAGGCTCAGCTGGGGCTGGAAAGTCCACTTCCAGACTCGCTCAGGTGGCTGTCAACAGGCCTGTGTTCCCTGCCAGCTGTGGCTGGAGGCGTGAGCCGCTGGCGGTGTGGGTCTCTCCAGGGCGCTGCGCACAACGGGGCAGCTTGCTTCCCCCCAGTGAGAGGTAAGAGGGAGACAAGGCCCCTAAGATGGAAGTGGCAGTGTCAGAAGCAACATCCCAGGACTTCTGCCATATGCTCTTGGTCAGATCCGCCCCCGTATGTGTCGGGGGACTACGAGGCAGTGTGCATGCCAGGAGGCTGAGGTCACTGGGCCATCTTGGGGGCTGGCTACTGCATAGGCCCAGCAGGAACCTGTGCTAGTCACGTAGGGAGCTAGAAACGTCACCTGGGGGTCTGCCTCCAGTTCTAAAAATACTGATACAGGTTTCCCCAGCAGTACCTTTGGGGTAAAGTTCAATCCTTTAAATGGCTTAAGGGGACCTTCACAGCCCACCCCAATATCTTGAGCCTCCTTTTATGCTCTTGTCTCCAGTCACCCCGGATCCCGGCTCTGCAGACAATTTGTTTTCATTTCTCTGTGCCTGTGGACCTGAGATTTTCCTTCTCCAGCCAGGAGGTTTCTATCTCATAACCCAGTTGAGCCATCTCCTATTCTGTGAAACCTTCCCAGGCAACTCCCCGCTAGGAAGGGGCTCTGCCGGGCCTCTGAGATCACCTTGTACCTCTGCTGCAGCCCTGGTTCACTCTCATGTGGCAGGTGTCGCGTGAGTGCCCACCATGTGACAGACTCTGTGCTCAGCAGTGAACAAAACAGACAAAATCCCTGCCCCCAAGGATGTGCCTTAGCGGGACTGACAGACAGACCCATGAGATGGAAATGTGTTGATAAGAGCTAGGGACAAAAGGACAGAAACAAAGTGGGGCAGGGGAAGGGTGAGTGGGCTGGTGGGGGCTGGGGTGGGGCAGGGACTGTTTCCTACCCTGAACTTGGGGGAGGCTTTGCTGCCCGGGTGACATGAAGCAGAGACGGAGGAGGTGAGGCACTGAACCCAGAGGATATCTGGGGACAGTGTCCAGAGCCCATCGTGTGCTCAATTATTTGCTATTGTTGCCACCCAAGTCTGTAAGCTCCTCCAGGGTAGGGACTGTGAATACCTCAATGGTGTCAATTTCATGCCAGTTTTGTGTCCCCGCTGCTCAGCATGTGGTAGAAGCCTGACGAATGAGGCATGTCCCTTTGATGCGCGGGAGCTGTAAAGTGTCCGAGAGAAACGGGATCGGAGCCCCAGCCCACTGCCAGAGACGCCAGGAGCCTGACTGGGGGAGAAAAACAAGAGCAGATAAATTTGTTTTGTGGATTAAGGACTCGCTCCATATACAGCCCTATGTTTTATAGACAGGAATGAGAAGAAAGTGAATTTAAATAAAGACTTTAGTCTGTATTTAATGATGCAGTTATTAGGCCGCATTTGGCAATGCATCACCTGACATAAACTTTTAAAATCAGCTTTTTCCAACACTAAATTACCCTTTGGGTCTGCCAACTCTAATGATAAATAAAGCAAGAGTTGACTTCATTACCATCAGATTCATGGAGTGGGTTACCATTTGGTAGATGAACTAGCTTTGGATGCTGAGAAGCGAAGGCCACTAAATGGCAGATTCTGATGGAGAATCCAGGGCTGGAGTTGCGTTTGCAGCCAAGTTCATTACACAGGGGTCGATGAGCCCTACTGAATCAATGGGACCTCAGCTCCCTCCACATTCTTGGAGCAGGGCAGCTGTGGTTGCCCTTGTTTGGCTCGGGCAGCTGCAAAGCACCAGCCAACGAGGAGGCAGGGGTGGGAGAAGGAGCTGACTCAGGAGAGGTGGTGTGAGGTGCGTCTGTGAGTCAAGGGGTTGCGGAACCTCTCTCAGGCTCAGGGGTGGGCTCCCCATCTCAGGCCCCTGTGCTCCCAGCATTCCCCAGGAACCCTGGCCGTAGCCCTTAGGCAGGGCCTGTCCAGCCCCTGCGTGGGAAGCACCTTTACTACTGGCCTGTCGGGCTGGGGAGCTGAGTGCTGGTTTAGGGGAGCAGGTGCAGCAAGACCTCAAGTGTGTGTTCCTTCATGCGTGAGGGGCAGGGCTGCGAGAAAGCAGTGATGGACTGGACATGCCTCTTCCCTGTCCCCTGAGAAATCCCTCGGAAGCGTGAGTACTGAGTCAGAGAGGAGGACCTCAGGGGTGGTGGTACGCAAGGCCTTGTGTGAGCCAGGAGGAAGGAGGGTGACGGGAGAAGCTTCCATAGGCCACGTCTCTCCTTACCCTGCAAAGCCCAAGCAGTGTGAGCTGCTCAGGAGCTGGGCAAAGGACAGCTGGAGGGTAGGTCCATTGAGAGGGAAGACCGTTCCAGAAAAGCGTCCCCTTTAAATTGCAAGTTCCCTGGTTGGGGTGGTGGTGGAGGAAGAAAGTAGATTGGGCAAGTAATTAGCTGATTTCTAGCCAGGGGCAAGAAGACCTGGTGCCACACATCTCCAACCAGACCATTAGAACAAGGAGGTGGCTGCATGTCCCAGTGGTGGGAGCCTGAGCCCAGAAGTCACCCAGACCTGGATTCAAAGTAGTGAACTTGGTCAGGTGGTTTGAGGACTTTATTTTCTTTGTTAGCATCTGTAAAATAATAATGATGATGATGATAATAATGCCCACCACAGAAGGTAGAAAATGTTGGTTTTTCCCTCTTCCCCAAAATCATGAGACAGGAATCTTCCTCAAATGGAATAATCGTTTCTCTCCTCCCCTCCTCTCCTCTTTCCTTTCTCCCTACCAGCCAGCTAGTATTTATACAGCACTTAGCACCCAAAAGGTGATTTACTGTACAGAACATTCTACATGAAGCACTGTGATATACTGGACAGGGTGTTGGGAGTAGAGCAAAAAATATGATTTTTAGTTTTAATCCCTCAACACATCTTCTCTGTGTCCTTGAGTAGATTTAATTTAGGGGGCTTCTGAATACTCACCTATAAAATGAGAACAATACTATTTTACTGTAATCTCCTAGATTATTAGAAAATACAAATGAGATAAGGTGTGTGCAAATGCTTTGTAAACGTTTTTTTGCATTTTAAAATTATTTTCAATTGTGGTAAAGTGCACATAAAATTTACCATCTTAACCATTTTTAAGTGTACAGTTCGGTAGTGTTAAGTATGTTCATATTGTTGTACAACCATCACCACCATCCATCTCCAGAACTCTTTCCATCTTGCAAAACTGAAACTCTGTAGCTATTAAATAGTAACTCTCCATTCCCCCAACCCCTCAGCCCCTGGGAACATCTTTCTACTTTCTGTCTTCATAATTTGACTACTCTAATTTCCTCATGCAAATGGAATCATACAATCTTTGTGCCTGGCTTATTTCACTTAGCATAATGTCCTCAAGCCTCATTCATGTTGTAGCATGTGTCAGAATTTCCGTCCTTTGTAAGGCTGAATAATATTCTGTTGTACGTATGTATTTTGTTCATTCATTCCTTGATGGGCACTTGGATTCCACTTGTAGCTATTGCAAATAACGCTGCTATGAGCATGGGTGTACACATATCAATTTGAGGTCCTGCTTTGAGTTCTTTTGGATATGTATCCAGAAATGGGATTGCTGAATCATATGGTAATTCTATTTCTAACTGTTTAAGGATTCACCATACTGTTTCCTATAGTGGCTGCACCATTTTATGTTCCCACCAGCAGGGCACAAGGGTTCCAATGTCTCCACCTCTTTCACCAACACTTATTATTTTCTGTTTTCTTATTTCTCTCTGTGTGTGTGTGTGTGTGTGTGTGTGTGTGTGTGTGTGTGTGTTTGGTAATAGCCCTCCTAGTGTGTGAGGTGAAAAAAAGGTGTGATATTAGTGATTCATACAAGTCATTGATTTAATGCTATGGAGGGACTGAGTCAGAAACTGTGGGCGTGGGGCCCGGCAGTCTGTTTCAACAAACCCTCTAAGGGACAGTGATGCACCTGCACGTTGGCAGGAGGAATGGAAGCAGATGGAGCTGGGGGCAGGCGGGGCAGGACTGTGGAGGCCTGGCCCCAGGTTAGGGAGTCGGGGATACGTTTATAGCCCTCCAGGACTGCCTGTTGCACCTTGACTAAGACTGAGCTTCTCGCCACAGCCCCTGGGGCCATGTGACCACCTCTCCCCGACTCCACCCCTTTGTCAGTTCTTCCCCTCACCCACTACACTCCAGCCGAACTCCAGCACCTCCAAGCTCTTTCTTACCTTGTTCCTCCAACTCAGAACGTTCTTCCACTCTCTCCCATGGCTTCTTCCTCCTCCTGATTTGGGTCCCAGCTCGGGTGGTGGCTCATTAGGGACACCCCTTCCCTGACCACCCTCCGTCATTCTTTCATGCTTCCCTATTTTCTTTTTCGTGTACACTTCTTGCTACCTGAAATTATCCTGTATTTATTTCTCTATATGTTTATTTTCTACTTCCCACAGCTAGAGCATAAAACCCTAGTGTCTGGGTCTCTGTCCTGTGACCAGTGCTTGGAACAAAGCCTGGCACATGTTAGGTGGCCAATATTATTTTTTTATCCAGCGTACACTGGGATGCTTTGGAGTAGTTGTGAACAGTGAAGTGACACCATACGGTGGAGCCTGTTGGAGGTTCCTCTCGTGGCTGTGTGTAGCGAGCGGTGGAGCAGGAAGGCTCTGGAAAGGAGGGAAACTGTTAGGGGCAAGAGTCGAGTTGTAAAATGGAAAGGGCCTAGACCAGTGATTCTAAACTGGGGCGATTTACTCCCTACCAGCCACCCAGGTGACATCTGGCAAGATCCAGAGGGGAGGCATTTTTAGTCGTCACACCTGGAGAAGGTGCTACTGGCACCTGCCGTGTCCTTACGTGGCAGAAGGCAGACAGGCAAGCTAGCCCAGTGCTGCATGGACCCTCTTTTTTGTTCTTCTGAGACAGGGTCTCCCTCTGTCACCCAGGCTGGAGTGCAGTGGTGTGACCATAGCCCACTGTAACCTCTAACTCCTGGCCTCCAGCGATCCTCCCTCCTTGGCCTCCCAAAGTGCTGGAATTACAGACATTAGCCCCCATGTCACCCACGCCAAGCCTCTTTTATAAGGACCTCCATCCCACTCATGAGGGAAGAGCCCTCGTGGCCTAATCACCTCTTAAGGGTCCCACCTATGAACGTGATCACATTGGCAACACCTGAATATTGAAGGGGACACATTCCAACCATCCCACCAGGGATGACACTGAGTTTCCTACAGTGCACAGAGCAGCCCCCACGGCACAGAGTCATCCAGCCCCAAGTACCAGTGGTGCTGAGCTTGAGACACCCGCTCTCCAAACTAGGGTGACTGGTGTGTGAACAGAGAGCAAAAAAAAAAACAAAAACAAAAACCAGCTGTTTCCTGGTCATCAGAGTAAGATTTGTCCCTATCTGTGCCTACAGTTGTGACTTTAACTCTTTTTGGCGACAGAGTCGGAAGACCCCGAGAACGAGAAGTTCCTCTAAGGTTTTTGTGTCTTCCTCCGTCCTTGGCGCAGCCTACGCTGTCTCACTAATCCTGTCTTCTTTGTCCTCCCGCTGTCCTCCCTTCGTTTTCTTCTCTCCTGCCATCCTCTTCCTCCTTCCCTGACCCCTTCCCTTCCCTCCTGCCTTCCTCCTGCTCTTCCTGCCCCCTCTGCTCCCTCCCTCCCTCTCTCTCCTTTAACTGCCCATTATGAAGATTGGAAGTTTAGTGAGTTTATGGTCTCGGTCCTTAATTTTTAAAGTGTGTAATTGCGTGGGCTACACTAAATTACATTTACTAGGTCTTTACTTTTGTGGCATATGGCGTCTGAATGGGACTGCTTTTCATCCCCTGCAGTTATTGATCTCTCTCTCTCCCCTGGTCCCTCTATGCATTTTGAATATTCTGGCAACAGCCACCTAAGCATCTCTTTCATCCAACGGCTCTAGAGGAAACTCATCCAGCAAAAGTCAGTTTACCCAGGAGGAAGACCAGGGCCGGGCGTGCTGGACTCCGCCGCAGAGCCATAGTGACACCCCTCCTCCCAGCCTGCTCCCTCCCACTGGGCTGACCTGCTGGGCCCTGGTGTGCCCAGGGCCCTGTCCCTTCCCCAAGGGGCCACCCACCCCCTTCTCATTATCCCCCTGCAGAGCACCATGCAAGTGATTCCCAGGGATGGTCCTGAGGTGCCTATGTACACCAGGTCAATATGCAGGTTAGTTGCAAGGAAAATGTGATGTATAATATGTGTTTTTTGAGGGAGGACAGACCTGAGAGGTGTTCGTTCGGGTGGAGTGTGGTGCTGAGACTTCTGCAGACCACAAGGGAGGCAGTGCGGCAGGGAAGACCCGCCTCCGGCAGGCACCAAAGCTGCCTTCTACATGTGCCCTCTGCTAGGGCCTTGCCTGTCTCGCAGCACGGAGAACAGCGACTGTCGCTACGAATCTCTTCCCTTCCACCTTAGGAAAAGGGCAAGAGAGAAACGATGACAGATTATCGGAATAGTTTCTGAATGAATGAACACACGAATATTCCGTTCTTGTCCCACGGTGGGCCCTAGCTCAGACACTCCAAACCCCAGTGTCCTGCTGGATAAACATCCCATGCCGTTTTCCGGCTCTTTCCCTGGGGGAGGATGACAATGAATAAAAAGATCCATTACTTATGCTTTGATCTCCTGGGAAGAGAGACCCGTAACTCCAAGGTGGAAACTATCAAAGTAATGGCCTTTCAGATTTTTCTAGCCACATTTTTGCAAAGAACTCAAAGCAGTTCTAATCTGTCATTTTCTCTGGCTTGCCCTTTTCTTTGGGGTGGGAGGAGATTTGCATGAACCAACGTGTCATGAGTCACACTTGTAGCTCCCATTGTAATGCCATTCTGATCCAAGGTGGCAGCGTCCTGCCTTGTAAACTCTAGTGGGCATGGCACTCATTTTTTCACAGCTTTGGGTGAAATACAGAGAGAAGAACCCACCCACCCCATGGTGTTATGGCTCAGGGTCTCCTTCCCCGAACCAGGGAGGTGACATGATGTGATGGTGATGTAATGTGGTGGAGATTGATGGGTGGGTCAGAAGACAACATGGAATGGTGTTGGCTCAGAGGTGAGCGGATTCTTGGGATGGCACCTGTCAGCGGCCCAGCTGAGCTTGAGTTTCAGAGTCGGCCAGGCTCCTGTAGCTTGTGATCTCTACCCTGTCTCCCCACCCCCCCAACCATCTCCCCAGTTAGTCCTCGAATCTTTGGGAGTAGGGGCTGGAGCTGCCTCATGTCTTCAAGTCTTGTGTTCTCAATGTGTCTACCCCACTAGTGCCTGGTGCAAGTTAGGTGCTCCATAAATGTTCATCAAATTGAATTACCCCAGACAACGAAGCTGACCCAGGCTCAGTTCCTTCTGGAGTTAAAAGGCAGACCTTGCCTGCCATCTTTGCATGCAGTGGACTCAGTAAGGCTCCCCACAGCCCCCATCATTCCGCACACTTTCTGCCTTCATTCCCACTCTGTCCCATCAGTCAGCCAGAAGACTGTCACCAGCGGCCATTAGACAAGACAAACGGGCAACTCCAGCCCACTGTTTCTGCACCCCAGCCTGCTCTGTGTACAGTGAGCCGTGAGAGTGGGTGTGCTGGGCACCACCCCGCCATAGTGCTGCATCGGGGCCGGTCTGCGCTGGATAGGGGGGCTGTCCAGACATAGCTGGGGCTCCCCTGTGATAGAGAATGCATGGGGATTGTCCTCCCCAAAAGAAAACCTGGGGAGAGGTAACAAGGTCCAGAGAGAAAGGAACAGGAGGTGAACTGGGAATATCAATCAGGTATCCAGAGACCTCACACAGGGGCCATATTTTATTAATATAAGGCACCGAATGCAGATATAATTGCCAGGTATGCCAGGGACTTTATTTATCAATTTTCTTCCAGGGGTCATGTCCTTTCGTTAACTGTGGGAGTATGAAATAT
This sequence comes from Lemur catta, assembly GCF_020740605.2. Classification (NCBI taxonomy): domain Eukaryota; kingdom Metazoa; phylum Chordata; class Mammalia; order Primates; family Lemuridae; genus Lemur; species Lemur catta. The sequence goes on along the minus strand of NC_059134.1, from coordinate 19,761,692 downwards.
TGAGAGATGGACCAAAAGGTGAAGCATGCTGCCAGAGTCCAACAATTAACTCACATCAGGATCAAGTGTTTTACCCTGTTTGGAAGGCACGCGTGCCTAACCTTTGCCTGGCCCTGTGCTGAGGTCTAGGGGGACACCAGACAAGAGGAGACGTGGCTCCCTCGCTCCGTGTTCTGGGTTTCGACAGCAGTCCATGGCTCGGGAAACGGTGCTCCCCAGCGCCTGGGGCAACTTCCTTCTGCACCCGCCTCCCACACGCAGGCCCCATCGCCATCCTCTTTCCTGCTCCTGCTCTGTCCCCAGCTCACCTGGCCCCCAGGCCCTTTCAGCACCACACAGAGCCCCCTTCAGTAGGGATGTCGAGCCCATAGCTCGCGGCCCCCTCTGCTTGCCAGTCCTGTCAGTGGGGGCTTCCCTCCCACCCGTGTCCAGAGCCACTGCTCGCTCCAGAGAGTGGCAGCTGCATTTCCCTCTCCCCACAGTGCAGCTTCCAGACATCTCCCCCACTGTTCCCTGGTACATGTCCCCACTTGCCTTGTGCCTGCCCTTCTCATGCAGGGGAGACTCCGGGCCCCTAGCGTTGCCCTCGCCCATCATCCTCGGTGCCCCTGTGACGTCCCCTGGTGGGATTGCCTTGGGGCTCCTCTGGGTCCTGGCTACCCTGGAGCCTCTGCTTCTCAAACCTTCCACATCCAAATCCCGCTGAAACCGGCTTTGACCCCCTTGTTCCCACTGCTCCCGCTCTTCCGCGAGTCCTTGTGTCCACATACTCCAAATATTCTGCAGCCTCTTGTCCCCACCGGGGCCAACCCATCAGACAGCTTTTTCTGGATTTTCCTCCCTTTCCTGTCCAGTGGAAAAACCACAGCTGGTCACCCATACCACGTTCCTGTCAGCACCTTCAGCCCCTCGCTCCCCTACCCTGCCCACCCGTCACCTCCTGCTCTTGAGAGCTGTGACATCTGCCTGCCTTGCTTTTGTCTGTGCCCCGAGGCTGCTTTCAGAATCACACTGATGATGTCCCTTAATGTCAGCTGGGCCCAAACAGAAATATATTTACATATCAGAACAGCTATTCCAAGCTTTTGCCTGAAGCCGTCTACCCCGTCTTTGTCATTCTTGCTCACAGAAGAGGAAGGCCTTTCCTCTTCTTAGAGAAAAGCTATCCAGCCCAGTCTCTCTCAGCTGCCTCCCCATGTTTATTTACAGCCGTATCTGTCAGTCTTAGTTACACCTGCGCAATCCAATATGGTAGCCACTAGTATCGAGCACTTGGAATGTGGCTAGTTTGAATGGAAATGTGCTGTAAATATAAAATGCACCCTGGATTTTGATGTTTTCATATGAAAACAAGACTACAAAATACCTCAATGGTTTTTGTATTGATTAGTTGTTAAAACAATAGTATTTGGAAAATGTGGCTAAAGAAAATGTTAAAATGAATTTTGTCTACTTCTTTTCCTTTTTTTTCTTTCCTTCTTTTTTTTTTTGAGACAGAGTCTCACTTTGTCACCTGGGCTAGAGTGCAGTGGCCTCATCATAGCTTACTGCAACCCCAAACTCCTGGGCTCAAGTGATCCTCCTGCCTCAGCCTCCTGAGTAGCTGGGACTGCAGGCATGCACCCGGCTAATTTTTCTATTTTTTATGGAGACAGGGTCTCGCTCTTGCTCAGGCTGCTCTTGAACTCCTGACCTCAAAGGATCCTCCTGCTTTGGCCTCCCAAAGTGCTAGGATTATAGGCATGAGCCACCAGGCCTACCCTCACCTATTTCTTTTGACATTTTAAAATGTGGCTATGAGAAAATTAAAACGCCATGCGTGGCTTGCATTGCATTTCTATTGCACAGCACTGAGTGGGAATACGGGCTGAGCCACAGTGACACAGTCACCTGAAATGCAGAAGGGTTTTTCTCTCACACATAAACCTGCAGGTCCGTGGTGGTGCAAAGATGGGGGCTGGTAAGGAGCATTGCCACTGTCAACATGGGGTCCACACATCCCCATTGTCACCATTTCCAACCAGCAAAAATGGGAAGGAGTGTCCAGGGCAAGGAGATGACCTGGAGGTTCTGGTCACTTTACTCCCATTTGTTAGCCCAGGTCCAGCCCTTGGCCCCCAAGCTCACGGAGGCTGGTAAACGTAGTGTAGTCTCAGTTAAAATGCTGGGTGTTGCATGTTTAAAAGAAAGAAAAGGGGAAAGGCCCCGGGCAGGTGAGCAGTCTTTGCCAGGCCTTGTCCCTCTTCCCTGCCCTGTAAGGGAGGAGCTGTCCCTTCTCCCACCCAGGTGAACCTGCACCAGTGCTCTGGGCTCTTTCTCCATCTGCCTTTTTGTGGGCTTACTCTGGACAGCCCCTTTCTTCTGATATTCCCAGCTCCCTTCCCGCTGGCTCCTCCCTCTGAGCCCTCCCATTGTAATTTAAACACCCTTCTGGGACTGTGTGCTTCCCTCCATCTTTTGTCCTAATGCCACCCCCTCCCTTCCAGGAGAAGCCACTTGGCTCTCTCTATACTTCTCACTTGCTCCTGCACCTGCTGCCATCTAATTGCTGCCCCCACTCCCCGCCCTGGAGGGGCTTTTGCTGACATCCCCAGTGACCTCCTAATTGTCCAGCCTCATGGACAATTCTCCATCCTTGTTTTATTTGACTTCTGCTCTCCTTAGATCCTCTGGCCTGACCATCGCTTCTGTCTCTTCCCTGGCACTCTCCCCAAAAGGTGAGTCGCCAGGTTCCCCCTCTCTCCTTACCAACTGCCCTATGCCAGATCCAAGTTGTCACTACCCCTCACCCTGAGGACTCCCAGGTCTATGCCTCCAGCCTGGACCATTCTCTGGAGAGCCAGGCCAGTAACTTTGTCACTAAATAGTGTGCTTCAAATGTAACAAATACCACACCAAAATCATCATCTTTGGCCTTCTCCAAAAACAAAAAGCACAACTCTCCTCTCTATACCTCACACCCCCTCCCCACCCTCTGCCAGTGTTCATCCTGGCCAGTGATGTGCCATCTCCATAGCCAGTGAGACCAGGAACCCTCCTCTTCTCCCACCCCCGTGGTCTGCCCTCCCCCATTGGCTTTCATTCTGCCTGGTCATCTCCCTGGAATCTGCTCCGTCTCTTTGATCGTCCCTGCCCTGTCCCAGAGTACCTGCCTCCTTTCTCTTTCCTGGACTGTGAAAATAACCTGCAGGCTGATCTTCCCAGCTCATATTTCTACTCTCTGCTGTAGTACATCTACAAAGTGGTGGCCCTACAATGCAGGTCTTATGATGTCTTCACCTGTTGTTCCTCTGCACCTTCAGGGCACCATCCCAGTCCCCAGTGAGGCATGCACAGTCCTTCATGCCCTGGCTCTTGTCCTACCACCCGGCCTCCCCTGCCAGGTGCTCAGGCCCCTTGCACCAGCTAAGCCAGTCACCCAGGCTTCCTCGTGCGTGTGTGTAGGGGCTCTGCACGCTGGAACACCCCTCGCTTCCCTGCTTCCCTGGGAAATTCACTCGCCTACTTCAAGGCTGCCTCCTCTGTGAAGCCTGGCAGGGAGCAGGCACTTAACATGTATGTGGTAAATAAATGCATGGGGCCTTCCCTAAAACTTGCCCTGCCACCTGGAAGAGCTTATCTGTGCTTCCCTAGAATTTTGAGACTTTCTTTATGGAACCACTTACTTTGTTGTACAGTAAAGGTCCCTCCCCTGCGCTCAGGGTGTCTTCAAGAGCCCAGGACTTGGTCTTAGTTGCCTGTGATTTCTCAGCACATGAACTCCTGGTTCATGCCTGGAGCGTAGTAAGATTCTGTCACATCACTTACAATACTGGCTTGTGGCTATTAGCTTATATGGTCATGTCTTCCTCCGGACACTTAGAAAGCAGAGGCACATCTTATCCTTCTCTGTGTACATAGCATCTTGCTTAAGATAGGTGTTTAATAGGTATTTGATGATACTAGTAATTAAGGGAATGAATGAATGAATTACCCATGTCAGTTATAAAGCACAGGATTAAGCACTAAATGAACAGTGCAGACAGTAAGTGCTGCGGGGGATTGTAGGAGAGTGAAGACAGCATGAGCCTGGGGCCAGGCGGGAGTGGGCCATGAGAGTGGGAGTGATTAGGCAGGATTTGGATATGGGTAAAGAAAAGCTTTCCAGGAGGAAGAGACCAACTGGACAAAAAACACAGGCTGAAGTGACATGCTCTCTTCAGTGTTCAGTAAGGACAACCTAGATGTAGCTAAGTGGTCATAAAATTCAGTATAACGTGAGCCTGGAAAGGCTTGCTGGGGCCAGATTGCGGAGGGCGTGAGGGCCAGGCAGGGGGCTGCAGTGGGGAGCAGCTGGATTGGTGCAAGAGAGACTGGAGGCAGGAGGCAGGGCAGGAGTGTTGCAGGAGAAAGCAGAGGGTGGTGGTGGGAACAGAGGGGCAGCAGGTGTCAGGCAGATCCCTGGGAAGAGAAGCCCTTAGTGCCTGAGCAGGTGGAGGGACAGAGGGGATGGCAAGAAGCAAGACAGCTCTGCCAGGGATCTGCACGGGGACACCTGGTGCTATGACTTGAAACCAGGAAGTCAGAAAGAGCCCCCGATTCTATGAAAAGACCATGAGTTATGCTTTGGATGTAGAGTTTGGAAGGACCTCCAAGGGGACATTTCCTATTAGCAGCCAGAAATGAGAGTTTGATGTGTGGATGAGAGTTGAGATAGGAATTTTGGAGCTATCTGCATAGAGCTGGTGGTTGAGAATCAGTAAGTTCTTTAGGGGAGAAAGTAGACAATGAGGCGAGAACGGACTGGGGCTAAATCCAGACTGCGAGATTCTGGGAACATGCACAACTAGGGTTATATAGAAGAGGGAGGGGGCTGGGGGAGAAGCTGGGGTGCATGAGAGTTTTAGTTCTCCCACAGTCCTGCCCACACTTGGTATGGTCAAGCTTTTTAATTTTAGCCAATCTGATAGATTCGTAGTGATACCTCATTATGGTTTTAATTTGCATTTCCCCAGTGACTAGTGATGTTGAACATATTTTTACCTGCTTATTTCACACCCAAATAACTTCTCTGGTGAAGTGTCTATTCAAATCTTTTGCCCATTTGAAAAGCTGGATTTTTCTTTATTATCAACTTTTGACAGTTCATCATCTATTCTGAACCCAAGTCCTTTATCTGGGTTTATGCTTTGCACGTAACATTTTCTCCCAGCCTGTGGCTTGTCTTTTATCTTTAATTTTGATGATGTCCAGTTTACCATTTTTTAAAAATTTTATGGATTGTGCTTTTGATGTCATATCTAAGAAATCTTTGTCTAACTCGAGGCCATGAAGATTTTCTTCTAAAAGTTTGATAGTTTTAGGTTTTATCTTTATGCCTACGGTCCATTTTGTGTTAATTTTTGCATATTGTGTGAGATAGGGTTTGACATTCTTTTTTTTTTTTTCTTTAACATATGATATCCAACTGTTCTGGTACCATTTGTTGAAAAGACCATTTTTTTTTTCACTGTACCTTTGTCAAAATCAGTTTTCCATAAATATATGGATCAGAGTAGTAATTCTGAAGGAAGGAAGAAAAGTTGGCATGAATCTCTCAAAAGCTAAGACAAGTTTAGCTCAAACATTTATAAAGTACCTCCTGTTGTCAGGCACTGGGGATGGAAAGGATTAAAGAGTGAAAAAGTTGAAGACTAAACCAGTGACTGAAAGGCAGGATAAGGTGCATGTGTTTCTGTGAAAACCATTGTTGGTGCACTTGCTTGGGGAAGGATTCCTGAAGGAGGGGATGTCGGAGCTGAGTGAGCGTGGTGCGCGAGCAGAGGCGTGTGGGCAGGCAGCAGCACCATGTGTGTGCATGTGTGTGTGTGCTATGGGTAGTTTGCTATTGCTAGAAGGTAGAAAGGAATGAGCAGGGAAGCAGAATATAAGGTGAGAATATAAAGTGAGAATCAAGTCAGGTCTTGCCTGCCACACCAAGGAATTCCATTTATTTTTAGGGAGAAAGCTTTTTAAGCAGCAGTTTCCACTTCTGCTGGTCAGTCTGGCTGCTGTGAGGGGGATTGATGGGGAGTGCCAGGGTGCTGGTCATGCCAGACTGGAGGCAGGAAAAGCAGGTAGGAGTTAAGAGGCCGCAGTTTGATAATGGCGATGAAAGGACTGAACTAGAACAGTGGTGTTAAGACTAGAGAGAGGAGAACTGATTTGAGATAGAGCGAGGAGGTAAAACCAGAAGCAATTTGTGACTGGTCATTGGGAGGTGAGGAGCTGGGTGAGGGCACGACGCCTGGGTGGCTGGTGCTGCCATTAACTAAACCTGGGAATATGACAGGAAGGATATGGGAGGGCAGGGGGTGAGTTGACTTTGGGTCTTGATAAGTTTGAGATGCTCTTGGGACGTTTACATGGAGATGCCACGAGGCCACTGGGTATAAGTAAAGCATCCCCAGGAAGGTGGCCGTGAACGAGATCACTTAGGAAGCTCCTGGGAGTAAGGCAAGAAGGGGGCTCTGAAAGACCTTGGGGTTCACCAGTGTTTTCAAGGGTTAGGCAGTAGAAGACTGTACCTGGGAAGAATGGCTGGAGAAGTAGGAGGACCCTGGGAGAGTAGTTTCATGGAAACCAAGGACTTTGAGAGTCTCAGGCAAGAAAGAATGGTCTGAACTCTCAGATGCAAAGGAAACATCAGCCAAGGAGGCAGCCCGATGAAGTGGTCTAGCAGCTCACAGGCCCTGCGCCCGGGCTGCTGCTAAGAGCTCTGTGATCTTGGGCAAGTTGCTAGCTTGCCCCTTTCTCACTTTTCTCACCTCTGAAATGGAATAACAAGTTGTGTGAGGTTTAAATGAGATAATACATATCATATTCTCAGAACAGCATCGGGCAGGTACTAAGCAATACTGCCAGCTAGTGACATAATTACACAAGGAATTGAAAGTCCACCAATTTTGCAAAAATGGTTGTTGATGTTGAGTTTGCAAAAGCAGTCTGAGTGAGGTAGTGGGCACAGAATGCAGATTGCAGGGGGCCGAGGAGAACATGGGATGGGGTGAAGTCGGCAAACACTGAGCAAACATTTGAGAAGCCTGGCTTGCCTTGAAGGTGAGAGAGAAGGCAGGGCCAGGGGCACACATGGCCAGTGTGGTCAGTGGAGGGTCTGCACGGGAGGGCAGGACCTTCACCATGTGTTGGGGAATGGGCTGGGCTCGGGGAGAGCCCAAAGGTGAGGGAGGGGAGGGAGGCATGGTGAGGCCGAGTCCCGGGGAGAGGAGGGCAGGCCGGGGAGGCTCTCCTGGAACAGGAGTCCTCATTATCTGAGCCCGTTGGGCAGGTGTGGGGCACAAAGTCAAGGCAGTTCACTGGGCGTGGCCTGCACTGTGAGCCAAGCACGAGGGGCTGAGAGCTGGGCAATGGGGAGAGGGGAAGGTCCGTGTTCCAGGCTGCATTGTGGCCTCTCTAAACTCATGTGTTGAAGCCCTACTCCTCAATTTGTTAGAATTTGACTGTATTTGGGGCTAGAGTCTTCAAAGAGGTAGTTAAGTTAAAATGAGGTCATTAGGTTGAGTCCTCATCCAGTTTGACTGGTGTCCTCACAAGAAGAGGGATCCTGACCCAGACACACACAGAGGGAGGCAGGACCGGTGCGGGCACGGGGAGAAGGCGGCCGTCTGCAAGCCAAGGAGACAGGCCTCAGAGGACACCACCCCTGCCAACGCCTGCATCTCAGACTTCAGCCTCCAGGATTGTGAGAAAATAAATCTCTGTTGTTTAAGCCACCCAGGCTGTGGTCCTCTGCCATGGCAGCCCCGGCCAATGGCCACGAAGGGTCCGTAAGGTGGGAGGACTAGCCAAGCAAGGCCAAGGGCTGGTGCTGGCGCAGGTGCACCCCAGGTGGGCATGAAGGTGTGAATTGGTGGTGGGCACCACCTGAACAGTGGTGTGATTTTCTCCAGCAGGGGACAATAGGGCTGAAGAGAGGGACACTGAGAGGACGGAGGTGCCAGATGAGTGATGGGCATGGGGCTGTGGCCGGGGATGTGGGGTCAGCTGGGGAGCAAAGCTAACTGGCTCCCCGGGGCTCCAGCCGTCTCTTTTTCTTGTTAACAGGGCTCTGACCGGCTGAGCCACACAGCCACAGGCAGCGTTCTGGATACTGCCTATAAAGTCTCTCCAATAAAACCTCTTTATTCTGCCCCTCAAAGAGGTGAGAGTTACTGAAGTGCTTGGAAATCTTCAGCAGCGAGTTCCTGGAAGGACTAAAGGATTAAGGAGGCTGATTTTCCAGCCTGAGGGGTCACGTCTGGATGGTTGTGGAGGGAGGGCAGCCCCAGTGCAGCTTACAGAGGTACACGGAGAGTAGGAGGAGACCACCAGCCCCTGAGTGCCCTGGGGACCTCCGCGCTGCTGACAGTCCACTGCCGGGGGCCACATCTGCTACCGGCTGTCGGGGATGAAGAGTCAAGTGGCCTCGAATTATTCATCTGCTCAGTAACCAGTCATTAAGGTCCTACTCCATGTCCACAACTGTGCAGTTACAGAGATGAATCAAGCGTGGTCCTCCTGCTCGAGGAGCTGAAAAGATAGACAAATAGGCATAATGGAGATGTCAAAAGTGGTCTGTGCCTAATGAAAGGTACAGAGAAATTTCTGTGGGAGTTCAAAGGGAGGGGAAATTAATTTGGGACGGGAAATCTGGGAAGATTCAAAGGAAAGAAGGATTACTCTGGGCCTTGAAGTGCAGCCGTCCTTTGGGATCCCCAGGGGATGGGTCCCAGGGCCACTTGAGGATGCTCGAATGTGGGGGTGCTCACGTCCCTGATATAAAGTGGCATAACATTTGCATGTAACCTCTGCACAGCCTCCCGTACACTTTAAATCATCTCTAGATTACTTATAATACCAAATACAGGGTGAATGCTATGTAATCGTTGTTATGCTGTATTGGGTTTTATTTGTATTATTTTTTATTGTTATATTGTTATTTTTATTGATTTTTTCCCCTGAATATTTCCTATTGGTTGGTTCAATCTGAGGATGCAGAACATGCTGATACATGGAAGGCTGACCACACAAGCAGTTGAGGATATTCATAGACACAGAAGAAAGATAAACACTTCTCCATGGCCTGTTGGAGTGGCGGGGGTCTCTCAGGAAGTCCAGGGGGAAAGAGAGCACTGCCGCTGGGGGCTGGAGGGCAGGGAGGGCTTCCTGGAAGAGGTGAGTCTGAGAGAGAGAAGCAGAATCCTGATAGCGAAGAGGCAACAAGGGACAGGGACAGTGTCAGCAAAGGTGTGGAGGAGGGAACATAGGCCAGGCCAGGTCCTGACACGGAGGTGCTATCATGGTGGGGGTGGCTGGAGGGGGTTGCTGTTGCTGCAAAGGTGTGTGGAAGCCAGAGAGTTGGGGGCCTGAGGCTATTCCAGGGACTCCACTGGGACCACCCCTTCAGGCACTGGGGCGGTCCTGAGGACCTCGAGCAGGTCAGTGGCCATCTGTCCTCTCCTAGGTAGTCCTGGTCACTCTCATTAGGGGTGAGCTGGAAAGTTGCCCGGGGCAGAGCCAGGCCTGCCAGCCCCAGGGGAGAAGTCCTCTCCCGAGTGGACACAAGCATGGGGCAGGAACACGCAGAGCAGCTTGGGGTGGAGGTGGGCACGGTCAAAAGATTGCCCTTCCTTGGCATAAGCCTTAGAACCCAGAACTGGGCAGAGTTCAGTGCTTAGGATGCATGGGGAGAAGGGATGAATGTAAATGCAAAGGATCCCTGGCTTCCTGGGCATGGAGGAGCGTCTTGAGTCCCCCTGGGTTTGGAAGAGTCATTGTGCACTGAGTCCCCATGGCTGGTCCCTGACTGTGTCTCCCCGGCTCAGCTCTGCCCTTGCTTCCGCCCCAGCCTCACGTGGCTGCTGGGCTTTTCCGCAGAGCAGTCCCCAGAGCCAGAGGATGTGCCGGATCATATTGTTCCTGATTAGGCAGCAGCTGGGAACTCTGAACATCCCAGCCCAGCCAGGCGGCCGGGCCTGGGGGACGCAGCGCGGGCCAGGAGCATTAGCTGCACATTAAGTCTTGAGCATGCTGCTCTCGTCCGTCCATCTGGTCCTCTCTCCTGGGACTGCTGAAGAACAAGTGTGCTGTTTGGTAACTGCCTGTTGAGGACATGTTCCTCTGGTGTCCCCAGAGAGCCTGAGCCTGCACCTTGGCTTTGGCATCCACAGCCCTGAGACCCGGGTTCCTTCTGCCGTCCTAATTATTCTGATCCCCGCGTGTTTGATGCCAGACAGCCACCAGTTTGAGGATGTTCCAGCCAGAAATTAATCACTGTCTAAAACCTAAAACCTAATGAAAGGAGGTCCCTGGATGGCACGGGGTTTGGTGGGTAGGGAGGACAGGATTTGGGATCTTAGTGAGTTGGGGCGGACCTGCCAAATAACGTCTAGTGCAGAGTCCTCAGACAGCGTTAGATGCCGTGGGCAGGGAACGAGGAATGGGGTGCAGAGGAGACCTCACACTCCCCTTAATGTAAGATTCCCACATTCCCTACTTCCCACCTGCATTATCCCTCGGTCTCAAAGTGTGTCCCATGATGCTCTTTGAGTTGATCATACCGTGTTACATGGCTGGCTGGTGCCCTGCACATCTGGGTTTATATTAGCACATTGTCTTATTTAATCAGCTCAGGCTGCCGTAACAAAATACCAAAAACCTGGGGGCTTAAGCTGCAGAACTGTATCTCTCATGGTGCTAGAGGCTGGGAAGTCTAAGATCACAATCCCAGACAATTCGGTTCCTGCTGAGGCCCCTCTTCCTGGCTTACAGATAGCCACCTTCTCCTTGTGTCCTCACGTGGTGGAGAGAGAGTGAGCCCTCTGATGTCTCTTCTTATAAGGACACTAATCTTATCGGATCAGGGCCCCCCTCTTAGAAGCTCATTTAATCTTCATTATCTCCTAAAGACACTACTTCCAAATGCAGGCACTTTGGGGGTTACAGCTTCAGCATATGAATTTGGTGGGGGTACCCAGTGAAGCCCATAGTACACATCTTGAATGTGTATTTGGCCAAAAAAAAAAAAAGAAGGGAATATATGAAGCTAATAGGTACTGGGACAGACCCTTGTGTGTGTCACGGGTGTAATTGTGCCCGTTGTGTCCTGATGAGGCAGAGGCAAGTCCACTGTGACTCTGTAACATGAACAACCAGATCGAAACATTCCTGAGTTCTCAGGTCCACAGGGGACTTGTGATTATTTCCTGACATTATTTTATTAATTTATTCATTTTATCACAAGTGATTTATTTGTTGAATCATTAGTAGGTTGTACAGTAGATGGAAAAGTTGGTAATCGTTGGCTCACCTGGCTCTGAGGCAAAGACAGCTGCCTCCAGTGTAAAATTTTCCTGGGGGTGGAGGGAGAAGAGGGAGGAGGGAGGTGGGGAAATCACTTGGTGGAATTTTCAGAGGTCCAGAGTCCAGCCGCTTCCTGTGAGTGTCTCCGAGTGGATCTGCCTTGGTGAGATAGTGCCTGGAAGGCTCACGTCCCCTCCCTAGGACACCCCCTTCTCCACAGCCAATCCCTGAGATCTCATGAGAAGGATGATGAGCCATGATCAGGGTGCCAGGTCTGAAGCCAGGCCAACCTGGGCTCACCCCCCTTCTCTACCCCTCTCCAGAACTGCAGGCAGGTCACGTGACTTCTCTGACCGCTAATTTCTCATCTCCAGGTGAAGATAAAACGCCCATCTCACAGAGTTGTTGCAGAGGTTAAGTGAGATTGCATGCACTAAGCACTCGCTGCCAACGTTGTCGCTTCATACAAAGTCCATGTGTCACTGATCCAGTATTTCTTTCCCACGACCTGTGCTGGATGGCACTGCCAAGTCCTGACATTTTTGATGTCTCTTTTCCATGCTCTACAGCTTGGCAAATCTTTCCTATTATATTTTTAACAGCAAAACAGTTTTTCCCCACATCAAATCTTATGTGGGACCCTAATACCTAGAAGTGGCAGATGTGGAGTTGTGGCCCTGGGAGCTGGCGTGGGGCTGGAGACCCCCAGTCAGCCTCCCCTCCACTTCTTGGAGGAGCCCAGGGGCCCTCCAAGGGACATCATCTGAGAATCATTCCTGTAGGCTGCCCCAGTTCCTTTCCAGTCCCAGAGTCACCATCCTGTCGCAGCACAGTGTAACTGTTTCAGCTCTGGAGTAGCCATCTCATTCTGGTCCTGCTTCCCCGAGTATTCCAGACTCTTCAGTTACACATGTGCAGTCCTGTGGCCACTCTCGCAGGTGGCTGAGCCCCTCGGGTGCGCATAGACTTTGCTAGTTAGTTCACAGACGTCCACTTTATTTCCTGGGTCGTGGAATATACCTTTCGTTGCCCTATGCGGGGCCAACCTGAGTAAATGAAATTTGACTTTTATTGTTCAATGGGGTTATGCATATAAATAAATCCACAAATGAGGAAAAATGCTTTGTAATATCCTGTGTCCTGGTTTTTGGTTTGCGAGATGGGTCACAGTAGCTGTGGGAGTAGTGTACAGAAAAGACATCGTGGAACCTGGGTCTCTCTGTCTACACTAGCCACACAGGGTCAGAGGCTACCTGGAGGTGAAATCTATTTAGCTTGATCCCTTGTGTTGCTTTTCTGAGTATTCACTTCTAAAAGATAAGGTTGGGTTTTTTTCTCTGTGATGGCTTTATTGAGATATAATTCACATACCACACAATTCACCCATTTAAATTGTATAATTCAGTGTTTTTTAGTATACTCCCAGAGGTGTGTGATCATTACCACAATCAATTTTTAAACATTTTTATCACCCCAGAAAGAGATACCATGTTCATTAGCAGTCACTCCTCACTTCTCCCCAACTCTCCTAACCCTGGGTGACCACTAATCTTTCTGTCACCATGGATTTACCTATTCTGGACATGTCATATAAATGGAACCATCCATATGTGGTCTTTTGTGTCTGGCTTGTTTCACTTAGCATGTTTTTAAGGTTCACCCATGTTGTAGCATGTGTCAGTACTTTTTTCCTTTTTATTGTTGTATAATATTCCATTATATGGATAAACCACATTTTATTTATCAGTTGATGGACATTTGATTGGTTCCACTTTTTGGCACTTATGAATAATGCTGCCGTATACTTCGTGTGCAAGTTTTTGTGTGGAGATTTTCATTTTTGTAACTTCTTCTCTATCAAGAGAATTAAGGATCTCAGTGTCTGGATTTATTTATTTCTTACTGTGTGCAAGATACTGTGTTGAGCACGTACTATTTCATGTAATCTTCACAACAGCTCAAGGGGCAGGCTGTCTCCACTTCCTCACAAGTGAGGAAACTGGGGTTCCATAGCTAATAAGAAGTGGAGCTGGGATTTGAACCCAGTTCTCTGTGATATCATAGCATTTATTTATCCTGAACACGGCTTCCGGAGGTTGGGCAACTATGGTTACTGTCCCACTCCAGGCACCCACACTGTTTAAGTCACACTGATTAAGTCTCTGTGTTGTGGTACTTACCTGCATTATCTTACGGAATCCTCACACCTGCCCCATCAGGTGGTCTTACTGTTCCTAAAGTTCAGTGAGGAAAAGAGGTTCGGAGAAATGACACAGCTCCCCTTGGTGACCTGGTTCATTGGTGTCAGAGCCAGCATTCAGCAGTGTCCTGCAGCCGCTCCTTGATACCACAGTTCTCCCTCACAAACCTGGCCTCTTTTAACCCCATCTCACCTCATATTTTCTCAAATGCCCAGAATACGGTTTTCAAAGGACAGCCACTGTCTCCCGACTTTGTGCACGCGTGCCTGTGTGCATGCAGACTTATGTCGCAGAGGACCCCTGTGCCTGGACCCAGGGACCCCATACAGACAGGACCCCTGGCGGCCCATCATGGCATTACAGGGTCCCTGAGGTGCCGTCCACATTAGAATTCACTGCTGCACCTGCCCACAAACTGAGACCCCCTCCGCATGGAGAGACCTTGCTTGGGGGATGGCAGGGTGGAGAGGGACTTGGGGTGCTGCCTGGAGGAGGACGGTGGCAGCAGGGGAAGCTGGAGCGGGAGGAGAGGCAAGGGCGGCAGGTGGAGTACCAACTGTCTCCCTGTGGTTGCCTGCCCACAGCTGCTATCCTGGACGACCCCATGGAGTGCAGCAGAGGGGAGCGGCTCTCCATCACCCTGGCCAAGAACCGCATCAACCGCGCTCCCGAGAGGCTGGGCAAGGCCAAGGTCGAAGTGGACATCTTTGAGCTTCTCAGAGACAGCGAGTACGAGACTGCAGAAACCAGTACGTAGAATGGGCAGCACTGCCTTCTCCCTCCCTTGCTGCAGAGGACGAGCTGTTGGTGCGAACTGCACCCTTTGCCAGGCCTCTGACATAGCTATTTCCAGGGGAAGGAGAGAAGCATGAACCAAGGGCCCTCAGAGGCTCTCGGCATAGATGAGATTCCCAGGTTTTGCTGTGAATCACATGCAGAGTAGAATTAAGACGGGATACTCAAAGCATTCATTCATCCACCCACTCATTCATTGCTTCCTGTATTGATTCATCCATCTCCTGGACATTTGCACACAAATCCCGAAATGAAATCTTGTGTGTGATTAAGAAAGAAGAGATACAGCTGGTCCAAGGGTAGCCACACCATTGTCCATCTGATTGCTTGTCCTGCCTTCCTGTGCCGAGGGAGTGTTGTGGGAGGAAACCAGGACTCGGGGTGGAGTTTAGCCACTCACTCTCCGGGTAACCTCAGACAGGACAAGTCACTTACCTGAATCTCAGTTTCTTCATCTGTAAAATGGGAATGCCAGGTTCTACTTTGCAAATCTTTCAGGTTGTTGTGAGATTTAAATTACTTAATATATAGGAAAATTTGTGAATTGCAGTGTTTCATAGACACACATAGTCTGTCATTCAAGTCACCCATATGGAGCCCCTGTTATGCACTGGGCACAGCTTTTACTTCTCACAATAGCCAGAGAGTTAAATCTTACTACCTTCCCTTTAGAAAAGAAACTGAGGCTCAAAAACATTGAATAATTTGCCCGACCACAGAGCTAGTCCATGGCAGAGCTGGTCCTGGACCCTGCAAGCCCAGCGTACAATCCACTGCACCTCTCTGCAATCCTCTAACGTGTTGCTGGTATTACCTTGGCAGCTTTACAGGATTAGGCCCACGTTACTGGGCTGGTGGCTGGTAGCTAAGCTGCAAATGAACAGCTCCAGTTCAGAGGGAAGGAGAAGAGCCCCTTAGCCCAGACAGATGATAGCATCTATTCCCTAAGACTTTGAAGAGTCCCTGTCTCTTCCCTTTCTAGTCCATCTGAACCTTTAACAACACTCAATGACAAAAATAAATAAACAGAATAAAACAATTTGCTCAAGTATGTGTGTCAGACATCTGGTCTTCCATCTGAAGATCCAGCAACGCTCCAGCCTGGGCTGTTAGGGTTGCAAGAAAAGAAACACATTCACACTGGCCCCAGCCCAGCAGGTGGGTATTGTGGGGCTCCAGAGGGGGGAAGAAGGGGAGGTCACAGTGGCTCTGGAAACCCACCAGCCTCTCTCTTTCTTTCTCTAGCAGCTTCATTAATCTCTTGCAGTATTGCATCCACGCTCTTCCCCTGCTGCTAGTTTGGTTTCCCTGGTTTATTCGTCATGCACCTGTCCCATAATGGCTACCCAGGCCTGATTTACTCTTTGTTTATTCATACGAGAACTTTTATTGAGCATTTACTACATTTCAGGCATGATTCAGGTTCTCACGTGCTGGGAACGACACAGAAAACCAGACAGACAGGTGGTTTACAGGCTCTTTTCAGAGTGCACATCAGCTTCAGCGGCAGCTTCCCTCAGCACCTCTTAGTCTCTGGATCCCCAGAGTCTGGATCTGCTGGACCAGCTCAGCTTACTGTGCGGCTGGCCTGACGAGTTGCAGGTGTTGGCCAGGCTGCCTAATACAGCCCTGGGGAGAGTGTCCACTTCCGGTCCAGTAGCTGTGACTGAGGGAGGTTCACACTGTACAGAGCAGGGCCATTGAGGCCAGATGGATCTATGCACACAGATTCCTCCAGAAGAGGGCATAGAGGAACAAGTACCTAAATAGTCATTCATTTATTCATTCAGTCAGTCAATAAATTATTTAGTGAGCACCTATTATATTTTATTCCAGGCAAAAATGATTCATCAGGGAAAAGACAAAAATCTTAGCTGTCACAGAAGTTAATTTCTAGCATAATGAAAGGAAACTTAAGATTTCCTAGGACCTTTGAAATGAAATCAGAAATATCAGCAACGACGTCTTGTGAATCTCCTAGTCCAATCTGAAGTGCTTCTTTGTCCAGGAGGACAGGTCGCAGAAAAGGGCCCAGATTTCTAAATAGCTCTGTAGTCTGTACTTTGAAAAATCAGCTCCTCTTCCCTTTTCTTCAGTTCTTCAGAGCTTCCATGCAGAACTGAGAGAGCAGAGATTGGTCCATCACGGATGGCTTGGTTAGCAGATGTAAATTTCCTCTTCCAGTGACATGCAGCCTGGCTTAGTGAAGTCAGTGCATCTAAAATATTAAGCCAGATGAATCGAGAATAAAGGAAACTGATTTCTTTATTCCACATTACAGAGCTTTGGACATCTTTTTAATGTCCTTCTTTTAGACACCAAGTATTTTCTTAGCAAGTGGCCCTCAGTTCAGCTTTTACATCTCAGTGTGTTTGAGGCATGATTAGCATTCGTTAAGAAAGAGGGCTTCTGGATCTTTCCACTCCAAAGGCCTTTCATCTGAAGCCAGAGTGTTGCCCCACAATGGGTTTTAAACACCACCCAGGTAGTTTAGAGAAAGGTTCCCTCCCAGCTCTTTTCCCTCCCAAAGTAAGGGGGTGGGTAGGTGCAGGATTAAACACCCACCACCTGTTGGCTGTTGCAGAATACGGCAGGGACTGGGTGTCAGTGGCAGTATTGGTGGAAGGAAGGCAGGAAGGAGACAGGATCCCTGGCTGGAGGAGGGCCAACAGCTCTGTGATCCCTGCTTTGGGGAGATTACGTGGTATAAAGATTAGGAGCTTGGATTTTAGAATCAGACTGACCAGGTTTAGTTCCTGGCTCTACCATTTATTAGTTGCATGACATGGACAGGCTACTTAATCATTATGTGCCTCAGTTTCCTCATTTGTAAAATAGGGGCGATGGTGATACCACCTTATCGGATAGTTCGGAGCATTCCACGAGACGGTATAGATGAAGCGTTTAGCACTGTGCACGTAGCGAGTTTTCAGTAAGTGTCAGCTGTGGCTTCTGCTGTCGACTTTGTACTCTCACCCTCACACATCGTCTCCCTCTCGCCTCTGTTTCCAGCTTCAGCCACACGTAACGTGGCAGTGCTGTCTCCCAGGCTCTTCTCCAGTGGCCTGCTTAATGTCAGCTCCCATCGTAATTGGATATTCCCCTTCTCTTTCCAGTTTTCTGGGCTTGATGCGTCTGACAGCTTTGAGCCTTTGCAAGAGTGGGGGGACACCTCAAGCCAGCGGCTGCTGTGTTTTCCCTGGGCTAGTGGCTCAGGGCTGATTTGCACTATTAATTAGTAAACACAAGAGTGGCTCTGGAGCCCTGGGCAATTCCCCCAACCCCACCCCTATCACCCTGTGGCCAGGGGATCTGCTTCAAGAAGATGAAAGAGACCCTAGTGATGATGTGTTTGGTTGTGGCAAATAGAGGCTCTGATTGAAGTTGGGGCTGTAGCAACCCAACAGGGTTCTTTTGTACCTTACTTTCAGTAATAGGTGGGTTTCCCAAAGCTCTGTACACATGACATTTAATGAATTGTATTCAGGGTGGGAGAGTCAGTGGAGGGAAGCAATGGTTATTTCAAGAATCAAAGATTATGAAGTGTAAAGAAGCTAACAGTGCTGGAGTCTAGCGGTCAACCCCCTCATCTGATGGCTGAAAATGAGGTTCTGAAATGGGAAGTATCACACAGGGCATTAATTAATAGCCAACCTGGAAACTGGAAAAGTAGGAGTAGAAAATCAGCCCCTGTTCTATCTGGTTCAGACAGACAGGTTTTCATGGGGTAGGTTTATTTAAAGTGAGGGTCACTTGTAAAGCTTCCTCCAACCACGTCCCGCCACCTCTGCCCTTCTGCTGTCATCGCCCCAGGCTCCTGATGTTTGACTCCCTGTTCACAGCTCACAGATCTGAAACAGTAGGGATCACAAGGCCTCCAAGGTCATCTCCTGTCCCACCTGGCCCTTCCTTCTCTCCCTTCCATATCTCGTCTGCATCTCAGCCTTTCTTTTGCAGGGAGCCGCCACAAAGCATGCCCTCCCGGGCTAAGTGTACACCCCTTTACCACTCAGATACCCGGAGGCACTGGCCCTGCTGCTGCCAGAGCTGGTTTGAGGTTTAATTTACTGCAGAGCCAGAAGCAGGGGCCTCCCTATCAACCCCTCACCTTTGCCTCGGTTTGTCTGTGTGAGGCCAAGCGTGCTATCAGCTGTCCACAGTTTCCCCCTGAAACCAGAGACGCACTGGTTACCCCCAGAGTGGGACACAGTGTGTACAGTTCCAGCTCTGCGTACCTGCCCCTCCTGCACGAGCTTCTGAGCTTCCAGGCTCCACGGGCATGACCTCTGGCGATTCTGAGCTGCTGTTAATAAGGGAGGGTTAGCATCCCTTCATTAGTTCAGCAGAGTGAATGGAAGTCACGTAAGGAAAAAAAAGTAAGAAGTCAGAAGAGAAAGCCATGCAAATAGCGATGAGTCATTCAACAAACATCATTGTTCCTCTTCTTGGAGTTACCCAGGTTGCATGGGCACAACGTGGACTCAGAGCTTACAGATCATCTGGTCCAACGCCTTCATTTTACAGGTGGGGAAACTGAGGCTGGTGATCTTCTCCAGGAAGAAGAAAGATCCACATATCTGACATAAATCCTAGGTGGCTGTTCAGAGGCGTGCCAGTGAGTGGCGGCAGGAGGTCAGAGCTAGGACGTGGGTGGAGCAGGCTAGGGGTCTGGGAAGGCCTCCAGAATGGACCTGGGTGTTCAATAGGTGAAGAGAGGGAATATGGCATTCAGGAAAATGGTGTAACACTAATAGCAGGAGCAAAAGCTTGAGGAAGGAAACAACAGAGGACCTTGGGGCGTGGCTAAAACACAGAGCTTACATGGGGCAGAGGAGAGGCCCTGGCTTAGGGAGCAGCACGGAACAGCTCTCAGAACTCAGGCTCTGGAGCTGGATGCACCAGGATCGTAATCCTGGCTCTGTCAGCTCCTTGGGCTTATCTCCTAGGCCTGACATTCCTCACCTGTAAAATGGGAACAAGAAGAGCTCACACTTCTAGAGGTTGTTATAAGGATTAAATGAGATGGTGTTTAAATGACTTATAACTCTCCATACATTTGACCCATTAGTAGTAGCAGTAGAATTAGTATGGTAACTCCTTCCTCTCAGGGTTGTTGTAAGGACTCAGGGTGGCAATGTGTCTGCCAGCCGGGTGCCTGGACTTGGAAAGACCCAGTAAATGGTGTTGCTGTTCACATAGGGGGGGTTGGGACCAGGGCGAGGGCTTCGTGGGATCTGCTGCTGGTGAGGGGAGGCAGTAGCAGCTTTGGGTCCTCCGATGTCCTGGGGTAGACCCAGGCACGGCAGCACAGGGCCCTGGCACTCCTGCCCTCACATGAGCCCGGTCTGTTTAGGCCACTGTGCACTCCTAGAGAGTTCAGAATGGAAGTCGCTCCTCAAACTCTGGCATGAGAGAGGAGATGGTTCTTTGGAGTTGACTGGGGCAGTTGTTCGCCTTGCCCTGGGACAAGGGCTTTGCATTGTGCGGGGCGTGCAGTATAAATGGGCACACAGAGAGCCTTGCCCTCCCGCTCCACTCGGGCTTCGGCATCCCCAAGTGTTTTTATGCAAAGGACCCTGAGTCCTCCCTGCTCTCCCTGGCCCCCCATCTCCATCAGCCCTGCAAGGCCGGGATTGTTCACCACACAGGCTGAGAGAGCAGCTGAGTGGCTTGTCAAGTGCCACACGTCAGTGAGCAGGCCCGGCCTCCTGAGCCCACCTGGAAGCTGCTCCTTCCCTAGAGCGGCTGCCATCGGTGGCACCTACCGTAACCCCTCTGGACAATCGGCAACACAGCCAGACCCTTGCCCTCCCTGAACTGCCCTCTTTCTGGAAGGGACACCCTGTGACAACTCAGGAGAGGAGTAAGTTCCTCAAGCCCTGAGCCCTTCCTGTCCAGCCGGGTTCCGAAGGGAGCTCCAAGTCCATGCCATGGCGCTGGCAGTGCTGGCGTTTTGAGAGGAAGAAGACCCTCCATGGGGTCATGACACCCTCATCGTGGCCTGTTATTCCAGCAGCTGCTCTGGCAGTTGCCTTCCAACTCCTCTGCTGGCTGGAAAACTTAGTTGCCATGACAATGTCACTCAAGTCTCCTCCGTTCCCTCACTTCCCTGCTGGGAGGCAGAGGTAAAGCCACCTCCCTTCCCTGCCCTGCTCAGAGTCCTCACCCAGACGGCCAGGGCTGCCTGCACAGCCAGCCTGTGGGGCCTTGTAGAGCAGAGGCCCTTTGTAAGTGGTTTCCAATTCTACTGAGCAAGGCATCCTTCGTAGGGAACAGAAGACCAATTCCCAGATCCCAGGAAATGCCCAGGCCGGGGCTGCTGGTATGATCATAATTCAATTTCACTGGACTCGTTTTGGATCATTTCAGTTCATCAGAGCAAACCTCTGCGGAGCAATTCTTTTTTGCGAGAACTGGATCGACATGACCCCTGCCTTTAAGGAGTTCACGATCTGGTGAGGGAGATGGACATGTGGACACGTGTGTGAGGAGCTCAGTGTGGCAGACACAGGTCCACAAACCCTTGAGGCCCGATGTGTTTAGAATCCAGAACTTTTGAACATGGGAAGGTCATGCGGTGCATATAGTTACATCTCCAGTAACATCCCATACTCACGCACATGCATACTTAGATTTGAATATTCACACATTGTGAATAGATCCACATCTGTCTATGGAGTTCAGATTTTGCTCCTAAGGAAGTTTGATGAAAAACATCCAGTTTTAGAGCCTTTTGGAGTTTAGAATTGGGAATAAGGAATTGTGGCCTGTTCTAAGAATTTATTTTCAGGAGAAACTTCCCTCTGTTGAAACCCAACATCACCACCTGCTTAGGGCAGAAGCTGGCCAGGAATTCAGAGAATAGGGAAGCTGCCCTATCGCCTAATGACAGCTCAATCAGAGCCGCAGTGTGATGCAGATAGAGAGGGGGAGAGATGCCTCCCTGCCCAGGGGCAAGATCTGAGCTGGGCGCTAGAGGATCAGTAGGAGTTTGCCAAGAGGAAGGGCAAGAGAGGGCCCAGAGTCTAGGCCCTAGACCAGGACAGACCGGGAATGCTAATCGACTCCTTCTCAGAGAAATGTTTTTAAGTGAATAAAATAGGTAGTATGACCATGGAAACCAGTTATGTAGAAATGCAGTTAAAATATTTTAATAGTGATATATTAATATGTGTGCTTCTTCATCAATATATTCCATAGCCAAGCCCAGGATCGGGTCTCACTGGCTTAATTTCACAGCAATAATGAATATAAATGGTAGTTCAAGATATCCACAACACTGTAATACGATATGAAACACTGGTGATTTCTGTTGGAGACAAAGTCACAGGTACTATTAATATACTGAGGTTTGTCACCTACATTCAGAATGAAAGGAAATGCTACATTTCACTTAGGGGTTAGAAAAAATAATGATGTGATTTCCCCCCCAGATGTCCCCAGCCCCCTGACTTCTGCCCACAGACCCCAGGCGCAGGTTAAGAACCCCTGGTCTAGTCAGAGATAACCACATGGGAACAGGCTTAGGCAGGAAAACACCCAGAGTACGATCGGGGTGGGCTGGCGTGGTGGGAGGAAGGGCTGGAAGGGGAGGGTCTCCAGGAGGTCAGATGCACTTAAATTTTACTTGCTCATCAGAAGAAATTCTTTTATTATAGTATTGTATTTTTATAACATGTTATAAAAGGAGTACAGGCTTATTATAGAAAGTAGAGAAATGAAAAAAGGGAAGAAGATCGCTCCATGTTCCAATGGCCAAGGCAATCTCTGTGAACATGCCAGTTAATCCCTGTTAACTGGGGAGGTCGAGTGGCCCTGTGGTTAAGGCACTGGTCCCTGCGGTTAGGGGTTGAGCAGTTGAATCTGGACTGTGCTCTTTCATTTTTCTGTCTTGTTTTTGTGTCTGTAAAATGAGAATGACAGTAATAGTACCTGTTACATCAAGTTGTTTTTGGAATGAAATAAGTCAATTCCCGTAAAGCGCTTCGAATGGGCTGTAATTAACACTCAGTAAGTGTTGTCTTCAGTAACATCTTCTTCTAATCATTCCTCAATGTGTAACTATTCTCTGTATTTGCTTAGTTGTAGCCTTCATATAGATATGCATGTAATTTTATATCCTGCTTCTTTCTCTTAATATTATTACATAAATATTTTTAATGCTATTATAAAATGTTCATAAGCATTTTAAATGCCTAAATAATATTCCCTTTGGGCATATGACCCATATTTTATATAGCTGTTCCCTTGTGATTAGACATTTAGTTTATTTCCAATTTTCCATTGACAGTGTTGAGTGGGCGTCAGTGTGGTCCAAGAACTATTTATTGGGCGCATAACTCTGAGTAAAGCCCTGTTCTGGGTATGGAGGATGCAGAGGGAATTAAGAGAAGCTCCCTGCCTTGGAGGAGCACCCAGATCTCTGTCTCAGGATTACAATCTGCCTCTCAGTTTGGAGAATGGACTGGAAATGAAGAATCCTGGAGACAGAGCAACCCCTTAGGAAGGCAAGTTGTAAAGACGGGTTGACCTGGAACGGTGGCAGTAGAAGGAGGAGGAAGAGGACGGCAGGGAGTGAGCAGGACAAATGATCAGAATCTGGCCCCTGATTGGTACAATAAGTGAGCTGATTTAGTTAGGGAAGGCAGGGAAGAGTGAAGGTGACTATGGCTTTGAGCTTGAGGAGCTAAGGGGAGTGCAGCAGAGTGGTTAAGACGGATCTCCACGTTCCAGCCCCGTTCTCCCATATGTGATCTACCTGTGTGATCTTGAACCAGCTACTTAAATTTTCTAAGCCTCAATTTCCCCATCTGTAAAGTGGGGATAAAAAAGAATATTCTTCATAGAAGTGTGAAGATCAAATCAAATTATGAAGAATATGTAACAAATCCGATGTAATGAGGATAATAAGCATGTCATGTACCATTCTGAGCCAGACCATCTTTCATTAGAGTCCAAGCTTTTAATAACTGTACTTTACCCAACCACATTAAGTGTGAGATGCCGGAGGGAAGACCTGTGGCGATGTCCAGCAGGTGGTTGGAACTTGATTTTGTAGCCCAGGACAGAGGTCAGAGTGTAGAGTCACGTGGGCAGAGACGCGGGTGGAGGCTGCAGGCAAGGGCGAGACTGCCCAGGGAGAGCGAGCCATGGCTAAAGCCTGCGTTTAGTGTGTGGGAGAGAGAAAGACTGACCAGAGAACCAGCTGAGAATCAGGATTCGACAGTGTAATGAAATTCAAAATAACAAATGCAATCCGTAACTTTAAGTGCTGTAAAAAGAGAATAGGATGAGAAGGGATAATAGGTCATTTGGAGAAAGCAGATTCAGTAAACGAGGTGGGCGGGAAGACCCCCACTGTCAGGGGTTGGGGAGAGCTGGGTGTCGGAGTGGCTGGCTGCAGGGCAGTGCAGACAGTAGGTGGCTGGGAGAGAGTAGCATGAACGCTGGATGGGTCAGGAAATTTCAATCCAGACGTTGGCTCTGGCCTTGGTTAGGTGTGTGACCTAAGGTGTGGCACTTAACGTCTCTGCGGTGCTATGTTCTTATAGGCCAAATCAGCAGGTAAGACCCCTCCCCAGGCTGTTGCAGGGATCTGATGGGAAGATGAACTCAAAGCACCTAGCAGGCAGTGAGAGCTAAGCTGGTTGAGATCACATAAGATAAGTCACATGGAAATAGCTTGAACTTTGAAGAGGCTCTTCAGAGGCAAAGCCCCATCGTCACTACTTCTGCCACGGCGGGTGGTTCTGTCACTTAGTGCTAATGAGGCCTCCTTGGGTACCCTCTGCCTGCAGCCTCTGTCACTGAGATTCTCGATGTTGTGCCTGAGCCGTAGGTTAAGAGAAGACCTTGAAGATCTAGGGTTCGTATGGTAAGCTGCAGTGCTCGGATTCGAACCTTGGTGTTCCACCTTGTCACCTATGCCCCATCCAGGTGATCGCCTGGCTGTGTGGGCTAATGGTTAGGACTGTAACCTAAGAGAAAGAGCATCCAGATTGCAGGTGTGGCTTTGCAGCTGACTCAACAAGAGACCTTGTGCTGATCCCTTAACCTCAGTTGCCTGGCCAGGGAAGTGGCTCTGCCTGGCTTCTAATATGAGTAGGCACAAAACGTGTGTGGAATTAAGCTTTGAGTTTTGCAGACCAGGACGTCGTGTAGTGCAATGGGGAACCTCCATGCATTTTCTGGGGCAGCTCCTTGGCTCTGATATTGCAGCGTGTGCACTGAGCATTAGCTCATGTCCTCAGTCTCTAGTGCTTTAAAATCTTAGATTCTCTCCTCCTCTTCTGACCATGCGTCCCATTCATTTACACATTCACGCAGTGCGTATGAACTGGGCACCTACTATCCTAGGAAACATCGTGCTGGACACTGACACAATGAAGAGTAGGGAGTTAGAGGTAAATGTGGCTCAGTTCCTGTCCTTAAGAGGTTTGAAATCTAGTGAGAGGAGAACTCTGAACAGCAAACTGAAATAGACACAGTTACAAGTGTCTTAGATGAGAGGCACAAACCCCGGGCCTTGGGAGCCCCAGGCAGGGTTAGTTCCACCCAAAGGAGCCCAGGAAGGCCTGGCAAAGGCTCAGGGAGGGAGGAAGGGCACCTCCCACTCTGGGGACATACAAGATCCGGGGCGTGCTGGTTTGTCAGGATGGACTGGACAGGCTCGGGGAAGGGAGCGTGCCAGGCTCAGGGCGAGGGGAATGCAGGGGGTGTTGACAAATGAGACTCCTCTCTGCTTCCCATATTCTCCTTCCTCTCTCTCTCCCACTCCCTTTGACCTTAGCTGCATCTGCCTTCTACTCTCTGTCTGCATTATCCTCACCACCCCTTGTCCCCCTGCCTGTCTGCCTTTCCTCCTCCCAGACTCTCTCTATATTGGGGGGCCTAAGAGATCATACACTGGGCAGCCCCTCTGTGAGCTGGGCCCCAGCCCCTGCGGCAGCCACGCCCAGGGCAGCCCCCCACACCCCCACTGCAGGCCAGGCCAGGCCGAGGGATGGAATCTGCAGGTTTCTCCATCAGCCTCCGTCCTTCGGTGACAGCCCTGACGATTTATATCCCCTGTTGGCTGTGGCCGTATGTTGTCATAACCTGGGTCATTTCCTCATTTAATACTGTCCATAAACTCCAATAAAACTGTCCTGGAGCCCAGGAGTCGAGGGGGGAGAAGGGAAGACACTAGGGTTGGGAGGGCTGGAGAGGCAGGGGAGGGGGTGGGCGGGAGGTGAGGGGCAGCCGGCGAAGACCAGCAGACTCATGGCCGCGGCCCAGGCCCGACCTGATGAGCACCTTGCTTCTTTCCTGCCCCTGCCGCTGCTGCAGTGTGTCAGATCCTCCCCAAGGGGGTGGTCGCTGTCCTGGGACCATCATCCAGCCCAGCCTCCAGCTCCATCATCAGCAACATCTGTGGGGAGAAGGAGGTGAGTGCGGGGCTGGGTCGGGGGAATAATACCTGCGGGCTGGAGGTATTGGTGCCCAGGGCCCAAAGACAGGGTTGATTCTTAAGGGCTGAAAGAGCCCATCAAAGCGGGGTTCTTGTTATTAGTAACAACATCAACACAAACACAAAAGACATGGTCCTTCACTGAGCACTGACTCTGTTCCAGGATGTTTGGACGGAGGGGTCTCCGAGGAGGTGATTGACAGCAGGCGTTTCAGGCTGAGCGCCTCTGAGTCTTAGGGTCCGTGGCGCTGTCTCCAGTGGCCTCTGGGTGGTGGTGGGTCGAGGGGGAGGCCGGAGAGGGTGGGGGTCAGGGGAGGCCAAGAAGGCAGACGTTGGAGCGTCCACACTCATACCCACGTTTGCAGCTCCGTGGTTGTCTGTTTATAGAGTGGGATTCTAGGGAAGAAGGCCTTTAGGCGAAGGCATTGCTATATTTTATGGCTAAAATAAAGTTTGAAAGCCTCTGCTTTATACGTTCTCTAGAAAGGAGATTTTATTTTGCTTTCTCCTTCATTCACCAGTTCCAGTGTTTACCTCTTCCAGCAGCACGTTCTCCCTCAGCTGTGGCTCTGAGCCTCTGTTTGCGGAGTGTCGAGTCTGTTTCATCTCCTTCTAGGTCCATGGGAGAAGAAAATGGGAGGGGGACAAGTCGCAGAGTAATGGCCCTCTCCCTATTCTGTCAGCTGTCCCCTCCTTTTTCCCTGGAAAAGACTCACTCGGAACTTCAGAGAGTCTGTCTAGTGCTGGCATCGTTCCTGGTCCTTCCTGCAGCCCATCAGTCCTTCCTCTTCGACGTACCCCTGGGAGACGGGGTCCTTAGGGGGCAGATGGAGCTCGATGGTGAAGCTCGAGGTCAGGGGTGTGGCCGGGGAGGGACACCGGAGGAAGCATCCATCTTGCCCGTGCTCTAGAGTCCTGGAGGCTCGGCCTTAGGAGGATCCAGTTCTTAGAAACAGGATGGCACGTCCTCTGCAGGGCAGACTGGACGCCTCCTCAGCGAGCTGCCCCTGCGGAGGCAGGAGAGCAGCACACAGGCTCCTGCCCACCCAGGGCCCCCCTTGGACCCACCTCCTTGACGCCACAACTGTCTGTTGTGATTGGAGGGCTTGGTGAGTCCCTGAGGCTTTGGGCAGAAGATATATCTCCCTGCTTTATGAGCCCACTATCAGAAATGCTGTCTGCATGGACACGTCTGCGGTGGCCTTGCTCCTGCGGTAGCTGGGCTGCACCCAGGGCCCCCACTCCCACCCCCACCCCAGCCTTCTTGCTGCCGGCTGGGTCAGGCAAACAACTCCCCACCCCCTTCCCCCTCAGATATCCTCAAAGACCACTTTGGGGCCCGACCAGGCCACAAAGCAGCCTCTGTCCCTCCCAGACCTCTGCCCGGAAAGTTAGAGCCAATGTGTCGCTTAAATCTTTCTCGCCTGCTCCAAGAACAGCTCCGTGGCAGGTTGTTATTCCAGCAGTGGCCCTGACCTTCCCCACACGGGGTTGCCAAGACTTCAGCTCCCCATTTCCTCTCTTCTGCCCCCTCCTTTTCTTCCTCCCTCCCCCCACCACTCTTCGCTGTGCCTCACAGCCCTCCCCTAACCCCGCCTCCAGCGTGGCCTCCTCTGGGGTTCAGCGGACATTCCATCTGCACCCACATGTCTCTCAAGCCCTTTTGGCATTCTGGGCCGGAGGCCGGGCCCTGTCTCCTGCATCCTGCCAGCCCTGCCCGTGTGCCACGGAGCGGCTGGACCATTCCCTGTCTTTGTCTGCTCGAGTTCCTCCTAGAGCGGCCTTTCCTCTCCATTCAGATTATGCATTTCTTTTAATATTTTATGAGGCTGAACTGCCTTCCGCCAACTCCCCCCAGCTCCAGGGAGAAGCGGTGGAGTTCTCACCGAGGAGCCCATTCCTTTAAATGCTGCCACCGTCTGTGGCTGGCTGCTTTCTGCCTGGCTGCTCCCCACTCTGTTCTGCTCACCTCTCCTTGTCCCCCACACAGCTCTGCAACGACTCCCTGGGATACATGTGCAATGGCAAATCCAGCGTAGAATGATCTTTGTCCCAGAGAGAGGACCAGCAAGACAGGCTGGGCCCTCCCTGCCTGGGCCCCGCAGCTGCTGTGTTCCCAGCAGGCCTCAGGGTGGCGATGTGCTAGAGGCTCCCCTCCAGCTCCCCCTCCTAGGGGGCCCCTCAACCTTCACCCCTGCACATAGGCTCCAGGAGCTTCCTGGGAGCATCCGTATTTGTGGAGGGAGAGAGAGGGTAGGAGAAAGGGCACTGCCTGAGCGCTTGCTACATTAACTACTGAGCTGTTACATATTTTACACTCAGGTTCTCATTTTATCCTCCTGAAGTGCTAAGAAGCAGCTATGGTTATCTCCATTTTTATGAAGTTTAGACAGGTTAAGCCATTTGCCCCCAAATCACACAGCAGAACTTGGATGCAAACCCACGTTTTCAGACTCCAGACCCACTTGTTCATCACCTTCCTGAGTCCTTCCCCAGCCCATGTCCAGGATCTGTGCATTCCCGAGGATGTCTGTGGGGTCCACGCTACTGGGGGTGCTCGTGGGCAGTGCCCACTGGGTCAGCTGCCAGTGGAACCCGGCAGGCTGGCTGGCTACACAGGGAGGACCTTGGTCAGAGATGCTCAAACGTCTACACCAGCCAGCCCGGCCACTTGCCCCTGCATGGGCTTGGCCTCCATCTTGTGACCTTTTTCCTTTCAAGGCCCATTTGTTACTCATTTTAGATAGAGTGTATGGGGTGCAAAATACAAGTAGGAAGAAAGACCCCTT
Organism: Lemur catta; assembly: GCF_020740605.2. Taxonomy (NCBI): domain Eukaryota; kingdom Metazoa; phylum Chordata; class Mammalia; order Primates; family Lemuridae; genus Lemur; species Lemur catta. The sequence continues at coordinate 19,733,139 of NC_059134.1, read as the reverse complement.
ATGACATGAGCCCGGTCAGCTTTACTCTTAGAATCATCTTTCCTAACTCACCAGGCTCTGCCCAATTCCGCACTTTTCCATCTCTGCTGAAAAATATCGGTTGCCCTCTCTCTATGGCTCAAGGGCTAAGCCCAGTTGAATTCAGGAATTTTCTCCCTAGTTTCTGCTGAATCTTTACCCTCCTCCCATCTCAATCTCAGAGGAGCTGTGGTCTCTGGCTGACTGACTTCTCCTAGAAACTTAAGAGGATAAGGTGGCAGAATCCTACAGAGACTACTTCAACATCTTCCCAGACTCCAGGCAAGATAACTTCTGGGCCAGGCCAAGCAAAGAAAACTTCTGCAGTTGTTTCTGAATAATCCATTCTAGAAGACAACCCACTCACCACCAGAAGAAGTTCTTCCTGCTGTCCACCCTCAATCTTACTTGCTTTAACATCAGTACAAACCCATGCTCTGCTTCTGCTCTCTCAGCTCTGGGTACTCGAGCTGAGGGTGGCAGAATAAAATCAAGGTGGATGGCAGCTGATTATGTTTTAACTTTCCTATTACCTGCCAAATAGCCTGAGCCGCCGATAAAGCAGCCATCACAGCCTCTTAATGTCTTTTTTCCTGGGAGAGGAAGGCAGGGCAGTGCCTTCTGGAAATGTCAGTAATAGATGCAGAGCGAGGTTGACGCAGAGGGAAGCTGACTGTCCTAATGAAGCCAGAGCAGGTATTCATTTACCTGGCTCCATTACGAGGTTCTCTAGATGGCTGCTCACCTGCGGGGCTTCCTCCCCATAAGCGTGCCCGCAGAGGAGCCCCTCGCTGCCTCCTTCCTCTCCCTGGGCACTCGTGCAGGAAGTCTGTCAGGAGCTGGTTTATATACCTGTTGGCTGGGCTGGTGGGTCTCCCCTGTTAGTCCCCAGTGCAACATTTTTCTCTTTCTGCCATCTCTGCTCTGACTTATTAACTACAAATAAAATATAAGGATCATGCTTTCGAGAGCCATCTGTCTCGCTGCCCAGCAGCCAGCAGCTCCTCTGAGAATAGAGACCTATTCTTTTGCTTTCTCAGGGCCTCAGGCCCCACCTGCCAGACCCACAATACACTAGTCCGGCTTTCTGGCCAAATGGTTTTCCTTCCTGGGTCTTGCGATCGGAAGTGTCATCAGGGATGTCATCGTGTCTCGTCCCATGGAGTAGGTGCCCCAGGTCCTGCAAGCGCCGTCTCCCATTGGTGTGTGGCAAAGGTGTGACGTAGAAGAATCCACCCTCGGCAGCTTGGCTCACTCATCACTGTTTCTTTCTTTCTCACTCGCCCGGATCCTCCCTGCGGCCCGTGTTTTGCTCCTTCTGCCAGGTCCCTCATTTCAAAGTGGCCCCAGAGGAGTTTGTCAAGTTCCAGTTCCAGAGATTCACAACCCTGAACCTCCACCCCAGCAACACCGACATCAGCGTGGCTGTGGCTGGGATCCTGAACTTCTTCAACTGCACCACCGCCTGCCTCATCTGTGCCAAAGCAGAATGTAAGTGTCCCCGGGCTGGCTCTGTCCCCGACAGGCCGGGCTTGTTGATTTCCCCCTGACGCCCTGTGCCCCTGGCTGCAGCACTGCCCACTAGCACCCCAGTAGCGTGGGGCCCTTAGACATCCCCGTGAATCCGTACATCCTAGAGACGGGTTGGGGAAGGACTCAGGAAGGTGAAGAACAAGTGGGTTTGGAGTCTGCAGACTTGGGTTCGAATCCATGTTCTGCTGTGTGATTTGGCTTCTCTTAGATCACAGGGCAGCGGATTTGGGCATTCCCATCCCCACGTGTCCTTGGGCATTTTCTGTGTGTGTGAGAGAGAGAGAGAGACACGGAGAGTGTGTCTAGGAGCACCCTTGCCAGGACTCCCTAGGCTTGAGCAGAACAGAGGGGAACTAGGTTCCAGGGAGCTGGCCAGCTGCCAACCCTTTTTGCATCTGCGAACTCAATTCCTACATTTTCAGCCTCATTGTTAAGGAGATACGAAAAGAAAGAGAGAGAGGGAAAATATAAAATTGGATGCATTTGTACTTGACGGGTTGAAGAGCTTCTTCCCCTGGAGAGCGGGTTTTGCTGATGGAACAAGGTCCAGGGTCAATTCCTGATAAAGCATTTTTTTTTTTTGCAAATGCAGGGTTTGGAAATGCATTTTCTATGACTATCAGACAATTTGTGACACAAATTTAGTGTTTATGAGATTTAGCTAATTTAAGCCAGCACCTTGCAGCATCTGTGCATCTGTGGGCTCCCGGCGGCAGCTGCCTGCCCACATGCGGTCAGACAGGTGCTGGCCACTGGCTGCCCCTGGAACCCAGTGCCCGGGGCCTGGCATCTGTGTCCTGCGTAGCTCACCTGTCCAGGTCTTACCCTTCAGGTCTCTGTGGGCTGCACTGAGAGACGTTCCATCTTCCGTTAGGGCTCCTTTCTGTGGCTTCTTGGAACTGCTCTGCCTTCTTAAGTCCTTGCTCCATCCTGGAATCCCACAGCATCCAAATGCAACAGCCACCTCCCTGTCAGGGGTCACAACCCCTACTGTACCAGACCTTTGCCCCTGGCTGCCTCCACACGTGCGTGAATTCATGTATAATTCAACACAGATGTATTGAGTATTTACTCTGTGCTACCCAAGAAACAAAGTAACTGAGCCCCAACTCTGTTACAACCACCCAGTGGGTTTGGAGGTGCTGGAATCCTCCTCTTCAACTTTGAGGAAGTTGAGACTCCAGGAGGTGAAGTGGCTTGCCCAGGGTCACACAACTCAAACACAGCAGGGCCCAAACTCAAATACAGGTCTCTTGACTACAAGTTGAAAGCTCTTTCCAGAGCCCTGTATCTCTCGATACGGCCCCTGCCACCAGTGTGACAAGGCACAGAGTGATTTATGCTCAGTGTCACATGTGCAGTGCGGCTAGTCAAGGAGAGGTCCCTGAGCACAGGGGTGCTAGGAAAGGCTTCAGGATCCAGGCAGGGCTTCAAGGGGATCTCGAAGGATGAAAAAGATTTAGGTAGATAGAGAGGAGAGATAAGGCATGCCAGATGAGAAGTGGGGGGAAGCAGGAATCTGATGCTGTGTCTAGGGACAGTTGGTTAGAGCCTAGCATCAACACTGGTTAAAGATGGCAAGAGGCTGGGCGTGGTGGCTCACACCTGTAATCTTAGTGCTCTGGGAGGCGGAGGTAGGAGGATCGCTTGAGGCCAGGAGTTCGAGACCAGCCTGAGCAAGATCCAGACCCTGTCTCTACAAGAAATAGAAAAATTAGCCGGATGTGGTGGCACGTGCCTGTAGTCCCAGCTACTCGGGAGGCTGAGGCAGGAGGATCACTTGAGCCCAGGAGTTTGAGGTTGCTGTGAGCTATCATGACACCATTGCACTCTAGCCCTAGGTGAGACCCTGTCTCAAAAAGAAAAAAAAAAGTAGGAAAGAGAGGGTAAGGAAGGAAGCAGAGACCCCTGAGCAGCAGGTGAGGGAGACTTGTTCCTGTGTCAGCAGAGGGTCCTGAAGCTCTCTCCCCTGAAGAATGTCCTCAGAGGAAAGGCAGTTCCACTCACAGTTGTGCCCTTGGAGAACAAGTGGCTTTGGGTACAAGAAAAGGGCATAGGAGTTGGGGAACTGGAATTAGACCCAAGGAGCTGAGGATGCTCAGACTTGGAGAAAGAATCTGGCATGCACAAGAGCACACCAGTCCCTCACTCAGTCAATCAACGGGCACCTCTCGAGCATCTCCTATGTGCCAGGCGTCTCCTTTGTATGCTCTGTGTGATATGTAAGAGAACAGCACCCAGTCTCTGTTCTCAAAGGTGGAGCAGCCTCATGGGAAAGCGAAGCAGGGCGCATGGACACGAAGTGATTAGGACAGTAAAATGATGAGTCTGGTCTCCTAGAGAATCGGGGTACACTAGAGTTCTCAGACAGGGGTTCCATTGAGGGGGTTTGGCAAGAGATCAGTGAACATAGATGCTAACCCCCTCCTTTAGAGAAGAGGAAACTGAGGCCCAGAAAGTAGCTTGTCTTGCAGAAAGTCCCATACTCAGTAAGTGGGAGAGCTGGGATTTAAACCACGTTCCCTGGATCACAGTCAGATGCACCATCACCATGACAGCAGTATTTGTCACACTGGTTTCCTCTGGATCTATGCTGATCAAGGCGGTAGCCACAAGCCACATGTGGCTATATTAAATTTAAATACGAATTCATTAAAGGGAAATAAAATTGAAAATTCAGTTCCTCCATCTCCCTAGCTATATTTCACACATGGCTGGTGGCCCCGTATTGAACAGCACAGATGTAGGCTGTCTCAGTCATTGCAGAAAGTTCCGTGGGACAGCACCGCTCTGATGACAAGCGCTTTGCAGACAAACAGTTCTAGGGGGACACAAATTTTGGATAACCCTTCATTCTGATTCCCTGCACGGAGGAAATTCATATTCCACGTTAGCATGGACAGTTTCAAATATCCTGTGGCCAAAACAGTTATTTACTTCATCGCCTTTCAAATAAGCTTGACTAGGAGCCCTGAAGGGATGCTCGTCGTAAAGCCTACGTGATGCTGGTATCTCGTGGAACTCGGTTAGGAAACGCTATATCCCACCAGGTGGTCCTCCTCCTCTGACATCCTCGTACCATTGACTGGTGCAGCAGAATCAAAGATCTTCTGGTGCTGATTGCCACAAGCCCAGTTAAGGCAGGACGGGCTGGTACACCCCAGGTACACAGCAGGGGTGTGAAGAGACAGGGGGCAGGCTGTAAACATCTCCAGGCAAAGATTGTCCTACAGTCTTTTAATGCTGGCTAGAATGTCTCACCAACCTGACAGGAAGTTCTTTCTTCTGTCTAGCCACAGTCCCTCTTGCTTTTAGGCTGTGCCCTGTTTCCTCTGCTCCAATTCTTTATTGAGCTTTGGGAAGTAAGTCACTCAGATGTTTGTTAAGCATCTACTATGCACTAAGCACTATGCTAATACTGTTTCCTCCCAGCCCAGGGCTCTTTCCATTAGAACGATGACATTCCTTGTCATTCAGACAGTTCCTTGCAGATGGCAAAGCACTTTCGCTTATGTTTTTCCATTTTACCTTCCTCCTCCCCAGTCATTCTAGAGCTGAGAAAACAGAGTCCTGGAGCTGTTGAGGGACACGGGGTCACACAGCTGGGACGTGCACAGCCAAGACTTTGACTCGGGTCCTCTGACTCTCATGCAGGAGCTTCCTCCTTCACGGTCCCTACCCAGCCCCCAGGGTCTTCACAAACAGCCCCAGAGCAGCGGTTCGGGGTGGGCTCTGCCCGGCAGGAACAGTGTCCTGTGAAGGGCAGAGATCTCTCTGGAGCAGCAGGTCCCCGTGTTCCCTCGAGCAGGGGTGCAGGCTGGCTGAGCACAGACAGGGCTCCGATAAACACAGCGGGCCCACAGCCCAGGTGGGACGCAGCAGCCACAGGGCACTGCTCTGCTCAAACCCGCCCACTGGGGCTGCCCGGGGACTCTCCCCACCCACCCAGGGCCAAGGGAAAGAAGGTGGAGCAGAGCAGGAGAAGTTCAAGGGCAAAGAGGATTAAAAATTCTAATCAAAGGATGAGGAAATGAGGGACTGAAGGGAAAAGCAGCTCCGAGCTCTGAAGGAGACACTCTTCCATCTTCCTTATTAATGCAGGGCCGAGAGACACTGCAAGTAGAATTAGGAACAGAATGTAATTCTATTTTCCAGCCATCAAAATTAGGCGTAACGGAGATCATTCCACGGGGAATCGTGCCACTTATTCTCCTGCTCCCCAAAAGTAGGTTTCTAATAAGCAGTTTTCGGACCAAGTAGAGATGTATTGTGAATTACATTATTTTTCTTTAATGGGAAAAAAAATCAGAACATCTGCAAGCGCCCGTTTCTAACGAGGCTGGGAGAGGCGGTGTGGCGAGCGGCGCAGCAAGGCCATCCTGGTTACCCCGCAGCCTGAGGGACTGGCTGTCTGGGGGCTTCCAAGGAGAGTTGGGGCTCCCCACTGTGGACCCCGGGGCCCCCCTGGTCAGACCACCCAGCCCTGCCGCAGAGCTGCCTGTTAGGACCCTCAGGAGGTATTGCTGCGTGTTTCCCTGGTGTCTTTGTACACGGCTACATTTTTTTGTTCTTTTAATGCTTGCTTTGGTGTTTCTTCCTAAATATTTTAATGTCTTTTTTGTCGTTACGTGTCTTACGTCCCCACGTCTTCTGCCACTTATCTACTCCCTGTGTGATCTTGGGACAGGGACTCAACCTCTCTCAACCCTCTGTTGTCTCATCTATAAAATGGGGATAATGAAGCCTCCCTGCTCCCGGGATGGCAGAGGGGATTAAGCAGGACAGCCCGTGCAGAGAGGACAGCACAGTGTCCACACCGAGGAAGGGCCTGGCATGCCGAGTCCTCCTAGCCTTGCTTTCTCGGATCCCGTTTGAAAGAGACCAGGCCAGGACCCGGAGCAAGAGTCAGCGGAGGTCGGGCTCTGCCCTCCTTCCTGCCCCGTGTTCACTGAGCACGGCCCAGGCTGCTGGGGAGAAGCAGACTTTGATCTCGGGGGAGTTCCCGTCCTGGGGAGGCAGCGCTGCGGGAGAGAAAGGCAGGGTGGCGGAGAGCTCCATGACGCCACTGCACTCTAGCCCAGGTGCCAGAGCCAGACCTGTCTTGAAACAAGCTCTGGAGTCAAACCAAGCTGCTCCACCGCATAGGAGCTGTTGAGCGTGTCACCCCACCTCTCTGAGTCTTAATGTCCTCCTGCGTAACGACCGGGTAATAAGGCCTGTTGGGTTAAGTGGTGGGATAGTAACTGGACTCAGCACATGACACACATGAATCGCTGTTATTCATGCTGCAGCTCTGGTCGTGGCAGTGGGGGTGGAGGACGAGGAGTAGGGAAGGATACCGAGAGTCACGGGGCAGTGGTGGGCCTTCCCCGTGCGGCCCCCAGGAGGCGCTCTGGGAGGTCTTTTGGTCATAATGTCGCAAAAGTAACCCGGGGTCTGTGTGCTGACGCTGGGGAAGGTCACAGTGCTCCCATTATTGGGCACCACTGTGTGCCAAACAGTGTGCTTCGGGTTTTTATGCAATCTTATTTAAATTTTAAATTCTCTTATTTAAAGCGTATAACTCGCGATGACCATCTAAGATGGGCTCTATTAACATTCTCGTTATATGCACGAAGGAAAGAGATTAAGTCACTCTTCAGATCACATGATTCCTGCTACCTTCTCTCTCAGCCTCTCCTAACCCTGGGGAAGAGACACGAATGAGGGAGCCTGGCCTGTCCCAGGGCCCCTGACTCTCCCAGGGCCTCTGACTCTGTGATCTCAGTCACTGAATCTCTCCCGCCTCCGTGACTGTGTCTGTTTGCAGGAATAATAATAATTCCTGCCAGGACAGTTGTGAGGACTAGATCCTCTATGTGTGCGAAAGTGCTTAGGAGACACTGGAGGTTATTCTCGGGGCAGGGATGCCTGCCGGGCCCCAGCTGCTGAGGCCCAAGCTGGAAACGTACACCCTGCCTTCGGGAGGCCGATAGGCGTGCAGAGGCCAGGGGCCTCCCACTCCGGTCCTTGCGTCACTGAAGCACAGCCTCAGTGCCAAGTGGCCTCCTGTGAGCAAGAGCCTCAGCCCACCCCTCGATCCCCTCTCCTCCCGCCCTGCTGATCTCCCCTCCCTGCCTGTTCCTGGGGCCAAGTTCAGGTGTGGGATAGAACAAAATCAAGACACAGGGAAAATACATAATTTCAGAACTTGAACTTGTTTCGTGCCCCTTCCCCGCCTGGTGATATCTCAGACCCTCATCCCCCTTCTCTGGTCAGAATTCGCTCCATGGAAGAATCTGACGGCCACACACGCTGAGGCACGGCCACCCGGCAAGGGGAAGGGGAATGAGGCTTAGCAGGTGTAGGGCCCTGCGCACCAAATCAAATTCCTGTTATCTCATGAGATCCTCGCCGCAGTCCTCCAAGGTGAATATTACATGAGCTGCTTCCCACAAGATTTAAAAGTGCGGGTCCTCCTGGGAGTATTAGCACTTCCTAGGACCAAAGCGTTAAGCCCAGGGAATTAACCAGTAGAGGGGGAAGGAGGCCAGTGGAAATAGATGTTTTCTTTATTATTATTATTTTTTGATGCAAGAGTGCTCTGTGTCCCCTGCAGACCCATCACCTAGGTATTTGTGTCCTTGTCCCGCATCTGTGTCCAGCCCTGGGCTCACCGTCCTCCTCCCACCCCTCCCAGCTCCCAGCCTTCCGCTTGCAGAAGCAGCCTCCCTCTTTCCTCCCAGAGCAGCCTGCCCACCGAGTCGCTCATCGATCCGTCCTGCTGCATCCTGAGCCAGACTAATGGGTTCCCCAGGTTCCCCCCAGCCTTGGACTTGGCAGGCAGAGCTGCTGCTGGGGCCAGGGCTCCCCTAGGAGATGGGGTTGGGGTGGAGGTGGAGGAGGTGCAAGGGAAGAGAGCTGCTTCTAACCCCTCTGGTGGCAACTGCCTTTGCTAAATCCACAGAGAGCGGTGAGGAGAATGACAATAGGAAATTGCCAAACTGCACTCAAAAACTCCTAATATTCTTAACATAACTAAACCACACTTCTGCAAATTTCTTCCACTGACTAGAATTAAAAAGTATCCTCTTCTGATTTATAAAATTAGAGGATCTCTGGGCTGGAAAGAAATCATGGATTTTCTAGTTCAACTTTCCATCTACTGGTCTAACTCCCTCTGCAGTGATTCTCAAGAAGGGCTTCAGTCTTTCTTTGACTACCTCCAGTGATGGGGAACTCACTACCTCATATGCAGTCCACCACATCACAAAGGAAGGTTTTTCTTTACGTTGAGCTGGAGTCTGTCTCCCTGTGGCTTCCATCCCCTCAGTGCTCCTGGGTGTAGTCCTTGAGGCTGCCAAGAGCAAGTCTGCCTTGTGACAGCCCTCCTTCATCTGCTCCTCAAGTGACATGGTGACAGTTCCCACCTGGCACTGCTGCTCCTCTGTTAGGGTACAGAATCTCTTTCCTTCCCTGTAGTCTCTAGATCGGTCCAGTCCAGCAAGCACTGTACACCCTGCCTGCACGGGATTCGCAGAGAAGTTTGAAATGCGAGCCCTACCTAGCACTGAAATGATTCATGTGTACATTATATATTATAAAAAATACATCTATAAACAGTGAGACTGTCTCAAGAATATATATATAATACATATATACATATGCAAGTGTACTTACGTACATATTTGCCATCAAATATTTTCTATGGTTCAAAACCAAAGCTACATTTTGTGGGTGGGATCATAAATCCTGTAGTTGGGCGAAGGGACAGGTGGGTGAAGGCTGGAGAATGGAGAGAGGGTTTAGGGGAACACGTGGGGTGAAGAGCAGCGGGAAAGCGAGTGGGAAATGAGATTTGTTAGGCCCCTTTTGGCAGCACCGTCTGTGTACTTGACATCCTCTTAATAACCCTGTAAGGCAGTCATTCTCCTCACTTCTCAGACGAGGACACTGGGTGCAGGGGGATGGGGGAGTTGCCGTCCTAACCTACCTAGAGGTGCCGGAGCTGCCGTTCACGTCCCAGCACTGGGTCTTTGTGCTGTGCCAGGGCTGCCAGGTTGGGAAAAGGAACGACTCACTGATAGGCGATTGTGGGTGGGATGCAGACCTCCCTCCCCGTCCCCGCCCTGCCTCTCAGCACACGGAGTGGGGTGGCTGGCACAGGGGAATAGCGCTGTTCTTTGTTTAAAGGGCAGCAGAGCACCCCAAGGGGTAGCAGGCTGGGCAATGGTTAGAACAGGGTCCCCAGTTTATCTGACGCCTGGGGAGCCCTCTTTCCTTGGGAGCTCAGCGCACCTGCCAGTTTTAAAAGGATCAAGCGTCCCCAGGCCACCTTTGCCAGGAATCACCATGCTGTGCATAATCCTGCTGTTGTCCCCCAGGCCTTCTTGTCTCGTCCCACTGAATTTCACTGCCGTTCGGAAGAACCCCAGGGGATTTGGCCTCTTTTCCAGCCAGACTCTAAAGATGCTCCACACTCCATTCCAGGACCCGTGGGGTTCGCCGCGCCGCCCCTCCCTCGCTCAGCCCCTCCGGCTGGGGGGGGGATGCTGAGACCCCGGGAGCACCAGCTCTGCGGCCTCCCCTCACCCCCTTGCTGGAGTGTATTTGGATCAGGTGCTCAGACCTTTGTCCGGGTGGGAGTCAGCTTTTGACATCATCTCTGAGGAAGGTGTGGTGGACGTTCTCTCCCCTTCATATAGGACAAAATGAGGATGCCACATTAAAAAAAAAATTAATTCAAGTTGCCAAACAAAATAGGAATGTAATTTGAATTTCATCATCCACTTAGCTGCGAGTGCCTGGACCCTGAGCTCCTGAGGGCGGGGGCTGTATGTGATCCATCCTCTCTGCCTGGTGTCCTGTCTACACGGTGCCTGGCACTTAGATGCCAGTGGGTGTAGGCTGAACAGGCGTGTTCTTCCCTGACCTCATCTGCCTCACCACACCTGCCCTTGGCACGCTTGGGGGTATAAGTGAACACAAGAGAAGTGACATCGAGACAGAACACCCCAGTTCCCAGCATGCTTTCTCATACGATCTCATTGAGTTCTCACCCTCTTGTACCCATTTTGCAGATGACGAATGGAGCCTCAGAGAGGTTAGATGACTTCTCAAAGTCACACAGCCAGGGAGGGCTGACCCCAAGCATGAATCCAGATCTTCCGGATCAGGGCTGGCAGGAAGTAGCCCGGCAACATCGGTGCCACCGTGGGTGGGGGCTGGCACTGAGGGGCTGTGAGGGGCACAGATGGTGGTGATCTTTACAAGTCTCCGTTGAAACCCTGTTGAGGAAGGGAGGAAAGGCGGGCCCCATGCTGTGGCTTGCACAGCTGGGCTGTGTCTGAACCCTCTTTGTAAATAACAGGCCCTCCCAGGGCTTCTCCCCGATCTGCTGCAGCCTCCAGCTCCCTGGAAAGCCTTCTCCAAACAGGTGACAGGAAGACAGGGGTCGGCAGCACCTTCCCAGAGCTCCTGTCTCCATCACGCCAGGCCCCTGGGCTCCAACCCTGCTACCCTCTCCTCCTTAAGAAAACAGACCAAGAGTAGGCTTCCCTCCCCTTAGTCCTGAGACACGTGTCCCTGGGCCTCCCCAGGCACTGTGCCTGCTGCTTCCTGCTGAGTTTGTCCTCAGAGGCAGCCTGGTCTCGTGGGAAGAGGGTTGGATGGAGATCAGAACACAGAGACCCGAATTCTGGTCCCAGCCGTGTTTGTGTGTCTGTGTGCTGGGTGAGTCGTGTCACCTGTCTACAGGTGGGGGATGCGATGCTCTTCAGAGGTCTCTCTCAGTGACCTTCTAATGTTTGAGGGTCAGGATGGTGAGTAACTTGTGCCGGGCAGAGTCTTTCAGGGCTGTTGTCAAGACATCCCTGAACTGACTACCTGATCAGTCCGTACGGAGACTGGCAGCACGGGACCTTGGACTGCTTAGAAAATCAACCCTTCGCTTGCTACCCCGTGTGTGAGGCAAATTGTTCCACCTCCCGACCTCCTGTTCTCCTCTGCGCTGGGGATTATAACACTTTATAGGATTGTTGTGAGGACTTACATGAGATAAGCCATGTAAAATTTTTAGCACATTAGCTGGAACACAATAAGCGTTCAATAAATGTTATTCCTGTCACTGCTTTTGGGAGCAAATACCTGCCTGTCTCTTTCCCTTGGAATTGAGACCACTACTTCCCCCCACCCCATGTACATGCATGCCCTCCCCTGGCCTGTATTTGCAGAGACAAGGCAGAATTAAGACCCTCTTGTCTCACGGATGTCATTCTGGAACCCCTCCTCCCACCACGGCCCTTAGGCGGCAAACAGCTCAGGGTGGAGGAGGGAAGGGGGAGTTTCTAGCACACAGTTCCATTTTCTCATTTTGTTCTGGGTGCACCCAGATTCGTGCCTGCTGGAGTGCAGTTCAAAGGCTGTTCTTTTGTGATCATGATAATACCTTCTTGTCTTAATGCAGCCACGAGGCTGTGAGGAGTTCAAAGGGTTCTGCTAGACCTGTTTTCTGGGTCCTGGGGTCTTGAAGATCCGCCCCCCCCCAAAATGAACACAAAGGCTTTTATAGAGCCTGATGTGACATTGATGAGAGTGGACCATATCCGAGTCTCAGGCCTAAGTTACACGAGACCTTCTCTAACCCTCAACACAGACCTGCCAGCTGACTGCTGTTACTACGTCCACTTCTCGGATGAGAAAACTGAGGCCAAGACAACTGGCCACACGAAAAGGTCCTGCGATTGGGGAAAGATATACGCGCCTGGTGGTCTCGGACCCCAGATCTTGGCCACTGTGTGTCCTGCACCCGAGGACAGTGGGGAGGGGCAAGGATTCCCTCATTCCACCAGGAGGCTTCCAGCTCCACCTTTGAAGAGCATTCCCGAGGCGGCTGGGGAGCCAGTAGGAGCTCTTTTATTCTAGATGGCTAAGAACCCTGCTCAGTTGTGAAGTAGCTCCCCAGCACCAGCAATGGGGCCAGACACGACCCTGTGTCCAGCCCGAGCTTCCTCGTGTCCTGTTTTTGCCCAAGTGTCCCTTGAGGCAGCTCTGCGGAGCCTCAGGGCTGCATCCTCTCTCCCCTCCAGGCCTTTTAAACCTGGAGAAGCTGCTCCGGCAATTCCTTATCTCCAAGGACACGCTCTCCGTCCGGATGCTGGATGACACCCGGGACCCCACCCCACTCCTCAAGGAGATCCGGGACGACAAGACAGCCACCATCATCATCCACGCCAACGCCTCCATGTCCCACACCATCCTGCTGAAGGTGCGAGCCGGGCTGGGCGGGTGCCGGTGGGTGCTGAGCCTCCTCCCCTCCCTCGCCTCCCCCTGAGCACCCGCTCGCCCTGTCCTTGCTTTGCGTGTCCTCCTGGGCCATGGCCTGGACCTGAGCCCTGACCAGCCTCTCTCTGTGCTTCCGTTTCAACAAACGGTTCCTGACAGCTGAAAGGAGAAAGCGGGGTGATGGTGATGTCATAAAAATATTCAGCACTGGGGGCAGCAGGGCAGCAGACAACGGAGATGCCAGCCAAAGCCAGATCCTGCCAGGGGCTCTGCAGAGCGTCCACGGGGTCCTGGGAGGGGCCGGGGTGGGAGTGGGGTGCTCCAGGGGCTCGGGCAGAGGCCCTTTGCCAAGCAGTGTGGAAGGATTCCCATATTTTGACAACCGGGACAGTCATGCCAGTGCATCTTGCTGAACATCAGCTCTCTCTTTAATCCTGACACGGTGTACACAGTTGCCAAGTGCTTCTGTGTCATTTCCTGGTGTGAAACGCCCAGTGATGACGCGAGACAGGTATGATAGCTTCCCGCTGGGAGATGAAGAGACGTGTCCAAGGCCCAGGCCTGTGAGGAGCAGAGCTGAGCCTGAGCAGTTCCTTCTCACCTGCAAACCAGGCACTTTCTCCTGCGCTCCCAGCGACACAGGGGCACGGTGCCAGCCCCCAAATTGGAACATACGCACATGGAAACTAGGACTCTGTGAGTGAGGCCAATCCAAGAGACAGAGAGAGAGAGAGAGAGAGAGAGAGAGAGAGAGGTCTGGTGCCTGGGGCCTGCATGGGACAAACAATTGGAAATAGCCGGGCAGCCTGCGGGTCACCTGGCGCCAGTTCCTGGGCTGGTGGCTGGGCCAGGCATGCACCTCAGAGAGAGCAGACCCTGCTCCTAGGCTCCTCGGCAGCTCCCCCAACCTCTCCAGGCGCCCTGGCCTCTTCTAATGCCATTTTAATTGCACATTTAAACACAACCTGCCATCTTCCACTGGGGGAGTGAGGCTCCTCGTTAACCTCTGCCAAGCTGCGAGGAGCCCAGCAGACACTCGGATGATTGTCTGTTCCCCTCCCTCCCTTCCCCCCCTCCACCCAGCCTCCCATCCCCAGCTAGTTTTTGTCTCGGAGTTAATAAGAGATTTGAATGAGTTCTCTCAGTACTGAAGGCTGTCCCTTCAGCCCGTTGCTATAGTAATTTTCCAGAGCTCCAAAGCCACGTCTGTGTGTGTGTGTGTATACCCCACTCGCATACACTCTCTCTGTCACACATACACACACATTCAAACACAGGATTTTTCTCGTTTCTTCCTTTTTCTCCTCTTATGCCTGGAGCTATGATCAATGAAGTCATTAAGGATGGAAAAACTCCTCTAAGTTTTAGGGGAGGAGAGATACAGGCTGAGGGGTCCTCCTTAGGGAATGGGGAGCAGGGAGTGAGAGCTTCAGCTTAGTAGACAGATGTCCCTGCAGCTCCATGGTGGAGGGCGGTTCAGAAGCCACGGTCCCTATGGGTAGCTGGAGCCTGCTCAGCCCCCAGGTAGGAGACTTTGGGGGCAGCCTCTTACCCAGGAATATTCCATGGTATATCCCAGCATATGAGGCTGAGTTCTATACCCCCAATAATATGACTAGTTCATTGCTGAAATTTTGGAAAGTATAGAAAAGCACATAGAAGAAAATAAAAATTATTTACAATCTCATCACCCAGAGCTAACTGCTATTAAATTTTGATGTCTATCCTTTCTGCTTTACAGACGCATTTTTTCCCAAAATTATTATCACCCTGCACGAACTTTTCTGTAAGCTGCTTTTCTAATTCTATGCCATGCACCTTCCCCGTGTCATTAAACATTTTTCTACAAATATTTTAATGGCTGTATCATTTCCTATCATACAGATGTCCCATAATTTATTTAACCATCCTTTTATTGTTGGAGATACAGGTTGTTTCCAATCTTTTGCTATAATAAATAACACTGGGGTGCACATCTTTGTACATAAATCTTTATGCACATTCATGAATATTTCCTTATCATAAATTTCTAGAAGTGGAATTACTGAGTTAAAGATATGCATGCTTCTAAGGATTTTGATATGATTTACCAGATTGCCTGGCAAAGGCTGTGACAGTTTACACTGTCACCAGTAGCACATAGGTATTTTTTAGCACCCTTGCCAATACTGGGTATTTTCATTAAAAACACTGTGGGTTTTCTTGTTTTGTTTTTTTGTGGCCATCCTTTACAAGGACGCTCCACCTGTAGTGGTCATGATTAGCAGACAGTTCTGTTGCGTGCCCCATGCCTATTTTTCCTCAGCCCCAGCTCCTGTGACCTTGGAGCCAAACTGATCAATGAGCAGTGAGGCTTCGGGAAAGCCTATTCCCTTTGTTCCCATCTGACTTCCTAGAGGCCCAGCCAGGCTCTGTCCTCATGCTTTCTGGGGCTCCGTATTCTTCCTTCCAGGGGGGCACAGAGGGCTTTCTGGGGCCTCAGCAAGGACAGACTCAATGTGTAAGCTGAGTGGGCACAGCACACACGGGGCCTCTGGGAGACTCGCTGTGCAGAAGGGGGCCCGGCCCCTGGAGCTTGGCAGCACTCTGCTGTCTCTGATTTCAGGAGGATTTGCAGAGTAATCCCTGACTTTATTGAGCGGCTGTTCCAGCAACGAACTCCATGTTTACTCAGAATTCAGGCCTTAAAAACCAAGGATCTCTTGTCTTTTATCTCTAGGACAGCAGATTTCACAAAATGGGTTTTAACTATCTGACTGTGCCCTCTCCCAGCACAGCCCCGCCCCGTCCCTGTCAGCAGTGGGCTCACACAGGCGGCTGGCATCGGCCTAGGCAGGGGTGGGAGGCGGCAGCACTCTCCCTTGGACAGGGTGAGTGTGCGGGGTGGGGCAGAGGATGGAGGGTGGTCATCCTGTCGCACCATCCTCTTGGAAGTGGAGGAGGAAATGTAACTTCGCTTGGAGGAAGAAGGAGCCTCACAGAGGAGGCCTTGTGTCCTCTGAATGCTGTTGCCTGTCGCTAAGGCTTTCTGCCCCTTAGCTTCCCATTGGAATGACAGTGACACAGGAACCCCCAGCCTGTTGCTCAAGGAGCCTGCGAGGGTTCCTATAAGAACGCTCACGATGCTATCTAAGTTCCCTGGAGACGAACACTATGTAGGAGGAAAATATAATCACCCTGGTCTTGTTTCTCCTCCATCCACCTCGATAGTCATCACAAAAATGGTCTCCCTGTGGCCCAGGGCTGCACGACACCGTATGAAAATCCAGCCAGTTGTCAGGAGGGATGAGGGCCCTGGAGAGAGCCGGGCTCATTATTTGCCTGATCTACTTGTCAGTTTCTATGGCACCTGTCACACTCAAAGCCAGGCACACTGGCAGGGGAGGTTGGTTAGGAGTATTGACGGTGGGTACAAAGATCAGGCAAAAGGGACACCGTTCTGAAGTGGCAATTCTCAACTGCGGAATGATGCCACACTGCTGCACTGTGATCGAGGGCGAGGCATGTCACCGGCAACTTGTTACTTACTAATAAAGGACCAGAGTTTGCAAGTTATTTACTTATTTCCTATATTGCTGCAGATTCAAGAATACTCGTATTAAGAGTCTCGCTTGCATTCTGGCAGGGGTGGAGCTGATTGGGGCATTGCCTACAATCTACAGACTCTCTGATCTGTGCCTCGCCCCTAAGAGGGCTGTCTGTGGTTCCATCATATCGCGGTCCTCAGCGGGGAGTATAGGTGGTTAAAAGCACTGACATTAGGCTGCCTGGCTTTAATCTCGTCTTTGGCGTTTGTGAGGCATGTGATCTTGTACAGGTTACTTAGCCTTTTGTTGTGTCAGTTTCCCCAACTGCAAAAGGGGGTTGGGGGAGGAATGATAGTGCCTACCTCATGCAGTTAACCCACGTAGAATACCTTACGGTGGCTGGCACATACCAAGCAGTGGGTGTTAGCCGTTGTTATTGTTAATGGTTGTGGAGATAATTATTATAATCTGTTTAATTATTTGCTTCATTTCCCTAAAAGTCATTTTGGTTTCAATAATATGTGTTTGTATCCGTGGTGTGCCGTGTGTGAGAAGAGCAGCTACTCTGCATGTCACTGCCCTGGGAGGGAGCAGGGAGGAGAGACCTGCGCTGGTCCCGGATCGAGGGCAGTTGAGAACCAGTCAGGATGTTCTACTCTGCCTGGTGCCAAAGGGCAGCAGCCCACACAAATGGCAGACACGTGGAGCCCTCACTGCTCATTTGCTTCAAGTGGATTTTTGTTTTCTTCTCTAATCTCCCTCTCTTCACCTTGCAGGCAGCTGAGCTTGGGATGGTGTCAGCCTATTACACATACATCTTCACTAATCTGGTAAGACATTTTCGCAGCTCACCTCCTTGGCATGGAGAGTGTTGTGAGTGGTCAGGGGCAGTGGATCGTGATGGAATGGAGCCCAGAGGATGGGGAGTGGGAGAAGTAGACGCAGAGGAGCAGAAGCCGGCTGGCGAGGCTGGGCGTCCTGCAAACATGGGGTCCAAGAGCCCACTGGGATTCTCATCCCAACATTTCTTAGCCTCGCAAGCATGGGGTTTTGGGGAGTCTAATGCCTCCATTCAGACGCCACTAGCTGCATAGAGCTAATTCCTCTGGGCTGTCGCAGGGTGGGTGAGCCCCCTTGGTAGGTCCAGTTACTGGGCTGCAGTCCAATCTCTACGTTGTCAGACACTCATGCTGGCTCAGAAGCAGGAAAGCTAGAGCACAACAAGTATTCACGTCTTACAGTGTTATAACCATATGTGCCTCTAGAGATGATCTCAGTCAAATTCCCTTATTTTGCAGATGAGAAAACAGATCTGTAGAGATTTCATTGAACCAGTTTTGAGCACTAGCTTTGCCACTTACCAGCCGTGTGCCCTTCAGCAAAGCACAGAGCCTTGGTGTCCTTATCTGTAAAATGGGGACCAGAACAGCTATGTCATGGAGTTGCCATAATTTTGAAATGATACAATTTAACCTGTGTGGAAGCCTTTTGACACGGTAAAGCATTAAGAAATGTGAAAGATTATGGTGACCTACGGACACACTCAATTGGAGAGTAGAAAGGACCTCAGAAAACGGGTTTTTTTAAATTATAACTTTTTATTTTGAAATAATTATTGATTCACAGGAAGTTCCAAAGGTTGTACATATACCCTTAACTCAGATTCCTCCAATGGTGACGCTGTATACACAATTACAGTGCAATATCAAAACAGGATATCAGAATGGCAATCTATGAAAATGTGGAAAGTTGTGTACCTCTGCAAGCCAGATACAGAACTGTTCATCCCCAGGAAGAGCTCCCTCCTGCCACGACTTTATAGTTACACCTGCCACCCTCCCCCCACCACCCCTAATCCTTAGCCTCCACTAATCTGTTCTTCGTTTCTATAGTTGAATGATTGTACCTTTCTGTGACCTGGCTGGATTTTTATTACTGAGTAGTATTTCACGGTAGGGATGTGCCACGGTTTGTTTAGCCCTTCACCAATTTTGGTTGTTTCCAAATTTTGACGATCACAAATAGAGCTGTTACAAACAATCATTTAGAGAAGAGGTTGATTTCATTTTATAAGTCACTCGACAAGGTGACCCCTTCATCCAGACATGCTTTTGAGTACCTCCTGTATGCATACAGGCACTGGGCCAGGCATTCGGGATTAAAATGAGAGTAAGAAACCAAGCCTGCCTCGGAAAAACTCAAAGCACCTATCACAGTGCAAACTGCTAGATTCTGTTACTAGACGTGTACACAGGATGCTCCGGACCCTAAAGCAGGTGCTGCTTGCTCAACATGGGGCCGTCAGGAAAATTGTCACCGAGGAAGGGGCCTTCAAGCTATTTCCTGAAAGATGGGTAGAGTTATTCTAGGGAAACAAAGAAAGGAAGAGCATTCTGGGATAAGGAATAGCATATCCACCTGCGTAGAGATAAGAAAGTCCATGGCAGGTCCAGGAAACAGTGAGTCACTTAAAACTTACGGACTGCTCCAGGAATACGCGTGTCAGTTAATTCTTATTCACTAATGCATGTGCATCCAGCCTGGAAAGTAACTCGTTTGGAGGATATAAGGCAGTTAACGGTTAAAGAGCCTTGATAAGGTAGGGAACAGAATTCAGCCTCACAGAGTTGATTCTTCAGTCTTGAAAAAGGTTGTGCAGAAGTAAATACATTTTTGGTGAAAGTGTGCAGTAGGATAATTTAGGGAATCATGCAGTCTCCCTCCCTGGACTTAGAAATCAGGTCTCTTAAAATATCCTGTGAGGTTTAGGAGATGGCTGCCCAAAGAGATGGGCTTGGATGCTGAGATCCTTTTCTTTTCCAGCTGTAGGTGTTTATGAACAGTCCTTTCTTGGGGCATTTGTAGAATTGTTAACCCTGAAGCATCCTCTCAGCTTTTGCTCTCGGAGTTGAAACAGATTTTAGAGGAATCCAGGTGTGACTTTCCTTCTGGAATAGGGACTGATTCCACAGCAGGCTTCCCAGGGAGTCATTCAGCCTTTGCTTGAACTTGAGTGGAAATAGCTTGTTCACCACCACCATAAAACTGCCTGCTCCATTGCTGGAATTTTTTTTTTTTTGAAGTCTAGCATGCCTACAGAAGAAAACCACAACATAGTATGTGTGCACGGCTTAAAAAACTTTCTCCAAGTGAGCACACCTGTGTAAGCCGCACCCAGCTCCAGAAATAGAACATCATCGGCATCCCAGAAGCCCCTCTCCTGCCCCTCGAAATGTACAACAGACGAACTTCTTTGTTTGCCTTTTTTTCCCTCTCTAACACTGCTGCTATAAATCAGAACATTAATATGTAAAAAGGGAGAAAAGGATTAGACTATTCCCAGAGCAATGCAGAAGCATTTGCTTAAAGTAAGGAGACATCTGGGGGAGCCTGGGCAAGTTGGCAGAAGAGCAAAGAAAGATTAGAGTATCGTTGTGTTCCATTTGGGGACCTGGGAAATGGGGGGGAGGGAAAAGGCAGGCCAGGGGCTGCCTGCAGCGTGCCAACCTGCTAGGGAGACTCCCTAAATTAGGCAGCAACGTCAGCAGAGGAGGAAGGAGCTGGGCAGCAAGGAGTCACTGGGATGATTTAGCAGATGGAAAGGAGACATTCTTCTGGAATATGAGTTCCCAGGACAGTAACCAGAATAAGGTGGAGTTGCTTGGCTGAGAGATTTTTAAGAAGACAGCATTATCCACACTGTGTACTGCCACCCCCTGTCCTCAAAAATGGTAGAAATGATGATGATGATGTTACCTAGTGGACAGAGGTCGAGTCACTGGGAGACTTGGGTGAGCCACACTGGAACTCTGAGCCCCAGTTTTATCATTTTTTAAATGAAGATAATAAAACCTTGGAGGGTTATTATGAAGATTGACTAAAATTATATTAATATAAGTAAAATGCATTATAAATAGCAAAGTACTACATGTTTCTAAGGCATTGCATTTTTTTTCCATATAATGCTACGATGCTTTCAGTTTTCAAAGAGCTTTCCCCCCCGCCCCCGTTCGCGTGGGCGTGGGACGAGCCGTGCTCTGGGAGCATGCCTCAGTCAGAGAGTGCTTTGAACCTGCGATTAACAGGACTCACACTATATGTTTGCAAGGGGAGATCAGAAAAGTAACTGTGAGTGATGCTGGTTGAATAATAGTCAAGAAAACAGAAGCAGAGACTTTGCGAAAATCCATGACAGAATATTCTGGAAGCTTCTCATTAGTACCTTGGCTTTCTAAGAGGGATAGCCATCCAATAGGAGTAAAGACACTTTTTAGGACCACTCTTCCTGCCCAGTTGCAGTTGAAGTTTTAAGGCATAGAGAGAAGGGCTTCGTACAGAGGGTGATGTGTTATCCTCTCTGCTTCTCCAGCCCTTCTCCCAAGTCCAGGTGCCAACCGGGCTTTAATTCTTATTTACTCCTTCTCGGAATTCCTAGGGAGCCGGGTCATGTCCCATCTCTCTGAAATCTGCCACAGCAATGCAGTAGGTTCTCAGATCAGCTTTTAGAGCACAGGCATGATGAGCTGGAGAGGCATGGGCAGTAGCAGTACCTGCCTCGGGAGGTAATACACACACCAACTGGCTCACAATACAAGTTTAGTTGGGGGAAGTTATTATTTTAAGAAGTCTAGTTTATGCTTCTCATGGGCTCAAAGGAATGGGAGGTACTTATTTTGCTGCCTAGCCTCTAATGGTCTGTAAAAATGACTCATAAAATGCCATTTTATTTATTTCTAGAGAATGAATAGAACTAGGTAGTTCGGTTATTGTGCGTGACGGAACCGACCCATTGTGGGGTTTATTTGTGTCAGTAATTACTGAGCAATTGATCGAATGCCCATACCTCACTCCCATCCAGGCAGAAAGAATACTGATTGATTTAGGGCATCCATAATAAATGAATTAGGTTGACTGCTCTGGATTCTGTCTGTTGATTACCCATCACAGGAGTTGGGACAAAATTATCCATCATGAATCAGACTTCTAACCCATCAATTCATTTGACCCTATAGAAACATAGTTTCTTTCTCTGTCAGGGTCTGGCCAGCAGGGAGAGTGAGTGTGCCAATTCCGGGCCTTGGGTGACAGGTGACGGATGCAACACAAGGAACTGAGCCAGCGAGGGTGGAGGAGGACCACGTGGCTCTCACGGGCAGAGCCAGGAAGAAGCTGGGCGAGTCTGGGGAATAGCTGGGTCTGTGGGTCCAGGGGAGGTGGCGCTCAGTGACACAATGACAGTGAGGTGTAAGGTAATGAGAGAGACGCAACGTACGGCGACAGATTCCTCCAGAACAGAGGAAGAGGTATGTAGATGTTGAAGGCACACAGTGAACACATATCTAGGTCTTTTATTTATATTATCTATTTCAAAACAGGGTTTGGGGTAATTTCTACTGGAGTTAGAGACTGGATCGGCGAAACAGCTTTTTCCCCAGGTTCTGGTTCTAATGGGTCAGGAATCATTCCCAGCACAGCAAATCTCTGACAAACAGACAGCAAGGGCACCTGGCTAAGGTGGGGCCAGGGGCAGAGGGTTGGCTCTTGGGGTCTAAATCACAAGAATTTGAGAGGTAAATTGAGGGCACTTGCCAGGATATGCACTTGACCAGAGGTCAGGTACGTGGAAAAGAACTAGGAGGAAGCAAGTCCTGGGGGGAAGGCAAAGGTGAGGGGTCAAGAGTCCAGGACAACATGAGATGGACCAAACAAGCAAGGCAAATAGAGTTATTGTGCAAAGTCACAAAAGATGCATGAGCGACCCAGAGAACTGGTTCCTGCTCTCATCCAGAAATCAATCAGCCAGCCTTCCTTCCTTCCTTCCTTCCTTCCTTCCTTCCTTCCTTCCTTCCTTCCTTCCTTCCTTCCTTCCTGCCTTCCTTCCTTCCTTTCTTCCTCTCTTCCTCCCTCTCTCTCTTGAATTTTTATTTTGGTAAAGTACTAACATATATAACATCAAATTTGCCATTTTAACCTTTTTTAAGTTTACAATTTAGTGGCATTAATGATATTCACAATATTGTGCAACCATCACCACGATCTATCCCTAAAACTTCTCATCAACCCAAACAGAAACTCGGTCCCCATTAAGCAATAGCTCCCGATGCCCCTCACTCCAGCCCCTGCACTCGACTTTCTTCTCTGTGCCGCTGCCTGTTCAGCCAGGTGCATCCTGTAAGTGGAATCTCACAGTATCTGTCCTTTCGTGTCTGGCTTATTTCA
The DNA here is from genome assembly GCF_020740605.2 of Lemur catta. Taxonomy (NCBI): domain Eukaryota; kingdom Metazoa; phylum Chordata; class Mammalia; order Primates; family Lemuridae; genus Lemur; species Lemur catta. The sequence continues at coordinate 19,710,580 of NC_059134.1, read as the reverse complement.
TTCAGTGTAATGTTTCCTAGGTTCATCCATGTTTGTACGATATGTCAGAATTTCATTTATTTTTCTTTAAAGCTTTGTTTTCTCGTGATAAAATACACGTAAAATTTATCATTTTAACCATTTTTAAGCATACTTTTCAGTGACATTAAGTACATTCACATTGTTGTACAACTGTCACCACCATTGATCTCCACATCTTTTTTCATCTTCCCAAACTGAAATTCTCTACCTATTAAACAACAATAACTGCCTCATTTTCCTGTCCCTCAGCCTTTGGCAACCACCATTCTTTTTTTTTTTTTTTTTTTTGAGATAGGGTCTTTCTCTGTTGCCCAGGCTAGACTGCAACGGCATCATCATAGCTTACTGCAGCCTCAAACTCCTGGGCTTAAGTGATCCTCCTGCCTCAGCCTCCTGAGTAGCTGGGACTACAGGGATGCACCAACACGCCCAGCTAATTTTTCTATGTCTTGTAGAGATGGGGGTCTCACTATGTTGCCCAGGCCGGTCTCAAACTCTTGTCCTCAAGCAATCCTCCCACTTTGGCCTCCTAAAGTGCTAGGATTACAGGTGTGAGCCACTGCACCTGGCCCCTGGCAGCCACTGTTCTACTTTTTTATCTCTATGAACTTGACTACTCTAGGTACTTCATATAAGTGGAATCACACAATATTTGTCCTTTTGTGTCTGGCTTATATTAATTATATTAATATCTTTAAGGTTCATCCATGTGTTAGAATTCCCTGCCTTTTTAAAGCTAAGTAATATACCATTGTATATATGTATACCACGTATTGTTTATCCATTCATCCACAAGTGGACACTCGGGTTGCTTCCACCTTTTGGCCATTGTGAATAACGCTGGTATAAGCAGGGATGTGTAAATATCTGTTCAAGTCCCTGCTTTCAGTCCTTTTGGATATACGCCTAGGACTGAAATTGCTGGATCATATAATAATTATATGTTTATTTATTGAGGAACTGCCAAACTGTTTTCCAGAGTGACTGTACCAATTTCCATCCTACCAGCAATATCCAAGGGTCCCAGTTTCTCTACAACCTTGCCAACACTTACTGTTTTTCTTTTTTTTTTTTATAATAGCCATCCTGATGGGTGTGAAGTGGTCAGATGTGTTTCTGATTTCTATTTGAAGTTTGCAAATTGAAAGGAGCAAGACTACATGGCTGAAGCTGAGAGTCCTGCTGATTAAGAAGCTTTATAATGAGAGAAAGTAGCAGTGTACAAAAGCCCAGTACCCACAGTCGGTCAGGACGGGTAAAACTCCCCAGTTCAGGAGCTTACGAGCTGTATGGCCCTGAGGCTCTTGGGGCTTCAGTTTCCTCATAGGTAAAATGTAAATAATAATATCTGTATTGAAAAAATCTTGGTAAGAACTAAAAATTAGCTATTGATAACACTGTTTATGCCTGGTAGGTAATGCTAGCTGCTACAACAGATAACCCCCCAAATCTCATAGCTTCACACAATGGAAGTATTAATGTATTCCTGACTCAAATGAAGTTCCAAAAGGGGATTCCTGATCAGTGGGTTGCCTTCCATAAGGTCATTCAGGGGCCCAGGCTTCTTCTAGCTTATCAATATGTCCTCCTAGAGGCCAGGGGTAGGAGAAAATCATGGAGGGTCACACACAGGAGGGTTTATGGACCAGGCCTGGAAGTGACACAGGTTATTTCTGCTCACAGTCCCAGTGGCTTGAACTCATCACACAGCCACACGTACCTGTAAGGGAAGCTGGAAAATGCAGGCTGGCTGCGTGCCCAGGGAGAAGAGGAAATGGGTTAGGTGATCAGGAAGCAATCTCTGCTACATTATAGAATTATTACCCATCTTCACACATCTCTTTCACGTATGCTAGAAAAACAATTAGCATCCTAAGCCCTGGCTTGTCTGTTTAGAGGATAACTGATCCTGGAACCAGAGATTAGCACTTAGCTGTAAGAGTATCAGCTCTTGTCCTGGTAGGGAAGGCCCAGGACAGTTATAGATGCACTGTGCTTGCTCTGCTCCTCGCTCTGAAAAGGAGTCTCTGTCTTCCAGTCGGCCTCTGGGTTTGGCTGGAGAAGCCTTTGTTCTGCAAGATTGATGGAAGTTTGGATAAAGGACGTGAGGAATTAAGGGCCTCTGGGCAAAGCCCAGTCTACCGTTGAGACAGCAGAGGTGGTTGATGTCATCTGAAGAGAAGAGGTGAAGGAGGAAGCTCAATTTGAGCTCATAAATCTGGAGGGATTATCCAGCTACTAATGAACCCAGGGAGATTTGCAGTCACTGCCTAATAGAAAAGATAAAACCGCTCTAATCTATTGTCAGGGAGCACATAGGCCCTGTGCCAAATGAGGGAGCTGCCGCCTTGGTGGAGAGAAGTGTTGAGATTTAAGGGTAAGGGTCAAAAGTCATGGAATGTCAAGGAAAGGTGGGAAATAATTGAGCGCTGGAAGCCGGAGGCTGTGCGGTCTGCTGGCCCCAGGGCTGCTACGGCCTTGCAGCTGGCGTGGCCAGCGGATGCCATCACCACCGTTTCACTGCCGTGCCCCGGGCGGGCCAGGGCTCCCTGCTCTTGGCACTCCCATCTCTGTGCTGGAGGCCAGGCGGCCATTTGTGGGGTAGCTATGGAGGCAGTGGGCACCGGAGCCTTTCTTTTGGGGACTCTAGAGAGGAGGGTCTGAGTGCTGGGGGTGCAGTGTTGGAAGGCAGGGGCAGGGATTACCCCAGGAGGGGCCTCGTCACATACAGGGCAAGGCCCTGGATGAGCAGCGAAGAGGCACTAGTTCCAGTCCTGCCACTAACTAGCTGGGTACATAGTAACAGGGATAGCTGACACTTACTGAATACTTTTCTTTCGGCAAGGCTCTGTAATAACAACAGCTTCACAGTTATTTTCTCATTTAGGCCTCACAACTACTGTAGCAGAAGGTACTATTTTATCCCCATTTTAGAGATGAGCAAGATGAGACTTGGTTGAGGCTTATAAAGCTTTGGTGTCTTGCTCAAGGTGGTAGAGCCAGACCATGAACCCAGGCAGTTAGCTCTTAACCTCTTTACTCTGCTGTCTTTATCTGGGCAAGCCATTTTTCCTTGTTGGGCTTCAGTTTCTTCATCTGTAAAATTATGAAGTTGTATTAGATAACCTCTGAGGGCCTTTCCAGCCTTGGACTTGTTTCACCCTATGTATCAGCGGCCCCCAGCCCTGGATCTGCAGCCTGTTAGGAACCAGGCTGCACAGCAGGAGGTGAGTGGCAGGCCATTGAGGGAAGCTTCATCTGCATTTACAGCGGCTCCCCATTGCTTGCTATCTCCCCTCCCCCAGCCCGGGACGTGGAAAAATTGTCTCCCATGAAACTGGTCCCTGGTGCCAAAAATGCTGGGGACCTCTGCACATGTTTGGGGACATTTGAATTCACAATGCCCTGGGGTTAGGAATGTTCCCTGGAGAAAAGGGAGAATGAGCCATCAGATTGGAGGGCCCAGGTGACCTGAGCTAGCAGTTTCTGTTCACGTAACAGATCCTCAGAGTCCCAGCTCCAGCCAGGTCCCAGCAAGCCCTGCAGAAATAACCCCCACACCCTAGTCTCCGTCTTGTTTGGGCAGAATGGATATACGCAGCCAATTTTCTCCACTGGGTTCATTTTATTGTCAGCAGACCCGAGCCTGTGTTTATTTTCCCAAAGGTTTATCAGAGAGATTAGCCATAAGTAATTGAAATTGCTAAAATTATTACAGAAGGGGGACCCAGGGCAGACAGGGAGGAAAGAAATAATTGATTCCGTGAGGAAGTGAAAATGCACCCACCCCACTCTTCTGCTCCTTTCTTTGGCCAGCTGACCCTACCCATCTTTGAATTTTACTTAAATGTCACTTCCCCAAGGAAGTCTCCCCTGACACCCTCCCCCCAGGTTGAGTCTGCTGTCACACACTCTCACAGCACCCTGTGTTCTGTATTTTGGAGCATTCATCTCAAGTGGAAATCCCTTCTTCTATGCTAGCCTCTTCCCCAGACTTTGAGCTTCCTAAAGGCAAGGCCGACTGGCACACAGTAGGCACTCAATAAATATTGAATGAGTGAATGGAGTGTTTCATGACATTATAGAGTTCTCAGAGTAGGAGGGTGGCCAGGTGAGATAGGTCATCTTGCATCAAACAGGAATTCAGTTCATGCCATCCAACTCCTCAACTAAAAAGGAGCCCAGCTTGCTGCTCAGCCAGGGACAGCCGGGCCCTGCACCCTGCTCCCCAGGTCACCTCAGCACTTCCATAGCCCACACGGAAACTATCTGGAATCCCCTTCCTCCCATTCTGAGCTGGACAGATTTGAAGTTAAGGCTGTTCAGGACCCTACAGAGTGGTTTAGTTCAGTATCTAAGATACAGGGTTGCATGGGCCCTGCTGAGTGCGGGTGATGTCAAAACCTGAGGCCCAGGGCTGGCATCGAGAATGACCACTGAGGTGGGAAAGGGCAGAAGAGTACAGGGACAGTCAGGCTGATTGTGCTGAGTGGCCCCTCTGTCACCTAGGGTTGCTTTCTCCATTGGCCACACCATGCCCCGGTCAGCCTGGGTCATGTGACCTCTTCAGGCTGGCATATGGAGCCAGAAGCCAAGGGTTTTCAAAACAAAACCTCCCTTTCAAGTTATGAAGTTCTCTAGTCCTGTCCCCCTGCCCCCATAGCTTGGCACATGGGGGTGGGTGAGCCTCATCACTGTGTTGACATCGAGGGTGGAAACATGGTTTGACAGAGGCAGCCAAGGCCTCAGATCAGAGAGGGCTTGAGTTTTAATCTGGGCCCTGCCATAGGTCAGATGGACGTGTGGCCAGGTAGTTAATCTGTGGGACTTGGAGTTTTCCCTTTTGTAAAATGAAGATAATAATGTTTATTTTATAATATCATTTTGTGAAGACCATGGGAAGGTTCTCATCTTCAGTGGATTATTAGTATTATTTCCCTTTGCTCTTTTTTCCCACTTCCCTGTTGGTGATTTCCATCTGTAGACCTCAGTTTCCTGATTTGCTGCCCTAGCTTTCCAAAACTCCAAAGCTGTCATCAGACACGCTTCAAAATTGGCCTCTTACCTAGTTGGAACTACAGTTCCCAAGATGCTTGTGCCTTTTCCATAGGTTTCAGTCCTTCACTGAATGTGCATCATACACACACACACACACACACACACACACACACACACACACACACACACACATCCCTATGCACATACACATCCCAGCACGCACACACACACACACAACTGAACCAGCCAAAAGCTACAATCCATCAGCTGGACAACCTTCTAGTGCCAGAGCAGTTGATTCTAATGTGTAGTTTATTGTAAAATTATTAAGAGTATCCACATATTTCAGCTTTATTGAGCCTTTTAGGAGAGCCACTCTGCATAATACAGTATACTTTGGTGAATAAGTATGTTTTTAGTGCAACTTGAAAAAGAGTAATGGAGTGGAAGCTCCCGGGTGTTGTTCTGAGCTGCCAAGGTACCACTCCCACCAAATGCAAGCCCTGAGAGGTGGCAGGTCTGGCGGTGGTAAATGTCTCCTGGGCATGCATGGGCACAACAGCATCTTAAGGAGAAGGTGTTACTCCCAAACTGTGCTCTCTGAAGCTGCTAACCCTCCTGTACTTGTTCTCTGAACCAGGCTGTTGGAAGATGGGGGTGTATTCAGAAGGGGAAACAGCAGGGAGAAGCAGATTCAGGGGGCACTGACTGAAGATTTGTTTTTTGCATTTGCATTTGGGGAAACTGTGGCTGACAGCTTGGAGCTCCTTGGCACAAGTCATAGGCTTATGGAATGATGAGCCAGCCGTGATTAAGCAGCTTACCTATGGGAAATGCTAGAATCAACTACCTTTATTCAACAAACATCCATTAAGTGTCTGCTGTGTGGTGGAGAGTACGAGGGCCAGCATGATGTGGTCCAGCAGGACGTGTTGTGAAGAGGTCCCAGTCTATCAGTGCAAGGTTGAGCCCAGAGAAGGGAGCATTTAGTTGTTCTGTGGGAACGTGGAGAAAGGTTTACAGATATGGCTTCCTTTATGGAAGGATGGCTTAGAGATGAGGCTGGGAGAGTGACATGCAGGCAGAGGTGAGTTATGGTGCCTGCTGTGCCTGGAGCCACAGCCCGCAAAGGAAGGTTCGGGTCAGATGATATCCTATCTGCCATGCAGTTGCCAGATGTTTTCAGCATCGGAGCTGGCATCAGTAGGTCCAGGGTCTTGTCTTGGCTGTCCCACTGCCTAACTGTGCCTGATCTTGCACAAGTCCTTCCTCCTCTGGGGAGGGGCTGAGGCTCTCCAGAGACCTTTCAACTCTGAAATTCTGTTGAGTTTATGGATTGAAGAAACATAGAATAAATGGCTGGATTAATTCTCTCTGCCAGCCTGTTTTCTGCGTGAAGCAGGTAGCTTCCTCTTCATGGGTTTCCAGCGTCCTCGTCTGGCTTACTCATCCCTCCAGGCCCTCAGCTGTCCAGATCCCCCAGAGTGGGGGAGCACCCCTGTCTTGTGAGCTGTCTCGATCTCTCACTCCCCCTTACCCAGAAGTGCCTGTCCTGTGTCCCCACCCACACCTTAGAGCCCAGACAGATGACAGACCTCCCCAGTCTGAAAATCCAATCTATGCCAAAGTGTTAAAGGCTATGACAGCATGGAAGTTTTTTTGGATCATGAGAGCATCTAACTAAATCTCACCCTTTTATAGCTGAGCAAACAGAGCTGGAGAGGGACAGTGGCTTGGCCAGGCTCTCACAGTGAGTCACGAGTGGAGGGAGGCGGTCCCCAGGCTCACAGCCCACACACTCACTGGATCAGCGTTAATTGAGCACTTACTATGCTAAGTGTTGTGGATACAAAGATGAATAAAGTTCCGATCTTCCAGGAGGTCAGACTAGAGGGAAAGAAGAACCCAAACAGGTCATTGTAAATCAATGGGTTTGATAGTTATGCAGATAGGCACAGTGCATTATGGGGTTATCAGAGAAGGGCCTCTGGTCTAGCCTGGCAGGTTCATAGAAAGCTTCCTAGAATAGGCCACACCCAATGGGCCTTAAAGAATCAATAAGAGTTAGCCAGTGGAAAAGGACATTCTAAGTGGAGGGTACACACAGTTAATGTCTCACCCCTCCCAGACAACATTTGCATTTTAACCAAGGCCTTAACCAAGGAAGCAGATAGCATGGGAAACTGTGGAGGTGGTAAGGAAGGTATTTTGGGGGTGGGAGAACATTTCAGAACCTTCATATTACTTTACACAGGCAGCCAACTTGCCTGTCCTATGTAAGGCAGGGGAAGAGGAAAGGCATGAGTCCCAGGTGGACCTGAGTCAGCACCTTTAGCTTGGTGGTAGCTTGTCACAAATGCCTATCCCAGGCCAAAGATCACAAATCCCAGGCCCAGGAATTACCGTCACTTGGTTAGCTGCTAACAAATGTCCCCCCTTGAAGGGATGGGCACCACTAGCCTGAAACAAGAATATAGGCCAGAGGGGCCCCAGGGCGAGAGTGGGGAGATCAGGCAGCCCTGCAGGTGGCATGGCCCTGACTCACTCATGGCGCCAGCTACTGAGTGTCTGATAGGTGAACTCTACTCTGCCAGCCCAGGAGTCAGCCCTCTAACCCTGCAACCCAAGGCAGGAGGAAGTCCTGCCTGGAGGAGGAGTGCCGTAGGGGAGCTGTGGCAGCCCTTCAGAGGGCAGAGGTACACACTGAACTCTAAGATGCCAGGTGCTGGAGTTCAGCTTCAGCTGGAGCTCCAGGTGACCTTGGGCTGGCACTAATGCTCTGTCCGCCTTTCTTATTGCCAGCGTTTACAGATGGTCACTCTTTCCTCAGAACTTCTGACGTTTTCCCTCTCCCTACCCTGCTAGTACCTGGTACAGGGCCCTGGACCAGGCTGCATTTGACTCAAGCCGCTGCCTTACTTGGCTGGCTGGTATGTGGCTGCTCACTAAGTCCTGTTGGGCAAAGGCGGAAAGAAGAAGAGGCCTCAGAGATGGGACCCTTCCTGTGGCAAGGCCAGGGGACCAGAGGAATTGCCCCAAGCTGCATGGGCAGCTTCCCCAAGAACTGCCATATTTAATATATTATATCTGCGTTCCTTCATTCGTTCTCTACCCACAGCAAGAGTTGTTCTCAGCTGGGGCTGGTTAATCAGCATGCCCGGGAGGGGAAAAACAAGGCATTATTGTCAGTTATCCTGGAAGAAGAACCAGGTACCGTACCAGGGATGCAGGATCATTGAAAATGAAAATGCACCAATTAGGCTTTTATCCCTCCGAGAGCTTGGGTGGGGCAGGAGGAGCACCTGGGCCTCCCAGTGAGCTCCAGGCATTCAGGGAGGCAGGAGGTTCCACAGACACTCGATTCCTAACCGGGGGGTGCGGGGTGTGAGAACAGAGTGCGTATTGCCAGGAAAATCAACAGACACTGAAGAAGCATTCGATAGGGGGTGTCGAGACCCTGACAGAGGTGAAGAAACACTGCTTTGCCTTGGAGAAACCAATTATCAGACAACCCCTTCGCTGATGTGTGACCGACAGCATGACAGGGAGCTAAGTCCCACGGGATCCCCAGAACCAAGTTTGAGATATTTGTGAATCATGCATTTAATGAAAATTGAAATGCATTCCTTGTATCTTCCCCCGACACCCACCCCCCACACACACACACACTTCTGTGCCCGTGTGTATTAGCAACTGGGTGCATCCGACTGTGCATGTAAAATAAATCAAATTGAAATAAGAACTAGACTCTGGGGACTATTCTCGTTCAATATCTCTGGCAGCATAATGGAAATGCCCCCCTTGGACTGCGCAGGCCTTCTGTCTAATAGAGCTTTGGGAGAAGGGGAGCCTGGCTTGACCTCTGCCACAGAGTCGTTAAAGATTCAGATGTCTCATTAATTTAATGAGAGATGCCTCAGCCTTCCTTCTGTCTACTGACCCAGCAATTTTCCAATTATCCATCACCAGGAGAGTCTGATAATAAAAATCTACCCATTTCCCAAAGCTGGTATTACAGTAATAGTTGTTCCTGGTCTGAGTACCAGCAGTGTGCTGGACACCGTACTGAGCTCCTTCTATTCAAGATCTTTAGCCCCCAAGAGAACACGACTAGGTAGGGGCTGCAGTTCTGCACGGAAGGCAAGTGGGGCTCAGAGAAGTTGGAGAGCCTTGTCTAAGGTTCTTCCGCCAACAAGTGGCAGATGTGAGAAGTTGCCTTTCACCTCCCAGCCTACATCCTGTTCTCATCAAACTGATCTTTGTGGCTTTTCTGTGCTGTATTAGTGTTTCATTGCAGTGTCACAAATTACCACAAAGTTAGAGCTTAAAACAGCACCATTGATCAGTGCAGAGTTCTGTAGGTCAGTAGTCTGGCGTGGTGTGATCGGGCTCTGCTCAGGCTGAAATCAAGGTGTTGCTGGCTGCTTTCATGCCTGGGCCACAGGATCCTCTTCCAAACTCACTCCTGTTGTTGGCAGAATTCACTTCCTTGCAGTTGTAGGAATGAAATCCCTGTTTTCTTGCTGGCTCTAGGCTAGGGACAGCTCTTAGCATCTAGAGCCCACTTGGGTCCTCACCCCGTGACTGCTCCATCTCATCCACAGGGGACCTCCCTCTAGCCCAGTCCCTCCCTCCCTTCAAACCTCTTTGACTTCCTCTTCTGCAACCAGCCAATGAATACTCTCTGCTTTTAAAGGACTCTTAGGTCAGGCCCACCTGGATGATCTCCCTCTTTAGTCAATTGCATCATACAGTATAACCTACTCACAGGAGTAAAATTCGTCATAGTCACAGTCCTGGGGATTGTGTGTGTGTGTGTGTGTGTGTGTGTGTGTGTGTGTGTGTGTGTGTTGGGTGTCCTCTTAGAATCCTGCCTACCATGCATGCCAACTTTGTAAATTAGTTTATTTCTTTTACTTTCCTGCCTGTCACCTGGCGAAAGGGTATACAAGGAGAGATCTAGCCAGGGCACCTGGAGGAAGGTGCTGGAGAAATCAGCGCATCCCTGACAATGCAAATGATAGACATCATGTTCTTTCTGCCGGCCCAAGGTGGGCTCTGGGCAGGGCACATCTGCTGGCTTCTGATGTGATCTGTAAACTGGTCCCTGAGCAAAGGCTGAGAGCCAGGACAAAGGGGGAAACTGAGGTTTCTTGTGACTGCTGCAGCTACCAGGGAGGCTCGTGGCATTACGGAATTTGGGTCTTGCTGAGAAGAGTATTTGAGATTTAATGAATGTTTGGAAAGCATGGGGAGACTGAGAATAAAAGACATTATGGTAAATCATATTATTATTATTACATTATAAGTGCTATTGTATTACAAGCACCATTAGGAGTAGCAATTGCTTTTATTATTAAGCAATCCAGCTTCTCCATCCTCAGCACTAGGCTCTACTCAATGTCAAAAGCATCAACAGCTCAATTAATCACCATCCGAGGTCTCCCCTCACATTCACAGCCCAGCAGTAAGCATGATGCCTGCCCGTCCCTCTGAAGCCTCCAGCCATGACTCAGATGGTAGATGCCTCTCCTGTGAATTCCAAAGCTGGATTTTCATCTTGGCTGAGAGTTATTAATAATATTATCCTAAAACCATTCCTGATCATATTCCCCTCCTGCTTCAAAACCTTCAGTGGTTCCACCGTTACGCTCAGGGTAAAGTCTGAACTTTTTAGCGTGACCCAGGCAGCCTCTTATGAACTTACCTCTGGGCTTGCAGTTCCCTGGGTTTATTATAAGCTCTTGCTGCTCTGGGGCTCTGCACATGCTCTTGTTTCCCTGTCTGTGAAACTCCTCTTCCCACTTCTTTATCCGGCTGACTCCTGCTCGTCTTCCAGGTCTCAGCTCAGGAAAATCAGCAGCAATTCTGGCAGAAGGGACCACCTCACGTGCACAGCACCTATACTTGCCACTCTCCAGGACTCGCCTCACATTTGCCACTGAGTATAAGCCCCTTGAGGACAGGGACAGGGTTTGCTCATCTAGTGCCCAGCACAATGTGCATGCTTGAGAAGGACTCATACTTTTGTTGAATGAACAAAGGAATGAATGAGACTAACAAAGATCTAAAAAATGGCCAAGATCTAAAAATCCATTATGTATATTTCCCTCCATCCGAGAGCCCAGTGGCCTCCTGAGCACGTCAGAGTCAGCAAGGTGCTCAGCCCTCGTGGAGAGCCCATTATTCGATCCTGCTGCAGACACGGGGCAGGCAAAGTCAGTGAGGAGGCAGAGGCCACTGATTGACAGCATCACTCATCTTCTTAAACAACTCCAGGACCGCTGGTGAGATGGGAGTTGTGCCTTCAGTAATGCACTGGGACCTGGGAAAGGAGAGACTCAGCCCCTGATGTGCAGACAGGTGGCCTGATCGGTGGACCCTGAGTGCAGGGGACTCAGAGGTGAGCAATCAATGCCTGCCGAAGGAAGCAAGCCTGCGGAAAATCAGAGCTCTCCCCAGCCTGAAGGGAGAGCCCAGTGTCCACCATTCCTCAGCTCAGTTTGACCCCCTGGAGGTTTCAGCCGCACAATTAACTACACAGTTAACAACTACTTATTTAGTGCCCAGACATACAAACCAGTCTTGTAAATAAAAAATGAAGACAGTCACAGCTGCTACCGAGGCGGTGGGAGGGCTTTCCACCTGGCCTCTGCCTTCTTCTTCCTGGGAGCAAATGACTGAAGTCTCTGTAGAGATGGATCCACACCGATGGGTGTTCACAGGTGAACGTGAATTCATTTAATGAGTGTGTATTGATTACTTGCTAAGCACAAGTGTGGGGTATGGTGCAGAGCATAGAGCATTGAACAAGACGGAACATGGTCTACATTTGGCGTCCTGTTTGTGGACTCGTGTTGGGAAAGAAAAGCGGAGACTGGACAGAGCTCCTGGGAGGGATGGATACGTTCAGGTCATGGGGGTAAAAGAATAGGAAACATGCAGGGAGAAAGAGCCAGAGCTGGGATATGTAGGACCAAATCTCCCATTAAATGGAATTCATTGACAGCTATGAATTAGCCTCTCAGCTGCTACTGTCTTCAAAGACCTTATTACACAAAAAGCAATCTTCCAGCCTGCAGAGAGCACAGGCTCTGATGTAGATAAATACACAGACAGGTACCACAGTTAGATGGGGTGGGGAGGGAAGGAGAGGATGTAAGGGTACCCAGGAGATTCTGGACTTCTGGTGGCTCCAGGGCTCTCCTGTGAAAGGCTAAGAGAGGACTCATGAGACAAGGGTCTGGGGCCTGGCTTCTGCCATGCACTGGGTCCCAAGGAGAATTGAATAGATAGAGCTGTGAAGAAGGGCCTCAGGGAGTTGAGAGGACCAGGCTGCCAATGGAGTGAGAGGAGGGACAGCCTGACAGGTACCCCCTTCCTAAATTGATTCAGTCAACATTGCCTTTTTTCTACAGGGGATGTACCAGAGCAGATACTGATAATGTGTTTGTTTCAGATGGCAACTCGTCCTTGGGGAGATAGCTTTGAACAAATTTGTGATAAAAAGCTCTAAGTGATGATAGGTGTATATATGAGGTAGCACAATTGAGTGGCCAGTTCTGCCTGGCCTGGGTGATGAAGGAGGTCAAAGTGGACACTGAGGAAAATGTAGGCAGGAATGATAGCATGAAAAGACTTGTATGTCTAGCTAAGGACTCTTTTTTTATTTCAAAAATTTACAAGGATACAAATGTTTAGGTTATATATATTGCTTTTGCACCACCCAAGTCAGAGCTACAAATGTGCCCATCCCAGATGGTGCACACTGCACCTGTGAGGTGTGCATTATCCCCTCCTCCCCTCTCCCACCTGCCCAACACCCAATGAATATTACTTCCTTATGCGCCCATAAGTGTTGATCAATTAGTACCAATTTGATAGTGAGTACATGTGGTGCTTGTTTCTCCATTCTTGTGATACTTCACTTAGAAGAATGGGCTGCAGCACCATCCATGATAATACAAGAGGTGTTAGTTCACCATTGTTTTTTGTGGCTGAGTGGTACTCCATGGTATACATGCACCACATTTTATTAATCCACTTATGTATTTAGGGGCACTTAGGTTGTTTCCACATCTTTGCAATTGTGAATTGTGTTTCTATAAACATTTGAGTGCAAATGTCTTTCTTATAGAGTGACATTTTTCCTTTGGGTAGATACCCAGTAGTGGGATTGCAGGATCAAATGGTAGTTCTACTTTTAGCTCTTTAAGGTATCTGCATATTACTTTTTCACAGAGGTTGTACTAGTTTGCAGTCCCACCAGCAGTGTATGAGCGTTCTTATCTCTCCACATCCATGCCAACATTTGTTGTTTTGGGACTTTTTGATAAAAAACATTCTCACTGTAGTTAACGGATATCTCACTGTGTTTTCAGCTTGCATTTCCCTGATCATTAGAGATGTTGAGCATTTTCCATGTTTCTTGGCCATTAGTTTATCTTCTTTTGAAAAGTTTCTATTCATGTCCTTCACCCACTTTTTATTGGGGTTATTTGATTTTCTTACTGATTTTCCTGAGTTCTACACAGATTCTAGTTATTAGCCCTTTATCGGATGTATAACATGCAAATATTTTCTCCCATTCTGTACGTTGTCTATTTGATCCAGTAATAGTTTCTTTGGCTGTGCGGAAGCTTTTTAATTTGATCAGGTCCAATTTATTTATTGTTGTTGATGCTGTGATTCCTTTTGGGGTCTTCTTCATAAATTCTTTGCCCTGGCTGATGTCTATGAGTTTTTCCAATATTTTCTTCTAGAATTCTTGTGGTTTCTTGCATTAGGTTTAAGTCTGTTAATCCATCGTGAGTTGATTTTTGTGAGAGGTGAGAGATACAGATACTGTTTCAGGCTTCTACATATAGGTATCCAATTTTCCAGCACAATTTATTGAATAGGGATTCTTTTTCTCAGTATATGTTCTTGTTTGCTTTGTCAAAAATCAGATGGCTGTATGAAGATGGTTTTATGTCTGTGTTCTCAGTCCTGTTCAATTGATCGATGTCTCTATTCTTGTGCCAGTACCATTCTGTTTTGGTTACTATAGCCTTGTAGTATAGCTTGAAGTCTGGTAAATTGATGCCTCCCAATTTGTTCTTTTTGCTTAAGGTTACTTTGACTATACGGGGTCTTTTCTGGTTCCACATGAAGTGTAGAATTATTTTTTCTAGATCTGTGAAAAATGATGTTGGTATTTTTATAGTGATTACATTGAATCTGTAGATCACTTTGGGTAGTATAGACATTTTAACAATGTTGATTCTCTTGATCCATGAGCATGGTATGGTTTTCCATCTGTTTGTGTCCTCTGCTATTTCTTTCCTCAGTATTTCATAATTCTCCCTATAGAGGTCCTTCACCTCCTTACTTAAATATATTCCTAGGTATTTTATTTTCTTTGTTGCTATTGTGAAAGATATTGAATCTTTGATTTGGTTCTCATTTTGACTGTTTTTGGCATATAGGTATGCTACTGATTTCTGTACACTGATTTTGTAACCTGAGACTGCTGAATTTGTTTGTCAATTCCAGTAGTCTCATGACAGAATCTTTGGGGTTTTCTAGATATAAGATCTTATCATCAGCAAAGAATGATAGTTTGACCACTTTTGCTCCCATTTGGATGTCCTTGATTTCCTTCTCTTGTCTGATTGCTCTGGCTAGGACTTCTAGCACTGTGTTGAATAGAAGCGGTGATAGAGGGCAACCTCGTCAGGTTCCAGTTCTTAAGCGGGAATGCTTTCAGTTTTTCCCTGTTCAGTATGATGTTGGCTGTGGGTTTGTCATATATGGCTTTTATCATTTTTAGGTAAGTTCCATCTATTCCTATTTTTATAATTGTTCTTATTTTAAAAAGGTGCTGAATTTTGTCAAATGCTTTTTCTGTGACTATTGAGAAGATCATACAGTCTTTGTTTTTACTTCTGTTTATGTGGTGAATTACATTTATGGATTTTAGTATGTTGAACCATCCCTGCATCTCTCAGATGAAGCCCACTTGATTGTGATGGATTATTTTTTTGATGAGCAGCTGAATTCTATTTGCTAGGATTTTATTGAGAATTCTTGCATCTTTATTCATAAGAGATATTGGTCTGTAGTTTTCTTTTTTTTGTTGGGTCCTTTCCTGGCTTTGGAATCAGGGTGATATTGGCTTCATAAAACATGTTGGGGAGGATTCCTTACTTCTTGATGTTGTGGAATAATTTCTGCAGGATAGACACCAGTTCTTCTTTGTAGGTCTGGTGGAATTTGGGTGTGAAACCATCTGGTCCGGGATTTTTTAGGAATTTGTTTTTGTCCTGTATGCAATAAGGAGTCTTATGCAGGGGCGAGGTAGAGGCTTATGATCAAATTTATAGTTTAGAAAGATCCCTCTAGCAATAGCTTGTAGAAGGAACTTGGGGAAATGAAGACTAGAGGAAGGGAAATCAGTGAGTCTATGGTCTGGGAACATGCTGATGAGGATCTGTATTGAGATAGAGGCAATGGGGACAGAGGACAGGGGGCAGATTCAGAAGACCTAAAGGATTAAGAATGTTCCTGAATGACAGTGAATGAGTGCATGCATGAATGAATGAATGAGATGTGGACAGTGAGAAAACTGAAGAAGTGGAGGAGAAGTTCCAAATTCTAACTTAAGTGACAAATAGATAATGGTGACGTTCATAGGCAGGGAACCTAAGGAGGGGATCAGATTGGGGTTGAAAGATAAGATGTTCAAATTACGGAGTGATATAGTCTTAAGGACATCTTTCAGCATTCTAGCTTGATTATAATGGGTTAAGAAATTGGAATCTTTTGGTGTTCTTAGGACTCCTGGGTGAGAACATTTGACATTGTCAGTCATTAACAATCTCAGCAAGGGGGAATGGGTTGACACCATCTCCCGGTGGCCTAGCGCTGTGCTGAGCACACAGTAGGGAAGACAGAATAAGTGCTGGTCTTGTATGCCAAAGACCCAGATCTTTATTCCAAGTCTGTCTTTTGGGAAAGACATCTAACTCCTGGGAACTTCAGTTTCTTCTTCTACCAAGTGGGAATATGGAAACCTGTCCACTTTCAAGTATGGCTGGGAGGCCCAAAAGCAGTACATGAAAGTGCCTTGTAAGCTGTGTAGAGGCCCATCCATGGGAGTGGTTGATGTTATTATACTCACTAATAAACTGATATTCAAATAAATTACTTTGATTTGGGTGCCAGCTTCCTCTCCCAGGTAGTTAGGGGCCAGGGCTGAGCTTGGAGCAGAGAGGATCAAAGGCTGAAGCTTGGGTGAGAGCAGGCAAGAAATAAGGAACTGTTTGAAATCCCACTGTTAAGGGGGTTATGGAGTTTGACACACCACTGTTAAGAAATAGAGCCAGTTCTGGAGTGAAGAGGCTGCAAATAAAGATAGCACAACCCAACTGGATCCAGGTGGCAGAACTGGGAGAGATTCCAGAGGTCATAGAGACATTGGGGTGACCCCTTTTATAGGCTGCCCGTGACCCTGGCAGGAAGGTTCTTGGGCCAACTGAGACTGAGGGGCCTTATGCAGAAGCCGGGAGGTCTCAGGAAGGCCACTCCTCTCGCTGCCTTCCTCATTGCCTGCTAATGTCTGAAAGTACATGGGAAGGCTTTCCTTGAGCTATTTGATTACAACTTCTAATAATACTAATAACTCAAGGGTTCTGTATCATACTTCCAGTCTACATAGAGCTTTCATGTGTATTATCTCTTTTGAGTCTCACAACAGCATTGTAGGTATTATTTCCCCCACTTTTAAATGAGGAAACTTGTCTAATTAAAAGAGATAAAAATAAAGACATTTAAAATTTTTTTTATAAAAACCAATAATTGGCTTTTCTAATGTGGGATTTCAGAGAGCAAAATCTAGGACAAAATGCCAGTAGACAGTATATGATTTAAAATGTTCTAACTCCAAATCCATACCCTCTCTCTCTAGCACAATTATTCTCCTAGCCATTTAATTAAGCCAAAGAGGCAGTTTTTGGTTTCACTGATTTTCTCTAGGTGCCAGAGATACGGCAATGAGCGAGACAGTCCACAGTACCTTCTGGGAGTTCACGGGTCAGCAGGGAAGCAGTCGTGGCTCAAATAATGATGAACATAGAGAGATTTTCCGAGGGATAGCTGAAGCTGCTGAGCAACTCTCAGCAGAATTTGGCCAAGTTCACGAAGCTGCATTCAACTGTCTGCTTCTCTGTACTACCTTAGCCACACAAGCCTTCAGTTATACTGCATTTATTCCTAATCCCTTCCCATCTGCCGCACCCTGGCGTTTGCTCATATTCCTCCAGCTACTTCATGCTCAGCAGATGTGGTGTGGGGCAGCCCTCAGCTCCACCCTGTTGTCAGTGGAATGCCTTACAGTTGGCAGTCAATAAACTGTAGTAGTTATTAGTATCATTATTAATTTGCTATTACTATTTATGGTTGGAAGATCTGGAACTCCAACTCAAGCTTTCTATGGTGACACTAATAGTTACACTAAGCTATTAACACCTTATGGTGTTAATAAGGAAAACTTAGGGTGTTCAGCAAAACTTTTCTCATTTGGCAAGTAGCTAAGAGTCACTTCTTGCCAAGTGAGGGGGAAGAGAAAGAGGAAGGAGAAGCCCCCAGGCCAGATACTTCCCTTTGGCAGGGCCCAGCTGTAGCATGAGGACTCGGAGAAGGGGGAAGCTCACCCTCTTTCGTAGCACCGCAGCATGGAGGATGGATTGCACGTTGCATGGATTACCCCTGCAAGGTAGATGTTCTTATAGATGCTTTACAGTAGACAAACTGGAAGTTGAGAGACCTGCCCGAGATCACCCAACTAGTATGTGGCCAAATCAGGATCTGAATCCAGGACTGTCCTACTTCAAAACATGGACTTTCTAGTACATGCTGCAGTTTGCTGATGCCACATTGCGCAGTGCCAGGGGCCCCATTCACAGTGTCATCAGTATAAATGGCACCTGGGGGTTGAACAATACAGTGGCCATCTATCCCAAGACCAGAGGCATGATCTCCATTAAATAGGCAGCTATTGCAAAGAAGAAACGATGAGGCCCTAATCTGGAGGAGTTAGAAAGGAAGGGAGATTCAAGAGACATTCAGGAGGTAGATTTGATAGAATTGGCAATAGATTGGTGTGGAGGTAAAAGAGGAAGGGAGTTGAGGCTGTCTCTGAAGTTTCTAGCTTAGTTGTCCAGGACAATAGTGATGCATTTACTGGGTTAGGAATATCCTGGAGAAGGGGGAGAAGGGGCTGTCGGGCAGAGAGAAAGTCACAGAGTGCCACTTGCCCTTCTTCCCCATTTGGCCTGAGTTAGGAGATGGACTTGACTCAAAGACACATCTGGATTTGTGTTTTCATTGCATCCTTTTCTCCTTAAAGTCAAGCACAGGAGCCAAGCCTGTATCATTAGAAGCTCTTGTGCTTTTATTTATAGTCAACCAAGCTTGTCCCATCCGCTGGGTTGACTAACTCCAGTCCCCAGTGATGGGACTTGGCTGCTTAGCCCACGCTGAATGTGTCCCTGCTCCTCAAAGAGGACACCTCTTCCCCTGCACTCCCTGCCCTTGCAGAGGCTGCCCACAAGGTCTGCCCATCATTTCCCTTACCCCTCCATGCTCCCAAACACTTCGCACCAAAGTCGTGTGTTTCTTGGCACGTGGACTCTGTGTGGTGTGGGGCATGGTCATTCTACTCACAGCCACGGTAACTACAGAGTTTCCCAATCCCTCTCCTCCCCTCTCCCTCTGACACATCTACCTGAGCCCTGGGACCTCCTCTGCAGTCCCATCCCCAACTCAGCCCCCACTCCCAGCCTGTCTTTGCACCCTGGCCCAGGTGGATGAACAGGCTGTAGGTCCATGGAAAGTTTCCTACAGCTGAGCAGCGAATGGATGCCTGTCTGTAAACCAGGACTTTGGACGTGTCACCCCTGCTGGAGAAAGCAAGGGGCACTCAGGGAGCTGCACCACCCGTGGTGAGTGTGCCACGCAGCTCTCAAGCCACATCCACGAGGCAACATCATCCCAGGGCAACAGCTCCCCGCATTCATTTGTGGCTGTGACCTGACCTTCAACTGTAGTGATTTGGATCCTTATATAGCACTGTGTGCACAAGGATCCACCCACATGCATGCACACATACGCATACACACACACATGCACACACATTTTAAAATGCTGTTAACCTGAAGCCCCAGTGATAAAAAAAAAAAAAGCAATCTATCAGGAATTTGTTTTCCATAATACAATAATGCAACTTCCAGAGGACAATCAGGGGTCGGTACAACTTCCACTCATGCTCTCACACCTTCTGTGGGTGTAAGACTGTGTGATTAGACAGCACTGGCCACAGTGAGGACCCCAAGGCATGGAGATGTCTTAAATCAGCAGTCCTTCAACCAGCACTGACCAAACAGCTTCTAGGTATCAGGCACTCTGCCAGGTGCAGTGTGGAGTTCAAAAATGAGGCAGGCACATCATTGCTGTCTGGAAACATAGAGTCCTTTGGAGAGAAACCACACTCGTGAACAAGTAATGGCAGCAGGGGGCTGTCACAAAGCCGTGCACACTTGGAGTAGTGGAGGATTTGGTCTTGGTCCTGCCCTCCCACTTGGCTTTACCAGATGGCCGTTTGCTCTGTTCTTCACCCTGGTTGCTCTGGTGCTGGGACACTGGGACTCCACTCCTATTGGTAGCAGGGACCTCTCAGGGTTCCCACGAGAGCCTGTTCCTCCCCAGGGACCACTCCCACCCTTCCTGTCATTTCACACAGGTCGAAGCTGGCCAGGTAGCGTGGCTGGGGAACCTGAGTGTGTGCGTTCTTAGGGCTGGAGATGGGTGGCAGAAACCGGGTGACCTTTAATCGCTTCCAATCCTGAAATGTGTTAATTTTATGAACTATCTCTCCAGCAAAATGTCCCCACTGCTTGATTTGGGGTTTGTAACACATGCTTCTCTCAATCTGTTTAGACAGAATTTCCCAGGTTGTGTCCTGCAGAACACTACCGTGAGTCACTCATGGGCTTTGGAGGGAAAAAAGTGCCCCATGGTCAACGTGTTTGGAAATCTTGGGTTAAACAAAATTAAACAAGCTATTTCACTGCAGGACTTCTTTCAGCCTTTAATATGCGAATGTGCATTATGTATCTCAAAAAGGCCAATATAATGTGTAACGTTTTCTTACCTTATTTCTAACCCTATTTGAACTCGGAGCCTTGTTTTTGTGAAATTTCTGAGCAGCACACTTTGAGAAATACTGGCATAGAAGAATTTCACTGCATATAAATTGGTGATGGTCAGCTGTTTCCCATATTCTTTTAGAAAATAGCCTTCAATAGCAGTAGGAGTGTCTAAGTTTAGATATGGAAGAATTTGCTAACTGCAAGGATGCTTAGAGAGTAGAACCCTGGAGTGTCTTGGGAAATTGCAGTACAAGAGTGTACCCGCCTTCCTGTCCTTCAGCAAGCTATCCCATGAGTCACTATAAATAGAATGAATTATCAAGGAAGCTTCTGGAATCTTTTTATCTTAAGGGGCCTTTGAAAGTAGGATATAATTGAGGGATGAGAAGTTAGGAATTAAAAGGCAGGAAGACAGACCGGCTGACTTCTTGATAGACTCTGTCTAAGTGTCTGTAATTAACTCATTCATTCTTACTCTGCCTATAACGTGCATTTGCAGGAAACACCTCCCTAACTCAGGTTTCTAGGACAAGTGGAACCAAAATAGGGGGCCAGAAGCTGCCCAAGATCTCTTGGTTGTATTTCAGTAACTATCATATTTGCCACACAAGATGCTAAGCCTTTGCATACATCTTACTTGTTCCTCGAAACAACCTATAAGGTTGCTAATGCTATTGTATCTATTTTACAAAATGAGGATCTGAAGCCAAGAAAGGTTGAAGACCTTGCTTAAGGTCATGCAGCCGGTGTGGTGCAGAACCTGGGTTTGAGCACCGAAGCCCTTATCCGCCACATCCCCCTGAGCCCCTGTGAGTCTGTGGACATCCAAGAGATCAGGGCTTCCTTGAAAGGGGCCTCCATCCCTCAGGCTATGCATGTGGGGAGAGGGTGGAGGGGGATGATGTGTCTGCCCACGCTGATAAGGAAGCCAGGGGAAAGAGGACATTCTTCAGCCTCCACCAGCCATGGCCAGTGAGGCCCCTTATGTTCCCGACGACAGCCTGGCTCTGCGCCTCAGTCGTCTCACCCTTGCCAAGCGCATCTCTTCTCATTAGCCATCTGCCCCCTCGTTCCTGCTGGTAGCCCACAGCACACGGGCAGCTGCCCTGTTGGAGAGAGAGGAGATAATATCAGCTTAGGAATCAATACGTTCTCTGGCACGCCTGTGTTCCCCTGATGGGAATGTGGCAGGATCCAAAATACACTTAATCCTCATCCAACTCCACTCTGTCAGGGGCTGATGGCTGCAAAGGAGGCTTTGTAACTCCAGTCTGCAAGCCGGAGCTAATGAGGCCGGGCCCTGGGTGGGTGAGCTCCGGCCGGGAGCCTGAGGCCTCCACGGAGGCTGGAGATGTGAGCGAGGCTGCAGGAGAGGTGGCAGGGCCTGGAGCAGCGATGTCTTCAGAGAAGGAGACCGCCTGAAGGAAAGACGTGCTTCTGCCTGGCCAGAAAGTAAGCCCAAGGCACCTGCCATCTGTCCTGTCAGGCTGCGTGGCTGATGGGTTGGTCTGGGGGTCTGTAAGTACTGTGTGCTCAGGGAGCTGCGTGCAGGGCACTCAGAATGAATGTGTGATGAAGGTGACTTCGTTGTGAGAAGATGGCCTGAGCCACATTTGAAGGCATTTTTCCAGCAGTGGGTATCCGTGAGCTGAATACGCCATACCCTCTTGCCTGGTTTCCCTGTGTAGGCCCAGGGAGGGCTTGGAGGACCAGGCCCTGAGCACGGAGGAGGACACTGCTTCATCCTATGACACTAACCGGCCTCGATGACACTCACACCTGCAGGCTAACACGTGGCCCTGGCCAGGTGGCTGGGTGAGGATTGGATGAAGGTTGTTGGGAGAACTCTCTTGAACTTCTAAATGTCACTGCCCCTGATGGGTTTCTCTGAGTGCCTCGTCTAAAGTGACAGCCCCCACCTCCCACCCCCCCACAGGTGACGAGTTTGTTCCCTTACTGTCCCTCCCACTAACCTGCAAGCTCCTCAAGAGCAGCAAGTGTATCTCTCTTATGCATGTTCTCTGTGCCTAGACCAGTGTCTGGCACTTGACAAACACTTAAATATTTGCTAAATAAATGAAAAAAAAAGTAATGATAAAGGAAGGCACAACCCTACCTGCAGACCTTCAGGTTGAGATTCTTAGAAAGCGAACTTGATTTTGGCACTTCTGTGCTAACAGTCCCCTGGGGTCCCGTCACCCACAGGACACAGTGTAAACTCCCTGGCCTGGGGTCCGGGCCCCTCGTGGTCTGGCCCCTGCCGACCTCTCTGGCTTCACTTCTCACCCTTCCTTCCCCATGTAGCCTGTGCGCTCACCCACACTTTGGGTGCATAAGACTTAGGGACCTGCTGAAAATGCAGACTCCTGGGGCTCAGCTCCCCAGACTCAGATTCAGCTGGTGTTAGGTGGGGGGCAGGAATGATCACTTTTTAACAAGAAACCTGGGTGATCCTGGTGGTAGAATCACACTTTAAGGAGTGATGCTTTTGTCCACATACACCATGGGCAGCTCACTGAAAGGACCGTGCACTTTCTCACCTCTGTGCCTTTGTACACGTGGTGATTTCTGGTTGGAATAGCCTTTGTCCATCCACATTTTCCATCCAGAAAATGCCTATGCATCCTTCAAGACTCAGTTCACGCATCGTGCCTTCTGCGGATGCAGGGCTGCCTCTGCCAGGCATGTGGGTTTTTTTCTCTCCATCCGGTGCATTTTGTATATACCTAGATCATTCTGCTTATTTCTTGCCCACCCCCCACCCTGACCAGGACACTGTGAGCTCACAGAAAACTCACTCGTAATTATCTCTGGACCCCTGGTTCCCAGCAGAGTGTCTAGTGATCGTTGGACTAGAATGAGGGACCTGGATGTGCTCGAGCAGCGTCCATCCCTCACACCATCCCTACCTAACCACACTCTCTATTTCTGACCGCTGGTCTTTCCAGGAGTTCTCGCTCCAGAGAATGGACAGCCTTGTGGACGATCGCGTCAACATCCTGGGATTTTCCATTTTCAACCAATCCCATGCTTTCTTCCAAGAGTTTGCCCAGAGCCTCAACCAGTCTTGGCAGGAGAACTGTGACCATGCGCCCTTCACTGGGCCTGCGGTAAGTACCCACCTGGGCTTCTCCTTGGTGTCCCTTCCACGGGCCAACCTCTGGGTAACGAGCCCTCCTGGAGTCCAGCCTTCTTCTCCCTTCTCCAGTCCCAGCACAAAAGGAGATGTGTAGAGGTGCTCAGACATGGGGGCAAGGGATACAGTTTGGGAAGCAGTGAGCTCTAGAACGACAAACTTGGTCAAGAAGGCAGTAGGGAAAGAATCGTGTGGAGGCACCGAGCTGTTATTTAGCGATGTCTGCAAGTCTCCTGCAGCCAGACTTCTGATGATGCCATTGCCAAGGACTTCCTGAGTGTAGGATGCAAGAATCTTGCTATTGGAAGGGCCTCTTAGCTGATCCGCTTCCCCATTGTTCAGATAAGGAAACTGAAGCCCAGGCTGGAAGGAGGTGATGGGTGGGGCCGTGCAAACACCAAGCCTGCTGCAGAGTGGAACTTCATCCCCAGACGCCTGGCTCTACCCCTCCCCCTAGCCCGGGCCACTTCTGAGCAGGAGCCCATCCTGAGAGGCTTCCTCTGCCCTCCCCTTGTGCTTTCTCTCTGTCGCTCCTTCCCCTGTGGTGTGTGATGGAAGCAGACCTTCCCCTGGCCATCCCCTTCTGGGTTGGGTGTGCTTCCTCTGTGGAGCCCGTCAGGTCTACCGGCTTGTGTCTGTTTGTTAAAAGGCAGGTTCTCAGGAGACCAGGATTGTGTGTCTTTCTGTGTCCTGTCCCAGCCATGTTACATACTTTGTTTCATTTTTAAAAGCCCCGTGAGACAGGCCATGTGATGCTCAGAACAACTTTCTGAAGTAACAGTGTCTCCATTTTACAGATGATAAAACTGAGACCCAGAAAGACTAAGTAAATAGCTCAGGGGTCACACAACTGGTGATTAGAGGAGCCAGGATGGAACCCAGGCCATGCGGCCATACGGTTTATACTTTTAACCGCTGTGCCGTTCGCCCCTCTCTGGTACCGTGATTTCCTTGCCATGCTGTACTGTAATTGGCCTGGCAAAATGACAAGTACAGTCATGTGCTGCATAATGACGTTTCAGTCAACGATGGACTATGGGGACCTATATGAGGGTGGTCCCATAAAACTTTAATACTGTGTTTTTACTGTACCTTTTCTATGGTTAGATATGTTTAGATACACACATACTTACATTGTGTTACAGTTGCCTACAGTGTTCAGCGCAGTAGCGTGCCGTACAGGTGTGCGGCCCCGGAGCAATAGGCTGTACCACCCAGCCTAGGTGTGTAGGCGCTGAATCATCCAGGTTTGTGTAAGTGCACTCTGTGATGTTCCCACAATGACAAAATTGCCTAACTGCATTTTGTAGAACTTGTTCCCTTCATTAAGCAATGCATGACTGTAGTCAATAGCTATTTGTAGAATGAATGAGTGAGTGAGTGAATCAGGTAGAACGATGAGTTGGAGGCAGAGAGAAATGAGAAAGAATTAGGCTTAGGAGATGGCAATGGAATCGGGCACCCCCCGGAGTGGGAAGTTGTCCAGTGGGCTTTTCACGAAGGAGTGACACCTGTCTCTGATAAGACATGCCCAGAGGCAGAGGCATGTCTAGACATCTGCACACACGGGCAACTAATTAATAGTTAGCCCATGTGGTGATCCAGGGTGGGCCTGCTGCAGGCAGGGCAGAGACAAAGTGACCTTTCACAAAACTCTGTTCCTTTATGATGATGTAGCTTGGTGGCAGTATTAGAAAGTAAGGGGTAGTTGAGGGGATCAGAGCCCATGAAAAACTCAGGAAGCTTTGATCCAGGGAACTGGACAGGAGAAGAGGGTTTGAGAATGGAGTTTCATGGACGGTTTATGGACCACATCCCAGCAAGCTTTTTTAGATCTAAAAGAGGTAAAATGCCACAGGAAGGATTTGAGGGGCATCTGAAGGAACGGAGTCCTCACCCCCATTAGATGGCCTAAGGGACAGTGAAGGACATCCTCAAGCACAGTGTCACATGCAGGATCAGACTCATCCCCCCGCAGCAATACAAGCCCGGTTCTCTCGGCCAAGCCTGCAGTTCTTTCAGTCATCACACCGGTGTTTTCATAGGTGCCGACGAACTTGAAAGGCTCACGGCACACAATCAGGAAAAGGGGAAAAATCTGCCTCCTCCTCTCCAGCACAACCTCACCACATTTGGTATATGGCCTAGTGAAATAAAAGATCCCAGGCTCTATTTCCAATTTATTTCTGCAGGTTTCAGCCCTTGCATTAATGCTCACATTGGCCACGAGCAGGCAGGTGAGCGGCCCTTGGTACTTGGTGGGATCCTTGGTAAGGATCCAACACGAGGGCAGGGGAGTGCCTTTCAGAGAGCTGCAGGCCAGTGCTGGCTGTCATCAGACTTGCTGGCCTTGGAGGCACAGGGCCTGGAATCAAATACTGGCCTTGCCGTTTTCTTGCTGTGTGATCTTAGGTAGTGATGTAACCCCTCTGGGCCTCAGATTCTTTATAATTTTGGGCCAATTATGCTTGACCATCTTAGAGGATTGTGATGAAGATGAAGTGGGATGTGATCCCATCTTCAATGGCCAATTATTCATTAAGTTTATATAAGAACCTATATGCCAGATGCTAGGATAGGCATTAGTGAATATATCAGCTAGCTTTTTTGACATAAATGCAAACCACAAGATCTCATTAGCATGCAGCAATACACATTTAAATAGCTTATGCGTCCGAGGGTCAGCTCGGGATAGCACATCCAAGCTGGCCCAGCTGGGCAGCTCTGCTGGCTGGCTGGCCTGCCCTGGGCCTGCATGGGGCAGCTCTGCTGCACGTGCCTCTCACCCTTCCCTGGACCAGCAGGCCAGCCTGACATGTTGTCACGGTGATGGCAGAGGGGTGGCAAAGCAAATGGAAACACACGAGATCTCTTAGTCCTAAGCTCCCTTAACAGGCACACCCTCATCTTTTTGGCCAAAGAGAGTCACACAGATAAACTCAAAATCAGACAGCCAGGAAATGTACCCTTTTATAGGGGAAAAATGCAAGGTCACATGGCAAAAGGCCTGAATGCACAGTGGGGTGTAGGATCGGGACCCATCATACATGTAGAGACCGCACGTGAAGAAAGACCACACGGGGTGCACCGCTCGGGGAGCAGGATCCACCTCTAGGAAAATGGCACAGGGAAGGCCCTGGGTTCTGCCTGGAGAGGTCAGGGAAGGCTTTCCAGAAGAGAAGGAAGCACATAATTCACGCTCATTTTCCATGAGCAACACGGTGGGCAGGTCCACGGCGTCTCCGGTGGAGCAGGGCCAGGCGCTGACTCGCTCTGTGGGCCTGGGGAGGGCGACCGGTCACGTGGAAGCAGCCCCAGGCAGACTGAAAGGTAGAAACCCTGACCTCATGTGTCTCCTTCCCAGTCCAGTCCCAGACTCTCCAGGCCTGAGCAACTTACACTCCCCAAGAATGTCTGGGGGGCATTCAGTGAGTGAGGGCGTTCTCTGAAGCGCCCTCTGTGCCAGGGTGGAGGACCAGAGTGAGGACAGGCTATGCCGTGCCCGCTCGGGGCTGTCTGGGGACGGTGTGCGGAGGATCACTGTGCTGCAGGCCTGCAGCGGTCCCTGTGCCGGTCACAGATGCTGCTCCTGCTGCAGTCAGCTTTCTCTCAGCCAAGCCCCTCTGGTGTTCTTGCCAATAACATGGACCAGGATTGTTTCTTGCTCAGGAGAGTGGGGTGCTCATCCCGTTGGGTGTCACGTCGGCACGGGGCTGAAGACTGCTGCAGCCCTTCCCACGAAATTACCCCACCTTGACCCCTTCCCCTCCCCAGGGAATCCTCGTAAAGGTCAAGAGTGGTCATGCTCTCCCTGACAACTGAGGAAACTGAGGCACAGAAGAGCTAGGTGGCACTGGGCTGGAGCCTGCTTCTGCCTCTCAGTTTCAGGAAACATTCCAGCCATCGTCCCTGCTGCCTCTGGCGGGGAGGGGAGGTGTTACAGACACTCCCACCTCAGAGTGTGGGAAGGAAGCTCACAGCAGCGACAATAGCAACAGACCCCTCTCAAGGCTTCTCACTTTAGCAACTGCCTTCAGAAAAGCACCGCCTCGTCCTGTCTCTTTGGGGGCTGGGGAATTCTCAGCACAAACAGCCCAGCACAAGCTCTTGCATGTCCTGGGGAGCAGAGAGCGAGAGGGAGTCAGTTCCAGGAAAACACAGCCTGTGTCGTCTCCCCGACTGAGCTCACCAGAAAGGCTGTAGCCGGCTCCTGCCTCATTGGGGACACTCTCTCTTTTCCTTTCCTCCCCTCCTTTGCCCTCTTCTCTTCTTCCCAGAACCTCTTTTCTGTCTCTCTTTCCCTCCTACACGTGGTCTTCCCCATTCTTTATCTACTCTTGGCATCTTCTTCTTTCCTTTGCCCTTTTTCTCCCGACTTAGTACGAGTCTCCCACTCTTCCTCAACTGCCCAGTCAGGCCTTCAGTATTCCAGGTGGAACTTTCTAGAAAGGGAGCCCAGTTCTAGCGGCAGCACGGAGAGGTGTGGCTGAACTGGGAGGTAACCACAAAAGAAGGCTCAGTCTGGCCCCTGGGCTGTCCCCGCCAGGTGGCTGGCAGCGAGCGCCCACGTGCTTCTGCCTGAGACAATGCAAGCGGCAGAAGAAGGAGTGTCGCAAACGAAGACACATACCCGCTAGTTTCACGTGCCGTTCCCATTAATCACACTGCAAAGAACGAAAATCTCGGAAAATCATTAAAATTACAGATGGCTAGATTAAGTAATTAGAATTTAGGCTAAAGCAGATGTTTGTAATTAAGTGTTTATTTCATTGAATAAAATCCAGATTGTAAGAACTATTCCATGAGATTTTAATGGTTCCTGTCCTGGTATTATACAGGGGTGGGGGTAGAGTTTAAGCTGCAGAGGTTCAGAGACAAATGGGCATCCAAAGGATCCCAGGAACCCGGTCATCCCAGGCCTGGGGAGCGATGAGGGTTACAGGTGTGTGTCTAGAAGATATTCCTATTTCCACTCCAGGGGAGGAGGAAGGAACTCAGCCACAACTCCCTGAGTCAGAATTGATTCATCTTAATTTATACAGAGTCTTTCATTCCCCTAAACAATTTGCAAACAGCTCAAAAGAAAATAACAATGAAGAACCAAATGAAAATATAAAAACAAGAGAATCGAGGGTTCATTGCCAAGCAACGTTCTGGTGCCAAGAAAGAAGAGAGGATTTTAAATGAGGATTGAGCCATTTGGGGAATTTAATATTTAGAAGAGGCAGGGACAGGAGAAGCGGAGACAAAACCAAGAGGCGCACGCACACAGAGGGGGAGCAGAGGCCACAGAAAGACAGAGAGGAAAAGGGGATGGAACCGCAGGGACACCTCCCTCCCCACGGGGGCCCAGAAGTGGAGACATGGGCCGTGGACGGAGGGCTTTTGTAACAGAACCCGCTTTCCCCTGACTGCAGTCCCAACTGCTCTCCAGAGCTAAAAGAGTAAATAATAGCAGAAAGAGAAAGCAATTAGGAGAGCAAAAAAGATGCTTCGAGATGGAGATCTGGAACGAGACGGAAAAATTGATGAGGCAGAGAGATTACAGGCTCGCACACCATCGGAGGTGAAATCGGGTGAGGGGAGGAGATTGGCGACTGGGGGAGGCAGACAGGGGTGAGGGATGGGAGGGGACTTCTCAGAGAAGTGGTTTGGAGGAGCCAGGTGAGAGGCCTGGGCAGATCGCCAGGGGCCCACGGAAGAGAGCGGTCCTGGTTATGGACGGAGGACGCAGGGAGACTGCCCTGGGGGAGGAGATGTTTGGGGCTTAGGAGGTGTCGGCTGGGGCCAGCCCAAGCTGAACCGCAGAGAGGACCCGTGAAGCCCAGAGCCTACTGGGGATGCCACCTGTGTCCCTCCTCTGGAGGCCACACATAGGCAGAGAGGAGATCAGAACCTGGAGGACTTTCCTCCTACCCGCTCCCCACCCTCAGTGTCTGTAGCTGGAGTTATCACCAGAGGTACTTGAAGAATCTTAAGGTCCTAGAGTTAGAGATGCCAGAGAACACTGCGAACAGACACACACTGATTTCTCAGCATCTAGATCATACGCTAATAAGAGCACGTCAGCCAAGAAAACCGCACCCCAGACGGGGTGGGAATAGCAAAAAGCATGTGGCGGGAACAAGTTTGGGGCTTGGTGGGAGGATGTGAGAAGTGACGTGGTGGGCCTCATCTGCAAGTCTGCAGCGATGGGGGTCTCTCAGGGACCCGCATACACCCTCACCAGGGGAGGAAGGGGCCTGTAGAGAGCGGGGAAGCCCAGGCCTCTCTAGGCTTGGTACAACAGTGCCTGTGAGAGGAAAGGGACCCCCAGGCCCCCAATACCAGTTAGGGTGCTCTTGGCTCTCAGCCACAGGAGCTCTGAATTAGGATGCCTTATGCAAAAAACGAAATGTGCTATTGCATGGCTTAGCAAGATTCCAGAGCGATGTGTTCAGAGACCCAGGTCTTTTCTATCTCTGCTCTGTTGCCCATGGTGTCAACTTCATGCTCAGGCTGGAGCCAGGGTGGTTGCAGCAATTCCAAGCATCACAACCAGATGCATAAATGTCCAGAGGAGGAAGAAGGACTGTCTCTCTTAGGAGATGGGAAACTTTCCTGAGAAGCAACCCCCTCACTCCAGACCTCAGTGCATGTCTCGCTGATCTGAGTTGAGTCACTGCCCAGTCCTGAATCCCATAGGGGCAGGGGGGATGGGATGGCTCTTGGGCCGCTCAGGCTCACCTGGGACCTGGGGCTGGGTCGGCCTCCTCTGAACTCCTGGAAGCTTAGGGGGTGGGTGGGGGGATGCCTAAATGAAATGGGAGGAAGAAGGGGAGGATGGGTGCCATGAGGACAAATAACCAGTCAGGCCAAGAGGCACAGTGGACGTTAGAGAAGTCTGCCCACCAGCCCTCCTGTCCCCAGCCCTGGCCCAAGAGTCCCACACTCCTGTCTGCTGTTGAGTAACAATAATCCAAAAGATTGTCCCAAGTTGTCCTGGGGTTAGGCGCAAGAGTCCCCTGATAGAGCAAAGACAAGCTGGGCTTCCCCAGGGAGCCTTGTCAGGCAGAGAGGGGAAGACTCCAGACTGGACAAGGGGTGCTGGGCGTCCGGTCCTGGCCATGTGCATCTCCCTTTGTGACCTTGGGCAAGAGGAGAATTCCTTGAGCCTCGGTTTCTCCATTCATAAAATAAGAGAGTCAGACTAGTTGTTTTCTAGGATCCTTCCAGTTCAGACACTCTGCAGTTTGTCTTAGAATGGAGAGGTTAATTGGGAGGCGAGGGTGAAGGAGGGAGAGAAACTGGTTTACAGTGTCATTTAAATGGCCAGACCCAAGGAGCTAGAAGCCAGTATCAATTGGGGTAACTAACTCCCCTTCAGGCAGATGTTTGTCTAAGCCAGAAAAGCAGAGTCTGTCGCATTCGTAATTTCCGTATGTCCTTTTGGCAAGGAAATGTGAGAGGCCCATTAATAAGAGCCACATGTGCTCAGGGAAAAGTGAATTATGTGCAAAGGACAAGGACGGTGGTAGGCTTGTGGAGGAGTGTGCAGCAGGTGAGTCTTGAATCAGATAAAGAAGGAGCCAAGCAGCGCAGGGGAAGGGCAGGGGGTGGCGAAGAGAGAGACGGTGATGGATGGGGGGTTCTGGAGTGGGGCTGCTCAGCCCGGCTCAGCCTGGCTCCGCAGGACTGCAGAGTTTGCCACTGGTCTCTATTGCGGCATGTGGATGCCCTCATCTGCTTAGTTTGCAGGTGTCAAGTGGCCTTAGGACCAGGGGACAGACAGGAGGGGAGATGCAGGCAGAGGGACTCAGTGGCCTGGCAGGATGTCTCTGTGGACAGTGGGGAGGTGTCAAGGTCTAGGGTACCTGCCAGAGGGTAAGGGCTGAATAAAAGCAGGAAGAGAGACAAGAAGCGAGAGGGGGAGGGAGGAAGAAAGCACACACTGGCTAGGTAGTTTTGTCTTGTAGGTGAACTTGGACTGGAGCAGAGAAACTATTGGCTCATTTTCTCTGTAATTGCCTTTTAAAGGAGATTATCCAGAGTCAGCTCACCCAGTTGCTATCACAGGCCTCTTGGCCCAACTGGGTAGGAAACAAGGCGATCCGCCCAGCCCACCTTCTGCCCTTGAAGCTCCCTATTCTTGCGACTCCCTGGAGCCTTAGTTCAGCCAGTGCCTGCTTCCTGAGCACCTGCCCTCACCTGGACCTGGGGTGCACAGCCCCGGCCTTCCGGAATGCTGGCCCCCGACGCTCACAGTTGACACAGGATTTTGACAGACTGGGGAGGCAGGGACCGCTGCTTCTCTTTTACAGATACGGGGATCATTGCTCACATGGAGAGGTTTAGTGACACGCCCAGGGTCGCTCAGCACATAAATGAGGGACCGGGATCCAGACCCTGGGTTTGGTGTTCGCGCCTTCAACTGCTTCACTCTGCACCTTGCTGTCTCACGCTGCTCACGCTCTGTCTGGAGAGCTTGAAAATACCCCATGTGGCATTGCTCCCTCCGACCGTGGAGGGGCCAGTGTCCCAAGGCCTGGCCAGGAAAAAGGCAGGTTGTAAGAAGTCTGTGACGTGGGACAGTGCTCTAGCAACCCCTCACAAGGGTGACTTCAGTAGAAAGGGGAGGCTTGGAAGGGGCAGTGTTGAGTTGCCAGTGGTGGAATGTCATGTGTCAGTGGAGGAACTTGCTTTGTGATGGCAGACTTCTCGCCCCCCAACAGCACTCCTCCCAGGAGGCTCCGCCTGCCTTCCTGGCCCCCCACTCCAGGGCCCCAGTACAGTGTTGACCGTGTAGTCACTTACACTCGGTAGGTTTTTCTTGTCAGGGACCTTGTGTACATTAACACAGAGAGGATTCTCTCTCCTTAGATTGCACATTCCCCAAGGACAAGAGTCTTCTGTCTTTCTGCTCCTACCACCTCCACCCGGGCACCTCAGCCTTCCCCTCCCCAAAGGCTGCAAACATTGCCTTAACTCACTGGGTAGTGGGCAGCTTTCAGCCAGGAGTTAATTCAATGCAAGCCAAGAAATATGTCCTGGGGGCAAAGTGCATGTCAGGTCCCATGACAGATGCTGTGCAGCACATGGAGATTAAGGTCCTGCATGTTCCCTGCCCTGAGGAGCTTGTAGTTTAACAGAGAAGATGAAAATACCGACACACAGCTGCACTGACCTCCTCCCTGGTGTTGGGCCTTCCATGGCATGATCCCTGACCCCTGCCCACGTGTCTGATGTGTCGCTCCCTCCAGGTGTGCTCCACACTGTCCCCGTCCTGGTCTCTGCCCCTGCAGCTCCCCCCTTTCCCCGACTGCGCCCCAGCCCCATATCCAATAACTCATCTCCAAAGTCCTTCAGTGCTCCGTTCCAGTGCCACATCCCCAGGAAATACTTTCTTGATCGCCCAACCAGATATCTCCCCCTTTGCCCCCGACAGACCTTTGTGGGCCCATCTCACATAGTCTCACGTTACCCTGATCTGTGCCCTGTGTCCTCGCCCCTCCCTCCCCATCCCACTACACTCCATCCCAGGAATAGGGTCTTGCTCGTCTTTGAGCTTTGAACTTGCCACGTGCTTCATACGTACTCATCACGTTAAACAGCACAAAGTAGACTTTGACAGTAGGTACACATAGGAAGAAGCGATATCATGGGGCCTTCCAGGAGGAAGTGACCTTCAGGGGAGACCCGCAGAATGGGCAAATCTGAGGGAGCGGCCAGGTCCCTTCCCTCTTCCTGAGATAGGCAGCCCTGCCCCCTTTTGGGGATTCCTGGGAGCAGTGGAAGTTGCTTGTTTCCCTGGGGCAAGGAGAGAAAAGGATGCCCTTGAAGTCATTTGGGACCCAAAGGGGTAGCTTGATGGTTCAGTCCCAGGGAAGCCTTTGCCACCGTGGTCTGCCTTGGGTGAGCACCCTGACTATTAGCAGAGGTGGGACTGGCCCAGAGACAGGAGGTGGGCCAAGGTGACCCTTACTTCCCTTTTCTTCTCCTCTCTCTTTTCCTCCTTCATCCCTCTTGTTCTTCCCTCTCCCTCCCTCCCTTCCTCTATCCCCCATCGCTTCCTGGCTCTGCCCGCTCCCTGGCCTTTCCCAGCTCTCCTCCGCCCTGCTGTTCGATGCCGTCTACGCGGTGGTGACCGCGGTGCAGGAGCTGAACCGGAGCCAGGAGATCGGCGTGAAGCCCCTGTCCTGCGGCTCGGCGCAGATCTGGCAGCATGGCACCAGCCTCATGAACTACCTGCGCATGGTGAGGAGCGCCGGTGGCCCTGCCCGGCCACGCCCAGCCTGACGGGGTGGGACACTCGGTTCAGGGAGCGAGAACCCCTCAACTCCAAGCTTCCCTGGTAGATCACAGCCCCAGATCAGTCAGTGATCTGCGGTGGCCCCGGTCACTGGATCATGGGTCACAGTTTTTCCCTAATCCCTAATAGCCCCTGGGAATCCATGGAAGTTTGCTCAGAAAGTAAAGGGCCTTGAGCCTCACGCTATTAACGGGCCCCTCTGCTCAGCGGTGGTCCCAGCAAAGCTCCGCACCGCGGGGGAAGGGCAGTGCTGCCAGGGACGGATCCCTCCAGGAGTTGCATGCTTGGGACTTCCAGCCTGGGGCTGAGTTTTCCCAGCGTTCTCCTGCCCAGCTGTGCCTCCTCTGCTGGGTGGATGTGAATCTCCACCCCATGAAGAACGTGTCTCTTGTCAGAGAAGCCTGGTGCCGAGTATCTTGGGTTTCTGCATTTAGAGTCAAATGTAGGCTCATCCTGGCTTCTCGCAGGCCTGGGGCTGGGCGAGCAGCTGCCCAAAGGGCATAAGTGCTATTGCAGCCTGGAGCCGGGGCGGAGGGGAATCTGAGCTCAAGTTAGCATCATGCCTGTGCTGGTTTGTGCAGTGGGTAGGGGGTTACTGGGTGTGGGGCATCTTTCTCCTCCGGCCCCAGCCAAGTCTGAATTGTCTCCAGAGACATCACATTTGTCATCTCCAGATGCTGTCGTGGGAGGTGGGCAGGAGAACGGCTCTCCATGGCTTCCCCTGCCTTGGGCATCATCAGGAGCCCCCGTGTGGAACGCTTGCTCGGAGCCACGCGGAACCCGGGGCCCCTTTGGTGCTGTAACTCACTCTCTCTTGGACAGGTAGAATTGGAAGGTCTCACCGGCCACATTGAATTCAACAGCAAAGGCCAGAGGTCCAACTATGCCTTGAAAATCTTACAGTTCACGAGGAACGGTTTTCGGCAGGTAAGCCTGGCTGTGCCGCCGTGATGGCAGATCCCTCCGCTCCGTTCCGTTCTCTGTTCCCAGCACACTCCTTTGACTCCTCGGCGCCCAGGATGGCCTCTTGCTCTCGGTTATCCCCCAGATATCCTGCATCCTGCGCAAGGTTCCTGGCCTGCCCCTTCCTGCCGCCCGAGCAGCCAGCGTGGGCCGGGGACTGTGCCCCACCCATGCTTTGTGGGGCGAAGGGGAGGCGAGGGAGTCTCAGGGGAGGAAGGAATTCTCAGGCCTTGTCTACTTTTTTGGATTGTTCTATCCGTTGAGTCTCACCCTAACCCCGGAACCTGTGTTAGACTCCAGGCAGCCTGCTGGGGAGGCCAAACTGGATCCCATGTGGGCTGAGGAAGCCCTCCGGCACTGGCACGCAGGCTGGTTCCCTCCTGCCAGCTCGTCTCTGACCAACCCTCAGCCCCCAGGCCCCGTGCCAGTCACACCCGCCCTCCCGTCTGCTACCTGTCTGCTCCATCGTCTCAGGATGCTCTGTCCCTCCTGGCTCCTCTCAGCTCCCTGCTCTTTTCCTCATTCTTCTCCATTAACCTCATTCTCCTTTTCTCCTGTCGTCTTCCATCAGAGGAAACCGGGATCTGACAGCCACTCCAAATGTCCCTTTGAAAGTCTCCCACCTTCGCCGTCGCCCTAATAATCCACTCCCTGGCATTCGCCTAGCCTTTCTCCAACCTTGGAGGAGGCTGGTAAGTGGGAAGCCAGGCACTCAGCCCAGCAGGAAGCAGGCAGAGTGAGGGGCCCCTTGACTGTCTGAGTGGCTGAACAAGGGAGCGCACCACCGAGGGGCTGCACAATCGCCTTTTCCAGGAGATTATGAAGCATCATCATCATCGTCATTATCATCACCACCACTACCACTACCATCACCATCATCACAGCAGCTTCCATTTATTTTTTTAATTTAATTTAATTTAATTTTTGAGACAGGGTCTTGCTCTGTTGCCCAGGCTGGAGTGCAGTGGCATCGTGATAGCTCACTGGAGCCTCCAACTCTGGGCTGAAGCGATCCTCCTGCCTCAGCCTCCCAAAGTGCTAGGATTACAGGCACGAGCCACCGTGCCTGGCCAGCTTCCATTTAAGCACTTACCATGGGCCTTTATACCATGTTCAGAGTGTCATATGTATTTTCTCATTTAACCCTACAAAATAGGCACTATTTATTAATCCTCATTTTACACTTGAGGAAACTGAGGCTCAGAGAGATTGCCTGACTTGTCCTTGAGCAATTAGTATTGACAGAACTGGTTTTGAACCCCAGTACATCTACCTCTCATTATGGCAAATTGTGCATCAGAATCACCTTGGTAATTTGTTGAAATGCAGATTTTTATAGACTACACCTCACAGGGGTCTGATCGAGTAGGCCTGAGATAGAGCCCAGGAACAGATGCAGTCATCAGGCATCAAGGTGACTGTGATGGAACCCAACACCTGGGAGGTCCTGTCACATGGCTTCCCACTACCCTGTCCCCGCATCTGAGAGGCTCCAATCAGCCTTTCTTACAAGGCCCAGTGGAGTCCTTTCCAGGAGGCCAGTGGTTACGCTGGGCCACAGGACTAGCTCACCTTTCTTGGAAGACAATACAGTAAGAAGAAAGAGTCCCAGACAGAGAGAGGAACCTTGGGTCCAGGTGCCGACGCTGTCAACAACTCCTCACAGCTGTGGGCCAGAGCTGTCTGTAGCCATGACAATAGCTATCATTTTTCATAACTTCTCAGATGGTGTCAGGGTTAGGTAGTCAGCCAGAAACTATGGGGATAGCATATCCCAAAGTGGCATTTCATTTATCTGTTAATAATAAATCATTTATTGAGCACGTACTGTGTGTCAGGCACTGTGCTGGGCCAGGGGGGAACAAAGCTGAAAAAGTCCCGGGCCCTGTGCTAAGAGAGAGCTCACAGTGTGGAGAGGAAGGCTGGCAGAGAAGACGGCAAGTGTAAATTTGGGTTATTAAACTCAGATTGTGCCCTTGGGCTCATAATGCCTGGAACAAGTGAAGCTGCCAGCCTGTGGGGAAATTGTCAGGCAGACTTTTCCCCGAGCCCCAGTATCCTTGGGGAATGTGAAGGGAAGAACACTCATTCATTCTTTCAAGAAATCTTTGTCGAGTGCTTGTTATATGCCAGGCTCCCTTCTAGGTACAGGTTTTTAAAAATGGAGAAAGCGTGTATTTGTGGAGCCTGTATTCTAGCGGGGGACAGACAGTAGGCAAACAAATGCATGTGTAACATAGTGTGAGTAGTGAAAAGTGCTCTGAGGACAAAAGAAAACGGGGAAAGCAACAGGGGAGTGGAGGTGGTGATGGGGTGAGCAGTTAGGAGGACATAATGCTCCAGCCAAGCCCAGACCCACTCCCTAGGAAGCCCAACCTCAGGCTTTGAAAAAGTCCCTTGCCTTATGCGTGCCCCCGGAAAGAGCCCCCTTCCAGCACCCCTCCATCAAGACACACCTGCAGTGGCCCAGCCTGCTGGTGGCCCTGATCCTGCCCTCCACTTGAATGACAGCTGATTAGGCTCCGAGTACCTCTTTACCTTAATTCCGCATTTCCAGCAGCTGCCACTCAGGCTGCCTTGTGCCAGCTGTGAGGCCACCGAATTGCCTGAGTCATTAAGAAACAGCATCACCAGCCTCCAGGGCCCATCTTTCACCCCAGCCCGGGCCAGGAAGGGATTCAGCCCCGAAGCATCCTAAAAGGGGCTACGGCTTCTACATCCACAGCACCCATTGGTGGTACCAGGGCAGGCTTCTCAAACATAGGTACGCATTTGAAAGAGAATGACTGAGGGTGCTTGTTTTAAATTGTACATACCCAGGCCCCACAGATAAAAATTCTGATATAGTCGAACTGGCTGCATTCCAGGAATCTGCATATTTTCAACTAGCAACGAGATAGATGATTATAATGCGTGTAGCCCACAGACTACCCTCTGACAATCACTGCCCTAGTAGATGAGTGTTAGTGAACTGCAGCATTTATGCATAGAATTTTTTCTTGGCCTCCCTGCATCCCACTCCCATCTTTTTGAGCTAATGTTGAATGGCGTCTGCTGCAGGAATGACCGTTAATAGGATGGTGTTTTTGACCTTCAGCTACCCTAAGGGACAAACACTCCTGATTGGACTTATGGAGTAGATGGCAATTATCCTCTTTATTACCCATTTTTCTTCAACAAATCTGGTGAGAGTCCTGCTGCTTTCCTGTCTGGTGCAGGTGCCATGAGTACCCAGTGAAAACTGCATGTGATGTGTCCTGGGCGCAGAGGTAGCTTTGCAGCGCTGGTCCCCAGGTCCCTTCCCAATCACCGCCCAATCTTTGCCTCTTGACTGGTGTCCTTCCCCTTACAGGATGAAGAAATGGTTTAGGGAGTGCTAATTAATTGGGCTTCTCTTCTGGGGTGGGAGGAATGTCAGCATCTCTGCTTCAGTATTCTCCCAGTTCCATCCAAGGTGAGGCTGGCAGGGGAGAGGAAAAGGGCAAGGAACAAAGGAAATAACATCTTTTGGGTACCTTTTGCATACCAGACAGCATGTGGGCACTTGGGACAAATCACTTCCAATCTTGAGGATGACCCTTCAAGGTAGATAAATTCCCATTTTGCTGATAAGAAAACTGAAGCTCAGGGAGGGTGAGGAACTTGGCCCTAGTCCTACTGTTAGGGCGGACTTCAGACAGAGCTGGAATTTCTGCTCAGGTCTGTCCAACTCCAAAGCCCATGCTCTTGGGTCTCCCACTCTTGGCTGTTCCTCACTTTCCTGGAAACCCTAAACCCCCAAATCAAAACACTTTTACCCAGGCCTGTTGGTTTGCTGCCACCTGCTGCACACCAGGATGGCTCCTGGCTCCTGTGACCTGGGCTGGGCTTTCTTTAGTAATGGCGTCTTCTCATTTGGCTCCGGTTTTGTTCTCTCTCTTCCCCGTCTGGGTGAGTGACTATTAAGAGCTGGGTTTGATTATTTAGAAAGCACCACGCAGGGACCCAGTGGGTTGTAATTGGTAAAATGTCTGAACCAAATACCACATTCTCTGCCGGTGGCTGATTAAAGGATTATTACCATTTTAAAAATAGTCTTTTAGAATTCAGGGCTATTTTTTTTTACCATTTAAAAAATTACTATTTTGATTCTGTTTGGAGAGGGTTTTCCATCTTGGGACTCTCTGGAACTTCCACTGCAGACTGTGTGGCGGAAAATATACCCTATTGTATCCTGTAAGTGACATTTCCGAACCTGGACCATCTCTCCCAATTATTTATTTGTGAGTACAAAAGTGCACAGTACCATGTCAGCTCCATCCCCCAGTTTTTGCCTGTGTGAGATTTCCATTCTCCACCCCATATTCTCCCTTCTCATCCCCCAGAAGATGCCCTGGGTAGCATTAGGAAAGTATAGTCTTCCTTCCTGATTTGGGAGAAATCCTCCTTGAAAGAGGCTAGGAAAAAAAGAAGCATAGCATTAGAAGGCCCTTAATTTTTTTCATTTAACTTGGTCTAAAGATCAGAGATTCTGAGCAGCCCCGGAGCGACTTTGTTAGCGCTGTAATAAGATGAGCACACCTTTCATCTGAGGATCGGAAATGGCTTAACAGGCTCTAATTAAGCCTTCGAGGTTTGACATCCCCAGTTAAAGATGCGGCTCTCAACTTTTTCTATTGGCTAATTGTATATCACAATGGGGATAACTCAGTTTTCTCTCTCTGAGCAATGAAGATGGAAACCCCTCAACAATTCATCTGGCTGAACCCAAGGATTGTTGAAACTAGACTCGCAAGGCACACTCTGGTGCTTGCCTGTGATTACATAGAAAGCTGGCTCTACTGACATAATCATAATAGCTAACATTTATTGTCGCCTACGTGATGTACTATGCCGAGTGTGTATATATGTATTTAAAATTTCTCATCCTTTTATCAACCCTGCATGAAAGCTATTCTCTCATCTTGTAGGCAAAGAAACTGAGACAGAGAGATACAGTATTGTATCCACATTCACACAGCCAGGGAGTGCCAGACTTCAGAACTGAGCTGGATCTGGCTGTCTTCAAAGTCCAAGGTCTTTCCACTATGCAAATTTGCCCCAGAACATGTTGGTGGAGACCTTCAGGCCTCTCATTTAATCCTCTAACCCGGTACAAGAATGTTCTCCACCATGCCCCTGAGGGACACAGCCACCCAGCGTCTCCCTGAGCATGTCCTGGGTTGGGGAATTCACCACCTCTCAAGGGACACATTCCAAATCCTTCGAGGCACTAAGTCAAAATCTGCCTCCTAATTCTGCCCCAGGGCGCAACTCAGAATAGTCTGCTTTCTCTTTCTTACTAGCTCCTCAAATATCTAAAAATAGTTTGATTTTACATCATTCATTCATTCTTTCATTCCTGAATTTAGCATAAAATTTTTGAGCACCTTCTCTGTGTCAAGGGCTGGGAATGCAAGAAAAATGAGTTGTGGTCCCTTCAAGAGCTCATAATATTTAGGGGACAGCAAAATTTGCAGCTGACTCTACAGTGCTGGAGTTGTCCTGGCCCCTCTATTTTTTCCTTCCCCAAGCAGTGGCCCGTAGCTATTCCCAATGTGACACATCTTCCAAATCTCTCCCCACCGATGCTTTTGGGTTTGTCTGGATGTCTGTGGAAACACAAGGCAACGTGATCCAGATGGGCTGAACAGCACAGAGCTGAGAACACTGCAGGATCCTCAGTTTCCTCAAACTGAACACTAAATTTCTGTTTGCTGCATTAGCTTGCTTACAGGAATTTGTTTTCAAATGTTCTATTCATTCTGAACTCTGGGCCCCGGGATCAATCAGTTATTCCCCTCGCCTCCTTCCCCATCAAATACACAGGGTTCTTTTCACATGAACTTTTTGTACAAACTAGGCTTGAGCCATGCTTTCCTTGGACCGCTGATTTATTTCACTCTGTTCCTATGGAGATGGAGAAACTGGCAGGGCCGGCCAGAAACGGGCCAGTAAGAAGCCTTGTGAGTGAGCCGGTGGCCATATTTTGTTTTCCAGAACTGATCTAACCTCAGCTTTCAAGGGTCTGGTTCTCTGGAATGATTTTAGTGCAGTTCTGACCAGAGGCAGGAGGATGGATGAGATGGCTTTTCTGAGTCACCCTTGCAAACTAAAACTCAGGGATTCAGTGTCCTCAACCCTTTTGGCACCAGGGACTGGTTTCATGGAGGGCAATTTTTCCATGGACCAGGGGCAGGGGGTGTCCTGGGGCGGGTATGGAGCTCAGGCAGTGATGTGTGCCTGTTTCCTAACGGGCCACAGACCAGCACCGGGCCGTGGCTCGGGGGTTGGGAACTGCGGCTCTAGAAGGCTCACAGAATCCATCTCCAGCCTCCTGAAGTTCCTGCAAGGCCCCCACCCGTTGCTAGGAGGTCAGGCTGCCTTCCTTTAATCTCCTCTCCTGCATCTTCCCTGACAGAAGCCCACGCAGAGGCAGCTCTGCCCCTTGCCGGGGGAGTCAGGCTCCTCCAGCGCTGGCAGCGGCAGCTCTTGCTTTGCTGGCACCCGGAGTGCTGGAAAAGCAGCCGCATTTCTTATCGTGGTCTTCAGCAGCTGGGAACCCCAGGAAACTACTTCTGTTGCTCTGATGGCAATTTTAGCAGACCTGCTGGTGGGATCCACTCCTGTCCCCACCTCCAGACCCCTTCCCCCATCTCAGAAGCAAACATTGTACATAGGATAACAGAAAACCGTAAGAACACTCTGCCTGCCAGATGAGATTCTGCACTGACACGGCGTTCGCATGGCGCGGAGGAATAGTGAGCAGGGCGTTGTGCTGTCCCTGGAGAGGTCCTGCCGGCATCTGTGCCCTTGCCTCCAGCCACCGTAGTAGCTCCAGTCTCATCTGCGTGCGCTAAGGAGAAGCACTATTAAGGCTCAGACAGGTTGCCGGTGGGGGAAGCGGCTCGGAGAATACCGTGATTGCTACTGTCTAATACATTTTCGATTTGAGGAAGGAGTTTACCATAAATATGCAGATCCTTTGAAGCTTCTGCCTGCCGGGACCTGGCTCGGAGTGCTGGAGCGGGGGTGGGGTTGATTGCTGGGAATCAGCAGCCAGAGTGCCAGCTCCTCAGCTGGGGGACAGCGCTCAGTGGGCCAGCCGGGGAGGCTGCTGGGCGGGCAGTTCCCCCAGACCGGTGGGAGCGACTCTACCTTTGATGAAGAAAGTCGGAGGCGGCAGATCCGGGTGGAGGGAGTAGAGGAAGAGATGGGTGGTTTGGAGGCTGCTTTGAAGGTTACTGAGAAGTCACTTATTTCTTCCTTTTAATTAAGGAGTCGGGAGAAGGGGAATTGGCATGAGGTTTAAAACAGTTGACAACATCTCATAGAATATCATGAGTTCTTAGAGCTGGAGGCCAGCTAGTCCAACTTCCCCACCAGAGAATGCGTCTGTGAGAGCATCATTCCTGGGCTTAAAACCCCTCGGTGGCCCCCGTTTGCTCTCAGGGGGACACGTGCTGGGGGCTGCCTACCTTTGAGCCTCTGTCCTGCGTTCGCCCCTCAGACACTCTGCCCCAGTGATGCCAGACGGCGTATCGGCCTTGGACATGCGAGGCTGTCTCACCAGCCCGTGCCTGTGCACCCACGCACAGGTTTCTGTGCCCACCCCCATTGCTCACCTGGCTGCTCCTACTCGTATCTCCAAAACTCCCCTGACCCCCCAGTCCCTGCAGGCGCAGGTTAAACTCTCTGTTTATATTATCCAGTGCCTGCCTCTCCTGTAGCATTCCAGGATGGGGACACCCAGCCGAGAGCGAGTGGTGCCCACTGCCGGCTTGGAGAGTGGACGCAGGAGTGAATGAGGGACTGGGGTGTGTGGGACCCACGTCACTGGGCCTGGAGAGGTGTGCAGGGGGCACACAGGATGTGCCCTCCAGGCCCGAAGGAGCTCACAGCCAGTGGGGACACCAGAACCCTGGGGACCTTAGGATTTTGCCATGAGAGTTCTCTGGAGCGCTCCAACTTGTTCAAGAGAGATTTTATAGGACAAGCCCCCACTGGCAGCTGGAATTTGAAAATTCAAAATAGAAGGCCAATCTAATACTGACACCTTTCTCCCTTCCCGTTTTCTGTCCCCTAAGAGCAGTACTTCTCTATTTCATTAAAAAGCCTCTTAAAATACCTTCCTCTATGAGTGACTCAGGCTCTCCTGCCCACCCCGAGGACCACCGTCAAGGGGCAGATGAGCTGGCTTTGGAAGGCCGTAACCTGAAGGGCTTTGTCTCTCTCCGGCCTCCCTGGCCCATGCATGTCTGGTTCATTCTCCCAAAGCTCGGGGACTTCCTGCTTATCAGCTTTGATGGAAAATTCACTGACTGCAGAAGCTTATTCACACATCAGCCAGCAAACAAATTAGAGCTACTTAAATTTTCGAACCGGGGGCTGCTTTTGGGCAGAGGAGCAGGGTTTTAAAGTGCTGCTGCATTTTAAACGTCTTTCTTGTAATGTGCCCGATCACGCTTCTGCCTGAGCTCAGCCCGGGGAAGGCTGCCAGTTCCCAGTGACTCCTCTCTGCGCCTCTTCAGCCAGCTCATGCCTAGAGGAGCTGGAAGAGGCGGGGCTGCTAATTCAGTCTCAGGAAGCAGCCTGCATCAGCCAGCCTGGATGGGAGAGGGGGCAGGCAGGGGCCAGGGGTGCGGGCTGTGGGGGGAGCAGGAAGACGATGCAGGGAGGTGAGAGGCAGCTGTGTGCAGGGCAGGCAGCCTCGGGCAGCGGAAAGAGCGTGTCAGGCTGAGTGGCTAGAGGCTCAGGGTGGAATCGCGGCCCTCGCAGTTTCTAGCATCGTCTTCCTTAATTTCCTCCTCAGTAAAGTAGGGATGATGATCATAAAAATATCTGCTTTGTGTGCATCCTAAAATTATTGTGAGAACAAAATGAAACATTGTTTATAGCTGTGCTTTGAGGATGGTACTGTATTGTGAAAATTTTAGTTCTGTCATCTCA
Source organism: Lemur catta (assembly GCF_020740605.2). Taxonomy (NCBI): domain Eukaryota; kingdom Metazoa; phylum Chordata; class Mammalia; order Primates; family Lemuridae; genus Lemur; species Lemur catta. The sequence continues at coordinate 19,667,019 of NC_059134.1, read as the reverse complement.
CAGGGAGCTGTCTGTCTATATATCTCTCTTTGTGTGCAGCATTCCTGGAATCTTGCTTCTAGCCTGGCTCAGGGCAGACAGAACAATGCAAGGACGAGAGAGGTGCTCGGGTCATTCCTGCCCTAACCGCGACAGGGCTGTGAAGACCAGCTGGTTAGGGTTAGCTTGGCGCAGATAAACTGGCATCAGGTCCCTCCCAACTTAAGAACAGCCTCCCCACAGCCCTCCCCCACCCCTGCCTCTCTCCTTCCTCTGTCCCTTCTCTGCTCCGTAATGTGACAGCCTTACCCATCCCCCCTGGCAGTGGCTCTGGGTGGGTGTGAAGCCGAGAGAACCGGAAGCTGCAGCTCCACTCCTGAGAGAGTCCACAGCACCTCAGAGGCCTGCCTGGCATGGCACTGCTCAGACAAGAGCTGCTAACACCCCAAACTAAAACTTCCCCATCTCCCCAGAGCCCAGGAAGGCCCAGGCATATGCTAGCTGCCCCTCCGGGAGCCTGCTTGCTGCAAGGGGTAGGGATAGGCCACCCTCAGCCCATCCCCCAAAACTCAGAAGTCACACCCTCCCCTGCCCGCCAGCATTCTACTCACTCCAGTGTCCTGCGTTTCTGAAGGACGGCGAGTGACCAGGTTCCTTCAGCTCCGATGCTTCATCAAAACCACTAGTTTAATTGGCACCTGCCACTCAGAGCTCAAAGTTATGTCACTAGTACCACTGCTTTCCCCAAACACGTCTCTACATTTGTGAGCTGAACAAATGAAGCCAGGCGTGCCCTGACGGTGTCATGTTCTTGGCAGTCATTTTCTTGGAAGATGAGAAATCTCCAGCGTGCCTGAGCTCTCTGATAAAGCCTCTCCTTAGCAGCTAATTCGAAACACTGCGAAGCTTCCTGGAGGTGGGAGAGGGATATGCAGAGGAGTCTTCCTATTTAGGGACTCCGCCATGCACTCACCACATGTCAATTTCCAGAAGGCCAATTTGATCATCCCCCAAAATGTTTAGAAGAGAGTCTGTGAAAAAAAAAAAGAGAGGAAGTTATGGTATAGGCAAAAGAAATAATTAAACTCATATAGTACTTTTGTCCAAAAAGAAAAGAGATCTGAGCATCCTCACAGCCCTAGTCTGGAAAATTTAACTTCTGAAACTCTGAGCTGGGTGGGGAGTCCTCTAAATCCTGGAGAGCATCAGTGAGGGTGGCATTTTTAGTCAGAGCCGACTGGGGTGGGCTGAGCTCCACTCCCACCCTACGTAGTATTTTCTCTGTCACTGGATTCTCTGGGAACAGCCAGTGTGGCTGTGTTCTCTTTGGCAGGAGGAGTGGGAAGGGCTAGATCAAATTCTGCTTCCCATCCCAGAGGTTCGGGTTTAGGGATGGAAGTCTGAGCACATCTTGGCAGAAGCCAGACATTCATGTTCAGACAAGTACAGTTGATCCTCATTATTTGTGGATTCTGTATTTGCAGATTTGACTCCTTGCTAAAGTCTATTTGTAACCCTAAAAATCAGTGCTCACAGTGGGTTCACAGACATGCACAGAGCGGCAAAAAATTCGAGTCTCCCCAGCGTGCATGTTTCCTGCTGAAGCTAAACAAGGCCACACTCTGCCTTCCTGGTTCAGCTCATATTGTAACCGAGTGTCCCCCTCACGGTCTAGTCAGTGTGCCATCTCTTTTGCATTTTTGTGCTTTTTCTTGGCCATTTTTCTGTGTAAGATGATCCTCAAGCATGGTGCTGAAGTACTGTCCAGTGTTCCCATGCACGAGAAAGCTCTGACGTGCCTTGCAGAGAAAGTACTTGCATTAGATAAGCTTTATTCAGGCATGGGTTAGAGTGCTGTGGTTCAATGTTATTGAATCAACAATATATATTAAATGAGGTGTCTGTAAACAGAAACGCACATGAAACAAAGTTATGTGTTGATTGGCTGATGAACAGGTTGTGACTGGAGCCTCACAGGAACCTAACCCTGTATTTCCTCCAGGAGCAAAGGTTCAGAATTTCCCAATTCAGTGTTTGTGCCAACTTCATAGAACAGAACTGCCGAGAATAATGAGAATCAACTGTAATGAGGTTCAGCCAGGGGAGAGGACCAGGAGTGAGCAGACGTAGGAGTGAGGTTTTCCTACGGTGGCCTTTTCTCTCTGCGTTCCCTGCCCCATACTCCTGCTCTCCTATTTTCTCACAGTGTCCAAGGACCTCCTGTGTCCCGTGCTGCCCTGCCTTCCTCCTGGTTCCCCTGATGTAGAAGTGGAGCCTAGATCCTACACTCCTGGGGCCAAAAGGAATAATAAAGGTCCTCTAGACCTGTGCTCTAATCAGCTGCTTGGATTCCTGCAAATGCGTTCTCATGAAGTAGAGTCTGTGTTTGAATGCCTCCAGTGTTGGGGAACTTATTACCTAAAAGGACAGCATATTCCATCTTGGAAAGCTCTCACTGTTAGAAAGTTCCTCCATCTATCTGGCAGAAGATTTTCTTTCTGAAGCCTCTTCCTTTTGTCCTTAGTTGTGTTTCTTGGGTCCACACATCTATTCCGTCTTTCCCATGACTGCGTTCACTTTGTGGGGCTCAGCGAGGGCTGTTTTGTGGCAGGTTGGAGAGGGGCCTTCCTTGCATCCCTCACTTAGTGGCCCCTGCCTCACCCTCACGTCTGGGCAGCTGTGCTGCCAGTGGCTTCCTGCAGGCACCTGTCTGAGCCCGTTTAGGGTCGCCCCTCTTAGGACTGTCTCTCCTAGGCTCTGCCTCAAGGCACTTTGAAAAACTATACCATTTAATAAATATACCCAGGATTTTCCGGAATTCCTGTTTGAGCTTAAAAGGACTAGCCTATGTCCTTCTTTTATAGGTAATATAACTGAAGAATAAAAAGAAGTGACTTGCCCAAAGGAATTCCATAATTCAATTCAATAGATATTTATTGAGCACCCATCACAGGCCAGATGCTGTCCTGGGAGCTGGAGCCCCAAAGGGGAACTTATTCATGCAGTTGCCAAATATTTAGCAAGTGCCGATGCCATGCTAGGCATTGGGGATGTGATGGTGAACAAGACTGAGTCTTGTCACTCATGGAATGAATTATCTAGTGGAGAAGATGAGCTTTAAGCCAATAATTACTTAAATAATTATATGATTACAAGCGTAAAACAGGGATGATAGCAGCACTTTCCTTAGAGTGTGGTTGGGAAGATTAAATGAGATAGCACATGTAAAGCATTTAGTCTAGTACTGGGCATGTGTCAGTGTTCAAAAGTATTAGCTTATATAATTTCCTTATAATGTAGTTAAGTTCTTTAGCTACAAGTGACCAGGACTAGGAGTTCATTGATGCCAAAAAATATATTTTTTGAGCATCAGTTATGTTCGGAGTACTCTGCTGAGGGCTGATGATAGAGTAGTGAACGGTAGAGGTGTCCAGATCCCTCGTGCCAGGCACTGCACACTTTTTGAGCATGACTTACATTTAGGTTGCAATTCAAGATGTGGATAAACACTCACCTATACGCAACTGGAACCAAAGCTTTTGAAACAATAGTTACCCCTGCTATGTGTATTGTACTCTGATCTATCCTAGACATAAATTTGCTTTTTAAAATGCAGGTCTTGACCCACTAAATTGATTCCACTAATGGACTGCAAGCTACAGTTTAACAAAACACTGCCTTTGACCCACTGAGTTGCAGGCTTAATAAATCCCAGGTCGGGGTCAGTTGATGTGGGGTCTTCCCAGCTTTCCCTGGACTTGTCTTTGATCTCTTACCTTTGGCAGTTGCCATTGCTGTCTTTGGATCCTGATTTTTCACAGCGTTCTGGGCTCAAGCACATACCTGATGGCTCCTCTGGCTGGGAGAACGGGGTCTGTGGCAACTTCAGCAACTCCTTTGCTCCCCAGATCACCCCTCCAGCACTGAGTTGGGCTCTTGCTCCCTCATGCCCCAGTCTCCCATGTAAAATAAACTTGTATGACTGGAGATATTGGATTTAAGTGCAGTAAACCTTTATACCTTCATGGCAGGGTATTCACCATGGAGGCTTATGTTACAAGCCTTTCTAGTTGGTTTTGTATCAAGGTGCAGACCTACACTGTGAGAGACTTTGAAACACTAACTGAATCTCAGTTTATTCCTGGGATCTCTGGCCATAGTGTTTCACAGCCGAACATCATTTTTCCTGCCCATATGTCAAAATCACTTCTGTGCGCTCAGGGTGACACTAATGTGTCCTTCCTAATGAGAACTTCAACTTAGAACCCTGAATCTGAGGTTAAAAAAAGCAAAAAAGGTCATTGGTTATGGTTCATCCAACTTTGGATGGCCCTGGAGAACAGGCTCGGGGTCTGGAATAGAAAGAGCTTGCAGTTGGATAGGCCTTTAAACTTCGGTCACATCTGTGGTTGCCTCAGACCATCCCAATGAGGAGAAAGGGGGAGGGAGACTGCCTTTGTCTTGTAGGTAGCAAAATCGACTTCCCAGGGCCACACAGTAAGTGGCAGGGTAGAACTTGAACCCAACTCTCCCACCTTTGGTCAGCTGTATTCCCACCAGATACGCAGTGGCTCTGTTATCTTACATCCCCATGGCTCACTATGGCTTGTCAAAAGCCATCAGATGTGTCGTCTCAGTTGCTCATCAGCAACAGTGCTGTGCTATGGGAAGGTAGGTTCGTTTATTGCCATTTTGCAGATGAAGAAGGTTCAGAGAGGTGAAGTGTCTTACCCACGGTCATACAGCTTATGCATAACACAGGAAGAGAGTAAACGTGGGTCTTCTGGTGCCTTCTGCATCCCCTTGTGCCAGGCTCCTGAGCAACCACACTGGGTCCTGGCCAGGATCACTCCTATGGGCTCTTTTAACTGACTCCCTTCGGGCTGTATTCTCCAACAAGTAAGTTCAAGGTAATCAGAGAGGCATGTGGGAAGGCCCAGGTCATAAGGTCAAGATAGCCTACACCTGTCCTAACTCAACGAGCTGGCATAGTAGTGAATAGAATCTGAGTTCAAATCCCACTTTAATCCCCTATTAACTCTGTGATCCTCAGCAAGTTGATTGTCTCTGAGGCTTCATTCATTCATTCATTCATTCATTCATTCAACAAAAACCTGCATGAAAGTGCCTACATTAAGCATTATTACTATTGTCTGAAGTGCCTACATCGAGCCTGCATTTCTCAGGTGGGAATAATAACAAGGTTGTTGTGCGGAATCAGGGAAATTTATGTAAGCAAAGCACATGGCTGAGTGCTCAGCATGCAAAGGTGATCAATAAGTGTTTACAAAATCTGACTCTGAAGCAGAAGGCCTTACTGTGCCTCGGAGTTACAGCGGCCTCCTTAGAAGAGCCTGGATCCTGACAGCGCCGAGTGCAAAGAACTATCATCTAAATGTACATAAAATATTAAATGCCGGAGCGCTGTGTGCACACCCACGGATGCAGGCAAGGATGTGAGGAAATCCCTCAGGGCTTCAAAAATGAATCTCTTTTTACCTACTCGGGAGAGAACAAAGTGGCAAAATGACAAGCCTGCGTGACTCTAGACAGGCATGAGAGGGCTGTGAGCAGGCAGAATGGCCAGGGCTCCCCCTCGGCTGGCGTCAGGGCATGTGCGTCCCTGGGCCTCTGAGACAGGTCTGTTAGCAAAGGGCCTGAGGGCTCATATACTGCAGCGGGAAGGGGACAGAGAGGGAAGAACTTGGTGGGTTCATGTCAGTGATGCCAGCATGCTGGGCACTGTGCCAAGCCTGTTCCCATCATTGTCTTCTTAACCCTGTAACACAGTAGCACAGTGGCTAGGAGTGTATGCTTTGGGGACAGAGAGAGCATGGGTTTGACTCCCCATTCTGGTACTTTGCAATGCATGACACTGGGGACATTAATTGCCTAACCTCAGTAGGACTAAGAACTTTTCAAATCTGTAAAATGAGATGTGCTGAGGATTAAATGAGATAATACATTCAAAGTTCTGGGATTTTACTGAACATCTGTGATAAGCTAGGCACTGTGCCAGGCTCTAGGGATAAAAGGGCAGGCAAAACCAACAGCAATCCCTGCTCTCATGAGGCTTACTGGATAGTAAGAAAGACAGGCAGCAAGCAAGAGTCACATTAATGAATGTTTGAAGGAAAAGAACCTGGTTCTGGGAGAAGTTTCACTTTGGGAGATGAGGAAGGGCTTTTTGGAGGAAGGGATCTTGGAGCTGAGGCCTGAAGGGATTAACATGTGTAAACTTCATCAGGCTTTGGCAAAGTTTTTCTACGGAGGTCCAGATGGTAAACACTGAGATTTTGCAGGCCACACGGTTTCTGAGCAAATCTGCTGTTGTAGATGAAAGCGGTCACAGTGCATAAATGGATAGGCGTGGCTGTGTCCCAATAAAACTTTATTTCCAGAAATAGGCAGTGGGCTCCATTCAGCCTGTAGTCCCTGGTTCACCAACCCCTGAGCTGGCTGAAAGAGGGCTGGGGGGCAGGGACTTGTGTGGCAAGGAGAGTTCCAGGCAGGGAACAGACCCTGGCAGGAGGAGCTCACTGCACTTGAACAGGTGAGGAAGGAGGTGTGGCTGCAGCACAGATAAAGCTGGAGAAAACAGTGTGAGATGACGGGGGGACAGTGGGCAGAGGACAGGCCTCTGGGGCCTTGTAGGCAAAATCTCAGCATTTACCATCTGGACCTCCAAAATGGGAAAGAATCGAAAGGTTTTAAGCAGGATCTGGCGTGACCATATGTGAGATTTTGAATAGATGACCGGGCTGTGCAAAGAACAAAGCGGAGACAGGCCAGGGTGGATTCTTGTCCCAGGGAAGTTCAGTGGGAACTTGGACGAGGGTGGAGGCTGGGGAGGGGTGAGGGCAGAGGAAATTAACAGACAGTGCCGGGTGCTAACGTAGGTCAGACACCAGGTGACACCATGCCAGCTCTGCCAGGGAGCAGCAGAGGACCCCCATGGCACTTCCTATAGTGTGTTGCTGGGGAGGTGACCAACTTGCTGACCTGGGGTCACTCGGCAGACCAAATCCAGGTCTCTGACACTCGTTCAGTTGTACCATCATCACCTTTCCAAAGGTGGGCAGCCCCTATCAATGCCATGGAGCTCAGTCACCGCAGCCCCCTGGCCCTATCAGCCGCTTGTCTATGCTTCCCTTACAAGCAACTCTTCCAAGCTTGGTTCCTGGGTACTCCACCCAGGAGTCTGAAACACAGCTCCCAGGAGGACAGAGGCTCAGAGACAGCCGTCCTAATAGGAGCAAAAAGCGATGGCTCACAGTGAGAAAAGAAACAGACACTATGAAAAGTAGACAGGTAAACTTATAAAAACGCAGAACTGCAGGCGAGTGGCCCTGCACACTTCGGTAACCCGTAGGGCAGCTGTACCACAGCACAGTATAGCAAGCGCTTCATAGTGGTGATAATACTGCGTGTTAAGGTCAGGATGCTTGCTCTGTTTAAGAGGATGGAAGAACACATAATTCCTTTAGAAAGGATTTTTGGAAATAATGCTTTTGAATGAATAATTAAAATCTCCAGAATTTTAGTACTTAAAGGACCAAGATTGTCATTAATTTATATTGATCCGTGTCCCTTGGGGAGGTTGGGTAAGTGATACTTTCTATGCACAGGCAGACACATCCCATATCAATTATATTTACCTAAATTTTCATAGGTGACTAAGCACCCTATCATAAAGTGTTTCTTCTAATAGCGTTAGAAACCATAGTTAGAAAGACTGCACATTCATTTCAAATATTGTGATCCCAATTAAGCAGCACGTTGGCCTTGTTTTGAATATTTTTTTCTACTTACCAACTCTGTGACTTGCATAAATTATTAACTTACCTGGACTTCACTTTCGTTACTAATTAAGTGGAGTGGCAATGAGCTTAATATGCGTAAACTTCTAGTGCCCAGCACAGAGCCCATGCAAGCATGTGGGCATCAGTCGTGTGCCGGAGCCAGCCTGCCCCAGCTGGCGAGAGCCCGAGGAACACATCAAAGCTCTGTGCTTGGTGATGTCATGCTGGCAGCTTGGAATCGGCCCTGGTGGAAGTGTTTACACCACAGAAATTGGCAGACACTACAAATTAGGGCCTTTATTTCCTGGAGAGCCACTTTTTAAACATTTCCTCACTCACTTTGCGTAGTCCCTGAATCAATATTCATCTCTACACCCTATCCCTTCTCGTCATCCTGTGTGTCCTCTGAGTCCCTCTTTTGGCTCTGTTCTTATCCAGCCTGCCCTACCCCTGGAGTTCCTGATTTAGTCAGTCTGGGGCAAGGCCGAGAATTTGCATTTCTAACGCTAATACCGCTGGTCTGGGAACCAAACTTCGAAACACTGACCTGGTCTTTTTAATAAACTAAAGTGCACAGTGCAAAGCCTTTTGCAGAGCAGAGATCCCACCTCCGTCTGGGGCAGTGGCATTCATTAAAAACTAATGAATACTGACATAGTACTTTGCACATATACCATCTCGTTTAATCTCCTTAAGAACCCTGTGAGGTAATAATTACTATTTTAATCCCCAATTTATAGATTGGGGAAACTGAGGCTCAGGGGGATTCATCAACTTGCCTGAGATCACGCACCTTGTAGCAGAGAAGCCAGGTTAAACCCAAGTGCTCCAACTCTGGGGCCGTTGTGTTGTGTAATGCTCAAGGGTGAGTAGAGGCTGAAATCAGCCAAAACTTTGCATTCCCGGCCATGAACTGGCAGGACCACGTCAGCCCAAAGGAGCAGTTCTTTCTCACGTGCATTAAGATGCTGTATTAGGCTAGCAGGGGTCCTGTCCAAATCCACACCCTCTCTCGTCACTGCAACCCCTGGGGCCTCCAAACTGTGGAGAGGCAGAGCAAGTGGGAGAGACAGAGTCCAGAGAGAGCCACGAAGAGACATTATCGGAGGCAAGATCGAGACTGCACATGTGGGCACGTGGAAGCAGCTTTCAAAGCAGCTGTTCCTACAGGAGGTTTGGGGGCAGGTGTCAGCAGGGCGGAGTGAGGGGATTTGGCTGAAGGCAGAGCCACAGATTGCCAGTGATGGAAGAGCGGTGTCTCCTGCTCCCCCTGGCACGTGGGTGGCATCGAGAGTGCCCAGTGGGTGGGGCAATTAGCCCGTATCCCAGGGCGCCTGGCTCTGTCGTCTCTTCCTTTCCCTCCCACTGCCTTTCTGCAATTAGGTTGCGCTGGTTAATAGCTGCCAAGCCACTTTGTTGTATCAGATGGGTTTATTAATTTCTTTGGGACTAATGGGAGGCTGGGTGGGAGATTCATTTCCTGACTGGAGCTTGGGGGCTAATTAGTCTCTTTGCCATGTCCCCAGAGGTGGCGGGCGGGAGGGTGCGTTGCTCAGGCTGTTGGATCTGGCTCTGGGTGAAGCATTTCTATCCCTGGCTTTTGCGGGCAGCTATCTCTGGCTTGGGTGAGCCCAGGGAGCCTGGGGCTGGGGCTTCTTAGAGCAGGTGGCGAGTGAGATGGGAGAGTGGCCGGGGCGCTGAGATCTCACTGGCCCTGTTAGCATGAAGTAGAGGTTGACAGTGACAAAAGCAGTTCAGTCCTGCCCCAAATGCCCAAATGCTGACATCCCACCCCATAGCTCTTCGTGTTCCTTCTGTCCAAGTACAGCCCTTCCCAGCCTAGGAGACCATCAGGGGCCAATTCTACCCATTTTGAAAACAGGGAAACTGAGCCTCTGAGGGGACAATAATCTCACCTGACTTTGCAGTGTCAAGACCAAGTGGAAGAAAGCTTATGCATCTGGGGTTCCTACTGGATGGCCGAGGCCCCCCGCAGGCATTCCCTGCTTGGCCTGGCCTGCTTAAATGAAGGGCACGTTAGCATCCCCGCCCTAAGAGACAGCAGCGGAGAAAGGAGGGATCACAGAATTAGGAGGCAGATCTGGGTTCAAGCCTGCACTGCACTTCCCAGCTGGGTGGCCTTAGGCACCTTAGGCAAGCTGTTAAACTTCTCTGGGCCTCAGTTTCTTCACAGATAAAACAGAAACGCTGAAACTACTCTAAAGGGCTGATGGGAGAATTGAGAGAGGACAGAGCCTGATACATCTACCACAGCAGGTGCCCAGTCACTACTCCCCTTTCATTTGGAAAGCCTCATCCTCCTCACCCCTTCCCCCTGCAGAGAGAGGAGGAGGAAGGGGAAGCTCAGGCAATAGCATGGCCTGGCTGGTCCCTTTGGGAGACAGTAGGAGCTCCAGAGGCCAGAGGAGGGCTCTCTGCCTTCTGCCTGTGCCTCGCTGACAACAGCAGTCTGCCCCTAGGAGATGAGGGCTTTCCCTGCCTCTGAATACTAGTCCCCGAGCAAGGTGCTGGAGTATAAGTAAGGCCAGTCCCTGCTGCTGTGAGCCACATGGTGGGGGGGGTCAGGGGACGAGGGTGCGACTTGTCTTGGTTGTTGCTGGAGATTCCATAAGAGAACGCAGAGCCCAGCTCCGGGGAAATAGAGCCACACGGCGTCCACAGGACTCATGTGGGTTTTCCAGGGAAGCCGCTGCTGCTGCCTGGAGATGCCTGGCAGAGGTGGCCGTGTGCATCTCGCTGGGTTTTCAGCCAGCTGTCAGCCGTCTCCCCTGGCTGCCCACCTAAATACGCTCAGCAACAGCCGTGATTTGCCAGGGGCTCCGGCTAGGAGAAATACGTCGGGAGTTTATGTATATACATATGTATGTGTTTGGGTGTGTGTATATGGTTTTTTAAAAAAATTATTTATAAAAAGAGTTCCACTAGGAAAAGCAAACAATTTAAAAACCCACTTCTGTTGAGTTCAGGTTTAGGTAACTTTCTAGAATGGAGAACTGATGAAATTACAGAGTTTTTTTGTTTGTTTGTTCTTGGTTTTTGTTTGTGGACGTCCTTAAGACAATGGGATAATCAACAGTAATGTATTGGACGTCTAAAGATTTGGTAAGAGAGTACATCTCATATTAAGTGTTCTTATCACAATACAGTAAAGGAAACAAAAAGCAACAGAAAGACAAAGACGCTGTGGAAGGAAAATAATATTTATTAAGTGCCAGGTTAAGTACCTTTGCACAACGACCCGGTGAAGTTTCCATTATTGTCCCCATTTTACAGATGAAATATGCTCAGAGAGGTTCAGTAACTTTCCTAAGGTTTCAGAGTTGGGATCTCTGCTCCTGGGTCTGGATAAATAATGTGACATCAGACTGGCCCGTGCGGGATCTCTGAGGGCATGAGAACTCTGCGAAGAAGCCAGGGCAGACGTCATCGTCCCCACTTATAGATGGGGAAACTGAGGTTCTGAACGATTTCAATAACTTGCCCAAGTTTTCACAGCCAGCAAGCGAGTCAACCTGGACTTGAACCTGGGTCGTCCCTCTTCATTCATTCATTTAACCATTCAGCCAACACTTATTAAAGGGCCTGGTTCTCCCCAGTATAACATTCTGACTCTTATTTAGATAATCAGTGATTGAAGGCTGAAGCAAAAGAACTCTGTGGCTCATCCCTGCCTCAGAATCATGCGATTCCACATTTCCTTCCCTTCCATGAGAGCAAACCTCTCTGAACCTCATTCCATTCCTGACTTATTTGTCCATTTTCCTCTCCCCCTCTCCAAAGTCTTTACTCCTGTCTTCTCTCAGCCCCCAATCCTGTATAACGGCTGTCTGCCCCGGTCCAGCCCCCACTGCATACTCCACAGCCCTCCCTTCCTCTGTGGCTCACGTGCAGCCCACCAGAGGCAGGGCCTGGCCCCTAGCTCCTTCCACCCCTGGAGGCCCGCGGGACCTCAGCGCCCAACCTGCCCAGCCTCCTCCTTCCTCCAGTTCTTCCCAGTCCTCTCCTGTTGGTGTCTGCAGATCGGCCAGTGGCACGTGGCAGAGGGCCTCAGCATGGACAGCCGCCTGTACGCCTCTAACATCTCCGACAGTCTCTTCAACACCACCCTGGTCGTCACCACCATCCTGGTAAGCAGGGTCCCCCGGGCTCCCAGCTGCAGCTTCCTGGGGTGCCTCCCCGGCTCTGAGCACTCTCAGGCTTCCCCGTGACAGAAGACGGGAGCTCTAATCACAGCGCCGAGGCCAATTTATGACAGTGTAATTACACTCCCGTTGCTGTTTCACATGGAAATGATATTTGATGAGTTCCAAAGCAGCTGGGGAAGAGCGATGGGGCAGGGAGACACCACCGTTTGTGGATGCCTCTTTCAGGGGCACCTTGACAGCTGTGCACAGCCAAGGTTGGGGGAGCTGGGTGCAGTCCACGGGGGGCTCCCTGCCCTTTCCCAGTAGCCCGCCTTGTTTGCAGCCTGCCGTGTACGAGACGGGGCCCTCCCTACCACACCCCTCAAGTAGACACCGGAACATCTGTGGGTTTACATGGCCTGTTCCGTTATTTCCAGATGGTGAAAAGAGAGTTCTCAATTAATCTACAGGGCAAGGGACCATCTGCCCTTTTAATTTGATTCAATTCTATTTAATAATTACCAAGTCCACCCTCTACTCCCACCCCCCACCATGTGCCAGGCACTGTGCTCTGTCCTGGAGATCGAAGATGAGTAGGAGTCAGTCTCTATCCTCAAAGAGGATGTAATTTAGTACATGGGCTAAGTCAAGTGCATACACAGCAAGGTATTTGTCTTCCCCCCTGAAGACCTCATGCTTTAAAAGATTTGTCAGTTAAACCAACTGCATGTATTAGGCAGTAATTAGTTTGTTCCTCCCCCCTCCTCCTTCTTTTAACTAATCAAAAGCGTCCTTCCCTGCCTGGCACAGCATCTTGTCGGCGGGAGGTAACCCGTGTTGCCACACTGATAGCATTTCAGCCCAAAGCAAAGCCAGTGCACGCGTCAGCCTGCTCAGCCTTATCGTTGCTACCTGTGCGAGGTCTGCCAATGTGTCCGTTTCTTTTAGGCTTTTGGAAATAATAAATAAAAAGAGCTCAGGGACCTCCATCGCTACCTGCATGAACTCCCAGGACCCGGGGGTCCTGGGCTGGAATTATTGATTTACTGTAAGCAGAGGGAGATAAAATGCAGGGAAGAGGTGCACACCTAGAGCTGTGGCGTGGGAAGGAGAGAGAGGGCCCGGCCCGTGGGGAGGTCAGCAGAGCCTTCAGAGAAGAACGGGTGTTTAGCTGGGCTCTGAGGACAGGGAGCAAGTGCGGAGGGGGAAGTGAGTGAAGGAGGGCATTGGAAGGTGTTCAGGACATGCTGAAACGTACAGGTTTTCCCTGGCCATAGGCATTGGCAGGGAAGGGGAGAGGCATATGCCAGAGAAGCAGGTTGGGTTCACAGTGCTTAGGAACTTGAATGCCAGGCTGTTGAGTTTCCCCCTCATTTGATAGGAGATGGGGGTCACTGAATGTTTTCATTCATTCATTCAATGAATATTTATCATTGCACTCGCTGTTCCTGGTGCCTGGGTTGCCCTTCCCTCTAAGTTCTGTTTCCATCTGGAAATATCTATGCATCCTTCAAAGTTCTGCTGAGATATCACCTCTTCCACGAAGCCTTCCTTGCTTGAACTTGTGCTCTCTTCCTGTCTCTAGCATTTCCCACACCACTCTGATATGGGCACTGTATGGCTAACACCGTTGTAGGTGCCCAGTATCCATCAGTGAACCAAAAGGAAAAAAGTCCCTGCCTGTAAGGAGCTTACCTTACAGACAATGAAAAGAAATATAGCCATACAATAAATCTGAAGGTGGTGAGGCTGAGGGGAAAGACACAGAGCTGGAAGGGGGTTGGGGTGCCACGAGGGCAGGCGGTGTTGATGCACAGGTGGTCAGGGCAGCCCCACTGTGGAGGTGAGCTTTGACACACCCCCCGTGGAGGTGAGGAGTGAACCAGGCGGTTGTCGGGGCAGGAGTGTTCCGGGCAGAGGGAAAGGACAGAGGGAGCAGTTCTAGCTCCAGGGTTTCATTCAGTCCCTATCTCAGCTCCACCTTAGCTTATCTGAACCAATGTGAAAATGCCAGATAGATTAGAGGGTCGTGGTGTCGCTGGCCGGCTGAGATCTGGGAGCAGCCTGGCTGAGCCCGGTTGGGAGCAGGGGGCAGCACACAGCGGGATTGCTGGAACCTCCCTCCATTGTCTTTTTTATCTCTGAAAAACTTCTGGAGTCTGTGCCCTTCTTTCCATGCTCATATCCCTTGCCCGAATCCAGGCTGCCTCTTTCTGCTGCCACCCGTGGCCTCCTTGCAGGCCCTTCTCACTTGCTCCGCTGTCCCCGCCCCTAGCCTTTTGTCAATGTGGCCGTTTGGAAATCAGAGTCCCCCTGTCATTTCCTTCCCTACAATCCTCCAGTGGGTGCCCAGGCCCTGCTGCCCCTGAGCTTGGGATATAACCCTTCATGATCCAGCCCACCTCACCTTCTTCCTCTCCTTGTGACTTGGGGCCTAGGGGTGCTAGGTTACCCGACATTTCCTCACTGCGTCATGCCTCTCCCTGCCTTTGCACTTGCTGTTCCCTATGCCTGCGTTGCCCTTCCCTCTAAGTTCTGTTTCCGTCTGGAAATAGCTATGCATCCTTCAAAGTTCTGCTCAGATGTCACCTCTCCCGTGAAGCCTTCCTTGCTCAGACTCCTGCTCTCTGCCTGTCTCTAGCATTTTGCACACCACTCTGATGTGGCATGGTGGTGTAAGAGTTCTGCCTCCCCTTCTAGGATGACAGCTTCTCAAAGACAGGGGTGCTTACACAAAGTAGGGGTTCAATAATTAGAATCAGAGTAGAGGAATTCCTGCCTACAGGGTAGGAGGTGTCCCTTAAAAGCCAACAAGAGTTTGGGAGGAAGATGAGGAAGTGGCTGGACTGTACCTCCTGCCTCTCAGAGCCCGGAATTAGACTGTCCTTGGAGCTTTGGAATAGACACACAGCTACGCTGAGACCACAGGGTCGCATTTCTAGGCTGGGAAGGTTACTCTGATTAGTGTGTGTGCACAGCTGTGCACATGGGTATGTTCACATACACACACGTGCTCGTGAGGGGTAGTAGGGGTGCTGGCAGGACACTTTTGTGTGAGGTGACATTTAATAACATGGTAAGTACAATTCAAATGACAATTAGTGTCAGTTCTTTTCTCCCACGTGCGTGCGTGTGTGTGTGTGTGTGTGTGTGTGTGTGTGTGTACGCGTGCACCTAAGGTGGCTGATCCAAGTCAATAGCTCTTACCAGGAATGTTGATCTTAATTCAGTCCCCAGGTGGCCGTTTGTGGGTCTTTCCTGGCAAATGGTAATCCTGAATGATTTATCCCTTAAAACTCGGCACATATCCATGTTGTCTCACGCTCCTGTCAGGGTACACTTGGGACACGTGGATGATTTATTGGTTAACACCAGCAAACACACAGAATTAGCTGTGGCGCCCATTCCCCGAACACCTCTTCTGTGTCAGCCCTCATGTTAAAACATCTTGCTGCGTTATCACCGCAGGTTCTCCTGCTCGAGGCCTGCACTCAGCCCCAGCACGTGCCGAGGGCCAGTGAGCCCCAGCCCTTCCGATGCTTTGGCTTCCAACACGTCTCCCCCTCCAAGATCAGCCTTGCGTATATTTACGTTGAATATGGCAGGGAATTTAAATTAACTTGAGAATACAGAGTACTTGAGGAGCAGAATTTGGTGACACTCTCTTCGGGACAATTAAAGGTACCCTGGAACGTTACCAATCCCTTGTGGAAACCCGCAGCCATGCCCTGTCCATGAAGCCATTTCTGTGCTGTTTCCTCACACGATCGGGAAGCGCTTAGTGCTGGAGCCAGGTGGGGGCACCAAGGACGGCGAAGCGTCAGTCCTGGCCCCACTGACATCCAACCTGGAGCAGGTGCAAATGGGAAGACACTGGAGGCTAATTACACGGGCCCTGGCGTGAGAGCAGGGGACTCTGAGCCATGGGTTGGCCGAAGAGGAGGAAGTGTGACTCCAAGGGCAGAGATGAGTTAGGGTGGGCAGCAGATGGGGAGGACAGGAGTTCGGGCACGGAGAGGCCCTTGCGCTGAGGACGGCATGTATGGAAGGCAGGCAGACTGGCCCATCTCGTTGACACGATGGTGGCCTGGGTCATGTATCGGAACCATGTCACCTTCCATGCAGAGCTCTCCACTGCCTGGCACACAGCCTTTGCTTCCTGCGCCCACTTCATCACACCCCTCTCCCCCACCACCGCCCGTCTGTCTGGCCCTCCGTCTTCCTCCAGCCCAGAAGGCCCTTGAGGCTTGAGCTCAGCCAGTCAGCATTTCAGCATGTCCCTCTCTCAGCTTCTAGAATCGTGATGCTCAGCCTTCTGCCCTCATACCTGTCCCCAAGCCTGAGTGTCCCCCCCACGCCCAGCTGCTCACCTGTGTCCAGCCTCCTCTCTTTAGCTGGGCCATCTTCTCTCTCCCTGTGGTGTCCCCCACACACCAAGCCTCCAAGCCCACCTGCCCTCACTGTCAGCATGGCCCTGGGGGCTGGCATGCGGTCCCTGCTCTCTGCATGCGCACCCACACCCATACCCTCTGCCTCACCCCCACCCGACCCTGTCTCCAGCCTCTGTGTCCCGGGCCCTTGCTCTGCCAGCCAGTGCTGCTCTTCCTTCCTCCTCTGTGGCCTCCTTTTCCAGGGATTTTCCCTTCTTGCCTGCAAATCCACTCCAGTCTGTCCCATCCTAAAACACCGTTGCCTCCACCCTACCTCCACCCCACTGCCTGTCAAGCTACCCTCCCACACAGGGAGTCACAGAATTACAGGACTGGGTGGGCCCTTGGGATCCTGCAAGCCCAGAGGAGAAGCATGGCTGGCAGCGTCCCGCAGAGGAGCCATCTGCCCCTTGCTGCTCCATCCTGCCTCCCCCATCTGCTAATTCCTCCAAATGCTGGTCCACTCACACTGCTACGGGGCCCACTCACTCCTGATCCAGGCAGGGCCCTGCTACCTGCCCTGCACCTGCCTTGGAAAGGTGCTCAGGGACGCATGACCCGTGCCTGTCACAGCCCCGCTTGGTCTGTGTGGGAACACTGGGAACGGCCACATTCTCCTCCCCACGACTCCCTCCTGGGGCTGTTTATGGCCTTTCTGGCTTGCGCTTTGTCCTCCGTGGATGCTCTTCATCTCCCGCCCTCCCCCAGGTGCCCTTCTCATTGCTTTTCTGTCCTTTGTCCCTTCTTGGTTCTCCCCCTATGCAGTCTCACATAGCCTACAGATACAGCCTTCACCTCCGCACAGAGATTTCCCATCTCTGCCCCCATCTTACCCTCGCTCCACATTTTAAGCACCCGGTCAGTCCTTTCCTCCTGGATCGCCCGCCAGCACCTCGAGTTCAACACGTTCCAAATCCCTTTCCCTTCAGACATGCAGGCCAGTGGTGACAATGCCCTCAGTCAGCCACCTAGGCCCCAAGGGGCCGAAGACCCCTTCCTCTACCCCAAACCCAGCCAGTCGAGCCTGTCCCTTTCTGTGCCTCTGACATCTTTCCAGCTCTCCCAGACCAAGCGGAGCCACGCTGCGGCTCAGGGTCCTGTATCCCATCTCAGCAGGGGGTCCTGACCCCAGATGCAGCCTCTCTTTCTATTTGACATTCTTTCCTCGCCGCCTTACATCTTTAAGGCCCGTGGTGCTCCCCATCGTAGCCCGTGTGATGTACATTCTCATCCCGGTACCTGAGGCCTGTCCAGACATCTCACCACCTGTCCTCACAGCCATGTGCCAGCTACGCAGGGCGCCCATCACGTCCCGAGTAGGCCACGCTCCTCTCACTTGGGTCGTGGCCTTGATGGTGTTTCCCATGCCCGTGACGCCTTCCCTTCACAACACCTCCGTCTCTCAGCGTTCTGCCGTCCCCCAGAGCAGAGCCTGGATCCCACCTCCTCCATGGAACCTTCTCTGGACATTTCACCAGACAGATCTGCTCCTTTTCCCATCGTCCTCGTGGCTGGGTCGTGCCCTGGGAGTGTGGGTGTCAACGTCCATGTCCTTACCTTGCCTGCTCACAACACCCAGCCATACGTCTGTGTGGAATAAACAGAATGGAGGGGAAGAAAAGAGAGAGGAATGGAGGGTGGGGTCTGATGATGACCTTGAACAAGGTGGTGGGCCTTGAGCTTGAGCCTCCCTGCAGGGGAGCCGCTGTGTGTTCCTAACAACAGAAGCACCTGGAAGTGGAGCTCTAAGGAGCAAGTGGGGGACGGGAGCTAGTTGGCACCCCCAAAGGACCCATTACCCAAGCCACCTCCCTCCGCTCCCCCATCTCCTCCCCACCCTGCACCCTGGCCCTCCCTATCACGTGTGGCTGAGACGCCAAGGCTAAGATGAGAATGACAGCTGCCCAGTTTTGCTGCAGGAAAACCCGTATTTAATGCTGAAGGGGAACCACCAGGAGATGGAAGGCAATGACCGCTACGAGGGCTTCTGTGTGGACATGCTCAAGGAGCTGGCCGAGATCCTCCGGTTCAACTACAAGATCCGCCTGGTCGGGGACGGCGTGTACGGCGTTCCCGAGGCCAACGGCACCTGGACGGGAATGGTCGGGGAGCTGATCGCTAGGGTAAGCAGAGGACAGGTGATCTGGACGTGAGGGTGGGCGGGGAGGGATTGGAAGGGCATAGACCTGTGCTATCTGCTCATAACCCTCTGTTTATTCAGTCGGTCACTCATGCATTCTTCACTTATTTGTCCATTCATTCCATAAACCTTCACTGGGCTGGCGCTGAGCCAGGCGCTGGGGATGCACGTTGGTGAGTAATGCCCCATGATTCCTACCCAGAGAGTCTTTGACCTCTCCCAAGGTCAAAGTCATGGAGGCCTTGACCAATGAATGCAGATCAGGAAGTTTCGGTTCCATTTTTGGATAATCCAGGTGCGTTTTATTTGTTCTGTTTGTTTTGTTGTTCATTAGCACCCTCTGGCAGAACTCAGGCAGGCCCTGGAAGCATAGAACACACCACCCTTAGCTGACTTTGACCCTTGAGAGATGCTGCTGAGGGAGGCATGTCTAAATAACAGGGGCCAAGGGATGGACGGGCAGCGGAGCTGGTCACAGTTACAGTTATTTTGTTACTTCTTGTATTATCTTCTGCTTTCGTTAAATGTCCTTTTACAGACCAAGGGCCAAGGTGCACTTGGACCGGCTGTAGATTTTCAGGGCGAGTGTGGAGACTTGATTAAAATGCAGGTGAGCATCATGGAATGGCAGTCATCTGCTAGGTTAGAGCAAGAGTATAGAAAGTTCTTCCAGGGGGAAATCTCTTGTTTTCTTTGTACACACTATTAACAACCATAAAAATTAATTAAACCATTGCTAATTCACTGTCCATATTTCCATATCTGAGCTTTTATGATCAGGAGAGGTAATGAGGGCCTACTGCAGAGAGCACAGACCTGAGTTCTTAGTGTGACCTTGAACCAACCCCTTTGTCTCTCTGGGGTGCAAGGAGCTCCTGCAGCTCCCCTGCGGCCTCCCGGCGTGTGCTGATGTGCCGGGTGCTTTACCTGCATCATCTCTAATCCTCCTCTGTAAACATACCTTTCAGCTAGATGTCACCCCCACTATACACGTTCGCCATCTGCGGCGTGAATCACTTGTCCAGAGCCACACGGTGAGTGTGAGACAGAGCTGGAATTTGAGTCCAGATCCCTCTATTGATAGAACTACTATGATTTTAATTCTTTATATGTACCAAACTCGGAACATAAGATAAATTTAAAAAATCCTAGTCCTCAAGGATAAAAATATTAGTCGAGGTATTAAATAAGCAATCCTTGACAACGCAGTGTGGAAAGTTCTATGTAGATGAGCGCTATGGAAAAGAGATGTAAGAGCTGAGGAGGGAGGATGCTTAGGAGTTAGCCTGGCAGTATGGACAGGATCTGCGACGAGCCGGCAGGGTAAAATGGCCAGCCGCGTTCGGGAAACTGTGAACCACCCTGACTGGAGTCCAGAGGGAGCTGGCTCAGAGTGAGGCCTTGCTTGCAGACAGAAGGCTGGCAAGTCACAGAAGCCACAGAAGGCCTAGGGGGGCCTCAGGGGACTGGCATGGGGTGGGGATGGCAGGGTGGAGGCTTCAGCAGGGAGCCCTCCGCGGTCTTTGAGATTGACCCCATCATGCTGATGGTGCACGTGCTTAAGCAGAAAAGGATTTGCTGCTTTTCTCTACCGAATCTTCCAGACCCCCTCCTGGAACATTCTTCTTACGTGGATTCCACTGTGAAGGTTGCTCAGTGGTTAGGCCATAGGAAGCTGAACCACTGGCCTTCTTCCTTCCCTGCTTGCCGACGTCCTCAATCACCTTGAGCCCATTCCTTCAGCCCCCTTGCGCTGCTTGATGATGGGTAGGGTGACTTCAGGGATGGCAGTGTCAGTGCACAGCCATCTCCTTGTTAGCCCCCTAATGAGCTGTGACACGGACTGGCAGGAGAGGGAGAGGAGTCTGGGACTCAAGGACATGCAGCCACATACTGAGTGACTTGGGCAATCAGACGGGGATCTTAAAATTCACCCCAGATCGTCTTTCAAGCAAAAACACTGCTGCTTTGGTCTCATCAAGACTTGGCTACCTGACATTAACTAGTGAATTAGCCCTTTAATTCCATAAATATTTGTTGAACACCTTCCACTGCTCTAGACGTTGGAAATGTAATGGGGGACCCAGTAAACATGGGCACTGCCCTCATGGCTCCTCCAGACTAGTGAGCGAGACAGAGGTCAGTGAATGATCACATTAATAGATAGTTCCATGCTGTGGCACGTGCAGGGCACGCAGCGTGCAGGGAGTTGGAAGACGACATCTAGAGGAGAGTGGGGCCAGCCTGGGGGTGCAAGAGGAGGGGAGGGAAGGCTTCCCTGGGGAACAGATACTGAGCTGACTTCTGAAGAGTGGGCAGGAGTTACCTGGGCAAGGAGAAGGGAAGAGGTTTTCAGGGAGGCTGTCTGAGTGCCACTGGGGTTGGCCCTGGGCAGGAGTGGGTGACACTGGGACCCCACCTTCCCCAGGTTTAAAGCTTCGTTATGTCTGCCAAGATGTTCCCCTAGGATTACAGTAGCCCCAAGGCCTGGATCCGTCCCCTGTGACCCCTTCCCAAGCTGCATGGGAACATTTCAGAGGCTGTAACAGCAGAGGGTCCCCTGTGAGACTCTTGGGGCTATTGAATGTCCCAGCTGGAAGAGACCTTAGAGGTCATTGCATCTAAATCTGTCCTTATACAGACGAGGAAGTGGAGGCTCAGGGAGGTTAAGTAACCTGACAAAGATCACACAGCTAGTAAGTTCACAGCCAGCATTTAAGCCCTGGTCTGTCTGACTTCAGTGCTCATGATCTGAGAGGGCACAACTCTTGATGTTAGACAGACCTAAGCTACAATTTCACTTCATCCGCTTACTAGCTGTGTGTTCTTGAACAAGTTATCTTATCCTTTTCACTGCTTCCCCCAAGGCTCCCATGCTCATCTGCAAAGATTTTTTTTGTAAAGACTTAAAATAACACACACACCCAGAGTACTTGGCATACAGGAAGTATAAGAGCTGTCTTAGGCCAGGCTCCCTAGAGAGCAGAGCCCAAGGTAAAAGCTTACCTGCTGAGTCAGGGGGTGCAATTCCAAGGCCAAAGCCGCAGAGGTGAGGGGAAAGGGGAATGTGGCAGGCAAGGGGGGTCATATACAGGGGAGAGTGTCAGCGAGCTGGCCATAGCTTTGTGTTAAGCACAGCCGATTGTCGGTCTGCATAGGCCTTGTGAAGCTGCTGTCCACTGCAGGAGGGGGAAACACACATCTGTGAGTCCCATCTCTCACCCTGGCCAAAGTTCACACCACAGGACATGACTCCGCCACACTTCTAAGTTGTGCACCCGGACCCTCTGGCTGCCTTCGAAGATGTGAGATCCCAGGGCAGCAGTGACAGCACTCTCACGTAGGATGACCCAGCAAGTGGGTGTGAGACCCGACCCCCTCCCCCTGTGCAGCCCGGCATGAGCCAGTGCAGGCCTGCTTACCAAGGCGTCCCCCGTATTCTCCCATCTCAGCAGCCTACAGAAGCCTCGGGGCCGGAGTCACACGGTGCACAGGGTGAGGTGACGTGGCACGAAGGGCCAACCAGAGCAGACACAGTGGGCCAGGCCAGCCCAGCAGGTGGAATGCCGTCACGACAGGGCTGGCCACCAGGGCAGTGACAGAACCTGCCAACCCTCCCTCCAGTGAAGACTGGAACTTCCTTTAGTGGATCACTAGAATGCAGTTGGTGCCAGGCCCTCTTCCTGGAGGGTGGTTGGTGACATTGAGAGGAAATCCTCAGGGCCAAGCAAACCCAGGGGTGAGCATAAGCTGGTTTGGCCCAGGAGTGATTATTATTAGGCTCTTTTAGGGACAGCAGGCTGTCTCTCAATGCCCCCTTTCTTGTTCAAGGGGTATGTGTTTCCCAGTACGAAGAATGTTTCCCACGGCAGCAGGAGCTGTAAACTTGATACAAAGGAGGAATTCCCCAGCAAGGGGCTTGAGGTTGACCAAGGAATCTCTTTCTATGGAGAGTTTGAGAGATATAGTAGCTGCCTATATGTCTGAGTGATGTGAATTGAAGTATAGAGGCCTGGGGTTATCTCCACTGGAAGTTCTAGAGCCTCAGTCTTTTTACATCTGTCATCACCTGTTTACCCAAGATGGTGGGTGCTGTGGTTGGACTGTGTCCCCCTAAAGTTCACGTGCTGAAAGTTTAAGCCCCAATGCAACAGATGGGGAGTTGGGGCCCAATAAGAGGTGAGTGAGTCGTGAGGGCTGTGCCCCCATGAATAGGTTAACGTTAGCATGTGAGCAGGTTAGTTACTGCAAGAGTGGGATGTTATAAAGTGAGTCAGGCCTCTGGTGCCTCTGTCTGTCTCATGCTCTGACCTCGCCTCTCACCTGCCACCATGGGTGACCCTGACCAGCTTCTAGCACCATGCTCTTGGACTCTAGAACTGTGAGCCAAATAAACTTCAATTGTTCATAAATTACCCAATCTTGGTACTCTGTTATAGAAGCAGAAAACAGGCTAAGAGAGTGGGCTTGGACACAAGGTTTGTTAGTTGTGGAGGAGCATCCAAGCATGTTTTCTGCATAGGCATGAAGATCCTTGTCTTTTGTTATAATCCCATTAAAAGAGAGAGTGCCATCGGAGCAAAAGCAAGTGGATTCATACAAATTGGACCAGGGCCGTGTCTGGGTGGTGGAGGTGAGAAGGACGGCTGTTTGGGAGGCTCTCGGGTTTGGACCCAACTTGGCCTGGTCAGCTCCGTCGCAGCTGAGCCCACGGCAGGCCTGCACGGCAGTGGTGGTGTGTCTGGTGGAGTCGTGCTCGGCAGAGGGAGGATACAGACTGAGTATCCCCAGGACCAGTCTCGGGGCCCGCCTGTATCATGCCAGCACATTTATCTGAAGTGAGTTTCTAACTGAAATTGTTCAAGGTGTTCAGATACAAAGTGAATAAATAGTCCCTGGCCTCAAGGAGGCCACGTTTCCATGGGGGCCAGATGGAGAGAAAGCAGGTGAGAGGGACGACGGTGGGAAGTGCAGTGAGAAGACAGCAGGAGGAGCTCTGAACTCTGCCTGTGACTCCTGGGAAAGGCACCTGTGGGAGGTGAGGCTGAGCCTTATAGACGAGGAGACCTTGGCCATCTAAAGGAGGGACGAGGAGGGGGAAGGGCTGGCAGGGAGGGAGCACGTTTCCAAGGCATGGAGACATGAGGGTGCAGGGTGGCTTGAGTTTCAGGAACTGCAGGTAGGGTGGTCAGCCTGGAACAGAGCATGGTGGGAAACGAGGGTGGCAGCTGGGCCGCGGTCATTGAGAAGGCCTGTTGGAGCTGCAGCGGAATGCAGGAGGGCAGGGGGACGAGACTGAAGGTGGGGAACTGGGATGGGGGGGCTTTTGTTGCAAGAGGTGATGGGAACCAAAAGTAACTTGGGAGATAGAGGAAGGTACAGATTCAAAGGCTATCTTTAAAGGTAATAGTTTTTCTTTTATATAGAAGTATACGTGCTTTTTGAAAGCTATATAAGGTTTAAAAAACTGAAAATTATTTGTAATTCTTCCATCCAGATGTTAACCTATGGTTAATATCTCTGTGTCAGACATTCCAATATTTTTTTTTGGTTTATAGAAGCTTTTAATGTTTATATAAGTCTGATAGGAAAACTTTTTATGAGGAAACATCCAAATTCCTAGAAAATAAAGAAATTACATATCTAATATCTTTAGGTCATTAAGTGTGAAATATCTTTTTGGTATTTGAAATATCTTTCAAGTACACTTTGAATCAAAAGCGGAGTTTATTGTATTTATCTCAAACAAGAAACAGTACAATCAATCAAAGTATGCTTTTTAATGAAAAATATGTAAAAATGGGATCCTACTCTATGTACTATTGTGTAACCTGTTGAAAACTGTTTAATAGCTAAATCATCAGGACTTGGTGACCCAAGGGACAGGGAACAAGAGAGAGGGATAACAGCAGGATGGCTCCCAGGTTTCCACCATGACATCTGGATGGTTGGTGGTACCTGACATTGAGGTGGGAGACTTGGGAGAAAACTGAACAGGTCTAGGAGGAGAGAGGGGTGTGAATTTAACTTTGGAAACGGTAACTTTAGTGCCTTTTGGACATCCAGGCAGAGATGTTCAGTAGAGAGTTGGCTAAAGTAGGCTCCAGCGGGTGAACAGGTAGGTGCTCCTGAAGACCCAGCAAGAAAGGAGTAACCCATGGAGGAGAGCACACATTCAAGAGGGAGGAAGAGAAGAGCCTGTGAAGGCTACAGAAAGAGAAAGGGTAAAGAGGTTTTCCACCTCTTAAAAGGAGATCCAGAAAAGCATTCTCTCCGTATTCTTCAATCCGAGGTCATTGGCAAGAGCAGGGTCAGTAGGTGGCTGGGCTGAGAGCCTATTGCAATGGCTGAATCAGCAGCTTGGGAAGTACCCTTTAAAGGCACGTAGCTCATATGGGGAAGCACGATGAAGGATTGTAGCCAGAGGGAGCTGTGGAGCTGACGGACTGGCTGTAATTCAAGGCGAAATAGCTCAGAATTGAGAATGCATCCCCTATGGTTGGGGAAATGCAGGGACATTCATGCGGCTAGAGCAGTGTCAGAGCTGGGAGTGTCAGTAAGAGGAAGGCAGGCTGGAGGGTGGAGGTGCAGCATCACGAAAGGGTTTTGGAGACACTTGCACTTCTCCCCGCAGCAGCTGACTGGGACCCACTGCAGTCAGGCAAGTATCATTCCAGGCATTGTCTTGGTAACCCTTGACATTTGTTCAGTGATTTAATGTCTACAAACTGCTGCCACAAGCATTAGCTCTTTTTTCCTTCACAACAGCTCTATGAAATAGTTGTTATTATCCCATTTTATAGCCAAGAAACCTGAGGCTTCAAGGTACAAAATGATCCACCCAGTGTCCCACAGCCAGTGAGTGACAGTGGTCCAGTTAAATTTAGGCACCTGAGTCCAAGTCCATGACAGCATGTGTCCTCTCCCTGCTGGAATTACAGCCTCATGTCCCTCCAGCCACACTGCCCTCCGTTGGCATTAACTTCTGAGGTGTCCTTCTGGGCAGATGATTTGGAGGGTGCATAGAACTAGATGCCCGAGTTCAGCTCTGGCCCATAGAGAGACTGTACTTCATCTGTCAAGCGAGAGAGCCAGAGAGTTGACCTCGAGAACCGCTTCTGCTCTCCCTGTGGGTGTGGGAGGCGTTCTTGGCTAAGTGCTGAGCTCTGGTGCCCTGGAAGGGGAGAAGCTGCATTTCACATCTTTGGGTCCTTGCTTGGGAAAGAGTAAAGCACATTTAGGAAGAGCTAGAGCCCCCCTCTAGCTGCACAATTCAGAACACAGGACCCTGTTGGTATTCCGCTCCATGTTGGCAGAATGGCACATTTAAGTTCAAAGAGAATAGGGGCTTTGGAAGGCTTAGATTCAAGGCTCATAAGCCTTGGACATCAAATAGCTCTTACCAATGACATTTTGATGAATTAAGTGTAAATGAAGCTGAAATGCCTCTTTCCATTTCCCCTCCGGGGCTCCTGGGAGAAAGGATTGTGGAGGGAGTTTGCCAGCGATCCGGTGGGGTGGGCAGCCCCTGGCCTCCATCTACTGGGACGCTTGTCCAGAGACATTTTGCTGAACTAAAAAAAAAAAAAAAATACAGCTAGTCCCCTGGGATCACTTTTCACCTTGAGCCAGCGACTATTTTAACTGCAAATAGGTCACAAAATTCCATTCAGCGTTCTTTTAAATAAAGATACTGATCCAGGGGCCGACACTGAGTGTGTGGCTGTGTCCCCGTGTGACAGCCAAGCTCAGAGACAGCTTTGCTTTACCTTCCCCACTAAGGCTGAGTTCCACATTGACTCCAATCAGGAAGACATGGGCTTTGGTTCTAATTCAATGATTCATTCATTCATCCAAGTGCCTAGTTTCTGACAAGTACCACTTGGAGGTGAGGAATTGCCCGTAAGGAGTTCAAGATCTACTCAAAGAGACAGACAGGAAAGCCAGGAATTACTGTATAATTCACACACAATGAGTGTGACTCACGCTATATTAATAACGGTAATAATTATGGTAATAGTAACAATGGGTGGCATGTATTAAGTGTTTCCCACGGGCCAGGCACTGTTCTGAGTGCTCGACTGTATTAACTCAGTCCTCACAATAAGCAAGTGTGACAGATGAAGTCCCACCGCAGGTAAGGGTCAAAGTTCCATGAGTAGTGAGCGGCAGGGGTGGCTTTGATAGAAGCTGAGCAGGGTATGGTACAGGAACAGGAACAGGGAAGGGCTCACCAAGGAAACAGCGGTTGAGCAGAGGGTTGAGGATCGAGAAGGATCGTCTTGATAGAAAAGGACATTGTAGGTGTGGTGGAAGCTGAGATACAGACGGGCAGTGCCGTGGCGGCAATGCATGGGGTGGGGGGGAGAACAGGGCTGCAGGCAGGGGCCAGTTGTGATGGCATTGATATTTGGGTATTTAAACCACGTCCAGAGGGCGAGTGGGAGCTATCCAAAAGCAGGTGGTTTGTTTTATTGAAAGAGGGGAGTGGCATGATTGGCTTTGGTTCTAGAAGGTTACTCTAGCAGGCGAGAGGGGGGCGGAGAGGAGGTGGGAAGACCAGATGCAGCTTCACTCATTAGACAGCTGTCCGTGATCGAGAGGATGGGATGGGGCCTGGACTGGGCAGTGACAGTGAGGACGCCAGGACGGGATGACAGCCGTGTGGAGATTTCAGCGTCCAGGACAGAGGGTGGGGGGAGCGTCCCTTTCACAGAGGCTTTTAAGCATGGGTTAAGGTCACCCTGCTTCCCAGGGGAAGAGGGATGGGCCGTTTGACCCTGGGAAAGGTCCTTTCTGGAACGGCTTCCTAAGAGATGCGTGCCAAGTGGTGATTCCTGCATACAGCTCGCTGAGACCCGGGAAGGAGCAAATCCATCTTGCCTGGCTCATTATTCATGGGCACTTGAGAACAAAAGGGCCAGAGCCGTGGCCTGTACGTTGGTCACAGCCGCCTTCGCTGTCCCTGCCCCTTCGGCCCCTCCCTTTGCAATACTGCCTCATGTTGAGTTCCCTAAAGGTTCTTTTCTGTCACTGGAGTCCTTTCACTCACCTGATAAAAAGCTGATGAAAGCAGTTTCATGGCTGTAGCCACTGTCGCTTTCTTCTGAGATGACCGTGTCAGCTGCCACAGCGCTCTCGGCCCTCCCCTCTCTCCCACTCTTGGTTGCCTTCCCCCTCCCCCCGCAGGACCGAGGTGGACAGTCCCCAGGAGGTTGCAGCTGGGCCCCCAGCCCTGCAGCCTGCCATCCGTGGGAGCCCAGCCGACACCTGCTTCAGTGGGAGCTCGGCCGTGCTTTAGGCTTTCTCCTCCCGCGGCTCCCCTTGGCTCTGCAGAGAATCAGAATGCGGACTCATCTGCTCCAGATACTTGGTCACTTCCTTCCTAGTTCAAAGCTGAGCCACCAGGAGGGAAAGGAGGAGAAGGAGTAGGGGACCGATAGCTCCTGACAAGGCCAGACACCATGTGGGACCCTCACATGGCCCATGAGAGGAGGATTATGACCCCATTCCACAGGTGAGGATGTGGAGGCTTGGAGAGTCTTGTAATTAACCCAAGCTCAGACACAAGCAAGTGGCCAGAGCACAGACTCACGCCCTAGTTAGACCCCAATCTTACACTCTCCTCACTGCACCAAAGGGACATGTGAGAACTGGTGGCTGAAGCAGTGATTTTGGTTGCACCTTCCTGTTTGCTGCATCTGCTTGCTAGACAATGGGGAGGAGTAGGCTGGTCCGGGAGAATGGTAATAAGGGAGGTGGCTCTGAGTGGCCAGTTTGAAAGGGACACTTGGCAGAACTTTATGTCTTCAGCCCCCTTATCTGGCCAGTGGGTATTATTCTCACCACCTCCTTTTTACAGACTAAGACAACAGCCCTGAGAGGCTAGCATCTGGAAGTGCTAGGATTTGAAATCAGATCCCTTTCTTTTAGGAAATTTCCCACCAAAAGGGCAGATTGATGTGAGCAGAAATCATTTTAACGAAGTCATACGGGGTAAGCACTGTATGAGAAACACCAAAGCACATCATACTCAGACAGGAGGGCAGGCGGCATCAGTGACTTGTGAACGGCAACTGCCGCAACGGACTCTCAGTGGAAGTAAGACTGGCAGCTGCTTGAGGGAAGCACAGTGTCTTATTCATCCTGACATCCTCGTGCACCTAACACAGTGCCTGAAACACAGGGAAATGTTAACACAGGTTGAGCATCTCTAAGCCAAACATCTGAAATTCTCCAACATCTGAAACTTTTTGAGTGCCAACATGATGCCGCAAGTGGAAAATTCCACACCTATCATCGTGAAAGGTTGCAGTCAAAATACAGTGAAAACTTTATTTCATGCACAAAATTATTAAAAACGTTCTATGAAATTACCTTCAGGCTGTGTGTCTAAGGTGTATATAGGACATAAATGAATTTTGCATTTAGACTTGGGTCACATTCCCAAGATATCTCATTATGTATATGCAAATATTCCAAAATCCAAAAAAGAAAACTCTAAAACCAGAAACCCTTCTGGACCCAAGCATTTCAAATAAGGGAGACTCAACCTGTAGTTCCTTGAATCATACGGGGACAAGGGACGGTGTAGTAAGTATTCCTTGCATAAACCTAGGGCGAGCTTTCTCCAGCAGGTTTATATCAACCCAACTGTCAGCCTAAGGCTTAGAAAATCAAGCTTTCAATTTATTAATCTGTCAACAGACAGTGATTTAACACCTACCACGTGTCAGTCACTGAGCTAGGGGTGTGGGGTAAAAGGAAAAATCAGGTTTGGTTCTGTCTTTGAGAACTTACAGACTAAGCGTTGTGAAGGTAGGAGAGGTACAGACACGTAAAGAAATATGTATAGGTGTGAGGCTGTCTATAGGGGCTCCCGAGTAGGGCAGGACTAAAGAATGACATCGTAACTCCACCTGTGAAGGTGCACGGCTTAAATCCCATTTCCCGGAGAGCAGTCTTGAGCGGTTCTTCTCTGGGATAACAGAACTTGAGGCCCAGAGAAAGCCCACTGCAGACTCAGAAAAAGCCCTCAGCATTTTGCCTGCCCGCCTTTGGATGCCTGTGCTGGTTGTTTTCCACTGAAGGAGTTGCTATTGGGGGGGGTCACGAAGGGTTTGCAGTTCAGTTAGGTTCAGGGCTCCCTCAGCAGGGTCAGACTGGGAACTCCTCCAAACCCCATGGGCACATACAAGCAGCCTGGGAAATTTGTCACAAGGCTCACTTCTTGGGAATGATTTCCGCCTTCCCCACTGAGTTCCAGCTGTTAGGGGAGCGAAGGGTCTGCAAAAGAAATGAAAATGTATTAATTAAGGCATCTGAAAGCCTTCTAAGAGATTGGCTTGCTGTTAAGCAGAAGAGACAGGTAGTAGTGAATTGTTTTGGGTCAGGGGTAGAAAAGGAAGCTACAGACAGTGCTATCTTAATGTCTTCTAAAAATACTCTAGGCCTGGTTGCCCATCCACACAGCAGAGGTGAGGACAGTACCTGTAGGCTTGACCATGTACCAGGCACTCGTCTGAGGTCAGGGATGCATTCAAGAGCCCCAGTGCAGCATGTAGGGGCTTAGTCACTGCCTTGTTCACCAAAGGAGGTTCTCACTCCTCACCCAGTTTCAGGAATTCAGCTTCTGATTGCTCCCCAAGCCTGAGTCTCCAAGGCTGCTAAACCTAGTTCTTGCACTCCCCTCCTCCCCAGGAGTAAGGATCATATCCCTGAGCCGGGGGCTATTACCCTAATTATCCTGCTCATGTACTTCCCATCCTCTGCTAGGTTGAATAAGCCACAGTTCTTACTTTCACAGAGTTCACATTCTAACCTCCAAGTACAGTTGTGCAGGTTGTATACTGTGAAAGGGGGCTGAATCCCAGTTCTCAATCTACTCACCAAGCAGGTGCTCTGGTATGGGGTCGTATCCACTTATAGATTTTTTTTTCCTACAAAGATGCCTCTGCTTGCCAATCCACGTGCCCACTAAGTCTGCTGGGAAGCTCAATTGTTATAATTCATATAATGGCCCCAACTAAACTGGGAATGAGGCCCAGTATATAAAAATAGTATGAGACCATAGCATGTGGTATATGCAAAACGGAATCATGTGCAAAATTCTATGAGAGCACCGAGAAGAAAGGAAGTATTTCAGCACGAGGGAGCCAGGCAAGGCTTCAGAGCATAGCTAGTGATAATTGTCACTACTGTTGATTGAATACCTACTACCTGCCAGGCATTTATCATGCACCATTTCCTCTCTACACAACAATCTTACGAGATAAATATTATTATTCACATTATATAACGGAGACACTGAGGCTGACTTCAGCTTAACAGAGAGGCTAACTCGGGGTCATCCGGCTAACAAGTGATTGATCTGGAATTCAAAGCCAAGCCTGTCTGACATCAAAGTCCACGGTTATTCTAACACACTGTGATGTCTCTCAGGGAAGTAACAGTCAAGTTGGACCTTGACAGACAAGTAGGAATCTGACAAGCAACAAGGGGCAAAGAGCTGCAGGCAGAGGGAACTGCGTAGGGTCTGAAATATGAGACATGTTTAAGGAACATGAATAGTGTGATGTGGCCACATCCAAGGTCATTAGCTTGAGGTGATGCTGAAAAGGCGAGTCTAGGTGGGTTGTGACGATCACCACAAGGAGCTGGAACTTCATTCTAATGATAATGGAGAATCACTGGCATTTTTAAGCAGGGGAGTGATGCGATTAGATCTTTGATGTAGAAATAAACTCTAGAGCAGTGATTCTCCAAGCGAGATCCTTGAACCGGCAGCATCTGAAGCACCTGGGACTTGTCAGAAATCCAAATTCTGGGGCCCCATCCAGACCTGCTGAATCAGGAGCTCTGGCGTGCAGCCCGGCGGCCTCCGGGCGGTGCTGATGCGCGCTCAAGCCTGAGAACCACCGAGGCCCGATGCAGCTTGAGTTTGAGAACGCTGGTGCCCAGTGCAGTTTAGAGGATGGATGGAGTGGAAAATAACTGGAAGCAGAGAGACCGGTGCGGAGGCTCCTGAATAATTCAAAGGAGGGTGGACGCTGGTGGCGGCAGGCAGAGTGGAGCGGTGTCGGCGGTGGTGGATGAAACAGGAGTTTCAGGGGTGAAGCGGACGGGGCGTGGTTGCTGGATGGGGAGATGGCCGGGGAGGGCGGAGGAGGGCAGACTCCAGGCTGACTCCTAGTCTCTGTTTGGGATGACAGATGGATGAGGAAGTCCTTAGGTGGCACATGGGAAGATGGCAAAGATGAGGAGTAGACGACATGGATACAGGAAAGGGGGTTGAGGAAGGCCAGTGAGAGCGCAGAGCCGGCCTGAGGTCCGTTTGCAAGTTGTCGGCATGCGGGTGGTGGTAGGATGGGAGGAATATGCTCACCTCTGTCCTCACACCCCTTCCCTCCCTGCTGGTCACCCAGGTACAGATCCCTGCTCTGCCTATTATGAGCTGTGTGGACTTGGACAAGTCACCCAGCCTTTCTGAGCCCTCCAGGGCTTTCATCCTCAAAATGGAAATGATGGTGCCCACCCCAGGTTATCGTGAGAAATAAATGAAATCTCATACCCCAGCCTGGCACTTTGTAGCTGTTCAGTGAGTGTTAGCGCCTCCTCCCCTTCCCCCTTCACACAAGGCTCTGCCTGCTCTGCCCCGCCTGGCTTGACACTCAGTTCCTCAGCCTCCCGCCACCTGTCCCCAAACACATGCACACATACATGTCCTCCTGCTCCTCCACAACATGCTCATCCAGGTCCCGGGCAGTCCCTCTCCCACCTGGCCTTGCCTTGTCTGGGGACCACAGCAGCGTAATTCATCAACACGGAACCAATGCACCACGTGTCCAGTCTTGATCCTCCCCGTGGGGAGGCCCAGCGGCCTTCCAAGGTCATGTGCAATGGTGGTGACCTGATGCTCTGTCCCGAGCCCCCCTCTTCTTGCCTCTGCAGGTAAAGGGGACACATGGGCTTAGAGAAAAATATTTAGAGTTGGAAGCCAGAGTCTGTCCCTGAACCTTAAGTTAGTACCTGAATCTTCCTGGGCTGCTCTTTGCTCTCCTGTCACATGAGCATAACCGTTTCCCCCATGCCCTGCCCTGCCTCTGCCGCAGTTTCACCAATGTCCCCTTGGTCTGGAAGAACTAACCAAGAGCCTGCAAGCCCTGCATCTCGCTCACTTGCCCTCACTCTCTGTGCTCCCCCGCTACTGGCCTTACCTTGGCTCCGTGGGCACAGCACACTCGGTTCCAGCATAAGGCCTTTACCTTTGCTCTTCCTTCCATCAAAGTCCTCAGTCTGCTGTTTCCATCTCACTGTCTACGTCTAAGCCAGGTGCCACCTCCTCTGAGAAGCGTTCTTTTTCTGCCTTCCTGAAGGATCCCCGTCCCCTCTGCCAGTCACTTTTGTGTACGTCTGTCTCCCTTCACTAGAACGTCAGTTCCCTGCGATCAGGAGCTACATCTGACTTCATCCCTGTGCCGGTAGCATCTGCAGTGGCCCCGGTATACAACAGCACTCAGTCATTATGGGATGGATGGATGCTGTGAAGGCGTGTGTAAAAGAACTAACCACTTCTGCCCTCGGCCCCCAGGAACTTAGAGCCTGGAAAGAACAGCCAGTGCAGAGAACAAGCTGTAGGTTTTGGGAAGACCTCCTTAACTAGTAACAGGGAAAGCACAGCAGCAGCCCAGATGTGCTGGTGTGTTCAGCAGGTCGGGGCTGCGGGAGATGGTTGTTTTCTCTGTGGCTGCCCTCGCGTGGCAGCCGTGGGCCTACACGCCCTTCCTGCAATCGCTGCCTCCCCCTCCGGGCTCTGCCTCCCCAGGTCCCCCCAGCCAGGCCTCCAACTCACCCCACTGCATGCTCCACCCCACCCCACTTCCCACAGTAATATTATCTTCAGAAAGAAGAACGTAAGCACCTCTACCCTCCTTCCTCTCCCCACGGGCTGGGAAGGCCCCGGGTGAGTTGCCTGGCTCTAAGATTGACCCCCAGTCTCCTGTTTTGTTCCCCAAGTCACAGCGACTCCTCTCTTCTCTCTTTAAGCTTTAGTTGGCCTAACTGAGCATCTGCTCAGCCCCTACCACGCACACATTACGGCCCAACTGCCTTTGGAATAAATCTTCTCCGTAAAGCTCGCTGGCTGTGCTTCCCTGAGTTTGTGTGCTGGTGAGGAGAGGCGACAGCAGGCTGCACATCATGGAGCGGCTCCCACGCTGCCCATCTGGACTTGAACGTCACCGTACCCAAGACTCCTATGCACTGGGCTCAACCCTGTGGCTCCCAGTGCGACCTTCTGCTTGTCCCTTGGCTGGAAATTGCTCCAAAGATAGTAATGGGCACATTTCTATGTGCCAGATACAGTACCAATAATTGTTTTACAAATATTATCTCATTTAATCTTTAAACAACCTTATAGAATAAAAAGTATTATTGCCCCCATTTTAGAGATTATAAAACTGAGGCTCTGAGGCTAATGAGCTTGTCCAAGGTCATGTGGCTGGAAAGTGGCAGAATTAGGATTCAAACTCAGATTGGTCCACAGTGTGTTCTGCGGTGTAGAGCCATCCCCAAGCACTCACCACCTCTCTCCTCCCTAGTGGTACCTAGTTGTCTGATCCAGGTGCTTTGCCTCCCTGCCCTTCCCCTGCAGGCAGGTCCTGCTCATTCTCTGCCTTCCTGTGAGTAAATAAGCCTGCTTTAAAAATTCCAAATGTGGCACTTCCCTCTGTCCCTTGGCCATCGCTCACCAGAAGGGCTCGTGGTGTTCAGTGTGCTCATTGCCTGGCTTGGCCTTGCTGGTTCACAGTTCCTGGCCAGAATCGCTATATGCTCTGGGGGCTTATTCACACATGATCTTTCTTGCCACCCTATAGCTTGTCAGGAGCCACTGACATCCTACCATTTGTCAGCACGAGAGCCAGGCCTGGCTCAGTCGTGCCAGCGATGGTGTTGGCGGCTAGGGAGGCAGCCATCCAAGAGCCTGTTTATTCCTCCCTTTCCAGAACCTGTGGGATCATTCCTTGTCTTCTGCAGCCCTCAGATAGGCTTCCTTGCTTGATGACAAACTCCTGGCCCAGCTGCACCGACATTTGCCATTTAGGTAACAAAACAAAGGCCCAGACCCTTTGAAAGGGCAGCATGGAGTCTGGTCAATGAACTTGGCCTGCTCAGAAAGGCCCGTACCACACGGATCCCTGTCCACATCCGGAGACACCCTGAGCAGACCTGCCGTGCCCCAGATGGCAACAGAGCAGTGGGCCAGAGGCCTGGCGGGCTGCCAGGAGGGGCAAACAGTGGGGCACGGCCGGGAGGTAAAAACAGAGTGTGGGTGTAGTCAGCACGTCCAGCGAGTGTGCAGGCCGGTGTCAGTCTGGCGGACAGCGAAGGGGAATCCGTAGGAGCAAATCAAGCAGGAGGGCTCAGCCTTAGAAACACCCCCCAGGCAGAACGGTGCAGCAGAGGCTTGGACTGTGGCACTCCAGGAACTAAAGGATAGAGGCAGGATGCCAGGGTCAGGAATGGCATAATACTAACAATAGCTGTGAACATGTATTGAGCACTTGAGCTGTGCTAGGCCCTCTATGTTAGCTCGTTTAATCCTCACAACAGACCCATGAAGTGGAAACTGGTACCATTCATACTTTATTCATAAGAAAATAAGGTCAGAGAGGCTACGTAGCTTGCCCAAGATCACACAGCTAGCCAGAGGCAGACTTAAACCCAGGGCCCTCTGAGGGCTCTCTGGTCTACCAGCTATAGATACTGCTGGGTAGTTCGTACAGAGCGCTGTAAGAGCATTGCTGTTGAATCTGGAACAGACTGGTCCCCCATCCTGGGGGTTTTAGGACCTCTCTAGGGTGGGGGCTGGCGAGTCCCGGAGGGTGATTACGGCTCCCAGCAGGGAAGCGAGGCTTCCCCCAGGGTTTGCCTGGTGTTCCCAGCAGGCAGAGTTGGCTGCCCTGGGAGTTTCACAGTCTGTTCAGCTGTTCGGACCAGAGGAGGGATCTGGACTCTTCTCCATCCGCATGTAAATGAAAATCCAGTTAGAACATCCAGATGTTCGTTTTACCCCTTCTTGGATTGGAAGGCGCCCAGATGTGTAAACAGAGATGCGCAGGAGGCCCGTGTGCTGAGCTGCCTGTCCTGCGTGTGAGGTCCCCAGACCTGGCACAGTCAGTCAGCGCAGCCCCTGCAGCCCCCTGTACCTGCCAGGCTCCTCCCCGTAGTCAACAGGGTGCTTAGTGGCAGGCTTGACAGTGGCCACTCTCTCCTCTGCTTGGGCAGATCACTTAACTTGAAAAAAATTTTTTATTGAACTAGACATATAGAAAAGTGTACAAATCATAAATGTCAGCTGATGAATTGTCACAAAGGGGACCTCCCTGTGTAAGCACCATCCAGGTCAAGAAATATACCGTTACCCGCACCCTGAAGACCCCCTTGTCCGCACCCAGCCCCTCTCTTCGTCCTTTCACTCTCTCCTTCCTCCCTCCTTCCCAAAGGTAACTATTCTTCTGAATTTAACACCATGTAACTTAGTTGCGTCTCATTGTCCTGGTCTGTAAACAGGCCACAGCTGACCTTAACGGTTGTTGTGGGGCTCAGATACAATCTGCGAAAAATAACTTTGGGGATATTATTATTGATAGACATATGAGTCATGTCAACAAGGAAGAACACTTCTCTGAAGGGGACCGAAAATACACTCCATCACCCAGGGAGAGTGGCCAAAGGTTTACGACTATGTCTCCACCTCTCTTGCTCAAAACACGGCAGGGATCCCCGAGAGAATGCCCGACTGCCCTTTGCAGTGGTTTTGACTTGTACACACACGGATGAGATATGAGAAAAAGGCTAGCTGCTGTCCACGTCGTGGATCGGATTGGTCAGATCACTGCCGGCCCCCCGGGGCAGTGGGGCAGCTCAGGGGCAGGGCTTTGAGGCTGGACCAGGGCCCCCCTTCTGTCCAGCAGGAGCCGTAAGGGGTGGGGGCAGCAGTTGGCGTAGGAGGGGCAAAGGGGAGGCCTCTGAGAGTTCTCTGTGGCTGTCAGCAATGCTCCCAGCAGTTGGTGGTACTGTATTTCACCCGACAAATACAGTCCTAATAGCAGGCCTGTGAATCACACCATTCCTAATTACAGGGCTGACAAGCGGGAAGGAAAATGAAAGGAAGACAGCACCATGGGCTGGTGGTACTGTCAGATTCCCCCAACAGCAGAAGCCGCTTGCCCAAGCTTGCCTGAGTGTGCTTTGCACAGGCCCCGGACAGGCCTGGAGCCCACAGCCTTGTCATGGGTGTAGGGCCGGCCAGGTCAGTGCAAGACCCTGTCCATGAGGCCGGGGCTGCCACTTTGATTTCCACGTGGGCCAGTTAGCTTTGCTCAATGTCAGCGCCCCGTGCTGTGTCCCGGACCTTACCCAGCTGTTCTGGCAGCAGCAGGGATGGGAGATTGGCAGGAGAGGGTGGACGCCCCGGTGGACGTTCAGTGTCTCTTATCACATGGCCTGTTGGTGACTGGCCCATGTGGGCCAGAGGTTTTATCAATAAGAGGGGCATTTGGATTAGAAACGAGCATGTCCTCCTGAAAACTCAGACAGGATTCTATTTCTTTTCTTCGTTTGATGTGCAAATTATTGGTCAGTCTTCAGAAAATCAGGTGTGACGGCAACAGCAGCGGTAGCAGTGATGCGAGGAAGCAAAACTCAGCCTCTCAGGGCTTCACCAGGGACGTCACAACCTGCCTAGACCCGAGCTCAGTTCTGTGTCTCTTTCACATCCCAACTACGTACATGCTGTCTGACGTATGTGATGCATGTTGGTTTTCCAATCATGGGACTTTGTACTCTCTTCAAAACCTACACTGACTTTTCTGAAACAATAATTAAAAAAAAAAATAAAATTGAACTTAATCCTTTAAGTTGCAGCAAAATAATAATAAGCTGACCCTTCTGGAGCTTTTCCTATGTGCCAGGCACCATTCTAAGTGCTTTTCATATATTCATTCATTTAACCATCACAACATACCTGTGAAGTATGCATTATTACTGTCCCCATTTTCCAGATGAGAGGACTGAGGCATGGCGAGGTTAAGTAACTTGGCTGAGATTACATGGCTGGTAAGTGGCTGGGCTGGCCCTAGAGTGTGCGCTCTTAGTGAAAACACGCTACTCCACAATTGTTTTCCCCAGTTGAGAGCCAAGGTAAGAGAATAACATTAATTGAGCACCTGTTTCTTGGGTTTATCTATTCATTTGATTGTTCCTTCATTCAAAAAATATTTATTCAGTACCTGCCACGTTCCAGGTACGGTGCTAGACTCTGGAGACACCAGGTGGATGAGGCAGACAGGAGGTCCCTGCCTCCCAGAGGTTGCATTCTAGACAATCAACAGGCAAATCAATACATCATAAACAAGACAATTTCAGCTGATGGTTCTTTCTGTGGCGAGAACAAAGCAGGGTGGTGAGCCGGAGTGTCAGGAGGGTGCATCGGAGGGGCTCGCAGGGAAGGCGGCTGTGATGGCACCGTGTCTGGGCTGAGATCTGAGCACTGGGAAGCCAGTCGCCAGGCCAGGGCCGGGCAGAGCGTTCGGGGAGGGCAAACAGTGAACGTGACGACCCCAAGGTGGAAGTGACCTTGTCACGTTCGAGAACCAAGACAGAGGTCCACGGGCTAGGTAGAGGTGGCGAGCGCCTGCGGGCACCTGGTGGGCCAGGGGAAGGAGTTGGGATTTTATTGTCCGTAAACTGGGAAGTCTCTGCGGGTTCTTTTCCTGACGTCCGCGCCCACCCAGGGGTCTGAGGATAGCGTTGAGAGTCCAGAAACATAGTCTATTTTTTTAAAAAAATTCAAACAGAAATGTAATGTTTCTTCGATTATGAATGTGAGCAACAAACCTCAGTGGCATTTACCACGCCTGGGACTTTTTCACCGATGGTGTTATTGTAGTGTTACTCTTAGACCCTCCTCCAGCTCTTATTATGTAAAGCAGCACACATGCCACTAAATCACAAAACTGTAAAAATATTTTGATGACTGTATTTCTGTGTAATCATTTAAAAATATTTTAAAATAAGAGGTTAACAGACATCACCAGACTGCTAACGCGGCCCATGGCATAGAAAAGATGAAGGTGACGCAGAGAAGAATGGCATGATGTGCTTTGGCTTTCCAAAGACCTTTCTGGCTGCAGCAGGAAGAGGCAGGACTCCACGTGAGTTCTGGGGCCTTGGATTTAAGCCTCCCAGCAATCAGGAGAAGTAGGTGTTATTTCACCCATTTCAGAGATGGGGAACCCGGAGCTCAGATTGCAGGTAACTTGCTCGGCTGGGAAACGGGATTCAAACATGCATCTGTCTGACCCCAAAGAGTGAGAGGGTCTGTGGGCCAGTGAATGGGAGTCTGTGGGGAGAGGTCAAAGGTAAACAGTATCCACTTGGCCTCCTGACCCTGCCTGGGCCTCTGTGCCACACGGCTTCACCCACGAATGAACCGCCAACCCCTTCTTCCCTTAACTCTGGCTCTTTCCTTAAATCTGCCCTCATGGGCCAATAACACAGGCCTGTGCTGAGCCAACTAAATATTTCATGGGGATTTTAATTTAACTCTAAAGAAATTCATCCAACCCTGAGAGTAGACTGTAACCTCGAGAAGTAGCACCAGGGAGCACTTGGACCTACGAATGACATTGCCACTTCCCCAGGAATGCTAATGCTCCTCCGGGCCTCTCCCTCCTCCAGCATTACTGCGGATAGGCTCGGCCCGGTGAGCATGGGCAAATTCCACAGACACAGGCTCGCGGTGGTTTGCAGAGACTCTGGTTGGGGCCTCGCTCTGAACAAGAGCAGGCCTTCTTTGGGGGGCTAGAGGTTACAGGCTGGGTTGGTAGTGTGTGCTACTCATGTGTGTCGGCACAGGTGACCAACTGGGTGCTGTCTGCCATTCCCTTATCCTGGTTCTGAAAGAAGGGAGACGTGGTGGGGCTGACATGCGATCTCCCCAGTGGGCAAGGACACTGAACATGTTGCAGGTACCCTGTGATCCCCGAGAGTTTCTCCTCGGCCAGCCCACGGCAGGCGGAGCGGGCAGACAGCCTGACTCCGTGGCGGGAGCGCAGATGTGCATGTTCCCGAGGCATGTTATTACGAAGCCTACAGGATGAGTCCTGCCGATGCACACACGAGCCAGGAGTGGGCGTGAGCTTCCCCGGCTCCTTCTGATCCATCGCCCCGCAGCTCGGTGACCCCAGTGAGTCACAGCAAGTTCCCTGGGCACCTCAGTAGGCGGGGGTGGGAGTGGGAGGGAGGAAGATGCCCGGTAGGTAAATCGATCAAAAGACAGGAAGTGAGCAGATAATCTAATTTGAAGCGGGCTGGGATGCAGATGTGATTCTGCTCAACTGACTGGGAGCCGGGGAGGATTCGGAAGCAGCTCCATGGAGCCAGTCCTTCTGGCTTCTGGCTCAGGCTGGACTTGTCACCTCC
This sequence comes from Lemur catta, assembly GCF_020740605.2. Lineage (NCBI taxonomy): Eukaryota > Metazoa > Chordata > Mammalia > Primates > Lemuridae > Lemur > Lemur catta. Next base: position 19,627,037 of record NC_059134.1, on the reverse strand, counting down.
CTTCCTTCTCTGGCTATAATTAACACCTCTCCGCTGACAGCCACCTCAAGCAGGCGTGTATGGCCCTTGCTTTTCTGCTTGGGCTCCCCATGTGACACTGTCCAACGTGGGACAGTCTGGGGAGGAGCAAGGGGAGAAGGGAGCCCTCTAGTGGGGATCTAGGGCTTCACGTCCTCTTTAGGCTGTGGACTTGTCTGTCCAGAGCACGACCTGAATCTGGTTCTGATATTCCAGCTTCCTGGAAAAATCCCTCCCTGCGTACAGGCCTCTGCCAGCAAGAAAGGGCTGGAGGGCAGGCCACGTGCAGGGGTTCCTGTTCTGCCCTGCACTGTTGGCTGCGCTGGTTTGTTAGGCACGTACATGTCCACGCGGGGAAAGCCACCATGAGTAGTGCAGCCACAGGAGAACAAGGGGCACAGTCCTCAGAATCTGTACCTGCGAGCTTTCTCCGTGTCCTCAAGCCTGTTTGTACTGGAGCAAATTGGGCCTCAGCTTCTTTGTAAAACGGGGCTTGTGGCAGTTAAAGGACTTGATCCCTGCTTCAAGAAATGTATAATCTAATGGGGAGATAGGATGTGCACGCGAATGTCAGCAACAGCGATAGTGAGAGCTGACATTCGTCGAGAGTTGTCTGTGCCAGGCCTAGGCTGTGCATGGGTTGCTTGTTTAATTCCCATAGAGGCTCCATGAGGGTGGGAACTATTATTATCCCTACTTCATTGATGAAGAAACTGAGGCACAGAGAAGTTAGGGTCACAAACTCATAAGTGGCAGAGTTGGAATGGGAGCCGGGGCCCCTGTTCTGACATGAGGCAATCTGTAGCGTAGGGCACGGGGGTGGTGCAGGCCTTGCCTTATCTCCCACGGCAGCTGGGAGGAGGGAGGACTTATTCCTGGGAAGATGATCAGAGAAGGTTTTATGGGGAAGATCATCTTTGAGTGGACCTTGAAGAGTAGGTGGAGTTAATGTTTGGACTTTTCATATGGAGCCAGTATAACTGCATAAAAGTACAAGGTGTGTCGAGAGTCGGCTGAGCTAGCCTCGCTGGGGGTGGGGGAGCTCTGGGAGAGGGAGAGTGGTGATGAGATCAGGATGAACTCGCAGGAGTGGGCAGACCATGAAGACCAACTCCCAGGCTGGACTCCAGAGCAGTGAGAGTCATGGATTATTTTTTTTAAGAGAGAAGATGTATATAGTCATCCTGGTGCAAAAATTAATTTTGTTAGAAAAATATTATTAATAGCTTTGTGCATTACATGTATTATCTCATTCATACTCATAACAGTCCTGAGTTGGCAATTATTATCCCCATTTTGCAGATGAGAAAAGTGAGCTAGGAGGAGATATAAAGCCTGCCCAAGGTCATACAGTTAGTAACTGGCAGGGCTAGAACTTGAACCCAGTTTGGTTTGGTGCCAGCAATGCGGGCAATGTAGTCACAAGATGGAGCCAGTGGAGGGAAGGAAATCTGTGTCCTTGACATTGGCCTCATTCAGGAGGGCCAGGCAGGGGCTGGAGAGAATGACCGGCTAGGAGGCTTGGCCAGACCTTGGCACACCTTAGTCATTGTAACACGGAGGTCATGCTGCCCTTGGCTGGAGTGATGTTGGGGCAGTGGTGGGGTAGAGACCAGATTGCCTGGGGTATGGTGGTGTATGTGGCAAGGAAGTGAGGAGAGAAGTAAAGAGAGCCCTTTCCTGCCTCTCTCCAATCTCTTTTTCTTCACTAGAGCTGGTTGAATTTGTTGCAGGTTCAGGATGCAACCTCTGAAGCCAAACTGCCTGGGTTTGAATCCTGGCTCTGCCATTTACTTGCTGTGCAACCTTGGGCTAGTTACTTAACCTCTCTGTGCCTCAGTTTCCTCATCTGTAAAATAGGGATAACAATAGTCACCTACCTTGCAGGGGTTTTGTGGGTACTGAGTGAGGTAATATAGGTAAAGGGCTTAGTTCAGGGCCTGACACACAGGAAAGGATGTAGGTGTTAGGCATGTTAATCTTACAAGTCTGATCCCGTAGGACACCCACTGTTTAAAATATTTCAGGGCCTTCTGATTGCTCCCCAAGGCGTTGCGTTTTCTGCTTCCTGCCTGCCTCTCCAACCTCATCTTACAGCACACTCTCTGGCCCTGTGAGTTCCAGCCACTCTGGCCTTCCCCCAGTCCCCAGTCCTGGGAATGCACCACACTCCCTCCTGCCTCAGGGCCTTGACACAAGCTGGCCCTTCAGTGGGAATGTTCACCCAGGTTCTGTTCAGGTAGCTGAGTCTCATCTTGGGAAAGCCCCTGTATACCTCGCAGGCTTTGTCAAACTCCGGCTCTGCCGTCCCATGGTGCTGCCTGCGACTCCCTGTAACATGGGTAGAGTTTCACAAATAGTTTTTGACAGTCTGATGACTGTCTCTCTCCTCCACTGGACTGTAAGCTCCTTGCTGTCGGGGACCAGGCCTGTTCGTTCACCACAGTGTCCCAGCACCTTGCGCACTGCCTGGTGCAGGGCAGAGAGTCAGTAAAGAGCAGTGAGGTGACACTGAGCTTTAAAGAGGAGCGAGGAGCCTGGGAGGGGGCGGTGGGCTCTGCGAGCAGCCCCTGCCTACTCTGAGATCCCACCTTCGAGGGCAGGCCCCATGAAGTGATGCTTCCCGGAGGTCCCCGCAGTGAGCACTGCAGCCCCTGCCGCCCTCAGCCCGGATCCTCAGTCAGGGCCAAACGTGTGTTACCCCCAGGAAAGCCAGACTTGCTGGACTGGGAGCTCCTTCCTATGCAGGTGCTGACGCATAATGCCGGCCTCATTTTCACAGCCTCAGGCCGGGCCTTGCTTGGAATTCCACAAGCCTTTTCAATATACAGGGGATCTCCAGGGACAATTACCTTGGAAGGAAGGTTTCCAGGAATGCTCAGTACAACCTTATTCTGTGCAGCGTTTTCTCATTCCAGCTGTAGCCTCCCCAAGCTTTCCGGAGTTAAGTAACACAATTACAGAGTTAAATAAACGACAGCAGAGAATGTGAGGCACTAGGCAGACCCAGCAGCAGGTGAAACAAGATGTGTGCAGGCCTGACTTGAAAAGCAGTAGAGAGCTGCCGGCATGGGTGGCAGACGGGCCCCCCAGGGCCACAAAGGTGGGGTGGGGAGTGTAAAGAGGTCAGAGAAGAAAGATCTGCATGCTGATCAGAGATAGCATCGTGGATCCAGAGAGAACACAAAGGGAGCTGGGGGGGAGCATTTAATCCACTCTCCCCAGAGGAGAATCGTACAACCAGGAAGAGGCTGTTTTGGCCCAGCCTGATGACTGGGTTTCCAAGCTGGGCATTAGATTTTTCCTAGAGTTTTCCAAAGGATGGGACAGCATGAGGCCTGGGAGAGTCCCCACGTGGGTCTGCAGAGACAGTCACACCAGAGAAGCACGTTGTGTCAGCACAGCTGCGGGTGCTCCAGGTCACCTGGGAAAGGTCACCAGGGGCGCTGGGGGAGTGGCCAGTGCTGCACGTATGCAGAGCGGGCCTGCCCACCTCCACACATGCCCACAGCTCACCAGGGGTTGAGGTCTGTCCCCAGAGGCCCTTGCTGAGATGACCGTCATTGCCAGGTTCATCCATCAGCACCGTTACCATCCCAGCAGCAAACACTTACCGGTGTTTACTGTGAACTTCATGCTCAGCATGTACAGACATTGTCTCATGCACCTTTTCAACAGTTCTGGGAGGTGGGTGCTTTTATTATCCCCACTTTATAGATGAGCAAACGGAGGTTTAGAGGAGGTGAAATGACTTGCTCAAGGTCACACAGCAGTTAAGTGGCAGAGTCCAGACGGGTCTGTGCCACACTGAAGGCCCAGTCCCAGCTGCTGCATCCACTGCCTTAACAGCGCCTCATCAGTGTGGTGCACTCTACGTTTTAGATGGTTTACAAGGCTCGCCCATTCCCGTCATTTCTCATGACTCTCCCATAACACTGATAGGCAGGTATTGCCCCATTTTACAGCCGAGAAAAATGAGTCCCAAAGAAGATAAGTGAGTTGCACATGGACATATGGTGGGCAAGAGGCAGAGGCAGGTCTCCTGACCCACCGTCCTCTCGTTAGCGTGGCCGTGGTAAGGAGGACTGCCGGGCGTGGGAGGCAGGGCGGAGGCAGCTGGAGGTCAGCGTCATGGTGCTGGGGCACGGCTGGGTGGGAGGGAGAGAATCTTCCCCCAAAGGAGGCAGCAGCTGTCTAAAAAAAGAAGCAAGGGAGCTGGGCAGGGTTTGCGGGCTTCAGATGGCCCAGGCCCTGGGGCTGCCGCCAGCCCGTCCCTTGTGCTGGTGCAGGGAAGCCGGTGGGAGAGGCAGGCCCAGGCAGATGCAGCCCAGAGCCCTACTGGGAAGACGCATCTTCCAGCCAAGCCCGAGTCCCAGGAGAGGAGCGGCGGCCACGCCAGGCCTCAGGCTCTGATAGCAGGGGTGGCGGCTGCCTGACCCCTATTAATCTCCATGAGGCAAAGGAGAGGGATTTGGAAGTCACCTCCAGGCTGGCTCCCGCCTGGCCTCCCCTTGTAAATTCCACAAACATCCAGGAGATAAAAGAGGGGCTCTCTCAGAGGCAGAACACAAAGCTCTTCAAAGAGCACTTTCCATCAAAATAGGGAGAGGAGCGAGGTCTTCTCTGGGAGGGAATGTATTTATATCCCCCCACGCGTGTGCACGTCCCCCAGGGCGTGGCCAGGAACACGGCATGCGTGCGCAACTCTCTCCACTTCCCTCACCGGTCACCTGTCCTCCTCCCGACAGATCCACCCTCTGGTTCTGGTGGTCCTGAGCTTGTCTGGTTTCCCACCCCGGCTTACAGTTCCAGACCTGCTTTGCACCTCGGATGGCGCAAAGGTGTTGTGCCTTCCCGCCCTTTCCGGATTTCTCTCCCTAAAATAAAATGTCCCTGCCTTGGGTCCCTGCCAGCCGCTGCTCTTTGCTGACTAGTCTGGCAAACGCTTTCCTCCTCAGAGCATTCAGTACTGCTGACTGCCACTGGCTTCTTACGCAAAGTGGGAGCCACTTAACTAACGTCTGCCTCTTCCAGCCGGGCGAATGAAAGCGTTTGAGAGCCGGGAAGGAGCTAAGGAAGCTTCTAGCTGAACCTTTCATCTTACAGTTGAGAAAACCATTCCAGAGAGTGGAATAACTTGCCTGAGGTCATGCTGAGGTTGTGGCCCAGCTGTGACAAGAGCCAGGTTTTGGGTTTGTTTTAAATAAAAAAAAAAAAAAATTACTTAAAAGCATTCAGAATGTCAGCAAAACAGTTGTAACTTTTTGGAGTGTTTTTGCAATTGCAGAGTGGTATTCAGTTAACAGAGTAGCAATGATTTCTTATAAGTCTCCTCAGAGACAACTGCAGATGACAGAACTGCCATCCCCATGTACAACTCATTTGTGCCGGGCACCAAGAGCCTGTGTTAAGTTTCCATGCCAACTTACAGCCCCATTCCGTACCAGGCAAGGCTAGTGGCTGTTGATAATACCGCCAGGCCAGGGCTAGCTAAGACACAGTCAGTGGTGGGTCTTTACTATACTAAAAAATACACTGTACAGTTAAAAAACAAATTTTGCACAACCTTGCATTTCAATTTTTTTCTTTAAAAGAAATGAGTTGTGCATGGGAGATTAAATGCTTTATAGGCAAGAAAAAAACCCTGCTAGAACCAACTTATCCTCCTCCTCTTCTTCATCTTCCTCTTCCTTCTCCTCTTCATCTTCCTAATGGTCCACTTCCTTCTCTCTGTTCTTGCTTTCATCAGCCTCCCCGACTCCCTTGTTGGCTGCATCGGGCTTTCCTGTGTTTGGTTTGCAGCAATGGCCTTGGCACATTGCTCCTTCAGCTTCACAGCCTCCTTTCGATGGGGCTGCTTGTCACCTGTGGTGGTGGCCGTCCGCATCTGTCCAGTTACCATCCCAGACAGGCCGGATGTTCTCCTTTGACTTCAGGGCGATGCTCAGAAGAGGACAAGAAAAAGGCCAAAGGAAGCCTCTGGGGTGCATTGGGATCCTTGAACTTCTTTTTTGTTTCCCCTTTAGAGGAGATAAAGGTTTTCTGTTCTCTTTCATAATGGGCCTTGAGCACCTTCGCCAAGCCTTCAGATGCGCCTTTCCCTTTAGCGAGGTGGCCTTCCACCTCTCTGAGCACTTCTCAGAAAACCCTGAGAAACTTACTGAAGCATCTGGGCGCTGCTTGTGCTCCTCCCGGCAAGTTTGCACAAAGCGTGCGTGGGACGACGTTTGGCCTCTCGGCGTCTTAGGATCTCTTTGCCCGTGTCTAGTTGTCTTTCCTGGGCGAGGCACAGTCCCCCAGTGGCCGTGGGGCTCTCACCTGCCCTGGTGTCGTCTGGGCGGAGCTCAGTATACTTCAGTGGCTGTGACAGCAGGGGTTGCACAGCAAGGGTCCAGTCTTCTGATGTCCTGTCCGGGCTCTTTCCACTGCAGAGCACACCCCCGCCTGCCCCCGAGTGGCCAGAGGAGCAGAAGGGCTCGGATGACCTGTCATTGTGCCCACGCTCCCCTCGGCTCCCACGCCAGCAGGTCCCAGCGTTTGTGCAGTCCCAGCCCCCTTTCTTATTAGCTTGGTTTCATGGTGCATTATCTCCTCATCTGAAGGCTGCTTTATAGCGCAATATCTTTTTAACTAAGGTAAAATAAAATGAACACACGTCTTTTGGAATAATCTGATCCCTCATGATTGTGGCTGATACCCCAGTGCTTTGAAGTCAAACTAGATAATTAGTTTTCTATACTGAGTCAATTAAATATAAAAAACAACCACCATAAAACCTCCACGGTTTCTTTCAGCTTGTCACTGCCCTTTTCCATCTCCTCCCTTGCCTCCCCTGCCCCCAGCTTCCTCTCGCCGGGAGACAAAGGGAAGAGAGACAGGGCTGGAAGGAGTGTGTCAGCAATGTGGGCACGAAACAGATTTTCTGCTTGGTCCAGTCTGGGGAAGTGTCTCTGTGAATGGACAGAGATGCCCTGTCAGAGCGTGGAGCAAACACTCTCCCTGTGCACGTGGTCACTCTACACGTGCCTGGGTGAGAGCCCCGGGCTGGGACGCTGTCCACTCCAGATGCTTCTCCAAACATGTGGAATTGTTTGGGCATAATGTCATGTTGGCCAACTTTTACAAACTTGGGAAGTGGTTTTCAAATTTTAATCTAAAGTGTGTGCTTTTGGGAGGCAAGCTGGATATGGGGGAAAGAAACTTGAGGACCAAGTTGTTCACTTTGCTTAATCGATTTGGATTTTTTTTTTAAATAACCAGAGAAAGAGCTGGATGCTGTGTTTACCTCTTGCCCATTTTATCAATTTTATTTTGTCTCATCCTTGCTTCGTTTCTTCATTCTAGCCCATTTAACTCTTGTTTTCTCCTCCCAGGTTTCAGGCAGGGCGTGGCTACAAATGTGGTTGATTTCTGTTGCTTTACACCTGCACTTAAACACTGACTTCAAGTCCGTGCTACTGTCATGGAGGGCTGAGGTTCTGAAAGGCCCAAGCGACCCTGAAGAGTCCTCCAAATGAAGGCGCTAGCAATCTTCCAACCAGACCTCACTCTAACCCGAAGGGTGATTCACTTGATAGCAGTAATCAGCACCCTCTTGGAGAAATACAGAAGCATCCACGTTTTCTATTTTTTATTAAAAATTGCTTTCATCTTCTGCACTCTGGTTTCTTTTAAGGATGGCCTCACTTTATAAGGGCCTGGGTTTGTTAACCTATGCTGCATCGTGTGACTGCCTTATGGGATGGAACCTGCATTGGGGATGGAGGATTGAGGTTGAGATGTAGAAGAAACTGACCTTTGCCAATGGAGTTATCCTTCCTATACACAAATCGTAATTCCCTCCTGTGTAAAATGAGGGCCAGCATGTCTGCCTCCCTACTTTCTTTGCAATGGCTTACCAAGAATACTGTGTGTGTGTGTGTGTGTGTGTGTGTGTGTGTGTGTGTGTATCTACTCATTCAGAACTGATTGGCCTGTTTGTAGGTTGTTGGGTGACACTTCACTTTTCCTCATTTCTGATTTCATCTTTTGCATCAACTGATCTGGCAGCATTAGAAAAAGAGTTAAAGAAGATGAAATGTGAATTGTTGGAAGCCAGTCTGAGACACAGTGCCTAGGTTACAAAACATCCTAACATTAGTACAGTATCAGTTAGAATCACCTGGGCAACTTGTTACAAGTACAGATTCCTGGGTCCAACCAGCAGAGATTCTGTTCCGGGGGGTCTGGGATGAGACTCAGGAATTCACAGTTTAATTGGCCCAGCAGGAGATTCTAATGCAAGTGGCTTCATAGACCATATTTTGAGAACCACCATTACAGAATTGCTGGGAAGGACTCTAGCACTCTTAATTCTACACCATTGGTTTATGGATGAGGTTGAGCCTAGAGAAGGGAAGTGACTAGCCTAGGTTGCCAGTTAGTTAGTGAGGGCAGAGCATGGACTAGAACCAAGCACCAGCTTTGGGCTTTTCCCACTGCCCCGTGTGTAGGAGAGCAGACCAATAGGATGTAGGCTTGCGTTCAACAGGACAGATTTAAATTAGATACAAGAAAGAACTTCCTGACAGAGAAGAATACTGAGGAAGCCTACAGCATCTCCTTTCGTAGAAGGCGTTAAGTCAGACCAGACTCTCATCAAATATGGGCCCTTGTGGTACAATCTGGAGGCAAAGAGAAAGGAATGAAACCTCTTCAGAGCAAATTCTGGTTATTTTGCATTAAAGGGACCAGGGACCTTTCTTATGTTTCTGCTAGTGGCCCCTGCATTTTAACCTGGACAGTAACATGAGTAGTGGCCAGTGATCAGGAGGCCTGAATCCCAGCCGCAGCCCTGGCAAGGATGAGCTTGGTGACACGGGGCCTCTTGCTCAATGTCTTGGCCTGCCCTTTCTCACAGTGAAACGAATGGGGTTGCATTAGATTGTTTCTTGTTTCTGTGGTTCCAGCACTTTTACCTGTCATGGAAGTCCCCCACCAAAGTGTCTTACACGCCCCAGGCACTCAGCAGAGTTTGGTTGACTAAGCAAATTAATAAGTCAAATAAACGCTACTCAATATTGAGAACCAGGAAACCCTACCTGCCAGTTTTCCCCTCCTGAGCCCCTCCTTAGGACAATTTGAGACCATCTCTGAACAGTCTCGTAATGATCCCCCTTTTTAAAAATTTCTTATGTATTTAAAGGGATCTACCCACAAATGAACACGAGTTGTAGCTTCAATACCCATGTCCTTTCGTGAGTGCTCATTCAGATCTGAGATGTGCTGTGTCTACTTAGAGTCACTCCCTGAGCTTAGAAGCCAGCCCAGCGTCACATCTCCTCAGGAGTGACAGCGGCTGGTCACAGGCCCCTGTGCCCCGTCTCCTAGGGCCACCCCACTGACGGGCTCTCTCTGTTCTTTTCAGAAGGCAGATCTGGCTGTGGCGGGCCTCACTATTACAGCTGAACGGGAGAAGGTGATTGATTTCTCTAAGCCATTCATGACTCTGGGAATTAGCATTCTTTACCGCGTTCATATGGTAAGAGACTTATTTTATAAGCGTTTATGTCATTAAAGTTATTTGCATGCAAACACTGAGTTATATGGTAATAATGAGTGACTCACGGAAATATTTAGATTTCAAGACTTAAATGCAAATGTGCTGGGCTATTTTTTCTCCCATCAGCTGCACGAACTGGAAAACAGGAGGCATAGAAAAGTCATGCTGTGGGCTTTCCAGTAAAAATTGCTTCTGCCTCACTGCATAGTGATGGCCAAGAGCGATCGCTCAACACTTGGTGCGTAGTGTGTCCGTGATTGGCCCCGCTGGTCACTTTGCTTCCTTCCGAGGGCAGGGCAGCCCCGATGAGTCACCCCAGCACTCTCAAGAATGTCTCCACTCCCAAGTCCTCCCGTATTCACTCTGAGCATTGTATCTGGGGAGGGAATGTAGACTTCTTCCTCTCTCGATTATCTGTACTGGTGAATGAAGAGTAGATAATCTAGTGTCATTTATACCTGGTCTGTCCCTTCTTCTGCATCCCCCCCACCCACTCAAGAAGACTTCTCTGGCTAGGTAGGCCAGAGTGGGTGTCAAATGAGTTTGTGAGAACACCCCAATAGGCATCAGGGTGTGGACATGACCCCCAAGTATGCTGGCTAGTGGGAGGAGCAGAGAAAGAGCAACCCTAGCTGGGTTTCATCTACCAAGTGGATGATCGTGACGTTGCCAGCAATAGCCGACTTTACGTGGTTGACCTTACTGGATCAGAGGAGCCTTCTCCTCCCTTCATCCCAACTGGCTCTAAATGCACAGAATCATATGGATTTCCCCAGTACACTAGTCATTTTCAGCACCCACAGTTCAGCGGCCAGAGCAGACTCCAGGACATAACCTGTACCACAAGGCTGCTCACCCGGGAAGGGACCAATAGGTCACCCACATACCTGCTGAAGAAGTGACCCCTTCCCAGGCTCCAAATCCCATCCCTAGAGAAAGGGGTATTATCCACCTCTGCAGCCCCAGCCTGGGCTCCCAACCCCGTGATGTGGGTTGAATTATGTTGTTGGTTGAAATAAATTGTTCCCTTCCCCACCCAAAATATATGTTAAAGTTCTAACCCCCAGGACCCGTGATTGTGACCTCACTTGGAAATAGGGTCTTCCCAGATGTAATCAAGTTAAGATGAGGTCATACTAGATTAGGGTGGGCCCTAATCCAGTGGCTAGTGTCCTTACAAAAAGAGGACACTTTTGAACACAGACACATAGGAGAGAAGGCCATGTGAATTTGGAGGCAGAGACTGGAGTAATGAATCTACAAGCCAAGGAACACCAAGGTTTACCAGCAGCCACCAGAAGCTAGAAGAGACAAGGGAGGATCCTTCCCCAGAGTCTGCAGAGAGAGCCAGGCCCTGCCAACACCTTGACTTCGGTCTTCCAGCCTCCAGAATTGTGGGATGATAAATTTCTCTTGTTTTAAGCCACCAGTTGTGGTGTTAATACTTTGTTATAGCAGTCCTGGGAAACTAATACAGTTGTGTTGTTTTTATTTTAGAAATGAGGAAATTGAGTTGCAATCAGTTAAAAAAAACTTAGGCAAAGCCACAAGCTAATAAATGAAAGAGCAGGATTCAACCCAGGAATGGTGTGATTCAAGCCCGTGCTCTCTCTGTGACACTAGCCTGCCACCCTCCTGTGTGTGATCTTTGAATAACTTGTCCTGTGAGGCACTTTTGCACACCCTTTCTTATTTGGTCCTCAGGACTGTTCTTTGAGGAAAGAGAGCAGGTATTATAATCCCCAATTTACAGATAAGGAAACCAAAGTCATGCTTGGAGCTACAGAGCTAACCCTGAAATCCAGGCCTCTGAACCCCAGGACAGTGTTCCTATCATCGTTAGAGCTGTTGGTGCTCCCTAGGTGGTCTTCCACGTTAGAGCTGTTGGTGCTCCCTAGGTGGTCTTCCATGTTAGAGCTGTTGGTGCTCCCTAGGTGGTCTTCCACGTTAGAGCTGTTGGTGCTCCCTGGGTGGTCTTCCACGTTAGAGCTGTTGGTGCTCCCTAGGTGGTCTTCCACGTTAGAGCTGTTGGTGCTCCCTGGGTGGTCTTCCACGTTAGAGCTGTTGGTGCTCCCTGGGTGGTCTTCCACATTAGTGCTGTTGGTGCTCCCTAGGTGGTCTTCCACGTTAGTGCTGTTGGTGCTCCCTAGGTGGTCTTCCACGTTAGAGCTGTTGGTGCTCCCTAGGTGGTCTTCCACGTTAGTGCTGTTGGTGCTCCCTAGGTGGTCTTCCACATTAGAGCTGTTGGTGCTCCCTAGGTGGTCTTCCACATTAGTGCTGTTGGTGCTCCCTAGGTGGTCTTCCACGTTAGAGCTGTTGGTGCTCCCTAGGTGGTCTTCCACGTTAGTGCTGTTGGTGCTCCCTAGGTGGTCTTCCGTGTTAGAGCTGTTGCTGCTCCCTAGGTGGTCTTCCACGTTAGTGCTTTTGGTGCTCCCTAGGTGGTCTTCCATGTTAGAGCTGTTGGTGCTCCCTAAGTGGTCTTCCACGTTAGTGCTGTTGGTGCTCCCTGGGTGGTCTTCTAGGCAGCACCATTTTTGAGCTCCTCTCCCCAACACTGAGCCCTGAGGGAGCATCTGAAAAAAATGGAGACACCCAGCTTTCTCCAAACTATGCTGCTACAACCTGTGACAACCACATGACTAGGCTCTGGCCTTAATTTCTGGATTCATGATGAGGCAACTAAAGCCCTGCTGGTGACCTGATGGCCCACTGGGAGCCATGTGGCCCAAGGCACCTGTCCCCAAGTGTTTCCACCACCTGGGAACACCTGCTGCCTGGCTGCCCTCACCACATAGGGCACCCCTGTCCTGAATATCAACTCTGGCCAGAACTAAACCCCAACTCACCAACGCTTTGGATACCCTAAATTGGATTGTTGACCAAATGTTTCCTACCACTCAAAAACCTGTGACTACATGAATTTACCTGCATTAGTTTCTGGGGTGTTAAGTTTTACATGTCAACTTGGCTAGGTTATATTGCCTAGATGTATGGTCAACTCCTAGCCAGGTATTAGTATCAAGGTTTTTTGTAGATATGAATAATGTCTGCAATGAATTGAGTTTAAGTAGAGGAGATGACCCTCCATCATGTGGGTGGGCCACATCTAATCACCTGAAGGACATAAGGGCAAAAACCGAGGCTTCCTGAGAAGGAATTCTGCCTTAGGTCAATAGCATAGAAATCCTGCCTGCGCTTGTAGCTTGCTGGTCTTTCAGACTTACTAGCTCCCACAGTCATGTGAACCAGTCGCTTATTGGTTCTGTTTTCTCTGGGGAGCCCTGATTGATACGGTTTCCCAATCTGGTGAGGATTCCAGCCTCTACGACTGAAGCACCAGCTCAGCACAGAGCTGCTCATGCTCAGATCTGATTTACAACAGGGGGCCACGCTGGGTGAAAAACGAGTGCTGGAATGAACAGCTTACACTAAGCAGAACTGACAGTTCATGCATTTATTCAACAAATATTTATTGAGTACATTCTGTGTGGGAGACACTATGCTTAGGAAGTACCAAAAAGTCATCTGGGGAGAGAACAATCCCAAATTGACTAACCCAGGGGAGACCTGGTGAGAAAAAGTGTGAGATGAACTTTTCTGTACCTGAAACCAAAGAGGCCTTAGCAGGAACCACTCATGCAAAAGGACAGACTGGTAGAGTCCACCACGAGAGCCTAAGTCTACAATTGTATAGAGAAGCTCTCTCTAACATAATAGTGTTAAGGTAACAGAATTAAAGTTCAATACTGAGTGTTTGCTGTTCTGCAATTTTTCTCTAATTGATAGTTATCTGTGAGCAAAATTGTGGTTAATTTAATCTCATCTATAATCTGTAAGGATCTAGAGTCTCTTACTTCTGTGTCTGTGAGGTCACCTGACTGATGAGTAATTGTACCAAAAGGTGAGCATCTGGTGGCAATCAAACCTGCGTGCAAAAGTAAAAATAATTAACTCAAAGCATAAATGCCTACTTAAGAATTATTGCAAACGCCTCCAAAATAATAAGTAATGGCAAATGTGTCTCTGAAGTCTACAGTTAACCAGAAATAATTTGTGAATTTCCAGCAATCTCAGATTATCTCGGCTTTTTCATGAACATGGATCATCAAGAGTTCATTGTGGGATATTTTCCTTCTTCCCAGTATCGGCGGATAATCTCTGCTTCTGCTCAGGCATCCCTAGGACCAAAATAAGAATGTGTTGCTCTTTTTACCACCTACTCCCTGCTACTCACAGGCTGGCTAAGGATTCTGGCTTCGGCATTTGTTAGGCATTTGTTACAACAGTAATCCATTCTGCTTTTTAAAACTCTGTTCCTAGCATCCAAGTCACCATTTTTCTCCAGTATTCCTTGTGCATTTCTGGTTAGTGCCTTCTCATCGTGCCCGTTGAACGCCTTTTTCTCCCTTCCTCCCTCCCTCCCTCCTTCTCTCTCTCTCTCTCCCCCCCCTTAAATGTCCACAGCCCTTTCCTATTCTCATTCAACCAACTCTCTCCCTGCATCATCTCACTCTGAAATCTGTGACTCTAACCCTGGCCACTCCTCTGAATTCCAGTAGTGTATTTCTAGCACATCACTACACATCTCCGCCTGATGTCTCACAGGCACCTCAAAACAGTATTATAAACTGCATTCAGTATGCTTCCCACTCAGACTTGTCCCTCCTCCTCCCTTCCGCTCCATCTCAGGCAATGGCATCTCTATCCAGTAACCTGCGCCCTCATTAACTTTTCTCACCTCACACGTTTAGTTGGTCATCTCACCTCCTAAAGAGTTCTCACATCTACTCTGTGTCCCCACTTCTTCGGCCTCCATTCAGGCTCTCCTACTCTCCAATCCGAACTATTGCCATTCCAGTGGCCTGTGTCCTCTTTGAGGGCAAGGTGTTCCTTATCCGTTACTGGGTACCCATCAAAGAGCCACAGTCATTGTACGCATTCACTCAGAAGTAGGAGAGTGAGAATCGAGGACTCTGGAGCCAGACTGCCTGGGTTTATTCCCAGGTCTAAATGTTACTAGTTGCATGTCACATGTGCTTCAGTTTCTTTATAGGTAAAAATGGGTTGTCATGCAAATTAAATGAGACTACATGTGTAATGCACTTATACCAGTGCCTGTCATATGGACAACAAACTATTAGCTATTATTATGAATTGCTCCTCACTGTAATCCATCCTCCATACTGCAGCCTGGGGTTGGGTTTTGTTTTGTTTTTTTAACAAATGTAATCACATCAACCTCCTACTTCAAATCGTGTACTGGCTCCCTATTACTCCCCAAAAGTTCAGCTTTCTTAGCATGAGAATGAAGCCCATGTCTCCTATCCCATTTCCAGGCCTTTACCTGCTTTACCTGCAGGCACCTTTGCCCCATGCTGCTCACTGCTCTCCCGTCAGGTCAGCGTCTTCTTATCTCCTTGTATAGGTTCACACTCATCTTTGTGCCTCCCGGCCATCTAACAAACTCTTCCCTGGCCTTCAATACCCAGCTCAAATGGCACTTGCTCTTCAGTGTGACTCCCCTAGATGGAACCAATTGCTTCTTGCCTATATCTCTATTATAACACTTTTATGTTGCATTATATTATTCTTTATTTATCTGTTTCTCTCTAAGTAGACCCCAATGAGAGATTCATTAAGATGAAAGCACCCTCTTGTCAGACCATAGGTTATTATGTTATGATTTTTGGTGTGGAAAAATATGGTCATCCTAAACATGCAGTATTTACTTGGTAAGTATGGAAGGAAGGAAGGGAGGGAGGGCCACAAATCCAGAGATGCTGTGGGCAGTGGGCATCATTCTTTGTGATTCCTGGTTGGGCAACACCAAGCACCTGCTAGGGGGCCCTGCAGGGCCAGTATTCCAGGCAACAGGATGAGTGACTCAGATAGATTTTTTTTTTTTTCTTTCTAGCCTTTCTCCTCATTAGTCTTGAAACAAACAAACAAACAAAAAAAATGGGAGGCAGATGTTTCAAGCAGCCAGATACATCTTCTGCTCGGGCCTGGCCATAGCTGCCACTTGCCCTCATTGCTCTCTCCCTCTGATGCCTGTATCTCCTGCACACAGCATAGCATCCACCTGGGAAGGTGTCAGAAACCCTGCTGGGGCCAGAGAGATTCTAGGCCACACGTAGATGGCCCAGCCTTTAGAATCCCCTGATACTCCAAGGATGGGAGTCAAGTGACAGGGTATCTGAAGTTCAAGGGATTTCCCTGGCAATCACCTCATCTCTTCCTACTGACAAATTCGGTATTTGGTATGGCAGTGTAACTACAAGGGCATTTGTAGCCAAGGGTTTTAAGCTATCGATGCACACTTTGAGCTCTCAAATATCTGTGTGAATGGAGGGGAGACAAACATTAAAAAACGAAAACATTTATATTTGACATTAGAGTATATCACATAGTTTTATGTCTTTTTTTTTCATTAGGCAGCAGCAATTTGCCTAATGATGTTTTGCTTAGACTAAAAATGTTAAAGTAAGTTTATATTCCTCAAGCACACCCTGACTGTTGTAGCAAGGCCTCATCAGAGTGTGCCAGAAGCCAACCTGGGATTCAACATTTGGCCCATATAACTCCCATGTGGATAAATCTCATCTAAACAGTTTAATATCGACATCTTCAAGGAGGCTGGATATATGTCCAAGATATTTGTATGTTGACTAATATCTCTTCATTTATGAAGCTCTTCCACATACAGTCTCTGATTTAATGCAGCAATGCCCTGAGGCAGGTAGTATGATTCCTGTCTTACAGGACAGAATTCTGAGATCTTTGAACCCAGCCAGTGCAGAGGAAAGAAGAGAGGCAACACAGTGGTGCAGGGATCATTGAAGCCAGGTTTTCCGTCTCCAAGTTCCATATAATTCTAACTACCTGTGTAAAGGGTATTGTGAGTATATTTCTCTCCATGTCAAGGTCGTATGTTAAATGATCTTTCAAGATCCTTTCTAATCTGAGGATATTATCTGTGATCCCGTATGGGGTCCCAAGTCAACCAGAGCATCTGAGACTCCCTGGAAATGTGAAGTTACCATTTTCCCCATAGACTGACCTGCTCCACTCTTGATTAACAGATGGGAAAGTTTTATGCTCTGTTCTTTTCCTCTTCTTAACTCTCAGTTAGAGTCTTCTCTCTCAAGAAAAAGAAAAAAAGAAAAACCAGACAGTGATTAAAAAGAGAGAGAAATAAACACCAACACTAAATGAATGCATGGCATTTGCTGGATGTATTACGTGCTTTTCAGGAAGGTCTGTTTTGTTTCAGAAAGAGGGTCTAGGAAAATGGAGAACAATGCTAAGTAAACCAGTGAATCATTTCTAATACTGCTTAATACCCTGTAATAAGAAAATGGAAAATGAATAGACTTCTATTCCTTAAAGCTAAGTAACATGATAGCCCATATAATGGAAATATGGATCTCTGAATGTATAATCATTTTAATATTGTTATTTATTGAGTGCCTCTCTCTCAAGAAGCTCAAGGTATTTTTATCAACATTATTTTAGTAATTCTCACGTTCCCCCCACATGTGGATTGTGGTGCTCCATTTTATGGAAGAGGAAAATGGCACCCAGAGAAGTTGAGTGGCTTGCCTAGGACCACTCAGCAAGTCAAGGTCAGTGCCAGGGTTAGAACTCAGTTTTCCTCACTCCAGATTTCCAACCAGCAAAGTGAAAATAGATTTACTAACATGTGAGATGTGTGGACAACAGCCAATCTGGGTGTTTTCTATGGAGAGGAATTAATTGCTTTCTTCCTTTTTTCCTCTTGGAGTCAGAGGCGGAAAGTGCACGCTAAACCAACATGCCAGCAAGACAGTGCATTGCAGCCACCTGGGGAGGCTATCTATGGGTTCCCATGGTGGGACAAGGAGAAATCACCTCTTTCTGACTCTCCCAGAAGGAGTCATGGAGAGACTGTTCTCTTCCCTCTTCAACCCTAGAGAGTTTTATTGACCATCGACCACTGCTGGGAGTTGACTGGCCAGGATTAATAAGAAACCTTTCCATGAATTGCCATTTAATTCTGAAGACTGTCAAAGGCACATGGAGGACATGAGGGCCTTTTGTCATGGGCTATGCTGGGGAGGGGAAAGGGTGACAAGGCTACATAGCCCTTACACGGATCCAGGAGAACCTGCCACATGTCTGGTCCACTCCGCCAGGGGCTTCTTTGGGATGGCTGAGTTCTAATTGAGTTCTAAATGTTGGAATCGCTGGCTTCCAGGAGTCATTCTTCCAGAAGAAAGCCTAGTCTTGCCCTAATTGCTTCCCTGGAGAGCCCTGGGGGAACCCTCATGATTCATATAGTACAACCCAGGGAAACTCCAGGAGTTAGGGAAAGTGGCCGTACCATATGGCTTTCTTCCCCCAAGCATCTTTAACATGTGTCACCATAGGTCAGAAAACAGTATTTCTTGTCCATTGAGGAAGGCATCAGTATAAAAGGAAGTTCCCACCTTTGTCACAGACCCTCCCCTCCTCCCCCTTCACTCACAGCTATCATTAGACAGAAGGGGAGCAAACACACATATAACCCTTGCTATGCGGTAACTCATTTAGTTCTCAAAATCCCACAAGGGGGTTTTTATTATTACTCTCATGTTACAAAGAAGGAAATGGAGATCTAGAGGTTAAGTGACTTGCCCAGGGTCACTCAACGTGTAAGTGGTAGAGCCAGGACTCAATTCTGGGCAGTCTGGCTCCAGAGTCTGGGTTTTAATTCACTACCTGTCCTGCCTTGTCTACCGCTGGTGTCCCCGTGCATTTGGCTCCAGACCCTGGGAAAGCAGTAGCAATCCTACTATTATATATTGTCATTTCTTTCAGCACACAGACTGAAGTATGGTTGAATTAACAGATTTTTTTTTGTAAGGATAAGAGGAGTTTTTGATATGTAAGGGTAGTTTAATGCCACTTCATAGCTCCCTAGGCAACCCGACTGCTATCATTCAAAGGACGTCAACACACCAGGGCTGTGATCAGCTGATGGCCAGCCCTTTGGATCTCTCCCATCATGAAAGAGCATCAAGGATGCTGACTCTGGTGTGGTCAGTCTGAAACACAGCCCAAAAGTCAAGAGAACTAGTTCTAATTTTGCTGCCGTCTAATTTTCAATTCCATCAGCAGGGCTTGACCTGTCTTCAGCATTTGGGGCACAGACTATATATAATCCCTTGTCTACTTCCAAAGTGGTTGTATTCACCAGAATGACTGGCTCAACTTGCAGTCAACAGAGATGTGTATAAATCAATACAAATGCTTATAAATACAACAGTCACAATAAATGATGATGGGTATAAATAAATAATGTTTAAGAGTACTTTAAGGGGGTGTGTAGGTTGGGTTTCTGCTGGCATTGGGGAGAAGGCGTGGGATTAATTAGGGAGTTTATTGGAGCAAGTTGCAAAGATTAAAAGGAGAGGAAGATGCAGTACAGCTGCCATTTGAATGAAGGAGAGCGTGGCATGCCTATGGCACAGCTTGACGAATGAGCACCAGAGAAATTGAAGCCATCACCAATGATTTGAGTGAGGCACTTAACCTCCCTGGGTCTCAGTTCTTCCATCTGTCAGTATGGAAAATTGGGTATTGAAATCAAGAGAACATAGTGAAGCACTTTGAGTTCTTCAGAAGAAAAGCATCACTATCACACATCCTTTGGGTTAAGGAAAATCAGTTATTTGGAAGAAATGCCTATGGCTTATGACACCTGATTTGCCCCAAGCACCAGTAACTCAGATGTCTTCTGGGAAGGAAGCAATCTAAAGCATCCGCATAGAAAAAATGGTAGGCATTCAGAATTTTGCAAGGAACATACCTCTCTTTGGCATCATGTAAACAGCATGGGTTTAGCCTAGGGCCTAAACCCAGGCTGTATAAACCCAGACCCAAATCTCAAATGACCGCCCACTCCTTGCTCCCCTGGTTGGCGTCAGTCAATCACAAGTAGAATCAGATGTTGCCTTGCCAATGTGACTGATATGTTTCTGGGGGAGCTGTGTTTATGCCTTGCTTTTGTTTGTGTGATGTTCTGTGTTTTACAACTTCAGTCTCCAGGAATTTTTCCCACGGCTGTGCATCATTCGTTATCACCCATAACCAAATATGGCAGCTTTAAATAGCGCTGTCATTTTCCTCAATTTCACTTGTTGTGATATAATCAGGTATAGATTTCCGACACTGAGCATCTAATGGGGTTTCAGATTCAGAAAGCAACAATAAAAGATTTTTTTCCCCTGTATATCTCAGTTGAGAGACACAGAGTGAAATGGTCATGAGGGACAGGGCACATGGAATTCACGGACGTGTGCCTGGAGAGACCCTGGGATCAGGAAGGACGCCGGGGGTGGACCGAGCTAGTGATTTCTGCTACAGTGGGTGTGTAGGCATGATCGGTTTCTCTACCCGCTTCTGGACTCTGTGTGTGGGTTCTGCCCTCTCTGTGTCTTCCTGTGTCTTCCTGTGTCTGCCAGTGGCTCTTGGGGTGCTGAAGAAGACATGGTCATCCTGTGATGGACACGGGTGTGACTCACTGGGGACTTGGATTCTGCTGCTCTGAAGTCTTTGCTTTCTGTTAGGGGATTTGCATAATGACATGCTCAAATGGGTCCTCTTCCCATTCTTCTCCTGTTCCCCTCCCTAACTTACTGGGCTTTGTCCATCAAATCATTTCATTTTCCCAGTAATACCTGCACACTCTGTGCAGACCAAGCATGGTTGCCCCATGAGTCAGAGAACTTGCAGTTGGTATCAAAGGGCATTTCTGTGGTCTAAGCCATACTGTAAAGGAAAACCGGCTGACACCACCCCAGAGGTCACTGACACACTGCTGCAAGGTCATAAGAACAGCTACCACTTTGGCAGAAGATGAGCTATTTACATCCTCTCTGTGCACCCTCTGGACCGTTGTCCCAAAGAGGAAAGTAAAACTGTACCCCAGGTGGTTCAGCAGTGGGCCTGCTGGCTCCCCAAGAAGGCATGGAAAACCGTCCAGAAGAGAAGCTGAAAAGCACCCATGAGCGTGGCTATGCAAATGTAACAGGACCATGCAGAACCGCCTCCCTCCCACCTGCCTCAGATGCAGCCGTGGCAACAGCTGTTGTTACTTGGAGTTTCTCAGCTTCTTCTGGCTTCTTATGGATAATGAAAGCTCAGAAATCTGGTTGAGTTTAGCTCAGTGTTGGAATAGGTAGTTCCCTTTTGTGTTTCTTGGAAGCACAGTATAAAAACGACATAACCTCCATAGTAGGTTGTGCCATGACTGATACAATCTTGAGCTCGACACTTACCTGTTCATAGAGACCCTGAGCTTAGTATTGATTTTCAGTCCTATCTATGGACTTTCTAGATTCCTAGGATCATACAGTCATAGAATTTTTCATCAAGAATGGTCCTTAGAGAGCATCTGGTCCAGTTGTTTCATAGTAAATGAAAGGAGCAAGCCTGGCTCAAGGCAAGGCAGCGGCAGGAGCTGGAGAGAGAGCCCTGTCTATAGTGGGAGCCACCCCTCGGCTCCAGCCCACTGGGAACTTGGGCCCAGTGTTGCCAGATCACCCCACTAAAAAAAGCCAGAAATCTAGATTTATATGTGACATCTCCTAATCATGTGATGCTTGCAACTAATGCAAAATGGGTAAACACTGCCGGGTAAACAAAGCAAGTCTATGGGCTGTATGTGGTCCGTAGGCTGCTGGTGTGTCACCTCTGATCTAGCCCAGCTCCAGCTGAGGCCAGAGAGGGATGAGGACTTGCCTAAGATCACACAGCTAAAGACGTGGAACAGCTGACTTAACTCCATCCTTCTTGTTGCATTTTGTTTTCCTGGGGAAAATGGTGGGGTCCTTGGCATCCAGGGTTTTGTTCCTGGCTCCATCCTCTGGCTCACATGACTCTGGCCGAACGCATCCCTGGGCTTGGGACAAACCATGTTTTCCCATGGCATAGCAGGGTGAGCCCTGGGCTGAGTTGGAAAATGTGGGTTTGGGTCCTAGCTCTTCCACTTACAAGCTGTGTAGCCTTGGGCACATTCCTTGACTGCCCTCAGCTTTGATTTCTTCACCAGTAAAATGAAAATAATAATTTGTGCCTCCCAAGAGTGTTTTGAGGTTCACATGGGAAGGTCTTACTGTGCGTGAGATCACCCCACAAACAGAACCCAGGGATGCCTGTTGTATTGGCACCCTCGTGAGAAAGATGGGAGTATCAGAGAGGGGTGCTGTGGTCAGACTCCGGCACTGCAGGCAGCAGCAGCTCAAAGGTGCTCTCCAGGCCTGTTCTGGGCCACCCCCAGAGGACACCAGGGAGCACATCAGGGGCATTGAGGGCTGTTCCACTTTCCCAGGACAAAGCCGCCCTCCTACGAGGTGATGTGGCCACGCTGCTGTCCCGTTTCATCTACTGAGATCAGGGCTGGGTAGGTGCTTTGGAGCAGCCCCTGCTACAGCTTCATCCCCAGCATCATTGAAACCAATCACCCAGAACCCCAAGAAATGCAGTCTGGGGCCAGACCCACACTCACCACAACCTCTGCCCTGCCCTGCCCTGCCCTGCCCAAGGGCCGCTTGGACTGAATGTGAACGGTGAATCTTGTTTTTATCTCCATTTCCAGGGACGCAAACCCGGATATTTCTCCTTCCTGGACCCGTTCTCTCCGGGCGTCTGGCTCTTCATGCTTCTAGCCTATCTGGCTGTCAGCTGTGTGCTCTTCCTTGTGGCCCGGTACTCTCCTCTCCCCTTCCCTGTCCTCACACCGCCACCTCGTGCCCACCTCCGGGAACTGCATGGGGAGGGGTGCGGAGGAGGAGAGAGGTGGGTTGAGAAGACCTTGGTGCCAAACCAGAGGGATGGGAGAGGGACTGGGGACCTGAAACGCTCTCTGCCCAGCTGTCAACCTCGGGCTGCCCGTGCAAGCATTCCCCACCATGCACGACGCAGATAGGTGAGCTTGTCTGGATTGACCTCCTGTACCCCTGCCTCTTGCCTCCTCCTGCTCCTCCCCTCCTCCCCCTTCATGCCCCCTGCTTGTGTGGGGGCCTTGGGAAAGAGAAGAGGGGAAGAGGGTGGCAGGAAGATCACTGTGATTAAGCACTATGCATTTGGCTGCCCTGGCATCTGTCCCTGCCAGGATCTGCCACAAAGTGCTGAATGACAAGAAACAGAGCCTGCGAATCCGGAGTAGGGGGACTGGAGGCTGCAGTGGCACAGGCCAGGGAGAAAGCCGCCTCTGCAGGAGCCTGGATCTGCCTCTGAAAACACAGCTGCCTGTCAAATGGGAACTGGGAGGGTGGCAGGCGGCAAGAGGGCAGGGTAGAGAGAGGCGTTTTCAAGTAGTGTTGAGTTGGGACAAATGGGCCAGATCAGGATGGGGAGAATAAGCTCCCCACTGTCCCCAGCAAACCAGGGACTGTCCCAGCCCTATGGAAAAATCCGAGGAGCATTCCGAGGCTGTGGCTTCCCAAGAATGTGTGCAGGGAAGGTTGTTTCTCTCTGAGCCTATAGGATATGGGACCAGCCTGGGCTTCAGGAGAGCCAGCCTCCTATCCAGAAGTGGACAAGTGCTGGTGGCTCCTAGACCACTCGCTCAAGTCCCTGCTCCCTGCTCAGCCCCCAGCTCACTGGGGACCAAAAAGGGCTGTTACATGGGAGCAGAGAACTGCTCAGGATGAGCTTCTGGAAATCTGGTGGTGGGTCTGTTTGCAGGTCTCTCTTCAGTTGTCACCTTTGCCTCCAGGCCACAGAAGCAGGAGCAGATAATTCTATAGTGGACCTTCCATCTCTACAGGGTGGGGTCCCCCCTAAGAGTGTGTATTCAGTGGATCCAGGGGAGCACGTGCTCTTCCCAGTTAGGAGATGGAGCAGCAGTGTCCATGGGGTAATCCCCGGGGCAGTTCAACCAGCCTGCCCATGAAGGGCTGCACAACCCTGTCTGTGCCTCTTCTGGTGGAGGAAAAGCCAAGATCAGGAAAGTCGTCAGGGGCCCACGAGATGCAGCCAAACAAAGAAAAGCCCTGCTTACAACCTGGTAGTCTGCAAAGGCGGCTGAGTTTGCTGCCCAGGCGCCACCTACCCCTGTGGGGCCTGGAGGCATCACCACTGTCAAGTGTCTGTTGTCAGTGACGGCTGTGAGGTGCAGGAGCTCGCAGGCTGTCTGACACATCCCCTCTGCACATCGCACGCTGCTGCGGCTCCACATTGCCAAGCTGTCTGCGTGAGCCCTGGCTCCACCGTCTGTAGTTCACACTTGCCCCGTTGGTGGAGCTCCCGTGCGTGGCGTGCCACAGCTCTCAGGTCACCTCCAGGGCCCCGGAAAGGGTCTTGGGGCTTGGTTACCGGGCACACACACAAGCCTGCCTCACCGTGCCCGCGGCACCGGGAGCTTCTCGGCCAGCCCTGAGGTCCCTCTTCCCTGCCCCCGCACCGACACACACTGCCCTCAGCACCCAGCACTAACAAAAAGATTAGCCAAAAAAAAAAAATACTAAAGGGTTCACCATATAGCATATATATATATACGTGTGTGTGTGTGTGTGTGTGTGTGTGTGTATGTACACACACATGTATCTATGAATGAGATGTCTGAGCCCAGGGTATTCTGTCCTAAGATAGTGATTTTCAAACAGGATTCTATGGAGCGCGAAGGCTCTTCGGAGCTACCGGAGACTTTGGGGTGAAAGGAGAGGCCAGGCAGGCAGAGCCCCAGGCCCCAGGCCCCAACACCTTTTCATCCAGACCAGCTCCACTTTTATCTCTTATATATTGTACTTCTGGGTAAGATTTTAGAGGGTAAAGATGCTTGAAAACTACAGCTCTCAGGCAGCCATTCCCAAGCCAGAGGGTTGTCAGAGTCACAGACACAGGGAGCTTTGACACATTTGAATCCCTGGGTCCCAACGTCTCAGTCTCTCTGCAGGTGGGGCCTGGGAATCTATATCTTTGAAATACACCAGGTGCCTCCACTGGACTGTAGGCTTGGAAACCACCTGGGTGAGGCACCGTGAGTGCCAGCCGGCTGCACAGGACACAGGCCAATGGGGACACATTTGTGTTACGTTCAGGAATGGGAGACATTGATGGAAACAGTGGCGGGTGGCTGCAGGAACACCCAGTGCCCCCAAGGCTGAGGGAAGGGATGGGAAAGCCCAGTGATGGCAGCAGCCTGGGGCACACAGCACCTCACCCTGCTGGTGGGCACGTGCCCGTCCACGCACATTCCTCTCGTCAGAGCAGAATGGCTTTGCACGGGAGACAGGTGGGGCTGGCAGGCAGGCGGAGAAAGGGCGTTCTGAACGTCCTAGACAGTGCGGGGCTGCTCAGAGAGGGGCCAGTGTGGAGGCTGAGAGGGGCCTGGGTGGGGAGGTGGAGAGCGTAGGGCAGCCCTGCTCAGCCCTGTGTGCCCCTCACACTCGCCTGGGAAGCTTTAAACAACTACCGATGCCCAGGCCCCACTGGGCAAATTAAATCAGAATTTCTGCGAGTGGAATTCAAGCATTGGCATCTTTTAGAAATCTCCCAGAGGAGTCTGAAATGCAGGCAGGGTGAGAACCTGGCCTTAGGCACTGTCCAGGCCATTGGTTCTCGGTGTGGACACTAGACCAGCGGCATCCACACCGCCTGGGAACTTGCAGATGCTTAGGCCTCACCCCAGACTTACTGGTTCAGAAGCTCCCAGAGTGGGGCTGAGCAATCTATTTCAACAAACCGTGGTGATTCGGAGGCAGGTAAAAGTTTGAGAGCTACTGCTCTGGGCTGAGGGGGCTCAAACGGTGGTTCTGTGCGACTCCAGGGTCTCTCCGATCACCCTGGGGCGAACAAGCAACTTCCCAGGCTGTCCACTCCTTGACCCTCCCGGCTTCCAGCCAAGGAGCTCCTCTTTCACTGATACTGTTTATTGGAGTTCCACACCGGCATTTATCTGGGAAAAAACCTTGCCCAACTGCTTCATTTTTGGTTGGGAAAATCCAAGTCCAGCAAACGGAAGTGGCTTGCTCAAGGCCACAAGGCCAGTCCCTGAGCCGCAGAGGGGAGGCCGGGAAGGACAGCCCCTCCCCGTCTCCCCAGCTTCCTTCCCTTCCCACCCCGCCTCCACCACACTGGTGCATGTTCCTTTTCTCCCACAGGTTAACGCCCTACGAGTGGTACAGCCCACACCCGTGTGCCCAGGGCCGGTGCAACCTCCTGGTGAACCAGTACTCCCTGGGCAACAGCCTCTGGTTTCCGGTCGGGGGCTTCATGCAGCAGGGCTCCACCATTGCCCCTCGCGCCTTGTCCACCCGCTGTGTCAGTGGCGTCTGGTAAGGCCCCAGGCGGAGGCCGGCCAGGCCTGACGGAGTGGTGGAACTAGGCCAGATGGGGCGGGGACACACAGGGGACCCTCTGGATAAGCCCAGCTCCAGCTGCTGGTGGGCAGGAGCCCTGGTGGCCCCACGTGACAGCCCCGGAGCCTCTGCCTTTCACAACAGACCCTCAGGGAGTGAGGCCCACTCTGCCAGCTCACAAGGCCCAGGCAGTGCATGGGGACCACCTTGTCCCATCTTCTCCCCTTCCCCTACATGGTTTCTGGGGTCTGGGTGTACAGGGGAGCCCAGGCAGGAAGGGAAAGGGGGTGAGAAAACAGCCTTGATGACCTTCAGCAAAGCAGTGATAACTCCCGACCTGAAAACGACCTGCAGTCTGAGAAGGCATATGCAGATTTATGCAAATGGGAGTCTGCTAGCAGGAAGTCCCTGCAGGAGGAAGCCAAGCCCGGCTGCCACATCATGCCCCCTCTGCCAGCTTTCTCAGGCTTTGTCCCTCTGCACCTGGCTCCCGGGCTTGCTGGCCTGCCCACCTCAGCAGGTGTGGAGAATGAAGGCTCTTGGTCGCGGAGAGTTGAGCGAATAATTCCATGTGTGGGAAAGCTCTTTGAAAATTTGAAAGTGCTGCGTAAATGTGTGGGCTAGTAATTGTTATTAGACCATTATGGGGGGCAAATGAAAAAGTTATATATATATTATAATGTTTTATATACACACACACACACGCACACACACACACATAACCTAACCAGGCAAGTTTGCAGAGTGCAAGTTTTTGATCCTGTCTTAAAAAATCCACTGTAGGTCTGGCTGCCACCATGTACAGGACTTACAACCTTGGTCCTCTCCCCTCTTTCCCAGCCAGATTAGCCAAAGTGAAAGGAAGAGTAGTGTTTCCACCCTTGGTACTGGTGCCGGGGCAGAGGGTTGGTCTGGACAGAGTTACTAGAGAAGCCACTGGAGCTGGGGCTGTTGGGGAGGTGACACAGCTGGGACAGTGAGCCCCCCCACACACACACACCATCTGGGGTTTTAACTATAGTAGGATTTAAACCAACTGGACAGGATGCTCACCTGTTACCAAATAGTGCAGAGCAGTCAACGTGGAGAACTAGGGCTCACGTCCCCAGGAAGAAGGGAGGGTTTCAGCAGGGATGGTCATGAAGTTTCCTCAAAATCTGGAAATCTGGGCAGGAGCCCAGGGAGATGAGCAGGCACCAGCTGAGAATGTTATTCTCTTCCCCCCCCTTCCCCCCCCCCCGAGGCTTTTCCTTCCAGAGGGTTCTCGTTCCCTAGGGGCAGACGGGGTCCCATTACCTGCTTTATCTGCCTGTCAGCTCCCTCACCCCCAGCAGAACCCAGCCTTCCTGCCAGCTGCCCTGCCCTTAGTCCAAAGACTGGGCACAGCTTTAACTAGCTGGCCCCAGGTGGCTCGGCTACCCTGTTCTAGCACTAATGAGAAGCCACCACAATGTGTCCTCCGCAGCCCCTGGCCTCAAGTTGTCAGTGAGCCCCTCTGCCTCACAGAGTTCTTAGCTACTCATTCAGAGCCTTGGTTTGGTCAGTTCCTTTGGGGAGTGAGAGGTAGGCTATCGTGGCCTACCTTGGCCTCCTCGCTCAGAGCAAGTGATAGAAAATGTCACATCACTCACAAGGATGCCAGCTTTGCAGCTGACGGTGGCCCTTAGACACAGGAGCAGGGCTCAGGGAACCCTCTGGAGACAGTATGGGCATCATTAGCTTCTCAGGAGAGGTGAATGGGGCTTGCACTGAGCCACTAATGCTCTCTGATCTGTTACCTTGTGACCAGTGGCCTGAACAGCCACCCAGGGTGGAACAGATGCCAGAAGGTAGCCATAGGGCTGAGGGAATCTCCCCAAACAACTCTACAGTGAAGTCCACACCCAGGGCGCGTTAACCCACGGCACTAAGCAATGCAGTAAGCAGCTGCAGAACGCCGGCTTCCTCCTGGGGGCTGCCTGCTCGCAGGCCACCTTCCAACAGAGTGGGGGAGCTGGGGCAGGAGCAAGGAAGCAGCTAACAGATAGGGAAGGCAGGAAGGAGGCAGCCACGTGATTTCATCCCAAATTCGAGGGTCTCTCTATACATTTCTCTATATCTCACATTCGTCTAGTCCTTTACAGATTACTGATCACTAATGACACAGTAGCTCATTTGCTCTCACAACTCTCTGAAGGCAAGCAGAGCAGGCATTATTATCCCCATATATTCAGCAGACAAGTGAGCAAGCTCAGAAAAGTGAGTGGCTTTCTCCATAGGCTCACAGGTGGAAGGTGACAAAGCCAGAACTAAAAACCAGTTCACCTCACTGGTGGTCACTGGATGCCCCTTTCCTTCACTGCCGGTGGGGCAGCCAGCAGGGGTTCTTGGTCACAGTGGCAAAAGAGGCAACGGGACTTCCTGCTCTTGGAAATCCGCCTGGCAGCTGCCAGCTGCTGAGTCCTGTGGCAGACACTACCCACGAGTTGGCAATGTCCTCATAATGGGTAAAAAAGCCTCATGAACTCAGAAGCCACTGGTTCAGAATTTGTGATTCTCCAGCCTAAACTGTGCTTAGATCTATCTTTGAACCCCTTGGGATTGGGAAGCAGATCCATACTGTTGACCAGATGGGAGAAGGCTTGTTTAACCTACTACCGTGAGCAAACTGTGTTTAATGGCTTCAGCAGATATGCTGCCTGAGTTGCAAAATTATTCTAATTTTAAATGCCTTGATAAAACAGTCTTCTAGTTTGAAATAGCATGATCATTGTAAAAAGTATTTTCTATTAATAATTTCAACATTTCAGCAGTTCAAAGATGCTTTCCACCTGTTAGTCTTTGTTAAGGATTTTCTGCTGCTACAATTTAAAGAACTGGGTTTAAAATATGAATCTATCAATGTGTTCCTTGGCAAGTTACTTCACTTCTCTGAGCCTCAATTTCCTCAGCTGTATAATGGGGATAAGACTTTTGCCTCCTGAGTTGTAGGGATTACGTGAGATAGCGATGCGGCTCGTGGCGGGTGCTCAGGACGCGGCTGTGTGCATCTGGAGGTTGGCTTCAGCATGAGGCAGGGAAGCCGTCCCTGCTCCAACTCTGAACGGGGCCCTCAGAGCTGGTGCCCGTAGCTCATTCACTAGCTCATTGCTCATAGTCTTCCAGACTGTCTCATATGCATGGACTACACCTCTTTTGAATAACAACCCAATAATCACCTCCTTTAGGAAATAAGAAAAAAAAAATCAACTGCCTTCTACCAGGCAACGCTCACAAACTTAATTCATCTCTGTCGACATCATATGTCCTGCCTCCTTTCTCTTCCCCCACTAAGTTGCCAGCTCCTTCCGAAGAGAGACACCTGGTCTGTCCCATGTCACACCAGGCCTAGGGATGGGAGTCAAGACTCCTGGGAGTGCCCGGGCAGTGACGACTTCCTGGTGTTTCCCTGCATAGGTGGGCTTTCACGCTGATCATCATCTCATCCTACACGGCCAACCTGGCAGCATTCCTGACTGTGCAGCGCATGGATGTGCCCATTGAGTCAGTGGATGACCTGGCTGACCAGACCGCCATTGAGTATGGCACAATTCACGGAGGCTCCAGCATGACCTTCTTCCAAGTAAATCCCATTTGGTTGCTCACCGACATCGGGAATTGGGCTGAATGAACTTGAGATGTTTGTCCACTGGAGATGAAAACATCTTTCCTCATCTCATTATCTCTTCCGAACATCTAGTTTGGAGGTCCACATGGGGCTCATTTTTCTCCTCCTCCACAAAATACCCCTGGAATGAGGTCCCAAAAGGACTTTGGGTTAATAGAAGCCTTTCCCAAAGTGTTGTGCATGAACGAATGATTGTTGGTACTTGAGATGGTTTTAGGTACAATGTGGTGGAATTATATTTTAATTGCAATAGTCTCATGTTTATTTTAATGTGCATTAGAAAAAATATATATATATGCAGTGAATAAACCTGTAGTTTTATTTATATTACTAAATAGGATAGGACTAATATATGCATTTAAATTTTTTTAAGTGAGTTAAATTTTATAGGTAGTGCTTAGAGCAAGATTGAAATAATATACAAATGATTGAAGTTTAAGGAACACTAGATTAAGATGAACTGGTTTCATTGATTCCAGACTAGATAGGTGTCAGATAGGGACTCTGTTGGCTTCTTTGGGTTTCCCTTGCAAGTGTCAGCAGAAGGCCCTGCCACAGTGATGTCTTTGCTGAAAGATCAACTGATTGATCACCAAGGCTGACAGAACAAGCCAGACAGAATAGTAGTTTTCATATGCTTCAAGATCTCTAGGGAAGCAGGTTCTCCCTGGGGTTAATAGATGTCTAACCAACCCAGTATCCAAGAAGTTCATTTTCACATGAAACAAGTCCAAAGCCTTCAGTTTTCTGTTGGCACAGAGACCAGTGAAGTCATCATGCAAACACAGGGTTTGGATAGACCCCCAGAATTCTGTCTTGTTATTATTTGTAAAACAGAAGCCAGCACTGGATATGTGATCAGTCGTTTGGTTCAGGGTTGATGGAAAATAACCAGCCCTGCTTCTTCAGATGGTATCTCTGTGCAAGTCCTGAATGAACCTGTGTTTACCGCTCCAACCTCAGGGACAAGAAAGGGACACGACCAGAATTTCAATTCTACCAGGAAATGGAGGTTGGCAGTGGACGACCTCTCTAGGGCAGATGAAGCAAAACTGATCATCAAACCAGTAGGCAGAATTGACAGTGCCTGAGGCCCCTGCTGCTTCCCCATCTTTCTGTGAAAGGCATCAAAGGCTCAGCTTCCTCCTCCGCCATTGTGCAATGTCAGGGAGCATCTTGCAGTCAGACAGAAGGGAACAAGTGGTTGACTGCAATGAGGGGTAGAGCCGCAGAAGGGCTAGCACTTGAAGGCCCACTTTCGTTCCCTCCCCTTTTAAACCAACATCTCCTTCCTCTTTTCCCAATCCTGCTTCTTCCTTTTGTTCTTTTCCCAGAATTCCCGCTACCAGACCTACCAACGCATGTGGAATTACATGTATTCCAAGCAGCCAAGTGTGTTTGTGAAGAGTACAGAGGAGGGAATCGCCAGGGTGTTGAATTCCAACTACGCCTTCCTGCTGGAGTCCACCATGAATGAGTACTATCGGCAGAGAAACTGCAACCTCACTCAGATTGGGGGCCTGCTGGACACCAAGGGCTATGGGATTGGCATGCCAGTCGGTATGCAGGAGAGGAGCAGCCTCTTTGGGTAGCTTCATCCAGGCAGGGTCAGGGAAGCTAAAACTACTGAACGCAGCATTGACTTCAATAAGCCCTGTTGCTAGAACCAATTTAACAGTGACCTTAGGTGGCATTCTCAAGGTTTAAAAAAAGCAAACTCACATACTTCTACTAATCAGTGATCAGTGCCTTAATTATTAAGGACCTAGTTGACTAGTTGATCAATTTTTCTTTGATTATTAAAGGGCTAATCCTAATTATTAAAGAACATATTGAGGCCCTTGGGCACTTTAGGCCTTTTGTTCCTCCTGTCCCCTGCTTCCTGCCCCTTGGCCATTTCTCTGTTGATTGACATCTCTACTGGCAGTGGAAAGAAGGAAGAGGTGGTAAAATTCAAATGAATTGATTTTGCTATTTGCTAGTGTCTCTGGTGAAAAGTTTACTGCAAAAGGGGACTGACATGATGAGATGAGATGGCTTTCAAATTGTTTGTGGATTTCACTGATCCATCCACTCCAAGTCAGCTCAGTGTGGGTAATCAAGAATGGGGAGTAGGGCTCTGATGTTCTGCTTGCTGACCGGGTGCCATCTGGTTTTGTTATAGGAGAGTGGGGATGTTTGGCTTCCAGAAAGGTATCCCAGCTGTGCTGTTTAAAGGACATTCACACCTTGGGCCCTCCCTTGCTGGTAGTACCTCCACCAGAAGACGAGGGCAGAGCATGTATAGTTGGTGTTGTGATTTTGGTGGGGATCTGAGGATGTTCCCCAGGTGATTCTGACATGCACCCTTCCCCCCACACACCATTGAGAGCCACTGTTGCATGGGGCGGCCCTTGTACGGGGGTGTTCTTATACAAGGCAACAGAGGAAGAGGGATTCGAGACCATCAGATCACGTGAGAAAATTGATATATAGTATGCACATCTTTGTGGTTGTATTACACATCCCTTCTATTGGTCTTTGCCTAACTCAAAGCTCTATAAATTATAGGATTCGCTTACACCTGAGGAGTGTAATGAGTATGGACTTGGCATCAGGCAGACATGGGTATGCATCCTGGTTACTGGGTGTGGTACCTCTGATGGGTTATTATTTAACCTCTCTAAGCGTGAGTTATCTCATTCATAAAATTAGGTTTCTAATACCTACCTCATGGCATTCTTATGAGGACTAAACCTGATAATCTGGTCAGGTGCCTTATTACCTCTGTGTCTCACACTTAGCCTGTTCTGGGGAATGTTAGTGTCTTTCCCATCTTTTCCATAGTTTCCTATGTCATTTGATAAAAGCAGATGACTTCCTAAATACTGATCAGGAGCTAAGCAAATGAACACAGGCAATAATATGGTTCATTCCTGAACTCTGTCAGTTCTGACACTAGCAGTTCCACAAACTGGAGGCCTCACTCAGGGCACTAGTAATCCTGTACACCTGCACACCCTCTATTTATTGTTTACTAAATGAATATTTAATATTTAATTGATGTTCCCTAATGTTACAGATTATTTGAGAAATGTATTGGCTGACATTTGTGTTTCAAAACGGTGGAGTGAACCACAAAATGAACTTAAGGTGCACCTTGATAATACTGTACCAAATTTAACAATTATAAATTTAACAAATTTAACCTAAATGTCAAATGCCCCAAAAGTTTTCAAAACTATAGAGACTTGAGGTAAAACACACTAACTCTAGAAATTTTCATCAATAACCGAGGAAAAAGTGTGTGTTCTATATCTGACATGATGCTATTTTTACATGTATAATCTTAGTTATCCCCTGGTGAGATAAATGTGGTTATTCCCATTCTGTAGAGGACAGAACTGAGATTCTGAGCAAATAGGTTACTTGTCCAAGATCACAGCATAGATAGAGAATCTGGGCTTCAGCCTAGCATGCCTATCCCCAAATCTAGTGATTCACTCACCAGACCATGTTGTCAAAAGGATCCAACCAGCTAGACAGGACAGGATAGGTGGGAAGGTATGCTGTGGGCTAGTCCAGGTTCTCACGAGATTGAGAAGAATATTACACAGTCCATTAATGAGACAGGATTTAGGTGCAGCTGGGGTTATGCCCAGGAAAGACAAGCATGTATATTGTGTAGACTTTAAGTGGGAAGTAACGGTGTATACAAGCATGTGTATCATTCTTAAGGGGAAGGTAAGGGCACAACTATAGAATAAGCAATGTGGTTGGACCCAGGAAGATGAGGAGAAGCAGAACGAGGAGCAAGACAGAAATTTGATCAGGTGGTTTAGGAGCGAAGCAGGCAACCATGGAGTGAGCAGAATAGTCCTTTCGTGCAGCCCTTGGTGTGTTGTGAGGTTGGGTTGAAAGTGCCTTGAAATTGCTTGAAAGGCCTTACTGGCCTGGACAGTTGTCTCTAAATCTGAAATGTTCATTAGTCTCACCACCTAACAACATCTGTTATGTGACTCGTTCATGTATCCCTCACTGCAGATGTGTACTAAGTACCTATTCTATGTGAGGCTCTGCTGATGTTGGCCCAGTGCTGCAGGCTTGAGGTCTGTGTGTCCAGGCATAGCTGTGTCAATATCAGAGAAGGTGCTACCATGGAGTCATGGGCTGTCACAGTCGGAAGAGACCTGGGAGATGTTCTAGTTCTTTGCCTCTGGAAGTATGGTCCATGGCCCTGAAGTATGGCATCACCTTGGGGCTTGTTGGCGATGCAGAATCTCGGGCCTCACCCCAGACCTGCTGAAACACAGTCCGCAGGTCAACAAAATCCCCAGGTGGTTCCTGTGCACTGGAGAAGTGCTTTAGAAGCACTCATTGCTTTGTTCCAAGCTTCTGCCTGAATCCTTCACCATAGCGTTTTCCCTCTGGGGCGTCAGGCCTTCACAGAGCTTGGGCGGGGAAGTTGGGCAGCTTAGTTGTTTGCCAGCCTCTTGGCAGCTTTTTCTTAATGATCTCAGGCCTCAGCCTGTGCTGGGACACCGAGCTTTCCATGATTTCATTTAAGCCTGTTTTTGTGATTAAGCCTAAATTTTAGAACCAAAGCTCCTTGACCAGATTCCATTAGAAAAATTAAAAAAGAATTGCACTGAACAGAAAAAAGCCTTCCATTTAAGGAGAGCAGGTAGAGCAGGAAAAATGGGATAATGAGCGGGCCAGTGGGTTCTGGTGCATTTGGCAATAGCCCGGAGGGTTGGGGACACATGGGAACCGGAGCCTCCAGAGGATGGATGCTTCTGTCACACTCTGGGAGGTTGTTTCTCCCGTGGGTTGGTGCCTGCTCTGGGTGTAATGTAGTGAGAGTTACAAGTGCATACCTGAGAAGTTAATTTAAATAAAGTAGAAATTGGACAACTGACTGAGAGAGGTTTGTGTCACAGAAATACAAACTTTGGCCTCCTGGGGTGGATGGGAAACTTTGCAATCAGCGTTCTGTGTCAGTGGAAAGGTCATTTAACTTGCATGGTCCATCTTTTTAATTTAGAAAGTGCTAGTACCCAGCTGGGGAGGTGAGTGGCACAACTACCTGGAAAGACATCACTTGAGCCTTCCTGGGGTATTTGGCCATTGGCTGGATGTGCCAGTCAGTGTGGAGAGAGGGAAGTAGAAAAGGCAGGACTCTGCATGAAGCCAGAACTCTCTCCTCTCCACCGGGGAGATGCAGCAGAGTGGAGAACAGTGGTCCTTTGGGCACACCCTGCCCACCACCTGTCTCTCCTCTCCTGAGATTGACGCAGGCAGAGTGGTCAGGAGGTGTGCGGGAAGGGGAGCAGAGTGACACGTAACAGAGTGTTCACATCCTGTGTCCTGGGTTCTCCTGTGACCCTGCAGGCTCGGTTTTCCGGGACGAGTTTGACCTGGCCATTCTCCAGCTGCAGGAGAACAACCGCCTGGAAATCCTGAAGCGCAAATGGTGGGAAGGGGGGAAGTGCCCCAAGGAAGAAGATCACAGAGCTAAAGGTAAGGATGTTCAGGGCCTTCCCCCACCTCCCTAAAGAACCAAAGCAGCTTGTTTCTCGTGTTGAAATTCTCGGTCCGGGTAACGACTTCTAGGACACATCGAGAAGAAGCCTTGGAAGGAACCTAGGGCCAGGCTAGGCTGGCTGGGCCTCAGTTCTGTCCCAGGGTCTTACACATTGAATCCACCCAGTGTCCACCTGGCTCACAAGTCCTAGAGGCCCCGCCTTCACAAAATTTCCTGAATCCAGCCACCTCTGACCCCCAGCGCCACCGCTGCCACCCTGGCCCATGCGCCCATCATCTCACACCTGTGCACTCACCATTGCCTGCTCTCTGTCTCCCATTTCTGCGTTTCTACAGTGTATTCTCCACTAGTAGCCAGAGCAGTCCTTTTTTAAAAGGCAAATTTGATTGCATTTTAAAGTTCTCCTGCACAAGCCTTTAAATGGCTTCCCATCTCACTGGGAATAAAATTCAAGATCCTATGTGATCTGTTCCCCTCAGCCTATCCCCCTCTTCCTTCTGTCACTCAAGCCTCCCAGCTGGCTCTTCCACCCCAGGGCCTGTGCACCTGTTCCCCCCTCCTAGGCTCCCTGAGGAGGCTGCCCTAGGAGAGGTCTTCAGTCTCACCCTACACATCTCCCCTTCACCTTAACCCTGCCCTATTTCTCTTTGTAGACCTCCTTGCTACCGGATGTTATATTTTCTATGTGTTTGTTTACTTTCTACCCCTCTCCTAGAATGTAAGTTTCATGAGAGCAGGGTTTGTCTTCTTCACAGGGCTGGCACATGGATATTTGATTGATTGATGGATTGAATGTGTGAATGAATGGTAGAGTGGGTTGAATAGAAAGCAGTCACTGACTGGGATGTGCAGCTGAGAAGTGCTGTGGGTCCCCAAGCACCCCAGATTTTCCATAGGGAAAACATATATCCTTGTTCGCCCAGGATAGTCCTGGTTACGTCTGTTGTAGATGAGTTCAGGCCTGTTAGTTATTTCTCAATAACTTTTGTTCTCAAAGTGTCCTGGTTTGGATAATAAATAAATAAACCCTAGTCATCCATTGCTGCCTTGTTAAAATATGCAACAAACATACCTGCACACACTGTCCCCAGGAAGGCAGCTGAGAATTCGAATGAAAGCTATCATGTGCTTGCCTTTTCTGCTCGGCATGAATGAATATCCCTGGTGAGACGTGAATGAGTGACTATGTGTTTCTAGGCGTCTATATGTAGATCTCTATCTTGCAAGGAGAGGTCTCGAAACCATGGATCTATGGGGCAAGCCCTTTGTCATTTAAAGGAAATACTGCCCTCACAGGAACCTGAGGAGGCCACACACTTCTGAACTCTTTGCTCCCCTAGGGCCAGAGCTGGCCATGGGGAAGGCAGTGGCCATGAGTGGACACAGAGCACGGGCAGATCTCATTTCAGTCCTGGCTCCACCAGTTGCGTGTCAGTTAACACTGTTGACTGTGAGCTTAGGCACATTAGTTAACACTGCTGAGCCCGCATTTCTTTCTCTGTAAAATGAGCATAGTCATGAGCACCCCACGTGGTTGCTGTGAAGGGAGAGTGGAAGAGCACAGAGCGTGGCTCATGTATATTACAGTGGTTATTGAGCTGCGCTCCAGAGCCCCGCTGTGCCACTCTCACACTTCAGGGCAGTCTGATTCCATTAGCTGTCTGCAGGGGAGTTGTTTTCAGTGGTCAGCCAGCCAGCCATTCAATCAACAGGGTTGTGTTGGGTGGCAGTGAGGTCCTGGGCATAAGAAAGCACTACAGGCTTACCATCAAGGACCTTA
The DNA here is from genome assembly GCF_020740605.2 of Lemur catta. NCBI lineage: Eukaryota > Metazoa > Chordata > Mammalia > Primates > Lemuridae > Lemur > Lemur catta. The sequence goes on along the minus strand of NC_059134.1, from coordinate 19,590,203 downwards.
AAGTGATTTCTGGAAATAAAACCAACATACTTGAAGTGATTAGCAAACAATCCTAGATGCTAGCTAAATTACAGTTAAATACTGTGGGGTGAAGTACAGAGGAGACTATTTGTTCAGAGAAAAAAAGAAATGGGAGTGATACAGAGAAAAGTGTCAGGACGGTTTTGTGGGCTGACGAGAATGAACTAGATTTTGGAGATGCCCAGGACTGTGGGCAGAGGGCATCGCAGGCAAATAAGTCCCTTTGAGGAAGGAAGTGGAGGAAAAAATAAGCGCTGTGGGCAGGGCTGTGTGCGGGGCTGCAGGTGGTACAAGGGGACCAGAGAAGCATTTGCAGCTGGGGAGTGGGGCCACGTAAAGGGTTCATACTAGGGAAGGTTTGGGTGGCAAAATGCTCCTCTGCCACCTCCTCCTCACAAAAAAGACACATGGATTGGAAACAATCCATGGCCAGACCTGGAATTGGATTATTGGTAAGTCAGCATCCATTGATGTTGCTCTGTGACAGTAATGAACTTGAGAATGGTGGGCAGGAGTACATCTCACCTAGATGTGGAGGAATACAGTGGTGGCATTGTGCCCTGGAGCTGTCTAAGGTGGGACGCAGAGGTGTGCCTGGGGCCCAAAGCAGAAGGACCTTGAGTCCTTCCTCTGATCGATAAGTGAAATAGAAGAAATGTCCAGGTGTCCATCTTCCTAGAAGCCCTTGGTGGATCGGGGGCCTTCTGAGACTTTGGACAGAGCATTCAATACTGCATTGCAACTCCTGGTGTCCTCTGCTTGGTTGCTGGCCCCTAAGACCCAGTCTCATTTGCTTCTATGGCCCTAGCCTCCACCACAGAGCCCAGCACCTAATAGGTACTCAGTGTTTGTGGGATGTGTGATGAAAGCTACTGCTTGCTGTGAAAAGCTACCAATTACTGTGTTCTTCTGGGCCATGCTAGAGTGACTCATGGAACTGTGCTTGGAATTACTCTCCTGAACAGCTTGGCACCCAGAGCTCCCCACTCCCAGCCAGCTGTTCCTGCCTCTGAACATGTGGTGGTGCAGATACATTGACAAGGGAGACCAGAGCTGAACAGGAGTGGCCAAGGGCAGTGCAGGGACCTCTGAAGGCTCCTGCTGTTGACCCATCATGTCCAGGCTGCAAGCCCTGGTCGGCTCCAAATCTCTCTTCTCTCCTTCTCCCCACTAGCCTGGGATTTCCTGGACTTTCCCTTCCTTTTTAAATCTGATCCCATTTGGTCTCTTGGGGCTCATTTCCCCTTAAGTCTCACTACTGAGCTGATCCCATCTCCCCAGTTCCCCCTTTCATCCCTGAACCCTAAAACCAGCCTCAGGACCTTCCGTTTGTACACTTATTCATGTGGGTTACGTCTCCTGCTCATCTCTGCGGAGGAACAGGTGGAGGGGAGCAAAGCTGGCCGGCACAGGAAAGGTGACACAAGATCCGTGTACCTTACAGGCTTCACCAGGGGCCCTGAGCTAGACCCTCCCTCTCCCATTTGAGATCTCACCCAAAGTCTATGGAATGGAGCTCACTAAACTTTTACCCTCCTGCACACCTGTTTGTTCTACTGACAGTGCTGGGATGGTTCTCTTTCCTGAGGCAGTTTTGACAGGGTTCAAGTCATGGGCATTGCTTCAAATGGCCTCCACTTTATAGATGCCCTTGTCATAACAGACACTAGGAAATGTCTTTAAGCCTCAGCTTCCTTCTCTGTAAAACAGAGGAAATAATAGCATGGCCATCTCCCAGGGCTACTATAAAGACTGAATAAGAGAAATCATATGAAGCGCTCAGCAAAGTGCCTGGCACAAAGTAAATGACAACTAATTTTATTCCGAAATCTAGGCCTGAAGGAGCAATTAAGGCACAACAAGAGGTCTAAATAGTGTCCCCAAGCTGCAAATATGCCCGTCCATCCAGTGCTCCTTAAGGCTGAATAGCTCTTCAAAAATCAACACTTAGGGCATTTATTTTGTGTCTGATGACATGTCCCCCCATAGACAATAAGCAGCTCACAGGCAGGGGGTATGTCTTGTTCATTCTCGTGTCTCAGTGCCCAGCACATCACCTAACATCAGTATTAGATGAAAGAATGAATGACAAATGAATGAATAAATGAATGAATGAGTGCATGAATGGGCAAGAATCTCAAGGTCCTCCTGACTATGTGCCACTTCCACCCTTATCCTGTGTGTGTTTCATCCCACCCAGGAGCCTCGACATCACAGGTGTTAGCATGGAAAGTGTTCATGTAGCTCCCATTGCAGCCAACAAACAGTATTGTAAACCACTGCGTCCCAGGAGCTGTGTGAGGCTGTCAAATCGCAAAAAGGAATGTGACATGGCCCCGCCCTCAAGAGGTTTAGAACCTAGAGAGAGGTATAGATAGTTACTATAACGTTTGCGCTATAGGAGTGCTTTAATAGAACCATAAAGAAAGTATCTGGAAGCCCAGAGGAGGAAGTGATAGTTCTGAGGAATGGTCAGGGAAGGCTTTGCAGAGACATTTGGCCTGGACCTTGAGGCATCCTTTAGGAGTCGCTGCTTTAGGAATGTTGTAGAGCACAAGTGTTGCACTCAGAACTTGGTTTGAGTAAGTAGGATGAGGTTGGAGTTAAGAGGGCCTTGAAGGTTGGGCAAAGCCATCTGCAAACCAGTCTGTCTCACACTTTTTCATGGGAGGGACAAACGGCAGAGAAGACAGAATGTGAACTCTTGGGGATCTGGGACATAGTCTAAAGCAGCCCACCGTGCTTGGAATTTCCTTGAAGTCTTCTGTTTTGTCTTGAAAATACATGTGAATTTTGCATCTTACTCCATAATATAGACATGTTTATTTAATGTAAAAATGTTTTTCCCACTCAAGCTCCAAGTAAAATCAGTGTTTCAGGAAGATGCCTCATAATCATGCCATAGCTTTGCCAGACACCTTGGCACACCAACAGTGCACTGGACTGGGTTTGAGAGACTTGGCAGCCATCATCAAGGTTCTACTGTGAGATGTGGCATGATGAAAGCAGGTGCTATGGGATGCTAAATTCTCAGCTCTCAGTGGCATTCATGGTCCCAAGGGATAGCAATTGCTTCAGGAGAAACAAAGCCAAATTATTGACTTTAAGTTCTAAAATCAGTTCTCACAACTCACAATAGAGACAATGTTCTTGGAAGGCAAGGTTTTTAATTTGCTAGAGAAGTATTTTGGAATACAGAAAGTTAATACTTGAAGGGATCTGGGCAAAAAGTTGATGTTAGAAGTTAGAGAGTGAAAAAAAAACAAATAAGAGTGCGAGGCCACCAAGTCTACAAACCAGATAAAAGGATGCCCTGGCCAGGGCGGGAGCTTCTGAGTAGAAAAGAAAACATGGCTGGTCCCTGCCCTGCTGGGAGCTGGAGAGTGGTAGATACCACTCCTAGAATTAGCTGAGGATTCCAAGAGTTATAAAGAGATTTGTGCATGCTTCTGGAGTTTGGCAAACCTACGAAATATGTGCCATGCTCCAGTGGAGTGGGGACATGAGAGATGGCACATGGGGACCGAGGGTAGAGAGGTCTCAAAGAAAGGCCTGAGTTTTCCTAGGCCCCAGGCAAGGATATTAGAAATCTAAGTGGACTCCACCTTTGAACCAGCCATCTACCCCACCCTCCTACTATGACATATAATGGTGTTTCTTCTCAATCCCAGACCCAAAATACAACTTGGGGAGAAGGGGAGATAGAGAAAACACTGAATTTAACGGATTTAATACTGAAATAACTGAAAAGTCTTTACATTTTTGGCAATCAGTTGGAAATGGAAGTTTGAAATAGAAATTAGGTTCATTTATATAAAAATAAAGTTATAATTTTTGCAATAGTTGGTTTTAGAAATTCTTCGCCCATCCTACAGTGGTTTAGATGGGTCCACAGAGTCCTAGGAAGACTGACACAGAGTTCACGATGGAGGGAGAGGGGAGACAGATAGGGAGATCAGGCTCCCAGGAAAGATGGAAAGAAGTGGACACGGAGCTTCTCTCCACTGCACTTTAGGACCAAATGTTCCCTGGCATGAGGAAGAGAACAGAACAGATGAAAGGGAAAATAAACAGTGGAAGTCATCTTGCCCGGGTCCCAAATGCATCAGAAGATCCTATCAACCAACCGGTGTTAACTTGCCTCTCTGCTATCATCCTTTGGAACAAAAGGGTGAGCCGTGTTAATATAGTAAGAGGCAATATCCAAGAGTGGGGCTATCTGGAAGATGCTGTGCAAGTCACCATGAAAGCCAGGACTTCCACTAACATCCCAGCCACAGCAGCTAGTGCCAGTTTAATGTGTGGCCCACTTTTGCCATGGCCGAGGCCCAAGCAAACATTACTCAGACATGCTAAACGGCCTCTTGGCTAGAGTGAAATTCCACGTGACCTCCTCCAAGCCCAGCAAGAAGCACTAGTCTGAAACATGAGGCGCCATTGCTTGATCTCTCTCCGGCAAATGAGCCGTCAGACTCACTGTGGTTTATAACTCACTGCTCAAGGGACTCAGAAAAACAGGACTGGTATGACCCCAAAGACCTCTTCCTTTAAGTCTTTAAATGGCCACCAAGAATTGGGCCACGAGAACATTTTTTTCCTTGTGTCCCAAATGGAACAGACGGCAGTAGTTTTCATTTGCTTTCCAGAGCAGGTCCTAGGTGCTCTTTCTTTCTATAAATTGAATCAGTTGGCTTCCACATGTGCCTAAAGGAATGAGAGGAATATGGAACAGGCAGAGAGGGATGGAGGTGAAGGAAACTGTGAAGGGTCCTTTGTACAGAGACCCCAGAAATGGAGAGTGGCGATGGGCACTTCGGTTTTAATTAGAATGTACCAGACAACATGACGGTGCCTAACATAATCCTTTTCTGCTTTGTTATCCTATTAAAATGTGAGAAATTTCAAAGAAATGGAACTGGTGCTTACCCCAGTTCTAATCCAGGATTACAGCTCAAGTATCACTGCCAAATTCCAGAGAAGAATCCTAACATAGGGAAGATGCCGCCACTCCTGACTCTCTTTGCCAGGTCTGACTTGGCTCTGGTTAGAGCCACAACATTACCCCTCCACTTCATCGCCCCCTCTGACTGTCCCCGCGTCGTGAACATCTACCTTCATATGCCGCTAAAAAATGAAATGGCAGGTCCCGTGGAACACTGGAGATTACAAAAAGAAGCAGGCTTCGTTCCAAGCTGTTTCATTTTCTTCTGCGTTTTCTTTTCAAAAACACTTATTTTATTTATTTTCTCACTCAGCTCCTATAAAAAGAAATATCACTAGCCACTCACAGATGCTGGCATCCCAATGCAGGATTGGGTTACCAAAGTCTTCGCAGAACAATTGCCAGACAAAAAGGTGGTCGGTGAACTCCAAGGGAATTAAATACCTTTATCTTGAAAAACACAAGCTCACAATCGGGCTTCAAAGGAACATAAATACACCACCAGGCTGTGAAAATCAGGGTCCCCTTTCAAGAATGGAAAAGAGGCCAGAGGCATTGACTCACGGAATCCTTGGAGAACAGGAAGTTTGCTGTCTGGCACAGTGGGAACGAAAGTGTGAGACATCTTAGCAAGAGTGGGGGCCAGCGATGGGAGCAGGGAGACTCCGGGGATGCTTTCCCTCTCTGTCTTCTCAGGGGGCCCAGCCTGGTGATCCCAGCTCTCTGGTTTCTCTGGGGAGTGCAGAGGCTGGAAACCTGAATGTCAGACTTTAGGTAGGGTCCCAGAGATGCTGTTGTGGAAGCCTTTCCCTAATCAAATCAGATCCATCGCTGAGAGACAGAGAAACCCTGGAGGGGTTTCCAGAAAGGCAAATGGTGTCAGAATTATGAAGACTATAAGCCCACCTTTGTCTGGAAACTGAGTCAAGATTAAGTCAATAAATCATCTATTAAAACGCTTGATGTGATGTTCTGAAGGCTAGGAGGGGATTTTATAAGCTGTATGGGATTTTATAAGCCCAAAGATATAATATCCTATTCCCCACCACCACCGCCATCCCTCTGGAGGTCCCAGGAATGAGTCAGTTGTTGAGGTGCCGGGCTGAGTTCTGTCATCACACCCCTGCAGCCTGAGTGGACACTGAGTGAAGAGAGAGGGGTAGGGGGTAGGGCCCTGGCTTCAGTTTGGATGAGGGCACTTCCGCTTGTCAGCTGTGGAACCTTGGGCCAGTTGCCTGACTACTGTGCACCTCAGTTTCCTTGTCAGGAAAACGCAGGTGAGAGCAGTGCCTATTTCACAGGTAACTGTAAAGATTGAATTGAAATATTTAGCCTGGTAACTTTGCTCATAGGAAACACTCATATTAAACACTCATGAAGGTCAGATTTATATTTATAAAGAACATTAGCTTTGGAATCAGATTTATCTAGAATTCACATCTTAGCTACGAAAACACGGGCAACTTAAGTTCTCTGAATTTCCATTTCTTTTAAGGGTAAAATGGGGACAGTGAGCCTCCTTTACAGTGTTTTTAAGCATAATTGAATGAGATAGCAAATGCTTTTTAAAAATGTGATACTTGAGCTCATATTTTGATGAATTATAAAGTGCCTCTCCCATAACTTGTGTTTTGATAAATTTTGCAATTTATCAAATGCCTCTCCCATCCCTCTTCTATTTTGTGTCCTTTTTTCCCTACTTTTCTCCCATTGCCCTCTCCAGAATCTGCTAGGTCTAGTCAACAGATGTCATGGTGAATGCAAGAGGAAGTGGCAAGCTTACGACTTCATAGTCCTCGGCAGCACAAACAGGATGAATCACTTTGCATTTTCTGGGAAGGTCATATAGGTCAGTTTACACATGGGCATGTGAAGTTGCTATTTACAACAAATAAAACGATCGAAATGGGACCATTTGATATATTTGCATGAATATAGGTGAATGTGGTTCTGAAGTAGAAAGTGCTTGAAAGCCATATTGGTTCAAGAATCCATGTTCTTGCCAAATGGTGCCAACATTGGACACAGCCCCAGCACCTAGCATAGTGCCCGGCTCATGGGAGCTATTCAAGGAAGATTTGTTGACTGACATCCAGGAGCAAATACACTGTCTTTTGCTGGGATTATGGCATTAGTCTGTTCTCTCTCTCTACATGTGAATTCTGTGCGCCTGCCTCTGGCTCCTTCCTGTGGTCTCTGCCTCTTTGCCTCCCGCGCTCCAGCCCTCCTCTCCTCTGTTCAAAAGGAGCTTCCCCTCTATATCTCAGTTGTAAAATTCCACAGTGCTACCTGGAGATAAGTGAGGGTTTTAAGGGCTAAGACATAAGTGTACCTGAATCCAAGAAGTGCTTCTCAGCTAGTCAGAACTAAAGGAAGAGCAAGCGGAGGGGTAGAGATCCGACTCTCTTCAAAGGCACTCTCTTCCAGGGTCCATTCCCCTTTGCAGTTCTAGAGACAAAGAAAGTCATTCATTTGCACTTGTGAACTATCATTTGTATTTGTAGGCAACCTGTGGGTGACACCAAAGTTAGTATTTAACCAACCAGGAGTTTGGGGGGAGAGTTTGATTCTATTTCTGCTAATGTAGCTTGATTGCTGGGGCCTAGCTGAGGCTCAGAGACTCAAGTGTCAGGAGAGAATCCCAGTTTTAAAGCCATCTGTCTGGATGGCTTACATGCGGTCCCATCTGAAGGGAAGGAAGGAAGTGACTAGCCAGCTTCCCAGTCCCTCTTGCAGGTGCCGCGGCATCTGCGAGTGCAGCAAGGGCCTCGTAGGCTGGAGGGAGTGCACGTCGAAGGCCCCTTCTGATTAATGGCTGTGTGCTCTGGCAGGCACTTGACTTCCGGGAGAATGAGCGATGACAGTGTTAAATGGAACTGCTGCTCTCTCCGAACTTTCCCTTTCCCGCTCCTCACTCCATCTGTTTCTCCGCTCTGACTGTGCCAGCAATCTATTCTTGCTTTCTCTTTCCAATAACTTCCTAAAGGCAGGAGTGGTATACAAGCCTCACTTCTATGAGGAGGGGGCCGCTCAGCCAGGAATCAGCACGCTGGAGCCAACACCCATGATTAACTGGACCCGAAATGCGAGAAGCTGGGAAAGAAACACCCCGTGGGGTGTTTTAGTGACTCATGGTTTCGACCAGCTTCCTGTTAAAACCCCAAGAAGCTTTCCCTCCTCCAAGAAGCTTTCCCTAATATAATCAAAATTATCCCCTGCACAGACCACATACCCATTTATAACCCTCTCCAACAGCCCCACCTAATGCAGGCCGTCCACGGCATGGATTACCCGTGCCAGTGTTAGCCGCCGCTCAGAAAGTTGGGCTGTCTGCTTCTGTGACCAGGCCGGAGTGCTCAGCAAGGGCTGTCATGGTTTACTATTATCTAAACAAAAGTTGACTAGGAATGAATACATATGGATCCAAAGCTTTTGGTAATATAGGCCTCTACATCTGGAATGTCTATATCCTTTTTCTTTCTGCTCATTCTTTCAACAAACACATATTGATCTCTTATTATGGGCCAGGAACCATGATTGCGGGGTTACAGAGTTGAACAAGGCATAGTTCTTCCCTTCAAAGAACTCACTGTCTAGTGGGAAACACAGATATATAAACTTAATGTATTATTTTGTGCACTATTAGAGTGATACACAATGTATTATTAGTGAAACACGAAAGTGGTATAACTAACAGAGTCAAATAAGATCAGAGAAGGTGGCCAGGGGGAAGTGGTCCCTGAGCTAAGTCTTAAAGGAAAGGTTGAGGTTAGCCAGGTGTGGGTCTGGGGAGTGGGGGAGGTTCTAGGCAGAGATACTAAAGGAGCAAAGGTTTGGAAGGTAGGAGCCACGACGCCGTGTGCTGGGAACTATAAAGAGGTCTGTGTTACTAGAGGATGTGTTGTACTTAGATTTTGCATTTCAGAAAGATCACTCAGGCAAATGTGTGGAGGGTTGAGTTGAAGAGGAAATAGCTACAAGCAGGGAAATCGTTTGGGAGGCTCCTGCAATAGTCTGAGCAAGAGACGGTGGGCACCTGAGCTAGGGAAGTGGTAGGACGGATAGAGAAAAGGGTAAGGAGTTGAAAAATATTTAGGAGGTAAAATCAGCAGGACTTGGTAATGAAGAGCCAGTCCATAGAGGACAGGCAAGAGACCAAATGTAGAAAAGTAAAGAGAAAATGTGCCCCAGAGCAAGCAAAGGAGATTGAAAAGGTTAGAAGGGAGTAGCGATCCATGGCTTTATAAAAAGCCAAGAGGGGGTGTGGTTGACAATGTCAAGTGCTAAGAGAGGTCATGTAAGATCATGAAGAAAATTTCCAATTGGTTAGAAACAAAATGTTCATTGGCAACCATGGTGAGGGTGATTTTAGTGGTGCAAGGAAGAACACAATATATTCAAAACAGAATTGTTTTCTCCTTCAGACACTGTAGACAGAGTTTCTAGGGCCTAAAAGCTTCTCAAGTGTCCAAAATTATGTCTGAAGTCTGAAAAAAAATGATTGGTTTCAAAATGCAAAAACAAACCTGTAAAATTAAATGAAGACATATTTAATTAAATACCTCCAAAATGTAACATTTCAACTTCATTAATTTTTAAATCTAATATTCATAAAAACTTCATTTCATTTAGAAACAATTTTTTGTTAGATTTTCTCATTTTGCAACATTCTCCTGTATGCACGATGATTGCTGAGGAATCACAGCCAATTGTAAATTAATTGTTTCTTGCCACTTTGTGATATCAGAAGCAAAATTTTAAAAATGCATGTAACATAAGATGTGGGTGCATTTTCTTCTGCTTGAGATGGGGCCTCCAAATGTAAGTGTTTTTAAGGGCTTTTAGAAGGTCTTAAAATAGTTCTGATATAGACAACTCTCAAAAAGCTTGGCCACGGAAGGAAGGAGAGAGAAGGGGTGTTGATTAGACAGCGTTGGAGAAGGTAGGGAGGATTTTTTTTTTCCTTAAGGAGGGAGAAACATGAGCATGTGTGTGTGCTGAGGGAAGAGCTGTGGGGAGAAGATCGGAGGGGGATGGGGTGGTGACTAATGCGGAGGCTGGGGACGCAGCTAGAACATGGGTACCAGAAGAAGACCTAGAAAGGGGGGAGAACACCCTCCCCCCTATAGAAACAAGAGGAAGGTGAGACCGTTTCACCCTTTTTCTGTCTCAGGCAGAACTATCCCCAAGTGATCGAGGAATCCTGCAGTATCTCAACAGTCGCTTGGAGACGCCCATCACCTGAGCAGGTGGCCATCCTTAGTATTACCATTGTCACCTGCCTTTCACTAGGGATCTCCATCCAGCCTCCCTCCACAGGGGCTGGCTGGAGAAACCAGTTCGTCCATGTGGCTCAGTTACACATCCTAATACCCCAGTTCCCACCACTCCTAAACCTGTGGGCCAGAGCGTCTGCCTGCAAACCCCAGCCAGATCCTTGGTGCATTCCCTCTTAAGTGGCCCTTTTGTCCCCTTCTTCTTGTGGATCCTGATGCCCCCACAGTCAAAAGCCTTCTACCCGTATGACCTCAGGTTAGAGGGGCAGGTGTTAACATAGGATGTAGGTACATTTTCTTCGTGAGGTGGGACCTCCAAATGTGTTTTAAGGGCTTTAACCCTTAAGGTAGAATTGAGCTTCATGATGATACCCCATTTCGGGTTATTCCGAATAGAGTATCCCGCATTCACACAGGTGCTCAGGGGTTGACTGTGTGGCCCTGCAGACCAGAGCGTACAGTCCACTTGATGCACTCATCGCGTGAGCCCTCAGAGCCATTGTAAGCGGGTTCTCAGTGTAGGCAGGGACTGCTGCTGCACTGGGCGCTTTTTACAAACAAAAACCAGATATCCACTTGCGGCTTTGTGAGAGGCAACTCAAGTCATCTTGAAATGGCCAGGTAGGGCTTTTTCCAGCTTTCCAAAATGCAGAGGGTAGCGTCATATTTCTGCTCCTGAATTGTGGCTCATCTCATAACGTTGTGTAAAACTGACTGTCCTGACACAAACGTAGCTCTGTGTTCTGAGATGACACTACTAATTGAACAAGCATTTAAATGGAACAGGCATTCCTGAAGAGCACAGGACATAAGCTACCCTCTTGGCATTTTCCTGGATAAAAGATGTCTTTTGATGTATGATGGTGGACCCTGCTGAATTAGGGTATCATGTGTGTATGGTGCACCCCCTAAAGTTCACATTTCTCTAATGCCAAAAAAGCATTTAGTTACATAGCTAAGCTCAATGTCTGACACTGTGGAAATGAAACAGCCATATAATTCTATAAATATGTATTGAATATATACTATATGCCAGGTATCATGCTAGGTAGGCAACGAGGATACAACCAGAAACTATGCCCAACTTCGAGAAAGTTAAAAACTTACACAACGCTTCCAAAAATACCAATTTGTAAACTAGTTTTAGGCCTACCTGAAGAAGAATCACCTGTGAAACTTGTTTAGAAATACAGATTCCTAGCCTCTGTCTCCAGAGACACTGATTCAGTAGGCCTGGGGTAAGACCTGGGAATCTATATTTTTAACAAGCTTTCTAGGCAGTTCTGATGGCAGCCAGGTTTGGGAACCACTAGTTTGGTATGATGAAAAGTTTTACTTTATAAGTAAGTATTTTAGTAACATGCTGATGCAGATAGGTAAACACAATTTTTACTATCCGTGGTTTGGTTAAAACAGTTGCAAACATCATGCAAACACAATATTAGGAAGATTGACTAAAATTTTTATGAAACTGCTAGAATGTACTGGTTTTGGTGTCATATCTCTATATGCTAAATCAGATTTGACCTCAGCCCTTTTTTCAGGATGATCCTCACTCCCACCCCTAGACCCACTTTGTAGGCTTCCTGCCAGTCTCCTTTATTTGCAGCAACATCTTCCTCCTCCCTTTTATTCCAACTATGCTACATTTGTTAAAACAGATAATTAAATCTCTTCATGGAATGTGTGTCTAAAACATCTATAAAACTCAAGTTCTTGTTGTTTAAATGACTTTGACATTTTTGGTAGAATGATTATGTCTTCCTGCTCTTTTACACTATTTTCCATTTGTTATCACTCTCTTACAGGCCTGGGAATGGAGAATATTGGTGGAATCTTTGTGGTTCTTATTTGTGGCTTAATCGTGGCCATTTTTATGGCTATGTTGGAGTTTTTGTGGACTCTCAGACACTCAGAAGCAACTGAGGTAAACTTCAAAGGGTTGGCAGACAGGGTAAAGTTCCCGGGCCCATGTACATCTAAAAGTCCTTCCAAGCAGAACCTGTGAAATCCCGCGGGAGGGTAGAGTGCCCACAAGAAACACGATGGGAAGAATCCCAGGTCCCCAGGGTAGGACTTAGTAATCTATCGCTTAGTAATTATGCAGCCACAGAAGGGGCACTTAACCTCTCTGCGCATCAGATTCTTCTTTGAAACAGCCCAGCAAATAAATATGTGAAAAATATTTTACGAACAACAAAGCCTTACAGAACTATAATTTCAGATGTAGTATAATAAAGAAAAATAGGTGAAAGAACCAGGTTGCTTATGGAAAAGACCTCAGTCCTTCTATTTTGAGCATGTTTTTGCTTTATAGCTAAAGACCCTTAGTGTTATCCCTACTCATGTAAACCCAAGAATTATATCTTCCTTCTCAGCGATTTTGAATAAGTTTAATTCCCCAAATATGACTTAGAGATGGGGTTAATATTCACTTTACACAGACTGAAGAGTCTGCGAAGAAGGATGAAGACTTTACCCCATTCTTCTTCCATTCCACCCCGGAAAGGGTACAGAGATCCTTACATGTTAATTGCATTATTAGATTTTCTTAAAGTACATTAGTCTCTATCTCAGTCTCCCCACTTGAAACCTTCCTGAAACCTTCTTCCCTAGTTGGCACTGGAGAAACATCTCATACCGGTACAGACAGTGACCCTGGAAGTCTATGGAGGTCCTCAAATAGGACCTTGACCCAACACTGCCTGCCACTACTCTACTGTTCTTTGCTCAGCCTCTCCTGTTTCCCACATAGGCCTTCCACACTACCACTCATTCGTCAAGCCCCTCTGCTTCTGCATGCATAGAGATTTTTGTTTTATGTGGGGCTTTTTTTGTTTGTTAGTTTGTTTTTTGAGACAGAGTCTTGCTCTGTCACCCAGGCTGGAATGCAGTGGCCTCATCATAGCTCACAGCAACCTCAAACTCCTGGGTTCAAGCAGTCCTTCTGCCTCAGCCTGCCAAGTAGCTGGGACTACAGGCATGTGCGATGATGCCTGGCTAATTTTTCTATTTTTAGTAGAAATGGGATCTTGTTCTTGCTCAGGCTGGTCTCGAACTTTTGACCTCGAGCAGTCCTCCTCCCTTGGCCTCCTGAAGTGCTAGGATTACAGGCATGAGCCACCGCACCAGGCCTATGGAGCTTAATTTTACTTCCCACATCACCAAGAAATTGGAGTGACCAACCCCAAATTAAAACCTCCACCTAAAAATTTACCCACAGCTACAGTTACCCCTGCAGCTGCAGCAGGAGATGTCTCAGTCCTCCTTCTGTGTCTTGATCCTGTCTTTCTTCAGCTACTCTAGGATTATCCTCTTTCTCCCATATATTTTTTCTGCCTGCTCTCTCCCCCAAATCCTTAAATATGCTCAAGTTTATGCCATATTTTAAAATAATAGCAAGATCACTATTGTCCTTGCCCTCTCCCTCACATCTTCCAAACCAAGGGGATCGGACTAAGAATCTTATTTCCTCTCCCTCCATTTGGTCCTCAACCCAGGGCAGCCTGGCTTCTCCCCAACCCCTGCATTGAAAGGCATTGCTAAAAGGTCTGATCCCTCCCAGTGGACAAAACCAAAGAGAATCCACTGGGCCTTACTAGACCTCAGTGTGCCCCTTGATGGTGTGGACAGTTTCTTCCAGAATCTCTCTCCCTTGCCTTGCATGGCACTAAGCTCTCTTGGTTCCCTTCATACTCCTGTCTCCAACTTTACTGGCTTTCTCCCTTTACCCATTTCTAAAACGGTGGCAATACTTACTTATGCCACAAGACCTAGTTCAGGTATTCCCTTTCCTGTGAAACCTGCCCCATTTCTCCTGCCTTCTCCCCGGACCAGTAGAGTTGATCATTCTGCCTCCTTCCCAACACCATCATAACCTATGCATAGAGCACTCACATACTGCATTGCAGTGATTTTTGTACCCCCTACTAGACACTGAACTGTCTGAAGTGAGGACTGTGTCTTTTATGCCTGTATCTCCCCTGCAGAGCACAGTGCTATATGTTGTTCTATTCTTGTCACGTGTAATAGATTGGGCAAGTGTTGTTTTTGTTGTCACAGTTATTAAAAGCACAGAGAGGTTAAGTGACTAGCCAAGAGTCTCTACTATGGGTTTAGGATCCTGGTCTCAAGTCCTGACACAGGACATATTCCATTAGGTGAGACTGCCTCTCTGCAACTGCTTCACATTTGGTTATTCTCCCCAAGGCTCATGGTCTGGACATACACTGAAAAATTTGTTGAGGACTTTGCACACTCCCGGTAGCTAAAATGAAGAGTAAAGGCAATGTTAGCCATTTGGCTATGGTAGAACAACTGTCCCATTGACAGGACTGGATGAAAGAATATGAAAGAACAGAAGACACTTCTCCCGTGACGGTCCAGGAAAGTGTCTTTTCCAGCTCAGAGTGCAGAACTCACCAGAGCATGGGCTTGGATTTAGATAGGTTTAGGTCCACATTCCAGCTCAGCTATTTATTAGACAAATATTTTTTGGCAAGATATATAACTTCTCTGAGCCTCCACTTCCACATTTGTGAAATGGATATAATAATAGTAACAGTAGTAACACAGATTCATGATTCTTCATTTATAATTCTGAAACTCAAAAAACTTGGTAAGTTTCAAGTTCTTTTTAAGTTTGACGCACATGCATTCAGTGACAAAATTTGACTGATGTTTATGGTCTTTGTGTCATGCGCTGTGAGTGTATATACGTGTTGCTACAGAAATATTGATGTGTTTGAATTAGAGTCTGCCCCAGGCTCACTGAGCGTGAGACATAATATACTGTTGTGCATGGTATTACCTTCCTAAAATCCTAAATATCCAAAATATTCTGAATTTTGAAACTCAGCTGGAGTCAAGCGTTTCCTATTAGGAGATTGTGGACCTGTCGTAGTAGTGGTCGCTCTTGGTTTAGTTATCATTAGCATGCACCATCTCCAGCCAATAACCAGTTGGTTAAAACAAATGAGAATCTGTAGCCTGAGAACAGAATGTGCACGGACACATGGTAGCTTTTGCAAACGCTAGAGAGACTGACATGTGGTGGAGGGGTTATTTATTTTGTAGGCTTCAAGGTCCAAATTTAGCAGGGATCAATGAATGAAAATTTCAGGGATAGAAATTGTTAGCTCAGTAGTAGGAAGCAGCATTTAATGGAAATGTCTAAAAATGGTGTGGGCTCTTTGCCAAGGTGGTGAGATCATTGTCTTTGAAGGTGTTCAAAGATTGGACGATCAGCTTTAGGGCTCTTCTTGAACATTATGGTATGGAGGGCGTTTGAACATAAAAAGCGGGTGGGAGTGAGGAGATGGCTTGAGAGGCCGTCACATAATCTTCATAGGTAAGGTGACATGATTCTGTGAATCCCACCCCCTCATCGCCCCATCCCAACACACCCGCAGGGGGCCGTGGGGCTGGTTCTGAGAGGCTGGGCTGTGACCTCCCTGTCTCCTCCAGGTGTCCGTCTGCCAGGAGATGGTTTCCGAGCTGCGCAGCATCATCCTGTGTCAGGACAGTATCCACCCCCGCCGGCGGCGCTCTGGGGCCCCGCCGCCCCGGCCCCCCGTCCCCGAGGAGAGGCGGCCCCGGGGCACGGCGACGCTCAGCAACGGCAAGCTGTGCGGGGCGGGCGAGCCGGACCAGCTGGCGCAGAGACTGGCCCAGGAGGCGGCCTTGGTGGCCCGCGGCTGCACGCACATCCGCGTCTGCCCCGAGTGCCGCCGCTTCCAGGGCCTGCGGGCGCGGCCGTCGCCCGCCCGCAGCGAGGAGAGCCTGGAGTGGGAGAAGACCACCAACAGCAGCGAGCCCGAGTAGCCCGGCGGCGACAGGACACGTGGAGGCCAGGTGGGGAGGCGGGAGGGGCCGGGCAGGCGCCGCTGTCCGCCGCGCGCCGGGACTTGTACAGCGGCGACACTTCTCTCCGGATTTTGGATCCAGTCACTTTACAAAAAGATCAAAGAGCCTGACGCCCCAGCCAGAGACAGCGCCCGGTTGGGGAGCGGGGTCCACCCAGAGACGTTGCACCCGAGTGGCAAAGGATTCGCCCTCTCGTGGGCACAAGGACCCATCTTCTCCCAGGGGGCCTTTTCCTCTCGCCAAAATAACACAGAATCTGGGGTGGGGGTCCCTGCCCAGGCAGGTCCAATGAATTGGTGGAATCATCGGTTGAATTTCCCCCTAGGAAGGGGCCATTGTACCGTCGGTCTAGTTCTTACAGAAAAAAAAAAAAATTAAACTCAACAGGGAAGTTTTTCTTTTCTGGATTTGTATATTTTTGTTAGTGTTCTTTTCTTTTCCCTTTTCTTTGCCATCTTCTCAGTTCTGATCATTTGCTCTGTGGTTTTTGGAGCGGAAGGCTGGGTTAGGGAATAGAAGTCTAAATAATCCCTGTTCCTCTCTCCAGAATTTTAGGATATGGAGTTGCCAATGCATCAGATTTCAGGTGCTGAACTCTCCTTTCTGTATGGTAATTGGGGGCCTGCCAGAGCTTAGGACAAGGATCTTGGGAAGAATCAGGTGGAGAGTCTCAAATAAAAGTCCATTAAATACTTTTTAAATGCCAAAAAGCAATTAACCCATAGTTTACTCAGAGAAATGCCTGGGATTTCAAGAGTTAATCTGTCTTTTCTTTAAACTGTTTATTATTTTATTTTTTTGACTTTCACTATTATTGAGTTTGATTTGATCTTTTGTGACTGTGGTCTCTGAAGAAAGACAGGAGAGGAGAACAGAATGCACAAATTATCCTGGGATTTGTTTCAGGAGCAGAAAGGGTAAATATAATTTTCCATACCATGGCCTTGACTTCTGTGGGAAAGTGCTGTTCACAGAGGAGGAAGGACAGGGCCACCCTGTTGGTATGGTGCATACTTTGTCAACTGCATCTCTTTTTAACCAAATTTAGTGGCTGCCTATGACCAGATCCCCAAGGCTATCATGGATTGGATAGTTTTTTGCTACTTAAATGTGAGATCTAGGTGTAAAAGTGTGTATGTACACGCACGTGTGTTTGTGTGTGTGTGTGTGTGTGTGTGTGTGTGTGTGTGTTCATTAAATGGAAAGACCTTAAGTAATCAAGAATTTACCAGGTTCCTGGGAGAGAGGTGGAGTCTCTTAGCCTAGTACGCAGGCCTGGGAACTAGGAACTCTTGAGTCCTAACCTCAGCTTGGGCAGTTGCCTCCCTTCGTGTGACTTTAGGTTAAGCATTTAACTTCTCTTCCATCCTCAAAATAGGAGTTACTGATGCTTTCCAGGTTATCAGATGCCTGCTAGTTACTGCTCTAAATGTGAGAAGTTTGCAAGGTCCAGAGCACACGGCTGATGGGAGGAGTGAGAATTCCCAGCAGCTGTTGGCCTTTGCCTGGCTTCACCACTTGAGAGTTTTCGTTTGCTGGTGGAAAACAAATTCTATGCAATTTCTGATTGTAAACTTAGAAAATTCAGAGGGAGAGAGAAACAAACAGCCAGCCACTACCACCTCCACCTTTACCAACGTTGCCACCATCTTAAATCAAATTGTCCTCACGTTGTTTCTGTTCTGAATGTACTAAAATAAAGACATCTTTGGAAGATGACAAACTTAATTCATGTTTTTGCTGGTTGGAGAGGTCAGCATCCTCTTCGTGCCAGGACAATTAGTTAGAGCTGCTATCCTGGGGGCCAAACGGTACCCTGATTATTCACATGAAGGATGCCAGTTTTGTCCTAAGCTGACCTCTTCTCTCTCATGAATTTGAATCCTTTTTCTTTTTTCTCTTTAACCATCAAATGGCAGTAAGCTGTGTGGGACACTTGTGTATTTTTTAAACCTTGCCTCAAGCCTCATGGAGAAACGTGGATTTGGTGGGAAGGGCACCCGAAGGTCAACTGACTGCAGACCCCAATGGTGCCATTCTGTTCCGACCCGCGGCTCCATCCCATGCTTCTGACAATGTGGCTCCTACTGTCAGATCACATTTGGGGCGGGAAGGGTTGTTTTTTTAAAAACTTGTTTTTATGAGCAGGATATCTTGATCAATAGCAAACTTTTTTTAATGGATTAGTGAAATAAATGTCCCCATGCATCATTTATAAAGTCTGTTTCTTTCACCGTGTGGCATAAAGATAAGACTGATGGCACTAGACAGTTTCTACTAGCTGCTGAGACCATCGCTGCACCTCGCTCAAGCTGGTAGTGAATCTGCAACCAGCTAGGACTCTTCCTTGGTTTGTCTCCACTTTTTATCTGTTGGTTGTTGGCTTTCTTTTCCATTCTGTATTTTCTATCTGACTCTGTATACTGTATAAAGCAGTTTTTTCTTGTCTGTTTATCTTTCTTCGACTGGAATTTACAATAAAACAGAAACAAACCCTGAGATGTTAGTGATGGATGAAAGCTGTTTGGATTTGGAAAGTGTGGTTCGGTGTGTCTAATATCCAGGTAGTAGACTTGAAAAGCAAATAAAAACATAAACCCACTTCATATCTTCCCCACCACCTGCCCTTGTCTTTCTCCCTCTCTCAACCTCCCTCCCCACTCCCCCACCCCCTGTGGCTGGCTCTTTGTTCAGATCCCAGAAAAGTCTAGTGGCTTCTTTCAATTTTCAGTCCTGGGAGTCTGAGCCAATCCCCACCCCCAAACCCCAAAACGGATACACATGTTAATGAAGTTCAGGATTCATGGGGTTTTGTCTTCCTAAATGCACTTTCACAGAATAGTCATCTATTGATACCTAGGGTAACTCTAGTCAGATATCACCCCAGATTCCACTGGGAGCTTGAAGATTACATCAATTAAAATATAATACTTTGCTTTATTTCTTTTAATTGCTTTGCAGGGCCCCAACCGTCACAAGATCTCTACCTCAGAACACAGGTGGGGTGTAAGTTGAGCATGTAGATGGCCGAAAATCTTTTGGCTTCCTCTAATCCACTGCTCATATGAGAATATTCATCCTGGGAACTTGCCAACCAGCCCTCTTATTGGTTAGGTGAGACTGAAATATCATGATAACCAATCCACCTGGGGCCACTCTGTGAAAGTTTATTAGTTTTGGATTCCAAGGAGTTTAATTTTCTTTTGGAATCCAAGGGGGACTTCCCCATGGTGTAGGAGTCAAATACAGGAGGCTGAAAAAGGGCTGGGCCATTTCAGAAGTGGCAGAGTGGTGGACCGAGGGAAGCCTGAGAGAACCATTTGTGGCCGTCCCACCAATAGGGTGTTCACAGCAAAGTAAAATAGTCTGGAAATGATAAGGGAGATTTGATTCCCGGACTGGTTGTCAGCTCTCTTGGTCCTAACAAAGAGGCCTGTTTGGAATATTCAGAGAAGGAATCCTTTCATAAAGATTTTGCTTAAAGCCCGTGCTTCCTATGGGGCCTTCTCAAAGAGGGAAATTACACCTTTAGTTGTCTTGAGCTATGAGTAATTCCCTCGCCTTTCAGTGGAGGTGACTTTCTCCATGGCCAAACAGAGTCCCCTCAGGGGCTGGCCACCTGGCTGTCCAGTGGTTTGCCTCAAAGACCCACCATGACATGCTTTCAAAAGACTTTTCCCATAGGAGAAAAAACCTGTAACCAGGTGTAACTTTTGTAGGAAAAAGAGCCTCCAGATCTCAGAACTAAAGTGGTCAACAACTGTGTTGTAATTTGAGAGCAATCAAGCAAGAAAAGCTCTGTCACTATTGTTAGAATATTTTCAGTCAACGTTTAACTTCATGCCCAATTTCCAAATCTGGGGAATGAATGAAAAAAATACAAATATTACCATAAAAAATAGCAGAACTAGTGCTGAGATCAAGAAAGAAAGAAGTCTACAAAGGCAATAAGATGGAAAACAACCTCTCTGACCATATATAGCAGAGAAGTTGAGGCTGCAAGAAGAGGCATAAAGAAATCGAGCATATAGTATGGCCGTATGTAAGCCAAGTGTATGTATGTAAATATTTCACTGGCTGGGATTTACTGAAGCATGTTGGGAAATCAGTGCATTGTGAGTCATGTAGCAACAGGAGGTTTGATCTTATGTACAGGTTAGACTAGGTACAGTCTGCAATACAGAGGATGGAGGTGAAATATGTCAGTGCAAAGATCCTCCTGCTAGAAATTAGCTAAAGAATCCTGCCCCCTCCAGTATTCCTTGTGCCCAATCTAATGTTGTCTCTGGGCTCTGTCAGGGAACAGGGACCAAAGGATCTCTCATCCTACTGGCACTTTTTCATAGATTGGTGAGTGAGCTGGAGAGGGTAATTTCCTTAGCACCTAGCACCACATTAGATTCTGCAGGAAATAATGAAGAAGTAGAAGCAACAATCTGCACTCTGCCTGGGAGGATAAAATTTACCTGTAAGAAACAGTGAAAAAAAAAAACCCACAAAAATAACAAAGTGCTGGAGAATATGGTTTGGAATATTAACCAGGTTGAAACTCAGACGGGCTCAAGATTCTATTAATAGGTAGTTAAGAGAGCAAAGGAAGGCTTAGTATAGGAAGCAGGACTATTTGTGTCTTTGGGTTGCGTTTTTTCTTTTTTTTTTTGATGTCTAGAAAAACAAGATTTTGCTTATCACCTTTGGAGTGAAATATGGTTAATTCATGTTGATGAATTCAGCACTCCTCTGATAAAAGATGGTTTGTTGTTGCTGTTGTTTCGTTTTTCACCCACAGCACTCCTTTTGAGGAATTCTGGCTCTCATATGATGCTTCTTCCTGTTTGCTGCCAACACTATAGAAATCCCCACTACTGTCTCATCCCTGGGCTTCTTTAAAGTTGTATTAGCAGAATTAGCTGCAGACACAAACAGCCTCGCCCTGCAGAATACAGAGAGGCTAACTGAAGGGAGCAATGAAACTGAAGTGGATTGTGAGCTCTTTTTAGAAAAAGGATCAAAGAGTTTAAGAATTAGAGGGAAGGGGCATGAATACAGAACTGAAGGTGTGGGGCCAATGTGAAAATTAATACAGAACCAAATGCCTAAATTTCTGGTTTTCCAATGTACGGGAACATTTACAACTGTCTTCTTCCTTTTCAGTCCATTACCCCATCCTGTTATCCATAGCACAAGGAATCTGCTTGGGAAGTTATTCTACTTGGATTGTTCTGATTGCATTCTTAGTAGCTTTTCCATTAAAAATAACAGAATGTTCCATTTCTACATCATCTGTAATCCCAGAGCACCAAGTGGGCTGGAAAAGCATTTTAAATCACTAAAACTCGGTCAAACATGAAGGTCAAAGGAGAGAAATGACAGGCAGGTAAACAGTACAGGCTGGCATTACCAAGAAAACATGCAGCCCCACAAGCTCAAATGGACAGGACTTTAAAACTAGCTTAAAAAGGATAAGATGGGAAATAGCTCTGTATAGAGATTTATTTTTCCTTGCTGCTTTTTCTCGTTTTTATATAAACTAAACTGGTGTGTGTGTGGGGGGTGCATATGTGTGAGCAGTTTAGCACAGACCTGCAGCCTCCTGTCTATATGTGTGGTGTGTGTGAGAGAGAGGGTGTGGGGGGTGTGTGTATGTGTGTTGCAGTTTAGGACAGACCCGCAGGTTCCTGAGACACATTCCATTATCACGGCAGCCTTTCTCTGTGCTTCTACGTAACATTGCTGGGCTTAGTCTTCTGGCTTTCAGTGGCTTAGTTCTCACTGAATGGTCTTTGATGTAATTTATTTCTAAGCTGAACTTATATGTAGATGCATGAGGTAAACGATGTTTTTCCCCATTCCCAGTTGAGCAGTAAGATGCCTGAGCTGACTTCTTAAAACCTGTTCCCTCTCTATCCCTATTAGCCACAAAACAAAGCTCCCTTGGCATTAATAAGCAACTGAAATGTTGTGCTGATAGTGTGACTGAGCATAGCCAGTGGGAAGGGCAACACGGCTCACTTTCACTTATACTCCATACTTACCAATAGCCCCGTCCATTTTAGGCAGAAAACAATTTTCAAAAACGGTCAATGAAATCATTAAAATTTGAGTGGTTAGATTGACTAATAAAGTACAGAACTCAGAAACATCCTTATTCAGCTGGCCTATCATTTGTTCCAAATAAAACAGCAGATTGCTGAGGCTGCCCTTATTTTCAGAGGACTTAAGGCTCTCCCAGCCCTGGCCCCCGCTCATCTTTCCACCCTCTCCTGACGCTTTCCTCACTTCCCTTCCACCCATACTGCAGTCAGACTGCCCCCCTTAAGCCTCTGTTTTTGTCCTATTTATCCCATGCCTTTCTTCTAGGTCTTTGTTCCGGCAGTTCCCCCTCCTAGAATGTCCTTTGCAACTTCCTGTGAAGTCTTCATTGATCCTCATCACCAACAGCGCAAGGGATAACCACCCCCTCTCCTGAACATCCCCAGCCTCTCTTTATGGCCCTCATCACTCCCTCCACTGGATTACATGTGACACGAGTGCTGGCCACCTTCCTCCTGCCTACCAAAGTAAG
The DNA here is from genome assembly GCF_020740605.2 of Lemur catta. Classification (NCBI taxonomy): domain Eukaryota; kingdom Metazoa; phylum Chordata; class Mammalia; order Primates; family Lemuridae; genus Lemur; species Lemur catta. The sequence continues at coordinate 19,567,534 of NC_059134.1, read as the reverse complement.
GCCTTCAAAGTGCAGAGGAAATGGTTTTTTCATCTTTTATCTTGCACAGTGTGTAGGATGCCTGGCACCTATTTCGTTCCCATGAATGAATGCATGAATGAATGAGAAAATTCAACCGAGAGCAAATGTGCATAAAAATGCTGCAGGTGTGAAACTGAGTGGCAGGGATATGCAAATATACCCTTGATTTAAAGCAACCGTGCAAAGAACAACTTAATAATTTATACCAGGCAAAAATATGGCTTCATTTATTTTACTGGGCCTGAACCTAGTGGGAGAGAGAAAGTTGATAATATATATAGACTGGTAGAGAGTTAGCTCCAATGGGTAGGTATGAGGGAATGTTTTCTTCCAGCTGTCTCCATGCCTTCTGTACAGGTTAGAAGAATTCAGCCTCCCGACTCCCACGCCAGCTTTGGAAAAATCAATCAGCCTTCTCCCTTCTCTCTTCACTACCCTCAAAAAGTGATTTCTGCTCCAAAATAAAATTACCAAATTGTCGTTCCTTGGCATCCATTTCAATGTAAGTCCAGCAAAGTGGTACTTGGCTCAGAACAAATGCAGTCTTTACCAAAATAATCCAAATCAGTTTCCTCCTTACTTGCCAGAAAAACAGACACATTTCTCCTTGGAAATTTGGTTTGTTTTTAGAATGTGAAAACATCATCATGGTTTGAAGGGCAACAAATTATAGCTCTAACATTTAGAGTGATTACTGTACTGGGAAGTCTGGCCAGTTTTGACAAGTTTAGAAGGATGCTGCTATTTTCCTAAGTGTTAGTATTTAGATCAAAGAAAAAGAAGAGGCACTAAGGGAAGGAACCAGCATTTCTTCAGTATTGCCAACTTGCCAGAAATATTTGTTTATTTAATCCTTGCAATAGCCCCATGAGTTAAATCTTGTTATTTTCAGGAAAGAAAACGAAGGCTTCTGGAAGGGAAATAACATGCCCAAAGTTCCACTGCCAGTGGAAAGGCAAAGCTGGAAGATGAAGGACAAAGATTCAAACCCAGTTCTGTTTCCATTGCCAGGTTATCTTCCATTGCATCACGTCACCTGATCCTGGGGGGGTTTGTTCTACAAAGGATAGAACCCAGGCACAGCACTACATATACTTGATTTTTACTAGCTAGGACTCTTACCTTTTTTATTGAAGCAGACAAATCACTTTGATTCTATAATTTTGTTCATTCCTAATATTTTACATTACTTTTTGAAACAACCTGCTTCCATAAATGCTCAGAAACCATCAGAGATGCTAAGTATAGTACTTCAGATATGGAATTTTACTAGAAGAAGAGTTTTTATTAGGTTCTCTGACAATGTTTCTTATTACTAATAGCAATGAGGGTTTATAGTTTTAGTGTAGCACACGTCAACTAACCAGAACAGTCATTTAGTTGATATAAGATTTCAGTTGCTCAGATTTTTCTTCCAGAGGAAAAAAGTCCTGTTCAGTGATCTGAGATAACAATTTAACAGGAAAATTATATATAAGGCCCTTAGAGATCTACAAGTTTGCCACCTAGACTTGTAAATCTGGAATGGTCCTCTAGCAGTCAGTTGCTCTGTTTTATTAATAGTTCATTCCCTACCATTAGGACCACACCCAAGTCATTGTGACTAAAAAGGCAACTCTACCAATTCAAATCTATAAACCTTTATTAAATGCTAAGTTTGTATTGGTGGGGAGGGCAAGAGGTTTGTGGGTATGGCTGAAGGATACAAAGATAGATGAAATCATGTGGAAAAGGCAGTAGACTGTCCCGTGTAGTCCCTGGAACAAATAGTGCACATTTCTGAGATTCAGAATACAGATGAATAAAAGGAAGAACTTTTAAACAAAGCAATGAGTTACCTATCACAGTAAGTATGTGAGTTAATGCTCTCAGAGGTACTTCAGTAAATTAAGAATATCAGAGAGGATTCTTACATTTTGTGGGGAGTCAGGCTAGATGACTTATGATGATGATGATTAAATAGAGTGATATAAGAATAATAGTAATAGCAGCTATCTTTTATTGAGTACTTAATTGCCAGACAATGTGCTCTGTGTTTTATATATCTTATTTTTATATTCCCAACAGGTAGCTTTATTTTCCTCATGTTACAGAAAAGGAAACTATTTTACTTGAGAAGTCAGTGGTGGAACTAGGATTTGAACACAGCTGCGTGGCTCCAAAATCTTTACTATTTATTTTTAGTAAAAGTCCTTTTCAATCCAACCTTGAGATTCTATGCTTATCAGGCATGGGCCCTGCCTTCAGATTAGCATTTAAAAGAGGAGGCAAACTATAATGCAAGGGGGAAATGATATATAACACAAAAATATTATTATCTTACTAAAGAGATTTATACTATACAGTTACAAAATGATAGAAGAAATTGATTTAATAATGAAAAGTATGACTACAAAAGGCATAACAGGAAATTATATAATCAACTAACAAACTTTATATTCACAAGTATTTATTATTATATAGTAAAAAAAGAAAAGTGTTCCTTCAACACCCAGCATATAGCTGAAGGCTGTCTTCAAAGTACCCAGCCATTGTTAATATAGGAGAATGGTTACATGGCTGGATCCTTTCCCAACATCCCTCATACATCTCTATCCTAGATACCGAAGGATACAGAAAACAAGGCACTTAAAACTGAAGGAACTCACTTTCTGGAGCACCCGTTTGTCTGTGAATCTTAATGTGGTTTTGTGACATCTCTGTCATAGTATTAGTACTTAATTCACACTTTAAGGTTTATTTTTCCCTATTAATAAACACTCATATATTATAGAAAATTTGGAAAATCCAAAAAGTGAAAGAAAAAACCTCCAAATATCAGTACCTAAAAACACTATTAAAGTTTTGTTTTCTAGCCATTTTTATGTGTTTTTGAATCACTATGTTCTTACCATAGGCTACTGCACTATTATTTAACTTCCTCTCCATACACATCAAGATTGTGAGCTACTGGGAGGCGGAAGTTAGGTAGCAGCCTTCTCTGGAGTCCTTGGAGCACCAAAAAATAAGCCTTGCACAACGCTCTAAGCGTAGTAGGTGCTGGAATAATGTATGGATTGATTGTTGACTCATTTATCAACAAAAACTATAAAAAAAGGTTCTTTCCCATGAGGCATTTAGAATCTGATTTGAAAGTCAAGTCTAACTGCACAAAGCACGCTAACTTGGCAATGTATGGATTAAAATGCTAAACAGGTAATTGCAGGATACCCTAAAGAAAGAAGTGGTATGTGGTGAGGAAAGATGGCCTGGAACATACCTGAAGAATTTGAGATGATTTTTTCCTAACCACCCAATAAGGCCCCAGTAGAAATGGGTTAGTCTGTCTCAAGCCAGTTCCCATTCTTCCACCCGGTGCCAAGCGGTCTCTCCGCTGACTGTCTCAGAGGACCCACTGTATTCTGTACAAGCAAAGGAAACCAGAGCTCTCTCTTCACAAGGGAAATTACCCAGCTAGTGTTTCCTCCCAGCTCTGGGACAAGGAGGGAATTCTAGGCTACACAGTCATGCTGTGGATATCTTTCTCCAGCGGTAAACTTACTAGAAAAGGGTTTTAAAACTTTTTATAGTTCTCTCTCTTTTAAGTTGAAGTCTGCTCATGTGGAAGTGCTGAAACAGTACTCTCTACTGCCTAGTTATCTGATGATTGTGGCCTCAGGGCCCCCATTGTACAACTTGTGTTGAAGCATACTGGAGCTGGGTAACTTGTCTCGGCTCTTTTGGGCAGCAAGTGAGTGACACTCCAGGGGCCAGGGGCTTCTCAGATGGCCTGCATTCAATCAACAGTGCCCAGCTTGCTAATCAATAGTGCCATAGCAATCAGGTGGATGCAAGCAGGGCTGGATTTGAAGGATTTTCAAGTAATCCTATGGGAGAATTACCCTGAGTGTAAAGAAATGTACAATATCAAGCCACATTTGGCATGCTCCAGCTACGGTAGTGGCAGTTTGTCTGACGACATGTCCGCCCCTTTAACAGCTCTTTTAATTTCAGATGAAATGAAAATTCCCTTCTTAGTAGTCATTAAGGCTCCAACTTTATTTCTCATTATTAAACCATGAAGTTGGCCAAAACATTTAAATTAAGCAAAATGAAGAGATTTATGAGCAAACTGGAGTCTAGGTTAAAAAAAAAAAAACAAAAAAACGAAGCCTAATCTCTAAAGATTAAGAAAGGCACAATAACCAAATTATTGGGGGGAAAAAAAGCAAATCTCAGGGTAAACAGGAGGAAACGTTCTTTTTCTTATTTTTCCCAAAGAACTAGCTCTTTAAAATTGAGTTTTTAGATGCTAATTTCATGCTTGGTAATACCCACATGATTTGAGAAATGTTGGACTAAGACTTCAATGGTATTTTAGTCTTCGTGTAGAACTAGAGACGTATGTCAGATTGATAGCTCCGAGCAGCCGACAGCCTCCTGTGTCGAAAGAACACTGTGATGAGAGCAGCGTGAATTATTTCAGATCCCTCTTGCCCTAAAGACAGAACCCTGCTATGTGGCCAGCTAGAGGGTCAGAGATTAAACTTGTTTGATCTTCAGCTTCTCCACTGAGACTGTCATGCCAGAGGGAAGGATGTTTCCAGCTAGCTGAGTGTCCATGGGTGACGGACAAGGCGAAGACCCCATTCGAATTCCTTATCAGAGGCTGACTTCTTCCTGGAGAAGAAAGCTGTTGCAGGGGCAGATTTGAAATGGGAACTGAGAGATGAAAGGTTCCATAGTCAGCCACCAAAGCCACCAGCCATGGAAGGCATTTTAATTTGAGACCGAAGAGCATCAAGGATATTCATAATCTCATCTGTAGGTCCTAAGTCTCTTTTAGTTGTGAGGAGAGGCAGTTGCCTATGGGCAGGTGAGGACATCAGTTGTTCCTGGGGGCTTTCGAGAAAAATCCATTCACTTCAAATGGAACACCAATGCGTGCCCTGAAGTGTGATCTGGAGGTTAGTGTTAATTATTGAAAATTTCTACTGTCCCCAAACACTGCATCTCCCCACACACCTGGTGTGGTACCTGAAGTTGCCATCAGTAGAGTGATTTCTTGGGTTAAGGAGGTTTATTACTGAGTTAACCATTATAAGTCAGTTGTTACCTGATTGCAGAGACAATGTGACAAGAGAGAGGTCAACTTTTTATGAAGGTCACACAATGCCTAGTGCCAGAAGACCTGACCCAAGGATCCTGGGGGCTGGAGGCTGTGGAGGCACCAGGTACTGTGGGAAGGCAAGGCAGCAGGGTGGGATGGAAGGGAACTAACATTCCTTTCATGTCTATTGCGTTCCAGGCATAAACTAGGTGCTTTTACATAAGTTATCATATTAATTCTTTGTGATTAACTCTCCAAAGTCATCTTATTAATCTCATTTTAGAGCTGAAGAGTTGGAGGCTCAGGGAGTTCAAATACTTTGGTCAAGTTCACCAACTTCTCCCAGCATGGATTTGAGATCCAGTCTGCCAAGCTTCAAAGATCCTGTTCTTTCTGCAACACCACATTGAAATGTGGAGATGAAGGACTAAGCAAGCGGCTTGCTTCAAAGTTGAGTCAGCCAGGACTCATTCTGCCACCATGGCCTATGTGGGAAAGTGTAAGTATAAGAACCCCCAATCTCCCTTAATACAATCTGCCAAGATTGGAACACAGGTAGAATCTACATGGGAGTGGGAGGCTGGATTTGATAACCAGATTCCCCTCAAGACTCATCTTCCCTTTGGAATCTTGTCACAAATCACTGTTGCCATCTTTGTTTCTCGGGCCATGTTTGCTCATTCATAAGTGGGACTCAGGTGGATTTAAGACTTTTTCCTTAATTCTCTGTAGCAGAGCTGCAACAGGCTGAAATGGTAAGGCAAGACTTAACCAAAAGGCTCAGGGATAACAAAGGGAAAATAAACACAGGAAAAGGTACCTAACTGGGCTCGAGAGTGGTGACTGCTCTCCAGAGCATGGCCCATCCTCACAGGGCCCCCTAACAGTCACCTCCCTGCCTAGCTCCCAGCCTGCTTCTATGTGGCAAAGGCTAAAGCCCCATTGCAAGGAACTGGGAACATCTTAAAGCATGTTTATGTTCCTGGAAGTTCAGGACACCGTCTGAAGTCAGCCATCAAATTCCTAAGCAACTTTTTTGTCTATGCAGATGAGTGCCAGTTTTGATTTATTTATTTTTAAATAACATCAAATTTGTAACCCAATATGAACAGGAAAAGGTATGTAGCATAGAAAAAGAGAAAGAGCTTTTTATGATTTGTTAAAATATGAATACCAGTAACTCATTTTCATTTTAACTACAAGTGTTCAAATCACTGGTAGTAACTGATCTACTTTACCATAGTCATTGGAACCTCACTGAATAAATTCTTCTCAGGAATTATCATGTAGAACAAGACTGTGTTCTCACACACCTACCAAGTCACCTTTTTTCCAACACTTGAAGACCTTCAAAACAATGATGCAATGATATTTCATATCCATCAGATAGACAAGATAAATAAATAAAAATCTGATAGTACCAAGAGCTGGTAATGATGTGGGATATAGGAAATTCTCATGTATCCACTTCTGGCAGCACTGTAAGCTGGAGAGCAACTTGATAGTATCTAGTAAAGATAAAGTGGGGACTTCTCTATGAACCTTCAATTCCATATCTTGACAGATACTCTAGAAAAATTCTTGCAAATGTTCACAAGTATGCATGCACAAGTATATTTACTGCAGTAGTTTATTACAGCAAAACATACAAAAACAAAACAAAACACCCTGGAAACAATTTAAAGGTATATCAATAAAGGGATGGATTGTTAAAACTGTGATTTAATTAATGCAATGTAACAATTCGCAGTAGTAAAAGTGAATGAACCAGCTCTACATAGTTCCATATGGACAAGTCTTTACAATATAAAGATTTAGTAAGAACGCCAGAAGCTCAGGTGAACTAAGCTGTCACTCAAGTTTAATCTTTGACCAGGAAAAACACTTGCTCAACCATTCTTTCAAAGCAGTGTTCTTAATTATATAGACATGGCCTCAGTTAGGTATTTTAGGAGGCTGAACTATTGATTTTATGCCAGCAAAAAAAGCTTTTCCTTAAGAGTCTCATGATTTGGGTGCATCTGTAACAAATGGAGAGAGCCACTTGTACCAGCACTGATGAATAGAAACAGATGCAAGCAGGAAAACAAACCAAAAAGCAACTCCCTATCCCAAATGCATAAAAGGAACAGTAACCTAGTTACAGGAATGCAGATATGTGGTTTTTAATGAGAATGTCTTGGTCAATAGAAATCTGCACTAGATTATTTAAGAACTCAGATTGCACTGTTGTTACCAACAGAGTAAAAGGATAGAGAAGTGTTCTGTTTTTTCCTCTACTAGAGTATTAAATCTACTTGGGATCAACAGACTAGTTTTTTTCCCCAAGTAATTTTTAGTCCTATGTGGATTTGGAAGGAAGTCATCTAAAATAAGAAAGTGATTGCAAGAGATGGGGGGGAGGGAGTCTGTTAATTAAATTATAGAAATATAGAGGTAGCATGGTACAGTGGAAAGTCAGAATGGAGTCCATTCTGGCTCTGCCACCCACTGGTGGTGCTTTGGGCAATTCATTTAATGGCTCTAATCTCCAATTGAGAAATAAAATAAAATAGAACCTCTTGCAATGTTGCTGGGAGAATTTACATATGCAAAGTACACACATACAGGGCTTGCTAAATAAAAAGGGCCCAAGAAATGGTAGAGATTGTGATGATGATGATTACTCTTTTCCAGGCTGTTATTAGCTACATCCTTTTCCTAATATTTATGGTATGACAGGAAAGGAACAGAAAACTATGCAAACTGATCAAAAGTTGTCTATAAAGCATTTAGTGGCAAAATGGAACTTCTTGCACTCAGAAGATAACTGGCCAGTCTATTTTGTTAATATAATCTTTTCTGGTTTCAATTTACTGTATTGTTTGCATATTGATCGTCAGAGAGCTGCTCATATGGGCTACATTACACTGAACCCCTGCAGAATCATTCTTATGGAATTACCCTTTGGTGAGATGCTATTAGTCGAGAGGAAGCCCGGTGGAACTCACTGGCCCTGCTGCAAGGAACGTTTTTGACTGTGAGGCTCACCGCATCATACAGTGTCCATCCCCAGGTCTCTTGGGAAAAATGCCTATCTGATCTTGGAGCTGAAAATAGCTAAAAATCCCTTGAGCAACTGGTTTTATCTTACAGATACTGGGAACTGACAAGGTTCTTTTCCTTTTTTGAATCAATATCTAGAGAGCTAAATTTGAAGTCCATCTGTAAAATGTGTATGTCATCACCGCGTGCATTTTTTAACCTTCACTCTGGCGTCCTTTTTGTTCCCGTCCTTGTTTTTTTCTTGTCCTTTCATCCTACTTTTAGCTAGAAAAATCACACATACATAGATGCACAGATACATACACCTACATCTACACAATATAGTCCTCCATAATAATCTTTAAAAGGAATTATGCAAAATGTTGTCACTCTGGGTGGCCTCAGAATAGAATAATAAAGCAGACCAGTCTAAAGTTTTGTTTCTTCCATAAATGCAGCTCTTAAAAAGGCAGTTAAGTTGTTAACTCTCATCTAGATCCTAAATAAGTGTTCTTCCCAACACATCATTTATAATATACTGTTGCAACTCAGGAATTGAGGTATTAAAGTGCTGCTTGAGACATGCTGGGAAAACTCTGGAAAATAGCTTGCTAAAAGAAAAACAGTTCAAGAAAGCAATTTTATGTTCTATTTTCCTGGTGGGATACTATCTGGGATGGGGTAGCACTGTTTATGTGTAAGCAAAAATCCATTCTGTATGCTGCATAAAAAGACATTATGCTATGTTGCATAATGTCTCCAATCTGAGACATTAAACAGTAGCCCTCAGGAGGTAATTTATGCGGCAGAGAGTCAAGGCCTCATACTTTTTCAGTCATTGTCATCTTTATGCATGAAGGACCACCACGGCACTCTTTGCCTTCCTTTTGCTCTCTAGTGTGTCTGCTTTTTTTTTTTTTAAATATATATATTAAACTTTGCCCTGAGTTCAAGGGTACATCTTAACTCACTCAAATTATGTCCCTTGTCCCTGACTGAGAGGGGTGCACATAATTCAGCACCATGCCCGAGAGTGAGGTGAAGGGCCTCCGTTCTGAACCTGTGCAGTTCCCTCTTTCAGGAAGGGCACACCAATACCCCCCTTCCCAGGGACTGCTGCACTTTATAATTCTTTTGCTAATTCTGTCAAAGTTTGCTTTTTACAGTTCTTTGTAGGCCAAATCCTGGCGAGGTGCTATAAAGATGGATGCAATTTCATGAGGAAAGAGTGCTAATTTTTTAGCCTAAAAGAAAGGTGAGGAGAGGTCTTTTCTTTCACACCTTCATTTTACTCAAAATGCTGAATCAACTTTCTTTTTAAATTGTGCAATTAATGAAGAAAAAGGGAGAGCATGGTCTTGTGAAGGAGCGATCTATAGAGAAGTTTCTCAGGAACTTGTAGGAACAGGATCACCTGCCATAAAATAGGACACTGTGGACCCCATTCCTTCCCTGAAAAAGATCTGGCATGTGGCTTGTGCCTGATTCCTTTCGGGACACATTGCCCCCATGATGGTCATACCCTCATGGTTAACACACTGGCTCTGGACTCAGGCTCCTGTATTCAAATCCCAACCCTACCACCTTATATGGTGTGCTTTCAACAAATTGCTGCACTTACGTTCATTAAGCCTCATTTTCCTCAGCTATAAAATGGGAATGACACTAACAGTGCCTATCTAAGTGCTTTACAGAGATTGTGTTGTTTAATCCTTATGACCATCCTAGAGGTAGCTACTCTTATTGTGCTCAGTGTGCTTTAATTCCAGTATATTCTTACCCTACTCTCAGCAAGAACACCAACTTCTCATATCATCAGACTCCCAGCAACCTGGTCCAGAGTTTCTCAAGTGGGCAAACATATTGACCTTTCTCCTACTTGTTTGTTCATTAAACACATTTTTTATAGAGTGCTTATCTGTGCCAGGTATCTACAGAGTTAGAGATAAGTATATTTTGGAAGTAGCATTTGGCAGAGTCAAAAATGAATTTCCCGTTAATAATTGGTGTGGAAAGTCAAACTGTTTACTAAAATGGGGAAGACTAGATTGGGAGCGGATGACGGGAGGGGAATGGGAGTTCTCACTGGGGCATGTTAGATTCGATTGAGATGTTTATGGACTACTTAAATGGAAATATTAAATAGGTAGTTGGCTTTGCAAGTCTGGTGGCCCAGAGACGTCCAGGCTGATGATGTAGAATTCATCAACATGAAGATGTTGTTTAAAAACAGGGAACTATATGGCAAGACCTAGGGAGAAACTAGACAGAGGAAAGAGAAGAAGAGGCCTTAGAACTGAACCCTAAGCAACTCTTACATTTGGAGGTGGGACACAGGAGGATGAACTAGTCAAGCAGACTAAGAAGCAGCATTCAGTACGAAAGAGGAAAACCAGAAGCAAATGCTGTCTCAGAGGCCAAAAAGAAGGGAGGAGTTAATGCCACTATGAACTTAGAGTGAAAACAGAGACGTCTCCACTGGCAATCCTTACAAAACGGTTTCCGTGGAGAGTGGCAGAAAGAGAATCCAGATTGGAGAAAACTGAAGAGTGAATAGTGACAGAAGCCGCAGAGATAGCATGTGTAGTGACAATTTTACAAAAATTTTGTTGAGAAAGGAGCATAAAAATAGAACCATAGGGAAAGGGATATAGAATGTGAAGTCAAGAAGAAGGGAAATACCAGAGTGTGTTTATGCCGTGATGAGAATACTCTAGTAGCAAGGAAGAGATGGTGACGCAGGAAAGGAAGGGGAAAGTCAAAGGGTGGGAATCCTTGAGTGGGTGAGAGCAGGAAAATTCCAGAACACAGATGGTGAAACTGGCCTTTGACAGGGGAAAGGACACATCCTCCCTTTTAGCGGGAGGAGAGATGGGGGCAGGTGCAAGTCACTTTTAGGGAAGGAGTAGGAAGATAAGTAAGTTCACACTGCTGGTGTTTATTTTTCCTAATTAAGTCTAAAGTCAGCTCAGCAGGAAAGGAGATGAGGAATATAGGAAGTTTGAGGAGAAAGAAAGTCATCTTAAGGAATGCAGGAAATTAGAAAATAACTCAGTAAGAAGGGTGAGTAGTACCAAGTGCCTGTTTATAGTTAGAGGTGAAGTTAAAATGCAGCCAGTGAGCTCGGTTATGTGACCCTCCCTGGCAGTGTTCAGCTCCTCTAGTACTAGAACAGTTAGGTTTATCTGGGGGTTTGCCAGTCAAGATGCACAAAGAAAAAAGAGGGCACTTCAGCTGAGGATATTTGCAAGGGAGTGAGTATATCACTGGACCAGGGCATCTAAATTGTATAGCACCTACTACATACAGTGAGTGGTACATAATAGACAGTGATGAACTACTGAATACCATACATCTCCCCAACATGACTTCCATAATTCATTTATAGGTCATCAACAAGGGTGAAAAGTAGAAGTCTTGTTGACTGTAGACTTTGGACAGGAACCTAGGTTCTGTAAATTCTTGACTCTTGTCCTGCCATAGCCATATAACCAATCCTTTTCTTCCCCTTCCCCATTATGGTATTTGCTGTACACATATGTCAAATATATATACATATATATGTATATATATACACACACGTGCCAGAGACAATGACATTCTTCACTTTTGTGAGGCCTCTGCCTTAAACCTTTTCCTTGAGGAATCTGGGATTTAATGTGGGTCACGTATATAAAAAGTTACTTGTCAAAAGCTATAATAGAGGAATGTGTGAAATACTTGTGAGCATCATGGAAGAAACAATTTGATTTTGTCTAGTAGGTGGGGATGTCTTCACAGAGAAATTGGCATATGAGCTCTGACTTAAAAGACAAAAGGTTTCATTTAGGTCTTGATGTTCAATAGCAACTCACTTAAGAGAAGAGAAAGAACTTATACTAATAACTAACATTTATTGAATGTTTACTATGTGCCAGGCACTAAGAACTTTACATGCTTTAGCCATTCAATCTGCGGATAGGTTCTATTTGTATCTCTATTTTTCTGGTGCAGATTAGAGACGTTGATAACTCTGCTATAAAGTGGTCCATATGGGACTCAAACCCAGGTGTTAGGAAGAAGGAAGGGCACCAGCAAAGGCTACAGAGAATGTGCAAATGCATGCGATGCCCATGTAAGGGGAGCACACAAGGGGCTGGGGGTGTGGGAAAGGGGTAGGGAGATGAATAGAGGAGCATGGCACGGCAGGGGTAGGAGAAACAATGGCAGGTGAGCCAGGAAAGCCAATTCCAGTCCAACTGTGAGTGGGTTCAGACATCTGTTGTAGTGCAATAAACTCCCCCAAACTTAGCTTGCATAAAACACCCTTTTATTATGCTTATTAATGTGGTGAGTCAGGAATTCAGAAAGGACACAGTGGGGTGGCTTGTCTCTGCTATGTAATATCTGAAGCCTCTGCTGGAAATACTCAAAGGCTGGGGGTGGCTCAATGCTGGGGGCTGAAAACATGTGCAGGCTCATTTTATCCTACATCTGGTTGTTGATGTTAGCTGTTGCGTGAGACCTTAGCCAGGGTTGTTGGCCAGGGTTGTTGGCACCCCTTCACATCACCTCTCCATGTGACTACATGGGCTTCCCTACAGCATGGTGGCTGAGTTCTAAGCACAAGTGCCCCAAGAAAGTAAGGCAGTACTACATGGAATTTTACTCCATGGACTGAATCAGTACAAAGTCCCATCCAGGTTCAAGAGGAGAGGACGTAGATCCCACCACTCAGTGGAAGGAGTATCAAAGAATCTATGGACATATTCTAAAACTACCAGAGTCAGTGAATGAGGTCTTTAAACAAGGGAAAATCGTTAATGTAATGGAGAACTGATCTACCAGCACTGGGGTGACATCTATTGTTATACAACTTCTCCATGTAAAATGTATCAAATAGTATAATACTATCTGCTCTTCCAGAGTCCCTCCTGACCCTTTCTTTTTCTCATTTCCTTTTCCCTTTCAGTAGTCTACTTTATTTCCTTCGTGCATAACTTTATGTGAGAAGAGCCGAGTTTTAAAAAGTCATATGTAAGTACCTTGAAAATTTATAGAGAAAAATAGCTATAAAATTCTAACATATAAATAATGAAATAACATATAACAGGAGAATTTTATATTAGAGAAGGTGACCTTCCCAGTGCCTCAATAGTTGGCTGAATCTTTTAGATTAACACTGTCTATAATATTTTTAATTGCACTCAGTGTTATTTCAAAATTGGTACAATTTTTTAAAATGACATATTCAAAGAGCTCCATAGAAACACCTAAGGTAAGTGAACAGCTAAACCTTGCAAGACAGATGGATACCTATGAGCAGTATTTAATCTTAGTGGCAAGCCAGGCTTACCTATGACAGGTTCCTGGCTTGGAAGCAGCCCTTACTGTGCTACAACCTTGTGAACTAAGTGTTTACCGAGAGTGGAGAAAAACAGGATAGCCAAGCAGCTGCCTTAGTATCAGCCATTGTTTAAAACATTCCTATGAACACTTTGTTAGATGTTTCCATGCATCTTCAGTTGGACCTACAAATGGTTCTTTTAAAGTGTAACTCAATAATAAAATCCCTAGTTCAATTATGTTCTAATATTATTCATTCACTCATTTATTCAACAATTATGTTTTACCAACAACCATGTTCAAGTACTGAGCTAGTCACTGAATGTTATTAGCAAACTACAGATCTGGAATTATATCATTTTTAGAAAGATTCCCCTTTTAAATGATTAATCTTTACTTACTAAATAAAAATACCTTGAGTTCACATAAAATTTACCTTTAGAAGCTAGATGAGTAAGTACATGAAAAGCTAAGAACAATGTATGTTTAGTTACTGTTATTATGAAGCCCAAAATGCTCACTAAAATTCTCTCAAGTTACCCATATCCATTCTCACTATATTTCTTGAGTGGGGTCAGAGATTGGTAAAAATAGCAAAAAAGAAGGAGGAGTAGACATTAATTGTCAACTTCCATTTCTACTATGGAGAACTAGATAATATTAACTAGGCCTCCTTTTGAAGACAACTAAAAAGTGGACAAATATTTTTTAAAATCTGCTTATAGGTATATCAGATAACTAATAAGGCAGTGGAAAGAGCCAAGATTCACGGGAATATGAAAAATCAGAAAGGCACTGACGCTGTTTTCCTCTGGTAGTATCTGCTGATTCAAGAAGAGATGACTGAGAGGCTTATAAGCTGAGCAGTGCTTTTGACAGTCTCATGGGAGGGGGAAGACAAAACTGGAGACAAAAAATTGTCCAAGGCCTGAAAAGGAAGGCCCTGATAACTCACCATATTTTGGTTACATTTTTAAAGGGCTACTTCTTAGAAGGAAGAATGAACTGGAAGGAAATGAATTCACAAATATTTTGAATCCAAATTCAAATAAAGTCTGAAATTGGATTAAGGTATTTAGAGATGATTTGTGTTCCTAATTGCCTGCCCAAAGCAAATATAAATCCTCTTAGGTCTCAAATTACTATTACAATATTTAACTTACAATAGCTGATTTGATTAGTCAAAATTAACCAGGCATGTCAAGAGATAAGAAAACATGAAAGAAAACCAAGAGAAGCAATGTACAATTGAATTATACCTACAGGGGCTCCAAATAATAAGATATGAGACACAGACTTTAACTATGATTAAAATATTCAAAAAAGATCAATGTTTGAGAATTTAGGTAGAGAATCATATATAAATTATAAAATTCAAAAATTGAGAACTGGATGGATTGTATAGCAAATTACAGACAGCCGAGGAGAGAATTAATGAACTGGAGAATAAGTTAGAAGAAAATATCCATACAAGATGATGGAGCAGCAAATAAATAAAAAATTCCTAAGTGAGCATAAAAGACATAGGAGACATAGACAGAGAGTCTTATACAAATATAAGCAGAGTGTACGCAGGAAAGAACAAATGGATCAAAGCAAATTTTAAAAATATAGTTGATAAAAAATTTTTCAAAACTGATGGCCTTTCAAAAGAAAACTAAAAGTGGGGATGGGTATATACATACATAATGAGTGTGATGTGCACAGTCTAGGGGATGGACATGCTTGAAGCTCTGATTTGGGGGGAGGCAAAGGCAATATACATAACCTAAACTTTTGTACCCCAATAATATGCTGAAATAGAAAAAAAAAGATAATGGAATAATATTTCCAAAGTATTGATTAAAATAACCCCACCAACCTATAATTCTAAATTAACCAAAATATCATTTTGGAACGTAAAGTTTAAATAAAGTCCTTTATTCAAGGTAAATAAAAATGAGATAAATCATCACCTCTAGTCCATCACTATGAGAAATACTAGAGGGTGTTTGTCACACAGAAGGAAAATGGTTCTAGCAAGAAGGTTGGAGACAATAGAAGAAATAGAAAGCAATAAAATTAGAGTGATGTATGGAAAATGGCTGACCAGGAAGCTCCAAGGTCTTATTTCCCCACAGAAATATAAAGCAAAACAAAACAACAACAACAAAAACCAGAAGCTGTCTGACCAAACTTTGTAGGAATTCTGAAAACAACCAAAGGTTTAAAGTGACCAAGCAAACTCAATCAAGAAAAAATTATCTTCAAAACAGTAGGAAAGTTTTGTGGCATTTTTACATATCCTTGTCCCACCCCCTCCCTGGTGTGGTGGTAACATCTTGGTTTTGAGCAGCAGCAAAGCAGTCCCCAGCTCCCCTCCTTGAAACAGAGGGAGACAAACTGACTTTCTTTGAAAATTATTGTGTACTGTGTTATAAAATGGCTGAGGATACTTGAAGAACTGATTCACTCATCTCTGTCTTGCACAGCTCAGAAAACAGATAGGAAAACTGGTGGACACTGCTAGGAATGGCTACAAAGGGAATGCAAACCCACAGATGCCTGAGGTAATAGATTCTGGGTGGCGATATACAATAAAGCATCTAAGGCTCAGAGGAAAAGTGGAGACAAGACTCTGGAAAAGTAGAACATTCAAAACATAAAGCAACTGCATATATGCACATACACACCCAGACAAGATACATTCTCAAAAAAGGCTTGAGAAAATCTTAAGCTTTCATCTGAGGCTTATTCCTGTGCTCAGAGCAAACACAGCTAATTTGTAAATGACTGCCCTAGAACAGAGCCAATCAGCAAAGACTGGGAAAGGTGGTTGTTTCTCTGTCTCTCTCTCTCTCTCTCTCTCTCTCTCTCTCTCTCTCTCTTTCTTTGTATGTGTGTTATTTGTTTGTTTGCTCCTGGCATTCAAGGAAATATCAATCAAAATATTAGCTGAACATGAGTTAAAAGAACAGAAACTTAAATGAGTACATATGACAAGAAATAATCTTTCCAAATAATACTTTCCAAACAAACTAGTACCACCTTCAACAATTAAATTAAAATAAAACAAAACAAAAGCAGAAAAGCAGCAATCCTGGGGGAAAGGGAAGAAAATGATTTCCAGAGTTACCACATTATAACAATCAAATGCTCAATTTTCAACAATAACAACAACAAAAATCACAAGGCATACAAAGATACAGGGAAACATGGCTCACTTAAAGGAATAAAATAAGTTGACAGAAACCATCCCAAAGGAAGCCTAGAAATTGAACTTACTAGAAAAAGATTTTAAAACAATTATCTTAAATATACTCAAAGACCTAAGGGAAAACATGGACAAAGACCTGAAGTAAATCGAGAAAACAATATATGAACAAAATGACAGTATCAACAAAGAGATAGAAATTATAAAAAGGAATGAAACACAAATTCTGGAGCTGAAAAGTACAATAACTGAAAAATTAACTATAGGGGTTCAACATCAGGCAGAAGAAAATCAGTGAACTTGAATTTAGGACAATTGGAATTCTTGAGCATGAGAAGTAGGAAGAAAAAAGAATGAAGAAAAGTGAACAGAGCCTAAGGGACTGTGGGACATCATCAAGTGGACCAACATAAGCATTAGGAGAGTCCCATACAGAGAAGAGAGGAAAGGTCAGAAAGATTGACAAATCTTTAGCTAGATTGACTAAGAAAAATGAGAGGACTCAAATAACTAAAACCAAATGATTGTGGGGACATTTCTACTGATTTTACAGAAATAAAAAGGATTACAGATGGTCCCCAACTTATAATGGTTTGACTTATGATTTTTCAACTTTATGATGGTGCTAAAATGATACACATTCAGTAGAAACTATATTTTGAGTACTCATACAATCATTCTGTTTTCCACTTTCAGTACAGTATTCAATAAATTACATGAGATATTCAACACTTTATTATAAAATAGGGTTAGTGTTAGATGATTTTACCCAACTGTAGGATAATATAAGTATTTTGAGCACATTTAAGGTAGGATAGGTTAAGCTACTATGTTCAGTAGATTAAGTGTATTAAATGTGTTTTCAATTTATGAACCTTTCAATTTACAATGATGGGTTTATTGGGATGCAACCCCATCTGTATAAAAGAGCCCTAGGAACAGTTGTATACTAACATATTGGATAACTGGGATGAAATGGACAAATTCCTAGAAACATACAACAGAAATTCATTTTCTCGCAGTTCCGAAGGCTGAAAACTCTAAGATCAAGTTTTGGGCAGGGCTCTTTCTTGCTTGCAGATGGCCACTTTGTCCTCTCATGGCCCTTCCTCTGAGAGCACGCAGAGGGCAGGGGAGAGTGGAGATGTAGCACATGCCCTCTCTGGTATCTCTTTTTATAAGGACATTAATCCTATCAAATCAGGGCCCCACCTTTGTGACCTTCTTTAACTTAATCACTTCCTTAAAGGCCCATTTCCAAATACAGCTATACTGGGGATTAGCTCAACATATGCGTTTTGGGGAGACACAGACATTCAGTCCATAACAAGGCATATATCCAAAAGAAATGAAAGTAGGGACTCAAACAGGTACCTGCATGCTAATGTTCACAGAAGCATTATTCACAATGGTCAAAAGGTGGAAACAACCCAAATGTCCATGAACAGATGGAATAGGTAAACAAAATGTAGTACATCTAAACAAAATGTCGTATATCTATACAATGGAATATTATTCAGCTTTAAATATGAATGAAACAGGTACTATGAACACTATTTGGGTGATGGGTATACCTGTAGCCAGGACTTAAACATTACAAAAGTGATCCATATAGCCGAAAACATTTGTATCCCCTTAATATTTTGAAATAAAAAAATTTTCAAAAACATTAATGAAATACCAATACATGCTTTCAACCTTGAAAACATTATGTGAAGTGAAATGGGCAAGACACAAATATTATATGATTGTACTTATGTGAGATACCTAGAATAGATGAATTAATTCATAGGGTCAGAAAGTATATTAGAGGTTACCAAGAGTGAAGGTGGTGCAGAGGGATGGGGAGTTATTGTTTAATGAGTACAGAGCTTTTGTCTGAAGTGATGAAAAAGTTCTGGAAGTGGAGAGTGGTAATGGTTGCATAACACTTGTGAATGTACTTACTGCCACTGAATTGCATACTTAAAAATGGTTAAATGATAAATATCATGCCTTATATATTTCACCACAATAAAAGAGAAAAAGCAATAAAATTGATAATTATACAGGTATATCTAAAAATGCTACTAAAGAATTATTAATACTATCTTGTGGGTTTTGAATATTTATGCTAAAATACATGACAGCAAATAGCATAAAATTTAGGCAGAGGTAAATGGAGTTAAAAATCCTTGTATTATCTGAAGAAATGGCAATAGTATCAATCATATTACATTTTATTATGTTCCAGATATTAACCATGAAGGGAACAGTAAAAATGCATATAATTTCTAAGCTAATAATAGAGGAAATAGAATAAAAATTTCCT
Source organism: Lemur catta (assembly GCF_020740605.2). NCBI lineage: Eukaryota > Metazoa > Chordata > Mammalia > Primates > Lemuridae > Lemur > Lemur catta. The sequence continues at coordinate 19,548,571 of NC_059134.1, read as the reverse complement.
CAATTTTTTAAAAGAAGGGAAAAATGAATATGAAACAGACAGAACAAATTAAGTCAAGTAGTAAAGTGGTAGATTTAAACTGAAATATATCAATATTTACATTAAATATAAATGGATAAAATTCTTCAATTAAAAAATAATAGGCTGAATTAAAAAATAGCTTCATGCTTTTTATGAGAGATACATCTAAAAATATAAGGTTACAGAAATAAAAGGATAGAATATGATTTACCAAAAGAAAGCTGATGAAATCAGACAAAATAGTCTTTAAGACTATTATAAAAGCATTACTGGAGATAGTGGGATATTTCATAGTGAGAGAAAGCTCAATTTACCAGAAAGAGAATACAACTTTAATTTATTGAATACAATTTTTGGTATGTATCTTACAGCACCAAAATATATAAATCCAAAACTGTCAGAAGTATAAGGAAAAACAGATTCATCCGTAGTCATAGTGAGAAATTTTAAAATACCTCTCACAGTAACTAACACAAGTAATCAATCTGCTTGTAACAATTTTTGTAAATACAACTTGTAAGAAAATATCAATAAGATATAGGAAGTTGAACCACACAATTTACAAAATCGATCTAATTGATTACACAGAACATTGACCTCAACAAAGAATACAAATTCTTTTTAAGCACTCACAAAAAAATTTATCCCAGATTTACCATATACTGATCCATAAAGCAAAGCTTGATAATTTCCAAAGGATTGAAATCCTATGGAATGTGTTCTCTGATCACAGTTTAATTAAACTAGAAATTCACTGTAAAATTTCCAAATATTGGTAAATCAAGAAATATACTTCCTGTTGTATTTTTTTCTAATTTGGTCTTGAGGTCTCTCTGGAGAGTGGCTACAGACTCTGGCCCTGCCCTGATGTGGCTCCAGGGGAGGGGGTCATGGGCATCTACAATGTGCCTTTCATGGGATTCTTCTTTATCCTGCAGGTGGCCTAATACCTAACTGTCCAACCCATAACCAGGTGTACCTCTCACAGGAAATTTATTTACACTGGCAGATACCCTTGTGGTTCTCGTCTGACCTGTGTCCAGTCTATCCCTACCAAGACAGTCTCTCTCTAGGAGAGTTCTGACCAGGAAAAAAGGTGTGTCAGTCAGGCGAGACACAGAGAAGGCAACACAACAAAACACATGAAATAACAGAAGTGGTGTATTATTTATGGATCCCAGAGAGAAGAGACGAGCACACCTTGCAGGGCCAACAAATGGGAAGGGGCAAGCCATCCAGGACATGTGTCCTCAACCAGTGGGTGGGGGGCAAGAGAGAAAGAGAGGAAGTCAGGGACCTGTAGGACAAAGCCTTTATTAGGGTCCAGAATGTTACCCAAGCAGGTTTCCCACAGGGAGTTCTAACTGGTAAGTTCTATGGGGTCACTCTGTGACTGGGAGGTGGTCATTGTGGCATATCTGTGCAGTCCATGCTGGGTGTAGGGGTCAGTGAGGCAAGTCAAGTAGGTTGTGTTTATCTTTCCATAGGGAGGTGGTCACCCAGAGCCAGTTGTATAAGGCAGATGATGGTGACCACCTTGAGGAACTGGAAGGAGGGTGAGAACTGGAAACTGTGTCAAAGGTGATTAAGTCCTGCTTCTGGTACCTGGCATAAGAAAGGTAAACTTGTATTTATATTGAAGCCGAGGCAACATAAATTTACAGGCATTCACTACACTTCTAAATAACCCATGGGTCAAAGAAGAAATCACAAGTGAAATTAGAAAATATTTTGAACTAAACAAAAATGAAAATATAACATCAAAATATGTGGGATGGAAACAACCCAGTGTCTATCAATGGTGGAATGGATAAGTATATTGTTGTATGATTATAGTATGAAATGATATTTAGCAATAAGAATGAATAAACTACAGCTACATGCAACAACATGGATGACTCTTACAATGTTAAGAAGTCATTTCATTTGATTCCATTTATATAAAGTTTAAAAATGGAAAAATAAGCTACAATATTAGAAGTCAGAATATTAGTTAACTATGAGGAAAATGGTGGGTATAGGGATGAAGGGAGGCTTTGGGAAACTGGCGATGTCCTATGAGAGTGATAGTTACATGGGTGTTTATGATTATTAACAATTCATTGAGCTTTACATTTATGTGCACTTTTCTATATGTATGTATTCACAATAAAAAAATTTAAGGGGGTTAGTGAGGCTTCTAGCAATATATTGCAAATGATTTTAATAAATGTAAGGCCTCCTTGAAAATTAAGCTTTTTGTGATGATCTATCAATCGGAAACTGCAGAAAAGCAAATTAAGAGTTGCTTTTTAAAGACCATATTCTGCTCAGTAAGGAAATACTGATACTTTCTAAAAAATTCTAGATATGACTCTCCAGTTTAAAATTTTAAAAATCTCTGCCTTTTGCTTGGTCACTAAGCTTGGCATGACAGTTCATTTCCTGACAAATATGTCAATAATGTTGACAAAAATAAAGTATAGAATCTGAGAATTACAGAATTTAAAAGGATCATATCTCCTAATTTTTTTTGAGTTAGGATTTCTTTGTGAATCTGATGGAATCTATGGTACTTCCTCTTGAAAATGTGTATATGTATAACATACACAATTTAATATATGCAGTATGTTACACATAATTTTGGGTGGTTCACCATGGCAGTTTATTCAATGCATGTTATTTGGTAGATAATGGTCGAAGGCAGAAAGAATTCAAGAGACACAGCTGGTTAATGGAAAAACCAGGACTGGTATTAAAGACTCTTAATTTCCAAACCAATCATTATTTTTTCAAGTAAAGCAGCTGCATTCCTCTTCCCCTGTGTTTCCATCTGTGTTCGGTTGCCGTCCACATTGGATTCTCATATAATTCTATCCTTATCCTTTTGCCTACTTGGGAAGAACCTTCAGCTACAAAGATGACTCCTTTATCCCCTTTTATCTCTTTAATTGCCCTGTTTCACTGCTATTTAGGTACATGCATTACCTTTCCAACTACATTGTAGTGGCCACACCATATTTATCTTTTCCGCCAAACCACGTAGCTAAGTACAAGGCAAACAACCACTGTAAAATAAGCATTTGTTGAATTAAAAGGACATGCAAATATCTGACTGAAATATCATGACAGAACTATGTCTCATGATTGCAGAGTTATTATGAACTCAGCTTCTGGTGTCAGACTGACCTAAATATGAATTTTGCCTCTGCCATTTACTAGCTGTATGTTGCTGGGTGTATGACTTAACCTGAGTCTTTACTTGGTAAATCTGATAGTATCAAACATCCTTCGTAAGATCACTGTGAGGATTAAAGAAAACACAGTCACTTATGTAAAATACCTCAAGCAGTGTTTGGTATGGTAAAAACTCAGAACAACATTAAGATATCAAAGATTAAGATTATGGAACCTCAGAAAACACGAGTCAAATATGCTACATGTTATAAACCTCTAAACAACTGGAGCAGTCAATTGCACCTGGCTGCCTTCCCCTTCCCATAAAATTCCATCTTAGAATCATCCTTGCTCTCTAGAAGCTTATAATATGGGGACACTGATTGAGGTCTAAGAAATGTGCCTCAGAAAGTCTTTTTCAAACTGTAAGTTGTGACCCATAAATCAATTTAGAGTCAGCATTTTTTAAATGAAAGAGAATGGAATGATCAGAATGTATCACACGTAATCACAGAGAGTAAGGACTGCTTTGTGAAACTTTTCATTCATCTGTAAGTACTAGATCATGATGTAAGATGTACTTCTTATTGTGAGACATTGTTCTAACAGGTTCTGCCTTTGCTTAATCTATTTCAATGACAGGGAATTAACTAGAACTGGTCAGAGCTGCTCCAGTGCTTCCAAAGTTCTTCCTTATTATTAGGTCACACCATATGAAATTGCCATCTGTAGGTCAAAGTGATGGAATTATCAAGAATTTCTAACAAAATGACCAGAAATTTGCTTTTCTATTACTTTCTGACACCTTAGTTCAATGTCCACTCTCTCTTTTTCCTATATGACAGCCCTTTAGAAATAATAGGGAATTGATGGGGAACACGGTAGTCCTGCCTTCATCCTTACATGCTTGTCCAAGAGACAAGGATATAGCTTGAAAAGTATGTGTATACTTTTCAGTGTCTAGGAAGTAGAAGAAGAATGTTTCAAGCAAATGGCTTAGCAGAGGGACTTCCCATAGAATAATTGAGAGTATAGAGAAATCCAGTCTAATAGAACTTTCTGTAATGATGAAAATACACTTCATCTGCACTGTGCAATATGGTAGCCATTAGCTACATATGGTGATTGAGCACTTGAAATGTGGCTAGTGGCATGTGACCAAGGAGGTGAAACTTTAATTTAACTTAAATTTAATTAACTTAAATTTAAATAGCCACACGTGGCTAGTGGCTAGCAGAGTGAACAGAGCAGATATAAAAGAAGGGAGACAGTGGCAAGAGATGAGGCTGGAAAAGTCAGATCTGGAAGAACCTTGAGAAGCATCTTAATAATTGTAGACTTTATCCTGAGAGCCACAGGGAATCTTGGAAGGGTTTTAAGATCCAGGCAATAACATGATCAGATAGGAGTTTTAGAAAGATAATTCTAGCTGTCTTGGGGAGATAGATGGCAGATGAGTAGAGACATTGATCTTGCCATTAGGAGTGTGCTTTATAAAGGGGAGAGATGGGAACAAAAGAAACAGAAAAGTGACTCAAAGATATTTCATAGAAACAAAGAAGTATATAACTGACCACATCCAGTCTGATACAATACTTATATATATATATATATATATTTATGTACATCATATATAGTATTTGTTAATAGTAGTAACTCACATTTCTAGCTTTTTTCCTAGTTGCTTACGGGGCATCAAGCCTCCTAAGCATCCGGGGGTACTTGAGCTCACAGGTAAGTCTGTCAACCAAGTATCCATGCAGCACCCACCTTGTTCTTTCTCCTCTCTGTATAGTTCACTCTGCTCTTTTCATGGTCTTCACCCCCGAAGCTACTTTGTGGTCCTGCCAATGATCCCAGTGCTCCAAAAGCCATTACTTCTTAAGGTGCCAGAAATGCATTCTGGTCTCTGTGGAAGGGGGAGGAACGCCCCCACCTGAGCAACCTAGGACGCAATGCGTGCCTCATCCTCCCCTTTATCTTCAGAGCATTTTCTTTAACCAGCTCCTTCTGTTTTTTTTTTTTTCCTCTAACCCCTCTAAGCCCTACCTATGGGGTAAGACAAAACAAAACCAAATGACAAAAGTAAGTCTCCAGGAACTGAGGATGATAAGCTGCCATCGGGTCTCCCCTAAAGAATTTTGTTTTCTCCTTTCTAGGAACCAATATACACATGTGTGCAAATCACATCCCCCACTTCCTCCCTGACACACACCACACATACTATGTACGAAAACCTCTTCAACAACTACCACTTCAGCTGACATATCCATACAAGGCTGAATTCTCTTCAGCATCAGCCAGCCCTCTTCCTATTCCATGTATGTTCCTGCAAAAGAAATGGACAAAGAAGCACATAAGCAATCACAGCCCAACAATCAGATGTTCTACTATGTATGCAGCTGGAGCAATAGCATGGCATAATGTGAAGTGCATGAACTCTGGTGGCTTCACATCTCAGCCTGGTCACTTTTACTAACTGGGTGTCTGGCAGATCACTTAACCTCTCTGAACTTCAGTTTTCAATTCTATAAAATATCATCTTTTGAAGAGTTTTAAAAATTAAGAATAGAATATGTTCAGTGCCTATACCTGTACCTAGGAGGTGATCAATAAATGAAAGCTATTGTTACATTGGTGCTGGAAGCTCAGAATGTCACTTGTGAAGGGGCACAGAAGAAAGGTCAAAGTGCCACAACACCCTGATGCACAAGCAGTATGGGATCTTATTAGATTACAGCTGACGGCTCACCTAGTATAGTTTCCTCATTTTATGGATGAGGACACTGAAGCCAGAGACAGGAAGTGACTTGGTCAGGGTCACACAGCAAATGAGCAACAGAGCCAAGCCAAGATTCCAAGTGTCTCGGGAAAGGTTTAGCCCAGTGCTCCCTTTGGTAAGGCAGCCGCCTCTCCGCTGCCCGTAGTCTGCTCTGATCTGCCCCTGTGTCACCCTGATATGACAATTTGTACTCCTGTTTTGCACCTGGTGTCCCCTCAATCGATGGGCAAGAGCAAGAGCAGGAGATGAGGTGAGTTACTTCTGGTGAAGGCCAGACCGGTGCAGCCTTCCCCGTCGCCATGGCAACCCCAGCTTGGTTGGGGAGGACCTGCTCCTCCGGCGCCCCCTCCCATCCACGCAGCGGACGTGACACGTGCGGCAGGGTCACGTGTTGTTGTTGGGTCGGGAGAGCTGCTTCCGGGTCAATGCAGGACACTGGGCTGCCGCGGCCGGGGTGCGGGACGAGGTGAAGCGGAGCCGGGCCGGGCCGGCCGGGACCAGGCCCGAGGCGGAGCGGCGGCCGGGAGGGGGGAGGAGAGGCGCAGCCGGAGGAGGCCCCGCAGCAGCTCCCCCGCCTCCCGGGCTGAGGGGTGAGTGGAGCCGGGCCCCCCGGCGCTGCCGGCGTCTCGAGGCCCGAGGCGCTCCCCTCCGGGGCCGGGGCGCGGAGGGCCGCTCCGGTGGGCGCAGAGATGGGGACTCGGGGAAGGACTCCGAGCTGGCGGGGTCTGCCGGGAGCGGCCATGGGGGTGGGAGACCTGCCCTGGGTCTAGAGGGGGGACGGGCCTGGCCTGAGCTGGGGCGGAGCTGGCAGGGCCCGGGGCTGGGGGAGGGAGGCTGGTCCGGAGCTGGAGCAGAGTGGGGGGAGCCTGTCCCGGGCCTGGGAGAATCCAGGCTTCCCACTGTGCCCCGGCCTGGGGGAGGGGAAGATGCCCCCTAGCTAGCAGGAGACAGAGACGTGTCTGGACTGCGGGGGAAATAGGAAACTTGTCCCTGAACTACTGAATCCCAGGAAAGAGGACACGTCCTCAGGGACGTTTGGTGGGGGAAAGGGGGAGGACACCAGGCCTGTTCCTTCCACAGTCTGATGAAAGGATGTGGTTGTTTAAGAAGGGGTTTTGGGAGAATAGATTTGTTCCAAGTTAGGAAACTCTGAGAATGAGGGGGTTGGAACAAGATGGGGGCTGGCTGGAGGGTAGCCTGTGCTGGGATCTTGGTGGGGGAGTAAGGGTCTGTAGGAAGCTTCTCTGTTGAGAATGGGGAGTGCAGAGCTTTAGGTCTTCTACTAGGAAGACATCATAGAAATCAGTGAAGGGAGGAGATGTAATACTGTCTTCTTTTGGGACATAGTGATTTCAGAAGTTGTTGAGCAAAGTTGGGTGCAAGTATAGATCTGTGTACAGTCAGTGGAAGAAGGAGGGGCTGTAACTCTGAAGTTGCTAAGCTACAAAAGCTTGTAGGCAGTGCCCAGCGATGTTTGGGGAAGCTCCCAGTGCTTTCAAGTTCAAATACAAGTTTAGCTGGAGTTTGTGCCTATTCGCTTTATGGAGCTATGAAGCTCTTAACTTGGTTTCCACCAGTCCATCTCGAGCAAAGAGACTATGAGTAGGTGCTGAGTACCAAGGAAAACGTTCAGCCTTTGGGGTCCTGGAGTATTAGACCTAAATCTCTAGAGTAGTAGCTTTCAAACTTTTTTTTTAAATCATGCCTCACAATAAGAGGTATATCTTACATCGTGATCTAGTACTTATATATGAACGAAAAGTTTCACAAAGCAGTATTTACTCTTACTACATGTGATATGTCCTGATAATTTCTATTATATTTCATTCTCTTTTATTTAAAACTGCTGACTGAAATCCTCTAAATTGATTTATGGGTCACAACTTGCAGTTTGAAAAGCACTGTTTCTGAGCCACAGTTCTTTGGCTTCAATCAGTGTCCTCATATTGTGAGCTTCTAGAGAGCAAGGATGATTCTAACAAGATGGATTTTTATGGGAGGGGGAAGGCAGCCAGGTTTGTAATTGACTGCTCTAATTGTTTAGATGTTTATAACATGTAGCATATTTGACCTGTGTTTCCTGAAGTTCCATAATCTTAATCTTTGATATCTTAATATTGCCTGATTATTTGATTGAGAAAATTGTGTGTGTGTATTTTTCTATCCTTTGCTGTGTCTGAGAAATATGAGAGGCCTTGTTCTATATAGTTGCTTTCTCACTACACTATGGTTAGTGAAATTTTATTTTACTGTTCCTGTGTTGTAAAGATACATTGATTTGCTTTTCTGCTCTTTAAAAACATCTCAGACTCTTCTTACTCCAGTAATCACGATATAGTATCCTTTTTGCTACATGATTAAAGGGATATGTTTGTGGCTTCAGTATATATTTTAAACTCAGTCATAAACTTTATAACTTTGAATCAGTCAGCATCTTAACTCTCCCCATGAAAATTTTAGGTGAGGTCCTTGGAAAAATAGTATTAACTCACAATAAATATTAATGACTGTTGGTGAACAAAGTGAGAGCTCTTCAAGTGTTGCAATGTTAAAGTCCTTTGAACAGTTGTCACACAGCTTATTGCTGCAGGACATTGAGTGTCAAATGATGTTGCCTAATTTCAGTCGGTAAATTTATAGGGTATGCATTTAAGACCAGTTTAATAGTGTTACTTTTTGTTGAGGAATAGTTCATATTATAATATGTGTAACATGGAATTCAAAGGCACAGTGATCAGGAGAGAATTGCCCAAATTAAACTTCATCAGTGGGGTCACATTCTTAGTTAGATGCCTTATAAAAAGATTCTATCATCTTCAAACTTTGTGTTATAAAATATATCTTTTTTGCTTTTAGCTATTGACTATATCTTGGTGACTGATGAAAGAGGTTATGTTGGCATGTGTCACCCATGCTTTTAAAATGATCTCTTTTAATCAGGTAAATATTATTTGTTTTAAAATAATTAGACTTAAGGAAAGTTTAAAGAAGATTTTGTCTTGTGGTAGGTGTTTGGAACGTTAAGGAAGATTCTTATTAACTTTATTTTTTTGGGAATCCTGTGTACTTGTGAATAAACAGATGTGGAGAAGTTACCCTGAGTGTATGTGCTTTTTTATAGTTTTCATTTCTTCTCTTGACTGTCAGACTCTTAAGTATGCCTACAAGTATGCCCACCTAGTAGGCTCTTTTACCCTTCTAATTTTTGCTTCCAAAGTGCTATAGTTTGGAAATCAGATACTTAATGTTTACTATATAATACTTTTTTCCCTTTTCTTAGTGTGTGAACCATGTAACATGTATTTTGGCTAGTAAGAGGCCACATTACTGACCTTTTAGTCCTGTACTGTGTTTTTTAAATAAATGAGCTATTTATATATTTTAGGCCTAGTCAGCTGTATAAGTTCTAAAAAGTAACATGAAACTGGTGGAGACGGTTTTGGACTTAAGCAAGTTATTTGGTTGTGATTGTTGCCTTTGCCCTACATGTGATTGGTCATGAAGATTTATCATTCTTCCCTTTTTCAGGTTACCTTGTTCTGACTTTTATTTCTTTGGCATTAGCATAGTAATACTATAACTATTCCCATTGTCTGTTTCTTGCATAGCTTCATGTGAGTACTCTTCCAAAAAATATTGCTGGGATTATTTCATTTCTCTCTTCAAAAACCATTAGCTGCTTCCAATGCCAGCACTGAATAAAGCCCCTACTGTTTAGCTTTACATTTAATTAGCACCTTCTAGAGCCTTTCTCTCCTTTTTTCTGACATCATCATTCCATTCCTAAATGCAGATCCTCTACCTGCCGAGGCTGCTACTCATCATACCTTCCTTTGTGTGTAAGATTATCCCTGAAAGCCTCTGCACAAAATGTGTTCCTTTTCTTCATTAGATCCTACTCGTTCTCATTTCATTTCAGATGACCCCTCTTCTGTGAAGTCTTTCTTACTTGTATTGTCTGTCTACTTTTCCTATATTGCTATATATTGTTTATATACTTTATTTTTATCCCTTTTAGATTGTAAGCACCTTGAGGACAGGAGGCTCAAATATTTTGGAATCTCTAGGATGTCCAGCACAGGGTCTACAGAGCATGCATGGTTCATAGACCAAGTGAGTCAGAATTGACTGAACTTACGGTTAAAAATGCAGATCCCTGAATTCCACCGCAGACTTACCGAATCAGAATTTCTGGTGGAGCCTAGGAATCTGCATTTTCACAAGCTGCTTGGATGATTTTTCTGTACAGTAAAAGTTAAGAATTACTCCAAATAATGAAATATTTTTAAAAGAATCACTGACCTAGCATAATGCTTTAAATTATAGTAGGTACACAAATAATTTTTGAGCAAATGATGTTAATGAACTGAACAATATCATAGTTCAACAGATTGGTTTAATTTTAGAGCCTTGAAGTCAGCCTAGATTTGCACCCTGGCTCCGCCACTCACTAGCTGTGTGACCATAACCTCTCCTTGCTTTGGTTTTCTGATCTGTAAAATGGGATAATAGCACCCCTTATAAGAGTGTTGTTGAGAATTAAATGAGATAATACATGTAAAACACAGTACATGGCACATAGTAAACTTGCAATATATTTCATCTGCTGTTGCCATGATGACTAGCATAACATTGATCATCATAGCAATGAAGCATGGTTGTAAGAATAGGTTCCAGGTCAGTCATTGTTTTTATTTAAATTTTTTATTATTATGGGTATGTAACAGTTGTATATCCTTATAGGGTACATGTGATGTTTTGATTCAGGCATCCAATGTGTGTCAATCAAATCAGGGTAATTGGAGTATCCATCACCTCAAATGTTTATTTCTTTGTGTTAGGAACATTCCAATTCCCCTGTTTTAGTTATTTTAAAGTATACCCTGACTTATTGTTGATAATAGTCACTTTGTTGTGCTATCAAATATTGTTCATTCTATCTATTTACCTATCTAACTGTATTTTTGCACCCATTAACCATCCCCATTTTTTCCCCCTTCCTGCTACTGTTCCAGCCTCTGGTGACCATCGTTCTACTCTCTGTCTCTCAGGTCAGTCATTGTTAATAACCAAATTGCTTATATGGTTTTAAGAATCCAGGCTTAAAATATTTTCCATTTTAGGCTAACAAATCATGGATCTATCTGGTGTTTAAAGTCACAAAGGTATCTGTCTTATTTAGAAGACTTGGTATCAAATTAGCACATTACGTTTTTTCCCCTTCATTTCCCCACTACCCAAAGAATAAAGTGCACACTTTTAAATGGAGGACCTTAGCCCCTTACCATCTGGCCCTACCAGTCCTTCTTTATCTTCCAGCCCTCGTCCCACACACACGCCACAGCATCTACTCTACATTTCTCACTTTATTGTACATCTCCTTAATGCATTTGTGCCTGCCCACATGCTTTCGCCTTCTTTTTCATCCAGTGAATTCCTGCTACTCCCTTGTAAGACTTGGTTTTCTGTGTAACTTACCGTCTTAGTGAAGATGGTGACTCCCTCAGTGTTTTGTCCATACTTAGTACCTTTGTGTACATTTGTCTTCTCAGAGGGAAAAGGATTTGGTCCTGCCATATGTTCTCAGTACGTTGTATGTAATTAGTCCACCTTTGCTGAGGGGAGGATGTTTGTTATTTGACTCATATCAGCTCACCCATTTATCTGACTTCCCTACTCTAAGCTTTCACAACAATAACTATAGTTTATTGACCACTTAGTACATGCCAGGCACTTAGCTAGATGCTTTAAACATTTCATTTAATCTTCACAATAACCCTATGAAATAGCTAGTGGTAGCTTCGTTTTATGAATGAGGAAGCAGGCTTGGAGAGGTAAGTAACTTCCTCAAGTTGCACAGCAGAGTCATAATTAAACTCAGAGTTAAGCGAGCCCATGCTTTTAATCACAGTGCTGTTCTAAAAACAGGAGATTTAAACAGGTGACACGTTTCTTGCACTCAGGATCTTAAGGCTGTGTGAAACTTTAATTATTAATTCATTATTCATCCTTAGGAATGTGATCTCTAACAAGTACTGTTGCAAAAAGCATTGTTTAAACTAAAACTGTTCTTGGGATAATGCTTTTCCAGTGATTTTCAAAACTTTTATTTCTTCTTATTCTGCCATACTCATTGGTGTACTTGATTTCATTTCACTGTTAGAAGGTATTACTTCGTATCTGTTCAAAGTAAAATTTACTTTTCCATTCATCCAACAAATATTTGTTGCCATGTACCAGGCACTGCTCTGTGTAACACTGAACTAGACTGACACGTTCCTGCTTTTGTGGGACTTGTGTTCTGGTGGAGAACAGACACTAAACTAATGGTTTTGGTTAGTGCTGTAAAGAATGAAAGAGGGTGAAAGTGATAATGAGTGATTGATGGTGGCAGTGGTGCTATTTTCAGAGGTGATCAGAAGTAGCCTCTTTGAGAAGGTGACATTTGTATTTAAATTTGAGAGTTAAATGCTGAGATGAAGCAATTCTGCCAAGAGCCAGGAAAAGGGCAATCTTGCGAATGCAAAGGCCATGAGGGGAAATTAGCTTGACAAATTGGTAGAAAGCCAGAAAGGCTGAAGCCTAGTGGGCTAGGAAGAGTGGAAGGATATGTGGTTAGAGAGGTAAGCAGAGATCAGATTAAATGAAGCCTTGAAGACTATGATGAAGAGATTGGATTTTATTTTAAGCGTGAAAGAAAGCCATTGGAGAGATTAAAGGACATGAATTCAACTCAAATTTTTGAAAGATCACATCGCTGCTTTGTGGAGAATGAATTGTACAAGAGTCAAGAGAGACCAGGGTGGAGGCTTATATGCAGCAGTCCTGGTGAGAGGTTGACGATGGCTCAAACTAGAGATGTAGAGATAGAAAGAGTTGAGCAGAATCAGAATGTTTTCGATGTCGTGTTGATAGGTCTTGCTGATTATTTACACGGGGGTGTAAGAGGAAGAGAAAAGTCAAATATAACTTCTGAGATGAGAATGAGTGGAGGAGGAGCGGATTTGGAGAGGGAATTAGGGTTCTGTTTTTGCTCCCATGTGCCTCTATTCTGAATTTTGTGTTTAATATTCACTGTCTTTTCTTTACAGTTTTTACCACATGTGTATGTGGCCCTAACAATAAGATGCTCAATTTCCATGTTTTTGTATATTTTGTATAAATGGGCTTGTACTGCCTGTGTTCTTGTGATTAATTTTACCCATTCAACATTGTTTTTGAAAAGTTACTATGTTGCAGGCCTAACGATCAATTGTTAATTTCCATTGCTGTGTAATGTTTCATTTTATGAATGTATTGTAATTTATCCAATTGCCTGTTCTTAGTATAAGGCCTTGTCCCTCAAGGATTTTTGCAATTTCAAAGAAGGCTGTTGCTATGGACATTTTTACACTTGTCTCCTGGTGCACAAGTACAAGTTCCTGTAGAGTATACAATGAGAAGCGGAATTGCTGGATTATAGGATATGTTCATCTTCAGCATTACTAGACATAGATAAGTTGTTCTCCAAGATGTTTGTACCAATTGATACTCCCACTACCAATATAAGAGTTTCTGTTCTTCCACATTTTCTCCAACACTTGTTATTGTCAGAGTTTTTAAGTTTTGCTGATTTATATAAAATGGTATCTCAGTGAGATTTTAATTTTTGTCTCTCTGAATATTATTGACCTTGAGCATCTTTTACATATATTTGTTAGCCCTTTGAATTTTATCTTCTATTAAATATTCATGTCTATTGTCCATTTTTCTATTGGGTTGTTTATTTTTTTCTTACTGTTTTTAAGAGTTCTCTGTGTTAGTTACATGTATTGCAAGTATCTTTTTTTTTCCAGTTTCTGGCTTGTCTGTTTATGTTTTTAATGTCTTTTGATGATCAAAAGCTTTTCATTTTTACTGGTCAACTTTTCCTTTATGGATTTTGAAATATTTTGTTTATGAAATAATTTCCTAAATCAAGATCAGAAAGCTCTTTTCTGATTAGAAGAAATAACTTTCCTTCTCCAGGAGATAAAGTTTGCTCTCATATATCATCTGGAGTTGAATTTTTTCTGTGTTATAAAGATTCAATTTCATTTTTCCCCAGAGTGTTATTCACTGTGCTAGCACCAATTATTGAATAGTTTAATCCTCCTGCTGATCTTTCTGCCTCTTTCTGCCATATTTACATGGGCCTATTTCTGGCCCATGTAAATGAACAGAGGTTCATTGGTCTATTTTTCTTTCCTCAGAGTTATTTTCCTTAAGAAAGTACAGTCTATTCTTGTTACTCATAGTTTTTTTTACATGAAGTTGCCACAAACAGTGAATTGGTGACTATGGAGCCATTGCTCCTAGGGGAAATACAGGGTTATGTTCCTATGAGCCTCTGGTCATAACATTTTCATCAAATGATCAATATATAATCTTGTTTCATATGTGTTTAAAGACACCTTATTTAATATATGTTATCGATTCGTTACTATTGAATTCACTGTGAACAGCACTCTAGTTCGTGTCTGAATGAGGCTATCTAACTCATGCATTTTTTTCGTAAGGCACATCACAGCCTCCTTATGCTTCAGAAGCACCAGACAACATTTCAACGCTACTCTTGGGGGTCATTTTAAATAGTGAAATTGCCAACAAAAAACACAAAAATATGAAAAACCTGGCACTAAAAAGACCATGAAAAGGACGCTTGTTTACATAATGAGAGCAAAACAAGAAGGCAGAGTGTCACCATGTTCTTAGTTGGGAATATTTATATAGGCATTGAGAACTCAAATTTTTTGTCACTCTGTGCATATCTGCAAAGGACTGCAAAAATGCTGCAAGTATTTATTTTGGGGTAACAAATGTTTTTTCATTGGGGGAGTAAGAAATTTTAGCAAATAGGTGAATTTGCAAATATAGATATAGATATTCTTCATGAATAAGGAAAATGAGGCTCAACCTGTGAAATACTGGGAGAAAGGTAGTTTTTAGAAAACCATTAGCTTTAGCACTTTCCTTTCTCTCTCATACCTACATACATATCTTTGTAACATGTTAAGGGAATAATTTAGTGCAGTGAATCTTTCAAATGCTAAGTGTTCTGATTGACAGATGCCATTACCTTAATAGGCTTCTTTTTTGAGAATACTTTTATTATATTTATGATCATGGTATTATTTATTTCATAGGTACGTGTTTGAAGCAAATAATTTTAGGAAACGATTGCAACTTTTAAGATGTTGAAAACAAGTCTAAATTATTAAACCTTTATTGTAACTCTTATGAGGATCATATTTTCTTGTAGACATTATTAATAACTTAAAGCATAAATTTAAATATTAACTCTATTAGTCCCTCATTCATATAGTGACATTTTTTCTTGTGAACATTAGTAAAGGATTCCAAGAAAAAGATAGATGAAGATTGTATCCATCATAAATCACATTTCCCACAAAAGCACTTATTGAGACTTGGCTATTTTATGTGATCTCACTTATGATTTAAGATCCTCTAGTGAATTATCTGCATTAATTTGATAAGTGTGCTGTGAGAGTAAGAACCAGAAATTTTGGACTTGGCCTATATTCATCTTTTTTAATATAGCTTATACTTCATTCTTTTTTAAAAATATTTTTATTGTAGTAAAATATACATAACATAAAATTTACCATTTTAACCATTGTTAAGTGTACAGTTCAGTGGCATTAAGAACATTTCCATTGTTATGCAACCATTGCTACCATCTATCTCCAGAACTTTTTCATTTTTCCAAACTGAAATTCTGTACCCATTAATTAATTCCCCATTCCCCTTTCCCTGCAGCTCCTAACAACTGCCATTCTACTTGCTGTCTCAATGAATTTGACCACTCTAGGTACCTCATGTAACTGGAGTCATACACAATTTGTTCTTTTGTGTCTGACTTCATTTGGCATTATGTCTTCAAGGTTCACACATGTTATAGCATGTGTCAGAATTTTCTTTCTTTTTAAGGCTGAATAACATTCCATCATATGTATATACCAGACTGTTCATCCACCTTTTGACTACCATGAATAATGCTGCTGTGAAAATTGGTGTACGAATCTGTTCAACTCATGCTTTCAGTTCTTTTGAGTGTATACCTAGAAGTGGAATTGCTGGGTCATGTGGTAATTCTTTTTAATTTTTTGAGGAACTGCCATAGTGTTTTCCATACCAGCTATACCATTTATATTCCCACCAACAATGCACATGTATTCCTCTTTAGTTACTGAGCAGTGCCTATTATTATGAAGTATTAACTCTTACATATGAACTGTAAGGTATAGTAGGGGTACAAAAATCATATATTCCGTATTAAATCTATTGTGGGTGTGGTTTTTGCAGAAGAACTTAACTTCTGGTAGGTAGCAAGTATTTCTGATTCTGTTACTGGTCTTTACTCCATTATGTCACCTCTTACTTTTGGGATCGCCATGGAGAAGTAGACATAATTACATATGCAGCTGTAGCTATGAATAATTTTTATTGATAAAGTACTTTGATTTCATATTTTATTAAATATATTTGATATGTATAATCAGAAGTGATGAGAAAACTTATTAATTAGCACATTTACTGGGTGCCAATTATGTGCAAGGTTTCAGTGTATGATAGATACAAAGAAGCATTAGGCTATGGTTCTTACCCTCAAGAGCTATGCAGTTTGAGTACATAGGATATAAACACATGAAAATTATATCACTGTGCATGAGTTAATAATGGTATATGGGACAAAAATGAAAAGGTGACATGCCAATATGTGATTGATTAGTGGCCCACTGAATATTTTAAGCAATAGATACAATGAGCTAAGCTCAAAGGAGGTATCTGAAAGATAGCAAGAGGTATCTGAAAAGGTTTCATTTCTGAAGTATATTTTGAGTAGAGTGTTGAAGTATGCATAAAATTTAGATAGGTAGAGAGGTAAGGGCAAGATGTTCCAGTTAAGGAGGAATAGCTTTATAAATACTAGATATTTTTACTGTGCTGAATAATTAATTGGCATTAATTAGCATAGTCCTGGGACCTAAACAAATTAGATCTAATCTATCTAACAAAAATTGCAAGGAAGTCCTCCTCCCTATATTCATGCTACCATGTTCACTGGGTGGTGATGGTAGTAGTGGTAGTAGGGGTAGCCATAGCAGTAGAAGTAATAGTAAGCTAATATTTATTCAGTGCTTTCTGTGTGCCAGGCACTGTGCTAAACACTTGTCACCTGCATTATCTCCATTCATTCATTCCTCAGCAACCCTATAAGCTAGGAGTTAAGGACTATTACCCCTTCCTGTGGAAGAGGAAGTGGAGAGACTTGGAAAACTTAGGTAACTTGCCCACAGTCACACAGAGGAGTGGAGTCAGTTGAGATTTATATCTAGCCAGGCTAGTTCCAGAACCAACACTTATTACAATTGGGCAATATTGCCATAGCACTAAATATGGAAAGTCATTTTTAATGCCTTTCATAACCTTTCTGCATGGCTGCTGTCTTAACATTCTGGGAATCCCTGGTTATTACCCAGAGTGGTTTGTAAATTCCTTTGGAAGGCGGCAGAGTGATGAACTAGTAGTCTATTCTTAATGAAGCTTTTCCGTAACATGATAGCTTCTGTAGCTGCTCAAGAGTAGAGATAAAGAAGTAATCTGTTCTGCGAACAGCTAAGTAATGACCTTACACTTGTTTGTTCACAACAGAAAGATGATGTGCATATGCAGTTTCCTTCTGATGAAAATTTTTTCAAGAAAAAATATTCATTGCTTTTTGGAAGTATGGAGAAGTTGAGTACTGTTGCTTAGTTTTTTGGTCCAGTTACTTTGATGTTATAAGAGGTATATTGGCTGTAATGGTTTTCATACATTTTAATAAATTATGTTTCTATGATTTGTGTGTGGTGCTATATACTGTTGACATGGCGTATTCCTTTTCTGGTAAAGATGGAATGGCTCAACAGATTAGGGCTACAGAAACCATGACTTAGCGTGCTGGTAGGGCCATAGAAACCTGAGCAAGTCTCAGTTTTTATCCTGTAAATAAAGATAAGTTAGTCTGTTTCAGAGAGTGGTTGTGGAAAATTACTAGGCTTTAAAATGATTGTTAATCTCAGTGTGGGGACACTTGGTTTGGGAACATCGGGTCAAGAGTGGATGTACCTAATCCTGCTCTGAGTAAGTGCAACTTCAAAGCCTTGGAATTTTCCCAAATTGAATCTGGGCCAAATGTTAATCAAAAGGTAGGAGTAGATGCAAATTTGTTTATGAAGATGTTAGGGGCAGTGTATGGGGATGGGGAGGGAGGAACTCTCCTTGGAAGTGGTTGATGTGTATAGTGAACGTTAAACCTTTTTGTTGTTGTGTTTGCTGAATGTGTATGCAAAGTGTTTTGTTCTATATTTCAGAATGCCTAATTTAGTAGGGATATAGGCAGTTGTCTTAAACCAACATTGTTGGACAATGAAAGACTATGGAAATCAAGCAAGAAGTATTTAGAAATATTTTCACACAAACAGGTAGTTCAGTCTAAATAGCATTATTTTCTTAAATTTTTTTGCTCTCGAATTTCCCATCAAAATCATAAAATTCTTAGGGTAGTGCATTTGAATAAGAAATTCCAAGTGCTGTGTTTACATACGGTGGACTACAAGCATGAGAGTCAGTCATGTTTGCTAATGTGCAATTGTAGATGAGACAGCTTTTGTCTCTTTGTCAGACATCTAAAATGCATGTATGCACTATAGTATTTAGTAGAAAATATAGACAGCTCTGAGGCTGTACTTCCCACTGATAACATAGAGTCATGGTTTTAGATATCTTTCTCACTAATACAATGAAATAAAGAATTCTGGATAGGTATTTTAATGTTTGTGGTGCTGTTAAAGAGATGTGTAGTATTAGAAGAGGGTAGCAGTGCCCGACTAATAGCGTAATTCAAGGAAGGATCAGGAGTCTAAATTCACATTTCATCTCACAATGTTGGATATTTTTTTAAATCTCCTACCAAGAAAAGTTGCTGTGCCACATTATTACACTTGAATGTAGTGTAGTATACAGTTGAGAAAAGAGACTTTGTGACATAGGGTGGTTCTTAGTAGGGTGTGAAATCATGGTGGCATGGTGTGTTATGATAAGGGATTTATCAGCTCCACTCAGGTTTTGCACTTGGAATGATAAGCGTTAAGTCAGTGAATTGGCTAACTGTAATTCTACAGAATAGTTCTAAAGTTTATTAGAATTAGTTTATTTTCCTTACTTTTTATCCAAAGAAGGCATACACTTAAATATATTACATAATGCTTAGGGGCAATAACTGAAATAGAATCATATACACATATAAAAACTTGAGGATAAATGAAATTAGATCCAGCCTAATTACATTGACTTGGACAATGTCCCTGAAGTATTTATATAGGAGAGATAGCTGTCATTTATGACTCCAGCTGTAAAAGTTTATTTATGCAATACTTTATAAACCTTAAAAATGATCATGTACATATGTATTTATTGACATGGAAAGTTTTTCATGAGCTCTTTAGCAAAAAGGCAGGTTATAAAATTATATGTCTAAAAGTAATTTAATCATTGTGTAAAAATATATACCTACGTAGCACAGAAATATGGTCTGGAAGGATATACACGATAAGGTATATCCTTAGGCTTAATGTGCTTGCTTAATCTGTTGACCAAAGTCACCTGGTATCGCAGTGCCTCCAAGTATGCTTCACATGTGAAAAGCTTTTGTTCATGCTTCTTTATGTGATTAGCTTAGCTAATAAAAAGGGAAACTACACGGTGGGGGTTACTGGTTTTGCCATCATTGTTGTTTGCTTACTTTCAATAGGAAATTTTTAAAAATTCAGAATGAATATTGTATTTTAAAGCAATATTTAGGAAAAAGCTTACTAATGACCTTTATCCATTGATTTATTTAATCTTTCTTAGAGGGAAAAATATATAACACACACACATGTACTCTCCTAGAGTAATTCTGTTTTATTGGGGGTATACTTATGCCAAGGTTCAGAAAGACTGATTTGGAAAACAAACAAAACTTCCAACTACCTAAAACCAAGAATCTGGCAGAATTTGGATACAGAGGGGAATTGTTCCAAAAAAGAAAGCTTTCTGGGATGAGGTTAGGAGTCTACAAAATTAAAGTTAAATGAGTTTAAAAAAAAAAATTGCAAAAATGAGAACACTAGTAATCCTAAAATGTTCTTTGAAAATATCCAGGAGATGTTCCTCCACAGGTTTTGTTTTGTTGTTGCTGACCTCCTCCACACCCAGACTCAGGATGTCCTTTTTTAAAAAACTCTTTCTTAACCTTGGTTTTTTTATCATCTGTCTCATTGCTTCACTTTATAGTCTAAGCCTCTCAAAGGTGTGATAGATACTCATTGTCTTGCTTATTTATTTACTTAACTCCCTAAATACTGTGGTTTCTACCTCCTTGACTTTACTGCAAGTTCAGTCACCCCAAAAGTGAACAAACTCCTAATTATCCATTCCTTTAGGGATTTTTAAAATTCTCATTTTTGACCTCTCTATAACCCTCATCCTAATACTCTATTCACAGTTATCTATCAAAATTTTTCTTTTGTTTCTGCAGGATAAAGTCTAGCCTGTGCAAGGTCATTCATGACCTGACCACCATCACCTCTACAGTCAAATCTCCTGCCTCCCCCACCCCCCACCACACATATTTTATGTTTTAGCAGTACTGCTGAAAACCCTTGTTTCTGGTCTCCTGTTCGTATACTCCCCCCACCTTGTACCCTGATCTTCATAATGGCTCAAGATTCATGTATTAATACTTCGTTGATCATACTCACAAAAGTTAATCACTTCTTCTTATGTTTTAAGTCACTATTTCTGTCTGGCTTATTTTAGGTATGTGTTATCTCATGTATTTTTTTCTAGATTGTGGATGCCCTGAGGGTGGAGTTTGGATTTTATTCATTCTCATTTTCTTTAGTGTTGAGCATAGTGTTTGGTACAGATTTAGCTTCTGATACATGTCTGTTGAACTGAATTAAATGAAACTAAGCTCTATGAGGGCACACATTTTATAAATAAATGAATGAGCATGTAAGCCTAATTGGTATCATTTGGTAAGGTGCAAAAAAAGCAGAGAAAACTAAATATATTTGTTGACTCTTTTTTATTGAATAATTGGTAAGGAAATTCTCATTCTCAGATTGTCTTGTGAAGGAAACAGGTAGCAATGTGGAGAACAAATCACTGGAATGAAATGTCATCTGACCAAAGGATCCTAAAGGTGAAATTGTGGAGCCTTTGGCCAGAATATTTAACCTAAGTTTTATTTTCGAATATTTGGTAGCAAAATATTGGCAGGTAGCTTTTAGAGTGTAGTTTTTTCTGTCCCTCTCTGATGAATAGATAAGATTGATTATTTGTATATAAATGGGTCCATGTCAAATGACTGAAAGTAATTTTAAATGACTGAAGAGTATTTTCCTTTTCTCCATTTTTATGAAAACTTCTTGAAGATTTAGCCCCATCCTAAATTAATGCACATTTTGAATTATTATGATTCCTTTTTCAAAAGCGTAAATCAGTTCCCTACTATCTACCTACTATTTCAGTAACTTGAAACCTGCAGGAATGGCTTCTTGCAGGAAAATACCTCTTTCTTTTTTTTGTTAGTCTCCATAGTCAGAGGCGACAGGGAGGCCTGAAGCTCTCAAGGATCCCAAGGCATCACCACCTCCTGGTGTGATTGTGGCTCCAGAGTCAGAATGATTAGGATAAAATTTGGGTAATTTGGATGAAAGATTTGGGCAACTTTTATTAACACATTTAACTTGGCTAGCAAGAGAAGGGGAACTGTGCAGGCCTGAGGGTATTCTTCCAGCCCTTCTGCACAACGCATGGTTGAGCTTTGGCTTTGCCCTTGTTAAAACCATGGTAAAGAAGACCAGAACACTGCTCTGGCCCTGTCATTTTACCCACTTTCATCTCAATCCCTCCCCTTAGTTTCATTGCAGTTTAATTCTAAGGCTCTGGTATGTTTTGTTTCTGCTTGCTTTTTTGCCCGAGTGCTGTTTAATGAAACTATCTCTTTCTGTTTGGCCATCCATTTTATTTCTGTTTACTTCCTCACTCTCCAATTCCTTTTAAAATTAGTATTAATATTGTATATTCTACATATAAAAATTCTATTTTGGAATTTTTAAAATAAAAATGCATGAAAATAAGGAAATTAAAAAGCTCTTGACAAATTATTAGGCCATTCCTAGATAGTTACTTAAAAATATCTTACATTTTGAAAAGAGGATGTGTGCATCTGGTGAGTTCAAGTGCAAAAGAGTAAACACCGAAAAGCAAACCTCCTTTCCATCCTTATTCCTCATTTCTTCTCTTTGAAGTCAACTGTTGATATTACTTTTACTCATTTCTATGTTATCCTTTTGGAGATAATCTTTGCATATACAAACAGATAAATCTATTTTTATAAGATTTAAAATTTATATTTTTACACTCTATGAAGTAGTATTTATATCTTTGGGAAGCTGTAAGGCTAGAAGTATTCACACTTTATGAAGTATATAGTTAGTACTCTACATTGTTTCTTTGTGAAATAAATACTGATCTTGCATACTAATATAAGGATATATCTTGTATATCTTCCAGTGTTAGTGGTCATACTTGGCCTATTTTCTATTTTCAGTTGTGTTGCATTTCATACTAATTTTGACCTGGCCCTTTTATTTGGAACATAAAGTACAAATTGTTTGATAGCAGTTGAGGGTACTTAGATGACTGGATGTTCTGATCTGATATTAATCCACTTGGCAAAAATGTCCTGAGCACCTTATCCTTCAACTCGTGCTTTATCCTGACTTTTCTCAAGCACTTTACAAGAGCATATTATGGTCAGGATTTTGAGGCACAGAGGAATTGAGATTTTCACAGGCATGCCCTATAACTTGGTAATCAAACCAAGCAACATCACCCAAGATTCTTGGCTGCCTGGCTTTCAGCACCAGTTCACACCAGTTTTACTAATGCATTAGACCGTAGAGGTAGTCTGATGCAGTTTGACCCCTGTTATTTCCAGAATGTCATACATTATCTTCCCACCCCCAAAACACCTTTTAAAAGGCTCTACTTAAAGATCTTTTCCATCCTGTATTTCCTTATTTTTCAATCTGTTTGGTTTTCAGTCTTCCTTTCCCACCTACTGTTCCTCCTCAAACTGCCCCAGCAGATTTTGAATAGATTTATGTTACCAATCCATTTTGCAATCTTAATGTTCTCATTCAAAACCCAGGTATTAATGTGTATACCATCTGCATTCCTGGAGAGCTAGTCCAATAGTATCCTGGAAAATGACCAATGAAGGCGCCTGGTGTTGCTTTTCCATCTTAAAAAAAAAGAGTAAGAATTAAAAAAAAAAATCCTGACTATTTGGAAGAATTACTAAAGCATGGGATCATGAGGAAAAACTTTTAAGTTCCCATGTTTGCTTGCTTAGTAAGACTTGTTTTAATGTGAATATGTCTTTAGTCTTGCTATCCCTCAGTTTATATTTAAATGGTGTATAAGATTATTTTCCTTAAATTACATAGGTTTGAGTTTAGGCGGTTCTGAAGCCTCCAGATAAAAGATGTTACTGAAATTTGACCATTATTTTGACAGTGACAGTTTGCCCTGCCCACACACTTTTTATTCTTTTGAACTGCCGATTGTACAGGAGATAGCAATGCAACTTCTTTGACTTTTTTGTTAAACATTTGTAAAAATCTTGTTGGCATTCTGCTTGAGACAGGTCTTTGAATAAGAGCTATGGTGCCTGTCGCTAGTGGCATAGCACCTGCTCTGTGTTGTCTGCTGTTGGTGGTGAGAACTTTACATTGAGAAAGAACCTTTCAACCTGGAGTTCCTGTAGCCCTAGATGAACACAGTACAGTTCAATTTTGACACTGTAAGCATTGGAATAGAGGGCAGCAGCTATGCAATTACCACTCTGTGTGTATAGAAAGAACAAACTATCTTATACTAAAACAGGCTCTTCCCTTACGCTTACAAATGAGAATCTTAAACAGAGGGCACCCTGTATTTTCAAGGTGACTTGTGATGTGTGCAATATGAAATATATTTCATAGTCTAACCTTTGGTAAATTGTACAGATAAAACTTTTGTTCAGTGGATAGACATGCTCAGTGAGCATGTACTGTATGGGCACTGGTGAACTGACTTCACAAAGTCCAGTAGACATGGTCCTAGCAGTAATCTAGGAAATGGGCCAAGTTTAACAACCACTTTTATATTGATGCTTTTTTCAAATTCTTGTTACAGACCTGAGAGGAGGGATTAGACTATCCATAGGTAAGAAAATTAAGTAGAGAGAGATTAGATAGCTAGCTTATGTTTTACCCAGCTAATGAGTGAGAGAGCCTAAATTTCCTGTGCATGTCCTTTCTACCTTACTACAACCTCCTCTTATAATTAATAACATTTGTATATTTTAGAGCTTTACAACAGCCCTGTAATCTAAGTAGTGCATTTGTATATTTTAGGGCTCTACAGCAATCCTATTATCCAAGTAGTATAGTTGTTAATATCTTATTTTATAAAGGTAGACATTTGAGTCTCAGAGAAATACACTGACTTGCCTGACAGCACAAAACTATTAAGTAGTCAGAACTGAGTGGGGCTTAAACCTACCCTCCATCCTGAATTCTCTGTCCTTTCTACTCAGCACCTGGAGGCTAGTGACTTTAATACTCAGCAACATTTATCGAGCCCTTACCATGTATATTATACTGTGTCTGATGCTATTAATTGATACTGAAAGAAATAGAATTACACAGTTCCACTCCTCTTTATAATTTAATGGTGAAGATAGGATAATCACATAAGAAAAGTACCTAACATTTGGTATAATTGAACCGTATAGGCAAAAGTAAACCAGGGCAACTGTAGTGAAATAAATATGTCATCACTAATGGTAAACAATTTGAAGCATTATCTGGCTAGTATCAAACAGCCCTCTGAGAAGCTTTTAAATGCTCATTCCTTCTGGCTTCTTCTAGGAAAAGTACTGGTAGTCATTTTCAGCCTCTCTGCCTCTACTGGTTTCTTCCTTGTAATCTATAACCATGTTCAGTCTCTCCCATTTTAAGAGAAAAAGTCTTGACAGTTTCCCCCAATTCCCTAGTCTCTTCTGTTCCCGCCCAGTTTACCATTCCGTCTTCCGTCTCCATTCTCATCAAAACTTCTCAAAGTGTTGGCTAGATACTCTACTTTCTGGTTGTTTCTTTTCTTTTTCTTCATGACTGTGCTTCCTCTGCCTGTCCCTTAAATATCAGTGACCCCAGAGTTCTTTTGTCCTACTGTTGTTACTTATAACATTTCTTATATCCTGATGATGTCCAAATCTTCATATTTAGCTCACATTTCTCACCCAGCTTCAGACTGTTTCCCTGGATATTCCACACATGCATCAAATGGAACACGTATAAAGTGGAATTCATAATTTTCTTCCTTAAAGCTGGCTCTGTTGGCTTGTTAGTTAATGGTATCTCCTGTCACCTGATCACCAGGAGTCAGCCTTGACTCCAGCTTCTCCCTCAGCCCCTATAATTTCTGAAAAGCTTACTTCCTATAGTGATCTTGGATTCACCTCTGCTTTCTATTTCTTCTACCATTGTATCACTTTTGGTCCTCATCATCTCTCCTATATTTTTGCAGTATCTTCCTAACTCTTTTCCCTGCCTGCAATCTCGTTTCCTTCATATTCATCAGTTATGTAATTGCCAGGGCAAGTTCTCCTCCAAAATTTGTTGCTGAATTCCCTTCCCTAAAACCTTTTATCTTCTTGTTTCCTATAGGATAAGGTTCAGCCTCTTAATGTGGCATACAAGATCTCCTCTGAGGTTCCTCATTAGATGACTCCTGGTGATGTCTTCCATGAGCATGGTGCTTTGGCAATACCAGATCTCTTGTGCTTACTCATGTATACCATTGTACATTGTATACCTTTTCGCACGATATCCCTTTTTTGAGTACTCAGTATCCTCCTTCCTTTTTCTGATTGTTTTAATAAAATAAAATAGCCTAATACCTTATAGTTTAAATACAGAGGTCAATTATAGTTTCCTATATTTTGATTAATATTGAATAGAGAGCACAGGCTAGCCCCTTAAGACAATGGGTTATCAGGCTGTCAGAAGTTAGCATGTTACTTAATATTACCTGTTTTAACATACGCATGAGTACTGAGAAGATGCTGGAGTTACTGAATGTTTGGACCCTTAGCTGAGGTTAAACAGAAAAGACTCTACCCAAACTCAGAACCAAAAGAAATGACATTCTGTTATTAGTTAGGACTAGGTCCAGTTGTAAATAACTGAAAAGTTGAAAAGAATAGTGGGTTAAATAAAATAGATTATCTTTCACCAAAAATTTCAGAGAGATATATCAGTATGGCAGCTCAGTTCCATGAGGTCCTCAGGGACTCAGGTTCTTATCAGCTCTTTGCTCCACCTTTGTTAGGGTATATTTCTTGGGCTCATTGTCCAGTGGCATCAGTTTTCTAAGGAACAGAATGAAGGAAGAATCAAAGAAGGAGGGCAAATGGCACACTCTGGCTATTTTTAAAAGATGATTCCTGGAAGCTGCCACAGAATACTTTATTTCTATCCCATCAGCTAGAACTTAGTCATATACTCATTCCTAAATGTTAATAGCCATGTGTACAGTTAAAGGTTCCTTTACCCTGGAAGAAGAGAGTGGATTTTGAGGGGTAGATATTAAAAGATTTATCCAAACTATTTAGCCTGGTGTTCAATCTGTAACTTCTTTTCTAGACCTTTTTCCAGTCACTTAACCACAGGAACCCTATGCACCAGCAAAAGTTTTCTTTTTATCCTTGGTCAGAAGTGATCACCTCCTTTTCTAAATCTCGTAATACTTTTCATCTGTATAGCGAATATCTTATGCTGAACTGTTATTGCTGTCATTTATCTGCATATATAGCTTCTCTAAATCATAAGGTCTCACCACAGTGTAAGTTTCTGGGGGGCAGTTACCATGTGTTATATGTCTTGCAATGCCTACCTAGTCTAGTGCCTTGTAAATAATTGGTTTTCAATAAATATTTCTTACATAAGTAAATAAATAATTTTGATGATTTTTTGGTTTCTTATAGCATTTTAGGAAAGAAAGATGGATCAACCTAGTGGAAGAAGTTTTATGCAAGTATTATGTGAAAAATACAGTCCTGAAAACTTTCCTTACCGCCGTGGTCCTGGGATGGGAGTCCATGTCCCAGCCACACCTCAGGGCTCTCCTATGAAAGGTAAGAAAGGTAGGACCTAACACATTTATTTACTGGAGCTTACTTAGGAGGCTAAATCACAGTATTGCTTTGTTTGCCAGTGATTTCCCCATTATTATGATTTCAGTTTTCCTTAAGAACCTGATAGGACTGGTTTTCCTCCAGATTGCCCAAGAGGCGTTTTAGTTGTCCTCAAAGAATAATAATTGAATGATAATATTTCAAATGCATATGCTTTTAAGGAACTTAGAGGGTACAAAAAATATTATGAGACTGGCCTGTGGCCTCAAGGACCTTACAGCCTAAAAGGATTATAAGACATTCACATTTACAAAGATATAACACAAGATAGTTTATGTTGAGCCAAGTAAATGACACAGTGATTGGGAAAGAAATTTAGAAGACAGTTAATTAATATGATCAGGAAAGGGTTCAAAGGTGTGAGACTTGAACTGGTCCTTCAAGAATGTAGAATTTGGTAAGAGAGGAAATAAAGACATTCTAGGAGAGGGATTAGATGTGAGCAAAGGTCTGTAACTAGAAATGCTCAAGGTGTATTTTTGCTTTTGTCTTTTAGCTTGATGTTGCAATGAACAGCTCTTGGAAGTAGTTCTTTGTAGTTATGGGGGATTAAAATTGAATCAAGGTTTCAGTTCCTATGTTCAAAGGTTACCAAGTATTTGCTGTTTTTCAAACAATTATCTTATCTATGTCACCTCGAATGGCAGAGAGAAGTGGATTTCTTACTTGGTTATTTTGTTTTCCCCAGGATCCATTCCCATTCTGAGAAATGTCATACCAAAAGTACTAAGTGGAAAAACCATATAATTTGAGGCCTCCATTAATAAAATATTACCTTCATGAGTCTTATTTTATGCCAAATGGGAAAAGAGTGGTTGAATTCTCATGTTTATCCTTTTCAGTAGAGATATTAAGAGTGATTTTATTGACATATGTGTTTTTTGAACCAGGTTATAGTCAAAGAGTTGTTACCTCAATTTGATCAAATTCGTTGAATAGTTTAAGATTCTGAAACACTTTCTCCCATTATAATTATATTTAAAAAGAAGGCCAGTTTTCACAAGGGGAAAATTCTACAGGGATATGAAACAGGAGTAATTGATAGACAAATATGAGAAAACTGTAGAGTTTTGAAAAGATCCATTAAGTGAGGAAGATTTCTTGAATGATATGAACTTGAAGAACAGAAGTGATTTAGCAGATAGATTAAATATCTAATAATTTGAGATAATTTTCAAAGATAGCAAAAGGTAAAGATACACATCAGATAGAAAAGAGCTATCCAGAATACTTTTGAACTAAATTTAAAAAAGGAAGAATTGAGGCCAATAAGAAGGTGGTGGTAATCCACATGTGAATGTCATGGATCTAGTGTTCAGATGACAAGATGATAGCATGGATGATGGCTTTGTTGTACATGATTATAAACAGTCCTGCCAGGAGCTAAAGCCTAGAGCACTTCTTTGTTGGTACTGGTTCAGTACTTCTGAGCTCCTTCTTGGGCAATATTTGGCTGTCTCCCGCCTTGGAATTCGGTCCCCTTTGATCCCATTATATCCTGTGTTTTCCAGGTCCTTGTGTAATTTTGCACTGTTTGATTTTTGTTTCTTGGGGGCTGAACGTGTATAGACAAGAATTAGGCTAATGTAGAAAGTATTCTGTGTCCCCTGTGATTCAGATCGCCTCAACCTCCCAAGTGTGCTAGTGTTGAACAGCTGTGGAATAACCTGTGCAGGAGACGAAAAAGAAATCGCTGCCTTCTGCGCTCATGTGTCGGAACTAGATCTTTCTGACAACAAACTCGAAGACTGGCATGAGGTAGAGTTTTTATATTGCTGTGTTTTCGTAAAAGGCAGGAATAACCATTGTATCCTTGTTTATGTTGTTATGTATTCTGCTGAATTCTGTTCATACTTGAGATTCTTGTCTCTATGTCTCAAGATAAATGACTGCATCAACTTTATTTGTGGTGATTTTTCAATTAGCTTTGTTATTGCTAATTTGTTTTTCATCAATGTGAAAAGCACTGAGGAACTTTATTCCAGGTTTCAAGAGGTTAATGAGTCTACAGAGGTTTGGACTGCTAACAATGCCTTAAATTCTCTATTGTTTCACTAGTTTACATATGCTCATTCTCTACTTCTACTTCAATATTTATTACTTTAAATTGATGTAAAATTGCTAGAGCTTGAAACTAAGATTATAAAAATATTCTTGTTACTGAAATTTATCCCAAATATTTCAGAACTTTTCTTATATTATCGTGTCCCTTTGGCCAGTTGATATAATTGATGTCTTTTGATCTCAGAGTAACTCTAAGTGTATGAATAACAGTGTTATAACATTCTCTCATTATATATAACATTACCCACCTGATTATTACATTACCTGATAGAAGCTACTCTGAAGAATAAGGGAAAAATAGTTCTTCCTACTTGATTCTCCTGCCTTAATTTAGGCTCTTATTTTTTTGCTTTGACTGTTGGGTAAGTTTCCTAATGGGTTTCCCTGGATCTGGCTTTATCCTCTTTCCTTTAAGCTGTCTTCTACAGAGCTACCACAGACTCCTTTTAATAAATGAAACATGGTTATGACACTCTCTGGCATGAAGTCCTTCCG
Organism: Lemur catta; assembly: GCF_020740605.2. Classification (NCBI taxonomy): domain Eukaryota; kingdom Metazoa; phylum Chordata; class Mammalia; order Primates; family Lemuridae; genus Lemur; species Lemur catta. The sequence continues at coordinate 19,518,674 of NC_059134.1, read as the reverse complement.
TTGCTTTTCATTGCCTAACAGCTACGGTCTGAACTCTTTACTTAAGTATAGTCCTTAGTCATATAGCCCTTTGCTATTTCTGGAACTTTGTCTCCATCTTTAGCCATGTACTTTTACTTGCCGCTCATGATAAACTCTTGACGTGAAAAGCTTCCTTGCTTTTATTGATTCTGAACCCATTGCTCTCTTTCTTCTCTTGTCTACCTGACCACTTCCTATTTTTCCTTTAGGACTTGGCCAAAGTTGCTATTCCTCTGTGAAATTTTTCCTGGCTCTCACTCAGACAGATTTAGATTATCCCAGAGCACCTGCACTATGTTGCTATGAAAAGATTTATCACAGTGTAGTGTAATTACTTGCTTACTTGGCAATTTTTCTACTAGACTGTGAGCTTATTCAAAGTGGAGATTTTTATCTTTTTTATCATCAGCACCCAGCATACTAGGTAGTCAAATGTTTGTTGAGTGTGTTAATGAATAAATAATTATATCTAAGGATTGATCAAGACCACTTCCTCCAACTCTTCATGTGATCTTAAGAAATTCACTTAATCCTTTAGTGTTTTAGTTTGCTCATCCATAAGAGAGGCTTACTGATAAAATTAATCATTGAAACACCTAGTAGATATTGAATGCTATACAAATCCCAAGGCAGCTTTCTTATTTAAGAAAAATCTATCTATAACCCAGTTTTGTTCAGTTTTTATTATATTTGTCTATTTCATAGTCTTGTTTAATCTGGTAACTGTACTCTTGGTTATATTTCCTATTTTTGTTAGAAATTTTCCCAAAATTCTTTGAGATGCATGTCACCTGATTTCTAAGTGATCTATTAATATATGTTGATTTAGAAGGCTGTTCTAAGGAATAATTTCTATTTGTACATGTATGTATACATGTATTTATTTACTTATCTGAACAACTAGTATAGGTCATTGTTCAACAAATTTCAGTCCATGCCTTCTTGGTCTTCTGAGATACTTAATTGCCATGCATGCTCTGTCCACACTGCACAAACGGAAAAAAGAACTACCCCATTTACCTTCTTTCTCCTCCACAATTCTCCTAATAGGCCTGCTGCTGAACCTCTGGTGAGATCTGTGGCCTGCCTGGATGACAAGTCAGACCAAATCTTCTTGTGAATCAGTTCAGCTCCTATGTATGCTCAATCCCCTAAATTTGTTTCTTTGGAATATAAAATTTCAAAAAGATTTTGTGCTTTGACAGTGTACGTAAGTTTTTGATAACTGGTGGGAACAGTTTAATAATGATGTAGTTGCTACTTTAGAAGGAAGATGTATGGAATATGGATCAGTACACAGAGTTTGCACTAGGTAATGGAGCATTTTCTCTGCTTAGACAAAGGCCTATATTAAATATTTCTCAGACCACATTGACATAAAACCAGAAGGTCACATGTTTATTTGTCATATGTTTGCACTCAGTTTGTATGTTGCTGTCTGTGCTCAATAGTCTGTTTTCAGGCAGTTTGAAAATAAACATTTGTTACTTCTCATTTCAGATTTCCATTTCCAGTTTACTTTTGTTTTCATCATTCCTTTATATTTCCTCCTTATCCTTAATTATCTTCTAGAGCATATATCAGAACACATGGAGGTGGGAGAAATACTGACAGCAAAAGAATATAGATTTTTTTTTTTTACAATTGATTAAACTCTTTGCCAGGCTACAAATGCCTCATAGGTTACTAATTTTAAGACATTACATTTCAACCCCATTGTAACCCATATTTCTGATTGCCAAAAAGATCATCTGTCCCTAGCCATTAACCAAGTTTATTTCAGCCAGTAGTGAAACAGTGTGGAACAAAATAATATAAATGTTCTATTAGTTTTTCAAACGATCACTAATGTTATAGGTTGAGTAAATTGTAGTTTAAAAGCTGGCTGCTGTATATCCAAGACTAAGATAAATATGGGGGGGAAATGTAATATTTCTGGGGGAGGCAAGGACTTGTCTCCACCCTTCCAGAATTGGGCACCTATGTGTAAAAATAATGCATTTTTTAGCTTTTGACTTGAATTTTTGGCTGAACATATTTTTGTCTGACCTTTCCTAAGGTATCTTCTTTTTTATCCCTTCCTTATCAAAACCATTTGGTAAAAGAAATTAAACCAAGTAGTTGAGAGGAGGGAGGAATTAGCCACTCAGGTGAGGCAGAGAATAGCTGAGTATAAATTACAGATTGTTATCTTAAAACCCTTTCCCCATTTTTCTTAAATCTTCAGTTTCTTCCTTTTTAGACACCTGAGTGGAGGGTCTTCTATTAAATCATAGAATTGTGGAGACCTAAAAGGTGATCTCAGTTCATCTCCATGTTTCTGCACATGAACATACTTAACTCATTCCAGCTGGAAGAGTTGTTTTATTTTTAGAATTTTAAAAAGGGAAGTCAGTATACTGCCCCAGAAATTCACAGAATGTTTGTGAGCCTTTGTTATTGGGAAATTTTTACATTATAAGTAAATTTATCTGTGTAGTGAATGTTATATTTTCCTGAATCTTATCATTAGTTTGAAGTTACCTACAAAACCTTTTTTATTTCACCCCTTTAAAGAAAATATTTATTTCTTTCTGACATTTATTATTTTTCCTGCTTAAATTAGATTCTAATCCAGTTTTATCTTTTGGTATATTCCAGGGCTAATTGAGTAATTATTCTAAATTTTTATTCTCACTGATGGATGCAGACTATGGCGATTACATCATGTGTCTGTTAGCCTTGGGAAATCTCCTAGAAATTGCTTTAAAACCCCCAAATTACGCATTTTTAAGTATTTACCTCTTTGTTATGGGAGGTGGTGGTTAGCAAAGGGTTTGTTTTGTTTTTATTTAATTGGAGTTGTACTGTAGTTAACAGTTATTCATCATGCTTTAGTGGGAGCACAATTCCTCTCTCTTTTTGTCCCCCCAAAAGAGGTTCAGTATAGCTAATCATCATCTTCTGTATGAAAGTTCTTCATATCATTAGTATTCAAGTCATAGAATGCAGTACAGAGTTGGTCCCTGCATGAACTGGTTAGCTGTGTTTTGGTCATAGATTAAACTTCAAATTCTAGCCATATATTGCACAAATGTTTGGTACCATCTGATCACAGAAGGGATCAAATAAGAGAATAGGGGCAGATTGATATAAATTCCTTACACTTGAAACAGAAGCCTAGTGTATTTTCTCTAAAAGGTAGCTCATTTCTTCATTTGTAAAAGGAGGATAAAAGTGGTTCCCACTTCAAAGAGTTAGTGTGTGGAGTAGGTAAAATAGTGAATGTAAGGGCCTTTCCCTCTGACATGTTCCTCTGAACCTTCTTGGAATTAATCTACTTCTCACTGATTGTAGAGCTCCCGAACTGAATGTCCGTGGTAGATCTGATGTAAAGTACAGATTAATTTTTCTTTCTACTGATGGCTGTCCCCGCTGGATACCCTCTTGGCATTACCTCTGGAGCTCTGCAAAGAAAGCTATCCAGGTCCCAACCCTGAAGCTTGTCCCACCTGTGAAGCTTTTGACTCAATAGTTAATGGTGGAACTTGGGAATCAGTATATTTTTAAAATTCTACCAGTGTTTCTGATGGATAGCCAGGGTTGATATATTGGTTCATACTACATTTATAATATTGGTAATAGTTACATTTATTAAATGATTTTGTGCCATTAAGGTAGTCAGTAAATGTTAAGTGCCCACTATACAGTAGTGAACTAGGTAAGTACTGTTTTTCCTTTCATAAAGTTCACATGCTGTTGGGCTAATTTATGCTGTTGAAACAAGTTTCAAAAAATGTGCCAACTGCTATGCTGAGTGCATTACCCATGTATCTCATTTAATCCTACCAACAATCCTGTAAAGTAGATGGTACTATTTTCCCTATTTTATAAATGAGGAAACTGAGATTTGGAAAGGTTAAGTAACTTGTCTGAAACCGCTCAGCTCAGAAGTGTTGGAACCTGGTTTGAACCCAGGTTTTCCAACTCTGATACTAATCCTAACTCCTCTTTTCTACTCCCTTTCTCATAAATTTAGTTATCACATTGCCTGGCTGTTTGATGCTTGATACATTTACTGGACATCTAGCATTTATCACATACTTGTTTAAGTTAGTTCTTCTCACAGAGTGAGCCAACTATGGTTCAGTTTTCTTTATTCATTTTTTTCTGGTTATATTTATGATGTACTAGTTGTGCTATATTGGAAAGAACCATGACTCTGATTTTTAAATCTCAGATTTGGCTATTGTGACAGTAAAACCTTAGTCAAATTATTTAACATCTCTGAGCCTCAGCTTCCTCATTTATTAAAATGAAAGTGGTATTATATTATTTATCTTGCAAATTGTTTTGAAAATTTAATGGAATAAATTGTATCAAAGAAACTAGTACTATATACAGCAAATACTTGTGGTCAATAATGCTCATTTCCCTTTTTTTTCCTTTTTGTCTACCAGGTTGCTAGCTAAATGTTAAATTGATGATGTTTTCCCTTTCATTATAAGTTATGGATGCTTTTGGTTTTGAGTAAATATATTTTAAAGTTTGGCACGTTTTTGAACCAAACTGAAACTATTTTCTGAGTTATTGTGACTATTCTGTCAATTTTGAACACATGAATTGTTACCAGGTGGTTTTTAATAAACCTTTAATTAGGCTTAATGTTGTGCTGAAAATGAGAGGAAGGAGATGTTCAAAGAGAACTATGTGACCCGATCTCAGCTCTTTAAAAATGTAAAGCCTAAAGTGTCATCTAAACTATCTTTTCTCCATTTATGAAAGAGAACATCACACAGGGCAGAATCAGAAACCTTGCTAAAGGAAACATAGGAAATTTTTCTTTTGTACCATAAGTTATGTTAGGTACCAGTCAATTATGCCACTATTTCATAGAAAGATTATATTATTTGCCAAGATTTGTTGAAATCACTTATGCCCTAATGTAAATGGCCCTTTGCCTGGAGACCTACTCACTTAGGCTTTCTTGAGCATGATTGCTATTTAAAAGCTCTGATTACTGCCTAATAACGCTTTTCTTTTTTTCTCCCTAGGTCAGTAAAATTGTGTCAAATGTTCCCCAGTTGGAGTTTCTAAACCTGAGTTCCAACCCTCTGAATTTGTCGGTTTTAGAAAGAACATGTGCTGGGTCCTTCTCTGGGGTTCGCAAACTTGTCCTCAACAACAGCAAAGCTTCTTGGGAGACAGTCCACACGATACTGCAGGAGTTACCAGAGTAAGCCCAGACAGCATGAGGGCGAGGGAGCGATGTTGCTCTCTGTGTTGGTACATAGGATTACTGCTGATCTCCCATCTGAGAAATACTAGAACTGCAGATTAAATGGAGAAAGAGATTAGAAAAATGAAGTCATTAGAATGAGGGTGTGAGGGTAATCTAGTAGCATTTCCAATGGAATACGTGTTCAGTGTTGAGTAGCACCAAGATATAGGATATGTCATCCTTGGGCTAAAAAATACCCCTGAGAAGCACTTATCACTTCTAGATCAATTCAGCTTTACTCCATTTTAATCTTCTGTTTACCTGATATAAGAATTTAGCCTCAGCCCCTTTCTTTTGGAGGAAAAAAAATCACAGTATCTCTAAAACAAGTTAACGTTCAGATGATTAAGTGCTTAGCTGGTCTGATGGGAAAATGGACCTGGTATTCTTTTCAATAATTTAAGAAAGAAATTATACTTTCATCAGTTTAGAAATGTTTTATTATGTTTTGTTTGTACCTGTCTTTGTATATGCACCTAAATGTGCAATGAAAGTAGTTTAAAGAAATGTATGAAGCTGTAGTTTCTTTGACTGTCTAAATATGGAAATTTTCAAACCCCTTAAGAATCTTATCTCATTCCATCTTAATGTCTCATTCCCACTCTAATGAGATTGTTTTCCTGACTGCATGCAACATCCAGTGTGGTGTAGCTTTTAAATACCAGTTCCCCCTACTAACCAAATGACATTTGATGAGGTACTTAACTTCTTTGAGCTGTTGCCTTGTCTGTAAAATGGGCGTAATTGTATTACTTTGCAGAAATAAGAGTAAAATCTACAATGCGCCTGACACAGGGTTTCTAGTTTTAAACATTTGTTCATGTTGTTTTGGGAATTTTCTTTTATCTCCTCTCAACTTATACAAATCCACCCCTTCTTCAAGGCCTTGTATCCCTTCCTGATTATTCCAACTGCAATTTCAATTTCATTCCTATATGAATTACTATTATACTTATAGTCAGTATTGCTTAATTTAGTACTAAATTACTTAAGCACAGAATTAATTTAGTGCTACCTTATGTCATTCTCTGCTGTTTCATATACTTTAGGTTTTGTCTTCCCAGATAGACTTTGAACTTCAGGAAGACACCTTTATATTTTTTCTATGATAGCTAGCAGAATTTCACATCTTGTAGGCACTTATTTATTATTTATTTATTGAATGAATGAAAACGGATATAAAGTAGAAACTAAACTGCTTAAAACAATGAAATATTTCCTTTTTTCTCTGCAGTTTGGAGGAGCTCTTCCTGTGCCTTAATGACTATAAAACAGTGTCTTGTCCTTCTATTTGCTGTCATTCTCTTAAGCTACTACATATAACAGACAATAACCTCCAAGACTGGACTGAAATACGAAAGTTAGGAGTTATGTTTCCTTCACTGGATACCCTCGTCCTGGCCAACAATCATTTGAATGCTATTGAAGAGCCTGATGATTCATTGGCCAGGTTGTTTCCTAATCTGCGATCCATCAGTCTCCACAAGTCAGGTGAGGTTCAGGCTTGTTCTCATTCTATATTCAGATTGATCTGAGCTTGTTCATGAAATATAATGAAAGTATATTTCTTTTAGCCATGGCTCTATCTTTTTATAGGATGAATTTTCAACACGACATGCAGATGCCTATTGACTGGCTAAATTTAAGGCATTTATTTTCATAAATGCTCTGTTAAATATTAAGTGGCATAGCATTATATTAACAATTTGTATCTTATACATTAAAGGGGTCATGCTATGAAAAGAGTGAAATGAAATTGATGAATGGGATAATAAAAGGCAGAGTAAAAAGAGTACAAAGAATTACAAACTAGACCATTTTGTCTAGACTTAGTTTAAGCAATTCCAACCTGCTATGCCTTTTCAAATGCTTACTTTTCTATTATCTCTATATAATTTATTGTCAGTTTATTGCTATCATCTGATCCTGTGTATCACAGGAATGAATATATTTAGCTTATTTCTTTTTCTTTTAATTAAAAACTTTATTTTTTAGAGCAGTTTTAGGTTTATAGCAAAATTGAACAGAAAATACAGAGAGTTTCCATCTACCGCTTCCCCATGTATATACAGTCTATCTCCCCCACTATCAGCATCCCACACAAATATGGTATGTTTGTACTACTTCAATCATTAAACCTATGTTGACACACTCAAAGTCCATAGTTCACCTTAGCATTCACTCTTGGTTTTGTTCATTCTGTGGATTTTGACAAATGTTAATGACATGTATCCACCATTGAGTATTGTTCAAAATAGTTTCACTGCCCTAAAATCCTCTGTGCTCCCTTTATTCATCCCCCCTTTCTGGCAACCACTGATCTTTTTACTGGCTCCATAGTATTGCCTTTTCCAGAATGTCATCTAGTTGGAATCATTAAGTATGTATCCTTTTCACATTGGCTTCTTTCACTTAGTTGTATGCATTTAAATCCTCCTTGTCTTTTCATGGCTTGAAAGCTCATTTCTTTTTAGTGCTAAATAATATTCCATTTTCTGAATGTATCACAGTTTATTTTATCCAGTCACCTACTTAAGGACATCTTGGTTGCTTCCCAGTTTGGACAGTTATGAATAAAGCTGATATAAACATCTATGTGCAGGATTTTGTGTGGACATAAATTTTCAGTGCATTTGGGTAAATAACAAGGAGTGCAATTACTAGATCATATGGAATGATTGTTTCGTTTTGTAAGAAACTGCCAAACTGTTTTCCAAAGTGGCTGTACCATTTTGTGTTCCCATTGGCAATGTTTGAGAGTTCCTCTTGCTCTGCATCCTCACCAGCATTTGCCATTGTCAGTGTTTGGATTTTGACCACTCTAATAGGTATATTGTGGTGTCTCATTGTTTTAATTTATAATTCTCTAATGACATATGATGTTGAGCATCTTTTCATATGCCTGCTTGCCATCTGTATGTCTTCCTTGGTGAGGTGTCTGTTCAGGTCTTTGGCACACTTTCTAGTTGGGTTATTTTTTTTCTTATTGTCAAGTTTTAAGAGTTCTTTGTACATTTTAGATAATAGTACTTTATCGGATGTATCTTTTGCAAATACATTGTCCCAATCTGTGACTTTTCTTCTCATTCTTGATATCATCTTTCAGCCTTTTTCTTAAAACAACTACATAATTAAAAGTAACTCTAACCTACAACTGAAAAAATATAAACTTAGTTTAATTCACCATAGAGGGTTACAAGGGTGGGGAATAAATTTTAGAAACCAATATTTTGCATAAGGAAGCTGTTTATTTCACAACTTGACATCCCTTGAGCTAACTGTTCTTCCTCTTAAATGGAAATGCCATTGTAAGGGAAGAGGATGGTTGTGACTTAGGATATTTGTGCACCAGAGTCCTTATAAATTGCTCCTCTGCCTTTACCTTTGCTGAAAGTTGATAGAAATAGGTGGGACCACATTGTTCTCTGAAATGGATTCAGTGTGTTACAAAATTGTCCAGCTTCATTATTATAGGAATATTTTTCCTACTTGGACGTCCTACCTGACTTAGATGTTGAATATTGCTCACAGCCATGGGGAGAGTTTCATTTTAGGAGTAAAAAACTTAATTTGTTCAGTATTCTCAAGATTTAGGTTTTCTGTTTTTGTTTGTTTTTTATTTTGGATCTGTCTCCTCTGTCACCAAAATGAGGACAGTATGAAAATGATAATACTGTTGGCCGTCCATGTACATGGGTTCCACATCTGTGGTTCAACCAACTGTGGATCAAAAACATTTGGAAAAAAAAGGATGGTTGTGTTGGCACTGACCACATACACACGTTTTTTTTTTTGGTCATTATTTCCTAAACAATACTGTATAGCAACTATTTACATAGCATTTATATTGTATTAGGTATTATAAGTAATCTAGAGATGATTTAAAGTATACAGGAGAATGTGTACAGGTTATATGCAAATACTACGCCATTTTATATAAGGGACTTGAGTATCTGTGGATTTTACTATCTGCAGAGGTCCTGGACTCAGTCCTCCACAGATACCAAGGAATGACTGTATTTAGTTTCTGGTTCTATTGACTTTGCCTCATTCTAGAATTTGTCAGGTAAAAATCTGAGTATGATGGTATCAACTCTGATTATAGTTACATTCCATGAGTCCCTATGTGAATGAAATGAGTTGGTCACGTCACTCTTTTTATTATGTAGTCATAGCAACATCCTGCTTATTGAAACCACAAGTTACCCCCTTTATAAGCCATTTTGATAGAGAATCAGTAAATGGGCAGATGTTGGAGAATAAGACTGTCTCACCTTGACTCTCGGATAGGAGATGGGTGAGGATATGGGGAAATTGTTACAGTGATTAACTGTACTCCTCTCTTTCCTTGGATAAAAATTTTAGGCTCTCTAGTTTATGATCATTTTAACATTTCATAAATTATTAATTGAAGTAATTTTTTTGCTATATTTTTATTTGTGTGCTTTTCTGGATTTACTTACACAATATATTTCTCAAATTAGGTTTGCAATCCTGGGAAGACATCGATAAACTAAATTCATTTCCCAAACTTGAAGAAGTGAGATTGTTAGGAATTCCTCTTCTGCAGCCATATACCACTGAGGAGCGAAGGAAATTGGTAATAGCCAGGTCTGTTGTCCTGATTCTGTTGCATTCTTTTCATGGGACCTTAATGTTTCATTAAAGGGATAGCACACTATTTAGGGGGAGTGGACTACGAGTTTATCCACCTCTTAAGCACACTGTGCTTGAAGGAGCTGCTTTTGTAACTCCAAATCCTATATGAAAAGGAATGCAAGCAATATGATGAGGAAAATGTAAAATATAATTGTGCTGCTGAGACCACTGAAATATTTCCTCACAAATCTATTGTATTTTTATGCTTTTTAAGACTTAGAATATGTGAAGTCCTGTTTTGGGTCACAAAGTAAAAAGTGTGTATTTAGGTTATTAAGTATGAAATGTCTGATTTCCTTAGATACTAAGTTTGATAGTTGATATCTCTGACATTTTACTTTGACACTTCTTGTTTTGTTTTTATTATGAAAGTACATCCTCATTCTTTCAAATACACGTTTTGGCTTGTGATTACCTTTCACATTTTTTAGACCAATTTTTGTGAAACCATGGATAAGTAAAAAATTTGTGTTAGTTTTGAATAGGAGTTCTGTTGTGGAACCCATGCAGCGCAGACAGCTCTAAATGTGAATGAAGTGTTTGGGAAGGACGTGGCTAATGAACACACTGTATGTCGTTGATGGTTTGAGAAATTCCGTTCTGGTAATTTTAATCTTGAAAATGAGCCACATGGATGACCTGAGACCAAGGTGGATAATGATGAGCTGAAAGCTGTAGTGGAAGTGAATCCATCTCAACCTATGCGTGCATTAGCAGCAAGGTTTGACGTTACTATTCCAACAATATTGGACCATTTGAAACAAATTGGCAAGGTAAAGAAGCTGGATAGATGGATTCTACATGAATTAAATGACTATCAGAAAAGAAATTGTCTCAAATCTTGCCTTTCTTTGCTGTCCCAACATAAAGGCAAACCATTTCTATGCCGTATTGTTACGTGTGATGAAAAATGGATTCTATAATCACAGGTGTTCTGCACAATGGTTGGATAAAGACGAAGTGCTGAAACACAGTCCAAACTGAATATTCATCAAAAACAGCTAATAGTATCTGGTGTTTCAGTGCTACTGTTATTCACTATAGCTTCATGAAACCTGGTCAATAGGTTACAGGAGATGTCTACTGTAACCAACTGGGACAAAATGATGAGTATGCTTGCACTTAAGCAGCTGAGACTGGTCAATAGAGACAGGTTGATCCTCTTGCAAGATAATGCTCAACTACATGTCACACAAACAATGCTGCTCAAACGATAGAAGCTGGATTTGGAAACTCTCTGTCATCGACCGTATTCACCAGACCTTGCACCAACTGACTACCACTTCTTCCAGACTTTGGACCACTTCTTGCATGGAAAAATATTCACACATGGAAGATGCCTTTCATAATTTCATTGCCACTCTCTCTCCATGCTTCTTCACTGCTGGCATAAACAAGCTACTGTTAAGATGGCAAAACTGTGTCGATAGTTTAGGTGCATACTTTGATTAGTTGTACTACTTCTTGTTTGAGATATAATAAACTACACTTTTGATTCAAAATTGGACATTTCATATTTAATGACCTAATAGAATAATTTTTATTGTAGTTGTACTTATTTTCTCTGTTATCATATTGATCATTTAAAATGTAAAAACCTGAAAATTGGGCTATTTCATTAGTGTAAAACTTAAGAGAGCAGCATATTTCCTTCTTGATTATAGATTGGCTTAAATATGACTACCATTATTGCCATCTTCTTCCTTTGACTCTCCCTGCCTTTGGTGCCTAAGCCTCTGCCTGCACAAACTCATGGGAATTTCCCATGAGTGTTTATTTTTGTATGAGTTTTTAGAAGAAATAAGATTTTGGCTAAAATGCAAGGGCCATAGATCTATGCTTTGTTCTTTTTCTGTACAATACGTAGTGGTTTTGAAAGGGGAACAGTAGGCTTTCAGGTTCCCTAAAGTATAGTGGTTCTTTAAACAGGGTATTGATCCTTGTAACCAGCTAATGCCTAGCAGATGTTTACTGCTTAGCAGTTGTTAACATACATATTAATATCTGTCTGCAGAAATAAATGTCAGCATACTTTTAAGAAAAGAAATCTTGCTGTAGTCCTTGTACTTTATTTTCTTTACACAATTCTTTTGCAAACATAAGAAGTTAATTCCTGAATTATATAACCCAATTGTACTGACCACTGTCTAGATCTGTGCTGTTTTATATGGTAGCCACTAGCTATGTGTGGCTCTGAGTACTTAACATATGTCTTGTCTGAAATGAAATGTTATAAGGGTAAAATAGGTATTAGATTTCAAATATTTTATATAAATAAAAAATGTAAAATAGCTCATTTATTATTTTTAATATTGATTCCATGTTGAAATGATTATATTCTGGATATATTGGGTTAAAGAAAATGAAAATATACTATTAAAATTAATTTTACCTTTTTTATTTTTACTTTTAAAAATGTGGCTCCTAACGAATTTAAAATTATATGTGGGATTTGTATTATATTTGTTTAAATTGATGCTAGGATCTTGAAAGGTGAGGTATAATTATGAAAGATCGATGTCACTTCTAAAAATTAAACTAGATTTTTTTGGTTCTTTCATTTTATACCACTTTTAGTTCATGTCAGCAGTTGCACATGAGCAGAAGAACTACATCCATTGTGTCATTTCAAAAGAATAAGACTGAGTGTCAAACCAATTATTTTCTTTCTAAAACTAAACATTTTTAGTATCTTAAAATGTCTTTATTTTGGTTTTAACTTATAGATTGCCATCAGTTTCCAAACTTAATGGCAGTGTTGTTACCGATGGCGAACGAGAAGATTCTGAGAGATTTTTTATTCGTTACTATGTGGATGTTCCACAGGAAGAAGTGCCATTCAGGTAAAAAAACTCCCTCATCAGCTTAGCAAAACACTTTAGAGAGTGTCAAGGCAACTTAAGAACTATTCTTTAGAGCAAAATCTAATAATTTATTATTGGATTCTTCTTAGAAAATGTTGGTAGGTTTTAAAAAAAGAAAAAAACATAAAAGCTCTATTTTATCTCATTTTCCATGGTGTATTTCTTTTAGCCTTGCCACATGTATTAAGAATGATTAGGTAAATGTTTTACTAATTCCAATAGTTCCCACTGCATACTCTATACTGTTGATTCCTTTTTGATCCTCTTCTATGGGGACACATTTTTACCTGTCCCCAAAATTAATCTTTTCTTTCATGTTACATCTGCTCTCAGGATATACTAAGTTCTGCTATTTGTAGGTTTGGCAAATATGTAGTAGGTTCACAGAATATGAGAAAAAAACTGAAAAATAGACTCTTGAGGAAATATTAAAGGAATTAGGATGCTTAAGTGTGAAGAGAAAGGCTGAGGGCTAAATTAGTAATTATGTTTAAGTATATGAAGTGTTAATATATATATATGTGTGTGTATATATATATATATACATACACACACACACACACACACACACACACACACACACACATATTGTTTGGTAAGGAACTACCTTTAACACTCTGTAAACGTAAAGGGAAATGTAGCAAGTATGATATAGGCAAATATAAAAAAATGCCCCCCAAAACGGGTTTTGAGGTGTTAGTAACTAGAATGAGTTACCAGAAAAGTTATATGCTTTCTTTCCTTAATGACTTTAAGGATAATATGAATACCCATTTGACGGGAGGAGTTTCACACAAACAGGATATTAAAGTTAGGGCTGAATGTGCATCGGATTAGTTGGTCCTTTGGTTACAAATATTTGTGATTCTAATTCATTCTTATTGAACATACTTATTTTTTCCCCAAAATTTTCTATTATTTATAGACTTTAAGGGGGTTGACATTCTATTAGACTCAACCTGTGTAAAAAGGACTTTGTGGTATTATTAGTAGTGTTTTAAAGCCTAAGCATTTAACAATGTTAGACAAATTAAGTAAAGATTTTGAAGATAACCTTTAAAAAGTAACTAAGAATAGCCAGCTAGGGGAAAATAGATATTACTATATTGTTGGACACAACTTAAATATATTAGGTTAAACTATATGAAATATTTTTTAGGTAAAAAATGATCTAGTATCTATGGTTTCATTTGGTTTAATCTAACATACTAATGGAAGAAGTAAATGTTAGGCATTGATCATAAATCTGTCATTATAGTTTACTTCCATTCTTCTACAGGAAGCTTTTTTATATGTGGGTGTGTACATATATCCGGATATGTATATACGTATATACACAGAGAGATATATATATACACAGTCATACATTGCTTAATGCCAAAGATATGGGCAATATATATAACCTGAACTTTTGTACCCCCATAATAAGCTGAAATAAAAAAAAAATGACAAAGATATGTTCTAAGAAATCCATTGTTAGCCAATTTCTTCATTGTGTGAACATCATGTTGTGCACTTACACAAACCTAGATGGCACAGCCTACTACACACCTAGGCTGTATGGTATGTCCTATTGCCCCTAGGCTACACACCTGTACAGCATGTTACTGTGCTGAATACTGTACACAATTATAATATAATGGTGAGTATTTGTGTATCTAAACACATGTAAACATAGAAAAGGTACAGTAAAGATACAGTAAGAAAGTAAAAAATGGTACAGCTCTCTAAGACACTTACCATGAATGGAGCCTGCAGGACTGGAATTCACTCTGGGTGAGTCAGTGAGTGAATGGTGAGTGAATGTGCCCTAGGACATTACTGTACACTACTCTAGACTTTATAATCACTGTTCACTTAGGCTACACTAAATTTATAAAAAAAATTTCTTTCTTCAATAATAAATTAAATTTAGCTTATTACAACTTTTTCACTGTATAAACTTTTAATGTTTTTTAACTTTTGACTCTTTCATAATAATATTTAGCTTAAAACACAAACCCATTATAAAGCAGCACAAAACTGTTTTCTTTATATCCTTATTCTGTAAGGATTTTTTAATATTAATTTTTTTTTTTTACTTTTTAAACATTTTTTGTTAAAAACTAAGCCACATACAATACAAAGGGTGAGGTCATTGGACTTTTGATACCCCATGACTGCTGAAAATAATCTGTCACTGACCTTTTTTTTCTATTTAAAAAGTACTTATTAAGTATTTCCTTATGGCTAGCACTGTTCTAGATGCAATTAATTAGAGTAAACAAAGTTCCTACTTTTATGGAGCTCATATTCTAATGGGATCTCTCACTGACCTTTGCTTCATTCCCTAAGAGTCCAAAATCTATAAACCAACTGATTGGCAGTGTTTAGGATGTGTAGTCACATTGTCCCAAGACATAGAGGGAAGGATTATCTGCTCCACTTTAGCTTCTATGGTGGGAGGTAAAATCTTGTTTCCTCTACCTTGGGACTTTCCCCAGATAGGAACAATTCAGCAAAAATAACATGTATTATTGTCTGCCATTCGGATTCCTCAACATACTTTTTCCCCATGGATACATAAAAAAAAAAAATTATTCTTACCTGCCTTAATGCATTCCTTGTATAAATGAAAATATATTTCTTGCTCCTGAAATGAGATAACTTAGTTCTTATGAATTGCTGCATCTATTTCCAAGTCTTGGATCATTGGGTGGTATCCATTTCTCCTTTATTTCTGTATCTTTAAACCTATCGATTCAGTTGTAAAGTTAGCTACCCCACCATATACCCTTTATAAAATAATGGGAAAAATAGAGAAGAAAGAAAAGGAAAGCTAGTTCTGGGTTACTCTGAGTTTCATCTACACTCATATATTACCCCTACTATATTTTACCTTGAAGGCAGTCAAGATCACTTATCTTGCCTGACAATTAAACTCTTTTTTGGAGGGGGTGTGTGCGTGATTTTTCCTAGTGATTTGTAAAACTTAAAGTGGGTAGTTGGAAGTCTCAGCTTCCAGTCGAAATAATTGTAGTACTAGTGGTGACATTTCGCTCTTGGGTTCTAAAGCCTCTAAACCTAAGAATATGAAATAACAGTTTTGCAAGTTGGTCACATAATCATGAGATGTATTATGTCTTTCACTTTCACTTTGGGTTTGCAGACGTATCTATTCTAAGGAATAACTGGCATCACTTTTGTTCTTCAAAATGCATACTTCCTGAAAAGTTAAATGGGGATATGATAAGTAATCATCATAAAGTTTTAGTGGTGCTACTGTCTTTCTGTTTTCTTTTAGGGAAGTGGTCTTGCTTTTGGTTTAATGTTTTGGTTGAAAGGAGTTCATTGACTACCCATTTATTCTAATCCTAAAGATTCCATGATCAATTAGCTACTGCAAAATATTCATACAGTCAGACTATTTTAATTACCATCCCAGCCTTGCTGCCTATTTATGTAATTATGCCTACTTTCTCACATACTAGCGATTAAATGCCACTGTGTGGTCTCTTCCATTCTTCTTGAAATTAAAGTGAGCAGCCTGATTTCAGTGTTTCCTACCTGCATCCTGGCTTATAAAGTGTTTTTCAAACATATGAGTGCTCTGTTTGCTCATGTATTTTCAAGGCCTTGGAGTAGGAAATGTCTTCTCGGTTCTTTTAGGGTTCATAGGTGGAGAATGGGTGGAAGACATTTCCGTTATGCTTGTATCCTGAAGTTTTTGAATTCTTCCTTCTAAATTATCCCAAAGAATATGTGGGATCTCAGCTACCTTTAGCACAGAACATCATTGAATCCAGTTTCTAGTCAACCAGCTAGACAAGCATTTAATACCATTCCCAGCCACTGAAGGTAGCTTTTGAATTCAAAATCTTTGGTAAGTGTACCTATGTTAATAAAGCTAGGCCTAAAATTGCTTTTCATTCCTTGGTCTAACATATTTGGAATGTATTCCTATAGTTATTTTCTATAAGTTTGTCCATGTAAATGACTAAAGTCTTATAATTCTTTTGTTTTTGTAACTCATCCCACAGAGCATGCTGTTACCTGATGCTGGTGGAGCAGGATGTATGTGTGGAAGGGTGAAGCAAATGGGGAGTTAGCTTACTCCTGGAAGGGAATTCCTTCAGGAAGGGAGATTTTACTTCCTCTTCAAGAAGACAAGGAAGAGGGGTTACCCAGCTAGCAAGGGGGCCTAAATGAGAATGAGGATACTTTCACTCAGCTCCTCAGAATCCTCCCATATACCTCCATTCCAACCCTCTTTCTCTCTTTTCTAATCAATGCACCAACTTTCATATAGTAGTCTCAATATGGGTGCAAATTTAACTGACTTGTAATTTAGCAACCTGGAGCATCAAACCTGTGCGTTTTTTTTTTTTTTTTTTTTTTTTTTTTATGGGCACCTCAGCTCTATTGTTGTAAAGAGAAAAAAAGATCCTTTTCTTAACAGTACTGGGTTTCAGTCTGTGCCTTGAGCCTAGTTTGTAGAGATTTGACTATAATCTCTTTATTTAAGTTATCTTGTACCCTTAGAATAGCAGATGCTCTACCTTATGGTCTTGAATTCTTTATGCCTTGTGTATTGTTCTATTCTTGACAGCACTTTCTCAATTACGTAGAGCATTCCACGTGACCACAAGTGATAATTGGTTATTTCACTACTCCATGTCAAGGACTTACAGAATCCCTTCCATGAACACTAATGTGATATTCACTGGCCCTTTCCAGGCCAGAAGGCAATCCCAAATTGCCCTTAATTACCTGAGGGACTATTGCCTATAATCCACTCCATGGTACCAATTTCTTAGTGCAAACAACAGAAATCAACCCTGGCCAACTTAAGTAAGATAGGAATTTTGTAAAAGAGTAGTGAATACTCTGTATCTTACAGAATTGACAAGAAAATTAAAGAATTAGGCTTGGGGCAGGATTGATGAGAAGCAAGTCACAGCCAAGATGTCACTATATAGACAATGTGCTCCTGACACTGGTCATTGGACAGTCATCAGTAAGCTGCCCTCAGACACTTATAGCCATGCCTTGCCTTCTTAATTTTTCTATATCTGCTGTGAGTAATCTCTGTTGGGCCTTGTGTCTTTGCTTACCCCTTAAGATTTATAATTCCACTTATAGTTAGACAGGTTTATGTCACCTTCACATGTTCTAGCTTCCAAGGAGTGAAGACAGTGAATAACTGCTCCTCTTCAGTTTCTGTGGTGGGAAGTGGTTCCTGCTTCTTATCTCTCTTTGCTTTTCTGCCAATCAGAAGGGCATTCACATGCTGGAAAGCCAAAGCTGACATACATCCATTATAGTACGTGGTCCCTAGTAGTTAAGTCCCCTGGTGGAATTATCCATTTACTCATCAAATATTTAATATCTTTTGAGCTGATATGCCAGGAACTGTGTTAGGCACTTACAAAGGAATTATAATAGCATTCATGCTGATAGCAAGAGGGAATGATGGATAAGAACAGAGGAATTTGTTTAAAATGCATTTGTAATGAATTAGGAATAGCAGTATATAAACAGAGTCTTAGTATAATACTCTACTTATTATTCTTTAATTGCATAACCTCTCCCTAAAATAACAATAGAGAATAGCATAGTGCATAGTTAATAAAAGGTAGAAATTTGACCATCTAGATAATTCAGTGTTTCTTACAGAATCACATTTGAGCTTTAGTTTCCAGATAGCATGGAGGTATCCATTTATTTTGGAGAAAACATTCCTTTTCATTTAGCCATGAATTTTTTTTTAATCAGTGGTAAACCTGATTTTCCTCTAAATTCTAACTTCTGCAACAGCCTCTACTTAGTTTGGTTCCCCGAGTTTTTCTTCCTCCTCTCATTTTCCTCTCTTGTGTCAGTTAAACATGAAATAGCTCTACTCAACTTAGATGTAAGTAAGAAAAGTTACCCAAAATGTCTTTTAGGGCATGAATAAGCAGCACTATGATCAGCTGAATGTCCTTTATGGTAGCACAGTTATTTTGTGAGTCAGTTGGATTATTCACACACATCTGTTTCCATGTGATTAGTTGTTTTGGCAATAGAACACTTTAAAGATGATCCAGAGATTTACATACTCTGTTTTCCTATCCCAGGGTAAAATGCAAGCCCTAGTTATCTGAATCATTTGAATTCTTTATGATGAAAAGAATAAAATGTTCAGGGGACTGAAGGGAGACATACTTATTAAGAGCTTATAATTTCTTACAGGTGCTCAATTTTCATTTTTATTGCCTTCTACTGATAGGTGGAGCTGGAAGTTTAGCCTCTCTACTATAGCTGCTTATGGTAATGGACTAAGACCAAAAACTGAGCAATCAGCCATATGTTTCATGTTTATTTACTTTGTGAAACAACAGAAGATGGAAAATCTGTTTATTGATTCCTGGCCTTTGAACATTATAGTGTTTGCTTTTCCAATCAGTAGAGTCTTTCTTTTAAAGCCTTCATCTGTGCCTTGTCTCTTAGTGGCCTGTGTAGCAGTGGTGTGCTAGTTCAAAATAAGTTCAGTGTGTGCTGCAGGTGATTGAAAAGATGTCCTCACTGGGCTGCTCATATTTCAATTATTGGACTGTCATGCCTTACCAGGAGAACTTCTAGGAAATAACTCTAGATTCTAGCTGGGTTTCAAAGGACAGTTTATTTACCAAATACTTACTAAGAACCAAGAGACACTGTGCCAGAAGCTGGAGATAAGGAGACAAAAAAGGTAGTGTTTACTCTCAAGAAGCTTGCCATCTGAGCTAAGCTAGAGATGTATTTCCTTTCCTGGGTCCTCTTCATGTTTCCAACTTCTAAAAATAGTTACTCCAGGGCTTAGTTTTTGAACCTCTTCTGTTCTGAACCCATCCCCTACACACCTTCAGCCAGTCCTGTGGCTTTCAGTGCTTCTGTATTCTGATAATGGCCAAATTTTATACCTCCAGCTATGATCTGCCCCTTAATTCTAGACTAGTATTTCCAATTGCCTACTTGATAGCTCCATCTGGATATTTAAACTTAATGTGTCCAAAACCAAACTTTTGATCCCCCCCTCTTCTCCCTTACTCCACTCCGCTCCCCCCACCGTATCTGCTCCTCTGCACATTTTCCTCCATTTTTCTATCCCCCTAATTGCAGTCATCCTTGATTTCTTTCTCCCACACCCTACATCTAGTCTATTTGGTTTTTTTTTTTCTCTTTCAGTTCTACTTTCAGAAAATATGTATAGAATCTATTTCTTACCATTCTTTCTAGTCCAAGCATTCATCATCTCTTACCTACATTATTATAGTAGGTTACTAACCAGTCTCCCTAATCCATCCTTGCTCCCTATAGCCTACACTCCACGTAGCAGCCAATTTATAAGAACTCACGTTTATAAAAATAAAAAAACCTTCCTGCTGTTTCTCAGACATACCAAGCACACTCCCCCTCAGGCCTTTGTACTTTTTTCCCTGTCTGGAATATACCAGGTTATCTGCTTGACTCTCTCCCTCTCTGACACCTTATCAAAGATTCCTTCTCTGCCCACCCTATCTGAAATATCACACCTCTTATCTCCTATAATTCTCTTAACCTGCTTTTGTTTTTCTTGTCATTTATTAACACATGACATATTATGCATTTCTTGTATATTGTCAGTCTCCCCCCACTGTACTGTAACATCTATAGAAGTAGGGACTTCTTCTGTTTTATATTTTGCTATCTCCCCAGTGTCTAGAGCAGGGCCTGATAGTATAGCAGTTGTTAAGTAAGATGATTGAATAATCATATTATGCTCTGAGACCTTGAAGGAGGAGGACTTAGGTTGCTGTAAGAGGTACTTTCCTAAAAAATGATTGAGTTGATTTGGTGAAGGTCAGGGAAGGACAGGTGTGAGTACATGAGAAGTAAAGGCATAGAGATATGAAGTCTGTATGTGTTGTGAACTACAACAGTTTAATATGACCTGTGACAAGTAGTAAGTGGGAAGTAGATTCTGCTGAGGCAAAGGCAGGAGCCAGAGTAGGCTGCTATGTAGACTTTGCTATGCTGTGCTGGGAAACTACGTCTTTTTCTTATACAGGGCAGTGAGAAATCATTGAAAGGTTTCAAGTGGGGAAAGCTACCTGAGCAGATTTTGATTTGTGTTTAGAAGGAGAAACTGAGAGAGATCCAGAGACCTGATTAATAACGGAGACGGTAGTAAAAGAGGACATGGTTGCTTGTGTCTTTTCAGAGAGATGCATATATTAAGACTAAATCTTACTAGAATTTGAAGTGGTCCGCAGAATACACATTGTGAAGTTCTCCTTGTTTTTCTGATATTGATAGCCCTGCTTTCTCTAGGGTTATATAAATACTATTTAGAGAGAAAGAAAACTCCATGTTTCTGGATCTGGCACATGTTAAAGTTGTACATGTTTATTATTTTTGCTTTGCCCTTTGTCAGATGTCTGTCCACCTTGCCTGTATCATCAGTTTTTCCTTTATTTTATGTTTATTTTATCTCTCTATTTCCTCTGAGAGATTGAATTTAAATGGCTTCTTTAGTACCTAATACACAGTCCTCCTCTGTTTAATTTTAAAGAGAGAGAAAGAGAAAAAAAGAAAAAACATGCAACTTTTAGAAATCAGCATAATCATGCATCTTTTGGGGACTCAATGATTTCTTTTTGTTTTTGAGGACAGTGGGGGGAAGTAAATGCACTGATTTGGGGTGCCTCTTTTTTCAGACTTTAAAATTTTGCTTTGCATAAAGAACGCTTATAAGAGATGTATCTCCAGTGGATAATTATTTGGTGGAAGGAGGAAATGCTATTGTCAGAGACAGAACAGCAAAGCCAGAAATAGGTTTTCTTAAAAGCTTTTTCTTTGGCTTTTCTTTACTTTGGCACCTCACATTCTGTTTGTCCCAAATAATCTCTAAACTATGTCTTGGTAAATCCTTTATGATGTCAAGGATTGTATTAGGAATTCCTCAAATGCTGATTTGATTGTCATTAGCAGTATGCTTTTTAAAACATGGAGAGTGTGTTTTTTCCTGCTGAGGACTAATGGCTTTTCTAAATAGAGCTGATTGTATCTCCATGCTATTGTGAGAGCAAGGCAGCAGCCTGTATTTGGACACCACCTCAATGAAGGCGTATTTTGTCTTGGATGCTGGAGAAATCCAAGTGTGCTGTGTCCGTTACCTCATATTCCTTCCAGACAGAGGACCTGCTGTTGTGAAGGAACATGTCTATACTGGACATAAGTCTCCTGGGGTTCTCCATATTGCCAGGCTCCATCATCCCCTGACAAGGGCCATGACACAGCACTCCTCACATTCAGCTGGGAGTCTGATGGGAAACAAAAGAGGCATTCTCCTTGGTACACCATGGAGAGCCTCTGAAATGTTAGCTTTCCCTGTGGCTTACAGCCTTTGTCATTCCAATTACCTTGGACTTTATTTTGACTTCTTGCCACTTTCCCAGCCCTGCAGAAGATAGGCTACCATCCTAATCTTGATTGGAGTTACCTGCGAGTATTTGAATATACCTGCAAAGGAAGTACCCCCAAATCATAGTCTTGGGGGAAATTATCTTTGCTGTCTGAACTTTTGTTTTGGCCAAGGCAGAGGGCTAGTTTTATCTTTATTGTTTTTGTATGCTTTTTAGAATTAAAAAAACACTAAAAAATACTGAGAATAATAAATAAAGGTTCATGTTCACACGATTCAGAACTGATGATAGTTAATGTTTTACTCTACTTTGAGTTTAGTTTTTAATTAAAAAGAAATAATATTATAGAAAAATTACAGAGGCAAAAAAAATACCTTTTTTTGCTCTTAGTCCTATTCCTTACTCCAAGAAGTAACCACTGGCAAAAAAATTTGATGTGTATCTTTGATATTATTTTATATTTCCACTAAAATGTAAAATAGTATTTTTAATTCTTTTTCAGTATCAATTAGAGTTTCTTTCCTCAGTCTGTGGCTTTTCAATCTAGTATTTTTACTTTGTATTTTGTTGAAAAGTTTAAAATTTTAATGTCAAGCTTATTAATCCTTTATGGTTTATTCTTATTGACTCTTTTTTAAGGAATCTTTTTCTTTCCAACCATCACTTAAGATAATCTTCTAATTTTTTTCTGAAGATGTTTTCACATTTATGACTTTGATTTACCTGGAATTTATTTTTGTGTGTAGTTTCTTTCTTTCTTCTTTTTTTTTTAAAACTAATCCCATGACAGATTATTGTGTATAGTTTCAAAGAGAAATCTGAGGTTCTCCCTCCAACCCCTGTCCTGTGTGGATAACTGGTATTTACCACTGATCTGTAATGCCACCTCTGACATATGTCTCTTTTTTTATATGCACGGTTTGGTTTCAGGACCCTCTTCTATTCCATTGGTGCATTTGTCCATCCTTGTGCCATTACAACATTGCTAAATTACATTTCCAAATTACTTTATATTGTCTTAATTCCCAATAAGGGTAAATTACTCCACCTTACTGTTATTTTTCAGATAATTTTAGTTATTATAAGCCCCTTTCTCTTCCATATGAATTTTAGGATCAGCTTATAAATTCTATAAAAAATCCTATTGTAATTTGGATTCTGATTATATTAAATTTTATTGACTTATTTGGGGAGAATTGACATGCTATTACATCTTCCTATCTGTGAACACAGAATGTCTTTTCATTTAATTCAGAACATTTTTTATTTCTTTCAGTAATGGCTTCTAATTTTCTCACAATTTCCTTGCACATCTTTGTTAAACTTATTTTTGGACGTCTTAAATATTTTGTTGCTATTTTAAGTATAATCATTTTTCTCTGTCACTGCTTCTACTGGGTTATTGTTGCTGTATAGGAATGCCATTGATTTTGTATGATGATCATGTATCCATCAGTCTTACTGACATGTAGAATAGTTAACCTTTACTTACTTTTGGATTTATAGGTAGACAGGCATATCTACAAATAACTTTTATACCCCTTCTTTCTTTTTCTTGGATGTGATCTCCAGTATAATATTAAAAATGAACTTTAAAGAGGCCATCTTTATCTTGTTCTTCACTTTAAAGGGAATACTTCTAAAGTTTCAATATATAGTATTTTGATATGAAGTAAACTTTTGCTGTAGGTTTTTGATAGGTTCTCTTTATCAGGTTAAGATAGTCTTTATTTTTCTAAGAGTTTCTTTTATTATGAATGAGCTTTGAATTTTATAGAATGTTCTTTTTGTATTGAGATGAGCATGTTTTCTTCTGTTAATCTAAATTTTAATAATACATTTTTAGATGTTGAACCACCTTTGCATTCCTGGTGTATTCAACTTGGTTGTGAAATAATAAATTTTCTTTTTAAGCGTGTAGAATTTAATTTTATAATATTATTTGTGGTGTTTCCATCTATTTTCATATGTAAAATTGGTGTGTAATTTTCTACTGTTCTTTTCTAGTTTTATGAAGGTTGTATTTCCTTCATAAAATGAATTGAGTTGATAATTTCATATTTTTCTATTAACTGTTTCATTTTGGTTTAAATTTTTATAGTCATTGGTAAGCATATGATTTGGGGGTAGTGTTTTAGTTTTTAAATTATTTTATTATATTTAATTTTCATTTGGATGGGTAATACTTCCACATGGAGCCTGATTGAAAATTTAAAAAAGAGTGTATACCAAAAGTAAGTCTTCTTCCCGCTTGTATCCTTAGCAGCCACTCAGGTGTTTGTTCCCCAGGCAACTGTTGATACAAGTTTCTTGTTATAGTTTCCATTGCTATGCAGTATGTAATTTTTGTATCCAAACTGTCACAAAACAATACACTCTGTACTACATCTTGCCTTTGTCATTTAACAATAGATCATCAATCATTCCTTACTGGGAGATCCTTGTGATTTAAAAAATATACTATATTAATATTCATCTCCTTTTTTATTCCTAATGTTTATTTCTGCTTTTCCCTTTTTTCTTGATTGGTCTTGTTAGTGATTATCTTTTAGTAATGTCCTTTGTTTAAAGTCAGGTTTACTGAAATATAATTGTCATAGAGTAAATTTTACCATTTTTAGTGTATGTTTCTTAATTTTGACAGCACTATAGTAATGTAGCCACCAGTGTAATCAGAATATAGAATAGTTCCATCATCCAAAAAAATCTCATATTCCTTAACCCTTCTCCCTGACTCCCACCCTCTGGCAACCACTGATCTGTTTTCTTTCCCTATAGTTTTGACTTTTCCAGAATATCCAATAAATGGAATCATGCAGTATATAGCATTTTTAATTGAAATTTTTATTGAGATAATTATGGATTCATATGCACTTGTCAAAAATAATAGGGCGAGATCCCATGTACTCTTTACCTAGTTTCCCTCAATTTTTACATTTTGTAGAACTATTGTACAATATCACAACCAGGATCTTGATGTTGATATAGTCCACTGATCATATTCAGATTTCTCTGACTTGTACTCGTTTGTGTATGTGTGTATTTTACTTCCATACATTTTATTGCATGTGTAGGTTCATATAACCAAGGTTTGTTTAACCATCTGGAGGGCATCTGAAAAGCATCTGGATTGATTCCAGTTTTTGGTTTTTACATATAAGATAATCTTCTACAAACATTCATGTACAGGTTTTTGTGTAAACATTAGTTTTTGTTCCTCTGGGTTAAATGCCCAAGAGTACAATTGCTGGGTCACATGGTTATTGCATATATAATTTTTTTTTTTTTTGAGACAGAGTCTTGGTTTGTTGCCTGGGCTAGAGTGAGTGCCGTGGCTCACAGCAACCTCACAGCAACCTCAAACTCCTGGGCTTAAGCGATCCTACTGCCTCAGCCTCCCCGGTAGCTGAGACTACAGGCATGTGCCACCATGCCCGGCTAATTTTTTCTGTATATATTTTAGTTGGCCAGATAATTTCTTTCTATTTTTGTTAGAGACGGGGTCTTGCTCTTGCTCAGGCTGGTCTCGAACTCCTGACCTCAAACGATCCACCTGCCTCGGCCTCCCAGAGTGCTAGGATTACAGGCGTGAGCCATCGCGCCCGGCCTGCATATATAATTTTATAAGAAACTACCAAACTGCTTTCCAGAAGGGTTGTACCATTTTACATTACCACCAGCGATGGGTGAGGGATCCGTCAGTGATCTGGTTCTCTCTGCATCCTTGCCAGCATTTGGTGTTGTCACTATTTTTTCATTTTAGCCATTGTGATAGGTGTGTAATGATATCTCATTGTGATTTTTACTTCATTTTCCTGATGGCTAAAGATGTTGAACAGCTTTTCATTTGCTTCTTTGCCATCTTTAAAGCCTCATCAGTAAGATTAGTCTGCGTGTTTTTTTGCATGTTTTTTGGTTGGGTTGTTTGTTTCTTTACTGCTGAGTTTTGAGAGTTTTTGATAATAGGCTACTAGTCCTTTGTTGGATATTGGTTTGCAAATATTTTCCCTTAGTACTTAGCTTGTCTTTTTATTCTTTTTAATGACCATTTCATAGAATAAAAATTTTTAATTTTAATGAAGCCCAGTTTATCAAGTTTTCCTTTTATGAATTGTGCTTTCAGTGTTGAGTTCTGCCTAGCCATAGATCTTGAAGATTTTCTTGTCTTTTTTTTAAGTTTTATAGTTTCTCATTTTACGTTTAAGTCCATAATTCATTTTGAGTTAATTTTTGTGTAAGATATGAGGTTTAGATCGAGGTTCTTTTTTTTCTTTTTTTTTTTTTGCCTGTAGTTGTTTAGTTCCTTTAGCACTGTTAGTTGAAAAGGCTGTTTTTCCCCAGTGCATTGCTTTTGCACCTTTTTCAAAAATCAAGAGAGTATATTTGCATGAGTGTATTTCTGGGTTCTCTATTCTGTTCCATTTATCTATGTGTCTATTGTACCACAAATATCACAATGTCTTGATTACTATAGCTATATAGTAATCTTTAATTCACATAAAATGACTCCTCCCACTTTATTCTTCAAGATTGTTCTAGCTATTTCAGGGCCTTTGCCTTTCCATATAAATTTTGGACTAAGCTTGTCTGTTTCTGTCTGCAAAAAACCTTGTTGGGGTTTTGATAGTAATTTTATTAAACCTATAAATCAATTTGGACAAGTTTGACATTTTTTTCTACGTGGGATCTTGCAACGCATGAACATAATATGTCTTTCCATCCAGGCCTTCTTTGATTTCTTCCACTAGCATTTTGTAATTTTCAACATACAAATCCTATGTGTCTTTTGTTAGGTTTACACCTAAGTACAGTCATGTGTTTCTTAATGACAGGGATACATTCTGAGAAATGAATCATTAGGTGATTTTGTCACGTGAACATCATAGAGTGTGCTTACACAGATCTAGATGGTACAACCTGTAGTCTACAAACCTGTACTACATTTACTGTACTGAATACCATAGGCAGTTGTAACACAGTGGTATTTATTTGTCTAAACGTATCTAAACATAGAAAAGGTCAGTAAAGATACAATAAGAAAGATGAAAAAAAAATGGTATATCTGTACAGGGCACTTACCATGAATGGAGCTTGCAGGACTAGAAGTTGCTATGGGTGAGTCAGTGATGAGTGAAAGTGAAGGCCTAGGACATAATTGTACACTACTGTAGACTTTATAAACACTGTACACTGAGGGTACGCTAAATTTATTTTAAAAAACAAAATAATTGTGCTACAATGGCTGCAACATCACTAGGTCATAGGAATTTTTCTGTTCCATTATAATCTTTTGGAACCATCTTCATATGAGGTTCATCCTTGACCAGAATGTTGTTATATGGCACATGACTGTATTTCACGTCGTTTGCAACTATGGAAATTTTTATTTCTGCCTTTCCAATCTGTACGGCTTTTATTTCTTTTTCTTGCCTTTTTGCAGTAACTAGAACTTCTAGTACTAAGTTGAAGAAGAGTGGGCATCCTAGTTTTGCTTCCCATTTTAGGGAAAAGCATTCAGTCTTTTACTGTTAAATGTATTGTTAGCTTTTGGTTTTTTGTAGATGTTCTTTATCAAGTTAAGGTAGTTATCCTCTAACTTGCTGAAAATTTTGTTATAATTGGGTATCAGACTTTTTTCAAATGCTTTTTCTACATCAATTAATGTATGATTTTCCCTCTTTAGCTTATTATATTGATTGATTTTCAAATGATGAACTAGCCTTGCACCCACAGTAAATCCCATTTAGTCATGGTGTATAATTATTTTTATGCATTATTAGATTTAGTTTGCTAATATTTTGTTGAATATTTTTGTATTTAAATTTATGAGGGATACTGGTGTGCCATTTTTTTAAAAACTATCTTGTGTGCTTTTGATATCAGGGTAACATTAACTTCATATAAGGAGTTAGGAAGTGTCCTCTCCTTCTGTTTTCTGGGAAAGACTGTGTAAAACACATGTTAATTCCCTTTGTTAACTATTTAAAATTTCTTTACTTTAAATTGTGATAAAATGCACATACCAAAATTTACCCTCTTAACCATTTTTTTAAATTGTGGTAGAATATACACATAAAATTTGCCGTCTTAACCATTTTTAAGTGTACAGTTCTGTAGTGTTAACTACATTCACATTGTTATGCAGCCAATCTCCAGAACTCTTTTCATCTTGCAGAACTGAAACTCGGTAACTGTTAAACAACAGCTTCCCATTCTCGCCCTCCTTTGAAATTTCATATGAATTTTAAGATGATTTTTCCATTTTTAAAAAAGAAATGCCATTGGAATTTTGATAGGGATAGCATTGGGTAGGATAGACATCTTTGTGGATTGCTTTGGGTAGGATAGACATCTTAACATATCAAGTATTCCAATCTATGAACATGCATATTAAACATCATAGTTTAGCCTAGCCTACCTTAAACATGCTCAGAACACCTACATTAGCCTACAATTGAGCAGAATCATCTGGCAACACGGTACACTGTAGGGTATCAATTGTTTACCTTTGTGATGGTGTGGCTGACTGGGAGCTGTGGCTCATTGCCACCTCCCAGAATCATGAGACAGGATCATACTGCATATCACCAGCCTGGGAAAATGAAATATTCAAAGTATGATTTCCACTAAATGCATATTGCTTTTGCACCATTGTAAAGTCGAAAACATCCTGAGTCGAACCGTCACATGTTGGGGACTGTTTGTAGTGCTATAAATTTCCCTCTCAGCGCTGCCTTAGTTTTGCACATCCCACGTGTTTTGATATGTTGTATTTTTGTTTTCATTTAACTCTACATTTTTTGAAAATTATTTCATTGGAGTCTTCCTGTTTGGCTCATGGGTTATTTAGAAGTTCAATTTTCAAGTGTTGGGGGATTTTTCTGTCATCTCTTATTATTTCTACTTTGATTCCATTATGGTCAGAGAACATACTCTGTGTAATATCAATTTTTAAAAATTTGTTAAAGTTTATTTTATGGTCTGTCTTGGTGATTGTTTTATGGGTGCCTGCAAAAATATGTGTTCTGCTGTTGTTGGTTGGATCCTCCTATATATGTGAGTTGGATCCTGTTGATTGATTGTTTTGTTCACATCTTCTCTGTGCTTGCTAATGTTCTATCTAGTAGTTCTATCATTTGCTGAAAGGAGATATAAGTAGTCTGGCTTCTTTCACTTAGTATAACGCATTTGATGTTCACCTTGTGTGTATCACTAATGAGATCCTTTGTGCTGCTTAGTCATATTCCTTTATGTAGATGTAACACAGTTTGTTTAACCACTTACCAGTTGAAGTACATTTGGGTTATTTTCATTTTTTGGCAGTTTAACAATAAAGCTGTGATAAACAGTTACCTGTAGGTTTCTGTGTGAATCTATATTCTTATTTCTCTTGGGTTAATTCCTAGGAATGCAAATTCTGAGTCATATGGGAAATGTATGTTTAACTTGCCAAGCTATTTTCCAAAGTGGCTGTACATTTTGCTTCCCCACCGGCAACATGTAAGAGTTTCTTTTGATCTACATCCTCATCAACACTTGGTATTTTTAGGGCTTTTTTTAAATGTGTATTTTTGTCTTTATTTTTAGCCCTTCTAATATGTGCATAGTGGTATCTCATTCTGGTTTTAATTTTCAGTTCCTTAGTGAGTGATGATGTTAAGCATCTCCTCGTGAGCTTATTTGCTATCCAAGTACCCTCTTTGGTGAAGTGTCTGTTCAAATTTGTAGCCCATTTTTGTATTGGGTTGTTTTCCTATTATTGAATTTTAAGAGTTCTTTATATATTCTGGATATATGTCTCTTATCAAATATGTGGTTTTTTTTTTCTTTTAGGGATCATGCTTTTGGTATTATATTTAAGAAAATTTTTTTTTTTTTTTTTTTTTTTTTTGGAGACAGGGTCTTGCTCTGTCACCCAGGCTGGAGTGCAGTGGCATTAGCATCATCATAGCTGACTGTAGCTTCAAAGTCCTGGGCTCAAGTGATCCTATTGCCTCAGACTGCCAAGTAGCTAGGACTGCAGTCACGTCACGTGCCACCACACCCGGCTAATTAATCTGTTTTCTGTAGAGATGGGATCTTGCTCTTGCTCAGGCTGGGCTCGAACTCCTGGCATCTAGCAATCCTCCCACCTTAGTCTCCCAAGTGTTAGGATTACAGGTGTGAGCTACCTCACCTGGCCTAAGATATCTTTAATCCGAGGTCACAGAAATTTTTCTGATGTGTTTTCTAGATATTTTGTAGTTTCAGATTTTACATTTAAGCCTATGATTAGTTCATTTTTGTGTATGGTCTAGGATATGCATTAAGTGTTTTGTTTTTGGTATACGGGTATCAGTGTAGCAGTATTCATTGATAAGACCATCCTTTTTCTATTGAATTGATTTGACACCTTTGCTGAAAATCAGCTAATCATACAGGTGGACTCTATTTCTGGATTCTCTCTTTTTTTCTATGGATCTGTATGTCTGTCTTTTTGCCACTATCACACTGTCTTGATTACTGTAGCCTTATGGTAACTCTTGAAATCAGGTAGTGTAGGTCCTCCAACTTTGACCTCTTTCAAAATTATTTTGGCTATTCTAATTCCTTTGCCTTTACACATAAATATTAGGATAAGCTTATTGAAGTCTAGAATAAAATTCTTCTGAGATTTTAATTGGTATTCTGTTGAATCTGTGGAACACTTGGGCAGAGTTGACATCTTAAGAATATTGAGACTTCCTGTCTATGAACCCAGTATATATCTCCATTCATTTAAATCTTCTTTTATTTCTTTTAGAAAATGGTCTTTTATATTTTTCCACATATAGATTCTGCACATATTTTGTTACATTTTTACTTAAGGATTTCATGTATTTGGGTCCTGTTATGAATAGTACTATTTTTTAATTTTAATTTCAATTGTTCATTGCTAGGCATAGCATTACAACTGATATTTTTATATTGACTATATTGACCCTGTATTTTACAAGCTTGCTAAATTGATTTAGTAGCTCTAGTAGAATTTTTTAGATTCTTTGTAGACAATCATGTTGTCCATGACTCAGTACAGTGTATGTCTTTTTTTTTTTTTTTAACCTTATTACACTGACTTGGACCTCCAGTATGATGTTGGAATAGGAGTAGTAAGAGCAGACATTCTTGCTTTGTTCCCTGTTTAGGAAGAAATCATTCAGTCTTTTCACACTAAAAGTTATGTTAACTGTAGGTTTTTTTGTTCATGGCCTTTATTAGATTGAGACTTCCTTCTATTCCAACTTTACTGAGAGTTTTTATCATGAATGGGTGCTAAATTTAGTCAAATACTGTTTCTGCATCTCTTGAGAAGCTCATACCATTTTTCTTACTTAGTGTGTCAATACAGTGAATTATATTAACTGAATTTTTGAATGTTTAACCAGCCTTGAATTCCCAAGATAAATCCCACTTGGTTATGATGTGTTCTCTTTTTTTATATATTGGTGAATTTGATTTGCTAATATTTTGTTAAGGATTTTTGTGTCTATGTTCATGAGGGATATTGGTCTGAAATTTTCTTTTCTTATAATGTCTTTGTCTTGTCTTGCTATCAGGGTAGTGCTGGCCTCATAAAATGAATTCGTAAATTATCTTTCCTCTTCTCTTTTTAGAAGAGTTTGTATAGAATCCTGTTATTTCCTGTTAAGATATCTTGTAAAATTTATCAGTAAAGCCATCTGAGCCTGGTGTTTTCTTTGTTGGAGGTTTTAG
The DNA here is from genome assembly GCF_020740605.2 of Lemur catta. Lineage (NCBI taxonomy): Eukaryota > Metazoa > Chordata > Mammalia > Primates > Lemuridae > Lemur > Lemur catta. The sequence continues at coordinate 19,486,734 of NC_059134.1, read as the reverse complement.
CTATGAATTAGGTGTATTTACTAGATATAGCATGATTCAAGTTATCTGGTTTTTCTTGAGTGAGCTTCAGTAGTTTGTGTCTTTAAAGGAATTTATCCATTTCCTCTTAGTTGTTGAATTTGTGGGCATACAGTTGGTCATAATATTCATGTATTGTAAGCCTTTAATGTCTATAGGCTCTGTAGTGATATCCCTTCTTTTAGTCCTGATATTGGCATCTTCTTTTCTTGATCAGTCTGGCTAGAGGTTTATCAAACTTACTAAGCTTTTCAAAGAACCAGCTTCATATTTTATGGGTTTTCTCTATTTTTTTCTGCATTCAATTTTATTGATATCTGCTTGTACCTTTATTAGTTTCTTCCTTCTTGCTTCAGATTTAATTTGCTCATCTTTTTCTAGCTTTTTAAGCTTCGATCATTGATTTGAGACCATTTATCTTTTCTCTTATAAGCATTTAATTTCCCTTTAAGCACTGTTTTAGCTACATTCTATAATTTTGATATATTGTATTTTCATTTTCATTGAATTCAGAATATTTTCTAATTTCTCCTGTGACTTCCTCTTGGACTCATGGGGTTATTTACAAGGATGTTGTTTATTTTCCAGGTATTTGGGGATTTTCTAGTTATCTTTCTGTTAATGATATCTATTTAATTTTATTATGGTCAGAGAACATACTTTATATTATTTCAGTTCCTTTAAACCTGTTGTGATATGTTTTAGGTATGTTTTTGGCTTAGAGAATAGTCTACCTTGGTCAATATTCCATATATACTGCAAAAAATCTATATTCTATTATTGTTGGGGTGATTTATAAGTGCCAGATCAAGTTGTTAGTGTTATTCATGTCTTTTAAATCATTGACAATTTTTTATTGTTTTATCAATTACTGAGAGAAGCATATTGCCATCTCCAACTATAATTGTGGATTTGTCTATTTTTATCAGATTTTGCTTCATTATCTTTTGTGTATGTATCTGTTTTTAAATATATATGCATTTAGGATTGTTATGTCTTCTGCTTGAGCTTGCCTCTCCCTGTCTAATGGTGTTACAGTTGCCTCTAACCACTTCCCCGGATCTCTTTTAATGCATTGATTGCCACACAAAAAAATCAGAAACTTTTCCTTGGGGCCACAGTGTTTTACTATGAAAATAGAATAAAAACTTCAAGTGTAATGTAAAGGTAAACATAAATAGAAAAAAATTATTGACTTCTATTCATTTAATGCATGTTTTTAGACTTAAATTGTCTATATTAATTATACCAAGAAGAACATCAACAATATATGCTTCATGCAGCCTCCGGGTCAAAACTAGAGTGAGTTAAATACAATTCTCATGGCAGTTAGTGTGTTAATAGATTTCAGAGAACTTGTTCTGCAATAATTACGGAGATAGTGCGGAACTAGTCCTAAGCAGCAGGTGATTTGATTCAATGCCCTGTGGTGGAGCTTTTTACTTCTTTTACCTAGACCCATTGCTCTAGAGAGGTAGCCCTGGGCAGCGTATCTGCAGCAGTTTTTTTCATTCTTATTTTATGCCCAGTCTCATATCACCCCAACTCTACCCCTGCTTCAGGCAATGAACCTGGCTGCAGTTCCTCTCCCTCCCATGGAGCACATTTAATCTCCTTTATCTTGTAGGACTTGACCTCCTGACTGCTACCACCTGCTCTGGATTTGGAACCTAGTGGTCTTGTGGTTTCAGTGCTATGATTTGTATTTTTGTTCCCTTTTTGGCCCATGGAGATGCCTATAATTTTTGATCCTGGGTTATGTCTTCTTGGATTTTAACTTTTTTATATTTTATCCATTTTTACTGTGAGTTTAGAGCAAAAGTATATTAAAATGTGAACATACGGAGTCATTTTGACCAAAGTTCTAATAATATTGATAAATGTGGACTAAAATTACTCTTTTAACTGCTGTATGGTATTCTGTCATATGAGTAGGTCACATTCTATTTATCCATTCAATAGGTAATTTTGATAAGACTTGAATTTAAGAATAGTTGAGTTGAAACAAACAGTTCCATGACTTAAGCCCTGATTATATGGAAAATACTAAGTTCAGTTCAAGATACTTTCCTGTGTGTGAAAGGTGAGAATAATTAATTCTGGAGGTAGGTGAAATGTAAATGTTTGAGGAAGACATGTGGGAAACATCTGTGGCTTAAGCTAATGCAAATAATGAGCTCTGTGATGGAAGATTATAAAGAGAAAAGAAAATGGAATCCAGGAGTGAGTTTTTAGGACTACCCGAGAGTAGACGGTAAAAAGAGGAATGAGAACTCATGAAGAGAGATTGAAAGGGGTCATTTGAAACATAGGAAGGAGAAGAAAATTTCTAGAACAGTATTCATTATTGCAGCAAACCACTAAGATAATGAGAACTAAAAACAACAGAAATAAAAACAAAAAAACAAAGGATAGTCTGAGAACAAGACCTGAGTTCTAATCTTCCTCCTTCCTTTCACTAGCTATGAGGCTCTGGGTTAACAAACTGGGTCTCAATTTTTGTATCTGTAAAGTTTTAATAAATGATTTCAAAGGTCTTTCTACCTCTAAAATCTCATGTTTATATGTTTTAATAAATAGAACATTGGTGACCTTGAGAAAACTGTATCAGTAGAGTGTAAAATCCCAGTGGTAGAATGTTAAGAGGTTTCCTTAATGTGTCATGATATGATGCCATATCAAAACTGAGAGAAAGCATACTATAGTGAGCGAGAGAGATTACAGCAATCAGAAGATATTTGGAATATACTTTTTAATCCCTCTTAATGTCTTGGGAAACAAAGTAAATTCAATGAATATTTTTATTCTAGTTAAATTTCAATGATTTGGTTCAACCAACTAAATCATCACAGGGATTTTTCATATTTTATTGTATTTCTTAAAGAGAGAGCTATATATATTAGAGATTTATTTCAGAATAACACAGCTTTATTTAAAGGAAAGACTTCAATTGATTCAATATGGGTCTGCATTTGAGGAATGATAGAGTAACAGAATTATGAGTTTACAGGCCACCCTGTGAACACATCTCTAGGCAGTTGTAAGGGATAAATAGAGCACCTTTGGGATACTTATGATCCCATTGTGGTATTAGACACCTGCAGAAAATTTAAATTCCTTCATTTTTCTCTAGGATTCTCCTTGAGATTGTGGGCTGCTACTTTTATGGATTTGGAAGACATTATGTCCAAATGTGAAAGCTTTCTGCCACTGAAAAGCCCCTAATTCTAGGCATAGTTTTCCAGTTTCCTAAAAATTGTATAAAATGTGTACTGTTTGTATTATTTAGTTAGGATAGCTTATAAGGCCATTCAGAGCTGAAAATGAGTTAACCTTTTGCCTCTATCTATCTTTGGGTTTTAGATTTTATGATAAATTTACCCTCAGACTAACATTTATGTCAGGAACCTGTAGTCTTTCAAGTAATGTGCCAAATCTTCATTTATTCTGGAGTCATAGATCTGTGACTGAATTGAGGAAGTGCTCCCAGGTCTTGGGAATCAAGAGTAAGGATGGGCAGTAAGGAGAAAGAGGCATACCTCTCCTAAACATGACCACCATGCTACTGAAGTCTCATCCTGTGTCACATTAGGCAGGTGTGCGGTGCACCAGGAGCCCTGGTGTGCGAAGGCTTACTCAATTGCACTGGGGGCAGAGCTAGCCTAGCTCCACTGCAGATGGCTCCATTCTCCATTCCTTTCTTTGTTAGTATTGCTTTCAACCCCACTCTACCGGTCGGCTGATGTCTAACTGCTCATGATTCAAAGGCCCTTAAAGTTGAAAGAAGCTTTTCTCTCAGTGGGTGTTTTTATTTAATAGGAAGGGGAGAAAAAAAAGCACAACACAGTTTGCCTGTGGGGGGTGTTCTTCACAAGGTTGCAGCCAGCATTTGGTTTCCATTTATCACTCTCGGTTGCCCATGTGGTCACACTGGCCTTTATGCTGTTTGGAGTAAATTTTGTTTTGCCTGTGATTGGTCATTTTCTGTTAGAAGGTCATGGTGGAATGGATCAAAGGACTTCTGAACACAAATACAGTATATATTAAATTTTAGCATTTGATGATTATAATACATCCTTCTCAAATATCTTCCAAAGTAGGTTTGTAGCTTTTTGCCCACTTCACAAGTAAGGCTTATAAATATTAAATACTTGTTAATAGCCAAATGAAGATACAGATGGATAGAATATAAATTGAGATCATCAGTTTTAAAGAATACTTAAGTCACCAGAAACCGTTTATTAATACCTCTTAATACTACAGTTTTTGGAAGACATTGGAAGTGATGCTAAGAAAATACTTAGATAATACAAAGTATGTAGTATAGGTCAGATTGGATGGACTTTTGAATAATGAATAAAATATCTAAGCTGGAAGACTAGGAAGAAATTGGTTTCTAAAATTTACATGATTTTGTAAACTCATGATTTCTTATGTTTACTGATTTTTCCTGCTTAAAGATAAGTGGGAAAATAAAAAAATTGGGAGTAAACAGATTATCTTGAAATCGTGATTTTTATTTATCTAACTTTTCGGGGAGCGTATTCAGTGTATACAGTGAATCACAACTCTAATACTCTTTCTTCTTTTGTATTTAATAGTGAATATTTCTTAGAGTTCACATCCAAAATCTAACCTATATACAAAAGTCTTCTGGCATTACCAGTAAATTAATACGTAAACATTGATTTTAAGATTTAAACAAGTGAAAAGGAAGGTACAGAAAATGATAGTGGTGATGGCACAAAATAAGGTTGGGAAGTTATGAAAGAACCAGATCATGATGGGCCTTTTATATTCATTGTATTAGTTTTCTATTGCTACTATAATAAATTACTGTAAACTCAGAGGTTTCAAATAATACCTACTTAATATGTCACAGTTTCTGTGGTTCAGAAGTCTGGGCACAGTGTGACGCAGTTGAGTTCTCTGCTTAGGATCTCACAAGACCAAAATCAAGGTGTCCGCAGGGCTGTTTTCTTTACTGGAAGCTCTGGAGAGGAACCACGTTGCAGGTTCACTCAGGATGGTGGCTGAGTTCTATTCCTTCTTACACTTTTCATGTGGTCCCCTCCATCTTTAAGCCAGCAATGGTATGTCAAGTTCTTGTACTTTGACTCCCTCTGACTTCTGCCACTAACTGGAGAACCTTCTCTGTTTCCGAGGGCTCATGTGATTAGATCAGGCCTACCTGGATATGGAGGCCAAAATTCCATGTGCCACAATCATGCTGAAGAGTTAGGACTTTATTCTTATGGATATTGTGTGATTTTAAGTAAAGGAGTGATGTCATCAAATTTGTGTTTTATAACAATCATTTTGGCTACAGTGTAGACAAGGCTTATCTTGGGGCCACTCTGACGTCATGGAAAGCCATTATCTGTTTTAAGAAGAAAGGGATTTCATACCGTGAATAAAGTGCTTACAAAATCTTTGGAAGGGTTGGAGGAGCAAACTTAAACTGCCTCCCTGGAATTGCCTCTAGAATAGTACCCAGCACTAGCCCAGCAAGGGCACTGCTACCGCTGTCAGAATCAGGTAAAGGGAAGAGCAGCAAGCTGCTGTCCCTGGTGCTGATCACACCACCTTAGCTGTGATCTAGAGCTCATCAGCCAGCTTCTTCCAGGCCTGCTGATTCTGGAACACACTGCTTAAACGGTGTTCTGGTCATTAGGAGGCCTCTGCCCACACAGTTCCCACACTATGTCTCTTCGACCCACTACCTGTCTTCCCAAGGCTGACTGTGATTGATAGGGTATGGGAAATATATTTTTCAGCTTTCCAGTCTCTGAATTATAGGAAGGCCTACCAGGAGGAGATTGGAACAGATATTGAGAAAGCTCATCTAGTTTATGCATCCACAGGAAAATGTAGCAATCTAGGTTATTAATGATAGTGGCTAAAACTTACAAGGCAAGTGGGTAAGAGAAATACAGATAGATTCATGAGATTCATTGGAAGAGAATTGGTTGGACATGGAAATTGAACGAGAGAAGTGGAGAGGAGAGGTGGGAGAGGCAAGAAGAAGCATGACTGTCCATTTTCCAGCTAGGATAATCCAGTCGTTTCTGCACCATTTACTGATATGTGAAAGACTGGACGAGAACATGGTTGGGAAGTGGCAGTTAATTATTTCTGAATATGTTGATTTTGAGAAAACTGAAGGACTCCAGAATGTCCCAATTTATAGGTCATTTAATTTGTAGATATACTTGCCCATTTATAGAAGGTAGACTAATTTCTGAATGTAAGTCATAATTTTGTGTACAAATATGTTTGTGGTTAAGATTAATTCAGTTGGATACAATGTCAAGTATAAATGAGTCTAGGGGTATGCAATTATTATTATAAATTTTAGTTTTATATTTAAATTGATTCAAGGCTTACCACTGGTTCTTTAATCTCATTGTTGAGCAGTGTTTTTTTGCTTCTTGATTTTTTTTTCCCCCAAAAGGACTCATGGGTACTCTGTTCTTTAAGTTCTTTCTTGTTTTAGAATATCTACTTGTTAAATTTATTTCTGAACAAAACCTGGTGTCTTAGTCCATTTTGTATTGCTATAACAATACCACAGACTCAGTAATTTATAAAGACAAGAAATCCATTTCTCACAGCACTGCATGCTAGGAAGTCCAATATCAAGCTGCCAGCATCTGACTAGGGCCTTCCTGCTGCATCATCCCGTGGCAAGAAAGCACGAGAAAGCAAGAGAGGACCAAACTCTTTCATCAGGAACCCACTCCCATGATAACTAAACCACTCCCTTTAGTCACCTCTTAAAGATCCTACCTCTCAACACTATTGCACTGCAGATTAAGTTTTAAACACATAAGTGTCGAGGGACACATTCAAACCGCAGCACTTGGCTAGGTATAATACTCTTGGGGCATCCTTTCTAATTTATTTATTTATCTGGTCAGTAATAGTGTTGTTTTGTCTTCAGTTTGTTTCATTAGCTCTGCAATCTCTATTTTCATCTCATTCTATGGTTTACAATTTGTCTTTGAGCTCTTGTTTTTTTATACTCATGTACTTATTAATTTCTAGATTATTGAGTCTTTGTGGGGCATTTTCTTTTCCTTTACTTATGTTTTCTTTCAGGTTGTGTTCTGCCTCTGCCTTTTACTTATTTATGTGTTCCTTTCCTTTGCTCTTTTTGCTCTGATATGTGCCTAGTCTGCCAGATGCTTAGTTGTGTCTTATATTCTTGCTTATGCTTAAAAGTGGGCACCGCTCTCCATACCATCTCTTTGCTGAAACGTAGTATGAGTAAACTCTCTTTGACCCCTTTGCCATTGTTGCTTTTGTCACTACTATGCAAAGTTTGAGAGCTAGGGTATTACAGTTCTGCTTTTCTGTAGTCGGAAGGGAAAATATCTCTGGAGTTGGGTTCAGTTCTTATTTGACCACCTGGGTTCTGCTGTCTTGTCTGAAATTTTGTTAAGTTGTCATGACCCAGTCTCACTTATTTGAAGGCATATACTGGATGGGGTGGGGAAAAGATACCCTTAGACTTTGAATCATTGCACATTTTCAGTTTGGAGCATTGGAAAATTTCAAGTCCTGGGAGTTTTGTTTTTTATTTATTTGGGCTTTTTTGTTCCACTTTGTTTTGTTTGCCTTTGCTAAAATCCTGACATCCTGGCAGTGGGATATAGAGGCTTCTGGTCCCCAAGGTTTTTCTTCAACATTGTTTTCCTTCAACCAGGGTTTTCTTCAACCCTGACTCATTACCCCCTGGGTCCACTTTTGTCTAAATTAGGAAATATTACATTAGAATGCTCAGGATTTTGTCTCCTTACCTTCTTTCTCCATAATGGTTTCTAGGGATTGGGTTAGGATTCTTGCTCAGCTGAACCACATAGTACAGTGCTTTTGGTTCCCTTTAAACGGTTATGGCAATGAGGTTGTGCCCTCTGTTCTTTTGTTAGTTGCTGCTGGTGACCACTGAAAGAGCTAGGTTAATTGCTAACATAAAGCTACATGTTTTTGTTTATAAGTTATGGATTCTCCGGGCCTCAGAAACTGCTGGCCTCCTTCCATCTTGCATCTTTTCCAAAGGGACATGTGCTTAGATATCTGTCTTGATCATGATGCCCAAGAAAGCAAGTTCTACAAAGAGATTGGGCTTCTTTCTATTAGTATCTACTTTTCTAGGTTCCACTTTTCTTTCTAAGCCTATTCTTATAATTAATGATTAATAGCAGACATGGTGACCATCTTTAGGAGAAATACTTCCCCTAAGTACCATGACATGGTTTTACTGTGGCCTCAACAGGGCAACTGTATTAGGTCACAGAATCCGCAAGAGTCATCTGATTGATTGATTGATAGATAGAAGTGATATTAGAATAGGATATTAGAAAGATGTTGAGAGTTACAGTGTAGTTTACCTGCAGTTTGGAAGAAGTCCACAGTTTATGTGCTAGTAGTTTAAGCTGATACTGTTTTTTTTTTTTATCCTTCTAGGTATCATGAACTGATCACAAAATATGGGAAGTTGGAGCCTTTGGCAGAAGTGGACCTAAGACCCCAGAGCAGTGCAAAAGTAGAAGTCCACTTTAACGATCAGGTGGAAGAAATGAGCATTCGTCTGGACCAAACAGTTGCAGAACTAAAGAAACAATTAAAAACTCTAGTGCAATTACCAACAAGCAACATGCTTCTCTACTATTTTGACCATGAAGCACCCTTTGGCCCAGAGGAAATGAAGCACAGCTCTCGGGCATTGCATTCCTTTGGCATTAGGGATGGAGATAAAATTTATGTGGAATCCAAAACAAAATAACCTCTATCAGCCTTGTAAAAAACATACAAATAAGGACTTCTTGCAGGGCATTTGTTTCCAATGTGGTTTTCTTTAGGAGGGAGAAGATTGTTTTTGTTTGTTTTGTTTTGTTCTGTTTAGGTTTTGGAGGGGTTTTGTATATTTTTTCCCCTAGAATGGACAGGGGACCATTTTTGGTATTTTCTACCATAGATTTCTTAGGCGCAGCCAGCAGAATTGGTCACATCTCCAGTCCATGTGCCCTCTCTAAGGAAAGATGACAAAGAAATCACCGACTTCTTACTGTGTTCACTGGGGTTTGCCTGCCACTTGGTTGTCATCACCATTTATTATACGTGTGAAGATAGCATGAACAGAAGCCCCTCAGAAGGGCGTCTTCTAGCATTTAAATCAGGAAACAAGGAATCTTCACAGGAAGGGCCAGCACTTCTCTCTCCCGGTTCTTCCTTTACCCCCCTCTCCCTCCTTTCCTTTACTGGTTCAGTTTTGCATTTTGACCTGCCTCTGCACATGTTTACCCAATAGTTTTATTCTGTTTATAATTAACTTCTTATTTCTCAACTTGGGTGATTTTTTTTTCGTTCTCATTTCTCCCTTTTGAAATAATTTAAAGTGTTTTAAACATTTTTCAACATGTTTCTGATCTCAGGTACTCAGTAAGAACCTACTAGAATCTTGAAAGAGGAATAGATGGAGAATTAAAACTCCGGGAAAACTCGCTGTTATTCTGGAAGCACAGGCAGAGCAGTCTGATCTCTTTGTATGTTACTAACTCACTTTTAATGTCCGTCATACGTTATATCAGCCATTACTTCCGTAACATGAAATATGTCAGAGTCCAGAGTTCTTTTATTTTTTCTTATTGAATGTATTTCCTCGTATCTTTCTTTTTCATTACTTTTAACTATTGGGAATAGAGGCCTGACTTTACAAAGAATCCGACAGAATACTGGATGTGTGTGCCAGGAGAGCTGAGAATTAGCTAATAAACTATCTGTGGTGCGTGTGAGGGAGTGAAATGGGAAATGTGGGGGAAGGAGCTTTATGACTTTCCTGCCTGTGTCATCCGTTTGAAGCCCTTGCTCTTGCACTTTGCATTAAAAGTGGGAAACTTTAATCAAAAGGAGCTTTGATTCCCAGATACTCCTGGGAATTTGTGATGGCATAACTGAGCATTATTTTTGTTTTACATTTCAATTTAGTTGCTCCTATAGAAGAAACTGCCTAAGCTATGAGTAAAGTATAAGTGTCAAAACTTCAGAATTGCCTCCAATTCATATTTTTTGCAGAAGCGCATTTAAAGCACTTTTCTTTAAAAGCTAGTTCCTTACCTGCTCTAAAATCTTTTTGTTTGTTAATCAGATGTCATCCCTTTCTTTAATATGTATCTTTCTTGGTCCGCCATGTTTACAGATGGGAGACTTGAGAAATACTTAGCGTAACTGGAGCACAAGTTGTGCAAGTGAAGTATTTTTCAAAGAATGCAATTATTATCTGATAGCATTTTACCTTTTGACCTTCGCTACATGATTCCACCCCTCCTACAAATTTAATTTTTTTACGAAATTTTTAGATGACTCTTGTGAATTCTTTACATATGGGGTGTCGTGTTTATTATTGCTACTTTTGAAATTTTCCTATGCCATGCGGCAGATGTTTATTCTCTTTAATGCACTTCAGGTTCAGGATCTGTAAAGCCTTTGACCCAGGCCTACTGAGTCAAATCTACAGTCAATATAACATTAAAGGTGGAAACCAAAGGGTTTGAGGAAGATGAATGAGGCCTATGCTCCTTCTGCTGCAGACTTTATCTTTCAAAATCATAAAAATGAGCAATGGAGATCCAGGTTGGGCATAGACAAGAATAATTATTTTGTGAACACATTTTCCTGACAGATTTTTGGAAGTAGGAAAAAAGTGTGGCAACAATGTCATGAAGATTAAAACTGTGGGTGCTTTGTGTATGTACGCATGAGTGCAGACAAGTTTGAGAGAGAAGCGGTGTAATTGAGCCTGTGGCTTTTGTCAGCCTGGGAAACAGATGCACTCTTTATTTTTTGAAGTTGTATGACCTGGAACTGTCCCACAGCAGAAGGCAGAGCAAACACTTATGTTATGCTTTAATCATAAGTGGAATGGTCACAATTAATAAGATATTTTATATATAACAAAGTTTTATGAAATGCTTTTTTACTATTAGAGACTTGTTTCTTCTGTTATTACAGAACACAGTGTTTATCAACTGCAGGCATAATCCTTTTACTATACAGTTGCATGTAAAGCGAACTTCTTTAATTCAGCAGATGTCAATATTTTTAGGACATTGTAATTGATGGTTTTAATAATTGCTGAATAATTTTTGATTAAGAAGATAATACAATTGCTGGTCTTTTAGAGTTATAAAACAGAAGTAAATGAGAAAAGCTATTTGAGCATGTGTACTTATAGATTCATTTGGGTGGCTGAGTAAAGATTCTGCTTTCAAAATAAAATTGGTGCTGCGTAGACAGTTGTAACCAAAATTATTTTTATAACAGGCCTAAAAGAAGGAGAGAAGAGACTGTGGACCTTTGAGTCTGCCAGTTATGCATAATTGTCTGCAGCTTATCTGTGTTTTAATACTGACTTCGTTCAGATTCAGTAAGAGCATATTATTGACATTTATGAGGCAAAATGCTGTCATGGCCAGTATTACAGATACGTTGCTATTATAGGCACAGTGTGTAGAACATATATTTTCTAAAATAGAAGTTCTTCCCCATTATGAAAAAGGAAAAAAGAAAGCCAAATCAAAACCGAGGGATCCTTTCTATATGTGGGTGCATAGCTGCTGAAGCCACAGTAGAAATCAATTTTTGAATCTGGATTGCTGAAATATCCCACATTGCTGTAAGGGAAAAAAAAGTCCAGAGTCATATGTCTTTTTTTACTTAAAGTTTCTGTTGTTTCTGCAACCTTTTGCCACCATTGCCATAAATACATAAGAAAGCAGCAGATAGTATACGCCCCTTGTGTTTTTTAAGACCTTTTGGTGAAAAATTAAGCCCAGAACATAACTTGAGCTATGTATAACAATGCTATGTTTTAAAAAATCTTTATCTTCTAAGAAAGACAAAAATTCGATTCTAACCAGATGTTTCAGCTTTCTTGCTAAACCAGCAGTGTTAGGAGCGGAGAACACTTGTTGCACAAGGAGCTGCTTTCCATGCGAGGCACACTGCTGATAGCTTTTCACTAATGCACACAAGAGTGTGTCTTGCCACCCGGGAAACGCTAGGCTCTGGGGCATATAAAACATGAATACAGAATACTAGATTGTTCTAAGTAATGTCATTTCCATTTATGAATTTGATTTTTCCCTTCATTTCATGTTAGATCGAAAATGCAAACAAACTGCTTTCAAGAACACCCAGAAGCTATCTGTATTACCAGATGTGTTGTGAACACTCTACTATTTTTCATAGGTGCTTCCTTCAAATATATGTCCATTGTAGTGACGGAGAGGGACTGGACTCTCTCAGGCTCTTTACTTGCCAGTTGTCTCCTGCAGTTAATGGAAATATATATTTTATTTTAGAATATAATTTAAACATGAAGGTCTATTCTTTGCACTTTTTATTAATATATATATAGACAGAGATATCTTTAAAAAAATTAAAAATCCAAGTCCGTTTTGTCTTTGTGTTCTGATTTTTTTTCTTGAGTGTGGGATCAAGGTATATCTTTATTTTTATATAGCTAAAAATGTACATCATTTCTGTGGTTGATTTCTCTGGGGAATTGGCCTAAACTAGCAAGAGTCTGACCATTTAAAATTCCAAATTTAATTGGAATTTTGCCAGAGTTGAAAACTGCAAAACAAAGGTTCATAGGAAATGTGCACTGCTTTTCTGTTAGCAAAATTTTATATTCCTGCTATGCTCTATATACTCCTATTTTATCCTTTGAGGATAAAACCTCTCTTTTGAGATATTTGGCATCACTTTTTTTAGTAATTGAAAATCTTATTTTGGTGAAATAAAAGTTTATCAGTTCTTATTCAAGGGCTACTTTTTTTGTTTGAAAAATAATTTTCTAGAAGTATTAGCATTTTGGACATTTGAACCCTACATTCTTATCAGTAATTTCTTGGTAAGCTGTTATAAATTAACTTTGTACCAAGAATTAAGATCCAAAGACTGTACTTTATTTCTGTGTTTAAGAGACCAGAGTCCATTAACCTCTCTTAATGCTTCCTAAGTACATAGGTATCATGATATGTTTAAATTTGAGATTATTTCTACCTCCTATTCAAGTTTCAAAGAATTGTAATTTTAACCTCTGTGCTAAATTTTATTTAATTACTACTTATTGTGAGCTGCCCTGAGTACTTACAAGATAGACATATATCAAGACATCCAATACCTATTGGACTGAAAAATACTGTGACTTTTTCTAGTTAGTAGAATATATATAAAACAAGAAGATTGACTTTAGAAGTCACAGTTCTCTTTCCAACAGAGTTTTCCAACTCTTCTTTGGAAAGGAAGTTCCCATTTGGTCTTTACAACAATCCTGTATTCTATTATCTCCATTTTCTTACTAATGAGGAAAATGATGCACAAGTAGGTTAAGTCACACCAAAAGTCACATGGCTGGTAAATGAACAAGGTGGATTTCGAACTCAAGCGATTTGGCTGCAGAATGCATGCACTTGACAGCTATGCTATAGTGCTTGCTGAGGTTCTTTATACTTGCCCTGCAACACACACTGTTATTGTTAGTCTTTATTTTCATCACAACACTAAAATGAGATGTTCCTCAATATCCATTTACTGAATTGATTTGCTCTGTAACAGAATCACTGATGTATTTATAACCTCAAATCCAGATTGGAATTTGCCCTCATGCCATTTCCAGAACTGTGAAATTACCATTGGTACATATCTGTTGCCCTCCTTGCTCTTTTGAAATGCCATATCAGGCACTCGTGATGCATACTATTGACAAGAATAAATGAACCAGCAATACGATGCAGGGAGACCAATAATTTGGATTTTAACCTCAGGTTATTCTAGAGACTTAAAACTAGGTTTCAGTAGATAGCCAAAAGCCAGACAGATCACTCAGTTTCAACTCATAGTTTGTTATCAGAGAGGCATACTGTTCCAAGTGAACTTGAAATTGGTATAAGAGGGAAAAAATAAGTTTATAATCTAGGGTCCTTCATCAGAGATTTTGTTACTGGAATGGATAAGGTGGTCACGCTATTGTTCCTTCTTAAAATTCAAGAGGGAGCCTCATGAAGAATATAAATATTGCTCAAAAAATAGAGGAGACAAGTTATCTATGATGGTCTGCAAGATCTACCAAAAAATTGCAATGCAATTTCAGTTTGTCAAATCTTTTAGGCTCTTCATCTTTGAATGTTTTTTAGTCACTCTAATACAATTAAAGTGTTAAATAAGAAATGAGATAGGAGAAGCAGACAAAGAATACAGAATAAAGAGAGAAAAATGTTTTCTGAAATACTGGATACATTTGAGGGCAGGTGTGATAATTATTCCACTGTTAGGGAATACAACTAGGACAGCATGAACTGTCTTGGTTGTGTTAAAATTTTGTTTGGTTTAAATTTCAATTTGCTTACATAAAGATGCCTTAAAAAACCATTTAAGTTTAATTTTTAAGTAAATAACATTCACTTGATTTATAAATCAAACAATATAAAGAAGGTATACATTTAAAAGTCCCATTCTAATGCCTGTTCTCCAGTTTTTATTAGTTTCTTGTGTATGCTTCCAGAGTTTACATAAATAATAGCTAACGAGAATATATATTCTGCTCCTCCCCCTTTCATAGAGCAAAATTAACATATTATACACTATCACACACCTTGTTTAAAGTGTATTTTGGAACTGTCTGTGATGCTACAGAGAAAATCACCTTATCCTTTGTAGTGTTCCTTTTATAGATGTACCATAATTTATTTAACCAATACCCTATTCATTGATATTTTTTTCTCAATCTCTCTTTTTTTCCACTCTTCTTAATTTTTCTGCAGTAAACAACGTATGTTCTTTTACATGTTTGAAATATATCTGTAGAATACCTTCCCAGAAGTGAGACTGCAGGATTAAAAGGTGAGAGTGTAATTTCGGTAGATATTACCAAATTGTTCTCCATTGAGATTATATAAAACAAGCATTTTTTTTCTGGTTTTATTATTTGTCACATCCATGCAAAGTGAAAAACTTTGCTGATCTTGAGCTTGATATGATTCCTGGTTAGTGCAACCAAGATAGCCTTCTTCCCAATTAGTCATGCAAACGGAAGCACTCGAATTCAACACATTACAGTTTCCTGAGCCATACGTATCATCTATTTTCTAGACCCTATAACTTTTAATCATTGGTAAGTGAGATTTCGCTTCTGCAGCAGAAGGTATATATGGATTATTTATCCTTAACAATGTGTGAACATTTATTTCAGCTGAGTGCCCTTGAAAAGTGATGGATTAATCACTCTGAAATCCTGTGCTTATTGGCTAGAGTAAGGTTTGGTTACGGCTGGTTCTTGCCTACCAGTGAGATCTCTTCTAGAGGAACTGCTTCGTGCTCCTTGGTGAATAAGGAATATAATATGTCTGTCCCCCTCCCTTTTTCCCCCAACTTTATTACTAATGTGCTAACAAGGATGTTATTGATAGACTCAGGCCAATTGTGAGTTTTTTGGTTATGTCAGTCCACTTGGAATTAGCTATTACAAACTCGTTGGCTAAAGGTACTTCAGTGGCTTTCGGAAAGTATCTTAGATTATTTGTTTAAATTTTCAGAGATGAACATCTTTTATTTTTGAGCTCTTAGGTCTAGAAAATATTGCTAGCTAGTTAATAAACATTCAGTGTCATTCAGTTTGTTTTTCAAAGAGCCAATGCCATATTTCTCATAAGTAAGCCATGATTATTAGCATTAGCTCAAACCCAGAGTCCAGAATGAGTAAGGCCAGCACAAAAAGAAATATAACTTAAAGGCAAACAATATTAATTCTTTCAAAAGATGAACTCTAGAGCATTTATTCTACAATTTAAACTCCTGGTGCGGCTTGCAATTAAGTATTTATTACCATTATACTAATAAATATGAAAATTTTTAGAAATGTTTCATCAGGTTTAAAAACCGTTTTCAAGAATGAAAAACTAATAGACTGTGTGAACATCCCGTTTTATGCAAGTTAACCCAGATGTCCAGTAATGAAGATTCTAATGCAGTAAGACAGGCAAACTTCCATGTGTAGGGCTCTTGAGCATATTTTCATTGCTAATATCTTTACTATTTAAGACAAGTCAGCAGGAACACAACTGCATTTTTCTTCATCACCTCATCCATGATAAGAATTCTGCTATGGATTACTATTTTTAGGGAGAATATAAGTCCAGCCTTAGATGTAATGACCTCAATGAGCTAAATCTAGGAGGTTAGACATTATTCAATGAATGGATAAGAGGTAGCAACAGCTACACTACAGAAATACCTGAACTCTCCATGGTAGATCATACAATGAAGCAAAACAATCAGTTGTAAAGGGCTTTTAGTTTATCCAAGACACCAATGTCACAGGTTCAGTTCTCCAGGAAGCGGAAGCTATGGCGGAGTTGGGGATGCAAAAAGTCTGTTGGGGAGTGATACCTATGAAAGAATGGGGGAAGAAGTAGAATTGGGCAGGAGGAGCCATCAGACCATGCTACAGACCTCACAAAGTCGGCCAGCCCAATAGGGTGTTCTGGAGCAAAGTTTTTCCATTAGGCAAGTCTCACCTTGGGGAAAAATGGCCATGGCATTTTGCCAATGCTTTTCTCAGTCATTGATTTGGGAATCAATAAGAACATAATCACAGCTTGAATACTGAAGGAGCCAACAGTTGGAAGCTGTCAGCTAACCATACTCCTTGTACCTGGAAATCATTCTTTCCTTGAAGGTAGATCCAAGTGTTGCATCCTCATGTCTGCCACAGTCCACTCCATGCAATGTGTAGACCCAGTTCTCTATCCATGATTGGGCCAGCTCTCTCTTCCTGAAGAGAAACTTAGAAGGGAGAGATTAGGGGAATGACCTACAACCCCTGTCACTGCAGCTGATTTCAGGGCTATAACTGGTGCCCAGTGTCTCCTGCTTCCACCCTCCATTGTATTACCTCACTGATTGCCTCTATTGATCTCAGAGACTTACCTGGTAGTTTCATGGGAACCTTAATTCCTTAGTAGTCTGAGTCCCTGGTAACCATATGCTGCTCAGACTGGGGTTGCTACACTTGTCCACCATGGTCACAATTGGGTAAGGGAGTACCAAGAGGCACGCAAGTGAGTCACCTGAGTTCCACGCATTATCACTTGAACCCCTGTGTAAAAACAGCTCTACCTCCTCCTGCTCATCAGGGTCAATTTCTCCTAACAAGATGATTCATCTTCTTGCCTGCTAGTCTTTAGACATGGGAGCCCAAGGTGCCCAGGTAGCATCACAGCCAGAGCTTATAGTTTAATCTTACAGTAGTTCAGACTCTTGCTGTATCCCCTGGTGAGAGTGGTGGTCCTCCCTTGGGGGACCAGGGCTTCAAACTCCATATAGCCCAGAGATGAGGGATTGGGAAGCACAGAGCCCCCCACTGATCACTGGGGGTAATGGCAAGCGAGGCCACTTCTGTTTCCACACCTGGGTTCCTGCACTTACGTAGTCTTCCTACTGGGGACACTGCACCATACAAAGGTCTCTGAGTCAATGTATACAGTATCCGAAGGATAGCACCTTGCATGGTATTGTCTTCAAGGTGGTGCTTCACCTGCTCCTTAAGTAATTCATTTCAATTCTCGACTGGGCTGGCATCTTCTACATCATATTATTTGTATTTCAACCAGTAGACCCATAGTCATGAGCCCACTCACACCCCTTTTTCTGTAAAGGGGTTCCCTAGTTAGATGCTATTTTACATGGAATTCTGTGCCTGTGGATCGGACATTCTGTAAGCCTCCCGTTAGTGGTGTGGCTGAGGCCCCTGGGCAAGAAAGGCATACTCATATCCAGAATATGTCTCCGTCTCTGTAGGAAGGAGCCACTGATCCTTCCAGGATGAAAGGGGGCCAGTGTAGTCATTTTGCCACCAAGTGGCCAGTTGGTTTCACCAAGGAACAGTGACATATGGGGGCTCAGCTTTGGTCTCTGTTATTGGCAGGTTGAACATTCAGAGTGTATGGTAGCTGAAACAGCCTTGCTAAATGGGTGTTCATGCTATTGGGCCCATGCATAACCTCTGTCTCTGCTGCTGGCCTCTTCACACGAGTGCCCATTGTACCAGCACTGACAAAGGCTGCTTAACACCTACTGGCAAAAGCCATTTTGTCTACTTGGTTGTTTAGTACCTCTTCTGTATTAGATGCTTTCTGGTGGGTGTTAATATATTTATATGACATATAAATATATTATCATGATATAAATATATTAACACCCACCATAAAGATCACACTTCATGTCCATTCTCACCTGTCTATGCACGTCTCTACTCCAGGCCTCTTTGTCACTGCTTTTTCAATCTTTTCCTTGCCAGGCCCTCCCTTGTCCAGCTGGCTATGTGATTCACCACTGCTTATGAGTTTGTACAAATTCTAATCTCGGAGCACTTCTCCTCTGACACATAGTAAAAGACAAGATATATCACCCAAAGCTCTACATATTGGGAAGATGTTCCTTTATTGTTGTCTTCCAAGGCCACCCCTGTGTGAGGCTCACACGTAGCCACTGTCTATCTGCCTTAGGCTTGCCTATACACACCAATCCAATCCATCCATACACCAAGCTTAGGCTTTTGCCTCCTACTTCAGCTTGTCATATGCACCTCCCCTCATGTGGCCATATGTGTGATCTGAGTTGGGGACAGGGCACTGGTGCAACTGTGGCAGGCGACATGGAGTCTGGACTACATAGGCAGGCATCTTGCTCATAACCAGTCCCAGATATATCATTGCCATCTTATGATAGATTGCTGCTGGGTCCACCTGACGTCATAACTTGGTGAGCCCAACAGGACCCAGATGATGATGGGAAGTTCTGGACCCATAGCCACTGTCTCTTGGTCAAATGTTCCATCACAGGACCCAGTCCCATGCCAGGAGCGGATTTTCAGGAGGTGTGTCCTTCTTTGCTGCAGATGGCATGACCTTTCTCCAGAACTCCAGGGGGTCTGTAGTTCTCCCACTGGTATTTGTAATAAACTCTATGTTTCATCTTTTTCCACCACTGACACCTCCAACATCAAAGGGTCTGCTGAACGTATGGCCCAAGGAACAGAGCTGCTTACATCGTAGCTTGGAGCTGCTACAGAATTCTTTGATTCTCTCAGCCCAGCTCAAAACTGGCTTAATTCCGCATCACATGGAATGTAGGCTGGAGCAGTATTCCTGGTGTGGGGCCTCAAAAAGACAAAGAAGCCAACAAAGAAGGAAGAATCTCTTTGTAGATAGGCTGCAAGGTGCAATAATTTGTGTTTTACTTGGGAGGGGAGGTCGCAGCATGTTCCTGATCACTGGATTCCTAAAACTTTACCGAGGTAGCAGCCCTGAATTCTTGTAGGATTTATCTCCCACCTTCTGGAGCACATGTGTTCTACCAAGGCATCTAGCCTGCTAGTCATCTCTAGCTCATCATGCCCAATCTGTTGCTGTTATCAATGCAGTAAATCAAGGTGACGCCCTGTGGGACCCAGGTGGCCCAGACCTTTTTGCATTGTATTATGAAAGAAGGTGGGAGACTTATCATAACCATGGGGCAAAGCTAAAAATGTATATTGTCTGCTGTTCCATATGATGTGAGCTATTTCTGATCCTCGTTCCTGATTTAGATAGGAAAGAGGTACATTTTCCAAGTGAATGGCCACATATCATATACCTGACGCCATGCTAATTGTCTCTAGCAAAGATACAACATTAGCACAGCAGCTGCAACTGGGCCTGCTACTTGATTGAACTTGCAGTAGTCCACAGCCATTCTCTGGGATCCATCCTGGACAGTTGAATGCAGATATGATAGAGTCCACCATCCCTCCTCTTTAAGAGTGACATGATCTTTGCCATCCTGTCCTCAGTCCAGGTTGCAATCCTCTTTTGTATTTACTACCTTGGCTGGAGTAGGGGAGAGCAGTTCCAGAGGTTTCACTTGCCTTCCTTATGACAATAGTTCTTTCTCTGCAGACCAAGAGCCAATATGTCAAGTACATCAATCCCAATTATATGTTGGGACTGGGAAAATGACATCCAGGTGGATCTGCAACCCCTGTGGACCTGTTGTAAGCTGGATCTTTCCAGCTTTCATTTTTGGTTGCTTTCATTCTTTGGGCCCTATGTTCGCACTCTAGCAGAGTCTTTTGGTATCATTGTTAACTCAAACCCCTTGACCAATAGTTCTCAAAAGTTCTAGGCCGGGCACAGTGGCTCACGCCTGTAATCCTAGCCCTCTGGGAGGCTGAGGCGGGTGGATCACTCGAGGTCAGGAGTTCAAGACCAGCCTGAGGGAGACCCCGTCTCTACTAAAAATAGAAATAAATTATCTGGACTACTAAAAATGTATATAGCAAAAATTAGCCGGGCATGGTGGCGCATGCCTGTAGTCCCAGCTACTCGGGAGGCTGAGGCAGTAGGATCGCTTAAGCCCAGGAGTTTGAGGTTGCTGTGAGCTAGGCTGACACCACGGCACTCACTCTAGCCCGGGCAACAAAGTGAGACTCTGTCTCAAAAAAAAAAAAAAAAAAAGTTCTAGGCGTTCCCCTTCCCCAAGTCTACAATCACTTGAGTAAATAATCAAAGGTCTTTCTGGGGACAAACTGAGATAATCATTACCATAAACACTTGCCATGATGTTGCAAGGTCCAGTGACCTTCTCAGTTTATAAATTCCAAATCTGAAAACTGACTCACATCCAGAAACTGAGCAGGTATCATGATTTTTTATTGGGACAACTTCTCTCAGCCTTTCTCAACCATTCCTGCTCTTTGTTTATTTTATGTAGTAAGCAATACCTGCGTTGGCTGTCCATCTCCTTTGCCCTTGGATGCCATGCTCTATCTATAATCCTACATGGGTCAGGCCCCCTTGGCTGCCCCTCTTTTCGTATTGATCATGATGAACTTATGACCCATTCTGGCCCCATGCAGTAGAATGATGTCACCTGGCCTCTATTTCTTCAGGGGCACATCATCTCCATTGCTATCAGGGAGTCAAGGTCTGTGACCACCTCACCTGGCATGAGCCCTGGCCGGCAGAGGGGCATCATCACTGAGCTTCTTAGTGATGCTGGTGCTTCACTTACCAGCATGTTCTGCTGGCTTTGATGGATGGTGTGCCTGTCCTCTGGGTCTTCCATGTACCAAAATTGTCTGGTAGGTCTAGCGGACTCACATAATATGTTTATCCAGCATGCTCCCATCTCTGAACCTTTCAGTCCCTCCTTCTGCCATCTGCCACAGTAATTAGGGCATTTCAACCTTACTCAGCATGAGCCATTACTTTTTCCAGGCTTCTAGGAGTGAGTTTGCACCATCCCCTGGAGTTCTTGACATAGTGTTGAAGCCTGTATCTCTAGAGAGTTCCCCTAAGTCAATAAACTCCCACTTGTTCTATCTTATGGCCGTCTCCTTGACTGTGCACGCTGAGAATCCAGTTCCCTGGGTCTTCCCTCCTCCCATCCCATTCCAGTATGTGCTGGCTAGATCTTGCAGCTCCTTTGGGGGCACAGTCCTTATCCTCTCTTAGCAGCCCAGCATGTCTCTGGCTGGGTTATGCTGCAACTGAATCCTGATTATAGGCCTAGCAGTCAGGAGAGGAGGTGGGAACAGTTTTTGAGGGGGGCACCTGTTGCCCTGTTGGGGAAGGTTCTCTCTATTGTCTTCCTTTGCTGGGAGAAATTTTAGCTCTTAATAGTGTGGAGTAGGACATGTCTGAAGTTTTGAGAAATATATCTTTGGAAGCATCTACCCAAATATCTCAAATATATGTAAATATAAAATATACACATATGTATGTATTCTTGTACATGTATACATACAAAATTATATACATAATATATATAGGTACATATATGCTGTGGTGACCAATCCCCAGGCCGAAATCCAGCAGTGGTCTGTGGCCTGTTAGGAACCAGGCTGCGAATCACTGCCTGAGCTCTAACTCCCCCTCAGCCCCTCCCCTGCCCCCAGTCCATGGAAAAATTATCCCCCATGAAACCTAGGAACTGGAGGTGAGCACTTGGCAAGCCAGCAAAGCTTTATCTGTATTTACAGCTGCTCCCCATAGCTCACATCATTGCCTGAGCTCTGCCTCCCCCACTTCCTTCGTGGAAAAATTGTCTTCCATGAAACCGGTTCCTGGTGCCAAAAAGGTTGGGGACAGCTGCATATATGTATGTAATACATGGTTTTCCCAGCTAGACCCTGATTTTGGTATTCTAGAGCTGTCTTGCTTGAGCACCTGACTGAGTCTTTATCACTCAACAGGGGTCTCTGGAGCAAAAACAGCCCCTTAGGGGAGTCCTGCTTTTGGTGCGAAGTGCCAGGCCAGGCGCCCCCACCTTGTCCAGGCATTCACTGGGGGACACCCCATGAGGAGTGTAGTGTGTCCACGGCTGAGGCTGAGCCTGAAAGCTCTAAGAGCTGGAGACTGTTGGCCACCCACAGTGGCCTTCTCACATCTCTCTTGCAGGGGCTGTGAGTGGCACATGTCCATGTCTGCCACAACCAACAACTGCATCATTTCAAACTAGCTCAAATCCGACAATCTCTTTCACAGAAAAAGTGTACGGAACTTAAGGAAACAAAACAAACAACATTCAGCACAGAAGACCCATTCTACTTGTTTTTAGGGAATTATATATTTTTTGTTTGGTTTGAGCTATCTTTCCTTTTGCCTAAAAGGCAGCATCAATCTATGGCGTCTTTACAAAGCACAGATATCTTGGGTGACTCCCTTCAAGACACCCCTCCCACCCCCAGTTTAAATCTTGTCAGGAATCTTTGCCCACCTCACACTCTCAACAGAATAAGTCCTTCTGCTGACACAGCATGGAAAGAGATTTCTGTCCCTTGTCCACCGGTAGCCACTGAGTACATACCCAGAACACATACTCATCAACTGGTTTCCCAGCCCAACGACTGATTCGCCACACCGGTCTCTCCCCAAGAATGATCTCTCGCTCGCAGCCGGATTCTCAAAGGCTGATTCATTTACGCTACCCGCCTTGTCCCAATGGCATTCATCCCAGTATCAGTCCTGCCTGAAGAAGGGTGAAGCGTCTAAAATGGGTCAAGAGGGCTGAGATATAAATATCCATGAGTGCATGAAAAGAGAAAGTGCAAGCAATTAGTATGCCACTAGCAGTTTTTAAAATAGAGCCAACTATTGCTTCAAGACATTTAGGTGGATACCGGGCTAAAATTCTAATAAAGGCTGGGCAACCAGAATGCTTCTCTAGGTGAGCCTTGGATTTGAGTTTAATTTTATTTTAAAATGGACACCCAAAAAAAAACTAGATCTTCTGTTATATAAATATGTGCCTTTTGGGGGAAAACAGTCATTTAACATCTGTAAGTAAATATATGTGGAGGATTCATAATACCAGTGAGAGAATAAACAATGTGTGAAACGTATTAAATTATCACAGATTTTTGGAAAAATATTGGGTAATTTAAGCTAAAAAAAAATAGTTCCCCAAACACTCTTGTCTATTTAGGGCAGCTTGCTTAAACCGGGAATTAGATCTCTTTCATACAGTTAGCATTCAAATATCTGGTCAGAGAAAATTTGGAGTAATTTTTAAATTCTCATTGATTTACAAAAGAGTTTCTTTCTGCTACATTCATATTACTTCTTTCATAATAAATTTCATTTTAAACATTTTGAGCAGTAGATTTAGCTTATGCCGTAGCCAATTTTTCTCATTCCACGTCTACCAGATGCTGGGGGAGCATCGAACCTAAGATGTTTCGTTTTTCCCTCGTTCACAATGCCTTTTAAATTATTTACTTACTGCAAATTTTTATCAGGAGAGGTATATCTTCCCCCCATTTCCCCAGCTCCCCGATGACCCTCACTGGGCATCAGGTGAGGTTTCCAGGGCACAGTTTGGGGTTTTCCCTTGTGCAAGCTCATGCCCTCACTGGGTGCTTGGTTCGGTTTCGCCTGAGAAGTGCCCTGGCCTCTCACCTGCACAGTGGTGTATCAGAGAGAAAAGAGAAGGAATGAAACCTAGAAAAGTTTGGAAAAGTTTCTTTAAATACTTCATGCATACCTGTGAAAAAACAGAGCAGAGCCTATCTGTGACGACTGTTCAAAACCAGAGAAACAAAAAAAAGACTTTAGTAGAAAACCAACTTCATTTAAATGTTGGAAGCAGCAAAGCTTTGTTTGGAGTTTTAATCCCATGCCGGTGGATGCTAATTCTGTAACATTATACAGTTGCCTTCTTTTGGGTACAAAGGTAGAAGGGGGGGAAGGTTTCTTTTGTGTTTTTCAGTGCAAAGTGATTCTGATCAGAAAGGACCAAAGTTTCAGCTCCAAGTACCTGACATTTCCATCTGAATCTACTTTTTTTTTTTAAGGGGGGGAAAAAAAGGTCTAGTTTTTCAGGAAAAGAACCTCTCTACGCAATCCTGAAACTGATCTTTAGATTTACTTTTCCTTAATCAATAGAAAAAAACTTGATTGCAACGCAACACTTACCTGACTCTAGC
This sequence comes from Lemur catta, assembly GCF_020740605.2. Classification (NCBI taxonomy): domain Eukaryota; kingdom Metazoa; phylum Chordata; class Mammalia; order Primates; family Lemuridae; genus Lemur; species Lemur catta. The sequence continues at coordinate 19,462,184 of NC_059134.1, read as the reverse complement.
ACAGGACTAACTTAATTTTTGGTTTTAAGAGTACGGGATTCAGACGTCATTTCAGGAATCAGAAATAATTGGCAGCAAGTTGAGGAGAATTGACATGAATTCTTGTTTTGCCAAGATTTGACTTAATATTTCTCAGTCCCTCCAGTCTCTGCAGAACAGGTTAGTGACATTTTTCATAAATACAAATATCTAAACGAATCTTCCTTGCTGCTCTCTGAACAGCTTCCCTTAAGGGCTCAAGTCTTAAACTTGCAGGGCATCTGCCTCCACTAAAGCTGCGTTGTGATCTCTAGCAAAGTCTTTGTACCATTTTCAGCAAAACTGACTAATATTTAATATGTGCTTGAAATGTCAATGTGTATACTTGACAACTAAAGATTTATAATAAAACTCTCACATTGCTTTTCCATGAAAGTCTGGCTGAAGAATTGTGATAACTTCAAATGATAAGAGGAGGGTTTTTATTTGTGAGAATACTGTCAGCAGCAAACTTCACGGTCTAGCCATGCAGTTTGATTCTTATGTCTAATTTGAGCTAGCATCTGTCTTCGCGTTGCAGCTTTGCAGAGCGGCACAGACCAAACACGCTCCTAATGAAGGGTAAAGCAACCTGACATGAAAACAAGTTCCTTTTCCTAATGTTTCTTCTTTAACTAACTTGCTGGAACTAATGACTTGCTTGTGCACTGGATTCTATTTTTATTGTAATTCCAAGGAGGAATACGGGAGTGGTCCCTTTGTATTACCAATGTAACTGTCATTCATTTCACCACGGAAAGTCAGGGGACAGGGTCCTAGACTACCCATGAATCTGGCCAGTACTTCAAAACAATGGATTGCCTCCCTTCTATGGAGAAGGAGATGGCAAACTCTAAATCCTCCTACCTGTAGAACCACACTGTGTTTTGACTGACTTTCTTTCATCCTAATGGAAAACTTTTGAGAAAATTAAGAAAGCCAGGTCTCACAGAGGATGTGGTTTGTGTGGCAGGCACAACCCAGCACCCACCATGGTAGAGTCGGGTCCTATTTTTCAGTGCTCGCTTGGATGCAGAGTAGATTCCTTTACTCATTGCTGGTCTCATTGATTCTGTAGAATTACCTGGCAATTTCAACGATCTCATCACACTTCCAGACTGGCTAATTTGTTCATGGAGTGTTGAACTTAGGAGGACCTGCCAGCATTCAGGGAATTGCTTCCCAGCTCAGAACGACTGATGCTGTTATGTGAATTTGTTCTGTGATGGTTGTGATGTGTCTCAGGATTTGCCACCAAACACACCTGGTGTTCTATTTACTGTGGCAAGCTGGGGATTTTTTTTTTCTTTTTCTTTTTAAAATTCCAGGATGAATTATTCATCATTACTTAGAATTTGGGTCTCTTTCATCTTCGCACTTGTACGGCACCAAGGTGAGTACTACAGAATTCCATAAAGCTCTTGATTAGCACGCTCTTGAATTTATAAAGAGAAACTTTTATTGGAACCATAATTGTAAGGGCAGGTGTACATGCATCTACAGATACAACAAGAAAAATGTAAATTAAATTCTGTTGTCAAGGGCAAAACTCATTAACTTTGAATAATGTTTGCTTACATTCCCACGTTTTCTTATTCAGCTTTGAACACAATTTTTATAGACCAGGTTGCCCTGTATTAATGGAGTAGATCTTTAAAATAATGCAAAATACTTCCATTAAAAGTAGATGGGATAGGTGTGTGTGTACCTGCATGATTGATCATTGATTCCCATTAAAACATTTAACTCATAGTGGGCACTTTAAAGAATATATTTATTCTGGCCAAAAATTAGGAAGTCAAATGGCATTGATGTTGGTGACTTGTATATCAGTGACCTTTTAATGACCAAAAACCTAAAACTACAAGTGAAATAAGATAATTACCCCCCTCCTTGTGACTCCTTTTTCTGTGTGTAGTGTTATGGTTATGTGAAAGGCCCGGGTACGTGAAAGGCCACATACATTTCTTTCTATTATTGTTTTTGGATTTTAGACAAGAAAGATAGGACACTCTACATGGATTTTAAACTTTTATGGCTGAAATTCTGAAGCACCTGTCTTTATTTTGCTGGTTTGTTTGGTTCAGCTGGCAAATGGTTACAAGTCTGAAATGATCATATCTATATGCCCATCGACAGCGCCAACATTGTTCCAGAGTTGGGTGCAGTTAAACAGTTGGAGCAAGTAAACCAGGGTGTGAAACCCCATAATGGTGAAAGAGTCGCAGTGACTTCAATCTCCCACCCCTACTCCAGGAAAGTACATTTTATTTGGTGAAAGAAAGAAAATCTAGAAACACAGTCATGTTAATTGTGAAATTCTCAGCCTAGGACAAGCATGGGCAGGATATTCTTTCTTTCACTAACTCTGATTCTATGGGGTTAGGCCAGGCTGCCAACAGCTATATACTTTTTAATAATAATGGCTTCTGAGGTGGAACCTATTGTAGTTTAAACTTACTCCTTTTTAGAAAGCACTCCCATTTTCATTCAACAAGTAATATTGACTATTTACAACATGAGATATTGTTATTGTTTGTATTCTTCTTAAAATCAAAAAATTTTAACTGCTCATTCTTTCCTATTCATAATCACAAACTAATTAGGATCACTCATGAAGAGAAGAATCTGGCAAACTTGCCTCACCTTTGGAGCAGAGAGAGAAGTTGGGGGTCAGTCTTCATGGCCATTGTTTTCTGTCTCCTCCACGAGGGGTTGTGGGTTTTTCCACTCTCTAGGCAGATTGGCCAATGCTGCCCCAGATACCGATGAATCTTTCCATGAAAATAATTATAAATCAGTGCGAATTTGAGCCCTCACTCATACTTGGACATGAGTCCTAAAAAGTACCCTATAAAGGATAAATCTATGACATGATTTGATTTGTTTACCATTAACTTAGGAAAGTTAATCACCCTTCAAATTTAATACGTACCTGTGTATAATGCTGTGGTAGAGATTATAAAGATATATTTTTTTTAATTCCTATTTCCTAGGAATTTGGAATTTTTGACTATTATGTAAATAGGAATGTTAGAAGACCCTTTTCACCTACTGATTGTGACATTAAATACAGCTCATGGGCTGAGTGCTCCTGAGATTAAACGAGCCACAGCACCTCCTAAAGGCTAAAATCCGGTCTGCACCTCAGCAACTTTTGGGGCTCGGGGAATGAAGCATATATGCTAAGAACCAGGCTAGTTTCCCCCACTCCCCTCTGATGTTAGCCCTTGGAAAGAAATGAGCTGTCCCTCCGGGCAGATCTCCTCTTGCTGCCCCTCCAGAACTGCAGAGCTGGCACTTAGCCTGGCGCTGCTGGGCTGCTTTCTGGCCTGCGAGCTCTTCCGCATGAGCTGCTGTCTGCTCACTGAAAGGCTCCCAAAGGAGCAGGACAGCCCTTGGCCAGTTGCTTGCCAGGCTATCAGCCCATCTGTGCCGCGCGGGGGCCTTCCCGAGGCGAGGGCCCGACAGGAGAATGGGGCGTCAGCGTCTGTCTGGCAGCGAGAGCAGGTGCCTCAGGAACTGTGGCCAGACACCCCAGATGGATTTGCCACCGCCCCTGACAGCTAACAAGCACTTTTTAAAAGAGAAACAAAGAGGGAAAAAAAGAGGATGTTCTCTTGTTTTATTTTCTTTCATTCAAGAGAACAAAGCACAGAGGCAGAGACAAGTGACACCCAAAACGTAGATTATTTCAGAGATGCCATTAGACCTGATCCCCAGGTAATGCAGACTCTGGGGAACCTGTCCCATTTCTCTCACCAACCTGGGCCACACCTCACAAGAGTCTGGATGGGAAACTTCGGCGCAGCAAGCCAGGTTGCCAGCAGAGGTGGCGACCCTGCCCCAAAGAGGGCACTGTGTGTGTCTGTGGGATGACTCTCACCTGTGGCCAGGACACGTCAGAGCCCTGCACCTCCTCTCCCAAGTTCTCACGGGCCAACCTCCTCTTCCGGGAGGATCCCATGTCTGTCTTTTGTAAACAGGAGCTGGGCATGGAGCCTCTTGGGGGTGGCCCTCAATCAAGGTCATTCTTGAGCCAATTACTACAAACCCTCTCCTCCTCCTTTTGTCCCGGGTCCAACTGTTGTTTATCTCCTTCTGGGATCTTCTACTATCATGCAGCAGGAGGGCCGGAACCCCTTTCAGGAAAACACACGATAGTGGAATTTTTGAGCTAGAAGGGAGCTTCATAACCATGATCATTCCAGACCTAGAGGCTGCCTCTCAGTACCCAGAGAGCTCCAGGCAGGGGTAACTTCCAGCCTTCCAGCCAGTTGTAACCACGGCTCTCTCCAAGAGCCATGGAAGGCTAGGAAGTGCCTTCTCCCAAGGAGAAATGGTATCACTCCCATTTCCCTTTCCCCGAGGCAGAAGCTAATGCGCTGTGCGTGGCCTAGGTCTAGGCTAAATGAGAAGGCAGCCGGACTGTGTCCAGCTCGCAGGCCTTATTGAAAGAAGCTGGCGTTAGCAGGTAGGAGGGAAGTCGCTTGCCAAATGGAAGAGGGAGCTGCCATCTATCTAACCACCATCTCTCTTGACAGCTCAGCCCAGGGAGCTCATGTATCCATTTTGGCAGAATGACACCAAAACCCCTAAAGTAGATGATGGAAGCTCATCCGAGATTAAGCTGGCCATCCCAGTTTTCTTCTTCGGCGTTCCTTACCGCACTGTCTACGTAAGTGGAGAAGCAGCCCAGCTGTTGCTCTGTGGCTCTCCCTTTCGTTTGTCATTAAGAAAAGCATTTTAAGTACCTTCTTCCAGGGCTCCAGGAGTGGAGGATTTATCGGCAGCCAAAACGACAAGTTCTGAGGTTTCATGAGCTGATGGGTTTTATGATTAAGAAAGTCAAAGGTATATTTAATGGCTAATGCTCATAGTAGAAGAGTATACAGGGCAATAAATTGTTTTTGTGGGTGATTAAACATAGAAGAGAAGCAGAGGTCCCAACGCTATGAACATTATTTCTGCTACTCAACAAGATAAAAAGATACAATGAACCACAATACTAGCAATATCATTTTTCTTTCCCTTCTGGGGGTGTGAAAAGTTTAGGCATCTGCTGTTCTTGGGCTTCCTACCAATTTGGAGCAGAGTCGGAACATAGGAGAGGGGTAATCAGCTATGATATGAAAGTTGTTTGCAGAATTGGCCACCCTCACTGGGTCTGTGGATATGCCGCAGGGGCCCATTGTCAAACCTGCACTAAGAAATGGTACCATTTGCAGTCAGAGCTCTCCTGGGCACCTGTGTTCTTGGGTTATTTTTTAGGATCAGTGGGTTTACTGCTAGTGAGACTTGCACATTGAGAGGAAGATTCAGGTGCTGAACCTGTCTTTATCTTTGACCATAAAGAACTGAGTGAGGCATATATAGATTGTATCATATCCTGTCCTAGTCTGTGTCCTGCCCTGGAGGAAGAATGAAACTCTAAGCATTCTACCTATGGCCATTTGCACACCTTGGACCTCTGTTGTCCCCAATTTTTGATTTATAGCTCACGGCTGATTCCCACTGGAAATAGTTCCCTCTTCCCTTACCTAACCAGCAGCCCCTGAACCTGCAGCACCTGCAGCACCTGGATGCTCGTTAGCAATGTCACCTCTCGGGCCCCACCCCAGCCCTACTGAACAGAAGCTCTGGGGGGAGAGCCCAGTAATCTGCATTTTAATGAGCCCTCCATGTGGTTCCAGTGCCCACAAAAGTTTGAGGACCACTGACCTTGCCCATGGAATATAATGGAAACCCATGTGAGCTATTGGCAGCTGCCTCTGCTAGTCCCTGTGTTTAATTACACCTATTGTTCCCTAGCAAACGCTTCACTCTGGCATCCCGACATGGCTTTTATGCTCTATGCACAGCAGGGCCTTCCCAGTCTGTGTCTGTAACAGCTTGCTGTAAATTTTGGGATGTGTTGACCTGATTTTGGCGATGAGAAGGGAGTGCAGGACTTCCATTCTCAAAGCCTTAGCCTCCCAGGCCTCTAGAATAAATGCATTTAGTTACGTTCCTCTTTCTCCTCCATTGCAGTATGTGACATGGAATCGGAAGAATTCTTCCTTGCCCTTGCAAAAGGAGCGTGCTTAGTTGGAGGCAGACGTGTCTGAGGGTAAATTGTCCCCTGAGATTCCAGCACTTTGAGTAGTACAGTCTTTGTCAAGCCCCCCAGTTGTTCCCTATGACTCAAAGACAGTAGGCTCCAAATGTCCTTGTAGTTCAGTCTCAGCTTCCTGTCCAAACCCCACTCGCTTGTATCCAAACATGCAGACGTACCCTTGGCCCAGGAACTGATAACTTAACCTCTAGGATCTGGGTCACTGTTAACATCCATAATGTTACTGATTAACAGGAACACAACAAATAATTAGGATATATAGGAAAGTGATCTCCAGGTTTTCTGTATCCAAGAGTTGCAAGTATTCCTGTCACAGGCATTTCTGCTGCTGACGCCATGCAAGGCACAGGGTTAAATCAGTTTATTATCCAATACAGAGCTGCAAACCCAGGTAGAGGCTGAACTATTTACAGGTCCTGTGTAAACAGAGGGTACATAGTGGTTTGTGATTTGCAGGAAGGTTCTGTAACTTAATAAGTTTACTAAGCCATTTACAAATCATGAAGAAATCACCATAAGATGGTTATTTACATGTATGATGTAAAGTATTAATGTCTCAATTTTTATGCAGCGATTGTACAAAGCAGCTATCAAACTACACACTCTGGAATGGAAATGGGCATCTGTAGTCTTAACCTTGTCCTTATTCTGAGTACAGAAGTGGTTGTGACATGGAAATGGAGGCCTTTTATACATCCCATCCAGAGCAGGATATAGGTCATCCTGAGATCGGAGTTTGATGGAATATTTCATCTACCTTTCTCTGACACTTCTGCTTTGTCATAAAATAGGAATCCAGGCCTAATATGGGGCTTCTCAATTTTTTAATTTAACTTTGCTTCCATGCTTGTTTGTTTTTCTTGTGTATTTTGAATCTGTGACTCTGGATCTGTCTTTGTTACTCACATTGCTCCCTGGCTGGCCCAGTGCACACACCCACGTGCAAACACACACACACACATATACAACCGGCCCCCAGCACACACACCCAGCCCCAGGTAGACACACACACATACACACCCCACCCCCAGCACACACACCCAGCCCTCAGCACACCAGCACACACACACACCCCATGCCCAGCACACACACACCCCTCCCCAGGTACGCATACATATATTGTCATGCGCATGCACAACCCAGGAGCATTTGATAAGTGTAAACAGAGATAGAACAAAGAACATGAAAATGACACTGATTGTTAATAAGAAACGAAGCTGACTACAAATTGAAAGTGAAAGAAAACCAATGAGTTTGGAAGTAAATGAACCTCTTAGTTTGAGCAATGGAAGCTGGTGTTTGGGGAATTTTAAGTCAGTAATTTAAAAGTTGTTTTCATTCATATGATTAGGCAAATGTCCGTCTCAGTTTGCGACTCTGAAGTTGTCATGGTTTCAGATCCACTGTGCAAAACTTTTCTTATTTTTTTAGGTCAACAACAATGGAGTTGTTTCCTTCAACGTGCTGGTGAGCCAGTTCACGCCCGAATCTTTTCCTCTGACGGATGGGAGGGCCTTCATTGCCCCATTTTGGGCAGATGTGCACAATGGAATTCGAGGCGAAATCTATTACAGAGAGACCATGGACCCTGTCATCTTGAAAAGAGCCACCAAGGACATCAGGAAGTACTTCAAAGACATGGCAACCTTCTCTGCCACTTGGGTTTTCATTGTGACATGGGAGGAAGTCACGTTTTATGGAGGCAGCAGCACCACACCTGTAATAATTCAAATTTTCCACTTTCCACCTCATATCCTGACATCTAATTCTTGTCCATCTTCACTACCGTGAAGGCGTATAATTGTTAGAGCTGAGGAATTGTCAGTTCCCTTGAGTTAAACTAATGAGTCTTGCTACCCGCTTTCCAGGAAACAGAGGGAAATATCATAGCTAACCAGTCCAGTCAGCTGTAATATTTGAGAGGTGTCACTCTTATCACAAATCATTATGAATGTCTGAAAAGAACCCCTCAGCAATTTCCTTGCAGTCAGTAGCATTCCTATTTCGCAGGAGAGTGATTATTCAGGCCACATGATTAGGGACCGATCCAGGGACCCCAGAGGTCCTTTTCTCTTGCCAGAGGCACGAATGTTTCTCTCCACCCCTAATTTTCCTCCCCCCGCCCCAATAAAACCTTGTCGGAAGAGAAAAATAGGGTCCCAGATTTGGACACAAATGATCTGGCTCATTTTATTACATTATGACTTTTTTTTTATTGTGACCAGGGTTGAAAGTATTCATATTTGATGTTAATTAGAGTGGGCAGTTAAACCGTTTCATGAATAAAGTTTCAACATCTGCTCTGAAATCCCAAATGAGCAGTCAAATAGAAGTCAAATAAGAAAGATTATCGCTGACATTATCGTAGAGATAATCAACTTTCTACATAAAGGGACAGAATGCAGTTTTCACGAAAGCCTGCAGCTTATTTGAGTGACTTTGGCAGTGGGGAGTTTTGAAGCAGCAGACGCATCTTCAACTGTATAATTTCCAGTAAGCAAAGACACGCAGAAATCTGCCCTCCACTTTCTTAAGATTATTTCCAATTCCATCTGTTTTCCAATTTCCTTGGCAATGAGTCAATTGTTTAGGGGTGGAACAGAAACTGCGGAGTTAGAGAGAGGTGAAAAAGTGCTGGGCTTGCAGTTCAGAGCTGTGACACAGTGAGCACGTTGTGTTTTAGCACCTTCTAGCCAGCGCTTCAAGAAGCGCTTTATCGCTAAGAGGTTCTGAGGAAGAGAAAGACACGAGGTTTAAACAGTGGATGCATTGGCTAGAAATAACCTCTAAAGAAGCATACATTTCCCTCTGTCATGTTATAGATCGCTAACAACTCCTCGGGTGATGTTTTATGTCCTTTAAGCCTCATAGCTTACGGCGTTCGAATGCAGGATGCCAGCAATCGATAAATTTTAGTCAGTGGGAGGAAAAAAAAAAATAAAGAAATGCCCATCAAATGCTGACCACCTTTTTTTCAAAAAAAAACTTCCATTGGCAATAAAAATGGCAAGATAATTTAGATACTTTCTGGTTTGTACTTTGGAGTAAATTTCTGAACTAGGTGAGAACTCTTTCTATGAGGATGAATGAGGTAACATCTAAGTGCTTTGAGCTCCTTGGAGAAAAAGGATGCTACAGTCTTCCAGAGCTGCAAAAGTATCCATCCATCCCTGCTTTTCAAATTGGCCCCACCTCTTCCATCCCATCTTCCAGGTTTCCCCTTCTATACTGGAACACATATCATTGGGCCAACTAAACACTGGGCGTGAGAGATCTTTTTTAAAGGCAGAAAGTCTCATGGAAGCCCAAAGAAAGGGAAGTGACAAGGCAAGGGGATATGTTTGCTTCAAGGAAGGAAAACTAATATTTACTGATGGTTTATATGTGTCTGGTGCTGTAATAGGCTATTTTTGCATAGCATTGAACCTTCACAAAAATGTTCCCTGACAAGTATTGTCTCCACTTTTAAGGGAAGGGAACAGGCTCAGAGAGGTGAAGTGACTTTCCCAAGTGGCAGACACAGGACTTCACACCTCCTGGAGGCAGAGCAGTGGTTCAAACCAAAGTCTCCTGACTCTGAATTCTGAGCTCTTCTTTCCTCAGCTGCCTCCTCTAGGTATTGCTGGAAGTCCTCTGCAGCAAAAAAAGGTTTAGCAAGACTCGAAAAACATGGTGTTACAAAAACAGAGCCAGAAGAGTCTTAGAGTGAATGTTGAAGAGCCCTGTAGTGAAGGGGTGCATGAGGATGGCAGTCAGCCCTGGGGTGGCATTAGGATGGCGAGTTGGTTTGGAGGTGACTTCCGGGCTTGGAAATGGATTGTTCTCAAGACCTGCTTGGACCAAAGCTATTTCCAGCTTCATTTAGAGAGAAGGAATTCACTTCTGAAGGAGAATCCTGGTCTGAAGGAGGGTCCAGCTTTAGTCCTTGTGTGACCTTGACTTTGCACCTGTCCCTTGAACTTGACCCTGCTAGTGACCTTTAAGCAATTTTGAGCTGACTGCTCACAAATCTCTGTGTCCCACTTTCCTCTTCTGTTGAACAGAGCCAGAGAGTGAAGGTATATACCTGAGCAACGCTATCATAAACGCCATCAGCTGTGGCCAGCACAGAGCTTGGGGAGAAAGTTCTTTACAAAAAAGGCTTTTCTTTACTCACACCTTGCTTCCTTCTCTGGGACTGTCTAGAATGGGGAGATTTGGGACTTCCAAGATCCTCTACCACAGTCTGATTACACAGGATAAGGATTTGGGTCTTCCTCTGCATCGGACAGAGTGTTAACCAGGAAGGTATCAAGCACTAGGTTTCAATACGAAAAGGTCAATGCAGCCTCTCCTTTTAACTCTTGTTTTTTTTCTAATTTCCTGAAAACATGTGACAAGGGGTATGGTTTAGAAAAGAGAAAATGTAAAGAACAGGGTTTGCTACAGCTTATTTCTGAAAACTGTTGCAGGGTTGGTTTGAATTTGTACATCTCTGTCCTTAAAAGTTTACAATTAAGACACCATGTAATGACAACGCTCTAAAAGATAGACTGGGAGCTCTGGCTGGAATCCTATTTTCTGTTGCCGGGCCACTGAGAAATTTCCAGCAACTCGTTTCCCTTAGTCCTCAGTTTTCTTAGCTATAAGATGGGAATTGGGAGAAAAAAAAAATCACCCATCTTAGCATCTTAGTGTTGGTCTGTGGTACATCTGGGTGTTGGCAATTTTGCAGATATAAAGAGATGCACAAATGCTTACTTAGAGGAGCAATTTCTCCCCACAAAGTGCTTTTTAAAAATCACTTTCCAACTTCCATTTTAAAAAGGGGAGACATTGTGGCAAGATTAATTAGCGTTGTTCTCCAGGAGGGGAGAGCGCAAGCCCCATGACCGCTGTAGTCTCACTGGCAGTATTGCTCCCTCGCCCCCCATACCCCACCCCTGCCATGGGAACAGGTGATGGCATCCTGTCCCTGGCTCCACTCTCTCCTGTAGCTTATTCTCATGCTGCCATCTATAGGTGCTCTCGTATTATCACAGGCTTAGCCAGGTCTCTGATTTTTCCTTCTGGTACAAATCAGAGATGGAAGCCGGTGCTGAGTCAGACTCCAGGTTTATCTCAGGCAATTTCTCTTTTAGACGCACAATCCCACATGCCTTCCCACCGGAGGTGAGAACAAATTCAGAGAGGAGGCAGAGCTTGAGAGCCTGGCTGCCTGGGGGCGGGAAGGGCACGGGGTGAGGGGAGGATCTCCTTGGGGTGCGAGGACCCCTTGGGGAGTGCCGGTCATGGGACCACGCATTGCCATCCCATAGGTGAACACCTTCCAGGCAGTCCTGGTGTCTGATGGCTCCTACACATTCACGCTCTTCAATTATTACGAAATCAACTGGACCACCGGCACAGCGAGTGGCGGAGACCCCCTGACGGGTCTTGGTGGAGTGATGGCACAGGTAGGCGGCTCTCCACTTCACCCTCCCGCACGTTTCCATCGCTGCACTCTCTGCTTAGGTAATTCAGCATCCTGGAGGGGATCCTGCAAATACCTCTTAACTAGAGAAGCGTATCTGATCTTGCAGGTGGACTAAGAGGCTGGGTGTGCCCATCTTGGATACCCGGGCCCGGGCGTGGGATGGACGAGGCAGGCCTTTCTCACCTGGGATGGTTGCCCCTGTGACTAGGAAAAGGGGTCCCTTGGTTTCAGGTGTGCTGGATTCTGCAAATAAGGCAGTTGGGCCAGTGAAGCAATGGGGCTGGTATATGTTCTCAAAAGTGTTGTCTTCCTTTTGTGCTCCAGGCAGGATTTAACGGTGGAAACCTCACCAATTACTTCAGCCTCCCGGGGTCAAGAACCCCTGAGATTGTGAATATCCAAGAGACCACGAACGTCAATGTTCCAGGCCGCTGGGCATTTAAAGTGGACGGGAAGGAAATTGACCCAGCCAATGGCTGCACCTCCAGGGGTAAAGCTTTTCCTCTTGTCTGCAGCAAAGCGGGGTTTGTTTAGTTTAGATTGACAGGCAAGCTTTTAAGCCACGGGGGCGGACTCATTCCTGATGCCTTACTCTTTTGACATCTCTCAGCTGGGTAATGGAGATCAAGGTAATTTTAGCATGCACATTCATCACACCAGGGGCTGGAACCCTGCCTGTGCTACTCTGTGGCTTTGGAAGTCCTTGCCTGAGGTGTGCACAGGTTTCAGTTCTGAACAACTCCAAAAACGAGCAGGATCTTGAGTGATTTCTCAGCCAGAGGGACAAAAGGAAGCCCTCCCATTTAACATTTTTGTTGTTGTTGCCACCCCCCACCCCACACCACCTTTTTGTTTTTCTTCTCATCCTTACCCTGGCTCTGCCATCTGCACTTTGTAGATCCACAGGAGGGGGCACACTTGGAGTGTTGCCAAGTCCCTACAAGGGTAAGTCAATATTTCCTAGTATGACTAGAAAGAAAGAAAGAAAAAGTAGCACAGTCTTTAGGGTAACCACTCCTAAAATCCTTCCAGCAGCAGCAAGACATGCAGGAATTTGGGGATATGGGTTTCCTTTACACTGGCATCCAAAGTTTGGAGCCTTCTCTGAAGTATCAAAACCTCTTTGGGTGTGCAGAATAGCCCTGGACTCTCCCAGGAACATCCTAGTTTATGGATTCCTGCTTCTTATGTGTCCAAAAGTATTCAGAAAACAGAATCTTTGTTAACAGTTCTGCTTCCAGGAGTGGAGTCTATAGCAACTAGAAGCAGAAAATCATGCATCTATATATCTGTTCATCCACCCACCCGCTCATCCATCCATTAAGCCATCCACCCATCCACCCATCTATCCATGTACCCCCCCACGCACCCAGCCAGACATCACATCTTTCTGAAGAACATTTTAAGAGCCCCAGTGAGGTGCCGGCCACTCTATTAGGTGCTGGAGATGAAGGTGCTCCAGCCACCCATAACATTACCGTGGACAGGAGACAGCCACAGGAACAGTGATGACGTGGCACGAGATGTATTATGATAGACATTGAGTGTAGGGCACTGTGGAAGCACAGAGCAAGGCCCTGGGGAAACTGTTCCCAGGTCTCTAAGAAGGCGTTGGGTAGGGTTGTGGTGGTCTCTTCCCTCCTCAGATGGAAAGCTCGGCCTGCATGTCTCAGCAGCCCTGGGAGGCCTCAGGCTTCCCTCCTGGCTCAGCTTCTGTTTGCTCACTATACAGAGAGAGGAGCAGTGTTCACATGGTCTGCCACACCGTGCCCTCTGCCCTGCTCCCTGAGCTGTGGTTAGGCTTATCAGACCTCTGCACTTGCTGTAAGTCCTTACAGGTCATGTGTTAAGACAGGCAGCCTAGGCATCCTTGCCTCTGTGGACTTTATAAAGTCCCACATGTTCAGAATAGCAAATAAATGCTTTGGAGCTAAGCTGGTATTAAACCGAATAGGAAAGAATCTAGTTCCAGAGCTCGTCAGGATTTCAGAGATGAGCTCTCCTCCCTCCCAGAGTGTAAATGCAGCATTGCTTCAAGCCTGTGAGAGACACTGAGCCAATCCCACAGCATCTCTCTCCCCTATATGCCCGGACCCGGGGCCTGATCGGTTACAGACTGGTACCCAAACGCCTCTTCCCCTTTGTCCAAGCATCACACAGCCGACTGGCTGTGGCCATGCAACGTGAGCGCCCAGGGACAGCCTCTCACCTGAGTCCTGGGAACAAAATGCCATGATAATGGAAAACATTGGCTCACAGAGCTGTGGAGTTGGTCAGATGCCAGCTGTGTACAGAGTCTTCCCTTTGACTTCATTCTTTTCCTCCTGAGTTATGGGTTTGGGTTGCATATACAGGACAAATTCAATATCCTTATACAGACTTCTGTGCATTTTTATGTGCCTCTGGGCATATATCAATCTAATGAGATTGGGCTTTGGCCTGGGTTATAGCAGGGAAAGTGTCCTCCAGAGCTGTTTTATTATATTATCATTTCACAAACAAAATTATCTCGAAGAGTCTACCTTTTGGTCCAAATCTCCTCTATTCAAAGGCATTTTCCTCTCGTTTATTGGAAGCCTGGAAGAGCAGAGATGTGGTACTGAGCAGAGGCTGTTATAATATATGCAGCCCTGAACTAGTGCCAAAGAGCATAGGGCTGATGCATACGGCCTACTGGGAATGAATAAATCTATTATCTCATTTTGGGGCCCTATTCTTACAGGTATAAAGCATAATTATTTCAGTTGGGCAGATATAGAAAAGACTGTTACGGAGGCAGCCGTGCCTTCTGCTTGGGTTAACCTTGCAGCCTTGTGCTATTTACTAGATACTCGGTTTTGTAAAATCTTGAGAAATCTCAGCCAACCATTTCAATCTACAGCTGCTCCTGGTATAGGGTGTTATTTACATTTCTTAATGTTGTGTCTTTGATACTTTCCTTTTCAGACTTTCTCAATTTACAGATGCTTTTACCCCTGTCAGCGTGTGCTAGCTTTTTCATAGCATCGCTGTTCTCTACAAGACAGGGATGAGAAAACAGCCGTTATCCACATTTTACAGGTTAGGAAAACTGAGACATGTGGAAGTTAAGTCAGTAGTGTTGGAAATTGATTTCTTGACACCCACCTCCAACCAGGGATGAGATCATAGCCCCCAGCCCGGAGACATTTCCATTTCAATCGAAGGTTGAAGTTAGCAACTGGCATGTTACAAAATTTTTTTGGTGGGGGAGATTATTTGCTAGGGAAATGGTTTTAAAGATTGAATAATTAATAGTGAATATTTAAAAAATTAGCACATCCTTTAAAACCACCCCCTCTCCCCCTCCTTCTCCTCCTGACCTAGACTTTGTCAAGAAGTTCTGTCCACTAGATAAAGACAGAGGAGGACTGGACTTGGACAGGGCCTAACGGGGAGAGAAGACAACCTGTGCAGGTGTAAATGCTGCCTGAGCAGTGTCTGTAGGATTCACGAGCCTTTGAAAGTGCCAAGCAAGTGGTCAGCCCTTTCTAGAATCTTCCCAGGGAGTTTGGGATTTATACTTGTGCGTCTGACTCCTGTTTTGTGCTGTTGACCTTTTCTGGCACATACTGGGCCCCCAAAAAATAAATGTCTGTAGCATGAATGAAGAAATTAGCGAATAAACAGTGTTGCTGAGTTACCCGGGTAAATTGGGTCTTCTTTCCAAATACCCTTCCTCCTATTCCTGAAAGGAAGGACGTGACTCCCGAGTGTCCTAGCCTTTCCCGTGGATTAAGATAACGTGTCTTTCCTTGAATGTGGCTTTGCTCACCAGCCGTGGAGATAATAATGCCAAGAGCATAGACTGGATTCAGACAGACTCGGCTTGGAATCCTGGCTTCGCCACTGAGTTTCTGAGTGATCTTGGACGAATTACTCAACTTTTCTTAAGCCTCAGTTTCCTCAATTGTGAAATGAGGGTGACAATACCTACCTAGTGGGGTTCTTGCGTGGATTAAATGGTATAATGGAAGTAAAGCGTTTAGCCCGACGCCTGGCACAGAGGGTAAGTGCTCAGTAAATGTTGGCTCTGATGTCATTATTCCCCAGGACAGTTCCTTCGGCGAGGGGAGGTGTTTTGGGATGACCTGAACTGCACCATCAAATGCCGCTGTCTGGATTTCAACAACGAGATCTACTGCCAGGAGGCCTCTTGCAGCCCCTACGAGGTGTGCGAACCCAAAGGCAAATTCTTCTACTGCAGCCCCGTGGAGACCAGCACGTGTGTGGTATTTGGCGAGCCACACTACCACACCTTTGATGGCTTCCTCTTCCACTTCCAAGGATCCTGTGCCTACCTGCTGGCCCGACAGTGTTTGCAGACTTCCAGCCTCCCCTTCTTCAGTGTGGAGGCCAAGAATGAGCACCGCGGGGGCTCAGCCGTCTCCTGGGTGAAGGAGCTCTCAGTGGAAGTCAATGGCTACAAGATTCTCATCCCCAAAGGAAGCTATGGAAAAGTCAAGGTGAGACCCTCTCCATCCTTCATGGGGAGGTGGAGAAGCTGGAGGTCCCTCCGCCTGGGGAAGACTTCCTCAGCTCTACTGGCTCTGCTGTTTGTCTCTTGACAGTACCAAAGAGACACATGGTTCTCCCTATTTATTTGCAAATAGCTTATAAAATGTTTTACAAGGCTAAATGTTATGGATACAAGAGCTACCCTAAGCTCTCTCCTCAACATGCCTATCTGCTTTTTAACTTAGAGTACATTTATATTCCTAATTCCTTTGTAAACACTATAGATGCACACACACACATACACATGCATAGCTCAGAAATGACTGAAAAGAGGTAAGTTTAGTTTCTCATGACCCTGGCTAGCTTTAGCCACACAGCCATGCCCTGGACATGGTGCAAACACAGAGTACAAATGCCTAATTCAGGACAGCCTTTGATTAATAATCCTCACCCTCCCCACCCCGCACTCTTTGCCCAAGAGCTGCTGCTTCATTTTCAGAGAAGCCTCCAAATTGGTTGATGTCTCCAGAGGCACCACCTGGGCAAGCACCTGGGGTGGGCTTGGTGACTTCCTTAGTGAAGCCTGGGTGGGAAGGTCCACAAAACTTTGCCTAGATCCGCCTCTAACAGAACCCCCTACCCTTGCCTAGAATGACAGAGAAGAACATGGGTCTCTGCTGGCCTGTTTAGCATATGCAAATGAGTCCTGTCTCTGTCCACCTGGATTTCAAGCGGGGACATCGACAAAAGAGGGAGAGCAAAAAGCCATTAGCAATTACTCAATTTGTGGAGGCCCCAATTTTCATAATGTTAATGAAAGCCTTGTTGCAACCATGTATTTACTCGAGCAGTAATAACCGAGACCACGAGGGGTTGATTGCTGCAACCCCGTGCAATCCTTAATCCTCATGCATGGAGGTCATTACAGAGATTACAACCAGAACTGATGCCAATGCAGGGATTTCTTTCTTTTCTTTTCTTTTTTTTTTTTAAAAAAAAGGCGTTGTAGTTTTAATTGATGGAGCATGTCCAACGAAAGGCAGGACCAGGGAACTAATTCCACTTTTTCTGGCTCTGCCTTTCCTAAGTCTGTGCAGTTTATCAGTCTCATAATGAGGAAAGTGAGCTATTACTGTGGTTGCAATGCCAATTTGCTTGTTATTTGGTTAGTTCTCTCTAGGGACAGCTCTGTAGATCAAATCAAAGCTAAGAGTTCGGGTACAGAAATTTGGAGATTTTCCCTTTTAAATTTATATTGTGCTGTTGAACACTATACTTATCCTTATAGATAGATGCTGGCATCTCAAGCTAGAAAAATTTTTCACTAGCTTTCTCCCGCTTGCCTGTATTGTGGGGATGATGTGTATGGTATCAGGAGTTGAAAAAGAAAGCTTCATGCTTCATTCCTACTTTCTATTTTGATTAAAATTCTTTTCTGCTCATAGTCAGACTTTTCTTTAAGAAGGGAAGGGACATTGTCATTTCTTTCAAGCTCAGAAGCTCTGCTAATTTTGTGTGGCTCTGTTCCATCGTCCAAGAGTAGGGCACGCATTCCTCAATTTTCTGCAGCGACGGGGAGATGTGGATGTGAATGTAAATGTTTCAGAAAGAAAAGGTTGTGTGACTCCCACTGCAAGCTAACAATGGCTTCCTTTTCCTTTTGCCAAATGGTTTCCAAGCATTTCTGAATACACCTGCTTTGCTGGGGACAGTGGCTTGGTGGACAGCAGAGCCCCAGCCCAGGGTGACGTGGGGACAGGCAGGGAGAGGGCTGGGGAGCAGGAAGGAGCCTGAGACACCTGGCAGGAGCTGACTTCTTCAGCCACGCGGTGCCAGGCCAGCCATGGCCACTGAGCTCTGTTCTTTCCGGCCACAGAACCCCTTTCTCCAATCCTGTTTCCATATGCTGGGGTTAGAAACTATGTTCTGTGTATAGATTTTCCTCTACTGAACACTTTTCAAATAGCAAAATAAACAATTGGTGATAATATAAGCTAAGAAAACCAGCATAACTAAAAATCCATGTATAACAAACATCACCTTCTAGCTAATACTTCACCTGTTCTCATGTTTCTCCCCAGCATGAACCCAAGTAGTTTGGGGTGCTCTGGTGCAAAGGGAGCCACGGCCAACTGTGGTGCTGAAGAGCTCAGACTCTGGGGTCAGCTGCTCAAATCCCTCTGCCTCCACTGCCAGCTGAGTGGCCTCTCTGAGTTTCCTTTTCTTTGTCTGTAAAATTGGGGTCCAGGAGGTGGGCGCCTGGGCTGTAGCCCGGCCTCAGCTGCCTCTACTCAGTGCCAGGATGGAGGCAGCAGGGAGCAGTGGCGAGAACCTGGCTTTGGAGCCTGGCCAGTGGGAAGTCAGGCCCTGTCACCCATAAGTCACGCCAGCCCCGATCCTCAATTTCCTCACTGTAAAAGGGGAAGATGATAAGGCCTTTCCAAGGTTGTCGCAAGAATTAAATGGAATAGCCACACCTGCGATTCTGGTACCAAGCCAGGCACACAGTAGGCACTCAGCGCATGCTAGTTCCTCGTTGCCATTCCCAAGGAAGTTTCTTTCCGTTCTAAGACCTATGCTTCTGCTGTTCTACTTCTCTCTCCTCCCCTTGTCCCTGACCACGTCCTGGGAGAGACACTGCCAAAGAGGGAAATGGCTAGAACACAGGGAGAAGAAGGGAAAGCAAAGAGGTGAGGTTCATCGGCCGCTGGCTAAGCAAGGGTTGAGGACCAAAACAAGAAATCATGTGTCAGGACAAGGGTCCTCTAGGAGCTCCTGCTCTGAGCACTGTGGAGCACAAACACAATGACTGTCATTCGGGCTGAGAGTGAAAGTGGGTCCAAGGAACACTTAGGCCATAAAAAAGGTATCAACTGGGACCCACGGTCACCAAGGTGTAAGGCCAGCCTGAGTGGGACAGGAACAGATGCATGGAAACCAGGGAGGACTGCTGAGATATACAGAGCCAGCTTACCCCATGGCTTCTGCTTTGGGACACACAAGACTTTGCCCCTTAAGTAAGAGCAGAGGAACGCACTCAGCAATTGATGTATTTGGCATTTATAATTATACCAACCTTGGGGAAGATTTCCCTTTCTACATCCCAGCACAGAACGATGGATAATAATTGTTCAGTACTCTTGCTAGCTGACCTTCCCTTTAGTATGGCTTTTCTCACCCTTGTTGGCTAATCCTCTACCTAGGAGATAAGGAAAAATTAATCAACTCCTCGGTTTTTCTTTCTACTTTTGGCTCTCGCAGGACGATTTATTTCTCAAGCTTATTTTTTCTTGTCCTCTTTCCCCCATTGCTTATGATCTGAATGTTTGTGTCCCCCAGAATTCATATGTTGAAATCCTAACTCCCAAAGTGAGGTGGGGCCTTGGGAAGGTGATTAGGTCATGAGGGTGGAGCCCTCATGAATAGGATTAGTACCTTTATCAAACAGGCCAGAGGAAGCTCATTTCCTTCTTTACCACGTGTGAGCACAGCTAGATGTGGCCATTTACGAAGCAGATATTTGGCCCTCACTAGACACTGAATGTGCCAGCACCTTGATCTTGGACTTCCCAGCCTCTAGAACTGTGAGAAATAAATTTCTGCTGTTTATAAGCCACCCAGTTTATGGCATTTTATTATAGCACCCCAAACAGACTAAAACAGAATATTGGTAACAGGAGTGGGGTGCTACTGTAATAAACAACTAAGAATGGGATAGCAGCTTTGGAACTGGGCAATGGGTAGAGGCTGGAAGAGTGTAGAGGTACGTGCTGGCAAAAGCCCGGCACTGCCATGAACGAACCATTAAGCGTGATTCTGGTGAGGGCCAACCACTAATCTCTACAGATAAGAGAGTTGCACATGGCATCTGCCACGGCAAATCCCGGGAGCAGTGCTCGGACAGTCTACTGTCTCATTTCCTAGACAACTCAGAAAGTAGCAACAGTGCCGGCAGGTAAGACCCCTGTTTTTCCCATGTGCCAGAAACCAATATGGGTCCGGGATAGCTTATGTGCACTTACAGTCAAGCCCACCGAGGACTGTTCTGAGACTAGTCATTCCATCCTGGCCCACAAATGTGAGTGTCTATAGGTGTCAGGCATGGTACTTGTGAAAAAGAAAATTAACTTTCTCTGTTAGAGACTTATCAAGCCACTTACTCATGTGACCTAGATACCTGGGACCCACTCTGGATTCTTCCACCATTTCTCATTCTCCGCTGCAAAAACCACCAGGTCCCGCTGAGTGTGCTCCATAAGATTGTCCTTCCCTTTTTGTGTCTGTATCTCCTTTAGGCCCCCATCCTCATCGCCCCCCAGACTCCTGCAGCAGTGTCCTGTCTGGTTTTTCTGCTTCTAACCTTGACTGACTTCAATAAATCTTTCATGCTGGACAAATGGAATTTCTAAAATGCAAAATCTGACTATGTCATTCCCATGCTTAAAAGCCTTCAGGGGCTCTTCCTACAGAATAGAAATCCAAGTTTTGTTTTGTTTTGTTCTGAACATGGCTTAAAAAGTCCTCCAATATCTGTTCACAATACAGAAGCCGGAGCAATTCTTTCAAAGCGGAAGTCAGTTCGTGCTGATCCTTTGCTATAAACACTCTCTTGGCTCTCCCTCTCTCTTGCAGTCAAAGCCAAGGTCTTTACCATGGCTGACAGGCCCTTGCTCTGTTCTGGCTTCTGTTCTCTCTGTTCTCTCTGGCATCATCTACCACTGCCCTCTCCTGCGCTCTCTGCTCCAGCCACACTCCCCCACCACCCTGCGGTCCCAGGAGCACCCAGTGTTCTCCATCAGGGCCCTCTGTTCCCTCCTCCTGAGCCACTCTCACCCCGGATAACAGCGTGGCTGGGTCCTCATCTCAGATGTCCCCTTTCCAGGGAGGTCTTCCCTGACCATCCTATTTAAAGTTAGAAACTCTTTTCTTTTGTACGTTTTTTTAGCATTGACTATGTTAACACTTGGCTGCCATAAATACTTGACTCATTTATTTTGTTTGTTTTTGGTCTCCCCGGCTAAACTGTAAGTTCCCTGAGGCAGAGATTTTTGTCCATTTCATTTGTTGCTAAATCCCCAACTCTTAGAACAGTGCTTGGCACACAGAAAGGCTTCCGCAGATATTGGTAGAATGAACGGAACCGTGCCTGTGTCTCCAGCTTCATTCCCAGCCACCCCTCCCTCTGCCGTCCAGGGCTGCAGTCCCCTCCCTCTGCAGCCCTGCTGAGGGCTCCCCAACCCCATATAGCTGTTTCTAACCCTGCTGTCTTTATGTTCCTGTCCTGGAATTCTCTGCCCCACCCCCACACTTCCTTTGGCCACTTCTGTTTATCGTTAAAGACCTAGATCACACTTAACCGCCTATAAAAATGTTATGTGAGTCCCCCAGGCTGGATTAAATGTTCGTTTTCTGTTTTCCCGTTGTGTCATCTACCGATTCATGTTTAAAACAATATACCCTAAATATCTACGTGTGCCCTCCTTCTTCGGTAGACTGAGATCTCCTTGAGGGGCAGGGGCAATTGTTTTTGTTAATCTTTTACTTCTCAGCTCCTGACATAGTGCTTGGTACCTGCCAGGTGTTCAAATTTGTTGTTGTTGAATGCTTACATGATTTAGTCCTGATATGAGGACGTTACAGGGTAAACACAGACAAGAGTACAACAGGGCAGCCTCAAAGCTAAACTGTGTCCAACAGTGGACGCAGCACACCTTCCAGTTGGGAGGAGGGGCTGGAGGGTGTAAGGGCCTTGAAGAGGTCATGGAAAATATGTGACTGAAGCTGACACTTAAAGAATGGATATTTAGAGGAATAAAGAGGGAAAGGGAGGTGACTAGTCTTTCAAGAAAAGACTTGAAGCTAGCCCAGAGCCAGCCAGGAGGGGCTGACAACCCCCTAGAGGAGTCTATCGTGGCACTAGAAATGCCACAGCTATCACAGCCCAAATGCACAGTGCTCAGGCTGGTGCACAACCAACTTGTTCTCTAGAACTTTCTCCCAGGCCTTTGCCTTAGTAAGAGGTAAGCCCACCGGAGCCCGGACATGCTAGGTGGTCTCCTCTCTGGAACACAGTTGCTTTGCCTTCCCTTCCTGACTTCTGCTGGAACCCATTGCCCGGGCACGTGCTCACCTGCCTTTTACTATTACTGTTGTTGGCAGGTTAATGACCTAGTGACTTCTTTGCCCGTCACCTTAGACTTGGGGGCGGTGAAAATCTACCAGAGTGGCATGTCTACTGCCGTGGAAACGGATTTTGGGCTCTTAGTGACTTTTGATGGCCAGCACTACGCCTCCATTTCCATCCCAGGCTCCTACATAAACTCCACCTGTGGGCTCTGTGGGAACTACAACAAAAACCCACTGGATGACTTCCTGCGCCCAGATGGCAGGCCGGCCATGTCCGTCCTAGACCTGGGAGAGAGCTGGCGTGTCTACCACGCGGACTGGAAGTGTGACTCCGGCTGCGTGGACAACTGCACCCAGTGCGATGCCACCACTGAAGCCCTCTACTTTGGCTCTGACTACTGTGGCTTCCTCAACAAGACGGACGGTCCTCTGTGGGAGTGCAGCACTGTCGTGGACCCCACAGCCTTTGTACACAGCTGCGTGTATGACCTGTGCAGTGTGAGGGACAACGGCACGCTCCTCTGTCAAGCCATCCAGGCCTACGCCCTTGTGTGCCAAGCCCTTGGCATTCCCATTGGAGACTGGCGAATCCAGACTGGGTGTGGTAAGCTGGCATCCCATCCCTAGGAAAAGCCCCTCCTGTGCAGGGGGCAGGGGTAGGCTTCCAGGGCTCCTCCAAATGTCCTTGTTAAAGCTCGTGGCCCACGAGTGAGGGGGAGGTTGAAATATCACAAATTCTAAAGAATGAACTGTGAAAGGATCTTTACTTTGCTCCCCACGCAATATCTTAGCTCACCCATTGGTGAGCATCAGTGGTCTGGAAACATGGAATGCATGGCAGGAAACGCTTGGCTGGAGGAAGTCCCCATAGCAGGGCACGGCAACCCCAGAATTGAGCAAGGATGGGGGTTAACAGAGGTGGAGGTAGCTCTTTGTGGCTGTTGAGTAAATGCAGCCACTGGCTTGGTAATCAGAACCAGTCATGGGGAAACAGTTCACCTCCCAAACGGAACCTGCAGCAATCGTCTCCTGGCTCTTTTTTCTCGACTTTCAGACCCCTTAGGGTGTGTGCTCCTCTGCTGCTGGTCAAAGAAAGGGCTACATAGTATAGGATACCGGTAAAGAAGTCCTTTTTCTGAAATGCTAAGAATGGTTAGGAAAAGCCCCAACTTTGGGGGAAATCCAGGTTCTTTTGAATTACACTTTCGGCTTAAGCAGTTTTGTACCCCTTAGTTGTCTCTATTATTTCCTCTACCCCACTTAAATCTCTCTTTCTTTTCCTAAATATGTAAAATTTAAAATCAAATGATTTTTGTTTCCTTCCCAGTCCTTGGTTTTCTCCATATGAGTAAATAGAAAACTGTAATCCATGCATTGAGTGCTATGGTGGTGAGAAGATTGAAAAGTTTCTTTAAGTTCCAAAGCCAGAGGGACATTTCTTCCCAGCAGTATAGGTTGGATTCAGGTAAATCATCATGTATCAGATTTAATTCTTGGAGCATTGGCCAAACTACTAAGCGACAGTGAATTTTTCTTGCTGTGTGACTGCCCAGCCTCTATTATGGCCGGGGTATCCATATTGTGATTCAAGTTGAGATTGAACAGGGCTTCACTTTGGTCCTTATGCAATCCAAGAACATCCAGATTTCCTAACTAAAATTTTACCTATGAAGGCTATATATTTTTTTCTGGTGATACCCCTTTCTCATCTTCCACATTTCTCTCTCCTCTCTCTCTCTCAATTTAATGGGATGAATAATATTTAATTCAGAGAGCTAGTTTACTAGGCCCCTGACCCCCTGCCTACTGGAGTCAACCAGAACTCATACCTTTAGTAGACTCAGATGTTCTTAAAATAAGAATTGAAGGTTTCTAAGGCAAGAAGGGCCTTCAGAAGACATCTTATTCTGATCCAGTCTTCTGGAGAAACAGGCATACCAATTCTTTGCAGAGAGCCAGAGTTCGTTCTCATTTTTAGTATGCCAGAGAATTCATTCTCACAGCCTTCCTTGGTCACGCTTAGGTATTTTAAGTACCTCCCTGTTAGAAATCTCATGTTTTCAAATTACTCCTCTAATGGTTACATTTTTCACTTCTCCTGGAAGTTGGATTTATTTCCTTCTAAAAACGGGCCATGTTCTTTAAGATCAGATCAATTTATATGTCCATCAGTTGAAGCTCTTAAAACATCTCGAGGGTTGTAGATCACCAAATAATAAACCTATATTGAGTAGTCAGTAGTCTAGGAAGGATAGCGACCTGAAGTTTAATTTCAGCCAAGATGATCAAATTCGAATAAAAGTTCACAGTCCAATCACGTTGCTCAGTAGATACCAGGAAAGTAGTTGAGCTGGATTTTACAGGTGCAACCACAAGTCTCTCCTTCCTGAATGAGTGGCCGCTTGGCCCCGGCTGTAGGAGCTAAATGGTCCAGGAGTGCTCTGCCTTGGGGGCCCTGTGCTTGCCGGATTCTGGCCGCTTAGCGCCCGGGCTCCATTCACCTTGTTGTCGCGCTCTCTTCCCTCCCCGCGTCAGTGTCCACGGTGCAGTGCCCGGGCTTCAGCCACTACTCGGTGTGCACCAGCAGCTGCCCCAACACGTGCTCGGACGTGACGGCCGCGCAGAACTGCGCCACGCCCTGCACCGAGGGCTGCGAGTGCAACGAGGGCTTCGTCCTCAGCACCAGCCAGTGCGTCCCGCTGCACAAGTGCGGCTGCGACTTCGACGGCCACTACTACACCATGGGGGAGTTCTTCTGGGCCACGGCCAACTGCACCGTGCAGTGCCTGTGCGAGGAGGGCGGGGACGTCTACTGCTTCAACAAGACGTGCCGCGGCGGGGAGGTGTGCGCCGTGGAGGACGGCTACCGCGGCTGCTTCCCCAGGCGCGAGACCGTGTGCCTGCTCAGCCAGAGCCAGGTGCTGCACACGTTCGACGGCGCCGCCTACGCCTTCCCCGAGGAGCTCTCCTACACGCTCCTGAAGACCTGCCCCGAGCGCCCGGAGTACCTGGAAATCGACATCAACAAGAGGAAACCCGAGGCCGGGCCTGCTTGGCTACGGGGCGTTCGGATCCTGGTGGCCGACCAGGAGGTCAAGATAGGAGGAGTCGAGGCTTCGGAAGTCAAGGTAAGACTCCTTGCTCCCTTGGAGGGTTTTGTGCCCAGTCGCGCCGAGGGAAGGAGCTTGCGTTTGCCTTTCCCTTCAGGCTGGGCTTTCTGCCTCCACCCGTGAGTGGATTCTAAGAAGGAGGTGGCTCCGCCATGGGAGCGTTTCCTGACGATCAGCGCTCAAGTAGACTCTATCAGGTGGAGAAATGGAGTGAACCTGGAATTTCCCCAGTTAGATAGAGCAGGACTAGCTCGCCATGATAGCAAATACTTGTAGAACACTTGCTACGTGCCAAGCACTATTCTGAGCCCTTCATGAGCACTATCAAGCTTAAGCAAATGATCCTCATTTTACAGGTGAGAAAACCAAGGCACAGAGAGGTTAAGTAACTTTCTCAGGGACACACAGCCGTGCAGGCAGGCTGGCTCCAGTATCTGTGCTCTGAACCCTTTGTATATTATACAAACTCTCATGCCTGCAGATGGCAGTCCGTGTGGGGTGATATAGGGGTGCCTGCCATGGTGGCTCCCACTCCTCTGTCTGACATACTCTGAAAAATCCATCAATAGGTATCCAGACATAGATCATTAGTTCTAGAAGGAATCTTGGGAATCATCTACTGCAACTCCCTGTTTTCACATGAAGATCCCATAGGGCTTTGTGAGGGTCCCACAGCTAACTGTGGCAGAGCTGGGACGTGGGACAGGGGAATCCCTGTCTTCCCAGCCCAACGTGCATTTCATGAGATCACGTGAGGTCTAGTGTAGAAAACAAAAGTCAACACATTACTGTCCAAGGAGATCATAATACACACATCCACAAACTGCAAGGGCTGTTTTCATTCCCATGGCCACTTTGGCAGAGATTAATTTATCAAAAGACTAGTAGGAGGTAAATAGGTGATGGACAGCTACATCGTTAGCTCTACCCTCTATGCCCCCAAGGAGCTGGGACACAGGAAAAGTAAGAAGGGAAAAGAAAGAGCCAGAAAGTTGGGGAAGAAGCGGATCCGTTTTCCAAAGGTACCACGTGGAGATGGCAGGTGGCAGGAGGAAGCCATGTATCTAAGACGATCTTTGCTCACATTTCATCCTGTTTGTTTGGGGCTAGCTTAGGGTCTAGAACACACATATAAGAGCAAATGGGTCGAATCAGGGTGTCCCAGAAGAAACAAGGAAGCCCATGGAAAACAGTTGGGGTCTGTCTGGGTGGTTCTGTAGACCATCAGCATCGATACTTCCCAAAGGGCCAGTCACGGGACACAGCCATGTCTTCGCTCCGCAGCCTTGGAAATGGTGGGTACTCTGTGTGTCTCTGCAACTGAGGAGGGTGATTTGATTTTTCAGGTGAATGGCCAGGAAGTGGAATTGCCTTTTTTCCATCCTTCGGGGAAGCTGGAAATTTATCGAAACAAAAACAGTACCACGGTGGAGTCCAAGGGCGTGGTGAGCGTCCAGTACTCAGACGTGGGCCTGCTGTACATCCGGCTGTCCACCATGTACTTCAATTGCACGGGGGGCCTGTGCGGCTTCTTCAACGCAAACGCCAGTGACGAGTTCTGCCTGCCCACGGGCAAGTGCACGGACAACCTGGCAGTGTTCCTGGAAAGCTGGACAACTTTCGAGGAGATCTGCAACGGGGAGTGTGGGGACCTGCTGAAGGCCTGCAACAACGACTCGGAGCTGCTCAAGTTTTATCGGAGCCGCTCCAGGTGCGGCATCATCAACGACCCCTCCAACAGCTCCTTCCTGGAGTGCCACGGGGTGGTCAATGTCACCGCCTACTACCGTACCTGCCTCTTCCGGCTGTGCCAGAGTGGGGGCAACGAGTCAGAGCTCTGTGACGCTGTGGCCCGGTATGCGAGCGCGTGCAAGAATGCTGACGTGGAGGTGGGGCCCTGGCGGACCTATGACTTCTGCCGTAAGTTGGGGCTGCATTATGGGGAAGGGCACAACGGGGAATAGATGCCACACTGTACTCTTTTACTCAGGACTTCCCCTGCAGGTGGGATGAGCACAAGGGCTATGTAATTACTGTGTAGACCTTCCCTAGTTAGATGTGTCCTCCATAATTGCGCTTCACCCCAGTCCAGGCTGTTTCTCACCTTTACTTTTATTTCTAGTTGCACAATACCTCTTCATTGGAAAACAATTAGGCATCGTGTTGACTCGTGGTTTTATCTAGCAGAGGGTACAGGCGCCATGTCAAAGGACCAGAAGTCTTTGTGATGCCTTCTCCCTTGGCAAAGAAGGGCCCATTCATGTCGATAGGAGGTGATCGTTTGGGGTGTCTCTCAGGGTGTAGAGATTAGTGCTGCTCCCTGGGGCAAACCTGACAATGAGTATGAAGAGAGTCCTGTGTCGCTGGTTTTCTATTTTGTCCGCAGAGTATCTGGCCTTTCTCAGCAGGGCAGTGGCAGTACCAGTCGTAATTAGAATAATTACTGGGAAGACCTGATATATAACACCCTTGGTTATTGGGAAGGCCATGGGGAGGAGTTATATGGAAAACCAGTGCCACCATTAAGATTCTATTCCCTACCCCTGTTTGTCTTCCATTGTATTTCTTCCTGTCTACATTTATTTGTTTTTTTAACTTTTTATTTTGAAATAATTCCAAAATTACATGAAAGAATACCTGTCTACCCATTACCTAGATTGACCTATTGTTAACATTTTGTCCCATTTGCTCTATCATTCCTCTTTCTCCTTCTCTCCCTCCCCTTCTCCCTCTCCACCTTCCATCTGAGAGATTCTGCCCTTTATCCCTAAATATTTAGTGTGAATCCCCTAAGAATAAAGGCGTTCACTTACATAACCACAGTACAGTTATCGGCCTTAGGAAATTTAACATTGATGCAATGATTTAACATCCATATTCCAATTTTGTCAATTGACTCAGTGACATCCTTTATGGCTTTTTTAAAATTTTTATTTCTTTGGCCTCAGTACAGATCTAGTCTAGGATCACATGCTGTATTTCATTGTCACATCTCCTTAGTTTCCTTTAATCTGGAATAATTTCTTAGTTTTCTTTGTCTGACACTGACATTTTTGAAGAACACAGCCTCCCCCCTTTTAAAATAGAATGGCCCTCCCTTTGGGGTCGGTGTTTCCTCTCTGTGAGCTGCACATCCTCACTCAGCCACCTATGCGGGTGACACACGGTTCTCTGGTGGCATCACAGCACGTGCTGTGCCCAGCCTCCCTCGTTGGCCGTGTGCACGGTGACCCCCTGGGCAGGGTGTTGTTGAACGTCTCACTGTAGAGTCGCTGTGCTTCTCCCTGTGCAGCTAATAAGCAGGCAGTAGGGAGATGGTGTAAGATCATGCAAATATCCTGCTTTTCATCAAAGTCCCCCTCCTCGATTTAGTGCCGTTGTTGATTTTTTCTTGTATCCATCTTTAGTGTGGTGCTCACAGACTGGCAGTTTCCGGCTCTGGCACGCCCTCCACTTTCTCCAGTCAGCGGTGGTCATTCTGTGAGCAAGATTCCTCCTTTCCTTCTGTCTGTCCAGTGATCTGCCTGTCTGTCTGTGCACCTATCTCTCTGTCTGTCTATCATCTTATCAATACAGACACGGATCCTTATTTTTTCCAGTGGCTTATACTTCATATTACCTTGTTAATTATTTTTGGTGTTAACATTGTTCCAGATTTGGCCTGTGGGCTCCCCTTCAGGCTGCCTCCTGTGTCCTTTCGACATGCCTGTGTTATTTTTTTAAGCACTTTCTTAGTTTTTGGCATAACAAGATGCTCCACACTCATCTTTTAATCTTCCCAGCCCCAGGCTGGAATCAGCCGTTACTCCAGGAAGCCCTGATTCCTTTTGGTGGGGGATGTTATTAGAAACCAAGATCTGGGTGAGGGGTGCCCACTGCTCTTGGGTGTTTTTGCTTTGCCTCTAGGCCCTTTCAACAGACTGAGCTAAAAACTCACACACACACACACACACACACACACACACACACACACACACACACATGCACTTGTGTTTTTAATCCACTGATTTCTGAGCTTGGGAAGAGGAGCAAGTGGAGGGGTTGGTGGCTGTCATGTCGGAGAAGGGCAGTTGTGTCCCTGGTGACCCCTACCTACCCTGGAGAGGGACTAATAGCAGGCGCTGTGACCCCAAAGCTGGAATTCAGGAGCATGTCCTTTTTTTCATAGTCACCTATAGCTGGAGCACCTCCACATTTTCTACTGACCACGACATCTATGGGACCTTATAATACTTTCCCAAAGCCTGTTTTTTTAATCTACCTTGCAGCATCCTCTTCTGTCCTGTCTCCGGCTTACCCAGCAGTACTTCTGTTCCTGCACCCACGCCACACTTTCTGGCTGTATTTCATTCATGGTACAGGATCACCGAGTCTCCCCCACACCAAATCTGTTCTGTGCTAGGCCATGTCAGTGCCAGCCTTTTAGACTACTACCTGGCAGGGCGTGTCTCTGCATTGTTTCTGTACTGCATGGAGCACAGTTTGGTGGCATTGTGTGTGCCAAGTTAGCAGAGTATGACAGTGATGTTCCCTCTTCTCCTGCATGTGATGGCTACTGAGTGAGAAGAGCTTCTCACCATCCCTCCTCTGGGCCAACAGAGCTGAAGGAAGCTCTTATAAGTGCCTTTTTTAGAGAGAGATGTGGGCAGAAGCAGCCACGTGGAACATGGCTTCCTTGGGCGGAGGGCCAGGACTCCCACTGGAGACATCCCCTAGGATGTCGTATGTAGGCCTTGTACACTGTGTCTGGCGAGAAGGACTGGAGCGTGCATACTTGATTAATCAAGTCTCCAGGTACTAAGGGGTTCTTCTGGTCGGGGTCTTGCAGAGTGGGGATTGGCTTGGGCAATAGCTGCAAATCAGGAACACGATCTTCTTTGAACCTAGAGAGAGACAACCACTGCTTCTGTGTTCAGATATTTTTAACCAGCCCTCCCGTTGGCAGAGCCAGGCCGCCCAATTAAGTAATTTCACAGAGGCATTTCAGGGCCTAGGGGAAGTTTTATTACTCCGCGTCTTTATGTTCCAGACTTTGAGACAAATTCAGACAATACAATAAGTCATGCAGCGAGAGCCATTTAAATAACTCATGTTATTTGCTATCACCATAAATCTGCAGTCACTGCTATAACATTCATAATTTAGAGACAAATGTGAAAATTCCTCTATACGGACATATATAATCAGTGCTGAACTAGCCTTCAACTCCAAAGCCGCATGGCACTGTAGTCAACGGGAGTGGAGATGGTCCTTTAGCCTGGGGGAAAAAGATTGGCTTCCAGTACACAGCACAGAACTGTTGAGTTGGTACTTGTGGACAGAGCTATTATTGCCATGCAATTTATTTCTCTGTAGTGTCCTTCATGTCCTTGGGTTGTAAAACACCATTAAGAAATGATGGTATGCATAAAAGCCAAATAAAATTCTAAAGGCAAGATCTTATTTTCCCAGAAGATCCTGGGGACCTTCTCAGATCTCTAAATGACACAGATTTTATACACTATGCTATACAAAGAGTACCCACGCATGCACACACACGCACATGCACACATGCAGCATGCACACTTTCGTCTCTGACTTCTGTGCCCCTGGATTCTGTCCCTGTCACTGTCAGATTGTGACCAAGCAAAGCAATAGAGAGAAATGGGAAGCTCACCCAGAACTCCACGGTGAGCAGCACATGCTGTGCTCTTTGACTCAGAAACTTAATCTACCCAGGAAGGATTCTGGGAGGACGTGCAATTGGAAATGACCCTTGAAGGGTGGGTAGGATTTGGCTTTATAGAGGGCCGGCCAGACCAGGGAAAGGGTGAGGGGGTGCGGAGCGAGCATGTGCAGAGGGTGGGGAGGAGGTGGAGACAGCTAGAGGGCACCAGGAGTAGAGAAAGGAAAGACAAAGGGGAGGACGGGAGCCAGTCTGTGGAGTGCAGATACCTCGCCAAGCCCATCTGTGTCATAGACAGAAGTGTAAGGAGGGAAAGGGCATACTATTTGCTGAGACTCTACCATGGACTCGATGTCATGGGTTATTAATCCTCAGAACACGCCTGCTAGGTGACTATGGTTCTTAGTTAATAAAGGAGGAAACTGAAGCTCAGAGACATTACACAGCAAGCCAGAGTTAAGTTAGCAGCATCCCCGGGTCTCTATAGCCCCAGAGCACTTGTTTTTCCCTGGCACACCACACTCCCTCTCCAGCATGTTCAAGTCAGGAGGACTAGATTTGAATCCCTCACTGGTACTTACTAGTTATATTAAGTTAAATCGTTGAACTTCAGTTTCCTCACCTGTAAGATAAGAATGATAAGACTTCCCTTACTTTCCAGGTTGTTGAGATGAGGTACACAAAGTGCCTACGACAGTGCCTGGCATGCAGTAGGTGCTCAATACGGGCTCCATAGACTCAGAACCTTCTATAAGGAAAGCTTAGTGCACTAGCAGAGCATGTGAGTGAGGGGTTCACTGAGGCTTAAGCCACAGCATTCGAGTTCACTGTGCTGTACAAAGAGTACACACACACACATGCACACACACATACATGCACACACATACGTGCACACACACTTCCGTCTCTGACTTCTGTCCTTTTCTCAAGCCTGTCTTTTGTTGACCACCCTCAGCTCTGGAGTGCCCGGAGAACAGCCATTTCGAGGAGTGCATGAGCTGTACGGAGACCTGCGAGACCCTGGCCCTGGGCCCCATATGTGTGGATACCTGCTCTGAGGGATGTCAGTGTGATGAGGGCTATGCCCTGCTGGGCAGCCAGTGTGTCACCCGGAGCGAGTGTGGCTGCAACTTCGAGGGGCACCAACTTGCCACCAATGAGACCTTCTGGGTGGACCTGGACTGCCAGATCTTCTGCTACTGCAACGGCACAGACAACAGCGTGCACTGTGAGACCATTCCCTGCAAGGATGACGAGTTCTGCATGGAGGAGGGTGGCCTGTACTACTGCCAGGCCCGCACCGACGCCTCCTGCATCGTCTCGGGCTACGGCCACTACCTCACCTTTGACGGCTACCCCTTTGACTTCCAGACCAGCTGCCCGCTCATCCTGTGCACCACAGGAAGCAGGCCGAGCTCAGACTCTTTCCCCAAGTTCATCATCACAGCCAAGAACGAGGACCGGGACCCATCCTTGGCCCTGTGGGTGAAGCAGGTGGACGTGACCATGTTTGGCTACAGCATTGTGATTCACCGGGCCTACAAGCACACTGTGCTGGTGAGTAGTCACGGGCCGGCCTGGGGACGTCAGGACAGGGGTCCGCAAGTCAGGCTGCAGCTGGATCAGACGGGTCCAGATCCGGTATGTTACAGCAGAGAGAGGCCCTGGAGATTTTCTGTCACTTTAGCTTACAGATAAGGCAACTGAGGCCCAGAGAGAAAAATGATTCGCCTAAGTCACAGGCACCAAATTAGTAGGCAGAGCCGGCTCTAGAAGTGGCAGCTTTCATATTGTAGCAGAGTATGTTGGAGAGAGCACAGACTAGATTAGACTCCCAGCCCAGCAACCGCAGTCACTTAACTGGCTCGCGTGGCCGCTCCATCTTACTGAAGAACCTGTGCCTCGCACAGGCCAGGCCCCCTGAGTGGTGCTGCTGTCCCAATGCACCCCTCCCTTTCTTGAGATCTGAATGGTATTTGCCTGTTCTGGCCTCCCCATGTCTCCCAGTCTCCCTGCTGGCGCCCATGGGGTCTAGGAGTTCATGAGCCTCGCGTGCATTTGGAGCAACGGGGCTCGCCTGCGATCCCTGTACTCAGCTGGGCTTCAGCTCCCTCTTCCTATCCCCCCACACTCTTCACCCAAAGAGCACTTGCCCTTGCAGACAGGAGCAGTAGGGGTGAGGAGTTGTGTACATTCCTCACCTGTCCTATAGACACCAGGCCCCGGCACAGTCCTCCTCCAGTGTCTTGCTCTGAGCGTCACTTTAACAAGGCGAGCCAACAGCCTCTGCAGTTTAGAGAGCTGAGTTAGGGTGTCTGGCTTCTTGATATTATCCTCATAGGTCTGTGTCATAATTTTTCTATCTCTAAGGGGACTCCTTTTCATCTTGTATGCCCTCTCTTTACATTTCTGGGCTAAAACGAACTAAACTAACTAAACTGAGCTAGAGTTCCCTGGGCACCCGTACTGATTTCTTGCCTTCCTTGGGATTTTCTCAACTTCCTTCTCTCACAAACAGAGGCTCCCAAGCTTGTTGAATTATCTTCCCTTTCATGTTTATTGGGGAATCTGCCTTCTTAGCATCTAAGGCAGCAACCCCACTGTGCCCATTCTTCTTCCCTTGCTCAGCTATTACGACCCTAAATCCCAGTTGTTTTCCTCTACACTTCTCATAACAGCTTATTCCGGTGTCTATTATTGCATTAATCATACTGTATTTTTTCCTGATCTTCATGTCTAACTCCCTTGATTCCAATCATGGGCTTCTTAAGGGCAGGGATCATACCTAATTCATCTTTCTGCTGAGTGAATGCACAGCGCCCTGTACATTCCAGTGAATGGATGAGATGACAGAATGACCCCTTTCTTCCAAGGTGCCTGTGACTTTCCTCACAGTGCCGGTTACTGCGTTGGCAGCCTGAGAGATTAAATTGCCACTTAGGCAAGTTAGGAATGTACCAGGTGCTTTGCTTTTAGCCACATAAGATTTCCAGCAGATGCCTGGCTAGTTGAAGCTGCCCATTACCATAACTTCCCTCCACTCTATTTTCATGGTGTGTTAAAACAAGCATATCCATCATTTTGTCCACATACATGGCTTGCATCATAGTTGTCCTTTTCTCCTTGTCTCCTTATCTGAGATCTTTCCACCCTTAGATTTATAAGTTTTCATGTAGTTACTTATCTTTTTGACATTTAACACTCTTCCACCTTCCTACGTTTCAGGGTTTTTCTTTTCTTTTAAAACCTAATCTGTGCCTGGGTCCTGCCCCATCCAGTTTATTACGTATTGTATTTTCTGCCTTGTGTTACACGCTCTCTGCATTCAGGTATATAGATATCTGAGGCTGCACGTGTTGTTTTCCGACCTCTTCCCAGGTATTTTCACAGATAGACCGTTGGATCCTCATGAACACTAATTCTTTTCTCATGGTGTCCCTTCTCTCTGCTTCAGAGTAATGGATTCCCTGCTCTCTGTAGGTATTCCTTCCCTTTCCCTGGGGTTAAGCCCTGGGCCAGCTCACCTTCCGGGCGTGTGCCCTGCCCTAATCCCATGAGATGCCTGCTCTGCTAAAGTCCAAAGTCACCAGAACCACACAGCTGATTCCTTCCTAGCTTAGAGAGATGGATGGGGAAGGCAGGTATCAGTTTCTTAAGGCTGCTGTAACAAAATACCACAGACTGGGTGGCTTAAAACCACA
Organism: Lemur catta; assembly: GCF_020740605.2. Lineage (NCBI taxonomy): Eukaryota > Metazoa > Chordata > Mammalia > Primates > Lemuridae > Lemur > Lemur catta. The sequence goes on along the minus strand of NC_059134.1, from coordinate 19,427,518 downwards.
GAAATTATTCTCTCACACTTCAGAAGGCTAGAAGTCCAACCTTAACGTGATGGCAGGGTCAGGCTCCCTCTGAGCTTCAAGGGAAGAGGCTGTCCCCATGCCTCTCTCCTCGCTTCTGGTAGTTGTAGGCAGTCCTTGGTGTTCCTCAGCTCGTGGCAGCATGGCTCCAGTCCCTGCCTCTGTCTCTACCTGGCCTCCTTCCCTCTGTGTCTCTGTGTCTCTGTGCCTCTGTGCCCAAGTCTCCCTCCCCCTTTAAGGACACCAGTCACTGGAGTTCAGCAATACCTAATCCAGTGTAACCTCCTCTTAACTTCATTACATCTTCAAAGACCGTATTAACGGGTGAGGTCATCACAGACTCCGGGCGTTAAGACCTCAACATATCTTTTTAGGGGACACAATTTAACCTGCAACAGGGGGTAACTGGGGAATAATGAGCATCAAGGAGGAATGGATTAAAGGGTGGGTGGACTCCTTGCCAGACCCCTTCCTTCTAAGTCACCGAGATGTCCTAAGTGCGCAAGCTGGCAGCAGAGTGTATAGCAGCTTTCAGACCCTTGACAAGAAGACCAAGTTCAGGATGCATGGAGGGTTCTTTTCTTTGGGGCCTGGGGGTAGATTTAGCAGTTACTCTGAATTATTAATATGCATGACAGGGTCTGCTTCTTCCATGATTTGCATTTGTTTTTCCTATGACGTTATTAGTCACCATCCCTCTCCCTGAGCCCAAAGAATAATGGCTGTGAGAGGGACAGTGTGAAGTGAAGTGCCGGCCAGAACAGCCCAGAGCGCAGGTCACCACGGGTGCTCTCAGAAATGGAGGGTGACGTGGAAGTGATTCCTTGGGACGCATGGTCCCACTATGACCCTGACCTTTCCCTGCATTCAGCTGCACTGCAGGGCGTGGGGAAATCTGTGAAGCCAAGGGAGCTATGTAGTAGAAATAAGCTTGCTGACTACAGCCCAGGCAGGGGAGTGGGGCTGAGCCACAGAAGCTGAGCCTCTCCCAGGGGCGCTGCGCTAGCCCAGTCTCAGCTGTCCACAGCTGGAGCTCTGCAGGGGCCGCCTCTCTCCCGCCACCACCCCAGGCTTCAGGGCAGCCAGGTCTGACACGGCCCAGGCCAACGGGGAAGTTTTTGGGGCCTTCATGGCCCGTGTCTTTATCCTTATTGCCAGGCCAGGGGCCAGGGGTGAAGAGTGAGGTGTTGGGCATCATCACTCTGGCTTAGTTCCATTGATGCCTATTCTGGCCAAGCCCTGGGGAGTAGAAAAATAAACGGAATACAGCTGCAGTCCTAAGAGAACCCAGAGTCTTTGGGGGGAGGCAGATATGTTAGTAGTTAATGTCAATGTAACGTGAAGGGCTGCGAAAATGTTGCTCGGGGAGGGCCGTGAGAGCACAGGGGAGGGATCGCCTAAGCTGGCCTGGGGGGCTTCAGGGAGGGCTTCCTGGAAGAGATGACTTAGAGCTGAGTCCTGAAGGAGCACATTTGCCAGGGTGAGAAGGAGGTCGGAAATGCAGGAAAAGCAAACATTGGTGAAGACTCAGCAGGGTGGCAACGTGTAGGGCACAGGGGACCTCGAAATGGCTGGAGAAATAATTCAACGCCAGTTGTTTAAAGGAAAACTCTCTCCTAAAACTCTAATATGTGGTCTTATTTCCAATACTTGAATATTTGAAATACACTTCCCCACACCCCTCCCCACGCCTTCTTCCCATCCTACCCCATCCACCCAGCTCTGCAGCTGTTCCAGCCTCTTCCTTTCCCCCGGACCTCCTGTCCCTGAGCCCCCTCCTTCCTCCGTTTCTCACTCACAGAGAGACTCAGGGCAGTGGTGATGGGTGGAGGCAGCAGTCGTGGGGCTTTTGAGGCGAGAGAAGCCGAGCCTGTTTGAGCCAAGAGTGTTCCTTTCTCAGGGTTCTCCTTGGCAATGACAGAATTTGCAAGCCTTTTGTAATAGCTTCATCCAATTATATTGCTTCCCAAGGCGTGACACCAGGTAGCCAAGAATATAGAATGCAGAGAAACTTTGGAAGAAAAGCCAGCTGGCGCAGCTCAGCCTCTGAGCGCACAGCTTTGAGCTTATCAGCTGTGAGCTTTCAGGACAAGTCGGAGTCTTCAAGGCCTGATCGCAGGCCTCCTCCCACCCTCCATGCACCCTGCCACTTAAATGACTGTCACTGCATCCTTTTTACTTCCTTTCTTCCAGACACAGAGAAAGAGGCACCTCTCCTCCCTGCGGCCACTCGCCACCTGTGCCGTCTCGCTTTTGCCTTCATGGGGATCTCGCCTGCCTGTCACGTCCTCTCCTCTGTCTCCAACCTTTCCCTGTCTGCGAGGTCCTCCTCTTCCACCTGTAGACGTGCTCACCTGAAACAAACCTCCCACTGGCTTCTACCCGACCTCTCCTTCCCTTCCCAGCCAAACTCCTTTAGGAGCGTCATCTCTGCTTCTGTGTCTCCTGTTTGCTACTTTCCTTGCAGTTTGCTTCCTCAGTCTAAAGTCTGGCCTCATCATTCTACTTAAATTCTCTTATTAAAGCCCTGGATTTTTTTTTTGTTTCTTTGCAGAATGAATGGGTATTTTTCAGACTTTGTTTCATGGGCCTCTTTGCCACGCGTGGATCGCACACAAGGCCCTCCGTGATCCGAGCCCTGCCCACCTCTGCATGTTCATCTCCTGCCATGCCCAAGGCCACGCTCTGTGCTCCAGCAGCACTAAATTGCTTCAATTCTTCATATTTATCAGGATTTTTTCCTCCTCTGGGCTTCTGCTGGGGCCAGGCCCTTTATTTGGAATTCCCTTTTCTTCACTTTCATTCCTCCTTGACGGGCCAGTCCCTACTCATCCTTGGGGACCAGGGATGCATCGTCTTCTGCAGGCATCCCTGATTCTGCCCCCAGGCTGAGTCTGGTGCCTGTGCCCATATTTACCTCTAATTGTTGCTTTTATCACATGATATTAATACTCTTATCTGTTTTATGTGCATGCCTGTCAGCTCCTAGGGAAAGGCCCGACATGCTTTATCCCAGCATTTAACACAGTGTCTGCACACGGTATGTCTCCTGGGTGAATGAATGAATTCTGCCTAGAAGAATATTCGTAGAAGAGGAGAGAGTTTTGAAGGGCAACCATCGGCCCCTGGAAAAAGGGATGTGGGCAAGGGTGTCCTTGCTGTCTTAGGTCAGGTTCCCTAGAGGCATGATCTGAGGTGGGGACTCTTGGGAGAGTGAGGGAAGCCCCGGGGTAGAGAGCTCAGCAGGGAAGTGGTCTAAGCTGGAGACCAGCTGTAGCCTGAGCTATGGGGAGTTCTAGTGCATGACCACAGTTGGTCCTCAGTGCTGGTCAGTCATCGGCCAAGGGCTACCCTTGGAGTCAGGGGTTGGAGAGGAGGGGCATAACCTTCTGGGCACAGTGGCTCCCCCTGGGCCAAGGCCAGCTGTGAGTTCTCATTGGCCCACAGTCACAGTGACTGGGGAAGGGAGCACCGGGTGGGACACAGAAAGAATCCATCACATTTGCAGCACAGGAAAGGCAGGGTGGAGTGACCCAGCCTGGTCCATTGAGGGGACTGCAAACTGCTGGGTATTGCTGGTGTGGAGGGCGCACGTGGGCTGCATCTGAGAGGTAGGGCCCGCTGCTGCAGAGCCCAGGGTGATGTGCTAAGCGCGTCAGACACTTAAGCCCTGGAGAGGGTTTTAATATCAGATTAACTGCTTTCAATTGCATTAAAAAATATTGGCGTGGCAGTAGTGAGTGAATGGAAGAGGGGGCAGTCCTGCCACTAGGGAGACAAGTTAGGAGACTACACAGTTGTCAAGGTGAAAGGTGACGAGAGTCTGAAGCAAGGCAGGAACAGCAGGGTGGGAAGGGGTGTCAGCTCCCTCCTCCAGTGGGGAGAGAGATTAGGAGGTTGGTGAAGGGGTTTCTGGTCCAAGAGCAGCCTTCAGACATTAAGACAACCTTAAGACACGGGGAAGACCAGCTCTCCCGTTAGCCCTGCTGCAGCGAGTGACCTGGCCGTCTCTATGCGCCGTCATACACCAACTCGGCCATAGGCCATGGGGTCTGGCTCATCTGAATCAAAATAGGTCAAGGGCAGAGCAGTTCTGGAGTTTCATGTTAAGGGATTTCCCTGCTGTCTGAATTAGAAAACATATGGGCGGAAACACGTGTGAAGCACCCCCTCTGTGGGAGACAGTGTGCCGGGTGGCGGGGGGGTGTGGAGGGGAGGGTGGACGTAGGGATCAGTGAGATGAGGGTCCTGCCCTTAAGTTGCTCGTCATCCTGTAGTTGATACAGAAGCACACACGCCCAGCCGTAACGTAAGGCAGCGTGTGAGGTATGTACGGTGCACACAGGCTGGATCTTGGCCAGAGGTGGAGGAGAAGACAAGAGAAGTAGAAACAGCATGCTCCATTTGCAACAGATGAGGGAGTGATGAATTCTGACCACAGGCCCGGAATAGCTTGTCTTACGGAAGAGGTGACACCGGAGTGGGGTCTGGAGGGCAAGAGGGATGTTGACGGGTGGAGAATGGCATCCTGGCAGACGGAACAGCAAAGGAGAGTCATCCTTCGAGAAAAAAAATATCTGGAAGAAAGTAATACGTTGGGACCTGAAATAAATCCATGATAGAGCTAGAAATAGAAACACAGGAGTTCTAGGTTTTGGTATTTTAGTCTAAACTTTAATTGAATTCCTATTACCCTCTCATTACCTTGGAGAAAACAATTTGAACTCCTGGGGGAAGTAATTCTATGTAAACAGAAGGCACTGAAATAAATAGGTATATTAGTGTACCAAGGATAGTCATTTAAGTCTGTTCGAATCCTAATAATGATCGTTGACTGACATAAACAACACTACATGCAAAGACTGCATTCAGCTTGCTCAAACTCCCCTCTGGGACTTGTCTTTCTAGAGACTAATCATTCGAAGAGCTGGAAATCTCTGGGCCAACTGTGTTTCTCCACTGCATCTCTCCTCTTACAGGTCAACAATGAACGGCTCTATCTGCCCCTGAAGCTGGGACAAGGGAAGATAAATATCTTTTCCTTTGGCTTCCACGTGGTGGTGGAAACCGACTTTGGCCTGAAGGTCGTGTACGACTGGAAGACCTTCCTGTCCATCACAGTCCCCCGCAGCATGCAGAACAGCACCTACGGCCTGTGCGGCCGCTACAACAGCAACCCCGACGATGACCTGGAGATGCCCATGGGACTGCTCGCATCCAGCATCAGCGAGTTTGGGCAGAGCTGGGTGAAAAGGGACACCTTCTGTCAGGTGGGCTGTGGGGACCGCTGTCCGTCCTGTGCCAAGGTTGAAGGTTTCTCCAAGGTGCAGCAGCTGTGCAGCCTGATCCCCAACCAGAACGCCGGCTTCTCCAAGTGTCACAGCAAAGTCAACCCCACCTTCTTCTACAAGAACTGCCTGTTTGACTCCTGCATCGACGGGGGTGCGGTGCAGACCGCCTGCAGCTGGCTGCAGAACTACGCCAGCACCTGCCAGACGCAGGGGATCATGGTGACCGGCTGGAGGAATTACACGTCCTGCTGTGAGTCCTCCCTGTTATCTTTCCTGCGGCTTCTCCTCATTCCCCATTGGCTGCGGAGGCCAGTCTTCCAACTCCATAGAAGTCAGCGCACATTGAGTAGAGCAATTTAAGGATAAGCACTCTGGAATGAGTTTGTTACCTGAAACAGGATATGTAACCTCCAATTGCCCTATCTGTAAAATGAGGTTAATACACACTTATTTCATGGGTTACCCTGAGGATGAAATAAGATCATGTGTGTAAAGCACAGGGTATCATACATGGCATTGACTCAGCAAGTGCACAATAAAATGCTAACAAGAAACTAATAGGAGAAGAGTTATTTAGTTAGTTCTAGAACCTCATGGGCCCATAATTGTGTTGATGATCTACATACGAAGTGTGTCATATATGTCATGTTTCAGGCTTTGTGCCTATGAAACAGCAGAATATTAAGAGTACATTAGAGAAGGAATTAGAGCCCGTGGATCCCAGCCTTGACTCTGTCCTTAAGGATTTGTGTGACCTTGGAGCAATGCATTTTCCTCCCTGGTTCTCAGCTTCCCTCTCCATAGAGCAGTGGTAATGCTGCCTGGGCCATTTATGCTAGAGATGTCAGGAAGATCAAATTAGGTAATTGAAAGCCCGGCACACTGCATGCATGCTAAGTGGTATTGCAATATGAATGGCTTGCTCTGAGCCAAGCCTGGTGCTAAACACTTTATCAGCATGATTTCATTTATTCTTCTCAATAACCTAATTGATCAGGGAGAAACTGAGACTCAGAGGAGTTAAGTAACTTGCCTAAACTCATATAATTTCTGTGGCAAGGTCAGGATTCAACCTTCCATGCCAAAGCCCATGCTCCCATAGTCCGCTTACTGGTGGATTATGTACTGGAATAATTTGGCACCTCAGAATAGGAAAAAGTTGGAGGGAAAAACCACTGTTGGTCATTGGCTAACCCATCTTGGTCTATTTTCCCAACTCAATCTCATTAACTATAGCAAATTTCTTTTAGAAGGTCTGATTGTACAAAAAGGCTACAAATTGATCCTGAATACATAAAACTCTAAATAAGTGATGCAGCAAGATCCCGAGAGAATCAACTCCCATTTTCATCCTGGAAAAGGAAGATTTGGGTGAAAAAACAGAAACAGTCTTGTGGTTTACAGTCCATGTAATTGCATTCACATAGATTGTGGAGGAAGCAGGGAAGGAAGCTAAGCGGGGAACAGATGCTAGCCACTCAGTCATCCAGGCTGAGTCCTGGGGGGCAACAGGGGAAGAAGGTGCCAGTAAGGGTGACTATCCAGACAGATTGGCCTCTGGTGACTTCAGTAAAATAAATATGCCTATAAAAAAATCTCAAATCTAGATAAAACCCCAGAACTACTCTGGATTCATTGGGGTCAGCTTACAGGACCAGAGAGCTTGCCTTCCTCTAAATCAGAAAACCAGGCTCTGGACCCAGAGCCCCAGACATGGTGCAGGATGGGGAAACAGTTTTGGAAGGAGAGACTCAGTGTTTCCTCTTGAGACCTATGAGAGAGTGTCAGTTCCCTCGTTACCTGCAGCCATGCCATGCTGGCTGTACTGCTCTCGGGGTGGCTGGGCCAGGGGCAGGCGTAGTGCAGGCCAGAAACCATTGCTTCTAGCTGCAGGGCACAGGGGCATGCAGAAAGAGGAACCATTTTAAAGGGACTGATGCCAGGAACTGTCACCTCAATTGATGGGTCTCAACTTTTGTCACTCATGGGAAGGAAAAGGAATTGAGTTAGCCAGCCCCCTACCCTTACCTCTGAGGACGAAAGCCAGCCACCCCCGCAGAGCCTGGCTAGGGATAAAGGATGTGAGGATGACTTTTCTCATCCTCCTCTTCCCTGCAAACGTTGGCCACCTCCTCCCCACACTGGCTAACTGGTAGTTGGAGCTCTGCCCACGGCACTCGGAGCCGAGTCTGTCCTGCCTCGTCTTCAGCCTGGGCTGCCCACCGGCAAATCTCCAGCGGGTACATCAGGGCCAGCAAGTAGCTTAGAATCATCCTGTCATCAGGAGTGTCAGACCTTGCTCTACTTTGGCATTTCAGGACAGGGCAAAGATCCAGAAGTTAGAGCACTGGAGGAGATGGTGGTAATGGATGGCAAAAAGAAACCCTAAACTAAGAGAAAAAACACACTTTAAAGACGGCATGTGGGTGGGGATGGGGGATAGGAGTGGAGTGCAGTTGGAGGCAGCTTGGTTTTCCATTTTGAGCTTCAGAAGCAGAGAAAAGCTGGGGGACACTGAGTCCTAACTCAGCCATTCAGCCCGAGAATAGGGTTGTTTGTTAATTGTTTTGATGTGACTCCAACCTCTGGGAAGGGAGGTCAGGACTGATTCTTTCCCTCCTCCCCTGCCTCCACCGCCTCCCATTCTACTAAAAATTAATCCAAGTCAACATTTACACATTGAAGTATGAGAGATGGCACTTTTAGGAGAAAAGGGGTTAAACCAGAATTGCACATTAAACTTGTGCTTTTTTTGTTTTTTTGATGTGTATGTACAACATTTTATTTTATTTTACTTTTTTTAAATTTCAGAATATTACGGGGGTACAAATGTCTTGGTTACATGGATTGCTTTTGTACTGCTTGAGTCAAAGTTATGAACATGCCCACCACCCAGATAGCTTGTGCTTTGTTGGTAACAAGGTAGAACACTGGTGTTTTTCAATGACTTGACTGTTCCTATCAATGGGATAATTTATTACTCAATTACCTAATTGGTAAACACCCTGGAAACCTCTTCAGCCAAGTTGAACAAATAGGCTTCGAGGGAGAAGGGAAGGTAAATTGTCTTAATTACTAACCCCTCCTTAAAATTCATTAGCTGAGTCTATCATTCTTTCAGCCCCTTAACGGGGGACTTAAATTAGAGTGCTAGGCAGTAAGAGAAGAGCATAATAAATAGATGGATGACAGTTCCTCAGTTCTCACTGTTTGCCAGGCCCTGTGCTAAGTGAGATGCTAAGTGAGTACCTACCCCGCAAAATAGGTACTATTCATAGTCTCATTTTCTAGAGGAGGAAATTAAGTAACTTTCCCAAGGAAAGTGGCTTGGGTACGTTAGGAAGTGGCTCTAGAGACAGTGCTGTCCCTGCTGTGCAGGGCTGCCCCTCTGACCCGGACACCCAGCGCCTGCCGTATGGTCAGTGGTCAGTCAGAGTTGGGTATCACCACCCTTGTTTCCCTTTTAGCAGACGCAGCTTTTACTCTTAATACTTCAGAGTCCTGGGTCTAAAGTCTGATGATTAGGGGTTTTCTTACATACTTCTCTGCACATCCAATAAATTCTTGTTGAGTAATTTTTTAAAATAATTCCTCCTCCTCCTACAACTACTACCATTAACAGCAGAAGGTCTTATTGAAGGAGTGGGCACTGTATGAAGATATTTACAAATTCTATCTCATTTTATCTTAATAGCTAGTTGATGAGATAGATATTATTGTCCCCATTTTATAGGTGAGAAATCAGAAGTTTAGAGAGGGTAAGTAACTAAGTAACCTGCCCAAACTGACACCACTAGTCAGTGGCAGAGCCAGGCTTCAAACCCAGGTCAGCCTGATTCCAAAGCCGTTGTCCATTCCTATTATGCTAGATTGCTTTTCAGGGGGACCCATTCATCCTGCTGCCCACCCAGGGCACAAAGGCTAAGTTGGTCTGCCGGCCGTGGCAAGGCACATGTTTTTGACCACAGTACAAATCCAGGTGCAGAGTCCAGGTCATTGCTCCACAGCTTTCAGCACTTAATGTGTGGGGGAGAGAGAAGCAGTGAATCAGTATTGGGAATTTGAAAGTTTGTTTTCAAGAACCAAATGTTTCTTAACCATCTGCCATGTTCTCAGCACTGTTTTGTGTGCCATGGAAGAATCAGAAACATAAAATATGGTGTTTACAGTGTAGTTGGAAAAATAGGACCCATCTGAAATACTTGAAAGAACAACGAACATCTCTAAATTGGTGGTACATCTTCCCAGATACTACAAGGTATTATAGACCTTCAGTACCTGTGAATACTGGCACTTGAGCAAGTTCAATGAGTTAAAAATAAAACAAGTTCATACCGGCACATGAACAGAAAGAACCAACCAGTGGAAAGATGAGAAATTCCAGAAACAAACCCAAACCCTAAAGAGAAAATAGTATATGGTAAAGCTGGCATTTCAAATCACTGGGGGAAAATGTATTTATTATTCAGTAAATAGTAAAGGGACAAAGGAAAAGTAGCTGGAAAAAGGCTAAATCCCTCCTTCATTTCTCACTTTAAAATCCAGACAGAACAAAAGTTAAACATAAAAAATTAAATTATAAAAGTACCAGAAGAAAACAAAGATTTTTTTTTTTTTTTTGTAATCTTGCAGTAGAGAGGATCTTTCTCCACAAAGCATCCAAAGCTATAAGGGAAAACTTCATAAATTTGATCACATTAAAATTTGATATCTTTGCATGGCAAAGATGTAATCAAAAATAGAAAATGTACAAAAATTTTAAAAAGTAGTCAAAAGACAAATGATATTTTCTATGACATATGACATACAACAGTCTATTTTAATTTAAAAAGAGATTTTACAATTTAATAACAAAAAATTTCAACAACACAAAATGTGCAAAGAACATGAAAAGGCAGCTCACAGAAAAAGACATATGAATGGATTATAAACAAATTAAAAAGATGATCAACCTCACAAAGAAATGCAAGCCAAATAAAGAGATAGCACATACAGCATTTTTACCTTTCATATTCCTAAGAATCAGAAAGTTTGGTAATAAACAACTAATGAGGATGAAGGAAAACAAACCTCGTATAGCCCTGATAGGAGGATAAATTGGCACAGACTCTTTCAAGGGCAGTTCAGTGGAATCTGTATCCTTTGACCCAGGAATTTATTCTACAGATTCTCTTACTCACAAGGGCAAAGATGTATGTACAGGGATATTCACTGCAGCATCAGCATAAATACATAAAATGCACACACCATGCAGCAGTGTAAAAACAATAATTTGCAGCTAAATGGAAGAAATATTGTCACGAAAAAGCAATGAGCAAAAAGTATGTATGTTATGCTATTTATTTTATTTATATAAAAAAGTGGACCTAGGATATACATGTGCTTGTGCACGTGCACACATGCACACATACACACAAATGGGTGCTTGTACATGCATAGAAAATTTCTGGAAGAATTGACTATAATTTGCTATCAGAGCTTGCCTTTACCTTGCACTTTTACTTGCATGGTTTGCATTTTCCACCACATGTAGGTATTATCTTTTAAACTAAAAATGTTTTTAAAAATGTGCAGTATATTATGGTAGCAATTATGTGAATCTATACATGTGTTAAAATTCATAGCACTGTGCAATCCAAAAGTACATGTTACCACTAGATAATTGTAAAAATAAACCCCCAAATACATACTGTATGTGGTATAGAGTAGAAGTTACATAATACTAGTTATGTTTTTAGTGTACATTAAGATAACGTCTTCTATAAAACTATTTAAGCAACCCTGCCTTTAATGATTGGCTAATTCTTACTGACTACTTATGTGCCAAGCACTGTTCTAAGCACACAGACTCATTTAATCCCTTGCAGCCAGCCATGAGGTGTGTGCTGTTGGTATCTGTATTTTATAGATAGGGAAGCTGAGGCCCAGAGAGCCTAAGAAACTCACTCAAGGTCTCTTACATCTGGCTCCAGAGCCCATGCCCCTCACCAGGACCCTAACCACCTTCCATGGAAGCAGCTAGATGCATTTGGAAAATGGCAGAACGTAACTGATGTGAGCCAGTTTGCACACGTGCTCAGTGCACCTTTGTCTTCTCAGAGGTCGTGGGGCTCGGGGGTCTACCATGGGTAGACCGCTGGTTTGACAAAAGGTTCTGTAGAAGTTCTGAGGTCAAGATGAGTTGGCACGGTGTTGGAGGGGGAAGCCATGTGGATAAGACCAGGACTAGAAGAACGAGGGATTTGGACGGGCTGAGGGCATGAAGCAAGGCATGAATAAGGGGGATCAACCTGAGGGGGCCCTAAAGGCAGGAGGGAGAGTGGGCGCCCGGGGAGGTCATCGGGTGACGTGCATAAGTGAAGTGGAGATTCGTGTTGGGCGGTGGCCCTAAGGTAGCAGGAAATAGAGGATCTCAAACACTGGGCTGAGGACCGGACAAAGATCAGGGGAGGGGCGCCGGCCCCCACCCCCTGCACCTTGGCTCCGTGGCGCACAGTGACGAGGCAGATGGAGGCTCCGCGAGCAGAGGGCGGTACGGGGAAGGTGGCAGGTGGGGGGAGGTGGCAGGTGGGGGGACGTGGCAGGTAGGGGGACGTGGCAGGCCTCACACCTCCCGCTTCCCTGGGTAGGCGAGCAATGGCCACCCAGAGAAGACCATTCGCGGCGCCTTGTGGTTGCGCAAGTCTTTACTGCTCTCTTCTGTTCCAGCCGTCACCTGTCCCCCCAACAGCCATTACGAGAGCTGCGTGAGCGTCTGCCAGCCGCGCTGCGCCGCCATCCGCCTGAAGAGCGACTGCAACCACTACTGCGTGGAGGGCTGCCAGTGCGACGCCGGCTACGTCCTCGACGGCAGGAGCTGCATTCTGCCCCACAGCTGCGGCTGCTACTCCGACGGCAAATACTACGAGGTATGGGGGGCGAGCCGGCCGTGTCCTCCTTGCCGGTGAGATTTCCCTCCACCTCTAAGCGGTGGGTCGGAATTGACCAACCTTCCCACTCCGCTGCAAGAGTGTGGGGCACCTCGGCAGGGAGGTGCGCGCGGGCTCTTGCACGCTGAGTGTCAGGTCTGGGAGAGCGTCTGGGCCTCCCCTCTGCCCTCCTGCCCCTGCGTGAGCAAGGTCTCAGGCCCCGCCTCCCTCCCACTCCCATTTTGTGTTTCTCTCGGCCATGCCCGTGCCTCCTTCTGCTTTCCTCTCCTGTAAATCTTAGTTTGAAAGCTTCAGATGCGGCTCTAGTTTGGAAATATGGTGGCTGTGAATCTGACATTTGTAGCTGTCTTAGCTAAGGGCGTTTTTAACTGGAAAATATAGAGCTTGAGGCTGGGCTAAGTGGCCTTCCCTCTTCTGGCCAGTGAAGCTCCATGAGAGTAGCTAAGGGCACCCTCTTTGCGTATGCCATTTGTCACCCTGACATCGTTCCCCAGAGTTCAGTCGGGACTGCTTACTGCTGCGCCCCCACATCCCACCCTCTGTTTCTCTCTCCAAGGGGGCTTAAACACAGAGCCGATGAAGGTGCCCTTCATAGATGTTTCTTGGTAAAACATACTAGCTCATTAAATCACTTTGCTTTTTGGACTTTGCAATCTTTCTTTATGTTCCATAATTACTAAGCTAGAAAAGCTCTTGCCTAGAAAAGGTACTTAGTTCATGGTTCTGCCTCAAGCCCGTTCTCTGTTTAAATGACATCAAAACCTCGTGTTGGGGAGTTAGTTAACAACTGCAAATAATTACGTATCTGCTTTTGTAAATCACTATGCTGGTGATATTGTGAGGGATGAGAAAGCAAGTTCCCTGCCTTAAGGAACTTAAAAATCTGTGCAGAAGAGAGGAAAAAAAGTACTTTACGGAACAAAAAAAACAATTACAAAATAACATCAACAAGTGAAAAGTAATACCCTGCAGAACTAATCAATTTTAAGTGAAAAAGAAATAGTAGCATGTAAAAGAAATCTAATTAAAATGTCTGAATTGGAAATCAACTAGACAAAAAATAAATAATACCTCCTTTTTGCAAAGATGCATTGACTTGTTCAAGAACAACTAAGTTGTCTTTACTTTGGGAATAAATATGACTAAAAGGAATGTGGAAGTTAACCTCGATTTCATTTTCAGTGGAAAATTTATTTCCATGCTATATTAGAAAGACAGGGAAGAAGTGGAGTAAAATAGTAGAATTAATAAAAGAAGACTTGTTGGGAGAAGTAATGTTGAAATGAGGTCTTAGAAATATTGATTATTTGAACAGAAAAGGCAAAACATGCAGGAGGAAATAATAATAAATTCAGTTTTCTCGTAACCTGGGAAAAGATATAACCAGGCTCAAAACTCAGAAAGCAGTCTTCTAAACTCTGCTCACCAGCCCGGAGATTTACCAAAATGTATCCATCTATCAACTGTGTACTGCACCCCTCAGCAGGGATCCTGAGTGTCAGTGTGGCTTAATGAATGAGACCTGGGTTTGATCCTTGCTGGGCCACCCCTGGAGGCATGACACTGAGCAACCTGTGTCATTTCCCTGAGCTTCCATTTCCCTATGAGTGAAATGTGGCTAATGATACCAGCTCAATGGGGTTGTTGTATACATAAGCTATGCCAAGTGCCTAGCCTAATACCTGGCACCTAGTTGTTCAGTAATTGGTAGCTGCTATTGTTATTGTTGTTTTGTTATTCTCATGAGAAACATTTTGTAAATAAAAAATCCAGGCGTGTTAATGAAATGATGCATATAAAAGCCCTTGGAACTCTCAGGAAAGGCACGGTATAGCTCTTGGCAGCTATTAGTACTACAGGATAAACATTATTATCAGTTTTTCATCAGAAAGTCAGTGGGTTTTGACAACAGCTTATATCTGGGAAGTAGCAAACTCACAGAACAAATAATCCACATCTACTTGCCACCATTCAAACAAGATTGGGGGCTTGTTTATACAAAGAATTTCTTTGGAAATAAAAAGAGAACACATCTAGCCATCAGCAGGTAGGGTAATCACCCAGCTGTCGTCATGTCTAATTAAGGTAAAGAAAGTGGCATCAGGCCAGCCACTCTACTGTGATGTTAATTTCATGATGAAGTTCTCCTGTGGATGAGTTATTTACCGTTGATCAGATCCACATACATCAGGTTATTTTTCTCTTTCCACCAACGTACAGTCTGACTTCTTATCAGAGAGAGGCCAGACCATCCACTCAGTTATTCTATAAATCTGATAACAGAAATGAAGTCAATTTGTGAAGCTGCTGGCACCCAGAATATGTTACAGGTCTGAAGGGAGAGAAGACTTGGTTCCAGGAACTGGTTCACTTTAAGGATAAAAGAATCAGCAATAGCATCTTAAAGTGCACTAGATTGAGGAAACTTTTCCTGGAAGACCTTGCCTTCTACTTACCCTTGGATCTGAGTCATACCCATAGGTGACATCCAGAGTTTTGATACGTCTATAGTTAAAGCAGAAAACTAACCAGACAGAAACATATGCCTTTTTGTGCCATTAAAACATCTTTTCTGAATAGCACTGTTTTGGCCAGTTGATAATGCACTGAGTGCCCACATCTCTATGACATAATCTACCTGTCAGGACCACATCCCACGTGGACGATCTCTACCAATTTCTAACAGTTTCCTGAATTCTCAGTCTAGAGCAAGTGCAAGATCAAAACTACAAACTCTACCAAGTAGAGTTGTGCCTACAGATTGTTGCCTGTTTGGGGAAGAATAGAGAATAATAGCTGCCTCCAACTGAGAAGATGCTATGTTGTAGGTATTGTATAAAATTCCTTCACTATCTGAAAGAGGATGAGTGGTTCCACTCCTGTAATAATAACAGCAGCTACTATTGATTGAGTCCCTGCTCTATGCCCGGAAATGTGCTTTATATTAATCTTCACAACTGCCCTGCAAGACAGTATTATCTCCAATTTAGAGATGAGCAAACTGACATTCTGGGAGGTTAGTAACATTGCTCAAGATGGCGCATGTGGGGAGATAAGGCTGGGATTGAAACGGAGGCAGTCTGATTCCAAAACTTTTCTTCCCTGGTCCCCTAGCTGTTCTCTGGCTCTCTCACATTCAGGACGCAAAGAAATGAAGCTATTTCCAACAGAAGTAAATTAGAAGTAGACTAGATACAAGGAAAAAGTTTGGAAGGGTGAGGATTGTGAAATGTTGAAATGGTTGATCCTAAGAGTTAGTTATCATTTTCTTTTGACAATCGAAGATTTGAAGAACCAATTTATCCTTCTTGACTGAATTTAAATTTCATCTTTGAAGCAGAGCTTGTACTTGTTAGAAGTGTGATTCCTTGGTAAAAAAAAAAATGTCTACCAAATATTTTTCCTGTTCACCTAGTTCCTCTAACAGCTGCAGATTCAGGTTGGCTGTGATTAGTTCTACAATTAAGCCATAAAGATTGCAGAGTTCTTGATTGTCACCAGTAAGGTTTAAATTGCCTATTGTTTAGCCTCTGAATGGCATGGACCTGACGTAGCATTTGAATTGAGGCAGCCTCCCTACTGCTCGCTGTTGCAAATTCTACCCCCTTAAAGGTAGGCCAGCCCAGCCTGGTGCAGGTTCCAGGGGGACTGGGCTTTGGGCCGCACGGCCTGACCACGGCCTGAGCTTAATGCAAACTGTGCTTCTCTTCCAGCCCAAGCAGCTGTTCTGGAACAGCGACTGCACGCGGCGCTGCCGCTGCTTCCGGCGCAACCTGATCCAGTGCGACCCACGCCAGTGCAAGTCGGACGAGGAGTGCGCCCTGCGCAACGGGGTGCGCGGCTGCTTCAGCACCAGGACCTCCTACTGCCTGGCGGCGGGCGGCGGCGTCTTCCGCACCTTCGACGGCGCCTTCCTCCGCTTCCCGGCCAACTGCGCCTTCGTGCTGTCCACCATCTGCCAGAAACTGCCCGACATCTCCTTCCAGCTCATCATCAACTTCGACAAGTGGTCGTCCCCCAACCTCACCATCATTTCGCCCGTCTATTTCTACATTAACGAGGAGCAGATTCTCATCAACGACCGGAACACAGTCAAGGTGACCAGCCTGGCTTGGACTCTTAAGAAACGGGCCCCGGAAACGAGCGTTTGGCCAGTGGAGTGTTGATTGTGCCTTTCCCAGATAACCAGGTGGTGGGATAATAGGCTGTTGCTTCCTGTATGCCAAACACAGCTGACCAGGTTCTAAAGAATCAAAGCGTAACGATTCTACAAGTGTAAGAATGGCCCCGTTTCCTTCGCTGAGGGTTCCAGAGGCCTTGCAGGAAACTCGCAGGGGCCAGGGCATAGTCATGGCTCGCATGGGTGCCAACAGAGCTATAGGTGATGAAATGGTACATGAGTCAGTTTTACTCTGAGTTAATTTCCAAAAAGCATCTCCTTTGTTTTTAAGAGCCTTTCAAATTGTTCTTGGCTCTGTCAGCCTGTAGCAAGACCCACCCTTCATCTCTGCCATCCTTTCTGTAAGCTAAGAGAGGGCAAGCATTTGCCTATAAAAAACAACTATCTACATAAAAATCTGATGGAGCATCAGCATTTTCAGAGGACCCAGTGATGACATACCAAGTGAAAGAAAATGGGAGGCTGAATATGGTGAATTTCTCTTAGGTTGGCTCTTCCACAGGCTCATTGCCTGGTGTCTTGTTAATCTTAGACCTATATGTAACTAAATGCAAATCCCCCCACACTCCCATGACTAATATGGCTCTCTGACTTGGAGTCCTCCCACCCCTTCCATTTAAGAAGATCATCTGCTCTAATGAACTACTGGCAGTGACCCCAGCCTCTCAGCTAAACCAGGCTGCTACAGCAGGTAGACCTGAAGGATGGGGCCAGGGCCCAATGCTGTGAGCACAGATGGGGGGGGGGCTGGGAGAGCCACAGCAACGTTTTATGGAATTGAGTGTTGTTCCACCTGCTCAGATAATCAGACATTGAGTGTATCTTTATATGAAGAGACATCAAATAGCTTAGTATCCAGTGTTAGGCAAAAGACCAGGGGTGTTATTGGAGCTTAAAAGGAAGAATCTGGATTTTAATCCTGGTTTTTAACTTCAATAAAAGCTACTACAGTTTTTTGACACTCTCATTCCTTTTGCAAATTGGCCTATATAGACACAAAAGCATTAGTCCAAAACACAGGAGCTAGAAGATAAAAATGTCCATTTGAAAGAGTAAAACTGACATTATTGCTGAGCAAAATACCCCAAGCTAGCCAAAATCCTAAGGACTCATTTTTTAAACAAGGTATATGCTTTTCTTTCTTTCTTTCTTTCTTTTTTTTTTACAAGAAATAAAAGTTACTAATGACCTGGGGGTGAAAATGTTATTTTGTAAGTACAGGAAAAGCATGTCATATTCATTCCCTAGGGCTAAGAAAAGAAAATGTTATAAAGCAGGAAAATGACAAATGCAGAAAATACTGTGCCTGTAGGATCTCTGGGGGGACCTCCAGTTTGAACATTATGAACAAGAAAACGATAAACATGGCAATGATCCCCAGATTCATTTTAACTGTGTTAGACTCTCCTTGGTGCAGGATTGGGATTTCATTTTCAGTAATTGGCTTATGCTGGGGAAAGTTTTATACAAAAATTCAGCTGTTCACTGTGGGTTATACTTCTCCACTGTGGGTTATACTTCTCTAATGTTTTCTTTTCTCTTGCTCTCTCTCCCCGACTTCTGCCACATAGTGTGCTTCCTTTGGGGAAACTGTGGACAGTAAGATGAGTGAGTGCCCTTAAACTCTAGGGTGGGGGTTGGCAAACTATGGCCTGCGACCAAATCTGCTTGCTGCCTGTTTTTGTAAATAAAAGTTTGTTGGAAGATAGCCATGATCATTTATTAATAGCTATGTATTGTCTGTGGCTGCTGTCATGCCACTAGGGCAGAGTATAATAGTTGCATCAGAGATCATAAGGCTGGCAGTACCTAAAATATTTTCTCTGGCCCTTTACTGAAAAAGTGTGCCAACTCTTGCTCTAAGGGGTAATCATTTCCCTTTTTTCCCCCCTCCAACAGGTGAATGGCACTCAGGTGAATGTTCCATTTATAACTGGTTTGGCAACCAAAATCTACAGCAGCGAGGGGTTTCTGGTGATCGACACCAGCCCTGACATCCAGATATACTACAATGGTTTCAACGTCATTAAAATCAGCATCAGTGAGAGGCTGCAGAACAAAGTGTGTGGCCTCTGTGGGAACTTCAATGGGGACCTGACAGATGACTATGTGACTTTGCGGGGGAAGCCGGTAGTGAGCAGCGTGGTGCTGGCCCAAAGCTGGAAAACCAATGGCATGCAGAAGAGGTGAGAGTGTCCACATAGTTCCAGCCACCAGACTCGGTGGCCCAAATCCCCCCACATCCATGGGAGGTACAAACGAGGACAGTGCTTTCATTAGCACTGTCCTTCCTCTCCTACAGGGCTGAGCCAAAGGTCTTTGGAGCTTTGATGATCAGAGGCCCCAGTAATTTCTTGAACTGCAGAGGAAGGAATCAGGCTTAGACAATATGACTATAAATTTCCACGTCAGCTAGCCCTTGGCTAAACAGAAGAGCGTGCCTAGGATTAGAACTCTGCAGCCTTGACCAGCTGCCCCCCTGAGACCTACACACCCCTGCTGGGAATGGAATTAAAAGTTGACTCAGAAGAAGAAGGGCTGTTCTTTGCTCCCTAGTGCTGGGTCTAATTGTGTGTCCTTGACTCTTACCAGAAGGCTTGGTTGTGTTTGTGTATGTAGAAGTTGGTGGGAATTAGGAAAGCCTTTTTAAAATTATATAGAAGTCAGGAAGGTTATTATCAGGCCCACCTCCCCTGGCCAGCGAAGTGATCTAAAGTTTTCCAAAGGTTTTTAATTTAGGGCCCCTCTGGGCTACTGAATGGTGTTGACACCGTTCTGGATCTATAGATATGCTTCTCTTACCTGGTGTTTCTTTGCTTGTACAATGGCTCGATTCCCTTGTGCTTAAATAGCTAAATACCCAGTTGTAGAAATGACATTCCTCAACTTCTGGAATTTAGAATTTCTGGAATATGATACTGAATAATGTATCATATATTCGACTATCCTGTGAATTGTAGGACCCAAAGCTGGGAAGAAACTTGGGCAATATCTTATCTAATCTCTTCCCTTCCCAGGTGAAATACAAGCTAAACTAGTGTATGATTTACAGGAGGAGATCTTGTAAGTGGCAAAGCCAGGACTAGATTCCAGGATTCCTAATTCGATGCTCTCTCTAGAATGCCACGCCTTGACCCACAGGGAGAAAAAAGACGACTTTGGACATTTAAGCCATTCTGGTGTTTCCAAAGATAAGCAAGGCTCAGTTCTTCCTGAGGAATCATGATTCCGTTTGAACTTTTCCTCCTTCCCTCCTTTTCTGCCTCCTTCCCTCCCTTCCTTCCTTCCTTCCTTCCTGCTTTTATAAACTAACATCAGCCAGACACCAATTTTCTTGTAAATGTTTTGCTTTTGGTCCCTGATGGGTAAACTGGAACTGGTTTAGAAGCCTTGTAGACTTCCTTTGAAATCTTTAATTCCACCCAACTATCGTTACTATTATTATTGCTATTGGTTATTATATCAATAGCTGTTAATGGTTATAAGACCAATTATATCAATCATATCAAAGTGTTGTTATTCTATCGACATCTGCCTTTTATGTGGCACGTTGGCTACCAATCCATTATTTATTTTACCCTCATTGTATTTCAGTGATGGAAGCAACAAGAATCACTGCCTCACGTTTCACTTCCTTAGAGGGATAGGTAGAGAGACCAGTAGTTTCTGACTTTCCAAAGGTCACATAGCTAATCAGTGCTGGAATCCGCACACTGCATTAACTTCAAGGGTAGTAAAACAGGTACAGTTGTGATTTACCTTCCCCTGGAGATCTCGGATGGCTGTTTTTGCTTCACTTCGTCTGACCAGACCTCTCGCCCCCAGCTGCAACGAGCTGCAGTTCTCGCAGTACACAGCCACGTGTGACAATGTGCACATCCAGAAGATGCAGGGCGACGGCTACTGCCTGAAGCTCACCGACATGAAGGGCTTCTTCCAGCCCTGCTATGGGCTTCTCGATCCCCTCCCTTTCTACGAGTCCTGCTACCTGGATGGCTGCTACAACCACCAGAAGTTCCAGTTGTGCGGTTCCCTGGCCGCCTACGGGGAGGCCTGCCGCTCCTTTGGGATCCTTAGCACCGAGTGGATTGAGAAGGAGAATTGCTGTAAGAGAATTATTTTATTTCTGTGGATTCCTTTATAAGTGAAAAGAACAGCTTTGCTGGTAGCATTGCTTTGTCTAGGGATGACTGGTCCTCTCCCTCTTTGCACGTAGATCTCTCTGGGATTGGAGAGAGTTTGAGGTGCAACAGTGGATACTTCAGTGGAGCCTGACCCACTGGTAGTGCTTGTCCACTTATGGAGTTTGGAAAACCAATGGGAAGATGAGGTTCCCTAGGCTGGAGGGACTTAGGAGGTGGAGGGACGTGGTATGGGATTCCTGATTGATTTTACTTTCCAAACTCAGCTCTACCTTGGCTCCTTTAACGTGAGTCAGAGCCCGTATCAGAAAGAGAAGGCATGTGGCCAGGAGCAAGTTGAGCTGGGATTGCACTGGCTATATCTACCTGGGTTGAAAGGAAGCTGCCGTTGGATTTATAAGGGGATTGACATATATTCAATTAGCTGATAAAATAAAGATTTGTAGATTCTTTTATTTTTTTCTATAGTAAGAAAATTATTTTGATGTTTATTTCCATTATTCATTTTCTTACTATGTTAATCAAATAGATGGAGCAAGTATAATATATATAAACATACAAATGGGTCAGGCTGCTCGTGATGGCTCATGCCTGTCATCCTAGCACTCTGGGAGGCTGAGGTGGGAGGATTCCTTGAGCTCAGGAGTTGGAAACCAGCCTGAGCAAGAGCGGGACCCTGTCTCTACTAAAAATAGAGAGAAATTAGCTGGACAACTAAAAATAGAAAAAACCAGCCATGTGTCGTGGCTCATGCCTTCAGTCCCAGCTACTCGGGAGGCTGAGGCAGGAGAATTGCTTGAACCCAGGAGTTTGAGGTTGCTGTGAGCTAGGCTGACACCACAGCACTCTACTCAGGCCAACAGAGTGAGACTCTGTCTCCAAAAAAAAAAAAAAAAAAAAAATGGGTCATATACATACATGTGTGTTCATATACATAAATGGTCATTCCCATTAATGTGACCAAAGAACAAGTTTTATACCCTGACACAAAACAACACAGTGTGTATACAGGTACTGCTATGAAAACAGGCTCATTTCTAGACTGTACATACACATTGGTAAACTTGCAGACTACACCTGATCAAGTATAGGAATGAACTTAATTCAGAACCTTAAAACAATGTAGTTAATTAAAATATGTATCAGTGATTTCAGAAACTGTTACCAAGCAAATTACTAACCTCTGTTGGAAATTAACAGAAATGTTTTATATGATAATTTCAACATTTTACTCTGTTATGTCAATAAGCAATATTTTAAATAACTTTAAAATTAGCTGTTCTGAACTTTCAAAACAATCTGGAATTTTTTTTAAAAAATTTCATTTTTTGTTTAAACCTCAAAGCTTCCCTCTGTTTAAGGGTATGCCTTGTTTGCCTTTTGGCAGATGGACCACCACATTTGTAAATGAGTTTTTTCCTTCCTGTGGACCATAACTTCAGCACTGTCTTTCTGTTACTGTCTTTGGTCATTTTCAAACCTTGTTGGTCAACCATAACATTCACTGAGTGGCTACTGTGTGCTTAGCACTGTGTTAGGTTCTGAGCACACTGGGCAAGTGAAAGGGTATCTATAAAAGGAAGCTTTTTATGAGTGAACGTATTTATGGGAGGCTGAGGCAGTAGGATCGTTTAAGCCCAGGAGTTTGAGGTTGCTGTGAGCTAGGCTGACGCCACGACACTCACTCTAGCCCAGGCAACAAAGCGAGACTCCATCTCAAAAAAAAAAAAAAAAAAAAGTGAATGTATTTAGATGATGCTGAAGGATTTCCTTCAGTCGTCTTTCCAGAAATTAAGACAGGTTGATGCTAAGCCATCCATGTGCTTCCACCTAGTGCAAGTAGTTACTGACCAGAGGGGCATGGCGGCCAAATCAGTGGAGCTATGTGGAGCTATGAGACAGCTTGAGGATTTTGTTTTGTTTTTAAACTTTCTCTCTCTCTGCGTGTATGGTGAGAACACTTAAAATATACTCTCAGTAATTTGCAAGTATACAGTATATTGTTACTAACTATAGGCTCTGTGATATACAATAGATATCTTGAATTTATTCCTTCTATCTAACTGAAATTTTGGATCCTTTTTAAACTCTTTTTTTAAAAATCTCTTGAAGCCAACTTGGCTCCTGCTGGGATTGAACAGTTGTTGCTTTAGCACTAACCATCATACACCATGATGAACAGGAGGATTGTTCTATCTTGATAGGAAGAGAGATTCTTTAAATAACGAAATGAGTATCTAAAAGAAGATGCTCCCAGCTAGTGGTTCTCAAACTAAGGCATTGAATATTTTACAGAGTTACAGGTAGTCTCATCTGTTATAGAAATATTGTTGGTAATAACATGATGATGATACTGCACATACATTTCTATTTTACTTATAGTTTTGCCCTTTTGGCAAAACAGTACAATGAATCTAAGTCATGCTGGCAAGTTGTGTGGAGGTTTTTGGTTTGTCTATTTTTATAAAATCAAGTAGAAGTTTATGGGGGAAAGTCGACCATGAATCAAAAAGGACTAAGAAGCTCTGGTATGGGGACTTCTCTGGTATCTTACTGGCCCTAAAATATTCATTAATGACAAATGTTTATTGTGCACCAGCTATGAGGTGGCTGGATGCTGGGAACATAGAGATAAATGATTTGGACCGACCCTACTCTTTATGTAAAGGTCAAGAGACAAACGCAAGTAGTTGGAATATAGTGCAGTAGGCACAGTAATCGTGGTGCACCTTCGCAGTTACGAGCTTCTGTGTATTCAGTCTTCACCTTCACTTGCAACCTTGGGCAAGTTTCACCTGTGAAATGGGGATTATAAGACTTGGCTTGAAGGGTATTGGTGAGGGTCAAAGGAGATAATCCAGCTAAAGCATGAAGCACATTGCCAGGCCCATAGCAAGCACCCAGTTACTAGCTATCGCCATTATTTTCTGGAAGGTTGCCTGGCCTGTCAACTTGCAGCTGCCATGGGGCCATTTCTGATTTGGTAAAAGTGGCAAGTCCAGGGTGGAACCACATGCTACCTTGCGTAGGTGTGAAAATCAAGTTGTGCGTGTTTCTGTGTGTTTTCCTTTTTAGCAGGAGTGGTTGAAGATCCCTGTGTCGGGGCGGACTGTCCCAACAGGACCTGCGAGCTGGGCAACGGCCGGGAGCTGTGCGGCTGCATCGAGCCGCCCCCCTACGGAAACAGTGAGTGACAAGTGCCACCTCCCCACCCAGCAAGGCCCGTAGGAGCGGCCTGGCAGTGCATAGCAAAGCTCCAGGCGAGACCCCTGATGCATCACACGCTGTAGGTTAGAAATCCAAGTAGCGAAGCCTTCGGGAGCATTTAAGCAGAACAAGGAAGCACTCCAACCTCTTCAAAGTAGGTGAACGTTCATTTCCTCATAGCTACATCCTTTTCTTCTGTAAATTATAACACATAACTGTGTGCATGAATGGAATTGGCCAGTTCCGTCTGAGGCCACGTTCAACATCAAAGAGGTCCATATTGATCTTCTGGACGCACGAGGAATTAAAGTGGTTTGACGCCAGTATGAAAGAAATAGGACCAGGGTGCCAGGTGCCTCAAGGCTCCTTTAAAGCCAGCTTTATCTAGCCCAGTGCTTTTTGGTCCTTAAGAGACAACTGAAAAGTTTGAAGCAAGCCATAAATAACTAGGACTCTAGGTCTTGTTCCTAACTGTAGCTCCCTTCGGGTAGAAATGGCCTCATCCGTAGCAGCTTGAAGCAGAGCTGCTTTGCCTTCCAGCTCCGCTCCTGTTCTGGAACCAAGTAACTCAGAGGCATGTGCTAAATTTAACATCATTGGAGAATAAAGGCCTAATTGACTGAAAGGCTCCGTGGGAGGGGACAAAGGCTTCACCTAAGTGGATAAAAATGTTTTCCTCTGTTTCTGTAGTGCTTATTAGCTGGTGTTTACATGCACAGGGAAAATGTCAATTGCTGCATCGCTGTGTCAGAAAGCAAGTTCCTAGTGCTCACCTGGGGATCTCTAGGAGTTCTTCTGAGCTGGATTCAGCCAGGGCTCTGAGTGTGGCCTGGCCAGCACTGCTGTCCCTGAGGGCGTGCTCTGTGGCCAGGCCCCAGTGTGCCAGATTCTGTATGGAGCTTATGGAAAAGAAGCTGCCACCAGTGTCATAGGGGGAAGACCTGGGTTTATAAAGAAAAGACAAAAGACACTTTATTAGCATTGCTATCTTTTTAAAAAGCCTCTGCCTGTGCTTCGAATGAATTCATAAACTCATTTGGTCTGATCAAAGTGTAATTAGAAATGCTACAGCCTTTGAATGGAGATCGTTTGTGTCTTCTAAAGGAGAATGGTGATGGGATGCCTCACCCCCACCCGTGCAGTAAGACTCCCACTGATTTGCCTTTTGTAATAACTGTTCCCACAGACTCATATGACATTATTGATGCAGAGGTGACCTGCAAGGCGGCCCAGATGGAAGTGTCCATATCTAAGTGCAAACTCTTCCAGCTCGGCTTTGAGAGGGAGGGCGTGAGGATCAATGACAGACAGTGCACCGGCATCGAGGGGGAAGATTTTATCTCCTTTCAGATCAACAACACCAAAGGGAATTGTGGAAACATTGTGCAGGTGAGAAAATGGGACAGCAAAGGGCACCTGGCAGAAGTAGTGACAGCCCCCCGTGTTTGCACATTTATTGTCCTTAAAGCCAACTTTAGGGTGATCTACTTAAAAATGAGCTCCTTGGGGAACAGCTAAAGGCATGTGCAACATGAAGGACAGCAAGGGTGATCGTCCTTTGGTGCTAAGCGGTGACTGAATGGAGAGAGCTCGATCAGTGACGTGTTTCTTTCCTTGGTTTGTGA
This sequence comes from Lemur catta, assembly GCF_020740605.2. NCBI lineage: Eukaryota > Metazoa > Chordata > Mammalia > Primates > Lemuridae > Lemur > Lemur catta. The sequence goes on along the minus strand of NC_059134.1, from coordinate 19,402,126 downwards.
TGCCGGCTGAAGTCCTTTGTCCAGCATGTGGACAGAATTGTTGTTACATTTCTCTTGTTTCCATTGTAAACGCAGCTGAGCTCAGCTATTTTGCAGGGTAAGGGAGTCCCAAATATCATTTAACAGTTGGGTGTTAAAATATAAAATTTAAATATAAAATACTATATGTATAAGATAGTGAGGTCCCACCTTCTAGTGTCAGATTATCCAGCGTGTAGGTTGGCAAAGCATCATACTTCTCTCCTTTCTCCTTCCTGCTTTGTGTCTTTTATTCACAGCTCTATTCATTAACACTTTTATCAGAAGGTGAAAGGAGTAAAGAGGTGAAACTTACACGTCTTCATTTTGGTCCACGTCTGGTAAAAGATTTGGTGGAGGGAGTTTAAACGGAGCATTAAAAAAGAAGATTTCTATTACCTTGCCATGGCAGTATTTCATGCTCTTCCTAGCTTGGGTTCCCACAGATAACTGGGGGCTGGTTGTAGTTAGAATTCAGTGATCGATGAAATCACCCTCTGTGGACATTCAAGGTTATCACCCTGAAGAGTGCTCTTGACATCTATTGTAATACTTTTCTTCCCCCTAGTAAATGCTGAGGCTAGCACCATACTGATTTATACTGGCCTCTGCATTAGTTATGGAATGAAGCCATTTCTCTATTTTCAGGGATATGGATTTGAAATGCAAGCCACGTACTCACTCCCAGACTTAATGATTTCTGACCTCCCCTTGCTTGCAGTCCAATGCCACTCATATCATGTATAAAAACACAATCTGGATCGAAAGTGCCAACAACACTGGCAACATCATCACCAGGGACCGCACGATCAATGTGGAGTTTTCATGCGCTTATGAGCTGGATATCAAGATCTCCTTGGATTCCGTTGTGAAGCCTATGCTAAGGTAGAGGATCTCCCGGGCTGTGCACATTGTCTTTTCTTTTCCTTGACAGTTAAGGTTTGCATAATCAAAATTGCTAGCATTTGCCTTTGCTGCCCTAGGAAAAACATAATTCACATTTCTTGAACACTTTAGGCCAGCATTGTTCAATAGAACTTTCTATGATAATAGAAATGTTCCATCTGTACTATCCAATACAGTAGCTACATGTGGCCACTGAGCACTTGAAATGTGGCTCAGGGGCTGGGGAATTGAATTTTTCATTTCATTTCATTTCATTTCATTTCATTTCATTTCCCATGTGGCTACTGGGTACCATAGCGGATAGCACAGCCTTAGACCTCACCACTGCATGCTTTGCCTTCCCTCTGCATTTTCAGCTTGAAAAATGGTAGATAACTGAATAAATATAATTGTTTAGGGTTCCCTGCCTCATGATGTTTCCCTTTTAGTGTCATTAACCTGACAGTTCCAACCCAAGAAGGCAGCTTCACCACCAAGATGGCGCTCTACAAAAATGCCTCCTACAAACATCCTTACCGCCAGGGGGAAGTAGTGTTGACGACCCGAGATGTGCTGTATGTAGGGGTCTTTGTGGTTGGAGCTGACTCCACACAGTTGATCCTAACGCTCAACAAATGCTATGCCACCCCCTCCCGCGACAGCAACGATAAGCTCCGGTATTTCATCATTGAAGGAGGGTGAGTAGCCTCTTAATAGAAAACAATCTCAGAACCTTTAGTATAATATTGTCCACATCATTTTTTAGGGAAGGGAATGGGAACCAATATTTGTTGACTACCTACAAGGCCAGTGTTTTGCATCTATTAATCCATCTAATTTTTATAATAACCTATGATATAGATATCATAAGCCTTGTTTTACAGACAAGATCGAGAAACTTGTTTAAAATCACACAGCAGTTTAGTAGTGGACTCCCCAAGTTCATGTGGCATTAACTACAAGATGCTTTATTCTCAATGTGATCAGAGAGGGGAATTCTGTCTTGCCTACTTTGAACTTCAATTTGAGAGGAACGTGGAATTCTACAAACGAAAGTATGTAATGAGAATAAATAAAGGTTAACAAATAGGATAGCTACCAAAATAAAAAAGAAATTAATAGCCTATAAACTCAACAAGTTTCTTTTCACTCAACATTATGTGCCCATCACCTAGTATATTTCCTCAAACATAGATGGGTACATAACAAAATTTATTGAATGAAAGAATGAATGAATGGGAAGAAAAGACTATAGACTAACTGCAATAAGAATAATTATCTTTACTTTTTAAAAACATTTACTGGTTATGTCATGCTGTTTACACATATTATATTTTATAATAATTCATTTTAACAGCTTTATTATATATAATTTACATACAATAAAATGTACTTGCTTTAAGTATAAAATTTAATGATTTTTAGTAAATTTTCAGACAATTACAAACATCATCATAATTTTAGAACATTCCCATCACCCTAACACAATAATTTCTTTCTTTATTTGAATTACTTTTTAAAAATGTTTATTGATAATTTTTATTGATACATAATTTTATTTATACATATTTATGGGGTACATGTGATATTTTGATACATGCATAAAATGTGTAATGATAAAATTATGGTATTTAGAGTATCCATCACCTTGAATGTTAATCATTTCATTGTGTTGGAAACATTTCAAATCTCTTACAGCTATTTTGAAATATACAGTAAATTGTTGTTAAATATAGTCAGTCACCCTACTGTGCTATTGAACACTAGAACTTATTTTTTCTATCTAACTGTATGTTTGTACCCATTAACCAACCTCTCTTCATCCCCTCCCCACACACCCTTCCGAGCCTCTGGTGACCATCATTCTACTGTCTACTCCCGTGAGATCCCTTTTTTAGCTCCCACGTATGAGTGGCTTATTTCATTTAACATAATAATCTCTAGTTCCATCTATGTTGCTGCACATGACAGCATTTTATTCTTTTTTAGGGCTGAATAGCATTCCATTGTGTATACATACCACATTTCCTTTATCATTCATCCACTGACATGTGGATTCCATATCTTGGCTATTGTGAATAGTGCTTCTACAAACGTGGGACTATATGTATCTCTTTGATATATTGATTTCCTTTTCTTTGGATGAACACCCAGTTGTGGGATTGCTGGATCATATTGTAGTTATAGTTTTAGTTTTTTGAGAAAACTCCATACTGCTTTCCAAAATGGCTGTACTGATTTACATTCCCACCAACAGTGTATAAGAGTTCCCTTTTCCCTACATCCTTGCCAGCATTTGTTATTGTTTAATTTTTTCATAATAGCCATTCTAACTGGGGTAAGATGATATCTCATTATGGTTTTGATTTGCATTTTCCTGATGATTAGTGATGTTGAGCATTTTTTCATATACCCATTGGCCATTTGTATGTCTTCTTTTGAGAAATATCTTCTCAGCTCCTTTATCCACGTTTTAATGGGATTATTTGTGGGTTTTTTGTTTTTTGTTTTTTTTTTTTTTGCTGTTGGGTTGAGTTTCTTGTATATTCCAGATATTAGTCTCTTGTCATTTGAATAGTTTGCAAATATATTTTTGCATTCTACAGGTTGTCTCTTCACTCTTTTGATGGTTTCCTTTGCTGTGCAGAAGCTTTTTAGTTGAATATAGTCCCATTTGTTTACTTTTGTTTTTGTTGCCTGTGCTTTTGAAGTCTTAGCCACAAAATATTTGCTAGGCTAATGTCCTGAAGCATTTCCCCTACATTTTATTTCAGAAGTTTTTAATTTTGGGGTCTTACATTTAAATATCTAAGCTATTTTGAGATGATTTTAGTACATGGTGAGAGATAGGGTTCTACTTCCAGTCTTCTGCACATAGACACCTAGTTTTTTCAGTACCATTTATTGAATAGGGTGTCCTTTCCCCAATATATGTTCTTATGTTCTTAGTGCCTTTGTTGAAAATTATTTAGCTGTAAAAACATGAATTTATTTCTTTGATTTCTATCCAGTTCCATTGGTATGTGTGTCTGTGTTTACATCAATACCATTGCTGTTTGGGTTAGTATAGCTTTGTAGTATATTTTGAAGTCAGGTAGTGTGGTACCTCCAGCTTTGTCCTTTTTGCTTGGTATTGCTTTGGCTATTCACGATCTCTTGTGGTTCCATATGAATTTTAGGATTTATTTTTCTATTTCTGTGAAGAATATTGTTGGTATTTTGATAGGGATTGCATTGAATGTGTAGATTGCATTGTGTAGTATGGTCATTTTAACAATATTAATTTTTCTGATTCATGAGCATGGGATGTCTTTCCATTGGTTTGTGTCCTTTTCAATTTCTTTCATCAGTGTTTTATAGTTTTCCCTGTAGAGGACTTTCACATCATTTCTTGAATTTATTCCTGTTTTTTTGCTAGCTATTGTAAATGGGATTGGTTTCTTGATTTCTTTTCCAGTGAATCATTATTGGTGTTTAGAAATGCTACTGATTTTTGAATGCTGATTTTGTATCCTGCAACTTTACTGAATTCACTTATCAGTTCTAAGAGGTTTTGGTGGAGACTTTAGGTTTTTCTTCTTATAAGATCATGTCATCTGTGAAGAGGGATAATTTGACTTCCTGTTCTCCAATTTGGATGCTTTTTATTTCTTTTTCTTGCCTGATTTCTCTGGCTAGGACTTCCAGTAGTATGCTGCCAAAGAGTGGTAAAAGTGGGCATCTCTGTCTTGATCCAATTCTTAGAGGAAAGGCTTTCAGCTCTCCCCCATTCAGTATGATGTTAGCTGTGGGTCTATCACATATGGCCTTTATTATGTTGAGGTTTGTTCCTTCTGTGCCTAATTTCTTGAGAATGTTTATCATGAAGAGATGTTGAATTTGATCAAATGCTTTTTCTACACTTATTGAGATGATCATATGAGTTTTGTCCTTCATTTTATTGATGTGTTGTATCCCATTTATTGATTTAAATGTGTTGAACTATGCCTGCACCCCTGGTATAAATTCCACTTATTCATGGTGTATTATCATTTTAATGTGTTGTTGGACTCAGTTTGCTAGTATTTTGTTGAAGATTTTTGCATCTGTGTTCATCAGGGGTATTGGCCTGTAGTTTTGCTTTTTTATTGTTGTGTCTTTGTCTGGTTTTGGTATTAGGGTAATGCTGGCCTCCTAGAATGAGTTAGGAAGAATTCCCTCCTCTTCCATTTTTTGCAGTAATTTGAGAAGAATTGGTGTTAATTCTTCTTTATAAGTTTGGTAGAATTCAGTAGTAAAGCCATCTAGTCCTGGAGTTTTCTTTGTTGGGAAACTTTTTGTTACTGATTCTATCTTGTTATTCATTATTGGTCTGTTCAGGTTTTCTATTTTTCCTGGTCCAATCTTAGTAGATTGTATGTGTCCAGGAATTTATCCATTTTTTTTTTTTAGATTTTCTAGTTTGTTAGCGTATAGTTGTTCATAATAATCTCTAACAATCCTTTGTATTTCTGTAGTGTCCACTGTAATGTCTCCTTTTTAGGAGTTTCTGATTTTATTTATATGGGCCTTTTTTCTCTTTCTTGGTTAGTCTAGCTAGCACTTTATCAATTTTTTTATCATTCAAAAAAACCAATTGTTCATTTTGTTGATCTTTTGTTTTTGGTTTTAGTCCCTATTTTATTTAGTTCTTCTTTGATCTTTATTATTTCTTTCCTTCCACTAAATTTGGGTTTGTTTTGTTTTTGCTTTCCTTTTCTAGTTCCTTGAGGTGCATCATTAGGTTATTTGAAATCTTTCTACTTTTTTGATGTAGGTGTTTATTGCTATAAACATCCATTTTAGCACTGCTTTTTCTGTATCCCATAGGTTTTGGTATTTTTCCATTTCCATTTTGGTTGTTTCCATTTTCATTTGTTTTAGGAAATGTTTTTATTTCCTCCTTAATTCCTTCTTTGACCCAGTGATAGTTCAGGAGCATGTTGTTTAATTTACATCTATTTGTACACTTTCCAAAGTTCCTCTTATTATTGGTTTCTAGTTTTCTTCCACTGTGCTCTAAGAAAATACTTGATATGATTATGATTTTTAAAAATTTGTTTTTAAACAAATTTGGCCACATGGCCTAACATGTGATCTGTCTTAGAGAATGTTCTATATGCTGATGAGAAGAATGGGTATTCTGCAGCTGTTGGATAAAATGTGCTGTAAATGTTTATTAGGTCCATTTGGTCTAAAGTGCAATTTAGCCCAGTGTTTCTTTTTTGATTTTCTGTCTAGATGGTCTTCTCTAGTGCTGAGACTGGGGTGCTGAAATCTCCAACTATTATTGTATTGGTGTCTATCTCTCCTTTTAGATCCAATAATATTTACTTTATATATCTGGATGCTCCAGTGTTGGGTGCATATATATTTAGAATTGTTATATCCTCTTGCTGAATTGATCTCTTTGTCATTATATAATGACCTTCTTTGTCTCTTTTTATGGTTTTTGACTTAAAGTCTATTTTATCTGATATAAATGTAGCTATTCCTCCTTGCTTTTGGTTTTTGTTTGTGTGGAATATCTTTTTCCATACTTTCACTTTCAGTCTCTATGTGTCTGTACTGGTCAAGTGAGTTTCTTGTAGGCAGCCTATAGTTAGGTCATGTTTTTTAAATTCATTTAGCCAGTCTATATCTTTTAAGTGGAGAATTTCATCTGTTTACATTCAAGGTTATTATTGATAGGTGATGACTTATTGTCAACATTTTGTTAATTGTTTTCTGATTATTTTATATATCCTTGGTTCATTTCTTTCTTTCCTATTGCATATCATTGCTGTTTAGTGGTTTCCTGAAGCAGTAACATTTGACTCCTTTTTCTTTCTCATTTGTGTATCTGTTCTACCATTGAGTTTTATACTTTCATGTATTTTCATGATGGTAGATATCCTTTTGCTTCTAGATGTGAGCATTTCTTTTAGGGTTGTCCTAATGATGATGAATTCCCTCAGTTTTTTGCTTGTCTAGGAAAGACTTTATTTCTCCTTCATTTTTGAAGAATAGCTGTGCTGAGTATAGTATTATTGGTTAGCAGGTTTTGTTCTTTCATCACTTTGAATCTATCATCCCATTCTCTTCTGGCCTTTGGCCTGTAAGGTTTTTGCTGAGAAATATGTTGCAAATCTGAGGGGGATTCCTTTATATGTGACTTGACTTTTTTCTCTTGCCATTTTTAGAATTTTCTCTTTGTCTTAGACTTTTGACAGCTTGACTATAATGTGCCTTGGAGAAGACCTTTGGGTTGAATCTTTTGGGGATCTTTGAGCTTCCTGTATCTGGACGTCTATATTTCTTGCAAGACTTGGAATGTTTTCAGTTATTATTTCATTAAATTGGTTTGTTATACCTTTTGCTATCTCTTCTCCTTCTGGAAATTCCCAAATTCAAATATTTGGTTGCTTTATGTTATTCTATATTTTACATAGGCTTTCTCTTTTCATTTTTATTCTTTCTTTTTCTTTTCAGAATGGGTTATTTCAAAAGAACTGAATTCAACTTCAGAAGTTCCTTCTTCTGCTATTTTTGAAGCTTTCAATTATATTTTCCTTTCATTCATTGAATTATTCAGTTCTAGCATTTCTGTTTGTTTCTTTTTTTAAAAAAAAGATATGTGGCTCTTTGTTGAATTTCTCATTCAGATCATGAATTGTTTTTCTTATTTATTTGTATTATTTATCTGTGTTCTATTGAATCTTACTGATCTTCTTTAATATCATTATTTTGATTTTTTTCAGTCATTTTATAGATTTATTTTTTGTTGAAATTTGTTGCTGGAGAATTATTGTGTTCCTTTGGAGGTGTCACGTTTCCTTGCCTTTTCATGTTTCTTGCGTATTTACATTGATATCTGGGCATCTAATGTAATAGTCACTGCTTCTAATTTTATGGACTGGCTTTCATAGGGGAAGACTTTTTCCTATAGATATATCTATAATGTTGGTTGTGTAGGGTGCTTTGGCTTTGATTCTAGGTGGGCACAGTACTGCAGTCTCCATATTATTTTTTCAGTTGTAATCAGCATCATGGATTCTGTGAGTTCCTCAGTGGCTTAGGCTACAACTGTTAGTTGACACTGTGGTGAAGCTTTGCTGGGGATGGGGATGCCAGGTGGGCTGGTCCTTGGACACCAGTGCTTGCAGTGGCAGGCCTTGCATGCTGGTCCTTGGGTCCCTGGTAGTATATGCAGGTACTATTGGTAGCAGGTCTGGATGGGCTGATCCTTGGGCCTCCAGCTGGCTTGCTCAGGTGCTGGCAGTGGCACTGATAGGCCAGGTGGGTGGGTGGGCCCTCATATCCCTGAGAAGGCTGTATAGCATTAGTGATGGCATTAGCAGCAGCAGGCCAGCTCTTGGGCCCCCAAACAGCACATGCAGGTGCCAGCAGTGGTGGTGGCAGGCTGGATGGGCCAGTTCCCAGGTCTCTAGGTGGTGGGTATGGGTGGGTGCCAGTGGTGGTGGCAGGTTGAGCAGGCCTGTTTTCGGGCTCCTAGAAGATGTGCATGGTCACTAGCAGTGGCAGGCATGGCAGAGCAATCCCCAGGCCCCTGGATGACATGAATGGGCACTGGCAGTAGCAGGTTGGGCAGGCCTGTCCTCAGGAGCCCAAATGGTGCACAGGGGCACAGGCTATACAAGGTAGGGCAGGCCTGTTGTCCGGCCCCCCAGTGGTATACACAGGCACCAGTGGTGGCGGGTGGGTGGATTGATCCCTAGGCCCCCAGATGGCACCAGAAGCCACACTTTGATACCAGTGGCAGCAGTGGTAGCAGCCTGGATGGGCCAGTTCTCAGGCCCCTGGAAGGCGTGTGTGGGTGCTGGTGGTGACAGGTGGAGTGAGTCAATTCCCAGGCCCCAAGATGACGTGTGTGGGTGCTGGCAGCAGCAGGCAGGGTGGACCTGTCCTCAGGCCCAAGGATGGCACCTGGGTGTGCTGGTCCCTAGGCCCCCTGAAGGGACATACAAGTGTGTGGTGGTCCTGCTGCTGGCAGGATCGGGTTGCTGTCAGTGGTAGTGGCCTCAGGCAGGTTGTTCTCAGGCCCTGGAGAACATGTACTTCGGCTCCCTTTTTCCCAGGGGCAGCCTCCCCAGTGCACTGCATTTCCCATTCCCCAGGGCATGGGACACTGCGTGGGCTAGAGTGCTGGAGACCTGGCCACCTTTCTGGGTCCAGCTGGTGTCTTTACACTGCAGCCCTCTGGTTGGATGTCAGGGGATGTCAGCAAAGCTCCGGGGATGGGAGATGCCAGGGCTGCTGGGCCCCAGGACAATGTGTAGTCTGGGGGGACTGGGCTGTCAAAATGGCACCATGCTGCAGCTGCTTGCATCACAGGGTGTGTGTGGGATCCAGTGTAAACTCTCTCTATGCAGCAATGCCATTATGTGGATCCAGGCAGCTCCGTACACTCACCTAAGGGCCTGCAAGGGTATAGGGGGCTCTCCCGTGGCTAGGATTGCTGGAATTCATCGTGGAAACATGGCTTGCTGGGGATCCCCTGCTTACCTTTTCTGCATACTGGAGAGTTTCTGGTGGCTCCAAGCTGATCCCAGCTGGGCCAGCTGCTTCACTTCCTTCTCCTTCTCCCCTCAGAGGTTTCCTGTCACTTCCCTGCTGAATTCCAGTGTTTTGTCTTAGAGGCTCTATTCGACTTGTGATTATCTGCCCTCTGTTTTGGTCCTTCTCTGTGGAGGAGACACATGCTGGGTGCCTCTAGTCAGTCGTCCTGAAGCCTACAAAAGTTCTTAAAGTAGGTGACTGTATTAATCATAATTCGTCTTGTTATACGTGGTAAGGACCCATTCAAGCTAGCTTATACAAAAAACAAGGCATTTAGTGGTTGCAAAACCAAACCATAATTGGGAGGCAAGGTGGCCGACTAGAGACATTGCTTGCTGGAGTGTCGTGGAGGGAAGGAAGAGTATCAGGTAAAGGAGGGTGGGGAACAGGCACAGCACAGGTGTAGCTCAGAGGAGGAGGTGCCAGAGCCTGCCAGGGACCTCACACAGGGAGATTGTGGAGAGAGCAGGAAACAGAAAAAGAGAAGAGGTTGGTGAGGTTCAAACCCAGAGAGGCTTGGAGCCTAGTGAAGGGGTGAGGGGGGATTCTGTTTCCCCTCCTGACACACTGAGGGTAATCAGCAGGCTACTGATTTGTTTGGAAGCTTGCCCACCTTTGCGAGCCCAGGTGCTGCTGCAGCCACTGAATTGTGTGGAGATCTGGCGTGATCCCGGAGCTTGGACGTTCTGTGCAGGCTTCCTCCCAGGGGAGGGAGACGGAAGGAGCCGGGGTCCCCTTGGAGAAGAGGAGTGTGCTTCTGGGAAGGTAAACAACAGACAACCGCTATTTTGCAGGTGAAACCGGCTTAGAGAGGTTAGGCACAGAGCCCACCCTAGGCCACCCAACTTTCAAGGAGCAGAGAAGGAATCCTTTTAGGTATCAGGACACCCTGACTCCCTAACTGACCAGGCGTGGTGCGTGGCATGGGTTGCTGATGTATATTGTGGCATATTCAGCGAAGACCTCACTAAGGCATTTGTCTTTCTGAATTGGTGTTTCTGCTCCTTAGAGGCAGAGGGAGGGTCTTGGTGACCACTCAGTGTCTTGCAGGCCTAGCCTCATGGGTCAACGTCACAGTTCTCCTTTTATGTTTCTTTCCTCCCTTTATCATCTTCCTTTCCCAACATAAAAGGGCTCAGATCTGAGCCACTCTGCAAATGCACACCCCGATTACAGGGCCTGCTTCTCCTTTGAAGGACACGGCAGCATTTAGCATTTTAAAAATAGTATTTAATAGATTTGACCCAGAGAGGGAGAAAGAGCCAGTGAGCATGTTAATAAATCTCAGCTTACCCCAGGGTCTGTCTGCATAAAGGCCTTCAAATTAAACTGTTGTGGGGCGGGAAGTGATTTCATCATGTGGGAGAATTTGAATCCATCAGTCCTCCTGACTTTTCTTGGAGGGATGTGATTATTTTTTTTCCCCCAATGAACAGTGCTTAATGAATGAGCAGCAAAATGGGTCCACTAGAGTATTTTGGGGGTCACTTATTCCTCCCTAGCTGTGCGGAGGGCAGAGACAGCACCAACTTCTACTGGTGGCTCAGAGGTCTGGGGGGCACATAGGCCACTTCTGTTCTCTACATGTGCCTAGACAGAGGGAAGACAAGTGTTCCTTTGTTAATGGACTGAAGATTCTAGTGCTTGGCTTAGCTCACTCTAAGGGAGGCCCCCGGGCAGTCATCCTGCCCACCGAGACCTCACCCTCAAGTCTTCTCCCTGGTTAGGAGGGAAGGTGTGTGTGTGGATTGGAGAGCTGCTACCGCTTTAGAATCCTTGAAAACAAGTTAGATTATCCAAACAAATAGCAGTGACAACGAAAAGTATGGCATGTAAGTTTTTGTTTCAAAGCATCGAAGAGACTATTGCCTTGAAAAACAACTTGAATTTTGCCTAGAAGACTAATTACAAAACTTAATAGGTGTTGGAATGCTGAAGGATAACTTCAATTTTTAATTTTTCTTATCGCAAAGCTACTTAATACTGTGGGCTAGGGAAAGGAAACATAAGAAAAAGAGTCACCCTTTTTATCTTTATCATTTAAATAGCTTATTGGCTCCTCCGGGGCATCTTTGGCCATGGCAGCACAATTCACTCATTCATTCATTCATTTGCCTAACAAAAATTTTCAAACACCTACTACATGCCTCACACAGTGAGGAAATACGACTTGATTCCTATATTCCAGGAGCTCAACAGGGTGCTGTTGGCAAATCCAGGAAAGGCTACCTGTCCCCGCCTCGCCTGGGCATGATTAGGGGATACTGGTGGTGTAGGAAGAGCAGGAGGTAGGCACAGGAAGAAGAGCAGAAAGACCTTCCAGGTGGGAGACACATTGCATGAAAAGACACTGGAGCATAAAAGACTGTGATTCGTTTGGGGAACTCTAAGTAGCTGAAGCAAGATATCTGTGCCCGAGGGACGTCTTGGCTGTGGCTGTCTGTTGGCTCAATACCACAAGAAGGAAGGGAGTTGAGAAAAGAGGCGGTCAGCTACATCAAAACAGTCTGCGGCTCATCCTTGACGGCTCTTCCTTCCCTTCCAGCTCCTACCTATTTTAACGTGTGGGAAGATTTCCCAGGAGAGTTTGAGTCAGGGGCCCCTGCCAACATAGATAATTAACTGAAGAAAATACAGAGAAGTAAGAGCTAATCTTGTGTTTATTAAATTGATATCAGTAAAACACAGCATTATGAGGGGGCGGAATGAGACACAAGCGTGGGGAGATCGAGTGTGGTCCCAACAGGCACTTTGGTTTAGTTGCAGTTCGGATACTAATTCGAGGTGGGATCCGACGTTTCAAAACAAGCTATGAAAATACGAGGGAGTGATAATAATAAATGGCAAGCCCATGCAGTCCAGAGGTCACTTTCAAATGTAAAAACATTTTTACCGTTTACGATGGCTTTATGTGAAATGTGAAATTTTGAAATGAAGATGAGGATTAAAGCTTATGAGGGAAAAATGTGACGCCAGGATTCCATTATTTTTTTCTGAGTAGGTGTCAGAACATCAAGGACAACACCATCGGCATCGAGGAGAACGGGGTCTCCCTAACCTGTCGCTTTCACGTGACCGTCTTTAAATTCATTGGGGATTACGATGAAGTTCACCTTCACTGCGCAGTGTCACTCTGTGACTCAGAAAAGTACTCCTGTAAAATCGTAAGTGCGAGTGTAAAAATGCAGTGCTCAGACTTCCTTCTCACTGTCCCAGTGTCCCAGCACAGGGATCACCAATGCCAGGCAGCCGAACTGGAATCGTCCGCGGACGCTGAGGAGTGGATGGTCATCTTTGGTGGAACAATAAGAGGGAGGACACATGGAAGGAGGTCTGCTTAGTCCTCTCGCTCTGAAAGGCCCACTGGTCATTGGCTTAACACTAGACTAGGGTTTCTCAAACCTTGACATTATTGACATCTTGAATCAAATCATTCTTTGTTGTGAGGCTGTTCTGGGCACGGCAGCATCCCTGGCCTGCACACACTAGATGCTGGTAGCACATTCTCCCCAGCCGCGGCACCCAAAAGTGTCTCCGAACATGGCCAGCTGGCCCGGTTGAGAACCACTGCACTGGAGTCTCAGGGAGACAGTGAGCCAGGCAACCTGAGTCTGGCGGCCACTGGGCCAAGCTCCGCTCCACTACAGAACTGAACTCCTGGGGTCAGGACAGCTCAACCAGGTGTGCTACAGCCATCGCATCTACTCCAGGGCCTGAGGCTCTGGAGGGGCCACTGGGGTGAGGTGACAAACCAATCATCCATTCATACCAGGCTTCCATCCCCACCACTTATGGCTATGTCCTTAAGATTTGACTGTCCTGGTAGGTGGCCCCTAACCTTTAACTTTCCAGCTTTAAGCTTACCCCATGTTTGCAGAATCAAGATGTGAGTTATGGTCAGAGCTACATACCGACACTGCTGCATCCATTAGTGTCTGATGAGATACGGCAATCCTCATTCCCGGACAGGGAGCCTCTTTGAATGTAACTCCAGTGTGGAGAGTATATTTAATTCTGCTCGACATAAAGACTAGGGTCCCAGTGGACTCAGTGATCAAGAATGCATTGGTTCTAATTAATCTAAGCAGCAGTAGTGCTTGAGGCCAGAGCCACCGCCTCTTGTGAAGGTGGAAGTGTGGTGGAGAATAAGTTGTCAGCTTAATTGTGTGAAATTTTCCCTCTGGTGTTCTGTCTTGCAGACTTGCCCACAGAATTCCAGGACTGCCACAGGTTACACAAAAGAACCTAAAGAGCAGATCATTTCAGTGGGACCTATTAGGAGAAAACGTATGTATGTTTCCTAAAACATGCTATAAATTATTAAAACAATGGGATTGGAAGGCTCAGATGTGCTTCACCTATGACATGAGCCCGGTGGATGAGGACATTGGTGGGGACGCCAGTTGGAGAGGACCGCCTGCTTCCTTGAAGAGATCTTTTCATTGACTTTAAAAACTCAACGGCATTGGGCTGTTCTTTGTCCTCTTCCCTCGTTAAAGCCGTGCCCTGCGATACCAGTTGAAGGGTTGGACTGTGTAGTTCATGTGCCCAACTGCTCTTTTGCAGGGCTGGACTGGTGTGAGGACAACGGAGGGTGTGAGCAGATTTGCACGAGCCGGGTGGACGGGCCTCTGTGCAGCTGCGTGACGGGGACCCTGCAGGCGGACGGCAAGAGCTGCAGAGGTAGACGCCCCTCCACTTCGGGGCGGGCAGCTAGGGCGCACGGCAGGGTCTGCACTCTGGGAGAAATTCAGGTTCAAAGCCCACTCAGTCAGCAACTTTCCTATGAAAATTCCAGAAATGAAGAGGGGAAAGATGGGGGAAAGGCCCATGGAATTCTAGTGCCTTTCTCTTTTTTTTTGTAATGTTTTGGTCCCCACTGTTTCATCTAAAAGATGAAGATAATTAAAAAAGAATAAATTATCCAACCATGCAAGGGGAATATATTGGCCCTAAATCTGCCTGCCACGTCTACTTGGGCTAGCGCTCGGTTGAGATGTTTGCTTCAGCATACAAGAAAACTTTAGCACCTGGTGTCCCTGATGCCCTGTGAGGTCAGCAAGACTCTCCTAAAGATTGGATTGATTCTGCCACTTTGCTGCCTCAGTCAGGGCCATTTGGATAAAGTGGGTTCTTGGCAGGGAAATTTGCTTTATTTAGTCAAGTACTGCAAAGACATCTGATCCCTAGTAAACAGGTATTTTAGCCCCCATGGGACTTACTATGTTCCTCTCTGTTCACAGCCTCTAATTCTTCCATTGAACTTCAAGTTTGGATGCTTCTTCTCATCATAACCCAGATTTCATTATGGCATTTTATCTATAAATCAGGCACAACCTCATAATTAACTCAAGGTTGCTATATAAAGTACTGTACTTTACTTACTTCAACTCCCTGTAGGATAAAAAGTGTGTGCCCTTAAGTCAAAGCCTATTTGAAAGTGTCCAGCATCTCAAAGTGACGCCACCTGCCTCCAACGGTCACAGGTCCAGAAATGAGTGACATTCCAAGCTCCTCTTTCGCAGTATGCAACGGGGCTTCTAAAAGCCAGTTGTGGAATGCGTATATCTTGCCCAAATTTCCCAAACAGCTGTCACTAGAACCTTTGGTCCACACAAAAAAGCCAGTAAAGGAAAAAATCCTGGTCAGAGAAGTCTGACCGGAAATCCGACCAGAGAACTCTGTCAAGCTCATGCTATTTCTGGATCACAGCTTTTGCAGAGCGAGGGCCTGTTGGAACAATTTGGAAGTGATGACTGGAAGGTGTGACTCCCTCTAAGGAACCTATCTGATGTTTGCAAGTGTCGGACCCAAGATGTGCGTGTGTGGCCCCCTTCTGTTTATGATAAGCCCCTTCCCCACCCAGTACGTCCTCCAACCTTGCCATGGCAACTTTGGCCACCGGGGATATTGTTAACCTGGACGACCCCATCCCCCATCCTGCCCCCTCAAACCCCATCCTTCTCTATTTACAAATCAACCAAATCATTTTTAATGTGTTTTATCCTTAAATAAACTTGTGTTCAAGTATTCTCATTGCTTGGTGGCTGGAATCATTCTTAAGGATGTCAAGCTTTGTGCACTAAATAGCATGCTATGATTGAAAACAAAGAAGTAGCAGCGGCAGCAGCAGTTGGGCCAGGTGGGCACCGCTGGCCAGAGCGTTAATGCGCTGTTCTATTGCCGTCCCTGTGTGTGTGCAGAGTGTTAGCAGAGCATTAAGGTGCTGTGCACAAGAGAACACACAGCGTCCTCTTTTGTAAGTGGTATACAAACACACATTTACTGTAATTAACTACAAAATGGAGGGCCTGCTAAATATATCCCTGGAGTGCCTCTCTTTTTAAGGTCAAAAACAAAATAAAACCCACTTCAAGTTTATTTTGAAGTTGTTTCGGATTTAAGCTGATAAGCTGATAGCATTTTTGTATTTTTCTGGGAACTCTGAAAAGCTGAGCAAAAACACTTAGCGTCCTTGAACGTGGGTGTGGGTGCAATGGCTATTGTCCCACATGTCGAAGGTGCCGGCATCGTGCTGTCACTGGTCTGAAGAAGTGGGGTGTAGCTGAGTCTGCCCTGAGCTGCTCTGTCCTTCCAGTCCCCAGAGAGTCAACAAATTCTAGCTTTTCCCAGCAGCCACACACCCTATGCAGCTAAGAGGACAGCTAGTATTGGCAGGGGAAAATGTGTGTCTGCTTCTGCCTGGACATCTTGAGATCTTTTGGGAAAATATTGAGGACTGAGCTGCATCATGGAATCAAGCCAGCTATTTTAGTTGAGACACAATACTTTGTGCTCACCAAGATAGAAGCTGAAGTCATGTGTGTGTGTTTTGTTTACGTGAAAACCTCAACTCCACACTCCAAGATCCGAAGGTTCTGATGAGCTCATGTACCATTTCCATTGACACCACTGGAGGTTTAGTTTTCAAAATCAAACAGATTGAGTTGGACACAATAATGTCGCATTTGTTGTTTTGCTTGAGTTTCTCAGATGAATTTTAACTAGAAACATACCGGGAGGAAAGGATATGTCACTTATGCGATAACTCCTCTTCATTGATTCACATATCAAAGTCATTAGGAATTACTCAGTTCAAAACTACCAGGTTTTTTTTTTTTTTAGCTTTTTAATTAAATCCCTTCTTGTCACACTTTTATTCTTGGCCTTTGGTTTTCTCACTTGGTTGGTATCCTGCCCTTGTCTTTCATCAGGATAAGCCAGGTGGTGATGCCATCACAGAAAACCCCAGAATCTCCGTGGCTTAAGCAACCAAAGTTTCTTTCTTGTTCTTACAAGTCGACTCTGCTCCTCACTGTCATGCTGGAATGGAGGTTGACAGAGGCTTTATTATCTTTTGATGCTGCCAGCTCAACATGTGGCTTCAAGGTTCACTCAGCTAGGGAAGAGAGCACGGAGAATCTCGCCCCAGACCTTCCACGCTTCTGCCCAGAAGTGACACATAATCTCTTCTGTTCCCATTTCATTGCCCAACCCAAGTCACGTGGCTGTAACTAGCTTTCAGAAAGGAGGAAGTGCAAACTTCCCCTGTGCCTTGAGGGGAGAAGAACTGGAAATCAGTGGGGATGGCTCTCACATTGTCTTTGTGTCACTCAGTTCTATCTAGATTAAAGACAAATGCTTCTGCAGAGCTAAAAACTAGTTTACTTCTGGAAGGCACCCTGACTTCCACTCATTCTCTGCTTCAAACCCAAATCATTCACTGCCTCAATACCTTAATGTTCCTCTATAAAATGAGAACATGAAGATTTTTTCCAAATATTCTTATGTTACAAATGACACTGGACAAATGTAAGCCTTATGATGGCATATATTAAGATAACTCCAGAACATTGCCTGTCCTTGCTGCTCAGAAAGATTTGTCTCTAGGAGGGGAGGGGGAAAAGCACATGCTTAGCAAAGGTTAAAAGGGAAGTTATTTGGGAATCTTGTTGACTTGGTATTTGTCTGATATCAAAAGAAACATCATCTTGCGGTCTGGCATTTATGACATTTGGGATTTCTATAATCAGTTTCTTAACCAGTAGTAGGTATGTGCTCTACTCAAAGTCCTAGTGGCAAAATTGAGAGCGCTAATTGTTTAACATTGTCTAATATTATAGCTATTTTTAGAACCATTTGACATTTAGCGAGAGCTTGAAATCTAATAAAATTTCTTTCAACCAAAGGAATTAAGTAATTATCAAAAGACGACAATCACGTAGGGCCAGGGTAATAAAGAATTACTTCTTTACTAATTCTGAATTAATTAAGCATGTAGCCCAGCCTGAAACTCCAAGCCTCTCTCCCAAAACTCAGGGGATTTCTATAGCTTGTATTTCATCGCAATTGGTCCTGTCTAGGAGAACACGATGGTATTTTTTAGTGCCCCGTGCACTGACATCTGCAGCACAACCCAGTGAAAAAGAAAATCAAACAGCACCCTCTAGTGTCTGCTTTTTATTTTTGCAGGAAACCCATGTACGTATTGAACCACACCAATCAAATTATGATTCCCACCCCCCAACCCATCGCCACCTCGAAACCTTAGATGCAAAGATTACCAGAATATAGCATTAGAAAACACGTCAAACGCCAGGGGCGTTTTCTGGAGAACAGTATGAGATTTATTTTTATGCACACGGCAAGCATCACTCCAGGAAACACCAGCTCTTGGCACCCCATGCAAATTTTGCCCTTAATATCTACTTCAATAACGTGTTGACAAAAATAGCCATCAAGAAAAATTAAGTATCTCTTTAAAATGTTGAGAAATAAACAATTCTATCAAGAAAAGCCCATGAAATATTTAGCGGTCTTTTTTTCTCCCCCAGCAGAATGTGAAATACTTTCATATGCGTCTACGGCACAACAGCAATAACTCTGGGCTGACTAATGGAAGGCTCTGTTTGTGATGGTTTAATTATGTTTGCTGAAATACGACTCTCATATAAGACAACATCTCCATGGCAGAGGGACAGATCTCTGTGTCTATAGCTAGAAATAAAATACAAAAGACTCATCGTTCCATGAAGAACTCAGCAATCAAATTCTATTTGCTAAGGAAACAAATGGAGGAAGAATTTTCACTGCACATTTCATTGTGTGTTACTGTTTGCACATAGCTTCTAAGTTAGCTATTGTTTTATTCACTAGCATAAACTGTGAAATATTTTAAAAATTAAGATAGTCTACCATTAGATGAAATAACAATACCTTATGCTAATGCATCCTTCATAATTAATGCTTTACCACTGTATTTAATATTGTTCAATCCTAAATCATTCTGCATTTTGACAGAGAAATTAGAGGAAAAGTGTTAAGTTGAAGTTATATATGGCAAAAAGTACTAATTAAAGACAAACAGAAACCCACTCATCTATGCGTGCTTGTGTGTGTAGGTTTATTTAGTCATTTTCAACTTCTAATGAGACATATTAGGATGATAGTGGCCTTTTGAGCCTTTTAAGAACAAAAAAACTTTGAAACAGAATTCTTGATTTTCTCCCCTTAACTCTTGAATTTCCGCATGAAATTCTTTAGGGTACAAAAATTCACTGACATTTCCCTGTTTTAGTTGGGCAAAAATATATTATTTTACTTAAAAAGATGACATTTCATTACATTAAGGCTTGAAAATCTTTGCTTTGGAGCTACCCAGAATTAGCAGAATTTTTTAAATTTAAAGATTATATTCACATAGAAATTTGCTAATAAGTCAATTATATAATAATGCAAGGCTGAAGAGGCACGGTTTCTAGTATTTTCCTCTTATCTGCCACAAACATACTTAATTCAACAGGTCACCCTAGTCCTTAAATCTGGTTTACGGAAGGACACGGGCCATTGCAATCAAGGAATCATAAGTGTGTATTCGTTTGCACTTTCCGTGAGTCTGCATTGCTGACTGCAAAACACTGCTAAGGAAAATCTGCATCCATCAGGGGAAGGAGTCTGCTCTCCAGAAGAGTCATGATCAGAAAGCAATTTGGCAAACTAATTCGACAAGGGGAAAATGATTTAATATATAATGTGAAAAGCATCTGGGTGTCGTACCAGAATATTCAAGGCATAAGATGAGAAAAAAGAGCTGTGGATAGCACATAACACAATTTTTTGCCCTCAAGAGGAAACCCCGGATCCTAAATGCTTACTTTTCAACCTCCAAGAGACAAAAAGTATTCTGAATATTAAGATTAGCAGAAACGAGGTGAGTCTAAAGATGCTAAGCCCCTAGAGATTTTATTCTTGTCTCCCCTGTGTTAGCATGTTCTAACTGTATTTTTTTTTAACCTGGTCCTTTTCACAGACAATTACTTTCATTAGTTAAGTTGAGCAGAACTCAAGAACTAAGCTGACAGGGTGAGAAATCTCACCACCTTTATCTTAAACATCCTCTGGGACCACAGTGAACAATTTACCCAATGATTGAAGCCGATTTAAATATATGGTATGGAGGCAAATTGCCCCCAAAGCCCAGGCTGCCTCCATTATAGGGACACATGTCCCCATCATGCTACTCTAAATATTTTTTATTATGAAAAATAGTTTCAGACAGTCACAACCCACGAGGACTTTCTAGTAATTCCAGGCATTATACTCTGGGAACACAAATTCAGCAAAAGTCAACTTTCCTGGTAGACTTCCAAGGAAGCACCCCTTACTCCTACAAACAAGAGGCTTCACTGTGGCATCAGCATGAACTAATTCTGTTTCCTCTGCGTTAGGGTTTTTGTGCCTTGTTGGGAGGATGAAACGATAGAACTTTAATATGGTGATCTGATACATTTCACAATAAGAGGGTGTAAGAGGTATGGTTGTGTTTCTAAATCTTCAACCAAAAAGTACCATTCTGGGGTGATCTAATATAGAAACAGCAACAACAACAAAACTCTTCATCTTTGGGTCTACTCTTAGAAACGGGTTCTTTAAATGCCACCTCCAAAAGGTGAACTTGAGTCACCAAATTCTGCTCCTGTTGTTTTGTTTGTGTAAACTGAAAGAGCAAGCATTTTCATCGGTTCCTACATTATTTATTCCAACCCTATGCTGAGTCTTTCCATCTCAGCAGAAGAATGTAAATGCACATGGATGGGGGGAAACAGAGCAGCAGAACGTTTTAGTTTTGCAAAAGCAGAACAAGAACATTTCATTCAAGTATGTAACGAAGTGCAGCTGAGGATGGGGGGGGAAGGCAGAGGGCTGGGGCGGTGGGTGATCAGATGCCCTCAAAGGTATCTTCCCCTTCCAACAATGTCAAGAAAAAGGAAAGTTTACTTGTACTAAGACTCTTAAGCAGATTTTATGAAAAGATAAAGAAAATGATCTTAATTCTGAGATATTTGGAAATACTATAAGAAGGAGAAAAAGAACTCTCTCAGATTTAATTCCGTGAGTAAAAATCTACTGGAACCAAGAACCAAGAAACGAAATATGAATAAAGACAGGATTGCCCTGAGGAAGAAAGTTTGAATTTAACAAAATAATTCCTTGTAGACACTAAACTAATGTTAAAGGAGGAAACAAAGTGCTTTGATGCATAAACACATGATTTCATAATGAAAAAAACTAAAGTGATAATCTTGAAAAATGGGTAAATAAATATTCAATCAAATCCATAGGATACATAAAAACACCAATAATTTTCCACTAGGATGTTGTAAAACTATTTCCTTGGACATTCCGTTTAGCCAAAGTCCCAGCTATTAAGGGCAGCTAAGGTTCCATCTTATTTCCATAGCTGTGTGTGTGTGTGTGTGTGTGTGTGTGTGTGTGTGTGTGTGTGTGTAAACTTAGGGCTTTGGGGTGAGTTGCAAGGAAAGAACATCATTCTGATGAATCTTAAAATTTATTGTATATCGCTCTAAGATTTTATTCTCCAAAACATGTAAATATTTAGCAAAAGTTCTATTTTATTTCCCCCAAGTTAGAACTGCACTAGGAATTTATTATTCGAAACCCATTCATCTCCATCTATTAGGCTTTCAGATTTTCAAAGAACTTCTGTGGCTTCCTCTGCCAGCCTGTCTACTTTTGTCACAATAATAATCAAAACCTGAGAGACAGAAAAGAAATTCTGACTTTTTCATGAAAGAAATATGGTCCTCTCAAACTGATCTCAAAGAAAAATGGGACCCAAGACTTTCATTAAACCACATGAAATAGAGCATTTGGCAAATACTAGATAACTAAGTCCTATGAGGCAAAGAAAGAAAGTAATTCTCATGACTAAAAATCAGTGTTTTTACCTTTTTGTTGTTGTTGTTTAGGCAGAATTGATTAACTGAATCAAACTTATCTTTAAAAGTAATTTAGAAAAGAACATGTTGCTGCTATATTCCTCTTGAGAAAGAAGTTATACCTTAGTGGGAAATGTAAATTCGTGAGCCAAATACAAATTCCAAGAATGGCACCAACTTCAGCGTGGGACTGTAGCTATCCTTTGCAATTGCTGTAAAGTGTAAACTAATGGAGATTTTGAGCCTATTCGTCCAGATTTAGAGCCTGCCTGTGGGTTCCAAGGTGCCCCTCAGAGGCAGCTCTCCTGCCCATTTCCCTCTGTTTCATTAGTCTTTGATGACTTTACATGCCAATCCATGGCATCTGGACTATGTGAGCATTTAGAAACAGTTAACAAGAAAAGGAAACCTAGTTAGTTGATCCTAAAGATGAGTCTTCCAGTCAATTAAAGAATTAAGATTTTTTTTTAAAAAAAAAAGAACTACAGTTATTATTCACTTACCATCTACTAAGCCCTGTGGTAAGGGCTTATTTCCTTAAGTCCACTGCAGTGATTCTATAGTTATTTCCTGATTTTATAGATGAAGAAACAGTGATTCAAAGAGGCAAAGTAACTTGCCTAAAGTCATTTCATTTGATTTCACAGAATTTTTTTCTAGAGTTGAAGGAATCATTGCAAGGAATCTTGGTTTGGGCATCTTAGTAAACAAATTGCCAAATATGGTATACTGTATATTGTCCAGCAACACCACCAATTTGGACAAGAGCAATCAAGTACACTATCTCCAAGGGAGGGTTATCATAGGGATTACCAAATTTTAAAAGAATTTTAGATTTTTATAAAATTCACTTCACACTAAAATTCCACCAAACATGAATTAATTTGATGCATACCATAATAGTTCAGAGCACAGATTCTAGAGTCATATCTGGGCTAGTTTTACCACTTACCAGCCAGATGTACTTTATTCATTCATTCATTAAATATTTATTGACTGTCTA
Organism: Lemur catta; assembly: GCF_020740605.2. Lineage (NCBI taxonomy): Eukaryota > Metazoa > Chordata > Mammalia > Primates > Lemuridae > Lemur > Lemur catta. The sequence goes on along the minus strand of NC_059134.1, from coordinate 19,379,404 downwards.
CCTAGTAGCTGGTGTTACGTCTACAGTGATAAACCAGATATAGTTCCTGCCTTCATAGAATTTATAGTTTAGTGGGGCAGAGCAATAATAAATTGGTAAACAAACCAATAAAGATGTAATTACCAATGGAGAAAAGTCTAATGAAGAAAACAAACAGGAGGCTATGGGGGAAAATGTGGATGGAGAACTCACGTAGATAAAAATGGCCTTCCGAAGGCCTTCCGAGACACCCAGCAAAGATAAAGGCTGTGGCACCAGAGCAGGCATTTCAGACAGAGGCCAGAACAAGGACAAGGCCCAGAGTCTTGAGAGTGGCATGTTTGCGGGGATAAGAAGCTGCCAGTGTGGGTAGAATGCTCCAGGCTGCAAGAGTTGGGCTGGAGAGGCAGACAGGGACCTTGTCAGCCATGAGAAGGAGTCTGAACTTTATTTTAGAGGCAATAGTATGCCACAAAATGATTGTAAGCAAGAGAGTGGCATCATTTGATTTGCATTTAAAAAATAGCTCTGAACACTATATGGAGAATGGATTTGGAAAGAGAAAGAGGGACAGAAGGAGGAACGAATGTGTTAGTCCAGGGCTGGAGTATTGGCAAAAGCCCAGGGACATGGGAAGAAACGGACGGCTTTGAGCCATACTTTGGAGGTAGAGGTTACGGGACTAAGTCATCATGTCTTGGATTTGAAGAGAGGGGAAAGATAAGAATCAAAGATGCTTATGACTTATACAACTGGATGGATGATGATGTCATTTACTGAAATGGGAAAAATTTGGTGAGAAATAGTTTCAGGGAAAAAATCAAGTATTGAGTTTTGTACATGTCGTGCATGAAATGTCTGTAAGAGATCCAAGTAGAGGTGTCAAGTAGGCAGTAAGCTCCATGACAGTAGCTCGTCAGATTAGTCTGGGGGTGATAAACCATATATAGAAATCATATACATTTAGATGGTATTTTAAACTTAGGACAGAATTTAGAGAGAAAGAATAGAAAGGCCCTCAATCTCAAAATGGCTGAGAATCTATGAGATCAAAATGAGAGACTAGGAGAGAGGGAGAAGTTAGCAAAGGAAACAGAGGCATCATCAGAAAAAGTCAAGGAAAACTCAGGCAGAAGCTGTGGCTCATAGCAAGAAAAGGGAGTGTTTCAAGCAGGGTAGGGTGGCTCATCATTTTGGGCACAAGATGATCTTAGGCAAGTTATTTAACCTTTCTGAGAACCTATACAATCTATAAAATAGATTAAACTGTAAATAATACTTATCCCTTATGGTTGTTCAGAGTGTTAAGTGAAATGACAAATCTAAGTCACTTAACAAGGGGCTCTGTGTATAATAAGTGTACAGTAGGTCTTTCATTATCTTTCGGTATCTCAACATCATTAATTATTGCTGTATTGTAGATGTGCAGAAGATTGGCCATAGAGAGTTGTGTCTATAAGAATGCCAATTAAACTACTTTTTATTATTACTCTTTCCTTACTGATATTACAAATCATTAAAAAGTCATGAGAATAAATTTCTTCTCAGCGTCAGTGAGAGGGTGTACCATTAATTACTTCTAAACCTGCTTTCCTTGTCCGCTATTCCTTAATAATATTTGGCTTTCATGTAAACTGTACGAGTATTTGTTGTTGTTGTTTCTTCAATTAATTTTAACAACAACCTGAGGAAAGACCAAATCAGCAAAGTTATTAGCATCTTAAAACACTAAGCCACTTACTGCAAAAGCTTTCCTACAGACATCCCTTATGGGAATAGTCTCCAAAAAGCTTGCTAGTTTTCTGAATGCTAAAGTGCTATTTAAAAAGGAAAATCATCAAGCATGCAGGCTTTCCAAAAAGGCAAAAGAAATTAAAAGCTGCTAAAAAAACAGTGAAGGATTAATGAAAAGGAAATGAGCAGCTTTCATTTATTAAAAATTATGTAAACTCATTTCAGACCCATTATTGCTGTACTTGGATCTTTTTTGCTAAATATTATCAGCAGGTAGACATATAAGCTGAAAATTTGTTCTCAACTCATGACAAAAACAGAAAACCTTTATCAAAATAGTGATTCTCACAAAGTCCTACAAAGCCTAGGTGGACTGATAACAATGACTTTAGCCTATGAAAATTTAGGCAGAGATAATTTGAAGATTAAATAAATTTTCCAAGTTCACAAAATAAAATCCAAGCAAAATCAAGGTAAGACTGCTCCCCTATCATTCTCTAGATTGAACATTTGGAAAATTTCCCCAATTAACTAAATAGATGCACCTCAACCCTTTTATGAGGCCATGGAGACCATTTTATAAACAAAAGTAACAGGTAATTCTCCGTAAAAGATCTTACTAATTTGTTAGTATTTACCCAGGGAATATAGAATGAGTGGATAAATATCATGAAAGACAAACAAAAATGTGCATGAAACCTGAATTGCACACTTGAACCCTAACTCCGATTGTGGCACTAGGGTGTGTGTGAGCTTGAGCCGAACAAGACACTTGGGTCTCTTCTTTCTACTCTTTTTTTCTCCTCGAGTCCATGTTCCTACTCACACACCCTTTCTTCCCTCCGTCTCCTATATTCCAACAACTCTTTCAGAGAACAAGAATATAGAAATAACAACAAAAAAGATATTATTTAGAAATAGTTGAGAGAAAACAGTAAGAATATAAAATCGTACACAAATGAGTTATGTTTTTGCATGCCACGAAATTCTACCTAACTGTTCAGGATAAGCTACTCATTTGATTCTAAGTTCCCTGGAAAACAATCCAAAAGTCGCCCAACTGAGTGACTATAGGATAAAAACAAACTGCTTAGGATAACTGCTAAATGATGTGGAAAAAATAGGTATCAAATATAATTATGTGACAAGCCCAACCAATGAGTCACTTCTGTTGGGATCTACGTATCTGTGGGAGGTACATTTTGTTGGCTATGACAGCCATTTACACCAAGTATGATAATAAATTGAACTAAGAACCAGACGGTCAAATTGCTGTATTGCAAAGAATAGTATAATTATTCCCTATACTAAGAACAGAAAGAACTAGCTCCTAAGTGTTCTCTTAAGGAGGACCGAGCATTATAACAATAAGAAGGCACATGTATTGAGCACTGTCTGTGTACCTGGCTCTGTGATCTGCTCTCCTACATATATCATCAATTCCGTCATCATTCTAGTTGCTGCCACGAGTTTAAAAGGACCATTTCTTTCTAACAGAGGCCCTCCATGCAGGTCAATGGCATCATGCCAATGTTGAATGGTTTCCTGCCTTTAAGAAGTTCTGCACAGTCTGGGGACATGGCTTTCTAAAGATGTGGCTTAATTGTGGTGTGAACTTAGAGCAAAATTGTGGCCGTAAACTACCTGCAGCAGAATTGCCTGGAGTATATATTAAAATGCATATTCCAGGACCCTCTCCAGACTAACTGAATCAGAATCTGGGAGTTATGTCTAGGAGACAGCATTTTTAACGTGAGTGCGGGTGAATCTTAGGCACCTTCAGTTGAAGAACTGCTGCCTGAAAGTGTCTTGATCAATGGTCTCCGAATGTTTTGATTGCCCAGTAAGAAATTTTTTGAGCATACCTTCCCAATTTAGTATTTGTGTTTACGTACAAATTAGATATCAGTACTAGTTTACTAATATGTGATGTGTGTTATAAAGATACATACATTTTGAAAGGATTAGGTTTCAAATAATTATGATGTAATAATGTCTTAGTAGGAGTACAATGATAGAATAAACTTCATTACTTTTGAAAATTTTAGATATTTACCTGGGAATCATTAGGTACACACTAGCAAACTAATAAGGTTTTCTAGTGTTCGTGTTATTTTTGCTTATGAATGTAATTTCTAATTTGTTAAAAAGCTGTGAGAAGCATGTTTGTGACTAAACAAAGAAAATGTCCAAGCATTTACTTTGTAGAATTGTAAATTAGTTAAATTTTTGTTGTACAATATTTCATATATGTAAAAGAGTATATAAAGATAAATAGTTTAAAGAATTATAATAAACTGAACACTTATGTATAAAACACACAGGTTATGCAATAGGATATTCCTAGCACCTTCAAGCCTCCTTGTGTGGCCCTCCCCAATCAAATGTAAGCACATACCCTCCTTAAGGCAATCATCATCTTATTTCATTCATTTGGTTTTCCTTGTAATTTTAACATACATATATATATATATATACATATACACCCCCCCAAACAATATGTTACTTCTTTTTCCTTTGTTCAAATTGTATTATATAAAAGAGATTATACTGTGTGTATTTACTGACTTGCTTTTTTCACTCAGCATCACTCAGATTCATCCACGCTAATGGGTATAATTCTAGTTCATTCCTTTTTACTTCTATATAGTAGTCCCTTATAGGAATAACCCACAATTTGTTTATCATTCTATTAATAGTGTAGATGGCCATTTTAATTGCACCCATTTTTTTTTACAGGCAGAGCTGCTATGCACATTTGGTTCCTATCTTCTGGTGCACAGATCTAAGAATTTCTCAAGCATACAATAAAGAGTGGATTTGCTGGGTCATAGGGAATGTTCAACTTTACTAAGTAATACTGACAGTTTTTCAAAATGATTGTATCAATGTATTGTCTTGACAACAATGTATGAAAGTTGCCATTGCTCTGCCTCTTTGCCTGATCTTGGTTTTGTAGGTTTTTTTCTCCAAGTTTTGCCAATCTGTGGGATCTGAAACAGTATCTCATATTTTTTAATTTAAATTTTCTTAATTATTATTGAGGCTAAGTATCATTACATGAATTTATGAGCCATTTTTCCCTCTTCTGTGCCATCTGTTTGCCTTTTGCTCATTTTTCTAATAAGTTGTTTGTCATTTTCTTATTGATTTATAGAATGCTTTTATATTCTGGGCTTTAATCTTTATATTTACATGTACTGAAAATATATTTCACCGATTTGTGGCCTATTTTTATCTTCTTTCTATTTTCTTTTAAAGGACACAGTTCTTAATTTTAATACAGTTGATTTATCAACCAATGGTTAGCGCTGTCTAGGTTTTAAGAAATCCTTTTTACCCCAAGTTCATGAATCTATTCTCCTGAAATTTTTTAAATTTCAAATTTTACATTTAAATATTTAACCTACTAGGGTTACTTTTTGTGTGAGATTGGGATACAATTTAATTTATCTTTCCATTTGGTAAGAAATAGCCTAAGCACTATCTATGTAATAGTCTACCCTTTCTCCATTGTTTTTCAATGCCTGCTTTGTATAAATGGATTTTTTCTCAGCTCTCTATTTTATTTATTGGTCTATTTATTTATCCCTACCCTAAAAGCACAGTCTTTATTATAGCTTTGTAATAAATCGTGATACCTAGAAGGGCACATCCTTCTATTTTGTTCTTATGTAAAGAGTGTCTTGGTTATCCTTAGGCATTCGCTCTTACATATAAATTTGAGAATCAATCATCAGCTCTTCAAATTCCTCAAATCAAAACAACTACAAAAAAACCTGTTAAGATTTTTATTAGCATTGCATTGAATCCAAAGATCCATTTGAGAACTGACATCTTTACAACATTAACATTTCTTACCTGGGAATACAGTATTCTCTCTTTATTTAAATTTTTAATATCTTTCCAAATATTTGCAGTTTTTGCATCCTGAAGTTTCATAAATCTCTTAAAAATTCTGGGGTATTTTATTTTTGTTGCTAGTGTAAATAATATTTGTTTCTTAATACATTTTCTAACTGTTGCTATTGTTCAGATATGATTGCTTTTGTATATTAAATTTCTCTCTAGTATTCTTGATAAACTCTCTAATTCTAATGATTTATGTTTCAAATCTTTGGGTTTTCTACATACACAATGCTATAATCTGAAAATAATAATTTTGTTTTTTTTCCATCCCAATTCTTATACCTTTTACTTATTTTTCTTGTCTTACTATGTTAGGCAGAATATCTAGGAAACTGTTTAATAGGAGTGATGGAAGGTGCTTTTGTCTGTTTCCTGATCACAAATGAAAACTTTCAGTGTTTCTCCAGTAAGTCTGAATTTTGCTTGCAATTTTTTTGCATTTCATTATGACTGGATGCTGAATGTTTTCAAATGCTTTTTCAGCATCTATCAAATTGATCATATGATTTTTCTCCTTTAACTTATTAATGCTGTATATTGGTTAATTGATGTCTCATATTATGCTAAGCTTGCTTTCCTGGGATAAATACAACTTGCTTATGCAACGTTAGCCTTTTGAACATTGTTGGATTGCTAATAATTAGTTTATATTGGCCTATACTTTTTCTTTCTTATATAGCCCTCGTTGGAATTTCATGCAAAAATGATGCTACCTTCATAAAATGAGTTCCATAATATTTCCTATTTTATTTAATTCTCTGCAATTGTTTTTGGAGATTGGAATTATTTTTGATTTTTATGTTTTGTAAAACCCATGTGGCCTTAGATTTTTCTTTATGGAACAATATTTAACCACTGATTCCATTTCTTTAATAGCTGTAAGACACTTCCAGTTGTCTGTTTCTCTTGAGTCAGTTTTGGTGTTGTATTTTTCCAGGAATATTTCCATTTAGAAAAATTTTAAATATTACTGGCATAAAGTTTTTTTTATATCTATTATATTTTTAACATCTGCAACCCTCTATAGTAATGTCCTTTTTTAAATTCCTAATATTGATCTACTTTGGCCTTCTCCATTTTTATCATAATCAGTCTTGGCAAAGGCTTGCCAGTTTTATTGCCTATCAGAAAATTAAATTTTAACTTTGTTAATCTTTGCTAATTTTACTATGCTTTCTATTTCATTAATTAATGCTCCTTGAGTTAATTAATTAATTAATTAATTTTCCTTGAGTTAATTTAGTTATTTTTTCTAACTTCTCAAAATGTAGGCTTAGCTAATTAATTAAAGTAATTCTTTGTTTTTCCTAACATAAGCATTTAAGGCTGTAAATTTCCTTCTAAGAACTGAGTTAGCTCAATCCTAACATGATTCTCAAAAGGAGTGTATATTGCAATCTCTGGGAGGGGCAAGAGATTTTTATGTCTATCATAGGAGGCCCTGGTATTAAAAAGATTGAAAAAAACATTTACATAGATTGGTATAGATCAAAGACTACACGTGTCAGTTTTGCTCTGTAAAAGCGCTTTCCCTTCACAGAGCTAGTGACAGATACTGTGTGGTTGATACCTGGAGCTCAGCTAGGCTCTGCTGCCACACGTAAAGACAGCCATCACTGTTTCAAACAGTTGAGATGAGAATAAGTCCTATAACATATATTCTGTATACACACCAATCATTATAATTCCCTTCTCCACCACAGTTCCCAAGTTTTCTGACCTCCATTTTTTTTTCCATCTAAATTAAAAATTGAGAAAGTTTGAGAGGAAGCCAGGGACACTATGACAAACAAGGGCCAGGAAGTACTGGGCAAGAAATGCCCTTCATTTCTCAGTATCTCATTCATCAAAGTGGATGCTATGTAAAATAATTTAAATCACTGGTTATGTTTATGAGGTATGCAAAAATCCTCTTCTATGACCAATACCATACACAGATACTTATGTATATTTAAGTGACACATGCTCTCACTTTTCTAATTCAGTGCCCACCATCTAAAATGATGCTTGAGTGATTCATTCCATTAAACACAGTCTCATGCATTTTAATCACTCTTACCAAGTGGTCCAGAAGAAACATATCAATAAGTTGTTTACCACCAAATACTGTAACCTACACGATAGACCAGTCATACTAATTACGCTTTAAAGGGAACAGAAATGAAAACCATTTGCAGGAACTTCTCTTGTTACTGTTCTTGCTGCTCAAGCATAGAAAACAAGAATTCCCCTTTCCACATCTGCTTGTACAAAGGGGCATTCTTCCATGACTTACCAGAAACTTGTCTTAGTTCTTGGAATAGTAAATTTAAAAAGACAGAACTTAATTTTAGACTCAATGACAAGATTATTTTGATAAATAAAAGTTAACCACAAGCAAAGACAACCTAAAACCTAGCAAACATTTCCTAGGTTTTGTTCCAGGTGAGAGTATGTTCCTTATATGGCATATTACATAGTGTGTATTCTTTTAAGAGTATATATTGGAGGGTACAGGTGTTGGGGAGATGTTGATCAAAGGATACAAAAGTTAAGTTAGAAAGGTGCAATAAGTTCAAGAGATCTATTGTACAGCCTGGTGACTAGAGTTAATAACAATGTATTGTATTCTTGAAAATAGCTAAGAGAGCAGATTTTAAGTGTTCTTCTCATCACAAAAAAGTATGTGAGATAATGCATATGTTAATTAGCTCCAATTAGCTTCTCCATAATATATTTCAAAACATCATGTTGTACATGATAAATATATACCATTTTTATTTGTCAATTAAAATAAATAAATAAAAGTTTTAAAAAAGAGTAGATGTCATCTTACCAAGGAAGGCTTCCCTGAGCTCCAGAGGTGGTGTAGGTGCCCACGTAGGTGTGTCCTAGCTTCTTGTACTTATTTCTATTAGAGTACTTATCACAGTCTGTGGTAATTATTGTTGACTTGTCTGGCTTCCACTAAAATATAATCTTCCCCAGCAGATATTAGTTCATCTCTTTTACTCTCAGTACTCAGTATAGTGCTTGCTTGGCCCATGGTAGGAACTCAATAAATACGTGTTAAATTAAATGAAATCTCAAAATTTCACAAGACTGCTGATTAATATAGCAGCATATATAATTAATTATAGTATATAATTAATTATAGTATATAATTAATTATAGTATATAATTATTACAGTATGTATTAATTAAGTATAGATAACTAATTATCTAAAATAAATCCCTGATGCTATGGACTAACCATTCCACTTACTCTCGTCTCCTGTAACTGTGGTTTTCAAAGTCGTCTCCAGATCAGCAACATTAGCATTGCCTGGGAACTAGTTAGAAGTGAATATTCTCAGACCCCACCCCAGACCTACTAGATCAGAAACTCTGGCGGCAGAGCCCAGCAATCTGTGGTTTAACAAGCCTTTCAGGTGTTTCTAATGTATGTTAAAGTCTAAGAACCACTACCCTGTATAATTTTACCATCCAAACAGCGGTATTGCTTTCAAAGATGGATAACATCCTAAACACATATATTGATGAAATCTCTAGCTGACCTTACAACCTTGCATAATGCAAAGAGACATATACTAGGCTGTATGTGGATTGCTGAAGATATATAAAGGCCAGGTTGGACATTAGACTTAATTTTACATGTGCACAGGTTGCCAGGAAAGAAAATGTTGTCATTGAAAAGGGATGACAAAATAGACTACAGACTTTCAAACCATGTTCCTTGGGTCCCTAGGATTTCACACTCTCTCTGCAGCTGCTGCTGCCGACCGGATAGACGGGGCTGCAGCCTTTCCACTCTCCACTGCAAATAGAGCAGCTTCCATTTGTTTCTGTTTTCTACTTTGGGGTTAAATGTGAATAAAGGATTCAAGCTATGAAGTCAACAAAAGTTTCAAAACCACTGACACATGTCTGGAACATGTGGAAAATCTTGCTCAACCATTAAAAGGTTTTTAAAGTAACTCTAACACCTTTCAAGCAATCAACTGTGAGTCAGAGTGATCTATTCTGAACAAAACAGTACCCATTGTGAGAAGCAGAATTGGTTTTCTATACACATTGTCTCAAGTGTCTTTGCAAATTCCTTATGCCATAGGCACCATTACTTCCATTTGGTAGATGAGAGAATTGAAGCACAGAGGTTCAGTGACTTGCTGGAGGAGCACATAACTAGTACTGAGTGGAGCCAGATTCTCTCCTACTCAGTCTGGCTCCATATACTACGCACCTAAGGGAATACGTTAAGTTGCTTTCCAGTTAAAGTACCAAAGTTTCCAACATGCTATATATTTTTTCAAAAGATTTTATATATGCACACACATTAGAATGGATTCTAAGAAATCCCTGTAATATCACCTTCACTGACTAGCATTCTGGGAGACAGGGGAGTGACATTATAGCCAGAATGTTAAGAATTGTCCTCACACACAGCCCAAGTTCATCTCTGCAGTAGATCACGAAGAGTCCCCATTACGGATGGGTGGTTAACTGTTCTGATGATTACAAATGATCACAGTGTGTGACCTCCATATTTGGGAGACGTCTGTCAGAATATGCATGGGCCCTTGACGGTGTTTCACACCCAAGAGAATCATTTATCAAGCATGTCACAGCTTCTAAAGCGTGACTTTAGAAGCTATACATTGCAGTTGTGCTGATTTGAATTAATAACCAGCCAGAGGACAGGGTGACCCAATACAACTTTTTAAGATTCTAAAATGTCTGAAAGCTAGGAATCTTAAAGAGAGATAACAACATACAAGACGTTTTGTTGTGTGAATGGTAAGGTTGTTTGTTGGAAAAGATAATGCAAAAATAAAAAAGAGGTAGGCTTCAAGTACTTGAAGGAGCTGAATTTTCTACAGCAAAATGTTCCTCAATCATCTTTAACATAGCCATCCAAGCCACTTTCATTCATAATAGCATTTCTAATTTTTTATTAATGATTCTTGAGGAACACAGATGTTTATTTGTATTTCACTTAATACATAAGCCTGTCTCCAAGCTGATATTTACACACTGCTCTTTGCCACACAGATCACTTACACAATCACGATGTACATCAAACTCATCATTTCCTCCTTGCCTTTCCTTCAATATCCCATTATTCAATAAAATATTTGGCTATTGTAAGATCTACATCAATATCCTTTTTATACAATGGAAACAATCATTTAAATATCTTTCTCCGTACTTAAAACACACTTGACCACATATACATTTTAAACTGAAAATGAATTTTCACTTTAGAAATCTAAGCTTAAAAAAGAATATAAGGATGACATCAGTGAAAATGACAGAATAAGGACCTCCAAAAATTCTCTCCTGCATAAAGCCGATGAGCACCCTGGCAAAATTGTCAGAGTCAACTTTTTCAGAAATCTGGGAATTAATTGAAGGCTTGAAGCAATCAGGGAGCATTTTTTCAAGAAAAACAGTTGAATCTTTGTAAGGACAATATGCTTTATGGCACCATAATTGCCCTATTCTCCTCCCCTGTCTTTAGCTATAAGGTAGTTATGAAAACCAGAGCCTCACAGTCATGGTTAAAACCAGCAGTCTGGTAGCCACTGGAGTAGCAGAAAGGGGCTGATGTTCCTTCAAAGCACAACAAAAGAACCAAAAAGCTTGGGATAGAAGAACAAGGTGAGGTATGAAGTGTCTCTATGGGTTTTTAAAATGCTCTGACATATTCCTGGGAATCTAGAAGGCATAGGATTGTGTGCAAGCCCAGGGCTCCGCATGTACTCAGGAAGACCTGAGAAGGCCCTAAGCTCTCACCTCTAGATCTGTGCAAGCAGGAAGTGAAGGCTAAAGCAGAGTTGCCAACTACCTGGCTGAGTGTTGGAGGCATCCCCCCAACACTCATAGGCACACACATAGAGCCTTTTTGCAAAGACTGGGAGACTAAGCAGAAATGTCAGTAGCCACCCCTGAAAGAGAATATAGACCTTACAGAATTAGTTTGGAAAAGTTAGTAAACAAATAAATAGCAACAACAACAAACACTGAGGAGTGGGGAGAATCTGCTTTCCAGAATTGCTACATTAAATTATTTAAAATATCCAGTTTCCAACAACAAAAAAATCATGTGCTACGCAAAGAAACAAGTATGGCCTATACACGGGTAAAAAAGCAGTCGTAGAAAATGTCCCTGATGGAGCCCAGGTGTTAGCTGGACATACTAGACAAAGACCTTAAATAAGCCATTGAAAATATGTTCAAATAAATAAAAACCAAATCACAGGTGCGGAGGCCGTGAGTCTGGAATCCAGGTGTCATCAGAAATGTGCTCCCTCCCAAGGCTTTAGAGGAGAACCCTCCCCTGCCTCTTCCATCTGCTGGTGGCTCCAGGCTTCCTTGGCGGGGCGCTGCATGACTCCACTCTCTGCCTCCATCTTCACATGTCCTTGTGTGTCTGAGTCTCAAATCTCCCTAGACCTTGCTCTTATGAAAACAACTCTCATTAGACTAAGGGCATGATCCTGAATTACTCAGGTGGGCCCTATGCAATCACAAGGGTCCTTATAAGAAAGAAGCAGAAGGGTCACAGTCAGAGGAGATGTGAACAAAGCAGCAGAGGTCAGATGGGCAGAGTGAGATTTGAAGACACTATACTGCAAACTTTGAACACGGAGCAAGGTGCCGTGAGCCAAAGAATGCAGGTGGCCTCTAGAAGCTAGAAAAGACAAAGAAATGGATTCTTGCCTGGAAGCTCCAGAAATACCTAGTCTTGCAATACCTTGACTTTACCCTAGAGAGACTAATTTTGGACTTCTGACCTCCAGAAATGTAAGAAAATAAAGATGTGTTATTTTAAGCCACTAAGTTTATAGTAATTGTTACAACAGCAATAGAAAACGAATACACAGTCTGTATTTATATTAAGCTAAACATGAGTTCATACTGATGCCTTCAACTCTAATCCATTTCCACATGGATCATTCTAGCATCCTCCAGTTTATCTGTAACCTCCCACTCCAATAGCAAGAACCTGACTCCCACCATCTACGACCCATTCACTTCATGGTTTGACTCTGGTATACATGTAGAATGGTATCAGCATATTAACCATCACCTCCATGGAAAAAACTTTATTTAACTATAGCACCATGTTTATATACAGTTTCTTTTGCCTTTATTCTTACATTCTCCACTCATTTCCAAAGCCACTTAGGTCATCAACTTTTACCCCACTCCTTTCAGTAATGTGCACATTTGTAATATAGTTAGATTGTTTTGTCATATTCTAAATTCCATCCTGGGATCTCCTGACCTCCTAAAAGCTTTTTAAAATTTTTCATACATTAAGGTTCATTCCCTGTGCTGTAAAGTTTTATGGGTTTTGACAAGTGCCTAGTGCCATATATCCACAGAATAGTTTTGCTCCTCTACCCCTGAGCCCTGGCAAGCACCGACCTTACTGTGTCTATAGTTTTGCCTTCTCCAGAATATCATATGATTGGTATCATACAGGACGTATCCTTTTTATATGGCTTCTTTCATTTAGCAACATGCATTTAAGATTCATTCATGTCTTTTTGTGATTTCTTTTTATTGCTGAATAATATCCCGTTGCAAAGATGTACTGTGGTTTGTTTATCCGTTCACCTACTGAAGAACAGCTTGGTTGCTTCCAGTTTGGGGCAATTATGAATAAAGTCACTATAAACATTCTGCATGCAGGTTTTTGTGTGGACGTGTTTTCTTATCACTTCAGTAATATTAGTTGGTCAAATGAACCTTAAAGAGTTTGTACAAATGATGATAGCAAAGTAAAGATATTTCATAAAATGTGTACAGAAAACATGTATGAAATTGTTTTCTTGTCTTTTCTTTGTTTGTAGCTTATCAGTAAAGGTTTTCCCCAACTGTCAAAATATGTATGTATATGAATTAGTACTTTATTTCTCCATGCTTCCATCCTTTCTTCCCTTATTTTATTGCTATAATTCGGAATCCTTTTTTGAGGAAATTGGTCAAGTAACCTGCTGCATGTGGCTTACTCCGAACATACCTAAGTCCTCTGTACATCTAAACTAGATGAAATTGGTCAAACAAGGGGGAACATCTCAGTTATGCCTTTTTCTTTTCTTTTTTTGAGACAGGGTCTCACCTATTGCCCAGGCTGGAGTACAGTGGAATGATCATAGCTCATTGTAGCTTTGAATTCCTAGGCTCAAGTAATCCTCCCAACTCAGCCTCCCAGGTAGCTGGGACTACAGGTACACAATACCATGACTGGCTAATTTTTTAATTTTTAAATTTTTTGTACATATTGGGTTTCACTGTGTTGCCCAGGCTGGTTTTGAACTCCTGACCTCAAGCAATCCTCCTGCCTTGGCCTCCCAAACTGCTGGGATTACAGGTGTGAGCCACTGCACCCAGCCCCCTATTTTTTGAGATGGGGTCTTGCTATATTGCCCAGGTTAGTCTCAAACTTCCTGGCCTCAAGCTATCCTCCCACCTTAGTCTCCCAAGTAACTGAAATTACAGACACAAGCCACTGTGCCTGGAAGTTATGCCTTTTCTTAAAAGTAGTTTTCTTTAGGACTTGCCACTGTGCTGTTGTTAAAGTATAAAGTTGTAACCGCAGGGACTAGGTTGCACTATTGCAAAATGGGTGTATTTTCCCAGGTATTTATGCATGTGTGTACTTCTGCTGTTCCTGAACTAGAAACATTTTCTTTTATTGTTACTTTTGTTACTTGCTTTTTACACTTTGTTTAGCCACTTAAAGGAAATCTGCTATAGCACAATTTTCCTCAAATCCATTCCAAGTTGTATATTTGTTTTCCAATTTTAAAGTTATAATTTACCCACAGAAAAACTGTTTAACTCTGTAAGAAATTGCTAAACTGTCTCCCAAAGTGGCTGTATCACTTTGCATTCCCGCCAACAATGGATGAGGTTCCTGTTGCTCTGCAACCTTGTCAGCATTTGGTATTGTCAGGTTTTGTTTTTGTTTTGGATTTCAGCCATTCTAATAGGTGTATAGTGGTATCTCATTGTTGTTTTAATTTGCAATTCCTTAATGACAAATGTTATTGAGTCTCTTTTTATGTTTATTTGTCATACAGTGTCTTCTTTGATGAGGGGTCTGTTCAGATCTTTTGCCCGTTTTTAAATTGCTTTGTTTGTTTTCCTATTGTTGGGTTTTAAGAGTTGGACCAGGTATTTTGAAACTCAAAATCCAAGTATTTGTCTCTCGGTTTTGCCTTATTATCCCTTTCCCAAGGCAGTAAAGTAGGAAAGCACTGATTATAGCCTGGAGGGGCGACCACAGGACAGAAGGAGTGGCTGTGGGGTAGGGGTGCAGGGCACACTCTGGTTAGTATTTGTTATTATCCCACACACATTTGGATCCCCCGGCACTGTGGACATATGTCTCCTGCTTCTTTCTCGCTGCCCCTACTGGCTTTTCTTCCTTTACCATCCCCTTTAAGGGGTGATTCTGTTTAGAGCTCAGTCTCTGGCTCCCTTTACCAGCCTCAGTGGCAACCTCCCCCTTTCCCACAGTGTCATCTGTCACTTCCATGTCATTGTCTGCAGGTCTGCATCTCTCACCAGGGCCACAGACCTGTACCTCCAACTGAACACTTGAATTACCATCCCCCTCAACACCCTTTGTCACCCCAGATTCAGTTTGTCCACAATGAAACTATTCTTCTTCCTCTCTGGCCCTCTCTTTATCGCCACCCTCCAGTGGTCCCCATTTCCATAGCCAAATTCTGTCAATTCTTCCTTAAAAATTTAGTTCCCATTTCTCCTTTCTTTTTCCATTGCAATGTCCTTGTTTAAGTCTTCCTGGAGTCTCTCCCCTTCCAAACTGCCCTGAACATAGAATTCTTTTTCTAAATAATATTACTCTACTGTTCAAAATCTCCAATAACCTACTGATTGATATACAATAAAATCAACCTCCATAAACCCAGTGCTCAATGTCCTCCCCAGTCGGGTCATCACAACTGCACATCCCTCGAAAGCCCTCAGAAGGCCAGCTGGTCTCAGGGCACCTGTGTACGGTCAAGGGCAAGGCCACGGCAGCGCTTGCCCCATGGGAACTGGAGCACACAGATTCCGCCCCCATTGCCATTTCTTAAAACATTTTATTTTATTCTTTTTTTTTTATCATGGTAAAAGGTAATAGGAGAACCTATTACCTATCATGGTAATAGGAGAACATGCTCCAACCTCCCACCTTCCTGCTGCCCGTTGCTGGCTGTGACTCACGTTTTCGGGAGTATGCACCCAACCTAAATCAAGCCCATCAAAGCCCCAACCCAAGGGTTTTTAGCATGGGAACTGAAGGAGAGTCGGGCCTCTTTTGGCATCGATGTCAAACACAGGAACTGCTGTTGGCCTGTCCCCTGCCATGTGGAGGAAGCCAACGTGGGAAAGAAGGCTATGGACTCAGGAAGGAGGGCAGTTCCTACAAGTAGGAAGACGTTTGGGACAGAAATTCCCATGCATGTTTACCACAGTGGGAGTCAGAATAATTTCATGAAGAAGAGTGGGAATGAAAAGGTAACCACAGATGTTTGGACGCCAGGACACAGGCAAAATGCAGCAAGGGCTCATTTTTAGGCACAGATGTTTTAGGAAGATGAACTCCAGCAGTGATATTCAGAGTGGCACAGGAGAAAGGCCTGGAGACAGGAGCTCACCAGCTAAGAGGCCATCATTGCAGCTAGGCGGAGAGCCAGTCTGCTCACGTACAGAATATGTTTTCCTTGAAATGTCTCTTGAGTTCAGCACTTACTATCTTCTGCCCTAATCAGAGCCCTCGTCTTAGCACCCACCATGTGGGTTTTTTTTTTTACCTGTTTTGTTTACAGATCTACTTCCTGCTGCTGGGCGATAACCTTCACGAGGACCATTCATCTTTGTACGTGTCAATAGTAAAGGACACAGTAAAGGCAAATATAGCATAGTGTTAATGCATAAATCTCAGACTCAACCAGACTTTTGAATCCCATCTGTATCCAGTTTTTAATAACTGTGAGATCTTAGCCGAGAAATTTTGAGCCATAATCTCTTTATCTTAGCCTTAACCTTCATCAGGCTGCTGTGAAGAGTAAATTAGATTACACAATCAAAACCTAGGTGCCCGAACATAATAAGATGGAATCAAAGTTAAGTATTAGTATTATAGCTAATACAGTGTTTGGCACATAGTGGCTATTCAACAAATGGTAAATTGTTATCATCTTTATTATTAATAATGTTTTTTATTTGAGTGATATGCTAATAGAAGTCAGGGAGCCAGGGATGATAGTCTTCCCCGTGCAAGTAAATGGGGTCTTGGTGTAACACCAGGTGAAAACAGTTAGATCTTTGGACACACATAGAGTTAACAAGACTCAGCAAAGTTGTTTTTATTCCTTCAGTAGCAATTTCATTCACAGTGTTGCAAGTGGCTTCTTACATCATGAAATCATCAAGAAAATCCTTCCAAACACCTCTAATCCCATCAGCAGAGAGTTCTCTCAAAACTTCACTAATCCAGCAAAATATGAGTAGGTGTTTCAAGGTGGAAAATCAATAAAATATATAAGGAGGGAAAATGGACACGTTGAAAACATAGATAAAATCAATTTTGTTTTCCTTCCTTCTCTCCACCTTCAACACTGTATTGAGGGGGGATTAGTGGTTGGGAGCTGGTGGTTAGAAATAGGACAAGCAAACCATCAGAGTTTACAATGGCTCCCATTCCATGTGGTGGTCACCTACTCACCTGGTCACCCATCCCCATTTACTTACACCTCTAGCCCTAGATCTCCTTTCCTTTTTCCTATGTACACACTTTTCCTCCATCAAAGATGAGTAGGTGTTAATTAGAACAAAACAGTGGGAGCAGAAGTGGAGAAATGGAAGGGATGGAGAGGGGAAAAGCGTAAAGTGTCTTAGAATGACCAGCATGTGCAGGATCCAGTAGGTAAGAGAGAACATGATGCATGGAAATGACTGGATATAGAACGTGAAGGAGGAAAAAGACAAGAAATAGTGCAGGGGAAAGTTCAAGAATAGTCTTATAGGCCATGCCATGTTTGCATTTAAACCTATGGGCAATGGGAGAATTGTCAAAATCAGATGTGTGTAAATTAAATATTTAATGGTTGTATATAATAAATAAGTATGCAGTCATCAAAATGAAGTTTATGAAGAATTTTTAGTCATTTCAGAAAATTCAAATTATGTATCATTTGAAAAACAAAATCTGTATGAACTATATAAAGTTTATATATTAATAGCATTTAAAAAGACTGAAAGAAAAGTATATCAAATTATTAACAGTAGCTATTCTTGAGTGTTAAGATTGCAGATGGCTTCGTTTTCTTCCTTTTACTTTTCTATATTTTCACATTTTTTGCAATTAACCCACATTAAATCTGTAATAAGACATTTTTTAAAGCATGCTAGAAAATGTGTCATTTTTAGAAGAGGTGCAAAGTTACTCGGAAGAATAATTAAGCTAAGAATAAAAAAGAAAAGAAAAGAAGAAAACAAAAAGTATGTATAAAAAAGTAAAAAAAGAATAATTAAGCTGTAAGTTTCTTGTGCTACAACATTTGTGTCACAACATTTGTGTCTTATGATTTTACTTCTAGTTTCAGGTTCATTGGAATAGTAGATTCATAGGTATAGTAGATGAAGAAATAAAAATTGATGTGATTTCAAACAATCAGCTGGTGAAAAACCAAGTTTCTGGATCAAACAAACAATTTTTGAATGTCCCTAGGGACATAGAAATCACGACACCCATGACTGGTTTAAGCTAGTGTAGACTGCTGGGAATATTTCTTACAACATCATACTTTTTAAATAATTTGTTTATACTTCCCAGGTTTTGATATTCTGGTAGAAATGAATGAGAATGCATTTTGAAATGATCTGATCATTGAATACAAGCATTCTAGTTACAGAAATACAAATTACTCTTAATGTTTTTTCACCTCATGCTACCATCTTGTGCCAGCTTTTGAAATTTCATATATAAATTAGCTCAGAAACTGGGGAGCCAAATGGATACAGCAGAGGCAGTGAGCCGGGCACATTTGCATGTGGATTCTCTGTAGGGCTTGGGGGGAGCGCTGCCTTGCAGTTGCAGAGGCAAATTTATTTGCATAGTACAGATGGTTGCCTCAAGAACCATTTATCACACAAATTGCTAGGATAGTGTGCCATTCTCATTAACTTAGAACCAGATTAATTTCATCCAAGTTACAAATGGATAAAAAGTCAGTTCATTTCAGACTTTCAATAATACATCTCTATATATCTTAAACGATATCTTAAAATATAACTACTTAAACTTAGGAAGAATTATTCAATAAGGATGTGTGAATGATTGTAACCCAGTGTCTGCCTCCCTCTCTCAAGAGAGTACATGCGTCTAGCATCTTTAGGGGTTGGTACTACGTTGGCTCCTGAGTCAGTGCTCGCTGCAGCTGCTGCTTGGTCCTCTCGTCTCTTTCCTGTTCATTCCATATCTGAGTGTTTCTTAGAGCCCTAAACTCTCTTCTTATAAAGCTATTAATGTTACAGTCAAGAGAGTCTCAGTGGAGTTGTGCTCAGGTGGATTTGATCTGATGGAGATCACAGAAAGCTTCTTAAAGGAAGTTTCTCTTGAGCCAAGTCTGGGAACGTGCAAGGCAATAAGCTCGGTAAATGAAAATGCACCCTAGGGAGGGACAGCACGGTGGGCTTACCAGTTCAGGCAATGGGGGAATCCGGAGCTGAGAGGCAATACGTTGATACCCGGCACAGTGTACTCGCACTGCATTGTTTGTGTAGCTGGACCCAAGAGCTGAAGTAGGGACATGCAGGAGATGAACCTGGAGAAGCGACTAGATCTCGAAGGGACTAGTTCACGTAACGAGCTTGATTTTATATAATAGGCACTGTTTGCAGAATTGAGTGTGGTTGACAACTATTTCCCTTTACTTCATATTTTACTATTTTTTGCTGCCTGATTTGAACCCATCTCCATCCTCCCACCCATCCCTTCCCCTGCTTGGTCTTTCAGCTACTGGTGATCTAGCAGTTTAGTTCTGTCTCACTTAGTTGTTCTTGGGAGCGTTATTAAATGATTCTATACTCGTCTCACATTCTCCCACCTCCAAATCTCAACAACTGCCTGATTTGTTCTGTATTTCTAAAACCAAATTAATATGAGAAAAAGTTAGATAATTTAGATAATTCCCCTCTTCTCTATCCAAGCAGAGCTTTCCATGATAGACCATATCATGAGCTACTAGCCTGACCTTGGATTGGCTGCCCTTGGGCCAGACCCCAGCCCTGGTGGTAGCAGGAAGGGCAATTTGGATAAGGGTGCAGAAGTCACACGGGACAGAATGCACCCGCCAAAGGCTGTTCCTTCAGCAGGAATTCTAAACAGGGCCTTTTCCCTTTGACTGGGCCTTAGGTGGCATGGACAATGTCATTGGCATGAGATCGAGGGCCAGCTCCACCATCTGCTAGCCCTGAGTAAACAATCTAGTCTCTTTACAGCACCAGACCTTAAAACTTTAAACTGAGAATGAAAAATACATAGTTTGTAGAGTGATTGTGAGAATTAAAGATCATATATATAAAGTATGTGCTTCATATCCAGAACACAATCAATAGTGACACACATATCAAACTCTACATTTTTAATTTTTAAGAAGCACAGAATCTTTAATCCATTTTAAAATGGTGCTTTCCCTATCCATTGCCTCTATAGTTGAATGTCTTAAGTTTGTTCAAAGTTTCCATTTTATAATTAATGCTGCACTAAACATTATCATGAATATAGTCATATCTTTAGAATTATTTTAAGATAAATCCTTATGACATGCTTCACTAGGATATAAATATTTCCACAGATTTTAATGCATGTTGTCAACTAGGGATCCAAAATACATTACTAAGTCCTAAAAATGTGAAGAGTTTACCAGTTCTCTTGAAGACATATCTGAATTAAATATTATACTTGTTTTTTTCTTTTCTTAATAAATGTAAATGGGATCTTATTAATGTTTGGATTTGTGTTATTATGACTAACAATATTAGATTTTAAAATGTCTATTGATTTTCCTTTCATGTGGCTGAACTGCTATACATTATTGATGAGATTACAAAGTATATATATTATATGCATGTATGTATACATGTGCACACATATACACACATCTCACTAATGATACTCATCTCATTATAAAATTTTATGTGTAATTTCATATACTTATGGATTTTACACTCCATCATACTATTTGAAATTTCTGTTTTTATGTCAGAATCACATTTAAAATGCATTCTAACGTATGTACGGAATAGTTCCTTTTCCTTATTCTGTTCTACTTTTTGTTTTCAGATTATTTACTATCATCATTGCCTACCAATTTATTCAAAATTAATTCCAGAATTATTTTATTGAGTTCTATAAAACAATTATGTTAGGAATTTTGATCAATGTTGATTAATACAATCTATACATTTACTTAGAAAAACTGTTTAATTTCTCTACCAGTATAGAATGGATCTCTGAAATATACCTTTCTGTATCCCAGTACAATTTCATAATTATCTTATGAAATAAGATCATTGTAAATGTAAATCCTTACCTAATTCATAATGTATATTTTTACTTTATTAGAGTCTTTATTGTCACTACCAATTTTAAACTAATTTCTCAGATTATTTTTATTTAATAATAATGCCTTTTATTAAAAAATTTTAATCACAGATAATACATTTTTTAAGTATAGTTTTAAAAATAAATAAAGAGACTACAGGAAGGAAGGAAGGGAAAAGGGAGGAAGGGAGGAAGGAAGGAAACTTTAAACCAGAATCTACTGATTTTTAACATCTCAGTTTGAATCTATTCACATCTTTTTTTATTGTTATTATTTCAAAGTATTACAGTGGTACAAATGTTTTTGGTTATAAGGAATGCTTTTGTAATGCTTGCGTCAGGGTTGTAAGTGTACCCCTCACCCAGATAGTGTTCATTGTACCTGTTAGGTAGGTTTTTCCCCAGCTCCTCCTCTCCCCTCCCCCCCGCCCGATTGATTACTATTGAGTTGTACTTCCCTCTATGCACAGGTGTGCTCATCGGTTAGTTCCAATTTGATAGTAATACATGTGGTGTTTGTCTTTCCATTCTTTAGCTACTTCACTTAGGATAATGGTCTCCAGTTCCATCCAGATGGTTGCAAAAGGCACTAAGTCATCCTTCTTTGTGGCTGAGTAGTATTCCATGGTGTACATATACTACATTTTGTTAATCCACTCAAGAATTAATGGGTATTTGGGTTTATTTCACATCTTTGCGATTGTGAATTGTGCCGCAATGAACATTCTAGTGCAGGTGTCTTTTTGAAAAAATGACTTCCTTTCCTTTTCCCATCCAGTAGTGGGAATGCTGGATCAAATGGTAGGTCTACTTTTAGTTCTTTGAGGAATCTCCATACTGTTTTCTGTAGAGGTTGTACTAATTTGCAGTCCCACCAACAGTGTATAAGTGTTCCTTTCTCTCTGCACCCACACCAGCATCTATTATTTTTGGACTTTTTAATAAAAGCCATTTTGACTGGGGCAATTCGATAAGTCATTGTAGTTTTAATTTGCATTTCCCTGATAGTGACTTTTTTCATTCAAAAACATTCATTCTAACATTTCATTCAAAAACATTTTTCATATGTTTATTGGCCATTTGTCTATCTTCTTTCAAAAAGTTTCTGTTCATGTCTTTTGCCCACTTCTTAATGGGGTCGTTTGATTTTATCTTGCTGATTTGCTTGAGTTCTTTGTAGATTCTGGTTATAAGCCCTTTATTGGATGTATGGCTTGTGAATATTTTCTCCCAGTCTGTAGGTTGTCTATTGGCACTGCCGATTATTTCCTTGGCTGTGCAGAAGCTTAATTCAATCAAGTCCCATTTATTTATTTTTATTGTTGCTGTGATTGCCATTGGGGTCTTCTTCATAAATTTTTTGCCTAGGCCAATACCTAGAAAGAGTTCACATCTTTTTTAATGCTATTTATATATTTTTTCTTTAAATAAAAATATTATTATCTTGTATACACACACACACACACACACACACACACACACACACACCCTTCTGGGATTTTTCTGAATTTCATTATCTACAAATAATAATACTTTTTGTATTTCTTTCAAGAAATAATGTCTTATGACATTTTCTTTCTTTATTGCATTATAACTCTTAAAGCAATGTAATAAAAACAGTAACAGAGAAATGAGTATACAATCTCATTTCTACTTTGCTCCTGGGGGAAGACACACTTCTATAATCCTTCACCACGCTGGGCCTAGACTAGTCAACTAGTGTTTAATCTCCTTTTTGATAGTTCAGGAGATTCGTTGGTACATGTTTTATCAAAGAAAGGGGTGTGCTATTAAAGGGAGATGTGTATCTGTGCATACATGGGGTGATCCAATTTCTCTGCCTAAAACTGAATGGTCTGTTCTAAGGAATTGACAAAGAGGAACAGGTCTCACAAAGGCCTCCTGGTTTGTGCTGAATTCTCCAACAGACCTGTATATTCTAATTTATGCTACATACTTGTCTACTATTATTAATGAAGGAGTATTTGTTTCCTGCAGCTTCCTAGTCCCAAATGCTTACCATATTGATGCCTCCCTGGTACCAAGCATTAATATGTCCAGAAATTAGCATATGGGAATACAGTGTTGTGTGCAAAACTGCTTCTAGCCCATGTGATAGCTTTGTGTGGATTAGAAAATTCCCCATGACTCGAAGACACTTGAATACCCCTTGCTAGAATATTTAAATAAATATAAATCTATGATGAATATAATATAAATGGTGTTCCCTAAAGTTGTTCAGTGCACAACCTGCAAACTGTGCATGGTGGCCTGGGTGGGAGTGGATATTCAGATCCATGGCCATGCTGCAGTGAGTTCACTGACAGGCAGGAGAGTGGCAGCTGACCTGATAGTCTAGTGGTAGCTGGAATCCACAGGCAGAGCTCCACAGGCTTCTGTTGCAATCACAAATGACATTAGATTGTGAAAAAAATGGATTCATTTTGAAGCCAGAAAAGGGTTGCCTGAGACCTCAAACTGAGCAAACAGAGTTCTAGTCTTAGGCAGATAACTCTTTCCTGGGGTAGAGGTGGATATCTTGGGGATTTTAAATTGCAGAGGCAGCTGCAGTTTTTGTAAATGTCAGTCCCATATGGAGAGGACAAGGCTATTGCTAGAGCCAGGAAGGCTCATTTCAAAATAGGCTTTTGTAAAATACAGGAAGAGGGCATGGGGTAGTATGTACAATTTTGGAAATGCTAAGTATGGAAATGAATATACACACACACATACTGCATGTATATAGATATTTACATATTTACATCTTTCCCTCCTCCTTATTCTATTTCCCAGCTAGAGCTAAGGGACTGGGGAATTTAAAGTGTTGTCCTGAAATAGCAGAGAGAAAGAAGTGAACAAAGACTTTTCATCTTTGAAAAGGTAAATAGGGCTAGAGGAATTAAAAAGAAAATTGGGAAAGCAGTGAGGAAGATATGGCAAAGGTCATTGTTCCTCATGGAGACCTTGAAGACATATTAGGAAATGCCAACAACTGTGGGATAGAATGAAAGGAACCTTGGGACTTATATAACCAGTAACATGGTGAACTAAATAATCTGAACCTTCCTTCAATACAAACATCTGGAAATACTATATAAAATATGACAGTCAGATTTATGAAAGTATGAATGACCTTACAAGAAGATAAAAGAAATCTCATCACTCAAAAATAAAAAGGAGCTGGAAATCAGAACAGAAAGCAACAATAAAACTTTCACTGCCTTTATGTATTTGGCAACCTACAAGTGGTTATTTTAATGGCTCCTAGAACACAGAAGATGAACCTGCCACAGCAAGCTAGGATCCCTGGAGAGCAATATCCATGGTGAAGAAGGATCAACTAGAAAACCTTGCATAGGAGCAAAGGAAAACCATAAGGGAACTTTCCTGTCTTGGCCTGGGCTATGAGTGGAAGAAAAGGAACCTTTGAGAATTTGTAATCACGAGTCTATCCAAAGTGGCTCTGAGGTTTGAATTTTACATTAACTCCATGACCTAGGAAACCACAAGGTGATACTTTTTAAAAACATAATTCATAGTTGAGACATGCAGGGCAGGATAACAACAAGGAAGAATAAGAAATCAAAGATATAATGATTAAGAATTTTGCAAAATTGATGGAAGGCACACATCCTCAGAAACAGGAAAAGAAATCATGAGTAAAAAGAAATTCACACTTATAAAGTAGTAATGAAACTGCATAACTGCTTAAAGATGACGAGGTTATCTTAAAAGCAGGCAGAGAGCAAAGACAGATTAGCCACAAAGGAATGGCAATTGACTGACAACCAACTCTTAACAGGAAAGATAGAAGCCAGAAAACAGTGGAAAACAAAATGCTGAGCAAAAAGGAAATGCTAACTTAAAATATTATGCCTAGAAAAAAATTTCAATAGTGAAATTTAATAATAAGACAATTTTAGACAAACAAAAACAAAGAATTTACCAGCAACAGATCTTTACAAAAGGAACTGCCCAAAATTGTATTTTAGGAAAAAGACCTTTTCCCATATTAAAGGTCTCAGATACAAGAAATAATGGTCAATGAAGAAAATAGTTGACCATTTTATATTCATGTGGATGAATACAAAAAAAATTTCCTGCTTAGAATAAGAACTACAATGCCTCATATGGAAACAAAGGATGAACTTTCTGGACTACCATGACAAGTAAGATAGTAGGTGGGTGTGATCTAAGTTAAAGTATTCTAGTCTCCTGGTATTATTGGGGAAAGCAGAGATCTTGATTAGCTTTAAACATTATATTGAGTATGGATGTTAAAAATGTGAGTGAAACCACTAAAATAGTGGAAGTAGAATATATAACTTTCAAACTAATAAGAGGAAAAACAGGGGGTAAAAATCACAATAATTCCAAAAGAAGAAAAAGAAAAACAATGAAGTATAGAAAAAGAATAAATAGCACAAACATTTTGTAGAAATCAGTCAAAAAACCTTTAATCACAATACATATAAATGAATGAAACTTACTGGTTAAAAGACAGTTTGTCAGATTGAGTGTTTTTTTTTAATTTATTTCAAAGTATTACAGGAGTACAAATCTTTTGGTTACATGGATTGCTTTTATAACATCTGAGTCATGGTTATAAGTATGCCTGACACCCAGATAGTGTTCATTGTACCCATTAGGTAGGTTTTCACCCATCCCGTCCTCCCCTTTCCCTCCTGCTTGCTTTCCATTGAGTTTTACTTCCCTCTATGCACATGTGGGCTCATCAATTAGTTCCAGTTTAATAGTGAGTACATGTAGTATTTGTTTTTCCATTCTGTAGATACTTAGGATAATGCCCTTCAGTTCCATCCAGATTGTTGCAAAAGGCACTAAGTCATCCTTCTTCGTGGCTGAGTAGTATTCCATGGTATACATATACCACATTTTGTTAATCCACTCAAGAATTAATGGGTATTTGGGTTGATTCCACATCTTTGCAATTGTGAGTTGTGCTGCAATAAACATTCTAGTGCAGGTGTCTTTTTGAAAAAATGACTTCTTTTTTTTTGGGTAAATACCCAGTAGTAGGATTGCTGGATCAAATGGTAGGTTGACTTTTAGCTCTCTGAGGGGTCTCCACTGTTTTCCATAGAGGTTGTACTAATTTGCAGTCCCACCAACAGTGTATAAGTGTTCCTTTCTCTCTGCATCCACACCAGCATCTATTGTTTTTAAAGTCCAACTTTACATTATTTATAAGACATAACCTAAAACATAAGGACAGGCAGACATTAAAATAAAAATTAGGGAAAAAATATACTAGGTAAGTGCTAACCAAAAGAAAGCTGATAAAGCTACAGTGAATTCCAACAGGATAGCTTTAAAGGAGAAGCATAAAGTTACTACTAAGTTATAATAAACTTTTCATTTCACCAAAAAGATACAAATATTCTGAACTTGGATGCACTTGACAGCATAACCTCAAAATATAGAAAGCAAAAGTGGACAGAATATAAGGAAAAATTGCAAATCTATTATCATATTTGAGATTTTAAGTTATTAGTACCTCTCTCAGTAGTTGGAAAATTAAACCAATAAAAGATTAGAAAGAGAAGATTTGAACAACACAATTTACAAACTTTAGCTTGTTTAATAAATGAAAATCTGTGCACATTCTTTTAAGTGCATGTGGAACATTGTGCCATTTGACCGTGTACCAGGCCAAAAGCAACTACCCCCAAATTGTAAAGAATCTATATCATACAAAGCACATTCTCTGACCACAATACAATTATATTAAAAGTCAATAGTTTTTTTCTTTTCCAGAATATCACGGGGGTGCAAATGCTTTTGTCACATACATTGCCCTTGCACCTTTGACCCAAGTCAAAGCTACAAAAAGTCAGTAGTTTTTAAAAAGCTAAAAGTGATACAGAATTTCTTACGTTTGCAAATTTAAAAGCACGACAATAGTAATTAACCTTTACTGAGTGCTTCTTATGTTCTAGGCATTATTCTAAGCACTTTACGTTTATTAATTGCTTAATCTTCACAACAGCCTTATGAGATGGGTACAATTACAATCCTCATTTTAAAAATGAGGAAAGCGAGGAACAGAGTTGAAGTAATTTGCATAAAGTCACACTGCTAATACACATCAAAGACAGGAATGAGCTCAGGCGAGCTGGGGTGAAAGCCTGTGCTCTTTCTTTTTTTGTTGTTATTTTAATTTTTTAAAAAACTTTCTGTAACAGGATTTTCAGTACCCACCAAACCATTTTGGATTTTTGCTCTTCCCTCTTCATACACCAGGTGTATTATTAAAAGTGTGCTTTCTTTTTAACCTTACATTAGGGTCACAGAGTAAAATTCCCCAACTGATATCCACTTATTCCAGCCAAGTACCACAAAGAAGTTTCTACCAAAATGACCCTTGGTTTAAATCAATTCAGACACTCTGTACACAATTATTTGAGTCTCTTCTCATTTTTAATTTTATTTTGTAAAAAAGACAGATTTAGGATATGGTAAGAAATTACTAAGTTACATTTTTTTCAATCTGTCAATTGCTACAGTAATGGAAAGCCTGTGCTCTTAACTGTTACGGTACAGCTGCCTCCACTCTTCAAATAATTCACCGGTCCAAGAAATTATCATAAGGGAAATCAGAATCTACTGTAAGCGGCGTGATGTTGAAAATACTTGTCAAATTTGTGGAATGTATTTCAAATTGTACTCAACAGGAAATATATAGTCTAAATACTTGTCACAGCAAAGGAAAAATGGCATGATAATAGTGACGGTCATTGATACCTGCTAGATGTCAAACTTAAGTAGTTTGAAAAAGAATAAAAGGTAAAACAAAACTGTAGAAGAATTTTTTAAAAATTGCAACAGTTAACAAAACAAAATGTTGATAAAATATAAAGAAAACAGAGGTATAAGCTGGTTGTTCAGAAAGAATAGTAAAATAAGACAAAATAAAATTCCTGACAGACTTATAAAGATAGGGAAAATTTTTTAAATTTTGGAATAAAAAGGGGGACATAAGAAATCCAGCAGGTATTTTAAAAATAAAAGATATTTTGAACAACTTTCTTCCATCAAATTTGAAAACTGAAGACAAAATAGGCAATTTTCTGAAAATACAAGTGTTATTTACTAAAACTGACTCAAGGAAAAATAAGAAACTCAATGTATCTAAAACCATAAAATAAATTGAATCAGGAGTTTAAAATCTACAATCAATAGAGTAGATAAATAGATGATAGATACATAGATTGAAAAACAACCAATTTATATAAGCTTCTGAATCACAGGGTTAGTTTCTAGATTAAGCATCAGGATATACTGAACTTCTAAAACCTGACAGAAGACTGGCTTTATTAAAATTTGAAAAAGTCTGCAATTGTATTATAATGGTAATTCACATGTATAGGTCTTATTTTATCAGCATAAACAAACTTTTTTCTAGCATTCAAACACCAACTTCAGTTGAATACTGAATATTAACCTTTACAGAAGTATTCTGGAGGATTACTATATTCCATCTCACAAGTAGAGAAAATTCTAAAGTATGACAAAGTTGGTAACATTCTCATAATTTTCATCTGCTAGGTCCTAATGAGAGATGAAGAATACCCACGGTTTTGTCAAAAATATTTTGTTTTGCCTGCTGAAATACAGTCCTCTAAACTGTCTGAAATTTATCTGCAGGGCCTGGTAAGGCCAACTGATGACTCAAACACGACACAATGATAAATAAAGAGCTCAAGGGGCAGACGCACAAATCAGTGGATGAGTTAAAACGCTAGCCATCCAACACCAGCTATGTTTACGTCAAAGGAAGCTAAACTCTCATGCCACAAGAAAAAAACGAATGTAATATCTGACGCCACCTTCAAACTTTAGTCACTCACCATGCCAGAGAAAAAGCCTTTTTAACAACACAGACTGAAATTAAATAAGGCAGATAAAGACAATCACAAGAAATACCACTAGACTCAAGCGTGGCATGATGGCTCTGTGGTGCACCTCTTACCTTGGTGCGCTAGGCATGTGCTTAGTTTGCTTAACAGTTAATCTAATCCCTTAACCTAGACTAATGTTTTATGCTATGCATATTATATTCTACCATCCTTAATATGAGAGATTATAAAATCCGATCCCTTTCGTGTATATTCTAGGCTCTGTAATATGTTTATAACTTTATAATTAAAATATCCATGAAATTCCACAGAAGAGTACTCAAGATCTAGTTTAGATATTGTGGAATTTATGTCCTGAAAGTTTTTCTTACTGTTCTATTGCAATATGTATCAGTTAGGATGCTTTTCACCTGAAAGTAATAGATGATCCAAGTGAGCCTCTGAACCAACCCCATTTGGCTTAATAGAAAATTGACCAGCTAGTATTTACACAGAGTCCAGAGATAGGACAGGCTCTAGGGTTGCCTGGTTCAGAGGCTCGCTCAGGTCATCAAGAACCTAGGTTCTTTCTATCACTTTGCTCTGTAACCACTTGGCCTATATCATTTCAGACCTGTTCCCCTCTTGGTCGTAGGACAACTGCCAGTTACAGTAAGGCCTGCTTGCTTCCTTATTCACATCCAGCAAAGAGAAATCGCCTCTCCCCAAGCCATCAGACAGAATGTCTATCTTCAGTCTTTTGAGGCCAGTTTGCATCCTGTAGCAAACAACGGCAGGGCTGGGTCCTTGAGTATTAACCTTTACAGAAGTATTATGAAGGATTACTATATTCGATCTCATATGTAGAGAAAATTCTAGAGTATAATAAGTTTGTAACATCGCTAACCAAGGCCCATCAAGTGAGCTGATGTCTGTTCCTCAAAGCTCCCTGCTATGACACAGTAGGAAGGAGGAATCAGCTATCCACTACAAAAGATTTGCTCAAAAACACTCATGTTTTTGCTGAAGTGACACTTAACTGCACATTTATTTTGAAGTTCACTAAAATAAAAGAAATTATAGTGTTTCTTCCAGTCAGTGTCTAAAGTAGATCTCCGCAAAGGTTTTGTGCCATCTAGGATTGCTGTTAGATTTCAGGCAAATTTATAAAGTATCAAGATTCAAATATAATAAGAAGTATTTATAACCTAATTGGGAAAAAAAGTCAGTTGTCAGATAAATCATTTTAAATTAAACATAGTGGCTAAATACTAATGGCAACACATATGTCCAAAGACATGTATAGAGAGATTCTTTCAATCCAGGGAAGACCAGCACAGCTATGGTGCATAAACACTCAAACATAAAATCCATTAGGGGGCATCAAAGTTATCTGTAGAAAATTTATCAATCAATGTGATTCCATCTACATATATAGAATACATGCATCCTTTTCTCTCTTTAAAATTTATGTGAAGAAGTAATACATGCACATTGCAACAAAATTTAACCAGCATCAATAAATAGTTTTTTTTAAGTCTCTTTCTCACTCAGTTTCCCCTGAATCCTCCTTCCTAAAGGCTCAAGATTATCAACTTTCTTCTGTGTCCGTGTCCTTCCCCAAGTAGTCTATATATGTGTCTATCTATGGAAAAAACAGATACATCCTTTATAAAAATACAAATGGGAACACACGCTACATCCAGGTCAACACCTTGCTCATTTTCATCTAACAATACACTGTGTTCATACATACAGAGTGGCCTGAACCTTGCGAAGCTGCATGAATATATCTCATGACCTTGAACTAGAGGGGAAGACAGAACTTGAGCTTAGAGGAGGGCTGGGGTAGGAAGGAGCTGTCCATTGCTCAGGCATGGAAGACGCAATGAAGAAGAGTTCTGAAGGAAAGTGCCCCAGCATCTGAAGCGAGGGAAAAATAAAACTGCCAACAAGAGGTTAACGCCATGGGGATAAGGAAGGCTGGGGCCTCACAATTTGCCTGCAGTTGACTTTTAATCTTTCAGCAAGTTACAGAGAAACTGAAGAACTTTACCATGCTCCCCAAAACAAAGAGGTCTTCACTTGATTAATGAAGATTTGTTCTATTTGTATATATGGTTTATGAATGGGCTATTTTTGAATAAAAGCCTTTGATCCTAGTGCATTCCTTTGTTGGGCTTATTTCTGCAGTTGAGATTCTCTGCTTCACCACTAGATGGACCTATTTGATATTTTGTCTTCCAAGAAAGAGAACAGTGTTACATTCAGTGAGGTCTCTTCTGACAAAGATTTAGAACATTTGCCCTAAAACAAGATTTGTAGTTTTTTAAAAATAACAAATAAAATTACTTACACAAAATAATGAATAAAAGGTACTTACATACTTAAATAGTGTTAATAAAAATGGGCCAGGCGTGGTGGCTCACGCCTATAATCCTAGCGCTTTGGAAAGCAGAGACAGGAGGGTCACTTGAGGGTGAGAGTTTGAGACCAGCCCGAGCAAGAGGGAAACCCCGTCTCTACAAAAAATAGAAAAATTGACTGGGCATGGTGGCTCATGCCTGTAATCCCAGCACTTTCGGAGGCTGAGCTGGGAGGATCACTTCAGCCCCAGAGTTTGAGATCAGCCTGGACAACATAGCGAGACTCATCTCTATGAAAAACAAAAAGAATTAGCTAGGTGCAGTGGCATGTGCCTGTACTCCTAGCTGCTTGGGAGGCTGAGGTAGGAGGATTGCTTGAGCCCAGGAGTTTGAGGCTTTAGTGAGCTGTGTTTGTACCACTGCACTCCTGGGTGCCAGAGGGACACCCTGTCTCAAAAAACAAAATAAAATAAAACAAAAAATTGTGAATATATCTTTCTGTGGTGGAAATTCTCTAGAAACAATGTTTTGCTTTTGTTGTTAGTCTCCTTGCTATTATCTCTTTAATTAGCCACAAGGAGTTCTCTACTTCTCTTATCTAGAGATCATTTCACCTACTGCTCTGTTTGGCTAAGAGTCTTTGTCACTGTCGTCAGCAATGGTGAAGCAAGTACCCTTTCTCTGGGACAGGGAAATCCATGGTCAGTCATCTTCTCTGATGATGAATATGTTGAGAAGCCTGCTGGCAAAGCTATTGCCGTTGACATCTTTCATATGAGCCACATTAAAAGTGTCAGTTTGCCTCTCTCTGTGCTGGTGATCACACCAATCTGTCCCAGGTTAGCACTTTCAGTCAACACGCACCCGTTACCAGAACTTGATGAAATGGCTGATTGACTTGGCCGAGCACCAGATCAATCTGGAAGATCTCGATCTGGGTGGTGCCCACAAAGATCTTTCGTATTTCTCAGAACTTATTTTTGGCCTCCTCAGGCATAATTTAATGAAAAGGAAGGTGACCCTGGGGTCACAAATCAGATGGAAATTCTCACTGGTCTTGTCATGCTGATGACACACACAAAACCAGTAGGGTAGCTTATAGCAGCGTGGAACCTGCCACCAATCTTAACAAACCCACTCTGTGCAGCTCAGCTTTACCTCCTCTTCTGTAAGAACACACTCAAGCCTGTTTCTTAGAGAAGTGATGAGGGGAAGCACCTTGCTGGGGCCAGTGGATGTACTAATGGCAAACACACAGTCACACAGAGTCATTTTCTGCAGCACCCAATGCTTTGGAGTACTACGTACTTTAAGACCATGAGTCATGGCTGTTCTAGGTACACAAAGAGCTGAAATCAATGGTTTAAATGAATTCTACAGGGAAGATTTGCTTAGCCTCTGCTAGGCATATAAAGGCAATACCAGCCTGAGGCTACTTTAAAATGAAATATTGGTGTGTTGGTATTCAGATCATGTAGGTAGCATGAATGTTGTCATCAAACCAACATGAATGTGGGCGTGTCGTTTAAGATTACCCAAGGAAATTCTTTCTTTCTTTTTTTCGCCCCTATTTATCCTGGAGCCAAGCCCAAACAGATAAGTCTGCCTTTGAGTGGTTAGTTTCTACATCAACCCTTTCTAGAGTTCTGGCTTAGGCTGGAATCTTGGATTCTACTTCCCACCCTTCTTGGGGTCCAGATTTTTTCTCCTATCTGTTAGAGGCCATCAAAACCCAAGTTCTGGGCCTTCCAATTCTGAGTCACAAGAAACTGTTGCTCCTACCTTGACAACAATAAACCAGATAAGCTCCAAAATCATAGTTTTTAAAACCCACCGGAGACCTGAGGACAGAAACCTAATTAAACTGTATAAAATCTAGAACTAAAAATCTAGAAAGCAAAGAGCCCTTCTTTTCAAAGAAGAGACCTGTATCTATTTTTATCCTAGCAGAACAGCTGAAAGAGGAAGGAATATATCATAATAGATGAATTAGCATGATGAATTAGAATCCCAAGAAGTTCTAACCACAGAAAGAGTCGGTGTGTACCTGCCAGCTACTGTCCACAGGCCTTCACCAAGGGAACATAGATACTACACTGAAGACTGGAAGCGGAAGAGCTTAGAAAGATCTAATAATATAAAGTGCTCAGAACTTTCCCAAGTTAAGACATTGGCTCAATGAAGGGTAGGAACAGTGCAGAGAGAAGGGAGAAATCTTTCTGAGGCACTATGGGGCTTTCATTGAATACAAGGCAGCAATTGTACCTGTTCATACCAGATGAACAGATAAACACACAAACACACAATGGAATATTATTCAGCCTTAAAAAGGAATGAAATTCTGATACATGCTACATAACATAGACGAATCTTAAAAACATCATGCTAAGTGAAATAATCCAAACACAAAAGGACAAAAATTGAATGATTCCACCTATATGAGGCACCTAAAATAGCAAATTCATAGAGACGGAAGTAAAACGGAGGTTATCAGAGTCTGGAAGCATGGGAGAATGGGTAGTTACTGTTTAACGAGCACGGAGTTTCCATCCCGGATGACAAAATGGTTCTGTAAATGGATAGGTGTGGGTGATGGCTGCACAACATTGTGACAATACAGAGATCTAATTACCATTCACATTTTTTTAACCTAAATTCCTTTCTTGCATGCACCAGCATACATAAACACATTCCCTTTATCACTCCTTCCTTCCTTCTCTCTCCCTCCTAATCTCTCTCTCTGTTTCTCTCCTCTAATGAACTATCTACACTAACCAATTAACTCTTCTTGCCTTTCAGGCATTCCTCAACACACTCTCATCTCACTTCTGCCGTTGTACTCACCTTCCTCTTTAGCCATTGATAACTCACTTTTCAGGCCTTATATTTTTTTTTTTTTTTTTTTTTTTGAGACAGAGTCTCACTTTGTTGCCCGGGCTAGAGTGAGTGCCGTGGCGTCAGCCTAGCTCACAGCAACCTCAAACTCCTGGGCTTAAGCGATCCTACTGCCTCAGCCTCCCGAGTAGCTGGGACTACAGGCATGAGCCACCATGCCCGGCTAATTTTTTTGTATATATATTTTTAGTTGGCCAGATAATTTCTTTCTATTTTTGGTAGAGACGGGGTCTCACTCTTGCTCAGGCTGGTCTCGAACTCCTGACCTCGAGCGATCCACCCGCCTCGGCCTCCCAGAGCTAGGATTACAGGCGTGAGCCACCGCGCCCGGCCCAGGCCTTATATTAATTTACTTCATCGCACTTGGCATTGTTGATCACGGCTTCATTGTTTAAACACTGTCCAGCCTTGCTTTAAGTAAAACCACACTGTCCTGGCCTTCCTACCTCTGATTTCTCCTTCCAAGTCTCCTTCACTGGATCCTTTTCCTCAGCTCAACCCTTAGATTTCCAAACCTCCTAAATTTCTATTAAAAAATATCTTTTCTTTTTCCTCTAGGTGCTCTCCTGAAACATTCCATCTACTTTTTTGTTTTTAGCTATCAATTTTATCAGAACTCATAAACAGTTGGCTATGGGCCAAATGCAGTACCCAGAAAAAAGGACATTTTGTTTGTTTTTAATTTAATGCCTTAAATAGTGTTTGTTTTTAATTTAATGCCTTAAATAGGATTTGCAATTTCTACTTTGTCACAGTCTCTACCACTCCATATATGTTTATGGTCCATAAATTTGCATGTCTGGTCCTGATACCATCTTCTTTCAGCCTTAGACCTATAAATCCAATCGCTTAGTAGATTTTTTGACCTGGATGCCTTTAAGAAGATGCCCAGAGTTAAGCTCATTATCCTCCCTGACAAACCTGCTCTTCCTGCTATTGTCCCTTTGTAGAGTGAGGACCTCACTATTAATCCAAGCAACCAAACCTAAATGTTGGAGTCATTCTTGACTCTAGATATAAAATGGAAAAGGAAGAATAATAAATTACTCAATCTTGTCAAACATATTAATATATCTGCAATAACTACTGACATAGATCCATCCATATCTGAAATGCTCTTGTGTCTGATAATTTATTATTCAAAAACTTGTTCAGGTGTAACCTCCTTGTTGCATTTTATCTGAGATCTTCCTCCCTATAGGATTATCATTCACCCCACGTAACACCTCTGTACTTTGGATATATTTTTGTTATTACATGTATCACATGTACCATATGGTTCAAATTTTTCACAAATTTTATGTTGAGGTATAATGCACTTATCATAAAATTAACCTTTTTAAAGTACACACTTCAGTAGTTTTCAGTTTATTCACAGAGTTATGCAACCATTACCACTACCTAATTTCAGAACACTTTATCACCCCCAAAAGAGACCCCATACACATTGGCAAAACTTCTCTAACCTCCCTTCCCTCCATCCCTTCGCAAACACTGTCTACTTTGTTTCTATAGGTTTTCCTATTCTGGGCATTTCATATAAACGGAATCCTATGATATGTGGCCTTTTATGCCTAGCTTCATAATGTTTTCAGAATTCATCTATATTGTAGAATGGATGCATACTTTATTCCTTTATTACTCAAATAATATTCCACTATATGGATGGATATCCCTCAGTTTGTTTATCCAGTCATCAGTAGATGGACATTTGAGTTGCTTCTACTTTTTGGATATTATAAATAATGTTGTTGTGAACATTGATGTACAAGTTTGTGTGTGGAGCTGTATTTTTAATTCTCTTAGACACATCCTAGGAGTAAAATTACAGGGTAACGTAGTAATTCTGTGTTTACCATTTTAAGAAACTGCCACTATGTTCCAAAGCAGATATACTATTTTACATCCCCATCAGCAGTGTATGAGAGTTCCAATTTTTCCACATCCTTGTCAATACTTGCTGCTATGTCTTTTTCATTATAGCCCACCTAGTGGGTATGATGCAGTATCTTATTGTGCTTTTGTTTAGCATTTCTCTGATGACTCAGGTGAAGCATCTTTTTGTGTGCTTTTGTCTTATGCATATCTTCTTTAAAGAAATGTTGATTCAAATCATTTGCCTATTTTAAAAAATGGATTATTTTTCCTTTTTTATTGAGTTGTAAGACTCTTTGTATATTCTTGATATAAAACCCTTATCAGATATATAATTTTCACATATTTCCTCCCATTCTATGGGTTATCTTTTCACCTTCTTGATGGTGCTCCCTGAATATTGATGGAGCCAAATTTATCTATTTTTTTTCCTTATGATGCTTGTGCTTTTGGTGTCACATCCAAGACACTATTGCCTAATCCAAAATAACAAAGATTTATGCCTATGTTTTCTTCTAAAATTTGTACAGTTTTAGCTCTTACATTTAGGTCTATTATCCATTTCAAGTTAATTTTTATATCTGCTATGAGAAAGGAGTCTAACTTCATTTATTTGCATGAGGATATCAAGTTGTTCTAGCACCACTTGTTTAAAAGACTATTTTTTCCTAATTGAATTAATTGCCTTGGCACACTTACTGAAAATCAATTGACCATAAATGTGTAAGTTTATTTTTGGACACTCAATTCTATTCTATTGATCCAAATATCTGTCTTTATGTCTAACAAGACCACGCGGTCTTGATTATTGTAGCTTTATAGTAAATGCTGAAATTTGAAAGAGCAAGGTCTTCAACTTCATTTTTTTAAAGTTTGTTTTGGCTACTCTGGGGTCCCTTGCTTTTCCATGTAAATTTTAGCTTCAGCTTGTCAATTTCTGCAAAACATTCAGCTAGAATATATCAATATTGCATTGAATCTATAGATCAATTTGTTGTATACTGCCATATTAAGTCTTCCAATCCAAGAACAGAGATTTTTCCATTTATTTAAGTCTTCTTGAATTTTTCTCAATGATGTTTTATAGTTTTAAGTGTGCAAATCTTGCACTTTTTCTGTTAAATTTATTCCTAAGTATTTTATTGTTTTGATGCCATTATAAATGAAATTGTTTTCTGAATTCTATTTTTTTGGTTTGCTAGTATATAGAAATGCAATTGGGTTTTGAATATTGGTCTTGTATCCTGTAGCTTTGCTATACTTGTTTATTAGTTCTAATAGTATTTTTGTAGATTCCTTAGGCTTTTCTATTTACCAGACAATATTATCTGAATCTAAAGACAGCTTTAGTTCTTTCTTTTCAATTTAGACGCCTTTTATTTCTTCTTGCTTAATTATCCTGGCTAGAACCGCCAGTCTAATATTGAGTACAAGTGGCTAGAGCAAATATCCTTATCTTGTTTCTGATCTTAAAGTAAAAACATTCAGTCTTTCAAAATGAAGTGTGAAGTAAGCTGTGGGTTTTTCATAGATGCCTTTTATCGGGTTGAGGCAGTGTCCTTTTATTCCTCATGTGTTGATTATTTTTATCACGAAAAGGGTTTTGTTTTTTTTTTAATGCTTTCTCTTTTTCTATTGAGATGATTATGTGGTTTTTGTTCTTTTTTTCATATAAAAAAGGCACATTTCATTTATTATCAGATTTATACCAATCTTGTATTCTTGGAATAAACCCCACCTGGTCATGATCTTTTTATATGTTGTTGAATTTAATTTACTGCTATTTTGTTGAGGATTTTTGCTTTCATATTCATAAGGGATATTGCTCTGTAGTTTTATTTTCTTGTGATGTCTTTGTCTGTTTTGGCAACAGGATAACATCAGCCTAAAAAAAATGAGTTGTGAAGTGTTCTCTTCTCTTCTACTTTTCTGGAAGAGTTTGTGAATAATTGGTGTTAATTCTTTAAAATTTGAAAAAATTCAGCAGTGAAGTCATCTGTCCTGGTCTTTTTTTCTTTTTTTTTTTTAGAAGTTTTAAAATTACTAGTTCAGTCTCTTTATTTGTTATAGCTCTATTCAGATTTTCTATTTCTTGAAGATTCAGTTTTAATAGTTTTTATATTTCCAGGAATTTGTCCATTTCATCTAGGTTATCAAGTTTGTACAATTATTGAGAATATTTCTTTGTAATCCACTCTATTTCAGTAAGGTTGGTGGTAATGTCCCCTCTTTCATTCCTGATTTCAGTAGTTTGAGTTGTCTATCTTTTTTTCCTTAATTTTTCTAGCTAAAGTTTTCTCAATTTGTTGAACTTTTCAAAGACCCAACTTTTGGTTTCAGTGATTTTCTCTATTATTTTTCCATTCTCTATTTCACATATTTCTGCTCTAATCTTGGTTATTTCTTCCCTTTTGCTTGTCTTTGGATGAGTTTGCTCATCTTTTTTTAGTTTAAGGTGGAAGACAAAGTTATTGATACAAGATCTTTCTTCTTTTATAATATAGACATTTATAGCTATAATTTTTCTCAAAGTACTGCTTTAGCTTGATCCCATTAAGTTTTGGTATGCTGTGGGGTTTTCCCCCCACGTATCTCAAGGTATTTTATAATTTATTTTTTGATTTCTTCCTTAACTTGCTTGTTATTTAGGAGTGTGTTAATTTTCACATATTTGTAAGTTTCCCAAATTTCCTTCTGTTGTTGATGTCTAATTTCATTCCATTGTAGTAGAACACACTTTATATGATTTAAATCTTTTAAAATTTATTTAGGATTGTTGTATGGCCTATCCTATGGTCTAGGCTGGAAAACACTCATATGCATTTGAGAATAATGTATATTCTGCCATATTTTGTGGAATGATATATCTGTTAGGTCTGTTTGTTTATAGTGTTGTCTTCTATTTCCTTGTTTATCTTCTGCTTAGTTGTTC
Organism: Lemur catta; assembly: GCF_020740605.2. Classification (NCBI taxonomy): domain Eukaryota; kingdom Metazoa; phylum Chordata; class Mammalia; order Primates; family Lemuridae; genus Lemur; species Lemur catta. Next base: position 19,340,242 of record NC_059134.1, on the reverse strand, counting down.
TAACTATTATTGAAAGTAAGATAGTGAAATCTCCAACTATTATTGTTGAATTGTCTGTTTCTCTCTTCAATTGCCAGTTTTTGTTTCATGTGTGCTGGAGCTCTGTTAGATGCATATATGTTTACAGTTGTTATGTCTTTCAAGGGACTGACTTTTTTCATTATAAATTGTCCTTCTTTGTTCTTTTTTTAGACAGCATATAGTTGTGCCATGTTTGAAAAAATACATTCTTTTAATTTCTGTCTTTGAATAGAGTGTTTAATCCATTTACATTTAATGTAATTACTAATAAGACAGGATTTACGCCTGTCATTTTGCTATTTATTTTCTATATGTCTTATGCCTTTTTGTTCCTTCATTTTTCCATTACTATATTATTTTGTATTAAATAGATATTTCATAGTATGCCATTTTATCATTTATTTCATTTTTACTTTTTTTGGATGGCACTGGGAATCATAATTAGCATCTTAATTTATAAACATCAAGTTCAGATTAATGCCAAATTAATTTCAATAGTATAAAAAACTTTGCTCCAATATAGCTCTCTTCCTTACTCCTCCCTTTGTGCTCTTCTTATAATATAAATGACATCTTTATACAGCAACTGCTCACTGACAGATTTGTAACTTTTGGCTTTTTGCAATTGTCTTTTAAATTATGCAGGAGGAAAAAGGAGTTACAACAAAAAATAAATTTATACTGTCTTGTATATTTACCTATGTGGTTACCTTTACTGATATTCTGTTTCTTCATGTGGATTTGAATTGCTTTCTAGTGTCTTTTCATTTCTTCCTGAAGGACTCCCTTTAGAATGACTTGTAGGGTGTGTCTGCTAGCAAGAACTTTTCTCAGTTTTTGTTGATCTGGGAATGTCTTAATTTCTTCCTCATTTTGGAAACATGGTTTTGCTGGAGATAGAATTCTTGGTTGATGTTCTTTTTGCTTTAAGCACTTTGACCATGTCCTCCTACTGTTTTCAGGCTACTGTGTTTTCTGATGAGAAATCAGTTGTTAATCTTATTGATGGTCCTTCATAAATGATGAGTTTTTTCTCTTTTGCTATTTTCAAGATTCTCTGTCTTTGGCACTTGACACTTTGGTTATGATGTGTCCTGCTGTGAATCTCTTTGCATTAACCCCATGTGGAGTTCATTAAGCCTCTTGGATATGTAGATTAACATTTTTAATCAAATTGGGGCAGTTTTAAGCACTAATTTTTTCAAATATTTTTTCTTTCCCTTTCTTTCTCTCTCCAATCCTTCTGTGAGCCACACAATAGAGATATTAAAGAAGAAAGTCTCTCATCAATGCCCACAAGTGAGACCTTTGATATAAGAGCTGAGACTTGTACAGGAGCAGGATGAATATAGTACAGGGATGTAGTGAGACAGAATGAATCTGTCATTTCATATAACTAGATTATTCTTCAATCACTCACACAACAGACATTTATTACTTATTCTATGATACAGTGTTAAGTATTCTACAGTGTGTAAAATTGCAGAATAAGGTAACCAAGGGCCTTATTTGGCCGATAGTGGATTGTATGGAAGTGGGCACGTGAGGTTCAAAGAGCACTGACCTTCTTTTTGGGACAGAAATTTCAATGACTTACAAAGGCCAGCCTAATCTAAACAACATTGCTTTCTAGTTGGCTTTTTGAGGCTGTAGCTATATAAAAACCTAGCTCAATGAACCTTTAAAAAACATCCAGGACTAATTTATGTGAGAATCAGGAAAAGATAAAAACAGAGCATATCTTCAGCCAAAAAAGGACATACCTCCTTGTGATAAAGTCCGGTGTTTCAGACCTGGCTTTACTGTGATTAGGCCAGTGTCACACTGCATAAAATAGAGTTGGGGTGCTTTGCAGAAAGCCCCGAAGTATTCGTTACAATCTCCTTGTTGTCTGTGCAATGTGCACATAAACAGATATAAAATTCCTCAAACTCCCCTAATAATCCATGAATCCCAATTCTCTGGGAGACATCAATTTTTCTCTTGATCTGTTACCACATAGCCTCTTACAGTTCTTCAGCCTAAGAAATACGTGACAAATCCCCAAATATACCAAGCACATATATCAATGGTCGAAGGAAAATAGGTAAATAGCAAACATACAGGGCACCAGTACAGAGCATGTAACATCTTCTTCAGGACATGGATACTAATTTAAATAATTAGACAAGAGAAGCTTGTGATCATCAATTTATTGACTCAACTTTATGACAGTGGAATCATCTGGTCATCTAATAGTGCCACTCCAGTTTCTTCCCATTGGGAAGAATTTCCTTGACAGTGTCCTTCCAGTCTATGCCCGAGAGGCACCCAGGAAAGGAACGTCCTACAAAAGGTTGTGCTAGTTCAGCAGTCTACTTCCTATAAACATTGGAACTTGAATTTGGATATTGCCTTAGGCATTAGGCAATCGTATTTACCAGACTTGGTGTGTCTTCTCACACTATAAATTCTTTAAATCCATACTCAGTGGCACACTGATTTTATTCTGGGGGAGAAACAACTGCTAATGGGTTGTGCTCAGTCCTTAAACCCTCAGATCTCAACTCAAAACCATCACCTGTGGGTATGAATGGGTCACTACTATGTTGCTAATGTTTCTCCAAATTCCCCACTGAGTGCACTTTATAGAAGCATTGTTATTAATACTTTTGGCATGGGACACACATGCACACATACACATCTTCAAAGTTAGGAGGGGTAGGAAGGTGGGGAAGAGCTCTGTCCTTTCATGGTGTGGCAGGTGGCTTCTAACATGCCTCCCAAAGATCCCCACCCCCTGGTATTCACGCATTCATGCCTTTGCTTGAGGGCTAGGCCTCTCTCCCTCTCTTCTCTCTTTTTCTCTCTTTTTCTTTCAGCTTTTTACTGTAGTCTGCAAGAAGAAGCCAGCATTCCAATACCATGACCTTTCATTATCACATCACCAAGTGCTCCAGATTGGTAGATGCCCTGATTAGGACAAAAAAAAAAAAAAGACAATATTTTAATCAACTTTTTTTCTGAGAGCATAACAAGCTCTGTCATCTCTCCCACCCAGGAAGGAGGTTCTTATTTTCATCTCTCCCATCCTACCATGACTTAGTCAGTATTATATTTTTCTTTTTTGTTTTTGTGAGACAGGGTCTCACTCTGTTGCCCAAACTGGAGTGCAATGGCACGATCACAACTCACTGCACCCTCCAACTCCCATGCTCAAGTGATCCTCCTGGCTCACCTTCCCGAGTAGCTAGGACTACAGGCACGCACCACCATGCCCAGCTAATTTTTTTTTATTTTTTGTAGAGATGGGGTCTTGCTGTTGCCCAGGCTGGTCTTGAACCCTAGCCTCAAATGATCCTCCTGCCTCAGCCTCCCAAAGTGCTGAAATTAAAGGTGTGAGCCACCATTCCCGGCCTATTTTTCTTTTTTTTTAAATTGAGGTAGTGGCTCATGCCTGTAATCCCAGCACTTTGGGAGACTGAGATGAGAGGATCGTTTGAACCTGGCCATTCAAGGTTAAAGCGAGCTATGATTGTGCCACTGCACTCCAGCCTGGGCAACAAAGAAAGACCCTGTCTCTAAAAAAAAAAATTCATATAACATAAAATTAATCATTTTAAAGTGTATAATTCAGTGATATTTAATATATTCACAATGTTGTGAAACACCACCTTTATCTAGTTCCAAAATATTTTTATCACTCCAAAAGGCAACTATGTACCACCCATTAAGCAGTCATTCCCCTTGTCCCCCTTCCCCAACCCCTGGCAGTCACTAATCTGCTTTGTGCCTCTAGGGATTTGCTTAGTCTGAATATTTTATATAAATGAAGTCATACACTATGTGACATGATGTGTGGGGCTTCACTTTGTTGTTGCTGTTGTTGAGATAGAGTGTCACTTGACTGACCTGGGTAGAGTGCAGTGATGTCATTGTCGCTCACCGCAAGCTGCAACTCCTGGGGTGTGAGCAGCCCTTCTGCCTCAGCCTCCTGGGTAGCTGGGACTACAGGCGCTCCCCACAATGCCCAGCTGGGTTTTTTTTTTTTTTTTTTTTTTTGTCTTTGGTAGAGATGGGTCTCACTCTTGCTCAGACTGGTCTCGAACTCCTGAGCTCAAGAGATCCTCCCACCTCGGCCTCCTAGAGAGCTAGGATTACAGGCGTGAGCCACAGCGCCCCGCCTGTGTGGCTTCTTTCACATAAAGTTAGTTCTATATTTTAAGGTCATTTTCAACACTCCATTTTGGGCAGTAATTTTGTATTGATTAAAACTTTTTGGTAGCGAGTGGCGAATGACAAGTTGAACTAGCACCTATCCCTAGATCAGAAGAGTCACACTGTGTATAATCAGAAGTAGTTTCATGAGGAACACTTCAGATAAACTCAGTTTTATACTACATGCTTTGCCTGCAGGATGCCAGTGTGGTGTGCCACTATGTTTCCCATGCCTCAGTCAATGTAACGAAAAGCTCCCTCAGCTTTTGCTTGCAGACAGACTGGAACACATTACACAGCTAGCCCTGGATACAGTTTAGGTTCAGGATAGAAACCATCCTCCCCCCATATTCCTTCACATGCACAATTTTGCTGCAATATAAATAACTTCCTTCCCCTAGACGCTTTCAATATTGCTTCAGGCCAACTATCTCAAATATGTTGGCTTGGGATTTCTGCATTTGCAATTTCTTATTTCAGTCTTTATAACACTCCTAGTCAATTGTGATCTAACACAATCCCACAAAACGAACGAAACAGTTCATTGTTGGCATTTCCTTAAGTGTGTTCTTTAGGATGCTCTTCAGACACTGGGGCAGCCAGGGGTTGGGGAACAGGAGTAGTTAACAGCGTCGGGGAAATGTGGTGTGAAGAAAAATCACAGTTTCTTTTATGGCAGGTTTTCTCAGACCCTTTAATATAACTATATGTACTATAATTCTCAAAGAATGGGCTCGAGTGTTCAGCTTTTCTCAAATGTATAATATTTGGCTGTAGAATCCTTTATTGACAAATCACATCATAGCACCAGCATGCCACAGACTACTTGGGGAAATATTTATTTATTCAGTGTGTTGGACTGTTGTCAGCTGAATACCATGTCCTTCATCCTTTCATGCTCTCAGCTGAGAGGCCTATGGGCATGATTTGGGAGCTTTCTTTTCTGTATGTCATTCAGCGTTGCCTCTAATATTCCCTAATAGCATCCCAATCAAATGTGCTTTATTTATAGAGGAATTATCGCTGTCCTATACATTATATTTCCAAGAAGCCCTTGTCAGGGATGGGGGTTAGTTTAGAATCTGCTAATGAAAGACATTTGTGTGGTATTTGAGGGATAGAAGAGATGCGGAAGTCATTACTCACTAGCAGTGGCAGGTAGACTCTTGGACAGAAGGTGGATAGAAAGTCTATAGCAGCTTCCAGGCAAGCTTCTGGGACTGCTTTGGTACTGTAGGTAGCTCATATCTATGGAGGCTTACTGTGATTCCTACATTCTTCACTTTTCTGGAAGCTCACAGCAGTTCTCCGTGACCTTCACTCCCTCCAGGTTTTCCAGTAGTTTTAAGAGCATCTAAATGCATATATTAAATCTCTTCTGATTAAATACCTACCGTACTTTCTGATTTCCTGTCTGAACTCTAACTGATAAAGAATTTATTATGGTATCAGTATTGGTTCTAGAAACAGATCCTGAAGAAATCTATGATTGGTTGTATTGCCTGGTTACATATGTAATCAGTGATCACCTCATCACTAGTAGAAAACAGAACACTAGTAATCCACAGCATGCAGTGCAAAATAATGGCTTGAATATTATTACCCACAATGAAGCAATAGCACTTCATGGAGGAAATGAGGACTGCGATGACTGTGAGGGGGGGGTTATCTGCTTCAGATTGTCCTGGGGATCTCACAGAAGAAAAATAATAAGCTCAGGGCTTTAAAATCTTGGTTCAAAGTACATTTAGAGAACCAGAGAACTACTGGTTCCCTTTGGAGTCCCTCGAAAAAAAATCTCTTATCTCCTATAGTCTCAGGGGTTGATATATCTGAAAAAAAAAAACAGATTTAAAATGTGATACTGAGGGTTACAGAATTACAGCATAAACTGTGTTTATAGCCTTGTCAAGTCTCTTATGTAAAAATTAGGACATTCACAGAAAAAGAGTAGGATCCTGGATATTGAGATGATGACATTTATGTGAATTCCAATGAAACTGAGAAAGCTGAACATCTGAATTCCTCCCTTCCGGCAGAAGGAGCCAATCCCTCCCATCTGAGGTTAGCCTCCTGTGCTTGAAAGTGCGATAGGGTTCTCGGTAGAAGTGCTCACCCAATGCACTCTCACCAGCTCTCATAGCATCTCAACCTATAACCAGAGCAGGGGGGTGGCAAATTTTTTCTTACAGAAACACTTCGTAAATGTTTTAGGGTTCCAAGCCATATAGTCTCTGTCATAACCACTCAAAAGTATTGTTACAGTGCAAAAGCAGATATAAGCAATATGTAAACAAGTGGGCATGGTTGATTTCTGATAAAATTTCATTTATGAAAACAGGTAGTTAGCTCACGAGCCATTGTTTGCCAACCCCTTCTCTAGGGGGATGTATACAATGATAAACCTAGGAAGAGATAACTTATATACCAAAAGGATTGCAATATTTTGCCAATTTATACGGAGAGAAATCTGGGAATGAATTATAAGAGCACTAGACAGGGTAGGAATTTATTGATAAGGGTATACATACCAGAGATTCTGTTTTCAATGTTTAGCTTGAGCAGCTGGAAGTGGCAACTACTCCTGATGAGCTGTCACCTGTCCTTCATCTCAGCCCTATCTCCAGTTGACTGAGGAAGAAAACACTGGGGACTAGTTAGCAGATTATTCTGCATAACAATCTGCCATCAGCCAGAAGTGGATGGCTATCGCATTATAGCTATACTCAGGGTGACGATGAATGACAATGACAAAAGGAACTAGCATAAGCAGTGTATTTAGCTGTTCATTTGCCCAGAAAGAGGGATGCAAGATATATACATATCTATTTAGATTCACGGGCAAGGGCTAATGCTTCGGCCATATTGTCAGGGATTTGGAAGGAATAAGATTGGAGAGCTGGTAACAAAGAGGTCTAAGGGTAAACTCAGAGTGAATGTGTGAATTGACACATCATTCATTGTTGAGGCAGCTTCAATAATTAGGTGATCAAAATGCCCTATTCTATAGGTCATTAGTCAGCGTCTTTCCAGATACTCCTTATCAATCTATAAACTCAAGACAATCACAGTCAAAATGCTTGAAGGATTTTCTTGTGGAAACTGACAATCTGATTACAAAATTTAGACGGAAATGGAAAGAGCCAGAAAAGCCAAGAGGATCTTTAAAGAGAAGAGCAAAGTTGAAGGGCCGATTCTGTTGCACATCTAGTCTTGTTATAAAGCTTCTGGAATGAAGACAATGTGGTATTGGTACAAGACTGGCTAGAAAAAGCAATGAAATAGATTCCAGAAACAGACCTCATATATATATGGACACTTGGATTGTTGACAAAGATGTCACCGCAAAGCAATGAATAACAGTTGTTCAGTAAATGGTGTGGGGTTGATTGGACAGGCAAGGAGGAAAAATGGATCTTGATCCTTACCTCACACTGTACATAAAAATCAACTCCAGGTGGACTGTAGACATAAATGCAAAAATAAGACAAAGTTTTTTATAAGATAATAGAATGTCTTTGTGACTTTAGGGTATGCAAAGATTTCTTAAGTAGGATTCCAAGAGAACCAAATATAAAAGAAAAGATTGAGGCCAGGCTTGGTGGCTCACGCCTGTAATCCTAGCTCTTTGGGAGGCCGAGGTGGGCAGATTCTTTGAGCTCAGGAGTTTGAGACCAGCCTGAGCAAGAGTGAGACCCCATCTCTACTAACAAAATAGAAATCAATTAGCTGGACAACTAAAAATATATAGAAAAAAAATTAGCTGAGGTAGAAGGATCACTTGAGCCCAGGAGTTTGAAGTTGCTGTGAGCTAAGCTGATGCCACGGCACTCTAGCCTGGGCAACAGAGTGAGACTCTGTCTCAAAAAAAAAAAAAAAAGAAAGAAAAGAAAATATTGAAAATTTGACTACATTAAAATTAAGAATCTTATTTAAAATAAACATTAAAAATCAAACAACTAGAAATAAATCTAACAAAAGATATGATTAAAAGATGCCATTAAGACAAAGGAAATTCAAACTACAGTTGGGGAGAACATATCAGCAATATATAAAATTGATAAACTATATATCCAGAATACATAAAGAATGCCTCTGGCCCCAGGGGACTATGAAACTAACTAACTAAGCTCAAATATTGGTGTTAAGCAAAGGGAGGAAATCACTGACAAGAATTTAAACTGAAAACCAGCCCTTATACGTGTTAGAGGCCAAATTCTTACCATCTTGTGGTATTAGAAACCTCAAAACAAGAATTTAAATTACGGTGACCTTGGATTAGACGTATCCCCAGAGGGCTAGCTGAAGCTAACTAAATTTCCCTGTGGAGAAATTCATCCCAGGTCTCAGAGAATCCCAACAAATACAAATCATTCATTCTTGTGCCTCATTTATAAAACGATCCTTAGCTTTATAGTACTCTTCTCACATTGTAGAACATCCTCTCCTCTTTCATTTTTGTCATTCATTACAAAGGCAATTCCGATCACCTTCTATTCTTATCACCTGACCCTGTGAACTCCCTTTTTTCCTTCAAGTCTTAGCTTGAGCTGTGAAATTTGTTTGACTCCCTTAAAGAGAGTAAGTCAATATCCTCTCTGTGTTCCTGTCCTGTTTTGGCACATATTTTGCATTTATAACCCAAATTTCCCCAGGCCCCACCTGCCCATGGTTATGAATGACAACACATCAGCACTAATAGCTCAAGTGTCACAGATGAATTGCTTCTTTACCCATCAGTCCCACCCAAAGCCTCCCTCAGTTATTTTAGAGGTTTTTGGGTGTGCCCCACATGTACACGTGAACAATCCTGTGCTCTGCTGTTGCTGAGGGAGTCACATCACCAGCTTTCTGTAAGAGCATTGTTCCTGGCCCAGACTCCCAATCCCAGGGCTCCAAAATGAAAAAGCATAGAAATACCCAAACAGCACAGCAAACATGATTATTTTTTGTTTGTTTTAGTAGAAGTAAATGGTAAAAATATAGCTAGAATTGTAAAAAATAGTTGCCTCGGCAGAGCAGGTTTAGGAGGTAGGCACTGCTTTTATTTCCTTTATGAGCTATTATGTATTATTTGTATTGTTAAATGATATACGTCTTTAATAAAAATAGACTAAAATTTTTTTAAATGGCCCAGCATGCCTGTCAGTCCTCAATGCACTGCAGTCAGACTGTGTTCCATGAAGAAATGAGGAGACTGCCTCACTTCTCACCATATGTCTCATTTTGTCATCACATGGCCCTGAAGCATCAGTGCTTCTACTTCTGTAATTCACAGAGGTCTTTATGAAAACTTCTCCTTCCATTTCTGCCTGCAACCCCATAACATGGGATCTCCCCCCACAGATGGCAATAAAGATGGCCATATATTTTTGAAATATGTATGTATTTTTTTACATACTGTAGAAGACAGTATAGGAAAGTGCTTAGAGTATGAATTCTGACTTCTGCAGTTGGACAAGATGGAATAACAGGGATGAGATTTACACTTCTGCCCAAAACAACAACATCAGAAACAACCAAAATACATTTAAAAAATAGCTTTCAAGATATTGGATATCAGGCAATGAAGGACAGCAATATCTAAGAAAGGAGAAACAAATGAGCCCCCAAATCTACAGTTTATTGGTCTGATAGAGTTTCTAGGCTACACTGCAGGGAAAGAGAACTAAGGTGGAGCTCAATAGACTCTCTGAATTGAGGAGGCAGAGCTGAGAATATGGAGAAACCAAGGCAGCTAAAGTTCATTGGCAGAGTACTGCAGAGGAGAGAGCTGCAAAGAGAGAGAATCCCAGAGATCTGTAGAGGGTCCTCCTTTAGTATTGATAAACCCTAAGGCTGGGGGGCAGGGTGGAGACCATCCAAAAGAATGAGGGGGAATAGGGCCCCACACTCACACAAGGCCAATATACCCACCAGCTAGATAGAAAAAATTCATATTCCTGGCACTCTTAGTCCTTTCAGGCTGCTAAAAATACCATAGATGAAATAGCTCATAAACAACACAGATTTGTTTCTCACAGTTCTGGAGGCTGGGAAGTCCAAGATCAAGGTGCTGGCAGATTTGACATCTGGTGAGGGCTTGCTTCTTGTTCATGGATGGCTGTCTTTTTGTTGTGTCTCACATGGTAGAAGGGGCAAGGCAGCTCTGGGGCCTCTTTTAGAGGGGCACTAATCCCATTCATAATGATTCTGCCCTCATAATCTATCACCTATGAAAGGCCCTACCTCCTAATATCATCACATTGGTGATTAGACTTCAACAAATAGTTTTCATTTTTTGAAATTATTAAGTACATAGTAGTTATATTTTTACAAAATAATGTAGATTTTTCAGTACATCTAATTGAACTTTCTTTAATGCTCCCTTATTTCATTACAGCTAAATTAATGTGGCTGTCCAACATGAAAAGATTCCCCACCCCTGCACTATCCTATGTACACTTGAAGTTTAACTACCAGAAATGCCTTGGTAAAGGCAGATTGGATCGTGATATATTTTCCCCTTAAAAAATCCTTCATTTCTATAATTTATTATTTATGTCTATTATTTACTTAATAGGTAAAGTGGCTTTTCTCTCCAAATACCAAGATGCTAGGTCAGAAAGCACACACTCAAACACCTGCAGTAACCAGTGAAATAGCATAACTTAGCTAGCGTGGGAAGACCATAAAGAGCTGTGGTGGTTCTACAAAACTAAAAAGGCACATGAGTTATTTAAAAGGGGAAGCCAACTTGGCTGCTGGCACCTACTCCCATGCAGAAAACTAGGCTCAATGTTGTCATATTTCCAAGCGTTTCAAGAGAACTCTGCTATTTTTTTTAATGTGAAATTAATTCAAGGTAAAGAGGATATGAAAAGACAAAATCACAAATTTAAAGACCTAATTGGCTTTTATTTGCATTTGTAGAATCAGGCAGCATTTCATTCTGTAGAACAGAATTCCTGCTCTGCCAGCCATGACAAAATGTTTTGTTTTTGTAAGGTCGTAACAATAATAACAAAAAACAGAATAGAAAAAAGCAAATTGCTTAACATCAGGTTACTCCAGTTACTGTTTTTGCAATGGTTAGAGCAGAAGAGACTTCCTTATTTTGATGACTCAGATTGACTGAGCTCTTTTGGATTGGTTGCTGTGAATCTCCCGTTTCCAGGAAACATTGGAACCTATTTCTTTAAAGTTTCAGTGTAATTATGTGGCACTTCGCATGAGTGACTCCATTTTGGTTTGGTCTGGTCTGGTGGAGTCCAGGAAAGGAGATCAGTCTAAAACAATGGCCTCCCATAAAATTTAACCTGTGTGAACTAAAATGAAATCTTAAGCCTCCCAGCCAACTGAATGGACCCCCTCTTGGCCAAGGGGACCCTAGAAAAACCTTAAAGCTGAGTTACTGGCCATGAGGAGAAGGGAGGTCAGCCCTGCCTATTTATACCCCTCCCTTTTGGAGTTATTCTTTATAACAATAAGATACTAAATCATTAACAGGCCTAAAGCCATGCAAGACAAAGCTTAAACCACACCTGCAGGTCATCCATTTACTTAACAGATCACTTGAGTTTTAGTAAATGTCTGGTGGCTTGATTCTGATTAACAGACATCTTTATCATAACTTAAAATATTCCAAGCCTTAAGACAAAGCTTCATTTCTTTAACCAGTTATAAATCAAACAATCTTTAAACCCACCTATAACCTGCAATGCCCGTCCCACTCAACCCCCCAGATCTCCTGCTTTTTCTGGCCTAACCAATGTATGCCTTCCATGTACTGATTTATGATTTTACACACAACTCTTGTCTCCCTAACATGTATAAAACCAAACTGTAACCCAACCACAGCGGGACCACTTGCTCAAGGTTTCTTGGGTGTGGCTCTCCAGACCATGGTCACACACATTCGGCTCAGAATCAACCTCTTTAAATTAATTTATAATTTGGGTCCTTTTCCATTGACACAGGAGAAAAAAATAGTTGTGGACTAAACAAACCACACAGGCAAGCTTTATGCTACAGCAGCCACAAATGTGGAACCCTTATACGAGGTAAATACCTTTTAAGCCACGTTTTTATGTTTCCTAGAAATGAATGTAAAAATCTTAGTCTCAAAAATTATGGGATGAAATAACAATGGAAACAAAAGAGAAAAAATGTGATTTAAAAAGTAGGACACAAGCAACAGATATTTAAAACAATACTCATATAGACTGCTCTAATGATTGGAATCTAATAATTTCTCTCCCTATATTGTAGCACTTCTGATAGATAGGTCTACAAGGAAATAGAAATTATCTTTCCCAAACTTAGTCATCTCTCACTTTCTGGTATTTTCTATTTATCACTTTGGAAGGAGCAAAAGTGAATAACTAGTCAGATTTTCTTCTTACTGGTCCAGTTTACTAGAGCAGTGGCTCTCACCCAGGGCTTGTTAAAACACTGATACTGGGGCCTCCCAGTATTTCTGATCTGGAATGTCTAAGGTGGATCCAGAGAATTTTCATTTCCGGTAAATTCCCAGATGATGCTGACACTGCTGGCTGGAAGACACCACTTTGAGAACCACTACACTGAATGCTCCCAGGAAGGTTGATTTACAAGTGTGATCATCATAGTTCATGTTTGCAAAAGCTAACTACCATAAAAAATAAAAACTACACACCCGCACACCAAAGCAAATCTCTAGGAACCTACAGATATTCCTGTTTGCTCTGCCATAGATTTGCTTTACCTTGTTAAATGAACTTTATGGCAAGCCATTGTTTTTGAACTAGGCTACTGTGTTTGGTAAGCCCCAGCAGACTAAACCAAATTATAACAGCATGGGTCATTAGTGCTAAATGCCACCTAAGGAAGCTATACTTTGAAATGAGCCGGTTTTCCAAAAAACAGGAGATTCACAGCAACTAAACAAAGCGGCCCAGTTGACCTGAGCTGGCCCGACAGTCAGTCCTATGTATTTCAACCCTATAAGGAAAGTAACGTTGAAACAACTATTTCTGCTTTCTTCAGCCCTTCTCTGCCTATAAAGCCAGCTGCCTCTGCTCAGGTCACGGGAGCTCTTATTCCATTTCATGGAATAGGATGCTGCCCTGATTCATGAATCGCAAATAAAAACCAATTAGAGCTTTAAACTAAATTTGTGATAACTTTTTTTTTTTAACAACTATCACTATGAAAAGGTCTCTGTCCACTTTTATCTTCATTTTATGACCATTTAATAATCTAAATAAACCGGTTCATCGAGATTCCAACCAGTCAATGCTACAGAAGCTGCAGCCTGTGGGTGGAAAAGTGTCAGCAACTGTCCCGGGGACGCGGGGACATCCCTCAGCCGAATCGGAGAATGCCTCGACATTTGCAGAGGAAATGTCAGCTATTTCTCCCGGGAGAGCACCATTTTAGGACTGTTTGCATAAATACCGTAAACCTGCTTCGTACAACGCTGAGCTACAGACACCAGTGCCAGTGAAGAAACACACACACACACACACACACACACACACACACACACACACACACACACACACACAAAACCTGAAACCCCCTCTCCGCCGCCTCTGGACCCTCATCGCGCTCCCGCCCCCCACCTTCGGTCCGGGAGGCGGAGGGGGCGTGGCCGAGCGCGCGGCGCCCACGTGACCGCGGAGAGCGGCGCACCGGCGGGTCGCGCGATCCGCCGTCATATCAGCTTATGCCGCCGGCTCCTGATTGGCTGGCGGCTGCGGGCGCCCTCCGCGCGGCCCGTGGTTCCGCCCCTCCCGGCCCCGCCCGCCTGCCGACGGCTAACCCGGCCTGGCAGCCCGGCCGGCCGCTGCGTCTGGGGCGACTGCGGAGCGCACCAGGTGGGCACCGCGGTGGGTGGGGGAAGGAGGCGGATGACCCCTGAGCGGGCCAGGGGAGGAGCGGAAGAAAAGGGGATGGAGAGGAATTAGCAAGGTGCGGCCCAGGTAGGGAAGGCCGAGGGCGCGCCCGGAGCTTTCGTTTCCGCGCACCGCAAGGCGTTATCGCGGGCCTCCCGGACGCCAGGCACTAGGCAGGTGTCGCGAACGCTGTAGGGGACATTGGCAGGTAGCCGGGCATCCCTAGAACAGGTGCGAGGGCTGTGCCAGGGCGAGTGCGGAGCGTGGGGGACGCACGCTGGCCTGGGCTGGCAGAGGGTTGAGGTCGAACTGAGACCTCCGGCTGAGGGGTCTTCCATTGGCAAGAGAAGGGATTTCTGGATCGATGTGTCATGGAGACACAGACATGGAAGGGCTTGAGGAAAATGCAGCGTTTGATGTTGGCTCTTGCGGATCTGTTATCCAAGGGCAGTCTGGCTGCTACACACTAATGCTTTACTTTCTCCTTCGTTCTTGGTTTGGTTTGGTTTGTTTTGTTTAAGGGGCAAAGGAGTTAGTCGGTATCTGAACTCTTGACCATTGCAGTGCAAGCCTCAGTTACTCTAATTAGGATGGAGGGACAATTTAGGGTTTGAGCAGAGTAGCAGAGAATGGAAAATAATCTATTACTTTAGCACTGTAAAAGGAAAACTCATGTATACTGCCATCCCTGTGTTATAGCAGAGTAGATTTGGAGGTGGTATGGGTGAAGAAAACATTACCTCAATAGATAAAGTTTCCAAACTGGAAAGTTTGTGGTAGCCTGGTATTTTTAGCTGAAACCTTCTGTGAGGTTACTTGTGTTTATGTCACTATCATTTTTAAGTTTTAATGATAAATACCTAATGGATAATAAATACATGACCCTTGATCATTTGTAGAGTGCTTTTCCATTCATTATGTAATGTAATTAGGATGGAGTGATACTCAGAATTCCCCCATCTGCACATAAAACATCTTGAGAGATAACATTATGTAGTAGCAAAGAAAACGGGCTCTGGAATGTACATCACAGCTATTACTTGTTACTGAAAAATTATTTAAATACCCTGACCTCAATTTCCCTATCAGTAAAGTGGGGATTATAGAAGTAGCGACTTGATACAGTTGTGAGAGTTAGGTTATGCAAGAAGTGCTTAAAATAATACCTGGTTCTCAATAAATGTTAGCTATTTTCTATACTTTTTAAGTTAAGCAAAAAGGTAATAATAGACTCAGTCGTTCTAAGCCCAATATTGTTCTATTGATAACTGTATTTTAATAAAAGTTTTCTTTATTTCTGCAAAGATAAAATATCAGCTTCTGTTTCAAACAGTAGTACTTAGTGTCTGTGGAGCCCCTTAATTGAGAGGTTATAACCCCTTAAAATTATATGCAAAATTACATGAGCTTTTAGAATTTTTAAAAATTAAGTTATTGATGAGTTGAGGTAGTGGTGAAGAGACAGTAGAAGTTGGTGAAAGTCCATGGACTTTGCAACCAGCCTGTGTGTGTGTTTGAATCCTAGCTCCAGCATTTATTTACTGCATGACTCTGGGCAAGTTACTTGAATTTTCTGCACCCAGCTTCCTCTGTAAAGTAAGAATAATACTAGTACCCTAACTCCTGAGGTTTCTTGAAAGGGCTAAATGAGTTAATATATGAAAAATATTTATAGTACCTAGTATATAGTAAATATTAATATTAGCTACTATCAATTATTTTTCAAAGCAAAGTCAAATGGGACCTTTTTTGCCTTACATTAATTTTGACTCATTTTTGGCTCCCATAATGGTAATAATAATAGCTCTTATTTATTGAGGACCTCTTGTGTGTCAGATAGTGTCAAAAGACTACTTAGTTATCTCCATTTTACAGATGTGGATCTGAATATAAACTTTCCTGGTAATTTAATTGCAGTGTTGAGATCTTATTGTTATTGATTTAAGAAGATTTTATGTTAGTGTCAGAAATTACAGAAATATATTAATGAATACCTAATTACTACATTCAACAGATAGAATTAATGGAAACTAAAAATTCTACATTTAGAGCAGGTTTAATTTTAGTGTTTACACTGCCTCTAGATTGACTGAGGTACTACTCCTACTCCATTCCAGGCACTGTTTCACTGTTACAGCAATAATGTGCAGGGAATATACAAATTAACACAATTAGCATGGTCTTCAGGTAAAAGCAACATTAAAGAGTTTTTTTAAGTTAGGGACTGATGAAGGTTTTTACTTATACCTGATATTTAAGATTGAATGAAGAAGATTCCTTGCTAATGTTTAAGTTCTTTTTGGCTGTATTTGGGTACTGTGTTGAATTAGGGCTATGTGGCACTATAGGTAACATGTAGATTAGTCTGTCAACTCTTAGCAACCTTCAGTGGTGTACAATCTCCTTTTCAATTATTAAATGTTTAGGTTCCCTAGTATTAGTTACTTAGCGCACTTCCCCTGCTACACTGCCTCCTTTGACAATCTTCATCTTTATGACTTCAACTACTACCTGTATACAAGCCTACATGTGGCCTACTTCTTATATCTAGGAGCCCAGATGAACCACAGGTAGTTAGATTTTAAGATCCAAATTGAAACCATCATGACTTACCCACTCCCAATCCTACCCCACCCGCATCTACTAGGTCTGCCAATATTCTTTATTTCAGTTATAATGACACTACCATCCACTCAGATAAGCCAAAATCTCATAGTCATCGTAGATTTTCTACTTTTTCACATTCTGGTATCTGTGGGTTATCCAAGTCCTGTGGATTTTTTTACTTGATAAATCTCTGATGAATGTGGCTATTCTCACTGCTGCTGCCTGAGATCAGGCTGTCATTTTCTCTGGGTTAGTCTACCACAGGAGCAACCAGACTATTCTCCCTGCTTCTCATCATTATTCCATCTTTCTAATGGGATGGTTTTTATGAAATATGGGTCTAATTATATCTTTTTCCTGCTCAAAAATCTTCAGTGTCTCCCCACTGTGTGTGAGAGAAAGACCAAATTCCTTAGCAGGGCAGCAGATCCCTTCCTAGTCTAACACCTAGTTCATCCCTTAACATGTTTTTCCCTCTGCCTCATCCTTACCACACTGTTTGGCACTCACCAACCACACCTAGTAAGCCATGAATGTACCATGACCCATGCGTTGCAGTTGCTACTTCTATTAAAATACTATCCCTAACCTTTTCTTTTCTTCTTTTCTTATTTCAGAATAGTACAGGGGTACAAATGTTTTGATTACGTGAATTGCTTTTGTATCATTTGAGTCAGAGTTGTAAGTGTGCCCATCACTCAGATAGTGTGTACTGTACCTACCCATTTGGTGTGACTTTACCCCTCCTCTCCTTCCCCTCCTACCTGATTGATTTCTGATGAATGTTATTTCCATATGTGTACATAGGTGTTGATCAATTAGTTCCAATTTAATGGTGAGTGTGTGTGTTTGTTTTTCCATTCTTATGGTACTTCACTTAGAAGAATGGTCTCCAGTTCCATCCAGGTTAATACATACAAGAGGTATTAGTTCACCAATACATGAGTAGATTAATAAAATGTGGTATATGTATACCATGTAGTACTACTCAGTCATAAAAAAAATGGTCAACTAATACCTTTTGTATTATCCCTAATCTTTTCTTTCTGGTGATGTCCTTCAAAGCCCAAATCTAATGTCATATTCATTAGGAAGCCTTTTATTGTAAGCTGAGGTAGTTGTGTTGTCTTTTCTGATTCCATAGAATTTGCACACACATTTTTATTACAGCACTTGTCATATCAATGTAATTATTTGTTTCTGTAGTTGCCTTAGCTTTAAAACTGATTTAGACTGTGTCTTTTTAAATTTTGTATGCTCATTACCTAGTGTAGTGCTTAACACTTAATAAATTATTATTTGAGTGAATTAACAATGGCATATATGATGAGGGATATATGTTACTCTCTGACTTTCAGTGTTAATTAAATTTTTCTTTCCCCAACAGTGAGAAAATGTTCATAATTCATATCATAAGCAAAGGGCTAATCTTCCTAATAAGTAGGGAGCTCCTGGAATTTGACTTTTATGAAGAAACTAAAAACCCAGTGAGAAAATGGGCAAAGGATAAAAACAAATAAACACAGAAAAAATATAAATTATCCTAAACATATGAAATGATGCTCAACTTCATTCACAAAAAAGTAAATGTAAATTGAATATACACCAAGATATCCCTGCTTTCCTATTAGATTGATGCATATGCAAAAGCTTGATGGTATCACTGTACTGGTAAGATTGTAGAGAAACAGGTACTATCCTATGTTGTTTGAGGACTTTCAAAGTAGTATAACCCTTATGGAGAGCATTTTAGCAACACCTACTAAAGTTAGATCTACCAAAGTTAACTCTTTGACTTAGCTCTTCTGCTTATAGAAAGTTACTCAATGCAGGGTTAGTCATTGTAGCATTATTTGTAATAGCAGAAGATTGGAACCTATCCAAATATTTATGTATGTGTTAAATAAACAACAGTGAAGTTACACAAAGGAAGACAGGTTCATAGTCCCTTAGCCACAATTTGGAAGTCTGGAAGGCCTTGAAAACCAAAAGGTGGTTTTGTTTTTGTTTTAAGTTCAGCACTCAAACTCATTTGATGACAAATCCTGACTCAAGCTGACTGAGGCACCCATGGTGTCTTGGTGCACCTACCAGGTATTCCTGCCTGTTGTTTGCTGGTACTGTTGTTGTTTTGTTACTTAGGGCTTAAGAGCATGTGAAAATAACAAAAATAGTTTAAGACAGCCTACTGGATAAAGACGTGCAAGAATGGCAACATCTGTCATTGGAAACAGCACAGAACACGGAGTTGTTGTAGGAGCTTGTACATGGTTTGTCTGTGTAGTATCCTACTAAAGGAAGACAGTATGGGAACTACCACCATACATGAGACCGTTTGACCTTTCCAACAATTCTCGAGGCTTTTGTTTATTTGACCGTGGAGCTTGCTCAATGTGAATAGTCCTGTCCCCAGGGTGTGTATCAAGAAGAATCACTGTTCAATATCACAGCTCCTGGAGGCACTGTTACCAGTTGGCACTAACAAGAGCCCTACTAAAAATAATTAAAAGTAAATACTGAAGACTGAGATGTCCCTAGGAGGCTTTGAAAAGTTCTGACATTTTCCTGAGATTGTAGAATGATCCCCATAAGCAGGGCTGTTGCGCATATCTGAGAAATATGGGAGAAAGCCCTAATCTCTTCTGTTTGGCTGACCTTGAGAGTTTGTGCAGGAAGGAAGTGAAGGCTAGTTAGAGTTGTAGACTGCCCACAGAAGTGTTGTAAGCTTGGCCCAACACACAGCACCTCCACAAAGGATAGGAGACGTATTGGTTCAAGACATTTAAGAAAATCTATCCAGTCATTAGTAAGAGACTTGAGTAGCTGCACATAACAAAGGATACAGGGGTTGTACACTTAGTACAGGAAAGTCACTTAAATGCACAGCAAGAACAACTGCAAAGTGAAGCCCTGGGGCAGGGGAGGGTATACACAAAATCTGATTTCCAGAGTTGCACATCATATTATTTAAAGTGTTCCATTTTCCACACACACACAAAAAAAATTATAAAACACAAAGTATGGCCCATACACACAAAAAAGGCAATCAGTCGGAACTGTCCCTGAGAAAGTCCATGTTGGATTTATTGGGCAAAGATCCTAAGTCATCTACTATAAATATATTAAAAGAACTAAAGAAAGAACAGCATGTATAAATAACTGAAAGAAAGTATAAGAACAATTTCCCACCAAGTGGAGACTATCAGTAAAGTGATAGAAATTATTTTTTAAAGGGCCAAATGGAAATTCAGAAGTTGAAAACTATAGTAACTGAAATTTAAAATTAGCTGTTTAGCTTAATAGCAGATTTGAGCTGACAGAACACAGAATCAAAGAACTTGAAGATAGGTCAGTTGAGATTGTATAGTCAGGAATAGAAAGAAAAAAGAATGAAAAATGAACACGGCCTCAGAGACTTGGGGCCACCATAAAGCATACCACCATAAGCACAATGAGAGTCCCAGAAGGAGAAGAGAAAAATGTATAAAAGATTATTTTAACAAATAGTGGCCCCAAGCTGTCCAAATTTGATGAAAAACTTGAAACTGTACATTGAAGAAGCTCAACAGTATAGGGGATGGGTTTCTTTTTGGGGTGATGAAAAATTTCTGAAACTAAATAGTGGTAATGATTGCATAGCTCTGAGAATATGCTAAAAAAACTAGTGAATTGTATACTTTAAAACAGTGAATATTATGGTATGTGAATTGTATCTTAATAAAGCTGTTTAATTAAAAACAAAAAAGGAGGATATTCTTTATATAGAGATGGAAAGATCTCCAAGATACATATTATGTACAAGAAGAAAGGAACTTCACAGTGTATACAGTGTGCCACTTTTTGTAAGGAAAGAGGGAAAGAAAAAATTGTAGGTGTTTGATCTTACATTAAAAAACACGGTAAGGATTCAGTAGATTTTGTTGGAGTCACAGGAAACTAACATATGGTCACCCAGAGAGCTGAAGTGAGATGACGATTGCAATTTGCAGAGACATGGGTGGAAACGACACTTCTCATTGTATATCTTTTCATATGGATTTCTCATTTTGAGAAATTTTCAATTTCTCAATTGCTCACGATATGATAAATTTTTAAGTGACTTTCTAAATCCCTATGGGGATTTAGAGGGGAAAACTCATGGGGAATCTAGTGGGAGAAATAGGCTACAAATAAGTAAATAAATATTTTCAGAATTTTCCTTTCCTATAGGCTATTTTATTTTGTAAATTGATGTTTACTTACATAGCCCAAAATGTAGGAGATAAAGGCCATTTGAATACCTGAAATCCATTATGAGTAGGCAGTTTGCAGACTGGTTTTTTTGTTGCTGGTGTTTAAAAATCTCCCTTATAAATGAGAGATGTTTTAGATGCTGAGCACATTTTCTTTTGCAAGCAATGCAATGAAGAATGAGTGAGGAGAACATAAATGATAGATGTCATGATCAGATCACAAAATCTGACCATAATTTCACTAGACTGTATTGTAATAGAACCATGAATATGGAATAGACTTAAATATTTTTTGAATTGACTAAACTTTTTTAAAGTTTAAGCATCTGGAACAGGACTTGGCAAACTTTTTTTGTACAGGGCCAAATAGTAAATATCTTTGGCTTTGTTGGCCATAATGGCTCTGTTGCAACCACTCAACCCTGCCTTTGTAGTAGAAAAGCCAGCCATGGACAATATGTAAACATCTGGGTACATCTGTGTTCCAGTAAAGCTTATTTACAAAAACAGGCTCAGGGTTTGGCCCGTGGACTACAGTTTGCCAACTCCTGACCTAGAATATTGATTAGCGGGAGAGAAATAGACATGTTCTGGTTCTTAACACCAAGAATACTTCTTGGCCGGGCACGTTGGCTCACACCTGTAATTCTAGCACTTTGGGAGCCCCAGGCAGTAAGATCGCTTGAGGTCAGGAGCTTGAGACCAGCCTGAGCAAGAAAGAGACCCCATCTCTACAAAAAATAGAAAAATCAGCCAGGTGTGGTGGCGCACACCTATAGTTCCAGCTACTTGGGAGGCTGAGGCAGGAGGATTGCTTAAGTCCAGGAGTTTGGGGTTGCAGTGAGCTATGGTGATGCCACTTTACTCTAGCCCAGGCAACAGAGCCAGACCCTGCCTTCTTTTTCAAAAAAGAAAAACACTTCTCCCTTTGTTTTGTCAATGAGTGTGTCACCAGAACAAGTAGTCCCTGGTTTCCATGGTTGTGTTTGCAGCATAGGTACCTTTTAGAGAATTTACCTTAGATCTCAGCGCTGAAACAAAAATCTCTGAAATATGAATCCTTGAAGAAGAGCAATGCAGCTGAAACTTGTAGCTGACAGAGTAAACCCTGTATTCCCATCTTTACTACTTGTCATATTGCCATAGGATGCAGTAGGAAAGAACACTAAAATGGAATTGCACTTGGGCATAATAGCTTGATGACCTTAGAGAAAAACTTCCTGTCCCCGTATATGATATGAAGAGATTGGACTAGACATGATATTTAAGTCCCCTCCAGCTTTAAAGATGGCATTCAGAGGATTCTGGTAGCAGAAGACTTGTACCACATATGATTGTTCTTAAATTGGGAACTTTAGGTATAGTTTCTGAAAAATTTTTGCTTAGACATGGTAAGTAATTATTACATGTGTTTATCTTTTAGGGGCTAAGATGGATCTTGTACTCAATGTTGCAGATTATTATTTTTTTACACCATACATATATCCAGCCACGTGGCCAGAGGATGATATCTTCCGACAAACTATTAGTCTCCTGATTGTGACAAATATTGGTGCTTATATCCTTTATTTCTTCTGTGCAACACTGAGCTATTATTTTGTCTATGATCATGCATTAATGAAACATCCACAATTTTTAAAGGTAAGAGATTTTCTTACCTATTTTCTAACTACTGTTACAGTAAAAATAATATGATAAACTTGTGAGATTTTCAGATTAAACTGATTATCTATAACTTTAACAATTAAACTTTTGATACCAGTCACAAATGAGTTAGATATTTTTGTGAGGGCTGATCTCTTCTCTCCTTTCCTTAATTGAAACAAATCTAGCTTTTTTAAAAAAGCTATTAAGTCTGGGATCTTATCTTGCTCGATACATAGAGGAAAACCTCTATGCTGAGATTGAAGAATAAATAAATGCACACATTTATGTATTTCTTTTAATATATGACTTTCACAAATTGAAATTTTTTTTTGTCTAGATAGAGGATTCAATCTCACTAGTTTTAGAGTTGTTTAGAAATCATTTTTCCATTTCAGTTATTTGTATTTGTTACTCCAAGGATTGACCAACAACAAAAAAATAGGATGGGGATAGAAGTTAATTATGAAAGAAATGATTATTCCATAATAGAAGTTTAGAATATAGATTTTGTGGGGAGGAGAAAGATTTCAGGATCTAAAATATTTATTGCATTTGCTTAGTACAAAAGGAATGGCTTTCTTACATACCCATTCCCACATATTAAAATTTTAATAGAAACAGTTTGGAGGTAAGCCTCTTCATATAAAAGGAATTTTAAAAATTCAATCCAGAATAATTTTATCCTAGTTTTGTGTCACATAGATTTTGTGATTTATAAGTATTTGAAATTTCATTTTCAGAATCAAGTCTCTAGAGAGATTAAGTTTACCGTCCAGGCATTGCCATGGATGAGTGTTCCTACTGTTGCGTTGTTCCTGCTAGAGCTGAGAGGTTACAGCAAATTGTATGACGACATAGGAGAGTTTCCAAGTGGTAAGTAACTAACGTGAATATGAGCACGGGTTGGTCTCTTTATAGAACCAAATCTGCCTCTTTTTTTCTTCTTTTAAAATAATTACAAATTATTCATTTGTTTTTAATGTTTTATTTCCTGCATTCATGTCTTGCCACTTATATGCATTTCTTTAGTTTTGTCTGTCAATTTTAAAGTCTGTTATAGATGAGATTGTGCCTGGGAGAAGACTGGAATGATCGGCGATAGATCCCTGCATTTGTTTTCTATTATTGCTACTGAATTCAGACTTCTAAAAAAAATAACTTGAGTTGTACAGATAATTGTTGAAAATCAGAAAATACAGATTTTTAAAAATCCATTCTCTTGCTGCTTAGAAACTGATAATTTTTTGGTATATATCTTTACACTTTTCTGTGCCGGTAGACTTCATTATTTACACAAATGAAGTCCTACTGTGCATACTGGTTTGGACCCTGATTTTTTTTTTTTTCTGTTACCAATACATATGCCCATATTTTCATTCAATAAATATTGACATTATATGATATATTAGTCATAGCATTTTATTGTGTGGATAGCCATAATTTATGTGAAGGATTCCTAAATGTTAGACCTTCAGATTGTTACTCTTTTTTCCATGATAAACAGTCCTGCAGTGACAAAACTCTTGTGAAATTCTGAAATTATTTTAAGATACATTTTTTAGTATATGTAGTATATAGAAAGTAAGAGTAATAGTATTTATTCAGTGTTAGTATGTGCTAGTGATGGTTCTAAACTCTTTCCATGTATCAATCCATTTTTTCCTACAGCAATTCTATGAGGTAGGTACTGTTACTGTGCTCCTTTGATAGGTGAGTAAATGAGGTATATAGAGAGTTTCAGTAACAAATAGGTGGGGGATTTGAGACTTGAACACAGGTTTGCTGGCACCAGCACCCATGAGGGAACAAAAAATTGTATATTAGCGTGATGAATTAGGTGGGCCTTGAAAAATAAATAGGGTATGAGTAAAAATTTGGAGAGGGAGGGCATTCTAGATTCTTGGAAAAGTATGAGGAAAGGTACAGAGGTAAGACCTAACACATGGGGAGGACATTGAGAAAACCAGCCTGGTTAGAGCAGAAGTACAGGAATGAGGCTGGAAAGATCAGAATGGGTTGGAATCAATGCTAGGTTTAAGGTATTCAGTGGAAAATAAAGTTTTAAGCAGGGAGATAATATGTAAAGATATGTTTTAGGAAGAGTAATATGAAGGAAATGACTATTCTCAGAGAGTTAAATAGTAAAGATGCCTTAGTAGTATCCTCTTGTGTTTTATAAATATCTTTATAGTTTAATTAAGAAACACTTTAGGTGGGACATTTCCAGTACATATGAGAAGGAAATGAGTAAGTGACCAGATTCCAGGGAGTCGGGGGAGATCATGGACATGTAAAAAGTAAACTCTAATCCTAGGAGCCAACGTTTGATTATTCTGTTTCCTGTTGTCTCTTCTAGGCTGGTTTCAACTCATTGTTAGTGTAATATCATTCCTCTTTTTCACTGACATGTTGATCTACTGGATTCACAGAGGCCTTCATCATAGACTTGTATATAAGGTAGAGTCATTTGTAGAAGAAAGAAAAAAAAATTACACATTTCAGCAATGTATGATTATGAATTCTGTTCTGTTTCCAAGAATTTCCTCTATCTATATTAAATGCCTAAGTAGCCATAGTCATGACAGCTATTATGAGGCACATTTTGTTTTGAGGTACATTTTTGTTTACGGGTCTGCAGGAGCTGTCTTAGAATTTTACTGTTTTGCGATAAAGAGGAAAGGCATTTTATAAAGTGATTTTGCTAATTTCAAAAGGATTTTCTAGTTAGGTCATTCCCACAACATGAGTATGGAAAGCTAAGTTGAATGTTACACTGGATAATGTTTGTGGTGCTAACTGTGTCCTTTTTTTCTGTAGCACGTACATAAACCTCATCATATTTGGAAGATTCCTACTCCATTTGCAAGTCATGCTTTTCACCCTTTGGATGGCTTCCTTCAGAGTCTACCTTACCATATATATCCTTTCATTTTTCCATTACATAAGGTGGTTTATTTAGGTTTGTACATCTTGGTTAATATCTGGACGATTTCCATTCATGATGGTGATTTTCGTGTCCCCGAAATCTTAAAGCCATTTATTAATGGCTCAGCTCATCATACAGACCACCACGTGTTCTTTGACTACAACTATGGACAGTATTTCACACTGTGGGATAGAATTGGAGGCTCATTCAAAAATCCCTCCTCCTTTGAGGGGAAGGGACCACTTAGTTATGTGAAGAAGATGACAGAAGAAAAGTGCAACAGCCATGAAGAAAATGGTTGTAAAAATGAAAAATTATTCAATGGAGAGCTTACAAAGACTGAGTAGATTATTGCCCAATTATTCTTAAATATTTTTAATAAGGAAAACTACTCTGTGTACAGCCAAGATACATAGCATTGGTATCATTTGAAAATCAGCATTGTGAGTTCTGCTGAGGAATGATCATAATGGTAATCAAGAGAAGATAAGGTGAACACCAGGATTTTAATCTCATGCTTAAAAGGCCAGATGTTGATCCACGGGACAACTTGTGTCTTTCTAGCCAGCAGATCTGTAGTTTGTATAGCCTCAACAACAATTTTAAATAAAATAGAGAATAAGTGATTAAGAGGACTAGGCTATATCCTTTTGTCTTAATCCATCCGTATTCATTAAGGAAAATTCATTGTGCTTAATAATACCAAGACTAAGCACCATAACCAAGAAATGCTAATATAAAGATTGGTCCTTGTTTCAGCAATGGTTAATTCTTCAGTATTGGTATGACAATGACTACTGATATTACTATATTCAAATGGAAACATCAGTGTGAAAAAAATTTGGATAAATGATCCATGTAAATGACCTAATGATAGCAGATGTAATAAGACTATCATCTTCCTACACATAGGAGGCTCATTCTCTGGGGACATTGTTAAACACTACATTTTATTGATGAATAAATAAATTGGAATTTTAAAAATATTGATACTACCATGGTTTAATCCAGATCTGGGATTATGTAACTAAAAGTTTTGATAGTTATTGTTTAAAACCATTATTTAATAAGTATAAAAATATGTGAATCTGAATCTATTTAGAAATAGAAATGTGATGCCCAAGTAATATATTTGGCACTACTAATTTTTTAATGGATGCACTGCACTTTTGATGTTTCAAAGTCACAAGCCTGTGATTTTTTATAAAAGGAAATAATTGTCGAATATTTAGACCCATCACTGAAGATTTGTTTTGAAATCTTGTTTTCCCTCTTCTCTTTTCACTTTTCCCCACTTCTGCAAAAAGATTTAACAAATACTTTCATGAAGAAATGTGTGTCATAACACAAATATATTGGAAAAACATGTTTGTAAAGGCATTCTTTAAGCTATTTATGTAAAAATCAATAAAAGTTGATTATTACTATTATTAAACTGTATCAGTTAACTACTGTACTAGCACAAAGTGTTCTTTTTACAGATTTTTTGCCAGTTGGCAACCACAGAAATGATGTGGATTTTTAAGTGTTTTAGAGCAGGGGTCCCCAACCTACAGAGAGTTGTATAATTATTTAATTATATATTACAATGTAATAATAATAGAAATAAAGTTCACAGTAAATGTAATATGCTTGAATCATCCCAGAACCATCCCGGTCTGTGGAAAAATTGTCTTCCATGAAAACAGTCCCTGGTGCCAAAAAGGTTGGGGACCATTTTAGAACATCCTCAGATGCTCAATGTCAAGGAGAGAAAAGGGGTATGTGGGGGGGGGAGTATTGCAGTCTTTTTATATTTCACATCTTTATTAGATATGAGTGTTTTAGCAAGAGACCAGTCATAAAATTTAATGCCTAAGATCCAGAAGAAAATGTATTTTCTCTTTGAGTTATTGTTACAATGGTGTCTTACTTAAGTGTACCAATTAGTATTTTGTAAGGGGTAAATGCAGTTGAGTGCCTTCCACTAATCCCACCAGCCCCCAGTGCTCTACTTTGCTTAAGAAAAAGAAGAAAATCAAGGAGAAGTAAACTTTGTTTCCTTATAACAATAACAGCTGATACTTATTGAGCTTTTCCTTTTTGCCCGGAAACTAGACAAACTTTGGCATGAGAAAACTAGGACCCAGGGAGGTTAAGTAACTATTCAAAGTTTGTTTCTCTGTCATGTACAGTCAGATGTGGATATTTCTGGTCAGTAGGCAACTTTCCATGTTGTCATTCTGCGACCCAGGCTCCTCTCATCTTGGGGCTCTGCCTTTCTTTTAGTCCACAGAGCCCTCTTTGTTGAAGGAGCACATAGGGAAAGAAGGAAAAGATGGCACCTGGAAAATTTTTATAGATCAGCCTGGAAATGGTGTGTATCCCTCTTGCCCACATTCCTTCAGACAAAACTCGGTCATCTGGCCCGCCTAACTGAGGGATTCTGGGAAATGTGTTCAGCTGTGTGCCTGGGAGGAAGGGAACACCAGTTTCTTGAACAGCTAGCCAATTGGCCATAGCCATGTAGTTTATTCCCTTCTTCTGGAGGAGATTAAAGGAGATAAAGATGTTGAAATGGTGAATAAGCTTAGAAGTTATTTCAGGTTATCAACAAACTGGCTGTCTTAGTGTCTTTAATGTCATAACTCCAATGTGAGTATTAAAGTTTCCTGTAGACTCTTATTCCTGTGTAGCTAATAAAGAAAGGACATATTTTAGTTGGGGGAGAGGCTTCCTCAAAGGTGTTAGGAATAATTAAACTAGTCTCTGCCCTCTCACCCTTCTCAAATTCTGGTCATCTGAAGCAGTATTATGTTAGGTAATCCTGACATTATTTTATAAACTACTACCACATTCTCCTATTCTCTATTAGAGGAATTCAGAGAAGATTCATGGAAGTGAGATTCTAAATTCCCTTTGACAGGTGAGTTTGAAACCTTTTATAGTTAAGGGACAAAGGGAAGATAAAAGGTTACATTTTCTACTTTTATGGTAGAAATTGGGAAGATGATGCAAGAACATATTTTAAACACTTGGAGACACTTAGAATCTTCAACTGTCTGTCTCCGTAATACTGAATGCTGTGAATTTCCTACTTCTCATCCTCCTGCATCATGTTTCTTTTTCTTCTCTTCTTTAAGTTAAGGTCAGATGTGGAAGAGAATTATGAGTTCAGTTTTTGACACATGGAGTTTACAGTGCAGGTAGGTTTATATAAAGATGATATCTGGGAGGAAGATGGAAACTAGGGAGACAACTCAGAACAAAGAGATCTGGGATTAACCCAGGTAGAGGGAAAGTTTGAAATCATGAGCTTGCCACAGACAGCATAAAAAAAAATACGCAAAGAAACTAACTAACTTGGGTGCAATGGGTCTGATGGTGTTCCCCAAAATTCATATGTTGAAATTTAATTGCCAATGTGATAGTATTAAGAGGTGGGGCCTCTAGGAGGTGATTAAGTCATGAGCTCCAGATCCCTCATGAATGGTATTAATGACCTTATAAAAGAGGTGTAAAGGAGTCGTTTGTCCCTTTTGCCCTTCCGTCCCTTCTACCGCATGAGGACACAGCAACAAGGCGCCATCTTAGAAGCAAAGACTGGGCCCTCACCAGACTCCACTCCCACTGGTGCCTTAATCTTGGACTTCCCTGCCTCCAGTTCCCAGAACTGTGGGAAAATAAATTTCTGTTATTTATAAATTACCCAGTCTAAGATGCATTGTCAAAGCAGCATGAACAGACTAAGACAAGGGGAAAAGAACTTCCTTTCCTAGTCTTTCTGACTTCAAACTTAAGACACTTGACTGGCAATCTTATTTCAGCACTTACAGCTTTCTATCATCTATTATTGTTATGTACACCTTATTTCTTCCAAATAAGATTCTTGGTAAGTAGAGACCATGTCGGAATCATCATTGTATTAAACCATGTATCTTTAGAAAATGCCCAAGACGTGGTTGAGGTTCAATAAATATTTTGCTGAATGTATTAATGAAATAGTGGAAATGTCATTCTCTTCAAGACATATTTAATGAACCCCTAATAGGTGCTAAATACTGCGCTAGGCACAAATTTTTAATCTGTTCTGATGCTTTTTCTTTTTAGTCAACAATTTGTTTCTCATGCATTCATTAGCTGACATTTGTTGAGTGCCTTGGGGGACTCACGGGGAAGTAAAGAGGAATCAAAGATGGTCCCCCCATCAAAGGTAGACTCCTACCCTTTTTTTCTCACTCAAAGTCTGGAAGCAAAAACCCACTAGTACACCAGATGAATCAGTAATACAAGAACAGATTAGAGGGTCAGATGAATTGGTATACCCAGCACTTACGACAGTACTCTGGATACAAAAAGAAAATCCTCAAAGATACTGGTTGATTATACCAAAAAAGTACAAACGTAGGAGGATAATGTATAATTTCATCTCAGAGGAATTGTAGTTGCTACGAGCTTTGGAGTTAAACCAGTCTGAGTCCTGGTTATGCCACTTGCAGGTTTCATAACCTTGGTTTCTCCATCTGTAAATAGATGAAAATACTGCCTGTCTAATAAAATGAAGTTAGTTAGAAGCACTCAGATGTCAATTCAGACCATCATTCATATAAATTGTGCTTAATGCTTTTTCTTTCTAGGTTCAGTGGTTATTGTCATTATACCTCACACCTCAGGCTCCTCCATAGAACTCAATTGCAGGGGGCAAAAGCCATACACTCACCTTAATATTAGAAGGTGAAAGGCATTGAAGTGAAATAGAGAATACAGAGGAAAATCAAATAAGAAAAACTAAAATCAATGCATTATCATTTACTATAAATTATCTTTAAAGAGTTGTAAAATACATATATTATCTGTTGTTATATAATTTCACTTAAAAAACACATTGCTATGGTGTTTTTATGTTGCTATAAACCATAAGGCCAGTTTACACAATTTGGAGATAAAATAGAAGAAACCTAGCTTCCTTGAAAATTAGAATAAATTTCTTATGAAAGGTAAGAAGCAAGTATATGAACTATGTGTCAATGAGCTTTATCAAAGCAGGTTTGGGTATGGAAAGAGAAATACTTACAAATACTTGTTTTAATCAATGTTTGCTCTATTAAATTACATTTGAAATATAATTTTTCTTAAGGCTCTAACCTCAACTTGAAGATCTTATAAGTACAATAAAAGTTGTAAAAAAATTACATTCTAATTTTGATTAGCAACATGTTTCACACATCAAATTCTCCTAAATATTTAACACCATTTACATATTTTATTAATGACATTTTCTTAAACATTTGATAAGAGATTTAATATTTTGAGTCATTCACCAAAAAGGCAGACTTGTGTACTTGACAGGTTTTTTAAAACACCTTGGCAACTCATGATTCAAACATACTTAAACACAAAATAGCATATCAAAAGTTAGTCACTCACTTTACAAGTTTTCATACCATAGGTTTTTATTCAGTTCTTGCATCATTTTGTTATGTCTTCCTCTATTTTAAGATTAGAATTTTACTCACTAAGCCATTTATTTAGAGGAAAACTTGGCCCACTGTTTTAAACTATGCGCTACCAAACACAGAAACAAATAGAAACCTAGAAAATTAGGGCACAAATATTAAGACAAACATTGTGGTGGTGACTTTCATCAGGACTTTTTTTTCTTTTTGATCAGCTTAATGGAAGTATAATTTACATGCAATAAATGTACGCATTTTAACTGTGCAATTCAATGAGCTTTGACAAACATGTACACCAATGTAACCACCACCCTCAATCAAGATACAGAACATTTTCTTACCAGAACAAGTTTCCTCTCCCTTTGCAGTCAATGTCTCCTCAGCCCAAGGTAACCACTCACTTTCTGTCACTGGAGGGTAATTTTGCCTGTTTTAGAATTTCATATAAATTGAATCAGATAGTACGTACTCATGTTTAGTTTCTTTAGCTTAACATGTTTTGAGATTCATGCTATTGCATATATCTGTAGTTTGTTCCTTTTTATACTGAATAGTATTCCATTGTAACATACACAGTTTGTTTACCCATGCATCTGTTTGTGGATATTTGGTTTATTTCCAGTATGGGGTTATTATGAATAAAGTTGCTACAAACATTTGTAGCATTGATTCATTTGTCTTTGTGTGAATATATGTTTTTATTTATCTTTGGTAAATAGCTATTAGAATTGCTGGGTTATAGGGTAGATATATGTTTAATTTTGTAAAAGTTAATTTTATAAAAAAACTATTTTCCAAAGTGATCATACCATTTTACATTCCCACTACCAACGATGAGAGTTCCCTTTACTCCTTATCCTCACTAACACTTAGTATTATCAGTCTTTATTTTTAGCCATTCTTGTGGGTGTGAAGTAGTGTCCCACTGTGGCTTAATTTACATTTTTCTATAACTAATGATATTAAGCAACGTTTCTCCTGCTTTTTTTTTTTTTTTTTTTTTACTGTTTTTCTACCTTTTTTTGTGTGAAGTATGTGTTCCAGTCTTTTGGTCATTTTAAAAATTGGTTTTTCTGTGTGTTATTGACTTATAAGAATTCTTTATATAGTGACACATCCTTGGTCAGATGTATGTATTACCAATTTCATCTAATCTGGCTTGCCCTCTTGTTTCCTTCATGATACCTTTTGATAAGGAAAACTGTTTAATTTTGATTAAGGCCAATTTATCCATTTTTATCTTTCATAGTTACTGCATTTTATTTCCCACCTAAGAAATCATTGCCAACTCCAGAACAAGCTGGAATTTTCTTTGTGGGAAGGCTTTTGATGACGAGTTCAATTTCTTAGTAGACAAAAGACGTTTCATATTTTCAGTCTTCGTTTGTCAGTTTTGATACATTATTTACACTGTTTTGTAAGAAATGTGTTCATTTCATTCAAGTCATAAAATTTGTTGCCATGAAGTTGTTTGTAACATTCCCCTATCTCACTTGTAATGCCTATAGGATCTGTAGTGTTATTTCCTATTTCATTCCTGATCTGGATGATTTGTGTTTTCTCTGTCTTTTTTCTTAATCAGTCTGAGAGAATATCAATTTTATTGATCTTTTTAAAGAACCAACTGCTGCTATGGGCTGAATGTATCCCCCCAAATTCATATGTTGAACTTTAATCACCACCGTGATAGTATTAAGAGGTGGGACCGTTAGGAGGTGACTATATCGTGAGGGTGTGACCCTTGTGAGTGGGATCAATGCCCTAATAAGAGAGGCTTCAGAGAGCTGCCTCTCTCCTTTTCCATTTCTTCTGCCATGTGAAGACACAGTGCTTGTCCCTTCCAGAGGACACAGCATTCAAGGTGCCATCACCAGACACCAAACCTGCCAGTGCCTTGGTCTTGGACTTCCTGCCTTCAGAACTGTGAGAAATAAAAAGAAAGACAAAGATGGTCACTATATAATGGTGAAGGGAACAACTCAACAAGACAGAACAATCCTAAATATTTATGCACCTAACACAGGTGTGCCCAGATTCATAAGGCAAACCCTACTGGATCTAAACAAACTGATAAACAGCAGCATCATAATAGCCGGGGACTTCAACACCCCACTGACAGAATGGGACAGATCCTCCAAGCAGAAAATAAGCAAAGAAACAGTGAACTTAAATGGAACTCTAGAACAAATGGGCCCTAACAGACATTTACAGAACATTTTACCCACAAACTACCGACTATGTGTTCTTCCCATCAGCTCATGGAACATTCTCTAAGCTTGATCACATCCTAGGAAACAAAACATGTCTCAACAAATTTAAAGAGATAGAAATTATACCATTTATCTTCTCAGACCACAGTGGAATAAAATTATGAATCAACTCCAATACCTGGTTTTGGTTGGTCACTGCAACCATGGACAGCTAACTTACCTCTCCAGGTCTTTCCTCCTCACTTGTCCAAGGAAAACCCGAATTTTCTGTCTCCTCCTTTTCTCACAGAAAGGTCTTCTATATTAGACCTTAAATATATAAATGAATTAGTACTGATAACTATGCAAGACACGGATATTAAAATACAGTCACTTTGAAAGCCTAGATGAAAAGTAAATGTAGATTCTTGGAGGATTATTTGCTGTTATGGACTCTGAAATTGTGTTCTTTCTGGTGGGTTTTTTCCTCCTCTGTTTTGTTTGTTTTGTTCTGTTGTTGTTTCCTGGCTGAGACTGAGCACTTTCTAGGCTCGGACTGTAGGTGGAGCAGTTATACTTTGTCCCATGTTGTAGCAATAAAAGCAAAAGCATCCACATTTTATGTCTAGACAGAGGACGTGCATGGAATCATAATATCTTCAGGCTGAGGGATCCCGAAAGGTCATGTACTCCCTCCCTTGTCTTTAGAAAATCTTGCTCCTAAACCAGTCTGCTGGTGATGCATCCTCCCTGCTCTGTTCCTTTTCACTGCGTTTGAAGCTCTGCTGTTTCATTCCTGGCCATTTATTTTAGGCTCGACAACAGCAAAACCACAAAACAACAAACTCCAGATATAATCCAATATGTGCATGTACACACATCCCTTTCCTGTGGGACAAAATATCACTTTTGGTGCTGCAGGGTATCAGAGTAGTTCTCTTACATTCTGATAGTTTAATAAATGTTATATTTAGAGTCTCATATAACATTCTGTTTGTCGTAGGTTAAGATTTCCCAATATTTTAGGTCCTGACACAGAGGGCAAAAAATACCGGGGAAATATCTTTATAAAACAGCAGGATTAAAAATCAGTAGGGCAAGATTTGGAATGATGCAACTTCTCACTAGGCCCCAGGAAGACTCATCATCACTTGTGTCTTACCCAGAAGGCAGTATATGAAAAAATTTTTCTCAATTATGTGAAACTAGTATGCTCCTGAAAATTTTCCTCTGAAGTTAGTCTGCAATCTAATTGTTTTTCCATTAGAAATCACAGTTTTGTGTTTTTTTTAACTCTCCTTTGAAAAAAACCTAGCTCTGAGAGCTAATGATGCCACAATTAGGGTTATAATAAACATTCTTATATGTTTAAAGGAAAATGTTTTCATGATCATCTGTTAATCATAATACCTACTTAAAGCAGGTTCCAGAGTATATGTGCAAACTACTCAGCAGGCCTGAAAAAAAAATAGCCAGGCGTTTGAATCAGATGTTGAACCCCTTTTCAATTAAATCCACATCCAGTATCTTACAGCAAGAGAGCAACACAGCTGTCTTTGGGTGTTACAGCCTTTTCCCCCACGATCTTATAAAAGGGCCTAATTGTTATGAATGAGCATGTTGGTTGGGAAGCAGCAGTTAATTAGCACAGGGGAGAATACTCAAGGACCACCTTCCCATAGGGGCGTGAAAATTCTCAAACACGAATGTTCAGATGACATCATTATCATTCAGGTAAATTTGTTCCTTCAACAAATAATTTTGATTACCTAGTGTATATCAGGCATTCAGCTAGAAGACAGGATAAAGCAGTCAACAGTTAAACAGGAATATCAATAAAGTATAGTGAAAATTTTGATAGGAAACATACAGTAATGCTACAAGATCACAAGTCAGAAGGACCTACCGTAGCCTGGGGAAAGGTCTCCCAAAGAGATGCAATACTTAGCCAGAGGTCTGGAGGTGACAAGCTGGAGGGCCAGTAGAAAAGGGTTCCGAGTAGGAAGAACTGGTTGGAGGAAGGTTAAGACTGAAAGCAACATGGACCATTCAAGACACTGAAGGAGGTTTGGCATAGCTGGCATGTTGAATTCTGGAAGAGGAGTGGAGAGAGGTGGAGGCTGGAGAGCAAGGCAAGGCCAATCCTTGCCTTTGGGGTTTTGTTGGTCCTGCAAAGAGGTTTGGTTTTATCCTGAGAACAATGGGAGACACTGAATAGGGCATTCAGTGAGGTGATCGAATGAGATTTGTGTATGAGAAATACCATGCTGACTGCTGCGTGAATGGGTGGCTGGCAGGGGGATATAATTTGGGAGTCAGCAGCGTATAGATGTGAACAAAAGCCACGAGGGATGTGGCCCAGAGAGTGTGTGTCCAGCGAGAAAGGGGCCAAGGACAGAATCCTAAGGAATATGTAAGAGTTGAGCAGCAGAAGAGGAATCAATAAAGAAACAGATGCAAGTCAGAGAAACAAGGCTAAGTAGGAGAATGTTGCTTTGCAGGAACCGAGGTAAGAGACTGCTTCCAAAAAGAGGAAACTGTTAGTGGTGACAAATGTCGCCAAGAAGCCGAGCAAACTAAGGCCTGAGGAGCATCTAATGCACTTAAGACCGGGAGGCCATGAGTGAGCCTGATAAAACCAGCTTCACAAGAGTGAGTGGTGACGCAGAGGACAGACTGCAGGGTGAATGCAATGGCTGGCTGGGGGCGGGGCGGGAGGGGGGTAGTGGAGACGGCTCTTGCAGAAGCACAGCTCCAAGTGTGAGCAGAGAGAACTGGTACTGGATGACAGGGGACTGGGCCAAGGAGGGGGGTGTTTTATAAAAATGGGAAATTCAGAGGATATTTATTAAAAGTACTGAAGGCTGTGACAAATGAGTGCGAGAGGCTGGAGGACGTCCAGATGGAGGTTCTCGGAGGGCGAGGGAGGCTGAGATTCCCAGCACAAGCCGAGCGTTAGCTGTGACTGGGAGGAGGAATGGGCTCCTGCTGTCAGGGGAGGCAAGGAGGAAAGAATGGGCGCGGACCCCCGAACATTTGTGGGTTCAGTGGCAATGGTTTGAGAGCGTTCCTGTCTGGTGACTCTTATTTTTTCCGTGAGCATAAAAGGTACTGGGGGCACCTTTTCCTACATACATACTCATTGTGAAAGTCTAAAATCCTTGTTAAAGAGGAAGTTTTTAAAAAATATTCATGAATTTGAGAAAAGGATAGATAATTCTTAAAATGTTGTATTTTAAAAAACAAATTTAGGTCAGGTGCGGTGGCTCACACGTGTCATCCTTGCACTTTGGAAGCTGAGGTGGGGGGATCGCTTGTGGCCAGGAGTTTGAGACCAGCCTGAGCAAGAGCAAGACCTGGTATCTACAGAAAAAATAGAAAAATTAGCCGGGCATGGGCTCGCGCCTGTAGTCCCACCTACTCGGGAGGCTGAGGCAAGAGGCTCACTTGGGCCCAGGAGTTTGAGGCTGCAGTGAGCTGTGATGATGCCACTGCACTCCAGCCTGGGGGACAGAGGGAGACCCTGTCTCAGAAAAACCCAAAAAACAACAACAAAAAAAAACCCAAAAAACAAATGTAGCCAAAGGTAATTCATGGCCAAAAGAGGGTATGAAAGTAAGACATTCGTTGTGAAAATTGTGCCTACAACCTGTAACAATTGACAGTGGGTGCATGGAAGATATGAATTCAAACAAAAACTGTACATTTTGCTCTAATAAACATTTATGACCAAGTGTAATGGTTAGGTGAATTGAAACAATTCACCTCACATATCCAGATTTAATGATTTTTATCTGAGCAGTTGAATGAATACATAACCACTAATAGCAGTAGGATTGTATTAGAATCAGATAGCTTAATCAACTTTATAGATCTGGATGATAATTAACACAATAACCTGAACTTAATTAGATACTCATATTAAGTGCTGGCAATAAGCAAATGCTTTCTCTGATATCCACTTTAAGTGCATACTAAATATCACAGCATGGTCCAGTAAGAACATACACAAATAGAGTCAATGACGTTTGACGAAATTAGTTAGAATACATAAATCATACTCATATTCGTACCATCCCAGGGGGATGGGGGAGGGCACAGGAAAGGGTTTGTTTCCTTATCTTAACATCATCATGCAGAATCCGATGTTCCGAACTATAAAGAGTGAATCCTCTTGCTGAGGCTATCTTTTTTATGGTATTGTTTTTGACAGGAGGAAGCACTTGTCCGCTAGAAAAGGGCCTGTAAAGCCTTAGGAGGGCTCCTCCACAGCAGGAACCGATGTTCTCTTTGTTATAACTCAACCTACAATTTTCTTTCTTTCCAACACAGGTACATAGGCTGAAAAATCGGAATGCGCCACCCAGGATTCTACAGAAGAATCCCACAAGTAATCATGATAGCACTCCTTCAGCTCAGAGCTCCTTGGGGACCCTCCCTGCCAAATTTCCCTATCATTAATTGTCCTCTACAGCAAAGTTGGATGTTAACTTGAAATTCACAAGTGTATAAGGTACAGAAGGTACTGCACCCCATTCTTTTTTTTTAATAGGATTTAATTTTGTTTGTTTATTTTAAACTGCTTTGTTAGGGTATCACTGATATACGAAAAATGGCACATAGTTAGTATGTCCAGTGTGGTGAGTTTGGACATAGGCACACACCTGTGAAACCATCCCCACAATCAAGGTAATGGACGTATCCATCACCTCCAAGTTTCCTTGTATCCCTTTGTCTTGTTTTTCTTTTTTTTCTTTTTTTCTGTGGTAATTCTAAATAAAGGACAGGACTTCAGATTTGGTGCAGCAGTCCTGGAAGCCATACTCACATGAGTTCCATCCCAGGGGATGTGCCAGAAACTAGTGACATCAGCTCCCTGTCCCTTTGTCACATTGGAGCAAGTTGTTCACAATAGCAGGGAAGAAATGCAGATCTACTGTTTTCCCAGAGGTCACCACCTGGTTCCTCAGGAATTGTGGGTGCCTTGAATCTCATAGGCCAATATTGGCTGTCCTACGGCCTGTGTCACCTTGGCCAACCCCCTCACCCTTCCTGGCCCTATTTCAGACCAAGACCCCAAGGCTGTACAGCTGATACTAGATATTGTTGGAGGGACCAGGAGGGACCACTGGGGAAGCCACATTCGTGCACGTCCTTCCTCCCTCCCTCATTCTCTTGTGAAAACCTAGGTACCTCATTCTTCTTGACCTTCATGTATTTAATTATTCAGAAATGTCAGGCTTGTCCTTGCACAGTGCACATTAGGGATGCTCTGTGTGTGTTTGATGATGTATTCCGAGGAAAGATAAAGATTCCTGGGGAGCCCTATCTTTTCTTTACTTCTTTTCTACATGTGCATCCTGGCTCTGAACAGTATAGCCTCAGACGATGCTATTCGCCATGGGGCTGTTTATTGTGAGAAGGGTTAAGTACCTGAGTTTGGGCATTTATTAGACAGACCTGGCTTTGATCCTGCCTGTTGCCACTTGCTAAGTTTGAAAATTTGGGAAAGATATTTAACTTCTATGAACCTCATCTTCATCATTAATAAAATGAACACACAATACCAAGTATTATTGTAGCACTATCGTAGTGCCTGGCAGACAGTGGGTTTTCAATCCAGCTGTTGGAAAGTGTCTGAGATTTGATCTTTACCTTTTACAGTTTTATAGGGAAGCAGGCCATGATTTTTTTTAACCCCATGCTGTATAAGACATGGGTTTGTTGATATTAAGGGTCCAAGGTGAAAGGCATTTTTATTTCTCTTTTAAACAGTAAGAAGAACCCTGTCCCTAACTACCCACATGGAGATGGGCCTTAAATCAAACTCTATTTACTTGAGTTAATACATTCTGACAATCTTGTTCTGGATCTTGAATAACCCAAGGCCAAATGCCACCGATCTTTAGTTAAGTAAGTTGCATGAATCTCCTACATAGATGTAAACACAGCCAAGAAAGGATGAGTGCTCTAGGCATTTGCATTTTCCACAAGTGTGGCATAAATTAAAAGTAAATATCAAACTTTCACTCCTCTTGTTTCACCAGTACTTATTAAGCCACTACTAGGTAACAGCCACTGTGCCAAACGCTGAGACTGTCATGAGACATGAGACAAGCGTGGGCTCTGCCTTCGTGGAGCTTAGAGTCTGGTAAGGAGAACCCATTGCCAAGAAACAAGCAAACCAAATAAACTGACGTGGACCATGACACAAACTGCACACCACAAGCAGAACAGCGGTAGGGAGACCTGTTTTAGACGGTGTGGTCAGTAATGGCCTCTCTCAAGGGGTGATTTAGAGATAAGAAGATGATAACCAAGCGAAGAGGGAGAGAGAAATTGCTGCATCAAAAGCAAACTACTGCTGGGAGAGATTGAGGTTGGGAAGCTCTGTGAGCTGAATGAATGAAGGAGGAACAGAGCAACAAGAACTTGGGAGCGGGAGAGTCTTTCCTAGAAAACAAGATCCTATTTCTCCTATTGCCTCCCAGGGTATGGCAGGAGCCCATTCAAAAAAATGCTTTCAGAAAGCCCCTACATGCATATTTAACAATTTAGAAATAGATGTGTTATTAAAGCAAATTGGAAGTTTCAATAGAGTGTATCAATTTGGGAAGGTCATTTCAGGTTTGGCAACCTGAATTGGCAACCGGAATTGCTCTTTTCTTTTTAAATGGTCCATTGCCATCTTTTAGTATAGAAACCTGCTACACCTCAGATCCCTTTGTGTTAGGAACCATCTGGAGGCACCTTTACTATGTAGCAGGGTTTCTCTTTTACGATGAATTGCAATACAGTCGTAGTCGCTGACATTTTCCCTTGCTCCACTGTCTTTAGTGTTTTTGAAAACAGTAATTCTAAGTTCTTGACAATTTAAAAAAAAATTGTCCACAGGCTAAATGAAAATGTTTTTGGAGCACTTTGATAACACTGTCAACTTCATTGTTCGGTTCATATCAAGCTTCTTATTGGGCTAGGTCAGTTTGACCTGCTCTGGCTTTTTTTGCAAATTAAAATCACATACCCTCTCTTCCCTCCTACCTACATACACTTCTGGAGAGATATATACTCACAAACTGTGGAAACTGCGCAACACTGCCCAGAAAGTTCTATGCCCTTTCCCTGGCACCCTGCCCTGTTCTAATCACCAGTCCCACCGTGGTGGTGAGGGGCAGCCTGCTGTTTCCGACCCCAGAAAGGAGCTGCGGTGCCCAGCACTGACCCTGGAAGGAACAGCCTCGGTGCTCGGGGGTAGCAGTGGGCTCCTGCTGCCGACTGCTCCTTCCGTATGTTCCTCTCTGAGCCCTCCTTCCCCACTCACACCGACCTAGATGCATCTCACTGACTTCAGCAACAAATGAATAGATCTTTTGAGAAGAATGAACTCTTCGTCTCCGTCCTTCATGGGTCTTTAAAATATGATAATAATAATGATAATGAAAGCAATGACTTCCTCCATCATTTACTGTTAATGAGTTAATATACATAAGGCACTTCTTAATGCCTGGTGTATGTTAAATGGGCAATACATATTAAATATTAGCTAGTATTATTATCGTTGTTATCATGCAGTAAGCACATCCTACGTCCCATTTAATCATTGCAAGAACCCCACACGGTAGCAGATATTTTACACCCATTTAAAGGAAAAGAAATGAAGACTCCAAGAACTCAAGTGTCCAAGTTCACATACCTGATGCATTTTGGAGCTGGGATTCAAATCCAATCTCTGTAGCCTAAGTGTTTATCCCCTAAGTTGACTTTGTTTATCTTCAGGTAGGAATGATTTGGGGATAGTCCTTGTCAAAGTTTGGGATATCATCAAGCTGAAAGATTCTCTTGGACTTGAAAATTCTATAATGAAGACTTAGATGACTCATTAAACACGAAGTGCATTTGGGTGGGGTGGGGGAGGAACAGAAAAAAGGAAGAAGAGAAGAAACATTGATTGAGTGTATATTTAGACATTTATATTTATTGAGTATATATGTTAATTATTTACATATATTACATGTATGTATATAAACACGCATATAAAGTCCTTAGGAGTTTTCTTCTTTTTTTATTATTTGTTTTTCTTAGAAATTAATTTGCATGAAGTCACCCCATTAGCCAGTGATCAATTCAAAATTCAAACCCAGGTTGGCCTGGCCTCAGAACCCAGTCTCCTGCCTATGACTCCAGGGTTGTGCATTTATGCTCCAATTCCATAACCCTACCACACTGCAAGTACTTTAATAATAATTTCATATTTTCTACAAAGATACTAAAATGGTGCTTCAAAGGGGGCTGGGAAGATAGCTTCCCTAGAGAAGAGTCCGAGAAACAGCCAGACAGTTGTGTTTGGGGGATGGTTTTCAGTACAGAACTGCCCTGAGGTGTGAAGATGGATGCTCTGACCTCTTGGGTCCTTCCCAGTAACAGAGCTCCAGGATTTATTTGCCAATGAAAACGTCAGGGTTTTTCTTCCATAAAATGATGTATGATGGTCTGAGTACATTCCCCACTTCCACCTCCAACTCCTTATATCTGATTAAAAAGCAAAGATTAAATCAGCAGGAAGAATTTCTCCGGGAATAATGAGGTTTTCTCAAGACAAGGCAACAGGGGCTATCAGGGGAGTGAAAAGGGAAACACAGTCTGGGAAGAACGAGTTGATCGAGTATAAAGTGACAGGACGAAGAACAGGTGCAGTTGAGCTGTGAAGGCCATCACTTTGCATTAATCAACAGGCATGAAGTGAAACCAGGTCTCTGCTTTTAAAAAATATATACTCTCATTAAACAAAATGAATGCATATCAAATGATTTGAGAAGCGTGCATTTTTAACCAGGAGGTAAGAGGCCAGCCTCGAATCAGAATTCATTCAAGGAATATTCACTGGGTGCCTACTCTGTGCCAGACGCTGCTCTGGGCACGAGGGATACAGAAATGAGTGAAACAGATCGAAATCTCTGCCCTGCTGGGGCAGGCAGAAAACACACGGGGTAAGTAAGTAAGACTCGTAGGAGTCTAGTCAGCATCAAGTGCTGTGTGGAAAACAAAGCAGAGACGTGGGCAGGAAAATTCACTGGCAGGGTAGGAAGCTGCAAGCGTTTGGCAGGGCCATCAGGGATGCCTCACCGTGAAGGAGACACCTGAGTAAAAGGGCTGAGGGCAGAAGAGAGTGTGTGATAACGACATCCGGTGGAGGAGAATTCCAGGCGAGGGAACTCAGTACAAGCCCCTGAGGTGGGCGTGGGTCTGGTGCCTTAAGAAAGGGTGAGGATGGCTCACGCCTGTAACCCTAGCACTCCGAGAGGTCGAGGCAGGAGGATCACTTGAGGCCAGGAGTTTGAGACCAGCCTGAGCAAGAGCAAGACCGTCTCTACTAAAAATAGAAAGAAATTAGTTGGACAAAAAAAAACATAGAAAAAATTAGCTGGGCATGGTGGCACATGCCTGTAGTCCCAGCTGCTTGGAGGCTGAAGCTGCAGAATCGTTCGAGCCCAGGAGTTCAAGGTTGCTGTGAGCTGTGATAACGCCACTGCACTGTACCCAGGGTGACAGAGCGATACCCTGTCTCCAAAAAAAATAAAAAACAAACAAACAAAAAAGAAAGTGTGAGGATGCTGATGTAGCTGAGCAGAGGGTGGAGTCAGAGGTAAGAGAGCCCAGACCATACAGAGCACTGAAAGGATTTCAAAGGATTTGGGCTTTCACGTGGACCGAGACAGGACCCATTGCAGGACTGAGCACAGGAGAGACGTGATCTGACTTTGTGACAGCGCTGCAGGATCAGGGTACCGGGTATAGGGAACAGGCTGTACCCTGGGGAGGGTAAAGCAGGGAGGCCACTGTTAGGATTATTTAGAAAATACTGAGTTCCTTGCCCTTCCATTTCCCCCAGCCTGCAGGATCCTCCTGCCCGTTTTCTGCTTCTCTAACCAGGCCGACTCGAGCATTGATCACCATCTCCTCGGCTGGCATCTCCTCTC
This sequence comes from Lemur catta, assembly GCF_020740605.2. Classification (NCBI taxonomy): domain Eukaryota; kingdom Metazoa; phylum Chordata; class Mammalia; order Primates; family Lemuridae; genus Lemur; species Lemur catta. The sequence continues at coordinate 19,297,154 of NC_059134.1, read as the reverse complement.
CCAGTCTGCCTGGTGCTCACGTCAAACCTCAAGCCCCAGGAGGGGCCCAGCCTCCTATTTCACCAAGAAAACTGAGGTCACCGCCGTGAACTTGTTCTACTTCCTCCCTCTCCTCCTACCTCCATCAAAAAGAACATCAACAACCACGCAACCCCTATCTCATTTGTGAACACACTTCTCTCCTCTTCAGGGTCTCAGGGAATAGGGCATCGCTTCTCCTATTCAGGATATCCCCCATTTCTCTCTCTCTCTCTCACACACACACACATTACCCTCCTGCCCGCCCCCATACCAGCTTTCATTCATTACCTCCTTTCCCCTTTGAGACCTTGCTCCATCCATAATCTCCTTCTATAAATGCGCTCTCATGCTTTCTATTAGCTCATTGCCCTCAGCCTATAAATATATCAAGACGCACATACTGAGGAGCAAGTCTCTCTTGACCTCTCCTTTACTTCTCAGCAAAGCATCTTGAAAATAGTACCTATACTTGTATACTTGTAAACCCACTGCCACCTGGCTTCTGAACCTACCACTCAACCCAAACTGCTTTCAAAAGTATCACTTCCAAATTTTCAAAGCCAATGGACTCTCCCAGTCATACTATAACTGGGATTTTCATTTGACACTTTTTTTTTTCTTTTGGAGATAGGGTCTTGCTCTGGCTCCCAGGCTAGAGTGCAGTGTTGCAGTCACAGCTCACGGCACCCTCAGACTCCTGGGCTCAAGCGACCCTCCTGCCTCAGCCTCCTGAGTAGCTGGGACTACAGGTGCACACCACCATGCCCAGCTAATTTTTCTATTTTTTTGTAGAGACTGGGTGTCACTCTTTCTCAGGCTGGTCTTGAACTCCTCCCAAAGTGCTAGGATTACAGGCGCGAACCACCATGCCTGGCCTCATTTGACACTTTTTTATCCATTTTTTTCTAAATTCTCTGCTTTCTTGACATCTCTCATGCTTCTTCCGTATCTCTGATCATTGTTTTTTTGTCCTGTTTCACAGGGTCTTTCTCCTCTGACAACTTCTTAAATGTTTGCATTCCCCCAAGGGTTTCCTTCTGGTCCACTGATTTACTTTCCTACACTATCCAATGCAGTCACAATTTTAATGCTCACCTCCCTATGCTGATGGCTCCCAAATCTAAATCTCCAAGACTGACATTGCTGCTGGACTTTAGACTCCTACCCAACCGCAGTCTGCTAGACACCTGCCCTGGAGATCCACACATGGAGAGCAACACAGCCAAACTAAATGCATCATTGCTTCCCATCTCCCGTTTGGATCCTTTTCCTTTGTTTCCTCTCTCTGCAACTGGCATTATAATCCACTTAGTTGTCAAAGTCAGAAAACTGGGACTCATCCCATATTATTCTCTCTAACTCATACCACCACAACTAGTCAATCATCAAACCTTCTTTATGTAGTCTCCTAAGCACAGACTTGATCAGGCTGCCCTCTGTGCTTCCTCCCTGCAGTAGCTCAGGCCTCGACCTCCCTGATGCACACTACTGCAATCACTTTTAGCTTGCTCTCCTTGCCTTTCCTCTTATTTCTGCCCCACTCCCCACCTCGCTGTTGCCGGAGAAGTACTCTAGAATGCAATTCTGAGTGGGTTACCCCCAAGCTTAAAACCCCATTCAGAGGGATCCCACACATGGCCTTTAAGATCAAGGCCTTCCTTGACCCGGCTCTTCGAAACCTGCAAGCCACATCTCCTGCCCTCCCCACTCCACACCTTACATTCCCTTTGTGTTGGGCTTCTAGGAGGTCCACTACACAGCACCTCTCTTCCTTGCTGGGGTTCTGAAGCAATTGAGTAACAAGACAAGGAGCCCTCATGGGAGAGAGCAGCATGCCCCCTTTATTACTGACTAAGTCAATACTGCAGAACATGATTTCTCTCTGCAGAAAGGGCGCTTCCTCACTGTGAACCCGGGAATGAGATAAGCATGTGTTCCCTGTCAACAGCTCACTCCCATCAGGAAGAGAAGAATCAGGCACCCTCCCAGTATCCTTCTCGCATTTACTAATCAGAACTCACCCTGCCCTCCGCACCATGAGGAGAGGTGAAGAAAGGGCCAGAGTGAATTGGGGAGCTCCCGCCATTTGGGAGTGAGCCACAGGAGTGGGGGAGGGGCACCCAGTGAGACACCCTTCACGCAATCCCTTTCTCGTGTTGTTTGACTCCCTAGAATATCCTGCCCCCATTTCTGCACCTGCGTAACTCCAAGACTCAGTTTGGATTTGACCTCTTTGAGTTCCCAGCATGTGCCCCTTCTCTGCACTCACATGTTTCCATCAGAGCATTTACCTAGTGTAGCTAATGTCTGTTAATTTGCATATTTTCTTTAAGCATCGTATCATTCTCTTTCTATTCCCAGTGCTCAGATAGGACTGGCATGGAGGCCGTACTTAAGAAATGCGCAGTGGACTGAGCAGAGATCACCCAGACGAGACTCTTCATTTGATAAGTGACATTTAAAAGCCACCTATTCTTGGAGTCAGGCAAATTTGGTTTCTAATTCTATGTCTACCACTTATTAACTGTGGGACCTTGCTCAAAGTACTTTGTCCTTTCTAAATCCCAGTTTTCTAACCTGTAACTTGAGGAAAATACACCCTTCCTTAGGTGATTGTTATGATAATGAAATAAGACGCAATAAATAAATAACCTCACTCACTTGTGCTTGGCACAGCACTCACACTAAATAAATAGTAGCTATTTTTATTTTATTGCTGTTCTTATTAGTAAATTATATTTTATTTGAAATAAAAGTTTAGTTGAAATAATACAGCAGTAAATAATAGGATAATTCCTACCCTCAAGGAACTTGGAGGGAAAGAACTTAAAAGGGGGGATTTTGTATTTCCAGGATTCTACCCAGGATTTATATATCTCTGGATAAGACTTTATATTATTAAAAGATAATCTTTATCATCCGAGAGACTCTAGGCTCTGTGTGGGTGGAGCTGTGTCTCTATTTATTGATTTATAGCAAGTCTTTATTTTACCCATTATTATTACATATCTCCCCTGTATAAAATAGGGCCTGCCAGACACTAGAAGCTCAATAAACCTATTTAATGAATAAATACAGGAATGAGAACTAGGCCCTCAATCATTACTCCCACAACGAATTGATGAGATGTTGATCATTACCTGCACAGTTCAATTCACAGTTTCACCTCATTTCTTATAGCTCCTCACCCTCAGCCCCACCTGTTCACTCTGTTCCATACTGTCCCCTTGCTGTTCCTCAGTTATGGTGGCATGACCCCCTCCCTGCCCTCAGGGTCTCTGGACTCAGCTGCGCTGGACTCCTGTGCCAGGATCATTCTTCTTTCAAGCATAAACATGGATTTCTATCTCCCCTCCATCAAGCCTGTGCTCAAATGCCACCTTTGAGGTCAGGCCATTCACACCTATCTACCCTCCACTCCTACACTCCCTATGGGGTGTGCACAGAAGCGATGGGCACAACTTCAAATTCATCTCCAATTTAAGAGGTAAGCGGCTGTCCAGTTGGGATGTAAGAAGCTTCAATCACCCTCCACCCTAGCAACAAATAAAAAGCTGAACAGGCAACATCAGAAAAGCGAGGTCACAGGGCTGCTCCCAAAATGGACAGATTCAGCAGTAAGAAAAGCAGTAAAGACAAAGTGACTAGCACCATCAGTCAACTAGATATAATTGACATCCTTCATGTACTTCATCTAACAACAGCACATTCCAAGCTCACATTTACCAAGACAGACCACATTCTGGGCCATAAAACACACCTCTGAGTTTCTGACTGTATCATTTTCCTTCTCTCTGAAGAACTAACTTCTTTTAACATTTTTTGCAAGGCGAGTCTCCTGACAAGTTCCCTCAATTTTTGTTTGTTTGAGAAAGTCTTTATTTCTCCATTATGTATTTATTTTTTGAAAAGTGTGGGGGCTCCCCTGTGAGGGAGTCCTCCTGGGGTCTTTGTCTCTCAGGCTTGTCCACACTGAGCCTCCAGCGGTTTGTCATTTCCAGTTTAGGTTTTCCTACCCCAGCAATGGTTCCTGCAAAGGTTTCTGCTTATGGGCCTGCTTTGGTAAGTTGTGATTCTGTGTATTCACGTCTCTCCAATTTAGAAAATAGAAATCCTATAATGTCTGACTCAGGTCACAAGAAAATTAAACTAGAAATCAATGAGGAAAAGATAGCTGGAAAATCCCCAAATTCTTGGAGACTAAACAACACACTTCTAAAGTACTTGCATTTGGGGCAAAGACAAAATCTCAAGAGAAATTTAAAAAATATTTTTAACTAAATGAAAATGAAAATACAATGTATCAAAATTTGTGGGCTGCAGTAAAAGTAGTGCTTAGAGGGAAATTTATAGCATTGAATTCATACGTTAGAAAAGAAGAAAGATCTAAAATTAATAATCTATGCTTCCACCTTCAGAAACTAGAAAAAGAAGACCAAATTAAATTCAAAGTAAACAGAAGAAAAGAATAATAAAAATTAGGGCAGAAATCAATGAAATTGAAAACATGAAATCAGTATAGAAAATCAACAAAACTGAAAGATGATCCTTTGAAAAGATTAATAAAAATCAATAAGGCTCTAGGCAGGCTAAGAAAAAAAAAAGTGAGAAGATACAAATTACTAATATCAGAAATAAAAGAGGAAACATCACTACAGATCTCATGGACATTAAAAGGATAATAAAGGAATATTATGAACAACTCTATTTCTACAACTTGATAGCCCAGATGAAATGGACTAATTCCTTGAAAGACACAATCTGTCAAAACTTACACAAGAAGGAATTAGACAATGTGAATAGGCCTATATCTATTAAAGAAATTGAATCAATAACTAATAACCTTCCAAAACAGAAAGCACCAGGCCCGGGTGGGTTCACTGGTGAATTCTACCAAACATTTAAGGAAGATATTATACCATGTCTCTACAATCTCTTCCAGAAGACAGAAGCAGAGGGAATACTTCCTAACTCATTCTGTGAGGCCAGCATTACCTGAATATCAATGCCAGACAAAGACATTACAAGAAGAGAAAACTATAGACCAATATCTCTCATAAGTATAGATGTAAAAATCTTCAACAACATATTAGCAAATCCAGAAATTAGTTTTAGCCAATTAGTAAATCCAAAAATTAAAATCCAACAATGTATAAAAGGAATCATACACCATGACCAAGGGAGATTTATCCCAGGTATGCAGGCCGGTTCAACATTTGAAAATCAATTAATGTAATCTATTATATCAACAGATTAAAGAAGAAAAACCACATGATGATATCAATAGATGCAGAAAAGCACTTGACAAAATACAAAATCCATTCATGATAAGAAGTCTCAGCAAGCTAGGGATAGAGGGGAACTTCCACAACTTGATAAGGAATATCTACAACCTACAATTAACATCGTACTTAATGGTGAAAAACTTGAAGGCTTCTCAGTAACAAGGCAAAGATATCTCCTCTCACCATAGCTTTTCAACATCATACTAGAAGTCCTAGATAATAAATTAAAGGCACATAGATTGAGAAGAAAGAAATAAAACTGTCCTTGGTTACAGATGATATGATCATCTATGTAGAAAATTGAAAAGAATTGACAAAAAAACTAGAATTAATAAGTGGTTATGGCAAGCTTGCCAGACACAAGGTTAATGTGCAAAACTCAATTGCTTCCTAGATAGCAACAATGAATAAGTGGAATTAGAAATTTAAAAACAGATTACCACCTATGTTGACATGTATAATACTTAGGTATAAATCTAACAAAACATGTACAACATCTATATGAGGAAAACTACAAACTTAGAAATAAAAGAAGACCTAAATAAATGGAAAAATAGTTCATGTTCATGGATATGAAGACTCAGGATTGTTAAGATGTAAGTTCTTCCCAACTTGATCTGTAGATTCAATGCAATCCCAGCCAAAATCCCAGGAAGTTATTTTGTGAATATTAACAAACTGATTCTAAAGTTTATATAGAGAGGCGAAAAATGCAGAATAGCCAATTCAATATTGAAATAGAAGAACAAAGTTGGAGGGCTGACCCTACCTGATTTAAGACTTACAATAAAGCTACACTAATCAAGACAGTGTAATATTCAAATAGATCAATGGAACAGAATAGAGAGCTCCGAAATAGACCCACACAAACACAGTCAACCAATCTTTGACAAAGAAATAAATTCAATACAGTGGAGCAAAGACAGTCTTTTCAACAAACATTGCTAGAACAACTGGACATCTACATGCCAAAAATAAATAAATCCAAACACAAAAGGGTGGGGAAACTGCGGCCTTCTAGCTCCTTGAGTGCAGCCTTTTGACTGAATCTAAATTTTACAGAACAAATCCTTTTACTAAAAGGGGTGCAGCAGAGAAAGATGAAGCTTTTCTTGCCTTCTTTGATGCTTAAAAAAGAACAATCTTGAAATGAGAAGGCTGCAGGTTCCTCACCCCTGTAAGAAGACAAGCCATAGACTGGGAAAAAATGTTTGCAAAAGACACATCTGATAAAGAACTCATCCAAAACATACAAAGAACCCTTAAAACTCAACAAGAAGAAAACAAACAATCTAATTAAAACATGGGCAAAAGACCTGAACAGACACCTCACCAAAGAGGCTCTATAGATGGCAAGCAAGCATATGAAAAAATGTTCAACATCATATGTCATTAGGGAATTGTAAATTAAAATAAATTACCACTACACAACTATTAGATGATCAAAATCCAAAACACTGGCAACATCAAATGCTGGCAAGGATGTGGAGCAACAAGAACTCTCATTAGTTGCTAATGAGGATGCAAAACGGTACAGCCACTTTGGAAGACAGTTTGCCAGTTTCTTACAAAACTAAACATACTCTTACCATATGATCCAGCAATCATGGCCCTTGGTTATTTACCTAAATGAACTGAAAACTTATGTCTACACAAAAACCTGCACACAGATGTTTAGAGCAACTCAATTCATAATTGCCAAAATCTGGAAGCAACCGAGATGTCCTTTAGTAAATGAGTGGATAAACTGTGGTATATCCAACAATGAAATATTTAGCACTAAAGAGAAATGAGCCATCCAGCTGTAAAAAGACATGGGGGAAACTTCAACGAATATTACTAAGTGAAGGAAGCCCATCTCAAAGGGCTACTACATGAAAACTGTACGGCATTCTGGAAAAGGCAGAACTATAGAGACAGCAAAAGATTGGTGGTTGCCAGGGGTTAGCAGGAAGGGACAGATGAATAGGCAGAGCACAGAGGATCTGGGGGCAGTGGAGTTATTCTGCACAGTACTACAGTGGCAGATACATGTCATACATTTATTTGTCAAAACCCACAGAATGTATGACAAGAGCAAACCCAAATATAAACTATGAACTTTGGGTAATAACGACCTGTCAATGTAGGTTCGTTGATTATAACAAGTGTCCCACTCTGGTGTGGGATGTTGATAGCGGGGGAGACTGTGATGTGTGGGGGCAGGGGTTATACGGGCACTGTCTGTACTTTCTGCTCAATTTTATTGTGAACCTAAAGCTGTCCTACAAAATAAAATTTATTAATTAAAAAAAGAAGATGAGCAGCTTGCCTTGGATTTCCTCCCTCTCACCTTCCCACAAGCTGAAACTCAGACACGCTCTCAGACCACACTGGACCACGCAGTGACGTCACCCTATCGGATGGCAGGACAACACTACTTGGGAACCTGGTTCCCCGAAGGAATTCACGGGGCATAGACCCTTGCTCAGCCACCAGCCGAGGCCACTCACGTTGGGAGCGTATTGAAGAAAGAAAGGGCCTACGTTTTTCATTACAGCAGCTTGGCCCTTACCCAGCCCTGAATAAATGAAGAATGGGGGAATTTATACCACGCTCTAGCTCAAAGGGGCATTTAGGTGAATTACAATAGTCTGTGAGGCAGATCATAACACCAGACCACATGAAGAAGAACCAGGTAAATAAAACAGACACACCAGGACCAGGGTGAGTATGCAAAGGCATCTGGGGTTGGTTACTGACGTTAAGCAATGAGTTTAATTCAGAAACGCCTGGAAATTAAGGCAAAGTGAGAAACACATGTTCTAACGTATGTCTGATGAGAAGCATTACATACCTTCTTGTATACGATTTCAGATATGTATTTCCTGGGATTATGTATTTATAGCCATAGGATCCTACAGGCACTGGCGGAGGGGTGCGGGGGAGGTGGAAGGAAGAAAATTTTCAAGTGGTAAAAAAAGCATCAGGTTAATTAGAAACCTCTCCAGGACAGAGGCTGTGGTTTCTCCCTTTTTTGAGCACTCCTCCCCGCCCTCTCCTATTTCCACCCCCTCCCCTCGGCCCTCCCACACTTCCCCTTAGTACCTGGTCTCACCTGGTACATTGCAACTCTGCCATTCCTCCCTGGGACTGGGATTTCTGACCGCTGCTCCCTGGAGGCAGGAGACAGGCCAGCACTGGGGAGAATAGGAATTGAAGCCTGTAAAACTGTGAGGAAATTCTCTTAATCATCGAATTGTAACTTCTCGGTAGAGGAAGTCACTTGATCTTTTCAGCCAACTCTGGGAAAAGCAACGCATCTATTTAATGCACTGACCTGAGATCACCTCTCCATTCAGTACAATCGTTCCGGACCTCCCCAAAGAGATTTGCTTGCTTGGAGAAAATCAGCAGATTGCCGGGAGCTTTGTGAGTTTTTCTTTCCCCTCTACAACCTGCCTGGCTCTTCAAGTTAAAATAAAAATTACAGCCCTGGGAGGAAAGGAGGGCACATAAATAAGGTGGCTGCGGCTGATGAAAGAGATTCTATAAATAAGGTGACATTTTATTTGCCAAGTCACCATAAGACGACACAGGTTTCAAAGTATTTACCTGTTAATTATTTTAATAAAATGTTTCTAATATGTGTGCATTATAAAATTTTTGGAAAGTGCAAACACAAGAAAGAAAAAACTTATCACCACTCTACGAAAACCACTATTAATATGTCAGGGTTTAGTCTTTCTTCCTCCCCTCTCTGGCGGTCTCTAGATCTCTTGCTGTCTCTCCCTACCTCTTTTTCTGTCTTGCTCCCTCTAGCTTGCAGAACTGGAATTATAAAGTACATAATGTTCTGTAACTTGATTTTTGTTTTTAATCATTTATAAGAAATACTGCTTCCGTTCTGAAACACACTGAACCAGGAGAGGATGATTCAGCTCAAAGCTCTTAATATAGGGCATGTTTACGTGTAGCTGCAATCCTTCCATTCACAAATACCGGGTGCCTGTTGGGTACTAGGTTCTGTGCTTGGCCCTCGTGTGATGAGAAAGACTCGATCTCATGGAGCTTACAGCCCAGTGGGGAGGATGGATGCTAAATGACACTGAGCATGGGAAGACGCCTCTTATGCCAGGGTAGTGCTGCCTTGGGACCAGCAGCTTGAGGGCTGCCTGCTGAAGGTCACCAAAACTGAGGTTTTTAATTATTGGGTGTGCCAGTGAGACACACACACAGAGTTTGCACAGCCACCTGCCTGTTGGGTGGATTGTGGTTAGCCAAGGGCTCATTTTATGGATGACAGCTGTAGTGAAGTTGCAGAATGACCTTCAATCTCCTTGATTTGTGATGGGAGACCTGATTCCAACAAACAGCCCCTCCCTCAGACTCCATCACAAATGCCCTGTCATAAGGAGATGGTCACTGTCTCCAGGCACTGGCCCAGAAGAGAAGAAGGTGAACATTTTTCAGGCTGCCCGGCTGTATCTCCTAGAGCAGGGGCCAGAGGAGACCACGAGAGAACTCTAACCACGAGCCCGGCTGATGCCCACCTCTGATCTCTGGTGGAGGAGAACACACCAGACCTACAGCATCTTCCCGTGTGTGCACCTTGCCCCACTCCCCCTTTTTGCTTGGCGAGGGGCTCAGCCCAGTACCATATACAACTTCAACAATCAAAACGTCATGAGGTCATTTTTATCTTAAAAGAAATCTCTGAGGAGTAAAGATTCTGGGCCTTGTAAAGATTAAATAAAAAATGTAACATTCTGACACTCAGAACTAAAAGGGTCATTATGGAGATATACCTGGGGCTGGACTTAATAAAACCTGCTTTGAAATTTTGTTAGATAGATACTGTCTCTCTTTTGTCTAAAGCTGCTTCTTTGTGGGATTAACCAGGTGGCCCATAAGTGACAGATGCCCACACTCTTAATGCAATCAGTGTCAGTTATTTGAACCGAGTTGCACTGCTGACTGTTCTCAAGCTTGTGGTCCACCATAGCATCTGATCCTTTTCACCTATGCACCCAGCTCTCTTCCTTCATTTGTGCAATTCAGTTACTCTACCTGCATTTGTCCCAACTGAACAGCAAAGTGGTGGTTTCTGACTTACTCACTTCTCCAGTCTAACACACCAGTTGAGCCACAAAGAAAGCCAAACGGCAGCTGCTCTAAATTTATGGCTGTGGGGGGGTGCTATCCCTCAAAATAATGAGAGCTCACGTCCGCGGGGACTCTGTAGTCAGAGCAATAATTTCAAAGCTGGATATCAGCAGAAAAACTAATGAGACCATTTAAAGTGTGTGTTAATGTGGTATGTGTGTAAAATTAACAACCCTTTGATAGCCGAGCCACAAACACCCTCCTGAGGTCAATCTGGAAGTCGCGGAGAAGACTGCGTCTGTGGGCCAGTGTGCCAGATGTGAGTGGGAAGGCACCGGAGCCTGGGGATGACCCAGCTGCATCTTAAAATTAATATCATGTTAAATTAGCCCCCATGTAAATGCCATTTTGTAACAGCTGCCTGGCCTGTTTGTGGGAGTGACGGCAGCTGGGGACACCTGGGTCCCCACCTCGGGACCATTCTCCCACCTTTGGTTAATTAGTGTCAAACACTAATGGCAAAACCACCATCTTAATAATAACTGGAGCCACCATTTATTGAGTGCTTAGTGTATGCCAAGCTCTGCACTAAACCCTTTACATGCATTACCTTGTCTAGTCCTGGCATCTCAGTGAGGTTGGATACTGCTAGTGTCCTTTTTAGCAGATATGGAAACCGATGCTCGGGATGTGACTCGCCCTGTCCCACAGGCAAGTGGGTGAGCTGGGATTTATTACCTGGGTCTGCCTGACTCAAGCAGATGTTCTCTTGCAGAGCCTACTTCCTTCTTGCAAAGACTCAGTGGTGGGCTTCCTTCACAGAGGGGTGTGTGTGTTGGTGGGTAGGGGGTTCTCTGGGATATTGCAACCAAAACCAAGCTCAGGAATATTTCCAACCAACAGATCAGTGTCTGTTCTTCTGATGGTCTGGGTTAGAGTATCTGCATTTTGGTTTAAAGGTCTCTTCCTAATCCTACCACAAGCAGCAGAATCCTAACGAAAAAATTAGGGGCAGGCTCTTGTTGGAATGCAGCCAAGGAGTAGGAAAAAGTCTTATAGAAATGAAACCTCCCCATGGGACATTTGGGCATCTGTTCATTGCCCAGCACTTTCTGAACTAGTCTGGGCCAGAGAAGAGGCATCTGTGACCTCATCCGAATGGCCTGGTGTCCTGGGCAATGGGAAGCCGCCCAAACTGGCCACACCTCCCACCTTACCCAAATGTACCCTAACCCCACTACCCCTCACTTTGTTCCCCTCTCCGGGGACCCCCGAGGGCACCGCAGGGGCTGCCTTGCTGAAGCATGTTTCCCAGGGCACCTTGGGGTAAAGTCCCGACACACATACCGCGCCGTGGTGCACAAGTCACACTGCAGCCAGCCTCTGCCAAGAGAAGTGAAGGCCTTTCAGAAACGACCAGAAATACAGCCAAGAAATCCATCCCTTCCCTTTGAGAGGGGAAGAAAGAAAGGCAGTCAGTTGACAGGGAAGGAGAGCTCCTGGCAAGAGGCACAGCCCAAGTCCCAGTCCCAGGGTAGAAGGGAGAGAGAAAGAATTAAGAAAGAAATAGTCAGCAACTTATGCTCCTTTCTATTTTCACAAACAAGATCCCCTGGCTGACCTTTCAGGCCAGCTGGGAAATTATGCCACGCAGGGAGCATGCAAATAGGACTGAATCTCTCTGCCGCTCTGTCCCCTGCCTGCTCCAAGGCCCTGCGTAGACCTCTGGGGCCGCCTCTGTTACACCAGAAAATCCAAAGGACACAGCCTGAATGGGGGGCAAAGATGGGGCCAGGAAGGATTCAGTATCAGGGCGGCTCTAAGGCCGTGTGCTAAAGTCTGTTCTGGGGCATGAGTCTTGGTTGCTAAGGTGACAGGCCCGACCTCCCCTGCTGAGGGCAGGGGAATGCCCACTGCACAGCAGCCGGGAAGGGGCTTGCCACGCCGGACCCCGGGAACGCAGGCCACCCATCTCCTCCCCCTCTAAAAAGCCTATAAAAGGCAAATAGCCCTCCAGACCGTCAGATAAATGTCTGCTTGTCCTCGGGATTTTATTTCTTTTTCAACAACCTGAAAACATCTCCACATCTCCATCATCTTCAAAATCCAATGCCATTCAATACGCTCTACCATCTGGCCTAAACTTAGCTTTACAATCCACCCAATCTGAACAATTTTGCTATTCTCTACCCACGTCTCTGTTTGTGCTATTCGCTTTGCCAGGCTTGCTCACCTCCTCACCTCCTCTTAGCCAATAAAACCTACCGATCTTTCTAAGGCCGGCTCAAATGCCACCTTGCTCATGATGCTGTCTCTCATCTTTCCAGCCACAAGCTATCTGTGCAATGTGGGCAGTGCCGCGCCTGCGGCTCCTCCACGCTGGTATATGTGGTAGACAGCTGTGGGCTTCTCTCCTGTTACCATGTCGCAAGCTCCTTGTGTTCAGGGAACATCTCTTGCAACGCTTTGTGCTCCTCTCATCGGCTAGTCCAGTACAAGGTAGCTCCTCCTTCTCATTGTTCTATGGTCTTCCAGTCCCCTTCCTTTAAATATGGTATTTCTCTACCCCCTCTGAAGGAGAATCTTTTTGACTTTCTTTGGCTCTGGTGGCCTCTGCAGGTCCTGGCCCACTGGGGGCATCACAAGGGAGGGGGCAGCACCGGGGAGAGAGTCAAGTCACGGTGTCACACAGCACATCCATGGAGACTTTCACCTAAATTGTGTCCCACGAATTGTGCAACATGGCTGTGCTAAAGACAGCAGGAGATGTAAGACCAGAGAAGGGGCTTTTTCAACAACTGAGGCAAAAATCAAGTGTAACTCAGCTAAGGCAGAGGCAGGGGAATGGGAAGAAGAAAACAAATACGAGTGACACTGTAAAGGGAGAAGTAGTAAGGCACGAGCCTGTCAGGGTCCTTTGCTATTTTGTACTTATCTGTTATCTGTCTATCCCCACTTCCTTTTTTATTAGTTTTCTTTTTCTTTTTGAAGGGTGGGGAGTGTGGAAGGGGGTGGGGTTCAGTTTCCTTTTTCTTTCTTTCTTTTTTTTTTTTTTGAGACAGAGTTTCACTCTATTGCCCTGGCTAGAGTGCCGTGGCGTCATGATAGCTCACTGCAGCCTCAAACTCCTGGGCTCAAGCAACCCTCCTGCCTCAGCCACCCGAGTAGCTGGGGCTACCTGATGGGCCACAACACCCGGATATTTTTTCTATTTTTAGTAGAGACAGGGTCTCACTCTTGCTCAGGCTGGTCTGGAATGCCTGGGTTCAAGCAATCCTCCCACCTTGGCCTCCCAGAATGCTAGGATTACAGTCGTGAGCCACCGCGCCTGGCCCTCACTTCTTGTCATACAGAACTTTGATTGATCTTCCTTTGAAGAACCAACCACCTTTACCATTCGTAGGCCATGTGGCTCAAGGTGTACGTGTCCCCCATGCTTGGCCGATGAGAACACCACATTCCCCTGAGGACTGATTTGGGGTAGGCATGTGACCTAAGCCTGGCCAAGAAAAGCCTTATCTGCGACTTTTGCTAGCACTATCAGGAAAAAGACTCTTTTTTTTTTTTCTTTTTTGGCTGGGGTGGCCAAGCTAGAGAGCCTTTCTTAAAGGAAAACAAAAGGAAAAAAAGCAAAAGTCAGAGACAGAGCCCTGGTAACATCTGTAAGACTTTAGATCCTACTGTGCTAGAAGTTAGTGAACTTCCCAATCATGTGAACCAATCCGATTTCTTTTGGCTTAAATCAACTGGGCTGGATTTCTGTGACGTTCAACTGAGAGTCATGATTAACATAAGGACTGGCCAATATTGGGCATAAGGGAAATTAAAGAGTCAAAAATGTCCTGATGTTGGGGGATCTGGGAACAAGGTGATTCACCATCAATTGTCCAGAAAACAAAAGACAAAGAGATAATAAAAACACTAATATTTAGAAAGCAAAATACTTTATGTTTTGTTTTCCAAGACAGAGTCTTGCTCTGTCACCTGGGCTAGAGTACAGTGGCACAATCATAGCTCACCGCAACCTCAAACTCCTGGGCTCAAGCAATCCTCCTGACTTGGCCTCACAAAGGGCTGGAATTATAGGCATGAGCCACTGCACCCAACCTAATATTTAGAAAGCAATATACTTTGTATCAGCCAAAACTCATGTAAAATACACACCAAGATTGGTAAATTCAAAGCAAAAATGAGAAGGTAGGGGAAATCATGTAATTTTAACAATCAATAGAAAGAGAAATTAATCCAGTTGCTATGGCATTTCTGCTTTCTCCATCAAGTGATATCTTCAAACTGAAAAGAATAGTACAAATACCATAAAAAGGGAAATGAAGGTGACAATACATGACGATCTAGTAAAAAAGAATTTACTCACTGAAAATGTGTTCACATCTCCAGGCCTATTTGGACAACATCCTCAAGCACTGGAGGAACTTGCAGGTGTGGACTCAGTATCACTCCAGGTAATCTTTAAAAAATCATGGGAAAGAGGAGAGATGCCAAAAGAAAATGTCCCAACTTTCAGCAAGGGAAAACGGGGTGACTTTTGAAAACCTCACACTGAAAATCCGAACATCAATCCTCAGCAAAACTCCAGAGTTAATTATTAAACAAGTGGATGTGAATACTTTAAAAATGAATGCAGCGGTCACCAGAAACTAGTGTGATTTCATGTAAAAACAAGACATATAACCAACATCATTTCCCAAGTCTTTACAGAGCCCATGGGGCGCTTCATGATCTGGTGGTTGCCTACCTGTCCTTCCTGGTGCCCTCCCACCCCTCCTACGCTAGCCCTCGTCCTCACCCCCCCTACCCTAGCCCTCGTCCCCACCCCCACCCAAGGCGCACACTTAACACACTCGCTCTGCTGAAGCGACACCCATCTTCATGCTGTTCCTGAAATGCTCCAAATTCATTCCTACCACAGGGACTTTGCTCTCTCTACTCCTGCAACCTGGAGGCCTCTTTCATCCCATTTTAGCATAGCAAGCCCCTTCTCATCCATTAGATCTCATCTCAATATTACCTTCGCAAAAAAGACTATTACTATGCAGCTTTTCAAAAGAAGGAAATCCTACAATATGCAACAAGCTGGATGAACCTCGAGGACATTATGCTAGGTGAAATAAACCAGTCACAAGGACAAATGCTGCATGATTCCACTGATATGAGGTATCTGAAATAGTCAAGTTCACAGAATTAAAGAGTGGAATGGTGGTTGCCAGGGGCTGGGAGGAGGAGGAAATGGGGAGTTTACTACTCAACACGCACAAAGTTTCAGTTCAGCAAGTTGAGCAAGTTCCAGGGATCTGTTTACAGCATTGTACCTAATGGCAACAATAATGTATTGCACATCTGATTTGTTAGGAGAGTAAATCTCATGTTACTCTTACCACAATAAAATAAAATAATGGGAAGGCTTTCTTAAAATAACCCCCATTCGGTCACTCTTGATCCCATGATCTTATTTTATTTTCCTCATAGATCATATCCCCATCGAAAATGATCTTATTTGTTTGTTTAATTCTGTATTCTCTCTCTCCACGCCACAGAACTGTGCCCCTAATACAGTAGCCGCTAGCCACATGTGGCTGTTGAGTACTTGAAATGCGGCTAGTCCTAATTGAGATGCCCTGGAAATGAAGATACACAGTGGATTTTGAAGAATAGGTATGAAAAAAATGCCAAATGCCTCATTATATTATTAAGATTAATTTCACCTGTTTCCTTTTTCTTTTTGTAATGTGGCCACTCAAAAAATAGAATTACATCTGCGGCTGCCATTATGTTTCTACTGGACAGCAATGGCCTAGAAAAAAAGGCTTCCTAAGAACACGGACCGTACTTGTGTTGTTTTATATATGTATTCACATTTAGAACTATCGTTGGTACATAGTACGTATTCAGTTAAAAAGCTGAGATAACTCAGATTGAGTTAATGAACTGCCTCTTTAAAGAAAAAAAAAGGAGTGTCACTACACTGGTAGATCTTAGAAATTCTATATCTTTTCTTTCATCCATCCAGGCATTTGACAAAAGCTGTCATTTTTTCATAGCAAATCCAAAGTTAATTGAAGACTTACGACCCTAGGCTGTTGACAGAAGGTCACTGGGATAAGAAACTTTCAGAAAGAGGAAAAAGAAGTTCAAATCATTGGGCTTCACTGACTCTAAGTCATCACCTATTATAAATACACTACTTTTTTATATACAATTAAGAAAAAGTTCCCAAATAAACTAAGACACACCATTGATTGTAACCTGTTATCCAATTTCAGAGATGTTAAAATGTGGGGCAAATGTGTGTCTTAGAATATGTTAATTCCCCCTAACTCTCCAGCCAGACCCCATTTGGACCACAAATGTGGAGGTTGAGATTTTTGTTCTCTCATCTTCTTTATTCCATCCTTCATTTCACCCTAGTGGGAAGAGAGTCTTTTGTAAGACATAGTAAAAAAAAAGCCAATGTTTTTATCATAGTAACTTTTTGAAAATATGATATGGGAGATGGTCCAAAGGTGGTCTTGGGATTGTTCCATTCTAAAGCATCTGAAACACTTAAACATACTCCTATGACAACAGACGGAATTTCATCCTTCCTTCCAGGGAGGCTCCAGGAAATACTGGGCACAGAGTGGAGAGGACAGGACACCAGAGAGAGAAGGGACTCTGTGAGGCCTTCAAGGAATGAAATGAATGAAAACATTTTCAGAAGAAAGCAATGCTCTGGCACATCTTTTGGGCTCTGTGTGGTTGTGGTGAAATGTTAGTAAACTGTTTTCTTTCTTGTCATGGGTTATGCCTTCACTCTTCCATCCACTGCTGGGCATACGAACCATTTTTGCTGCTACAGATTAAAAGAGATGTTGACAAATGGGAAAGCATCCAGACCAATAACTCTCAAGCAATGGCTGTGGGTACGCTGGAGTGGGGGCGGGGGACACCTGAGCAGGCAGGACTTGGAGCTCCGTTCCACCTCCTCTTTTATGAGCTTTCTCTGTTCAGCTTCCACAAGAGCACAGTGATGCCTGGACTATTTTTAGATTTTAAGACACTTTACTCATAGGTCTATTTTCCCATCTTTAGAGTTAGCTATAGAAGTCGGCAGGCTATCGTTAGAACTAACACTTATGATCAGACCTCATCCTCATCAGTGGACAATAACCTACATTTGAGGATTCCTTGAATTCAGAGCTCCAGCCTAACGGCTCTCCTAGTCTCTGCACTTCCTTGAAGGTCCTACTTCCATGTAAGATTTTGTTCTCTATCTATACACTACTTGGCTAAAATAATTTTGAAAACCACTAATTTGAAACAGTGATTCTAAAACATGGTTAAACATTGTTATAACTTGATAATACAACATCATTGATATTACAACTCAGATTCTTGGGTCTCATCCCAGATCTAGTAAGTCAAAATCTCAGGCCGTTGTCCAATAATAAAGCTGATTGCCTGGAAAACAGATGACCTCTCACTGGAAGTGTTCTAGTAGTGGCTAGATGATTGGATTTCAGCAAAGTCAATGGAAGTTCCTTTCCTGGGAGTAACTTTGAATTAGAAAAACTCTCTAATGTTACTTTCAAAGCTATGAGTCTCTGATTTTATGATTCGAATAGACATCAGGATTTCTCACCCAAATTCTCTGCCTTTAGCACTAGTGAACTGTAACAATAGGGGTCCAGACACTCAATGGGGTGTTAAGTATCCCAGGAGTATTTCTGGTCCTTTAACAGGAATAAGACTTCTTCATGATAATTGTGCATTGGTTCTGGTATATTTCCCAGACAGAAGAAATTAATATAGCCAATTAAAGAATGGAGAGAAACAATGCAAGGATAATGCCAATTCATCTTCCAGTTGAGAAGATAATAAATTCTTACGTTTGAATACGGAATAGCCACTGATACATTACAAACCTAATAATGAAACTTAATTAGCAAGAGCCAACTCAGCAGGAGTTATAATGCTTTCCAGCATCCTTCCTCCCTCTCTCCACCTCATGTTTTCTTCCTCTTTATCTCGTGCCAGGGATAGGTAACATAAACTCTAAGACTGAACATGTCAGTCCCTGTACCTCTGCCTCTTTCAACTGTAGGATCTAATTATATAGGTCTGGTCCTGCCCTGTGTCTGAGCCAACTCTGACCAAGTTGTGCACACTTGTGTTCCTTCATCCAGCAAATATTCAGAAAGCCTTTGGTTTAAAATATGTCCCATATTATGCGATGGGAATAGAAATGTGAAGGACATAATCCCTCCTCCTTTCAGTGGAGAGGCAAATGGGGTATTCTAGCAATCAAGCTTCCGCAAATCCAGTGTCTAATTATGAGTCTTCCTTTGCATGAGCCTTGCCTTAATCCCAGCCACAAGCCATTTGGTGGGATTTCTGCCTCCATCTCCCAATCATACTCCAGCTCCCATGCTGGGGATAGAAGACCTGCCTCAAGCCTTATCTGCTTTGGTTGAAATCCTACCAACAGATCCCACTTCATTCTCTTGGGACCAAACCATATACTAGGATCCAACAGAGAGGCTTTTTGCCATCTCCTCCTCCCTCCTGCATGAGGCCACCTGTCTGATTTTGATATAAGTAAGGTGTCCTTACACTGATCTCAGGGTATAAATAAGAATAAGAGTAACTATCATAACTCATTTTTGGTATTTTTGACTGGATGGATTCCAGTATATTTTATGGAGTCTTTAACATTTTCAGTTTTCACTCTTGGATCTCCTACACGCTAATGATTTCTGGACCTGGAGGCAGCCTAAGAAACTGACCAGAGGCTGTTCTTGAAATTGCCCCTCTTCCTTTCGAGCAAGACTTTTTCTCGGGGTCACATGCCTGCTTATTTCCTCTGTTAAGATAAATTTTCAATCTTGGCTCCACATGAAAATTGTCTTCTCAGAGCCAATTTATTGACCAAATTTGCTGAGCTCATCAGGTACCTTAACACACCCATTGCATCAGACCCCATGGGACATTTGCATGGCTTCAAGTCAAGCACTAATTTGCCAAACCTCCATGGGTGCTGTCATGGTTTGAATTATGCCCCCAACCCCAAAAAGGTATGCTGAAGTCCTAACCCCCAGTATCTCAGAACGTGACCTTGTTTGAAAATAGAGTCATTGCAGATATAATTAGTTAAGATGAAGTCAACTTGGAGTGGGGTGGGCCCCTAATCCAATATAACTGGTGTTCTTACAAGAGGAGGGAAATTTGGACACAAACATGTCCAGGTGGAAGACGATGTGAAGACACAGGGGGAGAACACCATGTGATGACAAAGGCAGAGACTGGAGTTATGCAGCTGCAAACCATGGAGCACCTGGGGCTACCAGAAGCTAAGAAGAGACAAGAAAGGATTCTCCCTGCAGCTTCCAGAGGGAGCGTGACTCTGCCAACACCTTGATTTTGGCTTTCCAGATTCCAGAACGGTAAGACAATACATATCTGCTGTTTGAAGCCACCCAGTTTGTGATCCTTTGTTATGGCAGCTTTAGAATACAGGTGCCACCTTGTCCTCCTGGCTATCTCTAGGGGACCTGAAGGAAGGAGACTGCATTCCTGCTTTATCCTGAAACTTTACAGCAGACTTTAGTCCTTTTGACCTGACATCTGAGTTACTTATGCCCAGAGCCACCTGACTCTCACTCCTGCTTGCTGCATTTCCCATGGCCAGCGGCTAAGACCCTTGCAGGCTTCTCAGTTTATCTATTTGATTTGTTACAACAGCAAAGACTTTCAGTCTGCCTGGCTCACATCTTCCTAGGGACATAAAGAAAAGTAACTGCTTTTGTGTAAAAGATTTGTTCTCCTAGCATCCTCAAGGTTGTGGGCTGCATGATGAAGGGGAAAAAATCCCAGTTAGATAATACGCCATCAATCACATTCCAAGATAATAGATGTTCACTATCAAAAGTACATTTGCTTTTAAGCTGTTTATCTACCAGTGGTGCTGATCCATACCCACTTCCCCACCTTGTGAAAACAGATAAAGAGATAAACTGTTACTTCAGGACTAAGCAAAATTAATTTATCTACAGGGGAAGTGGACCTACCACCATGGCTTCAATGAACACATTATATGGTGTTCTAACTCATAAAACTTGTAAAAGTTAGAATTTCTCTGTTGCAAGTTTAGAAACTATCTCAAGTTGGCTTAACAAAAAGAGAAATTTATTATTATTTTTTTAAGTGTGTGTCCAGAGCCAAGGGCCAGAAGAAGGGGGCCGGGAAAAGAGACAGGAAAGCCATCTGTATTTGCTCCCCACCTTTGTCTCTGCTCCTCTCTCAGCAGAGGAATTATTTTTTTTTTCTATCTCAAGACCAGCTTTCTTGGTGTAGCCATCTACCTGGTGGAAAGGGCTCTCAGGTTAATATGTAACAGATCTCGCCATTAACCTTGTCTCAGTGCCAATTCCGAATTCCTAGGAAGGGTTCTGATTGGCTGAGCTTCAGGCAAGTGCCCAGCTCTGCAGCAATAGGTTCAGCGGGGCGGGGTGAGGTGAGGAGTGTACAGCACCACAAGACTGGATCGGGGCTGCCAAGAGTCGCCCCATGGCTGTAAATGACAGTGTCAAGGAATTGGGCTAGCAAGGCAAACAACCCTACAAGTATCTTCTACCAAGATGCTCCAATTAGCTTCTCTAATGAGCCACATGGACACAATAGTAATGTCAAGAAAACAATGGAAATAGACCAGATGATCAGCTCATTCCTGGTTCTCTATAGGACTCATATATGGCCTTAGGGGACAAACCCTAGTGACTGACAGCCTGCTGCACTTGGAATTGCCTTCTCTTGGCTGCTTTCTCCCTTTAGGATAAGCTCCCTGGCACGAGACCCTTCAGTCCTTTAAGCAAGTAGGTGCCTATTAACACCAATAAGCTACTGTGCAAAGAGAGTGACGATCGTGTAGACCACCAAGTGTAGGCCCTGTAGCTGGAGTTGAGGAAGGAGTTGGGGTGAACAGTTCTTCTCTCTCAGAGGATAATTTCTAGAGAAGATGAGTTAATTGCCAAATGCCTCCCCCTACTCCCTTCTAGAGAATACAGAGTTAGGTGTAAAAAACATAAGTTATTGTACAGAACAATCTGGTTTCAAATCCTGACCCCATATTAACATTAAGACGGGAGCAAGTTACTTAACCGTTCTAAAGCACAGTTTCCCCATCTGTGATGTGGTCATAATGGTAGGTCCTTACAGAGCAGCCAAGGATTAAATGAGACAATGCATGACAAGTGCTTAGCACAGTGCTCAGCACTCACCAGCAGCTGTGAGCGTTATTGCCAGATCTGACATAGCACCTCTTACTGGCCTCTCTGGAGCCCTGGCTCTCTTTTCTTCTATGATTTCATTTTCTGTAATAGAGAAGGTACCCCACAACAGAAATTCTCAAGTCTCAGGTACAGTTCTGTTTTAACAGAAGATGTTCCCCATCCCCAGCATTAGGATTAGGAGGAAAACCACCAGCCTGTAAGTCAGCCTTCCCCATAGACCTATAAATACCGTGGACTCCTACAGTCTATGACTTTGGCTTCTCTACAGCTGAGTGGGGTATGTAGGACTGGGGAAGAAGTTTAGGATGCTTTGGAAAGAAAACAGAGAAAAGCAAAATATTATTAGCACTCTAGTAAATCAATCACAGATGGCCTTCAAAAATTAACCCAAAAGCAGAATGCTCATTTTCAGAAAGTGCCTGCCTTCTTGAAATAATCTGGAAAAGTCCCAAGAACATCTCCCATGTAAAAGTGATTCAATAGTCACTGCTTCCGCTGGAAGTGTTGGGGGAAAACAGTCTTTGTTCTTTCAGTCTTTGCTGTTCCCATTTTCTCTGACAATAGACAGGGGAACAGCACACAATGATTTCACCCGCTGTGTGGACTAGAGGTTCCATCTCCCACCCTGCAAAAGGGACTGGTCCTCTCAGAGCCAAGCTTCTCTGCAAGGTGCAGAGGGGAAGCTTTGTCTCCCTGGCTGCAGGATATGACTATCACCCAAAGGGCGCCTAACTGCCTTCCCTGTCCTGCCTCCCGTAACCAGTGGCCCTTTTCCACTGAAGAGTTGTTTATTGTGTAATTAATGAAAGGTAATGGCCCTTGCAGATACTTTAACAGGGAGCCCAAAATTTAAACTCATGCTGCTGATTAAGATAGACTCTTCTCCCCCACTCTTAATTACCCAGCTCTGTAAAACAGCTTTAAAGCTCATGGAGCCTCAGAGGGTACCCTGGGTTATTAATCTCAGCATCGACACACTCTTCTCTCAACGAACGTTTCTGCAAAAACAAAACCAAACAAAACATGAAAGGGCCTAAAAGGGGAGAAGAGGCAGTAATTTTTCCCTTTAGGCCTATTACCTACTTTCCTCCAGGGGACAAAACCCAGCCAGGAGCTCCTGGCTGGCTGACCAGCGCCCAAGCATTGCTTCTGCTCAGAACTTCCAATACATGGTTAAAAATCATAGCTATTGCTTCATGGCAATAAATATTTCAAAACCACTTGCTTTGTGGCCTGCCAGATGGCTGCATTTCACACTTCCAACTGTGTCAGACTCCAAAAAACTCAGCGACTCAAATTTTGTGTGGTGGGGTTTATGATCCTGGAATAGGGGTTGGGGTGGTGGAGGGGTAATATAGAAAGGGTTTTTCTAAATTAAAAAAAAATGTAATAGAGTGAGTCTCACATGCTTTGCTTGAGTGGCACAGCCCAGTCATAGGAATATTGTTCACAGGTCATTCAGCAGCAAAGATTCCAGTTCCCAACATAGTCAGCGAAAGTTCTTCTCATGTTTTATTCACGTTGCCCACGCTGCCTCCACCCCCACCCCAACTCCTGTGTCAGCTTCATCACCCTTAGCTTCTCTTGCTCCCTGCGTGGACAGACTCGGTGAACAGATCTTCAAGATGGGTCAACAAACTTAGAATTCCTTGTACATTAGACACAGACGTAAAAAGAAGCCAAGTAGGGCTGAGAGGCAGGCTGCTCCGAATCCTTTTGGATTCATAGTCTTGATTTCTTGTAGGTCCACCCTGACTGTTTTTCAGGCTTTGTGCTGAAAGGGATCAGGATAGTAGGTCATTTCAGTCTCTTGTCACCTTATGTTTTTTTTTAGTAGTATTGTTATCATATATTCCTTGAATATGAATATCATATGAATATATGATATCATATGAACATATGATAAATTGAATGTATGAAATATTAGAAAATAAGAATAAAGAAGCCAAAATTCAAAACCTACATACACACACAAACCACCTTCAATCTTATAATACAGGCAAAATTACTACTAATATTTTAGCATAAATTCTTCTAGACTTTCTCTTTATATAACTATGTAGACACACATATGTATTCATAACGTATTTTGTGATGCCAGGTTCATACTATATCTACTATTTTGAAACTTGCTTTTCTCATTTAACAATGTACTGTGGACACTTTCCAAGACCCTACGAAGCCTTCTGCACTCATGCACACACACACACACACACACACACACACACACACACACGCACACGCGCACACACACACACACACACACACACGCACACAGCATCAGGATCACTTGCAAACAGGAAGACTTTCTTCCCCAAAAGATGCCCACAGAGGTCAAAAAGTTTGGCGTCATGAGTGAGTTTCACTAATAAGAGCAAGAGGATGATTTTTTCTCATGACTGAGACTGCTGTGGTCCGCTCTGGTTATCAGGATGGGCTAGGAAGGGGGGGATTGTGACCCCATTAGAGGCAGCGCGAGAAGAGGCTGAGCTCTGCCTCTATCCATGTGTCTGCAGGAGGACAGGGAAGATTGACAGCAAAGCTCTGGGAGTGTTTCCAAAGCAGAGGTCCTTGTTCTCACCTATCCTTAGATAAGGCCTAATGTCCAGCATCAAAACATAAATCAGTGGAGCTGTGGATGCTGCCTCCCTTCCCACTCAGCATGAGAAATATCATGTCCTTGGCAGCCCCCGCTGCCTCTCTCTCGGCCCATGAAGCCAGCTGAGAGAGTTTTAGCAGCTGGGAGCCTCCGTAGCCCTGCCAACTCGCCTTCCCCCAAACCTGAGGGAGCTGCCGCCATCCTTGTGCTCTTTGCCAACAAGCCTGGCAAGGGAGCTGCTCTCCAGAAACCACTGCCTCTAAACAACCTTCTCTAGGGCAACTCCTCACCTGACAGGCAACCTGAACCACAAGGGGCCCTCCTCGTCCTCCGTGCTCCAACAAGTCCCCTAAAGCTCTAGCAATCAGCAGTAGCCTTTGCACAGAAACCGTAAGGTACATGAGTTACACAAGCATCCTACACACAACATGTGAACTGCTGCACATATCATGTGCTCTGTTCAAATGATCCTCCTGCCTTGGCCTCCCAAATTGTTGGGATTACGGGCATGAGCCACCGCACCTGGCCCCCATTCTCACTTTTAATCATTGCCTCTCTTGTCCTTTTTATGCCCCTACACACTGTCACCAATTCATACGCTACATGCCAGCTTGGCACACATTCTTGTCATTTCTTTACCCTGCCTTGCTGCTCACGCATGCTTTCCTCCTGTCATTGTTTCTTGTCTGCCGGTGAACTCAGACCCATCCTTCATAACCCAGCTCAAGAGATGCTGACTTCTTCAAGTAGAGTTGGCCAATCTCTTTTATGCCCCACTATATCCTCTACATACCTGTATTATAGCATACACAGCTGCTTATTTACACAACAGTCTCAGCCACTGGACTAAAAGCTTATTTGGGGTCAAGGCTTATATCTTACTTGACTTTGAGCTCACAGCATTTAGCTCAGGGCCTGGTATATAGCAGGCACACAGTAATGTTTGATAAATGAATAACTGAACAAATGAAGAAATAAAAGCCAGCTAATGAGTGTACCCTAAGGATGGCATGGCTCCGAGAGGTGATGTCGACACATAAATAAACACGTCTGGGACAAGCAGGTCCCCCAGTTACCTGCTTCTCCCTCTCCTTCCCAATCCCTAGCTCCATCTTGCCACTGTGCTGTCCCAAACTGGAGGGCATTGGAGGGGATAACTGATGAAGCAAAATTAAAGTTTATCTCCCTGTGAAATTGTGAAATATATTTGGTCTTCCTCCTTGTTTCCTGGCATACAACTCCTAAAATCCCCAGAATCTCCAAAGTGGTTTTTTGTATGCTAATGAGTTGACTGAGGGCTGGCAGCCCCTAAGTGTCTTCAGGATGGAGACTGGTCACAGGAAAGACCAAGGCGTGATTAAAGGGTTGGGACTTTTGGTCCCATCTCCCAGCCTCTGGGGAGGGGAGAGGGGCTAAAGGTTATAAATCATGCCTATGTAATGAAGACTCCATAAAAACCCAAAAGAGCAGGGTTCAGAGAGCTCTGGATAGCCGAACACATGGGGGATTCTGGAGGGTGGTGCCCCCAGGGAGGGCATGGAAGCTCCACGCTCTTCCCACACGCCTTGTCCTGTGCATTTCCTCCATGTCTTCATCTGCCCCCTTTGTAATATCTTTTATAATAAACCAGTAAATGTAAGTAAAGTTCTGTGAGCTCCCTCGAGAAGGGGACAGTGAGAACCCCAATTTATAGCCCATGAGTCAGAAGTGTAGGTGACAACCTATTACTTGTGATTGGTGTCTGAAGTGGTTTTAGTCTTGTGCAGCTGAGCCCTCAACCTGTGGGATGTGATGCTATCTCTAGGCAGATAGTGTCAGAGCTGAATTGAATTAGAGGACTCCCAGCTGGTGTCAGCTGCAGAAATGATTGCTTGTTTGGTGTGTAGGGGAAAAGCCCCCGTACATCTGGTGTCAGAAGTGTTCTGTGTTATGAGAATACAGTAGAATAAATTGAGTTTGTTTTTCCTATATCCTCAGACTCGTAGATACCCAAAACATTTTATAAAAAGTCACTTATTTGGCTTTTTCTCGTTCAACATCATTCTCAACAGGCAAGAATGGCACAGAGATCGTCGGCATTCACTGACTATTGGCTCCATGAAGACCAGGACCCCATATGTCTTCTTCAAGCTGATGGCTGCAGGCACTTAGAAGACACCTACTAAATATTTACCACATGACTGAATGACTGACTGATCACATATCAAAGGCAGAGCAGCAACAAACAACGTCAGCACCTTGACTGCACCAATATGTCATCTTCCCCTGTCCAGACATATAATTCTATTTCTAAAACCCGTTGACAACTATTGACTCCTCTTGGCATCTCATTGTCATTCCCAAGCACAGTTAGAGCTGAGTCCTCAGCCTCTGACTTCAGCCTAATAAGCCCAGTCGGAATCTTGTGGGTCCAGCTGCACCACCATGTGTGAGGTTGACTCTCTTTGCCTTTTTGGGTGACAAGACCTAAAGATTGATCTAGGGAGGCAGTTGGCATTCAGGTCACTCTGACACTGTCTCAAAAAAAAGAGTAAATGGGACAGAATCTGTCCTTAAGCAGACCACAAGAGACTCACCCTGCCAGGGGAGTATCAGAGTGCACCAGCCCAGTCAGGGACTCTAACTGGGTGCAGTGGAGAGGGTCAGTTTTGAGATGAACAATATATTTATATTATTCACTGGCCCTGAAGGTCCTGAAGGAACTGTGCAAAGTTGGAGGAGGCAGGGAGGGAAAGAGAGTGTTTTATATTACAGCAAATGCAAGTAAGTGAAATAGTTGGGACGGGGAGGCATTATAAGACGCTAACTTCACAAGGTCACTAAATTGAGAATTAATAAAAAATTAAACTCAATGAAAAGATGGTCCTTTTCCCTTCTTGGTTACTCACGGATGGTGCCTGTGGCATTGGAGAAAACCAGGAGGAAAACAGAGCAGTGAAGTGAGCCAAGCTTTAGTCACCACCGAGCTCCCTTGGCCAACACCTCCTCGGGACCACCAGGCTGGGGGACGGCAGGGGCACCAGGGACCCAGAGAAGGAAGGAGATGAACTAGATGGTCAGGATGGGGACACAGGGCTGAGAGTCCAGGGGTGACACATTGGGGAGGACACCAAGCCAGACCTACAATGATTGTGAAGGGGGCTGGGAAAGGAGGGCTCTGAAGAGACGGCCCTGGAGACATTCCCAGTGAGTAGCTATCCAGATGGAAACAGCCTCCTATCTGGAGGGAGGGAGAAAAGGAAAAGCCTTTGCCACTAGCTGATCTTGACAGCTGAGTGGGGCTCTCCCACTTTTTAGCTTTCACACTGAAAGAGAGAAACCATTGCCTCTCTAAACCCAGGCTTCCTCACCCGTGAAATGTCAATCACAGTGCCTTCCTCACAGAGTTGTTGCGGGGATTAAGTGAGATGATTCAGGAAAAGCATCGAGCACCATGACTGGCAAATAGTATATTTTTCATATTACTCTTTTCTTCCTTTGCAATACCAAGTAGGTATTGGCACTCACTGGGCAGGCTCAATACATTAGCAGAGGCCATAGCCAAATACAAAGAACAACTATTCTTTGTTCAGTGAACATTTTTGAGCACTTTCCAGGCACTACTGCCAGGAACTTGGACAAACAGGATGGCAGAACAGTTGGTCACAAACCCAGTCCTACCCTCCCATGGGAATCACCTTCAGGGGCATGCTTGGCCATCTGATCCCAAGAACAGCTCTGCAGAACTGGAAGGGACCCACCAGCTCTCAGGGAGCCGAGTTCAGTTTTCCAGGCACGTGTCACAGAGAGGTATAACCACAGGAGGGTGTGGAGGGTGTATTAGAGGGATGGCTGATCATGTATCTTAATGATGCAGTATTTATTTATTTATTTTATTATTTTCTTTTTCTTTTTCTTTTTTTTTTTGAGACAGAGTCTCACTCTGTCACCCTGGGTAGAGTGCAGTGGTGTCATCGTAGCTCACTGCAACCTCAAATCTCCACTGCAGGAGGGCTCAAGCGATACTCCTGCCTCAGCCTCCCTAGTAGCTAGGATTATAGGCACACACCATGATGCCTGGCTAATTTTCCTATTTTTTGTAGAGATGGGATCTTGCTCTTGCTCAGGCTGGTCTTGAACTGCTGAGCCCAAATGATCCTCCCGCCCTAGCCTTCCAGAGTGCTACGATTACAGGTGTGAGCCACTATGCCTGGCCAAAGATGCATTTTTGTGTCAGATTCTAGTGAGTGTCTGGGTTTTATTATACATTCCACTGACATAATGATCGTGATGGCACTCATCTACTAAGGGAAGCTAACAAGCTTTCAGAGTACACAGACCTTAGTAAGATTCCTCTGAAAAGACGAAAGACAGACATCCAGGCTGCCTCCCTTTGAGGATCATAGGTCCGTGCTGAGGGCACCACCCAGCCTCGTAACCATGTGCAGGGTGGTATGGCACACAAACGGGGCCGAGCTGGGACAGGCACACGGTGGGGTGTAAGGTGGGTATTTGCTAAGATTTCGGGCAGTTCCCAGGTAAGGAACCGAATATCGTTTGGGATCCATGTGTAGCTGGCAAATACCTTTCTCTCATCTGCACCAACTTCCTTAACAGAGGCTTCTGTGGACCTCATCACTGTTTCCACACTTGGCCAACCTTGAGAACCATCTGAGGAGATCGTCGAAGATGGAAGCTTCTGTGTCCCACCCTCAGAGATGCTGATTAAATAGGTCTGTGCATGTGTATTATTAAAAGGCTCCTTGGGGAATTCTAGTGCACAGCTAGGTTGTGTATCACTGGTAGACAAAGATGCAGACAGCGCATGATCAGGCCCCAGAAGAGAGAGGAAACAGGCCCCCTGGCAAGGGCAGAACCAAAGCCACTTGTCCAGGGCATTAATGACCCCAACTCATCATCCCCAGCAGGAGCAAACGCAACTGACTCTTGGTCTTACCATGGACTCCCCTTCACAGAGATATTACAGAGGAAATTCCAATATCTGATGCCAGCCCAGAGATTTTAGAATTCAGGGCTATGAATATGGAGTGTTATAATGTTAAAGATAGGATCACTCAAAGATAAAGCCAAATAACCCACAATGTTTTATTTTAAAGAAGCTTCCTAGCTGGTAGAAAAGCAGTAGAATAAGGAGATAGATCCTATTTCTTTCTATCTCCTCTCACTCAGATATAGGAGGGACACTGAGCACAGATGCCCAGGGCCCCAGCTGCTCTGTTCTGTAATCCAGTGATGCAGAGAGGACAAGCCTCCCACGAGCTGCCCCCAGCTAATGACTAAGAGAGGGGGAGGCGGATAATGAGATAGACCCTTCCTGGGAGACACAGATAGTCCTGTGACAATATTGGCTCAAGGACTCCCTGACAGCCTTTCCAAAGCTTCCTTAGACTGTATGGGCGTCTAGGATGCTCCCCTCAACCCTCCCACCTCTAGCCAGACTTGTATCACAACCTGCCAGCTCTCTAGTCCTTCCTAGCTCCCTCTCCCTTTTCTAGCCAGACGTTTCCCTTAAAATAATAAAATGCTCGCGTGCTTAACCCCATCTTGGAACCTGCTCCTCGGAAATCCTGGCCTAGCTTGGGAACTTTGGAACAGCAGCAGTTCTGAGGCTTCGGTGGCGCTCGGAGACTCTCAGGAGCTTTCAGACCTGTGGCCTTTGAGGATTGGAGACTCAGGTTTCCAGGGACCTTCAGGCTTTTGGAGCCCAGATGAGGTCCAGGAGAAAGAAGCAGAAACTAGATATTTAGGGATGAATTTCCATGGCCAACTCAAGAGTCAGAGATACGAGATCCTTTGTCTTCCTGGCTGTTACTCAACTAATAAGTGCCAAAGCCAGGACATTTCTAGCCCCAAGGCCACTTTCTTCCCACTATACTACAATGAGTGTTCACAAGAACCTCGGCATAACATGGTGGTGAGAGCATGAATCTTGAAACCAGACTGCCTCAGTTTCCTCATCTGTAAAGTAAGAATAATGTACCTACCTCAGAAGATTGTTATGCAGACCAAATGGGTTCATACTGGTA
Organism: Lemur catta; assembly: GCF_020740605.2. Taxonomy (NCBI): domain Eukaryota; kingdom Metazoa; phylum Chordata; class Mammalia; order Primates; family Lemuridae; genus Lemur; species Lemur catta. The sequence continues at coordinate 19,266,853 of NC_059134.1, read as the reverse complement.
GGTAAATATCAGCCGACAGTCGTGGTAGTAGTAGCAGTGTAACAGTAATAACAGCAGTAGGCTGGGTTTTCCTTTGTGTGCACTGATTGGGAAGCTGAGGCTGGTAGATGGCAGTTAGGAGGGTCATGGATTCCAGCTGCGAGCGTGTGGGGTAATAAGTAGTTTATTTGACTGAGGTGACGGGGACCCGGTGAGAGAAGTGAGAAGAGGAAAGATTGTGTTGGGCGCCAGGCCAAGAAGCTTGAGCTGCTACGACCAGACCTGCCCATCACTGTGTCCCGTGAAGAGCTGGCAGGAGGGCGTGGGGCAGAGTGAGGTGCCGAGCGTGTCCTGATGGCTACTGAAGACGGGGGATTCTCCAGTGGCGGGGGATCCCCTGGGTGGGGAGTCCAGCAGAGGTGTAATAACAGGAGCTAAGACACGATCTGGCCGTCACTGACGCAGGAGTGTGGGCAGCTGGGTGGACCTAACACGGCCTTTCTCTAGATTTCCCTAGGGCCACCTAAAGCCACGGAGAACCATAGAGGAAAACAGACTTTTACAAGTTAGTTAGTAAGCATCATTTGAAAATACCAGGCCTTTCTGGGAGAAAACAATTAGGTAGTGAATTACACTTGTGGGAAACAGGACTTTAAAAACTGATGGCCTACAAAATTCTTTTTGACAAGGAAAGAAAGAGAGCAGGTTTTAATGCTGAGACTCTCCCACCTTGTCTTAAGAGTTTTGCACCAATGAACTTTCAAGCTACAAAAATCTGCATTATTGGTGCATCAACATGCTCAGAGGTGTTCTTGCTGCTTCGGGGAGGTCCACGAGTTGCAGATGCTGCTGCCTTCTCACGCAGCAAGAGCTCTGCTATAACTCAGGCACATGAGCTGAGAATGAGAGCGCTGGGAAAAGACAAGCACCAGACAAGGCCAGCCAGGGTCACTTGGCTCCATATAGTTCAGTGCAGTGGGCATTTATTGAGCACTTACTATATACTAGCTCCTGGGCTGGCCTCTGAGAGTATGAAGATAAAAAGACAGACATAGCCTTCACAGAGCTCTTGGGCTGGTGAGGGAAGAGAGACAGCTGGATACTCCATAATGGGATGCATGTGTTAATGAAAGCAATATACTTCGCATGTTCAACACTCTGGCCCTACTAAACCTCTCCTAATTTCTTCTGCAGGCCACCCCTCACCTTATGTTTAGTCATCACACATACTCTTCTCTATCCCTGGAATCTTCTTTCTCCCCATCTCTGTCTGGCTAAACCATCCTTTAGGTCCCAGCTTGAATACCCTTCTGATGCCTGAGGCTAGGTGTCCCTGCTGTCTGCTCTGGCAGTTTATACTCTAAGTGCCACGGACGTGGCTCTGTTATAGTCATTCTATTCCCAGGTCCTAGCTAACTGCCAGTGGAGCATTGTAGGCATAAGAAAGAGCTCAATAAATATGTGTGAATGAATGAATGAGGAGCTGAACATAATTTGGGATTGTCTCTCGATTGTCAACAGCCCTGTCTATACTATTTCTAGAACCTTGACCAGGCTGGGGTTGACTTGGGCAAGATTGGTATCCCAAGAGATCAAACCCAGTGGGTAGGGCACGGCAGCAGGAAGTTCCACAAAACACTAAATTTCAACCTGAAAGAGCAATGTCATTAAGTCGGCATGTGATTAATCTATGAAAACTGCAGTGGTAGGGAGCCCAGCTCCCAGCGGGGAGGGCTGGCTGGGACAAGGCACCGCCTCAGGGGTCCGGCCGCGTCTGTGAAGGTCTGAGACAGGGGGTCCCTTCATGGGTAGCTATTCCCAGGATATAGACTAGGTAGGGACAGTTAATAGGCTTCACCTTGGTGCCAACTGCCTCCAGTCGTTAGGAGGGATATACTGAGATAGGTTCAGAGGCAGATGGGGCTGTGCGATGAAGAGTTCTGGGATTGAAGAGCAATGTCTTCTCATGAAAACCAGACGCCGAGTAAAGAGATTCTCCAAGTGGGTTCGCTGTCTCCGCTGGTTGGGAGCTGGGAGGACGGTGCTTGCTCAGCTCCCTGCTGTGACGATCTCTGAACACAGTGCTGAACGGGTGCTTACATCTTTCCCTCCATCCTTAAGGTCAGGATGGGCTGTACCTGTTTATAGCTCAGGATGGGTCTGGGAAAACAAAGGACTCCAAGTGACAGGGGGCCCAATCTCTAGCCGGAGCTTTTTTCCAAAGATGCCCACTCTTGCCCCGCACACCCAACCTCACCCCTACTCCGTAAGACTCAGGGATGTAATGTCACCTGTCTGCTTCGTTGAACGAGGTACCTGAAACTCAATGTCCTCATTTGTAAGGGAGGAATAGCAACGCCTTTTTGTTGCCCGACTATTGTGAAGATCACATTGGTGTTAAAATATTTGGCACAGGGCCTGTCACCCAGTAAGGACTCCGGACACAGCAGTTTAAAGGCTGTGTCTCGCCGGCTTAAAAAGCACTTTGTCTTTGGAATCCTCACTCTTTTCATTCTGGGCCCTTCTTCCCCTCCTGGTGTACTCTCCCTTTGCCTGCCTCCCGTACGGCCTCTTCCTTCATGTCGCCAAGGGCTCCCTCTCCCCAGTCCTTGGCCAGCTCTGCTGTTCCCTCATCACCCCTGTCCCCGAATCACCTCCTGCCCTTCTCCCTCTGCAGAATGCTGCACACTTGTTGAACTGGGTCTGAAGTGCTAGGACTATGATGTCACATCAAGGCCCACGTGTATTTTAAAAGAGGCCACTTGTTAACGGAAACAAATGTCTGCTTGGTGAACTGCAGGACCGACGCTCTCTGGCAGTAAAACAGAGGCCACGAGCAGGCTCAGGAAGAGACGCTTTCAGCCCCTTCCAATTCTACTGAGCAGATCTCACCTCGGTTCTCAAACCTGCTATGTCATCCTGGGAACGCTTAAGAAAATACAGACTCCTTGGCTCCACCCCAGACTTTCTTACTCACAATCTTCAGGGACGATGAAGAGGACAGAGAGAGACCCAGGTGACAACGTCACTTGCTGTAAAAGTTAAGCAGACCAGGGGCCGCGCAGCGTGGGGTTGAGAGGCGCCCTCCTTCCCTACCGAGCGTGGGGGCCGCGAAGGACCAGCGACTGGGCACCTTGACTTTGAGAGAAGCCTCTTGGTGCCAGCCTGGTATCCTGGCGAACACGTCTCCCTCCCAGCCTCCTCCTGCATCCCCGCTGCCACTGCCCTGGTGAGAGGAAACCCTGCTCCCCGCTCCCACCCGTCATCACAGACTCCACTGCAGCGCCTGCCCCAAAACACAAATGCAGGCCCCGCATACTGAATGCATTTCATTAGGTGTCACGTGCATTACTTCACCTAATCATCGCAACTAAATGAGGTAGTTACTATTATTATCCTCATTTTACAGATAAAGACACTGAAACCAAAAGGCATCAAGTAAGATGCCTGATGGCATGTAGCTAGTAAGTGGCAGGATGTGAACCGAGGGTGGTTCAAGCTCAGATTTCTAATTCTTAACCCAGCGCTTTGTTGGCCTTACATCCTCAGCCACGAGGCATCCACACATGACTGCGCCGTCTTTGTACCACACACAACCGTTCCGTTGTGTTTTGGAATTTCTGCACATTCTGCCCTCTGAGGGCTGGAGATGGATCAGCAGCTTGGAGACCCTCAGTGGAGCAATGGAATCAGAGCTCCCTTTCTCTGCAGGGAGCCTTCAAGACACAGCCCCGAGGGGCCTGGGTTCTGCCTTCCCTGGGCTCTTGACATGAGGCCATTCCAGTGGTCTCTCCAGGCTCACAGCCAGCCAGCCGTCCACTTGCTTTATAGCCCTCATGACAGCTGGGGCTCTAATCCTCCAACACAGCAGTCGAATGGCAGTAGGCTGGAACAGCTCGCGTAAGTAGACTTTGTGTACTTCGCTTCCCTTGATCCAGCCAAATGGAACTACTAAAAGATCCCAGAGAGGACAGAGCATATCAACTATACTTGGACGAGACTTCTCAATCCTGGAAGCATTTTCAAATCACCTGGGGAACTTTTAAAAAAATGCCAATGCCTGGGCCCTACAACCCAGACTTTCTGACTTCATCGGACAGGAATAGGGCCCAAAGTCCCTGGTGATTCTGAGAACTCAGCATTATGATTTTGCCTCTGGCCCAGTGCTAAGAAGGTTTTCTAAACTTTGTGAGGTGGTTTTCTGTTCCCCTTGAGATATTTAAGCAGCATTTTTTTCCTACAAGGGGCAGGTAATTGCTCATTTTGAAAGAAGGTTGTTTCTCTTTCCCTTTTCCACGTGAAACAGAGAATCCCTGTGGACTGGTGTCTCATGAGAGCAGAAACTCTCTAGCAGAGACAAAAACTGTCTGCCTCAGCAGTCATGGCGGAGAGACCTGCCCCAAGGACGTGAAGCGGAACCCCCTTTATGAGCCAGAAGAATGAGTATAGAGATGGTAGCTCCGAGGGCTGCGTTCTGGTAATTGGTCCAATTGGAAGGACTATTTTCGGACATTCCAGAAAGAGAGTCATCTCTAAAACCTCAGCAAAAAGACTTCGCCACTCTCCCTGTAACTCATTCATTCGTCTCACAATACTTGGAGTCCAGCAGTGTTTTCTCACATTTAATCCAAGTCCCTCCTGCTGCAATTAAACTTCAGTTTTCTTGCTCGTCCTTGTCTGAAACAAAGGACAGCTGCTGTCACTCGCGAAAAGCTCTTGAGGACTGTGGCAGGATGGTGGTGGAGGGTAAATATAGGATTGTCTGACCTTGCTTTTCAGTAAACCCTCAGGTAAAATCCTCTTCCCCGGGCTCCTGATGAGCTAAATACAAGGGCATCTGAGTTGAAGGTCCTGGTGTTAATTCCTGGAATGAATAATGATGATTTGGGGTTATTTGTTACTGTTGTTTATCCCCAATATCTTCATTTATAAAGTCAGATAAAATTGTGTTGGGGAAAGGCCACATCCAATGAACAAATCACCCTCATCCATTCACTTTCACTGTTCCTCCTCCCACCTCCTGCTGCCAATGGCTTCACCTGGATTTCATGAACCAAAAGGAAGGAAAACAAAAGCCAAAGTATGAACTGGCTACTTTCTGTAACTTGCAGAAACTAGGCCAATGTGAGCAGCACAAGCCTGCTGCATTTAAGGTCTGGGGATTTGTTCCAAGGGACAAGTTTGGATTGTTTATGGGTTGTTAAACCGCACAGAGGTAGTCACCTGAGTATCTTAGGGGACCTAGCTCAAGTGTCGCGTTTCTGTTTGTTTGTGACTGTGCAGGCTGCGTTCACTGCTTTGCAGTCACTCCCAGGACTTGGAGGGCAAAAAAACCTCCAACCTGCTTGGTGACTAATCAGTTGAAGAGAAGTCTGCAATCTGCTGGGCAGAATGTCTCACTTCTTCCCCCCTGCCTGGCTGCCATCCTGTTTAGTTATGTGTGTCTTTTTCCAGTTTTGCCCATTGGGATAGCTATGTTCTCAGTGTTGTCTTCGGCAAATTACCAAAATAGAATTTATGATTCATTGACCCAAATTATGTTCCCACTGACAATATCTGCAGAAATTCTGTTCAGCAGTGGCTTGCTGACTTTACAGAAAACATATATCACTCCCTGGAATTCATGTGCCCCAAAGAGGCCAACAAAACAGAAAATTAAACCTTATCTCTTCGGAAGTCCTTGATGAAGAACATCCTGGTCTTGGCAGTTCACTGCATGTTTTCATAAAGCATTGAGAAAGCAAGATTGTTAGGGTTTTTCTGCGAATTGCAGTTAAATCCCAGGGCAAATGTGGGAGACCACTGTGTATAAACAGTGACCTTTTTTGCCTTAGCCACAGCCCTGAGATTAGGATGCCATGTTCAGTTTATGTTCTGAGCACTTTAAGGCATCACAGACATTTTTCTCAGCAGGTAACGTATGGTGCACAGTAACCAGGCTCTATCTTTGATCTCCTTTGCCCATGATCTTAAAGAGAAAGCAAAGTAATGTGAAAAGCTAAGAAACCAAACACATTTTACTTTCCTTGAGCAATAAACTTCACCTTTAGCGATATTTGCTTTTTTGAATTTGTCTCAGAATGAAACAAAGTGAGAATTAAAAACCTAGTTCATCAGCACTGGGGCTCAGAAACCAATACCACAAAGACTGGTGTTAAATACTTTGACATGACAGTCTTAGAAGCTGTCTCAGAATCAAAGTCCCTTTAACCTCTCTCTGTCTCTCTCTGTCTCTGTCTCTGTCTCTCTCTCTCTCTCTCTCACACACACACACACACACCCCTGTACTCCCTCCCTGCACCCACCCTCACCAAGTGCAGGTAGAGACTCACTCTCTCTGTCTCTCTCTCTCTCTGGCACTTCCTCATCTGACTAAGAAAGCTTCTTTCCACAAGAAGTGCAATTGTTTTAAGATCCCCTCCCTAGAAATCTCATGAAATAACCAGGAAAGATCAACCGCCAGAGAAGAAAAGAGACTGGGAGTCCTCACCATGCCCAGACAGACTTTTCTTCTATTCTTCTGAGGCCAGGTCAGAGAAATTACCTGGGGAACTTCACCTACACAAGACGACCTTTGTTCCTATGCATTTCTGCCCCTTACCTTCCCAAAGAGAATCACTTACTAACCATTGTCTCTCATATCGCTTTCCCCTATGAAGAGGGCATTTAAACTCAGCCATCTAGCCCTGCTTTGAGTTCATATGTAAGATTCCCACTCATATGTGTGCATGTAATAAATGTGTTGTGCTTTTCTTTTGTTAATCAGCTTTTTGTTATAGGAGTGCTGGCCATGACATTTTATGATGGGGAGACAAGAGATCACCCACTTTCTGCCCCTGCATCAGTTCACAGTCTTTTTGCTAGGGGTGGATGGAATCATTGCAAAGCAAAATAGAAGCATAGAGGATGGAGTGAGCAGACACCACCCTTCCCTCCTCACTGAATGCAGCTATAAACATGGAAAAGAATGCATGGAGTAGCTATTTGAGGACTCTGAAAAGTAAATGATAGCAAGTGCATTGGGAAAGAAGACCATAATTTGAAATACCCCAGAACCAGCAGTGAGTTGCCACCCCTCCTTTTCCCTTTGGTATTCCCCGGGCTGGACTCAAGGTAGCCTGAAAACTGGAAGTGAAACCCAGACACGGGCAGAGAGAGTTCCAGGAGAAATCCACTACTTTTGGCTGGAGAGGGCAGAAAGGGGAACTCCTAACATTAAGGGGAAGTGGGAGCAATGATCCATTTTTCTTTTTCTTTTTCTCCTTCATTCTGTTGTGCCCCAGTCCCCAGACAGTCCTGAGGTGGTTATGACAATGGCAGCAGTAGGGCCCACGGACACCTGAGACTCAGAGGAAGCGGAGCCTCCCTCTCTGGTGGAGCAGCTTTGGTCCCAAGATGGCGGGCACATCCCTGTTGCATGTCTCTCTCTCTGTCCTCCTGCCACTTGGCCCCAGATGCAGGTGCACTCATGAAAGTATGCAGCAGAGTTGGGTAACTAAAGCTCCAGCTTTCTGACTGAAGGAGCAAAGAGCGGAACCCCAGAGAGCTGAAATGTACTGGGAGATCACAGAGAAGGAGGAATTTGAGAAAGTTGTTTCTGGATTCCTGAGCTCACGCACAAGCTGCACATGCGTGGATCTGTCCCTAAACAGAATATCCAAACTGAACTATGGGATGAGTCCACTGCTCCATCCAGACTGGCCTCTGTGCAGTGTACATGTGAGGGCAGATCTGAATAGCACTGCCAAGGCTTTTGAAAAGGAGCTGACATTGGAAGCACACATACACAAGTGTGGTTGGAACATATGGCTTGAACCCAACCAGGCTGATTGTCTACTAAACAAGAATGTCAACACTCTCCATAGGGTTTCAACAAGACCCAGGCTCATAATATTGAAAATGTCCACAATATAATTTAAAATTATTTGGCATACAATGAACAAATCTCAACTTGCACTGGAAAGGATAATCAGCAGATGTCAACAATAAAATGATGCAGATGTTGGAATTACCAAAGACTTTATAGCAGTTTTTTTCTTTTTCTTTCCTTTTCTTTTCTTTTTTTTTTTTTTTGAGACAGGGTCTCCCTCTGTTGTCTGGGATAGAGTGCAGTGGCGTCAGCCTAGCTCACAGCAACTTCAAACTCCTGGGCTCAAGCAATCCTCCTGCCTCAGCCTCCCAAGTAGCTAGGACTACAGGTGCATGCCACCACACCTGGATAATTTTCCTATTTTTTGTAGAGAGAAGGTCTAAATTGGCTCTTATAAAAATCTCCCAAGAAGTAAGGTTGAACACTCTTGACCTGAATAGAAAGATATAACATCTCAGTAAAGAAATAGAAGACATAAAAAGAACCAAATGCAAATTTTACAATTAAATAATATAATAATGAAAATTTTTTAAAAAACACATTGGATGGGCTCAATAGAATGGAGATGACAGGGGAAAGAATCAATGAATTTGAAAATAGATCAATAGAAAATATCTAATCAAGGTGGGGAAAAAAATGAATAGAGCCTCAGGGACATATGGAACAATATGAAAAGTCTAACATTTATGTAATTACAATCCCAGAAAAATTATAGAAAGAATGCAGTACAGAAAAAAAATTTGAAGAAATAATGGCTGAAATTTCCTACACATCATGTGTTAATGGTGAAACACATTAACGCATAGATTCAAGAAGTTCAGCAATTCCAAAGAGCATAAATCTGAAGAAATCCATGCCATGACACATTATGATCAAATTGCTAAAAACTAAAGAAAAAAAAAAAACCTTGGAAGTAGCAAGAGAGAGGGAGTATGGTGGGGAGAATAGCATGAAATAATAAAGAAAGAGCAAAAATCAACAAAATTGAAAACAGAAAATCAATAGAGAAAAAAATGTTTCCCTGGAAGGGCAATAAAATTGGTAAACTTCTAATATGATTGATAAAGAAAAAACAGGAAAGATATAAGTTATTGATATCAAGAATTGAAGAGGAGATATTAGTACAGTATCAAAGAGACATTAAAAATAAATAGAAGGAATGCTGTAAACAACACTATGCACATACATCTAACAAACTGCCAAAACTCACCCAAAATAAGAAAGACCATTCCAGGACAACTGGTACAGTCTCTTCAACACATCAAGGTCATGACAAAAAGGCTGGGGGAAGACACTATTCCAGATTCAAAGATACTTAAAAATAACAATTGCCAAAGCAATTGTTGAAACTTGATTGGATGCTGATTTGGAGGAAAAATCAGTTATAAAATATATTGAGGGAAAATTGCGGGCAAACTTTGATTATGGACTAATTATTCTATGATGTTAAAGAATTACTGTTAATTTTGTTAAGCATGATAATGGAATTGGGGTAATGGACAAAAATGTCCTTGATTTTTTGAAGATGCTTGCTGAAGTATTTAATTATGAAATGTTAGGATGTTTGTAATTAAAAAAAAAATTCAGCAAAAGCAAAGGATTTGAATGAACACTTCTCCAAAATGACCAACAAGCATATAAAGAGATATTCAACCTCACTACTTCTTAGAGAAATACACATCAAAAACCATGAGATATCACCTCACACCCATTAAGATGGCCACTATAAAAAAATCCTGAACTAAATAACACAAAATAATAAGGAAAAAGCCAAACCAAAACAAAAGTAACTAAGTGTTGATGAGGATGTAAAGAAATTGGAATCCCCGTGCACTGTTGGTGGGAATGTAAAATAGTGTAGCTTGTATGGAAAAATAGTATAGAGGTTTCTCAAAAAATTAAAAATAAATTACCATATGATCCAGCAACTCGACTTCTGGGTATATATCCAAAAAAAACTGAAAGTAAGGACTCAAGGAGATATTTGCAAACCCATCTTCATTGCAGCATTATTCACAACAGCCAAGAGGTAGAAACAACCCAAATGTCCATCCACAGGTGCACGGATAAACAAAATGTAGGATATGCATGCTATGGAATATCATTCAGCCTTTAAGAGGAACACAGTCATGCTACAACATGGATGAACCTTGAGGACATCGTGCTAAGTGAAATAAGCCAGACACAAAAAGTCAAATACAACATGATTCTGCTATCCAGAGCAGTCAAATTCAGAAACAGAAAGTAGAATGGTGGTTGCCAGTGACTGCGGGGAAGGGAGAAAAGGAAGTTGTTCAATGAATATGGAGTTTTAGTTGTGAAAGATAAAAACTTTCTGGAGATCTGTTGCACAACGATGTGAAAATACATGACACTACTCAACTGTACACTTAAAAATGGTTAAGATGGTACATTTTATGGTTTTTTGAAACACAATGAAAATTTTTTGCAACTCGGCAAATAAAAGAAAGCAAACACGGGGATGTATTAGCAATTATTCCACCTAGATGATGGATAAAGGGGTGTTTGTTATATTAGTGTCTATTTTCTTTATTTAGTTTTTATAATAATTTTTTAAAATTAAAAGTATAAGCATGTAGTATTGTCCAGTATATCTTGAATGTAACTAGATGTCCTTGGGCCAATTATTCCTTTGCTCTGTGTTTATCTGGAGGTCTCACATGGAAAACACATCTCTCGTTCTCACAGTGAAAACACAAGTTCAACTCTGAGGGTGCTGATGAATGATAGGGATATTACTGGAGGTTTTGTATGGAGGCAGAGAAGGTAATTATATCACACCCAAAACTTCTTTAAAATTTCTCCCTGCTTCTGTGTCCCTACACCCACTTCTTCCTCCCACCTCCCCAGCCCTTCAAAGCCCCGTTCCCTATAGCAGTTACTAAGTCCCTCTCTCTCCCCACGTATAGGATCTCTCCTCTCTCTAGGCTGCCCTTGTCTTGTCTGTCCTCTCCCAAAATCCTGTTCCCATCCATTCCCAACTCAGTAAGACAAAAACCTGTGCTCAGTCTGCTCAGGTGTCTGTGTGGGAGCCTGGGTTCATCTAGCCCTAGGTACCAACTGTCACGAGCTGCAGGGTAAAGTTGAAATTAATCATGGACTGACACTTAGTGAAAGAGGGTTCAGAGCAGTGTTCTCTTGTTCTCTCTGAAGTGTTTATCTGAAATACCTTAATCTGTGAAGACATTTCCATGTGAATCTTTTATTCACTTATCCCTTTATAGAAGTGGCATACTTTCAAAGCACAAAAGATTATTGCAAGTCATTGTCGGCAAATAGTGTAGTGTAGATTCAGGACTCTAGGAAATACAAGAACATCACCATGCCTACACCCCACAGGAGAGGCTATCTTTTTATATCTAGATATCACTTACTTTCGGGGTGATAATTGATTTATTGTCATAAGTCTACCACATATTTATTGACAACCATGTGCAAAGCGCTATTAGGACTTTGAGAAACTGCTTTTGACTTTTAAAACAGGATTTATTTGCACAGCTCCATCCAGAAATAGCAAAGTGTTATTGCCTGCTTCTTTAGCATCCTGGTTGGAGCTTGGAAATTAAACCTTCAGTGCGTTTACATAGAACTAGGAAAATTTGTCTTCCCTATGTGAAGGGGCAAGTTAAGTCTAGGGGAGGGTGGCCACCTCTGACCACCCACCTCTAGGGCTATTTCCATTTACACACTGGACACAGGCCCACCGGAGCCCCACCGGAGCCGCACCTGACTTTGATTGGGTAAGGAGACCTAGTTTCCCCCAGGGAAAGCAGAGCTCCCAAAATTGACCCTGGACTTTAAGACCAGACATTCTCCCTGAGTCTCCTGCCCCCTTTGCCCCTACCACTGTCCAATGACCTAAGTCTGCACAACTTCCTTGAGGAAGCAGCTATTCTTCCTTGGGCAGGAAGCAATCCCTGCCTGCTTAGGCACCATGGCCCAGCCTTGGATGTAGTATCTGTCTTCAGGCCAGCTTCCTTGACAATGGGACCAATCCCAGTGTCTAATCTAACCTCCCACCTACCATTGATTCCTCACCCTGAGGACTTGTGTCTATGACTATAAGGCAGAAGAGGGAGATTTAGACTGGTCCTCGGGTCAGCATCGCCCTATCGCATGTTTCTCTGGACACCTCCGTTTCAGAGTCCTATGCAGGGCCCCAGTCAGAAACCTGACTGGCAAGAAACTGGCATAAGACAGAGCTTCTTCCCATTTGAACCTTGGGAAGCCAGAGAACGCTAAGTCTTTTCCATGCTTGAGCATCAGCCTGGTAGAGCTCAGAACATTTGGCGTATCCCATATATAGAGTCTGTAAGAGCTGAGTTTCCTGGTTTCTAAATGCAGTAATGTTTATCTACACTGTTGCCTTGGTAGAGTTCCCAGTTCTGATGATGCTTCCGAGTCACCTAGGGAGCCTATTATAGATTCCGGAGAGGCTGAGTCCGTGGCTTTGATAAGTTGGGGCCCAGGAATTTGTTTTTAAACAATGCATCTGCAGTGATTCTGAGGCAGCAGGTGCATGAGCTGGCATTTGGAAACAGTTTGTGTGCACCGTGGCCCTGGGTAAATTAAGAGCCCAGTTGATTTGGTCTCCCTGGGTCTTAGATGGTGACTGTCATTGAGGCTATTCTGAGTTTCTCTGGAACCCCTAAGAATCCAGTTTTCATGGCCGCAGCATAGTTTTTTCAGAACGCCACTTCTGCACACTTCCAATTCACCCTCCAGAACAGAAAGTGCCAAGAGGAGCAAGGCAGAGCTGGCTGACGTAGTAAAGCTGTAAACACGAACAGACACTTGGACAAACTGGCATTTCCCCTGGGCGGTTCTCCACGGCACTTCAAAAATACAACAAGGCTGATCACATTTTTAATGATATCATTCTGCTCCTTTCTCATCTCCCTGCTATCCCAAATGGCTTCTCTAGAGGACACTTAGTACAGAAAGTTCCAAAAATACTGGGTGCAGGCCAAGATCATCTTCATGGAATTTTCTGTTTGTTTGTAATGGTGCAAGGTTAGAAACTAAGACAAAAACTCCAATCAGAAGATAATAGAGTCGTCATTGTCATCAAGCCGCTCACAAGGCCAAATTTTGGAATTCATCGCTGTGTTGCCACAAGTCCTGTCTAGATTTAATTGTACAATCGCAAAAGAATGAAAACAAATTAAATGGCTATCAATGGAGTACAGATTAATTGGGTTATGATGCAACTATACAATGGAAAATTATGCAGCCCTAAAAAGGAATGAGAAAGTTTTCATGCCCTGATTTGAAAGGATCTTTATAGATAAAATGTTAATTGAAAAAATAAAAGCAAAATGCAGGAGCAAGGAGAGAACATATGTATTTATTTATATCTAACTATATGTACATTTCTGTAAGGATACATTAAAAATTAATATTATTTGCCTCTGAGGAGAAGTAAGTGGCTGGGGGAGAGGGTATGAGGGAAGATTCACATACAATCTTTTAAGCTTTAGCTAATGGATTACCTATTCAAATCATTAAATTAAAAATATATGTGCGCATTAACAAACTCAAGTATCTATGTTGATTGTGGGAACACAGGTAATCTGAATGGAGCTAAACTTAAAAGTATTTCTATTTAGTTTTAGTTCACCTCTCTAATCATGTTTGGCTCACCCTAATTTTAGACCAAGTCTGAATTATATGAATACATACCAGCTGGACAGCAGGAAGAAGCAGCTAAGAAGTCAGTCTGGGAAAGAACATTCGCTTGGGGTGACTGATGTGCAAATAGTGAGGAGTGGCCATCGTTTGCTGCCCACTCACCTCCTGAAAGTGACCACATTAGAGTTAAGACACATTATGGGGGTGCTCTGGCATTTGCATTCTCTCTTACTAACAGGTTGCAAAATTATGGCAGTCGATTGCAAAAATGGCCCCAGTTATTCCCCTCCTTATAGCCATGCCTTGTAGCCTCTTTCTTACAATTTGATTTGTAGCTCTTCTTTTTGGGAGGCAGAGTCTCCTCCCCTGCCTCTTGACTACGGGTTGGCCTTTTGACTTGCCTTGGCCAATACAATAAAGGAAAAGTAATGGTGTACCATATCCAAACCTGGGCATCAAAAGGTCTTGAACGCTTCATTCCCTCTCTTGGAACCTTGTTTGGACATGAGTTCAAGCCTGGGCTAGGATGTCCAGTATTAGGATGAGAGACTACATGGACCCAGGCTAGGGCCCTGAACATGTGAGACAGCCCAGCCAAGATCTGCAAAGCCAACCTGCAGCTGACTACCAACTGAGTGCAGAGACATGAGAGTGTCTATCTGGGATCAGAACTACCCAGCTGACTCACACAGGCATGACTTAAATGAAAGCTTACTGAGTTAAGCCACTGGGTTTCATGGTTGTTTCTTATATAGCACGATTGTGGCCATAGATGACTTGTGTAGAACTCCTTTGCTATCCTAGCTTCTTTCCTTCCTGCCTTGGTACTGTACAGTTGTCTTCTTACTAACATGCCACCCCAAAGTGCTGCTCTGGCATATTGACTATTTTGAGTTAAAGGGAGATTAAAAACAGTAGGTGCAAGAAGATCACTCTGACTGAACTTCCTTCTATTTCTTAAAAGCAGGAGATGATATTCCCACGTGAAAGATGTCCTCCCTGCACCAGAAGGAGAGTATTATTCTCATCATCAAAGACAGAAAGCTGAGGTGGGGGGAAATCTGTACAAACCTTTTTAGACTAAATTTATCTTCCTAGACACTTCTCCATCCAATTAACTACCCTAGCCCAAGTCCCTTTGCCTGTCACATTTTCATAATTTATTATTCTTTGTCTAATCCAATATATAAGTGTTCAACTCTGTCTTCATTTCCTTATGAAGCCTCCTGTTCCATGTAAACCTTGTATTAAATGCATTTGTATATTTTTCTCCTGTTGATCTACCTTATGTCAACTTAATACTCAGGCCCAGCCAAAAAACTCTAAGAGGGTAGAGGTAAAGTGTTACCTACCCTACACTACCCCTCAGTCCTTGTTGTAAGCTCAGCTTATTAAAGAGCACCCATCATGTGTGAGATCATTAATATACGGTCCCTGACTCAAGGAATGGACGATCACGTAGAGAAGCAGACAGACAGAACTGAAATGTGCACTGACCATCATGACCGTACAGGAGAGGAGCACCCAGCCCAACCTGGAGGTTCAGTAAAGTTTACTGACAGCGACTTCTGAGCTGTCTTAAATGATGAATGCAAGTTTATCAGGCAAAGCAATGTGCAAAGGATTTCTAGGCAAAGGGTACAAAATAGGGGAAGGCATGTAGGTCTGTGTGCCAAAGACGAGCAAGCAGTGAAATGTTCTGCTCTATTTCCTCCCATTTCTGATCACTTCTGGCCTCTAATCTCCATAACCACCCTCCTGCATCTTTTTCTTCCAGGTTGCCCCAGTGATACAGTTTGTAGTATAGTCTCTCACAGCCTTGCTATGCAGTGTGGCCAGCAGACCAGCGGCCGTAGCATCACTCGGGAACTTGGTAGAAATGCACATCCTTGCGTCCTACTCTAGACCTGCATCAGAGTCTTCATTTCAGGCAAGATCCCCAGATGGTTCATATGCATATTAAAGTTTAAGAAGTGCTTCCTTATACCACTGGTATAAGTGGGAGGGCTAACAACTTGTCTTATTATCTAATCAGGCTATAGGAACCTTTTAGTAATAACTTTTGCAGAATGTGAGTTCATCAGCAGAAGGTATATTGTTTGCACCAACTACGCTGTGAGACTGCCTTCTGAGATAGCTATTTTTCTTGGCAACATGTCTTATCTCCCTAATTAGATTGTGATCAAGGACTGTGTTTCCTTGATTCATTACTCTTGAGCATCTAGGGGCAGAAAGAAAATGCTGAGATGGCAGAGACAGAACCTTTCCTTTAGGAGTCTGCAATCTAGTAAGAGGATAAAGTTCACTGAGCTTCAAGTCTCGCTCCTCTCCTTGCCAAGGGGTATCTTGGATAAGTTTCTCAATGTCACTGAACCTCAGTTTTCTAGTCTACAAAATGGGGATAACATCTAAGTTGCAAGTACATTGCAAAGATTAGAGATATGTATAAAGTGCTCAGGATGGCTCCTGGGA
This sequence comes from Lemur catta, assembly GCF_020740605.2. Taxonomy (NCBI): domain Eukaryota; kingdom Metazoa; phylum Chordata; class Mammalia; order Primates; family Lemuridae; genus Lemur; species Lemur catta. Next base: position 19,250,880 of record NC_059134.1, on the reverse strand, counting down.
GAGCCAGCACTTCACAAGTTGTAGCTATAATGTTAATAATCATAGGAGGCATAAAAGGGATGAACCTACTCTGACATTGCAGAAACGAGAGAGGTTACATTTCATTAAGGGAATCAGAACAGGTCTTGAGAAAGAGCAAGTATTAGCAATGGAGGTTTAGCATTAGACAGGCAGAAATGGCAGAGAGTTTTGTAAGTGAAGGAAATTAATGGAGTAAACCCATTCTCAGAGATGAGATTGCATAAGGGAATATTTGGGCAACCAAGAACTCATCTGATTTTCTTCCCCTGATTCATAAATTTATTGATAGGAGCAGTCTTTTTAAAGGTAAAACAATTAGATCACTTTTTAAAAAAATATTTATGCATTTTATGCATTTAACAAGTTGCCTTTACAGTAAAGATGAAAATGACAGGAAATAAGATCTCCCAGAAAATCTGGGCCATATGTTGCTTCCAATTGTGGTTGTACATGCAGATTCAGCCATTGTGTTGGCTGCCTGCTGCCCAGACGTAGCAGGGTGAGCTCAGGACAGAGCCCTGCTCCAGCACAATGCCTCTGCCTTCTCTTGCTAACACACATTCCCTCTGCCGCTTAAGAATGCACAGAGCATTTGCCAGGTCAGGAATGCCTGGGTATGACAGCACCGTTTGCAAAGTAAAGAGTCTATTTATGAAGATAGTGGCAGTATCCAGGCCAAGCCCACCGTGGGAGAACCTTGGCTCCTAATTAGCAAGAGCAGCGCATTTTAATGAGGACGCCTCGGTAGGCAGTTGGCTCCTGCCTTGACTGCCAACGAATCTGGGGCAGAGGAAGTTTTGGCAGAGAGAACACAGAGCAGGTGAGAAGAACAAAACAAAAAAAATACTCTCATCTCTTGGGAACTTTAAGCCTTAGAATTATTCCATTTCCCCATTATCCTGGCTGCCATCCCACAGGCTGTTCCTCTGACAGTGAATGCTCTTGGAAGGAGTGGTGGTCCTGGGTGAACTAAACTGAGCAGATGCATCAGTCTTAGCTACCCTGAAACTATTGCTGGTATGGGGAGCAGAGGCCTAAGGGGCATGGAGGCTCAGAAATGGGGATGTGTGATCTCTCTAGGAAGGCAATTAGACAGTTGCTACGGAGCCTGTGGAGGAGTCTGAATCCCTTGCATTTTTCTGGGTGGGCAAGAGAGAATAGGAATGGCTCCGGTCTCCAGCAATCCTATGGAAGTGATCTGGTAACATCAAAGGCAATTTAAGCCAGAACTTCAAAGTCTATTGCTGGATGCCGATGGTATACTCCTGATGGATGACACAAAGCAGGCAGAACTCTGGCATCTATGTTGTTTCTGAATTGTCTCAAGAAGAATGAGCATCCCTCACACCTGTAATCCTAGCACTCTGGGAGGCTGAGGCGGGAGGATTGCTTGAGCTCAGGAGTTCGAGACCAGCCTGAGCAAGAGTGAGACCCCGTCTCTACTAAAAATAGAAAGAAATTAGCCAAACAACTAAAAATAGAAAAAATTAGACGGGCATGGTGGCACATGCCTGTAGTCCCAGCTACCTGGGAGGCTGTGGCAGGAGGATCATCCTACTGAAAAGGGTGAATGAACAACCATTCACAGGTGAGAATACATGTTCCAAGATGCATGAAGGAACTGCTAGAACACCCCAATGCTTTAATCACTTAAGTCTTGAGTCCGTGCAAGGTTCACCCCCAAGTGCCAAGAGAACGTGTAACTCAGATGTTTGGAGTCCAGTTGGTTGCCTCTGATACATCAGGAACAATAACAGCACTGGAAAGCTGAAATTATTTTCAGAAATATTAATAGAAAGGATTCCTAAAATTACAGACCTGTGAGTTTGGCAATGAGCCCAAACAAGGTAAACCGTGGGCTTTTAGAAGGAATGTTTCTGGGTAACTTGAGAAAAAAGAGGTGATCTTTAGGAATAGCCATAATATCACTACCAAAAAAAAAAAAAAAAAAGTCATGGTAGAGACAATTATCCTCCAATATCTATTCTCTGTCTTTTCCAAAGTAACAGAAATTTTGCAGAACAAATAGATGCTGTATTAGTTTCCTCTTGCTGTTGTAAAAAACTTAACACAAATTTTATGGCTTCGAAAAACACAAATTAATTACTTTATGATTCCGGAGGCCAGAGGTCTAAAATGAATCAGCAGTGCTGCCTTTCTGTTGGAGGCCAGAGATCGGTATCCTTGCCTTTTCTAGAAAGAGGTCACCTGTCTTCTTTGTCTTATGGCCCCTTCTTCCATCTTCAAAGTAGGCAACACAGCATCTTCAAACACCCCCCCTCCCCGCTACCACTTTCATTGTTTGCCTTCTCTCGCTCTGACTCACCTGTGTCCCTCTAAGAATAACGCTTGTAATTACGTTGGGCCCATCCAGACAATCCAGAATAATATCATCATCCCCAAATCCTTAATTTAATCGCATCTGCAAAGTCCCTCTGTCATGTAAAGTAACATATTCACAGGTTCCTGGGATTAGACATGAACATCCATTTCATTCAAAATGGAAGCTTGGTTTCCCAGCCTTGCTTCCAGCTAGGTTTCAAACATGTGACCAAGTGCTTGCAGTGGGTATGGGCGGAAGTGAACTATTCTCCTTCTGAGTCATGCTCTTAAAGGCAAGCACATGCTGTTTGTTGAAAAGTGAACGAGGGAGCCCTTCTGGACCTAGCAGATGAGGCCAGTACCTGGGTGTGCTCCAGCAACAAGAGCCTACACCCCTGATAATTTCTTGGAGCAAAGTCACCACACCAGCTTGGACTTTTGCATGACGAAAAAAGAAACTTCTATCTTGTTTAAGTTATGCAGACAGAATTATAGCCTACTTAACACATTTTTCAGTTAGACCAGAGAACTATACTTGACAGAATGTTTTGAGACTTCAACAGTATTTATTAAGCTCTCACGATATCCTTGTGCTCAACATGGAGAAATATGGGTTAAAGCCAAGAATAATTAGGTGGGGTTATAACTGCTCGAGTGACCAGAAGAGTACAGATTACTGTGTTGATATTAATCTCTATGCAGAGGTTTTAATGTGATGGCCCTGCGATAGTCCATGCACTGGACAGGTCAGATCGCAGCTGAAATATTTAATTTTCTTCCTCCCTCCAAGAACCGTCTGCATTCCTCTTCCTGCCTGGAAAGTCCTTGGTTTCCTTCCTGCCTCCTGGGTATTGCTGCCCCTTCCCCTGGTGGGGGTGGGCTGCAGCCTGCTTGAAAGATGGGCATTAAACGATGCTGTACGCCAATCTGGTTCCGGATAAATGCCAATTAGAGACCATTAAAAAGTACTTCCCAGGTAGAAAGAGTATTGACCCCCTCTTGGTTCCCAGCTGATGGAGGTGTTCACTTGCTCAGTTGATAGAACTCTGGGGACAGATGATTAAATAAGACATGACTTCTGATCGGCAATGACTACACAGAGGCCCCTGCCAGAAATCTGGGCTGAGTCTCTAAGTTGCTCAGGAGCAAGAGCTCACCAACAGAGTTAGGAAAATGATCAGAAAAAAATTTTTCCAGTGATCTTGATGACATTTTCCCTGCGTACGAGTTTTACATTGAATCCTGCTGGTGTTCCACAAACACAAATTTCATAGCTCCCATGGAGTGGAGGCTTGCTGTGTTTCCGGAGCGTTCTATGCAGCACATCAGGTAGATGCATTTCTGTTTCATAGCAGGGGAAACTGCAGCTCACAGCCCTTAAGTGATTCGTGCAGTGTCATTTGGGTTAAGGTGGGAAGCTGAGGTTTGAACTCAGGTTTTTCTGGTTCCAAAGTATGTATTCTTTCCACAAGGCTTCCCTAGTATCATGGTAATAACAACAAAAAGAAAGAGATCTGAAAAGGAGTTACTTTAAATTTTCCGCATTATCCAATGCCTTCTTGTCCATATCACCGTTTGTGCCTCCCTGTCACCGCTCCGTACTGAAATGACGGGAGGTTTGACATCAGGCAGCTGGCCCTGGCCCATTTGCATGCACACAGAGAGAACTACAAAGATCCTGAGGGCACACATGGGCCTTCACGTGTCTGGTCCTTCGTGCAAAACCCTCTTCTTCCCACACAAACTCCAGCAATTTTGCTTCAGATGAAGGGGAGTCCATCTGGGGAACAGTCATCCATTGCTCTTCTGAAGAGTTGCTCTGCTCTGCGGGGGCATGGCAAACAGGTACAGATTGCTGTGAACGCCTCAACATTTTCCTGGGCACACGGAGTACTCTGCACAGGGCAGCCAGGCAGTGGAGAGTCCCAGGTCTTATAGAAACTCCTAGGTTTTCTTTCCCGAAATGGAGAATTGGGCTTCCTGTTCCATCCACTGTCTTGCACACACTAGAGAAACCAATAAATATTTGCTGAATGAATAAATATTAATTAGGCGCCCAAAGCATATGGGAGCAAACCACAGGACAGGATCCAGTCTCTCTTACAAGCTGAGCCAAAATCCAAAGCACCAAAATAGAATAGAAGAGTTAGAAAAGTGGATCATTGGGTCACTGAAAGAACTGCTAGTTACTTTAGGTGCTGTATCCAAAGTGACAATAGTGATATAATCCTAACCTTGCTTAAGGCCTCAGTTTACTGGGTGCCAAATGAAGAGGCTGGATTGGGTGATCACTAAGGGTTCTATCACCTGGATTTTATATCACTTTTTAGGAGAAATAAATGACAAAATTTTCTCACCAAGGAAAGCTTTACCCCCCCCCATCCCTCCACACCCCTGAAACTAAAACATTTTAAGGAATTAGATCTGAACTTCCCATCCAATTCCTCATTTTTTAAAGCAAACTGGTAAAAATGGTGATTTTAGAACCAGGAAGAAAAATTAAGTCATTTCATAGAATTACAGATTTATTCTGAGTGACACATTAATAATGGAGCAAGAGTACTGAATAAATTGCATTAACTTTGTCACTTCATAACAATAGGACACCAAAGGGGGGATTAAATTTATCTCCCTGACACAAGTGATAACTCCATACCAAATGCAGTGTTAAATTGCATAGAAAATGCCATCTTTCCTCTTCCTATCTTGAAAATATTAGCTAATGACACATAAGAAGTAATTAACAGGTTCTGGGGCTTATTGAGCAGCTCAGATTAAACTGAGCTTCTTTTTTAAATTCATATTTATTTTCACAAAGTAATAAATGCACATAGTAAAAAAGCGGGAACTGAGAAAGACAAAAAAGCTGTTGTCCCCTGCTCATGTGCCTCCTGTCTCTAGCCGCACTCCCCAGATGCATTCACTTTCCATTTTTAAGCTGTTTCTGCTGGTGTTTATTTCTGTACTTGTAAATAATTTGCTTATACAAATGATATCTGGGTTCATCAGCTTCAGGCATCTATTCATCTTTCTATTTTGGAAGATGAGAATTTCATGCTCTTATGCTCCTCTCTTTCTCTTCTTCTATCTCTTTCATTACTGCTCATCTCAACTTTTGCTAGTTTGTATTTAGTACTTTCATTGTTATAGCTACATAAATAACATTCATTACTATTCATTAATAGTAGTATACCAGTAGCACACTACTACTGAATGAAGAGTAGTATACTCTTAATTAAGTAGTAACAGTATTATTAGTAGTGCTGAGTAGTGTATACCCTTAAAGGAATTAAGAATTATAGTATACTATTATTGTTTTCTTTGTTGTACCACTTTTCATTTTTCCTAGAGTTGATAATTATTTGGTCTTTTAATTTTCTTCTTTTTTTTTAAATCTATGCTGAAAGTTATAGGCAATAGATTAGATGATAAAATCCTGTTGACATCCTAGAACCTTAAGCTAAAAGTAATACAATAAAAACTAAAAGAACCAGGCATAGTGGCTCACGCCTGTGATCCTGCTACTCGGAAGGATGAGACAGGAGTATTGCTTGAGCCCATGAGTTGGAGGCCAGCCTGTGCAACATAGTGAGACACAGTCTCTTAAAAACAAAAAAAAGTAAAAGTGTTAAATGCACACATGTTGCATTTAACCTTGTAAAGGAATTGCATACATGCCAGATGGAGACCTAACTTGAGCTAGAGAGAGAAACAGCTGAGAGAAAGAGCTGTTCTTTGACTGATCTCAAACTCCACATGGGTGAATGGTATGATTCAGGCATTAGCATGCAGTCTTAGGCTATATTAGTTGAACTATATGCTCCCAAACAGGAAAGATCATAGTCTTATTTTATTCCTGTTGCCTGATGCACCATATTCTGGTTCTACTTTTTAAGAAAAGTAAAATGAACCAGAGTATACACAATGCATCGGCTGGGATCTTGAGAGTCTAAAACACACGTTTATGAGAAATAATTGAAGCAAATTGAAATGTTTAGCCTGGAAAAGTCCTAGGGAGAAGTTACAAATGTCTTCAAATATTTGAAGGGCTATTGCATAGAAAATGAAATAGATTTATGTTGTTTGACTCCAAATGTAGGACCAACCACTGAGTGTCAGGGAAGCAGACTCAGTTTGGTGAATACAGAAGTTTCTACCACCTGGGTCTATATAACAGCTGTGGTTGACACTGCTCCTGTCTCTCCAGCATCCATTCTCTCTCTCTTTTTTCTTTTTGGTAATAAATGTTTAAGCTGGGCCCCTGGATGTCCAACTAAAGATGCATTTTCTGCTCTCCATTGTTATGGTTGTGGAACTGGGTTCAGATTGTGGAATTAGGTTCAGACAGTGCGATATATACAAAAATGATGTGTGCCACCAGTTGTTCATTCCCTTAAAAGGCAAAAAGTGTGTTCTCTTCTTCTTTCTCTCTTCCTCCCTCCAGCCTGGAATGTGGTCATGGTGAATCTTCCTTGATCATGTGGACAAATCTAGAAATTGCAGAGCAACAAGACGGAAGGAGCTTGAGTTTCCAACATCACAGACCTATCTTCTCAGTCTTGAACTAAGTAAGAAGGAAATTTTCTATCTGGGTAGACTATCTGGTTAAAATTTCCATCTGGTTAAGCCACATGTTTGGATCTTTATAAGGCTAGTTGTCATCTATGTATTAAATAATAGAGATACTTCCGAAGACTGGTCTTTAGGAGGTCACCACGGAGCCCTCCCTTTCCCTTACATTCAACCACTTGCTGCCTTAATACTTCCCACCTAGTCCCTTCTCTCCATTCTTACTGTTGCTACCTTGCTTTGGCCCACTATCTGCTCTTGCCCAGATTGCTGGAGAAGCTCCCCAAGTGGTACCCTGCCTACAGTCGCGTCCCACATTCTCTCCATCTCATCCGCCACATGACCACGTCTGAAATAACATTTTGTTAACCCAAACCTTATTGTGTACCTGCTCTTCTTAAAAGCTTTCCATCACTTCCTGTCTCATTTAAGTTAATGGTGTGGTAGGAAGAATAATGCCCTCTTCCCCCAAAGATGTCTATGTCCCAAATCCCAGAATCTGTGAATAGGCTGCCTTATGTGGAAAATGGGACCTTGCAAATGTGGACTAAATTAAGGGTCTGGAGATAGGGAGATTATCCTGGATTATCCCAGTGGGCTCAGTGTAATCGCAAAAGTCCTTGTAAGAGGGAGGCAGGATGGTGGGAGTTGGAAAAAGAGATGGAAGTAGAGGTTGGAGTGATGTGCCTTGAAGATGGAGGAGGATGCCACAAGCCAAGCTATGCAGACAGCATCTCTCAAACTTGGGAGAGGCAAGAAAAGTGTTTTCCTCTGGAGCCTCCGGAAGGAACACGGCCTCACCAATGCCTTCATTTTAGGCTTATAAGTCTCATGTTGGGCTTTTGACCTTCAGAACAGTCAAGATAACAAATTTGTGTTATTTTAAGCCACTAAATTTGTGGTAATTTGTTATAGCAGCAATAGGAAACAAATACAGATAGCTTTTATCAACTGGCCTTTGTTCATGTCCCTTGCCCTATCTCTCGTCAATTCCCTGCTTCTACACTCTTACATTCCAGCCTTTTTTCAATGATTTGTAGTTCCCAGCAAACAGGGGATTTTGTTTATGCTTTTTCTCTATGACAATTTTTCTTGTGTCCTTGCCTCCTTTCCTTTGTTTGAATAATTTTTAAAATCTGGGCTTTAACCTGAGTTCCTCTGGGAAGCCTTCACTAACCACACAGTGGCTTTGGTGCTCTTTTTTGAATAGACCTCCCCTTGGCATTTGTACATATCACTATCATAGCACCTAGCTCACTGCATTCCCGAATTGCTTTGTTTACAGCAATTTCAGAGCCTATCATATATGTCAATAAATATTTGTGGAAGGGTCACTCACTGGAAGCAGTCAAGTAGAGGTTAAGATAACTAGTAGAGATACTATAAAATGGGCTTCTATAGTGGTTGGGAAAGGGCATCCTTTCATTTGAAATGCCTTATATGGAACACTGATGCTATAATTTGGATGTTTGCCTCCTCCAAATCTTATGTTAAAATTTGATCCCCAGGGCTGGAGGTGGGGCCTAATGGGAGGTGTTTGGGTCATGGGGGCAGAGCCTTCATGAATAGATTAGTCACTTCCTAGGGAAGGGGGTGAGTTCCCTCTCTATCAGAGCCTGGCACCTCCTCCACTCTCCTTCTTGCTTTCTTTCACTATGTGATCTCTGCACGTGTGAGTTCCCCTTCGCCTTCCACAGTGAGTGGAAGCAGCCTGAGGCTCTCATCAGAGCTGAGCAGGTGCCGGCACCATGCTTCCTGTACAGCCTGCAGACCTGTGAGCCGAACGAACCTCTTTTCTCTATAAATTGCCCAGCCTTGGGTCTTCCTTTAGAGCAACACAAAGGAACTAAGACAACTACCCATCCCGTCCTTGCAGCCACCTTGGCCTAGTCAACTCCTACTCATCCTTGAAGTCTTCCTAAAAACACACATAACATCTTTATTGAGATATAATTCATACATAAAACTCACCCATTTAAAGCATGCAATTCAATCATTTTTAGTATATTCACAGAGTTGTGCAACCATCACCACAATACATTTTAGAATGTTTTCATCACCCCCAGAAGAAATTCTGTGCTTATTGCAGTCATTTCCCATTCCCTCACAAGTCCCCCAGCCCTACAAAACCACTAACTACTTTCTGTCTCTATAGAGTGTCCTATTCTGGACATGTCATATAAATGGAATCATATAATCTGTGGTCTTTTTTGACTGGCTTCTTTCACATGGCATAAGGTTTTTAAGGTTTATCCATGTTACAGCATGAATTAGTACTGCATTCCATTTTAGAGCTGAATAATATCCCATTGTATGGATATACCAATTTTTAAATCCATTTATCAGTTGATGGACATTAGGTTGTTTGAACTTTTTAGCTATTACAAATAATGCTGCTATGAGCATTTTTATACACATTTTTGTATAGATATATGTTTTCATATCACTTGAATATGTATCTAGGAGTGGAATTGCTGGGTCTTATGGTAACTCTCAACTTTTCGTGAAACTGCAGACTGTTTTCCAAAGTGGTTTCACCATTTTTCCTTCCCACTAACAATTCATGAGTGTTCCCATTTTTCCACAATCCTTGTCAACACATCTTATTATTGACTTTTTTATTATAGCTATTCTAGTGGATGTGAAGTGGTATCTCGTTGCACTTTTGCTTTGTAATTCCCAGATGGGGAACCACATGAGCATCGTTTCATGTACTTACAGGTTATTCATATATATTTTTTGGAGGAATATCCATTAAGATCCTCTGCCTATTTTGTAACTGTGTTATTTGTCTTTTTATCATTGATTTGTAAGATTTATATCCTACATACAAGTTCCTTATCAGATATATGATTTGCAAGTGTTTCTCCCATCCTGTGGGTTGCTTTTCACTTTCCTGATGATATCCTTTGAGGCACAAAAGTTTTTCATTTCAGAAAGTCCAATTTATCTAGTTTTTCCTCTATTGCTTGTGTTTTTGGTGTCATACCTAAAAAGGCTTTGTCTGATCCAAGGTCATGAAGATTTATGCCTATATTTTCTTCTAAGAAACCTATGGTTTTAGCTCTTACAATTAAGTATATGGTACATTTTTGAGTTAATTTTTGTGTATTGTGTGAGGAAGGGGACCAACTTTTTTCTTTTGCATGTGGATATCTAATTGTCCCAGCACTGTTGGTTGAAAAGATTATTCTTTCTTAATTGAATTATGTAAAGGTTTATTTCTGGACCCTAATTCTTTCCATTGATCTATGTGACTATCCTTATTTCAGTACCACGCCATCTTGATTAGTGTAGCTTTGTAGTAAGTTTTGAAATTGGGAAGTGTGAGTCCTCCAACTTTGTTCTTCTTTTTTTGTTTTCTTAAATAAAGACAAGGTCTTGTCATATTGTCCAGGCTGGAGTGCAACAACTAATCACAGGTACGGTGATAGTGCACTATGGCCTTGAACTTCTGTACTCAAGGAATCCTCCCACCTCAACCTCACAAGCAGCAGGGATTACAGGCGTGTACCACTGCTCCTGGTGATTGTTTTTCTTTTTTAAGATTGTATTGGCTATTCTGAGTCCCCTGCATTTCTATATGAATTTTAGGTTCAGTTTGGCAATTTCTGTAAAGAAGCCAGCTGGGATTATGACAGGGATTGTGTTGAATCTGTAAATCAATGAGGGGAATATTGTCATCTTAGTAATATTGTCTCCCAACTCCTAAAATGGGATGTCTTTCCATTTATTTAGATTTTCTTTAATTTATTTTCAATGGTTTTATAATTTTCAGTGTACAAGTCTTGCTTTTCTTTTGTTAATTTTTTTCTTAAGAGGTTTATTCTTTTCAATGCTATTGTAAATGAGATTGTTTTCTTAGTTTTTTTAATTGCTCTTCGCTAGTGTATAAAAACACAATTAATTTTGGCATATTAACCTGTGTCCTGCAACATTGCTAAACTCTTTTATTAGTACTAATAGTTTTTTTGTGTGTGTATTCTGATTTTTTAGGATTCCCTATATACAAGATCATGCTATCTGCTCAAAGAGATAGTTTTTTTCTTTCTACCCAATCTAGATGCTTTTAAAATTTTATTTTTTTGCCTAATTGACTTGGCTAAAACTTCCAGTACAATGATAAAAAGAAGTAGAGAGGGCACATATCCTTCTCTTGTTCCTGATCTGCAGAGAAAATCTTTTAATCTTTTATCATTAAATATGATATTAATTTTGAGATTTCATAGATGTCCTTGTCAGGTTGAAGAAGTACTCTTTTATTCCTAATTTACTGATTTTTTTTTTTTATCATGTGGAGGTGTTGCAGGTTGTCAATAATTTTTTTAGTGTCAGTTGAGATAATCATGTGGTTTTTGTCCTTTATTTTATTGGTATGGTGTACTATTACATCAATGAATTTTTATGTGTTAAACCAACCTTGCATTCCCGGGACAAATCTCACTTGGTCCTGTTTTGTAACTTTATATAATAGTGGATTTGGTTTGCTAGTATTCTGTTAAAGGATTTTGCATCATATTCATAATGGATATGGTTCTATGGTTTTCATTTGTTATGATGTCTTTGTCTGGTTTTGATATCGGGGTAAAACTGGCCTCACAGAACATGTTAGGAAGAGTTTCTTCCTCTTCTGTATTTTGCAAGACTTTGTAAAGCATTATTGTTAATTCATCTTAAAATGTTTGGTAGAATTCACCAGTGAATCCATCTGGACCTGGACTTCTCTTTTGTGGAAGTTTTTCTCTTTTATTACTGGTTCAAGCTCTTAACTTCTTATAGGTCTGTGCAGATTTTCTATTTATTTTATAGTTATTGTTGGTGGTTTGTATCTTTTTAGGAATTTATCTATTTTATTTAAGTTTTCCAATTTGTTGTTCACAGTATTCCTTATAATCATTTTTATTTCTACAAGATAAGAAATAATTCTCCTCTTTCATTCCAGTTTTTAGTATTTTGAACTCTTCCATCATCACCCCTGGTCAGTCTAGCTAAAGTTGTCTAAAGTCTAACTAAACTGTCAATTTTGTCGATCTTTTCAACAAACCAACTTTGGGTATTTTGTTATGTTTTCTCTATTATTTTTCTATTCTCTATTAATTTCTTCTATAATCTTGATTATTTCCTTTCTTCTGCTTGCCTTAAGATTAGTTTGTTCTTTTTCTCCAGTGTCTTAAGGTGGAAAAAAGTTATTGATTTGAGATAATTCTTCTATTTTAATATAGGTATTTTACAGCTATAAATTTCCTTCTAAGCATTGATTTAGCTGCATCCCATAAGTTTTGTAATATTGTGGGTTTTTTTCATTCACCTCAAAGTATTTTCTAATTTCCCTTGAGATTTCTTCTTTGACCCATTGGTTATTTGGAGTGTGTGGTTTAATGTCCACATTTTTGTGGCTTTCCCAATTATTTTTCTGTCATTGATTACTAATTTTATCCCATTGTGGTCAGAGAATGCACTTTTTATGATTATTGCTTTAATTATTTAAAATCTATTGATGCTTATTTTATGTCCTATGGCTTATCCTGGATTATATTTCACTGTGCTTCAAGAAGAATTTGTATTCTGCTATCGCTGGGTGGAGCATTTTATAGATATCCATTAGTTCTGCTTGGTTGACAGTATTGCTCAAGTCTTCTATTCCCTTGTTGATCTTCTATTTAGTTCTATTCATTTTTGAAAGTAGAATATAGAAGTCTACAGTTACTATTATTAAATTGTCTCTTTCCCCTTTCAATTCTGAGTTTTTACTTCATGTACTTTGGGGCTCTGTTGTCAGGCAATTATAATTGTTATATCTTCATGATGGATTAACACTCATCATTATAAAATGTTCTTCTTTATCTCTAGTAACATGTTTTGTTTTGAAATCTATTTTGTCTGATATGAATATAGCCACTTCAGCTTTCTTATGGTTGCTGTTTGGATGATATATATATTTTTCATTCCTTTATTTTCAACCTGCTTATATCTTTGAATCTTGTGTCTGTCCTGTAGACGCATACAATGGATATTGTTGTTTGAATCCAGTCTGACAATTTCCGCCTTTTATTGGATTGTTTAATCCATTAATATTTAATGTTATTATGTAGTTGGATTTATATCTGCACTTTTACCTTTTTTTCTATACACCTCTTGTCTTTTTTGTCCCCCATTCCTCCTTTACTGCTTTCTTTGCATTCAGTGAATGTATTTTAGTATAACGTTTTAGTTCCTTTAATGATTATTTTCACTATATTGTTTGAGTTATTTTCTTAGTGTTTGTATATGTATGGCCATATCTCATATACATCAGAACTTATCCAAACTACTTCAGATTTGCACTAACTTAACTCTAGTGAGATACAGAAATCTTACTCTCATATAACCCTATTTCTTCTTCCTCCTTTTTGTGCTATTATCATTATACATATTACATCTATGTATGTTACAGACCCAGTAATACACTGTTATAATTATTACTTTATATAATTTTATGTAGGTTAAAAAAAATCTAAAAATGAAGATCAGGTATACACTCATAGAGTTTGTTATATTAACCTTATTTCCAGTTTCTGGTTCTCGTCTTTTATTCCTGTGGATCTGGATACCATCTGGTGTCATTTACTTACTCTGATACAGCTTTGATTCCATCCACCCCCTTTGTATTATTACTGTCAAATATATTACATCTCTATATGCTATAGGCCCAACAATACAATTATATACATATCATTTTATGCAATTGCTTTTTGAATCACTGAAAAGCAAAAAGAAGACAGAGACAGGTACACTGCCTTTTAAAAGTACATAATTATCTTTACTGCTGCTTTTTGTTTTTGTCTTGTTTTGTTTTGTTTTGTTTTGTATGTACTTGAATTACTCTTTGGGTAATTCAAGTACTCTTGAATTACTTACTTTCATCCTGAAGAAGTTCCTTTATTATTTCTTGAATCCACAGGGTAAGGGAACCTGGTAGGGAAAAAAGTAGTTTCCTGCAAAAGTGAACAGCAAAGAGAAAAATAGAGAAATGGAGAAATGCCATGAACTCAAACAGGCAAATGACCAGCCACCTACCTTACAGAGCTTGTGTAGTTACTTTACTGGAAAAGGCCTGCTTTACTAATTTATTGACTATTTTCCAGTCTTGGGTCTTATGTTTTTCAAATGTAAATTCATTCAGTCTTTATGAGATTACATTACTATATAATGGTTAAGAGTTTGGAATCTTCAAACAGATAGAGATGAATGCAAATCTTGAATATTTCACTTACAGAATCTGTGACCTTGGTAAAATTACTTAACATCTCCGATTTCATTTACCCATCTAAAATAGGGAGAGAAATATAGTACATGTCAAATACAGTTACATGACAGTTACATGAGAAAAATGCATGTAAAATGTTTAGTTTCCCATACAAATAGTCAGTAAATGGCAGGCATTAAAACATTAGTAATACTGGACTTCTGATTTTGACCATGACTAAATAACAGATAGTGAATTTATTCTTATATTACAATTATAAAGCTGGGCAAAATACATGAAACAACACTTCATGCTTTGGACAAAAAATATAGGAGTAGTTTGACCCTTTAAAGAATAAAAGTATACAAGGTGGGCTCCACATTTACCACAGCTTTCTGCCTGTGTATGCTTCCCAAATTGTGGCACAAAAAAAGAGAAAATAAAGACAAAAGAAACAGAGATTAAAGGTGGGGGCCACTGACTGAGTTTTGTAGGGCAAAGCATTGGAGGGTAGAGAGCCTCACAGAGAAGGAGCTCCAGAAATTGGCCAAGGGTAACCTTGAGTCTTTGGCCAAATACCAAGTTAGAAATGTACAATGTAAGACTAATATAGGCCTGACAGAAAATAGGTACTAGTGGATCAGTGAGATCCTCAGATAATCTGTAGGTCGCACAGTGTTGGGAGATGTTGGAATTTCAACTAGCTAGAGTAAAGAGACCTTGTTGGACAGCCCTTGTGTTCATTTGCAATCATAAGAGTAAGACTACTTGCCCTAAAGTAAGAACTACTCTAGATTCATTCTAAGTCCCAAAACAAGTCTTAATGAGACAAAGTAATTCAACAGATGAATTGTCAGAACAGAACTCAAGAATATTTACAAGATGAGAGCAAAATCTAACTTGTAAAAAATGTAGCATTCACAGTGTCCAATAGACCGTCAAAAATTACTAGATATATGAAAAAGAAGAAAAATGTAACTCATAGCTTTAAGGGGAAAAAAGGTTAATAGAAAAAGACTCAAATGTTGAAATCAGCAGGCAATGACCTAAAAAGTTCTTACAAATATTTTAGAAAATTTAAAAAGAAAAAAATCGATATAGTGAGTATAGTAGACTGAAAAATGGCCCCCCTAAAGATATGTTCATCCTAATCCTAGAACCTGTGAATGTTATCTTACATGGTGAAGTCTTTGTGATGTGATTAAGGATCTTGGGATGGGGAATTTATTCTGTATTGTCTGAGTGGGCCCTAAATGCAATCAGATATATCCTTAAAAGAGGAAGGCAGAGAGAGGTTACACACACACACACACACACACACACACACACACATACACACACACGAGAACGCCACATGAAGACAGAGCAGAGAGGGATTTAAAGATGCTGGCCTTGAAGATCGGAGTGATGCAGCCACAAGCCAAGGAATTCTGGCAGGCACCGGAAGCTAGAAAAAGCACAGAACAGCTTCTCACCTAGAGCCTCTGGAGAAAGTGCAGCCCAGCTGACACCTTAATTTCAATCCGGTGATACTGATTTCAAACTTTTGACCTCCCGGACAATGAAAGGATAATTTCCTATTGTTTTTAACCTCTTAGTTTGTGGGAATATGTTGCAGCAGCTTCAGGAAACTGGAGGAAACAAAGAGGGAAGCTCAACAGAGAAATAAGAACTATTAAAAAAAATAAATAAATGGAAATAATAACTACCAACATACTTGGTAAAGGATCAAATGTTTCCCCTAAGATTGGAAACAAGGCAAGATGTCTGCTTGTACATTTCTATTGGTACCAGCCAGTGAAATAAGGCAAGGAAAAGAAAAAGCTTACAGATTAGAAAGGAAGGTACAAAAGTACTTTACTCATGGACAATGTTATAGTGCATTTAGAGAATGATTTTTCAAAAATCTACCTCCAAATCCTAAACTTGCTAGAAATAAGTGAATTTAACAAAGTCATGGAATATAATTTTAACCTAAAAATCAATTCTATTTTTACATACTAGCAATAAACAATTGGAAATTATTTTTTTAAAGTATTGCTTACAACAAGGAGAAGAAGAATCTATGGGGATGAATTTAATGAATGATGTGCAACATATCCACACTGAGAAATCAAAGAAGACCTAAATAAACAGAGTGGTAGACCATCAGAGTTGATAATTCTCCATACTGGGGAGGCTGTGGGAAAATGGCATTGCACATTGTTTGTGGTTACTTTTTCTACCTAAACAAATAATGTTTAAACTATTACATAATAACATGATAATTGTAATTGCTACCACTTTTTAGGGCTGAGTGGGACCAACAAATTAAATTCCTAAAAGGACAGCTCTGATCTTGGCACTTCTCTGTTCAAAAACTCCTTCTTGTTTATAGGGCCAGGGGAAAACAACTCTGGTATTCACAGGCCATCCTCTATTGGTCTCCAAGCTCTCTTTCCGCGTTCACCTCCTTCATGCTTCTGCATGTACACCCTATACTCTAGCCACGCTGGATTCCTTGCCATTTCCCAATGTGAGATTTTGAATTTTATGCCTGGGCTCATGACATTCTCTGCCTTTAGCTGACTGTTCACCTTGCCCCACCTGCCGTCCTTAGCTGGGGCCTGGCTCCCGGTGCCTCTCAGTACAGTGTGGTGCACTCAATATACATGAGGGGTGGTAAGTAGTCGCTGAACGAAGGAGAGAAGAAAAGTAGTTCATTGACACCAGTCCCAGAGGAGAGGGAAAGTGGATGCATTTGATCCTGAGTAAAGACAAATGGGGTTAAAATTGTATGTTTAAACAGTGCAGGCAAATCTCCTTAA
Source organism: Lemur catta (assembly GCF_020740605.2). Classification (NCBI taxonomy): domain Eukaryota; kingdom Metazoa; phylum Chordata; class Mammalia; order Primates; family Lemuridae; genus Lemur; species Lemur catta. The sequence continues at coordinate 19,233,936 of NC_059134.1, read as the reverse complement.
TTGGCAGGCCTCTTTGGAAATAGATTGTCGTAGTGAATTAAAGCCATAATCATGGCAATTCTGGGGGATTCAGAGACATTTAGTAATTGTTGGGCATTTGTTTGTTTCTTGTACTGTTTATAGAATCACAAATTTTTTTAGTGTACAGATGATCAGTGAAGATATGGATCGATTTATTGATTCAAGCATCCTCTATTATAGCCAAAGGAGAGTTTTGAAATCATCTAGACAAGGAACCTCAAATCCATTGTTTTAAATTGGTTGAACTGATACAGGGGCTATAGCTAGCTGGCTTCATGAGAGCATGACCAGTGCAGTTGCCTGGGGCTCCACACTTAGAAGGATCCGTGCTTCGTTCCATACTGTACTGTTGCAGTCTTGAAATTCTTATTAATTTCAAACAAGGAGCCCTGCATTTTTATTTTGCCCTGAGCCCTACAAATTATGACATGTAACCAGTCCTGCATATATGCCATTATGCTCCATCATTCCCTCCCTCTGTGCACCTCTCCTGCCGTAAGACAATTCCACTGGCTGGGGACAGCTAGAAAGTATTGCACTGGAGATTGCAACTTCTTACCCCTCCAGCCTTTAGGATTCCTTCTCCATCCTCCCACCAGGATCCCTATTAGGAAAATACAGAGACTGCTATGATAGTCCAAGTTCCCCATTTTACAAGACTATGACTTAAATATAATTTAAGTATCCTTTTCCAGGTATCTTACCTTTCTATTATACCAAGTAAAAATTATTACAGGCAGCACAGAAAGAATCCTATCAGGGGAGTTAATGACCAGTCACTCGACATGGTAGGATACGGAATCTGAACCTGTTTCTAGCTCGGATAGAGCCTAATTCTAGTCCTAGGCAGAGTTCCAGGTTCCTCAGCTCTCCACCAGAAATATTTCCACCTTCGTCTCCATTTCAACATCCCAGACTCTGAAGAATTAAAATCTTTGAGGTTATATCCGTCACCCAGGAGTCCTTAAAAAAATACTCTCTAAGTCCCCAAGAATCCTACTTTTTGAGTGGAGGCCCTTTTCATTTTTGGTACACCTTGGTTATTAGAAAGTATATTCTCTTTATAAAGGACAGAAATCAGCCTCTCTACAAATTCCAACCAGGCTCATGCCTGTAATCCCAGCACTCTGGGAAGCTCAGGTGGGAGGATCGCTTGAGGCCACGAGTTTGAGACCAACCTGAGCAAGAGCAAGACTCCATCTCTACACAAAATAAAAAAATTAGCCTAGTGCGGTGGTGTGCACCTGTAGTCCCAGCTACTGGAGAGGCTGAGGCAGGAGGGTTGCATGAGCCTGGGATTTTGAGGTTCCTGTGAGCTGTGACCGTGGCACTGTACTCTAGCCTGAGTGACAGAGCAAGACCTTGTCTCAAAAAAAAAAAAAAAAAATAATTCGGACCATGGGAATTAATGGCACTCCAAGATGACAGACAATAACTCTCTCCACATAAAAGCTTTACAAATAATCGCAAACAGCTTTACAGCTACCACCCCTTCCCCTAGGCTGTTCTTGTTTTTCTCCTAGTAAACATCCAATTGTTTGCAATGTTCCATACTGACACAGTTTTCTAAATACCTTCCTATTCTCATCCCTTCTTTCTGTTGACCCTCAGCGCCACTAAATGATCATTACAGGAAAGAAATAGGATGAAGCAAAAGTATCATGGGATGTTTAAAATTTTGTTAATTAAAAAGTTAGTAATAAAGTTCTAGGACTGGAAAGACTGTGGCCAAGATTATAGGGAGAAGGTAGTCAAGGCTTTTGGTTGCAAGTGACAAAACCCATCTGGGTCTTGCTTAATTAAGCAAGTAAGATAATACCTTCATCAGAGAGCAAACAGCCCTCTTCCTCTTCAGTTCCAGGTGGAAAAACATACAAGAAAGGGCTCAAATTAGCCACGTTTGCGTCACTGCCTATCCGTGGGCCAGGAAATCATACTCGGGTGAGAAGAGGAAAGTGCCATGTGGATCTCACGGATGGGGGAGGAAGGTGAGTGCTCCTCCCAGAAGAGAAGGGTGCTGGGAAAACAAAAATAAAGGTGCCCTACATTGGGTGAGCCAAACATTCAAAGAAAGACACTGGGGATTATTGTTCAAAGGAAAAGGAAAGTAGAAAGCACTACAATATTCTAAGAATAGAGTTGATAAGACAGCAGCAATGCTAGAAAAAAGTTCTTTAATTGGCTAATGAATAATAACATATATGTTTTTTTAAAAGAAGGATAAATGAGTTATGAGGACACAAAATGTTGAGTATGTTGATTTTTTTCATTGATATCTACTAAGAATGAAATTTAATATTTCATGGTGGAAAAGGATTATAATTATTTAAATTTATTTTATAATAAATCTAAAACCTGTGCTAACAACATGAGCTGATAGGTGTATAAAAAGGTGCTTTGAAATTTAAAACAGAAACCACATACGACCACATGATAGGGGGAAAGAGCTGACTATTGAGGCAATAGAAACTGGCTGAAAGGTTCTCCTGCCCTTGTTGCTGTCGTTCTCCTGCCCTGGGCAGCCATCCCAGGGAAGAGGAGTGCAGATCACAGAGCATGTGCAGTGGGCAGACACATAGGCTGCCTTTCTGATCCACTATTTTCTTGAGCACCGGGAAAACCCAGAGGAGGACACTTCATTTGTTCAATTAAAGATGGGATTTCATTGAGTACTGCCTCAGAGCCCGCAGACCACAAGCCTAGATGCATTAGTGCCTGCCCAGAGCCAACGAGGTGGCTAAAATGTCAGCGAGCATGGCCACCAGGCGGTTCTAGTTTCCTTGCGGTCGGAATCCATTGAGTTAACAGCCCAAATCTGACCACACAGGCTTGAACAGCCTGCAAGGGAGCGACTGAGAGGAAGTTAGCCAGCGTTGGATCCGGGCCAACCAACCTTCTAAGAAAATGTGCCAGCAGGGGCGGGGGCCTTGCAGAGACAAGCTGGCCTCCCCTGACTGTTTCTCATGGAGGCATAATGCAGTGGCAGACAAAACGCTCCCACTGGCCCACAACAAATGCTTCCTGCCCCTCCAAGCCTACAGCGAAATTGCTTTGACTGGAGCCTCTTGAGCTGAAGGAAGATCAATACAGCTGCCCAATAGATAATTGTGACTCGGGGCTCTTCGGATAGCTTGCTGTGTTCTCTCAGAGGGCTTTGGCTGTCTACACAAAATGGAAAAATGCTGTTACACATTGAAACTTTTGATATTTTACTTTCCAAGGGGAACCACTATGGGCGTTTGAAAAATCAATTAGCAAATATTTATCAAGCAGCTCTAACCTGCAAAATACTGTGCTAAACTGTTGTGGATTCACAGGAGTGGTGTAATTAAGGTGTACACATGACATTAACTATTTTGCAACCAATACATCTAAGTTTATATGTCAAATTACTATTGTATTCTTCAGAACAATTACTTCAAGAGACAATATTCTTAGTCCAATAGTGTTATCGGTGTAGAAAGTATTTTTTAGAAAAATCTTCTTTTTAGGCATCACCCTCAGAGTCTATGGTTCCTTCTTTTTAATATACTCAATGTTGCAAAGCTATTGAGAGTAGAGACAAGATAAAAATGAGGAATATATTTAATAATTTCTTACTTAAAAAAAATGAAGCCCACACAAAAACATCTGTAGATTTTCATCATAGTCCCAAACTACCTGAATATCCTTCAATATACAATATACAATATCCCCCCTATACAAAATGTGGTATATCCATAAGATGGAATATTATTCAGCCCTGGAAAAGAATGAAGTACTGATACATGCTACAACATGAATGAACCTTGGAAACATTATGCCAAGTGAGATAAGCTAGTCATGAAAGATCATATACCACAGGATTCCACTTAAATGAAATATCCAAAAAAGGCAAATCTATGCAGACAGAAAACAGACTAATGGTTGCCCAGGGCTAAGGGTGGGAACAGGTGATGAAGATACTGTAAGACTGGATTGTGGTGATGGTTTTGCAACTATGACTTTACTAAAAATCATTGAATTGTATACTTAAATGGGTGAATTTTATTACATGTAAATTATACATCAATAAAGCTTTCTTTAAAAAAAGAAGTGTGATGATTATGAAGTATAAAAAACTGATTTTGGGGTGACTTATGAACCAATTCTAAAGTAAATTTAGTATATGCAGAGAGCTAGAAAATTCTCCTCTCTCAAAGTTCCAAAAATCAGTTGAGCAATGGCGGCAACTTGAGAATGAATGTATCACCTCCTGGGGTGACCAATGGCCAGTCCTCATTTGCATATAGTCTGATGGGCGCTATCTATTACAGAGCTATTGCCTTTCCCCAGGCTTCTAAAACGCTAGGGAGATAAGACATATATAAAGGTACTGACATCTATCAATAAATAAAGTAAAATAAATTAGTTAATGTCAAACTAGTTTCTTTTTCTAATATCTTTTAATTTCAGAATATTATGGGGGTACAAACACTTTGGTTACATATATTGCCTTTGCACTGCCCAAGTCTAGCTACAAGCATGGCCATCCCCCAGACAGCACGCACTGCACCCATTAGGTATGAATATACACATCCTCTCCTCCCCCCCATCTGCCTGACACCGATGAATGTTGCTACTGTATGCACATAAGTATTGATCAATTAGTACCAATTTGATGATGAGTGTATGTGGTGCTTGTTTTTCCATTCTTGTGATACTGCACTTAGGAGAATGGGCTCCAGTTCTGTACAGAATAATACAAGAAGTAAGTGTTAGTTCACCATTGTCAAACTAGTTTTTAAAACACTTTTTGCTCTTTTTACAGTATGAGTTGATGGCACATTAAGAGATAGCAAGGCTTCCTTTTTCATAGCCAGTTTGTGAAATCCCTACATACAGGATTTTAAAAGATCAGTTATGAGAAGGAGAGAAAAACCTCCAAACAGGAGACATGTTTGTCTCTCTCCCTCGAAGATTGCTATAGTAATGGGCAGCGTTCCACTCGAGTTCTTTTGCCCCAAGTCCAAGAGAAATAACACCATGATTGAAACTGCATTTTCAAAGTCACCGATACATAAAAATAACTCCCAAGCTGTTGTCCAGAGGAATGACTGCATTTAGATTTCAGCTGACATAGGTTTGAAATCCCTCTCTTTGGTTTCAGTCCCCATTTCCCTGCAGAGCTGATGTTGGCAGCTTGAGGTTTTTCTTTAGGGGATGTGTCAATGACATCTCTCTCTCTCCCTGCCTCTGTTTTTTTGTCTTGTGCTTTGTTCCCTGAAATGCAGAATGATTTTCCTTTTGCACTCTGAAGGATAAACCCATGCAATGTGACTACAACACCAAGCTCCACGCCAGGATGTGGAAGTGGGATTAGGAATTTACAGGTGAAGCTTTGTGTGATTTTGAAAGGTTTAGCACAGCAGGAAACTAGCCTTGTTAATTACTCAGATAAATGCTAGCTGACCCATAAAATGCAGGATTCAGTTATTAAAATCTGCTCCCCCAGGCCATATGGAAAGATGGAGGGACTCGGGTTGTGGTTACAGTTCTCCTGAGGAATGGACAGATGCATGCTGCAGAGCCACATTGCCTTTCTATGTCATTGAGGGGCCCCTTAAGGGATGTCTGATAAATCAGATAAATGTACATTGTGAAGAAGATGGAGTTAACACATTATATAGCCAGTCAAAGACTAATATTGAATCAAACACCAAGCTACCAGTCACTAAGAAAGGGAGTCCAGAGTAGAAGCATTTGGAGAATTAACTCCAAGATTTAGGAAGTTGCCACTGAATGTTCTCATGGTTATTGGGATCTGTGGCTGAGCACCTGGCAATTCCAGTGTATTTCAGTGGGTCTGGTAAGAGGGAATGCCCAACATAGTTTCTAAAAGTTAGTGATTACTAAGTGAAGTATCCCAAGAATGGAAAAATAAGCACCACATGTACTCACCATCAAATTGGTTTCACTGATCATCACCTAAGAGCACATTTAGGAATAACATTAATCGGGTGTTGGGCACATGTGGAGGGGGAGGGGATGGGTGTATACATACATAATGAGTGCGATGCTCACCGTCTAGGGGATGGACATGCTTGAAGCACTGATTCCGGGGGCAGGCAAGGGCAATACACGTAACCTAAACTTTTGTACCCCCACAATATGCTGAAATAAAAAAATAAATAAATAAAAGTTAGCGAGTGAGCAATTGTGAATTAATCATTATAACCTGGGAGCAGGTTATGGGATGGTACCGAACTATTTTGTGGCTATGTCAGCTTTGGGACATAAATATTCAGAGGACACCAACCATATCCACTTGGACTCAATTGCTAGTGTTTAGTGTAGATTCTACAAGGATACTTAAACAATATTATCAGATTTTGCTGACTTTACACAGGTCAGTAAGCTCAACTGAAGAGTTAGAAAAAACACACCCTCTAAACCCAATAAAACAAATTATGCTAGCCAACAGTGCTTCACAGATTTGTCATATAAGATAGCAATAAAAAATATATCTGCCCAACAACTAAGCCATGGAATCAAATCCCCATGTCGGTCACCTCTTTCCTAATTATCACTAGAGCGTGCCTTAGCTGGATGAACCAAAGCTCAGGAGGGAGCATTAAGGCTCAGACATTGACCGTGATAACTGGAGTGGAAATATCTCTCTAAAATTGGGCAATGGCCTGAAGATATTCAAGGTTTTCTTTGAGAATTATCAGGGGCAAGGAAAATTAAAGCAGTGCCCAAAGGCAAATGAAGGGGGAGCCTACAGCCTACTAGTAATGGTGCCAAGGGACAATGAACCTCAAGAAAAGCAAATGGTTCTACCAAGAACTGACCAATGTCCCATTTTCTAGGGCTCAGAGGCTCAGAGGCTTGGATCAAGACTGCTTGAACAAGGAAACCATACCTTAGGCAGGGCAAGGAGAAAAGGGAAGAAAGAAATTTTTGAATCAGAGAAAGAGTGAGGGAGAAAGTGTTTTGGGGGAAACCTTACCATCTGTGTATGTTCAGGGTACCTAAGATATTGCTATACATGTAGTCAAGAATCAATAAATACTGTTTGGTTGAATGGATGAATGGATGGATGGATGGATAAATGAAATTTTTAGTAGTTGAGAAACCTTGAGAGAATCATGGGCACTTTCCTATTTTCCCTAAATCATGCCCCCCATAGCAGATTTTGCCATTTACTGGTATATCTTAAGCTGATCAGTGGTGAAAGGGCTTGGGTGAGAGATATTTTGATATTTCTTGATTTAGGCAATTTTTGCCAGTATGTATACACACTCATGTCATCACTTTATTCTTGATCTGTTTTCTTTTTCTTTCTTATTAAATAGTATTTGGGTTACATGCTACTGAGAGAATCTTGATTTAGGAAAGTCAGTAGTTTCAAATAATATTTTTTTAATTGTGGTAAAATATACATAACATAAAATTTACCACCTTAACCATTTTTAAGTGTTTAAAAGTGGTTAAGATAGTGTGTCAGGTATATTCACATTGTTGTGCAACCATCTCCAAAACTTATTCATCTTGCAAAACTGAAACTCTATACCTATGAAATAACAACTCCATTCCTTCCACCCCAGCTTGTGGCAATCACCATTCTATTAATACTTTGTCTTTATGAATTTGACTACTTTAGATATCTCATATAAGTGAAATCATGTAATATTTGTTTTTTGTGACTGGCTTATTTCATTTAACATAATACTGTCAAGATTCATCTATGTTGTAGCATGTGATGATAGAATTCCTTTCTTTGTAAGACTGAATAATATTCCATTATTTATAAGTACTATATTTTGTCTATCCATTCACCCATCAATGGACATTTGATTTGCTTCCACCTATTAGCTATTGTGAATAATGCTACAATGAACATGGGTGTGCAAATATCTCTTCAAGATCCTGTTTTCAATTCTTTTGAAATATATACCCAGAAGCAGGGCTGCTAGATTGTATGGTCATTTTATTTTTAACACATTGACTGCCATACTAGTAAAAAAAATTTTTCCTTGGGGCCACGGTGTTTTATTATGAAAACAGGATAAAAGCTTCGAAAACAAAACGATCCTATCTAATTTAATGAAAAATTTGTTATTTTTTATTGCTTTCTGTGTGTCAGCTTCTGTATATGCAACTTGAAAAATAGTTCCCATGGCTCCCAAAGTGAAGAGACATGTAAGTTACATATGCTTCATGAGGCCCCAGGCTCAAAACAAGTGTGAGTTAAATACAACTCACATGGCAGTTAATGTGTTAAGTTTCTGAGGAACCCCCATACTGTTTTCCATAGCAGCTGCACCACTGGAAATTCCCACCAACAGTGCACACACGTTCTAACTTCTCCATGTGCTTGCCAACACTTATTTTCTGCTTTTTTGACAGTAGCCTTCCCATCCCAATAGTGTGTGGTGTTGATGTGTTTCTTACGCTTCACTGCAAACTGGCCAGGGATGAAACCACTCATTTAATAAGAAAAAGGACTGCAAATAGGACGCTTTGGTGGGTCATCAATAAAGTCAGAAACATTCCAGTGTCTCCCATTTCACTCACAAATACCAATTTCTCACATGGACCATATAAGGCCCTGAAAGACTTAGCCCTCACTACCTCTCTGATCTCACTTCCCAAGTGCACCCCTCCACCTCTCTGCTCCAGCCACACAGGCTTCCTTGCAGTTCCTGCAACACAACAAGCAGGGCCTTTGCTTCACTGTTCCTTTGCCTGGAATGCCCCCAGGTATTTTGGTGGCTTGCTTTCTCACCTCCTTTAGCTTTCCAATAAAATGCCACCTTCCAGAGAGGTTTTGACTAACCACCATACATGAAACAGCAAACCACTCCCTTCTTACTCTCTCTCAATTTGTTGCCCCTTACATTGCTTCGTTTTGTTCATAGCACTCATCACCATGTGGTATGTTACATACTGATTTTTGCACACACATGCTCCGTCAAGTCGAATATAAATTCTGTGACAACAAGAGCTTTAGCCATTCCTGGACCTAGCAGACGGTCTGGCACGTGACTGGCACCCACATATATCTCTTGAATGAATGAATGAATCAAATAAAAGCACACATTCCTCCTTGTTCTCTATCTTGTTTTTTTTCCTCACTTCATGCCCAGAATTCCCACTGGATAAAAGAAACTGGCCACTGAAAGATGCATAGACCTTTTCTGCAAGAAATTATATGTCCCCGTCCCTGGCGTTTCTCCTCCTGTTAGCCCTCATCTGGGTAAATGGCACCCTCACCCAGAAGCCTGGAGTCATGCATGATTCCTTTCCTCTCTGATTCACCACTCTCAGTGCATCTGCAAGTCCTAGTGTCAACCTCCAGAAATACATAGTGCTGCCCACTTCTCCAGGCTGTGCTCCCTCAGCCACTATTCTCTCTCGCTTAGTCTCCCAACCAGTCTCTTTTCTTCTATTTTTCACCTCCTGCCACCCAATTTGCACACAGTGGCCAGAGAGGCATTTAAAAAACTAAGATCATACAACTACCCTGCCTAAAAGCCCTTCCATGGCCACGCAAATTTCCCATCACAGGCCCCAGAATTCTGTGGGATCCAGTCCTGGCCACCTCTTCAAACTCATCTTTGTCACTCTCCCTTGATTCCGGGCTCCAGCCCCACTGGTTTTTGCACAACGTCTTAGGAGCCCAAATTAATTCTGGCCTGAAACCTTCCTACTTACTTCCTCTTGCCCCTCTTTGCATGGCTGGTTCCTAAAGATCATTGTTCAGGTGTCAGCCCAAATGTCACCTTCCTACAGAAGGTGTTACACAGCCCTGTCTGTCCCAAGTGCGTTGCCTCATGTTTTTCCTTTCTTTTTCTTTTCTTGTCTTTGTGTGTGTGTTCACAAAAATTCATTTAATTCCCTTTCATTGGACATTTTCATCTTACTAACATTTAGACACTGTAAACAATGCCTCAGGCAGTATATTTTTACCTGTATCTCTGATATAATTATTTCCTTATGATAAAATCCTATAAATGGAATTGCAAGTTCTAAGAGATTATTAACATTTTCAAGACTTTAAAATGCTGTCTTTAAGGTGTGTCTGTTACATCTTGCTTCTAAAATTCTTCTGTGTAGCCAGTGCCCGAGCCTCAGCATTTGCCACAGGTCAAGACCGACAGGAGGCCCCAGTCAGTAGTCCCATGAGTCTGTCGGCCTTTGGGTAGCTCAGTGGCCCAGGCATGGCCTGGAATTCAAATATTCCCGGGGCGCCACAGGGGCAATCGGAAACACCCTTTTCTTGAGGGATATCCTCGCCCGAAATCCAGATGGGAGCAAGCCCTGTGCCATTATCTGAGAATCTGTTCTGGTTCAAGGACCATTTGAGCTTTAAACTTCCGGAAAATTCTATCTATCCCGGGTTCATGGCTTGCCACAAAATCCACTTCCTCCTCAAGTGCTTCCAAGTTGCCTTCGTCCACAGCTCAGGTGTAATCTCGCCCTATGTTTCTGCTACAATTTCAAACTCTGGAAAAAGGAACTATATCGTCCGAACTGCCTGCTTATGTCTCAGTTTCCAGTCTGCTGCAGTAACGTGCCTTGTGACACCTGGAGCATGTCTGGGGCCTAAATAGCCACAGACCCTGCAGAGAGGAGACCAGACTTAAGCTGCAGACGCACAGATGCTCCGGTTTCTGGGAGAGGATTCTCAGAAGGTGGCTCCTATGAGTAAAAGCCACTTCCTGAATCGCAGGTCAGTGCAGCAGGGCGGAAGGTGCGACAGGGCCGAAGGGGCCGCGCGCCTACACCTGCAGCGGGGAGGCTAAGTCCCCAGACAGGCAGCCTGGCATCGCCCAGCCATGCCCCCCGCCCGCCGCCCTGTCTGGGAACCGCGTGCAGCGCAGCCGCCCCGCAGCCCAGCTGTGCCCGCCGGCGGGGACGAGCCAGTGGGGTCAGAGTGCTGGGCCGCCAACGGCCCCTCTTCGTGTCATTTCTTTTTTTCTTTTTTTACAGGACAATATCTTTATCTGTTTTTTTTTTTTTTTAATTCAGGATCTTATGGGGGTACAAACATTTTGGTTACATGAAATGCCTTTGCCTCACTCAAGCCAGGACCACAAGCGTGTCCTTCCCCTATGCAGTTTGCCCCATCTCCATTAGCTGTGGGTATACCCACCCCACCTGCTCTACCCACCACCCCCTACCTGATCGGCACCCAGTGAGTATTACTACGATGTGAGCACCTTAGTGTTGATCAATTGGTACCAGTTTGATGGCGAGTACATGTGGTGCATGTTTTTCCATCCTTGTGACACCTCACTTCGAAGGATGGGCTCAGTCTCTATCCAGGATAGTATAAGAGGTGCTAGATCACCATTGTGTTTTGTAGTTGAGTAGTATTCCATGGTATACATATACCACATTTTTATTAGTCTACTCATGTATGGATGGGCATTTGGGTTGTTTCCACATCTTTGCAATTGTAAATTGTGCTGCTATAAAAATTCCAGTGCAGATGTCTTTATTATAGAATGTCTTTTTTTCCTTTGGATGGAAGCCTAGTAGTGGGATTGCTGGCTCAAATGGTATTTCTATTTTTAGCTCTTTGAGCTATCTCCAAATTACTTTTTCATGTCATTTTCTATCATACCACCTTGTTTGTTTCTTCAGGAACTTCACAATTAGTGATTATTTTTTTTAGTTGTCTATTTACTTGTTATTATCTACATCCACAATTAAACTGTAGCTCCCTAAGGTGGTGACGACTTCTGATTAGTTTATTATTGCATCTCAGTGTCTCTTATATGTCATTCATATTTACATATTTATAGAAAGAGTGAATAAACAATGAATGGGTGGAGGAACACACGGACTGATGAATGGATGGAAGAGTGAAGAATAATGGGATGTGTTCACATCTGACTCTTTACTTTCCTTCTTGGTACTACTTCTTGGTGCTGTGAGAAGAGCTTCTCTTGAATCTGGTAAGACTTGCTGAAAACAAAGGCAAAACTTTTCTAGCTCCTGGGTTCTGCTTCTCACAGCCATGAAGCCCTGGAATGGTCTCTCCTCAGAGCCCACCAATGGCCCATCCATTCTCTGCAGAGAAGCATAGAATGTCAGAACTGAAAGAGGCCTTGGAGTTTATCCACCGAAGTTGAGTCCCCCTCATTGATCAGAATAGAAAACCAAGGTTCAGAAAAGAGAGTTGATAAGCTTGGAAATACACAGTTAGTTTGTAGGAGTTACAATTATAATTCAAGATTCTTCATTAACTTCTGACATCCCTAAGTCACTTTGAATTGACATCAATGTAATTGACTCCCACTCTGTGGATGGCCTCATCCAGGCTTGTGAGGGTCAAGGCAAAATAATGAGGCTCACAGTTTTAGTCTATGACTAATTCCACCATTGATTAGACTGTGTCCAGAGGTGGAAGCCTCTGGGATCAGTGTATAAGGAGAGAGTTCCCAGGGCTTGCTGATATTATAATCGGTGGTTATTGGGAAACCCACCAGAGGAAGTGTCAATCCGGAAGGGGAAGGTTGAATGGAGAGTGAAACCTAAAGTCAGGAACATGGAGCCAAGGATCTAGAGTCAGAGTAGACCTTTGACGTAACCCAATCCCTATTTCCTTTATGAACAGGGGAGTTAGATACATAGACTTTGGAACAGAGAGATGAGTCAAAGTTAATAAGGAAGAGATGAGGACAGTAAAGATAAGAAAATGAAGAACTAGGTCAAGAAGCAGCATTTCCATGGGTCAGTCCTTTCAACTGGGCCCTGAGAAATACCTCTCTGGGTAATGGTGACATCTTAGAAAATATACTGGGCTAGAAAATTTGTATCTTTTCTCTCTTGGTGCCCTTTCTCACTCCACATCCAGCAATGACTGCTCCTTTATTTTCTTCCTCTAACCTTCCTCTCATCCTCTAATCAAATCCTGCTCTTCGGAAAGTAGCAGTGTCAGAGTGAGAATTCTGAGACTTAGCACAGGCTGAGTAGGACACTCTACTCTGACCAATTAACAGTATCAATTACAGGTAAGGGAGGGAGCAGTGCCTGGATGTGTGGCCAGGTATGTTTCATACCTGGCAGGGTGAATGTACGTAAGTTCATTATTACTTGCCCCAAGATTATTTGCAATTTCAAGCTTATTTCCAATTTGGCATAAAGGGCTTTGTCTTTTAGAAAAGAATTTCAGATGTCAACAACAAATGAGAAAGAAATTTCATGGACTTGATCATATCACTAAGGAAACAAATATTTTTTAAAGGATCTACAAGAATCCTTGAGTGCTTTTGAACACCTCTTTTATTTAATTATCACATAAACCCTCAAGGATTTATTATCATTTTTTCATGTAAGAAGATTAAGCTTTAAGAAACCAACCCTTTTTCCCATACAGCAAGTAAATAGCAGAGCTTGAATTTCACCTCCACTCTGGCAATTTTCAGAGCCCAGGAGCTTTTATTACACCAGTACATAAGTTTTTCTTTTTGTCTTTGCTCAAAGCAGTCTTGAGGATGAGGGGAGAGAGAAGAAATGGCTGTATAGAGACAGAAGAGAAGACCCCTGCCCAAGAGTTGGGGAAGGGGATGGTCACATCCCAAGACTCATAAAACCCCAAATCTACATATACATGAGAGAAGGTGGAACTAGACCCACAGCTATTGTTTGTACGATGAAAAAAATATGTAATTAGACTTGAGAGTGATTAATCAAAGAAGACTTCCTGGAAGGAATAATTTCAGATTATAGTTTTGAACGATGCAAGGAGGGAGAAGATTCTGACAATAGGAAAATGAGAATCTCATTCATAAGTTCATTAGTTCTGGCTTTTCAGATAGACCACGTATGCAAATGTATTTGAATGTGAGAAGCTGTATAAAGAAATCACCTTTTATTTCTTTGGAAATTTCTATTACGTTCTGTTTAACTGGCTGAAACTCCAGGGGGCCTGCAAAGGTTATTAAAAAGAAATTGGTCATTAAATTAAAACTATATAGCAGATGAATTTAAAAAGCCCTCTGTCAGAAAACCCCCTCACTGAAAAATAAGGTGGTATCATGGGGTTATCACAGAGGAATTATGAATAATATGGTCAATGGTTTCTTTTCTTTCTTTTTGATTTTACTACAATGGAGAGAAAAAGCAGACTGAGGAACTGAGAGTGATGTAGTGATGTCATCTGTGCCGAGACACTTTCCTTTTCTGTCTCACAGGTGTGTCTCTAGCTACTAGCTGGGGAGGAGGAGGAGGGCAAGTTGGAGAGGTGGTACAGTTGAGCAATGCTCCAATTTTTAAAATCTAGATTGCAACGTCTGGGTAGATTGTCTTCATCACCCAGTGGTCCACTATGAAGTGCATAGAGTCCTGAGAGCATGACCCCTCACCCCTGAGCCCTGTCCTCAATACCCATGGTGGCACCAAATTCACGGTGTTCCTTTTCCCAAATTGAATATACACCAAAACTCCATGGATGTCAAAACAGCCTTATATTGAAAAATTTAGAAAAGAGTTCAAGCAAAATGGAGTTGGGGGTAGGGAATAGCTGTTCCCCAAGCCCTCTTTCTGGGCAGTGCCCTCTCCCCACACCACGTGATCATGGTGGCACATGTCTCCAGTTGACCCATCAGGTGCCCCATCCTCCTGGATATAGAAAGATGGGCTTGTGACCTCAGCAGGTCCTCTTCAGGGACTAACATGGACTGAATGATGTGCTAGAGTGAGAAGGTTCTCTCTCTTCTCTTTACCTTTAAGGATGATATAAGCCAGGGACAACTGGGGATCGTCTTTGCTGTCACATGAAGAAAATCTTCCTGGAGCCAACAGAACTAGCTGCTTACAATTTGAATGCCTGGATTCAGCCAGGCCTGAAGTCATCACCTCTTGGACTTCTTGGTTACATAAACTAATAAATTTCCTTTAACACTTTAGCTAGTTTTAGTCTTTACCTTACATCCAAAAGACTGCTGACTGATACAAGGGGAAGGTGACAGAGGAGATCAAACACAGTGCCTCTTCTAATTTTCTCCTGATCTTATTGCTTAGGGCTTCAGGGGGCATCCCTCAAGGAAATTCCCTTGTTCCAAGCTTTTTATCTTTTCTCTCATTTCTATTAACTTTCTCCCTTTAACCCCTTCTCCTTCTGCTTTCCCATCCAGTCCTACTACCTTCCTTCTCTTAGAACCCACCACCTTCCCTGGAGAAATAGTCAAATTTGAGTCCTCATAAATTTTTGCTTGCATATGGTAAGTTTCACATTCTCAGGCTTCATGAGATATCAGTGGCTCGACTCATGCACTGGGTATTGCTGCTCTGCAGCTGGGAGGGGGAGGTTCTGGTGTTGGGGTCCGCTGGCTCCCCAGGAAAGGAGGCAGTTTAAGTATCAGTCCTGAGGATAAGGGCAGGAAGTAGAAGGAGAGCAATGTCATAGTTTCCTTACTCTCTGTAACCGAACACAGGTCATGAATTCAAGGATTCATTATCAGAAAAACATTTATCTGGTCTAAATAAGAAATTCATATTCCCCTATTATCATAAATTTGACACTTGAGGAGCAATAATCTTGGCTCATTTTGTTAAGAAAGCATTTATCCCTTCATTATCCTGAGTTATCTCCCAATTTAGTGCTATAAATCCCTAAATTATCGGACAATAAACAGCTCTGGGCCCAGACACTTCTTAACTGCTTGTTTTCTTGCCTTATTGTGCTGGTGAGAGGTTGGATTAGGAAGCAGAGTTTCAGTTCCCCTACCACTATATTATAAAGATATCTAAGATCTCCTTCAAAAGTGTGAGGATTAAAATATTCAATAAAACTTGCTTAAAATAGCTTTTGACAGTTAGCTGACCAATGCTTAAAAATCACAACTTAAAACAACCATGCATGTGCTCAGGAAGGTTTTTGATTCCAGAAAAAAATTCAAGATGAGGTTAGAAGGGTCTTTTCTACTTAAGAAATCCAAAGGTAGTTTGCGAAGTGACTGAGAATAATTTAAAGGTAGGGAGAAAAGAATGAAATTATTTCTAAGTATGTACAATTAAATATTACTTGTGTATTGATTAATACTTGTATAGGTCGTAACTATGTACCAGGTACTGTTTTAAGTACTTTAAAGATATTAATTCATTTAATCCTCATAATAACTCTATAAAATAATTTACTTTAGAGTATATCATTATTTTAACAGCATATTACTAATAGCAATAATATCGAGAGAATGAGAAGACAAGCCATGGACTGTGAGTAAATATTTATAAATGACATATCTGATAAAAGACTATTGTACAAAAAATTAAAAAATATAATAATACTCAAAAATAAGAAAATTAATAACCCAACTAAAAAATGGGCAAAGGATCTGAACAGACACCTCACCAAGGAAATTATATAGATGGCAAATAAGCACATGAAAAGATGCTCAGTATCATGTCATTAGGGAATTGCAAATTAAAACTAATAGCAATAATAACAGCTAGCAGTTTTCAAATGCGCACTGTACTCATACTTTATGAATCTCATTTAACTCTCACAACACCCATAAAAAGTAGGTACTCAGTTCTTATGACTATTTTGTGGATGAAAAAACCAAGACTTGGAGAGGTTAAGTAACTTACCAAAGGCCACAGTTAATAGATTTGAACCCCTATCTCACTTTAAAGTTTGTACACTGAATTACCGTACTTTATCTATAAATATTTAGTCACTCTTAATAATTCACTGTGTTAATAATTACTGTGTTTTAGTTTTACATTCTCATACAGTTGAGTGGAAAAGCAAGCACATCTAACATCTATACATATTTAATAAGGTCATCGCCCAGGTACTACCATCCATCTGAAGGGAGTTTATTCAAATTGGCATCATAGTACAGAAGAAAAAATTAAGAGCTTTTGAAAGTTCTCTTTGCAATAATCCAAACCAACAAAGTGATAGGATAAAATCACAGTCAGTATATAAACTTGCCTTGGGGGGCAGTTATTCTGATCTTAATTTCCATGCTGTCAGTTTGACAGATGATGATTAAATATCAGAAGTGTTCTGAGATGGCACATGCAATTGGATATTTTAGGAAGAGTTTTAAAAAGCTATGATTTACAAAGTGTGGGAAATTGACAAGAGATAATGCAGTATTCTGGGCTAATAACAGCGGAGAAACCCCAACCCTGGAGAGAGAAAGGGAAAGGGCAGTTGCTGGAACCCAGAGGACAGCTATGTGGAAGAGAACTGCCCTATAGGAGCTGGGGCCTTCAGTAGAGAGACATGACTAACTCCTGACTACCTGGAAGACACAAAACCAGGGGAATAACTACCCTGACTTCCTTTGTTTGCCACACTATGATCTCCTGCCAGTGCCTCCTTTGGCCAAAGCCAACTGGAAGCCAGAGTGCCAGGGGTCCTGGTGATGTAGTCAGCTCTGCCAGCCCCTGCAGCACAGAGCAGGGTGAGAAAGGATGAAGACTGTCTTAAAGGTAAATGGATGATGCCCTGGAAACTGAGAATGGCCCAAATCCATGCATGGGCTTTGATAAAACAGAATTCCTGAGCCTGCCAGTTAAGAATCCAGCTCCCAGATTTAGGGAATCTCCACCAAGTACGGATACCTACGTATTTTGTCAGCCGAGCTGTTGTCATCCTCTCTCAATCTCTTTCCCCATCAATTACATTCAAATAGGCCTCTGACCCCAAATGGACCAGCTCACAGTTTCGGTCCCCCTGGTGCTCTTCCTTAACCAGCTGGCACAACTGCTGACGTGCAGAGCGCTGCAGAACCCTCTGAGCTGTTGCTCTAGCAAACGGCTTCCTCCTGTCGGGAAATTTCACAATCCCATCTGCTCAATAGACATCCGTCCTGAGGTAGGCTTGGAAAGGTTACAAACATAAGCAAAGGCCTGAAAACCTGGTTCCTGTTTCTGGGCTTGTGCAAAGTACATGTGGTTGTTGCATAGGCAACAAGAAGGGATGTTGGAGGGCAGAAAGTGTCAACATGTTGGCCCACTTTACAGTTTCCTGTCTTTACCCTTCCTTCAGAACCACTTGAGGCCGGTGTTAGGCACAAACGGCACGTCCTTTTATCCTTTACTGGCACATGATCTCATAGAGAGCACCTTGACCAGCATGTGACACTATAATGCTATGCTCAGCTCTGCTCTCCCAGATAATACTCTTGTGTACTGGTTCTTTCCCTCTGCCCTGGTCTCTATTAAAATATACTTGTCCTGAGTCCCGTTTCTCCTATCTAGTTGAAAGAAATAGGAAGAAATGAAAAGGAACCCCCTCCCAAAAAAAAACCAAAAACAAGTGAATTTACTGTTGCTAACTGACCAATGTAGTTCTCACTGTGAATTCTGCGGAACCCTGGGGATTGGCAGAGTTATTCCAGAAGCTACCTTGCGGAGAGAGAGGGCTGAGAAGAACCAGTAAGCAGGGCTTCAGCCCTTCCAATACCACACATCTGCTTTCATCTGTTTTATACACTGAGATTCCATGGCAGATTTTAATTGTAAAAAATCTAGTTCTGCTGTTGCAAATGTAAAACATGGCTGTCAACCCCTGGCTAGGCCTCCTAGGATATTTCTGTTTTAAGAGGGGATGAGGAATGTTGTTGTCATAAATCAACAGGGGAGCACTGAAGCGCACTGGTTAAGGGCATCAGCTCTGGTGCTCGACCGCCTGGGTTTGTATACGAGCTCTGCCCTTTCCTCGCTTTGGCACCAGAGCTGGAGAACCTCCTGTGCCCCAGCTTAGTGTTCTGAGATATCTTGTGTTGCGGCGAC
The DNA here is from genome assembly GCF_020740605.2 of Lemur catta. NCBI lineage: Eukaryota > Metazoa > Chordata > Mammalia > Primates > Lemuridae > Lemur > Lemur catta. Next base: position 19,215,189 of record NC_059134.1, on the reverse strand, counting down.
GCTGAGGATTGCAACCAGGCTCTTGAGTAAGTGCCATATTCTGGGTTCTCACAGCACTGCTTTTAAAATCAAGGGTTGCCCAGTAAGATAGTCACATGCACACAAGAGGAAGAGGAGAGGGAAGAGAAATGAGTTCCTAGTACGTGCTAAATATATTAGACTTGGTTTTAGTTTATTTAGGCAAAGGGACTAAGGGAGAAGGCTATTACAAAACTTTGGCATAACATTGCTGTGGTTTTCTGTTCCTACTTCCCATGTCTAGCAGGTTTGTCCCTTGCATGTTCCTTGGCTAGACCACAGCTTTATGTTACCCTACATTTTACGGTCTGCTGTAATTATACCTCAATGAGGATGGACCCATTTCCCAATCTCTTTAATGAACATTTGCTTCTTGACCTACCCTGTCCCCTCATTAATTTCCGTTTGTATGGCACCAGACCACATTGCTGTAGAAACCTGACAAACCTCAAACAGAAGATGCACCAGAATAAGTAAAATTCTTACTGCAGTGATTTGTGCATCCTCCTGCTTTCACTGAAATTATAAGTATAAATAGAGCCTTGTTCTCACCTACTCATGTTAAATAAAAGTAGGGAGGACTCAGATTAAGCACAAAGAACATTCTTGCTGAGGATGTTAGAGACACTAGAACAGGTTACTGAGGAATGCTATACACCCCTCTTCCCAGAAAAACCTAAAAATGGTGGGAAAGAAGTTTGCCAATTTGGGTTGGTTGAAGTACCTAGAACCAGGAAACAGGGCTGAATGATACTGGCAAATCCTTTCTGGGATTTAGTAGAGCCTGGCAATTAAGAGCATATAGACTTTGGAGTCAAACAAACCTGGAAATGAGACCCAGTTCTATCACTTACTAGCTATGAAATCTTGGGCACACTACTTAACCTCTCTACAGAGAGTTACAATGAGGATTAATTAAGATTAATGGATATAAAGTGTTTAGCATAGGATCTGGCACCATAGAAAGTGTTCCGTGAATATTAGCTTTGGCACTTAGCCTTGAGTTTCATTCATTCTTTTTCTTCCAACCCTGCACGTCCATGGCATCTGCACAGACCCATTTTCATGTGCAACCACTGAGTTGAATTCCTTCACATCCAGCTCCAAAGCTGCAAGTCTCCAAGTCTATGCAAGTTTGACAGTCTTAACTAGTTCTCTTATTAGTCAGCTGGTATTGCAACTGTTGATCTAACTCTAAGCAATGTAGTTTTCACAGAAAAGTGTCCCAGGTCATATCTACCACTCAGTCTATCTCATGTAGAACCTGATGACTATGCTACTGCTGATGGCATGGCTGTTTCTCCTCATTCCTCAGCCTGGATTCCCGTGTTCAAAGAGCTGGAATCTTTGAGCTGGAGGGAACCTTGGCATCATTTAGCCTGGAATAAGTGCAATGCTACCGGTAAACTAGTATGGGCATAGACTTAACCTTCGGGCAGTGGAGTTCATAAGGAAGTCTTACGGGTGCTGTTGACTTCTGTGTAGAGTCTTCAAGGAGGGGCAGAAGTTGATGGGAAGCAGGGGTGGGGAGGATGTTTAACAAAAGATGTGTAAACACACCACATGTTTTAAGATATAGGAACATAGTGGCTAAAAGTTTGTGTGTCAACAGGGAAGTAGTTAGAGATAATGCTAAATAGGGGAAGAATTTCAGAAAAGAAAAAGAAACAAAAAGTTTAAAAAACATTTTTAAGTTTTTAGCAACATGAGTTTCCATATCTATGTTTAATTCCCTAAAATGGAAGATGACGGGAGGTTTTACCTTTTCTAAAATATATGATCAGTTTAGCATTGCATATATCAAGGTCTTAAAATCTGAGGGGGTTTTTTGATTATTCAATCTGAACTCTCAATTTGAACCCTCCACAACATCTCTGACATACATTAGTCTAGCTTAAATACTTCCAATGCCAAGGAGCATAATACTGGAAGAAGAAACTCATTTCATCCATTTATCTTAATTCATCTTTAACTGAGGTATAATTACCTACAGGAAAATGCACAGAACTTAAGTGTATAGTTTGACAAGTTTTGACAAATATGCCTATGTGTCCAATGGCTTAATCAAAATGTAAAAATTGCCATCACTCAGAAAGTTCGCCCCTGTTCCCTTCCAGTTACCCACCCTCTCTCCACCCTCTCATAGGCAACCACTGTTCTGATTTCTATTATCTTTGATTCCTTTTGCCTGTTCCTGGACTTCACAAAAATGGAGTTATTCATTGTGTGTACTCTTTTGTGTCTAGTTCTTTTCATTTAACATTATATTTTTGAGATTCATCTATGTTGTCTGTATTAATAGCTTGTTCCTTTTTATTGCTGGGCAGTATCTCACTGTATGAAAATATCTCAAGTTATTTATCTGTTCTCCTCCTATCGATGGACATTTGCATTGTTTCCAAAGTCTGGCTTTCAGAAATAAAGCCGTCATGAACACTCTTATATAAGTTTTTTGTAGACATGTGATTTCATTTCTTTTGGAATTTCTGCATCACAAGGTAGGTAAATATAAGAAAATGCCAGTTTTCTAAATGGCTGTACCATTTTTTACCCTCACTAGCAATGTGTAAGACATCCAGTTGCTCCATGGTGTCTCTAACATTTGGTATTGTTAGAATTTTCAAATGTTAACCATTCTCATGGGTGTGTAGTGGTATCCTGGTGTATTTTTAATCTGCATTTCCCTGATGACCAACACTGCTGAGCATCTTTTTTATGTGCTTATTTGCCACGCATACATTCTCTTTTATGAGGTGTTTGTACATGTCTTTTGCCTATTAAAAATGATTGTGTTTTTACTATTGATTTGTAAGAGTCCTTTGTATATTCTTTTTATGAGTCCCTTGGCACTGTGAAGAAAATTTCCACTTTGGTGCCAGATACCTAGGGGTTTAAATCTAGACTCTGTCTGTATGTCTTCTACAGTAACTCAGCATCTCTGATCTTCAGTCTCTTTGTCAGTAAAATGAAAATGATTCTTACTGTACAGGATTGCTTTGAGAATGTGACAAAGCCCAAATAAAGCACTGCGTCCAGTCCAGGTCTTGGCATATAATAGGAACTTAAAATAAAATTTAAACATGGTGATTATTCATATAAACGTTTAAAGATGATGGCTGAGCTGTCCCCCCCACCCCGCTAAATCTCCTCTATTCTAGGTTAAATATCTCTAGTTCTTCAACTTTTTCATAAAATATGATTTCCAGACATTGCTGCCACAAGTTGTATTTGAAATTTTAAAAAATCAGTAAGACAAGAACACTGGCTGATCAGAATGGACAGACGCTATTGGGCTGTCAGGGTCTGGGAGGTCCCTAGTGGACCAGGCAGTAATCAGTCTTTTAGTTACTGGATCCTGGGGGAGTCCATAGTGTCTTGGGGGGAGGGGCAGAGTGCCTGGGACAACGGGGGTTGGTGGTGCTCAGGGGCTTGTTAGAGCTCAGAAAATGATACCCCAAAGTATGATACTTTGGCATGCTGAGTGCTTTGAACTAAAGGAGATTGGAAGTCCTCAGAAGCAGCCTCAGAAGCAAGTTCTCTCTGACCTTCTCCTGCCCTCCTGTCTGTGGCCTCTTTTCCTCCTGAGTTTTAGAAACCAGAATTCCTCTTCACCAAGGTGAGCCACAGAAACTAGGACCTCTTTCCCCACCAAGGCCAGCCATAAAAACTGGAAAGGTTAATCTCTCCCTTCTTTCTTTTCCCTTGAAGACCCTCATTCCTGAGGGGTTCTGTCCCATACCCAGGAGGAAGGAATGCTACACTGAGAGATGAAGAAGAATCTAAACAGACAAGTCTTGCTGGTTTCCCTTCTCAGTCTATTACCACTGGTTCATATCCTTTTGTCCAATCACATTTGTACACAGCTGTCCATTTTTCATCAAACCTAAGCATAAAAACAGAGGTTTCAGGCCAGGTGTGGTAGCTCATGCCTGTGATCCTACCACTCTGGGAGGCTGAGGCAGGAGGACCACTTGAGTTCAGGAGGTTGAGACCAACCTGAGCAAGAGCGAGATCCCATCTTTCCTAAAAATAGAAAAATTAGCTGGGCGTCGTGGCATGCGCCTTGTAGTCCCAGCTACTCGGGAGGCTGAGGCAGGAGGATCATTTGAGCCCAGGAATTGGAGGTTGCTATGAGCTAGGCTGATGCCATGGCACTCTATTGAGGGCAACAGAGTGAGACTCTGTCTCAAAAAAAAAAAAAAAAAAATAGAGATTTCCCTGGGTCTTTGGGTCTTCATTGCTGAAAGCTCCTGTATCATGTAAAACTTTGATTAAATAAAGTCATTATGTTTTTCTTTTGTTAACCAGTCTTTTATTGGCTGTGACCCTTATGATGGGTAAGGGAAGGCATTATGCCTTTTCTGCCACTACAGAACTATTTACGAAAGGGTATATAAGTATTTCAATGTTTTTAGAACCAGAGCACTAGTAATGGAGCTTGCCTACCGATTCTCAGCCCTCTTCTCTCCATTACTACTTTATGATTTTGGAAAGAACTGTTGGTTATTTCTCATTATTGTTTTCTATTAATATTTCTTGTAATGGGACAAGAACCCTTGATTTGCAGGTGGGCACATGGATGCTCAGAATAAAGCATCTATATCCCAGCATCCCTTGCAGGTAGGTGTGTCCATGAGACTAAGATCTGGCCGATAGAATGTGAGCAGAAATGATGTGTCCTCACTGGTTCATGCCTTTTCTCCTTCCTAATGGTTGGGTTGAGGATGCGCTGGTCCATTGTGGACCATGCAGACAAAGGGGGCACCTTGGGATGGCAGAGTAATGATACAGAAGGAGCCTGAACTCCTGACAGCTGTGTGAAGCTACGGCTGAGAGACCAGCTAAAGTGTGGGAGAAATAAACTTCTGTCTTGTGTAAGCCACTATCGTTTTGGGGCTCTATGACATGAAGTTTTATCCCAACTAATACACTGATCTTGAAAACTTGTGTGCTACTACCCCCAGCCTCACCGTTGTTTTCCAGTAGGATCACTGTATACATGTTGAAATTGACCGAGATCAGTTTGTTCATGCCCAGTCATTAGTTATGATGGATAAGTTAGAGGTAGCTGCCAAGTTAGAGTAGGGGAGGGTTTGTTACTCCCCCATAACCTCACTGCCAGATGTTAATGATACCAAATCTCACACCAGATCTTGACGCACATGCAGACATTTATTAAATAAACACTTATTAGCAACAGGGCATATGAAGTCCCAGCTCTCTTTTAGGTGCTTTCATCACACCTTACTTGAATGTGCTTCACTAGATGCAGTTGCAACATTCCAGAGTCAGCATTCAATTAAATTTATGTTCGGTAACAGGAGACCAGAATCCTCAGACCCAAGGACACAGGAGGAGTTAGCGATCAAGAGTAGGCTGCCATCTCTGGGGCCAGAGGACATGCAGTGGAAGGGTGTGCCTGTCTGTAAGACATTTTGAAAAGCTGTATGTCTTGAATACTTCTGAACTTACTGAGAGCCTATTTCTAATATTTATTAAGCTAATTAACAAACCACTAATGAAAATCCATTCTCAACATTTGTTATGCTAATTAGCAAAAAATCACTTGTATTGATTGAGATTAGGATAACCAAAACACTTGTAATAGCTGCCTGGGACCGTGGGCTTCTTGATGCTTAACTTGAGTCAACGCTTGGAGCACACAGTCAGCGTTGGAAGGGTCCTCGTCAGGGATCCACGCTCTGAGTGTGATCAGCACTTGAAGCACTGTGGTTAGGAATCCGAGCTAGAGAGGTAGCTGCACCAAGAACATCAAATATCATGACCTAAATCTGAATCAGATGATGCATTAATTAGCATAAGATATAATAGAAATAATTTTTCATTGGTGAAATTAGTGCTGCTTAAGAAAAACGGTTAGCTGGAGAGGGCTCGCATGGACAAGATAGAAGAATCCATTAAACCCAGCAGGGTGCCTCCTCCTCCGGAGCCATGCTCATCTGGTCTTTTGTCCCTCCATTTAATAGGAAACTATTATTTTATTTGACCAGGAGTTTGGTGGATCTTGGCCTCAGAACACTGCTCTATCTACTTGGGGTCCAGGTTTTAATGCAAGGGGTTTGGGCAGGAGAGAAAGACCTGGGAGCTGAGCCTGCCCTGAGCATCTTTGGACAGGCTGTGTGGTGGCCTCTAGCCTGTTTGCTAAGACATGTCTGAGTGTGTGTGGCAGCCCCAGATGTCTGAGACTAGTTTTCATTAGCAACACATCACCAAGTAGTGAGGTTGAAGGGGTACACATACAAATCTGAATTAAAAACCTGACAACTGCTGAATGGCCAAATTGATTTAGCAGCAATATTGAACCTGAACTTCCCCTAGTAACAATAGGTATCATTTGTTGAACAAGTTTTATGTGCCAGGCTCTAAACCCTTGACATGTATAATCTCATTTAATCCTTTAGACCTGCAGATGTAGGTGATTCATTTTACAGATGAAGAAAATTAGGCTCTGAGACCGTGCCTGAGACAGCCCAGCTAGGCCATGGCAGAGCTGGGATATAAGCCCAGGTGAGCTGCCTCTAGCACCTCTCCACACTGCTGTCTCATGCGGATTAAGCCCATTTCAACCTCTTGTTCTTTTAGGTGATTAAATAATCTGGGCAAGATTAAATGAGGAGGAGGAAGAAGAGTGGAGGAGTGGATGGGATCTGACTTTAGTGGGCAGGGGAAAAAGAAAAAAACAAGGTCACAGTGGTTGTCGCCCTGCTGGGAGGCATATAGGCAGATGGGGGAGCAGGAACCACACACCGTGCTTGGCAGACTGTGAAGTATTCCATGGCGTCATTATCACAGAATAGCAGGCTTTTAGAATTAAGAATAGTCTTAATTTGCACTTTGTTGGGTTTTTCATTTACATAATGTTAGAATGCAAAGAAAATTCATACACAAAACCCACTGCTAATTTAGCATTGGCATTCTTGTTTAAATAACCACCGAAAGGGAACGGATTTTTCACTCACCTCTCCACTTAGGTGGTTGGGCAGGTTTTAAATTTGCCTGTGAATAGGTCTGTTGGTATGATCCAAACCCTAATCGCTGTTTTCAATAATTTATTTGGTGTGGAGGATTTAATATAATTTGTTTAAGGGCTCTGAGAAAATGTATTCCTTTATGCAGGGCCTCATTAAAAGCGCTGGCAGTTTTGAGTCTGGTGGGAATGATGATTTTAACAGGTGTTAATTTAGCTGATGACACCATGTAAAATTTCTAGGGTGATGGATTTAGAGATGGCAGACAGTGAGAGGTCTGATCTGTCCTACCCTGGGGAAGACTACATGCATGATAAACAGGTCCCCCAGTCCTCGCCACCATCCGCAGCAGGAGATGGACAAAAGTGGCGGATGTGCTCTGGTCCTGGTGAAAGCGCTGCTCCCCGCCCCCCAAAGATCTTCTGGGTGTCTCTCACTGTTGGCCTTCCCAGCCTCCCACAGTGGCGCCACCCTACCTATTTGCTCCCTCGCCCTACCTTGTCGCCACTCTCCTTCCTTGAAGCCTTTCCTCATTCTCCTTAGATGCCTAAAAATAACTTCCTACTTCCTCCTGGCCACAGAGCACTTGGTCTTCCCTGCCTGCCCCGCCCACTGCCATACACACACCTGACACTGGGGCTCAAAAAGTCTTGTTCTCCAGCCAGTTTGCCCCGCCACCTTCCCCAGAGCCAGTACTCATCTTTTTTTTTTTTCTTTTTCCAGAACAGAACTCTTCCTGTATTTATATATTTCTGCTAGCTTTATAATTATCTGTCTTCTCTTTCTTCAAGTTCCTTGCAGGTGGCTGTATCCTTTGCAGATGCTTGGACTCTGTTATCAGGCACATGATAATGACTAGGGCATACTGGAAAACATGTTGCAATAAAAGGACTCACTTCTTGGCCAGGCTGGCTCCTCTGGTGCTGCCAGGCCTCAGTGGTCTTTCTGGCACCCTTTAGGGTGGAAGCTAGGATAGAAAATTCAGTCTTCCCAGAGCATTAATTCAAAATTGTTCTTCTTTCCAGAACCAACTGCCAAAGGGTGTGAGATTCTCTCCCCAACCCCCCTCACTGTCATTTCAATTCACCAGGATCTAAACTATTAAGTGCAAGACAGAGGAAGAGGGTCAAAGACACAACTACAATTTAGAAAAGGAGGTAAGCACCCAAATGGTTGCTAAAAGGGAAGACAGAACATGATCAACATCTCAAGAGAGGCATAATGTAAGTTTCCAGGGCCTGTGGGGTGGTTGGGAGAAATCTGGGAAGAGGTCAATAAGTGGTTTTTTAGTTAATAAATGAACAATGGCCAGAGAGGGGAGCATTTTGATTTGTTTAGACTAGAGCAGACTGGAAAAGAGGTCTGGGGGTCCTAGGTCGCTATTAGAATGTACCAAGGAGAGGTGGGCCAAAAAGCTAGCCTGAGTGGCTGCTTTCCCTGTCTTGCTGGCTTTGACAGAGCATGGAGACCTCTGTTGAAATAAACCATCAAGCATTTAAATTGCGTTGTGTCCAAGCTGATTGGTGGCATCTCTTGGCACTTCTGTGCCTAAACCTATGCTCATTCATGTATTGCGAAGGCCCCAAGGGAAGGATATAAAAGCTTCCAAATGTAATCATTCAGGGATTTTCAAAGAATCTTCAGCTTAAGTTCCATTCACCCTAAACCCAAGAGGGGGAGTCCTATTCTTCTATATTCACATGGAAGGAGCTAATTTCCCAGTGACCCTCAGCAAACCATTGTCTTATGTCAGGAGGTCTTGTCCTTGTGTCTACATAACAGTAACAGATGTGTCTAGGTTTTCACTTCACACACTTGGTGAGAAAGGCCTCCATGCTTTCTTGTTATAGAAGTTCAAGAAGCCAAGTTTCTGAGAGATCAAGATCAGACAAGAGTAAGTAGTGGAACCTAAACTTGAGGGCAGTTTCTAAAACCTGTGCTCTTTCACAGGCTTTGAAGCACATCGGAAACCAAATCCCTCACTAAATTTATCTCCTAGGAAAGTACAGAAAACAGGACTTGTGAATTCCGTAACAGAAACATCACTGCCCGCTTGGCCCCATCGTGGTCTGAGAGACAGTAACGCGAACGCAGCATCGCGCAGAGCAGGGGTACCCGGGAGGGCCAAGTAGTGAAGGAGGCGAGGGCAGGAGCCACCCCCTTTCCTCCTTTCTGCCCTGGTTCTCACTGTCCCACCATACCCAGGACTTGAAATTAGCTCTTCTCTTCCTAACGGAGACAGCAGAAAAAGTCAGAGAGCCTGGGTTTGAATCTATCCCTTACTAACTGTGAGTTAGCAAGTCTGTGTAACTTTGGGCAAATCAAGTAATCTTCTTTCCGAGCTTCAATTCTCAAGATCTGTGAAATGAGGGTGACAATAATGCCTGCTTTGGCCCACTTCAAAGGGTTGCTGTGAGATGAAATAAGATAGATAATGCTGTTATAATGCTATGCAAATGCAAATCACTGCTATGCTAAATAAGTTACTGCTATTTCCAGAACCTCCTCTTGGAATTTAATTTATTCAGGAGTGAGAATATAAGTTACTTAGTCTATGTTCTGGGCGCATTTGTATTTTAAACCTCATTAATTATCATGGACTTTTACTTAACTAAAGTAGCTTTTGGCAACAGCAGGAGAAAGAGTTATTTCTTTGGGGCAAGAGGGGATTTCTATTTTTATCTCTTCCCCCTCTGCCCGGGGTCTGGTGAGGTAAATGGCAGTATTTGGCCAAAGTTATATGGATGAAGGAAAAAAAATTTACCACCCCAAGGAGAGGAGGGTCCCTTTTCTGCTGTAATGACTGTCATCCAGCTGCGACAGCTTTGGGAGAAAAAAGAGGAGGGAGAAGATAGATGGTGAAAAGAAAGATCTGAGATTCGGATACATTGGCCCCTTATCCAACCCTCACCACGGGGGGAAAAGGGGGTGTCGCTGCTCCCCTTCATTCACATGCGTGCATCCTATAAATACCACTGAACCCCCACCACGTGCCGGGAGTATGCAGGGCACTGGGAACATCAACATAAGACAGTCTGATTTTGCTTTCCTGCTGCTTGTAGTTTAGGAGGAAGATGTAGTTAAATAGGCAATGTGACCAGAGAGGAAGTATCAAAGGCTACAGGGGGCTAGAGCCTTAGAGTGAGGGCTGCAACCTAGCTTAGGTACCGAGGGAGGCTGCTGTGAACCCTGAAGGATGAATAGAAGTTGGCCAGCCAGGAGGGTGAGCATGTGGAAAGGCCACGGGGTGAGACAGAAGAACAGAAAGAAGTCAAATTAGGCTTTGGGGATTTTTTTCCCCTTCTCTTTGTGGTTGTCCTTGATGCTATTTTAAACATTACTCCATCTGGATAAAACCGTGGGACACTGTGACCTCTGTGTGGTTTCCTTTAGCCCCATCACCAGTGGCCTAGGATGGGCAGAAGGACAGAGGGGGGCAGTTTAAAGTCTGACAATAGGCTCAGACTTTTTTATACATGGCTGTGAGTCTAACAGTAAATGACCATGCCTGTTGATTTTCGTCACTATGCCGGGCAGTACTAGATCAGGGCCATGGAAGCTGGGGTAGAGGCGGGTAGAGTACTCCCTTCCATCCCACTCCCCCAACTTTGGTGTTATTTCAGAGGGTTAGAGGAAGTGGTGGCTTGTTTACAACCCAGAGCTGGTTTTGACGCTGGGAGGAACACCCCACTCCCATTGCACAATTTAGCCCCAGCTCTGTCCTGGGTGACCCTACCTATGGCTGTACCTATCTCACGTCCCAGTGGGGGTCCTGAGGGGTAAGGAATGGTCCAGGGCTGCAAGGTCTCTTTTCATTACACATGTGAAGAAACTAACGCTCAGAGAAGTGAGATGATCAAGACAAAAATCACACAAGAACTTGGTTGCAAAGCCAGGACTAGAATCCCTGTCTCTAATGCCACCTGTATGCACTATTTGTATCTGGGGGGCCTTCACAATTCGCATAGCTATTTTATACACATTATCTCATCTGATACTCTCAGCACTCCTGTGAAATAGGTATGGATTAAGATCCTTATTTTACAGATGTGAAAGCTGAAGCTCAGGGGAGGTTTGGCCAAGTTCTCATAACTGGAAAGTGGACTTTCTGACTCAAAATTCAGAGTGCTTTTTACTGCCCTGTGGTTGTGCAGCACACACGGTCTCGGAAGTCGCTGATTATCCACCTGAGAATGGCTTGGAATGTAGATAATGATTATACAGGGCTTGCAAGGGGTAAATTAACCATGTTGGAATGTTCTTGCCAGTTTTCCAGCATCCAAGTTGCAAATCACAATCAAAATGAGCAAGTAGCTGGCCCTACCCTACTAATCTTTCTGTGCAAATTGCCATCTGAACCTCAAGCCAGCAGTTTGTGTGGGCAAAACAGTTTTCTATCTTCAAATCCATACTTAGGAGACTCCTGTCTCTGTTTGCTGCTGGGATTCTGACACTTTTGTAGAGAAGGTTCTCATTAAAAATAAGTTGGAAAAAATGATCAAATCATCTACAGGGTGAGAACACTAGCTATGTTCCCTTCATTTTCCCTTTGGGGGCCAAATGGGGGTAGACATATCTTTGCTGTTGGTCTTGGTAGACCACAGGGTGGTCACATTTCTGGTAAGGTGATACGGAACATACAAGGCTGGTGTAGATGGGGAGTGGGAGGTGGCAGTGGTTCAGTGGCTTTTTTTAGAGGAGGCATGATTTTTAAAATTATTTTCAATTGGCACACAATTGTACATATTTATGGGGTGTAGTGTGATATTTTGAAACCTGTATACAATATGCAATGATCAAATCAGGGTAATTAGCATGGAGGATGCATGATTTGCTTGGTAAGGAGAACTAGGTGGTTCTGTAATTATGTTGAGAAGGACAGAAAGACATTATCTGACTAGAAGAGAAAATTGAGGTTGGAAGAGGTGGGAGAACTGCAGAACCTGAGGCCAAGGTCCTTAGCAAGTCTGGCATGGGGTGGGGTTGGGTGATAGAATGCTGGATTTAGGAAGCATTTCACAGGTTGTCATTGGGGGCCCTAGGAAGGGGAAGGAGGTTCTGCTAAGCTAACTGGAAAGTACTAGAGTGGGCAGGGGTAGGTATCAAGCTACTGTGGCTTGTTGAGGACAATGAGCATTTTGGGGAAATTGAACTGACTGTCCTTCCTCTGAACCAGCGGCTTGTATGCAACTATAGAGATAGTCTCTTCTTCAGCCCTGCTCTGTCTTTCTTCTTATCAAAAACCAGGATCTGAGTTCAGAGGGCAATGAAATATAAACTGAAATAGGGGAAGTTGCAGTCTGTAGACTTTGGCTGCTCCCACAAACCTGCAAGAAATATTTCCCTTGGGTGTTCCCATGGCAGCAGTTTTATCTCCTTGTGGTTCATTCAGAGAGAGTCTGGCTCTTCAAACTGAATTTAGGATTAAAGTTTGCCCTCCCTCCTCTTCTGGTGTTTGCCCTCTTCTGGCTGTGAGCTGAAGGGACTGGCCCATGTGCCTGAGTCAGGGAGGCAGGGTGGCTCAGTGCTTCCTCACCTTGGAGGGATCACAAGGGAGCCACTGTGCTGGGGCTCTGTGTCACGTATAGGTATTCGTGCGTGCAAGGGCACATTGTATAACTGTGTGATTGTCCAGGTGTGGCGCGTTCCTTGTCAGATGTACCCGCGTTTTTTTCCTGCCTCTCTGCAGAGAGTATATTTACAGTGCTTGAGGCGGGGGCACTTTAGCTTGATCAAGGCTAGTTTTTGGCTGTGGCCACTCGAAATACGTTTTGGTGCCCAGAGTAGTTGAAACTCTGTGAGTTTCCCAATGGGGCGGGTTCCTCCGGACTCGAATTTGTCGGTTGTGCTACCGGAGCTAATTCTCTGCTCTCGGGTCTCCCTTGGAGGTGGGGATGAGGCCAGGGCGCGGGGAGGTGGTCGCGTGGCGGGACAGGGGGCTGCGCGGTCGGGAAAGGAGACTGGCCACGGTTTGGGGCGACCTCCACACGGCCCTGCAGAGGAAGCAACTAACTCCTGAGAAAACGAGCGAGCCCCGCACAACTCCCAGTTCCTGCGGGGAGGACGGGGAGGTGTGCCCGCCGGGGAGGGGCACGCACCCTCGCGGGCGGGCGCTCGCTGCCTTGACTTCCCCATCCCCGGCCGGGGAGGGGCGGGAGTCGCCGCCGAGCGCAGAAAGTGCGCGAAGGGGACGCGCCGCGAGCCGCACACGTGACGGCGCCGCGCCGAGCCGAGCGGGACCCGGCGGTGGCGGCGGCGGGCGCAGCGGGGCGGCCCGAAGCGGCGCGGGCGGCCTGGAGCCCCGGGAGCGGCGCGCGCGGCCCCGGCCCAGCCGCTCTCCCGGCCTCGCGCTGCACATTCTCTCCTGGCGGCGGCGCCACCTGCAGCAGCGTCTGCCGGAACATGGCGACACGGAGCAGCAGGAGGGAGTCGCGACTCCCCTTCCTATTCACCCTGGTCGCGCTGCTGCCGCCGTGGGCTCTCTGCGAGGTCTGGACGCAGAGGCTGCACGGCGGCGGCGCGCCCTTGCCCCAGGACCGGGGCTTCCTCGTGGTGCAGGGCGACCCGCGCGAGCTGCGACCGTGGGCGCGCGGGGATGCCAGGGGGGCGAGCCGCGCCGACGAGAAGCCGCTCCGGAGGAGACGGAGCGCTGCCCTGCAGCCCGAGCCCATCAAGGTGTACGGACAGGTGAGCAGTTTTGCAACCCGCCTTCCTCCAGTTTTTCCCTCTCCCGGCACTTCCTCACCCCCGCATCCATCCGTTGCAGTCGCCTCCCAGGTACAGGCACCACTGGGGACTTCCCGGCTTGCATTTGTTTTTTTCCCCCCACATGAGTACAACCGTCAGCACTTGAATCGCATTGATCTTTCCTTCTTTATGTCGATTTTAACAAACGTATCACAGGTAACTCGCGGGGTGCAGGGCATGTTTCCCCGGGGTGTGTGCAGACCGATGTAGTTTCCGGCAGGTAGAGGAGGGGTGCAGCTTCATTTTCCATCTGGATAAAAAACGGGCTTTCTTTAGTGTATCATCAGTTGGCAGAGGAGGCGAGCACCCTGCGGTTGCAGTACACTTACCCAGAACAGCAAAAGGAGGGGGTTTCCACACTTACCATTATTAACCACAATAAAGGTGGGCAAACCTGAAAGCTTGTCGACTATCTCTGTGTAGTCAAAACAAGAGAGGTTGTGTGTGTGTGTGTGTGTGTGTGTGTGTGTGTGTGTAAGGGCTGAATTAAAAAAAAAATTTTTTTTTTTTTTTGTGAAGGTATGAGAATCTATCCATTCCTCCTCTCCCACCCTTCAAGCTATTGACTCACCCACCCTCTTCAAGATATTGACTTTATTACGGACAGGGATATCCCTCATGGCACTTGGGGATTTGAAAAGACTGCAAGAAATCGGGTGGGCATTATTATTCTGTAAGTGATTTATTTCTGTCCAGGCAATGGGTTTATTAGATCATAAGTAATATGAATTTCACTTTTATGGCCCGACTTACTGCTAGGAATTGCAAACTGAGTTTGTAGGTTAGTATCAGCACTGGCAAGATTAATTTGACCATGTTATTGCCTCATGAGACTCCCAGTCCTGCAGTTAAGATCGACAGCAGCAAAACTGGGAGGTCAGTGGGGGAGAAAAAGTGGGACCAGTAGATGTGGTAAATATACATGTTTCCTAGAGTCAAATTGTTCCCTCTTAAAGTAGAAATAAAAGATTAATCTCTGAGTTCTGCCTTTCTTCACTGGTTTTGCTTTAGTCATTTCTTCAGGAAATATATAGAGTTAAATGTTCAACCCTTGGAGCCAGGAAGAACCTTATAAACCTTGTCACCCTCTTGTGTCATTTTGTTGGTGAATAAACCGATGCCGGGAAAGGTGAAGTGACTAGTCCAAGGTCATACCGGGAAGGGTCACCTGCTCTTTAGCTTTTGTCTGCGTTGTCTCAGTGATCTTTGGTTGGTTATAATCACCCTATCTTTATACAATGCTTCTTAAATATCTCTTTTACAAAATAAAATATATATGGCTATAAAGGGGGGAAGGGTGGTGGTGAGTGGGTGGGAACATTTGACTTCTGTTCACTGTCCACTGTGTCTGTTCACTGTCCACTGTGTCCCTGGGCAAGAGCGTGTGCCTGAGGCATGCTTGTGGGCACTGGCTGCCAGGGGACATGCATACTCGTCTCCTCATGGGCCCAGATCCTTGTCCCCTCTCCACCCCCATCTGAAACTTCTTTACTGTATCCTTGAAAAAAAGTCAGCTAGGTCCTTGCTCTCAACAGGGATGCCAGCACTAGGCTAATGGAGGACGGGGGAGGAGGAGAGGGTCCCTTGTTCACTGGGTCTCCCCAGTAAGCCCAGCTCTGCTGTGCTCTTGAATCAGTGCTCTGGGGGCTGGCAGTGGGGTGGTGGTGGGAGAAAATCCCTCCCAGAACTCAGGCCTCCTGAAGCTATAGATTTGGTTGAGGGAAGAGCTTTCTGGTCTCAAAAATAGGCCCCCAGGTGCCATTTCTTCCTTGGGTTTGGTTTGTGAAAAGCTCCAGGGGCCTGTGGGGCAAGTTAGAGATGAACTCTGTTCTCACTGGGAGTGACTTCAGAGCCCTGGGCTTTTATGTTTCTGGGCCAGCTGGACTGAGTGTGGCTCAGTTGAAGAAGGATGGAGAACTAGCAGTTGAACTCGTAATGAGGAATTCCTACCAAAGGGTGAGGATGCAAGGCTGTGTTTTTTCTCCTCTGTTGCCCTGAGGTTAATAAGAAGTGGTATTAACTTGAATCTTTAAGGATTTGGGTCAGGTAAAAGGAAGAACTTCCTGGTACTGGGCTTTCTGCCACAAGTTCTCTCTGGTGCAGACCCTTCAGACTGCAGGCAGAGGAGCTGTTGACTGAAGGGGCTTGGGGTGCCCCTGTTGGAGCTCTGGAGTAACTAACATCTATTTGGAATGAGCTTTCTAGCTGGGGTGACTATTTGCCTCTATTTTTCTCTTCAGACCTGGTTTATAAGTTGTCTCTGCTGGTTATGAGTGGCACCCCTTCACTCTCAAAAGTGTCAGGATGCAACTGTAAATTATACGGTCATTCTACTTCTAGCCCTAAGCCAAGTTCCACTTCATACTCCCCGAGCCCCCCTTCAACTTTTAAACCTAAGGAATTGCAGTATTTTCTGACACTGCAGTGTGGTTCTGTGGGGGTGCGGATGGGGTGGGGAATAAGATTTCATTTCTGCTTTCAGAAAACTTAACATTGAAGGAGGAGATAAAGCAGATGCAGAGATAGGTATAAATGTACCTGGACAAGAGCCAGTAAACACGGACACAGTAACCCAGCCGCAACTTTACGATGGGGTGTTGGTGGGCTGTGTGACACGGAGGGCATGGGAGATGGAGTGATAAGGGGAGGTGGGCTCAGACACTCTGCAGCTTCTTGGCCTTTGACCTTTGAGTGAGGTTAAGAGGACACACGGCAGCACAGAGCAGGGCTGGAAGCAGAAGCTGCCTGAAGGAAGAAGCCCCAGAGGTGGTGGTAAGGCCACCAGCTCCAGGGAGAAGAGAAGGGAAGGCTCATTGAGGAATACTTGCATCTGAGAAAGAGCCCCATGTTGGGGTCAATGACAGTCCTTTTTTCCCTGCTTTGCTAACCTGTAGTGTAAACTAGGCTTAGTTATTTTGACCATATTCCTCTTTGGGTTCTCCTACGTGGGGAGACTGGCGTCTGCCATGGTTACTTAGAGGCGTGTTTGTATTAATAATAATAAACTATGGTAATAGTGGTGAAAATGATTTGCTATTAGATATTAGGACTTTTCTGCCAAGTTCAAAGTTTAGAAGTTGAGTCCCTTCTATTCCATTCTTCAACATGCAAGGAGTACCTCCTGGTATTCCCAGGCTCCTGTGGGAAGAGTTCTTTTGAGCTTGGGTGCAGCACTTACTGCCTTCTGTTAGAATTGCTTAGCTGTCTCATCTCCCTAATTTGCTCCTTGAGGGTATGGATCAAATCTTTCTCTTCTGTGTTTCTCTGGCACTTGGGAGGCCCTCAATGATTTGTGGATCAACTGCACATCTGGAAGAAGAAAGGCCCGGAGGCTAGGAAGCAACACTCAAATTATATTAAAGGTATTTATAGGGAGGACTGTGGTGAACCCACAAGTGGGTAGTGAAAACGAGTCAGCTCACTCGGTGGTGTGGTGATGATGCAAACGGCATGCCCTCCAAAAGCCCTGATTTTCCTGTGCTATCTGAGAGTTATTTTGAGTGAAGAGCTTGGATTCTATTTTACAGAATCCTCCCTTTTAGGGCTGTCATGCTGGTTGGTGCTAATGGTATTGTTTTGGGGAAAAATCCTTTGGAATGAAGCACAAAGCCTAACAGGATTTACAGGTTTATTTTCCTTTCAACAAGCTCTCTCTTCATAATTCCTACGTTTTAGAGGCCAGGGAGTATTCAGTGTCCTGATTTGAGACTGAAAATAAAGTGTCTGTTACAGCTCAAGGCCCTGGAGCAAAGGGACTCCTTTGGGGGTGGAAGACTGTTTAGCTTTAGATCTCTTTTGAGTAGATTCTTGCACCATACACTTGCTTAGGAAAGAATTGGCTGGTTGATTCTGAAGTTAGGATATTTGACCTGTATGCTTCCAAAAGAAGATGAGAAGGCAAAGCATGTGCTGTTTCACGTTGGCTTGTACGCAGGTGAAGAGTTACCTGGTGTCTTGGGTTGGCTCGATGAGGGATGTGACCTTGAGAAACTCTTCCTGGTTCCACTTGGCATCTCTTCTTACTGAGTTCTGTGCTCAGTCTCTGGCCATTATTAGTTCATTAATAGCTTGCATGTCTTAAGCCACAGAGGTAGAGGCTTTCAGAGTCGGAAGGACTGGAGGAAAGGGCATGGTGAGAAGAGGAGGTGTGGTGAAATGAAAAGCCATCCAATTTGTTTACTTAGCCTTCTGTAGGTAATGTGTGTTTACAAAACGAAATCTGTACAAAAGAGTATGTAGTGACAAGTAGATTTCCCTCCCTCTTGTGCCTCCCATTCACCCAGAGCCCCTTCCCAGTTGGCCTCCACTGTCGTCAGTTGCGTGTGTATCCTTCCAGAAATATTCTATGCATGTACAACATGTATGTACATAAAATTTGAAACTTGAATTTTAAGTGGCTTTCTGTTCTCTGTAGCCCCTGGTGTCATGAATAATGAGATTAACTTTAGCTCTAAAATATATTTGTAGCATTATGATGGTGAATTGTCAGGGAGTTACCTGAAGTGTCACAGTATAAAATAGATACTTTTTCTCCAGGCTGGCTAAAAAAAAAAACAAAAGCAAAGAAAAAACCCCTCAATTCTCATTTCACTTGGAGGGCTCCCGCACACCAGGAGAGCAGCATTACGTGGCTCTCGTGACTTGGAGAGATGCGGGAGAGCATGCCCTAGAGATGTAGAGCCCAGGTGTGCGACAGCAGCGGAATATAGAGATCATGGATCTTGATTTTCACTTGCGTTCTTTTCAAGAATGTTTTCTTTATGTTCTGTAAAATGATGTGAACGGTATGCTTAATAAATTGCTTTGAGACTTGGGATCTACAAGGCAGAGCCTAACAGCAATGAATTTCCCAAAGCAAGAGGTGGATGTTGTAGGAACATTTCATTGTCAGATTTTGGCCTGTCCTAACCTTAGAGGTGACAGCCATTTTTGTAGTGTCATTGTTTAATCCCAGGGCAGAGATGGATGAAGCCAGCCTTGTCCTGTTCACTGTAATGGAGGGACACAGGGGCACTCTAATAATCTGGAGAGCAGGCAATCCAAAAAATAATCTATTTGCCTTTGCTATGTATTTATTTAGTCTTTTTTTTTTGTAACATTCATTTACTTTCCTAATTAAATTTTGCTTAGGTGAATATTAAAATGAGTTTGCATTCTTTGATCTGCTGATATGGGAAATGGGTGGCATGAATGTGTTTAGGGAAAGCCAGTTTGGAGTTTAGGGTTTTTGATGATAATTCAGATACAGATAATTGAGAGTTGAACTGCATACAAATATATTAAGCCTGGGGTATCACATTGACTTTTCCTCCATTTATTTGGATTTAAATAAATGGGATGGAAAGTAAAGGAGAGCTCACTACATTTTGGTCAGATCCAAAATGTAGTGGGATTAGTATTTCTCCAGAAGGGGTCTGGGCTGAGGCATTCTCTTTGCTGATGGGCACGGGACCTTCCTGTGCCTTCTCTAGGTATGCCAGAATCCGTTGGCAGATGGCATATTCAGTCCAGCCACGTACATGCAAAAATCAATTTTCCTTAATTTAAAACGAGCCACAGTTAATTTCGACCTAATTTATTGGTTTATCGACTTGTGAACCTTGGGCCTTCGAAGAAGTGGCATGGGCAGCCTCCTAGCATTGAAGTGGCTGATGATGCTAAAAACCAGAAAAGGCAGGGTGGGTTGCTGATCAGAATCAAGATTTGGGTTTCATCCTGTGTTATTGTGAGATGCTCAGTTTTTAAATTGTAACACGAGAAATGCTTTGTGCATTTTGGGGTGAGTTCCTGAAAAATAGGACTTCATAACAACCAAAGCACAATAGTGTATTAAAAAATAATGACAACGTTCTGTTATCCACTGGGTAATTGTTAAGTATAATGGTAACATCCATGCCCATATCACTGCTACTAGCTAAGACTGGAAGAGCCTTTCTTCCTGGCCTCATGATGGGTTCTCCAACATGGCACTATGTGATAGATCTTTCCGCAGCGAGGATGTTCCCCCTGTGCTGTCCAGCATGTCCATTGGTCAGATGTAGACACTGAGCACAGGAAATGTGGCAAGTATGAGTGAAGAATCAAATTTGCTTTCATTTGATTTTATTGAATTTAAAGTTTAAATAGCCAAATGTAGCTCATGACTATTGTGTAGATAGCACAGCTTTGGTGGGATGTAGGGGGCCTCCTTTTCCCAGCGGTAGGCAACCTCTGCTTCACCCAAGAGAGAAGTTACAGCAAAGCCCTGCATATGTTCCTGTCGCAAACTGAGGGAGCGAAAGAAAGAGTGGAGGGCTCTAGGTGTTGGCAGCTGCTGACTGCCAAGCTGAGTGTCGGGAGGTGGTGGCACTTTTTTCCTGGGTAGGAACACAGGTCCAGTGGTCATCTTTAGGGAAGGCCTCTGCACGGTGGCCTGCTTCCATCGGTCACTTAGGCGATGAAGGCTGGCATTCAAAGGGCTCACCGAACCTCTGTGTTGCACTTCCCATCTGGCCTTGCACAACAGTGCACTTGTATCTGGGCTTTGCTGAGGTGGCGTGTGCATTCTGTTTAGCCGTGAAAGATGTAAACAGTGCCTTAACAGTGGGGCCATCTCCCTGCCCTGCCCTTTGCTTCCTGTGCTCTTGTTAACTTGCCTCGATGTAGCAGGGTCTGTCTTTCATCCCTTCAACCCTGCAGGCTGGCATGAAGACAAACAATACAGGCGTGTGGTCTTCATCATGGCATATAAACCTCCCCCTCTTCCTGGCTGACCTTTTAACTTAGCATGCCATTGCTGTTGCTGCCGCTGCAGGCTCTGGGCTTGGAAAATCAGGACCCTTCACGATGATTTATCTCCAGTCCCCTGAATTAGATTAAAAACACAGCTACAAATTCTCAGAAAGGCAGGCTGATGTGATTATATCCCAAATCGGAGTGGCAGACAAGGGCAATAAAAAGATGTACGTGTATCAAATGCATTTTGTGCCATGTAGGGTCCAATATGCTGTTTATTATCCTCCCCCTTTTGGAGGTTTTTTATATGAAGAAGGTAACTGATATGGCTTCTATTATTTAGAAAAGAGACTAGCCTATTGCATGGAACCCTCTTCCCTGTTAACTGTGGATTGAATGGGAGCTTGGGGGAAGATGGGTAGGGTGATTCTCCTGTGAAATAAATTGAGTATAAACCAACGAGTGGGCCCTTAGTTGGGGTACTGAGTGGTACTGAGTGGTACTGAGGTGAGTTCCATCCTCCTTTGGTGGGCTGGCGAGCTGAGGGATGGTGTCATGATGAAATTTTTAACTCTTAGGAACCTCTGCACCCAGAGGAATTGGGAAAAGCAGGGAGGATCTGATTGAGCATGGAGGGCCTGGGTTAAGAGCCACCTGGGGAGAAAGGCTGGTTTGGCACTGTGGCTGCAAGACTCCCATGGGTGTCTGTGACATGTCCAGCTATGGGGTTTGGGACCCAGATAGGAAAGGACCCTGTTTCTCTCTTAGCCCAGGAGATATATCCAAAGCAGTTCCAAGTGGGTCTGCCGCCCAGGGACCTGGGAAGAAAGGGCAGTGCTGCTTGGCCCAAGGGTGTCTGCAGAGAGCCTGAGATGGCAGGGAGTCAGAACAGAGCTGGGCGAGTGGCCCGTGGAACTGGGAGCGTTTGGAAGGACTTGAATGTTTTAAACCTGTGCTCAATTAATTGAGTAACCTGAGACTCAGTACCTATGACTTACCTCATCTGTGTATATTTAGTTGCCTGAAATTCTCTCACTGAGTAGTTAAAAAAAAAAAAAAATCTTGCAGCTCAGTGTGCACGTGGTTTGCTGGATTTGGCGAGGTGTGCTGCGGGCGGCGGTGATGGGAGGGTTACCGCAGAAACGAGGCCTTGACTCCCTGGAGGAGAAGGAAGGAGTGGATGTGCAAAGTTGGGTAGAGGTGAAAGAGCTATCCAAACAAAGGTAGGGGAGTTAAGCTAGCAGAGCAGCGCCCGGCTGTCGCCTCGCCTCCTGGTAGCTCAGAGGGCATCTCCTGTTACTGAGAAATTGGCCACGCCGCTGGGTTTGATGTGCTGTGTCCCTCTCCGTTAGTCTTGTTTATAGCCCCACTCACAGGGTGGTGAGGAAGCCCCAGGGATGGTCTTGAGGCCTTGTGTTCTGGGGTGTAATGTTCAGATGCTTTCCCTTTGGGGTTAGGAAAGTGCTAGAAAACAGGGCTGAAGCCTTGGGACGTGGAGGTTGGGTTTCCCCAGGTTTCTGAGCCGGGCCGTGGAACGAGGGGAAAGCTGCCTGCGAGCTTCACTCGGCCACGAGCTCCGAGCTTGACTCAAGCGTGCAGGGTTTTGTCATTTTATATATGTCATTGCTTGCTCTTAGGCCTCCTGCAAATGTTAATGCTGTACGTGGAGCCATTTTGTGAAGAATGGCTTATTTTGGTAGCAAGCCATTTGGTAATGAAAAGAAATGATGTTTGAGCACGTTGAGGTTTATGAAACGACATTCATGGGTTACATCTCAACTGATTCTTACAACAGTCTTGATAAACTGGGAAGATAAGAATTATTATTAATGTCATTCCACAGATGAGTATTGCGAGGCTCAGAAAGGTGAAGTGACTTACCCACAGTTAGACAGCCAGTAAATCAGAGAGACCAAGGCTCCAACCAAGCCTCTGACTTGTGTCAAATTTACTGAGGCACGTTTGCCTCTCGTAAGTAATCTAGTGGAATCTTTGCTGTCAGGCAGGGATCCACAGCTTTTTTACTGTGAACTCTTTTTTTTCCCCCCACCTTTAAAACCTTAGAGATCTCATGTAGTTCTACCCTCTCCTGGGCTGTCCCGACCACACTGATGTTTTAACTTTTCAAATGCAGCAAGTGCTAAGTTGCTTCCCGGTCCTGGTCCTGGCGTTTGCTCTGCTCTCCCTGAGGTGTGGATCGCTCTTCTCTGCCTCGTGGCTCGGTCTTTTTTCCCTAACTTCACCTTCTTCTTCTTTATGGCGTCAGCAAACAGGTCAGGCCTGCAGCGACGCCTCACTCCCCCACCTGAGGTTAGGTCCTCTGTTTAACCACAGTAATCCAGTCATCATTCCTGGAATTAGTTGTTTAATGCTTGTTCCCCCTACCATATTAACAGTCGTGAGACAGGGCCTGAAAGTCTGCTGTTTTTCCAACACCTAGGGTGGCATCCGGTGTGTAGTCAGCACGAGTCCTGGCTTGGGGTGCCTGGCAACCATGAGCACTGTTGAGGGGTGCTTGCCCTGACCATGTGCCTTGTGCTGGGACCCCAGGCAGTATGGAACTCCACCTCTGAATCCTTCTCTGAGCTTAACCTCGTTGGCAAAATGTAGCAATTGGTTTAGATGTTCCTTCTGGCTTTCATATTTTCCTCTTTTTCTTACTTCCAACTGATAAATTAAGGGGTGATATTAATGCTCATGACAAGGAGACTTTTCACAGGTTCCTTTTAATAGGGAGCCCCACCCAGAACAGCAAAGCATGTTTGCTAAATAACAAAGTGGCACGTGGAGGTAGACAGTGGAGAGGTTCTGCCTGCCAAGAATCAATCTGAAATTCTGAAATGAAAATAAGTCTCTCTGAACTGATACTGTAAGTCAGCGAGTATATGTTTCCCATCCTTTTGGGAAAAAGAAGGTCCTTCTCTCTGTCTCTCTCATGGTTTTTATCTATGGAGAGCGCATGGCTCCAGTGAATGAAATTGTAGTAAATGCTAAGTTCTAGGCCAAGATCATTCTCTTTTTGTTTCCTGATCTGTAAAATGGGCAGCCTGAATTTATCAGCAAAGTAGTTAATGAGTTCTGTGGGGAAAGCATCTTGAGCAAACACAGAAGTCAAGCGAGCAAGCTGAGATTCTGTGAACAGGGACTGTCTTCAGGGAGCACTCATAAACTAGATCAGTTCTCCTTCTGAGGGGGAGCGTCCAAGGAGGATAATAAGCTTACTAAATATAGTGGGAACAGAGTCTTGAAAGGGGACACTGAGAGCCCATTTGCATACCTAGCATTTAGGCCATGCAAAGGGATGGTTTGGGAAAACCTTGTTATTCTTGGACCTCGGGAATCTGTCTTTGGTTTCCTCAGGCCTGTTGTATATAGTTCAGGGGATTGAGCGGCTGTCTCTGTCCTCACAGTTGAAGGACAGGGATATTTGTTTTATACCTCATTGTAGAATTTTAAAAATGCTTCTTTGTATTTCGCCGCTAGTGAAGCGGAGAAATGAATCAGACTGCCTCATTTGTTCTCCTCGTGCTGTGTTCTGGGAGGAAGCTGTGTGGGAGTGGTGAGGGCTGCAAGCTGTGGGTGTGTAGGACATCCTGATCTTTGGGTTTGACCATTCTGAAAGAGGTAATGGCGGAAGGAATGAACGGAGAAGGTTATGTGTGACATATTTCATGAAGGACCCCCATCCTCCTGAATAAGCCTCAGCAACTATACAGATTTTGGTGGTTTTATTGGAAACTTACAACCTTCATTTCCCCAGAAGTGCTCTCTCTATGCACTCGAACAGGTAAGAAATGGTTAAAGAGCCTACAGGGTGCTTGACACCTAGCAGGCCTCAGTGCTTTCATTGGTAAGTGGATGCCTGAGTAATCAGTATCTTCATCCAAGCAATCTATTCCCTCCTTTCTAACAACCCAGAGCTTGAGAACTGGGTGGCAGCAGACTGTTCCCCTCACTCTGAATCATATGTGGCAAATCATTCCACCTCTTTGGATTGCCAGGGCATGCAGGGGGCCTGAGAGACAACACGTGTGGGTGATTTGGACCTGTTGGATGAAGCCGGCAAGGCGTGTCGAGGTGTGGGTGGCGTGGGCTGCTGTGAGCTGGCAGGGGACGCTAGCCTCGTGCCTGCAGCCGTTTCTGCAGCCGGGGACACGGAGGCCTGCGAGGGTGCTGTGGCTCTGCAGATGCTGCTGACAGTGCTTTGAAGGATTGGTTTGGCCAGAGACCCAGTCCCCAGCCTGCCTCCTCTGTGACTCATTCTAGCTGCGTATTTTGGTAGCATGAGGGCTCATAGGAGATGAAAGAAGCGCTTAAGAGTGGGAGCTCCTAGGTTCTGGATTAGTACTTGAGAGACACGGTGCTCTTTACGGGTCATAGAGGCCTTTTATTTAAAAAAAAAATTGAGGTGTAATTCCCATAACATAAAATTAGCCGTTTTAAAATGAACAATTCAGTGGGATTTAGTACATTGACAGTGTTGTGTGACCACTAGCTCTGTCTACTTCCAAAACATTTCCGTCCCTCCAAGATAAAGTCCCCTGCGCATTAAGCAGTCATTCCCTCCTCTTCTCTCCCACCAGTCCCTGGCAACCATTAATCTGCTTTCTGTCTCTATGGATTTACCTTTTCTGGATATTTCATGTGAATGGAATCATGCAATATGTGACCTTTTGTGTTTGGCTCCTTTCACTTAGCATATTGTTTTCGAGGTTCATCCACATTGTAGCGCATATCAGTATGTCCTCTAGTCTTAACAATCATCCCAAGTCCCCAAAGAGGAACCCCTCCCCTTAAAAAGAGCAAGTCTTCCTAGCCGCTGTCATTTAGTCCCACCTCCTGCCAAGAAGCAGGTGAATTGACTAGATTCATTGTTCCCCAAATAAGCTGCATTAGAAACACTTGGGGTGTGTCGTAAAAATACTGATTTGTGGGCTCCAGGCAGAAGGCTTCTGAACTAGCAGGTGTGGCGTGTCAGCCAGGCATGGGGACCCCCAGGACCAGGGTGTGTCGGGGGGTTATCCTGCGTCTGAACCATCTGCCTGTGAGCCTAGCAGTCGCTGTGTGCTGTTTATGATGCAGTTTCTGTGTTCCGAGGTTTCTGTGGCTCCCGATTTTTCTGTTTGCCTTCTGGGGGGAGGCACTCACCCCCTCCTTGCTGCCTTAACAGCTCCAATAATTGTGTTTCACTTATCAAGCTCCAGCTATGCCCCATGAGCTAGAGATGGGAGAGGGAAGGTTGTTCACGCCCTGGGGTTGTGGTTATAAATGACTGCACGTCAAGGTTATGTTCCTGGGAAAGCTGCCCTCCCGTCCCCTCCCAGGCCAGCGTCTTCTCGGTCTGTGTGTGGGGCGGTGTAGGCAAGGCTGATAACAGGGATCTCGAAGCCTGCAGCTGCCCCAGCGGGCTGGGGATGGGGAAGGCAGGGGGAGGCTGGGGGGAATCCTGGGGATGGAAAAGGAGCCAAACAAACCGGAAGCCACTGATTAACTAGGGGATCTAGCCGCAAGGACCTGCAGGTTCTTGATTGCTGGGGGCTGCCCTGGGCTGCTGGTGTCTTGGCCACATTCCCTGGAGAGCTGGCAGGAGAAGGCTGCTCTGACTCCTTCCTCTCTTTCCCTTGGGGCTGGGGGTGGAGGCAGAGTGAAGTTGGGGAGGAGTAGGATGCCTGCCTGCCCTGCTGTTAATAAAGCTACGTCCTGCCAGCCTGCCTGCTGGCTCTCCTGTCTCCTGGGTGCATCGTTTCTGTGGCTGATTCTGGCCTTGTGCTTTGGGGGGATGGGTACCTGGGCTGCCTTGGGGATCAGCCATGACTCACGAGGGAGTTATTCTCATGACCAGGATGTGCCTGACATCTCGCCAAGCAAAGGAGCCGAACTGTTGGTGTGAGTGCCTGGTGGCCCTCTTACAAGCCCTTTCTAGCCAGGGATTTGTTTCCCCTCCACCGGGCTGCCCTTTTACAGTCTGCTCTTAGGAATAAAAGGGACATCTAATAAAAAAAGGCTTTAAAAAATAAACAAACAAAATCCCAGGTGTTTCACCAAGCTTGCCTTCTAGAGGTTTTCTCTGTTAAAAAAAAAAAAAGCCCTTGGGTGTTTTGAGGCTTGTCCTTTGTGTTCTTCTCACCCCTCACCTGTCTAGGGATTGGTGAGGGGGTCTCGAAGATCTCACGTTTTCTAAGTAGATAGACTCCAGCAAGTTGTTTTCAGAGCTCTTTTCCACTCTAATCACTGAAAGCTTGTTAACCTACTTAAAGCATTATCTGATTGTGACCTGCCAGAAGGAATGTTTTGATTTCATCTTTGAGGATGCCCAAGTTGAATGTTGGAGAACTTTCTCCTCCCAGACCCCAGGTGAACAGTGGGTGGTTTTTCTAGGTTTCTAATCCTTTACTGTATTAACATTTGCATGGTTCTCTATCTCCCTCTGGTTCCAAGGGTGAGAATGTTTTGGGAGGGGAGAGCACCCTTAGCTGGAATTCCCAGGGCACCTGTGCTGAAGGGCTTCTGATCTATAGATGCTTCCAGGTTCTTCCCAGAGGCTCGGGCTGGAAGGAGAGAGGAGGGAAAGGAAATGCTTCGGTGACCAGTAGAGATTCCATTAGCTGCTTTCTCTTTGTAGCATCTTAGGTTAAATAATTCATTTACTTCTATTTTTTATTTGCACTTCTCTCTTGATGCCTGCCTGGACTTATCTATCTGAGAATGAGAAGGCACATTTTGGAATGACATATTTTCCTAAGGCCCTTTAATGTAAAGAGGTCTCATTTCAAATGATTTTCAAAAGAGTTTGGGTACTGCGTCAAATTAGGGGCAGGTGCTTAAAACCCCAAGCCAAGTCGTTAAGGATTAGTTCCTTTGTCTTTGTGTCTGCCAAGTGTGTGGCACTGGTGTTTCTCTTCTCCCTTGTGACATCTGAGAGCACCTCAGGGAGTGGGTGGGGAGAGTCGGGCGTGCCTGAGGCGAGGTGGGGGAGCCAGAGGAGACGGGAGCTGTGGGTTTTCTGTTGCAGAGCCCTGATGAGAAGACGGCTGGAGGGCAGGTCTTCAGAGGCTTGGATTGTCATCAGCCTGAGCTGATGCTGGGTGGGCTGGGGTGGACAGCGCAGGTGGGAGTCCCGAAGCTCAATTCCCTTCTGCGTGTGCAGAGGCCGGTGGAACACGCTTCCCTCAGACACCGCTCAGCAGGAGGGACGGCACATGCTCTGGGGGGCCTCTGTCCTGCTTCTGAATGTTGCACCAGCCCTCAGAATTTTTGTTACTGTTGTCATCACTTTGCTTTGCACACAGAGTGGGGGAGATGTATGGCTCAGATGTTCTGAAATGCCAGTCCGTGAACTGGGGTCCATCAGGGAACGGTGAAATACGAAAGCGGGACTGTAGTTTTCATAAAACAAAAGAACCATTCTTTATTCTGAGATCATGTTCTTCCTCAGTTTTAGGTGTTAAAATGTCTTTTAAAAGTGACTGTGACTCTAGATGGTGGTCATATCACTTAGTACGGCCAACTATATAACAGACGGATCCCAAAAGCGTAGTGGTGCAAAGGTATCACCGGATTATAAGTTTAAGATGAGAGTTCCTGATTAGTGCAGGGCTTTTTCCCCAGGGTTGCAGGCTCCTGCTGTCTTGCAGCTCTGCCCTCCTCTGGGACTTTGGAGTCCTCTCTGGATGTGACCTGCATATGGGAAGGAAAACAGGGCAGTGTGGGGGCTAGGGCTGGTGGTGGCTTTGATGACCTTCTCTCACGTTCCAGTGGCTGGAACTCAGTCCCAGGGCCACACCTCCCTGCTCACAGCCGGGCAGGAGTCTGTGGTGTCCCTAGGAGGCAGAGGGCACAGATTTCCAGTGCCTGTTTTCGTTAATGTCCTTCCCTGGCAAAATAGAAGTTGCCAAGCAATCCTCTCTTGGCCTTCCTCATTTATTTTTATTTTGCTGGTTTACAAAACCTAAAAGTCTGAGGACTACCGTTAGCAATAATCCCATCATTTCTGTTGATTCTGGAGAATAATTTCTTACTTGGGGCACTTCAAAAAATTTTTTTAAAAAAGTCACAATGATACCTTCTTTTCTCCTATCTCATTACAGGCTAAAAGTAAATAATGGTACCTCCAGGCCAGAGAAAATGCCAGTTTGAGCAGAAGTTTGACTGGCCTGTTAATTTTTTTTTCAGTGAGGGTTGTGTTTCAATATTTTGGTTTATAATCTTACCAGTGCATGTCACATATGGAGTAGGGATCAGAGTAACCAGAGATTGATATCACAAAGGATGAAAAGAAGCAGAGGAATTGGTAAAAACACCATGCCACTGAGAGCCCGAGAAGATTTTTTTGCAATCCAGTGACATCTGAAATAGTAGGGGACTCATGTTTCTTCTTGGGGAATTGAGTCTAATGGAATATGCATGGGGGGATGTGGGTATAGGCCACCCTGGCCCCAAAGCTTTAGGTGTGAGAATCTGAGTCCTTTCTGATTGACAGAGGAGGAAGGAGGCTTGATTTAGAATGTTTGTGACTGTCCCTTGTCGTGGGTCCTCATTCCTGTGTTGATCTCTTTCAGGTCAGTCTGAATGATTCCCACAATCAGATGGTGGTGCACTGGGCCGGAGAGAAAAGCAACGTGATCGTGGCCTTAGCCCGAGACAGCCTGGCGCTAGCGAGGCCCAAGAGCAGTGATGTAAGTATTCGTGTGGCTCTGGGCACGCCTTGGTGCCGTCAACATGCCCTTTTCTGATGTGCTGGGATTATCATGCCAGAAAAAATAGTGGGTATTTGGAGAATGAATGGGATGAATTATACGACAGGGAAGAAAACCTAGAAGATCACATACATACCCCTTGTTTGCTGAACACAGGGTGGTATAGTCGTGTTGCAGGCAGGTCCAGGCAATGTGTGATTACCTTTGTGCAGTGATGGGGCAGATTGTTGTACCTGCTCAAGAAAATGCCAGAAGTGCGTTGCTGGGCAGAGCTGCCTGCTTGCCGCGGAGCCAGATGGAATCGAATTGGTCTTTCCCATGTGCTGATTTCTCCTAGCCCGTTACAGCTGGATGAGCTGTTGAAACTGATGGGCTATTTACGATGTTTAATAGGTTAGGTGCTTTGAAGACACGAGACCAAGTGTTACAAACTCAAAGGTCCATGAGGCCAGGCAGGTAAAGGACAGGAGTGAAGCTGCCTCCAAGTTTACCATCCTCTACCTCTGCAAAGAGAAGTGGTCTCTCCCATTTTTCTTGACATCTGTGGCCCTCTTGGACTATATGTCATTTCTCCACTTTTGATAGAGGTGCATGTTCAAGAAACATTCATCTGTATCTTGATTTGAACATGGTGACTGATACTTGGTCTCCGTATTGGAGAGGAGTGAGGAAGGGGAGGGGACTTTGGCGAATTGGAGAAGAAATACTTCTACAGGGGCTGTTGCTAATCAGTTCTAGGCTCTGGTTGCCATGCAGGATCCAGGGGCCAGTGTTGCCAGATCTTCTGATTTTTCGAGAGAAGCCCAGAGGTCGGGATTTTTATGTGAAAACTGCTGAGTCTTACAAGTTGGCAGCCAGTGTGTAGTTTTTACAGACACCAAGTGGGCCAAGTAAAACATCTGCGAGGCGGCGCTGGGCCTCGGGTCCCAAGTCTGCAGCCTGTGTTCCTCCAGACCCCCCCTTGTGGGACAGCCCCTGCCTTGGATCGGGGCCTGACACCATGACAGGGTGAGGCTGTGGATGGAACAACACGCTCTAGAGCATCGGTCACCCTGTGTTCTGGCCAGAGGACACCTCCTGAGGAATTGGCCAGCACTTTCACATCAGCCTTAGGGACACACTTGCAGTTCTTGAGTGCAGATTTGGATTCCCTGAGGTCCCTCTCCGTGTATCTGCTGTGTGGTTGGGTGTGTTCTCAGGTAGGTGATTGGAGGGAGCCCTGGGGGCTGTTTTCCAGTGAGCTGAATTGAGGCAGCCACAGACAGGGAGGGCAGAAGAAGGGCTGGACAGTGATGCACAAGCCTTGCCCAGGGTGGGCCCTGAGCCGTGGCCTGTGGAAAACCACTGCTGCTGACGGCCAGTCTGGGTGTAGAGCTCTGGAACAGGGCTAGACTTGTTTGGGCCAATGACTTTGGCCCATTTATAACGCAGTTAGGTTTTGCAGGCTTCAGCTGTGGCCACAGACAGCCACGTACGAATGCCTGTTGGCTCTGCGAGACACTCCGTATGCACCTGTGTGTGGGCTCAGACAGGTCACTGCCCATAGGTATCTCTGTTGGGCACAGGAGACAACTCTGTGCTGCACTGTGTTGACAAATCCTCCTTAGAGTTTTAATCCATTTAAAAAATTCTTTGCCCAGATATTTTTTGTGAGGCAGGTAAAAGACCTTAACCAATGTTTTATAGTTTTGCTGGACGAACAGGAGCCTAGAAGTGTAAAGGGACTTGCATGAGGTCACTCAGCACGTCAGTGGGAGAGTCGGGGCTAATGAGAATTAAGACCCAGTCATGTGCTCGGTGTGTGAGGATGTGGTGTGACCAGGATGACCAACTGGTCTGGGTTTTCGTGCTGAAAGCTCTAAATCTTGGGACCCCTTCGTCAACCTTTAGTCCTGGGAAAAGCAGGACGGTTGGTCACCCTGAGTATTCCCAGTCTGTCCACACCGAGCTCCGCTGTGTCTGCATATTTAGGTGTGTCTTAGTAAGAGCTCACTGAACTTTTGAAGTGACGAAGTATTCTGGAATGAAATAGTAGATAAGATTAAATGGAATGGAAAAACTTAATGCCCAGAGTGAATAAACTGGGCTGGCAGAAATGTCCTCCATCTGTATACAAACTGCATTAAAGGACTGGCGGATGAAACTGAGATGTTCTGATGTGAAAAATTAATGCAAAAATAAATTATGACTCAGAGGCAGGAGTTGGTGGTGCTGGAGTAACAACAGTCCGCATTTTCTTTAAAGAGGACCGAGAGCATAGATTGCTAAGGCCCTGTCAGCAGTCCAGAAGGGAAAGAACCTAAATAAATAAGGAGCTCTGTGAGTGTCGGAGAACGGCCAAGGTCATGCATACTCAGCGTACAAAAAGGGGTGGATTTGGAAGCTGGAATCCAGAAAGATTCGCTTTTAAATAGGAAAAAGGAAAAAGAATTGTCAGCACCCGATGAACGTGTAGGCAGTGTGATGCCATGAAGAGACTGGCTCCTGCAGGGCTGGTATTTTTCTGTGATAAGTCCCGGAAAGGAAACAATAGATGGTGTTTATCTCGACCCCTCCTAACTCTTTGTTTCTGCTCTCTCGTGATGTATTTTACAAAGTGCTCGGGTTTATGAAGAACTCAGGTGCAACGTAACTGGCCTGAAGAGCTATCCAGATATAGTGTCCACCAGAAGGTTGGAATCAACCAGGGACGATATCATGAATGACAGGACTCCTTGCCGTTGTCCCGGCAGTGGTGTGACGTTATTGGTGCCCCTGGGGCTCGACCAGGGAGCAGGGTCAGTACTTGCTAACAGCGGAAGGTGGGGATCTGGGTGAGCACAGGCTCTGAAATCAGAATGCCTGGGTTGGAATCCTGGCCCTGCCCTTCATTCATTAGCAATCTGACCTTGGGCCAAGTTATTTACTTTTTCTTGGTTTTCTCATCTATAGGTTGAGACTGTACTTGTAAAATCGTGCTACTCAGAGTTTGGTCTGTGGATCAGCCCCGGGGTGTTTTCTGGGAGCTGGTTAGAAATGCAGACTCTCAGGTCCTGCCCCAGACTTCTTGAATCGGAACCCGCATTTGGCCAGTGTCTTGCTGGGGGATCTGTCGGTGTATTGAAGTTTGAGAAGCACTGCTGTAAAGTATTCAGGACAGTGCCAGATGTGGGGATGTTTTCTGTACCTTTTAGCCCTCTTCCTCCCCTTCTATTATTATATGGTTTTGAAGTACAAGGGAGAGAAAGTAAAACCATTCACTTTAAAGGACCATCTTGATAGGTAAGAAAGGATCTAATTAGCAACTTTGAGCGGTTTGGTAACTCCCCCGTTGTATTTTGTTCTTTAGGGAGTAATGTCACATTGAGGTCAGAGAGGACTAATTAGTGCAGAAAGCTGTGTCTGGATGAGAAACGAACTGTGGAAGCACAAGATGAGTGAGTCTAGGTGTTTTCCCCAATTCACCTGGGATTGTAGTGGACAGTGTGTCCGCAGCATAGTGCTGCCTTAAGGAAAAGACAGCCTGAACCTGAATGCACACATGGGGGTGCCTTGTGGAGACCACAAAGCCATCAGCCCACTTAATGTTAACTGCACGCCCGCAGAGGCCTTTTCTGGGCTGTTCAGTGTGGAGGAAAGTGGATAACCGTGCGCCAACCTTGCATGTGGTCTTTGCTCTGTGGAGCTTATAGTCTGAATTAATCAAATAGAAATGAAAATTATGGGGATAGGATAAAAATATTGTGCTGGAGTGTTTCAACCTGGAGAAGGGAAGGAAGGTTGATGAGCAGTTGATGATGGCCTTCAGGCACAGGATGGGCCCTTGCATACTTACTTTTAACTTCCATTAAGTACAACACCCAAAGCCATGGGTTTTGTTTGCAGGTGAGAGTTAAGGAAGAGATTTTTGGTAGTGAAGGTGGTTTTACCTCCAAGTGCCCAATGTCAGAGTGTGGCTGAGAATCTGGGAAAGGCCCTGTACTTTGGTAAAGTCAGTCTTTTTTCCCTGCTAGCCAGCATCCCTTCTAGTGCTTGGCTTGTGGATTTGGTGTATGGCTTTTCTTTTAACAAAGAAATGTAAATAAGGAGAAGAGAACATTCTAGAAGGTAACTTGGGGGAGTAGAAAGACAACTGAATTTGGAATTGGAAGAAACTGTCATAGTTTTGTCACTTACTGGTATTAATAGGATGACCCGGGGCTAGTCATTTACTTCTCTAAATCTTAGTTTTTTACTTCTTAAATGGAAATAATTGTTCTCTTAGTCACTCGCTGATTCATTCAATTCACTCTTTTTAATTAATTAATTAATTTAACACAAGCATTTATTCTTTGGTTTATAATGATACTCATTCCTGAAATCCTTGTTGAATACCTGCCATGTTCCAGGTACACTGAGGGAGGCAAAGGTGAGACTAACTCAGAGGGTTTCTAAAGATGAAGAGAGGTGATGCACATAGAGGAGTGTCACATACTGAAAGATGCGACCCTCATGTAAACCATCACTTTGTGTCTCTGGAGAAGTAGATCATAGTGGCTTATCAAATTACGGGATGTTGGGGCTGCAAGGCGCCTTAGCGCCCTTTTGGGGAAGCCATTAATTTGCTACATGTGACTTCTGAACCTAACCAGGACGCTGGTGTCCATTCTTGGCCAGCAGAATGAAAGCGAGAAGGTTATGCTTCGTCTTTTTGCCCACTCAGATTGTTCATTCTGCCCACAGAGTGAACCCTGGACCTGCAGAAATTCTGCAGCTGCTTTTGTGGCAGCCCCGTACTGTGCGTTTGGTAGTTAGGAACACATATTGTGTGCGCTAATAGTTTCTTCCACTGTGACCCAGATAAAGGCAGAGACTCTGCTTTGCCTTCTTCTAACCTTGACATCTGATAAGTATTAAGGACCCGTGTGCTCTGGGTTCCCTTTGTCCATGCTCGTGTTTATACGGGGCATTGTTTGCAAACATTTACATGTGACATGCCCATTGTGTCTAAAGTCCATGTCTTTCATTTGTTAGTCTGTGTACGTCTGATGCCTAGCACAGTGCCTGGCTCGTGTAAAATCCTCAAAGCAGGTCTGCTGTTGACTCAGGAGGGCGAGGATGATAACACACTTCCTGGGGTTAGTCTAGCAGTTTCTGTTCTTCTTGAGATTCACCTGCCATTTTTCTTTAATGCTTACCCCAATTCCCTTTCACATAAGTCCCTTAAAACATAAGTTGTTATGTTCATCCATCAGGCTTGTTTTTAACTCACTGATTAATTATATTTCATATCTCACAGGTAGTAACATCTAGGTACAAAATATCCGACAACTTTCATTCTAGTATTTGTTGCCTGTGATAATGGCTTTGAGCTCGCTGGCTTTGGAGGCAGGCAGCCTGGGTCAGAATCCTACTCTGCTACTTACTTTCTTTGTTACCCAAGCAGGTGGATCATCTCCTAAGCCCCTGTTGTCTTGTCTGTAAAACGATTTTAATAATTGCCCTTGCCACAGAGGGCTGTTGTGGAAGTTAACTGAGCTCATCCATCTGAAGAGGATAGTACCATCTCTGCACATAGTGAGCACTCAGTGAATGCCAGATATTCGTACGTTTTGTCACTAGTTACTGCATAGCCAGAGATCAGGACGCAGTAGAGAAGCGAATACTCTTGGCAAATGCGTGGATGCTGCCGCTGTTAGTGGCTCCCGTACCACAGAGTCATACAACACTGGTGCTGGAGAAGGGATTCTGGTACCAGTATTTTAACCTCTGCATACTCAGTCACTTAGCTCTTTCTTTTCCATCCCTTGGGCTCCTTGGTGAAGACCCATGAGGTTTTTCCTTTTTTGAGTATGGAATGCTGTAAGAACAGAACCTCCTAGCAGAGGGAGGAAGAATTAGATTACATTTGGGGGACAGTTTGGCAGATGGCAAAGGAAATTCTGAACCCCTTTCCCCTCGGACAGCCACATTCTCTCTGCCTCTGGATGTAATTTGTTAAACACTTAGCTGCGGTGATGAGGTTATTATTGTTTCTGTCATTTGTCTCCTGCTCCAGGGACCTGCCTTGGCCTCAGAAAAGAGGCCAGTGTATTCCAGCAGCAGTGACTGCAGCGCACCCATGCTTTCTGCCCCACACAGCTGGGGACAGGCAGAGGTGCCCTGCTTCTCCTTTGTGGGTTATCTGGTAACATGTGTAGTTTTATGATATCGGGAACCTAACGGAAACCCTGTTCAGGACCCAGGGTGGGGTGTTTGAAAGTAGAGGCAGGGTGAGAGGTTTTTCTGCCTAGTTTCTCACCAGCTCTTTTCTTTTTCCTCTCCTCCTCTGCATTCCAGGTGTATGTGTCTTATGACTATGGAAAATCATTCAAGAAGATTTCAGAGAAACTAAACTTTGGCGTGGGAAACAACAGTGAAGCTGTGATTGCCCAGTTCTACCACAGTCCTGCGGACAACAAGCGGGTGAGGAGGCAGCTGGGCCCCGTGCTGACCTCATGGGGTTGTGTTCTGGGGTGATTGCTGCACGAAGAGGGTGACTGGGAGATGGCGCTCCTTGTGATCTGTGCAGCGGGACCGGTGGCCAGCGACTGCTTTTCTGCTACCTGACAGTTTGTGACGGAGTATGTTCCAAGGGTGGGTCTGTGCATAATCAGGCAGGCCCAGTACTGGTCAGGCAGGATTTCTAGACAAACAATGGCAGGTTAAACCACAGAAAATCAGCCAACTAATAAATCACCTGACTCACAGGTGGAAAAAATATTTCCCAGGTACACTGGGATTAACACTGCAGTCTGTTCCATGTCTTCTGAGACATCATCAGTGTGCATGTGCATGTGTATGGGTGTGTGCATGGGTGTATGTGTGTGCACGTGTGTGCACACATGTGTTGGTGGCCCCCCCCTCCCCACCTACCGAAAGAAAACCAAGGCCATCACCCTGTCTCCTGCTTTGTTTTCCCAGCTGGCTGGCCTGGGGGGCTTTGTTTCTCCCCTTAGGCAATTTGATTTGGAGGAAGCACTGACCCTGGGCCCCCAGGGAGGTGTGTGGGGGGAGGAGGGCAGGAATGGAGCAGCCTGCTGCTAGGCTTTCCTGCTGATTAGGGAGAGTTGTAATTGATTGCTTTTTCCCCACTCCTGTGTTACCTAGCTTGTTTCCAGGCCAAATGGCTTCTAGGTAAAGACCGTTCGTAGAAAAACTAAGGAAAACTTGCTAGTTGCAAAAGCTTTCTGAGGTAAGGGTCACTGCTGCTTTCTATGCATCCAGAAAGGAACAAGCCAGCAATGTCTGTCTACATTGTCCTCCTGCCTGGTCCCCCGTGCTGGCTTCTCAGGCTGCCCAGGTCTCTTAGAAGGGGCTGCATTCAAAATGCTTAGCCTCTGGTGTGGCTTGGGCACTGACCACTCAGAGCAGATCCTGTCTGGAGGGGGCTGGGTCCGGGAGGACCCCTGCTGGGCCAGGCATTAACCTTTTAGCTGCGGAGTTGGGGGCAGATCCTGGGGCAGGGTCCAGGCTGCTTGGGCTTTAGGAGGAGCCATTCACACGTTTCAGGGCAGTGGCTGTTTCCCAGCTAGTACAGGGCAGTTGTTTTTAACAACCGCAGTAGTCATTACTGGTACATACTGGTTAAACATCAGCCCTGCCTAATGATCTCAGAGCGGAGTGGCAGTTAGGGGCAAACTTCCCTCTCTTACCTAACTCCAGGGTGACAGAGCAGGTTTTCTCCCTGAGATAAAAAGCAAGGAGAAGGGAATTGGCTATGTAGACAGGTGGCTGGCCCTGGGTCCCTCCCCTCCACTGCACGGGCACTGTGGACAGTCAGGTCCTGGACTCAGGGGTGGGTGGGCGTTGCTGCGAGGAGCCCTTCCCAGGGCCCAGCTTGCTGGCTGTGCTGCCTTTCCTGTGGATAGATCTGTAAGCCCCCTGCCTCTCTAGAAGCAAATAACACTTGCTCATTTATCCTATGCCTAAAAAGTGCAAAGAGAGTGGATGTTAAGTATTCTTACCACAAAAATAACTAGGTGAGGTCATGCATTTGTCACTTAGCTAGATTTATCCATTACACAGTGTGTATGAGTATCAAAGCACTATGTTGTACATGATACATAGATATGATGTTAATTTAAAAAACAAATTTGGAAAAAAAATCAGCACTTGGATTACTCATTTTATCAGGCTGTACTTAGCTGATAAAGTTGTCATTGTTACCAGTTATTGTTGTTATTATATTTACACGCTGTCTCAGAGCTGACTCTTGCTGAAGTCGTGGCCTTGAAACTGCCCTGTTGTCCCGCTGGAATCTTCTTTCAGCTCCATCTGTCTCCTCCCCACCTCCCGTAGCACACAGATGTCTGCAGGCAGGTTCTGTCTTTCTTCCTGCTCATCGTGCGGCTTGTGGCGAGCAGCTGCTAAGACCACAAG
The DNA here is from genome assembly GCF_020740605.2 of Lemur catta. Taxonomy (NCBI): domain Eukaryota; kingdom Metazoa; phylum Chordata; class Mammalia; order Primates; family Lemuridae; genus Lemur; species Lemur catta. The sequence continues at coordinate 19,177,646 of NC_059134.1, read as the reverse complement.
TGTGAAGAGTCAGAAGACAGGAAGGATGATGTTTTGGACATGCAGGAGGAGGTTTAGTGCAGGTGGAGGATCAGGGGCTTTGGGGACATCGGGTCTGGAGAAGGAGCAGAGCAGGGGCCGTGGCATTGAGGCACGGGAGGAAGCAACGTGGGGACGATTGCAGCAAAGGAGTTTGGGTGCTGCAGGGAGAGATGGGGCAACGTGTGTGCAGCCCACGTGCCGTCTGCCTTCAGGAGTGGTGCAGTTAGTGGGTGAGTCGGGTAGGCTTTGGAGCCGGTGGGGATGGTGATTCACGAGAACAAAAACGCTGCCCTCTTGGAGAACTTAATGGCAGCTAGACCTCAGGCCTGGACCAGGCTGCGTGGGTTAGGGAGGCAGTGGCCTCTGTAGAGTTTCTAATTCCCCAGAGAAGGCTGTTACTCTCCCCAGACTTCTCAGGAAGGAAATGATGACTGTTATTATGCTGATTTCTTCTGTTACTTTTGTCTTTGTCCCCTGGAAGGCAAGTTGCCCCACCAGACCTACCACTTCCTGAGACAAATCACACTAGGCTGGGGGCCTTGTTGTCAACAGCTGGGTGCTGGGTCCAGGCAAATCACCTGGGTGAAATGTTCCGTAGGCTGTCAAGGAGCATTTGAAATGGCTGAAGTGAATGTTAGCAGCTGCCCTGAATGATTCAGAGGTCAGGAAAGGGCGTCAGGGACCTCGAGGGGCTGTGTGCCTGGGGAAGGGGAGAGGAGGTGCTAGCTGGGTGACCAGCTCCAGTCTGGAGGGTCTGCCTGGTGACGGAGCTGGAGTGGTCCTGGGGCCATGTGAGTTTTGGGTTTATTTTCACATTAGCCGTCAGTCCCACTCCCCTCCTGGTCCCCCGTGTGCTGCTCCCTGAACCAGTGTGCAGCTCCAGCCACCTGGCAGTTCCACTGTCCTTTTTGGGCCCCTGAGATTGGTCAGGCAGTGGCTAAATACGTCTGGGGCTCTCTTAAAAAGGCCACTGGAGTGCAGTTAGGCTTCACAACCTCAACTCCAGCAGAAGCGAGAGCTGATCCTGCCTTTTTCCAGGCAGAGGTTGTTTCCAGGTAAAATTGTAAAACAATTCTCTTTCCTTTTGTTTTCACCTTCTAGCGGGAAGTTCTTTCTTTGTCTTCTCTACCCTTCTCCTCTCATTATACTCTTGGTTTCTCCACGCAAAACTAGAGACAGTCACTTATGGCTAATAAGCTGCAGATACATTTTGTAGCTTAGTTATCTTTCCAGAGATGTTTGTATTTTCAGAGCTTGAAGGCAAAGAGTGAAGCTCCTCTGAAATGTTAAGTGATTGCAAACAGGGTTGGAGAGGTTGGGGTACGTGAAGATGCTCCTGAGATCGCACAGGTTAGGGAGCACCTGGTAGGTCAGCTGTTGGTCAGTCTGTGGGGTTGGCCTCCGGTAAACTTGACAGCCAGGTAGTATAAGGACTTAAAAGCAGAGTAGGATATTATGTGCCTTCCTAACTTGCACGTATGTGACATGGTACATAACAGCATGAAGCACTGTGTGCCCAAGTGAGGAACCTACAAATAATTATGGCTATGAAGTTGGTTCAGGGAAGACGAGTCTTCACAGATTAGAAATGGAGCTTCAAGGGTGGACATGTGACCTCAGTAGGTAGAACAGAGTTGATGGGAGCCCCCAGGAAGGAGCAAGGTGAGGGTAGAGACGTCTAGGTTCCAATATGTGGTTTCCACGCAAGACAGCAGGATATTTGCTTCTTGGGGGTGGAGAGTTCGCACTGTGCTGCTTTGCAGTGTCAGACAGACCTGAAGATGGAGGAGACTGTCTTTTACCTTGAGGACTGCGGGGAGCCCTGGAAGAACCTTTGAGTAGGGGAGTAACTGAATAGTGTCTTGTAGGGAAATGTGTCTCCTGGCAATATTTATGATGAGTTGGAAGGAAAAGATTAGAGAAGAGTCTAGAAAGGGAACCATTGTGGCAATGTAGGCATGAACTTGCTCCATCACTCAGCCAAACCTCTTATCACCCTCCAAGTGTTTCGCTTAGGTCCTGTTAGACATGAGGATGAAGGAAACCCACTGCCTACTCCAGTTTCCCTACCGTCTCTAGTAAGGACACACGCCACGCTGGTAGCACTGGAGTAAAAAGGAAGGCACAGATTTTGAGAAAGATTTTAAAGGAAAACATAACAGGGTAGGTGGCTGATTGAGAGTGGGGCTGAAGGGGAGATTGGAGTGAAAACCCAATCTGCTTGTGAGCAGCAGGACTGGGGAAAGGTGTAGCGGGCACGGGAGTTGAGATGTGGGGAGAGAGAATTAGGTCTTGGTGGGAAGGTTTTAAAGAATTCAATTTTGGACATAGTAAAATATCTTGGTCCATCAAAAGCAGAGCTGCTGAGGAGCTGAAGAAGGAACAGAAGTAGAATCTCAGGGAGAAGGCAGGGTGAGACTGTAGATTTGAAAGTCATGCCCTGCTTGTTCCTAGAGGCAGTCATTGACACTTAGTGGAAGGACAAGCCAAGTTTAGCAGCAAAGGATGGAAGAGTAATGACGGTATGTGAGGGTAGGGCGTGGATGAAGGCAAAGGAGCCAGCAAAGGAGAATCTAGGACTGAGATGGTCAGGGGTTGGGGGTGGAAAGCTGAGAGGGGACAGTGTCGTGGAAAGCAAGGGAAGAGAGTTTCCAGGGAAAACTTGAGTAGATTAGGAGAGGAGGCACACCAGTGAGTCAGATAGTACAATGTAGGACCTACGATTTCAGTTCCGGAAATGCTGCCTTTTTGTTAGAAGAAGAGAGATAAGGACTGATGAACTGTTAAGAGATGGGCTCTGAATCAGGCAGATATTGACGTCAATGCTGCCTAGTTCTGCGTCACCTTGGGCGGTTAACCACTCTAAACCTCAGTATACTCGTTATGAAAAGGGGGTGTAGCAGTAACATCCAAAGCATTGCGTTGTTGTGAGTAGTGCAGGAACTAAACGAGATAAGGCATACAAAACTGTTAGCTGAGTGCCTGGCACATAGTAAGTGCTCTTGAAAAATTTTAGCTATTACCATGAATAATAATAAGTTTTATGACTTCATCACTTTTATCATTACATTCTCAAATGTGAGACTGCAGGAAGCCATGGAGTAGATTTCTGGAGAAATCTATTCAAACTGAGAACCCTCCCTTCCCTAATAACTTAAGGTGGTTTGGGAGCAGGAAGATGGGCTAAATTATTTCTAGGGAATACTTTAGTGCCAGAAATCATGATGATCCTTTTAGGATCATAATTGTTCTTACAATATTGCATTTTCTTATAGTAGTGAAAACTACTTTCAAAATGTTTACTACCTTTTCCAGGTAGATTTAATTTGACTTCTACAGAGTTTGGAGATTTACCGTAGATGCTAAGGAGGAAACACAAGAGAAAACCCACAAACTATGTCCCTGGGAAGTTTTCAGTCTGCATTTGGGGAGAAAGTGCACAAGTGAAAAGGAGTGAGAACAGCTGAAAGCAGCATGGGACAGAGGGTGAAGTGTCACTCCCCGCCAAGGCTGTTATGCTGGAAGGATTCAGAGCCCAAGCGTGATCTGGATCAGGTGGGGTCAATTAGGGAAAATGTCCTTGGGCTGATTGCTTTGGATTGGTTGACTTCTAGGATTTAAGTGACTGCTTGTGGGTGGAATTGGGTCCCTGTTGCTCTGGTTTCTGATTCAAAGTGTCATCCTCTGAGCTTCCCTTATTCTGGGAGAAGGGACTGGCCTCCAGGTCACTCCAGGTGTGCATTCAAGGCTTCTATCGTCTGTGCTTTCCAGCCTTGTTTTCCAGTCATTTCCTCCTGGTCCTCAAGACCGTCATCAAACCCATGCTGTATTCCCCCCACCCCTTTGTGCCCAAACCCAAACTGCCCTAGACTTGGGTTGTTCTTTCCCTGTGGAGTCTTGCCTGCCCTTCAAGCCCCCACCCCCCACCCCACCCCCACCACCTTCCATGGAGTCGTTTCTGATCTCTCAAGCTAGACAGGTTCTCACAGGACTCTGTGGTTTCTCATTCAACCTCATTTTGTCTTGAATGGTGATTAGCTGTGGATGTGTCTGCCTCCCATATTCGATTTAGGGCTACTCGGAGGAAAGGATCTTCGTTTTCACTGTGGCATCTCGGTCGGTGTCTGGTCCGTGGCGGGTATGCAGTCCACGCTGGTCAGATTGAATCGCCTGGATCCTCCTTCCCAGAGAACTGTTTAGGCTGCAGCCACTCTCCCGCTGAACTTGTTCAAAGTCACTCACCCATGCAGAAGCAAAATAAAGGGAGGCCCCTGCTCACCAAATCCACTTCCTGCTCTGTCCTGGAGTGAGCCTGTCAGCCACAGCGGCAGCTTGGTCCCCAGCGCTGCCCAGTCACTTGGCATAGTAGCAAGAAGGAGCAGCTTACCTTCTTAGATGCATGTGATTTTAGTGATTTTCCTGGAAGGGCATGTCTGGTGGCTGCTCAGAGGATGCAGGGAGAGTCAGCAGTCCCATCTGGGTTCAGCCAGTCTGAAGAGCAGGACTTCTCTGTCCCACTTGCCAATAACCACCCCTTCATTGTGACCAGGTGACTCTCCAGGGAGTAAGAATGGCCAAGTCAGTTGAAAGGAAAAATAGGCCCAACCAGCTTCATTACCTGGTGCATCAAGCCTACACTGTGGCTTCACCCTGGCCCATCTCTGCACCTCTTTCTCACTGTGCCGTGTTTGGCATGTGCCAGCATCTCTCCATTACTGGGAGATGGGGAGACAGTCATGGCGGAAGCCCCGCAAGGCTGTGGCACCCTGTTAATGCCAGCTGGCCTCTGTATGTCTGTCTGTGCCCTTGCACACGGTTTGGGGGAGCGTTGGGCGGCTCTGGCCAGGGCCGGCTCTGAGCTTGTCTGTTTTCTCCTGCAGTACATCTTTGCAGACGCTTATGCCCAGTACCTCTGGATCACGTTTGACTTCTGCAACACGATCCAAGGCTTTTCCATCCCATTCCGGGCAGCTGATCTCCTTCTGCATAGTAAAGCCTCCAACCTTCTCCTGGGCTTCGACCGGTCTCACCCCAACAAGCAGGTAAGAGAGCTTCCGGAACACAGTCGTGTGGGGCTCCTCTAATTTTCTACTCTGCCTGTGTGGATTGTGTGTCCTCTGAGTGACCTCGCCTGCTGCCCCTCCCTCCTCCTCTGTCGGGCTCAGCCTCTGTAGGTACTATTTCACTTAGCATGGCTCGCTCGGGAAAAATATATCCCCCTGGCCCTCTCGGTTCAGCAGCCCAGCCAGGGATCAACACCGAGCACTTGGCAGGCCCTGTTAGGTAAACGTCAGGCCCTTCTCTGTGCACATGCACCTTTGTTAGCCCTTAGGGTAAACTGTGGCTTTGGAATTTAATCAGGGAAAAACCAGGTAGAAAAGTCTGGAGTCTGAGCTCTTCTGGGACCTCTTGTTGGATTTCTGCTCCACCCTCCCCATCTGGCTTTCACCCACCATTTATTTGATGTTACCATTAACTTTGACATTCTTCCTTTAAGCGTGTGTGTGTGTGTGTGTGTGTGTGTGTGTGTGTGTGCGCGCGCGCGCGCGCGTGCGCGCACACATGCGTGCACGTGCACATGTGTGTATGATATAAATGTACTTTCTTCCTTGAGCCCAGGTTTGAAGGAAAACTGAGAGATGAGGGGAGAGCCTGAGTCGGATTTATATCTCAGGATTGAAACGTGCCAAATCAAGAATATTGGTCCGGCAGCAACCTAGGAAACCTGTAGATCCTGTATGATTGGATATATGATGAGTCTTAAATGCTTTTGCTCAGAGGAACCTTGGAACATTTCTTTTCCTTTGCAGATTGTTTAACCAAAACACGGGTCTGTTTACCCCTGCTCGCCTCAGGGAGTAACCCAAGCCTGGGCTGGGTCAGTTTGCCAGTGGGGGGGCTTGTAGGTATTTTTGGTCCCATGCTTTTTCATTCATGATTACTAGGGCCAGAGCGACCTCAGGTGTCATCTGTGGAAGTTGAGGGGCTTTGCCAAAATTCAGCAAGTTAATTACTCATGGCCATATCGCCTATTCAGTTGATTCCCTTTGATGCTTTGTATTTTTGTACTTAGACAGTGTCCTCTCCATTTATTTGTCATTACCAAGGCCCATTACAATTTTTTCTCTTTTTTTTGTGATAAAATGCACATAACATACAATTTACTACCTTAACCATCTGTAAGTGTACAGTTCAGTGGTATTAAGTGCATATTGTTGGCTGGGCGCGGTGGCTCACGCCTGTAGTCCTAGCACTCTGGGAGGCCCAGGTGGGAGTATCGCTTGAGCCCAGGAGTTCTAGACCAGCCTGAGCAAGAGTGAGACCTCATCTCTACAAAAGCTAGAAAAATTAGCTGGGCGTGGTGGCATGCTCCTGTAGTCCTAGCTACTTGGGGGGCTGAGACAGGATGTTTGCTTGAGCTCACAAATTTGAGGTTACAGTGAGCTATGATGACGCCACGGCACTCTACCCAGGGTGACAGAGTGAGACTCTGTCTCAAAAAAAAAAAAAAAAGTACATATTGTTGTGCAACCATCACCACCATCCATCTCTAGAACTCTTCATTTTGCAAAACTGAAATTCTATACCTGTTAAACAAGAACTCCCTGCCTTCAGCTCCTGGAAACCACCATTCTACTCTCTGTCTCTATGATTTCACCTACTGCAGGTACCTCATAGAAGTGGATAAGTAGAATCATATAATATTTGTCTTTCTGTATTTGATTTATTTCACTTAGCATAATGTCCTCAAGGTTCATCCATGTTGTAGCCTGTGCCAGAATTTCCTATGTTTTCAAGGCTGAATAATATTCCACTGTGTGTATATACCACATCTTGCTTATCCATTCATTTGTTGGTGAACACTTGGGTTGCTTCCTCAGTGTAGCTATTGCAAATCATGTTGCTACCCATTAAAGGTTTTTAAGGACACTGTTTCTCAGTTGAGAAGTGCACAGTATAATCCTTTTGAGGACTGGCCATGAGTAAAATATAATTTCTGATAATCCATACACAGAAGGAAAATCATACTCATTTGTCCTAAAAGGACAAATTAAAAATTGCTATTTCTCAATAGCCTTAGTGACTATGGAGAATAGCACATAGGTACAAGGTTGTCTTTCCTTTCCTGCCTTTGTCTGCTTTTGGAGTAACTGAATTGGCTTTGGTGACCTTGGTGCCTGTCTTTATAGAGAGTGTGTCATGCAAGGTGGGATTTCAGTGGGTGTTTGTTGATACCATTCAGGTTGTACATGCCTCTTGCATCGTGACCACTTCTTGTTGTTTTTGTTCTTTGCAGCTATGGAAGTCAGATGATTTTGGCCAGACCTGGATCATGATTCAGGAACATGTGAAATCCTTTTCTTGGTAAGTTGTGTTATCCAAGAAATCCTGTAACCTCCTTTCTTGTAACCTCCTTTCTCTAATTCTAGCTCCTTCATGGTGGACAAACCTTCTGCCCTCACCTGAAATGTGAAAACATTTGGTTCAGGACATAAATTTCTCAGGCTTGAGAATCAGAGCTGCAAGTATAACAAACTCACTGGGGGAGGAGGAGAGGGGATGAGAAAGTAACATTTATTTATGAGAGGAAGGGTAGAGCTTTTGCATTTTTCAGTCCATCAGGAAACCCAGGGGAATCCTGAAGCTCTTGCATCTTAGTAGCGTTTCTAAAAATCTTCATTCTTAGAGCATCATATTAGAAGGGGGGATTTTTCTTTATATAAAATTCATGTATTTGTTCATTCACAACCTATTTTTTTAATGTCTGCTAAATATAAGACCTGATAGATGCTTTAGGGTATAAGAAGTTGAGTAATTTATGGATATAGTTATTAAGGAAATTACACCTTAGGAGGTAAGAAAAGACATTTCAGGTACGTAACACACATTATGAAAGAGCCACAGAAATAAACAGATGTAGCGTGAGAAGCCAGAGGAGGAACCTGTTCCTTCTAGGTGGGAGGATCATAGAAAGTTTCATGAAGGAGGTTGCCCTTGATCCAGGATGTGCACAACAGGTGGGATGTTACTGAGCAGAGGTGTGGAGGACAGGAATTCCAGGTGAGGAACAGAGTGGCCAAAGGCACAGAGATGGGCCGTTGTGGTGCTTGGGTGAGCACTGACTCTTATTTTTGGACAGTGTTTTGGGCGAAGTTTGGAAAGGGAAGTTGTTATCAGAATCTGCAGTGCTTGACAAAGGAATCTGGACTAATTTCCAAAAGCAGTGGGGAACCATTGCAGGTGTTTGAGAAGAGGGGTGCAATAAACAGACCCTACTCAAGAAGTATAGTTTCTAATTATAGTTGCTTCTGATCTTTTACTGTTACAGTGATATAGTATATGATCTTGAATATATGAATTTGCACACATGCAGGCAAATGTATTGGACAGATTTCCAGGAGCGAGTTTGCTGGGCCAGTGGGTTTTTCTAACTGCTTATCCACTCTTTCACATGGATGAGTGATACCGCAAGCTTGATATCTCCCAAATCAGTCCCATCCATAATCTTCCCCATTTCAGTGTCTAGTTGCTTAGGCCAAAAACTTTGGAGTCATCATTGAGTCCACATTTGTTTCATGCTTCACATTCAATCTATCAGGCAATCTTGCTGGCTCTTGATATATCTAGAATCTTCTACTCAGGTACTACTTTATTCTAAGCCACCACTGTCATTGCTCATTAGTCTCCCAACTGGTCTTTCTGCTTTCACTGTTTTTTCTATAATTAGTCTCAGTGGGTGGCCAGATTGATCCCATTAAAACAAGTCAGATCATATTGTTCTTCTGCCTTGAAGCCTTTAATGTTTCATCATTTCTCTTGGATTAAATGTCAGGTACATTCTTAACCACAGGACCTTTGCACTTGCTATTTTGTCTGCCTAGAATGCTCTTACCCAAGATGTATTAATACTTACTGCTTACGCCCTTACCACCTCATTCAAGTCTTTGCTCATATAACACCTTCTAGATGAGGCCTACCCTGAGGATCCTATTTAAAATTATAGCTACTTCCCTACTATTCCATCTGCTATATTCTCTCCTATTTTTCACATCGCACTTTATTATATTCTGATATGCTATTGTTATGCTTATTATTTATGTTTCTCTCTTCAATAGAATGAAAACTCTCCACGGGCAGGGACTTTTGTTAGTTTGTGCCCTGATATATCCACAGTGAATGCATCCTTGAAATTTTAATTTTGATAGAGATTGCCAAATTTTTTATAGAAAGTGTCAAATTTGCACTCATCTCAACAATATAGAATAGTGTCTCTCTCCACATTCAGTATGTCAGGTCAGAAATATTGTCTCAGTGTATTTTAATTTGCATATTTCTTACCAGGAATGAGTCAGAACATCTTTTAATCTGCTTAAGGGTCACTTTTATTTATTTGGTTTTTTTTTTTTTCTTGGTGACATGCCTGCTCATGTTCTTTGTACTTTTTCTATTTGATTGTTAGTTTTTTTAAATTATTGATTTTAAGGAACTCTATATATTTGAGATTAACCCTTTGTGATATGAGATAGTTTGTGTGTGTGTGTGCATTTATGTTTATATTTCCCAGTTTGTCAGTTGTCTTTTTTTTTTTTTTTTTTTTTGAGACAGAGTGTCACTTTGTTGCCCGGGCTAGAGTGAGTGCCGCGGTGTCAGCCTAGCTCACAGCAACCTCAAACTCCTGGGCTTAAGCGATCCTACTGCCTCAGCCTCTCGAGTAGCTGGGACTACAGGCATGTGCCACCATGCCCGGCTAATTTTTTCTATATATATTTTTAGTTGTCCAGATAATTTATTTCTATTTTTAGTAGAGACGGGGTCTCGCTTAGGCTGGTCTCGAACTCCTGACCTTGACCGATCCATCCACCTCGGCCTCCCAGAGTGCTAGGATTACAGGTGTGAGCCACCGCGTCCGGCCGTCAATTGTCTTTTGACTTTTACATGTAGTTTTAGTCTTCATTAAATGTAGTGGCCCCGTAATATGCAGATACTGTGTGTGCTTCTTTTAGCTATCTGTGGAAAGCAGAATGTCTCTGAGTTAGTACTGCTGCTTTGGTAACTGAGGATGGTAAAGATGGAGAGGATACAGGGAGGGGCCCTACAGCTGAACATCTTCAGACTCCACTGGTCCTTCTTTTCATAAAGGGAGCTTTTTCTGACCTTTTTGTTGTTTTCCTTGGGTGGAGGTTGTGGGGTATTAGTGAAATTAGAACCACGGTTTTCTCGAAGGACGATCTCTGCTTCAGGAATATCATAACTTTCTTTTGCCTCATTTGAGTTTTAAAGGTATGAATTGTTCTTTTATCTGTTTAAGAAACTATAAATGAAGAGGGCAAAGCCAGCAGGAGCTTATAGGGATAAGTTAAGGGAATTTAACATTTTAAAAATTTGAGTATTATACCTTCTGCCTCTGTGCAGATACACAGATATATTAGGGAAAGGACTGGCCTGTCTTATTTAAGGTAGTTACATGTTTGTTGTCAGGGGATTTTAGACTATTTGGGGTATTTTTCCCCCTAAGTTTCTTCATAATAAGTGAAAATGTAATCTAGTCTCTCGAGAATAATGACATAATTTGTTTAACTATGTTGGGCAACCTGAGAGGAGCAGGAGTAAGGAAAGCTAATAATTTACTTGGTCCAAAGGTGGAGATTGCAAGACAGAATAGTGCAAGATCTGTGTGGGCAGGACTCAAGGATGCCCCGTGGAGCATCTCTGAAGGGTTGCAGGTGAGGCTAGATGAAGCCTGATGACCGTGCTCAGAGATAGAGCAAAGACTGAAATTTCTGAATGGGGGCAAAGAGAACAGAAGTGGGTGTCAGTGAGTGTAAGAAATTGGAAGGCTAAGTGATTGCAAAGTATGAGAACTTGTAGGTGGAGCAGCTTGCAGAAATGGGAGGTCCAAATATGGCTTATGGAAGAGAATTGGGATGAAAGACACAGTTCTTTCTATCTCTAGATGTTGGCTGCTGCTTTTGGCTAGGAAGGAATAATAGAGGTGAGCTTGGTCTCAAAATATCTCAATAAAGGTTCCTTCCTCTTCGCCTTTTTAAAAATACCAGGCAGCCTCATTTTAATTTGCATATCCTCTGGGCTAGAGGAAGTACTTTAATCAGTACTTCTAATTGTGGCAAAGAGAACACGCCACCACCCACCCACACACGCACACCGAGTGTCTCAGGATGAAGAGCGCTTTTCTCCCACGTTAGGACCGAGGCCGCTGGCATTCTCCAGTGCCAGACTCCACAGTGCAGGGCAAAAGTCAAGTCTTCCCCCATTGTGGGCGCTTTTGTTTTCCTGTTTCTTTTTTTCTTTTTTTTTTGAGACAGAGTCTCACTCTGTTGCCTGGGCTACAGTGCCGTGGCGTCAGCCTAGCTCACAGCAGCCTCAAACTCCTGGGCTCAAGCGATCCTCCTGCCTCAGCCTCCTGAGTAGCTGGGACTACAGACATGAGCCACCATGCCCGGCTAATTTTTTTCTATATAGATTTTTAGCTGTCCAAATCATTTCTTTCTATTTTTAGTAGAGACAGGGTCTCGCTCTTGCTCAGGCTGGTCTCAAATTGCTGAGCTCAAACGATCCGCCCGCCTTGGCCTCCCATAGTGCTGGGATTACAGGTGTGAGCCACCGAGCCCGGCTGTTTTCCTGTTTATTATCTTCCTGCCTCCTTCCTCCCTTCTGTGCCTTTTTTTGAGAACATGGTGTTGACAGTACCTCTCCGAAGGAGTTGCACACAATTGCCTTCATTATTCTGAGAGCCATCGTGCGTATGGATCTGTATACAGGCAGTCATGTAACTGAGGCCTTCTGCCTTTCTTTGAGTCATCACTTGGCACCCTCACTGTGACGCTATCTTCCTGACTGTCCCTGCTATTAATATTTTTTCCATTTGCTGAATGGTCCACCTGGCCTTGGTGGTTCTTGAGAATGTGAGGAAACTTGGGACGTGTAAGGCATCCTCCCATCTGCTGTGTGGGGCTGCTTTGGGGGAAACACTAGTTCAGAGAGTCTTCTCTGAGGTCATTTGACCGAAGTCCTACATTTTTCACTTTGGATTAGCTTCTGTAATTATGGCCCACTGATCTAAATGCAGCAAGTGTTACTTCACGTGGGGGCCCTGAGGAATAAAAAGACATGGCCTTTCAAGGCATCTGTACTCTGGGGAGCTCACCAAATACCCGATGATGAGCAGGGTAATACAGTGTACCAGACGCATTGCTGTGTAAAGGAATGAGGCTGGTTCCAAAATCACCCAACTGAAGTGGTTTTATGTCTTTGTTTTGAGTTTGAACTCATATAAAAGGCTTGAAAAAGAGTGCCTCTATACTGAGCCGAGGAGTAACCAAAGGGATATGTCTGAGGCACACAGAGTATCATTTGTAGGTCATACCTTGGTGGCCCTAAATTCTAGTTGATTGTGTGTATGGCAGACCCTCTATGCCTCTGGTAATTAAATGTGAAAATGATGACAACAACTTTTTTTTCTTCCAGGGGAATCGATCCCTATGACAAGCCAAATGCCATCTACATTGAACGGCACGAACCCTCTGGCTACTCCACCATTATCCGAAGCACAGACTTCTTCCAGTCCCGGGAAAACCAGGAAGTGATCATCGAGGAAGTGAGAGACTTTCAGCTTCGAGACAAGTACATGTTTGCTACAAAGGTGGTGGTGGTAAGTTGAACGTGCTAAAGAGTAGACTTTTGAGTTTCCTTTATGAAGTTTGTCATTCTGTGATCAAACAGGTGAGTTTGCGTAAGCAGGAATTGGGTCAACGTGCATGGGATAGCTAGATGAAGGATTCTGGGCCCTGGCGAACATTCCCCAAGGGCTTGGAAGGTGCTGAGAGGTTGGGAAGTGGAGAAGCTTAGGACAAATACTCATAGTGTCTCCTGGCTCTGGGAAGTTGGTGGTTTCTTGGTAGCAAAGCATCCTTGACAAAGACATATTTCTTTAAAATCCCAATGGAAAGAACACAGAATGGAGGGGTGGAGCTCAGTGGCTTTTTTCTTTTAATCCCACTGCCTGATTTCCTTTAAATTTAGGCCGATTTCTTTGAGATTTTTTGACACATGTTAATTTACATGGCTAATAGGATGTGTAGTCATTGGCTAGTGGGAGTTAATGCTCTAAGAAAAGCAGTAATTAAGCTTCCAGCTGTCAGTAAGTAGCTTAACTCTCAGCCTTTGGGAAAATCTTCCCCTTGATTTGATGTGTTGGAACCAGATGCTGAAATGGAGGGCTTGCTCATTTAAAACCAGAGTTGGTTATTTAACAGGACTTGCTTTGCAACTGTATCGAATTCACTCTTTATTATCTTGGTGTAAAGGAAAAACGCAGGCCCGGCCAAGGGCAGGAGGGGCTCCTATTCCAGGGGGGCTCCCAGCTTGCTTTCCTAGTGGCATCCTTGCCTCGTTGACTCAGGGTCTGTTGGGGCCTCTGCCAACTGGGAGGTTGCTCTGCATGTGTCACTGTTAACCTTAGGGACAGAGATAGGATGTGATGTTTTCCTCCAGGTTCCCATTTATACAATGAGAAGAGTGATGTAAATGGTTAAAGGAAAGAGGTGTTCCCTGTTATATACCTTGTAAAATATTTTTAGAAATCATTAACCTATGGCAGTTTTTCTTCTGTCAGGCTGTTTGCATTGACCCATAGACACTGGATCACTGTCTTCCTGCCTTGCCTGTTTGTTTCTTTCTCTCTCTTAGACACATACCCATACACAATAGCAGCCCAAGAACACAGCGTCCTTGAATGGCCTTGGCAGGGATGGGGTGATGGGAACACTCAGGTGCGAAATCAGGCCCAAGTACTGGTGACGTGTGACATCAAGTTGAGCAATCCTGAGTTCCAGTATGGTCCAAAACCTTCTCTCCCATTTTTCAGTGGTCATAGGCCTTTTCTGTCTTAGTTCCCTGGGTCTGGAGCTATTGTATGATTTTAATTTTGAACTCTTAAGACACAGTGACTGATCCTCTAGTTTGTCTTCCTTTTTGCCTGAACTGGGGCTGAGATGAAAGCTGTTGTACATTTCTCTTAACTCTGTTATTCCTAGATCTCACACCTAAGAGTTTAAGTTGTATCTGGATTGGAGCTTTCTGTATCCTCCATTCCGATGAACAGCTATGTCTGTTCTGCAGACATAGCTGATTTACAGAGTGCCTGTGGTGAGTTTCTAATTATTCCTGGCCAGTGGTAAGATTAGGGGTCACGTCTGTTTTGATCATAACTGATAAGAGTACCCAGGGTCTTGCACAATGTTTGGTACGTAGCAGTGTGCAACAGAGTTGAGTGAATGCCATCTCTGCCCACCTAATTTTCAAGGCATAGGCCAGTAGTAGTGGATTTTTAAAAATTTTGTGTGTGGGGGGGTTATTAAATTATTGCTACTTTTATAGTCAACTCTTAACTTTCTGTATGGCTTCTTCATTTATATGCTATGGGTGGCAAAATTGTAGTTACATGTTGGTTTCTCCCTCCTGCACACAGACAGGCTACTAGATTCCAAGGTCAGTGGTGTTAGCTAGAGGCTCCAGGTAAGGTGAGTTTTCCTAAATTGTAGTTCTGGAGCACATGCATCAGCACGATGCAAGGGAGGTTGTTACAAATGCAGATTGCAGGGCTCGCACGCAGCTTTCCCCTGAGCATCCCAGGGGTGCCTAAGAATCACCAGAGTTTGAGAAACTGTCCCGAAGCCTTCTGTAGGTAGAAGCTTCAAATAATAGTCATTATTGTCAAGGGAACATTTCTCAAGGGATGAATTGATGAGCGAGGAAACACAACTGGCAGTGGATGATAAAATGGGTGTTTTCTTCCTTTTGTTTTTTTTTTTACTTTTTATTGTTTTAGAGACAGGGTTTTGCTTTGTCACCCCAGGCCGGTGTTCAGGGGCATGATCATAGCTCACTGCACCTTCAAACGCCTGGGCTCAAGCAGTCCTTCTGCCTCATCCTCCTGAGTAGTTGGGAACACAGATATGTGCTGCCACACTCAGCCAATTTTTTATCTTTTCTTGTAGAGATGGATTCTTGCTATGTTGTGCAGTCTGGTCTCGAACTCCTGGCCTCTAGCAATCCTCCCACCTCGGCCTCGCAAAGTGCCAGGATTACAGGCATGAGCCACCGCACCTGCCTGTTTTCCTCCTTTTTATTACATTAGATTACTAAATCACAAGGATAAACAAAGTCGGCCTTGGTCAGATAACCCTCCTAGTAGGAGTGTTGAAGCCTCCAAGTATAACTTTTTATCTGGAGTCCGCCTAGGTCTAAGGTTGCCGGGGTTTGGGGAACTGGCTTTAATGTTAAATGGATTCAAATCAAATTTGGCAAATCAAGGACCTAATTTTAAAGCCACAGAAAGTTGGTTTTGGGTGATTAACTCTTCTGCTTTCTTCCAGCCTCATGAATGATTATAATGTTTTGCAAGTTGCTTTTTCAGCCACCTGAGTTCTGGTCTGGAGCTGGCGCCCAGGTCTCCAGGACTGGTATCCTGTTGGCCGGCTCTGGCTTCATATGTGCTTTTTTCTTATCCTAAGTTTATTTTTATTCCTTGCTTTTTGACATGAAGGTTACTTATTTGTCTTAATAGTCTACATCAAAATGATAGGGCCATTATAGAAACAACAAGGTGCCTCTGTGATGTGTTAATTTGGTAATATACAACTGTTGGGTTCTTTCTAGTAGATAGCGGTTGCTAAAACATTTGAGATGGATGAGGGTTAGGTACTCCCCTACAGCCTCACTACCAGATTATCGTGCGAGCCAGGCTCACACGTCTTGCACTAACATGTATCAGTAAGCAAGAATGTGATCGGTGGGCTTGATGAAAGTCTCTGTGTGCTTATAGATGAGGCAGCCACCCGCACCTTGCACATCGCAACACTATGTTCTAGAGTAGGCACTGGCGGACTATGGCCTGCCACCTGTTTTTGTAAATGAAGTTTTATTGGAACACAGGCATACTCATTTGCTTATGTGGTGTCTAGGGCTGCTTTCATGCCCCAGTGGCAGAATTGAATAGCTACAGAGAGGCAATATGGCCCACGAAGCCCAAAATATCTCCCATCTGGACCTTTACAAATAAAGTTTGCTGACCCCTTTTGTCTGTTACCCTTACCGTAGGCATGGGGCAACCAAAACTGCGAGTTCTTGACAAGTCTAAGGTGTTATCTTGAAAAGTACAGGTTACAGGCATCTAAACTGTTATGCTTGTTAATGTGATGGTATATTTAGAATATTGTCGTCAATTCAGATACCTTGAATGCCACTGATTGTCCCTGCGAGAGCCCCTGTGTATTTTCATGATACTGGCCAAACACTAATTTCACTATTGAAAAACCAATTTCTAACTTTCATTATGCTAATTTAAAGTCCCTAATGTTGATCAGAGATAACAGAAAAGCTTAGAAATTGCTTCAGGGTATTGTGGGCTTCCAGAGGAGCAGTTAGCTGATCAAAACTGGGTTGTGAATTATAGGATAACTGACCTAAACCAAACTATTTACAAACTATTTTAATTATGTTACCTAAATGTATACAAATATAAACCTAGGTCTAACTAAATATAAGCTAAGTAATAAGCTTATAATTCTCATATACACTAGTAACACTTAGACATTTACAGATTAAAAAACTATAATTCCAATAAATTAAAAATTAATGTTAATTTTTTATAACACCTGTATTGAGATACAATTCACATGCCATAAAATTCACCCCTTTTAAGTGTACAATTAAATGGTATTTAGTATATTTATAAGGTTGTGCAATGATCATCATTATCTAATTCCAAACATTCTTATCACCTCCAAAAGAAACCCCATACCTATTAGCATTACTTCCCTCCTCCTCCCAGCCACTGGTATCCGCTAACCTACTTTCTGTCTTTATGGATTTGCCTATCCTGGATATTTTGTGTAAAGGGAATCATACAATATGTGACCTTAGTGACTGGTTTCTTTCATAGCATAATGTTTTCAAGTTTCATCCATGTCGTAGCATTTCTCATTACTTTAATCAGTTTTATTGGCTGAGTAGTACTCTATTGTAGTGGATATAACATTTCATTTTTCCATTGTTGGTGGCCATTTGAGTTGTTTCTGTTTTTTGACTATCATGAATAGTGCTGCTATGAACATTCGTGTGCAAGTTTGTGTGTGGGCATCTGTTTTTAGTTCTGTTGGGTGCATACCTGGAAGTGTAATTCCTGGGTCATACAGTAATTCTATATTTAACTTTTTGAGAAACTGCCAAGTTGTTGTGCAAAGGGACTGCACCATCTTATATTCCCACCAGCAATGTATTAGGGTTGCAATTTTTCCACATCCTTGTCAACATTTGTTATTGTCTGTCTTTTTGATTATAGCTATGCTTGTTAAGTGTGAAGTGGTATCTCACTGAGGTTTTGATTTGAATTTCCTGATGGCTAAGGATGTTGAGCATATTTTCATGTGCCTGTTGGCCATTTGTGTATCTTTCTTGGAAAAATGTCTATTCAGATCCCTTGTCCATTTTTAAATTGGGTTATCTCTTTATTGTTGAGTTGTAATAGTTCTTTATTCTGTATATGTTCTATATGCAAGATATATAACTTGCAAATATTTTCTGCCATACCGTGGGTTGTCTTTTCACTTTCTTGATGGTATCTTTTTCAGCACAAAAGTTTTTAATTTTCATGGAGTCCAGTTTATCTATTTTTTGTTTTGTTGCTTGTGCTATTGGTGTTTTATCTAAGAAACTATTGCCCAATCAGAGATCATGAAGATATGCTTCTCTTTTCCTTTAAGAGTTTTATAGTTTTACCTCTTACAGTTAGGTCTGTGATTCATTTTAAATTAATTTTTGTATCTAGTATGAAGTAGATACTCACTTTCATTCTTTTGCATATGGATAACAAGTTGTCCCAGCACCATTTGTTGAAAAGACTGTGCTTTGTGCTTTGAATTATCTTGGCACCTTTGTTGAAAATTAATTGAACATAAGTATAAGGATTTATTTCTCGACTCTTAAATCTATTCCATTGATCTAAATGTCTGTCCTTATATCAGCTTCATACTGTCTTGATTACTGTTGCTTTGTAGTAAGTTTTGAATTTGGAAAGTTAGAACCCTCTAACTTTGTTCTTTTTCAAGATTGTATTGGCTATTCAGGGTTCCTTTCATTTCCAACATGTATTTTAAGATCAGCTTTTCAATTTTTGCAAAAAAAAAGCAGATGGGATTTTGATAGGGATTGTGTTGAATCTACAGATCAATTTGGAGAGTATTGCCATCTTAATATATTGTCTTCCAGTGCATAGACAAGGGATAGCTTTCCATTTATTTAGGCTTTCTTTAATTTCTTTTAACTGTGTTTTCTAGATTTCAATGTACAAGTCTTGTACTACTTTTGTTAAAATTTTTTCCTAAGTATTTTATTCTTTTTGACTCCATTGTAAATGATTCATTTCCTAATTTCATTTTCAGATGGTTAATTGCTAATGTATAGTAATACAATTGATTTTTATATATTGATCTTGTATTCTGCAACCTTGCTGAACACCTTTCTTTATTATTTGTTTATTTATTTTTTGGCAGATTCTTAGGATTGTCTGTATGCAAGATAATATTATTTGCTAATAGAGATAGTTTTAATTCTTCCTTTCCAGTCCAGAGGCCTTTTATTAATAGCTCTTTTTCTTGCCTAACCACCTTGGCTAGGACCTCTAGTAAAATGTTGAAAGGAAGTGAAGAGAGCAGGCATTCTTATTCCTGATCTTAGGGGAAAAGCATTCAGTCTTTTACCATTGAGTATAATTTTTGACTGTGGGGTTTTTCTAGATGTCGTTTACCAGGTTGAGGAAGTTCCCTTCTATTCCTAGGTTGTTGAGTGTTTTTATCATGAAAATGTGTTGGGTTTTGTCAATGATTTTTCTGTGTCAGTTGGGATAATCATATGTTTCTTTTTTTTATCCATTATTAATATTGTATATTACATTTATTTTTTTTAAATATGTTAAACCAACATTGTATTTCTGGGATAAATCCCACTTGGTCTTGGTTTATAATCATTTTTATCCTTTATGTTGGCAGAATTTACCACTTAAGACTTCTGGACCTAGGCTTATCTTTGTGGGAAGTTTTTTGATTACTAACTCAGTCTCTTTAGGTTTCTAAATTTCTTTGTGATTCAGTTACAGTAATTTGTATCTCACTATGAATTTGTTCATTTAATCTAGGTCATTGTTCAATTATTCATAGTGTTCACTTAAAATCCTTATTATTTCTGTGAGACCAATAGTGATGCTTCTTTTCTTTCCTGATTTTAGTAATTTGAGTCTTCCCTCTTTTTGTTCAATCTAGCTTGTAGTCTAGTTTGTAAATTTTGTTTATCTCTTGAAAGAACCAGTGTTTTGTTTGAGTGATTTTCTTTATGTTTTTCTATTCTCTATTTCATTTATTCCCACTCTAATCTTCTTTCCTTCTATTTGCATTGGGTTTAGTTTGCCCTTAGTTTTCTAGGTTCTTAAGGTGGAAAATCAGGTTATTGATTTGATATTTTTCTTCTTTTTTTAATATAAGTGATTATAGGTATAAATTTCTCTCCAAGCACTGCTTTAGCTGCATCCCATATGCTTGGTATGCTGTTATCATTTTCATTCATCTTAAAGTATTTTTTAATGACTTGTGATTTCTTTTTGATCCATTGATGATTTTGGAATATGTTGGCTAATTTCCATATATTTGTGAATTTTCCAAGTTTCCTTCTCTTTTTGGTTTCTAATTTCATTCCATTATGGTCACAGAACATACTTTCATAATATGGTTTCAGTTTCTTTTACGTTTATTGAGGCTTATTTTAAGACTTAACATATGGTCTATTCTTGAGAATGTTTCATTTGCTTTGAGAAGAATGTGTTTTGGGGTATTATGTAGATGTTTAAGTCTACTTAGTTGATAGTGATATTCAGGTCTGTTTTGTTTTCTGTTTTATTCTTTGTATATTGAAAGTGGGGAAATCTGTGTTAAAATCTCTAACTATTATTCTTGAATTATTTATTTCTCCCTTCAATCTTGGCAGATTTTCTTCATGTGCTTTGGAGTGCTGTTGTTAGGTGCATGTATGTTTATGATTGTTGTCATTATAAAATGCCCTTTGTCTCTAGTAACTATATTTGCCTTAAAGTCTATTTTGCCTATTACTTTAGCTGCTTATCTTTCTCTGAGTACTGTCTATGTAGTATATTGTTTTCTTTTCTTTTAGTTTCAATCTGTCTGTGTCTTTGAACTCTTGTAGATAACATATAGTTGTGTCAGATCTTTTATCTGTTCTAATTTCTGCTTTTTGATTAGAGTGTTTAATCTACTTACATTTAATATAATTACTAAAAAGTAGGCTGTACATCTGTTATTTTACTATTTGCTTTCTATATGTCTCATGGTTTTGGGTTTTTTTTTGTTGCTTTTTTTTTTTCGTTCCTCTGCTCCTCCATTACTGCCTTCTTTTGTATTAAATATTTTCTAGGGTGAGATTTTCATTCCCTTGTACTTTTATTAAATATTTTCCCTGGATATTTTGTTAATGCTTGCTTTGGGGATTACAACAAACAATTCATAAATTAACTTCAATAGTGTACCAAATCTTGGTTCCTATATAGCTCATTGCCTCCCTTTGTGCTATTATTGTCTCATATTTATACATTTTAAGCCCATCAGTACAGTTTTAGTCTTATTGAGGACTACTTATGTGTGATGAATCACTTTTATTTTGCTGCTTTCAAGATTCTTTTTTTTTTTTTTTTTGAGACAGAGTCTCACTCTGTCACCCTGGGTAGGGTGCAGTGGCGTCATCACAGCTCACTGCAACCTCAAACTCCTGGGCTCAAGCGATCCTCCTATCTCGGCCTTCCAGAGTGTTAGGATTACAGGTGTAAGCCACTGTGCCTGGCTGCTTTCAAGATTCTTAATCTTTGGCTTTTCTACAGTTTTACTGTGGTGTACCCAAGTATGAGTTTATCCTGCTGGGAATTCATTGAACTTACTGGATTTATTTATTTTTTATCAAATTTGGGGAGTTTTTGATCATTATTTCTTCAAATATTCTTTCTCTTCCTTTGTCATCTCATCAGTGACTCCTATAATGCATATGTTAGGACACCTGATGGTGTCCCCTAGGTCTTTTGGGCTCTGATTATTTTTCAAACTCTTCTTTTGCTCTTTTCATTGAACTGAGTCATCACAATTGACGTGTCTTAAAGCTTTTTTCTTCCACCAGTTCAGATCTGTTGTCCAAGCCCTCTGAATTTTTCTTTTGAGTTATTGTACTTTTCAACTGCAGTATTTCTATTGGTTTCTTTTAAAAAATAATTTCTATTTCCTTCTTGATATTCTCTATTTGATGAGATATTGTCCTCATGCTTTCCTATGATACTTTATACATGATTTCGTTTAGTTCTCTGAACATATTTATGATAGCTGATTTAAATATTTTGTTTACTAAGTCTAATATCTGAACTTTCTCAGGACACTTTCTATTGAGTGTTCTTTTTACTTATGTATGGGCCATACTTCACTGTTTTTTTGCTCGTCTTGTAATTTTTTTGTTAAAAATTGGACATTTTAAATGTTGTGGCAGCTCCTGACATCGAAATACCAACTTCTCGGGGTTTTCCTTGTTGCTGTTTGTTGTCATTGCTGGTTTTTTGTTCAGTGAGTTTCCTGTGCTATTGCTGTGAAGTTTGTATTCTTTATCATGTATAGCCACTGAAGTGTCTGGTAGTTTAGCTTAGTGGTCAGCTAATGACTTGGTAGAGATTTTCTTAAATGCTTTGAACCAATAAGTCTCTCAGCATTTGTTGATGGCCTCTGGGTATGTGCTGGCAGGCAACTTACAACTCTGCCCTAGCCTTCACTTCCTGCTCGTGCAGTCTCAAAATTAGCCAGAGGTAAGAGATTTGACCCCTTTCAATTACTTCCTGAGGGTACTCACAGCTCTTATCTGCTTAACCTTGTAGAGTCTCAGGAATATTTCAGAGCTTATCAAAGCCTCTAAGGACATCTTCTTCCCCAGTTTTTCCTTTTAAGCTGTTTAGTTAGCCTCTTGTTAGTCCCAACTGATAATACTGCCTCTGGCAGCTGCAATATTAAACATTTGGCAGTTGTCACTTACTGTTTTCCATAAATACCCTGGCTGGCTATAGGGCTGTTTATATAGTGAGCTGAGTGAGGTTATATAAAGATAAGACCTGAGAAGACAGCATTCCTGTAAGCTACCAGACAGGTCAGGCTTTTTGGGAGCTCTAAACCTGTTTTGTCTTCTCTAGTGGCTGCTAGGCTGCTATTTTTCACAGCTATTGTAAATGTGAGGCTGTGGGTTTCCAAGGCTACCACAGAGCTGGGGGAGTGGGGGAATGGGATTGGGGCAAATGAAAACATCACAAAGTTGGCTGTTTTTGCCAAGATTCAGCCATTGTTCCTGAATAAATGCTCCTTGGATTTTTGCAAACCTTTATTTAATTATCAGAATTCTGAAAAAGTTGATTTTGAGAATTTTTGTAATTGTTTTTCTTGCTTTTATGGATGAGTGGATTTCGAGATTTCTTTGCCATTCTAGAAGGGCTTCCAATTAATATTAACTTTGTAAACTTTGTTATGGACATTTTCCAACTTACACAAAAGAACAGTTAATACTGTTATGACCTCCCCATGTGCCCTCAGCTAGCTTCAGTATTACTTACCTACGTTTGCTAACCTCTCTTTAGCTATCTACCCACTACTTAATATTTTTTTTTCCCCTGGAATATCCCAGATGTCATATCTTAGCTGTGTATTTTTTATGTTTGTTGTAAATGACGCTGATGCTGATAATGATGTTTTGCTGAAACTTTGTTACTGCTCCAGAGGAGAATGCGGCAGCAAATGCTGTGGCTCAGGTGCTTCTGACCTGGTATCCCTGTGGTACTACCTGCCTTGGATACCTCAGTTCTTCCACCAGTTTTCTCTAGCTGGACTACTGTAAAACTTTTAGTTGAACAGCTCACTGCAATATCCTTTGCCCTTCATTTGATAAGAATGTGTCATTTATTTAGTTCCTTAATCCTCCATTTCTTTTCTTGACGTAATCTGAAATATAAATTGAAATTGAGGTTATTCAGATACGAATTAATTAATTTTTAGAGACAGGTCTAGTTGCCCTGGCTGGAGTGCAGTGGGTATGATTGTAGCTCACTGTGGCCTCAAACTCCTGGGTTCAAGCAATCCTGCTGCCTCAACCTCCTGAGTAGCTAGGACTACAGGTGCACACCACCATGTCTGGCTGATTTTTAAGTTTTTTTTGGAGATGGAGTCTCTAAACTCCTGGCCTCAAGCGATCCTCCTGCCTTGGTCTACTAAAGTGCTGGGATTACAGGTCTGAGCCACCACACCCAGCCCTTAATTTGTTTTTAATCATGAGAAATGAAAAAGAAAATTTAAAAAATCTTCTTATAAGTTTTTAGATCCCGTAAGATTGACATTTAAATAATTCCTAGTTTTTGATGAAGGTATATGTGCTAGTGGATGTATTAATTGGCTAACCTTTTAGGAGGGCCATTTCATGATGACTATTAAAAATTTTGACTTAGGAATTCTTCTAAGAAAGAATGCATCCTATAGAATACTGTTGTGAAGTTCCGAAAATGGTATATGGAAGTGTGTTCATTGAAGAATGCTTCTGGAAATAACCTAAAGGCCTGTCAATAGCTGTTAAATGGAAAGATGTTTAAATACACTATTAGTGATACAAATTTAAATTATAGAATAGTAAGATACACTGTTAATGGCTAAAAGTTAAGTTGCACAACAGTACATGATCCCATTTGTATGTGAAAAACTTGATTGCCTGTATCAATTTGGAATTGTGTTAGGCCACTGGTAACAGTAGAAATAAAAGTAGCTTATTTAAGATGGGAGTTTAGTTGTAGGCAGTCTAGGGCTGGTGTGTTGGTGTTCTGGTGTTATTAGAGACCCAGGCTTCTATCTTTCTGTTCTACAGTGCTAAGTAGTGATTTTTATTCTCCAGGTTACTTCATGCTCCAAGCTGTCCACACTAGTCTTTGAGTCCTTAGTGCAGTTAGGAAGAATAAGGAAAGACAGAAAGGCCAAAGGAGGACCTCTTCCAGCTAATTTAGGCCCTTTAAGCGGCCTTCCTAGAAATCCAGCATGAACACTGGTTCCCTTTGTTTCTGTGCATAAAGACCCATAGATCAGTGTGTATAACAGAACCATGGCCCCAAAGAATCCTAGTAGTAAGGCTATAAACAATTTGGTATTTTTAATCCCCAAATGGCCGTGACATATGCTATTTCTTTCCTAGATATGTCTTACATCTCCCTAGACTGATGGCTCCTAGAAGAAAGAAACCATGTCTTATTCCTTAATTGTCTTTTTGATCCCAGCATTGCATCTCATTGACTAGTACTTAGTCACATGACCACACATAGCTGCTGAAAAGGTAGAGAACCAGTCTGGGAGAACCTGACTGGGTGGTATGATGGATGTTGGGGGTGAGTGTAGCAGTGTCTGTCACTATATAAATATGCTGTGTGTGATGGCACAGAACGTTTCTGAAGGAATGCATGAGAGCTGTTAGCCAGTGGGCACTGCAGCAGGTAGAGTGGGATGTGGGACTGAGAATCAGAGCTGCACTTCTGCGTTTTACCTTCTACCCATCTAGCTCTTGGATGTTTTCCATGAGCACGTTTTACTTTTCTAATAATAGTGACACAAAACAAAACAAACTTACCAAAAACCTGTGGTTTATTAAAACAAGTGTCAAGGCCCTGTAGTGCATCTTACCATCAATAGTTTAATTGCTAATATTTTCCTTGGTGGCAGTAAAGTAATAACTCTTTAGGAATCCACTAGGAGTGAACCTGAATTGTTCAGGTTTAGGAATGATTCTCCCGTAAGGTAGTGGGTTGGATGCATTCTGAGATTTTTCTAATGACCCCAGTATTCTGTGAGTTTTGCATTTATGGGGTGAGACTGGCCTGTGAAATATATTCTCAATTCTCAGGGCTCCTAGCAGCAATCATTAAGTACTTTTAACTAATGATGGGCCCGGGTGTCACTGAGAAATTAATCCTTTTTAAGCTGTACTCACAGTTGGAAATCGTGAAAAAAATGTAAAGCATAAAAATGTGTATTTCATTGGTATTTGTGTATTTATATATTCATAAATATTTATATGTATGTAGAGTAACAAACTAATCATCTGACAAAGCTATAACATTTTATCGACTTAATGAGGGCTTTTGGAATTTATATGTAACAATTTTGCTGGGAACTGTTTTTTCATTCAAGTACTATGTTTGTATATTTTTAATAGATCTGTCATTTCCTATGGCCCCACGCTGAGTATAAGCTATTATTGTGGTTTTCAAGTTACCATTTTGGAAAGGCAGTCTTTTGTACCTCTCTAACTGGCTTCTTTAAAACAAACTATTTTTAATCATTTTGTTCAGTGGTAATTTGAATATATACACCTCTCAAATGAATCAAAAGTAACTTTTTCAGCTTGGTCCTCAGGTAGTGTTTGTGTGTCTCCCTGTGTCTTCCTTGATATGTGTGCAACATTTGCCTTCAATTCTTGGTCACGTTCTTTTAGAGCTGAAAGAAACCACGTAGAGCCTTTATAGCAGTTCTTACCCTTTTTTGAGTCAGAGACTTATTTGAGAATCTGATAGTATTAATAGGCATGGATCCTCCCTAGCAAAATGACTAAGTGCATATATGTAAACATTTTGTACATATATTTACAGGTTTTTAGATAATTTAAGTGGAAGTCTAGATGCACATAAGCTTCTCATTTTGTGCATGAATAAACCAAAGGCTAGAAGAGATTTTGTGATTTCCTTAGGTGGTAGAGCTAGCTCTTAACCTAGTGCTTTTATATACATTTTCAAGATTCCAGCTGTGGCTTAAAATCTCTAAAATGCAATGTGATGGTGGTCAATGTCATGTTGAATATTCTGCCAATGAATATATATTCTAACGAAAGACCTTATTCAATAAGAAGTATTCAGATTAAAAAACAGAATCAATGAAGATTCCCTGAAGTCTTGATGCAAATTAAAGCCTTATGACTGGAGTATCCTTTGCAATCTAAAAATAGGAGTCGGAAGGAGAAGAGAATGTGTTTTCTGTGCACAGTGTGTGGCTGATCCCATCCTCTGGTGGTTTGGGGGCTGTAGACTGCACCCTGCCTGTCTCTTTAGCCACATCACACAATCCTCCCCCTCCCACTCTGCTTAAGCCTTGGCAGCCTCAAACACTCTCCCCTCGTCCAAGTTCTCCCATCATGCCATTGTCCTTCCTCATCTAATGCCCGTGGAGTATCTAGGATCTATGGTGGATCAGGTTTCCAGGGTAAAGCAGCACAGTCCAAGCTGCCCAGTGATGGCAGACGCTGCAGAAATGTGAATTTGCAGTTGCATTCTCTATTTTGTGTTCGTAGTAGATTTGGAGGGGTCTAACTTTTCTGTTTTCTTTTTTGCTTGTTTTCAGTGGCTACAATCTGGCACAATTAATACTTTTCTCTTCTTCCTTGGCAGCATCTCTTGGGTGGCCAGCAGCAGCCTTCTGTCCAGCTCTGGGTCTCCTTTGGCCGGAAGCCCATGCGACCAGCCCAGTTTGTCACAAGACATCCTATTAATGTGAGTGGGGTCTGGGTGAGGCTAGGAGGAAGTGTTACTGTCCCCAAGAGGTCAGGGGAAGGGTGTTGTGGGGATGTCCTGCTGTGGGGATTTTATGGCGGCTCCCTGAAGTCACTTTCTAGAGAGAATGAGCCCTTATGCTTTGGGCATCTTGACCTGTTGTTCCTCACTTCACTGAAGCGGAGCTGAGCAGGAACCTTAATTTGCTTTAAGTGGAGCAGGACTGGCAGAGAGGTTGGAGCCAGAGTCAGTGGCCTAAGTGTGCCAGTTCTGAAGCAATGGGAAGTTTACATGCAATAGGAGCTTTTTATCACATACCTGCTGTATTGCTTGCAGATGGCTAGGTTCCTAAAATGGGTAAGATTTGGGTCTCATCTTTTAGTAACAGACAGTTTGGAGAGACCAAGAACAGAGCACAAGAAGCAGCCATATGTAGTCAAGTGCTTGAATACGCAGCATGTTAACGTGGAGAAATCAGCATGGGCTGGGTCATCGGAAGTGACCACAGGGGAGGGCTCCTTGGCAGGCCTTGGCATTGGCATTGGTGTGGTGCAAGGCTAGTACTTGGAGGGGATGTGGTGGAGAATGGTCTTGCCAGCTCTTTGCTAGTTTCTGTGGGTTCCACCTTCTTCTAGTCACCTTAGGGAAAAGAAAGGGAAATGAAATGCACACGAATCTATATCTATATTGAAAGGTCTCATGGGGGGAAAAGAAGGAGACATTATTAACTAAAAAGAGGTTTTTAGGTCATTTATGGAGTTCAGTGGCCCATGCTTACTTTGTGCCCCGTTTGCCAATAAGGACCCTGTGCGGGCTGCAGACCTGCCTCTGGCTCTCCAAAGGAGAAGTTGTCCAAGCTTCTTTGCCAAGATTAAGGAATTTCCCGTGGGTTGTTAGGCCCACTCTTATCACTGGGACGTTTGAAAGTCATTGCTTTCCTGGGTATAGAAAAAGCCCCACAGGGCATATTTGTTTTTGATTTATGTATCTTTGACTTTTGATTCCAAAGGAATATTACATCGCAGATGCCTCCGAGGACCAGGTGTTTGTGTGTGTCAGTCACAGTAACAACCGCACCAATTTATACATCTCAGAGGCAGAAGGGCTGAAATTCTCCCTGTCCCTGGAGAACGTGCTTTATTACAGCCCGGGAGGGGCTGGCAGTGACACCTTGGTGAGGTAAGGAGACTGGGTCCCTCCCCTGCCTTCTTAGACAACACAGCCAACTGCCTCTCCCTGGTTCAGTGGTTTTCGGCATTGGCTGCACATGTGGAACTCACGGGAGAGCTTTCAGAAACCACGATGCCTGGTTCACCTGCCCAGAAATCACAATGGAATTGGTTTGGGGTGTGATCCGGGCAGGAGGATTTTAAGAAGATCCCCAGGTGATTCGTACGTGCAGCCAAGGCTGCAAACCGCTGCTCTGAATGATATTTAGGGTCATAGCCACTCTGTCAGCCACTCCCTTGGGCTCCCTTTATTGGGTTATCTGGTTTTGTGGTCTCTGAGCCAGTGGGAAAGAGAACTTAGAAGACATCAGGTCAGCGAGAGCTGGCGCATGTGGCCACAGGGCTCTGCCTCCAAGTGGTTGAGGTTAATTGACATCATTACTCTTTTTTCTTTTTAAAGGTAATATTAATGGTGTCATTTTGTAGGAAAGGCACTGACGTCATTGATCCTTTTATCCATAAATCATATGCTTGGTGCTGTTTTGCGGTCCCAGCGATGGGCATTCTCTGAGCACCACGCCCATTGAGGGGCTGCAAAGGAGTTGGGGGTTTGGGAGGGATCCTTTTAAGATCCTTTCAGGGCCATTGATGCTCATTTGTCGCTTGACAAGCCAGCTTTTGTGACCTGTATGACTGGTTAGGGTCCCTCTCTGCTCTTGGAAAGAGTCTCCTGCATGAAGCTGGCTGGTCTGGGCTGGGGTCTGGCTCTCAGACCATGAGCACCAGGTCAGAGGGCATGCCCTGTGTCTGCTGTCTCTGCTCTCGGGGGCAGTTCGTTCCATTGCTGGTTTATTCAACAAGTCTGCTGCCCCTCTCTGCCAGACAGTGTTCTAGGTACAGCCATGAAATAATATATACAGCAATGAAAAATCAGAATGAAGTCCCTCTTCCATCCATGGAGCTTATATTCTAGTTGGGGAAGACAGAGTGTAAGCAAATATGTGATATGCCTGGTAACATGCTGAGAAGAAAAATAAAGCAAGGTGAGGGGTCAGGGGTTTGCAAGGGTGTTCTTTTCTATAGGCTGCTCCTGGAGTGAGGGATTTGAGCAGGTGCCTGAGTTACATGAGGGAGGGAGCCGGGCAGGCACCTGGGTGAGCAGCACTGTAGGCGGAGGGGACAGTAAGCACAGTGATGCTGAGGTGGGACTGACTGCCTTGGTGTATTGCAGGAGTAGAGAGGAGGCCAGGGGTGGTTCAAAGGGCTGAAGGAGGGAGAAAGAAGTGAGAGACAGAACCCAAGAGAGCAGGGTGGCTCAGAACCTACAGGGCTTTCAAGGGCATCTGAAGAACTTTTTTTTTCTTCTAAGTGAAATGGAAGGTTTTGATCGGATATCATCTGACTTAACCTGTTAATTTTTTTTCCATTTAAAAAACTGTAAATTGCATTATATAAAGAAAAGAACATAAAACAAAATGAGGGTGTTATAAATAATTTTAAGTAAATACCCGTGTGACTCATCTTTACAATTATCTTCAAGGCTGTGTGGAAATTTGACTCTTGTAGGCAGACCAAGGTGGGAACAGGAAGATTAGTTGTGAAAGTATTACAGAAATCCAGGCCAGTGGGGATGCATGCTGGCTGGACCCAGGGCAGTCGCAGTGGAGATGACAGAGATGGTCAGGTTCTAAATATATTTGGAAATGAGAGCCAGTGGGATCTGCCTAGGGATTGGACAAGGGGTCTGAGAGAAGGAGGAGCTGAGGGACCACTGCTGCTTGGCCTGAGCCGCTGCGTGATGGCTGCCCAGTGTGTCAGGGAGGGCTGGGCCAGCGGCAGGTGTGGGGCAGAGATCCCGCGTGCGGTTTTGGACTTATCAGGTAGGAGCTGCCTGTTAGCCATCCGAGCACCCAGCATTCTACCTGGTCTCCAATAGAGCTCTCCACTTCCTCTTTCCTCTCCTTTAGAGGTGCTGTTATCTTTCATTTCTTTTCTTCCCCCCAGCAGACTCGAAGATTATTTATTATTTAATGTGTTATACACCGTTCCTGCCATGATTCATTTTGATGCTCAGATTGTCCTAGTTTGGTCAGTGGCAGCTCCTACCTCCTTTTTTTTTTTTTTTTAAAATAATTTATTGAGGTGAAATTCACACACCATAAACTTAACCATTTTAAAGTGAGCAATTGAGTGGCATTTAGTGCATTCACGGTGTTGTACAACTATGATCTCTATCTAATTCCAAAACCTGTTCATCTCTAAAAAAGAAAACCCCCATACTGATGAAGCAGTTTATCCCCACTGTCCCCTCCTCCCATGCCCTGGCAGCCATCAGGCTCATTTCTGTCTCTGTGGATTTACCTTTTCTGGGTATTTCATATTTATGGAATCATATAATATGTGATTTTCTGTGTCTGGCTTCTTTCCCTTAGCATAATGTTTTCAAGGTTCATCTGTGTATAGCATATACCAGTACCTCATTCATTTTTATGGGTGGATAATATTCTCCTTTTTTGTAATTAAAATCATGAATCATCTCTCCAGCCTTTCACTGATGCTTTTTTGCTTTGTTACCTTTGAGAGCCTCTGGCTATGGGGTGGGTATGTCATAGCTGGCTAAAGATTTCCTTGTCTTCCTCGTTTGTTAGATAATCTGGATGAATATCTTATGACACGGCAGAGGAGGAGTCAGAAGCCAGAGAGAGGGGTTCTTCATAGTAGCTTCACTGATGTGGCCATCGGGCCACCTCACGCATACAGGTGGCCCTGAATGTAGTTACGAAGGTCCCCCGGCCTTGCCTGAGTGTACAGTCCAGTTAAGAAATTGAAAATAGATTTCACGTCAGGAGTCAGTGACCAGCATCCAACTCAGTTTTCTTATTCTCAGATTTATCTCAGGACTAGAGAGGTTCAGTTGTGCTCAGTTGAGTGACGTTTTGTCTTCTGCGTCTCCATCTCAGCCAGATGACATGGGATAAGGGTGAATGAGCAGGTTACATGGGTAAACTGGCTTAGAATAAACCTCTGAGGTATTTGAAATGAGGTATTCTTTGAACTAAACAGGAAAGTGTGATGCCCACAACCTGGTTCTAGTTTACTTAGGGCAATGGAGAAAGAACTGTTAATAGGGATGACCCTGGCATTGGTGGGGTGTGCGGGGTAGGAGTTTTATGGAAAGCAGTAGCAAGATATTGGCTGCTTGGGGGGAACTCATGCACTGATGAGATGTCAGGTCCCTGGGGGCACCTTAAGGAGGGGCACGGCCGGTTGGCGGGAGTGGCTACAGGGCATGGATTCTGTACTGAGTGTGGCCGAAGGGGACCTGGTGAGTGAGTCTTGGCCCAGGGCACTCTGGGAAGAAGGGGAGAAGCGAAGCTCTGGTGAGGGCCAGTGAGGATGACATGGAAGAAAACAGACTCTCAGAGAGAAGGTACTTAGGCAGGTCAAGAGCGGAAATGAAAGGATGGGCTGGGACTAAGGGCCGGGAGTGGGGAGCGGCGGGAAGGCTTCTGCTTGGGAAGTAAAAGATAAAACTCCCAGGACTATGGCTGGGGGGAAGGAACAGGGCTCGTCCAAATGAGAGAAACTCAGACCTCCCAGATATATGAAAGAAGCCCATAAACCTTGGGATGGCAGATTTCATGATGATAGAATCAAAAGAAGTAGAACAGAAGTAAACAGAACAGGAGGGTAATAGGCCTTCAGCCGGTTCCTAAGGAAGTGCCTGAAATCTAATTAAAACAGACCCGAGGACACCACGTCAGAGAGTTTGGTCTCAACTTCGGCATTTTATTTAGGATTTTGCTCAGTCTCTCAGTCATAAGTAGCCTTGTGGTGCTCCCCACTTTTTCCTTTTTCTGCCTCAAAGGTTGTCATTTGTGTCTTTCTGTTTGAGGTGGCAGAACAGTCATCCAGCTGGAGAGATTGTGTGGCAGATGACAGAAAAGCAGTTCCCTGCCTTAACGCTGTAGCCCTGTAGCTTAGAACCCTCCATATGAAGGGCACACACTTCCTGTCGAACCATGGTCACAGTTTCTCAAAGATCCATCCACATTTGCAATGTGTGTTCCGTTTTAGCACAAAACGACTTTCCAGTGAAATCACAGTATTTTAGCACAGTGGTTAAAGCCTGGGAGGTCCTTATTCTCTGCTTCACTGTTAACAGATATAAACTCAGGCTTTCTAGAACCATCCTTGTATGTGCTGTTTCTTTATGAAGGAACGACCAGTTCTGTTGGGCTTCTGTCTGATCAGGGCATTGGATAATTGGGTTGTAAGTACCTGGACAGCGGCTGTGGCTTAGCTGTCTTCCTACAGATTGGGTTAAAATTTAAGCCTCAGCATTGTTATTAGTGTCTTGCAATTCTGGCTTAATGTTTTCTGTTTGTCAAGGCTCACTGGAGGATTTGGGGTCAATTTCCATAGTGAGGAAATAGATGTGACTCTGACGGCAACTTTCGTACATTGTATTCATTATTCTAAACCCCCTGTTAGGAGTTGTTGATCAGATAAGCATCTTGGTCCTCAAAGTTAAAAAAAAAACCAAAACATCACTTTTTTAAAAAAGAACAGATTAGCTTTGAAAAGGAATGAAGTACTGGCACATGCTATAGCATGGATGAACCTTGAAAGCATTACGCTAAGTGAAAGTAACCATATAAGAGGGCCGCATATTATATGATTCCATTTATATGAAATACCGGACTAGGCAAATCCATAGAGTCAGAAAGCAGATCAGTGGTTGCCAGGGCCTGGGGAGGGAAGGAGAAATGGAGAGTGACAGACGAGGGTTGTGGGGTTTCTTTTTGGAATGATGAAAATATTTTGGAACTAAACAGTGATGATATTTGCACAACATTGCGAATGTACTTAATGCCACTAAATTGTATACGTTAAAATGGTTAAATTTTATGTTATATACAATAGCAAGCAAATATTATATTAAATATAATACAAAGCAAATAATTCATATTCGCAGCTGTTTATTTTCTTTTATCATAGGTATTTTGCAAATGAACCATTTGCTGACTTCCACCGAGTGGAAGGGTTACAAGGAGTCTACATTGCCACTCTGATTAACGGTTCTATGAATGAGGAGAACATGAGATCAGTCATCACCTTTGACAAAGGGGGAACCTGGGAATTTCTTCAGGCTCCAGCCTTCACAGGATATGGAGAGAAAATCAATTGTGAGGTATAGATGCTTTAATCTTGTTTTGCTTTTTAACACAAGGGAAAGAGCCCTGATCTGTGGTAGTTTCCTACATCAAGTATTTATCAGAGAAATGCAAGATCGCTATTCCATTCATATCACATGGAACAAACTTTGATCTGTAGTGCTACCCTTGCAGTTCCCAAACTCTGTGCCAAAGCACCACCACCACCACTTCCAGGCAGAAGGAACTCAGAAAAAAACAAGTAGTACTCATTTTTAGAGAAACTGAACGTATTAGTTAGACAATTACTTGGTCTTTTGGATTTTTGAATTTTGTTTGTCCGTGGTAAGCTGTGTGGATTCTCCTGTATGCTGTGTCTGTGGCTCTTGGGAAAATTCTTTTGGAGACTCTTGACCTAGAATTCACTTCTTGATTTTTCGTCTCTATTTGGTTGGCAATGAGTATTGATCTACCACATCAAATGTAATTTTGGCAAGAGGCAAGCTATAAATAGATACAGACAAATATTAATATCTAGGTGCCTCCTCTTCCCTCCGTAGTGTCCTCAGACCTCAGCAACTCAGCATGATCGTGGTGTGGTTGGGGCCAGCGGGGTGGGTATGTTTTTTGAGCATGCTGTGGGGGTCAGGCTTTAGTTGAATAGAATTAATGGTACCATTAAAATTCCACTTTTTATTTCCCTGACCAGTTTATTTATGAACTGTAGGACAGTTAATCAGCTTTTGGTTTCTACTTCTGAGTTTAGGTGGTGGAAGGAATGAATGTATAGGAAGCGTTGAGGCTGATTACCTGAGGATGCAGAATAGACTTGCTTGCAGGTGAAGAAACATGAGTCAGAAAGGGGTGTGGGCAAATAAGTATTTCTTTGAGACCCAACCTTATTTGCTCTAGTTTTCATTGGCCAAGCTAGCAAGAAGGATATTTGTTAGAGATCCTTTTGCGACAAAAATAAGTAGATCCAGCAAACTTTGCTACAGTTTTTACCTGACCATAAGCACACAGAGTTCCCCTGATTAGAACACTGGCCACATCTGAATAATATTGAACAATTACTTTCTGGCTAGGAGAACTGGGCATGACCATGTAGCAAAAGGCCTCTTCCTGATTGTTTGCAGGAGAACTATTAAAATCTGGGTATAAGTGATGGAGGCCAGACTGAATGAGTTGAAGCCTTGCCCTGCACACCTGCACCTTTGCACAAATGCAGAATACTTTAAAAAATTATTGTTAATCCTTTGGTGTTTGTATCTCATATGTTATACATCTGGGGGCTTGTCAGTGAGACTTATTTTTTTACTTCTGATTCTTGGTGTTTCTTCTGACAGAATTACTGGAATCATATTTCAAACACATCTCTGCTGACTTAGAAAGTATCACAAAATCATTTCATTTCTCTTTAGTTCTGAGTCACTTAGGAGGTTCTCTGGGTGATGTGGCTAGATGCTACCTTTCCCATCTAGTTGAGTTGACACTGATTTCTAATTATTATTCCCGGAGAATCTCAGAAGGCTTCTTAAAGGCATTATTGTTCTCTTTCCTTCAGTGAGAGACATTTATGTGGGTTCGGATGATCCTGTCTGTCTGGGGGAGGGTGGAGACAGCCAGGCTGGGAGTCTGCTCTGCTCTGGGCTAGGCCTTCCCTCTCTGTGTCCAGCCTGAACACAGGCTGAGGGTTCACGGGGAGATCTAGGCATTGCATCCTGGGCTGACACCACCTGGACCTTTTGTTCCATAGCTTTCCCAGGGCTGTTCCCTGCATCTGGCCCAGCGCCTTAGTCAGCTGCTCAACCTGCAGCTTCGGAGAATGCCCATCCTCTCCAAGGAGTCGGCTCCAGGCCTCATCATTGCCACCGGTAAGTGTGCTTTGCCTGACCTCACAGGGGGTTCAGTTGTCCAGTGACACGCAGCCAAATACAGAGTGATCACCCACATCTCTAATAGTGACCGCTCTCTGGTTTTCAGGTGTTCTTAGTTACTAGAAACTACTTAGCATTTCTGGTTGGGCAAGGTGATTATCTGACATTGTTGAAATTAAAAATAATTCTTCCTCTTGCATTTTAGGCTCAGTGGGAAAGAATTTGGCCAGCAAGACAAACGTGTACATCTCTAGCAGTGCTGGAGCCAGGTGGCGAGAGGTCAGCCCCCAAACCCCTCCCCCTGACCCTGGTTCTTGTTTGTGTGACAACAGGGACTGTGCCTCTACATTGCAGGGACACAGATGGCCCATGGCCGAGGCCAAGAATGCCACATATGACTATAATGTAAAGGGAGGTACCTGAAACCACTTATGAATTGCACTGATTTGTAGTTACAGTTACTTTAAATACAAAATAGAGCCTTTAAAAAACTGAATTTTACTTATTGTACCAAGATTATGAGTGCCATGAGGGCAAAGATAATGTCTGTTTTACTCACTTCTTTATCCATAGGACCTAAGTGTGGGTGCTCAGTAAATATTTGTTGAATATATCAACAAATTACAATGTAGTGGTACCAGGTCTGAAACTGGCTATTTTTATTATTATTTTTTGTTCATTAGTGAGGTTGAAATCAAGCCTGTCCTGGGCTATGCTGTATGGGTACTTTCATCTCATTCTGTGCTATGGAAATAGACTCTGTTTTTGCCTTACGGTTGTGTAACTAATTTGGGTCCTTAGGCATTCATTATCTCAATTCTGAAGGTGAGGCTAGTTCTTTGGCCCCAAAATGCTAATTCAGCTTCGGCTTTAGACATTAGAGAATTTCCAAAAAAATTGTTTTTCACCAGCCTCTCGTGATTTATTAAGGCCAAGGGACATGTATCTGGTCTCATTCTGTAGGGGTTGCTTTTGGTGGTGACCGTGTGTATGCCAGGAGCCACCAGGGTAAAACTTAACAGATCACTTGACAGGAATTTACTGAGGACCACTAGCCGGCTGAGCACCATGCCAGGAGTAATGTCAAGTTCTCAGAAGAGCTAGCAGACCCAGTTCCCATCCTCGTGGTGCTTCTTAGTGGGAGAGCAGTATGCACATTTCCATATTTAAATATGTAATGTGTAAAGCAGTAATAATATCCAGCATCGCTTTGGCTGTTTGCAGTTTACAGGGGCCTGTCACTTACCTTATCTCATTTGTGGCAGGGCATACATACCCTCCCTCCAGCTGAGAGAGATGCTGTGTACAGATGGTAGAGAACATAAGTACATATTCAGCTAAAAGAGGTGTTTGAGGCCAGAGTAGTCCAAAAGCGTGAACAGTTTGGAATTGGAATTCTCAGGTCATGCTTGTCTTGCTCCCTTGGGAAAGATTAAGCAGCTGCTTTCCCCTTCCTTGGAGCTGGACGCTCCTTTTGAAATTGGGTGTTCTGTCTTGTGCAGATCAGCCTGTGGTTTATTTGTACCCTCTGCTGTTGGTGTAATCTGGGATTTGAACATCTGCAAGTGATTTCCTTCTGGGTAGAAGCAGTGTCTTGTTCTTCCCGCAGTGAAGTGGTATCATCTGGCGATTGCCGGGGCAGCTGTCGGTGCCTCCCCCAGGCATGCTTAATGCCTGCCAAGAAGCAGCCAGTGCACAAGAGACCTTATTTTGGGAAAAGCAGAGAACTAACTGGGGGATGAAAAGATTGAGACTGTGTGAGTGGGCATCTGAGCCCTCGCGGGAGCCTTCATTTTAGAGGGACAGTCTAGGTTGCGTGAGGGGACAAGTGGTGGCAGAGGAGGAGGATGCAGTGGACAGAATGCTGCTTGGAGCGCTGATGACCATAATGCTAGTTCTCCTTTAATCCCTAATTAGTCGTGCAAATTCTCTGCTCCTCAGAATTTCTTTTTTGTGCTTTTTTCTTTAACAACTTTATTGAAGCAGCTGTTAAGTACAGTAAACTGCACATGTTTAAAGTGTGCAATTTGATCAGAATTGGTCACTATCCCACAAGTAAGGTAACAGACATTTCCATCACCTTCCGTAAAGTATCTTTGTGACCCCTAGTAACTCATCCCTCCCTCCGCTC
Source organism: Lemur catta (assembly GCF_020740605.2). Lineage (NCBI taxonomy): Eukaryota > Metazoa > Chordata > Mammalia > Primates > Lemuridae > Lemur > Lemur catta. The sequence goes on along the minus strand of NC_059134.1, from coordinate 19,140,624 downwards.
TCGTCCCCGTCTACTTCTGTCACTGTAGGTTATTAGTTGGCATTTTCTAGAATTCTAATAAATGGACTCATGGTGATTTTGAGGCCCATCTGTATTGTTTCATGTATCAATAGTTCGTTCCTTTTTTTTTTTTTTTTTTTGCTGCTTAGTATCCTGTCGTAGTTGTTTATCCATTCATCTGATGATGGACATTCCCATTTGTGCTGATGGCAGATGTAGCTGTTATGAACATTCATGCACATGTTTTTATGTGCGCATATTTTTTTCATTTCTCTGGAGTAAGTAACCTAGGAATGGAATGGCTGGGGTAGCGTGGTGGGTATATATTTAACTTTTTAAAGAACTGCCGAATTGTTTGCCATTTTACGTTTCCACCAAGCAGCAGGTGAGAATTCTGATTGCTCTACATCTTTCCCAATACTTTGTATGGTCAGTCTTTTTAATTTTAGATATTTTAATAAGTGTGTAGTGATACCTCATTGTGGTTTTAGTTGGCATTTCCGTGACTACTAATGACGTTGAGCTTCTTTTCATGTGCTCAGTGGCCATTTCAAAATCTTTTGTGATGTGTCTGTCCAAATATTTTGCCTATTAAAAAAATCGGGTTATCTTTGAGTTGTAAGATTTTTTTAATATATTCTGGATTTAGGTCTTTTGTATGATGAATGTGTTGTAAACATTTTTTGCTAATGTGTGCCTGGCTTTTTTGTTAATGGTGTCTTTTGAAGAACAAATGTTTAAATTTTGGTGAAGTCAATTGATCAGTTTTCTTTTTCTGTTTTGTGCCTTTTGTGTCCTATCTAAGAAACCTTTGCCTCTCCCAAGGTGGCAGAGATTTTCCTCTATGTATTCTTTTATAGGTTTTATAGTTTTAAGCTTCATGTTTAGGTTTATGATCTACTTAGAGTTAATTTTTATATATGATAAGGGAAGAGTTGATATTCATTTTTTCCATATAGAGATCCAGTTGATCCAGCACCACTTATCAAAAATACTCTTTACCCCATTGAATTGCTTTGGTACTTGTTTGAAAATCAAATCGTCCTATATGGGCCAATTTCAGGACTATTGGTTCTATTTCAGGACTTTCTGTTCTGTTCTGTTGATCTATCTTTTCACCAATACCAAATTGTCTTCATTTCCAAAGCCTTATAGTAAATGTTGAATTCAAGTAGGGTAAGTCCTCCAACTTTGTTCATTTTAAAAATTGCTTTGATTATCCTAGGTCCTTTGCATTTCTATATACATTTTAGAATCAGCTTGTTAATTTCTACAAAACCTGGGATTTTGATTGTGATTGTATTGAATTTATAGATCAATTTGGGAGAGAATTGACAACACAATTATATTTTCTGATGTATCAATGTAGTATATTCTCCATTTCTTCTTTAATTTCTCTTAGTATTTGTAGTTTCCAATGTGGAGGTCCTGCATATCTTTTATTAGCTTTATTCCTAGGTAGTTTTAATTTTTTTGGTATTATTGTAAATGGAACTTAGTTCATTTTCCCAATTTTTGCTCTAGCATATAAGAATACAATTGATTTTTGTATATTAACTGTGTATTGTCTGAGTAATGCTAAAAAAGTAATTTATTATTTGTAGCAGTCATTTTGTAGATTCTACATAAGCAATCATACCATTTGCAAAAAGAGATAGTTGTAGTTCTTCCTTTCTGATCTTTATGACTTTTCTCTTTCTCTTATCCGTCCTTTCTTCTTTTTTCTCTTCTTCCCCCCTCCTTCCTTTCTTCCATTTTCTCCCCTCGTATTATTACAAAGACTGGGACCTCCATGTATATAGTGTTGAAGAGAAGTAGTGAAAGTGGCCATCCTTGCCTTGTTCTCTCTCTCAGAGGGAAACAGCCTTTCACCATTAGATATAGTGTTTGCAGTAGATTCCCATACATGTACTTTATCAATGTGGGAAATATCCCTGTTATTCCTAGCTTGTCGACAATTTCTGCTCGTGGTTGGATATTGAATTTTGTCAAATGCCATTTTAAAATCTATTAAAATAATGTGGATTTGCTTAATTTTTCTGTTAATATATTACATTAATTGATTATTTTTTTCCCATTAATCGATTTTTGAATGTTACACCAATCTTGAATTACTTGGATAAACTCTACTTGGACATGATGCATTAATTTTTTAATATACAGCTAGGCTTTATTTACTAATATTTTGTTAAGGATTCTTGCATTATTTGTGAGAGAGATTAGTCTGCAATTTTCTTTTTTGGTAATGTCTTTGTTAAGTTTTAGTATTAGGGTTTGGCTGCTATCATAAAACAAGCTGAGTAGTGATCCCTCTTCCTTTATTGTCTGACAAAGTTTGTATAAATTTGATGGTATTTTTTTCTTGGATAATTCATTAGTGAAACTATCCAGGCCTGGAGTTGCCTTTTCGTGAATATTTTTGATAGGAAATTTAATTTCTCTGGTTGATATAGGGCTATTCACGTTTTCTTTTGTATCAATTTTGGTGACTTGTATATTTCAAGAAATTTGTCCGTTTATCTAAGTTGTTGCATTTGTTGGCTTGTGTTATTCATTATATTTTGTTGTTATCTTTTTAATATTTGTAGGACCTTAGGTGATAATGCACAAATCATCAGTATCAGGAATTACATTTTCTCTATTTTCCCTAGTTTATGTTTGTCAATATTTTCGATCTTTTCAAAGGACTTGCTTTGGCTCTGTTAATTTGCTCTATTTTCTGTTTTGTTGATTTCTTCTCATATTTTTTTCCCTTATATATTTTGCTCTGCTTTTTGTACCTTTTTAAGGTGTATAGCCTTAGGTCATTGATTTTAGACCTTCTTTTCTAATGTAAGCATTTAAAGCTGTAAGTTTTCCTCTAAATACTGCTTTAGTTATATGCCACATATTTATCTATGTTTTATTTTAATTGTCTTTAAGTTTAGAATATTTTTAAATGTCCCCTTTTAAAATTGAGATATAATTCACATACTATAAAATTTATCATTATAAAGTATACAGTTCAAGAGTTTTTAGTATAGTCACAAGGGCATGCAACCATCACCGCTATCTAATTCCAGAACATTTTCACCATCCCATAACATCTCTTTTGATTTTTGTCTTTGACTGATAAGTTATTTAGAAAAGTATTATTTAATTTTCAGGTATTTGGGAACTTCATAAATATCTTATTATTATTGATATCTAATTTAATTTCCTATAGTCAGAGAACATACTTTGTGTGATTTCAGTCCTTTGAAATTTGTAGGACTAGTTTTGTAATCCAGCATATGGTCTATACTGGTGAATATATCATGTGCACTGGAAAGGAATGTGTATTCTGCATTTGTTGTAGTGTTTTATAGATATTATTTATATGAAGGTGGTTGATAATGTTCAGATCTTCTATTTTTATACTGGTTTTTTTTTTCCTTTGGTTTACTTTTGGTATAGTTCTCTAAATTGCTATAAGAGGCAGGGTAAGATTTCTTACTATGATTGTGGAATTATTTATTTCTCCTTTAAATTTTGTCAATTTCTGCTTTATTTTTCTATATATTTTGAGTCTCTGTTATTAAGTATATTTAAATTTATTATTATCTTTTCTGATGAACTCTTCCTTTTATTGTTATGAAATATCCCTCTTTATTTATGGTAATACTCTGTTTTGAAGTCTATTTTATCTGATATTGAAATAATCACTCTTCCCTTATGTTTACTGTTTGGATAGTGGATCCTTATCATCCATTTACTTTCTACCTATCTGTGTCATTATATCTAAAGTGTTATATAAGTATTATATTATACATTATATTACATTACAGTCAACATATAGTAGGGCTTTGCTTTTTTTTTTCATTCTACCAAGTTCTGCTTTTTAACTGAAAAGCTTAAGCCATTAGCATTTAATAGAATTATTGATATGGTTGGATTTAGATCTAATATTTTATTATTTATTTATTTATTATCCCCTCTGTTTATTATTCCTCTGTTTCTCATTTCCTATCTTCTCTTGTATTAGATATTTTTAGTATTCTGTTTTTATTTATTTTGAAAATTATATTTCTTTGTATTTTTAATGGCTTCTCTAAGGATTACAATATACATATCTAATATTTTATAGCCTTTTTTGAGTTAATATTGCACTTAACAAAATTTAGAAGGCTTGTAACCATATATAAGTCCTTTTTCTGCTCTGCTACTTTTATGTTATTGTTATATGTATCATCAGCATATATTGAAACACCTACAAATAATGTTTGTTTTGCTTTACATCATCATATGAATTTTAAAGAACTTAAGAGGAAAAAGTATTTCATATTTACCCAGATATTTAGCATTTCTCTAGCTTTTTCTTCATTCCTGAAGATCTCATGGGAAATTTCCATACAGCCTAAAAAATTCCTTTAGCATTTCTTTAGAGGAGGTCTACTGGCTATGAATTCTCTTGATTTTCCTTCATTTGCAAAATGTCTCTTTTACCTTCATTCTTGGTGATGTATGTTTGTTGGATATAGAATTGTGGGTGGACAATAATTTTCTTCCAATACTTTAAAGATGTCCTACTGTCTTCTTGCCAGTCTTCTGATGAGAAACCTGTTGTCATTTCAGCTATCATTCTCCTGTGTGTAACATGTCATTTTCTCTAGATGCTTTCAAGATTTTTTTCCTTTTCTTTCATTTTAAGCAGTTTTATTATGTGTCTAGGAGGCATTTTCTTTGAGTATATCCTGTTTGGGTTGCTGATTTTGAATCTATAGATTTATGTCTTTTACCAAATTTGTGAAATCTTCAGCCATTATTTCTTCAGATATTTTTTCCTGCCTCAATGCCTTTATCCTATTCTTCTCAGACTTTAGTTACACATTGGAGCTGTTATTATTCCACAGGTCCTTGGAGATATTTTTTCAAAAATCTTTTTTCAAAAATCTTTTTTCTTGTATGCTATTTTAAAAAAATTTTTCTTATTGAGGTAAAATATGTATAATTTACCATCTTTATTATTTTTAAATTTACAGATCAGTGGTAATACATTTATGTTCTTTTTTTTCCCTTCTTCTCTCCCTCCCACTGCCTTTCCCTGGACTGTGGTAGCCACCAATCTAATATCTATTTTCATGAGATTTTGCTATTTTTTTTTTATCTCCCATATATGAATGAGAATATGCAATATTTGTCTTTCTGCACTTGGCTTATTTCACTTAACATAAATAGCCTCTAGTTCCATCTATGTTGCTGCAAATGACAGGATTTCGCTTTTTTATGGCTGAATAGTATTCTATTGTGTATATATACCACATTTTCTTTATCTGTTCATCTGTTGATGGACACTTAGGTTGATTCCGTATTTTGGCTATTGTGTCTAGTGCTGCAACAAACATGGGAGTACAGACATCTCTTTGATACATTGAGTTCCTTTCTTTTGGATATATGGCCAGTAGTTCAATTGCTGGAATCATATGGAAGTTCTATTTTTAGTTTTTTTAAGGAACTTCCATACTGTTCTCCATAGTGTCTGTATTAATTTATATTACTGCCAACAGTATATGAGGGTTCCCCTTTCTCCACATCCTCACCAGTATCTGCTAATTGCCTTTCATTTTGATACAAACCATTTTAACTGGGGAGAGATGATATTGCATTGTGGTTTTGGTTTGCATTTCTCTGAAGGTTAGTGATGCTGAACATTTTTCATGTATCAGTTTGCCATTGTATGTCTTCTTTTGAGAAATGTCTGATCTTTTGCCTATTTTCTAATCGGGTTATTTATGTTTTTGCTATTGAGTTGTTTGAGCTCCTTATATATTCTGGTTATTTATTAATCCCTTGACAGATGAATAGTTTGCAGATATTTTCTCCTATTCTTTAGGTTGTCTGTTTAGTTTGTTGATTTCTCCTTTGCTGTGCAGAACCTTTTTAGCTTGATGTAATCACATTTGTCTGTTTTTGCTTTGTTTGCCTGTGCTTTTGAAATCTTTGCCAACGCTGATGTCCTGGAGCATTTCCCCAATGTTTTTTTCCTATTAATTTCGTATTGTCAGGTCTTAGATTCAAGTCTTTAATCCATTTTTATTTGATTTTTGTGTATGGTCAGTGATAGTGGTCTAGTTTCATTCTTCTGCATATAGCTATCCAGTTTTCCCAGCACCATTTTTGGAAAAGGCTGTCCTTTCCCCATTGCAAATTCTTGGTGCCTTTGTCAAAGATGAATTAGTTGTAAATGTGTGCATTTATATCTGGGTTCTCTGTTCTGTTCCATTGGTCCATGGATCTTTTTTTTTTTTTTTTTTTTTGAGACAGAGTCTCACTCTATTGCCTGGCTAGAGTGAGTGCCGTGGCGTCAGCCTAGCTCACAGCAACCTCAAACTCCTGGGCTTAAGCGATCCTACTGCCTCAGCCTCCCGAGTAGCTGGGACTACAGGCATGCGCCACCATGCCCGGCTAATTTTTTCTATATATATTTTTTAGTTGGTCAGATAATTTCTTTCTATTTTTAGTAGAGACAGGTTCTCGCTCTTGCTGAGGCTGGTCTCGAACTCCTGACCTCGAGCGATCCACCTGCCTCGGCCTCCCAGAGTGCTAGGATTAAAGGTGTGAGCCACCGCGTCTGACCTATGGATCTATTTTTATGCCAGTACCATGCTGTTTTGGTTATGGTAGCTTTGGAATAAATTTTGAAGTTGGGTTGTGTGATGCCTCCAGCTTTGTTCCTTTTGCAAAGGATTGCTTTGTCTATTGGGGGTCTTTTGTGGTTCCATATAAATTCTAGGATTTTTTTCCCTGTTTCCATGAAGAATGTTACTGGAATTTTGATAGAGATTGCATTGACTCTATAAATTGCTTGGGTAGTATTGTCATTTTAACAATATTAATCCTTCTAATCCATGAGCCTAGAATATCTTTCCATTTTTTTGTGTCCTCTTCTATTTTTTTCATCAGAGTTTTATAGTTTCCCTTGTATAGACCTTTCCTTTCTTTGTTTAGATTGATCCCTAGGTATTACATTTTTTATAAGTATTATAAATGGGATTTCTTTTTGAGATTACTTGTTGTTCGTGTATGGAAATGCTACTGATTTTTGTATGTTGATTTTGCGTCCTGCAACTTTACTGAATTCTTTTATCAGTTTGAACAGTTTTTTGGTGCAGTCTGGGTTTTTCTAGGTATAAGGTCATGTTGTCTGCACACAGGTGAATTTGACTTCTTCCTTCCCAATTTGGATGCCATTTATTTCTTTCTGTTGCCTAATTGCTCTGTCATGGCTTTCAGTATTATGTTGAATAATAGTAGTGAAAATGGGCATCCTTGTCTTGTTTCAATTTTTGGAGGAAAGGCCTTTAGTTTTCCCCCATTCAGTATGATGTTAGCTGTGTGTTTGATGGCCTTTATTATTTTCAAGTCTGTTCCTTCTATATCCATTTTAATGAGAGTTTTTATCATAAAGGGATGTTGTATTTATCAAATACTTTTTCAGCAGCTATTGAAGTAATCATATAGTTTTTGTTCTTGTTGATGTGGTGTGATAATTGATGATGAATTATCAATTATGATTAACATACACAATCATGGTAATTGATTTGCATATGTTGAACCATCCTTGCATCCTTGGAATGAATCCCACTTGATCATGGTGAACGATCTTTTTAATATGTTGTTACATTTGGTTTGCCAGTATTTTGTTGAGGATTTTTGCATCTATGTTCATCAGTGATATTGGCCTATAGTTTTCTTTTTTTGTTGTATCCTTGTCTGGGCAATGCTGGCCTCATAGAATGAGATTGGAAGTTTCCCTCCTCATCAGTTTTTTTGAAAAGTTTGAGCAGGATTGGTATCAGTTCTTTAAATATTTGGTAGAATTCAGAATCCATCAGGTCCTGGGATTTTCTTTGATGGGAGATTTTTTCATTACAGCTTTGATATTATTACTTGTTCCTGGTTTGTTAAGGTTTTCTGTTTCTTCATGGTTCTTGGTAGGTTGTATGTGTCCAGAAATTTATCCATTTCTTCTAGGTTTTCCAATCTGTTGGCATATAGTTCATATAGTCCCTAATGATGCTTTGTATTTCTGAGATCTCAGTTATTAGGTCTCGTTTTCATTTCTGATTTTATGTATTTGGGTCTTTTCTCTTTAGTTAGTCTAGCTAAAGGTTTGTCAATTTTGTTTATTTTCAAAAAACCCAACTTTTCATTTCATTGATCTTCTGTACTTTTTTGTCTCTATTTCATTTATTTCTGTTCTGATCTTTATTATTTCTTTTCTTCTATGAATTTTGGGTTTGGTTTGTTCTTGCTTTTCTAGTTCCTTGAGATGCATCATTAGGTTGTTAATTTGGAGTCTCTCTATTTTTTTGATATAGGTGTTTATTGCTGTAAACTTCCATCTTAGTACTCCTTTTGCCATATCCCCTAGATTTTGGTATGTTGTGTTTCCATTTTCATTTGTTTTGAGAAATTTTTAAATTTCTTCTTTAATGTCTTCATTGACCGATTGGTCATTCAGGAACATATTGTTTAATTTCCATGTGTTTGTATATTTTTCAAGGTTCTTCTTGTTATTGATACCTAGTTTTATTCCATTGTGGTCAGAGAAGACACTTGATAGGATTTCTGTTTTTCAGAATTTGTACGGATTTGTTTTGTGGTCTAAGATATGGTCTATTCTGGAAAATGTTCCATGATCAAAAGAATGTGTTTTCTATATTGGTTAGGTGAAATGTTCTGTAAAATGTCAGTTAGGCTTGTTAGATCTAGTATGTAGTTTAAGTGTGCTGTTTCTTTCTTTGTTTTTTTGTTTGTTTGTTTGTTTGTTTAGAGACAAGGTCTTCCTGTATTGCCCAGGCTGGAGTGTAGTGCCGTGATCATAGCTCCCTGTAACCTTGAAGTCGTGGGCTTAAGCAATCCTCCTGCCTCAGCCTATTGAGTAGCTGAGACTACAGGCTTGCACAACCATGCCTGGCTTTTTAAAATTATTTTTTGTAGAGACAGGTTCTTGCTATGTTGCACAGGCTGGTCTTGAGCTCTTGGCCTCAAGTGATCCTCCCACCTCGCTCTCCCAAAGTGCTAAGATTATAGGTGTGAGTTCACCTTGCCTAGCTACACTATTTTCTGCCTGGATTATCTGTCCATCATTAGAGTCGGGTGTTAAAATCCCCTCCTATTATTGTATTACAGTCTATCTCTTCCTTTAGGTCTATTAATGCTTGCTTTATAGATCTGGAAGCTCTGGTGTTGGGTACACACATATTTGTAGTTATATCCTCTTGCTGAATTGACTCCTTTATCATTATATAATAACCCTTCTTGTCTTTTTTTAATAGTCTTTGCTTTGTAGTCTCTTTTCTCTGACATAAGTATAGCTACTTCTGTTCTTTTTGGTTTCCAATTGCATGGAATATCTTTTTCCACCCCTTCACTTTTAGTCTGTATGTGTCTTTATAGGTGAAGTGGGTTTCTTGAAGGCAGCTTATAATTGTTTCTTTATCCCTTCAGCTCCTCTATGCCTTTTAATTGGAGAATTGAGACCATTTACATTCAGTGTTATTGATAAATAAGGACTTACTAATACCATTTTGTTGCTTGTTTTCTGGTTGTTTTGAGATTCCCCTTTCTTCCTTTCTTGCTGTCTTCATTTGTACTTAACTGATATTCTCTGGTAGTTTGTTTAAATCTGCTGCTTTTTATTTCTAGAGAATCTATTATAGATTTTTGTGCTGTGATTACCACAAGGCTTACAAAAACATTTGACAGACATAACAAGTTATCTTAAAGAGATGAGAACTTATCTTAGGACACAAATAAAAGAATATAAAAAAATAAAAAAAGACTTACAAAAAAATTCTACACTTTAACTCCATTCCCCTAATATATTAACTCTTAGTTGTCTCAATTTACATATTTTTAAATGGTTTGTCTCTTAACAGGTTGTAGTAGCTATTATGGTTTTTGATAGATTTGTCTTTTGGACTTTGTACTAGAGTTACAGGTAGATTGAAACCACAAATATGATAAAAGAGTATTCTGAGTTTGTCCACGTACTTAATCCACCAGCGGATTTTACACCTTGAGACATTTTTTTTTTTTTTTTTTTGCATGTTAGTATTTTTTTTCTTTCAGTTTGAAGAACTTTCTTTAGCATTTCTTGAAAGATGGGTCTGGTGATGAATTCTCTCAGCCTTACTTGTCTGTGAAAGACTTTATCTCTCCTTCAAATTTGAATGACAGTTTTACTGGTACAGTATTCTTGGGTTACAGTTTGTTTTTTCTTTGAGTATTTTGAGAATGTCTTCCTCTGCCTTCTGGACTGTAGAGAAGTCTGTTGTCAGATGAACTGGAGCCCCTTTACCTGTTATTTGCTTCTTATCTCTCATTACTTTTAGATCTTCTCTTTGTCCTTGACCTTTGACAGTTTGATTATTAAATACCTTGGGGTAGTCTTATTTGGGTTGAATCTTCCTGGTGTTCCAAGATCTTCCTATACCTAGATATTTATATATTTCTCGAGTTTTGGAAAGTTTTTTGTTATTGTTTCTTTGAATTAGCTATTATATCTCCCCCTTGCTCTTGCTTAGCTCTCTCTTGAACACCAACAATTCTTAGGTTTGGTCTTCTGAGGTAATTTTCTATATCTTGTAGTGGTATTTATTCTTTTTCATTCTTTTTTCTCCTCTGTGTATCTTCAGGCTCACTGATTCTTTCCTCTACTTGGTTCATTCTGTTGTTGAGAGCCTCTAAAAATTTTCTCAGTTTAGCAAATATACTTCTCAGTTCCACGATTTCTGTTTGATTTTTTTTTTTATTATTTCAATCTCTTTGTCAAATTTTTCTGATGAATTTGTGAATTGCTTTTCTGTGTTATCTTGGAGATCACTGAGTTTTCTAAAACTACTATTTTGAATTTTTGGTTAGACAGCTCACAAATTGCCATCTCGTTAGGGTCAGCCAGTGGATTTTTGCTTTGTCCTTTTGGGGAGGTCATGGTTCCTTGTTTGCTGTCGTTTCCTGTGGGCACACATCGGTGTCTTTGCATTGAAAGATTAGTTATTTATTCCAGACTCTGTCTGACTGTGTTCTAAGATATAGTCTATTCTGGAAAATGTTTTGGTTTTTATTGAATGTATTTGCTAGCCTCCCTGTTAGATGGCTGCCTACTTTTCAGCTCTAGGTGGCGCCTTAAGCCCAGGTTCACCTCTGCTCTGGTAAATGATTGGAGCACTGCCTGTCCCAAATAGAGGAGGTCCCAAAGGGATTATCCCAGCAATGTGGGATAACCAGACAATGGCTAGGGGTTTGTGTCCTGGGCAATGGTCCTCCTACAGCCATTCTTATTTGTCATTTCCTTTGTCCAAGGCACAGAGCAGAGTTTCAAGGCTGGAGATGGTAATCCCACCTCCTCCGGGATGTTTCTTCCTTCAGGCAGGTATGATGCTACCCATAGGTTAAGGAAAGGACAGATCTCCTGCCAGAGAGCCCAAGAATGTGGGGAAGCTGGCTGACCACCTCAATTTCACTTTTTTCAGTGTAGGAACTTTGAGTTGAGGGGAGATTTTCCATGCCGCTGGTGCCTGGACAAATGAGGGGAAAGAGTGTTGTGGATATGGAAGTCTGGTTCTCCAACTCTCTGCTCAGTTTTTCCACTTTTCTGTGCCCCGGGAACTATCTCTTTCTTGTACTTGAGTTCTGGGTTGTTGCTGATGAAGATCTCAGGGCTGCATATTTGCTCTTGTTTTTTTTAATGTGGAGAAGAGACCAGCTTGCCTCTATGCCACCATTTTGTAATAGGAAGTTCAATAATCCTGTATGTTCTTTAGAATGGATAGTTTCTGTTGGTCTATATTTATCTTCAAATTCACTAATTCCTCTGTCATTTCTACTCTGATATTGAACCCATATGTGAATTTATTTCAGATATTGTGTTTTTCTGTTAATAAAACTTCTATTTGGTTCTTTTTTAAAAAAACTGTTTTCACTCCTTTGGGGAGAATTCTTTTGTTCATTTCATGTGTTTTTTTTTTTTTTCTTCCTGGAACATGGTTATAATAGCTGTTTTAAAAGTCCAATATATAATTGCCTTGGGATTTGTGCCTGTTTACTTTCTTTTTCCTTGAGAATTGGACACATAAATAGGTTTGCATGCTATATGTTGAATAATTTTGGTTTCCATTTCTGGACATGTGAATGAAATGCATGAAATGAAATCATCTTCTGAAGCATTTTTTTTTTATTTTTTTTAAAGCATGTAATAGGCCTGTTAGGTTCTGACTGTTGTGTCTTGCTTTCTGTGGGTGATATTTCAAATCTCAGGTTAGTCTGCTAAACCTTTATTCTGCTGGTATGGGTGTGAACATGGATAGATTAGGTGTTAGGCTGGGGCTTATGTAAATTCATACACAGAATTAGGAGATTTACTTTTTTGACACTGCCCCTCCGGGAGTCCATCTGCATTTTCCCCAGCCTGCAGGGGCTCCTTTTCCCGGTTCCTTTGGCAGAAAGTTCAGCTCTCTGGCTGGGACTGAGGTGCACTCCATGACTGGGGCTTTCCCTCAGGGCAAAGCCATGCCAGGAAACCCGCAACTGTGTGAGTAGCTTCTCCAGGTTTTAGATCCCTTCCATAATAAGCTCCTGCTTTTGTTTACTTTTGAGCATCCTCTGGAAGTTGCTTTTTGTATTTTGTCCAGGGTTTTTAGTTGTAATTAGCAGGAAGGATGGGCTATAGGGGGCTTATCCTGTCCTAGTAGAACTGCAGCCCTAGTTGGTTAATTTTTAATCGTTGGTTGGGGAGAGTCAAAGATTTGGGCTTGAGACCTACCTCTGCTGTTCACAGTTTGCCATGTTAGTATTAACCGCTTATTTCTTCATTTGGGGAAAAAAATGGGATACCAGAACTTGCTCTGCCTATCCTTAGGATTGTGTGGAGCAGATGAGATAATGTATGTGAATGTGTATTATAAACTGAAAAATCGTATTCAAATGGTTGATTGCTAACGTGTGTGTGTGCACGCACATTTACATGGCTTCTACACAGCTACCTTCACAGCAGTGACATGAGCACTGGCTTTTCCTCTTCAGGCACTTCCGGGACCTCACTACTACACATGGGGGGACCACGGAGGCATCATCATGGCCATTGCCCAGGGCACGGAGACCAATGAGCTGAAGTAAGTGTCTCTGGTTAAGTCTTCTAACATCTAACTGTTCTCCCAGAAATTTATGTCTGTGATTATGAGTAAATTACCTTTGTACAGTGTTAGCGTGTTGGTAGCATAATTTGTGACCTCTGGAAATTACTTAAACTTTCCTTATCTGTAAAATGGGAATAACAACCTGTCCTTTCTATCCCTGTCCTTTCAATACCCCCTATCTAGGGGTATTGTTGGGGAACAAGCAAAATCATTTTATTGATTTGAAAAAGTACAACTCTATATAAATAATTAATAATGACCAAAAAAAAAAAAAACAAAAAACTAGAGACTCTTTAATTTCTCTTTCTTTGCTTTGTGTGTGACACACAGATTTACTCATAGAATGTCTAATGAATAAGTAATACATGAGCAATACTTTACAGAATGCATGTGACTTGATAGCCAGTTGACTTTTGCTGTGCTGCATTAGGTTATGGAGGTTCTCATAGATGAGCTGGAAGGGCTATTTGGAGTTAACGGCTTCATTTTACAGATGAGAAAACTGAGGCTGAGCAAGGTGAAGTAACCTGCCCAGGGTCTTCCCATTTGTTAGTGATGGGGACAGGATTAGCACTTGGGTCTTTAGATTATGTCATGTATTCTTTGCCGTATATTGTTTTGAAAAGCAAACATTTCAGGAGTTTGTAACTTCTACTCTTTTAAGTTTTGATTTTGTCAGAATCAGTCCTTTGATGACTTCTGTCTGAGTTCTCGAACAGTTTACGTTAGGTCGGGGCAGCCTGGCCCTAACTTCTCCCTGTTTTTGAGCTGAACTCATTAGATAGATTATGGAAGGAGACTGAGAGGGCTTCTGTAATCTTCTTGTTTAATGCAAGGAAAAGCTTTCTTTTCCTTTGCTCCTTTTAGAAACAGAGCCAGCAGCACGAGAGAGGTGGGTGGTTTGGAAAAAGAGATCATAGCAGCTGGGTTTTCCCCTGTAGTTAATTTGACATGTGCTGAGGGAGAAAGAAGCAGAGCACTGGCATTTAGCATTCCACCTGGCTGTTCTCTGTTCCGCGTAGCGCTGGTCAGCTGTTTCTTTAGAGGCAGGAGTCAGAAGAGGCCCTGTTTGTATGCCACATTCTGTATCCATATTCGGACTGGTGTTTGCTCAGAGGATGACTGTCACAAAGCACAGTGCTTCCCACATTTATACTGTCATTTATATATCCACTAATTTAATTCTCATCTCACACATTTAGCAAGCACTAATCGTGCCAGGTACTGTGTATCTAAAGATAAATAGGGTGCTATCCCCCACCCTCAAGCACCTCATCCTTTTACTGTAAGATAGGTGAGGGAACAATCATAGTTGGTCCCCTGCTATGTGTGAAAGACATGTAAGGGACACAGTTTGGCTTCCTAGGACTGCATTTCATTCTTTGTATGGCTTTCAGATTTTAGAGTCCGCTCTCGATTTTCCTTGTTTAACTTCCCTACAGATCACATTTGCATTCCAAGCTGGCTCCTCTGAAGGCCCGAGTGTGATTTTAGTCCTCTTACACCATCTGTCGGTGCATATGTGCTCAGGGAACGCAGCGTCATTCTGCACTAGCTGGAGCAAAACATGATCAGGAAAATAAACCTGCTGCCAACAAATCACAATGCCCTCCCCAGACATTTAAAAATGACTCTGGGGTTGTAGACTTTGGGGGATTATGGACACTGTAGCATTCCTCTATTTGTATAGGCCATTTGGAGGTGTCTGTAGGCATGGTTCGAATAAATCACTTGCAAACATGAAAATACATACAGGCCTCCTATTGACAGGTGCGTGTGTCCCAGATAGCAGCCTGAGCCTGGCCTGAATCTGTGTAGCCACCTGGCATTTACTCAGTGTGTTGTTCACAGAGGTGTTTTGCTTCTCCTCCTGCTGCTCTGAAAAGCAGGAAATAATACTGAAGTGAGTTCATATCCTTAAACCACACTGGTGATTTACTGTGATGCCCATGCATGAATGGAGGCTGCTTCTGACAAAACTGGATTTCTGTTGTTGGTAGAGCTTTTGGCCTTTCTGAATCTGGCCTCCCCAACCACAGTGATCTCTTCTTTGAGTCCGATAGCATTTATTGGCTGTCCCATTAATTCAGCATCGATCATACCCTGGTTCCTTTTGTTATGTTTTCATTATTTGCCTGAATTCTTCAATTTGTTAGTAAGGCCTTTGTAGATAAGTATTTCTGCTCTATACCTATTAGTAGGCATTTAGCACATACTGAATTGAAATATGTCATGCATACTTAGTTTTCTGAGATTGCTTATTTTTTTTTTAAATTTTTTTACTTATTTATAAAACTGAAAGGAACCTGGGTAGGGCACCAGTTGCACCACTCCAAGGGAGACCACTGCTGTTGTGCTCTGTGTAAATGACAATCCCTGGAGCAGACCCGTGAGTAGGGGCTCCCTGGATGTGTGCAACCCGGTGGAGCCCAGTAGGCAGCAGAAATGACCCAGCCCATCTTCCTCAGTTTTCATACAAGGGAACAAGTGATTAGTCAGGAGTTAGTGCCCTGGCTGGAACTTGAGCACATTTCTGTTAGGAATCATTTCAGGTCAATTACACAAACATTTGTCGGACATCCACAGTGAACCAGATGTTGTTCTAGACACCAAGGACGCAAGGGCGAGTGGGGCGCTGTTCAGGGCTGCTAGGGCCCCCTGTGGCTCTGTGATGTTTCCGAGCTAGTGGGAAAGAAGCTGGGAGCGGGGCTTGTGTGGAAAGGGGGCTTTCTGACCTGCTACTTACCCATCTTTCTGGAGGAAAGCCAAGTAAATTAGCATCAGTAACTCCAGTAAGAGGTAGTAGGGACAGAAGTTGAAACATTGCTTAAAATAAGAGGGTTTGTGTGTGTGTGTGTGTGTGTGTGTGTTTTGGTTGTTCTTTTAAATTATTCATGTCTTTCTCTTCCTGATTAGCACAGATAACTAAGAGTTGATTGTTATTTGTTTCAGCTTCTGCATCGATTCTCCACTGAGACTGTTACCTTTGTTATTGTTAATTGAAATTGAGAGCGAGAAGTGGAATGCTTTGTTTTGCTGTTGTGTCTACATGTCTGAAATGGGGATTCACTTACTCATTCATTTAGCACACGGATGCTGCGAACCTGCTCCGGGGATGCATAGGAGCAGTGTCTTTTCCTTGTGTATAATCAGCATTCTTCAGGGAAGGGGTGGATGTGTTTTTGCACTCTGACCAAAAAAGATCCAAACACAAGATTGTTGGCTCGACCCTGAAAGATGAGATCAACTTTTGTTTCTTCTCGGCAGTTTCTGGGTCAGCATGATGATAGTATTGGTAGTTACTAATAACATTTTGGACTTGCCCCAAAGGATCTTTTCTCTAAGGAGATTTCCAATTTCCTAGGGATTCGCTCCGGGAATCCTGAAGAGCCCCTGCAAAGAGCCCACGAAGCAGAGTGGCTGTCTTTGCTGGACGTCATCAGCTCTGGAAGCAGCCCCATAGTCCCAGAATGTGGGAGGTGACAGTTCACCTCTTCACTGGATTGCAGCGCCTACCACCAGTAGTAACACTTACCAGTGCGCTTGCAGAGAGCTGCCCGTACTTCATTCTAACCCCCCTCTTCTGCCTCTTGAGGTATAGAGGAGCAGGTGTTCATCTTATCATCTTTTAACTGGCAAGAAACTGAGAGACAGGGTTAAAAAATTAATTAATGCCCCTCTGTGTTCTAGGAAGGGTGCCAGGTACCAGGGACAGAAGAGCGAGTGAGGGATCTTGCTCCTGGTGAATGGCAGGCAGGGGGAAAACGCTCACAGGATCAGGTCACTCAAACTAAAGGGTGTGAGATCGAGGTGAGCACAGGGCGCAGTGGGAGGCAGAGTGAGGGCCAGCTGGTGCTGCCTGGGAGACAGGGATGAAACTTGAGCCCAGACCAAAAGTGTGAAAAACAAGGTTGGAATGCCTTTCTAGGCTTAGAGACACCTTGAGCAAAGTGGGGGCAGCATGAGTCGGTGTGGAATGCAGGTTCTTTAGTGTTAATAGAATGCAAATTCCCAGGTGGGGAGCAGTGAGAAAGGGGGCTTGAGGTCAGGTGTATGGATGGAGATGCCAGTCCTGGAGGACCTTCCCTGTGCCTTACTAAAGAGATTAAACTCTACTTTTGAGGTGGTAGAGTGTCTTGGAGGGTTTTCAATGGGGGGATGGCATGGCTAGATTTGCACTGTGGAAAGATGTCTCTGGCAGAACGAGGAGGAGGCATTTGAGTGGAGCAAGACTGGAATTGAGAGA
The DNA here is from genome assembly GCF_020740605.2 of Lemur catta. Taxonomy (NCBI): domain Eukaryota; kingdom Metazoa; phylum Chordata; class Mammalia; order Primates; family Lemuridae; genus Lemur; species Lemur catta. Next base: position 19,123,218 of record NC_059134.1, on the reverse strand, counting down.
TGGTGCTGGGGTGGGTTTGAGGACTGGGTCTGTGGGACAAGATTTCTAACTATCCTGGGGTGACAGAGGCAGTGATCGTACCACTCACAGGAAAGCAGAGGTAAAGGAGCTGGCTTGCAGGGCAATATCATGAATGCAGGCGTGGACTAGTGGAACTGAAGAGGCTATGGCATGTCCAAGGAGAGGTGTCCAGCAGGAATCTGGGCACATTACATCATCTGGTTCAGCCTTTTGCCACCCTTTGCAAGAATTTTCTCTGTACCATCTTTGATAGATGGTCGTCCAGTCTTTGCTTGAACAATCCTAGTAGTGGGGAATTTGCCAGATACATCAAAAGGTACTTCTATTTCACTTTGGGGCAGTTTGTTGTTCATTTGTTCAATTATTCATGTATGAATCAAAGTTTTCTAGTAAGAGAGCCCAAATTCTCCTCCCTCTAGCTTTTATACAGTGGGCTTAATTCTGCTTCATGGAGATACACAGCAGGCATTTCCTTTTACCTGAAAGCCTTTCAGATATTTAAGGACCCTGTCCATGTCCTTCTAGCATCTGCCATTCCAGTGGACATCTCCACTTTCTTTCCTCACATGCTGTAGAATCCTGAATCTCCACCTTCTCCGTTCTCCTTTAGGTCTGTCTCACGATGTCAGTGCCTTGAAATGTGGGGTTCGTATCTGACCCCAGTAGCCTGACATGCAGAAGACATTAGGATTAATATCTACATGATTCTGGATACTCTATTTCTGTTAATAAAAGCCTCAGGCTGTTTACATTTTTGACAGCCACCTCAAACTCTAGTGGCTCCGACTTTTTTAAAAAATTGAGGTGCAATTTATATACCATGAGATGCTCAGATGTTAAATATACCATTTAGTTACTTCTAAAGGATGCATGAAAAGATGTAGAGCATTTCCATCACCCTAGAAAATACCCTGTGCCCCTTTCCAGTCATGCTACCCACCCCCACCGTCCTGCCCCAAGTAGAGGCAATGGGCTGGTCTTTTTCACTGTAGGTTAGTTCTGCCTATTCCAGAATTTCATATGTTTGTATTTTTTGTATTTGGCTTCTTTTACTCAGCATAATAATTTTGAGATTTATTCATCTTGTAACCTGTATCAGTAGGCTGAGTTCAATTTAACTAAAAAACCCAGAGATCCTTTTTTCTTATGGATCTCATTAAAGACCAGATGTTCCCCATTCTGTATTTGAGCAGATAGGTTTTTGAAACTACGTGTAGAGCTTTGTCTTTATTCTCATTTTTGCTTATTCTTTTGATTTGAATCCTGTTTTTGGCATTTAGTGTATAATGTGGACAACTAGCCTTGTGCCCTTTGCAAATTTGGTAGATTCACCTTCCAGATCCCTGTCCGGATCATCAACACGTGTTGTGCTCTGTGAGAACTAGAGGTCCCATTCTGGGCTGAGATCAAAACATACATCAGCACACTTGGGATTTGTTTGTTGCACCAGCAGTGAATTTTATCTAACTGTGTGGTCCACAGAGATCTTCATGTAAAAAAGAATGTTCTATATCATTATCCTGCTCTTCAAATCAGGAATTATCATGAGAAAAGAAATGGGATTAGTTTGTTATGACTTGTGTGTAAAACCATTTCTACATCAGTCCCAGCCTGACTTCCTTTTCTTCTAAGTGCTCTCAAATCACCTGTTTCATAATCCATTCTTGAAACCACCTTTTCTTCTTTAGGGAAGTAAAACCATTCTTCCTATTCTAGTCTTTGAGACCTTTGTTCTCCACGATTCTTCTAGAGATTATTAAAAGGCGCTCTGTAATCATCCTATCTTTAAAGCCCTCGGTTCCCTAGAATTTATTTTGTACTCATTTTCCTTTAACTTCTGTTTTTTTGGCCTTGTTCTGTTTGAAGATCATTCTTTTTGATAAAGATAAAAGCAAAATAAAGATTCTTTTGTGTGGTTTTTTTTGATTTTTCTTTTTTTTTTTGGAGACCCAACTTTACTGCTAGGTTATTTTTTAGAAATTTCTACTAATGAAATCTTTATTTTCTTCACATTTTTCCATTTAGCCAGGAAACATGAAATAGTCTGGAGTTCAAAGGTCTAATAAAGATAGGCAGAACTGGGTGATGGCTTTCATAAATGAATGAATATATATCTCTCTTTTTTATTGATAGTTGTATCTGTTATTATATATACTATTGGTTATCAGAACAATGATCGTGTTCCTTTCTAATTCTTTATATAACTTACTAAGTAACCAACCCACCAATCTACCAATTATTTTGGTAATTCGAAACATAATCCTTGACACATTTGGAACATGAGTTGTCTGACTATTATTCCAATAGACTACTAGCTATACAAAATTACAGTTAGAATTAACTAGCAGTTACTACTGCTCTTTAATTTTTTATCCTTGATTATATGACTTTTTTCCCATCTTGAACATGTTCTTTAAAAACCTGAGCTTGTCAAGAACCTTTCTGTGTAGCTACATGTTAGAGTCGTAAGTGGGGTATCTACCACTGCTTCCTCCTTTTAAAGTATCTGTGGTTTATTATGTTATATTATTACATTTTCTGACCTTCCTATCCTTTTGATAGGTTTTGGCCATTGGATTATGTCTATATTTTTATCTGAACAGTTTGAATTCTCTATTCCTAAAGGCTAGGGCCCCGTACCCTCTTTCACAACTTAAGAGTACAAAGATGACTTGGTCTGTTTTCTTTTTCTTTTCTTTTTTTCTTTTTTTTTGAGACAGGATCTCACTCTGTCACCCAGGCTGGAGTGCAGTGATGTGATCATAGCTCACTGCAACCTTAAACTTCTAGGCTCAAGCGATCCTCCTCCCTCAGCCTCCTGAGTAGTAGCTCGGACTACAGGTGCATGTCACCAAGCCTGGCTAATTAAAAAAAAAAAATTTTGTGGAGATGGGGTCTCACTATGTTGGTCAGCTGATGGTTTGTTTTCTTATAAGGTTCTTGTCACTTTCACTTCACCAACACAGATTCTCCTTTAGGCATCAGCATTCAGTCCAAAATAGATGTTCTTTTAACTGTTGTAGCTGATAATGCAAATGCCCTTTCCCCAAAATTCTGAAAAAGCATAATGTTCTAAATGTGCAGTTTATTCTCAAATACAAGGCTGTGCTTGGTCATGCACCTGCTTGTTAGTTTCATTAATGAATGATTGTTAGAATCCTCTGGGAACCTCTCAAGAAATGGGATGATTCATTTCTTAAGGTTATCTTGGGTTCGAGGAGCTCGTGAATAGAGTTAAGTTGGCAATGTACAAATAGGTGGACTCCAGCATTATCACAGGGTGGGCAGATAGCTACCATGGGTCTGGATAATGGGCTGACTCTGTTAAAAAGTGGTGCTAAGTCTTTACACTGGTACAACTCATTTGAATGAGTTAACATATCCAAAAATCTGCTTTGAAATTCGTTTAAGCCAAAAGCATATAGGCCAGATGAGAATTTCTCCTCTTTTAAAATATCTGTAGAAGAGATCTCTTAGTCTCCCATTGACATTTGTTATATTGCCTTATAACCTTAGCATTTGGTTTAACCCCTCGCCTTCTTGTAGAAGTATCAATTTTAGTAATCTCAATTTGAGAGGAAGCGTTTGGATTGAGTGATGTCATGAAAAAGGACTTATGACAAGTGTTAGCATCCTGAGGGAGTAAAACTAAAATCTCAAAAACACAGGAAAGGTGAAAGAAAATGCTATGTTTGTAATTAGGATTTACAAAAGGCCTAATAGCTCCGTGATTCTAAAGAAAGCTCTGATTGAGTGTCGAGCACCTCAGCAGCTCACTGGGTAACGAAGCAAGTATCAGGCAGATATTTTTCCTCTCCCTCACCCCCTTCTTCAGTACAAAAGATAATTTAAAATTAGTACAGTTACTTAAGTGCTGCTTAGTTTTTCAAGGGTTTGCTTCCTTGTTCCGATATAGTCTGTCGTGGAGACTTTTCCTGGAATATACTGTTCCTCCGACTTTTTACTTTTTAATTTTTAAGGCTACATAAAAGTTGGAAGAGCTATATAAATACCATGTAACCTTTCCCTGGGGTCACAAATTGTTAATATCTGCCAATTTACTTCTATCATCTATCTATATATCCTGTTTATCCCAATTTATTTTATTTTATTTTATTTTATTTATTTATTTATTTTTTGAGACAGAGTTTCACTCTCTTGCCCAGGCCAGAATGCAATGCCATCATCATAGCTCACTGCAACTTCAAACTCTTGGGCTCAAGTGATCCTCCTGCCTCAGCCTCCCAAGTAGCTGGGACTATAGGCCTGTGCCACTGCGCCCGGCTAATTTTTCTATTTTTTTTTTTTTTTTTTCAGTAGAGACAAGGTCTCGCTCTTGCTCAGGCTTGTCTCGAACTCCTGAGCTTAAGCGATCCTCCCATCTTGGCGTCCCAGAGTGCTGGGATTAAGGTGTGAGCCACCATACCTGGCCTTACTTTACTTCAGTCTATTTATCTATTCTATTATGTAGCCTATTCATTCTTTTTTAGCTGAATCATTTGAAAGAAAGTTGCAGACATCATGCTCTTTCGCAGTTAACTACTTAAATATGTATCTCCAGTAAATAAGGGCATTTTCCCACATAATCACAATGTCATTATCACACCTAAGAAAATTAGCATAAGCTCAATATTATTTATAGACTGTATTTATATTTTCTCAGTTGTCCCATATTTTTTATGGCTCCCATATTATTTACGGCTATTCCTCCCCACCTGCCCCTGTCCAATCCAGGATTTAGTCCATCCTGAACTGAATCCTGGATTGGATTCACACATTGCAAATTTGCTTATGTTTGCATTTTTTTGTTACACCTCTTTAGTCTCTTTTGGTCTATAACAAGCCCTCTGCCTTTTTTGTTTATTTGGTTTTCATGGCCTTGATATTTTTGAAGAATCCAGAGCAGCTGTCCTGTAGAATGTCCCACATTTTGGATGTATCCAGTTGTGTACATGATGTGTACAGTTGTACACAGATGATGTGTTAGTCTCAATGCTTTATTCAATGGGAACATAATGTCAGGTTGTCCCACCGTTGGTGATGCTAAGTTTGGTTAAGGTTGTGATACCCAGATTGTCCACTGTAAAATTACATTTCCCTCTTTGTAGTGAATGATTTTTCTATGGGTTGATATCTTTAGACCATGTGAACATCCTGGCTCCCACCACTTTCACCCAGTGGTTTTAGCATGTCATGATGACCCTTGTCTGATTTGGTTATTGCAGTGGGGTTTAGAGAATGGTAAGTTTTCTCATTCTGTTACTGTTTTCAACCTTCGTTAGGTGATATTCTAATATGAGGAAAAAAATTCCCTCCTTTGCTCCTCTCTTTTTTAGTATCTTTAGAGACCCATGCCCTACTCAATGGACAGTCTGTTACCATCATTTTTCTTTTATATTTAAATTTTCCTAGATTTGGCCAGTTGGAGCCCCGTTAAGCTGGTTCCTATGTTCTTGTGAGATGACTGTGTTAGTCTCTGAGCTCTTCCTTGCTTTCTGGTACAGCCTTAAACTGCCTGTGTTAGCCCAGGATTAGCGATTACTCCAAGGAGCCCTGGTTCCTATTAATGGTGACTATTGTCTGGAAACCAAGCCCTTGCTTTAGAGATATTAGCAGCAAGGATTGTTTTACTTGCATTTTGGCAGATACAGTACCAATGAAGGGGAGACCTGGAAGACGTTCATCTTCTCTGAGAAGCCGTTGTTTGTGTATGGCCTCCTCACAGAACCCGGGGAGAAGAGCACCGTCTTCACCATCTTTGGCTCGAACAAAGAGAACGTCCACAGCTGGCTGATCCTCCAGGTCAATGCCACGGATGCCTTGGGTAAGCTGTTGCCTCCGTGGCGTTTTTCACGTAGATATTTATTGACCACCTGTTGTGTGCAAAGCCCCAGATGAGAGAAGCGCTTGTGATTCACTGGGGTATATGGGCACATACAACTTAGCAAAAATCACAGGGAGGTAATTGAGAATTTGCTCAGTTCTTAGTAGGACTGTGTGTTATTCTTTGTATCTTAGTTTCCTTGTGCAGTTCCTGGCACATAGTAGGTTTAATAATATGTCTGTTGAGTATATGGATGGATGGATGGATGGATGGATGGATGGATGAATGAATGAATGAATGAAAGACCTTTTTCCAAATCATCAGTCCAATTGGACATAGTGAGGATGACTTACTGTCTGTATGTCAGTGTGCCAAGGGATGCAGGGTCCTCTCAAAGCCATCGAGGGTCTAGTTATGATCTGCTAGTCTAGACACGAGATGCGTAAGTAAGCAAAGAGAAGGGAAACTTCAGCATCCTCTCCCTACCTCCCCATGTTACCCTGCCCTTGCCTTCTTCTCATCCTTGACTAACATTATTCCAGCTGCCCAGAATGCCCCCTGTTCCTTGTGAACCCACTCATTCAATCTTCATTATTTGAAATCCTTTTCATATTTCAGGGTCCAATACACTTGCTGCCAATACCCCAACCAGAAGATATCTCCCCTCTTCTCTATACCCACCGAGCACATAAGCATACTCATCATGCCTTGAATTATAAATTTGTGTCTGTTCCTCTGTGTGTGCCATCTTCCTTCAACTAGGTTATAATGTCCTTACAAACAGCAACTTGTCCCGTGCAGTATTCTACCTGCTGGACAGACTGATAGCCTTGTAGTCAGCTGGGGTTTAATAAGTTTGCTGACATGCCTGGTATTGAATTGACAGTTGTGTGTCATCTTCGGGTCATGTTTAATCTGACTGAAGACACAAAGTACCAATATAGACATAGGCATACTTTGGAATTCCTGTAGAAAGCACTCTACTTACATTTTGAATGGATGTGGGTCAATGGAGTGACAGTGTCAGTGTCCTGCTATTTCTCAGCCTCTTTGCAGGAAGACTCCGTATCTCCTAATTGGGCAAGTGAACTCTCTTTTGCTCTCCGGCCACACTACCAGATGTGCCCATACTGCCGGAGGGAGGAGGCAGGGAACAATGACCCTGAGTGACAGGACCCATCAAGGCTTCAGCCTTTCCCTAATTCCCTAGGAGAGAAACACTTCTGAGTAGCTGTTTCTAAAGGGAACTGCTGACTCTCCTGAAACATTTCAGAAGTTTGGGTAGTGCCACAGGGTGGCTTGCTTCTTCCCTACTGTCTCAGCTGAATGCCTGCATTTCAGGTGGTACCATTTTCAGTTGCATGGGTGCTGCCCAGCTTCAAAGCAAGCCCATTAGAGGCTTGGGATGGCTCCTGAGGTCCGTGTGCTTGTGGGGCAGCAATAGGATGGACAGGAAGTGGAGGACTCGGCCAAGGGGCGGGTATGACAGGAAACCCCATGCAGGCCTGCCTCTAATGCTTCCTGCTGTGTTTCTTTTCCTCAGGGGTTCCCTGCACAGAGAATGACTACAAGCTGTGGTCCCCGTCTGATGAGCGGGGCAATGAGTGTTTGCTAGGACACAAGACTGTTTTCAAACGGAGGACGCCCCATGCAACGTGCTTTAATGGAGAAGATTTTGACAGGCCGGTTGTCGTGTCCAACTGCTCCTGCACGCGGGAGGACTATGAATGGTTAGTTCTTCTGCAGTGGTTAGGGAGTTGAGTTGTGTTTTATTCACTCAGCAGGGCAGCAGTGTGGGGGAAACAGGTCAGGCCACGATCCCTTTCCCTGAGGAAGGGAAGGGGATAAAGGAAAAAAATTTTTATTAAGTGTCTTTTGTGTGCCAGGAACTATGCAAGGCAACTTTTACGTAAGTTGTCCTTTTTAGTTTTGCAGCCATGTGACATGGTAGACGTGTTATGACCTGGGAAAGCTACAGTTATTTATTCAGGAATAGATAGCTCTGGGATTTGTTTCTGTGAGGGTAACCCAAAAAGGAAAGACATGGAAGGTTCCATTATAGGCAAATCCTTTTCCTTAGGCCCCCTATTCTAGAGGGGATTTATTTCTTTATTTGAAATCAGGGTGTGTGTGTATTTGTTTTGGGGGGAACCTTCAAGTGCTAGAAGTATATATATATATTTGCCTCATTTGCTATTCCTTGAGCAAAATATCCAAGGCACTGCTGAGAATATTAAAAGTAGGGGCAGTGACCTATGTATAGATAATTGGGACAGGAGGTGGAGGGCAGCAGGTGCCTTGGAGGAGGAACTGGTGTTTTTCTTGTGATTCTTGCAAGGAAGGAGAGGGCTGTGATTTGCTGCCGGGGAATCATGACATTTTGGGGAGCAGCACTATTGAGATGGACTCTGAGGGAGCGTCTGGAGATGTGGACAGAAGCATTCTAAGACCACGTGTCAGCAGTGGGCAGGTGCAGGGGCAGCAGATGTTGGTGGTTTAGTTTGGATCCCTCCTTGGGTGTATGAAGCAATGGCAGTGATTGGAGATGAAGCTGAAAAGACAGAATACGGGAGGGGTAGAGACCCTGTAGGGGATGGACCTTGCCATATACGCAGGGGTCTTTGGAGGCTTTAGGGAGGATTGATGATCTGAACAGAGCTTAGCTATGGGAAGATGATTCTGGCAGCAGAGTACATAGGCACGCGGAGCTCCTAGACAGTCCCTACAGTCTATAAGTGAACATGAACATGAAATAGCTGTAGGTTAGTCAGGGGCTTCAAAGGAGCCATGGGTATTGCACATAAACACAGAACTCACTTCAGTGGTTGCCAAGGCACAAAGGAACTAAATTTTGCTTTGAGCAACCATACTTGTCTTGACTAAAGCCAGAAAACTCTGATGTGTTCTAGGTCAGAGGTTGGAACAGGGGCATACAGTGAACACTTTAGACTTTGTAGACCATATGGTTTCTGTGGTCTCTGTTGCAGCTGCTCAGCTCGGCCCATGGCAGCACCCATAGATGAATGAAAGCAGCTATAGATGAATGGGCGTGGCTATGAGCCAATAAAAACTTATCTACAAAACAGCCAAAGGCAACCAGATGTGACCACTTCTGCTCTACGACCAGTGCTTCTGAAACTTTAATGTGCATGTGAAGCACCTGGGGTCTGGTTAAAAGGCAGTCCCTGCCTCCGTCAGGAATTCTGGGGCCTGCAGTTCCACCGTCCACCGTCAAGCTCCCTGGTGACATGGGTGCTGCTTATTTGCATGTTCGCCCTTCCAGCAGCAAGGCTGAGACCGTACAGGGCAGTCCTTCCCTTTGAAAGGTAACGGCACAGACACTTTGATGGCAAAAGCACAGAGTTGTTTGATGTTCCCAGTGACGTCAGCTCAGTGCTCTTTGCCCCTTCTCTCTTCTTAGCGCCCTGCCTTGTGATCTAATCTGAGAGCTTTGTTAGCCTCGGGCCACTCTCCCTGGACTGGATTGAGACTGCAGAGGCCCTAACCCCTGAAAAGACTACAGGGCCCTCTCTCGCCCCTCTTTCTATCTCCAGTAGGTACTTCAAAATAAAAATAAGACTAGAAAACACATAAGAAAATCCAGTGAATTTCTGGGATTTTTTTTCCTTCATGACCACTTTTAGGCTTTTTTTTAAAAAAAAATAACAAACATTCAAATCTTCCAGATCTTCCTTCTTCCTTTGTACCTCTCCCCCTCTCCCAGCCTCCTCAGCAAATAAAAAACAGATGGAGCTTGGTGTGCCTTCCTGGGTAAGCTGGCCTTGCTCCTACTGGTCTACCATGCCTACCCTGTCTGGCTTGCGGGAACCTGCTGGATGCTTATCCCTGCTGTGTGCCGAGTCTTTTTATTATAGACCAGTAGAGCCACCTGCTCTGCCCTTGCACAGCTGGGTTGCAGGCCAAATGAGATGGCGAGGGTGATGGCCCTGTGAGAATGGTAGAGGGCGTATTGGTTTCAGGCCTTCCGCGGTGGTTCCTGTGCTTGCTATAGCTGCTAAAAAGGAGCCAGCCTGCCTGCGTGGCGCTTGGAGACATTTGATGGGATTGGACCATGGCAGCGAGAAGGGAAACGGTCCCAAGACGGACAACAGGAGATGAGACGAGAGCTTGTAGTATCTGTCCGTTAGCTCAAGTGCTGATTGACAACTGTATTTGAAAATCAGTATATTTCTGATAGTCATTTCGTACCACACTGGGAAGCCCAGTCGTTGGCTCATATGTCCCCTGATTTCAGGAGTGGTTTCATTTCCATCTTTATACTTCACCACATTGCCAAATTGCGTGGCTTTCAAATTCTTGACTGCCAACCCTAGTAAGCAATACATTTTCTATTATGAACCTGTACCTACACATATATGTATTGTGGATACATACACACATATAATTAAAACAAAAGTTTTATGGAGCAGCATTTACTTTTAAATGTGTGATGCAGTTTGCAATCTTCTGTTCTTTTCAGAGGGAAGGAAGCTGGCGTTGGACTTGCCAAGTGCTTTCACAGTGCACTAGGTCATGACCTACAGTCAAGAAAGTTGCCCAGGAAGGGTACTTTGCTATTAGAGGCGAATAAGTAATTAGCTAAAGCTTCACCTCATCCCTACAAAGATTTAAAGTAGCCATTCAGTAAAAATGAACTGATTTAATGAATGAGACCTGTTTGATATAAACGGTTTGCCAGACTGCTGCCTTTTGAATAATCCTCTACAAATTGCTCAATGTGGATTATGACTGCCCTGTATCTGTTAATACTTTTCATATGGGAAATGTTTAATAAGTATTTGGTTGAACTGAATAGACTAAAGGAAGCTTTTCTGGTAGAACAAACGAACATGAAAAATCCTTTTGAGTTACAGAATTTTGCAGCTTGGGCAGGGCCTTGGAAAGTGCATAGCGCAGCTGCCTCATTTTAGAGTTGTCACGTGTGGCCTAGAGAAGGTGTGCAGCTGAAGGCAGAGCCAAGATTCCACCGAGGTCTCCTGCTTCCTACTCCAGGGTGCTGCCCATAGAGCTGGGAGGTGTGGCAGGTGTGACCCCCAGATCACACGAGGTCTTGTGAACTAAACTATTATCTGTCACAGTGCAGGAAGAGGCACCCAAGATGATTTAGGTAGCATGTGGACATGGTCTTAGTCAAAATAATTTTTAAAAAGGTTTCTTAATTTCTCTTCTATTAATAATTCTTCTGATTACGTCAAGGAGAAAGTCTCACTGGATGCACTGGATGCTAGTAATTCTGTAACATTTGTGAATTCCTTTTTACAAAGAGAAGGCAGGCCCAGAGTCTTTGAGTACGAACTGGATCTAGCTAAAATTTAATATTATTTTGATTTGGCATGATGATGTGTATTGTTTTTGTCTATGACATATGACAGTGGTTTTCTGATTGTAGTTCAGATATAAAGCTTCTTTTGAAGATATATTTTATAGTAAAGAAAAAAGAGTATTCTTTAAAGGGACGTGTTAAATAACTTATACTAAAAGTGACAGATGGTATGGTAACAGCCAGAAGGGTTGGTACTGAAATACCTGAAACGTGTAAAACAATGGCCTTGACGCACCCGAATTGCCTTTTTAGCGACTTCGGTTTCAAGATGAGTGAAGATTTGTCTTTAGAGGTTTGTGTTCCGGATCCGGAATTTGCTGGGAAGTCATACTCCCCTCCCGCGCCTTGTCCTGTGGGTTCTACCTACAGGAGAACCAGAGGGTACGTATCACAGAAGTTGCCACGTCGGGTTCACAGGGGATCTGCATATGGAGAAAGAGAACATAGAGGACCACCTGGCTTCCTTTTATACTGCAAATTCTAGGATTCCAAGTTAGCAGGTTGCAAGTCGTTTGGGCAACATTTAAAATTATGATGTCTGCAAACTGTTCTATCTCCAGTGAGAAAAAAATTACAGTCTGTGTCTCTGCAACTCTGGGAGTATCTTAAGTCATCGACAGCAGCAGAGAAATATCTTCAGAGTTTATTAAAGAGATATTTAAAAATCTTGCCCAGGACAGTGCCCTAAATTGTTTGGGCCTGCCTGGTCTGATTATGAGCAGACCTGGCTCAGAACAACTAAATGTCCTCCTCCTAGTTCTTTCGGGAAGAGGGTGTTGGAATCTGTTGTCCGTGGGCAGGAAACACGCCCCCACCTGGGATGCCTTCGTGACTGTTCTTTGATGTTTCTGACCTCTTGCTCTTGGGGTGGGGGTGACAGCTACCGGAAGATTTCTGGGGACACTTGTAGCGGAGGAGATGTTGAGGCACGACTGGAAGGAGAACTGGTGCCCTGTCCCCTGGCAGGTAAGAGAGGTGGTTTCTTCCCTTTGACTCCTGAGGCATCACTGAAGCGTTATGATCCCACCCATGGCCAGGCTGGTGGCTCTTCTGACTTAGTGGAGAAAAGCAATGGCATTTACAGGCATCACAGCTTCTTTTTTCCCATAAGCTTGGTATCCAAACTACATACATATAGCCTTACCCCTTTATAGAAATGGAAAATATTTTGTATCAGCTCAATTTTTTGAGGGAAATCCCTTTGTTCATTGAAGAATACCAGCATCCGTTGGGGGTGGAGGGGGTACCCATAAGCTTTTGTGTGTTCCCTAATCTGTTTGTCAAAGTTGAATATAGAGACTTCCTAGGAAGTAGTTAAGCGGTCTATCTTAATTTTATAATAATAGTAGTAATTATAACTAATACTATACTATACTATGTTATTGACGAGGGCTATATATTATAACTAATGCTATAATAATAGTAATTATAATAATAATTATCACTAATATTTTAATGGAATTTTATAGATTTCAGTGTACTTTTCCATGTGTTGCCAATTTAATCCTTTCAACAATTCAGTGAAACAGATATTAACAAGTATTTTTTTTTTTTTTAACATGAGGGAGCATGTTCAGAGGAGAGGGTTTAATAACTTAAGGTCATACATCTAATAAGTGATAAAGTTAAAATTCAGACTCCAAGCCCCATTCTCTTCATTGGACATTGCCCAAATGGTAAATATAATAAGTGTCATTCTCATTATTTTAGATTGTCATTATGGATGCTAATTAAGAAAAACATCTTTGGAGTGATTATACATTCTATAGAGGTATAGCATGTTCTAAAACACGTTTTAAGTTGATTTAGGGGTGACATAACATGTTGGGGTATTTGTAATATAGACATGAACTTACGATACTTTAGAAAGTAGGTGACCTCTTGGCCTCTTTTTTTCTTCACTCTGTTTCTAGTTCTTATTCATTTAGAGCTTCTTTATTGCCTCTGAGCCCCTCCTCCTGCTCACACCTCTTGGTGGAGGCAAAAGACTGGAGCTGACTTCATCAGTGGCGGTGGTGTTGTCTAATGGGGTGGCCGTAAGCGCCAGATGAATCCTGAAAGAAAAGTCGTCTCCACGGGCAGGGCAGGGCGGCCCTCTCGTTCTCTCACTGCCGCCAGCTTGCCGGGGTGTTTTTCATGCTAAGCTCATTAGTCCCTTAATTTAATCTTCCATCATTACCAGCGTAATTAACATACCTCACTGTGGAGACTTAAAAAGAACCACCACTTCAGCAGATTCCTACAAATGAGCAGATAATATTCAGATATTTCCCTCACAAGAGCTGTTATTGATGAGGGCTTGAGTTAGCAGGGTTTGAGTGATTGCTCTTAAGGGGCTGGAGTACCTACTTTTGTAATAAATATTTCTGGAGATAATTCAGCAAGGGACAAAACAGTTTGTTTAAAGCCATCTAAACTGGCAGGAAAGCTATTTTCTCTTCTAATAGGAGAGGACAGAACAGGGAATGAAGTGGAAAAATCTCATTTCATTGTAGGCTACCTCCTAAATGTAAAAGAAAAAAAAAAAAGTCACGGAATAGGAGGCGGGGGTGTACCTGGAGAGAAAAAGATGGTTTCATAGGACTAATGGGAACCATAACGTCTTTGCAAAGATGAGGTAATCTGGGCATCTGGAAGGATTTTTAAAATGCAGTAATTTTTCTTCCTTTATGATTACTGTAACAACACACAGTTTTAGGCCGTGCTCATGTACGGCTGGGATCAGCCAAGAATTGTTCCCTTTCTAGGTTAAGTGTTGCGCACTGCTCTGTGCCTAATCCTAAAGCAAGCATTTCTGGTCCTAGGTTCTACTGTAAGGGCATTAGTTTCTTAGAAGGAAGAAACCCAAAGTAGCAGAGTGAGGTTTATAGCTGCTGGAGAGAGATGCGGGGCACAGGGCACGCGGCTGTGACTGTGGCTGTCATGTGCCCCGCGTCCCGACTGCCCCTCCCTGGGAATTACAGTGGGAAGGTTTTCTGGACGACCAAAAGGAGAGGTTAGTTATCCTGTGGTTTGAAGTGAAATATGAGGCCGAAGGAAAAGAAGGCAAACTTACCTTATTAAAAATTTTAGGTGGATTTATTTGTGATGTATTATCTATACCTGTGGTCCCCACCCCCAGGCTGTGGATTGGTACTGGGCTATGATCTGTTAGGGACCGGATTGCAGAGCTCTACTGACCGCCCCCCCCCCACCACCTCCTGGCCCTCCAGCAACCCTCCCTCCCTTCCCCCATCTGTGGAAAAATTGCCTTCCATGAAATTGGTCCTTGGTATCAAAAGGGTTGGGGACTGCTGATCTGTAGTGAAGCCTTTATAAAGAAGGTGACTGGTGCATGTTAACTGACTGAGTGAATGGAACGGGGTTGGGTGGGGGCCCGAGTGATCCAGGTATACAGTAGCAAAGGGTTTCAGATTTGTATCTTGGTCCCATATGCAACCTGCCGTCAAAATGGATGCTTTAGACACGGATGCTGATATACTGCTCGTCTCCACTCCTGGCTCTTCCTGTGACTGGTTGTCTGACATTAGGCAAGTCTCTTAAGCACTCTGGGCCTGTATTTCTAAATCTTAAAAAATGGCAACATTGCCATCTGTATCCTAAGAAGCAGCACAGCGTAGTGGTTAAAGCATAGACTCTGGACGTAGAGTGCCTGGCTTCAGCTTGGCTCTGCCGCTTGCTATTTATGTGACTCTGGTCTCAGTTTTCTCTTTATAAAATCGGGTTAATAATAGTCCTGCCATCATACGGTTGTTATGAGGATTAAACGGTGCCTGGTACATAGTAAGTACATTGTGTGAGTATTTGTTAAGTGGAAACAGTCTTTATGATAATTATATTGTGAAACATTTTGTAAATAGTCAAGAACAAATGTATTATTACTGTTTTGAAAATCTAATAGGTTGATATAATTGCCATATGGCACTGTGAACAAAACAGGAGTTGAGTGAGCAAATGGATTAGAAAGCTTAGATACAAGGCCTCAGTGATGCGTGGTCTCTAGTCAGCGAGATTATGGTGCTGCATGATACAGTCATATGACACGGGAGAAAGTGGTGATTGGTCTAATCACGTTGGCAAGTGTGACTTTGAAGACGTTTAAGCTGAGCTCTGAAGTACGGGTGTTGAAGCATGCACATGGGGAGATTTAGATTAAAAAATAAATGTAACAAGTAAAACACTTGCAGACAAAGAAACAGATCCACTGGCATTTCAGTAACTTGGCCAGGGCAGAAATGTGAGTGCATCACACACCTTCTGAGTCTTGACTCCTACACTCTTTCACTTGATCCACGCTACTTGCCAGTGGGTTTGATGTCTGTGTGTTGGGAAAAAAATAGGTCAGACATGCCGGGACCTCTGTAGCATCCCCTGGGTCCAACCTCCCGTTGTTCTGTGTGTCTGGCAGAGGAGAACGAGTTCATCCTGTACAGCACGCGGAGGTCTGTCCACCGCTATGACCTGGCCTCGGGGGCCACTGAGCAGTTGCCTGTTTCCGGGCTGCGGGCAGCAGTGGCCCTGGACTTTGACTATGAACGCAATTGCCTGTATTGGGCTGACCTGGCCCTGGACATCATCCAGGTGAGTCAGCTCTGGGTCCCCTCCTGGGGGCTGTGCCTTGTGATTGCCCAGTCCCAATAAGCTTCATGCAGAAGGGGTATGGAAATGGGTAGTTAGAGGTTTGTAAGTGGTAACTCTCAGGGCCGACATAAAACTTCACAGTTTCCTACATTAGTCTTTTTCTTTCCCTGCTTTCCTCTGTCCATATAAGAAGGATATAGGAAGCCCCAAATCCACAGACCTGCTTGTAAGTGAGGTCTCACTTTTCATGCCCAGAATGTGTTGGGACTAATAATGTAGGATTATTAGTCACCCCCTGTTGTGCCAACTGCCTCTTTAAGCATCTTTCTTCCCAAATTATGTTATAGTAACACTTGACTTATCCATTGTTCGTGTGATTATCCACTTCGGCTGTTCTGAACCCAGATAAGAACCAGGAAGCAAGCATTAAAGATCCCTGGACAGGGCAGATAGCCGTATGCTCAAATCCATGCATTTTAGAGGAGAGCTATTTGATCTTTATTCATTGTGTACTTAATCCTTTTAGAAGAGCAATTCCAGCAAGTTTTATCTAGACTTCCAACCCAATAGAAATTTTACAGTGTCTAGGTATTTGAGGAGGCTGGGATAGGGGATGGCAGTGACCGTTGAGTGTAGCTGTCCCAACAGGAGCACTTGATGGCCAAGAGCCTCACAGGGGAAGAAAGTGTGTAAAAGCAGACAGAAGAACTTAAAAATCATAGCCATCTGGTTTCATTTATCTTAAAAGCAAACAGACTCATACATCTCAATAATCTCCAACCTCGTTATTGTGATACATCATAGTTTAGTAATCAATGTTCATCATGATAATGCAGCGTAATATATACAGTTAAATTCTGTTTAATTATTCTGCTTAAAAAAGGGAACCATAATATATTTTAAAAATGCCTTTATTAAAACCTGACTTCATGGATCTGGAAAGTTAACTAACATGAAACATCTCATCCTTTGCCTGTCCTGCCAGTTGAGTAAAGGTTTACCCCCCATGGGGACTGACTGGGCAGGAGGTCATTTGAACATTTCAGAGCATTCATTATTTATTTTTCTCTCTTCAGCGCCTCTGTTTGAATGGGAGCACAGGGCAAGAGCTGATCATCAGTTCTGGCCTGCAGACAGTAGAAGCTTTGGCTTTGGAACCCCTCAGCCAGTTACTTTACTGGGTGGACGCTGGTTTTAAAAGGATTGAGGTATGTGTATTCCTGTGCTGTTCTTAATCACGTGAGCAGGTGAGACACCTGGGCTTTGAGCCAGGTTTGACACAGAGATGGGAGCTAGCGTGTCAAATTGCTGTGGAAATTTCCTGAGGATTTCCAGAGAATGGACCCGCAGAGCCCCTGGAGAAGGGAGAACAAGGGGAAAGTCTCAGCGTGACTGTTCACTGCCACGAAGGGGCCACATGAAAACAGGATGCCAGAATCCATCAGAGATTTTTTTTTTAAGACACTTGAAAGTTTATATTTTGGCTAGAAGAGGCATAGTGTAATAACAGTAATGATAATAATACTATGGCATTATCATTAATGCTATAACAGTAATGGTGTAGTATTATTGTAGTTGGGTTAGAGTAATAATGACAGGATCATCATCATTATTATTGTTATTAATCTCCGCTTGACATCTATGCCACTTAGTTACCTAGTAACCTCTCCTGCTCCATATACCTGTGGCAACGTGAGGGTAATGAGTGGCCTCTGAACTGCCAAAATCGTCGTCTCGAGGAACGTCGGTACACTGAACTGCCGAGAGTGCAGCCTCAGCACCCCTTTATCCTGACTGCACGTGGAGCTGTAGCGTGCAGGGTAAGGAGGCAGGACAGTAGAAACAGGGACACACAAGGGGACGAGGAGTTGCAAGACAAAAGGCACAGACTTGAGAGACAGACCTGAGTTCAGGATTCACTCCGCTAGCTCAGTGACAGGGGCAAGGTCCTTGTGCTCTCAGCGTCTTCGTGTGCAAGGTGGAGATTCATCTATTCACTTGTATGAGACATGCCAGGTGTGGTTTTAGGTCCTGAGGATACGGCGCTGAGCGAGACATACAAGTTCCTGTTCCGACAGAGCTCACATTTCAGTGGAGGAAGCAAAATAATAAAGAAATCAGTTCTGTTGGTGATAAGTGCTGCGAAGAATGTAAAACAGGACAGTCCGGTCGTGCCGTGGGGCGTGGAGCAATGTTAGCAGGGCACCAGAGAGGTGTCTTGAGGATGTGCCATCTGAGCTGAGCCCCGACTGCGGGGAGGATGATTTAGTGCCCCCCTCATGTGGATGCTAACAGAAGTGAACATGACGAGCAGTGCCCGGCACCTCCTGCGCATCGCCTTGGTGGTCTCGTTACTGCTCTTTCTCTCTGTCCTCTGATTGTGTGTGGCAGCACTTTGCTAAAGGGGAGGGGAACGCAGGTGGGGCATAGAGTCTGCCCTTCCACAGGCTTGTGGGGCGACCACTGCACAACTCAAATGCTGTTTATGCAGAATGGTGTGAGTGAGTCAATGACCAGAGCTGCTGATGCTTATTGATCGAGGTGGGTCGGAAGAGTTAGGAAAGGAGGTGAGCCTGGAAGTGAGTTTGGAAGGAAAGTTCCTACTCCATGAGAGCAAGCAGTGGAGTGGGCAGGCCCAGGAAGGGGTATGGCAAGAGCAGACAGGAGCGAGTGTGCATCGGGCTTGGAGGACCATGAGGTGACCAGCCCAGCAGAAACGGAGGAGAGAATGTGAGGCCCATCTGGGGACTGTTCATTGCACGGCAATGACATTGGGGTTTGTGGGCAGCGTGGAGCCATCGGTGGCTTTGGAATATGGACTAACATGGGTGTGTTAAATAAGTAAACGCTTAGGTCCTTATCTGAGTACTTTTCTTCTTGAGTGCTTCTTCTGTACAGATAGATCATCATGACCCAGGAACTGGGGGCACATGTGGTTCTAGCTCCTCTGTCAGACCGTGACATTTTCACATGAGCCAGAGGGAGAAACAACTCGTTCTGACTGACATTCAGGGCAGGTTTCCCAGATAAGTCTGGTGAGGGAATCAGAAAGGTGTAGAGGGGGTGCTTGCAGGCAGAAGCTGAGTAGGAGCCGTTCACAAGGTGGGTCTTCTAAGGATGCATCCCTGCCTTCCCTCTCTGTTTTTGTCAGGTAGCTAATCCAGATGGTGACTTCCGACTCACGATCGTCAATTCCTCTGTGCTCGATCGGCCCAGGGCTCTGGTCCTTGTGCCCCACGAAGGGTAAGTGTCGCCCCAAGTGGAAATGAGCGTTATGTCAAATGCTGCGACAGTAGATTCTCATGGAAACACAAACGGCTGGACAAAAAACTCTGTTTCTCATGACCGTGGTTGAAATAATCTATTAACTGAGATTTTTGAAACTGTAGCTTAGTCATCACAGTCAGGTAACTCCATTCGCTTTACATTAGCAAGCGTCAGAATTTCTTTAGGCATCCAGATGTCTTGCATCTGTGGGGTGTTTCTCTAGAAAAGGTGATGTTAAAAGAGAATCTTTGTAGACATAGGCAGGCCTGCTTGGATGTTGTGAGGACTCTTTGAGTTTCATGCATGATACAAACATGTAATTCATTCCATGTTTCTCCTGCCTCCTCAGTGTGTGTAGGTTTTCCTATAATCAGCATGCACTTGGCAAATGCAAAGGTGCTTTTTATTAAATCATTAACTGAAGGAAACATGACTAAGAGGGAAATTCTGGATTAGCCTTTGTGGCCTTTCTTTTCTCACAGCATTTATGATTGAGAATTAACACTATTTTTTAAAAGAAAATTCTAAAACTAATATCTGTACTTGATTGAAAATATTTAGAGATAACAGAAGTTTATGAAATGAAAAGTATGTTTCCTTTGTTCTCATTCTTAACCCTTCACCCTGACACTTCCTCGGTGTAATCATTGCTAATAATTTGTTGCGTATCATTCACCACTGCGTTTACCCACATACTGGTATTATCCTTAAAACACACACACAGCAAACAGAAACATAGTATATTTACTATTCTGTACCTTTAAAAAATACTTAATATGTATTGATGATAGTTTTATGTGATCACATACAGATTTTTAGGTTTCATAGTATTTTGTTATATGCACCATGCACCATAACATAGCACTTTCTCTACAGATTAACGTTAAGGTTGATGTACATATATGTAGTTCTTTGTGCATTATCTTTGCTTCTTTGCATAATTTGATTCTGTCCATAGATAAATTCCAGTAGAGGGATTTCTGGGTCAAGGAATTAAGTGGTTTCAAATATTACAATTATAGATTATTATTAAATATAATAATGCTGAAATACTGGCTTGATTGTTCTAGAGGGATTTCTTACCTTTTTGGTACTCCAAAAAGTATTTGAGCTCCTTTTCCTCTAGTTTTTATGGGACATGCATTCTGTCTCCTTTTTGACCAGGGTGATGTTCTGGACGGACTGGGGCGACCTGAAGCCTGGGATTTATCGGAGCAACATGGATGGTTCTGCTATCCGTCGTCTTGTGTCTGAGGATGTGAAGTGGCCCAACGGCATCTCCGTGGACGGCCAGTGGATCTACTGGACAGATGCCTACCTGGACTGCATTGAGCGGATGAGTTTCAGCGGCCAGCAGCGCTCGGTCGTCCTGGACAACCTCCCACACCCCTATGCCATTGCTGTCTTTAAGGTGAGCCCGTCTGAGGCCACCATCGGGTGTTTTGCTAGAGTTGGTGAAGAGCACCTGAGGGCAAGAACCTGCCATCTCTGGGCTTTTGCAGAGATGCTGTCTTACGTCTAAAAGAATATGGCTCATTTCCCAAGTTGAGATAATTTATTTCAGTCCATTTGGAGGAATGCCAGGGGCACCAGGGTTCACATATCAAAGGGTTAAAAGTGAAGGTTACTTCCCACGAACATTCTTGGTCTGCCCTTCAGTGTCAAGAGCCTCATTTTGGGGTTTCGTGTCTTCATCTCTCGTGGAGTTTGCTCATTTCATCCCCCCATGACTTCAGGTGAGCTCTGCAGTACCTGTGGTGCCTTGCAGTCCTCTTTTGACTCTAGAGAACAGAATGGCTCTTCTCAACATTGGGAAGCAGATTTCAAACTGAGGGGACTGGGCTTGTGGTCAAACCTGAATGCTTATCAGGTGGTTGCTTTTGGACATTTCGTTCTGTGTGGGTATCTGGTAAGGTTTAGATAAAATCACTGACTTGCATTTAAGCCGACTCTTGATCAGGTCAGTCATTTAGCCAATAAATGGTAGTTGTCTCCTGCACACGTGGGAGCTCTTGTCCTTACAGAGAGACCAGAATAAAGAACTAAAGAGCTGGACTAATGGGCAAAGGTTTTCTTTTTAGAATGAAGTCTACTGGAATGACTGGTCACAGCTGAGCATATTCCGAGCTTCCAAATACAGCGGGGCCCCGATAGAGATTCTGGCCAGCCAGGTCACGGGGTTGATGGACATGAAGATTTTCTACAAGGGGAAGAACACCGGTAAGGCAAAGTCTCCTCCTTTGTCTCTGCGGAGTTGATCTCAAGCAAGGGGCTGTGTGTGGGCAATCCCCGCTCGGAGCAGGATCTGGCAGCCTGCGTCTTTGTTGTCACGACAACATGCACATTATTTAATTTCTTCCTAATGACATCTTAATTTCTTTTCTAACGATACACAAACAGCTGGAAGACAGCATGTTTTTGCCTGCCTAGAGTGTTGGTGCTTGGTGGGTAATTACACCCTCCTCCTGCCCTTGGCCCCTTACTGATTGGTGGTGTGGCTTCTGTTGCAGCTGGGAGAGTCCCAGCATGTGCTTAATCCCCGTTTGGCACACTTACAGGGAGTGGCACCGTGCCGGGTGTTCGCGGGGCTCCCTTCTTGCTCTGCAGTTGTGCAGATGACCTATTGCTGGGAGAGCAAACCTACCTCTGTTGCAGTGGTGTGTGCAGTGATGTGTTGCTGTATTCAATTTTCCCCACCACGAAACTCTAAACCCCATGAAGGAGGACAGTATGGCTTTTGTTTTTCTTCAACAATCCACCGGTGTTTAGCACTTAGTAGGTGCTCAATTCATATTTGTTGAAAGAAGGAATGAAAAGGGAGGGGGGAAGAGTTGCAATGGGTGTAGACAGTAGTTGTCTTAGAGATCTGTTGGGTGAGGCTTCAAGAAGTGCCATAAGGCTTTGATCTGCAGGGCCTGGAGTCTGAGACTCTCTGGTAGACAGGCTTCATCCTTCCTTGACTACACCTTCCTCATCTCCCCACCATACTGTTCATTCTAGAGGGGAAAGATCAGTGTATTCCCAAGAAGAATAGTCCCTTTAAGAATTTCCCTCTTTATCTCAGCAGGATTAAATAGCATCCCAGGTCTGCTGACTCTCCTTTATTGACAAACTCTGCTAGGTTTCCTGTTTTGAGCTAGAATGTTGATATTGTTTTGTGGCTTTTGGCTGACCCTGTGCTAAGAGAAAATTGACAGGGGAAATAATACAGTTATAGATATCATCGTTATCCCTTTGGGACCACGAAGATCACATGAGAACACCCTTAGAAAACTATGAAGTGTCCTACAAATGCAAGTCTGTATTGTTATGTCTTCACAACTGACCTGTGAGACAGGGAGGGCTGGTATTATGGGCCGTGATTTGTAGATTAGGGAACTCAATCTTAGATATTAATTAGCTTTCCCAAAGTGCCCTCACTAGTTTAGGAGCTTGGCTTTTGTTGCAGCCCTGGCACTGTATGGAGAACTCAGATTCTTTCTTAGAGGAGGTGCCTGTTTTAACACAGTGACTGCCACACTAGAAAAAAAAATTTTTCCGTGGGGCTATGGTGTTTTATTACGAAAATAGAATAAAAACTTTCAAAACAAAAGGATCCTTTCTTAATTTAATGAAAAATTTAATGAAAAATGAAATTTATTGACTCCTCTTCATTTAATCCATGTTTTTAGAATAAATTTTTCAGTATTAATTGTAACAATAAGAACATCAACAAGTAAGATTGTCATGAACCAACTGCGGGGTTTTGCCCAGGTTTTGCTTTATGAGGCCCTGGGCTCAAAACTAGCGTGAGTTAAATACAACTCACGTGGCAGTTAATGTGTTAAAATGGGAAGAGAGGAAGGGATCTTGCTTCTTAGCCCCAGGGACTAAAATCTGGGGGCCTCTGTTGAGGGAGGACACTCACTCCATCTGATCTGCCTTGCTGGCTGGCAGAGTGGATTTTCAGCCTTTCTCAAAGTTGCCACCCAGGGCACAAGAGCAGGTCTTCATTTTCACAAGTGCTTGTAAGCACGCGTTCGTGCACACAGCAGCGTCTCGAACACCGTGTTCAGATGAAGCTGGTGGTCCCTGGGTCCCCACTCGCTGGTCTTGGGCCACTTCATTCCAACAGCTGGAGCACAGTGGACCTGCAGTCATGCCCATGACCAGGGGGTGACCAGGGAGCAGTGGGGTGGGAGTTTGTGGTGTGAGCATGTGCCATACGTGGTGTCCTGGTGCTGGACAGACAAGCCTATGAGTGTCACCTTGGGTGTGGTGTCCCCTTCATGCCTCAAAGAGTCACCTTCATTTAAACTAACCAGAGTAATTCTGGGGGTCATAGTGGGGTCTGGGTAGAGGAAAGGCTGGTTTAAAATGGAAATGTGTACCGGTGGGTAGAACACAGACTCAGATCTGTGCAGAGACATCTGTGACTGTCCCTTTGGCCCAGGGCCAGTACTACCTCATTTTGCTCCTTTCTCCATTTGCCTTTGGGATTCTCTTACTCTCCTTTGGTTGTGAGCAAGAGACCTCCTGCCTCCAAGAACAGGGCCAGAGAAGCATGTTTGTCATCTCTCAGGCCAGCCTGGGTTCAATCAAAGCTTTTGCTCTGGTGTCTGGTTGTCAGTACTGCCTTGTGTACACTACATGTCTCATGACCTTGAACTTGTTTGCTCTAACCTGTCTGCATTTTTGGACACTGAGAGGGAACTGCGAATCCACAGTGCATACTGGCAACCCCTGATGGCAGTCAGGCTTTATTAGTTTTGTTGACTGCTCCTAACACATTCAGGACTCTCCACAGCAGTCCCCCTTATCTGTAGTTTCTCTTTCCATGCTTCCAGTTCCCTCCAGTCAACCACTGTTCGCAAATAATATTAATAAACAGAAAAGTACAGAAATAAACAATTACTAAGTTTTGAATTAGTGCGCCATTCTGAGTAGCATGGTGAAATTTTGGGCCACCCCACTCTGTCCCACCGAGGACACGAATCATCCCTTTGTCCAGCAGATCCACGCTGTCTGCTCTACCCACGTTGTAGCCATCTCGCTTACCAGATGGACTGTCACAAAATCACGGTGCTTGTGTTCAAGTCACCCTTATTTTTCTTCATAATAGCCCCAAAGCTCAAGAGTAGTGATGCTGGCAGTTCAGATATGCCAGAGAGAAGCCAGAAAGTGCTTCCTTTAAGTGAAAAGATAAAGGTTCTTGACTTAATAAGGAAAGAAAAAAAATCCTATGCTGAGGTTGTGAAAATCTGCTGTAAGAAGAGATTTTCTATTTGTGAAATTATGAAGAAGGAAAGAGAAATTCATGTGTATTATCTATAGGGTCTGAGACTAGCTGTGATTTTGGGCATCAGCTGTGTGCGGGTCTTGGAATGTATCCCCTGCAGATAAGGGGGGACCACTGTATTAGCCAAGTGTAAAATCAAAATAATGACAATAACAACATTTATTGAGGGGTTGCTGTGTCATAAGCACCACAGTAATGCGCTTTGTGGGCTTGGGTACTCTCACTTAGTCTTCGCAAAGACTTCCATGTATACTATTAATATTTCTACTTCATAACGAGAACATGAAAGTCAGATTGAGTAACTTGTCTGTGTCACACTTTTAATGAGTGGTAATAATTTGAACCATGGCCCAGTTGACTTCAAAGCTTGAACTTGAATGAAACTAATAGGCTCTGCTCTCTCTGTCTTCTGTTGTTGGACTAGCAGTGCCCTGGTAATATGACAGCAATTTAGAAGCACTGTACTAGATTTGGATTGTTGCTGGTTTGTAATAAAAATTTTTTTCACTTGGAACATTTATCAGTTTCTGATATTTGGTTATAAATGGGTACATTTTTTGTTTTTATATCTGGCTGATTTTTAAGTAACATTTTTGGGATTTATTCTTTGTAAAGAGTATTTTGTCTTTAAAGAGGTTAGGTTACTTCGTAAGATTATCAAAATGTATTCAATTGCTCCTGCAACGACTTTAGTCTTTCGGAGCTTTGGAATTCTCCTTCAGAGCCTGCAGTAAGTACATGCTTTTAAATATATATAATGAGGGCAGATATTTATTATTTGGAGTATATTTGATTTTGGTAATTTTCAAGTGTATAGACACTTCAGTGAGATAATTACATTTTTGGCTCCTAAACTGGTTCTGGAAGAATTTCACAAAGAGGAAATCTAAACATTTGTTCTGAATACACCCAGTGAAGCCATCATGGGCCTGAATGTTTAGTGTTATAAGGGAACGACTTTGTAGATGATAGCTGTCACTTGTCCACTCTTCACCTTGGGATGATGGTGTTCACATTGCATGCCTCCCGCACCCAAGATGATTGGCGTCCTGGATAAAGGGTCTGTGGTTATGATGGGAATTCTGCTGAATTCTCCTTCCATCCTCTTCCCTGTTCTCTCTGATGTCGCGCTCCCATTTTCTGTTCTGTGGCTTCCAGCCCGGGTACTCCTGCTCTGCCTACCTCTTGTAATGAATTGTTTGGCTTGGTTCGGGATTTGCCCCTGGGTAGTGCATCTCAGACATCTTTGCCAAATCAGCCTCCTGAAATATGACACCCCATTTTGAGTTCTGTACTCTTAGCTCTTGCCTGTTTGGGTAGGAACATTTGCTCTACATGTGAAAATGTTAGCCACGTTACTTTACAGACACAGTCCCTGTGAAAATATGATCCTGTAATTGAGTATTTTTAACCAACATCACATTTTGTTATCATTCAATATCTTGGAACATTGAGTGATATGTTGTCCTTTGAATACAAAGTACATGTTCCACATCGTTTTTTTGAGTTGTTTTTCATTAGTGGTGGCTGTGTGTCAATTCTGCCTTCCTTCTTGCAGCCAATGGCTTGTATATTTGAGCTAAAGGAGCAGTCTGTGCCCACGGACTGATCAGGGTTAACTGATATCTGGGACTTCTGCTCTAGTCAACTGGTTAATCCACTATGGTAATTAAGCCATTATAGTTTGATGGAGTTGTTTGCTGAACCTTTTTGAATGTTTCTCTTCCTAAGTGTGTGTGTATTTTATCTATTTGGTAATGCCTCTTACTCTCTCTTCCTTGGCATCACAATAACATTATTGAGATAGCATTGTGATTTTCATTTTATATTTGCAATGCCAGTTAATAATAACTGATGAGGTGCCCACACACCCAAAGCTACTGAGTGTATCATCACCCATAGCAATAATGGTTGTCCTCAGTGAACCCTGTTTTCCGGCCTGCAGACTAGTATAGGCGTGACTGAGCTGAAAGCTTGGCTGGATGGAAATATTTTTTGCATATTATTCTGCTGGGGGGAGGTTGTCTCTGTCCATGAGATGGCACAACTGAAGAATTAGCAGTTGAGTTTTATCAAAGCTTTTATGTTTATTTTTCCCATTTTTGTGATTAATAGTCACAAGCAAAAGAAAACACAGACATTTCGCAATTTCTGTGGCTTTTCTGTGACTGCATAATTGTGTCTTGTTTCCAGTTGTTACAAAATGATTTATGCACCCTCTTACCTCAATCCCGGGAAAGGTGCAGGGGATGGGAAAACACCTTTACCATCTTTGCTCATCCACAAAGCCTCTCTCAAGAGTGCAGCAATGGGTTTTATGGACTGTATCTGGCACTCTCTTTGGCATGCTGAGCCAGAGAAAGGACTGGCAGTAGTGGCTTGATCAGCATGAACTAGTCCTCGTGTGGATCCATTGCCTGACAGTGGCTAGTGGGTACCATGGTTGGCTCCTCATTTAGCCCCTCAGCTGTGCCCTGGCACAACGGAGTTGGATTTTTGTCCCGGGCCCCACCATTACTCAGGTATTCTAATTTGGGGTCTTGAGGAACAGAAACCCACTCAAGCTAGATCAAGTCAAAAGCGTTATTGAAAAATAAAGAGAGACAGTAAGGAACCCAAAGATGGAAGTCTAGGTCAACTGTAGGGGGCCTGGAGTAGCAATGGCAAGGCCATCCTTTCTCTCTCACTGGGTGCCTGGTGTTGTCCTCTCTTCCCTCCGTAAATCTCCTTTAGTCTCCTGACTTTCTGCAAATTGACCTTGTCTGCACACCCAGAGTTTGTTTCTGCACAGCTTTGACTTGCACCAGGTTTTGGTTTGCCATTCACCACCTTTGCCACCCACCCTCTGTGGCCCTTTTCCCAGCTCCAGCTCCTATCTTCTCTTTCAGTAACCCAATTCCAGAATGCCCAGGGGGAACATCCGATGCCTGCTTTGGCTCTGGGTCTGATCTAGCTGGGGTCAAACCGTGGCCGTGTGAGTCAGGCCCTTGCTCAGGGTGCTGGGCGAGCAAAGCTTGTCAGCACGGCAGGTGCCCCAAAGCTTGCCACTTGACCCTTGACCCTTCTGAGCTTCTCATTGTCATGTCCACAAGATGAGGAGGTTGCAGTAGATCTCATGCTTCTACTCAGCGCCTCCCTTGTGCTGTGTGTTAACCCATCCCCTGCTGCTGTTGTCTTCTCTCCAGGAAGCAATGCCTGTGTGGCCAGGCCGTGCAGCCTGCTGTGCCTGCCCAAGGCCAACAACAGTAAAAGCTGCAGGTGTCCAGAGGGTGTGAACAGCAGTGTACTCGCTTCTGGGGACCTGATGTGTGACTGCCCTCGGGGCTATCAGCTGAAGAACAACACCTGTGTCAAAGAAGGTGCGTCCCTTTTTCTTTTCTGCCCATCATCCTCCCTCCCTCCCTCCTTCCTTCCATCCCTCCTCCCTCCCAGTGCTCTGTTTCCCAACCTTTTCTGGGTTATCAGAAAAGTCCAAGGTAAAAGTCAGATCCACCAGATACGTACAAGAATCCTGGTTCGGGTTCTGGGCCTTAGTCAGAACAGGCCTAGGCTGTTCATTTGAAAGGAACAGCTGTGCTTTTGGTTTCATGTCAGATGACATAGGCTTTCTTCGGAGCCCACCTTCCTTTTCTTTTGCTGCTTCCTCTCCTCCTCGTCCCTCACTTGTTGGGTTCTCCACATTCTCCTGCTTCCTGTGAGTTGGACCAAACTGACTGGGAATAATAGCTAGTGTGACTCCTTCGCAGTTGACTTTCTTGCACCTAGCAGTCATCCTTCCTCTCGCCCCAGCCCAGACTGAAATGTCCTGAATGTCCAGACCAATGTCTGCAAAGGGATTTGAGTCTTGATGTCCAAACTGTGACCAAGTGGCTGTAACAGCCTCACACCTACTCCCCTTTTGAATTTGAATGTACGGATTTAAATTTTTTGTCCTCTGAAAACCTACGTGATTTTTCCTTGCTGTCTAGTTTTTACCCTGGTCCCCAGCCTCATATTTCTGTCAGTGAGGGGAAGCCCTGGAAGGACACCTTGCCATGCAGTGCCTGGATTGGTGGCAGAAACCCTGCTTTGCCTTATTCCCAAAGTTATATTTGCTTTGTAATTCTAACCTCACTGCTCACAGCAGCCTCTGAGTCCAAGCAGTGAAATACACAAAAGAAGGCTTAGAGTTGATCTTCCTTAAGAAATACAATTGGAGAAAAGATAAGCCTTCCTTTCTTAGAAACAAGAGACTTTCTTTCAATTTCTCCATGTCATCTTAAAGCTATTTGGAAAGCAATAGAGTCAACACTAAATTCCAAGAGGTGGAGAAAAAGGCTCCTCCATAGTCCCCCTTAGAATGACATTGATTAGCCAAATAAGAGGCCAGTCATCACGTGTCCTTGACCCAGTTGGTCAAACAATGCATTTTTTCAGTAAGGAATTATAAGTGCTTGCTTTAAAGATGGCAGGGGGCAGAAAAATTTCTCAGTACATAGAATCTCCATAACTCATTTGGTTGATAAATTGAATGTATAAGGATATATATAACTACATAAAAAGATAGCTATAGATGTATTGAATATGTATGTTTTTAATACTGTGGAAACAGTCCACTAAGGAGTTCCTGTGTAATTAGCATTGTATAATGTTGGTGTGTTCTCTACTCAGTGGGCCCAACTGGCATCATTATTATCGTTTCTCATCATTGTAACCACCTCTAAATATTCCTTCCTTCCAGCCTGCCTGTACTCCTTCACTTGTAATTAAGAGAGAAATGAAGGAGACTACTATGGGATGCCTCCTTCCCTGTGTACAGTGTGCTTGACATTCTCCCTGTCTCTTTACCATAAAGGCAGGGTGTTATTTGAGGAAGGGAAATGGAAACTCAAAAGAGAAAGTCCTGTGGTTGAGCAGTAAGAATAATGCTGGTTTCGTTTCCCCAATGGTTAGAGAACACCTGTCTCCGCAACCAGTATCGCTGCAGCAACGGGAACTGTATCAATAGCATTTGGTGGTGTGACTTCGACAACGACTGCGGGGACATGAGCGATGAGAGGAACTGCCGTGAGTCTGCTGGCTTTGCCTGGTCACTGGCATGTTGAGCGTTGACCATTCGGAAGGCTGCTCAGCTCTTCCTGCGCAGGGGGCCTGAGGTCCAGGGCGATGAGCCCGTTACTGGTGTTGCCCATCTAAGTTGATAAGGCTTGGGTGGCAGAGAAAACATTTCCATATATAGATGTATAGTATGAATTTTAGGTACATATTATTTTTAAAACAACCCACGTGAGTTAGTTGACTACTCATTACAGGAGATTTATAAATAAACATCACATGGCTGAAACTGAGCTGATTTGGCAATCTGGGCTCTAATCTTGGCTCTGGCACTGTAATAAAGCTGGTGGCTTAGACGGGTGACCAGGTAACATTCTTTGATTTGTAAATTCAATATTCAGCCTTTTCAGGGGTGGGGAACAGGTATTACCTTGTGTGGCACTCCAATCAGTTGATGTTGGCTGCATACCAGGCTCAAGAGAGATTGTTTTAATTGGTTCGTAGTGTGTAGTTTGCCTAGAATGTGGGGACATTGGTATGCGTGCCATGTAAATGTCATCTTTGGACTGTATAATTTGTAAGTTTCTAACTAAAATATATGACCCTGTTTGTAAGGATTTAACAAAAAGCACCTTCTTATAATAGATAATTTGTTAACCACAGATTTTCTCCATTCTTCACTGAATTTTTAATAGCTTTGACATTATAAAGAGATGATTTGTCCTTTTGTCAGTGATACAGTCAAGTATGTATTGCACACCGTCTGTTCCAGGCTCTTGCTGAGCTTGGGTCTATACTGGTGATCAAGGTGGAGACGGGGTTTGCAGCCTGAGGTGGGAGTCAGGAAGGTAGGCTGGCAGCTACAGCAGAGCCGTGAGTGCCGTGGTGGGGAAGTGCCGTGTGCATGTGGGACAGACACCCAAATCAAACTTGGGTCAGCACTAATGTGTCGGGTGCCTGGGTGAATCACACAGAGGTGGAGGGAGGAATGTCGTAGCCAGAGGACAAGCAGAGGAAGAGTTGGCATGGCCTGGAAACGTTGGGTGGGCCCAGGGGGGCAAGGTGAGGCTGGATGGGTGGGCAGGGCCCAGGTCAGCAAGGGCCTTGTGGACATTATTGGAGGAGCAGTTGGAACCATGATACGATTTCACCTTGGGAAAGATAAGCAGTGAGCAGAGTGCACTGGGTGAGGGAAAGACCAGAGGCAGGGAAGCCAGAAACCAGGTTAGAGTTCCCCTCTTTCACGTGTTTTACCTTTGGCAACCCAGAGGCTCATTTCCAATTTGTCCTGTAAGAGCAGATTGATGGGCGGCTCTAGATACTCACCTGGCCCCTGGCAGATACATAGCCACTCACCTGTGGAGCCTGTGCCAGGCTCCCATGCCGCTTCCTCCAGAAAGCAAGTTGAGAAGTATTCAGCCCCTTAAACTCTTCTGGGCCCTGCAGTCCTGCCGTCTGTCCCTTTCGGCTGATGGGAGGTTATTTGCAAAGCCTCGATTATTTTCCCTTGGCTTCAGTGGGTGGCTTTCACCCCGAGGGACAAGAGCTTCTTGAATGGCAGGTTTGAGAAAGCCTCTCTGTGTCTGTCTTTTCTACAGAAAGGGCCTATAAAGCCTTCTCTACCTACCAGAGTGGCAAGAATTGTGGTATTTGTGGGGCAATAGCCAAAGCTCTTTAAAAACATTTATTAACAGCATTGAAGCAGAATGTGGAAAGGAGTTTATTTATTACATATCGGGGTGGGGCAAGAGATGCTTTTTTAGAATTAACACGTTGCAAGGAAACTGCCCAGTCATGGGCACAGTGGAAGCAGCTCGATACACACCAGATGACCTCATAGCCAATAGCTAGGGACACAGGTGGCACGTCATTCCTCCTTGTGCCCTTGGGCTTGGTTTCTACTAAATGGACAAGCTGGATCTTGTATTGGCTCCCAGATTTGACAGAAATGAAGACCTCCCTATTTGGGTAGTAGCCTCCTGCCCTCAGTGGCTTCCTTCTACTCAGCCCCTGAGCTCCGTTTCCCTCTTCAGTTTTCTTAAACGCAGAGTTTAAGGTCCTGCTCTGGGTGAAGTGTGGTGCTGGCACTGCCCTCCTCCTCGCCTGGTGTGAGTGTCAGCTGGGATTGACTTTCCGGAGTCCCCAAGACTTGCTCTCTTTTCTACTCCTTCCCACTTGCACTTGGCTCAGGTCCCCACACGTCATACGGGGCTGAGGCATGGAGATGATGAACGGAGGGATATAAAACACAGAGCCTGGGAATCGAGAGAGAGGGGCTTATCTGTGCCCTCACGCATGGCTCCCTTACCAGGGAAGTTGCACATGGAGGAGAGACTTGCTTATGGAGGTGGCGAGAGGCGCCCTGCTTACCGGCAGGGCTGCAGGAAGACAGGCCGTGAGACTGGGTACTGCTGGATGGGGATTTAAGTGAGGTTCCCCGTCAGCCGCCAGGGAACAGAAGAGGAGGGAGGACGAAGGGACGTGGGAGGGATGTTGTCAGTAGATTTCCCTCCCTCTTAAACAGACTCCTCCAGCTGGGTGGTTGTCAGGCACTCAGGGTTTTGACGTGAATCCCCTGCAGTCTTGTCATTTTGCATTCATCCCCTGCCTCCCACCACGAGCTCAATTACAGAGAAGAAATGGAGCCTCAAATAAAAGCTGCCGGGATGTCTAACAGCAGTGCTGCTGTTTGGCGTTTCATCGCAGGCACACCCCACCCTCCGTCCCAGGATTCTGTTCTGCCACGTTTCACCTTTGGTGTCAGCCCGTCACTGCCCCCGACAGCAGCCTGCCTTCCTCTCGCCTTTCCTGGGGGGTCTTTCTCTGGGTTCTAGGGATTGTGCTTAAGCACAAGAAATTTCCATATAGGAGAGAGAGAAAATCTAATTCTGTGCTCATTCTGATGCCAAAAGGGCATGAGGAATGCTGAGGAAGAGAAGTGACATTTTTTTAGAGCCCGTTACATCCTGTTTAGTAGGTTCTGGTCCCAAACTTGTTCCCTTATTATCTTCATAACAGTGCTACCTGGTAGGTGTTATCTCCAGTTTATGGTAGAGGCAATGGAGGCACGGAATGGCTCACTTATATAAGTTGTAGGTAGTAGAATCAAGATTCAAATCTAGTCTTTCTGACTGTGATCACAGGTGCTTGGCTACGTTACCTAACCCTCATTTTACTGCTGAGGAAACGGAGCCTTATGGAGGTTAAAATTAATTGCCTGAGGGAAGAGGTAGAGCCCGGATTTGAAGCCTAGTCTCTTTTTTTTTGAGGCAGAGTCTCTCTCTGTTGTTTGGGTAGAGTGTCATGGCATCAGCCTAGCTCACAGCAACCTCAAACTCCTGGGCTTAAATGATCCTCCTTCCTCAGCCTCCCGAGTAGCTGGGACTACAAGCACCTAGCTAATGTTTCCATTTTTAGTAGAGGTGGGTCTTGCTCTTGCTCAGGCTGGTCTCAAACTCCTGAGTTCAAGCGATCCTCCTACCTCAGCCTCCCAGAGTGCTAGGATTAAACAGGCGTGAGCCACCGTGCCCAGTCTGAAGCCCAGTCTTGACTGACTGCAGGCACAGCCCATGTTCCTGCTACACAACTCTACCTCCTCTGCCTTCTCTAGCTAGACGATGAGGCGCCAGCTGCCTGAGTGAAACTGGGATTCCCTAATAGTAGTTTTTTAGATAAAGGTATTTGTGCCACTTACTTAGGAAGACAGCTTCATGTCTGAGGGGATCTTAGGAGGTGATCTAGCCCATCACCCCCTCCCAGCCAGATGACAGTTTCTCACTTTTCCCAGCCCTGTTCTGATCTGGAAGCTGTCCACGAAAGATATGCCCTTATCTCCTTCAGTTGTAAATTTCAGGTTCTCATGCAGTTTATTTCTTCTATAAGTCTAAGTTTAATTTCTGTTTCTATAATTAAAATCGGCTTCCTTCTGTTTTTTAATTGGTTTTCCAGTAGGATGTTTGTATCTGGGGGGAATTAATCGTACCTAATGGAATATGTCTTTCTCTCCCATTTAGCTACCACCATATGTGATCTGGACACCCAGTTTCGTTGCCAAGAGTCTGGGACTTGTATCCCGCTGTCCTATAAATGTGACCTTGAGGATGACTGTGGAGACAACAGTGATGAAAGTCATTGTGGTAAGGGGACATGCCGTCCAGAAACTGCATTTTGGAGAGGGGGTCACCATGCTTGCTCACTGGGCTGTACTGATGGACAGGCTGGGTTGGAAGTGGAGAGTTTCTGATAGTCATTTCAGGATTTATGACATTCTAGCTGAATGACCGTCTCCCCACCCACATGGTAGGGTTGAGTCATTTCCTTTCTCCATTCATTTCTTAAGAGGTTGTTTGCTGCTTTTCATGAGCATTCAATTCTGCCGGAAACACTTGATCTAGAGTTAATGGGATCCTGGATTCATGACCCTAGACTCAGTTCCTGTCACTTAGTTGCTCTCGGATTAGCCTCTGTTTTCTAATCTGAAAGATGGGGAAATGACCCTGCTTTGCTTGGTGATTGGAGAGATGCTGTAAAAATGAAAGGCAATTAGTAAGGAAGTAAGATTTCTGAATGAATTCAGAGGATTATTAACAGCTCTACAGACTTGGCCCATATCTCTAAATGGGTGTGAGATTAGCCTGCTAAAGACACAGACCTGTACCTTTGTGAACTGTTTTTTTTTTTTTTTAACCAGTTTAATTCAATAAGCTCTGTTAGAAGTCAGCAGATGGTATAGGCATTGACTGAGTATCTGTTTACTGAATGGAAATGTTTATATTTAGAGAAACAGTGGGTTATAATGGCAAGGAATGACAGGGATTCTCTAGTCCAATCCTTTTAATGCTACATTAAGTGACTGGGGTCTGCAGATGTCAGGGGGCTTATTCAGGGTGATACAAGTAGTTTGTATCAGAATGGGGAACTGGAATCCATCTCTCCTGTTCTCTAATTCCACGCCCCTTTCTGTTGTGATGTACTGCCCTGTCAGTTTCATGAGACCTATGTTAGTTAACAGGCTCCGGTCCCAAGCTCATAGTTGCTCGCTGTCAAAGGAAATGTTACATGATATGCATAGTGTGCGGGACTGAGGTGTGGGGGGAAGTGGAGTGGAGGCCAGGAGCTGACGCTGACCTGGCAATAAGCTGGCCTGGCCCTGCCTGGCCTTCTCTCCCTGCACACGGACAGGGCCTGCTTTCTTATGAGCAGGTGGTTTGCCCCACAGGGACTGGAATAAGCGGGGCAGGGGCTGCTCGTACATCACCCTAATGCACGTTACCTAGCACAACACAGTCAGGGCTGCCTTCACACGAAAGATGCCCCCAGCCTGGCACTTGGGGGAATTTTTTTTTTTTTTAATTTCATAGTTTTCCTTCATTAAGTGCCAGAGAACACGTCTTTGGGATTCACAACTGTTTTCCCTTCATTCCTACCATTTTCTCCCCAGCTCTTAGAAGGGTGAAGTGTGCAGCTAGTTGTGCTCCATAGGAGGGAAACTCCACATGGTTCCATGTTTCTGGGGTCATCTCCCCCACACACTGGGCACACGTTTGACTGTTGAACAGCTTCGTTCTTCCCTCCGTTCATGGCCCATTCTTGCTAGTTTGTCCTGAATTCATCGCAAGGTCCCGGTTAATCCCTTCCTCTGATGCAGGACCCCTTCGTAAGTCTCCACACACTTTCCTCATAAATAGCAGATTTACCAACTTTACCAACAGCCTGTCTCTTGGGGAGAGTGACTGGGACGGCTGCCCTGGGCCTCATGCTTGGCTACTCCTGATTTCTGATACTCTGTAAATTCCATGTGAAAGTTCTATGCCTCAGTTCATTCAGGCAGCTATAACACAATACCTTAGACTGGGTAATTTATAAACTGTAGAAATTTATTTCTCATAGTTCTAGAGGCTGGAAAGTCCAAGATCAGATACCAGCCATTTCAGATTCTGATGAGGGCCTGTTCCTCATAGGTGACGCTTTCTCTGCGTCCTCACATGGCAGAGGGGTGAACGGCTCCCTCACACCTCTTTTATAGGGTCACTAATCCCATTGACGAGGGCTCTACCCTCATGACTTTATTACCTTGTAAAGGGCCCTCCCTTAATACTATCACATTAGTGATTAAATTTCAACATAGGAACTGTCAGTTTCAACATACGAAGTTCAAACACTTGAATTTTCCTAGCCTCTAGAACTGTGAGAAATAAATTTCTATTGTGTATAGTAAATTCAGACCATAGCATTTTGTTTTAATGATCTCCCCAGGAGCTTTGAAAGATGTTGCCAGGGCGGCCTCCTTTTATGTCTTGGTCAAGCTGTACTGGTTTGTTTGCACCAGGTCCCCAGCCTTCTAGGGACAGTACCTCTACCCACATCCCTGGAGCTCTGCCCACAGAAAGTCCAGAGCTATTTTTCCTCCATTTTAGAAAAATCAGCACTAATCTCACTTCCCCTGAGCCGAGCATCTCGCAGTGATCAGGTCATGAGGACCTTCCGGTACTACTTCTCTGAAACCACAGGCTCCGTCTCTAGGAGTGTTCTGTTTCTTGAAAGTTCTACTCCCTGGCCTCCTCAATCACTGCTTCCTAACCTTCTTCCCATCACAGCAAGCATAGAAAATGATAATATTTGTGGAGTGCACTGGGATGAATGGACAGGCTGCTCTTGCCAAGAGGCAACCAGCTGGGAGAGTCTGAAGGTATCGGTATCTCGTACCTGTAACCCATTTGCAGCGTACTCATTGGAAACTATCTCAGGTGACCTTACTTTCCTGGTTGTCCGTGTTTTCTACAGATAATCAGTGATAATAGATCCGTCTGTGACCCTTATGAGCTTTGCACGAGGGACGGAATTTTGAGAGAGCTTTTGTCCTCACATCTGTTTGTGGTCTCCCCTGCAGAAATGCACCAGTGCCGGAGTGACGAATACAACTGCAGCTCTGGCATGTGCATCCGCTCCTCCTGGGTGTGTGATGGGGACAACGACTGCAGGGACTGGTCTGATGAAGCCAACTGTACCGGTCAGTACTTCCAGGAGTTGGGGAGGTTGTGGGGGAATGAAAACAAATTCTGTTTGATAACCATCACTTCATACTCCATAATTATATGTGATTATACATTGATGAAAAAATACAATAAAAATTAAGGAAAAAAACCCCAGATTTTGTTACCTGATGAGTAAATTTGCTCTACAGCCTCTTCTAGAAGTTGTTACTCAGTTCCCTCTTAAACTCCTCTAGTGATTTTGGGCAGAGGAGATAAAGATGTTTCGTTTAACCATTTTATGATCAGGGCAGATCTGCTTTTACAACCCAGTAATTCAGGCTTCATTTTGCAGTCCACGGATGAGTCAACTTTTCAGTCATCTGGGATCGGTCATTAATCTTGTGAATTATTGGAGTGACTTTTAATCCCACATCTTAACCGACTTTGCCCCCAGGGTACCCCAATGCCTCCTACACTGC
Organism: Lemur catta; assembly: GCF_020740605.2. NCBI lineage: Eukaryota > Metazoa > Chordata > Mammalia > Primates > Lemuridae > Lemur > Lemur catta. The sequence continues at coordinate 19,086,416 of NC_059134.1, read as the reverse complement.
CCAGCATCTGGTGGCTCGAAGCATGCCTCCTAATTTGTAAAAGCAAATTCAAAGAAGGTAGATCTGTGAAATCCCAAACTTCAGTGTAAATTACTGTGCATTATGCTCTGGGTTAGACTTGGTTCCTGAAGAACAGAGATGACCTTTGTGTTGTCACAGTACCCAGCACATAGTAGGGTCTGTGCTCGGAGAACCTTTGTGGATTAAATAATTTTATGTAACTGCGTCACTCCATTTGTTTTCGTTTAGAGGTGACCTTACATGGCCTTACAACACACAGGATAGTCTGTGATGTTCCCAAATTCTGTCCACTTGGAAAGTTCACCCATATTCTTTCCGGCGCAGTCTCAGTGCCTGCACCTCTGCTTCTGGAAAGACTGCAGGAAAATGCCTCTCTCTATATGCAAGTATGGCCTGCAGAAAGATGGGAAAAACCAAGGTCCGCGAAGGCGCTGCCATCAGCCCAGGAAACACATGAATGCTGTTTGGAAGCTTTGGGTTTGGATGGATAATTAGTTAATAAATTAGAAGGGTGCACTCGGGCATTTCAGTTTATAAATTGCACTATGATTGAACATCTTGTTATCACAACCACATTAGTCAAACTCGTGTTTCAGCAGCATGTGCTGGTCTTCAGGAATGATTTGATAACTTCATTTCTGTGGGCGAACATGTCATAAACTCCTGGTTTTATCTCTGGTTTTCTTCTGGCAAGGCTAACTGGGGAAAACTTGCGGCTCAACTGCAGCCTTATTCCAATGGCTGTTCTCCCAGACCTTTTAAGGATGATTCTCTTTCTCCGTCGTCTCAGAATAGTTGTAGGTCAGATGTGAGCTCATTATGATGTGTGGCATGACACTTCATTTTCTGACCTACTCAATTAAGCTACACGCAATGCCAGAAGAAACAGGTCAAGGCCGGCTGACCTCCTGTTGGCATCAGCTCAGAGCCATACTTTCTTCTGGGAATATTCCTTACTCTTCTCTTGTGCTTTCCATGGGACCTTCGGAGTTTTCTTTATTCCCTTCAGCACTTCCTACTCCTCCCCTTCCATTGTTTTTGAACTTACACATCTGATTTCTGGTGGTGTGTTTTTTTTTTTATATTAGCTGTTACCTTTAGACATTTTATGTGTATATTCTTAATATCTTTCCCCTCTTCTAAATGTACAAGGACTTAAGAATGGTTGGATTCAAATCTCTGCCCACGGTTCCAATACTAAAAATACTTAGTATTTTAAAATACCAAATATTTAGTGTCTTAGTTTTATATTTTAAAAATCCTAAAATTAGTCATTATTTTTAATAACCAGATTTATTTATAGGTATATAACTGTTTACCAGCGACCTTTGCTTCTTGCATCTAATGCCTCCTTTCGATGTGCATCCTTCTGTGGCTCTTGCAGCAAGAGTCTGTGAGCAGGAAACTCTTTCAAGATTTTGTTAGTATAAACATGTCTTTATTTTCTTTATTTTACCCTCAATCTTGAATTCAGATGAGTCTGGGTTTCTAGGTTTGTAATAATTTTCTGTATTTTGGCAGAATTATTTCATTTTTTCCAGCCTCTTTTGTGCTGATGGATTATATATTCTGCTGTCAGGTCATCTGTTCAAATAGCAGGTATTCTTTTCTCTCTAGTTATCTTTAGTTTTTTTTTTTTTTTTTTGTCATTGTTGTTATGCAGTTTCACCTACCTGGGTGTGAATTTATTTACCATACCTGAGACTTGTTTTCTTTTTAAAATATGAGGATTTATTAATTTTTTCCCCCAATTCTGAGAAATTACAGCCACTGACTCTTCAGCTATGCCTGCTTATTACTTTCTCTGGTCTTATCTTGAGCAGTTACTATTAGTCATTTCTTGGACTGCCTCATTCTGCTGTTGATGCCTCTTGTTTGCGTTAAATATGTTTGTTGTCTTTATGAGTGTGCTAGAATCTGAGTTACTTTTTTGGATTTATCTTCCAGTTCAACAGTTCTATTTTCAGCTGAATCTAATCTGCTATTTCACATATCTATTAAGCAATATGAGCTGGGTTTTTGTATCTAGAAGTTCTGTTTGGTTCTTTTTCAAATCCGCCTTTTTTTTTTCAGTGTTCTTTGCTTATGCTTTGTTTTTTCTTTTGTGTCGTTAATCATTCAAATTGTGTTTATAGTCATATTTCTTTTCCTTCATGCATTTCCTAATAGTCCAGTGTTTTGTAAGAAATGAGGCAGTACACCCCTCTTTTTAGTACCTAATTCATTTGTTCTGCTCTACTTATGTTTGGCTAACGCTTTTGATCAGGTGTTCAAGCAGGTCTTGATGAATCAGAAAAGTTCTGTCTGAGTCATAGCATAAGTATTTGAAACTGATATTCCATTTCCATGGATTAAAGACAATTTCTTCTATCCATATAATTAAAAAAAAACTATTTATGGAGCATGCATTATTTACCAGCCATTTAAAATCAGAGAGGCAGCAAGTTACTCAGACGATAGAAAAATACAGAAAAAGAATATATAATGCATTCTAGTCATACCTGACCACTTGAATGAAATTGTGCAGACTGATCGGTCTTTCCAAGCTCAGCGTCTGTGATTGAATCGGGATATCTCAGACATGCTTCCCAGAATTGTCATTTGGAAACTCCACTAGCACTCTGAAGTTGTTCTCAATTAGAAATGAAATGCATAGGCTGAATAATAACAAGTAGATTAATATGGCAATCAGTTAGGCAGCTTTGTGTTTTATGAAAGTGAGCAAGGGTTTGGTGAGGAATTTTTTGAAAGGCTGTCAGACTTGTAACACCGATAAATCAAAAGTATTCCAGGCGATGGCTGTTACTGGGGTAGAAACTCATGTAACATGCATGATACATTCATTATTCTTATCAGAGATAAGTATGTTTTACGAAGATGTTTAATGGATTCTGAATGCCATTGGTTGTAAATACTGAAACTTCCTGTAGACTTATTTACACCCTACCAAATGCAGCCTTGGTCTTTGGGGTGATGGGAAGATACAGACAATGGACCACCACTTGTTTTAACATGGTTTGAAAAATCAGGTTCTTTGTGTCACCGACCATTGCAACAAATAGCTGCAAATTCAGTAGGCATTGGGACATTGTAAGCCAATTTTCCCAGTCCTTGAGCCGCTTACTGCCAACTGTCCCAATTGAATCAAAGACTATAGTTTTCTCTCAACAACCCACTTTTGTTTGTTTTGCCTCCTTCTGTTGTGAAGACGTCCTGTCCACACATTTAACCTAACAGAGACCATCTATCTAGGTTCCATTATTTTGTGTTGGTTGTAAACAAGGCCAGTCTGGGCTTTCATTCAGCAATGCACCGACACAAACAGCTTTCTGTTTCAGAGGAGGATAGGGAACTCCGACAGTTGGTCGAGTTGGTTGGGTTTGAGGCAAATCGTACACATTTGAATTAGTCTTTGACCAGGAGTTCAAGATGTTTCTAAATGACTTCAAGGTGGCCTCAGCCCATGTGTGCAGATGAGGCTGTTCATTTATAACAGTGACTCTCTGTTTCCTAGCTCCTTTTTTTCCTCTTAGTAATTGTAATGGACACCATATATCCTTGGCTGGTAGATGCTGCTCTTGACTATACAGAAAGTTAGACAATTCTAGGTTCTGGGGCCTGCTTTATTTGTAATTTTGGATGACTCTTTTATGTTCTTCAGGCCTGAAGTTTTCTATATTTGGAATTGGGTAGTGTTTTTAAGAATTACAAGGTCATGGCCTTTCACAGCTTAGAATAGCCCTTAAATATCAGTGTAAGGATAATGAAATTGAGGCAGCCAGACAGTTGCTGGATCAGGTCCAGAACTTGGTCTCCTGAGCACACCCCACCTCTCCTTATTTCACAGTATCTGGATGAATAAGAGGATTTAATGTGAGAAGATAAAGTACCAATGTATAGTAGCAAAAGTATAGGCTTTGAACTTGAACCACCTTGATGCTGTTACTTAATTACCTCTAAGTTTCTTAATCTCTCTAAGCCTGTTTCTCATTTGTGAAAGGTTTCATAGGTTGTTGTGAAGAGTGAGTGATGTTTTAATGTGTGCATCTGTGCCCATGCAGTGGCTTGTGTCACTGCTTATAGACCCATGGGCTCAAGTCATTGCCCATCGAGGGAGCTGCCCTCTACTGTAAGATCAGCCCTGGGTGCCTAATTTCCGGCCGAGGAGAAACTCAGACACTCCTGCAGGTCCTACCTTATAACCTAGTACGAACCTCCTTGCAGTCTGCCCCTTGACAGCTGGTGGGGGACGGAGCAGAGGGGTGTGACTGTGTCTCTTCTCTGTTGCAGCCATCTACCACACCTGTGAGGCCTCCAACTTCCAGTGCCGCAATGGGCACTGCATCCCCCAGCGGTGGGCGTGTGACGGGGACACAGACTGCCAGGATGGTTCTGATGAGGATCCAGTCAACTGTGGTAAATGCAGATGCTTCAGGTTCCACCTGGAGCTTCCCCAGGAAGAAAGGCAGCAGATGGGCCAGGGAATGAAATGTCCGTATTTCCACTCTGGCAACTGAACAAGCCCACCCACTTTCCATGTCCTGTTGCCTTGTGATATATCAGGGTGTATTATATAGTCTTAAGCATCAAGTAAGCAGTTTGCCTCACACACATACAAAATACATAAAATGCTTTTTTACACTAAATGTTTTTAAGGGTCTCTGTCCTTATTCTTTTGCCATTTCAAATTTTTATGGGATTGTAGTTGTTGTCTATATATTATGAGACATTTACTCCTTTCATGTTATAATATTAAATAAGATGTTTTTATACATCTGTGTTTTTCAGTAGTTAGCATTTTTATGAAAGATGCTTATTCACTTTATAATAACATAATTTACTTAGTTGCTTCCGACTAAGTTGGCATTTAGTTGGGCATTTAAGTTTTTTCAGTTTTACGCTATGATGCTAGTATTCATGTCCTTGGAGATAAAGGCTTGTTTTTCCTTTGAGATATTTCCTCGGCTACATTCTTCAATATGGAGTTGTGGGGTGGAAGGTTCTGCCCAGTTTTTATGATTCTCTTTAAGTATTTCCAGATTTCATTTCCAAGGGATTATACCAAATGCATCTCTACCGGCAATATAGTGCATGTTCCCCTAAGTCTCTTTGGATACTAGATTTCTATCTTTTTAGTTAATATAATTAACTAATATGTTTGTCTTACATAATTTTAACTTACACCTTTGTATTTTTAACTTTTTCTACTAAATGATATTTCCCCCAATAGTGGTACTCATTTATTGTTTCTCCTTCTGTTTGATATCCTTTGACTAATTTTCTAGGAATGATGACTTTTTTTTTACGCAATTAAAACACATTTTCTTTTCTTTTACCTAAAACTCATGGAACTGTTCTACCAACTAATGTCTGGCAGTGAGTCCCTGCTCAGGAGGAAGGGTGACCTACTGAGGATTCTGATCTAAGCATCAGGATACCTTAGTTCTAGTTTAATTTCCCGTGGAACTGGTTGTGAAAACTCCAGCTCTTAACAGCTAGGTGTACTTCCTCTACAAGGGCTTTGCTTTAGAATTCCTGCAGAATTAAAGTGGTGAGTGACTTAGAGAGCTTCGAAAAGCCAGGATTTCATAATTAGGATTCATGTCCTCCTTTTTTCTATTCATAGAAGCATTTTCTTCTCTTCTTAAAAATATACTTGAGTTTTGAATAGGTGATACATTCACATGCTTGAAAATGGAAAAAGTATAAAAAGGTATACAGTAAAGGTTGATCTGCCCAATTCCCACCCTTTCCCCATAGGAAGCCATGGTTGTATATACTTCCAGAACATTTTTGTGCATATATACACAAATATACTGTGTATTCTTGTCCTATTTTACACAAGTAATGTTTTACTCTGCATGTCGCTTTTTAACTTGTGTTTTGACATAACTGTTTATCTAGGACATAATTTTTCACAGAGCACTTTAGTCTCTTTATAGCTATCTAGTGTTCCAGTGTACAGTAATTTATTAAACAATCTCCAATTGATGGACAATTTTTAATCTATAACAAACAGTGTTGCAGTGCGACACTTGTACTAACTTTAAGAACAAGATTGTAACCTTGTACTTAACATCATTTTTTAATTGCTATAAGTAGAATGCATTTTTCTAAGTGGAATTGCTGGATAAAAGTTTATGTGCATTTGTAATTTTGCTAGCTATGGCCAATTGCTCTCTCTAGTGGTGGTACAAATTTATACTGCCACCAACAGTATACATGCCTGCCTGTTCCTCTTTGTCATTCTTCTCTGTTGTTGAATTAAATTTCAGAGAAGAAGTGCAATGGATTCCGCTGCCCAAATGGCACTTGCATCCCATCCAGCAAACACTGCGACGGCCTCCGTGACTGCTCAGATGGCTCCGATGAACAGCACTGCGGTGAGTGAGTCCAGTCCCCACCCCAGGGTAGCACCATGGCCCGAGGGGTGTGAGTGAAGAGTGTATGCTGGAATAAATCCTTTCATTTCCTCAGTACCTGCTGAGGTTAGCTTTTAACTGAGTTGACCCCTGAGTGCTTGGCCAGGACTCGTGGAGGCTGATCATGGCAGGGAGCCAAGGTTTGGGTAAAGCAGAGCAGGAGGTGGGGGCTGGTAAATCAGTTCATACTTCCGTAAATGTGATTGTGTCATTGCAATATGTTCTGTGAATCGGCCGACTGTTTAGAATTGTGTACTTCTACTTGATTGGTTTTATTAGTGTTGCTGATAATCACTTGGGAAACATTTTTAGGCCAGGTGACCCTTTAGCCCCAGAAAGATGCCTTGGGTTAGTGACGGTCATCCTTGAGTGTATATTAGAATCACCTGGGAGCTTTGAAAGCTTCTGGTACCTGGGTGACACCCCCAGAGATGCTGATTTACTTAGCCTAGGGAGTGGCTTGGGCATTGAGATTGTTTACAATGCTCAGTTTCCAGTCCCGTTGTGCATGCCAGGCTGAGAGCCGATGCATTAGTGCAGGGGTGGAACACTGCCCTGTGGGTGAGATCCAGCCCATAACCTCTCCATTAAATGAAGTTGTCTTTGAATACAGTCACTACCACCTGTTCACATATTGCATATGGCTGCTTTTGTGCTGTAGTGGCAGGATCACGTAGGCGTAACAAAGGCTGTGTGTGACCTACAAACCCTAAAATATTTGCTCTGTGGTTGTGTTAGTTGGGGTTCTCCAGAAAAACAGAACCAAGTGTGTGTGTGTGTGTGTGTGTGTGTGTGTGTGTGTGTGTGTGTGTGTGTAGACACAGAGAGAGAGATTTATTTTAGGGAATTGATTCATGTTAGATTATGGAGGCTGGAAAGTCCAAAATCTGCAGAGAGCAGCAGGCTGGAGACCCAGGGACAAGCCGAGGTTCCAGTTCCGTCCGAAGGCTGTCTTCTTGTTGTGTCCTCACATGGCCTTCCTTCTGGGTGTGCATCCCTGGTGTCTCTTCCCTTTCTTAGAGGACACGAATCCTATTGTGTTAGGGCCTCATCCTTATGACTTCGTTTAACTTTAATTACCTTTCCAAAGGCCCTGTCTTCAAATACAGTCGCAGTGGGTGTGAGGGCTTCAACATTTCAATTTTATGTGGACACAATTCAGTCTGGTAACACTGATCCTTTACAGAAAAAGTTTTTGACCCCTGTAATAGAGAGTCAGTGTCATATTGATAGTGATTACGATCAGGGGCTTTGATGTCAGACAGCTCTAAATTTCAATTTTGGCTTCACCCTCATCAGCTGTGTGCACTTGGCAAACTGTTTAATGCTGCTCCCCCCTGTTTTCTCATTTCAAAAACAGGAACAATAAAGTCTCTCATATGTTGTCCTGAGGGTTTAACGATGCACATTATGTCAAGTGCTTTAGCTCTGGGCTTGGCACAGAGCAAGTGCTCAGTACACAGTGGCTGGTGCTGTTGTGTCCCGAGTGGATGCACGTCGGTCCCAGTGTGCATTTGGCCAGGGCTGGGGAGGGCCCAGTTTGCCCTGGGTGCTCATGGCCTTTTCTGCTCTACGGACCCTTCTCAGAGCCCCTCTGCACGCGCTTCATGGACTTCGTGTGTAAGAACCGCCAGCAGTGCCTGTTCCACTCCATGGTGTGCGATGGAGTCATCCAGTGCCGCGACGGATCGGACGAGGACGCGGCATTTGCGGGATGCTGTGAGTGGGGCCAGCGGGGGTGGCGACTCAGTCACTGACGCACCTGCACGGGGGTTTGGCCACCTGGAGATGTGCCCCATCTAGCTCGCAGGTCTTGACTGAGTGTCCAGCTTGCCTGCTGTGAGAAAGACTTTCCTTTGTGTAGGAAGTGCTGCTTCCTAGTTGCTAGTGTGTGTGCAAACGGGAGGTGAACAAGTGACCAAGAGCTCGGCCCAGGGGTCACTTGCTCCCGTGGTCTTCGCAGCACTCACCCCACTTTGCACCTAGATGTTCATTTTACTGTCTGCCTCCTCTGCTTGAGCTTCACAGGAGCAGGGGCTCTGTTTTGTTCATTTCCGTGGCTCCCCTTCCTAAAACAGTGCCCTGTGTGTAGTGCGTGTGTCTGTTTGCTCCGGCTGCCATGACAAAGCACCAACAGAGACTTATGTTCTCATAATTCTGGAGGCTACAAGTCCCAGATCAAGGTGTTGGCAGAGTTGGTTTCCTGAGGCTTCACTCCTTGCCGTTGTAGACAGCTGCCTTCTCCCTGTCTTCACACGGTCTTTCCTGGGTACACGTCTGTGTCCAGATTTCCTCTCCTATAAGGACACCAGTCATATTGGATTAGGGCCCACCCTGATGACCTCATTTTAACTTTAATTACCTCTTTACAGACCCCGTTTCCAAATACAGTCACATTTCTGAGGTACTGAAGGTTAGAACTTCAACATGTGAATTTGGGGGGACAAACTTAGCTCATAACCGGACTCAATAGAAATTCATGGAATGGATTAGTTAACAAACTGTGTGCCCTGTTACGGTTAGGTTTGGCTTTTGCTTTCAGGGAATTTTTTAGATAGGTGATATCTTGGCAGAGGACACTTTCTCTTTCTCTTGTTTCTGAGCAGCACTGCTGCTCTGAGCTCCTAGCGTGGGAGTCATCGGGACTTTGTCAATGTTTGTTCCTTATGTAGCCCAAGACCCCGAGTTCCACAAGGTGTGTGACGAGTTCGGTTTCCAGTGTCAGAATGGAGCCTGCATCAGCTTGATCTGGAAGTGCGACGGCATGGATGACTGCGGCGATTACTCTGATGAGGCCAACTGCGGTAAGATTTCAGGTCTGCCCCCTTGCGTCCTAATCCTCCAGTGACAGTGACACCTGTGGTTAAGGCCAGGCACTGCCAGCACACCCACACGCAGACTCAGCCTGCCCTTCCCGGTGGCACCTGCCACTGGTTCCTGAATTCCCCACCAAGGAATGGAGTCTGGACGTGGGAACCTGACACCTCGTAGGTGCTAGGGAAAAGTTTATTCCATTTTCTTTCTTTTCCCAGTTGGGAAGACCACATTATGTATAAGGAATTATGGTAAATATTATGGAATGTACTTTTTCCTCCCCTAAAAGTTACAGTCCACAATGTGATAGAGTTATTGTCACCATTGGGTAATCATCAGTCATTAGTTTATTCCTCTGGCAAAATGCCAGAATGAGTGCTCAGGTGGTCATTCTCAGGATATCGAAGTGTAGGTCAGAGAAATGTGAGTTAGGGGCTGGCAAGATGGGATTCTCTTGAGTTCGTGGGTGTATTTCTTGTTGCCCATTGGGTGCATGAAGCTGCCTTATGTTTCTCTGGGTGGGCAGCGCAGGTTGCCTGGGGACTTGGGTGTTGAGGAGGATGCATGTCGTTGGAGCGTGGTGTTCACGTTGGTGCAGGGGAAGCAGCTGATGGTGTGGTTCGTCTCCCCAGAAAACCCCACAGAAGCCCCAAACTGCTCCCGCTACTTCCAGTTCCGGTGTGAGAATGGCCACTGCATCCCCAACAGGTGGAAATGTGACAGGGAGAACGACTGTGGGGACTGGTCAGACGAGAAGGACTGTGGAGGTAAGAGCCCCAGGTCAGCCCACACCCAACACCAACCAGTGTAGTTCCACCTGCTGTGCAGAGTGTGCCAGCTCATTCCTGGGGATTTTTTTTGGATTTTGGGGGGAATGGTGACTGAGTTTTTTCCTAACCCTCCGTCCCATTTTGAAATCAGTGTGATTGGTTTCTCCTGTTTCCTGGGTGATTTATTCCATATTTTGCAGGGCACAGTGAGAAATCTAGAGCCTTCCTGCCCAAAATGTGGTCGGCAGACCAGCAGCACTGCCCTCATCTCCTTGGAGCTTGTTAGAAATGTAGAGCCTCTGGCCCTGCCCCAGACCTGCCGAATCAGAGTCTGCATTTTAACAAGATCCCCAGGTCCTGTGTGTGCCACGGGACATTTGAGAAGCACCCTTGTGGAGTGCGTGCTCGTTCCTTTCCTCTCCGCATTCCCATCTCTGTACCACGTCTGGAGGTAGCTGCAGAGCAATTAACGAGCACAATGCTCAGCCTCAGTAGGCATTCTCTTAGCCACCCTGTGCCTCCTCAGCCACCCGTTCCTGCCATCAGCATTCCCCAGCCCCTGCAAAAACAAGCACATGCGAATATTAGCCCAGATCAAATACAGGAGGTAAGGTAAATCTACTGCCCAAAAGGGAAAAGAATTTCATCTGTTGGGATGCCCCATTATACATGATTTCTTAGATGAGCTGCTGTTCAGAACCATGCCTGTCACTGGTCAGCCGAAACTGAGACATCCACACTAGGCTCGGGACACCGTTTTGGCTGGGATCGAGCTTCTTGTGACACTTCGTGTTTCCTTGCTTGGTGTTTGCCACAGATTTGCATATTCTTCCCTCCCCAACTCCGGCGCCCTCCACGTGCCTGCCCAATTACTACCGCTGCAGCAGCGGGGCTTGCGTGATGGACACCTGGGTGTGCGACGGGTACCGGGACTGTGCAGACGGCTCGGACGAGGAAGCCTGCCCCTCGCTCGGTGAGTCCTGGAGTCCTGGAGTCCTGGCCCTCTCCTGTGCACCTGCTGCTGTGGAGACGACCTTCCGGGGGCACACCCTGGGGACAGCCTGGCCAGGTCCCCTGCCGTCTGGGACGCTGCTTGGTGGCCAGGCTGCCTGTCACCCACAGTGCACCTCCAGGGCGGGAGACTTCCCGCCTTTCCCTGGGTTATCTAGGCCCATGGGAACCCAGAACTGCCCTGTGAGCCTCCTGCAGAGAACGGCCAGCCACCCTGCTTTCCACCCCAGCTGCAGTTGGGCCACCTTTGCCTCCTTCTGGGTGGGAAATTATAAATTGGAAGTAAGTGGAAGATTTCGTGTATCATACTCACAGGGGAGAGCACCCTGTTTCCCACTCGCTAGTCTGTCCGGCCGGTCCTACTAAAAGAAGGGTAAGCACTGCCATCTAGTGGCTGGACTCAGCGAGGCAGCGGAAGGTCTGTGTAGTCACATTATGGAGGCCGGCGTAGACCTTGCAACTCCATCTAGTGCATGCCCTAATTGCAGGCAGAACAGAGTTGAGGATGCTGTGTTCTTCCCTAAACAGGAATCTATTTCGAACTCAGTTATGATAGGAGAATAGACAGTTTGCCATGCTTTGCATAATCCTTTCCCTAGCAAACTTCTAGGTCAACAGTCTGATTTTCCTCCTCTTATGGCTATGTTCATTCCATTGCTTCCCTGTTTAAAAATCATCAGCGGTTTCCTCTTGTTCTCTTGTCCAGAAGATCAATTCTTGACTCTTAATTTCTATTGTCAAGGCCCTGTGTGAGCTGACTCCTCCTTGCCTGCCCTTGTTTCTGTTCTCATTTGCTCCGCATAGACTTGCTCCTCTCTGCCGGCATGCCTGCGGCAGGGTTGCCCTTACCAGAAACCCCTGTGATCTCAACCTTATCTTCCCACTTTTCTCATCAGTGAAGCCCACCATCCATTGGAGCAAACAGAAGCACAGGTTTTGTAACAAAAGAAACCTTGATATGCCATCAGTATTTCTCAAAGTATGGCACAAAGACCACCTATAATAGAATCACCTGGGGGTGTTTATAAAAAATGGAGAATCAGTTTCTGGGGGAGCCCAGGGGATCCCCATATGATTTTTAGGTTCATTAAATTTTTAGATTTCTGATTTGAACAAATAGGGCCTAACCTCCATGGAGTTTTCACTGACTCTTTTAATTGGTGTCCATCTCTTGAACTTACCCATTGACCTTTTGATTCTTAACTATGATCTGCCAGATATTGCTTCCTAATTGTCCCATGCATATATATCTTTTCTTCCTGGCAACTGGGTTGCTGTCCTGTTCTGGGATCATGCTGTGTACTACTTTGAATTCCCCACTGCATCTGCTATAATAATAGGAAAATAGTCGGTGTCCTATAAATGCTTCTCAAAATGAATTATAAAAAAAAAAACCCAACTTTTGTTTCTGTCTTTTCCCCTCAAGGCCCACCTATCTATTGAATAACTCGATTATCCTCTCAAGAGTGTGTTTGCTTATTAGAAGTCTGACCGGGATGTTAATAGATGTGAACAAATTCTGACTAATCTAGCCAGCAAATCCCTATTTGCATATGCCATTCAGCTTTTGTGCTTCCTTTTTGTGTGCAGTGTTGATACAAATTTAAACTAGTTGTTGTCTCTAGCTCTGGTTCTTATTTCTTTAGTGTAGAAATTGGAGCCTTCTGGTGGCTCCCTCGTTGTCCAGGGTAAGTGGCATGATTTGCCTTGGCTGGCTTTCTCCCCTCTTTTACGTATTTGTCTTTAAATCACCCTTCTCTTTGTGCCTTATGTTGCAGCGAATGGTTCTGGAGTTTGGGCTGAAGATTCCTTTGAAAATTCAATTAAAGCTATGGAATATGTACAATATCCTAATGTTAATAATTGTACTTTTCGTTTGTTTTATTGTGCACTATTTTCTAATGCTTTCCCCTTTCAGTAGCCTCTCAGGATAACTTTCTACAAGGTCCCCATGTCCGGTGACTTACCTGGCCTGGTTTTTCTCTTGGGGACATCCCTTCTAACTGTTCTCCAGGCCTGCTACATGCCCATTGTCCTGGGGCTTTCACTGCCCCCTGGGAATTATCTTTGCCTTTCTCCCAATTTAGATTTCTTGTTGCCTGGATATTGTGTTTTGCTTTTCCTTGGTTTACTCTCTTGTTTGGGTGGAGCACACCCTGCAGTAGCTTTGTCAGGTGAAAATGATGATGGCTGTCGATGTGTCTGTCTCTTGAGTTTGCTGCTCTAGTTCGTACGGTGACCCTCTGTGCCTGGGGCATAGCTGTCATCTGGGGTGCTGCTCACCATCACCATCCTAAGGACCCACTTTACCTCTCGTGTTGGAACTCCTGCTTTCTGTATCCCAGTTGTTCTCTTTTTTAGTTTAATCCCATGTTTTGGTAGAAAGTTCACGAGAAAAGGTATGTAGGAGGTATATTTGAGGTGTTCCTTGTCTGAAAGTGTTTTTACTGTATCTTTAGATTTGTTTGATAGTTGGGCTGGGTTATAAATAATTTCCTTCAGAACTTTGAAGGCATTATTCCAGTGTCTTCAAGTAGTTTTTGGAAAATCCAAAGCCATTTTAATTATGATTTTTTTGTATATAACCTCTTTTTAACTCTCTAGAAGCTTATAGAATCTTCCCTTTGGCTCCAGTGTTTCGAAATTTTGCAATGATATGCTTTGATGTGGGTCCTTTTCTATCCAGTGTGGTGGATGCTCACAGGCTCTTTTATTCTGGAAATTATTTGAGTTTGAGAAATTTTTTTTGAAATATTTTATTAATGATATTTTTCCCCCTGTCTTCTCTTTCTTTCTGGAACTCTTGTCATTCATCTATTGGATCTTCTGATCTGGTCCTCTTACTTTTTAAAAAACAACTATTTTCTATTTTTAAAAAATTTTATTATTTTTTCCTTCACTTTCTGGGATATTTGCTCAACTTTATCTTCCAGCTCTTCTACTGAGATTTTCATTTCTGCTATCATGGTTTTAATTAATTTTAGGAGCTTTTTCATTTTTAGTACTGTTCCTTTTCATGGCATCCTGTTCTTTTTTCATGGATAGATATTTTTTCTTTCTGAGCATATTAAGGATATTTGTTTTTGAAGTTTTCTTCTTGCAAAAATCTCTATTTCCTCCAAATGGCTTTTTTTAGGGGGGTGCAGGGCTCTGTTTTTGTTTTTCTCTTTCTTGTTAAAGGTTTCCCTCAGATAATCATTGGTCACTGCTTGTGTTTAGGGCTGGGGCCTAAGATGCTGCTGAGCAATTCTGAACACGTTGGATGGGCGTGTCAGCTTTGAGTTTCATGGCTAGGAACTACAGGGAGCTCTTTATCTTGTTTACCTCAGGGTTAGTGTCTGAGGCTGGTCATTTTCCCCAGAGAATATTCTTATCATCTCCTGCCCGAACAGTAATGGTGTCAGTGCTGGGGTTCTCGGGGAAGTGGGCCGGGTCCTCACGTTCAGCTGTCTGTGGGTTCAGTCCTCCTTTCCTCAGTAGGATACTTTTGCTCCCAACTGTGCCTGTCTAAACAATCCCTTTTTTTGCCCACTCTAAATAACAACCCTCTAGTCTTCTACTGGGGTAATGTGTGGTGTGTGTCTCGTGGGGCTGGTCAGGGAGGGGATGTAGGGAATGTAGCTGTTGCTTATTTTAACTTTCTCTGCCTTCATTCCCAGTGAAGAGACACCAGTTTCTGAGCTTTTTGAGGAGTGTGTGTTGTCGATCTGGTTGGTTCTTAGCTTTCTCTCTGGACAGCTTAGGGCAGGGCACAGCCTTCTCTGGGCTCGCTAGTCGCTTACCATGGCTGTCTCCTTTCCAGCTCCCCACGTTGTGCTGCTCTTGTCTCCTTTCCCTCTATCCATGTCCTTGTGGGTTTAGGGCTTTAGAAACAGCCTCCCGACTGTAGCTTTAGGAGGTGCTGTGAGGGGGCAGAATTAGACGTCTGTGTCCAATCTGCTGTCTTTACCCAGGGCTCACGTTTGTCTTCAAGTCCCCTTTGTGATTCCTACGGCACTGCAGTCTCCCGGCACATCGACTGCCTGCTGTTATTGGCTAGCTCCCTCAATACTAACAAGTGAATTTTAAAAATCTTTTCTTTTAGCAAATGTCACTTCCGCCTCCACTCCCACCCAGCTTGGGCGATGTAACCGGTTTGAGTTTGAGTGTCACCAGCCGAAGAAGTGTCTCCCCAACTGGAAGCGCTGTGATGGCCATCGAGATTGCCAGGATGGCCGGGACGAGGACAACTGCCGTGAGTAGTCAGAGAGCACTGCACTCCCAGGGCAGATTGCCAGGGACACCTCTGTCCCACTGCTCACGCCTCATGTCTGGATTAGCACACACGTGTGTGGGTCTGAGTGCTTTTGTGTGACCATGTTTTTACGCATTTTCTCCACAAGGGCTTTGCCACATGGACCCGTAACCCGTATCATTATGATAGTCACCTTCTTTTTAGTAAGTTGTCTGGGTGTTAAATACCAGGAGCATGTCCAATAAAAATACTAATGACTGAGATATCTGAAACAGGTTTCATAAACATGTTTAACTCTTTAAAATGCTATGGGTTAAGCCATAACCTTCTCTATGTGCTTCTGTTTTTTTCTAAGTATTTAGTGAGCACCTACTAGCAAAGAGTATGTGTTATTAGAGGAATCACCTCCAACACCCCTTTAAGAAAATTCATTCTCAGCCCTAGGGTAATTCTAGCTGGCAGGGTAGTGTACTGACCACCTGCAGAATAATGACAAGGCAAACTGAGCTCGGTGCGGAGATGACACATGCATTCTGTGCACGTTCAGAGTTGCCAGTTGTCAAACACAGCGGGTCCTGGTGCTCGCTCCTCTGATGCACTGGGGTGGGGGGTGAGGGGGTCTTTGGAGTAGATGATGGAGGGAGACAGTGGCTTTTGCAAGCTGACTGAGGGCCACGGCGTCTGCTCAGAGGGGATGTGCTACCGAGTGACTCTCACAAGGCAGGAGTGGAAGCAGGTGTCGTGGAGGTTAGACACAGAGATAAGGTCATGCCTTGTATCCTTGTGTGACCAGCCCGCACGTTTTGGTTTCTGGCTGCACTCCAGTGTCACCTCTGACTGACCAGTACTGCTGTAGTGGGCCAGGGAGGGTGTGGCGAGGACAGTGCCCGTCCAGCCCGCTGCCAGCATGCCTCTCTGATGGTGGCTCATTGCTCTGGCTCAGGGCTCCCTGCTTTGCGGGGTCACCGCCCCTCCATCCAGCCACCTGCTGACTTCAGACAGCAGATGTCCTAGCCAGTCACATTCCCTTCATGGCCAGGAAGAGGTTTCTCCCATGCTCGTCTGACTTCTGCCCTGGTCAGCGTAGAAGAGAGTGGCAGAGTCCCTTTCACCTCTGCTGAGAGCCTTTTCCAGCCCTCACTCTAAGCAGCAGGCGCCTCAATTCCACTTCTTTGATCCCTGTTCTAGTCCCTTTGTTTTTTCCCCTCTGAAGAGAAAGACTTCCTAAACAAATGAAAAACTGAGCCTCATGTGGAACCCTATTAAATCTCACCATTTACAGGTAGAATAGAATCTAAAGCAGAGAAGTTTAGTCATCTCTTAATTCCTCTAATTCAGGAGTTACAAATTCATGTGACTTAGCAGGATCATGTGGGAAATGCTTATAAAAAATATAAATTTGGTGATTTCACCCTAGACCACTGAATCAGGAGCAATGGAGGAGAAGGTGCTTGGGAATCCATACTGCCAGCACCCTGACTCTTAGCCTCAGACAAGTTTGGCAGATACTTCTCTGTCCTAAATATTTCAACCATGGAGGCTCAGGGAGAAAGGGCAGAGAGGGAATCAGCTATCCTTTCTCTGCCTGTATCATCGTCCTCCACCGGGTCCTCCCTGGAGAGTTTTGGTTAAGAGGAAAGGGTGTGAGTTCAGTACCATTTCAGTCTGGTTGGACAAATATTTGTTGACCACACGTAATATAGCAGGCATCAGTCAGCTTGCTGGGAACACACATTCTAGTGGGAGGAACATCGAGCCAGCAGTTATACAGCATGGTGTTAGCAGTGACAGAAGTCTGTCCAAGGAATTGATATGGTTTGGAGGTGGACCTGGCCAATTTCCTGAAGAGGTGGGAGCGGGTCAGGAAAGGCATCCCAGTTGATGATACCTGAGAAGGTTTTAATGGAGAACTTTGGGACAAGGTGGTGGATGAGGGCCATCCCAGGCACAAGGGACAGCGTGAGGCTCAGAGGCGTAAGAAATCAGACCTGTGGAATGGCTGTGGTGGGGCAGAGGTCAATGCAGAGAGGTAGGCCGGGGCCATGGGTGGGACAGCTGCCATGCTTGGTCTTTATTCTCGTGGTCATAGGGAGCCATTGAAGATTTTAGGGAGGGGGTGTTTATATAGTAGGTCGCTTGGACTTCATCATGGACGGATGGTTTGGAAGCAGTGGGAGGTGAGATTGGAGGCCAGGGGCTAGTTAGGAGGCTGAAGTGGCTGACGTGATGGAATTCTGAAGGTGAAAATGGAAGAACAGCCTCTTGATATATTGGAGGTAATGTTAACAGTAGCCAGTGAGTTTTATTTTAGCTGTGGGCATCGGGAAGAAGGAAGAGTGAGAGTGTTTCATCTGGGTGGGTGAGTGAAAGCTGGTGCTACCAGACAAGGTGGAGAACGCTGAGGATGAATGTTCATGGGTTTCCCTGGGTGGGGCCGGGGATGACAGCAGGTTCATTGATTGACATAATGTCTAAGGTAGCGTGAGGCATCCCGGTAGGAAGTTCAAAGGGGAGATCAGAAACCATAGAAGGCATTTCCTTCCTTTCCACTTTACAACACCAGTTCTCGCTAGTGATCTTCTCCAGTTAACTGCTGGTAGGAGTCCGCCAGTTTTCATACTTCATTGTTCCTTATAAGGAACTCTGTTGTCATAGGCTTTTGGGGACAAATTTCAGTAGTTCCTTTAGGTCTTGATATGCTCTGATTCAAGAGAAAAATAATCTCGGCCAAATCCTTAACTTGAAACATAAAACTCATTTATTTCTAAAATACACAGGTTTTTTTTCTAACACTTTGTCTATAGGGGTCCCAGGACCCCCATTGTTCATTTGTCCTTTCATCTCCGTGAATGTCACTTCTGCTTTTGTTTTGGCTGTCTGAGGGTCCTCTCTTTGTCTAAAAGTCAGGGAATTTGATAAGTTGCCACCTAGGGGTCTTTTTTTTCCAGAAATACTCTTTGAATCTTTCTACTTCTTCAATTTCCAAGCTAGGGTGATTTTTATTTTGTTTACTTATTGTTTTTTTTTTTTTTTTTGGTTTAGGAAAATTGTAAGAAATCCCACATTACACAGCTCTGCCTGTCTGAACTCAGGAATTGAATAGATTCAAATGCATTTTGGGGATGATTCCCTCAATCAAGTACCTGCTACTTGTTATCAGGAACCAGAAAGATTCAGATAATTTGGTATTTCTTGATACTTGTGTATAAATCCATATAAATAAATCCATATAAATAAACTAAATTCATTTAGATAGTAAGGAATATTTTTATTTCCTTGGTTAACATTTCCATATTATAACCCTTTCTCATTTCTTTGTCACTTCTATACTTTGTATGGTTGAGCCTTTTCGCTTATTTTCAAAATTAATAAGTTTTATTTGCACTACTACATGTTTTAGGTTTGACAATGGAGTAATCATTCTGCTGTGTCAAATTTTTTTAAAAAAATTCTTCCGTGTCTGCAGAGTGCTGCAGCCTTGGGTAAGCCCTAACAGATCCATCCTTCTCATTCTGTTGCCGTCTGTATTTCTTTCATTATTATGCCTGTCTGTTTTCTTGCTCTTTTGGGTTGTTTTATTTATTTTTTTGCTTTATTGTAAGTGATCTTCTTCAGATGGCTTCTGCTTTGCTCTTTCTATTTGCTGTTGTAAAATTTTCTGATGCTTTTTAAGTGGCCCTATCTTGTTTAAAACATCCTTAGTGACTTAGATGAAAACTTGAAAGGCACGCCTGTCGCATCTGCAAATAATACAAAGTTCAACAAGATAGCTTATTTTCTGGTGAAATAATGAGAATTTACAAAGGGAAACTAACATTTGGTGATGGGTTTTAAGGTGCCATCATTCTCAGGTAAATCGTATATTCATTTCACTTAATTCTCACCATTACTTTTATTTTGGTATTCTCTCCATTTTAGAGATAGGAAAATTAAGGTTCCAAGAGTATCCCATAGTCCGTAAGAGACTGGGGTATTTATTTAGGTTTCTCTTGCAGAATGTTTTGATCTTTACATCAGGCCGTATTGAAAGTTCTCATCAGGGAAGAAGACACCAAAGCCAGCACAGAGAAATGGAATAGGGATTAGTGTACAATTCTACGCTTATGTTAAAAGAATGAACAAAGTGGACCCGTGGGGCATTCAAATAACAGGGCAAGTTGACACCACACTCCCCAGAATAACAGTAGGAACATTTGAATCAAATAAGCAACCACATAAGAAGATGAACATTAAAAATAATTAACAAAGAGGAAAAGAAATAGGATTTCCCTCCTGGGTGATGTTAATTCATTAATTGATGTTCTTTAAATTGGTGTTTTTAGCCTGTTTCAAATCTGTCTTATTCACGATGATGTTGCTTAGTTAAGGGACTTAAAATCAAGATGTGCTGTATCCACAATTTTTTTCAACATTAATTTGATAACCTTATCAAAAAATGAAATGAGATTAGTGTAACATGATTCTTCTTAGAGAAGCTGGCCCCTGAAGGCCACTCCATCCTGTTCCAAGTCCCCATTAATCATCTGTTTAATAATCAGCTTAAGAATTTTCAGAGATTAATGACAACCTTATTCCCAGATTCTAAAACCCATGTTTTCCTGCTTTTAAAATTTTGAGACATGTTTTATCAAGAAATCTCAAACATCCTCCAGCTTTACTACTCAGCTGTTGTTTGATTATATTTTATCCCATTCTTACTGTAGGGGCCAAGGCCATAGAGAAATTATCTGACCTGTGTTGTTTGACTGTAGGTCTTAAGACTGCTGTTCCAGAGAGGGTCCTGCCTGGCACTCAGAGGAGAATAATACATGCCCGGGGAGGGCATAACAAAGCAGTTCTGAAGATCCCCACCAAAAAAATTCACTCCCAGGAATAGGCTAAGATAGCAAAAGACTCTTGTTGCTATAGACTAACCAGGCAACAAAGGTTGAGATGACAAAAGCCCTTATGGATGGGAATTCTTATTAAGACAGATTTTCCCAAGAACTTGACACATTGGGAACAAAAAAATCTCAGGTTCCGAGCCCTTTTCAGACTGGCCACCTGATATGACCTGAAAATGCACACCCGCTGGATGGGGGAGACCAGGAGAGAGGGCTCCCACTTGGTCACAAGTCAAGCTCTCAAGGACGTAAAACAAGACAAGAGGGAACTTTATCCTGTACCCCTTTCTATCAACAGCACAGAAGGACAAAGACAAAGGAAAAGACTATTTCTGGGAGGAAAGGAATCAAACAGTATGAATATTCATAACACAAAGCACCAGAAAGTATACGAGAGTTGCTACACCAAGACCAGCCACACAAACCTTTTCTCCATTAATCAGAATTTTGCAGAGGAAACGGTGATTTTTTTCCTGTCTGCCCAACCACATTGCTCAGAGAGGCTGGGAGCCTGGCTGGGAAGAAATTCTTACCCTTTTGCTAACTGGAGTCCCTCAACTGCAGCTTCCAGAAGCGCAGAGAGCTTTGATCATCTTGTTCCTGGGGCCAGTTTTTACACAGAAAGGCGGAGGGAAAGTTAGAATAACATTTTTAGATTTTATAGCTGGCTTTGGGGCAAAGGGGTTCTGGTATCTATGATCCCCTTTGGGGAATAGGAATTCTAGTTTCTTTGGCCAGCCTCACGGGAGAATGGGACTGGGAGATAGGAGGGCAGGAGAAGGTTAGAGAAAAACGTTTGCTCCTGAGGACTTCATTTTGGGGCGTTGTTTTCTGAGTCCCAATATTAGCAAGTGAAATTACTTAAATGATGAAGATCTTGGTATTTTTTAAAACAATCCTCTTCTGAGCAGAGAGTCTCTCTCTGACTGTCCTGTATAAAATGGCATAACCCTATCATATTTGTTTACTGCTTGTTTGCAGTTTCTCTCAATAGAAGATGAGCTCTTTGTTTTACATATCACCATATTGTTAGCATTTGAAACAACACGTGTTTATTTTCTTGCAGTTCCACAGGTCAAAAATCTGACACAGGTCTCGCTGGGCTAAAAACAAGATGTGAGCAGGTCTGGTTCCTCTGGAGGCTCTAGGGAAGATCTGTTTCCTTTCTTAGTCCAGCTTCCAGAGGCCACCCACATGCCCTGGCTCATGGCCCCTTCCTCCATCTTCAAAGCCAGCAACATTGCATGTCCCTGACCCTCCTTCTGTCGTCACATCTCTCTCTCTGATCCCAGCCAGGAAAGAGTCTTTGCTCTTAAGGCCCCATGTGATGAGATGGGGCCCACCTGGATAATCCAGTCTGAACTTCCCCACTTCCAGAACCTTAAGTTACTCGTATCCCCAAAGTCCCTTCTGCCATGTAAGATGACGTGTGTAAGATAACATATTAACAGGTTCCAGGGATTGGGATGTGGACCTCTTTGACTTGGAGGAGCAAGATGCATGTTAGCCCCTACTCTCTGGTGGGGTTGAGGTTCTGATGTAGCCCTTTCCTGTCCAGGATGGGACAGGCAGGTATGAGTCTGTATCATGAAGGCCTGAAACACCTGCATCTGGGCCCACCCCAGACAGCAGCAGATTTGGTTTCTACAGCCATTCTCATCTTTCCTGTTTTTAGGATCATTTGCAATTATATGATCATCTCTTCCTTTTTAGAGCCTCCCATGCAGTTTACATCTACTTTTAGAACTGAAAGGAATATCCCATTTTGGTTAATAGCCTAACCATGGAGTTGCATGACTCTTAACTTACCAGTGCTCTTTATTTGCATTGTTTCATTTTCTGTGAAAATATTTTGAAAACCTGTGCAATTAAAAATACTACACAAAGTGGGGATGCTTCTTACAATCACTGGGATTCATCTCCTTAGTTGTATTACCCAAATCAGAAGTCAGCTTGTCATTCTAGACTGCAAATACTAGTAACAGAATAATCAGTGGTGCTGCAGAGCAACAGCTACGAGTTGTTGCTGCCGGCCAGGAGCCAGGCACTGTCCCAGGTGCATGGTCTCTTTAGGTCCTTGCAGACACAAGAGTGATGGAATTGTCACCCCAGTTCTTACAGAGGAACTGAACTTGGGTGATATTAAGCAATTTGCTCAAGCTCACACAAAGCCAGAATTTAAACCCCAGTTTGTTTGAGTCCATAGCGCTCAGTTTCTCTGGGGGCAGATCTCAGTTGTTCACATTAAATAAGACACCACGGCACCAGTGTAGATTCTACCACTCCTCATTCTGGAGGCGTATTTTGAAGTAAAAGCTGGTTGGTTAGTTCACACATTTCAAACCACTTTTCCTAAACTTGAGTAAACCTGGTCCCAGCCTTTAGCACAGCGTGGCCCCTCCCCTTTGTGTTTCAGCCACGCACAGCACACTGACCTGTATGAGCAGGGAGTTCAAGTGTGAGGACGGCGAGGCCTGCATCGTGCTGTCGGAGCGGTGTGACGGCTTCCTGGACTGCTCGGACGAGAGCGACGAGAGGGCCTGCAGCGGTGAGTGCCGCTGGCCTGTTGGCCGGGCTGGGCCGGGCGGCCCCGCTACCCCAGGGTGAGCCCTTGTGCGTGAGTCTCTAGCTAGGACCCTTTTGAGCTTTTCCTCCATCTGCAAATGAAACGGATTTGTGCCCAGTTTTGGAGCTATACGTGAGGTGAGCCTTGGCCAGACAGATGCAACTACCAGCTGCCTCCTCCCCATTGTTGACATGCTGGTCTTAGATTGGATTTTGCTGGACTTCCCACCTCAGGCTGATACACCTTGGCTCTCAGAGAGCCGTAGGCTGCTGGGGCAGTTAACTCAGTCCTCTCTGGAGTGCATTTAGTAATGGATCCTGCTGTGACATTGTCCTTGGACTTGGAGCATTCTTTATTGAGAAACAGGGTTCAATTGCCATAGGCGGGAGGGAGGTGAAATGAAAGTAAAAAATATCACGACTGGAAATGTCGGAGACCCTTGGAAAGGTCGTATAGGGAAGTTTCTCCAACTACATTTTCTGGGATGTCTTTTCAGATAATGATTGTGGCCTTCTAACAATTTAGATCATAGTAGTTGTGTTTAAAAGCAGGGGACCTTTTGGGTTCTTTGAAATCCAAGGATTTGTACGATATAACTTCCTTTGATTTCTTCCCCTTTATCCCCGTAGATGAGTTAACTGTGTACAAAGTACAGAATCTTCAGTGGACAGCTGACTTCTCTGGGGATGTGACTTTGACCTGGATGAGGCCCAAAAAAATGCCCTCTGCTTCTTGTGTTTATAATGTCTACTACAGGTGGGTCCTATTTTTGGCACAGAAGGAAATGATGTCTTTGTTGCCACTAAATGTTCTGTAAACTCACTGTGATGTGCATGGTGTGACTCTATATTAGCTGAGTCACATATCTCAGTCCCTGTGCTACTTCAATATGACAGTATCTTTATTCTTCTGGACAGAGTGGTTGGAGAGAGCATATGGAAGACTCTGGAGACCCACAGCAATAAAACAAACACCGTATTAAAAGTCTTGAAACCAGACACCACGTATCAGGTTAAAGTACAGGTTCAATGTCTGAGCAAGGCACACAACACCAATGACTTTGTGACCCTGAGGACTCCAGAAGGATGTAAGTGTTATGGTTTACTTTTATGGCATGCATGAGATCTTATGCATGATTTTGAGAAGGTTTTCCCAAGGATGCTCAGGAGTGTGGGAACATACATGTGTCTTAATGTGCAGAAGTATCGTGGCTAAGTTTGATGGTCTTGCCAGAGTTGTTGAACATTGATTCTCCTTATTGTGTCAGAGAATGTTCTTGTATCTTAAGAAGTTAATTTCAGATCCTCGCTACCATTGCCCTCTTTTGCATTTCTTGTCTAGTTTCTGCCTCTAAGTTCCTTCTCTAGGTATTTCCCAGTAAGTAGTATATATGGGGTCATCATGATTAAAATACAAGGCATGTCAGCAGTTTTGTGGCTACCTTTTAAAGAAATTTACCAAATTCATGTGTCTAAGAGACTCCTGCCTCCTCCCCACCTTCAAAGTAGTTGATGTGGGCAACAATCTGCTTGAATGTCATCTTTTTCCATCGCCTGAAGTATTTTGAACTAAACTCCTTAAGGAGCCTGCCTTGAAGGTTATCACATTCATTTGGATATAGAATTTCTGTGACGTTAGCAAATTGGTCTTATTCCGTGGTAGTCATGCCTGCAGTACTCTATGTTGTTGCACAGGAAGCCGAGGCAGCAGGTGCTGTCGTTGGCGATTAAGATCTCAGCATGAAAGTTCTAGAGTCAGTGGTGACTCAACCTGCCCAAGTGATTCCATCCCGCAGCCCTTGTGAGCCACAAATTCACGTCACACTTCAGTGAGCCATGATCTGATGTGTGGACAGCACACCTTGCTTTCTGGAAGAAGAGGAAAGGTGTCTTGTCAATGTGAAGACCAAGCTAATGGCCTTTCTAGTGGATAGGTCCCAGTGCCAGCTCTGGATTCTTTCTTGTCCTTGTTTTAAGCTCAGGAAAATCCCCCCAGTTGGCCGCTATGCAGATGGGTTTTAACCTCGAGTTGACTCTTTTCTAGTGCCAGATGCCCCTCGAAATCTCCAGCTGTCACTCCACAGGGAAGCAGAAGGTGTGATTGTGGGCCACTGGACTCCTCCCATCCATACCCACGGCCTCATCCGTGAGTACATTGTAAGTATCTTCCACGAGCCGGCTGAATATGCCAGGAGGCTGGGAGATTTCTGGGCGTTCTGTATGCCTAGGAATTGAGTGTGGCGTAGCTTTGTAATCCGTCAGAACGTTACGTGCCCTACCCTCTTCTCTCCCCTCCTGCTTCCTCGCAAGGTATTAGGGTGCCCCAGACCTTTGGTTACCTTTCATTCATATTTTTTTTTTCTCACTTTAGGTAGAATACAGCCGGAGTGGATCCAAGATGTGGGCCTCCCAGAGAGCTGCAAGTAACTTTACAGAAATAAAGAACTTGCTGGTCAATTCCCTATACACTGTCAGAGTGAGTGGTAACATCCTTCCAGTTGTCTGCACAGTCTTAGAACTTAGCGAGATGGTGGCTATGTCATGAGAACTCTGTGTGCTTGCCTTTACAAGATGCACATTAGTAGTCTGCAAAATACCCAACTCCTTGCCCTGGGGCGTGGTGGGGAGGTCATAGTTTCTTTCAGTCTCTTAAACTGATGACACAAAGAACTTGAAATCAGAGTTCCCTCAGATAACTGCAGATTTATGGTGATGCAGCTTCACCTGCTTTTATCCCAGATGTTCTGCTGCTGCCTTTCCAGCTCCTATACTTTTGCACTCACCTCTTTTCTGCTTATCTTTAGCTGCAGAGTGATGCAGAGCTATGATAAGTCATACTTATGAACTTATTTTGTGAGGTTCTTATGAAATGTATTATTAATATCTTTGGCAGAAAGGAGATAGATTTTGTGCAAAACATGTTTGTTGACAGCATTAAGTGCACACATTCCAGTGACTCCCTCACACTGATAATTTCCTTAGTAGCCTTTATATATGTGTGTGTATATGTATATACCCGCCTACACACACTGGCCCTTTTTAGGAACCTTGACATCTGTCAATCAATAGAAAAACGTTATGATCTTAGGACTATTATGAGACCCTTTACCCAAGCTTCTTCCCTGTCTCTCCTCTTTCCTCTCTTGTTTGAATTGCTGGGGCCTCTGAATGTTCTGGATCACTCTGTATAGGGCTTTTTCCACCTTCATTGCCAAAGCCTCACCCCTTTAGCTCATTCAGAATTCTTGCTGTATGGTGTATTGCCTTTATTTCATACTAATTCACACTCTGATTTGAAAAGGTGGCTGCGGTGACTAGTCGTGGAATAGGAAACTGGAGCGATTCTAAATGCATTACCACCATAAAAGGAAAAGGTAAATGATTCCAGCATTTGCAGATTTAGAGAAGATAGAAACCCTTTGGAAATAAGTTTCAATATAACTGGGATATGGAGAAGCACAGATTAGAAACCTTTGGACAACTTCCTTCTCCCTAACACATGCCACATTTCTGGGTGTCTCTGCGGTGCTTTAGATACAAAGTCTTTTGGGGGTGATTTGAGTGTATTCCTCCTCCTAGAGTTGAGCATTTCTTATAATGCAAACATATACAAAGGGATTTCCGAAGGCCATCGTGCCCATCCCTTTGTGAGCACGTACGATATCTAAGATAGGAGTCCTTCCCTCTCACTAAAGGTGGTTTTGTGCATGTTTATTTATAGTGTTTTAAGGAAAGCACCATGCTGTTGCTTGTTACGTCTCCCAGTGGCACCGACAAACTATGTGTAGGGGTTTTTTTTCTTGTACCAGAGTAAGGGGCAGAGCTGGGACTGGAAGCTGATCTGCCTGACTCCAAAGCCTGTAGTCTAACCATTGTGCTCTGTGCTTCCTTCCGGGCTGAGACACGTATGGCCCCCTGGACCGCCCTGCTTGCCGGGGGTGGGTGGCTCGTCACCTTGCATGTGTGCTGCATGAGGGCAGAGATCTGGTCTGTTTTTCTCCACTCTGTCACTGGTACCTAGTAGGAACTAAAGAAATAGTTGACAGATGAGTGAATTGAAGCAATTAAGTGCAGGGTTCTGTCACGCTCTGGGTTAAGGACTGCAATTCCTATGTGGTTTTCCTGATCTTAGTCCTGGCACTGGGGACTTTCACTTGTGGACCTGCGGATATTAAAACTTTAACTTGTGGGCCTGCAGATGAACACTGCAGCACAGAATATTATTGGGAGAGTTTACTTGAACCCGAGCCTGTGAGAAATAAGGTCTGGGTCAGGGAGAGTCACGATCTGATCGCCTCTAAAATCTGGAGTCATTAAGACCAGGGCACGAGGCAGCCAGACTTAGTGCCACCGGTCAGTCTTTGGGGCTGAATGCTTGCAAGTATTAAAAAAAAGATGCTGAATTCTCACTCTCCTAGAGTTTTTATTTTTTAAATAATTTCTCTCTACAAAATCTGGGTTAAAACATACCACACATAACAAAAAGTCAACAGAAAACATGTATGTTGAATTCCATAGGCACAGGTCACATGTGCAGTGGAAAATCTCAGTGGGTAGTTGCTTCTCTTAACTTTCTTTCCTATGATTTTGATGAATCTCAGCTGTTGCATATATTTTGGCTAGGGTACATATAGAAGGCAACTGTGTGCTGCATCCAAAAGTATTTGAAATATCTGTGACTCGCTGTTATAAAAGCATAGGAAGATGAAGGACAAAAACAGCAGAGGTGTCAGCCAGAGATACCAGGTTAACTGGTGAATGCAGTGGATTGATAATGACAGTGAGAAAGACCACCGTTCACTGAGCATTTCTTGTGTGCTAAGCACCACGCTGTTGTTTTACATGAATTGATTTCTTATTAATCCTGACGAGTCCTGTGAGATAAGCATTTTTTATCCTCATTTTGTGGCTGAAGAAACTGGGGTTTGGAGAGGACTGTGACCTGTTCTGGTGGCCACGATTGTAATTCAGGTCACCTTTCCCGTACGTAGCAACTGTGCTTTTCTGCTCTGAGTCAGCCACCTGAGCTTCTAACATCCTTTCTTCTTCTGGTGATTGCATTTTCCTCAAGCCTGGTTTTATTACATGGTTGATCATCTAGAGAGACTCCTCCAGACTTTGACACATCTGTTTTGCCACTAAATCTTATCCGCTCCTTTGAGTTTCTTTTGCTCTGGCTGTGTAAGGGGCATATGTACTGAGAGTCTAATATACAACTTGTCATTTAAATCATATCTTCTGATAATATCGAGCCCATTGAACCCTCTTAGGTCATGCTAGGCTGAGCACTGTCAGCTTTTTGGTGGGAAGACCTTGGCAATGGCCAGCACAGAGCCCATCAGTGGAACTGAGGGGTTTTTTCTTGGCCACTCTTCTTGCCCCCCAACTCTCAGCTTGAGCTTGGTCTGTTTGAGAACTCCAGTTGCTTGCTGGTTCTTTAGTCTGCCGCAGGTGAGACTGTATTGGAAAGGAAGAGCAAGGGAACCTTAGTTGAGTGCTAGGCACCGTACATACCTTATTTTAGTTAACTTTCCCAGCTCTGGGAGATGTAGATAAATAGGCTTGAGGAAGATAAGCAAGTTCCTCCGAGTTACGCAGCTGTCAGAACAGGAATTCGAACTCAAGTTTGCCAGATTCCAGAGGCTGTGTTCTTTCCATTTTGCCACGCGTACATTTCTAATTTATTATGGATGATTTATCCTGTTGTCAACTTTCAAAAAGGACTTGAGACCACTGGAACTTTGTTAGTGCCAATAAAGATACCACTCATGGTGATCCCTGCACCTTTAAGAAACAGGCCGAAGCTGGGCTCTTTGGGGACTTTTACAAAAGGTAACCTTTCTGCCCGACCTAATTGCCAGGATAGCAGCCTGAGCCAAGATAGCTGTGTGTTCACCCAGCGACTGTCCCCCCAACCTCAGCTTCACGAAAACAGTGGTAAAGAGATAGATGAGAAAAACTGCCAATGAAATGTCCATTCTTCCCCAGCTGAAAGATCACTTTGTCTGTTGAGTTGAAAGCTGTTGTCTTGCCTTCCTCACTTTTCATCGTGTGGTTTCTCTCTCTGAATTCCTTTTTGTTTTCAGTGATCCCACCGCCAGATATCCACATTGACAGCTATGGTGAAAACTCTCTGAGCTTCACCCTGACCATGGAGGGTGATATCAAGGTAATGTGGAAATTTCACACTAGCCGTCGGGTGGGGCTTTGCTTTGTCTGGGAACAGACAGGACATAGCACAGCAAGATGGAGAAAAATGAACGACTTGATCTAGTGAAGCTAAAATACCATAACTAGGTTGGTTCCTTCCCCCCACGAAGAACAACTTGAGTCTTCACATGTAATTATTCTGCCTCAGCCTGGTGCCTTTTTTTTTTCTTTAACCGTATAATTAAATGGTTCACAGCTACGGTGCAAATAAAGAGTTGGTGTTAACAGAATATATATGCCCTGTAATTTTCAGCTTTATTGGATTTCCTGGTGCTAAGTGCTAATGCTGAGATTCCCACAGTGGAAGAGCAACCTTCTTGTGAAGGAGTTGGATACCGAGGAAGCATATCCACCTCGTATCTCCCTATATCCCCCCAGCATCCTCCTGTTCCAGCACCACCATCCTCTCTGTCCTCGTGGTTTCTCATGCTGAGATCCACTTTCCATAGGGTTCCTTCTTACCTATTTGTTCTGCCTTCCATCCCTCCCCATCCACGAAGTTGTGGTGGGATAAACAGCCTTCAGTAGTCCTTGTGCTGTTTACTTAACTATAACTCAGTGTCATGCCCTTGGCTTCATAGCAGGTTGATCGAAGAGATGGCCTTATGTGGTCTTTGTCTGTAATCTTGGATCTTAAAAATATCCTTATTTTGTTTGTTGTCCCATATTTAAAGATAATTTAGATCAAATCCTGTGAGTTCATGACTTGGAAAAGGTAGTCTTTCCGAAGCATGGATGTATTTACTCCTGATAGACAATGAGAGGTGACCAATCTGCCTTTGTATTGATCGACCTCTTGGTCTTGACGGGAAGGACACCCTGAGCTAAGATTTATCCTTAATTCCCATAGCCTAATACCTTTTCAGTTTTTCCTCTTTCCACCTTTACTAATTGGTTCCTGTCCTTTTATTCTGCATTAACTTTTTTGATTCATCAAATCTATATTTTGTATTATAAATAGGCCCACATTTGTTTTTAGAAGTGTAAGCATTATTTAAGCATTATTTAACGGTAGCACAAATGGAACTTGTTTAAAAATCAAAAGAAGCAACCAGCCCATTGTGAAAATAAGATACCTAAGGAAGCAACAGAAAAGAGGTGTATTTTTAATCCTGCCTTTTGTATTTGGTGTGTCCTATGACAGTGTTAGCAGTTCGTCTAACATGTTTCTTGGTTCGTGGCAGGTGAATGGCTATGTGGTGAACCTTTTCTGGGCATTTGACACGCACAAACAAGAGAAGAGAACCTTGAGCTTCCGAGGGAGCATACTGTCACACAAAGGTAACACCTTGGAGCTGGGAGATGTGTGGGCAGGAGGGAGTGGGGCTAGACTGACACTTTCCCAGCAGTAGAGCTTGAGGGCGTCTTCTCTGGAGGCCGTTCTACATGAAGAGGATACTGTCAATGTGCTCCTGACTCTAGGTAGAAGGATTCACGCAGCGGCTCCTCAGACCCCCTTCTACTCTGATGGCCTTTCATGGAAGTTGAAGGCCTTAAAGGAGGAAAAACAAGAAAGAGCCCAGAGTTCCCAAAGAAAGAGTTCCTGGATTTAGTTACCTGTCTCTCTTTTCTAGTCTGGTTCATTCCTCCATTGCTAATGAGAGGTAGCACAAGGCCTGGTGCGTGATTGGCATTAGTAAATATTTGTTGACTGAGTGAATGGACCAACAAACCAAGGGAGGAGCTGGTCCAGTCCCTCTTACATCTGTGCAGATAGTGAGCCTCAACTAAAATCCATGTGCCTGAAAATGGGTTAAAGGACGATGTTCATTTATTTCTAAGACAAGACCTTCAATGGCATAAAGCTGCCTGTGAGTGCTGAGAACGAGTTGGGACCATCTTCCTTTCTCCTTCTAGCCTGTTTGCAAAGCATTTCCAATCATCTTTTTATTCGATCCTTGTTCCAGCCTTATGAAGTAGAAACTACAAAGTGTTCTATTATATTTTTTGTAGCCAGAGATGTACTAGGCTAAGTCATTTGCTCAAGGAGGTTGTGCAAGAGTAAAAATAACCTTGAGCACCTACTGTGTACAAGCATTTCCCCTTGCACTCTACGTGTGTTGTTTTCCGTAGTCCCAATATTAATTCTGGGAAGTATGCTGATTTTACGGAGGCGAAACTGAGATTCAGAGAATAAGTAATTCTCTCGGAAGGTGGCAGAGCCAGAATGGGAACCCACGTCTTTCTAATTCCAAAGCCTATGATCTTGTGGGCTCAACGTTGCACCAGTAGAAATCGGCAGAGTCGGGAACAGAAGTCTTACTCGCTGTTTTCTGAAATCTATCAGGGCTAGGCACCATGCCAAGCACTTTATACGCATTTTCTTTTTTAGCCCCTGCCACAGCCAGCTGCCGTAAGTGCTGTTATTTTTCTCCATTTTACAAACAAGGAAATAGACTTAGAGAGTTTAACTACTTTACGCAAGGATATACAGCCACAGAGTGTAGAGTCAGGCCTTGAACCCAGTCCTGCTGCTCCCGAAGGTTATCCTCTTAGCTTATCCTCCCCTTGCTTCCCTTCTTTTTCAGTTTTAGTAACATTTCCCCTAATTAGAAAGTGGTGCCTGTTTATGATATTGCAAAAAACTTAGAGAAAACAAAAAAGTACAGTGAAAATTAAATTTTCCTATAATTTCACTCTCATACTTTAGATATCTCCTAATATTTTTTCTATGCATTAATCTCTATATCTTTTTTCTAAAATTAGAATAATGCTATATATAATTTTGTGTCCTGCCCTTTTCACTTAACATAAAATGGTGAGCATTTTCCATATTCTTTGAAACAACTTTAAGTGCCTGCATAGCAGTTCGTAGAGTGTACATTATTTAATTTTTGTCTTGTCTCCGGACAATCAGATTATGTTCACTTTTTTCCTACTGTAACACTGTGACAAGAATTTGTCTTGTTGCACACATTTTTGAGTCTCTCTCTGATTTCATGGGATAACTGGATTGAAAGATATGAGTTTCCAGGCCCTTATTATAGAGCCAAATAGCTGTCCTAGGGTGTTGTACCAATTTATATCCTCAGATGGTCAGCTTTAAACAAATTACCCAGAGCCCATGTGGTGTGTCACATGTAGCAGTGATGAGTACGTAAATGTTGAATGAATGTGTAAACGAATGGAAGTCTTATGACATGTGGGACTAACTTAAATTGAGAGATACTACTTTTTTGCAAAAATAATGGTGTGTGTATCAAGACAAATTCTTGACTAACACCCCCAACTTCCTCCTGGCATCTCCTTGTCCTGTTTGCACAGTTGGCAATCTGACAGCTCACACGTCCTATGAGATTTCTGCCTGGGCCAAGACGGACTTGGGGGATAGTCCTCTGGCATTTGAGCATGTCATGACCAGAGGGGTTCGCCCACCTGCTCCTAGCCTCAAAGCCAAGGCCATCAATCAGACTGCAGTGGAATGTACCTGGACCGGGCCCCGGAATGTGGTGAGTTGACCAGAAGGACCATCGCAAAGTGAGCACTGACTGACTGTCCCTGATGCTAGGCCACCGGATAGCCCTGGGGCTTTGCCTTCTGGTGCTGCTGCTGCCTTTCCCACCCCAAGCCAAGCTGCCCTCTTGGTCAGTTCTGGATTACCTTCTGTAGGCACCTGCCGTCCCAGCCCCAGTGTCCCTGTCCATACCTGGCTTGGCATCTGAGAGGTAGCGCCCCTCCACCTGTGCTGTTTGTCACTGAGTAGACCTCACACTTGTAAAGGGTGGCGTTTTCCTATGCCTGGGGACTCACCTTGGCATCATCACAGACTTGGTGAGAAGTCAGCAGCGATGACAAGGAGGATTGATCTAAGTACCTGGCCTGGCTCCTCCAGCCCCTTCCGGTCTTACATGATCTCCCACCCACAGGTGGCCTTCTGGACCAGTCCTGCCAAGTGTTCTGTTGTCCCTGCTATGCTTGTAGTTACGTATTTAGGCTTTCCTTTCTCTTTTGTTTTTATATATTCACTGTGACTAGATTTGTGCTTGCTTCTTTTTGAAGCTGGTGTTTATTCCCCACCTGTCTCCACTGTGCACCTTCCTTTGCTGCTAGGTGGGGCTTCCCAAGGCTCTTGGCACGTTCCTCCCCCTCTTGCCTCTGAGCCTTGCCTTATGCTCCTCCTCCTCCTTGCAGTCAGTCCTTCCCTCCTTCTGCTGTGCAAGCAAATCCTACTCCCTTCCATTGGATCTTTTTCGCTTATCAGCCCTCTAGATGTTTATAGCTGGTGCCATGTAGCATAATGTTTCATTAGGCACACTTTACCCTATTCGATAGTTTCTATCTGTTACACTTATCTCCCAAACTAGTTTATAAATTCCTTGAAGGGAAGGATTATTTTCTGGGTTTTCCAAATGGAAATGCATGTAGAATTAAATCTATAATCAGTTCCTAGTAAATCCCTGGTGATGAGTGGAGAAACCAGAACCAATTCATGGGGGAATGACCAAGGTTTAGAATCTATAAGTTCAGCAGTGAAAAAGGAAGGAGAAGTAAGATTTACCTAGCACCCACTGTTCGTGTCAGGAACAGTGCAAAACCCTTTAAACACATTCTCTCACTTAATCCTTTCATTGCTTCTATGGGAAAGCGGTCCCCAACCTTTTTGGCACCAGGAATCGGTTTCATGGAAGACAGTTTTTCCATGGGCCCTGGAGGTAGGGGAGAGAAGAAGGCAGAGCTCAGGTAGGTGATCCGTGACCTAGTTCCTAACAAGCCACGGACTTGTACTGGGGTGCAGCCTGGGGGTTTGGGACCGCAGCTGTGGGGTAAATATTCTCATTTTACCAGTGAGGAAACTAAGGTTCAGTGAGGCTACATCACTTGCCAGAGTTGAAGCTTCTAGTAAGCAGTAGACTGAGTTTGCGCTCAGGGCTGGCTGACTTGGCAGCCGCTGCCGTTTTGCGTGTCCCAGCACCTGCTGCTGAGGCAGGGCCGGTGATAACAAGCCCTGAGCCATCCCCAGGACTCCCTCTTACCTGGAAGGTGACTCTACTCACAAAGGGACCTTTCTCTCTGAGTACATACCTGACTCGGGGCACAGCCAGCAAGTCACATCCAACTGTCTTCCTAGAGTAGAGCACAGAACACTTAGACATCCCTTGATTTTGGGGTCCTCTGGTTAAGAGTGAACTTGGGGAGTAGCCTGACGTGCCTCATCCTGGCTCAAGCAGTGGTCACACTCATCGTGGCTTTAGGGATTAGGGACCAAGTGAGATCACCTGTTGGAAGCTCTCACCTTCTGCTCCTCTTTAGTTCACTGAGGACTCTAGCAGCTCTCTCATGGTTTTCCTCTCTGCCACGAGAACTGCCATTGTCACTGGCCAGAGCCACCCCGCGTCACCCTGGGCCTTGTCCTCGGCAAGATCATCTTGTTCCTGAGCTCTGGGCCCCCAGCCTGGCCTCATCGTCCTGTGTCATGCTTTGTAGCTCCCTAGTTCCCACTGCTGTTCTAGATGCATTTGCTTTCTCACCCCTCTGAGTTCCTTAACTCTGCTCTTGCCGACCTCTTCCCAGACGACCCTGCTTCAGGGCCTCCCTTCCTCTTGCCGTGTGCATGCTTTCCCCTCTCTGCTCTGTTTTCAGCTGCGGAGCAGTGTTAGAGAAAATCACACTGTTGTCTGGGACTTGGAAATCCCTTTGCATACCCCTGCCGCGTTCCCTGGGCTCCTCCAAGCTCGTACAGTTGTCTTCCCGCTCACGTCTTCCCGCTCACGTCTTCCCTGCTCAACGTGCTCTTGGAGAAGATGCTCCTCAATTCTCCTTTACAAAGAAAGCTCCATCAGCTTCTACCCTCCTGTTATAAACTGTGTATCATAAGCTTCACCAATTTCCCATTTCTCTGCTTGAAACTCCCTCAGTTTCCAGTGTGTACCAGTTAGGATTAAGAATGGCTGCATATAACTGAGGAACCAAAAGTAACAGTGGCTTGAAATAGTTTATTTCCTCCTCAGTTCAGTGAAGTTTGGAGTTTAGTAGTCCAGGGCTTCTACCGCAGCAGCACAGTTTGATCCTGCTGTCGCCTGTGATATTCATCTTCAAGATCACCTTGTGGTTCAAGAGGCCTCCTGGGGCCACAGCCATGATCTCTATTCCAGGCAGCAGGAGGACAGGAAGAAGGGCTTGTTCTTCCATTGTAATGAGCCTTCTGAGGGCTTCCCGTGTGACACCTCTGCCTCCCTCTCGGTGGTTGGAGGCTTGTCGTGTGGGCTGTCCTAGCTTGCAGGCAGGTGGGAAGTGTAGACGTTTTTCCAGGTAGCAATTTTCCCTAAGAACCAGGGTTCTACCAAGGAAGAAAGGGAGAGTGGGTATCTGCTGGGCAGCTAGCACTGTTTGCCATCTTCCCCTCCCCCCCATGCTTCTTGAAATTCTCACGCTCACTCTACAAGCTCCCATGGCACCCCAGCCCACTCAGCATGTCCTCTCGGTGGCCCCCCATCCATGCTGTGATGGTAGAATGCCACCCCCTCTTTGGTAATCCCCTCTGTTCTCAGGCTCACCGTGCAGTCTTCTAGTGTAGCTTCTAATGCTCCATGTTTGCAGCTTGTTATTTATAATTATGTCTATTTCTCTTCTCTTCCTGTCTCCTTAAGAATGGGCTTGTTGAGGATGGAGACCCCATCATATTTACCTTTGTAGCTGTACATACAGGGCCTGGCCCAAGTGCCCTCCCTGTAGATATAGTAAATGTTGAATGAAGGCTTCTCTCTGAGCTCTTCTGACACAGTTCCAGGGTCTTCTGTTAATGGATTTGAAGGAAACGAGGACATTGGCCCATGAGCTGATGTCCTCCCCCTTCTCTACTCTAACCAGGTTTATGGTATTTTCTATGCCACGTCCTTTCTCGACCTCTACCGCAACCCGCAGAGCTTGACTACTTCACTCCACAACAAAACAGTCATTGTCAGCAGGGATGAGCAGTATTTGTTTCTGGTAAGTTCCCCATACCAGGGATCAAGAGGAGTTGTATGTTTTAAGGAATCTCTTAAGTCTGGGCTCCTGTACTCAACCCAGATGCCAGGGAGCTGGGACACCTGGGTTCCAGGATCGATGTGTGTGACACGAGGAAAGTTCGTCTTCTTTGTAAGCATCGTTGGGCTCTTACTTGAGATGCAGAATGAGCAGCCATTTAACCAACTGCAGCTCCATCATGGAGGATCAATAACTTGGCAAATGGGTCATGGGTTAGATAAATCAAAAGCTTTTGTCAGATTCCACCTTTAGGAATTTAGCCTACATACATTTGCAGGTGTGATGAGATATATGGAAAAAGAAGTTTGGTATGTTATTACTTGTGATAGCAAAGGATTTGAAACAACTTAAATGTCTATCAATGGAGGACTGGTTAAAAATATTATAGGTTACCTGTGCAATGGAATACAGGACAGCCATCCAAAAGAAATATTATATAACAACTCTAAATGTGCAGATATGGAAAAATCTCTAAGCTGTATTAAGTGAAAGAAGCTAAGAGCATAATATGTGTACTTTTTTCTCAGCTGTATAAAAAATATTTAAGAAAAATTAGCTACACATATGCACACATGCATATATGTACATATTTACACACGTACACAGCTGTGCTTACATGTGCATAGGGCATTTCTGGAAGGAAGCACAAAAAACCAGTGGTACCTCTTGGAAAATGACCTGGGTAGGTGGGGAATTATTTTATATTTTATATCTTTTGTACTCATTGAGTTTTAATTGTGTCACTATTTTGTTGAACAAATAGTAGTAAAGGTTGCATAAGCCCACGTGGTGTTTTATTCGTACGCGTGTGCTTTGGCCCTAGGTCCGGGTGGTGGTGCCCTACCAAGGGCCGTCCTCTGACTACGTCGTGGTGAAGATGATCCCGGACAGCAGGCTCCCACCCCGGCACCTGCATGTGGTCCACACAGGCAAAACCTCAGCCGTCATCAAGTGGGAGTCGCCGTACGACTCTCCTGACCAGGACCTGGTGCGTGGGCGAGGCCTCCCGGCAGCCTTGTTTATTCCTAGCGTGGTTGGGGTGAGGTGGGTGGAAGGAGGTCCCATAATGCAGCAAGAAACACAGGCCTGGTGCTGAGAGCTCAGCAGGCGGTCTCTCCCCCATTTCCGTCTGGCCAAAGACAGGGTCCTTATCAGGTACCTCTTCTTAGCTGGCACATCTGCACTATTCCTAGCTGCCACTTTGGTTCCTCCACTACTCACATCCCCTTCCCTGACCTGCTACAACAGGGGTCAGCAAACAAAGGCCTGCAGGCCAACTCCATCCTATCCCCTGTGGTTTTTTTTTTTTAAATAAAGTTTTATTTAAAACCAAGCCACACCCATATTATCTTTGACTGTTTTCATGCTATGAACAGCAGAGTCTAATAGTTATCGTGGAGATCATCTGGCCCTCAAAACCTAAAATGTTTACTGTTTGGACCCTTACGAACAAGTTTGAGGACAGCTGCTCTAATAGAAGGGGCATTGATCCTAGACCTCCTATTTTCCTGTGCCCCCGGTGCCTTTACCTCTGCCCCCTCCCCTCCCCTCCATCAAGGTGTGGCTGGTTTTAAATGCATGATGGTTTTAAACTTCTTGATGATGGAGTCTCCTGCGCTTACTACATGTCCCTTTATGTCCCCCTCTCCTCCAATTACAGAAGAAGCAATCTGGGAGAAAGTAAGCAGAGCTCTGTGTCCTTAGAGCTAGGATTGAACACTTTTTGTTCACTCTCTCTCCACTGACAACATCCACTGTGGCTGTAGTGGAGATGCAGACCTTGAGTTCTGAATCTGGATGTTGCTTGCTCCAACCTACCTGCTGATGTGATGCCACAATAACTGCGGCCTTCCCTAGGGCTTTTCTTTTTTTCTTCTTCTATTTTTTGGGGGGATCTAATTGATAATTCTGTGTGCAAATCTGTGAGTGAATACCTGAGGCTGGGGCTGGTCACCCCAAAGGCTTTACAAAGAACAGAGTCAGCCTTTGGGGCTCAAAGTATTGTTGTTGTGGGTCACAGCCATTGATATACTTATCTTACGTTGTCCACCATTGAACTGGAAGAAGTAAACAGTGTCCATTTTCTGATTCCCATTCAGATGTTCTTTTTCTGGTCTTTTTCTAGTTATATGCCATTGCAGTTAAAGACCTAATAAGAAAGACCGACAGGAGCTACAAAGTAAAATCCTGCAACA
This sequence comes from Lemur catta, assembly GCF_020740605.2. Lineage (NCBI taxonomy): Eukaryota > Metazoa > Chordata > Mammalia > Primates > Lemuridae > Lemur > Lemur catta. Next base: position 19,048,325 of record NC_059134.1, on the reverse strand, counting down.
GTACAGTGGAATACACACTTAACAAGTTGGAACCTGGAGGGAAATACCATGTCATTGTCCAACTGGGGAACATGAGCAAAGATTCCAGCATAAAAATCACCACAGGTAAGCAGGAGAGAGGTCAGAGGCCTCTCACGTGGCCAAGTGCCCGCAGTGCTGCTAGACCTCCAGACACGTGCTCTCTGTAGGAACTGCCCAGCAAGTGCAGACGCTGCCTTTCAGGGTCCATCCTGGGGCAGAGCAGTGCTGGGTGCTGGTGTGTGGGCTGCATTGTGGTGGCCTGGGACCCGCTCTCATTTTCTATATTCTCTAAGTCATTTTTACTTTATTCTCCCTTAGCTAGTTTTGACGTTACTAGGGGAGAAGAGGAGGAATTCCCAAGAGAGTTAGGAAATAAAACTGAATAGTTACCACTAAGACCAAGCATTGTATCTGAGAGCCTGGACTGACGGTTCTCAACAGTTCGTTGTGGCAATCTGACATGTTGAAAAGGAGACCAGTAACTGGGCAGTAGATTAAAGGGCAGTCAGGCTCAAGTTCAAAACAGGAAATAAGCTCAGTTACTTGGATAGGAGCAGACAGTGTTGGGAGTTTGGGTAACGAAGGCTCAGCCCCACCTAGGCTGGCAGTGTGAGCCTTGGGCCTGGGCCAGACCCCATTGTCACTGCAGTGCCCTTTGTTCAGGCAGAAGTCCTTATCCCGTTTCATTACTTCCCTACCACCCCTACCCCACCCTGTTTGTTTTTGTTCACCCTTGGGTCCAAGGGCTATTAAATTCGCTACAGTCCAGATTTCTTGGCTAAAGGTGCCATAAGAACAGCAAAAGAGATGCCAATTAAAGAGTATCTACCATGTGCTAGGCTCTACTAAGCAGTGTATGTGTTTTATTTCTTCCTTAACCCAGCCCTCCAGGGCTAGCATTATTTAATCTCTCTTTGATGAACAAGAAAACAGAGGTTCAAATGTGGATCCACTAACTGCATTCCATCTCATCCTTAATTTTCAGTTTCGCTATCAGCACCTGATGCCTTAAAAATCATAACAGAAAATGATCACGTTCTTCTGTTTTGGAAAAGTCTAGCTTTAAAGGAAAAGCATTTTAATGAAAGCAGGGTAAGTTCCTCCCTCATTCTCAATGACTTTGGAAATTTAATTGAAATGCTATTTTAGAGATGAGCTCGTTAACAGCATGCTGGCATATATAGTGTAAAAAGAAAAAAAAAGAATAGGGCATGGAAGTGAACTTGAGAATTAAAGGACCATTTTCTATGGGATTGCTAATTAGTGAAATGTTTATACTGCCCATTAAAGAGGAGAGTCTCTGCACCAAGCCGTTTTTAATCCTGAACTTGTCTTCCCTGAGGAAAGGGAAATGGGCTGGAGCCCTTGCTGTGCTTCCTGCAGGTGGCCTGGTGCTCCCACGGTAACCCCGAGCTCTACATTTCCCACAACCTCCTAGGGCCCCCACTTTTCCTGCACCCTCCGAGGGCCAGGCAGTGACTTCAGACCCGGGAGCGGAGCTGCACACTCCACCTGGCATCTCATCACTCTCTTTGCAGAGAAATGAGAGGGAGCCAGAAGCACATGAAGATACTCTATTGACTTACAGAGAACATCTTTGTTTTGTTTGGCCATTGGCAGGCCCATGCTGCATTCACAGCTGGAAATAGGGGAAGGAGAGTGAGACTAGGGAGTAGATTCGCCAACCAAGGGTGGGCAGATTCTTGAGAGGAGCTGGGTTGGCCCCATCGACAGCAACGCTAAATAGGAGAACCAGCTGTGGCTACCTGGAGGTTCAGTGTAGGCAGAAAGCCCAGGACTCTAAGTAGTCACCGTGTAATGCCAGAAGCAAAGCTCAATTAAAATTTGAAAATGCTCACCATCCACTCTGAGAATTCTCACAAATCTCACAATGATGACATATACCATCCTTAAATATAAAGAAAGCTTTCAAATTAATTCACAACAGAAGTATTCTAATTTGGAAAAAGGTTCAGGTAACAGATTAAAAAATTCCAGCGACAGTAAGAAAGCAAAAGGAAAAGTTCCAAACTCACTAGCAATCTAAACAGCAAAGATACGGCACTTTCACATTAAATTGGCAAGGTTTGGGGGCAAGAGTATTACCAGTGTGGATAATAGTTGGGGAAATAAGCACTCTGGGAATATAAATTGGTTTCACCTTCTGTGAGGCTTGTGGGTAATATGTATCGAAAATGTTAGAAGCGTTCATACTCTTTGATCCAGTAATTCTTCTAGGATTTTACACTAAGAAAACAATGTGCATGCAGACTTTATGTACAATATTTACGATAGCAAGAAAGAGGAAACAACCTGAATGCCCAACAGATGAGGACTGGTTAATTAAGTTATGAGTGGTTGATGTTTGTGTAATTCATTTTCTTTATACCTTTATGTATTTTACAAATGTTCTACACCAAATATATATTAGGTAGAAAATAATAACTACTAGTTTATAAAAAAAAATGCAGGGATGGGATTCTAGGCAGGTATTGGGAAGCCCAGTCTGGCAGCCAGTTGCCATTAGGGGGTCCTTCCTGGGTGGGAGAAGCCCAGCTTTTAGGTTGGGGTTACAGGTCAGTATTCCATTCTTAGTGGAAGGTTCTGGCATAGGCATAGCATGTCCTTCTTCCCTCCCCCTGACTTGGGGTGCAGAGAATAGGCAGGTCAGTGGAATAGAGACCAGAGACCATGGTTATGCAGGGGGGCCCAATACATGGATAGACATAAGGGATTGAGTCTTTTTGGGTGGCTGTGGGGATGCTGGCAGCTTTGACTCTGGAATACTTGGGGATCGCAGAGAAGTCAGGTTGTCAACCCTCATCTCAGCCAGCATCCTGGGTTGGGGCCGTCCCAAGTGTGACTTTTCCCAGCACAGGAGTTCAGGACTCTTCTGAGACAGTCTAGCTAGGAAGATTATTTCATCCTCCCCTCCCGTGAATAGGGGCTGAGCCTGCTGAAATGCTTCTTGTTTCAAGGCCAGGTTGTTAAGGGGCTGAGATCAACGTAGGCAGAGCTAGAAAGTAGGCAGTCAGGGGGTGAGCCGGCCATGACAGTCCTACATATTGTTCTAAGGGAAAAGGTCCTGTTTTTTGTAATTGCAGGTTCCCCTTTCTTAATCCGTTGCTGGAGTCCCCCGTGATCTGGATTTATTATTAGCCAAATCCCATTGCAGCAAGCTGTTGCTGAATTATCCATATTCTTTGTGGCATTTAATATTGCCTGAGAGGAGTGGACTGTTGACCAGAACTTTGAGTGGGAATTCGTTAAAGTGGCTTTCCTTGGGGCTACAGTTTTCATTTCCACGATGCAGCTCACAAGTGGGTGTGATAGTTATTTGAGACATTCGGGATGGGAAAATTTCCATTTTCCGAAGTCAGTATCTCCGTGGTAATGTAAAAAGAGCTAGTGAGAAACCCAAAGTGCTTTAGCATCTATAAAAGCCTGCAATAAGGAGCTCACATAAAGCTGGAAGCAGTAATAGCGGCTGTCAGGTTCCTTATTCATCTTGCTGAGCAATCTCTTGTGTTTGTTTGCAGGGCTATGAAATACACATGTTTGATAGTGCCATGAATATCACAGCTTACCTTGGGAATACTACTGACAATTTCTTTAAAGTTTCCAACCTGAAGATGGGTCATAATTACACTTTCACTGTCCAAGCAAGATGCCTTTTTGGCAGCCAGCTCTGCGGGGAGGCTGCCGTCCTGCTGTACGACGAGCTGGGGTCTGGTAAGTCGCCGTCCCTGCCAGTTTTCATCTGCAGTTCTGGGAAAATCGCAAGAATATAGTATGGTTTGATAACCATGCGTCTTTATAAGACATTTAAAATAGTCTTTCAGCTCAAAAGAAAATCATTTATGAATCAATTTAATCAGGTACTGATTTATATAACAAATGCTTCCTGAACCAGGTGTGATACCAGGGGCTGGGATTGCAAGGTGACCGTATGCTGAATGTAAAGTGCAATAAGGGCAAGGTTTTGTTTAAAAAGGGGGTTCTAGGTTAACAGGAGTTTTGTTGTTTGTGTTTTATGGGACTTCTCAGGGCCTCTAACCTGGGATCCTCCAAGTCAGCAGATGATCTCTTGACAGTCACTGGTTTTATAGCCCTCCCCTGGTTCCTTAGCTGTCACCACAGAACCAACATCAGGCCTGTAATCTCTGTCTTGGGGACATTCAAAGATGTTGGTGTTGGAGCCAGGCTAGTCGTGGAGGAAAGGACCTTTCTGTTTGTACAGAAAGTCTGCTTATATTGTAGTCGCTTGGCCAGGATTTCAACAAATGTTTTGCCACTGGTCTTTTTAGTTCCATTTAGTCCCAGCCAAGAACTAACCAGTGCTCAAGCCAGAATCTCGTGTTAGAGCTGCTAAACGTTCCATCACATAATGCTTCCCAGGGTGTGATCTCGTGCAGTACTTATCCTTGGCACCCCGCTGAAAGAGGGAAACACTGCCTACCACCTCCCTTTGGGGAATCACAGTATTAATATGTTAGAGGTTCTGGGAAGGTCCTACCAAAAAACAAACAGCAAAATTCCTGTTGGCGTAGTGTTTCCTAAATAGAACCCCACTTTTAGGCAAAACCAATCAGCAACCTGTGAAATATACCGTGGGAAAACCTATCGTGAGGACCCCCTGCCAGCCACCTTTACGAACCCACGGTTCTGGGCAGGACTCTCTTGTCGGGCCTCTTGGCCTGCATCTTGCCCCTCGGTGTTGCCCTTCCCCTCGGGAGTGGGGCCAGGGCGGGAGCTCACGTATTCCTGCTGCCTTCCCTGCGCTACCCTCCAGCCGAGGGCATTGCCTTGATTTACCACTGTATGGTTGGGATAGGTTGGGACACATTAAATTACGATTTTGCTGGAGCTTTTTCTGGCAAGGAGAAAATGCAAGAAACTTAAACACAGACATGAATATTGAATGGTTAGATTAGGCTTGTAAGACAAGGCTGCTTCCTCATCCATCTTTACAAATCCCCGTCAGGATGAGACCCCGGGCAGCTGCAGAGCTGTCTGCCTGAGGCAGAGGCCTTGCCCCTGCCACCCCCTATGCTGGGGAGCAGCCCCTGCCTGTTAAGGCTCCTCATGGACACCTGGACCAAGGAGAGTCCACCCTGCTTCCTTTGCTAACATCTGATTCCAAAGTGTCATTTTCCTGCTTCAAGTTCAGACTTTTCCCAGGGTTTTCGACATGAAAAAAGTGTACTCCTTTCAAAGACACTGACGGGCCCCTACCCCAGCAGGGTGAGAGGTGGGGGATGGCTTGGCCCTAGAGCCCTAGTGGGACAAATCTACTAGTAAATCATCAGGAAGCCAGTGCTTGTTCAAGACAGTGGGAAGGGGGTGTTGTTTTTAGGACATAAATACCTAAATGGCTTTGCAAAGAGCTTTAAAAAATGTTAAATGTATACAGAAACTTGTTTCTTTCTCTCTCTTTTTTACTTAAGTAAAAAAAGCTCATAAAACTTCATGAGCTGTTAAGTCGGCATTGTAGTAAGGGAATCTCGTTTGTATCACTTAATGGAGCTTCAGGTAATTGCAGTTCAGAGTGACTTTGGTGCCAAGTAGGGGGAAATAATTGCAATCTCGTTAATTAGTGGTCTGATTTCACATCCTCTTATGTAAGGGGAGCAAGTGGTCTTAAGTAATAATGCTAATGAAATCAATGTTGATACCCCAACAAAGGTCTCCGTTCCAAGAGATTATCTAAATAACCAACAAGGCAGTGATTAGGAGTCTAATGTAATTACCGTATTTGCATGCACAAGGCCCTTGGTCTATCAGCTCATGGCAAGTAGTTGGGAAACAATCAGCATCATGCACGTGCAGGAGGAACGTGTCACACCAGACAGGCGGTTTGGGTAGCTGTTGCCAGCTCCTCGCTGTTTGGGTGGGTGGAGCCTTGAGGGGTTGCCCGGTCCGTTCTCCTGCCCTCAGGTAGGCTTATTGGTGAGAACTTTGCCTCGGCAGGTGGAGATGCATCCGCGATTCAGGCTGCCAAATCTACGGATGTTGCCGCCGTGGTGGTGCCCATCTTGTTCCTGATACTGCTCAGCCTGGGGGTCGGGTTTGCTGTCCTGTACACAAAGCATCGGAGGCTGCAGAGCAGCTTCACTGCCTTTGCCAACAGCCACTACAGCTCCAGGCTGGGGTCAGCCATCTTCTCCTCGGGGGACGACCTGGGTAAGTGGGGCGGAGGAAGCTGGTTTCCTCCCAGGACAGACACCCGCCCCCAAACCAAGCCTAGGGTTTGATTAGGAAACACCTACCTTCCGCTCGTCTTTTGACACTAGAGAGTTATTCCTCAAGCAGTGCTTCCACTGCTTCAGATTAAAACTAGTCACGGCCCTAGCTTTTAACTTTTAAGTTAAAAATTTAAATTTTAAATTAAAATTCCACGTTCTCAATAGTGCAGTTGTGGCCTCCATCAGGGAGCGGCTTTGTGGAAGAAATGGTAGGAACTCGCCTTGCACAAGAAGGGTAGACAGGCCCTGGGCTTTGGAGACTCCTGACATTTGGGGAAATTCTCACGAATGCCCAACCTCTCTGTCCCCCTTCACAGACCTGCAGGTCTGACATCTCTGGAGACCCTAGTCAGGTCAAAAAGTGATGCCTCCCAATCAGCTTCTATTGAAAGAGGCCCTTTCCCTCGTTTTTTTTTTTGAGACAGAGTCTTGCTCTGTCACCTGAGCTAGAGTGCCATGGCGTCAGCCTAGCTCACAGCAACCTCAAACTCCTGGGCTCAAATAATCCTCCTGCCTCAGCCTCCCGAGTAGCTAGGACTACAGGCTTGTGTCACCGTGCCTAGCTAATTTTTTCTATTTTAGTTGCCCAGCTAATTTCTTTCTATCTTTAGTAGAGATGGGATCTCACTCTTGCAGAGGCTGGTCTTGAACTCCTGACCTGAAGCGATCCTCCCGCCTCGGCCTCCCAGAGTGCTGGGATTACAGGCATGAGCCACCATGCCCAGCCCTCTGTTAATGTTTCTCTTTCCAGTTGCTGGTGTAACCTCACCAGCCATTCTTTTATGTATTGGTAACACATAGCAAGGGAAAAATAAGGAAATTTCCCTTTCTGAAGTCTTTACAGGCAGTAATTCCTAAACAACGATAGAGCTAGTAGACCATGTAACAAAGTGGGTGTGTTAAAAGGCTTCCCTAAACTCAGACTGCTGAATGTGAGTTTATGTTTATTTTTTCTGTAAACTAGTTATAATTATTTTTCTATGTTTATAGAGATATGTATGTATTCCCATCCACTGATTATATGATATTAGCTCTGCTCCCTTTCTTTCCCAGTTTCCTTTCTTATTTAATAAGCAAGTACTTGGACTGCCTTTCATGAATGGGGTCACTTCTTTGCTTCTGCTGTAGGGACCAAAGAAGTCAACCCACCGTGGTGCCATGCAGTAACCCCTGAATACGGATTGGGACTCAGTTGCATAGGATTGTACCACGGGTCACAGGGGGACAGACATTAGTCTGGGAAGCTGTCCTCAAAATACTTAAACCCCTCCAAGATCCTTTTCCTCAGGCAATTTGGTTCAAAAGAGAAAGCAGACAATGACGTTCACTGTGCTAATTAGGGTGTAGGTAACTTAAATTGCAGAAGCCAAATCACCTATTGAGCTTTTAGGCAGGTAATGAGATTATGTTTTTCTAAAAGCTTTACTTTCTTGATTTGGCTAAGTTCAAGCTACCATTAAAATAAGCTTGGGCATCCGTTGATGGGGAGAAGGTGACCAGGGGTGGCAGAGGGAAGCTGGGCTGGGTTTTAGAACTGATGATTGTACCTGGCTGGCTGTGGTGTTGACTTTCCCAGTTGTGGGGTGCGATAGGGTTGGAGGGGGTGGGCAGAGCGGTGGGACGTGGGGTCAGGTAAAAGTGTGCTGGAACTCACCAAGGCCTGACTGTTTTGTCTTTAGGGGAGGATGATGAAGATGCTCCTATGATAACTGGATTTTCAGACGACGTCCCCATGGTGATAGCCTGAAAGAGCTTCCTTCACTAGAAACCAAATGGTGTAAATATTTTATTTGATAAAGATAGTTGATGGTTTATTTTAAAAGATGCACTTTGAGTTGCAATATGTTATTTTTATATGGGCCAAAAACAAAAATGAAAAAAAAAAAAAAAAAGGAAAGGAATGAATAAACTTTGTAGTAATCAACTGTGAACTTCAAACCAGGTTGATCTTAGTAACCAAATTGCTTTGATTTGACATTAATGTAGTCTTACAGGGCTGTGCTTGCTGGGCATGCTTTTAAGTCTGTGAGATAATTTTGGTTCAGTAAATTGGCCATTCTTTTTATTTTTCTAAGACACAGAAATGTATTTAATGAAAACCTCAGGAGAGAGTGATGGGTGGAATCCTTTCTCCTTGAAAGTGTGCTAAAATTTTCAATATTGTTTGGATTTGGTTTATATGAAAGTGTTTGGGTGTATTATGGGGGAAGGTTATTTTTATGTTATTTTGTTAATTTATTGGGACTCTGTATAAGGCCAGACTTCAGTGTCATCAGACACCACACGTGTTATGAGCCCCTCACCCCTAGGGTTAGGGGTGAGGAACCGAAGCGTTTTTGTTGCCGTTCCAGAAGTAATCTGTTTTTATTCACTTGTGTGTCATGAAATGGTCTTTGGCAGGAGAGAGCACTGAGTCATTCTGGATTTCAGTTTAACAGAGCCACAGCCTGGGGAGCCCTGCAAGTCAACAGCTTCCGCTCTTAATAATTTGTGGAATTTCACTGTATATGCCTCTGCCTCTGTACAAGATGTAGCATTGAAAGCTACAAAATGATAACACTGCTTTATTATACACTGGCTTCATTGTCATTGCAAAAAATTACCCTGGTTATGGGAGTTCTACATCTGTGCCATGATAGATACACTGGCAAATATAGCATGTGATTTTTCCATTTTATGTTTTTTTGTTTTTGCTTACCACTGAAGAATCTCGAATGTAAAATTTTGTATTTGGGTTGAGGTGGCCACTTAACTGTCCTTAAAAATCCATATTGATATATGCAGTCATTTTGAATTGGGTCAGTGCCTTCTCTCTCTTTTTTTCTTTTCTTCCAACTCCCTTACCTGTGCCCCTACCCAATCTAACAAGAAAGTGCTCTACCCTCTCACAGAGATAGAAGAGATCTAAAAGTTTGAGACCACTCCATCCAATTAACAATAGCCACAAACACTAGGGTTTGTTCATTTATTCTTTCTGTAAAACTAACTGTGCTTTTTTTTTCTTCTGCTTTTAAAATGCCACCCCTGTATTCCAATCACGGCCACTTGATAGTTATGTAGACTCCATGTGGACTGATGCCCACCCTTCAGACGTAGTGTTGTAGCCCACAATGTCTAGCATTGTTGTGACTTGTACTGTATGAACCTCACTGCACACTCTCCTCCCTGCAAGAAGCAGTGAGCTCTGGGAATATTCCAAAGTCATGCCTCTAAACACATGTCCTTTATATGCAAGCTTTGTAAAACCCCATGCCACCTTAGATGCAATGTATCACCTTCTCACCAGTGGTTGGTATCATTCTTGGGTGATAATATAGTTTCATTCTACCTAGGGATTGTTTGGAAAACAAAGAGCTGATTAAATGTTTTAGTTTTTCAAATGTTTATTTATATGTTTTTTTAGGTGAGGAATATTTTAAACTGTAGACATTTAGTGTGCCATATAGGTAGGGCTCTATTTCATTTTAACAAGTGGTAGTAACGATGAGCCTTCTTCTAGCATAGTTTCTCTTTCCTATCATTCTCCTTTTTTATTTTTTTAAAGACTGGAATTTCTTTGGCTTTATCTTTTCTTATCCTGGAGTTTTGCTCAAACCTCCGAGCCCTACCACCTCTCCTTTAATAAGCTCTTTAAGTAGCTGAAAGATTAACAATCTAGTGGGAGGCAAGTCATTTAATTGAGCCACTAGAAAGTGTATTTTCTTCTTTTCTTTTTCTGCCAACTTCTTGGTGGCATTTGTAAAAGCTATGATATAAAAGGCTCTGAGATGTTATTTTCAATTATTCCATAGGCAAGCCTTTTTACAGAGCATATGTCTCCAGTTGGCAGCTTGAGACATTTCGAGCATCCACTTCTAGTTACCAGTGCCTCCCAATGCTTAGTACACAGTACTGTATAGACTGGCCATCACCCCCCTCCTTGGAAAATGCCACTGTGCTGTTTGAAAAAAAAGCAGCCTTTTAGGGCTAGAGTATTTTATATAAACAGAAGAGCTAAGTTCCTGAAGACTAAGCTAGATAGTTGCAGCTATGTGTAAATTGTATATTTTTATGAACTTTTGAAGCACGCACTCCTATTTCCCTCTGCATAGCTTTGTGGGGATTTGATGTATATATGCTGTCTGCAAGAGTCCAGAGGCTGGAGTGACAAGAGGAAATGAAAACAAATTATTTCATGCAGCCTTTGAAGGTGACCAGATAACTATCTTTACTGTGACCAGCTGGAGCCCCTGGTTGCTTGTGAAGAAGGGGCTTTTGTACCTTGACGGAGATGTCACTTTGGAAGTTTACACTGTGCAGGGAGAAGTTCTTTTTCTCTCCCAGAGTACATTAGAATGTCAGATGCCTGTGTCCACATGGACCACGATGGGCCACCAGAGCCTGGTGGGCAGGGGGATTGTGTGAGTTTTCTCTGGAAGCTGATTTTGCCCTTAGGTGTACTGAGCCTTATGAGACATGGGTCCATGTGGGTATAGTGACAGAGAGTGGAGTTTTACAGAGGTTTCCAGGGAGAGGCCATGTCTCTGATGCCTGTTTCCAGACAGGTGAGAAGCTCTAGTAACTACAGCCACCCTGGCAAGCTGGGTAAAAAGTTATGATTCTGGGTAACTGGTTGAAACTTCTGACTTTTGGAAAAGTAGTTCTTGGGGTTCTGTCTCTGGTAGTGTCACTAGGGATGTTTGGGTAGGACAGAGGGGCCACACAGCTGCATGTTCTCTCCTTCCCATCATGTGTGGCCACTAGATTAAACTATACTCAACTATTTAGGGAATGTGACCCTTTTGAAAGCAGTGGCCATTTTGGGGGGAACTGGGAGAGCAATAGTATGGTGAGCCCCCTATAGATAAGCACCCACTTCTGCTTGGGGGATCCTGCCTTCAGATACCTGCCCAGTGGTCACTCCAGCTGGTAAGAGTATTTTTACAGTACTTGCTTAGGGGCAGAAACCCTATGCTGTCAGGTTTGGTTGGTCCCTTTCCCACTAAGGGAGGGGGGATCATGGTGAATCCCCGAGAATTCTCTTCCTTCAGCAGACAGTTGGGGGAAACCCAAAGAGAAGGGATCCATAGATAGAACCAAACTGAAAACCACCCCGGTATTGATTTTGGCAATTGACTCTAAAGCTCTGTGCAGAATCTTGTGTTGGGACTGTATCTTGATGTTCTTAACCATGTTATTTTTCTTAACTGGAGTGTGTGCTGCCTTTCAGGTACAATTTTTGTGTAATAAAAGCCAGTGCATTAAGTTTATATAGACTACTTTCTATGCAAGACTGAGATGTGGAATAGATAGCAAGAGATATGTACTGCTGGGTACCCGGACAATAGAGTTGTTTTCAGAAGGAGTACCACCACGGAACATGGGTTGAGGGAGGATAGATTACACATACGTTTCTGCCCACTAATTTTGAGCAGCCATATTATGAATTAAATCATCAGAGCCAAGTAATAACCCAAGAATGGTATTAGTTTCATGTGTAATAGCTCAAATGGAATAGGCATGAATGCTGAAGTGGAACATTATCCTCAGATATTCCATGTCACTTCTCATTTAAAGACTCTTGTTATGAATTATTAGAAACTTTAGGCAAAAATCAAAAGTATTTGCAGCAAAATAAAGGCCTATTTTGCTCTTATTTAAAGTGAAACACTGTATACTTGTTTCTCTCCAAAGTGAAATTAGGTATTTATAATTTCAATTGCCTGGATACGTTTCCAAGTCACTGATTTCTGCTGAAGATTTTACTATATTGTTGCATAATGTTAAGATGATTTTTGTCTCAAGTCAACTTTTTTCACTGAATAAAAATTTAACTGGGTCAAGAAAATGTCTATTTGAAAACCCACTCTCTACATGTGTCTTGAGTTGTTCTTTTGAGTGCAATAAAGATGGCTAACGCAGTCTCCAAACACCATTTGATTCGTCTGTTTTCAAAGGGTGTTTATTTCATAGATGAGAGAACACGAAGACCTGGAGTAATTTTGTTATTAACAAGCTGGTCTCAGATGGTGGATCCTTGAAGAACACGCTGTCTTTGTGTTGGCTGAGGGGTGGGGAGACAGGGCGGCTGTTTTGAAGTAAATAGAATTATTCCGTAGGGGCGATGAGTAAAGTGGCTCCCTTAAGGCTGTAACTACATTTGCTAAGAGACAGTTTGCTAAGAAGGCAATTTTCAGATCTACGAGAAGAAAGCACAGCAGCATAGATGAGCTGTGTGTCTAAGAGCACGTTGAGGAGGTTTCTGCAGACAAATCTTGTGAAGAATGCCGCGCCCGGGCAGGTGAACGGCAAATGGACCGTAAGTCAGGATTGCAGGGTGTGGGACTGGGGGAGTAGGGGGAGCAGCATGTTTTTGAAATTTTAACAGATCTTCTGATATGCAGTTTTTGTTTAGATATGGAGCCAAAGCAAAACCTTGAAGTAATCATCCAGTTTCACGGAGGAGGAAAAAAGGGACAGAGGGGCTAAGTCATTTGCCTAGGGGACACCAGAGAATAAACACAAAACCAGCTTTTAATCCCAGGTATTTCTGACCCCAGACCCTGTCCCAAATCACTGTGCCACACTGCCTCACGTCACGATTCAGTGTCAGAACTCGTCATTCCAACACACTGCACCAAGCAAAATCCCCAGGGGGGACTGACCACCTGGATGAACCTACCTGGTCATGGCTGAGCCCTTAGGTTTTCAGGCTTAGATAATTTTTGGGAGTGCACGATAGCGAATTTATCTCTCGTGGCCGAACACACCTTAGCCAAGCTCAGGAGACTGGTACGCAACATCATGCCCATTAATTAAGAGTCCTGTCACAACGTCAGCACCACCTGTGCATTCTCCACCGGTGGGGAGATCTACCCAGGGAGCCCGTCACTACTGGAAGGTTGCTTGATGAGCAGGGGTGAAGAATGAATAAAGTAGGAGGGGTCTGGGCTAGGGTAGTGGCTGCCCGATAAATATGGAATGAATGAACGAATGTTTGACACTCCACAGCAGGAATAATGTACTCCCTGTATCCATTTCCATTTAAGAAGGTCTTGCCAGTGGGGTCTAATATTTGAAGTCCATTCGCCACGGTTCCCCTAGACTGGGCTTGGGTACTACCCGTATTGGCCACCCTGACTCATTGTTTCCTGTGTTGTTGAGCAAACTCCTCCCCATCACTGAAACATTCTGGAGCTAATATTAATGCAGTTAGACTGGGTTACCATAGAATCTTCCTGGTTTGAGAACTCTTGTATCTGTCAGATTATTCTATTATGTGTTGATTTTAAAGTTTCTCTGGTAGGAACTTTCTCAAGTCCTAGGAGATAACTCAGTGTGGTCCCCAAATTCTGACTACACCTGTCAGCTCTGATGATCTATCTGGCTCCCTGGCACACAGCAAATTACAGGTGGATTGGAGCAACTAAAAGCAAATACCCTGAAATGAGAGAAGAGCCTTAGAGTTCGACTGCTAGAAAATCTATGTTAGAGACAGAGGAACCCCAAGGAATGCAACTCGTTGGGGCCATTTAGCATAGGGCCAGAGTCCTGCAATTAAATTAAGGAGCCTCTCAGATTAGAGTAATTATAGTTCCTTCTAGTGAGCCCCTATTCTTTGCTAGTCACTGTGTTAAACTCCATATGAATTTTTTTTTTTAAATTCTAAGTGATCCTATGGTTTGGATATTAATCTTTGTTTTTTTAAAAAAAAGAAAGTCTTAAGATTGAGTATCTTCTCCAAGGTCTCACATAAGTGGCAGAGTCGAAATAATCTAGATTTATTGCATCCTTAAACTGCTGCACTGAATTGACATGCTGTTTTGCCCTGTTGGTGTAATATTAGAGGTCTATAATAATGATACTGCCTGTCTAGGGATTCCAAGGATACAGGTAATACATTTTTAAAGGATTCTCACTAGAAAGATTAAAAACGATGTTTGGAGACATAAAGAAGTGTACTTACATTTTTTTTATCAAGTCATTTATGTGGAACACAATATTCCCAACTGATGGTAGATCAGTGAAGCCTTTATTTATTCACTTATTTATTTTTATTATTTTTTTTTTTTTGAGACAGAGTCTCACTCTGTTGCCCAGGCTAGAGTGCCGTGGCATCAGCCTAGCTCACAGCAACCTCCAGCTCCTGAGCTCAAGCAATCCTCCTGCCTCAGCCTCCCAAGTAGCTGGGACTACCATGCCCGGCTAATTTTTCTATTTTTAGTGGAGACGGGATCTCACTCTTGCTCAGGCTGGCTTTTTTTTTTTTTTTTTTAACTGGAAAATGTTTTTGCAAAGAGTTCAGTAATTAGGAACACTGAGGATTCTTTTGCTTTGCAACAACCCAGGTAGATTTTATCAAAATCCTTTGCATCTTGGGAAAAGAATGATTAGCACACATTTTATTCACTTTTATATATTATACAGTGAGGCAAGTCATTTCAACATGTTCTGTTAGGGTGATAACTGGGTTAGCATGAGACTGTCAGCGTCCCAGCAAAAGGAGGTGACTGCCATTCTTTTCATCCAGCCCCAACTGGCTTTGATGCTAGCGCCCCATTAATTTTTTAAAAAGATTATGTGTAGGGTAATTTGAGCCTCCAACAATTTACAGAACAATGATGTTATGCTTTTAAAAATGCTAATGTTAACAATTGTAACGTTGCAACCCTCTTTAATGCCAAAATGACAATTGGCAATGTTTGCGAATATTTGTATGAAAACAATGACATTTCATACTTAAAACTCAGCATCAGCAAACTTTGAGGAAGAAAAAAGACTCAGATTTAAATGTAAATCAGCCTTTTATGAAATTTGCCCTTCGGTTGTACACCAATCTGTACACCAATCTTCAAGATTGATCAAACAAAGAAGTTTCGTAATTAAAACTTATTTTTCAACCTTTCTCTAGCAAAGGCAGAATGTATTAATTATCCAGGGATTGATCAAGCCCTGGATGGTGCATAACTGTCTGGGGGATGTTTGTGTACCTGTGTTTTATGGAATTCTTCATAGGCAGTAAATGAACAACACACAAGAACATCACACTCTTGGCTTCAAAATACACCTTATTTTGGACCCCAAACAACTTGACTGCTCCCTAGAATTAGCACCTTCAAAGGAGGAAATTTTATCCGTATTGAGGTGAGTCAAGGGAATACATTTAAGACTGAAGACAATGTTCCCAAAAGGTGGTCCAAACATATTTTGAGCAATGGCAGTACTGCAGCAATAAGTAGTGACAGCAAATATGTAATCGCTACATGTCAGATGCTATTCTGAGAGCTTGTTATATGTTAACTCATTTAATCCTCACAACAGCCCTCAAGGTTATTATTATTCGCATACATAAGGAAACTGAAGCACAGAAAGGTTAAGAAATTCACCCAAGGTCACAAGAGCTAGTAAGTGGCAGAACTGAGATTTGAACACAGGTGCCTTGGCTCCAGAATGTGCTTTCAATTACTTCACTGCACGGCCCCTCCAAGTGACCCTGTTGATAGGGTGCAGACACCAGGAATTTAACCAGCCAGTTTACCTTTTTCAATGCAGTGATGTTCTTTTGGGGGGATTATAAAAGGAATTTGTATTCATTCATTATAGAAAATTTGGGAAAAACACCAAGAAGAAAATGAGATTTCCAGGTAATCCCAGAGATAACTACTGTTAATTAATATCTGGTGAATGTCTCATATGGTTTACCTGTTTGGCCCTTCCAAATCTCATGTTGAAATGTGCTCACCAGTGTTGGATGTGGGGCCTGGTGGGAGGTGTTGGGATCATGAGGGCAGATCCCTCATGAATGGCTTGGTGCCCTTCCGGCTATAATGAGTGAGTTCTTGCTGTATTAGTTCACACGAGAGAGCGGGTTGCTTAAAGGAGCCTGGCAGTACCTCCTCCCTCTCTCGCTCCCTTTCTCACCGTGTGACTGGCCTGCTTCCCCTTTGCCTTCCACCTTGATTGCAAGCTCCCCCAAACCCTCACCAGAAGCAGATGCTGGGGCTATGCTTCCTGTACAGCCTGCAGAACCGTGAGCCAAAATAAACCACTTTATAAACTACCCAGCCTCAGATATTTTCTTTATAACAACACAAAACAGACTAACACAGTGTCCTTTTATCACTTTATTCTATATGGGCAATTGCATCAGCTTACAGTTCTGTCGTGGTAAAAGGACTAAGTCCACATGGAAAATTTTCCTTATTCAGAGTTTTGCTGCTTGGAAGATGGGAGAAACAGCTATCAATACATCCCACCAAAGGAACTAGGCAGCATAAGTAGACACAAGAGAACATAAGCAGCAGACGGGTAGCTGACATAGCTGTCAAGTGAAGCGTGTTTAGTACAAAAGGAGCCTGACTGGCCAACGGGGATGTGTCTGAACTCTAGGAAGAGAAGGGGGTGTCTAAATCCTGCTAAAGGCTGGGTGATGGGACTGGTTTGCACGAGTCTGTGTGATGGGGAGGGATAAAGAGAAGGAGTTGGAAGGAGCTTTGAAGGTATTTAGTGTTGGATAGTGAATACTTTCTCCATTTCAACTGGGAACGGAAATGCATTAAATGGCAAAACAGTTTTCCTAAGGATTAAATTGCAGCACAAGGATATTACAGAGATTATTATGCCAGAGCTAGAGGGTATAAAGTGTGAATTCTATGTGAATAGATGCTAAAGCCCCTATTGAAATCTGTTATAAATGTCTGCAGTCTGTAGGATAGAGAGGCATCAAGTAGCGGAAAGAGAATCATGAGGACTGAGTAGTTTCTGGAGAAATTCACAGTTAATGTCAGGTCTCAGGCTCTAACTGGCAAGATTCAAAACTCCCTGGTCAGTAGGGCACCCAATGCATGGATCCAATAGCAACATTTATTCGAGAAATACAGCACTTCTGTTGTGCTCTGTCTAGTCCTGTATTAGCCACTGGGAATATAATAGAGCACAGGACAGGTGTGACTCCTGCTCTCCAGAGCAACAAATAATAAAACCTCAACATTGGGAAGCCATTTTGTGTCTTGTATGCATGGTATAAACGATGTTATATGAGAGGAAATGGAGATTGAGGATGTTAAATGACTTGCCCAAGAGCTCAGGTAATCACTGAGCTGATCAGTTTAATCCTGAAACCCTGAAGTGAAACCTGGGCCTGCGCATCCCGTGATTCTATTGGGGGTGGGGGTGGGCATTAGGCTCCAATTTGATTTCCAGCCTAAGCCACAGCCTCCAACTCAGCTTCTCAGAGAAACTCTTGGTTGGGGTGGAAGACTTGTGTGGTTGGCTGCTTATGCAGACTTTTTTAATAACATGATACCTTGTTTCCTTTGGCCATTGTTTTTTACATGTAGACTTCTTCAGATGGAAGGGGGGATGAATGGAAGAATCCCAGCACCCAAATACTATTATATAACCTAACACCATTCTGTTATTTTATACTAGGGAAATGAAAGCTGATTGTAATGATCTCAGCAACATGTATGAAAGTAGGCAATCTTTTTTTTTTATTTACGAAACACACATAGAAAATCCAGTTTTAATAACCCACCTTTTAAAGTTTTTCCAGGGTTTCTCAGTTCCCCTTTTTAATGGAGCGTATATCATATGTCCATCTTAACCATTTCACCCTGAACTCTACAATATAGTTCATGCTGAAAACGAGTCTCTAAAACATAAATTAACAAGTTGATTTTCCTTCTTGCTCTGAACCTTCCTTCTCCCTGCCTCATCCTTTAAACAGCTGTGGAACCAGTGGTGCAAACAGCTGTATCCTATACCCGTATGGCTGTAGGTTGATGTGAACATAGCATCATTTCCCAAAGAACCACGTAAGAGCAGGGGATGGAGTCCTTCCCTGAATGCTTCTGCCTGTCAACTTCCATAACAGGGGTACCAGCAGGATGAACGTGAAAAATGCATCTTTGAGTCTAGGCGAGGCTAGCTTCTTGCCATGTGCCAGGCTTCATTTAAAGGGCAGCTCTCTCCTGCTAATCTTCCAGGTTGGGCTGCGTGAAAGAATGACACATATACACATGGCCTGAGGTATGATGTGGTTTATTATCACACTGGAGGACTCATTAAAAAATGTTTTGATTGCAGAGATCCATGGCTATTGGAATCCTTTGATGGGAAATTCATTTTACCTTCTTACCTGGTAAAAATTTCCCCAACTTCTATTTTGGATGGCAAAATTAAGTTCTCTAAAATTAAAGACCACATTGTCTACTTCTTTTCTATCACTGACACTACACTACTCTGAATTTAAGATTGTTTTGGAAATGATTTTGGGTGTATGGCTGGATGAGTGGATAATCTCTGCCATTTATTGAGGACCAGTGATGTGCCAGGGACTGCCCTCTCCTTTAATATGAAAATTCCTTTGAAGTAAAAGTACAATCATCTCACTGTACATAGACAATAAAGCTAGTTTGAGTCCAGGTCTGTCTGACCCAGAGGTTAATCCCATTGTGCTGGTTGGTAGATGGTCTGATTTATGGAATCAATGTTTACTTTTTGCATGTTTCCTGTGTTCAGAGCCCTGGATGTTCTAGGGGAGATATTAAGTCATAAATATGAAATGTCCAATTTCGAATCAAAAATGTGGTTTATTATATCTAAAACAAGAAGCAGTACAATTAATCAAAGTATGCACCTGAACTATCCACACAGTTTTGCCATCTTAACGGTAGCTTGTTTATGCCAGCAGCGGAGAAGCCTGGAGAGTGAGCAGCAATGAAATCGCTAAAGGCATTTTCCACAGCTTGTTGAGACTTGAACATTTTTCCTTACAAGAAGTGGTCCAAAGCCTGGAAGGAGTGGTAGTCAGTTGGTGCAAGGACTGGTGAATAAGGTGGATGACAGAGAATTTCCAAGTCCAGCCTTTATAGTTTGAGCAGCATTGTTTGTGCAACATGTGGTTGAACATTGTCTTGCAAGAGGATTGGCCTATCTCTGTTGACCAATCTCGGCTGCTTAATCACAAGTATCCTCATCATTTCATCCAATTTGTGACAGTAGACATCCGCTGTAATCGATTGACCAGGTTTCATGAAGCTGTAGTGGATAATACCAGCACTGAACCACCAAACAGACACCATTAGCTTTTATTTTTTTAATGAATATTCAGCTTTGGACTGTGTTTCAGCACTTCATCTTTATCCAACCATTGTGCCAAATGCTGTTATTGTCAAAAAGAATTCATTTTTCATCACAAGTAACATTACGGTGTAGAAATGGTTCCCCTTTATGTTGTGACAGCAAAGAAAGGCAAGCTTCGAGATGATTTCTCTTCTGACACTCATTTAATTCATGTGGTACCCATCTATCCAGCTTCCTTACCTTGCTGATTTGTTTCAAATGGTCCAATATTGTTGGAATAGTAATGTCAAACCTTGCTGCTAATTCACCCATAGGTTGAGATGGATTCACTTCAACTACAGCTTTCATTATCCACCTTGGTCTCAGGTCGCCCACACGGCTCATTTTCAAGATTAAAATCACCAGAACGGAACTTCTCAAACCATATTGTGTGTTCATTAGCCACATCCGTCCCAAACGCTTCATCTCTATTTCCAGCTGTCTGTGCTGCATTAGTTCCACGACGGAACTCATATTCGAAAATAACACAAATTTTTGACTTATCCATAATTTCACAAAAATTGCTCTAAAAAATTGAAAGATAATCACAAGCCAAAACGTTTGAAAGATTGAGGATGTACCTTCACAATAAACATAAAATAGGAAGCGTCAAAGTGAAATGTCAGAGATATCAACTGCCAAACTTAGTACTTAAGGAAATTGGACATTTCATACTTAATAACCTAATAGGTGAAGACAGAACAATTCTGTCTTGCAGGCAATAGCAAGACATGGAAGGGTGAGTCCAGAGATTTATGTGACTTCCCTATCTCCCTGTATTAGTCACTAGGGTAGAACCAGTAGGATATATATTTTTTCATAAGGAATTGGCTCACAAAATTATGGAGGCTAAAAAGTCCTACAATCTACTGCTTGTGAGCTGCAGACCCAAGAAAGCTGGTGGTGTAATTTCTTCCAAAGGATGAGAAACACAGGTGCTGATGGTGTAACTCCCAGCCTGAGGGCCAGAGAAGGTGAGATGAGATGACCCAGCTCAAGCAGGCAAATTCCTCCTTTCTCCACCTTTTGTTCTATGAGTAGATGCTCTACTGATTCAAATGGAAACACCCTCACAGACACACCCTGAAATATGTTTAATCTGGCACCAGACAGCCAGTCAAGTTGACGCATAAAATTAACCATCATATTC
The DNA here is from genome assembly GCF_020740605.2 of Lemur catta. Lineage (NCBI taxonomy): Eukaryota > Metazoa > Chordata > Mammalia > Primates > Lemuridae > Lemur > Lemur catta. The sequence continues at coordinate 19,027,805 of NC_059134.1, read as the reverse complement.
CTCACTGAGCATGAGAGACAGAGACACATACAGGCACAGAGAGGTTAACCTGTTTTATATAGCTATATGATCTTTAATATTTCTTACTGCTGCAAAATTTGGTGATACATTGGACAGTTTAGAATGAATGGACACATTCCTAAGACATAGACAACTTTCCAAATAAGGGCCAGATGAAGGCAGTGCTTTGGAACTCACTCTTCCTGAAAAGCCATTCTAAGCTCGTGTGCTGTCCCTCTTCACCATATGACATGTGGGCCCTAGTGGCTGTGATAGGGAGAGACTGCACAGAATGTCACCTCTCCATTTCAGGAGCACGCGTCACCCCATGGAGGTGGCGAGCTTGGTGGGGAGAGCACAAAAGTGAAGATCATTGATTTTACCCAAAAATGGGCCTGCTTTTGTGGAATAAAACCTGTCATTCATCAGCCTTGGATCCTAAGTGAAGGTTGGGGCAGGGCGGGGATGAAGAAGCAGAAAACACAGAATCTTTTGTACTGGAGTTCCTCACCTGTTCTTTTCCATAGAGCCTAGAACAATCCTTGACACTTGGTGAATCTGTTGAATGAATGAAGGGGTGAATTAACCTGTTCTTGAAGAGTCAGTTAGTGTGAGGCGCAGCTGCATACAACCTAAAACCCATGGAACAGGGGTTTTAAAAGGGAGGGATTGTATAATATATTTATTTGTTTTCATGTAAAAGAAGTTCTAGGCTGGTATAGAAGCTTCAGACATTAAACATCCAGGTTTTTCCCACCTTTCTGCCCTGCCATCCTCAGCGTGGCTTTCTTCATTAGTGCATTGTCTGCACTCTTCCCGGGGCTCCTGTTCAGCCACCACGTCCATGGGCCAGGTGTCAAGCAGGAGGAAGAGGCGAGTGCAGAAGGGTACCTCTCAGATGTGTTGGCTCCTTTTCAAGAGTTTTCCCAGAATCTCCACTTAACAACTCTTGTTTGTGTTTCCTTGGTCTCCCCTTTCTGCAAGGAGTCTGGAAACTGTATGCATTTAGTCTGGCTCCTTGCCGCTTCCAGCACTGGAAGGGAGAAGGAGAGAATAGATGTGAAGCAGGCAGCTGGTGATCATTACCATACCATCTTTGGTACACAAAAGTAAAACAAGGTTGGGTGCAGTGGGTCACACCTGTAACCCAAGCACCTTGGGAGGCCGGGGCAGGAGGATCTCTTGAGCTCGGGAGGTTGAGACCAGCCTCAGCAATATAGTGAGATCCTGCCTCTACAAAAAATTTAAAAAATTAACCAAATGTGGTGGTGTGTGCCTGTAGTCCCAGCTACTTGGGAGGCTGAGGTGGGAGGATTGCTTGAGTCCAGAAGGTTGAGGCTACAGTGAGCTATGATGATGCCACTGCTCTCCACCCTGGGTGACAGCCTGGGTGACAGAGAGACCCCATCTATTAAATTTTTTTTAAAGTAAAACAAATCAAAAGTTAGAAGGCAAAGCAAGCCAGCTTATATAGAGGACCAGGTGTGACTCTGAGGGAGCTGTGGGGGAGACAGTACGGGCTGAGGCGTCAGCCTGCCTTGGTGCTTACTGGCTCTGTGACATTGAGACCATTCGCCAGATCTCTCCCGCGCCTTAGTTCTCTTGTCCATAAGTGGAATAACGTGCAAGCTGAGCCCACAGGGTTGCTGGGAGGTCTGAAAGAAATAGATGAGCAAGTGATTTTAAACTGGAAGGCACTGTGAGAATACAGCTTCCGCAGGTGTCTGGAGAAAGGAGACGGTGTGCAGAGAATGATCACTCCAGCCCAGCCTGGTACCTCTCGTGGCTGTCGCCACTGCTCTGCACCGGCCAGTATTTGTGCCACACAGTTCATTACCCAGTCTTACATGGGTCTTCGACTGTTTCATCTAGGAAAACCTCTTCTCCCTAATAAGGTTGTAAGAGATCTCCTTGAGTGCAGAGATTATTATTTTGCAAATCCCCAGAGGGGGAAGGCCATCCCCAGAGAACTCAGCACAGCTGCCTCTAGAAGAAAGGGGCACGATGGTAGAGTGAGGCTCGGGATGACTGTGACGTTCCCAGCCTGTGAAACTGAGGGGTTGGCTGACGCTATGAACCAGGACAGGAGCGTTAGAGGGAGGCCAGGGCTGGGAACAGTGGGGCATTCTGTTTTGGAAATGTGGAGTTCGAAGGGCTGGTGGCATTTCCAGGCAGAGTCAACCAGTTGACAGCTGGCTTCTTTCATTTAGCAAACATTTGCTGAGAGACTGTGTACCAGGGACACTCCAGGGGTTGGAGATACTACAGTGAACAAAACGAGCAAAAATACCTGTCTTCGGGGAGCTTCGCCTCAAGCAGAGGGAGACACATGGTAAACACGAGATTACTAAATGGCGTAGTGTGTCTGAAGGTGGTGAGTGCTACGGGAGGGGGTGGAACAGAGCTCAGAAAGGAGAACTGGACATGCGGGAGTGTTGGGGAGGGCGGTGTAGACAGTTTTTGTAGTTCAGAGCCAGACCCAGGCTGCAGATGTTTGCTGGAGATTTGTATTTGGAATGGTGGCAGTTAGAGGCGTGGGCAAGTGGAAGAGTCTGGAGAGGGGTGTCAGGAGTGACAGGAGATCTCAAAGGAACACATGCATGTCAGGACTCCTCCAACATCCAAGAGACAAACTGCAATCGGGAGGCCAGGGAGGCAGGTAGAGATCAGGCGTGCTCAGGAACCCGGGGCCACAGAGACCAAAAGAGGCAGCGTCCAGTTCTGTCAGATACCGTGGAGAACCCAGGGATGACGACTGTGGAGCACCTCGTCCACGCCAGGCACCTTTGCGTGCATTTTTCATGCAGAATCACACAATATGCAGGGACACTAGTCTAATGTAGGACAAGCAGGGAATGGGAGATGAGGAGAAGAAGTGACTTTAGGCTCCTCTTTCCAAATGTTTGAGACAGTGAGAAATAGAACAGTAGGTTCAACATGAAAAAAGATCAAGGGAGGGAATCCCATGGCCCAGGGAAGGCTGGGACAGGTTTGCTGGGCAGGGGGCTGACGGGAAGTGTGGACGGCCTGGAGAGCAGGAGAGCAGGAGGTTGGCCCTGCAGCCTGTGCCCGGGGACTCAGTTGTCACTGCTTTGCTGCCTGTACCCCCACCTGCCTCGGAACGTCATCATCTTGTTCAGACGTGTCCTTTCTCTGGAACTGGATGGAGCTGGGCCCAGCACTAGCACAGCTTCCAGACAGATACTTGCTGCTCCAGAATGTTCGCTGCTGCTGCCGAACGTGCAAAAAGAGAGCCCAGATTGTCCGAGTCCATTTGGGTGCTGTAACAGAATACTACAGGCTGGGTGGCTTATAAACAACAGAAATGTATTCCTCACAGTTCTGGAGCCTGGCAAGTCTGAGATCAAGGTGCCGGCAGATTCGGCGTCTGGTGGGGGCCTGCTTCCTGGTTCCTAGAACTCTCACTGTGTCCTCACATGGCAACAGGGACAGGGGTGAGGGAACTTGCCAGCGTCCCTTTTATAAGGGCACTAATCCCATTCATGAGGACTCCATCCTTATGATCTTCTAATCACAGTGCAAAGACCCCATTTCCTTTTACCATCATGTTGGGGATCAGGTTTCCACCTGTACACGTCCGGGGGAGGATACAAGCATTCAGTCTCTAGCCCAAGGGAGAGCTGATTGACGGTGGGTGCTGGACTGAGAGAAGAGGACAGGCCATCCCCTCCACGCTGCGCAGAGGGGAGGGACCTGTTCTGTTTCTCGCAGCATCTTGCTATGGCCCTGGGTCACAGCAGGCCTTGCAAGCGCCTGACCACTGTCTCTCCTCCCAAGGGAATGGAAACAGAGCTGCTCTCAGCAGTCCCCTGCTTTCATTTAGCATTCGCTCACCTGTCATATGCCCAGCACCACACACTGGCGATGCAGGGACAAAGGCTTCCCTGCAATCCTCAAGCTAGAGGGAACCAGCATTACCAGGTCCTGGGACAGAGGCGGACACACAACACCATGGGAACATAAAATAGGGGAGGAAAACAGCCCAATATCTGGGGAATTTGCTAAGACTTCAGGGTGGAATTGGCATTTGACCTGGGCCACGAGGAATGAGGAGTTTTCCTAGGTGGGAATGGGGTGAGGGCGGGTGTGGCAGGTGCTGAAGTCACAGGCTTGGGGGCAAGGTTGAGGGGCGGAGAAGGTGCTGGGGCCAGAGGCAGAAAGCCTGAAGGGACTTTATGGGAGAAAGCCTCTCGCCCCTCTCCCCACCCCTCCTTTCCCAATGTTTCCAAAGGAACAAAGCTCATGGTGGCTGGGAATCCAAGGTCCTAGAACTTTGTATCCGGTTTATGTAGTCCACCCCCTCATTTTACACCAGAAGAAACTGAGGCATGTCTGTGTGATAGAACATGCTAGAAACTTCCTATGGAAAACGAGCAGCATCGTCCAAGTCCAGAGCAAAGCACATTGGAACAAGCACCTGCTTTTCTCATAGTCCTCCAGAAAGGCAGCTCTCAGCCAGAGGACCTTGAACTTGCTCCACATCTTCAGATCTTACCTTTCCGGGTTCTGACTTCCATTTTCTCCTGTGTCTCACGGTCAGGGTGCTTATGAGGCTTTCAGAGGTGGAAATGTGTGTGCGGTGGGTGGAGTAATGCAGACTGAGTACAAATGTTCCCTGTTTTATGCCACATATGCATTCTAGAAATTTGTATGTCAGGGTTTTGTGTTTGTGTGTGTGCGTGTGTGTGTGCGTATTTTTGCAAATTCAATAGAATCTTAAAAAAAAATAAAGGGAGTTGTCGTTTAATGGAGTTCAAATCTGCCTCTTTTTTTTTTTTATTCAGTGAAGGGTCTTTTTATAATGCAAATAATGATTCTGTTCCATAAGCTGAGATTCCGTCTTGGCTTTCTTTAAATGAGACACACCTCTACGGGGCAAAACGTGGGGCTCACATGCAGCATTTTCAATGCAGGCTAGCGTCCACGCCTTTGTTGTAACACTTGCTTTGGTGGTCTTTGTTTATATCAGGTATTATTTTGGCCACTGGAGGGCCCTCCAGATAGAGAACGACTGGAGAATCCCAAATGTGTTCCCTGAGCCCAGACTTCGGTTCACACCCAGATTTTTGAGCATGCAGCATTTCTTGCAAATCGGATTTAACTGGGGAGACTAGCAGTAGCATTGATGTTTCTTTTATTTAGGAATTTAAGCATAAAAGAAACCTCTATTTAAAAGAGCAGCTTTTGGATTATAGTCTATTTGGAGCTGGAAAGGAGGTGCTAATCTTGTATGTGGAGAGTGATCTTGCAGAATTCAGCACAGCTTAGGAGAGTGGAGCTTTGAACAAAGGTTATTTCTCTGTGTGAAGGGAATCACACCAAGATATATGGAGTGAAGTGGGGCAATAGAAATTATTTTTATAATGACAAAAAGAGAGTCTTACATAGGGCTGGAAAAATAGTTTGGGAGGTTGGCATGCTATACCTACTAAAACACAAAATCACCAAAGTTTATTTTCATGCCACGTTTTTTTTTTCTCTTGCAGTTTTTCAACCTTATTCAGAGATTTTATTTTGCTGACTGTTGACAAAACACCTGAAGTCCTGAGCTCAGAGATGTCAATACAGCATAAAAAATTCCATAACGAGGCCTCAATGGATCCACACACAGACTTGTTGCAAAACCAGGTAGAAATGAGAAAAACTATCAAGAGAGTCCAGAAAAGAAATAGGGGCCAGTGCCCAGGTTTCTTCAGTTTATGAAACAAAGAAAATTCATGAAAACTCTCCACCACGTCAGAACAATACGAAACTAGAGTAATCTGAATTCTCCCATTCTAATCTTTTGAGGCCTTGAAACAAAAAGTGAAGATGGTCGTATTGATCTGCATGGTTCCCTAAACTAGTCATTTTCCAACACCAGAGTGAAGCAGCTGCAGGTGCAGACGGACTTGTAGGCAGCCTTGAGGGCTAGTTTGGGCCCTAATAATTTAAGAACAGGGGGGTCCCATGGAAACAAATGTGGCCACTGGGGATATAGCTAGTGGCAAGATCTGTGAGGACTGGGCTGGTTCTTATATTATTTGTCCAGCTATAAAACGGGAAGGAGCCTTTTCCTGACTCATCCCTTAGATGTTATTCCCCAGACCCTTGCAAAGGGCAGCTCTTTCTATACTTATTTGGGGGTGAAATAGAAGAAGGGGAAGAATTGGGCTCTAATAGAGAGCCTCAGTTTCCTCTTGAGTCTATACGTAAGGTGGACAAAAAGGAGCAGACAGACTGACTTCGGTCTGGATTAGCAGCATTTGCTCTTGTGAGAACCTCAAATGTGGGCAGTAGCCGAGTGTATGGGGAGGCAGAGGTAGGTACTCAGTAGATCTGCAAGCCTGGATCCTTTTATTTGACCAAAGTTTTCTCTCCTTTTGATTAACCCCAGCCTGTGAATTGTTGGGAAGCACTGTTCACGTGGGGAGTTGTATCAGCTGTACACAGAATTTTCGGTATCGGTTGTGTCTCAGAAGTTTGTGCCTGGCCCGAAGGAGATGCTTGGGAATGGAGTTCAGGTCCCCACCCAGTTCTGACTGTGAGTAATGGATGCAGTGTGGATGGGGATGGGAACTGTGCAGGACTTAGGCTGGGGGGCTGAAGCACGTTGATTAAAATCAGTTACTCAGGGGATTTGGCTACACAACCAGTGCTCATCAGGAGAATCGCGCTGCTTCTCAGCATTGCCCCCGAAACACTGAGAAAAGGTAGATTCGGGGTTTGCAATCCTCCCTGCCTCTGAGCTCAGAGCTGTCGTTGTCTCGAACACGCTCTTGACACTAAACATACATTTTCCTTTGACATATCTGTATTGTTTTTAAAACTGTATGACAAATAGCTGTGCTGAGTGAGTTCTGGGCACCTAGAGGCAGGCAGTAAATATTTGCCGAACATTGAAAGAATGCGGTGGCTGGGCTGTCAGTATGGCTCCTACTCGGGACACATCCCAGCGCTCTGTTCATGAGGCCGGGAGGATTTTGCGTTAAAGGTCTGGTCAAGCCTTGCCAGACCACAGTGGTCTCTGTGAATGCTGGAACATTCTCAGGCATGCTGAGTAAAAGCCACCATAGCGGGAAAGAGGGACGGTTGGGGGGGGAGTGCAGCTGAGAGTTTTCCTAGAGACGCGGTTCCTTTGTTCTGGTAGATTTCAGCCAAAAGGAAAAGCAAAATTTTACTGTCTGCAAACCACCAGCGAGCTACTCCCCTCCCCCTTTACCTCCTTCCTTCCCAACCTGGGAATTCATTTGCTGCTTCTCTCTCCTCCTCCTCTGCCCTACAGCAGTCCCCAGGGACAAAGCTCTTTGTTGTGAACACTCCGAGACAATACGGAATTGCACAGTCCCCGGGGCACAATCAGGGCTGTCCTCCACGGAGAGTGATCGCCGGGGCAGAGACCCCCACCTGTTGATCTCCCCCTTCCCGGGGCGAGAGGCAACCTGCATTGTGCCGCCAACGCACGCGTTTCCACGCCAGGCTCAGCAGATGGCGCTCCTGAGCAGAGCCGTTCCCGGCCCTGCCCCCGCCCCTCCCCACCGCCGCCGGAGCCTCGCTGGTCTAAAGCAAAAACAGATGTTTTCATCATTTCTGGGTCTGGCATGTGACTTGCAGTTCAGCAATGTGCCGACATAACCCAGAGTTGTACGGCGCCTTCATCCCCCGCAAAATAAAAATTCTTAACTTAAGCGAGCCTTCCTCCTAAGTGAGCCACTGACACATGATCCGTTTCATCCAAGGGGCACATGTTTAACCGCGCTCCAGCGGCAGCTGCCTTTGTAGCCAGCCCTGGCTCTATAATTGGGAAGCTGTCTTTTTCCAGCGAAGGCACAGGACGGCCAGACTGGCTATCTTTACACCGAGGGCTGGGAAGAGGCGCTAGCCTTTCAAAATAGCCGGGGTCTGGCTGGTGGCGGACCTGCCCGCGTGGGAGCCCAGCGAGGGGGTCGCGACCAGCACAGGAAGGCCGCGGCGGCGCGCCCTGTTCCCCGCGCCCACGGCAGGTGGCAGCATCGGCCCGAGCTGGCCTCCGCCGCCGGCCGGCCCCAAAGCAGGGCCCTTCTACTTTCGGTGGCCTCAAAATTATTAGTTCCAGATGAGTTCTTGCAATTGTAATATTTGGTTTAACCCAATCTGCCCGATTGCGTCAGCGCACGTTCAAATACAGCCGTCTGAAGTCTAACCAGACATCAGAGGCATGTTTCGGGGGGGTGTCAACATTCCTTACCCTTTGAAAGTATTAAACAAAACAAAACCAAAAAAAAAAAAAAAAATCGGAGGCTGATTTATCCCAAAAACGAAAGAAGGGGGAACAGGCATGGGGCTGGGGTGCCCGGAGAGGGAGTGACCGGGGAAGGTATAACAATAGAACTCTGTCCCGAGGCCTGCTAGAGTGGAACTGGACTTATTTGTTAAACTAGGAAGGGACCTCTGGGTTCTTTGAAGGTTATAGCAAATAAGCAAAACTGGTGGGCATTTGGTTTACTAAGAGAAGAGCCCCTCAAGTCACGTAGGCTGCTATTGTCAGACACAAAACACACTGTGTGGGGCTGGGCCTCTGCTTAACACTTGGCCTGGCTGCTTGGGAAGGGGGCCGAGCAGGAGGGGGTCTCCCATCTTAACACACAGCTTTCAGGGACATTCTGAATCTCCATGCCAAAGGTGCAGACTGGGTTTCCTAAGAGCAGCAGCCCTGGCCCCACTGGACCCATTTAGAAGCCGGGAGCCCTCCTGCAGGCCCTCCAGCGAGCGGATGGGCTGGAGTCCTCAAGTGTCTTGTAAACAGCCCTGCTGCAGTGTTTCTGCCACACCCCGGAGCTGGGCACGGAGGAGACTGGGGACCCACTCGGGTGGTCTCAGCGTTTGACTAAAAGGCTCTCTCTGAGCCCCGGGGCAGAACAGCCAAATGGGCAAAGGCAACCCAGAAATCCTGCTCCGACCACTGGACAAGAAAGGGTGTCTTTCGTCCCTTAGGTGAGATGGAATAACCTGGCCTTGAAGAGACAGTCACCACCAAGCAGTACCGTCCCCCTCCCCTGCCACCTGCACCCCGCTTTTAAATCTGTGCTCAAATTCTTCAAGCACCTCTCTCAACGCTGCAAGAAACATTCCTGCTAGCCAGCTCCAGGGAGCCTGGCCATTTCCCTGCAGGTCTCTGGCTCGACATGGTACTGATCAAAAGCCGGCTCCCGTCTGGCAGATGCTTCAAGTCCTGCGTGTCGGGAGCTAGCGGCTGGCACTGCCATCGGCCAGGCAGGCAGACAGAGCAGCCATCTTGTTAGATGTGGCTGGGGACTCTCTCTCCTCTTCCCCACCCCAGAGGCTGCCCCACTGTGTGGATCAGGCATAGGAAAGGTGGTGGGACCTCCATACATACGGCTGGCCCAGTGCCTTCAGAATATTTAGGAATCCAGGATTCCTGATATCTTCCTTTCAGCCTGAAAAATACATGTGTCCCCACAGATTGCTGGGAAAGTGCTGATCGTCTTGGCAAGAGCCACACCCCAACCCTAGAGGATGCTTGGACTTTTAGGGAGGAAATAAGCAAGTTAGGCAGAACAGGCTCACAGTTTATGCCCCGGGAGTAGTTGAGGAATTTCAGTATTCCTTTGCACTGCTACATGTACTTCATTCCCTTCTGAGAATCAGCTTTTGGACAACCTATAATCCAGAGGTTCTCAAGCCTGGCCACTGAAGACTCACCTGGACCTCACCCAGGGCTACTGAAATCATAGTGGAAAGGAAGTGGGAGATAGACTTCACAATTTACCCCCCCCTCCCAGGTGATTGTAACGTATAGCCAGAAGCAAAAAAAGAAGAAAAAAATCACTGCAATTCTAACCCAATTTCCCTTGTCTTACAGATGAGTTTCCTGAGTTAAGCGTGCAAGTGCAAGCCTGGAATTTCTGTATTAGACCCTTGGCTCCTCAGTGATGATTCAGGCTTTTCCTCAATCCTCAAGCTCATCAGGGACTGAGCCAGTCACCTCTTGTCCGTGTTCAATGAAACCTTCCATCAACACAAATCTGTGTTGCTGTTGTCTGTAAAAAATTCCTCTATGCAGCCAGCCCTCTGTGTAAGGAGTTCCACATTCATGGATTCAAACAACCTTGGATCAAGGATATTACAATAAAAAATGGATGCTTGCATCTGTAGTGAACATGTATGGACTTTTTTCTTGTCACTAATCCCTAAACAGTATAGTGCAACAACTATTTATATAGCATTTGCATTGTATGAGTATTATGAGTAATGTAGAGATGATTTAAAGCATATGGGAGGATGTGCTTCCGTTATATGCAAATTCTACACCATTTTGTACCGGGGACTTGAGCATGCCTGATCCACAGATTTTGGTATCTGCAAGGGGTCCTGGAACCAGCCTCAAACACATAGCCAGGGGTGACTGTATTTACTCAGGAATTTTCAATTTTCCAGCTGTAAATAAAAGCTTATACCCAAACAGTTAGAATGAGAATCACCCATCACCCTGATCGCCCTCTTATCACTGTTTCCAAAAGGAGTTCACACCTGCAAATGGCCTTCTTGGTGGTAGCAGCTCTGCAATGGTCTGTTTTTATAGGCGAGGCTTGCGGGCCCTAGAAGAGTTTAGTACCACATTCAGGCTAAAGTAGACGGCAGAGGCAAAATGAGCATGGAGGCATCCTACTTCCCAGCTGGTGAGATCACTGGCTTTAATCCCACTGTTCTTTCCCTGGGGCTGCTCAAGGTGCTGTTAGCTTCTTAGTCTTTCCCTGTTGGAGGTAACAAACACCCTGGGAAATAACTCCACCCTCTGTAGGCTAGGAAGCAGTTGCTGGCTCATCCCCATGTGTCTGAGAATAGGTTTGACTTGAATATGTTGGGATCTTTGATGCTCGAAGGTTGAGGAAATGACCATAACTCCTGGGGAACAAGAGGGACAAAGAGCTCAGGCATTGCTGTGGTGACCAGGTAAAGTAGACAGGAAGCTGGACTGGAGCCAGGGCACAGGTGTCTTGTGTGACCTTGGACAAGCCGTTGCACCTCTATGTGCTTGAGTTCTGTCCTCTGGAAAACCAAGGGGTGGGACATGATCTCTGAGGTCCTATGTGACCTTGGACAAGCCATTGCACCTCTATGTGCCTGAGGCATGTCCTCTGGAAGGACAAGGGGTGGGACACAATCTCTGAGGTCTCTCCCAGCTCTGACATCCCATCAGAGAATGAGTTCCTGATCTCTGGGACCTTCCCATCTTCAGTCAGATGTGAAGGCCCAGATTCTCTTCTCTCTGCAAGTCCTCTTTAGGCGTTTCCCCAGAGGCCTTAGGACTCGTTGGTGATTTTGTAAAGTGGAGGTCTGGAGATGAGCCACCACACAAAAACAATGAGGTAGGTTGGTTCCCTACCTGGTGCCTGGTGATTTCTCATGGTACACTTGCTCTGAGAACTTCCTCTGGAATTCTGTCTCTTCTTGGAGGGACCACCCAGAGATCTTGCATCACTGGGGTTTGTTTGTCCATCCACCTATTTATTCCACTGCATAAACATTTATTAAATACCTACCATGTTAAAAAAAAAAAAAGGGTAGGCAAGAAATGCTCATTCCCAGGAATGGCTTTTCTAGATTAAAAGAGACTAAGAGGTATTATAACTAAATACAATGTCAGATCGATTGAATCCTAGATCCAAGGGGAAAAAAGCCAGAAAAGATGTTTTTGAGACAATTGTGGAAATTTGAATATAGATTTCATAATGGGATTATTGATAATTTTTTTAGATTTGACAATAGCATTGTGGTTTTACAGGATAAAGTCCTTATCATTAGGGGAGGCATGGTGAAGTGTTTAGGGGTGAGTGTCATGATATTTGCAACTTATGGTCACATAATTCAGAAAAAAAAGCAAATTAAACAGAATTTAACAATTGGTGAATCAAGGATGGGGTGTATCGAGTGTTCATTGACTAGTAACTCAATCTTTCTGTAAATGAAAAAATTTCAAAATAAAAAGACAAGACAAAAAGGGAGAATGGTCCCTGTCCCCAAGGAGCTTCCATTTATCATTTACTCACCATTTACTGCCCATGAAAGATGAGCAGACATGTGAATCACTATATTTAACCCAAGGCAGAATAGAATGCATGGCCAGAGGGGGCATAAGTGGCAGATCTTGAAAGCCCAGAATGGAGAATGGTTAATTTTTCCTAGGGCATTGGTGGTAATAAGGGAAGGCTCCCACGATGGGGCAGTTTTTGAGTTAGGTATAGAAAGTTGAGTACAATTTCAATAGGAAAAGGGCAAGGCAGCGGATTCAGGCTGAGGGACAATAGCAGCAAAGTTACAGAGCCTGAAGTTGTTTAAGGAACAGAGATTAGTCCATGTAACTGGAAGATAGTGGGGGTGGGGAGGGATGTACTGGGATATAAATACTGGTTGGTGTCTGATGATGGGCAGCCTCGAATGCCATACAAGCAATTAAAACTCTGATCTTCTCAAGGAGAAGTAAAGCAAACATCCTGCGTCCACAGCTGGCTACTATATAACCATCAACATTCAGTTATTGAATTAATGGACTTTCCAGGGCGAATTGCCACTCATTCTTCAGAACTAGCGTGTACAATTCCTCTCTACAGTTTTGCCCGGCCTCTGTAGGTAAAATCAGGTACTCTGGCCTCTTCTGTTTCTGTTCCTGAAAATCACATTCATGGCCACTGTTACGGGGAGCATGAAAGGCCACTCTTGGCAACAGCCAGTTCCAGCTGCTTTCTCTAGAATTAACTCACTGCTGCTTACCATCCTTTCTGGATCTCTAGTCCCCGGGTGCCACAACTCAGCTCCCCACCCTTGCCTCAGGCTCTGCTTGCTGGATGACCAACAGGGGATCTCACGGTTCTTTGGTTTCTTCCTGTGAGCTTGGCTTATCCGCTCTGTGGATCCAGGACCACAGAAAGGAGGCCTGACTGCTGCCCAGCTTATGCCAGGGGCCCCCAGCAACTGGGCCATTGCCAGTGGGACTTCACCAGCATAGGAATAAGAGCATTTCTTCCTTCATGTTCCCAGAGAAATTGTGTGTACCTTTATTATTATGGAACTTATCACCTTCTCCTGTGATTATTTTCTTTGTCTGTTTCTTCTACTACACTGTGAGTTCCTAAAGGGCAAGTCTTATAGCTTTGAGTCTCTAGAATTTAGCACACTGCCTGGTACTTAGTAGATGCTCAGTCAATGCTTACTAAAAGAATGGGTAGATAAATGAATGGACAGAAAGAGAAGTATCTTTTCATTGACATCCATTTAGATTTCTGCACCATTAGTCCCTTATTTGAGTATATAATTGAGAATTGACTATTTGTGTAGAAATCAGCTGCCATAAATAGGTCACAGAGAGTCTACTTTATTGAAGCTTCATTTCCGCATTCACTTGTATTAATGTGAGTTTTAAGTATGGCTTCCTAAGACGTTGAGAGCCTCTAGTGGTGTTCCTCTGGGAAGCTGTTTTTCCTATGCATGCAAAAGAGATCAATTCTGCCATTGAAATCACAGTGGGATTTCAAAATGTATCAACAGAGAGCTTGAGAAAAGAGTTGAGTCATAAACCATAGTAACAAGACTTTGCTGCTATATGTGGCCCTTTTCTCTAGTAGATCCTCCAAATATGTTGCAAACACTAATTGAATCAACAGACTGGTAGAGTCACATTCTTGTCCAATCCATGTGGAAAATGCACTGTCATCACATCCACAAAGGCATGGCCATTTCACTTCTGTTTGACACACCAGTAAATTGTGTGCTGAGGGACAAAGGTACCAACTTCAGAGCACAAAGCAGTTTCCATGAAGAGCCCAGGCCAGGAACCATGGGGTTTCTTCTGAGCACTAAATAATCATCCCTAGTCCATATAACAGATGGTGGGTAATTGTGTTGGCTTGTGTGTTTTGTCCTGGCAGTATTTCCTTGATTACTGTTTTCAGAATATTCTCTCTGTCCCTGCCTGTCACCCCTGAGCCCCTATCTCTAAAGAATGAAAACAAGTCTCCAGGTGCTCTCATAACTCAGGACTAAGCTGACCATATTTGTGGGGTTCTTGTAGAAAATAAAAGTTTCATACTGGATCAAATAACAGCTTAAATCCCATGCAGGACAACTTGAAGTGGCTTTGGGGACTGATTCCACTGTCCAAGAATGGACACCTGGCAGACTCACCTGGCTTAGGGACTTGACCCTGTGATAGAGAGGGCCTGTCATCTCTTTATTCCACCTTCTTAAACCAGAAGTACCAGGATCCTTTCCCTATAAATGACAAAGCCTGTGACCAAGGAATCCCACACCATACTCTCTGCTGAGCGCTGTTCACAGAACCACTTTGGTTCAGCTCAACTCCATGAAATTCAGTGACTATTTTTTGTTGAGAAGCTCTTATGAATAAGGTACACTAGGTGCTATAGGGCCATGATATTATGAATTAGACATTGATCCTATCCTCAAGGCTGTCTATAGCCATCTCTACTCCAACTTTTTATAGGGCCACAGAACTGATTTCCTCCTAAGATTCTATTAGATAAATTGGGTGTAGAGGAAGAGGACCGCAGGAGAGAGGAACATGGGTGGAGTGGGAGAGATTATATTCAGTTGAGAGTCTTTTTCTTTTCTTTTCTTTTCTTTTTTCTTATTTTTTTCTTTTCTTTTTTTTTTTTTTTTTTTTTGAGACAGGGTCTCACTTTTTCTTCCTTAGGCTGGTCTCAAACCCCTGACTTCAAGCAATCCTCCTGCCTCGGCCTCCCAAAGTGCCAGGATTACAGGTGTGAGCCACTGCATCTGGCCCAACTGAGAGTCTTAAACGAAGTTGCTATGTAAAAGAATGGTTCAGTTCTGAGTTCAATTTTCTAAGACCCATTCCCTTAGAAATATTACCTTTAAATTCTCTGACTTCAGAAACAGCTACCCTCTGCCTGCCATCCAGAGGACTGATGATAAGAGGGTTACAAATGGTCTGCTTTCATTATCTGGGGACATTCCTCTTCCCTTGACTTTGGTGCCAGGGGTCCATAGCCATCAGAAAGGAGAGTCAGAACTGGGGCACTGGGTAAAAACCTATGGAAATAGAGGCAGATATTGACAAGTAGGACTTTCAGAGTGGCTAATGGAAAACATTAGTAATCTTTATCTGGTGGAATTCAGGAATTCCTAGATAAAAGTTAGTGATAAGTTTGAAATTAATTTTGCTCAAGTTTTCCAGAGTTCTTTCTTGCAGGGGCCTTTTCTTGAGTCACTGTGACTCTGGATGGTTCTGTGGTCTATGTCAGCGGTCCCCAACCTTTTTGGCACCAGCGACCAGTTTCATGCAAGACAGTTTTTCTATGGACCGGGGTGAGGGGCAAGGTTTTGGTATGATTCAAGTTAATTACATTTATTGTGTAGTCAAACCTCTCTGACAATGATAATATGTATTTGCTGATGCTCCCCAGAGCTAGCATCACCACCTCAGCTCCACCTCAGATCATCAGTTGTTAGATTCTCTCTTTTTTTTTTCTGGCCCCACTTCTACCTAGGCATTAGATTCTCATAAGGAGCATGTAACTAGATCCCTCTCATGTGCAGTTTACAGTAGGGTTTGCACTCCAATGAGAATCTAATGCTGATCTTACAGGAGATGGAGCTTATGAGGTGATGTGGGTAATGGGGAGTGGCTGTAAATACAGTTGAAGCTTAGCTGGTTCTTGCCACTCACCTCCTGCTATGGGCCTGGTTCCTACCAGGCTATGGACTGGTACTGGTTCGCAGCCTGGAGGTTGGAGACCACCGTTCTATGTTGTACTGAAAGGGCCTCCACAAGGCAATTCTGCCTGCTGTCAACTCACCATCCATTAATCCACTGGTTTGGGCTGTGTTTAATGAATGTCGGCTAGGTGTCCAGCACTGTGCTCACTGCTGGTGGGAAGGAGGTCTGTCCCACCCTCAAAGCTGATCTTACCTTGTCCTCATTGTTTATCAGCAAGTTATTTAACTCTTCAGAACTTCAGTTTCTATACCTGTAAATCAGGAATACTCATACTACTCTGTGGGATTTTGGTGAAAAATAAGTGAAATATGTATGGCAAGCCCTGGCACTTGGTCAAGTCTCAATAATCTGAGTTTCCTCTCCCTTTCTTTCTCTAAATTTAAATTTCCTAGTTGCAAAATGTAGCTGGTTAACAACAGCGCCTTCACTGGGAGGTTTTTAAGGATTAAGTAATGTGATGCGCATTAAAGTGTCTTGTAAGCTCTTAGCTACTGTAATAATGAGAGCCATTATTGTTATAGTCACCCTCAAAGAGCTTACAGTCATACCAAGAAGCCATGATACATGCCTGTGAAACATTTAAAAACACATGGTATGATCACCCTGTTCCCTCTGTAAACACCCTGATACCCCAGTGCCCTCTATGAGGGTTTGATCCAACCATTTTCCATCTTTCAGCATGAAAATGGGTCAATAAAGGAGGTGCCCATCACCTTCGGGTGTCTTAGTGGATTTTGAATGGTGCCAAATGGTCCTCCTGCCAACTCAGCTGTGTGAAGGTTGAGCACTGAGCGTTGCTTCTGCTGCTCTTCACTCCTAACCCCGGCTCCGCCACGCCAGGCCGAGTTGCCTTATTCTTTAACAAACCTACCTTGTCCTGTCCCCACCTATATCACCTTCCCGTCTGTGCCATTCCTTGTGGTGTTGACTGACTTTCTCTGTATGTTTTGTATTTTCCATGACAATCAGCGCAGGGCACTGCACATGGTATGGGTTCAATAAATAGTTATTGGATGAATGGTTAATTTTCTTCTCCATATTATATTCAAAAACACTTACTTAAGGGATTATCTGTACGAGGCACTGTGCCAGGTGTCCTGCTGAGATAATTACATGAAGGATCCCTGTCCCTAAGAGGCTTAACATCTAAAACTGTTAAACAGATAAAAACACTCATTTATAGCAGCCAGGGACTCGGGTTCTTAGCCTTGACAATCCCCTCCCCCAGTGGTCTGTGAATGAGTCTATGAAACTTCTGAAATGTTCTGGAAAATGGTGCATATGTGCATATTCCGAGAATAAGGTCCAAGAGCACTGTGAGAGTTAGAGCATAAAAGGTGGTAAGAAGTCGCAGATGCTGGATTTTGTCTTGGATTTATCAGTGGATTGAATGAAGGCCATGAAAGCAGGGACAGAAGCAAAGACAATGCTTGGGTTTTCTGTTTGAGTGATGGGGGGATGACCTGCCATGTACTGAGGGGGCGATGGTTTGGTGATGGAGGTGGGAGCAGAACTGGGAGAGAGGAAGAATAGTAAGTAAGCTTCATATGTCTGTTAGGCATCCATGGATAGACGTTACAGGGCAGATGGATGTATGAAGGAGAGCTCAAGGAGGCAGTGGGCTGGAGATATAAATTTGGAAATTGTCAGTGCATAGATAATATGTAAGGCACTGGGTTGGCTATCACTTAGGGCAAGAGAAGGCCAGGGAATGAGCCACAGGACTTTCTGAAATGTGGTGGATTTAAGAAATCCACCTCTGCTGGGAGAGGAGGATCCAGCAAAGGAGGCTGTGAAGAATGAGCCACTGAGTTAGGAGAAAAACCAGGCGAGTGTGTTATCCCTGGAGCCCAGAGGAGACTGTGTGAAGAAGGAAGCGTTGGTCAGCCATGTGATAATTTCACTCCTAAAAACTGTGTCGCTTTAGTGTACTTATTTACCTGTCTGTCTCACTGTCTAGACTGAACTTGAGTGTAAGAATCATGTCTTATTTATCTTAGAATTGCCAGGGCATAGCAAAAAGCTGGGCAAATAATTGGAACTTGCTTATTGTCTAATGAATGCAAAAAAAAAAAAAAATCCCAAAGGGCAAGGAGAATAAAATACCCTCAAAGCCGAGGCATCTGTGGCTGAGATTGGCCCTGTCTCCGGGCGGGGAGATGTAGCAGTGGGTGTGGTGTGGTATGATGTGTCTCCATACAGCAGGAGGCAGGACAGTCACATTGCTGTGTCAAAGAGCTGGAGCCCTTGGTAGGACATGTACCCAACAATGTCATTTGTGCACCAGGGTACTTGGCTGGAGAGCAACTGCACTTCCACCTCCACCATCTGCTTAGTTAATTCCCAGCCCGCTGGCTCCAGTGTCTCTTACCTCTTAATTACCAGCCTTGGCTCCCACCTGGCCCAAGAGACCAGCTTTGCTTCCCTGTTGCATTTTAAGCAGTGACCTGACAAAGCCCATCTCTCCTGGCTGAGATTTCATCTGGTCAACTTCAGCCAGCCCTTCCCCTCTGGGATGTCCTGACCTTGCCCATTGAGTTGTTCAGACCAGCCTGACATCCTGGTGGCCCTGGCAGCTCCGAGCTAGTTCTGTCCACTCAGGGGCAATGCCCCACAGGGCAAACTGGCACGTAGAGCCTCGGAGAGTAGCTGGCACAGGATAAAACCAATTAAGAGGGCAGTTGAGAGATGCCTGGGACCTGTGGCATAATCTACCATTGGTGGACTTTCCAAGCCAGGGCGAGGGTAATTACCTGAATCCCTGGATGCTCTGCACACCGTTCTGACATCCTGGACATACTTTTAATTGGTTCATCTCACCCCAGATGACGTCTATTCTTAAACTATTCCCCCTCTAAAGTTCAGTGTTTTTTTCTTTGAGGGTAGGTGACCTTGGTTTTATGACATCTTGGTTCAGAGCATGATCCCAGAGTGGAGAACTTTCCCTGGATGTGTTGACCAAATTTGCCTTCTCTTAACCCTCTGAGAAGCCCCAGGTTTGCCCTTCTTCTTCTGAACTGAGTTGCTTTTATCCTATAGCTATTTTAGTCTTTCCCTCCGTGTCAGTTTTCCATGACCTTGACAGTAAAGGGGAACATGACACCTGGGTTTCTGAGAGTCACATTCTCATCAGGAGCTAGAACATATGCTCAGATGCCTGTGAGAGCTTCAAAAGGTATAGGAGCATTCTAGGGCATAGGGCTTTTATTAAGAAGCCAGAAGGAAAATATTCATGTCTTTTTATTTCAAAGCATTTCCGAATTGTATCTCATTTGATCTTTACTACAACAATCCTACAGGGGAAAGAAGGAGAGAGAAATAGCTTTCCCCCTTTCTTGCAGATGGTTACCGAGACACAGAAGTGATGAATTATCCACTAGGACTTGAACCTGGGTTTTTGGATTCCTACCACAGGAAGAGGCTCTTTGCGGGTTATAGAAATCACATGTACTGCCTGGTTCATCCATCTGGGATGAAGATGGTAGAAAGCAGGTCTTAACCTAGCTCTCTACCATCCGGTGGATATCAGAATCTTCAGAGTGGGCAAAGGAAGAAGAAACTGAGTGCTTTTCAGAAATATATTCATTATATTTTCATGTTTAGAAAATGAATGTTTATAATATAAACCACCTAACAAAAGTCCTAGCAAAATCTTGACTAATGGTGTGTGGGTTAAACAAAATATTGAAAAACAATTTTATCCCTTTTGTTCTCTATGTCTACCAAAGAGCTGTGGTCTCTGGGACTGGGACAGTCTCTGCACTGCATGGCTATAAACCCACTATACACTCAGGGTGTGGAGTCAGGAGCAGCTTTGGAGGAATCAGCCATCACTGGAGCCCTTACTACCAAGCTGTGGTCTCGGGTGGAGTAGACTTCTGGAGAACTGGCAAACTGAAGCT
Organism: Lemur catta; assembly: GCF_020740605.2. NCBI lineage: Eukaryota > Metazoa > Chordata > Mammalia > Primates > Lemuridae > Lemur > Lemur catta. The sequence continues at coordinate 19,008,146 of NC_059134.1, read as the reverse complement.
GACCCTCCATTCATCAACAGGTCTTATTAAGCACATGTCTACGCTAGGTCCTCTGGGCAATAAAGAAAACCCATGAAGGCTGTGCATTCTAGGTAAGGAGTCAAAATAAAACATTAGATTGAACAACATACGCTTTAGACATGTTCATTAAAAAAGAATAATTCTGCATATTATTCATTCATTTGAACATTAAATGTGTCCTACGTACTAAATTTTCTATATCAGATGTTGAAAAGGTGGAGTGGTATAATAGTCAGGATAAGCCAGCCTATGCTGAAGTAACAGCAGTCCCCAAATTCCAGAGCCTTAATTAACACCACAAAACATCATTGCTTGCTCAGGTAATACATCCAGCCGGGCTTGCCAGGAGTCGTCTGCTCCACACAGTCACTCAGGGACCCACACAGTTGGAAGCTCACCTCCTCGTAGCTGAACTTCAATATAGGACACATGAAGTACTTGATGAGCACCAACAGCTTCTGCGACACGTGGGAGTAGATGTAAAGATAGATATAGTTCCTACCCTCAATTCCCTTTCAAAATGATGATACAAAACAGATGGTGCTAAGCACCCTCAGAGAGGTACAGATAAAGTGCTGAGTTAGTTGAGAGACTGGACAGATTGGTGGGACTGAATCCAGGCCAGGATTTTGGAGAACATGGCATCACATTGGGGCCTGAAGGATGTGGTAGGTTTTTATAGACTCTTTGAACAAAGGCATATTGGCAGAAAAGCAACATAGAACATCGAGTGGTTTGCTTGAGGGCAGCATTTGTGATGAGGAGGAATAATACTAATGGCAATGATAATGAGTAATACTTACTGACTGCGAAGTATACGCCAGCCTCAATTTCAAGCGCTTCACGTATATTAACTCATTTAATCATCTCAATAATCCTTTGTCGAAACTGAGGCTCAAAGAAGTTAAGTACTGGTTAAGTTTAAGTTAACTTGCCCAAGGCCACACTAGTACTATATGGCAGAGCTAGGACTGTCACCCAGGCCATCTGAATTTGTAGTGGATACTGTTAACCACAGATTGGAGGAGCAAGTGAGGGCCAGATCCCAGAGGGCAGTGAACACCAGGCTCATGCACCTGCACACTCAATCTGAAGGCAGAGATTGCAAGTGAAGATTTCAAAGCAGGAGGGACATGACCAGATTTGTAATTAAATCATACATGGCCCAGGTCCTGAGTGTGAAGACCAGACACGGGAGCAGTGGAGAAGGGGACTCGGAGCTGGGTTCTGAGTGATGGGGAGGCTATGGCCACATCAGAGAGAAACGAAGGATGTTCCAGGCAGGGGACAAGCCCGCTGGGGAGGTAGAATATGGTTTGAAACAGGATAGTGAGATTTGTCTGACCACCTTGAGAGCAGGTTTCACAAGGTGGGTGAGAGGAGGCAGAGCAACATGGAGAGGGATTTTAAAGTCAGGCCAAGGAGTCTGGTTTGATTTAGTAGGAGGGAAAGAGACATGGACTGCTTTGAAGACGCAGCAGAGGAATGTGTTAAGAGGTGCCTCTTTGCCCTTCACTGTCCCCAGTCTGATTCTAGACACGGCCCCAACACACCTGGCATTTCAAAGCCTGGGGGCATTTTCAAAGCAAACTCGAAAGGCTCCTTGACATTCTTTCAAAAGATCACCTCTTCTCTACAAGCAATAAAATAACTAAAGTCAGATTGTTTTTTTCTCCTTTTCTTTTTCTTTCTTTTTTTTTTTCAAAAATTTTTACAAGAACCATTTACAAAGGTGTGAAATATTAGATGTTTAAGCATCTGTGAGTAAGATTGTAGGCTAAAACGTGTGAGTTCCCATCTCAGCTAATGAACCAGAATATGGTTTTAATTTTTGAACTGCAAAAGTGTTCTGCCTTTTTTGGTCATCCCTACAGAAGACTTCATATTTTAATAATTCAGTGCAGCCTAATTACTTTAATTAATCACCTTCTTTTCAAAGATGTCAGTGGGCTTCGTTATTTTCTTGTTACTGTAGGTACTATTGGGAGTTTTAGGGAATCTAAAAAATATATATGTAACAACCCAGGTTAACTCTTTCCTGAAGTCTGAAGCATGCATCCTTTTTCTTAGAGCGTGCTGTTGTTCACCTGTGGTGGGCCAGGTCATATCCATGACTCCATTTCTTCCACCACGATCCCTCCCTAAGACTGGTAAACAAAACCATCTCTGGTCATTCTGTGCCTTAAAAACTGCTGCCTGGAGACAAAAGTAAAATGCTATTTAGAGCAAGTCAATATTTTTGCATCTTTCTGAGTCATGATGAATATACTGGGAATGACAATAGCTTTTATTGTACAATCAATATAATTTGCTTCCCTTGCAGGAAAACATAATTAGCTTATAGTTCATGCAGTGGCAATGAAAATGTGCTCATTTCTAAAGTCTGTTCGTGGGTGGATCCGAGGGGGGGGGGATGTCTCTTCCTGGTCTCTGACCCAGGCTGACTGTGTGTCACTAAGTAGCTCTGTTAACTTGTGGGGTCTTTGTTAATTCTTTGTACCAAGGAATGACAATGCTTTTATACAAAGTTAATAATACATAAGGTGGATATCTGGAGGCTTGAAGTTAGAAGCTGGCTTTGAATACAGCCTGTATTGCTTAAATGACAGAGCTCTAATACCAATTGTTCAGCTGGCTCCATATTCTTACTCCCCCCCCCCCCGCCTTTTTTTCCATAAAAGGGAGAGCTCAGATCTTTCTGATTTTTTACCCATTTCCCCCAGTAAATATAAAAAGGTTCCTAATTAATTAATGATTAATGAATGCATTGGGATACAGGGAAAGAGACACCATGTCACCTTCCTTCTTCTTTCCTGGGACTGTTTTGCCCCCCTTGGCTGCTGCCTGCTTGGCTCCTCGCCCTCCAGTGGGGCAGGCTGCCTGCAACATCCTTCCTATGCGTTTTACGCTCCCTGGCAGTAGTCTCTGGAGCCTCTGCACAGCTTGGGTGGGGCAGCTTTGCAAGCAGTCTGAGGTTTTATGAGAACTGAGAACAAAGTGAGGTTTGAGTGGTGACTTTGACTGCAGTGCATCTCATAGGATTCCTGGAAAAGAGCTGCAGGGAGACCTCCTCTTTGGGGCTCAGGTCGAATGCTTTTATTTTGAAATGCTGACTGTCTGAAATCAGATTTACTCAACCCGGACTTTGGCTTTGAACTGAGGCACACGTGCTACCTGTCACCTGAAGGGTGCAATTAGGGTCTGCACTTGGAGATGTGTTTTCTATCAATGCTGAGGGGTAGATGTGAACAGAGCCCCGGATTTGTTTGGCTGAAAGAAAAAGAGAGGCCTATTAAAAAATTCCCCTTTTGTTTCATGTCTTCCTATTTTCTGCCTCCGCCCCACCTTCCTTCCCCCCAAATCTTCAACAACCTGAGAAGAAATCAGCAACAAAGAAATCAATAATCAGATCAATTCCTGCCGTGGATTCAATAAAGGCTTGTGCTTGCCTCCTGGTCCTTCTGAGTCTCCTAAAATTTTTCTATTGCAATCAGAGATGTTAATTGGTTGAAACTGCCTGTGGTCTTAGGAAGTGCTCCGATTACAAGGAGAAATCCTTTTATGTTGCTGGACTCCAGCCACAAAATCTCTGATGTTAGGAATCTGGCAGAGGTTGAGCCCCCTCCAGGGTGTAAATAAACTGGCCAGGTCTATAACCCAATAGAAGTCAATTTATTATGTGTCTGGGTTTCAAGTCACTCAGCCCAAAGCCTGCCCATTTATTAAAAAAAAAGGTGTGGGTTACAGCCGGAGCCCAGACAATGGAATATGGCAAAGGGGGGCCCTGCGATGATTGTCAAGTCTTCACAATCAGAAGAGGGGACCCTACAGGGATCGATACTTCTCTTCCTGCCCAGCTTTGCAAGGAACTGCCTAGAATCCAGCAGCTAAGCATGACTGGCACACAGAACTGCTTACTTTGCTAGCCAGGAGGCTGAGACTCACACAACTTAAGTGGGTGAACGTTTTATAGTCCCTGTCTGGAAACCCCAGTGACAGTCTCTGTTGCACTGTGAGTCCACGTGGTTGTTATCAGAACTGGAGGGGTTGCTGGGCCAGATCTCACCTGTGACCCGCTGAGATGCCGGGGGCAGCGTGTTGGGAGGCGGCTGGGAAGCCTCGGGCAGGGAACACGCTGAGCCCTTCGCTTACACACACGGAGCTGTTTCACTTACATTGTAATTTCACTTACATTGTTTGGGGTTCACCTAATCTTGAGAACAGAGGAAGAATCCCAGTGCCCCTCCGCCCGCGCCCCTGCCTCCCTGCCTCCAGCTCTGGCATAATCGCATTCCCCAAACGGTGTGTGGCAGCATGGCAAGGGTGTGAAATGTGCCCAGCCTCGTTTGCATACTGCTCCCATTGCTAGTGTCAGTGAGCTATTAGTGAAACCCAGGACAGTCTGAACAAAGCTGTCTTAACTGCTCATCCTCAGCATTGGTGCATTGGGCACCACTGCCCACCTATACCCTAAAAACTAGACCAAAAATCCCCCTACAAATTTACAATACCCCACTTTACTTTAGCATAGAAAATGCAATGATAGTCTGGAGAGTCTTTTTTTTTTTTTTTTTGGTGGCTTTCCCCCCACCCTCCATCCCCTTCGTTCCCATTGGTTCCTGCCAAGTTGCAGGGAACCAATGGGATTCCTCTTCTTCATTCATGTCCTAGCAACAAGCCCTGTTCCAATCTTTCTCTGCCAAACTAACACCTGAAAAATTACATCATGAATAATGGCAAAAGCAGCAAGGGCCAGAGAAGGGCTTTTTTTTTCCCCCTCTGTCTACTGCAGAGTTCATTTAAGGTGTTTTAGTCTAGATTCTTAAAGTGACAATGTCCTATATTTTTGCTAATCTTTTTCAGCACATCGGTTAACATGTAAAATAAAAAACGAGTAGTAGTTGAAGTAGCAAAAGGCCTGTAGGTGAAGCAAGGGGAGCACATTTTGTTAATGGCATTCCCAGTACATTCCTTTCAACGGTCTTGTTCAGGGAAGCCCCCGAAGTGCAGAAATAGATTGTTCCTATAGTATATTCTTTGGGAAAGGACTAAAGCATTCCAAACCACACAAGCCGCCCACCCACTCTCCCATACAAAAATGCAGTCCTTCCTGGTGGCTTCTCCTGCTCCAGTTAACTATACCCAAGGCCCTTTCTATTCCTACTTTGGAATAAAGGGCCCATTCTGTTAAGGGGATCCTGGAGCCAAGAAAGGAATTGCCTTGTGAATTTGCAAAAGGTGTGGGGTTGTCGGGGTGAAGAGCCACAGGGTGGGGGTGTCCTGAGCACGTGTGTGTCTGTGCACGTGCAGGGCTGCGAATGCAGACAGGCAGCTGGGGAAATGCAAGAACAACGAGATCCAGATGACCAGGGAGGGAGGGGGTGTTGGTAGAGAAATCAGAAAGGGGAGGTGGGGTGATAGGGAGTGGGCGTGGGGGAGGGAAGGAGGCCAGGGAGGGGAAGGCTGCTGCACACGCAGACCTGTTTTCTCCAAATGGGCAAGGGTTTCTAATGAAAATGTCCACCCTTCTAGGCATTTTTCAAGAACCAGACACTGATTTGCTGCTTCCGGCTTCTCCACCCCACCCAGTCTAGTGCAGACAGAGAGCAGAGATTCAGACACAAAGAACTGCAGCCGCGTGCAGGCACCAAGCGGGAGAAGGGCCAGTGCTTAGCACCTGCCGGGCACCATGCACTGCCTGCCCCTCAGTCCTAGGCACAGGCGCCCGTGCACTCTGGCATCCTGGTTTCCTTGTAAGCATGTGTGGAATGCCGGTGGCTTGAGCTGGGAAGGGGCGCCTGAGGCTGTCTCCAATGCCTTGCTCAGAGAAGAAGAAAATAGGGATATTCAGTGCCTGGTCCAACGTGGAGTTTGCAGCTCGCCTCAGCCATGGCCTTGGCAGCAGAGCGGTTAGAGGTGCTGGCAGACAGTCTGCCTGGGTCTTTGAGAAACTGCTTGACTATATAAGGCCCGAGAAGGAAAGAGAACGATGCCAACCTAAGGGCTAACGAGGAGGGAGAGTGCAGGGAGGCCGCTCACGACTGAGCTAGAGATGTTCCCTTTCATTCACACCCCCAACAGTTTGCAGGGATAACTCCTGCAAAAGGTCTGCCACCAACTGTGTGATGCAGGAGGAAAACTAAAGAGTAGGAGTGGGAAGGGCACCAGGCACCTGCAGGAATGGATACCTTTGCCTGGTGACATGCTTGGCAATTGCCCCCCTCTCTGGCCAGAGAGTCAGCTGACTTCGCCATGGGCCAGGAAGGAGACCAAGAAATCCAAAGTCTCAAATATCTCTGGTGAATTTCTTATCCCATGGTGCAGAAGATTTGGATAGCCTAGGCGGAGAGGCAGTTTTGGAGAAATAGATGGCCAGGCAGGCTAGGCCAAGGAAAAGGTAACAAGGGAAAGGAGCACTGGACTAGGAGTTGGGAGTCTTATATTCATTCTGGCTCTGGCAGGGAGCACTAGAGCAGAGTGATCCCCTTTTCTACCCAGTGCTACTGTGGCAGTGATAAAATGAGATGATCCTCATGAAGTGCTCAGAGTACTGTCCAGTGTAGACAATAATCACTCAAGCATGGTAGACATTATCATCATGACCTCCCACTGGTCTCATGCACGGGTCTGGCACTCTGAGATAGAAGGGCCACCATCCCCATGTGCACCCTCCTTCAAATGCTCCCTTCCCTTCCTCGGCTTCTGCGGTTTAAGATTTTTCCTCCCACCTCCTGGACACTCCTCATTGTTCTTTGCTTCCTCTGGCCAGGCTATAAGGACTGGTTCTCCTCTGGGTTCTGTCTTGGGCCCTACTCTTCTCTCCTCACACTTCCGTTTTGTGATCTCATCCTCCCAAAGGTTTGGTTCTATCCTGATGGCTGCCATAGCTGTAGCTCCAGCCCAGATGTCCCAGACTTCAGGACCCTGTGTCCAGTCCAGTGATCAGCACTTTCCCTGTCAGTGTCCTCCAGGTACGTTAGGTCCAGCATGTCCTTCATCCTCTGCCCCCTCCCACTCCCAGTTTGCCTCTTCGCCCTTGTATAGGATGGAAATGCTTCCATCCACAGAGTTGTCCAAGGCAGAGACCTGGCTGTCATAATTGACGCCTCCTTGTCCCTCATCCCCCAAATCCAGTCCTTCACTAAGAGCTGTCCATTTCACCTCCTAGCTATTTTTCAAATGCATCCACTTCCCCCTCTCCCCACTGCCATCATCCTAATATGAGTTTCCGTCTTTCTCACCCAGACTGCTGCATCAGTGCCCGCACTCCTGCACGGGTCCCCTGGCTGGCTTTCCATGGCTCTCAGGACACGGCTGGGACATGACTTCCTGCCTTTCATGCTTCATCTCACTTCATTGTTCTTAGGGCTCCAGCCACACAGCTTCTTTCACCTTAAATTCAAACATTCTACTTATCTGATTAATATCTGCCTCCCCTATAAGATTGCAATGGCATGAGAACAGAGACCATTATAGTCTTAAATGGCTGGAACACAATAGATACTTAAAGAATGTTTGTTGGATAAACAAATAAATGAAACAATCCCAAACCAAGTGCCACCAATAATTTCAATAAGTAAGATTTCTTGGTAGATAAAAACATGGAATAGGGCAAGGTCAAGAACAAAGCCCTGTACTTTTAATACAATTTATACAATCTTTTTTGATTATTTAAAATCAACAATATTGAAGTAAAATTTATATATAAGTTCCATACATTAAAATGAACCCATTTAAAGTGTTCACTTGGATGAATTTTGACAAATGTATGTACCCCTGCAAGCACCACCCGTCAAGACAGAGAACATTTCCATCACCTACCACGCCTCCTCATATGCAGTCTTCACCCCTGCCTTGGATCCAGGCAACCACAAATCTGTTTTCTGTCACTATTGATTACTATAGTATTGCCTCGTCTAGAATTTCGTATAAGTGGAATCATACAGCATGCACTATTTGTATCTGGTTATTTTTATTTGGTATGATGTCTTCAAAATTCACCCATGAGCTAACATATATTAGTAGTTTGTTCTTTTTACTGCCAAGGAGTATTCCATTGCATGGATTTCTCACAATCACCTGTCGATGGACATTTGGGTTGTCTACCGTTTTGGGCTACATTAAGATTCAATCAATCTCAGTTATTCTTGTATGAGTCTTTGTGTTGATGTGTGTTTCATTCCTCTTGGGTAAATGCCTAAGAGTGGAATTGTGGATCATAAGGTCAGTGTATGCTTAACTTTATTAGAGACAGCAGAGCAGCTTTCCAAAGTAGTTGTCCCATTTCGCCCTCCCACCAGCAATGTATGAGAGCTCCAGTTGTTTTACATACTTGCCAACACTTGGCATTGTGTGCAGTGGTATCTCATTGTGGACTTAGTTTTTATTTCCATGGTTAGTAATGAGGTTGAACTTTTTTTTATATGCTTACTGCCTATTCATATATCTTCATTTAGGAAGTGTCTTCAAATCTCTTGTGGTGGTTTTTAAATTGGATTGTTTGCTATGTATTTTTATTATCAATTTTAAAAGTTCTTCATTATGGATACAAATCCTAAGTATATATGTATTCTCTTCACCCCTGGATTTCCTTTTTATTTTTTTACCAGTATCTTTCAAAGAGCAGAAAAGAAATTTTAGATTTTTATGGAGTTTAATTTATTATTTTTTTCTTTTATAATCATAAAATAAAATACTTTATTAGCTCTAAGAAACCATTGCCTACCCCAAGATGGATAAGGTTTTCTCCTATATTTCCTTCTAGAAATTCTGTAGTTATAAATTTTAGGTTGAGATTAATACTGTATTTTTAGTTACTTTTTGTATATGACATGAAGTAAAAGTAAAGATTTATAGTTCTCTCCACAAATTTCCAGTTATGCTAACACTGTTTTTTGAAAACACTGTTTTTTCTTCCATATAATTACCTTGGCAATTCAACTGTTTGAATAAACTGACCAAAAAATTTGAAAAATCAGCTGTTCAGATGTGTGTGTGGGTTATTTCCTGACTCTTTATACTCTCCATTGCTTGGTCTTCTTGTCCTCACACCAGTGCTAAATTGTGCTATTTATCAAAGCTTTCCAGTAAATAAAAAGTCAGATCTATAAGTTCTCCAAATTCATTCTTCTTTAATATTTTGTTAACACTTTTATGTCTATATTTATGAAAAACATTGGTTTGAATTTTTTTTCTGGTAATTTTGTTATTTGATTTGGGTATCATAGAATTGCTGTCCAATGAAATGAGTTGGCAAATGTTTTCTCTTTTTCAGTTTTCTGAAAAAGTTTTTGTGAGAAAGGTATTTTTTCCCCTATAGGTTTGATAAAACTCACTAGTAAAAAATCATCTGAGGTTGGAATTCATTTTATGGGAAAATTTGAAGTTATTGATTCAATTTATTCAAGTATATTTTATATTTACTCATACATTTATCATTTTGGTAGATCTAAGTTTCCATATGGTGTCATTTTCCTTCAGCCTGATCTTTTAAAACATCTTTTTCCATGCAGATATGCTCTTGACAAATTCTTTTAGCTTTGTTTTTAATATGTCTTTATTTTGCCTCCATTTTGGGGGAATATTCTCAATGGATATAGAGTTCTGAGTTGACTGTTTTCTTTCTGCACTTTAGAGGTATCATTCAATTGCCTTCTGACTTGTATTTTTTCTGAGGGAAGTCTGCAGTCATTATTATTTTGTTTCTTTGTATATAATGCCTTTTATCCTTTAAATGCTTTTGCAGTTTTCTCTTTACATTTGATTTACAGCTATTTTCACTATGATGTATCCCATTTTTTTTTCCTATATGCTCTTTGTTGAGTGTCTTAGATCTCTGGATTTATAATTTTTATCAAATTTGGTAAATTTGTGACCATTATTTATCTATCCTTTTATGCTTGCCCTTTTAGGACTCCAGTTACACATATATTAGATTGCTTTCTATTGTCTTGAAAGTTTCTGATGTTATGTTAATTTTTTTCAATCTTTTTTTTCTTTCTATGCTTCAGTTTCAATAATTTCTGTTGCTTTGTCTAAGAGTTCACAGTTTTTTTTTCTGCACTGTCTAATCTGCTTTAAGTCCATTTAGTGTTTTCATTTCAGATATAATATTGTTCAGCTCTGGGAGTTCCATTTTGATTCTTTTTCATACTTTTATCTTAATACTTTTGTGTTTTTCTTTAAATCCTCAAACATATTCATATTAGCCATTTTAAGTCATTGTCTGCTACATTCCTCATTTCTGTCTGTTCTGCTGTTGTTCTTACTGCCTGATTTTTTTTAAACTGACTACAGGTTCCATATCCAACAATTTTTGGTGTTGGGTGTCCACTGGGTGTTTTTTTTTTTTTTTTTTTTTGGAGACGGAGTCTCACTCTGTTGCCCAGGCTAGAGTGCTGTGGCATCAGTCTAGCTCACAGCAACCTCAAACTCCTGGGCTAAGCAATCCTTCTGCCTCAGCTTCCCGAGTACCTGGGACTACAGGCATGCACCACCATGCTTGGCTAATTTTTTCTCTATACATTTTTAGTTGTCCAGCTAATTTCTTTCTATTTTTTTTAGTAGAGACAGGGTCTCACTCTTGCTCAGGCTGGTCTCAAACTCCTGACCTTGAGCGATCCTCCTGCCTTAGCCTCCCACAGTGCTAGGATTACAGGCATGAGCCACCACACTCAGCCCTTCACTGGGTGTTAGACATTGTGAATGTTATATTGTTGAGCATCTGTATTTTGTAGTCTTTATTTAAAGAGTGGTAAATTTTGTTTTGAAAAGCCATTAAGTTACTTGTGCATCAGCCTGATCCTCTTGAGATTTGTTTTAAAAAATTGAAAAGGTGGGCCTAGAATAGTCTTTACCCTCAAGATAGCTTTATCATATTACTACAGAGTGAACCTTCTGTAGTCTCTACTGAATTCTCTGAGGGTCAATGAACTCTCTCCATGTTGGCTGGTTGGAACTTGACTATCTTCCAGCCCCGTGTGAGTGCAATAAATTGTTTAGTTTACAGTTCCTTAATATTTGTTGTTTGCCTGGCCTCATAAAGTTTCTTCCTGAATATGTGCAGCTTAATACTTAATGAAAGATTCAAGGGTCCCACTGTGCAAATTTCTGGAGCTCTTTTCCTGTGTAGATTCATTCTCTATGATATTCTATTCTATAAATTCCAGCAGCCTCAGCCTACTCAAACTCGGATTTCTGCCTCCTTAGTTCAACAAGACTGCCGTGCTTTGCTTGGGCTCCTTCTCCCTATAATGTGGCCTTGAAAATGCTTCCAGATGGAATGCCTAGCCTATTACAGGGCTCATCTAGTTTGCATCTCTTTTCCTGGGGATCACAATCCAGCATGGCCTGTTTTCTAGTGCTTGAAAATAATAGTTTCATTTCTTTTGTCCAGTTTTTTAGCTATTTACTACAGGAGGGCAAACCTGGTATTAGTTATTCCATCATGCCCATTCATATATTTTGAACCAGCTTACACGACAGAATTTTCATTTTGTATACATTTCTTCCAAAAAAATCACCAAAAAGAGTATAAAACCAACAAAAAATGAAGATACATGACCTCTGCATGATCACATTAATTCACCTGTCTGATAATCCCTACCAAACAGGAAATAAGATTAGTGGATTTGACTTAGTCATAACAAACCCATGCCAGCCAATAAGGATCACCTATTTTTTTCTTTATAAGTCAGCTGTTTAATCACATTTTCTAGGATTCTGCCAGAGAATATAATGTTCATCATTAAGCAGCTTTTGGAAAGTGATTTTTTTAAAAATACAAAAACATTTATTTACTTCTGGTCTTTCGACACAATATTTATAAATAACATTCATTTACTTACAGAATGCTTACTATGTGCCTGGAAACATTTATATACATTATCTTTCTGAGTCATCATAATACTATGAGTTTTGAGTCATCATAATAATATGAGTTCTTCTATTATCCTCACTTAGTAGATGAAGAAATTGAGATTTAGAGATATAAAATAACATGCCTCAGGGCACACAACCAGAACAAGATGGAACTGAAATTTGAATCAAGGCAGTTTGATTAGAAAATGCCAGTTTAACCACCAGGCTATTGTTAACATCACCTTTCTCAGTCTTCGTGATTTCTCAGCATTTGTATTATAATCAGACATCTTAACTCTTCTTTTATTTCCAAATATCATTTGAAACACCCAAGGAATGCCAAATATGAGCAATAATATGGGGCTCTTCTGTGTGTATTGGGTATGTTTTACTGATTAATTTACTTAATCTCTTTCTATTCTTAGGGCATTCCAGGCAAATGCAACAATATGTAAAACAACAGCAGAAGCATGAAACTGCAGAACTCATTAGTTCAAATGCAATATGGGGATGTTTTGTAGTAACTACACGTGGATGTTGTGAGGACAGAAAAGAAAGAAACACATTTCAAATACATAAGGTACTACTAATGAGAATGTGCATTTAAAGTTCATAGATATATTTGGTACAATCATGACTACAACACCTGCATGAGTTTAATTAATGCTTTTCCTGTGAAGATCGTAAGGTACTTAAATATATCATAGAATGTGATTGTTAGTGGTTTTAGGAGGGGGAATCATTTACCAAACAAAATAGACAAGAAAACCACAAGGGTGAGAGGTAGACAAGTGCAAATTGTTATGAGTAGAAGAGACCGGAAGGCGGGAGAGGTCAGACTAGGTTGTCTGTTTAAAGATGAATAAGAATTTGCCTGACAGATGGAAATAATGAGAGCTGGAGAGAAGACATAGAATGGCAAATGGAACAATATGTATAACAACACACAGGCATGAAGGAGACCACATTCTCTTTGATCAGTAATTTATTAATAACATACATATGTTGTGCACATAGACCATTCAAGTAAGTTTCAAATCTTAATTATCTCCTCCAAAGAGTTTATAACATAATTGAATAGTTAAGATACAAGTATGAAAAAATATTGATAATATATGATAAAAGCCTGATAGGCATTTGATGAATGAATGAATGAATGATGAATGAATTTCAGGATGTGCTAAATGACCAATGCTAACAGTCAGACCTACAGCAGGACAGAGCAGGTAATGTTCGTTTTTTGCATGAGATATTTGGAGAGTCCTTGACTGAGAATTGGGTGTTGATTCAGACTTTGAAGGGTAGGTAGAAGCTGGATAAGTGGATGAGGGAAGGTGTCCCAAGAGAGTAAAGAGTAGTGTGAGCAGAAGCCAGCCGGAGAGAGGCGTGACCTGAGGAAGGGAAGGTTGACTATAGTGAAGACGGGACCAAAACGTAGTCATCTCCAGGCCATGCTGGGCCATGAATGCAAAGCTGAGTTTGCACTTTGTCCTACAGTTTGTGGGAGAATTCTTAAAGGGTTATGAGCAAGGAACAGACAGGATAAAAGTAACCATGTGTAATTGTGGACTAATGAGATTTATAAATATTCTGACACATTCGAAAAACATTTCTTACAATTCTTAAGCAGCAGCCGGGTGCCACACACTAGGTGGGCAAACCAAGATAAATAAGATCCATTCATTGCTCTTAAGGAACTTTAAAAATGAAAGTGGTGATTGAGAAGAGTTAATCTGGCAGTGATGAGCAGAATGGATTGGAGGGAGGCAGAGGCAGAAACCAGTTATAAAGCAAAAGGGTCATTTAGGAACTAGGACCCAATAGGGTGAGATGTGGGGTGGGGTAGGGGCAGAAGACATGGAAAGCAAAGGGTGGATATTACAGCTCTCACAGAGTGAAAAACAACAGGTCTGGGGACTGACCAAAGATGGCAGACAGCAGAGAGCAAAGAGAACCCCAAGCTTTCAGGCTCTGCTGGTTAGAATGGTGGCGGTATCAAGGGCAGAAATTCAGAGTCACAATTTATTGAGCATCCATTATATGCCAGACACTGTTATAGGTGTGAGGATACAGCAGGGAACAGAAACAAGGTCTCTACTTGCATGGAGCTTATATTCTAGTAGAAGACAGACCACTACTCTTTTACTTCTACTGTGTTTGGTCCTTTCTCCTGCACTGATCATTGTTTGACATATCGTGTCCTCTGCATCAGTGCTATCCCATAGAGATATGATGAGAGCCACATTTGTAATTTACAATTTTCTAGTAGCCACATAAAAAATGTAAAAAAGTAAATAGGTGAAATGATTTTCATTACTGTATCTTATTTCCCTCAACATATCCAAAATGTTATCATTTTAACATTTAATCAATATTAAACATTGTTATGCCATATCTTACATTCTTTTTTCATAGTGAGTTTTTGAAATTCAGTGTGTGTTTTAAAACTTCTAACACTTCTTAATTTGGAAGCTAAATGTTCAGTGGTTAAAGTAAAATGTAGCTCTACCAAAACAATAAAGTTATGTTTGATAGGAAAATATTTCACACTGTTTCTGTTCCTTGTCAACACTGAACACATCTCAAATAGCCAGTAGGCACACTGGCTGGTGGATATCATATTGGACAACACAACTCTCTATTATCTGGTCTCTGTTTATTCTAATTATATTTCATGATGTTATCAGGCATAGGAGACAGGTGCCTCCTATAATCAGGCAGCTTCCTGCATTATGCCATAAACTCAGGACAATACTTGCAGCTCAGTTTCCTCATCTTTCAAATGGGGATACTAAAAGTGCCTGCCTCACAGGGTGGTTGTAAGGAGCCAACAAGATTACATATGTGAAGTCCCCTATAACAGCACCTGCTGAATGGTAGGTGTCAGCAAATATTAGTTCCTCCTTCCTCCCTTCTCCCTTCTATCTCACACATAGATGTTATTCATTTTTTAAGGTTTCACTTAATCCCAAATTTCCATAATATTGTCCGTGGTTACTGTGAAAATTCATGCACCTCTAGAATGTCTTCCTTATAGCTCGGCCATTTGACTTAGCCACATTTGCATGTCATTTGCATTTTGTGATGTAAGTTAATCTTGTTTTCCCAACATCCCTGGGACTCTTTCAGGCCAGGAGGTGCAGGTCCTCTTCTTCTTTCCTAGTGTTTTCCACAGTACTGAATTCGCAGATCAAAATACATACGTTCATATTTTTTGATCAATTGATTGAGATCATCTCTGAGGTGCTCTTTTTGACCAGGGAAATTCCATTTGGATTTTCAAAATTGACTGTATGTAAAACACTTTGTGAATTCAGAGGCACATGGATCATTAAGATTTAACTGTGATTTGCCCTCCTATGGTGTTCATCAATTTCAAGTTACTTGTGTTGAAATTTATAATAAATCAATTTTTTCTTTAAGTGAATAATGTAATCTTATTTCAAAACTGTTGAAAAATAAAAGAGAGAAAAAGAATCCCTCTGTAAGCCCATCACAGTCCTTGTTTTGTTTTTTTGCCTCTTCATTCAAGTTGCTCTAATATTATATTATTGATATATATGATGTTCATAAGTTGCTATTGATAGGTTGGTAGGTAGAAAATAAGCTGCTTTCTCCTTTTTACAGATGGTGAAACTGAGGCTCAGAGGTTCAAAAAAATTGTGCAATTTTATGTCAGAAATCAGGGTGAAGACACTTGAGAAAGGCCTCCTGCTTGCCTCTCCCAGCGTGGTACCCACAGGTTATGTTAGAGTAGTTCCCTCCGGGAATCACTACTTTGCGCTTTCATAACTGATATGTATTAGAGCACAAGGCGTCACCAAGAAATTGCATTGCCTTTATTTTCATTGCATATTTGGTTGCCTTCCAGGATTATGCCAGTGTTTCTTAACACCAGTAGAAAAAGGGGAATTTGCAAAAACCAAGTGACTATGGAGTTTAGTTGCATCCTTGAAAGGAACGTGGTTTTAGCTTAGATCACTGAGGTTTTGTTAGAACTTAAACAGCTTTGACAGTTTAAATTTGAGATTTTAACCCCTCCAGAAGGCTGTTAAACTAGCCAGAAAATCTGGAGCATTTGAGAAATTCTGCAGATTGAGAGGGCACAAATGGACTGGAAGGAGCTCAGGTCCGAGGTGCAGGAGGGTTGTACCCGGGACGCCAAGGCTCCGAGCTCCCCAAATGACAGGCCTCCCTGACCTGTCCTTTCCCCACTGGCACCTGGCCCTTCCCATGGAACGGATCTCTGGCAACTTGGCATTTTGAGCAAGAGTCAGGAGAAAATTAGACCAGAGTCATCTTGCTGTCCTGTGTGGAGTGCACTGGCCGGCCCATTTAGGGAGTGCTTAAGCACCTGTGGCATACACACCATGTGCAGAGGGCTCAGAAACAGACCCCGACAGCATCAGAGGTGGAAGGCGGCTTTACTTGTTTTGTAGAGACACGACAGAACTCAGGGCGCTGCTGGGCCTTGCCTGAAGTCTCCTAACTAGCCAGCCTTGTGCTATTTTGAAGGATCCCCGGTGCCCTGTTTCAGTAGACTTTGATTTGACCCTGCCTTTGTCCAGGTTTACAGTTTGCTGTTTATGATCATTACACAGGGGTCCAGGTTTCCTGTCTCCAAAGGGGACAGAGGTGGAGTAAACTCCAGCCAAAAAGGCTGTTTCCTACCCACTTGGGCCCTGCTGATGCCTCCCAAGTCTATTTTTACATGTTTATATTATAACTTTTGTTTCCCAGTGGTTTCTTCTGCGTCCCTCCTGCCTCCCTGCCAGGAATCAAGTCCCAAGGAGTCTAACGGGAGCCCACAGGCCATGTCCAAAGGTGGCTTACGTATTATGGCAATGAAGGGTCCTTTGCAACGTGAGGAATTCTGCACCTTAACAGGTGTGGCCCCAGATAAGCAGGCATTATTATGGCCACTTTCTGACAGGGCGACTGAGAGGCCCGAGAGGGGGACCCACCAGCTCAGAGACACCCCGCAAGTCGGGATGGATGGCCCCCAGTGCAGCCCCTGTGCACTTGTTCCCCTGCGGATGGACAGTGACCTGGAACTCCAGGGCTTGCGGCTTGGGCTGTCCAGAGTGCCCAGGGCCTCTGTGCCAGCCTCCCTCACTCACCCTCCAGAAAGCTGAGAGGCAGCTTCCAAGCAGCTCAAGTTTCACGGGGGGGATTGAGTGGGAGGCAGGCTGGCCCTGCTGCAGCAGTAATTTGTCTGGTTTACTAGGTCAGTTTCCTGCCAGGCTCACTGTGGTTTAAAATTATTGTGGAGCCCAGTTTCTTATTGGCAGAGGCTTTACAGGCCCCCGGTATGTCTGTCCCCGCTGACGTCTGGAGGCAGCGGCTTCTCCATAACCTTTCCAGGCCTTGCTTCCCTTACGGAGGCTGAGATGCTGTTTTCCTGGGTGCCCTGGGATGGGGCGCAGTACCCACATCTTGAATTCCACATTTGGGGGGGCCAAAGGAGGGTCTATGCTGACTTTTCTCAGCCCCGTTTCTGGCGAAATGCTTCGACAACACAATTTCCTTTTTTGAAGGGAATTTCACTCGATGTGTAAATGCAACTTATTGTCACATTCTTTCCTCCTTCTCTGAGTGCCGACCTACCCAGCGGCCATCAGCCACATGTGGTCTTTGTGCACTTGAAACGGCTAGTGCAAATTCAGACATCCTCTAAGTATAAAATACACATGAGATTTCAAAGATTTAGTACAACAAAGAAGGTGAAATGGCTCATTAGAAATGTTTCTATTGACTGCTGGTTGAAATGATCATATTTTTAATGTATTGGGGTGAAATAAAAAAACATTAAAATTAATTTCAGCTGTTTCATTTGGCTTCGTTAATGTGTCTCATTTCTGTTAATGTGGAAAATTTTCAACTTACACATGTGGCTTGCGTTATATTTCTGTTGGACAGCGCTGATCTATCTACATCAGTTTATTTTCTCTAAAATGCCGATTGTTCTTGTACTCCTATCACTATTTGAAAGACCCGGCTTTGACCCCTAGCTCCTATATTACTAGTCTGTCTACTCTAGCAAGTTGCTTAGCTTCACTTAGCTTCAGATTCTCCACTGGACCCTGATACAATACTGCCTGTGCTACCTGTTTCTCGTGGAACTTTAGAGGTGGAAGAAAATATTTTGCAACGTGTGACGCCGGCAGTAGGGAATTGGAATTATTATTTGTTAAGTGGTAGCAGCTGCTGTGTATAATAGAGTCCAATGTGTCCAGGATGACTCCTCATCCTCCACTTTGTGCAAAAAGTAAATTATGAGAGCCTTTTTCTTCCTAAGAGTTAAGAACAGCAGTTTGAGAGACTCCGACTATCCTTTGGTTAACAGTTCCCAGAATAGATCTGAATAGGTAAAAACAAAAAAGCCATCCAGTTGGATGAGAAAAGGCTGAAAGCTGCTGGCATTTCACTTCTTTTGTTCTCATTCTTGGCCATCGGAATAGAAACTGATGGGCAGTGGGTGGGGTGGACGGCCTCTGCAAAGTGGCCTGATCGGATTCCTGAGCTTCTAGGTCATTGGGCAGGATGGCGCCTGGCCGGAGCCACTGCTGCTCCCTTCTGACCTTGAAAGGTGTGACAAGTGGTTCCGCATTCACTGCTCTGTGAGCCTCTATTTAGAGTGTCTATGACGTGCTGGGCATCGATCTTACCTTTACGAGAATTTGGTGAGCCCGCAAAGAAGTAAGTAGAGGAAATGAGAAAAAATACGTGTTTGACGTTAATTAACAACAACAATGAAGCAAACTAGGAACAGCAAAGAATGTAAAATATTCTTCCCTTTCTGGACGTTTGCTGCTTTTTATTCTGAGTCCCTGGTGCTTACAGTTCTCTGGGAATGAATGAATGAATGAGTTGTTTGTGTAAGAATAGACATACTCATTTGTATAATAAAACTATTTTGGATATTGTGATTTATCTTTTGAATCTCCAAATAAGCAGCCCGAAGGTGTTAGGTATCCATCTGGAGCAAAGACGGACTCAATAAATACTGGAGGGATTTGTCGTCAACTGATAATGTCAGGTACCAGGAAAGTGGACTCACCCTGTGTTTATCTGATGTCATAGATCTTTCTTGTGGGGGGGAATTATTTCTCCTTCAAACCATACACATATAATTTTATATCAACACACAAAATGCAATCATATGATACATACCATTTGTTATTTTTGTTGTTAGTGTGTTTTTTCTTTTCTGTGTTTGCTTGGCTCTTCTTCCTTCCACTGTGGTCTCCAGTAACTTTTGCTCCTCCCAGGAAACACACGTTAGTGCACCGAGATATTTCTTTCCTCACTTTTCTCCATGCTCATATAATGACACACACACACACAATGTGCCTTTTGTCACAGCACTTTTTAATTAAATGGAATAAAATCATATTACCTTCCTCCTCCTTTCCTCATTCAATGATACTGGAATTCCACCAGGGCATCTCACAGAGTTCTAAGTCATTCTAAGTCATATAATATTCCATTCTGTGACTACACCATCATTTCCCAACCATCCCATTAGCAATAGGCTTTCACTTTGTTTCCAGGTGTGTGTGTGTTTCTTTTTGGCACTACAAACAACGCTTGTCCATATATATATTTTTTATACTGGTGTTTCTATTTATATAAGCTAAATTTCCAGGAGTGAGATTACAGAATATCATATTTAACATTTTAATAACTATTGCTCCATCACTTTCTGAAAGGCTGTAACAATTCTCACTTTAATCAGCTGTGTAAGAAACTACTCCTTTGTCACATCTTCCCCCCAAATGAGTGGTTTTTTTTTCTTTTTTTGAAATATTTTGTAAGTATGATTGGTATAAATTAACAACTCATTGCTCTAGACCAGGGTTCTTAACCATTTTTTGGGGCCATGGACTCTTCAGAATACTTTTTTTAACGAGCAAAATAAATTACATAGGATTACAAAGAAAAACCAATTATATTGAAATACAATTATCAAATTAAAAAACTATTTAATAATTTGCAATGTCTTTATTAACATATTAAATAACAAAGTCTAGTTGCAGGTCTAATAGCTACCATAAATTCAAAGAAATGATGAGTATAACGGATGTCACCGGATATGCCGACTGTAACATGATATGAAAATATACATGGTTTCTAATGGAGACAAAGTTACAGGCACTGCTAATAATACTGTGGTTTGTTGTGTACACTTGTAATTGGAGTAACTACTAGCTTTCAGTTAGAAATTAATGAAAATAAAAATGTAATATTGCTCTAAGTTCACAGACCACTCAATATTATCCATAGACCTCTTGGGGAGTCTCTGTACCCCAGGTTAAATTCTCCTGCTCTAGACCTTCAGAGAAGAGACCCTGGAGACCATCTTATTCTACTCTATCATTTTATAGATGAGGAAACCGCTTCAGGGGCAATATCCTAGTGATTATGGTCTGACCAAGAGCTGAATTCAGATGTCCTGTCTCCCTACCTAGTATTCTCTTGCCACAAATATTTCTCCAGGGAGGGCCCACCCCAACAGGTGAGGTTTTCTCAGTCTCCTCTGTTTGGCTCTAAATCCTGGTTAGACCAGGGGTTGAAAAACTATGGTTCATGGGCCAAATCCAGTCTATTGCCTTTTCTTATAAATAAAGTTACATTAAAACACATCCATGCCCATTTGCTTACCAATCGCCTACGCTGCTTTCCTGCAACAAGGGGAGAGTTGAGTAATTGCAACAGACCATGTGGACCAGAAAGCCTATGATATTTACTTTCTGGCCCTTTGCAAGAAAAGCTGGCTAACCCCTGGCTTTCACCCACAGACGAAGTGTATTCTTGCCTCAACTGTCCTTTGATGTTCTGCCTTCCAGCTGTGGAACTGGGGAGCACAAGAGTCCTCTTATTTTAGGGACTGTGCATATGCTTTTCCCGTTCTCAGGAATACTGAGCCCCCACCCCTGGCTCCTGTGATTTTGCTCCATTCATTGAGCATTCTCTGATTCACCACCTTTCCCAAGTCTGGTTTATGTGCCCCTAATGTGTGTCCTGTGAGTGCACTCTGCCCAAGCCGAATAGCACTATTCATATTTTACTGTAATTTCATTACTTGTCTGTCTCTCCTGCTGGATATAAGGTCCCTGAGGGCAGGGACTGTGTCTGTCACTGATATATACCCAGTATCTGGCACCAAAGAGATGCTTAAAACATACTTGTTAAATGGATGAATGGATGAATGAGTGAATGAATGAATGAATGAATGAAGTAGGTAATATTTATCCTCAGTGGCCATTGCCTTACCATCCTGGTCGTTTTGCCTTTCTGTTCAGAGACAACCCATCACTACCCAGCTTCCCTATAGGTGGTCTTGCTATAACCCTCTTCTTCCATTAAAATGTGCTTTCAGGAAATAATTTGATAAACTCATTCTTTTTTTTTTTTTTTGAGACAGAGTCTCACTCTGTTGCTCAGGCTAGAGTGCCGTGGCGTCAGCCTAGCTCACAGCAACCTCAAACTCCTGGGCTCAAGCATCCTCCTGCCTCAGCCTCCCAAGTAGCTGGGACTACAAGCATGCGCCACCATGCCCAGCTAATTTTTCTATACATATTTTTAGCTGTCCATACAATTTCTTTCTATTTTTAGTAGAGATGGGGTCTCACTCTTGCTCAGGCCGGTCTCAAACTCCTGAGCTCAAACAATCCGCCTGCCTCGGCCTCCCAGAGTGCTAGCATTACAGGAGTGAGCCACCTCGCCTGGTCCAGCCAATAAACTCATTCTTAAATGACTGATTCAAAGTAATATAAGTGCCACGAGAGTAGAAACTTTGTGTATGTTATTTGCCATATCTACCTATGCCTGGCATTGTGCACGGCCCAAAGAAGGTGTTCTGAAGATATTTGCTGAATAAATTAATGTTTATAGTAGCTCGAGGTGTGGGTTAAGCCAAAGGAATACATATACATCTCTCACTGTGGAATTTATGGTATCAGAAAGCCAAGCTGGGAAGTATTTTTGGAAATAGAAAATCTTCTATTGTGCTTCTGAAATATCACTAATTCAAAGATAGACTTCCCCTTCCACTTTACTAACTGGCCCATGCATAGCTTTGGCATCTCAGGTGTCCGTGTAGGTGATTGGAAATGTTAGTGTAACATGAATCAGGAGAGGTATGCAGACCCAGGGAAGGCAGGTATTGTGTGAGAAAGAGTCTGCTATCTTTGTAGCTCCTGTATTTCAAAATTCTTTCTACCCCTGAAGTGCAGAAATTAGTATTTTTCAATATTTAGGAGTAGCTTTGACAGTTCAGCTTCTGAACTCCAACCCAACCAGCTCTGCCCTGGGGACACTCCTGCTGGCTCTGGCTAAGAGAGAGTACACTCAGTGTCCCAGGTGCTGCTAGCCTGGAAGTCTCGCTCCCAGGGCCAAGGCCCCAACATGGGGGTCAGCCCCTACTTTCTTTAACTGGTGACTTGGAGGCTTTTGGTGTTAGAGATTTGAGCTGCTCCCAGCTATGGAAGCTTCTGGAGGTGCCACACACTACTGCCCAATATACCTGCCTGATGCCCTGACATTATGTTTCCAATGTGCCTTTGCAGGGGATGGAGTTTGTATGGGTAAAGAGACCTCACTACCCCTTCAAAGTGCCAGAGAAGTTGAAAATCTCTGAGCAAGTTCCCCGATTTTTTTGCAGCCTTTGGGAGGGCTAGAGAGCTGATCTACTTACCACTGTCAGATTTTCCACTTATCAGCTCAGAGAGAGCTCATGCTAGAGAGGAAAGCAGGTAGGGAAAGTGAGAAAAATGATCAGCATTGCCTTCCACGTCTATGATGTTTTAGCTTTGCTTCTCCCTGGGGCTGAGGCTGGGAAGGATGAGCTAGATTAGCCACTAGGGATCCTCTTCCTATAATCACTGATTCTCAGGGAACTTTTCCTGGGTGGAAGGGATGCAATAGATTCTCTTTAGATTTCAGGCCTCTTGCTCTGCGGGCACCTAATCTCAGGACACTTTCTTCCCCAGTGTCCCTCCTCTTTATCTAGATTGCTCGAGAAAAATACTTTATTATTGACTCCCCATCATTTGGATCCCCACTGCCCAAGGATTTGTGCAGCTTATCTGAGGTTATCTGGTTTTTGACCTCCCAACGCCTTCTGTCCCTGGGCAGCTAGCCCACCGAGGCCTGGGGCCACAGGTCTTCATAAAATCTCCAGGTTGTCCAGCTTGCTGGGTTCTGTAAATGGTCTGCGCATAAAGATGGTACCCTTGGCCAAAATAACGCCTGTACCAAGTCAGGGCAGAGAAATCGTGCGAGCGCCACAAACTTCCCAGCCCACAGCACAACTACAGATCCCTTCGTTTCTGGAACGTACCACCAGCCCAGGGATGAACTGTGACGAATATTTGGCCTCAGGCAACGCTGGAGCCTGGGGAAAGCTTTCGTTGCATGTGTGTTTTCTCACAGAATTATAAAGCCCAGCAGCTCTCAGTGCCAGAGGCTGCGGAGAGTTTCTGTGTTTTTCGACTATTCATTAGTGATTACATACTCCCCTGAACACCTGCAAGACCAATTCATAAAGCAAGCATTCATGGACTTTGGCAAGGGCTTCATGGGAACTGCAGGGTACGGGGTACAGTCATTGTATCTCCAGATAAAAAACATTCTCTTACCAAGGAGGCCTCTGAAAATAGAAGCAGGCTGCAATTTCAGTTCAACACCACGGGGTATTAGAAAGAAAAGTGTTACTTCACCTCGTCTCTTTATAAAGTCAGCACACTGTGGGGCTGTGGCGTTCCTGGACAAATCCTCTTTCAGACGCCTTTGGGAGTGAGAAGAGGGGAGTGGTGGGCACTGCATTGATTGTGACAGGGGCCGGCCCGGCCGTGGGTACTTTGTGGCATGCTCTCCTGCGAGTGACACTGATTTACAACAGGGTAACAGGAAGTGCGGAGCTTGGGTGGCCTGCTGTGTAATTCTGGTGACAGATTGCTCCTGCCACTTATAAAAACGGTGCCATAATTAATCCAAAAAAGGCCAGTAATAATAAATAACCCACGAAAAAAAAAAATAACGTCTTTATACAAAATATGGGACTGACCTCTAACATGATTCTTTTCCACCTTTATTTTTTTTCTTTGAAGGGTTCTCTATTAAATGACAAAATGGCAGAGGCTGGAAGCGTAAGACTCCAAGAGACAATGCCGGGGCATCGTGGCTACGTCTGAGCTGAACGAGTGGAGCGAGAAGTACACTCAGAAGTCCAGTGAGGACCATTTCACAGAATGGGGAAGCTGAGACTTGTCTGGGCATCTGAAAGCCCAGGCTCCCTGAAAACAAAAATATTTTTGTCTACAGAGGGAAAATGAAGTTTATTTTGATCCTATCAGATGAAACTGGCCTGCCTAGTTAATGCAGCAGGGTTTTTCTTGAGTGTGCGTGTGTGTAGGGGGGAGGGCCCCAAGTCTCCCCTCTGCTCTGCCAGTGTAGACAGCCTCCAGTGCTCAATTAGCCTCCTGAAGTGCCTCATTCTCCGATAACAGCTTATACACTAGCAGAAATGGTGCTCGCAGTATGTTTTATCCTCACACGTATAAACACATACAGTCGCAAACTCATTTAGGTTGGAAAGGACTTTTAATGGGACATCTGGCTCTCTTCCACTACTTCTTGTCAAGGCAAAGTAGGTCCCCTTGTTGATATGTATCCTCTAGCAAGCACAGGATGGCTAGCATGTATGGTTGCGTAGAATTATTTTTTTGTCTTTTGTTATGGATTCAACTAGTACCAGGGAGAAAAAAATAAAATGGTCCAACCTCAGAAATTACAGTCAGAATTTCCATCTACATCATTGCCCTGAAGGGTGGGGAAAGCTTAAGTGTGGGGCAAACAAGGGAGGCTACGGCCAAGGAATCATCACAGGGAGAGGGTGATGGTGACAGTGATGACATGACTTGTAACTGCAGTAAAAATCCTGCTCTTCTTCAGGTGGAGGGGGCAGGATAGTGGCTAAGATTGTGGACTTTGAAGCTAGACTCCTGGGGTTCAAATCACAGCTCTGCTACCTACTGGCTGCGTGAACTTGGACCAGAGTATAAGAAACTTCCTCATCTGTAAAATGGTGTAATAATAGTTGCTCACCTCAGAAGGTCATTGCAAATCTTAAATAAATTAACATGTGCGAAGCCCTTTAAACAGTGCCTGGCTATATAAATGTTAACTGTCACCAACGAAATGATCTAGATCCTTGGCTACTGATGACGAATTGTGTACCTCATCCATTGCATTCCTAGGAATGATTGCCCTACTCTGTGTTTAATAACCACAATTATTAAGTGCTTCCTGCATGTCAGATACTGTGCATGCCTCAACTCTTTTAATGCTTACAACAGCTCTCCACTTTACAAAGGAGAACACTGAGATTAGAGAGAGTAATTAGCTCAAGATCACACCGCTCATTAAGGGGTAGATCTAGAATTTAATCCAGGTTGACTCCAATGACCATGGTTTTAACAACAAGCTGTCCTACCTATATTTGCCTCTAAAGAGTTAAGTGCGATGACACTTTTTGTTTTCCATCCTTTTTAATAATTGTTTGTAGAGTCCTGATCAATGTTTTTGGAAGCGTGAGTTAGTGAAGATTCTCATTCATATAGCAGTCAGCACTCTAGGTGGGTAGCCCCAGGGTAGCATGCAGAGAGCATTCATTCTGGAATCAACCCCACCTAAGCTCATAGCCTGCCACTGCCTCTCATCGTTCCATTGCTGCTCAAAACCTCAGTGGCCTCATCAGTAAAATGGGAATAATAAAAACCTACCTTGAAGGGCCTTTTCCATGTTTAAACAAAATAATAAATGTTAAAGACCAGGCTTAGGTTCGCCTCTTAGTAAATGCTATGTTTTATTACTATCAGGGATGGTCAACTTCTCAAAGATTTCAATGTGTCATTTTGGTGAAGTAGCAGCTAATTAATAAAATGAGAAAATTTCATCAGCTGCAGTAATAGTCACAGCATCAGACACAAAAAAATGTTCACCTGAAGCAAGCTGCTGTTTAAAGAATGCAGTCAGTGCAAAAAGTCAATAAAATCGGGTATCCGCTGTATCTAGGATTTTTTATTTTTATTTTTTATAGATAATTCCCTCAGCTTCCCAGTGTACTTTGCATGGAGGTAGCCATGATCTATATACTTGGAAAGAGCAACAAGATTTTGTGAGATAATTCCTTATTCTCTTCATGTCACCTGTTAACTTGAGGCTTGATTCAGCCCAGGCCACCGTGTGCATTCTCCAGAGCAGTAATGGAGAAGGTTGTCAGTTACCTAATAATGATGAAACTCGGGATAATTTAGCCAGTATAAAAAGCTTGCTCTTTTCTGGATGATCTGGTTAATTATCTGGTTAAATTAGGTTAAAACCTTTTTGTCAGGGTCTCTAATTATCTGGAAAACCAGGTAACTGTGTCCTTTTAAAAGCTTTTCGGCTTGAATTATTCATCGACATAACCCAGCATCCTGGGAAGATTCCCAATTCTTCACCTGCCTTTGTGTGCATAGATTTGGATTGAGACTCTGGAGCTGTTCTATTTACAGCTCCTTGTAGATGCAAAATATTCAAACCATCTCCATTTTTTTTTTCCTCTACAAAAGAGAGAACCAACTTTGAGCTATGAAGATGCTGGTGCTCGGCTTGGAAGATTGGTAGCAAATTTTCCCGAGAGACACAAACAAACACATACATAACTGGAATATCAATGAGGTCTTTTTAGAAGCGACGCATTAAAATGCAAGGCAGGAGATAATGAGATAAGCAGCAAGTTACAGGTTTCTTAATTCTAGCGTGAAAGGAGAGAGAGAGAAAAAAAAAAAAAAGAACAGAAAGCCCCCCAGAGTAGCTCAGCACAAGGATCTACTGAGCTTGGTATTAACCTTGCTTGGGGAGGGTGTCAGTTTTTTCTAGTGACCTCAGTGACACAAATGGAATTGGAAAGAACTATCTTGGAAGTGACAGGGGAAATATTAAAACCATGCCCCCAATTTTTTTTTTCTCAGCTCCTGGTTTATGTCTATTTCCCACCTCTACTAGCATATTCCTGAGTCAAATATAGAATATTTCTTCTGGTTATGGCTTGAGGCTTTCCTGACTGTTCTGGAGAAAAAAAATTGTTACCATTTCTTGAGAGCAGACCTTTTACAACGTACTAGGTGCTTGGATCTCATTTAACACTTACAGCAATCAAAGGAAACTGAGGTTCAAGGGTTATTGCTCAGGGAATTAGAGCCGGGTTGCTTGGAATCCAAAGCTAGGCTCTTAGCCATAGCTACCTTCTGAGCCACCAAAGTTATGCCCAGACAAATGATCTATCTGCCATGTGTCAGTCTAGTATAGGAAAGAATAGAACAAGAATGAGTCTGGGGCTACTAAGTGGGGGTGTATTTGAAAGATCACTTCACTTGGAGTCAGAAAATTGGGTACCAGGCTTATTGCTGCCTTTAGCTGTTCGGCTTTGGGCAAGTTACTCAACTTCTCTGAGTCAGTGTCTTCACTGGTAAAACTGAGATACAAATACTTATTTTTCAGGTGTGTTTTGAGGCTTAATTGATATATGTGAAAGGGAGAGAGTACTCAATATATGTTAAAAAACAAACAAACAAACAAAAACAAGGCCCACCCTTCAGGAAAAAATGAGGACAAGTATCTCTATGATTTAAAGTTTGCTTCCTTCCTACTCCCCCTGTTACATTTTTTCTCATCTGGACTTTTGCAACATTCTCTAGCAGCTTCACCTGCCTCCAGCCTTTGTCTCTTTCAAGGCATCGTCCAGTCTGGTACCAGAGAGAACATTCTAAAACTAAAGCATGATCACGTGACTGCCCTGCTTAAAATCCTCCAATGGCACTTCATGGACTTTGGAGCAAAATCCAGACTCCGCACTGCAATGTGGATCTGCAGTAGGGCTTCACGATTTGGCCCCTGCTTCCTCTTTTAGCCACTGGTCCTGATAGGTTTTTACCTGCATGTCCGCTATATTAAGCTACTTGCAATCCAAGAGTGAATTGTAACCTTTCCTACCTTAAGGCCTTCACACATGCTGTGCCTTCTTTTTGGGATGATTCTTGGCTCAAACACCACCTCTGCTCTGAAGCCTTCTCTGATTTTTCTGGCTAGAAGTGGCCACATCCTCCTTTTTTATAGCGTACCCCAAAATGCAGCAAGCTGTGGCAATGATTTCCTTGCCTATATCTCATCTGCTATTAATAGATTGGGAGCTCCTTGAAGGCAGGACCAGGGTGATTTATTCTTAGCACCAAGTATGGTGCTGCAGATACATCAGTTATCCAAGAAGCACTGGGGCTGGGAGTGGGCAATAGGTCCATCAGAGGCTGCTGTGACTGTCCATGGAAGAAATGATGAAGGTCTTGGCTACAATGTAGAGAAGATCTGGTTTTTACCTTTCCCTTGGCATTGAACGATTGCCTGGATAAGTGGGCATCTCCTCTCTTGATTGCCTGTCCACAGCCATCTTGTCTGAAGCACAACTTCCCCCAAGAACAGAGGACTTGAATCAGGGCAGTGGCATTAGGGGTGGCAAGGGAGGAGTGGGTTTAAAAGTTTTAAGAGATTATTAAAAAGTGGAATTAAGAGAAACAATTGTATGCAAAGTTTGAAGTAGAGAGAAGAACCCAGCACGATATTTGGCAATGAATCAGGCAGGAGAGTGTGATATTTCCAACCGTACCACTATCTACTTATCATTCAGAAAAGGGGAAAACTAACTGCTTAAGTGTAGGTCATGCCCAGGCTCATCTGAATGATTCAGAACTAACAGTATAGCAGCAACCGGGGCTGAAAGTGGCCATGTGGAAACTAGAGATCTTTGGTGAACTCGTGGAGGAGCACAGTTCTTTACGGCAGAGGAAGGAGAGGAGGCTCAGAGGGAACTGTGTTTCCCACCAGGGCAGAGAGATCCTGGCCTTACAATGGCAGAAATGTCCTATTGTCCAATGTCAAGGTCAACACCGTATATAAATGGTTCCCCCCAAACCTCCTCCAGTTTTTTCTCCAAATATTTGGCAATTCTGGAAAGGGCAAGTTTTATTTATTATTATTATTATTTTTATTACTTCAGGGCACATGGCTGTGCTTAGATGGGCTTCACAGGGGTGCTTAAGAACACTTTATACATTTTTGATCAACCCGATAGCTCCCATTTGAAAGGCTTTCGACCTGCACATTTGGCTTACAGATGAGGAAATGAAGCTCCAACACTGGAGTGGACTCTTTCTCACCGACAGTAGTGTTTGAAGCACACTCCCGCAGCCCTAGCCTACCTGCCGGGCAGCTCTCATACACCCTTCACTGCTCCCTGCTGGCCTCCAGCCTTCACAACCAAATGCTTCAAGGACCAGAAAGCTGACACTTTAGACGTTAAAATGGTTGGGTAAATTTTCTGAGGTTTTGGCTATCCACCTTGGTTTAGAGGGCATGTCTTGGTCTCAGGACCTGAAGATTTCATAAATCTCTGTTTCAAGAAGGAACTATTTTGTACTTGTATTTCCTACACTTCGTTTGGGGTTAGGGAAAAAGACTGTTTTAGACATAATTGACTTTAAAGCCGTCGTTTCAATGTTGACTACATATTGGAATCGCCTCAATGCTTAAAAAACACTGATGCCTTGGTCTCATTCCCAGGGTTTCCAATTTCACTGGTCTAGGCTGTAGTATGAGCACTGGGATTTCTGCAAGATCCTCGTGTGTTCCCGGTAGACAGCCAACACTGAGACTGCTCTCTGGGATGCCTTGGCTTCCGCTAGCTTGAAATGGTTCACAAGAGCTGTTAGCCTCACCTTGTACAGGTGGCTGATCTGAGGCCTTGGCGAGGAAATCAGAATGAGAACAAAGAGAAGTGAAGTCAAGGAATAGGAAAGTGTGCAGAATAAAGGGTCATTATTAACCAAACTCGGTAAAGGCGGGGGAAAGATATTTTCATTTCTGCCAAAGGCCATATGTGAGTGCCTGTGGGGAAAGCATATTCATGGCTTTGTGACTGAACCAATAATTCATATCTGATTCAGAAGCCGACTTTGTTGGATTTCAGCTCTACAGCTGTTCTCAGTCTAAGTCCAGCCTCTCCCAATGGGACTGATTGTAGCAACACGTCTCATTTATAGAACTCATATGCAGGGGCCTGGAGACCCGAAACTGTAAATTAAAACCTTGTGTATATTGCTTTGGTGAATTCAATTCAAAAGCATTTTGGCTTCTTCAAATAGGCTATTTTCACTAGGAAAAAGGAGGGGAGAACACAACGGGAGGGAAATAGATCTTTTACATTCATCCTTCCTCTTTCTGATAGGAGGGCTTGACACAAAGGTAATAATGAAATAAATTCTAACAAAACGTCAAGGCTTTGGTCAGTTTGCCGTGGGCAGCGTGGAGGGAAGGAGAGGAGAGCAGAAGCAGACAGACAGGGCAGTGAGAAGTGCGGGGCTCCAGAGCCCGAGTGTTCGAGCTAATTCCCTAGAGATTGCCCTCTGATAGAAGACCTGATCAAAATTTATTTATTCTGGGAGGCTTTTGTTCAAGTTTACAATAGCAACAGAAACTGAGAACCAGAGAGGGAACACACCCTGACCAAAGCTGCACCATCAATTCGCAGCAGAGAAGCAACTAGAAGCTCTGTGTCTGCATTCAGTGCCCTCTTCCTTACCAGAGTGCCTCAATGGTACTATGCTGATGTTAACGGAGCTCTAAGGGGACCAAAAAGTGTTCCAGGTACTGGTTTCCAGAACCGGGTACAGCCGTGAATATGAGAAAATTTGCAGGCATTTCGGATCAAGTGATTTCTCCTGATTTGCCCCAGATAAGCTATGGCTGTGGCTCAAGGGTGATTTCAAAGTGGGGATAGACATGGGAGGCATTTTAGAGGGGGACTCAGTATGATCCGTGACTGATTAGATTTGGGAGAAGAGGAAAAAGAACAATGAATCCGCGCACATAGGTTTGTTCTAGAAACGCTTTGTTTGATTAATGACCTGGTGTTCTCTGTTCATCCCCACTGAACGTCATTTCATTTTCATCAATTTCTCCTTCCTTGTGAGGGCAGCAGGGTGAGACATGAGGAAGGCGAAGAACACAACCACAGTGACAAAGCAGAATAAGGAACTAGCGTGGGATGTGGATGTGGCCAGAGCGCACAGCCCACCTGGATCGATGCACGCAACACACAGCAAACACGTGGAGAGCCCCTCTGCGCCGGGCTCTGAGGACACAGAGCTAAGTAAGACGCAGTCCCCGCGCTGCAGGAACTCGGTGGGGTGGGATTATGCAGATATGTGAGCAAAGACTGTGCTCCTCCTCTGTGAAGGGGCTGAGGAAGGAGCCAGGTGGGGGCCAGGGTGGGAGGAGCTTCCCAGAAGAAGGAACTTGACAGTTGATATTTAAGGGGTGGGGGGCAGGGGGAAGGTGATGTGAAAAGATACTCTGTGTAGGGGGCTTGGGGACCAGTCTGATGTGTCAGGGGGGATGCGAGGGGACCTAGGGAGAACTAAAACTGGCGAGGTGCTTTGGGGCCAGGTTAGGAAGCTGTGCTTAGCAGTACAGATTTTATCCCTAAGGGAATGGGTGGGGTGGGGGCTTTCAGGGCTTAATAAGCCAAGAAGTGACATGCTTAGACTGGAGTTTTATGAAGTCATTGTCAGCCTTGGAAAGATGAATTAAAGAAGGGACAGGCTGGAGGGATGCAGACAAGGTCAGAGGTCTCTGCGATAGTCCAGACTGAGGATGCTCTAGAAATGGGGAGTGACGGGGGGACATGTTAGAGGGAGAACCACGAGACCTGTGACTCACTGGAGTCTGGAGAAGGGAAGGGACAGGGTCAGGAGAGGTGATTCTCTCATTTTTATGCCTCAATGATCTATGTTTCCCTGTGCAGTTTGTTTATTCCAATTATTTAGATAATAGCTTCAATTCTGTGGATGGTTCTCCTTCTCTGTACCAGTAGAACCAGAGTCTTCCTGTCTAATATTATTAAGAAATCCAGGGCTGACACTGTTACTGTACCTCCTCCTAGTGCTGCTACTACCATCACCAATACTGATGTTATCTTGGACCTGCCGCAAAGGCAAGACATTTACACCCCGAACAGAAAACGCCAAAGCAAGTTCTTAGCCTGCTCTTTCTAGCCACCCCCTACTCCCACCTTATGTAATTGGAATTAATTTCTTAAACACACATTTAAAAAGAGCTTACTGTGTACAAAGTACTGTGCCAAGGTCAAGGGAGTAATCCCAGGGCCAAAATGCAAGGCAGCATGAGGGTGCCAGGAGTTCAGACACTGGGAACACCAGGTGGATTGGGACATCAGGAATGGCCCTGTAGAGGAGGCAGCAATTAAAATTTAAGTCCTGAAGAAAGGAGAAGGTCTGAATCAATGCTCTGCATGAGAGAAATGGAAGGCCACAGGCACAGGAGGAAGAGCCTGAGCAAAGATAAAAATTGGGAAATTTCTTAAACCTGTGGGAGGACAGTGACTGGACCAGTGGTGACACACATTTGGGAGGGGAAGAGGAACTGGGCAGTGCCATGGCTTTGACCTGCTCTGCAAGCACCTAGGCATGGCCATGCTTGGACGGAGCCATTTGCACTTTGTTTATGACCCACACCCTGTACTACTGGGCTGATTGGAAAGGATTCCGAGGCCTCCTTAGTCCAGCAAAGTGTGATGGTTAATTGCTTTTTGGTCTGTGAATGAATGGGCAGGGAATTGAATCTCTGAACTTGGTTACATTAGCATTTTGCTTTAACCAACTTCAATACACTTCACAACCTCCCCCCTCTTGCCTGGGACCCTGCATAATAAATAAAAGACTTTCCTGACATAGCTGTAGCTAAGTGAATAATTTTGAAATGGGGACAC
Organism: Lemur catta; assembly: GCF_020740605.2. NCBI lineage: Eukaryota > Metazoa > Chordata > Mammalia > Primates > Lemuridae > Lemur > Lemur catta. The sequence goes on along the minus strand of NC_059134.1, from coordinate 18,975,379 downwards.
ATCTTGTGTTTTCTCCCTTTTTATCTTTGTTTACAAGTTTCCCACTTGGAATTTAGTTTGCCAACTACAGTGTGGCACACGATTGCCTCAGGTAGGGAATACCATGCTGGGCAACCATATTCTCTTCTTGTAAAACACCCTGCAGTTTCACAGAGGAGGCAAATGTGAATGAGAAGGGTGTGGCGAAGAAGAGTATGAGGGTCTGGGTGGTTCTCGGTTATGGGGTGGCCAAACGATTCCACATTGAATCTTTGTAATATGATAGTGTTCAGGGGCTTCTTTCAAAGTCCACCCTGTGTCCTGATGGTAGCAAAGTCTTACCTCAGTAGGCCTCAGACAGTAGACCACACGAGAGGGTGATTTGTAAATTCCACCTCACCGTGACTTCACTTGGATCTGGGTAGGAGCTCGAGTTCACTGCAGGAATATCCTATGCTCCTTCCTGCTCATCCTACTCACCATCCCAGGCTAGATCCAGAGTCTCTCCTGTCCACATCACTCCAGCCGACTGAGATTGTTACCATTTTAAATTCATAAATCTCATTGTCTATACCTCTTACTTGCAAATAATTACATATTTTCTTGCCAAATCACTTGTAGTGTTATCATTTCTGTAATTCAATCCTTATGCTGTTACTTAAATTTGATGTGTTTATGCTTTGTTCCTCCAAATAGGTTGCAAGTTCCTTTATGAGCAAGGGTCAGAGCCCATGCTTCATTGTATAACAACGACACTTTACATTTCTCTGGCATTTAGAGCTTATAAATCCCTTCTTTATATATTACCTTATTTGAGCCTCACAATAATTCTGTCAGTTTGGAAGAGCTGATATTATTAGTAACCTAATTTCTCAAATGGGGAAGCCGGGAGTAAGAAATATTACATGATTTGTCTAAAGTTACACTGTACCATGTTTTCCACAGAGCCGGGGACACTGGAGGTGCTCAAAAAGTATCACAGATTTATCTGTTCATTAAATCCCAGCCCAATTCCACAGCCAGCCTGGTAATTTAAGCAATAGGATTTGTATTTGGGGGAGATAATTGGTTGTAAAGACATCCTGAACTCATTGGCTTAACATGCGACCTTCTTCTTCACCCTGTTTGAAATGCATTTGGTAAATCAGGACAGCGTGGACAATAAATCAGATTTGTCACATCAATGTCTCCCTCCTAAGTTCCTCCAAAGTAAGTTTTAGAGACTCCCTTTGCTGCTTCACCTCTCCCTTTCACGCTGCCTATAAAGACACAGGTGGGGGTAATGGAACTGTGGGTTTTAAAATTCTTCCTTCCAGATGTCATCTATTTAGTTCTTGCAATATTAGTTGGCAGCCATATTCGATTTTAGGAAGTGTGAGGATTACTTGAAACCATATGACAGAACTGTTTTACTTATGGGACCAAATGTTGAAAAAGGCTTGGGTTGTAAAAGTGGTGCAACAAAAATGTAATTCGTAAAGAGGGATTTTATACCTTTTATATTTCCAGGAGTCTGTCAACCTGGAAGGACAATAGTGCAGAGTACTTGCGAACATACTCAGCCCGTGTAGGGCCTTTTTCTCTCCAAGACTTCGGAGCACAAAGCAAATCAAAAGGCTGAGTACATTAGCTGCTCCTTCCTGCTTCCGTCTCCTCTCTCTGCCTGCCCTACCCCTTGGCTCCTATTCTGTCCTCGGTGTATTTAGACTAAAGTAAAGTTTTCAATTTGTCTGAATTACCTGAAAAGTTGTAAGGATAAATGAGGTGTGAAAGCACTTTGAAAGTAGAGAATTGCTTTGATGAATCCAAACCCAATCTAAACAGAATCCTCTGTACTCTGTAATCCAAGAAGAAAGAAGAAGATGACAGTGATTAAAATGAAATTGGGAACGAAGTAGAATAGAATTGGACTTCTAGGGTGTGTCCCTGGGTCAAAGGCAGCTGTGGTGCAGAAAGAAATGCAACAGAGTGGGAAGATTTGAAACACAACTGTCACTTACCAGTGGTGTAACCAGGGGTGATTCATTAGACCTCTTTGAGTGCGCTTCCTTATCGGTAAATTGACGATAATAATGCTCGTCTCATGGGGTGGCTGTGAAGAGCAAGCGAGATAAACCACAGGGAAAAGCTTTGTACATTGAAAGGTGCTATACACACGTGAGGGACTGCAGTTATTATTTAGAACAGTATCTTGTGCCTCTGACATGTGCACTTATGGAAGAATATTGTGGTGTCTAATGTTCCAATGGATGATTGAGGCACCAAAATGTCTATGATAATTGAGCAAAGACTCAGTCAGGACCATCATTTACTGATTTAGAAAGTGAATTAATGCCCGTGAGAAAACATGCCTACCGCCTCCAAAGACACCCCTTGCTCTTAGCGGAAAGATCTCTTCTTGACCCGGCTTCCTTCCTGCCTCTGGGCTTTGGTCTGTCTTGTTCTTCAGCCTGGCTAGGGTGGGGGTAGGGCGGTCTCCTCTTCCTTTCTACTGTAATCCTGTCAGTTCTGCAAGGCTCGCTTTTCTCTTGTCTTCCATGAAGACTTTTCGTGAGCTCTGCAGGTGAAATTACTTCTCCTTCCGCAGTTATCCCACAGAACCTCATTCCTTTGTTAGTTTGACACTCACATCTGTATTTCAGAGTTAAATGCTATAGATCTCATCTTCTGTTAGGATTGTGACAACGCAGGGGACACGATCTTATTTAACTTGGTATCCCCACTGCTTGGCACGGGGTCTGCCTGACACCTGTTTGTGCTCCCAAAATGGAATTCCTGCAAGGTGTCTGGGGGCTGGGCTGGACGACAGCAGCTGACAGAGCCCTGTGGTAGGTCTTTGGAAAACAGTTGTTGGCTTATTGCTTGATGTTCTGCAAAGAGATTCAGAAACGGATTCCTAATTAATCTTGCTCGTCACAACATTAAATCCAGCAAAACATTCCCTTTCTCCGAGTGTTCTGTTTATTCAAGGTCCCACAATACACAGCGTCTTTCATTTTAATTTTTTATTTCTATGGGTATTTTTTTCTGATATTAAAAGTAGCAGATGCAGAATCTGGAAAATTTGGAGACTACAAAAAGTTTAAAGAAAATAATAATAATACAGTATTGAGATACTTTGTTCTATTTTTATTGGGAATGTAATTTTTGTTATTAAAATTTAACATATTAATATAACTTAATGATATTTTTCACTTAATAGAACATCAAAGCATTTCCCATGTCATTAAAAATTCTGACAAAATATATTTTTAGTGACTACATACTGCTCCCTCATACAGATAGACAATCATTTACTAAGCCATTACCTTATACTGGTCATTTAGATTGGATCTAATTTTCCTTTATTATAAATGATCTGTACATTAAGATCTTTACTGAAAAAAACCTTGTGGCTGAGTAGAACTCCATGGTATACATATACCACATTTTATTAATCCACTCATGTATTGATGGGCACTTCGGTTGTTTCCAAATCTTTGCAATTGTGCATTGTGCTGCTATAAACATTCTAGTGCAGGTGTCTTTTTTATATAATGTCTTTTTTTCCTTTGGGTAGATGCCCAGTAATGAGATTGCTGTATCAAACAGTAGTTCTACTTGTAGCTCTTTGAGGTATCTCTATATTACTTTCCATGGAGGTTGTACTAGTTTGTAGTCCCACCAGCAGTGTATGAGTGTTCCTGTCTCTCCGCATCCACACCAACATTTATTGTTTTGGGACTTTTTGATAAATGCCATTCTCACTAGAGTTAAGTGATATTTCACTGTCGTTTTGATTTGCATTTCCCTGATGATTAGAGATGTTGAACATTTTTTCACATGTTTCTTGGCCAGTAGTCTGTCTTCTTTTAAAAAGTTTCTGTTCATGTCCTTTGGCCACTTTTTAATGGGGTTGTTTGATTTTTTTCTTGCTGATTTTTCTGAGTTCTATATAGATTCTAGTTATCAGCCCTTTATCAGATGTGTAGCATGCAAATATTTTCTCCCATTCTGTAGGTTGTCTGTTTGCTTTTGTGATGGTTTCCTTGGCTGTGCAGAACCTTTTTAATTTGATCAGGTTCCATTTATTTATTTTGTTGTTGCTATGATTTCCTTTGGGAAATCTTCATAAATTCTTTGCCCAGGCCAATGAAAAACAATGGTGATCTAGCACCTCTTGTATTATCCTGGATAGAGCTAGAGCTCATTCTACTAAGTGAAGTATCACAAGAATGGAAAAACAAGCACCACATGTACTCACCATCAAATTGGTATTAACTGATCAACACTTATGTACATATATAGTAGTAACATTCATTGAGTGTGAGGCAGGTGGGAGTGGGGAGGAGGGGATGGGTATATTCACACCTAAGGGGTGTAGTGCACACCATCTGGGGTGGGGGATGGACATGCTTGAAGCTCTGACTCAGGTGGGGCAAAGGCAATATATGTAACTTAAATATTTGTACCCCTATAATATGCTGAAATTAAAAAAAAATTGTGTTTTCAGATTATTCCTTAGGAGTTAGTAAAGGAAGAAGAATCACTAAGGTACAAACATTTTTAAAACTCTGAGTGCATTTTCCCAAATCTATTTCCAGAAAGATTGTACCAATTATATATATTTTCATTAATGGGTATTAGAGTGCCCATTTCATTATACTCATCCTATATTTTATAACTTAAACTGTTTTGCTGACTTTGTTTTTTAAAGAGGATGTTCTTGGATCAATCTCATTTTGATACATATTTATTTAAGGTTAATTTATTTTTAGAAGGATTTTGGGTAAAATTATAGATCTTATCTACTGAATTGATGGTCTAGTGTTACTAACATAATCCTGATGAGTATGGCATTAATTTTAAATAACATGGGTCATAAGTGGTATACAAGTGTGAGCTATTATTGTTGTTATTATTAATTCCCAAGAAACAATAAAATTTAGGCAACTGACATGTTTAAGTATACTACAGCAAATTAGAAAGGAAACAGTAGACCACGGTAATATAAGGAATTATATTAAAATTGAAGGATTAAATCAAGCATACATTAAAAATGGAAGAGGAGATCTCAGTTTATTGTGTTATAATAGTGTCAATTTTTTTCTTGAGATGAATTAGAAGCTAAGACCAAATTAAAGGTATGTCTATATACCTATAATTTGGTGCTATATATATTTGTTATTATATTTGACTTTCTTCTAAAGCTACATCGTTATTTAATTTTTTCTAGGTAGGAAGGGAACAAATGTTTTCAGAATGCATATCTTCATGGAAAAAACCCTTAAAACGGAACATTATTGAATCTGTACCACAAAACCCATCAGAAATGATCAGAAGAGCAATGTGGAATCGTAGTCTATAAGAGCTTAAAGGGAATTAGTATAGTCTGACCTTTCCTTTCATGAATGAGGAAACTACGGTCCACTGTAGTTATAATAATTTGTCTAAGGGAAGGTAGCAGGGTGGTGCCAGAAGTGGGCCCCACATATAGGTCTCCTTGTTCCTGGTGAGTGTATTTTCTATTTAATCATTCTGCCTCTCAAAAAGTAATTTTATTAGAAGATGATATTGCACCAGAATTTGTGAAATCTTTTTATCTTCTAACCCAAGACCTTTTGTTGGCATGTGTGTGAAATGGAACACCATTTCTTTTATTGTTTATGGTGACATCATGGTGGCATCATTGCAGTTGGCTAAAGAAGCACTAAAATAATATATGGGTGGAAGAATCCTCCACTGGTCCCCAAGAACTTGACAGTGTACCCCAATAGACATTTTCCACCTGTATGCTGTCATTTGAGCATCATCAGAGTGAAATCACTGTAAATCATTCAGCTTTGTTGTATCTATTACAACAACTCTCAACTCCAAATGCACCCTTTGTGAATGTTATTAGTAAGGAGAAAGATTTTGGATAAATTTTGGTATGGATTCACATTAAAATAACATCAGGCATTGCTATGCTTGTCTCTAGAAAATATATGGACTGAATGGCCAAAAGACTGGGACTTGGTTTGCTAGAACCAAGTGAGGAAGAGAATAAAAACAATGATTCCTATGATTTAGGGATGAGGGTGGAGGGTATTTAACAAAAAAGTAACCTGAAGGTTTGGGGGTTTTTTCTTTTTAGACTCAAATAATTAAATTGGTCAAGTTCACCAGCTTGTCATTCAGTTTTGATTTCCAATATCTGTGTTGAAACTCTCCTCAGTAAAGTCAAGTAGACAAAAGCAGGCATGCAACACTGGCCAGCCCCTGCCCCAGTCCCAGCTCTCAAATCCATTCCCCTGCTTTATCTGGCTATGGACATATCTCAGACCTTTCTGATCAAGGCCTGGCCTTTGTTAATTGTTCATCCAAAGAGAGAGAGAGAGAGAGAGCAAGGAGGTCACAAATCGCTAACATCTCCCTTTTGGGTAGCTTGCTTAATTTAATTCCTAGTTAAATTAGATGAGCCACCCTTACCCCATATCCATTTTTAGGCTGACCAATCAGAAGGCCATCTCCCCTAGGCTGCCTGCTTCTCCAGACACGAGAAGAATTACTCAAGTCCTAACTTTCTTTTTATTACACTTCTTAGGAGTCCTAGGTAATAAATCAACTAGGAAAGACAGATACGGAAAAGCAATATTTAAAATGAGTTATGATGTAAAAGAGAAGATTTGCTATTATGTTTTATCAAAGGCAGCCACTAACAAGCATAATGTAATTCACAATGCTTAAGCAGGGTGACTTTAATTGCAATAGTCATTAAGCTCACAGGATCATTAAATGCATTAAAGGAGGGAGCCAAAGAGCCATCATGAATGAAATAAGGCCCCCACTCACCCCACTTCACCTATTTAACTGGAACTGAACTCAGTCTAGGTCTCTGATATAGTCACAACCCTTTGACTTCCTCTCCTCCTTTCTATGCCAAACCGCTGTGACTGTGACTACTTCAGAATAGCTCAAAGGCAAGCATTTAAGAGGAAACAAAGGCAGACAGAGATACTGTCAAACTACAGTTTAAATTTACTAATGTATTAAATTTTGCCTGCTATTACATCTTGATAGCATTTTAAAGATTGAAGTCTATCTACTTGTTATCTATTTTTTGATAAGTTTGTTATCTTCAGAAGCTAATATAAAAAAGAACTACTGAGCATGCAAAGTTCAGTTTCCCAGGTAATTACAGAAATATAAATGGAAACATCAAAAAAATAGAAGGAAAATCATTTTTGTAATTGATGGAAAGTGTATAGGGAAACAGATCCTCTCCTGCATTTCTGGTGGGACTACAAAGTCATAAAGATTTTTGGAGAATGATTTGGTACCATGTATTGAAAATCTTAAAAAGCTATTCATACATGTTGAGCCAAAAATTCTGTACCTAGGAAGTTATTATTGGAAACTGTTAAGATTTAGCTATAAGGATAAATGTAAAAGGAAATCAGAAACATCTTAAATATCCCATAATAAGAGATTAGTTAAATAAAATTACATTGAGCAAATAAATGAATACTGTTTATTTATTTAAAGTGCTGTTTTAGAAGTGTACTCATTGAGAGGAAAAGACGTTAATAACATTAAGTGATAAAATGTGAATCACAAAACTTTACAAATGTCATGGACTCATTTTTGTAAAAAATATTTTTAAAGGCATCTCTACCTTCACATATAAAGGAGTAGTGATTCATGTTCTGGACTCTTCTTTTCTCTTCAACTTCAATTTTTGACATTCTTACCCTTTCACTCTACTGTTGAGACAGATTAAAATTATTTCAATTTTTGGGATGCAAACACTCTTTCTCTCTTCCTGCTGGGCCATCTAGCATATTGTTTCCATTTTTAGAACACTGTCTCTTCTATCCTCCCTTTCTCACAACCACCCCAAACTTAGCCCAGGTCTCAAGTAAAATATTTTCTACTCCAGAAGTCGTTTCTGGACTTCCCACGTTGAGTTCCAGTTGGGCTGGGTTCTCTTTAATGTGCTCCTATTCCATAGTATACTTCTTCCAGCACTGTAACTCCCTGTCTGCTAGTTTGTATCACCTGTCCATTCTGTGAGAACAGAGACTGTATCTGGAGTCTCAGAGCATCCTGTGTGGTAGCTTCTCTCCAAGATGGCCACCATCAAGTCTTTTCCTCCCTGTGTCTGCATGCCACACCCCCATGGAGATGTGGAGTCTATTCCTTCCCTTGCCCTGAATCTGAGTTGGTTTTAAAGGCTCACTTTCACCTATAGACTATGGCAGGTGTGACGCTCAAAAACTTCCAAGGCTTCCACTTGGGCTTCTTGGAACACATGTGCGGGGAAGCTAGTCATCATGAAAGGAATATAACTACTGTGAGACAAACATGCTGTGGGGAATCCAAGCTAAGCGGAGAAGCCCTGGCAATGAGACCTTATGTGGGGGGAGGGAGGGATGCAGGGAGGGAAGAAGGTAGAGAGAGAGAGAAAGAGAGAGAGAGACAAATGGTCAAGGAGCACCAAGGTTCTAGACACGTAAGTCTTGAAAGAGTTCTCCAGCCACCAACCCATCAGATGCCAAGTGGATCCAGCTATACCATCCCCAAATTCTTGACTCACAAAATCAGAAACACAATAAAATAGTTGCTTAAGTCACTTTTTTCAGGTAGTTTGCTACACAATAATAGATAACTACAGTATCAGCCCAACATATAGTGGCTCCTCAATAAATATTTATAAAAGGAACACATGATGGGAGTTTTACTTTTTTTTCCATTTCTTCCCAGTTTTCTTATTTTTTTATCATGTATTTAAACAATAAACTACAGAAATCTTTTTTTTTAATGAAAGAAAGAGATTCCAGGGAATCTAAAAACAAACAAACAAACACAAAAAAGAAACAAAACAAAACAAAAACAAAAATAAAAAAACCATGAAATGACAGATTTTGGCCAGTTGACCAGAGAACATCTCTCTGATTTAACCCAATTCTATAGAATGCCCTAAATATTTTCTGGAAGCGTGGCTTCTCCACAATGGCCTCTGTCTCACTGAAGAAATTAATAGTTATTTCGAAGCCCAATGGTCAGCACTGAGGGAGAAAGAAGCATAGTGTTGAACTTTTAATCTCTCAATTTAAACCTCAAATAAACAACCTCCACCCATATAGCTTAGCCTTCTCTGAGCTTGGCATTCCCTGTTGTTTCATGGCTTCTCTTTCCTCTTACAGAACAGTCTCAGGTTCCTAAGGGTGAGAGCATGGAAAGCCTTCATTTTTCTTCTAACAAGGTTTCCATTAGTTGGGAGGAAATACCCATTGGATCATTATGATGTCGCGGGGGCTGGGGGCGTTGTACTAACATTCTTCATGAGAATTTCCTTCCAGTCTGAAAGCAACTCTTAAGTTTTGCTTGTGAAGCCTAGGGAGTGTGATTACTGTCAGTGGTGTTTCGAACCAGTTCAAGCAACTGTGTCTAGGATGAATTAGGTGTCTTGGATGGATGGAGTGAAATGCTCTTTCATGACACGTGGTGGATTAACTGGATGATCTGTGCTAACACTTTTAGCCCAAGAAATCTCTGACATCATGGATTTCCAATTGCAGAGCTTCGTGCAATGAGGATTGTTCCAACCCTAGCATTTTAGATCACATTATTCTATAGATATGTCCATACAGTCTAGATTCTCCTTGAGATTAAAATAAAATAAATAGTGAATGAGTGAATATATGAATGAATCAAAGAATTAGATTCATAGCTTTATTTTTTATTTATTTTTTATGGTGGTAAAATATGCATCACAAACTTTACCATTTTAACCATTTTAAAGTCCACAAGTCAGTGGCATTTAGTACATTCACGATGTTGTGTAACCATCACCACTATCTATTTTTAGAACTTTTCCATCATCCCTATGACTTAATTTTTAAAAACACTCACCTACTCAACGGGTACTTTTTCTTATTTCTAGATTCTAGACGGTTGATGTGATCAAATAACTGACCTTGAGATAAGTGTCTTATTGCTAAAATCCTTCATGGATGAAATATTTCAGAAACATGTTCACCCGAGTAGTGACACTGAGACAGACTTCTCAACGCAGCAGTCACATCAGTGGTTTGAAATCCCCTGAGAAAAGTTAACATCTAAAAGCCTAACAGCTGCAATTTGTGAATCATTCAGATCATTTCAGGTCTGGAAGGATGAGTATTGCTATGTCTGTCTTGTGCCTATTCTCTTACCTTCTCCTGCTAATAAACTACAGTGATGATTATGTGGTCCAGGCTGGGCCAATCTTAGTTACTCATTCCCAGGCCATAGTGATTAGTCCAAGGACAGGCACAGGATCCAAACCAGGGTGATGAGAATTTTTCTCTTGGGATTTTTCAAATTTCAGATGAGAAAAGAGAGCCTTTATTTTCATGTCTGGTTCTGGAGCATTCAGGATATAAATCTGGAATAGCTGGCAGTCAGGTACCCCACTCTGCTAGGGAAGATGGTTTGGGGCAAGAAATCTAATATTTGGAGAGAAGCAGAGATGAGAAATGAGGAGAGAGATTCCTTAGAACATTTGATCCTTGGCTTAGTTGTCCCTAAGGCCATAGCTACAGCTGCCCTTTCAGCTTTTGGGCTGAAATCGTGTTTCTGTCCCTGGCAATCAAGAGTCCCAATCAATGCAGTATGATTTATAATTGTAGCCAAACTACATATTTTGACTAGTAATATAGAAGCAGGCCAGTGTTGCTAACCTGTGACTTTATGGTAGAAACATACAGAGACAGGAAGACAGTGTTTCCCATGTCTACCCATCCTCAAGTTCAACCACCTGTCCATCCATACTCTAGCCCCATGGATATTACTTATAAGTGAATATAAAGCAACACCTTTTAAATGCTATAATCTTTTCTGTCTTGTGAAATCCTACACATCGTTCAACACGTTCAGCATACAATTGTAGGAAACAGAAAGCATTCTATCCATTTTAAACAGCAAAGGATTTAGTACAAGGAATTAGGTACCAATGCTCCTCAACTTATGATGGGGTTATGTCCTGATAAACCTGTCATAAATTGAGGAGCGGACTGAGTATCATTTTCACACCATTGTAAAGTTGAACCATTGTAAATCGGGGACTGTATGGACTTACAAAATTGCTGGGTGTGCTGGAGAAGCAGGCTCTATGTGGGACCTCCAGGAACGAGTCTTAGAAGAATATGGCAGAACTGGTCTGCTAGGTGGTTTCCACTTCTGCCATGGTCAGGAGGGAGAGGAATCAGGAGGCTACTACTGGAAACACTGACGTCACAGCAGGAATCCGGAAGCCACTTCTGACATCTTCAGAGCTGTCTTTAATCCCCCCAAAGCTGGTGATTAGGCGATGTCAATGCTGCTGCAGGAAACCCCACAGTGTCCACAGCTGTCCTTGCCAGTGGCAGTGGCAGAATTCAGAGAAATGCCCTTCACCTCACCTCCACCCTCTCAGTCTCGTGGTCATATCTAAATTTATGCCGTGCTTAACTGGGTGAAAGAAACATGGTGTTTAGAACAGAGGTGGGGATAAGCTTGCTCTCTGTGCTGGTTAAACCTCATCTTTGCATTTGGTTTTGGGTAGTTCACTTTAAGAGGGGAAAAGGTAGATGATGTATTTGGGGAAGATGGACGTGACGATGAAGAGGCCAAAAACCATGTTACGGAAGGAGTAACTGAAGGATCTGGGAATATGTAGCCAGGAGAGAGAGAACTCAAAACCTTCTGCCAGTCTTTGTTCAGTATTTGAAAGGCTAGTTCTCTATGGTCCCTAAGGGCAGGATGAAAGCTACAGGAGTTAGATTTTAATGGAAATAAGGAATAAGCCTCTACTAATCACAGCTGTGGAACGACTGGGTTGCTGTGGAGATAATGAGTTCTTCACCTCTAGAAGTACCCAACCATTGTTTGCATGACCAGGTGACAGAGGTATCTTGGAAAATATTCTATTTTTAGATACTAGAGACTTGATTATATATTCATTATGGAATTGGTTAATTTTGGCAAAGTCGTTTGCTTTCCTCAATTTTTCTGCGTAATTGTGTTTCTGTGAATACTCAATGTAGAAAGAAATGGAGAAGGAATCTGAACACAGCATCTCTTTCAGGATACAAAATGAGATTTTGTGAATGGGGTGGCAGCTACATGGAACCTGAGGAAGGGACAGAGCGTGGTTGAAATATCACCCTTCAGGGATTAGAGAGGAATGAGAGCTAGCACTAATTCCCAAAGGAGTATTTCAGCAATATAGCCTATGGGAGATTTAGGTGGAATTGAGATTTGACTGAGGCATGTAATAGGGTTTAGTATAAATGATAATAGTCACTGATCACTGAGCACACTGTGTATATAACATATATATTTGATACTGGTACTCATAACACCCTTGTGAGAGCTCCTTGATTTACACAAGGACAATCAAGCTTAGAAAAGTTAAATGACTTGTCCACGGCAGCAGAGTTATTAAGGGGCAGAGCCAGGATTTGAACCATAGGCTGTTTGGTTCCTGGGCTCATGCAGGCACATTCCACCACACCATGTTCCATGTCCAAGTTGGGAAAGAATAAAAATCCAGCTGGAAATGGAGTCCAGGCTACTAAGACCCCGATCTACCCAGCAGGGCCAGGAGGGTAAGGCAAGGCAAATATCAGAATCATTTGAGCAGTGAACCACCCACTTTTCTTTCAATGGTCAGGGTAACACAGACCAAATCTACTTATAGCCAAGGAATCCCATTTTGAGATACCTTTACTAACTGATTTCGGCACCATTTATTTCAGTCACAGTTTTTCATCCATAAAACAGAAATAAACGTAATTGCCTCCAAAGGGTCACGTGATGATTCGTTGAGATAATGTATATAAAAGTGCTTGCCTAGAATGTAGTTGCTAAATAAAAGGGAGTTGACTCTGAATTTCTAAACTAAGGGTTGTTTTGCCTTTAAGGACGTGGTCTCTCTCAGTCTTAGACCATCTAGTCAGAAGAAAAATGGAAGAAGAGAAATTTTTGAACTCTTGGGAGAACTTTATTAAAATTTTTTTTTAATTTCTGCAATGTTATTTGAGTTTACCTGTGGCTGTATCCAAACAAGGCAGGCAGGCAGGGGACTAGGGAGTTCAGCTGGTAGTCAGTGATTCCAATTTATGTTCAGGTCAAATACTCTGTACAATCACTATTTTTATCAGAGTAGGCAGTTGCTTATGTGATATGATCTGAAAGGCACTGAAACACCTTTTGTCCTCAAATCTTTCCTCTCTCAATCAAGCATGGAATCTGAAGTTTCATTCTGAGAAATCTATCCCTGGGTTAAGGCCATGCATGATTCTTAAACGTTGTTATGCATTGGAATGAAGAACTTATTTAAAACATTGACCCAGAACTTCTGAGTCAGACTGTCTAGGATTGGGGCCTGGGCAACTGTACCTTTGACTTGATGAGTCTAATGCACAACAACATTTGAGAAACAGGAGATGAAGTCATGATATCTACAGAAGTCCCCTATTAAATTTCAAGTTTTCTCTAAGGGAGGTTGCTGTGGTTCTCAAATTACAGTCTACCTCTTCATTCTACTAAAACTGTTCTTGTCAACATCATCAGTGAGCTCTATGTTGTCAACTCTAATGCATTCTTTTTAGTCCTCACATTATGGGTCCTCTCGGCAGTATTTGATGCCGTTTACTATTCCTCATCTCAGTCTCTGAGATGAGAATCTCTCCTAGTTTTCCTCTTTACCTCCTGACTGCTTCTCCTCAGTCTCCTTGGCTGGCTTCTCCTCCTCCATTTAACTCCAAATATAGAAGTTTCTCCCGGCTTGGAGTGAGGCCCATACTTTTTCTTGCATACTCTTTTCCTAGTCTTACATATCTAATGGCCGGCAATTTTCAAATTTTTACCTCCTACCTAGCCTTTTCCTCTGAGCACCAGTTTTATGGAGCCAAGCACCTGCGTGATACGCCCTTGGACATCTCATGATGATTTTTAAACTCAACATGTTAGAAGTGATCCCTAGACCCTCCCCCACCCCCACATCCTTCTCAAATCTATGCTTCTCAGAAAATGGTACCACCATCCACCTGGTGACTCAAACTAGAACCCAGCAGTCATGCTCAATTCCTACTTCTCCCTCATCACCCACATCCAATTTATCAGAAGTCATGTTAATGTCCTCCCCACAACCGCCAACCGGCAAGCCACCATCCTCTTTCCCAGAATCTTTCCTGGTAACTGCTTCATTTCTTACCCCCTTTACATCATTCTCACAGAATTCAGAGCATTCTTTTAAATAACTGAAAACATAAAAGCATAAATCAGATCCTTAATACCTCGCTTTAAACTATTCAGTGGCTTCCCACTGCACTTCGAGTAAAATTGATTCCTTACCTGGGTCTGTAAGGCACCCACTAATTTCTTCTTCATCTTGGTCTGTGAGGCTTTTTACCTTCTGACTTGCAAACTTGCTCACCATGTTCCAGTCACACTGGCCTTTAAGTTCCTCAAATACTCCAAATTATTTTCCTCCTCAGGGCCTTTGCATATGCTATTCCTTCTGCCTGGAATGATCGTCACCTCCATGACTAGCTACTTCTCAATCTTCAGAGCTTAGTCTAAATTTTGCCATCTGTGATCACTCTCCCTAAGTAGGTATTACCTGTTATTTTCAATTAATTATCCATAGTGCTTTGAATTCTGTAATTATTCATTCATTCATTTTTATCTATCTCTCACTCTAGAATATAAGCTCCATGAATTTAGAGATATACCCAACTTTTAAGATAGTGTCTAGCCTCTGTTACTTGATCCATAAAAATCTGCTAAACAAAATAAAAAAAAATCATGAAGGTATTAAAAAATATAGCAGAATATTTTAACTTTCTGGACGTTTGAGAAAGTTCTTCTATACATGACATGAAACCTAAAAACCATAAAAATACAGATTGACAAATTTGACTATATTAAACATTTAACATTTCTATTGCAGAATTGAAAGCTAGAAGATGAATTGGAGAAAAAAGTTGCAAGGTATTAAGGGAATTTCTTCAAATTAATAAAAGATGAACAGAGCAATAGAAAAATGGGCAAAAGACACAACTTTTAGAATAAAAATGACAAATGGCCACTAAAAACATTAAAAGAAATATGCTCAACTTCACTCTTAAAAACACTAGCTTTTTTATCCTGTTGAATTAACAAATACCCAGGTCAGGTGTGTGTGGAAACAGTTGATTTTCATATACTAGTGTCACACACTAACAGTTAACTTTCTTACATGCCTTGTAACTTGGTGCAACACTCTCGTTGAATGATTTGGCCATATCTATTGAAATCTAAAATGTGCCTTCCCTTTGACGCAACACTGTTTTGGATCAGCAATTTTAGGAATTTATCCTAAAATAATACTTTCACAATGTGCAATATATACCAGAGTCTGTTTAGTTCGGCATTGTTTTGATACACAAAAACTGGAAACCATCTGATTACTCAATAACATAATGGTACAATGGTACATCCATACAAAGAAATACCATACAGCTCTTAAAAAGAACCACGGTGTAGATTAATACATTCTGTTTTGGAAAGACTTCTTTGATATACGGTTAAAGTGAATGGTATACATAATAAAATCCTACTTTAAAAAATAAAGAGGTACATATTGATAAATTGCATAAATATGTTCAGGTATGCATGGAAAAATAAGGGAATGACTGAAATTATTCACCATGGCTATTTGGGGAATTGGATTTTGGAAAATTTTCCCTTTTTACATGGCCCATTTATGTATTATACATTTTTATATTGTTTAGATTTTTATTTTATTCTGTTCTGCTGTTCTGTAATTATAAAAAAAAAAGAGAGAGAAAGAGAGAGAGAGAGAAAGAGAGAGAGCGCGCGAGCCAGAAAGAGGAATGTGCAGAAGACAAACGATTACTGTTCCAAGCATTTTGCCATCAGCATAGTCGGAGCTGCCCCGCTGGGCCTCCTGGAAGGTCAAGACCATTCGGCCAAGGGTTCAGGGGCTCCAGCCCTTCCCCTCCCTCTCCCCAAGAAGAAGAGACACTTCAGCATCACATGTTTTTGGAAGGATCAAATGAGATAAAGGTTGTGAGAAGGCTTTATCAACTATAAAGCTCTTTCAAATCCAGGAGATTATAATCATAATCAAAGTCCACTTCCCATCCCAGGCAGGACTGGCTGGTTACTGCAGAAAACCCTCCCAGTGTGCGCTTGGTGCCAGCAACCTGCAGTCCCCTGTATCCAAAATAGCGTCCTCCTCGCCGCCCACTCCTCCCCACCCCTCCCCACCCCCTGCTCCTCGGGGAGGGAGTCCAGCCGGCCTCCTGCCTCATCACTTCATCCCGGCCCTGACCCCGCCGCTTCCCAGCAGAGCTTGGCTGTTCCTTGAACTTTCAGTGTTGGTTCGATTTCCTCCAGTGGTACCACATGCTGCTGTGCAAACAGAGCACGTGGTCCCGCCAAACAAAGGAACATGTGTGCTGCAAACCATCCCCCTATCACGGGAGCCGCGAGCTCCGCCAGGAGAGGGCCGGGCCTGCGCACTCTGCTTTTTCCCGGGCAGTTTCAACCCTCCGCCGGGATCTCAGGAAGCGGCGGGGGTGGGGGACGGCGGGAGAGAAGGGGCCCCCGCACCTCCGCGGCTTCCATCACCCGCCTGGAAATAGCGTCTGAACGCGCACGGCCCGGCCAGGCTTCCCCCCAGCTGCTAAGATTTCATGTCACCACCGACAGGCTGCACGGGGACTCGCTGTTAAAAGATCACTCTCCCGGGATGCTGTCGGGGGAGGGGGCCCGGCCCCGTATACAGCTGTCAAAACGTCTCAGACAGGAGGCTGAGGCACATCTGCACGAGCCTGTCTCAGGCTGCGGGGCACACAGGGAGCGCCGCAAACCTATCAGTGTAATGCCGAGCGGTAATTGCATTAGGATTAGTTATCTCCTGTGCTCTGCTCATTAGCCCGGAGGATGGCTCGCATCCAGCGCGAGGGTGGCGCGGGGAGAGGACGGGCCGTGCGCCGAACAGGTCGCGCTAATGAGAGACTCGCTCTCCCGTAGTGCGCTTCCCCCAGCCCCCTCCGCACCCGGCCCCCTACTCTCCGCCCCCCTCTTCCTCTCAACCTCATTTCCTGACTTTTTTCCTGAAGGTCTTATGAAATGTGCAATTTAGGAAGATTACAATGGAAAAAAAAAAAAAAAACCCAGACCGCTTGAAGGTGGGGGAGGGATGCTGCGGAGGGCCGGGGGCGGGGTTGCGGGAGTCAGGAAGGGGAGAAGGCGGGTGGCGTCCACGGCCAGTGGCACGGGAATGCCTGGGTTCTTTCTCTGGCGGGGCTGGTTCCTGGCATGTTTTAACTTCCTTCCCTGTGTAATGCCGAAGACCAGAGTGAAACGGAGAGATGGCGATTTTCCGGGGACTCGGATCCCGAGGAGACACGCACTTTAGATGGTGTGAGCGCTCGGGGCCGCACCCACCCGGGCTGAGCTCGGTGCTCGCTGCTCAGTGCTCCCACGGCTCTCCGCTGGCTTCCATTAGAGAAGCGCCGGAGAGGGGTCATGTCTCATGCCTCGCCCGGAAACAGGGACTCAATCATTTTATTCTTCAGTGCACCTAGCGCACTATCTGGCGTACACAAGGTGCTCAAAAAATGCATGATGAATAATAATTCTAGAAAGTCAGGGGAGGGCGTCATCAACTTCAAGAGGCACCACGTACACAACTCGATTTTTCAGACAGAACTATGAGCTAGCAAGGTGACTGCAGGCAGGTAATATAACTCCTCTAAACTTGTTTTCCTCCTCTGCAAAACAAGACTAGTAATTTACCCATAGGCTTATTTACACGTGTGTAAATCACCCGAAATAGAGCTGAACACATAGTAGGTGCTCAATAGATGTTAGTTCCTCTCTACATCTTGCTTTATTCATCTCTAAAATGGGGATTAAAAAAAAAACACTTCGATGTCTCAGGAGGAGGTAATTAACGTTCTCTTAACCCATCTGAAAGGGCCAATAGAGTACAAAGTTGTTTTATAATTAAGAAATGTATCAAACCCTGTGCAGGACTAATTGCTGTGCAAATTTGATTGAGGCCTGTGAGGACAAGATTGCCTGTAATGGGTTGCAGCCTAGGGGACTATCTTCTATTCTTCGGGGAAGTTCCAATACCCAAGTCTCAGCATTGGAGATTGCATCACCAACCATTAGGCACACTACTCAATGGTTTAGAGTGAATACACCAGGGCTTTGCTTAAATAATTATTTTGAAACTGGAAGGTTTATTGAGAGTTCAGGGTTCAGATTTAGAAATGTCAGAAATAGAGTTTTATTTGTTTCCATTGCACATAATGAATTGCCCTTTAAATAATGAAGCAATGAAAATGCCAAGTACCACATACCCTAAAGGATTGCCAAATGTTGAATTAGGCCCCTGTGAGACTAAGTCTTCAAAACCACATACATCAGAGAATTGAAGCATTTATTAATAAAATTTCCACAGAATTCATTGATCCAGGGGGTGCTTGGTGAAGGACATACCGCTCACCAAGTCTTCAATCCAAACTTTTCAACTTCTAGTTTAGTATTTGGGAACAGTTGTCAATCCCTTATTATTGGGCATCTGGACCAATATTTTAGGGAGGTGGCAACTGAGAGAAGCTCCCAGAATGGCCTGTTTGGATTCTATTCATTTGAATGGAACAAAAATATTCTTCCTTTGTCAGTAAGGCCATGTATGTGTGTTCAATTTGGGGACAAGTGGGGACGAGTGGGAACCAGAGATGTGATCATCTTGTGGACTGAGGCCACTGGTTCTGCTTCTCACAGGTCAATATTAAAGATAATCTAAAGGACCGGAGTCAAATCTTTCTCTGCCATCCATAAAGCCTCAGAACACCAAAGTCATTTTTCCTTCTTATATCTCATTCTCTCTTTGTCTCTTCTTCATCCTCTCCGGGTAAGAGATTTGCCTCTTTATTCCTCAGGCTGATTCATCCCTGTTTGCCCCTGATTTCACTGCTTTCTGCCTCTTTCTGGGGTTTTGCCCCTTATGTATCATTTTTCTTCTAAGTAGATTTTATATCTTTTTGTTAGGTGGATCTTTTCTTGATTTACTTCTGCCCAATCATAGTCCAGGCTTCTTGATATTGAAAATAAATCTTCATTTGAGTTTGATCTTTTTCTAGTAACTCTTCTAGGTCTTTCTTTCCTTTTACTGCCCACCCCATCTGTCTATATCTACTGCCTCCATTGTGACATTCTCCATGTCCCTTTAATTCCCTGAAATCTGGCTTTGCCTCCTTTAGTCTTCTTAGTGCTAATGTCAGTGGCCCGTTCTGGCCCCATCTTTATCAATTTATCTTTAAGACCCCCTAGGCAAATGCCATGTGGCACTTCTCTAAGTCATTTCCACATTTCTCTGATTACTCCTCATCTGGGTCTCCCAGGCCCCTCCCTTTCTTGTCCTTCTCCCAAAATATGCACATGCCTCAATAATCAGAGCTGACATTTATTGAGTACTTACTGTGCATTTTAATCCTCCCATCAACCCTATAAACCAGGTGCATTAATTATTTCATTTTATAGAGGAAGGAGCTGAGGCTCAGATACCTGGTAGGCATCAAATCCTGGTCTGCTCTGTCTGACTCGAGTTCAAGCACTTAACCAGCTGCTGTATTGCCCAAGATTTGGTTCTCTGGTCTCAATCCATTGCTCTTCTATTATTGTGGACAGATCTCACAACGTCTTCATGTCCCACCACATCTCAAACCTCAAATGTATTGTGCTGATTAGCTGACTGTCCACCCCTCCTTCCAGCTGTCCATCCTGACTTCTGTAACAGAACCACCATTTTTTCCAGGACCAAGGCTTCACCTCCTAGAACACTCTTCTCTTTTCTTAGCTCACCTTGCTCAATCTTTCATTGTACTAGACACTAGGTCTTAAGCATATTTCTTTAGTAATGTTGCCTGAATATTTTCAAAAATTCCATTCTCACTACTGTTCCCTTAGACACTTAAATAGAACTTGTTGAAACTAATGCAGTATCCTAATATCCTCTTACCCTCTATTCTTGCTCTTGGTTCCAGCCTACTTCACCCTGTTCATCACGGCTAGAACAATGTTCTTAAAATATTTCTTTCATAGTCACATGGTTTTACTCTAGGATCTTTAATGACTTCCATTTACTTGTAATAAAAATTGATACTGCTTAGTGTGTTATTCAAGGTCCTCTATGTTTTTGTCTTCCAACTTTTCATTCTACATCACTTCAGTTTTTCTAAATAATCTCTTTGCTTTGTTTCAACAAATGAATAAATTAATTGATATCCAACCTTTTGCTAAAAAGGCCTTACTTAAGGCCCCTGTTGCAATCTCATCTGCCAGAGTCTGGGGCAATGGCATTATGGTATATTTTGCAAGTGCATGAGTTATGGACCTGGATACAAAGTCCAGCTCTGCATTGCCAGCTGGGAGAACTCGAGCTTGTTCTCTAACCATTATCTGTGTTTAATTTCTTATCTGTAAAATGAGGCGATGTCCTGAATTTAAATAAGAAAATAGATGTAAAGTTGGTGGCAAAGAGAAGGCCCTCGACACCAATATGCTTGGTGCTTTTCTGATTCTGTGCCTTTGGTTATGATACCCGCTTGTGGAATTGTCTCGTCTGTGTCTCCACTGATCAACATTCTCCCAGTTCTTTAAAGTACACTCATCCTGTTGCCTCAATGAAACCTTCCTCCTAATTACCCTCAGAAGGGATTTCCACTAAATTAGTTTTGGTGCTTAGAACAACAGGTACCATGGAAATCAGTCGTCAGTTACGTACTGTCTTGTGTCCTCCGCTTTCTTCAGACATTCATCTCCACTCACCCAACGACCCCTGGGCTGTCCAGGAGTGCATCAAGCACCAATGCTCAGTGGATAGAACAATGGAGTTGAGGGGGAGGGAGGTAGGTGCATTAAACAGGAAAAGTTGGGGGTTCCAGACATTCTCTTTCTTCCTTTCTTTCCGCCTTTCCTGGACAAAATAAGTAGTGCATTGAACTGATATCTTCAACAAGCACAATCGAAGGATGTGATCAAAACAAACTTTATTTTGTTTCCCACTGCCCATTCAAAATTTATTTAGTGTGGATAAAGTTCCCCTGTCCCTGGAAATGAGTGGGTCCCACACTTAAAAACTATTTATTACAATATAACTTACGTATATCGTATATCGTAAATGTTCAGTTTGACGAGTTCAATAATTGTATACACCTGTGAAACCACCTCTGTAAACAAGATATAAAACATTTCCATTACCCCAAAAAGTATCCTCATTCCTCTTTCCAGTTACTTCTTTCCTACCAAATGTAACTCTGTCTCCGCTGCCTGCCAGCTGCAACCGCTGTTCTGATTTCTCTCAAAACGGGTTAGTTTTGCCTGTTCTGGAACCTATAAATGGAATCAAAGAGCAGTATGTACTCGTTTGTGTCTGTCTTCCTTTGCCCCACATACTGTTTTTAAAAATCCATCCTTCTGGTTTGTGTATATTAGTAGTTTGTTCCTTTTTATTGCTAAGTAGTATGCTATTGTATAAACCACAATCTGTTTATCCATTTACCTGTTAATTGACACTTGGGTTGTTTCTGGATTTTATAAATAAGGTTGCTATAAATATATTTATGCATGTCTTTTTTTGGATACATGTTTTCATTTATTTCGGGTGAGTACCTAGGAGTAGAATTGCTGAGTCATAAAGTAGATGTATTGATATATATGATGAAGAATATTCCATTGGGAACTTGGTCCTTCAAGTGATAGAAATGTATGGCCAATATGGAATAACTTATCAAGTGTTCCCTTTGAGTTGGATTTCTGTGAGTTCTTTTCTTTTCAAAGTTTGTTGCAGCTTGAATCCTCAAGTTGCCAGCCATTTGTCGACTGTTATTCAGTATTTATAAAGAATCTCAGAAGGATCTGGGCAATTAATGAACTTTAGACTGTTTCTAACAGAGGGGTTTTTTATTTGTTTATGCAGGTTTTTTTTTTTTAAAGGTGTTGAGATGCTGCAGAGATATCACTACACTTCTTAATACCCCTACAAACCAAAGACAGACCAAAGATACCCATGTCATGGTTGGAGAAGTTGAGGCATAGGGTGGTGGTAGGGAAAGTAATAATTTCTCTATGGAATAAACCCATCTAAAATGTTTTGATATTAGTTCATCCAGACTGAGATGTTCACCTCAGAACACACGAAAAAACCACTGGCATGACAGGCCCCGTGTCCCATTATATGTACATCCACCCTGACTTTTCTGATCCACCACACATGGCACCTCAGACATCACAGAACTAACACCCCATTTCCCTTAGGGTCACCTTGGTGCTACCACTTAATAACTCCTTTATGGTATATTCCAGATGGAGAATATTTGGCTAAAAAATACCATAGACAAGATCTACAGTCTCACTGCTATGATTTCACTGGTTCTTAAAAACAAAACAGAATTTGTCTTTTCTATATTTAGATGAGAAACCTCTCAAGAAATTAGCCAAAGTGTTGGGAGAGGAGAGTTGGCGATTCACTGGTGGGCAGAAAATGGCATCCAGCCATTCCAGGAGAAGAAGGGGCTCCTGACATAAAACAATTTTCATGCTGAGAAGGTGGGGCCTAGGACCCACTGCATAAGAATTATCTCCCCTTGGAATTATTTATGATCAGAAAGATTTTTAAAACTTTGGTTAAATATACCTGAGTATAAAAAAGTGATTATCCCTCAGTGGTGGAAACACACACAATTTTCCTTATTTTTCTGCATATGTTTCTATAAATGTATTTTCCAGATTTTCTAAAATTACCATGTATTATTTTTTTAAATTAAACTTTTTAGTTTAAATTTTGCGATAATTATAGTTTCACATGCTGTTGCAAGAAATAATAGAGTGATCCCATGTATCCTTGGCAAAACCATAATGCAATATTACAACAGGTTACTGACATTGATACAGTTAAGATTCCATCATCCCATGACTCTCCCATGTTGCCCTCTTACAGCCACATGTGCCACCCTTCCAGTTCCACCATCTCCTTAACCCTGGTGACGACTAATCTGTTCTGTGTTTCTGTGTTTTATTTCAAGAATGTTGTATACGGAATTATACAGTACATAACTCTGCAGATTCATCCATGTTGTGTGTATCAATAATTTGTTCCTTTTTATTGCTGAGTAGTATTCCATGGTAACCATTCAGCTGTTGAAGGATATCTGGGCTGTTTCCAGCTTTTTACTGTTGGGACTAAAACTGCTATAAATAGTTGTGTATAAGTAGGTTTTGGTGTAAATATAAGTTTTCATTTCTCTGAGATAAATGCCCACGAGGGCAATTTCTGGGTTATATAGTAGTTGTGTGTTTAGTTTTTTGTGGTTGTTGTTTTTTTTTTTTTTTGAGATAGGGTCTCACTTTGTCACCCAGGCTGGAGTGCAGTGGTACAATCATAGCTCACATCCTTGAACTCCTGTGCTCAAGGAATCCTCCTGCCTCAGCCTCTTGAGTAGCTAGGATTACAGGCATGTGCCACCATACTGGCCTAATTAAAACATTTTTTTTTTTTTGTAGAGACCCAGGCTGGTCTTGAACTTCTGCCCACAAGTGATCCTCCCACCTCAGCCTCCCAGAGTGCTAGGATAACAGAACTGAGCCACCATACCTTGCCTCCTTCTCCTCTTCTTTTTTTTTTTTTTTTTTTTTTTGAGACAGAGTCTCACTTTGTTGCCTGGGCTAGAGTGAGTGCCGTGGCATCAGCCTAGCTCACAGCAACCTCAAACTCCTGGGCTTAAGCGATCCTACTGCCTCAGCCTCCCGAGTAGCTGGGACTACAGGCATGCGCCACCATGCCCGGCTAATTTTTTCTATATATATTTTTTAGTTGTTCAGATAATTTATTTCTATTTTTAGTAGAGACGGCGTCTCGCTCAGGCTGGTCTCGAACTCCTGACCTCAAGCGATCCACCCGCCTCGGCCTCCCAGAGTGCTAGGATTACAGGCGTGAGCCACCGTGCCCGGCCATCTCTTCTTTTTTCTTTCCTTCTTCCTCTCCTCTTCCTTCTCCTCCTCCTCCCCCTTTCTACTCTCCCTTCCTCCTCCCTTTCCTCCTCCTCCTCTTTCTTCTTTGCCTTCTTCACCTTCACCGTTCCCTTCCCCTTATCCCCCTCCTTCTCCTTCTTGCCTATAGATGTACAATTGCTCCAACACAGTTTGTTGAAAAGCCTGTCTTTCATTCATGGAATTGCTTTTAAGCCTTTATCAAAAATCAATTGGGCATATTTGTATGGGTCTATTTCTGGGGTTTCTATTCTATTCCATTGATCTATACTAATATCCCTCTGCTAATACCACACAGTCCTGATTACTGTAGATACATAAAAAGTCTTAAAATCTGTTAGACAGATTTCTCCTACTTTAGCTCCCATTTTCAAAATTGTTTTATAGCTATTTTAGTTCTTTTGCCTTTCCAAATAAATTTCAGAATAATCCTGTCTCTATTAAAAAAATCTCTCTAGGATTTTGATAGGAATTGCATTAAACCTATATATACATTTGGGGAGAAATGACATCTTTTACTGTGTTGAGTCTTCCAAATCATGAAAACAGGATGTCACTCCATTTATTTAGATTTTCTTTGAATTCTTTGATCATTGTTTTGTAGTTATCAGCATATAAGTTCTGTTTGTTTTATTAGATTTCATTTTTTTGAGTGATTGTAAGTGGTACTGTATTTTTAATTTCAGTGTCCACAGGTTGTTAGTGTATGAAAATATAAAAAATATGTTTATATATAAATATTAAAAATCAAAACAATTTTTTAATGTTTATCTTGTATTCTGAAACCTTACTGAACTCACTCATTAGTTCTAGGAGGTTTTTTGTAGATCCCTTGGTATTTTCTATAAGGACAAGATGTTATCTGCACATTGGGACAATTTCATTTCTTCCTTTCCAATTTGTATTCCTTTTACTTCCTTTTCGTGTCTTGCTCTGTCTAGAACTTCCAGTACTATGTTGAATAAGACTGAAGAGAAGATATCTTTGCCTTATTCCTGATCTTAGGAAGAAAGCATTTAGACTTTCATTGTTAAGCATAATGTTAGTCACGGGTTTGTTACAGATTCTCTTTATCAAGTTTAGGAAATTTTTCTCTATTCCTATTTTTTCTGAGACTTTTTTTTTTAAATCATGAGTAGGTATCGAATTTTATCAAATGATTTTTCTGTATTGACATGATCATATGATTTTTTCCCCCTTTAGCCAATTAATATGATGTTTTACATTGATTGATATTGAATATTGATATTTTAATATTGATATTGATATTGAATCTTGGATCTCTGGAACAAACTCCACTTGGTCATGCTGTACAATTCTTTTTATAATTGCTGAATTCTATTTGGTAAAATTTTATTAAAGATTTTTTGAGGGATGTGGACTATAGTTTTCTTTTTTTGTGCTGTCTTTGTCTGATTTTGGGAACAAAGTAATATTAGCTTCATAAAACAAATTGTCAAGTGTTGTCTCCTCTTCTGTTTGCTGAAAGAGATTGCATAGAATCCATGTTAATTCCTCTTTAAATATTTGGTAGAACCCTCCGTTGAAACTACCTGGGCCTGGAGATTCATTTTGGAGGAATTTCCTAGTTATAAATTTGATTTCTTTAATAATTATAGAGATATTCAAATTATATATTTCATATTGGATGAGTTATAGAAGTGTGTGTTTTTCAAGGAATTCATTCATTTCATCTACATTTTCAAATTTATGTTTATAGAGTAGTTCATAGTATTTTCTTATTACCTTTTTGATGTCTGCAGGGTCTGGAGAGATATCCCTATTTTATTTCTGATATTGGTAATTTGTGTCTTCTCTCTTTTCTTCTTTGTCAGTCTTGCTAAAAGTTTGCTCATTTTATTGATGTTTCAAAGAATGAGATCTTTGTTTCGTTGATTTCCTGTATTGTTTTTCAATTTCATTGATTTCTACTCTTATGTGTTCTTATTTCTTTGCTTCTATTTGCTTTGGGTTTATTTTACTCTTCTTTTTCTATGTTCTTGTGGTGAGAGCTTAGGTTATTGATTTGCAACTTTTCCTCTTTTCTAATGTATGCATTTAGTGTTGTAAATTTCCTCTCAGCATGCTCTGTGTTCCACAAATGTTTATAAGTTTTATTTTCATTTTCCTCCAGTTCAATGTATTTTAAAATTTCCCCTGAGACTTCCTCTTGGACCCATTGATTGTTTTTTAAAGTGTTGTTTAGTTTCCAAGTGTTTGGATATTTTCCTGTTTTGATTCTGTGGCGATTGCCAACACACTCAGTACGATTTCAATTCTTTTAAATTTGTTAAGGTTTGTTTTATGGTTTAGGATATAGTCAATCTTGGTATATGTTCTGTGGCACTTAAGAATCTATATTCTTCTGTTCCTGGGTGTTCTGTAAATGTCTATTGGATCCTGGTGGTCAATAATATTGAGTTCTTCTATACTCTTATTGATTTTTTGATTAGTTGTTTTATCAGTTGTTGAGAGAGAGGTGTTGAAGTCTCCAATCATAATTCTGTATTTATCTATTTCTTTTTCAGTTCTATCAGTTTTTGCTTCACATATTTTGAAGGTCTGTTGTTTGATGCATATAAATTTAGGATTGCTGTGTCTTTTTGGTGGACTGACCCCTTTAACATTATTTAAGGTAGAAGCATATAGTTGGGTCATGTTTTTAAATCTACTCTATCAATCTCTGGCTTTTAATTAGTGTATTTAGACCACTTACCTTTAAAATAATTATTGATATGTTAGGGCTTAAATCTGCCACTTTTTACTTTTTGTTTTCTGTTGTTCTCTGTTTTTTATTTCTCTGTTTTCTTTTTCTTGCACTCCTGTGGGTTACTTGAACATTATTTTAGATTTCCATTTTGATTTATCTGTGGTGTTTTTGAATGTGTCTTTTTATATGGTTTTTCTTTTTTTGGTGGTTGCTCTAGGTATTATATTATTTATATATAACATATCATGGTCTACTGATATAATTATTTTACCAGCTCAAGTGAAGTGTAGAAAACTTACCTCCCTTTATCCTTCCTTGTTTATAATATAATTGTCTTAAATATTTCATATACATACATCTAGAGCCACATCTGACAATATTATAGCTTTTCATCCACCATCAAATATAATTTACAAAACTAAGAAGAGAAGGAAAGTCTATCTTATTTCCCCATATTTTTTTATACTGTGTTCTTTCTTCATTTCTGATGTTCGAGGAGTCCCTCTTTTCTTTTCTTTTTATTTTCCTTTCTTTTTAGAGACTTTACTTTAGCCATTCAAGAAATAGTTTGAATTTTCCTTCATCTGAGCGTCCTGAGGTTCCCTTCATTCCTGCAGGATATTTTCACTGGATATAGAATTTTGGTTCTATAGTTCGTTCCTTTCAGCAAATGTTTTGCCACTTCCTTCTGGCCTCCACCGTTTCTGATGAGACCTTTGCTATTACTCAAAATATTTTTTCTCTATTGCTGTGATGTAGTTTCACTGTCATTTCTTTCAAGATTTTTTGTCTTCAGCTTTCAGAAGGTTGACTATGATGTGCCTTGTGTCTTAGTGTGCGCTTCTTTGGATTTATGTTATTTGCGTTCTTTCAGCTTCTTGAATGTGTATGTATATGTTTCTTGTTACCTTGGGAAGTTTTCAGCCATTATTCCTTTGAGTACATTTTCAACTCCACTCTATTTCTCCTCTTCTTCTGGGAGTCTAATGACACAAATTAGACTCTAAGCAGAGCTTAGTAGGAGCTCTTTCATCACCGGGAGTCAGGCTGTCGGGTGAGGGCGTCGTGCTTGTGTTATGGGAGACCAGCCACTCTGTGCTCAGATGTCCAGACAGAGCCATGCTGACCTTACATCTGGAAAGCTGCCCTGGCTCTCCAGTGGAGAGGTTGGCTTCATTACACTCTTCTGTGTCCCAGCCCCCAATCTTAGTGACAACATATTCCATGTCCCTATAAAGCTGAAGTGGTAGTGTTTGAAGGTGCATATTATAATGTACTTAGGGACCTTAGGAAGTTTGGTGAGCAAACTTATTATATTTATATACATTATTTTTATATTATGTTATATTATTTTTTATATTGTTTTATGAGTCGCTAAAGCTCTGTTCATGTTTTCTTCAATGCATTTGTTCTCTGTTCATAAGTTCTCTGGATAAGTTTTATGGTTCTGTCTTCCAGTTCACTGATATTTTTCCCTCTGTCTACTGAATTCTCCTGTTGTACCTATCTACTGAGTTTTTACTTTTTAAAAATGTATTTATTTTTTAATAATATTAAAGCTTTTTATTGTGGTAAAATACATATAACATAAAATTTACATCTTAGCTATTTTTAACTGTGCTGTTACAGCAGTATTAAGTATATTTATATTGTTGTGCAACCATCACCATCATCCATCTCCAGAACTCTTTTCATCTTCCAGAGCTAAAATTCTATACCCATTAGACAATAACTACTCACTATCCCCTCCACCAACTTCTGCAAACCACCACTGCATTTTCTGTCTTAATGAATTTGACTAACTTAGGTACTTCATATAAGTGGAATCATACAGTATTTGTCTTTTTTCTTTTGTGACTGGCTTATTTCACTTAGCATAATGTCTTCAAAGTTCACCCTTGTTGTAGTATATGTCAGATTTTCCTCCTTTTTAAGATAGAGTATTATTCTGTTGTATGTATATACCATATTCTGCTTATTCATTCATCTGTCAATGAACACTTGTGTTGCTTTCACATTTTAGCTATTATAAATAATGCTGCTATGAACATGGATGCACAAATCTCTTCAAGACCCTGTTTTCAATTATTTTTGGTATATACCCCCAGAAGTGGAATATCCATACTCTTTTCCCTAATGACGGTATCAATTTACATTCTCACCAACAGTGTAAGGGGTCCCTTTTCTCCACATGTTCATCAACACTTATTTTCTGTTTGTTTTTTTTTATAGTAGCCAATCAAATAGGTGTAAGGTGGTATCTTTTAGTGATTTTGATTTGAATTTCCCAAATGATTAGTGATGTTGAGCATCTTTTCATATGTTTATTGACCATTTTTGTATTTTTTGAGAAATGTCTATTCAAGGCCTTTGCCAGTTTTGAATTGGTTTTGTTGTTGAGTTTTAGGAATTCTCTGCATATTCTGAATATTAATTCCTTATTGGATATATGATTTCCAAATATTTTTTATTCCATTCTATGGGTTGCCTTTTTCCTATTTTAATAGTGTCTTTTGATTCATAAAAGCTTTAAATTTTTATGAATCCCAATCTGCCTACTTTTTCTTTTATTGCTTGTGTCTTTTGTGTCATATCCAAGAAACCATTGCCAAATTCAATGTTGCAAAGGTTTTGTCCTATGTTTTCTTCTAAGAGTTTAATAGTTTTAGCTCTTTATGTTTAGGCTTCTGATCCATTTTCAGTTAGTTTTTGTGTATGGTATTAGATAAGGGTCTAACTTTATCCTTTTGCATGTGGATATTCATTTGTTTCAGCACCATTTGTTGAAAAGACTGCCCTTTCCCCATTGAATGGTCTTGGCACCCTTGTTGAAAATCATTTGCCAAATATATGAGGGTTTATTTCTGGGCTCCATATTCTGTTTCATTGGTCTGTATGTCTATCTTTATGTCAGTACTACACTATTTTGATTACTGTAGCTGTAAGTTTTGAAATCAGAGTGTGTGAGTTGTTCAACTTTGTGAGAATTTCAACTTATTTTTCAAGATTGTTTTGGCTACTTAGGGTTACTTGAAATTCCATATGAATTTTGGGACGAGTTTTTCTGTTTCTGCAAATATATTGTTGAGATTTTGATAGAGATTGCGTTGAATTTGTAAACCACTTTGGATAATATTGACATCTTAAACAATTTTACATCTTCTAATCCATGCACATGGGATATCTTTTCACTTATTTATGTATTTTTAAATTTCTTTCAGCAATGTTTTGTAGTTTTCATTGTATAAGTCTTTCACCTCCTTGGTTAAGGTACTTTTAAAATGTCTTATTCTTTTTGATGCTATTATAAATGGAATTATTTTCTTAATTTCCTTTTCAGATTGTTCATGTATAGAAAATGTTCTATGTAGAAAAATGCATAGATTTTTGTGTGTTTATTTTTTATCCTGCTACTTTGCTTAATTTATTAGTTCTGACATTTTTTAGTGGAATCTTTAGTATTTTTTACATATAAGATCATATGGTTTGCAAATAAAGATAATTTTGCTTCCTTTTTTACAACTCGGATGACTTTTATTTCTTTTTCTTGCCTAATTGCTCTGGCTAGAACTTCCACTATTTTATTGAAAAGAATTGGCAAAAGTGAGCATCCTTGTCTTGTTTCTGATGTTAGAGGAAAAGCTGTTAGTCTTTTTCTATTCAGCATGATGTTTGCTGTGGATTTTTCACATATATGGCTTTTGTTATGTTGAGGTAGTTTTCTTCTATTCCTAGTTTGCTTTTTATCATGAAAGGATGTTGGATTTTGTCAAATGCTATTCTGCATTAATTGAGATGATCATGTGATATTTGTTCTGCTTGTTTTATTCCTGCATTCTGCTAATGTGTATTACACTGATCAATTTTCATATGTTGAGCCATCCTGTATTCCAGGAATATACCCCACGTGGTCATGATGTATAGTCTTTTTAATATACTGCTAAATTCAGTTTGCTAGTATTTTATTGAGAAATTTTAAGCATATCAGTCAATAGTTTTGTTTTTTTTGTAGTATCTTTGGCTCTAGTGTCAAGGCACTGCTGGCCTCATAGGATGAGTTATAAAATATTCCCTCCTTTTCAATTACTTGGAAAAGTTTGAGAAGGATTGATGTTAGTTCCTTAAATGTTTGGTAGAATTCACTAATAAAGTCATCAGGTCCAGGGCTTTTCTTTGTTGGGAGGTATGGTGTTATGATATGCATGTTGCCTTTCATTCACAGTTCCTGGTTCATAATTCCCATAGTCCTTGTTATAATGCTGGGGCACTTGAGGCCTCAGGAAACAAAATCTCTCTATGACCTTCTCCTATCCTCCTTTGACTTGCCCAAGGCAGAACTCTAGTCTGATTGTGAGGTAAGACCCTCATTCCAGAGAGGGTCTTACCCTATACCCTGGAGGAAGCAATGCTGCACAGAGAGGCCAGGAAAAATCTGAACTGACAGGGCTTTCTGGGTGTAGATCATACAGTTTTTGTCCAATCACATTTCTACACAGTTTTCAATCATGCCTATGTAATAAAGCCTCTATAAAAACCCAAGAGGACAGGTGTGGAGAGCTTCCAGATAGATGAATGCATGGAGGTTTCTGAAGGGTGGTATGTCCAGGGAGGGCATAGAAGCTCTGTGCTTCTTCCATACCTTGCCCTATTCATCTTTTCATGTTTATCCTTTGCAATATCCTTTATAATAAATTGCCAAATGTGTCCCTAAGGTCAATGAGCTGCTCTAGCAAATTAGTTGGACCAGAAGTCAGAAGTTCCAGAGGCCCAGACTTACAACTGGTGTCTGAAGAGGGAGAGCAGTTTTGGGTACTGAACCTTCCTCACCGTGTGGGATCTGATGCTATCTCCAAGTAGATAGTGTCAGAATTGAATTAGGGGACACCCAGCTGGTGTCTGCTGTTTGGTATGTGGGAAAAAATCTTTGCATTTGGTCACAGAAGTGTTCTGTTTGATTGTTGTGGTGTGAGAGTAGAGGAAAAACACAGTTTGAGAGTTTTTCTTAAAGCAGGAGGTTTTTGATTACTGATGCAATCTACTTAATAACTGTAGATTTAGTTAGTATTTCTGTTTCTTTCTAATTTAGTCTTGGTAGGTTTTGTGTTTCTAGGAATTTGTCCATTTTATCTAGGTTATCCAATTTACTAATTTGCAATCGTTTATAGTAGTGCTCTCTTATAATCTTTTTTATTTTTGTAGTATTGGTAGTAATGTCCTCATTTTAATTTCTGATTTCAGTAATTTGAGTCTTTTTAAAATTAAGTCAACATAACTAAAATCATGTCAATTTTGTTAATCTTAAGGAAACAGCTTTTGGTTTTGTTGACTTTATTGTTTTTATTTTATTTACTTCTCTATTCTTTATTATTTTCTTCCTTCTGCTAACTTTGAGTTTAATTTGCTCTTCTTTTTCTGGTTCTTTAAGTTGTAAAGTTAGGTTGTTGATTTTAGATATTTCTTCTTTTTAAATATAAGTGCTAATAGCTATGAAATTTCCCCTTAAAACTGCTTTCACTGTGTCCCTAAGCTTTGGTATATTGTGTTGTGTTTTCATTTTCCCTTTTCCTAAGATACTTTCTAATTTTCCTTGTAATTTCTTCTTCAAGCCATTGGTTGTTTAAAAGTGTATTGTTTAATTTCCACGAATTTGTGAATTTTCTAGTTTTCCTTCTATTATTGATTTCTAACTTCATCCTGTTGTGGTTGGAGAGGATAGTTTGCAAGATATCTATTTTTTAAAATCTATTGACCCTTATTTTTTGGCCTAACATATGGTCTATGCTGGAGAATGTCCCATGTGCACTTGAAAAGAATGATTATGTTGTTGCTGCTGGGTAGGGTGTTCCATGTATGTCTATTAGATTTGGTTGGTTTATTATATTGTTCAAGTGCTCTGTTTCCTTACTTATCTTCTCTCTAGTTGTTCTAAACATTATAGAGAGAGGGATATTAAAGTCTCCAACTTTATTGTTGTAGAACTGTCTATTATTCCCTTCAGTTTTTCAGTTTGTCAATTTTTGCTTCATATATTTCAATGGTCTCTTAACACGTGTAAAAGTTTATAATTGTTATATCTTCTTGATGTATTGCATCTTTTATTAATGTATAATATTCTTGTTTGTCTCATAACATTTTCTGATTTAAAGTCTATTTTTTTCTGATATTAATAGCCACTCTTATTTTCTTTAGGTTATTATTTGCATAGAATGTCTTCTTCCATTCTTTCACTTTCAACCTGTTTGTATCTCTGGATTTAAAGCTAGTTTCTAGTAGGCAGCATAAAGTTGGATCACTTTTTAAGTCCATTCTGCCAGTCTCTGTTTTTTGATTGTAGATGTTAATACAATTACATTTATTAAATTTTTATTTTAATTATTTTATTTTCAGTTCTATAATTTCCATTTAGATCTTCTATATATCTTTTGTTTCATTGCTGTGGCTTTAAAAAAATTATTTTAAGAGTGTTTGTGATTGTTGAAACATTTTTGTCGTGTCTCCTTTAAAAATTTCTATCATATAATTCTAACATCTCTATCATTTGATGTTGGTGTTGACACCTTTTTCTAAATATTACAGGTGTACAAATGTTCTTGGCTATATGAATTGCTTTTGGAATGCTTGAATCACAGTTATAAGTGTGCCTATCACCCAGATAGTGTTTACTGTATCCATTAGGTAGGTTTTTGCCCATCCCTTCCTCCGCCATCCTCCCTGCTTGCTTTCTGCTGAGTTTTACTCCCCTCTGTGCACACGTGTGCTCCTTGGTTAGTCCCAGTTTAATAGCGAGTACATGTGATGTTTGTTTTTCCATTCTTGAGATACTTCACTTAGGGCAATGGCCTCCAGTTCCATCCAAGTTGCTGCAAAAGGCCTTAATTCATCCTTTGTCATGGCTGAGTAGTATTTGATGGTATCCATATACCACATTTTGTTAATCCACTCATGAAATAATGGGCAGTAGAGTTGATTCCACATTTTTGCAATTGTGAGTTGTGCTGCAATAACCATTCAAGTGCAGGTGTCTTTTTGATAAAATGACGACTTTTTCTTTGGGTAAAGACCCAATAGAGGGATTGTTGGATCAAATGGTAGGTCTACTTTTAGTTCTTTGAAGAATCTCCTATTTTCCATAGAGAATGTACTAGTTTGCAGTCCCACCAACAGTGTATAAGCATTCCTTTTTCTCTGCATCCATGCCAGTAACTATTGTTTTTGGACTTTTTAAATAAAAGCCATTCTAACTGGGATGAGGTGATAGCTCATTGTGGGTTTAATTTGCATTTCCCTGGTGATTAGTGACATTAAGCATTCTTTCATATGTTTATTGGCCATTTGTCTATCTTCTTTCAAAATGTTTCTGTTCATGTCTTTTGCCCACTTTTTAATGGGGTCGTTTGATTTTATCTTGCTGATTTGCTTGAGTTCTTTGTAGATTCTGCTTATAAGCCGTTTATTCTATGTATAGATTGTGAATATTTTCTCTCATTCTGTATGTTGTCTATTTGCACTATTGATTATTTCCTTAACTGTGCAAAAGCTTTTTAGTTTAATCAAGTCCCATTTATTTATTTTTATTGTTGCTTTGATTGCCACAGGGATCTTCTTCATAAATTCTTTGCCCAGGCTAATATCTAGGAGAGTTTTTCAACATTTTCTTCTAGAGTTCTTATGGTTTCATGTCTTATATGTCAGTCTTTTATCTATCTTGAATTAATTTTTGTAAGTGGTAAGAGATATGGATCCTGTTTCATTCTTCTACATGTGGCTATCCAATTTTACCAGCACCATTTATTGAGTATGGCTTCCTTTCCCCAGTGTATATTGTTGTCTGCTTTGTCAAAGATCAGTTGGCTGTATGTGGATGATTTTATATACAGGTTTTCTGTTCTGTTCCATTGGTCTATGTCTCCATTTTTGTGCCAATATCATGCTATTTTTGTTACTATAGCCTTGTAGTATAACTTGAAGCCTGGTTATGTGATGCCTCCAGATTTGATCTTTTTGTTTAAGATTGCTTTGGCTATTCAGGCTCTTTCTGTTTTCAAACAAAGCATAGAATTATTTTTTCTAGATCTGTGAAATATGACATTGGTACTTTGATGGGGATGGCATTGAATTTGTAAATCACTTTGGGAAGTATGGACATTTTAACAATGTTGATTCTACCAATATCTGAGCATGATGTGTTTTTCTATTTGTTTGTGTCATCTGTGATTTTTTTCCCTCAGTGTTTCGTAGTTTTCTTTGTAGAGATCTTTCACCTCCTTAGTTAAGTATATTCCTAGGTATTTTATTTTCTTTGCAACCATTGTGAATCATATTGAGTCTCTGATTTGACTCTCAGCTTGACTGTTATTGGTATATAGGAATGCTATTGATTTATGTACATTGATTTTGAAATCTGAGATTTTGCTGAATTTATTTGTCAATTCCAAGAGTCTCTTGGTGGAGTCTTTGGGGTTTTCTAGATATAAGATCATATCATCAGCAAATAGTTTGACGTCCTCTTTCCTGATTTGGATACCCTTTATTTCTTTCTCTTGCCTGATTGCTCTGCTTAGGACTTCCAGCACTATGTTGCATAGAGGTAGTGCCAGTGGGCACCTTTGTCTTGTTCCAGTTGTTAGTGGGAATGCTTTCAACTTTTCCTCCATTCACTGTGATGTCAGCTGTGGTTTGTCATGTATGACTTTCAAAATTTTGAGATATGTTCCTTCTATGTCTAGTGTGTTGTGGGTTTTTATCATGAAAGGGTGCTGAATTATGTCAAATGCTTTTTATGCATCTATTGAGATGATCATATGGTCTTTGTTTTTATTTCTGTTTATGTGGTGAATCACATTTATTGATTTACATTTGTTGAACCATCCTTGCATCCCTGGAGTAAAGCCCACTTGGTCATGGTGGATTATTTTTTTGATGTGCTGTTGAATTTGGTTTGCTAGTATTTTACTAAGGATTTTTGCATCTATGTTCATAAGGGATATTTATGTGTAGTTTTGTTTTTTTGTTGTTGTGTCCTTTCTTGGCTTTGGTATCAGGGTGATACTGTCTTCATAGAATGAGTTGGGAGGATTTCCTCCTTCTTGATGTTATGGAATAATATCTGCAGAATGATACCAGCTCTTCTTTGTAGGTCTGGTAAAATTCAGCTGTGAATCCATTTGGGCCAGGGCTTTTTTTTGTTCGAAGACTTCTTTATTACTGTTTCAGTCTTGATATTGGTCTGTTCAGGAGTTCTATTACTTCTTGATTGTGTCATGGGAGATTGTGTGTTTCCAGGAATTTGTCCATTTCCTCTATGTTTTTGAGTTTATGTGCATGGAGATTTTCATAGTAGTCAAGATGATATTTTTTATTTCTGTGGTATCAGTTGTAATATTTCCTTTTTCATTTCTGATTGAGCTTATTTGTGTCATTTCTCTTCTAATCCTGGTTAATCTAGCAAGAAGTCTATCAATTTTCTTTACCTTTTCAAAGAACCAACTTTTTGCTTCATTGATCCTTTGTATTGCTTTTTTTGTTTTCCATTTCATTTAGTTGTTCTCTGACCTTAATTATTTCTTTTCTTCTGCTGGCTTTGGGTGTGGTTTGCTCTTTCTTTTCTAGTTCCCTGAGATGTGTCATTAGATTGTTATTTTGTTATCTTTATGTTTTTTGATGTAGACATTTAAGGCTATGAATTTTCCCTGCTTTTGCTAAATCCCATAGATTTTGATAGCTTGTGTCCCCTTTGTTGTTCAGTCCAAGGAATCCTTTGAGTTCCATCTTAATTTCATTGTTGACCCAATAATTGTTCAGCAGCAGGTTGTTTAATTTCCATGACTTTGTGTAGAATTGAGTGTTTCTCTTGGAGTTGATCTCTAGCTTTATTCTACTGTGGTCTGAGAAGATACATGGTATGATTTCTATTCTTTTTTTTAAATTGTTGAGACATGTCTTGTAGCCTAAGATATGATCAATTATGGAGAATATTCCATGTGCTGATGAGAAGAATGTATATTCAGTAGTTTTGGGGTATAATGTTCTGTAAATGTCTGTTAGGCCCATGTGTTTTAGAGTCCTGTGTAAGTCCAGTGTTTCTTTATTTATTTTCTGCTTGCATGATCTGTCCAGTTAAGTCAGTGGGGTGTTGAATTCCCCAGTGATTATGATGCTGTTTTTTATCTCTTTGCTTAGATCTAGAAGGGTTTGCTTTATGAATCTGGTGCTCCTGTGTTAGATGAATAAATATTTAGGATTGTTATATCTTCTTGTTGAATTGCTCCCTTTACCATTCATTATATAATGATCATATTTGTCTTTTTTTACTATGATTGATTTAAAGTCAATTTTACCTGAAATGAGAATGGCTACACCTGCTTTCTTTCAGTTTCTATTGCATGGAATATTTTTTTCCATCCCTTCACCTTGAGTCTGTATGAGTGCTTGTGGGTTAGATGTGTTTTCTGGGGATAGTAAATACTTGGCTTGTACTTTTTCATCCATTCAACCAGCCTATGTCTTTTGAGTGAGGCATTCAGACCATTGATGTTGATTAGTAGAATTGATGTGTGGGATGCTGTTCTGTTCATCATGTTGGGTAGTACCTTATTGCTTTGTTTTACTTCTTGTGCTATTGTTTTATATGAGCTCTGAGCTTTAGCTTTCGGGTGGTTTTACACTGGTGAGTGACTATTGTTCTGATCCACATATAATGCGGTTCTGAGTATTTCCTGCAGTGCAGGTCTGGTCTTGACTAATTCTCTCAATGTTTGCCTGTCTGGAAAAATCTTTATTTCTCCTGCATATATGAAACTTATTTTTGCAGGATATAAAATTCTAGCCTTGTTCTATTTAACAAGACTGAAGATAGGGCCCTGATCCCTTCTGGCTTGTAAGGTTTCATTTGAGAAGTCTACAGTTAGCCTAATGGATTTTCCTTTGTAAGTTACTTGATGTTTTTGCTTCACAGGTCACAGGAGTTCCTCCTTCATGTTGTCTTTGGCCAGTCCAATGACTATGTGTCTTGGTGGTTGCTTCTTTGCAATGAATCTCCTAAGTGTTCATTGAGGTTCTTGTATCTGGATGTCTAAATCTCTAGCACGACAAGGGAAGTTTTCCTCCATTATTCCCTCAAATAGGTTTTTCAGCCTTTGTGCATTCTCTTCTTCACCCTCAGGGATGCCTATGATTATTATATTTGGCTGCTTTACATAATTCAATATTTCTTATACACTTTGTTCATTCCTCTTGATTCTCTGTTCTTTATTTTTGACTGAGTTAATTCAAAAGAGTTGTCTTCAAGCTCTGAGATTCTTTCTTCTGCTTAATATACTCTATTCTTAAAACTTTCAGCTCTGATATTCTTTCTTCTGCCTGGTCTAGTCTATTCTTAAAACTTTCTACTGTGTTTTCTATTTCCTAAAATGAATTTTTTATTTCCAGAAGTTCTATTTAGTTTTTTTATATATGTTGATCTCTTTAGTGGATTTTTTATTCAATTCTTGAATTGTTTATCTGGTTTCTTTGAGTCGGTTTTCTATTTTCTCATGGATTTCATTGAGCTTCCTTACAATCTGTATTTGGAATACTTTATCTATTTGTTATTTCAATACTTTCATTTTGGTTGGTGTCCATTGCTGGAGAGCTGGTGTTTCCTTTTGGGGGTGTCCTTTTGCTCTGATTTTTCACACTTCTAGAGTTCTTTCATTGATTCCTTTTCATCTGGAGCAGCTGTCACTTCTTAGTTTTGGATTTTCTTTTGTTCAGGCGGGGCTTTTTCCCATTCCTCACTCATAAGGGTTTGTTTGTAGCATATGTTGGGTAAGAACCTTTGGCTTTGCTTGTGGGTACTTTGATGGTGATCTAGGTTTTGAATGGATGCCTTGGTTATAGACATGCTTAGTGTGGTGGTTTTCTCAGTTGCTAGTTGTTTGCAGGCTATAGCAGTGGTGAGCTATGTGTGGGCATATTCCTTGTCTCTCTTTGATGAGGGAGCATGGAGATCTTTGAAATCCTTTCTCTTTCCCTAGCCCTGTGGTCTTCTTAACAGTGTGTATTGTGTTGACACCCAGTTTGATCTCAGAGACAGTAGGTGGTGCTTATGGGTGAGAATCAACCACACCCTGTACAATTGAGTCAGTAAATGCTGTAAAGGGTGTGCGAGTGGACCTCTCTCTTAGTAGGTGGCACTTGCTGAAAGGAACAAACTTCAGTGTTGTTTTGGGGACCGATGACTGGCTCTAGCCTCTCAGGAGAAGCACTTGCATGCCCAGGTGGAATTTCCAGGTGAGTCCTTATTCTCCATGACAGCAGAGACGAGTCAGGGAGTAAGGCTGGGTGGTGCTGGGTGGTGCTGGGTTGGGTAAGCATGCCCTCAGGCTCCACAAAAGCTGCTAAGGTTGGGTTTCAGCAGGGGTCAAAGGCCCACACCCAGGTTTCTGGAGAAAATTGTCAGGGAGGGGCTAAAGTGGCTCCAGCCAGCAGAAAGTCTGCTTTTAGGGCAGGGTTGTCTGAAATTCATAATCAGACTGTCAGCAGCAGTTTTTGCTCTTCTCCCTGCTCCCCTTCTCTGTGATCTTCCTGTGGTATCTGCCAGTAGGCAGGAGCTCAAACTAGCTAAGCTCCCACACAATGGCACTGTGGGCTGGGAGCTTCCTGTTCAAGATTCTGTCCTGGGCTGAGAGGCCAGCCTTCCTATGGGGGGAGTTGTGCTCCATGAGTGTACTGTGGCTGGGACTCACCATGCACTCTCCTCTCAGTTCTGCCCATGTGGGCTCCTTTGCCTCCCGAGGTTAGTTCACAAATCTCCCCTCTGTGCCCCTGAGCAACACAATCGAGTCCTGGTGGTATGGGATCTAGTCTGCAGGCCTGTCCTGGGGTCCCTGAGGTCCCTGAAGATCAATCCCTGGTCATGCCAGGGAGAAGCATCCTGGTCCCAAGTTGCCTATGGGGTGCTGAAGCATGTTTGATGTCCCTCCACTTTGGGGTGTACCTTACTCTGATGGAGCAGCCAGGCAAGCAGCACTGGAGAGGGCCAGTGAGCAGTGAGCTCACAGTCCAATCACCTTTTAGTCTGCTGCAGGTCTTTAAGCGGAAAAGTTTGAGCTCTACTCTCTGTGGAAGCCTCACTGTGGTGGCTCAATTGTCTCCCACCTCCCCACCCCCCGCCTCTCTCGCAGCCACAGACAGGGGAGGGGCAGGGAGGATAAGAGTCTGGATGGAGGAAAGCTAGCACTCTGGTCATCTCTGTCCCTCTCTCTGCAAGGCAGCCAGCCTGGAATGTCCAGGCTCTGGGGTCATGCAGATCCATTGTGACACACCAACCCACTGTGGCTCCCATAGTCCGGGCCAGAGTTGGGAAATGTTGGTGTGGGAATACGCAAGACAAAAACTGAGGGTCTGAAGCCCCCTGGGAGGACAAAGGTGCACGATGGGTGGAGGAGAAATATGGTGCCTGCGGTCTTGGCTGGGGTGTGTGGTATGGGAAGCACCCCGGGGGGCTGGCAGCCTGGTGCTTTGTCTTCAAGAAGTACCCAGTTCACTGGCGGCAGCAGCTTTTGGGCTCCTGAGGGTACAAAGTCTCTCCAGCATTTTGGGGGCCTGCTGACTGCCAGAGATATGAGGGAAGGAAAAACAAACACTTCCACCTACCCTTTTCATTGGACTCCAAGCCTCTCGGGGGTTGATCTCTGCCAATATCTTGCTCCTTCTTGTACTGTTCTGCAACTTCTTCCCTTGGAATCTCTTGTAGGTTCCAGCACTTTTACCTTGGAATTACATCCGATCTGTTTGTTTGTTTTTTCCTTTTCCATCTAAAACTTTTCCTTCTCTCTGAGACGATCTGGCAGCTGGTGTCTCTGGTCAGCCATCTTGTCTCTGGTGTTGACAACTTTTGATGATCTTTTTCTTTATGTAGTTTGAGATCTTTTTGGTTCTTGTTTCGAAGAGAAATTGTCAACTGAAACCTAGACATTTTTGTACTATGATACGCTGATATTATTTAGACATTCTGTTTTAGTTGGCCTCATCTGATACCTGTCCAAACGAGAAGAGAGGACCCTCTCTTGGTACTGCCAGGTGCAGGTAGATACCCGGGTTCTTCATCGATACCAAATGTGGGAAGCTTCTCATTACTTCTGGGTGAGAATGGAGTTCTGGCTCCCCGGTTGGCCTCTTGGCTGGGAGGGTAGGCGTGATTGCCTTGTTATTACTTCCCATTGGGCCACACTGACAGCATGGGGGAGAGATGTACTCATTTTAGTTGGGCAGTGGGGAAAGTTCTGAATCTCCACTAGTCCTCCTATGACACCACCTTGCGGGGAGAGGGAGAGATGCCCGGATACTGCTGGGTGGGAGTGAAAGTCCAGGCTCCCCATGTGGCCTCAACTGACACTGTGGGGAGAGAGGTTGTTACTGCCTGGTATGAATGATGTTTCTCACTCCTTGCTTGGCCTTTTCTGACACTGACTGACAAGAGTGTTGAGATGCCTCGTTACAGCCTGGTGAAGATAGAAATATAGGTTCCCCACTGTTTTTTGCTGGCGTAGGTGGGTTGGGGACACAGTGGTTTCTGTGCTTTCTGGTGGGGGTAGAGTGGTTGTTATCTAAAAGTTTTCTATCTTGCTAGGCTACTCCTGTCCCGGTCCTTTGGCTAAAGAGAGTTGGCGTTTCTTGAGGCTATTTTTAATCTTTGCCTGTTAGTTGCTGGCTTCTTCAGCTTTAAGTCTGGGATGTATGAAGTGAAAAGGAAACCCAAGGAACTCAACATCATGTTATTCTTCGGGCCCAGAGGTCCCCACTTGGTCTGCCATTTTCCCTCCATCTATGTTTGTTTTATATATGATATCCAGGGCCTTTAGTTGTACTTAGTGGGAAGAATAGGGAAAGTTATGCCTCCTCCATCCTCCTGGGAGCAGAAGTATATCTACATGTTACATTTACAGTAAGAAAATATACATATTTTAAGAATACAAAACCAAGTAAGACTTAAATTACAGCTAGAGGTATATGAGTAAATTGAGAGGTGCTTTTCTGATTTAATCCAGAGACAATAAATTTGGTGACCATGGTAGTGGGTTATAATGAAAAATAATAGCCACTGTTTAATGAGTCCATGCCACGTGGTTTGCATATGTTCTCCATTTGTATTAATCCTCACAGCAAACCTGTGAAGCCACTTTTATTCCCATTTTACAGTGAAAACTGAGATGAGATAATTTAAAAAAAATTTTCCAATGTTACACCCCCAATGAGTGAGACAGCAGGGATTCAAACCCTAGCCTATTTTAACCCCAAACCTGTGGGTTAATCCCCGTGTTCCACTGCCTCTGTGGGCTTCCTTTTAGAAGAGGGAAAACTGGAAGTATTTAGGTGATGGCCTGTGCAGGACAGGAAATGTATAAGGTGACTGAGCAGCCTCCATTGTATCTGGTTCCGCAGAAAGCACTTGGGGTCTCCTTGAAGTAAACCGTTTTTGCCTACACTACCCATGGCATTTCTACAGAATTTATATTTTATATTACTTCCTTAACACAACAGTGAGGTGTAGGTGGAAGCCAGACCCACTGTGGAACAGATGGGGGATCTGCAGCCCAGAGAGGTCGAGTGACTAGTCTGAGAGCATATGGCATCTGGTGCTGGGACAGACCTGGGCGGCAGGAGCCAGTGTGCTTTCCACCGGCTCCCGGCGCTGCTCCCCGCTCGGGCTCCGCACTGTCACTTTGTTCTTACCAAGTAGAGGTCTGGCTTAGGCAGGGCCTGCTGCAGCTCAATCAGGGCCTTTCCTCCAGCAGCCTCCTGGCCTGCTGTACTTTGCAGACTGTATCTGATGGAAACCTTATGTGGAGCAAAAAAACAAACCTGAAAACCAGGCCGATCTCAATATCTCCATCCTCTGGATAAACATCTCCAGGACAGACGCACAGGGAGGCCAGACTTGCTTTGCCAAGTTTTTAACCTAAAGTTTGGAAGCGGCTTGTATTTTCCATAGAGCAGTAAACTATTTTCATTCCTTTTACAGTGAATGACTCCTTATGGGGTGATAATTTACTTTTAACCTCTTTCAGGAACTGATGATTTTGCCTTCTTGCCTGAAAGGAGCCGTGGATTAAAAGAAAAGGTCTACTTCTCGAAGTTTTCTTCTCTCCCATCTTTTCTTTTTTTCCCTTTTGAAAGGCTGCTATGTTTGTTTCGGGGCTTTGGGAGTCTTTGGAGCCTTGCCTCTTTATTTGGAGAGAACTTGGCTCTTTCATGGTGCCCCCATTCCTCTGCCGAATCTAATCTGACTGTTCTATTTATAATTCTTGAACAAGATGAATCTAGTCTTTGTGTTTCTTTCTGAGCAACAGCGTCCCCTCCCTAGGACCTAAGCCAGTTAACCTCTGCAAGAATCTTTTTAATTTCTCTGCAAATTGCCAGAAAGCAGGCAGCTGAAACCCTATCAGGTCCTGGATCATATCAGACCTGGTTTCAACTGGCACCCTCCTCCAGCCCCCAATCTCCTGGGAGCTGATTTAGGAACAAGGCTGTGCCGAGAAATTCCCAGCAGCACTTTGGCGACGCCAGCGCAGTCTGGGAAGTCTGACAGGGAGGGGCCCGCTCTCTGGAAGATGGAGAGGCTCTGAGATAGAAACCTCGCCCGCTGCTAATCGCGCCCTGGTTCCTCCCAGGTCCCTCCCAGGTCCCTCAGGGCTTATATATACATTATATGCTATTCATCCTTAAACTTAGATTCATCATATTGTTTTGTTTGGAGACGATTTAGTTTAAACCTCTTGTTTTATAGAGAAGAAAATGGAAACGATAAGAAGGGAACTGACTGATCCAAAGTCACACAGGCTAGCGTGTTCAAGAGTTAACACTATAACGTAGGTATCCTACCTTATGTGTACCTCTGTCAACTTGTGAAGGCATTATTTTGAGTTCGTGTACATGAAACCGCCCCATTTAAATGCAGTCTCTTTATATGTCCCTGTCTTCTACTTTCTCTCTTCATTCCCTGTTTCCCATTCCCCGTTTGTGCCCCGTTCCCTCTCCTATGCCAAGTACATCTCTCTCTGTTCTCAGTGGGTCTTAACAGACCCACTGGGATATAACTTCTACAACTAAG
The DNA here is from genome assembly GCF_020740605.2 of Lemur catta. Lineage (NCBI taxonomy): Eukaryota > Metazoa > Chordata > Mammalia > Primates > Lemuridae > Lemur > Lemur catta. The sequence goes on along the minus strand of NC_059134.1, from coordinate 18,931,535 downwards.
GTTTGAGGAAGAGGAGGTGAGCCCCAGAACTCCAGATCTAGAGTGGGCAGATCACTGGGTCCACAGCAACATCTAGAGCTGTGAGGGTGCTTTCTTGGGCCACACAGCAAGCTACTGAACAAGTCAGGATTAGAGCCTGAGATTCTCTTCTTTCTCTCCAGTGCATTCTACTCTCCCCAGAGTTCTGCTGGCTCTGTGTGGTTCCAATTTCGACCTGGGACTGGAATGTCCATTTAGACCATTCTTTTTAGTTAGAGCTCACTCTGACCAACCTGACTTTTAACCTAACTTGTAATGAGAGAATGTTCTATCATACCTTTAAATTCAACCACATTTTAACCTCATTTGCTATTAGCTTCCTTGTAAAATTAAATAAGGGCCAAAATATTTACATTGACCTCCATAATATCATTGGTCTTCCTTTCTTTGAGCAAGATAAAGCTAAGATGGCCTTATGAGATTTTAAGGACCAGGAATCAGTGTGTCCCATTGAACACATATGAAAGCACATTTATCCTTGAAAGCTACTGAAACTCATTTGAATATAACACAAATGCTACTTTGAACCAAGCATAACTCTTTAATTCATGTTGAGATCCAGGTGGAAGAAGGGTTGTACTCAGTGGCTTCCTAAGCTTGGAACTGACTGTGTCAGTGTCCGGCCTCCCCTCTTTCCATTACATACCTTTTGTTTCTGGTTCTAAATCCATTTTGGGAGGGTAGCGGGAGGTGGCATAGTGGACAATTTGGAAAACACCAGATGAGAGAAAATACAGTTGAAACAACCCACTTGCCCTCACATAGGCCCCTGCCTTGCTTAGGATCAAGGAATTTCTTCCAGTCAGTCAATTAAGGATATAAACATTTATTTAGCAGACAGAGAGATGGGGAGCAATGCCCCTTGCAGGTTCAGTAAGTGCTGGACATTGTGCTACATTCTCTATAAACATTTTTCTCTTTTAATCCACATAGTATTGCTGGTGGGCAGGTATAGTTATCCCCATTTTAATAATGGAAAAATTAAAGCTGAGGGATTTAAAGAACTTTTGCCTAAGGCCACTCAGAGAATGAATGGTTCAGACAAGATTAAATCCAGGTCTCTGACTCCAAAACCAGCTATTACTATGAACTTTCTTATATGTTTTTCTTTGTGTGTGTGTGAGGATTTCATTGTGTGTGTGTGTGTGTGTGTGTGTGTGTGTGTGTGTGTGTAGAAATGGAATAGCTGAGTCATGAGGAGTGAGCATCTTCAACATTGTGAGATATTGCTGAATTGCTCTCTGTGGTGACTGCGCTTATTTTATTCTCCCCAACAGTATTTCAGAATTCTTGTTGCTCCATATTCTTGCCAACAGTTGGTGTGATCAAAATTTTAAACTTTTTTTCTGGTACTACATGATACTTCACTGTGGTTTTAATTTACATTTTCTAGATTACAATGAGATTGTCTTTTAGATGCTTATTATTGCCTGTTTAGGTTTTCTTTGTGAATGGCTTATTTATAATTTTTGCCACCTTACCTTTTTCAAAATTGTGTTTTCTATTTCTAATGGATTTGTAAGAGCGTGTGTAGAGATCCACAACCATACATATTCTGAATTTGAATCCTTCTATGTATAGTATATTTCTATACATTACAAATATTTCCCAATCTGTGACTTGACTTCTTACAATGATGCCTTTAAAAACAACAACAACAACAACAAGAACAGCTTTATTGAGGTATAATTTGCATACTAAAAATTTACTCATAGTAAGTGTACAGACTGATATATTTTAATAAATTTACATGGGTGGAAACCATTGTCACAATCCAATTTTAGAAGATTTACATCACCTCAGAAGATTCCATTTTGCCCATTTTTGGTCAATCTCTGCTCCCACTCCCAGAGCCAGCAACCACTGATCTGTTTTGGGTTTCTAGTTTTGTCTTTCTAGTTTTGTCTTTTCTAGAAGTGTCATGTAAATGGAGGCATACAATATGTAGTCTTTTGTGTCTGTTTTCTTTAATTGAGCATGGCATTTTAGAGGTTTATCCACGATGTTGCATAAAATAGTTTGTTCCTTTTTATTGCTAAATGGTATTGCATGTATGGCTATACCACATTTTGTTTACCCACCCACCAGTTGATGGCCATTTGGATTATTTCCAATTTTTAATTGTTATGAATAATACTGTTATAAACATTTGCATACACATTTTTGTGTTGATTATATATATATTTATTTTATTTATTTTATTTTTTTATTGATGCAAATTCATGGGATATGTGAGAAACTTTTCGCATGCATATAATGTGTAATGATCAAGTCCAGGTATTTAGGGTGTCCATCACCCAAGTACAATACCTTTTTTACATATAGTCATCCTACTCTGCTTTCAAACAATGAATTTATTCCTTTTATCTTACTGTAGGATTATATCCTTTAACCCACTTATCTTCACCCCACCCCCACCCTTCCCAGTCTGTTATCTATTTTTGACTCCCTACCTCAATGTGTTCAAATTTTTTGGCTCCCACATATAAATGAGAACATGTGATATCTGTCTTTTTGTGCCTGGCTTATTTCATTTGAGATAATGATCTCCAGTTCTATCTATGTTGCTGCAAATGACATGATTTCATTCTTTCTTATAACTGAGTAACATTTCATGATGTATATATACCACATTTTCTTTATCCATTCATCTATTGATGGACACTTTGATTGATTCCATACCTTTGCTATTATGAATAGTGCTGCAAAATACATACGAATACAGATATCCCTTTGATATATTAATTTTTTTCTTTTTGGTAGACACCCAGTAGTGGGATTGCTGATTGAATGCTAATTCTATTTTAAGTTTCTTGAGAAATCTCCATACTGTTTTCTGTAGTGGCTATACTAGTTTATATTCCCACGAACAGTGTGTAAGAGCTCCCTTTTCTTCACATCCTTGCCAACATCTGTTGTTTTTTTGTCTTTTTAATAATAGCCATTCTGGCTGGGGTAAGATAACATCTTATTGTGGTTTTGATTTGCATTTCTCTGATGATTAGTGATATTAATGATTTTTTCATATACCTGTTTGTTGCTTCTATGCCTTCTTTTGAGAAATGTTTATTCATGTCGTTTGTCCACTTTTTAATGGGATTATTTGGTTTTTCTTGTTGAGTTGTTTGACTTTCTTGTATAATCTTTATATTAGTTCCCTGTTAGATGAGTAAGTTTGCAAATATTTTCTCCATTCTATAGTTGTCTCTTCACTCTGTTATTTCTTTTGCTGTGCAGAAGCTTTGTAGTTTAATTAAGTGTCATTTGTCTATTTTTGTTTTTGTTGACTGCTTTTGAGATCTTAGTCACAAATTCTTTGCTTAGACCAAAGTCAAGGAGAGTTTTCCCTAAATTTTCTTCTGATATTTTTGTAGTTTTGGGTCTTACATCTAAGTTTTTAATCCATTTGGAGTTGATTTTTATATGTAGTGAGAGATAGGGATCCAGTTTCTTTTTTCTACATATAACTATCCAACTTTCCCAGCACTATTTATTAAAGAAGCTGTCTTTTTCCCAGTGTAATTTCCTGCTGGCTTTGTCAAAGATCAGTTGGCTGTAAATATGTAGCTTTATTTTTGGGTTTTCTGTTCTATTCCATTAGTCTACACGTCTATTTTTATATCAATACAATGCTTTTTGGTTACTAGAGCCTTGTAATATATTTTGAAGTCAATTAATGTGATGCCTGAAGCTTTGTTCTTTTTGCTCAGGATTGCTTTGGCTATTTGGGCTCTTTTTTGGTTCCATATGAATTTTAAGATTGTTTTTTCTAATTCTGTGAAGAATGCTATTGGTATTTTGATAAGGGTTACATAAAATCTGTAGATTGCTTTGGGTAATATGGTCATTTTAATGATATTAATTCTTGTGATCCATGAGCATGGGATGTTTTTCTGTTTGTTTGCATCATCTTCAGTTTCTTTCATTAATGTTTTATAGTTTTTCTTGTAAAGGTCTTTTACTTCCTTGGTTAAATTTATTCTAAGTCCTTTTTTTTGTAGCTATGGGAAATGCCTTCTTGATTTCTTTCTTGGCTAGGTCATTATTGGTATGTAGAAACACTATTGATTTTCTATCCTGCAACTTTACTGGATTCATTTATCAAATATGAGAGTTTTTAGGTTTTTATAGATAGATGATCATGTCATCAACAAAGAGGGACAATCTGACTTCCTCTTTTCCAATTTTGATGCCCTTTATTTCTTTCTCTTGCTTGACTGCTTTGGCTAGGACTTCTAGTACTATGTTCAATAGGAGTGGTGAAAGTGGGCATTATTTTCTTGTTCCAGAACTTAGAGGAAAGCCTTTCAACTTCTTCCCATTCAGTATGATGTCAGTGGGGGGGGGTTGTCATACATGGCCTTTGTTATTTTGAAGTATGTTCCTTCTATGCTTAGTTTGTTGAAAGTTTTTATCATGAAGGGATGTTACATTTTATCAAATACTTTTTCTGCGTCTAATGAGATGATCATATGGTTTTTGTCTTGCATTCTGTTGATGTGATATATCACGTTTCTTTCTTTCTTTCTTTCTTTTTTTTTTTTTTTTTTTGAGACAGAGTCTCACTCTGTCACCACAGCTAGAGTGCAGTGGTGTCATCATAGCTCACTGCAACCTCAAACTCCTGGGCTCAAGGGATCCTCCTGCCTCAGCCTCCTGAGCAGCTGGGACTAAAGGTGCATGCCACTGTGCCTGGCTAATTTTTCCTATTTTTATTAAAGACAGGGTTTCACTCTTGCTCAGGCTGGTCTCAAACTCCTGACCTCAAGCAATCATCCCTCCTTGGCCTCCCAGAGTGCTAGGATTATAGGCATGAGCCACAACGCCCTAACTGTACCATGTTTATTAATTTGCATGTGTTGAACCATCCTTACCTCGCTGGTATAAATCCCACCTGATCATGGAATATTTTCTTTTTCAAGTACTGTTGTATTTAGTTTGCTAGTATTTTGTTGAAGATTATTATGGCTGTGTTCATCAGGGATATTGGCCTGTAGTTTTCTCTTTATGTTATGCCCTTGTCTGGTTTTGGTGTCAGGGTAATGCTAGCCTCATAGAATGAGTCAGGAAGAATTCCCTCCTCTTTGATTTTCTGGAGTAGTTTCAGGAGAATTGTTATTCATTCTTCTTTGTATGTTTGGTAGAATTTCACTGTGAATTCATCTGGTCCTGGGCTTTTCTTTGTTGGAGACTTTTTATTACTGATTCAATCTCAGTAAAAAAGCCTCATTCTTCTCACAGATTGCTTAAGTGGTTGTGAACAGAATGTTGGTAGAAATATGGACAGTAAAGGCCATTTTAATGAGGTCTTAGAAATGAGGAAAAGGTATTGTGAATGGAAGAAAGGTTATTCTTGTTATAAAGTGGCAAAGAACTTGGCTGAATTATGTCCATGTCCTAGGACTTTGTGGGAGTCAGAACTTAAGTGATGAATTAAGATATTTGGGAGAAGAAATATTTAAGCAGCAAAGTTTTTAGGATTCTGTGTGGTATCTCTTAACTGCTTATAGTAAAATTCAAAAAGAGAGAAATTATTTAAAGATAGGATTTCTGATCAAAAGAAAAAAGAATGGGCTGGGCACAGTGGCTCAAAGCTTTAATCCCAGCACTTTGGGAGGTTGAAGCGGGAGGATTGCTTGAAGCCAGGAGTTTGAGACCAGCCTCAGCAACATAGCAAGACCCTGACTCTACAAAAAAATTTAAAAAATTAGTCAGGTATGGTGGTGCACACTTACAGTCCCAGCTACTGAGGAGTCTGAGGCAGGAGGATTGCTTGAGCCCAGGAGTTTGAAGCTGCAGTAAGCTATGATGATGCCACTGCACTCCAAGCCTGGGCAACAGGGCAAGATATTGTCTCTAAAAAGAAAAAAGAAAAAAAAGAGAGGGGGGGGGAGGGAAAACAGATTGGAAAATTCTCATCCTGCCCACATAAATAATAAAAATGCATGTTTAGGAGAGAATACCAGGGTTGTGGCCAAGTGATTTGCTAAGGATAAGGAGATTAGTATGGATAGAAGGAAGCCAGAGGCCATTTATCAAGAGACTAGGAGAATGACCCTGAAGACATTTCAGAGATCTTCCATGATGCCACATCTATCACAGACCCAGAGTACCAGATCATTGAGGGCAGAGTGGCTGCAAGGGAGGGGCCCTGGAGACTCAAAGCTTGCTGCCCAAGGTCACCTCAAGTCTCTGCTCCCCCACTCCAGTGCAGCTTCTCAGTCACCCCAGCTGTGGCCCAGGTGGGACCAGGTGCAGCTCAGATCACTGATCCATAAGGTGCAAGCTGTAAACTTTGGCAGTATCTGTGTGGTACAAGAAGTATGGAGGCATGGCTACCTCCACCTAGATTTTAAAGGATGTCTCAGACAGCCTCAAGGCCAGGCAGAGGCTTGCCTACCACTGAGAGCCCCCATAAGGTTAATGCCTACTGGAGTTGTAGGGGCAGGGCCACTGCAAGACCCCAGACCTATACAGCCATCAGCATGTAACATCAGCCTGGGCGAGCCACAGGCCCCTGACTCAAACCCATGAGAGCTACTGTGTGAGTTGCACTCATTAAACCGGTGGGGACAGGGCCTTGGGCACCCAACTCCCACCCCAGAATGTTTGGAAGGTGTGACATGGAGTTCAAGAATGTTATTCTCAATCCTTAAGATTTAATATTGTTTACCCTGTTGGGTTTTGGACTTACATGGGACCTGTTACCGCTTTCTTCTTTCCTAGTTCTTTTTTTTTTTTTTTTTTTTTTTTGAGACAGAGTCTCGCTTTGTTGCCCAGGCTAGAATGAGTGCCATGGCGTCAGCCTAGCTCACAGCAACCTCAGACTCCTGGGCTTAAGCGATCCTCCTGCCTCAGCCTCCCGAGTAGCTGGGACTACAGGCATGTGCCACTATGCCCGGCTAATTTTTTTTTTTCTATATAGATTTTTAGTTGGCCAGATAATTTCTTTCTATTTTTAGTAGAGACGGGGTCTCGCCGTTGCTCAGGCTGGTCTCGAACTCCTGACCTCGAGCAATCCACCTGCCTCGGCCTTCCAGAGTGCTGGGATTACAGGCGTGAGCCACCGCGCCCGGCCTCCTAGTTCTTCCTTTTGGAATGGGGCTGTCTATCCTATGCCTGATTCACCAGTGTATTTTGGAAACACACAACTTGTCTGATTTCACAGGCTCACAGCTAGAGGGAAATTTGCCTCAGGATGAATTGTACCTTGAGTTTCACCCATATGATGTCTAGATGAGACGTTGGACTTAGACTTTAAAGTTAATGCTGGAAGGAGTTAAGACTTTGGGGTGATTGGGATGGAACGAATGTATCTTGTATGTGAGAAGAACATGACTTTGGGATGTTAGGGGTGGAATACTATAGGTTGAATGTTTTTGTCCCCTCCAAAATTCATGTTAAAACTTAACCCCCAATGCAACAATTTTGGGAAGTGTGGCCTTTGAGAGGTGATTGAGATCACCTAGATCTCATGAATGAGATTAGGTGCCCTTATGAAAAGGGCTTAACATAAGGCATTTGTTCCTTTTGCCCTTCTTCCTTCTACCATGTGAGGACACAGCATTGCTTTACTCCAGAGGACACAGTGTTCGAGGCACTATCTTAGAAGCAGACAGACTGAGCCCTCACCAGATGCTGCCTTGATCTTGGACTTTCCAGCCTTTAGAACTACTGTGAGAAATAAATTTCTGTTCTTTATAAATTACCCAGTCTGTGGTATTTTGTTATAGCAGCACAAACGAACTAAGACATGTGGTTTTTTTATGTTTTGAGTCTTTAAGAAATTCTTCCCAAAGCTATAGTATATTATTCTATAATTACTCCAAAATTTTAATATTTATATTTTTTATTCTTTGTGGGTAGGTTTTGGTAGATATGGAATGAGGTAGAAATCCTTATTTTATCCTTATTTGGATAAAAGTTATCCTAGCACCATTTATTGAATGGTCCATCCTTTCCCTACGGATTGGCAATATTTCCTCTGTCATATACAAAGCTTCCCCACATATGCAAATCTGTTTCTCAGTACTATAGCTTATCATTTTTTGATTTGTTCATCCCTTTTCCAATCCCACAGTGTTGTTCGTCTTGAAATCTTTTAGGGCAAATCTTTTCCAAGAGTGTTTTGAGCTTTCCTTGGCCATTTATTCTTTCATATAATTGTATAATTTGGCTTCTTGAGTTCTATGATAAATTCAGTTAGGATTTTGATTGGAATTTCTTTGGTTATATAGATTAATTCTGGAAGAATGGACTTTTTTTGTTTGTTTGTTTTTTGAGACAAAGTGTCGCTTTGTTGCCCTGGCTAGAGTGAGTGCCATGGCATCAGCCTAGCTCACAGCAACCTCAAACTCCTGGGCTTAAGCGATCCTACTGCCTCAGGCTCTCGAGTAGCTGGGACTACAGGGATGCGCCACCATGCCCGGCTAATTTTTTCTATATATATTTTAGTTGGCCAGTTAATTTCTTTCTATTTTTAGTAGAGATGGGGTCTCGCTGTTGCTCAGGCTGGTCTTGAACTCCTGACCTCGAGCGACCCACCCGCCTCAGCCTCCCAGAGTGCTAGGATTACAGGCGTGAGCCACCGCACCTGGCCAAGAATGGACATTTTTAAGATATTCAGTCTTCTTATCCATGAACTTGGAACATCTTTCTATTTGTTTAGGTCTTTAAAAATTTTTTTCAATAATATTTTATCCTTTTCTTCTTAAAGATTTTGTATATTTTCTGTGAGATTATTTGGTACCTTACACTAGGTCTTATAAATGATATTTTTAAAATTACATATAAATATTTTTGTTTACTTTATAAGAGAATGCAGTTCATTTTTGCATATTTATACTGTGTTCAACAATCTTATCAGATGCTATTATTAATCCTATTTTTTGCAGATTCTTTTGTTTTATTGTTTCATGTAGAAAATCATATCAACTGTAAGCACTAACAGTTTTGTTTTTCTTTTCAACTCTTACACCTGCCATTTCTTTGACTTGTGCTTACCGTCTTGCTTAGAATCTCCAATATAAAGTCAGAAGTGTGAATAGTGGAAATTTCTGCATCTTTTCTATAAGACTTTTAACATTTGATCATTAAAAATATGTCTGAGGGAAGTTTTTGGTAGATGTAAAAAGTTTGCTAAGTTTTTTCTTTTTAAATCACAAATGGGTGTTGAATTTTATCAATTTTTAATATTTTTTCTCATGTCTATGGATCTATGGGTATTAGTATATGCTTTTTCTTCTTTAATCTGTTACTTTAATGAATTATATTAATCAAATTTTAATGTTAAACTATATATGAATTCCTTGATTGTAATGTCTTTTTCATTTATTGCTTGATTTGCTTTTCTCATATTTTATTTAGTATTTCTTCATCTATGTTTAAAAGCGAGTTTGGTCTGTGATTTTTTCCCTACTATTGCCTGTTTCAACTTTCAAAATAGTGATATAAGTTTTGCTAGTTATCAAATGGGTGATTGTCTTCAAGACTTCTATTAGGGTAGAAGCAGTGGAAATGAGGCATATGCAGAAGAGAATGAAAAGAAAAAAGGGATAAATTTAGTGAATATTCAAATTTAGGAATAAGGAACTTCAATATGAATGCTATCACAAACTCAGTGAGGAAAGGAGGCTCAAGAACTGTTTAAGGTAAATATGGCTGATAGAGAAAGTGTTGAGTTCTAAGTAGATTTGAGTTTCAGATGCTGAGGTATCTAGTGGAACTGTCCAGTAGGCAATTAGGATTTTGATTTAGAAATTGAGAAATTGTGGCTGGAGATACTGCCATGGGAACCATCTGTTCATAATCAAAATGATATAGGTGGATGAGATCATCATCTGAGACGAGTGCACAGGGAAGAGGGTAGAGGATGGATGTTTGGACAGTGACCACAGTGGGAGAATTGGGGAGAACAGAAAAGAAGAGCTATGAAGGAAAAGAGAGAAACAAACAAAGATTAGAATTTTCTGAGCTGGGGCTCAAAATAAAAAGTGATAGCAGATGGGATCTGATACCACATCATTTAGCCCACACACTTGAGAAAAGGGGACCATTGCATTTCTCCCAAGCTTTTCTTAAAAACGCTGCCTCCCAAGGCCCAGAAAAACTTATCTGTTATCCACTGGCTTCAAGTTTATTTGCCTTTCCAGTTATGAATCCGATCTCGTGGAAAATCAGTTTAAGTGTAACCTTGAACTCAGACCAAATAAGTAATCAAACATACGCTGTTTACTTTTCACCACAAGTGCCTATAGGTTAAGACTAATCTTAACCTTTATGCAATCGGTAGTGCAGTCTATGTTGTTTTCTTTGACACCAATGTATCATTGATGTACATCAATTGGCTAATATAGACACATAAAACTTCAAAGTTAAGAGGGATGATAGAAAACATATTTCTCATTTCACAGAGGGGAACACTTAGGACCAGAGGTGCAGGGACTTGACCCAAGATGCTTGGTGAGTTAGAGGCAGAGATTGGACGGGAGCCCAGATGTCCTGACTTCAAGCCTTCATGACCTAGAGTCTTACAAGAATCAACACAGGAATCATGCTTGCTTATGACAATACTTTATGATAGTGAACTAATAATCTGTTCACTTTACTGATGGTTGTTTTCTTAGTTATGAGCTTTTCATTTTCCAAATGTTATTTGCTGTTGCATATAAACACATTGTGATTGTGTTCAATTTTTTTCAAGTTCCTTTTTTTCATGTTTAAAAACACTTTTTGGATATACTGAGGGCCCATAATGGAGACCATTAAATAAGCATGCCATTAGTTTGCAAAGAGAAATGGCAGCTGATGCAGGATCCATTAATTTGTTGATAAGTAATTCACTGTATGTGTCCTATAGCATATTTATCAACTATCTTTAACTCATCCTTTTTAAAGCACAAATTGAATTCTTAAAAAATATATAAACTAACATTTGTACAGCTTATTGTATTTATTAAGCTGGACACGTTTAGCATTTGTTATTTTATTCAACAAATATTTAGTGAGTGCCTACTATATGCTAGGCCCTAGGGCCTAGAGAAGTGGGCAAGACATACAAAGTCCTTGCCTTCATGGAGTATATATTATAAGAGTGGGAAGGCAGATAATAAACATGTAAATAAATAAATGATATATTTTTTGGATAGTGACAAGAGCAATGGGATAGGCAGTGACAAAAAGAGAGATGGTTCTTTGTTGTCCAGTGTGGCCAGGAAGGGCCCCTACTGCAGGTTAAGCTCTGTGGGAAGCTGACTCAGAGACGGAGATTAGCATGTAGAGAGTTCATTGTGAAGCTCTTCCAGGATCAGTGTCCTTGGGGAAGCACAGACAGTTCCTTTCTTACGATGGTCCGACTTAGGATTTTTCAGCTTTGCAATGGTGTGAAAGTGATACACATTCAGTAGAAACTGTACTGAGTAGCCATACAGCTATTCTGTTTTTCAGTTTCACCACAGTAGTCGATGAATTACATGAGATATTCAACACTTTATTATAAAATAGGCTTTGTGTTAGGTGATTTTGCCCATTGTAGGCTAATGATTTAGTGTTCTGAGGATGTTTAAGGCAGGCTAAGCTAAACTACAATGTTCAGTAGGTTATTAAGTGTATTAAATGCATTTTTGACTTATAATATTTTCAAGTTGTGATGGGTTTAGTGGGATGTAACCCCACCGTGAGTTGAGGAGCATCTATATAGGAAATAGGATTGGTGGGAAGCAGAAGTCGATCTGTTACATAGTCATAGCAAAGCTTTGGCCACAGAGCTCTCATGCCACAGGGTATCTTGAGCTGGGGCTGGGGGCCTGGCCAGTACTGTATGTGTACTGCCTTTGGGAGTAGGGGGAGTAGATCCTAGATGAGGTGGAAAGCTGAGGGCAATCTGTGAAGGAGGCCCAGCTCTGAGCTGTCTGTTGCCAACACTCTCAGCAGTTGGGCGAATGATGCTTTAGTCCGAAAGGGGGGATCTGAGTGACCCATAACCACATCCACGATAGCCTCCCTGCACAGCGGGTATTTGAGCTGAAACCCAGATGATGTGATCTTTTAATCCTGGGGTTGATATTGTCATAGCCCTATTTCGTATTCCCGTTCTTCCCTTGGAAGCTCAGAGAGGTAAAGTGACCTGCTCCAGTCACACAGCTACCAGGAAGCAACACTTTGTGTCTCCTGGTCCAGGGCTGCTTCTGTACCTGGCTATAGCTTGCTCCATTTATTCCTATACTTGTGAAAGTGCGAAGTACATGTATTTCTGTAAACATTTTTTTAAAAAAAAATTGGAGTATATTGCCAGTAGAATATAGGGTAAAGCTCTTTGTACAGTACAATGACAGGGAAAAGCCCATAGGGCCATGTTTGCATTTTTGTTCAGAGAAGTGATTAGTTACCTTTCTGAAAAATAGAGCTCTAGAATTTAAAAAGTTTTCAAATAATATGCTGACAACTTAGTTAAAAGTAAAACAAGTGGAACAAATATCACTGGATATTACTTGTTCCAAAAGTCAAACGACTAACCACAGCCATGCCAAACATCTGCAAATGTTTTCTGGCTCCTAGTCCCTAATTGTTCTCTGATTTGAGGTATGAGAGGAGAATACCACTGGTGCTGTCATGGTTCTTACAGTCAATTGCTTAAAGTTTGTTCTTTGCCTGGCTTCCAACCTTTGCCCCATTTGGTCCATCTCCTATCCAGGCTGGGCTTGAGTCAGACAATGTGTTACATCTCATGATCTTTTGTAATGTTTAAAGTGCTTTTATGTAAGTTCTTTCATTCAGTTTTTGCAAAAACACTGGGAAGCATGGATCCTTATTTCCCTTTCATCGGTAAGGGAACTGAAGCTCTGAGAAGTTAAGCAACTTGGGTGCATCACTTGAACTCAGGTCCTCCAGTTACAAAATCTTACGTTCTTTCCGTTAGCTCTCCGCTCACAGAGCTTCCTGTGGGTGGGAGTGGGGAATGCACGAGAATAAAGACAACGTAGGGATGAGAAACAGAGAGCAGGTTATTATTTTTAACTATCGAGGCAGGTCATGTCACTTCCTTAGGCCTGGGTTTTCTCACTGAACTGACAGAACTGAACTAGGTTTCTTTCTAGGACTTTCTTTACCTTTAAGCTTCTCTAGTTTTAAGGGAACAGCAGGGGGAAAAAAAGACAAATCAAAGCAATGAGACAGCAGTAGCAACAACAGCAACAAAAAACAACCCTGCTACCCCAGGTCTGTAGCCATCACGACAACTATGTTATGACTCTTCCCTTTGGATTTTCATCAGTGACTGGAATGCCTTCATTTTGAACACTCCACTGCTCAGGTAGCTGCTGGTTTCCTTGCTACCAATATCACTGTTTCACACATAATGGCGAACAGACTGAAGAGATCAAATTAAATCCATTTCCACTTTAGGATGGGAAATCTGTTTGGAACAATCAAGCAGGTTTGGAGCAGCAAGCATGGGTTTTCAATTGCCATCAAATGGTAAATTGCTTAATGTCAATTGGCATTAAGTGGACCGATTTGTACCCAATTAATATACTGTGCTTGGAAAGGAAGAAAACAATTTTACTTAGCTAGATTGTTCTTCTCCAGGTTCTTCCTGCGTGGAGCTCCCAGCAGTCTGCAGGCATTCCCTCTTGATCCATCAATCCCCTCCCCATTGCAAGCCAACCCTCCCTTGTTGGGAATGATGGGCTTAAAAAAGCTCACTTTAGCTTTTTTCATGCCTCTGAGTCCCATTTAGGGAACAGCTACTGCAAGGCCCCAAGTGAAACACATTAGTGGTATAAAAGAGTTAATGCAGCTTCCAGAAGCATTTTATTTCCAAACAGAGCTCAGCTTTGGCCCTGGATAAAGCTGGCTTTCTAGCCATTAGGCTGAATTATGGGGCCAAGCCACTCCCAGAATGTGCCTGGAAAACTCCTGCTGGAGAATCCCAGAGATCCAACTAGGGCTGGGGTGACAAGTCAGCTATGTGAAGACCTCAGTGACCCTGTATGACCAGAAAACCCTACTGACAGTGACAAACAACCACAGAGGAAACACAGGTCCCCCAATCACTGCCAACCAAGACACTGGTGCAGAAGCCCAGCTAAATCCATGCTCCAGAGACCCCCCCCAAATGGAAGGACACAGTGGGAGCCCCGGCCAATAGGAGCTGGATGAGTAAAGATAGTAGCCTCATTTTCACATAGACTTTATGCTGCCTTTGGTTGGTAATTTACATTTATATAGACTGTTTCAAACTCTGGGTTCTAAAATGGCTTTGCTGGTTTATATGTACGGGGCACCGTTTTGTATCAGCAGTTGGCTCTGTCTACACATAAACAAAACCTGACCATCTGTATTTAAATGAAAGCATGTGGCTCAGATTTTACTTGGTCATTTTAAGCCAAACCATACTCGAATGATATTTTTGTATGGGTACGTAATGTGGTGTGTGGTGCTACCTGATGGGCCTTTCATCCGACGCCGTTTGGATACAAGTTTGCTCCGTAGCTGCACCTCCTCCATGATTTATGTACGAGCACAGGTAGATGGGACGTGACTGATAGCAATCCAGGTGACGACTCTTTCTCCCCTTCAATCTGAATCTAAAATGTGTCTTCCACATCTTTCCAGGCACTTGCCCAGAGAAATACCTGAGGATAAAGCCAACAGACAGGAAGATGCTTTTTGTAAATTGTCGAGCTCCATAAGGATGCCCATATCTATTGTTATTACTGTGGAGAGAAGCAGCTACTCATAGTGGAAAGGATTCTGCCTCTAGAGTCAGAGGGCCTGAGTCTGAGCCAAGATGCTGCCGGTGAGGAGCAGTGATATCTTGGTCACATCACCAAACCTCAGTTTCCACATCTAAAACGGGATACACTGATTCTGTTTGCTGCAGACCATCGTTAAGGAGGGATGGACATCTGTCTGGGGCATCTGTCATCAGTGGCTGCCAGGGTGAGTCTGGCTCTTTGGGTTGGCAAGGCTAAGGTGCCTGCCTCTCTCTCAGTTGGAGAAAATGGCCTTTCCAAACAGAGGACTGTTCTTGCCACAATCATGTGGATGGATGGAGGACCTTCAAATAGGAACACTGTGGGGATTGAATTGGACAGTGTGTACAAAAGAGACTTGCTACCTCAAAAAGGACATACAAATACCCATTAAGGAACTTGCTGAAGCTTTGTTCTCTCTAGAGTGTAGTTCCCAGGGCTGCCTTGAACTGCTGCAAGTGGGGTCTAGGACTGAACTGGCTGCCTTTCCACACACTTGAAGGATCCCGGGACTGTGGACTGCTGCTTACCATAGCCTCCCTCGTGTCCGAGCTGTTGGTACATGTGCTGTGCTAGGTCTTGGACCAGAGTTTCTCAATCTTGGCACCAGTGACACTTTAGATCTGATAATTCTTTGTGGTTGGAGACAGTCTGGGCATCATAAGACGTTTAGCAGCATCCCTGGCCTCTATCCGCTAGACGCCAATAGTACCCGCCCCTAGCAGTGACAACCAAAAATGTCTCCAGACATTGCTAAATGTCGCCCAGTTGGGCAAAATCACTTCCTGGCTGAGAATGACTGACTTAGACTGTGAGCTCCATGAAAGCAAGTCCTATTATTTTTTTAAAGTTGTATCCTCGCACCAACTCAGCATAGTATCCAGCCCTAGTAGGCACTCAATGAAAAGTGACTGGGTGAAACTGAACTAAACAGCAAAGTTTAACTTTGGTGTAAGAGCCACCTCCTGCCAATGTTTACGCCTCAGTTAAAGAGGCCAAATTGAAAAGCAGACGAAGCAGGTAGGAGCTGTTAAGCCGACCCTAAGCTCAATGGGGAAGCACTTGTCAGCAAAGCATCTATGTTCACAGCCTCACTTGATGCAGATTTAAAAGAAGCGATTGAAGCTATCCCAGATGGCCCTGAGCACTCTGGGATTGAGGGAAGGGGGGGGATTCACTTGCACCTGGCTGTCTCTTTTCATGCTCCCCCTTTTCTCCATCCTCCTTAGCCAGAGATTTGCTCACAATATAACTTTCCAGTTGGTGTGGGGTTCTTGACCTTTTTATACCTCAGGTTTCTTGCAGGTTTTCTGACAAACCTACGGGCTTGTCATTGTGCTGGTGGCTAGAGACTCCAGTTTTGCCCACAGTCTTAGGCAGGAAGAGAAGGAAAGTGTCAGGTGGTGTTTTGTCATTTATTGGACAAGAGATTACTGACTTGGGACCTTTTGGGGAAGCTTCATCTTCTGTGATGTCAGTGGGAAAAGCAGTTTCCAGAGGTTCTAGACCATACATATGTTCTGTGAATGTGCCCAGCCAGCCTTTGGGTCACCTTCCCATCCGGTAAGCAAAGGCTGTACCCTCAGAAGGCAGCAATTTCTCTCCAGGCGATTCTTCCGCTGAAACAGGAAAGTGTTTGCCCTTTCAAGCTTTCATGCCTCTCTCTGCTCTCCTTCACAGCAAAATGCCTTGAAAGAGTGATTGATATTAGTTGCTCCGATTCTTCTCTGTCTCACTTTCTTTTGAACCCACTGTAGTTGGACTCTCACCAGCCCCCCCGCTTGACAGAAAATTGCTCTTGTCAAGGTCACCGTGACCTGCCAGTTGCTAAATGCATGGTCACTTTGCATCCGCATCTCACTTGATCTATCAGCAGCATTTCACCCAGGTGATCATCTGTCTTCTCTGAAACACCTTCTGCACTTGGCTCCCGGGACTCCACGCTCTCCTGGTTCTCCTCCTCCCTCCCAACACCATTCCTTCTCTGTGACCCTTGCTGGTCCTGCCTCATCTTCTACCACTGCAGGGCTCCAGCCTCTCAATCTCTCCTCTCTTCTCTTCTGTGCATTAGTGTCATGGCTTTAAATACTATTTGTTTGCAACTCCTATATTTATTACTCGATCCTGAACATCTTTCCTGAACTCCAGTATCCTAAGACTATTTGTCTGTTCAATATCTCTACTTGCATGACAAATAGGGTCCCAAACTTAACGTATGCCAAACCGAACTCCCACATTCTGCTCCATTTCAGTAAATGGCAACTCTTTCCCTTGGAGTTCTTCCTCTCAGACTCCATACCTAATCCTTCAGCAAGGCCAGTAGCTCTCCCCTCAAATATATACACAGGGCCCAGTATTTCTTACCACTCTCACCACTCACCACTCGCCACCTGAGTTCACATCACCAGTGACCTGGGTTATTGCAGTAGCCTCCTAACTGGCTTCAGTGACCACCACTCCATCCATCTCCTGGTCGAATTTCAATGCAGCAACTAGAGTGATGCTTTTAAAGCATAGGCCATGTTTTATCACACTTCAGCTCCACATTCTCCAAAAGCATCCTTCTTACTCAGAGTAAAATCCTAAGGTTCCCCATATCTTACAATTCCTACATCTGGACCACTGCTATTGCTCCAACCTCCTCTCTTGCCGCTCGTCCCAGCCCATCCCTGATCAGTCCTCTCCTGCTACATTACCCTCCTTGTTATTCTTTCTTCAGACACACCGAGCATTCTGCTGTTGCAGAGCCTTTGCATATGCTGTTCCTTTTGCCTGGAAGGATTTTTCTTCATATATTTGCATGGGTCACTTACCTACTTCAAGTCAAATAGTCATTTTCTCTGAACAAACAGCATTCCCTGACCATCCTATCTAAAAAAAAAAAAAAAATGTCATTTTTCCCATCACCTTTCATATCATTACCCTGGTTTCTTTGTATCATGGAAACCACATTTCTATTTTTTTTTTACCTTTCTATACTGTTTCCTCCTCTATAATGTAAACTCCGTGAGTTTAAGAACCTTGTCCTTTTCCACGGCTGCACCACTCAAACTTTAAGAGCTCCTAGCCCATAGTTGGTGCTCAGTAATATGGTGGAATGAATGAATGAATCTATGCCTACAGTTGTAAAGATTCAACATGACAAAGTGGCTTTGTCAACAAGTTCCTGAAAGATTAGTGGATAGCGATGCTTCCTTATTAAACCATCTGAAATTCAAATGAGATGGTACATGCTATTTCTCTTTCCAATGTAAAATGTGATTTTTTTTTCAGTTGAAAATGAGGGATTTAAGTTTGGTGAACATTCCAACACTAGCATTCTGCTAATGCATTAATATGCCAAGGTGTCTTTTTATTCCGTTCAGTTTAAGTCACAAAGTATTGATCACTCCCCACTATGTGTCAGGCTCTATGCTGGGAGAAAGAAATGCAGGTTGCTGAGATACCATCCTCCCTGCAAGATGCTTGAGGACATTTAGGGATAAGGAATACAGACTATGATCTATGCTTTCACAATTTAAAAATGTTTATAAATGGTAAAAATATTTCTATTCCTATCGAGAGAGTTAAGCCCAATGAGAACATTAATGTTCTTAGGAGGATTATGTGTCAGACCTCCTCTAAAGGAAAGTGCCAGGACTAGATAGCTTCATGTGGTCCAGAGATGACAACATTGACAAATGCCTTAAGGGAGATGAAAACAAAGTGCTATGGAAGTTCTGAAATGGGAACAATCACATCTTTGGGGGGATCATGGAAGAGACCACAGCTGAGCAGGCAGGGGAGTGGGCAGTGAGAACAAGGGGTGCTTCCAGACAGACAGAAGACACATATGAGCACAGCTGTGTGGGGGGAAGACTCCAGATCTTTTTCTAGAAACAGTGGTAGCCAAGAGTGGGTAGAGCATGGAACAGGAACAAGGCAGATGTTGGAGTTAGGGATTCGAGGATAAGGCAAATCATGTTGGGTAGTATCATTTGTTTTTTTGCTGTTCTCATTTTTTTTTTCCAAAAGTAACAGGATTGACAAACAGGAGCCCTGTTTTTGCAATAAATAGCAAAAATAATATTGCCAGTTTCATAATTCTCACTTGCTATGCAATGCCCATGCAAAGGATTTTGGAATCCTCAAAGCAGATTAATTTATTTGTAGCAACTTTTTGGTGTATTTCCACGTTTCTTTCAATCTTTGAAAATTGATCATTCACGCAGCATCTATAAAGACTCTCTGTGAGCCACCTAGCAGAACACACTATTGTTCTCCCCTGATGGATAGCAGAGTTTACTGTAAGTGCCTTTTCATGATCATGATGGAATTTCCCCCATTCTTTCACTTTTCCCATAAAGCCCACATCTGCTGACCTCCAGGGTTTGATAAAAGGTCTCTCTCATTAGCTCAAGCAGCTCAAACTCTGTCTGAACAGAATTCCAGTAAGGATGGCTACAGACTGAGTAACAGCCTGTCTTTCCACATAACACGGACTCAAATGCTTAAAGGAGCACTGTGTTTTAGTAGTCAGACACAGTATATAAACCAAGAACTATTATAAAATATTATAGCCCAGAATGCAGACAAAAGTTCAAGGACCTGGTCTCCTGAAAATAAATAAATAAATAAAGCTGACATCTACCTGTCTCCACAGTCCAGTTTAATGTAATTTTATCATGATACGGGGCACAAAGCAAAGGTCATTGAAGGAGTCACAGATTCAAAGCATTTCAGAGCTGGGAGACATTAGTGGTTATTTCTTTCAATTGTCCTGGTTTATAAATGAGGAAACTGAGGTCAGAAGAGGTTACAGTTTAATGAAGGTCAGTTAAAGGCAGATTTCTATTTGTCCCTGGGACCGCAATTCTTTCCACAAGGGAAGGTAAGCATCTCTCAGTGACCTTCTGTGGGAGAATTTCCTCATTGGCTGGGCTTTGGATCTCATGCTCTCAGGTCTCTGCACTCTTCACCCTTCTGCTATTATTAATATGCCTTCACTGCCTTAGTAGGCCTGTGCATGAGATGGGTGCACCAGCTTCGGCACCAGCTCCAGCTCTCACACTGCAGGGGAGCTGATTGGGAGCAGGGAGCTGTTTGTCTGAATCCTGTACTTTTGCACGATGCCTTGTGCCTCCTAGGAGGTCAGTGGATCTCAGTGCCTTTCCTTTCTACTGCAGAATATATTTGTTCAATTGAATTCATGTAGTTGGGGAAGAGCATGGTATTTGATGGAGGGAAGTTATAAGTAATCATATAACCCACCAAGTGGGAGAAGGTTGGAGAAAAAAGAAGTATCACGAGAAGATAGGAGAGTAAATGAAAAGAAAGACAAAGGGTGGGGCAAAGTCAGGAAAAGATCACATATTCAAAAGCACAGAACTAGTTCCTGCTTAAATGAAAACAGAAGTCCAGAGCCTGTCACGTGTTCAGCCTGTGCAAGCAATTATGCAAATGATTTGAAAAGAGGGAGGGGAGGGGAGCAGGGGTCCAAATGGTAATGCTCCCAAAGATGCCTCAGAATCCACTCCTTCCCTGTCAGTGTTTGGAGAAGGATATGGATTCCGTTTGGGCTGGTGCTGTAAGAAAGAAGACACATAGCCCTGAGCAGTCACAGGGAGGCAGCTCTCACTGCAAAACCACATGGGGTCTCATCACCCACACTACGCAGGTGGGGTCAATTCCCACAATATCAGCCCAGCAAGTGTCCAAGGGATGCAGTTCACTGCTATTCTTTCATTTTCTTGTGGAAACCTCTCAAAAGTACTAATTCCACGGTGAACCGAGCCAGAGCCTCAGGGCAGCCCAGTTGCCCCATCTGCCTCCCAGGGGCTCAGGCTGCTTCGTCAAGCAGAAGAACTGTCAGCATAAGACTTCCCTTCCTAAGCTGGTGCTCCGGAGGGAGGCAGAGAGCAGGTAATCTTGGACACAAGCTGGTGGCATGGCTGCAGTGGCCGCCTCTGCTCGGGCTTTGTCCCTGCTTCCCAGGGAAGCCCCATGGAACCTGGACAAGCTGGGGCTGGGGCCCAGACTCCAGGGATGCTTGGGGGCTGCACCCTTCAGAGAGCCTGGCACTGCGCCAGGCCAGAGCGGCCTGTGTGCAGGAAATATTGAACATTCTGAGATTTAAAGAGGGAACCTGGAACAGATCCAAGATTACACTTAATACATCTGCTGGGTGCTACGGAGAAGGGAGATCAGGAGAATCTGCAAAAGTAACCCTTGAAGGACCAGGAGAACACACAGCATTAGCACCGCACAGGTAATAAGCAAGAATAAAACGCATCCCTTCCCTCCAGCAGCACACACAGCTTCCGAAGCTCATTCATACACATCTCTTTGTTCTTTATAATTCTGGGAGGTAAGCAGGGAATATTATTTTGGGTAAGTTATTAGATTATGCATCTCTGTGCCTCCCACGGCACTTAACCTACCAGGTTGTCCAGTGAATGGTGAGTAAATTAATAAATGGATGGAGGAATGGACCAACTTCCGTTTTATGGGGAGGAACTGACTCAGAATAGTTAAGTTCACGGAAAAGCACACAACACCTTTCTGAGCACTTACGACACGCTACGCACCCTGTTAGGCCCTGGGAAGACGCAGTCCCTCCCTTCAGGCGCTCCTCATCTGGAGGGGGCGGTGATCAGGAACAAGTAACTAATAGGTAACTATGCAACCGGATACAGACTGTATTTGAGGAGATTACAAAGGCTGTGGAAGGCAGAAAGAGACAGATTGACTCCAAGCAAGAGGATGTGAGAGCGACTGGTTCCATGGTCAGAAGTAGCATGGAAGCTGCTCGTCCTTTGTTTCCCTCTCCCCTGACCAGGAAAGCTCTAAAAGTCTCTCTCCTGTTTCTCTAGGCCCCGACCTGAGACCACCCTCGACTTCTTGCTAACTCACCCCTGAAGTTCTGCCATTATCAGGAATGTATCAGCTTTAGGCTATATAAGCTGTTTAAATTAAAATATTCCACGGGAAGGACGTTTATGTGAATTAGGGCAAGAGGGTCAGCTTTCATGGGGTGGAGAGGGAATACCGAGATGAGGGGCCTGACCACTCTGAGACCTCTGGGGGTTGGCAGGGGATAAGAAGGTGATTAGGGAGAAGCAAGAGAATGGGTGACAGGGGACTGCTAAAAGGAAGCATTGCTTTCATAGTTTTGCTTTCCTTGCTCTGATATGTTCCTACATCAAGTAAATACACATACATATATGCACGTATGCATGTATGTATATTTGCATATATACGTATGTATGTAGGTATACACACAAACACACACATGCACACAACATAGTCTTTAAATCTGCCAACAAAATGGGATGCCAAGCCACCAGTGCTTCTTACACTAAACAATTCTGTAGTGATATTTGCCTGATATTTGTGAGCATGAGGTTTCATGTAGCTTAACAGCTGTGGGTTTCAAGTTTTATTAAACTTCTACCTTGTTCACAGGCTGATTTCTTTAAGGCCTTGTCTAATTGCCTTGGGCCAACGGGGCTACCTACCACCTTGGTCATGTGCAAAGATATAAATTTCACCACATAATTGAGAAGAAGTAATAAACTAGTGTATAATAAATAGGAAAGAATTTTGATGATCTCTGTTCTCATAGAAGAAGAATAGCTCATAAAAATATTCATTACATGATACAGGCTTTTGTTATTTATAAGGTACATGCATGCACTCCTATCTACAAAAGCTATTGGGCCTTTGGATATAATCACCAGAGATCTAGGCATTTCCAAGTGTCTACATGTGTGCTGATATCTAGTCCAAACATCTGGGTTGTTGACTGAGAAATGTAGCTTTCCACAGACCACTGAGTTCCAGGCGCCCACAATGTAGGTGTGGCAGTCACCTCCCCTGGGAAGGCTTCCATGATTCTTCTGTCTGATTCAGCTGCCTCACCTCTGTGTCCCCAGAGTACCGTGGGAATTTATTTGTCCTTCTCTTCCCACCGGGATGGGAGCACCTTGAGGGAAACGATGGGGCTGTGTTCACCCTTTCTACCCCCAGATAGTCCTTTAATGAACAGATGAATGAATGAAGTGCCTACTATGCCCTCCTGCACCCATGGCTCTAGTGCAGTGCCTTGCACAGAGAAAAAAAATGCAATAAATATTGACTGAACATCTACGTGTATGAGTAAAGATATTCAGATCAGCTGTGTCCCATTACACAGTTTTCTTGTTTAAATATCTCAAAGCCATTTTTACACTATGTCTCCTAGCCCAAGGGAAAAAATAGATAAGAAACAATGAAGACCTTGAGGCACCAGGAGACGGGGTATGAACTCCCTGAGTTCACTTGGGGAACGAGGCACAGGGTTTGGATGTCACCCACAACCCCAACCCCTCCCCTCCTGCCTCCCTGGCCTTTCTCTCCACATTATAAGTCGCTCGAGTATTTATATGTTCAGGGGCCTCTCTATGTAAATCCACATTCCATAAATCCCAAAGCTTTTCTTCTGTTTCAGAGCAAGAGGCTGAACAAGATATATGTATTTCTTTTTCTTTCTTTTCTTTTCTTTCTTTTTTTTTTATAACCAGCAAATGGCTTTTTTATCGATCTACTTCTAACATCAGGTTTGTCTTCATGCAGACTTTGGGAGACCGTGGCCTCTCTCTCTCTCTCTGTTTCTAGCAACACCCTCCCTTAAGTTGAGAGACTGTTTACCCCCCTCCAGCTCTCTCTTCCCACAGGTTTATCTGATCTCGGCTCTGTTCATAAACCACTGGTTTCTCCAGAGTCTTGTATTTCCCGCCTGCTGCGCCTAGAATTTTGCAGGGCTAATCAGGTTTGGCTGTTTTCCTTCACACGGCGTCTCTTCACCATCCACTCGGCCCTTTTACTAACTTATCCCCCTACCCTCACCTTCATGGTGCATGGGCCTATTAAATGGTGTCCAGTCCAATTTCTGGCACCCAATAAATCTAAATTTTCAAGCATGGGAAGCCGGGCTCACCCACTGGCACCCAGATAAATGAGTGCTCCGTGAGAAACCTACACCGGTCATCACTCAAGACTCTCCTAAAAACCCCAACTCAGGGCTTCCTGCCCGAGAAAGTCAAAGTGCCCCTTGACTCTCTCACCCTCTGGGAAAAAAAAATGCCCCCACAGCACAGGGACTCAAGTCTTCATCTCCCGCTCTGTCCCCTCCCTACAGATGCTCAAAGCGGCTGAAGCCCCCGACTCCCAGCGCCCCGCTGGCCCCCGCGACATCCCGCCACTGCAGCGTCTTTGAAACCAGACTTAACATCCAGCACACGCGCCTGCACTGTGCAGCTCGCCAGGGCTCCGAGCGTGGAGCCGAACAAAGAAACTCCGTGCAGAGGTTTCATTGTTCGCAATAAGCACAACCAGCCAGGGCGTCTCTCCCCAGCCCTCCCTGTAACGAACCCCTCGCCTTTTGGGGGTGGCTACTGTTTCAACACCCTAAATCCAGCTCTTCCATCTCAGTGACAGCAGCGCTAAAACTGTCCATGTGCAGGGGGAAAAGAGGATTGTTGGTGTTGGGGACATTTGAAACCAGGTTAGCTTCCTGCAAAACTGGTGGGAAGGAGGGGCCCCGAGCCAGGGCCTCCGGGAGGAATCTGGGTCTGGCTCTGTGTCCGTTCAGAGACAAGACCTGCAGACAGGGATCTGCTCTTGGGAAGTTGGGGACTATTTATATTTACTTATTTGTTATTTTGACTTGTGAAATTACCACCTTTCACTCTGCCAGCCTTCTGCTTCTGCACAATGAAAATTAATTACAATGAATTAGAGAACCTTTATAAACCACCCTTAACGGCTCGGAGACAGCCCCTCCTCTGTCCTCGCGCTGGTCTACAGCTTAAAATCCGATCAGGAAATGATCATTCTAGGAGACGAGTGTCTCTAAAATAAAACACCTTGTTTGGGCTTTCGTGGAATAAATCTCGGGAACTAACAGGGTGCTGTGATGGTTACCTTTATGTGCCAACTGAGCTGGGCTGTAGTATCCAGTAATTTAATCAAACACTAATCCACGTATTTTGTAAATGTGGTTAACGGCTACGTTAGGTGGATTTTAAGTAGATTACCCTCAATAATGTGAGTGGGCCTCATCCAATCAGCTAAGGGTCTTAAGAGCAAAAACTGGGGCTTCTCAGAGAAGAAAAAAATCCTGCCTCAAGACTGCAGCATCAATGCCCACCTGCAAATGTCTGTCCTGCAAATGTCAGACTTGCCAGCCCCAACAACTGCATGAGCCAATTTCTTGAAATAAATCTCTTTATAAATAAATACATAAGTCTCTATCCCTACATCTCTGTATTTATGTATTATTGATTCTGTTTCTCTGGAGATTCCTGCATAATAAAGGTATTTAGAAATCTTATGCTGAATTTGAATTGTTCATTGTGTAAATATCTTCAGGGCAGGATGACGGCTCTTTATTTTCTAAGCATGAAGCTTTGTGCTTTAGACATGGTAGGAACTTACTAAGTGTTCATTGAAGTCACTGGAAACCCCAAAGAAGCCCCATAATGCTTTTCTCAACTCTGCCACTGCACTTTCAGTTCAAGTAAAAATATTTGCTCCCTCTTGTCCACACAGGACTCATTAGCCTGACTTGTGAGTCAGGCTCTTCTCAGGATACCCCTGTAACTTTGGCAAGCACTGATGCTCTCTCCACACACTCTGCCCTAAAAAGCTGTTAAATAAACCACATCTTCCCCAAAGACCTCACTGCAGTGGGTCCAGGCATATAACTTACTTTTGCTTCCTTAAGATTTGTACATGGGATTCTTGAGGTGTATGTAGTTGTGCTGTTCTTGGTCTGGCACCTTAAGATGATGCTATATGTTTTCCCTTTCACATCAGCTGGTGGACCCTCTGGTGGAATTCCAGGCTCTGATGCTATGGAGCATTTATGGCCTTTGGAATCAGCTAGACCCAGTTTGGGTCCTGGTTTTCATACAGACTTTGAGACCTGATGAAGTCATGAAAATTGTCTGAGCCTCAGTTACCTTATTAGTAAAATGAGGGTAAAATGACTCATAGGAACATGTAAGAAATGAATAAAGTGAATAGATGGTTATTTGTTTTTTAATTAGCAGCAAAAAAGATGTTTCCCCGAATGAAATTCTTTGTGGAACTATTAAATACAAAGCAGATAAGATAAGAGCTATTCTGGTTGGCTCTAAAGAAAACTTTTTGCTTGTGCATTGGAACTTCCATCCTCTACCCTTTCTAAGGATATGTCTTCAGCAATTCTCACTCTGTCTCCCTTATCAACATTTCACACTGCTCTGCTGAAACATCCCTGCCATGCTGGCTTAGCCCCACCTGCATTTCAACTAACCACCCACCCACCCAACTAACCAACCATCCAACCAATCAATCAACCAAGCGACAAAACCCATCTTTCACCCTACATCGCCCTGCAGTTACTATACCATTCCTGTCCTCTTCTTTACAGCAAAATTCATTGAGTTGTCTGTACATTGTATCCATTTGCTCTCTTCCTGCTCTTTCTTGAACCCACTTCACTTGTGTCTTTGTTTCCATTACTCCATTGTAGCTCAAGTTGAGGTTGCAAAAGACTTTCACATGGCCAGAATTTAAGGTTGATTTTCAATCTACAATCTTACCCACAGCTGATCACACCTTCACCTTGAAGCAGATTCTTCATTTGTCCCTGGAGTACCACTCTCTCTTAGTTCTCCCACCTCATTGACAGTTCCTTCTCAATCTTTTCTGTGTTGTTCTTCCTAACCCCTTGACCTCTAAATTTTGAGTGCCCCAGGGCTCAGTTCTCAATTTACAAACACTAGGGGGCAGGGAGGAGCTCATCCAAGGCCAAGGTTTTAAACATCAGCTATACATTGATAACCCCCCAGTTTATATATCCATTTAGGCCCTCTGTCCTTAAAGCCAGACTCATACAGCCAACTGCCTACTTGACATCTCTTGCTTGGATGTCTAACAGATATCTAAAATTCACCATGTACAAAAATGAACTCCTGATATTTCCCTGAAAGCTGTTATTCTGAAGTCCCAATTTCAAACAATGACCGTTCATTCCATTCTACAATTTACTTGTCCCAAAAAGCTCTGTATCCTTTTTGGAAAGTCATTTGTTATCTCACCCTGCATCTAATCCAAGGGCAAATGCTATAGGCTCTACTTTCAAAATGTATCCAAAATCTCACCACTTCTCACTACTTCTACTGTCACACTGAGTCCAGTCTGTTTAACTACCCTCTCATGTGGATTGTTTTAACAGCTTCCTATCTGTCTCCTTACTTTACTGTCAAGGATGGTTTATTCTCAACACAATATCCTGAGTGATCTTCTTAAAACATTAGTCATATCACATCTGTCCTCTGCTCAAAACCTTCTGGAAGCGTCCCAGCTCACTTGTAGTGAAAGGTAATGTACTTTTAATGGCCCAAGGCCCCTTATTTCCCATGAACTTTCTGTCTTTTCTTTTCTTTTCTTTTCTTTTATTATTTTTTTATTTCAGAATATTACAGGGGTACAAAAGTTTAGGTTACGTATATTGCCCTTGTCCCTCCCCCAGTCAGAGCTTCAAGTGTGTCCATCCCCTAGACGGTGTGCATCGCACTCATTATGTATATATACACCCATCCCCTCCCCCCCACATCTGCCCGACACCCGATTAATATTATTCCTAAATGTGCTCTTAGGTGATTATCAGTGAAACCAGCTTCATGGTGAGTATATGTGGTGCTTATTTTTCCATTCTTGAGATACTTCACTTAGTAGAATGGGTTCCAGCTCTATCCAGGAAAATACAAGAGGTGCTATATCACGATTGTTTCTTATAGCTGAGTAGAACTCCATGGTATACATATACCACATTTTATTAATCCACTCATGTATTGACAGGCACTTGGGTTGTTTCCACATCTTTGCAATTGTGAATTGTGCTGCTATAAACATTCGGGTGCAGATATCTTTGTTATAGAATGTCTTTTGGGCTGGGCGAGGTGGCTCACACCTGTAATCCTAGCACTCTGGGAGGGCGAGGCGGGTGGATCGCTAGAGGTCAGGAGTTCGAGACCAGCCTGAGCAAGAGCGAGACCCCGTCTCTACTAAAAATAGAAAGAAATTATTTGGCCAACTAAAATATATATACATAGAAAAAAATTAGCTGGGCATGGTGGCGCATGCCTTTAATCCCAGCTACTCGGGAGGCTGAGGCAGTAGGATCACTTAAGCCCAGGAGTTTGAGGTTGTTGTGAACTAGGCTGATGCCACAGCACTCACTCTAGCCTGGGCAACAAAGCAAGACTCTATCTCAAAAAAAAAAAAAAAAAAAGAATGTCTTTTGTTCTTTTGGGTAGATGCCCAATAATGGGATTGCTGGATCAAATGGTAGGTCTACTTGTATCTGTTTAAGGTACCTCCATATTGCTTTCCACAGAGGCTGCACTGGTTTGCAGTCCCACCAGCAGTGTATGAGTGTTTCTGTCTCTCCGCATCCACGCCAACATTTATTGTTATGGGACTTTTTGATAAAGGCCATTCTCACTGGAGTTAAGTGATATCTTATTGTCCCACAAACTTTCTGAGTTTAATTTCTGCTACTTTTCTTATCCACCCTTGGGTATGATCACCTGACTTCAGTCCCAATCTCCTTTCTGCTGTTCCTCAAACACAATGAAATATACCCCTACCCCAGGGCCTTTGTAGATTCTGTTCCCTCCACCTGGAATATTTTTCTTCTGGAAATCCACGCGAATGCCCCCAGAGAAGAGACCTTCTTGGAGATCTGAACCTGACTATCCTATATAAAAGCAAGCACCCTCTCTCATCTCTTTGTAGCTGCCTTACCCTGCTTTGTTTTTTTCATAGCACTTATCAATACCTGACATATTATATGTTCTTTTGTTTATTTACTTATAGTCTATTCCCAGAAAAATATAAGCTCCATGACAGCTGGGGTTTTGTCTCTTTTGTTCACTCTGGTATCCACTAGCACCGAGTACCATGCCTGGCATGTAGTAGATTCTCAATAATTACTTGTTGAATAGGTGGATGAATGAGTGAAGTAAAGTCGGCCGCTGGGCTAAGAGCCCTGTTCACTGTAACCTCCATCCCCTGACTCTGCGTCCATCCTCTGAAGCCCAGAGAGGTTTCCCCCCTAGAGCTCTACCCTGTCTCTTCCTCTCAGGTCATTGCTTCTTTGTGGTAAACATCTCTGGTTCTTTCCATAGTTCTTTAAATAAAATAGTGGCTCTGACAACACATCTGAGTTTCTTCACACTCCGCCATGTGGTTTGTCTGGATTTAGGGATTTTGATACTTAAAATAACTTAGTTGTTTTCTGACTATTTTCTTGTCCTCCTTGGGCTTCAGCTCCAGGGTAGCCCTGTCAGCTCCACCCAGCACACTCACGGCTGAAGATCAGACTGCTTGACTGAGAACTGCAGGTTTGCAACTTGCAGCCCAGACAGATAGTGGATTTAAGTCTCAGACCTGCCTGTTTCCTCATCTGTGATTATGCCAAGCCCATAACCTCATGTGGCTGATGTGAGAATTAATGTCTGTTAAGTGTTAAGCACAGTGCCTGGCACATAGCAGACTCTTAAATATGCCAAAGTCCCCTTGACCTTCTCTGTCTTATGTCAACCTTATGCCTTTGCTTTCAGGCACTGGATCTACTCTTTCCAGCTTGTTCTTGCTCCATCTGAGGCTGTAGCAAAGCTCTTCCTGTCTATACCCTGCACATGCTAGGCTGCTGAGAAAGATGAATAACTTTTCTAAAGCCCCTGTATATACAAGGTCTAAAATTGCAGTAAGAGAGATTTGGCGGCAGACCTAAAGTAAGTTCAAATGGTAAAAATAACTTAAAAGCTTCAAGATAGCACATTATGTACTCTGGATCACTTGTCATTGTGCTTAAAGATCGGGATGAATTAGGTGTGTGGATGACTTAAGTGTACTTGGATTAGAAAGAGGCGGGACTCAAGTGTACTTTGATTAGAAAGAGGTGGTTAATAAAGAAACTCTCTAGAAACAGTCAGTTTATCACCCACAGAGCAGTTTAGAGTCTATGCACATGAGAGATGCAAAAGTGTTTCCTTTAAAATCTATTTAAAACTTAGCATAGATGGTAGTCAGGGGCAGAAGAAACAGCACATTCAAATGGGGCCACTGGGGAGAGTTTAATGAAGAACAAGTGAGGGGAGTGGACACCCCCACCTGTCTCACTGCTTGCCTTCCCATCTACGGCTGGTGTCTCCCTTTGGCAGAACCCAAGTGGATGCCAGGGAGCAAGGGAGAAATTGACATGGCCCACACAGGTCAGTCTCCAGGGGCCCGGGAAGTGCAGCCAGGTAGAGGGGGGATTTGAAGGAGCCAATGGGAGACTATCCAGAAGGTTCACTTAGTAATGAAGAACTTTTGATAAAGGGTGGAGATGAGGGCTTTTCCAAATACTGTTCTGCAATGTTTGAAATATCTCATGCTATGTATATATTACTTTTATTAATTGTTTTAATCTTGAGGGCTTTTTCTTGGTGGTGCTGTGGTTATGGACTCTTTGTTTTGCTTTATCTGTATTACAAAGACTAAACTGTTCTTTAAAAATTAATATGGGACAATATGATTCCATTCTATGAAGTTAGGAACAGGATAAGGCAGTGTATGGTGATAGTGTCAGAATAGTAGTTCCCTCCAGGGAAACTTTCTAGGAAATATTCTGTATCTTGAACTGTGTGGTGATTACATGGGCATACATAGAGGTCAAAATTCATTGAGCTTGCACTTAAGATTTGTGTATTTTATTGTATGTAAATACTTCAATAAAAAAGAAGACAAAATAGTATGATTATGTCCTTGGAAGTTCAATGTTTTTGTGCAATATTTTAAAATGTTTATACAATTTATGGAAGCATCTGTAGACCAGATACGCATTGTCTTATCATCTGTTCTCTTCACACTTGTAACCAGCACTCAAGTTTTTCAAGGGGCAAAGATAGGGGAGGGGTGTAGACTAGTCTCAGAGAAAGCTACAGACAATTACCCTCCGTTGAAAATAAACATAATAAAACTATAGAAGTCTAATTTTTGCAACTTGAGAGGGTTTTTCTGCAGCTATTCACTTCTAATCACTCTCACCTAATAAATGAATAGAATAGCTAATGTGATTAGACTAATTCACTATTCATCAAGAATATTAAATGAATAGAATATTTTGCATTTCACCAGTCACATCTTGAGTATTTACCTGATATTACAATCAGACATGTGTTAGATTTTCTCTCTGCTTCTGGGCCATAGCTCAGGGATAATTATAGTGTTTAATTAGCCCCACACAGCACTTGGCTTTCTGGTGTGGATCGAAATTACAGGATGCAGAAAGAACAAATCAAAGGCTGTAAAGGAAAGTAGCCCTTTGCTGTATTCCCTTGG
This sequence comes from Lemur catta, assembly GCF_020740605.2. Lineage (NCBI taxonomy): Eukaryota > Metazoa > Chordata > Mammalia > Primates > Lemuridae > Lemur > Lemur catta. Next base: position 18,900,345 of record NC_059134.1, on the reverse strand, counting down.
AAACATTAGCAGGGGCCACGGGTAGCACAGGGTGAATTGTTATTCCACTCAAATAGAGAAGAAGTTGCTTTTCATAAAGATTTGAAAAGTATATATATATTCGGAAATACAGCTAGCAAGCATGAAATAGAAAGTAGAGAGTCTATTATAAAGAGAATTTTTTTCCCCCTGACCATTCTTGAATTCCCCTCACATTGGATGAAATCATAGATTCCGTAGTTGATTGGGAGCTTCCCCTAAGCCAGCTGGACAGGTGACCATAATCTCAGGCCAAGAAGCCAACTCTTAGAGGTGCAGGCCACTGCTTCTGAGTCCCTATGGCCTGAAAAAATGAGTTAAAGCAGTCTTCTGGCTCAATGCCTAATTCCTGATTCAATGCAATAATTTGAATCAATCCAATTCCATCCCACAAACATATACTGAGCATCTTCTCTGGGTAATAGATGGTGTTAAGTGCCATGAAGAATAAAAAGATAAAACAATATGACAGACACCCTATGAGCTTGAAGAGTGTGGGAAGAGGAAAGAGTAAAAAGTCCACAATGGTTTCCATAAAGATAGGGTGCCTATCTTTAGGGAGGTCAATGGCAGAAGGGGTCACACCTGCCATGAGGGCATTAAGAAATATTTCGTCATGAGGATGGTGTCAGATGGATCTTGAAGGATGGGATTTTGAGAAGTGGAGGTGAGGGGAGGCCAGGAAGAGAACCATGGGAACCAAATGTGGAGGCTGGAATCTAGTTTGGCTTGTGGGAAAAAAGGCTAGGGGGAGAAAAACATCTGCTTTCCATCAGTGCTGACTGTGCTCGACCCAAACATGCTCTATAGCCCCGCAGATGAAAGGAAATAGATAGCTCGTTCAAATACGTTTTTCCATGAAGGCCTTCTGCTGTTCTCACCTTGATGTTGTATGAGTTGAGTGTGCTCATGCTCTAAAGAGGATTATGAGGTTATCCTAGGCCTTGTCCTTTCCACTATGGCATTTTGTTCTAAAAACTACCCTATGACAAAAAAATCTGCATTCTGTGATGGGTGATTGCACAACTTTCATCTATTAAGCAATTATTCCTTGAATGCTTATTATGTTCCTGATACTGCTCATCGAGGCTCTGGGGCACAGCAGTGAACTGACCAAGTCCCTTCTGTCATGGAGCTTACATTTCAACCGGCGACGGGACATAGACACCTACAATGCATTGCTTCCTAGATCAGGAGGTGATAGTGCCATGATGAAAAGTAAAACAGGGTATGGGAGATAGAGAGTCCCAAGGATGGTGTTTATGCATAAAAGGTTGTCATGAAAATTCTCTCCAATAAAGTATTATTTGAGCAGAGCCTGGGAAAGGGTGAGGAAGGGAGCCTGGCAGGTATTTGGAAGAAGGGCAGGAGGAAAAGCGAGTGCAAGGGCCCTGCAGAAAGAAGAGGCTTTGTGTGCCTGAGGAGCATTGCGGAGGGGGTTGTGGCACAGTGGAGTGAGCAGAGCGGGCCTGGGAATAGCAGCATGATGGGAGATGAGAGAGCAGGAGGCAGAGCATGAAGGAAGACCTGGGCATTTTCTCTGGGTGAGATGGGAAGCCATTGGAGCATTTAGCAGAGGAATGGCATGAAATACAATGGTCCCTCCTTATCCTAGGGGGATACATTCCAAGAACCCCAATGGATGTCTGAAACCAAGGATAGTACCAAACTCTACATACACTATAATTTTTCTATCTGATAACCAAGACAGCTACTAAATGACTAATGGGTGGGTAGTTTATATAGACCAAATACTCTGAACAAAGAGCAGATTCACGTCCCAGATGGGACAGGGTGGGACAGGGTGGAACACAGCCGTGTGGCATGAGATTTCAACATGCTACTCAGAATGGCTTGCTATTTAAAACTTATGAATTGTTTATTTCTGAAATTTTCCATTCAATATTTTCACACTGAGGTCGACAACTGAAACTAGGAAAAGTGAAATCATGGATAAGGGAGGATTGCCGTATTTTACGTTTTAAAAGGATCACTCTACCTGCTGTGTAGATAATAGATTGGAATGGAAGGGGGAATAAAGAGGGAAATAAATAGGGTGGCTAGGTGTCTACTGCAAAACCCCACACAAGGTAAAATGGTAGCTTGCTAGTAGCGGAGGTAAGCAATTGTCAGATTCGGCACATATTTTGAAGGTAGAGCCAACAGGCTTTAATGGTGGACTGGGTCTCGGAGATGTGAGGGAAGGATGAGTTAAAGAAGACTCCAAGGTTTTGAGACTTAGTTGCCATTTACTAAGATGGAAAGGACTTGGGAAAGCATCTGAATCAATTTTATTTTTAGAAATGCTAAATTAGAGATTCCTATTGAGCAGCAAGTGGAGATATTGAAGAAGCAATTGGGTATGTGAGTTAGAAATTATGAGGAGAGATCTGAGCTCCAGAGATAAATGAGGGGAGCCATCTGTGTATACATGGTCCTTCAAACCCTGGGGTGAGACGGGATCTCTAGGGAATTCTTTAGGTAAAGAAGAGAGGTTAGTATCCCAAGGAACTCTAGCAGTTAGAGGTTGGGACATCAGGAGGGACCCACACCGGTGCTTAAGTAGGAGTGGTCAGAGTCAGAAGAGATTCAAGAAATAGTGGCTTCTTAGAGGATATATGAAGGGTGTTTCAAGTAGGAGGGCATCCTTTCATTGCTTGGAAGGAAAAAGAGTGTTTTTTTTGGTCCATACTACATCTCACACAAATGGAGTATGCTGTCGTTAAGTGTCGTAGGCAGAATTCTAAGACGGTCCCCCAGATTCCCAGTGCCCCTTATTATACGCGTCCTGCATAATCCCTGGCACTGTGAATGTGATGGATTCTACCCCAGTGATTAGGTTATGCTGTACGGCACAGTTGATATTAAGACAGGAGATTATCCTGGTGGACCTGACTTTAGCACGAGACCTTTAAAAGAAGAGTGTTTTCTCCGGCTGGTTGTAGATGAGGAAGTCAGAGAGGCCACTCCAGCTGCCTGGAAGAAACACATATTGATGTTGTGAACTGCCACTGGGGAGCACGTGGCAGGAAAGCAGGGGTAGCCTCTGGGAATCAGGGCAGGCCCTGGCCAACAACAAGCAGGAACATGGATATGTTCATCCTGTGGCCTCAAGGTCATGAATTCTGACAACAACCAGTGAGCTCGGAAGAGGACCCAAAGGAGAGCTGCAGCCCCAGCTGGCACCTTGATTTCAGTCCCTCGAGACCCTGAGTGGAGAATCTAGCCAGGCCGTGCCTAGACCTTGGACCTACAGAAACTGCTGGATAATAAATCTGTGTTGTTTCAAGATGCTAATTTTGTGGTAATTTTAAACACAGCAATAGAAAATGAATATTTTAAGCAAGACTGAAGATTTAAAACCCTATGATAGAGAGAGAGAGAAGGAGAAAAGGAGGAAGGTAGGAGATGAAAAGGGGAAAGAGGGTGGGAGGGAGGCAAAAAGAGAAGAGAGATGATGAAGAAATGCACTTATATGGATATTTTCAGAGAACTATTAATCATAAAGTAAGTAACTCTTCCTCATTGCAGAAAAGGAATTTCAGAAGGGAAACAATGATTTATTGCTAAATCCATCAGGGTTTCACAGTAAATGCTTGGCCAGACCAGAAATCAGGCTGCTCTGGGAGGCTCAACTGGGGACTTCTGCTTCCCTCCGTTCAGTGTAGGATGCGGGGCTTTCTCCTGCTGGTCACTGGCCTGGGTTAGGTATCTAGGGGCACATTTCCATGTCTGCTCTCAGCCGAATTGCCTCTGCAAACCCTTGCTTTTCCTGACGTGGTCCTACCTCTGAATTGGGACTGACTGGGAGATCTAGAAATTTGAGTCCAAAGGGGAAGGTCTGCAGTCCACACTTGGTCCTAGCTTTTTGGGGGGAATTTAGAACAAGTAGGGGAGAACACAGGGGCCCAAAACCCTGGGCTCTAGTTTTGGCTGTACCATGTATGACTATAAGACATTGTTGACCTTGGTGTCTCAAGTCTCATCATCTGTAATTTGGAAAAAAACAAATCTGACTTATTCCTAACACAGAGGGTGGTGAATATAAAGTGAGAAATAATGGAGTCATATGAACTGTTATTACTATTTCCAGCTTTGACTGTGAGCTGAGTAGCTTATAGTTTAATACCAAAGGTTCTGCATTAAAGTCTGTTAATATCCTCGTCACATAGGGCCTACACTTAAATATCACAATGTTAGGATGTTTCTCCAAGTAATTAGAGACACAGAGAATTGAGGAATGAGATTGGTTGCCACTGTAGATAATATTATCATAAAAGTAAAATTCCATTGCAGTGAATATTATTACAGTATTATGTTTCAGTGCTATCTTGGAAGGAGTACTTTCTCAAAGTAATTACCTAAAAAAAAAAAAACTTTATATAAGATAGCAAATGGTCTTTTATAGTGAAAATATTTGATTGTGAGCTACCTGCAGTAGACAAGAGAAACCTGAGTTGGGCTGTTTTGTCCTGTTTGCACCTCTTTTGTCCTGCCAGGAAGCAAACGTTAGCCTTCAGAGTTTCCTCTTTTCCTTCTTCCACTATCACAATTGTGGCTGAAACAATATTTCACTTAACTTCCAAACCACTACCAAAATCAAGTGATTAAGAGGAAGAAAGAAGAGGTGGAGGTAGTCACAGCTCCTTCCTCTTAGGAAGTAGACAGCATCCCTTTGACTTCTGAATTCACTGAGGAGAGAATTGGACACAGCTGGGTTTTCTCTGCAGCTCCTGCAGACAGGAAAAGTAGCAACATAGCATCCTAACCAAATCCCACTGTGCACGCCCACACACACAAAGAGATAATAGAAAAGAAAACAAAACAAAAAAAGATAATCTCATAACTATTTTCATAGGAGGATTATACTTCTGGAACATAGCGCACTTTTTTTTTAAATTTCAGAATATTATGGGGGTACAGACATTTTGGTTACATGTAATGCCTTTGCCTCACCCAAGCCAGAGCTACAAGCATGCCCTTCCCCCACACAGTGCACTCTGTATCCATTAGTTGTGAGTTTACCCACCCCCATGACTCCCCTCCCACCTGATCAGCACCCAGTGAATGTTACTTCCATGTGATCACTTTAGTGTTGATCAGTTAGTAGCTACTTGATGGTGAGTACATGTGGTATTTGTTTTTCCATCCTTGTGATACCTCACTTCAAGGTATAGGTGCAAGCTCTATCCAGGATAATATAAGAGGTGCTAGGTCACCCTTGTTTCTTGTAGTTGAGTAGTATTCCATGTATACATATACCACATTTTAATAATTCACTCATGTATTGATGGGCACTTGGGTTGTTTCCACATTTTTGCAATTGTGAATTGTAGCACACTTTAAATGGTTGATAAACTTGTTGGATTTCTCAGGCAAATCAAGAGTAAAGATAGGAAGGAATTTGATTTCTATGACTACACTTAATAGCCAAGTCCATTGATTCACCAGATATTAACTGAGCACCAACAGCACTGAGGATGTAGCATGTACAATATAGAAAAAGTTCCTATCCTATGGAGCATATGATCTGGTGGGAGAGGCACAATACATTATTAATTCATGTGTGTGTGTATTAATATATGCATCAGGTAGTTATAAGTGCAGTGAAAAATAATGGTTCAGAGTAAGGAAATAGAGGTGGTGGTTGGAAGGGTAGTTGCTACTTACATAGGGTGGCCAGTGAAAGTCACACTGATGATGAGAACTTCAAGCAGAGAATTGAAGAAAGTGTTGAAAAAGCAAGGCATGTAACAATTTGAGGGAAAACCATTCCAGACAGGGGAAAGAGCAAATGCCAATGCCCTGAAATGAGAGCACATTCAACTTTCACTCACATATTTATTTATACAATCATACATTCTCTCATTCATTCATGCAGTCTCTCATTAATTTATTTTTATAACCAAATAATTAATTAATGCCAATTACAAATTCTAGGGTACATGATTTTGCTAAATTTGTATTTCATTTTGGTTATGAAATGCATATTTGTTGGCCACCTGATATATGCTAAACATAGGAGGCAAATATAGATGACTCACATAAACTAAGAAATGTGGTGCTCCATGAGACTTCATGGCATTGCGGAAATAGCATGGACTTTGGAAACAGATATCCTAGGCCAGCCATTTGTAACATACCTACATCCAGTCAAGTTCTTCTTTGAGCCATAGAGCATGGGGCAAGCGATGTCTACTTTGTCGAATTCTTGTGAGGAGCAAATAAGATGACACATGTAAACAAGAGATAGGTATATAGCGAATAGTAGGTGTCTAATTAATCTAATTTCTCTTTCCTTTCTCCTATGATAGTGATACAATATGATTAGTTGGACACGTACCATGGACAGTATGTCTTCATAATCCTAACACTTGGCATACATATTATGGTTAACTGATTATGGGTCTGTCTCCCATTCTAAACCAAGGCTTTCTTGAAGATAAGCAACATGTCTAAATAACCATCATTTCTTTTGGGCCCAGCCTAACATCTGCCACATATTGGGTATTCAGTAAATGTTTATTGATTGATTAGAATCAAGGAGTGGTCTGGATCATTATCTATCACAGATAATTACATGGAAGTACAGAAATGTTAAGTTATTTATTCTTGATTCTACAATAGTGATCAGACTTCAGGTTTTCTATATGGGCTATACAGGGTCTGGATCACTTAAAAATTATTTAAAATCTTTCTGGGATGATATATTTCAGAGACCAGTCTATACTTGGAACCAAAAAGGGGCCTTACATGTATTTTATTTACAATGTGTTTAAGTAATTAGGAAATGGTAAAACTTTTATTCTTAATGGCAATGGAAACATAATTCACTCCCATATTGTCCCTTAGTTTCAATTTTTCTCAAGTGGATTTAGTCAACTTTGTTTTCTCTTCCTATTCTCGCTCACCTGCAGGCAGAGAAACTGAGTAGCTTTGAATTATACCTGGCATATAGTACGCACTCAACAAATATTTGTTGAATGATGAGAGAATTCTTTTACCCACAACCACTCCCTGAGGCCCTAATTTTTACTTTCATCAAGATTTCAACACCTTCAACCTTCTCATTTAATTGTTTTGCTGCATCCATGCCCATGGCCAGATCTGCCACACGACCCTCGTCATTGCTGCATCTCTTGTTCATCTGCTTTGACCAGCTTGGTGTCCGCCATCACTTAGCCAACCCCAGTTCTGCTCCTCAGGGGCACAGCATCATTCCAGAGGGGCTCAAACACTGACAACTTGGCCATGATGTGTTCTTGCCACTTGACTTCAGTAGTCCTTTCTGGTGATCCTGTTATTCACATTGTTCATTTTTTCCTTGCATTGTTTCTCTACCATTTTCCAAAGTTTATTCATGTTCTCCAAGCTACCATCATATTTTCCTCCCAGCTGCTAGTGTTAGCAGATTATCTCACTTGCTACTTCACTAGGAGTCTGGAAGCCAGTGGTGTCCATCTCAGCGCAAATCAGATCGAAACTGTCACATGTGCTTTCTAATCCCCTCATCAACTTGCTTGTTTATTAGTCTCTGTCCATTCCTGATCCTCCCTGGGCTTTCCTTCATTGTCACTCTTCAGTCTCCTGCTGACTGCTTCAGAGCCTGCCATGGTCTTGGCTCTGCTTTTGCCCACTCTTTCAGTTATCTGTTGCTGCACATCAAACTATCCCCAGAATTAGAGGCTTTAAACAATTCCATTTCATTTTATCATATGGTTTTGTCAGGTGCTCAGTCAGGGCTTGGCTGGTTGGCATCACTTGGTCACTTGTTGATATTTAACTGGTGGCTGGTCCTCACATCCATGTCCGGCACTTTGGTGAGCAGGGCTGGAAGGCTGGGCCCAGGTGGGTTCCTCTCCATCTCCGACCAGCTTCAGAGCTTCTCTGTGTGATCTCCCCAGCAGGGTAGTTGGACTTCTTATTTGACAGCTCTTGGCTCCAAGAGACCAAGTTCTCTTGAAGGCTAGGTAGATCTGGAGATAGCACAGTGTCTCCTCTGAATCATAGGCAGGCCTGGACAAGAGATGTGTCAAAGAGTATGCCACCATTTTAAAGTTATTATATCACCCCATATTAGGATTGGGAATTTCTTTTCCAGGACTCACTGGAGACTAACCTTAGTCTAGATACCTTCTGTTCAGCTTTCCTGCTCCCACAAGAACACTGACATAGTGAAAGGTCCACATTCTGTTCTGTGGCCTGGATTATGACTTTTATTATTATTATTCTTATACAGTAGACATGAAGTTGCGCTGACTAGATCTCTCTTTAGGGGAGGGTTTGCTGCTCAGTTATGGGGAATGCACACAGCAGCTTCCAGCTGTCAGCATCTTCAGGGTCAGCCTCAACTGTAGAGAGCTTTCTCCCCTGGGCAGCCCACATCCAGTGACTGAGTGAGACAGGTGAATCAAGGCCTGGCCACTTTGGTCCAGCTGTTTCTTCCTGATGCAAGACAATTCTGACTAGTGACACTTACTCTAGAGCTCTCCACTGGGTTGATGGAGGTTTTTAAGACCTGCCTTGTAGTTTTACTTCCACCTCTGCCAAATACGGTTTTCCCCTTCCTTTCACAGATGCTGATCACCAACAAACATCTTGCATATCAAACTGTCTCAGCATCTGCTTCCAGAGTACTTGGCCTGTGACATACCTCTGTAACTATACAACTATATATGTGGATTACCTGTATATATACATATACACACACACATATACATATATACACATACACATAGACATATACATATTTAATACACACACACATTTACATACATTTTGTACCCATTTGGGTGTCAGAGTGGTGTCTCTCTGTTCCTATCCAGCACTAATCACTTGGAGTTGACACTGGTTGTTTCTGTGTGCCCCGTATGTCATTCCTCCCTAGTTTGTTGGTCAGATACCACATCTTTTGAGGTGGAGTGAGTAAGTGCTCCTCCATCCATATGTATGTTTCTAATGGAGACTATTAATCATAATATTCCATTTTCTCTCTCTTTCCCCAACCATAGAAATTAGCATAAAACAGACTGGGACAATCAGAGTCCTTATGGCATTTAACTGGAACTGGGGAGAAATCCTTTCTTTCATATATATATATATAAACTATATATATATAGTTTTTGAGACACAAAACTATAGTTTGCTGTGAGTTTTATAGCTCACAGCAACCTCAAACTCCTGGGCTCAAGCAATCCTCCTGCCTGAACTTCCTGGGTAGCTGGAACTACAGGCGTGCACCATCACACCCAGCTAATTTTTCTATTTTTAGTTGCCCAGCTAATTTTTTTCTATTTTTAGTAGAGATGGGGTCTCACTCTTGCTCATGCTGGTCTTGAACTCCTGAGCTCAAGTGATCCTCTTGCCTTGGCCTCTCAGAGTGCCAGGATTACAGGTGTGAGCCAACACACCCAGCCAGAAATCCTTTCTTTTATAATAGAAAAGTTGGAAATATATGTGCCAGGTTCAGCCTATGGAATGGGTCTAACCCAAGCTTATCTTTACAGAATAGGGTATAGAAGACACAGAGACAGCAGCAGAGCTGAGCTGATGGTCCTGGGAGCATCAAGTCTCTGGGAACAGCTACTTCCAGCTTCACTCCTATTCATGCTGGTTATATGGGCCAATATACTTCCATTTTGGCCTAAGTTAGTTGATGAAGTATACTGCCACTTGCAAGCAAAGTTCTTATTAATTAGGTCCCTCCAGTTTTGCTTTCTATTTTATGCTTTTCTGTCCTTTATAGGACTTTCACCTTCAATTATCCCATCCTCTAGCTTCTTCACTCTGTTTCTCTCTACCAGATGCTTTCCCTTTGCACAGAACAAATGCAGATCTCACCAACAGTGGAGATAAGACCACTCACTAAATCTTCAGTCTCTTTAGCAACATTTCCACTCTCATCTTTTGCTGCATGGCTACATTTCTTTTAATAGTGTACCTTATATTCTACTCTTCTCTTAACCTCCTACAATGTTTTATTTCCTAACCTTTCTACTAAAACCAGTAATCTGCTAATGGCCACAACCAAACAACCTTTCCTCCGTCTCCTTATCTTGATCTATTTCTGGTACGAGACACTACTAATCACTCACAACCTCTTCCACCTTCTGGCAAGTCATGGTCTCGAACTTCTCTTCTCATAGACCCTACATTCCATTGGCACTCCTGAGGAGGAGGGTTCTCGTGGAGTCATGAGGGAGAAGCTTCAGGGCATGAGAAAAGAAACAGCTCAGCTCTACCTCAGAGTCAAGAGGAGCAGCCATGGAGACGGATTGAAGAGCAGTGGTGGAAATTGAAGGAACTTGGGTGTGTGGAAGACTAGGTGGAAACGTCAGACTTGAAGAAAGTGGATAAATGTTATAAATGCTATGAAGAACAAATCAGCAAATCCAAAAGAAACAAATAATATGGTCATGAACTACCATCAAGAGCTCAGATGAGATAAATAGCTTGGGTTTGATCAGCACAATTTCATAGCCTTTCCAAAAGTCCAAGTTTAGGGGAAAACAGTTAAGTGGTGATTACAGGCTGAAAGGCATCTTGGAAATGGCAGACCAGGATACAGTCTGGGTGAAGAGGAGGCCAGGGGAGGCTCTAGATCTCCAAACCATGGCAAATATTTGATTAGCAAATTTCAGGGAATAGGAAAGGTGATGGCAAGACATTGAAGTAGAAAGATCTTAGAGTAGAAAAGCTCCAGTTGCTGATGTGATCCGTGACATGGCTATACTTAGCACTAGTGGTTCTCAAAGTTTAATGCATTGCATCAGAATTATTAATACATGGACAGCTGGTAAAGCACAGATTGCTGGGTCCCACCCCTAGGGATTCTGATTCAACAGGTCTCAGGTGGTGCCTGAGAATTTGCATACTTAACAGATTTCCAGATGATGTTGATCCATCAGTACAAAGGCCATGCTTTGAGAGCCACTGACTTTTTTGAGAAACAGAGAGGAGATGAAGCTCATTCAGGTTGAAGAGGTTGAGCTCCTGAGAGGCCAAGGTCATCAATCATCCCTACAAGCTTAGTGTGCTGATAGAGTCTCAGGAGAACAGGTGCTTAAGGCACCAAAGATCCAAAGACTACATCAATGGGTAAGGGAAGACAGCTGCAGAGGAGAAGGGCTCTTGGACCATGGCTACGGAACAGTGCTCTGCAAGGAAGGTTGGAGAAGGTAAAACAGATCTTCCAGGAAAGAGGTTTTTGCTCCATTGTGTAATTAAGGAAAAGCCTTGTTCCTGTTCAGTCAGTGAGATGCAAAGTATGCTTGTGTATGAACTTGAGGCTACATGGGAGTTTATTCATTAAATACGCCAGGATTCCACAGGACACTAGAAAGGGGCTAGTGGAGAAGATGGGATAGAATAGGAGGAGTGGATGGAAAACTGATTTAGAAGCAAGTGGGGCTGACTGATGAGAAAGTGGGTGGAAGAAGCCAAGGTGGGGGCAGGTTCTGTGCTTAGGTCGGAAGTATGGATACCAAGGCTGAAGGAAGATTGTATTTGGGGCCAGGGTAAGGTTGCAGACCTGTGTTAGTCATCAGGGAAGGAGATTGCTGACTAGGCATTTTACCTTCATTGTGGGAATTTGAACTACCCCTCTGTGCTCTGGTGTGGGTGTCTCTCTGTTTTTGCTTTGACAATGTCTTCTCAGCTTCTGATAATCATAGTGTGATTGGGCAGAAGGCAGGCAAAGATGGTTGTGGATGGGGACAGGAAGACGGCTAAGGCTATGCTTGCATGGATTTTACGTTTTTACCCTAAAAGCTTTGTAGTGTAGCAGGCACAAATAAATATTTGTTGAAATAATTGATCTCTACAGCTGATCTCTTTTACTGTCAACACTGTTGCATAGTATAGCTTGTGTCTCATTGTATATGGCATTGGGTTCAGAACCGTAACAGGAGAATGCTAGACTCATTTTAGAAGTCCAATGCCTAGAAAAAACATTTTGAAGTGGGCACAGCATTGGTCCCTTTGCTAAAATGGAAAGATGACTGAGCTAAGAATAAAGATTCTTGTTTCCACTCTTTTTGTGACTTTGGTGGTATTTACCTCTGTGGTTTCTAAGGACTCTTCCAGTTGGAGACTGGGGTCACAGAACTATTTCACTGTGGGGAGCACAGGATATAGATGAGCTATAACCCTTCTAAAGCACCCATCTCACAACACATTACTTCTAACTGCTGTGGGAGTAATTTTCTTGTTTGACAGGAAAGTTTCCTCCATATAATTAGCTTCATTTTCATGCTGTACGTGCTTATAAAGCAAGACTTGGATGTTCTAGAAAGGGAAAGCTCAGAAAAAACAGGGATTACATTTCCCCATACATACACGTGAGGTTGAAATTAAGAGGAAAAGACTTCTGCCAAGTCTACATTGTGCTCGTACACTTGTTCTGAACCTGAAAGTTTTTGGCAGCTCTTACACTACACACCTCCCTTAATATGTCCCTGGACGGGATGTACATTGGAAATTTACAGTTTCTTTTACCCGTGCTTCATCTTTTTGCATTTCCCTGATGGTGTCGATTAGTAAAAAAGTGGAATGCCTTTATTTCCAATGTTCACCACTCCTTGGTGAGTGCAAGGTGGCAATAACTTTCTCTGACAGCATGAATACTTTAAAACTTTGTTTCAAAACATTAGGAAGAAAACTCTATTTATAACAGACTCTGTATATACTTTGAGTCTCCCAGAAAAACTTGAGTAAAACTCACCAAAACGAATTGAGGATGTAGGGAGGGACACAGCCGTATTTCCTATATATTTCTTTCCTATTTGGGGAGAGAAGAATGACTCCTTGTGCAGTAAAAACTCTTTGTGGAAGGTATACTAGCGTTTGCACACTATGAATTGCTACAATAACATTTAGACTCCAGAAAAAACCTTCTACAGCACTGCCGTTGAAAATGAAATAAGAATCTAGTGAGTTGGCATCCTCATTCACTTAATATGTATATGCTGGTGCTGTTGGGGCAGGATTTACTTAGATCTGTCTTGTTTTCTTTCTGTCATAGAATGTTTCTCTTTTAGATTCCTTGAGTTAGATGCTGCAAGTCAGGAAAATAAATTTATAGAGTATGAGCATGAGGGAATCACTTTGATACTTTTCCTTCCTATAGCAGTGTTTGTGCGTGCAATTTTCAAGGATATAACTCTGGTTCTAGGGATTATTTTATGTTTTGATGGAAGGTGGGGGTTGGTAGAAGAAGTAGAGGGAGCAAAAATTCTGAGCAAAGTGGGCTTTCCTGTTTGAAGGGAACACATTGTTCCCATTCCTTCTCCCAATGGTTTTTGGCCAGGGTGTGTTTTTGCAGTGGGGGGCTAGGTTATGTCCTATCTGTAGTAGCAGTGTGATGCCTCTTGTTTTTCTCTTATGAGAAGAATTTAGAGGAACAACAACACCCCTCAGAGTCTTTAGGGTTAGAGGCCTAAGGAATCTGAGTATCAGGAAGTTCCAAGTCACACAGAACAAAGGCTGGGATGAGCAACCTCCTCCCAGACTGTCTGCACCCTCCCTTTATCCTGGCGCTACCCTGGCCTTTGCTGTTTTGCTTCCTGGTTGGTTTGTGGGGCCCCTGCACTCGCTGGTCCTGCAGACAGAGGAGAAGTTGGCATTGGCGTGGTGTCTTGTCTTCTTTCTGCGGGCTCCGTTCCCAGAACAGGATGGCCTGGTTCAGATTCTTCCATTCAGGAACACCAAAGCAGTCTGCATTTTCACTGCGAGGTCTTAGGAAGCCTCCAGCGAGGCAGGTCGTCCTAGTTGTTGGGATCAGTGTCTCCCAGGAGCCACGGACCTGGCGGCCAGCTATTGTCCTAGGAGTGGCGCGCACGTGGCACAGCAACTGCGCCTTCCTCCATGACTAGTTCAAGGGCGGGGAGACAGAGGAGGGAGGGATAGGTTATGAATATTTAATCGGGGAAAGTAGGAGCACATTATTTGGATAAACTACTTAATAGCAGCGCTGGCCCCTCCTCATTTGGGGGTAGGTGCCGCATCGCCAGCCTAGCACCAGACGCCTGCGCGCTTTCATCTTTAATCGTCTCTTCTCGGTTTCCTTTGAGTGGGAATATAAGAAGGCTCCTGTCTCTCCATCAAACCGCATCTCTAATTTAAACAGCTGTTAATAAGGGTTAAATCTGCAGGCTGAGCTGGCCCTTCACTTGTTACTTGCAAAGGGGGAAAAATCAATGGAGCAGGAAGCCAGAGGGGCGTCCATTTTGAAAAGCTGTAATGAATTACGTTTCCTTAGCGAAGCTGGCAACCTCCAGTCCTGCTCCCACAGCCTGCCTTTCACATAGCCAAGCCCTCTGTGACACATCAAATTTAATGAGACTGCACAGATCTCAAATAAGGAAGGGGAGCGCTGCCGCCGCTGTTGCTGCTGCTGGGCACTTTATTAAGGAGGATCAGAGAAAACTCACTGGTTTTTAAAAGAGCCCTTAAAGGCAAAGGATATTTTGGGGGGGAGAGTGGAAGGAGGTCCCTGATTTCAATGTTTCAGGTCCCCTCTGGAGCATTTTAATAACCTAATTCTGTGTGATCTCCTGGGTCTCAACATTTGGCAAACGGGTCCCCAAACCTCAGGACCATTGAAGACCAAGAGGATCATGGAAGGTAATTAGGGACCTTTCGAGTTAAGCACCCCCCCCCCCCATCCCAAGACCATTAGAAGCAAACCGGGAGAGAAGCTCTGTAGCTGTCTTCCATGTGATGAATCATTGTGGTAACTATATTTTCCAAATCAATAATTAAATCACGTATTTGGCCACCAGGACTGCACTTATGCAGACAATGGAGAAGAAATCTTGAAATCTAGAAAATCCAGTCTGTGTATCTGCTATAGATTTAAGAGAACATTATCTGGGTATCAAGAAACTTTAAGTGTTAGCTTTGTTGCTAATTTACAAAGCTTCTGTAATAAAATACTATAACCTGGATCTTCCATTTATTTGTTTATAAAATGAGAGGGTGAAGATAATCTGTAACTCTACATTGAGATTTACAGCCTAGGGTCAGTCTTGGAAAACAAAAGGGAAAATGGGGCTAACCCAAGAAAACTTCTGTGAACCAGACACATCTGTGGACAAAAACAACACATTTCTTTGGTGAGTCCTTTCTCAACCCTGCCAGAAAGATTATGCTGGCATGCAAAGCTCCAGGTACTGCATTCCAGGCCCTCTTTTTCCTCTCCTAATCTCTATTGACAAGAAGATTTTTTTTTCTGCGCTGCATAAGAAAAATAATAATAAAATGATAGCTGACATTTACGACACTATTATCACGTGCCAGGCACCAGGGCTGAGTGACTTATGAGCATAATGTTGAGAGGCTTGGTAGATAAGAGCACAGACTGGAGCCCCAGCAAATCACTGCTGGGTTCAAATCACCACTTTGCCACTTATAGCTGTGTGACCTCAGGCACATTAATTAATTAGCAATGCCTGGCACATAGTAGGTGCTATGCCAGTGCAAATGTTATGATCTCATTTAAATGTCTACCTGTCTTCCAATGAGGTAGACATGATAAATCATAGTTACCTGTAAGGTAGACTTGATTATCCCCATTTCACAGACAGGAATCTGTGGCTCAACAACTTGCTCGAGATCATCTAGAGCTGGGAATCAAACCAGACTTGAAGGCTGGGCGGGGTGGCTCACACCTGTAATCCTAGCATTCTGGGAGGCCGAGGAGGGAGGATCATTTGAGCTCAGGAGTTTGAGACCAGCCTGAGCAAGAGTGAGACCCTGTCTCTATTAAAAATAGAAAGAAATTAGCTGGACAACTAAACATATATAGAAAAAGTTAGCCGGGCATGGTGGTGCATGCCTGTAGTCCCAGCTACTTGGGAGGCTGAGGCAGGAGGATCGCTTAAGCCCAGGAGTTTGAGGTTGCTGTGAGCTAGGCAGATGCCATGGCACTCTAGCCTGGGCAACAGAGTAAGACTCTGTCTCAAAAAAAAAAAAAAAAAAAAAAACAGACTTGAGCTCCTAGCTGGTATTCTCAGGTTCCAGTTGTGGTCTTTTAAAAAGTCTTTGTGTTTTAGTGGAAGTGAAATCAACCATTGTTGTTGGAGTAGGAACGTTTATGCCATCCTAAGCCTCTGGATCTCAAAACCCTTGGATTTCTCTTTTCCCAGCCCTTTCAGCCTCTCCTTTCAGCCACTTTTTGGTAGGTTGGCATCTCTTTCCTCATTTGTGTGGGCTTCTTTTCAAGCCATTGCGTCTTTTCCATGAGGTTCCATTTTGAGACCTGCCCTGGATGTCTCGCTCCTTGCCATTGATTAGTTGAGGAGGGAAGTGGGCCAGCAAGAGAGATGGGGCAAGTCCAAGGCTCTTGATTGAAAGGGAACCAATCCATCAGGTAGGTCTGGATCACTTTGCATCTCAAATGTCAGCTTTCTCAAGCACAGAGGTGCAGAAGAAATGGCAGTCAGAAGGATGGCAAAGAGATTCCACGTGAATATGGAGAAACGGCCCTGGGGGATATGTGAGTAAGGTCAGAGAATGCAGCATTCTAACAGTGTGGCCCAGTTAGGAGGATGCTCTGGAGGAGACCAATGAGATTATAGTCTTAATTTTTCAGGGGCAATATTTTGTTTATTTTTTTCCTTATTGAAAATTAATATAAATTGTTCAAACCTAAGAGTCCAAAGAGTATATGCCAAGGTGATGAAGTCAGCAACTTGGTCCGTCCAATTCTCTGGCTGCATACTTTAGCTCAAGGTCTGATTTCATCTCTGGGTAGACAGAGGAGAGAAAATTTATGCATATAGTTTGCAATTTACTTATTTAAAACTATGTTTTCTTTGTGTCCTGTGTCTTTTTGTGGTGGTACATGCTACATCTTTGCTCATATCTCCCTTTTAGTCTTGAAGCTTCCTGTGTATTAGGACCACCTTATCTTCCCTTTCCTCTGTGTCTTCTGTTTCTTGCTCCAGTAACAGGCACCATCTACATCGACTGTTTGCTTGGAAGAGTATTTCTTGGTGTGACTGAGTGTTCCTAGAGAGGCCTTTCCTTTTTCCTCTGTCCTTTCTGGTTCTCAGTATTCAATTCTGGTAGTCAGTAGATTCTGTCAATAGATGGAACCTGAGTTATTCAGCTTGGGATGAACAAACTCTAGGTTAAGACCAAATTAATTACCCAAGGTGGGTTGCAGCAAGTGTTCTCACCTGATGTAGAGAACTAGGCGTAGGGATTCTTCTCAGCTGGAGCTAGAAGTGGAGCCAAAAATGGAAATCTGATACATCATTCAGGAATATTCTAACAACTTCCAATAAACTGGTTCAACATAGAGACCATAGCAGCAAGACCTTCACTCAACTCTGAAGCACTGAAGAATAGCTTGACTCTGAATTTTCCTTGGCCATATTGTTCTGACTAATGAATTGGGGGATGAAAAGGGAGAGCAGCATCAAGGGTAGGGGTAGATTTAATGCCAGGGAAACCGGGGTTTCTAGGTATAAGAAACTGTTTAATATGGAAGCCATATCCTGGCCCCAGAACAGAGTAAATAAATATCCAGGGTTTGCTTGACTTGATGCCTCCTGCAAATATACCACACTCATTCATACACCATTCTCTCACGTAGAATTGGGAGGTTCATGATTTGAGCCCTGAGAAAGTCAACATTTTCAGCAGACAGAGGATATGAATGTTTTTGTATTTATACTTTCACAGTTATGGGTTCACAGTCCCCAGTTGCATCATTGAAATCTGAAGTGGGACACCACAAAATTCACTGTTAATTTCTCACAGAATCACCACCACTCTTTCTAGGCTGGGAGTGGTTTGTGGGCCTCCAAAGACAGTAGATTTGGAAAGAATCATAATGCAACTTGCCTTCATTGTCTCTTGGTCTTTGGTTTAAAATTTTCCTCTTGGGAATTGGGCATTCCCTGGTATTAATCTCACATCCACTGTGTGCAGAGCTGATGATATATGCCATGTGGTGGACAGAAGGGTGGGGAAGAGAATGTTCTGCTTCTTACAAGGTACTGGAAGACATAGGTGAATAATCATAGATGTTAGACAAGGGACATAACCTATCTGGGCTTCAGTTTCCTTATCTGTAAAAATTAATTAGTACAGTACTCAGTTCATAAAATTGTTCAGAAGATTTTAAATAAGATAATGTGTGCAAAGCCCTTAGCACATTGCTTGATACATAACAAGTGCTCAATAAATGCAATCAGACTCACTATCAAGAATATGCATAAAGGATAGAATGTAACAAGCTCGTTGCAGAAAAGTTCCATGAAATACCTTCTTGCTGAAGAGTTATGGAAATCCAGAAAGATAACCTTGGGCGTTATGATGAGAAAAACAAAAACAAAAATCCAAAAAAAACCCATGGTTTTACAATGGGTAAGCTTTATGAAAAATATTTATATGTGTAAAATAGCTGTCTTCATTCATTTTCAGCTGCTAGAACAGAATACCACAAAGTGAGTAATTTATAATAAACAGAAATCTATTTGGAGGCTGGGAGGTCCAAGAACATGGCACCTGGTGAGGACTTTCGTGCTGCATTGTAACAAGGCAGAAGGCAGAAGGAGGAAGTAGGCGTGAGACAGAAAAAGGAGGCCTAGCTTCTAAGATAATGGCATCAAGCTATTTCTGAGTGCAAAGCCCTCATGAGCTAATCTCCTCTTAAAGGTTCTACCTTTTAACACCATCATAATGGCAATTAAATTTCAAATTGAGTCTTGGAGGGGACATTCAAACCATAGCAGTCACACTTGCTGGTTCACTTACAATATTTGCTCCAATATATTGAGTGAGACCCAGCCTGTTTGCACACACATGCCAGTGGGATGCATGTGCCAGAGTTTTCTGCTGCAGTGCCCATCACTAAGATTGTGAACTTTGGCAAGTCAACTGGGCTCTCCAGGGGAAAAAAACCCGGGATGGTTAAAAAGTAAAGGCAAAGCTATGGAAAGCATTTAAATTTAAAACATTAACACCAGTCCTAGCTGGCAGTGAACTGAGTAGACATGGCCAAGAGAAGGAAGTCTCCAGAAGGGCATTTATAAGGGCACAAGGGGACAACGGGACAATAAGCCCTTTTTGCTACACAAGGGCAACACTTGAAGACTGTGTTCAGTGTCAGAGCTGGGGCGATCCTAAAGACAAAGATTAGATTTTAGCTTTCTGAAGCTACTTCAACAAACACAGCAAAAAGGGACTGGGGAGAGGTAGGGAAAGAGGATTCTGTTCTCTAGGTTCAGTGGGTGACCATGATCCATGATGCCTCCAGCCTCCCACCACCCCACGTTGGCTCCATCCCTGTGATGCCATGTCCCCGGGAAGGTTCCAAGGGCTCTTCAACCGCTTTCCCTTGCCCCTCCTGAAAAGGTGAAATAAAGAAAGGCAAAAATGATGGGAGACAGGGAAGGAGAGCAGGAAGGAAGGGAGGGAGGAAGGATAGAGGGATCTCTTCCCAGGCAATAAGGCATTTGAGTGATTTATGAAGCTTAAAGCCAGAGAAGGGAAAGTTGAGGGTTAAACATCTAAGAAACGAGAATGCAAAACATCACGATTCAGTAGTGCCAAGAGGTTAGGACTATTGAAAAGCCAAGGACATTTGGCTGAGTGTGCGGTGAGGGGAAGTGGTATTAAATTCAGGCATTTCAACTCAGTGACTTTGGGCGAACTTCAAAACGAATAGGCTAAAACCCTAGCTGCGGTGCAGAGCGGTGTTGTATGTCAGACAATCCCCAGGGTCTGCCCTTCCTCCCCCTCCCCTGAGTCCCCCCTCACACCCTCCCCAAACAGGGCAGGGAAGGAATGTAGGTGGAATCTGCTGAGGCTGGGGCTCTACCAGGGATAACAGGATTCCCGGCCCAAGAGCAGCCCAGCCTGAGTAGCAAGACAAAGGGTTTGCAATGCAGGGAAAATATTAGCCACCTTGTTCTGGGTTCTGTGTCTGACCCCAAAACTTCAAAAATGTTTTATTGTTTTCCCTTGGGTTTTCAACTCCTCTCCTACATTATCCGCTTCCTCCTTTTAATTTGCTATGCTGTTTCTCCACTCAGTGAGGAAGACAGGTGGGGGGCGGGCGGTGAGAGGGGAGAGGAAGCCGGAAGGAGCAACTCAACGACTCGACCTTCTTCAGCTGCGTGGAAATAATTCCAGACTTGAAAAGGGCTCTGGTGAGATTCATTGTGTGGGGGCAGGGGGTGGGGGTTGGCAGGGGCTGTGACTTTGCCAAACAAGATCTTTTGTCATTCTCCTCCCTCATACCTGGCTTTCTAAGTCCCCCTGAGCCCTGCTGTTTTTGAAGAGTTAACATCTGAAGGAAAACACAGTTTGGAAGAGAGTATTTCACAAAGAAACAGAAGAAGCTGCCTGATATTTATGAAATATGGCAAAAGAGAAGCTGCTTCACGAGAAAAGAGCAAGTGCTCAGGAAATAGAGTGAGAAAGAGGCAGGAAGGAAGAGGAGGGGAGGCAGGGAGAGGGGGAGGAAGGAAGAAAGGAAGAAAAGAGAGGGAAAGAGAAGGAAAGGGTGAGGTCCTAGGAGGATAAGTAAATCGGGGAAAAGAAGTAGAAAGAACTGATATAAACGCATATTTCAAAATTACCCACCGTCTGTTAAAATGATTGAGCTCTGAACAAACAGCCTAGCACAGACATGAACTTAACTTTCAAAAACAGACAGGCTAGAAGTTTGTAGCATTTAAAACATTTTTAAAAACAACAACAACCTCCCCCCACTTTTATGCAGGGAGATTCCCCTGTGCCTATGAGCTTCATACTCAAAGCAGCAAGAAGTCAATGGATGAACTGTGTCAATAAGAAGAGATGAGAGCGACAGCCACTGATTTAAATGAAAATAGGACACAGAGTGAACTATTGTTTGTGCCTTGACTTCTCATTCGGTTGTTGTCGTCTTGAACCCAACCCAATCTACCTCATAAAAACTTGAAACTCCACTCCAAGGCTGTTTTCATGAGGAAAAGCCCTTTAAACTTTGTCTCCTCCTATGTGGTCTTGAACTACGCATTTAGAATATATATGATGGGTACTAGGGAAATATCTGAAGCATGCTTTATGTACGCACACATGATAACTGTGGACACATCTGTACTCCTGGCTAGTTTCCTCCACAAACTCAGGAACCCACACGTGTACACACCACGCAAGCACAAATGAGTGTACTCGATGGCATGTCTACAGCTCCCCCGGGGAAAGTGCTTTTACCATATTCCAACCGTTCTGCTATGCAACATGAATAAAAGGTAGAAGAGATGGAGAAATGAAAGAAAGATCTGCTACTCACTGAACACCTACCACATGGGATGCATCAGGCCAAGTGCACCTTTATATTTAATATCACAATTCATTTAGTTTAATTGCTGCTTTTAGTAGCGTGTTGTAACACACTGCACAATTGGAACGATCTTTTCTGGGAAGCTGTCTTAGAGGCCATTTCTATTTGAAAAGCCAGCTGTGAGGAGCTGGAAGGCACACAGCTGCAGACAGCTGGAGGGCTGGTACTGTAACGGGATCCTTGGAGAAGTGAACTCGGGTTCGCAGGCTCGGAGGCCACATGTGGGAAAGCTCATCAGAGCAGAGGAGTCTGCTTCTGCCTTCGCCTGTCCAGGGCTTCCTTCGCTTTTCTCATTTATCTGATGGAATCCAACCAATAAAGAGGGGGCTTCCAGAACCAAATTACTTAAGAACCAGAGCAGGTCTTGCTGAGCCTTTACTCCACCGTTTTAGAAGTTATAAATACACACACACACACACACACACACACACACACACACACACACACACACACACACTCTACATTTTACTCCCAATAGTATTGGGATTTTGGACTCCTATGGGCCCCCTGGGCTCCCTCTGACTTGCAGATTGTCTCTCAAGACATTTTGAGAGCTCCTGCAGAAAGAAGGCAAAGCCCCCTGAAGCCCAAGAAGGTTCTGAGTGTTTGGCAGAGGGCAAAGGGAGCACTCCCAAAGTGCCAGTGAAATATTTGCCCCAGGCATGAGAAGGGAATTTACCCTTGCTTCCTTCCCCTCAATTTTCCTAGGGAAAAACAGTGGCTTGAGCTCAGGAAACATTGTCCAGTGATTTGGCTCCCTGGGAATTCCCTCATCATAAATATTAAAAAATAATATAGCTAGAGAAAGCTAATAACCCTTTCCAGCATGAATCGTCCCCGGGTTTTGCTTTCTGGACTTTGTCATTGAGACTTATTGTTGGGTAATCGAAAACACTTTTAAATATGTGTCCTGGGCAAGCAGAACAAAAAGGCGTGAGCCAAGAATTGACCAAAGCAGGAGCTTGTCAGCTGACTGTGTGCCCTGGTGCATGGGCCCACCTCTGCCATGTAAGTAGTACCCAGAAAAGCCAAATTTACTGCCACTCTCCTTATTCAAAGGTGGCAGTACGGGAATCAACATCAAGTATCAACTGTGGGGGAAGAATTTCAGACTATAGAGAGGAAATATGTGTAGGGGTTAGGGGCCCAGGAGATCAGCAGTCGGTCAGGAAGTAGACTGAGATGGGTCAAACACAAAAAGTTCCCGGCCAAAAGCTGAGAGCCTGTACTCATTAGGAGTTGGCCACGTGGAAGTGCACTGCGTCCAACCCAATTTTCTGCCTTCCACATCATGGGAAATGACTTACTGCTCAGAAAGTGGGGAATAGCAATGCTTTCTATTTGTGTAATGCTTTGCAGTTTACAAAACCTTGTTGTATAAATCATCTCATTTGAACCTTTCGACAAGCCCACGGGGTAAGCAGAACAGGTGGTGCTGTTCCTATGTAATAGATTGAAAATCAGACTAAGAGAAAGAGAGTTGCCTTTAGTTACTAATGGCAGAGAGAGACTAGAACTCAGGTCTGGTGATGCTTGGTTTGGTGTCTACTATATCACATGACTCAGTAACATTGTTCAGAGAGAACTGAAACACAAGATAAATGAGGAATTGGTAACTAAGCCCCTAGCTATTTGCAATGTCCCTATTCAGACAAATTGTGTCCTAAAGTAGAAGGAAAATTATAGCTGAAAACAGTGATCTGACGGGTGAAAAGTATTAAGGAATTAGGAAGTCTTGGAGAAATGTTAGCAACAGGCAATGTTGTCCTATTTTTATGAAGGGGAAACATATGCAAACTGTAGATAGTAAATTTGACATTGACACATTGGGACCAAGCATGGGTTTACTAGGAGCAATTATAGCAGCTGTGAGTTGTTATGATTTTAATAAAGTCATTTGACTGGTAGATTAGGAGAATTGTTAGACAATGTAAATCTGGAATTTAGGAAAGAAAGCATTGAGAAAAATCCGTTCTGATATTGTGGTCAAGGAAATAGAGAAATGTCAGCCAGATGATAGAATTACTTGTATTTGTACACGTTTAACAAGGGACCAAAAACTTCCTTATGAGTACTGAGTAAATTGAACTGGGGAACTGCAGAGAGAGACAGGCTCCTTCCCAGGCTGAGGGGGCCCCAAGTTCAAGCCCAACAGAACAAATCTGAGGGGTCTGAGGCAACATTACATGCAAATTGAACGCACCCACATATCTGATGGCTCTGATCAAAGGTCATTTCAAGGTTTCTGAATTGTGGCTCTTCTGTCAGGTAAGAATTCAAGTTTTTAACTTAGAAACTTGACAGAATGCCAGGCTGGGAAGGAGGCCCAAACCCAGGAAGAAAGAGTCAGGGGTTCCAGTGACCTCAGGCTGTGGGTGCCATTTTGAGCTGGGGTTTCAGTCTCCACTGAGGAAGGTGGGAACAGGGATTGTCCTGTCTCTAGAGGGTCCAGTCTTGCTCCACAAAAAACGAGTAGACAATACTCTTAAAGACGCTGAAATTCCAATTTCTGTCCAGCCACTTGGACGTCAGGTGTAGGGAGAAAACCAATGATACGCTGCCCGACTGGCTCCCACTGACTGTAGGAAGGAGCGGGACTGAGTCTGCGAGTATCCTGTGGTCAGCAGAACAGCGGCATGAGGCACGAGGCACAGGGAGGTGCCACCAACCTGCGGGCCACTTTCAATGACAGAGAGAATGTTTTGCCTTGTTATTGAACCAGGTATTTTCTGAGGATTTTTTTTCCCAACTCTCTGATTTTCTCAAGGAATGGAAAGCCCATTTTAAGCCTTTCCTATGCTATGGGTCAGCTATTAATCCTCACCAACTTCTTGTCCTGAATTTAGTTGAAAAGGTCCCATGTGCTGTTTCCCATTTTCCACACTACAGGAATAGCAGCTCAGGGTCACGATAAATTGTGACAAGGAGGAGAGAGCACTGGAAGCCTGGGGTCTAGCTATGATTTGTCACTTATTTTGTTTTGTTTTGTTTTTTACAAATCACTTACCCTCCTTGGCCCTTAGATTTCTTTTCATTCATGAAAAAGATCATTCTGTTATGAGATATTGCATGCACACAATATATATACACACATGTATGTATGTATATGTATACACGATTAACACATGTCATTCTGTCTCATCCCCTAGCTTAATAGAACATTACTCGTGTCTTCAATGACTTTTATTGGCTTCTCCTGATCATTTTCCATTTCCTTGTTCCCAAGTATAAGAACACCAATCAATTTTGTATTCTCATCTCTTTTCTTTTTGTTATAATTTTATTACATATGTATGTATTCCTAAATAACACATTACTAAATTCTGTATGTTTTTAACTTTACATGAATGATTTCAGCTCTATATAGAGCTTTAGATTTTTATGTGTAAATTGGAGATATGAATTTTATTTGTTAGGATTTTTTTGCTTCGAAGCACCAGAAACTGATCTTGGGCTTATGGAGAAAGACATTTGCTGCAAGGATCGAGTGTCACTCACAGACTCAGAGCAGCCACTGAGCCATCAGACGTCAGGAAGGGCTGGATAAGGGCAGCTCCTGAAATTCCAGTACCAGGAGTTGGTAAATTTTCCAGCAACCATTGACTAAAATAGCTCCAGCTGTTTGCTGTGCCTTGGTTTTTTTCTTCAAAGTACAACATCACCAGAAATCGTTTATCTGACTCAGTCTGGTCAGGTGTGCTACCTTGCACTCATAAGAAAGGTGTCCTGTGATTGGCAGCCTAGCAGATGTGCATGGAGAGAGAGGAGGGCATTTCTTCCAAGGAAGGAGTCCCAGGCTTGCTTCGCCTCCCTCTGAGTGTTAGCACGGGGAGCCAAGGAGACCACATATGTGAAAGTTCTTTTTCAAGTGTGAAGCACTGTACATATTCATCCATTTGTGAAATAAAAAAAAATATTTTAAATGCCTATGCTGTGCTAGGTACTATGTTAGGTGCCGGGGATACAAAGATGAACAAAATTTACTTGAAAATAGAAATGGAAAAAATGTGGTAAAACCAAGCAATTTATTGCTTGGTTATTTTGTCCCATATGCTACACAAAGCCCTGGACACAAATTGTCTTTTTGTTCTTCACTACACCCTGATGAGGCAGTTATTCTTATCCCGTTTTTACAGATGAAGCCCAGGGGTTAAATAACCTGCTAAGAGAGGGGAAGCCCAGGGTCCTGACTCTGGGCTGGTGGCCTTGACTCCTGGGATGAGCTATGCAGAGTCAGATACATGGGCCATGGCAGAAGGACAATGACGAGGGCACTGGAACAGGCTTCATAGAGAAGAGGCTATTTGAAGGCCCATGAGGAATTTCCCAGGAGGCAAAGTCATGGTAGGAGGTCCACTGAGGGAAGACTGTGGAAAATGGCTGGAGTTAACTGTGGGACCAAGGAGAGGCACACGAGAAACTGCTGCTTCCTCTAGCTCTTCCTTTCTAGATTCATTTCTTACAGCTTAATATCAATGCATAGAAAACCTCTGCTTCGAATTTCAGTGTTTGTCTTTCCACTGAGTAGTAATTTCATTCAAGGAAAAACCATTCTGGGTGGTAAGGAGGGTCATTATTTATTTATTTAAGATGTGGGCAAACTCCTAATCAAAACTTCTACCATCATCTAAGCTGGCATGCTCCCCAGTGCTGCTCTGTGAAAACTTCTGCCTGAGGCTTTCAGATTTGGTTTGCCATTTAAAATAATATAATTTGGCAATTGCTGACGCTTTGTGTGCATCTGTTGTGTGTTTAAGTGGAACCTCATGGAAGGTTTGGAAACTCAGGTCACAAAGGCAGGTTTAGAGCTATCTCCTGTTGGATTCAAGATAGGAGCCCATTACTCTGTGTTGCCATTTTCAACACAGTGTTAATCATGGGTCATTATGGTCATCATTTTCAGCCACGGGCTCTGTAGGCTTCAGTGGTCATTATGAGACCGCAGAATTATGCTCTACTGGGGAAAACCTTTTGGAATGTGTATTGATGTGGTCAATAAGAAATAGGTTGATATTTATGCAGGATGCATACAAGAAACATGGAAACTCTAAAATTGAGTTAGAAGGTTGAACATTTAGAAGACTTTAATTTACAAGAGGCATTAATTGGGGCAGAGGGAAGTGATGCCGAATGGGGACATGAACTAGCATATTTGCATAATCTCTATCCTCCCTTGAACTTCCACAGTCAAGTTTGAAACATCTTTTAAGTATTTACCATTCAGATCTATCATTTTTGGAAGAAATAATGTACATCAAAGTTTCTTTCTGCCACATAAAGTCCTGGTGAATGGTCGGTCAGTGGTTCCCGCTTTTGTTCTGGGAGGTAGGGCTTATGTTTGTTCTTTTCAGGCTCCAGAAACCAAGCCCCGGAAATTTGGTGACTTGGACAGAGTCAATGAAGAAATTAACGAAAAGGAGGGGACTAAAATTCAGGTCTAATGACTTTCTACCCATTGAGTTTTACATGAGATCTTCTCACCAGTCTGTATCTTGCTTTCACTCACTGGGAGAACCCCTTTGCAGAATATAGGATTTCAGGTTGAAATATGGCTGGCAGAATAGTTCCATTTGCAGAACCTATTTATAATACTGGATTCTACCTTTCTGGACACCTATAAGAAAATCTCTCTTTTGGATATGAATTAAAAGAAGGCTCCCTACCCTGAAGCAAGGATATGTCTATGAGTATATTGTCTTCATACTCATAAAGAAAGCAGAGGAGAACACAGCACTCAGCCATTCTTGTTATCTCTTTTAACCCAGGCAAAGCAACGACCATCGGCTGTTCCGCCATTTCTTTCTATTGCCTCCACCAGATGCACGTTCTCAGTGTTGTGGCATAAATGAGTCTGATGAGGAACACAGGTCTCAGATTGCAGAAACTCACTTAGCAGCTCTCCGTGAATGCTGAGTTTAAAGAAAATGGAATTACAACATAGAGCAGTATTACAGTTTCATTTTCTCTCTCTCTCTCTCCCTCAGTTCTCTCTCTCTTTCTTTCTTTTTATTCTTCACTTTCCAACTACAATGATTGTCTTGACTCAATATTCCTAACCAACATCTTGCCTGTTGGGTTTTCCTCTCAACTCATTCTTTTTTCATAGTCTTTTCCTGTGCCTTATAGATAATGTGAAGCATATACCTTCTAAAATGTACTTCTCTTTGTGTAATAAATCATTTCTAGAGGCAAACTCTTCTTTTTTGTTCTACAGGATTTTTTCCCTCAGGTCCTATGTCCATCCATCCACCTATCCATCTTAAATAATGCTTTCTCAAGTTCAAACTTTCCTCCTTTATCCCTCCCTCCTTGTGTCAGTTCAGGTATCAAGAGCGGATCTGTTCAGACTAAGTGGTAGCCAACACACAGGGGATGTGATTTACACCTTGCACCCACCTCTGTCACTATCCAAGTCGGAGGATGGGGAGCTGTGCCCAGTTTTCAGCAGAATGTGCATAGTAGGTTCTCCATAAATTCCAAATTTGTGGGCACTGCTATTGGTAGCATCCTTTTCTAAAGGCATATCCAGATGAAAAAGATTTTTAAAAAGTCAGTCCCTATCCTTCTGTCTAGGAGATTGCTCTATTAGAAAAGTCATAAACCAACTTGGGATAGTGTATTATATGCAATTAGATATCAAAAATGATAGTATAGGCCTAAGAGAAGACTGTGCATATTTAGGGGAGGTTTGCATTGTTTAAAGAGAGCTCGTTAGGGAATTAAGTGGAGTTTTGAAGTGTGGGTAATATTTGGATAATTAAAGAGGGTGAAGGATAATAATATGGAAAATTTACTATTTTCTAGACTGTTCTAAGTGCTTTATATATATTAACTCAACTTAATTATTTAACTCTTATAGAAGTCCATGATTTAGTATTATTAATACACTGTGGATAAGTAAATTGAAGAACAGAGAGGTTAAGTGGCACTGCTGGGAATTGACAGTCAGATTTTGAACCTAGACAGACTCGCTGCAGGGTCTGTGCTCTTAATCATTGTGGCATTGGACTCCTGAAGGTAGAAAAGAGAGGTGGGATAGGAAAGGCTGGATGGGAGAGGACTGTAAAGAATCAACCATGGTTGCCTAAAGGATGGGATACTAGCATTTTTTATTTCACTAAAGAAATGAATCATTTCAAAGATTAAATAAAATCCCTCTGCTATTTGCCTGGTTTTTCAAAGGAATATTTGATGATTCTTTATAAGTTCAGCCCCAAGGAGTCACAACAATGGGTTAATTTTTTTTCTTGGGCTAAGTTTTATTTTTTTCCCCTGTAAAAATAATATTTAATACAGAGCAGAGACTATATGATTTATTGCCTGTTTGAAAATCTTTTTCATCACTGTATATTTTACCAGTAAATATTTAATCCTTGGCACCAAATGCCACCTTGTTTATTAACATTAGAGTTCATATTTTATAGTAAACTAAATTCTAAAATATCCTGTGAAGAGAAAGACAGTTTACCCATGTAGCCCATGAGAGATTGTGCCCAAAGGGACCCCAAATAATACCACTTGGTCACATCACCCCTTTGATTATTGGAAAGCTCGATCACCGTGAACACTAACGTTCCTTCCCAATAATGTCTATATCATATTACACTTGCTGTGGAATCCCAAATTTTCATCCCGAGCAATTGTCTTGTGCCCAAGGACACGACCAGAATGAATGGCTTGGCTGGAGGCTCCACGCTTTTGCATGGGTGGCCCCATCTGACTGACGATTCTGTTTTCCTGTCTTTGAGGCTACGGTTTCAAAAACTTAAAACCACCAGACCCAGAAAAGATAAATCTCTCTCGGTTTGCTTCAGAAAATCTAAACCCAATAAAATCCACGTTGGTGGCTTTTGGAGAGAGTTTCTCATCTGTCTCTTAGGAATGGGCCCTTTGGGCTCTCGCTAATTCCCTCCTAGATTGTTGGAGTTGTGCTCGACGGCGTGATTCTAAACCATCGCTCCGGGTTTCCTCTCCTCCCTGCCCTTACACGTACCCTCTCCTTTAAAACACAGTCAGTACCTTCCTCAATTCTGCTCATGCCATTCACTTTGGAGGAAATGCATTTCTTCCACCACCCTGTCCCCCAGTTTTGAAATCAAATCCATTCTTAAAAGTCCAACTCAAATGGCCATTATTTTATTCAAAGTTTAATATAGAGAGTTCATCTTTCATGAAGCCTTCCCTGATTTAAAGAAATTAAATACGTAATTCCATATAAATATCTTAATTCTTAACACATCATCATCTTTATTTATTTATATTTTTCCATTTCAGTTTTTCTTATTTCTTTATATTTACTAGAAACTTTAAATTGTCTCAGATTTTGAAATTGGAAAGATTTAAGAAAATTATTTGGAGAAAGATCAAAGCTATAAAGATACCACAATTAAAGTGAAGTAAAAAAAATGTGAAACAGCTATAAAAATAGCCATTTATGATTTTATTTGATTCCAGTTTATTACATTTAACAAACATTTGTAAAAAAGGATTTAAAAGGAGTGGTTTATGTGTGTACCTGGTAATGTATGTGATAGTATGTTGTAAACTATAAAGCATTTTATAACTTATCATTATTAATAGTATTGTGTGTATAGTAGCTCTTTTAACCTACTTTTACTTTATTGACTTGCTGGATTAATGAATGTTCTTCATTCCCTCTCTAAGCTGTTTTAACGTCCTTAAGCATAGTAAGTACTCATAACTAGTAAGCTACTTTTTAGTAAGCCTATGCAATTCTACTCAGAAAACTTGCATGCTTACCAACAGTCGAGTTTATTTCCAACCTGCGTATTCCAGTTGTATTTGGAATCATAACTGTAAAATTTAATTTGATATTCTATAAAACAGTAGAGTATGAACATTCTATAAAGCAAGAGAATATGGTTGTGAGACAACTATAAAAATGTTGAAAAAATTCTAAAAATTTAGAATTCTACACTTAGCTTTCTTTATAAATGACTTTAGTTCTGGCTTCACTTCAAAGAAACAAAAACTGGGGCTTGTAGGTGCTTAAAAGTGTATTCTTTATGCAGTTAAAACCAAGCAGAATTCAGATAAGAAGATTCATCCTCAAAGAAAAAGTTGTGGACCTGTTATTATACGATTAGTAAATACATTTACATTTCTTTTTGTTTTTAGTTAAAATTAGAATTTATAGTACTTTTTAAATACGTTCCCATCCATACATCCTCATTCTAAGTGACTTTTTTGAGTAACTGAAACTGAGGGTTTCCATTAGAGCATGTTTCTGGTTAGCCATCAGTGTTGGAGAGTGTTTGGTGCTAATGCTGCTCACCTTGTCTGTACCTTCCATCCAATGACCCCTTAGGTACAGGACTATCTGGGCCCTGGCTGGAGAGAACATCAGACTTAGTAACTTAAGATCTGACAATAACAACAAGGAGACTGTCTCCCTGTTGAAGTAACCCTCTTTATGTTCCGGCACGGTATGACTCCTTAGCTGGTCTGGATCAAAACTAATGGGAGCCTTTGCAGCCTGGGGTGGCTCTGAAGCCTGCGGGCCCAGATGTTGAGCCAAATCAGGTGAGATGTTGACCCAAGATGATTGAAGGCTCTGGGACTGGAAGGAAACTATGAATCACATTTGAAGGGAGAATCAAAAGGTCATATCCAGGGACGTTGTGCCAAATGTTGGGTTTAAGGGCTAAATGAGGTTGTAAATGGAAAGATGAGTCAAAGGCACAAAACTCGCATGATTGGAAGCAGGATGAAAAGTTTTATATGCGATTAGTCAGGGTGAAGACTGATCAATGCAGAGGTTTTAGAGATTCCCCACCCCCACGCCCGGTCAGTTTTGGCTTACAAACCAGGTAGGTGGAGAAAGACTAGGGAAAGTTAAAAACTTAGAATCTTTTAGGGCTGCATTTATGCATATAACACATTAATATATGTAACCGATTTATTAACGAGCTGCATTTTGTTGGAGATGTAAAGTTGAAAAGGTTTGCTTTTTTTTTTTATCTGTCCCTGTGTCGTGTTGAATTCATTTTTCATCCTGGATAGTGGCTCACTAAATGATAGCTTGGCTTGGTTCTGTAACTTCTATTGCTCTTAGTTGTTTAAAAGGTTTCATATCAATTTCTGAGATCCAGTACTTTCATCTTAAAACTTTCATCTCATATTACATTCAAAGTGGTTCTTTTCTCCTCTACCAATGTTGGGGCTTTCCTGTGTTGGAGTGAGGCTGAGGGTTGTGTGGCCTGACTCTCAGATAGTTCTACCCAGCTCCTCTTCCTGGAAGTGGTTTCCTAGGTGTTGAGACACGGGAAAGAGAAAGAAGAAAAAGGAAAGGAAAACTTGCTTTCACGCCTGGGCAATGTTGCAGTCTTGCCCGTGAATGGTCATGATGACTGTTCTTGCTCATTGTCCGTGAACTCTAAGTACATGGATAGTTGCTCTAACATGCCTGGCTGATGGGAAACTCTTCCCAGAGTAGCTTCCTCAGTCATTGGTGATGTCTTGTAAGATTTGGCTACATCTTTCTACCAATTCCCAGGAGGTAGCATCATGCTTTGCTTTTCCTATATGCCCCTCTCACCCTCGTAGGTCAGTCCCAGGGAGATTGTAGCTTTTGATCTCCTCAACTCATGTCTTGCTCCAGCCATAGAATGAAACAAATACCAGCCTCTCCATCTTGCTGACATCCTAAAACTTTATAAAGTGATTATTTCTAGTTATGGGGCCAGAAAGTTCTCTAAGATGAGACAAGAAATAGCTCTTCTTCATGAGCCCTGCAATACGCTAGCCAACTTTTTTCACCGAATGTACTTCTCATATTGACAGGAATGAATAGGGACACTGGTTTGTGGTCTGGGTAGTCCTTCCAGTAATCCTTGAGAGTAGTAAATGACATCACCCCTCCAATAGTTCTCTGAATCAGGAAATGAGTTGCTTGGTTATTTTGTTTGTCCTCAGCCTTAAGTCTTGGCTAGAAGAAAAACCGAACCTGATTTTCTCTGACACATGCTTTGGTGGCAGTGATTCTGAATTATCTTTCTCCTTTTTCATCTATTGCCACTGGCGAAGTAAAGGACTTTCTTAATTCCAGGTAATTTCTGGTTCCAGACTATCCAGAGAATCCTGTACCACACGTACTTCAAATGAAGTCCACTAACCTCATCTGAGAATAAGCGAGGATAAATTGCTTAGCATCGACCAATTTGTTGTACATTTTTGAACTCAATTTCCTATCATTTTATTGCTTTCCTGCTGTATACAAGTGCTGCAGAGTGACAAAGATTCATGGTCCCAAGATTCAAGGTATTCCAGGCAGGTAGAAATAACTCATTACAAATATATAATGTAGTGTTTTTTGGAAAAGTACTTGGTTATGTACTCATGGAAATTTACCTTTTTCTGGGCCTTGTAAAAAATTGTGAGGCTCTATGACTTAACAAGCTACATGAGCTCTCTTTGCCTCAGCTTCCTTATTTACAGCACTAGAGAGCTGGGCAAGGTGATCTCTAAGGGCTCGGCTCTGATGTTCCTTAATACTATGAACCATAGAGACTTGTTTCCCCCTGCTCATGTCCTCTTGCATTAAGGTGCCCTCCCTCTTTCCTCTCTGTCTTAAAATTTTTAACCTTCTCTGAAGAATATGTAATTCTAAAGAGATTAAGAATCCCTGCACTGTACATTCTTTCTGAGCAAAGAAAAAAAAAAAAAGATGTCCTGGAAATTTATTAAAAACACATATACTTATCATATGATATTTATATTTTGAGAATATTCAATCTCAAATAATTCATCACTAGTATATACAAATAAAATTGCTCTTTTTGTATATCCTTGCTAAACTCTACATATGAATTCTAGTAGTTGTATTATATTGCCTGTAAACATAGACCATTTTGGTTTTTCCTTTCAATCTATATATCTTTTATTTAGTTTTCTTGCCTTATTGCACTAGCTGGGAACTTTAGTATGATGTTTAAGAGGGGTGGTGAGAGAAGACATCTTGTTTTGCTCCCAAACTTAGGGGGAAATCCTTTAGTTTTTTCACCATTAAGAATTATGTTAATTCTAGATTTTCTTGGAAGATGCCTCTTATCAGGATAAGGAAGTTTCCTTCTGTTCTTAGTTTGTTGAGAGTTTTTAAACATGAAAGATTATTGGATTTTGTTAACTACCTTTTATACTTCTATTGAGATAATCATATGTTTTTCTTTAGTCTGTTGATATAATGAATTATATTGATTTTTATTAATATTTGAATACTGAGCCAACCTTGAATTTCTGAGATAAATCTCTCTTGATAATGATGAATTATTTTTTTAATTTATTGCTGTTTTTGATTTCTTAATATTTTGTCAAGAATTTTTACAACTTATTCACAAGATCTTTTGTACTATAATTTTTTTTCTTGTAATGTCTTCATTTTGTTTTGTTGTCAGGGTAATGCTGGCCTTATGAATTAAGCTGGGGAGTGTTCCCATCACTTTTATTTTTTTGAATGAACTTCTGTAGAATGTACATTTCTTCTTTTTTTAAGCTACTGAATTTTATATATAGACAATAATATCACTTTTAAATGTTGAAAATATATATTTCATTTCTTTTTCTTGTTTTATTGTGCTGGTTCAATATTCCAGAAATATGTTAAATATTAGTGCATCTTTTTATCCATTTAATGAAGTTGCCTCCAGGATTTTGCTATTAAATGTGCTGAAATATAATCTTGGTTTGATATTGTCTGTTAAAGAATTATTAAATTTCATTTTGCAATGATTTCTTTCTGTTATGAATAGATTTAAAATTTTATCAAGTTACTTTCCAGCATTTATTTTTAATATCATTATTGAAATGTAATTCATATACATACTATTTACCTATTTAAAGTGTAGAATTCAATGGTTTTTTAAAAATATATTTACAGAGTTATACAACCATTACCACAATCTAATTTTAATCTTTTTCATCATCCCAAAAAGAAACACCATGACCATTTGTGATCACTCCCCATTTCCACTTCCCTCTATCTTCTGGAAACTTCTAACATACTTTCTGTCTCTATGTATTTGCCTATTCTGAAGATTTCATATGTTGTCTTCTGTGTCTGGAGTTTTTCACTTAGCATAATGTTTTCAAGGTTCATCCATATTGCATCATGTATCAGTATTTCATTTATTTTTATTCTCAAATAATATTTCATTGTATGGCTATACTACGTTTTGTTTGTACATTCATCAGTTGATGGACGTGTGAGTTGTTTCTGCTTTTTGGTTATGCTGCTGTCAACATTCGTGTGCATGTCATTGTGTGAACATATGTTTTCATTTCTCTTGGGTATATCTCTAGAAGTAGAATTTCTGGGTCATATGGTAACTGTATGTTTAAAATATTGAAGGATTTGCAGACCAAAGCATCTGCCCCATTTTAAATTATCATCAATGGTGGATGAGGGTTCCAATTTCATCCACATCTTTGTCTTTTTGATTATAACCATTCTAGTCGGTGTGTAGTTGTATGGTTTGATTTGTATTTCCTAATGACTAATAATGTTGAATGTCTTTTTAGATACTTATTGACCATTTGTATATCTTCTTTGCATTTTTGTTGCTTTGTTTTTATCTTTATTTTTAATTATTATGAGTACATAATAGTTATATATCTTTATAGGGTACATGTGATGTTTTGATACAGGCATAAAATGTGGATTAATCAGATTAGGGTAATTGAGGTATCCATCGACTCAGGCATTTATCATTTCCTTGTGTTAGGAACATTCCAATTTCACTCTTTTAGTTATTTTAAAGTATACCCTAACTTATTGTTGATTATATTCACTTTGTTGTGCTATCAAATATTATTCATTCTATCTATCTAACTATATTTTTGCACTCATTAATCATCCTCATTTATTCCCCCAACCCCCACCCCGCTACCCTATCTAGCCTCTGGTATCCATCATTCTACTCTCTGTGTCTGTGAGATCAATTGTTTTTAATATTTAGCTCCCACATATGAGTGAGAACATATGAGATTTGTCTTCCTATGCTTGGCTTATTTCACGTAATATAATGCTCTCTAGTTCCATCTATATATTGTCTTAGGAAAAATATCTGTTCAGATACTCTGCTCATTTTTCAATTCGATTATTTGTCTTTTATTATTGTTATTATTTTTTAAGACAGGATCTGGCTCTATCCCCCAGGCTAGAGTGCAATAGCATCATCATAGCTCACTGCAACCTCACACTCCTGGGCTTAAGCGATCCTCCTGCCTCAGCCTCCCAGGTAGCTGGAACTACAGTCATACTGTGTCTTTCATTATTGAGCTTTAAGTTTTCCTTACATATTTCAGATACAAGTCCCTTGTCAGACATTTTTGAAAGTATTTTCTCCCATTCTTTGCGTTGTTTTTTCACTTTCTTGATGATATCATTTGCAGCACAAGAATTTTTAATTTTTATGAAGTCCAGTTTATCTATTTTTCTTTTGTTGTCTGTAATTTTGGCGGTGTTATGTCTAAAAATTTATTGCCCAACCCGAGTTCATGAAGATTTATGTCTATGTTTTTTCCTAACAGTTTTATAGTTTCATCTCTTACATTCATGCCTTTGCTCTATTTTGGACTAATGTTGCGTATGATGAGAAAAGGGCCCAACTTTATTCTGTTATGTGTGGACATTTATTTTTTCTGGCACTATTTGTTAAAAAGACTATTGAACTACTGTTTCCCCCATTGAATTGTCTTGGATCACTTGTCTAAAATCAAGTGACCACAACTATCAGGGTTTATTTCTGGACTCTTAATCCTAGTATATTGATCAATATGCTTATCCTTATGTTAGTACCACACTGTCTTGATTACTATAGCTTTGTAGCAACATTCAAAATTAAAAGTGTAAGCCCTCCAATTTTGTTCTTCTTTTTCAAGATTGTTCTGGCAATTCTTGGTCTACAAAAATTATTGGTGTAATGTATTATATAAGTGGATGTTCTGAACAATCAGTCATCATTATTGAAACTATGGAGAAAAAATTAGAATATTTGACTACAAACTTATGCATGTGATAAAGTATTATAAATCAACCTAAAAGGCAAAGTATAAAAATATTTTTAAATTATGTAAAAGACACTGGGTCAATATGTGTAATTTATAAAGTATTGTAATAAGTTAATATGAATATGATATATATCCAGATTTAGAAATAGCAGAGGATGTAAACAGATAATTTATGAGAAAAATGCGAATGGCTAATAAGCTTAGACAAAAAGTTTAAGGTCATGATAATGAAAGAAACTAGAATTAAAGCAATAAAATATCCCCTCACTCTCTTCTTTTTATACTTTTCCAGTAAGAAAGTGAATATATTTTTTGATGTTAATAAACAATGTTAGGTTTGTTAAAATAAAAACTCAGGTCTTATTGCTGGAAAGTATAAATTGGAGACACCTCACTGGTGTCTGGTGATTTGTCAGTACTTGTCAAGAGCCATGATTACACCCTTTGATGAACGAATTTCACTACAAAGTATTAGAATCCCACACAGATTCATATACTAAGAAATATAATACAGTGTTAGTTTTTACAGTGAAAAACTGGAAAACTAGAAAATGTAATGGTTGGTGATAGGTCAATAACAAAGTAAGTATGGTTTAACTGTATAATGAAATACCTTGGAGACATTAAAGACAAAGGATTTGAGCTAAATTTATAAGACAAAATGCTCTTGAGATATATGTATATATATTATCTGTCATATTTGGTTGTACATAACTATAAGTGCTTTAATTTTCCTCCATTTATTACCTTAAATCATATTTTATCAGCTCTGAAGAAAATCCTCAGAATTTGGGGCCAGAAATCAGCTAACGCTATACAAAACATTTAATTCAATTGGTTGTATTTTTAAATATCCTTGGAGTTTCATGATCCTAGTAATATTGAATAATGCAAAATCCCAATCCCATAACACTCAAATGTCTTTGTTTCTAGATTACACAGGTTAACCCATGAAAAATTCTTAAAACATCAAAGACCTGACAAGAGAAATTGAAGAGGAACCAGAAATCTTGAAAGGGAAGCTGATCATGGAAGCTTTTTTCCTCCTGAGGGTATCCTTACACATTTAAACTACTGTTTTGGTGTGAGATGTGGAGTGCAGAATTAAAAATCAGGGCTCAAACAAGGTGAGGAGTCTTGTAGAAGACAATACAAGGTAGTTCTGGCATGGTGGTTCTCCTGGGCACCTGACAGAAAAAAGTGCAAGTATCCTATGAAGAATACTGAGATCACTCCTACAATTTTTTTCCAAGTACAAAGATCAGCACACTGCCAAAGATAACCAAGCCTACAAGAAAACAAGTTGACATGAGTAAGAACTGATAAAAACAAACAAGCAAAAAACAAAATGGAAAACGTCTCGCAGAGGCGTTCAATATTGAAGTATCAGACACAGTCTATAAAACAGCCATGTTTAATATGCTTGAAGAAATAGAAGACAAGTGTGAAAATTACTTCATATAATAGGATACTATAAAAAAAGGCATCACAAATTTGATGAAAGAACCAAACAGAAAACTCCTAGAAATAAAAATGTCACAACTGAAATGAAGATCTCAATTGTTTATCAGGAGATTAGCCATAAATGAAGAAATAATTAGTAGACTGGTAGATAGGCCAGAAGAAATTGTGTAGTATGCAGTATTGAGTGACAAAGTGATGGAAAGCACAGAAGGAAAGGTAAGAGTTGTGAAAGGCAGAGTGATAAGGGCTGACAGCTTCAATGTGCCTTCAAATGAGAGGAGAAAATGGGACAGAGGTAATATCTGAAGAACTAGTTGCTGCAAATTCAGTAGAACATCTGAAAGATGCAAAGCCACAGTTTTAAAAGGCCCAGTGAATCCCAACATGATAAATAAAAAGATGCCTATGCCTAGACACATCATAGTAAAACTGTACAACATCACAAAGAGGAAAACCTTAACGGCAGCCAGACGGGAAAAAAGATATATTACCTTTAAAAGAATAAGAGTTAGTCTAAAGTTGACTTCTCAGGAGCAACAATAGAAGCCATAAAATAGTGAAATATTAATCTCAATTTGATGTAATAACTGCCAACCAAGAATTCCATACTCAGGAAAAGTACCTTTTAAGATAAAAGCAAATAAAGATATTTTTAAATAAGCAAAAACTGAATTTCTCACCAGCACGCTTTCTTTACAGGAAATTCCAAGATGAGTTCTTCATGCAGAAGGAAATTGTAGACAGATGTTCTAAGGTGCAAGAAAAAAGAGTCAAGAAACTAGTCAATATTGGTAAATGTAAATTAAATTTATTTACATAAAACAATAATAATACTAACTTGCGGTGATTTAAAAAATCATAGAATTAAAAAACGGGACAACATTAGCATATGCATTGCAGCGTGCCTGAAACAGCCTCTTTTGGACCTGAGAAGAAAATTGTGAGGGACACAAGGAAGCAAAAGAGTGATCTCCTGAATGAAGAGCTGGCAGATTGGAGGTGTCCTTGAGAAGAGCAGCAAAGCCAGCTTCTCTCCATCAGGGAAAAGGGTGTGGAGAAATAAAACACATGAGCTAGCAGCACTCAAATATGAAAGCAGGAGAGGATGGGAGGAGGACACTCAGAACACTAATATTTCTCCCCAAATTACTCATCTCCTGTGGATGGACTCCATGACATGAGGGTCACTTCCTGTCTTGTTTGTTCGGCCGCCCTGTGATCCCCGCCGAGGGGTGCTGGAGGAAGGCACAGCAGACAGACTGATGTAAGAGGGCTAAAACAGGATGACATGTCAGCAGGACAAACATTAGTTTCAGAATCTGACTGGCTGCTCGTGTGAAAATGTCAAAAGTGAGCTCTGCCCTGGGATGTTGAGGAGGTGTGATGTTAATGCTGGTGACACAGATGGAGTCAGCGAGAGCTTTGGCAGCAGCATCTTTAACACAGCTTTAGCATTCTGTGGGCTTCTGATGGCTGAAGTTGCTGCTGCAGAGATGGAGGAACAAAGTTTCACCCCTCATCTTGTGGTTTCTGGTTATGGATCCAACTGTTCCAGGAGCGGGTGTGAACTGATTCCTAAAGTTAGGGTTTGTCCAAGTCTGTTGGGAGTGTGCTAGGTTGTGGTGGGGAAAGCACTCAACTCTAAATTTGAAATATCTGATTACTTCACCGTTTCCTTCAGTGAACTCCTTGAGGCGAGGATGGTATTCATCTTCATGTCACCTAGCTTAAAGTGAGTGGTCAATAACAGCTTTAAAAAAAGTGATAGACTCCTCTTAGGTGGCAATGGGCTTTCAGATTTGATTCTTTGTAATATCATTGGCATCTCTATTTTACCTTTCTTCTATTCAGTACCTCCTGGGGAAGTCATTTGGTGTTATCCAAATTTGGGGAAAAATTTGATATTTTTTGGCCTTTTATGCAGTCACTTACCAGAGTTAGAAAATTGTTTTGTACTAAGATTGTG
The DNA here is from genome assembly GCF_020740605.2 of Lemur catta. Classification (NCBI taxonomy): domain Eukaryota; kingdom Metazoa; phylum Chordata; class Mammalia; order Primates; family Lemuridae; genus Lemur; species Lemur catta. The sequence goes on along the minus strand of NC_059134.1, from coordinate 18,860,527 downwards.
TTAGTCTGTTTTACAACAGCAATGTAAAAGATGGGCCTGTTTATCAGTTGTCACCTAACAATAACACCAGGCCATCCAACTTGTCAACATTAATGTATATTCAAAAGCCATATTCAAAGAATTTTCCATTGGAGGAATTGGAAAGCCATGACTGATTTATCAGCTAAGAAACTAACTAGTGGTATTGTAGAGAATGATAACAATGCTACTGGGCTGATGCCACTTTGTATACCCCTGCTTCAGTCCTAACGGTTGAAAGACCTGAGGTCTGAAAAGAAATGTTTTCATGGGCAGAGAACCTCAGTAACTGATGATTAGGAGGATGTTCTCTCTTCTTCATTCTCCCATCACAGGATTTTTTCACCATTAATAGTATGCTGTGGTTTCTCAGGAACGCCAAGGACTAGTACCCTTAGATAAGGTAGTTAGCAATTTAAAGATGTCCTTGATTTCAAAGAGAATCCTCAGGCTTGAATAGACAAAGCAGTTGGATTTTGTTATGAAATTTTCTCCTTTAATTGTACTTTGGTTACAAAGTAAATTTGAATAGAGATAATGAAGATCAAGGAGAGGAGACTTTGCAGTGGAAAGTGAAATCCCAAAAGCAAAAGTGTCAAGGAGAAAATAAAGTGCCAGGTCTTAGAGATTTAAATGGGACAGTGCTCCGTCTTACTGATCCTTTCAGGTCAATACCAAGGAATAGACTTCTAGACATTTTGTGATGTGTAGGAAAATGCATAATTTTAATCAATGAAACCAACTCTTAGTCAAGTAATCAATTTGCAGGGATAAAATGGACTTTTATAGGTAAAACACTATAACTTTATTTTAAAGTAGAGGATTAGTAGGGACAGAGATTTTAGATGACTTGCCCACTATTTAAAGCCCAAATTATGATCATAACCTGGTTTTCCAATCCATTACTTTATTCATAGTACTTGCTGATTTTCTACTTCACCAAGACAGTATGGAACACTTTATGAATTAAAATAAAAAAGGAATGAAAAAGCAGTGTGGCATTTATTCTCTTAAAATGCTGCAAGAGGTGTGATAGACAGATAGTAGAGTGATTAAACTTGTGCTTTAATAACCTGGGTTTATGCTACTTCCTAGCTATATAACCTCAGGTAACTTTTAAATCTCTTTAAGCCTAAGCTTCCTTTTCTGCGAAATGGGGATAATGAGAGTACCTGTCTCAAGGTTATGAAATTTAAGGGAGATAATGCACACAAAATGCCAAGCACAGTGTCCACCATGTATCATCTCATTCAATATGTTAGCCATTATTGTGTGTGCATGCACAATATGATGACTTAGCATGTCTTGATTGCTTTATGCGTTTTTTTGACTGGTATGAAGTGATCACTCTTCATCAGTCTCTTTCCTTCACTGTTATGCCTACAATGGCCCCACACTGGGTTCAGCATTTGTTAAGTGTCCTTTCTTACCAAATTAATGATGACTAGGCAACCAATAGAAAAGGTGAGTGATGACTTGAGATATTTAATTATAAAATAATAAAGACTTAGAACCTTAGAATTGGAGTGATCGTTAGTGGTAATGTAGCTCAATGCTCTATGGAATTTAAACATCTTCTGTATAATACTCCAGGGTAAAATAAGAAAAAAAACCCATAAATCCCATCTGAATGTCATAGGTACCCTTCTTCAATTCAGTATGATCTTGTTTATGTCATAGCTATTTACTGAGCACCTATTTTGTCCCAAGCATTGTATTATATGTTCTACACAACAAAAAGCTTTCAGGAGTAGTCATACTTGTATAAGAAAAAATAAACTTTAAATCAAAAAACAAAGAAAGAGACAAAGAAGGCCATTATATAATGATAAAGTGACTAATTCAGCAAGAGGGTAGAACAATTATAGATATATACATGCACCCAACACTGGAGCACTCAGATATATAAAGCAAATATTATTAGAGCTGATAAGAGAGTTAGCCCTCCATACAATAATAGTTGGGGACTTCAGCTCCCCACTATCAGCACTGGACAGATTATCTAGACAGAAAATCAACTAAGAAACATTGGACTTAAACTGTACTATAGAACAAATGGACCTAACAGACTTTTATAGAACATTTTATCCATTGGCTACAGAACTCAAATTCTTCTCATCAGCTCATGGAATATTCTTCAGGACAGACTGCAAATTAGGCCGCAAAACAGGTCTCAACAAATATAAAACAATTGAAATCATATCAAGTATCTTCTCAGACCACAATGGAATACATCTAGAAGTCAATAACAAGAGACATTTTGGAATTATACAAATGTGTACACATAGATTAAAATTAAATAATATACTCCTTAATGACCATTTGGTCAATGAAGAAATTAAGAAGGAAATTAAAAAAATTCTTGAAACGAATGAAAATTGAAACACAACATAGCAAAACCTATGAAATACAAAAAAAGCAGTACTAAGAGAGAAGCTTATAGCAATAAATGCCTACATCAAAAAAGTAGAAAAATTTCAAATAGACAACCTGATGATACACCTCAAGGAATTAGATAAGCAAGAATCAAACACAACATTAGTAGAAGAAAAGCAATGACAAATATCAGAGCAAAACTAAATAAAATAGAAACCAAAAGAAAAATATAAAAGATTAACAAAACAAAATGTTAGTTTTTTGAAAAGGTAAATGAAGCCCACAAACTGTTAGCTAGACTAAATAAGAAAAAAAGAGAGAGGGCCCAAATAAATAAAATAAAAACTCAACAATAGAGACGTTACAACTGATACCACAGAAATACACAGGATCATTAGAGACTATTATGAACAATTATACACCAAAAAATTGAGAAACCTAGAGGGAATGGTCAAGTTCCTGGATACATATAATCTACCAAGATTGACCAGGAAAAAATAGAAAACCCAAACAGACCAATAACAAGTAATAAGATTGCCTCAATAATAAAAAGTCTCCCAAAAAAGAAAAGCCCTGGGCCAGACGGCTGCACTGCTGAAGTCTACCAAACTTTTAAAGAACACAGATTCTTCTCAAACTGTTTCAAAAAATTGAAGAGAAGGGAATTCCTCCTACCTCCTTCCATGAGGCAAGCAGTACCCTGATACAAAAACCAGACAAGGATACAACAAAAAAGAAAACTACAGGCCAATATCACTGATGAACAGAGAAGCAAAAATTCTCAACAAATTACTAGCAAACTGAATCCAACAATACATTAAAAAATAATACTCAGAGATTGAATGGGATTTATCCCAAGGATGCAAGGATGGTTCAACATACAGAAATCAACAAATATGGTACACATCAATAGAATAAAGGAAAAACCATATGATCATCTCAGCAGACACAGAAAATGCATTTGATAAAATTCAATACCCCTTCATGATAAAAACTAAACAAACTGGGTAAATAAAGAACATACTTCAAAAAAATAAAGGCCACATATGATAAACCCTCATACTAAACAGGGAAAAATTGAAAGCTTTTATTTTAAGAGCTGGAACAAGACAAGGATGATAACTTTTACCACTTCTAGTCAACATAATACTGGAAGTCTTAGAGCAATTAGGCAAGAGAAAGAAATAAAGAACATCGAAATTGGAAAGGAAAAAGTCAAATTGTCCTTATTTACAGACAATATGATCTTATATTTAGACAATCCTAAAGATCCCACCAAAAACCTCTTAGAGCTGATAAATGGATTTAGTAAAGTTGCAAGATACAAAATCAACATGCAAAAATCAGTAGCATTTTTAGACCACAACAGCTAACTATCTGAAAAAGAAATATAGAAAGAAAACCCATTTACAATAGCTACAAATATCTACGTATGAATTTAGCCACAGATGAAAAGATCTCTAAAATTAAAACTATAAAGCAGTGATGAAAGAAATTGAAGAGGACACACAAAAAAGGAAAGATATCCTATGTTCATGGATTAGAAGAATTAATATTATTAAAATGTCTATACTACCCAAAGTGATCTACAGATTCAATGTAATCTCTATTAAAATTTTGATGATAATCTTCAAAGAAATAGATAAAATCCTAAAATTTCTATGGAACCACAGAAGACCTTGTACAGCCAAAGCAACTCTGGGCAAAAAGAACAAAGCTGGAGACATCATACTACCCAACTTCAAAATATACTACAAAGCTATGGTAACCATAACAGCATGGTTCTGGTGTAAAAATGGAACACAATAGAGAACCCAGAAATAAATCCACACATTCACAGCCAAATCATTTTCTACAAAGGTGCAAATAACATACTTTGGGGAAAGGACAGTATTCTCAATAATTTGTGCTGGAAAAACTAGATATCCATATGCAGAAGAATGAAGCTAGAGCCTATCTCTTACTATACACAAAAATCAAATCAATATGGATAAAAGACTTAAATATAAGATCTAAAACTATAAAACTACTAGTATTGGAGAAACACGTCAGGACATTAGTCTGAACAAAGGTTTTTTGGATAAGACTTCAAGAGCATGGGCAACAAAAACAAAAATAGACAAATGAAATTACATTAAGCCAAGAAGCTTCTGCACAGCAAAAGAAACAATCAACAGAGTAAAGAGACAGCTTGCAGAATGGGAGGAAATATTTGCAAACTATCCATCTGGCAAGGAATTAATAACCAGAATATATATAAAAATCTCAATCAACTCAACAGCAAAAAACCAAATAACCCAATTAAAAATGGCCAAATGACCTGAATAGACATTTTCTCAAAAGAAGACATACAGATGGCCAACAGGTCTATGAAATGCTCCACATCACTAATCATCAGGGAAATGCAAATGAAAGCCACAATGCAATGTCATCTCACCCCAGTTAAAATGGCTAATATCAAAAAGACAAAAAGTAACAGGTGCTAGCAAGGATATAGAGAAAGAGGTACTCTCCTACACTGTTGGTGGGAATGTAAATTAGTACAGCTGTCATGAAAAACAGTATGGAGGTTCTTCAAAAAACAAAGGTAGGACTACCATATGATCCAGCAATCCCACTGTTGGGTATATATCCAAAAGAAAGGAACTAAGTATATCAAAGAAATATCTGCATGCCCATGTTTATTGCAGCACTATTCACAATAGCCCCAATATGGAATCAACCTAAGTGTCCATCAAAGGATAAATAGCTAAAGAAAATGTGGTGTATATACACAATGAAATATTATTTAGCCTTAAAGAGAATGAAATCTTGTCATTTGCAGCAACATGGATGAGGCTAGAGGACATTATTTAAGTGAAATAAGGCAGGCACAAAAAGACAAATATTGCATGTTTTCATTGATCTGTGGGAGCTACAAAAGCTGCTCTCATGGAGGTAGAGAGCAGAATGATGGTTCTGCCTCTAGTAGGCTATGAAGGGTGAGGGGAAGGGAGGGATGAAGAGAGGTTTGTTAATGGGTACAAAAGTACAGTTAGATAGAAGGAATAAGTTCTAATGTTTGATGGCATAGTAGGGTGATTATAGTTATCAATCATTTATTGTATTCCAAAAGAATTTAAAGATTTGGAATGTTCTCAACACAAAGAAATGATAAACGTTTCAGGTGATGGATATCCCAATTACCTTGATTTAATCATTACACACTGTGTGCATGTATCAAAATATCTTAAGTATCTGATATATATGTACTATTATTATCAATAAAAAACCCAGAAACATAAATTTTCCTTTTTACTATACTTTCACAGTCTTCATACTTTTCTTTCTTAACTCAAGGATGGTGACGCCAAAGCATTTGGAGAGAAACTCAAAGAAAAAATAATATTGTCAGTTATTTGGATTTTTCTAATTCTCCTAATATTTGACCTCATGTAGCCCAAACATCTAGATAATTAACCAAAGCTGCATCTACACACATGGCAACCAAACTACTACTGAGCCATTTCAAGCCAAACCAGTCAGCTCTGGCTCCAGAATGACTGTGATTTTTTGACGCTTACCAATTCCAACACTGTGTGGTTGAAGCAAGAGGGCCCATCTGCCTGACTGAGTTCATTTAACCTTCTGAAGAAGTCTCATTTATCTCCTTTGGGTTATGTTCTGCTGCTGTGCCTATAGGTGCAATCTGAATTTGAATATTTTCATATGGAGTTTGGGTGACAAGATAGTTGAGCAGTCCTTCTTGTCTGGGTTTTCTGCCATCCTACCCCTTGGAATGCTGTGCAGATCTGTCCTTCCTCATCATGGGATATTCAGACATTCTGCCTCCTAAACTCTAGTCTAAGATTTAAAACCTTTCCTTTGTATTCCACTAGGCCCATTTTTCCATGCTATGAAAATTGTTTAATCCTCTTCTACAGAACACTCTTTGCTGCCTTTTCTTTATCTGCCATAGTAACATGTCAATATAAATGTTAACACAGTCTCTTTTCTCATCTTTGTGATTTCTATCTTGACATTAGGGTGAAAATATTTTTCTTTTAAAACAACTCCTGGAAATTTTCTGCCCTTTTGTTCTGCTTGGATCTGAGTACCCTGTCGTTTCTTTGTGGTCCTCAGTTTTATTTTTGCTCTGGCATCACTGGCAATAATGTCATCTCACTTAGTAATGTTTGCTATAAAGATCTCATAAGCCACATTATCCTTCTCCCGGCCAACTGCAGAAGAAACTCAAATTCTTCTGACATTACTGCATTTGGACAGGTCCTTGGAGCAGTCGAGCTGATTGACTGGATTTTAGCAATGTTCCTTCTCTGAGCTTTTATCGACAAAGCTTTATGTCCCCTTGTCCTGCATTTTACTTCACCTGGACAGGAGTCTTGTGGCTTTTGCACCCTAGCTTTACATTCCTTGGTACCTGCTCAATTGCTCCTGAATATTTGCAGCCAGCTCAGCCTTTCCTAAATAGCCCTTCTGGCTCCAGCATCCTGAGCTCATCAGTCCCCCTTGGCCAGGCAGTTCCTCTTTGCTGTGAGTTCATAGGATGGAGTCAGGGTGCAGTAGGAGAAGCATTAGCGGGGTTGGTAAATGTGTATGTAACACTGGGCAAGTTATAGCACCTCTTTGAGACTTTGTTCCATCCTTCCAAACACATGGACTGGATTAAATTATCTGTAAGGGACCCTCCCTGCTGGGGAGACGTGCTGTGAAATGTTGGGGCCTTTCAAAAGCCCTGGAATGTACTGCTCAGGGGAAAATTAGTTGAATCAGTTCATGGTAGTCCGTGATAATAACAACAACCTTGATTTCTGACCAAGGGAACTGACTGTTCTCTCAAACATTCTTGTTGATGCCAGCTAAGAGGGACTGAAAGAGTTAATCATTTTTATTTGCCACCATCGCCAGCCTGTTCCTAGTGATTGGCCCATCCCTGACTAATGAACAAGAGCTTTTTTAAAAAAGCCATTCATTTATTCACTCATTTGTTCACCAAAGGACTGTGCTAGACATTGTATTTTCAAAGAATTTATGCTCAAGCTAACTTGAATTTATTGATTAAAGTCTGTTAGAGGGTCAATTTTTGTCTAGTTTTGCCAGTTTTGCTTTTAAAATAGGTCTTTATCTCCTGGTGTTATTTTAGAAAGCAAAAATTTAAAAAAAAACAACAGCAAAATTTGTAAAAGATCCATTCAATTTGAGGTGATTCCCTCAGATTGGCTCTAGGTTTCTATGAAATTGGTGTGATTAAATTTAGTGGAAAGGGTTTCACTTGGAAACATTGGCCTCACTGGAATCTCAATTAATGTACTTTGAGAATGTTACTTTTTATTATTGATATCATGAGAAACTGGATAGCGAGCTGTCTAATTTTGACATTAAGGAATATAAGATATTTACCTTTCAGGTATATTTTTCTTAGACTTTTTCATAAGCAAAAAAACGGAATTGAGTAGAAAACATATGTGAAAATGTGCATTGATGGCAAAGTGTCACTATTATTATTATTTAAGGTGCTGTGATTTGTAGTGGAGAAATAAGACTTATTCTGACTTGCCTGCTGAGTGCTAGATAATCAATTATTCAAGTATTAATATTTGAACAGAAGTCTGTATACATCACTTGATTCAGAATATGTTTCCCTTTTTGCATACAGGAGAGCTACTAAGCATCGTGACTTGCATAGTACTGTAGAATTTGAGAGCCCAAAGTGACTTTTATGAGCCAACAGCATGTTTTTAGAGGATGTAAGTTTGACTTTGAAGGAAACGATCCAAATAAGAGAGAGAAATGAAACAAGATAATCTCAAAGATATCAGGTGAAGATTACTCTTTGCCTAAGTAGAGAATAAGGATATAACCATAAGATAATTATAATCTACTTATAAAGCAAAGCAAAATTAAGCCCCCCATATGGCTCTCCTTCCATTCTTCCCCTGACTCTGTGCTTATCTTGTCTTCTCAGGCTGGGATTTCTCCACTCTAACCAGGCACACCCACCCAACTTTGCCCACACCTGCTTCTGAGCCTTCATCCCATCTTTTTTCAACAGCTGGAATGTTCTCCGTGTTTCTAGTCATGACTCCACAACTCACCTTGTCCTAAAAAACTATGCAGCATACCCATTCAAACAGTTGCCTCATTTGCATTTTTAGGCATTCTTCACAGATATTGGTCTTGTCTTGTCCACTATACTTAAGTTTTCGGAGAGAATTATCACTCCTCTTATCTTTCCTTACCACATTCAGTCTTAGCTATCCTATCTTGAGCAGTTAGTTGGCAATATTTTTGATGGAAAAATAGACTTCTGGCCAGAGAGGTTCAGTTTCAGCAAAATATAATCCTAGGCTGCTCAATGCCTTGCAATGCCTGCCTGTGGAAAGTAAAAGAAATTTTGGGGTGATATTTGATCCTCCCAGATACTCGAAACACAGAGAAGTCTAAATGTCGATCAAATTTTAGGTTACTTACAGACAAGCTTTCCACTTCAGTGATTTCAGAAATTGGGTGGATTGTTCTTTGTCTCATAAAGAATTCATTTTTAAGATGCTGATGGCCTCAGCTCTGGCTCACGGCCAACTTCAGGAAGTGTGGTTCACAAACCATCAAGGCCTGTGCATACTCCGCATTCCTTGGGTAATGCAATTCTGGACCCAAATCGATTCCAGAAGTCTGATCTTCCGAGAGGAGCCAACGCTCTGAGCTGGTTGAACAGCCTTCCTGGGCCCTCCTGCTCATTGCCTCAATCAGCCTGGAAGGGTTAAGCAGCCAATCAAGGAGCTAAGCGAGCAGTTTGGTGAGACCAAAGTTGCAGGGATCTGAACAAGTTGATGAGCTTGGCAGCTTGTGTTTGAAGAATTTGTTTCATGTTTTGGATAAAGTCTGGGAATTTATCCTTCAAAATTCCTTAGATTTAGTAACATGTCAATGCACTGTGTTAATGCAAGGAGTTTTTCTTTTTCTTTTTTCTTTTCTTTTCTTTCTTTCTTTTTTTTTTTTTTTTTAAGGTTAAAAGCCGCCTTCCTTTTTAAGTATGAGTAATCCATCCAAATCCTGCCTAAGGGAACAAAAGGGGTGCCGGTAATTTTCTCTTTCACAAAATGCAGAGACTTCCTCTCTGTCCTCTCCAAGTACCATTCTATGAACTGAAGGGAAATTACACTCCTCACCATTGAAAAAGAGATTATGCAAAATGAGAAGGTAAAGCCAATCACCATAATACAAATACAAATACCAGCTTAATTCCTTGCATCGTGAAGCCCTGTGCCTTTTCTTTCCAGATGTGGCTGTATATCCACATCTGTTTTTGTTTTTTTAAATTCTATTATCTGGTATTTTTAAGAGCTCACAGAGAGTAGAATCTTCGGTAGGAACATGACGAGCTCCAGATCTTGCTAAACTCTCCTTTTTCCCTTAAATATGGAGCGTCTCCACTGAATTACCTCACTGGGTGCACCAAAATCCAAGGTTTACTTTTTTAGGTAGTTCTTCCCCTTGATGGTTTGGAGAAGGTTATTCAATTCTTCTTTCCTCCCTCACATACACATGTAACCACTTGGGGCGATTTCCTCTTCAGTATAACAAACAAGGTGGCAGAGCCTCTTCTATTTCCAACCTACACACAGATAGCCCATGAACCTTTGAGTCCTCTGTGGAACATTGCCGGTTCATTTCTGGACCACAGCAAGGCAGGGCAACTTGAAACAACCCTTGGGTAGAACCCTTTTAGACCTGGGGCTAATGGATGGAAGCTTGGCAATCCAAAAGGTGTGAGTTCAAGCATATTTTTCATTGAAGGCAAATTTACCTTCCAATTCTGCTTTTCCATGGTCAATATAGAGTCAATTTGCACGTTTCAGAGTTGACGCCAATGTGCTGAAGGGAATGATGGGTAGTAGGTGGAGGCCAGCATGGGGGTAAATACTGGTCCTGGATTTTTAAAAATGTTGATTCTCTCATTTATGAATTAATTAATTTACAATATCAACAGGTTCTGCACTGTAATAGGCACTTTGCAAGGGGTTGGGGGTAATTGTAAATTTGAATTGTCCTCAAATTGCTTGTAGTGTAGATATATTCTACACAGTGTGAGATATTCTACACAGAATGAGACATTCTACAGCCTGTGCTGCAGTGCGGTATTATTTTGTTTGAAAGAACATATACATAAAAATAGAGTACAGGCTTTAGAGTCTATATGTGCTGGAATACAGGTTCAGCTGCATAAAACAATGGCTTAAATAAGACAAATTTATTTTTCTTTCACAAAAATAAGTCTGTGATTAGTTAGTTGAAGGCTGACATTATGGCATTAGAAATCAGCAGAAATCTGAGCTCCTTCTGTATCTTTGCACCTCTTCTGGCTTCCACCTCATGATCCAAGAATTATCTACTTGTGCTCCAGCCATCACGTGCTCATCTGGAGGAAGGAGGAAGGGGGAGAAGAAGGGACGACCCCTCCCAATAAGAACAATTGCCAGTAGTATGCTAACACCCTATTGGCCAGAAATGTGTCACATGGTCACACAGCTGCAAAGCAAGCTAGGAAATGCAGTCTGTATTGAGAGTTATTTTGCTAAGGAAGAAGAGAATAAAGTCATGAGTTTGGTTCCCAGACATGCCATTTACCAGCTCTGTGACCTCTGGCAAATTAGTTGTTTGAATCTCAGTTTTATTATCTCTCATGTTGGAAAGATAATATCAATCTTATGTGGTTATTATAGGGTTATATGTAAGATTGTGACTTTATAATAGCTAACAGCTTAACTGTACTTGCTTTCTGTAGTGGCAGTTGCTGTTTACACAAGATGTGTGGGACAAAGAGGGATGTGTCATGTCTGGGAATATCAGGAAAGGATCCATAGAAGTGATTACTGACAGCTGAAATACTCATGATTCTACTGTGATTTTTATTTAGTTAAAAACCGCATCAGAAACCAGAACTGTAACAGTTGGCACAGTTCTTTCTTATTTACTTTCTCACCTCTTATTTGGGAGCCTGTTCACCAGTTCATGTCTATCAGCTACTCAGTATCTGCCCATTGGACCCTTTCTTTTAATTCCCACAACTATCACACTACTTCAGGCCCTTAGTATTTTGTACCAGGACTGAGGCAATAGCCTCTTAACTGGTCTGCCTATTTCCAATTTGTTTTTGTTTTTTCAGCCTTTGTCCATGCCTCCACTTCCAAGTGTGTTCTAATAGGTACATAGTTCTTCATTGCTTGCAGAATGAAGGAAAAATGCCTAAACGTGGAGTTCAGAAATTCAACCTACTTTTCTAGCCTCATCTCCCACTTGTCTCTCTGTGGCCTGATACTGGGCACAGGGGCTTTCATTCTGATTTGCATTTGTTCATGGTGTTCCTGAACCTATGTTCTCCTTCCCTTTCCTTCTGACCAGCTAAATCCTACGCATACCTGAACACTGAGCCAATATGCTACTTCCTCCTTGAAGATTTCTCCTTGTCTCCTTGGGTAGATTGAAATATTTGTTTCCCTATGTGTTCCCCATACTCAGTTTAAATTCAATTACATTCAACAGGTATTTCTGGAGGGCTTTCTATGTATTATTAATAGGTACTGTGCATAGTCCTTGCCCTGAGGGAGCTCATAATTTAGTAGGGGAAAATAAATGTAAACAGATTACAGTGCAGAGTGATTGTAATACACACACACACACACACATACACACACACACATATATATATATATGTATGTGTATGTGTGTGTATATGTGTGTGTGTGTGTGTGTGTATGCTAACTAGGCAGGCAGTTAGGCAATACAGAAGAAGGACTGATTATCTGGGAAACAGGTGGGGATGGAAGAAGAGAGGATATAGGGAAATCTTTCCCAAGAAGATGATGCTCATATTGGGTTTTAAAGAAGGTATAGAAATTAATCAACATAAAAGAACAAGGGCCAGAAGCCGAGGAGAACATCTGAAACAGAGGAAATAGTTGGATAACATCGTGTTGAGCATGCTGAGCATGATTTGATAGCTAACATAGTTACCACTCCCAAAATACTATGTGCCAAGAATGGGGCAAAGTGCCTTATATTCATTATCTCCTTTTACCTTACAGACCCTGTGAATAAAGTTTATCTCTAGTGTAAAAATATGAACACTGAAACTGAGAGTAGTTAAAGCATTTGCTCAAGGCCAGACATTTAGTAAGGGTTAGCGATAGCATTTAAATCCAGATATATGTCGTCTGAATGCTACTGGGGATGAAAAGCAGTAGGATAATGGGATGTAGAATTCAGTAGGAATCAGATGCCAGAAAAAAGAATGTGGACTTTATTTTTAGGCAACAGGAGACAGGAAGAGAGTATAGACCTTTTGGGGAGGGGATATGATTAGTGTTTTAGAAAGATTACTTTCTTGGCCATGTGGAGGAAGAATCAGATGGGGGTGATTACATATTTTTATTTAGTACCCTTATCATTCTACTTTATATTAAAGTCAATAATGTTTTCAATTACTTTTCTGATGTATGGGGGCTACGTTTGTTGTTTTTTTATCCCTCTCATAGAGTATGCTAGTTAATTAATGAAGTAATTAGTTAATGCAATTTTAATTTAGAAAGTTTCTGTGTAGGACAAGGAGACCAAATAGCCACTTACCTGATTCCATTTTCTGACCCTTAAAAAAAAAATCATCAATATAAATGAAAAATGGACAACTTTGGAGAGAAGCCTTATGAAATGTGAAAATACAGTCGTTATCAGAAGAAAGATTACTAAGTGAAATCTTAGCAAAAATGAAAGTGAAAAGATCTCTAATCTTAAGGAGACTTGAATTTGAATTATAGCTCTGCCACTTCTTGACTGTGTGTTTGGGCAAATCACTGTACCTCTCTGAGCTAGATTTTTGCTCATCTCTATAATGAGAGTAACCTTTGAGTGATTCAGAGAAGGCACCAAGAGGATTCTGGGTACTAGTAATGCTTCATTTCTTATTCAGATAATGGTTATCCAAGTGTGTCCACTCTGTGAAAAGTTGTCAGTTACACATATATGTGTATATATTTCTGTATGTGTTTTATATTTCGATAGTAAAGTTTATGAAGGAAAATAAAATGAGGGGAGTTGAATTTAACCACATTCATTGTTTTTCTAGTTGAGTACTCAGTGGTGATAATTATTGATCCTTGACTAAAATAAAAGTATAAATGTCTTATCAAGACACAAATATCATGAGAAGCTAGCCCATGAACTCTCTGGAGCATCTAGAGTTAAAAAGAAAGAAACTGGAATGGGAGGCCTGTCGGCCAAACACGGCAGAATGAACATGTATTTATCACCACTTCTGGAACAGCAGAAGAATATAAAATGCACAAACCTACTATGACAAAGAAAATGGGAGGATAGATGGCAGAAAATAAAAGTCAATAATATTTGAGAATTTATTTTTATTACTTTTTATTTTGAAATAGCTTCATATTCATGAGCAGTTGCAAAAATAGTACAGAAAGTTCCTATGTTCCCTTTACCCAGCTTTGCCCTAATGATATGCTTTTTTCTTGGTAGTAAGATGACATCCTAATGACAACATTTTACGTAACCATAGTACATTGTGAAAACCAGGAAATTGACATTGGTACAGTATTAGTACTTAAGTACAAATCTTATTTGGATTTCATCAACTTTTATAAGCACTCTTTTCTTTTGGTGCACAGTTCTGGGAAATTGTATCATATGATAGATTTGATTAACAATTACCAAAATTAGGACACAGAATGATTCCATAACCACAAAGAAATTGTCTCATGTTACACCTTAATAGTTATACCCTTCCCTCAGCCCCTAATAACCACTGATCTGATCTATATCGCTAGAGTTTTATCATTGTGAGGATGTTACATACATAGAATTGTACAGTATATAAAACTTTGATAATGGCTTTTTTAATCAAGTTGTTACACGTATCAACAGTTTGTTCCTTTTTGCTGAATAGCATTTCTTGATATGAACATATCAAAGGTTCTTTATCTATTCAGCTGTTGAAATAAATTTGTGTCCTTTCCAGTTTTTGCCTATTATGAGTAGAGTTGCTATAAACATTTGGGTATGGGTTTTTGTGTGAACATAGCTTTTCATTTTTCTAGGACACATACCCAGGAATATGACTGCTAGATCATGTGATTAGTATATGTTTAACTTTATAAGAAACTGCCAAACTTTCTGGTGGCTGTACCAGCTATGTATAAGAAGTGCAGTGACGCCACCAGCATGTGGTTGTTACAAATATTTTTATCATTGGTATTATCAATTTTTTAAAATTCTAGCCATTCTAATAGATGTGTAGTAATATCTTATTGGAGCTTCAATTTGCACTTTCCAAATGGCTAATGATATTAAACATCTTTTCATGTTTATATTTGCCATCATGTATCCTCTTTCATGAAATGTCTATTCAGGTTTGTTGGCCATTTTTGAATTGGATTGTTTGTACTCTTACTGTTGAGTTTGGATAGTTCTTTATGTATTCTGAATACCTTTGTTGGATATGAGATTTATAAATATTTTCTCATGGTCTTTCACAGAACAAACATTCTTAATTTTGATAAAGTTCAATTTTTTAAATTTTTCTTTATGGATCATTCTTTGGTGTCATGTCTAAGAGCTTTTTGCCTAACCCTTAGCCATGAAGATTTTCTCCAATGTTTTCTTCTAAAAGTTTTATAATTTTATGTTTTACATTTATGCACATGATCCATTTTAGGTTAATTTTTATAAAAGGTGTGAAGTGTAGGTTGAGGTTCATTGTTTTGCCTATGAATGTTTAATTGTCCCAATAGTATTTGTTAAGAAAAACTATCCTTTCTCCATTGAAATACTTTTCCATCCAGTCAAAAATTAGTTAACTATGTTTGTGTGGATCTGTCTCAGGGCTCTTTATTGTGCTGCATTGATCTATGTGACTGCACCTTTATCAATACCACACAATCTTGATTATTGTGTCAATATAATAAGTCAAAACCAGGTCATGTTATTTTTCTACCTTTATTCTTCTTTTTAAAATTGTTTTGGTGGTTGTAGTTCCTTTGCCTTTGTATATAAATTTTGTTATCATCTTGTATACATCTACAAAGAATCCTTCTGGGTTTTTGATAGAAATTGCTTTACACACATAGATCACTTTAAGGAAAATTGATATCTTCACTATGTTGCATCTCCCAATTCCTGAACACAGTGTGTCTCTCTCCTTATTTAGATATTCTCTGACTTCTTGCACTAGCATTTTGTAGTTTTCAACATGCAGATTCTGCACATTTTATTGCATTTATGACTAAAGTCTATTTTGGGGGTAATTGCAAATTGTTAATTATATTTTCTGTGTTTCATTGCTAGTATACAGAAATATGATTAAATATTATGTGTTCACCTTGTACCCTATAAACTTGTTAATTTCCTTACCCTATGAGGTTTTTGTAAATTACTGGGGTTTTCTATGTAGAAAAACATGTCATCTTAAAATAAGGACAATTTTATTTCTTCCATTCTGATCTGTAGGCATTTTATTTCCTTTTCTGAAGTTATTCCACTGGTTAAGGCTTCCAGTACTATGATAAATATATGCACTAAGACAGACATCCTTGCCTTATAGCTGATCCTTGGGAACGAAACATTCAGTCTTTCACCATTAAGTATGATGTTGGTTCCAGATTAATATCGCCTTTTTATTAGGTTGGGAAAATTTTATTCTATTTCTATTTTGCTGGGAGTTTTTTTATTATGAATAGATATTAAAATTTGTCAAATGCTTTTTTCCTGTATCAATTGGTATAACCACATCTTTCCCTCCCTCCCTCCCTCCTTTCCTTCCTTCCTTCCTTCCTTCCTTCCTTCCTTCCTTCCTTCCTTCCTTCCTTCCTTCCTTCCTTCCTTCCTTCCTTCCTTCCTTCCTTCCTATCCTTCCTTTTTTCTTTCATTTTGACTGTTAACATGGGTGAGGAGTCTAGGCCTTGGTTAAAAACTTCCATGTGATTTTTCAGGCCTGATCATAGGTGATTATAAAAGTTTTACTTGGGAAGTCTCACTGGAGAAAACTGCTTTCCCTGCACCAGACTGGTACATAGCCAATGCATTGTGTTCTCCGAAAGCAGTTGCAGTCAAAGACTCAGGCCTCCCTGGTCAGTCATTGCCTTTCACATATTTACATTCCTAGCCCAGGTACCTGCATTCCTAGGTCTCTTTGTCTGAGCCAGTGGGCTAAGATGCTCTTCATGCCCCTCTGCAGAACCCTCTTTATAAGAGAAGGAAGGGAAAACCTTGAAGACACTTTTCCTTTCTCTGACTCACTACCCAATACCTTTCCACTCCTAGGCCTTCCCACTCATTCTTTCCCCAACCTTAGGATCCATAAAACTGCAAGAGCCTTTTGTTTGGGTCTTCCTCAATAGTGAAACTACCCCTACATCTGTGCTGATCCACCTGACCCTTGCCCAGTGCACTGTTCTATGGAAGAAATGAAACACAGGAGAATTGGTGCTTTCTCTGGTTTGAGCCTCTTGCCTCTACCATCAAAATAAATGCTTAAATGTTTATCTCTTTCATTTTTGGTTTGCTGCTTTACTTGGTTTCTCTGACACCTGACAGCTCAGAGCTCTTTCTCAGATTAGCTGAGCTCCTGATAATGATGGATTGCATTGACTGATTATCAAATATTGAATAAGTCTTGCATTCTTGGAATAAACCCAATTTGGTCATAATGTATTATTATTTTTATGTATTTCTGCATTTGAATTGATACTATTTTCGTGAGGATTTTTTTTTTTTTTTTTGCATTTCAGTTCAAGAAAGATATTGGGCTGTAGCTTTCTTTATAATTTTTTAAATTATGAATTCAGTTTCTCTGATATTATTGGACTATATAGATTATTTTATCTTGGATGAGTTTTGGTAGTGTGCTGTTTTTGAGAATCAGTCAGTTTCATCTACATTGTCAAATTTATGTGTGCAGTGATATTTGTAGTATTTTCTTATTCTTTTAATGTCTGTTGGGTCTGTAGTGATATCCCCTCTTTCATTCTCAGTATTGGTAGTATGTGTCTTTTCTCTTTTTAAATCTGTGAGTCTCCTGGAAGTTTATCAACTTGACTAATTTTTTTCAAGGTATCTGCTTTACATTCAAGTGATTTTCTCTCTTGTTATAGTTTCTTTATTGTTTTGTTTGAAACTTTATTGGTTTGGATCTTATCTTTATTATTTCCTCCCTTCTACTTGTTTTGGTTTTTTTTTCCCTTGGATTCTTGAGGAGCAATTTCAGATTATTTATCTGATACACTTTTTTCTTTTACAGTATAAGCACTTAGTGCTACAGATTTCCTTGTCAGGACTGCTTTTACTACATCCCATGTATTTTAATATATCGTATTTTCATTTCATTACAGTTCAATATATTTTTTAATTTCAAATTTGTTTTGAGATTTTCTGTTTGAGTCATGGATCATTTAGAAATTTGATGTTTACTTTCCAAGTGTGTGGATTTTTCTCTTATATTTCTTTTATTAATTCTACTTTAATTCCATGATGGTAAGAGAACATAATTTGCATGATTTTAATTCTTTTAAATTGGTTAATGTTTATGTTATGAATGTCCCATGAACACTTAAAAAGAATACATAGTCTGTTGTCTTTGGGTGGAGTGTTTATAAATGTCAATTTGATCCCATTAGTTGAAATTATTGTTCAGTTCTTCTAGATCCATGCTAACATTTTATATCATAGTTCTCTCTGAGAGGGGAGTCTGAAGTCTCCAACTGTATTTGTGCATTTCTCTCTCTCCATTCAGCTCTGGTAGTTTTTGCTTCATACATTTTACAGCTCTGATTTTTGGTGCATACACATTTAATATTGTTATGTTTTGTTAGCAAATTGATTGTTTTATAATTATGTAATGTCTTTATTTGTCCCTGATAATTTTCTTTGTTCTGTAGTCTATCTTATCTGATTTTAATATAGCTACTTTAGCTTTCTTTTTATTAGTATTTTCATGATATTTTTCTCATCCTTTTACTTTAGTTTTAACCTACTGCTGTAATTATATTCAAAGTGAGTTTTTGTAAACAGCTTAGAGTTGAATTATGCCTACCCTCCCCTGTTTATTTCCATTTTAATTCATCCTTCCAATCTCCATCTTTTAATTGGTATCTTTAGATGACTTATGTTTGTAAATTTGCTCATATGTTGGTATTTAAATTTGTAATTTTAATTTTTTGCTTTGTCTTTGTTCCCTCTTTTTTTCATTTCTCTGTTTTCCTTTTTTTGTCTTCGTAGGAATACTGAAACATTTTTAAGAATCCATTTTGATTTATTTATATATTTTTTAGTATATCTGTTTCTATAATTTTAAATGGTTGTTATAGAGATTATAATATACATACGTAGTCTTTTTGCAGTCTACTACTATCAAGATTTTACCATTTCAAATAGAATTATAAATACCTTATTACTATCAGTTCCCTTTTTCCTTAGTCCTTTATGATATAGTTATCTTAAATGTTACATCATAACAAGATTATGACAAATGTTATAATTTTAATTAGTTAATTAAATATCAAATAAAATTTTAATAAACTCAAGAGGGAATAGCCTATTCTATTTATCAATATAGTGCTTTTTATATTGCTTTTCTTTATTCTTGATTCTCATAGTTTCCTTTCTGTCTGAAAAACTTCATTAGTTGTGCTTCTAGAGTAAGTCTGTTAACAATACATTCTCTTTGATTTCCTTCATTTGAAAATAATTTTATTTCACTTTCATTTCTGAAGGATATTTTTACTAACTGCATAATCCTGGAGTGATGTTTCTTTTTTTTCTTTCATTATTTGAGAAAATGGTGTACCACTTCCTTATGGGCTCCATAATTTCTGATGAGAAATCTGCTGTCATTCAAATTGTTTTTCTCTTATAGGTAACGCATAATTTTTCTCTCTCTACTTTCAAGATTATTTTCTTTGTCTTTAGTTTCCAAATGTTTTATTTTGATGTGTGTTGACATCAATTTCTTTGGGTTTGTTTTGTTTGGGGTTCACTCAACTTCTTGAATCATAGGTTTATGTCCTTTCCCAAATATGGAAAGTTTTCAAATACTTTTTCAGCTTCATTCTCTTTCTCCTTTCCTTTTGTGACTCTGATGACACAGATAGTAGATAATTTGTTATTATATACTGATGCTCTCTCTCCCCTCCCCCTGCAAGTTATAGGCCCCAATAATTTACAAGTGAGCTCAAGAAAGGGGTAACCCCCATGTTATACAACATACAAGGCCAGATATCTTTCCAAGTGGTATGAATAATCTTATTTCCAAAATCCAGGTGAAGGCATTACCAAAAAACAAAATTGTAGACCTATTTGATTTATAAACATAAGTGCAGATATTCTAAAGATACTGTAAGTTAACTAAAATAAACAACGTATTAAAACAATGAATCAATACTCTACAGGATTTTTACTTGAAATTTAAAGGAAAAGATGACTATCACAGTAGATTCTGAAAAGAAATACAATGAAGTTTGAAATCTATTTATTATTAAACTATGAAATAACAAGGAATTAAAGGAACATCCTTAACATAATAAAGGATATAAAAAATATACATCAAGCATAATCTAATATTCAAAAGGAAAACTTTAGATATATTTTCTCTAATGTCAGGAGTAAAACAAGGATGCCCACTATCATTGTTGTAGCTCAACAAACTATTAGAGGTCCTGGCCAATATAATAAAAACTAAAAAAGAAATAAAAGGTATAAAATTAGAAAGAGAAGAGATAAAACTTTTATTATTCAGAGATTATAAGATTATATACAAAGAAAATATAAAATCGTGCTATTAGGACTAACAAGAGTTCTATAAAAATGACAGTGTTCTTCTACATAAGTAATAAACAATGACAAAAAAATGAAAAACACAGTACCATTCAAAAAGGCACAAAAGCCTATGAAGTATCTAAAATTTAGTGAAACTCTAGGGTTTCATGTGGAAATTTTAAATATCCAAAACGAAATATATGAAGAGTTACATTATGTTTAAATGAGTTAATATTGTCAATATATAGTTTTCTTTCAAATTTATCAAAATTCAATGAAATTTCAGTTAAATTAATTAAATTTTCCATGAGATATTTTTGAAAAAAATCCACAAAATGAAGCAACAGTGAATATTTAAAATTAGAAGTTCATGGATGAATGAGCCCATGACTAAGTAAATTTCATAAAAGAGCAAAGAAATGTAATTACCATATGACTCATCAAATATGAAGATATGCTTTAAAGCATAGGAATTTAAAACAAAAATGTGATACTGTTATAGAAATAGATAAATAAAACATAATATAAGTAGCTTAAATATCAATGATGTGTCTGTAGAAATAATATATTGTGGCAGTGCCAGAAAAATCATTGAAGAAAGGATTAATTGTAAAGTGGATGGTGCAGGAAAAACTGGCTCACTTTATGTAGAAAAGGAAAATTGGATTTTTACTGCATGCCATTTCCAAATGTGAATGGCAGATGAATTAAAGACCTACATGTAAAAGGTAAAACTGTAAAGCTAATAGAAAAAAAAATAAAACTACTACAGACTATTTTTATGACCTTGAAGTGAGGAAGGACTTCTTAAACAAGACCACAAAAGCACAAACAAATCATGGAAAATTGGTAAATTTGAGTGAAACCACTTTGAAAAAATGTTTGGCAGTTTCCTATAAAATTAAACATATGATTGCCATATGACCCAGCAATTCTACTCCTAGGTATTTACCCTCAGTAAATTAAAACATATGTTCACACAAAAACTTGTACATAAATATTCTTAGTGCTCTTTTTATAAAAGCCCCAAATTGGCAACAACCCAAATGTTCATCAGCAAGACAATGGATAAAAACATGGATATATACAATGTTGATATAGTTCAAATACCTAATCCTGAGTAAAATAAGCAATACAAAAGGGTAAATATGGTATGATTTTATGTATATGAATTTCTAGAACACACTAAACCAATATGCAGTAATAGAAAGTAGATCAATCATTTCCTGAGGCCAGGGATGAGGGTTAAGTATTGTTTTTAAAGGGATGTGAGGAAACTTTTTGAATCAAAGAACATGTTCTATGTCATGATTGTGTGGTGGTTACATGGGTCATTTATTTGTCAAAAATAATTGAACTGTATACTTTAAAGGTGCATTTTACTGTATGTAAATTTTGCCTCAATGAAGTTGGTTTAAAAAGAACAAATTAAAAAGCAAAAACTGATGAATCTGATTATATCAAAATATATTATTGTTCTGAAAAGAACACCATGAACAAAATTATTATTAATAGAAGTATACTTTGTATCAGATTGGTGACAGATCGGGGGAAGATATTTCAATGTCAAAAACTGATGAGATTAATATCTACATTAGTCAAATAGTCAAAAAACTTTTCTAACCAACAATGAAAATAAGAAAACAATAGAAAAAGGGGAAAAGGTAATGAGTTGGAAATTCACAGGGGGGAAGGTTTAAATAACCAACAAATATATAAGGAAATGCTCAACTTCACTAGTAATTAGAAAAATAAAATCAAAAAAATATATAATAACATTTTATATCTGGTAAAAACTAAAGTCATGTAATACCAAATATTTAACTAGAATGAAAGAAATGAGAATCTTCATGTTACTCACCGTAATAGACTGGTATAGTCATTCTAGAGATGAATCTGGCAGTATTTCAATCAATAAATATTTGAATGCTAACAGTGGGACAGAAGCTATTCCTAAGTGCTTGGGAAACCAGCAGTGACTGAACAAAACATATACTTTGTAGTTTGATATAGTCAGATTCATAATTTTTTGCTTTTTAAATTTGTTCTTTTTAAATCAACTTCATTGAGATATAACTTACATACAGTAAGATGCACCTTTAAAGTATGCAGTACATTTGCTTTCCTTAAGCTTATAGTTTAGTGGAGAGAGAAGACAATAAACAAATTAAAAAGTAAAACTGCAGTATGTTAAATGATGATAAGAGATAAGGAAAAAATAAAGACAGGATAAGGGTGTGGAAGGTGGCCAAAGAAAAAAGGAACAGTTTCAACTTCAACACATTGACAGCCGCACTAGAAAAAAACATTTTTTTCCCTTGGGGCCATGGTGTTTTATTACAAAAATAGAATAAAAACTTTGAAAACAGTATGATCATTTCTAATTTAATGAAAAATTTGTTATTTTTTATTGCTCTCTGTGCATGAGTTCTATGCAACTTGAAAAATAGTTCTCAGGGCTTCCAAGGTGAAGCCTTAGGCTCAAAATTAGCAGCAGTTAAATACAACTCACATGGCAGTTAATGTGCTAAATTTGGTAGTAGGGAAGACCCCATTGAGAAGGAGACATTTGAGCAAAGACCTGTAAATGATACCTCCTGTGCATATGCTGGGGAAGAGAGTCCTAGGCAGTTAACAGCAAGCACAAAGACCGGAGTTGAGAGCATGCCAAAGATTTTTAAGGAACAGCCAGATTACAAAATGAAGAAGGAAATGGAGAGAAGAAAAAGAGGAGATGAGATAAGAGAGGTAAATGGGAGCAGAGAGAGAAGGACTTTGGTTTCACTCTGAATAGGAGGGGAAGCCATTTGAGGGTTTTGTGGATGGGTCCTTACAGAAATTAGGTATGTGTGTGGCCTAGAATACAGCATTTCCACCACTGGTTAAAGTTCCCAGAAAAACCAGTAGACAGATGCATCAGAAGACGCACACAGAAATGTTTTCCTCAGAACTTTTTTTCGGTAGGAATGAAGAATGCAAAGTAATCGAGGCATCCTCTACTAGGGGGAATGAATGACTGAAACTCTTTAAACAGAAGCAATGAACAAGAGATACATATAGCTTCATGTATAGATCTAAATGTGTTGAGTGAAAAAAAAAAAAAGAAACAGAATGAAATCTATTGCCCAATACAATGTGAGTATATATAAAATATCTATACAAAAGGCAATACTGAATATTTTCAAAGACACAAATATCCAAGGATGTTGACCAATTAGAGTGGTTGTTTATGAGGGGGGTAGTGAGAAATAAATGAGAATTGAGTTGTAAAAAAAATAAATAAATACATATTTAGAAAAAGAAAAGGATATGGGGAGGCAAAAAAATCTCATTTACAATTTTATATATCCTCAGACAGAACCAGCAGCCTACTGGTTCTCTTCTTAAAAAACTTTTACAAGGAATTTCCAAGATTAAGAATGTATATTGAATAATGTAGTGAATGAGTCACCACGTAGCTGTCATCCAGCCCTCCTAATCATTAATCTATGGCCAATCCCTGTAGATTCACAACTTGTCCACTCTTCTACCCATTTTTATTTACTTTTTGAGCATTTTTAAATCAACTTTTTATGCACCCATTTTATGCATACATTTTGATGAATTCTGAGTATAATCAAGTTATAGAACATTTTTATTTTTTATCACTAGATCCCATTCCAGTCAATCTCCTATTACTGCCCACCCCCGCCGGAAAACCAATAATCTGCCTTCTGTCACTGGAGATTAGATTTGTCTTTTCTAGACTTATTCTCAAAAACCATATGAAGTATCCATTGTGTTCATGTTTTCCTTTAAATTCTTGGACATATCTATAATCTCTTAAAGAGTGTTCTGCTAATTTCACCTATATATCATTTCTGGTTCTGTTTTTAAAGTCTGGTTATTCTCCTGGACATGGGTCACATGGTCACATTTTTTTGTTTTTCCACATGTCTATTATAGTAATGCTTGATTGAATTTGAAACATTTAGAAAAATGCTACTTGTTTAGTGTCTGGATTTGTTGTCTTTATACAAAATATTGAGCTTTATCTTGGAAGGCAGTTAATTTACTTCCAGAACAACTTTATCCTTTGAGGACTGTGTTTTAAGCTTTGCTAGGGTGGTTTTGGAACCTTTATTCTAGGGTGATTTTAGCCCCACTACTAAAACATGACTTTTTTGTGGTTTCTATAGTATTCTCCAAGTGTTTAATGAGGTCTCTCATTTGTCTGGATGAAATCTGAACGTCTCCCAGTTCTGTGTGAGCCCTGGTAGCTGCTCAATTTATAGCTCCCTGGAAATTGATCATTCCTTAGTAGTTGTTCTTTACTCAGCTTTGTGTGGTCTTACCCTATGCATTCATGCTTAGTATTCATACAAAAGTCAAGCAGACTCCTTTCCAGATTTGTGGAACTTCTTTGTCAGCATAATGTCCTTAAGTCCTCTGACTTGTATGTTCCAGCCACCCCAGCCTCTCCAAACTTGTATATCTGTCTTTTTAATTTTCAGTAAGAACTCTGTTCTGCTGAACAACCCACCTCTCAGTTTTATGTTCTGGAATGTTTCTCAAGTCAGAAAGCAGAGGTAACTGTTGGGTTTACCTCACTTTATCTTTTCTCCGAAGATCACAATCTGTATGTGCACTATATTTGGTTCCTATATTTTGGCCAATCTTATGGTTATTTAAAGTGAGAAAGCTAATCTGATACCACTTACTTTCTCATAGCCAAAAGCAAAAATCTCTGGTAGCTAGCTCTTTAGAAGAAAATTTAATCTGTAGCAAGGACCACTGGTATATATTCCTCTGTGTTCTCAATTATTTTTACAAGTATAGAACTACACAAATTTAGGATTGTGCCATGGTTTAAACTTTTCTTATGGTATTTTGAAGCTAATCTCAGATGTATTTTCTTTGCAAATATTTTACTGTGTACCTTTAAAAGATGAAGACTCCTAGCAAAATAACCACAGTTCTATTATCATAGCTAAAAAAAGTCAACAATAATTCAAATATCCAATGTTCAAATTTCCAATTGCTTCATAGATGTTTTAATTTTTTTACAGTTTTTAAAAGATTCAGGATTCAAACAAGATTCACAAATTCTAATTTTTGATCCATTTTTTAAGCCTCTTTTAATCTCCATGTTAAAGGTCCATTTCTTTTGTTTTTCTCTTGAAATATATTGTTTTTGAAAAATCTGGATGTTTGTCTTACTTGTCCTGGGTGTTTATCACAGTATGGATTTTGCTGATTGTGTCACCATGGTGTAGTTGCTATGGTTTGAACGTATCCCTTCTGAAACTCATACTGAAATTTGATTCCAACATGTCAGTGTTGGGAGGTATTTGGTAGGTGTTTGGATCACAGGGGCACCACCCTCATGAACAGATTGATGCTGTCTCTCTCTCCCTGGAGTGAGTTCTTTCAGGAATGGATTAGTTCCCATAAGAGTAAGTTGTTATAAAGTGAGACCCGCCACATGTGTGTGTCTTTTTGCCTCTTTGCTTTATAACTTACCCAATCTTAAGTATTCTGTTATAGCAATGGAAGACAGACAGTAGTTTAACACAATCCTTTGTTAAATGCTCCCTGTTAATTGGTAGCTGAAAAGTGACAATTTACAGCAATTCACATTCCCATTTTTTAACATATTGTCCTTCGTTTTTTTAAGTTCTACTTTTATCATCTGCAGTTTTATGGATTTTCTCAATTAATGAATTGGACATTTCTTGGCTTTACTCTTTGATTCCTTATAGTTTTTCTCTTGCTGTTGTGTTTAGCCTACATCTTAACTTCTTCAGGTAAGTCAGTTTGCTGTGGGCCTTGCAATTATTTGGGAAATCTCACTGTCCAGATTCCTTTGCAGGATATGGAGGAATGACCATACGATACATTGGACATCCTGTTTATAGCACGAAAATGCTTTCCGAAGGATCCCTAGATAACCATGAAGGTCAAACCATGAAGCACATGGCAATGTGCACGTTGAAATGTCTCTGTGTATGCATGCTTGTGTGACCTTTGCTTCGATTATGTTGCTTTCTAAGGCTTATTGGTCTCCTTTTAGCTGCGTATGTATAGAGTTACCAGGGTCAGTCGGAGAGTCCAAGAGGCCTTTCTAAAATTTCATTTCTACTTTCAGGCCAACTCAGTGCACTGGTGGAACCCTGGATTTCAATCACAAGCCATGGAGTCAGGGTTTGGCTCTCGTTCCAAGGTTTGGTGAGCCACAACTGCCTGAACTTTTGTTTCTATATCTTTAAAAGTGAAATATTAGTACCTGTTTTGACCAACTCACAGGGTCGTTGTAAATAACAAATGGATTGATATATTAATATTTGAAATTGCTATATAATACTACTGTCCAATAGAACTATAAAGTGAGCCATGTATGTAATTTAGATTTTTCTAAACCACATTAAATAAAAGTAAGAAGAAACCAGTGAACTTAATTTTAATGATATATTTTATTTAACCCAACATAACCAAAATATTATCATTTCAAATGTTAATGAAATATTTTACATTCTCTTTGTTTCTACTAAGTTATGAAATCAAGTGTATTTTACACTTACAGCGTATCTCAATTTGGATGCTAAATTTTCATCAGAAATACTTGATATATATTGAGATTTCATAGTAGTTAAAATTGTTTAAGTAAATTCACATCCCCAAATTTCCCCACAGTTTTTGAGTAACTGAATCAAATATCAGTTTTTAAATTAAAATTAGTTAAAGTTAAATAAAGTTGGAAATTCAGTTCGGCCATCCATGCCTTGTGGCTACCATGTTAGATGGGGCTGCTCTATGAACTGTTGAGCTCTGCACACATGGAGACTTTCACTAAAGTTCTGAAATGTTAGTTGGATGCTACACTGTTTGTTTCACTTTAGTCCTCCACATGAGAGAAAAGGATTTCCTTTACTTTGACCTACAAATGAATGGGCTGAAGGAAAACCTCCCAGTTTCCCGACAACTGGACAACAGATTGCTTCCATTTCAGTAACCAGAATTCATTTTATCTAAGAATCACTACACTTTCTGGGAAATAAATACATCTCTAAGAGGGGAGGGAAGATGACCAAAATAGATTGTTTTTAAAGAGCTGAAAAATTGATTCCTGGTAGTAATGCAGTCTGGAATACACAAAACCATTAGCACAGGGGAGCCCACAGCGAGGTCAGCATCTATCCTCAGCCAGGGAGAATCAATCTCTATGTGACCTCAGTGCATTGCCATGGGAAGACTATGATTCTGGGTAAGGCCAAACCCATCATCTCAGGGTAAGGAGCATCTTAGTGGGTCACCTCACCTGACTGGGATCTGCCAGTAGAAGTGAGTCAGGGCATCAGGGCAATGGCCCAGGACACTCTACCCCAAGAATTTTTTTTTTTATGAATTCATTACAAAATTGAGTACTGAAGTATTTCTCTTCTTCTTTGTTGAATAACAGAATAGGTACTCATCACAGCTATTCCCTCTCTAGGGGGTAGTTGATTTGAAAGAATCCACTGCTCTAAGTCAGGTTGGATTGTTTTACCTGGCACTCATCATGTCCCAGACATTGTTCTAAGCTTCCTTACATTAACTAATTTAACTCTCACAACAGTCTTATCAGATAGATATTCTTATGGTCCCCACTTTATAGATGAGGAAACTGAGGCAGGGAGAGGCTAAATAACTTGCACACTGGCCGGGCGCGGTGGCTCACGCCTGTAATCCTAGCACTCTGGGAGGCCAAGATGGGTGGATTGCTCGAGGTCAGGAGTTTGAGACCAGCCTCAGCAAGAGCAAGACCCCGTGTCTACTAAAACTAGAAAGAAATTATCTGGCCAACTAAAAAATATATATAGAAAAAATTAGCCGGGCATGGTGGCGCATGCCTGTAGTCCCAGCTACTCAGGAGGCTGAGGCAGTAGGATCGCTTAAGCCCAGGAGTTTGAGGTTGCTGTGAGCTAGGCTGATGCCATGGCACTCACTCTAGCCCAGGCAACACAGCAAGACTCTGTCTCAAAATAAATAAATAAATAAATAACTTGCACAAAATCACACTGCTGATAAATGATGGGTAGAGAATATGAACCCAAACAACTTAGGTTTTTAAGCAATCCATAGACCCCATGGCCTGTGCTACTTACTTCTGGCTATGGATCCCAGGCTAGACGTCCAAGCCTGGCTCAGAGAGCTGAACCATACACCCAGTTACTAGAGATGCAGATGCCACCTTCTCTAATGAACTAGGAAAATCAATGGAGACCTCAGAAACCCATCTGCCTTTACAGCTGTTCCCTGGGCTTCTAGAAGGCTCTCTGTCTGCATGGCCTCCTATCCAAAGTCCACTCATCCTTCAAGGCTCAGCTCAACACAAACTTTCACTGGGTTTCCTAAATCTCCAGCATCAAGATTACTCTTTTCCATTTCTCCCAACCTTTTACTGCTTAATCCAGAATATTGCAGTTTTTCTAAAGCTGCCTTGAATTACAGTGGTGTCTTTCCTCTCCTGGGTTGGGAACCCTTGGAGGATGGGAAGTGGATCTTATTCATTTTTGTATCCCTCACAGCACCTAGCACAGTGGTTTTTGCCTCCTAGGTACTCAGTAAATATTCATTAAACTAATTTGAATAGAAATATAATACATTACAAAATGCACGATAGTGAGTTTCAAGAAACTTGACTTCTAAACTTATTTATATCACCAATTAGTTATATACATTCAGGCAATTTATTTAACCTCTCTGAGCCTTAGTTGTCTCTTCTATAATTGGGTAAGATAATCTCTAAGGCCTCGTGGCATTTATGGAATAGGCTGTTATTTGTTCTGAATTTATGTACACAACAGTTTTTAAACAAGTCCCTGAGGGGTGTTTCATATAATCTGAGACCACTTCTGGTAAAGACCCTCAGCTGAAGGAGAGTGGAGGGCAGATTCCACCACCTGGGGCAGTAGAACACCCTGAGTTGTGCTGTCTTGGGGAAGACGATTGATTATAAAGGAAGAGAATATTGATAAATAACAAAGCATCAGTCTAATCAAAATAGATGCATACAGCTAAGTCTTGATGTAGAATAATACATTAAGAATTAGTAGAAAAGTTCCCAAATTATTGTTGAGATTTTCAAAACATAATTATTTTTGAGTAGGTACTATATGCACACAGTATGAAATTTAAGAGATTTTAAAAACTTTTATCGGAAATATCTATTTTGTCTTTTTCAAGACTGTTACTTATTTGGATAAAAAGTTTACTTCCTTATTTAAGTGGAAATATTGCTTAGATTGTCTAATATTATAATACCTAGACTAAAGGCCAGACCCCCTCCATGTAGCCTTGTATTAAATAGTTTGATGGCAGGTGAAATGTCAGTGTCTTGATGCTGAACCAGTCAACAAGGTAAAGGTGAAATTGTTATCCCCATTATGCAGAATGGGAAACCGAAGCCTAGAAACAGGTCATAGTTTAGTCAAGGTCACTTAGAGGGTCACTGGCCAGACACAGTTTGGAAAGCCAGCTAGCCTGACTGCCTGTTTATCATGGGCTTTATCTTTCTTCTTGTCTTCCTGCCCAGCTTCGTCTCTCTGAAAGAGGAGCACATGGCCGTTCTGGGGTCAGGACAGGCTCACCTGATTGCTTAGCGCCTGCCTGCAGAGGTAAGAATGTTCCTCCAGCAGAGGCTTGTGATGATGTCAGGGAAGAGTCAGGTTCCCTTTGGAGGGGAGACTGTTGGGATCTTTGTTCCCAAAGGGTCCCATTTCCTTATGTTTACTGAATTCTCTCAATCACAAACCTGATCACTGGGTCCCAGGAAGTGGGGGCTGGCTAAACAGAGAACATGCAACATTGAACTTGATTTATTCTTGATAGGAGAATCAAAAAGAAGTTAACTCTTTACTCATTCTCCTCTCAAAGCTATCAAAAGAATTATGAAATCGATTCAAGATCAAATGCTGAGGTTCTTCACAAAGGTGCTCACAATGAATTAGTTTGCAGATGTTCACCCCTCTTCTGCACAGGGCAGAAGCTGGAGGGGCGACTTTCTCCTCCGTGCACGGCTCTGTGCTCCTTTCTCCCTGCACTCTTTGCCTCCACCACTTTGCACCCCACTGTACGTGTTCCACCGGGCAGAATCCACCTGAGGAGCCAAAACCCAAATGCAGATGTAGGCACCTTCCTGCTCTGTCCAGATCAGAGACTGGAAAGACAGTTTGACGAGGTAAGTTCGGAGATGATTCTGGAGAAAGACACCAGTCTCCCAGTAGGCCCAAGATTCCTTCCTCTCCCTGCTACAGAACAACCTCTCTGCATTTGAGAAGACCCTGTCTTTATTGTTAGTGCTCCCGACTGGCTCCAATCAACACATTTCTTTAACTCCTTTAAATAAGCTTGTTAGAGCTGTCTACAATGCCATGAGGTTCCAACTTCCTCTGATTAATTAGGAGGGTTAGAAATGTGTGAGTGTGTTGTAGAAACTGTGCTTTGGGTGATCATAGCGAGTTCGCTGATTAAATATTTAATGGTAAGCTATTTTCTATGCTAAAGGTAGATTGGGGAAAGAGGCTGTTTACTAGCAGTGATCATGATTTTCATCTCTAGTCCTTTGGGGTGTATGTCACTACCCTACTTGCCACCAACCACATCCCCATCCCCTCACTTTCAGCCAAATAAGAAGTGAAAGAAGCAACACTATGGCAGAAACATTGTTCTTCAGACATATACCTAAAGGAGGTGACTAAAATTATCCAGGCAACTGGGATCCCAGGCTCCCTTTGTTGGGGAAAGCTTTTGGGTTATGTGCCATGATAATTAATTACAGGTGGCAAAAATACTTGCCATCGTGTCAACACACTGCTGAGCTTTCTGCATCCCTGTTTTGCAGAGCTAATGCTAAAAGCTAGTACATTCCAGTGAACCTATCCTGAGCTTGGGTGTTTCTCCAGGTCCTTAACTACCCATTTGCTGTTTGGTCTCCAGGTCACTAATCCCATCTACTTTATTTTGAATCTTATAATTTTATTGTCAGAGGCAACCTTGTCCCAAAGTCTGGGACTGTCACTCATATAAATCTTCACCAGTTTCCTTATTACAGTTCATTGATTCATTTACCCAATAAATATTTATTTGTCATCTCTGTGGGAGGTGTTGGGTATAATATTTGTCTCATTCATCCAAGGAGACAAATATTATATCCCCTTCTTGCCTTTGGAGTATCTTGTTTAACCTGGAAAATGGTCATTGAACAAGAAACTGTGAATGGGACTGATGTTGTGCTGACATACAGGGAGTGTTGGGAACAAACTAGAAGAGACCTAACCAAGACGGCAGGTCAGGAAAGGCCTCCCAGACAAAGTGCCATTTAATGAGACTTGAAGGAAAAGAATGAGAAAGGAAAAGATTCCAGGTACAGAGGAATAATACGTGGGAGAGTTCTGAGGTAGAAAGGAGGGTGGTGTGTTTCAAGGAACAGAAGACCAGAGTGGCTGGAGCATAATAATAGGCAATATCAATTTGGCATATTATATACCTATCAATGTTCAGAGCAGTTTCAAGTATTTAGCCTTTATAACAAGTCTATGATGAGGGAACTAAGAACACAGAGAAGTTAAGGAAATTGCCCAAGGGCACACAGCTAGGAAATTTCACATCTGAAATATGAGCCAAGACAATCTGGCTCCAACCCTGTCCTCTGAATGCAGCACCAAATTGCAGTGAGAGTAGAGGGAGTGCAGACGAGGACCTCGTCACACAAATCAGGAGAAGAACAGAGAAGATTATTTAATTAAATAATTTTGGACAGCACTGAAAGTTAAATACAGCATAGGTCTTCTATAGACTAATTTCCATCTCTTTCTTCATATGGAAAATTGGGGGAACCCATGAAGAGATTAGCTCTTAGGTTAGGCATTTTGAGAAAAACAAGCAGTGATCCAATTAGTCCTCAAAGAGCCAATAATGTTCTCACAGCTTTGAGGGGCAGGAGAAGTTAGTGGGGGTAGAGAGCCGAAGGATTCATGGAGCAGGCTGCACTTCAAGTGGCTTTATAGGAATGATTAGGACGCAGACTGGTGGAACCAATGGAATGGCTTTCAATCCATTGTCTGTTCCTTTTCATTCTTCCTTTTTTCTGCATATATTATTATGTACCTTCTACATGCCTGGTTCTCTGCTAGGAGTTGAGGGTAGAGCAGCGAATTGGACCAGTGAAGTAGAAACCAGCATGAGCAAGGGCACAGCTATGGGAGAGTCTGTGACTGTGGGTGCTATCGAAGAGGCCAGTCTGGTTGGCACTCAGGGACCCTGCTGGGAATACATGGGGATTGAGCTTGTGGGGTGGGGACAAAGGCAGGAGAGATAAAGCAATTGCCTGCTCAAAGTTCTAACTATCAGTATCAAGAGGGAATTTTTTTTTATGATAGATAATCGAAAACCACTGATAGTTCTTGAGTAGGGAAGAAAAATAACTAAGGGAGTTTCTAGAATGATTTGTGTGGCAGTAAGAGCCCTGGTGTTAGTCCTCTGTGAAGCCAGGGAGAAGAGGGCTCAAGGAACAGAAAAGTAGGTTGAAATATCATTCACTTTTACTTCTCACTTGCCCTGAAAAAGCTTTAAAATGAAAATGCTATGGATTGGTCAGTACTCTCATTCTTGAAGTTCAGGGTTAAACTTGTTTCTCTGGGTCTCTAAAAGCAGACAGGATTTCTGGCTGATAGCATGGACCAGTTTTATTAACCAAAAACTGCCTTCAACTTGGCACCTCTTCAGCCAGAAACAAACATATTATTCACCCTGAACTGCCCTGAAAAGGGTAAGAGAAATGAATGTAATGTAAGAAGACTGTCCTTAATTAAAGGAGCCACTTGGTAAATTTCAATGGCTGCCTTGTTTTGGCTACGCTCTTTTTTCTTTCTTTCTTTTTTCATTTTAATATACTTTTCCAAATCCTCTTGTTGTTGGAAAGTTTACCGCACTTGGGTTTTACCTGGTAAATTTTTACTTAATCTCCAGCAGATGCTGTTTCAGGTTGACAGTAATTCAGGGATTGGCACGTGCATTGTATTTTCGCACCAAAGCATGCGGGGCGGTGGATGGCTCTGAAACAGTGAATGTGCCCCGTTGTGTGGGTCCGAGTTCTCAGGATGCCTGGGTTGCGCCTTGGCATTTCAGTGCAGTCAGACAGGCACATGGGGTGGATTTCTTTCTTTTTTTTCCCCCTGGCATATGCAATTTAGGGTCTACCTCCTCCAAGTAAGTAGCCTCCTGAGTGGGCTTTTCTCCATTCTACGTGTAGGTGTTCACTGTTAACCTAACATTACACATTTTGCTGGTTGGCATTACTGAGTGTGTGGGTAGAGGTGCTGTGGCAACAAGTGCTGCCCACAGTCAAATCAAACAAGAACGATTGTGCCATTTTAGTGAAGGCTCTGCATTGCCCATTCACCTCTTGCAGAGCTAAGAGGATGTGTATGTGCGTGCATTCACACACACACACACACACACACACACACACACACAATCTGTTCTTCGCCTTCAAGGATTTTTTTATAGCATACCAGCATTCTGGAATTGGCAGGGACTTTATAAATGATAATTTATCCCCATTATTTATAGAAACTGAGACCCAGACAGGAAAGAGGCAGGGATGCCAAAGGCCATAGAGCGAGCCAGGGAGAGCAGAGATTAGAAAAAGATTCAAACTTTGGTCTGGGGTTCTCTATATACGACACCATCTAAAATTCTCACACTTTCTAAAAGAAGGAAACATAGACTTGTAAGATGGATAACTTAAGGCATTGTACTTAAAAAGCAATGCATTTAGAAGTCATTTGCATAGATGGATCTTGAAGTCAGGTCTCTGGGCTCCCAGACAAGGATCATCCCATGGGAGAGGTAGATGGGTGCTGTTTAGACGTACTTGGAAAAGCAGCAGTGGAATGAAAACAGCTAAGAAACTCTCCAAGCACCATATTCTGTGAGTCCTGGTCCCCTTCAAACCCTGACCCCACCATCCCCAGAAAGATTGCTGGCTATATTGTTTTCTTAAAAATGTCAAGAAACTGCAGAGAGCATGGCTCAGGGTGTGCTGAGACAGCCCGCTAAGTAGATGTTCCAACATAGCACTTCTGGTCACAGTAGTTAATTACTTCAAATATGCAGCTTAAGTGCAGCCCGTGAATCAGATCAGAACCAGTTCCTGGAAGTCAGGTTTTGAGAACAAGAGCTTTGGGAGGCAAGAGTCACAGTAAGGGGGAAGTAGCCCAGGGATTCCATTCCCCTGGTACTGCATTGCCATGGCCAGGGTGCACTGCAAGATAAGGAGTGTCTGGACCCTGCTGCCTCTGACCCTCTCATTACTGAAACCCCACAGCCCCTCCAAGCTGGAGCTGCCCAGGACTGCCTACTCTAGCACCTTGTTCTCATCTGCCATCCCTTGGCAACACTCTGTATGCGGAAGTGTTCTTTCCCGTCTACTCCCAGTACCCCTTCTCCCAGCTAAGCTGGCATGTTTGAGTTTCAGTGCACTGTCAGCTGCTCTCCATAGGCACTGTCAGGGCTCTCAATCCTTGGTCTATTTGAGGACATTTCCATTAACATGGAGAATTTATATTTTGTGAGATTTCAGACTAGGTGGCTTAAACAGCGGAAATTTATTTTTTTCACAGTTCTGGAGGCTGGAAGTCTAAGATCGAGGTGCTGGCAGGGTGGGGTTCTCCTGAGGCTTCTCTTCTCAGCTTGCAGACGGCTGCTTTCTCACTGTGTCCTCACACGGCTTTTCTCTGTGCATGCAAATCCCTGGTGTCTGTCTTATGTAAGGACATGAGCCACATTGGATTAGGACGCCACCCTTATGACCTTATTTCACCTTAATCACTTCCTCAAAGGCCTTATCTCCCAATACAGTCACATTGAGGGTTAGAGCCTCAACATATGTAAACTTTGGGGAGACATAATTCAGTCCATAACAGTGCATTGGTGGTTCCTCCCTAATAAAGTTATTTGCAGCCTTCTTCCAGAGTGATAACTCTCCATTAGCAATAAGGTAAGGCACCTCCGCAGGCAAATGAGGGTGGGTGCTTTGGACAGAAGCTTCTACTCCTTAAGTCACATCTCTTAGGCTGCCTGTAGATAAAGCTAGACATAAACCACTAACGATTTTCATTCCCAGTCTCCATGCGATGGGTAAGTAGAGTAATAAAATTTCTGGGATTATAACTCTTGAAGCAGCCCAGGTGGCACTTGAAGTAAGCACAGGAAATTCCCAAAGTGATGTGCCCGTATTCCTCAGGAGCCAGTTTCATTTTGTTTGACAACTTGGGTTCCCATTTTAAATATTTAATTTTAGAAAGTAGGAAGATATATATGGATACCTACATTATATACAAATAAGTGTGTGTGTGTGTGTGTGTGTGTGTGTGTGTGTGTGTTATGTATATATGGAAAAGCTTTCTTCTACCATGAACTTTGAGAAGTTTACAGAAAGTTCACAGACTAGAATACATGCTAAATAAAAAGGTCATCACCTTTAGAGGCTTAATTATGGACTGTGAGGTCACGCTACTGTGGCATTGAGCCAGGTACCCCTGTATTAGGTACTGTTTAACATTAATAATATCTAACACTTAATGAGCAATTAATTTTATCAATCCTGACAGTAACTCTATGAGATGTTGTATTATCCCCATTTTATAGAGAGAAAACTGAAGCATAGAGAAGTAACTTGCTCAAGGTCACAAAACTACTGTGTGGGGAAGGTGTGTCTGTCGGATATTGAAATCCAGATGCATTTGTAGACTTTATGAAGAGACAAAAACCAAACACCTAGAAATAAAAACCGGATAATTAATCTGTGTGGTTGACCCAATGCTGTTGTGTTTAAAAGAATGTTGTATGAATTGGTTTGAAGATAAGCTGTTGGAGAGAGTCCTGTAAAAAAGATATTACTGGAAACAAGCTTTGAAATATAGGTAGAATTTAAAGAGGGAAAGAGGTGAGGAAAAGAATGTGTACAGAACTGGAAGTAGAAATGAAAAATTGAGTGGAGGAAAGAGCAAAAAAAATAAATAAATAATTGGCATGCCTTTATCTGAGGGGTTGGAAGTAAAGAATGAAATATGTGCTCATATTTGTCAAGATTCATACTGGACTCAACGTAGAGCGTGGGTAGGATTTAGAACTGGTAAATTTTTATGGATGGAAGTTCACTTGGATCCTAGAAGTGAGCTCTCAGCTCAGTTGGTGGAAATTTGTACAATGAAACTATACTAATAGTAAATAACCACCAGCCTTTCTGCCTACTGAAAATAATAATTAAGTGACAGAAAAGTAAAACAGAAAACCAAATCTTGCATTTTTGTAACTTTGCTCTCTCTTGGGTGCAGAAGGACTTGTATGGAATTGTTCTTATTGACGGTGAAGCCACAGTCTCAGTGAAAGTGTGAGTCAGACAGAAAACACTTTCTACACAGTCAAACGTCTTACGTTCTCACTGAAAAACCTGTTTAACATTGTCAGCTCAGACTTTGAGTCTGCTATTATACATGCTGGATTACCGTGAAGTCATTTAACTTCCATCCATAGAATGAAGGTGTATATGAGTATGACCTCAGAATTAATTATTTCCTAGCACAATGTGTCATCTTTCTTCATGGGGTTACATGATTAAGCACTTGAGTCACATTACTGGGATATCTGGTATGCTTCTGTGTTAGAGTTCTCCAGAGAAACAGAACCAATGGGAGATAGATTATAGATAATAGACAAGAGGAGATTTATTATAGGAATTACCTCTCATCATTATGTAGGATAAAAAGCCCCACAATATGCCATCAGTAAACTAGAGAACCAGGAAAGCTGATCACATAAGTCCTGGAATCTAAAGGCCCAAGAAACAGGAGCTCTGATGTCAGAGGGCAGGAGAAGATGGATGTCCCAGCTTAAGAAGAGAGAGAGAGAGAGAATTCACCCTTCCTGCACCTTTTTGTTCTATTGGGCACTCATTGGATTGGATGCTGCCTACCCATATTGGTGAGGGTGGATCTTCTTTACTCAGTCTACTAATTCAAATGCTAGTATCTTCTGGAAACACTCTCACAGACACACTCAGAAATAATCTTTACTCACTATCTGGGCATCCCTTAGCCCGGTCAAGCTGACATAAAATTGACCATCACAGTTTCCAACAAAAGGCAGCTTTGTATTAATATATGCTTCTGGATCTTTTATAGAGATCCAATGATCCTGTTGTCTTTTTCCTCTGCTCTAGAATTCTCTTCTCTTAGGAGACGAAGTAGTAGGAGAGAATGGAGGAGTAAGTGAGAACTTCTGTCATATGATAATTTTAAACCCAAGACATTTTTTCACAGAGGTAGTTTCAAAAGTATTGGGAGTAAGTTACTGCTGGGAGTGAGACAAAACTAACATGGTGGTATTGGATGTGGGGAATATGGACAAGATGGGAGAAAAAACTGGCTGGGGAGTTCTCAAAATTCCAATTCCTAGGGCAAATCTTCAAGGGCCAAGTGCTTAGAGATTAGTAGGCTTTGTGACTTTACTAAGATGGAGTCATGAATTATAAAACTATCATGTCCTCAACTTGCCATCCTATAAAATTAACAAAACCCTAATTATCTTAGCATCATCTACAGCAGACATTTTCTGAGCACCTCTCACTATGCTACAGAAGGAAAATATCAAGATGAATCATCTGTGGTCCCAGTCTAGAAGTAGATCATGGTTTACTTTTGGAGGCTAGACTCAACTTATAAAAAATTAACATACACTACATGGCAATTTATAGTAAGCCCTAAACAAATCACT
Source organism: Lemur catta (assembly GCF_020740605.2). Taxonomy (NCBI): domain Eukaryota; kingdom Metazoa; phylum Chordata; class Mammalia; order Primates; family Lemuridae; genus Lemur; species Lemur catta. Next base: position 18,822,517 of record NC_059134.1, on the reverse strand, counting down.
CAGAGTCCATTGTTCTCAAATTATGTTGCACCTTGGAATCAGCTGTGGGCTTGTGAATCACCTCAGGCCCTATTCCTGGAAATTCTGAATTTGAGCCTTTGTATCTAGGTCTTTGGACAAGCTCCAAGTTCTCTGAAGAACTACTGGTGAAAACAGCAATGAAAGAGAGGGAGATTACTGTGGACTAGGACAGTAAGGGAAGCTGCCAGCACTAGGTACAGAGGTGGAAGAGGCAAATTCATGGAGCTAAGGATTTGTCAATGGGAAGACAATGGGGTAGAGTGAGGGATCTTAACAGGAGGTGGTGTCCATTGGGTAAATGCCCAGATGGGCTGTGGATTAGTTCCACCTTGTGAGAGCAGAAAGGAAAGAACAGTTTGGTTCCTTCCAAAAGGGCCCTGATGGAGAAGGGATGAGTCAGAGAGCCAGCAGCAGGTAGGAAGATGGGTGTTGGACTTTCAGCTGGTCAGGCAGCTATCAAGAGGGGTCTGAAGAAAGGAAGAGTGGGGTGAGTGTTTCTGTTCCCTGCCCCCATCTGCTCAGTGAAGCTAACTGATTTCTAGCACAATGCAGGGTGCACTTTAAACAAAACACTAAGATTAGCCAATCCATTACCTCCCCCAGAGGAGATCATTCACCCAGAGGACGCCTGACAAATGATCATGTAAAATATTATGCTCTTAAGAAGGTCCCTTATATCTCTCAGAGAGTCAATATAGTCCATTATGTCAGTTCCTATCCACTGGCTTTTTTCTCAGCTATTTATATTTCCATTTAATTGAAGCTTAGGTAAAGCTCGCCAAGGCCCAGAAAATTAAAGTTATCGGAGGCTCGTTAGTTATCTTTTTCTAAGCCCATCTATCTTTTTCATTCCCCTCACTCTGGGCCTGGTGATTAGTCTCTTGCTTCTTGCTTCCTTCTGACCCCTTCCAGTGTGAGATCCTCCCTTAATCCAATGTTTCCACCCCTGCGCTTTTGACAGTATCTTTTCCTCCAGTGGTCTTCCTTCCTGTTTCTCTCCCTTTTTTTTTTTTTTTTTTGGTGGGAGCCAGGGATGGGAGGTGGGGAAAGAGCTGGCCTGTTCTGCTTCTCCTGCACTCTGTTGTTTTCCTTTTCTCTCTTTTACCACCGTGTTTACATTTTATACTTCACACACCCTTGAGAGTCTAATCTTCCTTAAACATCACTTACAGTGTCACAAGAGAGATGAGACAGATGTGTATTGACACAAAAATAAGCTGACAGTATCTTGCAAGATAAAGTTGGAGAGTGAGAAGAGATACTGGGGAGAAAGAGGACAAAGGGAAAGGGTGCTGAGAAAAGGATGGGAAAGGCCAGTATGATAATAATAGTGATAATAATAATAAACAACTATGTATTGAGTACCTAATATGTACCATACAGTGTGATAGCAAAAGTCACTGAATCTTTACAATACTTCTTTGACTGTGCTGTTTCTTTACTTTTGGTATAAAGATAATAAGATTCAAAGAGTTTAACTTATTTCCCAAGGTCATACTGCTAGCATAAAGCACAACTGGAATTCAAGTTCAGTCTGTCTTTCTTCTCTACATCATGGAGAATTAAGGAGGCAGTTGTTTTCAGATTTAAGCACAAGATATATTTTTAAGAGAAAATTTCCTAGATAAAAATATTTTAAAGTATAGATAACTTTAAACATCCATATACAGTTGACTCTTGAACAATACAGGTTTGAACTGCACAGGTCCACTTATATGTGAATTTTTTTTTCAACAAAAGTTACATTGAGTGTGTCTGCTTTTCCTGCCTCCCCTTCTACCTCCTCTACCTCTTTTGTCTCTGCTACTGCTGAAATAGCAAGACCAGCCCCCACCTCCTCCTCCTCAGCCTACTCGACAGGAAGATGATGATGATGAAGACCTTTATGATGATCCACTTCCCACTTAGTGAATAGTAAGTACATTTTCTCTTCCTTATGATTTTCTTAATAACATTTTCTTTTCTTTGGCTTACTTTATTGTAAGAATACAGTATATAATACATATACATACAAAATGTGTTAATCATTTATTTATGTTATCTGTAAGGCTCCCAGTCAACAATAGGCTATTAATAGTTAAGTTTTGGGGAAGTTAAAAGTTACATACTGATTTTCAACTGTGCAGGGGGGTTGACACCCCTAACCCCCATGTTTTTCAAGGGTCAACTGTACTCACACATATACATATGCACAAATCCACAAATCAAAAGAAAACGTTATTTATTCAGTTTGGTAAAATTATTGCACTTTATCTCATAATCTTTGGAGTCATAAGGGACCAAAGGATTTTTCAACTATAATGGCAGGAATGTCTGTACAGTACTCCTTATTCTACCTGTGCTTACATATTTTCAGAGAAAAGGGAACTCCACCACAAAGGCAGTCTGTTCCATTGTTGGACCGCTCAGATGTTTATATAATTATTTCTTCTAGGGTACTTTGAGGATTAGCTCAGAGTTTTCCAACTATTTTTGCCTTCTGAAGTAACATAGATTCATCAAAGCTTTCTTTCACAGGATAGCTCTTCATGTGTGTATGTGCTCTAAGAATTCCTACACACCCACACACACAGCCTTAAAGTCTCCTCTTTTCCAGCTAAGCACCTCTAGTTCTTGCAATGATGACTCATGTGACATAGCTTTCATCTTGCTTATTGTCCTCTTGACAAACATTGGTCATAAAATGGAGTGTAGAGCTCAAGATATGATAAGACCAATACAGCCTAGAGAGAGGTGTTTTCCTTGTTGTGGGACACCATGCTTTCATTAGGACAACTTAGGTTCAATTAACATTTTGAAAGCTAAGTGATACTGTTGCTTCATATTGTACTTGTAGGAAACTAAGGCCTACAGGCCATCAATCTAAGTTAAGGACTTTAAAAGTATCTCTATTTAAATTTAATCTTGTTAGTCTGACCCTTGTACTGTGTTGCCAAGATCTTTCTAGATTGTTCTAGATTGTGATTCTTTCATCACTGGCTATCTTCCCTAGCTTTGTGTCATCTGCAATTTGGTAAGAATATTTTCAATTTTTTTTGATCATATTGTTGAATATATAAAATCTGTATTATAGTGTGATCTTATTTTATTTAGAATGCCAATTATTGGTACAAAAATGATTCTGGATAGACATATACCAAAATAGTAATAGTCTTTATCTATGAGTGATTAAATAATTTATTACCTTTAATTTTGGGTTACATATTTTTCTGATGTAATAAATGTATTTGTATAATTATATGTGTTAATATGCCCAAATAAAAATATGTCATTTTAAAAAGGAATCCTTCTAACTGAAAAGGATTTATTCCATATCTTTTTGCTTTGAATCTGTATTATGTTTGTTACTTCCTAATTGCCATGCATGCCTGGACCCCCCAGTTTGATTCAAAGCTCCTTGAAGACAGGGCTATTGTACTTTCATTATCCCTCATGGCAGCTGGCACAGTGGATTGATTGGTTTGCCTTTAAATCAACTTGTCCTTCACCCAGCACTGAATTCATGGCCATTGTTTGACTTTATCTCTTGTTCATATTAATATCTTAGAATGATGAGAACATGATGTTTCATCTATGACCTGCACTTAAGCAAATTAGGCTGATTCATTATCTGGTGAATAATTATTCACTGTGTTAACAAATCTATTTAGCCAATTGAAAGCAAATTATTTTGATTTATCCTGGTTGGTTGATAATTGTACAATGTAAGCATAAATAATGGAATGATTTTGTGAGAGAGGGATATTGGTGAGATCTCCAAGTAATTATTTATTGAGACCAACACTGTGCTAAGAAATTCTACAAATGAAAGTGAAGACATGAATTTTGACTTCAAGGTGACTATGCATAGTTGGGGAGATAAGACCCTGAAGAACAAAAGGATGTCAGATTGAATACAGGGATGTTGGCTGTTGTTTTCCCTGCCTCTGGGTCTTATATTTCTCTCTTCTGTAGAGCATTTGGTAAAGGAGAATGAGGGATGGTAATAGGACTGACTGATCTAAGTGTAATCATTGGAACATCATAAACTGAAATGCCATTCATATAAAGTTTTTCTACATATTCTACATCTTTGTTTTAAAAGATGATTGTATTGAATGGATGGGTGCATAGATTATCATTCATCTGCTAATTCTCTGAATATTAACATTTAGATCACATCTCTTTTTAAAACTTTCAAAGAAATAGTTTTTTATAAGTACCACACACTAATCAATTGCACCACTGAAACTTTAAAAATGGTTTCTTGATGATGCCATACATGCAAAGATTTCCTAGCAGGAGTCATTAATTTCTTAAATTTGCTTCACTTAAATCTAAACCATGCTATACATCCACAATGGGCTATAGCAGAAGACATTGTCTATTGCTACCCCTTGGTAACACAGATGAAACTAATGGCAAAACAAGAGCTCTGGTTCTGGTTCAATTAGAGTCCTGGAAGTCTCATCTGGAACTCAGGCAGAACTGTCAAGGGGAGGGATAGTAACCATCAAAATGGCCCTTTCCTTCCAGACCCAACCCCAGCTGCCTGGGGGAAGCAGGTGCTCTCTCAATTGGATCTGCATAGATGGGGCCTGGGTCTTCTCTATCACTTATGGTAGACTAAGGCATAGAAAGAATGGTGAAAGGCATGGCATTAGAGAACTGGAGGATCCAGATCCAGTAAACATGTTTAGATCTCTTTCATCTACTCTCCCTTTTCTTTCCCCATCCTTTCTGGGACTGGCCCTAAGAGAGCAAGCCCTGGCCTGGGCTTGGACTAGGCAAAGAGTTCTCGAAGGAGACTAGTAGGGTCCACCCAGACTTCTAACTCCAACTTCTGAATCTTCCTCCTCTTCTACTCTGAACATACCCCAAGTCCCAGAGCAAGAATGATGTTAAAAGTCTTCATTTAACTTCAATTATGATGCTACTGTTGATTTCTTTGTTTAGATCCAGTAGAATTTGCCTGGGAACTCCTGTGTTAGGTGCATACATATTTAGTATTGTTACATCTTCTTGTTGAATTGCTCCATTTACCATTATATAATGACCATATTTGTCTTTTTTTTTTTTTACCATTGCTGATTTATTGCCTATTTTATCTGATGTAACATGGCTACACCTGCTCATTTTGGTTTCCATTTGTCTTTTCTATCCCTTTACCTTGAGTCTGTGCAAGTCTTTGTGAGTTAGACATGTTTTTTGGAGACAGAATATACTTGGGTTGTATTTTTTCATCCATTCAGCCAGTGTATGTCGTTTGAGTGGGACACTAAACCATTTACATTTAGTGTTGGTATTGATACATGGGTTACTGTTCTGTTAATCATGTTGGATGACACCTTGTTGTTTTGTTTTACCTCTTTTGCTATTGTTTTATAAGAACTGTGAGCTTTAACTTTTGGGTGTTTTTACACTGGTGGATATCAATTGTGCTGTTCCATGTATAATGCACTTTTGAATATTTCCTATAAGGCCCATCTAGAGTGACAAATTCCCCTAGTGTGTACTTGTCTGGAAAAGTCTTTATTTCTCTATCACTTATGAAATGCATTTTTGCAGGATACAAAATTCTTAGCTGGCAGTTGTTCTGTTTAAAAAGACTAAAAATGGGGCCCCAATCCTTTCTAGCTTGTAAGGTCCCCACTGAGAAGTCTTCTGTCAGCCTGATGGGTTTTCCTTTGTAGATTAGTTATTGCTTTTGTCTTGCAGCTTGTAGAATTTTCTCCTTCATTTTGACTTTGGCCAGGTTGATGACTATATGTCTTGGAGATGTCCTATTTGCTATGAATCTTCCTGGTGTTTGGTGACCATGTTGTATATGGACACTGAATCTCTGGTGATACCAGGGAAGTTTTCCTCAATAATTCCCTTGAATAGATTTTCCATGCTTTTTGCTTTTTCTTCTCCTCCCTCAGGAATACCTATAATTCATGTATTGGCTTGCTCCACATAGTCTCATATTTCTCTGAGTGATTGTTCATTCTTCTTTATTCTTTTTTCTGTGTATTTTACTGACTGGGTTAGTTCAAAATCCTTGTCTTCAGGCCCTGAGATTCTTTCTCCTGCTTGGTCTAGCCAGTTATTGAAGCTTTCTGCTGTATTTTGAAATTCTCCAAATGACTCTTTGATTTCTTTAAGTTATGTTATATCCTTTCTTATGTTGTCTAGCTCTTGAGCAACTTTTTCATTTTTTTCATTGATGTCTTGAAATTTTTTTTTTTTTTGCTTCTTTGTGTATGTTTTCAACTTTCTCTTTAATCCCATTCATATTTTTTGGCATCCATATTCTAAATTCCCTTTCTAACATTTTGACAATTTCCTTTTGGTTGGGGCCAGTTGCTGTAGATCTATTGTGATCCCATGGGGGGTATTGAACTAGCTTGTTTTTTAATATTTCCAGAGTTATTTTGCTGATTTCTTCTCTTATGAAATCTCTTCTCTCAGCTCAGGGCAGATAGGTTTGTGGTGCACCTGTTCTCCTTTGCTAGGAACTCTCTTACTTAGTGAGAAGAAGGAGAGGTCTCTAGATGGCGCTTTTGTGATCTACTCTGGAAGACTAACTCAGCAGGAGAGGGGCAGATGCACTGAGTGCCTGCAGTGCAGCTGTTCTGTGTTGTCCTGATCCCTTGTGATTGTCATAGTCCAAGCCAGTGCTGGATGATCTTCGTCTGGAATGGTGGGTTGTTCCCCAGACCACTGTTATAAGCTCGGGAATGGGGCCGCTGAGTGAGTCCCTCTCCACAGAGGCTGCCATTGAAGGAGATTGCTCTGCCCAGGACTCCCTGAGGTAGTGACAGTGGCAGCTATGTGAGGCTATCCAGGCAGTGGTGATGGGTGTCAGGGCTGTGAGTGTTCACTCACCCAGGTCTAGGTATGATGGTGGCTCATGGCTAGTGGGTCCCTGGTGCAGTGTGGATCATGGGGACAATTCCCACCAGGCAGTAGGTGGGAGCCATGGGGATGGGTAGCAGTGAAGAAGCTATGTGTGTGGGGCTGTTTGTAAGGCAAAAGTTCAGGAAACATGGGGGCAGAGCCATGGGACCCAGCAGCAGCATGGAAGCTTTGGAGGCAGGGCCATGGGCTGGGTGGCAGTGCGGGCTCGCAGGGCTTGGTGGCAGTGTGGGAGCTCTGTGGGTTGGGCCACAGGGTCAGGCAGCAGCAGCACAGGAGTTGCAGTGTTGGGGCACTGGGCAGACAGGGCTCTCCCCCTGTACAGGTCCCATCAAGGCAGTCATCACAGGGCTCTCAAGGTGGCATAGGAGGTGTTCACACTGCTCAAATCCCTCATGGAAGGGAGTGATGCTCGACTCCCAGTCATGTGACACATAGGAGCATCTGCTCTCCCTGCCCCTCCCCAGCCCAGCTGGGGCAATGCAGAGGTAGCTGCAGCAAAGCTGAGCCCTGTGTAGACCTGGCACTCTGAGAGTTCAGAATAGTGTCGTTGCAACAACCCGGGAATAGAAGCCACCAGGTCCTTGTTGTGCCTATTTTCTGGTGCAGTGTTGATGCACAGACTCCAAGCAGCTGCCTGATCAGTCTGGAGGGCTAAAGTGGTGGTGGGGGCCTGCTTACAGCTTGGGCCACAGTGTCCATGGGGGGAGCTTGTAAGTCCTGAGTTTCTCGCTTCCTGTCCTTCCTCCCATGTGCTTGCCTCCTCCAGGTACTTTCCAATCTTGCCAAGTGGATTGCCCATCACCTTCTCCTTCATTCTGAGTGTGCCCTTTCTCTTCTCCAGTGATTCACAGTGCTCTCTCCAAGAAGGCTCATCCTTAGGTGGGCATCCACCTGCAACGTTCGATCCTCTCCTTGAGAGCAGCATAAACAGGCTGCTTCTAGTCTGCCATCTTGCCCCTCTTCCTAAACACTGTATTAGAATAGAAACCTGAGCTGCAGGCTCCTTAATGGGGATTACCTCCCTCTTCTTCTGTCTCCCAGTCCACATCCCCAGGTGCATGGAGCTGTGTGCCAGGATATAGTCACAAGGGTCTTTGGTGTTGACCTATGGCCCTGAGGGTAGAGCCATTGATCTTGCCACTATTGACCTGATAGCCTTGAGATGAGATATACCCATCAGTGTAGCTGATAACCCTGTAAGTCCATGTATAACAGACCCTTCTGGCCATCACAAGTCCTTTCAAGGTTTGTATTTCACTCTGGGGTCATTGCCTAGGGTAGCTAAGGTAGAGTCTGCAGACAGTTCTGCCTGGGACAGACTCTCCAGTTCTGAGAATAAATACAGTATGATGAGAAGAGACAGATTGACCCTTCAGCAACAACAATGTCTTATTCTTATTAGTCAAGGACCCCATCAAGGACTTCCAATTATCATTGTGATCCCCTTCCACTGGGTTGTGTGGTAACCATAATTTGTCCTAGGCACCTCTGGGCTGAGGTATCTTCCAGGATCCAGTCATTCTCCATCTGAGCCAATCTTCAGAGGCCAGAGGAATATTCCTGGCTGAAAGTAGGCTTCTCACTCTGCATCTGGTCTGGATCCATGGCCTTATGGACTTCTACCCTGTAATAATGATAGGCTTTGTCATGGACAGGGTCCTGTGCAAACATCAGAGTTTGAACATGTGAAGCTCGACTCTCAGGACGTTCTCATGATTGTCTCCTGAGGAGATATTGAGGAAAAAGGTATGCCCCTTCTTAAAACATTGAAGCATATTTCCCAGAATGGGTGTTGGGGTTATTGGTTACTGTTGGGATGGACCCTCTGGAAGAAGTCCACCATGAAGTAGAGTGGGCACCAGAGTGAGTCTTGTATGATGTAGCTCCTTCACTCAGAGCAAGTGTTCCATATCCTGTAGTGGCTCCCCTTCAGCCAGGCCTTATCCCTGTCAGCAAGAGCCACCAGGCTGCAGAGCAATAGGGCCATTCCACCCAGGGCCCATGGTGAGCAGTAGCATGGACAGCCACCCCAGCACTGGCCTCATGCCCTTTGGGAGCCCATGTCTTTTTACACAGAGCCCAGAAGTGAACGAGTAAATCAATGAATAAAGGAATAACTTAATTTTGGCCTTGTCAAGAAAATATGCCTTTGCTTATAACAACTTCACAAGAGGATGCTAAGACTTTTCTGTTTCTAAAACATTTTCTTACATGCCTTCCCACTTCTTATGGTCCCAGTGGGAAGGAGAAACCGTTGAATCACAAAATCCCATGGGAATTCAGAAAAGGGAAAAAGCATTATATTCAGACTTTGAAAATATGTGAGACTTGAAGGAAACGTTGATGTTAGATGGCAGAAATGTTGGAGGAAGTTATTCCAGGTGGGAAAAACAACAAGAACAAAGACATAAAGGTAAGAGAGAACATCTTAATGTGAAGGATAGGAAACCAGTTTGACTGAAGCACCTAGTGTTCTTGGAAACCATGAGAGGAAGGGTTGTATAGGGGATGATGTTGACAGGTGGAGGATCTTCAATATTAGAAATTCTGGAAATGTCATTTACTTTTGTATCTTTGGTGACTTGCCCAGAACCTGACATGAAATAGACATTTTACAAATGTTTATTGAATGAGTGAATGAATAACTGAGTGGATGAATAAATAAATGGATAAATTAATAAATTTGATAGCAGAGAAAGTGTTCAAGCTGAAGCCAATGACTTGGAAGGATGAGAAGGATAGAAATGGGAAGTTTAGGCATGCTAAGTTGGAGATAATGGTAGAATCTTTGCATAGAAATTTCCCGTAGGAAGCTATTTGGAATTAAGAAGAGAGCAGAGAGTATAGCTTGGTGTGGAGATTTGTGAAGCATTATTACAATGGTGATTGAAACCATGAATCTGGGTAAGCTCTTGAGGGCAGTTAATGTAAAGGCTGAAAAGGCAGAAAGCAAGGGCTGAGTAGTGGGGTTTACACCTTAGGCAGTGGTAGAAAAATAATATAGAGGAGAAACTGTGGAGTTTGGAGAACTAGAAAAATAGCATCAAAGAATTCTAGATAGAGAAGCGTTTAAAAAAAATTTGAGCATGTCCATTCCCCAGACAGTGCACATCGCACTCATCATGTAGGTATACACCCATCCCCTCCCCCCAACTCCCATCTCCCCGAGTCAGAACTTCACGTGTGTCCATTCCCCAGACAGTGTGCATCGCACTCATCATGTAGGTATACACGCTTGAAGCTCAGACTCGGGTGGATGGGAGGGGCATGGGCAATATTATAACCTGAACTTTTGTACCCCCATAATAAGCTGAAATAAAAAAAAAAGAAAAAATAAAAATAAAATAAAATAAAATAAAAATTTGAAGCATGACTGGGAAACAAGGTGGCAAAGCTCAGAGGCCGTGTATGTGGAAAAGGAAGTTCCTTAGATGGTCAAGTGTGGTACTGATGGAAGGTAGAGGCAGTGGGGTGCTGGCAGTTGAATATTCTGCTGGCAACCACCAGAATTCAGAGAGGGGTCCAAGGAGGTTGCTCTGAGTCTGGGGAAATCTCTGCAAAACTGAGGTTTGAAGCCCTGTGTATGATCTTCTGGGGCCCGGGATGTAAGCGTTCTCCATCAGAGAAGCTGCCTAGGAGCAAAAGAAGGAAGACATGCAGAAGGAACTCATACTAGGGCTAAAGATTATAAAGCAGCCTTAGCACAGGCACAAGAATTTCACATTTAGCAGCTCTTTGAAGCTGAATCTATCTCAGCTCTAGTACAGGGTAAATAGCCAAGTCAATTAAGAGAGAACTCAGGACACCATCTAGAAAGGAAATCACTAAAAACAGTAAAAATTTAAAACTAGGAAGTCAAGATCACTATGTCCTGGATCAATGACTATAAAAACCCGGAAGGGTTTCTGAAACCTTCTGGCTCCTCTTGTCTTTTTCCTGTGATGGTGCCCATTTGGAGCAAGAGTGGAGGGGGGGGGACAGGGCGACTATGCCCTGCCCCACTGCCACCCTTGGAGGGGACAGAACCCTGAGAATACAGATACGTTTCAAAAAAGGAGGAAAGAGACAGCTGAAAGTCTCTGAGCCTGCAGAAAGGAAAGAAGTGACCGTGTGTAAGCACCAGTTCAGGACCAAAAAACTGCCTGAAGGCTTAGCCATCTGCCCCTGCACATGAGATCAGCAGCCAAGCCGGTGCAGGGTTATACCAGTGGCTGACCACCCGGCTTCAGAATCCTGGGACCCAGAGCCAAATTCTGCCTTTTCCACTCACCAGCTGTGCCCTCTTGGACAAATTACTTAATCCTCAGTTTCTCACCAATAAAATAACAACAAGGACAACAATATCAATAATAAAATCTACCTTTTAGAGTTCTTGTGAGGATTAAGTAGAACAATGTGCCTAGTTCAGGACTTGACATTCAATAAACAATAATCTTTAGAACAGTTGGTTCTTAACAGGGACATATTAACCCTTTGGATCCCAACAGTCCTATTGGATAAATGGTAGCTCCAGTACCCATTTGCCTAAGTCCTAGCCCTCCAGGCTGCTAGACAGACCCCAAGCACTAGAATGTTCTCTGTGCCAGGTCACGCGAAGGGTATGTCAGTAGTTTTCCAGGATGGTAGGCAATCTATGGGGTGCCATTTAAAGCCAGGAAACTCAAATGAGACCCAAAGGAGACAAGTCTGCTAATGAGTCCATCAAGATAAAGAGGTAAGAGTGCCAGCTTCTGACCATCTGTTTTGTTCTGGCAGCGTGTGCTTTCCAGACCCCACCCCCTGTGCCTCATCCAAAACTTGCCAATGCCATTGATTTGTATTAATCTGATTGAGCATTCATTATCCCAAGTACCAACCTGTCACTGTTTGCTTCACTTGCATGAAATCAGAGCTACACAAAAATCAATGTGTGAAATCTTTGTATCAACATATAAGAAATAAAAAGGTTTACGCTGGCAGAGGCAGATTTTTAGACAGATTAAAACTGACAAATTGGCATGATCCATGATGAAGGCAATGACGAGGTGCGGTGAAATGTCAAAGGTTTTGAAAATGGCATGCTGAGGAAAGAGATGCATTATTGTCGGGGGAAGAAAAGGAAAAAAGACAGCGTTGTTTATAATGAAGGGCATTTGGATTTGCACAAACGCTGATGACTTTTTCTATAGAAATGACTTGCAGTCAGTAGGGCTGGCATCATATTATTGACCCCAAGGAACCAATAGGAAAAGACAAGGGGATAACGGCTTGGGCAAAGCCACAGTGAGCATTAGCAGTGCCAGGACAGAATGGAGGGGTCTGGATGCCTGCTTCCGCCAATCACAGAACCCTGACACTCAGGGAGAGACTCTCACCTCTTGCCCTCCACATAATTTCTCCCTCCAAGAAATCATAGAGAGGAGGAACTCTTCCCATTCAAACAATCTCAAGCCCTGGATTGAATTCTAAAGCAGACTGATCAGAGCAGACATCTGTATATTTTGCACAACTAATAGTGTTCTACACTTTAATGTATAAGACACTCATGCACTGGGGCAAAATGTCTTAACTTTGATTGCAAAAACACCTTTAATAAGGGGGATGGCCAGCTTAATAAAGAAGAAAAAGCCACTTCTATGTATGACATATTTCACATTACATATACTTATATACATAGCACCATAGCACTCCTTAACAGTGACAAAATTTTCTTTTAATTTTGATTCCCCATGTCTCACAGCATACTTGTGGACCATCTGCTTTCAACACTGTTGGGTTTTGGATGCTTCAGGAATGCAAACTCTTTTTTTTTTTTTTAATAGTAGCCAAGAAAGGTAAATATGCTGCTGCCATAGGAAAAAGAATCTACTCCAAAACAGGTCAAAAAATGTTAATAGTACATGTGTGTCAAAACCAAAGAGACATCATTTTTTGGCAAATATGGAGGATGATGCAGTGGAAAGACACTAAGCTTTGGAATCAGGTTTGAGTTTGATTCCAATCAGACTTGAGTTTGAGTTCCTGCCACTCACTGGTTTGAGGCTTTTAATCAATTTTCTAGATCTTTCTCTGACCCTGTAAAATAGGAGTAAGACTTGGTAGGAGTTTTATGAGCATCAAATGAGAAAAGGAACGTGACAGGTCTGATATCTTGCCTGCAATATGGTAGACGGTCAATGTAGGTTTGTTCTTCATTGGGTCATTCATCATTATGGATGATCATCTGCTTCTCCACTCTCCTCCATTAGAGTGGATACTGTAGAAATGCAATGGTTAGTACTTTTTATTTGGTTACAAATAGATACACAAATATTTTCCAGCTCTAAAATTTTTGCTCCTCAGAGCAATGGAGATGCAATCAGATAAATAAAGTTGGCCAGTGTTATCATTTGGCCAGGATTCATTGCATGTGTGCTGGTGGATACACCAGTGAATCTTCTCCCATTGGGCCTTTTTGTTCCAGTTATCTATTGTTGCATTTAAAAACACCCCAAAAACCTAGTAATTTAAAGCAACAGTAATCATTTATTTTGTTCACAAATTTGCAATTGGGCAGGACTCGGTCTGGAAGGCCAGTCTCTGTTTCATGTGGTATCACCTGGGGAAGCTCAACTAAGAGCTGAAGGATCCACTTCTGGATGGCTCACTCACATAGCTAGTAAGTGGGTGCACCATGTAGGCAGGGAACTCAGTGAGGGCCAGCAGCTAGAAACTCCCTGTGTAGTCTGGTTTTTCTCACCACCTAGTGGCTGGCTTCCAAGGGCAAGTATCCTGAGATAGAGAGAGCCAGGTAGAAGTTGTATCACATTTTATGACCTAGTTTCAAAAATCATACAGCATCACTTCTGTCAGACTCTATTAGGTGAGGCATTCACAAAGCCCTGCCCAGGTTCATAGGAGGGGGAATAGACTCCACTCTTGATGGGGAGTGACAGGTTTCTGGAAGAACATGTGGGATGTGAACTATTGTTATGGCCATTTTGGGAAAATGTAATCTGCCACAGTTTTTTTTTTTTTCCCCAGGTCTTTTGATTACCATTTGGTTCAAGCCTTTATTACTAACTTGCCAGGGCTAGGAGCTATTTCCTCCTTTTTATTTGCTTTTCCATTTGGTCTTTCCTTATTCTCTTCCATAACGAATTCCATTTAAGAGTAGAAAGGAAAATTTGGATTATTCCTCCTCACCAGCACCATTCTGAAACCTTCTTTGACTGCCCATTGCCCGTGGAATAGGCTTTGAATCTCTTAACATGAGACTCCTTGATTCCATGTCTCCATGGTTTGAATCCAACTTTGGAGCCCTGCCTCATCCTAGTCTAATACATACATGCAAATGTCTTCATGAAATTCAACTAATTCCATTTCCCTGTGGCCACCTTGTGAGGTAGAAAGACTGTGCACTTGTATACTTTGGAGTCAGTCATACCTGAGTTCAAATCTCAGCTCTGCCATTATTAACCCTTTGTAAAATGAGTTTAGTAATTCTTATCTTGCAAATTGCTATGAGGATTAGACAAATCAATGTATGTAAAGCAACCAGCATGCGGTATGTTTTAAATGAATATGATTTTTCTGTATCACTCTCCATTTTCCTTTCGTTTATCTAATTTGACCACCTGTTTTTGAGGAGTGTCCTTCCAAAAGCAGGTTAAGGACTGGGTTTCTCAGACCAGCGCTTCCCTCTGCGTTGCCAGCAGTCCAAGCAGGAAGAACATTTAGGTCAGTGCAGCCTGTGAAACTACCTGGCTTCGTTTCCCCAGCCACAGAAACCCACAGCGTGACTTGGCAGCACCCAGGTACAGCATGGACTTTCTATAATCCTTCAGTCTGGGTGCCTTAAATGGCTTGTCACACACCGACAAGAACTGCATCCTGATTTACATGCCTTTGGAAATAGCTGTGGTGTTGTGGTTTGTGTTCCACAAATCCATACTGGATTGGGGAGATGTTAAAAGTAGTATTGTCACAATCCCCTAAGAGCATCCAGTGATTTCCTTCTCAGGCTCCTTACTCTTTGGGGTTTGTTTCCAAGTCTCCAATCAATGAGAGCATTTTTTTTTTTTTTTTGGTTACTTCTAACATTTTGCCTAAACAGTTCACTTATTAATTCTGTTAAATGTAACATATACCTTTCAAATTCGATTTATGTTTAGATTATTTACTTAACCAATCAATGGGAAAGTTCCAAGAATTGCAATATCCCTATTCCCAATAACTTGTAGCATCTTGGAGAGGTCATCTCTCTCACCTATATCAGAAGCAGCAGATCCAAGGCACGCAAGCCAGTCATTAGACTTAACCTTTTAAGAAGTTATCCGCACTAAGAATAGCTCTACATTACAGCACACTCAATTTTTAATGGAGTTATACTGAAGCTGTTCTTCATTCTAGTGTAGAATTTGCTTTAATGCTAGCATCTCCCCATGTATCCTATAGCCATCCATCCACAGCCTCTCTTATAACATACTGCTATTTTACTATACCAAAATGTGGCTTAAAAATCTGAAAATCTGTGGAGACAGTGTGGACACCCACATGCAGAGACTAACATAGCATCCCACGGGAGGCTGAGGGCAAAGAAGTAATACCCTCCTTGTCTTCTTCCCTGAGTTTCAGTCTTGCTTTCAAATTCCTATTGCACTTTTACTCCTCCTTGAAACCTTTCCTAATTTAACTCCATTCAGTTTCATTGCTCTATTCACTCCGTCACATGAATAGTTACTATTTAGACATTTATTTAGCTCTTCCTATCTTCCAGGCCCCGTGCTAAGCACTTTATATTAATTATCTCATTTACTTCTCAAAATAACCCTGTTAACACCTGTACTCTAATGTTTATAGCAGCACAATTCACAATTGCAAAGATGTGGAAACAACCCAAATGCCCATCAATTCATGAGTGGATTAGTAAAATGTGGTATATGTATACCATGGAGTATTACTTAGTTATAAGAAATAACGGTGATATGGAGTCCCTTTTGTTCTCCTGGATAGAGTTGGAACTCACTCTATTAAGTGAAGTATCCCAAGAATGGAAAAACAAGCACCACATGTACTCACCAGCAAATTGGTTTCCCTGATCATCACTTAAGTGCACATTTGGGAATAACACCAATTGGGTATCGGACTGAGGTGGGGGGGGGTGGGGAGAGGGGATGGATGTATACCTACATGATGAGTGTGTTGCGCACTGTCTGGGGAATGGTCACACTTGAATGTTCTGTCTCAGGGGGATGGGGTGGGGGAGGGGATGGGGTTATAACTACATGATGAGTGCAGTGCACACTATCTGGGGAATGGACACTCTTGAAGTTCTGACTTGAGGGGATGGGCGGGACATGGGCAGTGTATGTGGCCTGAACTTTTGTACCCCTATGACGATAAGCTGAAATAAAAAAAAAAAAAAAAAAAAAGATCTATGGGAGTTCCACTATTGCAAAAAAAAAAAAATGTTATTATTATTCTGTGACTGAAGAGTTGGCATTTGATACTCATTTCCTTGTGTCTGCCTCTCTCATTTGTTAGACTAAGAATTGCAAAGGCAAGACACATATGGTTTGTGGTCCAGAGCTTTAGTACTTCCCTAGAAGGCAATTCTGGTGTAGCGGAGAAAGCGCTGAACTTTAAGGATCATAATTTGAGGGCCAACTCTCGGCTTCCCCCTTCTTATCTGTGCAAACTTTGGTCGAGCCAATCTTGTTGGACCCATTTCCTTATCTTTTAAATGATGATTATAATGCCATTAGTGGAACTTATGCAAGCACAAATGTTAGGTAAATCTCCATAAAGATGTAGAACATTCCTTTATGTCATCTTTCAAAGCCCCTCACGGAGAGTTTTGTTTTCAGAGGGTGATAAGTCACTTGGGGTAATTTTAGAGTCCTGGGAAAACAGTGCCCCAAGTAGTTACCTGAAGCAGCAGCAAAGCCACTCCTCAGAGGAGCCTGAAGCTCTGGCCTGGGTTCCTGCTGGGTGGTGAGGAGCTAATCAACAAGTGCCCAGAGCCGTTTCCTTCCCTGAACAATGGAAAGTGGAATGGTGTGACTGGCAACGTGCCAGGCAGCTGTTCTTCCAGTCCCTGGAGGATGGCAATGGTCTCACATTGCAGAGGAGGGATTTAAGTTAAACCTGAGGAAGTTATTTCCTGAGTATAGGCACTGTGAGACTCTGGAATGCAAGGTTAAGGAAGCCTGGAATGTCCTTCTATGGGAAGGCTGAAAAAAGAAGAACAAAAACCCAATCTGTGTGAATGTTGCATTGCCTGGAGGCAGAAGAATGGATTAGTTCCTTTCAGATGAAGGAGTTAATATTGAGAAATCAGATCTGTTTCTCTTCTCATCTCACCTTGCATAATAGAAAACTTCTTTTCGATGCTTGTAAGAAGTGACACATGTATCCCCTACTTCAATAACGATCCCCACACCTCTCCCCTTCCCCAAACATCTGGTTCAGCTCTCCTTCAACATCATTTTCATTCAAGTGGGCTGACTTCTTGTCCATGAGTTCTTCAGGAAGCACATGTCCCCAGGAGCAAGAGCCCGACACCTAAGAAAGCTTCAAGAGTCCAAATAGACCATGGAATACGTCATGGAAGTGCTGCAGAAGCTACTTCCCAAGCTTGTTTTTATAGGCAACACTTCACTGTGGGTTTTACTTTGCAACTGCAATCATAAGCGTTCCACCTATCAATCAACCACTGACAAATACATAGGGTTGGCTTTGTGAGCAAGAATGTGCAAACCCCTGCCCTTTATTGTCTCATTCCTGCCAACAGAGAATACACTTAATTAAAAGTCATTGGGAAATCCTCCAAACCCAAGAGAAATGAAGCTTTTGAAAGGTACAACATGTGTGAGGTCTGGGCCCATAAAATCATTAGCCTTGAGAATCCTAGGAGTTGCCAACGCAATGGTGAATGGTGTGGCGTTTCTCCACACAACGTGGCCAGTGTGTCAAGGAAATATTCAGCCCTACAAAATAACTTGAGAGGCTGACCCACTTCTCAGTGTCTTCATCCTTCTCAATATCCCTGAGACACAGTCGGTCCAGGCGGATGTTGAGAGCAATGTGTGGTGCTACAATTTAAAATAAAATTCTCAGTTTCCAAGGCTTGAATGTTTCCCCTCAAAGCCAGAATAATTACATTATTGCTTTGGTCCACGGACCAGTACCATTTTCTTGGTTTTCAAAAACAACATTAAAGTAGAAATTCTTAGCTTAGGATCTATGGGTGAGTTTCAGGAATCTTTGAACCTATTAAAATAACATTCAAAATACCGTATTTATATGTTCTTTTCTCAATGAGATGGTCTAAAAGCTTTCTTCACATTCTCTTGGTGGGTGGGTTGTGGTGGTTGGGTTTGTGATTGTAAAATATAAACAACCACTGCATTTGAGGCAAGCTCTCTCCAAATACCCCACTGCCAGCAGAGCATACCTGACATACAACCCATGGATCTCCTGTCATTGATTTGCTAAGGGAGGTCTTTCCTGTTCATGGTAGTATCCAAGCAGAAGCAGTAGCATTGCACATCAGGCAAGCCAGGGGGATTTGTAGTCAAACACAGCAGACACAGAGAAAGGGTAGTCTAGATGATCTTTAGGGTCTTTTCCAACTCCAAGGTTCTAGGACTCAGTAAATTATGTACTAAAAATGACATCTTTGGGCCACATAACAGTCATTTTATTCCTACTTTTTTAAAAAGGGAAAATGTCCTCCTCATTGCCTTCCTGGTCTTCAGGGGACTGAATCTGACAAGCAGAGTAGGAGATAGAGTGGGCTGGCTACAAACTATATCTACATGGGGCCGTCTGGGTCAGGAAATGTGAAGAGTAGGCAGTTAGACAGGTGCCCAAGAGGTGAAGAAAATGGTCTTTGAAAATTTCAGGAGATGCTGGTATAACATCAGTGTGCAGGAAATTACCTGTGTTCTATTGTATTTGGAAAGGTTCTTCAGGACTTCTTTTGACATCTCCAGAACCACTTGTAAAGAGTTGATAGTCCTACTGTCTTTCTCTTCTTTTCATTTAATAGAGCTAAGAATGTCCTTGGCTGTAGTCTCCACCTGTCACTTTTTGCCCCGCTTGGTTTTGGTGGGAACAGATCTTCTGAACCAAATCGACACCAATAAAGTATCATGGTGCAGTTATTCAATCTCCGTCCAGACCTTCCTCACTGTCTGGGCTCCTAGGTCTGAGCTTGGAGGGGGCAGGGTGCGCAGGAAATGACTGAATCAGTAGTCACAGCCCAGCAACCACAGGCAGAGGAGATCAGGGGAAAGTGACAATAAACCCCTGTTGCTCAGTGGAAGAAACCAAAAGAGCCTAGCATGAGACAGACATAAAGTGGAGTAACTTAAATATTAATTAGCTAATTTGTTCAAAAAATGTTAATGTTCTTATCATGCAGATAGCTCCACAGCACCGCATGAGCCACCCTGGGAGAATCTGTCCTCAAGGAACTCGTAAGCCACTTACATAAGCCATAGCGCTTTGAAAGCTGAAATGCAAAGAGCCCAATTAGCTAACCGGGTACAGACAGTAACTGCTGTGGGAATTTAGAGAAGGAAAAGATCCGTCTATGGGGGATGGACAAGAAAGGCTTTAAGGAAGTGGTAAGAATACAAGTGACTTTAGAAGACGAATAAAATTTAGAGAGGACAGGTGATCGGGAGAATTCCAAGACTGTAGGAAAAACATGAGCACAGTTGTAGAAAATGAAAGTATCCGGTATTATTGATCAATAGTGAACCAGCGTGAAACTATTGTGAAAGACCTGAATGACAGGCAAAAGGTTTAGATTTCAGCTTGTAAGCCAGAGTGTTTAAAACTTTTTAATGTAAGCAGCACTAAATTCTTTTCCTTTTTCTTTTTCCCTTTCTCTCTTTCCCTCTCCCTTTCTTCTCTTTTTTCCTTCCCTCTTTTCACCTTTCTAAATCTAATTTTGAAATTTTACACAATTAGGATTATGCACATTTCATTGACGGTGGAGCCATGTGGTGTACTGGGATTATGACATTTGTTTTCCATGAAATTAATAATTGTACTATTTTAAATTCATTTTTGATGTGCTACCATTAATTTACCCCCAGACTTCAATTTGAGGGCTAAATATTCTCTTAGAACTTTTGTTCAAATACATCAGCTACTTTCTCTTTCATGTTTTCCTGGAGGACTTCTGGAGCCCTCTGGGTCCTTACTCCAGTGTGAACTGAATGCTTTCAGTGCTGCATAGTGTCTCCCATGCATTTCACCTTGATCCTTTTGGAAATTGCTTTCACTCCTTTCCTGGGTTTGATTCTGTGTTTCCTGGATCTTGCATTTCTCCATTTCTTGTTTATGTGCTCATTGGGTAGGACGTATCCTCCAATATCTTAAGAATGAATGCAGAGAGACTACATTTTTGGGATCTTACTTGTCTAAAAACATTTTTCTATTTTGACTCTATATTGATGTTAAGTATAGAATTTTTGATAGGAATTTATTTTTCCTCAGAATTTTGAAGGTATTTTCCTGATGACTTCTGGTTCCCAGTGTTGCTGTGAGAAGTCCTATGCAATTTGGAGCTGCCCTCCTTTGTTGCTTTCTCTCTTCTCTCTAGAAGACAGAGAGAGATTGTAGGATGTTCTCTCTGGGCAAGGCCACTGATTTTGCTGTATACTAACAGCCACTTCAGTCTGGAGACTAGTGTCTTTCTGTTCTGGAAATTTTTCTTGAACTATTTTTTTTATAATGTTCTGTTTATTTCATTCTTTCTTTCTGAAACTCTTCTTATTCAGATACTAGATGGTCATGAATCCTCTGATTTTCTTATGGTTTCTGTTTGCTATCTTATCTCCTTGTTCCACCTGCTGCCATATAACTTCACCTTTATTGTCCAGTTCCTTTGTTGAATATTTTATCTCTGCTATCTTTAATCTTTCTGAAGGTCTGAATTATGATTTTCTTTCTCTTCCTCCTTTTTCCATTCATCCTTTTTCTACTCCTGGTATTGCTCCTATTTCCTTTGAGTTTCTTTGTCCCACTAATTTGTTTTGGTTTCTGACTTTTCAGTTGGGGGTTTTCCTTGAGTATATGGTATCCTTTGTCTGTCTCTTCCTATTTAGAAGATCAACATCAGAAAAAAAAAAAAAAACCCACAAACCATTGACAGCTCTTTTTTTTTTTCTTACATGGGAGAGACTTGTCCACTGGTGAGCCTTACTGCAGGTTAAAGAATGTGGGAAACCCCAATGGTCAAAATCTCTAGATCTTTTTTTCATGGGTTCATACATTGTTTTTTTCACCCACAGAGAGGAATTCACCAATTTCTTGACTTGTGTGGGGAAGGGGTACAGGCCAAAGCCAATCTATTAGTATTCATGAGCACAATTGGAAAAAGAATCCAAGGATCTCACTGTTCCACGTGCAGATTTTTATTTACTTCCCTTTGTTACTTGCTTGCCTACTGATCCATGCCCAGAGTACTCCTGGTTCATCCTCTCCAAGAGAGTAAACCTGCAGGCTTCTGCCAGCGCGGGGACAGCACAGCTAATACTTCTTATATACCCTTTGAACTCGTTTTCATTTTCAACCCTGCCTTCTCCTCGATTTCAGAGGCATTTGGTGTTTCCAGTTCATAAACCCTAATGAAATTCTTTGATAAAAAAAGCAGCTCCAACTTTGCAAATCATCTAAGTCAATAACCGTTCTCTATGGGCTTGACAGCTTCTAAATTTTGGGGTGTGTGTCTCTTTTTCCAGTCTCTTGAAGATCTGTGTCCTTTCTATCCTTCTGCTGTTGTTTTTGTGGAATTTCAAGAGAGAGCAAGGTAGGCATACTGTTTGAATCCATCACTTGGAACCAGAACTTGGGACTACTTCTGTAAACAAAGGAAGTTGCTCATTTGAAAGACAATGGCACATGTATGTGCCAGGCATGCTCTTCTTTCAGTCTGTAGGTAAGTTGAGATACATATATGAGTATGTGTACTCATGTTATAGTCACAGGAATTTCACGGCAGCACAAGCTGGGACGACGTACTCATACTATTGTGAGCAGTTAGGAGCTGCTGAAGGTTTTTGAAAATGAGACATGAGAAAAGCAGAGGTTTTAGAAAATGGTTCTTCAGAAATGGAGTAAGTGATAAATTGGATATAGGAAAGGCTAAAGGGAAAGAGGCAAGAATAGAAGTTTTTTCCATAGCTGGGCATAAGATAATAAGGTCTATACAGGGGCATAAGGGTCATTCATTCGTTAAGCCACTTATATTTATAGGGAGACCATTAAGTGCCAGGCATGTTGCCAAACACTGAATTCATAAGTGTGGCAGGTTGTATTTTCCAAAGATGGCTGCATGAATATTTCTCATCCCACGTGTTCTTCTTACAGTGTGATGTTCATCCTCCTCTGTGGGGTTGAAGAGATGGGTTATATTCCCTCCTCATTGATGCTGAGTACACCTGGGACCATGGAAAAAGTGGCACTGTGTGGTTGGACTAAGTGATAAAAGGCAATGCAGCTTCTGCCTGGTTCATTATCTCCTGGGACACTTGCCTTTGGAGCCCTAAGTGGCCATAGCTACCCTGAAGCTACCGTGATGGGGAGACCACGAGGAGAGACCACACAGAGATGGAGAGATACCCAGAGGGCTCCAGCTGCTTGAGTTTTCCTAGCGTAGGCACCAGATGTGTGAAGACTTGGCAATGATCCCAGCCCTAGCCCTGGTCTGAGAGACCCTGAGTAAGAACTAGCTGAGCCCAATTAAACACCAGAGCCATGAGGTATAACAACGGTAATAAATGTTGTTTTGGGACACTAAGTTTTGGGGTAGCTTGTTATGCAGCCGTAGAGAAGGGTAAATCAATAATTACAGTACAATGTGGTGTCTCATAATAGCCGTACTAACATTTGTGTGATTGCATCACAGGGAAGGAAGTGCCTGGTTCTGCCGGCGCAGTGTGGGAGGGAAGGTGGGAAGGTTGGGGAGGTAATTAGAGGGGAGGTGAAGTATGAACTGTGTGAACTTTAAACGCGAGCAGGTGCATGTCAACTATGTACTGGAAATGGAGAGAAAGAGATGGACAAAGGCAGGAGAAAAAGGAATTGACAGCATTTTGAGACTGCTTCACCATGGAGCAGGGAACAAAGGAAGAGAGAAGCTATGAATGGCTAGGAGGTCTTTACTTTTTTCCTCTTATTCATGTAAAGATATTCTAGTACCAGTGGCCACTGCCTACGTAGCCTCTTTTGCTTCATTTAAATTAACTTTACCTTGAGTTGGATCAAAATGCACAATGTTCAATAAAAGAGTCTTTATTAGTAGAAACAAGGCCGAGCCTGGAATCTAGAGGTACGATAGTGATATCCTCTAATGACTAGCACATGACCTCCTCTCTCTCTGTGAGACTGAAGGATCGGCTGCCGTTGTCACGCAGCTCGGCATGACTGAGTCTGTGATTCATGCTCCGAGCACCCTCTTCACACCTGCCAGTGTGCTCGGGCCGTGCTCCTCCCCTGGCGTGCACACCTGCACACACACTGAGATGAAGAGGACTCACTTCCCAGTCCCACGGCTTACTCAGTTCTCTGCATCAGCCCATCACTGAGTGATGTGCTGGGGGTGGGGGAGCAGGCCACCCTGCGGAGATAAGAGGGGAAATGAGCTTTTTCCTGGAAAAGGACTTCTTGGTATTCTCTTCTGATCAAGAGCAAGAAGAAAGCTTAATTAAGAGATGGCACTTAATGACAAGGAAGGAAAATGTTCCTTATCTTGTGGATTTCTTTGCTGATGGAATCTTCCAGCCCACCCCACCCTGGCTAAGCAGGCTGACTATGTTAGAAGGATTCACTGCCAGGAATGCTCCACCGTTACATTGCAGGGCGGGAGCCCCCATGATGAGGGTCCAGACTGTTCATCCTACCATTTTGGATATTCCTCAATGACAGGAACACGCCTGCAAGCATGCATCCAGGACATTCCCAGGAAATGAAGGCATTTTGCATGATCGCATTTCCTGTCATATACCCACACCCCTACCCCATGCATGAGCCACGTTTATTTCTGAAACACAGCATACACTTTCATGTCTTTCTTGCTTGCCCTGTTCTTTCTGTCTGGACTTCTCTTTCCTCCATTGCTCACCTAACAATCTCATCCTTATCCTCAGAAGCAGACTTCAATGGCATCGTCTCTGTAAAAGCCTCCCAAAGTAGAATTGAATGCTTCTATTAGATGTTGCCTTAGTTCATTGGAGTAAAGTATAAAAGCTGTGAATATGGATTTTAGGGTCAGACAGACATGGACTCAAATCCTTATTATCAAGATTACTAATTCTGTGATTTGGGGCAAAGTAGTTGTATTAGTTACCTAGGGTTGTTGTAATAAAGTACCACCAACTAAGATGGCTTAAAACAATAGAAACGTATTATCTCACAGATCTGGAATCTGGAGGTCTGAAATCAAGGTGTCAGCAGTTCCGTGCTCTCTCTGAAGGATCTAGAGGTGGATCCTTCCCTGCTTCCGCTAGCTTCTGGTGTTTTCCCACAATCCTTGGCATTCTTTCACTAGTAGTAGCTGCACCACTCCAATCTCTGCCCTCCTTCCGCCACCACTTGGCTGGATTCTCTACCTCATCCTCCCTCTGTGCATGTCTGTGTCTGGCCAAATTGCCCCTTCTTATAAAGACACCAGTCATATTGAATTAGGACCCACCCTAATGACCTTATATGAACCTGATTATATCTGCAAAGATCTTGTTTCCAAAGAAGGTCACATTCACAGGTACCAGGGGTTAGAACTTCAACCTATCTTTTTGAGAGACACAATTCAACCTATAGTAGCAGTTAATCTTTCTAAGCTTTTGTTTCCTTATCTGAAAGTAGAGGATTATAATAGTAGCAAAGTCAAAGAGGTATTGTGGAGATTCAATTAAATAACACAGCTGAAGCATTAGGCAGGGTGCTTGTCAAATAGCCCTCAATGAAAGGTGACCTTATTAAGGAAAGCATCCATCTGGGAAGAGGCAGCTCAACTTTGCATTCTCAATGTCTATCCTCCAGAATGTGTCTTCATCTTGAGATTTCTCAC
This sequence comes from Lemur catta, assembly GCF_020740605.2. NCBI lineage: Eukaryota > Metazoa > Chordata > Mammalia > Primates > Lemuridae > Lemur > Lemur catta. The sequence continues at coordinate 18,797,568 of NC_059134.1, read as the reverse complement.
CAAACCCAACTGCTATATGTACAGAAACCCTTCTAAGGTCTGGGGGACAGGGGCAGTGATAATTAGAAAAAGACCACCAAAGGAAAAGTGACTTTTAAAGAAGAGAAATTGAGGCATGGTCTGGCCCTTTTACATCTCAAACCATGACTCATCCATATTTTATTTTATGAATGGAACTGGCAGTTCTCCTTATAGTAAAAATTGGTACCATTTGAAGGGGAAGCCACAAGCTTGACTTTATTTCCTTCTTGTGTAATTCCATGGGAGAGACTTTGGAGGCTTCCTTGGAAGGATCTTGACTCCTGTCCCAAAGATTCACAAAATGTCAGCACCTGAGGCCCTAAAACAATAGTCAGGCTGTCCCAAGACTTCCCTTGTCTGCCTTGTCCATGGTCCCAAACTCAGGGACATTGCCCAGCCCTCAGGAAGGATGCTGAGAGTGAAAGGCAACCACATGAGCTTCCTGGCCTTCCTAGCCCTGTGGAAACATCCCAGAGCTCTGATCATTCCTCCGTGTCTGTGCTCAAATGAAAACCATCAGCAAAAATTTATTTAATCTGGGGAGCCCTTCTAGTCCAGGCTCTGTTGCCTTTGCTACATGATCATTCCTTGGCCTTCGAAATCAGTAATAGTCAAAGCAACAAAGGCTAATTTTATGCTCTAGAACTTGACAGTGAAAAATATTTTAGGTGATGGTCTGTGACTGGTTGATTTAGGAAACCAACAAACCTGACAGCTGAACATAACACAACACTACAGGAGTGATGGGATGATCATATGTTCTGTTTTGCACTGTGTAAGGCAATTGAAATGCAATTCAGCAGATCAAATGTAACTCTCGGCTTTTGCTTTTTTTCCTTTTAGAAAATAAATGTTTCAAGTGTATTCCAGTGTATTCTCTCATATAGGTCAAGTTTTGAAAATACTTGTATTAGTAAGGGTTCTCTAAAGAATAGGATATACATACAGAGAAAGAGATTTATTGTAAGGAATTGACTCATGCAATTATGCAGGCTGACAAGTCCCAAGATCTGCAGTTGGGAATCTGGGGACCCAGGAGAGCTGATGTGGAGTCCAGGCTGAGTCCAAAGGTCTGAGACCCAGGGTAGTTAATGGTGTGAGTTCCAGTCTAAAAATCACAGGCTTGAGACCCAAGAAAAGCTGACATTTTAGTATGAATCTGAAGGCCAGGGAAGACTAATATTCTAGCTCAAATCATTCATTCAGGAGGAGTTCCATCTTACTCATGAGAACATCAGCCTTTTGTTCTATTCGGTTTAGTATGAATCTGAAGGCCAGGGAAGACTAATGTTCTAGCTCAAATCATTCATTCAGGAGGAGTTCCATCTTACTCATGAGAACATCAGCCTTTTGTTCTATTCGGTCCTTCAACTGATGGGCTGAGACCCACCCACATTAGGGAGGGCCACCTGCTTTATTGATTCTACTGATTCAAGTGTCAGTCTCATCTAGAAACATCCTCACAGACACATCCAGAATAATGCTTGACCAAATGTCAAATGGGACACCTTGTGGCCCAGTTGACTCAAAATTAATCATCAAACTAGTGTAGCTGATTTTTACCCAGTTAAGAATATGGACTTTTGATTCTGAATGCTGAGTTCAAATGCATGCTCAGCTGTTTACTAACTACATGAACTTGGGACAGGTCACTTATTACATTAGTGCCTCAGTTTCTTCAGCTGTAAAATGGAGATAATAGTACCTACCTCATAGGTTTGGTGTGAAGATTATTAATAGTTCAAGAAAAATACTTACCATAGCACTTGGCTGAGAATAAATGCTCAGTGTTAACTATTTTATTCTTCTTTCCCTCCCTCCCTCCATTTCTCCCTTTCTTCCTTCCTTCCTTCTTCGTACATTTATAAAACATACACGGCAGGGAATGTAAAGGTGACTCAGATATGATTCCTGCCCTCGAGGGGCTTACGGTATAGTATAGGAGGACAAGTTTGTGAACAAGGACCACCTAAGCAGGTCCTGAGACAGAAGTACTTACAGTCCACCGTGGGGCACAAAGGAGAGCTATGTGGCAACACATTAGAGCTTCTGCATAGCTTGCCATTGCGGTACACGGTGTGGAGCAGAGATCCCCATCTGGCGATTACTTATTCTGTGGATGTGGAAACCAGGCTGGGACAGCAACCGATAACTCCCCCTCAACACTTCCCAGCTCCTTCCTCTCTTTCCAGCCGGGTTCCTAGAAACGGTCTGCGTTCCACCACCGCGCTTCCCCTCGCTCCCAAACCTGCTGCAGTCAGGCCTGCATTTCCATGCCACCCCTGAAACTTCTCTTTTGGAAGCCAACTTCAATGGTCTCTTTTAAATTCTTCCTGTTTTTTTGATTGACTTTGTGTCTTCTTTTTTGAAACTGTCCCGTTTTACTTTGGTGACACTCTTCTTTTCTGATTTTCCTCCTCTCTCTCTGACTCCTCTTCCCTTCATCCCACCCCTTAAGAGTTCCACAGTTCCCCTTTTGGATATCTTGTTTCCTTGGCCTGTGCATGCTGCTAGGCTGGTCTCAACTCTGACCTCAACTATCATGTGTGTGCACTATATTTTCAACTTAGTTCTCACTCCTGGATTGTAGGTTCCTGTCTTTTGAATATTTCTACCTAGATATTCTATAGTACCTCATATTCAGCACATGCTCTTGATTTTAGTTTGTGACAGTACTTGCCCCAGTCAACCAGGCCAGAAACCTGGGAGTCTTTAGTTTTCTCATATACGGCCTCTCAATTCTATGAGCAAGATGGCTTTCAAATCTGTCATCTCTTATCTACTCTCCATTGACAGTGTTTTCACTCAGACCTTCATTATCCTTCTCTTAACTCACTGCAATAGACTCCAGACTGACCTTAGTCCCTCCAGTCTCCCCTTGGTCCAGGCTAGTGACCTCATACTGTCAGTTATCTTAGACATGCGTAAGCACAACTCTTGCTGAAGACCCTTTTTTGGCTATTAGTTTAGAAAAAAGTCCAAACTCTTTAGTCCAATCTTCAAAGTTCTTTACAATCTGACTCTTACCTACCATCCTAATCAATTTCTTCCAAGGCCATAAAATATAATGGTCCATTATGGGCTGAATTGCGTCTCCCCTCCGAAATTTATGTTGAAATTCTAACTCCAGTACTTCTCAAAGTGACTGCATTTGGAGATAGGGTCTTTAAAGAAGTAATTACATGAAAATGAGGGCATCAGGGTGGAGCTGATCTAACATGACTCGTGTCCTTACAAGAAGAGGAGATTTGGGAACAGACACATACAAAGAGAAAAGAAATTCTATGTGAAGACATAGGGAGAAGGTGTCCACATACAAGACAAGGAGAGGGGACTCAGGAGAAATCAACTCTGTAATACCTTGATCTTAGACTTCTAGCTTCCAGAATTATGAGAGAATAAATTCCTGTTGTTTGAGCCAGCCAGTCTTTGGTACTTTGTCATGACAATTCTAGCAAAGTAATACACAGCCTATAGAATATACTCCTCAGTTTAGACTACTTTTATTTTGAACACATCATGTTTTTCCAGTTCCTTTTGCTTAGTGACCTTTTCTAGCCATTATTTATTTTTTAAAATATTTTGCTTCTTCCTCAAAGTATTTCTCCAAAGTTTATGCCTATTGAAGCTAGAAGTACTTTTTCTTTCCTCTGTGATGTTTTTGTATATGGCTCTTATTTCCCATAAAACAACCATCACATAATATTTCTATTTTTCCTATAAAATGTGTCAGTCCTAGCAGATAAGACCAGAAGAGCAACAACAGTCAAGTCAGACATGATGGTTGCTGGGAGTGATATAATAACAGTGTTGGTGGAAATACATGAAAGGAGGTAGAACTGATGAACTTGGTGGTTTATTAAATGTAGGGGATCAAGGTGAAAGTCCTTGAATGGTGACGTCCAGAGTTCTGACTTGGACAACCTAATGGATGGTGATTCCAGCAGACAGGGAGTTCCACAGAAGAAGCAGTCTTGGGGAAGAATAACTTAGTTCAGTATTGCATGCAAGTATGTATGGAAATCTAGGAATAGAAGTTCTGTAGGTAGGTGGATGTGTAAGTCTGTAGTTGTGGAGAGAGATCTGTGTTAAAATTTTGGCCTTGTAGTGTTCATAAATTCTTAGTTTGACTAGCTATGGATCCTTGAGAACAGTCCTCATCAGAAAATTGGCTTCAATTATATGCATAAAAGGACTTTGTCTTAGACTTCTGCAATTCTCATAATAACAAGCACGGTGCTCTCAATAAATACTTGCTCATTGGTTATACAAGTGTATGTGCACCTGTTTGTTTTTTATACTTTTCTCTTTTTTTCATATTTCACTAGCTAGGGGTTCCAGTAAAATGATAAATAAGAGTGGTGAGAAAGGACATATGTGAGTTTTTTTTTAAAAAGTGTTTGTATGTAACTATAGAACACACTAGCATAATCTGACACAATTGGCTAGTGAGATTGCCTTAAAACTGGGATAATATTGTAGGAGAAACTGCTCGTTGTACTCCAATACCAATTCTCCCCTTCTTTCATTGTAATAGAATTTGAGCTGAGTATGTGACCTCCCAGAATAATCACTACTTTTCCCAACTCCCTTAAAGGAGTGGCCATATTATTTGACATTGGGATGTAAGCCCAAAATGAGGCAGCTTCTAAGAACTTTTCACAGAGGTACCTAGTTCATATCCCAACCTCAATTCTTTTCTGTACCATCTTCCTTTCTGCATACTAAAATGAGGATGCTGCCATCTTGAACCATAGAACATGAGGGCAATGGTGGGGTTGTGAACTGAAAGGAGCCAGGGAGCTTTGTTGGAACAGAACCACCGTATTAGCCCTGGACTGCCTACCTGGGTTGACTTTCACATGGGAGAGAAATAAACTACTTTGTGTAAGCCACTACCATTTTTTTCTCCTTGCAGTAAATATAATCCTAACTGAGAGAGCAGACAACAAGGTGTTAGCCCACCCATTTCCTGTCACTTCCCCTTTCCTTCCCTGTTTCTATAAAACTGGTTTTTCATACTCAAAGTCATAGTGAACTCCCTGTTTTGTCCAAAGTGGAGTCACAAAACATTACACAGCTAGCCAATTGTCCCTCTTGTGTTCCTAAAGCCCAGCGGTATGAGGAATTTGTGTACAGGTGCCATGGGACCAGAGAGCACTAGGTCCTCTGAGATGAGGACATCTAAATAGGAAGCAACTAGAGTTAAAGGCCATGATGGGTGACAGAAGTAGCAAGTAGAAAGCTGTAGAAGCATGACAGAGACTGGTACTTACAGTAACATGCAAGGAGTTGGCATGGCTGAAGTGTAACTTGGGCAGCTGAGTTTGAAGGTAAAGTAGTAGACAGGAATCTACTACCAAAAGATCTGTTTTGCTAAGCTAAGGATCTCAACTCTCTCATGTCCACTTAGAACATTCTTTCCAAAGAAAAACAAGAAGAGGGAAATATCTTTGCCATCTATTCACCTGTATCACACAGAAGTTAAAGCAACCTCATACCCATTGGTACATCTTTCAGAGGGAAACTGAGGACCAAGGCAAGTCTAAGGAAGTAGCACTGGAAGAAGAGACAAAAATATCACAGTCAACCCTATAAACAATCAAGTAGCTCCAAGAGGACCTGTTTCAAAAAGTTTCCTCCTATCCAGTTATCACAAAACCTAAAATTCTACCATCAGTGATATATTTATTAATTCTCATTTAGGGTGTTACTGAGTTAAGATAAGAAGCAGGGGACATTAAGAAGAGGTAAGATCATTTGCTTCCAGATTTTGCTGTTAGCTGACACTGGTGAAGGGTCATGTGACAATGGAACCCAACCAGAAATTGAGGGACAGAAGGAGGGTAAATGAGACCCAGGAGGAAATGCCCTCCTCCCTGGAAGAGCAAGCTGCCAGCCACAGCAGCAGGTGTGGCTCTGATAAGGAGAAGTCAGAAGGCTACTGCTGCTGGTAACATCTCCCTTACAACTGTTTATGCAGACAATCTGGCTGGGTAGGGAAGATACTATCCCAATAGGCTGTTAAGGAGAGCTGACAGATTAAGGCGGAACAGCATGCAACTGATGCTACAGCATGGAGAGTAAAACATGTTGGCCGCCTAACGGAAGTCTTCCTCGCCACCACAGCTCTTACATTTGTGTTCCCCAGAGCAGGTTCAGCCTCACTTGCCAAAAAAGACAGGGGGTGGGAAGATTGTTGGCCTCATGCCCACTTGGGGATCTGCTGGGAGGATTTTGCACATGCTGCTAAGTGCCCAGTGGCACCCAGGGTTCCCTTTTACATTCTTAATTACCCTGAAATTCAGCCACATGGTCCCTCTGCCTGCCTGAACCAGGGCTTGATGGCAGCTGGTATTAGAAACTGACCGTGCTCCAAGAACCCTCAGATTCCATCCTCACTCTCTCAGGGTCCTCCCAAGCCAGTGAGAGGAGTGTGTAACTACGTGTGCATGTATGCATATATGTGGGCATGTATGTGTGTGTGGCTTTCTGCATTTATCTCTTGGTTCCAGACGATGATCTGCATGTGTATATAAATGTACCTGTATGTAGGATGGGGGTACGTAGATGCTTGTCTCTTAGGGTTTCCTCTGAATATTGATGATGATTTTGAAATGAACCTCACGGACGATGTTTTAAGATTTCTTGAGGAACCAGAAATGCTCCAATCTTAATGTGAAGTGCCCAGAAATAGTAAATAATAACTGATTGCATTTATCTTTTCTGAGAGAGGGCAGACAAAGTTTTCAGAGTGTTGTTTCTGGACATTTAGGGCATGAGGGAAGGAAGTGAGGTTGAAAGTGTCCTGGGAAATTTTTGAGTTGGGATAACCTCACCCTTCCTACACACATTCCCCATCCCTTTCTTCTGATTTTGTTCCCTTTTATGATAAGAACACTTAACAAAATGGGCATAGACGGGGCCTATCTAAAAATAATACAAGCCATACATGACAAACCCACAGCCACCATCATACTGAATGGGGAAAAATTGAAAGCATTCCCACTTCGAACTGGAACCAGACAAGACTGCCCACTGTCCCCATTACTTTTCAACATAGTATTGAAAGTCCTTGCGAGAGCTATCAGGCAAGAGAGCAGAATCAAGGGAGTCCAAATAGATAAAGAAGAGATCAAACTCTCACTCTTTGCTGATGATATGATGTTATATCTAGAAAACCCCAAGGATTTAACCAAGAGACTCCTGGAATTGATCAATGAATTCAGTAAAGTCTCGGGATACAAAATCAATACACAAAAATCAGAGGCATTCATATATGCCAATAACAGTCAAACCGAGAACCAAATTAAGGACTCAATACCCTTCAAAATAGCAACAAAGAAAATAAAATACCTAGGAATATATTTAACTAAGGAGGTAAAGGACCTCTATAGGGAGAACTACGAAACACTGAAGAAGGAAATCGCAGAACATGTAAATAGGTGGAAAACCATACCATGCTCTTGGATCGGAAGAATCAACATTGTTAAAATGTCTATACTGCCCAAAGTTATCTACAGATTCAATGCAATCCCTATTAAATTACCAACATCATTTTTCACAGATATAGAAAGAATAATTTTACGCTGTGTATGGAACCAGAGAAGACCCCATTTAGCAAAAGCAATTTTAAGCAACAAAAGCAAAATGGGAGGTATTAATTTGCTAGACTTCAAACTATACTACAAAGCTGTGATTATTAAAACTGCTTGGTATTGGCACAAGTGCAGGGACACAGACCAGTGGAACAGAACAGAAAATCCAAATATAAAACCATCCTCATATAGCCATCTAATCTTTGACAAAGCAGACAAAAACATACTCTGGGGAAAAGATTCCTTATTTAACAAATGGTGCTGGGAAAACTGGATAGCCACATGTAGAAGACTAAAACAGGACCCACAGCTTTCACCTCTCACAAAAATCAAATCACAGTGGATAACAGACTTAAACATTAGGTGGGAAACTGTAAGAATCCTAGAAGAAAATGTAGGAAAGACTCTTACAGACATTGGCCTAGGCAAAGAATTTATGAAGAAGACCCCTAAGGCAATCACAGCAACAACAAAAATAAATAAATGGGACCTGATCAAATTAAAAAGCTTGTTTTGGAAGGAAAGTTTTTAAATGAGTATTTGTGTCATGTATAATTTGGTACACACACACTCATATATGCCTCTGTGTATACACAAATGCATTAACATGCTTATTCAGCACGTACAATGTGTAAGGTATTTTGCTATATATATGGGGAGATGGAAAAGTAGCTTTCCATTCACCCTCAAAGACCTCAAGCTCTGTTAATGAACGGAAATACGGTAGAAAGCAGTGAGTGCTAGAGGCGCAGTGACTACTCTGATCGTTATGTAGGGGAGGAGAGGTTCAGAGATGGAGGGAACCACTCCACTGCAATGGTCAGGGAAAATGCAAGGAGCAGCAGGAACATAGACCTATTCTTGCAAATGAAGAGGGTGTTCTTCTCTGAGGATGTTGCAGAAAACTGCCACTGCAGGAAATAATGAAAAAAGACAAACCAACAATAACAGATAGGATCATGTTTCAAAGCTCCCGGACTTCTCACAATGTTCTTATGGCCATTGTCCCTGTAGGAAAAGGGAGACTCACCTGCTAATGCAGTAGGTGGCCACTTCCTTGAAGCCCAGCTTTCTTCCCTAACTTCATGAAGAGAGCTCATTCTGACTGCATACGAGGAAGATCTCATTTCTGCTTCACAGGGAAAGTTCAATCCAACTTTTCCTGTTTGCAGCTCCAGGACTGAAGAGCCAATCAGAGCAGCGGGATGAATAGATATCAGTTGCTGCCAATTCCAGATGATTGAGTGAGTGAGTGAGTCATCCTTTTTTTAGTTTAACTCATTTAACAAAACCTGCATTAAGCATCTATAAATTGCCTGGCATTGTGCTAGGCACTGCCCTAAAAATGTTTAGTAGAAGAGCGGTCATACAAAATCAACAGCACACACAGTGGAGTATCTATGTGCATTGGATGTTCTTGGAAGTCCCGAAAGGGAGGTATTTAAAGAAAACTGGACAGTAAGGATGACTTTATGGAGAAGGAAAAACTTCTGCTGAGTTTGTTTGTTTATTTATTTATTTTGCCAAGTTTTGAAGGAAAAGTAGGTGTTAACTTGATGAAGGAGGAACAGTGTTCAGGGTGGTAAATTTATGTTTGTGAATCTGATGCCAACCTATGAGCCATTGTTGTTTATACGGAGAGTCTCTAGAGGGTATCACTTCAAACTTGTTTCCTGGACAAACTATTAAATTTGATGATTGAGCTCACAGCACCAAATAGCACTGAGATAAATTTATATAAAGATTATTAATTTGTAAAATGTGATGGAATCTAGAATAGTTTTTTAAAGTAAATCACTACTGTTTGTGTGTAAATCTTCATTTGGTAGAACACAAGGTTTAACATTATCATTTGCAATAAATTTGGGTATAAAATTGAAGGTAGATGTTATGAATTATTCTTGAAAAGTATTTTAAAATTTTAAATGATATTAACAAAGACCAAGAAGTGGTATATGTGTGTGAGCAATGTATGTGTGTTTAGGGGAAGATGGTTCACAAAAGCATACTAAGCCATTCTTGGATGAGTACATCAAAGAAAAAAACCAAATATAGTCAGTTTATTTATAAAATGATACCAATAAAAACTGTTTACCAAAACTTGTAGAATATACAAAGTTATGATTAGGAATAAATTTATAGCCTAAAATTATTTAGTCATGAAAAATAAATTATCATTCATATCAAATAGTTTGAAAAATCAAATTAACCTAAGGAAGCCAGGAGGAATAAAATAGTAAAGATGACAGTAACGATAACAACAGAAATAAATGAATTTGAGACAGAAAAACACCCAGTAGGGATAATAAGTAAATACACTAATACAGATAAAATTATGGAAAATTTTAATCAGTAAACAAAGGGAAAAACTTGTATTTAAAATACATGAATAAAAAAGATATAATGCTGTATATGTATATATGCTATTAAAATAATCTTAATGAGAATGCTATATGAAATTTCCTGCTACTTTGAAAAGCACAATAAAATGATAAATCTCTAGGGAATTTACAAATTTCAAAACTGATTCAAGAAGAAATGGAAGTTTTGAATACGTGAAATAATATAACAAAAAAATTCAAAGAACTATTATGGAATTATGCTATCAGATAAAAATTTCAGGGACAGATAGTTTCACTGATGAGTTCTTTAAAATGTTAAAGTAAGGTGAAGTGTAAAAATTTCAAGAACAGAAAAATATTCAACGTCTTAATTCACTTACTAAGTTAATATAACACTGATAAGAAAATCTTACTTATAATTTATATAATAATACTGTGGAACAACCTCATTTATGACTACACATACAAAAATTTGAAATAAAACACTAATAAATAAAGTTAAGTGGTGTGGTAAAAACACAAAAACAAGCCCATTTGACATAGAAGAATGTATTCTTTAATAAAAGAATTCATGTATATTAAAATATTGTCTCTCAGTAAGTCAAAATAAGAAAAGCCACATGATCATGTCAGTAGCATGTGATACAATTTAATATTTAGTCTTGAAAAAGAAAATTATAGTGAATAAGACAAACAATATTCTTTCTTAATATGAAAGAAGTCTATATTTTAAATGAATTACAAATACCAAGCTCATTAAAATTGGTGAGAGGTGAGAGAGAAGATGCTTACATATGTAATAGAATTAAGAAGTCAAATTATTTGAAAGAAAAAAACTAAATATTCATAATTTTCAGAATACTTTATTGTCTTCTAGAAATCCCTAGACAATGAACTGAAAAAAATTAGAATAATTAGCATTAAATCAAGTGGTAGATTACAAAATGCATATGTAATATTCAATTACTTAGAAAATATAATGGATAAAATAAAATGGAAAATAAAATGGATAAAATATAATGGGTTAAAACATAGCACGAATATAATATCAATAAATCAAATCAAATAAAAGAAATGAAATGCCTATATTAAAACACAAAAAAATCAATAAAAGCATATTAAAAATTAAACACAAATTGGCAAAGCACATAAATAGGCTATCCTCCAAGGAAGAAATCAAATGCTTATTTCATTTCATTAGAAATAAAAGAAAATCAAAATAGTGAAATACTATTTCTACTTATCAAATTAGTGAAGTTTTCAAAATAATAATACTTCATTTTGAAAATGATGTTGAAAAATTACTCTTATGAATCATTTGTTATGATAGAAAAGAGTACTGACTTTCTAGAAAGTGATTTATCAATAGTTATCAGGAACCCTAGAGAAGTTTCTACCTTTGGGCCTGGTAATTTCAATGGTAATAATATATCTTCAGAAAATAATGAGAAATGCTGGAAAATATTGTGTATAAGGCTATTCATCTTCAGTTTATTTATTTATAATAGCAAAATATTAGAAGCAATCAAAATGTCCAATAATAAGGGGGGGTGTGGAAAAACTATGGTATGTCCACGTAAAACCAGAACAAATTGTGTTTGCATAATGACATGGGAGAATGAATGCTCGTGCTTGTGATGTAATGTATTTATAGTGAGACAGAGAGAAAAGCTGGGAGGAAACACACCAAAATATTAACAGCTATAAATCTTTGTCATGAGATTAAATTTTTTTTTATTATTTTTACACTTTATTTTCTAAAATTTCAAGAACCTCAGTCAGACAAAGGCATGCATAAGGACAACAATATTCTGACTGTGTTCTATTTTTGCCAGGACCAAACATGACTCTTTGTCACAGCATCAATGTTATGTCTAGCATATTGGTATGGCCCTTTTCTTTCATTCTACTTTTCAATTCTTATTTTATAATTTTTAATTTATAATCTGCTCCACCACCACCAGGATCTGTTTCAATACTTTGTGAAATGATGCAGGAACTAAACAAAGAGGTGAATGAGAAGAGAAGTGAATTGTATGTCACAGAAGTTTCCCACACTTGTTCTCTTTGGATTGAGCTCAGACCATGCCCAGAACCTGGACTTGGCACCTTCCCCTCTGGGGTTGAACTTGTTCTGTTGTGCCTGATTAAGCAGCCCAACAGAGAATGTCCAGGGGCCAGTGATCGGCCAAGCTTCTCAGAGCTCCAGCTATTTTTATCTATGTGTCAGTGCCAGGTAAAAAGCAGTGACATTTGAGTCACAGACGGCATGACAAATCCCACTACATCTTCATTCTCCACTCCCCATGACTAGAACTGTGCTTGGAACCTAGAACATGCTTAACGTTTAATGGGCTAAGTAAGAGGACATTTTTAATTCGGTGAAACTATTTTAGCTATAGAGCCAGATTTAGGCAGACCATTTCTCCATAAAGTTTTTTAAAAATCTTTTTAATATTTAAGACATTAAAACAAAATTTTAGAAATAAAAGTTTCAAGAAGGATCCATAAAACAACTTTAAATTTTCCCTGCCTCATGAAAATGAAAAAAAAAAATCCATCTATGAAATACTTGACATAATGTTACTCTGGTAAGTCTGAAGAAGTGTGAATCATCACAGAACCATTCTCTCAGCTCAGAACAAAAAACGTCATGGAATTACTGTGCTTTTAATCCAAAGAATTGGTTGGGTGTTTGGAATTCCACAGCGCCCTTGTGGTGCCATGCCAACAGAGGAGCCGCTTCTGCAACAATGTATTGTTGAATCATGGGTTTCGGTTCCATTGGGTTGATAAATGACAATCATTTTTTATAAGACCCTTCTTGGTTAGAGAAAGGATTAAGGTATGTCCAGGAATGTTTTAAACACTTAAAGTTACATTTCATACGGAGGATTAATTAGAAGCTGTTCTATGGAGAAAAGTTTTTGCCTTAATGGGAAGAGAGGTGATTCTAAATCACACGTACATGAAGGTTGTATGGAAGACAGAATTTAGCAGTGTAGCAATTCTTGGAATTAAGGCTGGAGGAGAATTATGACCTGTTGTCTGTAAGTGTGCTTGTGTGAGAGTATGTATGTGTCTATGTATATGTGAGATTCGTTTGTTGTTGAACCAAACAATAATACCTCTTATAATTAAAAGGTGGAGTCTCATTCTATCAGATTTAACAGGTTAGAGAATCAGGGAGTGAATGCTAGATGTTGCTTTGTGTCCTACTTGAGTTTCAGCAATACAGTTGTCCTCCTTCTTCCCTTCCTCCCTCTCTTCCTTCCTCTCTTCATAATATACTGTTTTGTTATATTGAGCTTATTTATGTTATATGTATATATAGCATAAATTAAAAGCTCAAAAGCAATCTTAAAGCCATATGTGTAACTAGTTGGCTTAATGCTAATAAATTTTGTATTTATTTTAATCTCTACATTGACTTAGTCTCCTGATTTTTTTTTCCACCATACTTAGAAAAAGGAGATTTTTAATTGCATGGTCCTATTTTTTCATTTTCTTGCTCAAAAAAGTGTGAGTTTGAATTGTACAAGCAAAAAATAGTAGCACTATATGGGATCATGAAGGTTTAGTCCAAAATTCCCTCTCTCTCTATCATTTTTCAGATAAGGAATTTGAATCTCAAAGCAAATGAAAATGCTATATTCTTTTTTTAAACACTCATTTTGGCAAAAGAGATCCTAAAGCTGTTAGGAATCTTGAGATATCATCTTCCATTCTCTTTATATTCAGCTGAACACATTGTATTATTTTTGTTCATGTTTGCAGCTTAAACAAGCCCCAAATTACATGAATGGCTTGAACATGAAAGAAATTTACTTATGTCTCAGGTAAAGTATAAAATATGTGTTCCTGATGGACAGCTCTCTTCCAAATGGTGGTTTGAGGGTTCAGATTCCTTCCATCATCAACATTTGGCTTCCAAAACCATCATCATTCATCTGCATCAAGCTAATGAAAGATGAAAGAACATGAAGAATGGTATGTGAGAAATTTTTTAGTTCCAGGCTTTTAAGTGAACCCCATCATTTACGTTCAAATTCTACTGGCTAGAGCTCAGTCACATAATCACGCCCAACTAAAAAGGAAGGTGGGGAATGTAGTCTAGCCATGTGACCAGGACAGAGAGGACTCAGGCTTGGGGAATAGCTAGCCATTCTCTACTACACACATTTTCAAGAATCAGAATGTGGTAGAAAGTGCTTTCTAACTTTTTTTTTTTTCCATGTTGTCTCAACTGAAAAATTTCACTTGCTTAGAGGGCTCTCAAAGATGTTTTGCTTTATGAGCAAATATATTGGAGCATGATAGGGGAATAAGATTCATCTAATTAGAAAAGTGTGAATCAAAGCACAACCTCAACGCAAGAGTCTCTCATTAAGTAGAAATCTTTTTCTGCATCCATTCAAGTAAAAAAGCCAAGGCTAGGATCTCATGATAGATTCTTAGAGAACAGGAGGATGTAGTGATGTCTACGCAAAGGAGCACCATTCTGTTCAGAAGACCTGCAGGAGCACTGGAAACTGGAAACGTTGCTACAGCTGTTGTGCTAGCTAAGATCTAGTCATGTTGACAACCACCATCATTGTAGTACAGTAATGACAGCAGCCCCAGGGTTAAAAATCGAAAGCCTGAGCAAAGTTGCCTTTCTCTGTTCCAAAACCTATATTATTTCCCTCTATCATTTGGCTCTAGTCGGGCAAGCTGATTTATAAGTTATAGTCTCTGAGCCTCAATTAATTTCACTTAGGGTATTTTCACAGTTGTACAATAAACGTTTGAATTAAGACATTTCTTTTGAAACTGAATTGCATGTTAACTGGTTATTGGCTGTCGCTGGTGGTCCACACAATTACAGATAAGAGCATTGATCTGGCAAGAAAACAAATTGGCTCTTAAAAGAGGGCAGTTTGGATTTGACAGCTGCAGATGATTAGGTGTCTCTCTAATGGATACTGTGTATTACCATCAGAGGTGTGAAAGATCCACAAACCCTTCCTTTCAGCTGCCTATTTCTATCAAAGAGGGCTGCTTGGATCTGTCTGTTCCCTTCAGCACAATAGCTGAATCCAGTGACAGGAAATAGTGTCCAAAATTATCTGGGTGGCTGGCAAGTTACTAATACCTAGATCGCATCCTGAGATAGACAGGAGTTACTAGGAGAAGCCTTCTTGTTTCAAGCAGGTAACATTAGAAGTGAAGTTGGTGTCAAGTGCAAATGCCTGTCAGGCAGCATACATAAACAGCCTCACACAAGCATGACAAAGCTCTTTCAGGATGCTAGGCCATCAAGAGTATTACCCAGAGACTTCGCTCTATTGGGAGGAACCCAGGTTCTGGTCATCCTGGCTAGAGGATGTCTAGTCCCATGTATGGTTATGTGGTTTGCACAGAAGTTGGTTTGCTGGCTTTTAAGGACTGGATCTGGGTTCAAGCATTTCGGAGTAGAATGACTCAGGTCTTGTCCTACCCAGTGACCACAGTATAGAGATAGGCTCCCTGCTTCCTTGTCATGAACATTAACAGCTTGACCTCTGCACTCCTTCTCTACCCTACTCAAGGTAAGAAGCCTTTGGTGAACATCTCAGTATTGTCAATCAGATATGCCAACTGCCCCTAGCAGAAGACACATTGAGATAGGTTTCTTTTATTTTAAGAGTTGTCTCTATGACTCCTCCAGTGTAAGCTGATTTCATAGTAAATATCTCTCTGTCCCCAAGGGCATGATAAGCAATATTCTCTTTAAGAGCTTCAGGTCAGAGTCCAGATGCCCAGCTTTTATTCCAGCTCTGGGTACATCTAAAGGAGGCTGTTACGTTCCAGGGGTCAAGCTTTCAGATTTTGCTCCACTGAGAAGATAATAAAAAAAGCACTTGCAGTTGGGTTTTATTCATCATTTATATAATCACTGAAATTGCAGACGAAATAGGTTGTTGTGTCATCCAGGCTCTGTCGCTAGCCAGTGCATGTGTATTTTCTCTTTTATAACATCTCATAAAAGCCTCCTGCACAGGGTTAGATTATGATAATCTCTAGGCCATTTGTGGCAAGTGCAAAGTGTTCCAAATGAACTGGGTTCTTGCCTGATTCCCATCTGGAAGACTCTTGACATTGCTCAGTCTGAGTGGCCATGCCTTTTCCCTCATCTTCCGTATCGCTGTGATGCCAGCATTTCCATCTCTGCTTGGACAGTGGTATGGGAGCCATGTCATTCTGGGCTCTGACAGAAGTTAGGGTGGGTCCCTGGTCATGTCATAGTAGTGTTTTTCAAGCAGGAGTGTGTGGAGGGGGTTCAGCATCAGACGTATGTTCTCCAAAAGTCAGAAGTTCTTTATGAGAAGTTTACAATGTTCTATTTTCATTTTGATGACTTTTAAAACACATATGAGCATATTCTGGACCATCTAGAAGATCTTCATCCTGCTATGTGATTCCAGTGTCCAGCTGCATTTGCTTTAGGGCTAAGTGTTACCACTTTGTCTCACTAATGAGAAAAAGGTTCAAGTAGAATTCGTTTGCACCCCAGTAAAGACCAAAAGACATGAAATTGTGCTGAAGAAATGGTGGACTCTAAGAATTTTCATAAAGAGACAGACTGAGGGGATGCAGTCATCACACAGCATATGATAGCAGAGGCAGACCAAATACAGAAGCGAGTACACAAGAGCCCTACAGTGCTTGGGAACATGCTCACATTTTGAGCAACAATTACTGTTTTCAAACTGTCATGGGTCAAATTAGTTTAATGGTGATAACTCCAATATTATTTTTTTAGTTTTGCTTGTATTTAAATTTCCAATTAATTTTGACTTTATTGCATAAGGACTATATGCATAAGCAGTTTATATCTAGTTTATGTCATATATTTAAGAAACATTAAAATAAAAAGAGTCAACGTCAACATGGAGCTGCATGAAATTTGTTTTTTCTCTAAAAAGACATCTACTAATATATCTTCTTCAAGTTGAACAAATACTGATTTATAGGATTATGTGTGTCTTTCTGGGGCAACTATATAGAATCTATCTACTTTTCTAAGGGCTGTTCACAGAAAGCATCATTTTTTGATTTCGGTACCTTGGGCGGGGGAGGCAAAGTTTTGGAATAGACACGACCGTATTTAAGAAGAGGGAAACTTGATGTTCTTTCATTTTCACTTCTCCTCAGAGGATGTTCTAGCCATATTGCTCAAGCAATACTTCTTCAGGACCTCTCTTAGAAATTCTCCGCAAATATTGTGGACAAAAAAAAAAAAAACCACCAGTTGCATAAGTTCTTCCTAGATACTTCCTGCTGTCATTTAATGAGAGGATGGGACTCTGTATCTGCTGCCATGGCTTTTAATAATGATTTGTCTCTTAGAAGGTGTTTAATAAGCTGAATGAAAGAATGAACCCAAATCAGCAATAAGAAACCCTTAGACATGAGCTAAATATGCATAAACCATTGAATGGTTGTCCAAAGAACTATCCAGTAGAATGCAAGACATCCTCCAGAGCAGTCTTTGGAAAGTGCCCTAATACATACTCTATGAGTGGGGTTCTCATGGGCCTGATACGTACTAAACTCCTTCCTTCATCTTAGCAGAGCAGAAGAAATAGGGTCCATGAGTCTCTTAGTCAAATGTTCAATTTTTCTCCAATAGGAATCCCCTGACATGCCAGAATAGATGGGTTTGGAGTGTAAACCGTGTGGAGATTTATCTAGGCACATGGAATAAAGTAATGAGCAGGAAGTGCTTGAGAGAGCTGCCAGGAAAGGATCATGCTGCAAAACGGAGGGTGGGAGGAGGAGGAAGATGGGCTAGGCAAGAGGCTATGAAGGGTTACATTAACTCACCCCTGTGCTGCGCTCCCTGTCTTGGGTCTTAGTGATAAGCTAGAAAAAACTGGCTGAGACTGGGGTCAAGGACAGGCACGCTCATCTTGGTTTCTCCTTGCTATCAAAAGTGACAAGGAGTGAAGGATGACTACATTTTTGTAAATAAGTGTCTTGTCTTCCACTGAGCACTCAGGTCTGGGTGGGAGAGGACATCCACCCAGTGAGTCCCAGATGGTGAGGGGGTGCCTCAATCCTGGGGTTTCACCTGAGTTGCGCTCCTACCTAACAGGGGAAGTTGGAGCTTTGCCTTCCACTTGGAAAATATCCTTGGACAATTCCCTTTTTCTTTTTATGCCTCAACTTCCTTATCTATACAAAAAAGGCAGTGATACTTCTTTCTTTGGGAACTGTTAATGGGATATGTCTGTCCTCAGATTACTTTGGGCTTTGTGAAAGGAAAGGCTCATTGGGTTCTTTCTCCACTACCCAGTTTATGGACTGTCTACATCCTGTACCCTTTGGCTATTCCCCTTCTTATCATCTGCCTTTGGGAATATCACTAAACAGGGCTTTCTTCTGCTATTTCTCTGATATTCTTCTCAGAAATTCCCTTATTTCAAAGAGCAATGGAATTGATGTTGAAAGAAGTAGGGAGTTAACCTCTCTCTTCTTCCACATACCGTGAGACTTCAGATCTACTAGTTATTCTCGTTGAGCTTCTATTCTTCATCTACAAGTTAAGACAATCTGAAGACCCTTGCAGGGGTGTTGAGGGTAATAGGTGTGAAAACAGTTTGTGAACCGTAAAGAGTCATTCAAATGTCAGGTACCAACAGCTGGCAGTTCAGTGAGCAAAGTATTATTCAGAACCACCAAACCACGAAGTATTTGTTTGTTAAGTATTTTTTTATGACATCATTGTTGCTGGCCCCTTGGTTCTGTGCTTTCTGATTCTCTCTAAGACAGAATTTTTCAGGTAGGGAGATTGAGTGGCCTGGAGATGCCACCCAGTCTGGGGTACTTTCTTATGGCAGCCCTTGCAAACGAACACAAGGTTTAGCAAATACACTAGGCAGTAAACTTCTTGAAGAACAAGCCCTGTTCTACGTGGCTTAGTATGTAATCTTGTCAGGAACATAGAAAATGCTTAGTAAATGCCTGATGAATAAAGTAACAGATTTATTCTCCAGATTAGCAGAAGGGAGAACTAAGGTCCATGTGTGGGGTGACTTCTATGAAGGGCTGACAATTAGAACTGCTCAGTGGTGGAGTAGGTGGTTTGACAGGGTAGTAAGCTCCCCAGTCATTGGAGGTATTCAAGGAGAGACTGATGAATACCTGATAGGCTGATACAGATGAGATTCTTGAACAGGGTAGAAGGAGTCCTAAAAGACCCTGGTCTTTTCATGAGTCTCTGGAAGTGAAAAGGAGCATTCCTAAATACCCAGATGGTTATCCAGGCATGATTCCCTCCCAGTAGTACCCAGATATGGCCAAAGCCTGCAGTGCCTATCAGGCTGTGAGAGTCCTGGGGGAAGAGGGACTTCTGAACCACTTACTGGCTTGTGCCTTTAGATACGTCCTTGCATGTAGTGTGTGAGCAAATCTACTCTCATCAGGTGCAATGTTTCAAAATATAGGCAAAATAAATGGACAGGTATGAGTACTGGATAGCATGACCTAGATGTGGCCACAGCAAAATCTGTGTAGAATAAAATCTTCCAACCCAGGAACTTGGGTGTAATATTGCCAGGGGCATCCAGAAGGCACTGAGCATTTGAACAAGCTTTCCTGTTTATCACTCCTATAGGGGGGCTGGGTGCTCCTAGTCTACGTTTTTCTGTGAATCTACCCCCAAATGTTGGTAAAATAGATGATTCCCTATAAGATGAAACTTGAGAAGAAGGGAGAATTGTTCCTCTTGGCTTTAAATACAGTCATGTGTTGCTTTAACAAGGGGGGGGATATGTTCTGAGAAATGTATCTTTAGATGATTTTGTCTTGTTTGAACATCACAGAGTTCACTTATGCAAGCCCAGATGGCACAGCCCACTACACACCTAGGCTGTATGGTGCAGCCTATTGCTCCTAGGCTACACACCTGTACAGCATGTTACTATACTGAGTACTGTAGACAGTTGTAACACAATGGAAAGTATTTGTGTATCTAAACAGATCTAAACATGGGCAAGGTACATTAAAAATATGGCATTGTTATCTTATGGGACTATTGTCCCATATGAGATCCATTGTTGACCAAAATGTCATTCCATGGCTCAAGACTGTATCTCCTTTGCCAGTCTGCTAGGAGTATCCATCAGAGTGAATCTCTTGCAGAAGATATTTTCTCTATTAAAATGTATACCTTCGCATTTGTGAGTTCCTTTCTGTTTACTAAGTTCTCTTACATGTAACATTACCATGTTACCCAAGCCATCTTTGGCTTTTTTCATTCCTGTGAATGCACTATGCTTTTGGTGGGCTCAGAGATTTCATGTGTTCTTTTCCTTCTTGGCTAAAGCACCCTTCCAAGCATCCATACTGCTCTTTCATAGCAATCATTACACTTGCTGATTATCTGTTCTTCCTGTGGGCTTTAAGTTCCATCAGGGTCTAAACTATAATAAATCTGCTTTCTCATCTACTGTATCTTGAGCCTGGTATAGTTTCTGTCACAAAATGGTCCCTGCCTAAAGATTTATTGAATAAATGAATGAGTGTTGACAGCCTTTAATGCAACCCTATTGATATTCTGTAGATAAATTCAGAAAAATTAAGTGGTTGACTCAAAATTTCACAGACTGTGTACTCAAAATGAAGTTTCCTGTCTCCAAAGTATTAGCTCTTTTCCCCTGCATCACAGCTGTTCCTACTGGTAACAGCCTGTGTTCTCTGGGACATTAGTAATCTTGATGTTGATACTCTGAATATGATTGTCTCCTTCATAACTTGGGATGAAGATGGATTTCAAAGAAGAAGAATATTTCTAAATGATAAAAAGAAGGAACATCATTTGGCCTGTGAACACTGCTAAATTAATTTTTAAGGAGATGCTATCCCTCAGGGTGGATGGATTCTTGAGGGTTCTTGACACAAATCTAATTGCAGTCAAGGCTGATGCAAAGTTTATTCCATGAGACCAACGATATGAATGGTATAGGCATTATCACTCTAGAGGACTGAGGTCTGCAGAGATGGGGTCTTCTACATAATTAAGCCAATTAGAAATTAGACTCTTGGAAGGTAAGAATATATATGCAGGTGTGGAGATTCAGGGGCAAGAGGAGAGTGGGGGCGGAGGATAGAGAAGGTGGCACCACTCATGGGCAAAGGAGTGTGACAATCTGCCTAGGCCATGTGGCTGACAACCCGCCTGACGCTTGTTTTGACTTTTCTCTAACTGCACAACCGGTGCATGCAGATGACTTTACATCTCATAGCAAAATGTGCGACAGCAATGTGCTAAGCAAATGCAAACAAAAATATGCTTCCCCCACTCCAAACAAATCTCTCACACATCGCAATGATGCCATGGCATGGCGAGAGACAGGAGACAGAGACCAGGAACGAGATTTTCTCATTGTTTAAACCACTCTCCAGGGTCAATATAGATGCTTTGGGAGATCACTTTCAGCTGCATTGGACTCCTTGCTATGATTTTGACATAACAAGCAATATGATTTCACTCATTCATGCATGTGTGGAAGCATTATCCATTCAATGCATTCAACATTTATGGCACACCTACTGTGATCCAAAAATAGACAGGCACTAAAGAGGATACCATGAAAGATACAGAACTAAGCCATATGAGAATGCCATGTTTTGGAGTTCATTGTTTCTCTGCTTTTCCTCATGCACGTCCCTCACCCTGGATGTACTTCACCCTATTTTCTGCCTGTGGAAATCCTTCCCACCCCTTATGGGCCAGTTTAGGAGCATGTCTTTTGTCGTCTTCACCACTCTTCTCCACAGTAAGAATTAATCGTTCTTTTCCCCACACTCTTAACAGCTCAATGCTCCTACTCTGAAGTTGTACAGTTGGTATTTGATAAAAGTGCCTGCTGCCACCTCATTCCTCCTGCCCTTATTTTTCTCACCTCCCCAAGGCTTGTAGGACAAGAATGTCAGTTCTGGGAACGTTCTAATAGAAGTAGAAAGCATATTTGTGGCCTAAACCTCATAAAAGGAGACCTTATAATTAAGTTTATAATTTCTGCATTGAGAGTCTTGGCTCAAACATAGCTGCAGGGCTCAGTTTGCCTCCCTCAGAACTCCTCACTAAACAAGAATAACGACAAGAAATCATGCTACATTCTTCTTCAGGGTAGCATGGCATGGTGGCAAAAAGGGTAAAATTTGAAGTGTAGATTTGGCTGGGTTCAAATCCTGGCTCTGCCATTGACTAAGTGTGTTATTTTGGAGAAGTTGCTTAACATATTTGTGCCTAGGTTTTCCCATCTTTAAAATGAGGATAATAATAGAACATACTTTACAGGGTTGGTCTCAGGATTAAATGTATAGATACATGCACTTACTTGGAACACGTATGGCGTTTAATGCAAGTTCAAGAGATGTTAGTTATTAGTTATTATTCTCCAAGTGAATTAAGTCACACCTAGAGTGTACTGTGGTGTTGCAGTATTGATGATTCTTTCTAATCATATTTTTATATTCTGAATGCTTTGAGGCTCAGTTTATAAAAGGCCACTGCTGGGAATAGGTGCTTCAAATCCTCATAGTATTTTTGAAGAGTACGTAATTTAGAGTTAGACCTTGGAACTTGAATTTCAATATTTTTGCCACTATTGGGTGTCTCACCTGGGAGAAGTTATTCAACCTCCCTAATCTTCTGTTTCCTCAACCTAAAAAGGAGAGGTAATCATTTACCCCTCACAGGGCTGCTGTGATGATTGAATGAGTGTTGTGAGATTGAATTAAGTAAATAACATATGGAAGTGTCTAGCATCATGTGTGACAGTCTTAATAAATGTTTGCTTCATTCTTTAATTTAAAAAAGAAAAAAAAAGATCTCATGGCCAGTGAATCTGGAATCTGATACACCTAGAATGAGCCCTGAGCATTTTGATGGCACCAAAGTAATGTAGTGGATTACAATGTACTAGGCAGGATCTCTCTCTCTCTCTCTGTCTCTTTCTCTCTCTCTCTCTCTGTCTCTGTGAGAGAGATCTAGATCTAGATATCAAATCATTCAATGCTCAAGATAGTCCTGTGGAATAGTGCTATTATGATCCCATTCTAAGATGAGGAAGCAGAGGAAGACACCTTCTAAGGAGGGACTGGAGCTTTGGGTCCTATTCTAGCATCAGTTTCATTTTCCCTGAGGACTGGGCCTTGTCCCCGAGCCCAGCAAGTGCAAGGCTCAGCTTCTTGTCTTACTCACCACAGCATTCCTTTCCCTGGGGCTGTCCCCATGTGTTGAACTTTAGTATTGAATGGACTGATCTCACAACCCCATCCTTTCCCTGCCTTCCTTCCAAATACCTGCTGGGTTATGCCTCTGGGTGCTAAGAATTGCTTCGTAGGGGCAGAAATGTGTGATACCTTTCCTCATCCATCATAAGGGTCACAGGCAACACTCCTTTTCCAAAGGACAGGTTAACAAGAGAAAAATATAATAAATTTATTGAATCAAAGTTTTGTGTGACATGGGAGCCTTCAAAAGTGAAGGTCCAAAGACTCAGGGAAAACTGTTTTTATGCTTAGGTTGGGTGAAGAATGGAACCATGTAGAAATGTGATTGGACAAAAGGGTCTGATCTAATGGTGACAGACTGAGCGGGGAACCCAGCGCGGCCTGTCTGCTCAGATTCTTCTTGGCCTTTCTGTGGTATTCTTTCCACCTGGGCATGGGGGAAACAGGCAGGACTCCTCTGGAATAAGGATCTTCAAGGGAGAAAGGAGAGAGTGACCTTTTTAGGTTTTATGGCTTGCTTTGCAGGGAGAGGGGTTCTAGTTTCTGTAGCCTGCCTCAGAGAAGAGCAATTCTGGTTTCTATGACTTGTTTGGGGGGAGAAAGAGGGGTGAGAGACAGGAGGGCAGGAGAAGGTCAGAGAGAGACTACTTCTGAGGTCTTCCAATCTCCTTTAGGTTGAAATACTCAGTGTGCCAAAGTGCCGTACTTTGGGGTATCGTTTTTCTGAGCCCAACAAATTGCGCCGTGCTCTCTGACCATAGTGCCTTGTGCAGCCTGGCTGCCTTCTGTGGAGTCTGCTTCTGCTCCTAGTTTGGTTCCCCCTCCTGCATTTTCTGCCCCCCAAAATGTGCTTTTCTTTCAGACTTGTCCCTCCCAGCCTTTGAGGCTCATGTTGCTCACTTAGTTCTCAGCATGTTGCAGGCCATGTGGGTTGATTGATTAAATGGCTGCATTATCTCTACCAGGTGCCAGGTAGGGTTCTATTTTGTGCATTAAGAATGACCCAAATCATCTTGAAGATCCTTAACATCATGAATAAGACTATATTCAGAAAGAAGTTATCATGTGAAGGAGAGGTGCTTTGTGTATGAGGCACAAGTGACCATGGAAATAGAGAGCACAGGAAATAATTGAGCTTCTCATCTGGGCCCTTTGGTAGGATTTACAATGGACCAGCCCTGCAGATGGAAAATATGGGAGCCACATGTTGTGATGCCACCTCTTGGCTAATGAATGTGGATTATCAGGGGTCAGAGGAAGCTCTGATCACCCAACACTGACTGTTGGGACAGAATCACTGAGGAAATCACCCAAGAGAAAGCAGACGATTCACATCCCGTACGAGGAAGCATCTTCTATATTTAGTGACGAAACTTTCATTGCCTTTGGAGAACGAGATCTACATTTCTATGTTAGAGTGGTTGTTTGAGTGGCAGTCAACACGGGGGAAAGATGGTGCTACTTTCTCAATGGAATAAAAGATGAGTGAGATAAGCAGCTTTCTCCAAGTGGTGGCAGCTATGCAGATGAGAGGCTCTGTCTCCAGCATCCAGCTAAACAGTGTCTTGCCAGGGACCTCACCTTTGGCCTATGCAAAGTCCCTTTCACTGGGTTGGAGCAGAGGTCAGCAGCCTGAGCCAATCTCCGCATGGCCTCTTGGCTGTGCAAGGGGTGCCAATTAAGCCCAGTTGTGATGGAGGTGGAGGGAAGGTTCCTTCATCCCACTGGCCCTTGGAGTGACTTCGTTGTCTTAGAGGCCATGGGGGTGGAGGCGGGGTATCCTCCACCTCATCCGTCCACACCCAGCCCTATATGCAGCGATCGGTTCTCTTCTTAGTCTCATATCCTCAGCTCCTCCATATCTGAGGGGTTGACAATGCCCTCATGCCTCCCATAAATACAGAAGAAAATTCTCAATTTATAATTTCAGAATGTAGATGTTCTGGGGTAAGGAAAAGAACATTAAAATATAACTACTAGCTATTGGTGCAATGTCCATATTGTTTCAAAAGTCACATTTATATTGGTAAAGTATGGCAAACCTCAGCCTTACTGCCCACTGCCCACGTATAGTCCTTGCCTTTTTCTCACCGTGGGTTACAATGAATTAATTCCTAAGAAGCATTTCAGATAAATGCAGGAAATCTAATTCATCAGGTTCTTCCAGGGCTCCCAGCTAGTTTTAAATCCAACAAGTTTGCTACACGTTAAGACCCTAAAACCTATTCATCAATTTCCAGAGATTAAAATCAATGTGCTTTAAAAATAATAACTAAAAACAGAAAATTCCAGCTGCCTTTGCAAATAAGGACATGGGGAAACAAATGTAATTGCGTTCTTTTCTTTTAATATCCAGGAACTTCTGCTGCTACTGTGCTACATCAGGTATGTAATGAAAGACAAACAACAAGGACTCTAAATAGAAGAGCGGAGCTTGAGTAACTGTAGTTTTTATGCTAGGGAGAGCCTGAGAGAGAAAAGGAGCATTGTATCTCGGATTAACAGAACTGCAGGATTTCATTAATGACAGCCCAGCTTTTTAGCAAAAGGAAGATAGTTAGGGCAGTAAAAGAGAACATGACTAGAATGTGCTCTGCTAATTGGAAATGTATATTATCTTCAGGCGATGTGTGTGTGGAGGGGAGGGAGGTGGGGATGAGAAGAGATACATATTGAGAGGCAGGCAGGCAGGAGAGAGCTGGACGCAGGACTGCCCAGATTGGGCCACACCAGCAGGGCAGTTCAGGGGTCCTTTCTTGCTGATAGGAACGGCTAGTGTCCAGACCCCAGCCTCCCCCACTCCCTTTTAATTCAATGGCTACGTAGGGGCTTCTTTGATGGAGGCTTTGAAGTCGGTGGCTTTGAGATTACTCTTCCTCTGTGACCTTGACCACCAGCCATGAGGTTAGGGGGGAAGGGAAGGGGAGGAGGAAGGCGCTGGAGTTGGAAAAAGGCAAGGAGGGAGAGGGGAGGGGAAGGAAGGCCGCGCTAAGACATTTCTGCAGCATTCCACGACTTTTCTGATCACTCTGCAAAGTTGAAATATGATTGCAGCCTTTGCACTGGGAAGGAAAGAAACCATTTAAATGAAAAATTAGCTGCCTTAGCAGGTCAAGCACATAGTTACATTAATGTCGTGTAGAACAATAAATCAACTTCGATCTCCAATTGAAAAAATGCTAATTTAGCTCAGCGATTCACTGATTGTACTTTCCTCTGATAGAAATCTTTTCTTTTATTTAATGCGAAGCCGTGATTTGACAGCCTCCTCTAATGGTGCTTGCAGACTCTCAGCATTTCAGTGGAATTCTGATCATGGTTTTAATATTCCGTGCAGCTCTGCCCCCTCTGATTTCACGCTCACACATTAACGAGAGCTGACACTGGAGATTAGACGCAGACAGCTGGAATGCCAGGTCTTTGTTGCAGTATGGACAGGAGCCAACATCGTTCAACCACAGCCAAGAGGGACCTGGGAAAGTCTTCTTAAGGAGGGGAAGGCGGGGTGGGGGGCCTGAGGGAGGGTGGCAGCGGGGGAGGGGAGCAGAAAGAAAGGCAAGGTAGTTTCTGAAGGGCATATGAAAACAGATATTTTCAGGAAGCCGTTTTGTCTCTGAAATTCGCATTTGGATCAATTCTGGTTTATTTAGAGGAAGTGGTTCATTACAGGGAAATCCCAAATTGGTTGCAGTATTTTTCTGTAAACTCTGAAAATACAAGTGTGATGCACGAAAATGGAAATGGATCCTGCTTCAGCTGCTCACTGGTTTGTCTGAGAAACAATTGTGATTCCTAGGAGCTGGAGGAAGAGTGCTTACATAAGGAAATGTGCTCTCCCCTTTGCCTTAAAAAAAAATCACTTAGTTCCAGGTGAATAGATGGGGAAATAAAACTAGATTTATGAGCCAGGGCTGCCTGCTAGACTAGTGACTACCTCGGCAAGAAAGGAAGTCGCGTAGCCTAACTGCCTTGATCCTAATAAATTGTTTCCTGGTACCAGAAATCAAATAAAGATCCACAGTTTCATCTAAACCATGAAGCAACTTGGGCTCGGCTAGTGCCCATCTTGCAAAGGGAAAGGCAGGGTGCTGCCTGAGATGTTGGCACAACTTTCTCCAAAAGAAAATGACAGATGATCAAAGTTGCAAAGACGGCACATTAATACTATGTCAAAAAAAATTGTTTCTGCTCCCGGGGGAACCAATTGAGTAGAAATAACAAATGTCCTTCTTGCTAACTGTATCATTAATAATAATCGTACTTTGCATTTTTATGGGATACCAGGATTCTAGAGCCCTTTATAAATATTCATAGCAGAAGGCTGAAGAAGGGAGGTGAATGTACCCATTCCTGATGCCTGGATGGGGTGACTGAGGGTCAGGGCCCTGCAGGGGCTTACCTGGAGTGAAACAGCAAACAAATCACAAAGCCCTATGCTGCCACTGGCTTGAAGCTGTCCAGGTCCTTTCTCTGACATCTACTGCTCTCTCCTATGAACATGAACATGACTCTAGTTTAGGGGTCAGATGAGTGAAACCATCTTATATCACTTTGGCCTATTGCTCTTACTTGCCCTTCTTCCTTGTTTTGGTTGGACCACTGTCATTGACATAGGTTTATTCGTTCAACTAGCATTTATTGAACACTGAACTAGGCAATATTTTGATTAAAAAGAAGTATGAGTTAGGACACACATATATATTTATATGTATACATAATACATATATTACTTATGTTATAGAATATGTATGTATTTTAATATTTTAAATATTAATATTTTAATAAAAATCTAGAGGACATATCACAGTGCTTAGGAGCATAGCTTACAACAAGCACAAATCAGACTAATTAAGAACAGGTCAGATAAATTTGCACATGAATCTCAGTTCTTCTCTTGCTGGCTTTGTGACCTTAGCAAAGTACTTTATACTTCTCTAAACCTCAGTTTTCTTGTCTGTGAAATGGGGGTTAGGTGCAGTAACACTTAGCACAGTGCCTGACTCCCAGTGAACACTCAATATACGTCAACTATTATTATTGCTGTTGTTATTTTCCTGCAGTTGTTGGGAGGGTTTGATGAGAATACATACACACAAAAATTGCCTAATAGAGCACTCAGTTCACAGCAAACAGTTCATAAGTGCTGGTTGTTGTTATGTAGCACCTCAGAATGTATAATTCTAAAGCAGTGCTGTTGCCTTCAAAGTAGTCTCCTTAATAGATGAAGGCGTATTTCCAAGATACTGAGAGTTGGGGGTATAGCTCAGGGGTACAGCATTTGACTGCAAGATACTGAGAGACTGCTCAAAGTATTTTTGGAACTCCTCTTTAGAATTGTGTGTGAACACTGTTGGTACTCTCTCTTAATTATCTTCAATTGTGGTACATCTTTATCCTTGGAGGGTGGATCTGTTGTTGGAAGGTATTAAAAGTTGCCCTGAAGCTGTGTCCAATGAATATGGTGGGCAATCAAGTTGGGGAATGTTGTCTTAGAAATAAGTTGGCCTATAAAGAAATTAGATTGGTTTTCTTATGTGGCACATAAACTGAATCTGATCATAATTCCAAGCAGGGCTTGCTGAGCAAACACAGTCATTTCAGAATATATGCATCGCCTCCCAAGGAGAATACTTAGATGGGATCATAGATCCTGATACATCTATGAAGAAAAAAAATAAAGCTCATTGTTTCATGGTCACAGTTTGTAATAGCCTTCCCTAAATAGCTTACAGTCCATCTAGAAGAAAGGGACATGCCTATGAGTTCTTTAGATTATGCAAAATCTGAGGTTCACTTCTCTTGACTTTGCCCTCTTGGCTTGCGTGAAGCTTTAGCACAGGGTCAGTCTGCTCATTTTTTTCAGAATTGATTAAACACCTACGAGGCCTCTGATAGTTACTAAGGATTAAAGCTAAGTCATGATCCCTGCCCTCAAGGGCCTCACAGTCTAATAGGGAAGGCAAACAAATAGCTGCAATGCACAGAAGTGAGTGCTATTGTAGAGGGACACATCAGGAGTGGGGCAGATCCTGGAGGCCCTGTGTACACATCATGCTCACGTGTGTGGACCTCTTCTTAACATTGATGGGGATCCATGGACGTTTACATACTCCAGTTTGCCTTGCCCTCTGTTCTAGCTCTATTCTCGGCCATCGTGTCTTAACAACTGACCAAATTTTATAGTCCCTGCGTTAGCCCTGAGCACAGCTGAAATGCAAATGCAAGTTGTCCTTTTTTTTTCTTTTTAAATCTGGCTCCCTTATGAGGGAGCTCTTTGGCAGAGAGATAGAGGAGACCTTTCCTGAGTCTCCTCCAGGAAGATTTAGGAGGTGTGATTTATTATAATTTCAATTATAAAAGGTTTGGGTTTGGCTTAAAGAGTTTTCGCTTACAATGTCTGAGTCTGTTCCAAAGGCTGTAAACCATGGCAGGTTTCCAGTGGCCCCAGGTAGCATCCCATAGTCACATTACTTACAATTGATAATAAATGGCTTTGACTGGAGGGGAGAGTGGATTAGCTGAGTGGAATGCTTAAATGCCTAAAGACATGGGAGACTGCTTTTGGTGGTTAGATAGAATTGATCATATCTGTGGCAATATTGCACATATAGAATATGTTGGAAGACAGGAAGCCTAGGGTGGTTTTATTCATACCTCGGTGCCTTGCCTCTGTAACATGGAGGTAGGAGTACCATCTGTGGCAACACGCTGTCATTGAAATAGATTCATTTATTCAGTATGGGTATGCAGCGAAAATGTGTCCTAGCTTTGTGTATTCACTCTGGGTCAGAGCACCTAAAAGAATCTAACTAAGGTATTGGAGACTATGACTGTCTACTTGGATCTGAATTGCCTAGTGACTTCGGAATGTTTTAACCATTCTGAATGCTCATGATAAATAGCATCCCTTAGAAGAGTGGTTCTCAACCTCAGTGCTGCATCACAAACAAGCTTCAGGTATGTTATAAGCATAACATTGGTGGATGATTTATTAAAGTTTGTAGATAATTTAATTGGAAAAAAATTAGAGACGTTATCCCTATGATGTCATCTGCATCATTTTCTTTCCAATAGGCCTTCTAGAGTGGGACAGAAAGGAGTGCCTATCAGCAATTAGGGAAGTCTCTGAATAGCCCCCAGAGAGTGTGCCATATATGCTAATTTATGTTAATATTGTGTATATTTCCAAAGGAGAAAAGGTTGAGAACTACTATGCTGAAAATGATGTTTAATGTAAACACAGAAATATCATGTATGCAATTGAAATGGAGTTTAGACTACACAATGATATAGTCTTTTGGCCACTGAGTTTCAAGGTATATTATTTGAGACTGGTGTCTGCAGTCGGATCCCAAAGAATAGGGTATATGCAAAGTAGTCTATTTATTTGTCCCATTATTGCCCCATTATTGTTTAACCCTGGATTACCCTTCATTAGGCAGGTTTTCCCCTGGCTTCAGTTCATCTCTGAGCAGTTGCTGGGACTATTAGGGACTACAGTAGAGGTCTTGGAGGTCATGGATGTAAGGAGTCATCATTTGTTGAATGTATACCATGTGCTGCTAGCATACTTGGCATACATACATACATATGATACACAATTTAATCCTTATAATAATCCTATGAGGTTTTATCCTCATTTTACAAATGAGGATTTTGAGATACAAATAAATCAAAGTAATTGTCCCCCGAAGGTCAAATACCTAGTAAATAACAGAGGGGTAATTAGTATCTAGATCTTCTGGACTCCTCAAACCCTTATTCCTTTCCTGAGCATGTGCTCACAAAGGGGTTACTAAACATGGTAGAGGATATAAGTTCTCAGTGGTGCCCCCGTAGTGCACAAGGACAGGAATTAGACACAGTCTAACATTCAAAGTCTTGGGACCAATGTAAAGAATCCAAACCAAGTAGAGATCGTCCATGACAGCGTCTGATGGAATGTATGGGTCAAACCATGTGAAATTGCCCATGTTCTAACAGCCTCTGTCTATAAAAATGGAACTTCATATGGTTCAACCTAACAAAAGTAGGATAATGAGAGCTAAGGCACACTTCATATGTTTTTCTTACACATGGGATTGAAATCAAATGTGGCAGTTAAAATAGAAACAGAGAAGGTTCATTCACTTCAGTGCCTGAAGTTTTGTATGTCCTGTGGCTCCAAGATAACTTAATGGGGCAGCCCAGCTTGAGACTTGCCACTGTGGAAACAGGCCTTCCATAGTGACAAAGATGAGAAGTGACCTCTCCCCCTCTGATGCCCCCACCAGCTCTGGGATGCAAGGCACAGGCCCTCTGCTACCAAAACCATCTCCCTGGCCCCCAGCCCTGTGTCTCTCTAAGCTCCGTGGAGGTCCAGTGACCCACTGTTACGGATTGAGTTGTGTCTCCCTGCAATAGATATGTTGAAGTCCTAACCCCTGATACCTCAGAATGTGACCTTATTTGGAAATAGGGTTTTGTGAATGTAATTAGTCCAGATGCATTCATACTGGAGTAGGGTGGGCCCTTTAGCCCATGACAAGTGTTCCTGCAAAAGAGAAGAGATGAGAGCTGGAGACACGAGGACAAGACAGCCATGTGGTGATGTAGGCAGAGATGGAGTGAGGCATCTGAAGGCCAAGGAATGCCCAGGATTTCCAGCCACCGATGAACCCAGGAAGAGGCAAGGAAGGGTGACCCCTCTGGGTTTCAGAGGGAAGGTGGCCCTGATGACACCTTGATTTCAAACTTCCAGCCTCCAGTACTGTGAGACAATAAACCTCTGTTGTTTTAAGCCACCCAGTGTGTGGCATTTTGTTACGGCAGCCCTAGGAAACTGATGTATCCACTTTTTAGGTTCCCCATCTATCCCCATTTCTTGCTCTCAGTCAAGATATTAATATTCCCAAATGTGCACTTAGGTGATGATCAGGGAAACCAATTTGCTGGTGAGTACATGTGGTGCTTATTTTTCCATTCTTGGGATACTTCACTTAGTAGAATGTGTTCCAACTCTATCCAGGAGAACATAAGAGATTCTATATCACTTTTATTTCTTATAGCTCAGTAATACTCCATGGTATACATATACCACATTTTACTAATCCACTCATGTATTGATGGGCATTTGGGCTGTTTCCACATCTTTGTGATTGTGAATTTGGGCAGATGTGGGGGCAGGGAGGGGATGGGTGTATACCTACATAATGAGTGTGATGTGCACTGTCTGGGGAATGGACATGCTTGAAGCTCTGCCTCGGGGGGTGGGGGGGCAAGGGCAATATATGTAACCTAAACTTTTGTACCCCCATAATGTGGTGAAATAAAAAATGATATTAATATTAATAATTAAGAAAAGAACAGTTGTCATATTTAAAAGATAAATCCTAGATTTCAGAAAATGTGGCTCACTAGACTGACTTATTTCCAGAGTGTTTTGAAGAGTTTCATTTCTTTTTCTGAACCTTAAGTTTGGGGGCTACATATGCAGACTGGTCTCTGAGTAGGAATTTTTTATTTAATTTATGACAGTCAACCTACATGCTAGAAATACTCTGAGCCTAAGTCGTGGCCTCATGAATTTTGAACAAATGGGCTGCCTTCCCAGGGCACAGCAAGGTAAGGGATGTCAATGAGGTGCTCCCTGGCGGCTGTGCCTGGCCTTCACACCCTCAGCAATTAACTTGAGTTATGTTAAATTGTAAATGTTATTGAGGGGGCACAATATTTTATGCTATTATCATCATTGGTAACTAATCCAGGATTCATTTATCAGGTTAGCTGATCATTAGCAAGATCCAGACACAAGTCAGCCACAAATAGATTCACCCAGTATTTATTGAGTCCCTGCCATATATATCAGACAGTGGTCCAAAGACTTTGACTACATGATCTCATTGACTGTGCACTGCAATTCCAACACATAGTTATCTCCATTTAAAAATGACAAAAGTGAGGCTCAGAAAGGTTAAATCACCTGCTAAGATTCACATCACTAGAAGAGGGCAAATGTGGGCTTTGGACCCAGTTCTTCTGACACTAACATCAGAGATCGGAAGGGCAGAGGAAACAGCTCTCAGTGAGGTTGTCACTGGGAGGATTTGGGAATATGAAGGACCTCTGAGAGTATGGGGCACTGGGAAGTGGTTCTTGAAAACTGTCAGACATGAGGTAAGAGTTCTAGGGTAGACCCTACATAGTTGTGCTCATCAGAGGTCTGAACTTGGAGTCAAAAGATCCACTGTTTGGCTCTATCATCTCCTGGCCTTGTGTCCATGGGCTAGAAACTGAACGTCTCTAAGCCTCATTATCCTACACTACAATATGGGCATAACTGTACCTTCCTCCTTAAGCTGTTCTCAGGCTGCCTAAGATAATGCATGTACAAGTACATAGCAGATGTTAGGTATTCAGTAAAATCTGGCTTTCTGTCTTCTTACCCAATTATATCTTGGGCTGGCCCTAAGCTAAAGTCATATCCTTCTGGGAAACCCCACTGCTGTGAAGAGTATGGGATGTTCCATTACAAACTTAAGATTTAAAAACAGTCGTTTCACTTTTTGAAATGATGAATGAAACAGTTTTGGAAGATTTGCAGTGATTCATCCATTTATTCATCAGATACTGTGTAGATCCTACATATACCAAGCACGACTGGATCAGACACAAGGAATTAGAAGACACTGCCCGCCCTTGAGAAACACTCAGTTTTTATCCCTTCACTGAAGTACTGAATATAAAGATTTATATTTTTCATTAGTGTTTCCTGATATATATCCCTATGCATGCATAATCATAGGGAATGTACATTTTATGTTTTAATTATTTTATCATTATTTTCTGAACACCTTTTCCTAACATGTGGTGGGGGAGAAGGGGAGGAGTCATCTTTCAGCCCCAGGGCCTTTGGACTGTCACTTCCCGTGTATACCCTCATTGCTTGGTGATTAACTTCATTCAGGTCTCTAATCAAATGTCACCTCATCAGAGAGGCGTGTCTGAAATAACCCCTATCCTCGCCCTGTTCCTGGTCTTTCTCTTCCCTTACCATGGAAATTGACTCTTTGATCATTACCTAACATTATATCACAGGCTTATTTTCTTATTTGTGTGTCATCAATTTTTTTCCATATCCACCCTGACTCTGGCCAGGGGAATGTAAGCAGCTGGAAGGTCAAGACTTCATTTTGTTCTTTGATACATCTCTGAGACCTAGAACAGTTCCTGGCCTATCTTCAGTGCTCAAAAAATGTTTATTTCTGATCGAATGGTTCTATGTTGAACACTTCAATTGACTATATAATAAATCACATAGTTTTCCTGTGTTTCCAGAGTCAGGAAACATTTGCTAATGAAACTCACCCAGCTTTACTCACTCTACATTCCTCTCAATTTGCAGCCAAAATATGGGAAAATTCTACTTTTACATATTTGGTAAGGATTGCTCTGTCTTTCCCCTCACCCAGCACACCGCCTTTGTCCCTGAGGGCGGGGACATTTGTTCTATAGCATCTCCTTGGGGATAGACATTGTTTCTCTTCATCTAAACCACCAGTTTCCAGGTACATCCACAGGGATCTAAAGTTAGTTTTGACAACTATCTTGTGTTTGCAGTGCTCCTAAATTCCTCACTAGTGGCTACAAAGGAAAGGAAACACGAAAAGTTCAATGTGCAATGAATCAAAATTGACCTGGCCTTCACTGGTATCCTTCCTCAGCACGCACCTGAGACCTCCCTGCCTTGCCATCATTACCTCTCATTATAGAAGTGACTCAGAAGCACCAGGTAAGCAGATTCAGGACGCTGATTGAATTTGTGGGGCTGTGTCGATAACAAGCCACTCTCTCTCTCTCTAACTTTCTTTCTCTCTCTGTCTTTGTATCTGACTGGCTGTTTCAGGAGAAACGTTTAGAGGTTAGCAAGAAAGTAATTAGGGCCAGAATTGCACATCACCAACATTCCTCTCGCCATTTTCAAATGGCTAGCACTGAGGATTTTTAAATTTGTAACTTAGTGTTAAATTAGATCAGATTTCTTGCTTCCTTAGTTTTAGGATTTGTTTTTTTTACATAATTTAAGATTCTGCCATACTGTCATGATACTACCAGAAGCAATCACTATTACTAGTTTTATTTGTTTCCTTCCAGGAATTTTCTGTTTACAAACAGTCATATATGTATACTATACCTTTTTCCTCTGCAAATAGTAGCATACACACTATTCCTCATGTCACTTTTTTGCTCTACAATTTATCTTGCAAATCTTTCTTCAGTATACATAGAGAGGTGACACCACTGTCAAACCACTAACTAGCACCAAGCACCTATCAAGGGATATTTAATTTGTTTCAAATTTTTGCAATTATTAACAGTGTAATAAATCATTTCACACATGTACAAATATATCACCAGGAAAGATTCCCAGAGATAGAATTTCTAGGTCAAAGGATATAGGATCTTTACATTTTGTTAGATCATTGGAGATTCCCTCTGTAGACAATCTGCACATACACTCCCGCACAGTTTGACAATACACGAAAGTGGCTGCTTCCTCACACCCTCAGCAACGGTTACATCTTTGACATCTAATCAGTGGCCATATTATTTCATGGTTTTCACTCGCATTTCTCATGTACTTAAATGCTGTTTATATTTCTGGGGATTGTCAGTTCATGACTTTAGCCTGTCATTGTGCTGAGGTATTGTCCATATGACTTAAAGAACTCTGTACATATTAAAAACATCAGGCTTTTGGAATATGGGAATATCTTCTTTAGTTTTTATTAATCTTTTAAATTTTATTTATATTTCATTTATCATGTCAAAAAATGTACTTACATGTATCACTTCTCCATTCTGAGATTATTAGCTTAGGTATTTTATCTTCTACCTTTCTTGTAATTTTACATGGGATATTTTCTTCCATTTCATGTTTTAAAAATTTTAATATGAAATATACTATGAAATGACATTTTACAAGGTATAAAGAATAATAAAACAAATGTCCAGGTGCCCACCACTTGGCTTCCTTAATATATCACTGATAAAGTTGAAATCCCCATCTATTTCTTTTTATCACATTCTTCTCATTCTCTCCCAGAAATAATCATTATCCGCCTTCAGTGTGCATCAATCCTGTGCATTTCTTTCTTTCTTTCTTTCTTTCTTTTAAATAGTGATGGGGTCTCCCTATGTTGCCCAGGCTGGACTCAAACTCCTGGGCTCAAGTGATCCTCCCACCTCAGTGTCCTGAGTAGCTGGGACTACAGGCAGGTGCCACTATGCTTAGCATCCTATGCATTTCTTAAAGTACTTTTACAACATAGGTGTGCGTTCTCACACAGCACGTAGAACTGTTTTGTAAGGTTTTAAACATTACAGAAATGTGTTCTGCAGCTTGCTTTTGTTGCTCAATGTATTTGTGAGAATTCATCCATCCTGACATGTACATTTCTAGTTTATTCATTATGTTGGGTGATTTATTTACCCATCCTCCTGGAAATGGACATTTAGGATATCTCTTTTCTCTTTTTCCTATTAGAAACAATGATGCTAGGGATGTTCTCCTGTATAGGAGAGAGTTTGTCTCAGAGTAGAACTGAAGGATTGTGGGGTAATTCACCATCCAACTTACCAGATGGTGTCAAATGGCTTTAAAAGTGATATAATCCCTCTGGCTATGTCTAAGAGTTTTTTATGTTTCTCATCCTGACTCACTTAGTATTGTGAAACTTTAATATTATTCCAAACTTAGAGGGTGTGAAAGAGTGTCTCATTGAATTTGAATTTCCATTATTACTAATAAGTTTGAGCATCTTTCATGTATTTATTAACCATGTAGGATTCCTTTTTAAAAAAAGAAATGAATTGTCTATATCTTTTATATATTTTTCTTTTTCTTCCTAATTCCATTATATTTGAAAGTACCTTTTATAGGATTGCTATTGCATTGATTTTGTATATGAATTATGTATCATATACCATAGTGCTATATGATATAGTACCGTGATGGTATTACCTTCTTTAATACTTTCCCTTTCAAGAGGTGGAGCTTAATTCCCCTTCTCTTGAGTGTGGGCTAGACTTAGTGTCTCACTTCTAATGCAAAAGTAATGGTGCACAGCTTCATAAACTAGGTCATAGAAGGCACTGTGGCTTCCTGCTTGCTTGTACTTCCTCTTGAAGCACTTTTTCAGGGGTAAGCCAGCTGCTATATTGTGAGGACACTCAGACAGCCCTGGGGAGAGGCCCCCATGGCAAGGAACTGAAGCCAATGGCCAAGGAGAAACTGAGGCCTCCTGCCATAGCCATGTGAGCACGCTGTCTTGTGAGTATCCAGCCCCGGCAAATCTTCAGATGCCTATGGTGGCCCTGGCCAACATCTTGGCTGCAACCTCACAAGGGACCCTGAGCCAGAACCCCTCAGCTAAGTGGCTCCTGGATTCCCAACTTCAGAAACTGTGAGATAATAAATGTTTGTTGCTTTAAGCTGATATCTTAGTCTGTTCAGGATGCTATAACAGAATACTATAGATTGGGTGGATTATAAACAACAGAAATTTATTTTTCACAGTCCGGAGGCTGGGGAGTTCAAGATCAAGGCGCTGGCAGATTCAGCGTCTGGCGAGAGGCCACTTTCTGGCTCATATTTTGCACCTTCTGGCTGTGTCCTCACATGGTGGAAGGGCCAAGAGAACTCTCTGGGGCCTCTTCTAGAAGGGCACTAATCCCGTTAAGTAGGGCTCTGCCCCCATAACCTAACGACCTCCCAAAGACCCCACCTCCAAGCACTATCACATTGGGGGTTAAGTTTCAACATATGACTTTTTGGGGAACATAAATATTCAGTCTAAAGCAGCTGCTAAATTTTGGGAGAGCAGCTGCTATAGATTTCAGTCTTCAGTAGCTGCTAATATCAAATTTTGGGATATTTTGTCAAACATCAGTACTCTATACATGTACTTCACTGAATTATCATATTGCTTATCATAGCTTTTTTTCCAATTGATTTTCTTGTGTTTCTTAGAATTGCAATATTGTCCACATGTAATGATAGTGGTCCTGATTTTATCAGGAATCATTTTATTGTTTTCCCATCAAGACTGATGCCAGATTTGAGTTGAAATTCATAAGTTTTATTATAATGTTAGCCTATTAATTTTCATTTTATTTTTTTAAAAAAATCAAGAAAAATATTGAATTTCGTCAAATGCCTTTTCGATGCTTGAGAGTATTATCTTATGATTTTTCTATTGATTTATATTAACAGAGTTCCATTTTTGCATTGCTGGTCATCAGTGGGAGTGATCTTATTTTGCTATTGCTTGTGAAATCTTTG
This sequence comes from Lemur catta, assembly GCF_020740605.2. Lineage (NCBI taxonomy): Eukaryota > Metazoa > Chordata > Mammalia > Primates > Lemuridae > Lemur > Lemur catta. The sequence goes on along the minus strand of NC_059134.1, from coordinate 18,759,019 downwards.
CTAAGTCTGAAGTTTTTGTAATTTGTTTGCTAATTTTTGTGATCAATGTTGAACTGGTGCCACAAAAAGAGATGGAAGCCTTCTTAATTTTTTCTAAGTCCTAGAACAGTCAGTAAAGTCAGGGTCAGTCAATTTTTTCTTTAAAGGGCCCAACGATAGACATTTTAGGCTTTGTGGGCTATATTGTCACTGTCCTAGCTACCCAACCCAATTCTACTGGTGTAGTGGGAAAGAAACTATACACAATATACAAACAAATGAGTATGGCCATGTCCCAGTGAAACTTTCCTTATGAAGAGAAAACATGGGCTGGATTTGATCCATGGACTATAGTTTGCTGGGCCCTGGTATACATCAGCTTCCTCAACTTTAATGCACATACAGTCTCCTAGGAATATTGCTAAAACTAGATTTTCTTTCAGTAGGTTTGAGGTGTAGCCTAAGACTCTGCATTTCTCTCTAGCTCCCAGGTGACGTTCACTTGCCAGGCCTCAATCACTCTGAATAGCAAGTATTTAAATGACATTGGAATTGTCATTTTTTAAAAATATTTTCGTTAAATTCATTTATGAAAACATCTAGGCCTAGTTTTTTTAAAATTTTCTGGATTTCTTTTATGGATATCAGTTGTTTAAAACTTTGATCTCTTCTGAGGCTAGTTATTAGCAATTTATAATTTCCTAGAAAGGCATCCATTTCAACTAGGTTCTCGTATTTATGTGCAAAGAGTTGAGCAAAGTATTAACAGTTTTTAAAGATTCCTTCTCTGTCAGCAGTTATTTCTCCATTTGTATTTCTTATTTTTTTATGTGTGTGCTATAATTGGCTAATGTTATATCTATTCTATTTTACTTTTTTAAAGATCTACTTCTTGAGTATATTTATTTATTCTATGATTTTGAATTTTCTTATTATTTTCTGCTTTTATCTTTAGTCTGCTTTCCCTTAGATTACTTTTTTCCTGACTTCTTGCATTTCATACTTAATTATTTTCAATCTTCCTGTTTATTTATATAAACAGTATTCACAACCATAAATTTTCCACTGGCTTTATTTTAATTGTATCACATAGTCTGATATCATTCTTGTTTTCTATGTAGGTAGCAATTCTCCCTTTGATTTCCTCCTTAACCCAAGAATTATTTAAGAGTTTCTAAATTTTTAGACAGTAGATTAGTTTTTATTCTAGTTTTAGTTTTATTGCATTTTGATCAGAGAATGTTGTCTGTAATATGATCTATCATTAACAGAGAGATACCTAATAAGCTCCTTTCTACTAATGAGTTTCTGGTATTTCTGGAGGCTCTGCTTCTTGAATTTTGAAACTATCATATTTGGTGCACAGAGTCATGCGAGTTCTTCATTATGGACTGTCGCGTTTATCATTTTGATGTGTCGTCCTCTTTGACTTGCTTACAGCTTTTTGGGTAACTGTCAGTCTGAGGCTGTTTCCTTGATCATGGCCTTTCTCAGCTCCCTTTAGCTATATTTATTATTATAAATTAGTATTTAGCTATATTCCTATCTGAAAGGAGTTAACGGAGGTCCTCAGCTCTGACAGATGTTTGCCAACTTTATCTGGTCACTGGTGTGGTGAAGCAGACAGAGCATTTCTTACTATTCACTCCCCACTGCCCCATTCCAACCATCTCCATTGACCAAGACAATACAACTATCCTTCTGCCTCAATTTTCCTTCCAATCGTAGCTCAGAGTCTGACCTTGCCTCAAACCACACCTGCTTGGTTAGAGTCCCTAGGTCTTAACAGCTTGCTGCATTGGCCTGGCCTGCTAAGACTGACCTCAGGCAATGATAATACCTCCATACAAACTTTGAGAATTTCTCTGATTTCTTTTTGAGCTAGTGTTGCCTGCTAAGATGGGCCACTCTTTCATACCAATGTGGCACTGGCATGACACATGCCTGAGCTGCCCCTTCTCTCTGAAGGGACAGTTGCTCTTTTTGGACCAGTTGTGGCAGCCAAGTCAGCCTCCCCAGGTTCTGGCTTTTACCTTCAATTTTCTGATCCACATTACTGGAGCTTCACGCTTCATGGTAGCAGCTGGCTCCAGAGGACAATCTAAGTGGCAGGGATATCTAAGTGATTGTCCGCTTGCTGGCTTATGGATTCTTGCATCTGGCAAATATGTTTTGGGTTATTTTTTCTTATAGCTTCCCCAAAAGTTCACCTATCGCAATAAAATTTTCCCATAGGACCTGTAGGAGATTGTTGCCATGAGCTTTAATAAAATGCCTTTCTGACTCTTTAATTAGTTACAATCTTTAGTTCTATCTTATCCATAACCTTATTTCTCTCTCCTAAAAAAAAAAAAATCAATTGCAGACCAGGAAAACATGAGTTTCCCTCCCCAAAATAATACAAATTGCAATAATGATGATAATAATAGCTAATACTTTTGGGGCACTTAATATTTATAGTTTCTGTGTACTTTATAGATATATATATTATCTCAGTTCATCCTCACTATAATTTTAGATAAATAATATAGTTGTTATTGTAATTGTTATGATCATAATTCCTATTTATAGTTCAGGAAACTGAGATGCAAATAAATTGAGTAAGAAACTTAAGGTTTTATAAATTATAAGTGGTGGAATAGATAGGACCCCAGGTCTGTCTAGCTTCAAAGACTAAACTCTTATCCATTATGCTGTGTAGTTTACTAGCCAATTTTCTCCAAAGCCATGCAGATTATTTATTTTATAATGATTAATAATCTTATGGTCCATTACTGGGTTCCATATCATAATAGGTATGGAAGCAAAAATTACTGGTCTGTTTCCCAGAGTACATTCCAAGAATCAGAGTAACACTAGCAACTCATCACTCACAGGGCACAGCTATGAAACAATCTTTTTTCAAAATTCTTTGGAAGTTTTCAGATGAATATAATCTTATTAATTCATGTTTAGAACATCCTATAGACTTAACATTATTTAATCTATTACTTTTGAACCACCTCCCTGAAAAGTCAGTGAATTAGTTAGAGTAAGTTATGGTAGCTATTATGACAAACAAGCCTCAAGCCCCAATGGTTTACATAATAAAATGTTATTTTTGCTCAATGTTGATTCAAATCGGATGTCCCCGCTCACATGAACTTCCAGTTGCTCATTTGGGGACCTGGGCTCCTTTCTTTAATGCCTGCACCCTTTTCTAGGTCCTCCAGTCTTCTCCAATTAGTATCTTCATTCAGTAGAGAAAAAAGAGGGTATGGAAGACGTTTTTATGGGGCAGGCCTAGTAAGGATCACTATCTTTTCTGCTCTTTATTTCAGTGGCTAGAATTCAGTCTCACAGTTCTAGATACTCACAAAGGAGGCTGGAAATGTAGCCCATCTCCAGAAGTTAAAGGAAATATGTTCCATGAACACAGCAGTCTCACCCAGACAGTTTGAGATCTCACTAATTTCTTATTCAGAATGGAGAACACAGAGTCAGTCCAGATTTTATTGTCTTCTTTTCCTCTAAGATCTCTCATAGCATGACCATCAATAGGCCCACTGTTTCTTTAATTGGATTCTTTCTTTCAATACATGCGGTGGTTTTAAAGATGTATCTATGTCTTCTTTGATTCCCTTTCCCTCAAGAGGTAGAGATTAATTCCCCTCTCCTTGAAGGTAGGCTGTACTTAGTGACTCACTTCTGGTGAGTAGAATAGAGTAGAAATGAAGGCTTGTCACTTCCAATATGAGGTTATGAAAAGATTTTGGATTCTGCGTTGGGTGCACTCTTTCCCTCTGTCTTTCGAGTCACTCACTCTGAAAGGAGACAGCTGCTGGGTCATGAGCAGCTCTGGGGAGAGGAAGGCCAAGTGCTACGGTTTGAGGACACTCAGGCAGCCTATTGAGAACTGAGACATGCCAGCAGGCATGTGACTGAGCTTGGAAGCGGACCCTTCCCCAGTCGAGATAACTGCAACCCCAGCCAAAAGCTTGACTGCAATCTCATGAGAGACCCTGAGCCAGATGTATCCAGCTAAACTGCTCCTAGATTTCTGGGCCACAAAAGCTGTGAGATATTACATATTTGTTGTTTCGATCCTCTGGGTTTAGAGTAATTTGTTACACAGCAATAGATTACTAATATAATGCATTTTTAAAATTTGTTATATTTTAACTCCTATGCTGTTATACAGGTTTCTGAGCATTTTTCTAGAGACAGCATAACACTTGTTAAACTTCCCTGTGATATCTCTCTGCAAGTGTCTCAGAGCTGATGTTCACTATTGGCTATTGGCTCTAGAATCGTGTGATCTGTTCCTGGAACTGTGTTAGCACAGCTGTCAGATGTACGTGGAAAATATTTTCCTGCCTTCTGTATACAAAGCCAGATTTCCCTTTTAGAGAGGTGTGCTGCCCTGGAGAAGAGTGGTGTTGATTTTCACCTTTGAGTATACATCTTCCCTGGGATTTCTTTGCACACTTACAGAACATCATTCACTTCTTGGTCATGCCTGTGCCTCCCAGGACCCCATAAAGCCCAATTCATTCAACCTTCTAAATAAAGAAGAATTACACAGAGATGATAAAGTCCATTTTGACTGGCTTTTGTATAAGGGAGGGACTTGCCATTATGTTTTGATCATATCACGTTTGCAGCAGTTACCACAGTCAGACTGTACATCAGCTGTGTGGAGCCCATGTTTATTCCACCTGTTTTACAGACAGGTGAAGGTAAAGAGCTAGGAAGTGGAGTAGGCAGAATTTGATCCCAGGTGATGACTCTGAATCTCATGTTCCATTTTGAAATCTCCTAGAATTTGATGGACATAAGCCCCGTTTTCTCCTAGGGGACAGAAGAGAAGGAATCTTCCCGATCAAAACTCAAATGGCCATTATCTGTAAGTCACAGTACAGACTCCTATAAACCCATTGATGAGGCTGAATTACTTGAACTTTGTGGTTTTTTTTTTTTCACTCCTGCACTATCATCTTCTAAACGTTATTTATGAGTCTCTTAGAGCTTTTGCCTTACAAGGGATTTCAAAGATCATGATATATACCCCCTTTACTTTATAGATGCATTCATTAATCCATCTAACTTTGGGATTAAAAAGTCATCTTTTCCTCAGCCCACATAGACCTGGGCTATTCTCTTTCTCCTGAAAGGCAAACAGAGGGACAGCCGTGAGGACACCCAAATGGGGCAGTCCATGGAAGTACATGCTGCATTTCATTTCTTGAAGTCCTGCTTTCCTCAAAATGACAGTGTCCAAATATTACTCTTCCTTATAGCTTACCAACATTCTTGCCCAATGCTCATTCTCAATTTCTGCTGGCATCAGGAGGGCATGTGACTTCCCAGTCAGTAGGAGAGTATTCATTCCATCAGGAGGTGTGCCACAAGCCATAGAAGTCAGCTCAATACAGCACCAACTGAATCCTGATCCTGGGAAGGAAGTTGGAGCTTGGGCAAACGCCTGATGCTTGCAGACAGGGCTTTAATAAAATCGGACTCTAAACTTGCTCATCAGCTCAAAATACTCATTTGCATGCAGAATACACTTAGAATGATTTTAAGCTGAGAATAAAAGGAAACAATGCATATTTAATGAAGTTCAATAGCACTAAATATATTAGTACTATATTGATCTTTGAGGAAAGTATTAATACGTATTGACTCAGATTTCTGGTCCCTCAAACTGTATTGTCTGCCAACTCCAGCAAATTTCCTTGTCCTAGATAAAGACCAGTTCCAAAATTCTCAGTTCAGAATAAGACCCTACAGTATTTCTTCTTAAATGAACATTCTTTTGAAGGGAGAGCATGGTAAAGAAAAAACTATGCAAAGGAGAGATAGGGAGAGAAGGTCTTTCAGCATTGAGTGGAGCTGTCAGACCTGGGAAGCAATCTCCAGGGGACAGAGCCATGAGCAGCAGTTTCAATGCAAAGAAGTGAACACAGTGTCTCCTTGTGTTCAAGCAATAACGTCCACACTCAGCGCTAGACTGTGGACTGTGCCTGCAGGGAATTTGCTGTGCAGGGGTGTTGTGTTGGAATTCCATGAGCAGCATGCTGAGAAAGGACTGAAGGGAAAAGCTATGGTGTGATTGGTCGCCCTCGATCACCACAGGGATCGGGTGGGCAACCCAATAATTTCTTCTCTTTTCTGGGATGATGAGATGAACTGCAAACAACTTCCTAACAAATCAGGACACTACCCTGGTGTCTAAGCTACCTGGGCCCATGCACAAACCCAGAGAGGTAAGCTGTGAGTATCTTTGGAAGCCTTTAAAATTTGCTTTATCAAGCACTTTCATTTACTTTACTTGGTTTTAATTTGCTCTCGTTTTGACGCATTTCTGCCATGCTCAAAATGTCTCTTCTGACAAAATTTGACTTTTGTGGTGGCTATAGAAATATGCCTCTCAGACCTTCCTTCCAGAGAACTGTGGAGAAGCATGTGGGTAGCTGACAACCTCCAAGTGCTGTCCCTTTGCATCTGCCCACGCTGAGGCCGTAGTCCGTGCAGGGTGCTCTTAGCCAATGACTGACCATGGAAGGTACTAGGGCCGGGCTATTCCATTGACAAACCTGTGCTCCAGGGCTCCCCTTCAAAGCCTGGCTGGGACCTCCTCAGAGCTATGCTGCCACCTGAACTTCCTCCCACCCAGTTCTTCTTTCTCTTTTCTCCTTTTGCAAGGATCAGGCCAGCTTTGTGGTCTGAAGGCTTTCCTCACCTACTCTTGCTCCCCGTTCGTTTGTCCTTTACAAATGTTACCTCCAGTCAATCTCTTGCAGGTTTACCTCTGTCCTGGTGGCCGCTTCTTGGAGGGCCCACACTGGCATAACTACTTTCTCTAGCCCCTGCCCTCATGGGCCTTCCTTGCATACTAGAAATACCAGTACCCTTTACCAACGCTAGTACCACCTGTGTGGAAGTGTGAACCCACAGTAATTCACTCTCATGGAGAGTTGTGTTTCAGAGTGTTCTGGATTTTAGAAAGGTATTATGTTCCATATATTGAATATTATGCAACATACCCAGTGGGTTCTATGGCAGCAAAAAAAGTAATAGTTCTGCAGCACAATACGTGAATATTCACGTTAAGTTGCATAAATAGAGTTGAAAACAACTTTTTAAAAGAGAAGAAATACAAAGTTAGCCTCAAGTCCATTTAGGTTGGGTTTGGCAGTGAAAGAAATTATTTTTAAAATTTTTCGATTTTCAGAGCTTTTCATATTTCTGAATTGAAGAAGGATGATTGTGGCCCTCTTGTAAAAGAACTCCTGTTTATTGTGTACCTGCTTTGTGTCAAGCATTGTACTGAGCCCAAGTGCTCTACAGACATCATCTTATTTGATTTTTCTCCTCAGTGTCATAGACAGACATTTTAACTCCATTTTATAGGTGTGGAAATTTAGTTTCAATTAAAAACTTATCCAAGGCCACACAACAAGCATGTACAAAAGCAAAGATTGGAACCTCAAGATTATTTGAATAATTTTTGTCTGCCTCCAAACTTTTGCTCTTAACTACTATACTATGTCACTTACCTGTGTAAGGAAGGGATCATCTGGCCCTGACCATGCTCAACAGGATGTCATGGGACAAGCTGGTCTAGAAGTTAGGAGGCCTGGGGGTTGGCGCAGCTTCTACTCTCTTATAGTTTGACCTCTTTCAACTTCCATATCCTCATATATGAAATGGGGCTAGCAATGCCTGACTCACAGGGTGGTTTTAATAAGGATCGAAATATAAGTTTGATGTGGAAATGTTTGTGGTCACACCATAAAGTGCCAAATAAGGTGGTACATGACGGTGGTGGTGGTGATGGTACAACCCATTGTTGCTTGTGCCTCAGAAAACTCTTAGGGCTGTAAGTAATTGTTCCCTTGGCAAAGAGCTGGGTGGATATTTCATCTTCCTCGAGCAGCTTTGCACTTGAGCACCAAGGAAGATCTGGGACATTTCGATGATAGAGGAAAATGAGCCAATTTGCAGAAGCTGCAATACACCATTTGAAGTTAGGAAGCAAGAGCTGTCAGTTCTGCATGGTAATTGCTTCTCTAAAGATTCCATCTTCATGTTCAAATAAATAATTACTCTCTCTCTCTCTCTCTCTCTCTCTCACACACACACACACACACACACACACACACACAGCAGAAAAGACAAGCTCCAAGGCCTTCAAATGTGAGTGGTTATGATCCTTGAAATTGCTGTCACTGCCTCCAGGAGAAAATTGTTGACGACTCTCAGTCCTTGTGGCTTTTCAAAATGTCTGGTTTCTGATTTCTCCTTAACACTGCCACATAGGCCTTCTCGTTAGTCCCTTTGTCTGGGCCAGTAAGAGACATCTGAGAAGTAAGGCAGGAGGGGGAGAAATGATGGGTACAGCGAATGGCACAGAAGGCAAGATAGAGGCCCTACTGGGGAGCGTGAGGCTTTGTAGAGAAAGAGAGGCTCTGTGAGTCCATGAATACAGAATGTGAGGCTGGAGTCAACATCTTTGACTTCAGGTCAAACTGGAAGAGGCGAACTGAGGAAGGGCCGTCACTAGACCAAAGTCAGTGTTGGGAGAGTCTAGATCACACTGAAAGGTGAAGGCAGTCTAAATCCATAAGCAGTGGATGGTGCCCAGGGTGCAAACTTAACACGGAGAGGAGAGGGAGATACCGATTTACTGATGGGAAACAGCACTCCTGGGTCTTGACTAGAAAGCAAGCCCTTGCAGCCCTGCATGCAGATTTGCAGATACTAGGCAAGGCAGGGGAGTTTGCTCGATCCAGTTTTGAATCTTAGATCTGTCACTTAACTAGTTGTGCAACATTGGATAAGTTACCTAACTAACAAAATTTCAACGTATTTATCTAAAAAATAAGGATAATGATTCCTATATTACAGGATTATTGTGAGATATATAACGCATTCGAAGATGTGACTAAAACATGATGCGTGCTTCATAAATGTTGATGATAATGAACTGTTATCCTAATCGTCTTCATCTGAGAAAAGGGACTGTCTGTCATCTGCTCTAGCTATCCTCCCCCTGAGGGTGTGGCAGAGTAGGGTTGACAGGTGTGGGATGAGTGGCAGAGACAGGCACTGTTCATAGGCATGTGGCCTCTGGAAAGCCCTTGCATCGGCAATGTTCTACTGAATCTAGAACTGATTGATGATTTTATTTTACATCTGAAGATGATCTTATAAGTTCAGTTATTAGAAATGAGCACAACAGAAACCTAGACAACACATGGTGAATTTTCTCAAAGCCACACTAGAGAAGGATGCAGTTGTCTTTTTACTATCCCCCCCAATCCCTGGTCCATGCTCTTAATCCAAGAGAACAGCAAGGAATAAATCACATTTGAATCTCACTATTAATTTTTTTTGGCCCATATTTGGGTGACCACATTGCAGATCCACATTTACCCCACCCCACCCTTCCCCATAGAATGTTCTGTATGAGAGAATTGTAAGAGTCTTGGCTCTGGGGAAATGCTTTGAGATGAGAGAGGCTACTTTCTCATCCCAACAAAGTGCTTTATTGGGAAAGGAGTTAAACAGTAGAGAAAAAAATTAGAGCAGAAAGAACAAGAGCCTGGGTATGTCCAGCAAGTGTGAACTACAGTGAGCTAGGTAGGCACTGAGGCATCTTTGTACGCATGACCCTGGTTGCTCGCATGACAGCAAAACCTGCTTTTTCTCCCATTATTCTCTGGTACTAGGTGATACAGACTGCCTGTTCTGTTACATACTTGCCCTGTGATCTTGGAGAAGCTCTGTTATTTCTATCCACATTTTAGTTTCCTTAGCTGTGATATGAGGTATTTATAAATACCTTATCAATTTTATTTGATTGAATATTAAATGAAACATTATAAATAAAGCAATTAGCATGGCAACTGGCACAAGATATACACTTAATATACAACAGCTGCTGGCAATCTGCAGGTGGGGGATGGTAGCAACAGTAATAGTGATGGTGGGAGAAGTAATAGTAGTTGTGGTAACAGCAGCATGATGAGTAGAAAGAGATTTGGAAACCAAATAAACCTCTTTGCTTTTTCAAATATATCCATACATAGGAAACTAGACTATTGACATACTGATGACATTTCCTCAATAATTTCCTTTCTCTTTAGCATTTAATAAAGTTCTGTGTGAAAACCAGAAACTATTCTGGCTGCTTCAAGAGGAGTTGAAAAGGGGAATCTATGTTTTTGTCTGGGCCAGAGCCTCAAGTCAGAACAGTGAAGGACAAGACTGGGCAGGGTGGTGACAGCAGGAGCCCAAAGAGAAGATAAAATCACATCTCCCTGTTATCGGTTGAATTGTGTCCGTCCCCCACCCAAATAGGCTGAAATCCTAACCTCAATACCTGAAAATGTGGCTTTATTTGGAAGTAGGGTCCTTGCAAACATAATCAAGCTCAGCTAAGGTTATTGGGGAGGCCCTAATTCATCATGCCTGGTGAGAAGAGGAGAGACCCAGAGGTAGCGAGGAAGAAAACAAGAAGATATTTCCAGAGAGAGGGAGAAAATGCCATGTGATGAGGGAGACAGAGACTGAGATGACTGGGGCTAGCAGAAGCTGCAAGAGGCAAGGAAGGATCCTCCCTTAGAGGTTTCAAACAGAGCATGGCCCTGCCAACACTTTGATTTTGAACTTCTAACCTCCAAAGTTGTTTCTATTGTTTGAAATTATCCATTGGTGGTACTTCATTATGGTAGCCCCAGGAAACCATTATATAATACACTCCCCAGAGGGGAATCTCCCATCCCAAGCTCTTAGGAGCCACCCCACCCCCACCCCAAGGACTACAGGATAACACTCCCACTCCTAAGCATCGGGAAAACAAGCATCTTCGCCATCTGGCCCTGCCTACCTCTCTAGCTTCCACTCTCAGTGTCTCCCACCCTCTACCTAGTGGGGACACCAGGCTGCATTAGACCCAGTGCCTTTGTTCAGGTAGCTTGAGCCTGAGTATGTGATGAATACGAATTCATCCTTTAAGACGTGTCTCATGCCACCTGTTCATGAACATTTCCTAAATTCATCAGTCCCCAGTACTGAACATCTCCTACTTGATGTTCCAAATTCTGAATATTTCCATCATAGTATCTGGAAGGTTTAATGCAATTTTATCTCTTCTTATGAAATTCCTTGAAATCAGGGACTATGTCTTATATTTGCATTCCTGACACAAATAATTGGCATAAATAATGATCTTTGAATGAATGAGAAACAGCAGGGAGAAATGGATAGATGGATGAATAAATGAATACATAAATAAATAGATGAGTAATTAAATAGTAAGTGAGTGAAGGTACAAACAAAAAGGTACTTTTGAAAAGCTCTGGAGAGGGACTGGCACCGTTAGTCTCCAAATATACACCCTACTCCAGCAATTCACTGCTCAGAACTTGGAAGTTTCTGGATTTTATTTCCATGTATCTTATTCTTTTCTTAGTAGGAAGTCAGAATGTGCTGAGGGTATGAGGAACATGGTTATGATTTGGGTTTTATTCATACTGACTCTAAGTGGCTAGGAGGACATCCATGTGTAAATGTTAAGATAGGAAGTAGTTATACGGGGCATGTGCTCAGAGGCCAGAATAGAAGGTGACGATTTGGGAGTCACCTGGAGCAGTGATGGTTAAAGCCACGTGAAAATGTGAGACTGCTGGGGGGCAGGGAGATGAGGGGGAGCAAGTAAGATTAGGGCCAAGGTAGGACCTTGGGGAACAGGGGAGAAAACACAGCAAATAGGAAAAAATAGTCAATAGAGGAGTAGGAATCTTTGTCCTAGAAACCAGAGATAAGAGATACTTAAGAAGAAGGGAAGAGTCAACAAGGCCCCAGGTGGAGAGAGCAGCAGGTGAGGACTGGGAAGAAGCCATCGGATTCGGCAATTTAGTTAAGTGATCGTAGAGGAAGCTAAACTACTTGGTATCAATACATAAGTACCTGTAATAGAAAAGGGAAGGAGGCAAAGAGAGATCCCTATTAAAATTATCTTGCTCATGAAAGAAAGGAGGAGAAGTAGGACATTCACAAGGACCAGAAAGGAAGAAACCTGAGCTGAGGAAGGGTGGAGGGAGAGGGATTGAGCAGATGAAAGAGCAGAGGCATTACTGCGGCAGGGTCCAAGGGACTGGAGGGGACCAACAGCACAGCAAAAGGAGGGCCAGACACAGTCTCTGAAAGAGCAAGAGGAAGGAGGAAAGGGAGGAAGATCTGGAGACTCCCCGACCCATGGATAATCAGCCCCTTATCCCAGAGACACTTGAAACTTACCAATTAACGGTAGAGCTCAGCTACATCCTTTTGGAAAACGGGAACTTCCTTGCAGGGTCCCAAATTCAGATCAATTATCATGGAAAGGAAAGAGTTACGAAACTATTAAAACTATTGTTCAGAAATATCAAACCAGCATTTTTGTTCATCAATTCAGATTTAAAATTTAATTTCATGGTACAATGAACCCATACATAGTTATATCTATTAAGGTCACACACTCCCAGTCCATCAGCTTACTCTGGGCATTGATGACTATAAAACTCTTTAGGAGATAAGAATCACTGTTTCATATTCTCAGTGCTCTCAGTTTTAATGTGAGTCGAGATTTTCTGATGCTGAAATACCAATGAAGTTTATTCCCGGGCTGACGCCTCCCAGGTCTCCCTACTCCTCAACCCAGGGTTTTAACAAAACAAACCAAAAAATTGTGCAAGAGCTTCTCAAAGGGTTGAGGCAAGGAGAGGTGAGGAAGGGAACTTTTCATTGAGTCTTTCATTGTTTCAATGAAAAGACACACACGTATTTTGTTTGAATTATTTGCTTAGTTTCCATTTCTTTCTTAAAACATTATTTTCTTCTTTCTGCTACTCAAGACATGAAGGCCAGAATCCACTCAGCTTTTTTGGTGCTTCTTATTACTGTAATAATAGGTGGTTAATTCATTAATTTTTTTTTCTTCGTCTTCTGCACAGTGTGAATCTAGAATTTTCCTTTAGGGCAATGTGATAATTAGAAGGTTGGATTTGAATTGACCTGATAATATATTCACATTCAAGGTTAAATGTAACATGGACACATGCAAACACACATATATTACATATATGTGTGTGTATATATACATGTATAAAATACATATATGTGTATACATACATATACACATAAATACATATGTATACACATGCATACACACATGCTGTGTGAATATATATATATAAATTGCATTTATATGTGAATGTCATGAAAAATCTGCCTTCTTTTCCCCCTTCCTTCCCCCCACCAAGAAACCATGCCTTCAGTTCAATTATCTAAAATTAAGCTCTTTCAGAGACTTAAACTGGGTTAGCAACAAGGTCTAGAGAAATAGTGGGGAAGTCAACCCTGGAAAAGATATAAAAGAATAATTAACTCAAAGCACAGCAGACCCAGGGAGTTGCTGAGGACTGACTGCCCACCCCATCCAGACTGCATCAACACTGTCTGAATTCTCTGGATAATTAGATGTCTCTCCTCTTCTCTTTCTGCTTTCATTTCAACAATAGTATTCCTTTTTTTCATTATTAATTTTTAAAAATGCCAATGCTGATATTGTTTATTACATGTGAAACTTTGATCCCCACTTCCCCAACCCAGATTATATATTTTCTCAGTATAGATGTGGTAAATATATAGTAAATATCTACATAGTATAGACATAGTAAAGATATAGTAATGACTATTAAATGCTATTCAGCTGTGCATGGATTTAACCATTTATTCAACCCGTGAACCGTGACTGAAGGCCTCTTGTCTGGCAATGAGACAGAAACAAGGACAAATAAGGCCTGTTTCCTGCCCTCAGATAAGACAAAATCTACTGGAGGAAGTTACTCTGCATATAATTTTAATACCATGAGATCAATGTGAACAGGCGTATGTGCATGGCCATGGGGGAACACTGGAGATGAAGCACATACTTACCTGGCGTTCACAGAAGAGGAAACCTTCCAGCATGATCTCAAAATCATCTAATGGACTGGGGGGATAAAGGCATCCGAGGAGTGAGAACAGCATTTGCAAAGGGGCAGAAATATGTTTGGGGCATTATACGTGGCTTGGTGTTGAGGGAGAGAGAGAGAATAAGCGAGGGTAAGGCATGGCATGCTAAAAATGTGTGATGTTTTCCTAGTATGAATGGAGCAGAATTCCAAAATTACTTTTCTGATTAGCTAGAAATAAGATATAAAACAGGTTGATCTGGTTGCAAAGAAAAGAGTTAAGTGTCAGTGAAGAGTAAGCGCCTGAGGGAAATGCTGGACTCTTTGGCTTTGAATCTTTCATTTTCCTGAAAAAAATACATCTTGTTCTGATGGCTGGACATTGTGGTTTAATGCGGCATATTACAATGTGGTGATGTTAATGGCACCTGCATTTGGAGGATTTTATTGAGGCCAAGAGAGAGAAGTCTGAGCTGAGGACCTCACCACACCCCAAAAGGATAAACACCTTTTTTTATTCCTTTTACAGCACCTACCAGGAAAGGTAGCTTCTCTCTTCGGGAACTAAAATATGATCACAAGTGCTTAAAACATCAAGTGATTTTTTTCAAACTGGATTTTGATCAAGTAAGCATAAATAAATGAGAAATGTATGGATTCTATTTTCCGGATGATCCATATAGATTTAAAATGAAGAAGCAAGAAGCTTGGGGCAAATCATGCTTTGGACTTGAGTCCAACATAAATGTTGGAGGAATTGTTTGGAATTTTCGTGAATCTGCTCTGTGAATTTTACTCAGAATCTAGCTCTTTCGTGAGCACAGATTCATCTGTGGGGAAATGGCCGCAACAGGCTTGAGGAATCTTAGTTACTATGTTGGGTACACAGTGGCCTCACGCAGGTCAGTAAAAATGTCAGCTCCTAAGAGGAGCTCCCAGAGACCATCTAAAAAGTCCCCTTCCATTCCCCACCTCGATGCACAAACATGCCCATTGTACTAATCAGATCTCACTGTGCTGCAATAACAAGAAGTCTCTAAATCTAAGTGGCTTATAGCAAGGAAAGGTTTATTTCTCATTCTTGTCTCACTCACATTGGCTGTGGCCTCCTCCCAGGAAGGTTGCAGGGAGGAAAAGCAGCCCTTATCTGAGACATTTCATTCTTGAGACAGAGGTAAAAAAAGTAATGACAAACCGACAAACCAGTTCCTCCAACTTTTCCCTAGATGTAGCATAGGTAACTTCCACTCCTGGTTCATTGGTCAAACCAAGTCCTATGTCCAACTGTGAACTCAGTGAGATGACAATACACTTCCCACCGAGAGGGGTGTCCAGTAGCTGTCCTAAAGGGTATGACACCAAGGGGGGGGTCAGCAAATAATTTGAACAAATCATATAATATAATCTATATCTATTACCCTTTAGCATGATTAAATTTGGAAATTGGATTGACTTGTTTACTTGTTATTGCTTCCTTCAGATTTGCAAGTTGCATGAGAGCAAAGATCAGATCTTATGTTTATTACATAGTAGGTGTTGGTACTTAGGATGTACTCAATAGATATTTACAAGATAAATAAATGAACGTTCTGCTTTTCCTTCTGCAAATTGGGCATGTTGATAGCTGTTCTTTATAGCAATGCTAAGAAGATCAAATGAGATAATTAATCTTCTTTCCTTATTCTCAGGGCACAAGATTGCAGAACATTTTCAGGACAAATAATATCAGTGCTTTTCAGACTGGTGAGAAAAAGCTTGCACTCCAGAAAGAATACTTTTGCATACAGTTCTGAGGCTTTCTTCCAGTTTCCAGCCTTCCCCCTGCCATCTGCAACATCACTGGGCCTCATTGTCAGCGGGGATGGGTCTGTCCCCATATATTCTCCCTAGGTGAACTTGTTCCTGGATATCTGGTCACATAGATACAGGGTGACTTATCAAGGTCCCGGGTTTCTCTATCAACAGGATAAGGGTAGTGTTTGCCTACGGTCCTCAGATACCCAGCTCCCAGACAATAACTCATCTGTGTTACTTAAAAATACCTCCCTGGGAGCCTCCTCCGGTTCAAGCGGCCTGAGAACCCTGTTAGAACATCTGACCAATTGCTAGAATCTCGAGACTTCTTTAATAAATGTTTTCAGATAGGAGATGCACAGCAACCCACATTGTTTTCTCAAATTTCCCCGTGAAACACATATACTGTAGACTAGCCTTAAAAACAGGGAGCTGACAAGGATCCACAGTACAATAATCATACTACTCTTTCCGTGTTCTGAAGCTTTAAAACAATATTCATCGTTCATCAGTCATCTTAATCATCACTCAGTTAATTCAATACAGTTAATAATTTGGAAGCATGGATATGCCTGTTTATATTTCTGGGCATTATCATCACAATTACACATTTTTGTCTTGACTTTTCTTTTTTTTTTTTTTTCTGAGTGCAGATCACACATACTTCTTTCTCTAGTTCCGAGGTATAGACTCTGGGGTTTATCATTGACCAATCAGCCTATCCAAGAGTCCTTACGGCATTGGAAGCTCTTTGGAAACCTGGAGATTTATGAGTTCCAGACCGTTCCTGCTGCCGTGGTGATCCCCAGGGAGCCTCTGTCTCAGCAGCACAGAATGCCACTTAATGAGCAATAGCTTATCCCCACATTATGGACGAGGACAGTGAAACTTATTCAAGGACCGTGGATCCCACAACTTCTCCTTCAATTTCACCAGTTATCTGGAACAACCTGGAGGAGAATGGGTACTGGTCATTACGCCTTTATAGCAGAGGTCAGGACGTGTAGCTTTCTTGCTCTTTTTAGAGCAGCAGCAATGAGCAGTACCCAGCTGCGGCCTGCCTGGGCAGATGAAACTACAGCAAGGCAGCTAAGCGGCGGGAAAGAGGGGGCAAGAATAAATCCATCTTCCTTTGTGCCTTACGTGCTCCAAGTTGGAGGAACACTTTCAGAAATGACTCAGTGTTGTCCTCCCCCATCTCCTAAGTCATTTCTTCCAGGCCCCGTTTAAGCCTTCTCCTTCTATAATGCCTATCAGCTCCGGGTGGGCTTAGGATTTAATTTGCCTCTGTATTTTGACAACTCCCAAACTTCAGCCCACATTTCTCACCTATCTCCAGGCTTCTATATCGGATGCATGATGGACGTCTTCATCTGGATGTCCCGTAGTTGCTTTAAATGTAACATGTCCGCAATGGCACTGCTTATGTTCTCCTAAGGCCTGCTCTTCTTCCTCTGTGACCCTTCCCAGACAACCGAGTACTGCCTCCTCACTCCCCCTGCTCTAGCTTCCTCCAGCAACTGCCCTGCAGCCCAGAAACCCTCACAGCTCTTGCCTGTCCCTCCTGCTCATGGCGAGTGCTGTGAACACAGGGCTTTATTCTTCTTCTCCATGGACCTCAATCATGGAGCCTAGAAAGTAACAGGCAGTAAATGTTTGTATAAAATGACTGAAGAAAGTGAGTATTATCATAACTCATGATGCAATCGAGCACAGCCTGGTCAGTGTCAGCAGAGTGGAGAAGCTCAGGCAGGGTCTGGACATGGGCCGAGAACAGTTAATTTGGGAGAGTAAGGGTGAGAAGGTTTAGCCCAGCAGTTAGGACACAAACTGTGGAGACGGTGGTGCAAACAGGCCTCATGTCAGTGGTGCTGGGGTGAGGTCTGCAGCGGCAGTGCAGTAGGTAGAGTCTGGGGAGGGACACCGCAGGCCCCGGCTGGCAGACGGCATCAGGAGTAAGTACTGGGAAGCAACAGGACCAGGCAGGGCCCTAGGAGCCCACAGACAGGACAGACACAAATCAAGGGCAAGGCACTGCGTTATTGTCTAAGCTGGAAGACAAGCACGTAGTTCTTGCCTCAGGTGTCCTGGGGGAGGCTTGGGAGGGACATTCCTCCCGATGTGGATGTCCAGCGTGCAGTTGCTCAGATCTAAGACCCAAAGGCTGGCTGGGCTGTCCGTAAGGGAAACTCGTGGCTGAGGGCCAGAACGTGGCACTGGGTCTGCTTAAGTTCCACCTTCACTGGCCAGGCTCCTGCTGGGGCCCAGGAAGGACCTGAGACTCTGGGTGGGAGTTCAGGATCCCAGCTACGGGGAGGAGACATGGTGCTGCCAATTAGACAGGACTCATACATTTTTGTTGTTGTTGTTAGAGAATTAGGATAATTTTATTCACAAAGCTGTTGTAATTTCATGAATATTGATTTTTTAAATTTTATTTTAAATTTTTAAAATTTTTTTTTATAGATTTAGGAAATATAGCCAGTTTCTTTCCATGGATATATTGTACAGTAGTGAAGTCTGGGCATCACATCTATGACATTCAAGAAGTGTTCTGTACCCATGAGGCAATTTCTCATCCCTCAACTCCCTCCCAGCCTCCCACCCTTCCAAGTCTCCACGGTCTATTATAAATTTCAAAAGTCTAGTTTGGCCCTATTTGAAGCATTAGTCGAAGCTCAGCTAAATAGTAAAACTAATCTGGAAACTGGTATTCTCTGTACTATGTTGCAAATTTTCTGTAAACTAAAATAAATCCAAAATAAAATTTTTATTTAAAAAAATATTTACTAAAAATGATCGATACCCTACTTGTGACCTAAATCCTAACTGGATTGAGAATATTGAATTTACAACGAACATTTGGGAGCCTCTCGTTGAAAAGAAATCCAATAGGTAATAGTTTATTCCTTATTGGTGTCAGATGATACCAGGCTGGCTAGGTTTGGTGTAGAAGGCAGAGAGACATTTACTGAGTAGATGACTTCTGTAGCCACAAAGCTGCTCTGGAGTCCTTTCCATGGAGCACGTGCAGGAAGGGGCAGTGCTTCTTACTATGTTGCTTGCAGTCTGACCCTAGTACCAGGGTGGGATGAGAGGCAGAGCTGAGCTCTGGAAAGGAGGAAAGTGGAGGGAAAAGGAGGCTGTGGCATTGCACTGCCACGGAAATCAAGTCTATACTTTCTTTGCTGCTTATTCCACTCGCAAACTCGTCAGCCCCTGCTTGTCCTTAGATGACCTTGTTTCTTGGAGCTGCCAGTTGACAAGTAAGGTTGCCAACGGAAGCCAGTTGCTCTCTTCTGACGCTGGAACTTACAACCTGTCATCTTTTGTTGTCTGCAGAGCAGAGAACACAGCCAAGCCAGCAGGGAGAGTCTGTTGTATGAGTCCGGATCTCATTGAAATGATGCAATTTATTTACACACATCAAGGAAGAGCAATAAATTCTTACCACTGCTACCCTTTCTCGGTCTCCAAGTGGTCAGGAAAAATTATGATGGGGCTGGAGAGGAGATGGAAGGGACCTAAGATGGTGATAATTTTTCCCCAACTCTAAACCTGGTACAAAGAAATGGACACAATGGTCATAATGTAGGCATATTTACTAGCCTGCATGTCTAACAGCATGCTCAACACGGCACCCTGAGCTGCACGAGAGCCAAAGCTCCCAAATACATTTGCAAGGAGAAGTAGGGAGTTAATTGAGAAGATTTTTAAGCAACCAGAGAGAGAAAGAAAGAAAGAGAGAAAGTACACAAAATTCAATAACTAGAGAGGGAAAGCATGACAAAGACCCAGCAAAGTCAAGTTCAAATTAAAAATACGTCCTGAGAGTTATTTTATCAGTGCCAGAGTGAATGGTGGACAAATAATCCGTGAGCTCAGCAAGAAAATCTGAATTATTTCTAACCAGGGCCGGCCCACATTTGGAAGGGGCAAGCAAGCAGCCACCAGGAATCTTAGTGCACATTTGTTTAGGCAGCTCCCAGATTACTCCTTCTTATCTCCCTCCTTCTGTAGGCTTCCCTTTGATTGGGCAATGACCAGAAATTCTAGGCTGGGAGGCAGCTCAGGTAGCATCAGCTGAAGGGAGGGTTTGGAGACCGGCCAGGGCCAAAGGATACATCATCATTCAGGCAGCCCTGGGGAGTTTGTCGACTCCAGAGGAAGGTCTTATTTACAGGCAACAGGCATTCAATGGGCCTAGGTTACCAAGTCATTGAAGAGGGACCAATAGAAAAAAGAAGATTCTCTGAAAAGAGAGGACAGTGCATTAGGACAGAACTGAGGTCTCAACAAAAACACCCAATTCCCAGAGAAAATGTGGAATAGTAAGAAGTGCCCCAGCGCAAGAGAAATGATTGAGACTAAGTCCAAACATTCCTGTGTGCCCCTAGTGTGATCTCAGGTGAAAACCCTAAGCTGGTTTCCTCATACATAAAAGGTAACCTGCCCTGACGATCTTACAGGTGTGTTAGGAGAATCAATAGCAATGACAGACATGGAAAAATTGCTGTCGTAATTACAGACCAGGTAAGACTCCTCTGACCTTGACCAGGACCAATTTTATCTGCTTTCCCCTCACTCGCCCCCATGCTCGCCTCATCAGTTGTGAGACTCGGTGTATGTTTTATCTTGTTTTTATTACTTATATGCAAAGATCTTATTTTCACCTTTTAATTTGTCCACGTTACAGACAGGCAGTATTTTTGACACTTGGTGAGACTGTTACCATATTGTATTTACAGTGAAATCCCTATTGATATTTTGCCATCGATTTCCTTCCCCACATCCATCACAGTTGCGTTAAAGCACCTACAGATTGACCCAAACTCCCTGCTTGACAGCTCTCCCTACCCATAAGTCATTTTTTGCAGTATCTTGAAACAGTCAATGAGGGATTATCTATATATCTACATACCTGTATGTGTTCACATGTAGGCATATAGCACCTGCCTCTGTGGAGTACCAAGCCTCCAGGAGATACCGCACAATTCATTCTCTTGGCTGCACTTTAAACAAGGGGAAAAAATGGATATTTCCCCCACTTTATGGATGAAAAAACCAAGGTCCAGTCACCCCTGTAATGAATATTACAACTGATTAGAATCTATTTCTCTTGAAACCCATGCCTCTTATATCCTACAGCATAGTCTTTCTCACTCACCCCCTATGGCTCCCTCTGCTCTTCATTTGACTGTCTATGGAAAAACACAACCTCTGTTTGGCCTTAAAAACAGCTCACGTTGGAGCCTGGGGATCGAGGGAGACAAGTGCCTTAATCCACTGCAGGTCTACCCAGAGCGCCTCTGGCCAGCACTTTCCCTGTTGGCCTGTTTGCCTGGTAAATCGATGCCGTGCTGGCCGGTCTCAGATCCTCCTTCATTTGAGCCTGCAGTGGCTGTGACTCCACTAGTTGCTGCAGAAGGCATCGGGTATTTGGCTATTCTATCACATGCCTTCAAGCCACAGCACACGAAACTTAAGGTGCTAGGCCAGAAGAAAAGACTGTAGGAGCTCAGGGGAGAGAATTGTGCCTGCAACCTGCTTTCAGCCCAAGAGTCAGAGGTAGATGATTAGATGTCATTAGAAGAGAATTCCTAAGCCTGGGGACATAATTAACAGAACTGTGGCCACCTGCTGTCAGGTGCCAGCATTGGGGGTAATTAGCAAACCGGGTACCTAAGGATCACAAGGTCTAATATGGAAAAGAAACAGAAAAAGAGCATTCAAAGAAGCAGACTAAAATCCCAGAAAAGACCTTGGGAGTTTAGAATAGCAGTCTGGGGGAAAAAAAAATCAATTGGCTCATTTATGAGTGGCTGATGCAATAGCAGCCCTGGCCTGGTGAAATATCACTGGACCTGTGTGCCCAGGGTCAGAGCCTGACCTCACAGGCATCCAAAGCCAGCGTCATTGTGCTGCAGGGTCCATCCTCAGCATCCTGCAAATAAAGAAAAGGGTAGCAATTGATACGGGACATGACGAAAGCCCAGGAGAGCCAAAAGGAGTTGGCAGGTCATGGGAGGAGAGAGGCAAGAGAAACAAAAAAAAGCCCTGGAGATGTCAGCCTCAGATTTCTCAAGCAACACAAAGGATGTTGGATTTCAATGCACACTGCTTGGCTCTGTTCATGGCATAAAAGGGAACAAGGTGGTCAGTGTTAGAGGAAAGAGGAAAAAATGGCTGACGACAGTCTTGGAGCTGAATTAACAAACATCAAATTAAAGGCGTGTGTATTGAGCTGAGGAGTAGAGTGGGAGTGCTCGCCCCAAAACTCAGCAATTCCCGGTGCTGGTACCTAGGCTCCTGGGCAGCCTATCAACCACGGAGAGGAGCCAGGGAGCCCAGGAATGCCCCGAGTCACCCCTTCCCACAGCAGCTCCCCCAGCGGGAGGTTAAGTCCTTTAGCTTACTGCTTTGATTTCCACTAACATGCAAACTTTTCTGAAGACACATGACCTTAGTGTGAGTTTTATTACTTTTCCGCAGAGCTTGTTTGGTAGTGGAAGTCACTGACAGCGATTTATATCCCATCTTTCACCTTTAACCTTTTACAGACACTGGCCAGCTTCCTAATGGCTGTGACCCGCTCTTCACAGCAGACAATTTGAGTGGTGTTCCCTGGAGTTGTGCAAAATGGTGGCCCTGCACCTGTAGATCTCAAGCTAGTTTCTCTTTGAGATTCCTATCTACCTGTCTTAAGCACTCACAGGTTTGCTGTCATGACTGCCTGCTTAATTTCTGATCTTCCTAGCCTAGGACTATAGACAGACTCTGTGGATCTCTTGTTTCTAGATCCATAGGTTTCTCTTGACGCCCAACTCCTAGGACCCTCTGGGTCTTCCCTACTCCTACCCTGCACTTACTTGATATCTCTTGCCTTGTCTTATCTGAGTCAGTCTTGGCTTACAATTTTTTTTTTTTCATTCATTGCTCATGGTCTTGGTTTGACCTGGATACCTGAGAAAGGTGGTAAGGCAATGAGGAAAGAAGAAAAGGGACATAAAACAAATATTCCATGGTGAGCAGGTATATGCAAACCTATCCCCAGAAGCTAATGGGGCTGAGAGGCTGAAGAAAGAGACTGATGAATCCACTTTCTCAGAGATAACTATTTATTAGGGATTCACGAACAGCTACAACTCCTTGGGTAGCCTCAAGATGGTAGATCTCTGCACCTGCCCTTCAGAAACCATCCTTTACGTATCAAGCTTTTAGGGTAAAGATATGTATAGTTGATCACATCTCAGACTTTCTTGCCAAAACTTACGACCACTGGGGAGGTTAGATAGTCATCTTTATGAGGAGTTATCTATGCTACAGGCATTGCTTAAAGAACTTGCTACAAAACACCTCGGTATGCAGGAGTCAAACATCGGTCATCATGGCGGTTCCACCTCAAGATTGCGTCACTCTTGCCATGTCAAACATTGGTCATCATGGCGGTTCCACCTCAAGATTGCGTCACTCTTGCCATGCAACAGGCTGCTTTCCTACACCAAAGCACAAACTACTCTCCAACAGGACCTTACCCATCGGAAAGTGTTCTTTCAGCAGCTACCAACAAGATAGTTTGTTGGGTAATTTTTAGTGCACTATATACCCAGATTCTTGTTTCCAATGAGTTCAAAACCAAAGCCAAACAATTGCAGCTATTCTGAAAAAGAGCTCCCAAAGAAGAAGAAAATATATGTACAGAGAGGAGATAGAGATTTCCATTGAATATCTTAATATTTGGATCTTTCAGTAATTGATATTCTCTACCTTGATTGGACCTGGTTACTATTCCTAGTTTTGTTACTAACAAAAGTCCACAGTCTTATCCAACCCAAATCTGTTTTCTCACATCTAAGTCAAAGAAAATTATCTTTGATAATTTATCAGAGATCTAGTAAAGAAAGCTAAGAGTACCAGTGAAAGAACAAAGGCCTGACAGTTTGCTGTCTAAGTGCCATGGCTCTGCCACTCAGCAGTGGCATCTACATTAAGGTACTTCAATTTTCTGCAAAATTGAATCTAATATCTTTTCCAGCTCTCAAATTCTAAAGTCCTATGAATCTAAGTGACTAGAGATAAAAAGCTATTAGAAAAATTAAAATATTGAAGGAGTTTTGCTTTAGCAAATTGCTAAGATTTCATTTTAATCCTTTACAATAATATAAGCCTTTATATTTGAGACAATATATTTTGGAAATGGACATTTCGTAGTTAGATGTTTGGACTTTAGACTTCCCACATTTTGCCTTGAGAACATAATTCCTCATTATTTTATATGAAGAATCTACTTTATACGTTTGTTTAGAAAGTTTAACATATTCTGTTTTAAATGTTATTTTTAAAAATTAAAATTGAAATCTTCCATAATAACATGGCTATTTAACCCAGCATTTTTCTCTTTCCTTCCTAGAATTCATACAAAGCAACAAAGAAAAAACCTGAAAACTCCATTTTAAATGAAACTAAAATGAAGATATAATATGCAGATTGAAAAAATATGTAAGGGCCTCCAATAGCTGCTGAGATTGCAGTGAAGCCATGAAGAGAAGTGTAGAAACACTGCCAAGAATGGCAGATCTCATAAAATAGGAACAAAAATATACTTCTTGAAGGGGAATGACCCACTCCATTCCTTGCCATAATAGGGTCAGAAATTGGGAAGGCAATATTGGTGGTTGAAGCCAATATAGTTGAAAACAAACAAAAACCAAGAAAGTCTTGGCTATACAAAGAATGAAACAAGCAACCATGTATGTAGGAACCAATCTGTCTCTCTGTACCAGTTAGAAGACAACCCTATCACCTCTCCCTCATAGGAACCTCCTGCAAAGAGCATGTCCAGGAGACTCCAACTCATTCAGTAAAGAATAAAAATAGAATATTTGAAAGAGCATGGATAGATAGAATGCTGCTATAATAAAAAACTGGGAGGAAAACATCAAAACTTACCAACAAAAACATAAACTTATTTATAAAAAACACAAACCTATCTATATAAATGAAGATATATACCATATTTGTGGATTGGAAGATTCAGATTTGTTGATCTCACCATATTGATCTGTATATTGAACACAATTCCAATAAAAATTCCAGCAATAGGCTGGGGGAGGTGGCTCACACTTGTAATCCTATCACTCTGGGAGGCTGAGGAAGGAGGATTGCTTCAGGCCAGGAGTTTGAGACCAGCCTGAGCAACAGGAGACCTCCATCTCTATAAAAAATAGAAAAATTAGCCAGGTGTGGTAGTGTGTGCTGTAGTCCCAGCTACTGGGGAGGCTAAGGCAGGAGGATTATTTGAGCCCCGGAGTTTGAGGTTGTAATGAGATATGATGATGCCACTGCACTCTAGCCTGGACAACATAGTGAGACCCTGTCTCAAAAAACAACAAACAAAAACTTAGCAGTACGTTTTGTAGAAATCATCAAGCTAATTCTAAAATTGATATAAAAATGCAAACAACCAAGAATGGCCACACCAGTATCAAAAATGAAGAAAAACGTTGGAGGATGATATTCTTTGATTTAAGACTTACTATAGAGCTAGAGTAATCGGATGGTGTGGTATTGCCATAATAATAGATATAGAAGCCAGTAGGTAGAATAGAGTACAGAAACAGACGCAAATATATAGTCACTTATTTTTGACAATGATGCTAAGAAAAAATAAATGGGGAGAGAAAATATTTTTAACAGATAATACTGTTTCAAGGGATAAACATAAGCTAAAGGGAATAAAAGGAAACTCAAACCCTATCTCACACTATACAAAAAAATAAATTTGAGTTGGAGCATATATCTAAACAATAACAGCAAAAAAATTTACCAATAGACAAAGAATACCAGAAAATGTTACAAAGGAAGACTATGACTATGAATTAAAAGAGATAAAATAATTTAAAAGAACTATTATCTCTAAAAGGGAAACTCCAAAAAAGAAATACAAGAACCAGGAGAAGAGATATTAGGATGACAGGATGAGATCAAACAGGAGATTGGAGAACTCAAGAAAGGAGAAATTTTCATCACAGAGATGAAATCAAAATTTTAAGAAGCCCATTGATGAATAGACACTACAGGAAACACAGGGTAAACTATGAAACATAAAAATGAAAAACGAATTAAAGCAAACTAATTAAACACCACAAAATAAAGATAAGAAGAAGAATGGAGTTTAAAAAGATAAAAGAAGATATTAATGAGTTAGAAAACATAAAAACAAAAACAAATTGATGCACACAAAAGTTAGCAATCTGAAAGAAATCAATATAGCATCTTAACTACAATTTAACCTAATCAGGGAAAAAGGGAGAAAGTGGAATACAAAAAATAAGAGTTAATTACATAAGCAGAAAAAATTAAGATATTCTTTAAAAAGGCTTTGTTCAATTTTATGCAAGTTTGAAAGTTTGGACTAAAGGGAAAATATTTTAGGAAACTATGATATATCAACACTTACTGTAGAATAAATAAAAAATCCAAATAAATCAATTTCCTTTGAAAAGACCCCCCCCCCACACACACACACGAAGTCCTAGGTCCAGGATGTTTTAAAGGAGAATTATTTTATCAATACTTTAAAGTGCATGTAATTCCAATGCTATTTAAACTGTTTCAAAGAATGGTAAAAGAAGGGAGTTCTTGCAAAGTAGCTTATGAAGTTAAATATTAACTTCCAAATTATTTTTCAAACAAAATCTAAACAAATACTCCATTGAGAAATTATGAACCAATCTCACTTATGAATATTGTTTCAAAAACCCTAAATAAAATATTTGTAAGCAGAAGCTGGCAGAAAAAAACTTAAAATAATGCATAATGACCAAGTGGAGTTTATTAAAGGAATGTAAAATTTGTTAAATATTAGGAAATTCTTTGACATATTTTATCATATTAGTAGATTTAAGAAGAATAAAATCATATACTCATGTTCATGGATGCTAAAAAAAGACTTTGACAAAATACAACAGAACAAGAAGAACCGAAGACTTACTTCACCCCCCATGAACAAGCACTAAGTAACATAGGACAGTAGTTTACCACTAGAAATAAGGTAAAGGCATGGAAAGAGATCCCCTTCCCCACCATTGGCACAGACACAGGGATGACTAAAACCTAAGGGTAGAATTGGACTGAGAAACACTCTCACAGGCCCCACAAGGTAATAGAAGCCCACGGCTGGAGGAATTTGAAGCCTGTCATACACTGAGGATTATAAAAGTAACAATAAAACCCAAACCCAGTGAAATTACTGACAAGATTGAAATGAAACACCTCCATACACACATACAAATGACCTGGCAGAAGGAGAGGTATGACCATTTCTGGACATAAATGCAATTTATCCCTATATTTACTGTTCTTCTAAACATTTATGGTCAATTGATTTTTGACAATGGTACAAAGTCAATTCAGTGGAGAAATGACAGCCTTTTCAACAAATGTTTCTGGAAGAATCAGATATCTCTATGCAAACAAGCAAGGAAGCAAATAAACATTTAATCCACACCTTGCATATATAAAGATTAACTCAAATGGATCATAGACCTAAATGAAAACCTAAAGTTATAAAAATTTCTAGAAGAAAAAGTTTTGGAACACTGTCTTAAGCAAGGTCTTTTTATATATGATACCAAAAGCATCATCCATACAAAAAAATGGTAAAGTGGACTTTACTTTATCAAAATCAATAACTTTTGCTCTTCAAAGAACATGTTAAGAGAATCAAAAGACAAGCCACAAATTAGGAAATATATTTGAAAATTATATTTCTGATTAAGGACCTGGAAAACTTAATAGTAAGAAAACAAACAAGAAATAAAAAGAGGACAAGATATTTTAAAAAACACTTCACCAAAGAAGATATGCAGATGGCAAATAAATACATGAAAAGGTGTTCAACATTATCAATCATTAGGAAAACACAGATTAAAATTTCGGTGAGATACCACCACACACATATTAAAATATCTAACACACAAAAAAAAGGACTGACCACACAAAGTATTGGTGAGGATGTGTAAGAACTGTTATTCTCATACACTGGTCCAGGAAATATAAAATGGTACAACCACTTTTAAGAACAATTTTGTGAGTTAATCAATAAAAATGGTGGAGTACGTAGCTCAAAAAATTTTCTCTTCCATAAAAGCAATTTAAAAAAATGGCAAAAATTGCCAGACTCAACTTGTACAGAACTCTAGATATTACCCAATGGATTGCAGCAACCCAGAAAACATTTATTCAAGAAACATGGCTGGATCTTTGTAATAACTTTGTTACATTTAATTTGCCTTGTTCCCCTCACCTATTCTCTAACTCTGCAACAACCTTGAAAAATAACAGCCTGCATTCTCAGCATAGCCTTGTAGACACTGGAAGGAGCAGTATGGAGCCAAATCTTTTTCAAAACATTAAGCACAAGGAATTGTCATTATTTGAGCTGTCTAGTGGTTTCCTAGAAGACATCACTTACATGGCTGCCCATATTTGAGTTAACTTGGAACTCACCCAATATGGAAAGCCTTTTTCTCAGGGAACACTTGTCAAAAACAGTTACTGGCTAGTGTTTTAACTTTGTGGCTGCCTGAGGTGAGGGATATTGATTGGGGTGAACAATAGAGTAATAAAAGAGCTTAAAAGGCTAAGGATTTGCTCAAGCAGAATGTAACAGCTAAGAAAGAGTTGTTAATTTTCTGGCTGAGTATTGAATGTGTGCACCAACACATTTACACACACAGCTTCTCAGCAAAGACTAGATTTTTTGATTGTAGGCTGTGGTAGGCTGAATAATGGCCACCAAATATGCTTACATTCTAATCTTTGGAATCTGTGAATATTGTCTTATATGGCAAAAGAGACTTACTAATGTCCTTAAGCTAAAGATGTTGAGATTTGACACAAAAGAAGAAGGTAACATGAGGACTGAACACAATATGCTGCACTACTGGCTTTGAAGATGGCAGAAGAGCCCATGAACCAGGGAATGCAAGGAATGAAACTCTAGAAGCTGAAAATGGCAGGGAAGCAGATTCTCCCCTTGATCCTCTGGAAAAAGTACAACTCTTCCAACTCCTTGATATCAGCTCAATGAAACTGATTCTAGATTTCTGACAACCTGAACTAGAAGAAAATAAATGTGTGTTGTTTTAAGCCACAAACTTTGTGGTAAATTTTTAGAGCCATAGGAAACTAATACACAAGCATTTAAGGAAAAATAAAATCTTTACCGAGTCATTTATTAACCACAAAGCTCACTGGCTAGAGAATTCAGTGGCCACACATAACAATACATATTTTATAGAATTAATTTATAAAGTCAGTAAACAAAAAAAATCAACAACTACAAAAAGCAGAAACAACAAATCTTGGGGATGGGAGTTTTCTATATTCTATTATTTTAAATGTTCATTTTTCAATAAAAAAATTTTAAGCTATAGAAAGAAAGAAGCAAGTAAGTGTGGCCCATACTCAGGGAAAATACATTCAATAGAAATTGTCCTTAGGAAGTCCAGACCTTGGCCTTAGTAGACATAGATTTTAAGTCAGTTATTTTAAAAATGTTCAAGAACAAAAAAATACTAAAGAACTAAAGGAAAATATAAAAATTATATTTCATCAAATAGAGATTGTTAACAAAGCAATGGAAATGATTAAAAAAAATAAAAATTCTAGAGTTGAAAAATATAACAGCTGAAATAAAAAATTTACTAAAGATAGTCAAGTGAAGATTTGAGCAAGACTAATGATATACCTGAAGATAAGTCAATTGAGATTATCTAGGTTAAAGAAGTGAAAGAAAAAAAGAATAAAGAAAGATGTACAGAGCCTTAGAGACCTGTGAGATAGCATTAAGTGCACCAACATACACATAATGAGAGTCTCAGAAGGAGAGGAGAAAGAGAAAAGGGCAGAAAAGATTATAAAAGAAGAATATTCAGAAAAAAGATATAATGCCTGAAAAATGTCCAAATTTGACCAAAAAAAGTCGATCTACACATCCAAGAGGTTCAATAAACTCTAAGTAGGATAAACTAAAAACTTCCCATTATCATATTGTTGAAAACCAAAAGCAAAGAGGGAATCATGAAAGCAGCAAGAGAAGTGACTTACTGCTTACAAGAGATCCTGAATTAGCTGGCTTCTCATCAGAAACAATGGAGGTTAGAAGGTAATGGAATAACATAGTCAAAGGGCTGAAAGGTAAAACAAAAAACAACAACAAAAAAAATAAAATGAACAAACAAGAAACCTGTTAATTACTAATTCTATATCCAGAAGAAAAAAAAATTGAAAAATAAAGAAATTATGAGATTTCCAGAATTACAAGGGAAAAAGAAATCACAAAGGAAATTAGAAAATACTTTGAGATGAATAAAAGTGAAAATACAACATACCAAAACTTATGGGATGCAGCTAAAGCAGTTCATAGAGGGAAATTTGTAACTGCAAAAACCTACATTATAAAAGAAGAAAGATCTTAAATCAATAAGCTAAACTCACACTTTAAAAAACTAGAAAAAGAACAGACCCAAAATCTGAAGAAGGCAGAAGGAAGGAAATAATAAAATCAGAACAAACATTAATAAAATAAAGAATAGAAACACCATAGAAAAAAATAGATGAAACTCAAAGTATGTTTTTTGAAATAATCAACAAAATTTTATAGACTAACTAAATTAAAAAAAGAAAAACTACTTAAATTACTAAAATCAGAGGAGACTTCATTGCTGATGTTATAGAAATAAAAAAGAATGTAAGAGAATAATATGAACAATTGTGTATTAACCTTTGATACCTAGATAACTTAGATGAAATGAAAAAAAAATTCCTATAAAGATACAAACTACCAAAACTGACTCAAGGAAAAATATAAAATCCAAATACACCTATTACAGGCAAAGAAATTGAATTACTAATAAAAAAATCTTCCCCCAAAGAAAAGCCCAAGATTAGATGCCTTCACTGGTGAATGCTACCAAACAATCAAAGGAGAACTAACATCAATCTTTCTTAAATTCTTCCAAAAAATAGAGAAAACAGGATCACTTTCTAACTCATTTTATCAGGCAAATAGTATCTTGATACCAAAACCAGACAAAGATATAGCAAGGAAAAAATTATAGATAAATATCTCTTATAAATATAGACACACAAATTTCTTAAGAACATACTAGCAAACTGAGTCCAGCAGCCTATAAAAAGCATTATATACCATGGCTGAGTGGAATTTATCCTAGGTATGCAGTTAGTTTGACTGACAAAAGTCAATCAATGTAATAGGCCATATTATTAAAATAAGATGGAAGTACATGATCATATCAATAGATGCAGAACAGATATTTGAAAAAATCAAATACCCTGTTATGATAAAAACATTAAAAAAACTAAGAATAGAAGCAAAATTACTCAAGCTGATAAAGGACATCATAAAAAACCCTACAGCTGACATCACACTGAATAGTGAAAGACTAACAGCTTTCACCCTAAGATCAGAAATAAGGCAAGAATCTGCTCTTGCCACCTCTATTCAACATTTCTTGGAGTTTATATCCAAGAAAATTAGACAAAAAAATGAAATAAAAGGCATCCAGATTGTTAAAGAAGTAAAAATATTATTTACAGATGACATGATCTTGTATACAGAAAATCCTAAGGAATCCTAATAAAAGATCTATTAGACTGAATAAACAAATTCAGTAGGGGTATAGGATCAACATACAAAAATTAGTTGTATTTCTGTACATTTTTAATGAGCAGTCTGAAAATGATATAAAAAGATATAAATGATATAAAAAGAATAAAATAAGAATAAGTTTAATAAAATAAGTTCAAGAATTCTACACTGAAATCTATGAATATATTGTTGAAAGACATTAAAGAGCAGCTAAAGAAATAGAATGCCACCCCATATGCATGGATTGGAAGAATTAATATCATCAACATGGCAATATTTTCCAAATTAATATACAGACTCAAGGCAATCTTAACCAAAATTTCAACTGCCTTTTTCTTCTTTGCAAGAATTGACATGCTGATCCAAACATTCGCATGCACATGCAAGGGAACCAGAATATCTAAAACAATTTGGGAAAAAAAAATAACCATTGTCGAGGACACAGACTTAGTGGATTTTAAAAGTTACTACACAGCTACACTAATCAAGGCAGTGTGGTACTGGCATAAAAATAAACATGAAGATCAACGGAATACAATTGAGAAATAAACGTATACATCTATTATCAATTGCTTTTTGACCAGGGTGCAAAACAATTGAATGGGGGAAAGAATAGAATGTTCAACAAAAGATGCTGTGACAGTTGGATATTCACATGCAAAATATTGAAACTGAACTCCTTCCTTACACTATATACAAAAATAGATCCAAATACATCAGAGCTAAATTTAATAGTTAAAATTATAAAAATCTTAGGAAAAAGATATGCATAAATATTTATGACTGTGGATAAGGCAATGGTTTTTAAAATATGTCATCTAAAGCACAAACAACCAAAGAATGAAAGGAATAAATCAGACTTCATAAGAATCAAAACCTTTGTGCATCAAAGGACGTTACTCATAAAGTAAAAAGATAATATGGATAATGAATAAAAATATTTGCAAATAATACATCTAACAAAGATTTAGTATCTAGAATATATTAAGAACTCTTACAATTCAACAATAAAAAAACAAATATCCCAATTTAAAAAATTGACAAAGGCTTTGAATAGAAAATAGACAAATGGTTAGTAAAAATGTAAAAAGATGATTGATATCATTAGTTACTATGTAAATGCAAATCAAAACCACAATGAGACAGTACTACATGCCCACTAAGATTGATATAATTTTTGTTTAAAAAGAAAAATAACAAGTGTTGATGAAGATGTGGAGAAACAG
The DNA here is from genome assembly GCF_020740605.2 of Lemur catta. Classification (NCBI taxonomy): domain Eukaryota; kingdom Metazoa; phylum Chordata; class Mammalia; order Primates; family Lemuridae; genus Lemur; species Lemur catta. Next base: position 18,726,359 of record NC_059134.1, on the reverse strand, counting down.
GAACACTCATATATCGCTGATGGGACTGTAAAATGTTACATCTACTGTGGAAAACAGTTTGACAGTTTCTTAAAAAGTGAGACATAGAATTAACATATGATCCAGTAGTTCTGCTCCTAAGTTTAAATCTATAACAACTGAAAACATACGTTCACACAAAAACTTATGTATTAACTTCAATAAGTGGAAGCACCCCAATGTCCATCAACTGATGAATAAATAAACAAAATATACTATAGTTACAAAATAGAATATGATTCAGCCATCAAAAGGAATGGACATGCTGTAATATGAATGACCCTTGAAAATATTATGTTAAGTTAAAGAAGGCAGACAAAAAAACAATATATTATATGATTACATTTATATGAAAAATCCAGAATAAGCAAACCTTTAAGGACAGGAAATGTTAATAGATTAGTGGTTGACAGGGGCTGGGGGAAGGGAGGAGTTGGGGAGACTACTAAGGGGTACAGGGTTTCTTTTGGAATGATAAAAATGTTCTAATACTAGATAGTGGTGATAGACATACAACCTTTTGAATATACTAAATATCACTAAAGTGTACACTTTCAAATGATAAATTTTATATTTAATACATACTTATGACATGACATGGTATTCTACTCCCAGCTATTTTCCCAAGAGAAATGAAAACACATGTCCACACAAAGACCTGTACACCAATGTCCATGGAAGCTTTATTGGTTATAGCCAAAAACTGGGAACAAGCCAACTTGTCGATCAGCAGATGAATGAATAAGCAAACAAAAGTGTATCCTTACATGGAATACTACTCAATAACTTAAAGAAATGAACTATTGATGCACATAGCAACGTAGCCTATTGGCTGTATCACCCTAAACGTGCCCAATCTCATTTGATAAATGAAATAACACAGACTTATTTCAAAATAATTACATCAGTGAAAGAAGCCACATTTTTAAAAAGTGCCTGCTATATGACTTCATTTGTTTAGCGTTCTAGAAAATGAAACCTAATCTCTAGTTACAGATCAGGTCACTATTTGAATAGATATTTTACTAAAGAAAGAAACAGATGGCAAATAAGTACATACAAGGATGCTTGACATTAGTCATAAGGAAAATAGAAATTAAAATCACAGTGAGATACTACTAGAAAATTATAAAATTACACACCAAAAAAGACAAAGCAAAGTGCTGGCAAGAATATAGAGCAACTATAATTTTCCATACATTGGTGGTGTGAATGCAAAATGATAGAACCACTTGAGGAAACAGTTTTGCAATGTCTTACGAAGTTATACATACTCCTACTATTCAACCTAAGCTTGCCACTCCTAAATGTATACCCCAAAGAACTGGAAACGTAAGTCCACACAAAGATCTGTAGGTTGTTTATAGCAAACTGAAACCTAGAAACATTCCAAATATCTTGTCACCTGGATGATGGCTAAATAAACTGGTATATTCATCCATACAATTGACTCTTCAACAATAAAAAGGAACAACTACTGATAAATACAACCACCTGGATGCATCTCAAAAGCATTATGCTAAAGGAAAGAAGCAAGATGCAAAAAGGCTACATACTATACGATTCCATTTATTTTGGAAAAAACCAAAGTCATAGGTAAAAGTCAGCAAACAGTGGTCGCCATGGATGGGGATCTTGGGAGAACTGACTATAAAGGGGCACAAGGGAAATTTTGGGGGTGATAAAAAAATTTCTATATCTTGAATACTTTGAAGGACTTGAATACATTTGTCAAAATTCTCTGAGCTCTGTACCAAAAATCTGAATTTTACCTTATGAAAATTATACTACAATAAACCTGATTTTTTAAAAAATTCAGGTCATTCTTTATTTTAAAAATACTTAATAAAAATAGGGCTAGAGAATGTCTTAATATGATAAGATAAATCTATTCTAGTCCTAAATAAAGTGTCATTCTTACTTGCAGAACCATAGAAGAATTCCCACTAAAAACATAAAGAAGTTGCCCACCGCCATCACTATTATTTAGCATTGTACTGGAAGTACTAGCCAACACAATTGGGGCAGGAAAAAAAGTTAGAGCTACAAAGTTAGAAGGAAGGGGGAAAATGCAATCAGTATTTGAAGGTGTTTGGTAGTAACCTGGAAAACCCAAAAGAATTAACTGAATGAAAGTATAAACTCAAAGAAACTGAGTCAGTGGGGATATATTATTAATATGGATAAATCAAATGTTCTTATGAATGCAAGTAATAAATAGTTGGAGTATAAGATAGAAGAAGAAATCCCACTTAAAATAGCAACACAAAAAGCCAAAATACCTAGGAAAAAATTAACATGAAAAATCCAAGACATATTAAGAAAACTGTAAAATTAACTAAAGGTATTAAAATTTAACAAATGGAAAGGCATACATATTTTAGATTGGGGGACTTAACATCACAACGATGTCAATTTCTCTAACTTATAAAATGAACATAATCCCAGTAAAATTATCAACATTTTTTAAAAGCTAGACATGATTATTCAAATTTGTATAAAAATCAACAATAATGTTTAGAGAAATTTTGAAAAAGAAAAGCAAGAAAGAATCCACTTGATTTCAAACATATTAATAATCCTTAATAATGAAAAGAACATGACACATATGCTTGAAGAGACCAACATACCCATGCAAAAAAAATAGAGAAAGTCCAGGAATAGAATCAAATATGTACAATAAAAGTGGTATCTCAAATAAGAGGGAAAAAGAGTATTCAATTAAAAGTTGTTGAAACTATTGGATACACATACTATGCCTCAAACTCAGGATAAATTCCAAATGGGTCAAAGATTTAAATATAAAACATGAAGCCATAAAAGTACTGAAAGAAAATGTGGAAGGATTCCATTCTAGGCTTGGATAGGAAAAGCCTCTTTAAATATAACTGAAAATCCAAAATTTTAAAAAAATTATACTTGACTACATAAAATTAAAAGAAAAATTCAGCATGAAGACATACCATTAAACAAAGAAAAATGTAAATGTTAAACTGAATTTAAATACTTGCAATGAATATCAAAAAAGGAGCTTATCTCTCTAATATATAAAGAGCTCTTAAATTTTGATAAAACCTAATGTAAAAATGAGTCAAAAATATAAAAGGCAATTCAACGTATTTTTAAATACATGAAACTACTTATTAGTGAACTGTAATTTAAAAGCTACATTAAGATATTTTTTTCCACCTATGAGATTGTCAAATATCCAAAAGTATGATACAATCTGCTGGTGAGGCTTTAGGAGGGGAGTCGCTTTCATATATTGCTGGTGGAAATATAAATTGTTTTAACCTCTAGGGAGGGCAATTTGGTAATATCTATTAAAATTACAAATGCATATACCCTTTGACCTAGCTATTCCACTTCTGGGAATGTATCCTAGAGTTATACTAGGACACATGCAAAATGATATACGTGAATATCTATGGCAGCATTGTTAGTAATAGCAAAAGATTGGAAGCAACCCAAATCTTCCGTCAATAGAAGGCAGATTTTTCATTTCATTAGCTTGCTTTTATAGCTTCACAGTGGAAAAGAAAAATGAGCCCTTGCTCCTAAGCCCAGACCAGAGCTAGCCTAAGCAATCTAAATCACGCCTCCTTCCCCTGGACTACCCCTTTAGTCCTTCCAGGGTAGTTGAGTCCTCCCAAGTGGGAGATGACCTCAGGCCAGTCTTAGGTTGTCAATTTATGATTGGGTTGGACAGAAGAGGGAACAACACAAAAGAACTCCATCCCCTTCTAATTACCAAATCTGCAGTAATACTGAGGGGAGAAAAGGGTAGTGTGTGAACTTTCCCTAGGTATAGGATGCACCAACGGTTGTTTTTGCTGTTTTAATCTTGCTCATATTTCAATTTGGGCAAGATATGAATAATACTGCTCAGGATTTACCCTTGCCTATTTGAGTAAAGTTGTCCCTTTTTCTAAAATTATACAACTCAGATGATATTTTTCCCCTGATACTAATACTTATGGGTACTCCAAGAGACCATGAAATGGGCAATAATACTCACCCACACACAGCCATGTGACCTCAGACAAAATATCTAGAAGATATAAATAGTGTCTCGAGTGAAGTTGTACAAATTGAGACTATAAAATTATGGAAAATGCTAAAGTTAGATATTCTGATTTCTGCATTTTACTCCATTTCTTTTTAAGAATCACATGATTTTGGTAAAATCTGTTGTTTGTTTGCTTCGATTTTGTTTTTTGGTAAATACAAATTCTTCAAAAGCCATTCAGAGTAAAGGAGTGCAACCTTGCTGGACAGTAGACAGCAAGAATTCTATGGGATGGTCCTGGTTTAAATAAAAACCACTTTGTGTAAAAAGGCTCATTTAAGTGGGTCAATCTGTATTAGTTGCACCAATTGAAACACTGAAGATACACTTTAGTGTATCTTGTGTTTGGGGACCTTTTGGGAGCACACTATATTTATACTCTATTAAACTAGGTCAGCTTCTTTGTTGGGACAATCCCAGAGGGAGCTATACATTTCACCTAAAGATAGCAAGAAGAGTGCTGGCATTTCACTGGTTTGTCTATCCCAGCTCATTTTGCTGAAGTCAAATCTAGTAATGTCCTATGTCCCCGTGAATATACAGTGACTCGTTCATTTACAAACACTCACTTAGTGTCTAGTGTGAGTTCTGTGTTGTCCCAGTTGTTTCGGGAAATAGGAATTCCAGCTGTCAAGGAGACAGCTCTCTAAAAGGGTAGTAAGACACACACAAACATAACTGTAGAAAGAGCAGAAAGATGAGCTAGGGTTAAAGCTGTCGAGTTTGAGGCACAGGCACATTATCCAAGGGAAAGTGTCCTACAGGCAGGTAGAATCTGGGACTTACACTGGAGAGAGCTCAGGGCACTAGATACAGCATTTTGAGTTTTCGGTGGCAGCAGATGAAGCTCCCTCCTACAAAAGAGGAGTCCTGATTCATACATAGTTTTTTTCTCATTAAAACAAATACATGAACAAGATGTGATTTCTGATATTTTTCAGCACATTTGATCTTGAAAAAGTTTTAAATATTCATATAAATAAAAATATGTGTTAATTATGAGAACATCAAAACTATAGTGATTAACCAACATTTGCATGTAATAAGTTGCAGATGAGAAAAGTTACAGCCCACTGTTTCATGTGGCATCTAGTCTCATACATTTAGGGAATAATATTGAATTCTGGTTTTGTATTCTAATTAGGGCACTAAAAACCTAATATCCATTAAAAGAAGACAAAGTGTCTGAAAATCAGGTTATGGAAAGTACAGCTAAACAGGAGGAATAAGTTCTAGTGTTCTACAGCACTATAAGGTGACTATAATTAACAGCAATTTATTGTATATTTTCACATAGTAGAAGAGTAGATTTTGAATATTCTCAACACAAAGAAATGATAAATGTTTGAGGTAATGGATATGCTAATTACCATGATTTGATCACTACACACTGTATACACGTATTGAAATATCACACTGTACCCCATAAATATGTATAATTATTATGTATCTATTAAAAACAATGATAAAAACAAAAAAGTGCCATTCAAGGTACTAAAATTTTTAAAAATGCTCATTCAAATGGGTTATTCACCTTTAAAAAGAGGTCACTATAGTTTACAATAATCTATTGTATATTTCAAAATAGCTAGAAGAGAACAATTCAAATGTTCTTAGCATAAAGAAAAAATAAATATTTAAGGTGATAGATGTCCCAATTACACTGATTTTACCTTTACAAATTATATGAATGTATTAAATTATCTCATGTATCCTGAAAGAAAAAGAAAAGAAAGGCTTAGAATCACTGATGGCTATCTTCAAATAATTGTGGTGGCTTAGTATTATTTATTGTCTCTGTTCCAGAAACCAGAACTAGGGAAGTCATAGGTGAAGGTTCCAAGGAAGCAATTTTCAGCTTATTATGTGGAATGACTAACTGACAATTACAGCTGTCCAAGAACAGGAAAGGGTGTTTTGTGTGTTTGTGACCAACCTACACAGCAATTGAATGACATTTGTTTAGAAATGCTGCAGATGCCATGTCTTTCAAACCTTAAGGTGTGTTTGAATAACTTGGAGTCTTACAAAATGCTGTTGGTCACTAAAGACACTTTGAGTATCAAGGATATAAAGAATTTTCCTTCACTGTGTAGAAAATTTGGGATTACAGAAATATTAAATTCCTTTCCATCTTGAAAAGTCTATTACTCCATTATTTATTGAAGTCTCAATACAAGGTATTTGCTAGATGCCATGGGGATAAATGAAAGTCAGGGTCCCTGAGATAATGTGGTATGTTTCAGAAACAGGAGAATGCGTAGCACATTTGGAGAGTATTAACTTGATTGAAAGAAATGTTTCTGGTAGAAATATTGTAGAAACAGTCTTGGAAGAAACTGAGTTTCCATTGTGAATATCAAGTTAAGAACTTTGGACAGTATCCTGGGGGTAAAGTTATATCAGTTCAGATTTGCATTTGCCTCTAAGTAATATACCCCCAGGATAGTGGCTTAAACATACAAATGTTTATTTTTCTAAGTAAATAGAAAAGGTACAGAGTTAAGCGGTCTAGGGTTGGTATGACAGTTCCATAAAATCATCAGGGACTCAGTCTCATTCTATCTTTCTGTTTGGTCATCTTCAGAGCTAACTTCCACCCTCAAGATCATATTAGGATTAAAGTCGGCTGCTGGAGCTCCAGCAATCTGATCACATGCCAGTATTGGGAAGGAGGAAAAGAGGATGGAGAAATTGCTTTTATCTTTTGAGGCAAACAACGCAAAAGACTCATTGGCCAGAACTTGAGCACATGATCAAATGCCATTACAAGGGAACCCGGCAAAGGTTGTTTTCTCAGCTAAGCACATTGCTCAGGGTTACTAAGGAATAACTAGTGAATTAGTGGATCCTGGGAGTTATCTAGCAGTCTTTGCCACAAACGGTGAGTCAAATATTTCTGAGTTGAAGAAGAATCTGCAGAGCACTGTTTTTGAAAGATAATATGGAGGTGATACAAAGACTGAAGTTGAATGTTAGGAGACTGTAGTCAAGATAAGGAGTTTATAGATATAAAGGAATTCTGGGGGTGTTGGACAGGACAAGAATAGGAGCAGATTAAGTGGAAAGAGAGGGAATTACAGGATGGCCATCACAAAGGTAGGATTGACAAGACTCAGTGGATTTGCCTGGGTAGAAAGGGGGAGGAAGGAACCTAGACTGCCCATGAGGTTTACGCTGAGCGACTTGCAAAAATGATGCAATCCATCACAGAAAAAGAAATGGCAGAAAGAAAGCCAACTTGTTAAGGATGAATATGAATCTTGTTTCAGGTATATTGGGTTTACTGTGATGATGGAACGTCTCGGGGGAAAGGCGTAAATGTAAATGTCTAAACATTTCATGGTTAGGACTGTAGGACTTTAGCTCAGAAGACAATTGAGCATTGAGGGGATGGCTTTTGAGGTTATTCATATGTTCCACACATTCACTTGGTGTCTATTAATCATCTCACACCTTATGTTTCCAAAACAGGATTCTCAACCACCTTCACCCCGCCATCTAGCTGTTGAGAACTCAGAGAATACTGGTCTGTTTTAATAATGATCTCAACAAAACATCAATGCATAGGCAAATTTTCTGCTAAAAATGAGTTAGGATAATACTTTAAAGCCAAATATAAATCATTTGATATCATCTATTCTTTGAGAATATTCCTCTCTGAATTTTGAAGTATTTCCTATAATCCAGCCTTTGAATGCCTTCAAATTCAACTTAGACATCTGCTTAAATGGAATGATAACCCATAAAACCAAGGTGTCCCCTTTAGCCAGCTTCCATAGCACTCCCCTCATAAATAGACTCAATTTTCCGAATACCAATTCTATATGCATCTGTTAATTGAATTGTAGACAAAGTTTCCTACCTTTTCTCTGGGCTAAGAATCTGATTTTCCCTTGACAATGTATTTCTAATGCCAGAGGTCAAGGCTTTTATTAACCCATTCTGAACCTGCTTTCAAGTGGTTAATGAAAGATCCCTAGAGCACAGCTTTGACCTTAGCCTGAGCTACATTTTCTTTAATTGGATTGGATCTTCCTCCCTTCCTTTGTTCCTTTAGGCTCCAACCAGAGAAGGAAGCCAATTGAACTCCTGGGATATATTAATTACAACATGTTTTGGCCAACAGTGTTTTGGTTTTCCATTATGTTCATGTCATCTTTTCATTGTTTTATACCACAAAACATCACATGGACTGACTCTCTGGGAGTTTCCTATTGGCATTTATTGGGGTGAGGACAACCTACCCCAAGTGGGTGGGGGAATTCCTATAGTGTCAAGTCATGAGGCAGAGGGGTCCCTACATTCATAAAGCTACCAGGACAGGACATCCCCAAGGCAACTGGGCAAATGCTAGACCATTTCCTATGGAAGTCCTGGTTTTCTCAGAAGTGACTGAACTCTGCTACTAAATAAGAAATTCAGAAATGTTGCGAAAAATCTAAAAATGGGCTACAAATAGAAGAGAGATTTCTTAGTAACAGTGTTGTGCTAATACACAAAGCTTTGTGGTTAACAAACCACTCACACCTGACACTCCTAATCATCCTTTGAGATAGGCATGGTGAGTACTACATTCATGTTACAGAGAAAGCATGACACTGAGAAAGCTTGGTGACTCAGACAGGGCCATGTAGCTGATTCTGTAGCAGAGCTGAGACAAGTCTTACACTCTTTCCACTGCTTTCTTTTCATTTCTATCTAGTAAAGCCATCAACCAGTGTTTACTCACCTATCAGGTGGTGCCTGTACAGATTGCTCTAAGCCGTGGTTGTCAAAGATGTTGAATCTACAGAATTAAGTTGCATGTCTGGATCTATTCTACTTCTTTCCCTCACCCATACAAACAGCATTCCTTCCTTACTGCCAAAATACCTCTAGTACATATTAAGACTTCACGAAACTATTCTCTGCCCCCCAAATTGACCATGCTGTTTGTATGTATACATGGCAACGGCTTTGCTCATGTTCCTTTCACTGGATTGTTCCTTCCTCATCTCATCTATCTGCTCTGAAGCCTCTCTGGCTTATGTCTGTGTGCTTTAAAGTTTGTTGCTCCTTCCTTAAAACACTCATTAGTATAATGTTTAATCATGTGAATATGTTAATGAGCTAATGGATCTAAAGAACTAGCACAGAGACCAGAACATCATGTGTTCTATATGTGTTAGTGGCCAGGTGCAGTGGCTCATGCCTATAATCCCAGCACTTTGGGAGTCTGAGGCAGGAGAATCACTTGAGGCCAAGAGTTCAAGACCAGCCTGGACAACATAGTGAGACCCTGTCTTTACAAAAAAATTTTAAAATTTAAAAATAAATAAAAATGTAGGTGTTAGCTATGATGCTGCTGATGCAGACAATGATGTCTCTTCTATTAGTCTCTTAACTCAAAAGTAAATGACTTTTTTTGTACTTAGCACAGTACATGTCATTTGGTTAGAAATCAGTGGATATGTTTATTTAATTTGTGGGTTATGTGTACAGGTAGTATATAGATAGTAATAAAGGCAATATTTATACTAGTCTGTAATGGAGAATATTGAGGTAGATATATATAACTGTAACAATGGTAATTTTAAAGTAGTGCAGCTGGATCACAAACACATAGTATGTCTGAGTTTGAAACAGTCTTAGAAAGTATCTAGTCCTGCGATTTTCAACATGTGGGCCACCAAACAGCAGCAGCATCTGGGAACTTGTTAGAGATGTAAATCCTAGTCCCACTCAAGATTTACTGAGTTACAAACTTTGGGAACAGAGTCCAGAAATCTGTATTTCTACAAGCCCTCCAGGCTATTTTGATAAAGTTTGAGAACCACTGATCCAGTCCAAACGTCATCTAACTGAGCAGTTGAGAGAATAAAGGCACAGAGTTTAAATCACATATCTTGTCAATGGTAGAAATGAGGCTGCAACTGCAAACTAATGACTACATGACCTTTATATTTTTCCCCATTGCTTTTTAAAAAATCCTTTTAAAATGTTCCTTATTCAGTTTTTAGTAATATCGTAAAAGTTTTGCTATAGCCAGCAATACATACTGGAGTAGCAGAAAGCCTTAGCACTAGAACATCAGAATATGTGTTCTGGTTCTCCCAGTTACTATCTACACAGCAATCTGTGGCAGCCCTTCAAGAAAAAAAAACCCTGCAATGTGTGGTGAGTACAGTCAGCTGACAGCCTCAGCTGCAGTATATTTGGGATCTGCCTCAAGGTGAGAGTTAAAAACATGGGCTCCCAGGCAGTGACTGAGCACAGCAGGGGGTCCTAGGCCCTGGTCATTTCTACCCAATATGAGACTCTCCCCACTGTCCGTCTGTCCTCAGGAGCTCTTGTTGGATTGGCTGCAACTCTCAGGGATGCTCAGCTATCTGAGGCTGGTTCTTCCTTTCTTCTGCCCTTCCATGTTGTCAGACCTGCTCCATGGTCTGAAGGTCTTCTGCTCCTGCCTTTGCTCTCTCCCCCGTATCTTTCAGAAATATTACCCCCGCTTCCAAATATTAACAAATCTTTTTGATTTCTAACTGCACCATGGCGTCTGCTTCCAGGATGACCTGAAGTGACACACTACTGTCTTTGAGCCTCAGTTTCTAGATGAGTAAAATGAAGTCTCAGGAGTCCATTCCTAATACAGAACTAGAAAATGATAAAGGGTTGCTACATTGTACAAATAGCAAGATTATCAATATCTCAACGTTATTTTACTTATGGAAGACCTTGATATTAATGTGTGTGGCAGAGACATCTGTTGCTTATTAAATATCCAATACTTTCAGCCCAGGTGGGGCCATGTGACATATTCTGGCTAATGTACTAATGGGCAAAAGTGATATATTTTCCATTTAGCACAAAATGCAAAAGAATAAATATTTTCTAAGGCTGGCACAGCAAATTCCAAAGGTGTGTGTTTAGGATAATGGAGTCTTCATCAGCCTATGATTTGTGAGCTAATGTAGAACCCAGCCCCCAGCTAACTCACATGGAAAATGTTGCATGATAGTAAATAAAGCTTTCATGTGTTAAGCACTGAGATTACAGGATTAATTTGTTGCCACAGCCTAACCTATCCTATCCTGGCTAAAACAATATATTTTGTAAAACATATAGCACCATGAAAATATAAGACATTTTCATTTTAACTGATCACTTTGTGGCATTCTTCTTGATTGTACTTGGAAGAAAATGTATCACCATGGAGTCAAGATGAAGATATAATTCAAAGACTGAAGACAAATAGAACTTGATTTGGAAATGAAGTCCTGTAACTTAAGACAGGGGAAAAAAATCAGTCATTGTAAGGGGAATCTTATTTGAAAATTCTTACTTGAAAAAAAAATTCTAGAGTTTTTCTTGAAAAAAATACAAAATTGAGTAAAAGTTGGACATAGTCATAGGGCTCCATCAACTACATAATTGAATTATATAGTGGAAAGTGAGTTTTCTCACATTAGTTTACTCTTGCATGAAATAATCGGTATTATTCAAATTCCTTTATTTTTTTTTAATGCAATAAAACTAGAACAGAATGTTTCTAAAGTGGTGGCACTTTCTGTATATGTGGCTTGCATACCCTGAGCATGGCGTGGTACACAGCTGCAGAGAAGACCAGTTTGAGTTGGTCTTTTTGATTGTTGGTTTGCTGCTTGGCTGGTGATTCCACTCTTCCAGTGTTTAGGACACAATCAACCTGTAGGAGGGGCTGTCAATGGCCAGTCAGTTAGCATAGGGAAGATTGAAAAAGTCCCAACAGGGCTGAGCCAGGGCCAGATTTCACAGCCTGGATGACATTGGAAATTTCATTGCCATCAGACAAATGTCAAGGACCAGACTTGGTCCATTTGCTGCCTTTCCAAGGATAAGATTTCAACCAGAAATACCTTGGTGGGAACCAACATTTTGGATTTGAAAGTAGAGAAGGGAATGCTTCTGTGTCTCTGGATGGTGACAGAATCAAAACGTATAGAACTTGAAACTTCCACATGACAAGGCCTAGAAAAGCATTTTATGTAGATGTTATGTTTGAAATACTCTTGGGTGCTCATAACTTAACCCTGGAGCAAGTGAGACTAGGTCACTCACTTTGTGGTTTGCCATAAATTGAGGAATGAGGCCGGGTGCGGTGGCTCACGCCTGTAATCCTAGCACTCTGGGAGGCCGAGGCGGGTGGATCACTCGAGGTCAGGAGTTCGAGACCAGCCTGAGCGAGACCCCGTCTCTACTAAAAATAGAAATAAAAATTATCTGGACAACTAAAAATATATATAGAAAAAAAAAATTAGCCGGGCATGGTGGCACATGCCTGTAGTCCCAGCTACTTGGGAGGCTGAGGCAGGAGGATCGCTTAAGCCCAGGAGTTTGAGGTTGCTGTGAGCAAGGCTGAAGCCACGGCACTCACTGTAGCCCGGGCAACAAAGTGAGACTCTGTCTCAAAAAAAAAAAAAAAATTTGAGGAATGAATTGCAGCTATTCTTATGGCAAAAGTGGGAAAGGGGTGAGTTAAAGGGCTCTGAAAGCAGACTGTATTCAATAAAGAAATATTCATCTGAAACAGAGATGGAGGAATAATTTTTACACAGTGAGATGGTAGTCGAATAAGGTAACTATAAATCTCACAATATTTTAAAGTTACAAGTCTGTACCCAACCTACTTTCCTTTCAGAAGAGTTCCATATAAAATGTGTAGCATCTTGTCTGGTTACAGATTCCACATAATTTTATATAATCTTAGGAAACAATTGTTCCAACCTTCTCCCTTCCTTCTTTCTCCCCTCCTTCCTGTCTTGTCACTTCTTTCCTTCCTATAGGATTTATTAGTCTGCATAGTTGTCTATTGATGTGTTTCTGTCTTAAAGAGGCTAGATAATTTGATCAAGCTATAAAATTGAAAAAAATGAAATAACAGGGGAGTTTTTCTATTTAGAGACAAAACAAAATTAAAATAAACAAAAATAAAACCTGATATTAGTTGCCATTTTCTGTTTTTGTTTGTTTCATTTGGTGCCACTGACTCTTAGCCTTAGAAGTTAGAAAGCCTGTGCCTAACTCACAACTCTGCCACTAACTTTCTGGGCAACTGGACTTGCAGATTCAGAGTTTAACCAAAATTTATTTTGCATTTTCTATGTATGTGCAAGGCATTAATCCAGAGGCTTTCACATAGACCATTTCATTTCATCGTTATAAGGGTACAATGAGGTTAGGAAAACTATACTTTCTGGTTTGCCTGGGACAGTCCCAGTGCCCGTTCCCCACCATCCAGACCAGCAGCACCTCCTTTTGCTCTCGGAAGCATCACAGTTTGGAAAATGAATGTCATCTTACCTGGGGTAGGTATTACTATAACATTCTGTTGATAGGCCTTTCTGGGTTTCCTCCCTAATAAAAATGGGATGGTTTAGTAAATGACATTAAAAATTACTTCGTGCTCTAATATCTGTGATTTTTTGCATGTTCATAGATTTCTTTGCATCAAATCTTTCTATCTGCTTTAAAAGTCATTTAGGGCAACACTCTGCCCCAGCAACCTGTCACCACTGAAAACGGGGAAAGGAATCCATCACTTGGATATAAGAAATAAGAATTTCTTGGACAAAAAGAATAATGGAAAGAATGCCTAGTGAATTTACATACATTAATTATGAAAGACTGCCTATTCAGTCACCAACAGTTTATGAAAGATACACAGAGCAGAGAGAGTACACCATGGACAATGGGGTGATATATTCCTAAAATAATTTTCTACTAACTATTTAGTAGTAATATTGTAAATTCTAATACATTTCAATTTAGAATGATTGCAGTAATTGAGAATTGTAAACTTTCAGTTGTAGGACACTAGTCTTGTATTTTTTTTTCATATGTTTGTAAATGTTATATCAAAAGCATAGTTTTCACTTTACCCACAGGCTGCCTCCTGGGAAGCATGTTTGGTGGAAAAGCGTGGGCTTTCAAATAAAATATTTGAGTTTTCATCCTGTCTCTGCCAGTTATTAAAAGGTGTGCTGCTTACTCTTTCTTTGAAACTCAGTTTCCTTATTCATCAAATAGGAATAACAACCTGAATTTAGAGGGTAGTTCTGAAAATTCAGTGAGGTAGTGCTGGCATGTCGCAGGCCCTGAGCAAGTATTAATTCATTCCTTCTTCCCAAACTGCTCCCAAAGAGGTGCCTATAAGAAACGCAACAAATATGTATTGCAGCATAAATCTTGTCATTATAAACCTAAATCTCTCATGTTCTGATGGCTGTGCAAATAACAGTGGGAGGGATTTCACCTGATGGTGCCTTTATGATGAGCAGCAAGTGGAGGCTTGGTTTTTAGCCGCCCCCCCCCCTTTATATCAAAGTTCTGCAAAGTATATTCTCTGTCTTCTGTAAGGCTGTCTATAATAAGTCTGTTGATCCTCCAAGGCTGAACATAATGTTCTCTTTTGAGAGGATGTTTAATAAAGGCAATCTGTCATCCATTCTTCAAGTCCAAAATATCCCCCCAAATGGAATTTACATGCCTTTCAAGCTAAGGGAAAGCTAAGATCAGATCTCACCTGTGGTATTGGGTTCTGTTCTGGATTCCATACTTTAAAAGTGTCACATGTGTAGTCTTAGGATTAATGGGCCTGAAATAATTAGAGGGTAAAATCTTGAGCAGCTGTAGCTAGAAAGAATGTTTAAACGTGTTTTGGATAAATGTTTCACTGATGGGAGCACATTGTCTAACCTGAAAATGACCAATTCTGGCCTAAAATGAGGAGACTATTCTTCCCTTCTGGAAACGCAATATAGAAAGAGCAGAGAGGCTTCAGAAGGAGAGAGACAGACACAGGCACAGTAAAATGCAGAAGGAGAACAAACCGTTGCCAGAATAGAAGGTAATTGGAAGCAGACACTTCATAGTACGCATTAGAAGTATTTCCCTATAACCACAACTAACAAAGTCTTGTTATTTCAAGTAAGTGTTAAACAGTTGCATCACAGAGACTGAGAGTTTTATTGCATATTTTTTGTAATCTGTGAACATTGTACATCCGATGCAAAATTATCTAGAACAAAAACAATAACATGAGACATCTAAGAAACACTGGATGTAATATGTGTCTTCATGGGAGAATGGCCTTAACCTTTCCAGAATTTTCCTCGCCTTCCAAAGCTAACTTAACTACAAGTAATTACCTCTAATATGGACAATGGGTAATTTCTTAATCTTAGGTGATGCGTGAGTAAAAGCATCTCTAGAAAACCTCCCTACATTAACTGACTTATCATGTCCAATATTGTAAATATATTATTTTACTCTTTAAATAGAGTTTTAAGACAAGTCCACTGGTTTCTCTTTCCAGCATGATTTCCCTCATCTCAAGCCCCACCATAGACACTCCGAAACAATCACTGAATCACCTGGATGATTCTTTTAGTCTTCCATAGCATTCTCATGGCTTTACACCAATACCTAGTCAAGCGGAATTTGAAATTCATATGAAAATGTCTATTATTTATTAACAAATATTTACTGAGTACTGACTAGGTGCCTGACGCACACTGAGCTTGATTCTGATTATCATTGTTTTATGGCACCTAAAAATGTTCACTATCAAATATATAGAAAATTGTATACGGTCTTATTTTATTATATAAATTCAGTCAGTCCCATTTAATGTCTCTATTTTATTTTATTTTTTACTTTTCTAAAGCCCCATTTAAATGTAAAAAGTATTAGAGATAGCCATATACAATTAGTCATTCCAGTGTGGATTCTGCTGCCAAAGTGAGAGAATTTCATAACTAACACCTCTTCCAAATGTTACTTGATATGTTTCTCTAATACATAGGAAGTCAGCAACTAGATGGCAAAGGAATTCAAAACCATATTCTATGAGGAATAACAGAAAGAACTGAGATATCTAGTCAGAGAAGCAAGCGCTTTTTGGCTACTTGGAAGGCAATGAGTTCTAATGACAGTTAGAATTCAGTAGGGAAGGTATAGGACAGTTCCAAACATCAGATTTAAGCACAGGCCATAAGTCCATTCTGATTCTGAGAGTCTATGATTCTAAGGGAACAAAATGAAGATGAGGAGCAAGGCAAATAACAAGTTAATTTGAGTCACAGAAGATGGAAAAGTATAAGGTTTCAAGAACCAAATCCATGGAGCTGTAGAAAGGTCTTCTGCTGGAGACCACAGCCACACAGAGATGTTAAGGCTAATGTCCCCAGTTAATAACACCAAATGCATTGGGATTGGGCAGCCAGGTCCTGACACTGTAGAAAACAAAAAGGGAATTGAATACTAGGAAAGAGACATATAGTGGGCCAAATAATATAAAATCTGAGCACATTAATATTTCTGTCAACTTAACCAAGAATGTTATGGCATATGTGTCGCTAGGAATGACAGAAGCTATTACTGAAATGAGATTTGAATCTTTTTGAAATATCAACAGAAGCATTATAGTTGGTAACATTCCCATCTAAAATAGATGACATCGATGCTACACAATCAACATACTAGGGGAATAGCATACAGAATTACAGACTAGATTATTTTGCTCTATATTGATTTTTTCCCCCTTTGGAGTTTTTGATTAGCTGACAAATCAATTAGTTTTCCACAACCCCCAAGTACAATATCAAATTTCTCTGTTTTTTGAAGAGAAGTGGAGTGAGTATGTCTGGGTTTCCTTCTACTCATTACGACCACCAGTGTGTTAATTAATTGGCAAAATAAATGGGTAAGTGAGCCTGCAAATAATGCTCAGGATGAAGACGGAAGTGCTGCTTCTATCTCATCTGCACAGTGCTGGTCATGGACATCTTGCCCTTGTCTGAGTCAGGGCAATGTGGATTTTGTGCTCCAGATTTTATAAAGCCCTTAAGAAGCAAAATGTAGTAGGAGGATATTTTAATACTGAAGTCTGTTTATCTCATCTTCCCCATTTTCTCATGATTCAAGTAGCATCAAGAACTTGCTATAATGCCACCCTCAAGGTAGAGCTGATAGTAAACAAAGAGTTAAATACTGTGCTTTGGAGCTCTTCTGTAGATTTGGATAGATCTAAAGCAGGGAAAATAGTCTTAAAAGCCTTTTATTGCGAGTACCAACTACTTGAAATAGAAATAGAATTTTTTTATTTCCTTATCTTTAAATGTGGAAGAACCAAGTCCTAGAAGATTCAAAACATCGCATAGGAAGAACAGATGGGTAATATAAGCAGAAATGAAAACTCTAAGAAAAGAATCAAAAGGAAATGCTAAAAAAAAAATTCTAACAGAAATAAAGAATGCCTTTGATAGGCTCCTCAGTAGATTGGCTATGACCAAGGAAAAAATCAGTGAGCTTGAAGATATGTCAGAGAAACTTCCAAAACTGAAATGCAAAGAGAAAAAAGATGACACAGAATATCCAGGAACTGTGGGATAATTACAAAAGGTATAACATATGTGCAATGGGCATAACTGAATGGAAGAAATACTTAAGGTAATATTGGCTGAGAATTTTTAAAAAATTAATGGCAGACACCAAATCACAGATCTAAGAAGTTCAGAGAACACCAACCATAATAAATACAAAAAAAAAAAAACTACACCTAGGCATATCATATTTAAACTGCAGAAAATCAAAAACAAAGAGAAAATCTTGAAAGAAACTAGGGATGGAGGAACAAGGATGAGCATTACATCAGACTTGGCTTCATAAACCACACAAGCAAGGAGAGAGTGGAATGAAATATTTAATGGGTAAAAAGAAAAACCAAAAAGACCTCACTACAATTCTGTATTCGGCAAAATTAGCCTTCAAAGGGAGAATGAAAGATTGTCTCAGACAAATAAAAATTGAGTGAATTTGTTGCCAAGAGATCTGCTTTTTAAGAAATGTTAAAAAAATTTCCTCAGAAAGAATGAAAATGATAGGGGTCAGAAACTCAGATCTACATAAAGAAGGAAGAATATTAGAGAAGGAATAAATTAAGATAAAGGAAAATCTTTCATTTTCCTTATTCTTAACTGGGCTAACAAATAATAGTTTGTTCAAAATAGTAACAGTGACAATGTTTTCTGAGATTATAGCTCATGGGTAGGTGAAAAAATGAGAACAATCTTACAAGGGATAGGAGGGAGGTACTGGGAACACTCTGTTATAACACAGGTGCTCTACCTTGAAGTGGGATAGTGTTATTTAAAAGTGGACTTCAATAAATGTATACTGAAAACTATGGGACAACCACTCAAAAACAAACAAAGCATGCCACCGTATATACCATAATCCAGAGAGCTGGAAGACTATGTGATGATACTAGAATTCAGTAAGTGCAAAAGAGTTTGACCGCAAGGGGAAAAGGAGCTTTTCAGTCTCTGAGAAGTGGCCCAAGTCCCACTGTGGTTGGAGGTAACAGGAATAATAGAACCCCTGATAGAAATAGAAGACAATCTGGGATGATTTCAAAACAGAGTTTGGCATTTTCTCTTTTGCTTTATCTATGCATCTGGGAGACTGCAAACCTTGTAAAGAAACTCCAGGTCCAATGTGGGATTCAGGTGGCAGAGTAGCAACTGCTGAGGAAATCAACAGATGGGTCTGAGCTCAGCGTTGGGCCCCCCAAACCACAACATGGTGTGAGAAAAGCAGCTGGGTATTCAGAGACTTCCAAAAGGAGCCTCCCAGTTGGGATGAGGAGGACACAGGTGCATGGAATTTGTAACAGGAGGCCATCAAGAGAGCTTGTCGTCATCAGCAGCAAATGCAGCCTCATGGCTTCTGCGAAATTTTTTTTCTGTTAAATATTTCTTCTACTAAATAACATTCTGCTTCCTCATAACTCCAGCATATTCCTTCACTCTACTTTGTGATGTCTTTCTATGACTCCTTTCAGAATTCAGCTCTCACTGTTAGTAGCCTAATCTTCTCCACAATCCACAAGGCTAGCTGCAGAGTTGAGAGGATCCTATCAGCTTAGCTTGTTCCTGAGTAGAGATTTGGAGATTTCACAGGCCAATAGCTAGACTGTGGATTGGACGTGCTCAAGTCAGTTGTTCACCTGTGGCCTGATTTTGTGAGGCTAGAAGCAGGTTAAGAAGATATGTGTAAGAGATGCTACTTCCATCCCTCAGCAAAAGCGGTGTGCAAAATGGTTTCCCGGAGGAAAGGTTGTGGGCATGGCAAGCATAGGCATCGACTTTGACTTGTCTGATTATAGATTGATTGATTAGTAGACAGATATCAAAGCAAAACTATTCTGTAATCAGTAATCATAAGAGGGAGTCGTAGGTATAAAAATAATAATAGAGTAAGTTGTAGCGCTTAGGCTGGCAGTACCTTTTCTTTTTCAGGTCATTCCTTAGGCAAGCCATATCAGTATTAACAATGAAAAGAGCTAGTATTTGTTGAATGCCTACTATATATCAGGAATTTTGCTAGGTGCTTTAGTTAATTTATGTTAAGTTAATTAAATAATTGATTTAACTCCCATAACAACCCCATGAGGGGGGTACTGATATTTCATGCCACTAATGAGAAAATTGAGAATCTCAGAAGTTTCATAACTCATACACACAATTTTCTGCTTATAGGAAACAACATTTGTGCATAGTGTTTTCCTTACAAATATCATTGGTTGTACTTGAGGACAAATTCATTTGCATAAAGCAAAGGATAAAAGTGTAGCTTAGCAATAAGAAGAGAGTAAGGAACTAGAACAAGAGGAGATATCAGAAGCTTATTCTAGATGTAGCATTTTTATTAAAACAATTAAAAATAGATTGACTTTGCAGAAAACTATGAAATCCCAGAAAACTTTAACTGAAACTTAGACCTCTATGAGATTTAAAAAAATTTTGGTCTGTAACAGGAAACAGTTCATTGGGAAGCAGAAAATCTGAGGTTTTGCCTGGTTTTTTAACTTACCTACTACAGAACCTTGACCAAATCCCATGACCTTTCTGACATCACAGTTACTGCCACCAATAAGACCTCCTCAAATGCTTTTATGAACATAAAACCATAGGAAGGGACTTGAAGATGCTTTAGATGAGGAAGTCTGAGTCCTTAACCTGAAGACCAGAGAATGAACATTATGTATCTTGTACAACAAGGATGCAAAAGTAAGACAGTCCCTGTGAGTCCTCAAGGGACTGACTAATGAATATAAGCAATGATAGCACAGTGCACAGCATACTATATTGCAAACCTTTAGTAAACACATGAGAGCAAACTAGTTCCCCTCGTCCCACTCTGACCCATAAGTAAAGGCACAAGGATGGCAACTAGGATTCATCTTGCATGAAAACTCCCATCAATTATTAGCAGCCTAGAGTTCTGTGTACAGAGATCTGTGAGTTTGTCCAGGCAAAGCAGGAAGGAATGGTGTGAGATATTAAAAATGTCTGACATGAATGTAGGAGGGAAAGCTCAGGGCCACGTGTTAGGAGAAGAACTTTCAAACCTAAAGAAGCCTTTGAAGTTACCAAGAACTGGGTTGCAAGTCTTGCTTTGTCTCTTAGCCATGTAACCTTGAACAGCCCAAGTCTCAGCTTCTTTACATATATAACAAAGGACCTAGGACCCATAATTTTTGTGCTGTTATAGATATGTCCTTATACAAAGCACCTAGCACACTGTCTGACAAATAGTAGTTATCCAATACAACTACTTGAATATTGACTGTCAATCAAACTTCTTCAGTGGCTTATATGGTAGACAGGAGGTTCTTGTTACAGTGCTCATTGTAAATGAGGGTCCAGAAATCACACAGCTGTGAGGACTCTAAACTCCTCTGAAGACATCTCTCAATACACTAAATTTTTAACATTTCATTTGCAACCTCACACCTTGGATTTGTGTATTTTCTCATCATCTCCCTCTGCTTCTTCTCATAATTTTCTTCTTTGGATTTTCTTAGATTTCTTGGATTCCCCACATCTGTGAATGGCACCAACGTTTATCCAGGGACTTGACACATAAAACCTAGGGATCAAGGATGCTCCCAAGCCACCATTTTAATTAAAAAGTCTTCTGAGGCTGGGTGCAGTGGTTCATACTCATAATCTCAGCACATTGAGAGGCCAAGGCAGGAGGATCTCTTGAGGCCAGGAGTTTGAGAGCAGCCTGGGCAATGTAGCAGGACTCCATCTCTACAAATATAAAAAAAAAATTATCCAGGCATGGTGACATGCACCTGTAGTCCCAGCTACTCAAGAAGCTGAGGCAGGAGAATCACTTGAGCCCAGGAGTTGGAGGTTACAGTGAGCTAGGATCATGCCACTGCACTCTAGTCTGGATGACAGAGCAAGATCTTGCCTCAAAAAGAAAAAAAAAATTCCTCTGGGTAAGAAGTTGTAAAGGAAAAGCTGTGACAAGGTTGCCATTATGCAGATGTGTTCTGTTCTCTGAAGGACCTGTATCCAGTTCCACCGCTGCTGAGTCAGTCACAAACTCCCAAATGGACATGGAAGTCTCAAGTAGTCACTTTGAAGGCTTTCGAATATGCACTTTACAGTTTAGCCATTGTATGACTAAATAAGTGGAAACAGCCAAGTGTTTCTTTCCCTTTCCTTTATATGTGGGTTTCCCTAGCCCTCCTGACCTCTCTGTGCCCTTTGCTGCATGCATGAACAGAAACTGCCTCCCGGAGCAGATTTGCAAAAGATTTTTCTGGCTGAGGCAACCTGAGGTCAAGAAACCATACAGCTGTCAGCTCACAGTTACAGTCTAAAGGGAAGAGAAGCCCGAGGCACGGGTATCGGACTCCCACTCCTTCAACCTCCTCACCAACATTTCAGCTGAACAATGACCACGATTGATATAAGAAAGAACAAAGTCACTTCCCAAATATTTCTTTCTTTCTTTTTTTGCCCAGTATGCAATGCTTCCTGTTTCTCCAGTAATGAAAATGTGTTCATCTGTCAAATGGAAAGCTGCCCCACTGTCTTAGGTGCAGAGAACTTCAATCACAGCAGCTGCTGTGACCAGACCGAGAGCCAAACTCCTCATTTGTTTTGGCTAACACTGAAGAATCAGTTTAGGCATCCCCTAGAACAAAATGGTGCACGGGAACAGAGCCAAGCTATGGAAGAGAAGCAGCAAAGTTGCAACAGATTATTTGTCTGCTAAAACAGAAGGAGAAAGATATCAAAACCTGGATCCATTTGAGTCCAGCCTCTCTAACATATTCTCTATTTGCAACACA
Organism: Lemur catta; assembly: GCF_020740605.2. NCBI lineage: Eukaryota > Metazoa > Chordata > Mammalia > Primates > Lemuridae > Lemur > Lemur catta. The sequence goes on along the minus strand of NC_059134.1, from coordinate 18,704,097 downwards.
GATGATTTCCTCTAATATCATTCAACAGGTGCTAAACTGTAGATTTTCTGAAGATTAGTCATTGCAGCCTTGGCAAGAGAGAATTAGGAAGTAACAAGGTGGTTTCCAGAATTCTTTGGCTATTTCTACTGAGAACTCAGCACAAGGCATAATGTATATAGTAGGTGCCTGTTAATGGTAATCATAAGGAAAATATCATTGCCCTCTGTGTTCACAAAGTACCCTTGCATACCTATATCTCAGCATATACCACACTGATAGGAGATTATGCTTGCTTTTATATCTCCTATTTATGCTGTGAACTCTTCAAAATAGGTCTCTTTTACTTAATTCTCATTTTCAGAAACTTGTACATGGTAGGCACTCAATAAATCTGGGCTGAATGGTTGATTTGCTGAACTAAACTGCATGAATGCATAAAGTGTCAATCTTTCAATTTCGTTAGGGAGGTTTGAATATGTATGCTCATTTCTGGCAATTTGCCAGTACTGTTTATCTTGAAATATTTAGATTTTACTTTTGCCCATTGGATAGTGATCAAGACTACACAGATGTAAATTATTTAGTTGGGTCATTAAGCCAAATCCATGTTGTGGTCCAGTTGGTTCAGCTAGCTGAGAAAAAAGTAGAGGTTGGGGATATGATATGGCTTTATTTCGTTTCCAGATTTATCAGAAAATGGCTAACTTTGAACTTCCACTTAAATATTTTAGGTCTGATTAGAGAAGGGGAGCAGTGAAGCCAAACTCTAAGCAGGACAAATATAGAATTAAACAGAAATCCTAGAATACTTAAATGTCTCAACAACTTTGGGGGTATATCTCAAGTCTGACCACTTTCACAGGACTGTTTTCATATGGCCAGCCTGTTCTGTGTGGGACTATATCCAAATAAATATCTAAATTACTATAGCTACTTTTCTAGGACAAGATAAACCAGTCCCAGTCATAGTGGCCTATGGATGTTGTTGTAGTCTCCTGCTGAATTTCCAAGTCTTAGATTGAGGTAGTGATTTGGAGTGAATGAATGGACCATTCCCAATGCCAGGGAGTGTCCAGTATGAACTGAGTCACTGGCCTAGGAAACTGAGAGACAGAGAATCCTTAGCTATAAGTCCTTAATAGTTAGATCTTCTACCTTAGATGCCTCTTTTCCAAAACCAGTGCTTGCTGGAATGAAGGCATCATAGGAGCAGTCAAAGATAAGAGGACCAGTGTTCCTGTTCATTGCTAAAAACAGCCAGCTCTGTCCAGACCCTCCATGGAAGAGTAAAAGAGAATCCTTTCATCTTTGCCCTACCCCATATATCTCATGCTTGTTTCCCCTATTTTCCTTCAACATTGTTTCAACAGTAAAATGGTCAGTTTATTTTGTTTGGTACATTGTGTTCCACACACAAATTGATCTGATAACATCTGTTGAAATTATTAAATTTCGTAAAATACTGGAGCAGGGTTGTTTTGTTCTACGATGCTTGATGTTTGATAAAAATTATTTTCATTTCATGTTGGTTATTTCTGTTTTTCTACAATATCCAGGTAAATTAACTCTATCTTCTCAAATATCAGATTTGGGAATATTAGGATAATAAAAAAGGTTTGTTATTTCAAGATGGATATTTAGCATTGTGTAGTCATAGCTTACCTGAGGAAACATTTTAAAGATTAACATTATTAGAGCAGAAATAGAAGAATGGTATAGTTATTCAGCATAAATGTAACATTTATGTCAAACAAGCAGAGATTACAATAAACCAATTTAATTTCCAAAAGCTCATTGTATTTAGCAGAAAATTCTGAATAATACATGAAAACCTGTGTCATTGCCCCATAAGCCACACTCTTTGAATTACTACTGAAGATTTCAATTCAACCCAACCAAATACATTATCTATATGTGTGTGTATTTGTGTAAAAATCTGAAGCCTCTGAGACAAAAGGTCTTAGGCAATGTAAACAGCAGGTGTCAATTTTTCACCGAGATGGTGGTGGGAACCCTAAATGAGAATGTTACATACTTAAAATCAATTTGTTTTGGTGACATACACTAAAGTATCAAATGCTTATTCAAAGAGAGACCACATACATCATGTTTGTGCAAGACTGTTTCTGTTTGTTTTTCTTCCTTTAAGTACGCCCTTGTATCCCGAAGTATTTCCTTAAGGCTGAGACTTAGCCATCTGTGGTGCAGGGACAGGATTGGGAAGAACTTGACCCAGTTCCTTTAGGGATTAGTTCATGAACTCCTGAGAAGTGTATGTAAAGTGGCTTACACATGGGTGGGAATTCTTGCTTGACATTTGAAACCCTATGATGGGAATCAGTTTTGGCTTTGAAACCACAACTTAAGAGCATTAACTCTAGGTCCCTCTTCTTAATCACCAGGCAAAAACTGCATGTGAATTTGGTACTACAATGATAGACCACTTGGAATAAAACTCAAGATGTTGGAAGACATCTATCAGCCTTGAATACCATGTTAAGAGTAGAGTCTTGCTAAGCAGAGCCATGGATACAGAGCCATGCAGCCCTGTTAAAGGGTTGTGATGACCCTCTCCTATGACTCTTGGGGTATGTGTGGCATATTATAATGACCACTAGGCTTCATTATCAGGAAACTTTGGTTGAAATTTGACTTTGCCTATATTTGAGTCTCAAACAAGTAACAGTGAAAATGTCAAGAACTCAGGCTTAGTGTATTAAGACAGTGATTCTCAAACCGTTCTGTCTCAGGACCCCTTTATGCTCTCTGTTGTTGATGACCCCGAAGAACTTTTGTTTATGTGCATTACATCTATTGATATTTGCCATATTAAAAACTAAAGGTGAATCTTTTTTTAAAAAAATTTATTCTTTTAAAAATAACAGTAATAAACCCATCATAGGCTAAAATAAGACATTTTTATCAAAAATAACTATATTTTGCAAAAAAAAGAGCATTTGTTTCATATTTGCAAATTTCTTTACTGTTCAACAAAAGACAGCCAGAGTAAAACTGCATTCAATCTGTAGTTATATCATACTTCATGTAGTTTCTGGTAAACTCCACCGTACACTTGAGAGAATGTAAGTGAAAATGGCACGTGACATTTTACCATCACTACGAAAATTGTTTTCACCTTGTGGACTGCCTGAAAAAGGGACCACCAGGGGTCCCCACTCCACACTGAGTACTACCTTCCTTAGAAGAGGACAGCAACAAAGATGATAATTCCAACTAATATTACTTCAATGCTTATTTTGTGCTTGTCCCTATTTTCAGTGTTTTTCATTATTATCTCATTATATAGCATTGTCTTTATTTTCCAGAAGAGAAAACTGAGGCAGAGAGAAGTTTGGTGACTCTCCCAAGGTCACATAGATCACACATGGTAGAGTCAGGTTAGGAGCTCAGGTGCAGTGTTGCTATAAAGGTCAACATGGTAGACAATAGGAGTGGCGGTGGTGGTGGTGATGGTGGGGATATAAGAGTGGCACAGTGTAGTATTTGACATTTATAAAGCACAGACAATGTAAAATGCTTTACACACTTTACCTCATATTGTCCTCACAACAGATCTATGATACATTTTGTATTATCATCATTTGACAGATATGAAGACTGAGTCTTGCCTAAGATCATATTTAGAATAGGGGAAAATTACATAAACTCTCTAACTATAAGCCTTTGTTACTACTGTAATTAAACATGAAATTTTGCTAAGATTAAGTGATGTAGTCTAATCCCTCATTTAACTGGCATCATGGCAAAATAAGATACAGTTATTTCTGCAGAAGAGAATTTTCCAGAGTAGTTCCTTTTTACTACTTTGTGGCCCAAATGTTTAAAATAGAACTATACTGATCAAAGGGATCATCATGAACATCAGTTTTGACTGTGTCCCTTCTTTTGGAGATGCGCCGGAGGCTGTCCAGGTGGGTAGGTTTCTATTTCTTGTCAAATAATTCAAAGGTACTCTGTAAGCTATGTGTGAGTTTTCCTTTCAGGTTCTGTGGATCCTTCCTTTCATATGCTTTCTATCTCCTCCTTCCAAAACCAACAGCATTTTTTTCTCAGAAAAATCCTTGTGCCTATTCCTAGCCAACTCTCTTTTCGTACCCTTGTAAATTATTGCTCCTATTCTGTCCTCTTAGGGGACTAGGTGACCACGTGTGCTTGTACGTATTGTGTGTAAAACGAGAGCAAAACCTGTTTGAGTATTTGGACTCTGAGCATCTGTTTAGGTTGTTCCAGCTCTTCCTCTGCTCTTCTATTGGATTGGCTGTGCCCAAGAAAATGAGGTAGCTACACAAGCACTGTCTGTGTAAGTGCAATGTTACTAGGAGATCAAAACTTTTGAGAGTCTAGAAGCTTTAATGCCACTTACTAGGAGAATGATTTGCGTATGGGCTTTCTTTTCCTGTATTTTTACATTTCAGAGCTCTGCTCTTAACTACGCTTTTTGAAATCCTTCAGATGTAACCAAATATGCCTTGTTCCAATTCCAATAAGGTTGCTTTGAATATTTTGAACTTGTAGTCATGGTTGAGATGACCTAATTTAAAACACGTTTGGAAGCACAACTGAGCCTAACCTAGGTAGGGAGCTTCAATATTTTCTTGCATGAATTCACTTTTTTGTTGTTGTTTTTGTCTTAATTCATGCCCCAGTGCTGTTTATGTTTTTCTGTATTTGAGATGTATCTCCAGGAAAAAAAAATTGAAAAGCCACTAAAATCAGATTAGAAAGACGTGAGTAAACAAACAAACAAAAAGAAATCACAAGAGGAAGCAAAATTTGAGAAGGAAAACATAAATCATTGTGTTACTAGATTAAAATCAGTTCAACAGTTCTAGGTGCTAAGGACCCGTCTAGGGCTAGACATGCAAAGCCTTCTAATCACATTCATAATAAAGCTCAGATTCTAGGATCCTCTCACCCAGCCAGGCTCCTGCTCCTCCTGGCTTTCTAATATAGGTTCCATGTAAAATGGTGCAGCCTCTATGGAAAACAGTATGGAGGTTCATCAAGAATTTAAAAATAGAATTTGCATATGCACAACAATTTCACTTCTAGGTATATACCCAAAAGAATTGAAAGTTAAGGGCTCAAACAGACCTTTGTACACCCAAGATCACAGCAGAATTATTCACAATAGCCAAGAGGTGGGAGCAACTCAAGTATCTATCAACAGATGAATGGATAAACAAACTGTGGCATATACTTACAATGATATATGATTCAGCCTTAAAAAATAAGGAAATTATGAAACATGTTGTTACAACTTGGATGAATGCCAAAAACAGTATGTTAAGTAAAATAAGTCACAAAAGGACAAATACTGTACAATTCCACTTACATGAGCTACCTGGAGTAGTCAAATTCATAGAACAGAGAAGGTGGTTGCCCGGGACTGGGGGAGAGGAGTGGGAATTTATTATTTGATCGTTTAATGGGTACAGAGTTTCAGTTTTGCAAGATGAAAGGAGTTCTGTAGGTGGATGGCAGTGACGGTTGCACAACAATGTGAATGTACTTAATGCCAATAGTTAAAATGGTAAATTTTATGCTATGTGTATTTTACCACAATTTTAGAAAATTAAAAAAAAATCATGCAAACACATGCTTCATTCCTGCTATTTTCCTCCTATTGTTTATTTGTTATCTTTTAGGCTGGAGGCCTGAACACATTGAAGAATATGGTCAATTATCCTACTTCAGTTTAATGGTACTAAGTAAAGCAGAAAGAGAGGAATCAACTTGCCACCCACACGCTGGAGAGTCACTGACAAGGGTTCAGCACGGAACCCACGTGACTGGCTCCCGGCCCTGTGCAAAAGTCCCAGAGGCTGGGCCGTTTCCCCGTGAATTGCTCACGTAAACCTACAAGCACAAGTCGAGCAGACTCTTGGAAGCCGTCTGAGCAGGTTGCTTTGCTGATCACAGACTAGCCCCAGGGAGAAGACACCTGGGATGTGACTTGGCCATTGTGTCTCCTCCAGTGGCCGCTGAGCTGCTGCCCTCCCTTGCTCACTAAGAGTGATCATTCTAGACATGAAAAAGGGACCCACTTATCTGGCTGTAATTCAGGACTGAGAAGAAAGCCTCACCTTCACCCTACCCAGCAATCCTTCTTCTGCCTCCTTTCTCCACCCAAGAAATACAACAAACCTCTCTGTCAGGGATTCCTTCCCTCCCTGTGACCGTCCTCTAATGAAGTGCAGTTGTGTGCGCAGCCCATAGCGAACACGAGAGGATGGGGCCCAGGAAGGGTGAAGGATTTCCTGAGAAATTCAAGCCTTTGAATCCCTTCTTTTCCATTTGCCAAAGAAGGTTTTTGGTCATATCAGGGGATTGGCAAAGTCTTTCTGTAAAGTGCTAGATAATAAATATCGTAGGCCCGGCGGTTCCTCTCGCAAGTATTCAATTTTGCTCTTGTAGGGCAGAAGCGGCATAGACAGGACGTAAAGAAATAGATATGTTTGTGTTCCAATAAAACTTTATTTATGGACACTCAAATCTGAATTTCATATAATTTTCCTGTGTCTCAAAATATTATTTTTAAATTCTTCTCCATCATTTTAAAATGTAAAAACCATTCTCAGCTTGCGAGCCATATGAAAACAGGTGGTAGGCTGGATTTGGCCTATGGGCTGTTGTTTTCTGATCCCTGGTTTAAATAATTATAATCAACCTAGTTAAAAAGGAAAAAAAAAAAACTTAACATAGCTCATTTGTTCTTGAGAGGAACAGTAATAATATTTATGGATAATTTAGCATAGCACGGTGATAAAGAGAGTAGCGTCTAGGAGCAGAACGGTTGAGTTTAAATCCCAGCTTTGCCAATCCCATCCTGTGTGACCTTGAACAAGTTACTTAAACTCTCTGAGCCAGGGTCTCCTCATCTGTAAACAAACTGACTACAACAGAACCTCCCTAACAGGGTGGTTGTATGGATTAAATGAACTAGTACACGTTGAGCGCTTAGACTGTTGTCTGGTACCTTACAAATGTTAGATGTTATCTGCCATATAACGGACTCTTCACTTCATCATCAGAACTCTTCCCTCCCTTATCACAACCAATCCTGCCAAATGGGGATTATCACCATGCCACAAATAAAAAAGGTAAACTTCAAGTAGTTTAGGCAACTTGCTTGTCAGGGCTCAGAAAACACTACCCCAAAGCACTTTGAACTGGAGGAGACTGGGAAGCCCTCAGAAGCAAGAAGGTCTCTCTGACCTCCCCCCACCTTGCTGTGAGAGAGCTGGCCATAAAGGAATTCTCTGACTCACCTATCCTGAAAATAGTTCCCAAGGCCCTCCTGTGACAGGCATCCTGCCCTGCACCCAGAGCAAAGGAATGCTACACAGAGAGGCCAAGAAGAATCTGAATAAATAGGCCTTGCTGAGCCCCCCTCCTCACTCCCTCCCTTCCAGTTTATTACCCTTAGGTCATATCCCTTCCTGTCCAACCCTCTTTCTCCACAACTATCCACTCTGTCATCAGACAGCATAAAAATACAGTTTTCCTTGGGTCTTCATTTCCTATGTCATGCAAAACTCTGTTAAATGAATTTGTTATGCTTTTTTCTTGTTAATCTGACTTTTGTGATAGGAGTGCCAACGATGACCTTTGCAATGGGTGAGAAGGTGTTACTCTTTCTCACTTCCACACTCAAGGTTAAAACAGGAAGATGGTTCAAACCCAGGCTACCTGCTGTGACCCAGGCTCTTTCCTTCCACTCTAACCATGCTGCCTCACTGCCCCTTTCAAGGATATTTCAGCAGTTTTTTTATGTTGTTGATCACATATTTATTGACAAATCTCTTTTCTCTCTTGGTTCCACAATTCTTCAGTTTAGTTCTCCTTTTATTTTCTCTACAAGGGCTCCTCTTCCTCTACCTACCTCAAGGACGTCTCCTTTTTTGTCCTCGGCAACACTCCTCTGGTGTCTCACGCCTGGCCACGGTTTCAATGATAAACAATCATCTTTCACATGAGTCCCACAGCTATTTCTCTAGTAATGACCTGTCTTCCCAGCTCCACTTGTATATGTGCTGCACTACTGGATGCTTCCAGAGGGTGACATGACAGATGGACTGAGACATCAGGCTGATCTGGCTACACACGCCAGCGCTGTCTCTGGTTCCCTGTGGGAGACTGGGAGAATGACGCACCTCTCTGAGTCTTGGTTTAAGTATCAGTAAAATAAAGACCATAATAAGAACCATCAACTGTTGCTGTAAAAATAAAATGAAAGGATGGACGTAATGCAGATAAAAGGCTTGTTGATTCTTTTATTCATTTGTTCAACAAACATCTACTGAACACCTCCTCTGTCCAGCTAAGTGCATGCTAAGTGGTAGATGAAATTATTAAAGCTCTAAATCTCTTCACCTCATATTTCTTTCCAAATGTGCCCTTCTTTGCTTTTGCCCTATTCTCATCTTCCAGTCTTCTAGGCTCAAGCCCAGTGTTTTGGTAATGCCACCTTCTTTCATCCCCTGTATTCCAAATGTCAAGTCTTGCCTGACTTTTCCTTTTTTCCTTTCCCCTTCCCAGTGTTACTAACCTAGGCCTAAGCCCAAATCATCTCAAACCTGTATTCTTTCTGTCATGCCAATCCTTAAGTTTTGACTTTATTTCAATAGGAAATTAGCATCCAGGAAAGTGTTTGAATAGGAAAGGAAAAGGATCAAAGTGGTGCTTTTGGGAGTTTAATTTGTGCTCCACATGAGTTGGAGTGGGAAGAGGCCAACAAGGAGACAAGTGAAGAGTTTTAAAAATTTAAATATAAATTGATAAAGACTTAAAGTAAAGGTAGTGCTATTAGGCATGGAAAGGAGAAAGAGGAGGCTGCAAGAGGCATTTCAAAGGAGTCTGTGTGGGAGTGAAGTAGGTTTGGGATTTGAAGATAACTCCACAATTTAGAGTCTCGGTAACTAGGAGACTAATGATATTTTTTTCACAAATTCTGCAGCATGTTTTCTGTGCTGCTCATATGTGTCTTTTCACCTGCTGTCTGGTGTAGGTTATTTCTTTTTCATGTATTATTGTCTTTCTCTCCGACTTGGTTATGAGCTCTATAAAGCATGGTCTATGTCTGTCTTAGTCGTTTTCTGTTGCTTATAACAGAATACCTGAAGCTGGGTAATTTACAAAGAAAAGGAATTAATGTCCTATAGTTATGAAGGATGAGAAGTCCAAGGTTGGGGGGCTGCATCTGGTGAGGGTCTTCTGGCTGCTGGGGACTCTCTGCAGAGTCCCAAGGTGGTGCATGGCATCACATGGCAAGAGGGCTGAACATGCTAGCTCGGGTCTCTCTTTCTCTTCTTATAAAGCCACCAGCCCCACTCCCATAATAACCCATTAATCCATTAACCCATTAATCCATGAATGCGTTCATCCATTCATAAGGGCAGAGTCCTAGTGAATCAATCACCTCTTAAAAGCCTTACCTCTCAGTGCTGCCACTAAATTTCAACTTGAGTTTTGGAGAAGATAAATATTCAAACCATAATAACGGTCCGTCATCCATTTCTTTTTATTTCAAAATTGGCTTACACTGAGCCTAGGCAGTACTAATAAGTGTCGCTTCTTGTGAGTCCGCTGCATCTTGTCAGAATGTGGGTCCATTCTTCTTGTGCATGTTTGGATGGTGTTGTGGAATGGAGGGTGGAGCAGCTGTTTGCTTCCCCCAGAGAATTAGGGTTATGTCAGCATTATTTAGCTTATTTCCAAACTAAGTCTATTCAATAATGAAACATAAACATCATCGGCCAAACATTCAGATTATTCACAAAATTGATTTTCATGAGTGAAATACAAAACCCATGGAAGTTCCCATATGATCTGTGTAATCTGGTGGTACCCTGCTTCAGAAAGAGGGATCAGGAGTGACATCCAAAAGCCTGGGATCCCAGCAAACCCTCTATCTTGATGGAAAGGGCTACTCATTTTCTGTCTCCTCCATCCTCACATGGATGCTGAGGATATGCCTAATGCTTTCCTCTCATAATTGAAAACAAACAGGCACTACACAAAAAAAATGCCATTCCTTGCCCCATTTCCTAGAAGGCAGGATCAACTTATGCTGCATGTAGGCCGTGTAGTAGCTCCGGCACATGTTTTTATGATTTCTTGAAGACACTATTAAATAACGCTGCATTGGTATGAAGTCCTTGTAGCACTGCAGCTGCAGACACAGTGGGCTGGCATGCAGCAGGAGAATGCATGGGAGGGTCCTTCTGAGCAGTCTTTGAGCAGATGGTGCGTTAAGCATCTGGGTGCAAATCACTCCAGTCACATCTGAAAACCAAACAGGATTCTTTAGAACTGTGTAGCCTGGAGAGTGTCATTCATTCTGTGGTGATATCAGAGAAAGGGATTCACATCCTTCCTTCTGCATAGGGAAAAAATAAATAAATAAATAAATAAGAACAGGGCAATAGCCAGGATCAAGAAGACCACAGCTAAGCAATAGGACTGACATTGGCTGGAGGTCAGTGTCATAGAAAAGGGAAGGCAAAAGACTGCCTTAGATTAAAAAAATAAAAATAAAAAGTGCTCAGTAAGCTGGAAATATGGAACCGCATCCAGGCATAGAGATAAGAAAAATCATGAAGCACATAATAAAGTGGTATGAGAAATGGTTTTGAACTCTGTAGCATCCTCCTATTACCTTGGTTGATGACCTATTCACTAAACAGAAAGTACAGACTTTCTAGAATGATATAACAGACAGATCAGAAGCTCTCTCAGCAGACAGGCCTAGGTTTAAATCCCACACCTTGTGTGTGGTCTTGGAAAGTCACTTCATCTCACTGGGCCTAGGACTCCTCATCTACACTGTGCGTAGGAGAATGTCTCCTCCTAGGTTGTTGTGAAGATTAAATGAGATAATATATGAAAAGCTCAGCTCAGCCCAGCATAGCTTGGCAAACAGAGCACAGTCAATAAATATGTGCTCTTTCTCCCCTTCCCCATTTCCTCGTTTCCTATAGGAGATAGGGCTCGCGTAAACCCATAAAGGCAGAATTCTTTCACAGGCTGTCTTTAAGCAGAGAGAACACAGCTTTGTCAAGAACTGTGAAGGGTCTGAAACATTATGCTGCTCGTAAGCTAACAAGCTAACATTACAGTTTCATCAATAGTGACAGGAGACACAAAATTCCTGGGTCAGAGACAACAGATTTAATTACTCACAGCCCAGCAAGCAATATGAGTATCAGCATCTTGGTATTGGTTCCCTGGGACAATGTGAAGTGGGCCAGGGGAAACCTGTACACACTGTAGGGCGCATTACGAGAGAGGGTCTCTGAGCTTCGGGAACCCAAATCTTCTACAAGGGGCACTAAGTGTGTCTGTCCTATGCTCCAGCATAGCTCTGTTTTTCCAAGGCAATAGAAACATGCTTGAAAAGATAGCCCAGAACAAAGGCTGTCAGTGCTTTTGCTTGCCAGATGTAAAAACGTAAGACACACAGAAAATTGTCTCCCAAAAGGCATAACAGAAATAATCCATTTCCTTCCTGTCCTCTTACCAGGCTCATTAGCAGTGGCAGGCTTCCTGCACCACAACACTTTTTTGTGAACACAGGGTCGCACACATCACACACCCCCTACGTTGCCCTTTCTCTCTTCTCCCCATGACGTCAGCACTCACCTCATCAGGAACCTTCTATCCCTGTTCTGAGCTGTTTAGAGAAATGTCAGAGCCCACAGTTGTGGAGGCCACTGGCCTGACCACAGGACAGGGCTTTTCTCTAGGACTCTGTTTTAAACTTTCATGAAAAGTGTGAGAAGAGGAGAATTAAGGCAAAGGGAGGAAGTCAGGGGAGGATGAGACACCGCTCCTCTTCTCTCCACACTTGGGGAACATTTGATCCCAGCTTGGAGGTGAAACTGAGCCAAACTGGTGTCACTGAAATGAAGCAGGAAGTGTTAAGCATCTCAGATATCCCCCTTCAGGTGCACGGGCTCAGGGCCAGCTGGATGTCTGGCGGGAGCAAGCGGCCACCTACGTGGAGCTATTTGAGGGACACCAAAACATCTTCCTGCACCTGACATTTCCATTATGGTCTCTTCTCCAGTAAAGTCATGGTCTAAAAAGGACACTGTTCCAACACAAATATGCTATCTGGGAGAAACAACCTCAACTATTTATAAATGCTTCCATTCATTCAATGCCCATATTTTGAGTACCAACGCCATGCTAGACATTGCGTTAGCCTCTGGGCTTCAAGGCGATCAGCCATAGGTCTTGCCCTCAGGAGTCTCTGGAAAGAATAAGGAAGTAAACAGGCAATTAGGACGCAAAGTGTGAGCTGTATGATAAGTGAATGACAGAATGACGCAGGCGCACAGGGGAGGGGCATTTCATCATATTTTGGAGGATCAAGGGATGTTTTTTGATAGAAGTTAAATATAAGCTGAGACCATGTAAGTTAAGTATTTCTTATCTGTATTTTAGAAGTGAAGAAATTGAAGCTTAAAAAGTCTCAATGTCTTGCCCAATGTGACATGGTCTGTGAGTGACAAAGCCAAGACTCATACATATTTTAATGCCAGTTTTAGAGTGGGTTTTCCATATATATATATACACATATATATATTTATATCTTTTAACATATTGGCTTATCTATGCAGCTAGGGCCTTATGAGCAGTGAGTGTTAGTGGTGGTGGGAGGTGGAGGAGTGTGAAGGGGGTTAGAGTGAAGACCATTCTGTGGGGTGGGGATAGTGACACTGCTTGGGAAAGGCCAGCCCGGTGGTGGGGTGCTGGTGTGGTGGAGGATTTTGGGAGAGTCATAGATGAGGCCTGAAGACAGTAGAGATTGTCTTAAGGAAAAAAGACAATCAAAAAAGTCTTAGGTGGAGGTTCTTGGGGAGAAAAGAAGAAGAAGGAGAAGAAGGAGGAGGAAGAGAAGGAGGAGGAGAATTATTTAAGGAGAAATTGTGATAGAAAATCTGACGTGAACAGCAAAACCCAACTTCCTCTATTTTACAATTTTCTCCAAACCAGTGCTACATTTGTTAGCCATAACCACTGCTCCAGGAAGTAGGAGGCCAATACTTTCTCTACGAAGAGGGAGAATTCGGCCAGGGCAGCAACACACAAAACTCACTGCTTCACAGGAACCTGCATGAGTGGTGCTGCCAGTCCTCATCAAGCACTACTGCCCCACCCCCAGCCTCTCCAAGGTTTGCTCTGTTCTAGAAGGAATAAACCAGTAGGTGAGAGGAACCAGCTTCCCCACTCTACTTTGACCCCACAGGAGCCTGAAGTTTCCTAGAAGTGACCTTGGCATTTGGAACGAGCATAGTGCCCCGTATATTAGCAGGGTCAGACACAGATCTGGAACAACAACCAGAAAAGATAGAAATCATTTTGAGCTGGACCAGGGCTTCTATCATATACTATGATTCAAAACTTTCCTCCTAGTCTTAAAGCCAAGCCAAACTCATTTGAGTTTCAAATATCACCATTTAGCTGTCGATGATCCCAGGCCTTTTTCTCTTCTGACTGAACTCTCAGCCAACCTAGGCAACATTTGGATCCAATTTGATAGAAAAATTGGGTAAGCTGCTTGCCAAATTCCTGTGAATCTGTGTCAAACTCAGTGATTTAGGCTAAGATTTGGGGTGTGGCTGAGTCCCCCAGAGGAAACAAAGGGTATTTTCAAAACTACCTCCAAGGAAGCTGACTCTGTACAATATCAGTCTATGGAGATCTAGATTTTGGAGCTTTCACCATAGAATTTACATATTCCCACAGCACTTAATGGTCTTCTGGGGATCTTTAGCCATCGTTTCATTTTTCTTCCCCTTCACTCCATCATATAGGTTATTATCTATTTGAGCCAAAGAAACCAGTACATAGCAGTGATAATTACTCAAGGTCAAGAAGTAAGAAAATGTCTGGACTAGGCTATAGGACTTACTCAATGAATTCTGTTGTCCAGAGGGTACCAAATCCCGGATCTCTGACCTCTTCAGAGCTTGAAAATGTTTTCTTTCATTAAGGATATGTTACTATAGTAACAACATAGAAGCCACAACAAATATAGGGTGATGGGAATGTTCCCTGGGAAATTGACTCTGCGGTGGAGACTCACAGGCACATTGTTCATTAGGAGTGCTCTCAGGAATGAAACTCGAGAGAGTAAGGGAGAAGCTGAACAGGGATGTGTTCACAAGACAGGGCTACCCTGATCTCTCGGGGAGCTCTGGGGCCCTGCTAGCTCTTCACAGGTGCCTGGCATTGTGACGACAGGTCTGGACAGTCATTAGTTAAGAGCTGCCTCTGGAGAGTGGACATGGCCTTGGGCAAAGTGGTTTCCTTCGGTAGAAAGCAATTTCCACGAAGGCTCCATATATTCCTGGCAGCTAAAGTGCCTTGGTCCTCAAGGCAGTAGTGTCCCACGGTGTCCACAGCAGGAGGAAGAGTACAATTGTATGTTGAGGACCCAGAGTTCTGTGGTTGATTTCATAGAGGTCATGTCAATTGTGATGTGCAATTGTTCGTAGGACCAAGGAATGGGGCCTAGAGCTCTCTGAAGCCCCAGAAACTGAAGAGACAGAGTATGAGGAGCATGAGGAGCTAAATCCCTCTATGGTGCCTATATTTTTATATGTAGGTAAAATCAGGTTTGACAGAGTAAAAGTCAGTAGAGAAGAGGGGAGATGTTAAAGAAGGAATCAAAGGAAGACAAAAAGGTCTGCATGGGAAAAAGAGTGTGATGTAGCTAAGATGACTATAGAAACTTCCAGAACTAATTGAAGATGTATAAGCCCTGAGGTCTATTTTGAAAAGAATTCCCGCTTTCTTCCTAATGCTACTTTGAGGCTTCCCGGGAGCTTGGCCTTGGTGCTGGCGTCATACCCAGAGCCAGCCTGACCAGTGGCAGATCCACAGGGTAAGAGGATGGAGACCTGAGTGTGAGGAGCCACTTGGCCAATAGGGTGGCTTTGGTCTAATCGATTTTTACTTTGAGCTCTTCTTCTCTTCTCCCAGTGCTAAAATTATTGAAAGATGTATTCATTGCTCTATACCACATAACAAGGTGAGCGTTTACATTTTCTAGAACATAAGAAAATGTGAGGGGTTTCTAAATGGTTTCCCTCTCTCTTCTCTTGTCACCCTCATTTCTGTTCCCCACCCTGATTCGTTTAAGGCAAGACTGTTATGCTATTTAGACACTTTTTGTTGTTACGATTTTCATTTTTGCTTACATTTCTTCTGCTTGAGCAGATTCTCTTTTCAGATCAACTGCTAGTTCTCTGAACACGTCCAGTGTTCTCTTAGCTATATGCACCTGCCAAAGGTATTCCCACCACTTGGAATCCCATTCTACCCACATCAGAGCTCTTTATAAAATTGTACCCAATTGTTATGGCCCATCTCAATAGCACTGTGTACTCTGTCCTGTAGTCACTTTACACGTAGCACATTATAATTACCCACTAACTTGCGTTCATTCATTCATTAATCTCCTTTTTAAAATCTGTTCTGTTTTTTTCCTATCCTGACGTGATTTTATCCTTCTCTGCCATTTCTTATGTCATATTCTGCCCTATTGTATAGTCATCTCGTTTCTTATTCCATTCTATTCATCTGATTTCTATTCTAAACTAAAAACTCTGTGAGGGCAGAGATTATGTCTAAATATTATTAGGTTGTTTTTTGCAATACAATATCACGATATGTACATATTTATACATACACATATGCAGCCTAGTATTAAGAGCTCATAAGTATTTATTTAATTGAATCTGCCTTCTGAGAATATTGAAGGGAAGCCCAGGTAAATATCAAAATAATGAAGAGCTTGGTACCCTTGACTTATGATGTTGACTTCATTATCCAAACTGAGTAAGAGACTCCTGAGCTCAAAGTTAACCTCTCCCTGTGACTAGCTTTATGAACTTAAGTTAGTAACAAATCTATCTGAGCCTTAGTTTTATCATCTGTAAAATAAGAACCATAATAGTAACCACCACAGCAGATGGGACAATAGTACATAGTCTGGTATTTCATGAGTCTACATATGTCCATTTAGTTTAAGAGGGTTGTAGGATGGAGCGGAGGACTGACCCCCCCACGTCCCCAGCAGTAGGTCCTGACTCCTTCACGTAGCCCCAGGGCCACTGGGCCATGGTAAGTAGAGAAGGTTGAGGTCATTTGTTTTCACTACTAGTATAACTATTCTAAAGAGGATAGCCTGATTTAAAAAAAAATATGATCTGAAAAATTGTCCACACTTATTTATAAGGCCAAATTATATTCCAGTCAGCACGTAATTATTCACACCAGCATTTTCCACTCCTAGATTATCAGTGGAATTCTTTCCCTGTACATTTCAAGCTGCCTCCCCCCTGCCACCCAACATGCGGCTGCGCCACATCCCCCCTCAGTGATTTAGTGTGGGCTTAGGGAATGCAAACTCATTTTAACTTGTTTCTGAGCAGAATAGCACTGGGAAGGAAAATCTGAACCCCCAAAAGCCATACAAAGCATTCCGAAGTAAAATATAAGAAACATTTTGATTGTTTTTCTGTTTCGGATTATCTGTGCCACTATTCATTTCCTTTTTTGTGGATAATCAAGAACTGGCTGTGTTATGGTTAGCAGGACTTTAAAATTGCTGAGAAAACTCTACAGGGTATTGAAACATTTTAAAGGTAAAATTCATAATCCTCAATACTTACACTTGATAGCACATGCTACGTTGGAGGAGGGGAATAGAATACGCAGGTACCTCCAATAGCTCCAACTTAAGATATATTTTTTTTTTCCAGGGGAATTTTAGCGTCAGCTGTTTCAAATCATATCTGGCTAATGCTGATTAAAATCAGATAAGGCCCCCGAGACAGAGAGAAAAAGAAAAAGAAACTCTATCTTGCACTGCAAAGTTATTTTTTTAGATCAACTTATACAAATTTTTTTTAAAAAAAAAGAAAGAAAAGAAGAAAGATTGTTTTCTTTTTTAGCCAAGGAATTTCTTAACTGCGTTTAGCCAAATGTAGGCTCCACACCCTCTTCTAACTCCAGCCATCTGAATGCCCTGATAAGCACATGCAAGAATAAGCTAAGTGGAACATTCTCATTGCCTCATGCTCTCTAGAGTCCATGTCATCAAGGCACTAATCCAGATGTTGCACATGGGTCATCTTTAATTTCAGGTTTCAAGGGACCGAGGGCCACCTACTCGGTAAAGGAGGGCCTCTGAGCTCCAGAGGCAGCTTCTCGTGGAGGCAAGGAGTTGGGCTGGAAGTCAGAGCCCTTGGGCCCTTTCTTTGATTGTGTGCTCCCAGGTCAGCTCCAGCCAGGCCTTGAAAAGACTTGGGAGATCATACCATTGCTTTTTCCTTCACAGGGTTTAATTCAATTCAATGCAAACAATTCAATTTCATTGGTCTAGTTCTATGATATAGCAGTAGGCACAAGCAATTAAGATGTGGGATACAAAGATAAATGCAATATAATTCCTACCTTCAGACGGCTCACAATCTAATACAAGAGACAGATTATTATTATTATTATTATTATTATTATTATTGTTATTATTATTACACACAGAGAGAGATTTACCTGCTATCTCTAACACAATCATGCTTTACTGGTTGCTAAGAGTATAGTGGAAACACAGAGAAAGCATTCTGAGCGGCATTTTTAGGACAGGAAGGCTGCCTGAAAGAGGTGATATTTGAACCAGGCCATGAAGAATAATAGGATTTTGACAGATATAGGAAGAAAGGTGGGACTTTCAAGCCATCAGCTGATTTTTCCCAGAGGAGGCTCAGGCCCAGGTTCACTCAGAGGAAATAATACCGGACAAGCTCAATAAAGAACTGAGAAAAGGATGCTCAAAAGGTGATGGGAAGAGGTTGGCAATTGACAAGTGAGAAGGCTTACACAGGTAAGCCTTGCCCATTACCCTGCTGGGCCTCTACCCAGGGTACAGTCCTGCCTCTGTTCTGTGAATCCATTTCTTCAGAGGAAATTGACACCCCCAGGAGAAGTCCTGACTCTCCAGCCCCCACCCCTCTGGGATTACTATTGTTATTTTGCACAAGAAAAATGATAATAGTGCAAATTATTTTGCCTTACCTAACAATAATGATAATGATAGCTATCATTGTTTAGCATTTATTATATGGAAGGCATTTGTGGTTAGCATTTTACATGTTATAATCTCACTCAATCTTTACAATAGCTGTTTGAATTATGTACTTTTCTGAACACACTGTATTTTACAGCTGAGGTAACTTAGACTTGGAAACTTAAAGGAATGTGCCCATGGTCACTCAATTAGTAGAACTGAAACTCAAGTTTTTCTAATACCAAAGCTCAAGCTCTTAACCTCAACATTATCTTGTCTCCCCTAAAGGATCACTCTTGTATAACAATAACATAATAGTCTACATAGTGCTCCACATTTGCATAAGAAGTTTGTTCCTTTTTATTTGTTCATTTAACTAGAATGGCCTTGTATATTATTTTAATGTTTAATTTTTTTAATTTATTTCTTTTTAATTGACAAATAATACTGGTATATATTTGGTTTTTATGTTCCATCTTTGAGAATGGAGACGTTCAATAACTATGAGTTAAAGGGAAGAAAGGTAGGAAGGAAGGAAGTTAGGAAGAAAGGAAGGAAAAAAGGAAGAAAAGAAAAAAGAAAGTTTCGAGAAGAAAAAGTAATATCTTTCCTTACTTATCACAAGGTTCATGGCTGATACCCCTAAAAGCAAAGACAGATTAACAAAAGAAAGCATAACAAATTTACTTAATATAAACTTTATGGGAGCCATCCAAAATGTAGTTGCAAAGACTCCGGGGAAGTTGTAATTTTATGCTTAGGTTTGATGAAAAACCAACAGCCATGTAGAAGTATGATTGGACAAAAGGGAGGTATGATTTAATGGTGGTAAGCTGAGAAGAACTTAGCAAGGCCTGTTTGTTTAGAGTCTTCTCAGCCTCTCTGTGTAACATTCCTTCTCTCTGGGTGTGGGGCAGGACACCTGTCACATGAGGGTCTTTAAGAGAGGAGATCAGAAAGACTTTTCTGCTTCTGTGATTTTCTCAATTTCCTTCAGCTTAAAATATTCAGAATGCCAAAGGTGCCATATTTTGGGGTAGTGTTTCTTGCACTCCATCAAAAAAAAAAAAAAGAAAAAGAAAGAAAGAAGAAAGGGAGAGAGGAAGAACAAAGAATGAAGGAAACAAACAACAGGAGAATCAAAGAAAGGGAGAGAGGGAAGGAAGGGAAGAGAGAGAGAAGGAAAGAAAGAGAAAGATGAAAGAAAGAAAGAAAGAGAGAGAGAGAAAGAGAGAAAGAGGAGAAAAGAAAGAAAGAGAGAAAGGAAGGAAGGGTGGGAAGGAGAAAGGGAGGGAGGGACTGAGGAAGGGAGGGAAGGAAGAAAAGAAGGAGGAAAGGAAGGAGAGGATCAAGGAGGGGGAGGGAAGAAACGAGGGAGGAAGGAAGAGAGGGAGAAAAGAAAAAAGTTTGGATGATTTTATGATGGAGAGATTGAAGATCAGAGAGATTAAGCAACTGGTCTTGAGTGGTAACCAGTTGATTATGGTACCAGGTGCAGAATCCAGCTGATGGATTCCTGACTTCACCATCTTTTTCACTGGGTTATTGACTTAGATGATAAAGGTCCAACATCTTTTTTTGAGATCTAAACACAGGATTAAGGGGGATTTTAGAAGTTTTGTTTCTATCTTTGGTTATCAGAAACAATAACATATTGAGGCAAGAGACTTAGTTTTAGGATGACAAGTAATTCTCTCCAGGAAAAATCGTGTCCAACATGATAAATTAAAGTCAAATGACTTAGTCAGGGCCTATTCTGTGTGGCAACAGCCACATACCAAGCATTACACAAATAGATGGCGGGGCCGAGTGATGGCTCAATGAGAAATGCATGAGAGGAATGTGAGAAGTCCGTGAAGAAGGAACATTTCATATCTAGGATAACAGCTTTGGCAAAGCCACTGTGAGTTGTGGTAAAATAGAATAGTCTAATAAAGGACTCAGGAATGAAGAATTCATTCTGCATGCCAAGGGGAAGAAACTTAATTGTTGCTACTATTAGTCTGGGATCTCCTCATCTTGACCTGATATCTATCACCTAGAATTCCTTGATCCTAACATTCTTTTATAAACAGATCTATAATGATCAAAAGGATATTGTGACATCAGTTTTAAGGAAAAAATTGACCTATGCCTGATGGGAAGATAAGGTAGAAGTATTACTCGTAGGTTGGAAAAAAGCAAGGATAGATGGGCAGAAAAGGATTCAACTACATGGGGAAGAATTAGACAATCGACTGAGCGGATATAAATGTCCCTGGGTCATGCACCCCTCACCAAGCCTCGATCCAATCAATCCAACGGCAGCTCTAATCCTGTCTCCCCCACACCCTGTTCACAGCCTAATGATAGTTTTCTTGGATATGAAACTACCTAACTATCCTTTGCCGATGTCTTCACCCTGAAAATTCACTGATCTCTGAAATATTAGCAAGGTATGATAAATGTTACCAATGGAAACATTCTCTGAGCTCATTTTCTTCTCCACACATTCTTCTCACTTAGGTACACTCCAATATGTTGTCTATTTCCGATTATAAAATTGTTGAGTGGAACAGCAGCATAATATATTGTCTCTGAACAATCTCCAGCTATGAAACATAAGCCTTTAGTTGGTTCATAAAGGATGAATAGGAAGATGACAAAGACAATGGTTATCCGAGAGAGTGGACAATGGGATTCCACGAGCCATGGGGAGGATGGCTGGAGTCCAGCTACCTCATGTGGCTTAAGGCAGCACGGCATAAAAAGCCTGCATTTTGGAGTATGAGAAACAAAGATGAATTCTCATTTTGCTCCTCTTCATTCTGCGATCACAGCATAGACTTTATTCCATGCATTTACAAGATTAAGATCCACTCCTACCAGATAGGAACTATACCCATGACTAAATACTTAAACTACAGATGGATTTATAAACTTCACCTTGAAAAGTCTCTCTCTATGCTAGTTTAAAAAAAAAAAAAAGCAAATGGCAGTTGACTTAAGGAAAAAATAAAACAACAATAATAACATAAAGACAATATCTAGGAGGGAACATTTCAAGAGAGCATTTCTCTTTCCCTGCACCTGACTTCAGAGGAGGGTGGCAAGTACTCACTGGGAGGCATCGCTTTAAGCAAGGTACAAAAACCAGGCTCCTACTATAAAAAGTGCATTTTTCTAACAAAAGTATTCCAGGCAACCTCCCTATACATGGCACATTTTCTGAAAATCAATCAAGTCCTCTCATTCAGCTGAAGTCCAATCGCATTGTCTGCCCTTTCCTCCAGAAGCCGATTTCTGCCAGGTAGAAAATTAAGTTTCCTTTACTCTTCTTTCAGACACAATGCTTCAGCCCTGCAGAACTGTTGTTCTGTGTGGGAAACCGACTTCCTGTCTCAATAAACAAGCACACACAGGCTTTTCTGGACACATAATGGAGGCTTTTTTATTTTATACAAAAATCATTCCACACTTAACACATCAATGAAGCCACTTAAGCTCTACTGCATCTGAATTAAAGAGGAATTGTGTGATCAAAGGGTGTGAAAAGAACCACACAGGGTGTTCTTCAGATCCTCTACTTTTGTTACATTTGATACATAACAAACCCAATAAATATGCTTATCCCAGGAGCTAGTTTCATTATCTCGTACCCTTAAGCCTGGTGAAAGTATTCCTGTATTGCCCTTCACTCCACAGTGTCCATTTTATACCGATAATTTTGGTGAAGAAGTGAAAAATATTGGTATGTTTTGAGAGGCTGGGTGAGGTTGGGGAAATGAAGTAGTTTTCTCTTTGTGTTTTGTTTGTTCCTGTTTCTTTAAATATAAATGCATATTTGTGTGTATATATGTGCATATAAATTATATCTATACCTATATCTATATCTGTCTATATACATACCCTATAAATGAAATATACATATAAATATGTAATGTACACATTATAGATATAAAAACATGCATTTCTCAAGTTACTATTACACACACAACAATAACATGGGAAATTTCTTTTTCTTACTAAATATTGAATATAAAGCAAAAACGATGATGAAAATTCTTTAATGCCTAGAATTAAATAGGTGAATAGAACATTCTATAATCCTTTTATAGTTTTTCGTGCTATGAACATAGTTTCTGTGAAGGTTACTAGGTATTTAACATTGGCTGTCTTATTTTTTTGGTATCATGCATTCTAGAGAGATTTGGAAAATTCCTAAGGAGAGTTCAGGCATCCTCATAAGCTATGTATCATGGCTACACACATACTGAAGGGTATTTTGTGAATATTAATTCAAGTACTGTAAAAATGTGTCTTCTATGCAGTTGAATAAAAACATGAAATGCAAAATATGCAGTCAGTGAATTAAAGTTGATTGAACACATTATTATTCAAATTTATGTAATCCAATCAATATTGAATTGAGATATATTTTTTTAGCTATCAACTATATAGCTGGAGTGAATTGTTGAACAAGGACCCAAAATTATTCAGATGAAAATCCTCTCATTGAAGAAGTTTAAATATCATCTATGGAACACCAATTATAAGTCAGTCACTACTCTAGGTAAGAGAGATTCGGAGATTAAAAAGGCATGCCTGTTACTCTACTCATGGTCCAATAGGAAAGAGGGATGAGTGGACAAAAAATGACAATGTAAAGTGTGACAGTAACTCATGAGGTGCCCTATGGGAGTACAGTGGAGGAAATAACTAATTTAGTACAGAAAAGTCAGCAAAGACTTCCCCAAAGGACTTTATATTTGAGTATGCTCTTTAAAAATGGATAGGAGGATTGGGAGTTTATTAGATAAAAATTGGAAGAAAAACATAGCAAGTAGAATGCAAAGCAGCCAAGACATACTTGAAAATATGAAAAAGCATCAAGTGCTCTTAAATTGGTGCATAGTTTGTATTGTTGGATTTGTAGAGTTTGTAGAGTGAACAGAAGCTGCAGGTGAGACTCGGATGGCAGCTGGTCTTATTAGGGCATCTGCACTGTACCCTGTAAGCAACAAGGAACCAAGTAGAGTCTTAACAGATCAGAGTGACTTGAATTAGATTTCTATTTTGTCCCAGGGAGGTGTCTATACTAACCAACCCTTTGAATAATTACTCAGATCTGGAAATCTGTATAACTCTAAATAATTTAGACAGTTGCATTGTTCTTTCCCAACATTCAGTTGTTTGACATTGTATGTACTAGCCATGCAGATGAAGGGCTGAAAGGTTTGGTCTATATCCAGATGTTTTAAGTGTAGTATGGGCAATCATGAACATTGAAAGAAAAATATTCCATGGGGGGAAAGTCCCTTTACCATGCTTTCCCAAATAAATCATCATTGATAGTATCAGTAATAGTAGTTCAACTCTGTTTAAACACAGTTATTAAGATCAGATGACCATCTGTTTTCTGCTATAGTTTATGTCATGCAAACATTTCCCATGGAGCCTATGGACTGCTCTTGCATAGATGAATACAGCTCAATAAATAACCATAAAAATAACAACATATTGATGCAGTTGTACAGTCTCTTCTTGATTAATTCTGTGTGTGTATATACCCAAGGTCCAGACATACCCAATATGGCTTTCTCTGTGGAAAAATAAACCAATAAGGCTTTTTTCCCCTTCACTAATCCTACTCTGAATTTCCTGTCAACTTCCAATTATACACACATAAAACAATGATGTTTCATTTTGCTTTTGAATGATGTAAAGAGTCTCTTTCTTCTTTATTTTCATTTGGGGTTTATTTGTCCTTGAATTGTATGGCTGCACTTGATGTTATGATTTAAATGTGGTCTGAAGGAGAATCTTTCACTCAACAGTCCATAAGAATTTGAAAATAATGAGAAGGAAACTTTCCAGTAAACAAATGCCTACAAACATGCCACTTAAACATGATAAGCACAGAAATATCACATGTGGACTAGGAGGAAGAGAGCTCATGAAATAAAAGAAAAGTTGTCCACTGTTCACTTTAAAGATAATATGACTCTCCATCATAGATTTTCTTAAGTTCAGAGCAGTAAGAGGTCCATACATTCATGCTAATTGACATATTTAAGGATGGAGTGACAAGTGGAAAGATTTTCAGAAGAATACAACCAAAAACAGTGGAGGGATTCGAAGTCATAGCATATGAGGAAAAGTGGAAGGATCTAGGAAGTGTAGAGAAAAGAATCGTGGAAATCTCAACAGATGGGTCCTAAAACTCACAGAGCAATGTGGGATAAAAGAATTCAGCTTACTGTGTATATCTCTAAATGCCATGGATAGAAGAAACATGGAAATAAATATTGAATCAACATAAGGAAAGAATTTCTAACAGAGTCATCTATACAATGGGCCAGCAGAGGAAGTAAAGGTCTTGTACATCCAGAAGTGTTCATGCAGATGTTGGAGCACCAGGAGGCAGGAATGGGGTAATTTAAGAATTAGATGTGTTCATAGCTTTCTAGAGATCCTACATTGTATTAATAATTCAAACTCATCTCAATCTACTGATTTTCCTTTGGTTTAGCCCAAGATTGTTAACTACAAGACTTTCTCTACTGTTATGGCTCAATGTTTGTGCCCCTCCAAAATTCATATGCTGTAACTTAAACCCTAAAGTGATAGTATTAAGAGGTGGGGTCTTTGGGAGGTAATTAGGTTCATGAATGGGATTCGCAACCTTAGAAAAGGGCTGGCAGGAACTAGCTCGGCCCTTTTTGCCTTTCTGTCCCTTCTGCCAGAGGGGACACAGAGTTCATCCTCTCTGGAGGATGAATCTAGTCAAGGCACCATCTCAAAATCAAAGACCAGGATCTTACCAGACAGCAAACTTGTGGCACCTGATCTTGGAATTCCCAGCCTCCAGAACTGTGAGAAATAAATTTCTGTTCTTTATAAATTACCTGGTCTCAGGTATTTTGTTATTGCACCCCAAACAGACTAAGACGTCTTCTCAGCATGAGTCTGACCTCTGCTGCCCCTGACTTAGTCAACCCTGTGAGTCAGACCTCAGTCCTAGATGACATGTTCATTTTAAGGTATAAATAAGCCTTACCCTAGATTCTGATATCTGGTTGGTTTGGGTTTGTTATTTTTAGTTGCGATATTATGATACACATATATATACATGTAGACAGATAGAGAGATAAATAGACTGATAGATTTCCATCCACAGTTCCTAGCTTATAACTCCCATAGCCCTTGTTATAATGTTGGGGCACTTTAGGCCTCAGCATCAGGCCTCAGGAAACAGAATCCCCCTCTCTGACCTTCTCCTGCCCTCCTTTCACCTGTCCAAGGCAGGACTCCGATCTGACTGTGGGTCCTAAGACCCTCATTCCTGAGAAGGTCCTGTCCGTTACCCCGCAGGAAGGGATGCTGCACGGAAAGGCCAAGAAGAATCTGAACAGACAGGTCTTGCTGGCTTTCCCCACTCAGTCTATTAGTATGAGATCATACTCTTTTTATCCAATCACATTTCTACATGGTTGTCAATCATGACTATGTAATGAAACCTTCATAAAAACCCAAAAGGACTGGATTCAAAGAGCTTCCAGAGAGGTGGTTCCTGGAAGATGGTGCACCCAAGGAGGGCATGGAAGCTCCCCGCCCCTCCTCCCATGCCTCACCCTACACATCTCTTCATCTGTTTCCTTTATAATATCCTTTATAATAAACTTGTAAATGTGTTTCCCTGAGTTCTGTGAGCTGCTCCAGGAAATTGGTCAAACCCAAAGAGAGGGTCATGG
Source organism: Lemur catta (assembly GCF_020740605.2). Taxonomy (NCBI): domain Eukaryota; kingdom Metazoa; phylum Chordata; class Mammalia; order Primates; family Lemuridae; genus Lemur; species Lemur catta. Next base: position 18,678,279 of record NC_059134.1, on the reverse strand, counting down.
GAAGCCTGATTTATAGCCGCTGGTCAGAAGTTCCATGGGCCTGGACTTGCAATGGGTATCTGAAGGAGGGGGTAGCCTTGGGGAATGAGCCTCCCCCTGTGGGATCTGACACCATCTCCAGGTAGATAGTGCTGGAATTGAATTAGGTGACACCCAGCTGGTATCTGCTGCTTGGTGTGTGGAAAAAAGACCCATCACATCTGGTCACAGAAATCTTCTGTGTTGACAATTGTAGTGGTGTGAGAGCAGAGGAAAAATGATTTCAAGTTTTTTCCAAAACATTAGTCACAGCTAGTAATCTAAAAGCAACTTCTGATTGATGCTGTCATTCAAAGATTTGATTTTAGCACTCTTGATCTTGAACTGTTTCATATAGAGAAGTGAAAAGAAAGACCTCAGCCTTCCTTGTAGAAGGTAATTTCGGAGCATGAAAAGGTTAGCACTGAAAACAGTTATAGAGATGGATGGTGGTGATGGTTGCACAACATTATGAATGTTTTTAACACCACTGAACTGTACAATTAAAAATGCTCAAGAAGGTAAATTTTATGTTATATAAATTTTACCACAATGAAAAAATTGAAAGAGGAAATAAAAAGTTTAGCATGCGGTTTTTACAAAAGTAATAATACTATTCATGATTTAAACTGATCCATTCTCACTACTTTTCAAAATGACCACTATTTCAGTTGAGTATTTTTCTTTCCAAAGACCTTTGGCCACTTTTACACATTTTAGCCTCATGACGTAAATCTGAAGCCAGTCAAGACTGTACAGCAAATTGAGAAAAGCTTCACAGTTCTGGAGTTGATCACTGATCTCTTGGGAAACACAGTTAATTAGCCAGTGACCCATTTCATCTACAGCACTCTGACTTTCTGTAACCCCCACCCCCGCCCCGATTACTAACCTGTGCTGGAAAAAAGTTTTGGGGCCAGCTTACAAGTCTCTTTGACTTGACTGGTTTAGAATTTCCCTGTAAGTCCCTAAATTTTAGAGCATGAGTTATCTCCCAAAAAACAAACTTCACTGTCAAAAAAAAAAGGAAGCTTAAACAGGCATCAAGCACATTCATGAAAATGAGCAGTTTGATGAATGAAGAGCAAATGAATTACAGGCATATGAATTACGTTACTCTCTATGCACTCACATGTCTCAACATGAAGGGGTAACAAGTTAGAAGCTTTGTTCTTGATTCTTGAAAACCAAACTTATCTGAACATGCCATTTGAGCCCCTTTAAAGTTACCATGTCCTTATTTCTAATGCTGACTACTATCTTTTGTGGCTTTTAATTACTAAAAATCTTTTCAAATTTCCAGAAAGTTCACACTGGTACTGATAAGAGTGGAAAAAATGACCTCTGAACATTCTTTCAAGTCCATCAATCTATGATTGCTTTTTTAATTTAAGTAAATCGTACTGATTCCATATAACAAATTTGCTAGACCATATCCTTACTACATGCAAGGGGAAAAATTGTTACCTCTTAGTGCAAGAAAAATAAATCAAATATCAAGTTCCTTTGAAGAGCTTGAAACAATACTGATTCACTTAACAAGCATTTATTGAAGACCTAGGATGCTCCAGGCACTCAAGCTACAGTTTTCCCTCTCAAGGAGCTCACGGTCTGATGTGGAAGGCAGACAAGGGAGCAGGCAATGTTAATACAGTGTGAGATACTCTCATAGGAACATGTGCAGGATGCTCTGGGAACACAGAGGAAGGGAATCTAACCCCAAAGACGGGTGGAGGAAAGCTGAGAAGTACTCCCAGAGGCATTGATGCTCAGGTCAAAGACTAGGGGTAGGAAGAAGTAAGGCAGGAAGAGATGAGTGGTGGAGTCAGTGGTGTAGATTCTGGGAGTTTGGAGAGAGTTTAGCATAAATATTACTTAGGGTTTTGGTTTCCAGTTGGGGATTTTGTGGGCAAGCCAAGGCTGGCAAACCAGGCTGGGGCTGGATCTTGAAGGACCTTGTATGCCAGGTTAAGAAGTGCAGACTAGGCTTGAGCTCACATTTTGTTTTCTATTATTATTTCTGTATCTGAGCTTGAGGATGTTACTAGCATCTGGGTTAATCACATGCCCTCATGTAGTGGGTTGTCCTGTCACCTGTGTGTTTCTCTTAAAAGTAAAGCAATCTATCCTATGGGAAATAGGGGTAGGATAGGAGGTGGGTGAGGATTTACTACTTAGTCTTGAACTCGGTAGAAACATTTTGACATTTGATTCTATAGTTCTTGGTCAACGTCAGTTCAGTCTTTCTGCATTCCTAGGCCTTGATCTCTCATCTGGCAAGTGAGATCACTGTGATCCTCTTCAGATGTGCTGTGTGTCATTTGGAGAAAAGTTGTTATTTGACTACAAATGCTCTCAAGTTCCTCATCATATTGTATGAATAATTCACAAACAACATCATCCAGGGCTGGATTATATTTGGAATTTTTATGTTGACAAATCCTCAAGCCCAACTGCTATGATTCATCGCAACTTTTAATGACATTTTTTTGAGAGGTAAAGAGAAGAGAACACAAAGAGTTCTTTTTAAAGATGAGGAAACAATTAAAGAATAAAACAGTATTTTAGGGAACTGGAGAGATAGATCAAAAATACAGTGGGTGATTCCATGTGTGTTTAAGGATCATTAATGAAGAGAAGTCTAGATCATAGATACAGAGGAAGGTTTTTTTTTTTTTAACACCCTCTACCCCAACCCCTGGTAACTTCTCTTCTATTCTCTGCTTCTGTGAGTTCAACTTCTTTAGATTTCATATATGAGTGAGATCATGAGGTATTTGTCTTTTTGTGCCTGGTTTATTTTACTTAGCATAATGTCCTCCAGGTTCATCCATATTATCACAAATGACAGGATTTCCTTCTTTTTAAAGGCTGAATAGTATTTCATTATGTATATATACCACATTTTCTTTAGCCATTCATCCACTGTGAGACTGTTAGGTTGATTCCGTACTTTGGCTATTGTGAATGACGCTGCAATGAACATGGAAGTGTAAATATCTCTTCAACACACTGATTTCATTTCCTCTAGATATATACCCAGCAGTAAGATTGCTTGATCATATGGTAGTTCTATTTTTAATTTTTTGAGGACATTCCATACTGTTTTCCATAATGGCTGTCCTAATTTACATCCCCACCAACAAGAGGAATATTTTTATGTGGAATCTGGTGCCATTGCTAAAAATCTTCCCTGTCCACTTTTTCCTATTCCAAAGATAATCTTAATTAATAACTGTTAACATGTATTGAACACTTTCTACAAACCAAGTGCACTAGGCACATGTGATACCATCCTCACAACCTCTCCAGAAGATAATTATTTATGAATATCACCATTGTAGAGATGAGAATGGTAAGGTTTAAAGATTTGTGAGGTTTTTTGTCTTTTTTAAAATTTTTTTTATTTCAGCATATTACAGGGGTACAAACGTTTAGATTACATATATTGCCTTTGCCCCACCTGAGTCAGAGCTTCAAGTGTGTCCATCCCCAGACGGTGCACACCACACCCATTAGGTGTGTATATACCCATCCTCTCCTCCCCCCCAACTGCCCAACACCTGATGAATGTTATTACTGTATGTGCACTTAAGTATTATCAGTTAATACCAATTTGATGGCGAGTACATGTGGTGCTTGTTTTTCCATTCCTGTGATAGTTCACTTAGTAGAATGGGCTCCAGCTCTATCGAGGATAATACAAGATAAAGATTTGCTAACATGGCCAAGGACTCACAGCTGGTAAACGGCAAAGCAGGGTTTCAAAACTAGGTCTTCCTGGCTTCAGAGCTTGTAACCACTCTGCCTTTGTGCTTCCACTAGTTGCCTCAGTGATTGATTCTTAAATAAGGAGACAATTTGGGATGATGGTTCAAAAACTTTACCATACATGAGATTTAGTAAAAATATCTGAGAAGTGAAGTCAGTGGTTCTGGGGGAATCACAGCTTTCCCAGGCTTTTCCACAGGGAGTAAAAGCCACTTAATAAGACGTCCTGATCATTGGTAGGCATGCGTGTGGTCGTGAGCCTAGTGTAGTTTTCTGCCCACATCCAGCCAGCCCTGCAGTCACTTTCTGTGGTCCCTAAGTACTGCAGGGAAAGTCTTAATTGTAACAGCACTTCTTGTATCATGGTCGGCTTTGTGATTAAATTTTCTTTTTTTATTTTTTGAGGATGGGGCAGCAGATAAAGAGGAGAAAAGATGGGTCTTAGCTGACCTTCAAGAGAAAGTCCAGTTATGCCTCAAATGAAGCACTTGCATAATAACAAGGATTTTTTTCCCCATTTTACAGATGAGAAAACCCAAAGCACAGTCAAGTCAGAGGCTTGTTTAACTGCTTAATTAGAGCTGTTAGCAGCACAAAGACAAAAATACAGGAGCTTTTTAGATGGTGCTGAAAATTGTGCATACTCAAAAGAACCTAAGGGTTCTTTACTTCTTTGTTTAAAAATTGTGGTAAAAAACACTTAATATAAAATTTGCCATCTTAACCATTTTTAAGTGTGTGGTTCAGTGCCATTAAGTACATTCCCATTGTTGTGCTACCATCACTACCACCCTTCTCCAGAACTCTTCTCATCTTGCAAAAGTGAAACTCAGTTTCCATTAAACAATAACTCCCCTTCCCCCTTCTCCAGCCGCTGGAAACCACCCTTCTACTTTCTGTCCCTATGAATTTGACCACTATAATATACCTCATATAAGTGGAATCATACAACATCTGTCTTTTTGTGACTGGCTTATTTCACTTAGCATAGTGTCCTCAATGTTCATCCATGTTATAGCATGTGTCAGAATTTCCTTCCTTTTAAAGGCTTAATAATACTCCATTGTATGTGTATGCCCAATTTGGTTTATCTATTCATTCCTTTCTTCTTTGTAGTTCATCTGGAAAATATTGGCAATCTGAATTTGAGTTATTTGGGCTTCAGATTGGCTTGAAGGAATAGAGGGGACAGATAATCCATCCTTGTGTTTTACTGGGTATATTTCTTTCCTCTTATACTTATCTGACAGTCATGGCAGAGAGCACTGTAGATTCCCATCTACAAGGCTGTAGGTCAGGCTCCCTCTCAGGCCTGGGGGTGAGAAACCCTGTCCCCTGTAATGGGTCTTAAAACTTTATTTCCTGGTCAGCTATGCACCCAATTAAATATTTAACTGGGGTTAACATGTAACCACATGATACTAGCCACTATACCTTTAGACATTGTGCTCAAGCATGCTAAGACTTATGGGCAGGTTGGGAGGTGGGGTGGGCAGCCAGACCACGGCATTCAGACTGCTGGGCCTTGCAAGGCAGTGAGGAGCATCTGCTGCTTCCACTCCCCTGGCTCCAGCCCATGCTGTTGTGTCAACTACCTCCTGCCATTCAGACTTTCACTCCTTTCTCACACAGCACTCCAAATCCTCCCCTTCCCTCTATGACCCACTCAAATTAAGTCTTCTTTCATAGCCCCCCCCCAAAAAAAATGAAGCACCATGAACGTGGTAAAATGTATGGCTTAGGTTTTGCCTTTCTCTTGCATTCAAAGTGAGTATTAGCACCAGTTCCTACTCTTCTACACTGAGGTGAATTGGCCTCCAGGTCTTAAAAACAACTAATTGACTTCACTTCTGTTTATCTTAATACTACAAGAATAGAGTCAATTCCACTGGAGTTAAGGTACATTGTTCCAATAAATAATCTCCCTATAAACTGAAACAATTCTCTTTAAAGTCTACCTTTTTATTCACTTGTGCATCAAGCCTACTATAATACGATATTGTATAAGTGATACTATAAGAGCCTGAGACCTAAGAAGGAAAAATGGTTTAGAAGAGCATACATTCTGGTATATTCAATGTGCCTATGTTAGTTAAACCTATGTTTTACCTCAACTGACTAAGCCTCAGTTTCCTCATCTACAAAATGAGATGACATTTAATACCCACCTCAAAGAACTGTCATGAGGATTAAATGAAGGAGCCAAAGTTAAGTGCTTAGCACCATGCCTGACATTTAAGTTTTCAATGAGTATTACTTGTACTTATAGTAGCCACTGAAGTCAATGTTCTTCACTTAGGGTGAGCAGGACCGATCCTGATTTGCCTGGGACTCTCCCAGTTTTAGCACCACAAGTCTCAAACCTCTCAGTCCCAGGCAAGTTCAGACAACTGGTCACCCTACATCATATGTGAAGATCTACACATACTGATGACGATAATTACATTTTTTAACACTACTGGAAAACTCCTAAAAATAAAAGGATAAAAATTAATTAAAGACTATTGTTTAAAGATACTATTTGTATCATAGCGGTTAAATAAAAAAATACTGAGTAGGCTTGAACCACATTCACCACAGGTTGAGGATTAGAGTGAAAAGACCCTTTAAAAACTTACTTTTTCTTGTTCATAGCTTCCAAGTGAACTGAAGGGACTAACTAATAAATAAGTTAGTAGGTCATTTATAATATGTAATACTTATTTTAAAATTAAAGCATCTTACCAACATATGTTCATTTTTAACAAACCACCAAAATATAGAACAAAGGAAAGGAAATATGAATTAATCACATAAAGTGTATCTTTCTTGTGTTTTTAAACAAAATCTGATGAAGAATTCTATGTTAGCATGCTTTTTGTCCTGTTCCTTCCTTTGGATTCATAGAAACTATTAATAGCTTTATTTTTCTCTATTACTCTGAAAAAATATTCATTAAATAAATTGCTTCTTCTATTATCTTTATTTTTAAATTTCTGAGTGGATTTTACCTACTAGAACTCTCTATGGAGCCCTCCGAGTCTCTGAGAAACTCTCGTCCTTACACTAAACTGAAATAATTCTGAGGTCAGCTGTCCTTTTAAGACTAAAGACCTGTGGTGGTATCATTCTGCCTTAGCTGATTTCAAATAAAGTCCTTCTTCTGGAGCTGGGTAAATAACAGGTTGTCTTTTAAGAATCTAGGATTTCTTAAACTGTAAAATTAACATATGTTACATACAAAGTTAATTATTTAACAATTACAAGCAAACACATTTCTTCAAAATGTCTATATGATGTCAAAACAACTGGTCAATTCCATGAAAAATGTCAGCCAAATGAAATTGACTACTAAAAAACCTTTTACTTTTCAATCAGTTGCATTTCTTTCATATTGATATGACATAGCCTGGATATTTGAAGCTTCATGGGCAAAGAAATATTTTTTAAAAATTAAAAATGCATAGAATTATATTTATGTGTATATGCATCTATTGATAATTATTATATACACACATCCTCAGATATCAGTGACTTATTTCAGGAAAAAGGAAAGAATATGTAATACATATTACATCTATAGTTGTTATATTTAATACGCCAATAGTTGTATTTTAAAGGTCTGAATGAAATTTCTTATAAAAAAGTGTTAAATACTAAAGGCACATCTGTATTTTTTGGTAATATGCCATCTGTGGAAAGGACAGATATATTAATAAAAACAGACTGACCAGGTCTGAATTCTCACTCATCGCAGGTAAAGGAGGACAGTTGCTATTGATAAAATCAGTTAATCTCTAGAGTACAGCTTGGGCTTTATGCATTTTTAGATGAGAATCGCAGAAATTGATCAGCATTTGCTTCTCAGACAAGCTTCAAGTGCCAGCTGCAATGAGATCTATGACTATAAGTCAATGCGTTATACTTCCAGTCTCCATGAAGCAAGAGATTCAATGCTGAGGAATATTAATTATCTTTTTTCTTTAATTTTCAAAATGCCTTACAAACATTAACTAATTAACAGATGCATGTGATGAGAGATCTGCCCTGTCCTGTAGTCTATCACTTAGAGGGATCTTTAATTGTATGTGATGTGATACACTATTAACTACATTGGAAAATTAACTTATCTCTTAAAAATGATTCTTAGAAGCTATGTAAAAACTGAGATTGATTCCATGTAGCATTAAGAAAAAAAAGAGAAAAGATTCCTAAGTAGCAAACTCCTTCACCTATTACTTAGGCCAAGGACATTATGACTTTAAAAAGTTTTTAAAAAAAAGTTTACAAAAACCAACCGGTGGTATTTATTTGTAGCTGAGACTGATTTTAAGGTTAGCAGGTATAAATATGCAGTAATGACTGCTACTAATGCAATTTCACTTTTTGGAAAAAGAAAATTCTCATTGGCCAAGTGATTTTTTTAATGGGATGAGTGACAGCTTTCATGTTCCTGAAATGGGAGGTTGGAAAGATGAGTTCTCAAATTCTTGGTTTGTACAGTGTGCAGATAGTGAAAATAGTTATTTATATTCACATCTTGAGAAGACGTAGATTTTCTCCAAAAGACATTTTAAAATTTAGACATTCTGAAAGAAGAGTTCACCATTGTTTTTCCAGCACCTAACATAGTACCAGGTACTCAAAATGCATTTGTTGAATGACTAGATAAATTAATAACACCCAATAAATGTTCATATTCATATCATCAAAGATGTCTATATATTTGCCACCTCGGTTTTGACCATGTCTACTAGGATATTACTAGGAATTCAACATTTACAAGGCCTAAGTATAATCCACACTAGAAAACTCTTAGGACAAACTGCTAAGCATGTCTGTATCATAGAAATCAGCTTCAAAAAAGTACCAGATAATATATGGTTTAAAATAATGGACACATTTTTGGTTCTAGTTGTTTACAAGTTAACACACATGAATTTTTACTATCTAAACAGCAGGAATATGTGTGAATCAAATAGATCCATTTTTGTTCCACTGACCTAAACGCTCCATCTGATGTCTCACAAATACTGTGGACAATGTTCTTTCTGAATAAACTATATGAATACAGAGAACAAACCCACTTTTATATTGTAGTTCATGTAAAGTCTGTCATCTATTAGTGTATAATTGTCTTTACTTAGCCTTCTCATCAACAGAATTTCTCTACCTTAGGTGAAAACATTCTGAAAAGAAATATAGTTTAATATTAAAGAAAATAGAAAAAAAATGCTTTAATTCTGGTTCTCACAGCTATAGTTCTCACAGAACTAAGATCCAAACTAACAAAATTTATATGAAAAATAAAATTGATAAGGAGATTGCATGCATAAAACTAAATGATTGTTACTTCTTGTGATTACTGAAATATCATTACGTTCTGCATACACACACATATTCATACTTACATTCAAACTAACTTAAATATATACAAAAAACATTCAAATGTGTCCATTCCCCAGACAGTGCGCAACGCACTCATCATGTAGGTATACACCCATCCTCTTCCCCCACCCCCCATGTCAGTCTGAAACCCAACTGGTATTATCCCAAAATGTGCACTTAGGTGATGATCAGGGAAACCAATTTGCTGGTGAGTACATGATGAGTGCGATGCGCACTGTCTGGGGAATGGACAAGCTTGAAGCTCTGACTCAGGGGGATGGGCGGGACATGGGCAATATATATAACCTGAACTTTTGTACCCCCATAATAAGCTGAAATATAAATAAATATATACAAAAAACTTATTAGAGTACAATTACTAAGGTAGGATCTCTTGTTATGAAAAAAAGAACTCAGAACTCTTCTTCAAAGAACTTGACAACCAAAATGGTTTAGTATTAAAATACTTACTTACCAGTGATGACTAAGTAACTGGTACAGGACTAACCTTCCTGTCATCAATAACTATAAAACTGGACAAAATATATTAAATAACTATTTTAAGATGTTGAGGCAATACAGAATGGTAATTATTGTGGAAAAGAAGCTAAATGAGGTTAGCTCTATTATCTCCACTGGCTTTCTGTTTGAACTATAGTGCAGGGAGAGGGAATCCAAAGTACAGTGGTCTTTTTGCGGGTAAAGACAAAGATAACAGAGTTTGGAGCTTCTGTATTGGCTAGAATTTATGGGTCAGGGTATCAGGTAAAAAGAAGCTATATAGAGGGGCTTCAGAAATATATATTGGGGACCCTTGAGTGATTTACTAAAAATACAGCTTTACATATACATGGCAAGAAAACGTGAAATCCAGTGCAGAACAACTGCTGAGCGAAGACAATACTGAGGAGAAAGAAAAACTATGGAGGAGCTGTAAGTAGAACAAGTACTAGAGCTTGCACAAGGTTGAGAGACATTCAAGTTCCCACCAACCAGAGGGTAGAGACCTCTTTAAGCACCCACAGTACTTAGTAGAGAACCCAGAAAGGCCCTGCCTTAAGGTAAATTTATTTCTAGAGCAAAAGGCTGCTCTAGACCTGTCCTAACAAAATTTAAAAACAAGACTCAAAGGAATCTGCCTTGATTTAACTGCCTTCTGGGGGTGGGGGAGACTCAACATTCTATTAAGGAAGACAATAAAAGCCAGATACTCAACACAGGATCTATGATGTTCAGAATCAAATCAGAAATTACATGACATGCAAAGACCATAACTGGAAGAAAACTCAGTCAATAGAAGCAGACTCAGAAATGATAGAGATAGTGAAATTAACAGACAATGACTTTAAAACAGCTCTTATAAATATGTTCAAGATTTAAAGCAAAATATAGAAAAAGTGAGGTAATAAGTAGACGAACACAATAGACAATGGAAATTTTATAAGTAAGCATAAAAGAATCAAAAAGAAATACTAGAATTTTCCCCAATATAAAAAAATACATATATGAAATGAAAATTTCCCTGGATGAGCTTAACAGCAAAATATCAGAGAATTTGAATACAGAAAATAAAAAATTATCCAAACTGAAACACAAAAGTGGGCTGAAAAAATTAACTGAACCTCAGTGACCTGTGATAACATCCAATTACATGTATGGAATTGGAGTGCCAGAAAGAGAAAAGACAGGAGGGGAGCAGAAAAATTTCTGAAGCAATAATGGTTGAAGATTTTCTAAATTTGATAAAAGCTATAAACCCAGAGATTGAAAAAGCCTAATAAATCCCAAGGAGGATAAATCCATAGAAAACTACACCATCACTCAATAGCTGAAAATCAGTAATGATAAGAAAAATCATAAAAGAAGCCAGAGAAAATAGACACATTACATACAGGGAAACAATAGGAAGAAAAACTACTGACTTCTCATCAAAAACAATGCAGGCCAAAAGACATAGAATGACAATTTTTAAGTACTAAAAGGAAAAACAGTCAACCTAGAGTCCGTATCCAGTGTAAAATACACCTCAAATATGAAGATTAAATAATATTACATTTTTGACTAAAAAGTAAAGCTGAAAATGTGTCACCAGCTGGCCTGCACTATGAAAAATGTTAGAGAAAGCTTTTGGGGTTGAAGAAAAATGATTTCATATGCAAATTCAGATCTACATAAAGGAATAAAAAGCAGTTGAAATAGCAACTATGTGGGTAAATATAAAATATATTTTTGTCTTTTAATTTCTTTAAAATATAATTCATTATTTAAAGAAAAAAATAATACTCATGAATGATGGTCTTTATAACATGTAACAGTTAAATGTCTGACAACCATAGAAAAAAACAGGAGGGGAAATTTTTAAGTTCCTTGTATTTTATATGCAGTGGGCTAATATTAATTCCAGGCAGAATATGATAAGTTAAGGATCCATATGCTAAGTTCTATGACAATAATTAAAAAATAAATAAAGTGGAATATATATAATAAACTAATAGAACATGTGAAATGGAATAGGGAAATCTACTCAATCTAAAATTATTCAGAAAAGAGGACAAAAGGAACAAAATACATATGGGGAAAAACAAATAGCATTATGAAAGTCTTAAGTCCAACAATTTTAATAAACACATTAAATGTAAATGGATTAAATATTCCATTAAAAGGTGAAACTGTCAGACATTATTAAAAAGCATCACCCAGGCTGGGTGTGGTGGCTCATGTCTATAATCCTAGCACTTCGGGAGGCTGAGGTAGGAGGATTGCTTTAGCTCAGGAGTTTGAGACCAACCTGAAAAAAATTAGCTGGGTATAGTGATGCATTCCTCAGCTACTTGGGAGGCTGAGGCAGAAAGATTGATTGAGCCCAGGAGTTTGAGGTTGCAGAGAGCTATGATTATACCACTGCATTCTAGCCTGAGTGATAGTGAGATCTTGTCTCAAAAAAAAAAAAAAAAACCACCATCCAATATATGCTGTTTACAAGAGATTCACACATAATGTAAACACGCATTTAGCTTAAAAATAAAAATGAGGAGAAAAAAAGATATACTATGAAAACACTAACTGTACGAATGGTAGAGTGGCTATGTTAACATTAGACACAGTAGACTCTGGGAAAAGTAATTTTACCAGAAATAAAGAGAGATACTTCATAATGATAAAAGAGTTAAATCACAAAGAAGCCACAATAACCATAAAGGGATACGTATCTAATAACAGAGCATTACAATCCATGACACATGACTAGATAGAACAAGAGGAAGAAATGGACAAATTCACAATTAGATTTGGAGATTTCAACACTCTTATCTCAGTTGATAGACTAATTAGACATAAAATCAAGAAACATATAGAAGATTAGAATCATCCTAATAACCAACACAACCTCCTTATATTTATAAAACACTCCCTCCAACAATGAGAAAATCCTTTCTTTTCAAGTGACCATGAAACATTCACAAGACAAACTCTATGTTAGGTCATAAGACAAATTTCAATACATATTTAAAAATTTGTATCATTTAGAGTATATTCTCTGACCACAACAGGATTAAATTAGAAATCAATAACAAAAAGGCATTTGAAAAATCCTTTAATATTTGGAAGTTAATTAAAATACTTATAAATCACAGATCAAACACAAAATTAAAAGGAAATTAGAAGATATTTTGAACTAAATGGAACTAAAAGCATCACATATCAAAATTTGAAAGATGAAGTTAAGGCAGCATTTCAAAAGAAACTTAAAGTTTTAGATAATTACATTAGAAAATAAGAATGTTTTTAAAGTAATGATCTAAGATTCCACCTTAAGAAACTAGAAATATCAGAACAAATCAACCCAAAGTAAGAATAAGAAATGAAATAACAAGAGTAGAAACTCATTAAATAGAAAACTCACAATAATAGAACATAATAAAAACACAAATTAGTTCTTTAAAAAGATTAATAAAATTGATGACCCTTCTAGCTATGCTAATCAAGAAAAAAGAGAAAATACAAACTATTGATATTACAAATGAAAGAAAAGGTATTTAAATTTGAAACTTGATAAGTTAATATTATCAACTTTATGAGTAAAACTTTGACAATTTACATAAAAAGAACAAATTCCTTGAAAATTATAAATTATTAAAGCTAACACAAGAAGAAATAAAAATAAGCATTGCTTTATATCTATTAATAAATTGATTCTTAGTTTTAAAACCTTTTCAGAAAGAAAACTACAAACTCACATGTCTTTACTAGTTAAGTCTATCAAACCATTAAGAAACAATGATAATTGCATGTAAACTCTTTCAAAAATATAAAAGAAGAGAACACTTCATAATTCATTTTATGAGGCCAATGTTATCTTGATATCAAACCATTCAAATATATTGCAAAAAAATTATAAATTAATAACTTTTATTAATACAAATGCAGTCATCTTTAAGAAAATATTATCAACCCAAATAAAGAGGCTAAACATCATAACCTAGTAGGGTTGTCCCAGAAATGCAAAATTGTTTTAAAATTCAAAATAAAATCAATGTAATTCAACATATTGAGAGGAAAAAGGAAATGAAAATTATTTAATTATCTTATTAGTTGAAGAAAAAGCAATTGACTAAATTCAACACCCAGTTACTATAATAGCAGTAATAATAATAGTAATGACTATCAAAAAATTAGAAATGGAAAGAAACTTCCTCCACCTGAGAAAGGCCATTTCTTTAAAAAAAAAATACAGGTAACATTATATTTAATTGTAAAATACTGAAAGCTTTCCCCTTAGATAGAAAGCAAAGAAAGAATCTCCCCTCTTACCATTCTTATTCATCATTGTACTGGAGGTGACCTAGCCAGTGCAAGAAGACAATATAAAGAAATAAAATGCACAAAGAGTGGGGAAAAAAGCAAAACTGTCTTTAATTATAGATGCTATATGTAGAAAATTCTAAGAAATCTACCCCAAAAACCTGCTAAAGCTAATAAGTGATTTTAGTATTAGCACGGAATACAACATCTATATACAAAAGTCAATTATGTTTCTACATATTAGCAATGAAAAATCAAAAATGAAACTATAAACATACAATTTAGTATATCACAAAACACTGTAGAAATTAAGAGAGTGTGGCATTGGTGTAAAGATTAACAAATAGATAATGGAACACACGAACACTCCTCAGACGTCTGCTAGCTACTAGGTTAACCCTGTGTGTTATGAGCCGCACCACCCTTACCAGGTGTTACATCTTTCTGTCCCATTTCAGATAAACCTCCTTCCCCCACCTCACAAGAACTGAGAGTAGAAAGTAGACCCATACTTATGTGATCTATTAATTTTGAACAAGGTGTAGCCTCTAGGAGCTGAAAAAAGGAAATGGATTTTCCACCAGAGTTGGAAGGCATGCAGCCGTGCCAACAGCTTGATTTTAGCCCATTGAGACCCACTGCAGACTTCTGACCTCTAGAACTCTAAGATGATAAATGTGTGTTGTTTTAAGCCACTAACTTTGGGTTAGTTTGTTAATTAGCAATAGGAAACTAATAAACTGTTCAAGAAATATTATATTCATTCATTTATTCAGCTAATTTTCAGATAATATTATTTTGTGCATCTAATAATACATGTCAGGTACGAAGCTAGGAAGGGAGAGTCATAGCCAAGTACACAGCTCTTAACTTGAAAGCTATGATCTCAAAGCAATGATAAATAATTAATTCATTCAAAATGTGGTGAAAACTATGATGAAGCTAAGCACAAAATGCTGTCAGAGCACATACAAAGGGCATTTAATCAAATCAAGGAGGAAATAATAGCCAGGAAGTCTTCCTGGAAGAAGTGACATTTTGACTAAAATCTAAATGGGTTAGTAGAAATTAATCTCGCAAAGATGGGGGATGAGAATATTATAAACATAAGTAATGCTGCGTTCAGAGAGCCATATGAGAACATGATATCCAGGGGACTGTAAGTAGTTAGCTACTCACTAAGAAGTAAAATTAAATACATAACAAATCATAGGCCAGCATATAGGTAAGATGTAAAACTTAAACAAAAAAAATAAACGTATTGAATGTTATTATTGAGGTTATCATTGACCTATTGCAAAATGCACACATTTTAGTACAGTTTGATTAGTTTTGACAATGGAATGAACTTATATAACTCATACCCTAACAAGATATAGTCAATTGTGATGTAATATGAAATATGCATTACTAAAAATCACCATTGCCATGCAAAAGCATGCAATAAAAATCACATCATAAGGTTCATGCAAAAAAGTGGGACTGAGCAAAGCACTCAAACACTTCATCAGCAACACATAAAAATAGCTAGGAGCCTAATAAAAACAGTAGTGCAGTTTTACACATTAGGTGATTAAGAAGTTCATAAATGCTAACAATAAATACGGCACTTTACCTTGAAAAAGACCTGAAGTTTGCTTGTGTGGAAGTGGGCATCAGAAGGGTTGCAGCTTGTGAGTTATAGTGAGGTGGAGGAGGAAGGGTTATTTGAATGCAAAGTTGATCTCATAAAAACTTTAAAACATAGGTATCCAGCATCAAGTTGTTATAAGCTTAAAAAATGAGCTGAACTGTAGTCACTAGACATATTGGTAGTTGTTCTTGTTTGGCTCAAAGAAGGCAAAACCTTTCTCGTGATTTTCTCTTTGCAAAACTCTTTCAAAGTGTTTTCACTATATAAGGGATGGCAAAAGGAAAATAAACACAGGATAAAGGGATAGGAGCAATATGGCTTAAAAATTAGAAGATTCTGATTCTCTCATGGCATATTTGTCTCCCTTCTGAATGCTGTCTCAAAATAATCACATTCTATCCGCCAAAAGCAGGCAAAATTTTGCAGGCACTTATCTGCATCCCTCACATCTTAACTGCCAACCAATTCTTTGGTCCTTCTTTTTTGACGTCTTTACCTCCGTGTTAGTATCTAATCTAAAGCCTCATATCATTGTCTGTTCCAGGAGAGGTGCTTTTTCCTTAGTTGAATAACACTTTTCAGACGAAACCTTATTTTATATCCACAGGGATGGAGACAGATCCTGTAAAATAACAAAGGACACTAATCTGGTAGTTAAGTAACCTAAATTCTTGCCCTGGTTTTCTCATCAACTTAAATTCTGAAATCTCATCTGCAAAAATGAAGTGATTGGCCTTGTCTGTCTTTAAGGTCCATTCAAGTACTATACTTCTCTGACAATGCTTAACAAACATTATTGAGACTCTTCTAGATGTAGGATGCTTATCAAACAATGAATCTATCCTCATTTTTCACAAAAAGATAAGAAAGCTCCAGAAAGGTCAAGTGACTTGCTAACGTCTGCACACCTCTGCATAGCTCAGACTCACTTGCATATCTTGTCCACAGAACGCTGTCTTTGCAAATGCCACACTGTTGTCCTTAAGAAAAATGGCTATCACATCACAGACAGAAAAGATCTCATGTGATGCAAACCCCCACCCATTCATGCCGTTTCCTCAGGAGCTGCCATATTTTATTAAATATAAGATCTTGGCCACCTACCCTCTGTTGATTAGCTCAGGGATAAGCATGACCCAAGTTAGGACAGGAGAATCCTTGCGCAGGATTTGGAAATATGAAAGGGAGTTAGTTTGTCTGGGATGACTGAAGTCATAAAACAGAAAACTCGGACGATGTTAGGGGCAATGTTTCCTGCCAGATGAAGAAAGCCAGTTTTCAACACGAGACAGTGAAGCAAGGAGGACAGGAGGAGAGTTCTGGAAGAGTCTGGACCCTGAGTTCTGGTTGCTCATGGGGTGAGCTGCATGCCTGACCTTCCAACAGCTCAGCCATTCTATCTTCCCTCGTGCTATGTGTGCTAATGTGCCCCGTTTTTTTTCTTTGACTGTTGAATGACCCCGTGGTAGTTTCCTAGGGCTATTGTAACAAATTACCACAAATTGAGTGGCTTAAAACAACAGAGATATATTCTCTCCCAGTTCTGGAGCCAGAAGTCTGAAATCAAAGTGTTGATATGGTTGGTTGACTTTGGAGGCTCTGATACGTTCTGTGTGTCTCTCTTAGCTTTGGGTGGCTGGTGGCAATCCTTGGCATTCCTTGGCTCACGGGCTCATCACTCCGCTCTATGCTCAGTATTCATATGCTCAGTCTTCCGCTTCTGCATGTCTCTGTGTGTCTTCTCTCCTTTTCTCATCCAAGAAATCTTTTCTTTAGACTTAGGGCCCACCCTTTTCTAGGATGATCTTCTCTCTGGATCATTAGTTTAATTATATTTGCAAAGACCTTTTCTGCAATTAAGGTCATAGCCACAGGTTTGGAGAGGATCTTTTGGGGGGCCCACTCTGGACTTCCAGCAAAAGAGAATTCCAAATTGTAGTGGTGACTAGTTTTGAGGTTGAGTGACATCCAACTCAAGGGATTTTTTTCATATTTTTAATTGCACTTCCCCTACTGCCACCACTGTCTATTTTTTTCTTTCTGTAAAGTCATTTTGACATTTAACAAATATAGCACTATAATCTGAAAAATGATACTGTGCTGGCGAATATGTAAATACATCCACAATATTTTAGATTTATCTTTTTGTGTGTTGCAAAGACAAGCAAGATGATCGAGTGATCTCAATTTGCTTAGTTCAGTGATGCCCCTGACAGATAACTGCAGATAGGACTGAGAAAATATTCTCTTCCACTTCCATCTTCCATGGACAGCTGAAAATTCGTTGGTGCTTTTTAAATTGCTTCAGGACTGGTATTATAACACCTGGAAGGATGATTTACTAGAGAGTCCTCATGTCTAGACACCACATAGGTGTGTTTTTGTTTGTTTTGTTTTGTTTGGGGATGTTTAAATAAATAACAAAAAAGAGGAAGTGTGTTGGTATTTGGTGCTTTAACCAATATAAATTGCCTTCTTTTTCAAGGAAATGTTCTTTATTATGGGAAGTCAATTTCCCATGTAACCAGCCATTTGGTAAGGTAACAAATTTACCCCATCCTGGAATCTCAAATAAAAAATCCATTGTAATGGCATTATATGGTTGGTTTTATGTTTACTAGCAGCTGTCTTCAAATCTTCACTATTGTAGAGTAAGACTATTATACTGGCATTAAAAAAAATTCCCATAACAACAACAACAAAAATACAAAGACCCTGGTTTACGAGAGGTGTTTTATTGGGAAAATAGTAAGGGATGGATTCAATAAAAAATAAAAACCATGCCTTCCACTCCGTATAACCTTATGGATGCCTTCCATCTTCCTGATTCACTACCGAGGTGTTGTTTCTCCTTACAGAGGGCATCCACAAGTTTAAACTTTATGTTTTCTGTATTCTGACAGTCTCACGAGGCAATTTGCCACATTGCATACTGTCTTTAGAAATAAAGTTTGAATTCAGACGGAGTCAATTTTGAATCTGTCAGAATACAGGCCTTATATCTTGTAATAATATAGAGTCTTCCAGAATGAATGCAGTGATGTCTCTTTCTCAGCACCTTTACCTGGCTAAGTTGTACCCAGTCTCTGGTGTATTACAGCACACTGTTTGAACAAAGTAAATCCAAAAATAGAAATCCCAAGCTCCTGCCATGTGAAATCTCTGAGTGTGGTACTAAAAAAGAAGATATTGCTCTCATAGAGGGACAAAAATACTGTAAACATGTGATGGCAGCTTTGTTTGGGGTAGAGTTAATGACTTCCTTGTTAATTCCTGATGGAACTTAGAAGGTTCTTTAACAATGCACTTTTGGCAGTTGATGCCTCTTTTTATATAAAGAGCCATAGATTATTAAGTTTAAGAAAAATCCACACTTCTCTTTGTAGGTAACAGTTCTATCTGATTTTATAACGTTCCACTTTTAAACTGACTTGATCCTTTTTAATGATGTTCATGCTCTTAATCAGGACCGTATAAACAACCCATATTACAAATTTTATAAAGACATATGTGAACATTTAACAGGCTTTGGGAGACATTTGCAGTTTAGAATATATAGATGGATTTTCTTTCTTGGAGATTATCTGGTACTAGTAACAAGCAGAGAAAATATTTCCCATGCCTGTGAGTATTTAGGAGTTCCTTTGTGTGCCTAGATCTTTTTTTCCCCCATAAAGGGGAAGTGGTGTACATTGGGGGTGGGCAGAAGAAAAATGACAAGAAGCAAAAGCTTTGCTGCTGTAGGATCAAATTCCAAGCAGAATTCGTTCATACACTTCCATTTCTGTGAAAGTGCAGTGTGGTGTTCGTTTTCACTGTATCTGCTCGCTTAATTGTTTCTGCCTGTTCATTTCATTCTTCAGTGAAAACATTAGCCTAAGGGACATTTGAAAATCAAAAGGTAGGCTTGAAGTTTAACAGGAAATGAACGGTGGTGTTGCTGCAATATTAAAGTAAAAGTTTAGAACCAATAAGACGTAGGCACAATTCTGAACTCAATACGTCTTTTTTCCTTTTTTGTTGTTCCCTTTTGCTCTCCCAAATGTCAAGATTAAAGAAAAACATTCCAAGGTTTCTACATATTTATATGGCAAGGGTATATAAAGGATGCTGTTATGTATGCATTAATGGAACTTAATCTTAGTTGCAATAAAAACCAAGAGATTCTGAATTGTAATGTAGGAATATATAAAAATCCAGGACAGATTTCCTGACAGCTGTAATTATTTAATTCTTTTAGAATTATCCCTCTCCACCCCCAAACCTCCTCTTGCCAGAATTACCAAAATAATTAGGGAAGTGGTGGGAAGGTTAGAATCTGAACCATCTCAATACCAAAACTGACCAGATAATTGTCTCTCTGTTTCACTTGCAATGTAGGAATATGACTTCTGTGTGTGCTGAATTTTGACCTCCAGTAGGAAAAATGTCTTCAGACAGAATAGAACTTGAACTTTCAGAAGTTCATTGCTCCTTATCCTAGTTGCCCATTTATGTTCAAGGTAGCATGACTTAATTGCACCAATCATCAGTTATGCTAAATGCTGGTATTGTAACAACTCGAGATGAAGTGTTGTTATTGTCCATCTTTTCTCTGATCACTGAGACAAAAGATCAAACAGATATTCAAAAACCACTCTCAGGATCTCAACTTAAAATACTGCCTATTTTACAACTACATTCTCCATCTTAACAAGAAAATCAAACAATTCAAGGAGCACAAAGCAAAGCAATCAACAAAGTTGTTTAAAATGGCCTACTGGAGATAGATATTTTAAGAGTTAAATAACGAGATGGGAAAATATCAAACTTTCAAAACGTACTAAACTAAGTCTAGGTGTTTAAACACACAAAAGTTATTAAACCACTTGTTTTTGGAAATAATCTGGGTAAATTCAAATGACCATGATGAGGAATAGTCAACTAACAAGTAATTACCTTTCCCTGCCTTTGAAGAACAATGGATTTGGGATGAATCCAAATTTGTAAAAAGCAATCATGATTTTATATTCTATTATCTAATGGAAAGATCACTGTGGTTTTGCATTGGTTTACTGATGTCATATTTCATAGGCGTTGCATACTTGAAGAAATAATTTAATCAAAGGTGATATTCAATTATGCATCGGTTATGCATTGCACTCATTAGTTTTAAGAATAGAAGGACAACAGAATTACTGGTTATAAAACACCATTTTTAGGAAGAAAAACTGGCTTGTTTAGCTACCTTTACAGTGGTCATTCTCCATGGAGAATGTAATCGTTTGGCTGTTTCTATTACTGGAGTGGACACAGTGTTTGCAGTGGTGGAGGGTGGGGGCATCACACTAGGTATGGGTCTGAAATGGGAAAGCAAGGCAAACGGACAAATTGCAAGTTAAATACTTTGGGGGAAGGGGATGTATTTTTACAGGTATCAATTATTGTGGTTACAAGTAATAAATAATGCTAACTAAAACGTAACTAAACGGGCATTAAAGACCTTTTACATACATAGAAGAAAAGAAAAGCTTTTTTCCTCCTATGCTGCAGACTGCAGGCATTTTCCTCTGCCTCTGTCAAGTGTAATTCTTTCTTGATGAATGACAAGGCAGGATAATAGGCTGTGGTCGCCATGGCAACCAGACAGCAGCACTGTGTGCCTAGCATTTTTTCATCTGAAAATGAAACCAGAAGCAAAGAAAAGCTGAAAATGTAACCAACAGATTAACTGATACAAAAAAAGAAAAGAAAGAAAAGAAGAAAAAAGGAACAAAAAGGCAAGTTAGATTACAAGCAATTAAAATTACAGTACCTACTCTCTCTCTCTCTTTCTCTCTCTCTCTCTCACACACCAACTAGATATTTTTAAATAGTATTTGATAAACATGGAGCAATCACATTTTACCTTTATTTTCAAAAATGCCTCATTTGTTTTTTAAATCTAGGAAAAAATGCTTTTTTAAAAGAGGCATTTAATTTCATTAATCATTGAAATGTATTAAGCTTTATGTATTGTGTTTGTATTGGAATTTCTAAATTCCTTTCCTCTCTAGCGCCCATCCCTGAACTATCCAGAGACCAAGGGGGTCTTAATGTGCAACAGTTTTATCTGGGAGCAGGATTGGTGGGGTGGGGTACGAAAGAGAGGGTGACCTGGAGTTGAGAAATAAGAGGATGATTCCATATTAACACTCATGGATTCTATAGACTCCGTCCATGGTGTTTGCAAAGTAATAAGAGTTGCTCTTCTATTGAGCTGAAAGAAGGCTGCAGTTTTCTGCTATATCCCCATTTCTAAGCCTAAGAACGTTCCTGAATCCCCATTCAACAACACATTGTATATTCTGCCTATATAATTTCCTTTCATTTACTGATCTCAAAACCTCTATTGCAGCTCTTTGAGATGTTCTCTGTCTCTACTGAACACAAAAAAGAAAACAGACATAAAGGAGCATTTTCTGAAAGTGGGAGTCGCTCTGTCCTGGGTGCTTGGTGGAGGCAAAGAACGCTGTACCAGGAGTTAGAGGACAAAAGTCCTGTGAGGAGCTCAGCCCTGCAGCTTCAGGCCTTTGAGCACAGAAGAGCAAACCAAACAGGTCTCGGAGTCAACACACTTAAGTTTGAATCTTAGCTCCACTCCTTTTGGTAATATGATAATAGGTATCAACATCTATTATAAACAAACCAGAGTGTTTTTAACCTCTCTGAGCTTCTGTATATTTCATCTCTAAAATGGGCAAATCTTTCCTACTTCATGGGAATGAGAGGATTCATGAGATCATCTGCTGAAAGTGTCTGGTATATAATAGGAGTCAGTTAAAGATTCCTCCTTCCTGTAATCAAAATGCTCAGCTTTCTAATCTTTGGAGTAGAAACATCTGAATAGCGTGTGTGTGTGTGTGTGTGTGTGTGTGTGTGTGTGTGTGTGTGTGTTTGAGAGAGAGAGTGGCGTTGTGTACATAACCACCTGTTTCAGTAGGATATGGATCAAGTAAGTTACTCAATGTGAAATGTTTTGAATGCACGATATACTCGTGAAAAGGGAAGATGGTGTCACCCAGAGATGTTGAGAAACTTCTTTTCCAGGAGAATGCCAAGAAAGGTGTCTGATTCTGACCTGCCCTGAGGCAGAGACCAGCTAAGGGCTCCTATCTCAGGAACTTTCCCCTTTATAACAAGAAGACTGAATTGGGGAAAGAGGCCCACAGATCTAGTTGGGGGTGGGGCGGGGAGGGGGTATCTACTGGAGCTCAGGGGTGTCTGAGTGAGGGCTCACGTGGGTCCAGTAAGTGTCTGCACAGAGCACTCCCAACTTCCCCCCAACAGGCCCAGTGGCTGTGCCGGCCACCCACAGCAAGGCCTCATAAATCCTTCCTTTGTCTCCATTTCCCCCAACACACACAAATGCAAAGTGAACAGTTGGATCAAAGCTTTTAATGTGCTTTGTACTGTTTTATTTGAAGAGATCAGGTCTGATATTTAAGAGGAAGAGTCCATCTGGCTGGGCTGAGCTCAAGGAGCCTAGACAAATTGTAAACAAGCCCAGGGCATAAGCTCCTCTTGCGGCCCATGGCCTGCCACTGCCATTGCCAAAGCACCATCCTGGGCTGACCAGGCTTTCCTGACCATTCATGCAAAGGGAGTTTACTGTACTGAAATCAATCCTCTTCTAAGCTTTTCCTAGAATTTTCTAGCACATATTGCATATTACCTCTGCCAGTTCTGTCTAAGCTTCTATTGGCCTAAGACCGTACCTGTTTATATTTCTAAATTTTCCAACAGTAGTTATCATTGTGTTTTACATACCATTAGGATCCTCAGTTGTTTAAATAAACTCCTTAGTCATTCAGAGTAAAAATATGAGGATTGAAGATTGAAGGGAAGGGACAATTTAAAGCTCGCATTTTTTGCCACCTTGGAAATACAAAGGAGGGACACATGGGTTGCAGTTCTTCCATCTCAGCATTGATCACTCTTGACGTTATCATTTATGCAGTTATCTGTTCCTGCTGGATCATGAGCTCTTTACACACAGGGGCCACAGCTATCTTGCTTACTTGACACATCCCCAGGGCCTAAAAGAGCACTTGCTCATGGTAGGCCCTTAATAAATACTCGTTAATCAAACGGATGGGCCTTGAAGTCAGACACACCTACATTTGTACTATAGCTCTAACTCACTAGTTGGGACCATGGATGTCTTTACTTCTCTGAGTCTGATTTCTTCTCTATAAAATAAAATGATAATTCTTCATATGACTGCTGTGGCTCCTAAATAAGACACATGTGAAAATATGTACTTCCAGCCGTAACACAGTAGATATACAGTAGCTATTATTTTTCCCTTTTTAAACTTAATCTCTTTGGATGAATTTTTATCAAATCGCTTGCCATTCCAAAAGATCTACCCCGATAGTCCTTGGAAGCCCATGCAATGCTGGTAGAGGTTTTATAAAAGGCCCACTGCTCAGAAAGTAGTTACGTGGACTATTCCAAAGACCATGTCTTTTGTAAGTACAGAAGAGCAAGTGCCATCTGTAATGAACTAAAACAGGGAAAGTTGAATTTGACTGGAAAAACCAGGACAGAAAGTGAATATACACCCCTGGGGGTGCAGACGATGAAGGACCAAACACAAATGCACAGCAGTAGAGCCATTAATCTAGAGATGACCACCTGTGTGTGAGCATCTGGAGAACAAATCACCGACAGCAAAATTGGTCTGAGGCACAGGACTGGTAGGATGCACGTGGCATTAGCTGAGATCAGAGGAAGAACTGACATTCAGGCTACATTTATTGAGCACCTACTGTATACGGAACAATGAATAGGGTGCATTCACATGTGGCTATCCCTTAACTTAGGAGGCAGTATCACAGTAGTAAAGCACAGATTCAAAAGCCAGATGCCAGGGTTTCTATCCAGGCTCTTCAGCTTAACAGCTGTGTGACTGGGCACATTACTTAAATTCTCTTATCACTATTTCCTCACCTGTAAAAGGAGGATAACAATAGTACCCACCTCACAAAATCTTTGTGATTATTAAATCATTCAATACATATGAAAAGCACTTAGAACAGGGTCTGCACATACAAAGGATTCAACAAATTTTAACTGTTGTAGTCTGATTTGTACTTACTCCTTTTATTTTTATTAAATTTAAAAGAGATTGTCAATTAAGGACAGAAAAAAAGCTCTAGACCTGGGATCAGAAGACTTGGGTTTGACAGTCAGTTCTGCCACTTGCAAGCCTTGGTTTCCTCATCTGAAAATGGAAGGAAGAAGACATGGCTCAAAAGACGTGTTATGCGTTGTCCATTTATTTAAAGAGACCAAGATTAAGTGTGTCAACTGAGACCACGCAAATGATACGCAGAGTTTTAAACTGTAGGAATAATTATGAGGGACACTTAGCAGCTGGCTTCAGGCCAGAGCAGCAGGGGTTAGAATCCCTGCCCTTGGACACTGAGGGATAGGCACCCAAATGTCAGAGGTGGGAGTCTCCAAGATCAGCACAAACACCAACTGAACCCTGAGACACAGTGAAGCCACATTAATCTTCCTAGCCCACAATTCAGATGAGGTCATCTTCTCAAAGTCCTCCAATGACTCCATCCTGACCTAAGAATAAAAATCTAAGCTCCTAAAACCAGCATCCAAGTTCTTCCAGGACCTGCTCTCAGTCTGCACTGTCTGCTTTATCTCCCTTTCAAGATCACTAACATACTGGCTCTTTCCTATACACGCACACGGTGCTTTAGGGATAGAGACACAAACTTTTGGTCTCACTCTTCCCATCTAGAATACTATTCCTTCCCATCTCCGCCTACCCAAGTTCTCCATAACCTTCAAGTCTCAGCTCAGGGCTGCTTCCGCTGTGGGGCGTTCCCCAGTCATCCCAGCTGTAAGAGCTCTCCAGCTCTCTTGGGCATTTAGCAGTATCCACTTTGTATCAGAATCATGTATTATCTTCCTGCTATCCCGTAAACAATTACAAGTTCCTTTAATGGGAAGAGCTTTTAACTGTTTCACCTTTGTTTGCTTGAAAAGGACCTTAAACATAGCAGTCATGTAATATACATTTGTTGTCTTTTGTTTGACAGTTGTATGGAATAAACGAATGAATGAAGAAAAAAGCAAATCTATAAATCCCTTACCTATAACCGGGTTTGGTTTTATAATAAGTGCAAGACTGACCTTAGAAGATAGTATTAGTAATAACAATAATCATAATAAGTAGAATTAGTACTTTTATCTATTATGAGCCAGGCATGAACTAAGAAGTAGAGACGTAGTGGTGAGTGAAACACACACATCTCCCTTCTCTGGGGCTCACAGTCCTACGGGAGGAGCATGCATTTATCAAATCAGTGCGCAAATATATAATTACAAACCATGAATGGTATAAAGAAAACATTACAGCAAGTTATGAGAACACAAACAAAGGGACAGGATCTAATTGGGAGGAGGTCAGGGAAGGCTTCCTTGAGGAATCGATGTTTCTATTCAGATTTGAAATGATAATAGCAGTTGCTCATGGGCAGAGTAGTAACATGACTGCAGGGGACTGAACAGAATGGCCATTAAAGGCATTTTACCCTGAAATCAGCTGCTGCGAGGACCTTGTGAAGATGGGAAGTAGCCTAGCATCCATGCTGATAACTTTCAGTGTATGTTGAAAACAAAGTAGGCAGACAGTAAGAAAGATGGTCCAGAGAAGAACATGATAAAGGAGGAGAGAGATAAGCATGAAGCGAAAAAAATAGCTCAATGAACAAATAACAAACTTGAATAAGTAGAGAAATAAACACAAGGCAAAAAGGAGGAAATGATGAGTCTACCATCAATCTCCATCCTGGATATCTCAAATAAATCCTATAAACCTTTAGCCTGTAAGTATCTTTCTCTTTACAGTTAAACTTTCTGCATCTAGAATTTAAGGAAAGAATTTTGACTAAAAGGAAATTCTCACCTGGCCTTTCATGAGAATATGCATGTCTGTCTCTAGGTCCTGGACCAATGTGACATTATTGCCCTTTGGATGTAGGGAGTGACAGAAGTGAAGAAGAGTGGGGGTTAGATGGAATTAAGCGCAAGGGCTAGAGTCAGCCTCTCTGTGCCTTTAGCTCAGCCTGGATATCTATTTATAAACATAGCTGTAGTGGAACTTATGAAAATAAATGGGACAGCTGAAGGTTACACTTGGAGAAGAAGGGGAAGGCAGATGGGGTTGTATAGATAACCCCTAAGCTTCACTCCAGTGATTAAAATCTTAAGAATTGAAAAAGCAAATGGAAAATCCAGGACTCCAAGACACTGCATTGATGATTCTATATCCACAGCACAGTCTTCAGGATAAAGAGTGGTATCCGTGGGCTCTAAGAGACTTTACGTATACTCCCCAAAAGTAGCATATTTTCTGGTCTCCCTTGTGTGGATGGAATGAACGTATCTAGCTCTGCCGGTACAACAATGATGGAAGCATTTATAGGAGCGAGAACCTGTTTCTGGGCACATCTACAGTTAAACTTCAGCTTGTTTGGACTTGAAGGAAGGTGGTAGAAACAGAAGGGTACGGAATGTCCAGATTACTGAGAGCAAAGTAGAAAGTAGAAGCTGTCGGTACAAAAGATAAGCTCTGCTTGACAGTTTTTCCCAGACAAGTGGTGTGTTGAGAAACATGAATAAAAGTGATTTATCCTGGGTTCCTCCCTTTAGCCCTACAAGTCTGCCATGGTGTCAAAAAAAATTGATTATGGGAGAACCCTTCTCAGTCTTCTACATTCCTTTATTAAAGTCCTAATACCCACGGGCAGAACCCACCTTATTAAATAATACCTTAAAGAAGGATTACTCTATCAGTTATTCTCTAACAGGTACATAGAGCTGAGCCTGAGGCCCTAAAGGGAGGAAGCAGGTGACAGAGCAATGGTGGGGCAAAGGCACTACCTAAGGGGAGGATGCTTTTGAAAACTCCACCCAGCTTCACAAGCGAGGCTCCACCAGGGCCTCACTTTCACAAGAGCCTCTGTTGACTCCCAATCAATAGTTCCCAAAGTCACTGTGTGTGCAAACATTTTATGCACAGAGCAGTCACTTGCATGAATTATAGAATAAAAATGTGCACATATTTGAGGTATTTGATCTTTAGTATTCATGGGCCTTCACAGGGTGAGATATTTAGCAAGATGCAAGAAAAAGTGATTATAAGCCATATAGAAAATCAAAAGGGTGTGAGCGACTTCCTCAGTGCAAGCATGACTGCCTCATCCCACACTTTGTGAATGGGCATTACTGACTGGCATTCGGACCATGAGCAAATTGGCCAATCGGAGCTCAGCAATGCTTCGATTCCCAACTGATCACACACGAGAAATGCCAGTGTGCAGAACCTAGTAACAAAACTTTAAAAGCTCTTTATAACAAAATGTTATAAACAATAAAATCAGGTGAAAAGGTGAATTGTTTGCGGTTATTAGCTAATAATAAGACTATGATAGCTGCAAAACATCTTGGCAAATGTAAGATGGTAAGTAAGGCTGAAATGGGAATAAGCTATGTTTAAAAAAAGGTAACAAGCCAGGTGCGGTGGCTCACGCCTGTAATCCTAGCCCTCTGGGAGGCCGAGGCGGGTGGATTGCTCGAGGTCGGGAGTTTGAGACCAGCCTGAGCAAGACCCCGTCTCTACTAAAAATAGAAATAAATTATCTGGACAACTAAAAATATATATATAGAAAAAATTAGCTGGGCATGGTGGCGCATGCCTGTAGGCCCAGCTACTCGGGAGGCTGAGGCAGGAGGATCGCTTGAGCCCAGGAGTTTGAGGTTGCTGTGAGCTAGGCTGACGCCACGGCACTCACTCTAGCCAGGGCAACAAAGTGAGACTCTGTCTCAAAAAAAAAAAAAAAAGTAACAGTGAGTGACTTAGGAAGAAGGTAACTTGTTTTTTATATGATTGTCTTTTAGGCTTTCAAAGCTACTCCTAAAATTTTTCTCAGCACTGACTCTAAGGTTATCATTTCATTTCTGAGGTCAAGCTGGCAGTACATGCAATATATCTGATACCTCACAGACTGTGGCATCTCTTCTTTCTTAAAGGTCTGAAGTAGGCCCCTGTGACCTACCTTGGGGGCCTCAAAATCAGCATTTAATCATAATTAACATGTTGGGTTGAGATTGTGCCTTTTAAAAGAAGATATTGAAAAACTATAATAAAACCAAGAAGATAATCATCTTGCTCATTAGGACTCTACAATCAGCTGGTTTGACTTGCCTGTTAAGAGGTTGTCAATTCAATTCCTATATAAACCAGTTAGTTTCTACTCCACAAACACTCGTCTGTCCTCTCAGGGGTGGGGAACATGTGGCCTTCTGATTTAAAGATTATCCTTTTTTAAGCACCAAAGGAGGCAAGAAAAGTTTCACCTTTCTCTCTTGCACTCCTTTTAATAAAATGATGTGTCCTATAAATTTGGATTCAGTGAAAGGCCGCACTTAAGGACCTAGAAGGCCACATTTCACCTTAAGGCCACAGGTTCCCCACCCCAGCATGCCATCGTTTAAAGGGTATGGGGCCATTATTTAAAGAAAGTGTGTGTGGATCTATGCGTATCTTTGACATAGGAACCCCATATGTGGGTGAGTTGAATCTTGATATATAAAGGAAAGAATATATTATTACTGAAGTAAATGGACTGTCTTGAGGATAAAAACATAATTCAAAGAATGCAAATGTCTCCCCATTGCTGTGATTCTTCTGCAAATATGTTTTTAAAGTAATTGACATCATTATCCATAAGAACAGACAGAATGGGATCACAGGTAACTCATCCTTTTAGATAATCAGAGAGCCATTTCTATTTGACTTGGGAACACAACGTTCACAGTTCCTACACGGGCCCACCCTCCTCATTATGTTTTGCTTAACCTAACACTGGCATTTACATGTCCACTGGAAGGGACTGGACATGATCATTTATGAAGTCTCTCTCAAATCTTTATCTTTCACTTTCCTGTAGACATCTTCTCCATTCTCTTCATCTTTCCCCTCCATGCTTGAAACAGGCAGAAACTCACACCATTAATTTTCCTGGGACTACGCACTCTTTAGGGACAGAATTTCTTTTCTTTCTTTCTTTTTTTTTTTTTTTTACCGATTTTTTTTTATTTCAGCATATTATGGGGGTACAAAAGTTTAGGTTATGTATATTGCCCTTGCCCACCTACATGTCTGTTTCTCCTAATGAGGTGAGCGCTTTGAGGACCAGGATTATTCATTATGCATCTTTGTATTCCCAGGATGTAGTAGGTCCTCAATTAATGTTTATTGAATGAGTTAAGTAAAAAATATGTAACGACTCATTAAAATATTTTCCCAGTCTATTCTATAATTTTTTAAACTGTTGGTTTAGCATAAAGCATTACATTGCTCTGGGCAAGCAGGTAAGTGGCTATTTACAAGGCAGATTTATATTTAATTGGATATAATGTATTCTAATGATTTGAATTGATTTGGTTAGTCTAATTTGGATGAAAGACACTCAGTCCATTGGTGTTATTTATTTCCTTGGTGGTAATAAATGAGATTCCTTCTAATACCTTGCTGATGGCAATTTGTGTGTCAGTCGAACAGTTGGAGCCTTTCACTTTTGCAACAATGGTTTAAGGGCAAACAATAGGACCCTTAAAAACCTATCTAATCCAGCTTTATGGTTTTATAAGCTGTCAGACTCTTCATTTTCTTTGTCACAATGGGAAGACAAGACAGGATATAAGAAAAGCAGAAAGGAGGCCATTTGGGCTTAGGAGCTAAAGGACTTTGAAATAACGTAAATAACAAAATTGGTATGTTGAGAAACTGCTTTCCCTCTAATCTCTCTCTCTCATTTTTGTTTTTGGAAACATGTACATAAAATTAGGTTAATGATAAATGTAGAAATTCCTAATTATCTTGTGAATAGCAAGATTGGAAACAAGGAAACAATGTCATAATCAATTGTTGAATGAATGAGGCAGAAAGCTATCTTACTATAGGAGGTAAGATTGGGGGACACACTGTGCCCAAAATAATATGTTCAGTAAAGTGAAAGCCAAAGGATAGATCACAATGTAAACACATTACTCATGATCATAGAAATAAAGGTCCAGGTAAAGGAGTCTTAAATTTTTCTACTGTTTAAATTAGGCTTAGTTTGTATCTGCACAGCCAATAACAACTTGGACTCCAAATCAAGCAATTTTCTAATTTTTAACAGTATATTAGATCAAAGCAGTTCATCTTCATTCAATGACCTGAACTGGACTTTGAATTTTAAAAATTAAACAAATCCTCAAAAAATTCTGATAGAGCTGTGAACTAGGAGTCAGGAAAGCTGAGTTCAAGTGTTATCCTGTGAGTCTTCATGGGAAATGCTCCATTCCCCTTCCCCCAAATGTCCCCTTTAACAAAACGAGATAATATCACGTGATATTAGGCAGACAAACAAGATAATAGATAAGCAAGTGATGTTCTAACCCTTTGGGAGAAATATAAGGGGTTGTTATTTTTATTATGTCAGAATTAACTACAGTCCTTTATCCAGTTCTAGCTGTCCAGCTAAGGATGGATTTGGAAACAGTTCAAAGAGCCACCCCTGCTCTTTGATTAAGAGTTCTGGAAATAGATGTTATTAAAGAAGGTTAAAAGAACTGGGATTATTTATCCTGTTGAAGACATGGTTGAGGGAGGATGAAATCATAGTTTAGAATTAAAGCTGTGGTTCTCAAAGTGTGGTCCCAGGATTGATTAACAACAGCAGTGTCCCAGGGAACTTATTTGAGATGCAAACTCTAGGTCTCTATCCCACACCCCCTGAATGAGAAACTCTGGGGAAGGGACCCAGAAGTCTGTGGTTTCACAGTTCACCAAGGTGATTCCAAGGCACAGTCCAGGTTAAGAGGCACTTAGTGAATAGGAGTCGTGGCCGCAGGGAGAATAATGAAGGTGAGTGCTGTTAACCACTGGAACAGAGAAGAAGGGTTGGGTGGGTCTTTAAATGTTTAACCTTTTCCCATGTCAAAGACACCAGATAAGAAAAGAGGAAAGTATGCCAGCAACTCAGGGAAAAAGCACAGGAACCACCTGCAGAGGGCTCCTTCTTTTCTTTCTTTCTTTTTTTCTTTGCTTTCAAGGAGAGTACAGAACTCACATTACTTTCTACGTCTGGTTGTATCTTCAGATGAAATTTTAAAACAGGTTTACTCAAAGATGAAGTCTTAAGGAAACAATAATAGCAATTAGTAGAAAGAGCCATGACTTTTCAGAAAATCAGTGAAAAAAAGAGAGATGAAATGCCAACAAGAAAAGGAAAGATAGAGAAAAAGAAAAGGAAGAAGGAAAGGAGGGAGGGAAGGAGGGAGAGAGGAAAAAGCAAAAGTAAGTGGAGTTCAGAGAAAGAATTGCCAAGTCTCAGCATAGAAGGAGTGAGAGAAGGAATGAAAAGGTGCTTTCAATATCCAGATACCATTACTATCTGATAGCGTAATACGGTGGAGCCTTGCTAAGAACTCCACTCTCTGGAGCCAGACTGTGGAACTGCTTTTTCATGAATTGCAATTCATTTTAAGAATCTGAATTGAGTTGGAAGGTCTTACTAGGAGTATCTTTTGGCACTTTGGTAACTAAACCCTTTGAATAGGTGCCAGACCAAACCCACCATAAAACTCCCTCTCCTCTCATAAAGAATTGTTACTACAGCATGGAACCAAAAACTATATTTTACCTTGCCATTTACTTTTACTTTATTTTGTGGGATAGATAAGTTGCAAGGATGTATGGACATATTAATATCCATACCTACTATAGACAAAAGATTTCCTACTCTTTTTATACTAAATTTCCTCTTTCAAGGAAGAATATTTATCAACCCAAAGAGATAGCAAGAAAGAGGAAACTTCAGTTATTTAAAACATCCACATACACAGTAGTAATCTCGATTATTCACAATATGGAATGTTCCCTTTTTTAATTACCTGAAGAAAAATATTGATCCTGGGTCACCTTTCTCTTGCCATTCATCATTTGTCCATATGAATCCTTAGTAGTCACTCAAAAACATGTAAATATGAGACCAAGTCAAACAAACAAACAAAACCAACCATGCCAGACCAACTTCACTTCTTTCTTGGACAGTTATCAGACTGATAGTTTTGGGGGATGACATTTGGAATCCTAATTCAACAAGTCACTTGACCAGGCTTCTTCTGATCTCCTTAGGGAAAGTTTGAGTCAAACATATAAGTGAGATGACTCTGAGGGAAATATCTAATTTATCAGATCTCTTAATTAGAATAAAAAAAGATATTGGGAGATGGAATAGTGGGTCAAGTCTAAGGATGAGGGAAATGCGTTTTGACAGTGGACTGCATAGAACAGACTTCAGTGTTTTAATAGAAGTTAAGATAATATGGAGCAACATTGTTAAGTCGTTGCTAAGGAGATTAATATGATCCAGTAGTTGGAGGATAAATGGCGATCATCATACATTGCTCCTCGTTGGTCAGTTCACATCTATAAAATTGCATTCAATTTGAAGTAGCACATTTAACAAGGCAACTAAACAAATTGGAGTGTGGAGACTCACGAGAATGATGAAGGCATTTGAAATAATGCCATGGGAGGAATGATCAAAGGTGCTAAGTGTGTGTAGCCTGGAGAAAAGACAACTCTGGAAGAAACATGATTTCTTCCTTTAAATATTTGAAAGACTAAGAGAAAGGAGATCAGACTTACCCTGTATTTCCTTAAAGATAAAATAAGGAACAATGGAAGAGGTCTTTGTGATTCAATATAAGGAAAAAGTATTTAAACTCTGTAAGTTGTCCAAAGATACAATTACCTATCAGGGAGGTGGTTCTTCATATACTAACACAGAAAATTTAAGCAAAAGATTGGAATTGGACTAGGTGGTCTTTGTAGCTTTTTAATCATTAAAAATCTATGAACCTAGAATTAAAAAGGAAGTTGGGCTTAAGCAAACATCTAAAGCACATTCTGAAAAACCATATTTACTTTTTATAACATCTGTATCCCTGCTCCTCTCTATTAACTTGGGTATTTAAAAACAAATGATATGTAATCTAAAACACAAATTCTCAAAACACTTTATTTACTTTCAGTATCTTTGTAAAGTAAGAACAAGTAAACTACCATGTTTCTCTTTTTACAGAAAAGCTAACTCAACTCCAGAAATTTTAAAGGAAATAATTATCAATAGAGTTAGATCTAGAACATGAGACCTTTGACTCATGAAAATGAAACTTTCAACATGTATCTCCTGACCTTGGATGTCTGACATTCCTCTCCAAATTATTTCTAATGTTGATTGAGATAAGAAGTTAATTAATTCAAGTTCATTGAGTGCCATAACCCACTATTCTATACTCATGGTAGTAGTTTATAAGAGCAAGTGCGGATGGTACTCTAAGATGGGAAAGTTGTAGAGGTTCTCTAGAGGTCTTCAAGATACTGTGATCACTCTACTATTGGCTAGGTCCTACTTTTCTATTGAATCTAGCAGTTATCACACTGTAGGCAGAGCAAGAGAAAACTCTGGGAATCAAGAAATGCTGATGATCTCACTTGTATATTACACTGTCCCTGTATTTTTGGTTTTCTCCATTCTACTACTGGTAAGCTATGATATCAACATGATTCCTAACCCCATGTACTGTAGTAATAATGGTGTGCTGCTCACAATCCCTATGGCAAGCATTTAAACTGCTCTAAAGCCAGGCATTTCAGACCATGCCTGTAATCCCAGCACTCTGGGAAGCCGAGATGGGAGGACTGCTTGAGCCCAGGAGTTTGAGGTCACAGTGAGCTATGATCGTACCACTGCACTCCAACCTGGGCAACAGAGCTAGATTCTGTCTCAAAAATAAAATATAAAATAAAATAAAATAAAATAAATAAAAACATAAACTGCTCTAGCCAACAACCAAAAAGAAACAGATTCTTTCCGTGGTTCTTTTTAGTCTTTGCGTTTATCGTAAGTTTAACACTGATCAGATTTATGCAATGTCAGGAAATAACCTTGGTCTTTTGGCAGTTATTATCCCAATGGGTAATCAATAGAAGGTTGAGAGGAAAAGCCTAAAGAGTGAGTTTTCTGATGGGCTAACTTAAGTGACTTAGGTAATTAGGTATAAAGAGTATAACCAGAGTTTAAGCCTTGTGCCCCTTGTGATTTTTACTAGTAGAGACTAATCTAAATAGTTTCATATTTGGACAACCTTCCTCTTTAAGCATGCACCTGCCACTGAGAGATGGCCAACCTGCTGAGGCTCACTCCATCATCATTACAGCTCTGCCACATTGTAAAACTTCAGTGGGCTCTTTCAAGCCAGGATAATAAATCTCTCAAAGTGTTGAAACAGTTGGTGGCCAATATATGTATGCACTAAGTTGTGCTTATAGGTTAATAATAATTACACACACGCGTGTGCAAGCACATATACTATCTTTGAGGACTGGTTTGCCTGAAATCCTGGCATCACTGAATGTCAAATGACTTTAAAATGTCATTATCTGAGTCTTCTGAATGAAGAGACAGTAAACTGGCGACGAAATAGGCATAAGATGATAATTTAACATTCCACATTGTTGCTAGCTATAGTGTTGTGCTTGGGGTTAACAGATGCCAGTATTCTTAGATCCATTACGTAGACCACCTCTTGCCCACCACTTCTTTATGAAAACTGGAAATACTAACAGAATGTTGATAATAGCAAATATTTTTGTAAAATATCCATTTTTCATTTTAAAGAGTATCCGTATTTAAAATGTAGGAACCTAAAAATATACACAAACCAAATGTTGATGTATTGTAGGAGTTGCATGTTGTGATTCGCTCACTGCATCTGGTAACTGCATGTGGTTAGCTACACTTGCTACAACTGGATACAGCTTGACATATTCTGGGATTTATTAAAATGTAAATGACAAAGCAGAAAAGAATGTTCAGACAATTGGATTACTCCATTGACTGAATGTTCCAATACTGTATCTATTTTTGTCAAAGCAATGGTGGCTCCTGCTGTGGAATGCTGAATGGAATATTCCATTGCAGGGCACGGGGAGAACTTGCATAAAGGAAATTGAAACCTAATCATTTAATTTTTAATTCACCTCTCCAAAAGCAACAGATTGTCAGTACTTTCTAAAAGAAATTATGATAATTTTGGCATATACTTATTGGAAGATTATCATTTCCAACTATTTATTCAGTGTTTATTATTGGATCTGCAACTTCATTCATGAAAACAATGATACATTTGCTTGTTTTTCTCTTGGCCTTGGCTTGTTTTAGTTACGAACGTTATGTGATGAGCATGAATATATGTCATGTGGCAGTGAATATGCACGATCCAAGGAGACATTTTCCTGATGGGAACTGTTATTATTTATTCCAGAGAAGAGAAGGCTGGGAGGTAGGTGTCGTTAAGGACCTGAAGGGACTGAGTTTAGAAAGAATAGAGGCTGGCTATTCTTTCTCTCCACAGGCAACAAGAGAAAATGAGATTAAACTACAGCGTGAGGGATTTGGAATAGAAATAAGAAAGAATTTCCCAACTGCGTAGACTCTCAAACACTGAAATGTATTTTGAAGGAAGTATGGGAACATTAGTTTATTTTGATGCCCTAAAAAATGGAAAGGCACATTTTTACTATGTGGTCTTGTATGGATGAAGAGTGAATTAGATGACTTAGAGTTAGTTCCTGGATTCTCTTGATCTAGGAGTAGAATCTAAGAATGGGGCATGGTGGTAGCTAAAAGAGGTAACTATTTTTTTTATAGTAGTTATTTTTTAAAATCAATTTCTATCATGGGAACAGACTGGCAATTTTTACCTGTACTGTGAAATGTAAAATGGAATGGAATGTCATATAATAAGGTGGGTGGGGACAGAAAATGTAGGAACACAATGCACTTTTTAAATTTTCTCTTCCCACTGCCGTTTCTGCTACTGAGTAATTCAAGTTTAAAGGCACAATGTCCTTCCTAGTTATATGTGGAGTTTAACATACGTATATTGGTTTTTGAATTTGTAAGAATGTTGTTAGAATTCCTGGGGAATTGAGTTTTCTCTTTACAGTACACACACACACACATATATAAAATGTATGTTTTTCAAAAAAGAGTTGCATTTTAATAAAATGAATCTATGGTGCTCATATTTGATTAATGGAAATATTTGAGTATGTGGGATTCAAATTGGCCCAAATTTAATTCTTGTTTTTTAAAAATTATGACCACAGTGGATGCTGATTATTTCTTGATTTGAAAATAATTATATTTTCCATTTCCCTAAGACAGTTCAGTGTGGCAAATAGAGTGGTGTTAAAATAAAAAACCTGGGGTCAGGTCTTATCTAGGTCAAGAACTGGCTATTTGGCCTGGACAACTCAGTGACTGTTAAGTATCCGTTTATAACCTGAGGAATAAAACATAAAGATATGTTAGACAGATGATTTTAAAGTTTCACTTTTGGTTCTAATGTGCTATCAACAATCCATACCAAAAACTGTTTGTTTTCCTAGCTCAGCCTCGAATTGGGCTGCACATTCCAGTCTCTAGGGGAGCTTTAGAAAGTTCCAGCTCCCAGGCCACATCCACACCAATTAAATCAGGATCTTTTGAGAATGGACCCAGGTATTAGTATTTTTTAAACTCCCTAGGTCAGCGGTCCCCAACCTTTTTGGCACCAGGGACCAGTTTCATGAAAAACAATGTTTCTATAGAGGAGGGGTGGGGGTAGGGGGAGGCAGAGCTCAGGCGGTGATGCCAGCGATGGGGAGTGGCTGTAAATGCCCTCCCTGGTCCACCGCTCACCTCCTGCTGTGCGGCCCCCTGGTTCCTAAGTTTTACTGAAGACTGTTTTTCTTGGGGGTGGGGGTGGCAGAGCTCTGGGGCCCGTCTGCGGCCAGGGGTTGGGGACCACAGCCCTAGGTGATTACAATGTTGAGAACTCCCATTTTTGGTGCAATGCAGGGAGGAACTGAAATAATTATACTAATGTAGTTCACTATGAGTGCAAGAATTGTATCCATCTTGTTCCCTTCTGTATTCCCAGGATCTAACAAAGTGCCTGGTACATAGTAGGTGCTAAGTAAATGGTTAATATTTTTAAGGCTCATCAAATCTGGTATCTACTTTGATCATTTTCATTTTGATCTCATTCACTGAGTAAGAGCTTAATTCTCTCCTTTGCCTACGTCATTGAAGGAAAGTGAAATAACAGGTAATCCTATTGCAGTGACACAATTCACCCATTCTTGGGAAGAAATTAAGAAAGTCATCTATCCCATCCTCTAGGAAAGGGGCACTTTGGAATCTAAAGACATGTCTCCCATGTCACTCCACACATGTAGATGAAAATAAAATTACATGTCTCTAAGTATCCAGATGTGTCATTCATTCAGCAGATATTTATGAAATTTTTGCAGTGCCAAGCACTGTGGTAGGCTATTGTATTTTCTCAACCAGGCTTTTATGCTAGAATTGAACCCTAATGCTCTGGGCATCTTTACATGTAATGATTTAACTTCCTTCCTTTGCATATAGTATACAGTATTTGTTATAAACTGTCCTTAAAAGAATTGAGAAAACAGTCTACTCAAATCATGTTTCTGTGTTCTGTGATTCAGATGACCAACTCCAGTTAAGAAAGGTTGCAAGTCTAGAGGATAAAATGACCAGAGACACATAGTATGTATCTTCTAGAGCAGCACTGCCCAATAGAACTTTCTCAATGATGGAAGTGTTTTACATCTGTGCTGTTCACTAGGGTGGCCACTAGTTGCATATGGCTATTGAGCACTTGAGATATGGCCAGTGCAACTGAGGAATTGAATTTTTAATTGTATCTAATATTAGTTAATTTAAATTGAAATAGCCACATATGGTAAGTGGCTACTTTGTTGAACAATGCAGCTCTGGACTCTCATATTCACATAGAGGAGACAGCACATACGTGACCACAATATGGGTGGGAAGTCCTAATAAGGGGTAAGCACAGAATGCCATGGAAGTGCCTAGGTGGGGAAGCTAATCCTAGGGGTGGTGGAGGATGGGGGTGAAAACTTCTAAGAGGAAATGACTTCTAGGATGAGTGAAGGACAAGTGATGGAGTTTGAAAGGAGTAGTGGAGAGAATGCTAGGCAGAAGGTTAAGTATGTGAGAAAGCCTAGAAGACAAAGAGGACATTAAGAAAAGGCAGATGGATGGCTAGAGCCTAGAATAGCAAGGGGGAGGGATAGGAATTTGATGACTCTGAGAGGACTGTTGGACCCAGGATCAGGACATGAGGGCTTTAGGGGTCATGACTTCTCAAGGGGGAAAGGGGAAACTAGTGAAGAGTTTGAAATGGGGGAATGATATGATCATATTTGTGGTTGAGAGAGATTTCTCTGGCTCCCCCTAGCAGTGTGGAGGGAAAAACTGGAGGCATGATGCAGGAGTCCAGGTGAGAAATGAGGGTGTCTTTACTAGATACAGTAGCATACAAGATGGAGAGAAATAGACATATCTGAATAACAGAAAGAAGGAAAAATCAAAAGATTACCTGAGTCATTGGCCATGGCAGGTAGAAAGGGAAGAGACAAGGACCACATCTTGGTTTCTGGCTTGGGTAGATGACAATACCATTTATTTAAAGATAGCATGGGATCCTTTAGAAATCGTCTCTAAATTTAAATTTTCCTATTACTTTAGACTATTTGTTTCTCATGGATCCTGGAACTAGCTTTGATATACGCTAGTGAAAACAAACAAAATATAAGAGCATGCTTTTCCAAGAAATCAACACAAGTTCACAGTTGATGCAACATTGCTTTTATTGGGGGTTAGGGACACATGACAAAGTCTCATAAAATGTCAACAAAGTCACACTTTGTGCTTGGCTTCTCTTTAAAAAACCCTGTTTATTTATGAACTTACTTAATGAGAACTGTGTGAGATACGGCCAACAATCATCATTTTGAAAACAGGACAACCAGAGCCACAAGGAGATCTGAGTCTGACAAAGCCAGACATTTAAGTGGAAATTTACAACAGTCAAGTATTCAGATACTTTCAAACATTTAGATGTTTGTCCGTAAGAAGGACCCAGCTTTTCTGACTCTTTGAGACAGAACCGCACCTTGAAACTCTGTTATTCAGCTGGCTGCTCTATTAATCAGTACTCAATGCCAACCGAATGCAAAGGGGACGATAAGAAGGAATGAGATTTCCTCAGTTCCAGTATTTTATGGCCAAAGTATTTTTGAGTTAGTTACATGGAGAAGTGAGGATTATAATAGCAAATGATCTAATAATTCAAAAAAAAACATTAAGTCTATTGAAACAGTCATGTATAAACATTTATGCAGAAGCATTTACAAATATATACTGTGCATAAAGTTGGTTAAGATGCTCATTAGACCAGATTTGTGCAGGTGAACTAAGAATTCCAAATAATTTAAGGACATCATTGAATACACTGTACACATCAAACTTAGCACATCATGTGTTGTTTGGGGATGGACCATTGACAGTTTTTGGACTTAAAGACGTTAGTTCATAGCTATTTTTTACACTGAGGTGGAAAGCCAAAGAAGGACAGAACTGAAGCAACCTACTAGGCACAATGATCCCTGATTACCACCTGGTAGACTGTTTCCACTGATCAAATTCAAGTTCCTACTTCATTTAGCAACAGTGGAGTAGTTCAGTAGCCACTGAGAGTGAACTGGAGGGCCTGGTTTCTGGTCCTTACTTTGCCACACCCAAAAGGTGACCCTAAATATATGGGCTATAGATTTATCTCATCTGTAAAAGACATTGCAACCAGTGACTTAAGCTTCCCCTTCTTTATTCTTAAGAATTTGAGATTTCATGCAGACCAAAGAGAACAATCTTATCAAGGTCTGGCAAAAAAAGAATGTCTAAAAGGCTGATAAGCTGTAGTCCCCATTTAAAAAAATTTTTATTATGAAAATACATTCCATCATTCCAGCGTAATTTATCCAGGAAACTGAAAAGTTTGAGGTGATTATTAAATGAAATATCTGTTTATTATAGAAAATATCAACAAATATTTAAAAAGTAATAATAATTATGACATTGATTACAATATTGTTACTTAGTGCTTTAGGTCATGAGCTTTGCAATCACAATCTTGAATGTGAATGCTGTATATCTGCATATGGCACTTTGACGAGTTCCTTAAGCCTCAGTTTTCTTGCCTGTAAAATGGGGATAATAATAACTATTTTGCATGGTTGTTGTGAAGCTCAAGTGAGTTAATATGTAAAATGCTTAACATATAGGGTACAACTCAATAAATACCAATTATTATGAGGTTAACAGAAAAATTATAGTTTTCCATATTATCACCGATCACCCTCACTTGCTTTAATAACAAGGAAATGTGATTATAATTCTAGGCATCACCTGGGGCGGAAGAGGAATGCTGTGTGTGCAAAGTCGTTACCAGATATACAGAGGGAGCTACTGAACTACCAGGATGAAGTCATCTAGAGGTGCCTATTCATTTTCTCCTCCCTGGCTTTGCTCACAATATCACATCCACCTAAAGGATTCCATGTGCCCCTTCCTTTCCATTTTATCTAAATCTTTGAGATCTGTCAAGATTCATCTTATATTTTCCTCTATTAGGAAGTTTCTTCCCTAAACAAGCCAGTTTTGCCCACCTTCCGGCAACCTCCTCTGAGCTCATTTTTGCTTTGTTTTGTTTTGCTCTTGTCTTCTACTGGCCCTATCTATTACGTACCTTTTCAAAAGTTTACGTAACTTTGTCTAACTAGATTTAAGCTCTTTGGCAGCAGCCACCTTATCTCCTGGAACCTAGCTTGCTTTATAAAAACAATGGTTGATTTGTTGGTGTCAGGTGGAATAACGTGGTATTTCTAGGCTGCAGTATGAGTTTCTACATTATTTTATCCTCTGAATCGCCTCTGACTACTTTGCTGTTTTAAAAGAAACTTTTATTCTTTAGGTCACTCTTAACATCAAACTCTGTGTGTGGTTAAAAATCATTCTCTTTATATCATTAATTTTGTGGCTTAAAATATTAACACATTTGCACCATTTTGGATTTTAAAACTAGAGCGTTAATAAGCATATCCATGCTAGGAAATGAAAATAAATGTCACATGAATTTAAATACAAACAGAGGAGTACACATGAGGAAGGGAAAGTTTTTGGCTCATTAAAAATCTAGATGGCATTACTGAGTTTTTCTGTTTCTTGAAAAGACTGTCTCTTGTTCTGAGAGTTCTATTGGCTGAAAGTACACCATTTGGGTGTGTTGCTTAGCAGGACAGGTGTCTTCAGGTGATCATTTTCTTTGTTTCAACTTCATAGTTGGCTTGAGTGTCCATCAACAGAGCAGTCTCTGCAGTCTTTGTCCTTTCACTGGGGAGACATTCCTGAGGAGGGGGGCTATAGGACCAGCTGAAAGGAACATCAACACAACTAAAAAAATAACAGAACATGTCACAGAAAGTTATCACATTGACTCTTTAATAAAAATAAATAAATGTAATGATACTTTGGGGACCATACTATGTCTAACTACAGGTGAAATGCTGCATCACTTGAAAAATGTAGCTTTTTTTTTTTTTTTGTCATTGTTCACCTTGCTCAAGAATCAGTCAAGCAGTGGCATTGTCTGAGTACATGTGAGACACCACTCTAATCACTCTGGGAGAAAATGTTACTTAAGAAAAGCTTCAGGTTTATCCAACAGGGAACTTACTGAATGAAATAGGACACACAGGGAAAGAACAAAAGAACACAGGACATTAAGGACACATTCAAATAAATCCAAGGACTGAAGGCAAAATAAAATAGTTTTAGATACAGAATTGTTTAGCAATGCAAGAATGCATGAAATCACTAGAATTGTTAGGTGCTGTCAATTCCTTGTATTCGTCTCTGTATTTCCAGTGCCTAGCACAGAACGTGGTACTACTCACAGAAAGAAAAAAAAAAAAGAAAGTGAGAGTGAAAGCAAGCGAGGGAGAGAGAGAGAAGGAAGGAAAAGGAAGGGGAAGGGGAAAAAAGGAAAAGAGAGACAGAGAATGAAGGAGTGGAGGAACAGAGAGAAACAAAGGAAGGCAGGAAGGAAGGTTGCCTTATGAAATGTAGAAGAGGCAGAGGGACAGAGTGTGCAGAATGTTAAGGCAAAGTATGAGCATATTCAAAGACTTGGAAGCCAGGGAACGCATGCTCTC
The DNA here is from genome assembly GCF_020740605.2 of Lemur catta. Classification (NCBI taxonomy): domain Eukaryota; kingdom Metazoa; phylum Chordata; class Mammalia; order Primates; family Lemuridae; genus Lemur; species Lemur catta. Next base: position 18,635,431 of record NC_059134.1, on the reverse strand, counting down.
TTAATTCAAGAAGAGATTATACATTCTGAGTGGTTTTAGAAAATGAGGTGGGGCAATTTCCAGGTGGCTTTGAACATGTTAAGATTTAATTTGGAAAGTGTGATGTGTTGATATAACTATTGTAGGCTTCTGAGGGGAATATTAACATGATTCAAATGAATCAAGTGGAAAGGGAAACTTGAAACTCAAAGGAGTCAATCCAATGGAAAAAACAAACCATACCGCAAGAAATTAAATGAGGGCAGAAGGACTAAAGAATATAGTCTTGAAACAGAAAGGCAGGTGCTTGTCTGGGTTTCTTCTACGTTAATGTTAATTGAAAGAACTGGGCTTAGAACTCAGATCAAGAATTTGCTTCTCTCACTGTGTAGCTTTTTTCATTCTTCAGCTGTTCCTTTTTTCTGTCACTGCCCCTTCCTGAAAATGAACTCCACTCTTTACTGTTTTAGCATCAATGCAAAATATGCTAGTAAATACAGAATCTGGAGGTGGAATCAAATATAACTTTGAAGGGCAACAGTTGGAACAAATGAACTCGAGCTTCATGGGTCCTGGAGTTGTTCCCATGCCTCCATACTTCAGAATAGCTTCAAAAACTCCCAGGGCTATAAAAGAATCTAGAGCTCAACAAATCCAATCCACTCATTTTAAAGATAAGGATATTTGAGAAGAATTTAGAGCCCAACAAATCCAATCCACTCATTTTAAAGATAAGGGTATTTGAGAAGAGCTATGTTAATGTTTTGCTAGTTCATTTTATGAAAGTCGTTATGAATGAAATATACTTTGCAGGTAGATTTTAATTTAACTAAAGACTTTATTGTCAGCTTCCTCATTATGCTCAGGTAGTGAAGATGTATAACCAGTTAGACACACCAAAAGGGGTACACTGTAATAACATATCACTGCTTTCTGCCCTCAACACTTTGAATACACTGAGGATGTTGGTTCTCTAGGTGACAAGTATAATATATATTTTTTCCTAAAACCTGTAAAATAACTTAGTGTTAATTGTCAATAGGTATTTTTCTGTTCTAACCAAGCATGCAACAACTGATCTTGGATGAGTAATTAAATACACATCTTAAAAGATTTTAGAATTTATCATTTTGTGAACATTGACAGGGAGGATGGGGTGCTAAGCTTTTGACATGCATTTGTAAGACTCATTTGTGAATAAATTAAAATGCAATTGTGTTAAGGAAGGATGTTTCACACAAATTTTTGTGACTCGTCTGGATAGCTAATAGGGAAAAGTCCTTCAATACATGGGCAGGTGAAAAGTAAACCAACGCGTTGCTTTGGTGTTACATTGATATAGTCCCTGGAAAATGTCTCTTTTATAATAGGGACTCTATTATTACAATAAATTTGGAGGAACAAATAGCATAAATATGTGGATGACCATATTCTAGATGTTTATTATGAATCAAATGTTTTATAAATCATCTTTCTTTGGGCTCTATGCCTACTTAATTGGAATGAGTAATATCTTATATTACTCATCTCAACATAAGCCTGCCTTAGAATCCTTTTTGTCTCCCAAACACATACGCATAAATTGGGGCCCTTGTATTGCCTTGCTCGGGGATCCCTGTGTGATCTTATGGTAATGATTCTCTGAATTTGCATCAAGAGCCTCTTCATCTACTGAGCTGAGCACATGGTAAGTGCCAAGTACCAGGCTGACCAACCAACTTGCTATTGCTCTGTCTGGGTTTTTCCTTAATAGATAGATCTTCATGGGGCAGCTCCTTGGAGGGGGGCTCTCCAGTGGGGCTATCAGTGGATCTCTGCCATCACATCAAGACACCAAAAGGGAAGTTGATGTTAGTGCATAAATAACCTAAGTTAGAGTTTCAGCATTCATCATGTGCTACGCAAAATAGAGGGAAAAAAAATTAAAAGAAATTGTTCATTATTGTTATTGTTTTGATTACTTTGGTTGAATTAAAATTATTACCTTTGCCTATGGCCATTTCCCTGGCATTTTATCTTATTATTCCAACAAAGGAAATTGATTTCTTATGAATACGATTTACTATTCTAATATTCTCCATTACTTCAAGTTGTCCAAAGTCAGGATGAAGACTAAATCAATAAAGAGTAGCAAATATTTTACTAATAATGCAAGTGTCCACAATGATAACCCTTTTAGAGATAATTAATTTCTACCGTCTAGGTCACACACATTCATTCTTGCACGAGAACACAGATTATAGAGTCCTTTTATTCTTATAGTAATTAACAAAGAATGTTTTTAAAAAAAATATGCTGACTTTAAAACCATTCTACTTAGGAGCCATTTCAAATGATGAGAAATGCCCAAGGCGGGGGGCGGGGTGGACTCAAGTAGGCAACATGTAAAGCAACACACACTATATGCACATTAGTATAATTACACATTGCAAATTATATCGGATGTATCTAATATCTAATTTTTTGAAAGCTGATTCCACTTGAGACTTCAATAACAGCATCAACATTTTGCAGGTGGCTCCTTCTGTATAGTATCCAAAGGGAATTATTGCTCTAATGTGCTTACAACCCTCAAGTAAAAGCTGAAGCTCTTTCTTTAAGGACCAATGAACAATGAACACTGGGAATATTACCTTGATAAAAGAAGGGGGGGAGGGTTCCACCATATCTAATATTCAGCAAGGCTTGTTATTTATTTTGTTCCTTCTGTGCACATGATACTTATTTGCTTCAAGAAATAAGATACAAACTTGAACATGAACCTCGTTGGAAATGTGGAGGCGACTATATACATATTCTGAAGCAGTATTATGAAAAGCTAAGGGCTGACGACTTTTTAGATCCATTGATAAAAGAGAAATGTGCAATAGAATGACAGATTATACCTTCAATTAAAAATAGAAAGCCCTCCATTAAATTCAGCTCTTCTAAAATATATGATTAATTTATCCTAAAGAGGAAATCAGATCAAAGCTCCGCTTTGAGGAATAGGCTTTTGTCCTCATCTTTCTATATGGATCAATCAATCATCAAATAACCAAAATATATTTGTGATCTTGGAAAACGATGCATATTATTCAAGGTGATTGGATCCATTTTCTTGATTCCTCCTTAAAGATCTTTCTGCTAATTAGTCAGGGCTACTATTGAATTATTTAATTATCTGCACTTTTGTGCAATGAAATATGTTGTCATATCACATACTTTATCATGCTGTTGCTGTTCACACTTAATGATGCCTCTATAGTTAGCAGTTTCCTTTGTTCTGCTCAGTAAGTGGTTTTAGAAAGGGGGTGGGCCAAGAAGGAGGAGCCTTGGGGTTAGTAAAATAAAATCATACATTTCTGGTGCACACACAAAACTGTATGCATTTACATGAATTTCTTCTTAGAAATTAAGTTGCAATTCCATTTGGAATAAGCTAAGAGGCACATGTCGGTGACTTCGAATGCAGCCACAGCGACGTTACTATACCTTGAACATCTCTCTAGTGCATTTCCACTGCAGTGCAATGGTAAAACGACGATTTAATTTTTTTTTCTAATCAGCAAGGAATGTCTTTAACAAGGAAGAAGTAAATTATGATAATTACTCTGAATGGTTGGATCCTTGAGCATTACTAATTAGCATTTATTGCCTGGATTATAGAACAATACATGTGAAACCGAACTGCGATTGCTCTTTTACGTTGAAGACTTGAAAAGGCAATGGAGCAAAAAGGCAGCATCATCAGTAGTTAGTCAGTAGTTTACATCTCCTTGATAGTATGTAGAATTCCTCACTTTGGAAACACACAAATATGGTCCTCAGTATTTATGGCCCATTCATTTTTGCGTTAGTCACGTATTTACATATCATAGTCATGGTAGACTAATGAGAGGAGAAACATTTTGGTTATGATGTCATTTTGGGATAATTTTATCAGTTGTGAGAGTTTAACATAAAGAACATAAAACTCGCTGTTTCATAAAAGTATGAAATTCTTCTGGAGAAATTTGGACTTAAAAATGGAACAAAGAACTCAGTTTTTAGTGAATAAAATCTTACATTCACTTCCCCAGTTTCTCTTACAAGGACTAGAGTCGGAAATAACTGAGAAAAGGCAATTGGTTCCTGGCTTAAGAGCCCTTTTCATTATAAATTTTCAATAAAATAGATTCTGAAACTAGAAAAAAATTAGATATTAGTCAACAGACCAACACCAATCATATAAATAAATGCCAGTTGTATAATCTGGCAACTGAAATTCTTAAATAACCCAGCAGGTAGAAGGAGAGAAAGAGAAAAAATGAACCATTCATCATTCTCACTGCGGTCTCACCGTTTCCCTCCACATCCCATTATAGCGAATGAAGAGAAAAGAACATCGTAAAATATAAAGCCAGTACTAAATACAGTCGCTAGTCTTCCCAATACCTTCCACGGATTCTCCACCCCTATCCTTTTTACTTTGAAAGAATAACTTTGACTAAATCTGTGAGGAGATTAAACAGGCTGGTGATAAAAATTAATTCTGCAGAATGAGCAAATGCATTTGGATTGCAGAGATGCAAATAAGATAATACAGTACTTTTCTTTTCCTTTGACATACCAGGCGGATTAGTTTAGAATGTTAAATTTGATTTTATTAGAATATATTAGCAGTGTTTTAATTAATACCAATCAAACATTTTCTTTCCCTGGGGCTTGATGTGTTCCTAACACTTTCTAAATCATCTGTCTTTTTTTTCCCATTAAAAAGCCCCTTACCAAATTATCAAAGCCTTTTGTTACATTCTTCATAATTTTACTGTATTCAACAGAAAACTATGAGCTCTTTACTTAAAGGTGTCTTGCCCATAAAATTAGTTCCCAGGTGCTAGATTTAAAATGAATATTGTTTATTAGTATACTTAATTTTTTAAAAAAGGTAAAATTAGAGATTTGAAAATAAATATCTTCTGTATTTTTCTTTTGGGGAAATGTGTTGTAAAAGGAGTTTCGGCTGGTTCGTATCACTTGGCTTTATTCTCACTAGAGCTGTTAAATTTCCAACTGCACTGGTTTTGAGCTGGCATTTCTTTGGAAACAGAGGCAAAAAAGGAATTTTTAAAAAAGGAAGGGGGGAGAATCTAGTTAAAAATACGGTGAACCAATGTGCCCTGTGAACTGAATTGTAACTGTGTGTTCCAAGGAGGTGCTGCATTGCATTTCACTCATTATCCCCTCCTTTTCTCTCAAGCTTCCTGTCCTTCTGTGTCCGAAAGCTCCAGTTCACTTCTTTCTCTTTTCTTCCCGCAACGCACCCCCACCCCAATTCCCCGCCTTATTTTTTTTTTTTTTATCTGCCAAGCTGGATTTGCACTTTTAAAGATCAGTATCAATAATGCCCTGCTTGTTTCGGTTGCACTCTCCCTTTAAAAGACAGCCTCCTCTAATTGATGCGTCTGGGCTAGTCTAGACTGGTAGTGATTGAACCAACCACCAATTATGTTATTCATTTCACTGAACTTCACTGATGGGCTCCGTGAGGAAGAAGGGGTGTTCAGAAACCTGCCCTTGCACTGAAGCAGTTGCCTGCTGAAATATAAAATCCTGTGTGCACGCCTAAATGCCTGGGTGATCAATTGTATGATAGCAACCTTGGAACATGAGCAATCCACTTGAAAACATGTGAAAAACCAAGAGTGCCTTGAAATACAAACTGAAACACTTGTATTAAATTACTATCCTGTTATTTAAAATCACAAAAGAATTACATCTAGCATGTTTTTATTGATCCATGCATCGTTTCATAAAATAAACTGCAAATATATTTTGACTTCAAAAAGCACCAAACGTTTTGCAAGTATTTGATATGAATCATGTGGTAATATAGATGCATAGTTAAATAGATGCCTTGCCATAATTTCCAAATACCTATGCAGACACATCAGCTAAGGTGGGGGAAAATCATTAATCCATTGTATGTAAACTAAAGATGACTAAAAAAATCAAATAACTTTTCTTTGAAGCACATTCAGACTATCAAAGGCTGGAAAGTAATGTTTAAATATTACAACTACATAGGAGGTTTCAACAAAGGACATGGTGCAATTGTTGCACAGTTCATATTCTTAATTCAGTTTTCTGATACAAAATGGTTTCTTGGCTGCGACTTGGAATCAATGACTAAAATTGTAATAAACGCTTAAGAAAAACACAACAGGCAAAGAACAGTTTCCTTAACCTTCGACTACACGTATAAAATGAGGTTACAACCAACATAAAGTCTTTAGAAGAAGGAAGCATTTGAAGTCAGGGTTGATTTAGATATCTTCCAAAAATAGAAGAGAAATGTTGGCCCAAGAATACTAAAATTGTTTAAATGAAATCGTATACTGGAATTTTTTACAACAAAGGAAAGGTAAGTCACTGTTTCTCTTCCCCAACTATGAGACAGAACTAAATCACTAAAATTATTCTGTTATAAAAAGTTACAGCTCCAGAAAACTACAAACCAGGTAATGCTAACAATCACCTTAAAGAAGGATAATTTTAAATGTACAGTTTGATGTTATAAATAACTTTGTTGGATTCAATTTAAATTCTGATAAAATTTTCCCAGTTTTTAAATGAAGAACAGTAGGCACTGATTGCGTGTGTGCTATTGCTATTTCTTTCAATTTGTATATTAAGAAAATACATTTCTAATCCCTATTACTTTTAAATCTGAGTATAACATTTTTAAAAAGATACCAAGCAAGGAGGCGATATCCTTCCTTTTACTTTATTTTTAAAAAGTCTTGCAAAATTACACAAATTTAATCTTCATTAATGCCATAAACTCTATCCTTTGTATAGAACAGCAAGAGTAGAATTTTTAACCTATTAATATTTTAGCCCAAACTATTGGCTTGCCTTTCTCTGTGTCTGTGTGTTCCCTGTCTAGCCATATATGATACACACGTGTGGACACTGAATATATAATATATTCACATGCCTATTTTAATTGGGCACAATTTTAAGATTAACTGTTGAGTTTAAAAGTTGGAGGCATGGGGCATGCTGGGACTTCAGCTGAGATGTTCTGAGGTCAAGCACCAGGTACTGAGCTGTTGTTGTTACGCTCGAATAGTACTGCGTGTTGCTCTCAAGGAATAGACCATGTAGATGAGTTCCACAAGCCTCGGGCATCAATAATGTACATACATACACATAGCAGCCGACACGTTATTGTAACAGAATATATACCTACTTTACCAGAGATCCAGGAGCTGCCACTCTCTGGTCACCTGATCCCAGCTAACAATGAAAACCTCAGAGGTATGCTCAATCACTCCAGACAAACTTTCTTTTCTTTTGTTTTTGCTCTAAAGCATAAAGTTCCACCAAATTTCCAGGATGCAAAGGCACGACTCGCAGCTCCCAAGAGCCTAACCCGTGGATTTAAACGGTAAACATCACAAGTTAGGGTCTCAGGGACTGAGAGGAGCGCAACAAATTTTTCTTTCTTGAGACAAAACAAAGCAAAACAAGAATGACAGCGAATTTCTGTTCAAGTTTCATGACTAAAATGCAACAAACAGGTGGTACGGTATTGCCTCACTCTCTAAGCTTGTGTCCTTCGCAAAATTTAGATTCCATTTAAATATAACACACACACACACACACACACACGCACACGCAGTATCTGGGTGCGCATACATACCTGAACATACAATCGCGAGTCTATCAGAAAAAACTCTTTCAAGCTTTGGGCAAAATAGTTTACTAAAATGGAAAATAATATAGACCCAGAAATGCCCATGTTTTTAAAACCAGGATCTACAAATGAGGATTAAATGTCTCTTCAAAAACCTTTTTTGCCACTAGCACAAATGACTGAAAAGAAAATATGAGGCATCTCTTTTCCCCCAGGGCAAGCATGCCGCATGCAAAATCATAGGAATCGGGTTTTTAGAAGGAGAAGACCACGAAGTAGGGTTTGGAGGCTATGAAAGTGTAAATACGAATAGCGTTTTGCACTCACCCATTCGAAGCGAGCCGGGCAGCACAGCCTCCTGTCGCACCATCCGGAGCGAGGGGGGAATGTGAGCTCGCAGTGCGCTAGGCTGGGCGAGGTGTTTCAATAGAGGACGGAGAACGGGGGTGGGGAGGGGAGGCGGGGGCAGGAAGCGATACACCAAATCTAGAGACTGTAACTCTGTAGTTTATGCTTTGACGAGAGAAAAGAAGGCAGTTGGGTGGGAGTGGAGGGAGGGGCTGGGACTGATCAAATTTGGAAAATATTCACTTAAAATTAAAAAAAAAAAGAGGGAGAAACCTCCCCAAGAGCTGCTTTTTAAAAAATTTCGTCCTTCTTTCTGTAGCGTGCACTTTGCCAGTCCTGCAAACGGGGGGCGGGGGGTTGCTCCTCTGCATCAGCTGCTTGGCTGAAGTCAAGGCCAAATCACCAAGAGCGAGCACCAGGCTGTCATTTGGTAGACACGGAGTGGGAAGGGGTGGGTGCCGGCTGGGGAGATACGTTCCCCCTGCACCTCCCGCTGCGGATCCTTTGAAGCCTTTGGCCAATATTTCAGAGGAATCCGAAGCATAATTCCCCTCCATCTTCGCAGACAGCTACTGGTTCTGTACCTGATAGACAGCGGCTTTTCCCCATCTGGCTGGAAGCTGAGCCTTCCTGTGCCACCTCCAAAAACGAACCGAAAGGGAGGGGAAGTGGATGGGAAGATGACCCTTTTTCAATTCTTTTCTTCTCCCTTCTTTTTTGTCTTTTCCTTTCTTTCTTTTCTTTTCTTTCTTTTTTTTTTTTTTTTCTGCTTCTTTTATTCCAGGCCTGAGCAAGGTAGATGGCTGGCTAGTCAGAGAGAATGACAAAGCAAGGGAGACACTCCAGAGGGCCTCAAGCACTTGGCAAAAATGCTAAATATTTTTAATATATTTCCATATGCAACTAAAAACAGCGCACCAGACTCTCCCCTTCCCCCCCCTTAAAAATAGAATCGTGTTAGCAAGACAGCTAAATTATGTCTCTTTTCCCTCTATACAGGTTCTGTTTAGCACCCCCCCACCTTCGAGACAACTTTTTTTTCTCACCTCTGAAGGTTCTTCTCAGGCACAATCCTCCGTTCAGCTCAGGGTCTCTCCTTTTTCTCTCCCTTCCCTTTTCCTTTTCCTCTCAGAAAAGCTAGTCCGTCATCATCACACCTAGCTGCTCTCTCTCTGTCTCAACCACTCTCCCTTTTTCTTTTACTATTAAAAAATAATAATAATAATGGCCCTTTCGACATAGCAGCATGAAGTGGCTGCCTTTGAGAAAGCACATTTAATCTTTACTGGCTCCCCTAGGCTTCAGTGAAGAAGGAGAAGGCAAGGGAAAAAAAGGGAGAGAGAGAAAAAAAGATTGTAAGGGAGGCTGCTGACGGACAGCGAGCATCGGGCACAAATCAGCGACAAGTTGGATTTTCCTAGACCACACTGCCCCCTTTCTTCTCGGCTCTCTCCCTGGGCTCCTGGAAAGCCCGAGTGTCTGGTTACAGGAGGCAACGGGTCCCCTTTTGCCAACCATGGTGCAGATTCCTTGCATGCCTGCTTAAATCTCTGGCAGAATAAGGAATCAATATCCCCCTCTAATCACCTTTAGCTCTTCGATGGCTTCCCCCCCACACCCCTTTTCTGAGAATCCACTTGGCTCTCCTGGCTGCTCCCCCGCCCTGCCAGGCTCCCACATACAAAGCTTGCAGCCCTGTCATTTCTCACTTCCTTCCATATCTTGGAGACAAGCCTCTCTTCTAAGATCCTCTCACGCTTGCTCCCTCTCTCTGTTGTAGTGTGTCTCATCCCTGACTCGCAGGATGCACTAAGGCATCTCCCTGACTACTAATGAGACCAAAAATACACCGGCAGGTCAGGGAGAAGGCCAGACATTGTATTATACAAATACAAAAAAATCCTCAGCCTGCTAGACCCAGAGATCAGGTATCACATTTTCTAAAAGGAAAAACAAGGGGGAAAGAAGTAAAGGAAAGAGACCACGGTGCGGTTCTCTGCCTAATGGTTTCGCATCCTAGGGGAATTTAAAACACACATGCGTGTATGAGTGTAGGTGATGGATTTTGTGAATCTTGGTGGGTTTTCTTTATGAACAGAAAGTCAACAATGCCCGAACATTTCTTTGAAATCGGCAATTAAGAGGGATAAAAGAGCAATAATTCAAATTTATATTTAAGATACGTGGACACTCTACTCAGGCATGGGATGACTACAATGCTAAAAATCTTTACTTCCAATGGCGTGGTTTTGCTCGTTGACTATTTTTGCAATATGTACTAATTTACCATCTACGTTCCCTTGGATTTTGAAGTGAACTCATCAGTCACTGAAGTGCATCCTAACCCTGTGCTTTCACTGCAAAAGGTTATTTTTTTTCTTATTCCTGAAGCATTTTTCTCCTCCAATGTCCGACAGATACATCTACATTTCATTGATCAGCTAAAAGTCCCTCATTAATGATAAGTGATATTTCACATGGCAAAAAAAGGAGGCACAAGAAAAAAGAAAGACACCCTGACTTGACTGAGGGAGCATCTTGTTTCATTTCTGTGGGCACCCATTTTAAAAGCTCTGCTATGCGATGATCCTTTAAAGCAGGTATCTCCTCCAAATTAGGGTCTTTACCTACATATATATACAGTGCATATATTGCCATCTTAACCCAATTTTCCAGGCTAGAATCACGCAGACAACAGGCAGTGCTGTGTTAGATATGATTCCACGTTCTGTAAATAGCTACGAAGGAGAGAAAGGTATCTGAGGATGTAGGTTTCGTCCAAGTCAATGTTTTCAAAAGGTAGCTGCTTTGTGCTCACTTCAGACATCCATAGTGCTTTGTCTCAGCCTGTGAGACCTGCAGAAGCATGACTGAATGCCAAGGAAAAGGAAAAGGAAAAGCACAAGTGAGAAAAAGATACAGAGAGAGGAAGAAGGGAGAGGAGAGGGGAGGAGAACAAAAACAGGCGAAAAGAGAATGACCTACAGTCAGAGTGTTGGATTTCTTTTAATAGTTTTTTTTTTTTTTTCCTTTTGTCATTATTGGGAAGGAGAGAGAGATGGTTGCCAGGAGTTGGTGACTGGGTTAGAATCTTTTTCAGATTTGGCTAACAGAGTGTTTTCACTAGACTGATGGAGAAAAAAGAAACATGCTAGAATAATCATAAAGGGTGGAGCTGTCAAAAAAAAAAATCTTTGACTCACTGGGTGCCTCCCTATACCACCAAAATGAATCATTCTTAACCAGAATCATCAATTGTCTCAGTGTACTTGGATATGAAGGCCAGATTATGGGGATCATGTCACTGTACCCATCATCGAAAGAAAAGGAAAGGTAAATAGAGAGCGAGATTTTCTGAGACTCTCCTAAACCTCTCTACATTGGCAACGACGGTGCAGCATGCTTTTCACATACTAAGCTAATTTGCTCATGTCTGTACTCACTCTGCTTACGAAGATATACAAATATATAGCTTATAAAAGTTTTGCTATGAACACATCATTTTCTCTATACAACTCAGCGATGTCTTTGGAGGATACTTATTTCAAGCAGTTAACACCTGACCCCAATTTCTGTGGGTAATTAGTGAGCTAGATAACCACACAAAGTGGGTAATTATTTAGTACCCAAGGGTACGCTAGAAGTGGGTAGTGGCTTTGTTAACAAAAGCACATCTCTAATTATTGTATCTATGATGGGTGTTTTAAAAATACCAGTTACTATATCAAGTGAACCATGATAAATAAGTGAACTATTTTGCTGTCCTTAGCATATACATATGTATCTTCTATCATGGTTAATAATATTTACCTCTCTTGTATGGAGTGTTGTGAAGATTAATTAGTTAACATCTGCAAGACTCTCAGAAGATGAAATATGCTAGAGAGCTTCTAAATACAGTTTTATCGTTGTTATTATTGCCTTAGCTAAAAATGCCAGGATGGGAGACGCTGAGGGGATAGATGCTATTGTCTGGTCTATGTCTAAGTTCAAAAATATACTGAGAGCACAACCGTAATGAGTTTGATCATGGGGAGCAGTCTCCTACCTGACGGAGTCTAACCCAGCTGTACTAGAAGAGAGAGGTGGAGGATATTTCACTGACAGCCAGTTCAGGTTGGATCTGAGGAGCTGGAGTAGGAGGGGGAGAAGAGGGAGGAGCAGGAAGAAGGAGTCAGCGATGGGCCGGGAAGGAAGCTGAATCAGCCGGACCACACCCTCCCTCCTAAGTCTTTCTATCCTTCCCTTTCATAAGCAGCGAATATGCACAAAAATCCCTAAAGAAGACATCCATGCAAGTCCTGGGACAAATTCAGCATAATGACAGTCCCTCAGCCAGTTACATAGCATTTAGTCTGGAGAAGAGCCATCAGTACAAATTACTTGAACAAATGTAGATACATTTTAAAATATTACAATGTGGAGAATAGGCACACATAGATCAACCTCAGATATCTTTAACCCAGGATATGAGTAGCGATGAAGAAGCACTTTCTAATTCAATTGCTTTTATGAATCACTCCCAGGAGACGAAGGGGGTATTATTTATTTTTGCTGAGAAAGAAAGTAAACAAAAAAGAAAGGAAAAGAAAAAAAAAAAAAAAGAAGAAAACCCCATGCCTTCAGGGACCCTAATTCTGGAGAAGAACCAAGCCCTGGCAACAAACAACAACAAAAACTTACTGCTGCTTTCTCTGTAAATGCCCTTCTTGAGCTGGCCGTCTAGCTCTGGCTGAGGTAGGACAGACGGAGGCCTCTGGCATCCAAATCTTCAAGTAGGCTCACCACATTTTTTCTTTCAAAGCAAGGTTGTCCTGGGGATTAACTCCAGGAGTCTGGGAGACGCAAGCAATGTGGGAAGGGTGAAGAAAAATATGCAAAGATATTGTATGCAGCCCAGTTTACAGCTTTCTGGGGAACAGAAAAGAGAAAGGACCCCATGAGTCAGCCAACAGGTACCACTGCCGAAGAAGTCTCTGCTGGAGGACGGGCTACAGGACACGTGTTTACGCTGTGATTGGAGGCCAGTGGTGTGATGAGCACATTTTAAGAGTTTGGGAGCGGAGGAGAAATTTCTCCAAAAGCCACCCAAGCCAGGCTTCTGACCTGAAGCCCAGTATTTTTCGCCCCCTCCCTGAGCCCAGAGCTACAAAGGCTGACTGGCATTCTCCAACCCGCCCCACTCCTTTCAAACCCACAGACTGTGCCAGACTGGCCCCACCTCCCACTGCAGCAGATTCTGCAGCCCCGCTCCATGCTGTGCTGTAAGGAGCCAGATTTCCGTTTTAATTGTCCTACCTGGCCATCCCCTCTGCCACTACCCCTGGCTCTTGGTTCCTGGCATGGTTTCAAAGGCCCAATCAATTGCTTTCCCTCCCCTGTCATAATCTTAAACACCTCTAGCTCTCCCTCTCCCCAATTTTATCTCTTTCGAACTAAAATGTTTTTATGTCTTGTAGTTTCTTTCATGTCTGGCCACCACCATCTCCTTTCTTTGGCGTCTCTCACTCTCTAGTTTGACATTTTTCCCCCCATGTCCTGTCTCATGTTATGATCTGAAAACAAAAACCAAAAGTCAGCTGCTAGCACCTTCCTCCTTGTCCTCCCTCCATTACATGAACATATCTGACAATCTAATTCATCTCAGGGCATTTCCTACCAGCTCACCTGAAAAGAGCTGAAGCCAGTAGAGAATGGGTGTAGGTGTGTGTGTGTGTGTGTGTGTGTGTGCATGTGTGTGCGTGCGTTAGCAACCTATGTGAATGCAGCAGGAAAGGGCCTCACATACAGGTCTGGAAGAAAGAATAGAAGAAAGGATCTGGTATACTTGTGGATATTTACAGTAAAAGCAATAAAAACTAGTTATGACAAGAACTTAGAGGGAAAATAACACACAGACACACACCTGTACACTCTGTATCAAGCATCCATGCTGAGCAGTTAAATCACAATACCCTAAGATTATCTGATTATCAGAAAAAAGTATGCACCGTACTGTGAATGGGACAGGCAGGGCCACATGGTTCTGCAGCCAAGAGCTGAATACAAAAGCCTTCTGGGATGGACTGGAAGTGGGAGGCAAACTCCCACAAGTCACTGTCTCCCTCCACCCTTGGCTTGGCTTAGAGGCTAAGAACCATTGCAGCACCTCTCTTTTGTTTCCACCATAATTTTAAGTTTATTATTGCTACCCATCCCTGAACATACTTGTGCCCTTAGCCTTACTACTTCCCTTTATTCTTTTAATGTTGCAACTCTGTTTTCTGTGACACCTCTAATAGCTACCATCAGAGGTCTGCTATGTGTCAGACAGAGATAACTAATATCTCATTTATTCCTCAAAGCAGCCTTTAGAGGCATCATCAGTGTTTTACAGACACAGAGAATAAGGCCTGGCAATAGTTAGAATTGCCCAACTCATGAGTGGCATTTTGAACCCCAGTCTAACTCCACACACATGGTCTTTCCTTCTCATTGTCACCCTCTTTAACTTCCATCTCAGTGTAAATGACACCTTCTGCAGTTAATCCCTTCGAACTAGTTTAGTTTCTCCTATGTATTTCCCATAGCAACCTGTACTTACTCTATCTTAGCATTTATTCATTCCTTTCATTTTGCTGATTTTATCCAGTACATAGTTACTGAGCACCTAACTGTATGTCAGGCACTGTGCTGGACAGCGTAATTTCCTTACCTAGATGGTAGGAAGTGATGTGGTGGTATTGGCATTATCTGTGTACAATGCTACTCCCATCTCCCAACTCCAAGGTCATGATGAGTGGCTGTGACAGGGTCCCCTCTGTATACCCAGTACAAGGCACAGCACCTAGCACACAGTATGGGCTCACCAAATAGTTTCTTTATAAATCTTTATGCTAATATGGTTCGACTATAACTTGTTGAGAAAGCAGGGTTCATGTCTAAATAGCTCTTAGAAAAATGCTTAGTAAAATGCCACATAAAAGTAGCATTTAATTAATGTTGAATTGCCATCTTTATTTTCTAAGACTATACTCTGGCTGAGGTCCCACTTAGGAGCCATGTTTATTTGTGTTTCTGAAAAATAGAAAGTTGATCTGTTTAATTCATTCTGTAAGTTCTGAAGTCATGCTGTTTCTGTGTGGAACCAGCCAAGCTCTGTCTGAACTCTCACCAGCCTGTGGATTAGGAGGTCGTGTCAAGTGATAAAGTGTTCAGGGTGACGTGGCTGTGAAGGCCTATTCTGGGCTACATGCAGGGAGGGAGATCTCTTACACTTGGGAGTGTGTGGGTAAGTCCAGATCTGAGATAAGCAACCCAGCTCAGATGCCCTCATTTCAGAAAAAGAGGGTGAGAAGATAGAAATGGTTCATGACCATATGACCTAAA
The DNA here is from genome assembly GCF_020740605.2 of Lemur catta. Lineage (NCBI taxonomy): Eukaryota > Metazoa > Chordata > Mammalia > Primates > Lemuridae > Lemur > Lemur catta. The sequence continues at coordinate 18,620,073 of NC_059134.1, read as the reverse complement.
TGACTCCGGGGTTTCATAATATGTATTCTAAAGAAAGATTAGATAATTCCCTATTTTGCCTAAGGAAAGAACGTTTAAGTGTGCATGATGGCTATCCTCAGCAGGCTGGCTTCTCTCCTATTCTTCATTTAGTAGTTCTTGTCTTTGAACAGAGGCAGGCAAGGGGAATATGATGCTGTTCACTCTCTTCTTTCTAACTAGCATTCACGCACATTCAGAGTGCTGACACCCCTGAATTTGGTTACAAATATGATACTATCTTCACTAGGCTGGGATGATTTTCATTGTATCAACCCACAACACAGATTCTAAAACTATCCTTTGGGGGTTGGTGGCATTTCTCAAGGCAAAGCTAGATGGGTACCCACAGTCATTCTACTCTAAATGTAGTTAAGATGTAGACTACCTAAATCCCCTCAGCAAGAGTCTCTCACTAACTGGCAAAAATATTCCTTACTACTCATCACGGGAGGATGAGGAAGAGGAAGCTTACTTACGTACTGGTGGTCAGCAAAGCCCTCTTTCTAAAGCAACGAGACTTTGAACCAGTAGGGAGCAGTGTATATTACAGACACTCTAGCTCAAGTGGTCGCAAAAGGAATCATCTGGCAGATTTTATACCCAAAATGCACATCATTCCCAAGTATCAGGCTAAGGAGCGTCAAGCTAAATACTTGGATTTTTGCCTAGTAAAAAAATTTTGCTTTTGCTAGCCTTTTAGGATATTAGGGGAAATCAATGCTTAGATAATTCTTCAGAATATGTATTTAATAATATTTATAGATATGAATAGATAAAATAATTCTGTTGCCTCTTTATACCTCATTAGGTGAGTTTCACAGGACTTTTCCTGGCTTCCAGCCTAACTCCATAGAAGGGCTGGTGCTTATCTGATGAGCCCAGGTGGTTTGTGAAGCTCCTGGAAGGTAATCTATGGTCTACTGATTGCACTGGGGCCTGCCTCTACCATTTCTAGCAGGCACATTTCAGCAGCCTTTAGGGTATTGCAAGGTGAAAGAGAAAAGCATCCACTTACGCATAATAATAGGTAAACTGAGAGAGAGAGAGAGAGAGAGAGAGAGAGAGACCATGCCACTCCAAAAGGTGAGATGCCTATTACCTGTGTACTAAGAGGATTGAGCCTGACATTATAAAAATCATTATTCTTGGCTGAAGGGTGCCATCCAAGAGCCAAGTGCTATTTCGGTCTAGGTTCCCTGCCATTCAGTCATTAGGTTTAGGCTGGCAAGCAAAGAGGCATATTTTTGCCCCTGGGACTTTTGAAGATGACTGAGATTGCCAGGCCAAGAGTCTAGAGATGATATTCAGCCACAGATACAGGCCAGGGATTTGGTCTGGAGTTGTTTGTATGTTTTTCAAACTGCTCCACATGGCCTGGAGGCCCTGAAGGGGGCGGGGGGAGGGTAAAGCTGTCGAAGCCAAGAGTGTTCTCATCTCAAATCCAGTCTTATTGATGCCAGGGCTCCTAGAAATATCTTTGCTGACCAAACTGATGCTTTTTGGAAGATTGGGCCCCTTTTATAGCACTCATCATCTCTGGATCTCTACGAATTTTACAATAAATAGGCAGAGAGGTAGATAAGCCAATGACCCATCACTAAGGAGAGACTGGATTACAATTCAGATTTCAGAGTTTCCAGCCAGACTTTTACTGCTGGCTCTCAACTTTTCATTAATGTTCAAAAAGTCAAGACCCACGTCAGTTTCAGATTTTTCAGATGTTTAAAATTCTTTTAGCTATTTAGATTCTAAAGGTTTAGGATAAGGAGAGGGAGAAGCAAATAGCCTCATATCATTATTCCCGTTTCATGGGTGGGAAATGACGAAGTACTTTTCCCAAGAAGGTTGTTATGGCACCAAGAATAGAATCTAGGTCTCTCAACCCAGCTGTTGTGAGGAAAAATGAGCTAATACGTATGAACTGCCTCGAATTCATTCAAAGAGTGGGTTTGTGTAAATCTGAGGTGTCATTAACAATAATCATACCCTGTGCATCTTGGTTTCCCCCGTTATTAACTAATGACATGCACAGTAAGGGTTTCAACATGGTGCGATTAAATTTACGTGAGCATCTGTAAGAGAGAGAAGAGTTTCAAAAGTGCTGAGTGTGCAGAATTAATAAAATTAAAGGGATACAGAAACATATTTTGAGGCATATTTTTGGGTCCAAGGTGCAGCGGTGATATCCGGACTCCTGCTGAGATTAAAACAGCAATGAAGGGGGGGGGGGTTGGGGGGATGGGAAGAGGGCTGGCGGGGTGGGGGAGGGGAGTTGAATATTTTAAAGGTGGAAACTGCTACTTCGGAGATTTTAAATTGGGTATATTTGATACTTCTCACGGAGTCTCTCCATGCTGCAAATAGCAATGACATAAATACCAGAGAGAATTATGTCAAAGGGAGCCAGGTTTGCCCTCTGGGGTCTGCTGCTTTGCCCTTTAGCCATGCTCCATGCACAGGCCGACTATAGATTGTAACCTACCTGCCCTGTAACCAACCTGCCCTGCAACATTAAGTAAAATTTTTTTGACATCCTTAAGCCTTTAGAAGTTCACTGTGATGTGATAACTATGACCTCAATTCTCGACCGTTCCGTGTTGGGGCCCATGGGTGTACATGCTTAGCTCTGCATGGCACTTACATGCACTACATGAGGACATGTGTTGATTTTGAGTCTACTGAAGCTTAACACTGTGCCTGCCACACAACAGGTGCTTTGCAAGTGATTGTTTATTCTGTAATCTTCCGGGAATTTTATATAATCCAGGGTTGTATTGTTATGGAGCACAGACCAATCAGCTGATTGAACATGGACACACAATCTATAATTGATGATGTTCCTCTCCTGTCATGAGCTTACTTACCTGAAATCCACATCTTATAATTTACGAAAAAGTGAGAAAAGTTCTAAGGTAAGGAAGGAGGAAAAGTACTTTGAAAATAAAATGAAAATCTGGCTGGTGTTCAGATTCTGTTTAAAATGTTAACAGTACTTTGGGTGCTTGTAGTAAACATTTAGGAGTCAACCTGTCAATGTCTTTTTAAAAACAAAGTAAACAGAGGAAACAGATTCGGAGACCACACTAGGGGAGGAAATTATTGGTGAGTGATATCTTTACCCCAACTAATCTGCACACACAGATACATCTCTCTGAGCCCTGCTGACTTGCTTTCCACAGTGCAGTGAGGATTAACTGAAGTATTGGGAAAGCAGCTTTATTTAGAAAATTCATAGAGAACTGGTGAAGTATCTGAAGACTGAGAGTGGGCATGGAGATGAAGGAAGAATCCTACATATGATTTCTCTTCTGCTGAAAAGAGGGAGAGATTAACCCAGAATACCAATGCATAAAGTGAACTTCTCTAGCCTGATAAAAAAGAGGACAGGGAGTGAATGCAGGAGAATTATTAGCAGATCTGCTCCATCTTCTTTAACTCATTCAGGTGATCTCAGCCTCCCCTTCCTCAGCGCCCGCTCGGCACTGTAAGTGCATCTGACCCAGGACATGCTGCACTTGATTGTGGTCATGATACCGTGAGATACATCCCCCTGCAACTGCGGCCCATTAGATAATGACTGGCACAATGTAAACTCTCAGTAAATGTTGAATACAAAATGAGTTAAGTCAACTTGAGGATAAAATTTAAGAGCCATAAGATGAAGTGCAAAGCGTAACCATGTCCAAAATAAACAAGGAAAAGTGACAGTTCAATTAGATCCAGATTCTGGGTTGGGTCTTATGGGACAGGAAGGGGGCAAAGAAGAAAGTCTTGCCAGTTGAGTTATGCACACAGAGTTGGAATCTGGCCCTGGGGAAAACCAAAGGCTGACATATTCTTGTCTGGTCTCCTTACTTGAACTTCAGTTTCTATTTCTGGTTATAATGACCCAATAGGAGGAATATAGAACTGAAAGTTAAGAGACATGGGTTCTCCACTTAGCTTTGTCATGGTGACCTTGGACAAGACATTTCACCTCTCAGATCCTTAGCCCCATCAACTATAAAATGAGAGGATTTGACTAGATGAACTCTCAAGTTCCCTCCAGGGAAATTCTAGAATTGCACAGTCCTTCTCTCTGTCTAGATTTCATTCTCCTACAAGAATATTTCTTAACAGTTATGATATAGATGGAATTTGGATTTAGAAAATAAATATAGATCATCTTAGCTCATACTGAAAACAATTTAGAGTCTGAATATACAAAACAAGAGAAGCAAGGGTCTTAGCATGGTGGAATGAATCATAGTAGATAGGGTCATGAGAAGGGCATTCCCATTTAGCTAGCTACACATCTCCTGATGTTTGAGTGGAACAAAAATTTTGACAATATTCTTGGGCAATAAGAAAGCATATTGTTGGAAAGAGAAAGGAATTATTCATCCCATTTCACAGAAAAGGAAGTTGAAGTCCAGAAAGGACAGATAATGCATTCAAGGTCGCACTGTAAAGATGAAGTCAGACCCGATACACAGGTATCCTGATTCCCACCCAAACTGTCTGAATTTGTTAACAAAAAAACGACCGGTATTTCCAATGAACATGGTGCCTCAGCCCAGTGAAACTGGGTAGTCCTTAGGCCAACTTGCTGCCATGATCCCTGCTGAAATAAGACCTGCTAAAAATGCCTATAAAGTTTATTGTCAGAAAAAGTTACTCTGTGAATGACCTAGAGAGATTCCTTAGAAGATTTCCTGCAGTCAGACACTTCCACTGGCCTTGGGTCAGGAAATCTGGACCCATTCCACTGTCTGTCACTTTTAGGCTTTTGCACATCAATTTCCTTCTTTAGGAGTCAAGAAACTTTTAAGAGAAACTTAAAATATAAAATGATCCCAGATCAATATATATGAAATAGTTTTAGAGGAGTTTTTGCCTAGTATTACTAATTAACTAAAGAAATTATTATCTACTTTTTAAATTTGTGTGTGTATATTTACATACACATTTTTATATATAAAATATGTCTAACATATATTAAAATGTAGATACTACTGTGTTTTATATACATACACATTATTCTTGTACAAATTATATATGTATGTATATGTGTGTGTGTCTATATGTATAGTGTGTATGTATATATGTATACGGTAGATATATATGTATTTATATCTCTCCAGTCTAGCTGGGAAATCTGTTTCAAAATCAACTGCTGTCTCTCTTCAGACTTGATATATAGCCAAGCAAGCCATTCTCGATTAACACAGCTTCCCTCCTGGGAAAAGTCACAGAATAACATTATTGATTTCCCTTTACCCTTCTCCACATTTCTCTACTGAAATGTTATCTTAACTCTAAAATGTAAAAGCGAAAGGAAATGAAAATAAAAATGAAGAGCTTTTCTTCTTTAGGACTATGTTGATTATACTTTTGTTATTTTCTAAAAATACTTTTTTGAAGAACTGGGCGCCCATGTGGGATGTCTATGTAGTGAAGAACAGAGAGGATGACATGCTTTGCAAGGTTTTCAGGCAACAGATTTTTTACGCTGAAATCTATGCTTTTCACACAATGCTGGACTCAGTACTACATAAACCTATTCTTCTCACTCTCTTATGATTTAGGCAGCCATCTTTGAAAACCGCTGAGACTTTCTGGCAAATAGCCCCTCCAATGTTTCTATAGGGAAAGTTTGTTTCTCATCAATTTTTCCTACCTCAAAAGATCCCAGGCAAGATTAGTTTGTGTGTTTTTAACACGCAGAAAATTCTTTACTTATAAAAGTTTCAGGATCATGATGCAATTTATGTGTTTCTCCAATGCAATTTTAGAAATGCAAAAAGGAGGTTCTCCAGGCAGCATCTTCCTACCTGTGGCTCACTGGAGCTCACTGGGGAAGAATAACTCAGAGCCTCACTCTTGCTCTCCCTGCAGCTTCTGAGCTGCCCTGTGGGATCATTTCTGATGGTGGGCAAGGATGGGTCAGGATAGTGGTAAAAAGCAGAAAAGGGGACACTGAAGTGGCTTAAACTAAAAGTTCTAAAAACACCTTTTCCATTTCCTTCCTCTTTTTCCCCTACAGATTTAGTTCTACTGACTCTAATAACTGAGTTCATAAAAGACTAGTGGAATTATTGGAATTTCTATTTCCTTCAGTTTGTATTTTTTTAGCATCCACAGGTTTTCTGTTTTGTTTTGTTTTGTAGAAGGAAAGAAAGGATTGACTTATTTGCAACACAATCTGATTCTTCACTTTAAGCAAATAAAGATGCCAGTGAAATAAACGGATTGTGTTATTTAAAACTGAAAGCTTACGTGAACCACCACTCAGAAATGAGCTTTAAAGAACTACAGAAAGAAAATGAAAACCCTGTGACTAAACAAGGCTATTATGATGCCGAATGCTGAGTGTACAACTTAGTGGAGTGATTATTAACAATATGAAAAATATCTACTTCCAATGTACAAATGAAATACACTCAAAACTGCAAAGGACAGTGGCATGCTATGCTGCCCTGAGGTTTAATCACAGAGCTTTTTTTCTTTTTTCATGAATTTGCAAGCTTAGTTTTAATTAAATGCCATTTTATTATTAACTAGGCAGTTTATCTTTTTTCATTTTATTGTTTCTCTGCACAATTTGAATGAAATTTGGAAGAGTTGTGGTTAAAAGTGGGTAGAAAAGCATGCTAAGAATTGGGTCATCTTGTTGAAATCAAGTTCCCTTCTGTGTCATGCAGCAAGAATAATGGGGGAAATCTGCCCTAATATCTTGCTGTATCTGTCCCAACTCACTCTTTTCACAGGGCCTCAGCAGGGGAATTACGCAACAATGCAATTTGCATCCTGCTTAAATAGGAAGGTCTCTGGAGCACATTTCCAGGAACAGCCCTCTTCATAGCAGAGGAGCCAAGATTATACCTTGCGAGAGGAAACATTGTTTCCTTAGGCAATATAGGTTCTTTGTTGGAAGCCAAAAGAGTGCTCCAGTTGCAGGCATCCTTTTGCCTCTGGATAAATGGAACTGCCAGAGGCTCATCCTATCCAGGCAGTGTAGAACATACACTCAGCTTCTAGGATGTAGTAGAAAGGTATTTCCTGGCCTCCTGTGGCACCCAGCTGGAACAAATTTACCACGATTTGAAGCTACCACATAAGAAAGTCCAGAATTTAACATTCATCCATTCATTCCATTCATTCAGCAAGTTTTTAGAAGGCAGTTCTCATATGGACTGTATTTTGCCCACGCACTGTGTTGGGTGGGAAGAAAAAAGTGGTAATATCCTGCCCTTCCTTTCTTCCCAGCTCCTACTATTCCTGGAATTTCCCTTGATGTCAAGTGGCTACTCAGAAAAAATCCTCAACCGAAAACACCTTCCATGGGATCATATATTTATTCCACTCTCCTCTCTCTTATCTCCATACGGAGTATCATCTGACCCAGGCTTGAATGAATAAACATTATTAATTAACTGTAAGTCTCAACAATGTCCTCCTCTCAACGAGTTTGATGCAGACCACAAGAAGGCTGTGTCTACTACCTAAAAGTGGGGAAGATCCCTATGTTGATTTCTGAAGCGTAAAAGGCAGGGAAGGTTTTTAGACTTTTTGTCCCTATTCTAAAGAGACCTAAGAATACTCGCTTTATTTCTTAGAAAGAACCTAGAGCTGCGGATGCCTAAGGGAGTCATTCCAAGCCAGACTAGAATATCAAGAGAGAGAATTAATCCGGCTCTCTTGTCTGGTGCTTACAATACATGAAAGTATTCCCGACCTCATGGCAGGCCACAGGGAATGAGCGGTGCGAATTAAGTCCTCTCCCCAGTGATGTGTGGCAAATACTTACCCTGGTGAAGCAGCAAGTTCTTGACCACAGTACTATACACAAATAAATACACAAAATACTCTTACTTTTTGTTCTTTATCTTGGGAAGACTTCAGAAACATCTTGTTTCAATGGATAGGCTGGAATCATAGAAAAACTTTAATCTTGATTTCCTTCCCAGTTTTTTGATGAAGATGTATATGTAAAATGGAACATTAGTTACATTTCTAATTGGGAAACACTTAGTAATCCTAGGCAACCTAGATCTGGGTGTCTTGCAGAGTACTGTTGTGTTGAGAGAGAAAAGATCCCAAAGGGAGAAACTTCTAAGTTAGCAGCAGCAGCAGAGAGGTTATATGATTGGGTGTGGTGTTTCACATAGCCTGTATCAAGGCACAGTAAGGAATGTGTCTTGCACAAATTAGCCCACAGACCTTCCTAAATAGGACCAATATGTAACATATACAAATGTAAGATCAGCTGTAAGTAAAGATCCTCTCCTTTCACACCAAGCCATGGAGATTGCTAGCATTATCATGGCCTTGGCCACTTGATGTCCCTTAACACTGTCTGAGTAGGAACTCAGGAACCAGTGATGCCCCCAATTAACCACAACCATCATGGTAGCATCTGATACCATCCAAAGAATGTCAAGGTTGTAGACAAAAGGCTGACATAGAATAGTGGGAAGACAACAGGGAATTACATAGCCTACTTTGAGAACAGAGTCTATTTTGGATATTTAATGCTCTTTCTGTATATTTCACGCTAGAGCCAGAACAAATTCAAAATTTCTAAACTTTCAGAGGGACCTGTAACACTCAGTTCGAGGAACCACCGAATGTTCTACTCTAGCAAAGTTTAAAGGCAACTCAGGAAAATCCATCAAGTGTCTTATAGAAAACAGAATGGACAAAAGGACAACTGAAACCAAGAATGTGGATAATGGGATTACTGGATATGGATTTGAAACACAGATCTGCTGTTTAATACTGTGAACTCGGGCAAAGTGTATAACCTTCCTGAAGATTCTTGATCTGGAAAATGGGGATAATAATATCTTCTCTGCCTAATCATTTGGGGGGCTAAATGAGAAAAGGAGTATAAATTATTTATCCCAGGTCTGGCCCATAGTGAGCACTCAGCAATGTTAGCTCCTTTATTTCCCTTTATTGATGTATGCTTTCCAGATTTTCTTTTAACCTCTCTTCTCTGAGTCCATAGAAAACTGATCTTATGTACTGTCTGGCAAATCTACTCAATTTAACAGTTTAAAAAGTTTATTCTAAATATGAGACATACGAAGAATATGAACATTAAGTAATACACACCATTTTTGCAAAAAGTGTTCATAACCTACTGAGAAAGTTAGAAACATACCTGTGTGACTATGAATCAGACAATGTTAAGTAGAATAATTTGGTTATTTAAATGTTTGAGAGAGAGGGAATCTATTACGTGCCAGGCATCATACAAAGTGGCAAAGACCCAAAGATGTATAAGATGCAGTCATTGAACTTCAGGGCCCTTCATTTAGTACAGGAAGGGACATATGAACACACCTCAATAGAAGGTGGACAGTACAAATGGTGCTGGGTGAAAGAATGACACAAAGGGTGAGAAATCACTTCTGTTAGAAGGGTCAGGGAAGGTTTCACAGAGGAGACAATTTCCAGGCTAGATATATAAAAAATAAGAAGGGTAGTAACTTAGCTAAAATGGACAAATTCCTTGAAAAATATAACTTACTAAAACTGACACAGACAAAACAGAAAACCTAAATACCACTATATTTGTTAGAGCAATTCAGTTCATTATCTAAATCTTCCCACAGAGAAAATTTTAGCTCCAAATAGTATCACTGGTGATTTCTATCAAATATTCAGGTAAAAAATGACACTAATCTAATAAAATTCCTTCAGAAAACAGAGGAAGAGGGAATACTTTCCGATGTTTTTTTTTTTCTTTAAAACCAAATCAGGCAAATACATTACATGGCAATTATAAACCAGTATCTTGCATGAGCACAGATGCAAAAATCTTCCACAAAATTTTAATCAAGTCTAAGAACATACAAAAAAAAATTGAGATCACTTAGGGTTTATTTCAGAAATGTAAGATTGGCTTCATATTTTAAAATAAATCAATGGAATTCACTATATCAATAAAATAAATGAGAAAAAACATATCATAATTTTAATACATGCAGAAAAAATTATTTGATAAAACTGAACATTCATTCATGATAAAAAAAAAAAACACTTCTCAGCATATAGGAATAGAGGGAACTTTCTCAATCTGATAAAGGGCTTTCTACAAAAAAATCTATTGTTAACATCATAGTTAATGGTGATCTATAAAGTGGATTTCCCGTAAGATTGAGAATAGGCAAAGGTGCCTGCTCTTACCACTTCTAACCAACATTGCACTGGACATCTTGGTCATTGTAAAGCAAGAAAAATAAAAGGCATAAATAGAGAACAAGGTAAAACTGCGTCTATTTGTAAACAGCATGGTTGTTTATGCAAGTAGAAAATCTTAAAGGAATCTACATAACAAGGAGTAGAACTAATAACTACATTTGGCAAAATCACAAAATATAAGATTAATATACAAAAGTCAATTATATTTTTATATACCAGCAGCAAATAATAGGAAATGAAATAGAAAAAGAATCCACTTGTAATAGCATCATAAAACATAAAACACTTAGAAATAAAGTTTTCAAAAATATGAATGAGTTGAATTGTGGCTCCCAAAAGATATGCCTATTTGAAACTTCATGATATGATGTTTTTGGGGAATAAAAGGTTTTTGTAGATGTAATTAATGCATGTAAGGATCTTGAGATGAGACCATCTTGGATAGGGATGGGCCCTAAATCCAATTACAGTGTCCTTATAAGAGACAGAAAAGGAGAAGACACTGAAACACAGGAGACCATGTGAACAGGTGAAGGGAGAAGCAGGGATTGTAGTGATGTGTCTACAAGCCAGGATGCCCAAGGATTGCTGGCAGATACCAGAAGTTAGAAAAAGGCATGGAATAGATTCTCCCTCAGGGCCTCCAAAAAGAATCAACCCTGACAACACCTTGATTTTGGACTTTTGGCTCCCTAAACTGTGAAAATAAATTTCCGTTGTTTTAAACTACCCAGGTTATGGTAATTTGTTACAGCAGTTCTAGGAAATAATACAGTACATAAGACTTTTATAGTGAAAATGGCAAACTATTGCTGGGATAAGTTTTAAAAAAAATCTAAAGAAATGCAGAGATATACCAGGTTCATAGATTGGAAGAGTCCAATATTATTAAGATGTCAGTTCTACTCAAATTAAGCTATTTATTCAAAGTGGTCCCAATTAAAATTTCAGTATTTTTTCATTGTTGTTGCAGAAATTGACATGTTATTTTCAAAATCTATATGGAAATACAGTTTCTAGAATTTTCAAAGTAATTTAAAAAGTATGGAAGTTTAATACTACTTTATTTCAAGATTTACTATACAGGTACAGTAAGAAAGACAGTGTGGTATTAGAGGAAAGGATGGACAAACAGATCAATGGAACAGAATAGAGTCCAAAAATAGACCCACACTGATATGGATCAATTGATTTTTTGACACAAGTGCCAAGGCAACTCAATGGGAGGAAAAGTCATTTCAATAAATGGTGCTGGAACAATTGGAGGCCTATATAGAAAAGAATAAACACTGACCCTTATCTCACATCAGACACAAAAAAATTAACTCAAAGTAAATAATGGACATTAATATAAAAGCCAAAATTCCAAATCTTCTAGAAGAAAACATAGTTGAAAATCTTTACAACTCTGGGAGTAGGCAAAGATAACAAAGATAAGACACAAAAACAAAGAACCAAAAGAAAGAAATTTGATAAATTGGACTAGCTCAAAATTTAAAACTTTTGCTCTTTAAAAGTCACCATTAAGAAAATAAATATATACATAAGGAATTGATAGAAAATATTTGCAATGCATACAATATGACAGATTTATATTTGGTACATATAAAACTTTCTTATAACTCAATAATAATGAGACAAATAGCATAATAAAAAAGAAAAAGATTTAAACAAGCATTTCACAGAAGAAGATCTACAAATGGTCAATAAATATATGAAACAATGCTCAAATCAGTCACCAGGAAATTAAAATTAAAATCACAATGAGATATAACTACATACCCAATAGAATGGCTAAAATTAAAAAGACTGACAAATAACAAGTTTTGACAAGAATATGAAGAATGCTTGCAGTGGGAATGTAAAATGGTCAACAACTTTAGATAACTTGCTATTTCTTATAAAGTTGAATATGCATTTAACATAAGAGCTCTCAATTCTACTCCTACAGTTTACCAAATAGAAGTGAAAACATATGTCCACACAAAGCTATGTACACTAATATCGACATTATTCACTGTAACAAAAAACTGGAAACAACTCCGATGTCCATCAACTGGTGAATGGATAAACAACCCCACACTACAATGAAATACGACTCAGCGATGAAAAGGAACAAACTGCCAACAACATGGATGAGCCTCACAATCAGTATATGGAATGAAAGAAACCAGACACGAAAGAGTACATACTATTTGGTTCCATTTACATAAAACTGTAGAAAACGCACACTAATCTATAGAGACAAAAGCAGATCAGTGCTTATCTAGGGCCAGAACCAGGAGAGATGAACTGCAAAGGAATTCAAGGAAGTTTTCGAGGGTGACAAACATGTCCTGTATTTTGATTGTCACGGTTGTTTTGTGAATGTAAGTCCTGTCAAAACTCATCAATTGTATACTTTATATTGATGCAGTTGTTTCTGCATGTAAATTATATCTCACACCTCACATGAGCTTTATCACTTTTCCATGTTCCGCTTTATACTGGCAAACAACTTTGTGATATAGAGGGGGATCTAGGTTGCTTTTTAAGTTTTGTTGGTAGACAGACTTCTTTATGCTAGATCAGGGGTCAGCAATCTATACCATTGAGCCAAATCCAGCCTTCCCTCCCTTTTATTGGAATACAATCACACCCATTCATTTACTCTTGTCTATACCTGCTTTGTTTACTACCACAGCGGAGTTGAGTGGTTGCAACAGAGATGATATGACCCATGAAGCCTAAAATATTTACTCTTTGGTCCATTACAGATAAAGTTTAGTGGCCCTCACTGTAGAGAAAACAAAGTTAGATGTGGACATGGGAATATCTGCATAAATGTAAAAAGGGAGGTCTGCTCACAAGAATGAATAAGAATGGCGCATTGGACTTCAAAAAATCTATGTCCATCAATATGAATCGAAACAACAACAACAACAACAACAACAATAATAAATAGAGACAGAGTCAAATATATTTAAACTCTGGGTCCTCAAACCACCTTGCATTAATCAATCCTATTAGAGCCAAAAGCTTTAGGGAGATGGGCTAAAATAAAACTTGTTAAGAAGAGTAAGGAAGTACCTTCTCAGCCCAACCAAAAATACCCTGCCAAATTTCCCTTTCTTGGGCATAAAATAAATGGAATCAACTTGTCCTTTCTAGTCACAAGGCAAAAATCTGTATCTCAGTTCATTGAATAATTAATTGTCAAACTATGTTCAAATCCAGATTTTCTTCAAATACAGTGAAATCCTCTAGGTTAAGGCTATGGAGGGCGTAGTGTGCGGTAGTGCAAAGAGCTCTGGCTGTGGAAGCAGCAGACAGGTTAGCAGTGATCTTGACTCTACCATGATGAGTGACTGTGATGTTGAGCAAGTCGCCTAACCTCTCAAACCATGGCCTCTTCATCTGCAAAGTGGAAGCAACATTTCCTCAATTATGAAGTTATTGGGAAGTTTAAATGTGGAATGTAAGTAATCCAAAGCACAAGGAAGCCACTCAGTAAAAATTATGACTCCTCTTCCCCATCACTTTGCAGTTAGGATGGAGGTAATCTCAACATCCCAAGGTGATATTGACTGGCACTGGTCTAGAAAGTCTTTTTAGGTGTCTATTTGGGGGAAGAGATTAATTAATTTTTAGATTTGGCTTTAGTTATTTTTACCTAGATATATGCTCTTTGTCTCTTCCTAGAGAAGTATGCTGTGCTTCTATGTATTGTGAAATAAATACCTGCCGTGTTTTCCTAATAACTCTACATTCCTTATACTGATTATGCAAGCATTTACAAAAGTAATTTAAAAATCATTTGCTTGGGGGGGAAATAGCTTTCTAGAAAGTTTTTTCTATTTGTGGTGTTATCAGTATCCTTTTTAGAATTAAATACTCCCATCTCTCTTGAAACCGTTTCACTAAGATAAGAGAAAGTCTTTTCAAATATTGCAACCCATTTCATAATTTTATGGAAGAAATTGTGCAAGGAACTTAGAAATACCATGTTCGGTTTGAGTGTGCCACTTAAATAGGATCAACTTAGAGACAATCCTTGTATCTCTGTTCTCTCATTGAGGCACAGGAGTCATCTTTGGACTTGTATGTGGCTGTGACAATCCTGAAGCCTCAGAGCCACCTGTGCCAGCGAACAGCATAAAACTAAGCAGAGGGAAAATCTTCCATCCCTAAGACTGATTTCCAGCTTTGCATGTTCGTATATCCACATTTATCACCTGCCTTTAGAATTTGGGACCCTATCTATTTGCTTAGACTTGTTCCTCTCTTGTAAATTACACCTCTGTACTTGAACCTTAGTCTGCTGCCACCAAACTCTTCCTGCTTAATTAAACTTCCAGTCTTGTTTCTTCCAGACAGCCCTGGTGTGCTGTTGGCCATATCGCAGCACGATACCAAGCCCTTCGTCCTCCCTGGGCTCTGGTTTAACCAGGTGTAAAATGGGAATGTTGTATTCTCAGGCACTCTGCACAGACGCACTGAAGACAAATAAAAAGAAACTACAAACACTCTTTTAATTTGCAGGCAGAACAGATTATTTTACTGTTGACATTACTAGAGGCAATCTAAATGGTGGTTTTAATCAAATCGTTGCTGTATCATTTTAGAATAGCCAATCTAGAAGTTTCATGAATTTTAAATATTAAAATGTTTTCTTTAAAATAGTAGGTGGCATGGAGAAGGGAGAGTATTGCCACATGAGTATATCTAGAAGAACCTAAAAATAGCAAATAAAGAAAAGAAAGCTACATATCACCTGACACATGAAAAGCTCACCTGAATACTGATAGGACTCACAAATCACCAGCAAGACAGCTTAGCACAAAACCTGAAACTGTGAGCCAATCATGGCACTTCTTAATCTTTCAGTAATAAAAGGCAGCTGTGATTTTCCAAGCGCCTCTTTCCCTCTTCTGTCTGCATGCAAAGGTGTGTGCTTAGCTTGCTCTTCAGTACTCAGCTCACTGGGGACAGCAATGCTCAGCACCGACAAGGACAGTATTCCCAGTTAGGGGAATGAAAACCACTTTGCTCTGGTTTAAGAAAATGGTCTCCAGTGAAATTAACAAAATGGTGTATGTATATATTTTGGGGAAGGCACTCAAGACAGGTACAGGATATTTTTGTTTTCTTTTTCTTTTTTTTTTTTTGTGAAAACATTCATTATTTATTTATTCAGCAAATACCTACTGCGGGTTTACTGTGCTGTAGGCTCTCTAGAGCAGTGGTCCCCAACCTTCATAATGTCATATTAAGCTAAATTTTTATGTTATTAAGACTGATTACAGGAAATTCTATCATTTCTCCACTCTCCAGACACGAGACTTTGCTTTCTATCCCTAAATTACGTCGTTACTAACTTGTGACCTGATAGTCTTTAGTGTAATTGTAGAAACTTGCCCTCCCTTATCCCAGAGGTCAGTACTTCCTACCCCTCAACTTCCTAGAGCCCAGCCTAGAATGCAGAAGTGAGCAAATAAAACACTTTTGAACACTCAAAATAGTAATCTGTGTGTCTCCACAATAGAGGGATGCCTCCCTCTTTATAGCCCCCCTCTGAACTGTAGCTTGACTCCTTTCTCTTATGATTTATAACAGTTTTGGTTAACTTTTTCCCCAGGAGCAGCAAACTACAAGTGAATTGGGAGAGCAGCTGAGGAGCAGGCACAGGAAGAGCAGGAAAAGCCACTGCCAGCAGCTGAATACAGAATACAGCCTGAAAGGCCAAACCGCAGACAAAGACTTCTGAGAGCACAGAACGCAACAACGGCAGTTCATAATGGTGACCCTTAGCCATCAAGTGGGTTAGGTGCAGAAAATGTATTTAGAGACTGAAAAGGCAGAAGTTGTTGTGATGCTTGAATAGGTGAGCTTTTGTTCTTAGAAAAATTTACATATATGGGAGATTTTTGTTCCTTGATAAAATAGGGATAGCCGAGGCATTGCTAATGTAATTGACGAGGCGCTCGTTTAAGCACTTTTATTTGGTCATTTTACATTATTTTCTCTCGTGTTCTTGAGTGAAGGGTCTATATGCCCAGAGAGGGCAGGCCCATGTGACTTTTGCTCAGTGTGTATATACTTTGCATAAGCACAATCAGGTGCTTAATGAATGCTGGTGATGATCATGATCAAGTGCTTAATAACAGGGTCTTCTCTAAAGGCTGATTAATGGGGCTTCACGTTGACATCTTTTCATTCTCTTTTTGCACACATTTTTGGGCGGTGTGTGGAGATAGAAGGACTATAAATGGAATATCCATTGAAAGAAAAATGTAGAAAGGCTGTTCTATTTAGAAGTAGGTAGAGAGCTTTGACAAACTTTTTGCTGATGGTTAAATAGGATATCCAAGATTTTATTCCTATGACTCATTCTATGATTTGGAAATATTTTATCCTAGCCAACCTCCATTTCCAAGATTTTCACAACCACACTTGCCATTTGCAACATCTGAACTAGATCTGCCAAGTTAAGTGGTTCTTGGTTCAATCAGAACAGTATTTATTACTTTTGTATTAAGCTACCTGTGTACTAAAAAACCAAGAGGTGCTGAGAGCTATTGTGATCCTACAGCTCTGCCACGCCACACATGTGGCTATTTAAATGTCTCCTTGAATACAGCATTCCACAGAAACCCTTCTCTCTATGCTAATAGATGGGGACTCTTCAGTCTTAGACTCTTATCTACCAGTTACTCTTGTCTCTCCTTACCACTAAGTCAAGCACAAAAGCAGTAAAACTGACCCCAACCTAAGCAGTACTACTCACCAATTCCCATGTTGTGATCCACTGCGCCATCATTCTTCCAGATTTAACGTGTGGGGGGTTGCCTTTGATTTGCCCCTCCTCCTCCTTCCCCAAATCCATTTTTAGTGCCAAAGCCCTATTGCACTTCTGTGCAGTGTGTGTCTTCTACCCACCCCCTACTCTCCACTTTCCACTGTTGTCTTCTCTAAATTCTTTGCCTCCTCACCTATTGGAAAACTCCAGCAGCTTCTTTACTAGCCTCCTCCTCCCTCATCATTTCCCCCTCCAGGCCGCCTGGAATTCCGTTAACAGAGTAATCTGCTTTAAATTCCGCCTTTAATTTGTCACGTCCTAGCCCCAAAGCTTCATTGGCAACGTATCTCGTACCATTTCATATCTACGAGGCTGTGAATGTGAGAAAACTCCACAAGCAGGAAAACATTATAGAATTGTTGTCAGCACGGTAATGGCCCTTCCTGGATGGGACATACTGTGATCCATCTTCCCCGAGGTATAACCTGATGTGAAGCTGCTGGCCAACATGCCACCTTGGGCTCCGGTTAGGTCAGCCTCGTCACTGTCAGTGAGCGTGCTTTGCCCTTCCCGCCCCACACGTGCCCTCCAGACGCTGAATGAAAGCGCAGGCAGGAGCTGTTTTATATTGTGAAACGAACCAGACCTGCATGGCTTGCCCAAGAGCTCTGTTCTTGACCCCCTGTCTTGTTTATTTTATTAAAGCCTTGGATGAAAATAGATTACATTCTTATCAAATTTGCAGATATTGAAAGTGGAGGAAAATAAAAGCTATGCCGGATGACAAGATTAAAGTTCAAAGAGAACTCCAACAAGAGGTCAAAATGAAGAGCACAAAATGTGACCGACATAAATATATTTTGAATGATGGGTTCAAAACTTCAACTGAACGGGATAGGGGAGACCCTATACAATTATTATTCTAAAAATTTTTGGGGAGAGGAGGTCAGGATGAGGGTCAGGGGGCATGGATTATTTATAAGGAAAAGATAAACAAAGCCAACAGTTTAGCTTCTAAAATAGCCAAAGCAGACTTAGGCTCTATTAATAGAATTATGTTGTCTAGAACAAGGGAGGGCCTAGTTAACATGCTGTTCTTCATTGGCCGGACGGCCCAAGAATATTTTTAATTCTGGTTGCTATATCAATAGACAAATACATGAAGAATTATGAAGGATCTGGAAATAACATATCGTCTAGAAATACATATAGTATAGCATATGGATTTATTCATATTTAATTTGAAAAGGGGAACATTAAGAAAGGATGTAATGTCTGTGTTTTTAAGGACTATGCTGAAAAAGAAGGAGTCGATTTATTCTCTGTAGCTAAGGAGGGAAGAACTAACTCTTGAAAGTTTGGAGGAATGAAACTTTAGTTCAACAGAAAAAAATATTTTTTATCAGTAAGAGACATAATGCAATAGAATAAGATGTCTTAAGAACTTCTTGTGACTAGAAGTGTTCAAATATGGATTGAGTGACATCATTGTAGATTTTTTTGGCATTCTTGGAGTGCAGAAAGTTAGACTAGATAACCTGAAGGCTACCTTTCTTTCATCTCTCAGGTGCGATACTGCTCCTCACACCTATGATACCCTCCCCTCTCCCAGCTCTATCAATGTTTATCATATCGGCTGCACACTAATAGGCGTCTCTGTCTTTCTCACTAGACTGGGAGCTCTTTAAGGTAGAGATTCTGTTTTTTTTTTAAATCTATATATTCCTGGCTTCTAGCATGATTCCTTAAGCAGCTGCAATACTCAATGTATTTCACTGAATTAACTGAATTATGAAGTTCTATGGAGAAAAATCCTACCTACTCTTCAAAGTCCAGCACAAGTTTTTACTTTACTCAGAAAGCCTTCCCTGATGTCTCACAGCTCATACCCTGTGCCACACAATTTGCCACAATGTAGTTTTCTATGTTTTTTCTTATATGTGGTTGCATGTGTGCCATTCCTATCTCCCCAACTAGAATGTCAGTTCTGAGTGAACAGAGAAGTATCATTTACGATCTCACGGAGGTCATGAGTAGGATGGTGGTTACCAGAGGCCAAGAAGGTTAGTGGGGAGGGGGAATAAAGTGAGGTTGATTAATGGGTACAAAAATGCAGTTAGACAGGATAGAAGGAATAAGATCTTGTGTTCAGTAGCACAGTAGGCTGACTATAGTTAACAGTAATTTATTGCATATTTCAAAATAACTAGAGAAGTAGATTTGAAATGCTCCCAACACAAAGAAATGATAAATGTTTGAGGTGATGGATATCCCAATTACCCTCATTGGATCATTACACATTGCATGCTTGTATCAAAATATCACATCTACCCCATAAATATGTATAACTGTTATGTATCCATAAAAATAAAAAGTAAAATAAATATCCTTTAAAAATATGCCAACTACTTATCATTATACTCAGCACAGAATAGGTTAGTGATAATGTGCTTACTGATCGATTGAAGAGTAATCCTCTAGAAAATTTTAGCATTAAAAATCATCTTCCACTTTTTAATTACAAAGGGAAAACTAGTAACTTTATGGTGGAGAAACATGGCAGACAGTACCTTAACCAAGTGATCGAAATTTACGTTACCCGTAAGACAACATATTGGCGTCACTGACCCTGCTATGATGCATTGAAAAGGGCACATCCTCACTTCGGTGGTATTCTTGCCAAAAATGAATAACCTCTACCTAATCATGAGAAAACAACAGACAAAACCAAACTGAAGGGCAGTCTACAAACATCTGACCAGTAGTACGCCAAAGAAAAACTGAGGAACTGTCACAGATTGAGACTGAGAAAACATGACACTATATGCCATGTGGGTGGGATTGGATCCTTGGCCAGAAAAAAAGGAAATTAATGGGAAAAGTTGAAAATTCAGATGAAATTTGTAGATTAGTTAGTAGCATTATAACAATGTTAATATCTAGGTTTTGATAATTGTACTATGGTTATGATGTTAACTTTAGTGGAAAGTCGATGAAGGATATATGGAAACACTATACTATTTTTGCACCTCACCTGTAAGTCTAAAATTACTTTAAAAAGTTAAATGAATCCTATTTTGGTTTTCAACTTGAGTGGCGATGCAAACAACCAAGACAGCTACCTTTAACCAAATCAAGGTGTATTCAATTCTTGTTATTCACAGTAGTTACGTTGTACTTATTAGCCACAAACAGTGAATTAGCAAACAGCGAATTAGCAAATACTGAAGAAGTTTTCGTAGGGGAGATACAGAGGTAGTTTCCCAAAAGCCTCTGGTCACATTTTTGTCCACTGATCAATACACAACCTTGTTTTATGTGTGTTTCTGTTTGAAGACATCTTATTTGATATATATCTTTGATTCATTAGCATTGAACTCACAGCCAACAGCCCTATATAACTCATGCCTGAATACAATTTGTTAACACACACATTTTCATCGGGCACATCAGAGCCTTCTTATGCACAGGAACACTAGGCAGTAGTCAGCATTTCACTTGGGGGCCACATTAAACAGCAAAATAATCAACAAAAAGTGCAAAAATGCAAAAAATGTGGCATCAGGTGACACAAATTTTTCACTGCTCTGGGCATGTTCACAAATGACCACAACGCTCCTGCAAATATTAATTTTGGGGTTACAAATAAATTTTAGTGAGTGCGTAAACTTACAAATATGGAATCTATGAATAATGAGGATTAAATGGACCTGTAAACACATCCAATGATTGTGAACTTACAGGCTCTTGCCTTGGGTGAATAAGAGAATGAGAATAATGATATTTGCATTTGAAATGATAAACTGAATCCTTGAAAAATTAGTAAGTAATCAAGAATTCTTCAACTATCAGAATACAGCAGAAAGAGTGAGGCTTCTTCATGACAACTTGCCCATTTTAGTATCACAATTTTCTCAGAGACGGAGACACATCATGGATATTTGTCTCCAAACTTTCATTCAGTTTGGCAATGTTGTAATTCTATAACTTAGTTCCACCTCGGTTTATGGTCTTTTCCCCCATCCTGGCTATACTGAGGGTGTTTCTAGTACCCTGGCTTCATCAATTCTAATGATATTTATCTCCTTTGCATTTTAGTCGTCAATACACATGGCTGCAACCTGAACTTCAGTATCAGTATCTGGAACTGCTTCACCCTCGGGAAATCCCTTGTTAATTACCACACACCCACTCTCCACCTCTACCAAATCTATCCAATTTCTACTTACGGCCTAGAAACTACAAAATTCCTACCTATCCCCCCAGCCAATCACTCTCCTCCAGCTGTACTTAGCGCTGTTTAGTCGGTAATGCTTGTGAAGCCATTTCGATGATTTCACCAGCACCCCATGATCTATTATCTTTTGACCTTTTACGTCTTTGTATTTTCCACACTATGATCTTGAGTAATCACTGTTTGTTTCCTCTGCTTCCATCATTGGTTGGCCAACTATTTCTGCAAAAATGCATAAAACCATACCATTCAAACCGAAAATAAATGAATTTACCTAGTCAACCTTCAACAAATCTTCATTGTTCTTATTCTTATTGATCTATTGTTGAAATCCAATTGCACAGACACGATCTGCCAAATATTCCTTCCTTTCTACATACACTGCCGACACTCTTTTGGACTGATACATAGGTCACCTGAGTCTATGGTAATAAGCTCTTAACTAGTCTCCCCACATCATGTCCTGTCCACTTTATAAGCTAATTAATCATCTAAAGAAGACAGTTAATCAACTTACATGCTCCCCATCGCTACCTGGCAAAATTCCAAACACCTTTACACGGCTGGCTATTCAAGTCCCTCCATGAATTGACTTCAGATTACCTGCAAAGCCTTTTCTTCCGCTAAACCTATTTGCAAACTATAAGTAACCCTAAATGGACTATTTGCATTCTTAGTTACATTCTAATTCTCTCCAATCAAGTCCCTCGTTTACACTTTTCCCTTTATCAGGAATATTTTGCTTACTTAATCTTTGCCCATCAAAATCTTACCCATTTTTTAAACCTCACTTCAAAGTACATCTCTTCCACAAAGCCTCCTCTGAATCTACAACTGGAAATATTCTCTTTTTTGGCCTCACCATAGCCTATTGGAATTGTAGTTAATGGATTTGTATTTGTGATGTAATTATTTTATAATTATTTTATTCTCCTTACCACACTTCAAGATCTTTGAAGGCAGAAAATATCCTACTTATCTTGCATTCACCACAGCACCTAGCATAAATCCTCAGTAAAGTACTACTTAATAATGGAATGAATGAATATGCCTCATATGGTTAATATGTATATGTATATAATATAAAATGTATATGTGTATGTATACATATAATCTATGTATCATAGTGAAGATTGAACAAGTTACAACACATTGTCAATTGGCCATGTTATTGGTAGATTAAAACTGGAGGTAGACATAGGAAAAAGAGAAAAAAGTAAAAAATTAATAATTATTTGATAAAATAAAATGAAATTGATAGAGAAAATCTATGAGTGGTTAACTGTTATAACATTAACTCTTTAGGCAGAGTTGTGTTGAAATCTCCTTAGATATAGAGATTTATGTACTACATTCTGGAGATTCAAAAACAAAAAAAAAGTAAGAATAAATGTATTAATATTCAATGAATCTTAAACAGAATAGACATTGCTAGATACAGTTAATGCTATATTGGCACATCATTTAACTTGAAGGACTTTTCAATTTTGATTAAGTAAAAAAGTAAAATTACATTGTATTCCATAAACACATACAATTATTTATTAATACTTATTCTCTGTTCCATTTGCACAGTGAATACTACTGAAATAAATCACCACCATTACCATCACTATTGCCATCATCATAAAATGTATTCCTTAGTTAAAAAAAAAAGAACTTCAAAAACTATAGTGAGAAATGTAGCTCAGTAGGAAGCTACAACAACTGTGGAAGCTTAGTAACATCAAAGCAAAGCCATTCATCATCTTCATGACCAGGATGGTTTTATTTACACTCAATGAACAACGCAGAAAAGGGTACATCAAGGCCCGGCCGTTTAACAAGGGCATTTCTTCCCAGTAAGTTTTGTCTTGTTGTAGGAAAAATTGCATGTGATTACTCTAAAATAAAAAATCAAGTAATGAAAATAAGTCCATTCTGTACTGATATGCATTAAAGTAATATTTCTCCTTGAGGCTCTTTCTACATATTCATATTATAATGAGCCCTTTAATTTCTGGTGACTCCCAACACCCTAAGGTAACTTTTTGAAAGCCAAGCCTCAGTTGGGCCCTGTTGTTACTTGGATGTTGAACCTATTTCAAATTTGATCTTGTGCATAGAAACAAGAACAAAATGCAAGCTAAAAAGTTTATAGATGCTATAGATGCTAAAAACAAACAAACAAACAAAACAAAACAAAACAAAACTATACAGAACTTACATGTGGGGCACAAAGGTTACCTAAGTTTAACGTTTCCTAAATCACAGATCTGCCAAAAATTGTTTACTGAAAGAAAATTTGGTTCAAGTGAACACACAGAGCCTGTTGAGTCAGCCTGGGAATAAAAGATGATTAACATGGTGCCCATCCCATCCAAGAATTCACAAAAACTATTAGTGAAATAGACATGTATAACCCTGAGCATCATATAATAGGATATGCTAGCTGTTTGAACACAGTATTACGTGAAAATAGAAGAAAGAGCTATCTCAGGGAGGGTAGAGGGAAAAAGAGAGGGAGAGAGAAAACGACATTGAGCTAGGCTTTGAGGGACACAAATAGTCAAAACAAACATATCCTCAACCATGAGCCTGGCCCTCAGCAAAACCTAAGTTTTAGGGTAATTTCAAAGCATGACAACTATGAAAGTAATTGAGATTAAAGATACACCATAAATACTTGAGGTGACAGATATGCTAATTAGCCTGATTTGATCGTTCCACAATGTATACATGTGTCAAAAAATTGCATTGTATTCCATAAATATATACAATTATTTGTCAATTAAAAATAAAATACAACTTAAAAAAGATAAATCATAAGTAGAATGTGAGATCAGACACTGAGGTAAGTTAGTAAAATGTGTTATATTCATGAGGGTGGTATTCTCAATTAATAAACCACAAGACTTGGCAGAATGAGGAATATAGTCTTCATCCTATATTGAATTTATTTTTGGAAGTGACCCCAAGAGATGTCTTCCTCTGATACAGAGGAGGTTGGAAGTGACTACTGAGGCTTTTAGCGTATACGACTCACCCTTGAACATGGGTCTGAACTGTGCAGGTCCATTTATTATGCACGTTTTCTTCTGCCTCTGCCGGCCCTGAGACAGCAAGACCAACCTCTCCGCTTCCTCCTCCTCCTCAGCCTACTCAGCATGAAGATGATGAGGATGAAGACCTTTATGATGATCCACCTCCACTTAATGGATAGTAAATATATTTTTTCTTTCTTATAATTTTCTTAATAACATTTTCTTTTCTAGAGTTTAAGAGGACAGTATATAATACATTTATGAAATATGTGTTAATTGACTGTTATCAGTAAGGCTCTGGTCAACAGTCGGCTATAGGTGGTTACATTTTGGGGGAGTCAAAAGTTATACTTGGATTTTCAGCACCTCTAACCCCAGAGTTGTTCAAGGGTCAGCTGCACTATACAGACCTTATAGAAAAATTATCATCTTTTGAGAATTGCTTTAGTTTAAAAATAAGCAACATAATCAATTGTGCAATATGCTATAGAATGTCAGAAAGCAATGCATTATATTTACATGGCCTTTCTCCTCAGTGCTCAAATTGAAGGCCTTTGCAAATGATAAATCAAGACTCTGAAATTAGATAGCATAATGGTGTGGACCAATTATCAAGCCCCCAGACAGCATTCCTTACTACCACCATTTTCATCAGAAAGGATCAGCATTCAAACACCTCCTCTGAAAATTAAAGAATTGCCCTGAAGTTTATCCAATTGTCTTAGGAACACAATCTATAGGTAATATCAGGGTTTTGTTATCTGCCTTCTTAATGGGTATAACTTAACCACATTCTAACCACTACACAGCAGAGTGAGTTGGGCAAGTAATCAGCTGAGAAGCCCTAAGCCCTCTGGAAGAAAGACCTCTTGACTGTCACTATATTTATTTGTAAGAGGCCCAATGCTGGGTATGAAGGAGATTCAATTAAAAAATAAAAAATATCAACAACAATAAAAGCAGTTTTGATTTTTGGTCTCAGATAGACCATTCAAAGTATTACCTGATGGGGAAAGCATGAAATGTTTTTAAAACCTAGAGGAAAAAAAGAGTCCTTAAAAATGTAAATATGGCCTTTGCCAACACAGTCCTGGGGAAGCAATTTTTTATTAAAAAATTGAGATTCCTTGCAATGCTTCATTTGTCTAGATAAATGTAGCCTATGGCACAAAAACATATTCTTAATACAGTTGAAATGCACAGTGATTATGCTTTATTTATCCTGCTTGTATTTTTCTAGCAATTTTTATTTTTCAATCATTCCAAACATTTTTAATTTCCCATGTGCCTGGGATAGAATGTGAAATTAAAATAACAATTAAACCAAGTCTCCATTAAAGAGCTTTCTTGGTAAGTACGCACAGGTTTTAGGACAACACGTTTATAATTTGCTGGTGGCATAAATCTAATTCACTACTGGGAAATTCTGACATCTAAAATCTACATATTGACATGCTGGAGGGGAACTAGAGAGAATGTCTATGATTTTAATTTACTTATCCTATTTAAAATGAAAAAAGTTACTTGAGTCATCCTGGCTCACTTTCCTCAGCATTAGTCATACTGCATTTTCTTAAGGCTGTGAGTGTGTTTCTACGTAAATAAACTATGTAGTTCACTTGGGGATAAAAGTCACAGCATTTAGAGATTATAAAGACCTATTAGATCATCTGGTCTGGCCCACGAGAGATAGTCCCTAGATAGGGAACGTAACTGGTGATCTTTGCCAAAAGGCCAAGAAGAAACAGTTGGCAAAAATATTTTCCATGCTTTTTTTTTCATTTTAACTTATCTAATAGTACTCCAGTCACTTCCCAAGTGGACAAGTAAAACTATCATGAAACGGTGTCATTTATCGGGGAGACGCAAAGTTTAACTTATCTGAGTTGACAATGTTCTACCCGCCTCCATCTGTTGAAGAAATTATCTTGTTTGCAAAATACGAACAGTGAAAAATCTGCTCTCTGAACTAGCCAGGCAGTTTCCTTTCAGTAAAGAAAGTCGAAAATTGTTCTTCACTGTCTTTCCTAATTTATTTTCACTGGTTTCAGAGAAATTAGATATTAAAACATTGATTTATACAGACCCGAAAATGAATATGATACAATAACAACTTATTGTTCCACAAACCAAAGCGTTTTCCATATTCATTTTCCATATTACATGGAATATGAAGTATTTTTGAAAATGAAAGTATAGAGAGGTTTGACATTATGGTAAAGTTCAATGTAAATCAGCAATAGGAACCCTAAAGAAATAGTGAAGACTATTTGGTAACTATTTCCCTTAATCTGCAGTTCTTTTTTTTTTTTTTTTTTTTTTTTTTTTGAGACAGTCTTGCTCTGTTGCCCAGGCTAGAGTGCTGTGGCATCAGCCTAGCTCACAGCAACCTCAAACTCCTGGGCTCAAGCAATCCTCCTGCCTCAGCCTCCCGAGTAGCTGGGATTACAGGCATGCGCCACCATGCCTAATTTTTTCTATATATATTTTTAGTTGTCCAGAGAATTTTTCTATTTTTAGTAGAAACAGGGTCTCGCTCTCACTCAGGCTAGTCTCGAACTCCTGAGCTCCAGTGATCCTCCTGCCTCGGCCTCCCAGAGTGCTAGGATTACAGGCGTGAGCCACCGCGCCCGGCCCATCTGCAGTTCTTAAATCCTATTTCAGTGACACCCTATGTGTTCTCCTTACCCAGATTATATTCAGAAAATTATCAATACCCCCGAAGAGGTAAAAGACACACACACAAGTAGGAAAATCTATTAAATAGTGGCGGATGAGCTGGTAATATAAAAAAAAAAAAATTAGAAAAATTACATCTAAGCATTTTAAATAGAATTATTTCTCATCTACTAAACACAAATCAATCTAACCTATGAAGGAAATCTTCTATTTTTATTGAGTTAGAATTTCCAGAGTCAGTATGATATTTGTATCATGTGAGATTATATCACATTAGAAATACTGTTGAAAAAAAAATAATGTGGTCCTTGACTTCTTAAAGTCTATATCCTAAGTCAAGAGCTTACATTCCATTTAAGCCTATAACAAATTTGAGGATTTCAGAGGAACTCAGTGAGACTCTCCATGTGCATTGAGCGCGCCCTGTGAGCTAAGCCCTTTGCCAGGTTTTGTGAGGAATTATAAAGGAGGTATTAGATATGGTCCCTGCTCTTCCAGAGCTTATAGTATTAGAAGAAAGATAAATATCTACTCCCCATCCTTCATCTCCCACACATGACGGACAGCGGGTGACTAACTACTGTTATCTAGCTTGTGTTGACTTCAGATGGTGAATCAGAGTCTAGACAAGAAAATAGCATACTCAGATGGGGAAATTGAGGAAAATTTAACAAAAAGACTATTTACAAAGATTGGGCAGAGTTAAGAGAGATCAAAAAGAGATGATGAGGTGTCCCAGAACCAATAAGCGTGGAAGTCCTCAGACCACTGGGCCTGAGAGAACAAGGAGCTGTGGTGGTGATCGGAAGCTGGAACTGCAAGAGACAGCCCCCCTCAGTGAGAAATGAAGCCAGGTCCTCCCATGGACAGCGGGGAGAGAGTCGGGGGAATTAACTGCCCTAACTTCTCTCCTCACTTTCCCACCCTGGTGACTCCCTTTGGCTAAACACATTCAGAAGCCGGAGGGCAAAAGGGATTGTTGAGGCGGTGCATGAAGGTCAGCCTCTGAGAGCACAGAGCAGGAGAGAAAAAGCTAGAAAGATCTGGCAGGGCAGGGAGTAGCCAACAGAGCTGGCTAAATTTAGAACCACACAAGTTCCCAGGATAATGCATTTAATATTAATATATGCTGTATCCAGGAGTAAACATTTGGGTGCACTGGTTAAGAGTAATGTTTAATTTGCAACAGAACTTTAAGGCAGTTTTCCATTAGATGAGATCAGTAAATATTAACGTAAACTTCCAACTTAACCCACAGAACATAAATGGTAAACTGTAGTTTGATCAATCTTCTGCCAAGCTGAAGCCTGTAACTGGCACTTTTATATCTCAACTAATCACACAAGATAAATTTAGCTTTATAATGCTGACCTTGAGGCATAGAGGATTCGGAATAACTTACAAATTTTAAGAAATGTTAAATTGTATTTACAACAGTTTTTGTTTTAAACAGCATATATTCTTTATTTTAGAAACTGGTCATTCCTGTATCTCCTAAATGGCAATTCTCTTAAAAACTATATTGATTAACCGGAAAACTCTGCTTCTTGGTCATGGCAGGTAATAAAAAGTTTATTTCCCATAAATTCATTTTGTACCTTTCTGTTCAGTCTTTGGGGATATATTCTCCTTTAATTATGCCTGATTTAATATGTGTTTTGCATATTGGTTCCAGTATATCAACAGCACTTCATTATTCAATAATAAAAAGCTACAAATAGATTAAAAGACTCTTAAACCCTTAGAGGATTCAGAACACACATCATGAATGTCTGTCAAATTTATGTTTGGAAGTGGCTTATTAACAGTTGACCAGAAACAGCATATTGTTACAACACTGCTGCCTCACCACTGAGTGTGATCTGTCCCAATTTGGAATTCAAGTTATGATTTGAATTCTATACATTTTATTCAAATTTAAAAACAGCAACCACAGAACACTTGGAGCCTTATTCATCAAACAATGAGTCATTCTGGAATTCCTGTCCCTCTTTCCTGGACTTGATGAACTTTTATCCATGAAATTTGGCTGCCCTTAATGCAACTGAATCAACAATTAGAGCACTAGTATTTCAGTGCATAGCCTGGTTTGGAAACAGGTCTAGAAGTTTCCGGTTCAAATGTAAAAGCTCAATGCAAATCCCCACTCCTCTTCCCCTGCACCCCTCATCAAAGCCAGTGCACTCATCTGACAGAAGGATGGAGCAGTAATCGATAATGTATATCCCTCAAATGTTTCAAAGACTATATATAAGAAACTTGATAATTAATTTGGTGGATCTAAACTGTGCAAGTAACCCCGAAAATGGATCCCTGACCCAGAATTTTTTTTTTTACTGCAGTGAGAAAAGGCTTTAGCACCTGAAGAAATGGGACATCTTAAATTTAGCTTCTGATCACAATTCATATGCGATAAAACAAATTTCTTTTTAAAGTCCTATAGGAACAAGAAATGATCTTGACTAAGATTTCCCTGAGGAACACTCTCAAGTGAATCGATAATAAGATCCCCTAAATATGTTTGCATATATCTCTATATGGCCACACAGAGTACACAATCTACTTTCAGGTAATTTCCAAGTAAAAATCTCAGTGTAATCATAATGTATTGAGGTTTTTGTTTTTTGTTTTTGTTTTTTTTTTTTTGCCTTGGTTTCCTTTCTCAGATAGATTGATCCACATTCCTTATCCCTGAAACCCACAGCAGAGAAAGGCAAGGTGCACAAAAGTAGAATAAATAAGAAAGATGCGGCCATGTCATCAAAAATTTGGGGGGTCATATTTTAGAAAATACCCCACAAAGTCTTCTCCTATGCTTACTCAAAGGAGTCCTCTTTCTCTCAATTTGTACCTTGAAAGGTTAAATTTCACTTTCCCCTGCCAGAACTGGAACTATTTATGAAAGCAACAGAAAGAAAATGAAGAAGATAGAATCCTTCCTCTAGCCCAGACTCAAGCCATATCAAACACGATGGTACGTGAACTTCTCCCCTCCTCCACCCTCCTTAATGCACCATATAGAGAGGGCTCTTATGCTATAAAGATGTCATATATACTTTCTCTTCACTCAAAGCTTCCTGAATAAAGAGAGATCTATTTGTCTCCATGGTGTTTTCACCATTAACAGTATCAGAGCTGCAGGAACACAATGGGAGATGTGTTTTCCGTTAACCTCTTGACTCAGAGATGTCCTGATGCTAAACGTTATTGCATTTTGCATTAGCACAGAACAGTAGGAGTTCTGTGACTGATGTAAAAGGGTTGAGAAGGGCCACAGAAGCTCTCATGTGCTCCATGCTGCAGTTGGCAGTGGAGCACGAAGCACATAATTTTCGTTCAGAAAGAGCACAAATGGGAACCAGGGAAGGAGGTGGTGAATTTTACGTATTCCCTCCTGTTCACCACTGAGATAATCTACACTGTAAAATGATATGCAGTGTCTGATCATAGACATTAACTTGGCAGAAACTAATTTACTTTTCTTTATTACCCTAGTGATCTGCAAACCATGCAAGGAAGGAACAAGGGGATTAATGTTTACTGTTTTCTTAGGCTACTTTTTCCATTGCCTTAATATGGCCTTCAGTGTTAGTAGCTTGATGTAGTAACCATTTCTGCAAACTCTTCTTCGCCATTCTGTTCATGTTCCTTTGATAGTACAGAGACAGAACTGGGAAAACACTCTTCCATGCTAGGAGACAGGAAGATATAAATTCTAAGGGGTAAGATTTTACCCACCGCTGTCTAAGATTCCTGAGTGGTAGTCCCAGAATTGTAGGATAGCCAATATTACGGGTGCCTCAGAAATTATCCGGTTCCATTCCATGGATTTACATACTTGAACACTGAAGTTCAGAAAGGGGAAATGATGTGACCATGGCAGAACCAGGTTGGGTACTCGCACTCATGCTCCCGGGGGGATTCTCTTTACGTGCACTATTCCAAGAGGCTTCTGTTGAATGAATGATCATTGTCATGTGAAGATCTTTAGGACCATGCTCAATGTCACTATATCCCTATTTCTAAAATGCAACCTTCACAGTGCTGCATCTTAGGGTTCTGTATTAATGAAGGGAGCAAAGATACATTAAAAAGGTAGGCTGTGTGACTACAATTAAAGGTGGAACTTGATATACTTATACAGAGATGGGAAGCCGTCCCCAAATTTCTTACCCTTAGCCTAAGTATGTAGACATATGGAATCAATAAAGATTTGATGATGTAAAACATCACTATCCAGGAGTGTGTTAAATGCATTAACAGCACCAGCCTCACTTCAGAGTTGGCTAGAAAGAATAGTAGTCGGGGAGGAGTAGAGTGTTATTCTATTTGCAGGCAGAGCTTACACAAAATATTTAGAAAACATATTTTGGTTGAATTAAGAAAAACTTGGTTTACTCATTTCTCCCTGGGTCTTCATAAAATTCAGAGAAGATAATATGCCAAAGCCAACTTTGAGAAGGCTACTGCTTGTCCCTAAAATAATGTCTTTGAAAGCGCATCCACACCTAGTATAAGAAGGGGCTTGATTGCATTATTACATGCTAGTTTTAATATCTCTACTCAAAAACTAAGTAAAAAAGAAACTGATGCCTGCAAATTAAGAAGCATTGATGACCTGTCTTCAAGAAAGTTTATAAACTCACTATTCCAACTGGCCTGTCTCCTTAAATTTTGTCAGCAAAACATTTCTTGCTTGATGAAGAAGGTCAAGATGCCAGAAACACTTTCACATTTTGAAGCTTGTCAATGTACTAGAAAATATAATAGCTGGATTAAATATAACAGATTACAAAAAATCAAAATAACATTTATACTACCCATAGATATAGTAAAATTTCTTGATGATATTTACAAGTGTAGCATGTTGCAAGTTTCTTTTTCCTTTTTAAACCCTTAGATTAATTCCCAGAAAATACTATGGCCATTTGAGTTAATGGTGTATTTGGGATTTCTGGGGCTAAGAATTACTGTCTATTATACAAAATTCAGTGAAGAGTTTTCTCTGAGGAAATAGAATATATATTTGCCGAAGGAGAAGACAAGGAAAATACTTTAAATCCTTTACTGCTGAAATTGAAACTAAGATGTATCTAATGTGGCCACCAACATAATTTATTTTCCTTGCAGTTCCCAAACTGTTTATCATACCATTGAGCTACTGGCTAAAAACCACAACAGTATGAGCTCCTAGACATTACAGACATTCTGAAAGCACGTAAGGCATTATTAAACTCTGGTAGGTACAACCTTGCGACCAAAGTCAGTAGAAGCTTGACCATATTAAAGTTCCTTTGTCTTCAGAAGCAGGGTCTCCCAAACACTAGTTTGCTCTTGGGAATCGTGGATGTGTGAACCCACTCAAGTGTATGCCACTGAAAAGGAGAGGACCTTATTGTATTGTACAGGAAGAGAACTTGATTTAAAAAAAAAAAAAAGAAAAAGCTTTGTAAATGTATAAACAGTGCTAAGTAGGTCCTTATATATCAAGTGGCTACAGATGTTTAATACACAAACTCATCCAGCACAGATACAGGTAATAAGTGTGTTTCATGTCAAATTCATAATAAATGTGACAGCATCTTCTAGAGCAAGGCCATAGGCCCTTCTAGAGTATGAAAGAATGAGCTAAGAAATAAAGATGGTACCGGAGCCTTTAAGTCTTGCTCCTACTTCTGCTGCAAAGAACCTTTAGCTGTGCTTTATCATCAAACTGGCGCTAGTTATTCTTGACTGCTTAGTAATATGACAATCACTATGATTCACCATGAAATATATGAGCATGGATTCAAAACGGTGACACAGGGATCTCATCTTTTCTTTAAGGTAGCTTAGAGGGAGAAAGAAAAAAAAAACTATATTCACAGGCTACAAAACCATTCTCTTTTACATATGTTGTATAACATATTAAACTACCAGAAAATAATCATAGAGATTAAGTATCTTCTGATCACCTGTCTGCATTTTCTACTGAAAAGCATCTGGGCATGGAACAACTCCAGATTCTAGAGCTGGTTTTGCTGCTCATGTGCTCTTTGTAGATCGTGAGAGTCCAGTCTAAGACAGGCAAAATGTCTGTCACTGATGACATTAGTTATCACCGTGAAATGGCCAAGCATGGATTTTGAGATAATCAATCTCCACATTATTACCATTCCAGTCTCTTGGCATTTCCCCACAGCGGTTTGTTGAAGTATATCTCATTAACAGGGATATAAAATAGCATTCAGATAAAGACCAGCTTAGCCTAAAGTCCAAAATGTGAATTCCAAAATATGGCTCTTGATCTTGAGAGCTTCCAAGGATGGAGGGTATAAAATTATTTTCAACTTGGCTATATTCAGAAAAGTGTAATGTGCTTTCAAAATGGCCCTAATTTGTAATGTCTTCCTGATTTCATGTCCTTTGCTGTGAAACTTCATAGTACCTCCCACTCTGGCTCCAGGACTGGCCATGTGGCTTCCTTTGCCCAATGAGATATTAGCAAACATAAAGCAAGCAGAAGCCTGCAAAATCCTTAAGCCATCGGGCTTGTCCTTGTTCTTGCTCATCTGCCTTTACCATGAGAATGTGCTAGGAAAGGTCTGTTGGAGGGTGTGCTACATGGAACAGAAATGAGTTGCCCCCATCATCCTAGAGACCCCATCTTACAGCTGACAGGCAGAATAAATGAGCCCAGCCAAGATCAGAAAAACTGCCCATTCTAAATCACTGACCCACAGGCTCATTAGCTAAATATATGTTGATTGTCGTATGCTACTGAGATTTTTGTGTGGTTTATTATGCAGCATTATCGTGACAATGGATAACTGATATACTGAATCCCTCAAAGTCTTCACATTTTTGGTAAAACAAAATAACCCCAAGAAACAGAACATGAAAATGCAGCAGGGGTGCAAGAATGAAATAAAACCTGAATTCTAAAATACCAGTAAAATAACTGTACCCAGTCTTACCTTTCATAGGCTTTCCTATGGAAAAAAGGCCTGGAGGAATCATGATCGTTCTCGCCATGTTGCTCTGTGCAAGACCCAGGGAAAGCTAGGAGGCTGTACAGTTATCTCCCTTGATGTAATTCTAAACTATACAACCTACTACCTCAACCTGGGAACATGCAGTCACAATGGCTGGAAAGCTACCATTTCTTAACCAATGAAATTGCAAGTTAGTCTCAGAGTGGTTTTTCGTGCTGTCACCTATTTGGGCCATTCATAAGAGACAACAAATAAAGGGTCTGATAATAGGGAAAATAACACAAAAACCTTGGCTTGAGATTATTATGCAAACAGGAGGACAGCAAATACTTGGGACTGGTCTTCTTGAAATTACTTGTGCATGAAAATTATAGTAATGTTATATAATGGCAGTTCTGGCCAATTTAATGCCCCCTGGTCCATTGAGAGAATAGAAAAGTAGACCAATATTCAAACTTGGACAACTGAAAAAAGGATTAGGAAAACAAACATTTCCCTTGTAAAACTGAAAAACTGGAACCGCTAGAGGATCAATAAACAAGGGGAAATGGCTTAAGCCAAAACACAGTGAAAAGATATAGAAAACACGATTCTGAGCAAAACAGAGATAAACAAATAATATAGAAGCTATGTTGATCACTCACCCAAGAGTATTTATCATATATTTTACATAATTCTCGTATTTATAAAGTGTCCTTTCTTCCAGAGTTGATTGTTTCAGCACTTTTTTGTAAGTTTGTCCCCAACAGTCTACTTAGCAACCTATGAAAATGTGCCTCTATATTTTTTCTTTATAAAGGAATGTTGTAAATTTCCCTGTTTGTACTTTTAATTTTTAAACTGGATCTTTCCTTCATCTTCAGGCTCAGTTAGATGCTGGAGCAGGAGACAGACTCTCATAAGCTTGGTGACTTCTCATCTCCATGTAAACTCAAGTTTGGTCAGCTCTGTATTTTCCCATGGAAACTGCTCTGTGGTCTATCTCTAGCTACCTTTCCTCATCGCCTAGCTGGACTAGGGCTTTGTCTGGCAAAAGCTGTACCACAGAGGGGCTGGGGCTGGGCAAATAGAGATGGAGAGTGTCTCAGGACATTGAAAATCTAAGTAATAATTCTACTGCACTGATTGCGTGTTCAAGACAGATCTGAATGCTGGAGAGTTGGTGTTTCCTCATGCTATTCCCCTAGCCTAGAGAATGATGATTTTTCCAGTGTTTCCAACCCTATTTCATCATGAGCTGTGGCTGCTTTTTTGAGGATGCTGCTTCTAGTGGATCAAGGCTACCTGCTTTAGGAAGGAAAGACTGGGAGGTTAGTTTTATCAAGCAAACTCCCACTCGTCCTTCAAGCTTCAATTCAAATAGTTCTTTCTC
This sequence comes from Lemur catta, assembly GCF_020740605.2. Classification (NCBI taxonomy): domain Eukaryota; kingdom Metazoa; phylum Chordata; class Mammalia; order Primates; family Lemuridae; genus Lemur; species Lemur catta. Next base: position 18,584,801 of record NC_059134.1, on the reverse strand, counting down.
TGATTATCTCATAAATTCATATATGCATTTCTAATTTAATTCTTATACCACTGGATCATATTAATAGTTTATTTGTTTGTGTCATTCACTAGACCCTGAACTATGTGAAGCTGGGACCACATTATTCATCTTTGCAAATCTAGTACAACTTGCATCGCTAGTACCTGGCCAATAGTAGGGACTTTAAAAAAATGTTTGTCAAAAGAAAACAAGAATGTATGCATGAATAGATAAATGGGAGCATAAATGAACCTAAAGCTGAAGGCCATAAAAAAATATAAAAAAAAATATTAAAAAAATAAAAATCTTAAAAGCCAGTCCCTTGTTCCTCCACTCACATTGGAACTTCACTCATAGTAAGATAGATTTGCTACCACGATTCCAAAGGAGGGGAAATTCACAGAATGGTTACATTCAACCTGGTCAGTTCAGCTTAAATCCTGAATCTCACATGGAAACTCAAGGTGTATTTCTGAGTCTTCTGCCTCTAGATGTTCACTTACGTGGAAGATTTAACATTCACTGGGGCACAAAAATATAATTCATTTTCTTCCCTTTTAATTTGAATTTCTTTCATGTACCTTGCATTGACAACTTGCCTGATTCTGTAAACACGATCAGAATGTAACCCTTACAAATAGGAAGCCAGGCAGGGAAGAGCAAAAGAAGACACAATGAAGAAACATGTTAGAATTTGATGTGCTAATATATGAGCCTAAACATACAGTGTAGAGAGTTTTAAAATACCTGGAAATGGAAACACTGATCTTTCTCCATGTACACTCTTATTCTGGAGGTCAAAGACATAAAGATGCTGCTCTTAGAATACTAATGGTTTTCAATACCCTGCTCTTTTGGTTGTGTGAATTTCCTTGTTTATTTACACTGATTTTAGCCCATTATCATGTATTAGTGCAATTACGGCTCATTACATAATTAGTGTCAATATTTGTAGGCATGTAAGAACAACATGCAATTATGATATGGAATGATGTCATAAAAGTTCTTATTGAAAAGTAGAAATAAAAAATAAAATAGTAGGTGGTATTTATAGGAGAACAGCAGTTGTATGTCTTTAGATATAGAGAATCTATTGCACGCTTTAACTTTAAAAAATATTTTCCATAGGTACTCTGAACATGTGTGAATAGACTCTCCAGCTATCAGACATTGAGGTTTTAGATGCTACCAACAGCAATCCCCCAAATAAAGTAAGGATGAACCTCAAACAATGCAATGAGTGTCTGGGATGAGGAAAAAGAAGGGACACCCCATTAGTAAACATATTCTATATTTGATTATGTATTTGGAAGTTGGACAAACATTATGATTAAAACACGTGATTCATTAAAACACGTGTTTGTATAGCTGACACGCAATACACCAGGGGGCCCTGATCAGATAATCAGGACAAAGAGTTACATCTTTGTCCTTTAGCAAAGCTAAACACAAAGGAAATATTCATAAAGGTTTGTTGAATGAATGAGTGAATGAATCATAATTTTTCTAGCCTTATAGCCACACCAAATGTAAAAAGTGGCTTTTTTTTCCCAACTCATACTTTATTAACTCCCATATTAGGTGCTAATATAGCTTTGAAGATCTTTGAAGAGTCATTCACATTAACTACTCTGTAAAATTTCAGTGCTATTATAGGCAAATGAAACTTTTAAAATCTTAATTGAAGAGGGTAGATGACATTTGATGAAATCAAATACCATATTCAGCAGACAAGGATCCATAGGACTAACAAATAATGAGGAATGATTGTTAAGCACATTGAAAGAATAACAAATCACATTAATTTGAAATTCAAAATGAATTCTATCTTGTACATACCATTTTCTTCCCATGTAAAGAAATATATTTGCTAATTCTGGAATATAAACATGAAACTCTTTCAAAGCTAAATATCAGCTTTCCCCTCTCCAAACTCTGGTGATACAGGGTAAGTTGCTTTATCAAATGTAACTCTTGGAATAAGGACTGTTTTTTTTTCCTTTTTAAAAAATAAAAATAAACTATGTTCTGGTATTACATCTTAAATATATTTTGACGGTGATGATTTGAGAATTTTAATAAAACAGGTTTGCTTTATACCCATTCTCTCTCTACCTACATGCAATAGTGGCTATTGAAATGCATTTTCAGAGTCTTTCTGGAGAAATCCTGAAATCACTTTGCTTTCTGTATGCTTCCTGTAGGATATCTGGTACACTACGAGGGAGCCCCAAAGGAATAATTAATATCTAGAGAACCATTCATTCATGAACATAGAAGAAGGGAAAAATACTGAATTTCATCATCATGTAAAATATTTAATATCCTGTTTCTTGTGGCTAATGTCCAAGGGCTTTGGGCTTTCCACTAGGATATTTTCTAACCAGATGAATCAAATAAAGTTTGAAGGCTTGTAGAAACTTTGAAAGGGTTGACTGCTCTGTATAATCTTTTTTCTTGGGATAATGGGATTTTTAAAAAGCCCATTAAAAGAAACAATCTGGCAGTAACATACTGGCTACACTGCAGCCCTGGTATTGTACCCATACAGGGAATATTGGAAGCTCAGGATCCCAGTGGATCCACAAATCCATTAATCCCACGGTAGCACACTTAACAGCAAGTTAAAGGGATGATGAGTAGAGATGTGATTTTGCCCTTATCAAATAAGTGTTTATCTAGTGGAGGTACAGGTTTAATTTGTTGTTCGTTTATTCATTCCAAGTCAACCACTTCAAAAACACTTGTAAAACCAACCAAGTAAATTGCTTACTGGGTGGATAAAGGCCTTGGGCAAACAATTATACATGACACATACCAATGAGAACAGTCTTTCTCTTTTGGATATAATATTTCATCATTCCATAATAAAGCAATGATTTCTTAGCAAGCTGGAAGTTGAGCTCTATAGACAATCCTCTGTAATGCTATGCAAAAGCAAATGCAAAGGAAATGCATATAAACAATATCCTCTTGCTCTAGCATGTACAGAGCTCCTTATTCTGCCCTTTACATATATATGTGATCTATATCTAGGCTTTCTTAATTCAAAAATAAAAATCTCATTTTTATATACTTGATAGAAGATTCTAGTTATCTGCAAACAGTATGGCTCTTAAGAGGAGATAAAATGTATTCACTTGAATTTCAAATTTTTTTTTCTGATGTTAACCCACCAACTACTTCATTTTGACTTTTTTTTGTTAGAAGAGGTTGCACCAAAAAAAAAAAAAAAAAAAAAAACTTAAGAGAATTCCTGGCACTAGTTTGACCAAAAGGGAATGCAAAAGTTTAAGAGTCATCCAAATCTGATCAACTTTTCACCCTGGGTTCTGTTTACAGACTCCTCAGCTCACATTGTTGGAATGAGACAAATATAGCCAGTTTTGCTTTGATCTGTGGTCAGTTTGGCTTTTCAATCCTGGCACAATGGTGACATTTAAGAGGCAAGGGGATAAAATTATGTTCATTCTAGCCTTTTAAACGTGACAAAGACTTTTAAAACAGCTCTGGCCAAATATGAATTTGGATCTAAACAGCCAAATTTTTTTTTATAAAATGTCTTGCTTCTTACACTGCTGAGTATTTACAGAAGTATAAATACTTAAGCAGTTAAACGCATCCATTCTCCTTAACAATTTTGTTTATAAAGACTGATTTGAATGCACTTGGAGACCAATGGGGGAAGAAGAATTGGTACAAGGTAGAACCCAAATCAGGGTGAAATTGGTCCCCCTGTAAACAAGTCTCTGTCACTTTCCAAAAAGGATCATAATAACTTTGAAAATAATTAGTCAGGCTTACAGAAAACAAAACAAACCCTTGTTTATGTACCTATTTACTCATTATTCAACACGAAGTTGTCTGAATCACTCAAATTCTTGCTGCCTCACCTGCAAACCCAGACTCCCAACTTGTCAGCAGAGACCAGGTAGGAGAGATAAGGGAGTTGAGGGCAAGCCTACCAATGAATCCTTGAGGACCCTCATCCATTTCAGAACCAAACATCTCCTTCCTCCATATCTGCCCCTTTCCCCATTTCTACCACTCTTAAAGGAAATTAAAGCGAAGAGAGGGAGAATACAAGAATTTGAAGGGGTATTGAGCGGCACAGGCAGGGCCCGGGTGTGTGAGATTGCCTAACAGACACATACCTATAGACACAAGCTTGTGCGGACTATCACCACAAGTTCGGATCTACGGGTTTGTGGCAACAGGCCTCAGTATCTTCTCTCATTTGGGGGTTTGACATGTCTGAAAATAAAACGTTAAAACCATTAGTCCAACAAAAGAGTCTGCTGCTCAACTGCTTCATGACAGAAAAAGAAAGAACTTCATTCTGTTCTTAAGAGGGCAAAAGTTAAGCAATATCTTCTATGTTCTCCCCCACATACCTCCCTTGGTTTTCACTCATTCCACAGACACTGTAGGCTTTAGATTAACCTTATCATTGTTCTATTTAATATATAGAAGACTCATTTATTCAGTCCTGAACACACAATCTGGGCAAAGTGATATCAACATAGCAAATCAGCAAAATAAAGAAAATTCTTTAAATTGTAGGCAGAGAGAAAGAATACGAGAGCCCAAATGCAAGTTCATTCTTTTAAATACCTGTTATTACATGAAAAAGGGTGGTGAAATTTTCCTTTTCTATTTGCATTCTGAAAAACAACTGACATACACTAGCCAGCACTACCAAGAGACTTGTAAGAGGATTTTCTAAAAACCATTCTAGAGGAGATTTCCAGCTATATTGAACTGGAATATTTATCTTCAGGAAAAGTTTGTGTGTTGTGCCCACCCCCACTCTATCTCCAACCTCATTATTGGTCCAAACACCAACACCGAGCAAGTTGGAATGTGTCTTATAAAATCTGAAACATAAAAGAGATTGCTCCCCACAAAACTGTTTGAGAGTAGAGGGATGACTGTTTCAGAGGCCATTTTATTATATAAAAGGATTTCATTTGTCAATACAACATCCTTTCTGCAAAGCCAATGTTCTGCATATACAAATGGAACATCCAAGACAATGAACTTTCATTTATGGCTCCTTTTGTGAATTTTATTGAAAGCATAGTCTTACTTATAAACACTTCAGAGACACACGTTGGAAAGCTAAATAATTCCCCTCCCTAGATGTTGGGAAATACATATGCCTCTATCCCTTTGAAGGACCTAAAAAGAGACATTTCTAACTTTTGTTAGCTATGATTATGGATCCTAGCTCTCAAAAAACTATCTCCTTTACCGCAACAAATGGACGTTTAGTTCTTTCTCAAGAATCTGAGGCTCTATTAACAACAACAACAACAACAAAAAGACAGAGATGAATTGGGAAATTATTCAGAGAAAAGAGCAGGACCTTACGAATACAACCTAAAAGGTCAAATCAAGAGAATAAATAGGAAACCAACAGCAGGATGGACAGGGACTGAGACGCAACCCTTCACAGATACTTCACTGGTCCCCTATTTCATCACGAGTAAACTGTGGGTACAACTGCGTGGAGCTTGCTGGTGCTGCACAGGTTGCCAGAACTGAGAATTTAGTCATAGCTCTGTGACAGCTTTCGGATCCAAAGAAACAACAATTGCAAGTGGAAGTAACTAGTATCCAAACCAGTCACCTCAAAATGGTCTTTACTTAATTTATTTTATTTGACAATGTTCATTTCCTTTTTAAAATTAAAAAAAAAATTAAATAAACCCTGAGCCTCTTATTTTCCTTTGATCTCTCTGACAAAGGCATGGGGCCAGAGGTATTTAAGGACGGGCACTTTGAACACTGTTAAGGACTGTGGGAATACTGGCACATACGAGCTCTTATTAAATTGAAAGGGAAAAGGCCCAAGCTCCCAAAGTGATGAGAGCTAACTGTAATCATCATGTTTATTAAAATGATATAATGCAATACTTGTTAGAAATGGACAAAGATATGTCAATGTGGTATGTTTAGTCATTCAAATAGCACCAGCTTCAACAGATTTGCATGGAGCTCTCTAAGGCCGTAGAAAGGAGCTCAAAGCTGCATTTCAGCTGCGGGCATCTCTCTTTTCTTTGGCAAATACAGGACAGAGAGAAGTTATTCTTTTCAAATGGTTTGTAGTGTTAGCCTCCAAACAATCCAAAGTTTTAATTTTAGAAAATAAATGAGCAATCAGAAGATACCCAGGCTGCAGGAAAAAGAAAAGAAAATCAAATGCTGACCTATTAAAAGATTGGTTTGTTTGGAAGTGGCTATTTTTCCTAAAATATTAATTGAATACCTCCTTCAAGAACCTTCTTCATGTTGAGGAGGAAAATAAGGGATCTTTTCAGAGGAAATTTTGGCTTGCTTCCTTAAGCAAAATTCTGTGGGGCTCTCTTTGATAGTAATGCTAAGAATTAAGTTGGAAAATCTGGGTTAATGCCTATAAACAAGGACAAAAGCAGAGTGAGGTAATTTACCAAGCAGATATATCATTTACGTTATTAAACATTTTTAGGTGGTACAAAGTCCTTCAATGACGCTAAAAGGAAACTGCCTGTATCATGAGAGTTAAGACCAAATGCTACTCACTGGATATATATTGGAATAGTTACACGAAGTGCCATATAGTATTACCAATCTATGACTAAAGTTAAAATATCAATATTGTCAATATACAATTTATACAAGCTCCATATTCTAGGAATTCAGAACACATACTGGGCTTCTTAGAGCCAATCCTCTAATGCTTACATTTTTTAATTTGAATACCCAAGACAGCCACAGAGTTTAAGGATAATGCCTACTGGTTTCAAATAAGTTCTGCCTAAATCATTGTCAAACGAAGCAAGCACTGTTAAGTAATGATTTTTTTAAAAAATTTCGAAATTCCACAGTGGCAAATGCCGTGACTGCTCTAGTCATTGGCTATGAAAATTATAATACTGGTTGCTATTTTAAAAAATTAAATTTAAAATGTATTATATTCTTCATAATTAAATCATTAATGCATGCCCCCAAAATTTGCAATACTTGAGAAAATGGAAGGTTTTGGGAAGGTACAGGAAAATGCCATTACCTGAAAAAGGTAACTCCTTATGAATTCTGTTTTTAAATCTGCTTCTATCTTGCTAGGCCATTATCTTCAAATTATTCACTGCATCTGGAAAATAAGACATTTAAAATATTTTTAATGGACTGAGATTCTTTGCTTGTTTTTTGGTTGGTTTCTTTTTGTCACCCAATTCTTTTATAAAGTTAAGTTGGAAGTAACGCTAGAGCAAGAGTCAAAAGAATGTCAAAAACTGAAATAAAAGTATTTCTAGAAAAACATCGGGAAGCATTATGTTTACTTCATTTCCAGAACTACACATAATAAAAAGGTTTTGCAAATAAGTAACTTCACATTTTTCCCGGAATTTTCCTGGCTACCGACAGACCTTGAGAACGATTTTACCAGAAAAATGATTAAACAGAAATGTGAAGTCTCACAACACTCTCAAATTCTAATGTTTTATACCAAACTGCTCACTTGCTAAACATGAATAAGAGATAGGCTATCAATAATTAAGAATAGTTAAGGTATAATGAATGAGTCGGGCAGTGATTACCTGGCATGATGCAGGATCATTGAGATACCATTTTGTCTTTTTGACTCTGAAAGGATTCGGGAGTCATTATTTCTCTCTGCTGATAGGGCTGTAGAAGCAAATATCTGATTGCGTTGGATTCCTGAGTCTATGCCCTTCCACCAAGCAGGATTCCTGGCTTCCATTCCAACCTTCTTTCATTGGCCACGTTTTAGATGCAGGGTTTGCTTTTCCTTCACTGTTTCTTTACTAATGGAAGGTGGACTCACTTTGCAGCTGCTTGCAAAGGGGAAAGTTTCTTTGAGTTTTGCCTGGCTGTGGACTTGAACACCGAATCCATGGTGATGTCAGCAGAACGACACCAACAGAAAGATTTTCTGCCCTCCACCCCCCTTCTTTTTTTAAAGATGTACATCCTGTACAAAATCTCAGTGTACCTCCTTTGTCCCAAAGAGGTGGGGGATTTGACTGGACAATGTTTGATAAAGGAAGGAAGGAAGAAAGGAAGAAAGAAAAAGAGAGAGAGAGAGAAAGAAGAGAGAGAGAGAGAGAGAGGCAGACAAAAAATAAAGGAAAGAGAGGGAGAAAGCAAGATAGAGAAACAAAAAAGATAAGGAAAGGAAAGAAGAAAGAAAAAAGAGAGAAAAAGAAAAGAAAGGGAAGAAAGGAAGGAAGGAAGGAAGGAAGGAAGGAAGGAAGGAAGGGAGGGAGGGAGGGAGGAAGGAAGGGAGGGAGGGAGGGATGAACAAAGGGAGGGAGGGAGGAACAGAAAGAAAAGGAAAAGAAAAAGAAAGAAAAGAAAGAAAGAAGGAAAGAACGAACGAACGAACGAACGAGCGAGCTAGCTCAGATCTAATCTTTGGCATTCACCCGACACTGGACACCCATCCTGAAGCAGGCGAGAGAGCCAGTGTTTGGTCTCCCTACAGCTTTTCAGTTTTCCTGGTATCTTTTCTCTCATCCTTTACAGCCTTGTTTTTTGCCCAAAGATCCAATCACTTCAACAAAAGAGACATATCCAGCAATTGCTACTCCAGGAGTAATCTGCTGGTGCCAGGCATCACGCTACAGTTTATCCACCTGTGACACAGCCACAAGGACACCAGACCACAGAGAGGGAGCAGCTCTCAAGGATGCGGAAGAAAGGCTTTCAGCACCAAAGCCAGCTAGCTTAGGTAGAACTAATTCTTTTTTTTTTTTTTTTTAACCAGGAAGAACTCACCAGAAGGGAGTAAAGGAGAGAGGAGACTGGCAAAACAATGCCATGGGTTTTCATGTTCCTTTCGAGCAGAGGGAACATTACAGATTGATATGTATAATCTTCTTCCCACCAAGTCCTCCCTGCATTAAAAAAATAAATATTTTACAAAAAATGACAAAAGAAAGTGTGTGCAGGTCAACTATAGAGCAAAGACATGGAAAATGGTACTATAGAAGACGGATCGGATGAAAACACAAGATGTCCTCAGAATATTCAAGTAGTGGACTTGTCTTTTGTAATTAAAAAATCTTAAACCCATTTAATGTTCACTTACAACAGATGTATAACAGAGATCCAGTACTTAAGAGTGAGAAATTGCAGGCAAATTGACTTTTGACACACTCGATGAAACAAGAGAAAGAGATTTTGCCAGTAACAAGTTGTTTTGTGTGCAGCTGGCTAAGGAAGACTACTTTCACTTTTGAAAGGAGTGAGTTTGCTCAGGATGACAATTTTTCTTCCTTTTCAAAATGCAAACAATGATGCTGGCCTATGACTTCCTTTCTAGCTATTTTGTTAATAAAGCAGAGAAGGAGAATTAAATTGAAAAAAAAATAAGACCCTGATTCTGACATGGAAACATGAGACACATATTTTTAAAAATCAGATGTCTGTCATTTCTTAAATATAAGTGAACTATATGCTGCACAAATGCTTCCTAGACACCAGCCAACTTTAACACTTTGCTCTTGAGAAAGCATACACAATCAGATCAGAAAGTGGGGGTACGGGTGGCTTGGGAAGGAATCGGGGATTAAATCACTTAGATCCTGCAAGAAGAGAGATATGCAATACATAATGAGCTAGTATTTCTTTAAAATTTTCACTCAGTAAGAATGGGATTTTTGTTCTGGGAAAGGTACAGAAGAGCCTGGAATCCCCACAATGACACAAAAGGAAGCAACCATCAAACCAAGAAACTAGGTTTAGCTGAGACAGAGAGATCTTTGCCTGACTCTAGGGCACAGACTGACTCAGAGGATCAGCCCACAAACCCTTCTCTTTCTGCATTTCGCCCTCGTAGGTCAGCTTTTCTCACCTAGGGCCCCCATGTCTACTGATTACCACATTTCCCTCTTTGTTTGGAACCACAACAAGCAATCAAACAGAATATGACAATTTTATACGGTCTTTACCAAATCGAAGTTTGGAAAGAAAAAAAAATTAACCTATACGATCCACTTACTGTTCTCAACTTTTCCCCAAATCAATCTGGTTATTTTGCTTTCCAGCGTCCTCCATCCACCCCCCAAACACTTTTTCTTCTCTCTCGGACACACACACACACACACACACACACACACAACTGCTGCTTGGCCCAATCTGGTGCCTGCTTAACAACAACAGAATGACAAGGAACATCTGTTTGTAGAAGAGCCAAAAATCAAACCTGAACGTTTTTTGGCTAGGTTTCTTTTTTCCCCTGACTCTAAAATGGGAGGGGGCAAAAAAGAGAAATATTAAGATTTATATGCAACATCATCGGCTCCAGCGAGGCAGCATCTATACTCCCCTAGAGCCGTGTCGAGGTAAAGTAGTTTTAGGCAAAACCCCTGCAGTATTTACGGTTGTGTCCCCTGAAGCAAGCCCGGCCACATAAAATCCAACATATCAAATCTTTCAAAGTCATTTTTTTCCCCTAATAGCTTTATGTTCATCTTCTAGTTAGAATTACAGGGCCTTTGTGTTGGGGGAGGGGTGACGAGAGACAGAAAGAGAGAAGACAGGAAAAGAAAAGGGATAGTGGCGAGGAAGGGGGCTGGGGTTTCTCCCCGGTTTTATCACACACGGGCGCATTTCCACTGATGCCACACGCAGGAGCGAGCACTCGGAGGAACGGGGCTGCGGCAGAAATCCGCACAGCTGTGGCCATCAGAAACAGGCTCTATCATTCCCCCCACGGGGACGTGGATTTTTGGAAAGCTCCCAACAGTCCACAAAGTCACAATGCAAAGGATCAGAGCTCCCTCAATGCAGGCGGGGGAGGAGGGTGGGAGAAGGAGCTGGGAAAAAGAGAAAGCCTCCCTCACCAAAGGAAACAATTTTTGCCCCAGTAGAAGGGAAATAGGGGACTGTTAGAAACTCAACTCCCATTTCACTCAGGGTTTGGAAGGAACCCACACACATTAAGGGAAAAATAAATTCAGACAAGTTGCTAAGGAGACTTGTGTAAACTCCAAGCGCAGACATATTTCTTGGCCTTTCCCGGATGCTCCATCTTGTATTCTGATCACGCTGCTCTGCGGCGACGTTGCACCAACCTTCTGCATTAATCTTGGCCTTAACCGTGCAGACTGGCAAAACACGCTGCTTCTAGATACCATCGTCTTTCAGACTTAACAAGTTAAAAGTGTGTGTGTGTGTGTCTCTGTGTGTGTGAGACTAGTTGGGGGGAAGAGTAGGGGAATCTTAATTTGGAATATTTAAAGCATAGGTGTTGAACAAAGAAGAGTATTTACACTGTGTATGCCGAGAGTAGTAGGAACAGGGGTGGGCAAAGCATCTAGCACTGGAAATTTCCCTTTGCCTGTAGATTCTGTCCTTTCTCCACGCCCCTAGACTGTTTCTCCCTCCCACATCTCCAATTAAAATCCTGTGTCCTCTGGCAGATGAAAGCAGAGCCTGGATCACTGCAGATGCCCGTGTGGGGGCCCAGGCTTCTGCACAAAACAGTGCATTCCACAAAATGAAACCCTGTTCCCCTGCTCAGAAGGGTGTCCCAGAGAGATCCGCTTTTTGAAAGCAAACTGGGTCAATTCATAAAACCTCTAAACCAAACCTGTTTAGATTCTAAGCCAGCTAGCATTTCAGAGGAGAGATTCTATCCTGATAGCCATTCTCTGGAGCTGAGAACTTGTCCCATAGTGACACATCTTCAGTAGCAGCTGATATATGTCAACATTTGATTTAGGGGAAAATTAACATTTTCTTTCAGGACAGAGATGTTTGTACTGTAGAAGCCAATATTTTCCTTTCTCAGCCTCCTGTATTAGAATTTCTAAAATCTTCCCCAGGACAGAGAGAGGATAGACAACAAATAGCTTAAATTATTGCCCAGAGTGCTGGGGCAACACATGTGCTCCAAAGTCTGGTCTGTGTGTAGGTTTGTGTGTGTTGTCTGCATGTGCACATTTGTGTGTTTGTATGTGTTTATGGGTGTGTTTGTGTGTATGTGTTTATGTGTGTGCATTTATATGTGTGCATGCATGTGTGTTTGAACACGTATTTTGTGTGTGCGTGTGTGTGCTTATGTGTTTTGTGCATGTGTGTTTATATGCATGTGTTTACATGTCTGTGTGCTTCCCTGCCTTGCTGTGATAGTGAGATTAGCAAGACACACACCAAGACAGCTGGAAGGTGAGCATCTGCTCAGTCCCTTCCCTAATTAGGGAAGTTCACAAGGTAGGCCCACCAGCCACAACAGAAAAGCTCCAGTGAGGGGCAACTAACCGAGCCTGCTGATTTAGTCACAGTCCTCGGAGGAGTGGCCATGGGACAAGATATTGGTAAAGGGATGGGAAAGTCTTTGTATTTAGTGCAAAGGGCTGGGTGTGTCTCTTCATGCTCCAAGAAGGCTATGCAGCTTCCATCGCTTCCCTGTGCCAACCTTTATTTGGTTTTCACACTTCAAGGCTAAAGCAAGCTGTGCTGCCTCAGTTGAAATAAGGCCGCCAAGCAACGCTTAAGCTAGCAAGATGAGGATTTTGCTCCTGCCATTCGCAGAGAAAGACATAGTCCTGCAACTAGACCTGCTTGCTCACCCTTTACCCATGGGACTCCATGAAACCGAGTCCTCGATTTTAGGGAAGGGGAAGCCACTGGAGTTCTTTATGACCTTTTCCTCGAAAAGTATATCCTCAGATGTTTTGTGGCACTAACCCATCATGACTCAATCAAAATGAAAAATGAACCTTGAGGCAGAACGCAGGGTGGGCCTATTCCAGCAGGCGATGGGGCAATTACCTTGTGACCTGGTTGGCCTGGAGGCAGGGCAGTGAGACCTGCACTTTTTCATTTGTTCAGGAAGCTGCAGTAGCCTGAACTCCAGAAAATGCTGTCTAGTTGCCTGTTGGCCTATTTGTCCTATCTGCTGGGGCTGGCAGGATTGTCTCACCCTAATGAGAAGACATATTTGTTAGGACACTGAATGATTCTATATCATCAAAGAGAAGAAGAACTAATTTACAGGATGAATGCAACAACTGGTCCCAAAATAGAAGATTCTTTCCCACCTAGATTGCCAAAAAATGCTTTCCATTATAAGTTGGCTTACTGCTTTCTCACATTCCCCAAAGAATAGAAAATATATATGATACCTTTTATTATACTACCACCTGCCCTTCCTCCAACCCTGCCAATCCTTTGTGGGAAAAGAAAAGATATTAGTAAACAAATGAGCAACACGGCTAGGCTAGCTTGGAAAGGAGACTGCACCAGATGCATAAAAAGTGAATTCAGAAAACAAGCAGATGAAAAATACGTTTTCTATATCATACTGGAAAAGCTTTAAGAAGCCTGTTCTTTGAGATGCAGAAAGAAAAATAGTCATATTAACAGTGGCTGGAAAATGAAACTGCTGCCCAGACACATCTCAAAAACTAAAGTAATACAATTTCTATTTTCAACATGAATACAGGTATATATTTTTATATATGTGTAGACTTATAAACAGGTATAAGTGCTTGCCATCCAAATCTCTTACTTCTAGCCTTGAGGTCAAAGACCACATCTTTTTCACATTGTGTAAACTGGCCTTCCTTTACTCCACCCTGAAATTCCGTCTTATGCCCTGCGTACAGGTTAAGGAACAGAACGTCCTGCCTCTCCATCATTTATGAGCTAATGCTTTGGGTTGCAAAATGCTTCTCACACCATTCAGCAATTGCCTCCCATGGCCAGTTGGTATTATTACTCCACATTGCACAGAGTTGACATAGAGGAAATTAAGTGTCTTTCCAAAGCTCACATATTATTGCAATGGCAACATCGGAATTCAGATTCCTCTCTCCTCCTCAAACTGATGAGAGGGTTCTAGGTCTGGCTGAAGGAATTTGGAGGTACCTCATCTCTCATTCTGTGTTATTTGTCATTCAGCCATTTGGCATCACCTGTAACCCTAAGATACAGGAAACACCTGCCACATGGACTCCAGAAGCTGCCATCTTGGGTGACTCAAAAGAGGAGGCAACCAACTGCTCACATTGGGGTTGGCATCAGAGATCAACTGAGGCTGAGAACAGTCTCCAGCCGTGTATTCTAGTCAAGCCAATCCAATGCCGTGTTCCTGTCATTCTGATCGTAAGTGACAGATAACAGGCCACAGGCTCAGTACTCTGCACAATGGTTTAGCCTGGACTCAGAATGAAGCCCACCAGTCCATGACGTGAGGTCATGGTCAGTGTTGTCTCAATTTTTATTTGTTTGTACACCTGGGACAGAGCTGAGGAAATGGCAAATTCAATTTTCAAGGAGAGGACATCAGGTTCAAAGTATTCCACGTAAAATATTTACATGTTTTCTATATATCTACAAGTCAAGTGGTGATTAACATACACTTCAAACATTACTAGTGCTCCTCAGGGGGCATTCAAATGGTTAAGATGTTACTCTTGGGTAGAATTAATCCCTAATATAATCACATCTGTATTGTCATCTCACATAAATAATTGATTTCCGACATTTAATATGGACTAGACATCACCTCATGGATGGCTCATAAAGGCAGGATCCTGTTTCCCATTTCTCTTGGTGTGGTATTTTGGGGATGGCAGAGAAGAATGGGTGGGATAAGAGGAAAGCTGAATCTCAAATCCCATCTATATGGTTTGTAAACAGAAAAGACTGGCAAAAGCCACAGATAGAGTCTAAAATTCCTTCTTGAAACATTTTAATTACATCATGAAGAACTTGAGATGCCACCTTTTGAAATTGTTATTCTTTAAATTATGCCACTTATGCTGACTGATGGGGGCCGGGGTTCTGGAGTACAAATTGAAAAGGATTCTGAAATCGTGTCTGATCTCACTAGGACAGAGTTTTACGAGCACTTAGTACGTTATCACTGCCGGGGGAAGAAGGTTGATGATGAAACTTATACCAAGTATTTGCCATTCCTGACCTACCCTCAACTCCCTGTATCAGTATGTTTTCGTCTTCCTCATGACAGTGGGGAAGAGCTACTCAGGAGCCGCTATGTGATAAAAATGCAGATTCCTGAGAAGAATTATTTTTATTATTATATCATCTCTGGACGGGCTAGCTAATAAAGAAGGAGTTCAGGTTAATTTTTATCTAGCATGAAATAGGTCTTACAAATTTTATACACATGATCTTTAGAGCACTCTCCAAGTTACTGGAGCAAGTTAGAAAAAAATAGCAAAACAATTCCCATCCCCTTGCCCCTGTCACTGGCGAATGCAAACCTACCGACATCTAAGTCTCTGTTACAGGCAAGAAAATCAAGATAAAAGAAATTTCTGTGCTACCTCTAAATCCATTAATCCTAAGTCTAGTTCTCTTGAGAATCTATGTAAGACAATAAATTTGACAACAAAGAACTCTCCCAGGGCAATGCAAGGGGACCAGACTGGCATTGCCATTTCTTTGGGACAGCTAGGAAGGTTCCCGGGAGGGGTGCGGGCAAGCAGGGCGAGGAGAAAATGCTGTACGGAGCTAGGGATGCTTTCCATCTGACATCACTGACGCTGCCAGGCTCCCTCCTGCTCCGAGGTTAGACAGCTGTGGCTGAACGGGACATAAAAGCAGCAGACTTGCCCTTTAGTTGGGACACTCGGCCACCACCGACAGAGGCATCAGAAACCCTCAGGCCCTGAGGAAGCTTTATCATTGTAAACAAGGTCTCGCTGTAAATTCACAGCTTCACTAATGGACTTCTGTCCCTACAAGGAGGTAAAGCTTCAGTCTGTGGCCCAAGTTAATTCAAGTAAAAGTCCCTTTTTCAGGCACAGAGGCCTAACGGGACCACATCAGAGACTCTCTCCCTCCTATTGATTTCGATTTCTTTGCTGAACTCCTATCACAAGCTGTTCAGGAAACGCACCTTCCCCAGAGACGGGATGAGAATCCTCTGAAGAGCAATTAGGTACTGATTCCAACCTGTAGGGACATCAACTTCATTTTCACGTTTCCAAGATTCCAGAGGACACCTTCCTAGCCTCGGCCCTAACGAACCACCGTAAGAGCCTATAAAGGTGGAGACCCTCCAGCCTTTGGACAGAGGTCATTAATCCTTTTTTGACTGAGCAAATGAGATAGGGTTCATAGGTGCTCCTGAAGTTAGACCGGCACTTAGGTCACCCCTCTGTCACCAGGGAGGACTGCAAATGGGTTCTCCAGCTCCTTCCTACTTTCAATACATTTTGTAAATGGACATGAGGGGTCAGGGCTGCCAGATGTTTTTCAATGACCTGTGTGCACACAGCCAGGGATTAAGATCAAGTCACTGATGAGTTTTCCTTTTGGACCTGGAGCCCCCAGCAGAAGTGGTGAGCACAGGAGACAGGAGCCTCTACCTCCGAGGTAGGAATTTTCAGGGAGACTTAGACCCGCTTGACCTCCAAAGGGGAAGCCTGGTTGGAGATTAGAAATAAAATACAACAAAAAGTCTGTCTGGAACAGGTTTACATAGCATCCCCTGGGTAATAGAAAATTATGAGAAATTCCATTCAGCTAAGCATCATAACCTTGGTTTCTGCACATCTGTAAGTCCTATTGGTGAGACTGACTTGCCTGTGGATGGATTTGGGAACTGCAGTTACACTGAAAGGGCCATGAGGATATGACAGCTAACATATGGCTGCCTCCACCCCTTGCTCAGAGCTTCCTTTTGGGGAGATATGAGCAAGCGGATGGCGACCTCCAGGTTACCCTCATCCTAAATTATCACCACCATCCACGTGCAGAAGGGTAATTGTCTGTCACCCCAGCAACTGCTTGATTGACACAAGTTCGCAGGTAGAGCTGTTGGCATGTTGCTGCTGAAACCCAGAGCTAGATTTTCTTCTTAGCAGTTCACAGCCCCTCTAGACCCATGGCAGACAAAGGCATCACCAAATCCTCACTAAGCTAACATAAAAGCCCTGAGAAAGAGAAACACACTGTCTCTTAGACTGCCTTTCTTACAACATATGGCCAACTGGCCTCACTGATGCTAATATGATGAAATTCCTATTTAAATATCTTAGTGGAGGGCTCTGAAATGGCACTGTCTCCACTGTGCATTTTCTTTTCTCTTTCTATTAGATCTCTGCGTTTACTAGACTCGCACTTCCCTGCACACACATACCTCACGAATGGGCTGTGCCAGATGGGCTCTTAATCATAGTAATCAGCTGGGAAATTAAATGTTAGAAAATCCAGCTAGTCCTCTGAATTTTCCCACTTGAGATTAGGGCCTGAGCTGTCACCATGTCCTATACAAGACCCACACTGCCTTTTAAAGACGGACCAACGTGACAGACCCAGTAGGGGCTGCATGCTTTATGGGTGTTTTTGTTTCTTTCCCGCAAAATGACTGCAGCTCAACTCAGTTTTGTTTCAGTTCTGACGGCTGCTATTAATACCTCCTATTTACAGAACACACACCTCGGAGGAGCTCAAAACATTTACAGAAATTAACCAAGCCTTGCAACATCCTGTCAAGTAGGCAGGGACTAGATATTACTTTCTTCGTTTCAGAGGAAGAAACTGAACTATTAAGAGAGCAAATTTCTTTGCCATGCCACAAAGACGGGACCCCATCGCCCACTCATTTCCTGGGCTCTGTCTGAGCTACCAAATTAGGTAGGTGTTTATTTATACTGTACTCACTAGCTTATTACTCAAGTATTTTTTCAGACACACACACACGCACACACACACACATCACGCTATAAAATCCCGATGTGTAAATATGTCTTCTTTCCATAAATCTCCCCACAAGTGTGTATTATAGGTTTCCTCTAATAAGTGATCGATAAATGTGATGGACTGGTTTGCAGTAAACCTATACCTCTTTCTAGAGTAGTTTTCTCCATCTCTTCCCAGAGGACCCCTAGATTCTGCTCAAATGTCACTTCCTCAGGTGATTCTGGGGTTCTAGCAGCAGCCAGGTTTTTGGTGATTCTGTAATACACACCTCATCCAGCACTTGCCCCACTAAAATTATTAAAAGGTATCATAGTAAAAAGGAAGGAAACTTGTAGTCTTTGAGATAGCCAGGATTCCATTGGAATCCTAGTTCTACCATTCATTATAAGACCTTGGACAAGGTAATTAATTTTTCTCTATCTCCTCATCTATAAAATGGATATAATAATACCTACTTTGGAATTCATCAGGACACTAGTTGTAATAGGAGAAAATGTAAACAATGTACTATTCATCAGTATGGAAACTATCAAATACATGACGGTACATCAATATTGGGGGATAATTTGAAACCATTATGTAGAAGATTAGACATATACAAAGGAAGAACTGACAAAGAAATACTTCTGAGACATTAAGTGTAAAGAACAAGTTTCAGAGAATATATGTGATTCCATATATATAAAAAACTCCCAAACTGTGTTTTATTGTATATATATATACAGGCTTACTGAAAGGCAGGAAATGGGACAAATGAATGGGATAAACTATATTAAGTTATGTATAAATGAAGTGCTCAAGAAAAGGTAACTATTAATTACCATTGTTGCTATTATATGGGTTCTTTGTGGGTGGGGCTGTGTTGTAGTTCTGGCACACCACAGAGGCTGATTGACTGAGTGGAAGAAAATTACTCAATGAATGACCCATCAAGAATTAACTGTTGAGTCAGGAAATAAGATCACTCATATGAATCACAAAGAGTCTTATGTATCATTTGGAATGTTTTTGAATGTAGGGAGGCAGCATAGTCCTTTGGGAAGAAACAGGACTGAGAATCATGAGCCTAGGTTCCAGATTTGTGTTTCTTAAAGTGTGGTCTCAGGACCACCTGCAGCCAAGCCTCCCAGAAGGCTTATTAATCACTTAAGATTTCTGGGCCCCATCCCTGATCTGAATCAGATTCTTTGGGATTGTGATCCAGGAATCTGTGTTGTACTCAATTTCTCTCTTTTTTCCCAGCTCTATTGATGTATAATTGACAAATAGGAATTGTACATATTTAAGGTATACAACTTGATATTTTGACATATGCATTCATTGTGAAATGATCACTACAGTCAAGCTAATTAACATACCCATTACCTCGTATAGTTACCATTTTCTTTTCCTTTCTCTGTGTCTCTTCTTCCTTCCTTCCCTCCCTCCTTCCCTCCCTCCTTCCTTCCTCCTTTCTTTCTCTCTTTTCTTCTTTCTTATGCAAACACTTAAGATCTACTCTCTTAGCAAATGCAAGAAGACACAAATAAATGGAAAGATATACCATGTTCACGGATTGAAATAATTAACATTGTTAAAATGTCCATACTACCGAAAATAATCTACAGATTCAATGCAATCCCTATCAAAATCCCAATGGCATTCTTCTATAAATAGAAAAAACAATTCTAAAATTCATGAGGAACCACAAAAGACTCCATATAGCCAAAGCAATCTTTTTTCCCCCAGTTTGGTACATTTTAATTGCAATGCTTTACACCCCATAGATACGTGTAAGTGCAGAGACAAATGAACAAGATTCAAATTAACATCAGCAATATTCCTTTCTCCTTCAGGCCAATTCAGTGAATCCAAAGTTGAAAAAGTAATGCTATAATAGCATTATTCACTTTTCAAAAGTATTTTGATGTTTAATATCCATTTTTAGGGTCTTCTGTGTGGCCATGGGGACCTAAAGTATTACACTTTAAAGGGATCAGAGAAGTCATATGGTTTAAATACTCATTTTACAAATGAGTAAATTGATATCCAGAGAGGGCAAGTGCCTTATTCAAGGTCACAGCATTGGTGTGCTGGAGAACAAGTAGCTATCACCTTATTTATTTCCTTTTATTATTCTGGATACTTTTATTAAAAGGAAGTATTCAAAAAATTTTTTAATTCAGGATATTATGGGGGTACAAACATTTTAGTTACATGTAATGCATTTGTCTCGCTTAAGCCAGGGCCACAAGCGTGTCCTTCCCCCATACAGTCTGCTCCGCTTCCATTAGTTGTGGGTTTGCCCTCCCCACCTGACTGGCACCCCAAGAGTATTACTACCATGTGAACACCTTAGTGTTGATGAGTTAGTAACAATTTGATGGCGAGTACATGTGGTGCATGTTTTTCCATATTTGTGATAGCTCACTTTGAAGGATGGGCTCAATCTCTATCCAGGAAAATATAAGAAGTGCTGGTTCACCATTGTTTTTGGTAGTTGAGTAGTATTCCATGGTATACATATACCACATTTTATTAATCTACTCATGGGCACTTGGGTTGTTTCCAGATCTTTGCAATTGTGAATTGTGCTGCTATAAACATTCAAGTGCTGGCCAGGCATGGTGGCTCACGCCTGTAATCCTAGCACTCTGGGAGGCTGAGGAGGGCCGATCATTTGAGCTCAGGAGTTCGAGACCAGCCTGAGCAAGAGCAAGACCCTGTCTCTACTAAAAATAGAAAGAAATTAGCTGGACACTAAAAATATATATAGAAAAACTTAGCTGGGCATGGTGGCGCATGCCTGTAGTTCCAGCTACTCGGGAGGCTGAGGCAGTAGGATCGCTTGAGCCAGGAGTTTGAGGTTGCTGTGAGCTAGGCTGACACCACGGCACTCACTCTAGCCCAGGCAACAAAGTGAGACTCTGTCTCAAAAAAAAAAAAAAAAAAAAACATTCAAGTGCAGATGTCTTTCTTATACAATGTTTTTTTCCTTTGGATAGATGCCTAGTAGTGGGACTGCTGGATCAAATGGTATTTCTATTTTTAGGTCTTTGAGGTATCTCCAAATTACTTTCTTTCCACAGGGGTTGCATTAATTTGCAGTCCCACCAGCAGTGTAAGAGTGTTCCAATCTCTCCACATCCATGCCAGAATTTGTTATTTTGAGACTTTTTGATAGAGGCCATTCCCACCGGATTTAGGGGATATCTCATTGTAGTTTCGATTTGCATTTCCCTAATGATTAGAGATTTTGAGCACTTTTTTATATGTTTACTGGCCATTAGGTCTGTCTTCTTTTGAAAAATTCTGTTCATGTCCTTTGCCTATTTATTGATGAGGTTGTTTGATTTTTTTCTTGTTGATTTTCTTAAGTTCTATACAGATTCTTGTTATCAGCCCTTTAACAGATGTGTAGAACACAAATATTGTTTCCCATTCTGTAGGTAGTCTATTCGCTCTAATGATAGTTTCCTTGGTTGTGCAGAAGCTTTTTAATTTGATCAGGTACCATTTGTTTATTTTTGCTGCTGCTGTGATTGCTTTGGGGGTCTTCTTCATAAATTCTTTGCCTAGGCCGATGTCTAAAAGAGTCTTCCCAACATTTTCTTCCAGAATTCTTAAGGTTTTGTGCCTTAGATTTAAGTCTGTTATCCATTGTGAGTTGATTTTTGTGAGAGGTGAGAGGTGGGGATCCAGTTTCAATCTTCTGCATGAGGATATCCAGTTTTCCCAGCACCACTTATTGAATAGAGATTCTTTTCTGCAATGTATACTTTTGTCTGCTTTGTTGAAGATTAGACGTCAACATGAGGGATGGTTTTATATCTGGGATCTCCATCCTATTCCAAAGGTCTATATCTCTGTTCTTGTGCCAGTACCATGCTGTTTTGGTTACTATAGCCTTGTAGTAAAGTTTGAAGTCTGGCAGACTGATGCCTTCCAATTTGTTCTTTTTGCTTAAGATTGCTTAGGACAAAGCAATCTTGAGCAAGACAAACGAAGAACAAAGCAGAAGGCATCAAACCTCCTAATTTCAAAATATATTTCAAAGCTACAGTAATTAAAACAGTATGGTACTGTCATAAAAACACAGACATATGGAACAGTATTGTGAGCCCAGAAAGAAATCCATGCATTTACGGTCAACGGAAGTTTGACAAGGATGCAAAGAACACACAGTGCAGAAAAATAGTTTCTTCAATAAATGGTGTTGGGGAAACTGCATATCCACAGTCATAAGAATGAAATTGGACACGTATCTCACACCATATATAAAAATCAACTCAAAATGGATTAAAGACTTAAAATTAAGACCTGAAACTGTTAAACTACTAGAAAAAGCACAGGAAAAAAGCTTCTCGACATTGGTCTTTGGCAGAGATATTTTGTATATGAAATCAAAGATACAAGCCATAAAAGCAAAAATAGACAAGTGGGATTCCATCAAACTAAAATGCATCTTCACAACAAAGGTAACAATCAACCAAGTGAAAAGGGAGCCTACTGATGGGCGGAAATATCTGCAAACCATATTTATGATAAGGGATTAATCTCCTTTTTATCTATAGATAAAAGTTTGAGAATCACTGCTTTAGATCTGCTCTGACTTCCTGTTTGACTTTAGGCAAAACCACTGACCTTTCCAGAATTTAATTCCTTCTCTACAAGGTAGTGGCTGGATCTTAAAAGCACCTTGAAGTTGTAAAACTCTACGCCCATGACTAATCCAATTCTCTGACATTGGGTAGGCCTGTGCATTAAGCCATATACAATGGATTACATAAACTTGGTTTGAGCTGTCTTTGGGTTACTGGGCTATCATCTGGACACCTTCCAAATTCAGAAATTTGCCCCTGCTCCTTATATTCTTAAATTGCTAAAACCAACTAGTAAGGACATTCTTTGAGCATTGGTTCTAAATGATTAAAACATGCAATTTTTACTTTTAATACATTTGTGTCATAATTATTATGGAATAAATATATTAACATGATAAAATAACTATAACAAATGTATCCCCCCTTCTCACATGCACAAGAAAGGGGAGGTGGTATGAAAATTGGGAATAGATACTCAAAATAATGTTAGGAAAAGATGACCGAAGAAAGCCAATAAAATGTCCCCTTCTGTCCTTGGGTGTGGATGGAATAAGACGAATGTGTCCAGCCATTTTCATGCAAATTAAAAGCCAACAGCACAGGTGGCTGAGTTGAAGAGAGGTTCTCTAGCATATTTTAAGTGCAGTAGGACAAAAAAGTGACAAATGACAGTATCATCCAATAAATCCCAAAGGTTTTTAGAAGGTAAAATCCAAAACCAAATGAACTTCTCCTTTAGTCTTGAGATAGAGAAGAGTTTCTCAGAGTCACCAAGAAAAGGCTCTAAGTCTTAGTAAGAATCTTCTGAGAGAGATTTCCACCAAAGGGAAGGACTGTGGAGTCAATAAATCTGGATTTAAATCTTCTTATTATTATTTATTGGGTATATGGTCTTGGGGGACTTCCTCAGTCACTCAGAGCCCCAATATCCTCATCTATAAAATCATAATAATAATGAGATTATTGGAACACTTGAATGAAATAATACATGTGAAAGTGCCTAGCCTTGTGCCCAAGGAAAATTAAGCATTTGGTCAGTATTTAAGAGAAAACACTCTTCTTTTTCCCATAGTGTAACAGGTAATTGTCCTTTGAGTCCTGTCTTGTCTTCCTCAGTCAGCCTAATAAGGTAGAGTAGTGAATTAGGATTATTCAAGAGGGTCGTGCTTTTGAAAATTTTAAATTGTTTTAATTCTAGAGTGTCTATGTTATTTAACCATACTCCCTTTAGAAATTAAAATCCAATCACAAACATCATTATGAGTCCTTTTGTCAAAGCTGCAATATACAGAATCTTCCAGAGATACCTTGAAATATATCTTATAAAAGATGGCCTAGATTATTGATGCCAACACAGGGTCAATGATTTGAGGTTGATGAATTCCTAGGGATTCATCACTAGGAATATGCTCCTAATAAATACCAAATATACACTAAATGAACATAAAATCTGATGTTTATAGCTACTATAAAAGTGGGAAAAGAGTTTATAAAAAAAAAAAGGTTGATCGAGTACGGATGGTAGAGATAGTGGGGCTATACCCAAAATTCACTGAAAATATTAAGTCACAGTTTAATAAGCTAACTGGAAATAAGCTAAATTGCTGAAGTTATTTAGACATTTACCATAATTCTACTAAACTCACTGCTCTGATTTGAATGTGTCCACTCCAAAACTCAGGTGTTGCCAAAGTGATAGTATTAAGAGATAGGGCCTTCAAGAGGTGATTAGGCCAAGGGGGCTCCTCCCTCATGAATGGGATTAAGCGCCTTATAAAAGAGACTTCACACATTATTCTGCCATGTGAGGACACAGTGTTCCTCGCCTCTGGAGGACGCAACCCTCACCAGACTATGGAACCTGCCAATGCCTTGATCTTGGACTTGCCAGCCTCCAGAACTGTGAGCAATAAATTTCTATTCTTTATAAATTACCCAGTCTGTGATTTTCTGTCAGAGCAGCACAAAACAGACTAAGACACTCACATGCTGTCACTTCAATAATACCGAGCTCTTTCTTGAAAAAGTTTCTAAGTGGAAAAATTAAAATTCCACCATCTTTGGTATTCTTTAGACCTAGAGCAGGGGACTGACCACGAGCCCTTAGATGTGCTCTGTCTCTTCCCTACTGCCCCTTTCCTTCCTTTCCACTCTCTCACAGCTCTCGCTCATACTCACTCTCACTTTAGACTCTGAGTCAGACACTGTGCCTTGGCCTGCACCCCCTTAGAAACAGGTCTCACACATCCCTTGTTCCTGGCATGTGCCCATTCCTGGCATAGTGTCGGGCATACAAAAGCACAGCAAAAATAGCTGTTAGATAAATCACATACTGGCTGAACAAATCAAGGAGGTTTCATATGACGTAAAAACATTCATTGTTTTACCTCTGTGAGTATCCCCAGTCATCTCCACTGAACCTCACTATTTCCTTTTGCTAGGCATATATTATGTTATTACATATTTCATGCATTTATTTGTTCACTATCCCATGAGCTGTGAGAGCCTCTAGAATGGGGAAAACATCTTCTTCCTCTGCATCCTCCTACAAAGAGCCACCTCCCACAATGGCTGGTGATTCACTGAGTATGGCTGATCGTCTCAGAATGAACATGATTAGAACAACCCACTCTCGACCTTCCAGGGGAAAAGGGACAATGTCTCACTCATCTTGGCATGTAGTTCAGTGCCTGACACATTAAAGACACTAAATAAATATCGACTGAGGAAAAGAGAGAAGCAGTATGAATGAATAATACTAAAATAAATAAATAAATAAATAAACGTTTCAGCAAAGCCAAACATACATCAAAATAAGTTAATGTGCTTCCTCTATTAAGTCTATCCTGCATTCATTCAACAATTATTTATTGAATGTATAGCTTGTGCCAACCATTGTACTTGGCACCAGTGATGCAGAGGAATTATATTTGAGTGAGAAAACAGGTCTGCATGAAATTTCCACTCTAATGGGGGAGGCAGATGGTTCACAGGTAACTGCATGTGTGCTGGCATTGTCCCTGGGCAAGGGGAGAGTGGCCCGCTCTTGTAAAGGCATTGAGGAGGCACAAAGGATGAATAGGGAGAGACGAGGAAAGGAAAGAGGAGACCAAAGAATCTTCAACAAAATTCATCTGTCCCATAGCAAGGAAGTTCTTATAAAAACAAATGTACTCAGGACATTAGTCACTCCTTAAACTGATGGTTTAGTGTGATAGCAAACTCTGATATAGCAAACTGACATCTTTTATGCATAGTGATATTGACACATATCAGGCAAAAACCCCCAACATTCCCATTTGACTGAGTCATTTGACAGACTCAAATGCCTGTGCTCAAGTGTGGGCTGACCTCCCTGACCTTGGCACCAACACATAAGGTCTTTCAGTACATTTTAACAAGTACAAGAAAGTAACAAGCTTTTGTTTCACTTAGCTTTCACAGACAGATCCATTGCCTTGCACTTGGCATTCAATGTAACATTTTGCACCATGGGATTCAAGCTCAACAGGGCAGAGTGGCAGAATAGAGGATGAGGAGGAAAGCCAGTTCAGACATTCTCAAACAGAAGCACAGGAACCTAAACACTAAATAGAACTGCCTGAAAAAGGACCCACAAATGAGTTACGATATTGTCTTAGAATAAGCTCAAGCTCAAGTATAGCTACTTTTGAACATCAAAATGGGTAAGAGGGTGCTCCATGATTTGGCCATACACAACCCTTTGATCTGGCACTGATAAATCCATCCTCCCTCTACCTTCTCACCTTTCATTACCGCCCTGGCCTGCCCGATGCCAGACGTGCAGTCACAGACCCTGCTCTGTAAAATAGCACCTTTGTGGCTGTGTTCGTAGGAAAGGCCGGACAGGCCTTAGGCTCACGTATGTGGAGATGTAAACAAGTGTCTCTCTGTGTTGACCTGCACACAAAAGGAGTGCACGGAAGCAAGAAAATAAATCCCCAAACAGAATAGCCCTTGTCACCAAGCATGTGCTTTTATTCAGTTTCTCAGAACTTTCTTCCTGTCCTGAGGAGTCACCACGTGGAAATGCAAAGCTAGAGAGCCGAGGGGCTTCAAACCCCGCCCTGCCACCTCAGTGGCAGCTCTGGATAAGTTACTTAACTTCCTCAGACTCAGTGTTTTCCATCTAAAACATCTTGAGTCAGAGAGCAAGTAAAGTTACCTGGCACCTGTACGTATCCAATAAATGCTGATTACTTTTTCTCATTCCCTAAAGTAGAAATAACCACATAAGAACCAAGATCGTGTGTGTTTGCTTATATGTTTTTTTTAATTTTATTTTTTTAATTGACAAATAATAATTATATATATTCTTAAGGTACATAGTGAAGTTTTGATACATATAATGTATAGCGATCAGATTAGGGCAATTTCACGTATTCATCTTCCCAAGTATTTATCAGTTTTGTGTTAGGAATGTTCAATATTCTCTTTGTAGCTATTTGAAACTACATAATGTATTATTGTTAACTATAGTCATCCTACAGTGATATAAAACACTAGAACATATTACTCCTTGCAAAACAAGGAGAGTTAAGGAACAGCATATGCAGGGATATGAGAAACACATCTGAAATACAGTATTGAGTAACCAACGTGAGTACAGGCTTTGAGTAGCAATAAAGGAAAGAATAACGACACTGTTCCTTTGGGGGATAACCTCTTTGTTTCATGCCCTTTTGCTATCGTGACCTCCCTATTTCTATGGTTCTCTCACATGACCGCTTTCTTCTGGATTCCAATGCCCAGGGTTCAATGACACCTCATGAAGAAGCAGGCTGCTGTGGGCAGCTCTATCCTAGCCACCGGCTATCCTTCCTCCCTAACTTCTCAGGCAAGTCCTCCCACTGGACAACAGGCTCTTGAGACTTCTTGCAGCCCATGCTGCTGCCCTCACTTGGGCTCACGGCCCTGATCAGGCAAGCCAGTGCCATTCTGATTCTGCTTGTTATTCCTTCTATGAAAGGCAAGATTGAGGGAAAGAGGGACGGGTGCATGCTCACAAGACTGTTGGGGGTTCCTAAAGGATTGTTCTCTCTGAATGGACGTAATTGCAAAAGTCAACTGCTAACAAACTAAATGGCAATTCACACACACTCTAAAAGGCTCAGTCAAAAGTCCTTTATGCATATTCTCTCAAGTTTCTATTTGTCAAAAAAAACAGATGGGAGGCACTTTCTTTTAGTGGTTTATAAGTTAACTGAGCTTCAGAAATATTATGTTCATAAATATACTACACAGAGGACTACTGCATTTTCCTTACCACCACAATATAAATAATATGTTATTTATATTATAAAATAAGTATAATTATTCATCTAATAAATATTTATTGACTACCTCTATAGATTCTGGCAATAAGCTAGACTAACATAAATGCATACATGGAAGGAATTTTATATTCCCTTGAACACTATTTATTGATAGAGCTGATATATAGACTTCATGGATATACAGTGAAATTGCCTGCCATGTTTTTCAAGTATATCACATTTAACCTCATGATATTTTCATAAACATAACATTTTCACTCTTAGTGCATTTTCTCTTCAAAATATGCCTGGCCAATCACACCAAACTGTCATCTCTTGCCTAAAAAAATAGGATTCCCCATTGAGGATGATGTTACATTTGCTATGGAAATATTGATTCTAGAAAGAAAGACTGAGATTGATACTGTTGCCCTCAACCCCAAAGAGAAAAAAAGGACATTAATATCAGGATGATGAATGTCCTAACAGAAATTTAAACTTTTTTATAGTTTCCAAGGTAAGTCATGTCTGCAGTGGTCTTTAGAGAGAAGAATGAGGAATAAGAATGGACACAAGAATGACTAGTAAAATAACTAATGCTCTCATTGCTACATCCCTTCTTTTTAATTCAAGTTAGGAGTTTCTTTTTCATTCATTCAGCAAATATCTACTACAGGTAGTATTTACTATGCTAGGAATTGAAGTGGGCTACTGCAAATAAAGTAAGGTAAGAAAAAGGTGTCCCTTGGTAAAATACACATAACATATGATTTTTCATGAATTTTTAAAATTATTAAAACATGATGTTTTTATTTTAAAAGAGAGTAACACTTGTAAAATGGAGTGCCAAGAGTCTAATGCCAGTTATTATCATTCTTTTGCCCATAGGAAGTAGGCTAAAGGACAGGAATGTGGCATCTCTTAAGAGTGGTGGTTAAATATGTTGATGCTTATGAGGAGTATGAAATGGCAGCTAACAACTCACTCAGTGAACAAAGGCAGGAGAAAATTCAAAAACATAGAAAGGAAGAAGATTCATGGCATTGGGTGTCGGCCTACATGCTACGGGAACGTGAGTTCCATGTGACCCCTACCACTACTGGCTACTGTTTATTACATGTTTCTCAAATGCCAGGGACATCACAAGATTTATAGACAGTCTCATTTAATTCTCACAATAGCATAATGAGGCAGGTGGTATTTTTTTCCATTTTATCAATTTTCTAAATAAGGATGTGAGACATAGAGAAGCAACATGCTTAAGCTCACACAGTCAGAAAATGTAGAGCCAGAGTTTAGGCCAGGATTAACGGTCTAGCTGACTCCAAATCTTGCCCCATATTGTCAATTGCTGATCAAGTTCGATCTGAAATTCAAAGTGGGAAACCTAGTTGGAAAAATAAACAAGGGATACTTCAGAATATTTCTTCACCTACATAGTGACTCTTACTATTTGTTGGATTTCAAACTTCTGTAACAATTTAATGAAAGCTGTAGACCCTAGAGAGAGGCCTGTATGTTCACAAGTGTGTATGTACTTTTGGGCAATTTCAACAATAACGCTAAGAATCTGTGATCTGAAAGTTGCTACTGAAGAAGGATCCTAGATCACAGATAGACCTGACAGGGATGGAGTGCAAAAAAATGGCTCCTTGGCCAAACCAACCCAGGTGATGCAAATTCTCCAGTATAAGCAATTCTTTACAAGCATAGAATTGACCCTTAACATGACTAGTCATGAATAGAGACCCCAAATTATAAAGGCATACACAGAAAACACAGGGTACAACTTGTTTCTTGAGGGACATTTGAGTGAGCTAATAACATTGTCTAATGGACAGGAAAGGATGTTGCTAGAATGAATGTCAACTCTACAGTTGGGCTATGCCCGCATGGTCATGACCTTGAGGCACAAGGAATTGACTCAGACAGCTCTGAGCTGAGTAGCCATTTCACAGCCCACAGCCCAGCAGGTCACCGCTGTCTAACTCTGCCATCATGACACTGCCATCTGCAGCAACTAAGCAGAGATTTCTCAAAACCAAATTTATCACACCCAAGATTCCATTCTTACGTAAGAATCACCTGTCGCTGGTGCATAAATTTCAGCGCCTAGCAGAGGCAAGGGTAATCAAGATTTAAAAGGAAGGGGCCTGAATAAACATCAAGCAGATTTCCTCTCTGTGGGGCTGAGTTTTGAAAAATCTTTGTGCCCTCATATGCCCCTCAAAGGAGACTGTCATTTTTCTACCTTCTGTCTGCATCACTGCTGTCTGGGGAATGATGCTCTCGGAGCCACAGGCAATCTGTCTTCTTGGAGGTTCTGTTCAAGCTCTGACCGCAGTTTGCTGCAGTTTATGTCTCTCCCCACAAGTTCCAGCTTGCCCTCATCACCGGCTAAATCAACCATAAGGCAAAGCCCTGACTCACATTACTGAAGGCTGAGAGAAATCAGGGCAAGCCTGGAGTGATGCATCACTATTATCAAAGACAGTAGGCCTAAAGACAAATGCAGGAATGGCCCTTATGTTGATACAGCACTTTGGGGCATCAAGAAGATTCCCTTAGCTTGAGACCTTGGAGTGGAGGTACCGGTGTGCTGGCTCAGAGCAAAGAAAATGCCATTTGAAAGCAAGAGAAGAAATTATTGTTACTCAAGGAATGGTGGGCTCCTGATCACAATGGATGGTGGGGAGGGCCTAGGGAAGAGGGTATTTCCTAAACTAAAACAGGGCCAAAGCCAAAAAAATTACCTACAGCTGTATTCGTTGAAGTGTGGGAAAATTAAATTAGGATTAACAAATATCTGAGAAGGTTTGCATCTGTGACCTTGGACAAATATTCCCTTTTCTGGGTTTCCATTTGTGAAGTGCAGGAATAGAATGGAGGCTTCTTCCTGCAGGAGCATGCCAAGATGGAAGGTAGAAGAAAAGGCCTTTGAAGCCGACATAATTATTCCTCTGTCCAGGGGAATATAAACAACAATAACTCCGACAGCCTTCAGCTCTGCTTCTGAATGAGTTCTTTGCTTTGGTATGAGAGGTAAAGTAGTTCATTCCTTGGGGAAAAGTTGAATGTGGAATGGTAGGCCATGCCCTTTTCACTCTGGTTTTATTGTGTTATTTTGAATGATCATTAATACAAAGAACATTCAGTAGAAGTTAACAAGATTCTTGTGAATACCATGGACCCAGAGCTGCAGCAGGTCCTCTGGGGTAGATGAAGAAAGAGTGTGTGACATGTTCATGGTCTTCAAGTCCCTTACCATCCCTTAACAGAGGTCTACATGTTCCATTTTAAAAGCCAAGCAATAAATGAGCAAAAAGGCGTCTAACTTTTTAAATAAATGTTACTTCTCTCTATTAACATAAGTAAGCAACTGAGTTTGACCAAATTTGCTTGTTTTTATGCTTTTATGAATACACACTGCATATGTATTAACATTATTTATCTTTGCAATGCATGTCTGCAAGGAGCCTCACTTTGGCATTTATAGGGTATACACTGGCTTGATTCTGATTAGATGCTTCTAGGTAAAACACAAATAAAAGTCAATCAAAAAACTTGATTTTTCAAGCAAATGCATGCTGGCCCGTACATTTTGAAGTTTCACTCAAGTAGAATCTCTACATTATATGAAAGCAAACTAAATGAATCATTTTTTTGGAAACTGCTCTAATTCCTGTATGCATTAATTAATTGAAATGCTGCCTCAAGTTAATTCCCCGTAATGCACTATTATTCCTTGGTGGATACTTATTTTTCTGATACCAAGTAGATGGTCAGTTATGCCCTCTTCCCCAGACTATTTTGTTTTCCTTTGAAGTTTTCTAAGACAAATCACTAATTAATTTATTGTAAATGGTAATCACTTCCAAAATATGCCTTGGGTGCAAAACAGAACTTCTCAAGAAGTAAAGATGATCCAAATGAGGTCTTTTCAATGCAAATGATCTTCATGATAACCTTAAAGTACTTGTCCTAAATGTTCTGTATGAATATGCTTGTGTGTACTTTCAATTACATATATGTAAACACATAATGATGATATATAACACAGTATACCCTTTAATAGGATTTTCCAGTCATAGTACATATTTCCAGTTTATAAAATGATGCACCAAGAATAAGGTACAATATTCCTACTTAAGAAATAATATACTATAAATACTACATTACTATGTTTTTCTTCCAATAACCCAAAGCACTATTTTTGGATTTTAGGTGTTCAGAATTGAGTTGATTCCATTCTTCAGTTCATGAAATGTCGAAGCACCTTTATACCTATCGCCTGTATGGTGAACACAGTAAGACGAGAGGGGCAGAGGTATTCAGGGTGACCAATCATCCCAGTTTTCTCCAGGACTGAGGAGGTTCCCGGGACATAGCATCTGCCATGGGAATGGCCCAGGCAAATAGGGGACAAACTGGCCATCCTACAGGTGTTACAATTCCCATTCATAACTGGGAAAACAAAGACACAGAGAAGCAAAATGCCTTTCCCAGTTTATGCAGCAAGCAAGATACAGATATGGCACTGAGTCCTCTGTGTTTCAGTGAGAGCCCCCTCACAACTAAACAGATCCCTGTTATTTCTTCTGTACCTTACTTTCACCTTGAACTTTAAGGAAATCCATGCCATCTTCTGCCTTTTTGTGTACTACCATTCCCAAAGTGCTAAGCTGAAATACCACAGGCGTATTGAATGGGGTCCTTTGTCTGTATCACGCATTATTCAAGAGGAATGACATTGCAGCTTTGTGTTTTAAAGAATAGAATGAGCAGTTATAATTATGACAGTTCTCTAAAGCAGAGGAAACACTAGTATAAGTTCTGTCTACACCACCAATTACCTCCCAAGGCTACTAACTATCCCCAGTCTGGACTGGGCCATATGTATAATTTCATGAAAGAAATCAACTTAAATGAACCTCAGGAAAAATGACCAGGCGACCACCTTTTGAACCACTGCATGGCAATAGCAAACATTTACTAAGGGCTTACTGAGTGCTGGGCATGGTGCTTAGAACTTTATATGGATTAGCTTGATTAGGCCTCATAACAATAATCCCATGAAGCAGAAACTATTGCTCCCATTTTATGGATAGAGAAAATGAGTCTGACAGGTTAAATAATTCATGAATGTCATGCAGCTGACGTAGTGGGAGCTTTGCATTTACACCCAACAAGTCTGACTCCAAAACCAGTGCTTTTAGCCACTCACTACACCACTTTTAATAAAACTAGCTAAATAGTGTCCAATCTCTTCAAACAGTGTCCTAACATCTAATCACTGAGGCAGCTCTTTTTTAGGGTGGACCTAAAACTAGCTAGACTACGCACTCCTGTGAAGCACAGCTGGTACAGCTGTCTACCTGTTCAGGTCAAAAGGCAGGAGGCTTTCTGGTCGTAGATATCAAACAATCTGAAGGAAGAGATTTTAATCTGTTGATTAATTTAGAAGATTAATTACCCTGCCAGGCTGCTGTTATGCGATGTCTTCAGGACCTTTATTTCCCTTTCTGAAAAATGTAAATAATATGTCCTGAGCTTCTATGAGAAATGGCTGGGTAAAATAATGGGAAAGCACTATGCAAACTGTAAAGTGCTTTAAAACAATTATCCCATATGTTAAGCAGCTTCTAAAATAGCAATTTCTTCAAATGCCCTTGCAGAGCAAATGAGACACAGCTGCTAGCATGCTCTGCAAAGAGACGGAAATCCAGCTCTTTAAAACATGCAAAGGGAAAACACACACCGTAAAATTACTCCAAAGATGAAATTTACGAGAAACATGGAAGTGTCATCAAGTTTTTCCATGGTTAATTCTAAAATAGTGTCAGCATCACAAAGATTAAAAAAAAGGCAGTTCTTCAACAGAAATCTGGGAAAATGTTCTTTAATGACACTGGCATCATAGAAATATGAGCGGTACTCACCTGAGGAGCAGAAGTGAGGAGGCCAAGTTCACGGGCTCTTCTAATCTTTTCCAAATACAAGTCTGTTGGGGGAAAAAGGAAATTAGGAGGACTTTAAAAAAGGAAAAAAGGAAAGTAAAGAAGGATTAGGTGTCGTGGAATGCTGTGAAGCTTTGAGAGTGACTCAGCACTCGCTAACTGGCAGCCACGATTAAATGAGTTTGTTGAAAGAACCCTAATAAAACTCAGCATTCCCTGTAATCTCAGAACAAGATTGCACCACTAAAGAAAATGTTAACAACTCATTTGGGGGGGCTGTGGTTTGATGGAAGTTGCCTGGGGGTGGGGGAACTCAGGGATGAGTCACAGGTTCCTTAGAGGAAGCCGGGTTGGGTCTCTCTCTGCCCTCTTCCCTTTTCTCTCCCTCTGTCCTGGGATTTCAGCCCTTCTACAAAAAGCCAAAAGGAGCAAGTGAGCAGTTGCTGGGCAATGAGAAATACGGAAACTAAGTTTCACTTGTAGTGTAAAGTATAAAATGCTTAAGCTGTATAAACAAGTCCTGAGATGGGGAGGAGGGAAGAACTTCTGCCCCATCCTCCAGACCCATGACAATCATGAGTGCAGATGACTGTCCCTGGATGGAAGAGCACTTAGGTGATCCAAGATAGGTGCTAAGCAGATGTTTAAAATTCTTTGGGGAAAAAGAAAATCGCAATGCCTGTTAGTAACTAATTTATATCTTTAGCTCCTCTTTTAGCCATTAAACTCTATGCTAAAACTACCCTAAATTTCTCCTGTTCTAAACTGGCCTTGGTGGACATGGATGAACGATTTTTTTTTCACTATTAAAAAATGTAAATTCTTCATATATTTGCACACAGTTCTGGTCATACTAAACTCATAATGGAAACCCAGGCATTTCTCCTCTCCCTTCCCAAATAAGGATTCCCCACCTCCCCACCCCGGGTTATAGAAATAACCATTTTGATTCTCTGGCATCATTTTTCCTATTTCAAGGGGGCAACTACAGGCTGAGTGAATAGTTCACAATTTCACATCTTAAGAAAAAAGATATCTGAAAGGGTTAGCTACTGGAGGTTTGGCATTTCCATATTGAGTTTTCAAAATACTTGTACTGGTTTATTTTTTTGTTCTAGAATAAACTCAGGTGTAAAATATATTTTAATGTTTGTAAGTTGTTCTGCCTGCCAAACTGTTCTACTTCATTCATAAATGAAGCTGCTTGGTGTTCAACAACTGATTACCATGAATGAATGGGGTATGACATCTTTCCAATTCTCCAAAAAGCTGTCAAAACAAAGCTACTACAATTTGGTTTTCTCCTTGGAAAAAAAAAAATAAGTTATTATTCTAATTGATTTTCTTTTGTTCTGAATAGAAACATTTTTAAATTAGGTTCTTTGTTTCTTTACTCATTTTGGCATTCCTATAGGAAGAGAGAGGGAATGTTCTGTTTTTCATCAATCAGAACAATACTTGTTTGAATTTGAAACACAGCCAGGATCCAAAGAAACTATATCATGGTCTTTTGGAATGGGAAGAGCTTTTTCTCTCATGGTTCAAAAGGTGAGAATTTCCTTTTGTCTTCAACTTATATTGATACAAAAGAGTGTATCAACTCTACATACATGTTCAGCAGCATGAACTGAATCCCATGATCAACAGCAAAGTAACCTGACTCCTTGATTCTGACCAAGCCAGCAACAATGCATTTGAATTTGGGTTGGATTTAGGTGAGCAATTCAATAACAATATAGTGAAAAGAAGACTGGGGGCTTAGGAACCAAATCCCATAGTGACTTTGGTGAGGATTTTGCTTTTTTATGGACAGCTTAGTAGATAGGGTCAGTCTTTTAATTTACTTAACAGTTTGTTGAGAGCTTTCCCATTGTGGCACTTAATCGTTTCTTCCCAACTCAATTTCCTCATCTATACAATTGGGTTAATAAAAGTTACTGCTCAGGGCTATGTGTATATAAGATGTTTATTACAGTGCCTGCCACCTAAAAGCTGAATGAATCGTTACTTGTCCACCTGACACTTACGTGGTTCTGCTGCTAAATGTTGGTTCTCAATAAAATAATATTGGCTATAGTATGGAAAAGGGAAGTGATCCTTACCCCACCAAAAAACAACAGCAAAACCAAAAAGGTCCCTAATTTTGTCAATATTATTGACTCTTTCTTAAGGAACCCTATCACCTTGATACCTATTAAAATAATTTATTGGACACTTACCATGGGCCATGCACTGTAAGAAGTATTTTACGTGGACAATCTTATTTCATTTTCCCTACAACCCTGAGTTCAATATTGGTTATTCCTCCTTTAATCAAACTCAATTACCAATATGAAAAAATCTCAATGAGTATTTTTAAAACATCTGTGTTAAATAATTATTATTGCAATGGACTGAATGTTTGTGTCCCTTCAAATTCATATATTAAAATCCTAACCCCCAGTGTGATGATATTAGGAGGTGGAGCCTTTGGGGAAAAAATTAGGTCATAAGGGTGGAGCCCTCATGCACGAGATTAGTGCCCTTATAAAAGGCTCTCTTACTCTCTTTCCTCCACCTGAGGATACATCAAAAAGTTGCCACTGTGTAACCCAGAAGAGGTCCCTACACAACCATGCTGGCACTCTGATGTCATACCTCCATGCTCCAGACCTGTGAAAAATAAATTCCTGTTGTTTATAAGCCACACAGTTTATGGTATTTTGTTATAGCAGCCTGAACTAAGACAATTACCATTGTAGGATATTTATCCAATGCCTTACCAAGCTTTGTTTTGTAAATTTTGTTCAAGCAAAGCACTCAGCTACAGTTTCTAACCTCCAGAAAGTGACATTTTTTTTTACCCCAGAGAAGAAACAATTTAGATTAAAGGATCCACTGTCTCTCTCTCTCTCTCTCCCTCTCTCTCTCTCTTTTAAATCATATAGATGCTTGCTATCTCTGATTTAAGTTTATTAACTTATCATAAATAAGAATAGCCAAAACTCCTATTTTATATCTATTTAACAATTGCAGCCAATATCTACAAAATACCAAACTGACAACACTGACAGGTGGTAGAGGTCAGCCACCATGTTGAAGAGCAAGGGACCATTGAAGATTTCTCATGGAAATCACCTCACCCACATTTAACATCTAAAAATTCTATAGACATTTATGCACATTCAATTGGCAAATAAAAAATTTCTATACAAGTACCCCTAATTTTGAATAAATTTAAAGGTTAGTGGAGCAACGAAGAATGCCTATGCTTGATACACAGACATTTACCAGGAAAAGAAGAGTCTCTAGTTGAAAACACATCAGATCCCTATTTAAAAACCTCCATTGGTTCATTTAGAAAAACTCCTAAAATAGACCATTTATGGGATAGTTTTTGTAGTGTGTTCGGCTTCATTGTATTTTATTTTTTGAATAAATATTTGTAGAAGCATATACTTGGGCTTTATTTTCTTTTGAAGAATATTTGAGATTTTATGAGATAATGTTGTTTCCTACGTCATGGAGAAAACAAAGCAATCAAAAGGAATATTATGCAGGGTCCCACCACTACATCTGCCCACTCCCCAGCAGCACTGGTTCCCTAAACATGCCTATTACTGTGAATGACAATATCCTATCTCCCATCTGAAGCCAAATCTCCCATTTGGACACTAGATACTGCCACTATGTGCTGACCCAATGAAATTGCTTAGGGAATTCTTCCTAGCTTTCCTAAAACATTAATCTGCCCCTCTCTGCTGGATCATCACACAACCATATCGTAATTTCTCCTAATCCAAAACAACAAACCCCTTAGCTTAACCCCACTTTCCCCACTTGTTTTCATCCCATTTCTTTGCTTCCTTTTGCAGGAACCTCAACAGTTGGCTTTTTTCACTGTTTCCAATTCCACTCCAACCATTCTCTCTTAAGCTACTTAAACTAAGCTTTAACCATCACTACTCTGCCAAATTATGTTCTTGTTCAGGTCACCAGTGATGCTCACTTATGAAATCCAATGGACAATTTTCAGTCTCTATCTTACTGGATCTATCAGCAGCATTTGGCACTATTTTTCACTCCCTTCTACTTGATACATTTCCTTCTCTTGGTTTTTAGGACACCATATCCTCCTAGTTTTTCTCCTGCCTTGATGGTCAACTCCTCAGTCTCTCTTTGACCCCTTAATGTTGGCGAGCCCCTGAGCTGAGTCCGTGTCTTCTTCTTTACTCTAGCTGTACCACTCACTTGATAATGCCAACATGTTTGCAATCCCAACATGTTGATGACTCCTAAATCCGCATCTTTAGCCCAGACATGCTTGACATACTTTCATAAACTCTACATGTGCATGATCCACAACCAACTCAACAACTACAATCAGGTGTCTAACAGTCATTTCAAATTCAGTATGTCCAAAACCCCAATCTTAGTATTCCTTACAAACCTGCTTTTCCTACAGCCATCTCAATTGATGTTAGCAGTATCATATGATAATAGCAATTTCATCTTTGCAGTTGCTAAGCGAAAACTTTGTTTCCTTTTTCTCTCACACTCCACATCCAATCTATTATGACATCCTATTGAATTTTACTTTCAAAATATATCCAGAATTGGACTGCTTCTCACCACTTCTACTGACCAGCCCCTGGTTTAAGCCACATCATCTTTTGCTTGGGTTACTGGCATAGTCCCCTAACTAGTCTCTGCTGCTATCCTTGCCCTACTCAACCTTTTCTCAGCATAGTATCCAGACAGACCTTGCTTAAAAGGTCAGCTCTTCCTCAACACCTTGCAGTGATTCCCATTTCACTTAGATTAAAGCCGAAGTCTTTTTTCAGTGACCTACAAAGCCGTATATGGTCTTGCTCTTGCCTCTCTGTTATCTCTCTGACCTACTACATTCCTGTCCCAGTCTTTACTTCAGCCACCCTGGCCTCGTTGCTGTTCCTTAAATGTGCTAGGCTGATTCCTGCTTTTGGGCTCTTGCACAGGCTGTTCTCTCTGCCTGTGACACTCTTCCCCAGAGACAGACTTACAGTCTCACCTGCCTCAGATCTTTGCTCAAATGACACCCTATTTAAAATTGCAGCTGTGCACACAGTCCTCTGCCAGACCCTGCAGTTTTGAACCTCATTGCTCTGTTTTAATTTCCTCCTTTCCATTGCATCTACTACCAGAAATATAATATATTGATTCATGTATTATGTTTACTGTCTGTCTCCTCTGCTAGATTGTAGGCTCTGCAAGGGCAGGGATTGGGGTCACCAATGGTGCTTTTTCTAAGTACCTAGAATAGTGCTTGGCATATGAAGTCACTCAATGGGTGCTGAATTGAATGGAATATGGAACAGCTTCCAGGAAAAGAACCTGAGTAGATAACATTGTACCTATACGAAATAAGAACTTGACTTAAAATAGCTTGTAGAAAATTATTGTTTAGTGTCTAATTAGATTATAAAGCAAGAGGGTAGGGTACCTGTGTACATGGCCCATCTGTTGAGAAAGAGATGACAACCTGGAATGACAACCTGAGAGAAAACTGACACATAATTTTTTGCTTTTGTTTTGAAGACTCAGGTAATATATTTTCAGATAACTCAAGAAGGAACTTGGAATAGACAACAATAGTGTGTTCTATAAAGCCATGAAGAAATAGAGCTGAAAACTTAACTTAAACAAACAAACAATTCTTGTTTTCTTTACCTAGTGTTTGTTTTAGGTCTATATAGACACTGTAACTCATAGATGCCTGCCTGTGGTTTGTGCTATTGATGGCTTATCTAAGTTTCATTTCATTAAATTAGTCTCAGGAAAGAGTTGCAGTCCATAGAATATTTGTTTTTACCAGCCTTGGCAATCTTCAGGAAAACCAAGTAACACAGTGTTCTCAATGTGTGGTCCTTGTACTTGTAGCATTAACACCACCTGGAAACTTGTCATAATTACATATTCTTGGTATCCACCCCTCCCCAGATTTACATAATCAGAAACTCTGAGGGTAGTACCCAGCCATCTGTGACTTCACAAACATGATTCTGATGCCCACTCAGGTTTGACAGCCATTGAGGAAGCAAAACTATTCGTTTACAAGTTTACAATGACTTTCTCAGCAAGGCAACGTTAGAATGCAGACTTCTTTCATTGATAAATGCAATACGTTAGCTCCATTATACAGCACCCAACAATTACTCAAGGGACTTCTCTCTTGCAGTAACCTTTGTGAAATACTCTTTCTGGGCATTCTGCCTCAGATTAACGAGAAAGTGGTAGACTGCTCACATATTCCAGAAGCCTGACTTAACTGATTGCATAATGCGCTGAGCCGCTTGGCTCCAGGCTCTTCCTGTTAAGATTTATGAATCCAGATTGTAACACACCATTTCTCAACAGATCTTCAAGTTGACAATTTCAACAGTAAAGATGACCATAATGAAACATGAGTTAAGGGAGAAAAAACAGACAGTGAGGGTTGTAAGAATTTGTCAAAAAATACATTAAAAATATTAATCCACCAGTAGGTCACAAAGAGCCCCTTTGCTTTGATTATTCACACAAAAACCATTAGTTTTTAAATTATTCATTTAAAGTCTAGAACTCCATCTAGTCTGTGAAGTCTAAAACAAATATTCTTTAAGGCCCAATTTCATAGTACATTCCTTTAAAGGTAGGCAGGGATCTCATCTTACAGATGACATAACAAGCTCAGTGATTTATCTAAGGCCACAGCATTATGGACAAAGTCACAACTAAATCTCAGATTCCTTAAATTTTCTTACAGATGTCAATTCAATATAGTAAATATGTATTAAGTACCTGTTCTATACCAGGCCCTAGATTAGAGCTTGGGGATATACAAATTTCTGACATAGTCCCTGCTTTTAAAAAGCTCAATGCAAGAAACCCTGTCTCCCTGATTATTTAATACTCACTTTTGGCTAACTTTGAACTCCAGAGAAGTAATGAAAGGAATAATAAAGATTGTTGACTTTTGCATTGAAAGAAATGAGGAAGCAGCAAGGATTTCATCATGAGGTGAACCAAGGTCCTCACACTGACCATGCACCATTTAATCAAGGCACCAAGGTGCCCTATTTCTTGGTGATGAAGAATTTCCAAGTGCCCTATGGTGTGCTATTAATGTTTCATAGCCAGAAAAAAAATGTAGAGATGCCACGTGAGAAAATGATATGCTTGTAGAAAAGGCAATAGGAATTGGCACTCAGGGGCAGAGAAGAATAAAAGCTAACTATGAACAAATTGCATTTTACAATGTAAAAATAACATGATGTTCAGCTATACTTCCCAAACAAAGACATGTGAGAACCAGTATGGACTCCTTCTATTATTCTCTTCGTTTTACAAGTATGAGGTTGAGTTTGAGGGGTGTTTATATTTTTTAAAACATTAGCAGCTCTACATTAGCAAATGTTCAGGTGAAGGCAATAAACTTATGTGGCTGGGAATTGGAGGACAAGTTCTGGTCTCCACTCTGACACTTACTGGCTTTATAACCTAAGGTAAGATCTTTTTGGTGAGGGGAGAGGCCAAAATAAGACAACTGCAGACAGGATTTCTTTGAGTAATGTCAGTTTTCCACAAAGGATTCAAATCTATACAAATCTGAGGCCATGTTTATTTATTCAGTAAACATTTTAAGTACCTGTAATGTACTCTGAGTGGCACTTAGTTCTGAGGATATCGAGTAAATATATAGTTGTCCCTCTGTATCTGTGGGAGACTAGTTCCAGGACCCCCTGTGAATATCAAAATCTGCAGGTGTTCAAGTCCCTGATATCAAATGGTATAGTATTTTCATATAATCCACACACATCCTCTAGTATACTTTAAATCACCTCCAGATTACTTATGATACCAAACACAATGTAAACACTCCATAAATAGTTGTTATATTGTACTGTTTAGGGAATTATGACAAGAAAAAAAAATTTTACTTGTTCAGCACAGAAAAAACTATCCATTTTTTTTTCAAATGTTTTTGATCCGTGGTTGGTTGAATCCATGGATGCCGAACCTATAGACACGAAGGGCTGACGGTAACAGCGTTGGTGTTTTTGTTTCTGTTATTAGAATAGCTAAGAAACATCCTCAGAATAGTAGCCCAAAATGATCTGAAGCATGAAAAAGTTGGATGTTAAGAGAGGATTTTAAATGAGTTGGGATAACTTGATTAGAAAGGTAAAAACAGTAGGGGGGAAAAGTAAGTTTTAATCACTTTTTAAAAAGTTTGCAGTGTCATTTTAAGAAGAGTCTAGGTCAGCCAATATGAAAGCAAAGAAAAAGATAAAAGTTAGCCTCAAGTCATAGAAAACAAAAAGATTTAGGGAAGCGATTAGAAAGATTTTTTTTCTGGAACACTAGAACTGGTTATTGAAAAACTGTTGAATTGCTCTGTGGAAGACATTTGGAAAGTGATTTGCTAATTCTCTCTCTCTCAATGGCTTCAAAGATAATAACTAAAAGCTGGGTGCTAGAATAGTCATTTTCCTGAAGTTCCACATCTAAAATGCTGTGAATGGTAACTAGGTGGATTAAAAGTCTGTTTTCTTGTCTCTCCCTTATTTGGCTGGCATGTCTAATTCCAGAATTGGAAACTCATAGAAATTGCGATGAAATGTATCACAGACCATGACTCACTATGAAAAGGACAAGTGTGCAAATTGCCTTACCAGTGAAAAATCCTCTGCCTGTCCTCCCCTTTCTTCCTGGGACAAGACTTCAGTTCTTTCTCTCTGATTCATATCCTGAGGAAATCAACATAACACAAAATGGCTGTGTTCAATAAAAAAATGTCTCCAATCCACATTTTTAAGAATGTAAGCTCTTTTTAATCCAGATATTCATTGTCTTCCCAAGAAAGTCTTTCCTTCAGAAGAATTCGGTGCCATTTAAGATAGGAAAAACCGGCAGAATGCCATTCATGCAATGGAAGTTATGTATTTTAAGTCCCTTTAGCCAACAGATCTACAAAGTGCACCTGCCATGGCAACAGTTTTAAAGATGGGAATTAGTAGGAGAAAGAACTAAAGTTTATTTAAGCCAACTGGCGTCAGGTATGCTAGAAGCTCTTCTATAGCAATAGTTAACATTAACTGAATGCTTACTAGGTACCATTCTAAGGTTTTCATGTATTATTTGATTTAATCCAAACAACTCCATGAAATAAATCTTATTATGGACCCTAACTCACAGATGAGGAAAATGAGGCTCAGACAGGTTAACTAATTTGCTCAAGATGATGGATTACTAGCAAGTAAAAGGCAGAAATGGGAATTGAATCCATAACTGTGTCACACCAGAACTGAAACTTCTAACTACTCTTTATTTGGTCCTTTAAGAAAATGTAGATATACTATCTCCATTTTTTATATGAGAAAATGGAATCTGAGAAGATAAGTAACTTGATCAAGAGTACGAAAATTATTGATATTATTGGCCTGGGATTTGAACT
Organism: Lemur catta; assembly: GCF_020740605.2. NCBI lineage: Eukaryota > Metazoa > Chordata > Mammalia > Primates > Lemuridae > Lemur > Lemur catta. The sequence continues at coordinate 18,541,840 of NC_059134.1, read as the reverse complement.
CAGGTCAGGTGGACTCCAATGTTCAAACTATAGTCATATCCATAGAAAACTCAAGAGATGAGTAGATATTCTCACATTTACTTCATGCAAATTATTCTTAAGTCAATTCAAACAGACCAATGCCTACTCTGTACAAAACACTGCATGTAAGACTTTGAAGAGAGTATGAAAGAATTAGATATATTCTACCTGCCACCAGTGAACTTTAAATTCTAGTTGGCAGAGAAAATACCTGCATGAATAAACTGAGGTCAGTTGCAAAGCTCTGTGTCACCGTAGGTAAAATGACATCCTATGAACTGAATAAATTCTGAAGAGATATTGGGGGAAGCAGTGATTAAAGAAGAAAGCTGATCAGGAAAATCTTCTTAGAGAAGGGATAAAATGATGCGTCTGATGAGTGGAGTTGATCTCATTACCTAACAGCTTCCTGGCTATTTTGTGAGTAGAAAGAAAAAATACTTTGAAGAGCCTATGGAAAGAAAATATAATCTTAGCACGTATTGGAAAGGCTCTATGAAAGACATGGCTCATCATCACAGAGCCATGAAAAGGCTGAAGGAGAGGAAAGGATTTTTCTGTGATTACAGTTAAAACTACTAGCGATTACTCTTTCCCTTGGCTAGCAGGTTTTCATAGGGTCCCATCAAATATAAACTATAATAGTTATAAATCAAACCCATACTCATTCCTTATAAAGAAAGGCAAACGGGCAGAGGAGAGGGAGAGGAAGAGTCAATTTCAACATTTTCAAGGGATTGTCCATGAGATCTATCATCTATCCAGTCCAATAGAAGAAAAGAAGAAAAAATTTTTTTCTGAATTAATATTGGAAAAAGATTTATTGGATGAATGGACTTGAGTGCTGATTGCTTACTGCAGCCTCCCTCCCCCACAGTCTTCCAATTTAATAAAGAATAGGCTGCTTAAAAGAACCCTTGGACAGAAACCACATTCCCTATTTACAAGATTTACCTAAGCTATGTTCAACTTTTCTTCAATCTAAGGCATGGACTTCAGCCTTCAGTAGAACTATTTACTAAGACTTTTCTAAGAACAGCATTTTCTTTCTATCTAGGAACAAGAGGTATTCAAGATGTTAATGAGTTTTACTAAATAAAACTGTTCTGAAGTCAAATAACTTTAGGAAAGCTGAGTTCAAGGATTTTATTTTATTTTGCAGCCTTTGATATGCTCATGTACATTTTATATCTCCAGTGGGGACATATTCAACATTTCTTAAACTCGTTTGAGCTTAGAATACCTCCTTATTTTGTGGAACTTGTACTGATATCTCATAGACTTCATATTCCAGAAAAGGAGCCATGCTTTCCCTTCTTACGTGAGTTTTGGAAAGGCAGTTCTTAGAATAGTTACATCCAGGTGGATGGAATAATGCATGGAGAGAGAGGACTACCAACTGGCCATGACTTTGATCCCATACCAGGGCCCCCACTTCTAGGTTCTCCGAATGCATCATTGAATAAGAGTGAGTGACAAATTTCTAATGTCCCACTCAATGCTTTTCAGGGCCATGTTCACAGCAACATGGAAGAGCACTGGAGTCACTCTTTGCTGTAATGATCAGCTCAGTGTTGGTGTCAGTGGGGAATGAGGAACACAAAACGGGGTTTTTTCCCCCAAACGAGACCTAAGGCTCTCTAGAACTGAAGGGGCACGTGGAATGAAGGGCTATTTACTCTGTGTGCCTGAACACACTGTGACAATTACATTTTAGTATTTCACCCACAGTCCTTGGAATGCACTCAAAAGAGTTCAGATTCCACCAGCAGGTCATTCTGCATCTATTGGATGCACTTCCCTGCCCTTCCCCACATCTGACCAGAGTATAAGACTGGCTCATGCAGAATATAACGAAATCACACTTCTTACAGATTGCTTGTACAAATGTGACTGTAAAATGCCACTGTTGATTATGACCGTTTCAAGAGGGGGAAATGGAGCCACTGAAGGAAAAGCTGTACCTCTCAGAGTTCTATTTCAAGAAGGAAATCCTCAGATAAAACTTCTGTCTACAAGAATGTTGTTTGCTTAGTAGTGAGAACACCTTAAAATCAGAATGCGAAACTACTGAACATCACATGTACAGCTGAGGCAGACTGCCCACCCTGAAGTGGTATTTTTCGGCCCTATCCTCAGAGTCAGAAGCCATAGCCAACTCATTAACATGTTTTTGCAATAGCATTAACCAAGATTTTTAGCCAGTAAGTGAAATTAACCTACTTCTTAATGTAAATATTGTATGTTTCCATGCAACTATATTTATATATCTTTTTATATCTTCCAAATATCCCTGTCAATTAAGAATGCTCTATTTTACTGATAAACAGATTTAAAGAATAACTTATGTTTGTAGAGTGTTTTACAGTTTACTAAGTATTTTCATTTCCATGCCTTATTTTATCCTCAGTATTACTGTGAGAGATGAATTTTAATGTCTTCATTTCATGGTGTAGAAATTAGAGATTGAGGAATTATCACCAAGCTAATATTTGGGAGAGTGAGATTGAAACCCAGACTTTCTGATTTCACATTTAGTGTCGTCAACCCCTCATGAAATGAGTCAAGACCCACATTTTCTGAGAGATGTCCAGAGTAAGCACAAGGTGATCCTAAGCTTTTCAATATCCCAGTGCATTGTACTTCAACAAATCTTCATTGGCAATTGTCTTATTTTCCAATTATTTCATGAGTCTCTGTCTTATCTATCCAACTCATACAGAAGCCTTTGATTACATTGCACTTTTAGGCATCCCCTGACCTCATACACCATTCTTAGTGCAAAGAATGTTCTCTCCCTTCAGATCCTACACAACCTATTCAACAGGACTTAGGCCAGGGATGGCCCCTTCCTACCTCTTAAGAACTCTCTCTGGTCTTCTGCACTGCCATCCTTGCTTCAGGAAAAAGCCTCTCCTGTGTGCTCCTACAGAGCCCAGCACTGACATCTGTGGGACTCATCCGCTGCCATGCACTGCAAGTGTCTGCTTATCATACATTTCCCACTTGACCTTGATCACCTCGAGAACAAGAATCTTATGTTACTTCTCTTTGAATCCCCAGAACCCAGCACATAGTAGGCTGTCAATAATCGATAGGTAAATAATTGAATAAATAAAGCAACAGAAAACCAATGAATGCAGTTAGTGCTTTTGAGGAGGTCCCAGTCTGGTGAGGGAGAAACACCTGTCAAGAGACCAGGACAAGCGACATGACAAGTTGCACTTCCCTGGTACAGATGGGCTCCAGGTGCTCTGGAAGCACAGACAGGAGGGCACTGTGCTGCCCTGGCAGTCGGGCCTCGGAGAAAGCAAAGCTGAACAGGATCTTGAAAGGAGAGTGGAGAGTCACCCAGTGTTTGTGAGGCCGAGAGAAGTGTGGTGGGAGTGGGAGGGAAAGTGAGGAAGGCAGGCTCTAATGAGGGTCTATTTTATTTAGGCCATATAGCAAGCTTTTCTCTGCAGAAGCTGACCCTCTCTCCACCCAAACTTACGGGACTAATAGCAGCTGCCGGTCATGTTCTCTTGTTTTCCTGGCTCAGAGGGCTTCCCAGAGGTTTTGCAAATTTCTCCAACCTCATGGAGGAAGCAGATCTGAGAAAATAAAGCTCACCCAGAGAGAGAAGCCAAAAACAAAGTAGAAGGAAGTGATGGAGTCCTCAATTCTAGAAATTTCTGGAGCCTGGTGTACCCTAGCCTTTCCTGGAGTTTGGTTTCCTACCTAAACTAAGTTAAGCTGAGTTTTTGTCACTTGCAAACACAAGATTCCTGACCAAGACCAAGTCCTTAAAAATGTTTTCTACAACATGCACATAGAGACAGGCACAAAGTAGCTACTCAAGATTGTATTCCTCAAGTGGAATTTCCCATAGTCTAGTTCGACCCCTTTATTTAAAGGTGGAGACACAGTCTTAAGTCCCTTTTCCAAGTCCCACCCATCCTATGCATAACAGATTTTACACTAGAACTTGAACTTTCTTCCCAGAACAGCGTCCTCTCCACCACAGACCGCCTCCTTTGCTATTTGCTGCCTAATTCTCCTAGAGGTAAGAGGTAATCATGAGATTCACATTTGGTGAAAAAAATGAAAATGGACAAAAAAAAATTCATGCTATGACTATAAAATAACATTATTTTTTTTAATTCATTTAACAATAGTTTCTGACAAGCACCTGCCTCTGAGGTAGGTGGGTATTTTGAAACAAACAAGACATGCTCATTGACCCCAAGTAATTCACCATAGAGAATGAGAAACAGTACAGCTTCCTAGAGCTCATATGCCCTCAACTTGACAATCTGTAGGATATGTACTTATTATCGTTGCGATTACTGATAAGTCCCTTTTGAACCAGTTATGAGGCAAACAAAAACGTCAGCTTCTAGTTTTATAGCTGCATTTAAATTCCTTTTTAACCAAAACTGGGTCATTCTGCTGGACCCATTGAATATGGCACTTGAGTTTAAAATACACACACACATACACACACACCCACACACACCAGTCTCCAAAGACAATGATTTTTTTCCCACGAAGTATATTAACAGAATATGCTACAGGTCTGAGTTGTATTGTAAAATAGGAGGTTCCCAGATCTTTTGCCCAAGGCTAGGCAGCATCACTACCCTGAAAAGAACTATACTATTCAAGATGAGTATGTTTTTATGCATTTGTTAAAATAATGAGCTTTAAAATTTATATTAAATTTCCAGACAGGCCTAGAGGCAGGATTACCTTAAGTCACCTTGAGTCTCTTCCAGCTCTGTGATTCTACGACTGCTTATACTGGATTTCTCCAAGCTTGTGATGGGCTGAAGAGCTATTTCTGTTCTAGTTCTCTTCCTTATATAGGTCAAATCCCATTCCAATGAGTACCATAACAATAACCACCTCATGGCCTGGTTATTTTCGACAACCTGATAAAATGAGAATCGAGTATGACCTCCAAGCCAGAGTTGGCTGGCTGTTACAGAATTTGACCTGAATATTATTTAAGCAAGGAGGTGGCCAGTGTCTTAAGTTTTTATCTTCATGGCACTGGGCCGTTGCAGAACAGTCAGACTAAAGGTACAGAAAATTTATCAGTGAATCCAAACCACTGTGCTCAGAGTCCAGAATCAGTGACTCCATTTGCGTGTGATAGACACTGCAAAATTAGAATGCCTAGGGACTCAGTGCTCTGAATCGCCATGTAAGAATGGTATCCAACTTGTTCTGTCCACTCCAGCCAGAGGGTCAGGGCAATCTGCCCATCTTAATCCAGGCCTATTAAGAAACCCTCTTGTCATATTGGGCACCCCAAACCTGAGGTTCCTGAGGTTTCTTTCTCCATTCTTTCCCACGGTGCTAGATCCATGCTTCTTTTTGCATACACTGTTCTTGCTTGGAACGAGGCACTAGTTGCTGCTCTCTGACCTGTTCCTTTACAAGAATGTAAACTCCGTGGGGGGTAGAGATTTGTTTGATTGGCTTCAAGCAATATTTATTATCTGGGTCCTCTTGTTAGAATCTATATTCCACAAAAGCATGAAATCTCATGCCTAGAACAGTGCCTGGCATATCGTAAGTGCTGATAATTATTTGTTGAATTAATGAATGAATGATGATGAATAGTTATGCTTTAAAACTTAACTCCAATGCCACACCCCTCCCTTCCCAAAGCAATTATGGGTCTTTAGTCTGATCCTTTTGCATTTATTTCTCTATAATAATACTTATAGGATACTCTCCTTATTGTTCATATCTGTTTCCCCAACCGAACTGGGGAATATTGTATGGCAGGAACTGTGTTTTATAATGCCATGTTCTTTGTGCCTAAAACAGCAGGAGTCCAATAAATGCTTATTGCTCAGATGATTGAAAGAATGAATAAAAATGAATGTTTCTCTCATAATAATAAATGCTAAAGATTTATGATTTAACAATATCCCTCAAATTTTGCCTGGACTCCAGAGCTTTCCATGGATCAAACTGCAGAAGCCATGAGTCACTGGGCTTGGAGGGGAGGGGTGTTTGTTTGTGGAGGAATTTTGTTTCCCGACCTCGATGAATCACATGTATAATCACCCGAACTGCATCCTGTCTGGGGAAGTAACCAAAACCCCTATTTCTGGCCCCAATGGCTTTTTGGTTTTATGAGTAAATGCCACTGGCATGCCATTAAATAAATGCCCCCTGAGCCAGTGCTATAACCTACAGTAGTCAGGGTCATGACAGAAGAGTGGGCTTACAATTAGAGCACAAGATGCAGGAGTTACCTTTCTCATCTTGCCTCTACCAGGTGACCTGCGTCCAGCTTCTTTTCAAACATCTGTTACACTCTATTCCAAGTCACAGGTACCATCATGTAATTCTCCTACATGCAAATATTCAATGGCTCTCACCATCTACAAAATAAAGATGAAACTTCTTAATCTACAATCCAAGGCTCTCCAGAACCTGGTTCTGACCTGCTTCTCCTACCTTATCTTCCTCCATTGCCGTATAACCATATGCTTCACATCAAATGGACGATTTTCTCAACACATACAAGCCCTACACTTTGCTCTATGACTTTGCTCCCTCTGTTTCCTCCTAGAATGCCTTTCATGTCCAAATGTCTCAGACTCATATATTCTTCAAGTCTCACAAATGCCACTTCCTCTATAATATCTTCTGTGATTGTCAAATAAGGAAGAATAACTTCTCCTTTGAGCATGATTAAGATTTTATCTGTACTCCCATCCCATTGCTTGTTTCCACCGCGTATTATAAATACATATGCGCATGTTTGCTTCTCTAATAAATCATGTCCTGAAGAACGTCTGAATCTTAGTCAATGCAATACTCCTTCAACTCCTAGCAGTGCCTAGCAGAGTGGACACTCAAAATAAAAGTTGCTTGAATAGACAATTGAATTAGTTCAATTATTTGAATCCTTATCTTTGGCTTGGAATCTGCAGGAAAGGTTCCATGTAGGAATTTCTTATTCTTGACTTGAATAAAAAAGAAATGCAATTAAGAAACTATTTGTTGTTTCAAGAAGCAAACTTTTTAAAAGATAGCATATTTCAAAAACAAAGACTTTTCTATATCTGCTGTTTCGGAATATCCACACCACAGTGCCAATTTCAGGGTGGGTGTATTCCTTCAGTATGGATAAGTGAGAGTTGATGCAATAAAGCTTAGCTTTGTTTGACTGCAAAGCACTTTGCTTTCCTTTCTGTTTATTAGCATAACTGGTTGTGAGAATGGGGATATAGAAGCAGACAAGGCTAAAATTACCCAGGCCAAGGTCAGATAAAGAGAGAACAGAATGTCAAGAGTTTTGCTTCCTCTGTTGTCTTTTGGCAATGACCACATCTGGGTGGATGAATGAGACAGGTGGCCACTATTGCAGTTTGAGAGCCATCTCCTTCATCACTTCCCTAAAGGATGCCACTGGGGCAGTGTTCTTCCCTCTCTATAGGTCAAGTCCTTCCTACACCACTTCATGGCTCAGTGACCATGGAAAAGTTTGCAACTCCTTCATCAGTTAAGTGAGGATGAGGATAATAATATCTGTTACACCATAGCATAGTCAGACTTTATAAATTCTAAAGTGCTACACAAATATTAGTTACTACTGTAAATTCAAAGATGACTATATTTTTTTCATTACCCTACCGCAAGGGCTGGCAAAAGTTTTTTGTAAGGGAGTGATGATAAGTATTTTAGAGTTTGTAGGCTGTGTGGTCTCTGTTGTAACTACTCAACTGTGCCTTTGTAGTAGGATAGCAGCCATAGATAATATGTAAAAGGATGGATGGGCCTCGTTCCAATAAAACTTTATTTACAAAAATAGGTGGCAGATCAGATTTGGCCCATGGGCCATATTTGCAAATCCCTGCCTACACCTTTGGTAAGAATGAAACACCAGACGCAGAAAGAAGTATCTAAACTCTTTTTCTGGCATGAAGAATGACATTGCTGGGTTTTGCAAACAAGTGTCCTGAGACTTCCAGATATCTTTTAAAGGTACTCTTTAAAATTAGAGTTTTAAATTTGGACTCTATCATCACAATCTTCGTCATCAACATCATTTTGTACCTGAGAAGTATTACCAAGAAAGGCATAAAAGAACCCTAGTTTTCTATATGTACCACTTGACCACACTCTTTTCTGGGAAAGACAGTTTTGATTATTGTTAAAGAAAATATCAATCATACTTGTGGTGAAAGGTCGCTACATTTTTTAACAAATTGGTCCTCTGAGCAAGATGAATTTTAATGGATTGGTTTATTAACCTAAAGGTTGAATCAGACTGAGAGTAACTGAATGATTTGTTCATAATTAGTATTATTTATAATTATTTTACTTGGGAAAAAATATCACCTTAAATGTCAGGACGTTTTTTAATTGCTTCAGATGAGATTCAAAATAATTGACTTTGCAAACGTATTTTAAAAAACTCATTTAAAAATGTCTGAAGCTGCTGACAGTCTGTCTAGAAGAGGCAAGATATTGATATTCATTACTAGGAACAGGGCAGAAATTGATCCATGATTTTTTTAACCACATGAATTGTGTATTGTGGTCACTTCTGGACTCTAAAATAGTTGAAATGCTGATAGAATAATGTGTTTGTGTCTCTTCCTAGTAAATCTGCTGAGTGAGTATGCTGTGTAAATGTTGCTATATGTTTTTTGCTCAAATATATATTTGCATATATTTTGTATTAAAAGGGGAATAAGTACATGCTTGAAAGAAGGGATATATATATACACATATATATTTGTGGTTTTAGGAAAATACAAATAGTCTGTGTACCCATTGTGCATCTAGACACGTAATTTCAATAAGATGTTAACTTTTTGAAGGTAAGTAGATGTATGACTTAAACTTAGCATCTCTATAAATATTTGATTTATCACTACATTTGTAGAGATGAAAAAGGTAGGAGAATATATTAACAGCCGAAGATGGCTTTTAAAATAATTTAAACTGTGAAATATGAGTAAATCACTAGTAAGAAACATGCAGCATGATCATGATAATACCTTACAATAATACAGCACTTTCAGAGTCCCAAACTGTTGACGTGTGCAGATATAATCTCACATGCCCCTCACAACTACATCTGGATGCAGGAAGGAAGGGTAGTAACAGCTTCATTTGACAGACGAAGAAGAGAAGTCAAGGGATTTGCCAAAGGTCTATGTCATATTCACCATATACCACACAGCTTTTGGAACCTAAGGGAAGGGTGAATGTGTCTACAGGTATCAAAGCTAACTTCAGCCTTCATAGGCAGACTCAACCAGCCAGACCCAGCATGCAAAACCCGATTTTCCAACGGAGACATTGCAATGAACCAATGACCCGGAAAAAACATCCCAGGGAGGGAATATAGCGATGGATGGGGTGATTCATGCAGTCTCTTATTTGCTTCTTACAAGCATACTCAGTCTGACCGTGTGCCTGAGACACAGTGTGGCATCTACTCCGGAAGCAGTGTCCAGGACACAGACCAATCACTCATCCAGGTAGCCAAGGAGACACCATCTATCATTATCTCATGTTTGAGAAATAGAAAAACGCCACTGAGGCTGGGAAAAAGAACATTTGATGGTGGCTAAAGGGAAAGAACACAGAGTTTCCCATTTATCTGCCAACAAGGCTACTCTAAAAAGTGCTGTGGAAATAGGGAGTCATGTATTTAAATTTTCCCAGAAATACTGGAATAAGACTGATATATATATATATATATATATATCTTATACACAATACATAATACATATTATCTTATTCTTATTTTATATATATATATTTTTTCCTCCAAATCACAGTAGGCAAATCTCCTGCTGAAAGTAGTAAGGGTATATTAACTGACTTATTATTATTAATGCCATCTTTTACTTAGCTAGCAATTATAATCTATTAAGGGCATTTATTCACATTATCTTACTTATTCAATCCTCAGAAAAACCCTGTAGGGCTCATCAGTAATATATTATTATCTCCCTTTTATAGACAAAGAAAAAGAAAACTCAGATATTTCCTTGCTTATGTTAATCTCACCAATAAGCAAAGCCTGGACTAGACAGAAGAAATTCTGACTCCTAGTCTATCACTTAGAGCAACTGTGGAAGATTTGAAGGAAGAAAGGGAAAGTGTGCAACATTAGCTCAGAGTGGAGAGAACCTCAAAATGCTTCAACAGACCAAAATTCTTCCTAGTTTAGGTCAAAGTCCAGAGAAGGTGTGGCTCTATGACACACAACCTGATTAATCTGGTCCACTTGTGGGCACACCTACTCACTCTGAATTTTCTTGTGTAAGTGAGCATTCGCTGTCAATCTCCCAGCCTCTCATGTCTTGTGAAGTTTTGGGGGCAGCCCAGTTGGAACCAACTTCAAACCAACTTAAGTCTCTGATTCAGTTCCCACACCCTCCCCACCCCCGCTTCTCCTTCTCCGATCCATGCTCAGCCTTTTGCATTACACCCCACAACCTTTTTTTTTTTTCCTTTTGCACTCCCTGGGCTCCTCCCTCCTCTTTCCCCTACTCTCTCAACTCCTCTAGCGCTGCCTTCCCCCTTTAATCTCTGCTGACTGCCCTCTGTGTCTGCTCCACCCACTCCTCCCACCCCGGCTCTGCGCCTTTCCCCCCGTGGGCCCCTCGGTCGTCCTGCTGCAGCACCTACCTGTGTCCTGCAGTCGCAGGCACCTCCTGGTTGCCCCTCAGATGTTTTGACTCTGTCTGCAGCCGGCCTCCACCCAGGGCCTGAGAGCTGTGCATGTCTTCAAGCTCTTTGTTACTTTTCCTCCTTAATTTATAATGCTAGGTAAATAACAACAATAAAAGATGATATCATCCATGGCGCTCGCCTGCAGCCTCGAGAAATGTTATCTCAGACCCCAACATTGCAACAAAGAAATCTTACGGTTAGGTGAGTGAAAACCAGTTACAGGACAGGAGCAGAAAAACTTCTGCGCTTCCAAAATTCCGCAGCCCCAGCTGCCCTCCGGGGGCTCCCCCTTGTGGGAGATGTGGGGCATGGCAAGGCAGTGCCCAGCTGGGACGGCGCCTGGGTGGGAGGAGGGCGAGAGAAGAGTGCACATCCCGGGGATGCGGGCGGCCCAGAGGGCGTGGGGTCCGAATCCAGCCATGAAGAACAGCTTCTGTGTGAGTTGCAGCGCTGAGGTCCTCTGTCATCCATCGGGAAAATACTTTGGGGAGTCAGCGTGCTGGGTGCCCGGAGGTCCGTGAGTCCAGGTGAGTGGGGCGTGGGTAACAAGCTTCCACAGCCTCTGCTCTGTATGGAAGTGGAGTCTGGCAGCCACTGGCCTCCGCTTCATGTCCCGACCGGCACGAATGTATCATAAGTCGGACATTCACCCAGGGCTGCTCTGGGGAGACAGGCGTGGTCTCCGCCGTCTGAGTAGAGGGTGATGGTCCAGTCTCCGGGACTCTCTTGCCAGCGTGGGCACTTGGCCTTCCGGTGCCACCGGGGCCCTGGCAGCGCATCGCTCCCCACCTTGACGAAAACAAACTGTGTGTCCAAATGATGTCTTCCTCCGAGGGACACGATCTCATTCATTCCAACCCACCTGGCAGGCGGTTTAACCACCACCATTTTAGTGGCACACAGCCTCTTCTGTGGAAGGTTATTATTGTTGCATTTTGTCTTTATTCCTGTAGTGTCTATGTCGCCTGTGGAGAAAGAGCTCATGAAGGAACCGTGGTTTTTAATAAAGGGAGCTTTGCGATTTTACTCCAAGTTCCATCTTTGCATATGGTTCAGTCCAGAGCGGCCACCAACATCAGGAAGGTAGTGGAATTAAACAGAGGTCAGAGGGAATTGGTTTGAGAGTTGGTTTGCTGATGTTAATATGCAGTGTTTTCTATTGACCCTCCCCCACCCCCGCCAGAGCTCCCTTGCCAGGACTGCTAGAAGAGTCGGTGAGACAATGTGACATGGCCAGGCAAGCCCTAGGCTTACACAGAGTTAGATGTGATCCCTATCTCTGCCACTTATCTTATAGGAAATTAACAACTCTCACCTCAGTTTTTCCATCCATAAAATGGAGTTAACCTAATTTCACAATCAGGATCTTGGAGCTGGTATGATGTCAAAATGAGACAATGGGTCACAAACCCTGTGGTAACCTAGGGTTCAGTGCCAGCACACTGTTGTCATTCTGCAAAGTTTCCTTATTTGGGTTCCACTAACCGTACCGGTAACTAAAGAGCTTCCCACCGGGTGTATTGGTTGTGTCCTCCACATTTGACTTTTTGACAAATTCTCTCCTGCAGGCTCAGTCTGGGTCTCTCTGTCTGTCATGCCCAGCACACGGTCCTCATGGTGAGGCAGCCAATCAATACTCCTTAATGATGTGGCTCATTGTCTTGCCCTGAGGATGGTCAGTGAGCACCACTCACCCTTTTTGCAAGAGAAAAAGCATAGTCTGAACACAGGGCCATAGGACATCCTGAATCCTGGGTTCCAATCTTAGTTCCATGGATAGTTTTGCTCGTGCATTGGAAATGTTACTTGGTTGCGTGAGCCTCGGATTCTTTGGCAGTTCCTTCATGAGCTCTTCCCTCAAAGGCAACATAGACACTACAGGAATAAGCACAAAAAAACAACAACAATACTTTAACCAAAAGAAGCTGTGTGTCACTTAAATAATGATGATGATGATGAAGGTAAGTCCATTAATGATATTGTTACTGATCATGAACTCAACAAATATTTCTCAGACCTACGCTGGGCCTTGAGATGAATATGAAAAAGGTAACCTGCATTGAAGATACTTAAACTTTGTCAACTCAACTCAAGTAAAAAACAGTAACAAGGATTTAGAGAAGTCAAGGAAAGCTACAAAAATAAAGAGTCCCTTCATGCAAATGGATCTAACCCTGTGGACCTTTAGCAATAGGCCTGCAGTGAAAGATGGAATTAAGATCCAGAAATACTTCTCAGGCAGAAAGGAGCAGGGGGTGCAGCACAGGAGGGATGCTGGGTCATGGGCTGAGAAACAGGGAAGTGAATGGGGCGGGAAGGACAGTCCCGTTCCCCTTTGGGCTGGTCAGAGCATCCCATTCGGCTCTGGACCCCACAGCAGGCAAAATGGAACACACTGAAAATACAGCAACCAAGATATAGAGGAGACTTGAAACCATGGCATGAGGAATTTGGAAAAGTAGGAATATTTAGGCAGATGAAGATACAACTCTGTAATTGCTCTATTCACGTATCTAAAGGGCTCTCAGGTAGGAAAGGGATGGAATTTGTTCCACCCAGCTTCAGAGAATAGAATGGAACCCATCAGGAGAAACTTGAAAGAGAATGATTTTAGGTTCAGTCTAAGAAAAATATTCTGCTGGTTTAGTCCAAAATTGGAAAGGTCACTTCCTGTCTGGAGAAGGCCCTGAAGGCTCTGTCATTGGAAGTTCTTTGGTCAACGAAGGGCCCAAGCATGGAGGCTGACTGGACTGAAATAACCTTTGCGGATCCTTCTGGCTCTTAAAGTATCTGAGTCTATGAACAACCCGGGGTCCAACAGGAGAAGCTAGACAGAAGCAGCACGTGCAACTCTTGCACACAGCACTTCCCATCCCACTGAGGGATCGCATGGTCTAACATGTTAGATGGTCAGGTAAACCCAAAGGGTGCCTGCTGCCTTTTCCTCTCCTTCCCTTGAAGAGAATTCTTTCTTTTACTATCTTAGGTAATTCCAAGATTTAAGCACTTTCTTGGTGGTGCAAATGCCCTTTAGGATAGCAGAAAACACAGAGGAAAAGGCAAAACTCCTACACTTTGAATGATCAGTTTAAGGAGCATCTCAGGTTTTAAAAGAGATGTTTAGAAGTCATTTTATCAAACACCCCCCGCATGTCTAAATTCCTTCCATATCTTCCCTGATTGAGTGGTTGCCGGATCTCTGTTTGAACCCAGCCTTTGAAGTCAACTTGATTGTAGGCCATTCTACTGGGGCTCAAAAATAAGCAGAATGTACACATGCAAAATGCATCAGGAAGACATGGAAACAAAGGGAAAGAAGGTGGTACCTTTAGTATAGTACCAGCGTATAAAGACAGGACCTAAAATTAATCAGAATTTTAAAAATTCAGAATGACAGTAAATTTTAAAAATACCACCTCCAGTTTGACGTGGTACCACTTATGACATGTGGTACAATAAAGAGCAGGGTGAAGTTGTTGCCGGTTCTGTGATCTTTTGCACCCACGTGTGAGCCTTATAGGGTGGGCTGGGAAAGTATAAGAATAGGGACAGAGGGAATAAAAAAGGTACAGGCTGCAAATAAGGAAGGAAAAAATATTAATACTGTGGAGCTTTGGGCAGGGCTGGGGTGTGGTGTGTGTTTGGAGTTGCTTGTGTGATGTGAGCTGGGGCAGAGTTGCAAAAAGGGGTGCAAAGCTGGTGATGATGTCAGACAAGAGAGATGGCGCACTAAAGTGATTGAGCAGAAGGGACAGAGGGCTTAGGTGGGGGAGGAAAAAGAGTTTAGGAATGAAGGAGAAGGGAGAGGCCGGGCACGGTGGCATGCGCCTGTAATCCCAGCTACTTGGGAGTCTGGGTTGGGACGATTAACTTGAGCCCAGGAGTTCAAGACCAGCCTGGGCAACAGAGCAAGACCCCATCTCTAAAAAAAGAAAAGAAAAGGGAGAAATGTGAGAACAGTAAGAAAAATTTAGAGATAGGGAGATGCAAAAAGAGAGCCTGCAGGGAGGTCCAGGATATCTGGGACATTTCTAAGATCATGGCAAGGTCTCAAGAGGAAATGAGAGGTGGAAAGAAGGGTCAATGTTGAGGGGGAAGAAGGATGCAAGGCACTGAAGGGTCTTCTGAGGTAGAAGAAACAGAATGAAGGCCACACTCATCATAAGATTTCTTTTCTCCCCTTCTCGGACTAGCTCACTTCTCAGGGAAGGGTAGTGAAGAGTTACCTTCCCGGCTGCAGGAGATTGTAAATTCACCCGGAAATCTCTGAATCCACCAAATGTTGACTGAATGCCTCCTACATGCCCAGATACGTGATAGAAATAGAAATCAAAATACTAACAAAAAAATCCGTGCTATAAAATGTCCCATAGTAATCTGAATTCCTTACTGTCAGTCAGTTGAACAATCATTTGCTCAGGAACTACTATAAGCGTAAGGAAACCAACTGGGATGACACTGGGCTCATCCTAACAGAGGACACAGAGTAAGCGGGGAGGGGAAGAAAGACACGTGTAAAACTCCTGCAAAGGATTATAGGGTGTCGTGCAGAAAAATAGCAGAATATCCAAAGTAGTGTTCCCAGTTTTTACATTTTTAACAGAAAATATATGTGAGTCCCCAAGCTTTTTGGCCCCAGGGACCGATTTCGTGGAAGAAAATTTTTCCACAGACGGTAGGTGGGTGGTTTCGGGATGATTCAAGTGCATTACATTTATTGTGCACTTTATTTCTATTATTATTACATTGTAATATATAATGAAATAATTATACAACTTATCATAATGCAGAATAGTGGGAGGCCTGAGCTTGTTTTCCTGCGACTAGATGGTCCCATGTGGGGGTGATGGGAGACAGTGACACCCGAAGTGTGTTGCTTATGTCCAGTCTACCCCCATAATCTCGTTTTTATTGCTGTCACTGCAGAAAACTCTGCTTCACAAAGATAGGATGTTGGAAATGGAAGCAGGCTTTTCAGTGCTTTTGTAGCAATCTCAGGATATTCCATCTTGACTTTCATCCAGAATGTATGGAAATTTGAAGTTGTCTCAAACGTACTTTTAAGGACACTGTCATTTGCAACCTCGAGCAGCTCGTTCTCTTCTAGCGTGGACAAAGTCGATTTACCTGGCTAATTCACGAATAGGCTGCAGATCCATTCCTTCCCAGTTCGGGGGTCTTTGTGGTCGGGAAGCAATGCTCAAACTCTTTTTCAAGCTGAGATAGGTGATCACTGCACCAGTTGGGAGAAAGAAGGCCCTGGCTCAGTCTCTTTCAAAATCTCTGCTCATGTTTGAAACATGTCAAAAATCCCAATGTTCACTTGTCACGCCTGTAATTCCGGTTTGTCTTTGAATGCAGCCACTTTATCTGCTGACTTGAACACAGTTGTGTTCTTCCCTGAAGTGACAGATTGAATTTGTTGAGCAGGTTGAATATGTCACACAAGTAAGCAAGTTTTGCGACCCATTCTATGACTGAAATGTGCTGCCAGTGGTGAGTGTTTTTCTAAAAGAAATCTCTGGAGCGGCTCTCATAACTTAAAATCTCTGGCCAGTGATCTACCTTTAGAAAGCCATCTCACTTCTGTGTATAAAAGAGGACATGTGTGCTCTGCGTCTATTCGCACAGAGCTGCATGAGCAGATGTGAGTTATAGGCATGTACTTTAATGTGGTCGATAATTTTAATCACATCCTGCAAAACATTGTTTTTTCAGGTGACATTTTTTGGCTAGCCAGCATTTCTCTATGGATGACACAGTGCATAGACTCACATTCAGAAGCCACCTCCTTGATCCAAGTAGTGAAACCAGAAAGCCATCCAGTCATGGCAGCCGCTAAGTCTGTGCATATAAAGACACAAAATGACCAGTTCAGTTTTCCTGATATGTAAGCATTCAAAGACTTGAATAGTTCTGCAGCTGTGGTGCTGGTTGGCAACAAAAGTGCACATGACATATCCTCATGCACATCCTCCTGAAAAATACATCACACAAAAACAAGCATTACTGCCTTGTTGTCAACACTGGTAGACTTGTCAACATGGATTGGGTACCATGGTGACTCATTAATCATCTCTAACAATTGTGCCTCAATATCCTCTGCTATTTCATCAATTTGCCTAGTTATGGTGCTAGCCAAAAGAGGAACACATGCCACCTTTTGTACTGCAGCCTCTCCTAAAAGTTCACGGCAAATGTCCTTAGCAGCAGGCAGGATCAATTCTTCACCAATAGGAAAGGGCTTCTTAGCTTTAGCAATGCGGTTAGCCTCTAAGAACGATGCTCTCAGTGCAGACGCATTTGATGAAGTGGTGGCCTTCAATAATTGCTTCTGTTTTTAGTGTTCACTTTTTTTCTTTTGAAAAACTCCAAAGGCTTGTCTTCTAATGCAGGGTGCTTGGTCTCCACGTGGTGAAGCAGTGTGAAGGTTTCATGTCTTCACTGGATAACCGGTCGCCACATATACAAAGTGGGCTTGGAGAACGTGAATCACCTGTTGCAGTGAACCCATAATTTAAGTAGGACTCTTGGTATTTTCTTTTAAATGCAGCTTTCATTTCGTTGGCAGTCTTAGAGTCCTCTGCTGTCTCATCACTGGGTCTTTCCCTCTTTGCAAAGAAGCTCTCCAGCGACGTTTGTTTTTTACTCATTTTTGCTAGGGTTGGCCTGCGGGCTTTCCAAAACCGTGACTGAGACTAGGGCTCAGTGCAGGAAAGAGGCGTGGATGGAAGTGGTAAGTAAAATAATGGGTGGGCCACGCGCAAACTAAAATAAGTGTCTGATTCTTACTTAAAGCCTGCCACCAGATACAGCTGTACAATTGAGGTACCTCAACTCACTTGCCACTATAAAGCCTGCTGCCAGATGCAGTTAAATTGTCACTTGCCTCTCACTGATAGGGTTTTGATATGAGTCTGCAAACAATTGATTTATTATGGTCTCTGTGCAGTCAAACCTCTCTGCTAACGATGCTCTGTATTTGCAGCCGCTCCCCAGCACTAGCATCACCGCCTCAGCTCCACCTCAGATCATCAGGCATTAGATTCTCATAAGGAGCGTGCAACCTAGATCCCTCACATGCACAGTTTACAGTAGGGCTCACGCTCCTATGAGAATCTAATGCCACCACTGATCTGGCAGGAGGCAGAGCTCAGGTAGTGATGAGAGTGATGGGGAGCAGCTGTAAATACAGGTGAAGTTTCACTTACCCACTGCTCACCTCCTGCTGTGCGGCCTGGTTCCTAACAGGCCACGGACTGGTACCGGTCTGTGGCCCTGGGGTTGGGGGCCACAGGCATAGAGAATAGGGAGCAGCCAGTCTGTAGGAAATTTCTTCCTGGCCTGAGAATGTCAGGGGGTATTCCTCGGACCTGGTGTTTAGACAAAGGTGGTGGAGGCTGAGCTTAGAAGAAGACCCCCGGGGAGCAGGTGGAGAGCCAGTCTGGGCAAGACACTGGCTTTACTCCTCAGGGAAATGAGGAGGCTGGGAATGGAAGGAAGAAGCCTCCTACCCAAGACTTTTCTCCTGCAGACCCCACTCACCCTGACCAGTGTGGCCAGCTCAGTGGCTGTGGCCTCCACCATGGCTAAGCCAAAAAGTGGCCTCTTCGGAGCCCCTCTGACGACCCAGCTTTCCTGCACCCTTGCCTTTCAGCTCGGGCTCACAGATGAGCCCAGCTCCTCTCCTCCAGTCTAAACGCCTCTGTTTCGGGGAAGCATTTGCATTTTCCTTGGCACAGGTACAGCTTGCTGAATTCTTTTAGGCCATGCCAATTACAACAAGCCTTAAAATTGCTGAGCCAAGTGGTTTCTTCAGAGATCTGCTTACATTCCCTCCCTGAAAAGAGCAGGGGCCCCACTTGCTGCAGGCTCTGCACACGAAAAGTGCATGTCTCACTTTTAAGGTGGAGTGGACGTAGGACACTCTTGCTAAAGAGGGGACGAGATGCGACCAATTTTCACTTTGATTTTCCATCGCTTGATTGGGTTTCACTCTGTTTTAAGAGGAAGGACAAGATAGCTCAGGGTCAGCTCCCTTGACGACTGCCCTGAGAAAGGGCTAGAGAGGCTGTCAGTGCAAGCCCCATGGGATCTCCAGTTGGCAGAAGAATTTATACGGTGTCAGTACCCTCTCTCATTCCCAAACTTCCACTGGGTTCAGGGTTCAATACTGCAACTACATTCTTACAAGTTCTGGCTTTGGGAAAATGATGGAGTCACTACATAGATAACTTTTGATTTTTTTGTAATCCTAGAAGGACATTTGGGCAGCAATAATCCAATTCCAGGAGGGATTACTCCAAAGTTCTTTTGCTTTTTTCAGATTTTGAAATTGTTACACCATGATTTTTCAATAAACATACCTCTCTGTTTATTCTCTATTATGCTCACATTAGAATGCATAACATTCCCCAGCTTAAGAGACGACATTGAGGGATATTTTAATGAGAGCAGGTCAAGCAAAGGCATAGCCAGTTTGGAATTAAAAATTATCCGTAAATAATAAAGAAAGCATGTAATCCATGTGCAGGTCATTGAGAACTGACCACTTCAGAGAGGCACCTGCAAGACCAGCCAAGGAGTGTCCTTCCCACAACAAAAAATTGTCACAGAAATGTGTCCTCAATTCCTGGCATTGACTACTGGCTAACCAAGGCATGGCATTGCAGGCCCATGCTGGAGTCTGAGGGCATTCTCCAGATTGGCAGAACCGGCTCCCTTGAAAAGAAAAATTTGAACTCTTTCCCCCAGGCAAGATGTCCTCCATGTGTCTAGAGATATGACAGCAGCCACTCAGAACTGAACTTTCTCACTCAGAAACTAAAGAGTCACAAGGTGAAAACTGCCATTTTTAACTTAGAAAACAAGAGAAAGCAGAGCAAGTCTCATCTGCAGATGGGTAAATACATTCTAGGGACCTAAGGTGCTTCTAACACCCTTATCAAAAAACCTGGCATGGGCCGGAGGGTCTCTCGTGAGTGCTAGGAGTGGGCTCTACCAAGAGCCTCCCAGCACCACTGGACCCAGAAGCTTTCAGCCCCCACCAGGCACTTGACAATCGGAAGTAACTGAATCTCCATGATTTTGAGGAAAATTTACAAATGGAAATTTGCCTGGCTTAACTACAAGGATGCTGACTTTTCTGTGCCAACTAATGAATAGTAGATATTCCCATTTCCATACCAAGAAGGGAACGAATATCTTAGGCTAAAAGCAGCTTTCAGTGTGGGAACCCAAATGGGGTTGTGAGAAGAGTCAAGTTTCTTGTCTTTAATTAAAAATATAGCTGGACTCAAGAGCTGCACATCTTCAGGAGGTTTCCTGGGTCCTTGGCCAGGGACCAATCTGGGTCATAAAAAGAGGAAGTCCCCCGGGCCCAGGTAGATTTCTAAAGAAAGAGATTTAGTTGGCTGGGCTTTGTTAACCAAAAGAATATTTTCTCTTGGCCTAGAGTCAGCAAATGTGCTGCCAGGTAATCTGAGAGGCCCACAGGGAGACCTAAATGAGACAAGCCCAATGGTCCCATACCAAAATCTTTAATGTTGGAGGCCGCGAAGATGCCACCTTCACTACATTTCCAAATGCCCACTGTTTTGGAGTGGCAATGAACACAGAACTTAATTAAAAGTCATTTTCCATTTCATTGTTAAAGCCAAGGAAACCTGGTACCAGAGCCTTGGATGTGTGAGTAGGAAAATGGTGACAAACAGAGTGAGGGTGAGAACTAATGTAAAACGTTAAAAGTCACTCGATACCCTAGTGGTGCAGGATACTGCCATGACACATTCTGTTAAATTTTTCCCTCCCAATTCTTTGCAGAATTCTCCTAGCTTCTGTGAGCAGAGAGCCCCACTAACTAAAAGCAACCTAAGGATTAGACATTGTCACCACTAAGAGTTGGGAAAGAGCAGTGCCAATGGGACTCACAAAATGGCATCGTCCCTCAGGAAAGTAGAAACCTGTGTCTACTAGCCTGTTTCTGTTTTTGACTCACCTGACATAGGGTCATATTTCCCCATAATGGTAGGTTATGGGAGAAAGTTTGCACAGCCAGCAGGCCACCATTGCTTCCTGCTTGTTTCTCAGGAAGTGCAGAAAGTTCAGTGGCTCCCATTGGCCGGTGGACAAATGCCCAGTTGCTCTCTGGGGAAATCTGATCCTGTGTCATAGTTAACTCCTCCCTCCACCATGCCCCTCCTTTGCAGCCACTTGGTTGCCAAGCTCTGTCCACTCTTTCTCCATTGTATTTCTTGAATTAGTCCCTTTCTTTTATTTCTGCCGTGGTTATCCTTCGTGAAGTTTTCATTTTTTTTTTTCCCTCCACTGAACCACTGCTGTATCTTCCCACTTGGTTTCTTAATACTAGTATCTACCCACTGCGATCCATTTTACACGTGGCTTTTAGTTTAGTCTTTCTTCCTAATGCATGCTTCTGATCGCGTCACTCTTCTGTTCAAAAGCTCTGGGTGATGCTCTGTCGCCTACTGGTCACAAGTGATTCCGCATTGCGTCTAACCAAAGTCCAACAAATAGACGGATGGCTTTATTCACAAAGATGAAATTGTCCAAAGACTCACATGTTACCCTATGAATAAAACACTGAGACCCAAAAAGTTACTTGAATTTCCAGTAGCCCGTGCACAAGGGGTAAACTTCATCTGTCATATCCAAATGGGTTTCTCTGTCTATCCTCCTTCCTTGTCATCATCAAAATGTCCTTTCCAGCGTCTGCCCTGAATTACCCCTTAAGTTCTTGGATGCTGCTATCTTTAACTACTATTTGTTTTAATAGCAAGTTCCACTCTCAGAAAGGAGACTGGCAAAGTAAAGAAGAAACAAGTGACTCCCAAGAAAAACACCCGTGGATGACAGCATATTGAGTTAAGAAAGGCTGAAATGGGACATCAGCAGACGGCTGTGTGTCTCTTGTTTGCCCGACACCCTACATCTCAGGGCCGCAATCATCTACAGACTATTATCTTGATTGGGATGGGTATTTCTCTGCTGCACTTAGGCTCCAGTTACTCAAAACATAAGTATTTATTATATAGCACTACAATTCCACTGTAATAATAGCCCGTGATGATAGCAATAGTCTAACGGAGAAACATGCTCCAATAAAGATCCTTGACCATCAGAGAGATGCCTAAAGGTTGTAAAAAGCAACTTGGAGACTAACACCTAGAAGAGCTACTCAGGGGCTCTCCCCGTCACTGAAACACTGCCATTTCTGCGGTTGAATTTGACAGTGGCTGGGAGTGGACATTAACTCTTCACACTGAGAGACAGAACACACTGTGCAACATACAATTCTGAAGACTCCAATTCTAGAGAGCATCTTTTTCTGTCATGTGTGAAAGATGGACATAAGGGGTCTCCCTCCATATAAGGCCTGTGACAGCCAGCAGTCATTCCCCTATCTCCGGAAGAGCATGGACTGCACCAATAATAGCCTAGGGAGATTGAGAAGCAAAACTTTTCTTAAAAAGAGAAAAGAAGAAAAGAAAAAATGAAAGAAAATAAACAAAACCAACTCTGGAGGACAACTTACAATTTTGCCTAATGTCTTACCATACTGCACAGCTAGGAAGTTCTTTGTGAGATCTAACCTGCATTTCTTCTATTGTTTATTTGTTTATCATAGATTATTTATAGCCTCTTTGCAAACACTGAAAGACTCACAGCCCTTCCCAGCTGGCTGTTTGGCTTGACTAGCAGAGCGGTTCTAAAAGCCATGGTTAAAATTTGTGTCCCCCAAAAGGGCCATTGAGCTTTGCTCCACAGGAGAGCTACCAATCACACCTCCAGAGTGACCGTCTTGCCACACATATAAGAGGAAGTCAGGCAGCTGAGTGCAGATGCTATCATCACTACCACGTCCATCTACTAAGGAAAATAAAAGCAAGACTCCTGCCTACTCTTCGACCCCACCAAAGAGTCAGACACCTGGAATTAACCCATATCCCCTCATTCACTGAAGAGGACATTTGCCAAGGGCATTGTGGGTGGTGACACACGAAATGCATCTTGTGCTCTAGCCCTCCTGAGGTGCTTGTTTCATAAAACCATTTTGTTTCCTGGGGGTGGAGATGAGGTTCTTTAGTAAGATTTTCAACATACGGTTGTACCCTAACTTTTCCCTTATACATTTATAATTTCTTAGGTCTTATAAAATAAAATGTTACTATTGATTTTTTAAAAAAAGCACAAAGGGGCGGTAGCATAAAAAAAAAATGGGACTTCATAGGCTACGAGATTTTCCACATTTTGCTAGAACCTGGCTTTTGCCTCCACCAGCGCCCTAGAGGCCCGGGTTTTTTAGGTGGCCTGGCATACAAGTGTCCTTAAACCTCTTGTGTTTGGCGAGAGTCATCTTGAAGGCTACATGGAAGAGGTTAGAACAGAGACCTGTCCACTCTGTGTTCACTTTCCTGTTCAGCGTTACCTGGGCGGGCTGCTTAACATCTCCAGGCCTTGGTTTCCTCACCTGTAAAATGGGAATAATAAGATGACATCTCCCACGGGATTACTGAGAAGGTTTAGTTAAAATGGGATGAAACCCTGAACACGATGTCAGGCTCCTAGTACATTTATGGTGGCTCCTGTTTCTAATATTACCACAGTCATCTCTGGGCATAAAGCAGCAAAGATAGAGTGGGAAAAAGCTCTGAGCAAGTGAGCGAGGAGCTGCCGTCCCGTGGCCCTACCCCTGCCCCACTGTGCAGGGTGCAGAATATTTCTCTCCTTCACCAGGTCTGGGCTCTCTCCCAGAGGCAGCGACGTAGTGGCACAATAAAGGCTGCCTCCCGCAAGACAGCCCCACGACAGGCGAGCCTGGATCCAGAGGAGACGTCTCTGTCCGGCATTCCCCGTCGGGCTCTTCTGAGCCAGCTCCCGGGGTGCACACAAAGACCCATTCAGGGTGGCTGGGGTTCTGAAAGCCGGCAAATGATCCGAGGGGCCGTGAAGGGGGTGCAGAGGCAGCACAGCGCCTGGCACCAGCCCGCTGGGACCGCCCAGGCAAGTGGGCTTGGAGGGCTCAGGTCTGCAAAGAGGCTGCACTCTATGTTTTCCCTGGGATTCCTTTCTCTGACGGTGGTCCAGGGCATCTAGGACAGCAGCTGCCATGACTGGAATGGAATGACATCCTGGAGGAGGCTGGGAACCTCCCCACACACACCAGAGGCAGCCCAGCAGGCAGGATATCAAGGGGAACAGGCCATTACTAACTGGCCTGCCGTTTCAAAAGTGTCTCTTTTTGGGAAAAATGACTCTCAGAGTGTCCCACCCTAAGAAGCTACTAGCTGCTGCACAGAAGTGAGAAATAAGAAGCTAAATTAATATATAGTAGGCAACTGTTATTCCCCAGGACTTAGAAGGTGACTCCAGGCCCTTTAGCCTCCGTTTTCCCATCTGTACAACGGGGATGGGTAAAACAATCTGTTGGAATTCAAAGAGTAGCTGGTAGGAAAGAATTTCTAGGTAGCAGTTGGTTTATTTTCTTTGAGCCAGCAAGGAGGCCCTTGTCCCTAGCCTTCCTGGCCCCCTGTGACACCTGGAGAACTCTCGGTCTAGGACTCCAGGCAGCATGGCTCTATGGGCAGCCCCCAAATACATCGGATCTGATGCATCAAGGATCTGCCAGTTCTGCAGCACCCTGAATGTTAGAACGGAGAGGCTGCTTAAGGAGCCATGACCCTTGGATGCAAACAAAAGTAGAATTCCCTCCTTTACCCGTTTCTTCCTAAATCTACAAGAGGCTCTCCCAACAAGGTGACAATCAAACACAGAATTGAAACCTTAGCCCCCTTTTACCACCAGGATTATAAGACATTTCCGGTGAGACAACAGCATTTCCCGAATGACGCATCTCAGAAGGACTGAAACGATTTCCTATGATCTAAAGATGTTTGTAGGTCAACTAATCTAGCTGCCTGCATTATTCATCTAGGTATCTCACATCCAATGATATGACTCAGTACAACCATCACCTCCTCCAGGAAGCCCTTCTTTGTCTACCCAGCTTAAATTGGTGCCCCTTCATCATGTTCCCACAACACCCTGGCCACGCCTCTATCTTAGCCATCAGGAAATCATACTGAAATTGTCTATTTGCCTTCGCCTTCTCGGTGGTCAGGCACTATACTTTATTAATCTTTATAATTCCAGCATCTAATATAGTGCTGGTGCAATGCAAGAGCTTAATAAGTGTTTATTGGCTTATTGAACTAAATGGATGTATGTCTCTCTTTAGGTAAGTTGCTAACATAAACCCCCACTTGTGTTTTTTATACGAGTATCCCATACTCTTTGCTCTCAGGAAGTTCTATCTCATATCTAACCCAATTTTCTCCTGCGTGGATACATTTCTATTTTTTCTAACCTCAGGAGACCACAGCTGTTCACCATCCTCATTCTTATCAGAGTAATAACAGAAATTGATACTGTCACTCATCATTTTTTTTCTCCCAGGTCAGTTTTATTTTGGGGGGGGGCTTAAATAAGGAGTGAACTTTCAGAATCTCAGCTCCAACAGTTTTTCCTTTTAACAGACAAATAGAAAAGGAATTTCAAGAAGGATTTTGACCAGAAAGAATCTGCTCATTTCAACAAGCTTTTGTGAAGCACCTACTATGTGCCAGGCTGTGTGTGACTGAGAAGGGACAAATGCATAAGCCCCTGCCATCAAGAGATCTTCAACCGAAAACAGAGAATAACAGGGACAGTTAATTTAACTAATAAACAGTAGCACTCCACTTGGCCTTGGTGAGAATCACCAACTTTTGTGGAGTATGTAGAAAAGTTCAGAGTCGGGGCAGGGGGAAGCAAAGTTTCCAATTTCTGAGCAACATGGGAGAAACTGACTGGCCCAATCAGGGAACATGTTGGGGACATGTTGGGCAGTCCATTCGAGGATGAGTGCCATGTGTCTGTTGGCATTTCGAAAGAAATCCATTTGCATTTTCACTGCTAAAGAGAGAATGGCGTCCACTGACCACACATCCAGAAAGCTGGCAGCAACCCCAGGCTGGTAGGCTCCCTCCTTCTGGCCAAGGAGCTTAGGGTCTGCATGACTTGGGGCAAGTCATCCGGGGACATTTGGGATTCTGATCTACCGAGCCAGTGGAGCCGGTACAGATAAGGTCCGGACAGACATCTGGCAGCCTAAATAACATCTGGTTGGTCTGAGGTTTGGGCTTTGGCTCCTGCTGGGAGTCTAGGGCTGTAGACTGGGAAGCCTGCATTTGGAGCTGGTGACAGCAGGTGGCGCAGGAGAGCAGAAACCAACCCGCAGTGGGCCCTGAAAGAAAGTGTGGTATTAATTCCACCCCAAATCGTGGCACTATGGCCAAGAAAGGCAAAGGAGACCAAGCTTTCCTTACAGTCCAAAACACGATCAATTGCCTGGATGGAGCACAGAACCAGATACGGCCATTTCTCAGGTAAAGAAAAGCCAAGCTATGTCCTCAGAAGTTTGGATGATATCCCAGATGGCCTAGGATTTTAGGAAATGTGGAAGAAAATGAAAGAGAAAAACAACACATGCATTAACTCCAGGAACAAGATAGAACTCCTAGAGTTGAAAGGCTCAAACCACTTTGAACTCTTAGCTGATGAGCAAGGTATTATTCCCCAAATAGCCTTCCTCCCTCCAGCAACAAAACTAGAACAAAACAACAATAACAACAAAAAACCTCACCTACTATGGTTGATAAAGCTCTGGAAATCAACATTTTTGAACAAAAGAATGGAAATGTATCCACATATTAAAGCTACTAGAAGCAGCCACCTTCTTAACATCTCCTAATGGTACGATTACACCATTAGAGGAAGACAGCCGTGAGAAAGTTCTCCTCCCACATATGCCCAAAGTTCCTCAGTTTCTGTGCCCAAAGAGGCAGAAACATGGTCCTACTTACCTATTCATGAAACACCGTAAGATAAAGAACTTTAAGCAGCTGAGGATTCTAGGCACTAGAATAAAAGCACCATATACAAGATCTGAGACAACATGTCTCCTCTAAAAGATAACATTCAAAAGCACTAGACTGCTGAGACGTGCAACAGGGAATTTTTCCACATACACTTAAACAGTGTGGGTTGGCTTGGGGATAAATCTTAGGGAATGCAGGGAGTTTTACTTATTTTTCTGTTTGGTTTACTTTCATGTTGTTACTTCTCTCCTGGGAAGTAGATGCCTAATGTCTGATGTATATAAATCAATTTCCAGTGTTTACTTAATTACGTATACATATACTATAGCAAAATGTTGCTTTGCTTGAAAAATTGTTGAGACATTTGATGCATTTGTTCTCAATCAATATTCTGCAAAAATTATCTGGGTTCACCGCTCAACCAGAATGGAAGGTAGGTCTGGAGTCTGTTCCATAAGCTACCTACCACCTGCCAACTTGATGGGTCCTCACGTCACAGATGTCCCAACAGCAAAAGGTATAAGGGCTATGCAATTTAGGCTCTGGTTTAGGGCAATGACAGTACAGAGAAAGGAAAGGTGAATTCCCTCTGGGTGAGATCAGAAAGGCTTCCTGGAGAAGGATGTTGGAGTCCTTTTATCCCTCTGTGCCTTTGGCATGCTGTCTGTTCTGCTTGAAATGCCCCTCCTAAACTCCCATCATCTTCCTTTTGGGGTAATTTCTGGTCTTTTTCAAGAATAAGTCCTGACTTCACCTGGAGCCCTCTCTGATCAGCACTTTGCCCCTTAGAAATCCCTTGCAAATCTCAACCCAAATACACGACACGGCAATGATGCTCCTGTCTCCATCCCGTTTATTATAATATTTACTCGCCAGCTGGGAAACTCCTTTTTTCTGCTTCTTAGTGGTTTCCCAGAGCCTTCTCCCCGCAAGAGAGTTGTCAGATTAAAACAGAACTGCCCAGTAAAATTTGAACTTCAGCTAAACAGCGAATAATTATTTAATATGTGTGTCGCAGACACTGTATATATTGCATTTTCATTGGTTAACAATGGCAGTCTTACTCCTGAGATCACTGAGTTTCTGCCTTGTTGCCCCTCCCTGCCCCGGCAGCTGCAGGTGCACTTTCTCCTCACTGGCCTCTCTTCCCAGCCCTCCGGAAGAAAGGGGACGCCCCTTGCACACACTTCTAGCAGGCTAGAAGAGTCACCTAAGGTTAGTTTCAGATCCATTTTGTGGGTTTTTTCCCCCCCTCCTATACTGGATGTATTTATTCAATAGAAATGAAGTTTAAGTGTTTCAATTCAATATAACATCACTTGTTCAATTAATTGTTAAATAGGAGGTTATCACTTATTTTCATTTAAATGTGGCTTAATGAATTGTATGACTATGACACTTTGCAGTCTGTTAAATCCATGTTTAATTTCAAAGTATGGCAGGCTGGATGTTATGACATTTACCTTTTTTCCTGCTGGCTCTTTCTACCGCTTCTCTTCTGGAAGAAGCAAAGGAGCTCCAGCTGGCAAGGTAGGAATCTGCAGAAACATATCCAATCCCATGCGAGGGCCTGTCACTGTGAACCACCTTTAAGCTAACGTCGCCCACCTTATTTCACTACATTAGCAAATGGAGCTTTGAAAATGAAAATAGAAACATCTTGGATTCCTCTAACAAATCCCTTCCACCAAGACTAACATTCTTTCCACTTACATCCCATCTCCCAGGGTAAAAAACTGCAACAAAGATAATTCACAGCCCTGTTGCCCTACCTTTCTTCACTTCATGACACACACAGGAAATTATAATAATTGCATGATAATTGCATGACTGGGGTAAGTTGAAAAGAATTTGCAAGGTTCTAGATGAGGCATAGTGATAAAATTAATTAATATTAATTAAAGTTAGTAAAATTACTTTAAAAATATAAAATATTATGAAAGATATTAAATATGGCATGTGTATGTATAAAAGTTCCCAGTAAATCCTTTTCAATTTAGGAACATCTAATACCTGATTTTAAAAGGTAAAGATAAAATCACATAGGCCTTCTAGAACAAATTAAATCAGAAAAAAATCTAATATTTTATGCTGCAGGCAAAGCAAAGAACATCACTGTTAAAAAACAAATCATGACTAAAAAATAATCAAACTAATACCAGGATGTTTGAACAAGAAGATCCAGGGAGTAAAATGTAGTTTTAGCTGCCCCAGAACACTTTCTGGTGGCCGGGGCTTGTCATAGAGTTGCATATACCTAAATAGTCATTACAGAAGTTAGGGAGTTTGTAGACAAAGCAATACAATGAATGTTCAAACAGAATTGAAAATTTCTAAATAGTTGTCAAACTGATTTTACATGCTTTACCGCTTTAGGAAGCGTACAGTCATCAGTCTCTCAGGACACACCTGGACGCCATTCCAGGCTGCCCTACACCACCCTGCTCCTGTGGGAAGCGCTGTCTTGTAGAAAGGGATCACAACGTGCTTGTGTTCTGGCACATTTAAAATGAATGAATACCAAAGAAGAGACATATTTTTATCTTTCAGCTAAATGAAAATCTTCCCCAAATGTTCAGGATTCTAGGATATGAAGGTGAATCACCCAAGGAAAAAACTCAGGGATGTCCTGCCTCCCTCCTGGCCAGCCTCTGCGTGCGGAAGGGGCCCCGAACAGCCATTCCCTTCATTCACACACGCTGATTTGCGGTGGGATGCCAGGCACTGGGTAGGCGCTGCAGAGAGAAAAGATGAAAACACTTTGGTCCTACTTAGGACCAGTTTATACTTGGGGAATTGAGACTCACGCATCGACAGAGACGCAAGGGAATCTACAGTATACCGTCATCACGTTCACGGTTTGAGTCAGTCATTCTTAAGATTCAGGGCCTCTTCTCCGCTGGTCCCCAAGGTAGGCTCTAACCAGACACACATGATTTTCCAAGGTATCTTGCTGCCTTTCTCTGGAATAATTCTCTTTTCCCTAAGAATTTGCTTTCAGTTTGACTCTTGAGAGTGTTTTTCTCCTACTGCAGACTGTGCCACTGTTCTCCTCACTCTCAGCTAGCCCAGATGGTTTCAGAGCTTGAGAAGAGGGGCCCAGCACCCCCAGTTACCATTTTGTGGCTCTATTCTGACATGTCTAGAATGTGAAACCCACACGGCTGGAAAACAGTGTTTAAGAAAAAAGAGTTTTCTTGACTCATCCCATCTTCTAGGCCTCAACGAGGTTTCCTTGAGCAGATGACTTGGAAATTGTCAGCCAAACCCGTGCCTCTCACGAGCCTCTCTCCTCTAGTTCCCACCCCAGAAGGATCACAGTATTGAGCTGTGGGGTTTTGCTGACTCTGTCGTGGATGGCACATCCATCAGGGAGTCCCATCTGAGCCCCCCGCAAAACACAATTAACTAATGTGTATAAATTAGCACCAAATGTCTCCTCCGTGGAGAAATGCCAAAACCATTCTTTCCTAGGACAGATAACTGACCATCCCCTGGCTCCCCGCAGACTCTTTATTCATCAACGACCCACACCTCGCCTCCCCTTATGTTTACTTTTACAGTTCACCAAATGATTTCAGATGCATATCCTCATGTGACCTTTGACATTTAGGAGGCAGATAATGTGAAGGTTTTATTTCCATTACATAAATGAGAAAAATGAAGCTCAGAGGAGTTAAATGACAAACCCAAGCCACACAGCTAAAATCTTGAAGGGCAAATTGTGGAACCTAGGTCTTCTGACTCTGAATCTAGTCCTGCAGCCCCCAACCTCCAGGCCTCCGTGGCCTGTTGGGAACCGGGCCTCACATCACTGCCTGAGCTCTGCCCCCCTACCTTCCAGCCCCATCAGTGGAAAAACTGTCCGGCCACACAGTAGGAGGTGAGCAGCCCTCACAGCGAAGTTTCACTCATATTCATCCGTATTTACAGCCATTCCCCATCGCTCACATCACCACCTGAGCTCTGCCTTCCCCCACATCTGTGGAAAAATTGTCTTCCATGAAACTGGTCTCTAGTGCCAGAAAGGCTGGGGACCGCTGCTCCACACTATTCATATCCAGCCAGAAGCAACAAGGAGAAAAGTTTAAGAAGACTAATAATGAAGAAGCCATCATGTCCCTTCCTTCTTCTCTCAACCTCCAGCACAATTCACCAAAAGTCTCTGACAAAAGTTTCATGAATGTCAGAGTCACCTTTGGTACCTAGTTGATTCAGAGAAAAACTACTTGCACACATACACACACATATACACATTCATATATGTATACAATGTATTGTCATCCCCATATGTGAAACTCTTTACCATGCTCTACATTGTTCTTCTGGACGCAATAAGTGCCTGGAACATAGCAGAAGCTCAATACCTCTTTGTTGAATGAATAAATTAATGCTTCTCTCTCTCATGGCTACATCTTGTTTTTGCATCTCAGAATCGTTCTTCTATTTCAGCCAGTCCCATCTCCTAGCTGCCCCTACCAACCTTGCTGCAGTATTGGAATAGGCTCAGTGGAAGAGGATGCCATGTACAGCTAAATGATTCAGAGCTAGACAGAAATCAAACAACAACTATTTCTTTGAAATAGGTATTCATACTTCATTTTATAAGTGAAGGTATATAAGCATAAGTTCAGAGAAATTAAAGAGCTAGTCAAAGATCACACAACAGGCCAGTGACAGAGGCAGAATTGGAACTCAGTTCTGACTGTTCAGTCTACTGTTGCGTATCCAGTGCCTGGCATGGTAACTGGTGCTTCCTGAAGGTGTGCTGGACATCCAGGTGTGCTGGATATTTGCTGGGCCTACAAGGTTCTTCCCCAGACATCCATTGGGTGATGGCTGACTCCCTCACCTCCTCTGAGGCTTTGCTTCTATCTTACCTACTCAGTGAGCCCTTCCTTCTCCACTCTAAATCGCAGTCCATCCTTTCCCCCACTTCTATCACTCTATTTTCTAAGCAGGTTTTCCTATGGTATGGATTTTTGTCTTTTTTGATTCATTGATGCATCCTGAATGCTAGGAATACTACCAGGAATATAGCAGGTATTCATGAAATGTTTGCTGAACTGAAGGAATAAATGAATGGTAGGCACTTGGTTGGTATTTGTTGAATGAATGAAGAGTTGAGAGACCTTGCCTTACCTAAGTCATCCTATGAATAGATTCCTTGCATGCTAGGAATCTGCATGGTAGGCCCAGTGATACATAAGTGATCTCATTTAATCAGGCCCCAAATCCTTTGAGAGGGAGAATATATTTTCATATTATAGATGGAGATATGCACCACTCAGAGAAATTAAATTAAATTAGCCAAAGATCATATAACTGGTAAGTTAGAGAGACAGAATTTGAACTCAGTTCTACCTCCAAAGCTCAGGGGTCATTCTACCCTGTCACAATACTTCTCAATGCACTTATGCCTAGAGATGTGCTGCCTCTGTAAATGAAATTTTGCCCATTTAGAGAGATAAGTTTTAGCCACTCGTAGTTCATATTATTTTCTCATGAGACTCAGGTTAAACTTGAGAGCCTTCCATTACCTGAGATGAAGCTAGTTATTTCCTCTACTCTTCTGGAGCCAGGCAGCCAGGCCCGTTTGCTGAACCACGTCTGATACTTTTCATTTCTAATCATTCAAGAAAGTTAATTAGTATCATGGCCTTCATCAGGTGCACTGTGAATACAGCTGATGTCATCAGAGCTTACTTAATTGGTTTGAAGGAGAAAAAAGTTTTTACAGTCTGAATATGTCTCCACCGGTATAAGGGTGAAGGGCCTCAGGGGTGTGTGGAGCAGGAAAGAAACCAACTTAAAATCTGGATCCTGTGATTAAAGATTTTTTTTTAATATTACCTGGGAAAGGTTTTTGAAAGTGTAATATCACTGAAATAAAAATATGTAAGTAAACAAGTGGCAATTTCAACCATTTTTTACAACCTTATTGAAGTGTATTTATGTACCATAGCATTCACCTATTGTAAGCATACAGTTCAATGATTATTTATAAATTTATAGAGCTAGGCAACTATCACCACAGTCCAATTTGGGAACATTTATGTCACCCCTCAAAATTTCCTCAAGTCTGTCTGCAGTCAATTCCTTCCTTGTGACTCTGCCCTCCCCACACCTTTGCAATCCCAGGCAACCACTGATCTGCTTTCTTTGTCTATAAATTTGTTTTTTCTGGATGTTTTATGTAAGTGGAATTGGACAGTATGCATTCTTTTCTGTTTAGCTCCTTTCACTTAGCATGTTTTTGAGATTCATCTGTGTCATAATATTCATCAGTAGTCTATAACTTTTTATTGTTGAATAGTATTTCATTGTATGGATGTACTCCATTTTGCTTATTCTTTCATCATTTGATGGACATTTGGGTTGTTTCCACTGTTTGGTTATTATGAACAATGCTGCTATGAACATTCATGTACATGTCTTTATGTAGACACGTATTTTCATTTCTATTGGGTAGATTCTTAGCAGTGAAATTGGTAAGTTTTATGCTAAGTTTCTGTTTACTTTTTTAATACACTTGCAAACTGTGGTCTAAAGTGCCTGTTTCATTTTACATTTCTACCGGCAATACAGGAAGGCAACCGTTGATTTTTGAAATTGCTTTAGATGGTAGAATTGAAAGTTTTCAACTTCTTACATTTGGTCTTTGCACTGTAACCTTGAAAGAAAACTGTGAAATACTCAGATCACACTGTATACTGTTAAAGAGGAGTGATGGGAAATTAATTGAAATAAATGAAGTTTAGATAAGAGAAGGGATTTGTAGCAAGTAAGTGCTCTCAGGGATAGTATTTTCAGCTTTCAATTGCTTGGAAATTAAATCAACCAATTAAATAAAATAACTCTCCATAAAGATCAGTCAGATTTGCCATATAGATTGCTCATTTACTCACATTCACTTTGAGATTTATATAACAAAGACATTGGTTTCAACTATTTTATTCTTCCTTCCTTTATCTCCATATCTTGGAGGGAAGGAACATTTTGGGGGGCTTCATCCAGTTTTAGTATTTACTAGGGAAGCTGGATTGGCCTCACTTACATATGGGAAGCTCCAAATTGTTACCTTTTGTTTGTGATCTTCAGACAAAACTCCTGATAAGACATACATCACCTAACTCATGCAGTTAACTCCTGAGCTGCACATTTTGTTTGGCAATAAATTCAGGCTCTCGATTCCACAGTTCATTAGTTCATTCATTTATTCTGGAAAACATTAATATGCTTCTTGAAATACCGAGAGTACTAAGACATGGACTGTGTTTTCAAGGGAGAAACAGACACGTCTGCGGTAAAGTATTGTAAGTGCTCTCATCAAAACAAACACGGATTGGAGGAAGATGTCAGACACGAAAAAGGGAATGGCTTAGGGAAGTCATCACACAAGAGGTAATTCTTGAGTTGCTATGTTAAAGACGAGTAGGTCTTTGCCAGAGAGCGAGGCGTGGGGTGAGAGGGCAGTCATTCTAGCTAAACGCTCTGGTTGGAGCAAAGGCCTGGATCTGTGAATCAGCTGAGAGTGTTCTGAGAACTGCAAAGCCCTTCAGCATGGCTGGAGCACCCAAGGGACAACTGAGCGGACAAGGCAGGAAAGGAAGGCTGGCAAGGGTTTTATTAGTCTTAGTAAATAGACTAAGTTATGCTAGAGAAAATAGGAAGCCTTTGTAGGATTTTATGCTGGATCTGAAATTATAGGATTTGAATTTTCTTCAGTTTATTTTGAATGAATGTAGTAAAGAGGATAATTCAGAGACCAGTTGGGAGACTATTACAGCAGCAGGCTATAGTTTGAACTAAGGTAGCAGAAGCAGAAGGAACAAGGAGGCGTAGGATGTAAGGAATGTTAGGGGGCAGGATCCAGAGTAGGATGTGGGGTGGATAACAGTGACCTGAGGCCCATGATAAAATGCCCACTTCTAGCTCCCATCTGCATGATTTTGATTTACAGGTTTGGACTTCGGCCTAGGAATCTTCATTTTAACAAGCATCCCAGGTGATTCTGTTGCAGCTTGACTGAGGATGCTGATCTGAGAGTGTAAAGATTCGCCATATAGAGCCACTGATTCTCGAGCTACTACTGCGGGAACCAGGGAAACCAGGGGAGTTCTAGGAACAAAGAGACTGCTCAGTGTCGGGTGAGCTTTGCCACTGGTCTTTGCTAAACGGGCCCCTCACTCTGGTCCAGCTAGTTTTGAAAAATAAAATTGCAATTCAAGGAAAAATTAAAATTAGTCAGTACAGACAATTAAATTGGATTAAGGTCTCTTTGCCCACATGCAATATTCCAAAGAGGCTAACTCAAACTCATCTAAAACAAATTTATATCTCACCACACAAATAAATAACAATATTTCTATGAATTAACTCAATACAAAAATGTTATTCTGCCTTCAAAGTATTCTCTCTCTCGCTCTCTCTCTCTCATCTGTCTGTCTACTTGTAAGCAAGATCTCAGTATTTATACCATAAAATCCAAAAGAGTGGGAACTGTATTTGTCAAAACTCCTGTTGTACTTGTGTGCCTATGGAAAATATGTGCAAAATAAATGCTTTGTGATGATGAATCTGCAAATATGTTGATTTACTTGCATATTGTCCAGATCCTGAATATATAATTTGTGTATTATGCCATTTCAAGAGAGTGTGGACTGTTCTGTGTTTTGTTTTGCACATGTTTAAATGCAAAAATACCAGAGTAATAAATTAAATATTTTAATTAAGTGCTGTGGTACACTATTAGTAGACCTCAATGTTACATGGCTCAGATAACTGTGGGTCAAATAATGTCCTTATTAAATATCTACATTCATTACCAGACTGATAGAACATGGTTAGTCTGCGCCCAATCAATTTGTATTGTGTCTTCCAACCAGAATTATACTGACTAATAAAATCACCTACATTTACTGCATAATTGTTTCATGCCAGGTACTAAGTGCTAAGTTCTTTACATGAAAGATTTCTTTGAATGTTCACAGTGGCCTTAAATAGTTGGTACTATTATTAGCTCCATTTTACAGATAAGAAAACCGAGGCTTAGAACAGGTAAGTAAACATGGTCAAGGCCACATAACAAGTAATTAAGGAGTAGGGATTTTAACTTAGGTCAAGCTGAGTGGGCTCTTAAAATGATCCCATATTGTTTCTCAGATTTCCATTCTATATAAGCAGTGAAATAGTGAATTTAATGAGACAGAAAATGAAGAACAAAATCTGGAGTATGGAAAATCCTGTCTCGCAATGGATACCTGCAGGAGTTACCAACTGGGAATTTACCCTATCTCTCTTTTAGTGGCATCATGGTCAATGTCTAACATGCTGGTCTTCAGGGAAGTAAAAGTCTTGATTTATAGCATTTGCAGATTTCCATGGTATAAATACTCTCACCAACCTGCCACCACTGAAGGTGGAGTTAGGAAGAGACTGTGCCCACAGTTGGCTTGCATGAGCCGCTGAGAGCCAGTTCCAGGATACACTGTGCCTGTTCCCTCCTGAAGACCAAGTTTCTCATGGTTTCTGGACAAGCCCCAGAGACCTTGGACCAAGGAGAAGATACTTACCCTCTTCTGTGGGAGGAACTAGTGCATGGGGAAAGGGTGGTGCTCAACTGTCTATATCAGAGTGCTGGAATGTACATGCCACCAGGCTATTTTTAATTAAAAAGTGATGACAGATGAATATATTCCCTGACTCTGCAGCTAATAACTTCCTGACCTAGACCTCACTTGCTAGAACCATTCCTGAAACCAGACCGCATTAGTCCCTGTGGGGCTTCTATTATTGGCTAGCTGTCTCGACAGATGCAGGTCTAACCAAATCCGTGTCTAATATAAGCATGCAAATTGAGAGATAAAAGGAAAAATTTTATGTGTTGAATCACAACCCACAGAAGGAGAAGTGGGCATATGCAGCTGTTTGGAAGACAGAACACCAAAGGTCATTGTCATAGAGGTCCTAAGCAGCACGGGGTTAATTCTGCTCAGCCGTCATTCATAGCTCTACCTTTTGTCTATTCATTTCTCACGTTAAATATATTTGCCCGGCTGCCTTGTTATGAAGACAGCATGTGTATTGGCTAAAGCATGTTTTTTTGCAGTCCGACACACCTAAAACATTATCTGCTTCCAATATCATTTAATCCTCACTGTTATTATGCCCATTTTACAGCTCGAGAAATTGAGTCACAAGGACCTAAGTGGAAGTTCCTGAACTGAAATGAAAATTGGCCTAATTCTAAGGGCTGAGCTCTTTACCAATGTGCTTTGTCTCTCTTCTCTGCCAGCCATTCTCCTCTCCTCTCCTCTTACTTCAACAACCACATTCATTTCTTCTCCTTAGAGCTTGCCAATGCTACTACCTCAACCTGGAAAGATACTCCCTTTCCTCACCTCCATCCTTAAACCTACCCAAATTCTAGCCACTCTTTAAGACTCTAATCAAGTCCCAACTGTCCTGTAATGTTTTCCCAGATAATTCTAATTCAGGTAGATATCCCACTCATGTTACATGTACTGGCAAGGCACAATTGGCATTGATTTTGCCTTGCTTCAGTTGTTCCCTATTTTGTGACTTGTTTGGCTTCTTTACTGGCCTAAAATGTAAATTGCCATGGGCAGGAACCATGTGTAGACCTCTTAATGCTAAGCTTTAGGTGGGTGCTCAAATTTTTTGGACTTAATTAACAATACTGTCACCACAGGTCTGTTGATGAAATGAAGCTCTGAAAATTCTAGAATTGGAAGGAAGATTCCACATTTTTGAAGGCTTACCACGTGGTAAGCCCTAAGCTAGGCATTTTACTCATATGATTTTATCTAAACCTGTATGGTTGACATTGTGACTTCTATTTTACAGATTTTACAAAAAGGCCCAGAGAGGTTAGGAAATTTGTTAACACCACATTGTCAGACAGTGGCAGACCAGTCTAGCTCCAAAGCCCACAGCACACCCCCACGTAGGGCATCGTGCTCAGGTGACTACATCTGTGAGCAAGGGGACCTAACCAAACCCCAGGAGATGGGGATTGCTGCTAGCCCAGAAGGAAATTCCAAACAGTCACTTGGTAATGGGTTCTAGGTTCTGCTAACTCTAATATTCAGAAAGTTGTTCCCTGTGTTTATCTTAATTCTCTCCTGCTTTGATTTCATGCCCTTTCAAGAAATAGAGTCAAGAAATAAAAAACAGCTGGCTACCATTTCCTAGACAATATTTCTTCTTGCACTGAAAGATTCCTATGATATCATCTCAGCTTTCTTCTCTGTAGTATAAAATACAGCCACAGACCCCTTAGAGCGAAAGTCACCCTCACTGATAGGCTTTCCTACCCAGACAGAATTAGAGCTGTCAGCGGGGAGCGTGCCTGAGAGCCACCAGCAGGACTGGATAATCCACGGGCAGATGTTCCTGGATCAAAGATTCATGCTGAAACCAGCCATGAGAGCAAAGAAAGGAAGTTCATGGAGGGAAAAAAACAACGTCGGGAACCAGGTACCTGCCATCACCACTGGCCTCAAAATAGACTTGGGGCCGGGATACGGGGTGGGAGGACATAGAAATGAGGCAAGTAGGCCATGGCAGCTACTAATTTGGGGAAACCGGGGATTGGCAGGCGGCCCCCATCCCCTGGCATCTGGGGAACAAGGGCAGCTGCTCAGGAAACATAAAAACACAGTGGAGACCAAAGGAGGGGAGCCTTTCAAATGAGAATGTTAAATGTTTGGAACCCAGTGGCTGAGAAAGACGTTGCCAAATGTCACGCTGAAAACAGGAAAGCTTTCCTGGGTACTGGATGTGGAGGCCGCGGAACAATGAAAGGGGAAGCCTGTAAGGAAAATAACAACGCCTGGGAAGCCTGCCCGCGCCTGGTGAAATGCCTTCTGCAGTTTTTACAGGAAGCAAAAGAAACAACAGTCGGGCCCGTGGGCTTGTCCGTCCCCCACGCCAC
Source organism: Lemur catta (assembly GCF_020740605.2). Taxonomy (NCBI): domain Eukaryota; kingdom Metazoa; phylum Chordata; class Mammalia; order Primates; family Lemuridae; genus Lemur; species Lemur catta. The sequence continues at coordinate 18,503,218 of NC_059134.1, read as the reverse complement.
ACCCCCCTCTCAACTCCGTGTTGGGTCAGGAAGAGCAGTGGTGTGGCCAAGCCCCCCGGAAAGGGGTTTCAAGAACAAAGCCTGCGCCATTACCTACAGATCAAAGTTTGCCCTTAGTAACATGTGTGTTGGAGAGGGCAGAGAGAGGAATGCTGCCCTGCATTCCATTAAAAAGGGATTATGGGCTGTCTGACCAGGTAAGCAGTGTGATCTGTGAACAGAAACTTGTCCTTTGGAAGTGGGGCTGTTGCAAAACAAAAGCCTTAAGAGACATAATCAGCAACCGTTCCCTGCAGCAGGGTGGTAGCACGGTGTCTGTGTGTGTGTGTGTTTGTGTGTGTGTGTGTGTGTGTGTGTGTGTGTGTGTGGTGTGTGCGTGCAAGGGCGTGTGCAATATTTTCTGCTGTTGCTAAGATGGTTTCCCCCTTCGCTGGCCTCTCATCCAATCAAAAGGTAGCGGCTCCTCATTGGTTGCCTGGCTTTATCGAATGACCATGACGAGCTGGAATTGAGCCCACCTCATTGGCTTATTCCTATGGCCCATTGTCAGGGGAGAGCAAATCAGACACCTAATCAATATTTTGTGAAGTGGCACTAGACTCTTAGCTAAATTTGCATTAAATTTCTCCCTGTCTGTGCCTTTGCAGTCAGATAAGCATCATATTAACTTCAGGGACAGAGAGAGAGGCAAGCAATCAAACACTGTCATCCTTTAGCCATTTTGGATGTATTCCTGAGTCTAGGCAAAAATCTTGGAATGCTGAACATGTAACAGAGGAATTAGTTATAAACACGATGCAAACCTCCCGAGCAGAAACTTGTTTAATGAGGCTAGATTAGTGGTGGCCCTTCCAGATGAAAACCTTGAATTCATTCCTCCCTCCCTCCCTCCCTCCCTCCCTCCCTTCCTTCCTTCCTTCCTTCCTTCCTCCCTCCCTCCCTTCCTTCCTTCCTATATTCATTCAACAAATATTTATTGAGCACCTACCTGAGTCAGCTTCTATGTTGGCTCTGGATACATCACTGTGCCAGACAAGAAATGTTTCCACACTGGGCCATTCCATAGCAATCGCAGGGCACTAGAGAGCCGGGGTTCATCACCTTTCAAACTAACTGGCTCTCAAAAGGCGGGGCAGGGCAGGGCTCTGATCATTATCCATGGAATGAAATAGAACAAAATTCCACAGATGAATATCTTCTCCTGATGGTGGACACAGATGCTAAAGGAAAAATTGGTCTACTAACCAGGGTTCCCCTAGAATTCTACATAAATCTCAGTTAACATGTGGATAGGTAGTGATCCTGAGGAAGACAAATAATTGTGAATACATTGCCTTTCTTTCACAGAGAAAACAAAAGCAACCAGGAAAGACATTCCACAAGCTCTGTGCCTGCCTCCACTTCACACTAACCTGTATCTGCACCGTATCCTCTGTGCTCCTTCCTATGATAAACAACGAGGTGTGTTTCTAGCAAAACCAGACACTTGCTCACTAGCCCCACCCCTATTCGCAGACTCAAGGACCTCCTACAGTTCTCACCTTAGTCTCTTACATCAACACATTTTCAAATTTCCCCTCTCTTCTGGTCATTTTTTGCCATCATTAAAAAATGCTACAACATCCCCTCATCTTAAAAAATAAAGGTAATTATGAAAACAAAATCACCACTCTTTATGGACCCAAGGCTGATGTTCAGCTGGCACATGAGGGTACTACCATGGTGATTGCTAAAACACTGAAATCCTTCTGGATGTGTTGGTGAACACTGCTACCCTGAGCCTCCCAAGTACTCCTCCACACCCGAGCTTTTCCAGCTTAGCCTCTCCCCTGGGACCTCCCAGACATCCCATAACCAACAGCTATAAAGGGTTAATGCCGGGATCTGCAGGGCCCCCTGAGACCCGCTAGAGACCCGCGGCCAGCATCCTTGTGGTTCACCGGTGCCCATGACAGTTATTCTAATATCATCCCTGCCTAGACCCTACATTTTCTTCTAGTCATTCCCTTCGTCCCCACTATCTTCCTCCTGTTCAGAGTAAAACCCTTGAAAGAGTTGTCTATTCTCACTATCTCTCCTCTTTCCCTTTGGACCCCTTCCAATCAGGTTAGCTTTCCAATCTCTCCAGCACCACAGCTTTTCTCAAGATTACCAATGAATCTCCGCTTTGCCAAATTCAAAGATCAATTCTCGGTCTTCATCTTATTTGGCTTATTAGTGGCATTTGACACAATTGATCACTTTTTTTTTTTTTAACATCTTTGTTTCTTTACGTTCTTTCTCCCTGAGACTCCACCCTCTCTGGTTCTCCTTCTCCCATCAGTCTGCCTTCTGCTCCCCTCTGCTGGCTCCTCCTCATCTTCCTAACCTCTAACACTGACATACTCCAGGGCTCAGTCTCTGGAACCTCATCTTTTTTTTCTGCATTCACTCTCTGTGATCTCTTCCAGTCCCTTGACATTGAATACCTTCTATACTCCAAGGATTGTCAAATTTTTGTTTCCTGCACCAACATTTCCCCTGAAATCTAGACTCATTTGTCCAATTGTCACTCTGCACCTTCACTTGAGTATCTAATATACATTTCAAATGCAAGTTGTATAGCTTTGCATCCTTGGTCTTCCCCTCGAAACGTACCCTCCTTGCCTCTGTCTTCCTCATCTCAATAACAGGCAACATCATTCTTCCCATTGCTTGGGCCAAAATCCGAGCAGTCAACCTTGACTCCTCTCTTTTCTTCACGGCACACTATAAACTACCAGCAAATCCTGAAGCTCTACCTGTGAATCAGATCCGGAATCTAACCACTTACCACCACCTCCCCCCACAGCCATTCAAGTCCAAGCCACTGTCACGTGTCCCCTTTATCATTGCAATCACCATCCAAAGATTCCCCTGCCTTCACCCTTGCCCCCTTAACGAGCTCTTCTCTGTGTGTAGGCTGAATTAGTCCCTGCAAGTCAATTTAGTTTACTCTACTCCCCTGCTTGAAGTTTTCAAATGGCTTCTCATCCAGAACAAAATCCAGAGTCTATGGCTATACCTAGACATGGAAAGGAGCCCATAGTTTATTAGCCAGGTTTTAGCTTTGCTCTATTGTGTGACCATCTTGCAAATATGTTATTAATCACAAGGAAGACTGGGTGAAAATATGGATGTTTTATTATGCAAATCTAAAAATTAACAAAACAAACAAAAACAAAATATTTGCGACCAACTTAAATTTTACTGATGGTCAGTGGTAAATTTCAACTTTTTTCTGAAGGGCATTAGATTTCCTTAATAGGTATTAAAATCATCTCTTTTTGTCTCCACTGACATCATAAGCTGACATGAAATCATATCTAATTTTCAATGTTCATAGTGAGCACTCAGAATATCTGTTGAATAAGTGAATGCTTAGGAAACGGACTTCTTATTTCTTACCTGTGATGATAATGGTGATAGCCATGAATTGAATATGACTGTGTCAGGTGTGGTATTTCACATATTTAAATTACATATTTTCCCACACACCTTTATGTCCATTTTAAAGGTGCAGCCGCAGTTTTGTGGCTCAGAAAAGTTGAACGCCTCGCTCGAGTCATCAAAGTAAGTAATAGAGATTTAAACAATGGTCCAGGTGGCTTCCATGCCTGTGCTTTTGCCGTAGCCATGTCATGGTGGGCCACTGTATCTCTGTAACGCTTTTGACTTTATAATGCTATCATCATTATTATCTCAACAAACTCTAAAGATCACTGAAAAGTGAGAGGATGATACCTCTGTCCTTGGCCCATAGGTGGGCATGCTAGACTCCAAAGAGGCTCAAGGTCAGGTGAGGGGCAGACAGCCCCAGTTGTCTGCCCCCCACCCCCGCCCTGGAATCTCCACGAGTGTCTCACACTACCTCATCTGTATTTGTCTTAACTAAGTGAGTAACTTGGATCTATTTGCCCTTTAGGTTCCAGAACAGAGTTCCTAGAATCTATAATCTCATAGTTTTTGTGTTTACAAATCATCTTTCTCATATACCATGCCTTAAAATGACAATTCCCCATCTCCTGGTACACAATGCTGCTTTCTGGAGATGCTCTCAAGCCCATGACAAGCTGAGTCCAATTTACTACCTTTCTGATGTTAAATTTCAATCAGGTTTATCCTTGTAATATGAAAAAAAATCTAAACAAATTCCAAAGTATGCACACGCACTTGTATATTCTGACATAATTCAATAAAGAACAATAGTGATGAAAAATCCCCTAGATTTCATGATATCTTTAAGAATCAAGCTTCTATTAACTAATCATGACTTACCCTTTATTTGCACCAAAATGGCCCCTTTTTGTCAGTAGCCTCTGTGTCGAATGATTCTTGTGTGGTCCAAGGAAGAGCCAAAGAGGAGAAATCTGTCGAGGAAACAGAATAGAGTGAGTGTGTAGCCTCTCTCAGAAGAAGACGGATCTTCTAAGCTAGGTAAATATGAAGTCCCGGCGGGCCAACTGAATCAGGATAAAAGTATAGCTATGAGGAGATGCATAGCTTCATTTCAATTCTCCAAAGAATAAACCACAAATTCATACAAAGTTCTGCTATGGGGTCAACGATTGGGTAAATGAATGAATAGTCATTAAGTCACTCAACAAGTCCACCTGCTGTTTTCAAGTAAGTCACTGCTGTTGGTGTTACCAGGGGAAATCCTTTGTGAAGCTCTCCATTGTATGTCCAAGTTGTATATAAATAGGCACTTCGATTGAACTTTGCTCCTAGGGGCGCCAGCACTTCTATACCTGCACATTCTGCTGAAGGAAACCCGCCCTGGGACAATCAGGGTTAGAGAAATAATAGTATAGTAACCCGGTCCTTCTAGTACAGTCCACAGAAAGAGTTTTAACACATATAAACACACAATGGTGACTGATGAAAACAGGTAAACCTCTTTTAAATGAATTGCTGAGATTACGGGCTACTTAGAGGAAATATTTCGAGGTCAAGATAAGCCCAGTGTTGCACAAGCTCAGTAACCCCAGCTCATGGTCCAGGAACCTAAATAAGTGCATTTTTTAAAGTATAGTTCATCCTGGGTTGGCTTACTAAAATTAATCTCGCAGCTGATTTTTCAGAAATCAATTTCCTTAAGATTGAGACACAATACTCAGATGCTGTCACATTCTAACAGTTAGCAAGCATTCTTCTAAGCATTTTCCATGCATAATCCATGGCATAACATTCCTGAGGGCAACATTCGAGTTACCCTTTCTTCTGAGGTGGGGGAAGTGGTTCTTATTCTCCAACACTGCATCCTTGCTGAGTGTGGAAAGGATTCTTGTACAAAGTACAAAACCTGCATTAATGGTTTCACAAATGGGAACACGTCTATGGACTGGAAAAAAGTGATTGGTCATGGTACCAAGAGCCAAGGACATGTACACTGGGGACCTACCGACTCACGTGATTCAGAGTAGAAGGAGCATGGTAGGTCCTGCTGCTCCCCTTGGCACCTCCGTGAAGCCTGCAGGGCTCTGCAGAGAGCAGTTCGAAGACCACGGACATGGCCGCCTACCTCCTCATTTCTCACAGACAGAAACAGACCAAGAAAGACAAAATGGCGTCTCCAAAATCACAGAAGCAACTACTGCTGAGCTGGAACTACTTCCCTGATTCCCAGGACAGCACTTTTCCTCGTCCCAGACTCCTCTCAATTTCGGAGCCTCCTGCAGCCTCCTTACAGCAAAATTTCCTCTCTATTTCAGGCAACCAGAACAGGCCAGGTTGGGTCTGAGCCACCCAAAGCCATTTGTCAGTGCCAGTCTCCCACTAGGCAATGCCAACCCCAGCATCTGGTCCCGGTCCCTAGCACTTACGCTCTCGTAATTAAGGAGCTGACGTATATAAACAAACTGTAACTTAAGTGCGACATGGTCAGTGCGCAGAGCCCAAATGTGGGTGAGTGCTGACTCATAAGGTAAGACGGAGCCAGTTTACAGATTTCCAGTCTTGTCTGTCTCTGGTGACAAGTACGTAAGTATTGCAATTGCTACAGACAGCTTTTTGTACCTCTTAGCCCCAAATATTCCTCAACCCCGTAGCGAGTTTAACAAAACTCATTCTGTCCCATTTTGGTGGGTGGGACTGTTTGCGTGCCAGTGGGTTGGAGTTATTTTCAGATTTGAGTCAGGCCTTGATTACTCAGCGGGACATGCCAGGGGAGTGTGGTGAGAAAACCCTTTGTGGCTCTTTGTGGGACACCACGACAACCTTATTGGCTGAGAGTAGATACGACTTTATCCGCTCTTTTCTTGGGACAGACGCCATTCCCCAGAGGCCACACCCAGCCAACATCTGAAAGCAAGATCTGAAAAATCTGCAGCAGCAGTAGCAGCAACATAATCTGAGATGCATGCTGAATTTTCTGCACTGCAGTCTGGTTGTGGTCATTTTGTTGAATTAAAAAGTTGTGTTTATTTCCCTCTTTGTGAAATGATTTAGAACCTTGCTGTTCAAATTGTAGTTCAGTGCATCAGCATCACCTGGGAGTTGGCTATGTAGGCAGAATCCCAAACTTCATAGAGTCACACCCACTTAATCAGAATCTGCATTTTAACAAGATTCCCAGATGATTTGTATGCACATTAAATTTGAGAAGCTCTGATCTAGAGATTAAGACCAAGACTTTCTGGCTTCACTGTTAGCTCCATCTATAAAATTTCAGTTAGTGGACCACCTTGGTTTGGGGCATTTAAATGGAGATGGAAAACATCCCAATAAAATCCAAAGCTTCCTTAAAGGGAATTCTCTTTTTTCCCCAACAGGTTTATCACCTCCATTTTTTTCCTCTAAAAGCTATTGGAGGATAATTTTCTTTGCATCACCAGTGGGGATTTGAAGGGGGTAGGTATACATTGTGGACTGTGATAACTGCTAATAAATATGTTTGGCATTAAAGAATCTCTCCTTCACTTCTAGACATACAACTGGCCACCAGGTCCTTTTGATTTTACCTTCCAAATGATTGTCAACTCTGAATTTTCCCATTTGTCTCCACTGCCCTGCCTTAGAGCAGGCCCTTATCGTCTATGGGGTGGATATTGAAGTAGTTTTCGGCTGCATAACTGGCCTCCCTAGGTCATGTTTTGCTCTCATCCAATGCATCCTCCAAACTGTCATCAAAAAGAACACTCTCAAAGGCAAATCTGATAATATCATCTTCCTGTTTAAGGTCCTCCAATGATATCTGATAAACTCAATATGTTAAGTATGTCATGCAAGGTCTTTGGTCATGCTTTTTTCTTCCTGCTCAATCCCATTTCTTTCACTTTTTTATTTTTATTCCAACCTACCAACACCCATGCTCCATGCTTCCCCCTTGTTCAGGCTGCCTCTTCAATGGAGATGCTCTTTTTCCTTTCTCTCCCAGATAAACCTCTTCTTTTAAGACCCAGTCATTCTTTCTACCCCATTTGTGAAGCTTCTCTTGACCATGACTCTCTACCAGTGAGGTAGATTCAATCATCCTCAGACCCTGACAGCACTTCTCTATCAGCAGTGCTTTCACCAAACTGTAGTGTTTGTAACCATGTCTCTATCCTTGCACTAGTCTATGAGATCCTGGGGCCAGGAACCATGTTACATCTTTCTTTTGTATCTTGAGCATCAAGTACAATTGCTAACATAGAGTAGGCACTTAATAAATATTGGTGAGTTAAATAACTAAACAAATATAGCCACTGTGTAAAATAGCCATCATCTTACTTCTGGGAACTGTGAAAAGTACACAGCAATCATAGATGTAGTGGAAATATTTTCAAAGGATTAATCTTTGAGTTCCTCTGATAATGGATATCAAGGTATTGAACTGAAGTTAAGGGTAAAAATTACCTATGTGAGCTCTGCCACTATCCTAAAGGGAAATAATCTACCTCAAATCATTTATTAAACACCTGATCACCTGGGACACCTAAGGAACAACAGCATTACAGCTTAAGGCACAGCCAAGCCACGCCTTCTAGGGACTTAAGGTCTAAGAGGTGGACATCAGCAACTCTTCCAGATGCTCCTAGAACTCTTTCTCTTGGGGCCTGATGGTGTCATCAAAAGGGGAGAAAGACAAGAGGTCAGTTCAGTGGGAGAAACAGCTCTAGAAATTGGGTTTCGGCCTGTGCTCCCCAATAACCCCACACTGAGGTTCACCAAATCCTTTTCTTCAAGCTCAGCTCAAGGGTCTCCAAGTTCTTTCTCAGAGGGCAAACCACACTCACACTCTGTCTCCCGCTTCACTTTCCCTTTCCTTGTTCCTGAGGCTCAGAACCCACCTTATACCTCAGCTTCTGTTGCTGAAAACAGTATTAATAATGACAATATTTCACATTAATGCAACCTCACCATGTGCCAGGTACCATTCTGGGTACTTTACATGTATTTACAAGTTTAATCTTCACAACCAATTGCTTTGCTAGGTACCGAATTATCCACATTTCACAGCTGAGGAAAACAAGGCACACACAAGTTTCTGTCTGCTGTCTGTTTTTTGGTCTCTATCATTATGCTGTGTCTAATTAGTGCAGACTCCAGGCTGGTAACTGCTGTGGGTTGCCTTCCCCTTCGGATGTTATAACCTGAAGGTTTGCAGCTAACTCTGCCCCCCTGGCTCCCTACCCTATGCCCCATGCCACCCCCCAGGCTGGCCATCCTATTACAGACTCACCTGCTCATTCCAGCTCTGTCCTGAATAGGAAGGAAAAGATAACTTAAGCTCATTTGTTCTCTACTTTATTTACTATGGATACTTAACTAGTGCTGATAGAAAGAATGAAACTCAGGGTATGTAATATGAGTAAAAGGCCTAGTGGTGACAGACACCCACACTATATAATACCCGAATTAGGACTGGAGGAAAGACAAGGCACTGTTTTAAAGAATGTGTCATTTTGTGGAATACTCCTAGACATCCGGACTCCTTAAACTCTCTGTGTAATAAAACACAGGATGTCCATTAACAAGCTGAAGTATCTACACAGAACTAGAAAAAAACCATCACTGCTCCACTGCCTGGGAGAGAGAATCCGTGGAAACACCAGACTCGGGATTTTATGTGTCCCTAACGGGCCTTTTCGATGAACTGCACACTCAATCACTCTCACATTTGCATAGTTCAGATAATAACAGCTCTCTGTTTCATTCTCAGTGTGGAGGTCAATGTCAGAAACAACTGTTTTAGCAACGATTCCCCGTTTCAGTCAGTTCTGGGATCAGGTAGGACAGAAAACTTGGAGAAGTAGGAACTGACACCATCTCCTGTGCTGGGCTTGCAATTCTAAAGCAGACTGCATCTCCAGACACACATGTGGCAGTCTTGAGATAGGGGCTCGCAGTTCCTCTGGGGAACTTTGAGAAATACGGGTTAGATTTCATTGCCCTACACCATTCCTCTAAATCAGAATTTCCCAGGTATGACCTGAGTATCCATATATATAAAAAGCTAGAGTGCATATCACTGATTAAGAAATACTGCTAGAATTATCATCTTGGAAGCGCAAGAATGCTAAGAGCATATATATTCTGCTCCAATAATATCAGGAAATGTAAATGAGACGCTGATAAACTAAACCAAAAGAATTAGGAACACAGGGAATGTTCTTAAATATAGAAGAATTCCAATCATGTTGAAATAGGCTCTGCAAAACCTCATAAATGAAGAATGCTGCTCAAAGATACCTAATTTGAAAAAAGAGGGGAGAACTGAATGTTTAACTGGCCCCCACCTAAGAGAAACATGTATTAAAAGTTCCTAAGTAGTAAGAGATTAATTAGGAATTAGGGGTATGAATATAAGTTTTAGAAAAGATTCTTGGCAAGATTTTTAATTATAAACCATTGATTATCTGGTACATTTAAATGGTCATATAATTTACAGATATTTGATGAACATCACTTGAAGAGGGACATACTCAACTACATACTCTATAAAAATAAGTTGATCTTTGGACTGTAAGTGTCCAAATCCACACTGGTGAATTTTCAGAAGTCACCACATTGATCAGATTTTTCTTCCCTTTGCCTGTCAAATTCTGCCCCACTGTTGGTGACAGCAGTGGCCTGAATTGGGGACATTGTCTGAGACAAAGCTCTGGTCATGTGATGGAATGTGCAAGTCTTACCCAAGCAGGACCCACATAGAACTGCTGGAGCTTTGGGTCCTTTTAAACCAAGATGGGTCATAAAAAGAAATGAAAAGATGTCTTCTGGAGGCTTAATTAAGGAAGTTAATTCTAGGCCCCATCATAGGCCCATTAACCTTTCTCTGTTCCTAAAATATCTTATGTAATGTCAAAAAGAAGCAAAGATGGGAAAAGGAGCAGTGTAATTAAACCTACTTAACCTTAAAATGGAAATGTGTCAGGGGATAGAAGCAATCGGTAGGAAGCTCCTAACCTGTATTTATGACCCCAAAACCCAGAACCCATATGCCTCATTTTGCTGCGCTCTTTTCACATTTTCACGGCTGTGGTGTTGGACAATTGGGCTGGCTAATTTACTTAGCATCTCTGACCTGAACCATGAGAAGACAGTTCTGAAAATGCTGGAAGGGCAGCACTGTCCCTATACAGGGAACAAATAAATTGCTGGTTTCTATAAAGATTTCTTGCCACACGGACTATTTCTAATGTTTTTCAAGGAGATGTTTTCCCTGACCCAGGAATACCTGGGCACTGACTTCCCTGTCCCCCGTCCTGTGAGAATGTGACCCGGCTGTGGCTGAGTTTTGTTCAAGATCCAGAAGAAACTGATGGATTATTACCTTCAATGAAAGCACTTTGTGATTAATGTAAATGCTTCCAAAATGACAATGTGAGGCTGAGTATGAAAGGGCAAGGGCATGGCAAAAATCTGGCCGCCTTTCAACTCCAGCAGAACCTGGTGCAGAGAGAGTTACCAGCAGGTTCCTGCCCCAGGAGCCATCGCAGGGCCAGGGAACCATCTGGTTGCAGTTGTTTCTGTTCTGCTCAGTCTTCTCATTTCCTCTAAGTCTTCTGTCCTGGGCTATACCAGGTAGGATGGGAGCATTTCCCACAAACCGAAACCTACCAGAAATACTGCAAGTTCTCTAAATTAACAGAAGCAATTAGGTGTCTATTAAAAACAATTAGATTATGCACACTGCAGATTGTTCATGATGACTTTGTATTCCCCAGGGGCCTCTTAGTGCAACCTCTAATATTAGGGTTGACATAAAATACGACAGCAGTCCCCAACCTTTTCAACACCAGGGACCAGTTTCATGAAAGACAATTTTTCCATGGGAGGGGTGGTCGCAGAGTGGTGATGCAAGCCATGGGGAGCAGCTGTAAATACGGATGAAGCTCAGCTAGCTCACTGCTCACCTCCTGCTGTGAGACACCACCCCCCGCCCCGTTTCCTAAGTTTCATGGAGGACAACTTTTCCATGGACTTGATGGGGTGGGGGGGGGAGGTGTGGCTTCAGAGCTCTGCAGCCCAGTCCCTAACAAGCCACAGACCAGACGGATACTAGTACTCCTGGGGATTGGGCACCACAGAAATACAGGACACCAGTATTTTTGCCTGCTAAACCTGGCAACCCCACCTAATATTTGATGGGTATTCATCACTCATCACCAAAAAAGCAGAGAGAACTGAGAACTAGTCCCATAGCCTCATTTTACAGATGAGGAAACAGAGACCCAGAGCTTCTTCTTTGACGGGAGTGGAAGGGTTGCTTGTCCTTGAGTCTCACAGCTAGTTAGAGCAGCATTTGGACCAGGATCCAGCCAGGCTGCTACCCATTTTTTGTCTCCACTACTCATGCTGCTTCTCTAATAAATGTGGAAATCTTTTTTAATTATTGTTGTGTTTTTTAACTAGGCTTTCCAAAACTCTGCAATTTCTTGAGCATTACCCTGTTCAGGTCTCTATGGTAAATGCTGTGCATAGACAAAAAGCAGCAACATGATCTGCCCTCATCTTTATAGCTTTTATAGTTTGGGTTAGTATAAGTGCTAAAGAAAACAAAAATTAAAAAAAAATTAATACTGGCAAAGGCCAAAGGATAATATCTTCAAATCCAAACATAAAGATGTTCTTTTCATGTACTATTGAAACTCTTTGGCCACTGTACCCCTCCATCCGTGTTAACGACGCACACTGGTGTTCCAGGCAAAGGGTGACAAATGCAGTGCAGCCTTAACCAACTGTTAGATCTCACTGTTCTACAGAATCAGTTGTGAAAGATTATTCCACTTTCCATCTAAATCCAGCTGGAACATGCCTCATACTTTCAGTCACTATCCCTCCAGAACCTTCTCTGATGAACTTTTTCCAGGAGAAGACATGGTATGAAAATCCGATGTGCATGTGAGTCTCTCACTCACTTATGAAGTCATGGATGGCAGAAATAGCCTTGGCTATATTCAAGATAAACTATTTCCTCTCTTACCATCCCATTCTGTGTGTGCTAGTGCCTTTCTTATTCACCGTAAGATTTCTTCACGTCTTTCTCAGAAATAACTGATGTTGCACCTCTTTATAAAATTATAGTCTTGGGCTTTGAAATAACATAGACATCACATACTAATATAAATGAGTCCAATCTATGGCTTTTACAATGCTAATTTTTGGGGGGGTGGGCATAGTCTCGCTGTGTTGCCCCAGCTAGAATGCAGTGATATCATCATAGCTCATAGCAACCTCAAACTCCTGGACTCAAGCAATTCTCCTGCCTCAGCCTCCAGCCTCAGCTGGGACTACAGGTGTGTGCTATTAATTTTTTTCTATTTTTAGTAGAGACGGAGTCTTGCTCTTCTTGCTCAGGCTCATCTCGAACACCTGACCTCAAGTGATCCTCCCGCCTCAGCCTCCCAGAATGCTAGGATTATAAACATCAGCCACCGCACCTGGCACAATGCTAATATTAATCCACTTGGAAACTCAGCTTTGATTCATGCCTTTAAATGAAAAATGCATATTTTCCAGATGATCCATGTCATAGACTGAATTGTGTCTTCCATCTCCAAATTCATATGTTAAAGCCCTAACCCCCGATATGACTGTATTTGGAGATAGGGCCTTTAAAGAGGTAATTAAAGTTAAATGAAGTCATAATGGTGGTGTCCTAATCCAATAGGAGGGGTGTAGTGTCCTTATAAGAAGGAAAAGTGACAATAAGAATGTGTGGGCATAGAGGGAAAACCACGTGAGGACACAGCGAGAGGGTGGCCGCCTGCAAGCCAAGGAAAGAGGCCTCGTAGGAATCCAGCCCCACCAGCACCTTGATCTTGGACTTCCAACCCCCAGAATCATGGGCAATGACTGTCTGTTGTTTATGCCATCCATCTGCTGTACTTTGTTATGGTGGCTCTAACAGGTTGATATAATCAGAGTAACTTTTATTAGTAGTAGCCAAATAATAACTGGAATGCAACATAAATGAAAGCAAGGTTCTAGGTTGTTCACTGAAGTAGTCACAACACCTAATATAGTGCCTAGCACATAACTGGTACTGAATAAGTAGCTCACAAAAAGAAGAATTAATAAATGAATTTAGACCTATTCCCCACAAGCTATGTTATCCATATAATGTCATCACAGTCTGAGGCTGGAAACAAAACAGGGGCTTTGGAGTCAGACAGATTAGTTTCATTCTTGATCCCCTATGACCTTGGGGAAGTTTCCTCATCTTTCTGGGCCTTGGTTCCTCATCTGTAAATTGGCAACAGTGATGTTTTTATCATTTAGTTTTTGTGCAGATTAATTGATGTAATGAGCCTGGCAAGTGTGAAGTGACAGCTGCTATGGCAATATGTGAATAATGATGAACTTCATTCATTCATTCATTCACTCAAATATTCATTCACTGACATTGTTCTATACGCATTGATATTGTTCCTGCCAATGAGGTTAAAATGGGTCATAAGATAGTCTCTTAACTCCTGTGTGCCTTGCCCTGTAGAGAGTGGAGTCAAAAATAACAATAGATAATAAAATAATTTCAGAGAATGGTTAAGTGCCACAAAGAAAATTAAACAGAGCAACAAGATAGTGACGGTGGATGACAGTGTCTGTGCACAGGGGTAGAGAGAGGAAGTCTCTGGGAGAAGGTGACATTTGAAGCTGAGTCCTGAATGGAGAGAAGTCAGTCAGCCTGGAGGGTGTCTGGGGGAAGAGCATTCCAGAGAGAACAGCTGGTACAAAAGCCCTAAGGAAGGAATGACCTCAGCATATTCAAGGAACAGAAAGAAGGCTGGTGTGGGCTGCAGGATCAGAGCAAAGTGGAGAGAGGTACAAGATGAGGTCCAAGAAATGAGCTGGATCCAAATCATGTAAGGATTACAGGCCAGAGTGAGGGGTTTGTAGGTTTTCCAAATGCAGTGGGAAACCATTGTTGGGTTTGAAGCAGGTGAGTGCCATGATCTGATTTACATTAAAAAACAATGTTCTGCCACTACAAGAACAGGTGGTAGAGAGGACAGGTGGTAGACAGGCATATGTGGAAGTGGAAGCCTGGTCAGGAGTCCTGTCCAGTAGCCTAGGAGGGAGAGCACGGCTTGGCCCAGGGTGGTGGTGGAGAGGGGCAGTGGAGGATGCGGTGGCCATGGCGGCAGGTGGACAGGATCTCAGATAGGTTGAACATGAGCAGAAAAAGAATGAGAGGGTCAAGAATGACTCCCAGGGTCTCAACTTAAGGAACTGAGTGGGGTGATGTCCTCTATGGTGATCAGGTGGGGGGGTGAAGTGGGAGGATCAGCAGACATGATATTAACCCTGACTTTGTCTCCATCAGTCAAGTGGATGCAACAACCTTTCTGGTGTAGTCAGCAGAAACCTGTCTCTTGGGAGAAATCATGGGTGGTTGATCATCAATATTTCAGATTAATTGTTAATTCATTACTCACAGCTGAGTATCTCAGTCTAAATGTTTGCATGAAAAATGATCTGGCTGGAGCTCAGGTTTTTCACTGGACTCCCAGGTTTTAGTTTTCTTCCCTACGGAATGAAGCTTTCCTGAGTGTTTATTTTTAACTCATTTCCCGACTGACCCACATCATCTACCACCGCTCTGAAGAAGCAAAACCAGAGCAGGAGCATCTCCTAAAAGTTCAAGGATGGGAGAACAGACAACAGCCAATATATGGACACTCTGCTCCTTGTGAAGAACCCAGATTGCTCACTCTCCCTTGTTTCCTCCTTGCTACTTCTCCTTTCTCTCCCAGGCATCGTCTTGTTCACAGAGGGTTCATATGGCTGCCATTGGCGGGCTTTAATTAGCCCGTGGGACCGAGCATCATTACCATGTCGGTGGTGTTAAATTTCAATATACTCAAATACCATGAGCTGAAGTTACAGCTCATGACAGCCACAGGAAGCTAGCCTTGAACTACGCTGGGAGATAATTAAAGCAGGCAGGAGCAGAGATTGTTCATACTGGCCTTTCCTGCACTCTGACCCAACCAGCCTCTTTCAGTGTCATGTCTCTCTCCCTTTGTCTTATTCATTTTCTCTCCAGTAAAGGTTAATCTGAAGCGGGCATCTCACAAGGATGAGAATGTTGTGAGCAAGAAAAGAAAGCAAGTAGAAATAAGAAATATTTGTCCTGAGAAGCGGCCTCTGTTGGGTTTAAAATCACTGTGAAATAAAAGCAGAGTGAATTACTTAGAGCAGCAGCAAGTGTGGCTTTGTGGCTCAAAGGCATCATTAGTCCTGTTGTGTCCAGATGAGGGTGAGCAGAGTGGTCTTTGCATTGTACTGAAGAGAGAGAAGAGAGGCACAGATAGCAGCTAAACCAAAATCACTGAGGAAATAGCTTTGGAATTTACTTAGGCAAAAAGTGTCAATCACAGGCAGTCACCAAACATACTATTTGTCGCAATCTGCAACCCACCCACCCCTAACCACCACTGGCAGCGAGGCTGGAGTAAAGTGCAAAGAGTTTTGACTGGCAAACAGGAAGCTTGGCTCTATGTGGTCTGGATATATCAATTAGCCTTATAGGAAATTGAGGCAAGACTGATTCTAGGAGATCCTATTAGAGGAGCTGTGGGTGCAGAAAGGCAAGTAGCTGCCTTAGCATCTAACCCCAAAGCAGAAAAATTGGGAAACTGGCCTGAACCACATGGACTTCCCCACTTCCAGGTTTAAGTAGTTTTAGGCAAAAGTAAGTTCTAAGAAGAAAATCAAGTAGATGTGGTGATAAAGAAGAAATAAGGGGTGGGGTGTCCAGGAAAGGCCCCTCTGAGAAGGTTACATGGAAAATGAAGCATGAAACATGAGGATCAGCCAGGCTGAGAGCCAGAGAGGGAAAGAAAACAACAGGTGCAAAGCTCCTGCGCTGGGAAAGAGCATGGAGTGTTCTAGAAACTGTCACAAAGCCAGGGAGGGCTGAGTAACAGTGACAAGGGGGACAGGAACATGCAGTGAGGTCGGTGAGTGAAGCAGGTGGGCAGAAGCCAGATCACACCTGGTGTTTAAGGCAGGGTAATAAGGAGTTTAAATGTTTTCTAAGTAGAATTAGAAGTCATTAAACCATTTAAGCAGGGAAAGACATGAACTGGTTCTGTTTTCTGTTTTAGAGATCACTCTGGCTACTCTCTGGTGAGTGGCATGTTGGGTTGAGGAGAGGTGGCGGCGAGATCAGCGAGGCAGGGAAGATGACCTGTGCTGGGATGGTGGCAAGAGGAGATGAGAAGAAGAAAACCGTTATTCGTGCAATGTAGATGTAGAGTCACCAAGACTTGCTCATAGGCAGGACATTGGGAATGACGGAAGGGCAGACATTGGGGGTGACTCCTAAGTTTCTGGCCTGCGCCCACGAGTGGGTGGTGGTGCCCTTTTCCTTTCAGGGTAGGACCAGGAAGGATGAAGGTCGGGTTCAATGCCATAGAGTTTGTGAGCAGGAGAAAATCAAGAGTTCCACGTTGGACATCTAAACGCAGGGATTCCTATGAGGCATCTGATCTATAGTCAGTTACGTAGTTGAACATGTGCATCTGGACGTCAGAGAGGGCAGCGATGAAGATGTAAGTGTGGGAGTGTCATCACCGCAATGGTATGTACGTCACTGGGCTGGATGAGCTCCCCTGAGGACAGAGTGACGAGTAAGGCAAGAGGATGACCCAGAGGTCAAGGGGAGGAGGCTCACCTTGGTGATAGGAGGGGAGAGTGACCCAGGCAGGGAGCCAACCCAGCGCGATTGAAACTGACAGGAGAGAGACGGCTGGAGAGAAGGTGTCTCCCACCCCAGCGTCTACTGCCTTCCTAGGAAACCACGGCGGGTCCCAGTGAGGATTAAGTGAGATAATATACAGGAAAGCAGTTAGTGAACTACAACTTATTATTAAATCTAACAAGTGGTGGAATTGCCTTATTATCTGATCTTTGATGTATGTCTGTGTTTACCGCTTTTCCTCTCACTAAGAGGCCAACTCCTGAAGGCAAAGATGCTCATTTGCTCACTGATGTCTCTCTAGCACCTAGAACAAGTTAAGTGTTTATTGGCCAATGGATCAACTGTTATTTTTACTGCGTTTAAGAGCGTAACTCAGCAGTGCCTGCTTTAGGTCAGCTTCTGACAGACCATTGCTCAGTCCTGCTGCTCCCTGCAGTTTCACACTTGCAGGGCACATATCAGGGCGCTTTAATCCTGGTGAGAGCACGCGGCAGAACCTCTTTTTCTCAAATTGATATGAACAGAATAGATGCTCATCTGTGCAGGGTGGGCTCCTCCCCCACCTTAGCTTGGCCAAGAAAATTCGAAATCACACACAAGAGTAAGAGAACTCACTTGAACTAAAAGGAAACAAAGATTTAACTGAAATTCTTGCCAGAGAGCTGGACTTCAGCATATTTCCCTGCGGGAAACATCAATAAGGCAGACCATCAATCAGAGCAGAGCAAATGTTACTGGAGAATTTTGTGAGAAGAAAAAAAAAATGAATTTTCTTACTTTTTCCGCTATCAACTTGTTCCTGCCTATTTTTCAAAGAAGCTTTTTCTTTGCTTTTATCTGTTAAAGCCAAATACAGCCTGAAGAAAAAAAAAAGTAAAAGATCCTTTCACTTATAGTAGAAATCCACTCTTCCTTCTCATAAGACTTCTAAACTTTCTTCTCCATCTAACTGACTTTCAGGGAAGCTGAGGCAAAAAAAAAAAAAGATTAATCTTTATTGCAGAAGGTGAAGAGGTTTAGAGCTTAAGCCATCTCAGCCTACAGCAGTAGACTGTACTTTCACAATTTATTTTGGGAGGATACACACCACCCTCCTCCCCATCAGACATAAAACTCCATGACAGTAGCCAACATCTGAAAGGTCTAGAATTAGATCTATAAGTGATATTAACAAGGCATATATGGAAGCTGCACATAGTTTTTAATCAAAGAAAATTGGGTTCTAATCCTGACTTGTTGACTATGGAATCCTGGACAAATTATTTCTCTAAGTCCTTTTTTGCTTTATCTTAAAGATGGGTTGATATCACTTACTTTGTGTAGCTGTTACGAGGTTTAGAAACAAAACACAAAGCACTGGGACTCAGCACCGCCGAAGATAAGGGCTGGGAAACAGGAAACACAAATGCCTGCTTGCTACTCCACCGTGGCTGCAAGGACTCAACAGGGAAGCACAGTGATAACAACATATCGCACTTTTGAGCTCCTGCTATGTGCTAGACACGGTTTGAAGGAAGTATACTCATAAAAGTTAAGACATTTTTCTAAAGTTGCCCAGGGGGATGTGGTGGAGCTGGAATTCATACCCAGGCACTTGGACTCCAGAGTTCCTGCTCTTCCCCACTGCAACGTACTGCCTCGTAGGGGGAGAGAAAAGCAGATGGAGACCAGCATACTTGGGTTCCAGTTTTCATCTCCCACAGATTTAGTTCTTTGGTCCTGGGAGTCATCCAATTCCTCTGACCCTCAATCTTCTCAACTTAAAATGGGGACATTGGACACTCTTCTACTAATATAATCTTGTGATCCTGTGATTTTATGCTTGTTTTAAACAACTAAGGGCATCCAGCTTTTCAAAACTGGTGAGTCATTCGGCTGATAGAACAGAAAGCATGGAAGTCTGTAAGATGAACCAAGGTTTTATACATCTCAAGTGGATTAAAAAAAAACCAGTGATTCTATCTTGAACCCCCATAAATGAAAGGAAATGGCATTTTTCAGAGACAACAAAGAAAAAGTCTATAGTCCTTCTCCCTCTCATAGCCTTGATAGAGTTTCCTGCTGTCCTCAGACATGAAATGTTCTATATTATAGGTGACAAGAAAATGTGCTGGACTTGAGGAGGTACGGGCAGGCTTAGAAAGCAGTTGAAGCCATAGTCACAGCCCACTGCCACACCAGTCATCCCAGCACCCGTGGCACCTGTGGGGAAACAGGGCCCGTGCTACCTAGAACACATCGCCGTCGTGTGGCAAAACCAGGGCTGGAAGCCAAATGTCTAACACTGGCGTGCTGCTCTTGCCTTTTGACTTTTCTGTTTCATAGACTCAAGTAGGAATCAAAGAGCAGATTTCTTGATCCAATGTGATTAGGCATCAAATTTTCAGGTATGGAAAGATCATGTTCCTCCCTTCAACAGCAATGATTAAGTTCCATCCGAAATGGCTGACAGAAAAGCCCTGTCGTGGCTTCAGTCTAAATTGTTGAAGCATCAGAATTATATGGTGCTTTTATTATCTTGTGGAATGCATGTCCCTGGGGTACTCCTTTGAGTTCAACTAAAATGACAGTTTAATTCTCAGTAAATGAGTGCTAATTAAAATGCTGGGGGAAAGACTGTCATAATTGAATAATGGGAATAATGCAGCGTACATTTGTTTAAAGGTTCCTGTAAGCTGAATTTAGGGATCAAAAAAATGGTCTCTAGGAACTCACAGGCAAAAGCAACTCTCTGAAAAGCCTTTAATACTCAGCATGTGTGTTCACTAAGTTAAGTCTGCATCCTGAGTAGGAGTAGGAATTGTTTTAAGGCTGCTGTGAGAATCTCACTCTTACCTTCACATATATCTCTTGCAAAATGTTTGTGACTGTGTTCCCTGCTCCTAGAGTTTGTGAAATGTAGGCCAGAGTAGAACCTGTGATATTGAAATCTGTTTCTGATTTACTCTTACACAGGTAGCTGTGATGGCCTCTCTGAAGCCTCTAAAATGCAATAGTCTTTGACATAATAGTGATTTGGAAAGGTGTAGGATTAGACAATTCCAAGATTAGAAGTGTTTGGAAGGAAGCAATGTAAGGTTAGTGGGAACAGCCCTGGATTCTCATCTTAGCCTTGCCAATAACTCTCTAAGACAGGATATAAATAATTTATCCCAATTCTTATCATTTAGTAAAATTTGTTGGGAGGATAATATGAGATAATACATTTAAAAGTAACTTTAAAGAAAAAAAGTGAAATGAACCTTTATCTTTAACAATTGGTTGATTCTGGTATGAATATAGGTTTAGCATCCCTAGTCCAAAAATCTAAAATCTAAAATACTCCAAAATCTGAATCTTTTTGAGCCAACATGATGCTGTAAGTGGAAAATTCCACACTTGCCCTTTTGTGAGGGGTTGCAGTCAAAACACAGTCAAAACTTGCATAAAATTACCTTCAGACTATATGTATAAGGTATATATGAAATATAAAAGAACTTCATGTTTAGACTTGGATCCCATCCCCAAGATAGCTCATTATATATATGCAAATATTACAAAATCTGAAAAAATTTGAAATTCGAAACACCTCTGGTCCTAAGCATTTCAGATAAGGGATACTCAACCTGTAATATAAGCCTCATATTTATTTTCCTAATTCAGATGACTCTGGTATTAATATATTTTAACAAGGTAAGTCTGCAATGGCCAAGCTCATTACAGTAGTGTATTATGAAGAAAATCTGTATTATCCTAAAATACAAAATTTAGCCCTAATCCCACGCAATGTTCAATTTATATACTAGCCCCCACCCCCAGCTGCTGAGATAATTGGATTGACTTTCATTCTTCTCAGTTTCTACGTTTCCTTTAGCTCTTCCATCCTAGTAATAGTTAATTTCAAAGGCTTCAGGATTGTATTGAATGCAACCTATTCAGTGAGTTTCTGTCCTGTCCTTAAAGACCTATGGGAAAAATAAATTCTATAATCTCCTTCTATGCCTAACAACTTTTACAGTGAGTAAATTCTGTACAATCTGAATTCCTTGATTGTGAAAAAATGTCCCCAGGGCCACCCATTGGGAGGCCTCCCATACACTTACTAATCCAACACAGCTTAGAGGCCTTGACAGCTCCAGCGGTGCTGCTTAGACACCCCCCTTATGAATATGCAAAGACAATCTTTCACTTACAAAAGAAACTGATATAGCCATTATGGCCTGTGGTTAATCAAACCTCCATTCACTTCCCTCTGCTTTGAGAACCGTCATCAAGAAAATGTGTTGCTAAGCAAACTTAGCAGTAAGGACCTGGTTCCCCTATAAATGACTGCCTAGAGGGCAGCTTGCCTAGAAGTGAGAATCCAGGTTTCTTTCAGCTTCTAATTTGATTTCCTGTAAAACCCAAGCTCGTCATTCAGTTTAAGAAAGATCTAAAAGTTGCTCACATATTTCTCATTTAAACAAGTTAGAATTTACACACATACACACACACACACACACACACACACATTTACTTATACCAGGTCTTCTCACTTGCTTCTGCAACTGCTTCTTGGAAAACCTCCAAGCTTAAGCGAAGGAAACGCATAATAGAGAAGCTGCTGACTTTCCAAGCATCTGGTGAATTCACAACTTTCATTGAGCCTTACATAATGTATCATCAATATTCATTCTTTCATAGACATATATCTTAGTCATTCCCACCTCCCCCAGGAAGTACAGTCAAGAAAAAGGATAAAGGACATTACTCTGCAAATTCTTAATGGAAAGTATACAGGAGTAGAAATTCGCCCCCTGAATTTGCAACTAATTCTCAGTGTAACTTTAAAAGATCACTTAAAACAATCTGTGTCATTAATTACACAATCCCAAAATGGAGAATAATGCTTTCTATGGTACCAAGGTGAGGCCTTAAGCCTACACACACAAATAACTTATATATTTCACAAACTACCTAGATTATCGGATTCCATTTAGGTTAGTCAAAACCTGTTTTGTGGGATTTAGGTGCTAATTTTCTCCAGTGGGTGGTAGACTAGTGGTCCCCATTTCCCACTCCAGGTAACAATTTCAGGTTTCCACTTGGAAACTAATTCAAAGAGATGTGCTAGAACCCAGGCATGATAGAATTGGATTCTGGTATAAGTAATCAAATACATTAACCTCTAAGCTACTAAATTTATTTTAGAAAAATGCTCTACTAGTTGGTGGATCTAGATTGCAGGTTATATCATACAATGTTCATATTTAATTGTTTTATACCAAATAACATTATTGCTCTTAACCTTTTTAAGGCTATTTTCATATAATAAACTCGATCAGAGAATATGTTGGTCTACATTTCCTTAGATTCTGTATTTGTCTATTTGGCATCTGTTCATCACAGGGACAACTATATTAATCATATATATTTTTATTTTCTGTATTCTTGATGTTTTGGCATTTAAGGGTCTTATAGACCCACGGAGAGACTGTCCCTCCCAGGGCTAGCTAATCTCTAAAGATAGTACACGAGTTACTTGAGAGCACATCTCTCATATACAAGCCAAACCACCCCCTTTAATCTAACTCTCACATAGCAAGCCAGTATTTCCCCTGCCCTAAATCATCCCAAGGTCAGTGCTATGATTTGCATGTGGTTTGCACCTGCCAAAGGGAGACACTGGTCCCCAATGCACAATCTTGGGAGGTGTGGCTTAGTGGGAGGTATCTGAGTCAGGGGGGTGGATCCTTCATGAATAGATTAATGCTTTTCCGAGGGGGTGAGTTCTCACTTTCACTCTCAAGGGACTAGATTAGTTCCCAAGAGAGCAGGTTGCTAAAAAGACTTTGGCTTCCTCCCTCACCATGCGATCTCTATGCACACACCCACTCCCCTTCTGCTTTCCACCATGAGTTGAAGAAGCATGAGGCTCTCACCAGATGCAGCTAGCCAGTCTTGAACTTTCCAGCCACCAGAACTGTGATCCAAATAAACCTCTTTTCTTTATAAATTATCCAGCCTCAGATAATCTGTTACAGCAACACTAAATGGACTAATATAGCCAGGTACCAAGCATCTAGAGACCACCCCTATAGCTGAAAGCCCACTGTAATTATTCAAACTAGCTAATTCTAAACTGCTTACTTTGCTCTGCCTTCCTCTCCTATGGAAACCCCATAAAGAAAGGCTTTGGCCCAGATTCTCCCATCCCTCCTTTCTGCTTCCTGACCAACTCTGGTCCTCCTCAGGTGGCTCTGTGTGGTGTGGCCCCCTCCTCTGAGGAATGTAAGTAATAAAAACAGTCTTTCCATGGCATGAGACCTTCCATGTCACCACTCAGTCACCTCCATAAATTAAAACCCCATGGGCTCAACTGAGACATGTGCCTGCCCTCAGTCGAGTTTGTTATGTGTTGATATTATTTGATATAGGGTAAGAGGTAGCAAAAACCTAATTGTCCCCTAAGACTTTTAAGCTCCACTCAACTCTGAACTTCTTGAGAACAGGAACTGTGTAACATTTATCTCTGTATCCTCACATCTTAGAATCACAGCATTTGGCACATGAGGTTCTGATTAATCAGTTTTGAAAAAATAAATAAATAATAAAATGGCTAAAGTAATATTTCCCATTAATGTGATGGTGACTATAGATGTGTGTTCTTCAGAATATGATCCAGAACCATCTGAAGAGCTGTTAAAAGATGAGATTCCCAATCCCTACTTGAGGCTTACTGATTCCAACTCTCTCTGGGTGAGGCCCAGGAATCTCTGATTTAAACAAACTCTCAAGCAGTTCTTGGGCACATTTTGATAAGAGAACCTCTGTTTTTTGTTTCAAAAGTATCATTCGCGGCTTTAATGGAATGCATCAGTCAAGTTGAAACAAATGATGATTCTAAGATGTGAGGAACTCTTGTTCCAAACACTTCCTGTTTATATTTGGTTTGAGTATGAATATCTATATTTTTGATATTCTAAAAACCTATCAGCAATATCAACACCTGGGTGACTTTTTAATGCTCGATCCATCTCTAATGTCAGATGCATGACATCAGTTTTTCCTATGTCTGTTTTGCCATCTGACTTATATGAATTGATTAGTTGAGTTTTTCCAATAACGAAAATAACAGATCTTTGAGTCAAGTAGTGTGTGTGTGTGTGTGTGTGTGTGTGTGTGTGTGTGTGTGTGTTCTTATGTGTGCATGTGTTTAAATACCTTGGTTTTCTTTTGCTTTATTTTATTCAATTCATCCATTAGCTTGCAACTAGTCAAGTGTGACTTATTAATAGTGTGAGTCATGCATACTCCTTCAATCAATTCTTGGCATCTTATGCCCTTGTCTTCTTCTCAGGATGTTTGTATAAGACCTCTACCTGCTTTGGCTACATCTTATGGAAAGGGTTCTTTGTGAGCACTTGCGGATTTTTATACTCAGCCATGAGTAAAACACATGAAAGTACACTCTAATGAATATTCAGGTCTATGTTCCTGAAAAATATGCTTCTCAGGGGTGCCATGGCAAACCTTTGTGAAGGAGCCCCTCTCTAATAACAGTTGGTATGAATCAAGGTCTCATCCAAGACTTCAGTGAAGCTTTCCATCCAATATTCTTTCTTAGAATTGACATTTCTGGCATTTCTGTCAACATTGTTCCTACAGCTTCTGTGACATGCCTGAAACTCCTCAATGGCAGTAAGTGATGGCATGTCTTTTTGTTCCTTTCATCTTACCTTCTGTCTCTCCTAGCAAAAATACAAGATAATATGCTTACTTCTATGCATGTGACAATGCAGCCACAAGAATGAGTAATTAAGTATAAATCAGTTTCTCAGACCTCAAGGTCCAGAAAATTAAAATGGAAAAAGGAGAGAGGGATACACACTGAGTGCCCCTTGGCAAATTTGTTGGAACCTCGGTTTCTCCAGGACCATGAATGGGCCTCTGGGAGGCTCATGCCGTCTCCCTAAGGGCTGAGGGTCCCCTCTGATGGTGTTGTTTAAGTCTCTCCTCTCCTCTACTTTGAGGCCTACATTCTATTAATAGCTGCCTTGGGATTCATTGATCTCATTTGTTGATCATCACTGTTGTTGACCTGCTCTCCCTATGAGTCCCCTGAAGCTACAGGTACGTTGGTTCTCACGTGGTCTGGACTACTTCAAAATTTGCAAGGTACAAGATTGGGATGAAAATGGAAGAAAAGAAGTTCACCCTTTCCCAGCATTAGAATGGCTTCATAAAGTGCAAAGAAAATAGCCATTCTTTCAAGGTCTTTCACGACATCCTTCAAAGAACAAAAATTAAAACAATCGCCACTAGTTCTCTCCAACCCTGAATCAGGCAACAATGTGAATGTGACCACCTCCAAGACCAGGGCTCTCTGCTCTCCAATAACCAGAAACCCTGAGAAGAAGAGTGCAGTGACTACCCCTCTCCTAGTTTTCCTGGTCCTAGGGCCAGACATCAGCACTATAGTGCCAACCTATCCATTCATTGCTCCTCCTCCTATGAGACTCAGAGTAAATGAGAATTCAGCAGTCTGCCCCAGAGAAGCTACCTTCCAACCCTTTCTTATGTAAGACCTAGCCAGATTCCGCCAAAGAGATGAAGGTGATCCCCCTCCAGCTATCCAGTAAAATTGCCAATTAAATCAGAGACATCAAATTGGATTTAGCGGATGTCTCTAACTCAGCTGGCTCTAGGGAAATAGTGACTGCCAGCAGGTGGTTCACAGCAACTCTATAATATTCATTTCATGTTGCTTAAAGATATGAAAAAGACCAAGTCTACCAGCTTCTGGTGTTTGACGAACCAGACTGCTGTTGGATCATATTTGAACAGACAGCTGTATCTGAGTGTGCCAGGGAAAGCGTTCCCAGACAATCAAGTAAGGTCAGCAAAAATTCCCCAGACTAGCTAAGAACCGGTATCCACCTAATCCCATGAAAACCTAGTGGCAAGCTATGCACACTGTTGATTCTTTCATACACGTTTGTTCATTCACCCATCACTCATTCACTAGTCATTCAACAATTACTTATCAAGCTCTAATCTGTGCCCATCTCTGTCCTAGGTGCTGGGCATACAATGTCCCAGCCAACACAAAGCCTGCACGCTAGTGGCCAGTACTGACCATGCCTATACTTTCTCATGCATCAGTCAGAACCTTTCCTAAAAAACCTACACGATGGAATTTTTGTTA
Source organism: Lemur catta (assembly GCF_020740605.2). NCBI lineage: Eukaryota > Metazoa > Chordata > Mammalia > Primates > Lemuridae > Lemur > Lemur catta. The sequence goes on along the minus strand of NC_059134.1, from coordinate 18,476,897 downwards.
ATAAAACAAGATTGTCAGCAATAGTTAATTATTTAATTTTGTAACTTCAAAATAAAGTTGCAGAATAAAGGAAGTATGTATAGCCTGAGATCAAAGTTGAATAGAAGTTTCTGTCCAAGCCAGGAATTGAACTCAAATTGCCTAATGTCTCCTCTGGTTGTCTCACCAGTCACCATTTCATCCCTTTGCAAGAGGGAACCTACAAAAAGTGTAAGATTCCCATGGCTAGCAAGAACTTAGATTGTGCCATAACTAAAACAAACAAACAAACAACACCAATAAAACACAACCATATAAAAGGCCATACCTTGCCTTCTGGATAATACCTTAGCCCCGCAATAAGAGCAAACAATATCTGGATTCTAAATTAGTTGTCACACGAGTGCCTTCCTTCTCTTTGTCCTCATCTATTCCCATTGAACACAAGGCCACACATCCTCCTCCCCGGTTGGTTAATGGAAGCCTTCCCAACACTCACTGGCATAACAGCTTATCTACTTGGTGATTTAGAGTATATCATATTATAAACAACAGACTAGAAGGGAACGCAGGGTAAGAAGCTTTTAAGTTAGGCGTGCTAGCAGAAGTGCAAGTTGATGATGTGGGAAGAAGAAGAATGGCATGAAGTACACAGCTGTTCTCAGTAGTGAATGTTCACGATGGCACTTGAAGTTCATCCTGCTTAGACTCCTTTGCTTGACTGAGGAAATAACTGAAATCCCAGAGACACTAAGTTTTAAGACGATAATAAAGTCTGGGTTATATTTTTCATAGACTTCCATCTACAAATAATTTAAATAAAATTCACTTATGTGTGAATTTTCAATTAGCGTCTCATTTCCAAGTAGTACTTTACTCTAGAATGGCAGCATGCACAGTTTCTTAGACATAGGTTCAACCCTGTGATCTTCATAGCAACTTTATGATGCAAGTAAATATTCATTTATTCATTGTTTGTGCATTGTTTCCAATGTTTTTTTCATTTGTCCTCTCATTGATTCTGTCAATGAGCATTTGTTGTTTGCTTCCCTGTTCCAGGCATGGTGTTACACTATTGCCTTTTACTGTCCAATATGGTAGCCCCAAGCCACATGTGGCTATTGGAATTAATTAAAACTAAAGAAATTTAAAATCCAGCTATTTGGTCACAGTAGACACATTTAAAGTACTCAACAACCACTTGTGGCTAAAGATGAGCTTACTGAAGAAGACAGAGAACATTTCCATTATTGCAGATAATTCCATTGGTGCTGCGTATTATCCTCCACTGTTAAAATAACAGTCACCAAGATTTGCCAAGAAGGCAGAGCTGCTTCTCATCTCCTCAAGACTTACTGCCTCGGACCTCAGAAAAGTCACTATCCTTCTACCTCACTCTTACTCATACTTCCAAGTCTTCATGCTAGATGTGGGGCCAAGAGAGATGAGGGAAGATGAGAGTATCTGCATGTCCTGGTGCAGAGGTGCCCTGCACAGCCACTGCTCCACGCTCACCTGTGGAAGGACACCCCACAACTTCCCTTCTGTTAGTCATTTTATGTTTCATCTTCAGCGTATCCCATTCACCTACACTGCCAGAACCAGTTGGGCAGGTGAATGTCTCTCCTTTTTCTCAATGATTTCAAAGAACTTCACATCCACAATTGGTAATCTATTCTAGTGTCTCACTGTTGGTTTAAAAATTCTGTCTTTCTTGTGGACAACTGAAAAGATTCCTATCAAAACAACCCAATTCCTTTTCCCTTCCTTGCCTTTACCTCTATTTTTCAGAGAGAGCCAAGGTTGGAGAATTCCCCCCAAAGACCTTGATAACGAATTCCCCATTTATCGAGGCATAAAACTTTCATTTCTCCTCTGATTCCAGCCTTCGTAACAGCAAAATCTGCCGCTTGAAGGATCTGATGCACCTTCTCAGGGAATATGTATATGTTTCTGTGTTTCTCTCCACTGGGAAATTCAATGTTGAAAAGGAATATTCTTTGATACCTTCAAGGTTTAACAGAAGTTTAATTTCCTTTTCATTCTTTCTTTTTCCTTTCCTCTTCTTTCTTTTCTTTTCTTTCTTTTCTTTTTTGTTGTTTTTTGTTTTTTAGAGACAGGGTCTCACTATGTTGCCCAGGCTGAGTGTAATTCACTAGTACATCACAGCTTCAAACTCCTAGGTTCAAACGATCCTGGCCCCTCAGCCTCCCAAGTAGCTGGGACTACAGGTGCATGCCACTGAACCCAGTTCATCAAAAGTTTAATTTCTTTTTAAGCAAAAAACAGGGAATCAAAATGCAGAGAAAGGATTTCTGTATCCCAACAAGAAAAAAAAAATTGACAGAGAAACTGAAGTGAGTATGAGAGCAAACCCTAACAACAACTCAAGGATTTTTAAAGGATTAATGTTGCTTATAAAAGAAATTAAGGTAAGTAATAGAAATGTGAAGAGGTGACTCTGTAGGCCAACCAGAAGAAGCTTAAAGAAGCTATGAAAAAGACCACTTTAAGCTCAAATGAAAATACAGACTCTGTTGTCACCACCAGTGGCTTATCAAATGCCTTCCTCAGACACTCAACATTGGGGAGGCACTGCAGCCTTAGCCAAAAAATAAAATTAAATAAAGAAAATAAAACAAAACAAAAATAAAATAAATAAAAGCTCCTCTGTGAAGGCCAGTACAATGAGTAGGTGAAGGCATAGTTGCAATGTAATACAGCTTTTAATTTTAAAAAAGTCTTTTCAGATGAGGACCTTTTCCTCTGAATATCAAATATTGTTTGAACACTGCGGCAGTACAGTCTGTAGGGAAAGAATGAATGGATTCCTGCTTGGGGGGGAGGGGGGAGTAAATGAGCCTGGATGCTGGAGGGCAGCTCCAACCCATGCTGTTCAGCCCCACCCAGCTGCAGGTGCTGAAAACCATCCAGCACAGGGCTTTTCTGTGACTGCCCCCGAAGGAATGTGAGCCCTGAGGAACCCCATTGCCCTGCAGCCTCTAGCAGCCCACAAGGGGTCATTCTGCCCTGGGTATACTTCAGTCTTCCAAGCCGAAGCCTTCCTTCTTCCTCCCTGTTCTGCAACCACTGGTTCTCAGAATGCAAACCAGTTCCCTCCTGGACTGGAGTCCTATTCCGAACCCAGATGATTTGCCAGCTTTCCCAGGGGCTGGACCATGCCAGGCAGTGCTCTAACCTTAACACACTTGGAACCACCAGCCTGGGAAGTATTCTCACTGCTTTGAGGGCCCTATTATATAATACCTTTGTCCCAGATTGACCCCCAAGGATACTGAGACCCAATGTGCCATGTACCTTTGATATTGTGACCTGACCATCTTTCAACAGCTGTATTTATTCTAGTAGCCACGGTCTACCCTCTCCCAGCCAGCTGATCACTGCGGTTTTAGCAACTTTTCCAATCTTAAGCAGATCGTTTCAGATCTAAGATGCTAGCATATAATCAAACGCACGAACACCTGTGGCACCTTATAGGCCACAGTAAGAATTTGTACTTTATTCTAAGTAGGAGAGGAAAGTTTTACGAAGAAGAGTGACATGATTTAACATGCCTTTTAAAAATGCAACTCTAGCTGCAATGTGAAGAATGGATCTTGAAGTGGTAAGAGACGATACAAGGTAACAAATTGGAGATCACCTAGTAGATCAAGACTCTCCTAGTATTCATGTGGTAGTTCAGGTGAGAAACAGTGATGACTAGAACTGGAGTGGTAGCAGTGGAGACAGAGAGAAACAGAAGGATTAGAGATATGTTTCATGTGTTTCAAAGGCAGAGTTGATTGACATACAGGAAAAAAATGGAAGAGTCCTTCGTCCATATCAAGAGCACATCAGTTTAAACTGTAACACACAAAGAGTATCTCACTGGGGCATAAGTAAGACTTTCATGTTAATTTAGGACTAATTAGCACTGACACAGTTATTCATATGTATATGTTGGAATCTTTCAGGGGGGCTCCGTTAGAACAGAACAAGTATCCAACTGCCTAGAGTAATTTAAAGTTAATTTAACAATTTCTTGCTGAGATAACACTTTGCACTAAAAACTATTCTGCCCCTAAATAAAAGTTTCCCAGTTTGAACGACAAGTGCAAACATAGAAAACCAAGGCACTAGCTCAACGCTATGACTTTTCAGCAGGATGCTGCAATGGAATTAAGAACATCTTGAACAGTTTTGAGAGTGCCTCCCAAGGTTTGTTCCAAAAAAAATGTCCTGAGTGCCTACCATGAACACATTTAAAAAATTCTACATAGTAATATGGGCTATTAACAAAGTTTTCTTCCCCTACACCCTTGGAAAAAGAACCTTTGATAAAATAAGCTAAGTATCCTGGAATATGTTACATTCATTGACAATATTTTAATGTCATAATCAATTAATCAGCACATAGCATCTATTAGTGCTCTTGTTTGAATTCTTTCAGTTGCATGTATACGGCCCAGCCAATGTACAGATTGCCTTCTGGTATAACAATGCATTTTTTTTGCCATCCCTTATGTGCAGAAAAATCATTCTTACTGCTTACAACTTCAGTTCTTCACAGAATTGTCCTCTGGCCTACCTTCCCCACACGCTTTTTCAGTTTAAGTTATAAACCAATATTATGTCCTTTAACATGTATTATATAATTTTATCCACTCAAAAAGGTAGGAAATTTTGCAACCATCCCAAAGTATGTAGTATATATGGCATATATGTGTATTAGAAATAGATAACTCAACAAAACCTGGGAGTGGCTGACTGATGACTCAGGGCATCAATATTAGATTAGGTTCTCCTAGACATATAGTCAAGTGTGTGGACATGTATAGTAATCAGATTCTTGAAGTGTGAAGCCAATCACATACATATTAATAAAATGAAAACTTATCATCAAATGGGATTACCAAAGAAGACTGTAAATTAGTACAAACATTAGTAAAGACATTGCAGTCACAGTATATGTGGAATCTCTGAAATCTTGTAATAACAGTCTATTTGGATCATGATTCCGTATGCAGATATTCTTTAGTAGAAAACCATCAGGGCCTCGGTGTTACTTGTTTTTTTTGTTTTTTTTTTTTTTATTTCAGCTCATCATGGGGGTACATAAGTTCAGGTTATATACATTGTCCATGTCCCGCCTATCCCCCTGAGTCAGAGCCTCAAGCGTGTCCATTCTCCTCGGTGTTACTTGTTATGTGTGGCCTTTCCTAACATTCTATTGTTCTATCACCTTGAACCATGTGTTTTGAAGAGATATACAGGAAATCCAAGAAACACCACCCTTCCCCTCCCCACAAGAAAATGGAATGGAAATCTCCAAATCTGTAGTTTGAGACAGATGGCATAGTTATGCAGTATAAGTGGCAATGTCCTCACTAGACTGTAGATTTCATTTGTGAAATTTGTCTCTAAACAATGACTAACGGTTTCTGGATATTTTAAAAATGCCTTCACTAATCCCACCAATGTAACAAATTATCAGATGTCTTAGTCCCAGATAAAGTCAGAGCAGTGACAGGTACAATAGTTACATGGGTTTGTATCCCAAAGACCATCAGAAGTTAAGCATGCTTGTGCTTCAGATCTTCTATTATATTTGCTTCAAGACAAAAGGAAAGTGGTCTATCATCATATGAATTCCAGAAACGAAGCTAAAAAAAACTCTCCAGCAGGCTCCAAAAAACTAATTTCAAATACAGGAGCTACTCAGTTTCCAGGTTGGAAGCAGCATTCAATTGCTCTTATAGTGCCTGAATAGGGACTTGCACTGTCAGCAGCTTCCTAACTTGCTCCTAATAAAGCTCCTTTCTGGTTGTTAAAGCAAGCAAGGGTGACAAGGCCTCTGCCAAGATCACTTAATGGAGCCAAATACTACAAACTAAAAATCAAATTTGTAATAGGATCAACTCTATGAGCTCAACATAACCAAAATCTCTGCAATGAACCATAGTATACAGTGTATGCACCACCTACAGTCTGTCTGGAGGCAGCAGGCACGAGGGCCCCTTCAGCTCTGTCTACCTGGGACAACACAGTCGTGATACTTTGGAGGCAGATATCTAGTAAATTGATTTTTTTCCTTTATATTCTTCGTCCAATTACCTACCATTAGAGATAACGAATGCAAAATTGCTGTCCTTGAAATGCCTTTTTACGTACTTACTTCAGCAAATTTTCAAATTATGACATGATACAAATTCTAAAATGATTTGGCAGAGATCTGGGAAGAGGACTTCGTGTCATTGGAAATAAACAAAACCCTTTAGGGGGTGGGGAGGGAAGGGGATTATACCAGTGTCAGAAGTCCTGAGTGTATTAACGGTGCCCCCATTCACTAACTGTGTAACTCTGGAAAAATCCTCTAGCCTTTCTATGCCTCAGTTGCCTCAGCTATGAAATGGGAGCACACCTCCCTCGCCAGCCTACCTCACCAGATTGTTGGGTTACTGAAATGCAACAGTCCTTTTGCAAATTGTAAATATAATGCATGTAGTTAAGTGCATGATCGATCAAGGGGGAATAGGTAAAACTCTCCCTTAGTGGACTTGGAAATGAAACGTGTCTCTTTAACCTTTAGAGTCAGGAAAATAAAAAATCAAAACTTCAGAGAGCTATGTCTGGTAATGATGCAAATAAGAGCAGAGCACTCACTAGATGCCAAGCTCGACTTACTCATGCACATTTCATTTAATCCTCGCAGGAAACTTATGAGAGAGAAACTCTTTCTCTCATTTTACAGAGGAGATGACTGAAGTTTAGCAAATTAAATTCTGTTCCCCATGGTGGCTTCCCCAGGGTGAAGCTGAGGCAGCATTCACACCCAGGCTGTCTGACTGTGGAATCCACGCCCTTAACCACTGTGCAGCTGATCACCTCCTACAGAGCTGCCAGGTCATAGCCTAGTTCCTTCCAGTCTGGCTCCTCACTCCACTCACCATTCACCCTCAGCTCGATGGTTGCCTCCAGCTCTGTACTTTTCCTCATGCTCTTCCTTCCTGAATAGCGTCCTCTGCTTTGCTAAATCCTTTGCATCCTGGAAGGTTCACCAGAGGTCCTCCCTTTGGCACACGCCCTCCTAGAAAAACTCCATTTATTACTGATCACTCTCTATGTTGCCCTGATTGGTTAATTATGCCTCAGATGTGTCCTCTTGCTAGGATTTTTCATGAAGGCATAGATTACGCAGTATATGTCTTCTTTCTCTTTCTTTCTCTCTCTGCAAATACCCAAGACCGTCCTAGGTTAACAGAAAACTTCTTAAATAACTTCTTGGAGACATTAACAAAACTTTTACTTGCTGTACCCAAGTCTAGGCTGGCTTTCCCATTCTTGATATTGTCCCAAAGCAAATATCACACACAACAATATGTGTGTGCTGGTGAGCAAGACAGGGGCCCTTCCTCTAGTAGCCTGTTCAGTTTATCAGGGAAGACAAACAAGCAACTGCGTTAGGCTAAGGAAGTACAGGTTACTACAGAGGCATAAACTAGCAACAGCTGCCCCAATCTATGGGGCTACAACGAGAAGGTTTTTGGTGAGTTTGGTATTTAGACTAAAATGTTAAGCACTGTGCAATGATAATAACAATAAGTCATTGAATGCGTCTTCTCTTCTGGGCACACTGGATGTATCACCTTGTTTAACTCTCTCGGTAGCTCTGTGAAGCAGATGCTATCATTGCCCCCATCCTGCTGATAAGAAAACTGGGGCTGAAGTAGAATTAATCTGCCCAAGGTTACTAGTAGATGGTAGAGGTAAGACTTGAACCTAGGCAGACGGGCTTCCAGAGACCACCCCTTTAACCAGTAATGCCACCCTTCCTCTCAAGGAGACTAGCCACTGAAGAGAGAGAAAAAGAATGGTCCAGGAAGATGGCTCGGAATACACAAAGGTCTCAAGCAGAATTCAAGCAGGATATGTTGAAAAATTAAAGGAATTTAAACCAGGGCTGTAACTGTTCCAGGTGAGTCGCTGGTTACCCTGAGGTGGACATTTAAGCATTCCCCAATTAGGGCACAAAATAGCAACTGAGCCCTGTGGTAGACACCTGTCCCTGCAGGGAGGTCTGTGGCTCTGCTGCATGGAGGCCTCTGGTGTCCTGGGACCCCAGGGATTGTGCTTTACGAGCCCCACTGGCTGGCAGACTCTGCTTCATTGTGTGTTAACAGGCAGGTCTCTGACTCTTCCTTTAACATCAGTTTGTCTCAACTTCACAGAATCAGAGAATCCTGAAAGATCCTCTGATTCTACAAGAGATGGGAAGAGAACCAGAATATCCCATTCCTTTGCTTCCAGAAAATTTTTTTCCCCATACTATCAGACTCCAAAGAAGATTCCATAACCCCCTTAGCCTCCCATTTTAATATCAAATTATCCTTTCCATAAAGACAGTCTTACTCAGGTCTGATGTACACCCTTCGTGCTAAAAAATTTATCCCAAATTCTCAGCTCTGTTTTCATGAGTTGAAGAAGAGCAGGTCATCCTCTGAGGAGACGACCTCGAATGCCTGTGACATAGCCGTGCTTGGAGCCCAGGGTCACCTGGTACCTCCTGGTTCTACCACTGGTGAGCGCCATGACATTAGGTAGATTACTCAACTTTTAAGTGGTTTCCGTTCTCCTCTGTAAAATGGGAACAATAATAAGGCTTACACATGGATTAGTTTTGAGGATTAAATATAGATGAAAGGCTTAGCACAGTACCCAGCTCTTCATAAATGCTTATTAAAGTTTAATTTAAAAAAGAAAAAAAAAAGGCTTTAGTCCATGTGCATCTTGGGCTAACTTGTATACAATTTATGGACTAACAAATAAACCTCTGGTCAACTTTTCCAGACAGAACAAAAAAGATCAAATGACTAAAATTAGTAATTTATGCTTTCAGTCTTCTTCCCTACCAGTATGCAGAAGAATAGAACAGCCACTTTTAAATGGCAGTTACATATTAGTTATAAAAGTGTTAAATAAATCTGTGAAGGCCAAGAAAAAAGAAGAAAGAAACAGGGACCATCCTGCAGTTGCCATGATGACGAGGCACATTACCTGGACAAAGATTTTGGAAGTCTCTGAGAAGAATAGCCAGAGATGTTTCCGTCTATTTTGGGAAGGATAGAGTCTCCCTTTATCCGCCACTAAAGACACACATCCACTTGTCTGCCGAATATCTCCCAATTTACACAAGGCAAGATCTGAGAGGAGTAAGGGTGTCATAAGCCGGCAGGAAGTGGGATGGGAAGGGGCTTGGCAGGGGGCTGCAGGGTGAAGGCAAATATCAGTGGAAAAGGCAAGATCGAACTTCCCAGGATCTCCATTGTTTCCCTGAAAATGCCCAAAGAGCATTCATTAAAAAGCATCATTCTCACACATGAAGACCCCCAACTGCGGCAGATTAAGCTTACAAGAAATGGAATCTTAAACCAGTAACACTCTCATTTTTATCAACAGCAGTGACATGAAGAAAGTGATTAAAAACCCTGGTGGGCAAGACTTTCCCTGAAAGTGTCATTTTATGTGTAAAGGAACAGAGAGCTTAGGATTCATACTCTGTGCTCTCCACCTCTTTGCATGTGGTATATAGGTCACGTGTGTGTACGTGTGTGTGTGTGTGTGTGTGTGTGTACCCACGCACGTGTGTGTGGTTTCCCTCCTTCAGTCTGTAGTTTACACTTAACATAATAATCTTGCACACCTCTCTCATTTTTCAGTTAATCAATAGTAGTTTCAAAGCAACAAATAGAGGCTATTTGCAATAGTATTTCCTTTAATTGCCTATTTTTCAAACATGAGACTATTAAAGTAGCTGCCCCTGAAAGCAGTCATTCAGTTCTCCTCCGAGGTGCCCCTTCATTCTGAAAGGGGCTCCCTCCACCGAGCTCAATAGCATCTCTCTGCTGCCTGAGAAAAAGCACCAGAGGACAAAAAAAAAAAAAAAAAAAAGGAGAAACCTATTTTCCAGATCAAAGTAATCCCTGCTCCATTGCCATGGCTCCAGACGTCTCTTTTTTCTTTTCATTGACCAGACAAGGTTCTTCTCAGCAACCTGCTTCATTTTTTTTTCTTTGCTTGAATTTGTTTTCTCTTTGGGAAAAGTGGTCATTAAAGTATTAGTTTAGGTTGATTGGTTCTTCAGCAACAGAAAAGGCTTCTGATGCTTTGTTATCTTTGACATGATCTCAAAACAGTTGCCTGATTATTACGCAATATGGAAATAATAACTCAAGGCTGCAGGCTTCCCCTTTGAAACACACGCAGGGTGCCAGGTATACGACTACACTCCTAACCTGCTGGTCCTCTCGTGGGTGCTTTTAGGGCCTGAGTGTCTGGCCGCACCCCTGGACATCGCGTGGGACTTCAGCTCCCTGCCCTGGCCGTGGAGCCCCCTCCCCTGGACGTGAATTCTTCCCACGTGGTTGAGGCTACTCAGCATTTGCCTCCATTTATTCCATTTATACCAACCAGTGGCGCATTCAGTGGAAGAATGGAGGGGGGGAAAGGGATGGCTTTGATGTTTCCAGGGGCAGGAAATCACTTGGATGTTCTTCTAGGGCCACTTGGCAGCAGGTAGAGGGTGTGACAGCTGGTGGGAAGGTCGGCGGCTGGGATGTGACCACTCAACCATAGCAGGGAACTGCTCTGCCCTTGCAAACTGAGCAGTTTATTCCTATAGTCTGGTGGGGGGTAAGGTTGAGGGAGAACGATCAGAGGGCCTGGCATATACCGCCTGGAGTAAAGAGAATTCAAAATGACCAAATAACGTGCTGGAATATTTCACTACTTTTTAAAATCAACTGACTGATCCAAGTCTTCAAGGCCAATCTAATAATAATGTATGACTGTCAATACACAAGAAGTGGTGCAAATGGTGGTTAGCCACATGAATCCTAAATCCAGACTTTAAGCCTCTCTTTACTCATATGTTAAAATGCAATTACTAACAGGTTTACTGTAAGGATTAATAATTATAATAACATTTACTGCAAACTCAGTGTATGTCAGGCACTATGCATACCACTTGGCATGTATCATCTTATTTCCTGCTCACATTTTGGAATAGATACTATTACAATGCTTCTCTTCCCTGCAAGGAAACAGGCATAGAGAGTTGAAATAAGTTACCCAGAGTCAGTCACACAGTTAGTAAGTGATGCCAGAATTCAAATCGAGTCAGCCCAAACTCTAGCACCTGCATTATCAGCCATTGTTTAGGAATGAAATGAAATAATGTGTAAAATATTGATCCTGATACTCCAAGTTCCAGACACTCAGCAACATTACCGACCATTAATTTTACATTGTTAACATTATTATTAGACTCCCTCTGATACTTTGGCCAAATGAAATAAAGCGTGTGATGCTGCTTCAGTAAGGGAAAAGGCTTTATGAAAGCAAGCACATTAAATATAATGAGGATGACTGGAGCTGGTACACAGAAAAAAGAATACTTCTCGATCCAAAAGTTCCATGGACATAATCACACTCACAGGATTTGCTGAGGGAAATGGCAAAGGAAAGGGAGTAAGGAAACAGGGGGGATGGGGATGGCAACTCATTTCTAGAGGTTGCCCAGCCACGAGGTATGGCTGAAAGGTCTGGAGACACTGGTCTGATGGCTGCCATAGCTGGGAGGTGGTAGAGATGTGGATGGATGTATCTCAGCAAAAGGGGGTGGAGGAGAGAGTCTAGCTGACAGGCACAATCTAGTTAGCCAACTAGATAACACCTGGTCACACACTCATTGCCACCCATACTCAGAAAATACACATGAAGATTTAGAGGAACTAAATCTTTCCCCACTTCATCTGAAGATCCCAATTAATCAAGTGCTACTGCCATCTGCAAATTCTTGAAGAGGCCCAGATAGCTCATTAAAAAGGCTCATTCATTTATTTATTGCATTAGTATTTATTGAGAACATCTATGCGTCAGCCACTGCTAGCCAGGAAGAATGTAAGATGAGTTGACTCAGTCCCTGACCTGTAGGAGTAAGGAGTCTAGACTGAAGACCAGGGTGCTGTGCCAAGCCAGGGAGGTGCGTACTCCAGAGTGCTCTGGAAAGGACGGTGAGGCCAGGGTGACCAACTCTGACTTGGTCAGGTGGAAGGGGGGGTGGGATGATGGATAACTCAAAGGAGTTTTTCTTCCCTTCTCAACAAAAGGTACCTTGTTTGTTACCAGAATGGAACTTAAAAGTAGAGAAATAAAGAGTCAAGATGCAAGAGCGGGTTGGGGACAATTGATGACAGAGGAGAAAATATGGAGAGCTGGCATGGGACGGCTCCAGTTGGAAGCTGTAGCCTCGGCAAGGAGGAAGACACCACCTGCTCTGATTCAAGAAGAAGGAAGAGAAGACTGATGAAGACATGTAGAGAAGTTCTGATACAGGGGGATGCTGAGGCAGCTCACATCAGAGGGTCCTAACCTTCTCAGCAAGGAGCGTTCGTCTGTTGAGAGTTTCAGGAAAGGAAGTGAGGCTGTCCCTGGACGCTGCCTAGACAAGTCACTCTGGGAAATGCCATTTCCCCATTTTGTCTGCCTGGAAAACCCTACATTCCTTCAGGACTCAGATCAAACACTGTCTCCACTAGCCTCCCAAGTCTCCAGGCAGAGTTGGGAGCTCTGTCCCCTGCACTTCTCTGTTCCTCTATTACCTCATTAGTCACATCATGTTAATTATTTTCATTTATGTCTTTTTCTTTCTTCCAGACTGGAATCGTTGATGGTGGAGACCAAATTTTACTCATCTTACATTTCTCCACCTTCTAATCTGGTACAAAGTGATATTCAGTAAATGAATGTTGAATGAATAAATAAATTACTCCATAAACCATACATAAAAGAATTGCAATTCAGATCCAGAAAGGTTAGGGAATAACCCTGGCGTCCTAAATGTCTAGGTTCATTTCATATCAAAAGAGTCTGCTCTTGGGCGATTACCCTAACCTCTCTGCATCTCATAATCCAGGCTCTGAAAAATACGGACCACAAGCCATGGAGCCGTGAGCTTCAGTGTGAACGCCAGCAAAAAGGGCCTTTTAAGTGGCAAAGCAGATAATTACAGAAAATGCCCTGAGGAGGAAGGATGACAAAGACATATCTCAGAGACAATGAAAGACCTTCCTTCCAGGATTTCCACCACATTTCAGTCTGATACAAGCAGCTACAGAGGATCTGGGCCCTCTCAAAGGCCTTGGCACCAGCAGGTTGCAAGATTATGTGTTCACCAAGTTCATGAATTGTTGTAAAAAAATATTGGTAGAAAGCACAAGAGTCTTGCTGTTCGACACCTCCCAGCTCAGGGCCTCTATGCTCCTTGCTGAACTTTCGGCTTTTTCTATTGTTCTGCCTTTCCTTGGCTCCACATTTTACAAATTATCAACAGATCCCTCAAATGTGCTTCAACCTTTGGAAATATACTTGTGTTCCCAAGAAGCACACGATCATTTATCACTGCCATTTACCAAGTGTTAGCTAGATAAATAAATACCTAGGTAAGCCTTGAAAGCAGCCATGAGCCCATTTGCACAAGATGTGATACCATTTAGTCCAGATGAGCCACAAACACAATTCTAGACACTGAACAATAAGACATATTAATATATGGGTATGTTCTGGGGCTTTACAAAACAACAAATTTATGATTAGCATACTTTATATCTATTTCTAAGGCCATAGAAATGTAAGGCTTAATCTATTCTAGATTGCTTTTTCTAATTTAAACTATCATTGCTATGAATAAATTAAGAAAAATGATCATTCTAAAACATTTGTTTGATTCATAATTCCCATCTACATACACACATGCACATACACACACATGCATGCACACACCTGCCTCTAAAATCAGATTTTGCTGAAGATAAATTCATAATTAGTTTGCCACCCAATACACATACTCTAGGTTTAGTAATATGTGTGATAATAACCAGGAAAGATAGTCTGAGATTTTTAATTGTCATAATTAATCAAAAGATAACTGTATACAGAAGAATATAGGAGAAAAAAGAATTGAAGGGAAGGGAATTAGAAGGGAAGAAAAAATATAAAGCAATAAAGAAGAAGGATAATAATCTTTACTACTAGACATGTGCTTCAGTCAGTGGTCTTGATTCTTTCCATACTGATTACCAATCCACATGCAAACGCCTCCAGAGTAGGGGCATTTCAGGTTTGAGGAGGCCCTTAAATAGCTATATAGATGATACTGAGAAGGCTTTTATTTCCTGAAAGTGCAGGCTGCTTTCTTATCACCAGAGCTGCTAACAGCCTGCAGTTACTCATCAACATTAAATGTAGAAAATTTGCTACAGCTATAATTAAGCTCTGGTTAGTATCTACATTAGCTAGTTGATCTTAACGGTAGCCACTCAGAGCTCTTTGGAAACTTGTAATTAGTTGGGAGAGAAATAAAATGACAACATTTTCTTATTATTGATATAACTTAAGTATCGACACAAAGCCTAAAGGGACTTTAGTCAGGGATCCCCTATACAGAAGAAGCCCTTCAAGTGCTGGAAAGTTAGATCACTTATAACCATATAACTTACAATCTTGTGGGAAAATGGCAAGATTATTGTTTGATATGGACTTTGTTGGAACATCCCATCCCTACCGGAAAGGCCACTTGTTCATTATGTGGGAGAAATTGCTAAAACAATGGTTTATTCTACCCTCACTGGCCAAAACATTTTGAGGAATCCCCTAAGATGCCTGGTCCTAGAGGACCTGCCTCTGTGTGCCGCGATGATTAACCTTCCTTGGCTCCAGTTCATCACTCAGAAACATGTATCTTTAGTGGAATCTTAGCTTGTGATCTTTTGGGGACAAAGTCAAATAAGTAATTTTGGAGCCCACCATACTTTAGAATTTTTGGGCCACCTGTTCCATCAACAATCAAAATATAGAGAAAACAAGTCCTCATTAAAAAACACTAAATTATTGAACCAATATGTCATCAATGTAACAGACATAAATTAGAAGAGTTGGGGAGGCATGATTTTCTTTGAGATCTAGGACCTCAATCTCTCTCCCTCAGTGCCTCATTTCTTTAAAAAAAAAAAAAAAAAAAGTCCAAGCACTAAACCTGAAAAGATTAAAATCTAGGGAAGAAAGAGTAGGGTGAGAGGAAGACCAGTAGCTTAGAGGGTGAAAGAAAGGAGAAAGGAAGAAGAATTATATCACGGTTAAATCTTCCACTATGCCTTCAGTCAAATGCAGATGTGAAAGACAATCATAATGAAGAGTACAAACGGTGCATATACATAGATCCTAAGACTTGTAGAAAAATATGATATAAGGTATTGTTTCAGCTATCTCTTTATAGATTTATAGAAACTAAAGCTCGAGGCTTTCAAGTGATTAACAGGCTGTTTTAGATAAGAGTGCAAAGAAGCAAAGCCAGAACTAGAACCGAACAGCCAAGGTCTGGAAACCAAGTAAAACTAAGAAATCCTCTTCTTTTGTTCTTAAAAAGCATAGAAAGAGGAAAAAATTAACGTGTTTTATGGCAAACCATATACATATGTACAATAATTCATAGATAAGGGGTTTTGATCCAATTATCTGACAAACTGCCTTGATTTCTTCTGCTTGTTGACTCTGCATTTACTTCTGTGCTTTGTCAATTATTGTATGTTTGTCAGTCTTTCTCCCAAACGGAACTCCAACTGCTTGAGGGCAATGTCTTTTTCTTTTATCCATCTCAAACTCCTGCCATGATCGGTGATTGACTAGCACCCCACAGAATCACTGAAAATGCTTAACACAAATCTAACTTCTGCTTTTCCTTAGGTGAGAAAGATTAGCTGGAGTGCCACCCTCCTGACCCACAACAAATGTCACTAGGAAAAGTCTTCATTTGAAATATTAAAAATAATTATTCTGTGACTTCTTTCATTTGTATTGCAGTAGATAAAACTTTTCAAAGCACTTTCATGCTACCATTCCATTTGGGTATTTGTTTCATGGATAGACCTCAAAAAACATTACAACCACATATCCACCAATCACCTCAGCTACCAATGAAAGTCAAATCCTGGGTCTCGGTGCCTTTTGGCTAACTGGTAATTGGTTATTTCTACTGCAGACGGGGAAGTCTCCATTCACAATTCCCCAGGCTGGAAAGTGACAACAGTCAGCACTGGAGAGAGATGGTGCTCAATTGACAAGTTATATCAACTCCGACTGTAAAAATATCCAGCAGGTCAAAATACAGACCTTCCTAGTCCTTGTTGTGTTGAGGGAACAGATTTCAGTGTCCTTCCATGACCTCCTCAAGCAATGTGTCCTCAGTGTTTACAGCATCCTCCCCTCCTGACATTTCCTCATAATTTAGCATTCCTGGTAAGGCTGAAATGAAAGCTGAATTTTACACTGGAGGTAGGTCATGCTGACAGTGATAGCAACTGACAAGAGATTAAAAGGAAACAAAGATACAGTGTTGACAAAGTCTCATCAAGGTCACCCACTCGTGATAAGGTGAGTGGATGGAGAGCGAGGGAGAAACAGAGGCTTATCACTTAAGAACCAGCAGGGACAACAACTACATTATCTAATTATTCCTCTTCATTTCCACCTCCTCCAGCCTCCTACTTATGCACACATGCTTTTAAGCCAGCCCATTATTTTAAAATTACTCTACGATAGCTCTCCTTATCAACACAAGGTACGGCTTCCTTTAAAGGCAGTGCCACCAGCAGTCCCAATCCTGCCAAGCAGAAGTGGCTGCTACCCAGGGCCCTCAGCTCACTTTTCTACTACATACGGCACGTACATGTTTACAGGACTTTCTCCCCCTGAAATCGTGAACCCTTCATGTGTAATAAGCATGTCTTACTCATCTTTCTACCTACCTCCATGGTGACAGAATGAGCCAGCGATCTACTAAATTCATGACTGTCCCCTAATACAGAGTTGCTGCTGGGAAGCTGTTACCAAGCCAGGGACTACATTTTCCAGCTCCATTCACATCTAGACGTGGCCATGGGACAAGGGTGAGCCAATGGAAAGTGAGCAGAAGTGATGTATTTCACTCTGAGGCTTTCATAAGTTGTCATATCTCTAGCATCCATCCAGCTGACGCTCTTTGGCCCTCCATCAGCTAGATGGATGCAGAGGTTGATGGGCACAAAGGAGCTGGCCGACCAATGTGATGGAAAGAACCTGGATGCCTGAATAACTGCACTGAAGAAAGCTACTATTGGTTGACCAGAAACAATGTATCGGACTATTACAAGAGGGAGAAATAAACTTCTATTTTTAAAAATCTTCATCTATTTTTGGGTCTATTTGTTACTGTAGTATACTCTAATTAATATATAAACTTAATACAGTGGCATATTTAAGCATTCAAGAGATGACGAATAACTAGGGCACTTGCCCATTTGCCTATAGCAAAGCCTGAATATTTTATACTTTTCTAGGAAAGATTAACTATGGAGAACAGCTCATGAAATTACATGCAATAATTGTTATTACGGAAATCTTCCCAGAATGCTATATGAAACAGACTGATGTGACGAGGGTTTTATTTAATCTTATAGTTGTTTCTTCAAATTCATAGATACGTATTTAAATTTTTTTTGCTGCGGGAGAATGTTGAGGTTGTCACAGCAACAAGTTAAAGCAACAGAGTGATTGTGATGTACTGGGACGTTTGGTGTTAGCCAGCCAAAAAAATAAAATGATTATATCACTTAGAAAACGATACTAAGGGTTATGGTGTGATACTCAACAACTTGTCCTTCACCTTCTAGTGACCATAATTTTTTTATTTATTATTTTATGTTATTTTATTTTTATTTCAGAATATTACGGGGGTACAAACATTTAGGTTACATATATTGCCTTTGCACTGCCTAAGTCAGAGCTATGAGTGTGCCCATCCCCCAGACGGTGCACACCGCACCCATTTGGTGTGAGTATACCCATCCCCTCCCCCCTCCACCTGCCTGACACCCGATGTGTAATAATACACTGATTAGTTAACAATTTTGATACAATTGCCAGTTATGGAAGGAAATGAATTTTAGAATAAATATCATTACCCTAATCACCCTATCACCACCGACCCAGGGGTGGGGGGAGGAAATATATTTATGTGTGTGTGTGTGTGTGTGTGTGTGTATAAAAACAGTCATGTGTCACACAATGATGTTTCAGTCAAAAATGGACTATAGATTACAATGGATTATAATGGAGCTAAAAAATTCCTATTGCCCAATGATGTCATAGCTCTCATAACGTCATAGCACAACACATTACCTTTTCCATGTTTAGATACGTTTAGACACACAAATACTTACCATCGTGTTACAATTGCCTACAGTATTTAATACAGTAACATGCCGTACAGGTTTGTAGTCTAGGAGCAATAGGCCATACCAGATAGCCTAGGTGTGTAGTAGGCTGTACCACCTAGGTTTGTGTAGGTACACTCTACAATGTTCCCACAACAATGAAATCACCCACTGATGCATTTCGCAAAACACATCTCTGTCGTTAAGTGGTGCATGACTCTATATGTGTGTGCATGTGTTATGTGCGTGTCTGTATATATGTATATATGTGTGTGTGTGTGTGTGTGTGTGTAAATATATGTGTGTATATATGTGTATTTATTTATGTGGAGAGAGAGAGATTGGACCTACACAAGTAAAATTTGATAGACTTGATGAATTG
The DNA here is from genome assembly GCF_020740605.2 of Lemur catta. Classification (NCBI taxonomy): domain Eukaryota; kingdom Metazoa; phylum Chordata; class Mammalia; order Primates; family Lemuridae; genus Lemur; species Lemur catta. Next base: position 18,458,231 of record NC_059134.1, on the reverse strand, counting down.
AGGGGACAGTAAATTCAAAGTAAACAATCAAATTCAATTGCTCCTGAGCAGAAGTTCTGGAACAAATTTCTTAAACAATTACCCCAACTCTCTGATTTACTTTGCCACATAGAAAGAGCCTTTATTGGTCCCTTCTCCATGGACCAGAAGCCTATTTTTTGCAACATATTTGCTACTCATCCAAGGTATCATCATTCTCTTGTGGAAAATTAAACATTTCAAGCAGAGCTATCCTACCTTCTCCAGGGACATTATTCTCTTTGAGTAGCCTTAGGGCCTCAAGGCATCTGCAAAGCTTGAGACGACACAAACAGAAAGTGACTTGGATCACCATGCAGGATCCAGAATCAGAGACGTGGCCAGCCAGAGTAGGGTAGTTTGGCGAGTAAGAGCAAGTTGGGAAGACTAATATTCCTAGCTGTTCTTGGAATGGGTAAATAGAGTAAAGAAAAAATCTCCAGGTTTCTTTTCTCACTAAAGCCCTCGATGATAATTCAGAGAAACTTTCAACTCTAGATAGGAAAAAAAGAAAAAGACAAAAGATGGCATCCCCACTTTTAGTCCAGTGTCCCCTTTTCCTCCACATGTTATCCTGTCATTTCTGTTTATATGAGCTGAATGTACAGTTTCTTTTCCAGCCCCCTCTTTGCTTCATTCAGAAACTACATTGACCAACTTCCTGGAGAGGAAACCCAAGCTTTGAGAGCCCCTTCCATCACTGGGACAGCAGGAGCATGGGAGGAAGAGATTCTGACCCTCAGAGAAGTTGTTACTATATTGAGAAACATGACACAAAGGATGCAGACCCTGGCCCCCACCTGCAATGGCACAAACCATTTCAAGGCAGAACAAAAAGGCATATGCAAACATAAAGAGGAATTGAATTCAGTCACAATGTCACATGGTCTCCAGTGGCTCCCCTGCCTGCTCCTGGGGCAAACCAGGGTCAAAGGCATCTGACGTGGCTCAGTAGACAGAGGAGATCAATAATGCTAAAGAGTAGAGTCTGTAGGAAGAAACAAATCGTTGCAAATAGACAAAGTGGTCTCTGTGCTCAGCACTCCTGATGGAAGCCCTGCATCTGCCATATTGACATTAGCGCCGGGACACCCCCTCCATGGGAGGGGAGAATGAGCCAGAGAGGTAGGGTGAGAAATAGCAGGAGCCAGGGGTGATATCGCAGGATTCTGTCCTCTTCAACTGGGGAGTCCCAGATAGTTCAGTGCCCACCTGGCCAATTCAAGGAGAAAACATCGAGGATATGAACTAGTTTTAGAATCATTAGGGATAAACTATACCTCAGTCTCGAAAGAAACCAGGAAGTAGCTAAATGAAGTTAATAGTAGGATAAACAGGAAGCTAATTTTATTTAATGACATATTTATGGAGTACTTATTCCATAAATCAGATACATTTTACTAATAAGGAAGTTGAGGTTCAGAGAGGTTAAGTCACTTTTCCAATATTATAAGATGTAAGTGGTAGATTCAGGACCAGTCAGTGGTCTTAACTCCAATGTTACCCCTCACACGGCTCATTTGTAAATACAGTGAAATATGTTTCTCAAGGTATTTCTCTTATGGTCTTCACCATGTAGGGCTCACTGATATGCACTTGACCTATCCAGATTCATAGAAATAAAAAAAACCTGTCTTTAAAGGTGAGTGAGGTATCTGGGTATAAGGTAGAGGAATAACACAATAGTTTATAGAGAAATGCAGCCAATGCAGAGATTGAAGCCCAGTACCATACCATTTACTTCCCTTGCCTAAGACTGCTCAGAGGAAGTTGTCCTGTTAAATTAAAGCAGTAAACTGGTGAATTCTACTCTGAGTTTCTTAAACCTCTGTTTTTGTTGTTGCTGTTCAATAGAAACAACATATCATTGTGAGAGCCTTCACTGAGAGAAGGAAGAATAATATAGGAGGCTGAGAACTGCTTGGCAGGAAATAAATTCTGCACTGGGAGCATGTTCTCGGGGCACTTCTGTTTTTTCTACAGGCAAAATGGCCTGAGTCTCCCCACACATCTTGACCCATTTCACAGATGCTTCTCTACTAGTAAAAATGGAAAAATTATAAATGACCAATATCCACTTTGTTTTGTAGTTGAAAATTACTTTTCTGCCTTATGAAGGAAACTGATTTTCCAAGCAGGTACAATACACCGTCTCCTACGCTGGGTGATTTATACACACATTATCTCGTTGACTTCCCACAAGAGCCTTGGGAGGTACTACACACCCACCTTTCCAGACGATGAGCTGGAGTTAGAGTGGTCAATTTGCCTAGAGCCATGACCTATGTGCTTGCACAGGAATTCAAGTCCACGTTCTTAGGACTTTCAAAGTCAGTACTCTTTCCTCTATTCTCTTCCTTGGTCCTCTTTAACAATTTAGGTCCTTGCCACACCTCTGGGTTATCATTTCAAAGTTCACCAGCCAAAGTGCAATAGAGTAGAAAGTAGGGATGATTAGGCTGAAAAATTGTACCGAAATAAATGTATATTATAGAAGGTAATTCTTTGTCTAAACTCCTAAACTAATTGGTTTGCTTCTCCTTTATCTCTTTCAACTAAAGTTGAAATATAGAAAAAATCATTCCAATTGCTTGAAAGTTTGGGTTAGTTGGTTCCAGATTTCCAGAAACATAAAGAGAAGCATCTCGTGTCAAAAGAACCTTTACTGGATGATGAATAATTGGGAAAGGACCTGAGACGGGAGGATGCAAGGCGTTCACTGCTTCTTCTACCTCTGGGAAACAGGATGAAGAGATAAGGGCATTGCCCTGGAAGTCATCTAGACCCAAATGAGAATCCTGGATCCACCACTGGGTAAACTTGAGCAAGACATTTTACTTCCCTGAGCCTTTTTCTTGTCATCTTTATAATCAGAACGATGCTACCAACCTCAAAGTGTTGTTATAACGACCAAATGAGATGATACATACAGAATGCCAAACATCATGGCTGGCACGTATACACACTCAGTAAAGCTTAGTTTCTTTCCCAGTCCCTTCTGATATATCTGTTTATTGACATAACTGTTTTTTAAATTTGTTTTACTTTGATTGACACATTAATAGTTGTACATGCTTATGGGGTACATCGTGACATTTCAATACATACAATGTATAGTGATCAGATCCGGCTAATTGTCATTTCCATCATTGCAAATGTTTACCATTTCTTTGTGTTGAGAATATTCAATACTCTCTCTTCTAGCTATTTGAAAATACATAATATAGTATTGTTAACTATAGTCATCGTATAACACCAGAACTTATCCCTCCTATATAGCTGGGACGGTTAATATGTAGAACAGCATGGAGAGTCCTCAAAAAGCTATGATCAAGCAATCTGGGTATTTAGCCAAAGGAAAGGAAATCAATGTTGAAGAGACATCTGCACCCCCATCTGCAGCACTATTCCCAATAGCCAAGATGTGGAATCAGCCCCAGTGTCCTCCAACAGATGAGTGAATAAAGAAAATGTGGTATATACACACAGTGGAATACTATTCAGCCACAAAAAGAATGAAATCTTGCCATTTGCAGCAACATGGATGAGAGCCTGGAATACATTATGTTAAGTGAAATAAACCAGGAATGGAAAGTTAAGCCCCACATGTTCTCACTCATACTCGGAAGCTAAAAAAGTTGATCTCATAGGAGTAGAGTAGAACAGAAGTTATTAGAGGCTGGGAAACGTGGAGGAAGATGGACACAGGGAGAGATTTTTTAAAAGATAAAGCTGTTTATTATACTTGGATAAGACAGGGTGAAGACACACGCAGTGTCCACCATAGTCCAGGGGAGAGTCCATCTAGGAGGAAAGAAAGTATCAATTTTTTTGATTTCTCACTTTCTGCAGTTTTAATTGGCTGGAGGAACAGGCAATTTATAGCCTTGTCATTTACAATCATGGCTACACAGGTATTCATGGCTTAGAAGGTGGCCTTTCTAAAAGAGACCATCTGACAATTGTAAGGCCAGATGATTACCGTACTACTATTTGTTGTGTTGGGTAACAGATCTCCATATTGTGCCATTCAGTCTCTCACAACTGCCTGGATCCCACAGATGGTGTCTCTGCTTTTATACTGCCCTAGTTTCCCAGAATTTCCACATCTCCAGGGCCATTACCGCCTCCTGACTCTCTCACACTTATGCTATTACGCTATTATCCTGTACCCAGCACTGGCTGTTTCATTTTCTACTTTCTGCCACAATATTATGGCCCTGAGTCGCAGCCTCTTAGATAGTGTCTGTCTGCTTGCTGTTTGTGTACTTCGCTGGGGAGAAGGGAGGTGCGGAGGATCCGTTTGTACACACAGTTATCAGAGGAGAGACAATGCGAAGGCATTTCCGGAAGCAGGAGGCATCCTAGTGGGATGTGGCAGGCAGGGGAAGAGGTAGAGCACTCCAGCTAAAATAATTAAAGCCCACAGTTTCAAGTCACCATACACCATAATATATAAACAATCCAAACTGAAAGGGAAAATTAACAATTAGCTGGTAAATTATTTTTACATTCATTCTCCTTTAAAAGAAAATCACTTTGGAGTATTAATATCAAGAGTGACTGCCTACGCAGAATTCTCTGCTTCTATTACAGCCACATTTGTGTATAGATTGAATAGGATAGAATTCAAGGTTTGTTTGCATCCAGCACCAGGCTCAAATTATAGCTTGATTTTGAAGTATCAGTTATGTCACCTGGGTTATAATCTTAGTGCTGCAACTAATCTACCAGATTACTCAATGTCTTTGAGCCTCCATTTACTAATCTATACATTGGGAATAATACTGGCTATTTTGCATGGTTTTAGGGAGGGTAAATGAAACATGTATAAGCTTACCATATCACGCCCGACCCATAATCAGAGCAAGTGACCTTTCTTTATCCACCCCCCTTCCTTCTTTAACACTCAGATTGGTTGCCAATCCATCAATCCACAACCAATTAATTATTCTACAACTCCAATGGCCTGTCTTCCCAGCTAAACTGAAGTTTCCATGGGGCTGAATTCATCCCATCTTACTCAGCCAAGGGACTCAGAGTAAAGGCTCAACAAATATGAGTGGATTTAGGGGAAAGTAGAATTATAAACCTGCACAACAATTGGTGAGTTCAAAGGAAGAGAAAAATCAGTTTTTAAAATTAGATTTTTTTTTGGCCACACTCTCATACAAATTGCCACTAATATAACCCTCTTCAAAAATAATCTGTCTCCATTTCATGTACAAAAAAATAGAGAGAGAAGGGCTAGGGAACAGAAATGAAGAAAACAAGAAAGAAAAAGAGAAAAAGAAAGAAAGAAGATAATCTCTAGAAGCTTTCAATGCCAAACAACAGTCTCTGGCCACCCATCTTAACCATAATGCTCATAGGAAACAAATCAGTTTAACTACTAGCCACTCCTAAAGATAATTAAGAAGGAAAATGTGATTTTGGAAAAGAGGGAGGGGAGAACCTCAGTCTTCCACAGCTAAACAGAAATAACGTTGAATTCTCTGACATTTCAATATTATCAGGGTTACTATTACATTCCTGATTAACAGATTGAAAGTTGACAGTGTATCCTTCCTGAATCCGCAAGCAGATCATAATCAGAGATCATCTTTCTTTACTGAGCACCTACTATGTGTTCACAGCCCAGCAGCCCCGAAACTAATTCAGATCAGCTTCGCCCCTGTGAGATGAAGTTTGAGCCATGCATAATAAAGTCTGGATCAAATGCTGATTTGAGAAGGAAGGAACAAGCAAGCCGCCTCAAAAGGAAGGAAAAGGGCGCGGGCCCTCATTCTGGGAGGGAGGACGTCTCGACCTCTCCTGAAAGGAAGTCTTAAGTGTGGACCCAGGTGCTGGTGAGGGGGGCCTGGGGGGGCGGGGGAGATAAAAGGCTTTCTGGAGGCCCTCTGACCCCAGCCATCTCACGGGAAATGAGCGAGGAGGCTGCTGCCTGGCAGACAAGCAGGTGTGCCCCTAAGACGCCACAGAGATTAGCTGGGGCTTAGCCGAACCTCTGCAGGAGGCAAATCTCTCCTGGCTCTCTCGGGAGCCCTTGGTGCTCCTCTGGCATCAAATAAGCCAGATGCAGAATGGACGTCAACTTGGCCTTTTGTGACTCTCGGGCCCCAGAGCGGGAATCTGGACACCATCATACTACCAGGGTGAGAATAAGTTTTTAGAGAGTACATTTAGAAAAAAGAAAAGAGGGTAAAAAAAAATGATTCAAGGCATGAGCACAGAGAGATGAAGCTTCATTTATGTTTGGACCTTTGTCTTTGGACCAATTGTTTGCCACCGAAATTGGACCAGAAGCTTGCTTTTTTCTCTAGAAAACATGGCTTCTGAGAAAAATAGATGGTATTTGCTCTTCAGCAAAGGTACAAAACAAAAGACTCAAAGGTTGAGAGCTCCCTTTCTAAGGAACCCTAGGGAAGGAAGCAAATCAGCAACTTTAGCAGTGGGAGGAGGGGAAGCAGGTCCCTATCAGTGCAGAATACGTCAGCTTTGCACTATGTCAAGGTCCAGCGATGTGAGGGAAAGAGCACTGGTTTTAGATCCAGTAGATACGCACTGCAATCCTGATACTGCCATGTATCAGCTGTGTGACTTTAAACAGGTCACATAACCTCTCTGAGCATCAATTATCCCATCCTAAGATGAGCCTAGCAATGACTCCTTCATAGAGCTGTTTGAGCACTAATAGGATAATTTACATAAACACCTGGCATAGTAACTAGCACATAGAAGGTGCTAATAAAAGTTAGTTCCTTTACTTTCCCCCTCTTCCAACAACCCAATCATACTATATATATAACTCAATAGGTAAGATCCTCACTATTTGGACTTGTAGAAACCCATTCTCAGCAAGGGCAAGTCACCCGCCCAAACCTCATTCAGATAGAGCAGAAGTCGGAACACAGATCTTCTTGATGCCCTTGCTAAGTCTTGCTGTTGGGTTGGGTTGGCACCATAAAGACAGCCCAATATCCAGTCTCAGAAAGGTCCAATAATGGCCATAGCAGAAGAGAGACCTCAGAATCAGATATCAGTATACCCCAGGCCACCTCTTGCAGGGGTGCCTTTCAGGGAGATGGTAGCTGTAACTGTCTCTCAAACGTGGTTGAAACTTGCCCAGAAAACATGTGGGACATATGGAGTTTTGGTGCGGGTGGTGGAGTGGGAAGGTGGGGTGGGTGGTACTCATAGTTTTAACTAATAGTGTAACAAAGAGTTCTTTTATCTTTTAAACTGATTGTGGCCCACACACATATAAGTACAAGACAATTCACTCTAGAATGGCTGAAAATTTGGAGAAGATGTCCTTGATTCAGTAACAACAACAACAACAACAACAATAGTAATTTTATCTCATTTTCAAAGCCCCCTGACCTCACAACCAGCATTTATGGCAAAAGCAGGAACGTAATTCCAAGGACTGATTCACAGTCTTCCCCTTACCTAACTTTCCCAGTCCTTTCTGTGGAAGGAAGTTTCTCTTTGAGAGGCCAGAATATGGTAAATGTTTTGTCTTTGTTTCTTCCCAGAAGTGGTTGAATTTCTATTTGAATTGTCCTGTCACCAATACCTAAACTTTTATAATTTCAGAACTAGAAAGAATCTTGTCTGTGTTCTAATATTCCCCTCTTATTTTATAAATGAAGTAATTGAGGGAGGCTCAGAGATATGGAATAACTTACCCAAGGACAAGAAGCTAACCTGGCCAGCTCTCTACCCCACACTTCACTCAGGGTTTTAGCGACGCACATGGATGGAAGAAACAACCTTCTTGTGCAATCATTATTGCCCCGCAGAGCCAACTGTGCACAGAGCCAACTGTGCACAGAGCCTGTGATAAAGGCACTCAAGGACAAGTGTAATAAAAGCACAATTATTATGACAAATACCCAAATATTCCATTAAACATCCTCAGGAAAAAGTAAATAAATTAAGTGCCAAAAAGCCCTTGAAAGCTTTGAAAACAGTGTTGCCTTTTTAATCCAGGGATTTCTTTATGGCCCCTGAGGCAGTTAAAATTTTTGAAACTGCTATAATTATCATGGAGCTAGCAGATCACTAAAAGTACAATATTTGGTTTATTCTCATTGTATCTGATAAAGTTATTTCATTCAACTATAATTAACTGAGCACTTACTATGTGCCAAGTACATATATGGTAAGTGCTAAGAATACAATGATGAACAGCCACAGTCTCTCTGCTCAATAAATTCAGTCTAGGGAGGGGTAAACAGTTATCACACAAAGTAGATCAAAAACCTAAATGTAAGACCTGAAGTATAAAATTATAAAACTCTTGGAAGAAAACATAGGAGAAAAGTTTTATGACATTGGATTTGGCGAAGATTCCTTGGATATGATACCAAAAGCATGGTCAACAAAAGAAAAAAGTAGATAAACTGAACTTCATCAAAATTAAAAACTTTTGTGCATTAAAGGACACAAGTAACAGAGAGAAAAGACAACCCACTGAATGGAAGAAATCATAGGTCTGACTGGATTTGCAAATCATAGATCCAATAAAGGATCCAGACTATGTAAAGAACTGCTACCATTCAACAACTAAAAAACAAACAATATGATTCAAAAACAGATGAAGGACTTGAAGAGACATTTCTTCAAAGGGACCAATAAACACAGGAAAAATAACATCACTAATCATTAAAGAAATGCAAATCAAAACCACAATGAGATACCACTTTACACCTATTAGGATGGCCACTAATGGGGAAAAAAAACACCCAGAAAATAACAAGTGTTGATGAGGTCGTGGAAAAACTGGAATCCTTGGTGGAATGTAAAATGGTACCACTACTATGAAAAACAATGCAGTGATGCCTCAAAAAATTAAAAATGGAATTGCCACTTGACCTTTTAACTCTAGTTCTGGGTATGTACCTACAGGAATTGAAATCAGGGACCCAGGGAGCCTTTTAAAGCATTATAAGCCTTAATACCCAAAAGGGAGAAGCAGAACAAGTGTCCATGGATGGATGAATAAATAAATAAAGTGTGGCATGTACAAACAGTGGAATATTATTTGGCCTTAAATGAGAAATAAATTCAAACATATGCTACAACATGGATGAACCTGGAGAACATTATGTATGCTAAGTGACATAAGCCAGTCACAAAACAACAAGCACTGTATGAATCCATTTATATGGGGTACCTGGAGTTCGAATTCATAGATACAGAAGGTAGAATGGTGGCTGCCAGGAGCTGGGGAGAGGGAGGAATGGGGAGTTATTGTTTAATAGGTTTAATAGTTTCAGTTTTCCAAGATGGAAAGAGTTCTGTGGATGGATAGTGGTGATGGTAGCACAACAGTGCAAATGCACTTAAGACTACTGTACTATACACTTAAGAATGGTTAAAATAGTAATTTTTATGTTATGTATATTTTACAAAAATTAAAAAAAATACAGGCACTACAATTGCCATCATCAGTAAACTTACCAAGAGCCAAGCTGGATCTCTAGTGCACCAGCCAACACTTTAAGGGACCCTGGTGGATGGGGCCCCTATGGGAACCCACTCAAAAAGAAATCTTAAGATTCTATGTGAAAGTATGATATGCCGAGAGAAGAACAGAAAAAGCTGGTAAACTTCAGAGTTCTATCTAGTCTTTCTTAGAGGCCATAAGCTTCACTGGAGCTTTATAAAAGCCAATAATGCTAAATTTGTCTATTAACAAACTATTTTAAATGCCATTTCATGCCTAGAGAATATTAGGATGGACAAACATGTTATAAACCATTAATTTTTGCTTTTGAGTGTTGAGAGGTTATGCCCCATGGCTTCTAGAAGGCAGGGCCATGGGGACTCTACACCAGGCACGGTGGATCTTTGTAGTAATTTGGTACATTTGAGAAACAAATGTTAAACTTGCTGGTAAGGACTTACCGGTTGTATTTCATCTAAGAGATACTCTAGATCTCAGTTTCTCTTTAGTAGTGGAGATTTCCTGGAGTGCCATAGTCTTGGAAAGATGAGAACAACTGGATGTGGAACACCAGAGTCTCCACTGAGAGTGAATACAAGAAAGACAAATTACCTGTGGTAAAGGTAAAATCATTTCCCCATGACCCCAACATTCACAGATGTCATCTAACATATTGGTCCCCTTAAAAAGACACACCTTTTTTCAGAGCCTTTATTTAACAAGCTCCCCTTTTATGTCTTCTTTACGCTAGGTGCTGTGCTAGGTTGGGGGTATACAGAAGTAAGATACAGCCTGCGCATTCAATAACTTTAAATCCTGGAGTATGAGAAGACATTAAAGAATAAATTACAATACCATAAGGTAGGATATATTTGGGATTTTTCTGCATAAGCTAAAGAAAGCACACATACCTACCCTCATACCACTTTCAGATGAGACAGCCAAAGCCCATAGAAACTAAAGGTGAATCAATAGCAACACTCCATGTGTTTTGCTTGAATCCATGTTCCCTGGTGCCCAGTGTGCCCCTCACAAGATGCCCAGTCTCTGTCTGGACTTGGTTAGAGCCAGAAGCTGAGGCTGAGGTCACAGACTCCCATCTCTATTCAAGCCCATGAGCCTTCCAAAGAGGAAACACTCCCTGTCCCTTGGCTGCAGAATGTGCAGCCATACCTTTGATCAGAAAGGCAAGCAGCCAGCGAGTGTAAATGGCAAATCCATCAGCACCATTATCCAAACTGCAAGGTTGGCAGTGTTGTCTTCACAAATTAAAAATGACACATCACGATGATTACATGGCTCTGATAGACCTCACTGCCTGATATGCTGGTTCAGCCTAATTCCCAGACTGTTTCAGACACCCAAACAAATTAACACATGTTCCCTGATGATACAAAATTGTGTCATCCTGTGTGTGTGTGTGTGTGTGTGTGAGAGAGAGAGAGAGAGAGAGAGAGAACCTCCATACAACCTCATCATCACCAATTAAATATTTATCAGACTTCCACTGGCCTATGACAGGCATCCTCAGTTAGCCCTGAGAGCCTCAGCCCTGGCTATATTTAAAAGACAGCTCCTAGCCTCAGTCAGGGGAACACACTAAACCTCAATGAAGAGCTCTTGCTATCTCTTGTACTGGATCCATACCCCAGGCTGAATGAAGCTTTTAGAACCAGCAAGAACCAGATGGCCCTCCAAGATCATTTTCGAATGTTTGGATCTGAGTCATTTGTATGTGGAAGCCTTCACAAAATAGCAATCTGGGGAACATGCTCCAGGCTGAGTCCAGCTTTCCAGACAGCCCATCTTTGCCTACAATTGAGAAGACAAGCACAATATTGTAGGGTTCCACAAAAATATTGCAGCACTAATCTATATGTGTAGCATCAAATACATGAAGTGTCCCCATCAGGCTGTCGCTACAATAGTAGTACGCCACAACTCCTCCTCCCGCTCCCCCCAGTTAATTTTCTTTTCTCTACTGCACCTATAAATTCTCTCCTAGCACAGGCATAAAGCCAGCTTTGTGAATCAGCCAGCAGAGGGTACTACAATGCTGGTGCAATAATCCAAATCCCAGCATATTCACAGCTGAAAAAGATTTAGACTAATTAAAATGGGCTCCAGTTTTACTATGTGCTAGGCACTCCTAGCCAAGAAGAGGAGGGCTGTGGGATGGAAGAGATGGGGCCAAAACTGGTAGGCAGGGCCTGCTCATCTGAGGAAGTGGTAAGGTAGCATGTGGGTCCAGTGCCACGAGTCAAGGGGGGTGAGGCAAACCAAGGTTCAAAAGTAGAAAGGATCAAACTTAAGGGGTAAACTGCTTCTAGATATCCACTCTTGAGAAAAGAAAACTTAGGTTCACACAAGTATCTGTAAATGGATATTTACAGCAGTTCTATTTATAATCTCCCCAAATTGGGAACGGTCCAAATGTCCTTTAATCAGTGAATGGGTAAACCAACCGTGATATATCCATACAATGGAATACTACTCAGACATAAAAAAGAACAAATTCTTGATATATACAGCAGCATGGATGAATCTCTAAGGCAGGACGTTGAGTAGGAGAAGCCATTGTCAAAAAGAAAGTTACACTCACATGATTCCATTTTTATAACATTCTTAACAGATCAGCAGGTGCCAGGGACTGGGGGTGAAGAGAGAGTATGACTATAAAGAAATAGCATGAAAGGGGTTTTTGGAGTGATGGAACTGTTTTGTATCCTGCTTTCGGTGATGATGACATGAATCTATACATGTGTTAAATTCATAGGACTGTACACCAAAAAATAAAAATGAAGTTCACTGTTCCGCCTTAATAAAAAATTATGTTTCATTAATGGTATGTTAATACAAAAATTAAAATTTTTAAAGAAAATATAATGCATTAAAAACAAAACACCTCAAGCTGAAGGACCAGAGGAGCCACCTGGACCCATGTGGTGGTGATGGAGCAAGGAGTCCACCACTCAAGGTTGGTGCAGGACCAGAGCTGGTGCACCCTCAGGCACCAACATCCATGATCACATAGAACAGCCTCAAGTTCATCCTAGGACCCAACATCCATGATCATGTAGAACAGCCTCATGTTGATCCTAGGACCCAACATCCATGATCATGTAGAACAGCCTCATGTTCATCTTAGCACCCAACATCCATGATCATGTAGAACAGCCTCGTGTTCATCCTAGGACCCAACATCCATGATCATGGAGAACAGCCTCAAGTTCATCCTAGGACCCAACATCCATGATCATGTAGAACAGCCTCGTGTTCATCCTAGGACCCAACATCCATGATCATGTAGAACAGCCTCATGTTCATCCTAGGACCCAACATCCATGATCATGTAGAACAGCCTCGTGTTCATCCTAGGACCCAACATCCATGATCATGTAGAACAGCCTCATGTTGATCCTAGGACACAAAATCCATGATCATGTAGAACAGCCTCATGTTCATCCTAGGACCCAACATCCATGATCATGGAGAACAGCCTCAAGTTCATCCTAGGACCCAACATCCATGATCATGTAGAGAACAGCCTCGTGTTCATCCTAGGACCCAACATCCATGATCATATAGAACAGCCTCAAGTGCATTCTTCACCTTACTTTCTGGAAAGAAGAGGCTCATTAGCTTTGGGGAGGGGTTTAGTTGAGAGGGAAAGTGGCAAACAAAAGCTAGATAAATTTACTCTAACCCTCTCATTTATAGATGTGGAGCCTGGGAGAGCAAGGTAGTGTGAGTCCTCAAAATTACACAGCTTGTGGGGGCCTGCAGGGGTCCTGCATGCCAGTCCTGAACCTTACCACCATGCCTTGCTTGCATCACTTCCTCATCCAGCTCTCCAGTCAGGGATGGTATTAATATTTCTTCTCATCTGTACTAAGCAGGTGAGACTGTGTTTTACATTTAAAAGATAGCAGAACAAACAAAGGTGACTCCATAGTATCCCATCATAATCCACTGAAAAATGTACTACCTCCCTTAATGTTTTATATGTTGTTGTTTTTCTTTTCTCAGATGAATTGCTCAATTCCTGTGTCTGATTCCTGTATCATTCTTCTCTTATTCAAGTTATTAAATCCAATTATTAGACTGCTGATGGAAAAAAAAAGTCAAAAAGTTCTTATCTATGAAATTGCCCCTTATGCTTATCCATGTTTTCTTATTTCCATCTAACTTCAGAGAGCTCAGAAGAGGGAGGTCCGCCTTACACTTTGCATATGTGGCTCTCCCAGATTCAATGGTATGAGAGAAAAGTCCTGGTTGAGAAGTTGAGATCTAAGTATTGATCCAGCTCTGCTAATAACTGGATGTGAGATTTTAGGGAAGTCTCTTCCTTTTTGTAAGCCTTACTTTCCTACTCTATAAAGTGAGCCCATTGTGTTAGAAGATCTATAAAGTACTTTCCAGTCCTGCAATGTTACATTTCTGTGTTTATTCTTAAGTGTAGATGGCAAATACTTAAAACAGATACACAAAAGAACTGATAATTTTCCGTTTATTTCAACAAATATGTATTGAGACTTCATTTTCAGGATCCATCCTAGCCAAAAGGGATATAAAATAATTAAGAAATAAATCCTGTCTTTAAGGACACACAACCTAATGGATTAGAACAAGAATCTGGAGTTAAAGGATCTAGATTCCAGGCACATTGTTCCACTTGGAACCACTTGGGCCATTCGTTTAACCTCTCTGAACTTATTTCTTCATCTCTAAGTTGTGAATAATAATGGCTCCTGCTAGGAGTGAAGAATAAATAGGAGTATATTAGTTTTTATTATTAAGTCATTCATATTACTTTTCTGCTCTCTTGAAACAGCACTTTTTCTTCTCACCCCAACACCTTTTGGTAAATGATCTCCATTTTCAGTTTTCTCATCTCACAAAGTTGAATACACTACTAAGGCTCTGAGATGCAACTCAAAGCCTTAGTTCCACTTCTCCAAGAAGACTTATTTGTCTTCTCTAGCCAACACAGATCTCCTTTGCCTCTGATTTTCTGTTGCCTTCCTTTAACAATTAGATGGTATTTCCTATTGATTCACAACTGACCTGAGTATGCATGGTTTTAAGCTCTCCTGAACTCCAGCTTCTTACGTTACCAATTGCCTATAGGGATCTCAAATCCTACCTGTATCTAGTAGAACCCTCATCTTGTCCAGAGACCCTACTCCTCTTCTTGGGCTTATCTCAGTTTATAATATCTCAATCACTTCAACTAAACACCTAAGTATTTATCATGTTTTCTCTCCATCACAGCCTTCTCTAGTCCATCTTATTTAATTACAACTTACACAGCTCTCAAATCCATCCTCTGTCATTTTCATTGTCACAGCCTTCCTAGAACATCTCTTGGCTACATTAATGCAATGGTAGAGGGAAGGAAGTGTCACCTAGCAAGCTTTTTCAGAATATCCTTGCTTACCTTCTCATTACCTGATATCACATCAGAAACTTGGTTGAGGGAGAAGACAGAAGACTGGGGAGAAAACCAGGCTTGCGTATTTTGCAAAAGCATCCTATGTTATTCTGATAGATTGCCTGTCCCTGTTGAGAACCACCGTCTTAATCTTTCTCCTCTCCAATCCTTCCCCCCTCCACTGCCTAAGTTACTTTTCAAAACTTCCAACCAAGTAATCACACTTTCTCATTGCTTTTCAATAAAAAACAAATGAAACACATGACAGATTTCTCAGCCTGGCTTTCACATTCTGATCCAGGCCACTTTCCTGACCTTGTTTCCTCCAATTCCTTCCATGCCCCATAGGTACTGGCCAAACCAAAGTAGACTGTATTCCCCTAAATACACCACAGTCTTTCAGAACTCCATGCCTTGATTTGTGCCATCTCATCTTCTTGGAATTCTCTCCTCTTCTCATCTCATTCTCCCTACCTGGGAGAATTCCATGAAATTTTCAGTGCTCAGATCAAATGCCACTTTCTCCATGAAGTCTTTACCAATCCCTACACTCTTCCAGGCAGAATCAGCTGCTTCCTCCTCTATGTCTTCATATCACTCTATTCACAGTGCTAATAAGCTGATGAGTGGCTTGGGTAGGTGACCTTTCTTCATTCCCTCCAAAAGGACAGGAGTTCCTCCTTTGGTCTCCTAAATAATTTTTTATACCTCTGTTATAGTCTACACCCTGTTCTATTCTGCATGTATGTGGTATGTTTCATAACCTGTTTGTCTCTTAAATTAGACCATAATCCCCCTCAAATATAGATACCAATTTATCCTTCTTTTAATCCTTGGCATCAAGCAACGGTCTCAGAGTTTTAATGGGCACTAAATAAACAATTCTTCAGGCAAGATTCAGAATAGACACCATCTCCTCAGGAAGCCTTTCCCAGTCCTAAGAAGTGACAGTGAGCTGCATCTGTTGTAATAGCACCCCACACATAGAACATTTTATTGAAATTCGCTGCTTATGAGTCCATATCCTCCACTAGACTGCAAGCTCCTTCTGGGCAGGAGCCATGTTTTTATCTGTCTCTTTCCTGTGGCACATTGCACAGTGCCTGACAGTTCTACTCTTCAATGTTCTGGAACAACTAAACTGAATTTACTATCATTTCTTTACAGATGATAAACTCTTCAAGCACACTTGCTGCATCTTTAACCACTCTAACATTTCTGACAGCATCTCCTCCAGCCCTGGACTGAAAGCAAACATTCAACAAATATTTGCCAATTGACAAATTTTTATTGAATATTCCTGAATAAGTGTAGGTCTGCCTATGAGAGAATGTGGTTTTCCCTCTTAACTGCGTCCCAGGAAAGGAAAGATTTAGTCTTTTAATAACTATACTCCAACTCTATTTGTTGTCATGTATATATCCTGATATTTCAGCATGATTAGTCAATTCTCTAGGAAAGTTGGATCTGTCACTGTTCCAGTTCTCAGCTTATTGATCCGATCCAACACCAGACACTTCCGTCCTCTCCAGTTGTTCCAATACATTCACCAGATTGGCATATGTCACATTAACCTTGCCCATGAATAAAAAAAATTAAAGGGGACATGGAAATAAAATTCTCGGGAAAATTCAAAATGCCTACTCATGTGACAAGTTCCATCCTAACAACGTGGAGGGTTGGATCATTACTCAATGCATTTGTAATACATAGGCCTAATGGATAACTAAAACTTTCTCCACAGCTGAAAGGTTTTGAAATTTTGAATTTTTAAAGTGAACTAAAATATCAGGATATATATGGAAATAAACCCAATCTCACATCATTACTATTAAAAGTTATGAAGACACTGTGTGATATGTTTTATTTGAAGCAGTCATAAAAATTGCCACGTTTTAAAAAAGCATAAACATGAATGGAAGCTCCTTTTTTCTCCATTGTTTAAATAAAATAACACAAATGTCATTATAGAAGTTTACAAATTGCCTAACCATTCTTGAATGCCTGGACACAACTTAGCTGACACCATATCCAAAACATTAAGGTAGCTACAGAACAACCAACAAGGAGATAGTTTTTCTGGAAGTTGGGAAATCACATTAAGTTGAGTTAAATACGAACAACAAGCTCAACATTGATCATAGCACATAACTAGGGAAGGGATGGAAAGATGGTTGCCATCAAAATATATCACAATAGCAGAGATGTCAAAAAATTTTAAGGGTTTTTCCCGATAAGTCTAGTATGAAATTACTCAGAGGTGGAAAATAATGATGCTGCATTTTTTATTTAAGAAAAAAGTCATGGGATATCAGCGAACTTTAACTCACATTTTATGATATTATTTAAAAGTCCCAAGAGTCCTGATTACTCCAAAGTTCTGTGATCCAGGATACATGATTTTCTTTCTGCAGTGAGATCATTTGTATGATTAGCTGCAATGCAGTATTTTAAGACTCCATTGAGAAGAATGAAATTATTTCAAGAATTGAAGCATTAGTCCAGATTAGTCTTATAAAATCTGATACTAGATGTAAAACAATTGGTGCGGACTTGAATGATCTCATCTGATTAGCTATACAACCAAAATTCACTAGTATAAAATTAGATGATATGGAATATCCAAAATTACTAGTCCTAGTCAGGGAAGGACAGGTCCCAGTAAAGATCACCACCCTTCAGGCTTGAGTTGCCATTTCAAATCATTTCTCAGGGTAGCAAGTAGTGGGGGGAAAAGCATTTTGAGAAATTCCAACAGTTACCATATTATCCATCCTAACATCCATATGTTCTACTTTTGTCAAAACTTTACATAAAATGAAAGTTCAAAATTATTTTAAATGTCTCAAAT
The DNA here is from genome assembly GCF_020740605.2 of Lemur catta. Lineage (NCBI taxonomy): Eukaryota > Metazoa > Chordata > Mammalia > Primates > Lemuridae > Lemur > Lemur catta. The sequence continues at coordinate 18,440,474 of NC_059134.1, read as the reverse complement.
GTACAAAAAGGTTGATTCTTTATACCAGGAAATAGGTCCCTGAAGCCAACAAAGCGCACCATATTGAACCAACTTTCCCATTAGATTGTGAGTTTCTTAAGGGCAGTCTGTCTTAGGTCCCCTCCTAACCAGGCCTGAGCAGCAACTGAATGCCTATGAAATCTCCAGTGCAATCTTGAGAAGCAATGTGCGCTGGCACAAGGAGCTGGCCTGGGGCCACAGGTCTTAGCCTCAGGACATGCTCCAGCACCATGTGTTTCTTAACCTTGGCTAAACCAAAACTGTCTTTGATCCTTATATCAGGGAGAAAAAACCACCCTTTCAGGAGTATGATGATGAATTAGATATTGATAGTGAAATGACTTTAATTTCTTGGAAAAATGTTTTGCACAAGAACAAAAACCTGCTTCCTTCAAGAAGTTGAATAATACAGATAAATTACATTTATTCTGTGAGTTCTTGATTTATGCTTAGATAACCTGATCTCCCTGGGTATTGGCACTGGTGCTTCCTGTCAGGCTTTATTTTAGCTCTACTTTGCCAGTAGTTGGAGCAAGGGTGGGAGAAGAGGACACCAAGGAACTGGGGCTGATAGAAGTGATTGAAAACGGGTAGAGAGGCATTATAGACTGCTAACTTTTTGAAGGATTGCTAATCTGACATATCCTTTTTAATATCCTCTCATAAACTTTCATTTAGCAGTTCTGGAGTAGGCATTTTGTATATATTCTTATGCTTCTAGATCTACACTCAGAGAAGTGGGTAGACGGGGCATTTTCTCTAAATTATCACTGTTTCTTTTACACAGGATTTCACATTAAATGAATATACATTCATTTAACATGAATGAATATATATAAATGAATATGAATGAATATACATAAATACATATAAATAAAATGAATATATATATATCATCTGTTTATTACCACATAACTTCTCTTAGACTATGCTTGGGAGTTTCATAATCTACTTAAAAATGTCAAAATAATGTAATTATTTTTCAAGCAAATTCCAAATATCTGGAGTTAGCTTAGCTGGTCTATATGAATGAAATAGTGCTTACCCCCTACCCTCCACTTAAAAAAAAAAACAAAAGGAAAAATATCTAGAGAGAAAATACGGCTTTGTCCAAGCATTCTCTATAGATAGGATCCTAATTTTCCATATATCCTATATTTTTAAACCCAACTCCTTGAATATAAAACATCCTATCCAAAGCCACCCCTTTGCTAATTTAACAAACCGTTAAGAGTTTTCTGTTTGCTTCCCCAAATATCACAAGAAAAGTTTGTTGTGCATTAGAAAGTCTTCACTTTGCTGATACGTTTCTCATTTCTAATGAATAACTACTGGGAAACCTACATCACAAAGGACATTAAATGAGCATTTATCTCTGAAGATCTCACACAGTCAGGCAGTGAGAGGCAAGCTATTCATTCAAAAGGGGGCAACCCAACTTTGTCCTCCCAATTGGGAGTAGAAAAAAGAAATCCAAAGGGGTGTAAAAAGTGTTAACTTTCAAAGGTACGTCTGCTACTTAACTATAGAATCTCAATGGCATGCTTTTGAAAAGAAAACTTTTTCAGTTAATGAGGGGATTGGAAATTAGTTTAGTATTTGGGACCATGCAACTGCCATTTTAGTGGTTATCTTTAATCAGCCTCAGGGTATTACCAGTAAAGAGAAGTAGAACAGCCACATCCTATTTTATCTCCTATATCCCTATACATGTGATCTTTAGCTTGATTCTCAAAAAGTTATTCTTCTAAAATGCCAGAAGGTGCTATATTTCCCTTTCTTTTTAAAAGATGTTTATACTTTTAGGGCTCAGAAAGTACAGATAATATTTTGACCACATTGTGTTCAATAAGTTAAATATTAGAGGTGGAGTGAGTCCATTTTTAAGAAATGCCCAGGTTAGGTATTCTGCCTGATTTATGAGTTTTATATCTGCTGGAGCAACTACAGACAGTTGTTGAGATATTTGGATTAATGATTGAACTTGAACCTATGCCTTTAAAATGTCTGGGGATGGGCCTTGGCCATGAGATCAGTCGTTCCTTTCAAAATGTTCCAGAAAAAGTTAAATATCTGCAGAGGGCACAGGCTAAGAGATGGAGTTCCTTCCAAATCTGTTCTCCCAGGGATACAAGCATTGCTTCCAGCTCCTTGGGGAACTACACTGTTTGGGAGAGCAAAAGGAACTTCTGCTTCAATCACAGAGACACTGAACCTTTTAACCTCTCTGACTCTTGCAGCATTTTAAGTGGCAATACTACCCACCCAGCCTTGTAAAATTTCAGCCATTGCCCCCTTCCCATTTCACTCTTTACCAAAGTAGAACTGATCAGAAGATGGGACTGTCCATTTCTCTCTGTCTAAAATGCTCTGAAGAAGTTAGCAATACCAACTTCCCTTTTCACAAAAGCTTTTGGAATTGCTTGTTTAAATTTGACTTTTGAATCAGCCCCAAGTGACTGTTTCTTGGCAACAAAATATGTAACTTTATCACAGATAAATTTTCCTTGCTCACAATTCCTGGCCTAGAGTTGCTGCAAGGATCGTGCAGATGCATGCTGGAAATTAAACAGTGTACTACCAGGGTGGCCGCAATTAAATTCAGACTTGCATTCAAACCATGGCTGGCTCTGCATTTCTGGGAGAAGTTTGCTTTCTATAGACATTTCAAAATGTCCTTTCACAAAAGAAAGAGGCAGGGTGGCTCGGCCGGAGTCCCCTAAATCAAGGCAATGAGGACGAAAAGGGAGAGAATGTATTTGCAGTGTGCCAAACTAGATGTTCATACACAGGGAGATCTCAGACTTCCAATTTAGGGTATTTTCTTATGGAACCCAAAAGTTATTCTACCCCCACATTCACAGACTACAATTATTATTTGGAAAAGAAAGAAATCATGAGTATTCATATTGAACACCACCCCACCCACCAGCATGTGTTACAAAATGGCATGGCTCCTCGAAAGAAATTATTTTCTTCTCTGATGCAGATATATCCCTCTTTGACTTAAAAATACATTTTAGAATTGAAACGCTGAATGTTTAGCAAATTCTGAAAATAGTGAAGAGTCCTGGGCTCAAGCCAAAAGTTAGATGGCTTGAGAGAAAAAAACGATCAATTTAGAATAATTTTTTTTCTAGATAATTATAGATAGTACAATATTTAGAAGGAAGGAAACTATGGAGAACCATTTATAGGTATGTGATATTTGTAAGCTAAAACTAAGTTTGCAAAATGTGTAAATGTGTTTGTTTTTTAGCAAAATTGTTCAAATATGGAGTTCAGATTTAATCTGCTCCTCTGATTCTTTCTATGTTGAATCTGTTTTAATCACTTTTATTTATGTAAAGAAATATAAATTGCATAAAGTTAAAGTTTCTGGAAATATTCCAAGCATTTTCATGTTATGTCAAATGCCCATTTGAAATACTTTCCCAAAAATCTATTTTGAGGGTGTAACTCTGTAACCTTTGAAAACTTTGGGGGTTATCAGGAGTTGACCGGCTCGTAGAAGATAATCACTCGTGCATAACTGTCACCGGAAAGAACAGCTATGTTTAGGAAGCAAAATAACATAATACCAAGTCTTACAGCCACAAGAACGATGATCAAACCTTTCTCTCTCTCTTTTTTTTTTTTTTCTGGTAATGTACATCAGAAAGTTACCACACAAATTTCACATGCAAACTTAAATGATCTGAAAAAGACAATCACCAATTCAGGCTGAACTGATTTCAACATCTGAGCAAATTACAAACAAACAGATCTGCCCTTCCTTAAAAATTTCCATCTAGTTGTTGCACTGAGCAAAAATAAACAAGTGGAAAGCTTGACAGATGAAAAAGACTTTTCTCATGGTTTTTTAAGAAGTGAAAATGCAACAGAAAACACATATCACCACAGAAGTCCTTCCGAAGAGACTGCCTTTGGCATCTAGGCTGGAGCAAACCAGTCTCCAAAGCCTCCCCCTCCATCTCCCATCAGAATCCTCCACTCTTGCTGTATTTCCTAGTCCTGTGGACTGTATTGCTGAGCTGTTTATCAAAACAGTGTGCAATAAAAAAGGCTCCACTCCACTACTCTACTAACTCTCGCAATTTTCTCCCTCCTCCTGGACAGAGGCCACTAGGAAGGGAAAGCCTCAAAAAAAAAAAAAAAAAAAAAAAAAGCAGAGCAGTGAAAGCAAAGAAACAATAGACAACCCTGGCTTTGACAATGCCTTCCCTCAGCCCTCTTTCTGCTCCTGCTGTGACACTTGCATTCAAGAGCAAGGGCGGCTGCCATCCGATGCATGGACAATGGATTGAGGAGTACAAGGCAGGGGGGAAAAAAGGAAATCAGATGAATTCTGAGCTAAGATGGCAGGGCTCTCACCTTTTCCGTTTTTGTTTTTTTTTTTTTTTTAATTTTCAATAGTCTGGATGGAGGCGTCCCGCAGAGAAGAAATAAAAAGGGTGTCTGAATTGTTGGATGGTTCTGAAGCCTTCTGCATTTGCAAATGCATTTTAGAACTATCTGCAGGGGTATACTTGCTGCCAGCCATCTCTCTCTCTCAGTTTCTCTCTCTCTCTCTCCCTCTCTCTCTTCTGTTTTACGTCCTGCTATCTCCATCACACCTCCGTTAGTATGAAGACTTTCTGCCTGTGTAAGTAAGCGAGAGTGTGCCTTCCTTAACGTTTGAATCAAGACACACGTCTGCATGCATTTCTAATCGGCGGAGCCTATAGCCGTTACTATAACACCAATTAGTCAGCAATAGCTGAGACCCTCACGCCTCCAAAGGAACAAAGGTGGAAAGACACGCAAATATTCCAGCACCTAGATCACACAACTTGCTGGCTATAAATAATGGCACCTTTCCTGTTTTTATTGTGTTTAACCCTCAAATCTATGTAACGTTACAGGTTATTAATATATCCAGCAGCATAATTAGGTATGGACCGTCTATAGACATATATCTTTCTTTGGCATCATTGAGCATAAAATGCATTAAGCTGAACTGAAAGGAAATGCCTGTTGACAAATATGAGTTTATAGCATATTTGATCTATGCTCCATTTTAATCAGCTGCCAATAGAACTGAAATTAACTATATGGTAGAGTTCTTTGTCCATTTCAGTGGCTTTTGTGAAAGAAACTAAGAAAACAGTGATTTAAAAAGGAAAGGTAAATATTCAGCTATAGAAAAGCATGTAAGAAGTTTAATTGTCCTCCATAGATGTAATCATTTTGTTTAAACTCAGGCCTAGATTTTGGTAAGCATTGTGTGGGTTTGTTTTTTTGCGGGGTGGGGGGCGTGTATGTTTAGTTGCACATGTTGTGAGTACTGTCTTACATTGGCTATGTCTGTGTTAACTTGCATTGGATATATTCTGTGCTAACCACCCGAAACAAAATAAAGAATTCTTTTATCTCATTTTACAGAAACCTCAAAAAAAAAAAAAATCAACCCTTTTGAAAAACAACGCTCTGCCTTTCAGTTTTCAAGGACATTAAAATATTGCCAACTTGAAAACACAAGAAGAAAGAGGGAGGTGTAAGTAACAGCTGATCTTACTCACTTTTAAATATGGATAATTTCCAGTGGAATGATGTACTTTGTATCTAACGTTATCTGTGATTTTGTCCCTCTTTTCTGGTACATGAAAAGCAGCACTTCTTTCCTCGGCACTTCATCTTAGCATTGAAATTATTTTCAAACAAAGATGTGGAAAATATCCTGAAGGTTACCATTTTTCTCCAACTGTAATCAAGTCAGAAAGTCTCACCTGAAGACGCGTATTCACAGCCGAGCTACAGCAGAGGCTGCAAAGCAGTATCACTGTATTTCCCTTTGCTATTTATTCCTTTGCTTGGGACTGTCGCTCCAAAGAGCAATTTTGTTTTTCTTTTCTTCCTAGAGAAAATAGCTAAGACAATAATTTCACCCCTTTTAACTTGTAAGGTAACCACAGAAGCTGAGAAATTTGGAGCTAACACTCAATGAGAAACCCCCAACAATAGAGCATAAAAACTGAGTTGCAGGGACCGGGAATGAGAGTCCAGCAAGCTTTCCTAATGAAGAGAGGTGTTAGCAATCAGGATAAAGCAGGTCCTTACCAAGAGAAAGCAGGGGTAGCGAGGGAGGCACGGGAACCCCCATCAAACCCTGTCACCTAAGAAAGAAAAAAATCCTAACAGGGTTGGGGGGAGAGAAAGGAGATCGTGCTAAATAGCCGGCGAGGTGACCCACCGTCCTGTTGGCTCCTTGGCGCTTGCCGAGGGGAATAACAGCCACAGCAGTGACAACGGAGTTCTAATGTGTCAGGTACAACCTCTGCCTGTGCTCTGTACCTCCCAAAAAGGAGAGCAAATCATGCCTCAGACAGAACACAACAGGAATGAGCAGGCGCCATCGGCAAGTCCCAGACCCCGTCAGCACAGGCTGGTCTGTGAAAGCCTCGTATCAAGGGTCCCATTCAAAGGCGACGGAGAACCAGAGACAATGGCAAATCAAAAACTGGCAGGGCTTCTGGAATAATTTACTTACTCCAGAATTTAGATGGGTATAGCAAGAAACACAGGCAAGAGCTCCTTCACACCAAGGCGCGAGCATATGCCTGCCTCTCTGTGGATGTATTTTTAGACATAATATCGTGGGTAAGGCAGCCTGCAGGCTCATCAACAGCACTTGCTGCCTAATGTTGGTGCAGCCTCTTTTTTGCTCTCCGAGTAGCTGGTGAGCAGAGGAAGCAATCCACGTTTCTCACCAAGCCAAAGGTCAGGGAGGAGGACCCCAAACCATAATCCATTGTCTCTGTGCTCAGAAAGCATTAAGTACATTTTCAAGATGTGCTCCAAAATGAGGTCATGCCGCCTGGCAATTTGCTCACTTCCTATCTTTCCACAAATGACTTATTCTACCCTCCAAAGGCACGACCAGGAAAAGAAATCACACTTTTGAGAAAGACAATTCAAACACCATTGACAAAGGATAAAAACATTTGACAGGGTGTGTATTATTAATAACATGAGCTAAACTTTTAAACATCTTTGTTCAAAGCAAGAGATGGATGATGGTTTATGTCAGGTTTAGATGTGCTTTAAATTTGGGTATTTTTCCCATTCACTTCAAGCCTCAAATATTTAAAATAATAAAAACAGCAGAAAAATAGCCCAGCTCGTTAAAGTGTGATAAACTAGAAAGCAAAGAGACAAACTCAGCTTTTGCGAGCAAATTAAACAAAATCTGATATATTCTTGTCTGATCTGGAGAATTTTCCCTTCCCATGGAGGATTATAATATTTCAAAAGACTCCTTTAAACTTCTCATATTAAAGTACTTGTCAAATATGTATGTAGACATATCTGTACATATACAAAATTATCAAGTTAATTTAAATTTGTGGGAGAAATCCAAGGAATAGTGGCTCAAAACAGTCAAAAAAGCAAAATAACCATATAAAACAATCCTTAACCACCCACCAATCTCTCTAAGCATTTCATTCACTACTAGAATGGAGATGGACTGAATGGTAATAAATGAAAATAATCTTTCACAGCCACAATATTGCAAATGAAATTACTTAAAATGAAAAAAGAAATGCCCGCCTCTCATATTTTTGAGCCGGAATTTGTTTTTGTCAGAATTTTTTTAAATGTCATACATAAGTGATCTATAAAAGAGAGTTACAGGATGGATTATTTCTAACTCCACAAATAAGCATTCTGAGTTTTGATTTTCCTTTAAAAGTAGAAACAGTTTACAATTTCACATTGTAAATCTCACTAGGACTGAATAATGCTCTCACATGATTGACAAAGAAAGAATAATTCATGTCAGACCAAAAGGCTTCTTTCAGTCAGTTTCCTGCAGCTTTCTTCCAACAGATCTGGGGCAAAACGAATGTAGAATCTTGAGCTGAACTATCCATCACATTTTCCTAGTCTTTCAATTAATGACACTGCAATCAGATCGATAGAATGTAATAAGAAAAGAGCTTTGCATTTCTATACCTATTAATTCGCTGAGTAACTGCAGCAGTAAAACGTGACTTGAAAGGAAAACCACTCAAGGAACACGAATTCTCTTAGCATATTAAGCCATGACTCCCTGACCCAAAAATGAACACTACAGTTTCTGCCTTCCAACCAGGGTTATTAGGGTCTAAAGATCAGATTGCCTTGTCAAGAGCATGCATATTCTCTTTTCACAAGATTCTCTGCAATACACTCACACCACCAGAGGTCTAGTCAAATTGGTCTTTTTTTGAGATTTTCGAACAAATATTCTTGAAATGCGAGTTGGACTATCGGAGAGTCAGGCCATCATTCTCCACATTCAGGGCCACCCTGAACTATCAAATTTCTGCTCTTGGTTTTCTGTGACATTCTACAAGGAGGAGTTGGGTTTAGAAAGGGTGGAGCAGGGAAGGAATGGTGAGAATGCTAATTGAGCTCAGCCCCATTCCAAATTATTGCACTGGTTGGAGACTGTGCAAACAGTGACAGACGTAACAATGCAACACCGTGTCTGGATGCTCCATGTTTATCACCAGAGACAGAGGACTGGGAAAGCAAAGGATGAGTTCTCCGTGGGAAGGGTAAGGCCAAGACAGGCTGGCCTGAGATGGCCTCTGTAACCACGTACATGTCTGGATTTTAATGTCACTGGAGGTTCACCAACAGTAACTTTAGTCATAAAAAGTAGACTCTTTCTACTAAATTAAGGTTACAGTGTAGTGTTGCCCTGGAAAGAGTAGAGGTTTTGTTTTCAGACAAACCAGGGCTTGAATCTCAATTCTATCATATACAAGTTAGCTCCACTGAACCTCAGATTTTTATTAGTAAAACAAAAATATTAATATTATTGCTTACCTTGAGGGCTACTATGAGAGCTGAATGAAATAATGCATGTAAAGCATGTAGCACATGATAGCTAATTCTTTCTCCTCCAAATTCTTAGATTTTCACATACAAAATAGCAATAAAAATACAATCTCATTGTGCAGATTAAGTAAGATAATGTATATAGAACTTTGTAAACTGCTCAGCACTACACAACTGAAGGATATTTTCATTGACATAAAATAATGACAGAATTGAACAGCTTATTCAGTGTAAGACATAAAGGAATAATATGGCCCAGGACCTCATTTCATTTGCAATTATGTGTTTCAAATCCAAAGGGAAATACTACTACTGAAAGTGAATCAGCCATCATCAACCACTCTTCCAGGGGATCCCAATCTTAGCTGCAGATGGTAGTACCATCTTTAGAAGGTAAAAAATAAAGATTTGAAGTTCCAGGATGAAATTATAAGAAGAAATCTAGCAGTGTGTCAGAAATCCCTTTGCAGAGAAGTAAGAATATCACAACTAAGTGTTCCCTATGTTTTTAATAATAAAGGGAAAGGTGCTAATTTCCCTTTAATAAGTTTTTGTCTATCAGTAAAACATTCATAAAAAACAGTATAGGTGGGGGCTGTAGGGAAAAAAGTTTTGCCTTCACAAAGCTTAAAGTCTAAAGAAAAAAAATTTCAAATCATAAAATGAAAATAATTTCAAAGCGTTAAGTGAGAAAATATGACCAATCTTGGAACAAAGTTTTGTGGTAATTGATGTTTGACATCTGCAATATGAGAAGTTTTTTTAAAGGACACTTTTAATTACTTTGTCATGATGATCATTAACTAATGAAATGAGATAACAGATGAGAGAGCTTAAAATAATTGCTATAAAATATCAATCTTTATTAAGACATCAAGTTCATTATATGCATGGCTTAGATGGAAAATATTGGAAGGCTTATAGAAACTAAAAAACTAATTCAACAGGTATGATAAACTGAAGAGGATGTCTGATACTTTTAGGGAAAAAAAAAACAATAATAATAACTACCACCTATAGAGTACTTACATTGTTCTAGGCAATGTGCTAAGTGTTTTATGCCTAACAACCCACTTAATCTTCACAATATCCCTATGAGGCATGTACTGTTGCTACCATCATTGTTTTGCAGATGGAGAAACTAAAGCATAGAGAAATCAAGTGACCTGCCCAAGATCACGGAGCTAGTACATGGTAGAGCCAATTTCACAGCAAGGCAAGGCAATCTGATGCCTAGGCCCACACTCTTCACCACTCTCATCTTTTTTTTTTCCCCTTAGATCCTCATCAATCAAATTTTTAATACAAGGTGTGACCAAGTGGCCAACCAAGCTAAGCCTACTATGCGTGAACTCTGAGAGGAAGAAGAGATAGTCCACATAGGCAAGTAAAATTTATAGCCAAGCAAAATGTAGCACTCTGAATGCATTCATTCATTGAGTGCATTCATTCAACAAATATTACTGAGCGTGAGCCCTACTGAGCGCGAGCTCATACTGAGCAGAGCCCTACTCCCTTCAAACCTTACAGGCTAGTGTAGGAGACTACCCTTGAAAGAAATAATTATAATACCGGGAATAAGTGCTCTGTTAGAAGACCTAGAGTTGAAAAACGACAGTAATTTTTTTTTTCCATCTAGGATAGCTTTTAGGAAAGCAGGTTCAGGAGATCAGAAATGGCTGGGTCCCAATTCCCCAGAGAGGCACAGATCTCAGTGGTATTTTCATCTCATTGCATGCTAACCACAACCATTCCTTCTAATTTTGGGCTGTGGAAAGCGTCTGGGGATATCTTCTCTGGCACTGCACAGTAGGTGCAACTCACCAGGATTCACTCTTGAGTACCCTGGTGATATAGTTTGGATATTTGTTCCCTCCAAAATCTTATGTTGAAATTTGATCCCCAATATTGGAGGTAGGGACTAATGGGAGGTGTTTGGGTCATGGGGGTGGGTCCCTGTGAGCAAATGGTTTGGTGCCTGTCCCCTCCAGTAATGAGTGAGTTCTTGCTTTATTAGTTCACGTGAGAGTTGGTTGTTTAAGGAGAGGGCACCTGCCCTCTCTCTCACTCCCTCTTTCCGCAGTGTGACACACTCTGCTCCCCATCTCCCTCCGCCATGAGTGAAAGCTTCCTGAGGCCCTCACCAGAAGCAGATTCTGGCTCCATACTTCTTGTGTAGCGTGCAGAGCTGTGAGCCAAATAAAACTCTTTTCCTTATAAATTATCCAGCCTCTGGTATTCCTTTATAGCACTGCAAGTGGACTAACACACCTGAAGATGCATGTCCTCTGCTTCTCAAACAACCTGCTCTAGCCCAGCTCCTACAAAGAGAGGGAAGACACTTACTTGCCTTTTCTCCTCTCTCTCTTGATGTTTAACAGAAATTAAAACAGAAAATTCCGTAATAATTCAAATAATACAGGTACACACATTTTAATAATGTTACTTTTCTGAATACAATGGTAACACATATTTTCTACCAAAAGTTTAAAAAAAAATACCAGAACATATTGAAATTAAAATTATCCAAAATAATAATTAGATATAGCCACTGGGTATTTTAGTAAATTTCCTTCCTGTATTTTATATATATGGGTTTTTATTCATATATTTATGTATTTTTACAGTATTTGGATCATAATATAAACAGTTCTATTCAACTCTCTTAGTTTAACATCATATCAGGAGCATTTTTGATGTCTAAGTATCCTTCAACAGCAGTTTAGAGGACTGTATAATATTATATTTTATATATAACAGTTACTTAATCATTCCCCAATATTGAACATTTAGGGTGCTTCCAGTTTTTTTTGTATTTTACATAAGGTTGTAACAGACATCTTTTTACATACATTTGTGACCACTGTTCTTAGTATAGATTAGGAGTGAGATTATTGGATCAAAATGCTTTAATTTTTTTAAATGTATTGCTAAATAGCTTTCTAGAAAGTTTTTGTCAATTTACATACTTAGCTATTGATAAGAGTTGCAGTCTCACTAGCCCTGTGTTTTATTTATTTTTTATTTACTTTATTTAGCAGTCTAATTTGTATTTCTTAGAATTCTAATGAGATTGGACTAATATTTCAAGAGTTCATTGATCATTTCTTTTTTAAAAAATGTATTAATTACCTGTTCATGTTCTTTGCCATTTTCTCCATAGTGTTCCTCTTGTTTTTCTTATTGACTTCTAAGACACACACAAGTGTATGTGTATATATGCATGTATAGATACACACACAAAAACTTATACGTATACACATATTTATACTTATTGTCAATTATTAAAATATATTTTGTACTTTTTATTTTTTAGTTTATAGAATCTTCATATTCAATTTATGCAAATTTATTGATATTTTCTTTTGTGACATCAGATCCTTTTATATTTTAAAGTACTTTTCACTTAGAATCAAATATTCACCTAAATTGTCTTCAAGTTATTTATGTGTTCAACGTTTCACATGTGATCTACCTTAAATTTATTTTGGTGCTTTTTGTGAGGTGAGGATACAATTTGAGGGTTTCATTTCCCCTTCAAATGACAATTTTCCTAGGACCCACTCCCATCTATATAGATATTTTAAGTGTGATAAAGTTGTATATATATTCAAAGCTGTTTGAGGGCCATCTTTTCCATTTAGATATTTGTATTTAAATTCTTTCTAGTAGATGAAACTGTCAAAACATTTTTCTATTTCATCATCACCAGGACTGAAAGACTCTGCTATCAACATGAGAGACAAAAACATCCTATTGTTTAAGGATCAGGCCAAGTTGTAATGCTGATTTTAGATGTGATTAAGACAGCTGCAAAAACTTGCTTGGGCTCAGGATTGGCCTTGATGGCAAAGGAGTTGAAATTTAATTCAGAGGAGTTGAGATTAGGACAGAAGATTCCACTTTAAGGCAACCAGAGAAGCCAGGAGTCAAAGGAGTTAATCAAATAAAAACCTACAGGAGAAAGTCAAGACCCAGGCACTGACAAGAGCACTTATAAATTAAAGTTTGAAGAGATCAGACTTAGCTTGAGCTCATCTTCACAGACCCAGGTCGAAGCAGGAGCCAACGCGTATCAAAGAGGGGAAGACAGATATGGGGGTTTGGAGGAGCGGGGCTTTGGGCTCATTTTCTGGGCTGGCATGTGGACAATGCATGGATGGAGAGACTGGATCAAGGACAAGGGACACAAATCCACCTGGGCATCGTGTTTGCAAACACTTAACCTCATTTTATATTTCCCCAATACATGGTGAATTTGCTAAAGAGAGCTCACTTGGATAATTTAAATTCTCTTATTTTTGATCTGTACAAAGATAGAGTTTTGACTGAAATAAACAGAGGGGGATTTCTGCCTCAGTTTACCTTCTGCCTTTGCAGTGCCAACAATCATTTCAAGGGGGAAGAATGAAAACTGAAGCTGCTCATTTACCAGAAGTGTGCTAGGATTGAAAATGTGAGAGTTTTCAATTCTGGAAAAGAGGTCAGTTTGACCAAACAGCACTGTCAAAAGAATACGTCCCCTATCCAAGATACAGCAAGGAGGAGGCTGTGACACAATGATAAAAAAATTGCCAGTGCCTATTTGCTACTGCAATTTTGATGGGTCATTGGCATGGCATATAACTAACTAGTCCCACACAGCCACCACACTGCACTGTCCATACAGGACATTTTGGGAGTGCATAGGAAGTGGCACGTAGCGGCTGAAAATCCGGCCTTTGAAGTAAACTGATCCAAGCTTGAGTCTAGCAATGCCAATAACCAGCTGTGTGATCTTGGGGAAGTTCCAACCTCTCTGAGCTTCAGTGTCATCACCTATAACATGGACATAATAATTGTATTCACATCATAGGGTTGTTGCAACAACTAAATAATAAAACATGTATGAACTATGTGTGGGTCTGATACACAAGTAGAATTCAAATAAGTATTAGCCTGTGTTAGGAGGCAGTATACGGAATCCAAGCAGTAGAACTAGACTTGGGTTCAAACACCAGCTTGACTACTTGTTTGTTCTGTTACTTCACCCCTCTGCGCCTCCTCTATAAAATGGCTGTATTAGCGCAGTGACATCTATTCCATAAGGCTGTTGTGAAGATTAAATGAAATAATATGCATAGGCACTTGGAACGGTGCCTGCCTCTGTAAAGATTAGCTGTTGCTATTGCTATTATTTTAGTATCCAAAACGGAAAGCTAAAAATCCTCAGGTCACAAGTCAATAAGAAACTGAAAACCTGAAATAAGGGGAAATTTATTTTCCTTTGGAAATCTACTATAACTAAAGCTGATTTTCTGAGTTGATTTTCTCCTCCCTAATGGAAAATCCACACTGCAATAAAATGGATTCCTGTGGCAATGCTGGAGGCATCCGGCATGTAATCACAGACAAGGCAGCACCTCTGAAACAGCTGGGATGACACTTGCAAGGCTCTGCTGAGTTCATTCAGAGGGCACAGGATGTCTTTTCTCCAGACTGTGACAGCAGGCATTCTCTCACAACTGTTTTCTTAGGAATCCTGTGAGTGATTTCAGACGCAGCAGCCAGGAAACCTCTTTGGCTGTGATAAGAATCCCAAAGAGACCCTAGGTGTTCTGATTCCCAGGGCTGTGCATCTCTACCCTCTTGTGATTTTATTTTTAAATTCTTTCATCCATCCATCAAGCATTTATTTTTGAGTACCTATTGAGCATTTATTTTTGAGGGGCTAAGTGTATAGTGGTGAGCAAAAAAAAAAAACAAAAAAAAAAACATTTAGGTCCCTGACTCATGGAGCTTACTTTCTAATCAGGTAACTGTACAGGCAAATATATAGCCACAAATTGTGATTTAAGTGCCACAACTGAAAAAGAATAGGGTTGATTATGTGCATCTTCGGGGCAAGGCCTCTCTGAGGAAAGGTCATTTAAACTGATATGAAGCGTAAGATATAAGAAGCAGCACCAGCTTTGAGTATAAAATCTTCATGAACATTGGCTTGGAGGAAGCAGCCACCAGGTTGAAGAAATTACTGCTACTGCCCACCAGAAGTTATGCCGCTGTTGGTGAGCACCGTGCTAGCCAACGCAGGGTCCCGGACTACCTAAGCTGACCAGCTCTTCATTAAAGGAGACAACGGTGAAAGCAAATACCAGTCTTGTCCGGCCTACCCTAATGAAGGAAGACAAAGTGGGTAGTCATGGATCATTTTTCATGAGCCAATGCCTCCCCCAGCGCCTAACACGTGTCTCATAGAAGGAGCGCTGTTGGGAGAGGGACTAGCACAAGCTCTGTGGGTATGACTGGTAGAAGCCTCGGTGGCTGGGGGAGGATGGCAGTTTGGGTGGATGGGATGGTCCCTACAACTTGCGTAAGAGCAGCCTCCAGGGGGAAAGGAATGGAATCAATTCCTATAGAATCTACGCAGAAGTCAAGATGTTTCTCCTAAGCCCTCTTCTTCCTACCAGTTTAAATCCAGCACATTCTTCACAAGCCCAATCAAGACTGGCCTCATTCCACAAAACCTCCCTGCATCCCAGAGCGTAGCATCTCCCCCACTGTATCATCCTTCCACCACACTGTGCTGCATTGTTCTCGAGTCACTTAGTGAATTATTTTCTTGCCCACTCAATAAGATGATATCCTCCTCAAGGACTAGGACTATTCCTTGATTTCTTTTGTATTCCCCACAGGGCTCAGCTTAGCACTGTGCCCACTCCAGACGCTTAACATATCAATGCCTGTTGGACAAATGAATGGTTTAATTAATCCATATATCTGTAAGATTTCAGTAGGTGGAAAAAAAGGAAAAAAAAAAAGGAAATGCTGTGAATATAACAAAATTAAGCCACCCCTGGCTGGGGCTGAGTAGTCACCTTTAGGAGAGTGTTTAACACTGTATATTGGTTCTTATTTAAACAGAGGGGGTAGGGTCCTAGATCTGGACATTGTCATCTGTAATGAAGGGCACCTCTGCCTGCTGACAAGGAATGGTCTAAGAAAGTCCTATCAACGCCCTTTCCATTTCTAATTCCTAGATCCCCGTTTGTGGCCATCTCAGTCCGGAGCATCTGTGGTGTGAATGTTAGTTAGCCAGGCCTTCGTGCAGTCCCTGAACCCATCCCTGGAGAGATTCTCTGAACACTCCAGGCCCCCGCCACCACCAAATCAGAGCATATTCTCAGGGATCACGGAGTGCAGCCGTGGGCTTAGTCTCACTAATGCTGGGACCTTATGCGGGAGTGGAGAGAAGAAAAAAGGATGGTTGCATTAAATTAGCTGTTTAAAAAACGAAAACAAGGAAGATTCAGCCCAGAGTGCAATGATGTTTTACTTCCTTCCTGTCTTAATAGAGGTACCGCATGAGGTAATCTTTTAAGACAGTCTTAGGGGGTTGGAATAATTTTATTGTACATTTATTATTATTCTCATTGAGAAGACTCCGCTCTTTTCTTCCCAGTAAGGATTAAAGGGCTCCTTTCTACTTACTTCTGACAAGCTTTAATAAAAAAGATAGGAACATAAAACTTGCCTCTCTAAAGGTGACAATGGCCCGTCAAATCTGATGTCACTGGCTCAGAAGACGCTGAAACAAAAGGCCAGGCTGCGCCAAGCCAGTCATCTCCTGCAGCCCAGCAGCAGCGAGGCTGCCGGACAGGCAGGTCTGAGCCTCGACACAGAAAGCATCCATCACTCCCTGGACTCGCCCCAGCACAAAAGGCTGGGTTTTCTCCCGTTAGGCAGCACGATATGCCCTCTTACAGACCCCTTGTCACACTCCGTGACCTCCTCGGTTGGTGTGGTCTTTGTTTTCTGCTTTCATTTCAAAATGACTCAGCTGGCACAGCGTTGAAGCCCAGCCAAGTTTTCGCTTTAAAAGTTATCCTCCTCTCTCAAAAGTCTTGGGTGAGTATTTTTATTAGGGAAGGGCTGTGCTTTAAAGCTATAAGCAGGCACTGTTTTCACATGCACTGTCTACCTGTAGATAGGAAAAAAATGCACATAGTCTTCTCACAAAGACACGGAGCTGTGTTTTCCCAGGACAGGTCCTCCTAGCAAAACTGTTTGGGATTTTTTTTTTTTTAGTTCCCTTTAGCTTTTCTAGTCCCACTTAGTGCCTTCTCCAATCTGCCCAGCCTGAAACCCCAGTTGCAGTTCAGTGCAATCAATTCACTGCTGAAGGAAGAAAGTATTCAGAGCCACAGACTTCCTCCACGCAGCAGCCGCGGGCAGCATAAATCACAGGAACCCATAGGAAGGGCAGTGAAAACCCCGGCGAGCTTCTTAGTCCATTATGCATTCAGCCCGGAATAATGACCCTTGATTTATTTTAGCTATGTTGTTGCTCTTTGGCAGGGCTGCAGAATACTTTTCCGTTGCTCTTCTTGCCTTTAAACTGGGGAATCTGGCTTATGATCTGTCTGTTAGGGAGTTCATCTACGCAAACATTTCCCTCTACATCACCATCTGTTCTACCTTGAATGTTTTACCTCCTCACACTATCTCAGACTTAGCCGCTCTGCTGCCTCGTTCTGTGATCTTTCATTTCTCCTCTGCCTTTATGTCTGGTTGCTTATGTTTTGGGGCAGACAATAGAGGTGATATAGGCCATTATTCATGAGTAGCTTCAAGGGTAACGTGAGAAATGCCTCATCTCCTGACCCCTCTTAGCATAAGAATTGCTTATAAAATTCTGAACTGAAAAGAGAAAAATATCAGAGAGCTACTCACTCTGGAGCAACTTCCTTGAGAAAGGACCTAAGAGGGTGCTCCTTAAACTTAAAAAATAATATAAAATAAAAATGTTTTACACAAAGGAGAATATTGGCTATCATTAAGACCACCAATTCACTGCCATCCATAACAGGACCTGAGCGTGGCAGCGCAAATTCAAAGAATGGAAAAACGTCATGACAGCCAATAGTTTCATGGGTCCACCTCCAAACCTAATAAACTGGGGGTCTTTCACATGTAGCCAAGTGGACCTTTTTGGTTTCCCTCTCCTCACCTTTTACCTTTTGCCTGGGATGAGCAGTGACATAGCAGAAGGTTTGCAGTAGCGAGAAGGAGCCTAAACCACCCACTGGCTGCCTCATCACTCCCTAAATACTCCAGAGTTGCCAGTAAGAGAAGTGTACCTCCCCAAGGAAATGGCTGCAACTGTGGTTTTTAGAGGAACTTCATCCAGCAATTACCATTCACATAGCAGTATCTCCCGGTTTCTGCAGATACAGACAAAATTAAGCAACTTCTCACTACCCATTCTCCCCGGGCCATCTTTTCCACAGCTGAAGCTTCACCTCCTGTCTACTTCACTGGTATTGCTCATTCATATTCCCTTTGCCAATCCAAGTGTCTCTCCAGAACACCAGACAAATACTTTCAAATGCCTGCTAGACTTCTCACAATGGCCCCCAGGAAACCAAAAAAAAAAAAAAAAAGACAATCCCTCAGCACTCCTCCCCGCAGTACCTACCCCTGAATGGCTGGTGCTGACAAGGGACAAGCATGCACCCAGTCGCCCCAGCTAGAAACCTGGGAGTCTCCCCCGCCCCCTCCCTCTAAATGACTCCCAAATATATCTAAGATCTCACCAGTCTAAGTCACTTCTCCAGTGCCTTTGCTGTAGTCTTAATGTGTGTCCTCAGTTTGTCTTGCCTAGATGCTAGTAGTTCTTAAACCCTGCTTCCAGAAATCATACTTTTCAATCCTTCTCGGTATAAACCAGACTGCTCTCTTAAAAAATGAACATGTCGTATTTTTTTTTGTTTGTTTAAAATCATGCAATATTTTACTGTGTGGATGGCAGAAAAAGAAGTAGGGGTTAAGCAGATATTCCACAGTAGAGTACTTCTTTGTCTCTAATTTAACCTTACCCAAAAATATAGAATCCTGCAACTACTGGAACTCAAAAGAAAGAGATAGGTATTAAATCCAGTGCCTCCTGGCATATAAAAGTTTACCTTCACTTAGTTAACATGCATTCTCATTAAAAACAGCAGGTATTTTTTTTCTTTCTAAATTGTTTTATTGTTTTTAGATGTATATACAAAAAGTACCAAAAAATAAGTAAAAAATACTTTAATTCTCACCAAAAATAAAATAAAATAAAATAAAATAAAATAAAATAAAATAAAATAAAATAAAATAAAATAAAATAAAATAAAATAAAATAAAATCATGCAATGTTACCCTATTGCTTTCAAGATAAATGTCCATTGCCTTAGTATGGCACACAAATTCCTTCACAGTCTGATTCCCGCCCACTTCCTCAGATTCAATTCTGCCAAAGCCTCAGACTGTCCCTGGGCTCTAGCCATATGGAGATCCTTGCATTCCCTGAGTGTGTCACATTCTCTCACAATTCTTTCCTCTGTACACACCATTCTCTCTATTTGTAATGTCCTCCCCTCCTCTGGTCTCTTGTCTAGGTGACACTGACTCATCAGTTGGAACTCAGCTCAAGGATAACTTTGCCCAAACTCCCCTGGCACTTAAGTCCTTCCTTTTTCCTGCACACAAAAGCATCTTGCTTTCATTATGCACCTTAAAAATTTTTTATTAAATGCCTGCACATTTATTTGTTTACACATCCATCCTTCCTACTATATGTGAGTTCTCCGAGTATGAAAACTATATCACTCTTATACCTTAGTATCCCCCATGCCTAACAATGCCTAGCCCAGAGTAGGTGCCTATAAGAATATATTGAGGGAATATATTGGGCATATATAGACCAAGGATTAAAGCCAATGGCCCACTCTTTCCGCAGAAGAAATTCTCCTTCTGGTTTCCCTCCCAGACCTTGAAAAATAGCACAGTGTGTTAGTATGAGCACTTCTCTTTGAGTTAGAGCACATAGGTTCTAGGCCAGGTCTGTCATCAGGAATGTGTGAGATCTGGAGCAAAGCACCAAAAAATGGCCAACATATGCTCAACATCAATTATGAGACAGATTCCCTGCTAAGCATACTATGTGCATGATCTTATTTTTTCCTCACAGCTACCTGAGGCAACAGATATTAATATCATGCACATTTTACAGACAAAGAATATAAGTAACTCCCACCCATGTTAGATGCTGCGTCCTTTCATCTGGGTTGTGGAAAGATCATATGAGACATGGTATGTAGCAGAACTTTGTAAACTATAGAGACCTACCATAAACATAAGTCACCATAATTACAGAAAGCAATGAAGACTATCTACATGTAATTGATGCTTTGTGATTACAGTGAAAAATAAGAAATGAAGATTTTATAAGATGAAGATCCATCTTACACACCTTAATAAAGAAGATTCAGGTGAAGCAGACCCCCAAATCATAGGTAAAACCATAGGCCTAGGAACTCAATGTGTCCAGTCTCTTCTCATTTTGCAACAGTGGAAGTGAAATACCCAGAAAGTCGAGCAGCTAATCTGTAGAAACCCAGGGCTCCTTAGTCCATAGCACACTATTTGTCTGCCCCACCTTGTAGAAAGAAAATATGAAATTCAGAGAGTGGCACTGAGAAATCTGAGTGATGAATTCAGAGAGCACAGGAGTATTTCAGAGCCACCATTAAACTCAAAACATGTTCCTGACATCTGTCCTCACAGATGTTTTGAATGACCACATCTCTCTTTACCAGGCATCCAACTAGTACCACATTCAACAGGGCCAATGTATAAAAAGTGGAAACAACATTTATCTCGGAAATTGAGCTTAATGAGAAGCATTATGATGTAATAGAAAGAGTAAAAGCTTTTGAACCAGATGTGGGTGGAAATTCTAACTCTGCCACTTACTGGCTCTTTGGTAATCGAGCAAACCACTTTTCTGAGCTTTGGTGTTCTCACCTCTAAAATGAACAAAATGATGCCCCATTATTGAGGGAATAAAATCTTTGCCAGTGTGTTCAATAAATGTTGTCTTCTTTTCTATTCATTAAGGGATGTTGATGCAATATATAAGCCTTGGCCAATTTGCCAAACCACAATATAATTTTATTTTTCTACTTTTAAGAAATGACAGTGTTTGTCTGGTGTAACTACATATAAATGCAGACACATAAAAGACAGAAAACATGTCTTTTTCTTATCACAAACATCAAGCCTATGTTTGGGCAACATGAGGGTGCCAAGAACCTCCGTATTGAATGATAGATTTAGTACATGTTTAGTGATAAATTCTCTGCATGATTCTTTCATAAATCTAAAAAAGATGATCAAATGTGGTGAAAAAAAACTAACATCAGTTTAATACACTTTTTCTTTTTTTTGAGATGGAGTCTCACTCTGTTGCCCGGGCTAGAGTGCCATGACATCAGCCTGGCTCACAGCAACCTCAAACTCCTGGGCTCAAGCAATCCTCCTGCCTCAGCTTCCCGAATAGCTGGGACTACAGGTTCGCGCCACCACACCTGGCTAATTTTTCTGTTTTTAGTAGAGACGGGGTCTCGCTCTTGCTGAAGTTGGCCTCGAACTCCTGACCTCAAGTCATCCTCCCACCTTGGCCTCCCGGAGTGCTAAGATTATGGGTGTGAGTCACCATGCCTGGCCAGTTTAATGCACTGTGATGTCAGATTTTACTGAGTATAGTGAATAAGAGTCTGAGCTCTGAAATCAGACCAACATGGATTCAAATTTCACTTCAGTGTATACCAACTGTCTGATCTTGGGCAAGTTACTTCTCTTTAGGTGTGGAACTTCCATATCTATAGAATGGGCAGAATAATAGAACCTACTTTATAGACATATGGTGAGAATCAAATAAATTAATGCATATAAAGTAAGTAGCACCAGGCCTGACATATGGTAAGTGCTTAATAAATACAAGCTATTGCCAATACCCTCTTTAGACTCATTGTTAAGTGGGGAGAGAAAACATCAAAACAAAAGAAACATACAACGGGTTCTATTGAAATAGTTCTAGTTTTGCTATCCTTTAGTTCTGCTAATTTGATAGCTGGTATATGAGACTATACGGCGATTTGTGTGGGAAATTTCTCAACAAGGCACATTGTTCACATGTCCTTCCACATTTCTCAAATTCCATCATCTGTCTGGGAATCTCCTGAATCCCAGTCTATCTTTCATCCAGTAAGAAGCCTTTAAAATGTGGCCCAATGCACTGACTCGTCATTCCATAAAACATTCCTGGAGTCACTGAGAAAAAAATGGCAGTATGTCCCCATCATGCCTATCCTAATAATGAAGTTCTAAAGACTGTTCCCAGCATTCGAGGCCTCATCAATGCACGTTCCTTTGTACCCATGCTTATTTGGACAGCACCCACTACTTCCTAGCTGAAGCAGCTAAAGATTTGTGGAAATAGCACTGAATGGAGTTTAAACCCCAGCTCTGTCTGCTCACTTTAACTTTAGTGCAAGTGCTTTATCTCACTGAGCCTCATTTTCCTGATAAGAAATGGACATAATAACATCCATGTAATGGAATATTACTCAGCTGTAAAAAGAAATGATCTATCAAACCAGGAAAAGACACGGAATCTTAAATGTGTGTTGAAAGAAGTCAGTTTGAAAAGGCTACAAACTGTGTGATTCCAGCTATGTGACATTCCAGGAAAGACAAAACTATAGAGACAGCAGATCAGTGGTTTCCAGGAGATTGGGGAGGGAGGAATGAACAGGCAGAGCACGGCAGGTTTTTAAGGCAGTGAAATTATTCTTTATGAGATTATGATGATGGGTACCTGTCATTACACATTTGTCAAAACGCATAGAATGTACAACCCCAAGAGTGAACACTAATGTAAACTATGAACTTTGAGTGATAATGATGTGTCAATGTAGATTTATTGATTGTAACAAATGTATCATTTTGGTGAATGTTGATTGCGGTTGATAGCAGGGAGATTGTGCATGTACGGGGGTAAAAGGTATATGGAAACTGTGCTTGCTGTTCAATTTCACTGTGAATCTAAAACTACTCTATATTTTTTAAAAAATTGATATAATATTATATTACACAGGGTGCCATGAGGAAGATGAAAGTGGATAAAACATGTAAACCTGCTCACAGAGCATCTAGAACATTGTGTGTGCTCACTAGATGTCAACTGAATCTAAATGTTCCCTCCATGTATGCTGCTAGACTGTAAATTCCAAGAAGGAAGTCACCACATATGATCAGAGCATTCTAGAAAACACCTGGCAGAATTCTAAAAACAATTAGTTACAAATATTTATATTATGAACATAATGAGCATTACGTGCTTTTTGCAGCCTACATCATATTTATGCGCTGTCCTTCCTCGAGGAAGCATGCACTTTTTTTTTATAATTGACACAGTATTTTTTGATGATTTCATTTGTCACCAGTGCACACCCAGACACATGCACATCAACAAATTAAGGCTGTGACTAGTGAGATGAGTGAGGCACTTGCCTCAGGCACAAATTGAAGGTGAAGTCAAAAATCTCAGTAATCCAGATAAATAAATATTTTAATGGAAGAAATATTATAAAAATTATAATTAATGCAAAAAACATGATATATACAATATCATTTTTTTAAATACAGGATCAGTGTAACAGAGTTTTTCTTCTTTATTTAGGTTCCAATAGGGCTAAGCACAGCGCTGGAGAGACAGCCAGATGCCTGTCTCAGGCGTCCCACAGTAGAGCCCTCATTCAGGGGTCTCAGGTACATCAGTGGTACCAGATGCATCACTGATCCTTCATTCCAAAGAACAATCATTTTCGTAATAATATCCAGAACTATTCTTTGACCTTTGCAGTGGTGTCCATTAGAAGACATATTTTAGGTGGGGATTTTAATAAAACACTGAAACCCAAAAGTCATAAAGCTACCTGCCTCCAATTTCTAACTCCAGCTTTTACCCTGTTCCCGTAATACTGTGGAATAGTTCACTGGCCCTTGTCATTTCATCAAAACCAAGACAACTGTACTTGCTTCCATAATACATCCTATGTCTTTGGCTTGGAAAAAGGGTCAGTGGCTTACCTAAGCACAAACACTGAAATAAAATGAATGGTATAAGTTCATGGTTCTGCCATTTGCTTCCTAAAACCTGGTGAAAGTAGGGAAATAAATCGATGTGAATATCGGTGCGTTGGCAGGCTGGGAGGAGGAAAAGCTTGAAAGGAGGGTATCAGAGAGTCTCACATTTCTAGAGGATAGCTAGTCTCATTTGTCAACAAACACAGCCCCACAAGGACAATTTGCTGGCCCGCTCTCCTTCCTGTGTAGATGATTCAGCATTCATTCCATAGCTATTTCCTGAGCACCTGTTATGTGCAAGGCATCATGCTTCGAACTATTCAGGATACAAAGGCAAATTGTTAGTGTGCAAAATGTAAGTCTGGTGCTCCTAAGACTTGCAAACTAACATAAAAGATAAAATATAACAAGAGCGTCTTTACAGTTCATAGCACTGTCATACAAATACCATTTTCATGCTTGATCTTTACCCTACTCTAACAAAGGTATCACTATTCCTGTTTTAAAGTTGAAGGAATCATCTTTGCTTATAAATGGTGAAGCTAGAGTAAGAGCCCTGACGTTCTGTCTTCTTCTATATAATGCAGCATGTGATAAGTTCAAAGTGAGCGGGATTAATCACCTAAGTATTGTAGGAGAAGATTAGAAATGGTAGGATTACTTTTGGATACTTCTGAAAGGAATCACAAAGTGAAGGTGAGAAAAAAAGAGCAAAGGCAGGCAAAAGGATGTGGGGGAAGACTGGTGTTTGGAGAATACAAACAAGGAGGACAGACGCTTAAAGGGGACAGGCACAGGCAAAGGCATTGAGGTGGGCAGTCACCTGGTGCATTTGGGGATAGTAAGCAAAACAGACAGCTACAGCATAAAGTTTTGCTTGGGAAGTGGTATTGGTTAAAACAGTAAAATAAAGTCATGGACAGATTGTGAAGCCTTACATATCAATCTAAGGAGTTTGAACTTGATTGGGTAGAGGAAAAAAATTAAAATTTACATAGAAAAGTGGTACAAATATTAATTTTAGGAAGACCAGTCTGCTTGTGGATTGAATACAGTGTGGTTTGGTAGAGACATACTACTTTGGATTAGGGAGACCCATGAAGAGGGCCTAAGTAACAAGATCCTGGGGGCCTAAGTAACAAGATCCTGGTCTAGTAATGGAAATGGAGAAAAATCAAAGGGAGTGAGCATCAGAAAATCTCTTTTCAATTTTCTTCTACCTTATTCATTCCCAAATGGACAATGGAAAACTAACACTGACCTGCCATTTGATGTATATTTTTATTAATCAGCTATTAGAATTTGCTGCATACCAGACGCTGTATTAAGCATCAAGATACCGAGGTGAAGGTAAGTCCTTGTCATTGAAAGGGCCCTGAGAATGCAGAAGAAAAAGCAACGAGGTGTCCTGGGACAGCCAGGGAAGTCTTTACAGAAGGATTGATTTTGGAACTGGTTCTTGAAGCATGGATAGAGCTATGGATGGAATTGTGTCCCCCACCAGACTCCTATGTTGAAACCCTAAACCCCAATGTGACTGAAGATTGGGCTTTTAGGAAGTAATTAAGGTTAACTGAGGCCACAAAGGTGGGGTCCTAATCCAATAGGATTGGTAGACTTTATAAGAAGAGGAAGAGAGAGAGAGGGGGAGAGAGAGAGAGAGACCTTCATACTCTGACACCAAAGGAAAGACCATGTGTGGACACGGTGAGGAGATGGCTGTCTACAAGCCAGGACGAGAGGCCTCACCAGAAACCAGCCCTGCCTGTTCTTGATTTTGGATTTCCCAGCCTTCAGAACTGTGAAGAATAAGTTTTTTTTTGTTCAGGTTGCCCAGTTCATAGTGTTTGTTATGGCAGCCCAAGCTGACAAATACAAGTAGAAAGTGTGTTAGCAGAAAAAAGGGAGTGAGTGTACTTTGTAATGGGGGAAGGGGGTGAGAGAGAGAGGGAGAGGAAGAGGGAGAGAATGTGGAAAGATATTAAAACAAAACAGCACAGTGAGGTTTAAGAATTCCAAATAATTCCTCAGGGCTAAAATAATGGTAGATTTGGAAAAATGAGAAGAGGTCAGAGGATAAAGAAAAGGGCTGTATTGTCCACGCTAAAATGTTGGGACTTGTTTTTGGAAGGGAAATGAGGCCATTTCTGGATCTTAGGCAGGACAATGGCAGGCTTGGAGACATGTCTTGGAAAGATAATTCCAACAAGAGGGTGATGAATGGACGAGGAGAGATCAAGGCAAGAGGCAGGGGTTGTTAGGGGAAATTTGTCAATCACCTCGACAAAAGCAAATGAGAAGGCAGGGTGGTAGAAGAAGCAGTGAATAGGGGTGATATTTAGGAGGAAGAATCATCTATTCCTTAAGGGATATTGCAAAATCTGCTAACCATGGAGGACAAACACCTTTTGACCTATATGCCACCTTTAGTCATCTGAAGTTTCTAGAATTTCCTAAAATATTTTCTTGAATATATGGGGCCAGACCTGGCTTCAAGGGAAAGGCACCAAGGCCATAGACTCATACTATCTGCCACGGGCGTGACACGGACAACTGGCAAAGGCACACGGGGCATTTGTTATCTCTGACTGCCAATCCACCCTCCCTTGGAACAAGGTTAGCCTAAACCAAGAGAGATTAACACAATCCAAGCTGCTTTTAAGAACTTCTACAAGACACATGGTTTCTCATAAAAATTCATCCTAGGATCTCAAAAATCTGATTACTATAAAAAATAATAATAATAATCTCTGAAAATTATGTTCTTCCCTCAGCCCTTTTCCCCAAGATGAATAATTTTCATCTATTGAGTTTTTCCTTTAGGGTCTTATTCTTCCTTCACACATCTTCCCTGGATGATTACATCTGCAGTTAACCACTTAGATGCCTCACCCTTCCCTTGTTCACCCCAAATCTTTCCTTTTTTCCTAAGTTATTAGGATAACTGTCATCACGATCGATGCTCTGTCACTGCCTGTCCTAACTCTGTGTTGACGATTTGCCTGGCTATGGAAGCCTCTGCCACCCTGCTGCCCGAGCACGTTGCCAGCAGCCCCTGGGCTTCTTGTGCTCACCACACGTGATCATGTCCTGCTAACAACCTCTGCCAGAATTTTCTCTCCAGCTTCCTCTTTGTAAAATCATATGCTTCCTCTATTTTCAAGCTATATTCAAGAGTTATTTTTCTGGGGAAGACTTTCCTTTATGATATGCCCGCTCAACACACACACACACATACTCATAGGAGTGTAATGTGATGCCGTTGCATTATTTCAGCCACACCTCCTTCTGCAGCTATGCATAGAATAAAGGGCAGGATAGCTTAGTGGTTAAGAGCTTGACATCTGGAGCCAGACTGCCTGGGTTATAATCCCAGATCTGTCTGTCACTGGGCCAATTATTTATAATTGCTGTGATTCAGTTTCCTCATCTGGATAATGATGATTGGAAGAGTATCTACCACATTGGCTTGTTGTGAAAATTAAGTGAGTTAATATACGCAAAATGCTCAAAATAGTGCCAGGCACATGATTAGGTAGAAATGTTAGCCAGTATTACTATTGTTATAGTGCACTGGTTAAGAGCACAGTGTTGGACCTTTCTGAATTTCAGTTTCGTTATTTAAAAAGTGAGTGGAAAATATCTACTTTATAATCTTGCATGAGGAGGAAATGAGATACTGTGTAAGGATTTTAGCACATAGTAATCAATAAATTGTATCAGCTATTATAATTATTGTTATTATAGCTCAACAACCTCTACATACTATTCAAACTTGTATTTATTTTCTAAAATGGCCAGGCTGTCAGGACCCTCAGAAACTGCTTACTTCAATCTCTTGATTTTTCACAGGGGCCCGTCAAACAGAAATTTGACGGGACTGGGCAAGGCTGCACCTCCACATGGCGAGTCGGAACTGGAGCTCCGTCCTGCTGACTTCCAGACCTTCTTCCCACTGTATCACAGGGCACAGCATGGTCTGCCCTTTTTCTCTTTTGTGTACTATGCAAACCCTTCTAAACAGCACAGGGCAGCAGGAACAAGAACTTTCTCCCTACGATTGAAGTCCTTCTTCTCTGCGTCCCTGACAATATACCAAGCCCTCTTGCACACACACCTGCCAGTTCTCAGCTCACAGCGTGTGCTCAAGCACTGCAACGACCTTCTTTAACACTTTTAAAATTTTCTTTTGAAGCCTTATCATAGGAATCTTTATACACGTGTGAATTTTTGTAATGTAATATTTGTATCCGTGATGAAAACAATTGACGTAGCTCTTAGCACAGCATTTGATACTCTCAGTGTTCTGGCTAGCAGTGTTCTAAACAATATACTATGTCAGATCTAAAGCCATAGAGGAGGCACAGACAACAATCTTAAAAGCCAATGGGGGGGCCGGGCACAGCGGCTCACGCCTGTAATCCTAGCACTCTGGGAGGCCTAGGTGGGAGGATCACTCAAGGTCAGGAGTTCAAGACCAGCCTAAGCAGGAGTGACACCCCCGTCTCTACTACAAAAAATAGAAAGAAATTATATGGACAACTAAAAAACTATATATAGAAAAAATTAGCCAGGCATGGTGGCGCATGCCTGTAGTCCCAGCTACTTGGGAGGCTGAGGCAGGAGGATCTCTTGAGCCTGGGAGTTTGAGGTTGCTGTGAGCTAGGCTGATGCCACGGCACTCTAGCCTGGGCAACAGAGACTCTGTCTCAAAAAAAAAAAAGCCAGTGGGGGCTGGTTTCATGTCATTTATTTAGCCGAAATGCTCCTCTCAGCTGCTACAAATTTAGTACAACCACCAAAGTTCACTTCCAGTCATTAAATGGGAGCACGGCCAAACCTAACTGGTTACAGCCTTTGAGGCTAATGAGATCCTTCTGTATTAGACTCCCCCATCAGTCTCATATCACCTGCACACCTCTGCACTATACAGAGCAGGCAGCCTGGAGTCCAGTGTCTATGTTATATGTTTCATTTTAATCCTTTCTTCTCTTCTATTCCCTTCCTTTCTTTTCTCTTTTCCATCTCATTCTCTCGTCTTTTCATCTTTTCTTTCCTTACTTTCTTCCTCCCTTCCTCCCTCCCGCCTTCCTTCCTTCTTTCTGTTCTTCCCACCTGCCCGCCACCACTGTCATGTCTTGCCAGAAAGGACAATGAATAATAGCATTTCCTTAAATTTGCGTAGTTTTTTAAAGTGCTGTACTTCATATGTTTCAGATATTTCCTTCATTCTCTCGCTTAAAATTATTGAAAAAGAAACCACAGGATGTCACTCAATGTGTTAGTAAGAAAGCCAGGAAAAGCACCCCTGTCACTCATTTATTCATCCATTCATTTATTCACAGCGAGTTCTGCACTGTAGAATTCATCACGGATTCTTAGAGGGAGCCAGTCTCCGTGCAGGTCAGAGTTTCACCCCAGAGCTCCTCACCGGCAGCAGGTGCTCCTCAGCAGCACTGAAGAGTCAGCTGGGTGGGACTTTTCATAACAGTTACGGGGAAGCAATAAAGGAATGTCTGAAAAAGATCACTTTCCATTTCTATCTTAATTTCTTGATTGGACCAGCCATAGGAAATGCTAAGTACTCTTTTGACTCAAGTGCTCGCATCAAACCAGAGATCACTTATTTCTCCCCATTGTTCCTACATGTATCTATTACACTATGCACCATACTTCAATCCATTTATTTATACACGTTTACCTTGGACAGCTAAACTATTAAATTAGCTCTTAGACATTAAGACTTAGCTCAGCACCCAGCATACTCGGTGTTCCTAGACAGTCTGTATGAGTGAATGAAAGAAATTCACTACTATTCTATACCATACTTTCTCCAGGACACAGCAGGCATCTGGAGGTAGAAAAAGGTTAGTGCATTGACTGCATTGCCCTCTTTCCTTCTGCCCCTGAAGTCCAGACTGAATGGCACGGGATCCAGTTTTCACCGTCAGACTTAGTAAGGGACTTGCCAGGGCCAATAGCAGAGGAAGGCTTGAGGTTTGGCTCTTTGCTGATTTGGAGACAATGAGGCGAAGGAAAACAGTTCTTATTGAAACATTTCATCATCTAGACCCTCCCAGAACATAAATTATTCCCTCAAATGTCTCTGAATGCTTCAAAAATGTTCAGAGTAATCGGTTTTCACTTATAAGTTAGGAAGTTTAAGAATGGTTAAATACTCTCTTTGTTCTGAAAGAATTAGCATTGCTTCTAAAGGAAACTAACTTTCTCTAGAAGAACAACTTTAACAGTGGGGTAATCTGTCCTCACACTTAGGCCAATGTTTATGGAAAGTCATCAACCTCAGAAAAATCAAGAGAAGAACACAGAGAGGATGGTACTTGGTACTTGGTACTAAAACTTTGCCACTGAATCCTTCAGCCTCCTACCGTCTCTTCTAGCTCTTAATTCAAGAACTTTGAAATGTGAGTAAGAGGCTAGTGGATGTACAGAAAGACATCTTCCTTGTGAAGCAGCGCAGCTTCCTCCCACTCTGGGCACAATCAAATACCTAACTTGCAACACAGGCCGCGGGGCTGGAGACAAGGGGCATTAAGTTAGTAATTCCCTGAGACAGTCCTGAAACAGGCAGAAAGCAGGGAGATGAATGCTAGAGATTGTAAGTAAGATCACCTGTGTGTTGAAAGCCCAGGAGAGCAAGAAAGGATATGAATTATAAAATTTTTTTGACTTAATGCACAAATCTCTCCAGATGAGGCATCCCTGAGACATTTCCACAAGCTAGTGAAGGGAAAAATAAAAAAATTTTAAAAAAAAGCAACTTTCTCAGAAACCCACAAGTGAGTACTTGATCTTGCTCAATTTCAATTTATTTCTTTAGCAACTTTTTTCCATAAACGCAGGCCTGGGAGCCAAGCAGTACGTGCACAAGGCCCATCTTTCAAGGGCTCCGAGCCCTCCATATTCCATACCCAAGCCAAGGAAAACACAGACCGAGAAAATGATCACCTCCAGAGAGCTGCTTTCCGTCATCTGCACTTCATATCAGGGGAGAATGTGTGTGCACAGAATCCCAGGGGCCCAGACTGTATATTGACATCTTCTCTAGAAGGATCCAGGGAGAGTTAATCAGGTCTTGTGGAGCCACAGTTTGGCTTCCAAGTCAGGTAGAAGAAATACATGAAAGTTTTAGGCACTCCCTACATTCAAAAAGATTGTGGATTTGTGTGCTTTCATTGGCACAGAGTCCCCATCAGGCCAAACTCGCAAAATGACATCCCTACAACAGATTGTTCAAAGTGCTGACAACTTCGCCAGCTGAAACGCTGGAATCATTGAAACCCAGGAGCAAAAGATCATAGAAAAAGATCCTAGAGCTGGAAAGGTCTTTAAGAAATGCTGCAGGTCGACATATGGCGTTTTGCAAAAATGGTGTCTATGCAATGCCCAAGAGGTGAGTATTGGTCTAACTGTAACAGCCCTTTATAGAGTGAAGTTAAGAGAAAGTCACTTTCTTTGCTCTGATCTTAGGTTCAATGTGTGTCTTTGCTTAGATAAGCCTAGCTTCAAAAAATTCACACAATTGGGATTGTTCAACTCTACAGAACAGGCCTAATTACAAAGTTGCATTTATGGCTACTAATTCTTTTTTTCTTGATTTCATACAGAACAGTGCAAACAGTTACCCAAACAAAATAACTTTTTAAATAAATAAAAATAAAAAACATTTGCTGTAAATGAATCCCTAATTCTGTAAGAAAATATAACAGTAAGGGAATGTTCTTTAGAAGGTCAAGGGATTTGTGAGTAATACATCTTTTTAAAAGACCTGGGAAATTGATTGTCAAAGCATTATTTGAAAACTTCCTTAAATTTAGGATAATATCCCACAGAATATCTCGTTCATGGCTATACTAACGTCTTTTAAAAGGAATCAAAGTAAAATCTCATTCACTTGACTCACACTATTTCAGAATTCAGCATAATCCAAACCAGACAGCTAAACTTACTTTTGTGCTGCCAATTCTTTTTTAAAAGTCAGTACCAACGGGAAAAGAAAAAAAAAAAAACTGGTTTCTGCACTTTACCAGCACCAGCTTACATACAAATAAGTATAGTAGTATAATTTTTTTATACACTCATGAAAAGTTACATGAAACTTCTAAATGGCAATACTGTGTTAATTCTGAACATAGCAAAGAGGGGAACAGGGAGTTCTGTGCTTAGAGACCAGATTCCAGTACTTCTTGGGCCATTTACCAAACGTGGGAGCTTGAGGAAAGCCACTTGATCTCCCTGGGTCTCCATGGCTTCCCTGTAAAAGAACACTTTAGTCATATGTTACCCAAGGACTAGAGGCTTTTGCAGCCCTCCAGCTTTTAAGTCTCTGGTGCAAGTTTCATGTGAATAACAGAAGTGTATTTCTTTTATATCTCTTCTTTAGTTCAAATTTCTTATAAGTTTGGACTGATCTACCCACAAATTAATTCAAATGAACAAGATTTTGTTGTACTACACACACATCTTTCAGGCTACAATCTGAAACATATGTTGACCAAAGGAATATATTTATCCTCAATACTGCTCTAAGTACAAACAGAGCAGCAAACCAAACAAGAGCTTGATGACGACGATGTGTTCTCATCTTGTTCATTTTTGCAGCAATCTCTGCCTTTCGGGATCTAGTGGCTTCTAACAGTCACAGAATGACATTCCTTGCTGGTTACTACTTGTCTCTTTGCTATTTCATAACAAACTTGTGGTTTACATTGGACAAAGTTCTTAGAAACCCAGCTCTTACATGAATAATTGAAGTGAAACCTTACACTCAAAAATCTCATATACCAGTAAGATTTACTATGGGTTAAACCACGTTTCCTGTGTATATAATAGGATAATATACGGTGACAGTCTCACTTGAAAATTGATACCATGATATTGCTCTCATTTCTCAGTGAGGACAGCCTCTACTAATGAATTGTGATGTAAATAAGAAAAAAAGGGAGGAAAGAAAGTATGAGATTTGAGTCACAAAAATGTTTTTGGAATCTAATTGCCATTTACTAACTGAATTTGTTAACTGCATGGTTTGAGCAGATTGCTTAACCTCTCTGTGCTTCAGCTTCCTTACCTATGAAGAGGGCATCATTATACCATCATTTACCAGCCTCACTAGGAAACTGAAGGGACTAAATGAGATAATGGATAAGATAGTGCCTTGTACATTATCTGACACAGAGGATATATTTGTAAACAGCACTTCCCTTTCATACAGACATACATAAGCCCAGAGAATGTAAAAATATTCATCTTTACCTATGATAGATAGGCAAGGATGCTCACTTAAGACTTGTTATAAAGAGAAAGGCATTTTCTGAAAGTTTTTCATTGATACAATCATTTAAAATATCCATGAGGCACAGAGACCGGAAAACAAGTTTCCTGACTGCTTCTAGCCCTGGGTGTTGGTGTTTGTTTCTTCCCCTCCTACTTGACTGTTGTCTCCTAAAGTGCAGGCGCATTGTCTTATCTTTGTGTCCCCTGCTGTGGCAGAATCCTCGCACAGAGTATGTGCTATGTGAATATTTGTCCAGCCAGGTTTATCTTAGCATTCTTCTGTACCTCAGGACTTAGATTGTTTTTAACTAATATGGTATTTGGATACAAAATGGTCAACTTTCATGACCTCAGATGGGTCAGTAGATCCGAGGGTGCACAAGAAAAATACTTGACATCTGTGAGTTCCGACTAAGATATTCATGTTTCCTGGACCTGTCAAAATAACCTTATCTATCAACAGAAAAAAAAGGTTAGTATTCTGAAGGCATGTTGGAGGTTTCCTATTCAATCTCTCCTAGCTCACAGCCAGCACTCCATTCACTGGTGACAGAAAGACTCATGCTAATTTATTACAGAATTCTAAGCAACCAACCACTTTAAAAAGTCATGCAACCCATACCTTCCCTTGGACTTTCAAGCATCCACTTTCATGGGGAAGAGCTTTTGCCCTCAGCCAAACAAGTACCCTTTCTTTTTCAAGTACCATCGAAACTCATATTATTGAAATTTTGATGATATTTGATGCTCGTTCATTGATTGAATATAGATTTGCTTGACTATCACGTGCCAGGCAATGTTCTGGATGCCGGAGATTATTAGCACTAGTAGTGGGAACAAAGTGCACCCTCCTATACACACACACACACACACACACACACACACACACTTGTACTATACATTCTAGCAGGGGAGGGACAAACGGTAAACAAAGAAGGTAAATATTGCTATATTACTGTAGTATATTGTATAGTAAATCTGACATGCTTAAAGAAAAAGTAGGGAAGAATAAGAGAACAGAGGGGAGTGAGCTCTTGTAAAGGGTAAGAGTATAGAAAAAAATAACAAAAACTCTGGACCTCTACTCATATGTGCACCTTATGGTGGTTATTACAGTAATTATTACTATTATCTATTAATAATCTTTCCAGAAGATGGACCAACTAAGCTGACATCCAAAGAATAAGCAGAAGTTAAGCTAATGATAATACTAACATATATTGATCTTCAGGCATTGTGCCAAACAATTCCATATGTTATCCCATCAACCCTCACGAGTCTAAGGAGGCACTAGTGTTCTCTTTAACCAATACAGGTAAAGAAACAGCTCGATGACATCACTGGCCTGATGGGGCAAGGCTAGTGGCAGAGTTTGATGTGATTCCAGGCCCCAGGCTCTTGATCTTAAACTACCATTTGCCCTAAGCCCAATATTGTTATTTGACAGATTTAAATAAGTTTAAATAAATATCTCCAAAAAATATAAGGAATCCCTTATTTTCTAGAAGACAGAACATATTTTTGATATTCTAATTGTGGAGAGAGTTACTAAATTTAATCCTGTCGCTGCACTCTGAATTGCATGTGTATCTTTTGGGGGAGAAAGCACATAGTATTCCACAGCTCTTCCCTAAGCTTCCGTGTTTAAAAAAAAAAAGAAAAGCTGTTGCAATTTATGAAGATGCAACAAGGTAAAACTACAGAGTGACTGAAGAATGAGCTCAAAAGGGAAGAAACACAAGGCTGAGTAGACCAAAGTTACTGGTCAAGATTTGAGAGGACCATAAGCAAAACGTGTCCTACACTCCCTGAGCACGCCAGAGCCTGGACTACCAGCTCGCCAACAGGAGCTGGGGTCCTAGGGAAGAGTGAGGGAAACCATGAGGGCTGACATGAAAACTCACCCCTCAGCAGCAGAGAACAACAAAGCAAAACTCTCAAGTTCCATGCTACGCTCGGGCAATTTAATTACATTTTAATTATTTATATCTTGCTTTATTCCAGAACGATAAGATAAACTAGATGTAGGAGTGAAAAGAAAGAGGAAAAACATGGATAACACTGTAAAACGGAGACAGGAATGGAGCTAACATAGAAATGCATAAAGACCTGTATATTTGTAGGGGGTGTGGAGGGAGGACAAATTTAGCTCTAAACTGGCTGGCGGCCAATCCGAAAGGAAAACCTGGTAAGTTACACAGTTTACGGTGTCCAGAAGATAAAATAGTCTTCCTATAAGAGGAACTGTTATTAAATGATGTCCTCACTCCCCACAAAGTGATCTTTTGCAACTGAGACACAAGGCAGAAGAGGGCCGAGCTTCATTCTGCACAAAACGGGAGACAGGATGCAGGAAAAGAATATGGGCTCCTTCTTCTGTAGACGATCCTGATTGTTACAAGGATTAAATGATGCTGTGTTTGTACAGTGACTGGTAGAATCTGACCCATGGTAGGGACTCAATGAATGGTGGCCATTTATGCAGATGAAGATGGAGAAGAAGATGATGGAGTGAAGGAAGAGGTAGAGGAAGAGGAGGGAGACTCCTGCAAGACTCAGCTGTAGTAGTAACTGATTAAGTAATCTTGGGGAAGTTACCACGTCTCTAGGCCTCCTCTATAAAACTGGGAAAATTTTATTTATTACACAGGTTTAATGTGAGAATTAAGTGAGATAATATGCCTGCAAAAATTTTTAAATGAAGATACCTTTTACAAGTAGTGTGTGATTGCTAAGCAATCATTCTGTCATAGCTGGCAGAGCCACATACAACTGGCTTTTACTGAACACTTGCTTTCTGAGATGACAGAAGGCCACTGAGGCAGATCGCTCACCCTTTGCACTCTTTGCTCTAGAAACTTTTGTTCTCTGCCATTGAAAAGGCCTTCGCACATACTGTTCCCTCTGCCTCAAACAGTCCTCTTCCCTTGCCATCCTGCACCTGGAACCACCTACCCATCATCCAAGGCTCAGCCCTTCTCCCAGGAAGGCTTCCCCGTCCTTCCTGGCTCAGTTCCATACGTTACAAACTGCCCTATTTGTCTCTGGTAATAACACTGCCTTGTAATATTCTGTGCCCAGACCCTACCACTGGACTGTAAACTCACTGAAGGCAGGGAACGTGTCCCTTCTTTACCATTGCAGCTGCAATGTGTAGCCCAGTGCCAGCACATAGAAGGAATTCAGTAAATATGCATTGAATTGTGAAGCAATAAAAGTGGATTCAAGACAGAGAAGACTGGTCATGTGGTTCTTCCTCTTTTCCTAAAGTGCTGTGATACTGAACTGATTGCCATTCTTTCTTGCACGGACGATGTAGCATCCACACCCTCAACTGGAACTAACAAGTGCTAGAAATTATGCTTAAACCCGTGCTCATTCAAGTGCCAAAGCCATCTTCTAGAAAGCTTAGCAGCATAAAAAAATTAGTTTAGATCTGAATTTTTTTCCATCCAAGAGCATTTAGAAGGGCTCAATAAATCAGTTCAACAAACATTTATCTTGAACCAAGTCCGTTTTTCCTAAGCTTTTTACAACTTTGTACATTTCAAAAAGAATATAATCCCTTATATTATTCCTTCATTTGTTCATAAATCATTAACATGCTAGTTTGAATGAGCTTTTTTAAGATGAAAAAAAATCACCCTCTCACTGAAGTTGTTGAAAGCAGTTTTTCCTCTTAAATACCGAGGTCATTTTTTATAGAAGGAAAATCTAAATATACCAAGATACTGTTGCCTTCTAATCTGTGCTGTTGGAAGTACCAAATTTGACTAAATACATTTTCCTATTATTTTTCTACATTTTCAGGATATACCTAATATTACAGTGGGTCATTCCAGACCACTCAGCAAGTCAGATATGAAAACCTTCAGACATTTTTCAGCAAATAGTGAAAAGGCATTCAATGTTTTGGTCAGCTATGGCAACAATGAGCTGTTGAATGGAAAAATAAAATTATTTGGGCTACTCAGTGAAGCTAATACCCAACATATGACCTTTTTTCACAGACTTGTAAATATCTTTCTCATCACAAGTGGTACCAGAATTGAATAGAGAGACATTAAAACAAGCTGTTTAAGGACAATAGCTATTATCCTGTAGGACTTAGCAAACTGGCTGTCAACCAACCTTACATTTGGATACCCGTGAAAGGATAAAATATGACAGTTAATTGGTTTGTGTGAGAAGAGTGAAATATCTTAAGCAAAAATATAGCCCATGCCAGTCAAATGCTACAGGAAGAGTATTTTCTGAGGAAACCATGTTGACAATATCAGACAGATGGAAGCAGAATATCTTAAATAATAGTTAATAACGTATTTCCTCTGGGGATTCTCTCTCTCCCTTTACTCACTAGTAACATGTACAACTCCTTCAAATTGAGCCAACCTGCAGGTATCTCAAAATCCACTGCAGTTGATAGATAAGAGATCGGATCTAATATATTTTTACAATAAATTCCCACACGTGTTACCCCAAACCCATGCTAAGCTGATCTAGCTCATAAAGACATCATCTGTAAAAGACTCTAGTAATCAAATGATTGAACTCAGTAGCTTTGCAGCTAAGATTATATAGAGGCTGTGACTTGTCCCATGTCACATTACAATGGCTATTTATAGAGTCAGGTCTAGAATTCAAGTCTCCTGACCCTTGCCCAGGGCTCTGTCCACTATCCCACACTAATTCTTCTACACCTACTTCCCACGAATCAGGAGCTAACTCAACTGAAGCCATGTTGAGGCGTGCACATGCAGGGACACACACACACACACACACACACACACACACACATACACACACACCTCTAAAGAGTATCTACAGCTTTTTGATTAAGAAACTATTTATACACATCCCTGAATCTACCCAAAGCGAGTGATATACCACCTGACTGGGAGGTGTAGAAGAAGACATTTCTAGAAGCAAAAGAAGGGAGTATTGCCTAAAAGCTTGGTAACCAAATGGAAGAGAAGAAACAAAGGTACAGCCAGAAGGGAAACCCAGGTCATAGAAAGTAAATGGTGTGTTCACACAGAAGAGCAAAGGGCATGCACCACAGGCAGAGACAAGAAAACCAGTGTAGAAGAGGACTCAGACAACGGATGGAAAATGTTGGGTGGCTGGGGATCCCAAAATGGCAAATTCTAGACCTGAGGTAGAGTGTTCCCTTGGTGAGAGTCCCATGCGTCTCACTGGTATTGGTGGAGAACAGGTTTTCCTAAAGGAGGCAATCTGGTCAGAATATACTCATTGGTCCTCGACACAGAGGAACCTCTATTTGTGGTCACATCTCATCACCATGATCCAGTGATGAACAGCATGATCCTTGCATCAAGTCCCAACCAGAAGAGCTCCTGCAGCCACTTGCAGTTTCAGACTTAATGCTGCTTTCATTCAGCCCTTATTTCCTCATCTACTGAACAGATCAATAGCCAAACACTAGGAAGACCAAAGACCAAATCTAAGAACCATAGGCAGAATGGAGTTTAAGGATGTCAATGCAAGCATCTGGATTAGCTGAGATTAGACTGGGGGAAAAAGTCACCTGAAAAAAACTAACAAAGATATGTTTGCAATGAGTGTTTAGGCTAGAATCGGGGGCAGAGGCAGCACAGGTGTGCAGTGGGTTGTTGGGAGTGGTCGGCATGGTAAACATGATAAAGACACAAAAAGGGGACGATTTTTATTTATAAACATTCTACTCTACATTTTCAAAAGAAATTTTAACATACAGTAAAGCTGCCTGTTATGGATAGATGTCTTCTGATTTGCAATCTGCAATAGGATAATATTTTCCCAATTTGATAAATATTCTTATTAGTTCAGAGAAACAAGATCATATGCTTAATTTTCTACAATTCCAGTGGCCCCAGTTATTTCCAGTAAAGAATTCTAAATTGAGCCAGGAAGACATTCTAGGGTTTCTTTCATTCTATTCCCTTGCAAAGTTGTGGCCCCTGATCAATCATGAGTTCTGTAATGTCCAGTCACTTTATCTCTCTAGGTCCCTCTTGTGTCATCTACAAGATTAAGGCAACAGTTCCAAAGACCTCTCAGTTCCTCCTACTCTAATAAGCCATAAATCTGGGAATGTATTCTGGGTTTGGCTTGAGTACATCTTTATGTAGATATTTTATCTATCTTGCTACAATAACAACCACATGCCCCAGATGGGAAAACTATGCTGGAAAAAACCCAAGGCTCTGTCAGCACAATGTATGGGTGTGGGGAAGACAGACAACTAGACTGTGTGTGAGTCAAAAACATGATTACAAAAAAAGGCAGATTCTGATAAACAGCTCAAGCTCATGGAATGTGGCTAAGAAATACGGCATATAAAATAATCCATAGATTCAGGATATCACAGAAGAGACAGGGTAGTAAAAAGGAAATTAAACAAGGGAAGGGGAAAGATGCCCTTAGAGCAACTGTACAGTGAAACATTGGTAATTACTGCTCAGTTATTGATAGCAAGCCTGCATTTTTATTTAAGTGGTTTTTAAATTTTCTTAAGCCTATAAACTATGGTCAAGTCACATTACTGCTCACCCGTCTTACCCCAAAATGAAATTCTGCATTTTCCCGAAATGTGTGGTTTCCATTTGAGAAAATTTTGAATCGTCAAACGATTAGGTTAGGTTTGAGGAAAACAAGGAAAAAAAAAAACAGAAACATTCTCCCAACTGTATCTACTCTAAGATACGTAACAAAAAAAAAAAAAAATAGCTGCAAAGAACACCCAAATTTTCATAATCTCCACCACTTCTAAACATTTTCTCATAACTTATTTCAGAACTTGGAAATGAAGAGAAACTATTTGTCACTCACATGACATGACTGAAGAAGCACAGGTTCGAAGAAGTCAGGTAACTTGACCACGGCCACACAGCTGAAAACAGGGACTCAGTCATCTGGGCTGTAGGTTTCTCTTAAGCTTGAGACTACACTACCTGGCCCGACTCTTGTTTGGAGCAAAATGCTAGGCAACAAAGCTCCCACAGGTGGCCTTTTGGCAGAAATCTACTTCTGTTGGGGGTGAATGTGTGGAACCCCAATTGCTAGGAATAGTTCCCAGCACCTTGGAAGGAGCACTGGTTTCTAAAGAAATCCCCACTTGAGGAGTGTGCCTCCTTCTCCCCAGCCCATCTGTCGTTATGAATCTCAAGTAATGCATCAGAGATCATTCAATATATGGAAACATATTGAAGGTATTATATCTGTCAGAGATGTCTTCTCTCATATTTCCATTAAAAGCCCCCAGCTATGCCAAAAATTTTTCATTCCCAAATGAGGTACATTTCAGGAAATGAGATGATGGATAGAACTTAAAGATCCTCTAAGGAAAAAGAAGAGTTGCAAAAGGAGAGGGAGAACTTGCCAAAAAAAAAAAAGTGCAGGCAGTCTCAGAAGAGAGGATTTATTTCTTTGATACCCTGTTTTTCAAAACCTGAAACCTGAAAAGTACAACTTTTAATTCATGTCACTTTTCCCAAATTCTTTTCCAAAACTAGATAAAGATCAGAGGACCAAAAAGTGGACAGAAGTGAGTCTGTGCGGAATGCATGTGTTTTTGGACATGTGTGGGTGTTTACTGTGATCGTGGAAGGCACTGCTTAATTGAAAGAACGTAATGATGCTAAAAATGTTCATTTTGTAGTCTTAAGGAACTTTCAGGCTTAAACTAATGGCTTCAGAGTTTTATGATATACATTTACACTTAAAGAGAATTTTCTACTTCAGGGAAGACCTTTAGCCAACATACATAAAGTTTTTATTTGCAGACTTCCCACTGTGTTTCAGATACAATGTGAGAGACTGGAGATTCAGTTATGACCAAGATAGACCAAGCTTTGTGCGCATGGAGATTATATTCCTTCGAGAAAGTCTTAAGCTCGAGTCTTAAGTGCAACTTGTTACGTATCTGTCAGTGAGAACTAAAGAAAGTGTCCAAGTCCTAGCGATACCAGATGGAGCAGCTATCCCATTTATATCTCTGATGCTCTGAATAACCTCAATGCTTACAACTTGGAATCCTTGCAAGGTCTGAGTATGTGTGTGACAACCACACTGCCAGCAAAGAGACACAACAAAAGCTGCTTAGATAATTCTTCCCATTTATTCAGATGAATTACTAAGGCATTAGGGGAAACTTCCTGGTTACTGTTTAATTTTTATCTGGCTTGACTTCACTTTGACATTTGCTCCTGAAGATTGTTCCCACATGTACACCCAGCACCCCACATAGTAGATGCTCAATAAATACGATGTATGATTTAAAAGAATAGGTGATACTAAAAAAAAACAGAAATGGTAATTTTATGGTGGAGATACAATGTAGTCATAATGCATTCAATTTTTTAAATTATTCTTCACTTTTCCTAGTATACTTAAAGTGATTAAAACGAATGAATGTTAAATGTGATTTGATAAGTAATCCTTTTTTACTCTGAATTTCATCACTCTATGTATTTGGTATTTTTTTGCCTTCCACTTTCACGGAGGACAATTCAATGGCTTTCTGTTGGAGATTCCAGGAGTGCTCAAGCACATGCTTGGTTTGCTTACTGGCCACCCAGGAGTGCCTAGAACATGCAAGGGAGCTGGCATCGATATAAGTTTTATATTGCCACGTATTGTAACGTGTCATAGATTGAGCACACAAAAGGCTAACAAAAACAAAACTGGTTCCCCTGCTCAGTTTTAAGGCACCACGGTAAATTTGATTATTGTATTGTGCTGTTTAACCTTCCTCTGGTTAGAATCTATCTTCTTGTCACATGCTCCTGAAATGTTCTGACTGTGTGAAGGTCAGATAACCTAATCTCCCCCTTTCTTTCTCTCCCTAGCATTTGAGTCATGATTTCTGTGCAAATAATCAATATACTGTATACTCTATTAAAAATGGAAAAAATTAGCTGGGCATGGTGGCGCACACCTATAGTCCCAGCTACTGGGGAGGCTGAAGCAGGATAATCGCCTTAGCCCAGGAGTTTGAGGTTGCTGTGAGCTATCATGACGCCACTGCACTCTAGCCTGGGTGACAGAGCAAGACCCTGTCTGCAAAGAAAGAACCAATATGCTATATAACCATAAGTTCACTGCTCTCTCTACTTTATAGAAGAGCCAATAATCTATCCAATTCATACCCATATTCAATAAGGCAATTTTTCATTATTACAACCCCATTTTCTACCAAAGCAGAGGCCCTTCTCATTAACACTACCACTGACCTTGGCCTAACTCAATGTCTCTAAGGTTGTTTTATTCTCTCTACTACATTAATAGAAATTGAGATTGAGTTACAAGAATTTAAAAAATTCTTCACCATTCCTATCATTCTTTATTCTGAAAGTAAAAAATAAATGGTCAAACCATTCTCCGTTCTGGATTCCAAAACCCTTAGGTGACCATCCTCTAGTCCACGGTGTTCTTGCAACTATTTGTTCTTCCAAAGAATTCAAACAGCTTTCTTCTTCCTAATGGCAGCAATAGTCATATTCCTTTCCTATCTGTAAAGGGGGCTGCAAAATCTAGAAAGTTTCAAAGCTATCATCTATT
The DNA here is from genome assembly GCF_020740605.2 of Lemur catta. Lineage (NCBI taxonomy): Eukaryota > Metazoa > Chordata > Mammalia > Primates > Lemuridae > Lemur > Lemur catta. The sequence goes on along the minus strand of NC_059134.1, from coordinate 18,397,781 downwards.
ATTTCAGCTTCATTACAGATCATATAAAAAGGTATTAATTATACTCATTTTATAAATAATGAAACTGATCTCAAGCAAGTTTAGAGACTTGATCAAGTTAAAATAGCCATGAAGTGAAGGGCAAGGAACGCAGCTCAGACCTTTCCACGTCTCAGCCCAAAGCCCTGCCCTCACCATCTGTTCTCCACATTCTCTTGGTCCACCTCTGCTGTTTGGATCACAGTCTTCAAAACACACATTCCTGAGCACAAAGCTTCCTCCTTTCTTCCCTGTGAACTCACTGTCTTCAGGAATTCCTTCCAAATTAGGAGGAAAAAGAGATATCCTAAGTAAAGACCTCAGGCAGAGATTGTTGGGGTGTTTTTATATATTTGTTTTCTCTAGAATGCTACTTCCTGGAGATATTAACCATTTCTCAAATGCCATCCAGGCTCAGTGTCACTGTGGAGGCCCAACACAGTTTATCCTCACCAAGGAATGAAACAGCAGACTCAGACCGTATGTCACTAAGGGTGAGGATGTTCAGGTATGGGGGACAGATCTCCTGTCTATAATCACTAGGCACCTTTCCAACTGGGCTATAAAAGCAACAGCCTTCTCAGTTGTCTGCTGTATTCTGACACAGTAGGGAAAAGCCATAAGCAGCAATCTGCAGCACCGGCCTCAGACCAGTCTCCTGAAGGCAGCCACGCTCCTCCCTCAACCTCAAATCCCACGCTCTGGCCATTCAGCAGAAACTTTCGTGACTATATTACGATCAGGCCTCAGAATTCCCTCTGCCTTGTTCAAGAGAATCTCAAGGCATTTGTCTCTTCCTAAACTCATCTCCTGCACAAGCTTCCCGGCCCCACCGTGCACACACGTGTGCCTGCAACACCAAGTACAGCACAGCTGAAAGGTACCAACTCCTCCTTCACCTATGCTGACAAACTCTGTTTCGAGAAGGATTTTAAGCATCCCAAGTCAGGAAGATGCTCTCAGCCCCACCTTCTTCCCTAAGAATAATTAATAACTTTCTCTCTGTGCTCCCACAGCACTTTTTGCATACCTTTATTAAAACTATTAGTAAATATTTATTTGTCTCTGCCTGTTTTCTGAGTCCAAAGATCATGTCTCCTTCATTTACATGCCTTGGGTGCCTTGCTTAGTGCCATCGTCAGAACTTACAGTTCACATAATTGACATGAAAACTTGTCAGAACACAATTATAACTTATCTTTGTTGACAAAAGTATCTCTACCTAAGGTCAATTAGGCAACTACCTAACACCTGGGCTGTACAGACCTTCGCTGGGTCTCAAACCTTGGGACAATGAAACTCTCTCAAACTAACACGGGGACACAGATCATCCTACAGGAAGAGAAACATCAGTCTGGATAACCAAATGCAACGTGTAGGCCTTGTTTGTATGCTGATTCCAGCAATCTACCTGAAAAAACTACCTGAGGCTATTGGGGAAATTTGAATATAGATTGGATATATCAAGAAAAGAGTATTAAGCAGAATGACAATATGATTATATAAAAAATGCTTTTTAAATTTGTAATCAAATATTTAGGAGTCAAAATGCCATGATTTCAGGGATTTGCTTTAAAATACTTCAACCAAAAAATAAATTAACATGCCAAAATGTTTATAATGATAAAATCTAAATGATGGGAATACAAAAGGCATACAAATATTCTCTTTATGTTTATGTCTGTTTAAAATTTTCTTAATAAAAAATTTTTTACATGAATAAAATCAATCATTGCACTATGGAAATGTTCTGAGTTTACTTTTGAAGGTGCTATTTTCTTTTTTTATTTATTTATTTTATTTTTTTTAATTTCAGCATATTATGGGGGTACAAAAGTTTAGGTTATGTATATTGCCCTTGCCACCCCCCCCACCCCAAATTGGAGCTTCAAGTGTGTGAAGGTGCTATTTTCATATATGATCCAATATTGACAAGCACATATTCTTTTAAAAGAGACTTGCATTTCTGGATATTTCCTGTGCAAGTGGATATTTAGAAATTTAGAACAATTAAAAAGGGGATAATTTAGAACAATTAAAGGTGTTTCTAGTACGTACTTAAACAAAATATAAGAAAAGACTTGTACAATCCTATTGAAAGGATGTCCTACAATCTGTATTCATGCCAGGGTACATCACTGACTGATTCAGACCAGTTGGACAAAAAGCAAATTCACTCCCTCAAAACAAAAAAGAAAAAGAAAGAAATCAAAAATGCCTTGATCATGTGCTAAGCATACAGAAAGCTGTTTGCCATTGCTAGATATTAGAACTTTATGTACTGCATTCATTTGATTTAGCAAACATTTAGGACACTTAGCTACAAACCAGACACTATTCGATGCGCTTTCCACATCTTAACTCATGTCATTACCAGTAACAACCTTTGAGGCAGGTGCTATACCTACTTCCCATTTTAGCGTGAGGAAACTGAAGTACAGATGGGCTAGATACCACAGAGCGGCAAGTAGCAGAGCTGGGATTTCAGTCGAGGCAGTCTGATTTCGAGAGTCTGAGCAATTCCCCACCACAACACAGCACCTCTTTACTGCAGTGACGAAATTAAAATCGTCATCAATGTGGCACTTTTTAAATAACATAGTGAAAATTTTAATTACCCATTCTTCATAACATAATAATTTTTTGAACATCCACAAATTGCAGAAAACATGACATGTCAGATGATTTGAATCAAGTACCCTAAGGTAGAATAAGATGAGTCTGGGAGAATGCAACTTATGCAGGTGTGACTTTTCTCCAGGGCTCACCAGCTCCAGAACCACCTTTGCCTTCAGTCTACTCCTGTTGCTCTCCAAGCTGCCTTCCTTCCCTTTTCCGCCAGCAACCTCCTTTGTTGAAAACTAGCCCCATCGTCTTTGCCTCTGAAGATGTGTCTCCGGCTTGGACTGGAGGATGGAGTCTCTTGTTCCTCTGTGTTTCTGTAGTTTTGTCTATTTCTCCATTCTGTCATATCTCCCATGGCACTGTAGTTGGTTGGTGTTTTTATACCCACCTCTCACAGTAGATTAGGGGGTCCACAGAAAGAAGAAACTGTTTTCACTGTAATTTTCTCTGGTATCTGCTAAAGCTGGCATGTAACAGTCCATGGTAGATACTAGTTCACTGCATCTTGAGGGACCTCATGGTCATATGAGTACCCTGCTGGTACCTCTGTGCTAACACTTTAGTACCTTGCAAGGACTCTGTGTGTTGTGCTTCTCCTTACTGCCAAACTAAGCTCCTTGAAGGCAGGGAATATGGCATTTCTTTCTGGAACTCTTACAGCACCTACTATAGTGCTTTGCTCATGGTTGGTGTTCAAAAATAAGTAATTATCAACAGTAATTATCATTCTCCCGTAGAGATGTGGACCTGCCAATGACTAAAGTTCCAGATAGACCAAATATTTGTAATATTGTTCTCAAATAGAATGAGGTCTTTAGTCCAAGCATAGGGTAGCAAGTGTTTGGGAGGTGTAAGCATCACATGGGGGCCTCTGTCTCCTGTGGTCATGGCTGTTGCCCATTGGACCTCCTCAGGCTGAGCTGATTTGATAAGCTACAAATATAAAAAGTGTCCCCTTTCTTCATGAGAACACAACCACATAAAAATAAGCAAAAAAAAAATTAATATGAAAAATGGCAGCCAAAATTAAGAATTGTGGAAACCACTTAACGTGCAAACACTATGAGTATCAGGCTCAAATCAAACGTGGCCAAATCCTAACCACTCCCTGAGATCAACGGTCTTGTTGTTTCTTGGTTCTTAGGTAGATCTCAGCTCAAGGAATAGCAAAGCATGAAGCAAAGTGGGGGTCATAATTCACTCATGCTATGGTTAATTTCAGCACTAACTGGTAACCACCAGAGGAAATGGTAGGTTTCAGAAAACCTATATTAACCCTTTCCTTGTTGGTAAACACTAGAACCCTTCAACATTCCCCCATTCCTGAAAACGCAAGAGACAATTTATTTGATAAAGAAAAGCCTTAAAGAGAAAACTGATGGTAATTTACATCAGATTTTGTCTTTTTGATAAATAATTCAGAAATGATTTTTAATTTAAAAATATCTGCTAAAACAGTGGTGTCTATCCACAACAATAGAGCTGCACTGTCTAATGCATTGGCCACTCGCCACATGCAACGTGGCTATTGAACATTTCATATGAGACTAGTCCTAATTGAGATGTGTATTAAGTATAAAATACACATCAAAGTTCATAGACTTAGTAAAAACATGTAAATATCTTATTAATAGTTTTTATATTGATTACATGATATTTTGGATATATTGGCTTAAATAAAACATATTATTAAAATTAATGTCACTTGTTTATTTTTACTTTTTTAAGGTGGTTACCATAAAATTTTAAATTATATATGTGACTCACATTTGTGGCTTGCATTTTATCTCTATTAAATAACACTATTAACACTATAGACAACAAGGCAGCAGGAACACAGTAAAACATGGCTTAAGCTACAAATCAAATGGCTTTCCTCAAAATCCACGTGCAGGTAGAACAGTCTGGGATCAGCTTTAAGTATATGTAGTAAAATTCACCACAGCAGAAACTGCAAAACTTGTGGCCAAATCTAAATGGAACTAAGATGATGTAGGGGAGATGAAACAGGGAAAATACAAAAAAACAGAAAATACCCAAACCATAACTTTTTGCCCTTAGAAAATAGTGTATGCACTCCTCCATGGGAGACCCACTCTGAGCCATTACCTCCTCCTAGCTCAACTCTACCATACTTTGTTTCCTGATGAAGACCCCTGATGTCACCCTTTCAGCTAACCGTCCTTGGGAGATACTAAACATTACAGGGCTTGGTAATGGGAGACAGACCTTCCTTCTGCTACTGTGACTGGAGAGTTATTGAAGGTCATTAACAGCTGATGCAAATTTCCAGGTGTTCTATATGGAAAGAATGGTGGTCTGCAGTCCTTTCAAATGGGCCAGTATAATTTGTTTCTTAGATTTCCATCAGAAGCACAAGAAGGGAAGCTCAGAGGGGCATAACACTTATGACATTGAAAGCAATTACTTTTCTTTTTCCTCCAACTTCCAAGGCAGGGAGGAAAATTCATTGATGAGTATTTATTAGCTAATGATGAAAGAGCACTTCAAAAATGAAAATGGCTCTCAAATGCACTGCATTATCCTGATTGCAGAAAATGGAGACCAAAGAGAAAGGGTGCTCTATAAAATGTCCTCTGCAATTGGCTTCATCTCTCATGAGCCACTGAGATTCCTTTGTCCCTCCCACGATAATAACTTGTCTTCATGGTCATAGCCAGGAACACATTCTTTGTTTGGTTACATAAGCTTCTAGAAATAGTAATTTATCATGGAAATGCTAAATGATCCTTGAAAATAGTGTTTTAATGGACTATTAAGTTATTTCAGTGTCTATTTTCTTTAACATATTATAATTAAAGATAAAAATCATTTTTGATGCTTTTCAAACTAGAAGTATATCAGTTTCATGCTTTGGACATTTTTTCATCTTGAAAAACATGAAGAAAGGTTTCCCATGGTCAAAGAAGTTTCACCACAGGCATGAAGATGAATTTTCTCCTCATTATTGAAGTCTAATGAAAAAGAAGAGGCTAATTCAAAGTGTAATTTATTTTTTCTGTCTGTCTAGCTAGGTTTGATAAATGAATTCAAAGTAAAAGAATCTGAGAAATTAGCTGGCAGCATACTTAAAGGAAACCTAATAATGCATTTCTCAATTCTTAAGTTGAGAACTTTAAAACTGAAAGAATCCCAAGAAATAATCTAGTTGATGTCTCTCTAAAATCAAAGGGGTTAGGTGCCTGCCAAAGGCACGCAGCAGGGCCAGCATCCTGCCCTCTGTCCTGGATCACATACTAATTATCATGCACCTTGGCACCCAATAATGAATGAGTGGATAAATGAGGGAAAGAAAGAAAGAATAAAAGACGTGGCTCAAACAGAACTTGAATACTCTTGGAAGTAAATAATACTAAGGCATTAAGATGGGACTATGAAAGGAAAAAAAATAATAAATGTAGAGAAATGGGGGAGAATTTCTTCACAAAACTCACCAACTGACCAAAATTATACAAAAAGTCAAGAAGTCTTTCTCTACAGTCAACTCTGTTGGTGGTTTTTTAAATAGTATTTTTTTAGTTGAGATGAAATGCACAGAACATAAAATTAATCATTTTAAACTAAGCAATTCAGTGGCATTTAGCACATTCACGATGTTGTGCAACCACCACCTCTATCTAGTTCCAAAACATTTTTATCACCCCTAAAGAAAACCCCAAACCCCTTAAGCTCCCCATTTCTTCCCTCCCATATCCCCTGGAAACCACTAATCTTCTTTCTGTATCTGTAGATTCACCTATTCTAGATATTTCATGTAAATGGAATCACACAATGCAGGACCTTTTGCTTCTGGCTTCTTTCACTTGGAATAATGTTTTTGAGGTTCATCCATGTCATAGCATTTATCAGTACTTTATTCTTTCTTATGGCTCAATAATATTCTATTGTATGTATCTACCACCATTTAGTCAACTCTTTCTTCACCATATGTAAATTATTTGTGGTAACCCTTGATTTTCAGTACTCACTGACCTCCCTACCATCAATTTACACACTCTTAAGAGTCCTCAACTCGGAGGCCAATCATCTCCTGTTTGAGAAAATGGAAACCTGTTTTAATATTGCATCAGGTCAACATTACAGCTCTCTTTGTATAACCTGTTACATTCTACAAAGCATTTCTAACTAACTTCTCCACCCGGAGAAGTGAGTACTGTTACCACCTTTGTTTTGGAGATGAGAAGACAGGTGTGGTGAGCTGGAGCAGCTGTCCAGTGCCACAGCTGGTAAACGGCAGAACCGGGATTGGACCCTTCCCCTTCCACCCACTGCCCAGCATCTGAGCTCAAACCATGCTTTATTTTTAGAATGCAGATGTCTGCAACTCAGCACCCCTCCCAATTGGGGTATTCTCTGCCAGGCCCCACCCACTCCACTCTGCTCCAATAATTGAGGAAATTCCAGGAGGAATAATGAGGATTCCTACTGAGGAGGAGGCTGAGTTAAAGAGGTTCCCAGGCAAACCTCCAAAGAGGGATGGGGCAGATGTAAAGGGCTGAACAAACTCTCAGAACAAAGCTTAGGAAGCAAGGGGAGAGGTGGAACAGAGGAGACAGAGGAGGGACAAGGTTTACATCTGATCTTTAGAGATAGTCTGTAGGTGGGTTGCTCCAAATCCTAGCCTCAAATAAGTTCTAGTGTTAAACAGAGACATTCTGGAACACTGAACGTTATGAAAGCATAGATGATTGAGATAACAGTGATTGTACATACATTTTAAGAACTCCAATAATACAAGATAAATTCCTTCCATATGGAAAGCACAGTGCTTCAGAGTTTACACAACACTCTGACACCCATTATCTCCTAAGGGCCTCACAACAACCCTCTAAGTTAGGATAGATATTATTGTACCCATTTTACTGAGGCAGACACTGACGAGGACAGTGAAATCCTGTAGCCACACAGCCAATAAGTCATGAATCTAGGACGCAAATTCAGGTTTTTTAAACCTACAAGTCTTGAGTTCTCTCTATAACACCACGCTGCCTCGGGCCAACTTCAAGGAAAGAACAATTATCCGAAATCAGCTTGCAAAAAATAAAAATAAAAAATAAAAGGAGCTGAGAAATAAAAATTGCTTCAGGCAAGAGAAACAGCAAAACACAGCATCACACACAGTTGATATGGAAGCGAATATGACTTTCTCTTGAGCATTTCTTATTTTTTTTATTTTTTTATTTTTTTGAGTCAGAGTCTCACTTTGTTGCCCGGGCTAGAGTGAGTGCCGTGGTGTCAGCCTAGCTCACAGCAACCTCAAACTCCTGGGCTTAAGCGATCCTCCTGCCTCAGCCTCCCGAGTAGCTGGGACTACAGGCATGTGCCACCATGCCCGGCTAATTTTTTTCTATATATATTTTTAGTTGGCCAGATAATTTCTTTCTATTTTTAGTAGAGACGGGGTCTCGCTCAGGCTGGTCTCGAACTCCTGACCTTGAGCAATCCACCCGCCTCGGCCTCCCAGAGTGCTAGGATTACAGGCGTGAGCCACCGCGCCCGGCCACATTTCTTATTTTTAGCTCACGCTCATCCCTTCCCACAATCTTAGGTCCTGAGACGCAGCTTACCTCTGAGATGGTGGGAATGTCGTCTGCCACATACGAAGGAAGAGTGTGAGTTTCTTCTCAAAGTCCAGAATTTTTTAAATCAAAATAACCTCAGTTATTCTAGGGATATCCACAGTTATTTTTTATTCCTACACACTGGACATTTTTATTTATCCATAAGGTTGTTCCTTCTTATTTAATTATAAGCATTGACTCAGGAAAGAAGCCCTTCCATGATGCTGTCACACTGTGTTTCTGAAAATGGAATGACTCACATCTGGGGCCTCTTTATCCGGCTGCCGAGGTCTGAGGTGGGGGCTCGGCTGGCCGTCAAGACGAGATGGGCTGCTCTTCCCCACAGGTAGACTGGGCCAGCTAGACCGCTCTCCAGCTGCAGAAGGCCCAGCAGCCCCCATCACTACCATCCTGTTCTCCCACTAACATCACAGAAGCTCCTTATTCATCACGCTGTGGAAATGGGAGAGGGCCTTAGCGTGTCTGGCATTTAGAGGTTTAAACCATTAACCAGCCTCACAACTAGTTGCTATTCTAACACCCAACTCAGGGTAAGTTATAATTGATGGTAAGACATGAGGAGTGATGATTTATTTTAATTTTAGTCCCTATAAAGAGTGAAAAGCATATGTATGCATTTTAGGGTGGGGCTGAGGGCTACCTTTATGGGAGGGAAGGAAAAAAATGGTCATTACTGAATGTTTTACCCTCCTTTCTAAGGCCTTATAACACCTCAGATGAACTGACCTTGGGCTTACATCACATGAGTGAAATCTTAGAAGTCTGTGTGTTTGGTGGAATACTCATTCACACCATTACTGTCTTTCTAGGAGGTTGGGCAAATTTTGAGACCATGCTTCCTACTTTCTAGCTTCTGCTACTCAGTGCTGGTGACCTTGGTAAAACATTATGGCCCTTGCACTACAGTGGTATCTTCTAATGCAGCCTGAATCCGGAATCAGAAGCCCTAGACCTGAATCCTATGTTTGTCATTTATTAGCCACATGACCCTCACTAGGCATGAAACAGGCTAATAAGCCCACGTTTCTTCAAATATGTACTGAAAATAGTAGCACCTACTTCTTGGCATTGTTAAGAGAATGAAATAAAATAAAATAATGTATATTTTCAAAATCTTGAAACCTTCAAAATGTCATTTAAATATGATTTATCTATCCACTAAACAAATGCAGGTCACTATCCAGGCAAAAATAATAGTCTACATCCTTCCTTGCATAAGTTTATCGGCAGATTTTCTAAGTTGTTTACACAGGAAAAATGAAGTGGACGTTGGAATAGTTATCTGGTACAACCAGACCATGAAAAGGCTAACTTGGTATGTCCCGGGCATAGGAGGCAGGGAGGTTTATGTTAAAGTGGTTCTATTTAATATTTCACATGTCACTCGTTGTAAACGCAGTTTCAGGGACTGACACGTGAATGCCCTGTTGTTGAAAATCCCATAATGAAGAAGAGAATATGACTTCACTAGTCACCTTCCTGCCCCTAGAAGGGTTTCTATCATTTCATTAAAAAAGAAAAAAACCTACCACATACTGCTCAGTATGGTGACTGGCTCCTGAACAGGCAAGACGTTATTTTCAAACACATTCTTTCCTTGCTTTTCCATCCCCATGGGGCCCTGCTCTAATTCCTGGCCTTCTGAAACCCCATGGCTGCGGCTTCCATCTTACTGAGCAGATTTTCAAACAAAGTCCCCTTGCTGTGTGCACAGAACTGCCCTCCAGAGCTGCAGGCATGCCAGGCGGGGACTCAACGCTGAATTTATTTCCCACATCTTGGACATGTCGTCGCCGTCTCCCCTCCCTCCCTCGCTCGCTCCAGTCCCCGCTCCCCACCTCCCCTTCATTCCTAAATCCTGCAGCCATGACAGAAATAAATTAGCTAGAGGTACAGGTCACACCTTGGAGAGCAGTAAACGTTCTGTGGGAAATCAATAGAGAAGATGGGATTCTCAAACAGCTGAAGCAGAAGGAATGATGCATTGATGGCTATACATAAACCAAACAAAGGAGCCTGAGAACAGCCTTCCAGGGAGGGGCCCTGCACTCCGGCTTCATTTATTCTAACACCTGAACCTGAGACAGCGCCGCAGAAAAAGACACTCCGCAGACACCTGTGCTTTTTTGCTCAGGAAGGCTCAGTGTCGCTGGGCAAGTGCTGGTGAAAATGAAAAAGTATGTTCAGACTGTGGATTCTGATGCTGGGGCCCCCAGGAAGCCCCTGGAGGACCCTCAGCTGAGTGGGTGAGACATAGATCTGTTCCAGGAAAACCTCTCCTCTATGGCTGCTGACAGCAAAAGACAAGGAGAGATGGGCTAGACAGTTAACTGAAGAAATGCAATTCCTAAAGCCATTAAGGGTGATGTGTTGGAAACGGATAGGTTTTAGGATTCGACAGGCCTGAGTTCCAGTCCTGGCTTCACCACTCAGTAGCGAAACTGCGAAAGCTCCATCTATAAAATGGCAATATGAAACCTACCTTAGAGATAACCGTGAGATTAAATGAATGATATACATAAACACCTGGCACAAAATAGGCACTCAATAAATGCTAGTTGCTTTCTCTTCCCTCTGTCTGATTATGAGTGGCTTTTTAATTTCTCTTCAGTTCTATGATTTTTCCCACCAGATCTTTCACAAAGGCAGTCCCTGATGAAAATTTAATCTGACAGCAAAAGCAATGTCTAGCAAAAAAAAAAAAAAAAAAAAGAGGTGTTCAGGAGGGCTTTTGGTGCCTTGCAATCTCTATCAGCTGCCAAATGCCACCCCAAATAAACAACCTAAGTTAAAGCAATGTGCTTGCTATGCAAACACAAGGCTAAAATAAAATCCTACCCCTAAGCACCTCATATATAGAAATCCTGAAATTTCCATTGCTATATACCAAGAGCCTATTTTTCTCTAGTCTTCTCTTGCTTTTTTCTTTTTTTACTTTCCCAAACTGCATTTACTGAATGATTTTCTTCTCTTTTCCTCCTTAGTTTGAGCTCGATCTTCTTTCTCACACACAGCTGAATTTCAGTAATGAAACAAATACTTACAGATAATGGGAAGCCCTAATAAATTATCTAGTATAGTAAAATTTGTTACAATCTCAATTTTTTTAATTTTTAATTGTGGTAAAATATACATAACATAAAATTTACCAGCTGAACCATTTTACAGTGTACAGTTCAGTGGCATTAAGTACATTCACACCATTGTGCACCATCACCAATATCTGTCTCCAGAACTTTTTCATCTTCCCCCATAGAAACTCTACACCTACTAATCATAACTCTCCATTTCCCCCTTTTCACAGCTCCTGGAATCCACCATTCTACTTTCTGTTTCTATAAATAATACTACTATAGGTACCTCACATAAGTGAAATCACACAGTATTAGTTCTTTTATGTCTGGCTTCTCTCACTTAGCATAATGTCCACAAGGTTCATCCATGTTGTAGCATGCGTCAGGACTTGCTTCCTTATTTTTTTCATCCATGTTGTACCATGCGTCAGGACTTGCTTCCTTATTTTTTTTTTTTTGAGACAGAGTCTCACTCTGTTGCCTGGGCTAGAGTGCCATGGCGTCAGCCTAGCTCACAGCAATCTCAAACTCCTGGGCTTAAGCAACCCTCCTGCCTCAGCCTCCCCAGTAGCTGGGACTACAGGCATGCACCACCAAGCCCGGCTAATTTTTTCTATATATATTTTTAGTTGGCCAGATAATTTCTTTCTATTTTTAGTAGAGACTGGGTCTCGCTCTTGCTCAGACTGGTGCTTCGTTTTTAATACCTAATAATTTTCCATTGTATGGTAGGCTACATTTTGTCTACCCATTCATCCATTGATGGGCACTTGGGTTGCTTCTACCTTTCAGCTATCGTGAATAATGTTGCCATGAACCTGAATGTGCAACTATCTCTTCAAGACCCTGCTTTCAACTCTTTGGGGATATACCCAGAAGTTGAATTGCTGAATAATATGGTAATTTTATGTTTAAGTTTTTGAGAACCATCATACTCTTCTCCATAGCAGCTGCACCATGTTACCTTCCTACCAACAGTGCACAAAATTTCCAACTTTTCCACGTCTTTGCCAACACTTGTTATTTTCTGCTTTTTTTTTTTTTGAAAGTAATCATCCTAAGAGGTGTGGGGGTTCTCATCTTCTCTGGGAGAATGGGGGGCATGCATGAATGTCAACAGTTTGGTAGCCTGATCCGCTGTCCATTTGTCCTTGCATACAGGAACATCTTATGGTCAATCAAATTCTGCTCTGGCTACAATATCTATCTAGAGTCTCTGTCTTTTCCATGTCTTCCATCTTTCATTAATTTAGGAAATGTAAAGTTAATCTGGACAATTAAAGAGCTTCAGTACTCTGATATAAACCAGTTGACCTAGCTCAGTTAGTCACGCTACCCTCCATCTCAGTAAATGAAGGAAAAAGCTTTTCCAAATAGAAAAGGTAAAAGCACTAGAACCTAACAGAAAACACTGAGATAAAAGCCAGGAGGATAAAACTAACAATTCATAGTCATATAGCAGACTAAATTTTTAAGAAACAATTTCTTTCTTTCTTTTTTTTACCATGAATTTAATTTTATTGTGGTATGAACACTTAACATGAGGGCTACCCTCTTTAACAAATTTTTAAGTGTATAATACCATATTGTTGACTATAGGTGCAATGCTGAACAGCAGATCTGATCACCCCACCTAAGAAAATTCTCACTGCCCATTTCAGATGTGGAAACTGAGGTACAGTGAATTGCAATAATTTACCCAAAGCCACATAACTGGTTAATTACAGGGTCAGGAAACAAGTGCCAGTCATTTCACTCCAAATCTTGTTTTTGCACTACCGGGACTACCTAACAATTACTGAGCTCTTTCACTTCTTAAACTGCAAAACTTTTAAGAACTCATTCGTAAAAAACAAACAAAAAAGAAATGTAATTTAGGTTCACTGTTCAAGTGGAGTGGTTCTCCAAAGGCAGAAAGTACACAGAACAAATCAAACTAACTCTTCGTGGGACCTGACCTGCCCACTCTGGGCAATACATAGTAATGGATCCCGAATTAGGCAAGACATGGGCATCTCCCATCAAAGGAACTTAGTCTATTGGACAATAGCAGTCTTTTTCCACCGAAAATGTTTCTTGAAGGCCATTCCATTCCACATGGCATCCTATGCTCAGCTGGCAGATGGCAAGACCCCTTTTTGCCTCAGTGGCCATACACTCTTCTCCTACTGGGACAGGTTTCCTCCTCTTTAAACTTCCATAGATACTATGAACTTTAAATAAGATAACATTGATAAAACATAAATCCTAGCAACATGTGCATAATAGATGCTCAGTAAACCAACCTTCCTCCCCCCCTGCAGTGGCTGTCCTTTCCCAGCACAGACAAGTGGGAAAGGCCATGGACAAGCATCTGAAAGAGAACTCTGAACTAAGAGGTAAAGAATTTAAGAACTTTAAATAGACACTTAAACTCTTATACCATCAACCTCCGCCCCTGAAGTCTGTATCTGTGTTTAAGTGCTCCGTGCGCATATGTGCACCGTGCATTTGGCTAGACGTACCAGTACGTGCTCTGAGGGGAGCAGCCCCGCACTCTGTTTGGTTTTGCAGCCCTGTGACTGCGTACTTACAGTTCTCACACCTCTATACAGAGAACGCTCAACTACAAGTCACTGATTTGGTCAGAAGCAGGCCCTGAGCTTTCTCTCTAAAGGAATCTTTCTAATGCAATGCTCTGTGTGAGCCCAGCAGCTTCGGAGCCCAGACACTCAGTGGACCTCAGCAGCCCAGTCAGTACTTGTCAAAAAGGCCCTTAAAACTCAAAATCATGACAGTCCTAAAGCCCACCTCCACAGGTGCCTTTACTGGTTTTTTAACCCCCACTGGACCTGTAAACCTGGAATGACCTGTGACTCGCCATCCTTCCCTTCATGGAGATTCATCACATCCAAGAAGCCTGCTCAGCAGCATCTGAAGGTCACCAAAGACATCCAGATTTGACTGAACGAATGTGTGCTTATCTCAGACACATCTGCCCAGATAAACTCCCTCCAGCTTCTCCCTGGACTGAGAGAAAGGGGACTAAGACTTTTGCCTTAGTTATCTGTGCCCATTAGAACAATTTTTGTATTTTCAATAAATATGCCTTAAGTGCTACTCATCGGATGATGTTAATTTATCAACACAACTGCCTTGAGGATCAGGGAGTTGAGCTAAGAGCTGACTGGGACTCACAGTAAGAATAGCTCATGCTTACCTTGAGTGATACAACACAAGCAACAATAAGGCCATGCGCTAAACAAAGGATTTGAGGGTTTAGTCTGTGCAAAGCACCATGCTAAGTATTCTACATGCATTGCCTCATAGCAACCCCATGGTATCCCCATTCTACACAGGAGGAAAAAGAGACACATAGAAATTCAGCAAAGCCCATGTGCTTAGTCACGACACAATATAGCACACACTCTGGGGTCCCACAGATAGGATTCAAATCCAAGTCCCCAACTCCCTGAATGTGACTGTGGGTAACTTCTCCAGCCTGAGTCTTCTCCTTCATAGTGGGACTAACAATATCTACACTCCCTGGCTCTGCCATACTTTCCACCTTCCTGAATCGTGGAACTCCCCTTTATGTATCCGCTCTAACTCAGTAGCCCAGAGATTCAGGATGGTCTAGAATTTCAAATCCTGAGTTGGGCCACCTGAATTCCCATCCAGCCTCTATCTGACCTTAGGCAGCAGGTCATTCAATTTTTCAGTTTCATCACTTGTCCAATGAAAATGACAACACTGGCCCAATCTATTTTAATAGGTAGTGTTGGAAATAAGATCAAAGAAAGGATGTGAGATACTCCTGAAAAGTTTCAAGTACTTCTCAAATTTAAGATACTATTATAGTAATGGATTTAGTTTGAGAAATTGTTGCACAGAATAACTTCCTTTGTCCAAAACCTCAAAGTGAATGGGGAAACTGAGTCCAAGATATGAAAACTGACCCCAGATTATTCCTATTCTTGTGTAGGTAGAGTGGGCAAGATCTTGAAGGATCTGTGTGCTTGTTCTAACTCAGCCACTGCTTCGGGCACATACTGGACTTCACAACAAAATAAGCATATGATACCTGCCTTCCCTCAAGTCCTATGGGTAGACTGTGGGCAGGATACACAAACACTCAGAAAGTGTAAGACAAGAAAAACTAGGAAGTCAATTATATGCATTTTTAAAAATGTGATGTCAGACTTTTTTTTTCTCCTGCTCACTTTCCCTTGTCACAATCTAAATTTTATCCAGATGTGAACATGAAGAGGCCCATCTTTGTTCACTCTCTGCTCCTTTGCATACCCATTGGTTTTCCTTTGTGCCTCAAACAGTTTCAGGGCTATTCTTCAAGATGCAGGTCGTGAGAGAAGAACAGAGTTGGGGAGGAGGGCAGACAGAGTGCAGTAATAGGAAGTGGGAGTCAGAGGAAAGAGTTATAGAATGCTCCAGAATGTGCACCTCCTCTCCATCGATGCAGAGCCAAGGTGATGAAAAGGTCCCTGACTCCAAACAAATACCCTTAGCCTTGCAAATTCTTCCAAGGGGCAGCATCCCAGAGCTCAGACTGCAAGTGACACATGCACGGGGACATGCACTTTCATAGAGAACTGTGCCGCCGCCCCCCCCCACCCGCCATCCCAGGAAGGGCTTGTTGTTTCAATTAAACTCATCAAGATCTGTGCCACATGTTAAGGAAGAAAGGAAAAACCAAAACGAGACTGAATTACTCAGGCTATCTCCTTAGGGATTGATGTATATCGAATAAACTGCTATCTGCACATGGGGGGAAGCTTTTACTTATGAAAAGCAGAAGCAGGTGCAGAAGAGCAGCATTTGGTACTAAATCAAAGCCCTGGGAGCAGAAGGAAGTGGATTTAGATGCATCCACTTAGCTCCTCTCCTGATATCTAACTCGCAGGGTGGGGAGCAGATCACAGCCCTGGCTGGGTCTGGCCCCTGCTTCCTGGTCTCCCCTGAGGTCCCGGCCCACTTTGCTCACTGCTTCAGCTGCCCGGTAAGAACAGATGGACAGAAGTTAAAAGAGCAAGGTCAGCTCATCGGCTAAGTCTCATTTCACACCCTGCCCCACCTCCATCATCCGTTTCTGGGACATAAAGATGGAGAAGGCAGGCAGGGTGCTGCTGCATTTGATTCCGGCTGAAACTATGCTAGTTCCATTTACATGCCCTGAATAGCTGGCCAGTCTGATTTACACATTGATAATATGTGATGCTTTGTATTCCGGCAAATATTTAATCCCTGACCGATCAATAATCCTCGCCTGGCTGTTCTTTTTTGAAAAGAAATAAATCCCCTTTTACTCTTAAAATTCTTGAATAAAATTAAACTGCTTTAGCCCAGGATGCACTGTTCCTACATGAAGCTATTTGGTTTCATAACCTCAGTTTTCAGATGTTTTTAAAGGGACTGCCTTAGCTAGCTTGATTTTTCTGAGAGCCTGACACCTCTCTGAGTTTTATGTGTTATCAGCTGATATTATAAGACAGCCCTTTAAAGTCTGATCTACTTTTTCTTTAATTAAGAAGCAAAATTATTAACCTAAACTAAATCAGTGAGTATATAACATGCAGTATATTTCACATTTTTCTGCTTATATTTACCATGAGGGTCTTGATTTAAATTATTACAAATCTTGTTTCTGCCTTTCTGTACACCATTTCCCTCCAAAACTACACGTAAAAAAAACTCTATTCCTACATAGATTCTAAAAATGCCATATCCCTTTCTTAGAATTAGAGTTGGATATTTTGAAAAATGAACATTAAACATGGAAAGAGATGGCTCTCTTCTCTGTAAGGGGCTCACGACACAGCCTCAAAGCTCACCAAAAGTTCCAAAACAACAGCCATGAAAAAACAAACTCTCTTTCATCTTTGGCAGTAACAAAAGCAGTAACTTTCACCAAACCAACCCAAGCCAAGAATTAATATAACACAGAACACATCCACATTCAGACCACTACGGCTACATCAGCTTACCACAATATTTGTTTGAAAAACACATAATTTGTGGTACAGAGAGAACCTCTCCTACAAAAAGAGGTTCTTTCAAATGCAAATTAACTAAAAGACATATTTTCCCTATGTTTGGGAAATCACTCCAACATATGAAAAACAGTTTTTTTGTGTGGAAAAAAAATTAGTGTACACCCACCAGTTGAAAAGGCAATTAAATTTGCTGTAGATTACCTTAACAGTTACGAAAAGTTAACTCCTGGTTCCATAAGTCTTTAAGGACTTTATTAGCATTTACTGACCTAAGCAGTCTTCAGTTCCCAGGTAGCAAAGTTTCTTTTCTTCTCCACTGAAATGTTCATATGGATACTGAAGGACATTGTATTACTGAACTGATCAGAAAAGAATATTGTTTCCATTCTTCTGGCGGAAAGAAGACAGACAGAAAGAAAGAAAGAAAAAAGAAAGGAAGAAAGAAAGAAAGAAAGGAAAAGAAAAGCAAGGCAAAATGCAGTCTAATCATCGGGTATTCTTCCTGGTGGGAAAAAAAAAAAAAAGTAAATCCAGTATTCTGGAACGAGTTCAAACATAGCTTGACAGGCTCCAGGAGAATTTACACTGAGCATGCTTAGCCCAGCACTGCTTGCATGAGACACTCTTAATGAATATTACTTCCTTCCCACTGGCTATTCCTGCTGGAAGTCCACACCCACCCCTCTTTCAGAAGTCAGGAATTTAGCTTCAGCCAAAGTCCAGAAAACATGCTTATGCGGAGACAAGGCCTCACGGATCCATAAACTTTCAGGTTGTGACCTGCAGGTCAGTTTGACAAATAGAACATAGGAGTGAATTTTTTCTGCCCTTGGTAATGTTCCCAGCTTTGTGCCTGTCCTAAACTGCAGTTGCCCTGGAGAAAAGAAAAATAGACAGCTTTCTTTCTAAAGAACATGACGTCCTGAACACCAGCGTAAAGGCCTTTCCTGATCAAGCTTCCAAACCCAGATCAGAATAAGGGTTATCTTACATATTAAAACACAACATAATGATTTGTAGCTTCTGGATAAAATTTAAAAAGTCCTACTCAAAACATATCCTTTTTGATAACTTCCATTAGCATCTCTCTCTACAATGCTACATGCCAATGTACACTCTAAAAATATGTTCAAAATCCAGTTTTAGCCTGCTATGCTGTCTAAACAGTGGACTAGTGTACATTTAGGCTACTCCAAAAAATGGTTTTCTTTTTCAAACAATGCTTTCTCTTTCCCTAAATCCTTCTGTCATGTTTAATGATAGGAGACCTGAAATTCTGGAAATTTAAAAATAGATTACTTTTCTGACAGTCTGAAAAGGCAAGATTCTTGCTCTGCCAAAAGAAAAAAAAAAGTGGGAGGGCAAGGGTGGAGGAGGAGCAAGGGAGGGACTGGTGGAGATAGCATAGTAAGGGACGGGCATTTTATATTTTTAAAAATAATAATAATAATATATTTTTTGCTGTCCATTTGATATTTCCAGGCTGCCATTTATATGTATCAAGTTACAAATTATAAATATTGTTAAGTATTCATTTGAAGTGCTTCTTTGCTTAGACACATGTAAACACACACATACATGCACGTATGTGTACACATACCCCAATTTATGTTTGAAAAGACATGAAGTCCCAGAGTATCAAAAGGCAATAGAAATTCTCTCAGTGTACCAGAAATATGGTATGCCAGCCTCGAGTGCAAAGCCTGCCTAGCTAGCATTGATTCCTTGGATTAATAAAAGGTCCTTCCACGAACCTGATGAGTAAATCCATCACCTAGCCACGTGGCCACACTTTACGCAGCCACTGCTGAGCTGCTGCGATATGTTCCCCTTATGAAAGCTCCTTGTAGCATAAAATATTTTTTTTCTTGCCTGCTATTGAATAAATAAAATTTCCTCAGACATATTTTCCTTCCTGTAATTATGAGGTTTTTGGAGAGTTTAGCCATGGGGGTTGTTTTGTTTGTTTTTCTGCTTTGCCTAAGGGAAAAATAAAACTTCGCCCCTTGCTCCAAGTGTGTTTATTTATACTATTACAGGAGCAAACTAAGATTTCAGCAGTTAGCCGAAGCACAGGAGAAATCGAGTTTTAAAAGCTAAGTAATTCTCACGGCCCCGCATAAGGTAAGTGTAAAATAGGAAAGACATTTATTGAGTTGACCCAGAGGGATCACCCAGAGGTCAGAGAGGCCCCACAGCACAGAGGGCAGGAGCCCGCACCTATAGGTAGCCTTCCTTCCCTGCCATCGGGGTGCCACGCGTTTCTTTTGTCTTCTTCCATGAGGATGACACTCGCCCCTGGACACTCATCACTCATTCATTCAATTAACAAAATATCACCATCACCAAGACCTTACTCTGACACTCCTTTGGGCACTGAGAATTGTGGTGACAAAGATGGATAAAGCTCCTGCCCTCAGGGAGCTTACATTCTGGTGAAAACATTTTTTTAAAAAAGACATAAATAAGTAAATAACGAATGCATTTCCAAACTGTGATAAGAGCCAAGAAAGAAATAAAAATGGAAACGATGAGAAAGAATGTCATGGAAAACAGACCCTGTATGTTGGGGGCTGAGTGCCATGGAATCAGGAAAATGGGAGACACGTTTGGGAAAACAACGAGTAACCAATCCAGTATGTGTTAAAGAGAAAAATATGTGACAGGGCTGGATTAAGGCTTAGAATACAAGATTGAGGCATTTGGATTTAATATGGTGAGTAATGGGAAGGTATCGGGGGCTTTTGAGAATAATTAATAAGACTAGAACTGTTCTTTTAAAAGGTTAAAATGTTAGCAGAATAGAGCAGTTTGTGGGATAGATTGAGGATGAGAATGAAGGACCAAAGCTTTTGTAACAGCCAGACTGGGGCTGGGGGGAGAACACCTGACCTGGGCCAGTGCAAACAGTGCTGGAGAGAAGAAGGCAGCCGTGAGAGGTATTACTGAGGCAGAATGACAGGCTCTGATATCTAAGTGGATATGCAGATGAAGATGAAGAGGCATTTAAGGGGAACTCCAAGATTTTTGATCTGTACAGATCTGGAGACTGATGGTGCCTTGAGTAAAAATCCAGGGAAAGAAAAGTATATCTGGCACAAGGTAAACTCGAATATTTACTGGATGTGTGATACACTGCGCTCAAGGGTTATGAGAATATCCAGCTCACACTGTTATTTTAGAAGGGAATTTTATTTAGCTCTTTATAGAAACCTGATAATAACTAAGCACTTAAGGGTTTATTTTCCTCTCATTTAAAAAGAACCCAGAGGTTGAGAGTTCAAAACATGACCACCAGGGACCCAAATCCTCCTATGCTTTTGGTTCACCCTTCTTCACACATGATGTCCATCTTCAGTTTTGCCTTAGAGTCCATCGTGGACTGTGCCTAATTTTGAGTCAGTGGGCAAACGCAGCAGTCAAAGCTCGAGAATGATTTGGTAGCCAGGGAACTAGGGGCTCAGACACGTCCTATGTCAGCATCTGGGTCACACCACCACATAAGCCATCTAGACAAGCAGAGGTGCTAGCCAAAGAAGAGGAGAATCTAGAATGTACGGGTAGAAAAGACAAATGATGAGAATCAGTGGCAGCCTCTAGATCAGTTGTAGAGGTAGGATTAGTCCCACTGACCTTCCTCATGTAAGTCTGTCTAGGAAAAGAAACCTATCAGAGCCCTGGAGGAGGCCTTCTCAGAAGGGGTGAACTTGGTGTACAAACAAGCAGTGGAAATGGCAAACTGTAGTGGATTCTGTGGTGTACCGTCTTGGTCTCCCCTTCGGAATTGAGGCCCTCATTACCTCCCCTCCTGGGAGTGATGACTGCTGTCATCTCAAAGCTAAGTCTTTCTTGAGGGATTCCCCTCACCCAAAGGGAGCCTCCTTGCCCAAGGCTGTGCCTCATGCTCAGGGAAATCCCATACCTACATGTCTACAAAGAGGCAAAAATGCCCAGCCTCCTGGCTTCAATTTGGGACAACTCAGAGGGTCGTCCCAGCTGTACAGCTCCCTGTAGGATTGTCTGAGACCTTGTTACAACTGCACTGCTGTTCAACCCCTCCCTCATAGCTGTGGCTTCTGAGAACACGCCTCGATAAACTCCTGCACACAAATCTCCATCTCAGAGTCTGTTTTCTGGGAAAATAAAAACCCTGGCCAAATCCCACCCTTTACTTCCTCCATGCCTGAACCCACGCAGCTGAAGATAGCTGGAGAAAAACACACAAGCATTGTCAACTGGTCTCATATTACACTCATGCTCACCAAGCCTCTATGGGCTCTTAACACACCCCAGGAATCATTCTTTTCTTTTCTAATCCATTCTTTTTTCACTCTCCAGGGCAAGTATTTCAGATTTCCTCCTTTAATTTTCAAAACTCCTTCTTCACCCTCACTTTCTACTAATCAATTTGCTTTGTACTGTAATGAGAAAAATGAAGCAATTAGAAGAGAATTTTCGAAAGTCCCAACCCTAAATCTACCCACCTGCCAGAATCTGAGTGAATATACTCAATCTTCTCTTCTGTTACTGTGTATGAACTGCCCATCCTCCCAGCAGGGCTCACCACCCCCCAGGCGCTAAATCCCCATTCTCTCTTGCCTACTTGAAAATATTGCTTCACGAAGTCTTCTCTCTCTCTCTCTCTCTCTCTCTCTCATTATCAAACTTCCCTTTTTGATTAGATCAATCACAACATCATAAAATATACTGGTATTTCTATCACCTTTAAAAAAATCCTTTCCTCCTGGTATTCTTACAAATAAGAATAGCAATAAATAAATAAAACAAAACAAAATAAAATAAAATAAATCCTTCTTTAATTCAGCTTTACCCACCAACTAATGGCTTATTTTTCTCCTTCTCTTAAACCACTCTGTTTTAAAGAGTTCTCTACTAGATCCTTCCAACAACCATCTTCCCATTCTTTCTTCTTTTAAAAAAATATTTGTTTAGGCCAGGCGCAGTGGCTCATGCCTGTAATCCTAGCACTCTGGGAGGCTGAGGCAGGAGAATCGTTTGAGCTCAGGAGTTCAAGACCAGCCTGAGCAAGAGCGAGACCCCATCTCTACTAAAAATAGAAAGAAATTATCTGGCCAACTAAAAATATATATTAAAAAAGTTAGCTGGGCATGGTGGCACATGCCTGTGGTCCCAGCTACTCGGGAGGCTGAGGCAGTAGGATCGCTTGAGCCCAGGAGTTTGAGGTTGCTGTGAGCTAGGCTGACGCCACAACACTCTAGCCCGGGCAACACAGTGAGACTCTGTCTCAAGAAAATATATATGTATATATATTTATTTAGATATATGTATCATGAAATTGTATATAATGTAAGGTTTTAGCATTCCCAGATTTGTGCAACAAGCAGCATAATCTACATTTAGAATATTTTGATCACTCAAATTACTACCAATTAGCAGTAATTTCCTATTCATGTCCATCCCCTATCCCCCAGGCCCAGCAACCACTAACATACTTTCTGTTTCTACAGATTGTGCCCAGACTGGTATTTTTATATAAATGGAAATCATACAACATGTGGTTGTTTGTGATTGTCTTCTTTCACTTCACATGTTTTCAAGTTTTATCAATGTTGTAGCATGTATCAGGGCTTCATTCATTTTAATTGCCAAATAATATTCCATTATAAGAATATAACACATTTTATTCATTTGTGCATCAGTTGATGGGCATTTAGGTTGTTTCCACTTTGGGGCTGTCATCTCTCTGACCTCCAAATGTTAGATTTCCCGAAGACTCAGTTCTAGAATTTCTCCTTTCGGATTATCTGCACTCATTCCCTACACAACCTCTTCCAGAACCGTGACTTTCAGTGCCGTCCACATGGTGAAGATGCCTCTCAACGCCATCTCTCCAGCCTGGATCTCTGCCATGTATCCAAAACTGATGCCAGCACTGCCACTTGGATGCCCAAAAGGCAAAACTAAACATGCCCCAAATGAGCTCCTATTGTTTTTCCCAACCCAGTCCCTGTCCTTTCGCAATTTATAGCAATTTACTCAGACTTAGAAACTTGAAGCTATTCTTGACTTTTCCTTCTCTCACATCTCCTGTCCCACATATGAATCTCTGTGGCTCGCCTTCACAATATACCTCGAATTTGAACACTTCTCGCCACCCCCACCACTCTGGTTCAGGCTAATATCATCCCTGGACTGTCACACTAGCCTCCTAGAGGACCCTCCTGTTTCTTCCCTTGACTCTCAGCAGTCATTTCTCAACACAACAGCTGGAGTGAGTCTGTTAAAACCTAAGTCAGAACGTCTTTCTCCCTGCTCAGAACCCTGTAACGGCTCTTCATTCTGCTCAAAGTAAAAGCCAAAGTCCTTACAGTGACCTACAAGGTCCCAGATTATCTGCCGTCTCCTTGCCTTTCTGATCTCATTTCCTCCAGTCTCTGCTCCTCAATCTTTCTACTTCTCTCACTCTGACCTCTCTGCTATCTCTCAAAGGCTCCATGCCTGCCCTTATCTCAGGCCTTTGCATTTGCTACTTCCTCTGCTCAGAGCATCCTTACCCCTGATGGCCATAAGATTAGCTCCCTACTTTCTTCTTATCTTCACTCAGAAGTCTGTCTTCTCAGGGAAGCTTTCCTGGTCACCCGATCTGAAATATCAGTTCCCCTCCCAACGTTTCATATCTTTCATGCTTGTTTTATTCATTCTCATTGCCACTTATATGTAACATACTATATATTTTAATCATTGATTTTATTTATTTTCTGTCTCCCTAACTGAAATGTGAACTCTGCAAATGTGGATTCTTGTCTGTTTGCTCACTGATGTGTTCCAAGCAACTAGAAAAGCACTTGTTACATAGTAGGTGCCCAATAAATATTTGTTGAATGAATCTCTTTGCCATTTTCTCTCCCTAGAATGTTCTTCCTCCTCTTCTCCATCATTAAAATATATTTACGCATTCAGACACAAATAAATATTACCTGTCTCTGCAGCATTCCAAACTTTGCTGAACTTTCTTCCTTGTCAGAGTTAGTTTCTCCCTCCTCTATGCTCTAAGATCATATTATAATTAACCTCTGCCATTGTACTTAAAATATTGCTTTGTGACTTTCAGTATCTAATTTTCCTACAAGATAATGAGTTATTACAATGCAAAATCATCACATTATTTTTTATCATCCCTGGTGCCTGGGCCATAGTAAAATTTAATAAAAATTGTAAATGAATCACCATACATCCCTCTCTTTCAGCTCCTTCCCTCCCCTTTTCATCACCCCTTACCACTACCCAAAATGCCAGCTAATGCCTCCACTCCCAAATTACCTGTGACCCCCACTCCGACCAGATCTTATAGGCAGTGTCTGCTCCCTGGTCCCAGATTCTGCCCCTGTACCTTCCTACCCTGGTCAGACAGTTATTCCCTCAGGTATTTGCTACATAAAAAAAGTTTGCATAAACTCATTATTGCAAAGGTTCTAGTAAAAGCTAATGGATTGACTATCGCATATTAGATTTTAAAGTTACTACATATCTTTTAATCTAGGCAGCTAAGCAATATAGTGTTGTGGGAAGAAAATTTAGGGGTAGGAGACCCACGTAAGCCTTTTGAAGGTACTGATTTGGAAGGTTTTGACCTCAAGGTGAGTTAATTTATCAGATTGTTTCCTAAGACCAGAAAGAGCATTGCTGGAGAAGAGAATAGAGGAGGAGGGCATGGGTATAGGGGATGTCCGAGGAGAGGACGCAGCTCCACCAGGGGAATGGAATGGAGACCTGGGTGGCACCATCACCAAAGACTGTCCTGGGGAGATGCTTGGTTCTAGTCTAACCGTTCCACTTTATCCTCACAGGGGTAAACCGTGATCCAGATAATCCAATACAGAAATGGCTAAGTATAAAGAAGAAGCCACACACTGTGAACCATGTGAAAATGCACTGGAGACCAGAACACACTATTCATTCATCATCAAACATTCACTGAGCCCAGCTAAATAAAAGCATCTCCAAAAACACAGTGCATATGGAGTGCTGACTCTGGGAAGGAATTAGGCACTGGGGCTACAGAGATGAGTAAAACAAATACCTGGTCTGAAAGGAATTTAAAACCGAATACGGGAGAAATCATTGCCAATGAGTAGGATAAGTGCTAGATAATAGGAGTATGAACACACTGTAGCATAGAGCAGCATTCAGCTCTGGTTACATGAGACACTGTCACACAGCAATACTCAAGGTAGGTCCTAAAGGACAACTAGGAGTTTTCTGAGCAAATGGGGAAAGTAGTGGAAAGAATAGCATATAAAAATCATAGAGTCATAAAACTGCCTGGCTTGGGGGAAATAATTCGTAATATGATATGGCTAAATCATATGGTTTGAAAAACTGTGTGATCATATTAACAGATGAGATTCAGAGACAGTGAGGACCTTGAATGCCACACTAAAAAGTTTGGACTTTTCAGACAGTGATGAGCCATTGAACGATTTTAAGTAAGGGACTACTAACATGCTCAGAATATTATTTTTGAAGGATGACTTTGGCTGTAGTACGGTGAATGGGTTGGAAGGTAAGGAAGACTGAGCTCAGAAAGACCACTCTGTTGACAACTGCATTATCCAGATGGAGGCGGATGAGAGCCGGAGGTAGACAACAGCAGCAAAGATGGAGAAAAATGAGCAGATACAAGCTGTGTGTGGAAAATAGCTAAACAGTTTTGTGACCCACTGGCTATGCCAGGGAGGAGTCACGGATGGCATGGTCAATTGTTTTGACTGATCTAGTGGATTTACTGACATGGGTAATACAGAATGCAGAGAAAGCTTTTGTGGGACTGTTATCAATTTGTGCTGAGACATAGTGAGTTTGGTGTTGCTGTGAGGTGTCAAGGAGATCTAACTGGAGAATGTAAACTTCAGAATCACATCAACGTATAGTGTCGTGTGGACACCCTGACAGTGTAAGAGACAACCAGAAACCGAATGCCCACACTTGAAGACCAGTTGCAGAAGGGAACCCATGCAAGAGGCTAAGAGTATCTGCAGACAGAAGAAGAAACTACAAAGTTCCCGTGAAGAAAAGGTAAGAGAATTTCAATGAAGGAGTGTCAAACACATAAAGATGCCAAGAAAGAGATTTATAAAGCTGAAAATGTTCAGTGGATTTAACAATATAGAGGTCACCCAAGGAATAAAATTTAAGGTGGCACATGCTCTCAAAGTCATGTAAGAGCAGGGCCGGCACCCGAGAGTGAGTGCAGCCTTAAATTTGGCAGCCTAGATGTCTTACTTGCCTCGCCCTAGTCCTGCACAGGCTGAGGAGTACATGAGAAACGAAGTAGAATCCTCAAGTATAGTTTAACTGCACTGATTCAGGCTTGCCACTCCGTTCTCCTGTAAATCACCCTGAAAGGGTAGGCTTAAGCCACTGTATTTTACCTTGTATGAACTCCAGCCCAGGTTACATTTGACTGGCCCAGGCATGAACATGTGATCCAAGGACGGCTAATTTTAAACTTTTGGCATGCTGGGCCAACCCTATTTCCTCTCCTGAGGCTTTGAGCAAGGAAATAGCATGAGAATTTATTAGTTGGCAGCAGAAGAAAGACTGAAAAAAAGCTTACCTTTTAAAGTCTAGAATAAACATAAGGGGCCACACATATGCCAAAGTTATGGCAAGACTGAGTTCTAAGTCAGGTAAGGAATCCTTTGGTGGGAAGAAAATGGAATCCAGTAGGAGAGAGAAGTAAGGCCCTACCAGAGATATAAGGAATCATTGGTTGGTCTACAACCCCCTCAGCTCCAGTGAGCTTTCTGTTGCCTGTGCAAACACTTTTACATTAAGTTCCTTTTTTTCTCAAGATACTTTGAGTTGAACGTTTCTTTTCCTTGCAACCAGAAGAGGCTAACTAAAGTTATTTTTAAAAGAAGCTTATCTGGGAAATAGAATCAAAAATACACAAATGGGATTGCATAAAACTAAAGAGCTTATGCATAGCATAGAAAACAATCAACAGAGTGAAAAGACAGCCTATGGAATGAGGAGAAATGTTTACAAACCAGACATCTGATAAGGGGTTAATATCCAGAATATATAAGAAACTCAATTCAATAACAAGAAAACACATAACTTGATTTAGAAAATCAAGTTTTAAAGTCAGGACAAAGGACCTGAAATGACATTTCTCTGATGAAGATATACAATAGCTGACGAATATATAAAAAATACTTGACATTACTACTATCAGGGAAATGGAAATCAAAACCACGATGAGGTATCACCACACAGTTAGGACAGCTATTATTGAAAAGACAAGAGATAACAATTGTTGATGAGGACATGAAGAAAAATTAAACCCTTGTACACTGTTGGTGGGAATGTAAACTAGTAGAGCCATTACGAAAAACAGCATGGAGATTTCTCAAAAAATTAAAATACAACTACCATATGATCCAGCAATTTCACCTCTATGTATATATTCAAAAGAAATGAAATCAGTATGTCAAAGAGATATCTGCAAACTCATGTTCATTGCAGGATTATTAACACTAGCCAAGGTAGGATGCAACCTAAGTGGTCCATCAACAGCTGACTGGACAAAGACAATGTAGTACGTACATACTATCTACTATTCAGCCTTTTAAAAAAGAAGGAAATCCTGCCATTTGTGACAACCTGGATAAAACTGAAGGACATCACGCTAAGTGAAATAAGCCAGGCACAGAAAAGAGAAATACTGAATGATCTCACTTACAAATGGATCTAAAAAAGTCAAACTTGCAAAAGCAAAGAGTAGAATGGTGGTTGCCAGGGGCTGGGGCTAAGGGGATACTGAGAACATGTTACCAAAGGATACAAAATTTCAATTAGACAAAAGGAGTAAGTTCAGGAGATCTAATGTACAACATGGTGACTGTAGTTAATAACAATGTATTGTATTCTTGAAAATAGATAAGAGAGTAGATTTTAAGTTTTTGCCACACAAAAAATGATAAGTATATGAGGTAGTGATTTAGTCATTCCACAATGTATACATATATAAAAACTTCATGTTGTATACCATAAATACATGCATTTTTATTTGTAAATTTAAATAATAATAAATAAAATAATTTTTTTAAAAAAAGGAGATTGTTAAATGAAGACAAAAGCTCAGGCAATAGCAGAACAGGGGCCATTCAAGCTATATTCAATGGAATGGAATGAAAAGATGTTCATAAGCTACTTTGACTAACTCAACAAGCTTGTTTGTCTTATTGATTTGTTTCCTAAAGAGCTCTGGATTGGGAAACAAGGGGTGTAAATCTTTCTCAACTCATTCAATAAGTCATTTCCCCTGGGTCTTAGTTTCGTTACCTAAAAAGTGGGGATGTAAACATCTATCTCCTTACCTTGTAGGATGGATGGTTACATTGAAAGATTAGGTAGCACACTGAAAAGTGACAATGTAGGTGGGAGTGGTGATGTGTGTCTGTAATCCCAGCTGCTAGGGAGGCTGAGGCAGGAGGATTACTTGAGCCCAGGAATTCAAGACCAGCCTGGGCAGCATAAAGAGACCCTGTCTTGAAAAAAGAAAAAAAAAAAGTGAAAATGTGCGATGCTGATAATTGTGAGTGCTATCACACAGACGAGTACTTGTGTTCTCTCTTCAGTAAGACCAGCCTCGGATTTATGGAACAGTGCTCCACCCACCCCATCCCACTTGTTTCTCTCTTTCATGTCTTGCTTGATTGAGGCTCTCTGCTTACTCTGTCATTATTATTTTTTACTAATGTCCAGTAAGGAATAATCAACAAGTCTCATCTGGAAATTCTCTAACATGTTTGTTCACCTGAAAAAAAGTATTCCAGCTATAACAGGAAGAAAGCACTTTAGAAATGGTCAGTGTTAGGTGACAGTGGCCACAGTAGCAATAACAGTAAGTACTGGTGGTGCAGTAGCAGTTGTCATGTCTACACTATAGGAAATCACATCCCGTAATCTGAAATTGAGCTTAACTCTTATATCTTTGTGCATTACAAAGAGCACTATGTTGATCCTTGTGCCTTATTTTTTTCAAAACCAGAGTTTTTTCATGCCATTATACCAAGTTTCAATGTAATTTGGGAACATGAAAAATCTAGTTCATTAGCAGACAAATGAGAATCAGGTTGTTCTAACAACACGGCTCAGACCCCCACTCCCTGCCCATGAGAGGCCAAGAGCTAATTCAGAGGGAGGCTCAGGGTGCTGTGAAAAACCTTTGCAGCAGTAACAGCATTTGGGCTTCTATTAGAATGTGGGTACATTTTGCCCCTTAATATGGGAATAAACTGCATTATTCAGAGACTAAGAATGTTTTTGTAGCCCCCCTCTTAGTCAATATGGAAGTCAATCTGCTGGTTCAGAACAGATTACAGTACTTGATGATGCAGTCTGTGAGGCTAGTCCCACACTAACCAGGGGACAGTGATATGGGTAATATCAGAATGGTTACGAGGCCAGCCTCCTCTGGCCCCTTGCTGGCTGAGCACGTGGGTGCTCCGTGCATTCACGGTCTTCTAACTGGCTGGCAATGGGGAGAGGAAAGTGTTAACCTGCATCCCCTAACCCAGAGCTCTAAAAGTGCCTTGGCAGTGCCCAGCACTCTCTCTGTCACCCATTATCCCAGGGTTGTGGAGCAACCCTCCCTGGCGGAGGCTGAGGTAGAGGAGCAGGAGTACGAGGGCTCCTTTCTGCTCTGGATTTATCCACCAAGCAAGCGGAATATCTGTGAAGACGGCAGCTGGAATAATGGGTTCACAGGGCTATTCTACCTGCTTTTGTGAACATTTGAAATTTTCTATAATAAGTGTTAAAATAGCAAAGGCAGCTTCTTCACTATATAACTTCAGGGTTTTGGTAAAAAGGAACTTCCTCCTCTAAATGTTTTCTACCGCTTCCTGGACAATGCTTTCTGTTTCGTGGTTGGAAGTAAGACTAGAAATACAAATAGAAGCAGACAGTGAGTAAAATTCACATTTAGAGGGAAACTACTGAAAGCAGATCCCTTCCTGGGAGGGAGCAGCAGAGGACCAGGCACCTGCAGGGAGACAGTGAGGACGGGACATGGGAGAGGAGAAACTGGGAGCCTCAGAGGTGTATTTTATTGGCTTCACAGTTTGGCCGTCTCTGCCTCAAAGGTGCTCTTTGAGCAGCAACCCTGTGCTAGCTGAAGCCTTCTCTTCTCCCATGAGCTCGCAATCCTGCCCCATCCCTGATACAATTAGCCTGGGCTTCAGAGACAAAGTCCCTCACTGGCTTTTGACCCCTGCCCCCTTAATAATATTAGACCATAAAGTTGCTTAGCATGAGGAGTTGCCATGACGACGACATCCATATCTCTGTACAAGTGCCAGCACTGAGACCCGGGGGCTCGGGCACATGGCAAAAGGACAGCTTGCGAGGAACAATGGAGGGAGACGACTGCAGATTCTTTTCATGCCTAATTACCCATGAGCACATGGCACAATGGCTTATTTAACTCTGCCTTGGCTCGGAGTGGAGACAGGTTCTCGTTCCAGTTGGAAAGGATTCCAGCTCTGGCCCTTGCCTCCATTACAGGGAGGGGCAGGAGGAGAAGGAAAGCGAGTCATTGAAATGCATAGAACTTGTCTTCTTAATTATTTTGCATTTGGCCATCTTTCCTTGTCTTAGAAGCTAATTATTCCAAGTCAGGAGAATTGTTCCACCTCGGGGTTAGCTGGAAGCTAAATGCTGACAACCGGTGTTTGGGAACAACTGTTTCCCACGTCTAGCCAGGCAGTAGAATGTCATTCTTTCTCAGAACTGACTCAACCAGTCAGAGAGTGGAATGACTTATTAAATCCTCATGATGCGTAAGGTAACATACCTGGCTTCCTTCCTAGAATAGAAATCAGGCCTCACCCCCTGGAATTGTGCAGATGGTGGAGAAGCAGCCTCGCCAGGACCAACCTGTAAGGTGAGCCCAGGCAGCACAGACAGAAGGGAGACGGGGCAAAGAAGCCTGCGCTGTGACACGCCTTCCACATAGTGAACTCACACCAATCAAAAGTGCTTGAGAGTCGCCAAAGGAGACTTATAGGAATTAGAGTGGTGAATGGTTCTCAGAGATTTATGCCATTGGTTCTTTGCTGAGTTTTCTGTCATGGCAGCCAAATACATGGGGCAAGAAATATTTGAACAATATTGTATCTTTTTATTGATTACCAAGACTGCATCCAAGTCAACTTAGACAACACTGCTTTAACCATCTCTTCAGATCCCAACTCCAGCTCTGGCCCCTACCACTTTCCTCCCAAAGTGACTTACTATTTATTATCTGATTCAGGTAATCAAAAGCAGAAGGTCAAAGGCTTTCAACTCTCTTTCCTGGCTCTGCAAAACCCAGTGGACCCAGATGTATTCCGTCTGCATACTTCTGCCTTAGCACTGAATGCGCTGGAGTATAAGGTTTTAAACCCATCATTCTTGGAAGGCCCAGCATACACTCTTTTCATTAAAGCAAAAAGAAATGCACTGGGGCCACTGGCATTTCTGAGAGGCTCAGTGGTGGCTGTCCTCTGTAGGATGGGACTGATGGGAGATATAGCCATGAAGTTGAATTTCTTGACATTAAGTGCAGTTTCAACTGGAGTCTAGAGTAAGACAAGGTCTGGTAGGTCCAGGCTCCAGTTCAAACTGTCTTGCCACCTGGGCCTAGATCCAATGATAGTAGAAGTATTAGAGATGGACACAGATACTGTGTAGAATTTTATGTTTCCACTAGGAGACTCCAAGCACAGATCTGTGATTCTGTAAGAAAACCATGCCTTATGCAGCAGAAAATTTCTCTCATTTGAAAAGAAGTTCATGGGTGAATGAATGACAATGGGATACCCAGTGACCGTGTGACCACAGCTGCCCATCATAAGCTGGATATTACCTGATCAACAGATTCATTAGATCAGGTGGCCAAAGGAGCAATTTCTACGTGATAGAAATTGTACATCAGGCCTGCAGAACTCCAGAAGGGACAAGTAAATGACATGAGCATGTGGCCAGACTTCTATATCCCCTTCTTCTGTTTCTCCCTCAAGTCACACCTACAAAGAAGGAAACAGTTTAAGCCTGGTTAAAAAAATGGGACTACAGCATATTTGGTGCTAGCAAAAATGGATTTCTGACATGGTACAGCCTCACTCAGGAGAGATACAAAAGGACATCAGCAGAGGAAATTTCTTCCAGAGGGCAGAACACTGGGCCATTCACTTCATGTGGGGAAAAGTGTGAGATCTGGATATGATTGATTGATAGATAGATAGATAGATAGATAGATAGATAGATGGGGATAGAGACAGAGAGACAGAGATAGAGACAGATATGACTCCTGAAAATTGGCAAATTATTTGACTGAAAGAAACAAGAAAGCAACAAGACTGGAATATTTGCATATTGTGGTTGCTGTAACAAATTACCAAGAATTTGGTGACTTAAATCAAAAGTTTATTCTCTCACAGTCTGGAGGCCAGAAGTCCACGATCACTGTGGCTGGGTTGGAAGCAGGTGTCGAAGACTGGAGGTGAGAATCCATTCCACACCTCCTCCAGCGTCCGCTACTGCTGGCATTCGTGGTGTTCTGGCCACACAGTGCCAATCTCGCCTTCACCTTCACGTTGCCTTCTCTTCGGCGTGTGCCAAATCTTTCACGGCCTCCCTCTTCTAAACACACTTGTGATTTTGTTTAAGGTCCACCTGGATAATCCAGGACAATCTCCCTATCTCAATATTTTTAACTTAATCACGTCGGCAAAGATCATTTTTTCAACTATGGCAATATTGCAGGTTCCAGGCATTGGGACCTGATATCTTTCAGGGCCACCACCAACCAACCACGATTTGGGACAGGCAGAGCTTAGGAAGAGATTTGTGGGTGAACCTGCAGAAATGGGCACAGAAAGTGTGAGGATTTTTGTGTCTCGTGTTGCTGTCCACCAAAGTACATTTACCTCGGAAAAGTCCTTAGGCCCCAGGAGATGCATGACCTTCTGCGGACATCAGCCAGCCTCTCTTCTTGGCTTAGTGCTGGCTTGGGGCCCTGTGTTGAGTGGCTGTGGCAGTGGAGACGGAGTATTGCAAGGCCACGACAGCGTGGGACCCCTTCACCAAGGCTCTCGATGCTGCCCGGTCTGCCGGCAGTGGAGACGATTTTAATCCCTTAAAATAGTTCCCTTCCTCTAGGACAGTACTTCTTCATCTTTGATGAGGAACCAGGTTTTATTTTTGCTTTTTAAAAAAAATTCCAAATGCTATGGGAAATACTTCTATGTAATACAATGAAATACATTACTAAAAAAATTTTTCAGATGCTTAGGTGTTAGAGCAATGTAAAATTGTTTTTAAAAAGTTTCTAAACACTTGTGGTTTCCACACTTATCACAGATTGGTAACCATGTGCAGACCAGCCCTGCTCCACGGATCACGGTTTGAGTAGCACTGCCCTAGAAAATAAACCAGCAACTGTTGAGTACATCATATCCTTTCCAGACGGGAAAGGGGCAGTGATTCTTCTTTATCCAAAGTTCTATCTCTTCAGAAAATGGGTTTTCCTGCTCTGCTCCTGCCTGTTTGGCTTTCACCAGCACCACACGCCAGACGCCTGATCTACTGACATGGTATGACACCCAACGTTGCCTCGGGCCAAGGGGGATGTTTTACAGCAGAGGAGATGCCACAGTGGACATGTGACCATGGGATTCACTTGTGTTACCATGAACCTCATCACCCACAGGCAGCTAGTCAGATAGAAATGATAGGAATGGCCCGTGTCTCCAAAAGCTAAAATATATGAATCTTGGAAGAAAAGAATAGCAGAAAGAATGAAGCTTCTCAGAGTCATTCCCAGTGACCTACTTGCAGAATCTGTGCTTCTCATTCCTACATGATTAGATTCTGACTGGTTAGAGGTCTGGGCTCTTGGGAAGGGGAAGAAATGCTTCCACCAGGAGTTTCACTGAACTGAAAGCAGGAACAGCCAGCTAAGCCACTCTTTGCTTCTCATCCCCGTGAGTCAAAAGTCAAAGAAAAGAATTATAGTACTCCTGGTGATCGCTGAAGCTGATTGCTGTGAAAAGTTAGGCTAGCTACTCCACAAGGAGGGCAGCAACGAGGCAGTCGGAGGAATTCCCTGGAAGCCAGGACTCTACTGAGACCTCTCTGTGCGTCCACACCCAATTATAAGAGAAAATGAGCAATTGTAGCAACCATAACTCAAAAGGGCAAGGCAATTTAGGCGGCAAACTCCTCAGGGCTGGAAATCTAGATTACCCCACCAGACAGAGAACTCAGCAGCTAAAGGATTGGCTGATAGGGAGAAAAATCTAAAATGGGTGGAGGACAGGAGAGATGGTGACGACCAAGGATAGCCTTGGGACCAGAGGCAGCTTGTTCCCATCATCTTCTTGCTGTTGGTCTTATCCCAGGACAGTGCTGCTGGCCACTATCCTGAAGGGGTCTCTGTGGTTGGTTGAACTTGTACCTCCCTTATCAGAAAATGAGTGAGGACATTTTGTCCTTACAAAAATTGAGGCACCAAATTGTAATAGTGAACCAGATATATAACGGGAAGGCCCAAATGGACTTGAACGGCATAAGGGCTACACAATTAGACACTTATTTTGTGCCATCTCAGATCCTCTCAGGCTTGTCAGTGTGGGGGACCCTTGACCACTTGTTTCACCCCAGCAGCCCCAGAAACAACATATACTCTGTGTTTCAGTTCACTTAATTCCAAGCAGCAGATACCTTAATAACATACCCTCCTTATCTGCCTCATCCCTCTTTTTCTCCTGCTTCCCTGAGATTTTATACCTTAATATGTGGTAGCTCGGATGCTTTTGCCTCAGCCTCTGTTTAGCCAAAGGTGTTCTGCCAGTGACCTGCAGAGTTCGTGTTATCACCACCCTTCTTCCTAGGTGGGTCGCCAATTATTTATACTATAAATGATGGTATACATTCTTCCTTCATTTATCAAACAGTTAAAGAATTTCTAGACAGGCTGGAATGTGGAAGTCAGGTAGAAGGAGTTTAAGGAGGCAGACAGCAATCTCGAAGGTCAAGAGTTTGACGTAGGAGAAAGAGAACGGAAAGAACCCTCTACTGTTGGAAGAATGCAATGAATATGAAGATCTTCCCACAGACACTGAATTGAAGTCTTCTGAAAAAGGTGCAACATTGCAAAGAAAAGGCAACATTTCATCTTCCATAGAGAAGTAGTGAGGATTTAGGGGAATTAGGAGTGTTGAAGAAGGTTGTCACCATTTTTTAGCAAGAATAGACTTGTTAGAAGGACTCTCTTTCAAGATGCACAAAGAAACCTCATTTAAATCTTCTATGGTAATGGATAAACATCCTATTTCCCTAGAGTGCTTGCTTAAGGTGTGATACAATCCTTGTCAAACTCACTAAACCCACTAACTTTTCTCCACTCTGGTTGACACATGTGAAAGTCAGTGTACCACTGGAAAAATCTGGGGATTCCTCTAGAGGAGTATTCACAAATTATGTTCCATTGAATGCCTGTTCCGTGAAACATTAATAGGTATTTATCTAAATACAACTTTTCATGGCCAAATAAGCTTAGAAATTTTTAGGTTACATAGTGAGAGTTGTGTACCTTAGGACTTCTCTGATCCTTTGGTATTTACATTGTGAATTTCCAAAAAAGGGATACTGAATGCATTAATTCCTAAATTTATTTGACAATAAAAGCATTTCTCCCCCACAGGATATCATGTGGAAGTAGCCTTCCAGTGAATTTAATTTGAGAAATGATGCTTTACACAATATAATCCTATGTAGGAAATTGGAGGATTTAAGAACGTAAATGATGTTTCACAATTATTTTTCTAGCTGGAAAAGAAAAGAGGTTATGGGGTAGTTCTTTATATAGACAATATTAGAAATAAATTTGGCTTCCTACATTAATCTTTAATGGGATTTAAATTTCATTTTATAGACCAGTAGTCTCCAAAGTGACGTGTACATGTTAGGAAGATTCAAGGCAATCCACTAAATTGATGAGTAAAAAATATTAGAACTTCTCTTCATATATATTTTTATATTGTCAGCTTTTATTTTTTATTTTTGTGCTTGTTTTTTAGTGCACATAAAATATTACCATATCAGCAAATGCATATACTTTATAAAATACATAAACATATTATCTAAAATTTAGTTTACTAGTGACAAGCATAATCCCAAAAGCTTGGAAACTGGTGCCCTAAACAGTGAGAAACAAGTGAAGATTTTTTAACAGGGAAGTGATATTGGATCAGTGGTAAACTTCAGGAATACTAGAAAAATTCTTAAAATGGAGAAAACCATTCAGAGATACTGCAGTAATTAGGAGTGCCAAATCTTTTTCATAGTTTGATTTCTTATTTACATTTTCATGTCTTATTAAACTGGCTAGAACATCTTGAAAAATGGGAACTTTCAATAGCGTTACCAGGCATCTTTGTTTTATTCTTGACTTTCATGAGAATATTGCTCCTGTGTCACCAAGAAGCACAGAATAAATAATATATTTAAAATGTGCTCTTTATTGGATTATAAAAGTACACTCTTTCACTTTTCAAAAGAGCAAAGAAGAAAAAAATGGAAATAAGCAAAAACCAAGAAACGATTCAAGAAAGGTTTGGGGAATTTTTTAAAAAGGTGTTATATATTAATTGAAAGGACCGGCTGCATGCCAGGTAAATAAGTTACTTTAAAAAACAAATAAACAAACAAAAAACACCTTACATGATAATTTCTTAGCAATTCTTTAAATTACAAAGAAAAATAAAATATTCCTATAATCCTATTGTGGGGAAAATGAAAAAGGATTTAACAGTGAAGTCTCTGATATCTCAGGAATTCTAAACACCAATACAATATCTGTAACAATTGGAGAGAAAAAGATTTTGAGATAAAAATGTTATTTCATCCAAAACACCTTTCATGTGTTAGCCTGGCAGGCAGCAGCAGAGGTCTTAATTCAACTCATGCTTTCCCACCCTGACTGAAGACCAAGACCCTAACTCAGGCTAAGCAAAACATACTATCCCATCCCTCCGACTATGGTGACTTAGATAAGTGATCTAAACTCTGTCAATCAGAATCCTCTGCTGGAATTCTACCCACCAAAGTTGGTAGAAAGAAACTCTGTCCAGTAATAGAACTAGAATGACACAAGCTTGGAGTTGCCAGTGCCAATGTTCCCACCAAATGAATGAAAAGAAATTCCATCTGTAATACAAACAGAGAGAGACAAAGTGAGAGAGAGGGAGGGAGGGAGACAAAACCAAGCAGACAGAAACAGAAATGAGAAAAAAGCTGTTTTCACAGCTTCTTGATAATGGCTGAATCTCTAATTCCCTTGCTAAGGGCCACCTGCCCTGAGATCTATTCCTTTTATTCTGGAGTTTTGACAATATTTTTCCAACATTTTCTTTCAATTTGTTTTTTCCACAGTTGAATTGAGTTCTCTCAATGGCAAGCTACCTCACAAAGAATTGCCACCAGGATTAGGTATTACAAGCGATAGACCACAAAACGTAGAACTGCATAAGTCAAATTAGATAGTGAGCATATTTTTAGGTAAGAGAACTGATTTATTTTATTTTCTCACTTTTCAACTCCACTTTCAAACAATATCAACATAATTTAGTTGAAAAGTCATATCTTGCTATAAAATTCTTCTTACATAATCCATTTCTAATTTTTTATATTTGTTTTTAGTTTTATAAAGCAATCCCGGTAATGCAGTAAAGTTGCTGATTTCATGTGCACACTTTTGTGTCCTGAGGATTAATTAAACGATGCTCCCTCCAAAGCTGCTGTTTTAGGAGGTTTGCCACTGCTCACTGCAGTGCGACATTACAGACAAGCATCATTCTAAACTAGCTGGATCTGAAATCAGAAAGGAACAGCAAGGCAGAGATACAGCTTTATTTAGAGAATTCCTTTCTGCCTGTGGCCACTGGTCTAAGATCACAGTAGGTCAGAGCATCACATACTCTGTAGAATTGCAAGAGCTACCTCCTCCACACTTAAGTTAGTACAAGGAAGGGAAGGGTATACAAAGTCCTTGAGAGGTCAGTTGGAGCCAGAGAATTGGAGGAAACTTGATTTCTCAGATATTCTTGAAAAACTTCCACCTTAGGCTCTATAAATCAGATAATGATGCCCACCCTGCTCCCTTTATAAAATGCAACCCACTGGAGGAGCAGTGTGGCAGCTGGGGTCAGATCTTCTCCATCCACCACACCAGTTTATTATTTCAAGCTGCTGTGAGGCAGAGGCCAGGCAGGGAGACCCTGGGCAGTGGGCACAACCCTCAGGCCTATCACCGAGGGAGAGGAGCCACAGAAGAAGGGCCCTAATTCAAAGATCACTATCTGAAAAACAATGTCAGTGTTTGTTACCATCTAATATATAACTTTAAACAATAAAATGAAGAAGCGTTTTTTTTAAGTTTGTGTGCTTTGACAGAGAAAATCTAAGCCAGGCAGCCAAATGTTTTTAAATATTTTTGTTTGTTTTCTGCTCCCCACATTTTCTAGACCTAAAATCAGTAAAAATTAGTGTTGTTTACTCTTTTTATATAAAATGACTTATATCGCTTTTGTTTTCCCACCTCTCACCGCTGCTTCCAAATAATGCCAATATAATCTGGGCTAAAAAGCCATCTTCTTGCTATAAATTTGTCCTTATATTCCCTTTCTAATTGTTTGTATTTAATTTTGTTTTACAATAGTATTTGTAGCAATTATTTAATAAATTTGTGTTTATTGGTTTGGGTGCTCACTACATATTGTTTTTAAAAAAAATTTAATTCTTTTCATTGAGATATAATTTATACACATAAAGTTCACAAACATTGTGTTTAGCCCCTCCCCCCTCTGAACTGTACTTATGTAAACATCCGTGCTACCATCACCTAGATCAAGATTCAGACTATTTCAGCTGCCAGGTGCCCCTATGCCCTTCCCCAGTAATGGCAGCCACTGCTTCATGGCAAGCACTATTCTGACCTCTACCATGACAGATTGACTTGTCTATTTTTGAAATTCATATAAATGTAATCATGCAATATATACTCTATTTTGGCTCTCTGTTTTCACTTAACATTACATCTCAAAGATTCATCCATGGTGTGTGAAATTTTAGTTTGTTCTTTTCATTGCTATGCAAAAAGCATTCTGTTGCATTAATATACTACAATTTAATTTTCCACTCAACTATTGATAGGTATTTGGGTTGTTTCCAGTTTGTGGATATGTGATCATTTTTGTAAATGCTTGATAGGCATAAGCACTCATTTCTTTGGGTCATATATTCTGTAGTTAATCATAAAATATGGTTGTTTAACTTTATTAGATATTGCCAGTTTTTCAAAGTGGTTGTACCAATTTATTCACCATCAGCGTAGTAGAGTTCCATTTGCTTCATATCCTCGCCAACACTTAGTGTTGTTAGTCCTTTTAATTTTAGCCACCTTATAGATGTGTAGTGATGTCTCCTTGTGGTTTTAATTTTAATTTCTCAGTAAGTAATGATGCAGAGGACCTTTTATACGATTATCAGCATTTGGATCCTTTTTGGTGAAGTACCTATTGGAGACTTTTGCCTTGAAGAAAGAAGGTCATCCAAGGTAAACGAACAGAAATGTGCCACGTCACTGAAGCAAAGTTTTTTTGTTTTTTTGGTTTTTTTTTGAGACACAGTCTCGCTCTGCCCGGGCTAGAGTGCTGTGGCATCAGCCTAGCTCACAGCAACCTCAAACTGCTGGGCTCAAGCAATCCTACCGCCTCAGCCTCCCCAGTAGCTGGGACTACAGGCATGCACCACCATGCCCGGCTAGCTTTTTCTATATATATTTTTAGTTGGCCAGATAATTTCTTTCTATTTTTAGTAGAGATGAGGTCTCGCTCTTGCTCAGGCTGGTCTCGAACTCCTGACCTCAAGCGATCCTCCCGCCTCGGTCTCCCAGAGTGCTGGGATTATAGGCGTGAGCCACCACGCCTGGACCTCATCAAAGTTTTTGACCATCATTTCTTCAAATCTTTTTTTTTTTGCCTCAGTCTCTCTCTACTTTCTGATATAATTACATGTGTATGTTACAGATGCACACATGAGCAGCATTCAAGAAATGGTAACGAGAAGGTTGTGAC
This sequence comes from Lemur catta, assembly GCF_020740605.2. Classification (NCBI taxonomy): domain Eukaryota; kingdom Metazoa; phylum Chordata; class Mammalia; order Primates; family Lemuridae; genus Lemur; species Lemur catta. Next base: position 18,357,300 of record NC_059134.1, on the reverse strand, counting down.
TAGTGGATAGGCTGTGTGAGGGCTGTGGTCAGAGATAAGGGTGGACACACAAGATTCGGCCATATCACAAAAGACTCATTGCCTGGATCTCTCCCTCCCATGTCCCTGTTCTATTTTTTATTCATTACTATTTATTAAGTATCCTCTATGTAAGGTACCATCTTAGTCTGTTTTGTGTGGTCATAACAGAATACCTAAGACTAGGTAATTTATGAAGAAAAGTGGTTTATTTAGCTCAAGGTTCTGAGGCTCAGAAGTTCAAGGGCATGGCCCTGGCTTCTGGCGAGGTCTTTCATTGCTGCATTGCAAATGAGGAAGAAGGTCAAAGGGAAAATAGACACGTGAGGAGACAAAACCAAAGGGATTTCCTGGCTTTATAACAGCCCCCTCTCTCAAGAGCTAACCCATTCCCATGAACACTAATCCAGTCTTGCAAGAGTGAGAACTCACCACTGCAAGACCAGTACCAAGCCATTCCTGAAGGATCTGCCCCCATGACCCAAACACCTCCCACCAGGCCCCACCTGCCAAAACACTACATTGGGGATCAAATTTCAACATGTGTTTTGGTGGGAACAAACAATTTCCAAACCATAGCAGGCACTACGCTAGAATATTTAAGAAATGCAAGAATAAGGCAAGGACTTGGCTCTCCAAAAGGTTAAAATCCAGATGGGATGCTTTGCAATGTGACATGGAACAAAGAAATGATCCTGTAGATAAAGCTGTATCTGCAATGGGACTAGAATCTTCTGCCAAAGGAATCTGATGACTCTTCCTCAGACCCGTGAGGACAGGCCAGGAACAAAAGCAGATAAACACATACAAATAATTAGGATGAAAACTCAGAAATGATACTAGGATTTTTTTTCCAAGAAATGCTGGTCTCTGCATGTCTCATACTCTGCTCATTCCTTTGCTTCCTCTGAATAAAACATAATTGCTATTAGAAACTAGTAGAATTTTTAATCTGCTACAACATTCTGACCCAGCAAAAAATGGGGGTGCTTTTACATCAGTCTCTACTGTGGAGAAAATTGTTTACTTAAATCACAGAAACACATGTTTTGCCAGAACACAGTGAAAATGAAGTAGTAACAAAAAAAAAAAAATCTAAACTCCATGCTCAATTCTCTGAAAAGTTTACACAGATCTTTTCCTTATGACGTTATTATGTTGAAGTCTGCGTAAATAGAGCATCCCAAAGCATAAGCAATTCAAATGTGAGATATAAGAGAAGGACTTTTGGTGAAATTTACCAAATACTACTTTAGAAAAGTAAACTTGGCAAATCCAGCCCTTCTTGGCATTAAACACATGTCGTCTTCGCACCGGTAAATGGTCTCCATGACTCAGCCTTCAGATGCAAGGCACATGAGAAGTCACTAAAGCTGTTAGAGAGCCCACAAGCTCATTTAAGTCAACTCCCTGCCCCAATCGGCACTCTACCTCATCACTACAATAAATGGCTGGTCAGTTCCACTTTAAATGCCTCTCAGGTAAAGACCTACAATCCTTCCCTGCAGATTTCTCCAATCCTTTCTTGTTCTATGTATGCTTTCTGTAATAGAAGGATATTCCTACCTGTTCTGTTCTTTGTCCATAGCAAATACTTGGTCAACATCTTCACACTAACAGAGGCCACAGTATCTCATAAAGCACATTTCTAAGAAGGCTGGGAAGATAAAATTAAAATAGAAGCAACTGATATAAATATCTTTTTAAATGATATAGGTTATCAACAAGTCACTATGTCTAAATTGGAAGCTTAGGGTAATTATTAGAAATTGGTCTCACTGCAGACAGTCGTGACAGGCAGTCTTCCTGCATGGACTCTCAGTTAAAATGCCACTTGGCATTTACTGAAGCTCCTACCTTACTTCCTCTACTTACTTTGAATTACTTAAGCCACTGAAAGAAACATAAATGGATTATATTATGAGGTAACAGCTATAGAGTTTATGCTAATAATAATAGTAATCATAGTAATAAAGTTGAATACCAAAAATTGCAAAAATTTTTTGAAACGGCTAGATCCTGCAATAAAAGAGTTTCTATTCTCCCAAAATCCAAGCAAGTCTCAAACTTCTAGTAGACTTCTCGTATCCATTTCTTTCACCTTCAATCAGGCATGAATATCTGCTCCAAATCCTCTATAGAGCTCTGGTTTCTACTCTTCTCCTTCCATCCTATTTCCTGCTCTGGGCTGATTCTATACTTGATATTTAGCTGGATACTAAACATCATCCTCCTGGCTAGTCTTCCTGTTTCTAATTTCTCCCCAGATCCATGCTACATGTATATGCCACCTTCACCTTCTTAAAATCCTGCTTTTTTTCCTCAATATGCTTTTAGAAGAGAAGAGAGGAAACATAAAAAGAAGACATAAGAGAATATGTTCATGACTATGAGATAGACAAAGATTTTTTAAAACAAAAACCAAAAATTTTAAAAAATGATAAAGGGACCTATGTTAAAATTAAGAACTCCTGTTTATCAAAAAAAGCATTAAAAGAATGAAAGGCAAGCCATAAAGAGGTATGTACGTGTGTGTGTGTGTGTGTGTATTTGTCACACATATTTGACAGAGGAATAATAATTGGAATATGTAACAAATTCCTCAAACAATAAATAATTTAGATGTTCAGTAGAAAATACATAAAAATTTAGATAGGCATTTTATGAAAGAAAATATCCAAATGGTCAGTAAATCTATGAAAACATACTCAACTTAATTAATCATTAGGAAAATAAACATTAGAAGCACAATAAATTGCTATCGTGTACCCCACTGGAAAAGCTAAATAAAAAAGACAACACCAAGTGATAGTGCAGAAATGGAACAATGGGATCTCTGAAACCTACTGATAGGAGTGTAAATTAGTGCAGCCAGTTGGGGAAAACTGTTTGCCAACATCGACTAAAGATGGCCATACACATAACCTATACCCAGAAATTCTATCTCTATGTATACACATACCAGAAAAGTATACATATTCAATAAAGTACATATACAAGAAAGCCCTTAATTACATTGTTTGTAATAGCCAAATTCTGAAAACAACCTAAATATCTATCAAGAATACAATGGATAAATATTAAGACATTGTATTGTAATCTTACTGTGGAATACTAACCAGCAACATGTGTGACTAATTACAGTACTACTACATGCGACAACATGGATGAATCTCAGAAAAATTATACTGAATGAAAGTGACCAGGCACAAAAAGAATACATGCTGCAAGATTCAACTTAAATAAAGGACAAAAAGAGACATAACTAATCCATAATGCCTGGATTTAAGAGAGTAGTTTCTCTTACGGGAGATATTGATTGGTCACGGTCAGGAGAATGGCTTCTGGCGTTCTGGTAGTGTTCTGATTCTTAATCTGGGTGCTAGATGCGTGCATATGTTCACCTGGTGAAAATTTATCAGGTTCTACACTTATGATTTGTGCCTTTTTCTGTATATAGCTTATATTTTAGTAAAAAGTTTAAACAAAACAATCTGTACATTTTCCTCCTATCACTCAATAATTTGCATTGACTTTTCATGACCTACCAAACCAAGGTTCATTTTTCACACACACACACACACACACACACACACACACACACACACACACACAGGTGCCCTCCTCTGTGTCTTTATTCATGCAGTTATTCCTCATTGAAATATTCTTTATTCTCCATATGCCTGTTTGGTAAATCACATCTCTTTTGCATAGGGTAACATTATCCCCTAATTTGTTCAGGACAGTCCTGGTTTAAGACTACTGCCCTAGAGTAATTACTAAAAGTACCTGGAATTGTTCTAGACATTTAGGATATTTCTCCTATGTTTACAGCTGTCTTTACCATAGTAAATTCAAGAACAAATTTTTGGTGACTCTGTTTTCCCACATCTTCACAAAGCATTCAGCTTAGTTTTTACAGAAACAACATTTCATGTAACATGTAATTAAGTTTTATCTACATAACAAGTAAAACTGGCCAAAAAAGGCTTGGGAACAAACACTAATAGAACTAGGGAGCCCAAATGATGGAGAAGTGTGCTGGTGTACTGGCTGTGCTGTGTTGGGTTTTAGTTGATATCACCCCCTATGTTTTACAGAAAGAATGGGGTGCCTTAGTTAATCTGTCTAGTCAATTAATTGGAAGTTGGATAAGAGAGTTTCTATTATATGTTTATTTGGTAAAAAAAACTACCAAACACATCAGGTATAAAAGTAAAGACACCAAATCAACAATGGGGGTCAAAGGAAATTTTTGTTGGTTTGGCCTGTGGTGAGACCCTTGGCCTCCTTTAAACTAAGTGTGGATTTAGTCAAGAAATTGAGAAAGCGTCAGGTTAAACTATTATACATAGCTCTCTTATGGAATACAAAAGCCAGCATTTATCTTCAGAAACATTTTTGTCCTTATACAGCCAGATGCTTGGTCCAAAATCATCAAGGAAAGGGCATCGCTAGGACATAGCTCATGCTGTTGGTACTGAGTTTTCCTCTTACCTGCAGCTTAATGTTTGTATGACCACAGAAGTCTGCCACCTGATCATTAGCCAGTCCCTTGATGGTGGTGTAAGGAAAAGAAAGAGAACCTAATAGGATTAGAAAAATGAGAAGTAGGCCAGAGCCAACAATGACATCAAACTAGGGAGGCAGGAGGTGATGGGAAAATATTACCAGAAAGAACATTCTTAATTCATCTCATCTTGACAAGATCCATCTATCTTGATGCTAAATTTCTTGGAATGGGCTAAATGTGAAATTTAGAGAAGGTTTTTCCATTAAATTGCCACTTAACATTATATACTTGGAGAAAAGAAGTCCCAGGGATGGAATTTTTACCATCTAGCTGGCCAGTTACCCAACAGAGTAGACAGAGTTGCCCCATTTCTTCAAATCTGGCAATACCTATTACATCCTAGTTAAGTAAACCAGAAACAACCTGACCCAGAATGTCTGGCAAGAGGGGAATTAGATCAAAGTGCTGTTTCATCCTAAATGCCTTTAAATAATGTTATGGGGTTAAAAGTCTTATAAAGAATACAATTCAATTAACTGGTTTCCTTTACTATTTTCCTAAAGCAACAATGATTGAACAGATTCATAAGCCCTAGGAGAGAGGCACATCAGTTAACCCTGTTTGGAAATGAGAATTCTTTTTATGAGATTATTTTATGCCGGTAAAATCCTTCATAATCACTTTTTGGCTGTTCCAGCAAGTCGCAGAACCTAGTCGACATACTTGCCCATCATGAATGGAGGAAAAGAGACAAGGGCAAAGTCACAGTAGAATCCCCACCAGGGCAATGCCTAACAGGAACCATGGGAGCAGGGCTGCCATGGAGACCCCAGAATTATAGAGACACTGGCAGCATGCAGTGGAGCCATCAGTGGAAGCCCTGACCAGGTGCAGATGCCAATCTTGAACTTTCCAGCCATTAGTATTATGAGCCAAATAAACCATGAACGTTTTTCCTTTATAAATTACCCAGCCTCAGGTATTCCTTTATAACAACACAAAATGGATTATGACACCTCTTTTTCCTCTTTATAGATTTATTTGGACAAAAAGAATTTAGCTTTTTTTTTTTTTAAGTTTCAAATTAAATAGAATAAAGTTTGGAATTCACAACCCCTACCCCTAAGGCCATGAGACACAGAACAGGAATGTTTCATGAGGCTCGATGAAGGGACAGTGATGACTATTTACCAAAAATCAGCAAGAGATTCCTCAGCAAGCTGGGCAGGTCCTAGCTCCATGTGCTGAGTGGTTTGGGGTGAAGGTGGTAGAGTTTTATGGGTTCTGATAGAAACAGGTTATGAGGAAAGGGATATGCTAACTATCACATTATTTTCACCCCTTCCATCCTCTTTTGACTACATGTTTGTCTCTGGGTCCCCGTCCCCTGGAAGCCTCTGGGGACACTGAAAAAGGAAACCTGGCTTTTTAGAACAAAACAATAAAAACAACTGACAACAAAGTCTCAGGTGGAAATGAGGAATTCAGTGGAAACTGGAACAAAGGTCACCCTTGTTAGACGGTAGCAAAGAACTTGCTTGGATGCATTGTGCCCATGCCTGAGGACTTTGTGAAAGACTGAACTTACTCAGATATCTGGGGGAAGAGATTTCTAAGAAGCAAAGAGCTCAAGTAAGTGGTGTAGTTATTTTTAACAGCTTACTTCTTTGACATATTTTGAGATATCCAGAGGGCCTGCAGATAGGAATAGCCCTAAAAAGCTGCTTTTTGCAGAGAAGATTTGCATCTGTAGAGAAAATCTGTTTTGGTGAGATAAACAGCCAGGCTTTCTCTGTCCCCCCATCCCCCATCTGGATCTAGGAAGCATTGGCTCCCAGAAGTCTGACACCTTTGGAGGTCTGACAGAAACTTATTCTTTCTTTCTGAGAGCTACTGCCTGTGAGGTTTCATCTGCATAACATGACCACCTTTGCTAGCCGGGCCTTTCCTCTTCTCTCCCTTCCATTACATGTCTTGCCATAATCCAAGCCCCTATCCTTTCTTTAACCTCAAGATGATATAAAAGCATCAGCCATCTGGACTTTTCTTTGAGTTTTCATATTTTGCATGACTCCTGTGCATTATGTGTGCATGTAATAAATGTGTAACCACAAGACCAGCTCAAACTGGGCCTATTCTTTTGATAACAAAACATTGAGTTACCTTGTAGGTATAACACCCAAAAACTGCAAATCATATAACCTGGGCATGCACAATAGAAAATGTTTTGACCTTTAACACCTGGAACCAACAATTCTTCCCCTCAGAACCAAGAAGTCTGGGAGATTGGGACATGACCAGAACCCAAATGTTAAAACTCTTCCAGAAGTAAGCAGTTTATTGGCCCAGATCTGGAGCTAAACTCCACCTCAACATACCTTTCCATAAATGGGCAAATTTGAAGCCCTCCGATCGGACCCCACCAAGCCAACACTCCTAAATCCTATCCCTTGCCTCCGAGCCCATAAACTTGCCCCCAGACCCCAAATCAGGGTGATAGATTTGAATTCATTCCTATTTCGTTGCTGGCCAGTTTTGCAATAAAGCCTTTCTTTTTTTTTTTTTTTTTTTTGAGACAGAGTCTTTTTCTGTTGCCCGGGTTAGAGTGCCATCATGTCAGCCGAGCTCACAGCAACCTCGAACTCCTGGGCTCAAGCAATCCTACTGCCTCGGCCTCCAGAGTAGCTGGGACTACAGGCATGTGCCACCATGCCCAGCTAATTTTTTATATATATTTTTAGTTGTCCAGCTAATTTCTTTCTATTTTTTTAGTAGAGACAGGGTCTCGCTCTTGCTGAGGCTGGTCTCGAACTCCTACGCTCAAACAATCCACCCGCCTCGGCCTCCCAGAGTGCTAGGATTACAGGCGTGAGCCACCGCGCCCAGCCTATAAAGCCTTTCTTTTCTCAAAAACTGATGCCACAGAATACTGGCTTCTGTGTGCATTGGGCAGTGAGCCCATTTGCTAAATAATATATGCCTCTTCTCCTATTAATCTGCCTTTTGTCAGTTGATTTTCATTGACCCTTCAGAGGGCAAAGGGGAAGTTTTCTCTTGGCCTCTACAGGAGAGCATCACAGGGCCCCCTTCCTACCTCCCAGAGCATAAGCATTTCCTTAACTGGCTGTCTAGTGACAATTTAGTCAACAGCTCAGCAACTATTTGGAAATGTGCAAGCATCCTATTATCTCTTCCCTCCAGCACACCATCCACAACACCTATGCTCAAGGCACTACTCTTGATGTCAGAGGAGAAAGGAACCAAATCCTAGAACCTTCTGAATTACAAATGAGTTAGACATGGGAAACAGATATGCTGTCCTCAGAGCTAAAACAAATGCACCTATAATGATCCAGATGGGAACTTTCTGTTGAATGTTCTGGGGTTTTGAAAAGCAGAAATCACAGCTTTCAAAGTGAGCTGTGGTTTTGTTGTTAGAATTATGTGGTTTCCCATTATGATTAGAGACATGCAGGTGACTTTCCTCCTTATTTATCCTTTTTTTAAAAAAATGAGTATTTTGTTGAAAAAAAGGAAAAAAAACACCACCAATATCATTAATTACTACCAAAAATTAGATTAACACTTGTAGGTAGATAGGAAGAAATATACACACTGAAATACACTCACACATGCACTCACCACACAACCCCTTTATATATTTAGACATCAAATACACAAATTCATAACTATTTCAACCACTGAATAATTTATTCCAGACTTTCCCCATGTTTATGTAGTAATTACAAATGGATCTCTTAATTTGAGATTGGACCTCCTCAATTTTCCCTGTTTTTGAGGTTTTCAACAATTTCACCAGGTATAAAAACCCTGGCAATGTCTCTTCTGTTAATAGATTTTATTCCTGTAAAAGTAATTTGGCTGGCACTCTTTCTCTCTTGCTGTCTCTCTCTCTCTTTATCTCTCTTCCTGCAGTGCTCAGCATAATATCTAGACTTCCAGCTTCTTTTTTTGAAAGAAAAAAATTGCTTTTCTTTGCCATTCAATTGCAAAAGGAGAGAGATCATAGACCCACGGTGTATATCCATTTCAACAGTATGATACAAGTCCATCTTTTGCTATCAGAAAAGTTCAATTTCCTATTATAATAAACAAAGACTCCTTTCCTCTTACCCAGACTACCTAAGATTTCCAGTGGCTAAATGCTCATGAATCTGAAAACAATGGCAACCTTAGCAACTCCCTCTAACACAAGACAGTTTAAAACTTCCCTCTTTTAAAGGTATATTACCAATTTTGAGTTTCAAATACCAATTAATGCAACAATTCCTGAAAACATACAACCTCCCAAAATTGAGCCAGGAGAAAAGAGAACTGAATAGGCCAATAACAAGTAGCAAGATTGAATCAGGAAAAAAAAATAATAATAACAAAAAACTTCCCAACAAAACAAAGCCCAGGACCAGACAGATTCTCAGCCAAATTCTACCAGACCTACAAAGAACAACTGGTACCTCTACTACTGAAACTGTTCCATAACATCAAAAAGGAGGGAGTCCTCCCTAACTCATTCTACAAAGTCAGTATCACCCTAACACCAAAGCCAGGAAAGGACACAATAATAAAAGAAAACTACAGACCAATACCCCTCATGAACATAGATGCAAAAATCCTCAACAAAATACTATCAAACTGAATTCAACAGCACATCAGAAAAATAATCACCACAATCAAATGGGTTTCATTCCCACTGCCAAGATGCAAAGATGATTCAACATACACAAATCAATAAATGTGATTCACTACATAAACAGGATTTAAAAAACATATGATCATCTCAATAGATGCAGAAAAAGCATTTGACAAAATTCAGCACCCTTTTATGATAAGAATGCTTAACAAAATAGACATAGATAGGACTTGCCTAAAAATGATAAAAGCCATATATGACAAACCCACAGCCAACATCATACTGAATTGGGTAAAGCTGAAAGCATTCCCCAAGAACGGGAACAAGACAAGGATGCTCACTTTCACCTCTTCCATGCAACATAGTACTGGAAGGCCTAGCCACAGCTATCAGGCAACAGAAAGAAATACAGGGCATTCAAATTGGGAAAGAGGAGGTCAAACTACCCTTATTTGCCGATAGTACAATCTTATATCTAGAAAACTCTAAGGACTCCTCCAAAAGGCTCCTTGAATTGATAAATAAATTCAGCAAAGTCTCAGTTTACAAAATTAATGTCCACGAATCAGTAGCATTTCTATACACTAATAACAGGCAAGCTGAGAATCAAATCAAGAACCCAATACCATTACAATAGCTGCAAAAAATAAAATAAAATACCTATGAATATACTTAACCAAGGAGGTGAATGATCTCTACAAAGAGAACTACAAAACACTGATAAAATACATTTAAACAGAGCATAACAAAATTTTAGGTCACAATGTGAGATAATTTTACCCCAAGTATTTAAACTTGAGGCCAAATTTGTTTAGGCATCTGTTCCTAGTGTTCCCATAGCTTTCTGAAATTGACAGTGATTGGAGAGCACAATAACACCCGTGTCTGTTAACGATCTACAGCATTACCTCATCTAAAAGTATCCAACATAATGATGCCCAGGCTTGAAAGATATGGCTGCATTAAGTCTCTTTCATCTACTCCCTGGAAGCTTTGCATAAGTAGCCTAGAGTCATGATATTTATTGAACTCGCTAGACTTAAGTTATCCTACGTCTGCTAATGAAATGTTATACCAAACAGGCTTTCCTCACCTTTCTTTGGGCCTCAGTTGTATTTTGTTTCTTTGTTTGTTTGATTGCATTTTCTATTTGTAAATTAAAGGAATTGAACCAAAGACCCCAAAGTTTTCTTTAGCAACACCAGAGTCCTAAGTTGAATCTTGGCTCTGCCACTTAGGACATGAGTGGCTTGGGCAAGTTACTTGAACTACCATAGTTCATTTTTCTTATTTGTAATATTCTCATCCAACGGTGGTTGTGAACACTGGGGAAAACATACATAACAGGCTTGGTTCTGTGCCAATTCTTTGCTACTTCCATCAGGAGCTAGACGTTAATCCCTCACCCCTTGAATGTGGTCTGGCCTTAATGACTTGCCTGAACAATAGACCTCTCAGGCCAGGTTATAAGAAATGTTTCAGCCTTTTGGAAAAGTAGCTCTGGAAGCCCTGAGCTACCATGTAAGAAGTTTAACTACTTTGAGACCACTATGCTAGAGAGGCCACATAGAAAGACCCTGAGATGACACAGAGAAAAAGAGATTTCTCTCTCACCTGTAGCTATTCTAACTCCCAGATATGCATGTCATCCCAGTGGAAGCCCCCAAACATCATGTATAGCACAGACTATGCCTGAGTCATCCCACCAAGCCCTCCCTAAACTGCAGATACATAAGCATAATAAAGATTGTCATTAAGTCACTGAACTTTGGGGTAGTTGTTATGTAGCAAGAGACAATAAGAGTACCCACGTAAGATCCTTGAGGGAGACAGAGCGCCTAACTCATCTTTATATTCTCCGTGAGTGCCAAATCCGCAGCTTCTCAGGTGTCTGCTCTTTATTGCTTGTCAGTAGACAGTGGCTTAAAACCGAGTCCGGCACTTACTCAAGGTAGCTCTATTGATTCGCCTTCAATTTGGAGTGGTGCCCTTCTGGTCTTTAGCTATTACAGAATTGTGAGAACCAAGCCCCCTGGAGAGCTGTGAGGGGACACAAACAAACCCACTGAGAAAACCTAAAGTTAAGACATCAGGAGAGGGCATAAGGGGAGCACTCACCTTAATGGCATTTGCCTACGTAAGAATGAAGCACCTAAACCAGAAAAATGGACCCTTTCTTTAATTTCCATGAAATACAGTCAATGAATTTTGCACTACACATGATATTTCTTGCCAAATCACTAGTAGCCTGATGCACAACAAATTCCATTTAGTTGCCTTAATAAAACACGGATATGCTAACAGGACTGATGCTTTCCAGGCTGTGGGCAGAGAAGTGCTGCCCCCGGGTCACCTGGGCTGTCTAGGAGAGTTTACCCACCCACCCACACACCCTCCACCCTTGAGAACTCAGATGAGACACTAGGTTCTTTGAATGGATATAATGTTTGTGGTTTTCTTTCACTTTCTTTTTTTATTTTTTCCAGAGAGCTCAACAGAAATGCACTCTGAGGAATGAAGAAGAGAGAATTTTCAGAGGAAATGATGGTGCCTTCCTGTAAAAGATATTTACCAAAAGAAACCACAGTGCAAGGCTTCTTTTTTTGTATGATCAGGATGTGTTCCACGTTTCCTTGGCTAATATTAGGATTCACAAACACGAATTCACATGTAACTCCAGGCTTCCAAATATGCACAGTGGCATGTCAGCAAACCAGTCTTCGAAAGAAAAAAGTGAAACCCAAACTTTTCTGCCCTTCCATTCAGAATACTCTTAAATGACATTTTCAGTCAGACTATAACTGTTAAAAAGTATATATAAAACAATTAGGTAAAATGGTTTCAAACTAGACTTTATAGAATTTTGAACTGGAGGAACCTTGAAGATCTCATTTGTAAAAAAATTAGATAGAAACTTTCTTTAAATAAACTCTGAAGAGAAGCCTCATACGTAAATTAGGTGAAATGCAGAGAAGCTCTTGCTGGCTGGGAGTTTGTGGTCGCCCTTGAAATACCTAGCAGGACACGAAACAACAGATCTCTGCCAACACCCTTATTTTACAAGTCAGGAAACCAAGGCTTAGAGAATGGGAGCCCAAGGTTGCCCAGCTAAGTCCACAGCATTGACAAAACTAGAACCCAGGACTCCTTCATCCCAGGCAGGGCTCCAGGGTCACTCCTGATGAAGTCTGAACTGGCCACATAGCTTGCTGACATTGGGCAGGTGGCATACTGTGACAGCAGTACACCACCTTCGGAGCAGGCCGTTTGCTGTCATGATCCTGAGGCAGGCAACCCATACACACAGCAGACCAGCTTCAACTGGCAGCCTAGATTTACCAGTCTAGGGACGAGTGCGGGCATGACCAACCAATAAGCATCACCCAGGGACATTGTCCTCTTAACATGAGACAGGGAAAATTGATAACCTTCCAACTTTAAAAGGCCCATCTGTTTTTCTCTCCCAAATCTTACCCCTGTAGTCTAGGCTATCAGATTGGGTCCTCTGCTTGAAAATGACACTTTTCCACTAAGCAATCAATGTTTGGCCTTTTAATATGTTACTTCTTTTTAACAGTACCCTATACAATGCCACCTATGCTCATATGGATATGAATATACAGGCTGGTTGAACTGAAGCAAGCCCTGATAAAATGTTCAGTGCATTTAGTTAGAGTAGGTTACTATACTCAAAATGCATGTTTTTCCATGCACTCACCAGTGTCTCAATTTTCTTGAAGTAAAAAAAAGCTAAATTATTTAGAAAATTCCTTCTAACTTTACTTCATATTTTCCATACAAACAAAGAATATATTCTTAGTCCCAATACTCATTCAGAAATGAAACCTCAAGAGTTCTTGAGTTAGAAACTAAGGAGATTTAAACAAAAATTAAACAGATATGGATCTACCACCCAAACCTCATCTTCCTCATTCCTCATGGGTTTGATTAATGTTTCTCCTGCCAGTTGGCCAGAACATTAAGCCTTACCAGTCCAAACATTTGAGTAATCCTGGAGTTTTTAGCTAAATTTCTCAGAGCAAGCCAAGCATCCACCCACCATATTCCAGACATGACTTCAGAAAAATTTTTTTCCATTCCCAGTCTTTAAAACAGCCTGATGCTGATTATAGTAACTTCCACCCACCATTTAAATGACTGGGTAGTGTTATAGCAGATTTATCAAATCACCAATGTATCTAGCAATTTAAGGCTTCCTTGGGACTATAAGGTAGAAGGAAATACAAACGTTAATAATGTATTTGAGTGGAAATAATTTTTATGAAGAGGAAATTTCTAAAAAGAAGCTTGTAGCCACAAAGATGCTGGAACTCAGGTTTAACCTAACAGAAAGAGGCCCCCTGGTCTTTACCTTACAATGTTATTCTTCAGTTTAACAACAAGATGAACATGAACTCTGAAATTGGAACACTTGAGTTCAAGATCTGTCTCTATTCCTTACTACTTGTGTGACGTTGGATAAATTAAACCTCTTCTTATGGGATGGAGATGAGGATTAAGATGAGTTAATAACAGTGTCTGGCTAAGAGTAAGATCAAAATAACTACTAGCTACGAACTATTTTCCTCATAGATTTGTTATATCATAGGTTGGTTATGAGGATCAAATAGAATTATTATATAAATCATAGTACGGGACACAAATAGAGCTCAACAGATGTTTCTTCTTCTTCGTCTTTGTCTTTGTCTTCCTATAATTATAATTATTATTAAGTCATAGAAATTTAGAACTGAAAGGTATTTTAAAACTCAACCAGACCAAAACTCTCATTTTAAATATGAGGAAACTAAAGCCCAAAGAGGGGAAACAAATTGTCCTTGATTACTGAACCAGCACAACATGAAACTAGGATTTCATTCCTTCATTTATTTATTCACATATTCAGCAAGTGTTACTGAACACCAACCAGTCAAGTCAGTCAGCCCAGTTTCAGGCATAGGACATAGTGGGGAACACAGGAACAGTCTGTGGGATTTGAATAATGGTCTTGGTCCAGTGCACTTTCCACTATAGTACTTGTAGTATCAAGTTGAAATAGACCAAGAATTGACCTGACATCAACAAAAAATATGCCTTTGACTAGCTTTATCTTCTTAGAAAAACAACTTCAGCCCTCTATGCCTTGATGACTTCAAAGACAAAACAGAACGGTTGCTTTAAGGACAGCTGCATAGGTTATGCAATTGTTCCGTCTGTGCTTTTGTCTCTTAATTGCTGATCTAATGTTTGATCCACCAAAACACACCTTGTACTCACCAAAGATCTCATCCCTAAGAGAGAATGAATTAACACCTGTTGATAATGTACCAGATAGGGACAAACCGAGTTTCTGTTGCTATAGACAGACAAGTTCAGATGGTAAGAAAATAGAATAATCCCTTCTGTTTCTGAAGCAAGCACCATGACCTCCTACGTTCTGAGATATTTCACTAATTGTAAACCACTTGACTCATGCAGGGAAGCTGCTCCAAGGAGAGGTCTGTAAACCCCGTTAATTAATTGGAAGAAGACTGACGAGAATACAAGCCTTGAGGTGTTCGAGGGAAACAGCAAATATTGAAAATAACACAATGTTCAGACACTCCTGTTTCAAAACTGACACTTCACTGAGAAAAAGACAATACTACTTTCCACACGGGTCTGGAATCTTAAAAATTAATGTGTGTATTAAGTATTTAGCCTCTTATTTTAGATTTAACTTTAAACCAAAAAAAGAAAAGAAAAAGAAGAAAACAACTTCACTATAATTTTCAAGGTTTTGTGTCTACTGGGACACATGATCATCATCTGTGGTAGACAGTTTGGAAAGACGGCACTCAGTGGTCCCCACCAGCGTCCCTACCCTTGTTTAATCCCCTTCCCGTGAATGTGACCAGACCTAATGATATACTTCTAATAGATAGAATACAGCAAAAATAGTAGAATGAGCTCTCATGATCGGATTACAAGAGACTATGACTTCTGTCTTGCTAGACTCTGTTGACTTCTCAGTCTGCATCCACTGGTAAAATAAGCTGCCATGTTGCAGAGACTCACATGGCAAGAAATTGACGGTGGCCTCTCGACAGCAGCTAGTGAGGAACTGAAGTCCCAAGTCCAACAGCCCCAAGTCCAACAGCCCATGAGGAACTGAATTCCATCAAGAGCCACATGAGCTTGGAACTAAGCTTTGCAAGTTGAACCCTGAGATGACAACAGGCATTATCTTGATAGCAGCCTGTACAAGACCCTGAAGCGGAGGACCAGCTAAGATGTGCCTGGATTCTTAGCCCACAGAAACCATAATAAATGTGTGTCATTTTAAACCACTAAGTTTTAGGGTAATTTTCAATGCAGCAATAGATACCTAATATATCATCCCAGACAACACACACACACACACACACACACACACGCACACACACATACATATGCACACATACATACAGCCTACAATTTTTTAAAAATCAATCCTAGTCATCTACACATACTGAGACTCTTCACATATAGTCTCAGTACTATTTTTTAAGATCAAAATCAGATCAGATCAGATCAAGGCAGTAAGTGCATTGATAGTTTTATATCTTTCTTTTCCAATGGAATTGGTCTAAAACTGGTTACTCTGTAGCCCTGGCCTCTTATATACAGAGTGAGTCCTGTACATTATTAGCTTTTCTGGGTTTTTCTCTTACCCCTGACACATTTGTGTAATTCCTGAAACAAGAATTCTTTGCTTGTTATTTGGCTACCAAGATAGCTAAAGACTTATGTTAAACACTGGCTACTTGGTTATACCTAACCTTTGCCTATCCTCTCGCTTAGGGAGCTAGAATTGATGTCTCTACCTCTAGCCGCTATGTGAAAGCCTGAACTAATCATATATCTGCCTATAATCAGAAGGCTGCTGCCTATGTAATATTCAGGATAGAAAAAGAGAATTAATGATAATTAATGATCACACTGACCTTCCAAAAGACAACCAGAAAAATCTATGGACCACGCAAAGCTGTTTACTGGAACTACTACAGTAAGAGAGACAGAAAGTGTCTTTTTTTTTTGAAGACAGAGACTTGATCTTTTGCCCTGCCATGGCGTCAGCCTAGCTCACAGCAACCTCAAACTCTGGGGCTTAAGCAATCCTCCTGCCTCAGCCTCCCATGTAGCTGGGACTACAGGCATGCGCTACCATGCCTGGGTAATTTTTTCTATATATTGTTAGTTGTCCAGATAATTTCTTTCTATTTTTTAGTAGAGACGGGGTCTTGCTCTTGCTCAGGCTGGTCTCAAACTCCTGATCTCGAGCGATCCTCCTGCCTCAGCCTCCCAGAGTGCTAGGATTACAGACGTGAGCTACCGCGCCCGGTCAGAAAGTGTCTTAAATGAAGTAATTTACAAAGTTATAGGGTCCAGGCTGCATGATTTTAAGGCAGATCTTAAAAGGCATGAAAGTAGTTGAAATTGGATAAAGTTTATGACACAGTAGCTTTGGAGTGGCGGGTGTAGCAAGGCAAGGGCCTTAAAGTGAGCCTGGTGAGCCACTTGTTAGGTTTTGGGGGGTTTTTTTAGGTAAAATTCATATAACATAAAATGAACCATTTTAAAATAAACAACTCAGCAGCAACTATAATAGTACATTCACAATGCTGTACAATCACCATCATCTAATTTCAAAAAGAATGGAAAAACCCTTATCCACAGCAGACACTTCTTATTCTCATTGCCCCCAGGGTTTACATATAGGTTTACTTACTCTGGATATTTCCTATAAATGGAATCATGCAATACATGACCTTTTGTGCTTAGTGCAACCTATTAGCTTTGATAAATTACCTATTTTGGCTGATCAACAGTCTTATATTCCAGAGGCAAGTATTACCTGGAGTAAGTTGGCTAAGTTATTTTTTCCTGGTCCCACTATTTTTTAGCATATAAATGGGAAAATATGCTTGATTAAAAAATTATTTAGCATAGGAACAGGAAAATATGTTTGTTTTATTTCTAAATTTCCCATTTTTGTCATTCTTCATGTTTGTGGACATGATCAATTCAGATCTGCACAGGTGTTTGATAGAGTTTCAATAGTAGTCCACCTCTCAGGTTTTCCTTTTCTTTTTGTTTGGGAATGTAATTTCTTTTATCATTTGATTACTGTGGCATTTAAGACTCTGGAGACCAAACATTTAAGCACTGCAAGTAGAACAAATGCTAAGAGAAGGTGCTATGATTCGAATGTCCCCTCCAAAACTCACGTTGAAATTTAATTGCCATTGTGACGGTATTAAGAGTTGGGACCATTAAGAGGTGAGTAGGGCTTGAGGGCAGATCTCTCATAAATGAATTAATCCTGTTATTGTAGGATGGGTTTGTTATCATGAGATTGGGTCGTTATAAAAGCAAGTTTGGCCCTCTCTTGCTCTCCTGTGCTCTCTTGCCTTTCCACCTTCTGCCACAAGATGATGCAGCAAGAAGGACCCCATCAGATGTAGCCCCTCTATCTTGCACTTCCCAATCTCCAGGACCATGAGCCAAATAAATTTCTTTTCTTTATAAATTACCAAGTTTCAGGTATTCTGTTATAACTGCAGAAAACGGACTACAGAAAATACCAAGAAGTGCATACTGTAAAGCAGGGCTGTTGCTATTTAAAAAAGTACAACTGAAAATGTAGAAGCAGCTTTGGAACTAGGTAATGGGTAGAGGCTGGAAAAATTCAAATTTTTAGGTTAGAAAATCCTAGATTGCTGGAAACAGAGCACTAAGGGTGGTTCTGGTGTGCGTTCAGAAGAAGGGAATAGACGTAGGTAAAGTCTTAATCTTTTTTTTTTTTTTTACATCAGACAGGTAATTTGTCAATGTTGTAACAAGGTTTGAGGGAAGCACATCTCACACGTGAATGTGAAACCTCAGTCATCATCCTTATGAAGTACAAAAGGATCTGAATCTTCTTAGAGATTATGTAAGTGGTTGTGACCAGAACGTTGGTAGAAATATGGCCACTAACAGTCATTCTAATGAGATCTCAAACACAAACAAGAAATATCTTATTGGAAACCGGAGCTAAGGCCATCCTTGTTATAAATTGGCAAAGAAATTGGCTGAATTGTGTTCATGCCCTGGGGCTTTATGGAAGGTAGAATTTAAGAGCAATGAACTAGGATATCTTAGCAGAAGAAATTTCTAAGCAAAATATTGAAAGATCTGTGTGGCTACTTGTAACCCCATACAGTAAGATACAAGAGGAAAGAAATGACTTCAAGATGGGATTTATTGCTAAAGCAGAAGCAGAACAAAAAATGTTGAAGATTTTCAGCCTGGCCATGTAAAGAATGAAAAAGAATGGTCAGGGGAGCAAAGCCAGGGTTTGGCCAAGTGAACATTTGCTAAGGAAATTAGCACAGATTAGAATGGATCATCAAGCCCATGGGAGAATGACCCTGAAAGCGTTTCAGAGATTTTTGAGCCTGCCCCTCCCATCACAGACCCAGGGCTCTAAGAGGGAAGAATGATTTCAATGCATGGACCCAGGGGTGCCCTCCATGGAGCTCACTGCCCTGAGTCACCTCAGACCTCTGCTCCCTGCATCCTGGCAAAGTGCTCCTCAGCCACCCCAGCCATGACTCAATCAGGCCCAGATGTGGCTACACCCACCACTCCAGAAGATTCAAGCTGTAAACCTTGGCAGTATCCATATAATGCTAATTCTGCAAGCATGCAGAATGCAAGAGCTGTAGGGGCATGGCTACCTCCACCTAGATTTCAAAGGATGTCACAGACTGCCTGGAGGCCCAGGCAAAGACTTGCAGAGGCAAAGCCACTGCAGAGGACTCCTGCTAGGGCAATGCTTTCTGGAAATGTAGAGTTAAAGCCACGACTAAGAGTCCCCACTAGGCCTAGTAGAGCCACAAGAGTGGACCCCACTCCCCAGACCCCAGAACTATAGGCCACCAGCTTGTAGGATCAGCCTGGGAGAACAGACATAAGACTGCAACTCATGAGAACTGGGTGGGAACGCACTGAGCCCAGCAAAGCCATAGGGGTGGGGCTGCCTGAGGCCTTTGGGGCTCAACCCCTGACCCAGTGTGCCCAGGATGTGGGACGTGGAGTAAAAGGAGATTATTCTGGAGCTTTAAGATTTAATGTTGTTTTCCCTGTTGGGTTTTACACTTACTTGGGGCCAATTACTTCTTTCTTCCTGCCTATTCTTCTCTTTGGAATAGGAATATCTATCCTATGGCTGTCTCACCACTGTATTTTGGAAGCATGTAACTTTTTCTGATTTCACAGACTCATAGCTGGAGAAGAATTCACCTCGGGATGAATTGTACCTTGAGTCTCATCTACATACAATTTAGATGAGACTCTGGGCTTTGGACTTTTGAGTTAATGCTGGAATGAGTTAAGACTTTGGGAGGTATCAGGCTGGAATGAATGGACTTGTATGTGAGAAGGACATGAGCTTTGGGAGGCCAGGGGTGGAATGCCATGAATTGAACGTCTTCTCCAAAACCCGTGCTGAAATTTAATTGTCATTGTGATGGGATTAAGAGGTGGGGCCATTAAGAGGTAATTAGGCCATGAGGGCTCCTCCCTCATGAATGGACTAATGTTCTCATGTGAGTGGGTTTGTTGTCATGAGAGTGGATTGTTATAAAAATGAGTTTAGCCTGCTCTTGGTAGATCACACTCTCTTGCCCTTCTGCCCTCAGCCATGGGATGACACAGCAAGAATGCCCTCACCAGATGTGACCCCTCCATCTTGGACTGCCCAGCCTCCAGAACCATGAGCCAAATAAATCTCTTTTCTTTATAAATTGTCAAGTCTCAGTTAATCTATTCAAACAGCAGAAAACAGACTAAGGTAGAAAAAATATTATTAGAGTTTATAGTCTACTTTCAAGCTAGAATCCAAGAGTGCACAAATGAAATCAAGAAAATAGCTCCCAACCGCAATCCAAAGAGACTAACAGACCAGATATGGAGATATTAACCAACTTACATAATTACATAAATTTTTGTTTTTCCTAGATCTTTTTAGTAATACTAAAAATACTAGAGGCTGGGTGCAGTGGTTCACACCTGTAATCCCAACAATTTGGGAGGCCAAGGTAGGAGGATCACTTGAGAGCAGGAGTTTGAGACTAGCCTGAGCAACATAGCCAGACCCTGTCTCTACAAAAACTACAAAAATTTACTAGGTGTAGTAGTATGCACCTGTAGCCCCAGCTACTTGGGAGGCTGAAGCAGGAGAATCACTTGAGCCAGGAGTCTGAGGTTGCAATGAGCTATGATGACTCTACTGCACTCTAGCCTTGGCAACACAGTGAGACCAAGTCTCAAAATAACAAAACAAAACAAAAAAAAACAAAATACAAAACACACACACACACACACAAACACACTAGAAAAGTCTGTAAAGACATAAGCACAAAACGTCTGTAAAGACATGAGTACAAAACTCCTCCTAACACACATTCCACCTCAAGGGGCCAGTATTATGTACATCTTGAACCACCATCTGTCAAATTTCATGAGCCTCTTGGACAAGAAGTCCTATGGTCTTGGTGACATTGTCTAGCTCTTCTGTTCTTCTATGAACTATAGCATGTAAAGTTCCCCCACTTTGGGGGGCTCTTGTAAGACATGAAATGAAAGGGCTTGAAGACAAAAAAAGGGAATAAGGAGTTTCACTTTAGTTGTTAAAGGCTTTGAATGTTAAATGAGATCCAGTTTTTCTCCTTCTTAAAACATGGACTGCCAAACTAGAAAAAAATTTGGGGGGCCATTGTGTTTTATTATAAAAATAGAATAAAAAGTTCAAAAACAAAACAATCCTTTCTAATTTAATGAAAAATTTGTTATTTTTTATTGTTTTCTGTGCTTGAGTTATATGCAATGAAATTGTCAATATTAATTGCAACAATAAGAACATCAACAAGTAAGATTTTCATGAACCAACTGCAGGGTTTTACCCAAGAGGCCACCCATCACGTAACATGTATGGTACAGCATGGCAGCATGAGTTGCCTGAACATCACACAGCTTCCAAGGTAAAGAGACATGTGAGTTACATATGCTTCACAAGGCCCTGGGCTCCAAACTAGCATGAGTTAAATACAACTCATATGGTAGTTAATGTGTTAAATTAAATTTTCTAAAGATCTCTTTTTCTAAGAAGAGAAATTCATGGTCCAAGGTAGACCCTGGATGATATCAGGACTATTCTGAATGCAAGCATCAGTGTGGCAAGATAACAGACTAATGCCCAATTTGTGGGTAGTGGCCAATAGATTTTTACACTGTAAATTTAACAGCAAACATTAAGTGCCATCCAATTATCTATTTTCAGGCAAAATACTCCAATGGGCTTATAAAATAGTACAGAAAAGAGTGGACCATTTATCAAGAGTGATACAGCCCCAAGAGATGAAATTTGCTATGTAGAGATTGTCAAATAAGACCAAAGGGGATGGGGGGGGTGGCTTGGAGTAAGCTAAAGTAGTGAGCTTTCCTTGTAAGATCTGAAAAAAAGTGAAACAGTCTCCAAATATACACTATCATTCATTAAATCTTTCCAAAGCTCTATTTCTAAAAACGTTTGATTACAAAGGCAAGCTCCTACAAAAGATCCTAATTTTTTTCCATTACCTTTTCTTTTGCAAGATGAAGGAATCAAATTTTGTGCTACCTAGTCATCATACCATGAACTCCAAAGGTAAATTTTGTTTAAAAGATACCTTAACAGTTTGATTGCTCTGATTTGGTGATTTTATCTTGGAAAGTTAAAATCAAGAAGGGATATGAAAAGAACCAAGATAGAAATATGTCAGCAAATTCAAAGGCAAAAAATACTTGTAAGCAATATTTTTTAAACTTACAAGAAAAAGTAAAAATGATTATTAGAAATTTAACCTTTGTCAACAAAAAGGTTAAATTTTTCTGCCAAATGTTTCTGTCAAAACAATTCAAAATATTCCAAAAAGTTTTGGGATTGAACAGAATATTTTGGTAATGAAAAGGAACCTCTGTTATCTGCACACAGAATGATTTTTTTTTTAAAAGAAAGCCCAAATCCTAATTTTACATTTTACATGTATGGCAGTGTGTGTGTGTGTGTGTGTGTGCATATGTATGTGTGTGTATATATATCATTGTTATGGACTGAATGTTTGTGTTCCCTCAATATTCAGATGTTGAAGCCCTAATCCTCAATGCGATGGTGTTTGGAGGTCTTTAGAACATACTAATAATTAGGTCATGAGAGCAGAGTCCTCATGATGGGATTAGTGCCCTTATAAGAGGCACAAGCAAGATGATCTCCCTCTGACATATGAGGATACAGAGAGAAGGCAGTTATCTGCAAACCAAGAGGGCCCTCGCCAAACACTGAATCTGCCAGCACCTCGATCTTGGGCTTCCCAATCTCCAGAACTGTGAGAAATACATGTTTCTGAAGCCCACCTCCCCAGTCTGTGATATTTTACTATAGCAGTTCAAACTGACAATCATCCATAGAACAATCTGCAGTAGAAGATTCACAAATCTTTTCTTCTTTTTGAATGAATCCATTCATACTGAGCCAACTTGATAAGTAACATAGTTTTTACAGATCATCGTTAACTTCAAACCCATGCAAGCATTACAAACTCAGGCAAACAAACTTTACCTTCCTCAGAATTTTCACATTTAGAATTTGCCTTAAAATTATATTTTTTAACCTTTCAAATTAATCTTAATATGCCTTTATATGTATGTATTCAAATATATACAAATATGTCTATGAAAACAGATTTTTTTTTAATTTCAAGAGATTTGGGATACAAGTGGTTTTGGTTATATGAATGAATTGCATAGTGGTGATATCTGGTATTTTAGTGTACTCATCACCCAAATAGTGTACACTGCACCCAATAGGTAGCGTTTCTTCCCTAACCCTCCCCGATTCTGAGTCTTTAATGTCCATAATATGACTCTTTAGGTCTTTATGTACTCATAGCTTAGCTCCCACTTGTAAGTGAGAACATGCAGTACTTGGTTTACATACATAATGAGTGTGATGGACACTGTTTAGGGGATGGACACGTTTGAAGCTCTGACTCAGGTGGTGGGGGGGCAAGGGCAATATACATAACCTAAACTTTTATACCCCCACAATATGCTGAAATAAGAATAAAAAAATTAATTGCAAAAAAAAAAAAAGGATAATGGCTTCCAGTTCCATCTAAGTTGCTACAAAAGGTATTCTTTCATTCTTTTTTATGGCTGAGTAGTATTCCATGGAGCATATATGCCATATTTTCTTTACCCATTCCTTCATTGATGAGCATTTAGACTGATTCCATATCTTTGCAATTGTGAATTGTAGTGTGATAAACATACAATCTCAGCTGTCTTTCTTTATGTAATGGCTTCTTTTCCTTTGGGTGGATATCCAGTAGTGGGATTGTTGTTCGAGCCAGCCCTTCAGAAAGGTCACTTTTGCAGTACTGATCAGACCAGTCTATAAACATCGCTGTGGGTCCCCAAAATAAAATCTGGATGAGGTTCTCTCTTGTTTTATGTTCTTGAGAGCTTGACTTTAGACCAAGTGGGAGCACTCTCTCTTGGCCTCTGCCATTTGGGGCCATGATTTTTGGGTCACATCAGGTGGCCAGTCTGCAAATACATAAGATTTTAAGCAGTACACCTTTTGTTCTGAATGTGTCAAGCTCTTGGGGGAGTTTGTCTTAATAAGAAGTCCCATTCATAAGGGGCTTTTGTCATCTCAACGCTTTGTGCCTGGTTGGTGCTGGAAAAGTCCAATCCCAGGAATGTCTACCCACTGTCACAGATTAACAAGTTTGTGACTGGCAGCTCCCCACAAATTTGTTGATTACTAAGGGCACTGTATGCACAAACACCATCCTTAACTGTCTGTGGCAACAGGAGTCTTTTGCTGTCTTAGCCTATTCCAGGGAGTTTTTGGGGGGAGGATCTTTGGGATTGCCTCTGCTATGCCCTCTCTAGGAAACACCTTTTTAAATTTATTCTAAACCTAGAAAATTACCTCCTGGGCTTTCCATGAAGAGGTTATTGAATTAGGTTACTATTGGAATAAGTATACCATCGGAAATTATTTGCATGACTCTTGATTTTTAGGGATACCCATTTGTTAATGATTCTTTTTCCTTCCATGAACAGATTTTATTTCTTTAGTCTGTGGGGCATACAGGGCTTTTGGGGTCTTTGGTAGACAGTCAGCTAAGACACTGGGACCCTAGAGAATGTGGCCAGACAAAAATGCGGGTTGTATCCCACTTGCAACTAGCAAAACTTTCCTTTTTTTTTTTTTTTTTTTTTTTTTTTTGAGCTGTCTTTGGAGTGGTTCTGGATCTTGTAAGTACTGCTTTGCACCTCTTTGGAGATGCCTAGTTCATCCTTGGGTAAGTCGTAACCTTGGTTAAGGCTTATTGGTTTTGGTGAGTCACTTGAAAAGGTACCTTTGGTTTAAAAGAAAGAAAAGGAAAAAAAAAGTTTAAAAGCCAGGAATATTGGCTGTTTGTCCTGGCTGAAATCTGCTAAGAGAGTTGAAAGTATTTTTTTGAAGAGCTTTATGATCAGGAGTCAGCTTAACTAAAATCTGATATTCAGGCTATAAAAATGTTTTGGAGAAAACAACGGCCTTTTTGCTTTTTGTCTTTTGGATCTTGTTTCTGGTTTGTTTTTTTTTTCCAGTAGACTGAAACTTCTTTTAATTAAATGTTTGGTCCTTTTGTTCACTTCCTTTCTTGTTGGTCTGATTTTACTGAGAAAAATGTCAAATTTTATTGGCTTTTTAGAAATGTTAAAACCTCCCTAAAGTTGCTCTTCTAAGACTTGTTCTTCCATTTTCTTCCACTTCTGCTCCTCTTTCCTTTTACCGTTTTTAATACCACACAAAGAAATCTTGAGGAAACTTCTAAAAGCCCTGAGACCCCTGAGGAACACAGGAGAAGGCACCACTCACCCCCTTTTAAGGGTCTTCTATTTTCCTTATGGAGTCTCAAGAGTCCTGGACAAGTTTCTCCTAAAGCTCTGTTCTCTTTTGCATTGTTACCTCATTTCTTTGGCTTCTGAAGGTCCTAGGAATTACTGTGAGAGAGAACATGACCTTTGTGTGTATCATGATGGTGAAGGAAACTTCCCCTTGACCCTGGAAGGTTCACTGAAAGATCAATTCACAATAAGGCAGATTAATAAGAGAACAAGATTTATTTACCTTGTGCCGCAGGAGAATCACAGAGTGATTACTCAATATCCCTGTGGGGTCCAGAAGTTTATATACCTCCATTTTAGAGGAAGGTGGGGAGATGAGGAATTTAGGTAATTCTGCTGAGTGGTAATAAATGATTACTAGGGAGGATGAATAGGTACTTGGGAGAATGAATGGATGGGGAAAATAAATTGACTTGTAAATGATTCTCTTTAGAAATTAAATTAATCTGAGAGAAAGGTATTATATTTAAAATGATTTGGGCCAGTTCTGGTTACATTCTTGATTGTCTTTCCTGCAATATATTGAGATAACAGGGAGGGAAGTCAATTGTTCTTTTTGATGGGTTTGGTTTTTAATGAAGAGGGAAACC
This sequence comes from Lemur catta, assembly GCF_020740605.2. Taxonomy (NCBI): domain Eukaryota; kingdom Metazoa; phylum Chordata; class Mammalia; order Primates; family Lemuridae; genus Lemur; species Lemur catta. The sequence continues at coordinate 18,331,517 of NC_059134.1, read as the reverse complement.
CCCTTCCATGCCTGTTGATCTCTAAGGGTCTTTAATTCAGAACACCATTTATGCCAAGAAATCATATTTTAGGGTGAAATTTCCTGAGCTCCTTCGATGTGATGGCTGGACATTCACATTTCAAAATAATTTTTACCACCCAACCAGGTTGTACTGCCTGCTGCACAGAGAAGAGCCAATGTGCTGAGAGAGTCAGGGTTCCAATGGAGAAAGAGTTTTTATTCTGCAGAGTGCTGAGCGGGGAGATGGGAGAAAGTTTCTCAAATCCACCTCCCTGAGAATTTGGGAGACAGGGTTTTTAAGGATAGTTTGGCAGGCAAGGGATTAAGCAATTAGGTTTGTTAATTGAAGCAAAATTATAGAGGTGCAGAAATCGTCTTCTTGCATTGTTTCAGCCCCTGGAGTCACAATTCCAGTTGAGTTGGTTTCCTGGTGTGGGCCGCTGGTCTGGGTGGGCCAACCAATCCATTGGAATGCAAGTCCTGGAAGATATCTTACAAACTACCTTTAGGTTTCAAAACTGTGATGTTATCTATGGAAAAAGTGAAGAATCTTTATGACCACCAGCTGCATGGCTCCTGAGTGTAAACAGCAGAGAAGCAAACAGGGTGACAGTGACTACTTACTATAGTTATTTTTAGGTAGGTCTTTACCATACCTCTCGTTTTGCACGCCGTTATTGATTTGTGTAAAGGGCGGTTTCATAATGACAGCTGCAATTTTGGAGGTGGCTGACAGTGGCTGCAGTGAATGTCACTGCAAGGGACTACTCATTTCTTTGTGCATTTAGATAAAAGGGAAGATTTGAACACTTGCATTCTGTGGGAACACCCACCACTGAGGGCTAAGACCTCTATGCTAAATAGCCTAAGAGTGTCTGGTCACCCACCAGCCTTAGGGGAAGGTCCTTGCAGTGAGATGCACTGTGGCAGTGTTGCACAGCCCAGTCTCACGGTGCTTTCCTCTCTCAGGGGAACCTGGGATTCAATGGAAAAGTGGGATTCTTGATTTTTTTTTTTTTGACACAGAGTCTCACTCTGTTGCCCAGGCTAGAGTGCCATGGCGTCAGCCTAGCTCACAGCAACCTCAAATTTCTGGGCTTAAGCAATCCTTCTGCCTCAGCCTCCCGAGTAGCTGGGACTACAGGCGTGTGCCACCATGCCCAACTAATTTTTTCTATATATATTTTTAGTTGTCCAGCTAATTTCTTTCTATTTTTAGTAGAGACGGGGTCTCACTCTTGCTCAGGCTGATCTCGAACTCCTGACCTCAAGCAATCCACCCACCTCGGCCTCCCAAAGTGCTAGGATTACAGGTGTGAGCCACCACGCCCGGCCAGGATCCTTGATTTTTAAAGATCTAAATGCCCTTCCTTCCAGCTGTGCCTGCTTTTCACATATTTAAATATTAGGCCCCGGAAACTACAAATGCTTTGTTGGCCCTGTTTATTAAAGGGCTCTGCCTGAGCTCATTGGTCCAGTTGGAAAACAGACTAAATTAAAAGCTATCTAAATAAAACTGGTCTCCTTGTAAAAACCTATGGTAAATCCCTATTTTATGTTACTTTGGCATTCATTTTTAATCTTCCTCTAACACATCCAAACTTAGTTTTTTATAGAGATGGGGTCTCACTATGTTGTCCAGGCTGGTCTTTAGCTCTTACCCTTAAGTAATCCTCCTGCTTTGGCCTCCCAAAGCTTACAGGTGTAAGCTACCCCACCCAGCCCAAACTCATTCTTGAAAAAGCTTAAATACTCTCTGTGTGCTTTGAAATGTAAATTTATACACTGTTTTCTTTAAAACTCATTGAGGGCCTCAGCTATGTGGAACAAATAAACCTTTTCTATTTTCACAGACACACAGTTTAATCCAACTGTCCTTTTAAACATAATGAATTTTAAGTGACTCATGGCTAAAATTTTAAAATTAAAGCTTTAAGATCTTTATTTGTGTTTGTCCATATTTTTATGTATGCATGTATATACATATCTTTCTCTTTTAAGCAAGATTTTTGTGTAGTATTCATAAGAAATAATAAAATGCCAAATTGAATTTTAAATAAATGAACACTCATAAATTAAGTAAATAAGGCCAAATGCTTTTCAAGTTCACATGACTTTAGTAATCTCTAAATAAGGCTAGTTTTAAAATTGTTGGTAAAATAAAATAGAAATATCTTCAGAATTAATATAGGTATTTTTGCCTCGGTATATTGGTCAGACAAGTTTATACTGCCTCTAATGCATGTTTTAAGGTCATAAAACTGTTGCTTCTCTAATATTTTTGTACTTGCTTAATTTGTCTGTGAGTTTATGTCTTTAATTTTGAGCCTTTAAGGTTCTGGAATCTAGACAAATGACTATCTATCGTGAGGCCTGGAGGTGTATGTACTGCAGTACTTGGGCCCTGTCTTAGCTGGCCCAGCTCTGCCTCCTGGCCATACTGGGGGGCAGCGGGTGGTGAGTGCTTCAAGCAGCTTGTTCAAAGCCCTCTCCTTTCTTCTGAGTTTTGTTTCTGGTACATAACAATTGGAACTTCTTACTTCCTAGGTTTCCCACTGAAAACAAGGGTTACTAAGAGTTGACATTGCAAGTAATATATGTAATTAAAACTAGATATAAGAGAAACACTTCAGTATGCAAAATGTATAAGCAAAGTAGGATGTGTTTTTGGTAAGGAAATTTATAAGGAAAGCATGGGAATGTGGTTTCTGTTAAAGGAAAAGTAACTTTGCCTAGTTTAGAGGTTTTTTGTGTTTTTTTTGTTTTGTTTTTCTGAGACAGAGTCTCGCTCTGTTGCCCAGGCTAGAGTGCCATGGCATCAGCCTAGCTCACAGCAACCTCAAACTCCTGGGCTTAAGCAATCCTTCTGCCTCAGCCTCCGGAGTAGCTGGGACTACAGGCATGTGCCACCATGCCCGGCTAATTTTTTCTATATATATTTTTAGTTGTCCATAATTTCTTTCTATGTTTAGTAGAGACGGGGTCTCGCTCTTGCTCAGGCTGATCTCAAACTCCTGACCTCGAGCCATCCTCCTGCCTCAGCCTCCCAGAGTGCTAGGATTACAGGCGTGAGCCACTGCGCCCAGCTAGAGGTTATTTAAAGGTTTTAAATTGAAGGAAAAAAACTGAACTGATATAGAGAGTCGGGGAAGAAAGAGAATGTGAAAAATTGTAAGACATTATAAAAGGTTTACGGAAATATCTTGTGTGGTCAGGTAATCTAGTAGTCACCCCTCCTCCCATAGATACGGAAGGGTAAAATTGGCAGTGGGGAATATGTAACAGAGGGAATGGCCTGGGAAAATGGCAAAAATGTTTTCTGTCTCTTTAAAACCTTCTCACCTTCTTTGGGAACTAAAACTTGCATCCCTGCCTCAGGCCAGTGGTTAGGATGCGAATGGGAATGTCCTTTGTTCTTAGTGCTACAGAATATGGCTCAGCACAACTACCTGGCCTGGGTCCTGGAGGTCTGGCAGAGGTCATGAGAGTGTCTTCGCCAGAGATGGGACAAATCAGAGTCATCAACTGTAGCTGAACAGCAATTGCCTGAAGCTGAATGGCCTCCCTTTAAAAGCTCTGTATTTCTGCTTATGTTTAGGAAAATTGGTACTTTAAGACAGGAGTCTGCCATTTTCCTCATTTGCTAGCAAATTAATAAATCTCTCTTTCCTTTTCCTCAACCACTTGTCCTCATTCTTCTGAGGCAGCTTCAAGGACAAGTACAGAGCTTCCAGTAACAGTCAAAGCTGATGGAAATTGGATGAGTCTGTTCATAAGATTTTATTCAAATTAGCTTTAGTAGTAATAATACACTGCTGTATTGTTTGTAAAATTTGGTTTTCTCTTTTGAGCAAGATTTCTATGTAGTATTAATAGATAGTAAAATATTTTTGTTTACATCTTGAGTAAACTGCAAAAACAAATTGGGGGGAGAGGGAGAGACCGATTCTGTTGGTCTCATGCTATCTTTATTAGATCTTTTGTTTGTTTGGAAAATTGAGTGTCCTATCTCAAAGAATAATGGTTTTTGCTTTCTAAACTCTTTTAATCATCACTTTGGCTAAATGAATAATTACTACTTTACAGTGACCTAAGACTCTATTTTGATCAAATGTTTTAAACTTTTCTTATTTTAGTATCAAGTGTTTTAAACCTTTGATATTTAACAAACTTCTCACAATCAAATTTCAAATTCTAAAATTAAGTGTTTTTGACATGGAACTAACTTTTGTACATTCCAAAAAAAAAATATATATATATATATATACATGGGCTCTGGAAGTCCAAGAAAGACATATTAGTTTTATTGTCTGTTATAATCATATGGGAAGCATCATCAAATAAGAAATGATGTTTAACTTTCCCTGAGTTATATTTGTATAAATGTGTTACTAATACGTTCCAAAATTATATGAGATTCCTAAAATTCTGATATATCTTAGTATAAGTTATCAGTTATAATTATGATTTTTATGTTAAATTGTTGTATGCCACAGAAATAACCAAATTTTCTTGTCAATTGCATCTCTAACCATGGCCACTTTGAGTCGTGTCCATAATAATTTGATTTATTCTGATGATTCTTCTAAAAGGTCTTTACAAACAAGTATAATCCTAAAGTGTTTTGTCTTTAAGAGGTTCACAGAAAGGATAAAGAGACTCTGACAGGTACTCAGAAATACAGACCTCTGCTTATAGCTTTGACATCATACAGTTGGACGAGGTGAGAAGTCCAAAAAATGCCACACACACACACACACACACACACACACACACACACAAACTGAACTCACAGAATTGCTAACCTAACATGAAGCAGAACAAGAATTAATTACACAGGACTGAACTGATGAAGAACTGAAACGATTTTTTATGAATTTTTGTTTGAAACATTGCTAATTCTTTTATGTTTTATTTTCCAGAGTCAAAAAAACTTTTTTTTCTTTTGAGCTGTTTACAGCTTACAGCAACTGGGTATAGTTTTGTGAGCAAAACTGAAACATTTACTTTTCTCTCTACCTGATTTCTCCAGAATTTTGAAACTATTCATGAGTATTCTTACTTTATGGCAATACAGTTACTTTAATAAGTTCGATGAGAATCTGGTTTTTTCTGTAATAGGACACAATCAGAGCCACTGCTTATTTAACCAAGTATTTGACTAGAATGGTCTATTTTCAGATATGACCAGACTGCTTTAAGGAACTGAGGTTGAATTCACAGAGCCAATATAAAGTCCTTTAGAAAGACTGATCTGGTACCTTGTCTGCACAATTCCCTTACAAGGTTCCTGACCTTGTGGTAAGTAAAGAATGTCACTTTCTGACAGGCACAGGAACCTCAAGAAGTTTTGGCACCTTGAGAAAAGAGGAGTCCACCCAATTCATACAGGTATTACAGGCACAGTATGATGGGAAATCCTTGGCTTAGCTTCCAAGTCTCAAGAGGCTTTTAAAAATCTAATCTGAGATTCCTTATGAAAAAAAATTACAGCAAAGCCAAATTTAAGAGAGCCTATATGGTCAAGCACTATACTTGCTGCATTTTATGCAAATAATCAGGCCACGTATAATAAGACCAAAATTTATTTTACAAATAAGTTGGTCTTGTTATGATTTATCCATAGTATTACAGAAATGGGGAACTAAAGAGAGAAAAACCATTTCAGAAGAAAACTATAGTATGTCTGTTATCAGATCCTAGCCTGGTCCATTGTTTTTGAGTTTTTACGATTTGCCTACAATTTGGGCTGAATCCAGAATTCTTTCATGACTAAAAGTCTCCAAACTATTGTTTTCGAACTTTTTGCCCATTTGTCTGACATAGACTCACTCAAACTTGAAACTATTCTTTTCTTGAAGCCCCACAAACTGAAGCTAGACATCTTCATATAAACTTTAGGCAAAATCATCGTAGCAGCTCATATATAAACAAACCACTGCATGCCCACTAATGTGTAGAGTACTCAGAAGGTTCACTTGAACACCTGATTCAAACTACAACCCAGAAAAATCTGTCAGATTGCCACTGCAATCTGAAGATGCTTCAGAGGCTCTAGAGAAACTAGTCTGCAGACATTAGCCTTTGTTTCTCTTCTGTTTCCACAGAAATGCGGCTTATTAAAGACCTGTTTGCTTGTATCACGTGCAAAGACCTGCTCTGAGAGCCCATCTGCAATGGCACTTCTGGAATACGACGTAGCTGTTCAATGGAACTGATCTATTCTCGGGACTAACAGGATGATTCAAGAAGATATGGAATATTCACATTTGTGCTTTTCTGCTTATCCCAATTTGTTTTCCCCCTTCTTTGCCTAACTGTTATTTCACAGCATCTAATTCAAATCTCTCCCAAGCTATCAACTTGGTTTTATATGAAAAGTTTCATACCTAAGTGAAATTTTCTGAAAGTAAAGTTTCAAAGTGGGGACTGAAGGACATCAAAGTATTTCACCCCCAAGTATATTTCTTTTACATATTTTGAAATCGCTGTTTACAGGGCCTGCAAACAGAAGTCACCCTGAAAGGCTGTCTTTTGTGGGGGAGATTTGCATCTGTAGAGAAAATCTGCATTGATGCAGCCAGGCTTTCTCTAAGGGCCATCCCTGGTCTGACCTAGGAAAGATTAACTGAGAGTCTGACACCTTTAAAAGTCTAAAAGAAGCATTCACTATCTATTATTCTCCCTGAGGGCTGCAACCTGCGAGGTTTCATATAGACAACAAGACCACCTTTGCTAGCGAGGCCTCCTACTCTCCCCATCCCATATTTTGTCACTATAGCCTGTTTTGCCATGATCCACGCCCCTATTCTTTGGGTAACCTCAAGATGGTATATAAGCTTTTGTACCCCATTGGGAGGTTGAGATAATCGCTCTGTTCTTCTCCCCCAAGTGCACATTAATAAATTTGCATGCCTTTTCTCTTGTTAAGCCACCTTTTTTTCAGTTGATTTTTCAGTGAACCTTAGGAGGGCAAAGAAGAAGTTCTTCCTTGGCCTGTACACAAGCAATGATGGATGTCTGCCTAAAGATGCCAGCCCAGAAATGGCCCTGACACCTTGTTCATCCTTTCAGAAAGCAATATCATCTTGACTGAACTCTAACCTGATGACAGAGCCACAGCTTCTACACTACAAGATTGGGTTTCACTTATGTCAAAAGGTCGATTTTTTTCCTGTGCCAAAAATGCTCTGTCTTCTCGCCAGCCCCCATATCTACCCTTGTAAAGATCAGAGAACCTTTTTTTAAATACCAAAAGTATCACCATGTCTAGCCTTCCTATTCTTTTATTTCACAACAGTCAAGACTGACCCCTCATGCTCCCACCAATGAATGATTGAAGGAAACATGAGCTGAGTGCCCATTAATACTCTTCGAACATTTATGAAATATCTAATATATTGTAATTATCATCCTCTCAATATATATTGTCACATATAGCATCTACATAATTCAGTCTCATACTAACTCTTCAAAGTAGACATTATTATTTCTACTTTTATGGTTAGGAAAATTGAAGCACAAAGACTTTAAATGACTTGCCCAAATCAAAATACCACTAAGGGATTAGAGTCCAAATTTGATTGAGGCCAAGTCCGACATCATAGCAAATGCTCTTTTTACTGCCTCTTCCCAGATGCTTGGCTATTTTCCTGTAAATGAATACCCTGGGCTGGCCAACCTGGGTCACAGTAAGCCAGCCTTCCTCACCAAAGAGAGCCAAGAGGGGAGCTGCCACCAGTGCATACACTATTCATGGCACTGACCTCAAAGAAATGTTTTCTGTATATCCTCCTGGAACTTAAAAAAAATAAAATGCAAGTATTTCTGAGAGTGTCACAATGATTGAAACTCATGTTAAAGTATCTATTGGGGGTCAGCAACCTGCCTGTTTTTGTCTAGCCAAGAATGGTTTTTACATTTCTAAATGGTTGAAAAACATTAAAAAGAAGAATATCTTGTGACGTGAAACATCCCATGAAATCCAAGTAACTTCGGGGACCATAAATAAAGTTCTATCAGAACAGTCACACTCATTCATATTTATGTATTGTTTGCGACTGCTTTTGCACTATAACATCAGAGTTGACATTGTATGGCCTGCAAAACCTGAAATATTTACTATATGTCTCTTTCCAGAAAAAAAGTTGCTGATCCCTGGTGTAAATGATTAATCACAGAGCCATTTTAAGGACAACATTTTTTGTTTCGTTTGAGAGCGCTAGGGAAGGAAGCAGGGAGGAGTGCCAGGACAAATAGATGTTTAAAAATAAGGGAAGTAGTGACATGGTGAGAGAAAAACAAAGAGATGAGAAAGAAAAGATTTATCAGCCTCATAATATAGCTTAGGGTCCACCCTAGGCATGGGAAATAAAATGCCAACTATCCACTTTAATCAATCAATGCTAGTAGAAATAAAAGTGATGATAATAATTAACATGATAATAGCCAGGGTAATAAACAGCATTTGATATGGGCTTGGCACTGTGCTACATACTTTACATGCTTAATCTCATGGTGATCCTTACCATGGTCCTATGTGATAGACACTATTATTACTCCACTTCTTAGGTGATATTAAGGAATAGAGGGGTCGAGAAATTTGTCTAAGGCTGCAAGATCTGAACTGAGAACTTACTGTATGAAGGAGGAAGTTCATAGACAAACTCTAACAAATGACTACTATGCTTTTAAAAGCACTCATCTTTGCCAAACAGGCCAGTATTGCTCACAAGAGCTATTATCTAGCTCTTCTTCTGGAATGGCCCTAGAGCTGGAGGCTCAGTTTTTGACTTCAAAAACAAATGTCTCCAGACCTTGAAGATATGTTTGATTTTAGAAACTGGGTGGTAATGGTTTGAGTTATTAAAAACAAGACGTTCCCACAACAATGTGTGATGAAGTTCTTAGTGATACTCTTTACCTAACTGGAAAGATAATTCCAAGAAAGATACTATTGAAGGAAAACAGACTCAGTTCTCATCTTTGTAGAGGTTCCAATCAAGCTAACTCTTTAAGTTAGTCACTGAAAATTTGAACCCTAACATTCCATTTTTTTTTTAATAGCCAAGTGTAAGTACAGTGCAAGCCACTCAAGAAATCTTGAAAGACTGTAAATTTTGGAATCAGGAAGAGAAGGTTCTGATTTCTAGTTCTATCGCTGTTGCCTGTGTGATCTTGAACAATTGCCTGGGGTTTGAGTTTCCTCATCTGGTAAGTGAGGACACCTCACAACTTTCTTAAGAGGGACTCTGAGAGAGAATGAAGACTAATCCCTTAAAGCAGTGGTCCCCGACCTTTTGACACCAGGGACTAGCTTCATGGAAGACAATTTTGGGGGGGGCAGGGGTGGAGTAGGGCTCTGTAGCTGGGTCTCTAACAGACCGTGGACAGGTACCAGGGGTTTGGGGACTGCAGCCTTAAAGCATCCATTGTACAACATACAGTGGATCAATTTCTCTCCTGTGCATACGAATGGTACTAGTTATGTACTATCCTTGGGGTAACTGAGAAATTGTCACTCAAATCATTTTCTGTGCTCTGAGATTCAGATAAAACCAGGTACTAGGTGAGAAAGACTGCATCAGGATTCAGTAGGGGATAGATGTAATAAATACCATCACGTATGTGCTCAGTGATATTAGGTCCCCCCCCGCCCACAGCAGGTTAGAAAGAAATCAGGCTGAGGTTTTTATCAAAGACAACAGCAATGCCCTTCCCCAGTGTGACTCTTCCTGGCACCCATCTGTCCAGAATGGCAATTATTTTTCTATAAGGAGGCACTTTTGAAGAAAGAAACGGGAGGAATATTGATTGGTGGGGGAAAAAGAGGGGAAGGGAAAGCATTCTGTCTGGTATTTCTTGAACTAAGGAATGAATGGGGATCACACCAGTGGCTGTCATGGATCTGGCAGCTCCATATAGTGACTCCTTCTTTCTTGTATTTAATTATCTGTTTACTTGTTTCTTTCCACTTCTTGACTGTAAGCTCCTTGAAGGCGGAGGCCAAGGACCTCTGAGTGGACCTTTCTATCTGTAGTGGCCAGCACAGACAGTATGCAAAATGTCTGTGATCAATTAATGAATTAATGATTTCCCAGGGCAGCCAGAAGGTGTGAAACTAGAAAAGGCCATCTGCCTTTCATGGAACTTTCAGCCTATGGGGCACTTCAGGGAGAAAAGTTCTTCCTCTGACCCAAGAAGAGGCATTCCTCACCTCTCTGAGCTCAGAGCATCTCACGTTTACGTTTCCTTTGGCGAGAGGGAGGAAAGGGTGACAGGAAGGCTGCATAGTCAACCCCAACCCCGTCAGCTCACATGCAAGCTGTCTATGACCTCCAGAAGGGATGGGACACCTTTATAATGTGTTCCAGCATTTCATAAGCCTTTGGACAGGAAGTTCTCTAATCTCAGTTCCTCACGTGACTGCATAGTCCATTTTTCTCTTCTCACATCTCATCTAGTCGAGCTTGGCTAAAAATATGCAGCAAACCACGCAAGTAAACCCTTGCCTTTGTCTCTTCGAATGGTGTCGATGATATGCCAACATACAAACACATCAAATTGATATAGTGTCGCTAGCAGTGTCTCTTTAAAGAGGAGGTCTTTTGGAAGGCAGGACACTCTACAATGAGAGCCTTTGGCTGTGCAGGGTTCAGAGCTGTTGCTGTGGCAACTCCTGCAACCTCGCTGAGTATCCAAATAAATAGTTTGTTCTTTTTATCCTCCTAAGGAAGGGGGGAGGGGGAGGATCGATGAGCCCTGCCATCGACATCTATCTGGAGTTCTGGAGTTAGTGGAAACATCGGGGTTTCCTAAACACGACAAAGAAAAGCAAGCCTCTGGGAAAAGCCCACGCCCCTCAAAGGCTGCAGACGGAAAATGGACGGGGACCTGTGTGCGGGAACCTTAGCAGGCGCCTTGGCTTTGAAAAGCAACTCCCAGCAGAAAACACCCAGGCAGACAGAAAGAAAGCTGCAGGCATCCGACCCCACATTCCGGCGGAGGCTCAGGCCTCTCCGCGGGGGGACGCCCCGCCGCTCCGCCGCCCCCACCCCACTCTCCCTCCTCCGCGACCCCCACCGCCGCCTCCAAACGGCCCGGGGTCTCCTGTTAAACAAAGAGAGTGGTACGCCTTAAAAAAAAAAACCTTCTTTTCCCTTCGTGTAATAGGTGATACGTGGAAAATTAATTACAGGAAACGGCACAGCAAAAACAGCAGCATTTGTCTTCAAATTGATATGGTCCCCCCTCCTCCGCGCCCCTCCCTGGCTCTTGCTCAGCCCGGCGCAGACAGCCACCAGCCCCACTCCCCCCCACACACACTCTTTTATTATCAGTTGAATCACGTCGCCTGCCAAGCAAAAGGTCATTTCAGGTCATCTTGGAGATGAAAGGACGGGGTAATGTACGTGAAGGTGCTGGAATTGGCAAGCCAAAAATATATGTGTGTATATACGAAGAGAGCGCGACTTGGCAGGGCGGGAGGGGCCCGAGAGGGGGAGCGGGGACGCGAGAAGCGCCAGCGTTCTAACAAGAACACAGCCATGCCAGAAAGACACAGGAAACGTCTCGAAGCATGACAAGCGCTATCCAATCTGTAACTAATTCCTTATAAAAATGAGAATGTGGCTTCTAATTGTGAGATGCCTGGAGGGTAAAGTTTCTAATTGTTCTCATCCAGAATCTCATTTGGACCATTCATCAGAGAGAGAAATGCTGTCCGTTGCCAAAGTCCATGTTCTGGAAACAAGCGCCGTGTATAGGGAGCTTTGGGGGACGTGTTCCGCCCAGGGAGAGGAGAAGGACATACCAGACTTAGAGGCTGGACTAGAAGAGGGTTGGGGGCAGAGGCTTGGCTGTGTTACTCACCTTGAGAGGGGTTTAGAACCAGCAGGGTATGCAGGCAGTATATTTAAGGTGTTTGGGTAGCAAGCACAGATCTCTTTGTTTGAAGATAAGAAAAAGAAAAAGAACAAAACAAACCTTGCGTGTTTTTTTTTTCCTACGCTGTTTACTGAGTAGGGGGATAGCCTGATTTTTTTTTAGCTCTCTACTAAAAGAAGATACCACTACCTCCTTTGAGTTTTTAATTCAATGCCATTTCAATAAAGACAATTGGCTGTCTCTGAATTCTTGCCAAGTGCATTTTCCCCCTTCTTTTTGTTCCCACTGCTGCATTCAAATGTCCTGTATTTGCATCACCATTTTTTTTCTAAGAAGCAAGAACTTTTTTTTTCCAATAACACAGATGCCAACAGCAATCTATCAAGGGAGTGGGAGGTTTGTATAATAAATTGTTTGCTCCCAGATACCGAAAATCTCTCACAAGGAAATTCCCCCTATCCCAACCCCAACCCCCATGGCCTCTGCTCTGCTCTCTCTTACTAGTCAAGCCCCATCTACCACCCCCCCCCCCCACTCATCCCACACCCACAGAAATTCAAACAGGCAGGCTTTTCAGGCAGCCAGTGAAAGGTAAGCCAATGACTGCCAGGTTCTGTCCTAGTAAAGGCAAAGTTGGGTGAGATTCATCTGTTATTCACCCTGTCCTGGAAAACAGCTCTTTACAATGGTTATAATCATCTCAATGTGCGGCACCTGCTAGAAAAACCTGTCTCTATATACATCCATTCCCCAAATCACACCATTATAAAGGCATACTCACTAAGTTAGACTAGTTCTCTTATTACTGGAGTCAGGTGTTTCTTGAGAAACACAAATAGTTTTTGTAACTATTGTAGTTGTTAGCTACAAAAAGGCTTTCTGGGTGTTTTAAGAGAACACACTCAGTTCTCAATACAATAGCATTAGTTTATCTGGGGTATAGAATGCGGGGGGGGGGGGGGGCGCTGCGCGCAGGGGGAGACATTGTGCAGAATGAAAGAAGAATAGAGAGCAGTCCACAGGGTTGGGCAAGATACTTTGATTTAGCCAAAGTTAATAGCTGCCTGATTAATAATTGAAGTGCTGCTAATAAGTGGGTGAAGATGAGCTGATGCTTCCTCCAATCAGAAGAGATGAGCACCCACAAGTAATCAATGAGAGTTCTTGGGGCACTGGCCATTTCCCACTGGTTACGTGCACCATGATGAAAAACCCAAAGGCAAATCTGCTGATGTCACATAGAGAAGATGGCGAGCTTCCTCTCATTGTCACTGCTGCTGAGCAGCATTGCATTATACAAACGAGCAAAGCAACAATGTTCCGTGTTCATTATCTTCCTAGGTCACCTTAAGGTTGACTAGTGCTGAAAAACTTAAAATGCAGTCATTTCCCAGTGTCTTAACTGGGAAGGAAAGGATCTAATATTTATTACATAATCACTATGTATCATGTGCTTTAAGTGACTGTCACTCATTCAGTCTTCATAACAACCCTGTGGATGGGTATAATTACTTCATTCACTGATGAGGAAACTGACACTCAGTGAACGCGAGTGACTTAGAGGACACCACTCATCTAACAAGGGAAGGGAAGGAAGCTCACATTTATTGAGTACCCTGTTTCAGAGGCCGTGCTTGGCTTATTACACATGTACTTTCAAATAACCTTATGTTATGCATAATATTGTCTCCATTTTGTAAATGAGGAACCTGAGATTCAAGAAACTGAACTCACTTGTTCAAAGTCACAGAGCTGGTAAATGACAGAGACAGAATTCAAACTCCCCTCGTCTGACTCCCAAAGCACATGCTCTTTCGCTACAATTGATGCCTCTAATGTTAGCCTTGGGTAGAAGAGTGAAACAGGTTAGTTCTGAGGCTCAGTCTCAATATGATGTCACACAAGATATCCTCCATCCCTCTAAGGCTTACCTCAGAAAAACTCACATCGGCACTTACATATAGATGGTCCATGAGAAGGCATCACTACAAAGTCTCACGTGTCTAAAGGAAAGCATTTCAGACAGTTTCATGTAGTATCACAAATAATTATCCTCCAGGTCTGATTTTAAACTAAGACCTCATGAGTGACATTGGTTTGCTTGACATTCCAAAGGCAGCAGAAATGAAAGATAAGAAATTCCCAAAGCCTGCTCTCATTCTCGCTTTTTACTCTCAAGTCTAAGACCATTTTTGAATATAACCAGCAATCTATCATTTTCAATGGATCTGGCCATTTTAGCAAATGGCATTTGTTTATTCAACAAATATAAATTAAGTGCCTACTAGGCGCCAGGCGATGTGCTATGTATGTTGGCGATACAGCTGCATTTGTGCAACTGCCCACATGGTGCTGCTGTTCGCTGTTTAGGGAACATCAGAGGAGAAAGAGAAAGAAGAAAAAGAAAGAAAAGGAAGAGAGGGAGGTTGGGAGAAGTGGGAAGAGAAAATAATGAATTAAGATTTGACATACCAAACTGAGTCTGAGGTGTCTGCAGAAATACCCACCGGTGCTGCCTGGAAAGTAGTTAGCATTATGGATCTGGCTTTCAGGAGACAGATCTGGACTGAAGATATAGGCTGAGGAAGGACTCGCATACGAGATCATCCAGGGAAACAGGGTAAAGTGGGAAAAGGAAGGAACTTCGAACAAGGAGAGCCCTAAAGACTGCAATGTTTAAGGGATGGTTGTGATCTTCAAGTACTTTCTCCAAGTTCTTATGTGGCAAAGTAGGCCACCCTTTTCCATTCATTCACTCATTCATTCAACAAGCACTTACTGATTACTTTCTATATATTAAGTACTAATAATACAAACATGAGTAATATATGATTTCTTGCCTTGAGGAGTTATTATATAATAGAGGCATATTAGAATAGAATTATATACAAAGAGTTATCTACATTCTTTCTGGAGGAAAAGAAAAGAGATTGGTGAGACAGGGGTTCATAGTGGAAATGATATTTAAACTGAATCTTGAGTAATGAACAGGGTGGAAAATATCAGAAGACATCTGAGGTCTGTACCTTTTATGCAATGAAGATACTTAATATATGCTAATATTGGGATAGACCAAAAACGTTCTGAGAAAAAAAATGAAATATAATGGAAGAGTAAACCTGGGAACCATGTAAATGAGCTGAGCATGAGGTGCACCAAGGAAATGTATAAAGGGAAGAATGGGAAGAAAGCTAAAAGGGAGAAAGGAGTCTCTGCTTCCTAGAGGAAGAGATTTTATTAACCAGGGAAAAGATCTGGAAAGAGCAGCTTGGGAAGTTTCCTTAGTGTCCCAGGAAGGATAAAACACCTAATTTTGGAAGTTGTAGAAAGCATATTAGCCAAGGTTCTCTAATTGCAACTAATAGAAACAAATTCAAGGTAGCTTAAGAAGAAAGTGGAGCCAAGTGTGTTCATTCGTTATGTGAAAGATGTGGTATGGTATCTCATGGCATGTAAAGGAAGGAATCGAGCTGTGTCTCGGGAAGGGCCTGGAAGCATGGACTGGAGAGCTGGTAGGAAGCCAGGCCTGACTCTACCTCTCTCGCTCACCTCTGCCTCTCTGCTTCACGCCTCTCCCTTTGCTGACCAACTTTCCCTGCTTCTCAGTTCACATGCTAGGATGTGGGTGCATAACAGCTTGGGAGTTTAAATGCGGCAGTTCCTGCCCGACATGGCATTTGATACACGGTTTCTAAAACCAAATTCCAAATTAAAAGGCGAGAAAATGCAATAGCCTGGCTGTGGATCAGCTGTCCACCTGTGGTACAATCCCATGGCTGGGAGACAGGGTAGGAATCAGACAAGTGGGTACCGAAAGAACGTAGACAGCTCTTTGTACATAAACCTATGCTAATACTCCTCTATGGTTTGTGGATTGGACAGGTACCCTCATATGTCCGGAGAACCTCTGAGTCTGTGAGTTTGGCCTGAAATCAGGTTTCTGCATGGAACCTATCACAACAAACATCATTTCCCTAAAGAATGCAAGACTAAGAACCAGTGGAACCGCAGGATTAAATCAGGTGAGAGTAGGAAGAGAAAACAGACATGCATTGAGCTTGGCAAAACTGGCCCCTGGAACCATGCCAAGCACCCATAATTGGTCTCCCCGTCATTGATGATATTAGGAAAGAGTAGCTGACAGCAGTTGAGGCAGCAGGGCCAGGTTTAGGGTGAAGCAACTGAGGCAGGCTCATGCAAGTATAGGGTAAAATCCTCTGTCTTTATTTACAGTGTTAATATTTTGTTCATTATGAATTTTTTGTTTTTACTTTTTAAATATTGCATCAAGATATTATTTATCTTGATTACTGAGGTTTTTGGTAGCTCCTTAAATTTTGCATTTGAGGCAAGTACCTCACTCACCTCATTCTAGGGCCCCACTCCACTGAACAGCTGGAAAAGCATGTGGCGATTTGGACAACATGTAGTACAAAGAGAAGCTTGAAAGAATTCAGAGAAGTCAACTTAAGGTTTATGAGTCAAGATTACAATAAACAGAAGCAATTAAATGGGAAAATAAAAAACCTCTTGCTCCATGGCAGTAACACCAGAGAAGCAGTTAACACAGAGGGACTTTTGTTTGCATGTGGCTCTGGCGTTTTGTGAAAAGTAAACTGACTGTTCATCTATAAAGAAAATCCCAAAGAATCTGCAGGAAAAACTACTAGAAATAGTAAGTGAATTAAGCAAGATTACAGGACACCAGGTGCTGTGGGCTGAATTCTGTCTCCTCAAAATATATGTTCAAATTCTAACCTCTGGTGCCTGTGGACGTGACCTTATTTGAAAATATGGTCTTTACAGATATAATCAAGTTAAGAGGGGGCCATAGCAGATTAGGGTGAGCCCTTAATTCAGTGATTGCTGTTTTTACAAGAAGAGGGAAATTTGGACGCAGATACTCACACAGAGGAAAAATGTCATGTGACAGCAGAGGCAGAGATTGGAGCCATGCAGCCACAAGACAAAAAATGCCAAGGATTGCAGACAATCACACGAAGCGAGGAGAGAGGTATAAAACACATTTCCCCTCAGAGGCTCCAGAAGGAACCAACCTTGCCACCACTTTGATTTTGGACTTCTAGCATTTTAGAACTGTCAAAGAGTACATTTCTGTTGTTTTAAGCCACCCAGTTTGTGGTGGTCTGTTAGAGCAGCCCTAAAAAACTAATATACAAGGTTAATATATAAAAATTATGTTTTTAAATAGTATCCATGCATAACTAGAAACTGAAATTTTTAAATATCATTGAAAATCGTCTCAAAAATATGAAGTACTTATGGATAAATCTAACAAAGGATTGCAAAATTTATACGCTGAAAACTATAAAATGATGCTGAGATGTATTAAACAAGATTGAAGTTCAATGTGAAGATATATTGTGTACATGGATCAGAAGGCCCAATATTGTTAAGATGGCAATTCTTTCCACAATGATCTATAGGTTTAATGCACTCCCATGTAAAAATCTCAGCAAGCTTTTAGAAATTGACAAGCTGACTCTAAAATTTACATGGAAATGCCAAGAATGGACTAAGCAATTTTGAAAAAGAAAAATAATTTAAAGGAATTACACCACCTGATTTCAAGATTGACTATAAAACTGTAGTGATTAGTCAGTATAGTAGAGGACTGGCATAAGTATAGATATATAGACCCATGGAACAGAAATAGACCTACACACATATGGTCAATTGATTTGCACTGAAGGGATGACATATTCCAATGGGGATAGGATAGTCATTTAAGGCCAAAGGGTACTAAAACAACTGACATTCATGTGCAAAAAGAAAAAAAAAAAACTTTAACCTTTACTTTATGCTATACACGAAAATTAACTTCAAATTGATTATAAACATAAATCTAAAGATTTATAGAGCTAAAACTATAAAATGTCAAAATAAAACACAGGATCAAATCTTTGTAATCTTGAGTTAAGCAAAGATTTTTTTATAAGGACCAAAAAAAATCACGAACCATAAAAGAAAAAAAACTGGTAACATGAAATTTATCAAAATTTACAACTTCCGGCCAGGTGCGGTGGCTCACGCCTGTAATCCTAGCACTTTGGGAAGCTGAGGCAGGAGGATTGCTTGAGCTCAGGAGTTCAAGAGCAGCCTGGGCAAGAGCGAGACCCCGTCTCTACTAAAAATAGAAAGAAATTATATGGACAGCTAAAATATATATGTATAGAAAAATTAGCCAGGTATGGTGGCACATGCCTGTAGTCCCAGCTACTCAGAGGCTGAGGCAGGAGGATTGCTTGAGCCCAGGAGTTTGAGGTTGCTGTGAGCTAGGCTGATGCCATGGTACTCTAGCCTGGGCAACAGAGCAAGACTCTGTCTCAAAAAAAAAAAAAAAAATTTACAACTTCCGCTTTTCAAAAGGCACTGTTAAGAAAATTATAGACAAGCTACATACCAGGAGAAAATGTCTGCAAAACATATCTGATAAAGAACATATTTATTAATAGACTATATAAAGAACTCTCAATATTCAATAATAATGAGACAACAAATCCATTAACAAAAAGTGCGAAATATTTGAGCATACATTCAATCAAGGAAAATATGCACATCAAATAAGCACAGAAAAAGAGACTTAACATTATTAGTCCCTATAGGAATGCAAATTAAAGCCATAATGAGATATCACTATATACCTACTAAATGGCTAAAAGTTAAAAGACTAACAATACCAAGTACTGGCAAAGATGCAGAGCAATTGGAATTCTTATACATTGCTGACAGGAATGCAAAATAGCACAATCACTTTGGATAATAGTGTGTCAGTTTCTTATAAAATTAAACATACACTTAACATATGACCCAGCAATCCCACTCCTAGGTACTCTAGAGAAATGAAAACATACACCTTTGTAAATATCTGCATGTAAATGTTTATAGCAACTTGATTCTTAGCAAAAATTGGAAACAACAAATATGTGCATCAATCAGTGAACTAACTAATTATTTATTGTACATCCATACAATGGAATACCACTCAGCAATAAAAAGGAACAAATTGCTGACGTAGGAAACAACATGGATAGATCTGAAAAGCATTAGACTAAATGAAACAAATCTGACTTATATAACATTCTGGAAAAAGAAAAACTATAGTGACAGAAATCAGATCATTGACTGGGGATAGAAATGGAAGCAGGAGATTGACTGCAAAGGAGAATAAGGGAACTTTTAGGAGTGATGAAAATGTGCTATATCATGACTATGACAGTGGTTACATGACTGTATACATCTGTCAAAACTCACTGGGCTGTGGCCAGGCGCGGTGGCTCACGCCTGTAATCCTAGCACTCTGGGAGGCCGAGGCAGGAGGATCACTCAAGGTCAGGAGTTCGAGACCAGCCTGAGCAAGAGTGAGACCCCATCTCTACTAAAAAATAGAAAGAAATGATTTGGACAGCTAAAAATATATATAGAATAAATTAGCTGGGCATGGTGGCACATGCCTGTAGTCCCAGCTACTCGGAGGCTGAGGCAGGAGGATTGCTTGAGCCCAGGAGTTTGAGGTTGCTGTGAGCTGGGCTGATGCCACGGCACTCTAGCTCAGGCAACAGAGCAAGACTCTGTCTCAAAAAAAAAAAAAAAACCTCACTGGGCTATTAAAAAGAGTAGATTTTGTTTTATGTAAATCATACCTCAATAAAACTGACAAAAAGAAAACAAGACTAGAATAACCAAACAAGGAGCTGAATAAGTTACTTGAGCCAACTGCAAACTTGAAGAGCTAATTATTTTTACTCTACCATCACAAAATAAGAACAAGTATAAGAGCAGTCTTATATATTTTTTTATAAATTAATTTGACGTAAATTTTTCTGTTGTACATAGACTTAATTAAGGTCCTTCCATTCCCTCTTATAACCACTCTGACCTCCTCCTGCTCCCAAGGCTGTGGGAGCCAAGAACACAGATGCTAAGAACTCACAGCTAACCCTTTCGGAGCTGTATCTATGTTCCTCTTCCCAGGAAAAGTACACAAAGAAGAAAATATAACAAGGAAGGGTTGATTTCCTTTGCATCAGATCCACCCTGATTTCTTTTGAAGAGTGGTTGATCTGACCCCTCTTGGTGCAGTTTTTCAACACTGTCTACAAAACTTTGGCATATCTCTCAGTAGTCAGTTCTCTAGGTCAGAATGGGGAATGATTTTTCTTTAACAGATCATTGACCCGGATTAAAACTCAGTTATAGGCCAGACACCAAACAGGTCTCCTGGTGGAGACAAACCTTGAGCCAGGTTCTGAAGGAAGATTGGAACATGATCTGGCAGAGAGAAAAGGGAAGGAAATTGCGGAAAGCAGGGGACCGATAAGAGAACAGGGAACAGGTCTGCCTGACTGCTTCAATAGAATCTGCTTTTGGAAAGTGTGATAGTGTCCCACCGAGTCCACTCACCCACGAACAGTGCAGATTTTCTGTGCCTCCTGTCTTCTCTCCCTTCAAACTTTTCAGCATGGCCAAGTTGCTTTTCCCCAAACACTTGTGCATTCTCTTTCCCTACACACACACACAAAAAAAATCGCTCCCCTGCAGGACAATGTTGAATCATTTGTCCTGGTTTGGAATAATGTTTAAATCTGGTCCCAACATGCCTCTGTACCCAAATCTCTCAATAACTACTATTTTTCATAAATTCACCCCCTAGCCAAACTTTTCAATACATCATTTCAGAGAGTTGCCAGATAAATTGCTATTTCCATGCTGTTATCCATGAACACACCCCTCAGGGAGAATGCTTTCTTTCTCACCCATATTCTATGTCCTGACCTTCCTTAAAGAATGTAGCAAGTCCCTCAGGAAAAGTCACTAATCTGGGTGTTTAATATCTGCTATTTCATCTAATCTTCACACCTATGAGATATATACTAATATTATTCTCTAGGTGAGAAAACTAAAGCAAGTAATTGAACAAATTACATAAGAACAAAAAACTACAAGGGTATAAAATAAGAATTCAATAGAAAATCTTAATTATGTCAGCATTACTACTCTCTATATATTATTCTGTGTCTATGCATGGATCCACAGCATATATGCATTATCTTGTGGTAATATGGGTATGTTTGTGTAAATTTTTAACTAAGGTGGGCAGAAACTATCTTTACTTGCATTACCTTTGAGCTTTAAGGATGGCATGTATGAGTACATAATCCTCCTGGTACATTGTATAGGAAGATATTTAATGAATGGCCTTCCTTCACTCCTGTGAACCATTTACAAAGTCCAGTTCTTTCTACAGAAGATTCATGATTAGTAAAAACATATATGGATTAAGCACTTATTGATACACTGCAATCTTCCAAAGGATTTAGAAAATTATTTTTCAAAAACAGATCCTGAGTTTATGTCTACAAAAGACATATACAAAAATGTTCTTAGCAGATTTGGTTTTAGTAGTCAAAAACTGGAAACAATGTAAATATTCATCAACAATGGAATAAATAAAAAATAGGCCAGGTGTGGTGGCTCATGCCTGTAATCCTAGCACTCTGGGAGGCAAAGCAGGAAGATTGGTTGAGGTCAGGAATTTGAGACCAGCATGTGCAAAAGTGAGACCCTGTCTCTACTAAAAACAGAAAAATTAGCCAGGTGTGGTGATGTGCACCCCTAGCTACTCGGAGGGCTGAGGCAAGAGGATTGCTTGAGCCCAGGAGTTTGAGGTTAGGCAGTGAGCTATGATGATGCCACTGCACTCTACCCAGGGTGACAGAGTGAGACTCTGTCTCAAAAAAAATTAAATTAAATCAAATAAATAAATATATAACTTTTAATTGTAGGATATTTATATGATGGAATATTACACAACAGTTTTTTTAAACTGCTGATATATACAATAATAAAAATGAATTTCAAAAACGTAATATCAAATAAAAGAAAAAAAACAAGCCTAAAAAGGATATTCAGTAGGTAACAGCCATGATGAATAGCCAGGGACCAAGTTTGCCCTCCAACCTCACACAATTATAAAAATGGTTAATGATCACTGAGGGAAGAGAAATAAATAAAGTGAACCCTATGATTGCCCCAGCTTACTCACTGGAGTGAGTTTCCAGGCTACAGGTCACTGAATTGAGGAGACAAACTTCAGAATTCAGGGACACCAAGGCAGCTAGAATTTGTGCAGCAAAATAATAGATAGGAGGAAGCATCCTGGAGATAAGGCTTCAAAGATATGCAGAGAGGTATGCTAAAGTTTCTGGCTGAGTACTGGTCTGCAAATATGAGGGAGAAAATTGCCCAAGGCCAATTTTAAAATCCCCCAGAAATCAGTAGGTCTAACCATTCCTGAAGCTCACACAGTATTGAGAATAGTTTATTTTCCAGCTAACCAAAGTGAAAAGACCTCCTAATATACGAGGGATCAAGCAGAGTCCTTAAAAGGGTGTTATTTCAGGACTGAGGTCAAATTAGTCCTAATCAAAAAAATTGCTTAGAATCTGCAGTAGCAAAACTTAAAATCAGGACTAAAATAGTATCAAACTGATTCCAAGTAATTTGTATGCATCATGGAGGAAAGCCCCAATCTTTAAGGGAATACAACAAAATTCAGCATTCAACAAGGTGAAATTCATAATGTCTGGCATCCAATCAAAAATGACTAGATATACGTTATAGGCCCATTTATAGCAGTACTATTCACAATAGCCAAAAAGTGGAAGCAACACAAGTGTCCACTGATGAATGAATAGACAAACAAAATGCAGTAAATACATAAAATGGAATATTATTCAAGCCTTAAAAAGCAAGGAAATTCTGACACATGCTACAACATGGATGAACCTTAAGGACATTATGCTAAGTGAAGTAAGTCAGTCAAACAAAGACAAATTCCACTTACATCAGGCATCTAGAGTGGTCAAATTCATAAAAATCAAAAGTAGAATGGTGATTACCAGGGGCTGGGATGTGAGGGAAATGAGGAATTGTTTTCCTAACAAGTGCAGAATTTAAACTTTGAAAGATGAATGAGTTCTGGAAACTGTTCCACAACAATATGAATACACTCAACACTACTGAACTGTACACTTAAAATGGTTAAAATGGTAAATTTAATGTTATATATATTTTATCACAATTAAAAATATTTTTAAATGACTAGGCATACAAAGAAGCAGTAAATAGATCTATAACCTGGAGAAAAATCAATCAATAAAACAGACCTAAATGGTGCAGATGATAGCATTTTAATGTCATTGTTTGCTAATTCTATTATAAATATTACAAATATACTTCATATATTCAGGAAGATAGCGTAAAACATGGTCATGATAAGTAGAGAAACAAGATATGAAAAAGATCTAAGGTATAAAAAAAACATTTGAGTTGAACTTCTAAAGTTAGAAAATATCTGGAATAAAAAATACACTGAAGAAATAAACAGCAGATTAGACACTGCAGAAGAAAAGGCTAATGAACTTAAAGACATAGCAGTAGAAACTGCTATGACACACAGAAAGAAAAAAAAGACTGAAAAAAATTAACAGTGTATCAGTGTGCTATGGGACAATATTAGGCAGTCTAACATATGTGTAATTGTAGTTCCAGAAAGAACGGGGTAGGGGGGAGGCAGGCAGGAATGAAGATAATGAACATAAAAATTATTTGAAAAACTAATGGCAGAAATTTTTCCAAATTTAATGAAAACTATAAATCCACATATAAAAAAGCTAAAATATTTTCTTAGAACAAAGAAAACTACATCAAAAGATATCATAATCAAATTGTTGAAAACTAGTAACAAGGAGAAAATCTTAAAGGCAACCAGAGTAAAAACACATATACAAATAGAGAAACTAAGATAAAACTGACAACAAACTTCTTATCAGAAATCATGCAGATGAGAAGACAATGGAGAGACATCTTTAAAATATGGATAAGAACTGTCAAGCTAAAATTCTATACCCAGCAAAAATATTTTTCATAAAAGAAGCAAAGTAAAGACTTTCTCAGGCAACAAAACTGAATTAATTTTCGCCAGCAGACCTACACTTTAAGATATACTAAAGGAAGTTCTTTGTACAGAAGGAAAATAATACCAGATATAAATTTGGTCCTCCAGAGGAATGGAAGACACTGAAAATGGTTAAATATATGAGTCAATATATTAAATAAAAGACACTTTCAAAAATCATTGTATAAATGTCCTTAAAAGATAAGGGACTCTTTAAAATAAAAATAATAACAATGTGTTATGGCATTTATAGCATTTGCAGAAGAAAATGTATCACATCAACAGTACAAAAGACAGGAGGAGAAATGAAGGTATATCATTGTAAGAGTCTTACATTATAAATGAGGTGGTTTAATATTATTTAAAGGTACACTTGATAAGTTAAAGATTATGTTAAATCCTAGGAAAACTCTAGGGGAAAAAAAGTAAAGCTAATAAGCCAATAATTGAGATAACGTGTAAAATGGAATCTAAAACAATAATCAAAAAAGAAAAAAGTATCAAAGAAGAAATGAATGAAAACAAAAGGTAAGTTGGTAAAGTTAAACTCCAAACAACATACATAGCACTAAAATGTTAACAATAGAATTTGGGTATAGACAGACATATGGATGTTTACTATAAAATTATTTCCGCTTTACTGTATGTTTAAAATTCTCCACAATAAAATGTTTAAAAAATGCATTTCAATCAAAAGAAAATATATTTATATTGTATGATTCAACTAATATGAAGTTCAAAAGAGGCAAAAATAGTCTATATGGATGGTGATCAGAATAGTGGTTACCCTTGGTAAGAGTAGTGGTCTGGGAGAGAGCTTTATAGAATGACTTTTGGGGTGCGGGAAATGTTCTATATCTTGATCTGAGTGGTGCTTACGTGGGGGGGGTGTATATAAAAATTTATTATTAGACTTTATGCTTTACAGTATGTGAGTAAAAAATCCTACCAGGTAAATTCAGAGGTCATTGATGATTTTAAAATTCCATTATTGTTTCTTACTTGTAAAAATACACGAGAAAGCAGATTCTTAGTGCATTATGAGAATAAAATCAAATCTAAATGATTCAGTGAGAAGTTGGATTTTATATTCTGCAGTATTTGATGTCTAAATCATTCAGAATCTCCTAGTTTCACGGTTTCAAGCTGGCACATGAGGGTTTTAGCTCCATCAGAATTCAGATTTCTGTACTGGGCACGTTTATATTTGCCTCACTCCTGGACACCTCCACTTGGAGGCTTCACCAACACATCAAAAATCTTAAGTCTTGAAGCACGTCCATTATTTCAAAGTACTCTCCTTCTTTTCTCCCTAAATTCCTACTCCTTGTTATTCTATTTTTGTCAAATAACCACTACTCTGTTACCCACTTGAAAAATCATCATCGAGTTTTCCCTGTCTCTATCTCACCAAGGTTTGCCATGCTCCTCCCTTCTTAACATTTCTCACAGGTGTCCTTTTGGCCATGATCCTGTCAGCTTACTGGAATACACTCCTACCTAGTATTCTGCTCCAGTCTCGCTCCTTTGCTAGCACAGTACCACCAGATAAACCTTCTCCCCGTGTTCATAGCACTCTCCTGTTGCTCATGTTTCAGTAGGTCACCATTCTCTGTAGGATAAAATTCAAATTCCTTTATATAACATTCAAGACCTTCTGTCCTGCCTCAGTCTGCTTTTCCAACCTAATCTCCCAGCTGTCCCTAACATGTCCCCAGCTCTCCACCAGTACTAAAAATTAATTAAAGGTACTCTGCATGTTCCCTCTCCCAAGACTTCTGTTCATGTTTGATCCCTGCCTAGAATG
Organism: Lemur catta; assembly: GCF_020740605.2. Lineage (NCBI taxonomy): Eukaryota > Metazoa > Chordata > Mammalia > Primates > Lemuridae > Lemur > Lemur catta. Next base: position 18,305,842 of record NC_059134.1, on the reverse strand, counting down.
TCCCTGCTCTTTATTATATCCAAATATGACACATCCTCAAAGACAAAGGTGAACGAACATTCACCATCTCCCTGAGATATCATGGTTCTATGTATCATTCACCTGGAAGGTAATTCTAGGATACATTTTCATGTTCTTCAGCTTTTTGATGTATCCAAAGTTTAATGTCTCCAAAACTGGAGGAAACTCCTTGAGGACAAGAACCATGTTGACATTCTGAGTGCTTATGAGATGGATTTGAGGATATTTTGCAAGGGAATTGGTTCACATGTGGCACTTGAATGATGAAATGAAAGAATGATTGCAAAGTCATCGTGCAGACTCAGAAAAGCTTAATTCACAACTGCATCTCCAAACTACCTTTCCAAAACTGTGATGTTTCTTTGCCTTTAATGTCAGGACATGATATTGTCACCAGAGTATCCGAACTCAATTGGAAGTTGGGTTCCAGTTCTATTTTCTGTAACTGGCTGGCTGTGTAATCTAGATCAGCTCCTCTCAACCTCATCTTTTACATCTGTAGGACAAGAAGTTTAGATTAGATGAGCTTTAAGTCTCTTCTAATTCTAAAATTATATTAGTCTTCCACTTATTCTGTGAACTTCATATCCCCGTCACCCCAGCAAAAGTGAAGGTTAAGCAAAGAAGCTCACACTTACAGAGAACCTATATCATCTTCGTTAATTGGTGCTACCATCCCTGAAATAGCTACTGTTATATAGGCTCTGAGGGTTTGAGTAACTTGTCTAAGTTCCCACAGCTATCAAGTGACAGAGTTAAGATTTGATCCTCAGAACTTCCAAATTGATTAAATCCAAAGCCAAGTTTTTTTCTACCACTCAAGAGGCTCAATTTAACATCTGTTCAGGCCAGGTGCAGTGGCTCACGCCTATCATCCCTGCACTCTGGGAGGTCCAGGCAGGAGGATCACTTGAGCTCAGGAGTTAGCTAGAGACCAACCTAAGCAGGAGCAAGACCCGTCTCTACTAAAAATATAAGAATTAGCTGGGGGTCGTCGTGCACTCAGTAGTCCCAGCTACTCAGGAGGCTGAGGCAGGAGGATCCCTTGTGCCTAGGAGTTTGAGGTTGCAGTGAGTTACCATGACGCCACTGCACTCTAGCCAGGGAGAAAAAGATCTATTCAAAAAATAGGCTGGGCACAGGGAGTGGCTCAGGCCTGTAATCCCAGCAGTTTGGGAGGCCGGAACAGGAGAATTGCTAGAGGCCAGAGGTTTAAGGCCAGCCTGGGCAACGTAATGAGAGATTATCTCTACAAAAAAATTTTAAAATTAGCTTTATATAGTGGTATGTTCCTATAGTTCTAGCTATTAAAGAGGCTGAGGCAGGAGTTTGAGGTTACAGTGAGCTGTGACAGCACCACTGCACCACAGCCTGGGAAACAGAGCAAGACTCCATCTCCTAAAAAATAAAAAGATCTGTTCAAAAAATGAACTGATAAACAAATTAATAAATCAGTAACACCGGCCAAGAATAAATGTTGACATCTATTTATTAATACACATTTAAATAATAGTCTTGCTGTATAATGTTCTTATGAGAATTCATGCCAATATTAGACTTATAATAATTTACATTTGTACCAATTTTCATAATCTACCTACAGTTTCTCATGACCCTCACACTTTTTAAGTGGGAACAATAGGCATTATGATCACCATTGCATGAGAGAGGAAACCAAGTCCCGGAGAAGTTAAGCAACTTTTTCTAAATACAAGGGAGGTAGTGTAGAGATAGCTCAGTAGAGTGGTTAAGTCCTGGGTTTTCAAATCCTACAGACCTGAGGTCAAATGCCAGTTCACTTGCTTCTTATCTGTGTAACTTCACGTGAGTTACTTAGTTACTTAACTTCTTTTTATCTGGAAAATGGGGTTGCAGAAGTCTCTAGCTCATAGGATTTTTATGAAGATTCTATTAGAAAATGCAAAGCATTTAGTACTATGTTTACCATACTGTAATAAATATTAACTCTTACCAATGATAGAACCTCTACATCTACATCTAACTCTCATATCCTCTCTACTACACCTCATGACCTTTTGATATTTCCAAAAATCTCCTTTGGATAAGATGCAAGACATAGCTTTACCCTCAATTCAGTGCTACAGTAAGGTGTATGAAAGCATACCAAAGGGGGTATTAATGACCTACCCTCAGTAAAAAAAAAAATGTACTTTTCAGTTTTTTTCCAGGAGTGGTGGTGACTGATTTTCCTTGAGCCATTCCTACACTCTTGTCCAATTTCCAATGACCAATTATTGCACCTGCAAGGTGATTCCACCAATTGTATTGCCTTCTTAATTGTGGATCAGAGTTTATTTTACAGATAAAGATAACCAGACTATAAGGGAACTGAACCCAGCAGTTTAAGCTTCATTAGCCCAAAATGCTAAACAATTAATTCCACCATTGTAGGCCCTTATCGGTATTTATTCACATGTACCAGGTTTATTTTTTTATTGTGAATGAAAGAGACTCAGTCTCAATAAAGAATTAATTAGGCTCTATTTCTGTTATGTTCCAGAATAGAAGCTGAAAAGAAATTTTAGAATAGGGGTAACATTTTTTCTTTTTCTTTTTCACATGCATTCACTATTAAAATACCTGGAGTTTCAAAATGAGAGTGTTTATATAGTAACTCTCATTGGTTGTGGGCATGCTGGCAGTGGATCAAAACCCCAGCCAAGTTTTGCAGCCGTAATTTTATTTTGATTTTAATTAGTATCAATTAGGACTAAAAAATAGACAGTCTGGATAAACAATGTGCAGTTGGCTTTAACAAGTAAATTAGATATTTTGCAGGAAGGAGAAGGGGGAGAAATCAAGAGAGTCTCTACTTTCTTTTTTCCAACTCCCTGCTCTTTCCCCATAGCCACAGGCAACTCAGGCTTTCAGAACGATATCTACGTTAATATTTCAGAGACACCCCCCATCTGTTTAGGGTATCAAAGTAGGGAAATTTATACATGTTTAGATTAAGGCTGAAAATCATTTTTCCCCTGAATTCTTCAAGTTTTGTAATCCAGAACCCACTAAGAAATTCCCTTTTCCTCTTCTCTTCCTGCATCCTCATGTCTAGGTCCAGGTTATCTTGTGAGCAAAGAATTCTATAATTGGCACGGAAGGCACCTCCAGCAGCGTGCTGGTAAATGTTTAACAGCTGGCTAAAAAAAAAAAGTATGCCTATATAAATACATAGATATTTATATGTTTATTAAAATGTTACTAGTAAAGGGATATACAGTATATAATTTACAAATAATAAAATAATATAATACTGTTTACCAGTTAGCTCCTGGTATGATTTCATTCACTGGTTTTTACCAAACTCTTTTATCCAGGGCTGTTAGGAGAGGTAGTCTGTTCTGGGCTCCTGATATCCCTGCATGTCCTTGCTGAGTATGCCTAACTGCAGGACACGGAGCCATTTCTGTAGCTAGTCATACAGGCAAGCAAGTAAGTGCAACTGACCACAGCATGACTACAGGAGGGGGAACAGCTTGCTTGCTGCTTGCTAGAAATGGTGCTGAATCTTTAGCCCTGAGTTCCTCCGCTGTAGCACAGCTCACTGTATGCCCAGCCTCCACGTGGGTCCATCGTGTTGCCTTGTGGCCCTCACTGATTAATGTTAACCTTCCAATGTGATGTCTCTGAACGCAGTTAGGAAGAGATGACCTGTAGTACCCTTATTATATAGCATTTCCATTACGTAGACACAATAGACATAAATAATCTCAAAGACATAGATAATAATAAAATGTAGTAAAATAATTAGCACTGGATAAGTGATAAGCATTTATTGGTTTTGATTTAACACAATTAATTAAATTGTAAGTTTACTTAATTTAGTTTTTAAAAATGACAATGTTCAATAACCAAGAGGTAAAAATTCCTGAAACTTTAGCAGTCATCTCTTATGAACCAATATAAGCCAGCCCCAGCACATCACTGAACCCATCTCAGCTTGGTGGCCATAGTGCCTGTCCACTTAACGCTGCAGGTCTTCAAGAGATCTGAAAATGAGGTAGCAAGGAGACATCCCAGAAATCGAAGGGGCCAGCCTGCTCCTTTCATACAGACCATTGGCCATAACCAAACACCTCCTATCACTCAAATTTTTGTGCAGTGGATCTTATGTAGATAATGTGAAATATGATTCAAGTTTGTCTCTTTAGAGTCCCATGTCTATTTGGGGGTTATTTGGCTTTGAGAAAAGGAAATCACAGGGAACTTGGAATCCTAATCACTGATAATCAGATAACATTCACTCATATCCTCTTCAGCAAAGCTCCGTGAAGCCAGTGTTTTAATCAGACACCAATTCTCAGGCCTACACCAGAGACTGCACCAAGAGAAGCCTTCCCCAGCCATTGGCTTCTTATGTTTTTTATTTAAAAAAAGAAAAGATACAAAATACAAACAAAAATGCTTGTGATTTAAACTTCCTGGTTTCTAAAATAATCATGTCCTCTTTATTTGGAAATCCATAATCAAATATCATATATATGTATACGTGTGTGTGTAGCTACATCATACACATAGTTTATATGTAGTATGTATAAATAATTTTTACTCATTTGCTTTTGTAGATCATCTACAGTATATTTTTAAGCCAAGCTGCCTTTTCTATGCTCCATGTGACTATGCAAGGTCAGGGTTACATTTTTAGCTATTCAGTCTTGACTAAGTTGTGGGTATATGGGTTTATATGTGTAGAAACTTACTTTCAAATCACTGCAGCCAGAGTAATGCTTAGATTCATGGTTCTCAACACAAATATGGAGCTTTCAAAAATTCTGATACCCAAGCCACACCTCAGTCTAATGAAATCTCTATAGTTTTTAAAGCTTTCTAAGTGATTCCAATGCGATGTCAAGACTGAGAACCGCTGCCCTAGACAATCAATGAATTGATGTTACTAGTTCAGTGTATATCCTCTTCCACCCTTTTTTTCTATGCTCATATAATCCTACACAATACGTTCAAATTATAGAATTTTGATGAATTATGGCATAATATACTATTATGCACAGTACTTGGTAACTTGCTGTTTTAAGCTAACAATTTATCATGGACATCCCTCCCAATCAATACATACAGTTCTAACTCATAGAATAATTTTGTTTGAGCAGGGGTGTAATGAAAGTATTATAGTATTTTGATGTCTCAGGAAGTGATCCTTCCCCCCACCAAGAAAAGTAGAATTTTGAGACTAACAATCAGTGGTATTATATAAGAAGAATTAGACATTGAAAAGGTCAGAGACTTCTTCATAGAAGTCTAAAAAATAGGTTAGAAATGAGAGCCAAGGGCTCAAACTAGAGAGGTGGCAGAGGGGAATGGAAAGGGACACAGCAATGTAAGAATTATCAGGAAGAAAGAACAATTGCCCTTAATAACTGACTGGCTTAGGAGACAGGGAAGTGTGAAGAATTAAAGGTGGTTCCAGAGTTTAAGCTTAGAAGCCTAAAAGAATGACTTAATAGAAAAGTAATCAGGAGAGCAAGTTAAATGAGGACAGAAGGATTGGTTCAGTTTTATACAATCCTCAAAGCCCGCCCTTTGGATTTCAGACTTGCCTTGCCAGGCCCCACAATAGCAAACACCAATTTCTTGTAATAAATTTCTTAGCATGTATCTCCCACTTGTTCTGTTTCTCTGGTTGAGCTCTGGCTGATACGGTAGCCTCCAATTACACAGTAAATAGAAGGTGATAAAGGAAAGGGAAAGAGGAGAGATGGATGGAGGAAGGAAGGCAAGGAGGGGCTGAAACACAGAGGAATGGGATAGTTTGGAACAGCCACTGGGAGATTCCTCAATAAATCATGAAACAAGGTATGTGTTAATCTCATTTCCCTCATTATGTTACCCCATTAGGGGTTAAACCTGTATATTCTATATTTATTCTATATCTCCATTATACCTAGCACATTTGTCCCTGGACCAGTATATATTTGTGCTTTGCTAATTTCTCCCTTGCAAACTTGTGGATGTATGTCCTTACCTCTGCTTCCCTGACTCATCTTTTAAGTAAAATCTAAGATTTAATAAGACAAGTTACACATCTTCTATTGTCACAGATGGGAGAATCCTCTGGTTTTCTCCAGTTGGGTCATAACTCTGGTTAAAGAAGAAGAAGAAAGAAGAAAGAAGGAAGAAGAAGAAATTATTTATCGAATGTCTCAATTACCCAGCAGTAGAATCCATACGAAAGCTATAAAAATGCCATTTTGACTTTTGACTGCATGGTATATATAGCTATCACAATACAATGAAGTATAGACAACAGACCTATCTGTGCACAACATCCATCTGTCATTTTTTTGCATGGATAATGAGGGAAATCTTGTCTATAATTCAACAGAGTAGTAAAATTTATCATGGGCAACTATTGATTTTATTTTACCAATACGCTCACTACCTTCTTCTGGTCATGCCAATTCACAGGGTTGAATAAGACTTAAGTGAAGCCATAAATGTAATACTTTGTCCCCTGGTTCAAGAACAAGGTACAAGACCAAAGTTGGCCAATCAGAATTCTCTGGAATTTTTCACTCTGGAGCTAGGAGAGAGAAAACGCTTTCCTTTCTTTCTTAACAGGGGTGAAGCTACAGGCTGCCATACACCATCAGCATGAAGAAGTCTGCCTACAATGGGAGAGAATTAGCCAACTGCCAAGAAAACTAGAGGAGGGATGGAGGAGGAGGGCCATCAATATTGCAACTTTGTTTCAATTGTCCCCAGATGCACTCTGTCCTTCCTGGTTATGTCATCCAATATAGGCCCCTTTTTGTTTAAGCTGAGTCAAGTTGGCCTTTTATTATCACTTGTACCCAATTCTTAACTAATGCAAGTCATAACCAAGGAGAGAATCCCAAAGATTAGAGCTGCATAAATGGCACTGAATAGCAAGTTCTAGCATGGAGACAAGCTTGTAAACAGGAAGTGAATCTGGGAGTCAGGAGCCAGGAAGATAAGGAAAAGGTCAAGGATCAGTGCACAAGGCATGTTGTGCTGGTTTTTAAGCTATTGTCTCTTTGCTTCAAACCTACCCTTCTAAGATCCTGCTTCATGACATTGGGGCAGGGACTCAAAAACTCATTTCTCCTTGGCAAGCAGATCTTTGTTGGACTCTACCAAAAAACTATAAAACGAGAAGAGACTTTTTTCTTTCTGTTTACTTGCTGTTTCTCTAAGTGTTGCCCGTAAAAGTGTTTAATCTCAGCAGAGGCAGTCAGTTGTTACTGGTCCAGTGTCAGGTTTTTCACACTCCCTTCTCATGGCCCCCTCAGCGCTACCAGCACCAGCTGAGCAGTACCCTTCTGCAGATGCACAATCCCAGCTCTGCAGGGTCGCCAGACCCAGCCTTCTGAGGCACCATCAGGGGCAGAGCCCCCTTCTCTAAAGTCTCAGTCCCAGCTTCGTGGGCTCATTCCTCTAAGCTTCAGGTTCTAACATTGCAAACTCATCTCTTTGTCCTCCCCAAGGGGAAGAGTCCTAGGGATAGTGGCTGCTTCCTGCAGTCATTATCTCCATGTTACCTCAGGGTTCCTTTTTGCCTTTTCATTCTTCCCATACCTGTTTAACAAATCCCTAACATTAAATTCTCTGTGTTTAAAATTCACATAGGTTCTATTCTCCAGACCGAGCCCTGTATAGGATTGTGTCATATCAATGAAGGTAGTCAGCAGAGCAACCTTACAACAGATTCCAGACTCCTACTGTCCAAGAATTTGGGGGGAAATCAATTGGAAAGGGCATTTGAAAGGAGAAGTTAGACTTTGTGCATAGGCTCTTTCTTGTTATTATTTGAAGGGACGAATGTCATGATTTTTCTCAACTCTTACTATGTGCTAAGTGTTTTGCATACATTATCTCATCTAATCTTACAAAGTACCTACTTTCACTATTTCACAGATTGAGCTGAAAGAGGTTGGGTAATTTGCTCAGTGTTACCTAGCTAGTAAGTGGCAGAACAGGAACCAGAATCTAAGTCAATCTTATACCAAAACTCATGCTTTCTGAATCTGAAACCTACCAGGCCCATAGCTTCAGCCATAGGACAACTGAAACCCATCTCTGATGCCCCGTTCGGAGCAAGTGTCTTAGATGGCTGAGCCCTCAATGTGCTGATTGATTGTATGTTTACTCCAAGGCCCTTCTCAAGCCCTGACTCCCCATTCAGGGCATGCAGACGTCCCCTGCATGATAACAGTATTTCATGGAGGGAGCTGGGAATGGTTAGCATCTGGAGAGGGTAGAGTTGGTCTGATTGAAGAGGGGGCAGGAGGAGAGAGTAAGAAGTAGAGGTAATTAGAGCCATAACAGTTGAACCAATTAGTAGAAGAATAACTGTAACCTAATGCTCAATGAGGAAGCAAGCCACTTGTCCTAAATGTCAGCATACGCCTCACCACTATGCAATGTCAGCATCTGCCCTCAAGAAACAGTCTAACTTGTGTAACAGTCAGAGCTTCATCCAGATCTAATCATGATTAGAAGCCATTCATTGTTTTATAACACATCTTGCACAAATGTGGCCCTTTTTTGGACCCTTTGACTCTCTGGTCTCTAGTTCAATTGTTCCTATATGAGCTAGCCATTGTCATTACTAAAGCAAACCCAGGGCTTTTGGATTGGAGTTCCTGGGAGGGAGCCCAACCTTGCTGCTTACTTAATGTATGATGTTGAACAAGTGACTTCACTGCCCTCCTCCCCGAAGAGATGCTAATAATAGCCATCATGTGTTAAGCACTATTTGCCAAGGACTCTGCTAATATTTGACATGCACCGCCTAAATTTAACCCTCACACAAAATCCTACTGCTATCTTGTTTTACAGATGAGGAAACTAATGCTTAAAGATATTGATGACCATCCTAAGGCCCACAGCTAGTTAAGTACAAAGTCAAAACCAGAAAACAAGTTTTTCTAACTCAAATGCCTATGCTCTTGGCTTCCATCCTGGAGAAAATAACTGGTACAGGACTTGCCCTGCCTCTGTAAACAACAAAAAAACTAGGCAGAATACATGAAATGACTATTTTCATGAAGAGTAGAATATGGGTAGCACAGGAGTGCAACCATGAAAGAAGGGAAGTCTCAAGGTCAGCCCTCTGATGCCACATGTTTCCCCTAGAGGCAATGTCCAGGCCGCTCACTGCACAAGGGTAGGAACCCAAGCACAGGCCCAGGGTTTTACTGCGTGGAAGAGTCATAAATAAGAGTTCACGTACAATAAGGAAGATGGAACTTGTGAAACAGAGTAAGGGAAAGGAGGAAACTATGCAAAGAAAGAGATCCAGAAATCCACATAAGAGTCCCTTCAAGTCTTTGGCTAACTACTAATCTATGCATGTGTGAAGTGAAACTCCACAAGCGAGTACAAAAATTTACCCACATCTAGAGAGCTATAAACTAAATAATTCCAAAAGCCTAAAGATATTGCTAATACCTGTCAACCAGAATGGAGAGACCTTGTAGAATACGAAGGGCATTTAGGAAAGACATCAGAAAAGTCACATCCAGGTACTATGGCTAAACAAGCACTAAAAATATAAAGCCTCAAAAATAAAAAAATAAAAAAATAAAAATAAAAATAAAAATATAAAGCCTCAAAGGTATCAAGCTGATCTATAAGTAACTTAACAGCCTGCCAAAACAAACCTAAAGATTTTTAAAGAAACATCACAACATAAAAATATTCAACAATGTATAACATTCATAATGACTAACATATAATAAAAAATGACTAGACTTATAAAGCAGCAGCAAATAAGAAAATGTGAGTCAAAACAAACAGACTTTGAAATCACAGAGATAAAAATAGCAGACAAGGACTCTAAAATACCTATTATATAATTATATGATTTAAGTCAGGGATTTAAAGTAGGCACTGACAAACCTCTTCTGTAAAAGTCTAGATAGTAAACATTTTAGGCTTTGTAGATCAGTATAGTTACTGTTGCACATTTTTATTTATTAATTTGTTTATTTTTTACAATCTGATATGATGTAAAAACCATTCTTAACTCACAGGTCATACAGAAACAGGCCATCAGCTGGATTTGACTCCCAAGCCATAGTTTATTAACCCTCGATTTAAAAGAAAACAAACAAAATGTAGAAAGAAATGACAGATGTGAAAACAAAAGAACCAAATGGATCTTCTAGAAATGAAAATTATCCTATCTGAAGTGATTACAGCATATTAAAAGAAAAGATCAGTAAACTTAAAAACATAGCAATAAAAACTATCCAAACTAGTGCATAACAGAGAAAAAGAAACTGAAATAAAGTGAATGGAGCCTTGGTGGTCTGTGGAACAACATCAAGCAAGCTAATGTATATATAATTCAAGTCCTAGAAGGACAGGAGGAGGAAAGAAAAAATACTTGAAGAAATAATAGCTGAGGCTTTTGCAAATTTGATTTTTAAAAAATGCCAATTCACATCATAATCAAATTGCCAAAAATCAATGATAAATAGAAAAGTTTAGGAGTATATATAGAAATAAAATGCATTATATTATCTAAAGGGGGAAAACACATAATTGATCATTATATTATTAAAAAGGGGAAAACACAAATTTTATAGACTTCTTACCAGAAATAATGCAACTCAGAAGACAATGGAGGGGCTGGCGCCCGGGCCCATGGGCCTACAGCTGTAGTCTTGCAAAAAAAATAAATAAAAATTAAATAAAAATTTAAAAAAGACAATGGAGCGTACCTACACCTTTAAAATACTAAAATAAGAGCCTTTCTTTACCTCTTTACTAATCTGCCTCAATGAGTATAGTAATAACTTTTATCACACATGGTTTCTGTAAAGATTTAATGAAATTATATATCTTATTATAAAAACTAAATATAAAATTTATTGTATTATTATTGTTAGTATTGCTATTATTATTATTAATATTACTATTTAAACATAAAGTGATCATGTTTTTATATCTGTACTACAAAATCCCAAACTTATAGTATAGTAATCTGCCTTAAAGGAGCTTCAATTCATCTCCCACTTTCCTCGTAATGAATTTGCCTAGTGGATTATTCCCTGTTCTCTACACCACTGTTTTATCACTTCCAAGTCTTTGCACATACTTTTGGCTAATCATTTTCAAGGCCCATCTCAGTCCTCACTTCTCTTTGTGTCTTCCAGTGTCATCCTGCCATAAGTAATTTCTTTCTCTTTTATGTTCTCATAATATATTCCTTTATGCCAGAATTTCTCTAACTTTAATGTGCATATGAATCACCTGGAGTGAAGCCTGAGAGCTGTGTTGTAACAAGCTCTGAGCAGACCCCACTTTTGAGTAGCAAGGTCTTCTGCCTTTTCTTGTGGTTATATTTCTATTATCTCACCTACCAGAATAACATGTGTTTCAAGAAGAGAACTGAGTTATTTTCACCTTAGTAATTACCACAGCACCTAGTACAGGGCTATGCAGCTAACTGATACTTGATGGCTAGAAGATAGGAAGATAGATAGATAGATAGATAGATAGATAGATAGATAGAAATATCATCTTAGTCAATCTCCTGCTTCCTAATCAAACCCTGACTTCTCACTTCTTGACACTTAAGAATCTATATCTAATTTTTCAGTTTAGGGAAAGTAAAACCTGAGGTCTCTTTCAAGCCCTTATACCAATGTATAGCCCATGACTCTGTGACAGTGACATAATGGTATGCGAAATTCACTGAAAATGATACTGCTGATAAAATCTTCACTCGTTTTGCTGAATTTTAAAATTTGGATTTGCAGAAATTTTTTCTTTACACAAACACCATAAGCACCTTCTGTCTCTGGGGTAAAAAAGGAGCGCATGTGTGATATGTTGTATTCTGAGGAGGAAGATTGTTATAAGTGAAAACAGAAGAGCATTTCTTCCAGACTCTCCTAAACTTAATGGAGTCTCTATATTTAAAAAGCTTCAGAGACTTTCTCTTCCCTTCCCTTCCCCTCCCCCAAGGCCCGCGCTCCAAAGGCTCCAAAGCACTCCCTTAACCCTACACTGTATCCTGTCCCATGCTGGACAGCATCAGCTATCAGCACCTCAATATTGTTTTGTACTGCAGGACTCAACATGTGTTTCCCCTTTGCAAAAATTACGTCATGTCTCAGGAAGTCTCTTTTCTCCAGCAGAACCAGCGGATATTCTCAGCCAAGGCTTTGCAAATAAGAAAAGTAGATAAATGAATCCTGGTGCAGTTGTTTAAAATGCGCATGCTTCATTTCATAGTCCAGCCTCAGCCAATTCACCTATGCATCATGTCCCAACTGTCTTGCTCCCGACTAAAATGAACAAGATAAGGACAAGGAGGGAAGTTTGCACTTGTCTGCTGTGCATTTCTTTACATAACGTGCAACAGTTTTCTGTCCTTGGCCTTTGACCAGAAGTGAGCCAGATGATAGTTTGAAATCCACTCAGACAAATGCTTTAACTTGTTACCAAAAAAGTTGAAAACAGCAAAATTCTGGGAATTCCATTACTTTCAAAATATCTTCTCCAGTTTCTCAGAGGAAAGCTAGCAAAATCCCCTTGCCTTGACAAGCTTGAAAAAAAAAAACTGTGACTACTTTCTTCACTTTCCACCCAAAATATACTTGCCCTTGTTTTTCCATCTAAAATGCATTTCCTATATCTGTACATTATGTAAAAATCTTCCATTCTAATCCCTTTTGACAGGATTGGGTTTGTGTTCAACTCTTACTAAGCCCTATATATTTTCATCATTGTTGTTTGCCAAAGGTTGTAAGCAGATGCTGGAGACGGAGATACCATGGTTTCTCTTCTGTCAACACCCAGCAGAGCACCACAGATAATTTATAGCTTTTTTGATTATGACTATAATCCTAATTATCTCTTAAATTTTGATAACACCTCTAAGTTTTTAAAAAATGGTTTCCTGTCTATGATATTATCATCCTCATTCTTTATTTATTTTACAAATATTTATTGCATATTTGCTCATCATGACAGTCACCTTGCAAGGCATTCTTGTGGGTTATGATGGTGGATAAGACAGAGTCTCCGCCCTCATTTAATTTATATTCAGTGGATGTTTATTGAGCTCTTATGAGGTTCTGGATACTCTATGCTGGTGATATACTTATAAAAGGTTATAAATTTCTCCATTATGTACATCAGAAACCTGAGGACCAGAAAGGTTAAGTGATTTGCCCAAGTTCACATAGTTAGCTCTGGGAACCAGAGCCGAGTTTGCCCATACCCGTATCAGTGAGAATTAGCTTCCATACTAAGACAACAAATAAGTTATAATGCCCTGGCATACTGCAAGAAACATCCAACTAGCAACTAGCAGGATATTTGGATTTGGCTTTCATCTTATTATTTCCTAATGCAATGAAGAAGGTTACTAGTTTTCCAACAGTATTACTCAGAGTCCTAGGGTTCTAAGGAAATGACTTAGGAATCTTTGAGGGTAGTAATGGAAGGATGAGTTGGCTCCAAGCAATCTGTTCCAGATTTAATCAAAGCTTTGATCTGTTTTCTATATTAAGGTTTTGCATATCATTTTAATTTTAAAAAGAATTTTTTAAAAAATGAAAACCATAAAAATAAAAATAATTTAGAAACCAATTCACTGGATGACTTTTAAAACCATTTTCAGTTCTGATCATCTATAATTTGGTAAACTTTGCAAAATTATCAGCTAAGAGTCTATTTCTTCTCTATTTGAGGTGGTTAACTTGGGGCTCAGTTCCCAACAGACCAATAAGCATGGTGGACTCCAGAGTCTTGCTACACAAAATGTGGTTCATGTATCAGCAGCATCACCTTGAAGCTTGTTAGAAATACAGAATCTCTGGCCCCGCTTCAGACCTCCTGACTTAGAATTTGAGTTTTACCAAGGTTTCCAGGTGATTTAACAAACATTAAAGTTTGAGAGGCACTGACCACTGATTTACAAGATTTCGGAATCTTTCTTGGTTGATTTATATCATTGGCTCCCATCACATTCTCCTCTCCATGGTTTATAGCAGAAAGTTTGGAATGGCTGATCACTCCTGCTCTGTCCCACCTCTCTCTGGTTCCAAGGGACAAGGTAGTCAGCATTTACCATGTTTGCCCATATCTTCACTTACAACTTAACAGTGGCCATCTGCCAACTTATCCTTATAAACGGCCTCCCAGTACTTGCGGCCATTTAGAATGTGAGGGATATTGAAAACAGCTCTTCTGCAGTAGAGCTGAGGCCCTTTGATGAAATCATCTTTCAATCCAGTCCAATCCTGAGACTCACTAATTTTATAATGCAGACATTCATAACAAAAACCTCTCAGATCCTTTACAAATTGCCCCAGGCTTGTCCATGTGTTATTAAAGTTGGGCTGAGTAATAAACGCTATAAATGTCTTTGGAGACAGCACTCATGCCCAGTGAGCATGACATCCCATAATAGACCTATTTGGCTTGTTACCCTGGCACCTTTCTCCACTCTGCTCTCTGGAAACCAGAGAAAGGCAAACATCAGAATGTCAATCCAAAGCCGTAGACATGGGTATAAGATGCTTTGCTTGGAGAGTTTTCATAAGATCATATTTCTGGCCAGATTCCTATTACTTCTGAGTTGTAGTCAAGAGGCGATTTTTTTTATTAGCATTTCTCTTCCCAGAAGGAAAACATTATCCCCCAAATAAAATTCAAGTGAACTAAATCGCTTCCAACCTCAGCATCATTTCAGGCTTGGTGTCATTTGTGGATTCAAGATTAAGTCCTATTTAATCTGCTCAAGTTCCATTCCTAATAGGAAAAATGCCAAGAAACAAAAAAAAAGATGCACCCCATTTTCAGAGGCAATCACCTTCTATGTTTTAGACTGATCATACAGCAGTTCAATTTATCAACTTCTTACAGAGTCAGCTCTTTCTGGCAAAGTTGAATCTGACTGCATTCATTCTTTCTTTTTTTTTTTTTTTTTTTTTTTTTTTGGTTTTGTTTTGTTTTTTTTTTTTTTTTTTTTTTTTTTATTTCAGCTCATCATGGGGGTACATAAGTTCAGGTCATATACATTGTCCCTGTCCCGCCCATCCCCCCGAGTCAGAGTCCCAAGCGCGTCCGCTCCCACTCTCCAGACAGTGCGCCTGGCACTCGCCATGTATTCATACCTCGATCCCCTCCCCCCCCACCTCCCCGGGTCTGCACCCTCAAGCATGACCATTCCCCAGAGGGTGCGCAATGCACTCGTCATGTAGGCATACACCCATCCCCTCCCCCTACCCCCCCCATCCCAGTCTGATATCCAATTGGTATCCTTCCCTGATGTACATTTAGGTGATGATCAGGGAAACCAGTTTTCTGGTGAGTACATGTGATGCTTGTTTTTCCATTCTTTGGATACTTCACTTAGTATAATGGGTTCCAGCTCTCTCCAGGAGAACCAAAGAGATGTCGTATCATCGTTATTTCTTATAGCTGAGTAGTACTCCATGGTATACATATACCACAGTTTACTAATCCATTCGTGGATCAATGGGCACTTGGGTTGTTTCCACATCTTTGCGATTGTGAATTGTGCTGCTATAAACATTCGGGTACAGGTGTCTTTGTTAAAGAATGACTTTTGTTCTTCTGGGTATATGCCCAATAATGGAATTGCTGGATCAAATGGTAGGTCTACTTGAATCTGTTTAAGGTATCTCCATATTGCTTTCCATAGGGGTTGCACTAGTTTGCATTCCCACCAGCAGTGTATGAGTGTTCCTGTCTCTCCGCATCCACGCCAACACGTGTTGTTTTGGGATTTTTTGATAAAGGCCATTCTCACCGGAGTTAAGTGGTATCTCATTGTGGTTTTGATTTGCATTTCCCTGATGATTAGGGATGTTGAGCATTTTTTGATACGTTTTTTGGCCATTCTTATGTCTTCTTTTGAAAAATTTCTATTCATGTCCTTTGCCCATTTTTTGATAGGATTGTTTGATTTTTTCTTGCTGATTTTCCTGAGTTCTAAATAGATTCTTGTTATCAGTCTTTTATCTGATGTGTAGTATGCGAAAATTTTTTCCCATTCTGTAGGGTGTCTGTTTATTTTCGTGACTGTTTCTTTGGCTGTGCAGAAGCTTTTTAATTTAATCAGGTCCCATTCATTTATTTTTGTTGTTGCTGCAATTGCCTTAGGGGTTTTCTTCATAAATTCTTTGCCTAGACCAACGTCTGTGAGAGTCTTTCCTACATTTTCTTCTAGAATTCTAATCGTTTCCCATTTAAGGTTTAAATCTGTTATCCACCGTGATTTGATTTTTGTGAGAGGTGAAATCTGTGGGTCCTGTTTCAGTCTTCTACATGTGGCTATCCAGGTTTCCCAGCACCATTTATTGAATAGGGACTCTTGTCCCCAGAGTATGTTTTTGTCTATTTTGTCAAAGATTAGATGATTATATGAGGATGGTTTTATATTTGGGTTTTCTGTTCTGTTCCACTGGTCTGTGTCCCTGCCCTTGTGCCAATACCAAGCAGTTTTAAGCACCACAGCTTTGTAGTATAGTTTGAAGTCTGGCAAATCAATACCTCCCATTTTGTTTTTATTGCTTAAGATTGATTTTGCTATACGGGGTCTTCTCTGTTTCCATACAAAGTGTATAATTATTTTTTCTAAATCTGTGAAAAATGATGTTGGTAATTTAATAGGAATTGCATTGAATCTATAGATTACTTTGGGTAGTATAGACATTTTAACGATGTTAATTCTTCCAATCCATGAGCATGGTATGGATTTCCACTTATTTACGTGTTCTGCAATTTCCTTCCTTAGCGTTTCATAGTTCTCTTTATAGAGGTCCTTTACCTCTTTAGTTAAATATATTCCTAGATATTTTATTTTCTTTGTTGCTATTTTGAAAGGTATTGAGTCCTTAATTTGGTTCTCCAATTGAATGGTATTGGCATATATGAATGCCTCTGATTTGTGTGTATTGACTTTGTAACCTGAGACATTACTGAATTCGTTAATTAATTCCAGGAGTCTCTTGGTTGAGTCCTTGGGGTTTTCCAGATACAACATCATATCATCAGCGAAGAGTGAGAGTTTGATCTCTTCTGTCCCTATTTGGACACCTTTGATTCTGCTCTCTTGTCTGATAGCTCTCGCAAGGACTTCCAATACAATGTTGAAAAGTAATGGGGACAGTGGGCAGCCTTGTCTGGTTCCAGTTCTGAGTGGGAATGCTTTCAATTTTTCCCCATTCAGTATGATGTTGGCTGTGGGTTTGTCATATATGGCTTGTATTATTTTTAGGTAGGTCCCATTTATGCCTATGTTGTTAAGTGTTTTTATCATAAAAAGGTGTTGAATTTTGTCAAATGCTTTTTCTGCATCTATTGAGAGGATCATATGGTCTTTATTTTTGCTTCTATTTATGTGGTTAATTACATTTATAGATTTTCGTATGTTGAACCACCCCTGCATCTCTGGGATGAAGCCTACTTGGTCGTGATGAATTATTTTTTTAATCAGCACTTGGATACGATTTGCTAGGATTTTATTGAGAATTTTTGCATCTACGTTCATGAGAGAAATTGGTCTGTAGTTTTCTTTTTTTGTTGCATCCTTTCCTGGTTTTGGTATCAATGTTATATTGGCTTGGTAGAATGTGTTGGGGAGAATTCCATCCTTCTCAATATTGAAGAATAGTTTATGTAGGATGGGTACCAGTTCATCTTTGTATGTATGGTAAAATTCAGGTGTGAACCCATCTGGACCAGGGCTTTTCTTTTTGGGAAGGTTTTTTATTGCTGTTTCAATTTCAGTTCTTGATATTGGTCTATTCAGGAATTCTATTTCTTCCTGATTGAGCTTGGGAAGGCTGTGTGTTTCTAAAAATTTGTCCATTTCCTCCTCATTTTCCAATTTGTGTGCATAAAGATTTTTGTAATATTCATAGATAATGTCATGTATCTCTGTGGCTTCGGTTGTGATTTCTCCTTTCATGTTCCTGATGGAAGTTATTAAAGATTTTTCTTTTCTGCTCTTGGTTAGTCTAGCCAGTGGTGTGTCTATTTTATTTATCTTTTCAAAGAACCAACTTTTTGTTTTATTAATTTCCCTTATAGTATTTTTGTTGTCTTTTTCATTTAATTCTGATTTGATCTTAACAATTTCTCGCCTTCTGCTGGGTTTGGGGTCAGTCTGTTCTTCTTTCTCCAGCTCTTTGAGTCTATTCATTAAGTTGTCTATTTGTAAGTTGTCTGTCTTTTTGAAATAGGCATTTATGGAAATGAATTTTCCTCTCAGGACTGCTTTAGCTGCATCCCATAGATTTTGATAAGTTGTGTCACCTTTGTCATTTAATTCAAAGAATGTTTTGATTTCTGACTTAATTTCTTCCTTTACAAAATTGTTATTCAGAAGAAGGTTGTTTAGCTTCCATGACCTTGAGTAGGAATGAGAGTTCCTGTTAGGGTTCATTATTACTTTTATTCCATTGTGGTCTGAGAAGATGCAGGGTATGATTTCTATTTTTTTAATTTTTTTAAGACTTGCTTTATGGCCTAGGATATGGTCAATCTTAGAGAATGTTCCGTGAGCCGATGAGAAGAATGTATATTCAGTGGATTTAGGGTAGAATGTCCTGTAGATGTCAGTCAGGCCCATTTGTTCTAGCCTTCTGTTTAAGTCTACTATGTCTTTGCTTATTTTCTGCTTGGAGGATCTGTCCTGTGCTGTCAGTGGGGTGTTAAAGTCTCCAACTATTAAAGTGTTGTTGTCTATCATTTGGTTTAGATCGAGTAGGATTTGCTTTATGAATCTGGGTGCACCTAGATTGGGTGTATATATATTAAGTATGGTTATGTCTTCTTGTTGAATTGTGCCTTTCACCAGTATGTAGTAACCGTCTTTGTCTTTTATTACTTTTGTTGGTTTAAAGACTAAGTTATTGGAAATTAAAACTGCCACACCAGCTTTCTTTTGGCTACCATTTGCTTGAAATATCAAGTTCCATCCTTTTATTTTCAGTCTAAATGCATCTTTGCCGGTTAAGTGTGTTTCCTGAAGGCAGCAGATACTTGGTTTGTGTTTTTTTATCCATTGGCCCAGTCTATGTCTCTTGAGTGGGGAATTCAGGCCATTGACATTTAGTGAGAGAACTGATAATTGGGACAGATTTCTGTTTATCTTATTGGGTAGAACTTCTTTTCTATGTTTTCTCTCTTGAGCCATTGTGGTGGCTAGAATTTGATCTTTAGTTCTTGGGTGGCTTTACATTCGTGGGCCTTTGTTGTGATGATCCGTGTGTAACTCTCTTTTGAGTACTTCTTGGAGGGGTGGTCTTGTCTTGGTGAATTCCCTCAGTCCTTGTTTATCTGAGAATGTCTTAATTTCTCCTTCATATAGAAAGCTTAGCTTAGCTGGGTACAAGATTCTAGGCTGGGCATTATTCTGTTTCAGAAGAGTGAGAATGGGGCCCCAACTTCTTCTTGCTTGTAAAGTTTCATTTGAGAAATCTGGCGTAATTCTAATGGGTCTCCCTTTGTATGTTACTTGTTTCTTTCTCCTTACAGCTCGAAGAAGTGTCTCTTTAGTGGATATTTTGGTCAGTCTGACGACTACGTGGCGTGGTGTTTTCCTATTTGCTATGAATCTACCAGGGGTTCTTTGAGCTTCTTGAACCTGTATATCTAAAGTTTTAGCAAGGCCTGGGAAATTTTCTTCTATTATGTCTTCAAATAGTTTATCCAGCCCTTGCTTATTATCTTCTTCACCTTCAGGGATGCCTATAACTCTCACATTAGGTTTCTTCACATAATCCCACATTTCTTGAAGACTCTGATCTTTTTTCTTATTTCTTTGCTCTATCTCTGTGACTGTCTTATTTAATTGGAAAGAGTTATCTTCGATTTCTGAGATTCTGTCTTCTATTTGATCTACCCTGTTCTTGAGACTTTCCACTGTGTTTTGTAGCTCCCTGAATAAATCCCTCATTTCTAGGAGTTCAGTTTGGTTTTTTTTCAATACGTCTATTTCTTTAGTGAATTTTTCTTCCAAATCCTGGAATTTTTTTGCGGTTTCTTTGCGGTGGATATCAATTTTTTCTTGTATATCATTCAGCTTATTTATAACCCAAGACTGAAATTCTTCTGGTAACATGTTGGTATTCTGAAACTGGCTTGTGCCAATTGGAGGAGAGTTGGTATTTCTCTTTGGGGGCGAGGTTTCCGTTTGGTTTTTTGTGCTCCCCATATTTTTCCGCTGAGCCCTTCCCATCTGGCTCTATCGTTAGATCTTTTCTCACAGCTTTAGTCTAGTTAACAGCACGTCTTGTACTCTGTTCTTAGGCTGTGGAACAGTCTAGGAATGTTGCTTCCTTTATCTATAGGGGGAGACTGTTGTGTGCTGTTTAGAGTTTCTTTTTTCTATCTCAGTTGGGGGACTGCTTCTGATGGGTCCACCCCCAGAGGGTTGGCTTGACCTAAGACCAGTTTGGCAAGTTAAATCACTGTGTTGTGGACTTTCAGTTAGTAGGCAGGATTCACACTATTTGCAAGCAGAAAGCCTCTTCTCCCTCTCTTTTTCTTTCCCTTCCTTCTTCTTTTTCTTTTTTTTCTTCTCCCTCTTTCCTCTTTCTTCCCTTCCTCTCTCTTCCTCTTCCTTCTTCTTCCCCCCCTGACTTTTGGTTCTTCCTCTGGATGTGTGGTTTCTGTCTCTTTCTGCAGGAAAGACACTGGCTAGGCAGAGGAGGCAGTGCCCTCACTCCCTCAGTGCCCCAGCTGCTGCAGCTCCCACGGGCAAGGGTCTACACTGTCCCAGTGTTCCCAAGGTCCAGGCTCCACACTCTTGCGTCTGGGGAAGCACTCAGTGTTCACACCTGGGAAGGGGACCTGGAGAGGGTCTATGGATCAGGGGATGGAGCCTCCTGGGGAGCCGCCTGGCACCCTATGGCTCTGCAGCAGTTAGACCTTGGCCCTCACAATTGCTGCTGCCCACCCGCAGTTCGCTGGTACTGGGGGGCAATATTCAGGGACCAATAGGAATCAGACCTGGGGGTCTGGAGCACTCAGGAGTATACAGTAGCTCTTGGGCTGGAGGGCCACCGGAAAGGAAAAAAGAAAAAAAAGAAAAAGAAAAAAAAAAAGAGAGAGAGAGAAACAATATGAATAACAAGGAGAATAAAGAGAAAACAAGAAAGAAAAGAGAAAGAAAGAAAGAGAGAAATAAAATAAAAAAAAAAAAAAAAAGAGAGAGAGAGAAACAATATGAATAACAAGGATAATAAAGAGAAAACAAGAAAGGAAAGAGAAAGAAAGAAAGAAAGAGAGAAATAAAATAAAAAAAAAATAAAAAAAATTAAAAAAAAAAAAGAAAGAAAAAATCTCGCTTTAATATTTCACACTCGCGGCCCCTCGCCTCGGCGCAGGCCCGCGTCTGTCCCTTTAAGAGATAGGGCGCCGGAGAGCCGCCAGAGGCTTAGCTGTGGGAACCAAGATGGCGACCGCGCATCCGCCGGTTGCAGGCGCCCGGGGAGAGTGTTCAGAGCTCGGCAGGCGCCAGGGCCCACAGTAGCTCCCCAGCCGGAGAGCTGCCGTGGGGGCAGAAAAAAGCAAAAAAAGTCCCGCTTTAATATTTCACGCTCGCGGCCCCTCGCTTCAGCTCAGGCCCGCGTCTGTCCCTTTAAGAGATAGGGCTCCAGAGACCCGTCAGAGGCTTAGCTGTGGGAACCAAGATGGCGACCGCGCATCCGCCGGTTGCAGGCGCCCGGGGAGAGCGTTCAGAGCTCGGCAGGCGCCAGGGCCCACAGCAGCTCCCCAGCCGGAGAGCTGCCGTAGGGGCAAAAAAAAAGCAAAAAAGTCCCGCTTTAATATTTCACGCTCGCGGCCCCTCGCCTCGGCGCAGGCCCGCGTCTGTCCCTTTAAGAGATAGGGCGCCGGAGAGCCGCCAGAGTCCAAGCTCTCGCCCGCCTATGTCACCTGTCCTCGGAGCTCCAGGTCTCCCGCGGTGATTCTGCACCGATTTCAGTCAGATCCTTGACCGAGTGGATGTGGGGGTCAGTGGGGAGATCAAGCCGCTTTGCTGTGGGGCTGAACCCGCCCCACTGTCCGGTGAGGCAGGTACGGCTGTCCCGCACTCTCCAAATTATCTCGGTCTGATTTCCCACTCGCCTCTGTTTTTTACTGTTCCCTGTGTCCGACGGTGATTCTCCGTGAGTTCACCTCACCCTTCCTGTGGAGGAGCAATCCTCCAGTGTTGTGGCAGGTGGAGATCCACGCCTTCCTCTCCGGGAGCACAAATCCAGGAGGTCACCTCCACTCCGCCATCTTCTCTCCCCCTCTGCATTCATTCTTTCAACAAACATTTATTGAGTGTCTACCATATATGCAAGGCACTGGGGCTGGCCACTACGGAAACAAAGACAGTTTTTTTAATCAAGAAACTCATAGCTTACCTGTGAAGGCAGCAAATCATTATAAATCATATAATCAATATGTTACAGGTGGTTTGAACAAGATAATATGGGATACAGAATAGTAAGCAACGAAGGGTCCAAATATGGGTAAAACTCCGTCCTTGCTTCCAAGGAAGTTTTAATTTAGGCAGGAAAACAAGAAATATATACCCTAAAACTGGTAGGCTATTTGTGCTAAGTGCTGACTGTATAATTAGCCAAGGCACAGGCAGGGCTAAATGTCGATGGTTAATTTGTTATTATGGTGGGTTGCAGGAATCAGGGATGGGTGGAAGAATGAATGGATATGAGCTGACTGTAAAAAATGGGAAGAATTCTGGTTGCAGAAAAGAATAAGAAAGGGAATGTCTGAGCAGGGAAACTAATATGAACAAAGGCACGCAGGTAGGAAACCACCCTATCTCCCCACCCTAGAGCAACAACGAAGCTCTCAGTCTGCTTAGAACAGAGGTTTTATGCACAAGGTATGTTCAGTGATAAATTTGAAATGCAGACTGGGGCCATAGTATAGAGTCTTGAATAGCATATATAGAAATATGGATCTTATTCTATAAGCAATGAAGAGCTCGCAGGTGAATGAAAGGAATTACATTTGTGCTAGTTTGTAGCATAAATTGGGGTAGGAAGGTACTGGTGAAAGAGGGGGATTTTGGAGGTAATTGTTATGAACAGAATCCTATGCCTACATTTAACAATCATTAATAACCAGTCTTTGTACTGGAGGGGAGGAGGTGTCCATGAAAGGGAATCAAGGTAAGTGCATCATTGTTTCTAAGGAGGGTTCCTTGTGCAAAATGTATTTAGTAGTTGCAGATCCAGGATCTGAACTTAAAACATCAGCTCTAGAACATTTTCTTCATTTAAATTTCTCAAGTCCAATGAACAAACACTGTAGGTATAACATCTAGAGTCCTAGAACAAAGAGACTATTAGAGCTATAGGGAGCTTAAAGGCTTTGTCCAAAGACCTCATTTTGTGGGTATAAATGGAGCCCCCAGATGACAACGGCCAGAACCTAGAGTTATAATTCAGGTATCTGATTCCAAATCCAGTGCTCTTTCCACTACACCCAATTCTTTCTTCAATAACAGGCAATATGCCTCCCCTCAAGGAGCTTACAAGTGGAAAAAAAAATCCAAACTATTTTTTATGCAAGTAAGATATAAAAGCACATATTTGTCCCACTGTGAAAAAAATGTGACAATCTTTCCTAAAGACTGATAGAAAAACAAGCCTCCTGTGCATTAGGAAAATAAAGTTTCCCGGCAGGCTTAAAGGCCACATAATGAAAAGACACATTTCTCTTTTGAGTTTCAGCTTCTGAACGCTGTCTCCTTTCTAAATGTTGGCCCCTGAAAAGCTAGACCAAAGGATTTGTAATTTGGGACCACAGTATTAAGGGCCCAATTATTTTAAATAGGTGCAAGAATCAACACAATATTTCAGAGCCCTCCAAGAAACATATCCATGGAATCTCAAACGATTAGTCATTTTCTTATCTGTTCAATCCTTTATAAGAAACTAAATACACTGATATTTGGGATGCAGACAGCAACAGAACAGAATTGTAATTGCTCATTAAAGCATCTCAACCAGGGGTCTCAACTCCTTCTTTTGGCCCAGCTATCATTTTATGGATGGACATCAGAAAAGAGAGGTGGAGAGGTCTGACCCAAAAAGGTTTCTATTTTTCCAAAGCTTGTTGAAGTATATATTATTTTATCCACATCAAATTTTCTACCTACAAATCTTTGTTTCCTCTTTAAAACATCTTCCAAGATCATCAATTATGTGCCATAACATACTTGAAACAATTAAAATGTGTTTGTTTTATAAATACATTGAATATGAGTCCTAAAATTATGGGATGTTATAGTTTATTAAGATGTCACAGTATGTGAAGTTGAACCCTCCATCAGCTCCTTATATCCCTACTATGGTACCTTATTAAGTGGCTGTTCCAGCTTCTATTTGAATATCACGAATGAGAGAAAACCCACTACCTATTCATTTTTCCAAGGTCACCTATCCATTTTTATGCATTATCACCTAATGAAAGCCAAAATCTGCTATACTGTGGCTTCGTGGCTTTGCATTTTGAGATAACAGAGATCAAATCTGTTCTCTCTTCCACATGACAACTCAAGTCAACAGACCTTTATTAAATGTTTACCAGATACTGTGCTGGGGGAACACTGAATTCATTGAATGAATGAATGAGGCATGGTCCTTGTTTTAGAGACAGATGTGTACTACTTAATAGTATACTCGGAGTGCTCAAGGTGTTTAGATATACAGAAAAGGACACAACCCAGATTTGGGGAGTTAAGGGAAGTCTTAAGCGAATTTTTAAGGACAAATAGGAGTTAGCCAAAGAAGTAATTCCCTAGGGCAAAAATTTGAGCAAAAGTACATAAATGAGAAATTATATGATATATTCAAGGAACTACAGATAGAACAATATGAGGAGGGAGTGGTAGGCAATGGGGTTACAGACATAAGGTAAGAATCAGATAAAGAGATTTGTACTCACACCTAAAACCTCTGAAGTGGTTTTAAAAAGAGAATAATAAATCAAATTCACCTTTTTGTTAGATCACCATGGTGACAAGAGAAACAAAGGTAGAAGCGAGACCATTTAAGGAGTTACTTCAGAAAGCCAGGTAAAAAATGAAGAATACCTGAATTCAATCTGTAATAATATCTTAATAGATGCATTTAAGAGATATTTATGAGGCAAAATGGATGGGTCCTGAATAACTAATTAGACGCAGAGGGGAAAGGAGGGTGACTACTCAAAGATGACTCCTTGGCTTCTAACTTGAGTAACTGGGTGACTGTTGGTATCACTAACTGTTGGTACAACAATTTGGAGGTGCTAGTATAAGTTGAGGCTGGATTTCTTAAATTTGATAGAACTTTAAAGTATAATTTAAGATGACTGGTTAGTAATTGGACACAAGCCTGCAGCTTAGAGGAAGATTGGTTTTGGAGAAATAAACTCAGCATCTAACTGAATTATTATGCACTTAAAGTATATAGGATTACCCAGGTATAGAATACAATCTGAGAAAGGAGAAGCATAAAAACAGGACCCTGGGGAACAACAATATTGAAGTTGATTTCCAATAGCTGGAGATAGCCATTGTGTTACTCCTGGGTCTTCTCTTTTCTAAACTATACATTCACAGATTTTTCCACTGAATCTTCTACTCAATTGCTTTTGAATATGTTTCACTTTGCTAATTTTCCTCCTAAAATGGGATGCTCTCAACTGATACTAACCCATGAGCAGCAGCCTGACCAGAAACGTGAATATCATCTCCATTCTGGCTGCCATCAGGGGAAGAGATGGCAAACAATTTACCTATAAGTGTATTTTTACTTCCTTCATATACATTTGTCAATAGAAAGCAGTTGCCCACCCAGGGACTATATTTCTCATCTCCCTTGCTAATAAAAGGTGAGAGGAAATGATGTGTGATACTTCTGGTCCAAGGTTTTCATGAAGCCGGGGTTCCCTTTCTACTCTATGTCTTCTTCTTTAAGCTAGATGTAAATGACAGTGAGGCCAAAGCGTAGAGGACTTCTGAGCCACCAGATGGAAGGAACCCAGGACCCTGAATCCCTATTGAAGAAAATGACACATAAGACACAGAATATCCATCTGACTTGGACAGTTTCGTGACCAAGAATTAAATTTCAATTACGTTATGTCACTGAGATTGAGGGGTCTATTTTTTACAGCAACTATTACTCTAACTAATACTATGCCTCTATTAAAACACCATTAAAAATTAATTTTCAAAGGAGGGACATCACGTCAACATGTTATCAACTAAAACCCCTCATATTTACAAACTTTGTTTGAATTTTTGAATCCAATTGCATAATTTATCCCTATTAAATTTCACCTTCTAATTGGGCACAATGTACACTATTTGGGTGACAGGCATACTAAAAGCCCAGGCTTCACCACTACACAATTCATCCATCTAACCAAAAACTACTTGTACTCCTAAACCTATTGAAATAAAAAATATATAAACTAAAAATATTTTTTCATCTTATTAGATTTGGCTGATCTCTGAATATTTTAGATATCTGAAATTTGATTTTGTCCATCCAGTATATTAACTATTCCTTTCAACTCTTTGGCATCCACAAATTTGATCAAGGGTTCTAATCTTTGAACCATTGTTAAAAATAATTGAAAAGTTAGGCTTGGATTAACATATCCAGAAACACTCTTGTAATTGTACTTTGTGCGAGTTCTCTATAAACATTTCCCACCCTGCTGCTACCTCCACTAATTTAAGCATATTTCTATCATTCTACTCAACTACTGCCTTGAATTTTGCAGGACTTGAAGATGACAGAATTAAAAATAAAAATAAAATACAAAGGAAATCTGTCCTCCTCCTTTCCATCCCATTAGCCCGAGCATTTCACGAGTTGCAAAGCACCCCTTTGGATGCAGTGGCATCCCCACTGGCTTCTGGTCTTCCCCCATGCCCATTTATCCTCTTTCACACAGATCTTTCTTTCTAAAACCAATCTGCTCACATCACTCTTCTGCTAAAGACTTCCAGTGACTTCTACTAAATCCAAATCCCTTTGGCTGGTGTACAAAGTCCTTTCTGAGCTGGACCCCAATACCTACACAGTCTCATTTCCCTTCACTTCCATCACAAACTTCTCATAACTCACCGAATATGCTATGTCCTTCCACAGGCCCCTGCCTTGTAAATATTGTTCTTCAGCTCCGACTGACATTCCCCATCCTTTCCTAGCTCCCTTTTCCTTTGGACATATACCTAGTTGAGGGATTGCTGGATCATATGGTAGTTCTATTTTTAATTTTTTGAGGAACCTCTACACTGTTAATTGCCTTCTCCTCTATGTTTTCACATTTACTCTGTTCAACTTCACTGTTCACAAGTCTTTCTTCCTCCAGCCTGTGAGCACATTGAGGACAGGGCTAGGGCTTTCACCTCTGTTTCCCCAGCTTCTAGCACAGTGCACTCTTCACAGCTGGTTCTCAATAAATATTTGTTGAAATAATGACTGATAAGGGGGAAACACAAATGGTGAGTGAGAAATAAAAATAAAATCAAAAGCTCCCCACCTGACTGAATGGACCCCCTCTTGGCCAAGGGGACTCAGAAAAAGCTTAAAAACTGACTTCCTGCCTATGAGAGGTCCAAGGTCAGACATACCTCATCATACCCCACCCGCCTCCTTAACAACCATCAGGCTTGCTTCCCTGAGGGTGAAACAGAACCAGCCCTTTGGAAAGACTCACACCACTGCTGATTTCATCTAACTGCCTAATGCTGCCCCTCCCTTTTACTATTTTGACACAGCAACTGACCAGCATTCCTTCTTAATAAGAGAACACCAACAATGCAGTGCTTCTGGCCAGTCTACAGAGGCTGCGTACGGAGGGCCTTCTGTCCTCTGCTTCACCTTTTGACGTCAAAGGGCTGAATACTCCACCCTGGGACCACGCTAATGATGCCATTTTTTAAGACATGTAACCCATAAAGAGGCATAAAAACTCAATTGCGCATGTGCATGTTTCTCCTTTCATAAATATTCATGAATCCTCCCACAGCCTATTAAATATGTATATTCAGCCACCTTGCTCAACATAAATTCCTGTTCCCTTTACCTCTCCCTCCAGGTGTTTGCTTTTGGCTTCTGCCTCAGGCTATAATTCCCAGCCCGCAAGATGTCCACCTGCAGGCTGCAACCCTTTATGAAAAATAAAGCTCTCCTTTCCAAATTTATGAAACTTCAACATTCTTCAGTTGGCATGAGTAAATGCAAAGGGTGGTAAAAGGTGCAACACACCCTTCTGACAAGCAAACAAAAAATTCAAATTGCCAGTGTTTATGCGGCGTTAGGAGAAACATACATGCATTATTTTTTTCCAGTTTTATTAAGGTATACGTGACAAATAGAAATTGTATATATTTAACGTATACAACATGATATTTTGATGTATGTATACATTGTGAAATGATTACCACAATCAAGCTAATTAACATACACACAATCTCATAGTTACAATTTGTATATACATGGTAAAAACTCTTAAGATCAACTTTCTCAGCAAATTTTAAGTATATAATGCATTGTTATTAACTAGAGTCACCATGCTGTACATTAGATCTCCAGAACTTACTCATCTTGCATAACTGACACTTTGTACCCTTCGACCAACATCTCCCCATTTGCTCCGTTCCCCAGCCCCTGGCAACCACTATTTTACTCTGTACTTCTATGAGTTCTATTTTTTTTTAGATTACACATCTAAATGAGATCACACAGTATTTGTCTTTCTCTATTTGGCTTGTTTGACTTAGCATAAAGTCCTCCAAGTTCTCCCATGTTGTTGCAAATGGCAGGATTTCCTTCATTTTTAAGGCTGAGTAATATTTTATTACATATGTAGTCATGCACTACATATATTTTGGTCAATGACAGACTGTATATACAGTGGTAGTCCCGTAAGACTGTAACACCACATTATTACTGTACCTTTTTGATGTTTGGATATGTTTAGATGCATAAATACTTATCATTGTGTTATTATTGCCTACAGTATTCACTACAGTACCATGCTGTACAGGTGTGTAGCCTAGGAGCAACAGGCTATACCACATAGGCTAGGTGTGTAGTAGGCTATACCCAGCTAGGTTTGTGTAAGTACACTGTCTGATGTTGCACAACAAAATCACCTAATGATGCACTTTTCAGACCGTATCCCCATCATTAAGTGATGCATGACTTTATATATAATGAAATATATGTATGTTTGCAGACATACATATTTATATACACATATACCACATTTTCTTTATTCATCCACTGATGGACATTTAAATTGATTCTATATTTTGGCTATTATGAATAATGCTGCAATAAACAACGGGGTGCAGATATCTCTTTGAGATACTGGTTTTATTTCCTTTGACTATATACACAGCTGAAGGATTGCTAGATCATATGCTAGTTCTATTTTTTAATTTTTATTTATCTATTTATTTTTATTTCAAAATATTAAGAGGGTACAAATGGCCACAAATGTTTTAGGTTCCATGGATCATTTTTGTAGTGCTTGAGTTCCAGCTATAGGTGTGCCCGTCACCCAAATAATGCTCATAGTACCTATTAAGTTGGTTATGCCCTTCCTCTCCTCCTCCCTCCCTCCTAGTGGATTTCCACTGAGTTTTGCTTCTCTCTGTGCACATGTGTGCTCATAGGTTAGTTCCAATTTAATAGTGAGTACACATGGTGTTTGTTTTTCTGTTCTTGAGATACTTCACTTAGGAGGATAGTTTCCATCCAATTGTGGCAAAAGGCACTAATTCATCTTTTTTACGGCTGAGTAGTACTCCATGGTATACATATACATATACCACATTTATTAATCCACTTATGAACTGATGGGCACATGGGATGATTCCACATCTTTACAATTCTGAATTGTGCTGCTATAAACATTTGAGTGTAGGTGTCTTTTTGATAAAAAGTCTTCTTTTCCTTTGGGTAAATTCCCAATAGTGGGATTGCTGGATCAAATGGTATGTCTATTTTTAGTTCTTTGAGCAATCTCCATACTGTCTTCCATAGAGGTTGTACTAATTTGCAGACCCACCAACAATGCATAAACATTCCTTTCTCTCTGCATCCACACCAGCATCTATTGTTTTTTGACTTTTTAATAAAAGCCATTCTAACTGGGGTAAGGTGATATCTTATTGTGGTTTTAATTTGCATTTCCCTGATGATTAGTGACATTGAGTATCTTTTCATGTTTATTAGCCATTTGTCTTTCTTCTTCAGAGAATCTTCTGTTCATGTGTATTGCCCACTTTTTAATAGGGTTATTTGTTTTTTTCTTGCTGATTTGCTTGAGTTCTTTGTAAATTCTGGTTATTAGCCCTTTATCAGATGTGTAGCTTACAAATATTTTCTTCCATTCTGCAGGTTTTCCATTTGCTCTGCTGATTGTTTCCTTAGCTGTGCAGAAGCTTTTTAGTTTAATCTAATCCTATTTATTATAATAATTTTTGTTGTTGCTTGGATTGCCATTGGGGTCTTAGTCACAAATGCTTTGCCTAGGCCGATATTTAGAAGAATTTTTCATACATTTTCCTCTACAATTCTTATGGTTTCATGTCTTAGGTCTAAGTCTTTCATCCATCTTGAATTAATTTTCGTGAGTGGTGAAAGGTAGGGCATCTCTTTCAGTCTTCTGCATGTGACTGTCCAATTTTCCCAGAACCATTGTTGAACAGGGCTTCTTTTCCCCAGTATATGTTGTTGCCTGCTTTGTCAAAGATTATTTTTTAAGTTTTAGAAGAGCCTCCATGTTGTTTTCCATAATAACAGTACCAATTTACATTCCGACCAACAGCATACAAGGGTTTCCTTTTCTCCACATCCTACCCAACACTTGTTAGCTTTTTTTGATTACAGTTGTCCTAACAGGTATAAGGTGACATCTCATTGTCATACAGACATTATTGTCCATTTTGTTACCGTGTGACTTTAAAAACCAACAACTTTTTCTTTCCAGAATGACTGAAGGTCACCATATGTACACAGAGCTTATCTTTACAAGACCTGGACCTACACAATGTATAATATAATATAATATATCAAGAAACTAATTTTTATGTCTAAATATAGATATATTTAAGAAATATGAAACTTCTTTAAATCCAGTATAAATATACTGGTTCTAAAATCAGCACTCATACCTGATCAAGTCAAATCATTATTATTATTTATTATTGTTTGTTTTAGTAAAATAATAAAGAATACCAATGAAAAATGTCCAAATACCTAGAAATAAATTGAGTAAGAAGAATAAATCCAGTAATTAGTCTGGGAGTATAAAGCAGGGTTGATTTCATTACATAATAGTTTCCAAAGGGAACTAGCTGTCTTCCTTTTGAATCTTGATTAAAGGTGTGCATAGGAAGGATATTCTACTCAATGTTCCTTGGGGATTTCTTTCCATGATTTGGTTTCCCCTGAGTAGCTGGTATGATTAACTGGGTTGGTTTCTTTCATAATTGTCCTGAAGCCCTTTGTATTTTCAAACTGCTTTGCAATTGTTTTTTCTTAGGATGTACTTAAAAATGAATCCATTAGGTAATGTAGTGGGGCAAGCACAGCTCAGGGAGGTTGTGGTTGCCAAAGCTAAGATAACATCAGAGCAAGTCTTTTAATATTTTTTAGGGTGCTCGAGGTGATCTTTGTTTCAAAATATTTTAATTCTCAAAATTCAAACATGTCCAAAAGAACAGTGCACTTAGCTTTCCCTCCTTGGGCTTCACAAAGCATTGTCAGATAAAACACAGGATGTCCAGTTAAATTTGAGTTTCAGATAAACAATAAGTATTATTTTAGTATAATTAGGCCCTCTGTAATACTAGGAATTCTGTATTTTTATTTGCTAAATCTGGGAACCCTAACTTAGGAAGATAATATTATTCACCCCAGAGCTGTATAAACTTGGGCAAGGAACTTAATCTTTCTGGGTTGAAATTTTCTCATGGCTAAAAATAAAATGTTGTGATACAATAACTCTAACTGCGTTCAGTTGATAACTAGGCTATGGAATGGTATCTCTCCAACATCCAAGACTTACCTAGAGGTATAATCACAGGGTCACACAAAGGGTGCTGCATTTGGAGTAAGAAGACCTGGCTTTGAATCCCACCACTAACTGTGTGATCTCAGACAAATCAAATCCTCAAAGTCCCATATTCTTCATCTACTAAAATGGTGATAAGATACTTATTGTAAGGGTCAAATTAGTTAATGTGTATAGAAGTGTTTTGGGCCTACATAAAGTCATAAACAGATATGACTTTTAAGATAGTTACTCAGCTCCTGCCAGAAGTTAATCTTAACAAATGTGAAGTGAGTTATTATCAAAGCTTCACAGCCAGCTCCTGTTTTCCTATATGACTCAAAACAAATTGTCAAGCTAGATAAGTTCTTAGAAGGTACCCACACGTAATCATTTTATCATCCTTGCTTTTTGCATTTCAAGTGACTTCCATTCAAATGTTGGCTCTACATCTCAGTTTCCTCAAATAACAAATGAGCAAAATAATAGCCACTGCACGCATTTATCATGAGAATTGAATGAGAAAAAATATACAAATGCCTGGCACACAGAGTTTCCCACTAGAAGTATCAATCCCTTCTCTTCTCTACAGTTCTCTTGGATGCCTCAGTTGAAGCCCCTAGCTGCAGGCCACTGGTGAGTGGATGTGTCTAAGGAATGGGCCTCAGTTTCCACTCCCCATCCCTTCCTAGCAGTCCTGTTGTCAGAGCCCAGCAGGACTAAGAGGGCCCCTCTAATCTCCAAACCTCCAGCTGGGACAGAGTCTGAGATATCCAATGCATTTTGTATCCTCGGATCTCTACAGACCCAGAAGACAATAATAACCTTCCCTAACCTCAACCAGATTCAAACCAGAAAGCAGCAGGAGAAAAGTCGCCTTGACCCAAAGGGGCATCCAGCCTCTCCCACACACCAGACCCTGGATAATGCAATCCAGACCACACAAAATTCCCCAGGTTTGATGACCGCTTCAGCCCTCCCTGCACCAGGTCGTCCAGCCTCGGACACAGTTTTTCTTCAGCCAGATTTTTCGTGTCACCAGGCCAGTCCTTTTCAGGGACAGAGAGATGTCTGCACTAGGGAACTTCCGAGCTGCCCAGGGGATGTTGGATTCACCCCTGGCAGAAGCCAACTTGGAAAGGGCATCATGTTGCTTTGCAAACACATCTATGGTACAACAGTGACCTCCAGTGGCTCAGACACCGCCTGCACCATCTCTCTCCAAGCAACCCTATCCTCCAGGAATACAGGATGACAACCTCTTCATGGACCCACTTCCCAGGAAACCTATGCACAGCATCCAATTTTTAAAAAAGGACCAAAGATACAACCCCAGAATTATGGACCAGTTGGATCTAATGATGTCATTGTACCACTTACAAATCGTAAGTGGCCAATGGCCCTCCACTGACCCCAAGGTAAAGTCTGAAGTCCTCAATACAGCAGACGGGGTTCTTTAGGATCTGGGCATGCCCACCTGTCATTTCCTACAACTTCCTCATTCATTAAAGCACACCAGACTGCACCCTAGTCCTTGAATGGCCTGCGCTGTTTCCTCTGCTTGAAATGACCTTCTTCACATCTCTGCCAGGTAAAATTCTTTTCCTTTGTGAGGGCTTCATATCAAAAATTGCCATGCCGGTGACAGCTTTAGTATTATCTCTTCTAGCCATTGCAGAATTAATTCTATTTTCAAAACATACAGCAAGTGTACCTAATACTCATACTTAATTTATTCAAGAAACAGTAATAAAGTATCTATCATAATGCCAGTTATTGTGCTGGATATTCAGGATGATAGATAAAAGAGGTATGGTTTCTGACCTCAGAATGCTTATAGACTAGTGGCAAACACATACGGAGATCATTGCCATAGAGTGTAGTAAGGAGCTATGTGCAAGTTACACAATTGGCTTAAGAGTGAAGTTCATTACTTCAGCCCATGAAAAAAGCGATCAGAGACCCTGCACCACTAGTGAGAGGCTTTGGCTGGGGCTTGAAGGATGAATACGAGTTATCCAGGCAGATGGGAAGATTTAAAAAGAGGAAGAAGGAATGAAGCATATTTGAGGCATGAAGTAACTTACACAGAAGCAAGAATGTGTTGGGGCCAGCGAGCCCTCAGTATTGGCGGGCACTTGGGTTCAATGTTGCACAGCAGAGAGTTATAGGGCCAGAATGCAGACTGGGATCTGAAGGCAGGACCAAGAGTTTAAAATGTTGGCTATGGAAATGAAGAGTCACTGAAGGCTCTTGAATGAAAGCAATATTTAGGAAGAATAAACCGACAAATAAACTAGTGATAGCGTATAGGTCAAGCAAAAACAGATAAAAATCAGGTTTCTGCCTGTTACTCGTACTCAGAGACACTGGGGTGTCAGTCAAATCTAGTCTGAGAGGACAAGGCAAGGTCAGTGAGTGGGTAGACAGATAAGTCAGGGATAGGACATCAAAGGAGAAGACTTAAAACACAAGAACAGTCACTGATGTGTAGTTGTGAACAGGAACAAATGCCAAGGTTCCAGAAAACTAGAGGTCCAGGTAGAGACATAAATCGAAATTCATTCTGGTGAACAGAGTCTCGCTGAATCATGTTTTTTTTAAAGCGCTGGGGGGTCCTGACTGGCCAAGGGAGACGGCCTGATGAAGCTGCCCTAAAAGGACTACTTCCGTGACTCTGGAGGGCTTGTCCCCGCGGGGCCAGGAGGGCTCCACGCTCGGTTCAGATACGTGTCCTGAGCATCTGGAAGATGGCAGAATCGGGCCTGTTCCTCAGCTGCCAGGTAATGAGTATGGACTGGAGGTCCTGTTGCAGGGTCTGTTTTGTGTCCCTTCTGGACATTTTATCACGAATGGGGGAAGATAGCAGTCCCTTGACATGCAGGACAGGGGACTAATTGGTGGCTAAGATATCTGGGAGAGAGTGTAAACTAGGAGGCTGCGTGTCTGCATTTTTGCGTCTGCGTCTCCCAGAGACTTCGTGCACACAGATGCAGAGCCTCAGTCAGTCTGTCACAGGGCCTCTCTTGGGAAAGGCAGCCAATGTGATGAGGACAGTACGGCTCTCCATCCATGTCCCTGGAACAGGCTCCTGTTGTGACACCTGGCATAATGTACCTGCCTGTTCACGAATGTGTTCGTCCCATTAGAAAATAAACTCCTTGAGGGCAACAGACACATCTTCAACTAGCATAATGCCTGACACAGTGAGCGCTCTATAAATACTGGTTCAATTAAAGAATAAATAAGCAACCTTGAGATGGGGGAAATGGGTTAAGAAGTTCCTGCAGACACCTCTGGGTTGTGTGGGAACATCAGAAGGTCCTATGTCTTCCAAGATTTGTTCTTTATTCTCTTACAGACACGGCTAACATGTATATTAGAAAAAATGGTAATTTTGGAAACAGATGAAAGTGATTTTGAATTTAGGTTGTTCCATTTCATTCACTTGGGAAATTTACTCAAATTGTCTAAGATGCAGTTTCTTGACCTAAAATACAAATATAATAATAATTATTATTTCTAAAATGTGGTGAGAGTAAGAAATTACACATGCAGAGCAATGTACGTGAAGCAAACAGGAGACCTCCAACAGTGGCTGTTGTCACTGGTGTATGTTCTTGCAATGGACTTTGAATCAATACGAACCTCAGAAGCTGTAGTAGATAGTCTTATCCAAAAAGCAGTTCTGGTGCAGAACTCAGGAATCGGAGAAGCCTTGGCACAACTGGAGTGCTTGTGTCCACAATTTTCTGGTGGGAACACACAGATGGGTCCTTGTGCAGTCACCCGACAGTTACAGGGGCTTTGCTGAGTGTGAAATAATTTCAGAATAGAGGGATGCCTGCATTCATATATCAGTCTTTTGTTGCTGGAGTTAGGGGAGGGACACTATAAAATCCTCAGGACAGAGGATCATTTATGGGTGTTACACAAGTATTTTAACATCTAAGACAAGGCACTAGCACTACAGATCCAGCTCCCAGGATTCTAGGTGACAGCATAAAGAAGGAAAAAAAGAAAAAATTGACCTAACTCTTGGCTAATGTTGCTGGTAGCTGAGTGTTTTTAAGGTATGCTCAATACCTTAAAAATCAGCCTGAAGTTAATTTCATAGAAGTAGAGAGTAGAATAGTAGTTGCTAGAGGCTGGGAAAGTAGGAGGGAGGCAGTGGATAACCAGAGGTTGGTTAATGGATACAAAATTACAGCTAGATAGGAAGAATGAGTTCTGCTGTTCTATAGCACTGTAGGGTGGTTATAATTAACAAAAATGTATTATATATTTTCAAGTAGCTAGAAGAGCAGATTTTGAATGTTCATAACACAAAGAAATGATACATGTTTGAGGGGATGAGTATGCTAATTATACTGATTTGATCATTATGTTGATCACTTGACTGATACATGTATATGTTGCATACATATATCAAAATATCACCTCGTACTCATAAATATGTACAATTGTTATACATTGATTAAAAATAATGATAAAAGCAAAAAGGACAAGGAAAAAGATCAATCTGAGCACCCACCTGGTGTCAGCCACCTGCAGTTAGTGACATCAGAATTCGTGGCCTAGCACCGCTTTCACATATGAAATAATTCCATTTGGTTGGATTTTGTTGCCTCAAGAAAGGAGAATGGCATCCAATTTAAGAACCCTCCTGAGTCAAACAGCCACATGTAAGACATGAATTTCAACCAAAAATGGCTTGCAGAGACACAGATATGCCTCCTGTGGACTTAGGCAATCAGGAGTGTCAGTCCCTAGAAGTCAGTCTGAGGAACCAGGGACCCAAAGAGGAATGATGTTTTCCCAAATATCTTTTGGGAGTGATGAAGTAAAACAATCTCATCCACTTTATGATGATAACTCTCAAATGTGAATCTGTAGCCAAGATCTCTCTTCTATTAATAAGATGCAGACCCTGTATCCAACTACCTACTGAACACGTCCACTTGAATATCTTTCAGTTTCCTAAAACTCAACTTTTCCCAAACTAAACGCGGCAACAACGTGACTTCCCAAGTACGCTTCTTGGTTTGTCACTTAATCAATCACCATGTCCTGGTGACTCGCTATACTCAGTGTGCACTATATTCAGCAGTAGGCTTGGCCCTCTACATGTGAATTAGTTTTTTATTGCATCTGTAACAAATACCAACAAAATTATAGGTTTAAAATAGCACACATTTATTACCTTGTTCTGTAGTTTATAAATCCAGACAAGTCTCACTGGACTGAAGTCAAGGTCTTGGCAATACTGCATTCTTTTCCAGAAGTTCTAGAGAAGAATCAGTTTCCTTGTCTTTTCCAGATTTTAAAGGCCATCCACTTCTTTGGCTCATGGCCTCAACTCCAAAGACACCAAGGTAACATCTCTCTGAACCACGTGCCATCACCACATCTCTTTCTGACCACAGCCAGGAATGGTTCTCCACTGTTAAGGACCTATGTGATTAGGCTGGAACCACTTGGATCAGGGATAATCTCCCCACCATGGGATCCTTTACCTAATCACATCTGCAGAAAGCCCTTTTGCCATGAAAGGTAACATAGGTTTGTAGGTTCTAGGGATTAGAATATTGACATCTGTCGGGGGCCAGTATTCTGACTGCCACAACCTTCATTATCTCATAATCTTCTGAAGAATTCTGTGAGATGGCTACTATTATTATCTCCACCTTACACATGAAGAAATAGATTTATCTAAATTGCCTAAATTACCTAAAGTCCCAATCTAATAAGTGGCAAAAGGAGAGTCATACTGAGGTCTGTTTGGCTTACTATACTGCATTCCTGCTTCCTCTATATCTCTTGACTCAGTGGTCCCACAGCAACTGTTCAGGCTACCATATGAATGACTTAGGTTATTGGATTATCATAACTGCTCCCTTTCCCTCCAGTTTTATGGTCCTTTAGGCCATTATCCACTCTACAGCCAGAGTTTTCCTTATAAAGCACACATCTAATAAGGTCATCCACCAACGACAATCCATTCCTCATGGTGAAAAGCCCAGATTTCTGGAGAAGGTATAGAAAAACCAGCAGATACACTATCTCCTGCTTTACTCATCTCTCCCCATTCCTCTGCCCCAACTCCCACAATCCCAGTGAAGCAAGATAGTACTACGATTACTTTTCTAAATTTGTCATGCTCTCTCTTGGCTCCAGAAGTTTCCACATGCTAATCCTTCATGGGGTAGCTGGGTGGATTAAGTAAGATGCAAAGTGCTTATTATTGTACTTTGAACATATAAGTCCTTAATAAAGGACAACTGCAGAAAAAGGCAATGCTTTGTATAACAATGAACAATACATGAAAGATCTCACCAATGTGGATCTAAAATAATTTAAATAGGATGCTTAATGGAAATTTATCAAATCTGCTTCCTTTTTTCTTCCATTCATTTTCCAGGGGTTGCCTCCAAAGATTAGTTTAAGCAGAGATAGGGGAAACAAAAGCAATTTCAAAAACAACACAGCTAAAAATTACAGAATAACTCATCGTCTCTATTCTGCTGTCTAAAATTATAAGCACACAAATGGAACAAAAGTAGCAAAATTCAAAGATTGAATCACAGATTCTTCTGTTATAAACTATAGCAAGTGCAGGGAATGGGCTGGTTAGTGTGAAGGTATCTTTGCTCTGGAAGCACTTTGTCCTGGGGAGCAGACAAAGGTCTAGGTGATTTAGGGAACAGGGTGACTGATCTTTATAAACATTTTGCATTTCTATGTCAAATGGAATTTTTTATGGTATGATTTAGGGAAAATATTCAAAGTTGGGTCATATGTTATTCCAGACCTGCATATGGAGTAATCTACACTATTAATTCAATTGGCAAAGGTTGACTGTACATCTCCATGAATCGAGCACTGATATAGACATACATAACCCATTACCTGCTTTTAAGGAGCTCAGAGATTAGTGACAGAAATAGACAAGGAGCAAACCATGAATATGCACTATAAATATATAAATACATAGATAACCCCTTGTGTAGGGAGTTGAGGGAGTTCAGAGAGCAAGAATCTCCTTCTGTTTTGGATGGTCAAGAAATCTTTGTTATTTTTCCTGAAAGGGGGTTCAGGAAAAAAGAGAGAAATTATTACTAAAAGTGCCAAGTCTTGCAGAATGCTCAGGAATAACCCAGGCAGCATGTGCAATGACACAGAGACACAAAACACGATGGGGAGAAAGGGCTGAGGTGAGAGCAGCACCTTGACGGTAATGCCAAGGAATTATCTGAAGTTGATGGAATCCCATGAACAATTTTAACCATAGCAGTGACATAGGAAAATTTGAATTTTAGAACGATCATTTGGGCTGCCATGAAGAGGATGAATTGGAGGGGGAAGAACTGGAGTTTTGTTTAGGGGCTGTTGTAGTAATCCAGGTAAGGGCTTTTAAGATGTCCTGAACATTGATCAGCAATGAAAATGGAGATGAGGGGATGGAAGTTAAGAAGGAATAAAAAAGACTTGTTGACTAATTGACTAACTGGATGAGGATGATGCTATCCTCTGACATAAGGAATTTAAGATGAAGACCAGTTTGAGGGGCAAATGATTAAATCTGGCCTGGATATTTCCAGTTTAGAGTGTCTGTGAAACATCTAAGAAGAGATGTGCAATAAATAGTTGGCCATCTGGACTTGGAATTCAGGCCAGAGGTCCACAATCGATATAAATTTGAGAATCATCACCATGAGGTGTTAGCTGGAGGCCATCAGAGGGAAAATTCAAAGGAACAAGAAAGGACCCTGAGAAACCCTGACATTCAGGATTTTAGGTGGATGAAGAGAAGTTCATGGAGGGGATTGAAATGTAATCACCAGAACAGGTGGAAGAAAAACCATAGATGAGTACCACTGGACCCGAGGGAAGACAGTAGCTTCAGGAGGGTAGAACTAGCACAGCACCGCCACACAGGGAAGAAGAGGCACCAGGAGGAAGAAGGTATAGAGCCTCACCCACCTAGTTTGCCCTGAACCCCCAACCTACATGGGCCACCCTCCCCCACCCCTGCCTCCCTGCCATGCCAAGCGCTTTCTATTCTATTACCCTGAGTTGCTTTACTCATCACATAAATTCTAACTGAAAATATCTTGTTTATTTTTGTTTCCATTGTGTGCACCCCTCTACAGGCCTCATACATCTTGTTTGCCATTGTCTTCATTTGGATTTCACAGAAGCAGCCCTTGAGACTAGGATTCAGTGCAAGGAGTTTATTTGCGAGGTGAACGAAGAAAACATGAGTAAGGGAGTAGGGAAGGAAGGCAGGGAAGGAAAGGATGACAATAGAGAGTATTTATTTACTTAAATTTCATGTTATTTTACTTGACAAATAATTATTGTAAATATTCATGGAGTACACAGTGATGTTTCGATACATATAATGTATAGTGATTGGATTAGGGTAATTAGCATATCCATCTTCTTAAACATTTATCATTTCTTTGTGTTGGGAACAGTCAATAAAGGGAGTATTTAAACCAGTTACCCTGTGGGCAACTGGCATGGAATCCCTCTGGGAGCCTTTGTCCATCAGTGTGGAAGACACACCTCAGAGATCTCTCACCCAAGGGGAAGGCAGCTGGGCTTTCTATTCACAGACTCCCTCCCGTTGGTCACTACTTGAGGAATGTTAGGAGTTGGGGTCTGGGGAGGGCTTTAATTTCCCAGCACTCTGACCTACCCTAGATTTAAGCAAAGTAGCTCCAGCAGCCAGAAAAAGCCCTCAAGCAAAAAAACCACCAAC
This sequence comes from Lemur catta, assembly GCF_020740605.2. NCBI lineage: Eukaryota > Metazoa > Chordata > Mammalia > Primates > Lemuridae > Lemur > Lemur catta. The sequence continues at coordinate 18,264,969 of NC_059134.1, read as the reverse complement.
AACAACAAAAACAAGTACTAGCAAATGCAAGTGGATGTTCGGCCAGAAAGTACAGAAAAAGCAAGTCAAGGGAACAGAAGCAGGCCCTTAACAGCATCCACTGTAACTCCCAAATCTCCAGCCCAGAGAATAGTGCTGGGTACATCATGAGTTCTCAATAAGTGTCTGAATGAATATTATGATCAATGAATAAAGGAAGGAATGGTCTTCTTAGCTTTGCCTCATGCCACTTTTCCTTCGAGGCCAACGTTCCACCCATACTGGATTTTTACCAATTCCTCAATTTAGGGCCTCCTCACATGCCATTCTCATTGCCTGGAATACTTCCTAAATGTCACTTCCTCAAGAAACCCCTCTCAGACCTCCCTCCAAATAGTTAATGTCCTCAGGTTATACACCAACTCAGCATGCTGTCACCACTTCCGTCTATAACACTCACCACATCTGAAATCACTTGTGTCCTTAATTCATCACTGTGACTCAAATGCCCAGCATAGTTCCTACTTGAGTTCCTAGTCAAATACCTAGCAAGTTCTCAATGCATATTTATTAAATAATTAATGAGTTAGGGTTAGTGTCAGATGATCATGGAGGGGTTTTACGCAGAAAAGCAAAGAATTGACACACCAGCTGAAGGGAATGCAGCAAGTTGTTGACTAGAAACACATATGAAGACTCTGAGAAGCACCAAAGACCCAGAAGAGCTTAGAGATATTAACTGATTGTGGCACCTGATCTTTGTGTTCTGTGTTGTCCCACAACTGTGCTCTGAAAAACAGGAGTAGGATCATAGTTGGTGGATGGTCATGTTGACACAGCATTGTGGTTTTCTGAGGGCAAGACAGAGGGAAACTAACACAGCAGAAGAGTTGAAGCAATTGGAAGAGTTACTGAAGAGGTGTCCTGAACATCTAGTTGATCTCTAGGGGAGAAGTTGAGCCAGAATGGCAATGGGAATGTGATGAAGTCGGTAAAAAGGAGATAACTGATTCTTAATAGGAAGAAGGATAAAGATGTCAAGAGGTGAAAGCATATAAGACTGCAGTTAGAAAGTGGAATGTTGAAGTTTATGATTTTAGAGATAGAAGACTATGGGAGTATGATAAAGAACATGGACCCTTCAGACTCAGCATGGTCAAGACCAATTTTAGTTTTGGCTGGAGAGACAGGTGTAAGACAGATTACAGATGTTGTGATGTTCTTTTGTAAGGTATGGATCAGTGAAGTCTCTTTTGATGAAAACAGAGACTTTGTTTACATTGTTCACTGCTGTATCCCTAACGTCTATGACAGTGTTTAAAACAATGCAGACATTCAGTGAATATTTTTTAATGAATACATAAGTAAATGAAATGGCAGAAATCTTGATCCATCTGGCTTAAGCAAGTGAAAAAACGTACTGGCTTACACCAGCTAAAATCACAGGGTAATGCTTGCTTCAGGCATTACTTGCGCTATGTATGAAATAAAGTAATCAGGATTCAAGTTCTCTGCATATCTGAGCTCCACTTTCCATTGTTTTGTCCTCAGTCTTTGGCTTCACATGGTAATAAGATCTGGAAAGAGTCAATTTTCCAAAAATCTTAGCAGAATTTTCATTGGTTAACATGCCCATTCCCAAATCAGTCACTGTAGGCCAAAGAATGAGATGTTATGATTGGCTTAGGCCTGGATCACAAGTACCCTGAAGGCCAGGATGGAATCAGCCTCACTCCAGTCCCAGAGTCTAAGATTGAGAAGAAATGAAAATGTAATTTTTTTAAAAAGAGAGTAAATGGATACTGTGTGGCAAAAACAACAGGGGCTCATGACAAAGAGCAAAGCCCACATTCTCTCAAGCAACAACGTGGAGCTGCTGAAAGATTTATCAAGAGCAACTTGGTTTGATTTGCACTTCAGAAAGATCTTCCTGGGGCAGTGTGGAAGACAAATTAGAGAAGGTCACAGCTAAGGGAAAGAGAACATATGAGAGAACATCATTCAAAGTTAAAATCATCAACTATCAATGGAGCATCTTTCTTCTCCATCTGGAGACACAATAATGAACAAGACATAGTCCCTGCACTCAAGGGGTTTCTGGTCTAATGAGGAAGACAGACAAGTAACAGGCATTTACATACATAATGATAGTGCCATGAAGGCTTCCTCATGTACCATGCATGAAGTGTCATCTAAGATTAGGTCTGAAATATCAGTAGGCATTGGCAGGATCTGCAACCAGAGACAAGTGGACATGATAGATGCTTGGAAAAGTAAGTTCAGTGTGGCCAGAGCATGGAGTTCCAATAATGAAGCAATAAGAGAGGAGGTCAGATTATTCAAAGTCCGGAATCTTGAGGAGTCTTGCAAACCCAAATTTAAGTGTTAGACTTCATCCTCAAAGCCTTGCAGAATCATGAAGGTTTTAAAGTTTCAGAGTGGCATTAACCAATCAGCACTTTAAAAAGATCAATCTGGCCATGTGAAATCTGGATTAGAAGATTACAAAATAATATGCAAGAGTACCATGCAAGAGGCATTTGCAGTAATTCAGGGAAGAGACAGTGGTGCCCCTACTAAGACACCACTTATCAACGAACATGAAGAAAAGTGGACAGATTTGAGAGAGTTTTAAAATTTGGAATCATCTGCACTTGGAAATAAGGATAAGGGAGGGTATGAGGGAAGTGAGAGGAAGGAGTTAACAATCTGTGCAACTAAGTGGATAGGGATGCTAGTCACAGAAAGAGAGCAGGGTTAGGGAGAAAAATAACATTTGTTTATGGTCACACTGAATTTGAGATGCTTGTGGGAAATCAACGCGGAGATGCCCAGCTAGTTGCTGAATATGTGGACTGGGAGCTCAGGAGAGAGTTTGTAGCTGGAAACATACATTTGGGAACCATCAGCATAAAAACAGTAGCCGAAATGTTGAAGTGGATATGGTCATTCTGTTACAGTCCAGTCTTCAAAGAAGGATTCTGGCAGTGAACGCCTAGGAAGGATATTTAAGAATTACCAAGGATTGGGAGTCATCAAAGGTGGCCAGAAGAATAAGCCAGGGAGCCAAGGATCAAAAGCCTGGTCTAAACAAGGGTTGGAAAAAAGTATTCCAATTATTTATGATGTAAAATGAACAGAGCTTCTTAGTAGCCTGCATGAAGGGAACAACGGAAAGGAAGGGGTCAAAAATGACTCCCAGGTTTCTGGCTAGGGTGACCAGTTCGCTGCTCAGAAGGAGGAGGAGGTTATTAGGCTCTAAGATAATTGTTGGAGGGGCCCATAGGATATCCAGGAAAAGAACTGCGGACAGTCAGAGCTCAAGAGAGCATGTGGACAGTGGCCTACCTGGGAAGCAGGCAATGCAAAGGTGTGATTTAACATAAGGGGAGATCAGATGACCTTGAGGGGGCTGTTAGTTGAGACGGGAGCCCCAGAAATACTCTCATTTGAGGAACAGGCAGAGGAAGAGGTACTAGCAAAGGAGACCGCAAAGAACTTAAGAACAGGAAGAGCTGAATTCGTCCTTTAGAAGAAAGCCTTCTTACCTGCGGCTCACCTAGTGGGAAACTGGTCCTTGCATGTTATGCAGCCACCAATTTCCTCCACTACTTTAGGCCTTAAAAAGTCAAATTACACAATAATTTCACATGTCTTCTAAATTTACCCTAAAGCTTATCAAAGGTCCTAGGACCCATGAGGAGTTCTTTATAGTTTCCTAACTTGCCTTTGAATAAAGTACTTCCATGGGTTAAAAGAAGTGGACCACTTCATCCAGCAATGGCTAGAATTTACTTCCATATTTGGAAATACTTCAATCATTAGGGTTGAGCAGAAACACACAGCATCCTTCAAACACTGTTCCTCTTTCTTCACATGGTATTGTGAATGGCTCAGCAAGTGGGCCCATCATTTTCTTGCTAATTAATTTAGGTCTAATTGGTTTCAGCCCACACAACAGTGCAGGTTGTAAGAGAGGGCAATAGCAGTCATATTCCACCAAAAGTACCTGCCAGCATCAAAGCCTCCACCATTAAGCAATTCACTACAGAGGGAAGAGCTCTTAAGAGCTAAACAAAGTGAATTAATTCCCCCCCTTCCCAATTAACTTCAGAAAAATCTCAAAGTGCTCAGAACTCTGTCAAAGCACCAGGAAACATTTCATCTTACTACCACCATTCTAGCATAACACAGTCTTGCAAGGAGTTACCAAACACTTACCAGCCTCCATGCTGTGTATTGTTTAGAAGGATTTCAAGTTGGACAAATGACTGGTATCTCTGTAGAAGCAACAACCAGGACTAGTTTTACTTATTATTTTATCCCCAGAGGCTAATACAGTGCATATACATGGCATTCAACTAATATTCGTTACACAGGTGAATGAAAAAATTAGGAGAAAGAAGGAAGAAGGAAGGGAGGGAGGGAAGGACAAATTGATTCGTGGAGTGAACACCAATTCAAAAAGTCATAATAAAAGAGCATTTAAAGCCAATGAGCCAGCCCCATCACCCATGAGCTGTGTAACAATAAGTAAGTCACTTAACCTCTCTGAATCATAGTCTCTTCTTTCATTTCATGGTGATGGTGTTTGCATTACATATTTTAAAGAGTTATAATAAAGCATAATAGAATTAATGAATTTGAAAGCACTTTGTAAACAGTAAAAGATAGATGTTGCTCTTAAGACTGGGAATCAAACTTCAAGTTTTTCTTTAATGTGCCCATAGTTAGATCACATATCATGATATTTTAGTCTGACTAAACTTTCATAAGACTATTACCATGATTTTATGTCCCAAGTGTACAAAGAAAAATGTAAGTAAGTCGCTGTGCTTAAGGAGCTCACAGCTTGGGGGGGTGACCAACATGAAAACAGAAATTATAACACCGAAGTATTAACATGCAACGGAAACCTGTATAGATGAGTCACTGAAAGTCACAGAGGAGGGACAATTACTCTGCTGAACAAGTCAGAGACTTGAGACGGGGGCAATATTTGAACTGGGTCATGAAGAATAATAGATGATTGCCAGATGACGACAGAAGAGATTTTGGGTGCTTTATTTGCATAAATAATATTAATATTTGACCAATATATTTTTTCAACTTTCTTTTTACACAAAACACTGTATCTTTTAGATTTACCCGTATAGTTGTACGATGCCTTCACAACTGTCTGTGTGTTTTCTGGGTGTTTCCTATATTTGAAATGTTCAATGATTAAAAAATGTTTTAAGGAAGCAAAGTTACCCTGGTAGGGTAAAGTATACGAGGTAGTTAGGAGATGGGTTTTAGTGGGTCTGAGCCAGATTGAGAGAGATGTTACATGTTGTAATGAGTTTTTTTGTATTTCATTGTTTGAGCAAAAAGAATCAACATTCAATTAATAAACAGGATTGAAATGATTTTTGTTGTCGCTGTTGTCAGAAAGCATAACAGAAAATGAACAGGTTGACTGCAAGGAGAATGAGACTTGACTCATTCTCACCTTTTGTTTACCGTTTCCATGAACAATGCCCTCCAGGTTCTGTGAGTAAACCAGACAAGGAAAGATCATTAGAATCTGGGAAACTAAGATACATTCGACATGTTTAAGATGGTCCTGGTGCTTTGAAGGCCAGTGTACAAGGCACGGGCTGACACGGTTAAAAGGCCTCTGCTTCATATCAAGGGAGGAGGAGGAGAGAGCCATGCCAGGCATGCAGAAATATTTGTGTGTTCACTCTTACTTCCCCCAGCTTTACCAATAAGTCATCCTTGCCCCACCTTGTACCATATGAGGTCCCAGTCTCAGCCCCAGGATTGAAGGCCAATTGTGTGTTGCTGTGACAGCAAGTATTTAAAAGGAAAATAAAGAAGCGACAAGCTGCGACATGCTATCATTAAGTAATCATAATTTCCTCCCTATATTACGACAATAGATGTCACTCTCTCATCTGGAAGGCAGGCCACGTATAGAAACACCATGTCAAAAAGCTTTTCAGACAAAGACAGTGGGGGTGAGTTCGCTGGGTGCAGAATAGAATATTTTGATGAGTTGCATCCACCCAATTTCCCACCCCCAACTCCTACATGCTCTGATAAAAGTCAGATCTATAAAGAGCTTCAAAGGCTCCCCAGTCTGACAAACAGTAATAAAACAAGAAATCGAAAAAAAAAATCTGCCAAAGTGCATGGAGGAAGCAGAGCTGACAAGTGCTATGATGGTTCTGTTTTAGTAATCAACACGCTAACTGCAGGGCACTTCCTCCTAGCGGGAAGCGGAGTCTGGGTTGTCAACTGTGAAGGAGTACAGAAAGGTCAGGCGGAAAAGGCATTCTGAAGGCAATCTGGAATAAGCGATTGCACATTCTTTCTGGCTATTTTTCTTCCAGTCCACATCCCACCCCAAGCCCAAGCTTTCTCTGGCCCAACTGCTACCTCAACTATTCTCTCACCTCCTTCTTCCAAAGAGAAAGGAGGTGAAAAGCAAAATCAGCCAGTCTGGTCTCCCCTTCCCTTCCTCCATTTAATGGAGGGCTGGGGGTTGGGGAGAGCCTAAGACAAGGAAATAGCTCTGGAATCCAGAACATCTGGCTTCTATTCAGACACAATCACCAACCTTGGGAGCATATTGAAAGCATTTGGCTGTCTCAACGGTCTAAAAGGAGCTATTTATTTCAGACTCAACAACCAGCCCAAACATGTGCTTCCATTTGGAAACAATTGGAGGTAAGACAGAGTTTCTTTTTTTTTTTAAGGAGGAAGGTGGAAATAACACAGGACTTACAGTCAGTGGACGGACCTGCATTCCAATCACTGATCTGCCACTTGCTTGAGACAGCTGTGTGACTTTATTTGACTTCCCTACTCTCTTTGCAATTTCAGTTTCTCAGCTTTCAAGCCATGAATAAATTCTTCTCCGATGGAATTATTGAGAGGATTAAATAACACAATGTATCCTAAGGACCCAGCACAGTGCCTGGCATATGGTTCCTTCTCTCTTCAGACAAACCATATAGCCATAATTTATTCTTTGGGCATAAAAGTGCCTGTCTCGTGTACCTCACATAGTACTCTGATAATCATATGGAGAGTGTCTGTCTAAGTGTTTGGTAACTTTAAAGTGCTTTGCAGAGATGAGAGATTACAGTTGGAATCATTATTACACCAATAATGTGTAATAATGTGTCAAAGCCAAATGCTTTGATTCCTAAAACCAATCCAGGGGGAACTCAAAATGAAAAGTCTCTAGATGACCAGTGGACATTTATTTGGCCAGGCTGGTGACTAACACCACCTGAGCATTAGCCCACCCACATGTCATTATCTGGTTTGTGATCCCTTCCTAGAAACTATCTTCCCCATAATCCCTGTGGCTTTTGTTTTTCTGAACGCGACTGAGAGGCAGCCATCCTATTGGCATGTCACTAGTCATATGTGCTAAAACACAAAGCATGTGCTTGGTCCAAGACATGGTGAGAATTGCTTCTACCTCTACACCTCTATGTTTAGCCCACTCTTTAAGTGCTTTTCAGCTTAGGTAAAGGAAGAACCTGAGGCTCTTTTACTTTGGGCAATTGGTAGAGCCCCATGAGAGCCTATAAGCTTGGCATCATTTCCAGAACATTTCTAAACCACCAGGTCTCACTTTTATAATCTCTAAGACTAAGATCTCTAAGTCCTAAGAATAAAAGCCATCCAGGTATTAATAGTATTTTAGAATTTACTAACATATTTTCATTACATCCTTACAATCACCCTGTGATTGTATTTAATATGAGGAAGCTAAGTCTCACCTAAGTGACAGGTGAGCCCAGGGCTCCTTACTCAAAATCCTCTGCTTCATATCACAACTCCCAAGCCAGTCAGCATGAGGGAATCCCAGAACAGGAAAATAACCAGCAAGAGCCAGCAAGAGGTCCCCGGGAACCCTGCAGGTGCCCTAGGAAGGAGGCTTTATATGGCCTCAGAACTCCCAATTGAGAATTTTAGCAGGTGAAATTATTCCCCCTTCAAATTCCTACCAAAGCTTTTGCCCAAAACGAAAACATTACCCTCTAAAATTGTGGAGGAGGAACCAGACCTACAATTGAAATATCCAGCCTCCAGACTCAGCTTCAATGCCCCGCATCCCCTCTCCATCTCTGGCTCTGCCTTCCACACGGGGCTCAACTTGCTATGACACGGAGTAGACCTGTTGACTAAGCACCTGCCTCGAGCCCAGGTCATGCCTCAGCTTGATGGTTTCTAGCTAGGTCTCCTACTGGTTAACCAATCAAATCTTCTGGAAAGACCTTTAGTGTCACTAAAGTGTCATGGAAGTCCACTGTGACTTTTAGCTAAGTGGAAAAAGCAAAGTAAAGAAGTATTTCTTCACCTCGATTTAACTTAGATGATGGGGGTGTTCTTCCCCCGCCAGCCCTTCTCCCAACCTGAATTAGGTGCCATGCCTCTGTACCTCCATGGTGCCTTCCAGTTTCCTCCTCGACAGCACTCATCCCACTGTATTGTCATCGTATGCATGCGTGTCTGTCACTGCCTTTACCTTGTGAAATAGGTATTCTGTCTTTACTGCTATGGCCATGGTGCCTGGAACAATGTCTTCAACATGGTACAAAGCCTGAAATAACTGCTATCCAGCCCTTTATAGAAAAAGTTTGTCCCTCTCTACTCTAGAATAATGTCGAATACTACATCATAATTAATCATGGGCATCCTTGTTTCTGACTTTAATTAGAATGCTTCTGGTGTCAACTGTAGTGCAAAAGTCATAGAAACTACATAAATGAATGAGTGTGATTATCATCTGACAGAACTTTATTTACAAAAACAGGTGACAGACTAGATTTGGCCTCTGGGCCATCATTTGCTGACCCCTGTTTTAGAGTATCTGGCCAACACTAATTTAGAAAAAGAAAGTAAAAAGTATAAATATTGGGAAAAAGGAGATAAAATTACAATTTTTTGCAGCATGATATGTATCTGTAAAAACCCAAAACAATCAATTGGAAAAACTATATAATAATAAGAAAATTCAGAAAGATGAATTTACATGATTGAAATACAGAAATGAATAGCACTCAAAAATATTAGCATTAGAAGATCTAACAAAAGAGTAACAATAGAAAGCTAAAATACCTAGGAACATAACTCTAATACCCAAGAAGCAATAATTGTGTATAATTTATGATGAAACTTTAAAACGTGCATGAAGACCATAATTTATTCTCCATATTTACTTGTGAACATGCAAAATGATGAAAATACAAAACTATATATTATGGTAGTGTTTGAAATAGCAAAGTACTGCAAGCAATTAGTCCAGCAATAGAATACTGATTAAATTACTGCATATGCATCCAATAGAATATTAAGTATCCATCAAAGAAGAATGAGGGAGCCTTTTGTGTATTGATGAGGAATGTGTTTAAAGATATATTGTTAACTAACTTATGAAACATATTTATAATCTTCTACCATTTGTCTAGAAAAAGTAGGAAGAGGGAATATATAAAAACATATGCATGTAAGCATCTGCTAAAATGTTTGTGAAGAGATACATAAGAGGCTGATAACATTATTTGCTTCTAAAAAGGGGACCTGGGTGGCTGGGGACAGAAGGAGGGAAAGACTTTGTATCAAATACTCCCTTCTATGTTTTGATTCTTGAACCTTATGAGTGTATTAAGTATTCAAAACTTAAATATCATTTAAAAAATATTGTTGATGCACTAAAAATCAAATGCTTTTAAATCTTTTAAAACTTTTATGGCTGGGCGCAGTGGCTCACGCCTGTAATCCCAGCACTCTGGGAGGCCGAGGCAGGTGGATGGTTTGAGCTCAGGAGTTCGAGACCAGCCTGAGCAAGAGCGAGACCCCAACTCTACTAAAAATAGAAAGAAATTATATGGACAGCTAAAAATATATACAGAAAAATTAGCCGGGCATGGTGGTACATGCCTGTAGTCCCAGCTGCTCAGGAAGCTGAGGCAGAAGAATCACTTGAGCCCAGGAGTTTGAGGTTGCTGTGAGCTAGGCTGACGCCACGGCACTCTAGCCCGGGCAACAGAGTGAGACTCTGTCTCAAAAAAATATTTTGTGGGGAAAAAAAAACCTTTTGTGGTTATTGTTTACTTTTCTTCACAAGTTTTCAAATACCAAAGGCTTTAGAGCCACACAGTTTGAAACAAGCACATAGAATAGTGGTTAAGAGCACAGACTCTATCACTCCAGATGGCTTCGATTTGAATCCCAGCTCTGCCAGTTAAGATCTGCATGATCTTGAACCAGTTAACATCTTTGTGCCTCAGTTTACATACCTGTAAAACAGCAGTATTGATAATTCTGTCATGAGATAAATGAGATCACCTCTACTCAGTATTTTATCCAGTGCCTTGATGGAGTATCTGTGTATCATAATAACGCTATAGTGTCTATCAAGACAGACAAAAGATGGAGGAGGAATTGGAAAGGTAGGCATGTTTCTGAGGATATTTATTTTATAGGTTAGAGAAGCATAGTCTTAGACCTAAAAATGACCTTGAATTTGAGAAAAACTACTCATATATCCTCCTATCAGAGCTTTGCAATGCAGGATAGAATACCTGTTTGACTTTGTTTAAATCCACCTGTTAAATGCAGGTGTTTCCAAGCTTGTACGACGCTGGTATCCTCGACCCACAGAAAACCTATTATTACCTCTCAGGAAACTTTTATTTGGAGCAGAGCTTGTCAAACTTTAATATGCTTACGAAACACCCGGATTTATTCTTTAAATTTAGACTCTGATTCAGTAGTCTAGGTTGGAGACTGAGATTCCTTATTTCTAACTATTTCCCAACTATTTCCCAGATGAAATGCTTTATACAAGTGGCTTGGGAAATGCTAATGTGTATCATACTTTTAAGATTTATTCATGCACAAGTTTCCATTCTTCTCTCCTTTTATTCCAGTGCATCATTTGTAAACTTGTTTTAATGTATTTTCACCTTTCACAGGACAGATTTTGTTAATTAAATGTGCCAGTTGGCTAATTATGCAGTCAAGGAAAAAAACAAACCTCAACCAACCCCAATCAAAGTGACAGATTTCAAAAGTTATGGCATAAAAGTGCATACATTTTGCTTCAAATGAAAGCAGCAACAACAAAAACTATGTCATTGGATGGTGTAAAGGCAATATGTGTAACCAAAGCATTTGTACTCCCATAATATTCTGATATTAAAAAACTATGCCATTTTTAAATGACATTAGCATGACATTTGTTCATTGTACATTGCAGTTTATAAATCTTAGGATAGAGGACAGAGCCTTGGACTTGGAATTGCTTACTTTTCTAAACTTTAATTTCTTCATCTATAAAATGAGGATAATAATTAACATGTCAGAAAACTAAGTAGAGGTCAAGTGACGTCAGCATGATGGCCAACTAGAGGTGCATGGCGCCTATCTCCCCCACAAAAAGGGTCAAAACAATGAATAAGCAACAACATTTTTACTGCAGTGTCTGAAGGAGAGTGCTAGTGTACAGCCAGGGAATGGTGGCATCCCCATAGAGCACAGACGCCCAGGATGGCAGCACAGAGAGGGGAGCAAAAGCACTTTGCTTCTGCCACCCATCTCCCTCACCGGGATTGGCTGGGAGCCAGGAGTGACTTCTCCTTGTGGGAAAAAGGTAAGCAGGAGGCTCCCAGCAGCCCCCTTTACCACTGCAGACACCTGCAGTCCTTACTACGGGAAAATCCCGGCGTCCTCACAGACCCTGGGCTATTTCAGAAGCCTCCTGGAGTTCACATGGCTGCATTGTTCCAGAGTAGAAGGCCACAATTGTACACCCCTCCACTCCCTGTGACCCAAGCTGCTACAGCACAGCGCCATCTTGAAACCACAGCCACTGCTAGAGTGCATCCTGCTCTGGGGGCCTGTAGCCACTATGTCTCTCCATCCCTGTGGCTCTACCATTATTTTACCACATTCACACAGATGAATGCAGTGCTCCTACTCAGAGCCTAGACCCAGTGAAACAGCTGTGACTCTGGCACCTGAGCCCACATGGCACCCAGCCCCCAAAGGAACAAGTTGTCCTGTATAGTGGGGAAACCAACCCCTGGCTGGTAGACATACCACATGAACATGCCCTCAGCCTGACAACCAGCCCAGAGGTCCTGCCCCCAGAGTCTCACCCCTGTGCCAGTTGATCCACCATAAATGCACACTCCTGATATAATAAGCAGCCCAGAGACCCTAGCCCCAGTGAGCTTGACCCCTAACCTGGCCAACCTGCCATTTGTGTGCCCCCTCTACCTAAGAACCAACCTAGCAGCCCCGCTCTCAGCAAGGCCACCTCCAAGCCAATGACCCCACTGTGCACATGCCCTCTTGGGCTCAGAACCAGCCCAGCACCCTGCCCCCAGCAAAGCCACACCAGCCCCACCATAAATTCTCACAGCCTAGGCCACTGAGGCATTCACAGACATTGCTAACATGGATTACAGATGAAGAAACTGCATGGAGACTACACTACTGTGTCCACCAGAAGCACAGCCTCACAAACTGACAATTTCAGACCCATCTACATGAAAAGGTCTTTTCCTACAAAAGCTACTCCATAAAACTGGAATAGGTGACTATTTCACAGATGCACGTAACATCAACATAGGGACCCAGAAACATGAAAAAACAGGAAAACAAGACACATCCAAAGGAACATAATAATTCTCCAAAGAAATCCCAAAGAAAAGGGAATATTTGAAATTCCTGAAAAGGAATTCAAAATAATGATCTTAAGGAAATTCAATAAGATACAAGAGAATAAAGATAAACAATTGAATGAAATCAGAAAAACCAATTCATGGTATAAATGAGAAATTAAACTAAGAAATAGACATCACAAAAAAAACCAAACAGAGATCTTGGAGTTAAAGAAGTCAATGAATGAAATAAAAAATATAATGGAGAGCTTTAATAATAGACTAGATTAAGCAGAAGAAAGAATTTCTGAATGTGAAGACAGGTCTTTTAAAATAAGCCAGTCAGAGAGAAAAAACAGAAAGAAGAATAAAAAGGAATGAAGAAAGACTACAGGACTTATGGGACACCATTAAGAAAACAAATACTCACATTAAGGGATTTCCAGAGAGAGAAGAAACAGAAACTCCCCAAGTCTTGGGAAAGATATGGACATCCATATCCAGGAAGTTCAAAAGTCCCCAAATAGATTCAACCCAAAAAGGTCCTCTCTGAGGCACATTATAATCTAACTGTCAAAAATCAAAGAGAAAATTCTAAAAGTAGCAAGAGAAAAATGTCAAACTGAATATCAGGGAATCTCCATTAGACTATCAGCAGATGTAAATCAAGACAACAAAAATATAAATTGTATGAGGGAGTGCAAAAGTCTACAGTATTTTTATGAAACTAAAGTTAAGTTGTTAGCATCTTAAAATAGCCTATTATAAGCACAAGATTGTTTTATGTTAGCCCCATAGTAGCCACAAAGAAAGAAATTGCAGCACATATACAGATGAGAGAGAAAGGAATAAAAGTTTAGCACCACAGAAAACCACCAAACCAAAAACATAAACTACAGAGAAGAAGAAAGAAACAAATGATCCACAAAATCAGAAAACAATTAACAAAATAGCATGAGTAAGTCTGTACCTATCAGTAATAACCTTGACTATAAATGGATTAAATTCTCCATTTAATTGGAGATAGAGTGGCTGAATGGATAAGAAAAATAACACCCAAATATGCTACCTATAACAGAAACACTTCACCTGTAAGGACACACATAGACTGAAGGTGAAGGGATATAAAAAAATATTCTATGCAAACAGAAACCAAAAGTGAGTAGGAGTAGCTATACTTATATCAGATAAAATAGATTTTAAGTCAAAAATTGTGAAAAGAGACAAAGAAGTTCATGATGTAATAATAAATGAACATATTTGGCAAGAAGATGTAATAATTGTAAATACATATGCATCCAATACCAGAGAACCAAAACACATAAAACAAATATTATTAGATCTAAAGAGAGAGATGGACTACAATACAATAGCAGTAGGAGACTTCAACACTCCACTTTCAGCAATAGATAGATTATCCAGACAGAAAATCAACAAAGAAACATGAGATTTAAACTGCACTCTAAACCAAATGGACCCTACAAACACTTAATGAACATTACACCTAACAGCAGCAGAATATATATTCTTCTCAACTGGACATGAAAAATTCTCCAGGACAGATACATTAGGCCACAAAACAGGTCTTAAAAAATTTGAAAAGATAGAGATCATATCAAGTATCTTTTGTGACCACAATAGTGTAACACTACAAATAATGACAGAAGGAATTTGGAAAACTTTACAAATACATGGAATCTGAACAACATGGTCCTAAATAACCAATAATTCAATGAAGAAGTTAAAAGAAAAATCAAAAAATTTCTGAAGACAAATGAAAATGAAAACCCAATATACCAAAACCTATGTGATACAGCAGTTCTAAGAGAAAAGTTTATAACAATAAATGCCTACATCAGAAAAGAAGAAAGATCTCAAATAAACAATCTAATGTCTACCTCAAGGAACTAGAAAGACAAGAACAAACTAAACCCAAAATTAGTAGAAAGAAGAAAATCATAAAGATCAGAGCAGCAATAAATGTAGTAGAGAATATAAAAACAATGCAAAAGATTAATAAACCAAAGATTTGTTTTTTTGAAAAGATACACAAAATCAACAAAGCATTAGTAGACTGAGAAAAAAAGATGCAAATAAATAAAATCAGAGATGTAAAAGAAAACATAACAACTAATATCACAGAAATACAAAGGGTTATGAGTGACTACTATGAACACTCATACACCAATAAATTGCATAATCTAGAAGAAACAGATAAATTCCTGGACACATACAACCTGCCAAGATTGACTTATGAAGAAATAGAAAATCTGAACAGACCAATAATGAGTGAGAAAATTGAATCAGTAATAAAGTCTCTCATCAAAGAAAAAGCCAGAACGGGAAGGCTTCACTGCTGAAATACACCAAACATTTAAAGAAAAACTAATATCAGTTCTTCTCAAACTATTCTAGAAAAATTGAAGATGTCAAATTTCCAAACTAATTCTATGAGACCAGCATTATCCTGATACCAAAACCAGATAAGAACAAAACTATAAAACACTGATGCAAAAATCCTCAACAAAATACTAGCAAACTGAATTCAACACACATTAAAAAGATCATTCACTATATCAAGTGGGATTCATCCCAAGGATGCAAGGAAGTTTAGCATACGTAAATCAATAAGCGTGATACATCACATTAACAGAAAGAATGATAAAAACCATATGATCATTTTAATAGATACATAAAAAGCATGTAACAAAATTCAGCATCCCTTTAAAACAAAAACTCTCACAAAGTAGGTATAGATGGTATGTGCATCAACACATTAAAGGTCATATATGACAAAACCACAGCTAACAGGATACTACACAGGAAAAAATTGAAAACATTTTTTCTAAGATCTGGAACAAGACAAAAATGCCCACTTCTACTCAATACAGTCCTGGAAGTCCTAGTCAGAACAATTAGATAAGAGAAAGAAATAGGCCGGGCGCGGTGGCTCATGCCTGTAATCCTAGCACTCTGGGAGGCCGAGGCGGGTGGATCGATCGAGGTCAGGAGTTTGAGACCAGCCTGAGCAAGAGCGAGACCCCGTCTCTACTAAGAATAGAAAGAAATTATCTGGCCAACTAAAAATATGTATAGAAAAAATTAGCTGGGCATGGTGGTGCATGCCTGCAGTCCCAGCTACTCAGAAGGCTGAGGCAGTAGGATCGCTTAAGCCCAGGAGTTTGAGATTGCTGTGAGCTAGGCTGATGCCATGGCACTCACTCTAGGCCGAGCAACAAAGCGAGACTCTGCCTCAAAAAAAAAAGAGAGAAAGAAATAAAAGGCATCCAGATTGGAAAAGAGAAAGTCAAATTGTCCCTATTTGCAGATAACATAATCTTGTATATAGAAAATGCCAAAGACTCCACCAAAAAAACTCTTGGAACTAATAAACAAATTCAGTAAAGTTGCAGGATACAAAATCAACATACAAAACTTATGCCATTTGGTCCAGCAATCTCATTACTGGGCATCTACCCAAAGGAAAAAAACATTCTATAATAAAGACATCTACACCAGAATGTTTATAGCAGCACAATTCACAATGACAAAGATGTGGAAACAACCCAAGTGCCCATCAATACATGAGTGGATTAATAAAATGTGGTATATGTTTAGCATGCAGTTCTACTCAGCCACAAAAAATGATGGTGATCTAGCACCTCTTGAATTATCCCGTATAGAGCTGGAGCCCATTCTACTAAGTGAAGTATCACAAGAATGGAAAAACAAACAGCACATGTACTCACCATCAAATTGGTATTAACTGATCAACACTTATGTGCACATATAGTAGTAACATTCATCAGGGGTCAGGCAGGTGGGAGGTGGGGGAGGGGATGGGTATATTCACACCTAATGGGTGTGGTGCGCACTGTGTGGGGGATGGACATGCTTGAAGTTCTGATTCGGGTGGGGCAAAGGTGATATATGTAACCTAAACATTTGTACCCCAGTAATATGCTGAAATAAAAAAATAAAATATAATAAAAATCATACAAAAATGAGTAGCATTTCTGTATGCCAATAGTGAACTATCTGAAAAAGAAATCTATATAACAATAGCTGCACTCACAATAGCTACAAAAAAAAAAAAAGATACCCAGGAATAAATTTAACCAAGAAGGTGAAAGATCTACACTAAAATCAATAAAACATTGATGTAAGAAATTGAAGAAGACACAAATTACTAAATAAATATCTCATGTTCATCAATTGGAAGAATTAATATTGTTAAAATGTCCATACTACCCAAAGCAATCTATAGATTCAATGCAATTCCTATCAAAATATCCATGACATTCTTCATAGAATAACAATCCTAAAATTTGTGTAGAAACACAAAACACTTCAAATAGCCAAAGCGATCTTGAGCAAAAAAAAAAAAAAAAAAACAAAGGTGGAGGCATCACACTACCTGACTTCAAAGCTACAGTAACCAAAACAGCATGGTATTGGGGGAAAAAAAAAAAAACAGACACATAGACCAATGGAACAAAACAGAAAGCCTCGTAATAAATCAATGCATCTACGGACAAGTGATTTTCAACAAAGAACACACATTAAAGTAAGTACAGTCTCTTCAATAAATGGTGCTGGGAAAATTGGATATCCACGTACAAAAGAATGAAACTGTACCCTGTATTTTTCACCATATACAAAAATCAACTCAAAATGGATTAAAGGCTTAAATGTAAAACCCAAAACTATGAAACTAGTAGAAGAAAACATAGGAGAAACATTTAATGACATTAAACTGGTTAAGAACTTTTTTAGATAAGACCTCAAAAGCAGAGGGAACAAAAGCAAAAACAGACAAATAGGATCATATCAAACCAAAAAGCTTCTGCAAAGCAAAGGAAACAACACAGTGAAGAGGCAACCTACAGAATGGAAGAAATATTGTAAACTATAAATCTGACAAGCGTTAATATCCAGAATATATATAAAACTCAACTCAAAAGCAAAAAATAATAATAATCCAATTAAAAATGGGCAAAAGACCTTAATAGACATTTTTCAAAAGAAGACATACAAATGATTAATAGGCATATGAAAAAATGCTCCATATCACTAATCATCAGGGAAATGCAAATCAAAACCACAGTGATATCACCTCATTCCAGTTAGAATGGTTATTATCAAAAAGGCAAAAGATAACAAGTATTATAAGTAACAAATGCTGGTAAGGATGTGGAGCAAAGGGAACCCTTACATACTGTTGGTGAGAATGTAAATTAGCATAGCCATTATGGAAAACAGTATAAGAGTTCCACAAAAAATTAAAACTGGAATGACTGTGTGATCCAGCAATTCCACTACTGGGTATATATCCAAAGGAAATGAAGTCAATATGTCAAAGAGATATCCGTACTCTCATGTTTATTGCAGGAGTATTTACAATAGCCAAGATATACAATCAGCCTGTGTCCAACAATAGATGAATGGATAAAGAAAATGTGGTATATATACACAATAGGATACTATTCACCCATAAAAAAGAATGAATGAAATCCTATCATAAGTGACAACATGGATGAACCTGTATGAAACTTAAGTGTGCAGCAGAATTAAGGCTTGTTAAAACAAAGAGAGAACCCCCAGATTTCTAAACTCGTTGAGCATAGACTGGTCCAAAAATTTGCATTTCTAACCAGTTCTCAGGTGATGATGATGCTGTGAGTAAAGGTGCTATGCTTTGAGAACTACTACTCTAGAAGAAAAGAGAAAAAGATGTGAGAAACTGTGTATTTATAGAGATGGCTAATATGATACATGTTTATTTGCTCCATCCTACCAATAGGACTCTGTGATACATGTGATTTTTTTTTTTTTTTGAGACACAGTCTCACTTTGTTGCCCGGGCTAGAGTGAGTGCCATGGCATCAGCCTAGTTCACAGCAACCTCAAACTCCTGGGCTTAAGCCATCCTACTGCCTCAGCCTCCCGAGTAGCTGGGACTATAGGCATGTGCCACCATGCCCGGCTAATTTTTTCTATACATATTTTTAGTTGTCCAGATAATTTATTTCTATTTTTAGTAGAGATGGGTTCTTGCTCAGGCTGGTCTCGAACTCCTGACCTTGAGCAATCCACCCGCCTCGGCCTCCCAGAGGGCTAGGATTACATGCGTGAGCCACCGCGCCCAACCTACATGTGATTTTTTTGGAACAAATTTAATTTCCTAATTTTGTTTAGTTTCAGCCCTTTGGATACAGGTTTCCTGAGCCCTAAAAAAATAAGAATCCCAGAAGGGTTCTGCTTAATACTTTGTCAAACACATAACCTTAAAAATAAAATTAAATCTATAATTGATTCTATAGTATTCTGATATTTATGTGTTTTAAAATACACTATTCCATGCAGTGCTAATAATCACCTGGGAGGTAGGCAAGGTAAGAATTTGTATCAGAATTTTACAGGGGAAGACCTGAGGCATGCAGGGCCTAAACAATTTGTACAAGAACACACAGCTTGTAAGTAACAGAGCCAGAGGCAAATCCAAGAATTCTGATTCCAGAGCCTGGACTGTTCGCACTGAGCCCTACTGACTTTAATGAGATAGTATTGAATTATCTCCCTTCATTCTGTAAAGCTGTAGTAACCAAGACATCATGGTACTAGCATAAAAACAGACACATAGACCAATGGGACAGAACAGAGAACCCAGAAATTAATCCACATATCTGTAGCTCACTGATTTTTTACAAAGGTGCCAAGAATATTCTTTGGGGGAAGGGCAGTCTCTTCAGTAAATAATGCACAGGGGAATGAACCTAGACCACCTCTCACTCTATACAAAAGTCAACACAAGGCCGGGCACAGTGGCTCATGCCACAGGAGTTTGAGACCAGCCTGAGCAAGAGCGAGACCCCCTCTCTACTAAAAATAGAAAGAAATGATTTGGACAGCTAAAAATATATATAGAAAAAAATTAGCCAGGCATGGTGGCACATGCCTGTAGTCCCAGCTACTCAGGAGGCTGAGGCAGTAGGATGGCTTAAGCTCAGGAGTTTGAGGTTGCTGTGAGCTAGGCTGATGCCACGGCACTCTAGCTCAGGCAACAGAGTGAGACTTTGTCTCAAGAAAAAAAAAAAAGTCAACACAAAATAAATCAAAGACCTAAAATGATAAAACTATTAGAAGAAAACATAAGGGAAACACTTCAGGACATTGATCTGGGAAAAGATTTTATGAGTAAAACCTCAAAAGCACAGGCAACAAAAGCAAAATAAACAAATGGAATTATATCAAACTAAAAAGCTTCTGCACAGCAAAAGAAACAATCAGCAGAGTGGAAAGACAACCTACAGAATAAAAGAGAATATTTACAAACTATTCATCTGACAGGGGATTAATATCTAGTGTATAGAAGGAACTCAAACATCTGAACAGGAAAAAATATCTGATTAAAAACAGACATTTCTGAAAAGAAGACATACAGGACAACAGGCATATGAAAAAATGCTCAACATCACTAATCATTAGAGAAATTCAAATCAAAAGCACAATGAGGTATCATCTCACACCAGTTAGGAGGGGTATTATCAAAAGGACAAAAAAATAAATGCTGGCAAGGATGCAGAGAAAAGGGAACTCTTATGCACTGTTGGTGGGAATATAAACTTTTAATAGTACAGCCACTGTGGAGAACAGTATGAAGCTTCCTGCAAATAGAACTACCATATGACGAGCAATCTCACTATTGGGCATTTATCCAAAGGATAGTAAATCAGTGTATCAAAGAGACATCTGCACCCCCATGTTTACTGTGGGATTATTCACAATAGCCAAGATATGGACAATCAAGGTGTCCAACAACAGATGAATGGATGAAGAAAATATGGTACATATAAATAATGGAATATCATCCATCCTTTAAAAAGAAGGAAATTCTGTCATTCCCAGCAAGATGAATAGAACTGGAGGACATTATGTTAAATAAAATAAGCCAGAAACATAAAGTTAAGCACCACATATTCTCATTCATATGTGGAAGCTTTAAAAAGGCCCATCTCAAAGAAATAAAACTAGAAGAGAGTATACTGGAGGCTGAGAAGGGGAGGGAGAAGGAAAGGCTAGGGAGAGATTTGTTAAAGGATTCAAAATCACAGCTAGATAGGAGGAATAGGTTCTAGTATTCTATACCACAGTAGGATGACTATAGTTAACAATAATATATTCTATAGTTTTAAATAGCTAGAAGGAGGATACTAAATGTTCCCAACACAAAGAAATGATAAATGTTTAAGATGATATGATAATTACCCTGATCTGATCAGTAAACATATGTATCAAAATATCATTATACAACACATAAATAGGTACATTATTATGTATCAATTTAAAAAATAAAATGAAACCATGGAATTGAAAAAAACTAATGGAATTAGCAAATGGTAGAGAAATAATCAAAGAATTTATTTAATAAAAATGTGTATATTAGGTGGTTCCTGCTGGTAGATCCTGAGTCAACAAATGAAAATTAGATTTTGGAACTCAGCAGGTTCCTTCCCAGAGGAGGGGACAGTTGAACTGGAGCTTGAAGAAGGAAGACGTGGCTATGAGACAAGAAGGGGTGGATCAGGACTGGATTGGAGTGAGCTGACAACTACCAGACATAGGAATACACCTGAGGTAGACTACAGCTTATTTAGGTAGACTAAAAGAAGGTTCTAGAAGGTTTGAAATGCCATGTTGTGGAATTAGAATTCCATACAGGGAAGCTATTCAGGAGCTTGGAGCAGAAAAATGACAAGATATAAGATGAACTGATGGACAGTGTAGCAACTTCCAAAGTGCACTTGAAGATTCATTAAGGGCACAAGGTGGGGGAGAAGATGGGAATTTGTTTATATTTTTTATTTTATATTTGAACTTTTTCTAGTTTGTGTATGATTTATACTGTACATAATGCATACTGGTGCATTATGCACTTCATAAACATACACACAACAAACAGTAGATGCTCAAGCTTAATTTGCATAATCAACAGAGACAGCCTAAGACACATGCAACCACCAGGAAAGTATTGTGAAAACACTAGAATGAGGCAATTTACTCCTAAAACAGGAAAAGGTGGAACAAATGTGAGAACCCCACAGGAATCCTCAAGACTCAGAAACAAGTGAAATAGAATTTTTTTTAAAAGAACATGTTTGGTTGAAAATGGGCCCTAAAGACAATTTTAAATATGGTGGTTTAAGTCCAAGTCCCTATCCTGAAACATCTCAGAGTCCTCAGATATTTATAAAATATTTACATGAAGTGTTTTAGACCAGTGGTTCTTAAATATCAATCCTTAGACCAGTACCAAACCTTGATAAATTTTTCACTCCTTTGTTAACAAAATTACAAAAATAAGAAAAATGTAATGATAATTCCATTACACCAAATATTCGGTTAAAAGGGCTATCCTTTTTTCTCTTGGGAAAAATGAAAAACGCTTTCTCGTTCAGTGTGGGAATTTCCAAACACTTTCTCTTGAGGAACTACAATCCTTTAAAGGTAAGATCACCAAACACTGGTGCAACTTTTAAAAATATTATAGCAAAATAAAAAGTTGGCAACCTTTTATTAGACTTATTTATTCAAGATTTTTATGAATTATTTTTGTTTGCTTGTTCGATACTTTGTTCCCTTGTTTTTGCTTTATAATTCATAAAAATCTGGGGGCCCTGGAGTACGATTTACAAACTGCAGGTGCCGCTTTGTCCACCAGGTGGCAGAGCAGCTCTACACGTAACTTTTTAACGCGCCACTTTCTGCTACCTCCGCCCTTGGCAAAGAGCACCAGTTCGTCCTTTGAAAAATAGCCTATTGCTTTTCATTAGGATTTTCCCCCAAAGAATATTTTGAGCAGAAGTATTTTACATCTCAGCCTAGAAATGAATTTCCCCGACAGTGTTGTGTTTGGCCCTGTTTATCAAGCATTCATTATAAACCTCTACTAACAAAACAAAGACCTAACCAAGCAGTTCAGAGGTGCAGGAAGACGACATGAGGAAAAGACGAAATTAACCCTAAACGCCTAGCCCTCTCTCTTCTAAATCACTACCCACAACCGCCACACACAGCTGAAGCTCAGAGTGTGCGGGGACGGAGACACAGGCAGCGGGACACGAAGGAAGGGGAGCCGGGCTGGCCCGGGGGCACACGGTTCCTCAGGTGCGGAAAACACAGGATTGCCCCAGACGAGACACAAAGAGAAACCCCGCACTGCCACCCAGTGGTGGGAACGCCTTCTTGCTAGACTTCAGCGAACAAGACACTTGTACTTAGGCTTCCCTCGGTGGCTGAGATCACCCTCTCAAAGAACCTGAGGTCACACTCCTGCGCTGCGCCCGCCAGTCCCCGACGCAGGTGTTAGGATGGAACCAAACAGTGAGGACAGTCACAGGCCTCAGTCAGGGACTCACAGTCCCGCCCGAGTGCAGGGCACACGGGACCTGTTCTCGAGACTTACTATCACAATACACCACTCAGGCACCTGGGAACCGGAGAATTGCCCTATTGCCCCAGGGCCCCGCTGTCATTTGGGCAAGAGACTCATCATCACCGCCTTAATTTGTCAATTTTCCCTAAAACCTCTCATTTCAGAAAACTTAAGCAAATCTGTGACTCTCCCTCAAATGTTTAGCCTTAATGGGAATTTACTGGCTGCATAAAAAGTCCCCCATCTTCCTGCTGTCACTTCCTTTTCCTGGCCTCTGGGGCAAGAGCAGAAAGGCCAGGAAAAGACCCCGAAAATGTCTGGGTGCGGCGCAAGGAAAAATCGAGGCTCCGTGTTTCCTCCTTCTTCCCCAGTTTGGCCTAAGGAAATTTTTAAAGTACCTGAGTTTAGCTCCAGCAGCCTCCTTCCTTTCTTCCTCCTGTGTTTTTCTTCTACTTCGCAGAACACCTCTCTTCTAATGACCTCCCTCGCTAGCTGGGCGACATTATTACACATGTCTCTGGAACCTTCTCTCTCCTCTGTGACCGGAAGATAACACGACCTCACCAGCGCCCTCTGGTGGGGCTTCATTCTCTGCCTTACGTTTTCTTAAAAAATACGCCGACGTTTCCAAATTACGCGCCCTGTTCCTACATTCCAATCCAAACTCATTTTTCTTCGATCCTAGACTATGTCAGTTTTTAAGAAATCAGGTTACGTGGAGTAGTTTATAATGATATGAAAATGAGTAATAACAGCCTGTCCCTCCTAGGGTCGTCTAATCCCATCAGAAGTGTGGAACCACCGAGGGTTAGACAGGGAAGGTCCGTAGGGGTCCTCTGGTTCAAATCCCATATTCTCCAGATGACGCATCTGAATCCTGAAGACATTAAGCAGATGGCCCGAGCCACAGAGTATTTCGTAGAACAGCCCAGACAAGAAGAGGATAGATGCAGGCTACTGACCTCTGCGCCGGATTCTTTCCAATATTCCACGCAGCCTTTGGAATTCTATTCCTGCCTCTTGCTCTTGGCTTCTGCCCGTTGTGCACCTCTGAACCCATGAGCACAATTTTCCTCTCTTCTCCCCCTTCCCAATTATCACTGTCTCACATGGGTGGCAGAAAGGCTTCATTCACATTTTCCAGGCTTCATTGCTTAGAACTCCGTAGGGAATGGTTCCAGTCTCCGCATCCAAGATAATTAAGTGTGGAGTTATTTGTAACAACAAGTGGACGAAATTTCCAGAAGAGAGAGAATTGCATGAGCAAAGGCATGTTGGTGTGGGGTGTGCACATTAGGCTCCATAAGCACAAACTGAAAGGAAACAGAATAGCGGCCTAAGTTTCAAGTGCAAGAATGGCAAACAACTGATGGCAGGAAAGGAGCAGGAAGAAACGAAGAGGTTAAAAATTCAGCCGCTGGTCAGTTGCGGTGGCTCACACCTGTAATCCTAGCACTCTGGGAGGACAAGGGGGGAAGGCCGCTTGAGGTCAGGAGTTGGAGACCAGCCTGACCAACAGCGAGACCCTGTCTCTACTCAAAATACAAAAATTAGCCGGGCATGGTGGCACATGCCTGTAGTCCTAGCTACTCCGGAGGCTGAGGCAGGAGGATCACGTGAGCCCAGGAGTTTGAGATTGCTGTGAGCCAGGCTGACACCACGGCATGCTAGCCCAGACAACGGAGTGAGACCTTGTCTCAAAACAAAAAAAAAGCTTTACAAAAAAAATTCGGCTGCTGAGTCTAGTAAACGCTATCAGAAAGTTGGATTGCCGGTGGGAAGGAAGAATCCTTGTGAGGAAGTGGAGAGAAAGGTAGCTATATGAGGCATTGCCTCTCATCTCTGGCCCTGCCCTTCCCATCCCCACTACCCTGGGGAAATTCATAAAATACAAATGCTCAGCTCTTTCCAGGCCCATTAAATCAGAATTTCTGAGCGTAAGGCATTGGTAATTTTTATTCCAACATATTATTATGAAAAATTTCAAACCTACAGTTTAGTTGAAAGGATTTTACAGTGAATATGTGCATATCCATCATCTAGAGTCCACCGTTATTAATGTTTTTAATTTTATTTTTTTAATTATATATAGTAATGTTGACTTGGTGCACAGGCCTTGGAATCTGAACACATGCATATGTGCAGGTAACCACCCCTCAGGCGGGGTACAGAACAGTTCCCTCACCTCAGCTTACTCACACTCTGCTTTTACAGTCACACACTCTCTGCACTTCAAATCTTTGGCAACCACTGATCTATTCTCCATAAATACAGTGTTGTGTCTTGAGAATGACATATACATAGGATTGCACATTGTGTAACCTTTTGAGACCGGCTTTTTTCATTCAGCATACTGTCTTTGAGATTCATGCAAGCTGTCACGTGCATCAACAGTTCATTCCTTTTTACTGCTAAGTAGTATTCCTTTGTGTGCGTGCACAATAATTTATTCTTTAACCTGTTGAAGGATATGTGGTTTGCTCCCAGTGTTGACTGCCACAAATAAAGTTACTATAAATATTTGTGCACAGGTTTTGTGTATACGTATGTTTTTGTTTCTCCAGTATAAATATCTAGGAAGGAGAATTCTGGGTCATATGGTGAGTACATATTAATTTATAAGAAATTTCTAAATTTTTTCCAGAGTGGTTGTACCATTTTTCATTTCTACCAGCAATGTATGGCAGTTCCAGATGTCCTACATCCTTCTCAGCATCTGGTATTCTCAATATTTTAATTTGAGCCTTTCTAGCATGTGTACAAAGGTATCACACTGTGGCTTTAATTTGCATTTTCTTAATGGCGAATGATGTTGAACATCTTTTCATGGGCTTATTTGCTATTCATATATCCTCACTGGTGAAGTGTCTATTCAAGTTTTTGCCCATTTTTAAATTTAGTTGTTTGTCTTACTGATGAGTTTTGGGAGTTTTTTATATACTCTGGATACAAGTCTTTTGTCAGATATATTAAAATATTTCTCCCAGTTTTGTTATTCTCTTAGCAAGGTCCTTGTTATCTTAAATGGAACATTTAAATTTTATCAACACAAGTTTCCTTACACACACACACCTTTATGTCATGGTTTCTTATATATTACATCTATTTCCACTGATACTCCTTCAGACAATGTTGCAATGTTTGCTTTTAAAGATCATATTGTAAAGAACTCAAGAGAAGAATATTCTCTTGTACTTACCCACATATTTATCATTTCTAGTTCCTCTTCCTTCATTTCTGATGATTCAGATATCCTGGTATTATTTTCTTTTTTGTCTAGTGAACTTGCTTTAGCAATTCTCTTAAAGTGGGCCCTTTGGTAATGAATTTTGTTTTCTTAATTTTTTTTTCTTTTTGTCTAAGAATGCCTTGATTTCATCTTTATTCCTATAAGACATTTCTTGCTATATTTGGAACTCTGGGTTTATAGTTCTTTCAGCACCTTAAAAGTGTGCCATTTCCATCTGTACTCCATGGTTTCTGATGAGAAACCTGTAGTTGTTTGCATCATTGTGTCTCTGTAGGTAATGTGTCATTTTTCTCTGGCTGTTTTCAAAAATGTGTCTTCTTTATCTTTAGATTTCTGTTTGATCATGGTGTGGCTAGATGTGGATTTCTTTGGGTTTATCCTGTTTGAGGTTCACTGAGCTACTTGAATCTGTAAGTTTACGTTGTTCATCCCATTTAAGAAGTTTTCAGCCATTATTATGTCAAACATTTTTTTAATCCTACACTTTTTTTCCTCTCCTTTTAAAATGGCAACAATATGAATGTTAGATGTTTGTTTTTGTCCCACAGCCCCTTGAAACTTTGTTCTTTCTTTTTGTCATCTCTTTGTCTTTCTGTTGTTCAAACTGGATGATTTCTATTAATCTATCTTCAAGTTCTGCTTCTTTTCTTTGGCATCTCCATTCTGCTATTGAGCACATCCAGTGTTTGTTTGTTTTTTTTAATTCATTTATTGTATTTAAAAATTCTAAAATTTTTACTTGGCTCCTCTAAATGTCTTCTATTTCTTTGCTGAGGGTTTCTATTGTCTTATTCATTTTAAGAGTATTCATGATGGCCAGTTGAAGCAATTTTGTAAAAGCTGCTTTAAAGTCTTTGTCAAATAATTCCAACATCTGTGACTTCTCAGAATCTCAGCATTGGCATCTGTTGTCTTTTCCATTGTACATTGAAATTTTCCTGGTTTTTCTTATGCCAGGTAATTTTGGATTGTATCCTGGACATTTGAGATACTATGTTATGAGACTCTGAATATATTATGTTATGCTTAAATCCAGTGGAGAATGTTATGTTTAAATCCGATGGAGAATGTTGATATTTTTATTTTCATAGGCAATAAGACTGGGTAGGTTCAGTTCACTTTAATAAACAGTCACATAGTAAACAGTCACCAGTTTAATAAAATTGCTAAAGCAGTGATCAATTTTTTTTAAAGATGAAAAATAAAATCATGACTTCTGGTTTTAACATGGTCTAGAATAAAGATGCATTTCTGCCTTTTCTTCTTGGAAATCACCTAAAGGTAACTAAGAGAATGTGAAACAGAAGTGGACACCATTTTGAATAAGAGAAAACCTGAAAATACCTGTGAATGGTAGAGAGAAGAGACTGAGTACACAGCCTTGCAGCTGTTAATTTCTGTTGATTATAGAAACTTAAGCCCGAAAGAACCCACTGAGACACAACATGGGGTTTGGAGGAAAACCTTCTTGGAACAGAACAGTTTGTCCTCCACATAGTTGGTCTTAGAAGAATTCATCTCATTCAAAGATGAGTAATAATTTAAAAGAAGAAAGAACAAGAAACCAATAGATACTCTGTTAAGATACTGTAAGAGGAGATAGCTGAACACGTGGCAGTTCCTGAAGGGCGACATGCCCAGGGAGGGCACAGAAGCTCTGCACCCCTTCCCTCATAACTCACCCTACACATCTCTTCGTCTGTATTCTTGGTAATATCCTTTATAATAAACTGGTAAGCATAAAAAGATACTATAAGAAGTAAAGAAAAAAATGGCAAACCAATAGAAAACACTAACAAGGGGAAGTAAAAGACCCTATCCTCTTAACTCTTGGGTCAAAGAGGAAACCATAACTAAATTATAAAACACGTTAAAATAATAATAATGAAAATATTACATAGAAACAGAAGGAATTATTAATATTAATAAAAATAAAAGCAGAAATTAATGAATTAGGAAATGTGGGAAAAATTATAGAATTGATAAATAAACCTAAGACCTGGTTCTTTGAAAAACAACAATAACAAAAAAAAATTTAGCTAACTTGATTTTTTTTTTTTTTTTTTTTCAGCTCTTCATGGGGGTACAAAAGCTCAGGTTATATACATGGTCCATGTCCCGCCCATCCCCCTGAGTCAGAGCCTCAAGCGTGTCCATTCTCCAGACAGTACGCCTGGCACTCACCATAACCTGATTTTTTTAAATAAGTCGGCAACAAACACACAAAATAAGAAATATTACTGGAGAAAAGTTTTCACCCTTACAGAAGAGACTGAAGCCACCATAGAGACTACCTTGCTCAAGACTATGCATATAATTTTGGGAAGTTATATGAAATGGTTGACTTTTTGGAAAAAGATTAATTACCTAAACTAGCCTCATAAGAAATAGAAAATTGAACAGATCAATTACTGGTGAAGGACTGGAACATTTTTTTAATGTGCAAACTCTAGACCTGGAGATTTGCCAGAGAAATTCATAAAGCATTTAGGGAAGTCAATGGCTACTATGTCAAAGTGATATAAAGAAATAGATGTATGAGCATATTACTTAGAAATAGGAATGTAAATAACAAGAAGCAGATGAAAGAGCTCCATGGGCTGCCGCCCTGGAGCAGGGCTCTGGAGGGAGGAGAGACAGGAACAAGAGCTGGTCTTTTTTTTTCTTTTTCAAGTCAGGACTGGTCTTTTTGACATAGCTTTTTAGAACTATTTGATTTTTAACTATGGACGTGCACTACTTTGCTAAATATAAAAAATAATTAAATGTTTTAAAGGGTTCATTTGAAATAGGACAGGGGGTCAGGAAATCTATTATTCTGGGAGCCAAATGAAATGCCTGGGGAGGTCGGTCCCCACGGCCTCAGATTGAGCTGGCTCTCAGGGAGTGAGCAAATGCGGAGCTACTACAAACACTCCCCTTTGCTTAGAATATTGATCGTGCTGGGCTTTGAAGCCCTTCTGACAGCCCTACTGTGGTCTCCATTCTTCTCTCCTATAGACTCCCTGCTCGGCCTGGTTAACGTGGTCTCTTTCTGTACATAATTCACCTACTACCCCAGGGTGTCTGAATAATGCCTCTTTCTGAAATACCCTCCGTGCCCATAGCATTTCCCCCAAAGCTTTGGATATAGCAGTATCCACAAGCCGCTTTTCCTAGGTGACTTCACTTCTTAGCTTCTTGAAACTTATTTACAGGTAAGGTATGTTGATGTCTCATGGATAAGTTTAGCCCCTGGTAGAATGCTAGGCAGCTAGCTGACAGCTGGCAAATGTTTGTTGAATTTTTTCTTCAATAAATATTTTTCTCATGTGTTTAGTCCCTCCAACCAGACTGGCAGGGCAGCTCAAGCATAGTCACCCTTTTCTTCTGTTCATCTTATCCACAAGGTCACTCTGGCTAACTTACTTGGATAGGGTAGTAAGTAAACCAAAATACTAAAACTGTGGTCCTTCTGGGGGTGCCCAGTGTGTCTCTGCTTCATTTTTTCCCTCAAACTACAAAACAATGTTACGTCTTGAAATGTTAGTAAGTGTTCTGTAAAAAAGAAAAAGCATTTTGTAGTAGGCAGCCTCTAAAGTGACCCCATGAATGCCCACCTCTGGTATTCATATGCTATGTAATCTCTTATCATTGAGTGTGATTTTCATTTATTGATTAACACCTAATGAATAGAATATGGCCTATAGGATATGATTTACAAGATTGGGTTATAAAAACACAATGTCTTAAAAGAACAAAAAGTCAAAATATTCACTTCTTGATTTCAAAGCTTACTACAAAGCTACAATAATCAAAACAGTGTGGTACTTGCATAAAGACAGACATACTGGCCAATCAAATAGAATAGAGAGTCAGAAATAAACCCTCACATATACAGTCAAATGATTTTCAAAAAGGATGCCAAAACTATTCCATGAGTAAAGAACAGTCTCTTCAATAAATGGTGGAGGAAACTGAATATTCACCTGCAACACCTTGAAGTCGAACCCTTACTCTATATGCAAAAATTAACCCCAAAATAACCAAAGACTAAAACTATAAAGTTCTTAGAAGAGAACATAAGGAAAAAACTTCGTGATGTTAGATTTGGCAATGATTTCTTGGAAATAACACCAAAAGCATAGGCAACAACAACAACAAAAACTAGATAAATTAGACTCCATTAAAACTAAAAAGTTCTGCTCAGTAAAGGACACTATCAAGAGAGTGAAAAGGCAACCCACAGAATGGGAGATGTGAATAGATATTTCTCCAAAGAAGATATATAAATGGCCAAGAAGCACATGAAAAGATATTCAGTATCAATAATCATCAGGGAAATGCAAGTCAAAATCACAGTGAGATATACCACCTCACACCCATTAGGATGCCTATTTTCAAAAAGAAACAAAAGAAAGTGTGCATAGAGGGAAGTAAATCTCAAAGGGAATCAAGCAGGGGGGAGGGAGGAGGAGAGGATGGATGAAAACCTACCTAACAGGTACAATAAACACTATCTTGGTGATGGGCACACTTTTGACTTGAGCATTACAAAAGCTATCCATGTAACCCAAAACATTTGTACCCCCATAGTAGCTTAAAATAAAATAGAAAATAACGAGTGTTGACAAAGATGTGGAGAAGAAATTGGAACTTTAACTCACTGTTGGTGAGAATGTAAAATGGTGCAGCCATTGTGGAAAACAGTATGATGGTTCTTCAAAAAATTAAAAACACAGTTACCATATGATTAAACAATTCCATTTTTAGGCATATACCCAAAAGTATTCAAAGCAGGGACTCAAACAGGTATTTGTACATCCATGTTCATAGCAGCATTATTCATAATAACTAAAATGGGGAAGCAACCCAAGTGCCATTGACAGATGACTAGATAAACAAAAGGTGGTCTATCCATACAATGGAATATGATTCAGCCTTTAAAAAGGAGGACATTCTCGGCCGGGCTCCGTGTCTCCCACCTGTAATCCTAGCATTCTGGGAGGCCGAGGCGAGAGGATTGCTTGAGCTCAGGAGTTTGAGACCAGCCTGAGCAAGAGGGAGACCCTTCTCTACTAAAAATAGAAAAATTAGCCAGGAGTGCGGGTGTGTGCCTATAGTCCCAGCCACTCTGGAGGCTGAGGCAGGAGGATTGCTTGAGCCCAGGAGTTTGAGGTTGCTGTGAGCTAGGCTGACACCACGGCACTCTACTCAGGGCAGTGGAATGAGACTCTGTCTCAAAAATAAAAAAAAAACAACAAAGAGCCATTATTTTAAAAAAGAAAAAAAAAGGGAGGACATCCTGATGCATATTATCACATGGATGAACCTCGAAGACATTATGCTAAGTGACATAAGCCAAACACAAAAAGACAAACACTGTGTGATTCTTTATGAGGTACCTTGAGAAATCAAATTCATGGAGACAGAAAGTAGAATGGCGGTTGACAGCTGCTGTGAGGAGGGAGAATGGGGAGTTATTATTGAACAAGTACAGAGTGTCAGTGTTGAAAGATGAAAAAGATTTGGACTTGAATGGCGGTGATGGTTGTACAACAGTGTAAAGATACTTAAAGCCACCAAAATATACACTTAGAAGTAGTTAAAATGGTAAATTTTATGTTATGTATATCTTACCACAATAAAAAAATAATTTTTATAAACACTATGTGTTGTATCTTGAACTTTTTCCCCCTACTCCTCACCTCACACCCTCCCCCGTCTCCCTCTCTCTCCTATCACTCACACTGGGCAATACCAGCCGCCATGTTGTGGGGCAGCCCCGTGGAGACTGCAAGGAACCAAGGCCTGCCAACAGCAACTACATGAGTGAGCCTAGGGGTGGATCTTCTAAGGCCTGTCAAGCACCAGGAGAGTGCGCTTAGACACAGATTCCCCCAAACAGGGCCCTTCCATGACCACTCCCCGGCCAACACCTTGCTTTCAGCCTTGTGAGAGACCCTAAGACAGAAACACCTGACCAAGCCACGCCCAGATTCCTGACCCACACAAATTGTGAGAAAGTAAATGTTTGTTGTTTTCAGCTGTCAAGTTTTAGGGTAATTTCTTAGAGCAATAGATAGCCAATATAGGTACTGTGGTCAAATAAATTTGGGAAATGTTCTAAATGATATACTTTTTTTGTAGATTCCCAAAGAACACTGATGTTTAAAAAAAAAAAAAAAGTTCTGAAGCCCTTCTGCAAAGATTACTTTTTTTTTTTTTTTTTTTTGAGACAGAGTCTCGTTCTGTTGCCCAGGCTAGAGTGAGTGCTGTGGCGTTAGCCTAGCTCACAGCAACCTCAGACTCCTGGGCTTAAGCAATCCTTCTGCCTCAGCCTCCTGAGTAGCTGGGACTACAGGCATGTGCCACCATGCCCGGCTAATTTTTTTCTATATATATTTTTAGCTGTCCAAATCATTTCTTTCTATTTTTAGTAGAGACAGGGTCTCGCTCTTGCTCAGGCTGGTCTCAAACTCCTGACCTTGAGCGATCCTCCCGCCTCGGCCTCCCAGAGTGCTAGGATTACAGGCGTGAGCCACCTCGCCCGGCCAAGACTACCTATTAAACTTCTTTTATCCCACTGTTACTTAAATTCACTTGACCATGGAACTCTTTTGTTGTAGAATACCTATTAATCTGGGAGGCCGAGGTGGGTGGATGGTTTGAGCTCAGGAGTTCGAGACCAGCCTGGGCAAGAGCCAGACCCTGTCTCTACTAAAAATAGAAAGAAATTATACAGACAGCTAAAAATATATATAGAAAAATTAGCTGGGCATGATGGCGCATGCCTGTAGTCCCAGCTACTCAGGAGGCTGAGACAGGAGGATGGCTTGAGCCCAGGATTTTGAGGTTGCTGTGAGCGAGGCTGACGCCACGGCACTCACTCTAGCCTGGGCAACAGAACGAGACTCTGTCTCAAAAAAAAAAAAAAAAGAATACCTATTAACATTTCACCACATAATGTTCTTCCAAGAAACATAATCAGGTAAAAAATATATTTATATATGTAATTTGTAACCAACTTGAAAATTCTTTCTGATTAGTAAATCATTTTGGGAACCAGAAGAGCGAGGTATTATGTAGGAATCATTCACCTACAAATAATAGAAAACCTAACTTTTAAGGATTAAATAAACACCGGTTTATTTTTCTGACTTAACAAGAAATCTGAAGGTGGGCAGCTGCTGGTGCTGGCTCAGGGGCTTGATGAATCAGGGTCAGAGTCTCTGTCATCCTTGCTCTTTCTCTCACACTTGATGTCTCTGGGTGGGACGAAGGATGCACCAGCTTCAGGCATAATAATAATTGTCAGTCAAGAAGAAGACACAGAACGTTCTGTCCTTTGTTATCACAAACAGCAAACACCTTCTAGGGGAGGCTTCGCTTTATGTTATTACTCAGAACTGGATTGCCTCACCACTTGGAAAAGTGAGTCTGGGGCTGGACACACTTCTTCCTTGAATGAAAATGGGATTTATTAGCAGGAAAGAAGGGGTAAATGGATATCGAGTAAGCAAATAATAGGGTCTATGGTAGAGGGTAATGGGAGTAGCAGGAGAAATCCACCCTTATGCCCAGAAGGACAATTCAAAGTTCATGTGTACCTTGAATTGTATGTGCTCATAAAATAGTTAAACTACAAAACAGTAAGGAAGCAGAAATTAAAATGTTTAAGCCCAGCTGTGGCAGAGAGATAGATATTTGAGAGGCGGACATAGAAGGCAAAGGGTTTATCATTGTAAGCTGAAAATCTCTCAGGAATCACTCAGCTAGGAAGTTCTTCTTTCCCTGCCAAAATGCAAACATTCTGAATATATCCTCACTTAACAACCTCAGAGGGTATTAACATGAAGCTGGAGCAAACCTATTTGCATCTAAACAGAGTACACAATCAGAGGAACAGACACTGCTAGGGAAATGCAAATCCAGATGGTGAACTGGAAGCAGTTTCAGGATGAATAACCAAGAACCGTTTGCAACTAGTATGTCAGAGTGATGATAAAAGGGAAATGGGTACTACTGGAGCACGAAGAAGATAATCAGAGAATGACCACAAAGGGGGAGGTAGGATGGGAGGGACTTAACCGAATCGAAACAGATATTTTCCAGTCATTCCTGATCAAGAGTTTCATGAATGAATGGCAAGCAGGTATGGGCCAGAATCAGTTCATGATGCTATCATTGCAATTGTTGTGTCTAATAATAATTACTGAGCACATTCTATGGCCAGAATGAGAATGGCTTTGTTTACTTATATTATCTTTATTCTCACAGTAATTTTGCACATAAGTACTATTTTTCACCAATACTCAAATGAAAAAATAACATTCAGAAAGGTCTAGAAACTTGCCCAAATTTACATCAATAGTAAGTGGCAAATGCAGGACTCTGACTAAAATCTGTATGTCACCAAAGCTCAAGGAATCTCTACTCTATTACAAGCCTGTCTTTGGTCACTACAACACAGCCAATCTCTATCCATATTTTCTTTTTTTTTTTTTTTTGAGACAGAGTCTTGCTCTGTTGCCCGGGCTAGAGTGCCGTGTCATCAAGCTCACAGCAACCTTAAACTCCTGGGCTCAAGTGATCCTCCTGCCTCAGCCTCCCGAGTAGCTGGGACTACAGGCATGTGCCACCATGCCCGGCTAATTTTTTTCTATATATATAACTTTAGCTGTCCAGATCATTTCTTTCTATTTTTAGTAGAGACAGGGTCTCGCTCTTGCTCAGGCTGATCTTGAACTCCTGACCTCGAGCGATCCTCCTGCCTCAGCCTCCCAGAGTGCTAGGATTACAGGAGTGAGCCACTGTGCCCGGCCCATAATATTTTCATATTTGCAGTTTGTTGAATAGATTTTAACTGCTTAGTAAATTCAGTTAGTAATAATCTAGTCTTCAATACTTCACTAACTATATAATCAGTTTACTTTTTAATTGAAAAGAACCTAGTGGCATAAGAACTTATTAGAGACCCTAAATGAGATTCTAAAGAACCTTATAGTCCTTGCTTCGGCAGCACATATACTAAGATTGGAACGATACAGAGAAGATTAGCATGGCTCCTGCACAAGGATGACACGCAAATTCATGAAGTGTTCCATATTTTTCAATATACATAACCTGAACTTTTGTACCTCCATAATAAGCTGAAATTAAAAAAACATAAAGAACCTTATAGACAGGTTTTGGTTGGATGATTGATAGATATTATGTACTGCTTTGGTCTGAATGTATGTGCCCCCCCCCCCCCAAATTCAATTGCCAAAATCCAAACTTCCAAGGCAATGGTATGTAGGTCTTTTAGGAGGTGATTAGGTCATGGTGATACAGCCCTTGTGAATGGAATTAGTGCCCTTATAAAAGAGACCCCAGACAGCTGCCTTCCCCTTTCCATCATGTGAGGACGCAGCCAAAGGCTTCATCTATGAATGAGGAAACAGGTCTTCACCAGACTTTGAATCTGCTGGTGCCTTGATCTTGGACTTCTCAGCTTCCAGAACTCTGTGAAATAAATTTCCATTGTTTATAAGCTACCAAGCTTATAGTAACTTGTTATCGCAGCCCAAGAAGACTAAGACACCCATCATCTTGGCTACCACGACCCACAACCAAAATTTTCATAGCTGTGGCTCTTTGAGGATCCTGGGATGAGTTAAGGCCAAAACCATTTGGTCAGGGGATCTATGACATTGTGTTGGTACAACAGACCATGGACATTAGGTAAGATTTCTGTTTCAGCCTGAATCATACAGAAAGGGGGCCTGTTTCCCATCTCAATGAATCACAAACTTGCTGCCCACTGAAATCATCTGGGATCTTTAGGAAACCCTGGTGACTGACACCCGCCCCAGACATTCTGATCTTATGAGGATGAGGTGCAGTTTCTAAAAGCTCCCGGAGTGATTCTATTATGCAGCAAACTGGGGGCTACTGAACTGTGTAGTTCTCCTTCTCAGGCATGACTCATGGGTGCCCACCTGGAACATGGCCTTTTGAATGGCAGACGTGAGCCAGGCCAGTCCCTTCAGAACGGAGCCCTTGTTGTCCCTTTTGCTAGTGTCTAATTCAGATTGTCATTCTGGAGGGAATACAAAAACAAGTAGGATTAAGTCAAAGCTAGAAAGCACCCTGAGCTGCCCAGCAAAAGAAAAGGAAAAAAAAAGGAATTTAACTCATGATTATATTAGCCTGTCAAGTACAGTGTTAAAGCCAATATCTTATACATACAGGAAATGTTGACTTCAATCAAAGCTCTTATATCCTCTTTAATAGCTGCTCTTCCGGAAGGCAACAGTGGAATCTACACTCTAAAAGTGATCCACGTATATCCCAGGAAGGTGAAAACCTTGTCCTAGGGTCATATGGTCAGCCTATGGTAAACCCAGAACCAAAAGAACTCAGGTGTCCTATGAAAATGCCTAGGCAAGTCAAAATTGCCATCAAAATTCTACTAAAATTATTATTGTATTAATAACTCATGACTACCACTGATATTTACGGTAATAATTTCCTTTGGCTGCAACACTGCCCACAAATAGGAAAAAGATGATGACTTCTGGAAAGCCTCTCTCCATAGAGGAATGCTCGTATTAACCTTCTCCATCTCTGCCATACTCCCTAGAGTATCTGACTGCATTTCCTGATGATGATACCGTAAGCTTTTCCCTGGAAAGTGATGCATTAGCCTCAGTGACTGGGTGGTCCCTGAGAACAGCGACAAAGGCATCCAAGGTCATTTGATTTCAAGCACAGTGAGCCACCCAGAAGGAAGAAACCTGCTGAGTTTTCCTAAGTTCCTGAATAGTGATGGACAACCTGGTATAGAGGAAATTAGGGAGCCCAAGCTTGAACCCCAGTTCTGGCTCCCCACTAACAAGCAGTGTGATCTCCGCCTGCCAGGCCAGGTCCCCATCTGGAAAAGGAGGGCCGTGGGCTGAATGATCTCAAAGGGCCCTTCCAGCTCTCAGATTCATGGATTTCATAATCTAACTCAAAGAACAGCAATACAACTAGCTGCAGCGCCAGGCAGACGTGGAAATTTGCAACTCCCTGGAGTTCCATAACCTTAACTGAATAAGCTTCTTGGAGCGGACTCTCGAAGTTGTGAGAATTACATGCCTCATTTGTTGACAAAGAAATCTACATGTGAACAGAGAGGTGGTGTAATTACAGAAAAACCAAAGGTCCAGATTTTCCAAGATATTTCAAATGTTAACTGTTTAGTCATCCCCATTAAACACATCTTCGTTGTCAAACTATGGTCCCTGATAGTTGGACAAGAAAGCGCAGTCTCTATTGACGTAAACCTTTTAGACTTGTACAAAACATGCAGACTCTGCAACTCATCTTTGACTTCCAACAGAGCAATGTGCACATTTCTTGCTCTTTGGTTTTATTTTGCAGAGAAGAGACATCTATGTATTGTGTCTCAAGAAATGCTACTTTATAGGGCACTTTCACGTGTATTATCTCCATTTATGGATTCAGGGTCCTTATTCATCAGCCCTTCAGGGAGGTTAAATACTTCGCTAGTAAATGTCAGAGCCTCTGCTGACTCATCTCTGGCCTTCCAACCTCATTTCTTGTTCATCTTTCGTTTGGAACAATAACAGTTTCCATCCTGAAGAAACTTAGCTACCACTTGATTTGAGGTCTGGGATTTGCCAGGCATGAAATAGGCTTACTAGTATGAAACAAGGATCAAATACTGGCTCATGGTCAGAGTCAATGGCCATAGATTGCACTGGAAGGTTCAGAGTCGACTCAGGACTCAGCAAACAGGACCAATGCACAAAT
The DNA here is from genome assembly GCF_020740605.2 of Lemur catta. Lineage (NCBI taxonomy): Eukaryota > Metazoa > Chordata > Mammalia > Primates > Lemuridae > Lemur > Lemur catta. The sequence continues at coordinate 18,226,850 of NC_059134.1, read as the reverse complement.
AAGCCCTGGCCCACAGACACTCACCCTTATGAACCTCTAAAACTTTGTTATGCAACTGAACATGGCTATCGATAGTAGAAGCCAGGCATCATGTTGGAAGCAGCAGTCTTTCAGACTGACTCAAAATGGCATTGGTCTATATTCTTACTACTCAAGTGTGATCCAGCAGCATGGGTGTCACCTGAGAGCTTGTTAAAATGCAGACTCTCCACTCTACCCCAGATTCGCTTAATCAGAGTCTGCATTTTAACAAAGGCACCAGTGGTTCGTGTGCGCACAATAGCTTGAGAGCACTTCCCTAAACTCCCCCCATCCTTGAGGTTCCACAGGCAATGGTTTTATAAGTGCAACTCCTGTGCATGTTGGTAAGTGGGAAGTTAGCGTAAGCCCACAGCTGGCATCCTAGACACCAAGTTTACACATCCACAGGTCCATAAAAGCAATTACAACTGTGGAGTATCCAGCACTCTGCAAGGTGCATGGGAGCCACTTAGAAAGTAGCTTGTTGGTCCATTTTATAGGAAGAGTAATGAGATTACCAGACCTTCTCACTTTCCTCAAGTGGAACTGGAGAAGATGAGAGGTGAGCTTTCAAAAGCTGATGTCCCTAACTTTCCTTCTCATTGCCTGGTGCAGAGTAGGAAGCAGGTTATCTCCCTCCATCCTCCATTGGCATTTCTCTGTCTCTCCCCGGCCCGCCCCTCCTTATTTCTCTCCCTTACCCAGTGTCCCCTGCCACCCCCAACGCACCCACACACACAACGTTACATTTTCCAAGTTGAAGAAATGTGAAGATTCATCTCTTCTGATTAGGGCCCAGGAGAGAAATTTCTGCAGAGACATTTGCATTAATCACCACATTAATTTTTTGTCCCAGAGAAAGCTCAGCAAACTTGAAAGCCTTCCTGCAGGCAAACACCTGCGAGACCTGGCAGTGGATGGGGAGCTCTGGGTTAGTGAGGTGGCAATGAGCGCTGGAGAGGAGCCCACTGATGGCTTCCGCACAGGTGTTCAGCATAATAGGGTGTTAATTGGGTAACAGGTGGAAGCACAGAGGGTGCAGTGAGCAGCAGGTGAGGTGACTGCCATAACCTAATTTTAAATAGAGTGGAATTTTCCTACTCCTTACTTCAGTTGGGACTTAGAAAGCTCAGTCGCAACAGGGCTGAACAGTGCATCACCATTTATAACAACTAAAATTGATGCTGCTTTCTTTTTTTTTTTTTTTATTTCAGCTCATCACGGGGGTACATAAGTTCAGGTCATATACATTGTGATGCTGCTTTCTAAGTGCCCAGCACTGAGCTAAGCCCATTATCTGCTTTATCCCTAATCTTTAAAGAAATTCTGTAGAATAGGTAGGAGAATCTGGGTTTTAAGAATGCAGACGCCAGTGCTCAGAATAAGATAAATAACTGCTCAAGGGCACACAGCTAGTATGTAGCAGAGCTAGTGTTCTCTACCGCCAAATAATCTGTGCATAAATCCACTGTATGTACTATCTCTCTACCTCTGTGTTGTTGTTCTTATGTGACACAAGAAGCCTCTTGGTCACCCACATCTGGAGTGTTGTCCTCCAGATCAATCAAACTGATGAGAGTCTAGAAACCACGTGAGAACTGGCTAAATCAGGGATGGGCAAACTACCACCTAAATCCAGGCCTACTGCTGTTATTGTAAATAAAGTTTTATTGGAACATATCTATGTATTTAAATGTTATCTGTCACTACTTTCATGCTACACTTGTAGAACTGAGTAGTTGCAACAAAGACAATGACCCCCCAAAACCTCAAGTATTTACTATCAGGGACTTTACAGAAAAAGATTGCCAACTGTGGAGATATGTCAATCATTGCCCCTGAGCCTAACTACAGAGCCTCTACTCAATGCTGCCAACAAAACTGGGGATGTTTTGCCTGAAACAGAGAAAACTCAAGGGCATATGCTTGGCATGATGTAGAAGTGGATTTGTTTGCAGACCAATGGGTAGAAATTTCCAGGCCTTGTTTCTTGGCCCAACCTAAAGAGTTGTCTGTTCCTAATGTTTATGAGTTAACTTATAAGGTAATAAGCTCTCCATCACTATAAGTGTTCACATAGTCAGATGAGCATCCACCAGAAATGTCACAGGGGTTGTCCTTCATGGTATCTATGTTCCTTTACAACTCCTATGAGCTCATGACTGTGAATGCCAGTAGGACTAATGAGCCATGAGAACTCTGCACCCTAGTCTACTAGGTTAAGTTCATTGTTCCTCTCCACACACACATTAGTAATACTTAAGTTATTAAATGTCAGCAAAGAATAAGCTATTGCACTTGAGCAGAATTCCAGATAACTGAAGTTTGACCTATGGTCAAGATGTATTTATCTTTAAGCACTTTTTTTTTATTTTCAAAGCCAAAAGGGCATAGCTGCTACCAAAAACAAGATGAATTGGTTTATTCATTCAATAAATATCTATCGAGTACTACTATGTGCAGGGCAAAAACTGTAGGCGCTAAAGACACAGGCCTCGGACTCCTGGTCCAGAAATAGACAGAGGTGGCTGGGAATCCCAGCCTTGTGGGATAACAAGCAGAGCCAGGCTCAGCAGGAGAAGGAAGCTGGCAGAGCTGTGACCACCACCTGGGGCTACAGTTTATGTTAAAGGTAGCTGTGGTCAGCCCAGAGAAAAAAGAGAGGCTGAGAGGGAGGCACACATGGAACCTGGGCCAAGGCACCACTGGACCTGGGGAAATTCCCCATTAGCACCAGTGGGGAGGAGCCCTGAGCTGTGAGGACGGGACCCCGTATCTAAACTAGAGGTTCCAAGGGAACGATTGGAGCTAGTTACAAAACTACCATACAGGGACAAATGACAGCAAAAAGGGGGGAAACTCTCACTCAGAAACCCGCATTTCAAATCACTCTAAGATCGTTCTATTATATACACTTTGTGGAAAGTGAATTCGGCTTCGGAATATTGATTTTTGGGGGCTGTTTTTCAAAGCACATGAGGAAAATGAACAGGAAGAATAAAGAGCCAAGAAAATCAATCTTAATAAAATGTAAACAACAGAACAAGCCCTGCATGATTTTTAAGTAAGTACACTTAAAGCTTCAAAAAGACAATAGAAAGAATAACATTACTTAATTTAAAAAAAAAAGAAATTATGAAACAGAAACATAAATGAAGCTCATCCCTTTGTAGTAAAGAAAAAAAAACAAAAGATACAGCTCGTGTATGTGTGTGTGTGTGTTTCCTGGTATTTCCTCCCCTTTCTGGCAAAGGTTTTGGCTCACTTTGGTTGCATTCCTACCTTCCCAGGAGGATACTACCAGGCCAGACCCGTTAGATATTGTAATGCCAAGTAGGAGAAAGTAGATAAAGCAGACAAGAAGAAAAGAGTGAGAATCTGGTAGGGGCCAAAGCTGGGGGTAGAATATGAAAGGGGTGGGAGCCTAACCCCTTACAGCTGTGTGCAGTTAGAAGACGCTTTGCTGCAATCTACATATTCATCATCATGTAAGGTAAGATAGTTTGGTTCTTTTAAAACTATTTTAGTTGTTGCAGCGTATCTTTAGATCACAGAACTTCCCTGATAACTAGACCACAAGGATGATGGCATTATATGCAAATATTACTTTAACTTAGTTATTTTTAAATTCATTTGGTGGAAATCTTTCTAGAATGTATTACTTATGTTTTTGTTTTCTAAAACTAAATAAACAATAATTTAACTTCTCTTCATGACTAGGGTTATATCAGAAGTGTTTCCCCATAAACAAAAGAATCCTTCTTACTGTTGGGGATTTTACCATTTCTTCCTGGCTGTGGCTCTTTTAGAGGATGCTGCTGTAGGCCACACTTCACTGCCCTCCCTACTGGCATCTTTCACTGCAGGGCACCAAATGACCAAGTCGATCCACTTACGTTTCAAACAAAATGTTGGAATCAACAGGCCTGAAGGTGGTTCCATTCTCTGCTGAAGGAGAAAGGACAGGACACAGTCTTTGTGAAATCTATCTTCTGGCTACTTTACATTGCTTCCTTCTGAGTTCACAGCTATGCTACAAATACTTGAGAATGCTACAAGTCCAAATGGGATGAGTGAAACATTACCATGATGTGAGGACGTGAGTACAAATTGTTGGTTCGAACCGGAAAAGCTTCATCCTGCCCTAGCGTTGGCAGAGGAGACACACTCAACATTACAGAAGGGAGGAAGTTCCCTTCAACAATGTCCGTCGAATCCACTTCAGATCACAGCAGAAGCTCAGCTGTGGACTAGGCTTTTTCCTCTGAAAAGGGGTGCAGATTGGTGTTGTAGGGTAGAGCTAAGGGCCATTATGCTGACCCCAGAGAATTCCTAGGTGTACACACAGTGTACGCAAATGGATGCTAAGCAGCCAGGCAGAGTCATGTCATCCATCCATGGAGCCAAGGAGAACCAACAGCAGAGCCCTTCCCTAAACCCACCTTTTATCTCATCCTCCCCATAAAAGTTCAATTTATTGACACTTACTATGTGCCAGTCACTTTCCTAGGCACTGGAAGAATATGAAGTTGAAAAAAAAAAATCCCCTTCTCCAGGTGCCCCTAGTTGAGTGGAGGAATACAGAGAAGTGAGCAGATAACTAAAGAGTAAGGCAGGGTGAGAGCAGCGTAGAGATGAAGCAACCTGCTTTGGAAACACAGTAAAAACAACCCATTTTTAATAGAGGACCAAAGGAGTCTCACAGAGGAGGTGGAATTTGAGCTTGATCCTGAGGGAAGGGAAAGATTTTGAGTCACAGCAAAGGGAGGGAAAGGCGTGAAGACCTGAGGGAGTGGCATAAAGAGAAGCCTAGGGCTGTGGAACTCGAGGGTGTGTCCATGACAGTCATCTACGGGCTGCAACCTGTGGTGTACGAAAGATGCAGAGACGGAGGGTGAGTCAAGTGGGGCATGGTATGCTCCAGGGGATCCTGGATTTGGTCCTAAGGAATTTGAAATGACTCTGCAGACAACAGAATGCAAGGCCGGCCTTTATGGAGGAGAGAAGTATCCTGTGTTCTGAGAGCCCCGCTGCGTGGACTGTGAGCAGAGGAGGGGAGAGGCTGGAGCTGTGTACGTATACGAGGAGATCATTTCAGAGATCCTCACAAGATGCAGTGCTGTAAAATACCAAAAACTTTCCTCTGCCTTTTCTATCAGATAAAAGCTCTTGAAAGAGCCTCCACCTTACTGTGAAGGAATAAGCAAGTGCAGCATGTGGAGCTGCAGCCTTGGCAAAGACTGACCCAGGCCCACTTGCCCATGTTGGACTTTGTCCATTAATTCCTGGCCCTTCACTGCCTGCAAGGGCGTTTGCCCCACTCCACCCTGACCTACTCTATTGATCTCTGCTGGTCATCTCCACAGATGCACAGCATTCAGAACAGTATCTGAGCCCTAACCAGTGCTACATAAGTGACTGTTGTGTCTGGCTGCACTCTGGGTCTCCTAGTCCCCCCAACGCAAGCTGTGCGTGAGAGCCTCAGTCCTTGGCTGCAGGCTGCAATATTCCAGCAAGTTCCCAGTCTAAGCCAAATAAACCCCCATCTGGGCCAAGAGTTCCAACCTGACAAGCTGATTTGGGCTCAGGGGCCCCCAATGGCTGGTTTTTCTTGCATTAAAATAGGTTTTCAGTAACCTATTTTGTAGATTATGTAGATACAGCCACTCTGTAGGCAATGGTGCAGTACATGAAGGACTCTCGGGTCAGAAAGAGCCAACAGGTTGCCCAAGTAGTGTCTAGAGTCTCTTGCCTTTAGAGCTCAGCATTTCTTTCCTGCATGGGGCTAGGTATCTCTGTCTTCATTCTGCACCCCATGGCCAGAGTGATTTTCTAAAATGCAAATGCCTCCATGACATCCATATTAGTTATTGATTCTTGTGTAATAAATGACCCAAAACCAACAGCTGAAAACAATAACAGTAACCTATTGTTATTATTTCTCAGGGAGGTGGAGGTTGGCTGGGCTCAGCTGGGCAGATCCTACACACGGTCTCGTCGTGGGTGCAGTCAGGCAGTAGCCAGGCTGTGGTTATCTAAAGCCTTGCTCATGTCCATGACTGGTACCCAGACTGGGAAGACTCAAACAGCCAGGGGCTCCTCAGGCAGCTCTCTCTCTTTATGTGGTCTCTACTCATGGTCCCTCCAACGTGGCAGCTTCGAGGCAGCCAGACTTCTTACATGGTGGCCCAGAGCTCCCAAGGGAAGAGCCATTCGGAAGCTATGTTGCCTTTCTAGCCTAGCCTCAGAAATCATTCAGTGTCGTTTCCACCACTTTCTGTTGCATGGAAGTGAGTCATTAAATCTGGCCCACGTTCAAGAGGAGGAGAATCACTTTACCTTTTGCAAGAAAGAGTGTCATAGACTTTGCAGACACATTTCAAAACTATGACACCATCCCTCTGCCTAACATCCTTCCATTGTCCCCATTGCCTTCAGGATGAAATTCAAGCCCCTTCGCAGGCTTTCAAAGTCCCTTCTCTTCTTTCTGATCTGGGTCCTGTCTGGCCTTCTGGACTGCAGGCTCATCCATCAGTCCATGCCCCTCCTCCTTGACTCCTCATACCTAAGCTCCAGTCATAGCAAGGGTCTTCGAAAATTCTGCCATGGCACCTGGAATTCAGACTTATAGCTGTATATTCATCCTTATATATGGAAAATTTTTTCTGGGAGCTGCTTAGACACACTATATCTATATTAGTATTTAATCCAGGTTCCCTGGAAAACAGAGCCTGGTACTTTATTTGTGGGGTATAAATCTAGGGCAGAAAAATGAAGAAAAAGGAAAACAAGGCCGGGCGAGGTGGCTCACGCCTGTAATCCTAGCACCCTGGGAGGCCGAGGTGGGTAGATCATTTGAGCTGAGGAGTTCGAGACCAGCCTGAGCAAGAGCGAAACCCTGTCTCTACTAAAAATAGAAAGAAATTATCTGGACAACTAAAAATATATACAGAAAAAAATTAGCTGGGCATGATGGCACATGCCTGTAGTCCCAGCTACTTGGGAGGCTGAGGCAGGAGGATCGCTTGAGCCCAGGAGTTTGAGGTTGCTGTGAGCTAGGCTGATGCCAGGGCACTCTAGCTTGAGCAACAGAGCAAGACTCTGTCTCAAAAAAAAAAAAAAAAGGAAAACAAGACAGGAAACATTGAAGGCAATGTGTTACTATTCTGGCCACAGCTCATGACATGACGTCAAGGGACGCACTAGGTCTTTGCAGGTGCATCCAGTTGGCACATGGCATAGCTTCAGAAAGGCCCCATAGAGAAGATGGCAGGGGAATGGGTCTGCCCTGTTCCTCCCACTGCCTGCTTCCTGTTGGTAGAAGTTCACTTCACAGGGAGCTAATGCACCCTCACTTTTAAGTTACATCCTATTATCCTGTGGTAGCCATGTAGGTTGCCCCACCCCATACCCTGTGGTGTGGTGTTTCTTTCAAGTCCAGTAGTGCATTCTGAGTGAGTTTCTGGCCAAAAAGCATGGGGCAGGGGTTGGGGGGTGGCATCCCAGGCAAGAATCCAAAGGCCTACAGTCACCACACCCACGGGGCAGGCAGGGCAGGATACGAAGCTGGCAGTGGTAATGGAATCAGAAAAGATGCCAAAAATGTGTGTCATATACATTTACAGGGTACTACAAAGTGCACCTTCGAACAGCATGTCTCAAACTGGTGAAAGGACCAATTTAAAAATGTTTTCCTATCTAGCACACTGATAATTTTGTAGCATACAATAAAAAATGAATTATTTGAAAAATGAAATTTTTGAAAACTGACAAAATACATTCTGAGCAGTACAACTGCAGAACATATGAGTCACTCTTGGTGGGAGCAGGCGGATGTTTTATGGGCAAATGAATTCGAGAAACAGTGTTTGCCGGCTGTCTCCTGCTCTCTCAGAGCCTCTGTGTGTCCTAGGTTCTGAGAGACTCTGCAGTGAAGAAACCTGTCCCCGTGTTTAAGCCAGAGGTTATACAATGTATGTAATCATAGAACATAGTCCTCACAAAACAAAAAAAATACGTTAAATGTTATGGATTTCAGGCTATCACATTGATAAACTAAAGGTACTGGTTTATTAGGTACATTTGAGGAGTCAATTCAATCACCCTACAAATCAATATTAAGCAAAGTAGATGGTGCCCAATACTGTCAGGCACTGTGGTCATTACAATCTTATAATAAGAGAAATAACAGTGTTATGTATAAAACATTTTAACTAGTACAGGATAACATATAGCCAAGGACTAATGAAAATGGCACAGGGTTTAAGTGTCCTAAAAGGATTTAAAAGACAGTAGAAAAAATTGAATATTTTATCAAAGATCTTCCCATCTAAAAAGCATGAGATTGGTGGTGTCAAAGGAAAAACAAAACTCAGTAAAATATTTCATAGAGGCTTATTCTGAGCCAATATGAGTGATCATGGCCCAGGGAAAACACAAACCCAAGAAGCCTTGAGCAAATGGTCATGAGGAAGTTCGTATTATAGTTTGGTTTTATACATTTTAGGGAGGCAGAAGTTACAGGCAAAGACATAAATCAATGCATGGAAGACATACATTGGTTTGTCCTGAAAAGGCAGGATATCTTGAAGTGGGAATTTACATGTCATAGGTACATTCAGAGATTCTTTAATTTAAATGAACAAAGTTTCATCTAAAAACTTGGAGTTAGCAGAAAGGAATGTTTAAGTTAAGATAAAGTTGCAATGTTCAAGTCAGGTTGGCAGAGGAAGCCACAATATACTGGGTCAAAATGCCCCGTTTAGCAAGATTGAAGGTCTGTAGGTGTAACTTAACTCTTGTCTTGCCTGGCCTTAGGTCCCGTTTATAATTTAGTAGGTTAGTTTCACAAAGAGTCTGTTTTGTCAGTCTTATGATCTCTGTTTTAACATTAATGCTGGTCAGTTGTTGGGTCTAAGCTCCAAATGGGAAGGGATGTAATGAGGCATGTCCAACATCCGCTCCTGTCATGGCCAGGAACTTAGTTTTTAAGGTCCCCTTTTAAGGTCCCCTAGGGTCCCCCCACCCAAGAGGGGAACCTGTTCGGTCAGCAGAGGGCTCAGGATTCTATTTTTAGTTTACAGTGGGAGTGTAAATTAGTACAGCCATTATGAAAGACTATGTGCAGGTTCCCCAAAAACTAAAAATAGAATCATCATATGGTCCATCATATGGTCCAGCAATCCCACTTCTGGGTATTTGTGCAAAAGATTTGAAATCAGTTTGTTGAGATGTCTGCACTCCCAGGTTTATTACAGCACTATTCACAATAGCCAAGTAATGGAATTGATCTAAGTGTCCATCAATAGATGATGGGTAAAGAAAAAGTGGTGTATATACACAATAGAATACCATTCAGCCTTTAAAAAGAAGGAAATTCTGTCATTTCCAACAACATGGATTGGAGAACCTTATGCTAAGTGAAATAAGCCAGACACAAAAAGGCAAATACCACATGTTCTGACTTATATGTGGAATCTAAAACAATCAAACTCAAACAGGTGGAGAGTAGAATGGTGATTACAGAACTGAGGGATGTGGGGAACAGCGTGATGACGGCCAAAGGCTACAAACTCTCAGGTAGGCAAGAGGAAGAAGGTAGGGTTTTTTTTTTTTTTTTTGAGATTTATTGCACAGTATAATGAATATAGTTAAAAATAGTGTATTATACACTTCTGGCCGGGCGCAGTGGCTCACGCCTGTAATCTTAGCACTCTGGGAGGCAGAGGCGGGAGGATCGCTCTAGGTCACGAGTTCAAGACCAGCCTGAGCAAGAGTGAGACCCCATCTCTACTAAAAATAGAAAGAAACGATCTGGACAACTAAAAATATATATAGAAAAAAATTACTGTGCATGGTGGCACATGCCTGTAGTCCCAGCTAGTCGGGGGGGCTGAGGCAGTAGGATCGCTTGAACCCAGGAATTTGAGGTTGCTGTGAGCTAGGCTGATGCCATGGCACTCTAGCCTGGGCAACAGAGTGAGACTCTGTCTCAAAAAAAAAAAAAGTATATTACACACTTCAAAATAGCTAGGACAATAAATTTCTAATGTTCTTACCACACACAAAAATGATAAGTATTTAAGGTGATAGATATGTTAATTAGTTTTATTTAATTATTCCACAGTGTATTTACAAATCATAGTGTCACCCTGTACCCCATAAATATATACAACTATAAATTGTCAGTTTACAATAAAAATTTTCTTAAAATTTAAATAAATAAATTAAAAGCACTAGAAACAAACAATAGAATTCTACAAATGTTTACGAGGCAGAGAATTCCAATATGAGTAAACTATTCCAGAACATTAAAGAAGAAAGTTTCCAAATTCTTTTTATGGAGTCATTATATATTGATATCACACTTAATAAATATATCATAACATAAAAACTTATAGACTAATTTATGAATATGAATACAAAAGACCTAAATAAAAAGTATCAATAAATATAATTTAGGAACTCTTCAGAAAATAATTTACCAGGACCAAATAGGATTTACACCTGGAAAGAATGGCTAAATATAAAGAAATCTATTTATTCAATTTACCAACTTAGTCTACTAATTCATCAAAGTAAAAAATAAATAAAATTATATATCCAGATATGCTACAAAAAATTTTGATGAAATTAAACATTCCCTTCTCAATTTTTAAATAAGTCTTCATTAATAAAACATAGCCATGGCCGGGCACAGTGGCTCACGCCTGTAATCCTAGCTCTCTGGGAGGCCGAGGCGGGCAGATTGTTTGAGCTCAGGAGTTCGAGACCAGCCTGAGCAAGAGCGAGACCCCATCTCTACTAAAAACAGAAAGAAATTATATGGACAGCTAAAAATATATATAGAAAAATTAGCCAGGCATGGTGGCATATGCTTGTAATCCCAGCTACTCGGGAGGCTGAGGCAGGAGGATTGCTTGAGTCCAGGAGTTTGAGGTTCCTGTGAGCTAGGCTGATGTCACGGCACTCTAGCCCAGGCAACAGAGTAAGACTCTGTCTCAAATAATAATAATACTAATATTAATAAGAATAGCTTCATTACAACATAATTTTTCCTACTAAACAACATGTTTTTCCTACTAAATAAAAATCATATTTCACCCTATACAGGCTAAAAAATTTAGTCTGCCACATTGTCATGGATGCTGGCAGAAGACATTAGAATCCTGAGTTCCAGACAAAGGACACGCAAAGTAATCACAGCAGTCAGACTATTAGCATTTTCTTGTGACAATTCCCTGAGCTCTAAGGACAAAAGAGGGCCAAGTGACATCAGCACATGCTTTAGGTGGCATTACTGAAGAAAAACCCTGAGTTTAGGGCATCCGAATATTTTATACTAGACATTAAGCATGCATGCCCTTGGCTTCAGAGGAAGACACTATGTCTATCTTTTAAGGCTATTTGCTATACAAACATTCTTGAAAAAATAGTCTAGAACAAAGGCAAAAGCACTAGAGATGCAGAAACATGAGTGAACCCTGGAGAACTGTCTCCCAACACTACTTATAGAAAACTTGAAATGCTACTTAGGGGTATAAATGAAGATTACATAAATTGAAAGACCTACCCATATTGTTGGATAATACCACCAAATATAATGAAAAGTCAAATTACTCTTAATTAATCTACAAATTTAATGCTATCCCAATTAAAACACCAACAGGTGGAGCAACAGACACTCTCATTCATTGCTGGTAGAAATAGAAAATGGTACAGCTACTTTGGAAAACAGTTTGGCAGTTTCTTAGAAACCTAAACATAGTCTTACCATATGATCCAATCAGCACGCTCCTAGGTATTTACCCAAAGGAGTTGAAAACTTATGTTCACACAAAAACATGAACACAAATATTTATAAGTGCTTTATTTATAATTGCCAAAAATCGGAAGCAACAAAGATGTTCTTCAGTAGATGAATGGATAAGTAAACTGTGGTACATTCATGTAATGGAATATTATTCAGCAATAAAAAGAAATGAGCAGCCGGGTGCAGTGGCTCAAGCCTGTAATCCTAGCGCTCTGGGAGGCTGAGGCAGGTGGATCATTTGAGCTTAGGAGTTCAAAACCAGCCTGAGCAAGAGCGAGACCCTGTCTCTACTAAAAATAGAAAGAAATTATATGGACAACTAAAAATATATACAGAAAAAATTAGCTGGGCATGGTGGCACATGCCTGTAGTCCCAGCAACTTGGGAGGCTGAGGCAGGAGTATTGCTTGAACCCAGGAGTTGGAGGTTGCTGTGAGCTAGGCTGATGCCACGGCACTCTAGTCCAGGCAACAGAGCGAGACTCTGTCTCAAAAAAAACAAAAAAGAAAAGAAAAGAAATGAGCTATCAAGCCACAGAAACACACGGAGGAAACATAAATACAAATTGCTAAGTAAAACAAGTCAGTATGAAAAAGCTACATACTGTATTATTCCAACTGTTTGACGTTCTAAAAAAGGCAGAACTATAGAGATAGTAGTAATATCAGCCGTTGCCAGGGGGTTGGTGAAGGGCCAGGGAGGAGAGATGAATAGGTGAAGCACAGGAGATTTTTAGGTCAGTGAAACTATGTATTCCATATGCTATCGTAATGATGGATACATGACATTATGGGCCAGGTGCAGTAGCTCACGCCTGTAATCCTAGCACTCTGGGAGGCTAAGGCGAGTGGATCATTTGAGCTCAGGAGTTCGAGACCAGCCTGAGCAAGAAAGACCCCATCTCTACTAAAAATACAAATTATATGGACAACTAAAAATATATACAGAAAAAATTAGCTGGGCATGGTGGCACATGCCTGTAGTCCCAGCTACTTGGGAGGCTGAGGCAGGAGGATCGCTTGAGCCCAGGAGTTTGAGGTTGCTATGAGCTAGGCTGATGCCATGGCACTCTAGCCTGGGCAACAGAGTGAGACTCTGTCTCAAAAAAAAAATATGAGAAAGAAAGTAGACCAAATTTAACTCTACATTCCCATCTCAATAGGCTGATGGGACATTCAATCTCAGACATTATTAGGGATTCTCTTTCCTCCTTAAGGTACACAAGGATCCAGAAGGCTGACATGGATCAAGAAAGAAACTTTTATATTCAGTTTATGACAATTGCTGCTAAATCTTAATTGTCCTGACCCACGTGGTAATCTGAAGCCTTCTGGTTCTGATACTTACCTGCCATATTTGGGGATGAGAATCTAGGACACTTCTTGAGACCCTAGTGCCTATGTTACAGCCCACAGAGCACCCCCACCCTATTCTGAGTCCCTTTAGCTCCACAAATCCCCAAGATAAGGAAGGTTTCAAGTCCTCATCCTATCACTTTCCCCTCCCTGGGCTTGATAGCTCCTATGTTTTGACCTCCTGTTTCCAAAACATTGCTTCCCTCTCTCAGAGGCACCCATAATTGTATAATGAGTTAAGATTTTCCCAAAGGACAGGATGGAAGGATGTTTTCAGGCAGCCTCTGCAAGCTAGTCCTGTAATGCCTACCTCTCACCCTTCAGGAAAATGAGCAGGGAGTGCCTGTCTTCCTGCCTAGAATGGAAGAAGTGAAATTTTCTGGGGGGGGGAAAGAATTACTATCTCAGTGTATAATCCTAACGCACCTACAAGGGCTATAAATTGGTGGAGAATTAGCCTCTTCTCAGAACATTGAGTCTCACCAGAGGCCTTGGTTTCAGAGAGATAAACAGAGATCTAAGTCTATTTTCTTAGAATCATAGCTGGCCCTAAGCTAGTGATCTTAAGTCCTAGTAATCCAAGTTGGTTCAGGTCTTCCAAGAAGCAGATGCCAAGACAGGATTAGACATGCAAAAGTTTTTATTGGTTTTGGGGTTTTGGTTGGGTTTTTTTTTAGGGGAAATACTTGTGGAAAAAAAAAAGGAGGGAGCTAGAGAAGGCTGGGAACAATGTGAGACCGTGATTTAAGAAAAAGAAAGGGAAAAAAGGTTGGGTAGAAGCATCCTAAGCTGCTATGCAGCTAATAGAAGTTTCAACAAGACCATCGGGAGGCCTTGGACCAATTGGCAGGCAAAAGAACCCCAGGTGTCCCAGGAAGAGATCTGCCTTAGTTAGTGTTCCTGACACTCACAGTGAGTGGTGGGAGCAGCCCCCACAGATATGGTGATGGGATTTCAAGGGCAGCTGATGAAACCCTGGGTCCCTTACGCTGCTCCCTGGGGAGGTCTCCAGGTGCCTGCCAATGACCACACGAACTGCAAAGGGAAGGGCCTGGAGAGAGCACATGAGAGCAGGACAAACTGCAGAGGGAAGAAAAGGCTTTCCCTCTATATGTGTCTCATTGATCAGAAAATAAAAATGATATGGGTTTTAAGGGTTGTTTTAAGAGGTAGCTTAGGGTAATGGAAAGATCTCTGATTTGGCAGTTAGCAGAAGCTCGTGAGACAGGACTTGGCAATGCCATGCTAAAATGAGAAATTTCCTCTCCTCACCGTGTTACTCTCCAAGACCTAGGGTTCCAAGACCCTCATGCTCCAAATAGTTTCTGAGTTTGGGATAAAACTGTTCTTCCCATGTTACTTCACCTGGGGCCCTGTCCTCCCATCCCCTCTGCTCCTGGGATATGGAATCCAAGGGGCAGGGCGAGGGCAGTTGGAGTGGCAACCCGCTTCTCTGTCTGCCTGCCACCTTCTCCCTCAGGAGAAGTGAAGGTTTCTCAGCCTGTCATGCAAAGAAGCCCACATGTCAGAATGCTAGGCCAGGTCAGGTGAGTCAACTGTGTGCCTTCCGCTACATTCCCTCTGCCAAGCAATGTCTCAATCTCTTCCAAAGGTGTCCCCCTTTGCCTAAGAATCCTTTCATCTAAAGTAGCGGGATGGGAAGTCTTAACCAGGGTCCTCCGTGTCACTTCAGTGGACCTTGACCACAGGAGGGCTAATGCCCACATGCTGAAGAGTGCTGAGCAGAGACCGTGTTGCTCCTTCCCCCAGGACCCTGGAGCAGCACACATTGTCTTGAAAAAGGTCATATTTCTGAGCACCATCCACCTCCCACCTCAAGCATAAAAGTGCTTCTGGTCTCTTCCTGACTCTGGAGAACTTCCGCGGAGACTCTGTGGCTTGAAGGTTGATGATCTTCGGGTTGTTTGGCTCAATATCACCAGCTGGAGCCTTCTGCTCTTGCCACCTAGACAGGCTTCTTCTCCTGCTCATCAGCTTCCTGCACTAGCTGGGCCCTGGCTCCCAGCTGGAGAGAGTAGTTTTCTGCCTCCTTGCAGACTGCCACGTTCCAGCACTGAGCTTTCCAGAAATTCCACCCCAAGTTACAGCGTACAGTGGTGCTGGGCTTTGGAAAGGCTGCAAATGGCTTAGACATCCCTCTTTCACTAGCAAAGGTGACCTGTCGCTCTGTTTTCCTACTACATTTGTTCTTATTTTGCTGCAGGAAGCTAGAGGTTGTTCTTCCTTTTTCCAAAGTCCCAGCCCTTCTCGAAACACTTCACTAAGTGAATCTCTAGTAAGAACCTGCTTGAGGGGAGCCTGCTCCACTGCCCCATTTCTACCACTTTCTGAAACAAAGAGAAGGAAAAGAGGAATTGTTAACATACTCTCACAGTCACACACCTCCAACAGAGTGAGACTCTGCAGCCAATGAACTTAGTAAGGGTCATTCCCTGAGAAACAGGGGCAGAGAAACATTCAAAGTTAGTGTGATTCTTTTGTGATGTTGGCAGGTCTTTCAGTTGAAAAAAATTCCAAATACTTTTTAGCATCATAACAAGGACAATTATTTAAGGACAGCCACAGAGCTTCGCTAATGGGGAAAATATTCTTTCCCAGATGTGGATTTGGATGGTACTGTCTCTAGACAAACCTAATGTTTGCCTTTCAGAGATGTTCCTTTTTTTTTTTTTTTTTTTTTTTGAGACAGGGTCTCGCTCTGTTGCCCAGGCTAGAGTGAGTGCCGTGGCATCAGCCTAGCTCACAGCAACCTCAAACTCCCGGGCTCAAGAGATCCTACTGCCTCAGCCTCCCGACTAGCCGGGACCACCATGCCTGGCTAATTTTTTCTGTATTTTTAGCTGTCCAGATCATTTCTTTCTATTTTTAGTAGAGATGGGGTCTCACTCTTGCTCAGGCTGGTCTCGAACTCATGACCTCGAGCCATCCTCCTGCCTCAGCCTCCTAGAGGGCTAGGATTACAGGTGTGAGCCACCGCGCCCGGCCTGAGAGATATCCTTATTTAACAGGTCAACTAGTAAAGGAACGGACCATAACAATTCTCCCTGGAGGGAAGACTGGAAACCAACTGGACACCAGCACTCACTGCCAGTCATAGCCCCCAAGTTCATCCTCTCCCTAGAATATGCAGCGTTGGGCAGACTTGAGTTCATTGCCCACCTGGCTGAAGCCCAGAGTGACACAGAGACTGCAGGACTCAGGAAGGGCCTGAGGAGTAAGACGCCTTCCTTTGAAATGGAGTGAGCTTTCCCTAATGGATCTTAGGACAGTGGCTTTTAAAGTCCTATATATATCACCTGGTTCTAATCCCGGACACAATGACAGATCACAGCACCAGGATTCATACAGAACCCAAACAAAATACCAATATTTGTTAAATCCAGTAAGAGGCCAATCAGAAAAATCAGGGCCCAGTAAAATGCCTCTAACTTTTCCGCATTGCCTAACACAGCCCTTTGAATACAATAGATAGGCAATACATATTTGCTATGCATTTCAGCTAAATAGCTTCCACTATCACTGAACATTAATTTATCTGTTTTTATCCTTATAGCAGATTTCCTCAGTCAAAAGTCCTGAAAAACTCTTTGAAAATGGAAACATCATTAAAATTTCACCCTATGGTTTTCAACTCCCGAGGTCAGCAGTGCCAGTATTTTTTCATCTTCTGCTCAAGTACAAATTAGCTCTTAGATCAGATGGCTGTTGCAGCCCTGTGCTCTTCTTTTCCAGAATAATCGTTTCACTGTGCTTGCAATCAGCACAGCGGCTGTCGGAGGGGAGGATGCAGGGAAAAGCTGTGAGGAGGCTTTGTGGGTTGGCAGATGCTATGGTTTTCCTCTCGGTGCGGCAGTTGTGTTGAGCTATACATTTTTGCAGACACATTCCTTTGGCAAACAGACTGTTCTTTTTGATTTATACTTCCAACAGACTGGTGGCATTATGTGCAGGCAGGGAGAGGTGTGCTTCTCCAGGGACAGGAATCCAAGGCTGACTTCTCTCATCAGAGCCGGCCCTAGGGGTGCAGGCCCCAGGGGAAACCACAAGGGGTCGCCTCTCTGCACAGGTGAAATCTGTGTGTGACAGTGTATGGCCTGGAAGGCAGAGGGAGAGTGTGGCTGGAGTTGTGAAAAGGAGAGACTATTGTAAACTGACTAAGCCAATTCAGCCTTGTACAATTCCCAGGTCCATTTTGAAGTTTAAAGAAGGTGAAACTTAGCTGCTCCCTTACAACCTTGCTACCAGATCAAAATAAAAATAAGCTTCAAGTCAAATACATACAAAAGGCCCAGTGTGGTAACTCATGCCTGTAATCCCAGCACTTTGGGAGGCTGAGGCAGGAGGGTTGTATGAGGCCAGGAGTTTGAGACCAGACTGGGCAACATAGTAAGACCACATCTCTACAAAAAGTCAAAAGAATTAGCAGGGCGTTGTGGTGCGTGCCTGTAGTTTCAGCTGCTCGGGAGGCTAAGGTAAGAGGATTGCTTAAGCCTAGGAGTTCGAGGCTGCAGTGAGCTATGATCACACCACTGCACTCCAGCCTGAGTGACAGAGCAAGACCCTGCTTCTGAAGAATATATAAATAAATAAAAAACAAATACATACAAAAATTTCTTAAGCAGTTATTAGCAAACTGATAGAAAACAGTTCATGTAACTTGTTATGTAAACACAATGAACTCCCAGCTCTTCAAATATTCTGCAAGGGAGGCAGACACAGCATTCCAAGGGAAGGGTTCTGTTACCCTGAGGGTCAACATTGGGCAAGCAGAAATCTTCCTAGACCAATAGCTGGGCACAGGTCCACAAAGGGAGAACTCCTTTGGGAAAGAAACCAGGTCTTACACTCTCTTCCCCTGTTGTAGAGTGTCTACAAAGGGGGCCACCAACATTTCCTGCCAGGCCATCAAGCGGTAGAGCATAGTTCTCATTCCCTTGAATCTGGGCTGGTCTTGTGATTTGCTGTGACCAGTAGAAGCTGCTGGAAGTGACACTGTGCCAATCCTAGTCCCAGACTGTCTGAAGACTGACAGCTTCTTTCATCCTCTTGGAAGCCAGCTACCATGTAAAGAGGTATGGAGAAAGAGGCCACATGGAAAGAGTGGAGCCCTGGAGGATGAAAGAGAAACAGGCCCAGCCAGTCCCTGGCCACTCCAGCCACACCAGTTAAGGCACCAGTGAGTGAGGCTATCTTGGATCTTCTAGCCTTAGCTGAGCTACCCCAGACAACACGACAAGGAGCAGACATGAGCCAACCCTTCAAAGTCCTGCCCAAAGGGCAGAATCAGAAGCAAATAAATAGTTGTTTTTTCCACCCACTGAGTTTGGAGGTGGTTTATGACATAGCAATAGATAACTGAACATACTGCTTTCTGCCTGCCCCAGCACAAAGCCACTCACATACATAGGAGTAGCACAAAGATAGGCTAAGCACAGATTTCACCTCCTCCAAGAAGCCCCTCTCAATCTCCCCAGACTTTGATGCCTCTTCCTTATAATATGCTAATACCCTGCACATTGCTCTATTATGACTCTTCCAACATTGTATCATAACAACAATGATAAATGTACTATGTGCCTGTGTCTCCCCCATCCATTTGTCTTAGGGACAGGAAGCATGTTACATCTATATTCATATCCTCAATGCCTTAACTATTTATTGAAGGAATAACTCACTGAATAAATAAATGAAAAGTGAGATATAGGTCAGAGTATAGACGCCCCCAAAAAGAACAATTTTACATAGCTTTAACTTTGTAAACCAACAACACAATCAGGAACAATCAAAATCCAGAGGCAATCCAAGCCAACGACATCATTCTCCACTCCCCAGGATCTGACCTGAGCCCCTAATCAAGGCAGACTTGAGTTTCTGTCTCCTCTCTCAGAGTCCCTCTAGGGAGGCAGCTAAAAACCTGGAAAGGCCGAGATGTAGCTGTCAAGAAAGAAATGACTTGGGGCATGAGCTGTGCAAGCATGGGACAGCCAGCCCCTGGAGCTTGTTGGCCATGCAGGGCCCAGGCAGGCAGAGGTGATAACAGGGTCATAGCTAAGAACTGTGGGAATCACCACTGTTTGGTGGCCCAGTTGGTGTCACTAGAACACACCCCCCAGGGGTGGTTCCAACGGGAAAGGTTTCCAGCTCCTTCCTGGTGTGAGCCAGCCCCCAAGGGAAGGACATTTTCTCTAAACCCTTTTCTCACATCCCTCCTCCCACCATACACACACGTGCACACACACACATCCCTCCCTGGACACTACCTGGACACTGTCACCTGCACTGTGAACAGTGAAGACAGTGACTTCAATACCCAGGCCTCCCTGAGATGATGATGGTTTCCACAGGTCGGGACCTGGAGCAGAGAGAAAGGCTGGATGGCAATGCCAGGAATCCGGGGCTTTGCACCTTGCTGCACGACCCTGAATCTGTCATCTTTCATTTTTGTGTGTGTGGTATAAACTCAAATTGAGGTCTTGTTCATTTGTTTTTTCATGAACTAGTCAGACAATTGAGAATCTGATGCTACCACTTAGATTTCCCAATACCAAACTGTCCTCCTACAAAAGAGAAGGCCATTGTGTCTACTCCAGGCTTTTTGAAATAATTAATCATTGAGGGCATCAGAAGTGCCTGGAATTTTTTTTTTTTTTTTTGAGACAGAGTCTCACTCTGTTGCCTGAGGTAGAGTGCCTTGGCATCAGCCTTGCTCACAGCAACCTCAAACTCCTGGGCTTAAGCAATCCTTCTGCCTCAGCCTCCCGAGTAGCTGGGACTATAGGCATGCGCCACCATGCCCAGCTAATTTTTTCTACATATATATTTTTAGCCGTCCAGATAATTTCTTTCTATTTTTAGTAGAGATGGGGTCTCGCTCTTGCTCAGGCTGGTCTCAAACTCCTGAGCTCAAACAATCCCCCCACCTTGGCCTCCCAGAGTGCTAGGATTACAGGCGTGAGCCACCGCGCCCGGCCAGCACCTGGAATTTGATGGGTTGAAATAATCATATCTAGGTGGGTCATAAGATACTGTGGTGGTTTTGTACTGTGTCGATTTAGCTAAGCTAGAACTGTTTCCCAGAATCCCCTTGCCTGGGTGGTTCTGGATTAGGCTTGCCCTCCAGGGAAGGGTGCATGGGATCTGGCCGGTGGAAGGGAAGCAGCAGTGATTACCAGGAGGGTCAGGTGTGAGACTTTAGGCCATGCATCGGTTGGCAGGTGTTGCCGCTCACCTGCTGGCTTCTCCCATCAGCAAGGGCAGCAGTAGGACAGTGGCAAGGCTGCAATTCCTCCAGGTCCTGCTGGATCACTCCCTTCAGGTCTTCGAGTCCCGTGCCAGGCATGCCTGCAATTCCACAGTGATGAGTACCAGCCTCTTCCCAGGTTATTGGGATTAGATGTGGTGGGAGGGGGGTGTGGGTTCTACTTTGACTTTATGGGTAGGCTCAAATTTGTCCTCATGGGTTCCAGTTTATTCCTGTGGGTTCCTGTTAGTCCTCACTTTGCCCTGCCCAGCTTTTCTTCCCTACTGTCTGCCCCGCTGCCCTTCAGCAACCCGGAGCCCACCACCAGAGACAGGGCCTTCCGTAGACATCTTCACCTATTGTGCGAGGGCCAACCCATGTGATAGATCCCTTAGTCTACGTCACTTGTAGTAGTTCTGCTTGCCTGATGAACCCCAACTGTTAATACTTACATCAGTATTTTTCTGCCTCAAAAGTGTGGTTCTGTAGGTGAATGAATAAACGAATGTGGTATATCCATACAATGGACTATTATTCAGCCTTTAAAAGGCAAAAACAATCTGACATGTGCTATGACATGGATGAACCTGGAAGACATTATGCTAAGTGAAGAAAGCCAGACACAGAAAAGACATGTCCTATATGATTCCACTTACACGAGATACCTGGAATAGTCAAATTCATGAAGAGAAAAAGCAGAATGGTGGTTGGCTGGGTGTGGGGGAAGCGGGGAGTCATTCTTTACTGTTAACCTGTATAGAGGTTCCATTTGGGGAAATGGAAAAGTCCTGGAGATGCGTGGTGGTGATGGTCACACAACAACGCGAACGGGCTTCATGCCACAGAACTGACACTCAAAGATGGCTAAAATAGGAAATTTTCTGTTATGTATATTTTATCACAATTTAAGACGTGGTATTTATTTGATAATTTGACGAATGAGAAAATTCTCCTCCCCTGTCCCCTGTTTTCCTACACCTCATCTCAACTTCCCCTTAAATATGAACATTTGGCACATATGTGCCACCTAGTATACTAGGTGTAGGTCAAAGACGTCACTATTTACAAAGCCAGAAAAGGAAAAGCTTGCTGTCCCACAGTGTTTGCAAGGTGGCGGCCGGGGGATAAACTTTATAGACACTGTGCTTCCCGGTGCAGAAGTCGCAGGGTCAGCTGTGCAACTGGCACAGGAGCACGCTGTCCCTGCCAAGCGAAATCAGTTGGGTTAAAAATATTAATTACTTGAGTAGGTATTTCAGAACAGCTCTAGAGGAGAAAAAAAAAAATCTATGACTAAAAATAGGTCAAAAATAAAATAAAAAAGCACTGATTTCCTGTTTCTATCTGGACTTTCCCAGTGACTTTAGACCATCCAATCCGATTCTGAGCCTCCACCTCTGCCCTAAAAATACCTTATCTTCATTCCCAGTCTCTTTCCTGAACTTCTCACTCTGTCCCATCGTATAGTCCACTGCCAGTCTTACTGAATTTGTACTTTAGGTCTCATTTTCTCATCTCACCATTGGATATTTGCACTTGGCATCACCTACCTGGCTTTGGCATTGCTTTGGTTTGGTTTGGGTTTTGCCTTTTTAACCACAACTTAGTTTCCCCCAGCATTTGTCCACCATGACCTGGGCTTTGCTAGTATCTCATAGCTAGTATCCCAGTGGATTCCCCCCAGCCTTGCAGACACTTGGCATATTTCTTAGACCATAGCTATTCTTGCACTATTCCCTGCTCCTTACGCAGAGGCTTAATTAAGTGGTGGGTGTTAGGGATGTGGAATGAGTAAGGTATGCCCTCACGAAGCTTCCATTCTAGTCAGAGAGAGACAAGGACTATAAATACATAATACGACTTAAGATAGAGACAGTAGGGTAGGGGAATGCCCTGCACCAGGGATGGGGGGAAGGAGTCTGGTAGTGACTATTTTTAGATGACGAAGACCCCTCCAAAGAGGTGGTATTTGAGCTGAGACTTGAAAAGAAAGAACCCGCCTTGAGAAAATATGAGGAAAGAGTATTCTAGGCAGAGTGAACAATGAATGTGAAGCCTTGAGGCAGGAACAACGAATGTGAGGAGACAAGGTTAGAGAGACTGCCAGGCCACCTTAAGGACTTTTTGTTCTGGGAGACCAGTGGCAGGCTGTGAATCCGGAAAAGACATGCAGATTGACCTTTCTGAAGGATCCCCTCTGTGAAAAGAAAATAGAATGGGAGGGGGAGAGCAGAATGGGAGGGGGAGAGCAGAATGGAAGCGGAGAGACTGGTGAAGAGGCAAATGCAGAAGCCCAGATGAGAGAAAACAGTGACCAGAGTGTGGCAGAAGGGGTGACAGTGAGGGAAGTGATGAGAAGTGGTCAGATTTGGGACAGACTTTGAAGAGAGAGATGACAGGAACTGCTGATAAACTGGGAATGGGAGCTTGGGAACAGAATGAAATCAAGAATCTTAAGAAATGTTTCCCTGAGCACCAGTAAATGGTCCGAGATGGGGAGATTTGGAAGAGAAGCAAGTTTGAAAGGGGAAAATGAAGAATTCTGCTGTGGGCACTCGAAGCTTGTGGAGTGCAGTGGGCATCCACATACAGAGGTTGTAACGGCGAATGACCTGGAGGAAAAAAAAAAGATTTTCTTTCTCTTTAAAACTTCCCCCACTCTTCTTGGGAACTGCAGCCTGGCCTGCCAATTAAGGCTTTTGTTAAAATTCCCAGGTGGTGGTGGCAATGTTGCCAGCTCCCCCAGGTGGGCAGCTGGTGAAGTTTGTAGGCTTTGACTTTGGCAGAGATGGGAGGATTAGAATAGTTAACCACTGTAATTGCCTGAAGCTGAGAACCCTCCCTTTAAAAGCTCCATTTCAGCCTATGTTCAGGAAATTTGAGATTTTGAGACAAGAAGGTCTACCATCTTTCCTCCTTTGCAAAGTAAACTCTCTTTCCTCCCTCCCCAAACTGCTTGTCCTCATTCTTCTGATTTGGCTTCATGGACAAGTGGTCGAGTTTTTGGTAATAAGGTGATGTGGACATTCACAGATAAGATTCTGGAGATGAAGAGAGAAATCCAAACCAATGATATAAACCTGGAAGTCACAGCCAAAGAGAGAGCAGTTAAAGCTGTGAACTAAAATAAAATCTTAAGGCTTATCCCCCCACCCCCGACTGAATGGACCCCCTCTTGGCCAAGGGGATGTCCCAAAACTAAATTGCCTGTCTCGAGGAGGGAGGTCAGATGTGCCTCATCATGCCCGCCCCCCTTCTTGGAGACACCCTTTGTAACCCGTTAACAGACCTAAGGGTATGCAAGACAAACCTGCAGGTCCTCAATTATGTGTCTAGTGGCTTATCTCTGATAAACAGCTTCTTATCTGAAAACATTACAAGCCTTTAGACAAAGCTTCATGTCTTTAACCAATTACAACTCAAAGAATCTTTAAACCCACCTATAACCTGTGAGCTCCCCCGTCCTTCGAGATGGCCCACCTTTTCAGGCCAAACCAATGTATGCCTCCCACGTATTGATTTATGACTTTACCTGCAACCCCTGTCTCCCTGAAATGTATAAAACCAAACTGTAACCCAGCCACACAGAATCCACTTGCTCAAGGCTTCTTGGGCGTGGCTCTGGGTCATGATCCTCAAATTTGGCTCAGAATAAATCTCTTTAAAATTATTTTACAGAGTTTGGCTTTTTTTTTCTGTTGGCAAAGCCGTGAGCCTGACAGCAGTCACCTGAGCTCAGCCAGCATGGTCAGCATAGACAGAGAAGGACGCCTGAAGGAGCCCAGCAGAGCAACGGGGCACCATATTTAGAGGCCAGCCCTGGGAGGGCAGGTGGAAAGGACGTCAAGAGAGTGGCGGGTCCTTGAGGCCAAGTAAAGGAAACAGACAAACTAGAGCCCAAAGTAGAGGAAATTGTAACCCTCCCTTTACAGGCTCTATTTATAAAGCAGATAGAAAATTTTGACAAGGGGATTGGTCTCGAAACCACCTATAAACTTACCAGAACACCTTGGCTACGATGAGAACACTGTCTCAGAATCAATCCAACTTCATACACAATTGACTGGTGTTCAGATTATCTCAGATCCAGAAACATAAAGCAAATTGTGTCACATTCACCAATATAAAGCCATTGTCCCTAGAAAGGGTCAGCCTCTCTGGGAACTTCAGAGTAGTTACTTTTAAGTATAGAATCAACATAGTCTATAGATAACAAATAGTTCATTAGCAATACAGCAAAGTTTGCTTTGCTTTTCTTTTTTTAAACAAGTCATATAATTTGCCCTGGTATGCAGGAGAATGTTTTTGTTTGGGGAACCAAACTCCATACTCCAAAAAAAAGATTTTTTTTTTTTCTTTTTTATCTAATATTTTTCTAAAATTCAATTTAGGTCCCTTAAAGACTTTTTGCCTAAGGCTTCAAATCGGGTCCTGTGTGCATGACTTTTAGGAGGAGGCCCTGGAGCAGTGGGGTAGCTCAGGAGTGGAGGAAACCTATGTCCTATTTCCTTCTGTTCTTATCTCAACATACTGAGGGCATCTTCAGCCCGCCAAGGGCACTGGAATGGTCAAAAGAAGGACAAAGTATTTGAAAGTAGATTTACTTCTTAAAGTTCAAACTGTATATTACCATAAGTATAAGAGAACTTACTGAAATACAACAAGTTCTTGCCCAAAGGTTTGAATTTGGGGGAAAAAAACATACTATAGCAGCAAATGAAATTTTCAATTGAATCTAAGGAGAGTATTTCTGAGAACACAGTTTATTTCCTATGTTGTCAAGGTAACTGGAATATCAGCCCCACCAGTCTTAAGTGCACACCATGTGGACACAGAAGCAGGACAATTTGTATGTAGACATGTTTCTGCTGGGTTTACCATGTGGCAATGACCATCACAGGTGTCTGGGAGTAACTTTGACAAATTAGACGTGTCACCATGCAATCCTGAAAACAGACTTTTTTTTAAAGCTAAAGAACACAGAGGAAATGGCCTACAGTTTTATTTGGAATTCATCATTTTGAGATTCCATGAGAATTAAACATAGAGTGAATTTGACTTTCTTTTGTCCTATTTTTGGGGGAAAGAAAAGGCATGCTAAGCAAATAATAGTATGTATTTTAGCTAAGAATAAAGGTGTATTTCAACTTAAAAAAAAAAAAAAAGAACACAGAGGAAATGGCCTTATACCAGAAGAAGATAAACGTGTAGAGGGGAAAAAAACTTAATCCACATTGGGAGGCAAGTAGACCTCTTTAACTACAAATGTGAGAGAGGAAATGGAATCTGGGGAAGACAGGCAAAAAGAGTCCAGTCCCTATGATAAACAAACTCAGATCTGAGTCAGTGATCCAGTCTAACCCGGGTAGGCAGGATAACAGATACAGTCACGGACCTGGAAATCAGGCATTGCTGGAGTCCAGCCCCAGCTCTGCTGTTCCTGGTGTAGGCAGGTTATTAATCCCCACTGAGACTCCGTTTGCTCAGCTGTGGTAATAACACCTCCCTCACATGTTCAGGAGAATTAGAAGAGACAACATATGGAAACAAGTCATCACAGTGCCTGGCACACAGCAAATTCTCAATTAATGAAAATAATCATAATTATAGCTAGTTCCAAGTAAGGCACCAAGTGAAAATTCAGTAAGAGAGACCTGGATGACAAAGAGATTAAAATTATATCAGATAATGAACTGAAGTTTTTATCATGGAAAAAAAAAATTCAAGAACTATATATCTTTTTTTTTTTTTGGAGACAGAGTCCCACTCTGTCACCCTGGCTAGAGTGCCGTGGCGTCAGCCTAGCTCACAGCAACCTCAAACTCTTGGGCTTAAGCAATCCTTCTGCCTCAGCCTCCCAAGTAGCTGGGATTACAGGCATGCGCCACCATGCCCAGCTAATTTTTCCTATATATTTTTAGTTGTCCAGCTAATTTCTTTCTGTTTTTAGTAGAGATGGGGTCTTGCTCTTGCTCAGGCTGGTCTTGAACTCCTGACCTCGAGCGATCCTCTTGCCTCAGCCTCCCAGAGTGCTAGGATTATAGGAGTGAGCCACTGTGCCCAGCCTCAAGAACTATCTTTAAAAAAGAAAAATACAGGGTCTAGTCCTGTTGCACAGGTGGGAGTGCAGTGGCTATTCACAGGTGCAATCCTAGTGCACTGCAGCCTCAAACTCCTGGGCTCGAGGGATCCTCCTGCCTCAGCCTCCTGAGTAGCTGGGACGACTGCAACAAGCCACCAAACTCAGCTCAAGAGCTATCTGGAATCTATGAGGGTCTTGAAGCTATGATGGGCTTTCATGTGGAAAGCAAGTTTAAAAGTGTTTTGTATTCCTCCAATGGATAGATTTTAGATCAAAGATAAAAGATAAAGGGAGAAAAACTATAGCCCTAAATAAGGAAGACTTTCTGTCTGGAGTGATGCCTTAATAAGCAATGCATTTCCCAGGAGGACAGCTGCTCTGGCTAAGGGGGAATGACCTTCTGGCTAAGGGGCAATGACCTTCAGCAGGGCTGTTGTTAGGGAATTCAGACCTAGGATGGATGCTTGCAAAGCTTCCTTGCAGCATTGAAATTCTGGTCTGCTTCGTTTGATTGCTTACTGTGAATATTATCAAATCTTTATCAATCATCTCTTGAGCATGATGGTGGGGTAAGAAGAGAGAAAAGGGGAAACAAAGAAGTAGAGAACACAGTCCCTTTTTTTGAAATTTTTCTAGTACCCTTAGGTAAATAAGATACAAAATTCAGCTTAATTCAATAAATATTTATGAAAGCTGACTTTATGGTAAAGTCTAGGCTTGTTGGTAGGAATTCAAAGAGGAATTGAGATAGCCCCAAGAATTCTGGAGAAGTATATATGAGAACAAGTAGTATAAACCACCAAGATGGTGTATGCAAGGGTTAAATAAATTTTTTGCACTCTAGGTTCTATATAAATGCAGAGGAAAGAGAAATACTTCGCTTTGAGCAGGAGCATAACTATGTATAATCAGTAGTGCCCTAGAAAATCTTTTGTACACACAACTGTCCTGACTAATCGCAATAAAATATGTTTACATCTTCATTTGAGGACTTGCTACAAGCAGAGTCAGAGGGCAGAAGCAGCAGGCGCTTGCCAGACTTCAACCACAAGAGGAAAGCCTGGGGCCTTCAGCCTTCCTGTGTGGAGATATTAAGGCAGGAAGGCAGGAAAACAGGATACAAGCAAAGGGTCCTCTCCCGGCCTAAGGATGAGCCGAAATGGTATCATTGACTCATGTTTCATTTTTTAAAATGTGGTTGCTTTAATCTTTAAAGTGGCTTAAAGATTACTCAATCCTTTGGTAAGCTCACAGCACATCTAATGTGCCTGGATTACATCTTTAGTCATTCTGTCTTCCTTAGAAAAAGAAAAAATGAATGGAAAAAGTAGTACTGTTTCATGAGTCTGTACATCAGATTCGTTATATACATTCTCCTATTTTCTCCTAAAAAACGATTATGTGAGCATTACCACTTCCACTTCATCAATGCAGAAATTAACATACAGAGTTGTAAGTAATTTGCCCAAGGTAACACAGTGGAGAAGAAAGAACTGAAATTCAGATCTCTCTGGCTCCAAAGCACGTAGTTTTGAACTATCTTACACTGTTTTTCCACTGTGCCTTATGGTATGCACACCTACTACGTGTTGATGGTGAGGATGATGATGGTGGTGATAGTTCATGGACCATGATGATGATGGGGAGGAGGAGGATATTGATTGCAATATGCTGATGAACTCGATCACAGAATCAGGTTCTCATGGCTCCAGGAACAGAAGCAAGAAAATGTTAACAACCAACACAAGAGGGACCTGTAACACTGGTCTACAGGAGAAAAGAGAGTTTCTAAAGAAAGCCTACCCAGTCTTGAATCCCAGGAGAGAAGCAGTCCGGGGAACACAGTTGCTGCCTCCAATATAGCCAGTTGAGTATTACATTTTTATCCTTAATTGATTTAAAAGTCAACCATTATACTTTTGGTTAAATTTACATGAGTCTATTAACAAGACATTAAGATGGAATTTTGCATCATCAATGAAACTACACGTGGCTTAATCAGACATGATTTTATTTATTATATTTTACTTAGATGTATTTGATATCTATTTCTTTTGATATTTAGATTAAATACAGAAACTTAATTATCATGAAAAATTATTTTTACTTTTTTGTGTGTGTGTGTGAGACACAGTCTCACTCTGTTGCTCAGGCTAGAGTGCCGTGGTGTCAGCCTAGCTCACAGCAACCTCAAACTCCTGGGCTCAAGCAATCCTTCTGCCTCAGCCTCCCGAGTGGCTGGGTTTACAGGCATGTGCCACCATACCCAGCTAATTTTTTCTATATATTTTTAGTTGTCCAGCTAATTTCTTTTGATTTTTTCCGTAGAGACGGGGTCTTGCTCTTGCTCAGGCTTGTCTCGAACTCCTGAGCTCAAACGATCCAGCTGCCTCGGCCTCCCAGAGAGCGAGGATTACAGGTGTGAGCCACCACACCCAGCCGAAAAATTATTTTTAATTAAACCATCGAAGATGCCTATTTTGAATGGAAACAAGGAACTTTCTAGAATAATCCCAATATCAAATCCGGCATTCTCATTGAAACAAAGGTAGCCAAATAAAGTCATTATGCTCCCAACTGAACTGTATGTTTTTAGAAGTGGGAGAGGAGAGGAGAGAATGTAAGAAATCTAGAGAAGAGGGGGAAATAGAAAGAGAAATAGATGGTCTCAAATTTCTGAGCTGGAAGCTTTTTTTTTCCTTTTGGGGGGTTGGTTGTTTACCATTTGTAATCTGAACCCAAAATAGGAGACAGATACAGTTGCCTTCTGGTGACAACTCACACAGAGGTGATGACTGGAAGTCCTCAGCCCTATCCAGGGTGTGATGAGTACAGAGGCCCCCAGGTCTGGAATGTGCTGGGTAGATGACATGTCTTCTGATTCTAAAGAGAAAAGTTAATATCTTTTAAGTTCCAACTTCATATTTCAAGTTTGTTGCCACTCCACTTTTTCAGTACAACATATCCAAAGTTAATTTAGCAAACTCATATCCTCCTGTCCTAAATAAGTCTCTCTTCTTTTTTTTTTTTTTTGAGACAGAGTCTCCCTCTGTTGCCCGGGCTAGAGTGCCATGGCGTCAGCCTAGCTCACAGCAACCTCAAACTCCTGGGCTCAAGCAATCCTTCTGCCTCAGCCTCCTGAGTAGCTGGGACTACAGGCATGTGCCACCATGCCCGGCTAATTTTTTCTATATATTTTTAGTTGTCCAGATAATTGATTTCTATTTGTAGTAGAGACAGGGTCTCGCTCTTGCTGAGGCTGATCTCGAATTCCTGAGCTCAAACGATCCACCCGCTTTGGCCTCCCAGAGTGCTCGGATTACAGGCATGAGCCACCTCGCCCGGCCAGATGCCTATACTTCTATGTGCCAGGTAGGAACTCAGTTTCCTCACTCATTTATTTAACCTGATTCGAAACCTCTGTTTCTTTCTGGCACTGTGACATCATGTTGCCTTAGCTTGGTGTTGATGCCATCATAAGCACAAATTCAAACATTAGAAAGTAAATGCACAAGGGCAGGATTCATTTTTCTTAGCTTTGTATTGCTCAAAATATTAAGGATACACAAAGTGAGGAGAATAGCACAGTGAATCTCTTTGTGCCCTTCACTCAGCTGCAACAATCAACAACTCCTGGACAATCCTGTTTCATCTACATCCCTACCCACTTCCCTCCACCCACTTCTCTCCACCCACTTCCCTCCACCCACTACCCTATTGGACCCTTTTGAAGCAAATCCCAGATACCATGTCAGCTCATATATAAATCTTTTAGTGTATATATCTAAAAAATAAGAACAACTTTTGAAACATAGCCACAATACCATTTTTATAACTAAAAAAACAATAACTTTTTTTTTTTTTTTTTGAGACAGAGTCTCACTTTGTTGCCTGGGCTAGAGTGAGTGCCGTGGCGTCAGCCTAGCTCACAACAACCTCAAACTCCTAGGCTTAAGCGATCCTCCTGCCTCAGCCTCCCGAGTAGCTGGGACTACAGGCATGTGCCACCATGCTTGGCTAATTTTTTCTATATATATTTTAGTTGTCCAGATAATTTCTTTCTATTTTTAGTAGAGACAGGGTCTCACTCTTGCTCAGGCTGGTCTCGAACTCCTGACTTCCCGAGCGATCCACCCGCCTCGGCCTCCCAGAGTGCTAGGATTACAGGCGTGAGCCACTGCACCCGGCCAACTCCTTAATATTAATAAATATCCAGTTAGTGTTCAAATTTTTGGAGGAAGACTTTTGTCTGTTTTGTCTACTACTGAGTATCCAGTACTTAGAACAATGCCTGGCACATAATATGAGTCCAATTAATATTTTTTGAATGAAAGAATAGATATTGAAGTTCAGCAACAAAATGCCAGTATATAATGGGTTCATTCAAATATCCCAGAATCGTATATTTTAAGATTCTCATTATGATAAAAATACATAATTTGATAAACTAGCATATAGTCCGGCAATTTCACTTCTGGTCACATCCCCAAAAGAACTGAAAGCAGGGTCTTGAAGAGATATTGTTTTTACATCTGTATTCATAGTAGCATTATTCACAATAGTTAAAATGAAAGCAACCCAGGTGCCCATCGATGGATGAGTAGATGAACAAAATGTGGTATACGCATACAATGGAATATTATTCAGCCTTAAAAGGAAATTCTGCAATATGCTACAACATGGATGAAACTTGAAGCCATTATGCTAAGTAAAATAAGCCAGTCACAAGAGGACATGTACTATATGATTTCACTTATATGAGGTACTTAGAGTAGTCAAATTCATAGAGACAGAAAGTAGGATGATATTGATAGTTGCCAAGGGGTAAAGGGCAAAGGAATCAGAAGTTATTTTTTTAATGGGCACAGAATTTCAGTTTTACAATATGGTAAGAGTCCTGGAGATAGGATAGTTGCACAGCATTCTGAATGTATTTAATGTCACTGAACTGCACACATAAAAATAATTAAGGTAGTAAGTTTTATGTCATGTGTATTTTGCCACAATAAAAACATCTGGAAAAAATGTGATTTGAAAATTATTGCAGAATTCTCAGAGCACTAAAAATATATCCTCAAACCCCAATGTGAGTAACACCGGCATGTAGATACCACTGCCAAATTAATCCTCAAGTTCTTGTCATGACTCTTTTGATCTTAAAAATCTTTAGTGCCCCCCATGACTTGCGGAGTTATATCCAAATCCCCCAGCCTGGCATTTGGGGCCTCTCTTACTTTGTCTATGCTGCTATAACAGAGTACCAGATACTGAGTCATTTATAAAGAACAGAAATTTGTTTCTCACAGTTCTAGAGGCTGGGAAGTCCAAGATTAAGGCGCTGGCATCTGGTGTCGGATGAGGGCCTTCTTGCCGTGTCCTCACGTGGAGGAAGTAGAAGGGCAAGTGGGGACAAATGCTGTGTCTTCACACGGCAGAAAAAGCAAAAGAGAGGGCACTCACTCCTGCAAGCCCTTCTTATCACAGCACGACTAGAATTAAATAACACCTCCTCTTAGGCCCCGCTCCCAACACTGCTGCATTGAGCATCAAGTTTCTAACACATGAATTTTGGGGGGACATATTCAGGCCATAGCAGGAGCCTGTATGCTGGCTTCAACTGACCAGGCTTATCTCTCACTATGCCCCTCCCCCATGCTGCTAGGAACTAGTCTGAGGGGCCGTTTCCTGCCCCGCTGCTTGCCCTCCCCTTCTGCTCCTGACGTGACCTCTCTTCCTTGCACTTCTCTTTTTTTTGGAGATGGAGTCTCACTTTGTCACCCTGGGTAGAGTGCAGTGGTGTCATCATAGCTCACTGCAAGTCCAAACTCCTGGTCTCAAACGATCCCCCCCGTCTCAGCCTCCAAAATAGTGGGGACTACAGATGTGTGCCACCATGCCCAGATAATTTTTTAATTTTTTATAGAGAAAGGGTCTCATTATGTTGCCCAAGCAGGTCTCGAACTCCTGAGCAATCCTCCCACCTCAGCCTCCCAGAGTGCTAGGATTACAGGCGTGAGCCCCCTCGCCCAGCCTCATCCTTGCACTTCTCATCCCTGCTGATTGAAATCCTTCCCATTCTTCAACACAGCCTCAAGTAGCACCTTCCTCAACTGAACTGGCTTCCTCTCCTTCTTGAAGTCAGCTAACATTTTTATCGTACTGCTGTTATTACCGTTTTAAAATTCTACCTGATTTGTTTTCATTTTTATCTTATCCCTCTTTTAGACTGCGAGGTTCTTAAGGAAAAGTGTTAGGTGTTCTTTTATGTGTATTCCCTACAACGTTTGGCATAGAGTTTTGTGCACTTCCTTTTAACGGATGTTTATTGATTGAGCAGAGCTAGCAGAAGGTGGTTGTCTCTTCACGTTCACGCTCTCTTTCTTTCTTCCTCCTGGATTCCTTGTTCACCTCAGTTTGAGTTTAAAACCCTTCACTAGTTCCCCACAGCCTTCAAGGCACAGTCTAAACTCCTTGACAGGACTTAGAAGGTCTTAGCGTGATCTGGCTCCTGCCTACCTCTAGTTTCACGTTTTCCCATCTCACTAGCCAGCCCATCTTCCTTTGACTACTGAAATTCACGTACTTATTTTCCTCCTGCATTCGCACATTCCATTTCTTTTGTCTGAAACACTCTCTTTCCTAACCCTCTGGATCTCTTATGATCATCTAGTTTTTGGCTTAGATATTGCTCCCTTTGGAAAGTCTTCCCTCATCTTCTAAATCTCGCATAGATGTCCTTCCCATGAGTTCCCATCAAACTCAGAACGTCACTATAACAGCACTTATCTCTCTGCATTGTAATTGTTTGTTTACCTGTCAGCCTTCAAGAATATCAGTAACGGTCTTAAAGGCCGGGGCCTTGCATCACTCATCATCACACTGAATTGGAGCTTAGAGTATGTGTATTACCAGTGGTGATGCGGGTAGGAGAGGTGTTAATTGCATACGTGAGATTGTAGAGAAAAACAGAGGACACAGTGAAGAGGGGCTTGAGTACCATGCTCCTACGGTTGAATGTCCCCTCCAAAACTCATGTTGAAATTTAATCACCATTGTAATAGTATTGGGAGTTTGTGCCTTTAAGAGGTGATTAGGTCAGGAAGGCTCTGCCCTTGTACATGGATTAAGGCTTTTATCACAGGAGTGGGTTAGTTATCATGAGACTGGGCTTCTGATAAAGGGATGAGCTGATCTCCTCTCTCTGTCTCGCTCACTCACTCGCCCTTCCACCGTGTTACGGTGCAGCACAAAGACCCTTGACAGACGCCAGAGCCATGCTCTTGGACTTCCAGTCTCCAGAATTGTGAGAAATAAATTTCTTTTCTTTATATTTTACCCAGTCTATGATATTCTATTATATCTGCAGAAAACAGACTAAGACACATCAAAGAATTTGGCTTTATCCTGAAGACAGTGGAAAACACTCTTAGGTAGTTTTTAGTTTAGAAAAGACATGAGTACATTTCCAGATCAGGTTGCCGAGGGAGTACGTCACCTGCAGTGTTGAGGATGGATGAAGATGGCCCAGACTTGCCCCTAACCCCACACTTACCACTCTCACCAGTCTCGCCCTGCTCTTAGGGCACTCTGGATCTGGCACACTGCTGATTCCGGGCCCCTTGCCAAACTGACCAGTCCTGGGTACTCATGTTCTTGTTCAGTGACAGCAGTTACATAACTAATTTGCTAATGTGCTAGTAGGGCTGTAGACTAGTCCTTCTAGCTATGGAAGTGTGGTGCGAGGGGTTAGGACCCCTGAAGTTAATTTTTGTTTTAGTTACAGCCAGCCATGGGACCTTGGGTTCCCCAACCAGGGCTCAGGTCATGCTAATTTTTATTGTTTTGGTTCTCTTTCTCTTACACTCTCAGCAGACCAAGCTTTTATGAGTACACACACTATTATTTGCAATTTAATTTAATTGACAACAACAGCCCTTTAAAAAATAATAATCCAGGCTTACTCTGATTAACTTAGTACAGGTATTTAAAAAGAAAACTTATTTTAAAGTGTACTAATTTGTGAATAGTTGTGCTCATGCTTGTTCTAGTGGGTTCTAAGTCACATAGTGACATTTTCCGATTCTGTCCTTTTGGCTTGGAGAAGGGAAGTCACTACCACACTGGGACCCGTGGGCCTCTGCAGACCTCATTCTCTGCACTGGGCTGAATGTGGAAGCCAGACACCTTCATTTACTCACAAATAGTTGTTAAGTGCCTCCTCAAGTGTCCAAAGTGCCGAGGGAGGTTGTATTATTTTCTCAACAGTGTGAGTTTGGATTCCCTTGAAAAACCAAAGGCAATGTTTGGGTGGCACAGGGGTAGTGAAGGGGTAGTTACTATAGAAACTCTCCCAGTATTTCATAGAAGATTCTTACTCCAGTTCTGTTAAGGTATGAATTTTCTTAGAGCATTGTTCCCCTTTTCCCCTGTGCTCACTCAGCCCCTCTGCCTTGAGACAGACATAGAAGAGAGGAAAGAGGTCCAAGATTTGGAGTCAGAATCCCTAGCACTTATGAGCTGTCAGGCAGTCTGTTAGCCTCATGAACTGCAATCTGTATGATGGGGATAATGCAAGTAGATGCCGTTCTGGAAGGGCCACATGGTATCATGGATGTAAAGGGACTCTATAAAATGCAACATGGTGTTCACATGCTTGGGATGTTGTCATTATTTCTTCCTTTTCCTCTTCTCTCTGTTAGCATAGCTCAAGTGCAACTGAGTTGAAAGGAAAAGAGTTGAAGAAAATGGAGGACTAGGAGCCCCGAGGCAATCAGAGAATGTGTCTGGGAAAGGTGTTAGGGTGAGCAGAGCAGGGGCTGAAGCCAGGACAAGTGGAAAGAAAACTAACCCTTGTCCTTTGTTCTTTGTTTCCTCCCTCCTGCCCTCCTCCCTCCCTCCCATTTAGCCTCACTTGAAGGAAGCTATCAAAAGACTGAGTATGCATTGTCTCCTCCTCCTACCTTTCAGGAGACAGAGGACAGAAGAAGCTGGCTTGCAGGGATGACCTGGGCAGTGAATGGTGCTGCAAGTTGCCTGGCATCAGTGGACATCCCAGTGGAGACCCTGACATCCACTTAGTTGAAGATGACTGGAAAATGCCTCTGGGCTGCAGGGGACAGGGACAGTGCGGACCTACTGGGTATGCTGCTCCAGAACTCTGTCCTTCTGGAGCTCTATCCCACCATCCTGCCTTCTAGTCACTTGTAGAAAACCCCAAGAATAGCTTTCGTGTGTGCATACTGCAGGTTGCAAGGCATTTCATTTATTTTCAATAGCTTTATGCTCTAAGTAATATCATCTCTGTTTTAAAGGTGAAGAATCTGGGGCCCAGTGGTTAAGTGACATGCACAAAAAATAGAAGCAAAGCCAAACACTAAGCCCAGTGATTACTGCAGGACACCAAACCTTAAACACTGATCTGAAATCCTTGGACTTGCAAAGGAGGAAGCTGTCCTGATGGGAGGGGAAGATAGTCTTATTTATTCTACCACTCCTTTAGCTCTTTATCTCCCTCCTCCCGTCCTCTGCTATTTCTCTCCGGAGTATCCAGCGACCCACGCTGTCCCCCACCAGCTGCAGTTCTTCTTACGACCACAAAACACTTCCCACTTTCTGTCTTTCCACAGACCTACAAGTGCAAAAGCCACCACCACAACAGGAAGCAGTTAAAAGAGCCCATCCCTCTGTCCTCTCCTCTCTCCCCCTCCTCCTCCTCCTCCCCACGCCCTCCTCCACCCCTGCCTTGTGAGTACAGCAGGCCTTTCAAACCTCTTCTGACTAACAGCATGGGACAACTGTTAGGGGGCTTCTTGAACTGCCTTCTCCCCGCCCCCTGTGGGCCTAGGAGATTTGCAGTTGCCAGGCATTTCAGGATATTTACTTATTTTCATTCCTTACAGATCATTTCTGCAAAACCAGCTCCAGCTCTCATTTTGTAGCTGTTACCCCAGGGAGATTAGTAACAGGCAAAGAGCCATCCTCCCCAGGTTTTAATGAGTAGGAGCAGGAAAACTTGGGAATTTGGAGGCGGATGAGCCTGCACTCTGTTTTCACCGGTATGTTTCCCTTTCCCCGCCCCTGTGAAGGACCCCTCCTCACAGCAACGCCTGACTTTGTGCATTGTGTCTTATTGTCAGGTCATGTGAGCTGACGTTGGGTTCAGAAAATACGGTCACCTCATTTGTAGGTGGTCACATACCTTCCCCAGGGGCCCGAGCAAGGTCTGCTTCATACCAGATGTTTCTTGAGGAAGAAAGCCCGCTTGACTGTGTCCATCTTCGTCTTATTTTTGTAGCCTGTGCTTAGCACCCCCTGCAAGCTTACAGGAACTTTAGCAATGGGGAGCGATAAGAAGATGCAAGACACCTAAGCAGACACCCACAGCCAGAGCCCTTACCAATGACATTCTTGCCCTCAAGGTGTTCTCACCTTGCAGTGGAGACAGGCTACTACCTGGAATATAGATGTTGTCATTTTAGGCACGGTCAGTAAAGGTGATTCCCAATTTCCTCATCTGTAAAATGGTAACAATGCCACCAACTTGCCAGGGCTCTGTAAGACAGTTAATGGGTTAAGTGAAAAGCCCCACACAAATGAGTTACTCCAATCCATCGACCCTGCATAATGAATGAGGAAATAAAGGGATGTATGCATGAGTGAAGGAAAAAATGAATGCAACAGTTTATTTTCAATCTAAATGGAGGATTTTGAGGTCTGCAATGCACTTTTATATACTACCTCATTTTAATCTTCACATCCCTTTGCACAGCACTTCTAAAAAATCTTTTTGCAGACAAGGAATATGAGATCCAGAATTCCCTGAAGGGAACTAGGTGAGAAGTAGCAGAATCAGAACTTGAACTCAGGTCTTCTGCAGCTGAGCCTGACACCACCACCATTTCCATCCGGCGTGTCTACCTCCTGTGGAACGCACGTCACCCCCTTGCTGCAGCTTCCCTGTGCAGTGCTAGAGTGCCTTCTTCCTTCACTCTCTTTCCCATTCATCTGTTTTATTTTCTTCACTTCATTTATGATTACCATGATTTGACAGCATCTGACTTGTTATTAAGACTGTAAGCAATTCCGTGTTCCAGGCTCTGTGCTGAATTTGACCTCCAATCATATTTCATAACAGCCTTATGAAGATAGTATCGTTCTTATCTCTATTTTATCGAGAGAGAAACTGAAGTTTATAGAGTTTAAGTTACTTTCCAAGTTTAAACAG
This sequence comes from Lemur catta, assembly GCF_020740605.2. Taxonomy (NCBI): domain Eukaryota; kingdom Metazoa; phylum Chordata; class Mammalia; order Primates; family Lemuridae; genus Lemur; species Lemur catta. The sequence goes on along the minus strand of NC_059134.1, from coordinate 18,189,095 downwards.
CAGTAGCTGGTTACTCTAAGTAGAACAGTTCAGAAACCTGACTACAGCAGTCGCATTGTTTCTTGTTTTGTTTTTTTTTTTGAGGCAGAGTCCTGCTCTGTCACCCTGGCTAGAGTGCCATGGCGTCAGCCTAGCTCACAGCAACCTCAGACTCCTGGGCTCAGCCTCAGTCTCTCAAGTAGCTGGGACTACAGGCACGTGCCACCATGCCCGGCTAATTTTTTCTATATATTTTCAGTTGTCCAGCTAATTTCTTCTTCTTTTTTAGTAGAGAGGGGGTCTCGCTCTTGTTCAGGCTGGTTTCGAACTCCTGAGCTCAAACGATCCAGCTGCCTCAGCCTCCCAGAGTGCTAGGATTACAGGCGTGAGCCACCGCGCCCGGCCAGCAGTCGCATTTAAAACACTGTGCTAGTCTCCTAAAAGTGCTGTATAATTACTTTTCAGGATGGGGGTGCTATTTTTTTTTTTTTTATTTCAGAATTAATGTATAACTTCTGCAGCATCTCGTAAGAAAATTAGCAGCATCCTAGTATCTACCAATTTCAGAAGGATTGAGGATTACTGAATCAATGATATAATGGATGGGTGCAATAAAGGAGTGATTCGAGTTTATTTTTCAGACTAATGGAGACAAGCAACAGTATGGGCCTCATTAGTATCTGGCTTGAAAAGGCGTGTTGTTACTCCTCCCAACAGATTTTATTGAAAAGGCTTTCACCAGGAGCATCTGCTGCCTGGTCAGAAAGGAGAAATAGCCCAGAAGAGCACTGGGGATGACAGGAAATTAACTTAAAGCTGCTGGCTGTCACCTGTCAGGACAGGTATTGACTATAAATTACTGGAGATAGTAGACAATAGTGGAAAGATCATGGATTGCAACTTCTGGTACTTACTAACAGTGTGTTTGGAGTAAGTCTCAACTTTCTGGGTCTTGCTTTTGTCATCTATAAAATGAGGAAAATAAAACCTTATTTACAGGGGTGTTATAAGGATTAAACGAAACAATTCATGTAAACTACCTTTCGTGCAGTTGGTGATAAGTTAACTTCAGTCTCTTTCCACTATCCCTTAGTCAGAATGATTTACTAGTCCACATATGAGATGTGATTATGAAATAAAGAACAAGATCGCTGCTACTGCAAATAAACATACTAAAATGCATGCCGCCCCCAGCATAGCAGTACAGCCTGGGAAGCTACCCACTTGGCCCAACTCCGCTGTGTTTGCTCGAAACATTTTTGGAATGCTTCTGTCTACCAGTCAGACCCCCATGCAGAAGGCATTCGCAGGAAATGAAATCAACGATGTGTAATTCATCCACCATGGACTGTTACTCATCCTGCACAATTGAATGAGTGATTATTTTCAAAACAGACCAAGAGGTAAGAGCAAGCCACAACACTAGCACCGCTTTACAGAGTGGCCATTCATCTCTCAGCTTCTCAAGTATCACTCAGCTTCCAGAACCTTTTCCAGATATGCTCAGAGGCGCACTTGTTGGCAACTTCACCAGGAGCCGCTTTCTAAATGGGGAAGTTGATTGGCGTGGAGGAGCATAGTGGATTAGTCACAGGAGGCGAGGGATGGTGACATTCCTGAAAACAAAGGGGACCAGAAATAGAATTACAAATATCTAGGACACTCTCTTCTCTAGAAAAAGGTTTTAAAACACTAGCTCTAATGAGGGGCGGGGAAGCAGGTGATATGTAATAAAGCTAAAGTGGGAGAGAGACAAACCCATTTCGGGGGAAAAGCACTTCCCTGGAGATGGTCTCAAGAGCGTTTATTTACAGAAAAACTTGCTTTGACCATGAACATCCTGAAGAAGAGCCACTTTACTTAGATTTCAAAGGCCAACCATGTTGATGCTCTTAACTTGTGATTACTAAGCTGGATCTGTGGATTTATGAATAGCCTGTGTGGTGATGTGAAAGAGGAAAAGTCCAAGAACCAGAAGCCAAGCAGCTTGGAAGGTTCTGGGGCTTTGGGGGTGTTGCTGCTGCCCATGCTGGGGATTCTCTCATAGAAGTAAGACAACCGCCTGTTCAAGTTTGGCATCTTTTCTGCAAATGCATCACCACCACTGGAGAGAAACACAAACTCCTTTGTAACTTGAAAGGCCTAACTGCAATTTCTTAATTTTTTTAAAGAATTTGAACATTTTTAAACCCACAGAAAAGTTGAAACAATAATACATCAAATGCTCATATGTTTCCTCACCTAGATTCTCCAACTGGCAAGTTCTTGCCATACCCACCTCACTTCACTTTGTCTGCATTTATGTACACTCTTCTCCTTAGCTGCACCATCCAAAAGTAGGCTTCCCATATCATGACATTTCACCCCTAAACACTTCAGTCTGCTTCTCCCAAGGACAAAAACAGTCATAATCACAGCACCATTATCACATCTAAGAATATCAACATTAATACAATAACAGCGTCCAACACCAAGTCCATATTCCCATTTCCCAAACTGTCCCAAAAATGTCCTATTCATAGATGATTTTTTCAGATCCAGGATCCAATCAAGGTTTAAGCATTGCATCTGGCTGTTGTCTCTCTAGTTTTCCCCCATATCAAACACTCCACCATCTCTGACATCCATGACATTGAGCCCTTTGGAGAGTCAAGGCTAGTTAGTCATCCTGCAGATGGGCCCACATTCTGGATAAATGACGCTGTCCTCAGAATTAGACAAGAACACCACATAGGCCAGGATGTGGACCTTCTCCTGTGTCTCATCTCAGGAGTCACATATCAGGTTAACCCACGACTGGCAATGCCAAGTTCAAGCACTTGGCTAAGGTGGTGACCACCAGATCTCCTTGTAAAGGCAATTTTCCCCTCTGTAATTAATAGATAATCTGTGGGGTAATACTTTGAAACAATGTTAATATCCTATGCCTCAACCTTACATTTTCACCCAATGGCTTTAACCCAATGGCTATTAGTGGTTTTTAACTGAACCAGTTACTACACTGAGGGTTACAAAATGGTGATTTTTCTAATTCTATCAGTTTCTATGCTTATTTTTTGGCACTCTTTTGTAAAGAACAGTTTTCCTTTTTCTTTCCCCCTTTTTTCATCTTTTATTTACTTATTTATTTATTTATTTTTGACATAGGGTCTTGAGCCTCTAACTCCTGGGCTCAACTCCTCCTGCCTCAGCCTCCCAAGTAGCTGGGACTAGAGGCATGCACCACCATGCCCGGCTAATTTTTTCTATATATATTTTTAGTTGTCTAGATAATTTTTATCTCTATTCTTGGTAGAGATGGGGTCTCGCTCAGGCTGGTCTCGAACTCCTGACCTCGAGCGATCCACCCGCCTCAGCCTCCCAGAGGGCTAGGATTACAGTATTTTTTTATTTTTTTGAGATAAGGTCTTGCTCTGTTGCCCCGGCTAGAGTGCAGTGGCATCATCATTGCTCACTGAAACATCAAACTCCTGGGTTCAAGTGATCCTCCTGCCACAGCCCCCCGAGTAGCTGGGATTACAGGCACATGCCACCACACCCAGCTAATTTTTCTATTTTTAGTAGAGACAGGATCTTGCTGTCGCTCAGTCTGGTCTCGAACTCCTGAGCTCAAGTGATCCTCCCACCTCGGCCTCCCAAAGTGCTAGGATTACAGGCGTGAGCCACCACACCTGGCCTTAAACACAACTTTAAATAAATAAATTTCTAGGTCTTTGTTGCTTGTCCCTGGATTACTGACACATGATGAGGGTTATAGCAATGCCACATGACTCCAGAGGATAGTTAAACCTTCATCCTGAGAGGATCTCTATTTTAGGTGCCTTTCAGAGGCTGAGGACTCATCCAAGCCTTCACTTGGCCTCACCTGAGAGACTTGTCTACACTGCTTTAAGGAAGTTGCCAGACTCTCATAAAGACTACCAAGTCATAAGACATCTTGGAGCCAGCCCAAGAAAGAGAAAAGAACCATAATAGTATGAATATGATTTCAGAAAACTGGATTTAAACACTGATTTACTCTCCTTCATCACTGTGTTAACATGAGTAAGTCACATAATTTTTCTGAGCCTCAGTCTTTTTTTTTGTCCCCCCCAAAATGTATTTGTGGTAGCTTCCTCATGTTCTATTTTCTTAGAGAGATAATATTAATAATTAAAGGTATTATGCCTGAAAGTGCTAGAAAATTGTAAAGAGCTACTAAGTAGGAACAAGATGGTGGCATTTTAGCTGAAGTAGCTTAGATGTTTGAAGTCCGAGAGCAATCTCAATGCCCAGCTCTTCAATGAAAACCTCAAAAGGGCCAATTTGAACTTGCTTGTGTTCTCCTCTCTTAGTTTCCCTTTACAGGAGCTGCTAACAAATGAGCAGAGAACATCCCATGAGGAAGGTTTTAGGAGTGATCTGGAGCCTCCATCCAGGCTCATGGTGGACACAGCCACAGGAGCACCCATGCTTAGCCTGGTGTGTGTGGGGGGACAATGACTAATGTAAAAGCCAGAGCCAACAAACTGAAAGAACAGAGTCTCTTGTCATCTAGACATGTGTTTTCCATACCATACTTCCCACTGAACATTGCAGATTTGCTCGAATATCACCTCTCTTGCTGGTTCAGGCCAGCCCATTCTAGAAGGGTCATTTTCCCCCTACACTCCCATGCCCCAAGCTTCCAGTCATTCTTGCTCCGCTTCTATTGTGTGTCCCTTAGACAGACATTTCAAGGACTGCCTTTGAAGAGAATCACTGTGGGGTTGCTCACAGCACTCTGCATCAGAAACATGAGATGGGCATGAAGGTCTGTCCGATAACCAAGGAAATGCAGGTGGGGAGAGGAAAGTTTCTGACCAGGGCTCTGAATCAGTCCATCCAGGGTGGGTCTGTGGGGTAGAAGATAGTCAGTTGGCTTCAGTCTCAAAACCAGGAAAGAGAAGAAATGCAGTTACACTTGTACTACTAAAATGCCTCTCATCTCAGCTAAAATGAAATTCAAGTCAACTCAACAGAAATTTATTAAGCCCCTACTGAGGGCACAGCTACAGATAAGGCACATGGACCCTCACGGAGCTCCCGTCTTACCCTGGAGATAAGCATTTAAGTAAATGAAATGCCTTTCACTGTGCTTGGCACTATAATAAAAGGGGCACAGAAGACAAAGGGGTTGTAGATTCCATCCGTGCAATGTGGGCAAGGAAAGGTGGTGAAGTCAGGCAAGGCCTCTTAAAAGAGACCAGGAGAAGGAAGAGTTCCAGGAAGAGGGAACAGCATAAATTGAGGAGAGTGGCCTTTTCCAAAAGGGCTGAAAAAGTATGATTTACTTACTCATTTCCTGTCCCTCCCCATGATCTATCTCCTCCCCTTAACCTAAGTCATGATGTTAAAAGAGCTTCTCCTGAAACTTGAAGTCCATCCATCCTTACAATTCACTGCTCTGGGGAATACTAGCATAGTAGGCCCAGTAATGGCCACCTGGAGATAGCAGGTCCTTAATCTCTGGAACCTGTGTCACCCTATAAGGAAAATAGGGTCTTTGAAGATGTAGTGAAATGAAAAATACTGAGATGGAGAAAGTATTCTGGATTATCTGGATGGGCCTCAAATGCAATCACAAGTGCTCCTATAAGGAAGAGGCCAAAGGAGATTTCAGAGAGATACAGAGAAGGTGATGTGAAGACAGAGCAGAGAAAGGCTCGAAGATGCTGCCTTAAAGATTGGAAGGATGTGGCAACAAGCCAAGGAATTCCAGAGTCTGGAAGAAACAAGGAATAGAGTCCCCCCTAGAGCCTCCAGAGGAAGCTCAGCCTTGCTTACACCTGATTTCACCCCAGTGATACTGAGTTAGGGCCTCTGGCCTCTAGAACTGTGAAAGAGCAATTTTTGTTACAGCAGCCATAGGAAACTAATACAGACAGATCTTCCAGAGATCAAGCGTCTCTTTTGTCTAGGAGTATTTGGGAAGGAGGGAGAGGAGAGAGAAAGAGGGTGATCTGTTCCTTGCTTTATTAATTTTGCTTTTATTTTTCAGCTGGTAGGCTGGCCACCCATCCCCAACAGGGGGTATGCTGGCCAACACGGAGAGTCTACACTCTAGAGAGCCACACCGTGTGAAAGCTTGTCCTGGGTTTTCGAGGACGACTAGGCTGACTATGTCATCTCCTCTTCTGGACTTTTTCACACACTACCCATTCAGAGCACAAATTTTCAAGCAAACCTACTTTATCACACTCTTCAGGCACATGCCTTGGTTCCAACCAGCTGGGACCTGATAATCCATGGAGTATTATGTCCATCAGTGACAAATATTTAACAGGTTCACATGGGAGGTAAAAAAGAATATAATGATAGTGCATAATCCCTGCTTTCAAAAAATTTAGAATTCACTTGGCTAGGCCAGAGCATTGACCATAATTTTACTAAAAAAAGATGGGGAAAAAACACGTTAAAGTGTTAACAGTTCATCACTTTTATTTGACGCAATTATTTTTCATTCTTTCTTTTTGGACATTAACTTTATGATAAAAATACTTTCTGTATTTTTACTGTATTGTTCTATAATTGTGTCTATAATAGAAAAGCATTTAAATTTCAAAAAAGACAATAAAAAAGTAAAGGGCAAACAAAAGACAGTATATTCTCAGAGATTTTAGAATTTAAAAAGCACTCTGCGAGTTCTTAGTAGCTGGGGGTCTGGGAAGGCTTCCTGAGAAGTTCAGGATGTTTTTAGACCTTGCAGAATGAGCAGCATTTTGAGATGCAACTCTGATTTGCTGTTGTATCTAAGTGGTTTTGGATTGCTAGCCCAATCACTGGGTAGTGATGCATTTCTCAGTAGTCTAGGCAAAGCTGGGCAGACATCAGCAGGGAAATATTACCTGTAAAGAAGCTGGTTCTTCAGTAACCCAAATTCTGCAACACTGTGTCAATTGCCAGTGGCAATTCCCCAAGCTCTCATGGTTCTGCCATGCGGATCTTCAGAGGTGACTTGGTCTCAAATGTCTGGCTTTTGCATGTGATGTTTCCTCTGCCTGGAACATCCTTTCTTTCTTCCCTTCTTCCTCTCAATCTTGCCCTATCCCTACTGTCCCATTCCTCATCTAATTAACTTCTACTCATCTTCCAGTGTCCAGCTGAGACATTACTCTCTCTGGGGAAGCTTTCACAGTCATCCTCCCACCATCTGCCCCTGTAGCAAGTTGGGCAAATGTCTATGTCTCTTAGTCATCTTGTTGTGTCATGGTCTGGTCATTTCTGTCTCCTGTTAGACTTTGGTTCTATTTACTTATTTATTTTAATTTTTGTTAATTTTTTCAGAGACAAGTTCTTGCTATGTTGCCCAGGCTGGAGTGCAGGGGCTATTCACAGGTGCAATCATAGTACACTGCAACCTTGAACTCCTGGATTCAACCAATCCTCCCACTTAAGCCTCCCGAGTAGCTGAGACTGCAGGTTCATGCCACCTGCCTGGCTTCCTGCTAGACTTTGCACTCCTTGAAGACATCCCTATCTTTGAGCCCAATACCCAAATATAGTAGGTATCCAGTTGTTACAAAAGGGAAAAGGGAAGAATGAAGAATCTTATTTGTTATTTACCTGTTAGTCACCTGGAGGACTTAATTTTTTGCTTTGTTTTGGTAGAAACAGTATCTCACTATGTTGCCCAGGCTGATCTCAAACTCCTAGCCTCAAGTGATCCTCCTGTTTTTGGCATCCGAAAGTTCTGGGATTATAGGTATGAGCCACCACACCTGGCTAAGCTTGATAGGATTAAAAGGGTTCCCTTAACACCGGATCTACTACAACCTCTCTCTTTTACCCACATATCTTCACCATATAGTCTAGACCTGTGGGTTCAAGCAGTCCTGTGGTTCATTTAATAGCACATTCAAATGAATTATCTACCGAAATGAGTTGACTATTAAAATATTTCAATTGATCTTAATTAATTAAAGTTAATTATAATGTGCCCTGAACTTGGATTCAGATATATTAGTTTTCTTTTCTTTTCTTTTCTTTCTTTCTTTCTTTTTTTTTTGTTTAATGAGGAGAAGGAAAGAGGAGTTTATTAATTTGCCTGCAAAGATATTTTAGTTTTCAACACCAGTTCTACTGATTAGCAGCTGTGTGACCTTGGGCAAATTTATATAACCTCACTGTATGTACCTCAGTAGGTTTATCAACTGTTCCTATAAGTATCTGCCTGCCAGTGTTGCTGATGGTATGAAATAATCCTGTGTGAAAGTCCTAGCACGTAGTGACCACTCAACATGTTCCTTTTCCTCCAAGGACCATCATGAACAGATTGTTGTAGGGTAGGGAAGCTATGGAGGGAATATGAAAATTGGCAGGAGCAGGCAATCAGCCTTTAATCACTGAGCAATCATCCCGTGCACTGTGCTTTATGGGCACCACCAGCTCATTGGATTCTTGCAGCAACTCTTTCATATTAGATGCTGGAGAGAGTAACTAACTCCGTCTCACTTTTTTCCACGCGTGTTCGGTAGTGTTCTCCTCCCCGTCCCCAACTCTCAGGGACAGAGAGAAGCCCAAAGGAAGCCTTTGCCAGTATCCACAATGTAAATACTCGCACATGACTAATTTCCAGCTACCAGTGGTTTGGCTCTGGGCATTCCTGGGAAATTTAACAATGGGTTCTCTCGCCAGCTACTTGAACTGGCTCTGGCGCACCCGCCCACTGCTTGTCTTAATTCTCCCTCCCTCACCTTCTTTTGTTCTTTTGTTTATTTATTTTTTTAATTTTTTATTTATTTATTTTTTTTTATTGAGACAGAGTCTCACTTTGTTGCCCGGGCTAGAGTGAGTGCCGTGGCTCAGCCTAGTTCACAGCAACCTCAAACTCCTCGGCTCAAGCGATCTTACTGCCTCAGCCTCCCAAGTAGCTGGGATTACAGGCATGCACCACCATGCCCGGCTAATTTTTTTTTATATATATTTTTAGTTGTCTAGCTAATTTCTTTCTATTTTTCAGTAGAGACAGGGTCTTGCTCTTGCTCAGGCTGGTCTGGAACTCCTGAGCTCAAAGGATCCACCTGCCTCGGCCTCCCAGAGTGCTAGGATTACAGGCGTGAGCCACCCCGCCCAGCCTCTTTTGTTCTTTTGAACATTCTCATCTTAGAACCTTTGCATTTTCTGTGCCCTCTGCCTATAATTCTTTCCTGCATATCTTCATTTGGCTTCATATCATTCAGATCTCAGCTCTAATATTACCTCCACACAGGGAAACTCCCCTCTCTTATTTTGCTAAAGTAGCTTCCCACCCTCAGTCACTCTTTAGCACATCACCCTGTTTTCCTTTCTTTATAGCACTTATTGTATGGAATTTATATTACTCATTTATTGTCTGTCTCTGCCTGCTAGAATGTAGGTGTCTTAAGAACAAGGACTTTATCTTATTTATTTCCATGTTCCCAATACATAGTAGGTGATCATTGAATAATTGTTGACTGAATAAATGAACATGGTTAACAAGGAACAACGTATTAATAAGTCAAACATAGGAGACTATACTCTTGAACTCCCTGTGTTAACTTAATCCTCAAGTGGCTTGTTGAATAGTCCAGAATACAGACTAATTATGTAGCCATAGGCAAATACAATGCAAAGAAATCTCTTATGTGCTGCTGGTGGGAATACAAATTGTGTTACTACTTTGGCAAACATTTTTGCATTACCTTCTAAGTCGAAGACGGCCCAGCAATTCTAGGAATATCTCAAGAGTAATTCTTGTACATGTACACCTGAAGACATGTAAAGAATGTTCATAACAGTGTAGTCATAAGAGCAAAAACTTGAAAATAATCCAAACATGCATTTATGGGAGAGTGAAATATTATATAGCAAACAAACCAATGAACTACCCAATATTCTACAGTATGGATACATCATAGCTATGTATTAATACTAGTAAGCAAAAAAACTAAATCCCAAAAGATTACAAACAGCATTATATAATTTTAGGATTAAAACACTAAGAATTTTGGGTATATTTTTGGAATTACTTATAGATTCAATAAAAACTATATGAAAAGAAAGCCAAGGGAGTGATGAACACATGGTACAAGGTCTTCTGGTTTAGGTTTTGTTTTGTTTTTGTTTTTCTTTTGAGACAGTCACTCCATTGCCCAGGCTAGAATATCGTGGCCTCAGCCTAGCTCACAGCAACCTCAAACTCCTGAGCTCAAGCAATCCTCCTGCCTCAGCCTCCCAAGTAGCTGGGACTACAGGCATGTGCCACCATGCATGGCTAATTTTTTTCTATATATATTTTTAGCTGTCCAGATCATTTCTTTCTATTTTTAGTAGAGATGGGGTCTCACTCTTGCTCAGGCTGGTCTTGAACTCCTTACCTCAAGTGATCCTCTTGCCTCGGCCTCCCAGAGTGCTAGGATTACAGGCATGAGTCACTGTGCCCGGCCTATTTTATAAAATTTTAAAATAAACTTATGCTTAGGTCTTGGAACCCCTGAGACCACTCTAAATTTTCAAGTGGGGAAAATTATCTTGTTTTGAGTTTTTTAAATTAAGGGATTTTTTTTTCTTGTCTCATACCTCGCTTTTTATAGCTACTCAATTTTATTCTGTTTCTTAGAAATAAAATTTATCCTTATGCTACCAGTGCATTTCCTTTTGTATGCAAACAAAAGTTGTAGGGGAGGAAGAAACTTTTCTTTTTTTTGTAGCTTGTACTGTTTATTTCACAACACATCTATTGTTATGCAGCAAATCAGGGACCTAGACCCTGAGGCAGTAGGTGGGGTGGGGGGAATGTGGCCCTTACCAGGAGGAAACCAGGACAATGGAGTGTCTCCTAGGAGACTTCCAAAATAGACATGCTGGGATGTGTGGTCAGAGATGGGCAAAAAAGCAATAAAAGCAGCCTACTCCTGCCTCTTATTCTTCCTTTGCAGTTGAGAGAAAGATCTTAATTTTTTCAATATGTAAAAAAAATATAAGTTTTCTATTGATTTAGAAGTGATGCTCCAAACTTTTTTTCAGCCTGGGCCTTTCCTACTGTGTAACTTGCCTTCACAGATTAAATAACCCATCAACAATCAAGTAAATGCTACTGTGATGTGCCCAGCACTGTGCTGAGTCTTAGGGACAAGTTTAAGACTATGAAATAGTCCCCAACCTTCAGGTCCTTAGATTTGGGATAGTTGTGCCTGGGGACCGGGTAGGACCACTGTGACCTTTTAAAGTCCATTTGTTCTGAACACTCTACCTGTTGGGCTTTTCTCTTTTCTCCCCACCCCACCTCTCACTTGTCTCTCCCTCCCAGCAACCTCTTTCGACACTGGCCAATCCCACTCTGTCCTCCTTTACTTTCCTTTTATTCAATTATGGCCTATCAAAATGAAACTCAGCATTAAAGATTATCCAGTTCTGTTTTTCAAAATTAAAAAAAAATTTTTTTTTCCCAACCCTTTTCCCACCGAAAACCTTCCATAAAACTCCCAAGACCCAGAGCTGACCAAGTGGACTTGTTACGAAAAGCAAGAGAGAACGCGTTACCCACTCAGTCTTCAGTTGAGTAACCCCAGTCCCTGCCCCCAAAAGTTCCTGAGGGTCCCTTGACAAAAACCTAAGGATCCACAGCCTAAGCTAACCCCCTCATGTGGCAGATGAGAAGGCTGAAGCCCAGAGAGGGGCAGCACATGGTTTCAAAATCTCCTGGCCATGAAGAATCTCCTTGAAGTCTAGAGGCTAAGTCATTCCCAGTGATTCCCAAACTGCCTGCGTCTGACAACATTCCAGCCGTCGGTACTGGAGATATTCTGCAGACTTTACTGCCCATGCTTAATTCAGTCACTTGAACTTCCCTCAAGGACAGAGAGAAGGAGAAGGAAAAGATATAGGCCATCCTTCTGAAATTACGAGTGCAGCCACCTGGCCCTTCCTGGGCATCCCCATGGCCATCTCAGAAGGTCTGCCATACCGAGAAGGTACGCCGGCCAATGGGGGAGAGTCAAACCATGCTTCTGTGAACAAAATGAGTTTTGTGGCTTCTGACATGACCAGGCACAGGGATAGGACAACTTGTTTTCTCTTCTGAGGGAGCAGCTTCATGCTGATGTGTCAGCTCCGTGACTGTGCAAGGCCCTACTCCAGCCTCTCCCCTCCCCACTGTTGTAAGATACATCGTCAGGGCTGGGCGCGGTGGCTCACGCCTGTAATCCTAGCACTCTGGGAGGCCGAGGTGGGCAGATGGTTTGAACTCAGAAGTTCAAGACCAGCCTGAGCAAGAGTGAGACCCCATCTCTACTAAAAATAGAAAGAAATTAGCTGGACAACTAAAAATATATAGAAAAAATTAGCCGGGCATGGTGGCGCATGCCTGTGGTCCCAGCTACTCGGGAGGCTGAGGCAGAAGGATCACTTGAGCCCAGGGGTTTGAGGTTGCTGTGAGCTAGGCTGATGCCAGGGCACTCTAGCCCGGGCAACGAGTGAGACTTTGTCTCAAAAAAAAAACAAAAAAGATACATTGTCAGATGAACACTGTCTTCTCACTTTGTAATATAAAAATATAGACATTGACAAAGCTTCTAACTTTTGAAAGTCAATATAATTAAAGCACAATGCATCTTAATTGCCAGCCCCCCCCCCCCCACCCTGTGCAGAACAAATGGCAGCAGTCCTAAGTAAAGTGAGTGCTGGCACGCACCTCAAGAAGGGTGCGGAAGCCAAGCTGGGGTTTCTGTAAAAGTGCCCCAGACAAAATAGTTCGCATCTAAGATGCCTGATCCACCTAAAACTACTTTTATATCCATTGTTTCCTCTATCTCACAATTTGCCTAGAAGCAGGGAGAAAGACAATTAATTCAATTTTTCTGGGGAAACAGACATCCAGCAATTCTATGTCAAGGAGTATAGGAGGAGTCAAAAAGCTATCTTAAAGGCTAACATCGTCTTACCTTCATAACAATGATGGTAAGTGGTTGTCTGGCCAAATGTTAAGGGTTCAAAGTGGCTCTGCCACTTAATAGTCATGTGACATTGGATGAGATACTTGACCTCTGTCTGCTTTAGCATCTTTATTTGCAAAGTGGCTGATAATATGGAAGTACCTACTTCATAGCCTTGTCAAGGAATTAAATGAGTTACACGTGTAAGATGCTAAGAACAGCACCAGCATATAGTAAGTACTCAATAACTTTGAGTTATTAGTATTTGTGTAGTGCTTTATGGTTTATGAAGCACTTCCACAGACATTATTATCTCTTGACTAGGATCCAGATCACTTGACTCTCAGCCCAGGCATTTGGAAAAAAATCAGATTATTGAGTAAGGTCCAGCATGCTTTACAACACTCCACAGAGGCTAGTCTACTAGGTGATCGTGTTTCCAGTCCAGTCCTGTCTTTTTGTTCCATGTCCTGGAAAAGTATTCTGCAAAGTCCCCAGGACATCCCCTCTGCTCTGGAAGAAGCTCCCACCCAGGAGGCATAAAGTTTCTTTCATCCTTTGTACAGCAGGAGGCAGAATTATGCACATTGATGCTTAAGCTCCAGCTGTCTTATCTCCTTACTTCCAAACACCACTGAATATTCTTTAAAAAGCCAATTCCGGGCTCAGGGAATTAAGCTGTATCATTTCCCCTGGTAAAACCTTTAGACACCTTATAAAGCAACATCAAAAAGCTACTCCATGAGTGCTGGTCACCATCCTTCCCCCATACTCTAAGCAGGGAAAGGGTGAGGGGCTAACATTTCTGCAGCACCCAGTGTGCATAAGGCTAGGTTACCACGATCAGATCCCTACAAATGAGGAAATGGGGCTGTAGAGGGGAGAAGTAACTGCTCCAAGGCACCACAGTGGATAAAAGCTCTAGCCATGCACTTACCAGCTCTATGATCTTCCTCAATGTCTCTGAGCTGAATTTTCTCATCTGTAAAACTGGGATAATGATCGTACACACCCCACAGGGTCATTGTAAAAATTCAATGACTTAATTCATTCATTATACTTAGCACAATGACTGGCACATACAAGAGCCCAATACATGTAAGGTTTTATTATCATAATTACCTAAAAAAGAGGATCAGCTACGATTCACTCTGTGCCTCTTTCATTAAACCAGGTGGGGCCCTTGTCTCTGACTGAGGACAATGACTTTGTGTCCAAATGACAGCGCTTTAACATCCCCCAGCCAAGTTCATGGTGTGGGGCATGGGGTATGGTTATAGCTATGACTTCCACCCTCTTCGCAGTGGGAGTTGTTTTGTCCAACCTACAATGCAATTCGCTTATCATTACTGTGCAGTGGTGAGTCAGTCTTTCTTTGAATCCTTTTATTGAGAGGATACTCACTCCCTCATGAAAATCAGCCTATTCCATTTTGAACACCTCTTATAATCAGGAAGTGTCCTTTCTCTGTTCCTTTTCCCTCTACCCTCCCAGCACTTCCTTCCTCTCCTTCTCCTTCCTCCTTTCTTTTTCCCTTCCCTCTTCTCCTCTCTGCCCTATCCTCTCCCTCCTCCCCTCTCCCCTCCCAGGTCCTGCCGGTTCAGAGAACCCGAGGTCCTGCTTTCCCCCTGAAGGCACTGTCCAGTCGCTGACCAGTCAGGAGAGCGTGGTCGGTCTTTAGTGTAGTCACTTAGCCGCTGATGGGAACTCAGCTCCCAATGGTCCTAACAACCCTCTAGGCTTTGCAGAATCTTTCAGAAGCAAAACCTTTTTCCTGGGCCTTATGGCTTGGCCTCTTAGCCTTCTGGTCCATTACTGTCATCCATCGGTTCACTTGACTTCCATTATTAACCCCATCTTGAACCACATGAAACATGAAATGGGTTGATCTGGTGTCTTGAGCCCCGGCTGGGCCGATATGCAAGCCAAGGAGAGGCCTGGGGCACTGGGGGAACCGACGCACGCGGGCAGCCTTCACCGGTTGAGATCCTCGCCCGGGGCAGCTGGGCTCCAGCGCGTGCCTGGCCGCGAGCAGCCTGGGGCGGCGCTGCCGCTTTAAGAGAGGGGCGGGGCCCGGGTACTGGCAAGGCAGGGCCAGCCCACAGGCTCCTTTTCCTTTTTGATCCATTCAAAAATTACTCATTGCAAATTCCCGGACTGCTAGGAGCGGAGCAGGAGGGGGGCGGAGGAGAGAGGGCTGCTGCGGGCGCAGTGCTGGGGGCACCCGGGAGCCGCGGCGGCTGCCGGCCGGTCCCGTGGAAGCTGCTGGCCGCGCTCTGGCTCCGGTGGCCTCACCAGGAAGCGTCAGAGTCTCGACACGGGGAAGCTCGGAGCGCCGCCTCCGCCGCCGCCGCCTCCCGCCCGGCGCTCGGTCCCCGAGCCCCCTCCCCTGCCCCAGCCGGACTCCCGCCTCCTTCCCGGACCATCCGGCTCGGGCGCCCTCCCGGCGATGGCCGGCCGCTGAGCCATGGCTCAGTACGGCCACCCCAGCCCGCTCGGCATGGCTGCGAGAGAGGAGCTGTACAGCAAAGTCACCCCCCGGAGGAACCGCCAGCAGCGCCCCGGCACCATCAAGCATGGATCGGCGCTGGACGTGCTCCTCTCCATGGGGTTCCCCAGAGCTCGCGCGTAAGTGGCCGGGTCGCAGCCCCGGGCGACCCCTCCCGCCCCGCGCGGCCGGCCCTCGGCTTCGCTCCGGCTCGCTTCCCCGCGCCGGGCTCCGGGGCGGCGCGCTCCCCGCTGCCCACGACCTGTTGGGGGCGGGATGGGCGCGCGGGCAGCCCGGGACTCATCTCCCGGCGGGTGTGCAGGAGAAGACGCGTCGCGGCAGCGCCGGGCCGGGGGCTCGCCTTGGGATGCCTAAAGCTGGGGGCGAGGGCACCAGATTCGAGTCCCGGATGGGGTGCCCGGCTCCCAGCTCCGGCGGGTGGAGCCGAGCTGTTCTCTCGCGCGCTCCCCGAGGTCTCCAGCGCCGAGCCCCGGGGGAGGCGGGGCCCCGCGGAGGACTCGGCACCCTCTCTATCCCGAACGCTGGGCTGGCTTGGGATCCCCTGGTGGCTGGGACACGACAAGGGACTGCGGGGCAGGGAGGCCGGAGCCCCTCTTGCGGCCGCTTCCAGCTCCGGATGTCTGTCTCTGGTTCGGTCTCCCTCCGGAGTAGGAGGAGCGGGAGCGTGGGTGTTGCTGCGTGTTCACTGATAGGGAGGTGGAATGGGAAGGAGAAGCGATCCCTCCAGGGGACCTGGGTTCTCGTCAGTGGTGACGGCAGCGCAGAAATCTGTGGGTGCCTGAGAGTAAGGAGGGGGAGCCGTCCTCCTTCATCCTTCTTCCTCTTGGGGAGTGGGATAGGGAAGGGCAGGGAGAGCGCAGGTGGCTGTCCCTGCAGGCTGCTGGGGAGAGGCCTGGTTGCCAGCACAGGGCAGCAGCAGCAGGAGTCGTCTTAAGCCGGTCAACTCAAGTCTGAGGGGCTGGAACCCTGCCGATCAGGAAGCCGAGGCCCGTGGCCAGGCTCTTCTGCCTCACGTTAATCCCTGGCGTGCAGATTTCTTAGGCCTGGGAGCCTGTGAGGGCGCAGCTTCTTTACACCTTCCAATTACATCACCTGAATAGGAGAGTTGGGCAAACTTTATCAGGAAGGGCCAAGCAAATGAAAGTCCTCTTTTTTTTCTCTCCCCCTTTCTTCAAGTGATAGCTTTAGGTCCCCCTTTCCCTGCCCCTGGGCAAACCTTGTTTATTCTTTACTAACTTGGTTGCAACAATCAAAGCAGACCCTTGAATTTATCATTACCCAGCCTGTGGGACAGCTTGGAGCAGCCTTAGAAGGCTGCAAAATGGACTGAGGGTTTGTGCCTCCCTCTGACTTCCAAACACTAGGGCTCCAGTTCCTGATGCCAGAATTACAGGGAGAAGAAGTTGTGAGCTCGGCAGGGGTGTGTCAGGTGTGGATGCTGCAAGTTAGGTCCTTTGTGTGGATGATCAATGTGTGTAGCTCTCCTTAAAAACTGAAGGTAGGAGCCAGGAAGTCAGCTGGGAAATGATGCAGAATTAGCATAGTTCCAGGCAACTGCCTTTTCTGAAATGAGGCCAACATGAAAGACCTAAATTGCTTAATTAAGGGAAGAAATACTTAACTGAACTCCTCAGACTATCATATTTGCTATTCAAACCAGCTTTAAGGGGACATCTTTTTTCATGCACGGAGTCCAGGAGGCCTTGCCTGTGTCCTGACAGATTAGTATGATAGTCTAATTTGGGCTTGCTCGACCCCTGAGATCTCATAATAGCTAGCATGCATTGAGTACTTACTATATACTGTCCTTTTTTTTCCTTAACTGATAGAACATAAACTGTGTCCTGTTCCAAGCACTTTATGTTTATTACCCCTTTTATCCTCCCAGTAACTCAATGAAGAAGGTACTATAAACCCATTTTATAAATTGGAACACTGAGGTTTAGAAAGGTTATATAACTTGCTTAAAGTCACAATAGTAAGCAATGAAGTTGGGATTCAAACCCAGGCATTGTGTCTGTATAGCCCAGGCCTCACATCATCGAGAGCCAGGATGTAAATGATTTAATGTGGCTAAAATGCTTAGAACAGTTCTTGGCACACAGTGGGCAATCATTAAGTGTTAGCTACTATATTACTGTCCTATGGCTGCTGTAACAAACGACCACAAGCTGGATGGCTTAAAACAACAGAAATTTATTCCTGCAATTCTAGAGACCAGAAGTCCAGAATCAGCATGGGCTGAAATCAAGGTGTCCACAGGGCAGTGCTCCCTCCTGGAGGCTGTAGGGGAGAATCCATTCCATGCTTCTTCCAGCTTCCGGTGGGGACTGGTATTCTTTGGCTTGTGACTACATCATTCCATTCTTTGCCTTCGTGTTGCTTTTTCCTCTCTCTGTCTCAAATGTCCATCTGCATGTCTCATATAAGGATACATATGATTGTGGCTGGGCGCGGTGGCTCATGCGTGTAATCCCAGCACTCTGGGAGGCTGAGGTGGGAGGATCATCTGAGCTCAGGAGTTTGAGACCAGCCTGAGCAAGAGCGAGACCCTGTCTCTACTAAAAAAAAAAAAAAAAAAAAAAAAGAAAGAAATTAGCCGGATAACTAAAAATATATATAGAAAAAATATAACTGGTGGCGCATGCCTGTAGTCCCAGCTACTTGGGAGGCTGAGACAGGAGGATCGCTTGAGCCCAGGAGTTTCAGGTTGGTATGAGCTAAGCTGAAGCCATGGCACTCTAGCCCGGGCAACAGAGACTCTGTGTCAAAAAAAAAAAAAAAAAAAAGAATACATAGGATTGTACATAGGGTCCACTTGGAGAATCCACCATAATCTCCCCATCTCAAGGTCCCTAACTTAATCTTATCTACAAAGTCCTTTTTTTTTTTTTTTACCAGATAAAGTAGCATTCACAGGTTCTAGGCATTAGGACATAGATAGTCTTTGGGGAATCATTATTTATCCTATCATAGCTACTATCTTTATTATTACTGGTGCTATCACTTTTTACCAAAGAGGCAACAGAGAGGAGGCCTGGAGGGAAGGAGGTTGGCTGTGTTGCTCTGTCTTTCTTAAACTCTCTGCCTCGAAGGGGGCCCAGCCCTCGAAGGTTGCCTGATCTAGTTGGACTCCCTGCCCTGGCCCGCTTCCCTCCTCTACCTCAACTGAGAAAGGCTGCTGCGGTTGGCCTTCCCCTTAATAACGTAACAGGCCAGTCGGAAGAGGGGCTGTCGGGGATTTCAGAGAGCAGGCTTTTAACTTCGTTTTGGGGAGCTGAGAAGAAAGAGAGAAAGGGCATCACGTTTAGTTTATGAGAAGCCTCTTTCTTCAGCCGTAAGCCTAGTGGGTGGAGCATGATGCAAGTCCAGAGCGGGAAAGAGCAGTCATGGTCTCCCGGGTTCAGGAAGACTTGGATATGGTGCCTCAAGAGGGGATGAGACAGTTGTCTCAAAGCTGGTGCTTTCGAGAGTGGCAGTATTTAGGGCTGTCAGCTCTGATTTCCCCTATGGGTGTAACCGGGTCTGTGTTACTCGGCAGCAAGAGGGGACACTTCAGCTGGGCTCTGGGTGGGCCAGCAGAGTGGGCCAAGGCCAGGTCCCATTCCAACCCATGCTGTGCTGTGCTCCAGTCTCAGAAGGCACTTAACCACACAGGGCCTTGCTGGCGTCCTCTTAGGAGAACATGATTAATAAGTGCATGCTTGTTAAGTGCTTGACAGAGCTAAGAGGACCAGTGGCTGCAGGGCTGGCTCAGGAAGGGTGCCCTCAGGGTGTGTTCTCTCTAGCTCCTTACTCCCCCTGAACTAGGCTAGGTTTTTTCCATCCCACCATATGAACTTTGGTCCAACTTAGACGCTGCTGTAGAAGAATCTGCCACATGGAGAAGGGTGGAGAAGTGGTGATTTCAAGTGTGTGTGTGTGTGTGTGTGTGGGTGTGGGTGTACACATGCAAGTACAAGGAAAAGGAGGTGTTAGGGAGGCATCAGGAAGGAAACTTTCAAGGGGCCAAAATGGCCTATCCCTTCCTTTTTCTTTCTATGTCCACTTACACTTCCCTGTTCCAAAAGTTCTAAAAATAAAGGTCCAGCTTCCTCTAGGCAAGTGAAGTTGCTCAGAGGGAAAAGGAAGAGTGTGTGTCAGGCAAAGGCCTGAGGAAGAAGAGGCCTCAGAGGCCAGGACGAGGCTGAGTCTGACACTGGAGAAGGCAGGCCAGGACTCTGATAAGAGCTGTCACCTTGCACAACCAGACTTGATGTCAGAGCACTGACATCCCCCAGCTGAACTCTGCTGTCTCTGGGGAGAGACACTCTTATCGCTTCTGTAGCTCGGGGCTGACTCGGACTTGGAGCAAGCCACTGAATAATTGAATTTGAGGAGTCCTTGCTGATATAACTCTGACCTTTTTTTTTTTTTATTTTTAATTTTTGAGGCCACCCGTGGCGTGAATTTTCTTTGTCTACAGCAAATGGCATTCAAATGTTTCCTAACAATTGAGAGAAAATAATCTTGGGAAGGACACTGTGGCAGGGGTCAGAGGTCCTGAGCTCTGGTCTAGCTTCTAACTAACATATGAAGCTTCTAGGTCTTCATTTAACCTTTTTCCCTCAATATCCTGATCAGCTTCTGTACAAGGCAATATCTGTCATGTGTCACAGGCTTTGTGAAGACAAAATGAGATAATGGACAGGAAAGGACTTGGGAAAGTGAAAAATAGAATCTGGACACAAGATGTTATTATGACATTATTGTGTTGGATTGGAAGGACAGAGAGAAGGGGAGACGGTGGTTGAGGTGTCTGGCAAGGAATTAGACATCCTATTGGCTTGTCCTTTGTTTCTACTGAGAATATGTGAACAATATCTAGCTAAAGATCAGGATAGTGGCAGAAGGAAAGAGCTGGAATGAGCTCCTTCGACTTGGCGTGGACAGTCAGCTGTGTTAGCTATGCCTCACTGCCCAGAGATAAAAGCAGCTCAAAGTTGGCTGCATGAGGAGTTGAGAAGCATCATGCGGAACCCGTGAATTAAAGTATCTGGTTTCTCTGGCTTTCTCTAGCTTACCTGTTGGTTGACATTGGATCCCATGAAAGCACTTTGCCAACCCAGCATCTCTGAAATGTAGCTGACTCCAGGGTGGGGGCCGCAGGGGCCTTGGATAGAAAGAGAAGAAAAACCAGAGCCTACTTGCAGCTGAAGGGCCCTTATAGATGGGCAGGGCAAGGAAGTCTCTATTCTACCTGCTGTGACCGGTCGCCCACACAATACTCCCTTACATCTGTGTGTTATTGTACAGTTTAAAATTGCGCTCACATGCATTAAATACCCCACAGCAGTCCTGTGAGGTGAAGCACACGATGTGTGCCTCGTTTTAAAGATGAGGACATTTGAGGCTCAGGGGGCTCAGGGACCTGCCCACGGTCACACAGTTGGTGCGTGGGGGCCATGTTGCCATAACAGCCTCAGGCTGAGGCTGCAAGTCTAGTGAGCTTGCTAGGCTACACAGAGGTGCTGGTCAAAATAAGAAAGTCTTGACATGCTATATTTCTAGCTTTGTTGAAGTATAAGTTATGTACAATAACTAAGCCAATTTAAATACTGATGCGTGTTGACAAACCAGTGTACATGTGGGATCACTGCTACAAAACACGGCACATGCATCGCCCCTAAAATTGCCCGTTTACAGTTAGTCGTCCCTCTGCCCCTAGCCCTGGGTGACCACCAGTCTGCTTTCCGTCACTGTGGATTAGTTTGCATTGTCTAGACCTGTATACAGGTGGAATCCTGCAGTGCATGCTCTTGTACCTGGCTTCTTCCTTCACCGTAACACTTCTGAGACTCATCCTGCACGCATCAGTACTTTGTCTCTTTTTACTGCTGAGCAGACCTTGAGGTATTTGGATAGTAGGGTAATTATAACCCCTTACACACAACTTCTATGAAAATTCCCCCTTATGCCCTGATTTCTAATAATACTTGAGGCTTTTAGACCACTTTAGTGCTTACAAAGCAGATTCATGTAATAATCACTATCAGGTCTCAGACACTGATAATGTGATGAGGAAACTGAGATTCAGAAGATTAAGTGGCGCGAAATTGAAGGGCATCCTGCCTTATGGCTCTATCCTGTGGTTTTTGTCACTGCCCTGCTCCCTGCCTTCTGCCAACTCAAACTCCAGCTGCCTTTCAGTGAGTGGACAGTAATTCTCAGAAGTAAAGGCTTTGCTTTTCAGAGACAACAAACCTTGGGAATCGTGTCTCCTGCCAGCTCTGCAAAGTGCAGCTGGTGACGGCGTGGCAGTGCCGTCAGTACCTCCCCCATCCCACAGGCACTGGTGTGTGTTAAGGTGGTGTCCCTCTACTTGGCATCCAGACACTGAAGAGCCCCCATTGTTACCTGCCCTGTCCCTCCTGCCCTGATAGACAGAAGCCTGAATTTGTGGCAGCTGTGCAGATGGCTTGGGTTTGAATCCCAGCTCTGCCCCTTACCAGCTGGGTCACCTTGGCTTAGCTGAACACGCTACGCCTCAGTTTTTCTGTCTGTAAAATACTGACAATGACAGTCCTTCCCTTGGAGAACCATTGTGAGGTCCAGCAAACAGCTGGAGAGTGCCTGGCATTCAGTAACGAGGTAGGTATTACTGCCACTCAAGTGGCGATGTGACTCCCCACGGCTCCTGATGTCTTCCGGTTCCTTGGTTGCCCTCCGCTTTTACGTTTCCCCGCTCCTCACTGAGCTGTGGGCACAAAGTAGTGCGGGGGGTTAGAGGCCAGCTGGTGCGTTGTCTCTCGATACCACATTCTGTTCCTGTGTACTCTCATTCGCTAGAGCCCGCAGGGGTGCCAGGTCTGGGTGGAAGCAACCCCAGAGCAGAACCAGTGCCGCCCAGGCTGCTGACTATAATAAATGGCTGGGGCTGGAGCTGTGAAGGGCTGCCATATGGTTGTCTTCTGATTACTCTCAAATGGAATCAGACTGGAGCCCTGGGGGTGGGGGGGAGATAGAGAGGGGGAGAGAGAGAGAAAGAGAGAAAGAGAAGCGCTCCAGAACGGATCGTCCCTGCACTGTGACGGGCACAGCCCCAAGCAGGATGCAGAGTGAGTGTTCAGAGAATGAGATGCCTGTGGTCCTCATCAGACCGAACACTCTGGTCTTCTTCACGGGAGCATTCTCCCGGGGGCCACTGGGTACTTGCCTAAAGGCTTATGAGAGAATCTCTGGCTTTTCTCTTTTCCCTAGAGGATGGGTGGAGTCCTGGACCCTTGCCAGCGACTCAGGGTACGGGATAGGTGATCCCTTTCTTGTGCCATCTTGCTCAGGTCCCCATTGTCCTGATGTCTTTGCAGTCATGCTCTTTGCCACCTACTATTTATGAGCATGGGGTCTATGGTGAAGTGTTCTAGATGAACATTCAGAAACTGAGCTCTTCCTGTGTGCACGGCATCCTACTACATTCTGGGCAGTCCTCAGGAGGAAAAGGCAAATGTCAAGTTTTACCACCTGGCTCTCTGAAGCCAGCCGCTCTCCCAGGCTGGCTGCAGGTCCTTCACAGGGACCCTCCAAGAAGTAGATCTGCCTTTTCTAGGCTCGGGTGGACGAAGGCTTACAGATATTCCAAAGGCTCCGGATTCTGTTCCCAGCCCCCAGGTAGCTGGTGGTAACACACCATGAGAGCAAACTAGGTCTACCTTTCTTTCAGATCCTGGCTTTGTGCTTTCACCGTACTCTCACCTATTGGTTGCCTGGACTCGCATGCATCCTTTTCCTTCCCAGGCCTCAGTGGTCCCAACTGTAAAAGGGATTGAAGTCAAGCACCTCTAAGGTTGCTTTGCAATTCTGGTGACTTCAGGGTGACATGGACAAGTATTTTTGAACAGCACAAGGATGCTTCCACTGGTTTGTGCGTGCTTCTCTGTTCCAGAGCATTTGGCGTTTCTGTTTTTGTTTTTGTTTGGTTTTTCGCAGTGCTTTATTGTCAAATTCTTCTTCTCTCCCTTTAAAGAAAACTCTTCAGGACCGTTGATATTCTAGAGAGTAAATAAACAGAAAGAAAGAAAGATACGAGGCAATTACAACGGTGGGGAGTCATTTAACTAGGAGGCATTAGTATAATTTTCAAATTGGTACATAATGTGCTTTCTTGCAAAATATAACCAAAGTGCTAGTTGAATAAGAGAGGAGGTTAGTGCCTCGAGCCCAGCACCTGGGGCAAATAAATGGCTCATGGGCACCTTTTTCATTAAAGGGACATCTTCCCTTCTGCAGAGTCACCAGCTGTTCGTGTAACACTTCCCGTTGTGTCGTTCCCTCGCCCCTGTGGAAGCATAAACATTCTTGTACATAAAGCCACCGTGGCAGTGCGCTCCGCCAGGACCGGGGCTGTCCCCACACAGAGCAGGAAGCCCAAAGACGCACCACCGGGGCAGCTCACAGCAGTCCGGAAAGTGCCAAGGGGAAGCTGACAGCACAGATGGCCAGGGGTGGCCGAGTGCTTCCAGTCGCTTTCAGGTTTTGTTGGATGAACCTTCTCCGTGAGTCAGGTAGCAGGATTGTTTAGAATCCTGCTTCCGGGTAGACCGTGCCCCATCCAAGAATATTTACCGAGAGCATTCGTCCTCTAAATGTTTATGCTTTTAGCTTGGGTAGGAAGCACTCAGAGGGTAGGAAAGAAATCTGCCTCCGTGGCGGCGTTTGTGTACAGTCCGCTTAAACACACACAAACACATGCGCAGGGTCGCCGGGGCTCTCACCCGGTGGCATCTGCACTGTCGTTTCTGAATCCACCTCTCCTTAAACTGCGTGCCCGCCGTCCCCTCTCCTCGTTTTGCCTAATGGGACTTCACCTGTTCTGGAGAACTAGTTCAGCCAGGACACGTCTGGCTTCCCCTCCCTTCCTCTCTTCTCCTTCCTTTTCTCATCTCTTCTCCCTCAAGCCTTACGAAGCTTCCCCCTGCGAAGCAAGCAGAGCACAGGAGATCATTTCCAAATGACCTAGGAAGAGGCCAAGTGATCTTCCAAGATCCTCAACCACTTTCCTCCGTGACCGCTTCCCTGTGTAATGCCATTCTTTTTTTTTTTATGTACTGTGTAGACACTTCAGCAGGCATTTATGGGCAACTATTATATCCTATCATAATAGGAGTCGGGAGTACAAAAATAATTAGATATAATCTCCACCCTCGGGGAACCGGCAATCTAGTGTGGAAGATAGAAAATTATGATAATGTGTGGTAAATGGCGATGCAAGAGACAGGAGAGGCATCTGCGGGAGAGGAGGAGGGTAACAGCCAGACAGGCAGCGCTGGATTAAATTTGAAGCACAAATAAGACGGGAACAATGCTCTGCTTCAGTTTGGGAGGGAGGGATTTGGAAAGGCCAGTAGACAGTTCGAATCATTTCATTTTATGCCCAAGTGCAGCATCCTGCTTGGAAAGAGCTTGTTTAGTCCAATACCCTCTTTTTGTATGACCTTTTCAAGATCTAATAGCTCGTCTGTGACAGAACCACAGCTCAGGCCGGCTGACCCGAGTCTAGATCACAGTTTCTTTTTCCCCCATCAGGCTACTTCCCTGAATCCAGGCTCCAAGAAACAGCTTCTAATTGACTCTGTTTTCTGGAGGAATGGGCTGATCTGTTAGTCTGTATTAGCCCTTTTGTACTGTTTTTCTTGTCTTTTCCTTTCACTCCTCTCCTACTGCGGCCAGTTGTTTGCATCTCAGCCGACAGAAGACGAAGCTCACCTGTTGACAGGCCACCTCTGAGGTGGAGGGTGGGATGGTTGCATGAGGAAGTGCCACTCACCCCAGGCAGAGGTGTTGGAGGGGATCCATGGTTGTCTCGGTCTCCACCCATGGAGGTAAGAACAAGTTATATTCTGCTATGGCAGAAAGAACGTTGGCTTTAGAGACAAAAGACTGGGTTCAAGTTCTAGATCTGTCACTTTCTGAGGATGTGGTTTTGAGCGAGTGATTTCTACAGGTTGGATGAAATTAAAATGAGGCAATGGATATAAAAGTAATGAAAACCACAAGAAGTCATGCACATGCAAAGCGATACTATTATCTGTTAGCAACCGTTGGGTCCCGGTACTTTGAGGCTCTCCCAGAAAGTCCATGAACTGTTGGTTTTGTGCGGTGTTGGGCGGGCCCTTCTAGTCTTCTTCCCTCGCCAAGCTCCGTTGTTTCAGAGACACTGATGCCATCGGGGTGAGGAACATGAGGAGCCACTCGAGAAGCCACTTCCACCCAAGTGAACACTTCCTTCTGGAAGCTTAAATTGACACTTCATCTCTTTTGGGAAGTAGGGACATGAGTCATAATGAGTTAGCAAGTGGCTTTGGTGAAATACAAGAGGTTTTGTAAAATACAGCAAATATAGCCAAAGACGTGTAGTAGTTTCCTATTGCTGCTATAAAAAAATTACTATAAACGCAGTGGCTTACAACACAGATTTATTCTCTTACAGTTTGGAGGTCCGAAGTCCAAAATGGGTATTGCAGGCTGAGGTCAAAGTCAGCAGAGCTGTGTTCTTTCTGGAGGCTCCAGGAAAGAATCTGTCCCCTTGACTTTTCTTCTAGAGTCTGCCGGCATCCCTTGGCTATCAGCCCTTTCCTCTGTCTTCAGAGGTCATCGGTCCAACCTCTGCTTCTGTTGTCACATCTCCTCTGTCTCTGCCTCTCCTGCCTCACTCTTTCCCCTATAAGGATGCTTATGATTAGATCTCTCCTGCTCAAGATCCTCAGCTGAATCACATCTATCTGCAAAGTCCCTTTTGCCATGTGAGGTCACATATTCACAGGTTCTGGGCATTAGGACATGAACGGCTTTGGGGGACTACTATTCTGTCAACCGCAGCTTGCGTGTGCATGAGCACTTGGTCTGCCTGTCTCCTTAGTTCCTGACATTTCTCACAGAAGAGAGGTCTAGTAGTTGCTAACTCCTCATTTGTTGTCTTGTCACCCTTACCATTCCCAGCTAAGCGCTCATAGCTAAACCTCACTGAGGGCCTACTGTGTGGCAGACAATGTTTTAAACACTTTACATGTGTATTATTTTGTTTATTCCTCAAAACAACTCTCTGAGATAGGAACTATTATTGTCCCCATTTTACAGATGGGAAAACTGAAGCACGGAGATTTTAACTTGCCCAACATCCCACAGCTAGTAAATGGTAGAGCCGGATTGCAAACCCCAGGCAGTCTGACTCCAGAGTCAGCGTTCTTAGCCAGCACCCTCAGTATTGATATCCAGCTGGTGTTTGGGAAAGTTTGATGAACAGCAGAAGGAAGGAAACTTGAGGTCCAAATAAATGATGTGATGTTCCTAGATTATACAGCATGGGGGGCAAGAGAGCAACCTGACTTGCCCATTGGTTTGGTCTGTTACTGGGCCCCAGCTAACTGCAATGTGGCTAGCCGTCTGGTGATGTGATCTGGAGTTGCAATGATGTTATCACGCTTTCTGGATGTGTGCACGCATGTGTGTGTGTGTGTGTGTGTATCTGCATTTGAGTGTGTACGTGTATATACACACTACCCATCTCAGCTCCCGGCTGTGAGAAGATGGACGCAGGGTTGTACTTAGGAGTCACAGAACACCAAGTCCCTGCCAACCACCTATTCCAGCCTCCTGCGGCTGCAAACAGAACCTCCACGGTAGAACTAGGAAGCTTATTCCTGTTCATGTGGCCTCAAGGAGGGGCTCCTTGGGCAGGATGCATGGTGGTTTGTCTGGTACTTGAGTCTACGGTGCAACTGACATATGTTCAAATTCCTACTCCACTTTGGTCAAGTTCCTAAACCCCTCTGAGCCTCAGTTTTCTCATCTGTTGAACGATGATAATGATATCTGCCTCAAGGAATTGTTATGATGGTTAGGTGAGATGATACGTACAAAAGTGGTCAGCACAGAGCCTGACCCTTAAGTGCACAATCAATGATGGTGGTTAAGGTTAAGGCATGGTGGTTAAGGTCACTATCTTTAGCGTCCCAGTGTTGAGTGGGGTGCAGAAGGGCACTCGGGGTGTAAGTTAATAAGCCATTCTAAGGCTTTGGCAAGCGTGTGTTTCTAAGTTCCCTCCCCAACCTCTTCAAGACTTGGGGACTGGGGATAATTTAAATAACGTTCAGTTGGTCTGCCGAGCCCTCTAGGGAGGGGCAGGGAGGTGCCTTAGGAGTGTGGAATGGCTCTCTCCCTCAGTGCATGATGGGAACCACACCACCCCTGCCTTCTGCCTGGGCTCCCTCCCAAGCGCGCAGAGCTGCTGTCCTCCTTGTCAAGAAGAATCCACAGCAGCAGTGTGGTGATAATGGCAAGGGGCCCTGTGGGAGTCGGCTCCTAGGTAGGTCCTGAAAATCAACTGATCAATCAAGATGAGCCACATGGGGACCTCAGGCCTCGGGCCTGCAGCAGCCTTTCTGCATCAGGATGGAGGAGAATGCCTGAAGTTCTTATCTTCCTCCAAATGTAAGATCACAGGTTCGCAAAAGGAAGGCTAAACAGACAGCTGGCCCCCTCGCTGTCTGGCTGCCCCAGGCGCCACCGATCTGCCAGTATCACCTCATCCGTCAGGCCCCTGCAGGGCGGTGTGTAGGGCTGTCCTGTTCTGGTCTGCCGAGGAAGGGGAGCTGGACGCCAGGAAAACTGCCTCAGCGAGGTGGCGTGAGCCCTGTGTGACTGGTGAAGCCTTCCGGGTGGGTCCACGCTTAGGGGCCCTTGCGTAAACAGAGAAGGCTGCTGTCTGCTAGGCAGCTGGCTCTGAAGCTTGTGGAGGATGGGATCTTAGCATTGAAAGGTTTTGTTTTGTTTTGGTTTTTGTTATTTGGTTTTTTGATTTCCACTTTCTATCTTCTGCGGTCTGGGGCACTAGCCCTGCATTTCTGAGTTGTCCTGGGAAACAGGTCGGGCAGGGCTATAGATGTTCAGTCTGGGAGACATGAAGAGATAGGGAAGGTGTTGAGGCAGGGCAGAAAGAGGGTCTTGTTAATTCAACAAAAGTTTACGTGAGCAATGACTTTGTGCCAAGGGAATTGTCTGAGTTCTGGAGGTACAAATATGAGTAAGACCCGGCTTGACCGCCGGAGTTCCCTGCCTCTTGGGGAAGACAGACTCAGGCAGATGACTTTGATATAATGTGATATGATGGAGACGGAAGGAGGGTACCTCTCCTCTAATATCGGAAGGGCTGTCACGTGGAAAGGGGATGCTTACTTTGTGGACTTTGATGGGTGATTATAATCGCTGGGGGCAGGATCAGATTTCAGTTCAAGAGAAAAAAACAACTTTTGCAAACCAGCGTTCCAACTATAGATGGTCTGCCTCCTCAGGTAGGCTTTCCTCTCGCTGGTTCTGATCCAGTGCAGCAGAGCTTCCTGACCAGCCTCCTCGGAAGGACCCAAGGGTCCTATGTTGGAGTCAGCAACGTGTCTGAAGTCCCCGAGGCACCAGGCAGGGCCAGCCTGGGATCTGAGGCCTGTGGGGGGGTGGTGGGGGGACAGGGCATCTGAGGGCGTCCTGTAGGGACCAGCTTCTGGATAGCTGCTTTCATGGGCATGATTCCCAGGGGTGGTTAGGAATGCATCATCCATACCCAAGGGCTGAAGTGATGAACTGATGGGACTTGAGCATGGCTTGTTGGGCAAGCACTCACCTGTGTATACTGGCCGTTGGCTGGCCTCTGGGCATGTGGCGGTGAGTTGTGACCAGCGTTTGGGGGAGAGCGCGGTGCTCAGGCAGCAGCAAAGGAGATGGCAAGCAAGTCCAGTGTAACCAAGCCAGGGCACAACAGAACCTTAGGAGGAAGAAAAGGAACTGGTAAGTTGGAGAGGACAGGAATGCAGGCACTTGAGGCTCCTGAGGATGGCTTTGAACTTGGAACAGACAGCTGATATTTTTAGCAGTAAGAGGAATAGCCTTAGGTTGGCCTTTAATTCCTTTTTTCTTTTTTTCAATTGAGACAGAGTCTCGCTCTGTCACCTGGGCTAGAGTGTCCGTGGCGTCAGCCTAGCTCACAGCAACCTCAAACTTCTCAGCCTCCCGAGTAGCTGGGACTACAGGCATGCGCCACCAAGCTCAGCTAACTTTTTTTCTATTTTTAGTAGAGACGGGATCTCGCTCTTGCTCAGGCTGGTCTCCAGCTCCTGACCTCAAGCAATCCTCCTGCCTCCCAGGGTGCTAGGATTACAGGTGTGAGCCGCCGTGCCCGGCCTGCAACACTTTTGTGCTAAAGAGTCCAAGGCTATTTCATTGTTTAGTTCTCTTTGCTCTGGAATTACTTTTTCTACAGAGGGAGTTTTCTTCTTTAAAAGAGAAAGAAAGATGATGATGAAGACGAAGTACTCTCATGTTTCTTCAGCCATTCTCAGCTTACTGCTGCACTCCTGGCAACATATTAGAGTATCATTTTATTGTATTTTATTTATTTATAATTTTTAGAGACAGAGTCTCACTCTGTCATCCAGGCTGGAGTGCAGTGGCATGATCATAGCTCACTGCAACCTCCAACTCCTGGGCTCAAGTGGTCTTCCCACCTCAGCCTCCTGAGTAGCTGGGACTACAGGCGTGTGCCACCATGCTTGACTGATTTTCAAGTTTTTTGTAGAGATGGAGTCTCTCTATGTTGCCCAGGCGGGCCTTGACTCCTGGCCTCAACTGATCCTCCCATCTTGGCCTCCCAAAGTACTAGAACTATAGGCATGAGCCACTGTGCCCAGCCAGAGATCATTTTAGAGCTATATATCAAGGGTTCAGGATGCCTCTTTTTCCTCCTTCCACTAATTTCTTGTTAATAGGGTTTTTTTTGTTGTTTTTTCCAACACATATTAAGTCTGTACTGTGCTAGGATCAAAAGAAACAAGTATGAATAAAGAATGCCCTCTGCTGCCTTGGAGCTCCCAGTCTAGTGAGGAAGACAAATAAAAATTAAATTAAATGAAAATAAAAAAAAATAGAGCAGGGAACAAACAAGTGTATGGCATTCTTCCAAGTGCCCTGAAACACAGAGATGTAAATGATGCTATGGAATCTCCCAGGAGCTAGTGAATAACTCTACTCGGGGGTCCTTAGTTCCTCCAAAGAGCTGAGTATTGTCAAGTGAATTCATATTAGGTCCTAAAAGGTTTTGGACGTAAATACCATTCAAACATCTTTTATGTGCCAGTCACCAGCCTCAGTACCTTCCAAACACTGTCTTCCTTCCTTTTCACGCAAAGCTGTGCAATTACTACTGATAAACCCATTTTACAGGTGAGGAAATTAAGGCTTAAAAAGATTATTAAACACACACCATGAACAAGTGGCAGAGCTGGGTCCCTAATCCAACTTTTCTAGACTCCAAAGGACTTTCATTAGACTCATGTTTAGAGTGTCTTGGTTTCTGCTTTGCTGGTTTATTTTCGTTCCTGGATCACAGCTTTAAGCTCACACACGGAGCTCTCGCACCCTGACTGGCAAACAAGCGTTGCTGGCAACGCAGTCAGCTGCTGTTTCCTGTGTTTGGAGACCACATTGCAGGAAAGTGTTTTAAGAGCTGTTTTGAGTGTCGATTCTGCTCCTCCGTGAGAAAGTGTGGATGGTGCTTCTGAGAAAAAGGAAGGTGATGGTGGAGGCTCAGTGTTCTGTGGCAGTTCCCATTTGGTGGGGATCTGGAGAGGAATTTGTGTGTCGCTGGATGAGATCAGAGTCTTTGTTTTGTGTGGTCTGAGATCACGTGGCCTCCTGAAATCCATTGACTGTGAGGTCAAAATTCTAGAACTTGCCCCGCTGCTGGTCTGCCCTGTGACTCTGGGTGAGATAGTTTATGTCTGCCTTGCCCATCTGTGCCCTTTAGTTCTCCAAAGTTGCAAGGAGCACCTCGGATGAGCCAAGCGCTGCGTAGGTCCATGGGCCCCCGAGATAAACAGAATGCGCCCTGGCCTCCGCAAATCCCTGAGATTAGGAAGAGGCTAGACAGGTAGACGGTAGATAATCACAAAACCAGGAGGGACATGCTGAAAGGGGGGCTTTCTTCCAGTGTTTTTTTCCAGTTTGCAAAAGGCTGTCTTAGAACTGTGGGATATTTGGAATTTCTTAATTAAATAGAGACAGATAGTGAGACCTTACATTTGTGTGGACCTGCTATGTGTTATTTTACTCTTTTCTGAATCCTGAGGGAAGTAGTGAGTAGTATTTCCGTTTTACAGATGAGAAAAGCGAAACAGATACATGAAAGGATTTATCCCACTTGGAAGTGGCTGTGCCAACCTACTGGGAGGCGGCTGGCTTTAGAGCACTCAGCCCTTCCACCTCACCCTCGCAGCCCTCTGAAGATTTACTTTCAAGTTTCAAAATGCCGACATTCCAACAGTCCTCCACTGATTTCTTTCACCCGGGCTCCCTTCTGTGTCTCTGGGTGTTGCTGTCAATCAGGAGGTGATCACAATCTGGTGGCCACTTGCCCCTCTGGCCCCTTCTTCCCCACCTTTGACTACTCAATTCCTTGCATTGTCAGCACCCCTGGGTCTTGCTCAAGTTTGTCAGTGGATCCATACGTGCCTTCTTCCTGAGTGCATTTTTCTCTTAGGTGCAATCGTATACAGTCAGCCCTTCATATCCGTTTCACATCTATGGATTCAACCAATCCTAGATCAAAAATATCTGGACAAACATTGCCTCTGTATTGAATGTGTACAGACTTTTTTCTTGTCATTATTCCCTAAACAATGTATTAATAGCATAGCTATTTCCATAGCATTTACATGGTGTTAGGTAGTAGAAGGAGTCTAGAGATGATGTACAGTAAGCAGGAGGGTGTGCATAGGCTATATGCAAATAGTACATCATTTTATATCAGGGACTTGAGCATCCGTGGATTTTGGAATCCGAGGGAGGTCCTGAACCAATTGCCCACAGATACCTAGGGACGACTGTACATCCTTTTCAAATAATCTCTCCTTTGAGAAAATTTCTCAGGTTGCATTGCCCATTTCTAATTCCTTTAGCCACCTCTCTCCATTCCCATCTGGAGGCAGAACGTGTGTATGTGCGCATGGGCCATGTACCGTGTACCATGCCTCTGGTGGAGCACCTGTCATATTGCCTTACCAAGGTTGGCTCATGTCAGTTTCCCAGACTAGACTGTGGCTCCTCGGAGTGACAGTGTCTTAGTTTTTCTATTTCCCTAGCCTCTTGCATGGTGCCTAGTACATGGTAAACACTCAATTCATTCATTCATCCCTTTATTAGAATTTTACAAATATATTAGTAAATTACATTAATTACATAACTAAAATTACATTGGTAATATTCATGTGCCCTGTGCTAGCGAAACAGTGGTAAGCAAAACTAGACTTGTCCCTGCCTTCATAAGCTTAATAAAAGTTTGTTGGAGGAATTTGAAACTGATCAACTTACCTATGAAAGAAGGCTACTGTCTTGGCTTGGGTTGCCACAATGAAATACCACAGGCTGGGGGGAGCTTACACAACGGACATTTATTTCCTTACCATTCTGGAGGCTGGAAAGTTCAAGAATAGGGTCCTGCAGGGTCCAGGTTCTGGTGAGGGCTCTTTTCCTGACTTGCAGACGGCCACCATCTCACCTTCTCACTATGTCCTCAGATGGCAGAGAGAGAGAGAGAGAGAGAGAGAGAAAGACAGAGAACATGCTCTGGCCTCTTTGGTCTCTTAGAAGGGCACTAATCTCATCATGAGGACCCCACCCTCCTGACCTCCTAGACCTAATTACCTTTCAAAGCTTCCATCTCCAAATACCATCATGTTAGGGTTTGAGCTTCAATATATGAATTTGGAGGGAACACATTTCAATTCAGTCCATAGCAGCCATCCGTGACCTTCTGGGGAGAATCCCTATGTGAGTTTGTTGGGAATTTGAGGCCAGGTGGGAGAGGAAGATGCTATATAGAAGGAGGGTGGCATATTTCGGGGCAGGATATGGCTTCCTCCATACTCGACCCTTCCTGCCTATCCCCCTCCGTCCTACCCCAGGCCTCTCAACCAGCTGGGGAGGAAATGGGGACTGTGCTCTCTGCCCCTCCTTGCACTGCTACTGCACTCAGCCTAGATCCCTCTGGCTGACCCACAGGCCTGGGTCCAAGTGACCAATGAGGAAATAGAAACCACAAGAAGTGAGACGGGAAATGCCTGCAGCCTCTAGGAGTGAAGGTGGTAAAGGCGGGATCTCTTTCCCAGGCCTTCCCGCTTAACCAGTTTGCCACACTCTCCTTGGGGGCACTCCCATAGGACTCACTGGGGTGGGTGACAGCCCTGCTGGCCCTGCTGCCATCAGCTCCTAGGTCCTGCTGCCCGGAGGCTGAAAGGTGTATTTTCAGGAGCTTCTGACCCCTGGGCTCAGGAGTTCCCTGTGCTTCACAGAGTGGCCAACCGTGGGAAGGCAAACTCTCTAAGAGTTTCAGACCCAAGCTGAATCCCCTTCTGTTTGAAATGCTCTGGAACTAATTCCTCCATCAGTTAGGACAGAGAGTATCCGTTTCTGAGGCCTGGCTTAGGGAAAGGAAACTACTCAGCAGGATTCTGAGAGTGGGGGTTCTAGTCCCAGCTTTTTGCTTGATCTGTTGTGTGATCCTGGGCAATTCATTTGTTCCGTTCCAAATAACACATATTATACCCCAATAAGGTACCGAGAACTGTGCTCAGTTAGTGGGAATGTAGGAATAAATGAGGTGACCTCTTCATACCCGTGTAAGAACCTTGGTGTCATATCCATGTAATTCAGGCTGCGAAGTGGAACATGAGGTACTAGGGAGCTCACTAAAAGCCACTCAGCCCAGACTTGGGGAATCCAGGGAAGATCCTTTCAAAGGAGGTGCCACTTGAGCTGGGGTTGGAAGGATAGGAATTTGGACAGTTGGACATGTTGAAGCTAGGGGGTAGGATGAGGAGGGGTATTCTAGGCAAAGAGGTCAGTGTTTGCAGAGGCACACTGGGTGAGAAATGCTGGTACTTCAGGGGAGTGTGTTTTGGGGTGTGTTCATGAGAGGCATGATGGCCAATGAAAGTGGAGAAACTGGCAACAATCGCACTGTGCTAGGGAATCTGAGTTTATTCTGAAGGCTCTGGAAAGGCATGACAGGGTGCTGAGCAAGTTCATGGCATAACCAGATTTAGTCTGAGAGAGCCTCGCCTTTACCACTCAAAATGTGGTCCTCAGACTGGCCATTTTGGTACCAGCCAAGAGCTTATTAGAAATATAGAATCTTGGCCGGGCGTGGTGCCTCACGCCTGTAATCCTAGCACTCCGGGAGGCTGAGGTGGGAGGATGGCTCAAGGTCAGGAGTTCGAGACCAGCCTGAGCAAGAGCGAGACCCCATCTCTACTGAAAATAGAAAGAAATTATCTGGACAGCTAAAAATATACATAGAAAAAATTAGCCGGGCATGGTGGCACATGCCTGTATTCCCAGCTACTTGGGAGGCTGAGGCAGAAGAATTGCTTGAGCCCAGGAGTTTGAGTTTGCTGTGAGCTAGGCTGATGCCTGGCACTCTAGCCTGGGCAACAGAGTAAGACTCTGTCTCGGGGGGGAAAAAAAAATACAGAATCTTGCCAAACATGGTGGCTTACACCTGTAATCCCAGCACTTTGGGAGGCCAAGGTGGGAAGATCACTAGAGGCCGGGAGTTCAAGACCAGCCTGGGCAACATAGTGAGACCCCCATCTCTACAATAAAATAAAATAAAATAAAATAAAATAAAATAAAATAAAATAAAATAAAATAAAATAAAATGCAGAATCTCAGCTCCATCCCAAACCTACTAAATTAGAGTCTATGTAGATTAAAATGTGTAATCTACATTTTAAGAAGATCCCTCTGTGATTGGTTTATACGTTCAAGTTTAAGACACCTGGGTACATAGTAAGGGTCAGCAAACTTTGCAAAGAACCAGAGAGTAAATATTTTAGGCTTGTGGGCCACATGGTCTCCGTGGTGACTACTCAATTCTGCCGGT
Organism: Lemur catta; assembly: GCF_020740605.2. Classification (NCBI taxonomy): domain Eukaryota; kingdom Metazoa; phylum Chordata; class Mammalia; order Primates; family Lemuridae; genus Lemur; species Lemur catta. Next base: position 18,153,733 of record NC_059134.1, on the reverse strand, counting down.
TTGTAGTGCAAAAGCAGACATCGATGATGTGTAAACAAAGGAGCATGGCTTTGTTCCAATAAAAGTTTATTTGTGGACACTCGCACTTGAATTTCATATAATTTCCATGTCTCACAAAATGTTATTCTTCTTTTGATTTTTGTTTTTAACCATTTAAAAATGTAAAAACCATTCTTAGTTTGCAGGTTGTACAGAAACAGGTGGTAGGCTGGATTTCGCCGTGGGCTGTAGCTTGCTGACCCTGATCTGTAGGTCCTCAGCTTTCAAATACTCCCTCCTGACTTGCATGCTTCAGAGAGTTGCTGTGAACATCGAATGAACTGGGAAGGACATCCAAACTAAGCCCTTGTTTTTCAGATGAGGACAAAGGGGCCCAGAGTGGGGGAAATGACTTGCTCAAAGTAACACCGCTCGTTCCTGGTTAGGACTCAAACACAGGCTTGCTGAATTCCAAGCAAATATTCCTCACCTAGTCCATGTATGACCGACTTGAAAGGAGACTAGAGTCCTATCTTTTTTTTTTCCTGCAACTGAAACAGAATAAAGAATACTGAAAAGGAAAATGAACCTTCCTTCTGATATGTTATAAATGGTTAGTTAAGGCCCTTTTCATGTCAGAGCTGCTGTGTCAAAGCCAACGTGCTATAAGCAGCTTCAGCCCATCCTGGGAAAATGTATCGTGCAGAGCAAAACCCCAGGCGTTGCAACACCTGACGTAAGACAGCAAAGCTCTTTTTTACTTAGCAAAATAAAAAAAGTTAGATTAGATGTTACTCCATAACAAACGAAGTTTGGCTAGAAATGATTTGATTTATACCTATTTGTTTTTGTCTAAACCTTGCTCATTCGTAGTAATTAATGATTCATTCATTGTAATAGTTATTTAAAAGCATAATAGAATGAATCAAATGTTCCATTTGGTTTCTTATCCAACACTGTAGGATGTCTTAGTGATTCTTCTTATAGCAAAATTCAGGACATTGATTTAAAAAAAAATCTACCAAAAATTTTACATCCTTCGTAAATATATTAATATATCCCCAGCTCTGGCCCTTTTTCTGTTGTCCAGGCTGATTCCTCTGTCAAACAGAAAGAGTTGCTCACAGAGGAAATGGAGTTTTGCCTTCTTTTACCTCTGGTGCTCTGCTTTCAGACACAGAAGACAATGATGAGGTTCAGACTATAGGTCCCCAATAAGTCAAACTGAATAATTCACTCTGAAATCATATATGCAGGGAGGTCCTCAGGGAACATGGATAAGCGTTCCTCTAAATAAAGCTGAGTCCCGGGAAGTGGGGGCCTGGTCATTCATTGGCCGGGTGTCCTGTTCCTTGTGGACTGGGCACTGGGAATGTACACTGCCTGCTGGGGTAGCAGGCGCAAATTCATATGCATCCTCCTACACACACACACACACACACACACACACACACGCACACATATACACGCAAACACACATGCATACCCCTCTTGCTTGCTTGATCCCTTCAGAATTTGAAAAAACTGTGCTTCGACTTGGAGGCTGGAAGAAGCCTATGAGGTCACTGAGTGCCTTTGGGGAGGGGACACAAAGAGACAGGTCTGCTGTTGCCATCACACGACCGCTTGGTCAGGGCGTCCGTGATGCAGGATGCTCCGCTTAGGCTTGGGAAGCCTTGTGTGCTGAGCATGGCGGCAGCGAGGCTGACTCATCACTGCCACCCGGGGTGGCCCAGCTGTCAGAGCAAGATTGGCCTATCTCCTCCTCTCCCATCTCCCTGCCTTGTCAAAAAAGCGACCGGTTGTGAATCATCTGCTCACATAGAGCCTCTCAGGAAGCTCAAAGGGTGAGTGGAGAACACGGCTGAGTGCAAATTCTCCTCCTGTGCAGCACCCTGCTGACTCACTCTGAGGCCTTGAACAAATTGCTTTTTCTTAAATAATTAATTACAATAGTTTTCACTTATTTAGCAGTTGACTGTGTGGGTAGTACAACGGAGCCACTGTTCAGATCCAAGTCTGACCCACAGCACAGCACTGCCTGCCTCTCACCTTCCCATATGCGATCTCACTCTATCCGCATAGCAGCTCTTTGATATAGATGGTAGTTAGGTTCCCATTCTACAGATGAGAACACGGAGACACAGAGACGTTCACTTGTTCCAGTTGAGGGGCAAGGAGTGAGTCCAAGCTTCTGACTCCAAATCCCATATTCCTTTCAGTCTGCCTTTTTTTAGCTTTTATTTTTCCATGTGAAAAGTTGAAAAATACCTCTTTCTATTTCCTTTGGTTCCTCGAGCCTGAGATAACACATCTCTCTCTAACCAAGAGCTTCTTTGAGAAAGATGTTCATTGGGACACCAGAGCCCAGCTCTCCTCTTGTTCTCTTCTGGCAGAACTAGAGGGATAACCCAGCTCTGGGCTGCCTGGACCCTCCTCTCCCCTCCAGGAGGGACCTGCACCAAGCCCAGCCTGTCATGGATAATCCTGCTCTACAGAGTTCACCAGTCACCCTGCAGTGAGTAGAAACGTAATAAACTACTGATTAAAAAAATTCAGTGGAGCCAGGCACCGTGGCCCACTGGCTGGGACTACCCTCACCTGTAGTTCTGGCTAGTTGGTGGGCTGAGGGGAGGATGGCTTGAGCCCAGGACTCCAAGTCTGTAGTGTGCAGTGATCGTGCCTGTGCATAGCTGCTGCACTCTAGCCTGGGCAACATAGTGAGACCCCATTTCAAAAAAAAAAAAAAAGTTAATGGAAAATTTCAAATTTGTATTAAGGTAGTGAGAATAGTATAATGAAACAAATGTATCAAGCAGTTCCTCCCTGATTTTATTCCATCTATACCACCTGCTTCCCCACCTACTTCCCCACCCTCCTCCAGATTATTTTCAATTAAGGATTAGATATAATATCGTTTTGTCTGTAAATATTTCAGTATGTATCTCTAAAAGATTATAATTCTTTTTAAAATATAACCATAGGAGCATTATCACACCTGAAACAATAAATATTTAATATCATCAAATATCGTCAGTGATCATATATCCTCAACTGCCTTATAATTAAAAAAATTTCTTGTGTGTTTCAAATCAGATCTATACTTGAGATGGAGGCTTGTGTTTCTTAGCATAGTTACCCTTCCTGCCAACCCTTCTCTGATTTTTTATGTGTAATTTCCTATGGATGACCAGGTCAAATGTCTGGATTATATTCATTTTAGCCCTGGATGGCATGGAACATCTATTTCTTATGGTTCTTTTAGTTTTGTGGTTAGATCAAGAGGAAACTGTCAATGTTTAATATAGATTTCATTGGGATCAAAACCTCACTTGATGAAGAACTCTCGGGGAGATGTCACATACAGCACACGTCCTATAGGAGAAATGGGAAACTCACTGAAGAATAGGCTGAGAGGAGACATTTGTCTTATGATATCAGTTTACAAGGTGTGTCCTAGAGCAACAGTCCCCAACCTTTTTGGCACCAGGGACCAGTTTCATGGAAGAGAATTTTCCACTGACCGAGGCAGGGGTGGTTTCGGGCTGATTCAAGCACATTACATTAATTGTGCAGTCAAACCTCTCTGCTAACGATGCTGTGTATTTGCAGCTGCTCCCCAGCACTAGCATCATCACCTCAGCTCCACCTCAGATCGTCATGCATTAGATTCTCGTAAGGAGCCTGCAACCTAGATCCCTCGCATGCATAGTTTACGGTAGGGTTCGAGCTCCTGTGAGAATCTCATGCTGCTGTTGGTCTGACAGGAGGCGGAGCTCAGGCATGATGTGGGTGATGTGAGCAATGGGGAGTGGCTATAAATACAGATGAAGCTTCACTCGCTTGCCCACTGCTCACCTCCTGCTATGCGGCCCGGTTCCTAACAGGCCACGGCCTAGTACTGGTCTGTGGCCCGGCGGGGGTTGGCGACTGCAGTCCTGGAGTCTGTGTTCACATGCAACCCATATACTAAATTGGCTATAGATACCAGATTGACCAATGAGGAGTGATCTAGTGGGTAGGAATTTCTTGAGTACTTACTATGTGTCTGCCAGGATACTAGGTGTTGGGGATTCAAAATCAAATAAGGCCTAGCCCTGGCGTGGGGAAGCTTATTCTCTAGTGAGGGACAAACCATTAAAATTCGGGATGGTGGCATGTTGGGAAAGTGCTGTGTACACTTATTCACAGATGCCAAGAGCTGTGGAGAAGGGGGTATGTTAACCTCCCTGGAGCATGGGAGGCTTCCTGGAGGAGGTGACATATTATGAAGGATGAGGTGTGAACAATTTTAGAACTGAAAGTATTTGGTCTAGTTTCCTGCATTTAGAAAAACAGAGAGGAACTCAAAGCAACACAGGGTTGTGTCCATTTTTTAAGAAAGATTTTCAGCAAGGATTGCAAGCAGAGGCTAGGAATCCTCCTGTAACTGGAACATGATTTGTTCAGATCTCTCATTCCTTAACTTTTCTGGCTTATCAACACATGTTCATATGCCGTAGGTCTGAAACTGCGTATCTTACCCTGACAACGGGAAGGTAACCTCTTTTTTTCACCAGTTCTGGGTCTTCTTGGATTATCACCAAGTTTGCAGCCAATATTCTAGCAGCCACAGAATAGGACTATAGAGGAGGTGAAGGTCCCCTGTGCCCACAGTAGAAGGACAACTTACCTCGTTTTTATTCTTTGTTTATTTGCTTGTTCTCTGTCCCCTATCTCTGCATGTAGCTTCCTGAGAGTGAGGACCTTGACCATCTCATTCATCTCATTCATCTCTCTGACTCTACTGCCTAGAAGAGTGTTTGCCACAGAGCAGGGGCTCAAGACATACTGTAGAGCTAATGAACTTATCCATCTTTGTCTACTCCCTGTCCTTCCCACCTAGGGTGGGGCTTTCCTCTGAGAGTTTCCCCATGAGAGTACTCCAGTTCATAGGCAGAGATGTGCTTTTTCAGATATAAAGCGCTGTGATCGGACACACCCCCCTGCCAAGGCCAGCAGTGATAAAGCCAGCACATCTCGTTTTGATAGTTCATTAGTACAGTCTGCAAAGCATTTCCGTCTCCTGGTCTTACTTGAGCTTCACCCATTGGGGTGGAGGCTGAACAGATAATGTTATCACCATTCATCAAGGAGGAAACTGAGGTTCTGAGAGGCTGAGTGAGTTGCACGAGGCCACACAGCCAGGGAGCAGCAATGCAGGTACAACACTCTGCAAGACCACCAGGCTCATGGAAAACAAAGACCAAAAAGGAATCAGTTTCTCCCCAGGTCACTTGGAGAGCTCTCGGGGGAAGTCCAGTCCCAGCTATGGCCTTAAGTGGTTTGAAGTCCTTTGGGGAACAAGATAGTTGGGGCTGCTTAAGTGCTTAGCAAAAAGTCTGCCAGACAGAACCAAAGTAGAGCCGGGAGAAGCAGATTTTTCTCCTGAGCTGAGTCACGTCAAGGAAGAGACAGATGCCCATGAAGGAAAAATACGGAAGTAGACTGGTCAACACACAACTGCGTGTACAAACAGCAGACTCATGCCAGTTCTGTGAAAAAGCACAGGGTCCCCCTTGACTCCAGGGCATAGAATGGGGAGCAAAAACTGTTTCTTCTCACCAGGGTGCACGGATGCTGTTGATGGCAGAGGGGGAGATTTATAGCAAAGGTGGAAGTGGTGCTCAGATGGCCTTAAATGTTAAGAAAACAACTATAAAACATGTTTGGTGGCTGGATCTGTGCAGGATGAGTAAGGCTCTTGGCCGTGGTGTGCAGGGAAAGAACATGGCCCCAAAAGAAAGGCCACTGGGCTCACGAAGAGAGCTCAAGGTTGCGGGGGCCGGGGTGAGAACAGAAACGAGGACGTCCTGACTCTTCTTCCTGCCCGGCTGCAAATGCCTCGTGGAAATAACTAGTCTGGGCATTGATTTTCTCCTTTCTCTAGTTCCCTTCTTCCCCACGTCCACTCCCATGTGACCACTAACTGATCTCAGACAAATCAACTCATTTCTTTGAGCCCTGTTTTTTCCTAAGTAAAATCAGGCTATTTCTATTTTCTGTACCTCTAGTAAGGTGAGGTGCACCAAACATGAAAAGCTGAAAGTTTATCGTAAGCAACACAAATGGCAGATGGTTTTGACGCCATCACCTTAGCCACTTTAGGAGTATGTAATAAATGTGATAAGGTCATGGCATTTTCAGTATGCAAAAGATGGCACTTTGCCATGCTCTTGGGAGCCTGCCTGATTCTCGTTTAGCAGTGACGACTGATGAAATGACTTGTCATGTTGATTCAAACCTTCCACTTGAAATGGTCCCTCGCAGTGCTGGGCTTCCAGTGGGAGGTTTTACCTCATTGTCCGGCAAGGGGGAAGATTTTGGAACTTGAGGAAGATGGAGAACAGGTGTGTTGTGTTGGGGGAGGATAGAGGAAGTGGGGCTGGGAGAAAGATATTAAGCACCTACTACATGTCCTCTACTATGCAATTTAAATTTTTTTTTTTTTTAGAGACAGGTCTTGCTCTGCCACCCAGGCTGGAGTGCAGTGGCCTGATCATAGTTCACTGCAGCCTCAAAGTCCTGGGCTTGAGTGATCTTCCTGCCTCAGCCTCCCGAGTACCTGGGACTACAGGCGTGTGCCATCACAGCCGGCTAATTTAAAAAAAAAAAATTTTTGTGGAGATGAGGTCTCACTATGTTGCACAGGCTGGTGTTGAACTGGCCTTAAGCGATCCTCCCACCTTAGCTTCCCAAAGTGCTGGGATTACAGGCATGAGCCACTGCACCTGGCCTACCGTGTGTTTTATATGCCATTTTATTCCTTTCTGCAGCCTCCTTAAACCCATTTTACATATGAGAAGGTTAAGAATCTGCTCAGCATCTCTCAGTTAGTAAATGGCATCAGCATTCCAACCCGCGTGTGCCTGCGGCCCAGCTGTGTTCCTTCCACCGCACCCAGAGTCCCGCCACTTCACGGTCAGCTCCGCTCATGTCTCCAACCAGAGAGGATTTGCCAAGTCGTGAAGCCAGCTCTGTACTGTCTCATCTCCCTGTCCTGACATAAGTGCCTCATTTAAATACCTAATAATAGTCATGATAACAATAGTAACAATAAGAATAATTGAGCAGAGATAGAGTATTCATCACTCTTATTTTATAGGCTGGTTTTATTTTGGATTCTCCACCTGACTTCTTTAGGGCACAGGTGTCTGGGCCTATTGCCATGGCAGGTGCCCCAACCTTAGAGAGAGAACCGTTCACCTGCCTTGAATTTCCACCCGATCCCTCACTGCATGCCTCAGGAGGAAGGTGAGGGGACTTGTTGGTTCTGACTGGGGAGATGTCAGAGTGCCTTCCTCGGGGTCCAGACATCAAGAGGGACGGGGTAGGACATTGGTCATTTCTGCTGGGCCTTTAAATAACCCCACAATTTAAAAAGTGATATATGCTTATTGTGTAAATTTTGGAAAATATAGAAAAACACAAAGAACAAGCAAATAAGTTGGGATTATTACTCAGCAATTTGTTGTGAACCTTTTTCTGTGTCATTAATTATTCTCCTAACACGATTTCTCATGCTTTTCTAATATGCCATTAAATGAATCTACCATTTAATCAGTTGCCTATTTTTGGAAATCCGGGTCATCTTGTTGAGATGAATATTCTTACACATAAATTTTTGTGTCCTGAATAGCAGAGTGGAAATAAAAGCTCGAGTTTCCTCTTTTGTAAAATGGAGATATAATACCCATTTGGAAGCACTGTTATGAGGATTGTATATAATAATTCACATAATGTCCTTAGCACAGTGCCTTATGCATAGTTGGCGCTTCATAAATGATAGTTATTATTATGAGCTAACTTTACGCCTGATTTTTTATTTTCTGGAGTTAAATGCTAAGAGTAGAACTATGTCCTCATGGTTTTGGAAGGTTGTGTGGTTCCGTTGTGTTAGCCTATCTGAAGGTCAGGTAAAACAGGAAGCCGCTGTGGCACATCAGCCCAGCCACTGCTTAAACCAATGAGAGAAGGCGGCACCCACCCAGAGATGGGGTCCTGGCAGTCAGACTGCCGTGTTCCTGAGCTTCCCTGGCCTAGACCTTCTGAGCTCTGAATCCACTGGCTATCACAGGCCACACGGCTGCTGAAGTTTAGATAGGAGTATGTTATAAATGTGATAAGGTCATGGCATTTTCAGTATGCAAAAGATGGCATAAAGATATCCAGGAGAGCCAGCTAGAGACACCTAAAGCTCTGCCTCCCTCCAAAACTCATCCATATCCCTTTATTTCCCATCACTGTACTGCGATTGTAGGAAGGATGGCTGGGGTGGTGCGCTGGGCTCCGTGTATTCGCCGCTGCTGCTGGAGGAGGGTTTGCCTTGGGAAGAGTGAGTCGGATGGGTCATCTTGCTCTCTATAATATACTACTAATATCACAGGATTTCAGAGCTGAAAGAAGCTTAGTGGTCATGGGGACTGATCCCTCCACTTCTGGGAAAGGCTGAAGCCCAGAGCATTTAAATGATTTGCCGAAGGCCATGAAACAAATGGAAAAAAAAAAACCTGGCAAAATCAGAACCATACCCCAGGTCTTCCGGATCCCTCCTCCATCCAAGATTTTTCCGCCTGGGCCCTGCTCATTTCCAGCAAATGAAAGGTCGTGGTTAACTTGTTGTCCAGATATGTTTGCCTCTCTCTCCAAAACAGAATGTTTCTCCTGAGTTCATCACTGGAAAAGCGAAACCACATGGCTGTGTGTTCTGCCCCGTGCCTCTGCCGGGCCTTTCCTGCAGAGCATGCTGGTAACATCATCAGGAAGCAGGAAGGAACTTTTATAAGGTGGCTCTTACTTCTTTTCTCCCCTCTCAAATTTTATTCAAATATTTGAAGCTGGGTTTTGGCGGATAAAGTCGCTCCTTTCTGGACGAAAACTTCTGCAGCTGAGTAGCATTTCTCTCACTTCCTTGGGTGCAAAGTGGGGGAAACTGGCCTTTGTTACCTCAGATGCTGTGAACACAGGACTGTGGGTGAAGAAAGAGCAGCTGTAACCCCCTTCCCTTGTGCCGAGGACGCAGTTGTCAAAACCGGGCCGATATTCTTTCCCCGCTGGGGAGCTGCTGGACACTTACTTTGCTCCTTAGTCAATTTAAGCCTTAAAATCTTTATTTGAAAGTGTTTTTAATTCAGCTTTCAAAGACACCAGTTCATCTGTTATTGCGGTAGCCACCCACCACTTGCAGGAAAATCCCGAAATGTCAAATTGTGGGTATTTTATAAATGAAAAAGAGACATTTCTGGAATCAATGAAAAGGCTGCCTTGATTGGCCTTCTGCTGGGTAAGTGTGGAGCCGGGTGGTTTTTGCTGAGTCCCACGGCTTCAGCAAGAGGCCGTGATGGTCATGTGTGGCAGGGTCCTGTGCTTTGGCCGGGGTTTGCTCGGTGACTTCACTGTGCTCTCAAAGGGCACAGTCAGTGCCACCCCCAGGCAGGCCCAGGTCCACCCGCCCAGGCTTGGGCTTCTGATCCTGACAGAGGGCAGCAGGTCAGCTGGACTGAGGTCGCGGAGCAGCCCAGAGTGCTGGTGAGATCACTGGAGCTTTTTAGTCCTGGGTCCATGTCCTGGCTCTGCCGCTTGTGTCCAACACGTTTGTGGAGTATCAGCTAATGCCAGGTGCTGACAACAGAGAGAGGAGACACATTTCCTCCCCTCACGGAGTTTAGAGACTGGTCGGGAGAGAGAGGACAAGTGAATTCATGACTATAATGTGCTACGCGCTGTAATCACGGGGCTCATGTCACAGGCACACTGAAAAAAAGTCGCTGTTCTTAACCCGAAGTGGCAGGGAAACACCGTCAAGGGAAGAGGACATGACCTAAGGATATGACCTAAGATTAGAGTTAACCAGCTGGAGGAAAGCAGATGGGGAAAGGACAGACATTCCATGGGGGGAATGGACCGGGTGGACAAGGGTGTGGAGGGATGAGCGGACATGGGTCACTTAAGGAAAAATAAGCCTGTAAGTGTGGCTGGAAGAAAGAATGATGAGGCTCAGCTGTGCATCCATCCATTCACTCACTCACTGATTCACTCACACAATTGTGTCGCATGCCCACAGTTTTCCCGTGCGGCTTTGCCAGGCTCTAGGGATACATGCTGCACGCAGTCATGAGGTGGGCTAGGGAGGTGGTGTTAGGGGGACCATGGGGCCTGATTTGGCTGACATACAGACAGGCATGACATTAGGAAAGTGGTGAATGATATGGTGAACAATTTTTCTTTTTACAGATCTCATTACAAGGGGGATCTCAGTTCAGAGCTAACCGATCTTTAATAACTCTCTAGAACTTGTTAATCTCTCTTTTTTTAATCAGCACTCTAGGCCTTAGGCTTAGAACACTCACAGCAAAAGGATGTAACTAGAATTCAGTAAGATTCCTTTGTTTCCTATTGTGTTGTTGTTGTTTGTTTTCTTTTTATGGCAAGTGGTACTAGTTTTCCATTTGTGGTAGTCATCCAAAATTTTCTTCAAGAGGTATTTGAGTAAATGGGTTATTTTAATGAAAAATACTTAGGGCAGGCACGATGGTACATGCCTCTAGTCCTAGCTACTTGGGAGGCTGAGACAGGAGGATCACTCAAGCTAAGGAGTTCAAGGCTAGAGTGTGCTATGCTCATGACTGTGAATAGCCACTAAACTTCAGCCTGGGCAACATAGCGAGACCTGGTCTCTAAAATTAAAAAAAAAAAAAAAAAAAGGGAAGAAAGAAAAATACTTAAAGATAGTAGAGTGCAAAGGCAGATCTAGAAAAACTAGCGAGTTGATATGGAAATTGCTGAAGTCTAGGAAGCACTATCATGTATGATTTGAGGCCAGTGGAGTGAGGGTTTTAAGCACAGGGAGGAAGAGCACCTAGCCAAGACTTGTTTGCACTGTGGGGTCCTTGAGTGCCAGGATTCAGCATGCCCCCTTGGTTTTGAGATCCCTAGCTCCTGGCATAGAGCTTGGAACTTAGCATGTGCTTAATTTGGAGTATCCCAGGGCATACCATTCACAACTGATCTGCTTTAAAATTCAAAACTTTGCATTTATTCCTTCTACCCATTCCTGTCATCACTCAGTCGCATGGATGCTTGGAAGGAGCTGGAAGCTCTGGCATTATCTGGCTGGAGGCTGTGGGTGGGTAGGAGTTTCCAGTACTGGGGCCAGCAGGCTAGGGAGCACACACACCTGGATCCTCCTCTGCAAACATGTTGAGTCCTCCTGACTTTGTGTTTTATTTTATTATTTGTTGGTTTATTTATTTATTGAGGTAGGGTCTCCTTCTGTCACCAAGGCCTAAGTGCAGTGGTGTGATCATAGCTCACTGTAATCTCGAATTCCTGGGCTCAAGTGATCTTCGCACCTCAACCTCCCAAGTAGCTGGGACTACAAGGCATGCCCACCACGCCCTGCTAATTTTTAACTTTTTTTGTAGAGATGGGGGGTCTCACTATGTTGGCCAGGCTGGTCCTTTAGCCTTGGCCTCCCAAAGTGCTGGAATTACAGGCGTGCACCACCATGCCCAGCCAACTTCGTGTTTTGATAACACTTCAACCCCTCCTGGGAATGTCTCCCTGAAGCCTATGGTGATCACTCCGTTATTCTCAGAGCGATGACAACCAGAGATGGTAATGCTAATAAGTGCCTGATATTGCCACCATTTCAGTAGCTCTTAGGAGACTTTGTGGTTTCTCTCTCTCTTTTATTATTTTTTTAGTATTCCCCCACTATTCATAAGTGTTTGTGCGTGTCACGTTTTATGCATCATGATCCTCTCAGTGCCTTGGACATGTTGTTTGGACCCTCATTGCACTGCACCTAACTCCCTGGAGGGCTAATGATGCTCAGGAAAGAGGGAGGAAGAACTGCCTTGCAGCATTTTGGCATCAGCACATTGGTTCCTGCATCCCAGCCGTGCCAGAGGGGTTTAAAAAATGAAGTTTTCATTTAGAGCTACCCACAGCATGGAGCTAGTGGGAAGTTACTGAATAGACACGTTGAGCTTATGATTTCACCCGGCCTGATAACAAATACTTTTAATTCCTCACCTCTGAGCTAGCAGAATTTTAACCTTATTGATGATTTCTACAGGGCACTAAGTCACTAAATATATATTTTAAAAGACTTTAGCTGAAAACTAGAGTGAGTTGCATGTGTGTCCAGGTGGCTGCCCACCCTTCCTTGGGCCATGCTTAGTACCAAGGCCCTATCAAAGCAGCGTGGCAGGTGGCTGCATGGCCTCTGGCTTCCCGTCTGTGCAGAATACACAGAAAGCAGCCCAACTCTACGGGAGGCCCCAGTCTGCTGACAGACATTTCTCCTTATCTTGTTTTTACATCGGTTGCAACATGATTTCTGTTCAGAGCAAGCGTGGGTGGGGGTTCCCCCTGCCCTGCCCTATGCTAGCTGTTAAAATAAGAGGGTGGTTTATTGTTTTGTTTTTCAAGTAAAGATCAGGCCACCCCGAGTTAGTGACTCCAATGGGTCACTGGAGGGATTTGTTCATGGCAAGGAAAAACCAGCCCAGCTCTTTTGGGGATACATCTCCAACAATCCACATGACAGCCATTTGATTTTGAAGATTAGGGTCTAGGGGAAGTTTGAAGTTTTGTTTGACTGCTAAGGGGAATTAGATGGCTCTCAAAACATTTGAACTACATTTTCAAACCCAAATAATCCCAGTGAAACACCACGAATGGGCTGGGCGTGGTGGCTGACACCTGTAATCCTAGCACTCTGGGAGGCCGAGGCGGGAGGATTGTTTGGGCTCAGGAGTTCGAGACCAGCCTGAGCAAGAGCGAGACCCCGTCTCTACTAAAAATAGAAAGACGTTAGCTGGACAACTAAAAATATATAGAAAAAAAATTAGCTGTGCATGGTGGCACATGCCTGTAGTCCCAGCTACTTGCGAGGCTGAAGCAGTAGAATCGCTTGAGCCCAGGAATTTGAGGTTGCTGTGAGCTAGGCTGACACCACGGCACTCTAGCCCGGGCAACAGAGTGAGACTCTGTCTCAAAAAAAAAGAAACACCAGGAATGGTGGCATGCAGTTGACCACTAACACTTCATTTGCATTTTCTAATCCACAAAGCACTTTTATATATGTGATTATTCCCATTTTACAGAGGAGAAAACTGAAGCTCAGAAATATTTGGAAAATTGTGACGAAAGTCACATGTTTTATGGCGAGGGACTGGGGGAGCTAGAATTCAAACCCGGGTCCACTGCCTGCCAGTTCTGGGCCCTTTTTCTTCCATCCTCTTGTTCAAGTTGAATCCATTTGCTGCTTTAGTGGAGGCCTTGAAAGTCGAGGCTTAGTGAGGGCAGGGTAGCCAGGTACAACAACTAGGGATTGAGTCATTGCATTGCAGCATAGATTCACAGGTTTACAGCAATTTAGAAATAGATTAAAGGAAAGAGGCGAGTGCTTATTCAGCAAGCAGCTGCTGTGCTGGGAGCTTTTTGGACCTGACACTGTGCGAGGGGGTATACATGTATATAGTTCTTCATTTAACCCTAAAACAGCCTCTGGAAACATGTTTTCTCATTCCCGTCTGATAGATGAGGGCCCTGGAGCTTGGAGATGTAAGGAAACTTGCCCAAAGTTGCATAACAAGTGGTGGAGCCTGAATTTGAACCTAGGTCTGTCTGATTCCAAAGCCAGCCCAGTCCAACCCCCACATTCTGTCGATGAGGAAACCAGGGTGGCAGAATGACTGCTCTGGTCCCACGGCGCCTCATGGGCAGAGCTGACCTCAGCACTCTCGCCGTGTACTGGGGAGATCTCATCTCCTAGAGTTGAGATTCTCCTCTGTCCTATCAGATGAAAAGTTGTCAATATTGTGGACGACCTCCTCTCCCCTCAGCCATGCCCCTGTAAGTCATGCCAGCTTTTTGTTGCAATTCACACTAGGCTTTGATTTCTACCTTCTGTTGCTCCCCACCTTCCAGAATCCTCCATGCCGCTCATCTAAGCTCTGTAAAAGGTGTTTACAAATCACCCCATTTGGCCATTTGACATTTACATTTTTCTCCCTACTTTGCACCAAGGTAGGAGAGAATGGCTTTTGAGACTATGAAAAATTAGGATAGCATAAGGCTAAAGCAGAGGAAGAAGATGGATGCATCACTTAATGGAAACCGCACCCTTGGTGTGGGAGAGTCCGGGGTAAGTGTTAGGTAAGGCTGGCACCAGCTGCAAGGATCCCAGAAACCAGGCCTTGGAGCGCCCCAGGTGCCACGTGTGGAGGCCGGCTGAGTTGCCACAACAGCCAGAACCTGAACCTGGTCCCCTGACGCCCACATAGCCACAGCCTCCACATTCCGCCCTCCTGACACCCAGCACTCCCCACCCCTGTGGAAGTCTGTTTGCATCAGCACTGCCATTGATGTTCATTCCAACCTGAGGTTGTGTGTATAAATATGTAGTGTATGCAAACCATACACTGGGATTGGTTCTAAATTTCTGGGCCTCTGATGGATGGAGCCTCAGAGGCAGGAGAGGCAGAGGGGTGGCATGGGAGGGAGGGAGCTCATGTCTATTAGGTGCCTGCTACGCCTAGGTTATTTCATTTAATCCTCAGGACAACACTATGAGGTAGGTGTTAGTCCCATTTTACGGAGGTGAAGACTGAGAGGCTCACAGTGGGTAGGTAATTTGCTCAAGCTTGTCCAGCTAGCAAGCGTCAGAGCTGGGATCAGAACATGGCTTTCTTTCCAGAGCCCATACTCTTTCTACCTTACGATGCATCAGATGTAACAGAGTACCTACCTTCGACATCTTAATAAAGGGTGGTAAAATATGACCCCTGGTCTCAAAGAACTCACAACTCTGGAGAGGGTGGCACATGGAGTCACAGAATTGGATTTGAATCCTGGCTCAGGAAGCTGCTGTGTGTTCTTGGCATTTCCTTCAGCCTTTGTACTATCTCCTCATCTGTGAATTATCTGTAGGTACCATTATCTGCCTTCCAGAACTATTGTGAGAAACATATCAGATGACAGAGTTTTCAGTATCTGTGATTAAGCCCTGTGTAAGTGTTATTATTCAACCTTGGAAATCGATCAAGGAACTGGCAGTGGTACCCACAGCCAGCATTGGGACCAGACGCAGGTTGTTGTCAGGAGCTTGATTCACCTGGACTCGCTCAGTGGGCAGGTGTGCGGCATGTGACATAAGCTGTGGGTGCAAGAGGAGGCCCCGTGTGCTGCACATCTGGGCGGCCAGGAGAAACTGAGGCAGCCACCCTCCCCGTGGAGCATCCCTGCTGTTGGAGTGAGGAAGAGGTCAGTTCTGATGATTAGGTGGAGACCTCAGAGTTATTCTTTACAGACTTGGTTTGAGATCCAATTCCTCAAGGCTTTTAGCTAGTACAGAGTTCCTAGAGCTGAGTGGAATGAATGGTTTAACATTGAGAGCTTTGTCTCCTCCTCAGTTTGGACCCTGACCAGAGTTACAAACAATGAGTACATTTTTTTTTCAAATCATTTCCCAAGTTCAGGATTCTGTTAAGCTTTAGGGGTTTATTGGATAAACTTAACATTTCTTTTCTAAACATCATTATGTCTTAGACTTTTTCATCTTATTTTTTCAATTTAAACTTTCATGCCTTCGTCTTCTTCGCTCTCGTAATTTACTTCTCATCTTGACGTTAACAGGGTGGGATGCAATTTGGAGAGGAAATGTATTGCGGACAGGTGAGGCGACACTTAACCTCGGTAAACAGTAAACTGGCCCAGACAGTGAGCTGCAGTGTGGGAGAGCCCTGGAAGCCAGTGTGTGTTCAGAACTTCAGAAGACACTCTGTTCCACATTTAACCCGAATCATCATGTTTCATCACAAAGGAACATTAGTGCCATGGGTTATGTTTTCTGTTTTATATTAAAAATTCCCAGCCCCCAACATCCTAATCCCATCAAGCCCATGTGGGCCGGTACCAATTTGCATGGTTGTGTGATTCTGTTCCATCTGCTTTGAATTTCTTGGCTTCTTTGTCCGAAGGCATTAACAGATCTGGTTGTTTCTTGGGAGGGTCTAAGGACATTATTGATTGATTTGGAATTACAAAGAAACAAAAAGGCAGTGGGAAATGTTCTAATTGGGTCTTTTTATTGTGCAGTGTAGCCTGACGTTCCCCAGGGTAATTAATATGAAGTGCAAAAAGTTTAATGTTCCAGTCTAAAAGGCAGTGGGAGAAATTACATAGCATGGAAATAATAAAACGAACTCTTATTAATGAGAACGAGGCTCTTGCAATGGCAAGTTCTGCTGGTCACCCGATGGGAGCCAGAGCCTTTCAAGCTTCTCTTTTGGGTAATACTCACAGTTTCCGACATCTGTGTGCTTTTTAAAATGAACTTGTTCTTCCTTCTGACACTCATCGCAAGGCTCCACGGAGACGAGGAGGTCTGCTCAAGGTCACAGGGTCCTCGCTTGCATCAACGTGTGGTTCTGTAGCATCCACTCAACCAGCCCACAGCTTCCTAAGGAACTAGGATGTTCAGGGTAGAAGGGATGGAGGGCTGAGAATAGGATCAATTCTTTCCTTTTGACTCTTCCCTCAAGATGTCCTTATCTTGGTCTGAAAACCCCTCCTGACAACTGTTGCCCATAGCAAACCATCCTGCACCTCTAAACTCCAAGGACCTGCATTGGCCTTCTCCCTTTTGAGCCCTTGTACCGCCATGTTTTAATCTTGACTCCCAGTGGAGACTATAGTTTCCTTGAGGGCAAATGTGTTCTTTACCTCTTTATGTCTCCCTCGGTCCTAACATGTGGATTGCAAGTACTACAGTGTATTTGCAACAAAGAAGGATGATCAGCAAACGCCCCATGAGGAAAAGTAGCGCTTGTTCCTTGGAAAATGGAATTATTTGCTTGAGTAAGGAACCCATCTCCAGCATAGTCATGTGCAAGGAAACATTGCATCCAATATACTAATGACATCAGCATGGAGAGAGATGAGTCTGAAATAAAGATCTTTTGAAAGCACTTAAAGGAGGGCAGAGAATATGATCGCATAAAGTAGAATATAAGGCCCTATCCCTAAAAGGCATGAAGATCCCTTGCCATCATTGTTCAAGATCAAATTGGAGACTGTGGTAAACCCCAGATTGCCAGAGATTCTAGAAGCCAAAAATGCGTTATAGGTTTTGGGGAACAGATAAAACGTTCAGCTGGAGGAAAAATCATGCGATTTTTAACTCAGGAAAAATGTATATTCTCCTTACTTGTCTTTGGACTACACTAATGCCATTAAATGAAGGAGTGGAATTGCTATAAAACTTACTGCTAATCCTGATTTTGCATTTGTTCATCATTCATAGGTTCATTTATTCATTCATTCTTTTGTTTTTTTAACTGACTTGCTTTAGTTGTCAAATAATCGCTCATTCTTTAGACAAAGCACATGCTCCCTGAAGGTGGATGCTGTGTCTGGGTCATTTCTGGGTCATTTCTGGTCATTTTTTTTTTCAATATGACTGTAGCATTTTAATAATAAATTCATAAAAGGCAATACAAAGAAACACCTACTGAATAGGCTTTTGCCAAGCAATTCATGTTTTAAAGTTAGACTCTACCAAAGTGGCACTATGGCATTATAGGCATTCAATTTTTCTTTCCTTTTTTCAAGTTTGTCAGTTCTTTACTACTGTTACTTTTTTTCTAGCAGAAGATAGTGTGTACTCACAAAGTAAGGCCTAGAGACCATTGACAGTTGCTTGAAATATCATGGTGGAATTAACTCTCAGGAGCTGATATAAACCAAAGTGAACAGTAGCCAACTAGAACCACATTTGGTCACATTCAATTACTCTCCAAAAGCACTTTGCTAATATACATGTTCCCTTCTTCTCAACTGATTTTGTGTTAATCTTATTAAAATTATAACAAACAAGACTGCAAAGTTTTTGTAGAGTTATATTTTTAGAAGACTACTGTGTTCAAATGAATATATTTTAATTTGCAATATGTCATTAGTAATATCCTTTCTATAAACATGGTTGGCAAAATAAAAAAGGCACAAAAGAGAGGTAATGAGAAATATTTTCAACTTTTAGTGAAGATAACAAAGCATGTATCTTTCATGAAGAAAAGCAGAGAAAAATGTTCAGTAATTCATGCACAACTTGAGCTATAAAAAAACTCTTCAGATAGGTCCTGAGGCCTCCTCCCTCTTTCCCCAAGCTTCGCCCAGAGCAGATACATAGTAGGTGTTTATTGAACTGGGTTGGTTGCAGATGTGCCCTATACTTCTTGGATTTCTTTCTTTTTTTTTTTTTTTTAACTTTTCAAAACAAATAGCAGTCAAATGATGCTTATTCCCTTGGAAAATACGGGAAAATCTGCCTGCTTAAGAGTCACAAGTGAGGTTTGGAAACTTGGGCAGTTTATCGATTTCAAAAAGAGGTTTAGATCATGTCTGAATAAACACTTTTAGACATTGTGAATAAGTGGGGCCATTGGAGACTCAAGGATTTAACAGAAAGTTCTTGGCATAAATATAATTATTCTTTTATTGTACTTTTGAGCCCCTTATTTTGTGAGGATAAGCGTCCCACTCCTGTGACACAGGAAATGACTGAATGAGGTTCTAAAAGAAAGAGAACATGGTCGTCACCTGGGATTAGTTTAGCGGTTGGCAGAAAAGCACGTTTTTCTAGGGTGGAAGAGAGGTTAGCTGTGGCACAAGCCCTGGGAAAATGCACTCTAGGGACCTGGCATTCCTGGAACGTGCTGCTCTACCGGCTTTGGAGTGGTCATCCCTCCCTATCTTGGTGGACAAGAGGATCTCTGGGCTTGGGGGCCTCTGTCTCCTACATGACAACAGTCATGGCCTAGAAAATGACTCACTTGGACTCGGAAACCAACTCGACTTGCTCAAGGCGCTTGTGGCTACAGGTCTCAATTAGACCAAAACAAAGTTCTGCCAACAGCAGCAAGTGCTCTGAAGGCTGCGCAGGAACTTAGAGGAACCAGAGCTGGTTGACCTTTTATTGATGACTGAGTCCTTGGCCTGAAGCCTGCTGTTGACAGTCTAAGGGGGTGTCTTACGGGGTGTCTTGTGGAGCGTCTGAATCACAACCTCCGATTCTTCCTCTGAGAAAGCGGCTAGAAGTTCCCATTTCTCAGCTTTGAAGACACCGCTGCTCTTTACCTCAGTTGGAGATGGCCTTGTGAAAGGTCACGCGGTCAGCCGTGGCCATGAGAGTAGTTTCCAGGGGGACCTGAGCTCAGGGAACTGATGGGCTTCATTGCGCAGATAAGAGAATTCCCCGCGCCTCGGACTGGTGGGATATTAGAGAGGCCACTTTCCCCAGAGACTATAAACAGATGTCTCTGGAAACAGTTGTTGATTTTGTTTTTAATAGAGATTTTATTCTGGGATTTCTTTAAGGGCTGAACTTTCTAGAAGTGGCACTGGGTGGAAGTAGGCAACTGTCTTATGTTTGCTTTATTTGGGGGGTTAGAAGAAAAGAAGGTCACCTGGATAAAAGTCCTATCGTTAAAGAAGGATTTGTTTTAGGGCTCCAAGCCTAGTTACTTCAAGTGTGGGAGGGAACAGGTACTAACCTGGCTGAAATCATATGTTTGGGCCAGATCCCTGGCCCCTGGCCCTGCACAGAGAGAAACTATCCCCACGGACACAGGCTGCCCTCCAGCTGCCAGCCAGACTCATGAGTCCCAGGGAAAAGTGGCTTTGAGTTTGCAGCTGGCTCAACCTAACATCTTCTCCACCAGGAAGCATCAATCCACGGGCCCACAGTCCACTGCCTGAGGGCCAGCTCCGCTTTGCACACCACGGCGGTGTAGCACAGAAGCTGTCAAAGCAAGGTCTGCTCTCTGGTCCTAATGAAGGGGGACTGTTTCCCTAGGAGCTACCGTCCCAAACGTGCTTGTGGCTCCTGGGCTTCTTCACCAGGAACCTTGAATCTCACTAACCCAGTGGGGCACCCCCACCATCACCCTCCTTAAGCAGTTAGTGAGGTGGGGGGACTCTGAGGCTTGTCGGTAGATTAATGGGAAAAGAAAGTGACTACAAATGAGACCTTCTGTCTCTACCATCCAACTTTGCCACAGGACTTTGTTCCACCCTTGCTCTGCCTAACTTAATCCTCATGGGCTGAAATCTTTCTTTTGTGAGGAAAACAGTTGACCATCCTTGAATCCTGTGATCCCAGGTGTGATGTCAACCTCCACAAGTCACACCGAGGCACTGGGACACACATCTGGTGGCTAACTTGGGTCTAGATCTTAGGCCACCTATCATCCTAGTGGCTGCTCCTAAGAGGCCAAAATGTTCATCCTGAAGAGAGACGATGAAGGCATTTCTTCTTTATTTGCCAAACCCCTAGTTCTGGACTCACATCTTGGGACTTTGGGACTTTAGAAAGTGTGGGTTATTTGGAAGAATCTATCTCTTTCTAAACAGGGTTAAAAACTAGATTTGCGAGCTCTCTCCTTAGCCTGATGGTTTTTGTGGCTTCTATATAATCTGAGCACTCACAGGTCTTGTTTGCGCATCTGGCCAGCTATGGGAAAGTTCCTCGCATAAAAAGGTCTGGAGAAGTGGCTTTGTTGCTAACAACTCATGTTGTTAAGCTACAGAGTGTACATTCTGCATTTTCCTCCAGTGCCCTGGATACAAGATTCCCTTGGGGAGTTACTGATCGTCAGAACTGAGTGTGTATGGGGTGGGGTTCGAGGGTAGCCCTTAGATAAATGAGTTTGAGGCTTGTTGCTCTCCTAATATTGGAATCCACAAAGGAGTGGAAGGCTTTCAGAGGAATCATGTAGATGGATAGTTCTGGAAACCCTTGGCTAAAAGAAGTACCAGGAAGTTACATATATGTACATAAAAATAATAACTTGCAGCTTGGTTCATGTACTAAAAAGGGAATATAAGATGGATAATTTCAGCTGTACATTCTTGTAGATTATCTGATACACATATACCAAGCGAAAGATTGTGCCATTCCAGGTAAAAGAAAATGGTTTGTCTCTATCTAAATCTATCTGGGCTGAAGGGCCGTATTCTTCAGTCATGACCTTGGTTCTAAATCCTGTTGACGTTGTCATTAGTCCACAGTGAAGTGAATAAAGTATTATAAAAAAGGGACACTGGTGGAGAGTTGCCAGATCATCTTCCTGGGGAGGAAGTGCCCTTTATTCTGAGATGATATCCACCTTACTTCTTTGGTATCAAAACATCCTTTCTTATATGAACTGATAGTGGTAATTGATAATGAGGACTTGAGATTCAGATTCTTACTGGAGAAAATTAAAAGTTAACAAATCCACTTGATCCACCCCCACCCACCCCACTGGCCCCCGTTTTCAAAGTGCACTGGTCTGTAAAAAGCCAAGTATCTGGAACCAACTGGTCTACCCATCTTCCTTTAAGCCATCAAGCGGATGACACTTTCCTGCTCCCTATTCCAAAAGAACAGTCTACAACCCTACTCTGCAGGTTTTTCCAATATTTCCCTCCAGCCCCTGATGGGGAGTTGTAACCTTTAACCTTTTTCTAGCCTGCACCTTCTCTGCGTGGTGCCCTCTTCCTCGTCTCTTCCCAGTGAAGCCTTCTAGAGACTCCTCGCAAGACAACTAATTTGCCTCTTCCTCCTCTGGGCTGCCCAAGCGCCTTGTTTGCACTTTGTTTTAGCACTGGCCATGATAAAAGAGAATTATTGGAATGAGCCTCTTTCTCACTAAGCTGTGAGGTTCCCGACAGCTTATCTTTTTATCTTTTTTGTTTTTGTCATTACTAAGCACAATGCCTGATAAATATATATGTGTTGAATAAATGAGTATCTTAAATCTCAGGTTGCAGTTAAAGCCTGTTGTCTCGTTTGTCTCCCTCGGGAGCAATAAACAGCTAATCGCATGTATAGTTTATGAAGCATGAATACTATGAGGGAGCGGTCTCCTTCTCCTGACATCATATTAACACTAGTAGAAAAGCGCTAGGCCAGAAATTTGAAAACTGGGCTCTGATTCTGACACTGGCATGCCTTACTCTTCGGAAACTCAGTTTTCTATCTGTAATGGAAAGAGATTGAGAGTATCTCAGAGGTTCTCACTGTTTGCAACATCCTACGGAGCGTGGGAAGGAGGGGTCTTTAGAGGGGAGATGCTGACTGTTCTCCAGGGAGTTTCACTAAATCATTTTGAACTTTATTCTTGTTTGGTTTTTGGTAACCTATTTGTTCATTCATTCTTCCAACAGATTTTATTACCAAATAGACAACACCACTCACTTGTATCTCTCAAAAGGCCCACACAAATTTTGGAGTAAGGCATCTCTCTGTTTGATGTTGGTATGAGTCTTGGCTGTGTCTTCTAGAAACCATATCATATGGGGCAAGTCCTCATCGTGGGCATCAAGTGTGTATAATAATCCTTCTGTGATAGTTATTGAGAGAATGAAATGGTAAAATGTATGTAAGGCATCTAGCCTGATGCCTGGCATGTAGTAAGTGTTCAACACATGGTCATTTCCTATCGCCTCCTCCGAATGCAGGGAGCATCTGCATGATGACCCGAGACCCCGCCAACTTAAACCTGATAAGCTCATTCATACTGTGGTATTAGAGACTTAGAACTCTTTGACTGCCCTTCCCCAGCCCCACCTTTATGTCTACTTTGTGAAAGAGGCTGCAGAGAGAGGGCAATGCCAATATCTGTTCTACAGGAAGAATTTGGTAATCATGGGATTTCAGGAGTGAAGGTTTGGGGAAAGAACTGGGATCACTTACAGGTCAGGCCCTATAGAAGCCAGGCAAGTGTAGTGGGTGGTAAGCAAGCCTTAACTTTACTACATCAGAAGGGGATGGGGAACATGTGTGGGTGTTGGGGTGATTAGGGATTCAGTGTGTGTGTGTGTGTGTGTGTGTGTGTGTGTGTGTGTGTGTGTGTCCTGCCGCTTTGATTCCCTTATTAAAGAGAATGAAAATAAACTCTGCAGCTGCTGGTTAACTCTTTTCGGGTATAGGTCCGTGATCAGCAGAAGTGTTTCAAGTCATCAAGCACTCCTGATGTCCTTGGTGGAATTTTCCAGTCTAAGGCTTTTGCAAGTGGGGAATTTGAGTCCCCACCTAGCCTTTTCTCCTAGAGATCTGAAAGAGATTATCACACTGTCTGAGAAACTAGGCCTCTAAGCTGTTTTTGGTTTGTGTGTTCATTCATTAGCTTGGATTGAAAGAGCTTTTTCTCAGTCATGGATTTAAGATAATGGACAATAAATGACATGGCCTAGCTTTCAGGACCCCACACAACAGAAGGAAGATTAGACCAACAGCAGTAAAGTTAGAAGATATAGGCAAATGCAATTGAGGAAACGCATTCAGGAGGAGGAAGAGCAAGTCCCAGAATGTGCTGGTAGTTGGGGAGCTGGTGGGGCCACCATTATTGTGGTGCTTATTACTAGCCCAGCACTGTGCTGTCCTTTGTACATATTATCTCACTTTGCATCACAACCATCTGCAAGGCAGGTCCAATCTCCTCCCATTTTTCCGAGGAGAAGGCTCGGAGACATTAAAAACCATACCTGATGTCCCCCATCTGAAGAGTGGTGGAACCAGAAGTCAAACCCTCATCTACCTGGTCGCAGTATCCCCAACCTCTGCCTCCAGAAGCATGTGATTTTGAGCTGCAGTTAAATGACAGTGAACCCTGATATAGCCGAGACCATGGGAATCAAAGCAGAAGTGGTAGTGGGGCTGGAAGGTGCCCTGGAGGGCCTGCTGGAAGGATTAGGGGGCATAGAATTGGTAGGCGGTGGGAGCACAGAAAGCCCGCGCTGCACACCACTGCCCGAGAGCTTTTGCTCTCTCATCCCAAGAGGAGAGGAACCCCAGGTGTGAAGGCTTTGGAGTAGGGTGGTGGTGGTGGTGGAGTGGTCATGGGAACAGCTAAGGTATACATCCTGGACTTTCTGGGACAACCTTAGTTTTCAAATCATTCATTTCATTGGGAGGCCATAGACAAAACCTTGATCTTGACTGTTGTTTCAGAAAACAGGGTCACCATTAAAGTCATGGGGTTAGGAAGTGTGGGAGCCTGTTGCCTGAGGACTGTAGGAAGGGGGAGTCTGTGCCCTCCTGACTTGTCCATGTCCGGGGAGACCTCCTCAGCCAATCCCCCCAAAGGGAGCCCCCATCTCTCCTCTTTAAACTCTCTGGCAAGGAAGCTTCCCAGCCTTGCAGTCCCAGGCTCCTAAAATTTATGCAGCAGATATTTGGGGTGGGCCAGAGCATCCTCTGTATAAACCCTGGAATTCTTAATCATTTTAGTGCTTAGGGAAAAGAGAGGAGAGCCAATTAGATCCCATTCACAAATCCATCTCCTTCCTTCCTTTTTCCTTTTCCTCACTCTCCAGCCAGGTGGATCCCACCACAAATTCTCAATGACCCCTGAGTCCCAGGTGGGCTCAGAAGACTCAGAGTGGAGGCAAGCGCAGGGCAGGGTGTGGAATGGTAAGCAGGTGGGAATGAAGGCACGGAAGGCAGTGCACTGGCAACCTTTCAGTGCTTGCAAGGACACACGCCCAGAGTACGTATGCCTGTAAGTCTCCTGAGCATGCTTCCCAGGCACTTCAGCCCGGCCTTGGCCTCATAACTACCTCCTTCTGCATAGTGGGCACAGATGCACGTGGGGAAAGATTCCAGGTTTCCATTCGATTTCCTGTGCTTAAGTTTGGGCAAAATCGTCTGCTCTCCTTGGGCCTTCATTTTTCCATCTCTAAAATGGGAATACTAATCCCGCCTTTGATGTCCCCTTGGCTACACACAGCCCTCACAAGGACACTGTTAAGACAAGTGAGTAAAAGCAAAGAATTTTAAGGCTAAGAAGAAGCCCGGGGTTCATTTTGTCCATCCCCCTACCTCCAGCCAAGCTCTCTACACAATACCCATACCAGACAAAGGAATGTGCCAGGGCATGAAGACCACCTAGGAAGGGGAACCCACAGCTTCCTCTTGGTTTGAAGCCAAGTTGGAAGTTGTCATGCCAGCTTTTTTTTTTGTTATTGCATTGCTGTTCTCCATCAAGTAATTCAGGGCATCGGAAAAAAAAAAAACTTCTCTGAAAATGAGGGAGTGATTTGCAGCATCTGTTACTTCCTTTTTAATTGAATCTGTTCTTCTCAAATACCAGGAGCAAGTGCCAAAGTCAGCAGCAGAATTCAGCTGTGTACATTTTGAAAGAGCTGGAAGATAAGTTTATGTGCACTATACGGATGCAGATCGTACAGAAGCCAGATGGCCAGATTGTCCTCAAAGTCCTCTGGAGGGTGGTGGCTGATACGAAGCTCCGGGGTGAGGAGGTGGGAGGTCAGTTAACTTTCTTAAGGGAGATCCGCACCCAGAGTGGACTTGGACTCTGCCTTGGGGGGTAGGGAGGGACGTCACATGAGAGGGGCTTTCTCAGCAGCCTAAATGGACTTGGAGGCTGTCGTGCTTTCTTCCGTCCTGCCCCTGCGTGACAGTTTGGCACAGCCAGGGTCCTGTTGGTCCTAGCTTCTTTTCCCTTACCTTCCACAACCTTGCTGAGCACCGGGAGAGCTCCCAAGGGAGGCTGAGGAATTTGCTACCCTGGAAAGTACGCAGACAGCCCCGCCCTAGCTGGGGGGCTCCAAGAGGAAGACTCAGCAGGCTTCACAGGTACCTTCCTGCTGATGGCGTTAAAACACAAACAAACAAACAAACCCTCACCCTGAAGCATACAGAAACTGTACTAGCCTCAGGTGCACCTTCTTAAAAGCACATTGGTTTGCAGGAGAAGTGGGGATTTTGCTCCAGGACGCACGAGCGATGGAGGTTCAGGGATGTACACTTCTGAGCTGAGATGCAGAAAGGCGACTGGATGTTCCTCTTCCTTCTCTGAGAGGCCTACTTTCTGAGCTTTCACAACTGTGACTTGGAGACTGGGATGTGCCAAGGACTCAGCCTTTATGTCTTTCTTGTGCCTTGAGGCCAGGCAAAGTAGCTTGGCGTTAGTGTTCCTCACTGTCAGGCAGGGAGGTTGAGGCTCACAGGGGGATAAGTCTTCCTTAGGGCCCACAGAAGGAGTGTGGTAGGTCCTAGGGCCAGCGCCGTATGAGGAGAGGGGCCTCGGTTTGGGAAGTAAAAAGCCACCCGACAGGCTGACTGTGGCGTGAGACGAACGCGTGTGAAAGCGTGAGCCCGAGGAAGGCAGGAAGTTACATCAACTGTGGTGATAGATCTGTAGATGCAAAAGCCCCGGGAAAGGTCTATCCTGTGGAAATGGAAGGAATAGTACAGCTTTAGCCTCTGTGATTTGCATATGTGATTTGTTCAAGGAGATAAGCTTTTTGTGAGAAATGTAAAGAAACTACAGGCATCTTGCATTTTTCTGAGACCCCAGCTCAAATTTTTGGTAAGACTTTTTCAGAAAATCATAGTATTTTATTTGGTGAACCTTAAAGCTTATTTATCCCGGTCACTCCCAAATCTGGCTTCATGTCACGATCATCTGAGGAGTTAAAAAAATATATAGATGTTTTCGGTGCACCCCTGAAGATGCTGATCCAGTAGGTCTTAGGGAACCTGGAAGTCTGAGTTTTTGCTGAGCTCCACTAGTAATTTGCCTCTGCAGCCCTAGTCCAGTCCAGTCTCCCATCACATGCTTATATCCCACGTCAGAGACCACCTCGGGCTAACTTAAGCAGAAAAGATTTTAGGCAGCTCACAGAACTGATCAGGAACCTGGATAACCGGGTTCTAGAAACAGGCATGAACCACGGATACTGCTACCAGACACTTGCCACAACCCCTACAGTTTTGGTCACTTTCTTCAGGGTCCAAATTTTTAACGGGAGCAGCTGATCGGCTGAGTCCAGGTCATATGCCTGGGTGTGATATGCAGGAAGCTTTAACAGAGAACATCTGCCCCAACAGCTTCCTTAGTGAGCCCCCCCCACTCATGGCAGGATTCCCCCTAAATAAGAAGGGTACTCAGATACTGGACGGACAAAACTACCATTGATCTGTACAGTGTTGCAACAGTCATCAAGACTGTGCTTGAACCCTTCCATCATTGGGGAGCTCACCACCTTACGCGGCAGTGTATTCACTCTCTGCATATATTTGATAACTAGGAAGTTATTTGCATGAAACCTAAATCGGCCTTCCTGAATTGCTACCCACTAGCCCTTAGGTTCAAGCCTTTTATCAAAAGCTTATATTTATGGGACATTCAAGAAGAAAATCTTCTGAGCTTCCGCTTCTGCCTTTACTTTAAAATCTGAAGCAATTGAGAGGCAGACCCCTTCTTCCGGGAATGTGGTCGAGAGGCAGTGTGATAAAATGGAGAGAGCACAAGACGGAACTCGGTCTTGGCTCTGCATCCTGGCTGTGCGATTTATTAGTCCTGAGACTTTGGACAAAGTGCTTAACAACTTTGACCCTCAGTTTCCTCATCGGTAAAGCTGGAGATACTAAGGATGGCAGGAATTAAGCCCAAACACTTCACAAATGTGCTTCCCCCTTCCATCCTGGCTCCCAGCGAGGCAATGCCAGCTGTGACGGGAAGGTAGGGTAGGACAGTGAAGAACAGAGGTGTCAGGCAAGCCTGCGTTTCGAGCCCGGGTCCCACTCATTCACTGTCTGCATCACCTTGTACAAATTATTGACCTTCTCTTTTGCTCATCTGTAAAGTGGGCACAATGATAGTACCTTCACCGTAGAGTTGTTCTGAAGACTAAATGAGATATTAATAAATGCTCACCTAGCGCTTGGCACACAGATAACACTCGAGAAATGTTATGTGATTGGCAGTTGGGGGTGCGACTCCGCGGTCTGCACGGGCCTCGCATTGCTGCCGTCGAGGCGAGGGCCCCTCCGTCAGAATAGATGCAGTGCTGCTGTCCGCGTCTATTAAGAACGAGGCGGTGCACGTGCTGCCCTTCTGCGCTTCTGCAGAAACCATCCAGAAAGCTTCTGAATCAATAAAACCTCTGTAACTGCTGTAGCTTCTGCAGAGCTATCATCGTTTAGAGCCATTTACCCACCCTGTCGCCGGAGAGACACGGCAGAAATTGCTGGAGAAACGCTGATCAGAAAGTGCCTAGCAGTGCCTGCTACTCCTCTCCTCCCGTCTGTTCCCCCACTTCCCCCAAAGCACACATAGACACACACCCCTTTTTTCTCTCTCAAAACAGGGAATCATTAAAAAAACCAAAATCCAAACATCGAGCAGAAGTTTATGCTTGAGTCTCAGAACACAACATATGGCGCCCCAGCCGTTGCCAGGTTCTGCAAACCACAGAGAGAGAGGGCTGCAGCCTCCGCCGCGGCCCCCTGGCTTCGCGACTGTTTGCCGACAGTGGCAGCACCCCTCCCTCAAAGACGAGAGGGTCATGGGGTTCAGCCCCTTGAATATCAGTCAAAATTATAATGCATTTTCCTGTCTTTTGAAAATGTTCCAGGAATAGGGGTGACTCAAATGCTTCCCTTCCTCTCTTTGCAGCGCTGGAGTTAGAGGCAATGGGTGATGTGGAGAGAGGACTCGGAGGTGGCATTTTCTGGTCATGATGCACCGTCTCTCTGCGGGGGACGAAAAGCTGTGTGGTGGTAGCAGCAGGCTGGGGCTGGTGAGAACCCCAAGAGGAGGGGGCGTCTTGGCACCAGCCGAGGGCTGTGGCATCCCTCGCGGGGGATCTGTCTGCTCAGAGCTTTCAGTCTGCACTGCTCTCTGCAAGGAGGTTTGGGTTTTAGACGTGTACTCTCTCCACCCACGATCAGATAACACAACCACGGCATTGCCCTTTTCGATAAAATTCCTGTCTGAGCAGTCCAGTTCCGTTACCCAAATCTTGAACATCCGACTGAAGAGGGGACCCCCAGAAAAATTTGCTGGAGGGAAGAGAGAAGGAAGATCCTTCCCTTTGCTCCGAGAGGAAGACTTTGGGCATGGCTCCTCTGGCCTCATGATTTGTAGATTACATAATAGATGGACAGAATCGCGTCGATGGTAATCTCATCCCCCCTTCTCCCCTCCCATCCAAGTATTGACACAGATTGGTGCCTGAATTTCCCGTAGCATACCGGAGGCCAAAGTGTAATAATCTGAATGACACTTGACTAACGGAGCAGCAACAGGGCTACTCTTAGGACCAGCTCATTCTCATGGGGTGGCTGGCTGCCTCCCCGTGGCAGAAACCTTTGTCCTCCGGGTCCCAGAAAAGTCCTCAAGTGTTGCCAGACTCCCTGGAGTCAGCACAAGAGCGAGGCCTGGAGGCGCGGAGATTCTCTCTGCCTGTCCCGTGGAGGCCTAGCTTCTAAATCCTTGTTGCCTGCTCAAGAAGTGCCACGTCCTGGACTGACTGATGACTGCAGGGCCAGGTCCCCGCTCTACCCCTAGGGAAGTGATCGTACCCTACGGCCCCCCCAGATAATCACACCAGAAGATAATGGACGTGTGGCAGTAGAAGAGATTTCCTGGCAGCAGCTGAGACCAGGCGGGGAGAAGGATGTCCTTGCCACACCCAGGCCCCGCGGACCCTGCGGCCTCTACCCCACACCAGGCGTGGCTGTGGCTACAGATCAGCGGGGAAGAAGCACCACAAACAGCAGAGGCACTTGTAAATGTCAACTGCCCTCGGTGGGGGTTGAAGAGACATGGCTATAATTAGTGTCTCTAGTACCCTGTGTGCCCCAAAGGGGGAAACGGCCCCCCGGAGAGGGTGTTTTTTTCTGCTGCTGTACCCCATGATGTCACCACAGGTGCCTTCTGGCTGACCCCAAGCTTCTTCTTGTTCTCCAGGAACTGCTGTGACTGTTGGTGGCAGTTCTGCAGCTCTGAGAAGTCACAGGGGGCCTGGTCAACCACCAGCAAATGACTTCCTCTTCCCTTCCCTTACTGTCCCCTCCCCCACAGCCCAGTCCCGCGACATTAGGCCAGCACTTGCCTGGTGAGAAGGAATTCAACCGTATGTGAATTTCTCACCTGGAGTTAAACACATCCAAGAAAGTAGATGCAAACACACCTAGTATAATGTTGGAAATACAATTCACATAGAGTGTTTCTTGTTCCCAAACATAAAGTCCCAGAGCCTAACGTTCCCGGCAAACCGCTCAGACATTAGTGTATGGCATCCTGCAGGAATATTTAGTGCTGGGCAGACCTGTGGAAGGCTGTGGATTTGAACCCAGGCTCTGCCACCTTCAGCCCTATGACCTTGGGCGAGTTGTTTAACATTTGAGCACTGGCTTCCCGGCCTATAAAATGGGGGTGGTTAATTGCCTTATAGGATTGTGTGAGGATTAAGTATGAGGACACATGTAAAAGCAAATTAACATAGTGCTCAGCAGGTCTTCAATAATAGTACTTTTTTTTTTTTTGAGATACAGTCTTTCATTGTCACCTGGGCTAGAGTGCTGTGGTGTCAGCCTAGCTCACAGCAACCTCAAACTCCTGAGCTCAAGCGATCCTCCTGCCTCAGTAACTGGGACTACAGGCATGTGCCACCATGCCCAGTTAATGTTTGTATTTTTTGTAGAGATGGTGTCTCGCTCTTGCTCAGGCTGGTCTTAACTCCTGAACTCAAGTGATCTTCCCACCTTGGGCTCCCAGAGTGCTAGGATTACAGGGTGAGCCACCGCTCCTGGCCAATAGTACTTTTTATATTAATAGCAATATTAATAGTATGGAATAAAGAATATATATATATTTTGAGACAGAGTCTTGCTCTTTTTGCCCCGGCTAGAGTGCCGTGGCATCAGCCTAGCTCACAGCAACCTCAAACTCCTGGGCTTAAGCAATCCTTCTGCCTCCCGAGTCGCTGGGACTACAGACATGCGCCACCATGCCCGGCTAATTTTTTCTATATATATTTTTAGTTGTCCAGATAATTTCTTTCTAATTTGTAGTAGAGATGGGGTCTCACTCTTCCTCAGGCTGGTCTCGAACTCCTGAGCTCAAACGATCCTCCTGCCTCGGCCTCCCAGAATGCTAGGATTACAGGCGTGAGCCACCGCGTCAGGCCAAAAATATATTTTTGATCGAAGCCAAAAAGAGATAATGAAGGGGCAGAGATGAAAAGCTAACTCACAGAGTATGTGTGTTTTGTGGTGGGAGGGATAAGGTAGAATCATCCTTTTTCCACTCCAATGTGACAGAATTCGTCTGTGTGACTGGGGCAATGGAAATAAAAAATGACACTATTGAGCATTTTTTCCATGTGCCAGTTCCTGTTCTAAGAATCTAAGAATAATTATCTTAATTCTCATTACAACCCAAGGTGGTAGGTATCATTACAATGCCTGTTTTACAGATGGGTTAACCAATACACTGAGGTTAAAAGTAACTTTCCCAAGACCATACAGCTAATGATTGGGAGATCCAGGAAGTCAGTTCCCCTCTCTGAGCTTCAATTTTCTCACCAGGGAGTTGGTTTAGCTACTCACTAATGTCCACTGATGCCCAAAGTTCTATGTTTGTGCTAAATTTACCTGGGAAACTCTGCGGAGTACGTGGGAACTTGGGGGTTATGTTAGTGATGTTTATGATAGAAAAGAAATGGTTTTAGGAAACTTAAAATAACCTGAAATTCTTCAAAAGCCTTACATTTTCTCTTGCCACCTACTTTCACTACTCTCTCCTTGTCCTTCTTCTTCTTG
This sequence comes from Lemur catta, assembly GCF_020740605.2. NCBI lineage: Eukaryota > Metazoa > Chordata > Mammalia > Primates > Lemuridae > Lemur > Lemur catta. The sequence goes on along the minus strand of NC_059134.1, from coordinate 18,122,085 downwards.
TTGTTCCTTAAAATAAGTCTCCAGGAGGGAAAAACTTGTAGTAGGCATCATGAGCTTATCAGAACCAGGCATCTATCTATCCCATGATAAGTCAAGGAGCCTCCCAGCAAAGGTGGTAACAGTCAGGCTTAGTAGTTTGAAAGATCATTTCATCTGTTTCTTTTCTTGCAAAATTTAAAGCACTGAGACAGGGAATCTTCCCACACACATAGCTCACCACTGCTACAGCCTACAAACAACTAGCAACTGAGAAAACCACCACACTAAGGATATCTATAACCAAGGCACCCATCCAGAACCTAGATTGCCATCAAAGCACCCACAAGCAAAGCCAAGGGTCCTTACCCAACATACATTACAGATACACCCTTGTGAGTGTGTGTGTGTGGGGGGGAAGCCCCATCTAAACAAAAGAAAATCCAAAAAAAAAAAAAAAAGAAGCAACAGCTGCTCCAGATGAGAGAGAATCAGTGAAAGAACTCTGAAAGTATGAAAAATCATGGTAAAAGGATGCCCCCAAGGGGGAACACTAGCTCTCTAGCAATGGATACCAACCAAAATGAAAATATTGAAATGAAAATAAAGAATTCCATATATGGATTGTAAGGAAGCTCAATGATATCCAAGAGAAAATGGAAAATCAACTCAAAGAAACCAGAAAAACAATTCAGGAAATGAATGAAAAATTCACTAAAGAGATCAACATACTGAAAAAAAATAGAACCCCTGGAAATGAAAAATTCATTTAAGGAAATACAAAACACAGTGGGAAGTTTTAAGAATAGACTAGGCCAGGCAGAAGAAACAATCTCAGAGCTTGAAGACAACTCAGTCAGTTAAAATAAAGAACAGAGAATTAAGAGGAATGAATGAAACCCTACAAGAAATATGGGATCATGTAAAATAGCCAAATATGAGAATCATAGGCATCCCTGAGGGTGAAGAAGACAATGCACAAGGGCTGGAAAACCCTTTTGAGGGAATAATTCAGGAAAACTTCCCTGGTCTTGCTAGAGATTTAGATATCCAGATACAAGAAGCTCAATGAACACCTGGGAGATTCATTGCAAAAAGAAATCACCATGACACATAGTCATCAGACTGGCCAAAGTCAACACGAAGGAGGAACTCCTGCGAGCTGTGAGGTGAAAACATCAAGTAACATACAAAGGAAAACCCATCAGGCTAACTACAGACTTCCCAACTAAGACCTTACAAGCCAGAAGGGATTGGGGCCCCATCTTCAGTCTTTTTAAAAAGAATAACTCCCAGCCTAGAATTTTGTATCCTGAAAAACTAAGTTTTATATATGAAGGAGAAATAAAGACTTTTCCAGACAAGCAAATACTGAGGGAATTGATCAAGACCAGACCTGCCCTGCAAGAAATACTCAGGACTGCATTATACATGGATCAGCACAATAGATACCCACCAGTGTAAAACCACCCAAACTAAAGCTCAGAGCTCATATATAATAGTAGCACAAGAGGTAAAACAAAGCAATAAGATACTATCCAACAGGATGCATAGAACAGCATTCCACATATCAATTCTATCAATCACCTGGAACAGTCTGAATACCCTACTCAAGAGACACAGGCTGGCTGAATGGATGAAAAAAATACAACTCAGGTATCTACTGTCTCCAGGAAACACATCTAACCTACAACGACTTGTACAGACTAAAGGTGAAGGAATGGAAAACAATATTCCATGCAAATGGAAACCAAAAGAAAGCAGGTGTAGCCATTCTCATATCAGATAAAATTAACTCTAAATCAACAATAGTAAAAAAAGACAACGATGGTCATTATATAATGGAAAAGGGAGCAATTCAACAAGAATACATAACAATCCTAAATATTTATGTGCCTAACACAGGTACACTGAGATTTGTAAAGAAAACCCTACTAGATCTAAGCAAAGAGATAAACAGCAGCATTGTAATTGCCAGGCACTTCAACACCACACTGATAGAAATGGATAGGTCATCCAAGCAGAAAAATAAAGAAACACTGGACTTAAACGGGACTCTAGAACAAATGGGCCTAACAGACATTTACGGAACATTTTACCCAAAAACTACTGAATATACATTCTTCTCATCAGCATATGGAACATTCTTCAAGTTGGTCATATCTTAGGCCACAAAACATGTCTCAGCAAATTCAAAAAACAGAAATCATACCATGTATGTTTTCAGACCACAGTGGAATAAAACTAGAAATCAACTCCAAGAAAAACACTCAATTCTATTAAAAGTCATAGAAATTAAACAACCTGCTGTTGAACAATTATTTAGTCAATAATGAAATTAAGATGGAAATCAAAAGATTCCTTGAACTGAACAAAAAAGGGAACACAAGCTATCAAAATCTATGGGACTCAGCAAAAGCAGCCTAAAGGGGAAAATTCATAGCCTTAAATTGCTTACATCAAAAAAACAGAAAGATCACAAATTAACAATCTAGTGACACATATCAAGGAACTAGAAAAGGAAGAGCAAGCCAAACCCAAAGTCAGCAGAAGAAAAGAAATAACTAAGGTTAGAGCAGAACAAAATGAAATGTAAAAGAAAAAAAATACAAAAGATCAATAAAAAAAGAAGTTGGTTCTTTGAAAAGATAAACAAAATTGGTAGACCTCTTGCTAGATTAACCAGGAATAGAAGAGAAAGGACCCAAATAAGCTCAATCAGAAATGAAAAAGGAGATATTACAACTGATACCACAGAAATGCAAAATACCATCTGTGAATACTATGAAAATCTCTACACACATGAACTCAAAAACTTAGAGGAAATGGACAAATTCCTGTAAACACACAACCTTCCAAGACTCAATCAGGAAGAAACAGAACTCCTGAACAGACCAATAACAAGCAATGAGATTGAAGCAATAATAAAAAATCTTCCAACGATAAAAAGCCCTAGACCAGATGGATTCACAGCTGAATTTTACCAGACCTATAAAGAAGAGCTGGTTCCTACACTGTAGAAATTATTCCGTAACATCAAGGAGGGAATCCTCCCCAACTCATTCTTTGAAGCCAGTATCACCTTGATACCAGAGCCAGGAAAGGACACAACAAAAAAAGAAAACTATAGACCAATATCCCATATAGATGCAAAAATAGAATATAGATATAGAATATAGATACAAAAATCCTCAGTAAAATACTAGCAAACAAAATTCAATAGCACATCAAGAAAATAATCCACTATGACCAAGTGGGCTTCATCCCAGGGATGCAAGGGTGGTTCAACATATGTAAATTAATAAATGTGATTCACCATATAAACAGAAGCAAACACAAAGACCATATGATCATCTCAATAGATGCAGAAAAAGCATTTGACAAAATTCAGCACCCTTTCATGATAAAAACCATCAATAAACTAGGCATAGAAGGAATATATCTCAAAATTATAAAAGCCATACATGAACAACATCATACTGAATGGGGAATAGTTGAAAACATTCCCATTAAGAACTAGAACAAGGCAAGGGTGCCACTTTCACCACTTCTATTCAACATAGTGCTGGAAATCCTAGCCAGAGCAATCAGGCAAGAGAAAGAAATAAAGGGTATCCAAATCAGGAAAGAGGAGGTCAAACTATTGCTTTTTGCTAACAATATGATCTTATATCTAGAAAACCCCAAAGACTTCACCAAGAGACTCCTGGAATTGATAAATAAATTCAGCAAAGTCTCAGGTTACAAAATCAATGTATACAAATCAGTAGCATTCCTATACACCTATAACAGTCAAGCTGAGAGTCAAATCAAAGACAGTACCATTCACAATAGCTGCAAAGAAAATAAAGTGCCTAGGAATACACTTAACCAAGGAGGTGAAAGATCTCTACAAAGAGAGCTTGTAGAGAAAGAAATCAAAGATGACACAAACAAATGGAAAAACATATAAAAAAGGAAAAAATTAAAGTGTTAAAATAAATCATTTAACAATAAAACTTCTCAAAGAGTCAGTTGTCTATACTGGCTGTTTCCACTCCTTTTCTCTTTTGAGCTTATTCCAGTCAAGTTTTTGTCTCACATCCCACCAAAGCTGCTTTTGTCAAGGTCAATCCAATGGGCAACCCTATCCTCCATCTGCAGTGTTTGATGTAGGTGATCCCTTCTCTCTTGATGCTTCCTTGAAGATACTTGGTTTCCAGGAGTCTTTCCCATCTTGTTCCTCCTATCTCCATGGCTGTTTCTGTTCTGACTCCTTTGTGGGTTCCTCGTCATCTCACCTCTAGATATTGGAGGGCACCATGGACCCCTGCTCTTCTCTAGCTGAACTCACTCCTATGGTCATCTCATCCAGACTCCTGGCTTTAAGCATCATCAACATGCTGACAATTCCTAGATTTACATCTCCAGCCTAGTTTCTCTCCTGCTTTCCAGACTTTATATTCAACATTTCCTATGGATGTGAAATAGGCATCTCAAATCATAGCTCCTCCTACAGTCTTGCCATCTCCAAGTAGGACAACTCCTTCCCTCCAGATGTTGACCCTCCAGATGTTGATGTCAAACCCCTGGAGTCATCCTCAGTGCCTCACTTTTTCTCATATCCAGTCCATCAGCAAATCTATCAGCTTCACTACTTTCACAGGCCCCAATCCCTGCTGGTCTCTCTTCTTTGTAATGTTGCCGTTGCTGCCTACTTGGTCTCCCGGTTTTTGCTTTTGCTATCCTACAGTCTACCCTTGTCAAGATAGCCCTAGATCCTTTCAAAACATAAGGCAGATGGAATCCCTTCAATGCTCAAAATGCCCCAGAGTTTTCCCTATCACAAAGTAAAATCTGAAGCCTTCAAGTCCCTAGTTAGTGTGTTCCCTTGCTACCTCTCTGAATCTTACTTCCAATCACCTTCCTCCTTGCTCGTGGTCTACTCTTTGTTCCTTGAATACACTAAACACGCTACTGCCTCAAGCCTTTGTACTTGCTCCACCAGGAATGCTCTTCACATAGACATCCCCTGGGCTGCTCCTGTTCTGGTGATTATCTTATCTGATCTTGTCAAGTAAAATAGGAATCCCCTCCCACCCTTCCCTGCCTTTATTCTTTTCCAAAACACTTATTATAGGGTGCATGTATTTATTTATTGTCTGTCCTCTCCCCTGGAATATAAACTCATGAGGTCGAAGATCTTTTGTTTTGTTCACATACATATCCCCAAAGGCTAGAAAAATGTCTGGCACGTGGTAGGTGTTGGATTTATATTTGTTAAAAGAATGAATGACTCTAGGCCACTTTCTACAACAGATTCCAGAGGACCAGCCAAGCTCTTTATAGAATTCTGTTCACTTAGCGTAAGTGAATCTTGCACAACACTGTTGGGCCTGGGAGTGGGAACACAGTGGCTGGGAGGACCGACCGCTAGAACTCTTTGCTCTAAATTGCTTTTCCATAGGATGGTATTTACCAAACCAGGATTTCAGCTCTACCTCAAAGCTTGTCTAAGGATATTTGTCAGAGTGAACTTGCCTGAGAGTTCAATAATTCTCAAGAATGGTTTCCCTGAAAGGATCCTTGTTCGGATACCATCCCTTTAAAAGCCCTTAATCCAGACTGCCTGTTCTCCAGACATTCTCAGATGCATTATTTAAAGTTATTTCCAGTGGTATGTGGGTGGGAGGTGGGAGCTACATTTGTTACTTAGTGGTTTCAAAAAGCCTTCCAGGATCTCTTTCCTTTTCACCCTAGTGAGGTTGCTCGTTTTTAACCCTTCTTTCCAAGTCACCTAACATAACCTCTTAGACTCGGTAGCTCATCAGCAAATCCTTGAGTGCACTTCATCTGCGGTTGAGTGAAATTTAGAAATATGCCACTCCCTTCCTTGGAGATGTCTCTTAGGAGAGGGAGGGTTCTTTACCTTGATGAAAGAGTGACATTCATAGAGGATCCTGTTTATTGGATGAACCAGTTGCACAGACTTTCAATTCTTTGGAGAATGCTCCCGTCTGTGATACAATGCATTAATCATCATACTTTTGAAGAATAAAAATGATGCATTGTATTTGCGTGGCCTTTCCACATGCCCTGCCACCCTTCACATCTGTTATTTCATTTGTCACTCGCAAAGCTTCCTGCTGTAGACAAATTATATCACATTTTACAGATGAAGACAGAGGCGTGGGGGCGGGTGTAGTGACTAGCTGAGAGCTGCTCTTGGTTGATAGCCCAGCTGAATCCAGAACTCAGGCCTCCTGCTCTCTGACTTCCTGGATGTGCAGGACTTTAACTTTAGCATTTTGCCACCCCTGACCATTGGTAGATGTCCCTCCCGTTCTCCCCTGTGCTCCAGGAGCCCAAGTACTGGTCTCAAACACTCGATAATTGCCTTTTGCTGCAGGAGTCCATTTCTAACTTGCAGCATCTTGCTTCTGGTTCTCCTGATTCTGCCAGGTTCTGAGAGAGACAGGAAAGGTCCGTGTGTCTCTGTGTATTTGGGACTGTTCTCTTTCTAGGAGAATGCTCGGTGGCTGAAGGGGCTATCTATATATCCATGGAGAGCTGCCCTCTCTGAGTTCATGGGTATCTAAGCTCCAACTCGGTAGAGAGTTGGACTTCTCTTCTGGACGTTCACAATGAAGCCACATCCCTTAGAAATTCTCCACTTGCAATTCACACCTAACAGGTGCGGCACGCTGTCTGGGGGATGGGCATGCTTGTAGCTTTGACTCAGGCCGTGCAAAGGCAATTTATGTGACCAGAGCGTTTGTACCCCTGTAATATTCTGAAATTAAAAAAAGAAAAAAAAAATTCTCCACTTGCAAGTCACGCAGCTCTGGTGGTTATCTTTTAAGCACATTACTCAGACCTGGAATTTCTTTCACCACAGTTATAATAATGCTAGTCTTTGTACAGTGCTTTAGAATTGTGGCTATGTTTCAGAAACACCCCGAAGGTTTCTGAAAATATGAATTCCTGGACCCTTCCTCTGGAGATTTTAATTCAGGAGGCTTAAGAAGGATCCAAAAATCTGTAATTAAAAAAAAATTTTTTTTTCTTTGGCGATTCCGACAATTAACCAAGCTTAGAGACCACTGTTGAGATTACAAAGCGCTTTTGTATATAATATTTCATTTGTTCCTCACAACACATGAGGAAACTGTTAACCTCCTTTGCAGATGTGACTCAAATATGGTAAATAACTTATTCTAAGCCTCTAAGTTCATGAATGGCAGAGCCAAGTCTCCCGCAGAAGGCCTCTGTCTCCAAACCTGATTGTCTTTCCACTGCAGTCTCCCCTGGAGACTCATTCTCCCATTTCTCTGCTGCCCTGGGTCGGGGGTGGGGTGACGGTTTCCCCTGGCCCTCTGATTGCTCACCAGGGAGAGGTTCGGCTGCTCTTCCCTGAGGGCTGCTCTTCCCTGAGAGCTGCTCTGAGCCGGTTTGGAGAAGACAGCGGAAAGACAGGCCCCAAGGAAGCAGTTCAAAAATCCAGCCCTGTTGGTTATCTGGGCCCATGAGGCAAAAATGGCGTGCGGGCTCTACCCTGGAGGAGTCACCGCAGTCACCAGGCCAGCAGGCAGGGCCTGCAGACCAACCTGCAGGCCTGAGTGGGTGTTTCCGCCCAGTTCCAAGAAAGAGTTCTAAAGAGCGCAGAGCAGAAACCACTGGCCACTGGTGTAGAGTTAGTGGTAAATCTTCCCTCTTTCCATATGCATTGTGTGTAAGGGCTCGATCATCATGAAGAAACCTCAAAAATCTCAAGTTTCATTGTAATAGGAAGGATGCAGGGTGGCCCTGGGGGTGGCGACGGGAAACTCTGAGTGCCTTTGCTGCTGCTTCTGGCCGAGACGATGTCAGCGTGTCAGAGTAGCTAGAGAGCAGGGCTCTTTTGTTCTAGCGTGTCCTGTGCCACTGGGAGCCCCCCGGGTTGAAATGCTTATGCTGACTTGGGTGGGTGCCCCCTCAGCCCAGATTCCCAGTGTGGCTGCTATTCTGGGAATTTTAGAAACTGGAACCTGGTGGACCTTTTCCTTATGAACAGGAGTTTGATTTCTGATTATTTCATTCTTTCATTTATGTGTAGACATTATTACACAGTGATTAGAAGCCTGAGAGCTCTGGGGGTAGATTTCCTGGATTCCAACTCTGGCTCTGTCATTTACTGGCTTTGTAATTTATGTCCCTGTGCCTCAGCGTACTCATCTGTAAGACTGTGATAACACTAGTACTTACTTCTTCGGGTTTTGGTGAAAGTTAGGTAAATCATTATGTGTAGAGTGCCTAGAGCAGGGCAGGTAAGCAGAAGGTGCCGTGTAAGTGCTGGATGTCAGTACTGCTCAGCGAATAGCCAGGGCAACAGCCAGGGGCTGCGCCTTATAGGAGTTCACAGTTTCCTGGGAGGTAGGCACGAAAACAGATGACTGGAATGCCAAGTTGCCTTGTCACGTGGGAAGTGCTGCACCAGAGGAACACTCAGAGCACTGTGGGAGCATAGACGAGAGGCCACTGCAGACCATAGAGGGGCTGGACGAGGCCTGAGCTGATGTCTTAGAGGAGCTAGTAGCATCCGATCTGAAAGTGTCAGTAGGAATCCCTCAGGTGGAGAAAAGGGGACAGGCATTCCAGGAAGGGGCACCAGCACTCACAGGACCACAGAGCCACGGACGCTCTGGCGTGCGCGGGAGATGAAGTGAAGTGGAGAATGGGACGCGTGACAAGGAGGTGGGAGGTGAGTGGGGAGGTCAGGGAGTGCCGTGGTAAGAACCACTGACGCCAAGGGAAATGGACTTCAGCTGAAGGAAGGGCACTTGGGACGTATCGCGGGCCCTGGAGTGACATGCTTAAATTTGTATTTTAATAAAACCACTCTGGTTGCTGTGAGAAACATAGCACAGTTAAAAAAAAAAAAAAGGAAACAACCAAACCCATGACTGGAGTCTCTCACCCTCAGTAAATGTGAGCGTAGATCACCCACCAGTTCCAAGAGGGCTCGATGTCAACTGTGGCCAGGAGGCAAGGCTTTGGAGAACTGGTGCCAGTTCTATCCATGACATTCAGGGTGACCTTGAGAAGGGCCCTTCAGGTGTCGGGACTCCCAATTCCTTAGATGCGATGGGGATATCAAGCTCCCTCCTATACCCCACCTTTAGATAATGGAGTAGCACTGTACTATATTCTATTCCCCCCAAAATGTAGCCAACTCACAAGGAAAAGTGGGGCTCCATAGCTTGTTTTATTTTTCTATGGGATAATTTGCATTTAATTTTATCATTGACTACGTAACATTCTCGTGGTTCAAAAAGCAAAATGGAAGAAAAAGTTACCCATCGACACAAGTTTGTTGCCACCCCTGCGCTTAACCCGCCCTGTCGTCCGCAGCCCTGCCACAAGAAACCACGCTTACTGGTGTCGTGGGTTTCCTTCTAGCATTGCTTTACGAGTAAATACAAATACAGACTTGTACTGTACCCCTTTCTTGTGTAAGTAGAGGCACTTTTGGAATAGGTATCAAGTGTATCAACAAGGTCTTTGAAAACTAAAAATCAAACTGGTGAAGGGATTTTTGACTAGTCCAGTTATTTCTTCTAGAGTGAAGAAAAGGAAAGCAGAAGTTGGCGGTGCCTTTGTTTCCCTGCTCTGCAAAATAGGGACAGTATTCTGTCTACTCTGACTCCCATGTGGGAAAGCTATCAGTCATTTCACATTCATCAACCTCTTTGAGTTTTCTGGCGGAAGGGATTCTCAGAGAAATACTTCCCACTTGGCCCCTGGTCCCAGGACCTATTTAGAAAAAGAATCCAGACTGCTAATTGTTAACAAGTTGTTGGGTTTTTTTCTCCCCTCCAGCTCTTCCTCTCAAAACTTCTGAGCCCTAATTGGCAGCCCCAGTCTCTGCCGGGACCATGTGTGTCTGATTTTAAGCAGCATCCTGCCCGGAGAAGCCTGCTGCACACATGTAGCTGCAAGTGCTTTGCCTGGTATCTGCTGCAAAGTTCTTAACTTTTTTTTTTTTCCACCACATGTGCTGAGCCACACAGAAGCTTTAAGGCTCCAAATCACAGCGCAGGCTGGCTGTAATTAGCTAGAATTGCAAACTCCTCCTGGTCATGAAGACATTGTGTCTTCGCTTACCGTGGAGAATTTCCTGCATTCTCTCAGGGTCGCTGGAGAGGCTCAGAGGAAGGAAGCTGTCTATGCTTGGAGGAGGGGCCAGCCTAGCTGGTCTCCAAGATGCCTGCAGTTCTAAAATTACACTGTAACGGCATCTTCTTCAGGGCCCAACATAGGGAGGTGACCATTATGCACAGTAAGCTCAGTGGACGCCTCCGGAGCACACTCGGTGACAAGGACAGGGAGGCTGTTGTTTGGAAACCACAGAAACTCCTTAATGTTTTGAAAGGGATTTGGGTTTTGTTTTCCTGGGAAGTTTCCTGGAAGTTTTCCTCTGGAGGGAGGGTGTTTAATCTGGTTTCTCAGGTTCAGCGCAAGGCCATTTTCTCTCAGACGTGGGCTTGGCAAGACGGAGCTCCGTTCTGGGCCGTGATTCACAACCTCACCAGCTCTGTGAATTCAAGAAATCCTTGTGCCACCCAAGGACCCAGAGAGATTTTCAACAGCCTTTTCACCCTGCGCGCACAGCCAGTTCAGGACAGCAACCAGTGGCATAGTCCCCATTCTGAAGGCTCACAGCCCTCACCTAGAGAAAGTCCACCTTGAGGAGCACCCACCCCTGCCCTGCGGTTTTAGTCTGTCTCGAGGCAGAACCACGCAGTTGTCCCAGCTGGGTCTTCAGGAGGATGCAGAACCGTTGAGTTCGTGTAAGGAACATTTAGCAGTCTGCGTCACTTGTACGTGCCTCCCTTAGGGAAGACTGACCCTGGAAAGCGCTGTGGATGCTGGCTGGGAGTACTCCCCTTTGTGAATTGGCACAGACATCTTTCTGCCCTTCCATTTTGCTAGGAACACTCTTTACGGTGTTGCTGTTGAAGCAGGCGGGGGGATTGGGGATTGGGACGAAAGGATAGCTGGTGGCCAGTGTTCAACTTGAAGAGCAGGAAACCTGTAGATTGGAGCCACCAGCCCAATGTCTGTATCTTAGATCTGAACTGTCAAGACCCGTAGCCACCTCTCTACAATTAGTGAACTCTTCTTCTCCATTGAACAGCTCCCTATTTATTTATTTATTTAGAACAAATAATATTTGTCCAGGTTGGAGTGCAGTGATGTGGTCATAGCTTACTGTAACTTCAAACTCCTGGGCTCAAGTGATCCCCCTGCCTCAGCCTCCCAAGCAGCTGGGACTACAGGCACGTGCCACCATACCCGGCTAATTAAAAAATATATTTTTTTTTAGAGACAGAGTCTGGCTAGGTTGCCCAGGCTGGTCTCAAACTCCTGGCTTTAAGCAATCCTTCTGCCTTGGCCTTCCAGAGTACCTGGATTATAGGTGTGAGCCACTGTGCTTGGCCCCAACTCACTATTTACATGTTAGCCTCTCCAGGGAGATATGTGGGATCCCTACCCTAGCATAGCATCGGGCACATGTGGATGCTCAAGATTTGGCTGTTGGATTTGGTACTCTATTCAGCAACATTTATTGAGTGCTTACTCTGTGCATTGCAATGTGCTAGATTCTGGTGATGCCAAAATAAGATATGAGCCCTCCCCATAAAGAGTTGATAATCCAGGAGAAGAGGGGTCTGTGTATTCCCAACGTCCAGCATGGTGGTAGAAACAGAGACACTGGTGGCTTTTGAGCTCAGTATCATAAAATGTCAGAACTGGAGGGTCTTAGAGATTGTTGAGTTCCTTGCTGTCACTTCAAAAATGAAGAAACTGATTGGTGAGAGACTTGCTCAAGGCCATGCCATCAGACAGGGACAGAGAGAGTGCTCAGCCCACAGTCCCTGCTTTCAGCTCATTCTGTCACCCCACGCAGCTTGGCTTTGGCCTTTAACTAAAAAGATCAAATCTTGAAAAGTAGAGGCAGTACCAGAGGGGGCAGGTGCCCACTTTCATTGCAGGTCTACTGTGGCTCGGTGACCTAAATCCCATAAGGACTGGGAAGCTCTGGACAGTGGCTGTCAGGCTTAGACTGCAGAGATGTATACAAAGGCAGCAGGGGCCCAGCTGCCTGCAGTTCCCACCGAGGCTTCACTCTCAAGAGGCCAGAGTGCCCACAAGCGGAAGGCTCATCACTTCTGACCCTGTGGCCCCATTCAGCTGAGGTGCCAAATGGTTCTGGTTGAGGTTACGATATGTGAGAGGTCCTGGTACCTGAACCATAAACAAGGGCTTTTCAACCTGCTAAAATCAGACCAGGACCTTGTTTGACCCCGATTCAGACAATCTAACAGTAAAAACACATTTTTGAGACAATCATGGAAAAATGAATGCCGATTTGATATTTGATGGTATTAAGGAATGATTGTAAATGTTAGATGTGGTAATGGCAAGTGATTATATTAAAGAGAAAACAGTTCTTATCAGTTAGAGATGCACACTGATGTCTAGATTGTTTTAAAATAGGAAAAAGGCCAGGCCTGGTGTAATCCCAGCATTTTGGGAGGCTGGGTTGAGGCCAAGAGTTTGAGAACAGCCTGGGCAACATAGCAAGACCCCATCTCTAGAAAAAATAAGAAATTAGCCAGCTGTGGTGGCGCATGCCTGTAGTCCCAGCTACTCAGAAGGCTGAGGCAAGAGGATCAGCTTGAGCCCAGGAGATTTAAGGCTGCAGTGAGCTATGAATCCTGCCACCGCACTCCAGTCTGGACAATAGAGTAAGACCCTTTCTCAATCAGTCAATCAATAAGTAAATACACACATACATACATACTCAAGGGGAGGGGAGAAATCTTTTTTTTTTTTTTGGTAGAAACAGGGTCTTGCTATATTGCCCAGGCTGGTCTTGAACTCTTGACCTCAAGTGATCCTCCCACCTCAGGCTCCCAAAGTACTGGGATTACAGGTATGAGCCACTGCACTCAGCCAAAAAGAAACTTTTATAAGTGTTGTGGGGTGAGATGATGTATCTGGGATTTGCTTTAAAATATTCCTGAAAAAAAGTTGGGAAATTTTAGGTGAACAATTTGACAAAGCATTGATAATTGTAATTATGGAAGCTGGATGATGGCTACAAGGGAGTTTGTTATACTATATTCCCTACTTTTGTGCATGTTTGGAAAATTCCACAATAAAAAGTTAAAAATGCTAGGGGCCTCGGTCTCTCCCTTTGCCCTCCATGCCCACCAGTGAACCCTTTCAGAATGGTGGGGACTTGCCCTGCAATGGCAGAGCAGGTGAGGATGATACTGCTGAGACCCTGCGGGAATCAGCTCAAATCTCTGGCTATCTGAGAGGATACGTGGAAGGGCAGGAACACTCCGTGTGAGTGCGATTATTCAAGGACCTGTGAGATGTCACCCACTGCCTGGTAGTGTCTGTGGAAGCCGCCTCCTCCGCAGCCAGATGAACCCAATGCCATCCTTGGTGTTTCCATTCACATTGTTAGTCCATCTCTGTTTCAGGCCAGCCTCCTCAGACTCGCCCAGAGTGGCCCATCCAAAGCCAAATCTCGCCTGAGCTGTGACACAGTGTGTTGCCAGCACTGCACATTGTTGCATGACAGTGCTTATCTCTTTGGCCCTCTGTGAAACCGGTATTTGAATCCTTGTTCACCCTCTGTCCGTGTCTGTCGCTCTTTCCTTTCCCTGCCTGAGAGTGAAGCCTTCACTACATTTACCTGCAATAGTTCTGTAAGATCCGAGTGACCCAGCCTCTACGACGTAGAGCTTTTACTCTTACAATGGTCCCTCCTTATCCTCAGGGGTTACTTCCAAGACCCCCAGTGCATGCCTGGAACTACAGATAGGACTGAACCTGATTGCACCCATCAGATCTCATTTCTGACAAATTTAAAGCCTTTTCCATCTTAACTAAGCACTTAGCACTCACTGTGGCTGAGACTTTTGCAGTTTGAGGTGAGACAGCAAAACTAGTGTGAATTTCTTCTACCTTCCTGACAATTTCACAGATAGAAGACTCATTTTTACCATACAGCTTAGCAAGCTCAGAGTACAATTTTTTTTATATTTCCTTATTAAGTCGAGAACTTTGAACTTTTTGCTTAATGGAACCATTTTCCAGCTTCCTTTTGGCGTATTTGAGTTGCCAGCATGACTACTCTTGTGCTTTGGGGCCATTATTAAGTCAAATAAGGGTTACAGGAGCACAAGCACTGCGATACTACGACAGGCAGTCTGATAACGGAGACAGCCGCTAAGTGGCTAACAGGTGGCCGGCAGAGACAGTGTGGGTACGCTGGACGAAGGGAGGATTCATAGCCTGGGTAGGATGAAGCGGGATGGCATGAGATTTCATCCTGCTACTCAGAACAGTGTGCAATTTAAAACTGAAGAATTGTTTATTTCTGAAATTTTTCATTTAATATTTTCAGGCTGCAGTGGAAAGTGAAAGCATGGATAAGGAGGACCTGCTGTACTAGTTCATTTCCCTTTTTTGCTCTCTTGCCGTACTCATTGATGAGGTTTTTATACCCAGGCCTGCCCTAGGTCTGTTCTTCCTATGGCCATGCCCTTTACGGAGTGAAGAATCCTTAGGTCCAAAGAGACATGCTTACCTGGGGCTGTGCTTTCCTCTACCCCCACCTCAACACGCACATGGACACACACGCATACCCACCACGCTGTGGGTATTAGGAATCCAGATGACTAGGAATCTGCTGCCTACATCTTGCCCCCATTTGCAGCCTCCCAAATAGACACCCATAGCCTGAAGAGAACCAAGGAGCCTCTGTTTGTAGGTGTGTGGACAGAGCTTTGATGTGCTCCTGGGGGATCCCTACACATGTGTGTGAGGCCCCTGGTACCCAGAGGAGCCAGGGTGGTACATAAAGCAGAGGGGTCAGACCACAGGTAGAGAGATCAGAGACCACCAGCTGCTAGCTCTTCCCAGGCTGCCACGTTCTGGCACAGAATGCCAGGGAGTCTGAGCATCGAACCGGGCATTGTGAATGTATATTGGTTGAAGTAGGAGGCTAGGATGTACCCGTTGGTTGGCTTATTTTATTACTTTTAAACATGTAGATGTTAAGGTATGTGAGCCTCCCTGTATATTCTTGCCCAGGCCCTGTACATTTTAGGTATCTGTTTCCTGATGGAGACGCAGGAATTTTGCTTTCGCCTTAAGGAAGGCTCGTGGTCTCCCATAGTATTTCCTGCAACTTGTAAAATACAACTTGTAAAGTCCTATTGTAGCGCCACTTATTTCCTGTGTTTATAATGGAAGTGAAATCATGGTTTGTCTTTCCATCCTCAACAAGCTTCAATTATATAAGCTAACAAGCTAATTAAAAATAGCCTTAAAGTGGGGGGGGGGCACTTGTGTGAATCAACAACTTTATCGTAAAAGGCTTCTCCTGAAATTTCCTGTGCTCATTCAAAGGGACTGGCTGTGTTCTAGACTCTGTTTGACAGATATTAGCCATAAGACCCAAAAAGTTAAGCTATTTTTAAAATTATAGTTTCCCAAATGGCTCCTCCTATTCAAACAGTGGCAGAATCCCCTCACCCTCCCTCCCTCCAGTGAAGTGTTTCCATCTCTCTCAGTGAGTTATAGGCACCATCGCTCTACCGACAAAGTATCAAGCAGAAAGGTTTTGAAGGCATTTGGGGTATCAGAGCAGAGGTCTCCCATCCATACTGGTTATGTAATTGGCCTTTCTCTCTTTAGAGACTCAAAGCCCTTGCACTAAATAGAAAATGCAAAAGAACTTTGGATACGGGAGTTGAACAAATAGGTGGCTTCGTACACAATAGAAAACGTGTTCCTCCTTTGCTCTAGAAGACTAACCTTCACAGCTTCCTACTCACTCCATCTCAAACCCCAATTAAATTTTAATCCAAATCATCATGAATGCAAAGTGCTTTCTTTAAGCTCCATTATTTCTGGGGCTCCCCAGTGCCCAGTTTGATAAATGCTTCAGGGAAAGATGTCTGGCAGTGCCTGGATGAGGGTATTGGCTTTGGAAAGGGGAGTCTTAACATCAACAAGTATGTCAATGATAAGTCACTGGAAACAAATCCCAGCCATCCAGTTTGCTTGGTTATGCGGCTTCCGTGCCATGCATCAAAGCTTGGCCCAAATCCAAGTTTCACGTTGGCAATTCCTGCCGTTCAACATGTTTGGCTTTTGTTTCTTAATGGGTGTTGACAGACAAAATCTACTTCCCCCAATCCTCCTCCATTGACACATGCATTCCATAGACATGTGTTGAGTAGCCCTGGAGTCCTTGCCTTACACCCACCCATGGGTAATGTCAACAGATTATTACGTAGTATTAATAGTAATGATAAGAGTATGTGATAATAGAGGAATGCATAGCACTGTGTGAACTCAGGAGAAGTAGTGTCTTGCTGCCCTGAAGAATTGGATGAGATATCTTAGAGAAGGTGACAGTTGACTTAGAGCTTGAATGATGTACAAGAGAAGGTACAGCTGATCTAGGTAGCTGAAATTTAATGTCTCTTCTCTTAGGATTTGTGCTCTGAAAGCTTTTGGTTTTCACGAGCACAGAAAGAAGGTCAGTGGCCTGGTGATCAACAAAGGGCCTTTTGAGAAGTACAGCAAAGAGAAAGAGAACTGAAAGGAGCTTGGTATGGCTGAGCCAGAGGAAAGGTCTCTGCCTGGGCAGGTGGGGAGGACCAGAGGGAAAGAGGGAGGCTCAAAGGCTCTCTCACTATGCTCTGACCCCACCGTTTTGCTTGGGTGGTGTTCATAGATTTCCCACTATGCTCTGACCCCACCGTTTTGCTTGGGTGGTGTTCATAGATTTCCCACCATGCTCTGACCCCACTGTTTTGCTTGGGTGGTGTTCATAGATTTACTAGGCATTGATGGCTTCCAATGTACCACTGGGGTGGGAACTGGCTGTCCAGAGGGGCTAGTGGGAACAGCTGTGGGCACACTTTCGTCTGGCTCAGTCTTCATCCTGAAGACATGGCACGCTTCACATACAAACCTCGCTGCGACTGCCGCCTTGATTCACATCTTGAAATAAGTCCTCATCACTGGATGAGTATTTTAAGATGCAGCTTTCATCAAGAAGTTTCCATTAAAGCAATTCCAGTATAGCGAATAATCATTTATCCCCCTCATCAGACATGCTTATCTTATAGAATTATGATGAGTTCAAGTCTTGCATTTTTTAGCACTATCTTTAAAAAAAAACTTAGAGAACTGATCCTGCATCTGTGTCAAAAGTTTCCCTCTGCATTTTCTGTGTCACCCTTGCTCTTTATGGATTTCCTTATCACAGTTTTTTCTAACTTCCTATTTCCTAGCAAACTTTTTATAAATTCATTTTGGTTTGTGTTAAGCCATTCAAGAGTGAACTTTTCATTTTTTTGGAGGCCAGTACTTTTTCTGGACCTCCTTATTCATTGTACACATTGAAGGTCACAGCTATTTCAAATATTTTGACAACCTTCAATTATTTGCACTTAAGGGGTTGAGTTAGAGAAGGGGAACTGCATAAATTTACCAGCAAAATGACATTAGAGCAATCACATGGATAATACCCCATAGCATATATTCCCCATTTGTTTATTTGCCCTTTGAATGCACTTAAAATATTATTTTTACCACACTAAACTCCTTCATTTGCAATTCTTATTCATATACTAGATAGGCACAAAAAAAATTACAGTGAATAACTCAGAATATGTGGGTAACCAAACTAATGAACTAACAAGAACAGCTTGTCACAAAAACAGACTAAATGTGCAGTCTTGTAGCTAAGGAAAGAAATGCAAAGCTAGGCAGACAAGAAGGCCTGTTCCACCAACCTGATTAGTATAGGCCTAGACTTTAGTCCTTCAGTCATTCATCATTTACTGAACACCTTATGTATAATAGGTGCTGGAGAGTCAAAGAAGGCAAAGACATTGACATTGTCTTCTTTGGGTTCAGTAAAGGAAAACACAATTTGACAAATGCCCAAATAGATTTGAGAGTCCCTGGGAGGAACAACTATTTCCACCATATTTCACAGAGAAATATTTGATCTGGATATAGAAAAGTATGTTGCAGGTATTGAGGGAGCGGGAGTTCAGGATGGTGGGATGCAGGGGCCATGGGAGGGGAACGGCAGGGTCAAGCCTAGAGAGATGGATTTGGTACCACCACGGAGCACCTTGGATGCCATATGAAAAGGATTTGATCCTGTAGGCAACAGAGAGTCCCTGAAGGTTTAAGCAGAGGTAATATGGTTAAATCTAAGTTCTAAAATGATAACTAAGACAGCAATGTGTATGGTGTATAAGGCAGGAGAAAAGACAGGAAACCAGAGTACACTTGCCAGGTACGAGACGAAGCTATTCTGGCCCAAGACAGTGGAGACACAGATGGGGCGAAGGAGGTGCTGTTCAGTCCCACTTAGGATGCTTTGGTACCTGGCAGAGGAAGGGGCAGGAGAAAGATGGGGAAGTCAAGAATGCTTCCTCATTTCTACTTATTTCAATATTGTGGCCAATTTGCTGAGTGCACAGATAAAAATGTCTGTTGCAAAACCCAACTCCTGCTTCCTCTCCATGTTCTTCCATCTCCTTTCAGAAATGTGTAACTCATCCCTAGAGTTTGTTTGAGACACAGCCTCATTCTACACTCTGATGCTTTTAGGTCTGAGGACTTGTAATGTACAAGACTTGGACTTCTTCCTCTTTAAGTCAATGAACACCACTGGCATCATGTTGGAAGATAAGGCATGCACAATGAAGACCTGGTCTTTTCCTCCAAGAGGCTCATAAGCTTACAGAGGAAATAGTAACCCAGGAAGAATGAAAACAAAAGGGTGGGGAACCATAGAGAGAAGGCTGGGAGAATTCGGGAGTATTTGGCATAGAAGGTGGTGCTTAAGCGAGGCTGTTCATTTTTATTGAGCATCCACCACGTGCCCTGTACTATACTTGACCTTGAGAATAACAGTCTGATACATACACATGATAAGAAGGAAGACACACATCATTATTTTTTTTTTTTTATTTTTGAGACAGAGTCTCGCTCTGTTGCCCAGGCTAGAGTGCCATGGCGTCAGCCTAGCTCACAGCAACCTCAAACTCCTGGGCTCAAGCAATCCTTCTGCCTCAGCCTCCCGAGTAGCTGGGACTACAGGCATGTGCCACCATGCCTGGCTAATTTTTTCTGTATATTTTTAGCTGTCCAGATCATTTCTTTCTATTTTAGTAGAGATGGGGTCTTGCTCTTGCTCAGGCTGGTCTCAAACTCCTAACCTTGAGTGATCCTCCCACCTCAGCCTCCCATAGTGCTAGGATTACAGGTGTGAGCCACCGCGCCCGGCCGGAAAACACACATTAAATAAGTATTTAGTCACAAGCTGAATGAATGCTTAGAAAGAGAAATGCAGGGTGTCATGAGAATGTGTAACTGGGATCAGGAAGCTGGGCATGGTGGTGCGCACCTGCAGTCCCAGCAACGTGGGAGGCTGAGGCAGGAGGATTGATTGAGCCTGGGAGTTCAAGTCCAGCCAGGGCAACATAGCAAGACTGCATTGCAAAAAAAAAAAAAGTAATAATAACAAAAGACCAGGGAAACCAAACTAGAAGATTAAAGCTGAGATGTGAAAGGTGGGCAGATATATTGGCATAGGGGAGGGGAAGAGAGTTTCTGAAGAGAGAACTGCATGCATACTTGCTCAGTTGTGAGACAATGCGGCATGTTCAAGGAACTGAAAGAAATCTAACATGGCTGGAACACACAGAGAAGGGTGCGGTGGCCTAAAGCATGGCAAGGAGGGGCCAGAATATAGCGATCACATGGGCTGGTTAGCCGTGCTGAGGTTCTGGAACTTTATCCTAAAGGAAAGAGGGAGCTACCGAGATGTTTTAAGCAGAAGAATGTGCGGTGATTGTGTATTTGGAGAATAAGTTGGAAAGGGCAAAACTGGAAGCAGGGGATCTGTCAGGGAGTTGTTGGAACAGCCAAAGTGACAGGTGACGATGGTTAAAGAGAAGACAAGCGATCGAAGAGAACCAATATGTAAGAAATTCAGGAGGCCGACTTGGACGGGACTTAATTAGTTACACACGAGAGGTCAGAGAAAGGAAGAAGTCAAGGGTGGATCTGAGGTTTCCAGCTTGGGAAACTGGGTGGATGGCATGTCAGGAACCAAGAGAGTCGGGAGAGAAGCAGGATTGGAGGGAAAGAAAGTGAGTTCATTTATTGAACACATGAGGTTTATGCAAGCAAGAGAGTCAGGTGGAGATTTCCAGTAAGGAACAGGTTATGGAAGCCCAAAGCTGCAAGAGAAATTGGTGGGACCTAGTCATTAGGGCCTCATTAGCAGGTAGAGGCAAGAGGCATAGCCATGGGAATAGCTGAGACCCCCTAGAGAGAATGAATGAAACGTGAAGAGAAAGACTGGACAGGTTCCTGAGGAATACCAGCAATTAAAGTGCCTGTACAGAAATCAGAGTTTACAAAGGAAGCTGAGAATAAACAGCTGGAGAAAACAGCAGAAGAAAAACCCAAAGGGTATAGCACTGTGGTCCCCAGTGGACCCGTCATGGCCTGTTAGGGAACGGGCCGCGGAGCTCTGCCACCCCCCACCCCGCTGCCCACCCCATATCCATGGAAAAATTGTCCTCCATGAAACGTAGGAACCTGGGGGGAGCGCACAGCAGGAGGGGAGCCAGCGAAGCTTCATCGTCTGTATTTACAGCTGCTCCCCACCACTCATCACCTGAGCTCTACCTCCCCTGCCCCAAGTCCATATGTGGAAAAAATTGTCTTCCATGGAACTAGTCCTTGGTGCCAAAAAGGCTGGAGACTGCTCGTACAGCATCAGGGAAGTACAAGTAGAGAGCAAAGGTGGCTGGTAATGGGAAATGCTGGGCAGAGGTCAAGAGATAATGGCATTCAAAAAGCCCATCAGAGTATGTATAGTGATTCGAATTCTCACTACTACTTACTGAGTGACCTTAGACAGGTTATTAACTTTACACTGAGCCTTGACTATAAATTGGAATGATTGCACAGTATTTAGATCAGCATCTTAACTGTTAAATAAATTTTACCCATTATTATTCAGTGATAATATGATGAATTTAAGTGACACAATAACTTTAGGGACTTTAGGGGAAGCATTGTTGGAGGGGAGGTGGTGAATTAGAGTGCCTTTTAGCAGGAGGCCAAAGTGACATTGAGGATTTGGGAGAGATTGTTTAAATGCAAAGGAGGAAGAGATAGAAGATCCAGGAGACGGATGGATGGATTGGCTTTCAAGGGTACTAGAATAAAAGAACACAGAAGGACAGATATGAGCCGAGGAACCCAAGGTATGGAGTCATACAGTGTGACAAGGGGACATGGTCAAGTGTGATGGTCAGAGGGTGGGCACAGTGGCCCAAGCATATAATCCCAGCATTTTGGGAGGCCGAGGCTAGAGGATCACTTGAGCCCAGGAGTTTAAGACCAGCCTGAGCAACATAACAACAACATAGCCTATAGTCCTAGCTACTGGGGAGGCTGAGGCAAGAGTTTGAGGTTGCAGTGAGCTGTGACCATGACACTGCAGCCTGGGCAACAAGGCGAGACGCTGTCTCAAAAAAAAAAAAAAAAAAAAGTATGATGGATGATTGGGAAGATGCAGGAAGAACTAGGGTGGGAGTTGAGCCCGTAAAGAATTTCAATTAATTGATTTAGACATTTGAATTTTACTCTATGAGTTTAAAGGAGCCATTGACAGTTTTAAAGGAGTGGAAGGTCTAACTCAATTGTTTTAGGAAAATTACTCTCACAGTAGAGAGAAGGATAAATGATAGGGAAGAAGATTTAGATAAGAGCCATCCACACTGGTTGCTGGTGGAGGAATTTCAATGCAGAGCAAAAAATCACTTGTAAGCGTTTGACCTTGGCTAGGTCACTTCACCAAGACTCAGTTTCTCCACCAGTAAAATGGGGATAATAACATTTGTGTCTGAGATTCTTTGGGGTATTACATTTTATGTCAAGTACCTAAGATGGTGCTTGGTATATAGGAAGCACTTCAATCAGTATTAATCCCATCCCCTAGATCTTGTCTTCCAAAAATTTTCAAAGAGTAGGGCTAAATTTTCATCTCTGCTCACTTCCTGATTTAGCAAATTGGCATAATTTATTTGCTGTGTACCAAATTTTCTTGGCATGAGAGTTTTGTGTTTGGGGCTGGGCAGTGGCTTAAAAGTATCACTTTCCCATTAAGCTTTTAAGGCATTTACCTATAAGATGGATAACTCATCCTTCCTGGACAGATGGCAAACCCCTGAAGCCAGTCCCTAATTTCTTCTCCAATATTCTCCTTTCATCCTGTCTTCTGTGATAGCTGCTTTGGTTAAATTCATTTCTACTCAGAAATAGCTAGTTCCTGAAAAGGCTCTGATACGGGTTGTATTGCTATAAAGCCATATGCTCTGTACATCCTCACAGATGCCATTTCGTTTTATCCATTCAGTACACATTTATTGAGTGTTTGCTTGGTGCCTGGCATCTGCGGTGCAGAGAATAATAATTCAGTTCTGCACTTTGAATGATCCCACATTTTGTGGGAAAGCAGGATCTAAAGACATAATTTCAGTAGACTGTGGCTAGGTTAAGTCCAAGCTACCAACTGGCTTTAAGGTGGGTGGGGACTGGGAGGCTGCAGGAAAAAGTTTCAGAAGATCTGGCATTTGTGCTGCATCTCGAAGTGAGAGCTGGATTCTTCCAGGTGAAGAAAAGGGAATGGGCTTTCCTGATGAAATGACACGTACTTGAAAGAGAATGGCTGGTTCTGAAATGGGTGAACTGTGCATCATCCTGGGATTAGGCTGCCAGCAGCTATCTGCTGAGAGCTCAGTATGTGCCGTGCATGGTGCTAAGTGCTTCTTGTTCTATTTCACTTGGTGCACATAGAACAACCGCATGAGCTAGGCCCTATTGTTATTCCCATTTTACACAGGATGTAACTGATGCTTAGAGAGATTAAATAACCTGCCCGTGATCACACAATGGCAAGCTCTGACTTGAATATAAGCAGTCCCGTGCACCAGAGCCCGTGCTTCCAAGCCACCCCAGTATACCAGATGTGTGGGCCACGGCACAGAGCATGAGGGGTGAGGGGTGCAAGCTGAAGGCAGAAAGGTAAATTGAGGCCAGCTTTGAGGTACTGAACACTAAGGTAGGAGTTGCTGTAGACAAACATCATTGCATGTATTTTTTTTATATTGTAAAGTGAAGTAGAAGCCATTATTTAGATTAATTTTTAGCAGAAGACCTGCTTTGTTGGGAGATAATTATGTAAATAAGACGAGAATTGGGATTAGTAATCTCACTTAAAAGCAAATTGTTCTTAGGGATTTTGATTCCTGCTTACTTGAAAATGCATACTCATATATAAATGCATTTTCGGTCATCAAAAGTAAACCCCAATATATAAAAGTACTACAAGTTATTAGCCCTTTACATCTTAAAAACGAAAAAATTTATTTTTATTAAAAAAATAAAGAATTCAGACCTTAACCTCAACTCGTTTAAGGACTAACATTGTGATGCCATTCAGATTTTACAGGAACTTGCACAGAATAAAATATCTATTCAATTTACTTTCAGCTCATAGAACAATTTTATGTTCTGGTGTTTTTTTGTTTTTTCTAACAGCAAATTTCTAAAGTCTTCAATTTGATCCTAGTACAAACATTTCCACGAAGTGTTTCAAACAGCAAATACAAACCCAAACCAACAAAAAGATAAATCAACACAAATAGCACTCGTGTTGGCTATTTACTAATAAACGAACATTCGGGTTAGAATTCAGTGAATGGGCATAACTGGAGACCATGTTTGCTTCATCTCAAACTTTTCCCTTTAAGATCTAAGTAGGTTCACATAGTAGTTGTTCAACTTTCCACTCCATAGCAACTGCGTAAGTAATCAAATACTCCAAATCCAAAACCTTCGCGGGGCTCCTGGAAGGAAGGCTGACCCATTTGGATTATGAGGCCCAGTGGTGCTTGGTTTGGAAAAGGCCGGGCCAGGAGCAAGGAGTCCAGCTGCTCCCCTTCCCTCCCGTGAGGCCCTCATGACTTCCAAGCACCGAGAACATGAACTTTCTGAACTTGGGTGACCAGGCTGCTTCAGAGCCTCTTTTGGAGTCAGCAACCCTGTTTTGCTCTTCCCCCCTCCCTCCCACGGGTTCTGCTTCCTGGACCCTTTTGCTGACCAAGGAAACCAGCCTTGAGCAATTCCTTGGTATTTCACCCAACCCAGGCCGTCCAACTCCCTGAGAAAGGCTCCCCTACCCTTTTGCCAGATCTCTTCTGGAACCTGGGGCCCCTCATGAGCTGACATTTAGCCTCGCTAGTCTGATGATGGAGCAGAATCCTGAGAGCCCCTCCCAGCCTCTCAACAAAACTAGTTCTGCAGCAGCGGCTCTGGTGTTGGATGCGGTCCAAGGTCATCTCAAGCATCTGCTTCCTCCGGCAAATTCTTCCTCACTTGTCAGTCAGCGAGTTGGTCACAATCTCTGACCTCAGGGAGCACTTAAGCCTGGAAGGGTCAGGAGAAGCTTTTAAGAAAAGGGTGGGACTTGGAGAAAGAGAGTTTTGGACGGTACTCCAGACAGGAGAAGCAAAGCCGAGCCAAGAAGAGCAAGCAATCCTCCCAAGTGGAGGAGTCTCTCATTTCAGTCCTGAAGATCTCCAGGAAAGGAAATTCCAGGGCTTCCCCTGAGTCTAACCCATCCCTTTTCCTATGACCTCCGATGTTCTATTTTGTAGGTCCAGGCTGTTAAATATGTAAAACCCAAAAGGAAGGGCCGGATAAAGGAGAAGGTCAGGGTCTGCAGTAGAAGTGCTAGCCTGGTGGAAAAAGCCTGTCTGGGCTCATTTTGTGGTCCGCTCTTGTCTCCTTGCAGCCACATGCGTGGTATCACTAGATCGTATTCCCTTAGGCTGGTTTGGGAGGGCGGCCTGCTGACACCCTTACTCGATCCTCCAGAACCGGCTTTGGCAGGAATACAGCTCAAAGGGCTCCCTCGTGGCTTCACAGCGTTGAGGCCAGTTTCCTTTGCAAGGTCACTGCTGCGGGAAAATGTTTCTAATCACTTTTCTCAGAGAGAGGGGGAAAAAAATGAAGTTTCAGAAATGTCATTCACCCCCAGAAATGTCATCTCACTATGGCCTCCCTTCTATCTTTTCTCTGTAGGTTGTGGAAATTGCCTCTGGCAATTAAAGTACATAAAGGGAGCGACCTCACTCCTGAACTCCTCAACTCCCCCATTGAACTTGAGCCAGGCCAGCAAGGGTTTGTTCATGTGTGTTTGTGCGTGCGCATGTGTGTGCACGTGTCTGTGGTGCAGTGTAGTGTGTGCAAGAGATGGGGTACAGGGAGCGCCTCCATGGCCCACATGGGGCTTAGGTGACCCCAGCCTATGGCAGCTCTTATTCCTTCTCTCTTTAGTCTTCTCTGCTTCCTACTCCCTTCTCACCGTTGCCTTTTGCTCTGGTGTACCTGGCCATGTTAGGTACACTGTGTTCGGAGCCAGGATGGCAGAGAGGGGCTGTGACTTAAAAATGGAGAGTCGGGATCGCGAAGTCTGCTTCTGGGCCCCTAGAGCAGGTGACTTAATCTCTTTGCTCTTCCTCAGCTGTAACCGGGTATATTATTAACCTCATGGAGCTGCCATGAGGATTTTAGGAAATGCTGGTAATGAAAAAACTTTGTAAAACACAAAGTGCTGCAAGGTTTGAATATTAGAAAGCAGGACCCTGACATCTTTTGATTTGGAGTGGGGTGGCAGGGTGGCGGCAAGGCCCAAAGCAGACTGTTTCCATTGCAAAGGAGCGTGACTGAGTAAGTAGCTGAGGGCCTGCACAAGTTAGTCCAGGAGGGCTCTGGGGAGAAGTGATTTCCAAAGGAGAGGGGCTCCGTATTGACAGACAGGACGGTGTAGGGTGCTCCCTTCTTCCTCACACAACAGCCCTGGCTGAGGGAGAGGTGACATTGGATCTGGGTTGCTGCATCAGACGAGCCGTTGGAGCTTCCCAGCAGGACTGACCCTGCTCAGGAGCTGGGCCAAGTCAGGGCCTCTTGCAGTCCAGCCCCTCTGCCTGCGGAGGAGACGCAGACGCCAGGACATGTCCCTTTTGAATCCAGCCCGTGCACCTGGGCCCCTTCACAGCGGTTCTCACTTCACTAGCACCTCCCCTCCCCACACAGGCTTCCTGTTTTGAAACCACCAATGGATGGAAAATGTGAGTACTGTCACTTGAACGGCCCAGGCTGTGTGAAGTGTCTGGGTGTGTGTGTGAGCCGTGAGAGCTTGTGTTGTGTGAGAGAGTGTGTATGCAGGTGTGAGTGTGTGAGTGTGACCGCATGTGTGTATGCAGGTGTGCAGGTGGGTGAGCGTGTGACTGTGTGTGTGAGTGTGTGTTGGGTGAGTACATGGGCATGTGTCATGTGCAGTTGAGCATGTGCATCTGTGTGTGAGTGTGTGTTGTGACTGATCGTGTGTGTGTCTCTGTAAGAGTGCCTGTGTGAGTGTGGGGTCGTGTGTGAGGGTGCTCGTGTGAGTGTGTGGTCATGTGCACGTATGTTGTATAAGTGTGATCATGTGCATGGCTGTGTGATTAAGTGTGTGTGTGTGACTGAGCATGCATTGTGTGTGATCACGTGCATGACTGTGATTGTGTGACCCGGTGTGAATGTGTTGTGGGTGATCAGATGCGTAACTGTGTGAGCATATGTGATTGTGTGTGTGACCAGGTGTGAGCTTGTGTTGAGCATGATCACAAGTGTGACTGTGTGATCGTGTGTGTGAGACCGGGGCCGAGCCTGCGTGTGCCGCGCAGCCTGAGGAAGGCCCGCTGAGGCAGAGGGCTTGTCCTTGCAGGGACCCGCCTGGCATGGGCAGGGGTCTTGAGGAGCCCTGGCCCTCCCAGGAAACCTGTCTTCCTGAGCCGCAGGAGGGAGGAACGCGGTAAATTAGCATCTGCAAGCATGTCCTGCAGGGCTGCCTGAGGCCTTTCCTCTCAACGCTGAAAAACTCACCCCTCAGCTTGCACTAAGTTCTTTTTTTCCCTCACGCTTCAAAATGAATACTTTCTTACCCCTTCAAAAATGGCTTCCCGAGAAACCAGACTCTCAGCCCTCCCAGCTCGAAGGGCCGCCCCACAGCCAGTCCCTCTCTTTATCCCCGGGGCCTCTCGCAGCTCCTGGCAGCTGGGAGGGGGCCAGTGAACTCATTCAGCAGGGATGTATGGGGAGCTGACTGTCCCCCAAGGATCATTCCAGGCTCTTGGGATTCAACACAGTTCATAACGAAGTCTCTGATCTCAGGGGTATGTGGCGTTGGGGGGACCACCACAGCCCCCTGAATACATGCGTAAATATATCTGGTGCTGCAAATGCTGGATGAGTGATCTTTCCACAGCTTTGAAGAAGAGGCCCTGGCCTTTTCTGGCTATCAGCAGAGGGGAGGCCATAATCAATATGCCTTTCTTCATTTACAAAGATACTATTATTGACCCACAGGCTTTTGAAAGTAAAAATTATCCCTAGCGAGAAAATACCAGTGGGCAAGCTCACTGTACCCTCCCTCCCCTGCCATGGCGGAGCCACGTAGCTCCTGCACCCTGGCTCCCCGCCCCCCATTCTGTTCCCTCTCCTTGTCCAGATGGCGCAATTCCACTCATCCATCAAGGCCCAGCTCCAACCCTGTCCCTGCTGTGGGCGGAGTCAATCTCTCCCTCTTGGTGCTCCGCCTGTGCGTTCTACATGACCGGGGAGCGTGTGTGTCACAAGCATCGGGATTATTTGCTCCCTGTTTGTCTCAGTTAAGTTCTTTGAGGCCAGGGGTTATGTGTTGTCTGTGGCTGACTTTCCCAGAGCCTGGCACAAGGCCTCCTCCTTCTTAGGAAGACCGGATGGGTGGGTGGGCAGCGCATGGCTAGATGAAGGCGCCATTGCCCACCTTGACACGATGAAAGACGCACGCTACGGAGATGGCGGTGAGGACCACGCAAGGGACAGAGTTTTAACAGTGGCGGATGCTGAGTCTGGGCTGCTTTTGCATTTTTATAGATGATCTGGAAAAGGAAGTTCAGAGTGAAACTCTCACATCTGTGGGTGACACGGAGCTCTTTCGGTAGTGAGGTTCCACACTAGGAGGGTAGACCGGGGGAGGATCTCCTGAAATGTGAGTGGGCGGACAAGTGGGAGGTGGCTTCAGCCAGAGCAAAGTCACAGGCAGAGGTTATCTGAGGTAGGAGATGGTGCCTTTGGGAGACTAACGTTGGCAACAAGGAGCGAGGACTGGGAGTCACTTCATTCAATCAACAATTTAAACACCTACTGTGCCCTGCGCTGTGCTCAGGCCTGTACCTCCCACCCTTGCAGACCTCAATCTCGTGGAGAAGAATGCTCTCCATATAGTGGGAAAAAATAGACATAGGAGGAACTAAGTAGAGAGAAGACGGGCCACTGCTAATAGAAGAATATTGCAAAGTGCTGTGAGACCTCTCTGCTGTCTGGCGTGGGGATGGCCCGGGAGGAGTCACTCATTCTGTGCTTATTTCATGAATATTTCAGGGCATTTACTGTGTGCTCAATTCTGAAGGCACAAGGTTAAACAGAGCCTTATCTCCAAAGAGCTTCCAGTCCACTGGGGGAGATGGATTAGTAAAGTGTGGGAGGGGCCACGAGGGGCGATTTATGATTCAGAAAGAAAGTTCTCTGAGGATTTTGTTGAGGAAGTGAAGTCTTGGCCTAGTCATCCTGGAAGTTCATTAGGCAGAAAAGTGGAGATGCGGACAATCCCAAGCAGAAAAAGCAGAGTGGGCAAAGGTTCAACAGCGAGAATGCCAGGGTGTGTTTGGGCGGCTGCAGAGGCTCCTGACGGAAGTGGGGGCTGCGTGGTAGGGGGTGGCCGCGGGAGAGGCAGCCGGGCTGGTGGGAGCCGGCACAGGCTTGGCCAGCAGTTTGGGGGGCCTCTGAAGGATTTCAAGAAAGACAGGGGCACGATCCAGGTTACTATTTTAGAAAGATTAGCTACCTAGGCACAGTGGAGTGTGCCTGTAATTCCAGCTATTCAGGAGACTAAGGCAAGAGGATTGCTTGAGCCCAGGAGTTCGAAGCCAGCCTGGGCAACGTGAGATGCTGTCTCTTGGAAGGAAGGAAAGAAGGAAGGAAGGAAGAAAGGAAAGAAGGAAGGAAGGAAGGACGGACAGTCTAGTCTTGGTGGAGAATGGGAGCAAAAATGAACCCAGAAGCTGGCAGAACCTCTAAAATCAACCAAGCAAGAGTTTATGCCTTGGGAATAGAATAAATGAATAGATCTAGAACGAGCAGAGTGGAATTGTCTTGTGACATTAGCCAACAACCTTTGGGAAATGTCATTCTCTCAGTGTACGTGCAGGGACAATGCCAAGCTCAGGACCTAGATGCAACATTAGACAGGAGGGGCGAAAAGGGCACCAAAGCCCTGGGTCCAGAGCTGGGCGTGGCTCTGTGGCCCTGGACAATTATCTGACCTGCCTGAGCCCCTGCTGGGACTGCTGTGAGAATGAAGTGAGATAACATATTTTTAAAAGCTCTTTATAAACAACAGGGTCAGCAGCTGGAGTGACATTGGGTGGTTTGGGCTCCTGCACATTGAAAGATAAAAACCAAGGCTGGAGAAGGTCCAGAGAAGGGCACTGAGGTGATTAAGAGGTTGGAAAGTTTTCTCTAAAGAGACACAATGAAAATGTTAGAGCTGTTCAATCTGGAAAGAACAAAGAGAAGGTCCCAAAGTTTAAGCTTCATAGCACAGGCGTGGAGAGGGACTCTGGAGTCAGAACGCCTGGGTTAGAATCCTGTCTGTACAACCTAAGAGCCATGTATTGCCTTGGGATGATGAAAATGAGCTGATTGTTGTGAGAATTGCTGATTGTCGTGACCTAGCTGTTGTGAGGATGAAATGACAAAGTGCAGGGAAAGAGCAAAGTGCACTGAGTGACACATGATACGCATTTCAGTCACCAGCAGCTATGACATTATTAACTGGGAAGAAGGTTTGCGCATTTAGTTCCAGGTCCTGCCAAAGGAGACCAACACCACTTCCACCAAAGAAATACATTGTCGCAAATAAGAAAAGGTAGAGTGACTTCACACAGTGGTTCAAAACCGATGAAAGCTATCATTCCTAAAGAATTGTGTGGACAACTCCAGACTGTCATCCTGCCCATCAACAGTAGGCTGGAGTTGGGTAGCAGCTGCCTCCTTTCTTTCATTGTTTTAACTTTTTATTGGGAAAATTATCAAACATCCACAAAAGTAGAGGGAATATTAGAATGAGTGCCCATGCGTCCTCATCCAGCTTCATTGACTATTAATACCAGAAGCCAATCTGGTTTCATCCAGCTGCCCCCTGCAGACGGGGCATGCACCAGACCAGGCAGCAGCCTCATTCTCCTTGCTTGCTCTTCCCTGAGTGAAAATGGAAAATGGCCTGTTAAATGTCATTTAATCTTGGTTTAGCTTCCTTTCCACTGGGCTAAATCATTTAAGTTTATGCAGTTTATTATCACAAAGCATCTCTTGACATTTTTATCTTTTCCTTGATTCTTCTCTGAATACTTCCATTTCTTCCTTGCCCACAGTGGATGTTGAACCCAGAACAAAACACAAGATTCTTGTGAGGGTCGATCCAAGGATTACAGTGATGTGAGGCTCAATGCAAGGCCCACTCCCTCCCCCCAGCTCTAAGCTCCCAGCAGCCCCAAACTGTGTCATAGTCCTCAAGTCCCTTGCACACACTATTGCTTAATCCTGATTTGCTATTTAACGAGTCTCCTGGATGTCAGTAAGGGAGCGAGTGTGTGGAAGGAAGAAGGAAAGGAGAGCTCTCAACTTTAGCTGCACCTACATGGAGAATGTTTTCACGGCCAAGACAGCCTAGGGCCGCTGTGTGTCCTGGTCCCAAAACGGTCCCTGCATACTGCACACCCCAGACTACACATGGCAATATGTGTATTGTCACTGTGAAAGGAAGAGCCTTCTGCTGACACATCGAAAGTACTCAGATCAAATCCCTTGTGGCTTTGGCTGTCATCAGAAGCCCTCCCCTGAGATACAGCTGAATCATATACTGCATATCGTTAGTTGGTGTCTAATTTGTGGGGCTGGCAGCCTGGAATGTAGTGATTGCAAATGATACCAATCTCTGAGCTGAATTCCAGAGCGAAACTGCTTCTAAGAACTCCGTAATTAAGTGTGGCAGAGACTTATTAGGCATTTACTATATGCAAAGCACTTCGTGTGTTGGCAACACTTGCCAAAGCCTAGAAAATAATCACAATTGTTTGCATTTGCATTGTGCCTTGCATCTGACATCTGTAATATTAACAGAGAAAGTTTATTGGGTGCCTGCTGTGCACCAGGCACTACGGCAGCAAAAACCTCCAGACAATATTCCATGCATTGGTACCACTCTCCATTGTCAGATGAGAATCCGAAGGTTAGCTATGTTTAGCAAATTTGCCCAGGGTCACACAACTAGTAAGCAGTGGAACAGGATTCAAATCCAGGCCTGTCCATCTCTCAGGTCAATGGGTTTGAGGACTAAACCACAGTGTCTTGTAACTCTAACAGAGTAATCATTATTTGTGAGATAATCATTATTATTCCACTTTTATGGATGAGATACCAATGCCCAAGGAGATTTTCCCCAAATGGCAGCTGGTGAGTAGCAGAACCAAGGCTGCCCCCACGTGCAGCGTCCGAGCGGCCCGTGTGACAGGAGCGGGCTCATCAGCGCAGGCTGCCCAGTGTTGCGATGGCTCAGTCACAGGGACCCAGCCTTTCTTTACTGCTGGCATAGTGCTCAGGCTGGTTGGCAGACGCCAGGTGTTTTCTACACTCACAGGTACAATGTACCCCCAGTTACCCTCACAGAATATTGTTGCGCTTTTGACCTAAGCCCCCAAAGCTACGAAGGCCATCACTCAGCCAATACCACGTGTGCTAAGGGAACTGGACTAATTTATTTCACCAGCATGAGGTAAAGAGCCAAGTCCCACCTACCCTTTTGTAGTACAGAGAAACAGACAAAGCATCCTTTTCAAAGGAGCCTCGTGGACCGATTCTGGAGAGGCTGAGAGACTCCGTCTGCATCCCACCTGGTGGTGTTAATACCAGTTCTGCCTTCCACAGTATCCATTTTCAGCGAAGCACGGAGGGCTAACCTAGCAGGCTCAGGACCACAATCCTGACTGCTTGCACTTTAAGATCCTACTACTCCAAGCACTACCTCTGTCAAGGAGCTGGGGACAAGTCACTTGAACACATAGACCCCATTCTCTACCAAAAAGATTCAAACACTACTCACCCTCCTCATCAACCTCTTAGGAAGGCTGGAGAAACAGACAACTTTGCGAGCATGCTTTGAGATCCTAGGAGGAAAGATACAGAAACTCATTTTCTATCAGCATCACTGAGAAGGGCACATTAAGCACTGACAGTGTGATAACTGAGACAGAGTTGGGTGAACATCCATATTTCAGTGCCTGCCAAGAGGGACCGACGCCTCTAGGTAGGCAGGAAGAACTACACTAGGAGCCCAGGTTTTGGACCCTGTTGTTCACAAAGCTCCCCTGCCTCTCACTCTTTGGGAAAGTGCACAATCTATTGCTGTGCTTGGCCAAGAGCAAAGAGCTTTTCTTAGGTCATACCTGGCAGCATTTATCTCATCATAATCCTATGAATTAGATACTATTCTTCTCTATAGATGAGGCAACTGGGTCCCCAAAAAGTGAAATCTTGATTCTCATGCACTAAAGAGAATCTTCCCCTCCTTAGTGTTTCTAGAAGCCTCTGGGATGCTCCCTGGGAGGATGCTCTCCACAGCCCTGGGAGCTAAGGAGCAGCGAGCTGTGTCCCTCTCTGCCCGACTCCTACCCCCGTAGTCAGTCTGTGCACAGGAGGCTCATTCCAGTCTAAGAGAGGCTGTGGCTGGTTGGCGAGATGCTGGAAGCCTGGCCGGCAGCTGGCTTCAGGGCCACCAACAAAGCCCACCTCCTGGCTCCAGCTTGCCCTATAATTAGGTGCTTCAATTGGGCGCTCTGTTTATACTTGGCCAGAAGTGTTGTGCTGGCTGAGGCCTCACTCGGGCCACGCTGCCTGGCTGCAGCCCTGCCTCCCCTCATCTCCACCCCCCACCAGGAAGATGGGTTTATTATGAAGGGGACAGAGTCTAGCGCCCCATATTCAGGCCTTCTGCAGTAGATTGGGAGCCTGGGCTCGTCCTCCTGGAGAATCGTGGCTGATCACAGTGCTCCAGTTTTCCCTAGAATGCTGCTTTTAAGAAACTGGGCTCCACATCACACCTGTCATTGCCATGCCTCACCGCACCCCCATCAGCCTTCTCCAGTGAGAGAATCCTCTAGATGAGTAGTGGAGTCCTACAGGTTTGATCCAGGGTGAGACCAATCGCTGCTACCAAACAGAGTCGGGTCTCCAAAGTAAAGCCGCCGGCAACTGAAATGCTGTTCCTTTGATTGGGCTGGAATTCTGTCAACCTAAAGTATAAAAAAAAGGAGGAATGAATTAATTATTGTATCTTCCTAGACACAAGTATTTGAAATTTTTATACTAAAACAGGGAATCCATGAAAGGAAAACCATAGTCCTCCTGTACAAAGCTAGTTAAACTGTCTTTTCAAACGGAATTTTCTTCCTGGCTTACCTTGCCTGCTGTCTGTCTGGCCCCAACTAAACCCAGGCCTACAGGGTCAACCATCCTGCCCCATTGTCAGGTGACCCTGGGGTGCCAAGCGCTGCCTAAGCACAATCACTCTCTTTGAGTGCTGTGCAATATTATTGAGGAGCTAAGACACACACAAAAATCCCCTCTGGGAGAACATCTTACAATGTGCAAAGCAAGGCGGGGCATTCAGAGTGACAGAGTTGTTGGAGACTGGAGTTAGGGACAAGGTGAAGTCAAGGGAGCAGATGCAATTTGCAGGAGTGGAAGAAGGAAGGGCATGGGTGGGCCATGGACACATTTATAACAGGATCAGGCTCACCTTAAGAAGGTCCTATCTGATCATGAAATAGCAGCTTCCTAAGCAAATGGGGCAGATGATAGTGCCAAATACTAGGAGTTCAGTTTTGATCCTATAGGCAGGAAGGAGCCATTTTAGTCTTTACAGCACAGGAGCATGATCATAGTGGTATTTTAGCAGAATTATTTCCTTGGAGGTGTGCATGATGGATTGAAGTAATAATCTCAAGGCAGGGAGGGCAGCAGAATATTCTCCAGGATCATGGCAGTGAGACTCAGCAGCAATGTTAGGACAAGGTCAATAACACAAATGTCTAACTCTTTAGAATTTCTAGAGTGCTTTCTTTTACATTATCTCATGTGATTTATTCAAACAACCCCTTGAGGATAGTATCATTACTCTCATTTTACAGCTGAAGAGATTAAGACTCAAGGGGCTAATTGCCTCCCCTTACCTGCCTTTCTGATTGGAACCTGGACTAGAACCTGGCTTGTTTCTTTCCGGATCCTCTGCTCCTTCCAATACATGTACCTGCCTCTTCTCTTATTGTTGTTTTTCATAACCCTCTTAGCACCCAGCCTAGGGAAATACCAATGGATGCTCAAAAATGAATACTATGAAAAAACCCTGAGTTTCTTAGAAGAAACCTCCTATGTAATTCTCAATGATTAACTTGTCTGTACTGATACCACAGTATTCTCTGCCCCATCTAACCTGTCTATCCATCAATTCCATAAATGCATTGAACAAATCAAGTGTTAAGTATCTGCCAGGCACTTCACTAAGTAGTTGAGATCTAGAAATGAGCAAGGCAAAGCCCCTGCCCTGGTGGAACTCGCATTCTAGTGCAGCGACGTCCAGCTGAACTTGCTGTGCTGTGGGAATGTTCCACACCTGCACCGTCCAACATGGCAGCCACCAGAGCCTGAAGCGCGGCTGGCGTGATGAGGAACCGAATGTTTTGTTTTATTTAGCATGTGGCCAGCGGTTAGCATTTCGGCCAGCGCAGCTCTAATGCCTCATGGAATGGTGTTACAGACAATAGTGAGGGGAACTCCAAAGGTTACTGTCAATTGCTAAGACAAACTACAGGGGGAAATGAGTCTTTTTGTGGGAATAATGGAGGCTGCCATGCTGGCTGATTGCTGCCACTCCAGAAGTAAAGATGGGCCTTCAGCCTTCTCTCTTCTTCTGCTCAGGGAAATTGTCTTTCTAATAAGCTAAAACCGGCACCTCATTTTCCTGAAGAATTATTCTCTTTGAGTCTTCATTACTGAACACAGAAGAGTGATTGGGGGATCCCAACCTGTATTGCATCTGGGAGATCAGCTGGAGGGGTCAGGCTGTGCATGCATGGCTTAGAGAGACAGTATTGGGTCCCTTCATTAAGCAGACGGAGGCTTGAGGCTGCCACCAGGAGAAGGGGCTGGAGTTTGAAATGGCTGCTTTACGTGGCACTGGGTATTGTAAGTATGACTCCTGCTTTGGTGTCTGGCATCGGTTCCCACGGATGATTCTCCATGACCCCTCCCTCCCTGCGGGCTACTCTTCATGATTAGCCCACACCCCTGTTTGCCCACTCAGTGTTATCTGGGGTTAAGGAACCAGCCCAACTTCCTCCCTGCGGTGGGTGGGAGGAGAAGAGGAGCTGCAGCACACAGAAACTCACAGGCTATTAGAACAGGAAGGGGCCTTTGAGAGCCATGTGAGCCCCTTTTCATTTTCCACGATTGCTGCAAAGTTGGGGGACTTTCCTAAGGCCACAGAGTTGGTGACAGAGCCAGGAATAGAAGCCGCGCTGCACCACCAGCCTGGTCCTTCCCACAGTCAGTCAAAAGAGGTAGGAAGAAGGCACAGGTTGGAGTGGTGGCATAGGCACCTGACAAGGATTTGTAAGTCTTGGGTTCTAAGGTAAGCCCTGCACCAGCTCACCGTGACCGTGAAGAAGTCATTTTTCTTCTCAAAGCCTCAGTTCCCTGAACCATGCAATGGAGAAGTCAGATACATGATACTCCCCGTTTCACGGTTTAACACCCAATGTCTCTGCGTGGGCTTTGGGGGAGCCCCAGAGCTCTTATGCATATTCAGTGAAAGGTAACCCCACTGCCACACTGCACACCACCATGAATTCAGTTTTACACATACCCACAAGGACTACACAGCTCCTTTCCCCTCTCTCAGGGTCTCGGTTTCCCACCTTGTCCATGCAGAAGACTCAGATGACCCAGGGGGCAATTGGCCTTTTGGCTTATAGTCTTCTGCGGAAAGTACCTGAACATTTTATACTTTTTTTTTTTTTTTTAAGGAAAGTGAGGATGAGGTTATAGGGTTTGAGGGAGAGAAGGAACAACTGGGACCAGAGGGTGTGGCTACTTGCAGTGCTGATCTGCCACCAAGGGGCTCTGTCCAGCCAGCTTCAGAAAAGCCTCCAGCAGGAATGAAAATGATTGTGCAGAAGGCAAGCCCTCTGCCCCCAGATCACACCACGGTGGTTCTCAGCCCTGAGCTGCTTATCTTTGCCTCCCGCCCCAGGAGCAGGCCTTATCTGCCAAGGAGGAAGCAGGGTAGGGGAGAAGTGACTCATTTAGGATCCTTCTCTGAACTGGGAGCACAAGTCAACTTAGGCTTTGTCAGCTCAGGCTCAAGGTCCTATAATTCTGAGACTAGATTTATATCTAGAGAAAGAAAAAAGAGAACAAACTAGAAAGCAGTTTTATAAATCTCACGGCTAAAAACAAACCTGGTATAAATATAGGTAATTAATTATAATTGGCTTTGCTTATCCTTGCTTTGGTTAATTTGATTCTCTGTTTCCTGGGGCTTGGAGCTAATTACAGCAGTCTTTTTGTATCCACACCTTGCAGTGTCCCTCTCCCTGTTACCATGGGGGTGCTGGACACAGGTGTTCCTGGGCAGGTCATGAGCTGGTTACGGAAGAGTGGCAAGTCATTAGGGTGGAAGGAACCAAGCCTGATTTAGGCATAAGCACTACCATGTGTTGGCCTAACAGGAACCAGGGCTGACCACCTTCGGGGTGGCATTCGAAGGTGGCAGTAAGAAGGAACTTTGTGGAGAGTTCTCAGAAGTGTTTGGCCTTGAAACCCATGCAGAGCAACCCGGAGCTGAGTCAGGTCCTCCTTGTACTCCAGAAATGTGGAACTGTGTCTTGACACTTGGAGCCAGTGACTGGATTGGATTCCTCAGCTTGCACATTTGGAAGCTGAAGCCTAACACTGCCTCTCTCTCTGAGCCTGTTTCCTCCTCTTTAACATTTGCCTCCAAGACCTACCTGCCCACGGATGACATAAGGTATTGTTCTGTGAGCAAATGTGCCAAGGGCAGTCTCGGATACCCGGTCCTTCTCACACTTCCTGCTGTTCCTGCCTCATCCCCTCTGCACCCATTTATTTCCAGTGTGTAGTTCCTAAATCCCAGAGAAAGGGCCATGTTTGGCTCTCTGCAGACGCACCCTCCTTCACATCACTGATGGTTGCAGCTGCTGCCAAAGGCTGTGGGGCCCCAGTGTGGGGGGCTGGGGGAGGCCCTGGGGGCAGCCAATGTGGAAGCAGTCAAAGGAGGAAGCTGGACCCCAGGGCAGGAGGGCTGAGCCCTAGAGGAGGAACCATCTGTCTACCCTGCCAGGACCACACTGTAGGGCCAAAACGAGCTGCCCCTTATGGAGGGGATCAATCCCAAGACCTCTCAAATTCACACTGGCCCGGGAGCTCAAGAGGTTGCCCTAGATCAAAAGGAAATTAAGCAGCAATCTAAGCGAAAAAGACAGAAACACAGCACTGTAATGTGCAAAGAGCACAGTCTGGTGCACTGGGTGACCGGGCTTCCTGTCCTGGGCAAATCACTTACCTCTGCGGATCTTAGCTCCTCATCTGTAATGGGAGAGGATTGAGCTAAGTGATCTTGGTCTCCAAGGCCTGAGATTCCATAAGCATGGTATCCTAAGTATCATATCTTAATGCGTATACCATTATCACATCCTGAGTATCTTTGCCTACACACACACACACACACACACACACACACACACACACACATAGACACACACACATAGACACACCCACAACTTGCTATCACACTCAGGGGTGCCTGATACAACACTGAGGATGTTACAGTAGATGTTGTGGATTGAATGTTCATGTTTGCCGAAAATTGGTATGTTGAAATCCTTACCTCCAAGGTGATGGTAATGGGGGAGGCCTTTGGGAGGTGATGAGTTCATGAGGGTGGAGCCCTCGTGAGTGGGACAAGTGCCCTTATAAAAGGAACCCCAGGGAGCTCTCTCATCCTCCTTCCACCGTGGGAGGATACAAGGAAACGTCAGCAGTTTGCAACCTGAAAGAGGGTCTTCCCCAGAACCCCACCATGCTGGCACCCTGATCTGGGACTTCCAGCCTCCAAAACGATGAGAAATAAGTTTCTATTGTTTATAAGCCACCTAGGCTATGGTACTTTGTTATAGAAGTACAAATGAACTAAGACGGTACATATCTGATAAATCTCCACATTTCAGGCGGTGTGGCATTAGACAAACAGCTGTATTTTCTCAATCCATAATGTAAAATTAATAATTGCCTTTCGGGCTCTGTTTCCTTCCCTACTAGGGCATTGAAGGAGGAGGGCTCTAAGGGGTAAAGATTCTAAGTGCTCAGAAGTCCAGGGGGAAGACAAGACCCTATTTAAAAACTTAGCCACTCCTTTGAGTTGAGGCTTCCTTGGGGCCCCTAGTCTGGCAAGGGCTTCAGTGTGTTTGCTGCACGCCAAAGTTCAAGTTGCCTGACTCCCTGAGCTCTGGGAGCTAAGGCACTGAAGAAAGAGGTGGCAGGAGGGGACAGCTTGGGGGACTGTTGTTGGGCTGGCAGACAAATGGCTGCCTGGGGAGTTTCAGACCCTCTTACTTCCTGGCGTGTTTGGTAAAGTCCCATTTATAATAAATAAAGTACCCCATAAAAGAGGAAGCAGTAAATCATTTCAGGAGATTGAGCCTGGCCTCTCTTAGCAGCTTAGCAGTGTTAGGACAGGCAAGGTAGAATTTCCTGGGATTTCAGCTGCAGAGTAAACCTCCTAGAGCATCAACCAAGGACTATTTTACTGAGGAGCTTGGTCCAGGAGAACCCCAGGGCAGGCCTAACCTTAGGGTTGGGAAAGCTGGGGAGGGCGGTCAGCGGTGGGGCTGAGGGGGCACCTGGCGGCTGCGGAACACAGACCCTGTGCCAGACTCTGAGCGGGCCACCTCTTCAAGGGCATGTCGCAGAACCACACAAACCTGGCTGATCAGCCTCAGTTTACATATGCAGGGACTGAGCTTAGAGAGGTTCTGTCTATCTGCTGCTGAAGTTGTCTTCCCTGCCACTCTGCTCTACTCCCCTTTCTTAAGTCACCAAGCCGTAACTCTTGGCCTAGAATGACCCAAACCAAGTTTTAACTGGTGGCAGGAACAAGATGCAATGTGTTCATGGTGAAGAAGTCAGATCGGCCGTCCATCCCCGGCATGAAATGCCTGGGTAGCCCTTCAGGCCCTTCCGTGCTGAGCTCGATCACACCTGCTCATTTCAGCTGGTGCTCAGTCCATGTTCCTTTCCTGCCTATTTCCCTCTTCCTGAAAACCTGGGTGTATTTGTTTTTTTATTACTCAGTATTAAAAACTTAATGGCTAAACACACACATTTATTATTTCCCGCATTATTATCTCTGCAGACCAGGAGTCCAGGCCTGGCTTGCCTGGGTTCTCTGCTCAGTCTCACAGGGTCGCAATCACCGTGTGGCTGGGCTGCGTTCTCACCTGGAAGCCTGACTAGGATCCGCCTCTAGGCTCACTCAGGTTGTTGGCAGAATTCATTTCCTTTTGTTTGTGTGACTGAGAGGCCCAGGTTTTGGCTGGGGTGTTGGGCAGAAGCCCCCCTCAGGTCCTAGAGAGGCTGCCCGTAGTTCCCTGCCATGTGGCTCTCTCCACAGGCTGTTCACAACATGCTGCTGCTTCAAGGTCGGTGGGAGAGTGAGTCGCTTAGAGTCCTGTATATGTGTCATAACGGAATCGGAGAAGTGACACACATCGCCTCTGCCATATTCTGTTGGACAGAAGTTAAGTCATGGGTCTCACGTACACTCAAGGGGACGGGATTATGCAAAGGAGATTATACAATAGCAGAAGGCAGGATTACTAGGGTGCACCTTAGGGTCTGTCTGCCACACTGGATATATATAGCTTTAGCAAATACTGTGCCAGCTACAGAAACAAGAAATGGTCTGTACTTCAAGCAGTTCACAGTCTAGTGCAGAAGACAGATCACTTTAATATAATTGGAAGGTGCTATGCGACAACCACCTGGCTGTTACGGGTGCCCAGACCAGGCAGGGAGGGACAGCTTCCTACAGGAGACAAAAGCCAAGAGGAGTGTTAAAGGATAGGCAGGAGCTAGCCAGGTAACTGGGGGTGGAGCTGACCTTGTAGAAAAAGGAACTGGCAGGAGAAAGGTTTGAGTGTGAGACAAAAGCCAGGGAGGCAGGATATTTGAGAGTGACGCTGAAATGGGAGACAGGACTGAGGCCAT
This sequence comes from Lemur catta, assembly GCF_020740605.2. NCBI lineage: Eukaryota > Metazoa > Chordata > Mammalia > Primates > Lemuridae > Lemur > Lemur catta. Next base: position 18,081,462 of record NC_059134.1, on the reverse strand, counting down.
GGAGAGCTCCGTGTGCCACCTTAAGGAGTTTGCACTTGCTTTTAAAGATGAAGATCTTTACAAACAGGATGGGAAGCTTTATGTTGTTGAATCGTGGATGGCAGCAGGTATCTAAACTAGACAATCTCTTCTCTGAGTCCCTGCAACGCTCACTCCTCTTTCTGTTCCATCCTGTCCCACACATAACTGTACTGGTGGACTCCCAAGACTGTTCGGTTCTTTTGCTAGCTTGGATTTTGGCCTCCATGGATATCTCTTGAAATAAGTGATCAGCAGAATGGGATTTGACTGTGCAGGAGCTTTTGCAATGACAGTCTTTCCTCTGGTACAATTTGACTTATATTAATAATTTAATTTGGAAAGAGGTTCATATCTTTTCCAGAGTGTCAGTCGGCAGGACTGAAGAAGCAGAGGATGATTTCTCTTCAGTGGCTTCTCCCCACTCTCCTTCGAAGGTCCCCCAAGAATCCCATGATAGCAACCCATCTTCCTGGTAGAGAACCCTTAGCTTAATTCTCCAGATCCAGGGCTGCTTTTTGTTTGCTCACGTATTTCTTATTGAAATCGACCTCAATCATTCCACCGGGGGAGGTGGTCCCAGGGGAGTGTGCAGACGAGAACACGGGTTTGAAAATCAGACCTGGTTTCATCCCAGATCTGTCACTGACTGATTGAGTTGCCTTGAACAACGTTCTTAATGTTTTCACCCACCATTTCCACCAGGTGTAAAGTGGGCCCGCCCCACCAAATTGGTTTGAGGATTAGATGAGATGATACCTGTAAATTGCACGCATATGATAGGCCCTTCATTAACGTTAGCTTCCTCACTTGTCCCTGATCTGTTTGCTGATGTGGTAATACGATGACTCTCCTTAAGGGCAGGAGCCACGGCTTTGTATTTACAGCTCTTAAGGCCATTTCTGGCAGCAGAGCTGGACTCCATGCATGCTTGTCCAAGGGATGTTTAATTGAATGAATGAGTTAATGAACTGTTGGATTGAGAAAACAGCGCCGTCACGTTTTGTACAAAGTCCATGTGGAAGATCATCACTCTGCTTCACCTTATCATGACCTGGGGGCAGAGTGGCCACTGCCGGTCCTGGCACCCATCTGCTGCCCTCCTGACTCTCGGGAGGATTTGGGGCCTGGGGCCCAGTGGCCGAGCACACACCAGAGGGCCACACTGTGCCTTTCGAGCTGTGTGACTTGAGCCACGTTATACAATCTCTCTAAGCCTCGCTTTGCTCACCAGTGCAATGAGGGAAATACTGGCACCTGCCTCAAAGGATTGAGGGAGGATTGGATGAGATCACCCATATTTAAAATGCTTCGTCTGGGGCCTGGCCCCTAGCAAACACTCAGTAAATATTAGCTAATAAATTCCTTATCGAGACAAGTTATAGAAGGGCGACAGTGGCCCTCTCTGGTCTGTGTTTGTTTTCTCTGACCCAACCAAGTCTGAGTCAGACAGAGCTTCTTATGTAGCTTTGGGCTGAAACCATTTCAGAGAGACTAAAAACCATCCGTGCTTAGTATTTTTAGCTGATTCTAGTGGTTGGGGGGGGGGAGGGTAGAAATGGGAGGACGAAAAAATTAGTCTCTGTTGTCATCTGCAGACTGAAAGGACTCCTCACTTCATCTGCTTCTCCCAGGTCTTTCTTTCTTTCTTTCTTTCTTTCTTTCTTTCTTTCTTTCTTTCTTTCTTTCTTTCTCTCTCTCTCTCTCTCTCTCTCTCTCTCTCTCTCTCTCTCTCTCTCTCTCTTTCTTTCTTTCTTTTTTCCTTCCTTCCTTTCTTTCTTTCTTTCTTTCCTTTCTTTCCTTCTCTCTCTCTCTCTCTCTCTTTCTTTCTTTTGGCAGGGTGGAGTGGGCACTGTACCCTCCCTCTGTGGTAAATCCCCCTGGCCCAGTGGTCGCTGTGGAGGTCAACCTCACTGACCCTCACTGCTCCTTTGCTCCCCGAGATCCAGCTGTGCCTCAGAGCTGATGCTCGGGAGGACGTGGGGCCCAGTGGGCAAGAGAGAGCAGGGTTTTAGCCACATAGACTCTGCCCTACATTAATGAGTGAAGCTGAACAGTTCTTTTAACCTCCCGGTTGCCTCATTTTACTCATCTGTGAAATAAGAATGACAGTGATGTCCTACCCACCTTGTGGAGCTGTCACGGGGCTCCGTGAGAGTGAAGATATAAAAGTCTTACGAACAGCTTCAGCGCTACCATGGCGCGCTGGTGTTTCACACCGTTTTCATAAGTGAGCTCCATCCTCTTCCTCCCTGAGGGCAGCCACTGCGTTCTCAGTTTTCTGTATCTTCCCCCTGAACGCTTTCTGCCTTTGACACACCACAGAGCACTTCCCCCCAGCCGCGAAAGGCGCGTGGGGCTCGCTGTGCTCTGCGGTGGCCCCCAACTCTGCACAGCGCCCCCTGGACACGGCCCCTCCTGCTCACGGGACACCTTTGCCCCCAGACCAGCTGGGCCTCCCTCTGCGGGGATGCAGACTCCACACAACTGACCCTGTTCCTCCAGGGGTGCCCGATTTCCACAGGGTTCTGTAGAACCTGTAACCTAGAAATGGAATCTGCTGGACTGACAAAGAATCAGAGACTGACACCGCAAATGTGAAATTGAACCGAGCGGTGAGTTGCAGGACTGACCCACATTCCACTCTCAGATGCCTCTCAGGAAAAGTGTGTGAAAGCCTGCGGAAATGGCAAAGTCCTGGAGAGGATCTACTCATAACAGTACAAATCGTGGCCATATTTATGGAGCACCTGTTATGAGCAGGGAACTGTGCTAAGTGTTTACATCTGTGATCTCTTTCTGGTGTCACCGGCCCCCTGGCTTGCTGTTGTCCTTGGGTAAGACAGAGGCAGCTTCTGATCCTCCGTTTCTCAGGAAATAATAATAGTTCAATGTGCACAATGGATTGAACTTTGGAAACTTGCGTCTTATTCCCTTGGGAGGTATGCAGGGAGGCAGTGATGTTACTACTCTGTAGAATGAGGAATAAAGGCCCCACAGGGAGCGTTAGTGACAAGATCTGAAGTCTTAGAGGGAAAAGACAACGCTCCCCAGCCTCTGCCCAGTGCCTGACGGCTGCAGGCACCCAGCTCCGGGCTGTCACGCCTCCCTTCGGATACCTCCGCTGAGCAGAAACTCACACCCTCCATGGACAGCCTAGATGATTGCGGGCAGTGGTGGAAAATGTTGCTTTCCTTTTGTTCCTCCAGTTCCCAGCTCTCAGTGGCTCCCCACTTTCTTCCTGGTCGAATCTAAACTCTTCCTGCCTGGCTCCCAACGATCTGCATTGTCTATCCCCTTCTCCAGTAGACCCCTCTGCAGTAGTCACCCATTGTGCCTTTCCTTGTGTTATTGCCCTATCTGAGAAGTTTTTCTCTCCCCCTAAATCCCATACACTCCTCAACACCTTCCCAGATAGTTGTAGAGTGTTTTAGCAGAGAAAGCATCTGGGTCCGCTGTTGCCCAGCCTTGAAATATTTCTATTAGCATGGAATGTACAGACATATATTCTAGGGACATGGCAAAGATTGATTCAATCATATGCATGGGCATATGTGCAAATGTTATTTCTGTTAAGTACCTAATATATGCCAGACACTGTGCTGAGCTCTTAAGTACGTTATCTGATATGAGTCATTATTCTACCCTGCGAGGTAGGTATTGTTATCTTCATTTAAGAGATTGGGAAAATGAGGCTTAGCATGATTAACTTGTCCACAGTCCCACAGCTAGCTCCAGCCTGGCCCCCAAGAATGTGCTCTTTGTACACCGCAAACACTCCCACCTGTGCCTCTGTGCGAAAAGCCTATTGATCTTGAGGGGAGGAAAGGCCTTGTCTAGATCCTAGAGAGACTTATAACAGAGGCAAAGAGAAATGTGCTTTGTTATGTCACCACCCGTGGGCTAATGGCTGGTTTCCCAATTACAAACGCCTGCCTCCCCACAGCAGCGGCCAGAGCGCCGGCCCCTTTTGAGCAAGAACGAAACACGGCCTCCCCTGTGGGCAGGTGGGCCCTGCCACATAACAACCTCAGGAAACCTAAACAGCACTTTCCCTGCGAGCTACCCCCAAGGAGAGCTGCCTAATAGGCTCTTTATGGGATGGAAGATGGAGTCTTGTTGATAGGAGAGAAAGAGGGGCCTCGCCATCGGTTGGGGTCCTTCAGTTGGAAGGCCTGCTTAAGCCCCCAAATAGCTCAGTAATTTTTTTTCCCCTTCTCTGATTAGCTTCATAGAAAAGCCCAGAGCCTTTTCCTTCCAGTTGGTGGGCAGTGGTGGTGGTGGCATCCCCAGCAGGCGTGCTACTATCCCATTGACTGTTAGATGTGCGGCTCTCAAACAGGCCACAGCAGCTGAAGGCAGAGGCCATTAAGCCCTGCTAACTGAAAGGGTTCACTGCCAGGAGACCGATCCTGAAATTGGGTCTTTATGATCAATATATCTTTCTCCATTAGTTTCATTTCCTCGGAAGGAAATGGGCAGGGCCATTACGGTTGACGTTATTGACAGGCCTCCCTCCCGCCCTCCCCCAGCCCCACCGGGAGCCGGCTGGGGGGCAGGACCCTGGAGATGAGGCCGAGGAACTGACCTGCCCTGGCTCTTTGCAAGCTTGTTCTACTGGCCTTGGTAACAAAAAGTGGCTGGAATTCCTGTGTGAAAGCGATAGAATGAATGATTTTATTCTACAGGAAAGAGTGACCAGCTCCACCAGCCACAGAAAAGGGTAGCATGAGTGGGAACACGGCTGGAGGGTGTTTGTCTGGTCTGAGTGCAATCTTGCCTGGCCGTCAGGAGACGTGGACGGGTTGGTCTCGAGATCCTTTGCAGCCGAGGAGTCACTGTTAATCACTCGCAGCAGCTTCCGAGGACCTCAAGACACTTCATAGATGTCACATCTTTCTTAAACTTCCTGTGGGCTTGTTCATCACCTCCTTTTTGAAGATGAAAAAACTAAAGCACCAAAGTGAGAAATGACTTTTTGGGGGGAAAGGGCACCTGAAAACCAGTGCCCATGTTCTAGCTCCTGCAAGAACCTCCCAGGGCAGCAATACGTGGCCAGTCCCTGATTTTACTTTAGCCGGGAAGGCTTGGCTAAAATCACTGCCTCCCCTCCTTGGCTTGTGAGGCTCTTAGCCGCTCCTCCAATGCTTCTTCCATGCTGTTTGGCCTCCGACCATCAGTTAAATGTGGGACTGAATCCGTGTGGATCTCATTGGCCACTGGTAGCTGAGAGGGCGACCATATCAGGAATTGACGTCTCCATGATGCCTGGGCGGCAGGAGATGGGAGGGGCTGTCGCGTGTGAATTCAGGGGACTCAGCGGGTTGCTCTGCCAGCATCTCCCACCCTGGCCACTGGAGTCCCTGGCTCTGCTGGCTCCATATTTTGTGTCTTTTCGCCCGTTATATCCAACTGCTCCACACGTGGGGGAGACTCCATCCCGGGAACCAACCTAAGCCAACGGGAGAGAAAAAGGAAGCATGCTGACTGCAGCGTGGGGGGAACTGAACCTTTGCCAGAGGAAGGAGGTAGAATCCAAGAGGAATACCCAAAAGCCTGAGAAGCAAGTCACTTCTGACGCATAGAAAAAAAGGCAGAGGGAACTTCTCCTTTTTAGATTAGAAGGAGTTTTTGGTGTTTAGTCATAAAAGCCTTTTTCTTTTTTCATGTCTAGACTTGCACCTACAGAGACTGGATTTGATTTTACTCACTTTTTTTTTTGGAAGCTAAAGGAAGGCCTCTGTTGATTTTACTAAGGTAAATATCTGGGGCACAGGCCCTCAGACAGACAGACACTGAAATACTCAATATCCCCAGCTTCCTCTGCTGTCAAGAAGTCCCATTCCAACCTGGAAGACACCCCAGGAATCTGGAGTAGATCTCCGTGGTCACACCCAGGGAGGGGCGCACTGGCCACTTCTCCCTGGGTTCCTAGGGAAGAGCTGGCAGGAAGACAATCAGCTGGGACTCCCCGGGGCTCCGGGCTCAGTGCTTCACAGGCAAGTGGAGCTCTGCTTTGACCCGAGACAAGGATCCCAGCTCATGCAAGCCACTTACAGGGGGAAGGGGAGGAGAAAGTTGGAGGGCTGCTTGTGCAGACCCCTTGATTAGGGGACTCAGCAGGTACTTCCGAGGAGGAGTGGCAACTCTTTTGTGGGGGTGGGTTCCACCTCAGGGAAGAAGAAGGTTAGCAGACTAGAAGTGGTTGATAATTAATTAACCCCTTTGGCAACCACCGCCTGGTACGGATCACTTGGTCTGAGCCCACCAAGTCAGTGTATTTTTCATGTTTAGACGCCATCTCCAAGGCATAAGTCACTTGGAAGCCTTCATACCTGAAAATGCATGTTGTGTGTAAGTCCTGGACCTGGTACCCAGGCTGCTCCTGGACTGTGACTGTGGCTTTAGTGTCTTCACCCTCCCCTCACGCAGCTTCATGGAAGGTAGCCTCACTGCTACACGTTGCCTGTGACCACTCTCGGCATCATATCCTGCTCAGCTGAAAACTGTAGCAGGCAAGGCCTAATCTGGGGTCTGAAGACTCCTGTTACCCACCCAGCGTGACTGGTGCACTGTGAGGGGGGGCACCACTGGCTCCCCGTCTCCAGTGGTTAAAGGGAGAAGGGAAGGTAGAGGGCCGTGTAGCTGCCGTGGATATCCAGGGTCCTTCTCAGCAGAGCTGAGTGGAGAGAGAAGCATCCCCTAGTGAGATTGAGGCCTCTGTGGGTCAAGAGCTGTCATGGACTGCCCATCCTATTCTGCCATGGATACAGACGCAGTTGTCACTTAGGAGAAGCAGCATAGGTGACATAAAGTGGGATATAGTAACGGGACATTTTTACTTGGCTCTGGCATGTGCCTGCATGGGTACATTTTACCTGCCTTTGGACTGGTTCATGCTTCCAGTCCCCCACTGCACACTCACGCCCCCAGCCCCTTCCCCACAGCAGTCCAGATTTCTAATTATATTTGATAGTAATTATTTTTAAATCTAAGCACAATGCAAGCTTCAAGTAACTGGAAAGTTCAACAAATTAGTATTCTACTTAATTGAATCAAGGTCTTACCATTCTAAGGGAATATATTTCCTTTCCATTGGCATATATATTCTCTCTTGTTTTTTACCGCAGGTGTCAGATATTTGAGTTTTGTCACGTGGCAACAAAACAGGGGAACGCTCCTTTGAAGGCACGTGATGAGCCACTCTAGAGAACTGGAGGTCTGGGCTAACCTATCCACTTGAGTCAGGGATGTCTTGAGTATTTATTGACCTCAGTATTGAATGAGTTGGGAGCAGAAGGTAGGAAGGAAGCAGGAACTCAATGGATGGCCCAAAAGAAATGTCTGGATTATAAAACAGAAAGAGACAAGGAAGCATAGTCAAGCTAACAAGACACACAGTACCTAACAACACGACCTGTGTCTGTTAATGATACTTGATCTAGCTATTAGCCTGAAGCAATAACTAAACTCTTTGTCCACTATCACCCCCCAGCCCAAACTCGTTTCTACTCTTGCATTCTCATTCAGGAGATATCTTTACCCATCCAGGAAATGTCTTGACCTAGAGTAGCTTGGTGTACAATTTGAGAACCTCAGGCTTAGATCTCCTACTGCGTTAGATCCCATATTCTGGACTCTCTTGGCAAACTGCACATCCCTGTCATGGCCGTTAACGTATTGCCTGGTGATAAGCTGCTTGTGTGTCTGTTTCTTTCTCTAAGGCTGTGAACTCTCTCAGGCAAGGATCATGCTCTCCTCCTCTTTGGACACCAACAATACTGCAGGGTCTGGCTGGCCTACACCTGAGAGAAACCGAAACAACAGGCAGGTTAGAGACACAGTGGAACCCGGGAGAAGCAGGGTGGCCATAGAGGAAGTCAACCTGGATGCCAGTCAAGCTCAGATCTATGGTTCTGAGAGGGAATGAGAATCCCGCTGGATCTGGAAATGGTACCAGCCTGCATCTGCCTGGTCAGGCCTGAGTCAGCCAAGGGAACCAGAGGCTGTTGTCTCAGAAAGGGGCCAACAGAAAGCTCCACTCAACAAACTCTGGGTTTTGTTTTTGGTTTTTATTTGGTTTCCTGGTAAGAGTTCCTTAGGACAAGAATAAAAAAGAGAATGGAAGGAAAGAAGGGAGAGGGAGGGAAGAGAGGAGGGAAGGAAGGATGGAGAGAGAGGGAGGAAAAAGGGAGGGAGGGAAGGAAGAAAGGAGGAAGGAATACTTTGTCTCAGGCAAGCTACCGGGAAAGCGATCTTTCCTTTCCAAATCTCCTTCAAAGGCACGAGGGTGTCTCTCTGACCCTGGGGCCAGACCGACCTTGAATCCAAAAATCAGTGGAGATTTCTGGATAGTGGGAGGAATCCCAGACAGAGTGGAATGAGGCCATCAGTGGGCGCTGCAGGTTCCTCCCCTTTTGGCTAATTTCCTCACAGCTGCGGCCTGATTTTTTGATTGGCCATTGTGTTTATCTTATTTGTGCAGTTCTTCCCCATCCTTAGTAGACATGAGAGTTTGCATCATTTTTTTTTTCATATCCTGCAACAAATTAACCCTAGACATAATTGGGAAGGTTAGAACCAGAATCAGAAGTCAAATTTGTGTTCACATATGATAGAACTTCAACAACTCACATATTCTATCGATTCTAACCTAGAAGTTCCCATTTAAATCACTAATTGCTATAATTTGTTGCTACAATCCCATGGCTGGGTTACTGGCATTTTAGTTTAAAGAGATACTCCTCCTCTATCTGCACAGGGTCTCAAGCAGTCTCTCACGTGAACCCTCTGCCAACTTCGGAGTTGCTCTGAGGTTGGCAGATGTTCAGGCTCGGTCTGGGGTTTAGGGTCCACCCTACACACTCCCACTTGCCCTTGGCATTGGCCCCAGTGGATGGACCAGGGAGGTGGGTGCTCTATGGCAACAGGATTTCTTCAGCAGAGTGGAGTGTTCTCCTGCGCCCATGTTCAGTCTGTTCTGTGGGCAGAGTTCTGGGAACAAACTCAACCCAAATCAGTGCCAGCCTACCAATGGGTGAAAGGGTAGCAGGGTTTGCCCGTGACGCATGACCTTAAGGAAAATATGACCTTGCTCCTCCTGCAAACTGCCTAGGGAATTGCACACCGCGATTTCAGATAAATAACTAGTTTCTAGAAATTTTCAAAAAAGTAAAAAGAAAACTTTAAAGCACATTACTGCCAGAAAGTTCTTCCTGGTAGCTAACTCGAGTCCTTTGTGCTCTTGCCAAAATTTGTTTTATTTTGGCTAATCTTTACCAAAGAAGGTGCATCAGATACAATAATCTTCCACAAAACTGAGGACCTCTCTGACTAGGTGTTCTCCAAAATGAAGAATTTGAATTTCCTTAACCTTGCTTCATAGTCTTATCACCCAAACCTCTAATTATCTTTTTCAATTTTTTTCTTTGAACCCCTTCCAAAACTTGTCTTTTGAGTTACGGAGACCATAACTTAATTAGATCTTTCATTTCCAGAGGATACTCCTGGTGCTTTGGAAGAAATAAATTAAATTTCAGTCAGATATATTTCATTGGAGGAAGGGTGTAGAAAAAAAGAAATTGGATCCTTTATATAAATAGCATATTGTCTGGTACCATAAATGAGTTTTCCTTTTCCCAATTGTTTTTGAAACAATGGGTCCTTTTTTAGTGAATTTACTCCCTCAGAGATTCTAACCTCTGAAACATCATGATTTGCATTCTTCTGTGGCTACATGACTTTTGGATGGAAAAAAGTGAGATGCGTGTTCTCTGATTGGTGAGCTGTGAGGCAGCAGACGAGCCAGCAGTAGGTACCTTGTCAAGGTGTGGGGATGGGCATGCCTGGGGCTCTGCACTTCTAGCCTTTTCTGCACCAGCTTCTGTTCCAGGGGCACCAGAGGGGCCTGTCTTGCTTCTCCATAACTTCATCTTACTATAAGATGTCTCTCACGATGCTTCTCTCCTTAGCTGTGCAGCTCGCTTTATCCTGATTTCATGGGCAGAAAGAAAGGTCTTTAACTTATCTTTGTGCTGTGGAGCAGAGCGATAGAGCCCGGCCTTGGAGTCTGACCTGGAGTCTGGCCTTCGCTCAGCCATCCCCTTAGCCAGGCTGCTCTGCGCGCGTTTCTTCGCTTCCTTCCACCTGGGTTTTATCTTGTGCGAAATGAAGAACTTGGACTCACAGATGATCTCCGAGGTCCCTTCCAAGCTGACCCGGCCAGTCTCACAGCATTGGCTGTTCTGATTACTCCATAGTGGGGTGGCACAAGGAAGGAGGAGGCGGGTTCAGCAGCCAATTGGGAAAAGAGTGTCAGTTTAACTGGGATTCCCTCTCATCTCTTCTGCTCCCAAGGACCGTGAATCAATAGAGTATGAAGGAACAAGAATGATCACCTACTGATCACCTACAATGTGTCAGTCACTGTCCAAGGCACTTTGTGTACACTAGCTTATTTAATCTTTACACCTCTCTATAGAGTAGATGTACTAGGTGTCTTCGACCGCCACAGCCCCCCCACACCTCCCACCCACCCCAGCCAGATGTGTCTACATCCATCACTCAGGTCTCCCTTGAAATGTCACATCTGCAGTGCAGCCTTCCCTGACCCTGACACCAGCTTAGGTCTCCCTGCCTATGTTCTTGTTGTTCCCTGTGCTTCCCCTCCATTGCACATTAACACAAATGTAATTAAACAATTACCTGTATAATTAATATTTTCATGCTTACTCGACTGAAAACTCCTTCAGGGCAGGGACCATAAACGTCTTATTCATTACCATACTCCTAGAGCCTAGCACAGTGCTGACAAAGTAGTTGAGAGTCAGTAGCTATTTCCTGAATAAATGTAAAGCATGAATGCATGAATGAATGAAAGGGTGGATGACCAGCAAAGCCGGATACCAACCCAGAACTATGTGGCTCTTGGAGACCTTCTGTATAATTTCAGAAGAGCTCGACTTGTAAGCTTGTGCACAGGGGCCTGCTGCTATGAGCATCCTGTGGCTATCGACTCATTATTAGTAGGGCTTTGAGTTGTTTGTCCAGAAGTGGGAACGAGAGCTGCACTGCTCTGGCCATTCTCTTTTACCCAGTGCTGCTTGTCCCCAAAGGTATCTATAAAATAGTTGGAGATGATGGATCCAGCCTTGGGGCTGTTGGTGGTAGTGGTTGGAAGTGGGTAGAGGGAGGCAATGAATTGAACTAAACCAATTGTCCTTGTGGGCATTCAGTCCCGTGTCCTAATAACCATCAGCACCACTTCTAACCCATTCTGCCAAGGGGTTGCAACAAGAGTCTGCTCTGTCAGGGATCTGGGTCAGTAAGAATGAGTGGGTGAAGAGGAAGGAGGAAAAACTAAGACATGACAACCTTTTAGAGAAGCAAAAATAAAACGCTAATGTGGAAACTGCTGAAAATAGACTTGCTTGGGCTGTCAGGCTGCATGCAAATCCAATGCTAATCACATGGAAATTAATTACAAGTCCTAACTTCCATATGCCTTGATATGACCCGTGGGGAAAAACCTGCTGCAGGTGTCTCCCCCACACCGCAGAGGCGTGAGTGGAACACGGGCTTTGATGTTGCCCCGTCACTCTCAACGCTGCCACTGCAGCGAGAAAAGCTGAGAGGAGGCTAAAAATACTAACAATAGAAATTTGATTTCTTCTTCCAGACAAAAAGCCTTGGCATCCACAGGAGGAAGAAGTGTTCAGGCAGCATGTGACTGGTTGGTATGAAATAAATAAATTGAGAAAATAGCATATAATTATCTCTGAGTGTCTGTGGATGAGTGGGGCTGTGCAGTCTTCCTGTAATGGACCCTTCCAGGGGGGACATGAGCCAAAAGACGGAGTGACAAGCCCATTTATCAAGTCAATGGCCTCCCCTGCCCTGGCCCCAGGGTATGCTTCTCCTCGGCACTGGTTAGAAAAATTCAAAGTACTTCCAAGATAGGGCCCTTCTCACAATATCTGCCCCCTCCACTCATTTTAAGATTCGCTTTAGGGGTGTGGATGCTGGGCAAATCCAATTAGAAAAATATCCTCCTTCCCTTCCGGGATCTCACTGCCCAGGGCAGATCCCACAGGCAACCCTCCTATGTTTAAGCACAGACTGAACTGAAGGGCAGGCTGGGTTCCAGCCGTACTACTGGGTTGGGAAAGGCTTTGGAGTTCATCTGAGAATGCTTCCTGGAGAGCAGTTTTAGGATTTTTTTTTTTTTAAGGAGTTGTGGGATGCGGAGGCTCTATGACAAGCAGGAGAACAGAAGTTGATGCATCTGAGAGTTAGTGATGAAGTGTGAGCTTCAAGGAGTAGGTTTTAAAGCATGAATGAAAACCATTCCCTGTGCAGTGCCCGGGTGCGAAGTTCATGGAGGGTGGGTCCGTCTCTTTCAGTTCTTCCTGCCCTCCCATCATTCTCCTCGGGCTCCCTCCTCTCTTACAGGTTATTCTCCCACGTCGGTGACCCCTTCCTGGATGACCCCCTGCCCCGGGAGTACGTCCTCTACCTCCGCCCCACCGGCCCCTTAGCACAGAAGCTCTCTGACTTTTGGCAGCAGTCCAAGCAGATCTGCGGGAAGAACAAGGCACACAACATCTTCCCCCACATCACCCTCTGCCAGTTCTTTATGGTGAGCTGCACCCCACCCCCAGGGAGCCTGGCTCCTGTGTCCCGCCAGCCCCTTGTAAAAGCAGAGCCACCCAGGAAGATGGCAGAAGCAGCTGTGGGTGCCTAGAGCTGGGTGGACCATCAGGGGATCAATGTGGTCCATGGCGAGGGTCTTGCCCCAACTCCTCCTCCTTCATATCTGCTGAGGCCCAGGAGCACCCCGGGTCTGATGTAGCATCGTGATGACCGAGTGCTCCCGTGGGACCCTCTGTGAGTGGCACGCTGGTCTGGCATCGGGAATAGATCCACTGATGCAGCTTCCTCTTTGTCTATTGGCAAGACAAGAACAAAGACTAGGAGAGAGTGAGGAATGAGAAGTGTAGTCTATAGACAGGGAAAGCTGTTTTAGCCTTGTGACACAATCCATACTTTTTGTTTTCTTCACTAGCTCTTTCTAGAGAAAGCAAAGATACATTTTACCTGCCATAGTTAGCTAGTCTATAATCCTGGCTGTCAGAAAGCTTAACAACCAAATTAAATCCCCCTCACTATAATAAATGTAAATACATTTCATCTACTTTAGCTCTCTGTCGTGATGGAGAAGAGTTGGTTTATCCAGATATATTCAAGACAAAGCAGAATGTTAGCGTTTTAAGACAATTAAAAAAATATATATTTTGCTTTAGTTTCTCCAGATGTATATTACCCCCCTTAGATAAAAATATGTTCCTAACACCTTCTCTTTTACCATTCACTCTGAAAATTAAAGTGATTATCATTTCCTCTTAGTCATCCCAAGCGCTTTCTCTAAAGCCTTCAGGGTTTTAGAGACACTCTTTCTTCCAGTGCTCTCAGGAAAGTAGGAGGATGATGTCACAGCTCTCCGAGACTCATTCTTCCCAACTATCCTGAGGGTGGAAGTACAGTCAACTTTTGATCATCTAAGAGGACTAGAAACAGTACACATGATGCAAAACAGTAGAAAACATCCGTTTCATCCTGGGATGCTGTATTCTCTCTTTCTTGTCATGTTCTTCCTTTTTTTTTTTTTTTCATGAGCAAGAACTTTTTTTTCAATTGAGAAATAAACATTATATATTCATAGTGTACAACATGATAGTTTACTATACGTATACATTGTGGAGTGGCTAAATTAAGCTAATTATATATGCATTAGCTCACATATTTATTTGTGGTGAGAGTACTTAAAGTTTACTGTCTCAGTAATTTTCAAGCATACACTGCACGGTTATTAACTATAGTCACCATGTTGTACAGCAGCACTCCTGAACTTATCCCTCCTAACTGCAATTTTGTGTCCTCTGATCAACATCTCCCCAATCCCGCCAACCCTGCTTTCTGCTTAGCCAGTCCTACTGCATTTTGGCTGTGTTCACAGGGACCACTTAAGAGCAAGGAAATGAGAGAAGAGGTCTTGCGTTCCCCAATTTAATTTACCAATTGAATAGTCTGTGTCCGGATAATTGGGAGTCTGCGGTTCTCCCTCCGCACAGACAGGAGTGATAGTTAAATAACTGCATTATCAGCCTCCAGTCTCCGGGGCGGGGATGCCAGTGCTGAGTAGCAGCAGACGTCCATTTCTCCTTGCCTCTGAGTGAAGCCTGCTGGTTTTTCCCCCGCCAGTGCGAGGACAGCAAGGTGGACGCCCTGGGGGAAGCCCTGCAGACCACCGTCAGTCGCTGGAAATGTAAGTTTTCAGCCCCGCTGCCCCTGGAGCTATATACCTCCTCCAACTTCATCGGCCTCTTCGTGAAGGAAGATAGCGCCGAGGTCCTCAAGAAGTTTGCCGCTGACTTTGCTGCGGAGGCTGCATCCAAAACCGGTGAGCAGACGCGGCCACCGAGCCTGGGCTCTGGGAATCAAAACGAGCTGGGAAGAGAAATGGGTAGGAGATGTTTGTAGAGGAGCAGGGTGGAGTCAGGAGGTGGAGGGCCCCGCGGGAATAGCCCACGTGACAAAGGACACTGCAGCACCTCACACCTCTTAGCTCCCTTGTAAAAATATTCAACTACGGCTCTGCTAACCTCTGGAGAGGCTGTCCGGGGCTCACTCCCCATGTTAGGCTTGCTGCCTATGCATCCAAATGGAAGGGGGCAATGACTGTCCGCTTTGAGCTAGAATGTGATCCCCTGCAGCACCGCCGCTCCCTCCCAGTTCAGAATTCAGGGGCCTTCCTTTCTTCCTCCAGAACTCCCACCCGTGCGGGTGTTTATCTGGCTCTTACTGTTCACTTCGTGAGGACCCTCCCAAGCTTTTCTTGGGGGGGGCAGCATAGGACAGAAGGAAGAGTAGAACTACTTTGTATTAAATTATAAAATCCGCTGAGCCAACGCCCTTCAACTTTCTGAAACCCATTAGATGGGCCCCTAAGCCTCAAAAGTCGGTCCAAAAATGTAACCCCTATAAGATGTCCTTTTCATGGAGCTCTCAGTCCAAGCCAACTGAGATTTCCCATCAAAGGAATTAGCTTAAAGGGGTGCTCGAGGCAGGAGGCACGTGGAGGGGACACGAGGGAGAAGTTTGCAAAGCTGTCTGACTGCAGGCGCAGACAAGCTCACTTAGCTCAAAGAGAGCCTTTTACACGGGGACAAACAGACAACCCAGCAGGGGACGGAGCCTCTGCTGGCTCACTCCAGAATGAACTCACAATCAGCAGGTACCTACTGGGCACCTACTATGTGTTTATCCATGAAGAATGC
Source organism: Lemur catta (assembly GCF_020740605.2). NCBI lineage: Eukaryota > Metazoa > Chordata > Mammalia > Primates > Lemuridae > Lemur > Lemur catta. Next base: position 18,066,109 of record NC_059134.1, on the reverse strand, counting down.
AACAGAGAAGAGAATAAGAAGTGGCTTCTGTTGACCAGAGGCACAGTTGGGAAACCCAGTTCAGGCCCTGAACTCTCTGAGAAGAGAGAGTCCATCACAGGTGGAGTGGTTTGATCTTCATAGAAGGAAGAAAACTTGCCCTGGGAAGATGCTGATCAGGAGAATGGAGGTGGGGTCTTTCAGGTTGGTGGGCGCAGGAGCACAGGCAGGAATGGGGGCCTGTGAGCTGGGGGGCAGCGGGGAGGCTGCCCTGAGCAGGGCGGAGGGTGCAAGCTGCACACCTGAAGCCCAGTGTTGAATGCCAAGCTGGGGGAGACCCAGAGCTTGTCCACCCCACATTTCATGGCAGGCCAGGGAGGGGAAAGGCCTGGGCAAAGCCACTCAATTTGCTTCTTAGCCTACACCTCACCTGCCATCGTTCCCTGTGCCATTGTCATCACTAGCTCAGGCCCTTTGCCCAGTGTTCCTCTGTGCCAGAGAAGTCCCCACTAGGGCTTCAGACTCCGGGGACAGTGTGAGCAGGGCTCAGCATCACTGCAGGCGCACAGTGAGGTCCCTGCTCTCAGAGGGCCCCCCAGGCCTGGAAGCCATTTCTGTCCCTTGGGAGGGGAACCTCCTTAGACTCCCCCGAAGCTCCTCTTCTCCTCCAGGGTCTAGTCTTTGGTTTCTGACTTCGGTGGAGCCTGACATTTCACAGGAGCTTAATATTTCAAAGAAATAGCATAACGGAGAGGCAAGTTATTTCCTGTTCTTGTCCCTCCGTCTCAAGGAAATGGCTTTTTCTTCATCCCGCAGTAGTTATTGTCAGAACCACTAAATCCCCACAAGAACCAAAACTAATGCCATAGCCACAAAACCCAAATCTTCCGCAAATGAGAAAAGTGGGTCTCAGCCAGGACTGCAGCAGATATTTAGAGTGTTCACTGAGTGACAAGTCGAGGCCCCAGCTTTCCACGTGGGAAGGGGATAAGACCAGTCCCTGTCCAAGATTCTGCTGTCACTAGGAACTCGGCCGGCTTCGTTTCTCTGCCCTAGTGTGGCCCCCTGGTGGTGATCTGGAGAACTGGGTGACCCTGCCCAATATAGCCGGTCCGGCTCCTTAAAATCTAGCGTGGAAAGCAAGCCACCCTGTCTTTGCCCTAGAACTTATGCCTTGGTATTCTAGAGTTGTTGACAGGCTCACATACTTTCAGCAAATACAGTTAGTGTCGTCCTCCACTCTGGGTGACTTAAAGAGATTCATCCATGTGCATTCATTCATATAACAAGTACTGAAAACCTCCCCAATATGCTGAGTGGGGATACGCTGTGAACAAGAGATGAACATCTTATCTCATGGAGCTTACACCAAAGAAATGCAATGCAATATAACAGAAAAAGCACTTAAAAGATCCAACTTCTAGTTCTATCTTGGCCACTAATTTCTCTGCATGACTTGCCCAAGCCCCTTCATTTCCCAAATTCCCTAATTTCTTTCTTTCTTTCTTTCTTTCTTTCTTTTTCTTTCTTTCTTTCTTTCTTTCTTTCTTTCTTTCTTTCTTTCTTTCTTTCTTTCTTTCTTTCTTTCTTTCTTTCTTTCTTTCTTTCTTTCTTTCTTTCCTTTCTTTCTTTTTCTTTCTTTCTTTTTTTTTTTTTTTGAGACAGAGTTCACTCTGTTGCCTGGGCTAGAGTGCCATTGTGTCAGCCTAGCTCACAGCAACCTCAGACTGCTGGGCTCAAGCAATCCACCCACCTCAGCCTCCCAGAGTGCTAGGATTACAGGCATGAGCCACCACGCCCGGCCCCTAATGTCTTCTAGTTGCATCTTCTTCATTATTCTAGCTTGGGCAGCAGATGATTCTTCCTCACTGAAAGTACAAAAGAGAAATAAAAGTCATTCCCTTATGTAGGTAGGTTTGTTTTGTTTTGTTTTTTGAGGTGTCACAGAGTAACAGTCTATACACTTGAAGCCAGTGCTTCTCAACCAAGGGCAATTTTGCTCCCCAGGGCCATGCGGCCACATGGAAGTCATTTTCACAACTTGGAGGGTGCTACTGGCCTCTAGTGGGTCGAGGCCAAGGATGCTGCTAAACACCCTGTAATGCACGTGACAGCTCCCCATGCCCCCAGCAAATAATTATGCAACCCACAATGCTGTTGAGAAACCCTGCTTTCAGCTTTGAAAATCTCAATCTTTCTTCTCTCATTTCTCCATCAGCTTCACCCAGAAGCTAAGAGACTTGATTCCAAAATGAAGACGGTATACCCTTGGGAGTCACACAGTTACAAAATGCACTTTGTATTTCGACATAAATTATTTTTTCCCCTTTAGGCCTCGGGTCCTCATGTGAATGGTGGGGCTGGCAGGAACCAACTGGAGGGGGCGAGGGGGGAGTCAGCCAAAAGGCCGACCCAGAGTTGCTGCAGAAGAGCCATCTGCACGTGCGTGGCTCTTTGTCTCTTGAATGGTGGGCTGATGCAGAATCTCTTCCCCCTGCCACTTTATTCTGCTGCTGTGAGGGAGAGAAACAGCTTTTGTCTAACCAAGGGACTGTCTTCTTTGTTGTCTGGGAAACAGAATTTATCAGGGCTCCTTTCTATGTTCTTCCGTAAGTCCCCACCATCGCTATGATTACCACCTTCTAATACCTGACCTTCTTCTTCCTTTTTTGCAGAAGTACACGTGGAACCTCATAAGAAGCAGCTGCACGTGACCCTGGCTTACCACTTCCAAGCCAGCCACCTACCCACCCTAGAGAAACTAGCCCAGAACATTGACGTCAAGCTAGGGTGTGACTGGGTGGCGACTATCTTTTCTCGGGATATCCGATTCGCTAACCATGAGGTAATAATGTCTCACTGCGCTTCCTGATGCTACCAGGTGCGGGGATGTGACCAGAATCCACAGCTCGCTGCTGCGGGGAAATGGCCACCAAAGGGGACAAATGGAACAAACCACTGAGTCAGGTGGCCCAGGATTTTGTCCAGCCTCTGCCCGACATGCAGGAAGGCTTTCAGCATGCATCCCTCCTCTCTGGCTCCCAAGTGGTTCATCGGGGTGACACCCCCACGGTTCTGTCTGCCCTGCCAACCTTACGGGAGTGATAAAGAAATGAAATGGAGGGATAGATAGAAAATACATTGAAAACATTTTTTAATGTTATATAAATTCCTGGAGTTAGTAGAAGACATCATCCTGACCTCAGGTGAGTTAAGAACACATAAATACAAAAAAAAACCTGCAAAGACATAATCAACAGATACTTGCTGAGTGTGTGTGCCACGCAAGGTATCGTGGAACATACTAGAATTTTAAAATGTGGTCCTGTCCTCAAGGAGCTTTGAGTCCAGCAGGGCAGAGAGGACAGACACACATGAAAAGGAAGCTCAGGCCAGCATTGTGAGAGTTTGTGCGCTTCGCAGTCGAACAAATGAATCCTATTGCAGGCAGAAAGACTGGTGTGATCCTAGCATCCTTCCTTTGAGGGAATCAACATTGCTTTCCAGACAAGCATGTGCTGTCTCAGAAGAGTACCACTGTCCTTTTTGTCCTGAAGGAAAAGCTGAGACACAAAGAGATCAAGTGGCTGGTACAAAGCTAAATAGCAATTTAAGACCAGAGCTGAAGCCAGAGCCCAGGTATTTTCATCAATAAAGATGGTAACGCGTCTAAAAAAAGACCACACAGTTTGATAAAAAAAATTTTAAAAAATGTCTTCCAGCTTAACTACATTTATTAAGCAATACTACGTTTGTTTTTTTCAACAGCAAAAGAACTGATGTTTTTGTTAGTTTACATAGCTTGTTAACATCTCTTTTAGGCTTTTAGGCTTTTTTTAAACATGAAAAATAGTTTGAACGCCAAGGTTAAGACCAGACAACCTCACCATTATTTTGGAAGTGTGAGGAAGAGCCAACCCGTGAATCAAAGGTTCAAGGCTAAGCATTGTTCCCTGTGAGTGTCAAGGACATGCAGCTTTGTCTCAGTCTGCTGATGGGAATGTCATGGCCTCCTTTTGCATCATTTGATGTAGGTTTTTGTAAAAATGCATTAAGCAGTCTGGGCCTGCTCTTACTTAAGAATTCTGACATCTCCTGGAATCACTTAGGATGAGCCCTAAAGATAACAAGGGAGGTGTGGCTGGCTGGACTCCTGATGGCAAAGAAGGAAAGTCAAGGGTTGCATACAGATGGCCTCTGAGAAGTCACCTTTCTCAGAGAAGGAAGGTGGCAGTGGAATTTTACAAGGAATATCCTCTAATCAACAGTGCCCTCCAGTTAACTCGAAGGGTAATTGCTTTTCTGCCTGACCCACATTCTGCTCAATTGGCAGGGAAGGGAAGAGGCAGCAAGCGCCCACACGAATAATTTTCTAAAAATAACTTGGCCTCTTTTATCTTTTATTTGTAAAAGCTCATTTATTACAGCTCCTTCTGATAAAACTCTCCTTGGCCCCTTTGGACTAGACCTCTCTCCCCCTGAGGTCTTTTGGTTCCACCTGAGCCCTTCTGTATTTGGAAACCTCTTCTTGCCTGCCTTCTTCCCTGTGTCCCCAAGAGGCAGTTTTGAGGGATTGTTCCAAGGAGGGGACAGATATCCAGAGAAGGAAAGTGGTTGTAGGCAAGGACATTCAGCAAGGCACAGTGATGCTTAGGAAAACTTCAAGTTCTCATCCCTCTGCTATTTAGAGTCTCACTGGATTTGGACTTGCAAATGCCTAGTTGTACTTGACATTGACTCTTCCATGTTAGTGATTACACTGGGCCAAGCCAGTTTCATAGGCTTGAAATCCATAGAAATCCAGAGGAAGGACAGAGTTATACAAAAAGCATAAATTTTGGAGTCTAGCACACTCAGCTTCTGGCTCCATCACTTTAGGAGTGGCTAGATTAACTTTGACAACTTATACAACTCTCCAGTCAGTCCTTAGTTTTCTCATCTGTAAAATGGTGATAATGTTTTGCTAGACTGTTGTGAGCACTAAATAAGAGGATGTATGAAAAGGCTCTAACCCAGCACAAAGTGGATGCAACAGAAATATTGCTGCAGCTGTTATTATTCCTGAGGATACAAGGGGCTTCAAAGGCAGTGTGATTCTGTTCCTCTAACTCTATAGGGCTGAAACTGCCCTTTAGTCATTAAACTTTAAGTTCAGACCCAGTGTTGAAAGAGAGTAGACACATACCAGAGATGCACTCGAGAATTCTTAAAAGTACATGCCAAACATAAAACAAAAGAGTGAGTATAATGTAATACAAACTAGGCATGTGTCTATCTCTCAAACTTAGACTAAGTGTTTTTATCTGCTTTTGGTGAGTAAGGAACGAGAAGTAGGGACATGAGTCCCAGTTATAATTTCTAATTTATTATAATACCTAAATCCTTTTATTGTTCATTCATAAATCAAAGCCACTTATTGTCCAACTGCTCTCTGCCTAAGACATAGTGTCTCTGACCTTTGCTGTGCCTCAGTTTTCCTGGGGATACCCTAGAGCTAGAATGCTCACCTCCACTATGTGATAGGACCAAGGAGGAGTTCTCTGGAGCTGTGTTGAGTTTCTCGAGAGAAAGGCACTACTGGGCCAAAGGCATGATGAGCCAAGACCGTGCTGTGCTTGAGTTCTGAGGAACTCGAGTTTAGGTTTGTTTCCTGACAACTCAGTGACTTTCTGCACCCTGTTCCAGGAAAAAGAATGTTCCTTTTCATGGAACATCACACACCCAGCTTTGAGATTTATGAGATTTCATGTGATTTTTTTGTTGCTGTTGTGCCCTTCAAGCTGTTTGAACGATCCTGCAGAAAACCTTCCTGGCTTGTTTGGAAAGGTGGTTGGTTAGAGTGCGTATGAGGTTAGAGTGCAGATCCAGTGGTGCAGACAAGTTCTGTGCATTATCGATTTTATCCTCTGAGAAGAATCATTCTTTTACTGGCTCCTTTCATCAGAGATTTCCAGAAGGACATTCTCTCTTTTTCCAGCATGTTCTGGTGTGTCACCTTGACACCGGCGAGCCGGTTAGCTCATAGGCTTACCCAGCACAGCATCCAGGGTCAGGGCCGGCTGGAAGGAAGGCCATCACATGGGGGGTCGGGTGCCATGGTTCAGTAGGAATAATTATGCCCCTTCTGTGTACAAGGCTCTGTCCTAAGGCCTTTTCTCAGATTGTCCAATTTAAATTTTATAGTCTAGGTATTATGTGACAGATGAGAAAACTGAGGCCAAAGTTAAAAATCTGAAAGTTGGACCCAGAATATTTAGCCTCCAGCTAATGGCTTTGGAACCTTAGAAAAAGCTGTTCAAGCATTCTCCTTCTTGCGGTCCCTTGTGAAACAAATAGGATACCAAATATCTTCCTTACTAATGAGAGGTTGCCTGCTGCTCATAACAAAAAATAGTGAAATAAATGTCTTCCAAAGTACCTTCATGCCTATACTTACAATGTTTATATATACCAGGAAAGGGACACACACACACACACACACACACACACACATGAAATAAATCAGCCAAGTGGCATGGCCTGTGATTGGCCCAAGGGGCTTTTTCTGAGCCCCAAGAAGGAAGATGTTCTCTCTCTGTTTGCTGCTTGAAGCTGGTTCCATGCTGAGATACCCACGGATGTCTATGAAAGATGTATTTTTTTCTTTCAAGGTCTTTGTTAAAGCTGTATAGGTTTAAAGAAAGGTCCTTAAAGGCAGGGACCATGTCTTATTTCATCAGCTAAGTTACATAGAAAGGGGAATACTTCATTCCTCAACCCTTCCCGTAGGAGGGTCACTCTGCCTGGCCCTTCTGTAACCCTCACAGAGCTGAGTTTCAAGTGTCTCTTATGGTCCCCACCCCAGCAGATGGAGTGGGGACTACGAGGTCTAAGTCCACTTGTACAGCAGTTGACCAGAGAGCCAACAGTTTTTCCATTGAATTTCCCAAAATCATATTTGAATACTGATAGGAAGTGAAGCCGTGCCTGGAGGAAAGTCCAGAACCATCCATAGCACACACCCACAATACCCTGAAAAGAGAAGTACTCTCTGATCGGAATCCAAAGCTGCTCAGAGCCTGTGGGTCTCAGGGGCTCCTGCGCATGGCGCCATCTGGAGGTGTGCAGCATTAGTGCAGAACACGCAGGCCCAGGCATGGGGCTCACTCATCCTGTCTTCCTTTTGCAGACATTACAGGTGATCTACCCCTACACCCCACAGAATGATGACGAGCTGGAACTGGTCCCCGGGGACTTCATCTTCATGTCTCCGATGGAGCAGACCAGCACCAGTGAGGGCTGGATCTATGGCACGTCCTTAACCACCGGCTGCTCTGGACTCCTGCCTGAGAATTACATCACCAAGGCCGACGAATGCAGCACCTGGATATTTCATGGGTAAGCAGACTCCAAGATTTGCCCACTGCTTTTCGGAGAACATTGCTGTGGCAAACTTGGAAGAGGTGGTGGAAATGGACTTGATCCTAGACACACAGTGCCCCAGTAACAGGAAATGGAGTCCGAGGGGAAGAAGGCTCTGTGGCTTCCAGAATTCCCAGAAAGGAGTTGACTTGGGGCATGGAAAAAATATGAAATGAATTGCTCTGCCTCACTCTGCCTCCCCCATTTGATGTAGCTGTCTGCCTGAGTTCCCGATGGGAGACTAACCGGAGGCTGCTTGGAGGTCCATTTCTTCTGGCTCACGGGTGGTGTCATCTCAGTGTTTTGTCTCCACTGCTTTGGGGCTTCTGTCCACCCCTTTCTGGGTCATTACTCAGGGTGGTCTGACCCCCCAGAGCAGCTGGGCAGATTCCCACTATGCCAGCCAGACCAACAGTGGCAGTGGCTTCAAGGGTCAGGAGCCCTAACTGTACCCCTCACTTGCTAGGCGACCCTGAGCAAGTCCTCAGACGCAGCACATGCTGCCTAGACAACGGAGACCGTGTCTCAGGCAATGGCAACTGCCAGAACCCAGAAAGGGTATGTTGCTTCCGCAGTCTTCCTCAGGGTCATAACTTGCCACCCATCCTTGTTATTGTTTTGCCCCCATCCCATCCTTATGGTCCCATGCTCAGAGTGGCCTCTGTTGTCTGGCTAGCTTTGTCCCGATAGAGAAAATAGGAACAAAGGCACCTTCTCTTTTTTTTTTTTTTTTTTTTTTTTTTGAGACAGAGTCTCACTTTGTTGCCCCGGCTAGAGTGAGTGCCGTGGCATCAGCCTAGCTCACAGCAACCTCAGACTCCTGGGCTTAAGCGATCCTACTGCCTCAGCCTCCCGAGTAGCTGGGACTACAGGCATGAGCCACCATGCCCGGCTAATTTTTTTGTATATATATTTTTAGTTGGCCAGATAATTTCTTTCTATTTTTAGTAGAGACGGGGTCTCACTCTTGCTCAGGCTGGTCTCGAACTCCTGACCTCGAGCGATCCACCCGCCTCGGCCTCCCAGAGCTAGGATTACAGGCGTGAGCCACCGCGCCCGGCCTGCACCTTCTCTTTCTTAATCCAAGCAGCTCAGAGCCAGTGCTTCCCTGACACGCTCGGGCGTCGGGCCAGGGTGTGCTGCTGCTTTGTTTTTTCGCACCCTTGTTTCTGCCTTGTGGCAACAGGGCTGCGATGCAGAAGCCCTGAGCACCAGCTGCTTGGTGGCTCACGCCGTTACTGCCACCATAAAAGAGAAGCAGAGAGGGGCGATTTCAGCAAGTGTTTTGCCTGGAGGGAGAAAAGAAAAGAAAGTCCCCTACCCTGGTGAGCAACAAACAGAAAAACCACAAGCCCAAAGATGGGAAAGAATATTTTCTTCCTGAATAACCCCCACCCGCAATCCCTTCTGCTCCTCCCCAACTCCCCGACCCCACCCCAGTCCGTGAACATCCAGCATTTGGTGGCACAAAATTAGAGTGTCAGAGCTGCCTCATGTTCCCCAAACTTTGCCTTTTCAAAAATGTTTCTGAAGATCAAAATACCTAAGCTGTGTTTCCAAAGTCACTATTTTATCCCTATGAAAACATGTAAAGCAAAATATACATGAATAAACTGGGAACTAAAAGATTGTTTGCCCAATAAAGCACAGCTCCCAGATCTCTTTCTTAAAAGTAGGGCTACACGTGGGAGAAGAGTGCATATAAGAAGCATTACCAACCTGCTTAGAGTCACTTCATTCAAACCCACTTGCCCTGAGTTAGAGCTCAGGCTGAAGCATGGGTGAACCTAAGTGACTTCAGTCTATGTCATTTCCTTTTATTCTGAGACATTACTAGTGATGTTATTTCCCTGGGTACCACGTCTGAAATTAAACTATCAGCTTCCACAGCCAGCCCTGCAGAGAGTAGGGAAATACTCATGTTAGGCGTTAGGACATTGCAATTAAGAATTTAAGTTTTGTTAGCCAGGCATGGTAGTGCACACCTGTAGTCCCAGCTACTTGGGAGGCTGAGACAGGAGGATCACTTGAGCCCAGGAGTTTGAGGTTGCGGTGAGCTATGATGATGCCATGGCACTCTAGCCTGGACAGTAGAGCAAGACTCAGCCTCTAAAAAAAAAAAAGGATTTAAGTTTTGATTCCAATAGTCTTGGATTCAAATCCTAACTCTCCCACTTACCAGCTGTGTCACCTTGGCCAAGTTGTATCCCCTTCTCTGAACCTGTTTGCTTATCTAGAAAGCGGAGCTTATAATCGCACTTGCCTTGTGTGGCCTAGCTTTACGTGGATCGGTCAGGTATGTATCAGCACTGTCTATAAAGTAGCCATTCATGTTATGATTACTCTTTTTTTCTATCTCGTGTTTGCCAGTCCTTGCTTATGTGCTCATCAAAGCAAATGTCTCTTCCGCAAAAGTGATCCTATAAGCACTGCACTTTCCTGTTTAACCTCAGAGGTAGAAATAAGGCAAGGAGGTAGAGCCCAGCTTCCCTGTAAGCCAGACCTTCTCTCAGTCCCAACCAAAGATAGACGCGAGGAGGCAGAGCCACACGGGTGCTCAGGCATGACCTGGCTGGCTGGATGAGAGGGTGCAGAGGGGATCCAGGCAACACACAGGGACTTGGGGGTCAGTGACCTTTCTCAACCCTCGCTACCCTCTGTTCCTCAGTTCTCTGAGTCCTTTCTAGGGAAATACTGTCTTGCCACCTGTACTGGAGTGTCTTGCCTGGTTCTGAGCATCCCTAGGCATTTGTCAGTTGATGAAGCCCCATTGCGTCCTCTGAGGCAGAGTGAGCTGCCTGACCCCTCTGGGCATAACAGGCCTAGTGTGTCCTAGGGTGGAGCGAATGGTGCTTGAGAAAATGTTCTAGGTGCCAGGCCCAGCTTCCTGCCCTCACTGTTCTCAGTATGAAGCATCTGACTATTGTCTTACTGGGACTGACAGCCACCAAACTGTCTCAGAGTGAGTCAGGTCCTTTCATTACGATGACAGTTAAGAAGGGAAGGAGGCTGCCATTCTCCTTGCCACCGTGAGCTTAAGGAGGGAGAGAAGGGATCCTATCTTTATCTTCACAGCTGCAGTAAAGAAATGAAGAGACACGCACAGGCAAGATGTCAGCACGATTCCAGGTAGTCAGACACTTTAGGCCCCGAAGCTTTGATGAGTCAGACAGTAAGACTGAATTTTCTTTAACTGTGTGATGTTTGGGAAGGTCTCAGTTTAAAATAAAGGAGAACAGCTGGTCTATTAGACTGCGTGAGTAGCAGAAGATTTCCCTGGGCTACAGTTACTTAAATATTACCATAACAGGTTTCATTGAGCTACACATCAAATGTACTGATGCAGCTTTGCTAAACTGTAGGTTCCTGGGCGCTGCCCCACGCCACTGAGTCACGGTCACGACCTGTGAGGAGGGCCCAGGCATGAGTAGTTTTTAAAGGCCCCCTGGTGGTTCTGGTGTATACAAGGGCTGAAAATCACTTTTTCAAAGTATCAGGCTTCTGAAACCGTTGCTTATAAGTAGAATGAGTCTATCATTTATTTATAGTCAAAAAAGGGCCATTTCTGAGAGTGAAAGGGGTGCTAAGATATTAAAATTGTTTAATTTTTTGCAAAAAGTTTACTAACAATTGGTTAGCTTTATTATATTGTTAAATATGGCTCACGCCTGTAATCCTAGCACTCTGGGAGGCCGAGGCAGGGGGATCGCTCGAGGTCAGGAGTTCGAGACCAGCCTGAGCAAGAGCAAGACCCCCATCTCTACCAAAAATAGAAATAAATGATCTGGACAGCTAAAAATATACAGAAAAAATTAGCTGGGCATAGTGGTGCATGCCTATAGTCCCAGCTACTCGGGAGGCTGAGGCAGGAGGATTGCTTGAGCCCAGGAGTTTGAGGTAGCAGTGAGCTAGGCTGATGCCACGGCACTCTAGCCCGGGCAACAGAGTGAGACTCTGTCTAAAAAATAAATAAATAAATAAATAAATAAATAAATAAATAAATAAATAAATAAATAAAATTCTAATAATAATGCTGTGTTTAAAATGAATAATCCAGAACAGGTGCCAAACTGGACATGTTGCTAGGGCAACAGACACAAACCAGTACTGTGCCGGGTAAACTGGGGTGTGGCTCTCCAAGCCGTACAGAAGCAAGATATCTACAACCTAAATGCTCCCCCCGCCTCTATCCAGCGATACAGGCGAGATGTTTGTTGGATTTGCCTAACTACCGTATTTAAATGGCGATGTTTATTAGATGGAGCTTTGTGGAGGTCTTACTATTCACAGTAATTTAAACTTGGCATGTTTTAGCCGACTTCCTTTCAGTGAGACCTCTTTTGGGCTTCTGTAGTCACACTCAGAAATGAGAGTTCTTGGCTCACAGCTCTAAACATCTGGTGAGAACAATCTCCTCTGAAATTATTCTGTCTTTAATCGTCCTGTTGGAGGCGTTTTCAAGGTTGGGGTAGGATTGGAGGCTGAAGAGGGTAGGATAGAGGCCAGTGGCCATGAAGTTTCCTGGACCATTAGGACCTGTGGGCAAAGTGGTGGAGATGCTAAAAATCCCCATTCATTCTTTACTTCAGATGGAAATTACCATGGAAAATATTAAAGACAACAGGGATTGTTTATTTCTTTTGAACCAGAAAAATAGCCGCAAACAATGGTACATAATTGATACCTCATTATTCTTTAACATGCCTTTGGTGCCAACCATGCTTGCGGCATCCTAATAAGCACAAAATCATTGGGCCCCATCCCTGCCCAGAGGGATGAATACATCTGTCCATCTACCCCTGATTTATTAACTGTAAGACTTCAGTAGAAAACAAGATGTTCCTCCAGGAATCAAGCGTTCTGTTCAGCCTTCCCCACCATTGCGCTACCCAGAGAGTGACTCATGCTGATCCCCAGGCTCCTGTTGAGCCCTGGAAGTGCTGATTCCTCCCAGCCAAAGCAGTTACCATCTTCCCTATCTTCCATTCCAGTTCGTACTCAATCTTAAATACATCATCGTCCAACCCTCTCACATTTGGGGATGGAGTCTTGGAGAGGCGGCAGTACGAGGACCAGGGACTGGGGGAGACGACGCCCCTGACCATCATCTGCCAGCCCATGCAGGTAGGCGGGTCATCAGGGCCACCTCCTCAACTCTAATCAGCAGTCACTGAGAACCTCTTTATTAACCAGGAGGCATCGCCCTGGCTGTCCCCACAGGGTCTCTGATCTCTTGGAGAGAAAGTACATGAGATTTTAAAAGATATACAGTAATTCAAAGCTAGGAAGGGTCAGCAATGTGGCACTGACAACCACCACCAGCATTTGAGTCCAGGCTAGTAGGGAAGGTTGTTGCCGAGAGGGAGGAGGGGAGATTTTATCTCTAAAGTAGGAATAATGCCCATAACTGTATCTATTTGGTAAATTGGTTGTGGAGATTAAAGAAAATAATAAAATAAGGCTCTTAGCACAGTAACTGGCATATAGTGAGTGCTCAGTATATGTTAGCCTGTCCAAGAAAGGTTGGAGACGGGAGCAGTGGGGCAGTAGCTACTGAATAGTACAGACAAAAGCAAGTTGAAAGTTCAAGCATGTTGAGGGTCAAGAGAGTAGGTCAATTTGGCTGGAGCCCAGGTTTTGAAGTAGGCAACAGTAGGAAAAGAAATGGGAAAAACCATGCCACCGTTCCATGTATTAACCATGTCAGGGCAACCAGAAGCAAGGTCAAGTGCTGGCCAACATGAACCCGGCAGCACGGAGGAAACTGGGAACAGCTGACTGCATCAGAAAGAAGGAAGGTAGAAACATGTAAAGGTTCCACCCAGCCGGGCGCGGTGGCTCACGCCTGTAATCCTAGCCCTCTGGGAGGCCGAGGTGGGAGGATTGTTTGAGCTCAGGAGTTCGAGACCAGCCAGAGCAAGTGCGAGACCTCGTCTCTATTAAAAATAGAAATAAATTATATGGACAGCTAAAAATATATATAGAAAAATTAGCCGGGTATGGTGGCACATGCCTGTAGTCCCAGCTACTCGGGAGGCTGAGGCAGGAGGATTGCTTGAGCCCAGGAGTTTGAGGTTGCTGTGAGCTAGGCTGATGCCACAGCACTCTAGCCTGGGCAACAGAGTGAGACTCTGTCTCAAAAAAAAAAAAAAAAAAAAAAGGTTCCCCCCAGAACCAAAGTCATTTGGACATGCCGTTGACTAGACTTGCCCATCTTACCGCGCAGAGGTAGCGGTTGTCCGCCCTGAACATGCACGTAGTCAGACAACAGCACCCATGCGGTGACGAGAATGGGCAAAACAGGGCCTCACTGCAGGAGCAGACCATCAGAACCACATGGTCTGAGCACCACTTTGGAGATGAGGCAGGCACATTTGTGATGATAGAAGTCCTCGCCTCCTGAGGAAGTTGAGAAAGCATCCCTTTTGAGGAGGAAGCTGTCCCACTAGATGGCTACCTCTACATTAGTGGCTGGTCGTACCTCTGAGCTGCAACTTCAACTGGCCTTCGTGTTTTCGTAATGGCCAAATTCTACTTCCACTAACAGAGGCAGCAGCATTTTCACAACCCTTCTTATTTTACAAAGTACCTGCAGTTTACTTCATTTGAGCCTCAGAGTGACTTCTGAGGTCTGCAGGATGAGTCTTACTATCCTCATCTTGCAGATATGCCAACCTAAATGCAAGGCAGTTAAGAGGCTTGTCCCAGTCTTAACTCCGCAAAACTTGTACTGGAGCTCAGCTCACCTGGCACCTGGCTCCAGGATGTGTCTGCTTTGCCTCGTGTTTCCTCACTAACAGCCTGTCTTTCTCCGCAGCCTCTGAGGGTCAACAGCCAGCCTGGCCCTCAGAAGCGATGCCTGTTTGTGTGTCGGCACGGTGAGAGGATGGACGTTGTGTTTGGGAAGTACTGGCTGTCCCAGTGCTTTGATGCCAAAGGTGAGTCGTTGGCAGGCCTGCTCAGCACTGGCATACCCATCATGGCCTCTAGGGGGCGCAGCCAAGCTACATTTATCCAGCTGGAGTCTTTCGTGGTTTTGTGCTATAGAAAATGTCTGTAATCTGTAAGTCCTTACTGATTGCGTTTTAAGGAAGAGGTAAGTTTTCTTGTCACCATCCTATAAACTGGGGCACCAGGGACCAAAGATGGCAGATGTCTTGCCCAAGGTCATGTGGCAAGTCAGCAGCAGAGACGTGCCCTGATTCCATGGCCAGAGTTCCCTCCGTTAGATCACCCCAGCTCATTCGGTTCCATTTTCCTCTGAGTGGCATTTTAAGATAGGGAGGCTTGCCTAATCGGAGAATCCCACCTGCTTTAGAGTGTCTGGTAATTACTTTCACTCAGAAACTATCTCTTGTCATTTTTGTCGGCAGAATGAACGGTGAATTCCAAGTCATTCTCTGGAGGAAAGTGTCAGCCTTGATATTTTCCCTCTGCTCCCACGAGTTTGGTTTGGTCTCTTTGGCCAAGTAGGAATGGGGGTGGAGAGAGTGTCAGGATCACTAAGGGAAGCCCCAAGGAAACAAGAAACTCACGTGGCTTTTATCTGACCATTTCTTTCTCCAGGCCGCTATATTCGCACCAACCTGAACATGCCTCATAGCTTACCTCAGCGGGGTGGTGGTTTCCGGGATTACGAGAAAGATGCTCCAATCACCGTCTTCGGATGTATGCAAGCAAGACTAGTGGGTGAGTGTCCTAGAATGACTGCGTGGCATTTCCTGGCTGCTTCTTCAAAAGACCGGTACCAGTGGGTATGCAGTACACTTCCTGGGGGCTTCTATAACTTCCCTGCAACTAATATATTTCCGTAAGTCAAAACGGATTTATTATACAACCATTAGGTTTGGGACACTGGGCTCAGCCCTGGGTTGGCTTACCGAAGTGAATGAGGGGTGGTCCCTATTAAGGAGCGTATGGCCCAACGATGGGGGAGGTCAGGCTTGGGTTACTTAGGTCCCTGGTGTAGCAGACAGGTCAGCTTCTAGTTCAAGACAGCGGCCTCTGCCACATGGCTGAAAGAAGAGGGCAAGAGTCAGGAGCAGGGAGCCCTGCAGTGGCTGAATTTATAGAAGCCAAATGATATTTGGAAGATGCCCGGTTCTTTGCAGGCTCATTCCATACCTGCCACGCAGAGATGGTACCTTGTCCTGTTCAGTCATTTCACAGATATTTATTGATTATTTACTTTGTGCAAGGCACTGGGCTATAGGCTGGGGACCCAGGTGTGAGTCCCCACCCTCAGGAAAACAAACTTATGCTTGGACAAATATCATACAGTGTTATACTCAATAACAGAGCCATGCACAGAGTATTATGGGAGCACCAAAAAAAATCTTAGAGGAGAGAGGTAAGCTGGGAGCTGGAGTGGAAGTTACTGTCAGAGATGGAGCAGGAGGCAGGAGAGGGTATTGTCAGCAGGAAGGACCACATACACAAAGTCACAGAAGTAAGAAACAGCATCAAAAGTCCACAGTGGAAACAAGTGGTCTTGTTTCTAGAGTATACATTGTGAGTTAGGGCAAGAGATGAGGCTGGAAAGATGGAGAAAGAGAAGTTCACAGAAGACCTTGACCACAACATTGAGGTGTTGGGACTTTATCCAGTGGAGAGAAGTGGATTCTATGAGGGAAGGGTTAAATTATCAGGTGTTGGGATTTATCCCTGGTGTCCAAGAATGTAAGTTGAGATTTTGGTTAGCACAGAATAAAATTAAAACAAGGGCCGGGCACGGTGGCTCACGCCTGTAATCCTGGCCCTCTGGAAGGCCGAGGCGGGTGGATCGCTCCAGGTCAGGAGTTCAAGACCAGCCTGAGCGAGACCCCATCTCTACTAAAAATAGAAATAAATTATCTGGACAACTAAAAATATATATATAGAAAAAATTAGCCGGGCATGGTGGCACATGCCTGTAGTCCCAGCTACTCGGGAGGCTGAGGCAGGAGGATCGCTTAAGCCCAGCAGTTTGAGGTTGCTGTGAGCTAGGCTGATGCCACAGCACTCACTCTAGCCCAGGCAACAAAGTGAGACTCTGTCTCAAAAAAAAAAACCAAAAAAAAAGACCTAATTTTCATAATATAAACCTTCTCACCTCTGTCACAAACTTGAAGTCATAGCATTGTCCTATGTTCCTGGGTTTCTCCCCATGGGTGTCTTACCACTTTTTAGTGCCAGGGAGAAGGAAAGAACAAGACAAGCAGGGGTCTGGCACTTGCCCTCTTCCATAGGAACACTGGTAAAGGGATCTGTTAGAAACAAAGCTGAAGGCACTAGCTCTACGTGAGCCCCAACTAGTAACGAGGGGTCCCCAGAGTCTGCTTGGTACCCTTCACTTTGAGTGCCGAGCTGAGCTGAGTAAATCTATGAGACTGATTCTTGCTTTGGTTTTGCTTGCAGGTGAAGCCTTATTAGAGAGTCACACGGTTATCGACCACGTCTATTGTTCCCCATCCCTACGCTGCGTTCAGACTGCACACAATATCTTGAAAGGTATGAGACTCTCGGGTTGACGAAGGTCGAATAGTCCATACGTCTGTCTCTAGGCAGCCTCACACCTAAATTATCGTAGAGTCATGGCACTTTAGCCAATTGAAAGGTTTCAATCTGGAATTTTTAGCAAGGATTCTTTCAGAAGATAATCTTGCACAAGTCACAAAATCATACTCTGGCAGCCTAAGCGAAATAAAAGCAATTATACTGTTAATAATAATGTTTTTCTTGAGAATTCAAAGCTCTCTTGGATGAATCGTAGACTTGCAAAATATTTAGAGCTTATGGAGCGTGATCCTTTCTTTGCACTTAAAATAGTCAAATAATTTTTGCCTTTTTAGATTTGTTGTTTGTCTCTTGTTTACAGTAGCAATGGTACTCTTTTAAGTCTCAAATCTTTTCTTTTTAACTAATTATTTTTAGAGACAGGCTCTCACTCTGTCACTATGCACTATGCAGTCTGCACTATGGAGTGCAGTGGCACAGTCATACCTCACTGCAGCCTCAAAATCCCAGGCTCAAGCGATCCTCCTGCCTCAGCCTCCCAAGTAGCTAGGACTACAGGCTTGCACCACCACACCTGGCTAATTAAAAAAAAATTTTTTTTTTGTAGAGACACGGGTCTCAATATATTGTCCAGGTTGATCTTGAACTCGTGGCTTCAATCAACCCCCCACCTCCGCCTCCCAAAGTGTTGGGATTACAGGCGTGAACCACCACACCCAGCCAAAAGTCTCAAATCTGTTTTTGTTTGGGGTTTT
Organism: Lemur catta; assembly: GCF_020740605.2. NCBI lineage: Eukaryota > Metazoa > Chordata > Mammalia > Primates > Lemuridae > Lemur > Lemur catta. The sequence continues at coordinate 18,048,479 of NC_059134.1, read as the reverse complement.
TTTTTTTTTACTAAGATCTCCAATGTCCAAGAAAGTCTCGGAATCTTAATCATCTTTGTTTCTTCAGTTAATTAGAAAGACTTTAAGAGCATTGTTGCTATAAAGATACTCAACTTTCACCCTAAAACCTGTGAAAGTGTGAGTTACAGGTATCTCTCTCTTCTCATATCACAGGAAGGAAAACTAACAGAAACAGAGTTAGACTGTTTACTTACACCACACAAGCGAGTGAACCAGAACTAGACAAGCCAACAAAGAACTTAACACTATATTTGAGTCTTCTATTCTTTAACCTTAAGTAAACCTTCTCTTCACTACCAGAAGGCATTCATGTATTGAATTTGCACAGAAAAATGGGACTATAAAATAGAGAGAGAGCTAAGCAGGGACAATTCCTACTCTGAGGGTATTTACACGACAATAAAACACAGGATTTGTGCACTGGCACTTGTAGATACTCAACATTCGATTTTCCAACAGAGAAAATGAATAATTTACATGATATTCAAATACAATGTAAGCTGTTGTAATGTAGTTGATGTTAAGAGAATATCTGAGGTTTCTTGGTAAGACAACCACAGAATTTACTTTAAAAAGAAGAAATATAGTAGTCACAGAATTGAATAAGTTATATGGATAATAACTTGTGGGGTTCTTTTTTCTTAAATCAGATATCACATAAAGTCAGCATACATCCTGGGGGTATGGCAAGAATATTAAACTCACGTGTTTGTAACACAAAAAGATTAAAAACCTTTCCCAAACCGACGTGCTTCCACTTTCCTTGAGCTGTATATAGTAGCCAGTAGGAAAGAGAACAGCTGATTTATTGGCATTTTTGTAACACTTTGGCCTATAATTTATGTTTATTATAGCAGCACTTCCTTCATCTTCATTTTATTTTACCTCTCAGGTTTACAACAAGAAAATCACTTGAAGATCCGTGTAGAGCCTGGCTTATTTGAGTGGACCAAATGGGTTGCCGGGAACACATTACCTGCGTGGATACCTCCATCGGAGTTAGCTGCGGCCAACCTGAGTGTTGATACAACCTACAGGTAACCCTTGGAAACCACTACGTCCTGAGGCCAATGTGGCCATACTTTCTACGCCATCACCAGGCCAAGTTCAGGAAGGAGATGAAGGGACAGACATCAGCTATAGGCAGTTGTCCATGTTGGTGGAAGTCAAGCTATAATTTAGGAAACCAAAACTGGAAGAAATCCAGCATTCCCATGTATTTGGCATTAGTGTGGATTAGATAACCAATCCCCAACCCCCTGTGCTGTATTTTCCTGGATTTTATTATATCTAGTTCAGTGTAGTAATAAAACCATTTTATCTTCCAAGAATAATCACCTGCTAAGGGTGATGCAGTTGAGAAACTTGCTGGGAGATGAGGAGGATGACAATGTCTTGCCTTGGATTTTCACTTTTAATTTTTTAAAGCATTTTTAATTCTCTTTATTATCTTCATTTATTATTGCTATAACCCCAGAATGCAGGTGAGCCATTTTTATATAGGAGAGCATTCAGATGGCTTGCATAAAGTTATACATACATTGAGTGACCACACATCATAATAATAACAGCTAACTTTTATTGGTCACTTTCTGCATGTCAAGCCTGATATTAGTATAATGTGCTTTGCAGTGGTCTCCTTCCTGCGCCTTTGCTTTTTCAATTAGACCCATCTGTCTGTGCTGGGATTTTAAAAAGTGGTGGTAGATTGCTCCCAGGTGAATAATCCACAAGTACATAGTTAAGAATTATCCACTAATAATATAATTATACTATCAAAACTCTACTCAGGCACTTGTAAAATCTCTTTGAGGAGGAACAGACAGTCACAACAATTATAGTGGGGAATTAAGTTCATATTTCTTAGGGCAGAATTTAGAACAAGTGGCCAATATAAGCAGAACTGACTTCCTTGTGATGCTGTTGACCTTTTATTTCAAATATCTACCCAAACCACGTATGAAGCATTTCTGACTAAGGTAGGAGAGACTATCTTTTTTTCCATACTCATTTTTTTGCTCTGCAAAGAAGACCTCAGATAACCCCACTATTGTGTGTTACTTTTTCTTATCTTAAAGGAATTGGCATTCCTCAAAAGTAAAACTACATGAATCAATAAGATCCCCTACTAAAAACATGTCACATTTTGTTCTATCCCCTCTATGGCCACTATTTTTCTGTTCTTTATGGGGGAAATAGCAAGAAATTGTTGTCCCCGTGCCAACAGACGTCATCCCTCTGGCCCGGATAGAGGGGGAGTTGCTGCCAACATCTATGAAGTGACTTCCGTCACTCATCACCAGCCCCATCCAGGCCAACTTGGGCCAACTGTGTCTGCAGTTCCCCCCCAGGTGTGTTCTGCGCTGCCTCCCAGGCTGACTTACGAAGGTCTCCAGATCGTTCCAGCCGAGCCTTTCAGTGCACACAGACTCACACCCACCAGCAGTGCAAGCAGAAGGATGAGTGCAGGAACCTGGAGGTCAGGACACAGGCCTTAGTCCAGATTTTCTTTCCCTCTCCAGCAAATCAAAATTCAATTCAACCGTTTCCTACTAAATATCTGGTGAGGGAGTTGGGGGAGGAGATGAAGCCTCTAATTCTGTAAATTAGTTGAGAAAGCCAAAGTTAAAGCATGCGAGAGGGACGGCCCAAGAGTTTAACTCCCTATGAAATTAATGATGCCAAATGAACAGGCCTTTTGAAGCAAGTAGGTGGTGCCCAAAGGATTGAAGACACGTGATGCCAGGCAGAAGGGCAAGCCCTGAGAGCCAGGGTAGTACGAGTCAGGCAAACCCTGCTTGAAAAGCCTTGCATCCTTGCAGCAGGGGTGGACAGAGAACAGGAAAGAGGCGGGACAGGAAACCAAGTTAGGGAAACTAACCAGACCGGTGACTAATATGTAAGTGTCATCCACAGCAAGACCAGCCTAGGGGCTGGGGGTGAAAAGCAGCCCCAGTCTTGGGGAGCTGGGCCAGAAGGAGCAAGATAGAAAAAGCGAAATACAGACCAGCTGGGCAAGGCTTCAGACTAGGGCCCTGACTGGGCAGAGAGGGGACCAGGAGAGGGCATGGATCTGGAGTGTTAGAGAGACAATGAATCAGACTTTGGTGTGGAGCTCAAGGTAGAGGCCTGAGCTATAGCCTGGACCAAAGCAGGTTGGGCTGTGGAGAGTGCACCAGGGAGGACACTGTTCTGGAAATGCCACCTGAGAACCCAGAACACTGGGTTCTAGATCTAGTGGGCACTGGGAAGCCCACCTGACTCTGAGGACAGTACAAGGGCCCTGCAGGTTGGCTAGCAGCATGACAAGTCCTGCGAACGGAGGCAGGAAAGCTTTGACTCTGTCTCATGCCCATGAGAGCCAGTCAGACACTGGAGCCATTCATAGGTTCAATTTCAAGGTGCTGGGAGAAGCCAAAGGCAAGAGCTGATCAGAAAGAACCGGATCCCAGCATCTATCCCATTCTTCACTTACATAAATCTCACACATTGCAATGTGGTCTCGCCCTTGCAATGACTCCATGGGCCATACAGAGTAGCCTTTTGTCTACTGTGCCTGGGAGCCTCCCGGGGGACCAGGTGACATAAGTGGTGATGGGACTGGATGAGAGGGGGGATGGTGAGAGAAGGCAGGGGAAAGAGTTTGCTCCAGAACAGCGAGGTACAGCCCTGACAAGTGGTGACTCACGTCTCTACCTATCCCCCAGGGTGCTGTGAGATTCAGAAGGTTGTTTCCTAGGAGAAATGTGCATGCTGAGGGAATGTTAGAGAAGGGCAAGTTTCTCCTTCAAATGGAACGGCATCCTCCCTGTCTGGACAGTAAGCCCATGTGCGCAGAAGGGCAGCCTTAACAAGGACACGGTCAGAAACTGTCCCGGTTGAGGGATAAGCGCACAGGTCAGATCTCAGACCCAGGTTCAAGTCTAGACACTAAGAGTTGCTGGTGGTGTGAGCGTGGGCAAGTGAGCTGCAGCCTTTCTGAGCTTCCGTTTTGTCATCCATAAACTTGGGATTGTGAAAGGGCCTCTGTAAGGATTTTATTGAAAGAATGTAAGTAGGACACTTGCACAGAGCCACATGGGAACCTCTCGGTAAATATTTTTAGCACTGAGAGTAGCAGCACTAATGTGTTATGATCAAGATGCCATGTGAATTCTCTTTAACAACTCACTGCCCCCTCTGCCACGCACTAAACGCCCAGAATGCCCAGAAATGAAAGACAACATAAGAAAACAGAAAAGTGGAATGACATAGTTGTACTCAAAAACAGGAGAAACATCTCATGGACCAGAAACCACAGAGAAACTGAATAGTTGAAGCGGGTAGAAGCAGGCTGGGCCCTGCGGGCATTGGTGACTGGGTGTGAAGACGTGCAGGGTCACCAGGACGGGAGGCCCCACTTTGACTGTCCTCTTAAACGCCCGTGTAGATTGTGTCATAATTATCGTTTACATCAATAGGCTCCTCAGCCCAGCCCACGCAGACAGCTCCTCAAGCACAGAAACTGGGCTCTCTGTCTCATGTCCCCTGGGATTCTCCCAGTGCCAGGTGTACGGTCTGTGTTCAAACTAAGAGAGAAAGGAAAGGAAAAGACTGGTGAAAATTGTCTGACCGTGGTGGCTCACGCCTGTAATCCCAGCACTCTGGGAGGCCGAGGTGGGAGGATCCCTTAAAGTCAGGGGTTCGAGACCAGCCTGAGCAAGAAGCGGGACCCGTCTCTATTAAAAAAAATTTTTTTAAAAGACTGGTGAAAATTGTGTAAGCTCACAAATCAGATGGACTTGATGTCTGTTTTTAAAACCTATCCTTGCAGCATATGGTGTGTAAGGCTCCTGAAGACAGACTTGGGAGATCCCTGCTGATCTAAGTAGGGAGAGAGGTCTAATCTCTGCTTTGCTGTCTATTAGCTACGTGACTAGGACCGCCAATAGACGGCTATATGTTATCCTGCAGGTGAAACATGCACTGAGTGTCTCATTTTTCAGCTAGACACTGTGACACCATACCTATAGCCTTTGTTTCTGTACACTTCAGTATACCTCCCTATACCTATACCTTCCTGTTTTCTAGGGAAATGGATTAACAGATATGTTAGAGCTTTAGAAAGGTCTTGAAATAAATGTTTAGAGTGATATCCTTCTTTGTCTCTAGATCAAAGTGTTTTCATTTCCTTTGTTCATTTTTCTATTACAGACCTCATATTCCAGTCAACAAATTAGTGGTTTCAGAATCCTATGACACTTATATCAGTAGAAGTTTCCAAGTAACAAAAGAAATAATAAGTGAATGTAAAAGTAAAGGTAGGTGGTAGAGTCTTGGACTCCATGTTTAAATATATGATCATTTCTCCATCGTGCTTAACAGGCTATTCAAGACGTTTCAGTTTGCTTTGGCAAACTTGCTTAATAGGAAAGAAATATATTTCCAGACTCTCTTCCAGATACTTTCACACTGAATTTGTAATATTCCCTGAGTACCTAAAATGGTAGATACTTCAAAAGAATACACAAGACTTAGTCACTGTATTTAATAACATAGAGTCTGCATTACAGCTATTCATTTTGCACCCTGTGAAGGAGATTTCCTCTTTCAATTTCCAAAAGTTCTCTAACATACCACTGTTTTTCCTATAATTGATGCAGGAGCACAGTCACCCACACACAAACACATCTACACAAACACACCTACACAAATACACCTACCGTCCCTGCTCTCACCAACTAAGAGCAGTGTTCTATAAAGCTCAAGTCTTTTTGCTATTGAATTTCCTAAGCCTTGAGCTGAAATATTTAATGATATGTATGACTACAAATTTTTTAGTGAAAAAGGCAGATTGTATAAGAGTTATGCACGTTCTCAATATCCTTTTTTTTAAAGTTAAAATACTTATATTCATAGGACAAAGACACAATTATATACATGAACGTAGTAACAGTAGATAGCCCTAGGCAACATAATTATGGATAATTCCCACCTTCTAATTACCGCTCTAAGCCACTCACACTCATAAAGGTACTCAACATGTTCCATCAACTAGACAGTTTCAAATTCTCACAATTCAACAGTGGCAACATTTAAAACTATATTAGAAGGGGTGGCACAGAGAGCCCTGTGAACATAGAATAGTTCTGTATCTGGACTATGGTGGTAGTTACACCAATCTACACATGTGATAGAATTGCATAGAACTGTGTACTCACATATACACAAAGGAGTGCTTGTACACCTGTTGAAATCTGAATAAGCTGTGTGGGTTGTACTGTGTATGCCATAGTTATGCAAGATGCTACCACTGGGGTAGGCTGGGTGAAGGGTCCATGCCACCTCCCTGGTGTGTGCATGCGTGTGTGTGTGCATGCGTGTGTGTGTGTGCGTGTGTGTGTGTGTGTGTGTAACCTCTCATTTATAATTATTTTAAGATAAAAAGCTTTTTCTAAAAAACATTAGGCTGCCTTAACAATAACAAAGCATTTTCAAAATATTGTTTGGGCAAATTGTCTTCTTGCATATGTTTGCCCCTCTCCGGAGCACTTAACTTCCAGTGTTTATTACATATGTCTTTATAGAAATGATCTTCCCATTCCTTGCTTGTTCCCCCCAGGAAATAACATTCTGATTGTGGCCCACGCATCTTCCCTTGAAGCATGTACCTGCCAACTTCAGGGCCTGTCACCTCAGAACTCCAAGGACTTTGTACAAATGGTCCGAAAGGTAATTCATTCTTGCATTTATGGGGCCCGGGGTGCCTAGTAGTTTTATAACAGTTCAATGACTGGCTGATAGCTAAGTTCTTTCAAGCATGTGTTTATGCTGAGCTGGGAAGATTCATTTATTGATTTCACTCAACCAAGATGTATTGAGTGGTACTCTGTGTAAGGCACTTTATTAGACCTTACATAATAGACAAAATGTTTTAGAGCTAGTTCCAGCTTCTAAGAGCTAAAATTTAGGGAGCAGCTAAGAATTATAAGCAAATTGTCTGAATTTCCCTGAGGAACCTTAGATTGGATAAACAGAGGTGAGTCCAAAACACAGCATCTGAAGGATTAGCTCGAGGTAGGTAGGGCAAGGATTGCAGCAATTTAAAATGATCGGGCTGAAAGGCAAAGCCAGGAACAAGGCAGCAAGACAGAAAACCCATGAGGCTGACCTACACATCTGGACTCTTCGTTTTCATGCCTGTTCTTGAGGCTTTCTGGTCAGCTACCGCCCACACACTTCCCTTCAGGCGAGTTAGGTACTTCCTTTCTCTGCCACCAGGGAATCTGGTTCAAACTCAATTGCAATTTTTTTTCTCATTATTAAAAAGCTTATTTATTCATCTGCCCTTCCCATTAGTCTGGAAGCTGCTGGAGGGTAGATATTTTTGTCTTGTTTATAGATGCAGCTCTGGACACACACACACAAATGAGTTTTGAAATTGCCATGACTACTGAAGTTAGGGAGGGCACAGCTTCTACTTTGAATGTTACAGATCCACATGGGGGGAAAAAAACAAGGTTAAAACATTCAAGTTTTCAAAAATTGAATAATTTTTCCCATTGTGTCCAAGTATAATTTCAGAAATGTTTGAGCTGCTTTTTTTTTTTTTTTTTTTTTCTGCGACAGAGTCTCACTCTGTTGCCCGGGCGTCAGGCTAGCTCACAGCAACCTCAAACTCCTGGGCTTAAGCAATCCTACTGCCTCAGCCTCCCAAGTAGCTGGGACTACAGTCATGCACCACCATGCCTGGCTAATTTTTTCTATATATTTTTAATTGTCCAGCTAATTTCTTCCTATTTTTAGTAGAGATGGGGTCTCACTCTTGCTCAGGTTGGTCTCGAACTCCTGAGCTCAAACCATCCACCTGCCTCGGCCTCCCAGAGTGCTAGGATTACAGGCATGAGCCACCGTGCCTGGCCGAAGTTTAATTCTTTAACTTTCACCTAGACACAAAGATATTCAGGTGGCCCTAAAGAATAACAGTCAGGAATGAACAGGAGATTTGTAGAAATGCATTCTCTTCAACGATCAATAAAAAAATGAAATGGATAAAACCAATATATTAGAGGGAAGAGTATTTGCATTGCAAGAGGATTCATCAGAAGGATTGATCAAATGATGAGCTCCCCTAGTACAATTAAGTAATTGTTTATAGATTGCTGCTTAATAGGGTAGGAGAAAAGAAAAGGAAAAAAAAAACCACATATAATGCTAGGGTGCCAAGAGGTAATTCCTAATTGCAAGTCAAGTTAAAAAGGTAGCTCAAGCCGGGCACGGTGGCTCACACCTGTAATCCTAGCACTTTCAGAGGCCGAGGCGGGAGGATCGCTTGAGCTCAGGAGTTCGAGACCAGCCCAAGCAAGAGTGAAACCCTGTCTCTCCTAAAAATAGAAAAATTAGCCGGGCACGGTGGCACATGCCTGTAGTCCCAGCTTCTTGGGAGGCTGAGGCAGGTGGATCACTTGAGCCCAGGAGTTTGAGGTTGCTGTGAGCTAGGCTGATGCCACTGCACTCTACTCAGGGCAACAGCGCGAGACTCTGTCTCAATTAAAAAAAAAATCAAAAAAAAGAATTAAACCTCATCTTCTGTCTCCCCTTTCTTTACTACTCTTACCTCAGATCCCATACCTGGGATTTTGTTCCTGTGAAGAATTAGGAGAGACGGGAATATGGCAGCTGACAGATCCACCCATCCTTCCTCTGACCCATGGACCAACTGGGGGCTTCAACTGGAGAGAGACCTTGCTCCAAGAATGAACCACAGGGGCGAATGAGAAGAAAAGGGCTTTTGGAGACGTGTCTTTTGTTGTGTTTGGTAACAGTGAGAAAATCTGCAGCACACTCCAAGTGGACAGCTCAGAATAATTTAGCATATTTCCTTTCACGCTTAAAGTTCTTATAATGAGACCATACGTGAGAAAAAGACTTAATTCAGAGAAAAAAAAATTGTTCTCTCTGAACTCTTGCCTAGCTAACAAGGCTTTGGAGAATTGTCTTCCTGAATCCGGGCACCTGCTGCAGCAGAGGACATTTTCTGCCTTCCACCTATGCACGGCTAAGAAGTCTCACTCCTCCCAAAGGGAGCTGCCAGCCCGCCGCAAGGGCTGCAAGAGGAAAGAGGATGCCCAGAATCCCGCTGGGGGAGCGTTGAGCTGCCAGTTTGGGGATGGAATTTTCTTTTGAACTCCATTTTCCAGTTAGGCAGAGCCAAGCTGAGGAATCCTTTTAAGGTTATTAGAAAATATGCCCTGAAGAGAGTTGTTCTTAAGTTAAACATCAAATTCTACTCTCAGTAGACCCCATACACCGGTGTCGCTGGCTCAAGACACCTGCTTGAGGATGCTAACGTTTGCCTTGGTACCGCCACACTTTCTCCACAGCGGCTGGCCCTTCTTGCTACAGCCTGTCCCCTTTGCTTCTGTCTGTGAAATGGGGAGACAAAGCACTTTTGGATACTCAGGAGGAAGATAAGATAAAGGTGTGAAGTATTCAATCATAGACACAGAGAACTTGCAAAATGTAAAGTGACTTGGAATTACCCGTATTGTAGCCTAAGGAGCCACCACACTTCTAAATCACCATTATTCCTTTGCCTTTGCCCCTAGACTCTAGACTATGTTAACTAGTTAAGGATTTTTGACCTTTTGAAGGGATATATGTTAGATACATTACTTGAGTTAGCAAGAAGCTCATTCTGTGCAATACGGACGTCTTTATGAACCATATCAAGGGTCAGGTTGTTGGACACTTACAGTACATGTCAACCACAGCAGAACATCCACAAATGCATCGGTTATACCAGGGATGTATAATGAAGTCAGGGAACTAATTTAAATGATGACAGTCACGACTGCACTGCTGCCTGTGCTATTGGTTTTTGTTTGTTTTTCTATGATAATTTAAGATATATAGGTAGGGCTATTTAGAACATTTGGAAAGCCACATCCTGTGGTTTCTCAATACACCTACTTCCTGCATTTAGAGGGAGTTTATTTAAAAGAAAAATAAATGACAATCAAACCAAAACACAAGTTATCAATGTTCATTTAATTGTGTGACTGGTAGACTGTGGATGGCCACAGACAAGGGTCTGGTATGGTATAGTCACTCTGTAGAATATGTGTGCAAAGTGAAATCCCAGCCATTTAGAGAGAACATTAGGTAGTGTAAAACAGATCTATACATATTGTAGCAACAAGGAATACATTTCAAAACCCAGATGCATAAAACATGGTATTTAAAAGTAGATCTGTGCTCGCATTTGAAACTGGAACTTGATGGCCCCTGGACAGAAGAGGAAGTGAAAGGATGTTGGCTATAGATGTTAATCAGCAAAAGGAGTATGGATGTATGTTTTAAGTCACTTGGAGGGAAATATGTCATGAATTTTACGTTTTAAGAGACAGATCGTGGTTTCTTTTAACATTGCACAAACAGTGATCCAGCTTCTGGGTATGGAAATACTCCTGTACTGACATGTTTATGTAAATGTTTTAGCTTTAAAATGTATTGGGGGGAAGATTACTCCCACTAAACATCTTAAGAGAAAAGTCACATTACAACTAATGTAATGTTGATACCATTTATTCTTCTGGCATTTGAAATGAAGCAAATTCACTGTTTAATTAGATCTATTATCTTTATTAGGTACATAGCAAATTTTTGTGGGCTCTGAGTGCTTGGAATAATGTTTGAACACCTCATATCAGATCTCCTTGAAACTGCAGCGATGTGTTCTGGGCAGCATCTTGTAGAAAATACAGCCCAGAACTGGCTCTCGGCTCCATCTCTCCCAGTTGTCTTAGTCCTGTGATGATCTGATAAATTGGTTTGACTGGGCTACAATTCACTGTCTTTAGTCCAACATGGACACAACCTTAGGCAATGGTCTATGTGAGCTAAAGGAGGCAGAGATCTGAAATAATATTCTGAATAATTAAGTGCAGGAAAGAGTTTATTCCTAGGCTTTAATTATCCAAATGACTTATCAAAATGGCCTGAGTGATCGGAATTCCCATTAAATTCTCATGGCACATTTACCTATTTAAGAAACTAAACTTGGACTGCAACTGAGAAATGCTTTGGAAATCATGTTGAATCTATGTATAATAGAGGGAACAGACTATTACCTGATTTTATACCATCCAAACATACTAGGTTGATATTACAACCTGAAGTTGAGGCTGGTGTTTTTTGATCTAAGCCGATGCTTATTAGAATAAATGATGGGTGGGGAGTGGAGAGGGAAGGAAGGACAAGAAAGGAAGGAAATGGCAGTTTAGAATCAAATGGTTTCTAGTATAGAGAAATTTTTTTTTTAATGTAGAAAATTTTCTGAAATAAACTAGGTGAAATGAAATTACCTGAAGGATTTAATCTGGGATTGAAAGTCTGAAACAGTTTCCTGCTTCAAAAGCATGCCACATCAATCTGCTAATGCCCCAGTATTATTATTCATAGATGGGACTTTGCTGTCCGTGATTTTAAAATACCACATCCATTCCTCCTAGTCCTCCGTGGACAGGAATAATTGGCACATTTTAATGCATAAGCTGGGGGTTTCAGTTTCCCAGGCTCTCTTCACCATTGCTGCGTTGGTAGCTAGGAGCTTATTGCTTCGCCCCAGTATGGAGTTCAGATCACAGTGTTTCCCGTCACATTTAGATTCATAGAATCTGAATGGCTGATTAAATGGCCATGTGATGGCTGAAAGAGGGGGTATTTTTCACCCTGTAGTGAAAGGCTTGGAGGAGTTTCTACTTTTTATTTTAATTATACTTTAACCAAAGAATTATTTTAAAGTAAGCTTATATTTGAAAGATGATTTTGCAAAAAATAAAAAATAAAAACTATATCTTCTGGAGTGATGTCAGTTTGTGATGATCATCGTTGATAACTTCCTTGTTAGTGGTATTTGGAGTGCATATAGATTGTCTTCCCATTGTGCTCAGCATTACCATAAATGTGTCTTTTCCACTCAACTAGCTGTATTCGTATTAAAATGAAGTCTCTTATTTCAATTGCTTAATGTCATTGGGAAAATTGAACAGCCACAGTAAGAGAAGTTCCTATCTTGTGGCCTTTGTGGAAAGGCTTCCCTGTGTGGTAAAAGGAAGGCATTCCTCCGTAACCTAGGCACTCTGCAACCCCAGGGTTTAATTTAAAAGCAGTGATGAATTGCTCTTTTGAAATTACTCTAAGTAATGCATGTGTTAGAATACAGATGAACCTCCGTTTCATTCTCACAGGCTTCCGCACAGTCAACTGTACCGAATCTGCACGAACTTAGATAATGAGGTGCAGGGTTATTTGCATTTAAATTGTAATCCAGCACACGTGTGAGAAAGAAGAGGCGCCAGTCTAACAAGGCTGCCTTGCTGGGCGGGATGAGACTGGCAGAGGAGGAGGAGGAGGAGGAGGGGGGTGGGGAAAAGAGCGATTTAACATCTATTTAGGTTAATGTTCACTGTTCCAAAGGTGTTGGGGGATATTTTGTTAGGTGATGGCAGAATGCTTTTCACTTTTAAACATAGGATTAAAATTGGATTCGCTTCTCTTTAATACTTCAACATAATTGAATTTCCCTAGGAAAGTGATGAGCTATAATGAAAATTCAAGGGATGGGGGGAAAAAGATTATCTCTAAATGAAGAGGAAGACTTGATTTTTAAATACGTATAATATTAGGTATGGTGTATGTAGGTTTAAAATTATAGTGATGAGTAGTCAAACTTAATATACAATCAGTTCTCACAAATATTTTACACGGTACCAGTTAGCTGCTGTTACACAAAAATTGGAATTTTGCAGCTGTTCAACTGTTGGTGGACTCTGTACAGGATAGATATGTATCATGGGCAATGTATACTGCTTCTTTGATTGCCACCCAAGATGGGAACACCATCGCAAGGCATTTTGGTTATGCAGAGACCATTCTAAGCTTGCTATTTTGGAGAGGTATATTGATTTCTTTCTCATGTATAAGGCTATTGTATAATTTTTTTTTCCTTGTGATTCAGGTGTATTTATTTGAAAAATGTTTGTAATTATGACAAAGAAAACCATACCTAACTGTATTGCCAAATTCCTTGTAAACTATCTGTAAAGCTTTTGTGCTTTTCTGGCTGAGAGCTCTCTCCTCTTGATACAGCTATGGCATCACTGTAATTAGTTCATTCCCTTTCAGGAGCATCTCCGTTTAAGTCGTTCATAGATGATTTAATAAAGAGAAACTGTGTTCTTAGTTGACCAGAGCAATCTCATGTTAAATTCTGAGTGGTCTCTGTTTCTATCACGTTTTCAGATGTTACTTTGGTCATTATGATTTTGTAAATGCCCATTAAGAGCGTGGTTCTTCTTTCAGAGGGCCCGAGGAGCACCTGCTGCTGCTAGAAGCGGGAAGATGCGCTGGCAGCATTGTGGGTCTCTGGTCCCTCTGAAAACCCACACATAAGAGGAAAAGCAAGCTCCAAAATGCTTCCACTGCCCTCTGCACAAGCTGTAGGTGACACAAAATATCTTTCCTTCCACCTCTGAGGCCCCTATAACAAAAGACAGATTATCAAGAGAAAAGCATGCAAATTTATTTAGGGTTTATGTGACACAGGAGTCTTCATAAGGAAATGAAGACTTGGGGGAAAACAAGTGAAACCTGAATATTTATATACAAAGTTTGACGAAGAATGGATGGTGTAGGGGTGAAGGGAAGACTTCCCCGCTGAAGGTTCGCTGAAAAAACAACTCACATAAGGCAGATTCATTGGAGGAATGGCGTGCGATTTTACTTATTCCAATAGCGACTCACTCCAATAAGCCTCTTCATAGAAAGCCTAAGTGGTAGTTTTCCAGGTTTAGGATAAGTTTTTCCCTTATAAGCAAGGGGTTTCCTGGAGAAGGTGTAGAGGAGGCAGCCCCCATAATCCCCCAAAATTCGCTCCTAGACTTAAGATCGTAAAGACTCCTGTTGCCACAGACAGGGATGGTATTTGTGCCTATGGTGCTTCTGGTATCCCACAGATTTGTGGGGGGCCACCAGTCACAGACCAATTAATCTGTGACAGCGGGTAGGCCCTCTAGGATTGGACTTTGCCGGGGCTAACCAAGCCACAGGTTTGAGACCACAAAAGCCCCGTAGGGATGGGACCTTTTGAGACAGACTCTTCTCAGAGCTTGACACACTGAGAATGAAGAGTGGGGGCTTACATGTCCTCAGACTTCCAGTCTTTTCAGACTGGCCAGCTGGCATGACCCAAAAAATCACACACAGACCAAGAGAGAGTGTTCCCAGTTGGTCACAAGTCAAGCTCTCAAGGACATACAGGGGAACCTCATCAGGTTTTTGTGGGGGGGGGGACCCACAGCAAAGTTTGTCATAGTAGATGACGGTGTAGTCAGAACCGAAAAACCAAGCGGTCTGCAGGGCTGGCACGAACAGTGGGCTTATGGGTGTCTTAGGCCCGTGTTCTACCCGTGGTACCCTGTTTATGGCAGAATGATACAGAAAGACAAAGATGAAGGAAAACAACCAAAAACAGACTTTCTAAAAAGAAAGGCATCAAGCAACATTAATATTCCTACCTAAAAACTACACCAGAGTTGCTACACCAAGAACAAGTCACACATACTCTTTTCTCCCATTAACCAAGATTTTGGAGAAGAAAAAGAAATAATGATTTTTCCCATCTGCTTGACCAGATTCCAGAGAGAGAAAGACTGGGAGTCTGGCTAGTAAGAAACTCTCACCCTGATGCTAGCGGGTCAGACCCCGGATTCCCTTGAGCACAGCTTCCAGAATAGCAGAGCAGCTCTGGTGATCCAGCTCATAACCCCAAAACTGCAGGGGGCAAGGGAAAACTTCCCCTTCATCCTCTGAAGTTGTGCTGAAAAATGAACTCATAAAAGGCAGATTAATTAGAGAAAAGGTGTGCGAAATTTATTAACGTGTACATGGGAGCATCACAAGGATTACCCACCACCCAATGGGATGCAGAAACGTATACACCATCTCGAGGTTACAGATGGGATGGGGGCTTGGAGCATGGCCAAAACCAGGTTATGGTGGTAAATTAGGTTCTAGTGGCAAGATGGGTTATGGGAGGGCGAGAAGATGAGGCTTGGCTAGCAAAGGTGGTCTTGTGTGGATGGAATTTCAGAGGTCGCAGCCCTCAGAGAGAAGAGATGGTAATTGTTTCTTTCAGACTTTTGAAGGTGTCAGAACCTAAATTAGTCTTTCCTAGATCTGGACAAGAGAAGTCCTGGCTGCATCAATGTAAATTCTCCACCAATGCAAATGACTCCCTCCAAAGACAGCTTTGCAGGGCTACTTTTCTGCTATAGGACCACCAGGTTCGTTTTCCCACTGCGTGGTAACAGATCTCCACACCGAAACAGCAGGAGTTGCAGGGGAGCAAGAGTTTCATAGTCACTGGGCAGCTGAATGAGGAGGTGGGAGGAACCCCTCAAATCTGTCTCCCCAGAGAGTTCTGGACTCAGGTTTTTAAGGATATTTTGGCAGGCGGGGGTTAGGGAATTGGCATAACTGACTGGCTAGGCTGGGGGGCGGAAATTACAGGGATGTAGATTCTGCATTCTTGCACTGAGTCAGTTTCTCAGCAGAGGTCACAGGATTGGCTGTTGTCAGGGGCCCCCTGGAATGTAGGGTCTGGAAAATATCTAAGAAAACAGTCTTAGGTTTCTTAACACTGAAAATGTTATCTATAGGAGCAATTAAGGGAAGTTATAGGACCTTATGCCAAAGGCTACGCCATTCCTTGGGTATTAGAGTAAACAGCTATAAGAGAGTGGGCAAGAGTGGGGTATTGGGGCAAGAGCTGGTTAATGCTTAGCTGTGTTTTTTCAAGACTTCTGTCCTTGTTAAAATCTCAGTAACTTTGTTTTAATTAATTTTGTGAGGATGATTTCACCTCTGTTTGCTGCCTATCTGACAGCCATCTCAAAATATGGCAAAGAAATATATCTTGGGGTAAAATATTTTTATTTCCTTCACCAGTCATGGGGAAATACAATAGGACAAAGAGTAAGAGCTCACAGTAATAAACTGGGGGAAGCTTAGCAGGCCTGTTTGTTCAGATTCTTCTCGGCGTCCTTCTGTCTTCAGAGGGAAGGATGCTCCTTTCCTCTTGGTGTAGGGAGGGCCCCTGTCACATGAGGGTCTTATGACCTGCTTCAGGGGCAGGTCAGGGAATCCTTCCTAGGTTTCATACCTGCTTTAAAAGAGAAGGGGTCAGAGTGACCTTCCTGCTCCTGTTGTTTTCTCAAATTCCTTCATCTTAAAATACTCCATATGCTGAGGTGCCACATTTTGGGGTAGCCTGCCCTGCACCCCATCAGAGCCTTCATCTCTCACCACTAGCAGGTGCACCACGAATGATACACAGAGTAAGAATTTTGGTAAGAGAGAGGGTAAATCCAGCTCACACTAGGTCCTACACTACGAAAAGCCCTAGAACCCATATTTTAAGTGATTATGTATTAAACTAACAAGATTTTAAAATAAGCCTTTGAAGGCAAATTTGTGCCTAGGACGTGAATGCAGATTTTCGTTGACACAACTGTCTACTGCCCTGGCAGGGTTTACTTCCTGAGCAAACATAACAGCTAATGTTCGCATCTGACAAAAGACCAGGCTATGTTTAGCCTTCTGGCTGGTTCTCAGCCATTCTCTGCTTGACAGATTCCCAAACTCATTTTTCTGCCCTTTTGTGATGTATGTTAAGGCTATTTGCACATCCAGAGAAAATGAATCAGCGTACTTGGCATTTGTTTAAGCTTAAATCAGCAAAATGTCTGGTTTTTTTTTTTTTTAATTGTTTGAGGACCAAAAAACAATCTTCCTCCTGAAGAAACTGAATACTTCATTTTGCCAGAAATAAACATGTAAAACCCAGATGGCTTGCTCCTGCCATGAAATGAGTAGGGGCCTGAAAGGGAACATAGCTAGGGAACTGGGTGGAAGATCAAAGGTGGTGAAAGGAGGGAAGGGCAGAAAATGGTAAATGGAAGAACCAGGTGGGGAGTTTAGCAAAAAGGCTGATGAGGTTCTATGTAGCAAAATTAAGGGGAGTTCAGTTCTCTTGGGTGAAATAAGATCCAAAAGAGAATAGAGAAGCTTTAAAATATATGTAAAGCCTGAATATCAGCTTTTAATTTAGCTGACTTCTGACCATAGAGCTCTTTTAAAAAAAAAAAAAATCTGAGTATCTTATTATCAAGTTTTAGCTGGGTAAACAGAAAACATTCTTGTTTTTTGGCTTCTCTTTTCCTGAAATTTGTAATTTAAAAGGGATGGTTTCTCAGGCAAGACTGGAATTCAGTTTACATTTCAAAAGGTGCAGAGAAATAATGCAGGTTTTTAGAAGACCAAGATAACTAATAATCAAATTTCTCCTTTTGAGTAAAAGTTCCCTTTTAGCTCAAATAAGAAAGCAGAAAGCAAAACACACACACACACACACAATTTTTATCATGCTCTGATTATAAATCAAAGTTGTAACTAACAAGTGACTCAAGTCTAAACTAATAAGCTCTTTCATGGCTTTAACTAAGGTAGCCCTTTCGAGATTCAGACCATTCCCACAGGACAGCCAAAGAAAGAAAAGCTCAGCTAGCCACAAATGGGGTATATTCCACATTTTTGTCCAGCAATATTCTTGGGGCTCCCAACCCTTTGGTTGGTGCCTGCACATGAAGTTCTGATAACCTGTGTGCCCTTGGCAGATAGAAAATCAAAAAGGGAGAACAGTCAGTAAGACAAAACAGGAAAACAAAAGTTGTCTGGGGGCGAAAGGATAATTAACTAATGTCAAGAGTCATACAAATAGTTTATAAATCTTGTAAGGTTTTGTGACTCAAAACCGGTATGACTTTTTATGGTTTATTACCAAGAAATGCAAGATTTTGTTCCATAGAGGGTGTATGCAGTCCCTCTTAAGATGTAAAGTTTCTCCCAAAGATGGCCTAAGACAGCAAAGATCCTCATTGTTAACAAAGCAATTAAGGTTGAGACAATTAAGACAAATGTTCTTGACAGTTGGCATGTTTGGACAGACAGACACTTTGGACTGGCTGGCCAGTGGCCTAATAGTTGGGTCAACTATTTACGCTCTCTAGGGTGGCAAAGACCAGAGAATAAATTCGCTGGTTATGAAGTCAAGCTTCTCAAGACACGAAAACAAGACAAAGGGAGAATGTTATGATTTTCCTCCTTATGACAAACCTCACAAAAGACAGACAAAGAGAGCAAAGACCATCTCTGGGAGTCTCAGGATAAATGACCAATGACCAATGACCTAAAACAAGTCTGCAAGAGTCACAAGTTCAAAGAACTAATTTTTATAATTTTTTTCTCCTGTTATTTTATGGGTTTTTTTGTTTGTTTGTTTGTTTGTTTTTTTGAGACAGAGTCTCACTCTGTTGCCCAGGCTAGAGTGCCATGGTATCAGCCTAGCTCACAGCAACCTCAAGCTCCTGGGCTCAAGCAATCTTCTTGCCTCAGCCTCCCGAGTAGCTGGGACTACAAGCATGCACCACCATGCCTGGCTAATTTTTCTACATATATTTTTAGCTGTCCATATAATTTCTTTCTATTTTTAGTAGAGACAGGGTCTCGCTCTTGCTCAGGCTGGTCTCGAACTCCTGAGCTCAAACAATCCGCCCTCCTCGGCCTCCCAGAGTGCTAGGATTATAGGCGTGAGCCACCGCGCCCGGCCTGTCCTGTTATTTTAAATTTGGAAAAGAAGAAAAGACAAGTGGTGACTCTAACCATCCACTCAAGCAGATGCCACAGGTAGAGATCCAGGAATCAGACTGGTAAGTATTTCTTAATTTCTTACTGCCTTTGTCAGGTGCTAGGTTTCTCAACCATAGCTTCCGAAGCAGCAGAGTGGTTTTGGTATCCTGCCAGCTACACCAAATCTGTAGGAGCAAAGAAAATTTTCTTCCCCCTCTGAAAGATCTGGAGTCTGCTAAGCAAACTGACAATAGATTAACAGGAGAAAAGGCACACGTTTGTTAACATGCACATGGACACCGGAATCCCACAAACATGAAACTTGAAGGACCAGGTGGTTGAGGCTTAAATACCATCTTCATAGGGAAGAGGGAAATGGGGGAGGGAGGAAATTTTGAGAGGTAATGAATGATTTTAAGGGGAATTAAATGAACCCAAAGAGCAGTAATAGTTTGTAAGCGATTCTCTTTGGAAGTTAAATGGGACAAGCAAGTTATGGAAAGGTAAGGGACAGAACTGCACTGAGAAGTAAGGTCTCATTAGGCAGATAAACTCTCTTAGGTAATCTCTCAGAGTTGCCCTTAGAATAATAGTTGTCAATTCTGTCTGGGCATTGTAGTGACAACTTTTAGTCTCTTCTCTTCTCTGGTGCTTAATCTTTCCTGGTTACTTGATGAGATTCCTCAGGAGAAAGTCTTAAGACAATTGCGTGTCTTTTGGAAGAAGCATTTCTCAGTCAAATAAGGTAACTTCCCCTTTCTGCTCTTGGGGAGAGAGAAACAAGAGAAGGTTAGAAAGTCTTTTGTTTCAAGGCAGCTTCTAAAGCCTTTCCATTTCCTTTAATTCAAAAGTGTTCAGATGCCAAATACCATACTTTGGGGTATGATTCTCTGAGCCCCAACAAGGAATATGGTAAAAATGAATGTGTTGATTGAATTCTGTGATTTGTCCAAGAAGCTGCCTTAATGATTTATCACTTTCCCTTTGTATAACTCTTTATGATTTCAAAAAACACTTTCCTTTTGATCGTTATAACAATTTCACAGGGTAAGGAGACCAGGTATTATTAACTCATTATATGAAAGAAACTAAGAAATTAAGTCTGTGGATTCATTGATCGTTCTACAATATGTATTGAACACTACATTTCCGGCAGGGTGGCAGGCGAGAGTGGCAAATATGAAAGCAAGGCCCCTGCTGTCATGGAGCAGGGAGACAGAATGAATACATAAGCAAACAAGACAATTACAGACTTTGATATATGCTGTTTAGGAAATAAACTGGGAAACAGGATAGGAAGCAACTTTGGGAGGGATACGGGGCAGGGGTACTATCTTACACAGGGTAGTCAGGAATGGTGTCCCTGAGCGGCTGGCAATTAAACTCTCATAGCTACGCAGGAGCTGGTCGTGGCGAAAGACTAAGCGAGGAGGGTGTCAGGAAGTTACGTGTGCAGAAACCCCCAAGTGGAAAGGAAATAGCTGGGTTAGAACAGTAGAGGTTGGGGAGCTAAATCATAGTGAGCATGGCAGAAAGTGGGGGAGGACGAGACTGGGGAAGTGGGCAAACCCAAAGACATGGGGTCTCATAGACCAGGGGTCAAGAAATTATCGCCCACGAGCAGAATCTCATAGATTCTGTGGGCAGAATTTGGCCCACAGCCTGTCTGTAGAGATACAAGCTAAGAATAATTTTTACATTTCTAAATGGTTGAAAAAGAAAACAAAAGGAGAATGTTATTTCCTGACACGTGATAATTATATGAAATTCAAGTTCCAGTATCTATAAATAAAGTTTTATTGGAATATCGCCTTGTTGATTGATTAACGTATTGTCTACAGCTGCTTCCAGGATACAAAAGCAAAGTTGAGAAGTAGAAATATTTTAAATATTTGCTACTTGGCTCTTTACAGAAAACATTTGTTGACCACGTTGTAGACCACGGTGAAGCATTTGGATTTTATTTGATGTCCATGGAATCTGGCACAAGAACTATTTTACCTGGCATAACAATGAATAGATTAGTGATATCCAGTGACTGGCAAAGTCACAGCCAACATTTATCGAGCACTTGTATTTTTCAGGCACTTTTCCAAGTACTTTATACATGTACACATCTTTAATCTTCTTTTTTTTTTTGTTTTTGAGACAGAGTCTCACTCTGTTGCCTGGGCTAGAGTGCCGTGGCATCAGCCTAGCTCACAGCAACCTCAAACTCCTGGGCTCAAGCGATCCTACTGCCTCAGCCTCCTGAGTAGCTGGGACTACAGGCATGCGCCACCATGCCCGGCTAAATTTTTCTATATATCTTTAGTTGTCCAGATAATTTCTTTCTATTTTTTATTTTTTTTTTAGTAGAGACAGGGTCTCGCACTTGCTCAGGCTGGTCTCGAGCTCCTGAGCTCAAAGGATCCACCCACCTTGGCCTCCCAGAGTGCTAGGGTTACAGGCGTGAGCCACTGCACCCGGCCACATCTTTAATCTTCTTGAAAATCCTATTTAGTAGATACTATTAGCCCCAATTTATGAAAGAAGAAATTCAGTCTTAGAAAGATTCAATAATTCGCACACAGTCAGCAAGTGTTAAAGTGTTAAAGGTGGCATCTCAACACTGGCAGCCTGGTTCCAGAGCCTAGACTAATAGTTTAAAATTTTTTTTTAAAGAAATCTTCATGAAAATATTGTGGAAGGCTGAGGCACTTGGGCGATCCTTGGCTTCTTGAGAATACAGTGTGGAAGCCACAACTTTCATCTAATGCCCCCATTCCAGATGAAGACACCAGGGTGGTCATTTATCCTGGCAGAGCTCCGTGAGCTGGAAGCTGAAGCTGCCCCTTGCTGTTCTGTGGTATATTCCCCCAAACCACGATTTCCTTCTGAAATCAGTTTTATTTGGATTGTTTTCAGAATGATCTATTTGGTTAGATTAAATAAAGTTCCCACCCCCATGAAAGCCCAGGTTCACAATGGTAGGATTTCTAGGCAGAAGCCATCAGAAACAAAGCTTAACGGTCCTTTTCCCCTTCCGGGTGCACCTACCCCACCACGCTTCCTGCAGGAAGGAGATGCAGCCCCAGCAACCTGAGGGCTGCAGATTTATGAACGATCTTTTTTTTTTTTTTTTTTTTTTGAGACAGAGTCTCACTTTGTTGCCCGGGCTAGAGTGAATGCTGTGGCATCAGCCTAGCTCACAGCAACCTCAAACTCCTGGGCTTAAGCGACCCTCCTGCCTCAGCCTCCCGAGTAGCTGGGACTACAGGCATGCGCCACCATGCCCGGCTAATTTTTTCTATATATATTTTTAGTTGTCCAGATAATTTATTTCTATTTTTTAGTAGAGATGGGGTCTCGCTCAGGCTGGTCTCGAACTCCTGACCTTGAGCGATCCACCTGCCTCGGCCTCCCAGAGGGCTAGGATTACAGGCGTGAGCCAACGCGCCCGGCCTGAAGGATCTTTTTTGTGCCATGGTGCTGGGTGCTCTGGGTACTGTATTTAATTTAAACCTCCCAGTCCCCTTAGGATGTCATTATTCTCCCCATTTTATAGATGAGGAAATCGATTCCAAGAGGCAAGTACTGTGCTCAAGGCCACACAGCTGCTAGTGACAGGGCCCAGGGACAAGCTCAGGTCTGCCTGCCTCCCACATCCATGTTCATCCCACTAAGCTCTGCTACTCCTAGGAAACTTTTCTCCCAGTCAGTAAGAACTAATTGCAAAGGCTGCGGCTCTGGCTTAGAAACTCCAAGGTCACTTTGTGTTTTACAGCAGCACTCAGATAACCCTGACACTGGGTGTGAATTAGCCGAGACACCTGCTGGGAGATGCCTCTTACCCTGGCCTTGGGGAAGGCCAGGATTCTACACAGGAGCCATTAAAGGTCAAGAAGAAAGTGTGGGCCCCTCTTGTAATTGCCACAACAACAAAAAACCCCAGTGACTTCTACAGATGAGGAAATTCCCTGTTTTCTGACCCTTAAAACTGTCAATCTTTAGCCTTTTCAATAAATGTCTTCTTTTTCAGGTTTTTCCCCACTGACATCTCAGGTTGACCAAGGTGATGAAAAATGTGATGTTTGTTTATTTCTTTAAAAATCTGTCCCCCCTCTGCCACCCCATCAAATGTTACTCCCTAGTAGTATTGAAACATAATATGAGGATTTTATAAAACGGGGATTAAAATGACAAACCAGCTATCGGTCATGACATACAAGGTGGTCAGCAGAGGCTTTCCCATTAGAAAATAGGTTGAAGGTCTCTCTCTGACCACTGCACTCCAACCTCATCTTTTCTCTCCATCTGCTGAGCAGCATCAGCTGCTGCCCTTCCGTAGAACGCCCCGTGGGCTGCAGACTGAGGTGGGGGTGGTAAGAGTAGGAGGGACCGTGCAAACCCCAAGTGCATGCATGTCATCCACACATGAGCCTGACAGCATTTCCCCCACGGGCTGTTTTTGATCTCTGAGTCCAGCAGACTGTTGTGACATTTGTCAAAGTTTTCAATTAGTTGAATAGCATACCCGTGGGTGAATAAGACACACTCACCATTGCCCAAAGTGCAATTTAGAGTAAGTTCTTCTTTAATGCTCTGGAAAAATTATAAATCAAACATCTTTTTAGACTTCAGAGCAAAAAGAGTAGCGTTTACATCTCAAATGGAGAACCCATTTATTCTTTCATTCACTCGCTCATTGACAACCTATTCTGAGTGCTGTCCTGGGCCAGGTTCCCTGGGAAACAGAGGCTGAGACAGAAATTTGTGCACAGAAGTTTATAGGTGAGTGTTATTGGTGACAAGAAGGAAGCAAGATGGGGTAGAAAGGGCTGAGCTGGCCTGAGACACAGTCACAAGGATCTCAGCTGATCCTGGTCCCCTGGGGAGCTCTGGAACTGGAGCATTTCCCTTCAGAGCTGCTCTTGCATCTGGAGGCAAGGGGACAGGACCTTTAGACACCCTCATGGTGCCCCATGGAGGAGGTGTGACCTTGGGTGTGCTGGGTCTTTTCCATTAGGGCAGCCCCCAGAGAGGGACCCAGCTGACATGTCCCATCCTTCCAAATGCTGGGGGACGTAGTGCTCCTGTGCCAAAGAGGGAATCTGGTGGCTCATCAGAAAATATACCCCAAGCACCAACTAAGGTCCAACACTTAACATTTAATTAACTCCCCCTGCTAACCTGAAAACGTCCCTTTGAATTAGATAATCACAAAAAGCAATTGTGGGAACATACCAGGTTCCCTTTGAAGTTACCCTACAACTGATTCAATTTAACAAACAATTATTAAAAACTATACTATGGGGAATAACCCCCAGGCCCATCTACAGGTGAGCGGGTAAACAAACCGTGCTACATTCCTGTAATGAAATACTCCTCAGCAACAAAGAGCAGTGAACTCCTGACACACACTACATCATGGATGTCATTATAAATGATTATGCTGAATGAAAGAAGGCAAGCAAAAAAGGTACATACTGTACGATTCATATGAAACTCTAGAAAATGAAAACTAATGCATAGTGACAGGAAGCGGATCAGAGGCTGCTGGAGAGGGGAGGCGAGGAGGGGTGAGAGGGAGGATTACGACAGGCAGGTGGAGATTTGGGGGCTGATGGCTATCATCTGAGTACGTTCAGGCTGCTATAACAAAACACTTCAGGCTGGGTAATAAACAGACAAAATAATATATTGCTTACAGTTCTGGAGGCTGGGAAGTCCAAGATCAAGGTGCCAGCAGACTTGATACCTGGTAAGGACCCGTTCCTAATAGATGGTGTCTTCCTGCTGTGTCCTCACATGGTGGAAGAACAGGGACTAACAAGCTCTCTCAGGGCAGTTTTATAAGGGCACAATGCCATTCATGAGGGCAGAACCCTCATGACCTAATCAGCTCCCAAAGGCCCTAGCTCTTAATACTATTGCATTGAGGACTAAGCTTCACCATGTGAATTTTGGGAAGACACAAATATTCAGATCATAGCACGTATGTTCACTATCTTGTTTGTGATAATGATTTCATGGGTATATGCATATGACAAAATTTACCACATTGAACACTTTATTTTTTAGATACAGAGTCTCACTATGTTGCCCAGGCTGGTCTCAAACTCCAGGCCTCAAGTGATCCTCCCACCTTAGCTTCCCAAACTTGCTGGGATTACAGGTGTGAGCCACTGTATCTGGCCAATAAAGATACTTAAGGCCGGGCGTGGTAGCTCACAACTGTAATCCTAGCACTCTGGGAGGCCGAGGAGGGCGGATTGTTTGAGCTCAGGAGTTCAAGACCAGCCTGAGCAAGAGCGAGACCCCGTCTCTACTAAAAATAGAAAGAAATAATCTGGACAGCTAAAAAAATATATATAGAAAAAAATTAGCTGGGCATGGTGGTGCATGCCTGTAGTCCCAGCTACTGGGGAGGCTGAGGCAGGAGGATTGCTCGAGCCCAGGAGTTTGAGGTTGCTGTGAGTGAGCTAGGCTGACGCCACCACACTCTAGCCTGGGCAACAGAGTGAGACTCTGTCTCAAAAACAAAACAAACAAACAAAAAAAGATACTTAAAATCAGCTATACTATAAAAAAAGTCTGTGCCAGGCCTTGGAAATACTAGAGAAAATATGAAACAAACTGTTTCCAGAGAGCTCAGAATCTAGCAAGGGAAACAAATAGATATTCAACTAAGTATAATATAAATCAGAATAAAAACTAGTATAATAAAAAGAAAGAAACAATTATAGGAGCAAAGAAAAGTAGGGAATTGATTTCTCTGGGAGCTATAGAAGATAGTGACAGCTAACTTTTTAATGGTACTTACTGTGTGCCAGACACTAAGTACATTAGCTCCTTTAGTTTTCACAACCACCACATGAGTGGGTGCTATCATTATGCCCATTTCACAGGTGAGAAAACTAAGACTTTGAATTCAGAGAGACTGGTTCTAGCGTCCATGATCTTAATCAGTAGTTACTGTTCCTCTCTGAGAAGTGCCACATTTGATCTGGGCCTTGGAAGATAGATAGAATCTCCCAGGGAAAAAAGGCCATTTTAGACAGAGAGAGCAGTATGAACTACGATTATGAGAATGTACTGTGTGCTTGAAAAATGACAATTTTCTATGGGTATATTTGGGGGACTGGTGGACAAGGAGGTTGGAAACGTAGATTGGGGTGAGGGTGTGAATGGTCTCGAATGATGTGCTAAAGAGTTTGGACAATAATGTTCACGGAAGAGGGAACCACTGAAAGTTTTTGCGCTGAAGAATAACAATCAGATTTGTGTCTTAGTAAGAGAATGGAGAGGAAAGAGACATTACACTCACTTTCCCTGGGTGTGATTAAGGGAGTAGGAGACAAGGTGCAAAAATAAAGCATCACTCCAAAGTAAGGACAGGACATTAGCAGGAAAATCAAATGCTTAGACATCCATGATGCCTTAAATACAAAAATTAGAAGTCCCTGGAAGGAATCTCATAGGCAAACGAGGGAAAAAAGGATATATATGTATGTATATATGTGTGTATAAATGCATATATATATATATCTGTGTGTATGTATGTATGTATATATGTGTGTGTATATACACACACACACTTAAAAATCTTGGGTTATATTCTCAGTTTTACCACTGAATCGCAATGTCACTTGAGGCAAACTTTTTAATTCTTCATTTTTCAAAAGGATACAATGCAGCTTGCTCATTCTTTGCCTTATGATGCCTGAACAGCTTGTTAAACACACAGGTAGCTCCCATTCCAGAGAGAATTTGGCTTAATCTACCTGGGTGGACCCTAGTAATCTGTGTTTTTTAGCTAAAGGCCTGAGGTATTCATATCATCATACAATTTGAGAGATATTATATCCTACTAAGCTCTTTAAGATAGCCCTACTTTCTCTCCCCTCTTTTCTTTTCATTCTCTTTCTACCTGTTAAACTAGGTAAAACATTTGAAAGATATTTCTGATGGGTAAGATTTTTCCTACCCAAACTATCAACAAATCTATAGAATATTAAAACTAATTTCGATTAGAACCTACAAGTAGTATTTTCTTTACAATTTTCCAAACATTGCAGACTGACCTCTGTCTTCTAAACATTAAGTCTAGTAGTAATATATTTTGCTGTGTGTCCCTGGAAAAATGAAATAAAGTCTATCTCAATTTGCCCAATTAATGAAAATTAAATACCAAAGTTATTCATTTGAATATTGTTTCCCCCAACAAATCATATTCTCCTAAAAGACAAAGTGTTTATGTTTTATATCTGATCGTGTCTTGGAGCAGTGCATAGTAGATGCTGGATAGGTAGAGAGAGGTGAATGGATGGATGGAAGGAAGGATAAATGAATGGATGGATGAACAGGTGAGTAGGTGGATGGATGAATGGATGGGGCAGACAGATACACAGATTTCAAAAATGAGTAAATATGTGAATGAATGAATTCATCCCCTGGTAACCATTAGAAATTGTTACCAGAGTTAGAAATATAAAATATTCCCAAGAGTTGAGCAAAATTGTCTAATTATAATCATCTAGTAAACTAGAAAAGTAAAAGTAAGGGTGACACCACTGCACAGGGACATTTTAGTTTCCCTCCCACCCTTCCTCTCCCCCAAAGCTTTACAACTAGTCAACTTACCAGCACTACCCACTTGTGGTCGAACAATTTTTGCCACTAGCACATCACTCACACTTCTCCACAATCAAGATGTCACTTGTGGTCCCTGAAATGTTCCAGCAGGAGGTGTTTTGGGGGCAGCTATGTAAAAGGGGGCTCCCAGACAGATGGAGGAGTTGATATACATGAGGTCACAAAGCTACCGCCTCTCTCCCTTCAAAAGAAACTTCACAGCTCCATTTATTTCAGTACCTGGAGGAAGTTGACAAAGTGCCACAGCGGCACGGCACAATATGTGGTGGAGAGTTTTCAGTTTGCTGGCTTGGTTCCCCTTACAAGGTAAGGACTTACAGTGGATGTTTTTATGTTGCTCAGCTGATCTAATGTTTTGCCAATTTTACCGAGCAGTCAGCCGACTGCATTTACAGAGGACCCACAATAGAAGACAACGCAGGTAACTTTGCTAATACTTTTCAAGCCATGCTCAGATCACACATCTGAAGGATGTTGCCGCCTTTATTTAATCTCTTGTTTAGTTGCTAAAGAGTATAGAAAGGATCATCATAATATGTGTCTCTGTGGAATCTATGTTATAACAAAATGTAACAGGCTTATTAGGCTCTGTCTTTTAAGGATATACCAGTTGAAAGAGCGTCAGTTTTGGATTTAAAAACTTCCTTGCTGTATAAATCTTAGGCAAATCGTTTAATTTCTCTGGAACTATTTCTACATCTTGAAATCAAGATGATAGAAATATTTGATCTACCCAACTCCCTGGATTGTTATAAGGATCAAATTTCAAATGTGAAAGCACTTTGGAAATGGTAAAATGCTGTACAACTCTTATTCAAAGTTCAGAGATAATAATAGGATCAATGAAAACTTTACACTTATTTTTAAACAGCCAGTTATACTTTATATTTTACTATAATTTTCAAATTTTGTTTTTGATGCTTAATTCTAATGTAGCATTATGAAAATTAAAGAAAGATACAGTTGCATTTTTAGTGCAGGTCAAATAGTTTCTACCCCAAAGTGGGGGCAGGGGTGTAGGAAATGGCTCCTGGGGTCCCTAAGTCTCTGATTGCAACTTGTATCAGATTCATGCAAAGGAAATCACTCATAACTCCCTGGCTTGCTTGCTTTTTGTGTGTTTGTTTGTTTCCAAACACAGAATCTGTAGTTCTGTTTCATGAAATTCACCTCTCCTTCTAATTCTGCATTCACTGTAGAACAGCATCCGAAGGATGCTCTTTTTAAAATCTAGATTTCCTATTTTACATAGTACTTCAATCCCCTATTTTATACACTTTAATTAGTACCTTCTTTTTTGGTCCCTGTACCCTGAGGCACTTAACAAGGATCCAATTTTGGTAATGAATAATATTAGTTTCTTCAATAAGTGGCTTAAAGAATAGCTAATACATTCAGAAAGAGTACATTTAGACAGCTAAAATTAGAATGATTTCAATTATTACAAAAGTTAAAGCTTTTAACTGACCTTAACTTTTCCCAGTTTCCAGTTATTGCCTCCAAAAAGATACCTTCTAAAGATAAGTTTTTAAATAAGTAGCAAAAATCATGTCTTAAGTAAACCTAAGACAAGTCTTCTAAAATATAAATGATTTAAATACTATTTATAGAGAGAGAAAAATAATTTTTTGTGCCATGCACAGTGCTGGGCACTTTTTGTTAATTACATTCACCCTAGCAAAAATACTGAGGTAGGTGTTGACATCCTAATTTACACATGAGAAAACTGAGGTTAAAAGAAGTTAGGTGACCTGTCCAAGTTTTACACGGGTAGTAAATGGCAACATAAATATCATACTGAGAATCATATAGTAAAAGTATTATCCACGAAACTTTCAATTAACCTGTGTGTGTGTGTACATGTGTGTGTACTAGGTTGTGATGGAAAATGTGTTTCTCTTTTTTCCCATCTTTTTATTTATTTATATGCCAATAGATTTAGGGGGTGTAAGTGGGTTTTGTTACATAGATGAATTG
Organism: Lemur catta; assembly: GCF_020740605.2. Lineage (NCBI taxonomy): Eukaryota > Metazoa > Chordata > Mammalia > Primates > Lemuridae > Lemur > Lemur catta. The sequence continues at coordinate 18,019,115 of NC_059134.1, read as the reverse complement.
TATAGTGGTGAAGTCAGGGCTTTTAGTGTACCCATTGCCCAAATAGTGTACATTGTACCCAATACGTAGTTTTTGATAGGTCAGCTCCCACTTATAAGTGAACGCATGTGGTATTTGTTTTCCATTCCTGTACTTCACTTAGGATTATAGCTTCCAGTTCTAACAAAATTTCTGTGAAAGACATTATTTTATTCTTTTTATGAGTGAGTAGTATTCCATGGTGCATAAATATATATATATATGTACGTGTGTGTGTATGTGTGTATCTCACAGAAAATGTGTTTCTTAATGTGGATCAAAAGTTTGAAAGTTACTTACTTACACAATTTAGAAGATTGAGTACTGAAAAATGCCAATTTGAAAACTCATTCAAGGGACCACGCAGAGGGCACCTACACTCAGTGGCCCTTGAGCAATGATTGCTCACCTGACCTCAACTTGCTCAGGCTCATCAGAGATCCAGATAGGGAAAGAGCTGACCATGTTGCTTTCTTGTCAACAAAAAGGCAGCAAATCATCAAATTTTGACAAAGGTATAAATTGTCAGCTGATTTTAGAAAATTAAGTTATGAAAAGATCACTATGACCAGTTCTACTGTGCAACTTCTAAAGCTGACAAAAATTTATAGACAAAGGAAGTCCCATAATCTTGGACCCTGCCCTCTTGTCAAAGCTACTTCTGGAATAAATAGTCCCCAGGATAGGTAAGACAATAAGGAAGAATTTTTCAAAACTCATCCCATTTACCTACATTGTAGACAATAAAAATGTCAAATCCACCAAATTTTAAACCCTCCATTTTGGTTATTTAGTGGACGGTAGGATGCAGAAAGCACAAAGGAAAACTGCAAATTAGGTAGTTCTTTTGATACTTCTTTTGACCAGGAAAAAGTCATGTGTTTGATGACATGTTGTCGAGATAGCTGATTTGAAGCTATACTAAAAATAATTTAATTTTGACAAGTCTGACTTATTTTTATACCTGCAATTTTCTCTATTGATTCTATCTAAAAATAATAAAAATTCATTTTTGTAATAATCTAAATTGAAGCACATTTTTGCTTAGTACTTCATAATAAACATGTAAATAGGGTTCTGGTTTGAGAATTAACTCACTGTCTCTGGTTTTAATTTAGCTCTAGTCTTATTATTCAATATAACAATTAAAAGCAAAGTTATCCTATTAAAATACTTATTCTTGAATATATATTTACTAATTTTTATCCATTAATTCAACCAATATCTAAAATCTTACATTATATTAAAAATGAATGAATGGCAAACAACTTTTCCATGAGGAGTTTGTAATCTATCCACAGAGACCCACTTGTAATCAAATAATTATAAAATAATGGGCCAAGTGCCATAATAGAAGCATATTCCAAGTATTTGGGAATTTAGAGGAAAGTAGCATAAATCATTGAGGGGAGGAGGGAGGCTAAGGCCTGGTTGGGAACTTTTGACAAAAGCGATGTAATTCGAGTTGAGAGTAATTGAGTCTTGAGTCTTGAGGTTGAGTCTTAAAGGATATAAGGAAGGCATTCTAGGTCAAGAGAACAGCATAGACAAAGGCAAAGTATCTTCTGGAGCCTGGAACTTCCTGGAAACAGCAAGTGACCATTTGCATAGACTATCTAGAAGGGAGTGTCAGCAGATGACACTGGAGGAGAACACAGGAGTCAAGTCATCTGGAATTTTGGCCTGATTCTTACAGGCAGTGGGAGCAATAGCAAATAGTTTAATGAAGGAAGAGACGTGATCAAATTTAAGTTTGTAAAATGTAATTCCAGAAGCAGATGACGATGAATTAGAAGGAAGAGAGACTACAAGGAAGTTATTGCAATGGTCCAGGAAAGAAAACATGAAAGCCTCAACTAACACAGCAATAGTAATGAAAAAAGAGGAATAAATTGATTAAAGAGATGTTTTGGAGAGAAAAGAGTCTAGAGCAAACATCTGGTAGGCAATGGTTGGTGATGACATTAACGAATATAAGGGAACACTGGGACGGAGCAGGTGGCTTATCTGTGTTAGACACGGGTAGAGCACAGGGGCAGTAGAGATAGTGAGTTCCTACAGGACATGTGGAGTTTGGGGTCTTTGCAGGACAGACTTGGTCTGCTTTGGTTTTGCATTTATCGCGTGTACAAATAGGGCTATTAAGGCAAGAAAAAGAAAGACTATTTTATTCTTGTTTCAGTCTACTATGATAACCTACAGTACAGGTAAAGATTATACATGGCAACTTCCAAAATCTTAGGGAAGAGCGAGGAACCTTCAGAACGGCAGTGGTTTTATATACATGCACTTTGGTAGGTGACTGTGCCTGCTGTTGCCCTTTCACAATGAGAGTCAGTCACATGGGCTTTGGTGTGAAGCTCTCCACTGACAGGACAATTATTAATAGTTCTTGAGGTTGGGAGTAGCGATGATATTGAAGGTCACAGGCCCCACTGCCATATAGAAACCAGTCACAATCCATAGCCCCAGGCTCAGCTAGCGTTCTCATAACACATGGCCATGCACGGGTGGATGAATCCGGTCATGGAGATGATGACCGAGCACAGAAGTCAATAATCGACTCAGTAAACCTGACCTGCCAGTAGGAAGTGGTGACCTCACACGCCGCAGTCATTCATTGTCAAGTTCTGTATGCTCAGCATGTGTGCGGCCACGTAGGCCTAATTTGCAATACAAACTCTGAAGCCCAGACAGAGAGAACTAGGAAGGAGGCATGCAGCAGTCAGGGTCTAATAAGAAAGGCTAAAAGTGAATGAGGATATACACACGTCTTTAGAGCCTACGGGGAGGAAGTGGTGAACACACCCCATTCCTCTGACAACAAAGGTGAAAGTCTGACTCCAAACTTAGGTGAAAAGAAAATTCAAAAGACAAGTTCCAGTTTCATTTCCAATGGCAATGAGAAGATCATGGAGAACTTTTCCTTAGAAAATGTACTATCAAAACTTAGAGGTACAGCATCCTCCTCTTCCACCTTTAACAAGACCTAGATACACTGAAAAATGTTTTTAAGCACTGCAGTTGAAGCAAGGCAGGGTGGGTTTGTGGCTTCTCGCTGGGGCTATTCTTCCCTTCTACGGTGATTTCCTGTTTCTAAGTCAAATGTGGGATCGACATGATAATACTGCAAGAAAAACAGGCCTGTAAAGCCAAAAGCAAGGCTTGGAGCAGAGTAGAGGAAACTACTCTTTAGAGCCTCAAACACAGCCCTTTCCATGTGAAAGTCACATATCTATGGTGTGGTCGGTCTGGTCAGCAGACTGATCCTGAATTCTCAACAGCAACAGAAAACATTAATCTTAGGAAATACACAGTACTTTGGCCCGTGATAAAAAACCATACTACATCTCATCACCATTTTTAAGATATTGTAAGAGTTAAATGACTCTATTTAATTCATAAGCATGCATCCTAAGAAAGAGACAAATGATATAAATGGGAGACATTTATTACTAAACAGACTGGAGATAAATCACACCACTTCCATCTTACCAAACGCAGGCTTTCTGTCTAGACAATCATTTCACCAAACATAAGAACATTGGCAAAACTTCTATGTGTCCGCTTCTAATTCTAAAGGATGAAATTAGGGCATGTTTCTTTGCACTAGTCTTTATTCTGTCATTTCTTCAGTGTGTGACTAAGTTCCCTTCTGCTTCTCAGTATTCTTATTAACAACAGGAGAACAAAGATATCTGTGTGTTGCCTGCATTAAACTGCCATCATGAGAACCGGCATTAAACTATTACTTTTCACGCTCATATGGTAGAAGTTTGTGTAAGGAATGAATATTAGAAAAATATAAAACATTCATTGCTCCTTGAATCTATTTTTATTTATTTATTTATTTTTTTTTTTGAGACAGAGTCTCACTCTGTTGCCCAGGCTAGAGTACCATGGCGTTAGCCTAGCTCACAGCAACCTCAAACTCCTGGGCTCAAGTAATCCTTCTGCCTCAGCCTCCCGAGTAGCTGGGACTACAGGCATGCACCACCATGCCCGGCTAATTTTTTCTATATATTTTTAGTTGTCCAGATAATTTCTTTCTATTTTTTTGGTAGAGACGGGGTCTCGCTCTTGCTCAGGTTGGTCATGAACTCCTGAGCTCAAACAATCCACCCGCCTCAGCCTCCCAGAGTGCTAGGATTACAGGTGTGAGCCACTGCGCCCAGCCTTGAATCTGTTTTTAAACTTAAATCTGTTTATGAGAAAAAAGACAGTGCATGATAACTAGAGAGTAAAGCAAGAATCATCATAATGCAATAGAAGTCGGACAATTCTAGATTAAAATCTTGGCTCGGAAGCTGCTTATCCTCTGTGCTTTGATTTCCTCACCTGTAAAATGGGAATGATACCTTCTTTATAGAATTATTGGTTTCTTGCCTGAGTAGCTGGGCTTACTGTTGGCTGGTGGTAAAATCTAGGAGAAGAATATATTTAGGGGGAGAAAATCAAGAGTTTGCTTTGGACTTGCCAGGGTGAAATGCCTCTTAGACATGTAAGTGGAGTCATCAGCAAAGTAATGAGGCCAGATGAGATGACCTGCGGGTGAGTCTACGCAGAGAAGAGATGCAGGATCTGACCTCCACTGTGTGGAGGGCACATTGATGAGGAGAACCCAGGAATGCAGGCTAAAAAGCAGCAGCCAGTGAGTTGGGAGAATGAAGAGAGACTGATATCTAGAGAACCAAGGAAAGGCATTGTTTTCCATAAGGAGCAGGGAGTGATCAGTTACAGTGAAAGCACACAATGGGTTGACTAAGATAAGGTCTGAGAATGGACCATTGGTTTGAGCAACGTGAAGGTGTTTGGCCACCTTGACAAAGAGCAGCTTCAGTGAAGTAGTGCAGTTGAAAACCTGATCGGGAAAGGAAAAGTGAAATGAGCAAGTATGGATAATTCTTTGGCATAATTTTTCAATAAAGAGAGGGAAATAAGGTAGTAGCTGGAAGAGAATATGACATCAAAGGTTTTGTTTTCTTTTTAATACAGGAGAAATAACAATATATTTGCGTGCTGATGCGAATGATACAGTTAAAGAGGGAAAAAAATGCTGACACAGTGGAGAGATGGGGCAATACAGGAGGGAAATGCTCGAGTAAACAGGATGGGATGGAATGCGGTGCCCAGGTGAGGAATATGCCAGTCCATCCGCAGTGACGTAAGGCAGGTGGAGCGTGCAGGCTCTAAAAGCAAGTAGATTTGATTTGGTGGCAGGAACAGGCAGAGGTTCTTTTTTTTTGAGCAGCACATCTTTTAGAGCAACACTGACGCGTGTGCTAATAAATAATGTTACAAAAGCAAACAATTTATGTGATTAAGAGAAGAAAGAAGTGGACAAGAATTTTATAATTTTATTATTCCACAGAGTTATAACATCTCTTTCTTTCTTTCTTTTTTTTTTTTTTTTGAGACAGTCTTGCTCTGTTGCCCCGGATACAGTCCAGTGGCATCATTGTAGCTCACAGCAACCTCATACTCCTGGGCTCAAGCGATTTTCCTGCCTCAGTCTCCTGAGTAGCTGGGACTACTGGTGCACACCACCACACCCAGCTATCTATCTCTCCCCCCCTTCCTCCCCCAAAAATAATGATAGTGTGCCACTAACTGAACAGTAGGATTAATTCTACCCTTGGCACCTAAGGTCCAAAATAAAAAGAACTCATTATCACTATCTAATCCTCAAAATCCCTAATTCTCCTGAGCTGTTCCAATAACAAGACATTTACTGTGGCTGTAACTGCTGCTTCTTTTAACGTCTACAGGACCATAGAATGTCTAATACTGAATAGTCCTGTGACATCTGGGAAGGAGGTGTCTTTTGACATTGACCCTTTCAATTTTTCTTTTTAAAGCAAGAGTCAGTTCAGCTCTTCAAATAATTCTTGGGCACTGCTTACCAAGTAATAGCAGTACATGATGCTTACTATATGCAAAGAACCTATTCTTATTCTTTCTGTTATTTAATCATCTCAACCACTCTATAAATGAGTACTATTGTGTTTCCTGTTTCTGTAGTAAGGAAACTGAGGTACACAGGGTCATGATGTTGGTAGTGGAGGAGCCAGGATTCCAACCAGGCGATCTGGCTTGAGTGTGTGTGTTGTAGCCACAGTGTCATAGGCCACCCGTGTTACAGATAGGGAAATGGGTATCACACAGCTCCTCCCTGCAGCAAGTTCAAGTTCAGATGCTACAAAGCCTTGGAGACTAATGACAGATAAGAGAATCAAGAGCCAAATGTTCTCAGAAAGCTGAACTGTCAGTCCAAACCGACCAAATAAGACTGACCTAGAAAGAATGCGAAATATGACCTTTTGTTCCAAAATGAAAAGCATCAACACAGGATGAGGGAAAAGTGATGTGACCACAAGTCCTCTGAAAAAGATCTGGGTGTTTTAGTGACCACTTGCTCACCATGAGCCTGGTGAGATGTTACCACTCAAGAGGGAAACATTGGTCTTAATAGAAAAGGGGGTCCACAGGGTCCAGTGTGAGGCAAGTGAATGTCCCCCTGTGCTCTGGCCAGCTTTGAGGACACCTGAGTCACCTGCCCCAGGAAAACAGTCGTATTTTTAGAAGGACATGGACAAACTACAGTCTATTTAGGTGTGGCAGTTGGGAAGGGATAAGGAAATGATAATGAAACTAAAGGCATATCTTCTTTAATTATTTGATCATGCTATGGAAAAAATATTTATCTTCAGAGGACAGAAAAAACTAAGATCAAAAGGTAAAAGTAATAAAAAGACAGACTTTGGCTCCTCCTTGGCACCACCCCCCCATCCCACCCTGACCTGTGCCCCGTCTTCAGGGGTAGATGACTTTAAGATGGGGGTCTCTATTTGCTCACTTTCCCCTTGTTACATTTCGCAGGCCCCTGTTGAGAGAACACTCAGTCCAGCTAAGGGCATAAGGGGTAGGATACAATGGAATGGCAGAATGTCTTTCACTGGAAGTCTTTGAAAATAAGGTTGACGCCTATCCTCCTGTTTCATGTGGTTCTTGCAGAAGCAGAGTGTTGGTTCCAAATATCTGAGAAGCATCCAGGGGCTCTGGAATTTTAATTATTCATTGCACTGCAACTGTGTTCTTTGGGAATGGAATGATCTGAGAACTTGGGCCTGGGCTCAAGAGAATTGATGCATGGGTCTCACCAGAAATTCTGATTTAATTCATAAGGGGTGCAGCCTAGACATCAGAGTTTTTGAAAGCTCCCCGGATGATTCTAATGTACTGCTAAGGTTGAGGACCTCTAGTTTCCCTATCTACCTAACAAGGATGTCATAAGGATACCACAATAGGGATAAATGACTTCCCAAATGTTTATTATCAACAAAAATCCCTCAGAAGAAATTCGATTTTCATTCTCTGTTAATATTATTGTTATTACTCAACTATAGGTTAATTCTATAGATAAGAATATTTCCAAATGACCAAACCTAACCAGAATTCTAGCCTACGCCTCAATGCTTTTTTGAAAACACAAATCTCTTCTTATTGGCTCCTTGTTGTTCATCATAGTATCAGCAGATGAGATGGATATTTTTCCACTAGAACTCAAGCAAACTGTTTCCCATGAAAGTCAATCTGAATACAATACAGTAATTCTGGGTTATGACTGCTGGAGGCTAGATTGAAATTAATGACCTAGAAATGGAATAAACAAAGAAGTCGGCACCAATTAATTCCCAGAGCTCTCCAAAGCCCTTTTTCTAATACTTGAAACTTATCACAAGGAAATACACTCCCTTCTGCTTTTATTTTTTTAAGGTTTAAGATGATGCAGTAAAACGTGTTATATTTGCTATTCATAATTTATAACCCCATGGTATTCTGCTGTTTTTAACAGTGTTTTATACCATCATTGATAGGAACTGTCTTTTCTTTGGGAAAAAAACATTTTTTTCAATTTCAAATTTGAAGGAATGATGAATGGCAATAAGTGTGCTAAATCAGCAGTAACGCCAGTTTATTTTTCCATTAATTTCCTTTTTGGGGAGATAAATTTGCGGCTGCTTAAAACCAATTGTTTATCATTCTCTGGGGGTTGTGATTCGGGGAAATGAGACTTTCGTGTTTGCCTGGAGAAAGCGCTGATGTGGAATATTGAATTGGAGGAGATCTTAGAACATCTTCCCTCTGGTGTAGAAGTGCCGACAGGTGGGGCTTAGCTACTCCCCGTGAAGGGCAGCTCCATAATTCATGAGAGCGCCACAAGTTATAACATTCTGTTTTAGAATCCTAGACACACAACTTGTTCTTGAAGGTACAAGATGCCCCTTTTATAAACCGAGGCCAGAAGGGCTGAGTTTTCTGAGTGTCATAGCTTAGACAGGCTGATGAAGTTATGTGAGCACGGCCTTCGAAGTCCACAGCCCTGGGTGCAGATCCCAGCTCTGTGACCTCTGTGACCTTGAGCCTCTATTCCCCCATCTGTAAAGTGGGCATGCTAATTCTTCCTTTATAGGATTAGTTTGAAAACTAAATTAAATACAGGTGCTATCTCCTGGCACAGCTCCTGGCATCTGACAGAGCAAGTGCCCAATACCTGTGGGACAGTTGTTCAACTTCCCCTTTCTTCCTGTCAAAACCCTATCCCTCATGTCGACCTTGTTCCGATGTCCCTTTCCCTTCTTCATGAGGCGTCTTTACTGCTCCTACACACAGCGCTCACTTTTCTCCTCACAGTTTTTGGTATTTGTTTATGTTTTGATTTCTAGGAGAAATGTGTAATAAATGATTGAGTGAATTAACCAGGTTGTGTTGAGACTGAATCCCTGCCACGTTGCAGGTGTGGCTCGGCCCCACCAGCCTGACTGTCCCCAATTCTCTTCCTCCACAGAGGCCTTTCTGACTAACCACACGGAGACCATCACTGTGGAGGAAGGCCACACTCTCACCCTAAAGTGTGTCACTCCTCTGAGCAAGGCTGCCTCCCTCCAGTGGCTGACCCCCTCAGGATTCACCATTTTTTTAAATGAGCATGCTGGTAAGTGAAAGAAAGAAAAAAATCCGCCGCCAGACCTCAGCCTGAGGGATATTCCAGCCAGCCAGGCTGGGGGGACAGAAAGCCTGCATGAGTCACCCGAAGGGCAGGCTCCGCCCACTTACTGTTACGTGTGAATCACACCTCCAAAGCCTGTTGTGGTACCCAGGGCTGCTTTTTCGGGGGCAGGAAGTCTGGAATGGAAACCCCCCTAAAATGGTTGTTAAAGGGGACTCAAATTACAAAGCACATTTCCATGTCCCCACCCCCTCATCACTTTTTGACTGTCAGCGACTATGACACAACCACAGCAAAATGGCAGAGAGGCAGCTGATCGACTGTGACCCCTTTGTCCTCAGGCAGCCAACAGCATCCCCCTGCATCTGGAGCCAGCTGCTTCATTCTCCGTCTGAGCAATCCAAAGTCACGTGACAAAACTCCCTTCCAGATACCTCTTCTTCTCCTGTTGGTCTTAACATACAATCAAGATCTCTAAGCAGTAGAAAATGACAGGGTGTATTACCTCAGAAACGAGGGCAGTCATTCCTCTCTTCACAAACACACCTGAAATGACTGCAGGATGCCTGAGGTGGAAAAGGACACTTAACACATTGACTGCCACACTAGAAAAAAAAAAATGTTTGCCTGGGGCCATGGTGTTTTATTACGAAAATAGAATTAAAACTTTGAAAACAAAACAGTCCTTTTTAATTTAATGAAAAATTTCTCATTTTTTATTGTTTTCTGAATCATATGCAACTCACGTGGCACTAGAATCAGTTTTTACACTGCACACCACTTCAGTTGTATGTGACTCATGACATACTTATTGAATTTGTTTAGGAGAATTGAGTCTTCATATGCTTTCTGAGGAGCTGGGCTCAAAACTAGTGTGAGCTAAATACAACTCACATGGCAGTTAATGTGTTAAAAGTCTATTTATTTCATCTCTTTGACTTTGGGCATGATTTTACTAAACCTTTTCCTTCATAATGAGGTAATTTTGTATTTACATTTAATATTCCTAACTGCCAAGTACTTGGAAAACTCTCTAAAGCAGCAAATTTTATTCTTATTTACAAAGCAGAGCCTCTAAAAAATTTTCATATGCTTTGAAAACATCACTAAATACTGAAATGTTAAATATAAAATAACCAAATATATTATTTCAAGCTAAATCAATTATTAATACTAGATTCCAATAAAATAAGTAGATACTAATTGTTCTGAGAGAAAAAATTTAGAGGTAATTCTGTTAAATAATGCTTTTGTTTTGTTTGGCTTTGTTTTTGTTTTTGGTGAACTTGAAGAAGATGGACATTCTCGGAGTTCTGCAGCAGAATGGCTTGATCTAGCTTGATGGTCCTCAACCTACAATGATCTTACCTTCCAGGGAACATTTGACAATGTCTGGACATAGTTTAAAAGGGGCACAGTGCTTCTGGCATCTAGCGGGTGGAGGCCAAGGATGTTGCTAAATATCCTACAATGTACAAGAAAGCCCCCACAGCAAAGAATTATTGATTCAAATGTTAATAGAGCAGAGGTTGAGAGCCCCTAAATTCTAGTTCATATACTACCAGTGCCCCAGGACACACAACCATTGTTCCAGATGACCAACACCTTCCTCAGTCAGCCATTCAAGATTTAACTGTCTTAGGTAGGCGTCTTTGTGTTATAAATCTCAATAGTAAAAATCAAAACCAAATAAACAAAAACACTAATTTCAGAAGCCCCCAATCTTCTAAGGGATCTTTGACCACAGATGGAAATCCCAGGTCCACACACTGTTAAGAGGAGCACTTGCTATTGGGTGGAACTTTCTGGAACTTTCTGGCGCCTGCTTTTTTTTGCCATTGGCTAAACATCTGGAAGAACTAAGTCATAATCTGTGAGAAATTTCAAATAAGAACAAGACTTTCAATACTAAAAATAAAAAGCACCCAGCTAAACTAACTTTGAGAGGCATCAACTGGAAAAACTGGAATTTGGAAGGCAGTGCAATCGAAGGCATGACATTTTTTCCTTTAAAGGGTGAAAATCAAAAGCCATTCCTATGGATGATCGATCTGTGTTCATCTGATACCTTTCCTCATAACATCTCTATTTTCCTCTTGTGCAGCTTTTAAAAATTCCAAATACCAGCTTCTTCATCACTCGGCCAGTCAGCTGTCCATCAGAGTGCCTAACGTAACCCTGCAAGATGAAGGTGTATATAAGTGCCTGCATTACAGTGACTCCGTGAGCACGAAGGAAGTGAAAGTGATTGTGCTAGGTAGGTACCCCAGGAAGTAAACCCAGGATGGGTGCAATACAGTTATGAACACGACGTAACATTTTTAAACTTAACATTTCAGCTAAAAAATGTTGCCTATAACAAGGCATTTCCTGGGGCACCACTGCCATCTTTTATTGAAAGGAAACAGAAGAGAACAATTTGAGAAGCGAGCCCTAGATTGAACTGTGAATTTGTGAAATTTGTCTTTGGCATCAACTAACTTTTCTTTCTGGGAAACTAAACAGAAAGAGAATTAATATTTGATGAGCTGTGACTATGTGCCAGGCGCCAGGGAATCAAAGACGAGTTAGGCACACTCTCTGCCCATAAGGAGTTTGCACACTCATTTAGGAAGCAAAACATGTATGTAAATTCAACAGAGCCTCGTGACAGCACATCACAAGATAGGATGAATTCAGATGTAGCTGCACTGCCTGATTTGCTCACATCCTCTGCCAAAACAATTCCTCTTTTCTGCTGGGGAGTGGGAACGGGAGGCGCCAGTAGGAAGTGACAGCCTCCTAATCGTCTGGGACTCAGTTCTGTAGACAGTCAGCTCTGTCCAGATATTAAAGTCTTAATATCTTTACTTTTTCTGTTTTTTGTAGCAGAACAGATCGATTAAAAGCATTGCTTTTTATTGGTCTCTAAGTAACATCAACCCACATATCACACAAATGAGTTTCTTAAACTTCTTTTGTTGAATTATTGTAGCACGGTGCCTGTCACAAACTAAAGGCACGGTGGGAAAGTAGCTGAGAAGGAGTAGCCCTCTGGAGGTTTTGAGAACCAACGCAACTCAGCTCAGGCAGGGTTGTCTTCCCCCAGCCTTACAGGCCACCTCCAACACCACCCTGGCTCAAGCTAGCTGTGTACCCTTCTGGGCTATCATGACACCCTGTGTATACCTCTACCACTGCACTCAGCAAATGATCTTTTAATTAACAGTGTACGGGCTGAGTCTACCCCCAGACTATTAGCTCCTTGAAGAACCATATCTCTTTCATCTTTGTGTTGCCAACATGTAACACTGTCTAGTGCATCCTTGGAGCTAATAAGTGCCTTCACAATGTCTTGATGGCAGATGAGTGAGTTAGATAAATGTGGAAGAGTGTAGTTCTAGAACAAAATGGAAGGAGAATGGGAAAAGGAAGAAATAAGCCTAGCTAAAAGGTATTTTCAAGACAGAAGTGCAAAGAAAAAGGGCCAAGCCATCCTTTAGAAGAGAAACGCACCTTTGATGGTAGGAGGGGACAGAAGTAACTTCCCTTGAGGTGGGTCGTAGACTCACTCATCAAAGTTTAGAGCTGAGAATTTAGAGCTGAAAGAGCCCATTCACAGACAAGAAAACTGGTATACTAAGAAGTCGAGGGACTTACCCAAGTAGTTATAACTAGTTGGTGACAGAGGTGGGACTAGAATTCAGGCCTCTATTCCTCACCTAGTGCTCTACCAACCAAATACAGTCAATCACATTTAAGAATTGCTGTTGTAACATAGTCTGCTTGGGAATTTTCAGGGACTAATTGTAAACTGAGTAACATTCTGACTTCAGCCCAAGTAGCTTTGCAGGCACATAAAAGTCCTTTAAAAACATGTCTGTATTCTGGAAAAAATCAAGTGAAAGATATGCCCATTAATTAGACTATTCCCTACAATGATCCCTACAGATCATTAGGCTCTGTGCTTTGCTGAGATACGTAGACCAACTAATTAAGCACAGAAAAATCCATTTTCTTCTAGCAACTCCTTTTAAGCCAACCCTGGAAGCTTCAGTTGTCAGAAAGCAAAACGGAGAAGAACATGTTGTGCTTAAATGCTCCACTGTGAGAAGCAGGCCCCCTCCCCAGATAACCTGGCTACTTGGGAATGGCATGGAGATCTTCGGTAAGTGGAGACAGAAATGGTTCTTTTTTCTTCTTTGTTTTCCTTCCTAAATTTCCAAGGGATTTTTAAATGTTTTGGCACCCTCTGGTGGCAGGAGGTGCCAGAAGACACCAATGATTCATCAGTTCTTTTCCAGACAAATTATCCTGATAACCAATCAATATTATGCCTTAATCTTGAAAGGCTAATCACAGATAATAAAAATGTTTTGTTCAAAACAAGTAGAAACCTAAAGTTTAATATTTACAATAGCTTCTTAAAATTTTACAAAATTTTCTAAAATAAGAGGCATAATATAGCCATTACCTCTGAGCATGAACTTTTTCACAAGCATAAAATTGAAAATACATTTAATATATTATAATACATGTAATTGGAACAGATATGATCTTCCCTACGTAGTATAGTACTGTACTGTGTCACACCCACAAGAATGGATTAAAACATTCCGGTAACAAAGAATCTAAACTTTGAGACTTTGAAACGAAGTAACTACATAACTGTGATCTTTGGGAACTATTTATAGTTTGCTTACATTTCAACAGATGTTACCTTCAATATCTATATAATCACCATCCTTAGAGCTGCAAGGGAGCCTTTACAGTTGAGAAAACTGAAAGCCCAATGGAGTTCTAGAGAGAAAAGATGACTCCCAGTCCCATGCCAATTCTACTTCATTATAGGACTTATCCTTTAATTCATTTATTTTTACAACCTAAGTAAGCTCTTGGGTCTTTGTGTTCCACAGTAACATCAAGCTGTCCATCTTGTATAAGCTTTGATTTTTTTTTTTTCCCAATAGTGAAGGGTTTGTAGAAACTTATCCACTCTTGCTCACCTACTTGCCTTTGGGATCAGAGCCAAGCAGCGTCTCTAATAGAACTGAGCCCGTTGAATAACCTCATACATCTCTTTAAATCGCTACGTAGGTGGAACTCACAATGAATTTGAAGCTGATGGGAAGAAATGTAATACGACCAGCACACTCACAGTCCGCACATACAGCAAAAATTCAACAGTGAACTGCATTATCCGACACAAAGGCCTGCAAGGGAGTAAATTGGTAGAACCCTTCCGGTTTGAAGATTTCGGTAAGAAAAGCAAATGATTGGATTTAATCACTTTTAATTTACTTTAAGATTGAAGTATCAAACAAAATTAAATGGAGTGGGCAAATTTCTTCAGAGTGAGATTACTGTCAATAAAGCTCTTCTTAATAGCAAATTTTTGTAATGATTGACATTTCTCCAGCTGTGTGACAGGGTTTCAACTATTCCAATGTTCAGAAGAACCTCCATTGTGTAGAAAGCCTAACAAGAGTTAGGCTTTTAACATATGCAAATAGTGTCATGCTTTTTATAACAACAGCTAACATAATTTGACTTTAAATAGTTTTATTGCAGTTGTGGGTTTTGGAGCAATCGTATGAGTCATACTGCCTCTTTGTACTTGACCCAAAATGAGATAAAGTTAACTAAAATAAATTTAAACTTGTCAGTATCATTTTATGTTATTATAAAACATGCACACAGTTACATTAAGACATGGTTACTCTTGAGATTTATTTTATTATGATTGTTTTGAAGATTTTAGATTAACTATGTTAAATATTCTACGTAGAACACTATTTATTTATTTATTTATTTTGAGACATTTTCACTCTGTTGCCCCAGCTAGAGTGCCATGGCGTCAGCCTCGCTCACAGCAACCTCAAACTCCTGGGCTCAAGCAATCCTACTGCCTCAGCCTCCCCAGTAGCTGGGACTACAGGCTTATGCCACCATGCCCGGCTAATTTTTTCTGTTTTTAGTTGCCCAGCTAATTTTTTCTATTTTTAGTAGAGACAGGGGTCTCACTCTTGCTCAGGCTGGTCTTGAACTCCTGAGCTCAAGCAATCCTCCCACCTCGGCTTCCCAGAGTGCTAGGATTACAGGCGTGAGCTATCACACCCGGCCAGTAGAACCCCGTTTAAAGCATCAAATATTAAATATGAAGATAAGTGGCTTCTATTCTCAGAATCTCTGTTCTATGATCCTCTAAGAAGTCACATGAATCACAAGTCTGTAATTAGTAGGACTCTGAGCTTCATTGTTTACAAGGTACTTCTCAGTATAAAAAGAGATTCTTGAAGTACAAGGAATCACTTACATTAGTGAAAGAGAAAACTGTTGGACGATGATGCATTTATTGAAAAAACTCTTTTGTCCAATGGAATAAATAACTGATGATGCAAGGCAAGCTTGCTTAGGAGAGCCTCGCTGTGGGAAAGCTGCCGTGTTGCCCTGTGGGGGCTGTGGCTGCGGTTGACAAGTCCCTTCTGACGACCACGTGCTTTCCACAGGTCACTTTCTCACCAAACCAAAAGCAGTTATTATGGAAGCTGCATTAGAAGACTCACAGCAGTGCAGCTGCCCTGTCTGGGGTGGAGAACAAACCACAAAGGAACCCACCTCTCTATGGTTCGTTCCTCATCCCACGCCTCCACCTCCATCAGTGGAATTGGAGCATGGGGCATGTGGGAGTGAGACTATCTGCCTAAATGCTTCCCAAAGACACTCAGATTCTTAAACAAGAGAACAACAATGTTGAAAAAAGTACATTTTTACTTTTCAGCAAATTGTTCGAGCCATCTACAAAAACCACTACGGAGGGAGAAATGGTAGTTTCTCCTCCTTTGTGGCTATAACTCTCCCTGACTCACAATCATAGCTATAAATGTTTCTTTTCTTTTCTTTTTTTTTTTTTTTTTTGAGACAGAGTCTCACTCTGTTGCCCGGGCTAGAGTGCCGTGGCGTCAGCCCAGCTCACAGCAACCTCAAATTCCTGGGCTCAAGCAATCCTCCTGCCTCAGCCTCCCGAGTAGCTGGGACTACAGGCATGTGCCACCATGCCCGGCTAATTTTTTCTCTATATAGCTTTAGTTGTCCATATAATTTCTTTCTATTTTTAGTACAGACGGGGTCTCGTTCTTGCTCAGGCTGGTCTCGAACTCCTGAGCTCAAATGATCCACCTGCCTTGGCCTCCCAGAGTGCTAGGATTACAGGCGTGAGCCACTGCACCTGGCCTCTATAAATGTTTCTAGTAATAGGTTAAGACTTGACTTTTTTTGGTGATCTAACTTGATTATCTAGCACCCACTGCCAGATTGCCGGCTAGTATCCAAAGAGGCACGCCAGTATCAGCTGTTGGTGGCTTCCATTTGTTCATTACCTTTTTCCTTTGGTGAGCTACTATGCCGACATACAGATATTACAAACATTTTGTTCATCCAACTAATTTACAAAATTTACTAGCTGAGGATGCACATTTACAAGTGAAGGCTCTGACTCCTTTCATCTCTACGCTGTCTGCACAGTACGACCCAGGCAAAATGAGGATCCTACCAGCTGCATGTCTGGGGGTGGTCCTGTGGAAAGAAGGGCTTTCCTTCAAAAAACGCACAGTTCAATGCTTGGAGAAAAAGAATAGAGCAACAGAAATAGATTAGACTATCTTCGGAAATATTTATTTCATCTTTTTAGTATTCCAAATGTGGAATATTGTTTTTCTCTTACTTATTTGGGGATGGGATTTTTAAAAAAATGAGCAATGGTTTTCGAACCTTTTGATTTCAGGACTCCTCTACACTCTTAAAAATGATTGAAAACCTTCAAGAACTCTTGCTTGTGTGAATTATGTCTGTCAACATTTACTTATTAGAAATTAAACTGAGATTTAAAAAATACATATTTATTAATTTATTTTTAAAATAATAAATCTACTACATGTTAAAAGAAATGAAATATTTTTATGAAAAAAATCCTGTATTTAGTGACACCAAAGAGATTAGTGAGTGAAATGGCATGGTTTTACATTTTGAAAACCTCTTGAATGACTGGCTTAATAGAAAACAATTAGGTTCTTATGACTTTTGCATTCAATATCTTGCAAAATATTTGTTTTTCCTGAAAAGAATTCAACATCACACAAATATAGAGCTGGAAAAGGGAAGAGTATTTTAATAACCTTTTCAGATAATTGTGGATATTCTTCTTTGATGTTACACCAAAACTCAGCAAGAGTTAGTTTCTTAAAGGTTTGTTGCTATGTAAACTCTGGAACCATATCAATGAACTTTTCATACTCTGTGAATTGAAATCCATTGAATTATCTTGCACTTAGAATGGAACTTTTACCCAGGCATGATTTTTGTAACATCAAGCCTTGGTTGTTTGGAAAATACTGAATCACTGAGTTATACTGATCTTTCAAATGTTGACATATTTCAGAATCAAAATCACATTTATTAATATAATCATTGATCTCATTAGAAGTATTTAAGTATTTGGAAGCTGACAAATTCTCAGTGGTGGATACAAGTTATTCAGAATTCTAACTTAAAATGTGGCTAGGGCAACTAAGGAACTAAATTTTTAATATTGTTTAGTTTTAATTAATTTAAATTTAAATAGCCATTGTAGCTAGTGGATATCATATTGGATAACAGAGATCTACAACATTCTGACCAACTAGGAAGATAAATCATTATGTGCTAGTTTCCACCTAATCAAGACAACATTCAATCTAAATGCAACTATTTATCAGTTTGTTAATTGAGAGAATAAACCTAAGTACAAATAAACCTATAAACCTCATAGTTTTAAAATATAATATAAATGATATAATTTTTATAAATTTTATGAATAAGCATAATATAATATAAATAAATCTAAGTACAAATAAACCTATTAACCTATATTGTTTTAAAATATATAGATAAAACTTGTTTTCTACATAAACATAATTATCCGGATTCACATATACTATATTAGAAGATTTTAGTTACTATTGATAAATTTTATTCTATGTGTCTCCAACATTTCCCATGTTATGTTCTTATAATTTATTTCCAGTGTTTCTATTTGACCTAGCTTTCTAGTATTTCCATCTTTTCATCACCAGTAGCTTTCCTCTTTCTTCAATTTTCTCTGGCATCTTTGTGATCACAGAGCTCATTTTAGCCTTATATAATAATCCATACTACTATTTCTCTAGTGTTTCCTAGTAGCTCTTCTTCCTCTTCTCAGAGCTCTTATACACAATTCAGGTATCTTTAAATATTTGACTAATAAAATGAATTTCAAAAGCGCAGAAAATTCTTTGATGAAATAAACACTGAGAAGTACCCACAAATTTCATAAAGACATTACCCACTGGCCACATCAGTATTAATATTTGTAAATTGACAGGCATAGTTGTTACATACTTCCTGCATGTGGGCCTGTTCTCTGACTGGTGAAACCTATACTAAGTTGAACCTCTGTAAACACTCCTAAGCATTTCAAAAAATATTATGTAATAACCTTGAGCATTGTGCTTAATACATAGCCAGGCATTATACTAAATATGTTATATGGATGAATTTATTAATTCTCACAAAACACTCCAAGAGGTAAATGCTGTTAGTGTCTCCATTTTGCAGATAAGAAAAAAACCTGAGCATTAGAAAGATTAGGTGTCTTGTCCAGCTCATCCAGGAGCAAACGAATAGCAACACTGGAATTCGACCCAGTCTGAGGCTGATTCCAAAGCCATCTAATGAACAAATAAGTAGATAGATATATGGATGGGTAGATAGAGGGATGGGTGGATAGACGATGGATGGATGGATACACATAGAGACAGTGAATACACTTTGCTTACTACTACTCCCGGACACAGAGGTGCGGCATGCTGTCCTTTTAAGCCAGGCAGGTTGGCAGATGGGCAATCAGCGGGATACAGATTTAAAACCCAGAGCAAAAGCTGCAGAACACACAGTTCTGGGGTTTCTGCACAACCTCTACAAGCAGGTAGCAGCCAAATACATTCTCCAATCCCTTTTATGGAACACAATGTGGGTAAAATTGCTCTCCGTAGTTGCAGAATTTTGTTTTTCCCCTTTCTTAGTTACTGATGAAGAGACAGTTTCAGATGCTCTGGAGAGAAGCTCTCTATCCTCTCAAGACTCTCAGCAGCCCACTAGTACTGGTAAGTGCCGAAACTATTAAGTCTTTATTTAAAAAAATCGTGCCTCCTTGGGAAGGTCACTTTTCTAATTATAAGTTTTAAGAATATTTGTATTTTAATTTTTAATAAGATCATACAGGCCCCCTTCAACTGGCTGCGAGTAAAGGCACGTCAGGACTACTTGCTTAGTGGGATGGGCTCCAGGAGAACATAAAGCCTTTCAAGTTCAGTGCCATTTTGCTTGAGATATGTATGTATACACACACACATACACACAGGATTTGACATTTGAATTTCCTCTTAAGTAAAGGACAAGGTTGAATTCATTTGCGGGCAGCCTCATGTCTTTGTTTACCTGTCTAAAGCAGACCAGCCACAAAACACAGATAACAACTAAGAGCAAAGAAACAGAAGCTGGAGATTTGGTGTTGTCATTGAATAGCAAATTCACCTTTGAAGGCACATCGATTACTTGGTTGTCAAGAATTTAGGTCTTTTTGATGATGAGATTGAACTATAAATGCAGAAGAAATTAGAAAGCCTGGATTATAAATCCAGTTTTGAGACAGGGAACCCAATAGATGGCTAACTCAGGGCAATAATCATATATTTAATTTAACTTTGTATTTTACCTGGCAGAGTGTCTGGCAATAGCAGGTGCTCAGAAAATGCAGTATGAATGAATGAATGAATGAATGAATGAATTTATTATGGTGCTTTAAGCAAGATAGCCTCATCCCGAAAGGCATAAATTTCTACATGTTCTCTTTCTGTTTCAGATAGTGTCTCTATAATAATTTCATTTGGTAGAATAAGTACTTTCAGGTCATTATCATGTTCATAGTTCTGAGTATCAGATCATATTTTTAAAAATTTGCATCCTGAATAATATTTAAAAGTAAATATTTGGGGTTTTTAAACACTGATAAATACAACATGTATCATACAGTTTTTTTTTTTGAGGGACAATGGAAATTGAAAATATTATGAAGTGGACCAGCCACACCACTTGCTTTAATAATCCAATTATTGTAAACGTGTTTAGAATTTAGTTGTCTTTAAATTGGCTTGCACCACTACTAAACAACTCAGTATTCTGCTCTGCCTTTTCATACATAAGATTTTAAAAATATGGTTTGTAAAATTCCTTTCAGCTTTCAATCTCTACGATTTTATTACTGTTAACAATGCCCATTTTCAGTAGAATGGGAGACTTCATTCCCCTCGGGGTCCACATAGTGGCGCTGTGCAATGGGCTAAAAAACCAGAGACTGCAGAGGGAAAAAAGGGAGTAGGAGATAAACAACAAAATCTGAAAAAGCAGTCTCTTATTTTTATAATTTGTCGTATCTAGCAAAAATGTCAGAGTACATCCTACTTTTAAGGGGAAGACAGGCAGAGGTTCAAATGACAACTGAGGCTGTATTTCAACATAAAAATCATTGCTTTGTGCATTTCAGGCTGCAGGTTTTGTATAAACAGAGCTTGGAATACCATTCCTCAGTGTTCAGTTGTTATCTTGAGGCTTCCTAAAGACCTTCTCCTTAATAGGCCTGACTCAGGAAGGAAGTATGATAACAGTGGTTTAAATTTTGGGTTCTAGAGTTAGAAAAAACCAAGTTTAAGTATTGGTTCTACCACTTATTTGCTGCAGAACTTTAGGTAATTTACTTAACCACTCTAAACCCCTGTTTTCTCAGAGGTATGGTGAGAAATAACACATACCAAATGCTCAGATCAAGGCCTGAAATAGAGTAAGTGTCCAACAAATGTTTACCTTTAAAAAAAATAAGCCAAAGTGAGCTTGGCCCTTTGCAACTGTCTTTGTAAGAAATCAGTAGTTCAAAAATGATCTCAGTAATTGTTTTTTAATAAGGATCATTTAATTTGGTTTCCAAAGATGCTTTGGGAAGAATATATATATAGTTATATATAGTCACATACATGTGGTGTATGATTTTATCATGTCTTACTTTCTTTCACCTTAGTCTCAATAATGGAAGATTCTAGTACATTAGAGATGGGCAAAGAAGAGGAAGAACAAACTACTCAAGATGCCGACTTGACCACTGGTAAGTGTCACCAACCATATTTAGAATAAACTTGACATTTTAACCTCTTAATTGATAATCCAATGACCTTTTCCAGTCCTCCTTGACATTTCTGCCCTTGACGACATGATGGGTTAGGTTTCTCACTCCCTGGTCCCTTCTTGGTCTAGTTGCCTCCTGGCTTCTTGACATACTTTGCCTAGTCCTGTTATTTCTTGCTAACCACTGCTTCTCTTTATCCATTGGCTAACTCCACTTCCTCCTCTGACTTCCTCAATGCGAGTATTTTTCTGATTTTACTTCTCCATCTTTTGTTCTTTTCCTTAATTCTTAAAAAGTTGATCCATCCCTAAGATCATTCCTATTGTCACTAGGCAAAAGATTTCTATACCTGTATTTCCGGAACATTCTTCTGAGTGTTAGTCCCAGTTTCACTTCATTTTGTACATATCTCTAGCCAAATTTTCTGCCATCTCCTCAAACTCAAACTCAACATAACTAAAGACCAAAGAGCACCTTTTCCCACAAAAATCAGCTTGTCCAAAGTATCACACAGGCCCCAAACCTCAGTGTTATCTTTCACTCCCGTGTGTGTGTGTGTGTGTGTGTGTGTGTGTGTGTGCATGTGCACACACATATATAAAATCAGTTTTCCAGGACTTTGGAGTCTTTTCTTTCAGGAATTGTACCCATTATCATTGCCACCCCCCAGTCTAGACCCTCATCATCTCCTGCATGAAGTACTGTAATTTTAGTTTCTCATCTTCTGGTTCATTTTTAGCATCCTGCCATCTAAACACCCCTTTGCACTTTGCACTCCTGCGTTCAGAACACCTTCATGGCTTCCCAAAGTCCACAACACACAGTGTGAGCCCCAGACGCCCCAAAAGGAGCAGTCTGCTCCCTCCCTTTCAGTCCTGTGTCTATAAAGTCTCTGCAAGACACATATTTTTCTCTGAAAATATCATCCTCTTTCAGTTGCCCTGCCCTGTTTATTCTAACTTCCCCCAGTGGAAAAAGAGACCTCATCAGTCCTCTCCCTAGTCCTCTGTCAAGGCCAATATCTTCACTAAAAGCTTTTCTGATCAACTTGACCCTCAGAGACCACTCTTGCCTTTCAATCCCTGAACATAATACTATAATATAAACACATATGGATCTGGAATTTGGAGTAAAGATATCTTACTTTTGTTTGTTTTTATTAATTTGTTTACATATGTAGAGAACCACCCCGAAAGCATAGGGATTTGTGTCTTCAGCAGCTCTAAGCATGATGTTCTACACATAGTCAGCACTCCTTAATTACTTGTTGATTGAGATAAGAGGACCAGGACATTTAGCAAAACTACAGATCATAGACTCAGAATTCTAGGTTTAGCAAGACTTTTAAGAACTTATCTAATTTAGTCCCAAATGCCTTCATATAGGGCCACATTAACCAAGATAAATGAATTTTCATTTTATTTAGATAGTTTCCCAAACTTTTTAACAATCTCTCTTGTTACTTAACTACACTTTGCTAAAAATTCATTCCTTACAGCTAACTTCAATCCCTTGACTATAATTTAAGTCAATTTTCTCACATGCTTTCTCTAGAAGTGAAAAATAACTAGTGCGATGTCTATGTAACTTTAAAAACTTTTTCAAATCCTCCCACGGAAGTGCTTTGTTTGCTTGTATGCCTGTTTGCTTGTTTTCGAAGAATGAACACATGACTCTCTTTGCCTTCGGGGGTAAGCTCTTCCTCATCTCTTCCTCATCTCTTCATCTGAGCTGTTAGCCCACACTACACTGTGGAAGTATTGTATGTATTCCTCAGTGACTGAAAAAAACTGAAGTATCTAAAGTCCTTTCACCCTTTTTTATAGAAGCAAATCCTCAGTATATGGAATTGACAAGGAAGAAAAGTGGCATCCTGCTGCTCACTCTGGTGTCCTTCCTCATTTTCATACTCTTCATCATAGTCCAGCTGTTCATAATGAAGCTGCGGAAAGCACATGTGACATGGAAAAAAGGTGAGTGGCCAGAGAACCCGATGGAGGCTAGAAGATGCCAACACAATTGGCTAGGAAAATTTTGTCGATTAAAACTTTTTTCGTTAAATGCTGCACGATCTATTTGGTAAGTACTGTCATTCAAATAATCAATTGTTTGTTTTCTGGTAAACGTGGGCTGTGAATCTCCAGGGACATAGTGTAAGAGTGCATACCAACTGACACTGGAGTAGCTCTGGGAATTGGTATTAAATTATAGAAGCTTCTGTTCATGAAGGGATACAAAATGGAGAGCCAATTCATCCGTTCATTCAAGAAGCATTCATTGAGCATCTTCTGTGTGCCAGGCACTGCTCCAGGCAGTGGGGACACGACATATCTGTCAACAAGACAGCCCAGGTCCCTGCTCCCAAGGAGTTCATATTCTAGGGGTGGTCAATCAGAGGTTGAACATAATAGGCTGTTTCAATCCCATTCCTACTTTACAAGAATGCGCTCAGCTTCACTCAACCACAATATATCAGTCATTGTTTTAAGCATTCTGATTAAAAAATTAGCATTGTAAACAAAACAATATTATTTAGCTAGCATAGAAGATATCCATTAAAATACATAGACTCAACCTATATCAGAGTTGGAAGGGACCTACAAAGTTATCCAGAATGACCATTTACTCAATTCATTCCATAACCATGTGTCAGGATCAAATACCCTCCTTAATTCTGAGTGATTGTGTATCCCTGTGCTGTCCAATAAATCAGCCACAAGATGGCTACCGAGGACCTGACATGTGGCCAGTCCCTAATGGGATGTGCTGTAAGGATAAAATACACATCCCATTTTGAACGCTCTACACACACATATACACATACACAAAAGAATATACCAAATAATAATCTTAGATGTATTAATTAAAACATGTTATTAAATTAATTTCACCTTTGTTTTACTTTTTGTATGTGGCTACTAGGATATTTTCAATTACACATGTGGCTTACATTATAGTGCTATCGGGCAGTGCTGATCTAGCCACATCAAGCTCACATACCTCCAGTGACAGAGAGCTCCTTATGTCCTAAGGCAAAATACTACATCATTGAATAGCTCTGACTCTTTCTTAAAAGTATCACTTGCGCTAGTTTAAAATCAGTCTCCCTGGGTATTTGGAAGGGTAATATCCTCATTATACACAGACGTAGAGACAAGGTCTGACTTTTCAGCTGTTGTAGCACAATAGTCTAAGGCCATAGCATTGTTTCAAAATCTGTCCACTGATGCTTCATCCCTGTCATCCTTTTAGGGCTACATGAATTGTTCCTTTCTGAAAGACAACACTTGGTTCTAATCTGTGGTCAGTTGACTTCCAGTACTCATAATGCCTACCACAGGGCTTACAGGAACCATAGCAAAGACTAAAACACTATGTGTTGAAATTAATAAGGACGCGAGGTATGGGAAGGGCACAATAAGTCTCCTATTGTACAGTAACAGAGGTATCATCTTATTCAAACATACATCTCTACATGTCTGTGGCACGAGAAATTAGTGACTCAATTTTCTTTTCTTGCAGAAAATGAAATTTCAGAGAACACACTAGAAAGTTACAGATCGAGGTCAAATAATGAAGAAACATCATCCCAAGAGAAAAATGGCCAAAGTAAGTCAATTGTGTGACCTGAGATTTGAAGACTGAGGGTCATTAATGTATTAGTCAGGGCTCTCCTGAGAGACGGAACCAACGGGATATATGTATATGTATATGTAAATGTATGTGTGTATGTATACACACACACACACACACACACACACACACACATATGAAAGGGCATTTATTAGGGGAATTGGCTCATACAATTATGGAGGCTAAATCCCACAACAAGAAGTCTGTCTGCAAACTGGAGACCTGAGATGCCAGTAGCCTGCCTCAGTTCAAGTCTGAAGGCCTCAGAACTAGGAAGCCGATGGTTAACCCACAGGCCAAAGCCACTGGCCTGCGAACTCAGGGGACAGGGAGAGGGGATTTGGAGGGAGCCGTTGGTGTACATCCAGGCAGCCTAGAGTTTTGTTGTCCAAGGACAGGAAAGGAAGTGCGTCTCCCAGCTCCAACAGATAGATCTGAGGCATTCGCCTTCTCTCTGTTTTTGTTCTCTCTGGGTCTGCAGCTGACTGGGTGGTGCCTGCCCACACTGTGGGTGGATCTTCCCCACCTCGTCCACTCAGACTTGTGCTAATTTCTGGAATCGCCCTCACAGACTCACCCCAAAATAATGCTTTACCAGGTTTCTAGGTATCCCTTAATCCAGTTAGGTTGATACTTAAAAGTAACCATCACAATCAATTAGTTGCTTTCAAAAAGAAGGAAAAAAAATCAAAGCTTGATGTTTAGCACTAGAAAGTCAATCTCGTAAATCATCTTGTAGAACTTAAGGAAGTTCATCTTAAACAACAAACAGTAGCAGTTAGGCTCATGTAGTGGAAGGTAGGCCCCTTTGGGAAGCCATCCCTGACTCCTCGGGGTCACAGACAGGGGCACCGAGGACCTTATGCCCCTCCTGTGCCCCAGAGTGGCCTACGTACACCGCTATCAGTGAAGCACTTCCACACCATATTGTAGTTTGTGTTGTTTTGATTTAGCTGCCACAGTACTCCTTCGGATGGTGAGTAACGGGATTCACACTGTGCCTTCAGATCCTATTACAGGGCCTGGCTCCAATGGAGTATTTGATAAGTCTGTATTGAATGAATGAATACAGGCTTAACCAATGCAAGCAGACATGTATCAGGTCTTTTGGATGAGTTCATCGCAATTCCTCAGGCAAAATACGTAAAGAAAATGAAAAGAAAAGAATCTAAATGGGAAGGAGATTGTGTGTATGTGTGTGTGTGTGTGTGTATGCACACATGCGTGTACTCTTGATGAAGATGCAGAAGGCAGAAGCTAGGGCTACAGAAGAGCTGGAATCTTATACCTTCCAACCATTTTATTTCTTCCATGCAAATTAATTCACTGCACTTGCCAGGAGTTACAAGAAATGCAGTGAGCTTTGCAGCTCGATTTTATCTGTTTGACTGAGGTCTCTGTAACAAGCTTGCCTATGACGCTTCTGCCTTTTTTTGGTTTTGAACTACTAGAGTGTGAAACGGGAAGAAAGAACAGATGTCCCAGCAGGGAGAGGAACACAAGTGAATTGATTGGAAAACTAGGGGTGGGAGGGGAAATACGTGTGAACTGCATACAGTCTGTTATGTTGCAGCTCATGTTTCTACAACATCAGTCATCTCAAACTCACCTGGCAGGTAGAGAATGATGTCACTATAATGTATATGTTGGGTCATTTCCTATGCCATTTTTCCTAGGTAAGGGGAAGAAAAACAGTGGGAGTAGAATTATCATCTCTCACAGGGAAAGAAAAGCCCTCAGCTCAACTACTGAATAAGCAGAAACCCTTGCAATTGAACTCTAATAAAATTTGAAATGAGCACCTAAACTCAGGGGCTGCCTCCCCAGAAAGGTATACCCCCAGCGGCCTGCCAGTGCTCACAGGAGGTTTTACTTTCTCCTAGGCTCAGACCTCCACTTTCATCCTCCTTGCCTTGGTACCTGGAAATCCAGCATTTTAACTGTATTGTTTTGCACATTTAAAAAATATTCTCCAGGGCCATCTCCAGTCTCTTTGTACAGAGTTGCATAGGCTTTGAGTGGTCTGCCCAAATCCTGTCTTTCCCTTAATCCCTGTTATTTTTGGTGTGCAATTTTGTTAAGGCAATATGCTGTTTTCAGCAACACATGTTATTTTATAGCAGAAATATTTGTCTATTTTATTTCAGGTTTATTAGTATATTGTTTAGGTAGCAAGACTTTTTTAAAAATTAGAATATGACAATGCTTTCAGACCATTTACAGGCATCCAGGAATTTTAGATTTTTAAAAGACATTAACATTGGACATAAAAATATGATGTTCAATCAAGGTGTTTCAAATAAGTGGATGCAATGTTGTTCAACATAAATATTCATCTTCAACACGTTTTTCTTTCAGCTTCCCACCCAAAGCGTTGCATAAACTACATCACGAAGTTGTACTCAGATGCAAAAACAAAGAGGAAGGAAAATGCACAACATTCAGAATTAAAAGAAAAGCAGACTCATATACCAGAGAGTATTGTGTAGTGCTCCCTGCAGTAGAAAATGTGATTTCAGGGCAGCCGCAGCGTCATCTCAGCGGAGCAGCCCGTGGGGAAGAGCATAATGACTGTGCCATGGAAAACGTCCTTGCTGTGCAACATGAGACGGTGTCCTCAGATGATAATCTGTCCCAGAGCCAGCACGACAACATGAGGACCGAACCACACACATAAAGCTCCTTGTTAAAAGGAAGAAAGCAAGAAATAACCTATTATTGCTGACACTACTTCAGAGCAGGAAGATTCTACTAAGCCTTGAGGATCAGGGTCATTGTGACCAGCTAACATCTTACCTCAAAGGGAACAGGAATGTTTAGATACTTGGCTCTAGTGGAACTGCTTTATTAAAAAAAAAATTTTTTAAATCTTTCCTCTGGTCACAAAATAAAGAATTTTGGGATGAAAGTACCTAAAGATCTCCGATCCTAGGAGGCTACTTTCTTTTTGTTGTTGTTGTTGTTGTTCAATATCAGCCCCTTATTTGTACATGTTTCAAATGACCCTGAGTATTCATTGAGCAATATAGCCTGGGAAATGAGAGAAAAAGATGCACATGGAGTAGGGTTAGCCCATAAGATCCCGCTCACTGACCACTGTCCTAGAGGGGCCACTAGGTGGAGGTGAGCGCCGGGTCCTGCAGCTTCTGAGTCATGTGACCTGGGGCAGCTCCTTCAGCTCCCTGAACTGAAGAGGTTAGTTTCAAGACAGACTTTAAGAAGATGTAACCAGCACTCACCAGGTCAGGGAGAAATGGTGCATAATAATGAATGACTCAGATGGGCAGGAAGGCCCCAGCATCCAGGCCCCAAGGCACAAGGAGTTAGCTTAAAGTAGGCCCAAAGATTAGAATTTCTCCGATTTTCTTGCTAAATCATGAGAGCTGACCTGATAGAGTTTTGACCTGGACATTCCATTACAAAAACACGTACAAAAGAAAATGATGAGTTTAATTTACTGATTATTGGCCTAATAGATGGTTTTTTAACACTCTTTAATAAAGAGCAGAATATATATTTGTTATTCTAGTGGTTGTATTCTACCTTGTACTTCCTGTTTTCACATGTGAAAGTAACATATGGCATGTCTTTTTTTTTAAATTTTTTTAATAGAACAATGGTTCTTTTTTTTGAGACATAGTTTTACTCTGTTGCCTCCGCTAGAGTGCAGTGGTGTCATCCTAGCTCATTGCAACCTCCAACTCCTGGGCTCTAGCAATCCTCCCGCTTCGGCCTCCTAAAGTGCTGGGATTACAGGCATGCACCACCACACCCAACTCTGGCATTTATGTGGCAAATTTCTCATTGTTTGAATCTTAATAAACCAATTCTAAAATAGCACACACACACATATTATTAGTTTGCAATTTGTTACAGGGGCCAGATCCAGCTGTGCTGATTTTTTTCTCTTGACAAAAATTTTTTGAACAATCACAAAATTACCGAAGAGTGTAAAGACAGCACAAAGCACTTTTCCCTCTGAATTGTTTGAGAGTAAGTTGACATGATGTCCTTCACCCTCCAAGCAGTGTAGTGTGGATTTCCTACAAACAAGGACACTTTCCTCTACAACCACAATGCAACTGCCAAAATCAGGAAATTAACATAGTTATATTTCTATTAATGGTCTTCAGCCTCCATTCAAGTTTTCCCAGTTATACCCATTGTCCCAAAGCATCCAGTTCAGAATCACGCTTCATTTTAGTCTCATTCAGTTTGGAACAGTTCCTTAATTTCGGCTTTACTTTCATGACCTGGATATTTTTGAAGATTACGGGTGAATTATTTTGCAGACTGCCCTCAGTTTGGCTTTGTCTGATGTTTTCTTGTGATTAGATTCAAATTATGCAACTTTCAGGGCACTATCACAGGATCAATGTTATGTTTATATCATTGCATTTTATTTATCCTGTTGTTGATCATGTTCACTTTGAACACTTGATTAAGGTAGTGTCTGCCAGACTTTGTGGAGAGATGCTTTAAGACTTCAAATATCCTGTTCCTCATCAAACTTTCAAGTTATTCATTTATTTATACCTGTATGGTGTATATATATATCCCTGTATAGTTTCCTCTGTCATTCAATGGGTTAAAATCTGTTACTACCAAATTAATCCGTTGCTAATTTGATGATAAATTGTGGAAGCTGGCTTCCGTGTCCTTTGACATGTACTCGCTAAGCTTGGAGCACTTTTTTGCTTTCTTAAACAAGATATTCCAGTCTTATCTTAAACTTTTCCTGTCCCAACCCTGGAATCAGCCATTTTTCCAAGGATCCCTAGTTCCATTTAGTGGAAAATGGTATTTATTATAGAAGCCCAGATCCAGCTGCCAAGTGCACTCATTGCTTTTATGGTACTATCATTCTCAAGTCCTGTCAGTGGACAGAGCTAGGAAATACATGACAATTTATGTGTATGTGTATGTGTATGTATATGTGTATATGTATATAATATGTGTATATATTTAAATATAGCTATTGAAAACCATGAGTTTATTTGAGATTTCTCCCTTTCTGTAACTCCCTTCTCTGAGAAACATGACTTTCATCACCCTTAATATATTTACTTCTTTTTTTAAATCAATCCTCTGTATGTAACCGATCTCCCATCTTTGCTACCATCCCATTCTCCTTGAGGATGCCCTTCTCTCTGCTCAGGCTCTGACTCCCATTCTGTGCTCCCCTCCCTGCCCCCACCCCGTGGGTGATCTCCTCACCAAGCCTGGGCTCTGACACCCCACACCAGGTGGTCCCACTGTGCGAAAGCTCTCAGCACACACTCACACACACACACTGCTCCACGTAACTCTTCTCACCCACACCAAGTGCTGGGCAGCCCTCTGAGGGGCCCTGCTTCCTCCCCAGGCCCTGGCTCTGACGCCCCTCTCTGGGCCCCCACAGCTTCCCCACCAACACCACAGTGGACACCTACTTTGCTATACCCCACCTAAAGGACTTTAGGACTGAATTGTTCAGGAGGAGAGGGGAGGTAACAGAGTTAGAAGGGGAATGAGCCAGATGTCCTGCTTTCTAAGAGAGTTTTAACATGCAAACACATCAAGATTAGGCATGTCATTTATAGTTTTATAGCAGTTCTGAGTCAGAAAATATTCACCAAGACATTAGTATTCTGAAAACATTCACATCAGATATCATGCTTGTCGGGGTTGATTAAACCTTGCTGCTGCATGGGCCTACTTTGAGTTTGTGTTTGCAAGTTAATCCTCCCAAAGGATGCGACTGCTTCCATTTCTCCAGTTGCTTTTATTCAAGAGGCCAAACAATTGTGCCAGCATTTCAGTAACATGCAAAGCTGATTGTTAGAATCATCCAAGAGGATTTCATAAAACAGAGATTCCCAGGTTTGCTCTCAAGTATTGGTCTCAGTAGACCTGAGGTGGAGTTGTGGAATCAGTATTTTCTAAAAGCTCCCTGAGTGATTCCAACAGGTTGAGGAATCCTGATGTAGCACAAACCAAAAATTTTCAAAGCACAGCTGAGTTATAAATATTATCTTTAAGGTGACCATAGTGTCCTGGTGATTGCTATAAAGTGTTCATAGTTTCTTGGAGGCATAAGGACTTATATATCATCTAGTCCTACCTGGTATGAAATTATACCCCAATACACTGGCCAAACACTTTCTGTGGTCAACGAACATCTAACTTGCACAGTGCCTAGCCCACGGTAGTTTCTCAATTTATATTTGGCAAATGGCAGATGGAAGACATAAGAAAGAAAAATGATATTTACAGAGGACCAACTATGAGGCAGACACTTTTCATGGGTATTCTCATTTAATCATCATAACAGTTTTGCAAGGTATTAGGTATTATAATGCATATTTGTCACATAAGCGATGCTCTAAATTCTATAAAACAGCTTAGGAGACTACCAAGATTATATAACCAGCTGAGGGTAGAACCCAGAGGCTGATCCAGTTCTGTCTGAATTCAATGCGGTGCCCTTTCTACTGCTAAATTAAGATCAGAGACGTCTCCAGGGAGACGTTTAAGATGACATGAGATGTTGGGTGGCTGTGTCGATACCTTTCATTTGTCCCTCCATTCTCTCCACCTTTTTCTACCTGATGTGTGCCCCGGGAGACTGACACCTTGGGCTACATCAGTGGGCTCCTTTGCCCTCTCTCCGGCATCCAGAAGGGAAAGGTATAGTTCCAGCAGGGAGCAGGGAACACCTGGTGTCCACGGTTGCCAGGGACTAACTGTGCCCCCGAGTGGAGGTCACAATTCTGGTCAAGCAGAACCATCTCTGGTTCTGGAATCTACTTATTTCCTTCACCTCGCGACCTAGGAGGTGAGAAGGAGGGGCAAGTTGAATCTTAAATTGTTTTCAATAGTCATATTGTTAATCACAACATTGGTATAGATATTTGAAAGTATAATAATATATATTGTGTAGAATAAAGTATATAAGTAATTATGTTAATATCATTGGGACCAAGATTTTCAGCATAAGAATAAAGAGATACAAATATAAAATCAAAGTTAAGTAAAAACCTGGTATTCTGAAATTTGAACTGTAAACAAAAGCATGCGCTCATAATGTATTTTTCTCTTAAAAAGAAACCAAAAAGTATTTTCTAACTTTTTCTACTGATTACTGTCCTGGAGACAGTAATCATACCAGTAGCCATAAGTGTCCTTAGTGCCCAGATTGTGGTCTCTAAGTATTATTCCCACCAAAATGACCCAAGGCTCTTTGGGGAGATGGCTATTCCAGGTTGGGGCAAGAAATGTGTAAGATGAGTTTGGAACATTTTGTACTGGAAAGCAAGGAAGCTATCAAAGACTCTTCTGAGGCTGTGTCACAGGGCCCAGAAGCTGATCTGTGTATACCCTTCAGGGACTTCCAGTGGCCCCAGAGATGGGAAAATTTGAGCACCAAAAACAGGAAAGACTCTCATCCAAGTATTAACCAGGCCCAACCCTGCTTAGCTTCCCAGGTCAGATGAAATTGGGCACATTTCAGAGTGGTATGGCTGTAGATGAGACAGCACTTCACACCCATGAGGATGGCTATAATAAAAAAGACAGAAAATAACAAGTTTTGGAAAGGATATATAGAAATGGGAACCCTTACACATTACTGGTGGGAACGTGAAATGGGTTAACCACTTTGGAAAACAACTCAGCAATTACTCAAAAAGTAAAACATAGTTACCATATGCTCCAGCAATTCCATTCCTAGGTATATACCTGAGAAAATTGAAAACATGAAGTCCACACAAAAATTTGTACAGGAATATTCATAGCAGCATTATTCATAGTAGTTAAAAGGTGTAAACAACTCAAATGTCCATCAACTGATGAATGGGTCAATAAAATGTGATACATTCATATGCTGAGATACTATTCAGCAACAAAAAGGAATAGAGTACTGAAGGTGCTACAACACGGATGGACTTTAAAAACACTGTGTTAAGTGAAACAAAGCCAGACACAGACACAAAACACATATGTATGGATTCCATTTACACCAAATGTCCAGACCAGGTAAATCTATAGAAAGGGAAAGTAGATTAGTGGTTGCCCAGGGCTGAGGGAAGTGGGGAATAAGTGACTGCTAATGGGTACAGAGCTTCCTTTGGGGAGATACTCTGGAATTAAACAGCAGTAATGGCTGTACAATTCTGTGAATATACTAAAAACTACTCAATTGTGCACTTTAAAAGGGTGACTTGTGCACTTTAAGAAGGTGAATTGTGTGGTATGTGAATTATACTTCATTAAAGCTGTATTTTTTAAAAATTATTTTGTTGAACTTGTTTGGATTCTGATTCAAACCAGTGAAGTATAAAAAGACATGTAGACCTAAACTTTTGTACCCCCACAATATGCTGAAATAAGAATAAAAAAACAAAAAAGACATGTAGGAGACAATCCAGGAAGTCTGAACACTGAGTATTAAATAATATTAAGAAGTTATTGTGGGGCTGGGCGAGGTGGCTCACGCCCGTAATCCTAGCACTCTGGGAGGCTGAGGCGGGAGGATTCCTTGAACTCAAGGAGTTTGAGACCAGCCTGAGCAAGAGCAAGATCCTGTCTCTACCAAAAATAGAAAAAAATAGCCAAGCCTCATGGTGCTCGCTGTAGTCCCAGCTACTCTGGAGGCTGAGGCAGGAGGATCGCTTGAGCCCAGTAGTGTGAGGTTGCAGTGAGCTATGATGACACCACTGCACTCTAGCCTGAACCACATAGCGAGACTGCCTCCAAAAAAAAAAGAAGTTATTGCTAATTTTGTTTTAGATGTGATAATGGTATCATGGTTATTGAAAAATTATCTTTTAGAGATACATTTTAAAGTACTTACAGATTAAACCATATGATGCCTGGGATTTACTTTTAGATAATTTGGTGGGGATGGGGCATAATAGGAATAGAAACAAGATTGGCTACTTGTTGATCTTTGTCAAAGATGGGTGAGGACAACATGCTCATTCATTATACTTTTCTCTCTACTGTTGAATATGTTTTCAAATTTCCATAATAAAAATGTTTGAAAATTATTTTTAAGACAGAAAACCAAGAAAGCATAAAAGAAGAAAAAAGGCTGTCATTAATAATCTGTTCATTTGTGTTCTAAAAGCCGCCCTTCCAAATCATCTTTTTCCCAAAGCTTCTGACCTCAGCCAGGCCCAATTCTATTTTTTCTCTGGGCTTTCCCAGCACATGGC
Organism: Lemur catta; assembly: GCF_020740605.2. Taxonomy (NCBI): domain Eukaryota; kingdom Metazoa; phylum Chordata; class Mammalia; order Primates; family Lemuridae; genus Lemur; species Lemur catta. The sequence continues at coordinate 17,985,028 of NC_059134.1, read as the reverse complement.
TCGTTCTTCTAGAAGGGTGTCAGAGTTACTTGTCTGTTGAATTGTATTCTCTGTATAAACACATATCTATTATAATTTCAGCCCTCTAAAATTCTCAAGGTTGAGTCATTCTAAATAAATACCTTTTTTGTGGATCTTTGAGGGTTTTATCCCCTGAGATTTTAAAAATTTTAGTATTTTGGATAAAAATCTTTGTAAAATATGTGACATAATCTTTAGCTTTCTAATCAGTATTTATTAAATTGAGTTATATGAGTTTTTAAAAAGTAATCATTATGAAAATTAATCTTTGTGCTTGCTGTAATACTGTGATTCTCATACTGCAATACTGTGCTTGTTCCCTACACCACATGAGCCCAGGTTGCTTTGTTTGTTTGAACATCTCTTCATTTTGTGATATTTCTGTCCCTTCATTTGTTGGTACTGCCCTTTCTCTCTGCCCTGAGTGGCCTCCTCAGCCCATTTCTAATTTGCTGCTTCTAATTTACTGTATGTGTGAAGGAACCAGACAATTAAACTTATTGTAATTATATACAGAATGACCATACTTTCTACCCAGGACCATTTCAGTTATTCCTATGTCCATTTATACCTATTGCCCTGGTGTAATTAATAAATAGCATCCATTTTTAAATTCTTGGATGCATCCTGGATTTTAATAATAAATGATCTAGGCCGGGTGTGGTGGCTCACGCCTGTAATCCTAGCACTCTGGGAGGCCAAGGCGGGTGGAACATTTGAGCTTGGGAGCTCCAGACCAGCTTGAGCAAGAGCAAGACCCCGTCTCCACTAAAAAAAAATAGAAAGAAATTAGCTGGACAACTAAAAATATCTAGAAAAAATTAGCCAGGCATGGTGGCGCATCCCTGTAGTCCCAGCTACTCAGGAGGCTGAGGCAGAAGGATCGCTTGAGCCCAGGAGTTTGAAGTTGCTGTGAGCTAGGCTGACGCCACGGCACTCTAGCCCGGGCAACAGAGTGAGACTCTGTCTCAAAAAATAAATAAATAAATAAATAATCTGATCATACTAGGTATATGCCAAATAAGGGCATATCCCTATGAAAGGGCTTGGTGGGCCACTCATCAGTTCTGTTAAAGGGCCTGATGGAGACCTACCATTTGATCCAGCAATCCCATTATTGGGCATATACCCAGAAGAACAAAAGTCATTCTTTAACAAAGACACCTGTACCCGAATGTTTATAGCAGCACAATTCACAATCACAAAGATGTGGAAACAACCCAAGTGCCCATCAATCCACGAATGGATTAGTAAACTGTGGTATATGTATACCATGAAGTACTACTCAGCTATAAGAAATAACAATGATACAACATCTCTTTGGTTCTCCTGGAGAGAGCTGGAACCCATTATACTAAATGAAGTATCCAAAGAATGGAAAAACAAGCATCACATGTACTCACCAGAAAACTGGTTTTCCTGATCATCACCTAAATGTACATCAGGGAAGGATACCAATTGGATATCAGACTGGGATGGGGGGTGGGGGGAAGGGATGGGTGTATGCCTACATGACGAATGCGTTGCACACCCTCTGGGGAATGGTCATGCTTGAAGGTGCAGACCCTGGGAAGTGGGGGGGGGGGAGGGGATGGAGGTATGAATACATGGTGAGTGCCAGGCGCACTGTCTGGAGAATGAGAACGGACGTGCTTGGGACTCTGACTCAGGGGGATGGGCGGGACATGGACAATGTATATGACCTAAACTTATGTACCCCCATGATGAGCTGAAATAAAAAAAATAAAAAAAAAAGGGCCTGATGGGCTACATTTATATACTCTCCATTCAAGTGCTAAAGTGTAAAGGTATTGAGGTTTTCTTTCAAAATTTATTGTGCATCTATCAGGTGCCATTCACAACACTAGTCCTTGTTCACTGGGAGCTTATAGTATAGTAAGGAGATAACAGAAATATAAGTAATTTCAATGCACTGTTGTAGGCGCATAAATCTAAAGCTAGAGGCATGTAGCTGGGTGCGTCAGGACCACAGACCAAGGGCCATTAACCTAGTACAGGGTTTGTCAACTTAGGCATTATTGACATTTTGGACTGGATAATTTTTTGTTGTTCTATGCATTGAAGGGTGTTCAGCAGCATCCCTGCCCTCTACCCACTAGAAGCCAGTAGTACTCCTTCAAGTCATGACAATGAAAAGTGTTTCCAGACATTGTCAAATGTCTCCTGGAGGACAAACAGCCCTGGGTTGAGAACTACCCTAGTCTAAGAACCATGAGGACAGCGTGGGGGACTGCCCGGAGATTCTTCCTGGAGGAGACAGTGCTGAGCCAGGTCCGGTGGACTGAGGAGGAGTTAGACCAAGAAAGAAAACGGAGTGGAGGAGAGGTCTTTGGAGACACAGAGTGAGTGACAGTGTAGGGAAGAGAACAAGGAGGAAAGAACTTCATGGAAGGATGGAACACGTTCAGTTCAGTATTATGAATCTATGTATTTCTTCATTTTTTGACCTGTTTTTCTCATTCTCTGTGTTTGGGTTAGTTCAGGGTCAGACTGACAGCTGAATTCTGAACAGATAATGTATGCATAAGCACTTTGCAAACCCTGTGAAGCGCTATTCGTATGTAAATAATATTATTGCCCTAACAGCAGAGAAAACGACGTACTTTAAGGCTTTATTTTATTTGGATGCACTCTATAATCCTTAAGAATTCTGAAGAACTGAACATTAGGGTGCTGCTTATTAAAATATTGTTTCTCAGCTTTAAACGCTCATATTCTCTGGTTGTGACGCTGGGGCAACCCCTGCAAACCTTCTTTTCTCCTTTGCCAGCCTGCTCATCGTTAGGATTGGCCAGGAGGGGGCAGTAAAGGGAGATCGCAAGGCTGGAGAAGAGAAAAGGAACTGTTCCTTTGCTTTCTATGCTCTCAGGGTCACCTTGACAGTGTCCCTGCACCTCAGCAGCTCAGTTTGTTTCAATAGCAGCAGTTGATTCCAGTTTTCCCAACACTCCGGGAACCAGCTTCATCACACCTCTTCAAAGACACCAGCACCCACCAGCTGGGGATCTCACCCTCTTCAATGGCTTAGGTCCCAGCTCCGTGGACCCCTCCTCTAAGCTTCTAAGTGTTATCATTCCAGGCTGGTCCCTGTGTTCTCCCAACCACAGGGGTGCAAGTGCTTTCTGTAGTTACTATGCTTAGGATACCTGTGTTCCCCTTTCAACTTTTCAGTTAATAAATCTTCCTATAAAATTATTTCCATTAAAATAACTAGCATGGTTTCTGTCTCCTGATGACCCTGACTTCCACTCAAGTGCATTATTTCCAGGCTTTTGTTGCTCTAAATAAGAAAAATCACTCCAGCCATTACAGAGGAAGAAGGAAAATCAAGCTTAGAGTGTTCCATGTTCTGCCTGTGACTAGTTTCTGCAAGTAGCTGCTGGATTGACAGACTCCTAAATCACACAGGGACCACTGATGTTTTCTGGATAATGCAGAAAGCACTTGAAGAATCGGAAGAACCACAGCATCAATTTCCATTAACCAGCAGATGAGAAGGTGGACAAGTATGAATGACTCAACGTTGATTCTGTAAGATATTCTGGAAGCCACTATAAGGAACAAGTTCTGCTTGGGGTTTGTTTCCATGTTTGCTTTTGCTCTAATGATATCACCAAAGTTTTCACCTATCTTGCTTTTATTTCTTCAACGCATATTGAGGTCCTGCTGTACACTCATAAGACAAGTTCCCTTCTGTCAAAAAAATTTAAAAACTCTAATGCTAATGAAAGATAAAAATAAAAAATGCCAAAACCGGGTAGTAAGGACATTTTCCAATTTCCTATGTTTCCTATTATTAATGAGGCAACTGGTATTGAAGCATTCTTGCCTCTTTGAAAATGGTTATTCAAATCTATATGTGGTTTTAATGCTATTTAATGTGCATATAATTCCCATCACTTCCTTTCTTTACTCTTCTTTAAAACCTTTTTTGATAATGAAATATTATGCACATATATAAATGTACAGCTTAAGGAATTATTGTAAGATGAACTTCTTTGTAAGCACCATTAAGGTTAGGAAATACAATCTCAAAAGCATTATTTCCCTTAACCTTCACCCTGGATACCAGAACTAACGACTATCCTAACTTTATGGGAATCACTACTTTGCTTTTTTTTTCCGCATCATTTTCTCCACTAAATACGCATCCATAAGCATAGTAGAGTATAATTTAGCCTGTCTCTAATTTTTATACACAACATCAAACAATATACATTTTTCTGGATTTTTGTTGTTGTTCAATATTATATATTTAAGATGCCTCCATGTAACTGCATGTATTTCATTCATTTTCACTACTGTGTAGTATGCCAGTGTATGGAATACCACCATTTAGTTAACCATTCTATTGTTGATGGGCATTTCAGTTATTTCCAGTTCAGACACACATAAGCACACCTTCTTTAGGGTCAATATCTAAAAGTGAAATTGCTGGATCCTAAGGTGCACATATCCTGGCTGTAGCAAACCATTCCACAGCACAGTTGCAGCAGTTCACACCCCATCAGCAGCAGATGAGGGTCTTTGCCCTACTGTCCTCCCCAACACTTGGCACTGGTCAGACTTGTCAACTTCTGCCTGTCTGGTGAGGGTGGTATCCACTGTGGTTTTAATTTGCCATCTTCTGATTATTAATGAACCAAGCCCCTTTGCAATAAACCACAAATATTTATTGGCCATTTGGATTTCTTTTTGTATGTGTGAAATATCTGCTCCAGTCATTTACCCATTTTTGGAATTGGAGTCTTTTCCTCCTTGATTTATAGGAGTTCTTGCGTGTCCTAGCAGTTTTATTTGTGGTATCTCCTCCTCCCACTCGGCGACCTGCCTTTCCTTTGCCTTCCCACTTCGGAAAGTCAGGGCGCCGACAGCAGCCTCCCCAAGACGCCCTTGTCCCAAGGGTTTCCAGCCTCTGGGCCGGGCCGGTGCGGTCGGCGACGCAGGGAGGCCCGGGTCGCGCCCCGCCCGGCGGAGCCTGTGTTGCCCGCGGTCTCCAGGGCAGCGCCTGGCGGCGGCGGCGACAACGCGGAAGGATGCCGGGCCGCCGGGGTCGCGGCCGCCGAGGAGCGCCGGGCAGGTGACGGATGGTGGCCTCCCGGGACGGAGGTGGGCGGCGCATCCGGGCAGGGAAACGGCAAGAGCCGGGATTGCGGGTGGGGACTGCAGGAGACCCCGGGAACAAACCGGATCGGGACGGGGAGAGCTCCGGGCCGCGGGCGGAAGGGACACAGGGCGGCCGCGGCTGCGCAGGGCCAGAGCCCGCGATCCGGGAGCCTCCGGCGCCCGGGCTCCCAGAGCAGCCCCGTCCTCGGTAACCGAGGCAGGTTACGGCACCAGACCCGCGGACCCGTCACTTCCTGGACCTTAAAACGCCCCTGGCGGCGGGTCTTGTCCCTGAGAAACAAGCACAGGTAGAAAACAAACCGAATGTCTCTTAGGGGCAGCTTCCGGCCTGTTCCAAACCGGGGCACCTTCTCCTTTGCATTCATCTCGGGGAGCGCAAGCAGGGCCCCTTTCCACCCCCAGAAGGAAATTCGTTTGTCCCCGTGCGTGTGGACCAAACCTAGGGTCTTGCAGGGATCCCTGGGGAACTGGTCGTTGCTCAGTCCCTAGATACCATCGGCTATGTCCCTGTCTTTCTGTTTACTTACGGGACTGGTCAGCCTCTCTTGGTCTGAAATTTCAGTGGCACAACCGTTTTTTTCCACTGCACAATAGTACCAGGGAGCCACATTCGTTAAATTAAAAACGCCCACTTCCTAACTTATTCAAGCTGTCAGCTTTTCCCTCTTCAATCCTATGCTTTGATAACATCAGGCCTCCAAGGAAAACCCAGCTTTGGTAGTATTTGGCTATGCTCTTTGCACACTCTCCCAAATTCCATTGATCTGTTAACGACAACAAATTACCTTCTTTGGTCATTGTTTTACTATTTATTAGTTCCAAGAAACCTTAGTCTATCTCATTTAAGAAGAGAAATTTAAGGGACTGAATTATTTTATGAAAGAGTAATTCAAAGTTGAACTATAATGATTATTTTAAGCTTGTTCTCCAAGATCCCAAATTCAGTGACCTGACTCTTACAGTAAAACCAGTGTTTATACAAACTGTTTTAGATAAAATGTGTGTTAGTATCTGATGGATTTGTTGCTTTCTAAAAACACCCTGAAAAGCAGCAGTTCTATCTACTTATCAGTATTAAAACAATAAAGCAGAATGCACTATATATTTTTCAAATAAGAGACTTAATACAGCAACCCAGTCTGTAAAATTAGACAATAATATATTAGTCTACCAACAGGGGGAACTGTGAGTTAAAAAGAAAAATCACTTCATGCGTATTTAAATGTGCACATTACCTTTTGTCTGTCATGTTTGTTAAGGTGCTTTCCTCCAAGGAGTTGATGATGTTCCTTGGAAACGTTAGCAACAAGGCCAACATTATAAGCAATCCTAGGGAATAGGAATAAGATCGTGTTATTTAATTAAAGTTAGGATTTGCCGAAAGAACAAGAGCAAGGCATTAAAGCAAATTTTATAGTAATCTCCAGTGGTGAAGGTTTCTGTTATCTGACCTACAGAAAAAAAAATGGCATAAAGGCTGTGAGATAGAAGACAGACCGAAATAGAAACGCTAGGTAGAGATGAAAGGAAGCTCAATCCAAAAACATCATCTCCTTTCTATTCTACATGAACACAAAGCACCCTCTCCATGGGTCTTTATAATAGCCCTTAGAGACAGTGAGGGTTCACTGGGAATCACACCGTTAAGCGAATTGTAAGGGACTCCAACTAACTCTTAGCTGTTATTCAGGCCAATCTCTCACCCACCCAACTTTCCCCAGCTCAGCATCCCTTTCAGGTATGTGGAGCTTCAGCCTTTGCTTTGAATCACTCAGTGGCAGAATTCATAAGGCTGTGAAATCTTTTGTTGAACAGTTTTAACAATTATTATGGTTTTTTTTTTAAATACTGAGCTAAGACTGATCTCCATATATGTCCACCTAAATTAAACATTCCTATCCAGTAGCAATCTGGGTATCAAAAAAGTCTTTTCCAAACAATGTAGCCAGCCACAATAGGTCTAGAAACAAAACAGGTTCCCATTTACAGTTCCAACTATGGGAAATCACACTCCTCTCTCCTTTTATTGTCCAAAAGGTAGACCCTGAACCTGTTTTACTCTATCCATGAATACTACCGGACAGGGCATGTTTATATTGTTGCTCTGGGCATTTGAAATAAGCCATCAAAGAACTGTCCATAATTAACCATTTGGCTTTTTTCCGGGCTTGTCAGCAACAAGCCCTTGAAAGCTAGAAATAGGAATCTGCTTCCCAGCAGCCATTTATTTCCTCAATAAAACTGCATTCAATTCCTCTGTCTGTTTATGAGCTCTACAGCTCTACATCATGTTTGTTTCTGTAGAGATAAAAATAGTTTTTCCAAGAGACCTTTCTCATATTGGCAAAAGGGTGCATGCAAAAGCCTGCAGATAATACAACAAGGTCTCTTACTCATTTTAATTTTTTATTAACATTGGCATTAAGGAGACTTCCATAGTCACACAGTAATATAAATATATATTTTTTTAGGTAATGTGTTTGCAAACCACAACTTTAAACATCAGCCGACTGCTCCTATCGACAAGAGTATCCCCTGTTAATTTTTGTATTTTTCAAGATGAGTAACAGCAAACTAATTCCCAAGCTCTCTACCCATTCGCCTGTCCGTCATGCCAACTTCGATATCCCAACCACACATCCACCTGTTAAGAAAGAAGACTTACATCTGATTTCAAGAGACTCCTTGGAATCTGATTCTGAAAGCCTCACTCAAGAGATTAAGTCTCAGCCTGAACTTGAGGACCAAATCCAGGACAATGATATGGAGCCTGACAGCTTAGAGGAGGACAGCCTGAGTGAGACAGAAGAGGAAGCAAGCAGAAAAACAGCTCCGGTGGCCGGCGAGGAACACCTCCATGCCCAGGACAATGGCAACAATGACAGGTAAGGAATGGGCTTGTGTAAGATAATAATGGGCTCTAAAACATATTGTTGAATAGTACTGATACTATTCCTAGTGAGAGTTAGGTCAGGCTCTCTTAATGAGTGCCTTATGTTTGTGCATGAGACAGGTCACCAAGCAGCCAGTGATAGCTGGGCACCATGCTTTTTGCCAAATTCATTTCTTAAAATTAAAAAATGCAATAGGTGTTAATAAGTGCATTTGCATTTCTCATACTCTTTATTTCCTGTCCATATGCCAAGTGTCTCCATTGTTATGAAATCACAGAAGCCTGGCATAGAAAAGCATGTGACTGGAGTCAGGTGGCCGTGATTTGGTCCAGGCATTGCTCTGCTGTTTAGTGTATAATTTGGAATAAGTCATGTAACTCTTTTTCATCTCACGTTTTTTCATCTGTCAAATGGTCTGGCCTGTCTATCTCACAGGATTGCTATGAATGTCAATAAAGTACGAATAATTGAGGGTAGAATTCTATTTGGTCCATTCCTGCAGAGCTAGTAGAGGTCTGCTTCCTAGGGCTTGTGTGATCGTATAAGGCTGTGGTCCCCAACCCCTCCCCTCCCCCCGGGGCCATGGACTCGTAGTGGTCTGTGGCCTGTTAGGGACTGGGCCACAGAGCTCTACCACTCACCTCCCATCCGTGGAAAAATTGTCTTTCTTGAAACTTAGGAAGGGGGGGCGGAAACATTGCAGGAGGTGAGCAGTGGGCAAGCAGTGAAGCTTCACTTACAGCCGCTCCCCATCACTGGCATCACCGCCTGAGCTCTGCTTCTCCCCCAGCCCCGCCTCCCCCCATCTGTGGAAAAACTGAAAAATTGTCTTCCATGAAACCGGTCCCTGGTGCCAAAAAGGTTGGGGATTGGTGCTGTAAGGATTTACTCTAATAACCAGTACTTATGGGATTTAACTTTATGCCATGAAGCTACCAAAAAATGTAAAGGAATATAAAATAATGTGGTGATACCCCTCTGTTTTAACTGAAGCATTAAATCATAGAGTACAGAAGAAGTTAAAAGCTACTGATTTGAAAGGGGTTTTAGTATGCTGGTGAAAGGCATAGAGTCTGAAGCAGACCACTTGGGTTCAAATCCTGGTTCTGCCACTTACTAGCTGTATGACCTTGGCCAAGTCCACGTAATGTATCTGTGCCTCAGTTTCTTCATCAGTAAATATGGGATAATAATAATAGTTACCTCATGGAGTTATCATGAGGCTAAAATAAATTAATACATATAAAGTGTTTAGAACAGGGAATGGTTCTTTATAAGTTGTATTGTGTTAGATTTTTCTTAAAAATTAGGACTGAAATACATTAAGGAAAGTTTATTGGAAGGCCTAGAACTTGGGGAGGGTCTTGAAGACGATGTAAGATTTGGATAATAAAACAGAATTAAAGCGACATGTCTGTGGCACATTAGGGAGCCCAGCTGGATTACAGAGGATTTGTTTGGAATGTAAGGAAAATAGACTGCATTGGAGTCTGATTATAGGGGCTTTGAAAATGTGCCTTTAGTATTGGAAGGTGAATTTTCAGGTCGAGTGGAACCACCCCACACTACAGATGAGGACGCTGAATATCAACAACTCAAACGACTGGTCCTAGGGATACAGTCACTCCTAGGGCCTAAATTACAGCCCAGTCCCCAGTCTTTTTCTTCCTTTCTCTTCTGCTCCTTTCTTTCCCTGGGGATATCGAGTTGAATCAAACTCATACACTCTTAGGGGATCTCAGAATATCACAATGAAAGTGATAAGTGCTGCTGGAGACAGAAGAAGGGCGCAGGATGGCTTCAGAGAAACAGACAATGTTGATTGGACTGGGCTGGGCAAGCCAGGAGGAGAGAATACAGCTTCCAGGGGAGGGATCGAGGGGAAGCAGTGTTTAAGGAAGATTATTCTGCAAGCTGGTGCATTTTGAGACAGAGTCTCACTCTGTTGCCCGGGCTAGAGTGCCATGGCATCAGCCTAGCTCACAGCAACCTCCAGCTCCTGGGCTCAAGGGATCCTACTGCCTCAGCCTCCTGAGTAGCTGGGACTACAGGCATGCGCCACCATGCCCGGCTGATTTTTTCTATATATCTTTAGTTGTCCAGCTGATTTCTTTCTATTTTTAGTAGAGATGGAATCTCACTCTTGCTTATGCTGGTCTTGAACTCCTGAGCTCAAAGGATCCGCCCACCTGAGCCTCCCTGAGTGCTAGGATTACAGGCGTAAGCCACCGCGCCCGGCCCAAACTGATGCATTTTGAATTAGACGGTATACTCCCAGTGGGCAAAGAGACTACCAGATGGACATGAGAGCAATAACGGTGATAAGTGAGGCATTAAATCATGTAATAAAGTACAGAAGAAGTATCTGTATCACCTTTTAAAGGCCTTGTTGTATTGTCACTTAATTCTTCATCATAATCCTGCAGGGAAAGTGCTGCTTTTCCCATTTTACAGATAAGGAAAATGAGGCTAACAGAGATGAAGTAACTTTTCTAAGGTTATAGTGCTCTGAGGGGATGTTTGTTGTTTTGTTATTGATGTCGGTTTTTTTCATTATGAAAAAACTCTAACCTATAAAAAAAGTACAGGGAAAAACACAATATAACCCATATTGCCATATTTGATTCAGATATATTTTTAAAGTCATTAAAATATTACAGATAAAGTTTCATTGTAACCCTTCTCAAACCCATTCCACTTTGTTCCTCTTCTTCCTCCTCAGAGGTAATCATACTCTTATATGGGTGTGCATCCTTCTTACCAAGCTTTCATTCATTTCTTTTATAGGTAGTCTATAATTCGTGGGTGAATCTATATCTGCATATCTATATCGATATGTAGTGCCCTATTTTGTTCAGTCAACATTATGTTTTTGACATTTTACTACTATGGTTTTGAATTAAGACATATGGTCTTGGTTCATTCATTTTTAACTGCTGGATAAGTTGCATTATCTGAACATAAAATTTATCCATTTCCCTATTGATGAATACTTAGGTTGTTTTCAGTTCTTGTTATTTCAAACAGTGCTCTGTGCATACACATCCTTGTATGTATGCCTCCTTGGGTACGTGTGTAAGAGTGTCTTTAGGATGTAAGAATCCAGAGATGGAATTGCTGGTTTGTAGGAGAATGGACATCTTCAACTTTTCTTACCCACAGTGCCTGCGAGCTCCCAGTCCACACAATTACCTGGCCTTTTTAAATTTTGCCACTCTGTCAGGTTATAAAATCCTATCTTTTACCAGATTTAAATTACTTTTCTCTGATTGCTTATGAGCTTGAGTATCTTTCTACATGCTTTTAGCCAAAGGAGATCAGTTTAGACATACTCTTTGGCATCTGGTTATTTTCATTTAGCCAAACATCATGCATATCTTGGGTACCTTTCTGTTCAGTCGGCCCTTGGTGTCCGTGGCTTCTGTATCCGCGGGTATAATGAGTCAAGGATCGAAAATATGCGGGGGAGGAAAAGGATGGTTGTGTGTGTGTTGAACATATATAGCACAGACTTTTTTTCTTGTCATTATTCCCTAAACAATACTGCAACTATGTGCATAGCGTTTATATTGTATTAAGTATTTTAAATAATCTAGAGATGATTTAAAGCATATAGGAGGATGTGCATAGGTTACATGCAAATATTACTCCATTTTATGTAAGGGACTTGAGCACCCATGGATTTTTGGTCCTGGAACCAATCCCCAACAGATTCTGAGAGATGACTATATTTGTATTTATTAATTTACTTCATGCTCCATGGTATTCCAGTATCTGGAGTTGCCATGATGTATTTATCTAGTTGCCCATGGGTGGACATTGGAGTGTTTCCAGTTGTTTTTTTTTTTTTTTAGCAATGCTTTAATCAAAATTTTGTATATATAAATGAAAAAATTGACAGAGCTTGGTAACAGATTGCATATGAGGATTGAAGGAACAAGAGAAGCCAAAGATTAATTAAGGGTTCTAATAACAAGAGCCAGCATTTATAGAATGCTTATCATGGGCCCACCACTGTGCTAAATGCTTTACATGTATTATCTCATTTAACACTTATTGCAGCCCTGGTAGATAGATATTATAATGATCTATCATTTTGAAGATTGCAAATGTGGCTTAAGGAGGTTATATTATACCCATTTATTGCATCTAGTGGGTGGCGGAGCAGAAAACTCAGGCAGTCTGACTCCATGCTCTAAACCTGCTGTCCCTAATCCCCGGATCATGGACTGGTACCAGTCCGTGGCCTGTTAGGAACTGGGCCACACAGCAGGAGGTGAGTGGTGGGTGAGCAAGCAAAGCTTCATCTGTATTTCCAGCCATTCCCCATTGCTAGCATCATCGCCTGAGCTCCACCTGCCCCCCCAGCTCTGCACCCCCAACCCATGAAAAAATTGTCTTACATGAAACCGGTTCCTGGTGCCAAAAAGGTTGGGGGCCACTGCTTTAAAACATGTTTCTATCCTGCCTCTAATCTAAAAGATTCATAGTCTCCTAGGTAATAAATGGGAATTGTTTTATTTATGGAAATGGGGGCATTGGAAAGGAAAAATCTTTTGAAATGGATAGATATTCTTGTCTGCACTTTTAAGATGAAGAAACCAAAGCAAGGATCCATTAAGTTACCAAATTTCCCCACTTGTTGAGTTTTTCCTCCTTTTGTCTGGTGCTCAGAGACCTGACTTTAACTCTTGTTCTTACCAAAGGACGATTTAAACACCACTTAATATATTTCAAAATAAGGAAAAATGCTCACAAAGATCGAAATTAGGGTTAGATTCTTGGTCTTCTGATTTAGAGATACTTAAATAATGCTATTTTCCTCAGCTTGATTTGCCTTACAAATTTTTAATGATAAGCTATAAACTTGAGGGTTGTAGCCCTAGTAATTGGCTGTACAGTGTGACATTCATTGAACATTAGGATGACCAGTTCTTCACTACAAAGGAAAACAGAACTGAAGCATTTAGCCAAATAATACCTCAAAAATATTATTCAGGGGAGTGTTTAGTTATTTGCCCCTTTCTCTGCCTCACTTTAGTCTTGGAAACCTTTCCTCGGTGTTTTGTTGCTTGTGTCTGAGTAGTTTATGAGCCATAAAATAGACTAGTAAGTTGATCTCAGACTCTCAATATGAAATTAAGTAGGCTTTCATTTCTGTAAGGTAGATGGAATTCTGGGAATTGTAGTTCAAAAACATTAGTCAAAGCCTTGCCTTAAAACCAAGGAAAATTTCTTTCTTCTTGCTTTTACAGCAATAATTTTAAAAGCTGCCTGACAAATCACTTGAGCCTTACTCCTGTGTTTTGATGTTACTAGAACCTCCTCAAAGCAATTACTCCCTTGTATCTCACCAAAGTCAAGCCACAGTTCAATATATATGGATGAGAGAAAACCTTTTACTTAATGGAAATTGAAGCAGTATTGACTGTAGTGAATGAATTAAGACTGGAGAGAGGGTCTTCATGTGATAATCCTTAAACCCCACTCCAGCACTGGCCTTACGACACTCAGCATTCACAAAGAAAGAGATCAATGTCATTCCTAGAGCATTAGAAATAACCTCTTCAGTCCTGGGGCCTTCTCAAACCTTGTATATTAAAACGAAAAAATCAGAGAGCAGCCATACCGTACCTTGAATATGTGTTCAATAAGGTCTTGTTTACAGGAATACTTACATAATTAGTTACCATTTCTAGAACTGTTTGCTTCATATATACATCTCATTTATCCTCACAAGGACCTCTTAGACGAGCATTATTATCCCCATCTTGCAGATAAGGAACCAATGCTCTAGGAGTTGTGTATGTGTACATAGTTACTAATAGCAGATTCAGAAATTGACCTGAACTCTCTTCTAAGTCCAAAGCCTGAGCCTCTAATTGTATCTAGCTAGATAATCAAGGATTGATCTGAAAAAGGATTCCATTTTAATGTTTAGAAAAATTAAAGATAGAAGAATTTCAATTTGGACTAAACTGAGGCCAGAGTAAATATGGATGTAAAATTATAAACTTTAGGAAAGCAATAAGAATTTTTAAGAGTCCTGTGTCCTTGGAAAAAATAGACATGAATTGTATTTTCCTTTGGGCCTCGACGTCATAGTAACCTTTATTCTTTAGCACCTCTCCTGGGAAACAGAAATGTTTTCATGCTCATCATCTGGGACCATAACCTCCACAAAAGGGCCCATATTCTGTCTAATAAACCACCTTGTGTTAGATATTAATAGGAGGAAGATAAGGCATGATGAGGAATTACTAGTTAAATTGAGTATTCAGAATTGTCTGAAATTAAAATAGAGAGTCAGTGATAATACTATGCATTTTATTGTGTTGTGTATCATTTTTTCTCTCGAATGCTTCTATGACTAATGATATGAGAGTCAGGTGAAGGACTGAATGATGATTTCTAGGACTTGAACAGCAGCAATCGATAACTAAAAGAGATAATGGGTAAAGAGAAACTTATTGAAGACCAAAACTCAGAATTTTCAGTGAGAGAGTTCAAGAAGGGGGTGGGGGGAGGGGATGGGTGTATGCCTACATGATGAGTGCGTTGCGCACCGTCTGGGGAATGGTCATGCTTGAAGGTGCTGACTCGGGGAGGTGAGGGGTGGGGGGAGGGGATGGAGGTACGACTACATGGTGAGTGCCAGGCGCACTGTCTGGAGAATGGACACACTTGAGGCTCTGACTCAGGGGGATGGGCGGGACATGGACAATGTATATAACCTGAACTTATGTACCCCTATGATGAGCTGAAATTAAAAAAAAAAAAAAAAAAGAATTTTCTTTTTCCCCCAAATTTCCCAGGGCTGCTTTGTAGAACACATTGGGAATATTTATGCTGAGGCTAGACTACTGTCTCTCAGAGGTGTTGTAGAGATTTTTTTTGTACTGGTTGGGAGATTAAAGAAGACATTTGAAGCCAACTTTAATATACTAAGATTATTGAAAACATTCTAGGAGACTCCAGAAGTCACCTTTCATTCCTGTTGATTTCTAGCAACATTCATCCATGTTGTTTTCTATTGTGTTTTATTGCATAGATTTTCAATTAAGGCCACTGGTTGGCCAACCTCTTCAAATACATCACACTACATACCATGTTCTAGGGGTTTCCACACAGGATTTTAGGAATAGATGCTAGCATTTTATTTATTTATTTCTAATGACATGGAAATAGTTATATCAGAGAAGTTTTTGTTGCCGGTATTAGTCATTTCTGTTTTATGTTCATTCATTTACTCACAAACTGTGCTTTGGTTAAACCCTGACACACTCCTCAGAGCAGGCCTGGTGCCATCGTACCAGATGAGCAGTCAGAAGGAAGTGAAGAGTGTGCGTGGGCATGAATTGTGTCCATTAAAGGCAGACTCCCCGCCAGAAATGCTAAAGCCATTGGGACTCCTGGGGCTTATTGCCCCCAGAGACAACCACTAGTTCCTTTCTAGGTTATTCCAAGTTGGGGCTGCGTTACTGTGTTAAAAGAAGTAAATAAATAGAGAGTTTGAAAGCTCACAAAGTGTGATTTAAATTTATATCACCTACAACTCTGTGAGTTTATCAAGAGGATCAGGAAGATTGTAACCGAGTTACTTAAGGGATGGTTTAATTCATGACCTTTATATCTTCATTTATTTCTACTCCCTGACAAGCTCGAAAATATAGAAAACTGATTAATATAATTTTTAATGTATTGCATTTAAACTAAGTTATTTTCCCAGCACTTCTGTATATTGTTGAGTTTTGCATGATCCAACTAATAAAATAATAGATTGTTAGAGCTGTTAGGGCTCTTAAGGGTCAGCCCGTCCCCTTATTGCACAAAGGAGGAACCAGAGACCTAGACTGGCAAAGAGATTCACCCAAGTTCATACCACTGGTCAGTGGCAAAACCTGGACCAGAACCCAGGTGTCAAGACCCGTTCATTGCTTTTGCCATGGTATCACAGCTACCATGAAATTTTAATGCTGTTATATCTGGCATTTAAAAATATAAGAAACTCTATCTAAAGAAAGTGTAAGCATCTGGAAATTTTATAAATCTAAGTCTCTGCCATTATGCCATTATTTTGAAGAATGAAAGGAACACCCACGCCTTCCATGGAAAATGTCTGGCGTTAGTGTTGTAAACTCTCACTGGATGAGAGGAATTAAGTTTCTAAATACTGTTCATTTCCCTTGTGAAGATGCAGCCTTGCTTTCACATAACTTAATCTTAATGGAAGTGAGGTACTAGAATTTTACATTGCAATTACTAATACGTCCTCTTTAGATAATTTATTTTCGTTTAACCCCCGGATTGTCCTTGAATCACGACTGGTACTATTAAGAACTCAGGACAAATATCTGGTTATTTTGCAGCCACAAATATGTTGTCAAAGGAAAAGAAGGGATTTTGGTTGGAATTACCCAAATTGTGTAATTGCTGTAAATAAAATTCACTAGATAACAATCCAGCCCCTTCACTTTAGTGTGTTTCTGTAGACAGTCTTTGGTCTTCATGTCCTTAAACCATCCTTTTTCTATTACAATGTTTAATTTTTTTTAGCAAAATAAATGCCTACCTTAAATGAAATTTTCTTTGTTATAAATAACCTCCAACAAGCATTTCAGTATATTTGTGGAACCGTTTATTTCATATTTGCAAGAGTGAATTTTTAATCTTTTGGATTTATTTCATTTTATTTACTTAAAAGCCATTGATAAGAAGATTAAGATGAGCATAGAATTTAGAAATCCTCGTAAACAATGGTCAGTTTTACAGTTCTTTAAAGAAGCATTAAAAACTTTACACTTAAATGGAAATGAATTTGCTGTTCATAAACATAAAAGATTTAATGGCATATAAATTAGGAATAATTATTCTGTTTAAAAGGATTAAATTAAACCTAAATCAATAATAACATGTGCAGTTTCAATTTAACTGCCTACTTTAAATAAAGTGGCAAATAAATAACAGCTAAATGATTAATAGCAATGCTTTTATTCACCTCTCAACAGGCAAAATGGCCAGTTATTGAATATTTTATTGTGAGTGCAAAGGATGTTAATTGTACTAGAAACATGCTCTAATTTTAGTAATTTTTTGATTGAATACAATACTGAATATGCAGCTCTTCATTAAATGGAGATTTGATTTTATTTTGTTTGAAGTTATCACAGTAAGTAATCAAATGTGGTCCACTAAAGCCAGCAAATATCATGGCATATGCATGTGAGACCGTCCCCCATCCCCTTTCTCTCTGCCTGCATTTCTAACCTAAGTATCTGAAGAGGAGACCCGGCATCTGTTGTCGGAATGGTAACAAAAGAGTTGTGTACTCATTGTCTGGGTAACCTTTCTATCAAATGGGGAGCCAGAGAGGTGCATGTTTTGCGTGTAGATCATTACTGATGAATGGGCACTTCACACTCATTTTGTCCCAGTGTGTTGACCCGGACCACAAAAACACAATTGAGCTTGTAAGCACACGAGCTCAGTACAATGGGGTTCTTTAGTATCATGTTCTATTTCAGCCATTAGATTTGTTTCTGTGAAGTATTACAGCTTTCCATGCTCACGATTTTGCAAAACATAACCTCCTATTTGTTTCAACATATGGTTTCCATCTAGAAAGGGAAGAAAGGGAATGTTTTAAGATAGTCATTGCCGGTGTAAATGGTGTAGCAAAATTAAGGTTCTAAGAGCCACATTTTCAGACTTTACCCCTGCTTGTACACATTCTTAGAGTTTCTCCGGTTCAAAACCATTATTAGCCGAAACAACTCATCTTCTCTGGTTTGTTGCTAAACCCTTTGTATTTTCTGGGTTCCACTGAAAACATCAGTAGTGCTGAAAGGATCAGATGAATTATATATGTAGATGTAGAGAACCACGTCCTTCATGTGTAGTGTGTAATATTACTTCTACAGCCATTTAAGAATGGAAATTGGCCGGGCGCGGTGGCTCACGCCTGTAATCCTAGCCCTCTGGGAGGGCGAGGCGGGTGGATCGCTCGAGGTCAGGAGTTCGAGACCAGCCTGAGCAAGACCCCGTCTCTACTAAAAATAGAAATAAATATTATCTGGACAACTAAAAATATATATAGAAAAAATTAGCCGGGCATGGTGGCGCATGCCTGTAGTCCCAGCTACTGGGGAGGCTGAGGCAGTAGGATGGCTTAAGCCCAGGAGTCTGAAGTTGCTGTGAGGTAGGCTGACTCCACGGCACTCACTCTAGCCCAGGAAACAAAGTGACACCCTGTCTCAAAAAAAAAAAAAAAAAAAAAGAATGGAAATTTGTTGAGGCTAGAAATTACGACTTTTTCAGAAGGTCTAAATAATTTAATTCTCCCACTTTTCTCTTACTCATCATCTTTCAGCAGTCATTAAAATATTTCCTTATGTGGAAACACTGACATTTCTTAATCCCATTTCCTAAATTATGGTTTAGACATTCTCCACCGTGCCTCAGTTGTGATTTAAAAATGGATTTTTGAAGATAGGTGTTAATTCGTTCAGGCCACCAAGGTACCACTTAGTGTATCACAAGATAACTTTGCGCCCTGGAAATAACTTAAGCCCTGGGGAAAGAAGAATCCCTTGAGATCTGTCAGCAGGAAACATAATACATAACAGTGTTATGTCCTGGTGACTGAATGTGACACAGGGCAAGCAGAGATTGGTGACAGAGCTCACTGACATACACTTTCACAGCTAGTCCTCATCGCATCCTCACCCTGGGCCTGGGACATAGTTCTCTGAATTTGCATATATTAATTCCCCTAATCCTTTCGGCAACACTATGAGGTAGGTACTATTATTATCCCTATTTTATTGATGAGTAAACTAAGGCACAGAAGTTAAATAACTTGCCCGTGTTCACAGAGTCTGGTGGCACCAAGAATTGAGTGTGGGCAGTCAAGGACCCTTGTCCTTAGTTGCTGTTCTGTATCATTTCTCAGAACCCAAATACTCCATATCATTATTCAGAGAAACAAAGTGCCACAAATATTACATATGACTGAGGAAGGTCTATAGCCAAGACTGGAGATGTTATGCCATAATCAGTTGATGTTGGTTAAATACCATGACCAGTCTGAGTCCACCAGATTTCTTAGCATAACTTCAGAAATGGAAACCAGGAAATCCATCTCCTTCAATTATCAAAGAATATCTAATTAAAAAAAATAGTAGTCATTACTCAGTTGTTGATTCTTTTGTGAGTCTATCATAGGATCATAGAACAATGGAGTTGGAATGAACTTTTGAGGTATCATCTAGCAATTGAATATGGAAATAAGAAGTTAACGTATTTTCAGTGATAGACAAGGTTATGCCCTCCTGTTTTAAATACCCATAACATGCTATATTTATTTATGCATCTAAATCACTAGTTGATTACTGTATTACAGTTGGCACATAAAGCCTGTCCTCACTAGAGGGTAAGATCCATCAGCCTGCTTCTGTTTTCCTGACTGCTGCATCTTCTGGGCCTGATGTTCTGCCTGTGCACAGGGAGGTGCTCGATGCTTTCCTATTGAGTGGCCGACTGTCCGATCCATTCACTAACCCCCATAAGGCGGACACTGCGCCATGCTTGCTTCACTGTTACCTGTGGGAATAACTGCAGGATCCAAGGCTAAGTGCTGGGCAGGAGCCCGGTCCAGAGCAGAGTGCCAGGCGCTGTACCCTGGCTCCACCACTTGTTAGCTCTGTGGCCTTGGGAGACTTCCATAAGCTCTCTAAGCTTTTATTTCCTCATCTATGAAATGGGCATAATAATAGTACTTCCCTCAGCTTTGTTCTAAGGAAAAAAACCGAAGACTCACTACAGACATTCCCTAGACCACCATACCATAATGTGTGCTATCCTCCACATCCCACCCCAACTGAGGGGCAGAGCAGTGACCCTCAGGGTTGTCCCCTTTGAAAGGTGGCCAGCCCTGCTTTAAACAGTGCAAAATAGAGAACTACAGAGTCTACAAAGTCTTTCAAGGTTTGACTTCTGCTTAACCTACTCCTCAGCCCTCCGTCCTCTCACCCTCTGTCTCACCCACACAGAGTTGGTTCTGGGAGAGCACCCCAGCCTCTCTCCCTTCCCGCCTTTGTACATGCCGTTCCCTCCGCTGGGCGTGCCCTTCCTGCCCTTCTTATCCTCAGGGCCGAGCTACACCATCGCTTCCTCCAGAAAGCTTTCCCTGGCCTCCCAAGACAGGATCCCATGTCCCCCCTGAGTCATCGGAACACGCGTCCCTCCAAATTGTCAAGTGCTTCTTTCCTGATCTGTGTCCCTCACTAGGCTGGGAGTTCACTGCTGCACCATCTACCCCGTGTCCCCCTCGCTTAGCACGTGCTCCATAGATAGCACCTGTGAATCAGTGAGTGTGCAAACACGGGAGGAAAGTTCAGTTCAGTTTTGTCTTTCAATATAGCATAGATATAGGAAAACAGTGTCTGTCTTCAATTAAAAAGAAATATTTACTTAAAGATAGTAATTGAGCTTTCTTCTCCACCTAAACAACCACAGTTGAACCTTACGTTTAACTCTGTACAAAATAAGCCTGAAAAATCATTCATTCATTTGATCTAATGCAAGAAGCCTCTGCATGTTTAGACTCTAATTCATTACTACTGGGTTTTTTTTTTAAAATAAAATATTTGATGCTATCTTTGTGTTGACTAGAGTATTTTTAGAGACACGGTTATTTATTCAGGAAGCATTTGACTCTTCTGTCCGCGCCCCGTGCAGCTTACGAGGGCAAAGGGGAGAGAAGGAAGGATCAGCCACTGTCCCTGCTGCCCAGGAATTTATCTCGGTGATGAGACAAGATTACCACAGTGAAAAGTTAAATAAGCACTTTAAGGCGCATTCTCTCATGCTGATCCTTACGCAGTCCTGAGAAATAAAACAAATATAATTTATTCTTATTTACAGAGGAGAGAAACTGGCTCAGAGATGACATGATTTGCCAACTGACACATAAGTAGTGACAGACTGGGAACTTGAGCCCAGCCAGGTCTGTGCCCTGCTGGGCTGTGCCATGTCCTGTGTACATACCCATGACCCTTAAGGGCCAAGTGAAAGGCAAGGCCGACGCACACTGTGAGTCACATAACGCGACATCACCCGGGAAAAACCTCCCCATCAAAGCCGCAGGTCATTCTGTGCAGGGAGTGGTGAGGCGCACAGCTAAGCGTCCGTCCCGTTTCTGAACAAATGTAGACCATTCCCATTTTGCTGGAGGAGAAAAGTCTGTCTCTTCTCTTGTTGGAAAAGGGAGAGCAGCCTATTTCGAGAAGTTTCCCATCTTAATATGTGAACTAAATAATTCAAAATGACAATTTAGCAAGGCATGGGAGTTTTGGCTTTTTGCTCCAGTTTTTGCTTTACATCAAATCAAAGAAATCGAAGTCCACATTAAAAAGAGTAAATTAACCTTAGGGGGACCATTAGTTTGTTTACTCAGCATGAAATTATGTCCTCTGTAAACGGGAATATCAAATAGCATAAAAAGCCTAGGTGATTTACATTTTCTTTTTGATTAGAGGATTGCATCTACTGTACTCAAGGAAGGAAAATCTCTCCCATTTAGCTTTTGAAGATCAAGGAGGCCATTAAATATGCCATATTACCAGCTTTTTTTTTCCCCCCTTTTTAGGTTAAGACTGGGGGATGCTTTATAGATTGAGACTGTAGTGGGGAAAGGGAGGACTTTATTTGGGTTCATATGAACTGATTATGAACTGGTTCACTTCCCTCAGGCAGGACCATGTGCTTAACTTTTTATTCAAATCGGGCTCTCCTGCAGCTTCAAGTGCACTCTGACCTGTCTGCTGGGTTTGGTGTGCGTACACCTGACAACCACGAGACTGTGAACCTTTCAGCGAGCCTGGTCTGACTCTAAGCCTTGAGAATATTTCTATAGTACATTGTATAAAAAATCTGCGAGGCAAATATGAAGTGAAAAGTAAAATCACTGAAAAGAAGGAAGAACCTATATATGTATTCAGTTGGGATAAAATCTTGCTTTCCTTCCAAAAGGAGGAGGCCTAGGCAAATGTGTCTAGGCAATAATCTGTATTTCCCTTCCTAGATAAATAGCCAAATGTTTATACAGCCACGCGTAGCCTAACGACAGGGATATACTCTGAGTAATGTGTCATCGGGTGATGTCGTCGTCGTGCAAACATCATGGCGTGCACTTACACAAACCTAGGCTGGGTATGGCCTATTGCCCCTAGGCTACAAACCTGTACAGCATGGTGCTGTACTGAACACTGTAGGCAACTGTAACACGATGGTAAGTATTTGTGTATTTAAACACATCTAAACATAGAAAAGGTACAGTAAAAAATAACAGTATAAAAGATAAAAAAAAAATGGCACACCTATCTAGGGCACTTACTGTGAATGGAGCTTGCTGGACTGGAAGGTGCTCGTGGTGAATCAGTGAGTGAATCTGAAGGCCAAGGACATTACTGTATACTACGGTGGACCTCATAAACACTGTATACTTAGGCTACTCTAAGTTTATTTTAGAATAATAATAAATAATCTTTCTTCAATATAATTAACCTTTCTTCAATAATAAATTAACCTCAGCTTATTGTAATTTTTATACTTTATAAACTTTTAAATTTTTTTTAACTTTTTGACTCTTTTGTAATAACACAGCTTAAAACACAAATATATTGTACAGTTGTACAAAAATATTTTCTCTCTTTATATCCTTATTCTATAAGCTTTTTAGTTTTAGAATTTTCTATTTTTTTACTTTTTAAACTTTGTTAAAAACAGAGACACAGACACACAGATTAGCCTAGGCCTATACAGGGTCAGGATCATAAATATCACTGTCTTCCACCTCCACGTCTTGTCCCACTGGAGGGTCTTCAGGGATAATACCATGCATGGAGCTGCCATCTCCTGTGATCACAGTGCCTTCTTCAGGAATACCTTCTGTAGGGCCTGCTTGAGGCTGTTTTAGAGTTAACTAATTTTTTTATAAGTAGAAGGAGTGTACTCAAATAATGATAAAAAGTATAGTATAGTAAATATGTAACCCAGTACAGTGGTTTATGATCATTATCAAGTATTACTTGCTATACATAATTGTATTGCTATCCTTTTATATGACTGGCAGCACAGTAGGTTTTACACCAGCATCACCACAAACAAGTGAGCAATGTGTTACCCTACGATGTTACGAGGACTATGACGTCACCTAGGAGATATTTGATCCCATTATGATCTTATGAGACCTCTGTGCCCACCACATATGTGACTTGGCCTTGACCAAAACACCGTGATTCAGTGCATGACTGTATTACTAGCTAAAGTGTGAAATACAATTTTATCTTCACCAGCTAAAATACTCAGTCATTGCTGATGTGCATAAGTAATTGCATTCTTTGCACCACAGTGATTCAGTGGTTTAACATAATAGCTGCTTCGGTTGTTTTCTGGCATTTAGAAATTAACTATCCCTTATTTGTATTCCCTATTTCAATGAACTTGGTTAAGTAAGACCTTTTGCCCTTATGTGTAGTGTGTGGGTCTAATCTGAGCCTGGGATCCATCTTTAACATATAGACAGTAAAAGGAAAATTATAGGAGAAAGATTGAGATTGATTTCAAATAAAATGATCAACTGAATACAATGAATGAATTTATTTTGATTAAGGACTTGCCTTTTTTTCCCCCCTGCTTTGAGCAGCCAACAACCAATAGAAGACAAATATTCAGACCTCCGATATGACCCAAACTGGAAGAATAAGAAAGAGGAAGCGCAGCTGCTGACTGCAGAAGCATTGCCAGGGTCTGCAGACAGCTCTTCAGAAAATCTGCCTTTGGATCCACTCTACCCTTCCAAGGAGCCATCGATGGAACTCTCAAAGGATAAAGTCGGACAGAAAAGGAGTCCACAGAGTGCAGCCTCCTTACTTGGAAGTGAATTTTTAAGCCCAGACTATGAGCATGGCGCCCATCGCAGTGAGCCCTTTTTCGAGCTGAGTGACAGTGACCTGGAGGAGAAATCAAGCAGCAACGTCTCTCGGTACGTGAAGAGTTCAAGTTCACATAACGAAGTTTTCCTGCCAGGATCACGTGGCCCTCGGCGAAGGAAGTCCAAACAATATTTTGTGGAAAAAAACAAGCTGACTTTGGGAATACCCACTCCTAAAACAGACTCTTACCTACAACTTCACAATAAAAAAATGGGGGAAATTCACCTAGAACAGGTACGTAGTGACTGCTTAAAAATCTCTTCTGAGACACTAAACTAGAATTTGCATTTGTTTCAAATGGCCTGATATCACTTCTTTTGGGGTGATGATATCATTGTAATCACAATCACCTGGCAGGGGAAAACAAACCCTTCCCGTAGTATACCCTGTGTTGCCCATTCTTATAGAATGAGGGGAATTATTCCACAAATTCTTTTTTTTTTTTTTTGAGACAGAGTCTCGCTCTGTTGCCCAGGCTAGAGTGCCCTAGCGTCAGCCTAGCTCACAGCAACCTCAAACTCCTGGGCTCAAGCCATCCTCCTGCCTCAGCCTCCCAAGTAGCTGGAACTACAGGCATGCGCTGCCATGCCAGGCTAATTTTTTCTATATATGTTTAGTTGTGCAGCTAATTTCTTTCTATTTTTAGTACAGATGGGATCTTGCTATTGCTCAGGCTGGTCTCGAACTCCTGAGCTCAAACCATCCGCCCCCCTTGGCCTCCCAGAGTGCTAGGATTACAGGCGTGAGCCACCATGCCCGGCCCCACAAATTCTTAAGAGCATAATAAAAGCCATCAGTGGTTTACAGCACTGTAATTGCTGTAATTCAATTAGTATATCCAAAATTCTCCATTCAAGGAACCATAGGATTTTTTTAAAGTGTGTATTCCAAAAGATAAAATACAGGACTGATTCCTTATGTTGATTGCCTTTGTTTCCACCACAGCATTGATTTTCAACCCTTTTAAATGCCCCAACACGTTGGGGGTAACGTGACACACTCATACCAGTAACCACAGCTCACATACAGAGGGGATTCTCAACTCAGATTCTGTATACGTATTGGGTGGTAGTGGGAGGAGAGCAGGGTACAACATGGGGTATTGTTTTTTATTCTTTAGATGCTTCTATTACCCTTTTCAACCCCTGTTGATAATCACTACACCATCTTTAATTGTCCTGTGCAAATATTATATGATTAAAGCTTAGTCCCTTCATCTATAAAATTGGAAAAATAATAAATTCCCCCTCTTCCTCATCTGATCATTTTGAGGATAAATTCTACCCCATATGATGGATGCAAAACCTTTTGGAGCCAGTAAACTTAGTTCTGTTTCATGGGTGCACATAAAGAGCTTATTAACTTAACTCCTAGTGGATAAGTCCATGGACACAAGAAAAGTATGTGTCTGGATCATATAATCCACCACTCTTATTGGATAAACATCTTGAAATTCATCACCTAATAATGTGGAGTCATTTTTAAATACAAAGGAGAGGTTATTATATTAAATGTGGATGCCCTTAAACCTATTCCAAATCCAAACTGGTGTTATTTAACATACTCTAACCTGTCCCAACCTCTAAGCATTTTCTGATGGAACAACATGGATGAGATAGATGAATATTCATGGTTTTTCTTGATTGAGAAACTCCGGGCCGGGCGCGGTGGCTCACGCCTGTAATCCTAGCACTCTGGGAGGCGGAGGTGGGTGGATAGCTCGAGGTCAGGAGTTCAAGACCAGCCTGAGCAAGAGTGAGACCCCGTCTCTACTAAAAAAAATAGAAAGAAATTATCTGGCCAACTAAAAATATATATAGAAAAAATTAGCCGGGCATGGTGGCACACGCCTGTAGTCCCAGCTACTCAGGAGGCTGAGGCAGGAGGATCGCTTAAGCCCAGGAGTTTGAGGTTGCTGTGAGCTAGGCTGACGCCACGGCACTCACTCTAGCGAGACTCTGTCTCAAAAAAAAAAAGAGAGAGAGAAACTCCGCTTATAGTTTTAAAGGATTATGTCACATCTTTGTCTTTGTAACTAATAATAAAATGAAGAAATAGGTTTAGTATATTTAGCTGAATTATCATAACAAAAACTTAGGTGAATTCAAGCAGTTTTCAACATTTTTTATCCAATTTTATATGTTAATGTACTTTTTTGTTTCATAAAATGTATGTGAAATTTTGAATTGTGTTTGATTGTTCACTTAAAAATACAAACAAATTCAACAGCTCAATATCTTTGAAAAATGTTCATAGCTAGCATTTTTTTCCCAGACTAGGGCAATATTTTTTTTCTTCAGTGACATACTCACTGCAGTAGGACAATATTTTTCATCACTTTAAAAAGTGTTCTCAGAAGAAGCTGATCTAGGAGAGGCAAATAGTGAAAGGCAAAAAAATAAGTAAAGGGGAAAAAAGATTTATTATAAACTCTTTAATAGCTGAATTCTTTTTTTTTTTGAGACAGTCTCGCTCTGCCCAGGCTAGAGTGCTGTGGCGTCAGCCTAGCTCACAGCAACCTCAAATTCCTGGGCTCAAGCGATCCTCCTGCCTCAGCCTCACGAGTAGCTGGGACTACAGGCATGCGCCACCAAGCCCAGCTAATTTTTTCTATATGTATTTTTAGTTGTCCATATAATTTCTTTCTATTTTTAGTAGAGACGGGGGTCTCGCTCTTGCTCAGGCTGGTCTTGAGCTCCTGACCTTAGCGATCCTCCTGCCTCAGCCTCCCAGAGTGCTAGGATTACACGCGTGAGCCACTGCACCCAGCCATAGCTAAATTCTTAATTGCTAATTATATTAGTTGTTATAAGTTAATTTCCTAGACAATATTGGGGGTGTACTAATTGTCAGTGATTTCATAGACTAATTTTCTTTTTGTTATGCCATGGAGGAAACTTTCTTTGAGCTCTTGTGTTATTCTGTGAAGGAGCCATTGACCTTTTCCACCACTGTCTCCAGATTCAAATGTCTAAGTGCTAATTGTTAATTGTGTTCAAAATTGTTCCTTCACCATTTTTCCAACTTACGTATATTTCCTTCTTCTTACTCCTATTTTTTTTAAAAAGACAGGGTCTTGCTATGTTGCACAGGCTGAAGCACAGTGGCTATTCATTGCACAGTATGGCCTCAAACTCCTGGGCTCAAGCAATTCTCCTGCCCCAGCCTCCCAAGTAGCTGGGACTACTGGCGCACGTGCCTCCACATCTGGCTTCCTATTCTTTTAAAAAGGATAGAAATGAGTTTGACCTAACAGTGGCATAATGATATGTGTAATTTATTTTAGTGGAGTACAGTCAGTAGCTTGAAATGGTGTGGGTTTTTAAAAAAAATCATTATTCATATATGCAGGTCTGTTCTGCCCATACAGATTTTATGTTCCCTAAGGGCAGGAACTATGGTTTGTACTTATTTTTAATCTTCATAGTAACTAGCCTAACACACTTTAAGGGCTCAATAAATATATAGGATATGAAAACTGTATCTCTTCCATTACCTCCAAACCGTTCTCTTTAGTATGACTTGAAGTTTATGTGGGGGAAATGGCATTCCTAGAGCAGTGGTTTGCAATCCTGGCTGAATATTAGAATCACTTGAGAAGCCAATTTTAAAAAATGATTCTTGGCTCCATCCAGACCAATTTCAATCTCTAGGTGAGTTCCTGAGCATCAGTTTTGCGGTGGTTTTTTTTTTCCCCTAAAGCTCCTCAGGTAATTCTAATGTGAAGCCGGGTTCAAGAACTATTGTTCCAGACTGGAGCAGTTGATTTTTGATTTTTAGCATGAATCAAAATCAGCTGGAAGGCTTGTTAAACTAGATTTCCAGACCTAGGCTCCCAAATTTCTGATTCAGCATATGTAGGGTGGGGCCCAAGGATTTGAATTTTCTGCATAGTTCCAGGTGATGCTACTGCTACTATCCGACCTGCACTTTGAGAACTACTAATCTTTTGCTTCTCAAAATTTAAAATGCTTATGAGCCACCCTAGAATCTTGTTAAAACACAGATTCTGAGTCAGTAGATTTGGGTACGCCTCAGAGTATATGCATTTCTAACAAGCTTCAGCTGATACAAGGCTGCTGGCCAGTGGATCAGCAAAGGGCTAGAATAAAGAACATAAGAGTTTTATCAGAAATCTGAAAGTCAAAGTTGCATAAGTTGGTATCCACAAAGCATTAATGTTTTCAATGGCTGATAGGATTATTCGATTGATTTGTGGGTAGGAGGTGGGAAGGTAGATGTGGCAGGTTTGGAAGCCATTGTTTTTAGATTAAGCAACATCCATCTGGAAGTTTTTAGTATTTGAATATCTTTTGTTCCCCTTGTAATTTCTTTGAAAGAGAGGACAAATATTTTGCAACTAGAAACTTTAAAAGGTTAAATTACACCTACTGTTGAATGAATGAATAAATTACCATTACATAGCCAGGAAAACCCAGCCTTTTAATGCATTGTTTTGTTGCCAACATCCGTGTCCAGCTGAATCAGAGAGGGGCTTAAGGTAGTGTATGGTATTTTGGAAGATTTGAAAGTAAGTCTAAGTTTACAACATCCCAACAAATATGTCAGTTTTTTAAAATGAAAGTTGAAAAGCTAATTATTAAATTCATATGAAAAATAGGCAAGAATAGTAAAGAAAACTCTGGAAATTAAGAGTAATGAGAGGATATAGCCATACTAGACAATATAGTATATTATAAAGCCTCAATAATTAAGTACTGGGGTAATATTTAATACATATACAGACAGGAAAATAGAACAGAATAGAAAGTCTAGAAATAGAACCAAGTTACATATGGGAATATATTATATGATACTACGATTCTGATTTGATAAAGGCAGCATCTCAAATCAATGAGGAAATGATGGGCTATTTAATAAAACAACTGGATAGTCATCAGGGGAAAAAAAAGTTGGATCCATACCTCATACCATACAAGATAAATTCTAAATGAATAAAATATTTAATTCTTAAAAATTAAACCATAAAAATCCTAGAAAAAACATGGGAAAATTCTCCTATAACTTTGAAATATTTCAAAATCCAAAATCTATAAGAGATTGATAAATTTGACTTCATAAATATCAAAAAACTTCTGTAGGTAAAAAGAATAAGCAAAGTCAAAATATAAAGAACAAATAGGAAAAATATTCTTACTTCATATTACAGACAAAACACTAATATCTCTAATATATAAAGAGCTCCTAGAATTCAATAAGAAAAAGACCAAGGTCCCCAAAGAAAAATACATAAAAGGTGTGAATGGACAATTCACAGAAAAGTTACTACAAATGGTTGTTACACATATGAAAACATACCCAACCTCAGTCATCATAAGACAAATACAGATTAATGCTATAATGAGATTCCACTTTTCACCTATAATTAAACCATCAAAATTCTAAGAGTTTGATGAATCTGTAGGCAGAAAAGTAAAGTCAAGCTGGCAAGAGAATAAATTAGCATGGGGGACAATTTGTTAATGTCTATTCAAAATACAAATACCCTCCTTGAGCATAAAACGTAAAGACTGAGACTTTGGAACCAGGTCGATGGGCACTGCCACCTGCTAGCTGTCTGACCTTGTGCAGCTACTAAATCTGTCTTGGCCTTAGTTTCCTCATCTTTACAATGTGGATAATAATAGTACTTTCCTTACAGGATTATTAAGAAGATTCAATAAATGAAGTTAATATGTAGAGAGAGCACTTAGATTGGTGCTTGGCCCATAACAAGCACTATATTAATATTTGCAATTATAAGTTTTATTTGACCCAACACATCCCACTCCTAGGAATTTATCCTAGATACATGTGTGCAGTTTTGAAATCACACCTGTATAAGGTTATTCATTGCAGCCTCATTTTAATAGCAAAAGATTGGAAACCACCCAAATGTCTGTCATTTGGGGAGTAGTTAAATACATTATGGTACATCCATACAACAGAGTACACTGTAGCTGTTTAAAAAAAATGAGGACAGTCTCCATGAACTGTTATGGACAACTTACTAGGATTTATTATTAAGAGAGAAATTCAAGGTGCAGAACAGTGTATATGGTGTTTAAAAAGTGGGGAGGAATAAAAATGTGTAATCAAAACGTTTGTACCCCTATAATATTCTGAAATTTAAAAAATAAAATAAAAATAAAATCAGCTAAGCCCTTCCTTAGGCAAATAAACTAAAACCTTCAACAGAAATCAATTTATTCAAACTACAGGATCACCACCACTATATTAAGCCCTGGCCGATCTGAAATAATGAAAGCAGTTGTGAATGTCTGAGGCATATTTATCTGACATCAGGTTTAAGATTTTAAATAAATAATAATTGAGATATAAAAATATATATATCCTATTTGCTTGGTATGCATAAAAAATTGTGGAAGGCCGGACAGGTATAAGGGGGGGGGGAATGGGTGGGAGCACAACTTTTCATTTTATACCTTTTCAAATCTCTCATTTTTGAACCATGCTTATGTATTACCTTATTAAAAATTAAATTGAAAAATGGCAACAAAATTAGGGGGGACACTTACACATTTTGTAGTCACCCAATTTCACACCCCCGATTGCTCAGGGTCACATAAATTGCATTTACTGCTTGTAATTAATGGCTTAGAGTAGAACTATTGATTTTTAAATTCAATCACTCCACTATCTTTTTGCCATTTTGCATAGATCTGTTGATTGTACATTAAAATGCACTGGAAAAATTACCTATGACCGCGTGGTGAGATCTTAAATCACACGTCGTGTGAAGCAAGGAACTGATGTAAAAACCAGCACACACTAGAGGGCACCTGAGCATCACGGTCAGGCCATGACTTTGCTGGTGACCATTCAGTGCTTACTTCTATTCCTGATTTATTCAGTAGCCAAAAGTATTTGTCTGAAACTCATTACAGTTTGAGTCCATTTATGATCCACATTAAAGGAAATCATGTTTTGAAAAATGAACTACCTTTCTATCTTGATTCTAATGTTACTTTGAAGACTAATGAAGGTGAAATTTAGTATAGGTTCAGAAAAGAGCTATAAGTGCCTTACACATGTTATTCAGTTCTTTCTTTGTAATGTCTTGGAGGGAAATTACAGTTAGTTTACAAATGTGAATATAGAAAGCTTATTCAATGGCCTATAGTCTTAAAGACAATATAAAGCCACAAATAGAATTCACGATCCACTCTTCAGATTAACACAGCTTTGTGGTTGTTGCTAAGACAGCAGGTCAATCAGCCGACAAATATTTACTGAGAGCCAAATATGTGCTAGTCACTCTTCTCCATGCTAGGGTTGTAACAAAAAACAAGACGCAACAGAGCTCCTGTCTTCAAGGAGTTTACATTCCAATCAAGTGACAAAGATGAGAAACGTAACAAAATAATTTTAGCTACTGATAAACACCTCAAAGGAGACTGAATAAACTTTAATAAAATGATGAGGAGGGAATACATTCCTTTATTTAATAAAGTAATGACTTTAATAAGTGAACTGGGATGTTTAGCCAGGTGCTTGGAGAAGGTCTCTCTGAGGATTCAGCGTTCGAGCTGAGATGTGAATGGCTGAGAAAGAGAAGAGTGTGCACGATCTGGGAAAGAGCCTTGATTTCCTGAGCCTTGGTGGTAGCATCCTTGCATAGGGAGCAACAAAATACTGGGGGAGAAAAAATAAAATCACAACAAAATACTGGTTTGGGGGTCAGTCACGGATTAAATCCTGGCTCTTCAGTGTAGCACTTATTAAGTATTTGAGCAAGTGACTCTAAACCTTATTTCCCTCATCTGTTATATGGGGTCAATTTCTGCCTGGGAGGGCTATTTGAAGAATTTATAGAAAGCTCCTGACATGTGGTAGACACTCAGTAAAAGCCCATTATTACCACTAGGCATTCCCTAAGCCAGGGCAAAGGAAAGGAATCCACCCAGGGAAGAGGCCCTTCTAAACAGCTTTCTCTTTTTTTTTCAGGCTACAGTGCCTCAACATGAAAGAGATATAACTTCAGATAGAATAAGGACAAAGGGTAGCCAAAAGGAGAATAACTCCTCTATGCACTCGTAGCCCATTCTATGGTGAGACTCCCAAAAGACTGCCTACCAAGGAAGGGGTCTATCTAGGGACACCTCACACCTGCCATGCTGTCTCTCGAGGCTCCCAAATCAGTCAAACACTGTTCTATGCATTACAGAACCCTATAATCTTGTATCCAACTAGTTGGCAGTTGAACAATTACATCTGGTCTCAAATACTGTTTCAAATATTTACAAATACTGTTTCAAATATTCATGATAAGGAACTTAGGAATGATTTTGGATCATATATTTGGTACTTTTATCTCGAAGTACAATACCACATTATTCTTCCAACACTTAGCCTCGTCAATTCTGTCTTCTCTACTGCCTTCACGGTGCTCTTCTTGGGTACAAATCTGACCATATCAATATGCCACTTAATGCAACTCCCTGTTATCGTCAAGACAAAAATCCTTGATCATTCCACTGCATCCTGTGCTGCAGCCATACTCCAAGAGCTCACAGTGCCCAGACCCCCCATTTCCACGGGGTCCTTCTCTGTCCTACTCTCTCCTCGCTTGTTTGCTTGAGAAAACTTTACCCTCCTGTTGAGATTCAACTGAAACGTCTGTGCCTTTCTGAAGACTTTCTGAATATCCTCCCTCCCACTACTTCCCTCATACCTGAACATCTACCCCAGAACCCGTAACACCACACCGCACTGTTTTGTTTGTGTGTCTATCTTTACGTGACTGTGAGCTCTTTAAGGCCGTGTACCTATTCATCTCCGAATTCCGAGAGCCTGGCATACAGTAAGCATTAGCTAAATATTTGATGAAAAAAATGTAATTTTTAAATACTTTTTCTTTGGTCGAAAATGAAAAGAAAAAAGGACTAATTCAAGCTTGTGCTGGTGACTTAAACACTGGTATTTGAAGTCAAAAGACCCCATTTGACCTTGTTATTATTGGAGCCATTACTTTGGCAAATCACAAAATCTTGCTGAGCCTTACTAAAGTAAGGTTATAAATATTTGCCTTATTCCACAGATTCAAGATTTTTGGGATGATCAACTGAGATACTATTTGTGAAAGCTTTTTATAATCATATAGCCCTATATAAATGTAAGTTACATTTATTATTGAACATTTGGCTTGAATTTACAGTCAGTCTCCTAGTGGACATAGTTACTACATAAGTGATAAATTGCTCTTTTCCATAGTTTTGACTTGAGTGAAACTTTTGGTTGTCTATAAGATTAAGCTTTACCTTTATTTAAATTATAATCCTTTTGTAATTATATTTGGTTAGAAACACAGCATTCTTTTTTATAGAATTCTTTCAGTTTGGTAGTGCTTTTTGAGTCACACCTAGTATGCTTGTAAAAATCATTCTTCTACAACGTAGGAACTCTGTAGATGTCCATTGATTAATAAATTTTCTTATTTTTCCCTGTACCACTACCACAAGAGCACTTACTTATGACAGTATAATTTCAATTGAACTTTATGCTTTTGTCAGTACAAGACATTTCTTGAGGCATCTTTCTTGTGTGCACTACTCAGCATTTAGTTGCTTAAACTACCAATTTGTATGATCTATAGAGTGGACACTTCATTAATTTGACATTATTGAGGAGGGATCCGTAAAAAAAGTACTTTCCACATAACTAAAGCATGCCCTTTTGAAACCCAGAAATTTGATGCAATTAAATGTTTTTAAGGATAGCTTTCAAAAATCTACCTCATGTACCTGATAATCCTGTGCTGTCTTACACAGGGCACATTGCACTGTTCTGTAGTAAAGTCAGAAGCTGTGGCGATTTGAGTGAGTCTTTGCCCCTTTGTTAAATGACTCCGACTGCTATGAGTCTGTGGTCATTTCTTGCTGCTATCAGTGCATCTGCATGTAAGGGGCTGATGGCCTAGTGAGAAGCAGACATGTAAACAGTCAGCACCAAGTGAAAACTGCTGTACTAGTAACGGATAAGGTCCCAAAGGAAGCCAGAAGCAAAAGTGCCTAAGTCTGTCTGGGGAAGTCAGAGAGGGCTTCAAAGAAGAGGCAATCATCGAATTGATTCTTTAAAAAGAAGTAGAAGCTAACAGGTGGAGGTGGGTAGGAAAGGCATTGCAGGCCGAGGGAGCTTGTGCAATGGCAAAAAGTCATGTAGAAAACTGTCAGTGTGGGAGGAACCTCTATACTACTAGGCATGAATTGGTAGTTAGCCAATTAAATCAGAGATCTCATGGAAGTAGAGAGTAGAATGGTAGTTACCAGAAGCTGGAAGGAGGTGGAGGGAATGAAGAGAAGTCAGTTAATATATAAAACCATACAGTTAGATAGAAGGAATAAGTTCTAGTGTTCAATAGCAGTGTAGGGTGACTATAGTTAACAACAATATGTTATATATTTCAAAGTAGCTAGAAGAGAGGACTTGAAACATTCCCATCACATAGATATGATAAATACTCAAGTTGATGGATACCCTGAATACCCTGACTTGATCATTACACATTCTATGCATGCAACAAAATATCACATGTACCCTATAAACATGTACAAACATTATGTATCAATAACAATTTTTTTTAAATTGGTTAAAGCAGATATGAATAATGATAACTACATGCCATAACTATTTGGCTTTTACTTAAAGTATATAAATATACATTGATTCACCAGTTTTTTACCTAGAGACCAAGGCCTCTCTGTCAGCATGAATTCTATTGATTGGAGTTTCGTATCGTCTTGCATCGGTTTGACAGCATCTATGATATGCAGTTTTGATTTCTTGAAACCAAAGTGCAAACTTAAAAAGCCTCTTGAAACAGTGTTAGAACATAATCTGTAGATTTTTGTGAATGTTTCCACTAATCTTGTACAGTTTCCCCACACACAAATGTTATTTTGCCATTTGCTTTTATTAGGCCATCCTAAATCATTTAACTTAGTTTTCATGGATATAACATCTCTCTAGGCTTGCTCAGATTTCTCCAGATGACCTAATCTTTAAATAAATTTCATAATTTTAATAACACACACAATAGGAATAAACAGTTTGGGGAACAAATGTAGAAGATTCTTGGTAAACATACAACTCAACTGTTGGAAGTAGAAGTACCAAGATATACTAGAGAGCCTACCAGCCACGAGCATTCAGCTGTGGCCTCAGTGAGGATATCTTCGAGAGGGACTGGAAAATGTCACTTAATCCAGTGAGTTAGTTAAGGAGAAGGTAGATACTGCTGTAGCTGTGTGTGGCTAGATTGTGAGGATGAGAGTATGGATATTAGGCTAGAGAAACTGGCAGGTGCCTTTCACATAGGCTCTTGCATGTCATTCTAAAGCAGGAGCTCTCAGTTCCCCAGACCAAGAGCATCAGCCTCACCTGGGAATCTAATACAAGCGCAAATTCTTGCACCCCATCCCAGACCTCCTGAATCAGAAAATCTGGGGTGAGGCCCAGCAATCTGTGTCTTAATAAGCCTTCCAAGGGATTCTGATACGTGCTTAAGTTTTAGAATCTCTGTGCTAAAGAGTTGGGCCTTTCTTCCAATTGATATGGATTCATTGAAGGATTTTAGGAATGGAGCAATTGGAGTACAGTGTGTGTGAGCTTTGTGGCAAATGGTTTTTTTAAAATCTCTGCTGTGACCATTCAGAAGTCACACTTCCATGTCCTTAGTTTGTTATGGAGAGTTTAGATTGCTGGGTAATCAGCCTTCCTGTAAGTGACACAAGATATTCCTAAAAATCTCTTTCACATTCTTGAAAACGGCCTGTTGCTTCATTCATTAGCATATATTTATTGTGAGCACCGTGAATTGATCTTTTCATTCAGTCATATTTATTGAGCATCTGTATGCCAGGCCCCTTCAGAGCTGCCACGCAGCACAGGTGAGTAGCTCCCCTGGAGCTGTACAACACGGCCGCCCTGCACACGGTCCCTCCTTCTTCCTGCCATCCTGGTTTTTACAGTCCAGAAGGGAAAACAAGCAGTTCCCAGGATGACACTTGTTATAAAAGGGGAAGCACAGAGTACTGAGGCCACGAGCTCAGGTGCAGCTATCGGTAGCCTCCGCTGGGGCGTCGGGGATGGCTTCCTGGTGGAAGTTATGTTTCAGCCAAAGCTGTAGCAGTGAATGGGATGGGTCAGAATAAGGGAAGTGAGGGGAAATTTCCAGCCCGAGGCCCATCAGCAAACTGGAAGGTGCACAAGGAGGAGGGCAGGGAGCCACGGCTGGGGCAGTGAGCAGGAGCTTGAGGCCCAGGGCGTGTAGCCCCGTAACGACTGAGCACAGTGCAAAAGCATGGAAGAAAGGCTTTTAAGTAGGTGACTGACAACCAGTTTGGAGGTTTTAAAACCTCAAGTATCTTATTCTGAAAATGAATGTAGAAAATAATATTATGCACAGGTTTCAGTGTCATCAAATTCTCATTAAGCATGTACATGCTAAATACATTATGAAATCTTCTCTAGGAATGGAAAAAATGGCTAAGAGCAAAGCCAATATATTTCATGTGTTTTGTCTCTAAATAGCTGAATCATACAAACCTGCATAATTTAAACAGCTGTGCTAAATATCAGTGTTGCAAACTGACAATGGTAGACTATTGGCATTGTCATGCCTCAGCCTCTTTTGCTGGCCACGTATAAACACAGGCACAGCCGTGCTGACGCGAGCAGGCCTAAACTGACACACAGCAAAACGTATTAGAAGTAGGACAGAGAAATAAATGCTTCAGATCACTCATTAGTCAAGCTAATAAAGAAATGCTTACTGAATCCAGTGATTATGCTTGGAAGAGAGAGACTAAATAAGAGACGTGTGGGAATGATGGTAAGCACATACTACCTTAATAAGTCCAACTCTGTGGCCTGTTTAATTTGGATGTGTGCTAGTTGTCGATACCACCAAAGAAGGAGAGTTAACAAAAAACCCAATAAATTAATGTGGGGCTTTCCACAACATCTAAACATAAGGTCAGTAGTAAAAACAGAATATAAAGGAAAAAAGAGGCGAAACCTCCAGTGATTGCAGAACTTAATGGTGACATGCTTATTTAAACACGTTTCAGTGTGTGTCTATGCAGATCCGCTAATTCGCGTATAGCTCTTAGTACAGCATCAACTTCTTCCTTTGTGGTGCTGCCTGATTCTCTAAGAACCTGATGAGTTTCTTTGAGAGAGAAGTAGCAGCCCAATCTAGCTCAGCTGTACTCAATCTGAGTTGCTTTCCTACCTACAAACCCTCACTTCAAAGCAAGGAACATAATGTACAATTTTTTAATGGCTCTAGACCCAGGCACTCAGACTCTCTGCTCTGCGCCTTACCTCAGTGTAAACACCTAATCAGGATTGCCTGCGCTTCAACAATAGCAGCCAAATGCAATTGGAGAACCACAAGCCTTTGAAGTCCTCCCTGCAAAGGCCGGTTTTCTAGTCTGGGATAATGACATGCCATGATTGCTGTCTTTGTTGTATCTTTTCAGTAGAGAAGCAATTATAGGCCCCAATTTAACAGAATAGACATTACACAGCTTATGATGCTCAAAATGCAATTTCATTTGATCATTTTCTCGATTTGATTGGTATTAATAGAATAGTTCACAAAAAAAAAAAAAAAATAGCTGGCAGAGGTTGTGTCCCATTCCACTTTCAAAGAGATAATGTAGAAGTATGCTTTACTTGCCCGGAGACTCTCGCTGGGTGATTCAGCCACTGAGTTCCACCAAAACAGCCGGTGGAGGAGAATATTGTGCATCCTATGTTCTCTGGGAAAGGAAGCGTGGGACACTATATTGTTAATTTGTAAACTTTTCATCGGAGCTGTGTAAGAGATCCCAGTGTCATTGAACAATTAATATCACTGGTGATAAACCGAATTAACTAAACCAAGTCCCCTTTATTTCTTAGACATTTACAAAGGCAGGGAATTGACATTCATATGACAGATCTAAGAGAGAGCTCAACTGCTCTTTCTCTCAGCTCCAGACAACAGTTCATCTGACAAGTCACCACTTTTTGAGATTTGAAAAAGGATTATTTCCTCGCCTGCTTAGTCAGCCTACTTAGACTTTTTACTCTTGATTTGCATTTCTCTTCCAAGACAAGGTTGATTTTTCTTTTAAATGAATCGTGTTTCTATTTAACATCGTGGCCATAAGGGATTGAAACCTTTGCTATAATAATGACAAAAGTTGTAAAAATCTGATATTTTATAATGATCCAGCGTTTCATCTTGAACCAGCACTTGTGAGAAGGACGGAAAGATGGAAACGTGAGGAATGACTCCTGACCTTGTGCAGTAGCATTTATAGTTCCAAACTTTCTCGTCAGCACGAGTTAAACTGTTTTATGATGTGAAGTTTTCGATTTGCAGAGCAGGTGAATCATTCAAAGCTGGTGATTACTTCCATTCGTAATCAGAAGAACACTATGATCAAATAGTACATTTTTCTTCCTTTTTTAGGAGTAAAAATCCAAGCATAAAAATATTTTAGTTTCATTTTTTCCCAATTTCAGATCAACCTTTAAGTAAACTTTTACACCATTGATCTGCCTTATTTCTCTCTATATAAGTGCAGTAATTGTGAGGGTTACTTCAGTGGAATTAGTAGAGACAGTTCAGGTAGAGATAAGGTTCCACCCAAAGTAACAGAAACAAAACGTTGTCTCTTTTGTCCCAGGGAAGCCACAGTGAGTGGTAAGGAATGAGAGTGTCTTCCCTGTCAAATATTTACTTATCAATTAATATGTGACAAATATTTTTACCTCCTTCTGTACTGAATACAAGTCTCCGTAGGCATGAAGTGGAAGTAAGCAGCAGAGGGGGAATTTGAACACAAACACAACAGATTCCAAATCCCATGTTCTGTCCATTTCACACCTTGCTGCTCCTCACAGTAACTACACAGCCCAGCAGGGGAAATGTATCAATAACAAAGTAGGGAAATGTATTAATAACAAAGCAAGTGTAAAGTCCCGAATCTGAATTTACAAATGAATCGCATCAGTTCAGAAAGGAGAAACCTGACAGCATTTACAGGTGATGAACCAGCGAGTGGCCAAAGGAGCCCGCCCTGAGGGATGCGGCATAGGAGGGGTGGCAGTGAAGTATCCCAAAAGTGGAAAAATAAGCACCACATGTACTCACTAGCAAACTGGTTTCCCTGACCATCACCTAAGTGCACATTTGGTAATAACACCAATTGGGTATCGGACAGAGGTGGGGGCTGGGGGGAAGGGATGGGTGTATACCTACTTGATGAGTGTGATGCGCATTGTCTGGGGAATGGACACGCTTGAAGCTCAGACTTGGGGGGATGAGGGGGTATGG
The DNA here is from genome assembly GCF_020740605.2 of Lemur catta. Taxonomy (NCBI): domain Eukaryota; kingdom Metazoa; phylum Chordata; class Mammalia; order Primates; family Lemuridae; genus Lemur; species Lemur catta. The sequence goes on along the minus strand of NC_059134.1, from coordinate 17,945,618 downwards.
GCAATGTGTATAACCTGAACTTTTGTGCCTCTATAATGAGCTGAAATAAAATAAAATAAAAAAGAAATATCGAGAGAGGGTCTGTAAATAAGAGGAGGCTCAGGAGAGACACCGGGGTCAGCTTCTACCAGTGTAAGGCTGTCGTCTGAAAGAGGGTTGGACTTATTCAATGATATTCCAGAGGGCAGAGGGATAGAAAATATGGAAAGACATATTTCTGCTCATATAAGGAAGAGCTTTCTGGCATTTAGGTTGCTCAGTGATGGAACAATATGTTTATCATGCATGAAACAGAGATTTCTTCTCTCCTCCCGACTCATCAATCTTTAAATGTGTGTTAAAACTGACAAACAGGTGACTCCGGGGGAGATGGGGCATGTGTTTAGGCAGAGAGTGGGGGAACGTCTACGAGGGATGGTATGGAAGTACTGGAGATTGAACTGGATTTTCTCTGGAATCTTTTCCAACACTAAGATTGTAGAATTTTAAATTTGCATTCCACGATGCATCCAGATGGCTAGAATTCCACAGGGCACAGAGACTGTCTGATCTCTTGATTTAAAACAAATAGCCAATGGAGGCAAAGAAGGACCCTTAGATACTTAGGGGACCTAAATCTCATGTAGCTGCCTTCATCTGTGGTTCCTTAACCTGGCTGCAGATTAGACCCTCCTGGAGAGCTTTTCTTTTTTCTTCATCTTTGTTTTTAAATAGTAGATGGGGAGCTTTTAAAATATGCTGACATCTAGGGCCACCTCCAGAGCTTTAATTAGTTTGGGGCAGGACCAGGGCGTTAGTACTTTTTAAAAGGTTTTCCTAATATGTAACTAAAGTTGAGAACTGCTGATCTACATCATTCAAATTAACTGATTACCAAAACTACAAATTCTGCAGATCTAGGATGATATTTTAAATAAGTGAGTTAGCTTAGCAGATTTGTTAAATGTGCAGGTTCTGGAGTCAGACTGCCTGGCTGCTCCACTTACTGGCTGATGATCTTGGGCAAATTACTTCTCTGTATCTTTATTTCCTCATTTGGAAAAAGGGTATAATGATATTAATACATATCTGGTAAAGTTGTTGTGAGGATTAACTGATATGTTTTATGATGGGGGCCTAGGACAGCTACTACCACACCATGAGCATTACGTGTATATTAATGATTTCTGTTGTTACCATCTTGGAGTACAGTGTTATTTCATGGTGTTTCTGCTGGCACAATCAAACATTACTTGTAGCATCCAATTCACATAATTGTTCTAAAATTGGGTCCCCTGAGTATGTATTGAATATTTAAAGTAAGTAGTAGGCCGGGCGTGGTGGCTCATGCCTATAATCCTAGCACTCTGGGAGGCCAAGGCGGGTGGATCGTTGAGCCCAGGATTTTGAGACCAGCCTTAGCAAGAGCGAGACCCTGTCTCTACTAAAAAAAAAATAGAAAGAAATTATCTGTACAACTAAAAATATATATAGAAAAAATTAGCCAGGCATGGTAGTACATGCCTGTAGTCCCAGCTACTCAGGAGGCTGAGGCAGGAGGATTGCTTGAGCCCAGGAGTTTGAGGTTGCTGTGAGCTAGGCTGACGCCACGGCCCTCTAGCTGGGGCAACAGAGTGAGACTCTGTCTCAAAAAATAAAAAATAAAAAATAAATAAAATAAATAAAAAATAAAGTAAGTAGTAGTTTGACCTCAAAGCACCAGTTCTCCCTTCATGCCTGCAAGAGAAAATATTGTTTATTCCCATTTTTCCTTGGGAATAACCTGAGTCCTTGAAGACTGAAGAGATGAATCCCTGAAATTAACTGAAAATAAAACCTAGCCCTGCAGGACCTCTTTCTAAAGTACACAGACCTGAGCCTCATGGCTCTAAGACTAAAATGAATTCAGTTAACATGCTGTATGTGTTTTACCCACCTAGATCTCCTCTTCCATCAGAGCAACTGACAAGACGTCTATTCAAAATGCCAAAGAGACTGAAAATGCTGCCATCGATCCTGAAGACAAATGGCATCAAAGAGCACAACAGCTAAAGGTTACCTGCTAGATTGCATTTTAAGTGTGTTTCCAGCGATACTGCTGAATATAAGCAATGCTTGTGACTGAGTTCTTATCACTTAAGGGTTCATTTTTATGCCTGACAATAGGTACCCACCTTCCCATGGGTAAAACTGGCCTCTGCCAAGATAAGCCATTGTTTGTTCAGCCGGCCCTACCTGTCTTTCCAAAGGTTCTATTGCATAGAAGAAAATCATATCCCACTTTAAACATACAGAGTTAAAATCCCTCCAGAAGGAAGGCATGGAAAGATGCAGGAAAAATCACAGTTCCAAAGTATTGTGAATCAATATCCAATTCTATGCTGCCTCTCAAGTCTGTTTCCTTTTGGAGGTGGCAGTTGCATATGATGTGTCAGTGAGGGGAACACTATCCCTAAAAACGGATGGGAATCCCCAGAGCCTCACTAAACCCTCGTTCTTAGGATGTAAATGCTTATCAAGTGGTAATTTAACATGACAACACCCTTTTTGGCCATGGGTTTACTACTTTAGAATCATAAACATGATCTGGGGGAAGGTTTTTCTGAAATTGTCCCCACGGATTGTTTTTCCAGAGGAAACAGAAAAAAACACTAGCAGTTGATTTCTTTCTTGAACCAGTGTATGCAGTTACATGGAGTCATTCTTGGACCAGGTTTGATCCCTGCTTAGGAAGGGATGAGACCTTTGACATCATTGAGCCCATAGAGCCTGTTGACATCATCAGTTAAAACCATGTACAGTGGTTAATGTAATAATAAAAATAACGAAGTTTGTTCCAGCTTCCAAGAAGGGAGAAAGGGAGGCCAGCCCAAATTATTTCTCTTTCTCCCCAGTGGCCTCCAGACCAATCTTAAGAGATACAAAGAAAGAAATAAAAACAGTCATTCTCCCAAAGTTTCCTGAAAGTTGATGCCAGGGAGGCCACACCTAGAAATTGAGAGGGAAAGGATGGCAGTGGGATGCAGAGGACAGGATCTACTACCAGAGCTGATAGAGAGCAGGGAACCTGGCCAACAGGATCCAGAGGACAAAGGAGACACTTTAAGGCTTGTTATGCATTATGGTAATGGGCTGAGTCAGAGGATATGAGTGTCTGGGCCTCGACATGCTATTTACTTGATGCATGACTTTGGGCAAAACTCAGCTTTCCCCAAGCCTTAAATTTCTTCTTTATTAAATGAAAGATTGGCCTAAATCATCTTCAAGGTCCATCTCAGCTGCAAAATGCTATAATTCTAAGACCATTAGGCCAGGTGTGGTGGCTCACACCTGTAATCCCAGCACTCTGGGAGGCCAAGGCAGGAGGATTGCTTGAGACCAGCCTGAGCAAGAGCGAGACCCTGTCTCTACTAAAAATAGAAAAATTAGCCAGGCGTCATGATGCACACCTGTAGTCCCAACTACTTGGGAGGCTGAGGCAGGAGGATCGCTTGAGCCCAGGAGTCTGAGGTTGCTATGAGCTATGATGACGCCACTGCACTCTATCTGGGCAACAGAGCAAGACTCTGTCTAAAGAAAAAAGAAAAAAGACTACTATTTTTATTTCTAGTTATTTAAATTATTATAGAAAACACATCTGAAGCATGTAAGATTATTACAACCTAGAGCTTTCATAATTGTCACTAAGGAAAAATTGTAGGATTCTCAGTCAATGACAGAATAATTAAGGTAATATCACAGTGCTTGATTCATGGCATGAACCTAGACAGAGGCAGTAAAAAACTTTTCATGGAAGAAAATCAGGACAAAGCCAAAAGGACGCTTTTTGTTCTCTGTGTGCACCATAATTAACGTGCTTATAACCTCTCATGAATAAAGACAAAATGTAGCAAAACATCTAAGGATTGTTAGACCTAACATGACAGCAACAAAGACTGGCCCAAGGGGTGTCCCCTTTCCTTACTTAGAAAGGATTTCACTGCCCACTGCACACTACACTCTGGCCGGGCACTCTGGCGTGCAGACACCCCATGCAGCCTTTCTTTTTCCTCTTCAACTTCCCAAGTCCCATGGCTTCTTTTTGGTCCTCCTCAAGGGCTGCCTCCTGCATGAAGATTTCCCAGCCTCTCCCACCCTTCTCCTCTACCTCTCCCTCGGGCCCTGTTGTGCCTGTCATCTGGACCACTCACTCAGGGCCTGCTGTACTTGGCCATGTCTCCTTAGTCGCTGCCTGTGTTTCTTTTGTACACTAAGCTCTTAAAGGTTAGGAGTGTATTTTTCTCCACATCCCTCACCACAATGCTTTGACCAAAGGTGATGTTCAATAAATATTTGCTGGCTGATTAAAGAAACATTTAAAGGTGATTTAGTGTGTCTTCAAGTGAAAATAGGCCCCATTTGAAATATTTTTCTTGAGAGATGACTTTCAAATAATCTACAGATCCCTCAGTGAACCTACCCTAACAACAAATTACCCTCACTAATCAGAAATATCCTTAAGAGAAATCAAAATAATTCACACAACAAATATTTATTGAGTATCTACTATATTCCAGGCACTGTGAGTTAGATGCTTGGCCCAAAAAATATGCTTAAAAAAATGAGCAAACGACAACAAAAATTCTTCAAAATAATAAAAAAAAAAATTTAAGAAAGATTTTTTTTAATGGTCCCTCTCCTCTAGGAGTGCAAAATTTTAGTGGAAATACAGTTATGTAATTATTATAATACTGTCATATGGAAGTGGGTACAAAATGCAGTGGAACTAAATTCTGCCTAATTCTCGGAAGACAGAGGAAGCCTTCCCAGAAGAGATAGCACCTGAGCTGCCTCCACAAGGATGAATCAAACGGTGCCATGCAGACAAATGGGGGGCAAAGGTGTGGTAGAGAAAGAGAATGTAGTACACACTGAGACTTGCATATCGTTCAATAACTAAACGAGAAAGTATGAGGTAGGGAAAGGTTGTGAGATGGCACTGGACCAGTTAGGTAGGGGACAGACTGTGAGAGGCTTTTTATGTCAACCAAAAGGTTTAGATTTTATCCTGTGGGCAGGAGGAAGCCAGCTGGGTCTCTCCCTCTGTCACTCTGGCTGGAGTACAGTGGCACCATCATTGCTCACTGCACCCTCGTGCTGCAGTGTTCCTCCTGCCTCAGTTTCCTGAGTAGCTGGGACTACAGGTGCACACCACCATGACCCGCTAATTTTTCTTATTTTTTGTAGAGATGGAGTCTTGCTGTGTTGCCAGGCTGGTCTCAATCTCCTGGGCTCAAGTGATCCTCCTGCCTTGGCCTCCCAAAGTGCTGGGATTACAGGCATGAGCCACTGCACCCAGCTATTGGCAACCTTTGAACAACTTAATGACATAATCAAGCTTGCCAGTGTTAGAAAAATCACTCTATACATGGTCTGAGGAATAGAAGGGAAGGGAATAAGATTAGAGAAACAGCAACACCAGTAAGGTGACATGTAAAGTGGTTTCTACAAGAGATGGGAGCACTGGAGTGATGGCGGCACTTGCTTTGTGTTTGTCATACGCTCCACATACTATGAGTTAACTTTTCAGCATGTGGATAGATCTTACTCCAACAACTGGATTAAACTTTTTGCAGGTCAGGACAGCACCTGGTTCCCCTCAGCCCCTGGATAGAGATGGTTAGGAAGTGGGAGCAGCAGACTTAGCAATTGCTTAAATAGGAGTTAAGCGGGGTTGGTTTCTTAGTGTCTGATTAGTGGCACTAATACCACTGAGAAGAAAAGGGGGTCTCTTGGTGCTGGGGATGGAAGAGGGAAGGGCGTGAGGACAGGAGTGGGCCTGAAGTTGAGTTTGGAGGTGTCTATAGAAGGGAGGACATCTCATCTAGGCACAGAACTAGGGAGAGACGTGTGTTAGCCATGGATATTTGCGTCAAAAGCACTTCCTGATGGATTGAAGCTGTAGGAATTGCTGACAGGACCCAAGAATTGTGGGGAGTGGGAGAAGAGGGTCAAAAACAGGGTCCTGCAGACAGTGGCAGAATTTTAAGGGTAGGCAGAGGTGGAGGACAGAAGGTAGGAGACTAAGATGGGATTGCCAGAGTGGTAGAAAACTAAAATAGTGTCATGGAACCTAAGACGTGAACATTTCCAGAAAGAGGAATTAGTGAACACAGTCAAACACTGCAGAGAAGACAAGTAAAAAAGTGCCATGGAAGGGGCATGATATATGCAACTGCTTTATATGCAAAGCTCCAATGGTTCAGAAAATACGAAATACCAAAAACGTAAATAATAATAGTATAAGCTATATATGTGCATATATACATATATTTGTGTGTTTATGTGCAGAGTGACAGAGGGATAAAAACTGGTGAATCTAGGTAAAGAGCTTTGAGAGTTCCCTGTACTAGCAGTTTTTCTGTAAGCTGGAAATAAATTAAAAATAAAAAGGTAAAGAAGAAACGCCCGTAAGACTTATCCACTAAGAGGTTATTGGTGGCCTGAGCAGAGCAGCTTCAGCAGGGTGGGGAGAATGAACACTCTAAGGTAGGGGGTAGAGGTCAGAATGAGAGGTGGTGAGTAGGGACTGGGGCAGCCTACACTGGCAAGATGCTTGGCTGTGAGCTGAGAGCTAGACAGGGCTTAACCAGAGAAGGGGATCAAGTGAGGTTTCTTTCATTTTTTTCATAGGAGAGACTTAAATACATTTACATGCTAGAAAGAATAAGAAACTAGAGATGGGGCCAAGGAAAGAGAGAAGATACGCCCAAGACCATTTTATTTCCAGTAAAAATACTGAGAATGGATGGTCATCATTGTCTATGTTAGAATCTTATACATGCGTAGGATCTTTGCTTCAAGCCAAGTAATATCTCTTCATTTAACCTTTCTATATAGGTCTCACTGTCCTGAACCATTTTGTGCTCTCCTGTGAATCTTCCCAGGTTTTCAAATCCCACCGCAGTTGTGTGCCCAGGACTATTGCTGGACAGTTCAAGGGATCACACTGCCAATGGCAGAAGACCCTTTCCAGGTATCTTAGTCCATTTGGGCTGATATGACAAAATACCATAGGACTGAGTGACTCACAAAGAACAGAAATGTGAGACCTTTCACTAGTTAACATGAAAGTCCTTATAATCACATCCTAAGTAATCTTCCCACCTTTCCAATTTGTTTTTGCCCCCAACATTACCAACTGATCTATGCCTCTTCTCTTATCTGAACACAGAGTTCTTCCTTACTGACAGTGGAAATTAGAGCCAATTAATAGCTGTGCTCAAAATTTTCTGAATAGTATCAGATGGAATTTATAACCCGTTTCAAAGTAGTCACATTTTGTTATTCATAAACACACAGAAAAATGGAACACAATAGAAACTTCTCTACATCAGAGCTGATCTTGCAGCCCAGGCACAACTCTCAGGACTCCGTGGTTGAGTTAGATTAACTAAGAACAAGAGTGGCTTTTGTGTTAAAGCAGGTGAATGTTTTGGTTGAGGTCATAGCATGCATTCTCCTTTCTGCTTATGACACGTGAACAAGGAAGTCGTACAAGAGAGACAGCCAAGCACTGCCTTTCACAGGGTTAGGGGCAAACTCCCCTTGGATGGCACAGTATGAATGAACATTAATAACTAAGGATGGGTCTTACTAAGAAATTATCATCCCAGCTTTGGGCAACAGGACGCCCCCATGCTAACTCTCTGTGTGTGACATGAAAACCTACCGCCATTAAGCAGTTATTCTGAGTGCATGTAGTATGTACTGATTGTGAGCGTTGGCAACAAAAGAACCCCAGTGAGAACAGGAGGGAATAGAGGATTTCAGTGCTGATGGAGATTAAATCGCCTGAGAATGGCTTTGTATATTAACTTCAGGGAATTCAGGTCTTGCCACCTAAAGAGTGACACCTGATGCCCAATTGTAGGGTAATAAATCTTCAGTAAACCACAGATCTTAAGTAGGCTTCTTGGAAGGTGAGAAAAATCGCATGAAGCCCATAAATGCCTTCCTTTCTGGGAACCGAAATGCCATCTCTGGGCACTTACATTTACATGAATAGCAGATTTAACACTTGAGACAATTGAAGTTTCACAGAATGATGAGTCCTTGGCCTTGTTGACAAAGCACCCTGTGAAGAGTGCTATTGTGATCTGAGTTGTCAGCAAAGGTAATAACACGATTAAAACCAAGTGGTAACCCGGAAATTCAGACCTGGTCCCCTAGAAAAGAAATTTCTGATAGGCTTTTCCTTTTTCAGTGGGAAAGAGGAGGGAAAACTGGGAAAAGGACATTCAGATGTCAGCAGAAAGAGTTCCTGGTCACTTATTTCATTAGGGTGTTAAAGGCTGAACAAATATTGCGAAGAAATGACGTTATCAGCATCAATTAATATTTATAGATCATAGTAAAGAGGAGCTTTCTTGACCTTCACCAGCGGTGATATGTTGTGTTTCAGGAACACAACTATAAGATTGTAGAATGGCAATTTTTTTCTGGATCCTCTACAAGGAAGGATGCTCCTGGGGCTATGTATTTGCAGAGACTTCTTGCTCCTACTTCTCCATGCAGCTCAATGTACTACATGGAAGGAAGGACCTCTTCTTACCTGGAGTACAGAAAAGGAAGTTTCTTTGTTTTCTTTTCTTTTCTTTTCTTTTCTTTTCTTTTCTTTTCTTTTCTTTCTTTCTTTCTTTCTCTTTCTTCCTTCCCTTCTTTCTTTCTTTCTTTCTTTCTTTCTTTTCTTTTCTTTCTTCCTTTTCTTCCTTCCTTCCTTTCTTTCCTTCCTTCCTTCCTTTCTTTTCTTTTCTTTTCTTTCTTTTTTCTCTCTCTTTCTTTCTTTCCTTCCTTCCTTCCTTCTTGCCTTCCTTTCTTTTCTTTTCTTTCCTTTTCTTTCAGCATTACAGGTAAAAATCTAATGTAGGAACCAATCAGAGCCTGGCCAATCCTGCAGAAAATTCAAATTCCCAGGAGAACATACTCTAAACTTTAAATTAGAAGTCATTTTTGGCTGGGCATGGTGGCTCACACCTGTAATCCCAACACTTTGGGAAGCCTAGGCAGGAGGATCACTTGAGGCCAGGAATTTGAGGTTGCAGTGAGCTGTGATGACATCACTGCACTCTATCTAGTCCAGGTGACAGAGCAAGACCACCTTGTCTTAAAAAAAAAAAATCATTGTCTTAAAAATTTGATGTAATAAGTAATATTGTATATTACTGTTTTAAATTTAACAGTCTGTCAACCTTATCATTACAATGTGATTTCATTAGAAATAGAATAGCACTTAATATTATAGAGGAATAAGATGAGTCTGGTAATTGTATCAGAAAAGTGAAACAAAAGCTGAACTCTTATCACAATAATTTGATCATTCTTCATAGCAAGCTAAAAAATATTTGAGCAAAACATGATTTATTTACTTCAAGATGTTTTTCTTGAATAATTCAGCTAACTGCTGCATTTTCAGATTAATGTTGCATAGATACAGGCAATAGAGATTTTTTTACCTGTGCTTAGAAAGGGTGAAGTATGTTGCAGTTATATAATACACTGATGCATATTGTCATCTTACTGTTTTCAGTAAGCATTTAATCATTCTTTCCAAAGGCCTCTTAACTCAGCTAGTTTTTCACAAAGTAATGAGTGCTTTATTCCTTGAAAAATATTTCTAAATAGCTATAGCACAATATAGTTACATAGTGTATCTATTATACTAGGAGTACATTTTGTTGTTAGGAGACTTTGAAAAGCATAAAGACTGTTCTGAAATTGAAATATTTCCCCCAGATGTTTGGTTGCCTAAGTGCAGGCTATGTTAAGGAACAGAAGCAAAACAACTCTTGTGGTTTCACAGATGTCCTATCACAGCACAGATTCTTTTATAACCACTCTGAATAAAATTTAATTTGTTTCATCTGGTGAAGAGGTCATTTCTAGCTTCTGACCTCTATGAGTAAGAAGATCTGATAATCTGAATTGTATTTCATATTAAACTTGTACTTGGTTGGTAAAGCAAATCATTGGTGTTTTCTGGTTAAGATTTTTTAAATATTCACTTGAGTTAAAATAGACATATTTTGATGTTGATTTGCATTTGCACTTTCTTTCAGTGCATCTCTTATAGTTAAAGCTTCTCTGCCCCACGCCACCCACCCCTCCCCCATCCCTACAATTTGGCAACACTTCATTTTCAAGCCAAAGACTTAACTTTTAAGACTTAAATTTTTATTTAATAAGTCAAAGACTTGGCCATAATATAAAGCCCATGCTAAGCTCTCTATTTCTTTCTAGGGTCATAATCCTAAATTTCCAGGAGGAATTACTCAGCTATTCACTCTCCAAATGCCTGAAATTAGGAAAGAACCCCCTCTAATCTGTCTTTGTTTTCAATTCTGTGGTCACCTTCCTAGACAATGCAACCCTCAGCTTGAAAAATACTAATTTAAAATTTGTGAAGAGTGCCAATCTTCTAATTTTACATTAACCGAAACTGTCTTTTTGGGATTATCAGGAACATTGGTCTCAACATGAAAGTACAAAATCAAGCAATGTACCAAGAGGTCAATCTTCTGAAACAGCTAATGGCCAGCAACCTTCCAGAAAGACAGCCAAGCCCAAGATTAGAAAACAGCATAAACGCCAGAAGGGCCTGAAGTCTTTCATGACTGAAGAGGTGGTTGTCAGTCAAGAAAACCAGAATAACACTCCCAGACAGCAACCAAACCAAAATAAGCCTATTGATACTTCAAGAAAGCACAAACCAGTTGTGATTATGAATGCCTCTAAGAACAATGTACAAGACTCAAGTGCACTTAGGAGCCGGAATCCCAAAGTAACCTCCAATACATTTGTTCCACCAAAACAGGCTTTCAACAAGGTATTATATAAAAACCCTACTGGATATCACCCAGGGGTGAATGCTAATAGAGAAAGAGGACACAAAGACCAAGAAGAGAAAAGATTTTCCTATCAGCAGCTACACAGCAACACTCTTTCCAATATGGATTTGAACAACCTTAATGAACTTTCTAAGAGACAGGTGCTCCTGAGTCAGATAAGCTCTCAGTCTGGCTATAACACCAACGTTCATGGACCAACTGAAAATAAGAAACAAGTCCAACAGCCTTACACAGAGACAAAATATAAGAACTTGGAAATGTTATGGTAAGAATTCCCTTTTCTCAAGTGGTTTTCTAGTGGAGAAAGGAGAGGGAGGAGAAGAAGGGGAGTCCCTAGGGAATGGCCAGGCGAGAGGAAAAGTCCCCCCAACTTCCTCAGCTCTGATTCCTGCCAAAAACAGTCCACTTTCAATGTATTTCTTTTCCTCTTCCCTGTCTCCTCTACTTTTTCACTGTAGTTAAACTAGAAGTTGGAGGGAGGGGAGAAGGACAGAGGAACCAGTCAAAAAACCTCAGTGTGTTTTAAGGATCGCAAGTAATGTTTGGAAGTAACAAATGATCTCTAACACTACAATGGCCTGTCCTGCGAAAATAATCTAAAATACACGAAAACATCATCCTTTATAGAAATGACCTAAAAATCCAACAATAGGGAAATGGTTAGATAAATTATGATATTTAGTATCACATAACCATTAAAAATTATGGTTATGAGAAAATTTTTCTGTAAAAAGAAAATAGTAAAGTACCAACTCACACCTAAGGAGTATGAGCTCTACCAAGGTAAAATGTGCACAGAAGAAAAATTCACCAAAATGTCAATAGTAGTCATCTCTAGCAAGAGAGATTGGGATTATTTTCAATTTCTTCTTTATATTTTTTAATTGTTCAAGTTCCATACAATGTAGATGTACAACTTCTATAAATAGGAAAAAGAAATTTATTATTTCAGGATCCACTGTTTTCTATATACCTAATGTGCTGACTATAATGCTAAAATGCTATAGAAGATACAAAAGAAGTATGATGCATGGGGCATCTTCAAAGAACTTACTTTCAAAGTAGGAGGATGGTTATACACATATGAGTTGATCAGAAGGCATTTAAGTGCTACCCCTGGTGGTATGGAATGCACATGTAATAAGATTCAAAGGTAGCTTCCTAAGAGAGATAATGGCAGATAGTAGGTATCCTTGTCTGTTTTTCCTGACTGTAGAAGGATTGCTTCTAACATTTTTACCATTAAAAATAATAATTTTTGATACATAGGGAGATAAGAAATTTCCTCCTATTCCTCTTTGCAAAAAACTATCATAAATGAGTATTTCATTTTGTCAAATACTTTTTCTGTATCAGCTGAAAAGTTTTCTCCATTAATCCTTTAATATGATAAAATACATTAACAGATTTTCTAATGTTACACAATCCTTTTATTCCTAGGGTTAACCCAACCTGTCATACTGTATTTTTAATAAGTTGCTTGATTTGATTTGTTAACACTTTGTTTAGGATTTAACATTCACATACCAGAAGTGAGATTGGCCTATAATTTTCCTATCTGCCACTGGCCATGTCTTGTTATCAACATTATATCAGCCTTATAAAATGAGTTGAGGACTATTTCCTCTTTTCACATCGTCTGGGACACTTGCTATATAATTGGAAGTATATGTTACTTGAAGACTTGATAGAATTTTCCTGTAAAACTATTTGGGCCATGTGTGTTTTTGTTTGATTTTTTATGTTATTTGTAGGCGGATTTTAAACTCCTGATTCATTTATTATAATGGTTATAAGACTTAACAATCATTTTATTTCCTCTTTAGTCAGTTTGATAAATTACATTTTTCTAAAAAAATTTCTATTTTTGCTAAGTTTTCAAATGTATTATCATAAAACTTTTCATAGTATTTATATAACTTTCATATTATTATTCAACCTCTATTTTGTAATCATGTCCCATGTCCCTCTTTTCATTTCCTTTTTTTTTTTTTCTCAGAGATAAGAGTGTCACTCTGTTGCCTAGGCTGGAGTGCAGTGGTGCAATCACAGCTCACTGTAACCTTGAATTCCTGGCCTCAAGCCATCCTCCCTCCTCAGTCTTCCAAAGTGCTGAGATTACAGGTGTGAGCCACCACACCCAGCCTCTTCTTTTCATTTCTAATGTTACCTTTTCTCCTTTTTTATTTTTTAAATTATTTTTTTATTTTTTTATTTTTAGACAGGGTCTACCTCTGTCTCCAGGGCTAAGGTGCTGTGGCATCATCATAGCTCACTGCAACCTCAAACTTCTGGGCTGGAGCGATCCTTCTGCCTCAGCCTCCAAAGTAGCTGGGACTACAGGCTCAAGCCACCACACCTGGCTAATTTTTCTGGTTTTTTTCTGTAGAGACAGAGCCTCACTCTTGCTAAGGGTGATCTTGAACTCCTGGGCTCAAGCCATCCTCCTGCCTTGGCCTCCCACAGTGGTAGGACTACAGACATGAGCCACTGCACCAGACCTTAAATCAATTTTTCAACCAAAGTGAGGCATGCACATATATTAAAAAGTCAAACATCACGTAAGCCTGTGACAGTACAGTATTTTCCTGCCCATGCCTCCTCATTCTTTCCGTCTATTCCCAAATGCTTGACTGCGAATAATACTTGCATTGGTAGAATAATGAAAACACTGAATATCAGCAATCCCTTTTGACTTTTTTATCTTTTTCCTCTGTCATTTGCATGTGTCCATAATTCGCAGTTATGCTTATTATTGCTATATTTTGCTGCATCAATTTTAGATATTTCTATTGACTTGCTATTTTCATAGATAAGAATTTAGTTTTCTTACATCACCATCAAATCTGCTTCCCCTCACCTTTCCTCCAAAAAAAGTTATGTTACAATTTTTGGTTAAGTCAATACCATGAATATACTGCACTTTTTCTATTTTCCAAAAGTTAATAATTATCTTGGGTTTATTTTTAACCTTTGCTTCATTTTCTCTGTACATATAGCTAATTGTTTCCAGACTTTCCAGTAGCCTCTCAGTACAAGTTTCCACAAGGACAAACCCATCAGGTGATCTATCAGTTCTTCTTTCTTTCTTGGAGACAGTTTTTCCAGAGACCTTTCCTTTCTTCCTGTCCCTAGACCTGCTACACAGCTGTCCTGCTGAGAATTCCCTTTGCCTTTTTATCAATCAGATTCTCTTTTTCAGTACCTCACATTTTCCTTATTTTGTTTGAGTACATCCCCTGGTGTTTTCTTCAGATTAAAAGCATGGTGTGATGGCAGCGGAGAGGGTGATGGGCAGTTCCCAGCATGCCAGTGTCTCATGCTGCACTTCCTTGCTAGACTGCGTTCCTCTGTGGCAAGTGTTCATGTGATCCTTGTAGAACTTCCTCATGGAGATTCTCTTCACTTCTCTCCTTCATGGAGCCTCCTGTTTTCTCCATCCTCTGTCTTTCTCTTTCTTAGTTTCCTCTCTCGTTTTGGTAGAGAACGTCCTCCATTGCTTGGGAGGTAAACGTTTTGAGATCTTTCGTGACTACAATTGTCTTATTCTGCCCTCACCCCGACTGATAGCCGGGCAGAGTATTGTAGAATTTGAGATTCTAAACCATTTTCTCTCAGAATTGTCTTCTTGCCTCCAGTGTTGCTTTGAGAAATCTGAAGCCACCATATTCCTGATCCTTTGTGCCTGAGCTGTTTCTTTTTTCTCTGAAAACTGTAGGATCTTTTCTTTTTCTCTTATAAAATGAAATTTCATAATAATATGCCTTGGTATAGATCTGTTTCCATAGATTGTGCTGGGCCCTTTTAACCCAGAAACTTGTGTCCTTTCATTCTAGGAAAATTTCTTGAATCATCTCATGAGCAATTCCTTTCAGCTGTTTTCTTTCTAGAAACTCCTGTTATGCAGTTGTGTTCTTCGAGGGCTGTTCTTACTATTTTCTTCTCTCTCTTGTTCTTCATTTCTTTATAATTCTGTTCTACTTTCTAAAAGTGTTTTTCAATTCTAGGTTCCAGCCTTTCAACTGATATCATGTTTTTTAATTTCCAAGAGTATTTTTTGCTTTCGTTATAATAATATTTTCTGAATGTTCCTTTTTTTTTTAATAGCTTCATGTTTTTGTTCATAGATGCAACAGTTTCTTCTCAACATCCTCTTACATTCTCAAAAAGGCAAATGGGCTGTGAGGGCCCTTGTGACAGAACTTTTAAGTGTTTTTAACTCCCTGCTTCGTTTCTCTTTCCTCCAAGTTTTCGTTGCTGATATTGTTTGTTTGTTTTTCTTCACCCGTTTTGCTGTCTTTCATGTTAGGGCTTGTCTCAATGTCTGGCAATTTTTGATTGTCTGTTCATACTTAAGTGTAAAGGACTAAAAAGCTTGTTGGAAACTACAAGCGATGGGACTTGTTCACTTAGAGTTTCTGTAGAATGATCTGTGTGGGCCACCCGATAGGAAGCCCCTCCTGTCAGCTTTAGGTCTTTTATCTTGGGTGATCAGAGTTATTATGTAGATCTGGCACGTCACAGGCAAGATACTCATTTTTCCTTCTTCAGAACACAAACCTCCATGTCCTGTGGAGATGGGAAAGGGACAGTTGCTTAGCTGAGCAAAATGGGGAAGAAGATCTGGAGACTTGACTGTTTCTTGAACAGATTTTCAAACAATTCTTATTTAAAGTAACTCTCACATAGACTTTCTCCACCTCCTCCCCACTTACAGTGTATGAGCCTTTAAGGATTTTACGGTGTAAACTATGTTATTTCTCAGCTTTAACTGTTGTTAAGATAGAGTTCTAGTTCTGCTTTCTTTCCTTTTGTCTCACTTGACTAGAGTGCAGTGGCCTAATCATAGCTCACTGTAACTTCAGACTCCTGGGCTCAAGCAATCCTCCTGCCTCAGCCTCCTGAATAGCTGAAACTACAGGCACGTGCCACCATGCCTGGCTAATTTTTCTTTTTTTTTTTTTTTTTGTAGAGATGGGGTCTCGCTCTTTCTCATGCTAGTCTTGAACTCCCGGCCTCGAGCAATTCTGCTACCTCAGCCTCCCGGAGTGCTAGGATCACAGGCATGAGCCATGGCGCCCAGCCCTGGTTCTGCTTTCTTGAACCTGCTAAAACAGTTACCACTCAACCATCTGTTTTCTGCTTCCAAAATTTTTCCTTTTCTTCCCCTCTCTTCTGTTTTTGTTATCCTTGTGGGTTTGTGTCTCTTTAAAATGTCTTTATATAATTTTAATTTGCCTTGGGTGTTAAATCACATGTTTATTCTGCCATGTTTTTTCTACTACCACCTTTTCATTTTTGAAGATGTTCACACCTAGTATTAATAAAACTTGGGAGAAAAAAATCTACAATGAACAACTGTAGTCCTTTATCTATTTAGGTCATTAAATATGAAATGTCTGATTCGGAATCAAACGAGTAGTTTTATTATATCTCAAACAAGAAGCAGTAAGGTTAGTCAAACTATACACCTAAACTATCGACACAGTTTTGCCATCCTAACAGTAGCTTGTTTATGCCAGCAACAAAGAAGCCTAGAGAGCAAATCACAATGAAATTGCAAAAAGCGTTCTCCATAGCTTGTTGTGAATTGAATATTTTTCGTTGCAAGAAGTGTTCCAAAGCCTGGAAGAGGTGGTAGCCAGTTGGTGCAAGATCTGGTGAATATGGTCGATAACAGAGAGTTTCCAAGTCCAGCCTCTGTAGTTTGAGCAGCGTTGTTTGTGCAACTTGTGGTTGAGTGATGTCTTGCAAGAGGATTGGCCTGTTTCTGTGAACCAATCTCAGCTGCTTAATTGCAAGCATCCTCATCATTTCGTTCAACTGGTTGCAGTAGACATCTGCTGTAATTGACTGACCAGGTTTCGTGAAGCTGTAGTGGATAACACCAGTGCTGGACCTCCAAACAGACACCAAATAGACACCATTAGCTTTTCTTGATGAATACTCAGTTTTGGACTGTGTTTCAGCACTTCATCTTTATCCAACCATTCTGCTGAACACTTGTGATTGTCAAAAAGAATCCATTTTCCATCACATGTAACAATATGGTGTAGAAATGGTTCCCTTTTATGTCGTGACAGCAAAGAAAGGCAAACTTAGAGATGATTTCTCTTCTGATGCTTGTTTAATTCACATGGAAGCCACCTGGTTGTTTTTATCTGGTTGTTTTCTCACAGTATTATTTAGGTTAAACATTTTTGGCAAGAATATTGCGTAGGTGATTTGGTGTGGTTTTTATTGCATTATAGCAAGAAGCACATACTGTCAGATTGTCATATTATTGGTGACGCTGAGTTAGACCTCTTGGTTAAGGAAATGACGACCAGATTCCTGCATTGTAAAAGTATGTTTTCCCTTTTTATTTATTTTTTCATTTTATTGTGTATATTTGAGGTTTACAACATAATGTTACATTATATATTCTTTTTCTTTTCTTTTCGGGACAGAGTCTTGCTCTGTCTCTCAGGCTGGTATGCAGTGGTGCTATTAATATCATAGCTCACTGCAGCCTCGAACTCATGGACTCAAGCAATCCTCCTGCCTCAGCCTCCCGAGTAGCTGGGACTACAGGCGCAAACCACTACACTCAGCTATTTTTTTTTTTTGGTAGAGTCTGCGGTCTCGCTATGTTGTTCAGGCTGGTCTCGAGCTCCTGGCCTCAAGCAATCCTTCCACCTCAGCCTCCCAAAGTTCTGGGATTACAGGCATGATCCCCTGTTTTCCCCTTGTAATTAATGATTAATATTTGAGACAATATAAATATGTTATTATCAATACTTTTTGTGCAAGTTTTAGCATCCACTGACAATCCTCATCTAAATTATTCCTTACATTGGGGGTTGCAAAATTATAATTCTTTTTTTTTTTTTTGAGACAGGGTCTCGCTCTGTTGCCCGGGCTAGAGTGCAGTGGTGTCATTATAACCTCAAACTCCTGGGCTCAAGCGATCCTCCTGCCTCAGCCTCTCGAGTAACTGGGACTACAGGGTAATTTTGTAATTTTATCAATACTTCTACATTCATTACATGGTTTTCTGTTGAAATAAAAACTTTTCCTCTTGTTTCTCCTCGTTCTCTTTCTCTCTCTCTCTTTTTAGTATCACTATGGACTCATGGATCTCCTTTTCTGAAAACACATTAAAGTCTATTACCATCATTATACTGTGTATGTTCTAATTCTCTTGGATTTGAGCAGTGGGAGCCCCTTCGCTCTAGCCTGTATGTCCTTTTGACATAACACCTTTTGTCTTTGAGCACTTCTTGGCTTTCCAGCATAGTAATATGCTCTGGGCTCACCTTGGACTTTCTCTGAACATACGTGGAGGAATTCATTTCTCCAAGGAGACTTTATTCTTTTTAGTGAGGAATGGAATTTAGAAACCAAGATTTGAGAGCTATGTGTAGTCATTGGCACTAGAGTGTCATTGCTTCTGGCCCTCTTAGCAGTTGGAGCTAGGAAGTACCTGTACCTAAACCTGCACCTGTATCAATATCTGTACCTACCTATACCTTACCTATTTCTTTGTACTCATGGGGTCACACAGATACTTCAAGTCCAACACGACTGGGTTCTTCCTCATGCTTCCCCTATTCCATATTTTTATCTCCTTTTTCCTCACAGTGGAAACCCTGGTTCCCCAAAACATCAATATGTTTACTCATTTGCTCCATCCTACAATACACATACAAATAGTTTTAGAATTGCAATACCAATACCATACCAAAACAATATTCTAAGTAAAGATTTCCTTACCATTCTTTTTCTCCCTCTATATCCTCCTAAAGGTGTACAACCAAACTACACTGATCCAAAGTTACTTCTTGAATTAATAAAATCAATGAATGAATTCTCTGGGTGGAAGTATCAGTTTGATATACAACTGTGTTCATTTGTTTCTGTTTGTATTCAATGTTAGGATTTTCTTTTTTCTCATCTTTTTAAATTTTTATTTTATTTCTTGAATATGCAAACCATCACGTGGTAACCAGCTGCTTGTAGCTGGTTGTAGGACGCCTGGCTACAGGTTAGTGTGCGTGCCTTCCATTTGGTAAGGACCACGACAAGAAATAGAAATTCCTTTTTCAGAGTAGGAGTCTATTCTGCCCTCCTGTTCTTATATTTACTTCCTTCCTTTGACATTCCTTTGGTTTACTCTTGCTGTTTTTCCCCTTAACTTCTCTTTTAAATGCTTAGCTCATTATTTCTAAGTCCTTCTTCTTCTCCAATATAATTTTAATTTACAAATTTCCCTCTAAGTACACTTTTAGTTGCATCCTGTAGGTTTTATTATTTTTTTATTTTATTTATTATTATTTCAGCATATTATGGGGGTACATAAGTTTAGGTTACGTATATTGCCCTTGTCCCGCCCCGTCAGAGCTTCAAGTGTGTCCATCCCCCAGATGGTGCGCATTGCACTCATTATGTATGTATACACCCATCCCCTCCCCCCGCATCCTGTAGGTTTTAAAATGTAGGTTTTTCATTATTGTTTAGTTCTAAGTATTTTCTAATTTCCATTATGAGTTCCTTTTTGGATCATCACTTATTTGGAAGTATGTTTACAAATTTCAAAACATAAAAGGTTATTGAAGATATTTTTATTTTATATATCCAATAAAATTATGTTATAGTCAGAGGACATAATCCCTATAATATCAATTCTTTGATGTTTTTTGATACTTGCTTTTTGGACTAATATTTGGTCAGTGTTCCCAAATGTTCCTCATTTGTTTGAAAAGAATGTGTATTCTGCAGTTGTTGGGTATATCATTCAATACACACTTACATTAGGGTAAGCTTGTTAAATACATCATTTCTTTTTTTTTTTTTTTGAGACAGAGTCTCACTTTGTTGCCTGGGCTAGAGTGAGTGCTGTGGCATCAGCCTAGCTCACAGCAACCTCAAACTCCTGGGCTTAAGCGATCCTCCTGCCTCAGCCTCCTGAGTAGCTGGGACTATAGGCATGCGCCACCATGCCTGGCTAATTTTTTCTATATATATTTTTAGTTGGCCAGGTAATTTCTTTCTATTTTTAGTAGAGACCGGGGTCTCGCTCTTGCTCAGGCTGGTCTCGAACTCCTGACCTCGAGCAATACACCCGCCTCGGCCTCCCAGAGTGCTAGGATTACAGGCGTGAGCCACCACGCCCGGCCCATCATTTCAATCTTTTATAGCACAATTAGATTTTTCTGTTTGATGTCTCAGGAACTAAAACTGGTAAATTGGAATCTCTCTATGTTTAAGAATTGTCAATTTTGCCTCACAACTGTCAATTTTTGCGTTATGTATTTTGAAGTTATATTATTAGGTAGTTGCAAATTTATAATTGATACATCTTCCTGGCTTTAATCATGATGTATAATAATAGATATTTTGTTCCTAATAATGCTTCTTGCTTAAGGTTTATGGTGTCAGATATTAATATAGCTACACCAGCTTTCTTTTAATTAGTATTGAGACTGGTATATTTTTCCTATCATCTTTAAACTTTTCAATCTTCTTTTGTTTCAGGTCTGTCTCTTTGAAACAGTATGTTGGATTTGGTTTCCCTATTCAGTCTTAAACTCACTTTTAACTAGTGACTTGAAACTACTTACATTTATCTACTCATACATTTGGATTTATTTCTACCATCTTAATTTGCTTTTTCTAATCATTCTGCATTTTCTATGCTTCTCTCTTTCTTTTATATGTTCTAGTGAACTGATTTTCTTTGTTACTTTGCCCTTCTACTGATTTGCAAGTATATATTATCTTATTATTCTTCTTTTCAAACTTACATGCTTAAATAGTGTAGCATTAAATTAATATTTCTATTCTCCTTCAGAACATGTTCAAAATTATTAGATTGTTTTATTCCAATCACCCTGTCATACATATTGCTTTGTCAGCAACTTGTTCAGCACCTAATATCTTCAAAATTAGTCACTACTTTTATTGTTGTTGTACAGAGTTAATGCTGTTTTAGATTTAGCTAATTGTTTATTAATGTCTTTGGCTTACATTCTTTCTTGTATTTAACCCTTTCTTCATGAAGTAGATCATTTAGAAGTTGTTTTAACAAGTATGTGTTACTGATAAATTTATCTGGAAGTTTCTTTTCTTTACTCTCTATTTTGAATGATAGTTCATCCTGGTAAAGAATTCAATTTTTTGAAATCATTATTTTTGTATCTCCTGGTTTCTTTGTTGCTTTGAAAAATCTTTTGTCAATACAATTATCATTCCTTTTGTTTTTAATTTGTCTTTTTTTTCCTCTTAATGGTTTTTCAAATCTGTCCTCTCTTTTGGGTGTTCTGAAGCTTCACTGTGATATGTCTAGGTACGGAATTTTTAAATTTGCTTTAGACTCTTCCATGGTTCCTATATCTGAGGATTCATCTCTTTCATAAATTCTGGAAAATGATCACCTGTTTTCCTTTTGAATATCATGTTTCCCAAATTTGCTCTATTTTCTCCTCCAGGAATGCCAAATATATATGTATTAGATTCTTTTATCCTAGACTTTATGCCTTTTTAACTGTGTTTGTTATGTTCCATCTTTTATCTCTTGGCGCTTCTTTCTGAGAAATCTCCTCAGATAAGTTTTCTAGTGCAATAACTTCCCCTTCAGCTGCATCCAATATGCTCTTTAATGAGTTTTAAATGTCAATAGTGATATTTTTCATGTCTAGAATTTCTGTTTGGTTCTGATTAAAATCTCTTTTCTTTTTGCAAAGTATAGTTTTTCAAAATATGTTTCTTAGGACTTTTATTTCTTCTTTTATGTCTTTAATCATTTTAAACATACTTTATAAATACTACCTAATATTCTATTATCTGAAGTTCTTAGAAGTCTCTTACTGCTATTTGCATGTGTGTACATGTATGTCTGCTGACTTTCGTACTTGGTAGGTTATTTCCTCATATGTGCTAGGATTTTGGATTGTGAACTTATGTTTAGCTACCGTATCTTTAGAAACCTAGGAAGGCTTGGGCAGGAGTGTTTCCCTCCAGAGAAGTTTTATATTTGCTTCTGCCAGATACTACAGAAGTGTATCTCATCCACAATCATTTTCATGTTAATTTCTTAGTGTTGGATTTCCATGATTATATGGGTAATGTAAACGTGAACCCCAAATATTGTCCCATAGAAATTCATACAAGTTTTTTTCCTATTCAGAGCCCAGACCAAGAGAGACAGGCTTGCTTTGTTGTTTCTCGAGGCTGATAAGTGGGTTTTTAATTACTCCACCATTTTATTGAGGATGTGGCCCTTCAAGAGTTACAGTCTTTATGCAGGGATCTCAGTCTGATTCCCTGCCTCACGTGGGGCCAGTATCTCACATATCCTGCACCAGTGTTCACTGTTAAAACTCAAGTCTTAGACCCAAAACTTCCACAAAGAAATCCATAGCTTCAGCTAATCCAAAATCTACTTTGGTTTGAACTACTTTTTTGTTTTTGGTCCTTGGAGATTCTCGCCTGTCTTAGAAATTCAACTATCTATTTAAAGGATGTTTATTTGATTTAATCCAACATTGCTAGATATTTCATAGATATTTTAGAAGGTTTTTAGCTTTTCAAAATAGTGTTTTTCCTATTCTGAATGCAATAAAGTTCTAAATAGGAGCAAGAATGTCCTAAAGAAAAAAGAAGATAGTTTTTAAGATAAATAAGTAATGAATGTATTCATGAAAAGATTAAGCTAAAGGTCATTAATTTGATTTGGGAATGATAAATACATCAAATTAATGGTTCATAAAGACTTTTACACTAAAGATCTTATGTATCTGGGTTTTATTAATAGATTTGTGCTTTTTCTTTTCATTAAGGAAATTCCATTCTGCCTCTGAGAGCCAGCCTGTCCGAGCTTCTCCAGACGCGCGACTCGCTCAGATAATGGAGCAGCATCAGCAAGCCCTGGTGCAGCTGACGGAGGTGCAGCCCGGGGCAGGGGCCTCGTCCGGCATCACACTCCCCCCTATACTGTCAAGGGTAGAAAGCGAATCCCAACTCAGTTCAGAGAGAAGCCAAAGAAACCAAATGAAAATTAGTCGTAGCAATTCTGAAGGTTATCTGTTTCAACTGGAAAAAGGAAAAAAACATAGGAAAATGAGCGGCATTAAGGTAATAAAAGCATCATTTTACCAAGTAACCTTTCAATTTTGGTAAGACCGAAGGACCTTGGTTTTCATTCCCCTAATTATGGCCCTGGAATGGGAATGGTCATTACTGAGCTGCTGCCACAACGGGTGGCCCCGAGGAACGTCTTCACTCCAGACCCTGCTGCTCCCTGGATTTCCTTCCCCTTCTTTCTAGAAGTTGTTGCTGCCAGGGATGTCCATTCCAACCTCCTTTTCAAGTCATCTCAGGGAAGGGTCTACATTTACAGAATCAATAATCCTCCTTCATCCCCAGCTTAAACTTCACTTTCTCAAAGAAACTTCCACTCCCCACCCCAAGCCCTACTCTAACCTGAGTCTCCCCAGGTACGTTCCCATATCTGAAGTGAAGAGAAAGGGGGGTTGAGTGAGCGAAGCCCCTGTAACAGGGTGAGGGAAGCAGGGCTGGGCACAGGGAGAAAGACAGGCACAGCAGAAGCCTCGGCCAGGGCTCTCAGGGTTCTGAGGCTGGGATGGCCCTTCCAAGGCAAATGGCCCAGGCTTTTGTTCCCCGACGCCAGCCAGCCATTGGGCAGTGACCCCCCTGGGGATGGGTGGTGACTGAGCACAGCAGCTCCACTGGCTGAGAGCAGTTCTTGGGGAGGGACTCATCTGTGAGCCCTCGGCAGACAGCACTCCCAGGGCTGGGAGGGTGAGCACCTGAGTCCAGAAGGGGGTCCTCTCTAAGGCCGTGTTGGAGGAATTAAGCAGATCATTCCTTAGTCCAATTCAATATATATTTGTTGAATTCCTACTAGGAGCTTGGTAGGTGCTGGAATGTAAAGATGAATGAGCCATGGCCCTTCCCCAGAGAAGCTTACAATTACATTAAACTGGGGACGACAGATATCATGTGAACGCTTCAGTAAAATGTAGCAAGCCAAAAAAAAAAAAAGAAAGAAAGAAAGTAGGGGCTGGGCACAGTGGCTCACGCCTGTAATCCTAGCACTCTGGGAGGCTGAGGCAGGAGGATCGCTCGAGGTCAGGAGTTCGAGACCAGCCTGAGCAAGAGCAAGACCCCGTCTCTACTAAAAATAGAAAGAAATTATATGGACAACTAAAAATATATATAGAAAAAATTAGCCGGGCATAGTGGCACATGCCTGTAGTCCCAGCTACTCGGGAGGCTGAGGCAGGAGGATCGACTGAGCCCAGGAGCTTGAGGTTGCTGTGAGCTAGGCTGATGCCATGGCACTCTAGCCTGGGCAACAGAGTGAGACTCTGTCTCAGAAAAAAAAAAAAAAAATGAAAGTAGGCATGCTTGAGGGACACAGAGGAACATAAAAAAGAACACATATCCTAACTAACCCAGGAGCCAAACAAAACTTTGGGAGAGAATTCCGAGCTGAGTCTTTGAGGATGGTAGAGAGTTGGCAAAGAAGAAAGACTGAAAGAGCATTTCAGGCAGGGGGATGCATGAGCAAAGGTTCGGAAGCTGTGACAACATGACACTTGCTGGGAAGGGAAGCATTTTGTGTCACTGTGCCTGAACCTGGAAGGCATGGAGTGTTGAGAGGTTGAGCAGAGAGCTAGGGAGGGACTAGGTCTTAGAGGGTCTTGTTTGCCATTCAAAGAAGGACTTTATTCTATAGGCCAGAGGGGAGCCATTGAAGAATTCTGAGCACGGGCAGATTTGTATTTTAGAAAGGCCAGTCTGGCTGCGATGTGTAGGCAAGACATCCAAGTTACAGGACTGTGAAGTCAGAGTACCCTCCCATGGGGCCTTTAGAGAAAAGAAAACGGGGGAGCCTCAAGGAGAAGAAGGGGAAGCTGGCCTAGAACAGGTCTCAGGTGATATTAAAGAGAAGAAAAGGAGGAAGGCTCAAGGCTGAGCGACGACCCTAGCCCACTTCTGCAGCTCCCGCCTTGGAGCCCCCCTGCAAACCCCAGGCCTTCTGCTCACCCACAACCCTGGAGTCCTTACCGCAGCTCCTTCACGGACCCCTTCACCCCCAAGGGCTCTCTGAACTCCTTGTTCTAACTCCACTCCCTCGCATCCTCCCTTCTGCTGGGTCCCTAAATCCCTGTCCAGGCCGTGGAAACTGCTACTAGCAGCTCGGAGCTGGGAGAGTCCCTGGTTCCACTGTAAGGAAGGAAGAATGTGTTTCTTGAATCCAGGTAACTTCTTTTTCCATAGAAGCATCATCATATGGTAGTTAGGCTTTAAGATACTATTAGACTGTTTTCGGGTATTTCATAAATCAAACAGATTTTGTAAACTAGAGTAGGAAACTGGACATCACACACGTTTTATAGGGACCTGTATTCAGAGCTTTGGAACCAGTGCACTCAAGGTGAGGACAGCCTGTTCACATGGGAGTTTATAGATTGCCAGGGCCTAAAGAATAGCTCAGACACACTATCTGAGAAGAGAACCTTCTGGGTTAGGGTTCTTGCCAACTATGGATTGTTGTCGAAAAAGCAAGCTTTTAACTCAATACTCAGCAGGGATTAGTGGAAGTCATGGACTCTGTCATTCCTCGGTTCTCACCTCAGCTCTGTCACCTGGCATCTCTGTGACTTGGGCAAGTTCTTATTAATTCACCTGAACCCCGATTTCCTCATAGGCACAGTTAGAATTATTCTTGTTTTTTGTAGATTTCATGTGATATCAAATGCAATAATTTATTAAGATCTTAGCTTAGTCCCTAGCAAAGAATACACATCAACTAAATGTGTTTCCTTTTCCTTCTTTCTTCTTTTAGTAATTTGAATTTATGTTTTACTGAGAAAAGTAGAGGAAAGTACCCCAGCAACAGTGTGCATCACCAGAAATCTAAGAGCATGGGAGGGTAGGGAAGAGGAAGGAGAGTTTCAGTTATTGCATCCCTAACTCTCTTTCCAACTGGGAAAATCCCCCCCTTCCTGCTCTCTATCGGGAATGTTACAATCCACACGTATCCATTTTCTCAGTCCAACACCGTCACCCTACATCTGACAAATACACAGAAGCACTCTTTGTCCTCTAAGCTTTTCCAGAGGCTAAAATGAGTCATTTGTATGGGACAGCAGGTAGCCGGGGCCCCAGACAGAGGGAATCATTATCCAGGTCGTGCCCATTTGCTGGTCACATCAAATCTTGTGGTTTCCAAGGGAATCGCCCTGAATCGCATTAAAAATTTGAGGATTTGTAAAGACAATAGGCCCAAGCACCCTTCCTCTTCTCCTGGCAGTTCTATTGTGACCGATTTGTGAATATTAGGCGTTGTCCATACCATTAAATCCAGACATCAGACAGTGAGAGATTAACATAGTGCAAGGGATGACAAAAGTATGAAAATTATCTGTTGCAACCCACCGCAAAATAACTGCGTAAGGAGTTCTCTGACAGCGGACTGTGTTGAGCTGAAGTAATTAACTCATGTGTTTGTTGTCACAGACAATCTGGGCATTGCCGCTTGACTGCTTCTAAGAAGAGGTTTATTTGGATTAAGTTTAGCAACTGCAGAGCAAATTTCCTTCACTTGCTGTTCCCCAGTATTGCAGGCATTGTTTCTTGTCCCGTTTTTCAGTAACTTTCTCACATTTACACATCTGAGGAATTTTCTGGAGAATAGCTCCGCAGTGTCCCCCACAGCAGGGCACAGCGTTTCAGAGCTGAAGCCAGTCCTCAGAGACTAGGCAATGTCATTTCCAAGTTAGGCACACTGTGTCCCAACTTTATGATAAGAAGCCCTTCTGGCTTGAGAAGAATTGTCACTGATTACCGAGAGAAACCTTCCATCGGGAAAGCCCTGTGCCATCACCTGCCAAAGCGACCACCTGTGAACACCGGTGCAGAGGGCTGGGCTGGTCTTAACAAGCCTCAGGTAGTGCCAGGGTCTGTCCACATGAGCCCGTGTGCACGTCATGCAGAGACTAGCAGCGAATCCCAGCAGGGCTGTGTGGAGAGCATGCATGCATTTTCCATTTTGTTCCCCCTGTGTTTGGAGACCTAACAAGACTATCATTGTTGATTTACTTCTTTTTTTTTCTTTTGGCATTGTGCTACTGTGACCTTTTAGTTTTGTAACAGCCAAAGAGAAATAAGTCAAAGTAAATTCTGGGGATTATTTTCCTACAAAAGACTTCTGAAGAGACAGAAAGTAGATTAGTGGTTGCCTAGGGCTGGGGTCGGAGGGGGAAAAGGGAGCGACTGCTAATGGGTACAGAGTTTCTTTTTAGGGTGATGAAAATGTCCTAAAATTGGATTGTGGTGATGCTTCCACAACTTAGTGAGTATACGAAAAACCACTGAATTGTACTTCAAGCGGGTGAATTTTACGGTATGTGAGTCATATCTCAATGAAGCTGGGAGAAAGACTCCTGATGGAGAGACATCAAACAGAACCACAGCGCTGAGAACACATCAAGATTACTTGCGCCAAACTGAAGTAAATCCAGGATTTTTCATTGCCAGTCACCCAGAATAAACTCCGTTAGGAGCCATCACTATCCCTTGAGAAATGTCCCTTTGGTGTAAGCACTTCATCCTATAAAGGGATCAACAGCATTTGGAGCTGGCCCCTCTGGGCCACACTCTGTCCCTTCATGTCGATATGTGAGCTAGACCCTCAGCTCTGTTTTTCTGTGATAGCCAAGACGTCTATTGGAGGCCATAGTGAGAGCTGTGGCTGGAGGGCAGTGAGCGATTATTCATGCCTCACAATGTGTCTTTTGTGAGTCAGTGGCATGATTAAAAGTTAAGCTGCTTCAGACTAAGGATGTGATTTGTGGGCACTGATCATTTCTTTCTCATCATCTTTGGACAAATTGGATTTATGGCTTGGATATGAGCGGGGGCTTTTTTTCCTTCCTTTTCATTATTGGTTTTCTTTGGCAAATAGTAATTCAGTGATTACACTACAATGATACAGATGGCATGCATGAAAGAAAGAACAAATTTGCAATTGCAAAGTGTAAGTCATCTGAGTTCATTCACCTATTAAAAATTAGTAAAGGTTTTAAAATGTGGTAATACCCAGTGTAATCAAGGTTTGGACAAAAAGAGCAATCTTGTTGCTCCATTGCTAATGGAAGTGTTAATTGATGGCCTTAAAGATGTTCATTTTGTCTCAATAATTCTACTGCTATTAACTTATCTCAAAGAAATAATCAGAGTAGCCTACAAACAATGCTTACCCTAGGCGATCTCAAATGTTCAACATTTAGAGGATTAGCTACACAATCCAGCTATAACTAGACAATAGAATATTATGTAGAATGTTCCAAAACCACATTTTGGAAAAACATTTAGTGACAGGGAAATACAGTGTAAGGCTAAAATGCTTAGTGGAAAAAATAATTTGTAGCATATGGACAATCTTACAAAAGTATGAACAGTCAGATGAAATGAATGGGAAGCAGCTTTAGTGATCTTGTTGAGTAATGGCTTCTGTTTCCTTAAAGGGGACTTGTGATTTTGAAATGCCCTTCAACGAACAATATGTCTTCCATATACTTTAATGTTGTTAATTTTTTAATGATTTTAGTCCAAAGACTTCCTTAAGAAAAAAATCTCCTCTCACATTTTAGAATTAGATGCACTGAAAGAGTTTTGACCATAAATGTTCAACATTCTAATGGAGCAAATTCTATTAAAACAGAACTTTTAATCCTTGCAGTGCAGCAGTGTTGCCTAAATGGCATATTATATTGGCCCTTATGAATGACAACAGTGAAGCACTGAGATGTTAGCATTGTTGCCTTCAGCTGCAAGTAACATAATTACCATTTGTAGCAATTTCCAAAATATGGGTTCATTCTTCTTACATGCAATTAATCCACAAGTCAATGGTTGCTATCTTACTGGTGGTTCCACAGCTCAAAACATCAGAACTTTACCTCTGAGGAGGAGACTATTAAAAAAAAATCAGAGCCAGTATTTTTTCCTGGCTACAGGATTGCTGCTGTAGCTGCAGCTCCAGTGCCAGGAATCACATCCACATCTGAGGCAAGAAAAAAGGGAACGGGCAACAGCCTGTGCCAGCCTGAATAAAAGCTTTTCAAGACACATCCTCTACCCCAGCAAACTCATGGGCCCGAGCTCAGTGATGGAGAGTATGGGGAAAAGAGTATTTGACATTCAAATATCTACAGTGGGAGATGACAGTGGAGAAGCTAATTGGGAGGACTCTGGACCATTATGAGTAGGATATGTTTTGTAATATACAAGGTATATACACAGGTTGATTTTTAAGATTGGGGAGTTGCATGCAGTAATTATATCTAATACGATGAAATGACTATCTCTGCTTAATCTATCTTAGAAAAGGACAAATTAGGCCAGGCACAGTAGCTCACACCTGTAATCCCAGCACTTTGGGAGGCTGAGGCAGGAGAAACACTTGAGCCCAGGAGTTCAAGATCAGCCTGGGCAACATAGTGAGACCCCATCTTTACACAGAAACAATAGTAAAAAAATACAATAAACCAGGCATGGAGGCATGCACCTGTAGGCTAGATTCTCAAGAGGCTGAGGAGGGAGGAGCATTTGAGCCCAGGAGTTCGAGGTTATAGTGAGCTATGTGTGCACCACTGCATTCCAGCCTGGGCAACAGAGCAAGACTCTGTCTCAAAAAAGAAAAAAAAGGACAAATTAGATGTATATCTTAGGACTTAATAATTAACAGGAGCTTCCAAAATTTATAAAAATCCTGTGCCTTGTCGTTAACATATAGACAGGTAGTATCATCCGTAGTTAGTACATAACAGCTGCCTCTTCAATATGGCTAGTTTTGCTCCATTTTAAGCGTAAACTTAGATACACTAATATAATTACTGCCATCCGAACCATCTCTCTTGTATTGTCTTTCCTACCCTTCCCAGAAAGGAAACCCAGTTATTTAACAAACTGGAAGAAAAAAGGATTTGGTTTCCCCACAAGGATTTGGTTAGACAAGTTGCAAGTCTAAACATCAGTTTTGACTTTGAAAGTAGCAGTTTGGGGACTATCTTAAGCTCTCCCATGTCAGATGTATGCCCTTCAAAATATTCAAAATCACACTGACCGAACAAAATGACTTTCTTAGTGAGTCTTGCCAAGACTCTTAAATACTCTCTTTTGAATAATATAAATGGCTTATACTGGTTTTCCCTTTAAAATTATCTTCCCCCCCCAATCAATCAATCAATAGCAAAATTTTAAAGCTACCTTCATTTCCCTTATGTAGCATCTGTAACGGGCAATGCTATGACCTAGTTGGACAGGGCACTCTCTTTTTGAAGCACTGTGCTTCTCTGATGCATTTAAATTGCTTCTCCCAGGGAAGTCATTTGGCTCAGCGAACTGTCCAGCAGCAGTGGCAAAGTGGTAATATGTTATGCTAAAAATGTTAACAACAAAACAGCACATCACTAGCTTGAACATTTTTATTTATAATTTTCAAAATTACAGTTTTCTTTATTGCAGAAATGGAAAAGTCAAAACATGTTAGCTAACCAGCTACAAATCACCAAAGAGACTATTATGGATGACTACCATTAAAATGGAAGAATTGTCAGGAAATGCACCCATTCTCGAGCAGTGCTTGCGGGCTTCCATTCTTCATTTTCCTTCTTACCTTATGTGGCTATGACAACCTGGGGGAGACACACAAGTCCTTAAAAGAAACTGTTTCTCTGATTGCATTTTTAGAGTTCCAAGCTGAAAGGTTATCAGAAAAGAGACGTGAAGCTTGGTGGCCTCGGACCCGACTTTGAGTCCATCAGAGACAAAGTGAGTGAAATGTACATATAGTGTTTCCAGGCTTGACTTGGCCCATCTATTAATATTTTAGCAAACTGTATAAGGATGCACCCCCAGAATTAAGCTCTAATTCAAATGCCTCACTCAGAATAGAGACTCTTTTGAAATAGCATTGGTAATAGAGACCCAGACACTCCTTTTACCATAAAATAAAAATGCTTAGCCCATGTTGTTATATGTATCCGTCTTTGAGTTAGTTTTGAGGGCCTGCACAGAAAAGTGGGACACGTGCACATGAAAAGAGATGTGTATGTTATGTGGTTGTTGGTCTTTCCTGATAGAGTTATCTTGATAATTTTGAAGAGTGGCTACAGAGAAGACACTTAGGGTAAGAGTTTTTCAACCCCTGAAAAGTGCATCCACTTTATTCTCTTTCCTCTAGTGAAAGGAGATCTTCATTTAATGTGTTTTAACTGCAGTTGCACTCAAGGCATAAAAAGAGAGTATAGTTCAAAGTTGGAAGCAAAAATGAAAATAAATTGGGTAAATGCAACAAAGAAGGGGCTGAATGTGATTTAGCCACTGTTAAGGGAACACTGGGTGTGTGATTGCAGTGATGTTCCTCCGCACGGAGAGACTATTTTGAAGAGAAGCATTAACTTAACCATTTCACTGCTGTCACCTTACGAGAGGTAATCCCATTTCTGCTGTGCTGCTGATAACAATGCGCCCAGCTCACTAAAACCAATGTGACTTTAAATAGCAGAGAGAACTAGCCTGACCTGTCATTCATCATAACTTTGTTGCTCTGAACAGATGCAAAGATTAATACAGCAAAAGGAATACGCAAAACAAGTTCAGGAGTACAACACGAGGACACTATCTGTTCTGTCAAAACCACAAACAGCAAAAATTGAAAGTAAATCTTCCATCCCTCGGCAGAAGGTAAGAAATTCACATCAAGGCATTTACATTTCTGATCAGAATTAAAATGAAATGTCGTTACCTCTTAACTTAAAAAGAAGTCCCCCACGTTTTGGGAACACAGATGTTTTAGCTACTGCCATTCCCGCAGCTACCGTCACTCACAGATATTGACGCAATGGTGACGCACACACACAATGCTGTAAGGCTGGCCTTTTTTTTTTTTCCTGAAGTTTATAGTGTCCACATCTTTTCTTCAAAGTGTAGTATTTTAAGTTTGTCATACATAAAAATTTACTAAGGGAGTTTCTGAGAAGAAACTAGCAATCCCAATTAACTATCAATTTCATTCTGTATCATTAAATAAATTTTTAAGGAAAGTACTGTCATCTTGCTGTTTATAGGTCAAAGAAAAGGCCTTCATTGTTTCTTTCAAGTTCATTCCCCTACACTTTTCCATAGGGATCATACCCTATATAGGTTCCTCTACTGAAGAAAAATGATTTCATGAAATACAGAATGTTCTCCCTCTCAGATGTCATCCAACCATCAGTAATGATGTGAATGAAATAGGTACTATGGAGATTGAGTTTCCATGGTGCCACTTTTTCTTTTTTCTCCAGCCCATTATTTTTTCATGAAGAGCTTCAAGGCAACAAGTCTATATTTAGAAATTCCTAAAGAATTCACCTACACACACTGAAAAATCTAGATTTTCTTTCTGTTTTAGATGTTTTTCCCCTTCCAAGACCTAAAGTATACTATCCATTCCCATTTCAGCTATCAATGAACTCTTATTAAAATACAAAACTGATATAAAGACAAATTTAGAAATCATATTTCGTGATCTCATTTTTATTGTAATGCCTTTCAGAACTGACATCACTGAAAAAAAGACTGCCTTTTTTCAGCATGTAGGTTTCTATAGATATAATAAAGAAAGAAAAAAATTTCAGCCTCTAATACTTTCCAGAGCTTAGGAGCAAGAATAGCTGATGTAATAATGGGGCTCAACTTATCTCAAATACAGTGATGTCCTTGGCCTCAAGCTATGACAAACCCTCTTGGGATAGAAAGGTCTGTTAATATCTCCGTAAACAGATGTTTGGCTTTAATAAAACTGTCAGAAACAAAATAGATTAAATGCATGAGAAATCTATTCCAAACACTTGAAAGAAACTCAGTTTTATGAAGAAGGCATCCAGAGGACACAACTGTAGGTATCATTCTTCAACTCTTCCCCCCCACCCCCCCACCCCCGCCAACAACACATCATTTTGTGGCTAAATTATTTTGTTTAAACTGTGCGTTATATTGCATTATTTGCATTTTCCATTTGATCTCCATTTTCACCCACATTTTAGTAGGTTACTGTAGCAATAGTCTCCATTTATATTATAAATAAACATTTCCTAAGACTAGATTTAATTTAAGGGATCTAGGCTCACTTCTCATTTGAAATAATATGTCATCTATATGCTTTTAGGCTTTGGAATATGCTAAGACCATCCCAAAACCCAAATCATCAAATCTGACTGATCAAACATCAAAGGAAAAAAAAAATCCAACCTATTCTGGAAAAGAAGAAAGTTTACCTGAAATCTCACTGCTGGAAATACTGCAGAGCAGACACGAAAGGGAAAAACAGGCTGTGGCTGCTTTCAAAGTCCTTCACATTGTATAGACAGTCTTAGGTAGGAGAGCAAAAGTGCTCCAGGAATGGACATGGAGAAAAGAAACTCCAGCCAACCTGTCTGCATTGGGAGTGATGACCTATCATTCCTATCGGTTTCATCTAACTGCAGTCCATGTTTGCTTTTTGCAGGATTTAAAATATGGGGCCTGATCAGATTTTAGTGCCATATTTTACTTTCTAGGAAGAAAAAATTTTCAATTATTTATTTTCAAATCAATTAGAATTTGGGCTTGAATAAGAACTAGAGAATAAAGCCTTTGGTTTTATATTGGATCTTCTGATTTCTTAAACTATCTCTACCCTCCCTTAGCATAATGAACATCTTGAAATTACTTAGAAATGAATTTATCTACTTGTGTTTCTCTCTTACCTTCTTAATAAGGAAAAAAAAAGTATGAACACTTCAGTTTCTTCTAAAATGAACTGAATTGGACTAATCACCAGTAAATTTCAAGATAATACTTCAAAAAATTACCAAAATCTCTAAGTTTAGCAAATAGTTTTCATATAAAATTGAATGAAATGAAGGTATATCTGATGAACCTACTAAAGCAGAACAAATCCCAATGTTGTTCTAACAGACCATCAAAGCATTAATTAGAAATCCTCCAACAAGTCCAGAAATGCCTAACTTAGGCAACTTTGAGAGACATACTTTATCAAAGCTACTTACTCCAAGTATATAAATTTTCTGTGCATCTTGCCATCACAAATATCTTAAAATATTGTCAAATGTGTGTTTTCACACAAAAAACAATATTAGATAAGACACGGGCCAGGCACGGTGGCTCATGCCTGTAATCCGAGCAACTTGAGAGTCTTGGGCAGGAGGATCACTTAAGCCCAGGAGTTTGAGACCAGCCTGGGCAACACAGCAAGACCTTTTCTCTACAAAAAAATTTAAAAATTAGCTGGACATAGTGGGGCATGCCTGTAATACCAGCTAGTTGGAAGGCTGAGACAGGAGGATCCCTTCAGCCCAATAATTCAAGGTTATAGTGAGCTATGATGATGCCACTGCACTCCAGCCCAGGCAACAGAGTGAGACCCTGGCTCAAAAAAAAATTAATAATAATACTACTAGAGATAAGACAAAAACATTCTCTAGTTTATTACTGATTGTGAATATTAATAAATACTGTTTTTTTTAATCTTTTGAAACATTGTAAAAATTCCCTGTCTTAAAATAATGATTGGAGGATTTAATTTTTACTTCCTTCTTTATATTAGATGGGCATTGCATTCTTAGATGGCCTATCTATTTTTTTCTTTTTTTTTTCCTGCTCCTCCATGGGTTGGAAAGATGGGCCTATCTAGAAAAGGCTATTTTTTTTTATTTCAGCTCATCATGGGGGTACATAAGTTCAAGTTATATACATTGTCCATGTCCCGCCCATCCCCCTGAGTCAGAGCCTCAAGCGTGTCCATTCTCCAGACAGTGCACCTGGCACTCACCATGTAGTCATACCTCCATCCCCTCCCTCCCCACCTCCCTGAGTCTGCACCTTCAAGCATGACCATTCCCCAGAGGGTGTGCAACGCACTCATCATGTAGGCATACACCCATCCCCTCC
Source organism: Lemur catta (assembly GCF_020740605.2). NCBI lineage: Eukaryota > Metazoa > Chordata > Mammalia > Primates > Lemuridae > Lemur > Lemur catta. The sequence goes on along the minus strand of NC_059134.1, from coordinate 17,910,744 downwards.
CCGCACCCCCCATCTCAGTCTGATATCCAATTGGTATCCTTCCCCGATGTGCTTTTAGGTGATGATCAGGGAAACCAGTTTTCTGGTGAGTACATGTGATGCTTGGTTAGAAAAGGCTATTTTTAACACCAGTTTGGGACAAATCTGTTTATCTATACATGTTACATAAGGATTAGCTTTGGAGATTTACTCCTATGTTCTATATATTTTACATATACCATGATGTGGTATAAAAGCTGCATATACATAACTTTCTCTTAAAACTGGAAGCAGTTAGAATTGGGAGTCTAGAAAGATAACAAATGTCTGAAGATAAATAGAAAATTGGCAAATATGTTTCACTGGTATTTGGAAAATATCACATATGAGGCATTAATTAAAAAAAAAATCACAAATCACATTGCTCCTAAAATATATTTGTAAAAGAAGAAGCTCCTTCAGAGCACATGTTGAAGACATTTCTAGAAACATGAGATAGAATAAATAACCTTCATTAATTTTTTTCCTAAATGGCCTTAAATTTAAACTTAACTGCACATAGAGTCATTCTCATATTTTCATATTAAAGGAACAGGGTAAAATTTTTAAATATTCCATTTCTAGTAGAGTATCTTAAAAGAATTTAGAGCTTGGAAAGAGTTTATCTTGTTCCACTGCCAGTGTTTCAGAAGAGGAAATGAAAGTCAAGAAAGGACAAGTGATCGGAAGTCCATCAGCCCTACTGAGAGTAACGGGAGAGTAGCCAGGTCTGAATCAATCCCCTGTTCTTCAACACCAAGAATAGTACTGTTTGATTATTTGTCTACGGAAGGAGGTTCTTGTTTCTTTGTGTGGGCAAGGAGCATGTAGTTGCTGTCAATTTCAATTTTGGACCTGAATTTCCATCAAGTTCAACTTTTATAAATATGCATTACTATGCACCTAACAATTTTTTAACATGTATAATCTGGCAACTTCTTCACTACATTGATAAAGTTGTAGTAGCAACTAAAAACTTAGATATTGACCAATAAAAAAGACACTATGTTTTTCCAGAACATTTTGAAAACTTTGCAACTGTTTTTCTATTAATATTAGCCTGAGCATTGTTAAGTCCTTCAAACACTTTCACACATATTGTCAAGAGCCCACACTTAGCTGAAGCAGGCTAAGTGAAAGGTTAAGTGATAAGCCCAAGGCAAGTCCTTACCATCCAGGACATAAAAATCCAGAACCTCAAAATTCTTTATATAGTGCTAAGTGGCATCTAAAATAAGTTTGACTAAAGAAATAAAACACACTTGCTGAAAGTTTGCGGTTCAAATCAAATAATGGATCAAAATGGCCCTTCATTTGACCCCAAGTCATCTCACAATAGTAAGATAGAGCAGAATGTCACCAACCTACCAGGATACTAAGGTGGGGTGGGGGGCAGGATTCTGCAGAAACAGTGAATGACAAACACTTTTTTGTTCCTTCTTTAGAGTAAATTATACTAATGACAATAATATTGATCTTTTATGGGCCTAAGTGGATCAGTGATCAATTTTATAGCATTTCTGTTTCAAATACCCAAGAAGTGAAAACAACCTGCCTATTAAAAAACAAGGAAGTTCAAATTTGAATGATGTAACGGTGGAGGGCCTGCATTTGACCAGATGTTATATACATGCCATTGAAAGACATAGTACCTACGCTGCCTCATCTCTGTGAGCTGGTGCAAATAAAGGACCTTTAAACCACGTATTCTCTCTTATTACAGCCTCTTTTTTATTGTGTTTTTCCATCTTGAGTTTCCAACAAGAGCATCCTCATAAAGGGAGCTTTCTTACAAGTAGCTGAATTTAATGACAGCTGTCTTCATGATATTGTTTTGTATAGTAGGGAGTCTCTTGGGAGGTATCCAGAAACCAAGTCAAGAAAAGACAATATTGAGAAACAAAATAAAAGGTAAGCCTAGCAAAGGCACTGTTGCCTAATGGTTCCAATCGGGGCCTTATTATTGGTTAATGAATCATTGTCAAAACATCACAGCAAGCATGAACGTGCACAGTCTAGTCTATAGTGAGAAAATGACTCTTCATCCCAACAGTTATTAACTGGGAGTTGTTTGAAAACACGTCCAGTAATTATAACAACACAGGAGCTAATTGAGAACTTTGAGTTGATAGCAAATGGCTTACAATAGCAGACTAGATCAACTCAGGGGGATTCTTCTTTAATTACTTATTGAAAAATAGCAGAAAATGAATTGAAGTTTAGCTAATTCCCTGCCAAGATGTTCTTCAAAACGTACATATTACCATCCTATTAGAAGTAACATTTAAAAATGTAAGTTCTTAAGGAAAAAAATCAGGGTTGCTGTCCTGAATATGCCTTTTTTTTTAAGATTACCTTTTCCTCTTAGAGTAATAATAAGACTTGAATAATACATATTTCACCCAGCTGTCAAGTATTCATAGGATGACTACAGGACTGCTCCTCCCTAATGCTAACCACGTCTTCATAATTTCTATTCCCAATGGGTAAAAACAGAGAGAAACAGAAAGATACAGAAACACTCCACTTGCCTCTTTAGTTGTTTTCTCAGTAAGGAAAGGATTTAAAACGGTAGCACCAAGTGAGATTTATTAATTACTGTGGATTTCGTTTATTCATAGTTCTCGTTCTCCCTATAACAATGATTTTAAGAAGTTGACTATGTTGTCAGACAAAATAATATATCTATACTAAAGGCAAAATACACGCAAGATATGTATTCTAATAAAAATTATATTTAGATATTTATTCCACTTTTTAAAATACACTGAAGTAGGATATCGGAGTAGCTGAAAATTTGATATTCAAAACTGTCCTCTCACCCCACTGCCTTCTAGACTAGTACAGTATTTGTTTCCACTCTCCCTGTAGCTTCTTCATTTAGCAAAACCACACATCTTTCTCACAAAGAGATGATAAAACATAAAATGTCCCAATTTCCTAAGCAAATTTACCCGGCTAGTAAAAAGCAAAAGGTTTTGGATGGCAGACTTTTCATTTATTTATACATTCATTCATTCATTCATTTCATTCCCTACATTACTCCCCAGTCCGAAATATTCCCATTTTTCATGTATGGTTACTTAAATTTTGGCTCAGTAAAATAACTGGAAAGCTGAGACCTTTCCAAAATGTTATGAAAACAACACATTGCCAGATACAATAAGAGGCAAAATGAATAGATTTTTCAGCTCTCTCTGGCCCTTAATACAGGAAAATATGGAAAATATGAAGAGAGTAAGAAAAAATTTGGCGAGCAGGGTTTATCTCCCTTGCTGCCTCTCCATTGCCTTTTCATTTCCCCCTTGCAAACCTGGCTAATGTAAGTAATTAATTTTCAATAAGTTGAATAAATGGTCTTCCGCTATTAAATAGCTCTAACAGGTTGAGAGGATTACAATGAAGTGAGCATTCCAGGCAACTGTTTTTAATGAAATTTCTGATAAGATTTCAAAGATACCCTTTACTGAACTGGCAGCTCGTAGAGACCAGCCCCGATACTGGGGCTGCCAAACTGGCTTCTCAGGGTACCCTCTGTCACTAGGGTGTCAAGCTTTTGCAAGAGATATTTAAGTAATAGGCATCCCTATGGTGCCAATGTGACACTAGGGGAAATAACTGTCAGAAATTTAAAACCCAGAAAGTCTAATCAGCCATCCTTTGGGAAGTTGTCAACGCAGGTAGCAAGTTGAGAACATACCGAATAAAACCAGTGAAGATCTCTACATTGTACTCTTTCCTCGGTGGCAAGTCATCTCCCAAATTAATCTTACACTTTGTTTTTTTTTTTACCATCAAACAACGATCAAAATCACTGTCGGGAAGCCTGGTTGGCCCTGCATCATATCATATCACCACCCTGTCACCTGGCAGTGATGTCTTCTCCCATTTTCCCTGCTTCCACACAATGGTGACACTTTGAAGTAGTGCTGATGAGGTCCCTAAATTTGTTGTCTCTACTTAAAATTGATAATCTCCTATGATACAAACCTCAAGCACCTATTTTTAATGAAACCTTCAGATGAATATCAAAGAACTATTTAACCATGTCTAATATTTTAATTAGATTATATTCTCAATTTAACCCATTAAACCTCCTTTGATGATCCCCATATTTAGTGTTTAGCCTCAGATGCACGAGGTAATGAATACTGGACCTTTTGATTTAATGAGAATTTCGGCTCTTCCAGCCTGCGCCTCTTTGTATACCTTTTATTTTGCTGGCTATAGAATTCAGTTAATTGAAGGAGTCTCTTACCATCACACATTAAGGAGGATAAATTAGCATCCCTATTCTGATTGGAAAATGCAAGCGGACAGTTTTGCTTTGATCTGAGCAGTGAGCTGCAGAAGGCAGCAGCCCTCTGAAAATGAGCTGATGGCCCTTCTTCTCAGGGCAAAATGCAGATGCGTCCATGTGTCACAAAACACTTAATGTCTTAATTGATCACCTCCCAATTCTCCCTGTCCTGTTTGCATCATTCTCTTTAGAAGCGTGTGTCTATGTGCACATACGTCTGCATCTCCGCCTCGCTTACCCTGTGTATCCTTCCTGTTTCTCTCCTCTCCTGTCGGTTAGGGACCCAGGTTTGAAATTAATCTGAGACCAAGGAACATGAAATAACATAAATTCCCTCACCTTGAAATTTCTGAGAATATCTAGTAGAACTATTCAGGACCTTCCACGGACAAAGATTCCGAGGGGCTTACTGTAACTTCCAATGCTCTCAACCTGGTAGATCCCAAGCCATTGGTACTGTATCACTTAATATGAGGTATATTGGGCTATTCTGTCCTTTGGCAAGGAAATGAGTCTTTTAATCTGTTCTAGTGATAATGCAATGCCAGACCTCAACAATTTAGTTACATAAAAGAAATATCAAGATAAAAGATCAACACCTCTATCACTCAGTGTAAAAACCAAAATAAAATGACATTCAGTTCAAATCCTAGGCCTGGTACAGTGGCTCACACCTGTAATCCTTGCACTCTGGGATGCTGAGGCCGGATGATCGCCTGAGTTCAGGAGTTCAAAACCAGCCTGAGCAAGAGCGAGCCCCCGTCTCTACAAAAAATAGAAAAATTAGCCGGGCATGGTGGCAAGCACCTGTAGGTCAGCTATGGGAGGCTGAGGCAAGAGGATAACTACTGCACTCTAGCCGGGGTGACAGAGTCTCAAAAAAAAAATTAAAATTGTAACACTTCTGGATAAATATAGTAGACTGAACACACACATGCACACACACACACACACACACATGCACATCTACTTCATTCCCTTGATAGGTCCCCACTAAAATCACAATAAAAGGCTTTAAAAAGCGTAAACATATAAGAACAGAGAGAACGGGAGGAGGGAAAATAGTAACAACATTTTGGAAACTGGAAAACATATGAATGAGTTGTTTAAAAAAAACTGTCAGATTCCAAAAATACTAAACTCTAAGCTAGTAAAGGAGAAAGCCAAGAATCCATCTGACCTACGCTATAGAATACACAAAATGCTCAGGAATCGGTGGTGTGGGTCAGCTCTGGAAGTAGCAGTGAATGGAGATGAGAGCGCTAAATGAATGACGACTGGATGAAAGCCTGTTTAAGAGCGGTTAGACCTGCAAAGTCATCCCCCTGCTTCCACGCAGCCAAGCACAGCCCCTCCACTGCCCCAGTGTCTCTGGAGTGAGGGACAACTGGCTCTGTGGATGATGCACTCTACTGAAAAAGAGTCCATAGTGAATATGTGTGTTGTAAATGCGGGGACCTCTGGTCTTCTTCTTCCACTTGGCTCCCAGAAAGTTGAAACTTCATCCCACAAGCAGGAATTTAGAAAATTCTTCTCTGGGGAATCTGACCAGCCTAAAAGAAAAGACCTGAAAAATCCTGATTTCAGAGGTTCTCCAACTAAAGAACCCAACCATGTTATCCCACAGGAAAGTTCACAGGCAACAGGTCACACCCATGTACTCATAGTTTCCTATCAGCTTTTTAGTTTCTTACACTTAAATATGAACAGACAACCAAGGATTTATAAACATCTAAAGACGTGACATAGGATACCATTTTTAAAAGGAGGAGGACACAAAAATTAGAAAGAAATTTTGGGAATTGGAAATTTGGCAGAGAAATTAAAAACTCAAAAGTAAGATTAGAAGATAACATTGAGGGATTTTCCGAGAAATCAGAGCAAAAAGGCAAAGGGATAAAAAAAAAAATAGGAGAGAAAAGATAAGAAATTGAAAGGATAAATCCAGGGGGCAAAAATTCAAATAATGGGAGTTCTATAAAAAACAAACATATTACAGAAAAAGAGGGATAACAATCATCAAAGAATTAATTCAAGAAAATTCCCCATTGCCAAAAAAAGTGAGTTTTCAGACTGAAGTGCCTATTGGGTATCCAGAACAATGGGTGAACTAGACCTAAAACAAGGCACATAATTATAAAATTTTAGTATACTTCCTACATAAATGAATAAATAAAACAGGATACACAAAGAATCAAGAAGTAGCTTTAGACTTCACCACAGCAACTGGAAGCCACAAATCAGTGGAGTAATACATTCTAAATTATTCAAAAATGATTTCCAACTTAGAATTCTATACTAATAAAGTATGAGACTAGAATAAAGCTATTTTTAGACAAGGATGATCTCAAAACATTTAACTCTCATGCACCAATTCTCAAGAAACTACAGTAGACTGGGCTCCACCAAAATGAGAGAGTAAACCAAGAAAGAAGATGTAGAAAACAAGAGTAAAATAAAATGAGAAGAATCCCTGGAATAACGGGGAAGGGAAATCCACTGATATAGAATCCAGAGTGGAACAGATGAGAAGGCTCTGGGAGAGATTTGTGCAGGAAAATGAAATGTTAGGAACATGTGAATATCTTGGGAGTGGGATATAGACAAATGGTGAAGAGTTTGGGATTCAATTAGTCACAAGTACATTTAAAATGTAAGAATCATAAAATAAGACAAGTATTAATTTCAAGGAAAACAAGAAGACTTGCAGAAAAGAAAAGTAGCTGATCACCTGGCTTAGCTGAGACTTGCATATACATATCACAACCATGATCTAACCCAAATTACCATACTGGGGAGAGCAATAGAGGGGGTGCATATATGTGGTGGGAGTATGGGGGAAAAAGTGAAATTCTCATCTTTTATACTGTGAAGTACTAGGTAATTCCTAAAATAGAAATATCAAGAAGTAGCAATTCAGTGAAATTACTTAGAAACATGGAGATAAATTCCAAAATTATCAGCCAAAAATGGAAAGTGGTTACCTCTGTAGTGAAGTAAATGAGGAAGGGAGCATAAGACTGCTCTTTTTAAAAATAATCCTTATAAAACTATTGACTCTTTAAACAATGTGCCTATGTAAATAACAAACTCTTTTTTTTTCTTTTTTCTTTTTTTTTTTTTTAGTTTTTGTAGAGATGGGGTCTTGCTATGTTGCCCAGGCTGGTCTCAAACTACTGGCCTCAAATGATCCTCTGCCTCGGCCTCCCAAAGTGCTACAATTACAGGCATGAGCCACCATACCTGGCCAAACCCCTAATCTTTAAAATTAAAAAGAGGGAATTTAGGAATTGAAGAAGAAAAAAATAGATGGAAAAAGAGCAGAGCAAGCATAAAGTATTAGGTTTTTGCTCTCAGCTTGTAAATTACTCCCATTTGAAACTCAGGATAAGGAGCCACCCCTCTATCCCTATTCCCATGGCTTTCCCCAGCTTATTTCCCATGCCAAGTCAAGTACTGAAGGAGGAATAAAGACTATTTGGCCATTCTTTAACTGCCAGATAGGATACCGGCAAGTAACACTTAGTTTCTCCATTATCTGTTGCCATGAAGGCTAGGGAGAGAATGGATGTTAAAAATGTTCAACTTGTCCCCAAAGATTGTATTACTCAATATTTTTAAACGACCCTTTTATTTATTCTTGTCCTAAAGATATATTCATCAAGTATGTCTTTTTTCAAGTTAAAAAATTCTCTTAAAAGCTTCAGAAGAAGCTTGGCACAGTGGCTCACACCTGTAATCCCAGCACATTGGGAGGCCTAGATTACTTGAGCCCAGGAGTTCAAGACCATTCTGAGCAACATAGCGAGTCTCCCATCTCTACAAAAAATTTAGAAATTAGCTGTGCATGGTGGCGCGCATCTGTAGTCCAAGCTACTTGGAGTTCGAGGTTGCACTGAGCTATGATAATGCCACTGCACTTTAGCCTGGGCAACAGAGCGAGATGCTGGCTCTAAAAAAAAAAAAAGAAAAAAATTTATTTAAAAAAATTACAAAGCTTCAGAAGGAAGCTTAAATCATAGATTTCTCCTGGTAGATTCCCTACTGGAATCATAGTCAATTCTTTGTCACTTAAGAGGGTTCCCATGAATTTCAATTCTAACTTCCCTCCCATAGCATTGTCTCTGTCACCAAATAGGATAATAGAAACCAGGGGGCTGGATGAAGGTGGGGCTAGGTAAGAGGTGGGGGAAGGAGTGGTCTAATGAAACATCTTCAATGAAGGTTCTGGATCCTATGTCATTCAGGGCTTACAAGTCCTCTCTTAGCCCAAAAAGACAATGACAGACAAAGAGAAAATAAGATGAAATTATTACAAAAACAAACGTCCTTTGCAAGTGACATAATAACCCCTTTGTAATAAAGTGATGAGGCACAAGACTAAAATCTTTTAGTTAACCATGTTGTAACAGTTGTCATTTGATGAAGTTTGATCAAGGACTTTATCACTGATATGTTCATATCCGTATTGTAATTCATTATCTTCCTCTAGCTCTTTTCATCCAAGATCTCACAATAGGTACTTTCATAGCTTTTATCTCACATCCCCTCTCCATCCTTAACTGATTTATAGGGCACTCACCTCATTTTTCGGATGGCAAGTAAGAGAAATAATGTCACCATTCACAAAAGTAAGATTAGAATTTAAGCCTCTAAGCCAAGCCATCTATGATGCTAAATCTGACGTGGCTCCCTAACGCCATAAAGAGAATAATAAGAGAAAGCTCGTGGTATTATAAATAAAATCGTGGAGGAAAGGTTACTGGTGTACACACTAGGAATTCTGAGACGGGAAGAGCAAATGTAATGGAAACAAAATGTGTCATTGGGAGGAGGAGTTACAACCAGAAAATACAATGGAGAGAAAACACGAGAACAATTTTGAATTTTCATCCCACTCCTAAATATTTATTGGAATTCTCTGACCTCTAGCTGTATGTATTCCGTAACTCAACAAACTAATAGGCTGTATGACATTGGATAAGTCAATCTCTCTGACTCTTGGTGGACTCTTCTGTAATTAAAAGAGATTAGGTCAAAATTTTTAGAATACAGAAATGTAGAAGCTTCAGATGGCTTAGAGATCATCCTATTGGATATACGAACATCTTCTAAAACATCCCAGCAAGTGGTTATTCAACCTTGGCTTGAATGAAAACAGAGCTAAGAGATTTAGTACCTTTAGAAGAGCCCATTCACGTTGCAGATTGCTCTTAAAGAGTTTTTCCAAAAGTTGATCTAAGAGTTTACTAGATAATTTCCAGCTACAATTTTTTTCAAACGTGACATTCAAAATTGCTATGAAAATCTTCTCCATATGCTACAATGACAATAGCCCCACCATCACTTTTCTCACAACATGAGTTACTTGTAAGATAAGAAAATTAAAATTGGCTTCTACTCAATTCTGCCACTATGTAACACTGACAAAGCCCTCACTATATCTGCTCCTTGATTTTTCTCCAGCCTATAAAAAGAAGGGTTTAAATTTTGTCAAGTGTCTCTTCTTACACTGACAATTTTTCCTGACTATATCTTTGTCCTTAACTTAGTGGAACATAACTTTGTTTTCATTCACTTTCTAGAAGACGGTGTTGGGATTTCTTTAATAAAGAAATATCCTTTTCTTCTCTTTCTTGTTTCTCTTAATTCTTCTAATAGATATGGATATATCTGTTTAAATTGAAATGTATGAACTGAAATCTTAGTGAGATAACAATTTTAATAACTTGGAATTTATAGTTCCTTACCTACCAAAAAAAAAAAAAGATAGAATACGAGGACATTAACAGTTAGAAAGACTCATACAAGATATCTAGCCCAACCTCTCCCTAATGCAGAAATCCATAATAAAGAATCCCTGATGTTTTGCCTTCCAGTCTCTGCTTAAGCTTTTCTAGTGAAAAGGTGCTCAGTGTTTTGAGGACTTAGCCTGTGTGATATATAGCCCAGTGCCTGGCCTATAGGAGGCACTCAAATGCTGTTCCAAAATCTGCTTCCCTGGAACCACCCATTGGTTCTGGTTCTGATAGCTTTAGCATGGCAGAATAGATATACCCCTTGATAATGGATAGCCTCATAACCATTTAAACACAACTACCCTAGCTAACCTCCTCCCCACTCCCCAAAGCTTTGCTCCTTCAAGCTAAAAGGCTCACACTCCTTTGTTTTTTCCACACCCTTTACTATTCAGGTTCCTGCATACTGAATGAATTTTAGCTTGTCCACATCATCTTTAAAATGTGATGCCAAAAAATACAAACATAAATGTAATATATAAAATATTTCAGTTTACTCATAATTTTGCACATATACTGAGCCTAATTCAGGAAGACTAGGGAGCCACTGCTTCAACTAAATATATTTATTGCACAACTCTCTTAGCACCAAAAAGCATTCTGTGCCTTCACATCTATAGCTCTCTAATTATCATATACATCAACAGAAGCCAGTACTCTGTCTTTCGAAGTGGTGTCATGGATTCCAATTTAGTATTTTTTAGTGCCACCATCAGCTAATATAGAGCCCGATGTTGTGTTGTCTAGTTTTCGTGTCCTTATAGGAGCAAAAATATTATCAACAGCCCCTCTCTGAGAATCTATGAAATAAAGTCCATCAGAAACAGAGCATTAAGAACAAGTATGGAACAAATTACTTATTATATTTGGGATTAGATCTGGGATGACTTGCCCACCTTGACTGTTTCGAGATGTTCTTGCTTCTTCATAATCAGACCTATGTTTGTCTTTCTTTAATATATCATAATGAACACAGTTTTGTCAGATTTTCACAACCAAGTGAAACTGAGTTGAGGCAAAAACCTAGGTTATTCAGACAAAATACCTTTTCAGCCTAATGGAAGCCTTGATCACTATTAAAGACCAAAAACAAAAATTGTCATGTTGTATTAAATTGAGACTAAATTGTATCTATCCTCTACAACCATCACTAACTCACTGTATAAAAATAAAAATAAAGATTAAAAAAAAAACTAGGAGAGTTTTGCTACTGGATTGTTTGCGACCAATTTCAAGGACTTTTTTGATGAGAAAGCCATACCGTACTGGGCCTGGTGCTGAAATTCTGACCCCTTCTCTTCCCATCTAATCCAACAAGAAACAGCCACAAAAGGGAGGACCAGGATGAGAGAGAATGAGCATCTTCCCATGTTTAATGCTCATGAATCAAAGACCCAGGTATTCCCGGGGCTCCAGAAGTCACCCTGCCTTCAGTCAAAGCAGAGCTGTGCTTATACTAACAGCTTTCCTATTTACCTGCTTTTTCAAGACAAAAGGTCAAAAAATGCATGGAATCTGCTCTTCTTAGACTCAGAACAAGCCCTGGCATCTTGTTGTGAAGGCAGGAGGAGAAAAACATAAATGCTTGATACTTTTGAGTTTGTGTTCACCATCTAATTTAAACACACATACAAACACACACACACACACACACACACTTTTCCCCAAATACACAGTATTTCTACTCACTTTAAAGATTCTTCCCAAATCTAATTTAGTAGTTCTTCCTGGGATTAGAAGAATTTGATTTTTCCCTTGGCTTCACAATCCTGTGTAACAGAGTATCTACTTTCCCTTCCAGCTTACCAGGAACATTCTCATTCACAAATCACTTGTTTTTCTCTAACCAAGTCTTTTGTCTCATTAAAGCATTTGCCATAAACTTCTGCCTTAAAACAACAGTACTGTCATTATCTGAACAGGGAAGGAGGGGAGAAATCTGAGCCTAAATTTGTTTTAATAGCCACATCTATACAAGCTAAAGAAACTAGAGTGGTGTTCTTATAAAGTGATAGAGGCAAAATGTCAACCAACGCATTCTTACCAGAAGAAAGGAAATGAAGTGAACAAGGAGTCAAAAAATATATTTTTTGTCCTTTGTCTTTTAGGTAGCCTTGATTTCATGGGTAAATCATTCAATCTTGCCAAGCCTTGATTTCCTCATCTATGAAACGGAAAAATAATCCTTGCCATCTAGGACTCACAGGATCATTGATTGATTACAAAGCACTTTGGAAAATCCAAAAAGCTAGGCAATGCCTATGTTTTAAAAGCAATAGTTTTGTCTCCTAAATGATGCAGATTGGATAAAGCTCTGGCTCTGACACTTATCTTTGCCTCAGCTAATGTTTCCCCAACAAGTGTATTGCAGGAAAAAAAAAAGCCCACTGCTACATTCATAGAATCATAGAAGTTAGACCTATAAGGACCTTCGGGATTCATCCCCTTACTGGAGAAATAAGAAAATAAAAATTAAACGTAAGCTAAGCTCACACCACTGTGGCTTATATAATTATCATTAATCATTAGAACCCCAAGGCCACGGTTCCACCCAGCAGTACTTACTCACTGCTTTCTAGCCTCTCTGGGCTCATTTGCCTACAGACACCAGCAGAAACGAAAGGAGGATCGGAAGCTGGGGTCGCCTCTGGCACGGCTGCTATATTTGCTAAGTGTACTGGGTACGTAGGGTCGTCACACGATTCGTTACTGTAATTTTAAACTCCAAATATCAAGAGATCTCTGTTCCTTCACCATTTCAGAGTCATAAAACAGCATTTTAGGAGACCTTTTCCATGTAAGTGGAACTCAAGACCATTAATCAAACGATTAGAAACAGAAAAATTGGAGTGAGGGAAACAGGAATCTGTTAATGAAAGGTTATTAGCCAAGTTCATTTCCACCGGGAATAGGAAACTGCCTAGCGCGGAGGGGAGGGGCGTGCGCGTAGGCGGACGCGGTAACAAACAATTCCCGGAAAGGCGTGATCGGTCCCAGTTTTGCCCCAGAGCCTTTTATTGTCTAAAGAGACCGCAAACCCAGAGAGAGAATAGGAGACCTCCCGTTGGAAAAGGAGAGGGGTAACGCGCAAAGCCGATCAGACCCCCCCGCCCCCCGCCGCATCTAGTCCCCAAACAGGTGCACGCCGGGAACCCCGTTACGCTAAAACTCCACATTCCCTAAAATGCGCTGAGAATGAGCCTTTCCACACACAACCCGAAGAAAACTCACTGTTTAAATATCGGTAGACTGGGGGACGTGGAAGAGTTTCGGGACAAGAGTGCAACAAGTTCGGGAAGCAGAAATTGCCCTGGGGTTTCCTCTGCCCTAGTTGCCCGCCGCGCGCTGGCGCCGCTCGGTACCCGGGAGGGAGCGCGTAACGGGCGTCCGCGCCTGCGGGCGCCAAGCTCGGGAAGGGTGCCAGGGTGCGGGGCCGCGAGCTCCGGATGAGGACACAGGTGGGAGAAGATGGAAGTGCCGCCCAGAAACGAGGGAGTCGCCTTAGTGCTTGAGTCAGAGACGGGGCGTGGGGAGTGGGGGACGGAAGCGAGTGGGAGGTTAGTGCCCAGCAGCGCACGAGACTGTCCTGGCCCTGGGCGTTCGAAAGATCACGCTATGGCTCTGCCTGGATCCCTGGAGGGCGCGGAAGCCCCCAGACACTTGGTCCCTTGCCTGTAGCCAATCCGACTGCCCAAGGAGGGGCAAAAGGTCCGCGTGGACAGGCCGCGGAATCCGTATAACGGAGCTGGGGGCAAGTGGCTGAGAGATGAGAGAGGAGCGGGTCTGTGATCGCGGCGGAGAAAAATGTCCCCCACCGAATACAGAGCCGAGAGCCCAATTTTCAGTTTGGGATGCGGTACTGGGCTCGTCCCCACCGCCGACCAAGCCGGATGCGGGAACGAGCGAACTCAGGCTCACGCTCTCCCTTGGTAGGGACAAGGCGGGCGGGAGGGGACGGCGCGTGGCCGAGCCGAGGGCCGCGCTGGCTCCGCACCGCTGGAGGTTGACAGTGGGTTTTGTCTTCCAGGAGCCGATCGCCTGGCCCGCCGCGAGGCTGGAGTCTGAGTCTTCCCGTCCGGGAGAGAACCACGCCGGGCCCCGCGGTCTCCTCCCCCGCCAACCCTCCCCAGCCTGGCGGCTCAGAGCACGTGCGGCCCGGAGCCGAGCTCCCCCTCGTCCCCAATGTCCACCTCGTCCTCTGGCTCGGTTAGCACGAAGGGGCCGGCGGGCAGGCTCAGCCGAGCCTCGGCAGCAGCGGCCTCTGGGCCGCGGGGGCTGCCCTCGGGGCTCTCGGGCCCGTCTGGTGCTTTAGGTTCGTCTTGACTTTTCCGCAGCTGTTTTTTATGCTTCATCCGCCGGTTCTGGAACCACGTTTTCACCTGATTTCAGGGAGACAAAAACAAAATCGTATCATTCCTCCAGATCTGAGCGATTGCTGGGGTTTAGGAAAATGGGCCGCAATCCATTACCAAAGAGCTGTGCTCACAAATAGGTTGAATGAGAATCAAACATCCCAGGGCTCCTAAGGGTAACTGTCCCAAAATAATGATGAGGATCAAAATGGTGTGGTTAGTAATTGCCAGTACTGTCATTAATTAGAATTAGGACTAGTAAGTGCTAAGTGGACGAGCCTCCTTTATGCTCAACTTACGTTCCTCTGCTGAGATATCTAAATACCTGATCCAGCAAGACTCCTGGACAGAAAGATGAGAATTGAACTTGCTGATTCTCCTCGGAGAAAAAAAAAATATCAGACCCAGACCTGGCAAAGCTAATGGTTTCACAGCAAATCGCCTTCCCGGGTACAGAGAACATGAGGGAGGAGGAGTAGAGGAAGGGGTTGCAGGTGAACAGCGCCTGGAGGGAGATGAAAACAGTTCTTCCACTCAGGACAGGGGCACAGGGAGGGGACTTAAGCCATAGTATATGGGGGGGTGGGGGGAGGTGCATACGAAGATTTGCTTCTGTGAGATTGAAATAGGAAAAAAAAATCTATGTGGGCTTCTCTCAGGACAAGAACCCATCGAATTATTATCATTTTACCTCTGACGTGGTTACGTCCTTGGCCTGTAGGGAGTAAGGAAGGCATGGAAATAAGTTCCTAAACTGGAGGTGACCATGAGAATCACCGGAGTTTTTCCTTCGGGTCCAGGGCCCCGCTCCATTAATTCTGCTTGAGTAAGTCTGACATGAGGTTGGGATGTCGGTACTTTTACTAAGGATCTTGGGGAAAGCCTAGACTGAGGGGGAGCATGGTCACTCCTACAGGTGGAACTCCGCAGTGGGTCCCCAGGGTATTGAGAGTTGAGACGAGGGAAGAACAAAGCAGAGATCCGGGCTTCCCTCTCCTTCCGCGCACCTGCGTCTCGGACAGGCTGAGGGCCGTAGCCAGCTCCACCCGCTCCGGCGTGGACAGGTATCGCTGGATCTCGAACCTCTTCTCCAGGCCCGAGAGCTGCGAGTCAGAGAAAACCGTGCGAGCTTTGCGGCGGCGGCAGTGCTTCCCCGGCAGCTCCGCGTGCTGCGGGTGCGGGAACAGCGCAGGGACCGGCATCCCTGCAGAGAGAAGAGCAACCAAGTGGGCAGATCCCGCATCACCCGGGAACAGCCTCCGCCCCGCTCCCTCCCCTGGTACCCAGCGCCTCCCTCCGCCTCTTGCCTCCACCAGTCCCCTGCTGGCCCCAAACTCCCTCCAGCCCTTCTCCCAGGAATCCCGGGACAGGGGGTAGAAAAGCAGCAAGTATGGCGCTTGGAGATCTTTATCTGGAAGGCCATCTAGAAATACAAACAATAAACAGTAAATAAAATGGAAAGAAAATTGGAAAATAGATCCGAGGGCCTTTTAAAATGTCTTCTTGGAGAGGCTTCCGTGGGATCTGTTGCGCCTCGAGAAGTTTTCCTGCAAACGTCAGATGTTCCAGGAGCTGTCCTCCCCCGACCACCCACCTGTATCCTCCCAGACCCTTGACGATACTCAGTGCCGTTCTGGGGCTAGTAGAAGAGCAGATATCTTGCCTCCCAATCTCACTAAGAAAACACTTTTCTTTCTCGAGCTACCCTCGTCCGCCTGCGGCCAAAAGGAACAGAGCGAAACTCTGTTATCCAGAGAAGCTGCAGAGCGAGGACAGAGGAGCAATTCCCGCCTCTCACGTTTCCTCGTCAGCTTCAGGGCCACTCTGGGGACCCCGCTCTCTAATGTGGTTCTCATTCTTTTTCTCATTCTTTCCCTCCGACTCCAAGCCCAGCAAAGCAGAGGATTGAAGCGCTTTTCTCTGGCCAGGTCGGAGGAACCTTCTCATCTTTCCTGATCCTCTCAGGCTTTATTCGGCATCTGAGACGCACCAAACACACAGAAGCTGCCACACGCAGCATCTGCCAATTCCAGCGGGGAAACACACACACACACACACACACGTTCCGGTAAGGCCGGCTTTGGCCACTGCTATGTGGAGGGAACACCGCTGCAGCCAAGAATATCCTGCCGCCAGCGGGGCAGGAAGCCGGTTTCATAAGTACCTCTCTAACCCAGTGCCTCAGAGTCTGGGTTTCACTGCTTCACGAACACTCTTAGCTTTTGTTCTGGATTCCAGCGCCCACACTTCACAGACTGCCTCCTGTCTTCCCCAGCCCTCTGCCACGACCAGGGTTGTTTCCACCTGCACTCCGAATCAGGACTCAAGGAATGATTCTGTACTATCTGGAATGAAAGTGCTGGAGAAAAAAGCGTGCAGGCGGCTTTTTGGAGGGAGGCAGAAAGGAATCTGGTTATCCCTCCGCATCTCCCTGTCCCAACCAGACTTTGCTTGTCCCGGCTTTTTGCCAGGCCAGAGAAATCAAAATACTTGAGCGCCCAGTTCTGGCGACTCTGGCAACTGGGGCAGAGAAGGGAAGCCCCGCCTAAGATTGTGAGTTAAATTCTAGATGTTGGGGATGAAGAGAGTTAAAAAAGCTGTGTCCCTCCCTCCTTTTTCTTACCCTTTGTCTCTTACTCTGGACAGCCCAAACCTTTCCTCCTCAGAGAACCCCAACCCTCATTCATTTATGTGCCCCCAGCAGAGTCTGCAAATGCTCAGCACCTGAAAGAGGACAGCTGAACTGGCAGGGGCATTTCAAGTTTCTGAGCTCAAAAGTTGAGTTCCATTCCGTGGACCAGGATGGTCAAGGGTCTCCCTCTGAGCAGGGAGAGGCAGAGAAGAATGCAAATTGAGAGATGGGCCAAAGTGGACAAGAAGATCAAGAGTAGGGAGACTGAGCATTGCCCACTAAGACTATTGTCAGACTCATTCGCCTGCAGGTACCTCTTGGCCAGGTACGTCTCCTCCGTTATAAAAAGTGCAGAGGGATCATGAATTATCCCTGTGGGTTGGCATGTCTCAAGGGAGCTCCATGTCCTCTCAGATATATCCCCAATCTTCCACTGTCACTTAGGGAAGGAGGCCACCAAGCCAGGCCGAGCCAGCTCTGGCCTTTCCTTAGCTCCATCACAGGACTAGGGTCTGCGCTAGAAGACCTAGTCTCTCACTGCCCACACCATGAGGCCCCTGTTACTTACCCGAGGTGGTGAGGAAATAAGGGTGATGGTGGTCTCCCTTATGCAGAGGGTGGTGGGCGTGAGGAGCCAGGAGGGTGGGTGTGGGCATGAGGGGGTAGCCATAGTCTAGCAGAGGTACCCGAGAGGCCAGAGAGCTGGCAAAATGGTCGGGGGCCACCTCCCTCAGCGGCTTGGGCTTGTGCAGCAGGATGTCCTCGATGAAGAAGGATGTGGGCCTCTGCGAAGACGCCGGGTGTAGAGGAGAGGTGAAGTTGAGATTCATCTTGAGCGGAGCACCTGCCGCAGGGCAAAGACCGTGGACGAAGTGTAGGAGGCAGGCAGCGTCTCAGCAAGCCTGGTGGAAAGCCGGCAACCACCCTGCGAGGCCGGAATCTCTGCCGCTCTCTCCTCGGCCTGGGCTACCCCGGGCGCTGGAGAGGCAAGAAGACAAGCTCCCGGGTAGGTTGGGTCTATGTGTTGGAGAATTGGCAGCTTGGAGAGGGGAGCCGGGAGAGCCAATGACGAGGCTGCCAGAGGCAGAGGGGAGGGTGCGGTGGGCGCGGGGCGGGGCGGGGAGCTGTCCGCGGTGCTGAACACTCCCGGCCAAGCCTACGGAGAGCAAAGCCGGCAGGCTTCTTGCTCCTACCAGGTTTCTTGACCTTAATTTCTGCTCCGACACTACAAGAGCTGCTCCTTCCCAGTCGTTTTTAAAGAAAGTTAAAAGTAAAACGTCTCTGTTGTCCGATAAACTCCTCTTTAGAGAGGAGAAGGCACTAAAAAGACCCAAACCCATAGGGATAAAACACTTATTCAGGCTTAGGCCTGGATTTGAAGAGTTTCCATAATTGATAGCAAAAGGAGAAGGGAAATAATGAGAAGAAAGAACATCCACTACTTTAAATTGCTAGACTCAAATTGATGGCTGAGAGCTAACAGGGTTATTGAGGTAAATAAAGAAAATGATGATGATGATGATAATCATGATCATAACATTCTTTACCTCAGTTATAGGGAGTAGGGAGGAAGAGGGTTATAGCTACATTAGTCAAGTTATTTGGTCTGTGTAAATATGTCCAGAGCCACCTCTTGGTGCCATCCTCCACTTCCCTTCAAATTTCCATTACTTTTTCCTCACTTCACTCATACAGTTTGGTTTTTCTGCTATATTATTTTTTCAACCCTAGCTCCCCAAAATTGCACTAGGTTTTTTGTTTTCCTTTCCTTTTTCCATTCTCATTCCTTTCATTTACCTCCCTCTCAATCTTTTGTTGTTTCTGTTTGTCTTTTTCTAATCTGTCACATTTATTTCCCTGGAGTCAATTTGCTAAAATTAAGGTGATCATCTACAACACAGCAGGGGTAATTTCAGCTCGCATCTCCGAAAATTGCTCTAATTATTGATGTTAAACTCTGGGAAATTAAAAGAAGCCACTTCTCTTCCATCTCCCCATTTTTAAGCTCTAATTTGTTGAAATCTAGTCGTCATCACAATTCCAATCACTACCGCTAATAGTAAAAGTGTTTTAATAGAGACTGAGTCCTCACAACCCATGCTATTAGATAATTAGAGGAGGTGTTAGAAAGCCAAGTGCTAATCCTTGGGCACATGAGTAGGATTTCCATCTGATCTAGCAGGTAGAACAAATTAATTACCAGAATCAATTAGGCCCCAAACTACAGTGCTCCTGGAAGTAGGAACATTCTATTCCATACGGATGGACTGGTAAATGGTAAGTAAATGAGGAGAGTGAGAGGAAGGAGGAAGGAAGGTGGGGGAGAGAGAATTTAAAATAAGATCTTGGCAAGTAGGTATCTAAATGAAGTCAGAACGCTTTGTCCTGAAGTCTGAAATGTGATTTAAAATATTTATATATAGTAGTAAGAACAGAGGACCTGAGAGCAGGCAGCTATGGGGAGGAAGACAGTAGAGTTTCCAGAAGTCCTTCCCTATCCCTAAGCCCTGGTCCATCATCTCCCGCAGGGCTAAGGGGAGAGAGAGGAGGCTTAGTGAAGAGGCGCTGGGGGTGACGGTCCACATTTTACCGACTTCTACTTCCCTTCCATTGTGAGCTTACTGTATCTGACTAGTGGAAATCAAGCCGTCCTGTCTCCCAATGCCATACAGGCTGCATGGCCATTGAGGGCCGTGCGAGTGATCAACCAGACTCTGGCTGTGCCTGCGCACGCCCTACACGCCACCCCTAGAGAGCACAGATTTGCACCCAGCCTTGGGGGCGGGATTTCAGCTTCATTCTGAGTCTGGGGCTCACTTCTGCCGCAGACGTGGAAATGAAGAGATTACTGAATGAGAGCAGGGGCAGTCCAAATGTCTTCAGGTGACAGTTACCTCTGAGCCAAGGCTCTGCAACCCCTCCCTCAGAACTTAGCCTTACACTACTCTCAGAGTGTTTGAGGGATCGGAGGAGGGGAGGGCCAGCCTGCTCAGTTCGGATACCTCTTGTTTCGTGAACCCTGGGCTCGGTGTCGGGCTTTCCCCCAAAGCTCAGGCAACCTCCCCAGGCCCCGCGTCCTGGCGGAGAAGGGGCGGGGCGGCTGTCACACGCCCCTTTTCCTAGTTCAGCTCCCGCGGGGACTGGCCCTCCCGAGACCCCAGCGCTGCAGAGGGACAGTCGCGGAGGCGTTTCCCTCGGCAGTCCAGCCGCCCCTCTTTTGCCTGGGCCCTAGTGGGAACCTAAGAAATGCGAGACGGAGGGAGGAAACTGGATCGCTTCAGGAAGGGGCGGGACCTCGATGACCGAGGGCTTTTTGGGGTTTTTGTTTTTTTTCTTTTTCTTTCCCTTTCAGCCACGCTGGGAAACAAACCTCCGTGGCCGACAGACAGAATCCCACGGGGCGCCAGGACCGACGCAGGCTCCTGGGGGTTGGGAGGCGGAAATAGGGCATCCGAAGTGGGAGCGCAGACAAGGATTCTTCGGAGAGCCCCTCTTCTCCCAGGGCGCCCAGATAGGTCACAGCTGGGACTTGCCACGGACGGGCTGTGCGGCCTGAGCCCAGCGCGCGAATGGCCGTGCTGTGCAGACAGACGGGTCTTGTCCTCAGAGGTTCTGATCCTGGCCAGGCCTCACGGTCCTTTTAGAACTATGTCCCAAACCCTCCGCCAAATGCCAGATCCGGGAAAGCAGGAAAGTTTCTCTGCAGTGGGAGGCTCCCGAGCAGCAGCGGTGGTGGGGAGGCGGGGGGGAAGGGATCGCTAGGGTTACTAGAATCAGTCGGTACTTTTCGCTCAAAACCCTGGCCTGGCCCATCTTATAATACTGTAGCGGTGGGGTTAAGGGTTAAGCCCCTCGCGAGAGTCAATCCTCGATATGTCCTAGAAGAGGCATAGCAAAGCCAGCAGCATCTTCCCTGCCTCCTCGAGCCCCACCTCCCTCGCTGGCCCCAGGGCAGCCCAGGTAGGGAGTATTTTTAGACAGTCTTTAAAGATTGTCAATGGCAAGGAAACAATTTCGTCTTTTAAAGCAGAGCTATTTCATTGCCTGGTTTAGCTCTGAAGTCTAGACCAGCGCTGTCCAATAAACATATAATGCGAGCCACACAGATAATTTTAAATTTTCTGCTGGTCATATTTTTAAAGAGCAGGAAGTCACATTCTAAAAGTATGAAAAAGCAGGTGAAATATTATTTTATTTAACCCTAACATATCAAAATATTATTATTAAACATATATATATTTTTTTGAGACAGAGTCTCACTCTGTCACCCAGGCTAGAGTGCAGTGGTGTCATCATAGCTCACTGTAGCCTCACAATCCTGCGCTGGGGCAATTCTCCTGCCCCAGCCTCCCTAGTAGCTGGGACTATAGGAGTGCCCCACTCCGCCTGGCTAATTTTTCTCTATTTTTTGTGGAGATGGGGTCTAGCTCTTGCTCAGGCTGGTCGTAAGTGATCCTCCCACCTTGGCCTTCCAGAGTGCTAGGAGGCCCAATATAAATATTAATGAGATTTTTTGCATTCTTTTTTCATACTAAATCTTCAAAATCCCATGTATATTTTATACTTACTGCACATCTCACTTCAGACTAGCCATATTTCATGTGCTCAGTAGCCACATATGGCTAGTGGCTATTGTACTGAACAACACACGTGTAGTTAATTGACACAGTCCTTATTACCTCTGTGGAATGTTAGATAGACACACACAATGTGAAAACCAGTTGTTGAAACCAGCCTAGCACATTCTCAATGCTTGCTCTTCATGCATCCATTGTATTCAATTATTTTGAGCATTCGTTGAGCACCTACTATATGTTAAGGCTTCTTTCTACACACCTTCCCAAGCTTTCCCCAAGTCTTAGAAGATTAAATAAATGCACCTAAATTACATTTACTTTTGATTCTTACTTGACGAAAATCTGTCACCCAGGGCCAGCAGGCTTTATCTGTCTGCAAGGCTGACACATAAAGCCAGATCCTGCACACTGCACAGAGTAAAGAAATAAAGATCAAATGAATCCCCCTCAACCCAAAAGCACTCCTGTTTGTGGTTTCAGCTGAAGAATTATTAATTTAAAGAGAGAAAAAAACATGCTGTTCAGAGAGGTAATAATTAAACAGTCCCTCTCTCTTTCATGTCAGCCTCAGCTAAAGCTGTCATCTGAGCTGGGACTTAGTTTCCCAAAAAGATAACTCTATTGATGATCAAAGGGAGAGACTGGTTCCATTAGCCAAGTTGCCTATACCATGGCCTTCAAAATAAAGGGAGAAATGTATTTTAGAAGTATCTGAGTAACACACTTTACCCATAACATTTTGTATTATATTGCTTGTTGTCTGTTTCAACTTACCTTCTATCTGAGTACTTTATTTTAAGCACTACCAAAGTGGATGACATGTCTACAAAAAGAAAGGGAGTTGATGGCTGCTTCCAGCAAATGCATCTTCAAAAATGATTTTTTTGCACTGGAAATTAGGGTGTGATCCTAATATGGATGAGAACACATTTAAGGATGTGATATTCAAATCACAGTGTTCCTCATATAAGGAGAACTAAATTCATCCAATTTACTCCTACAGGTCTGGGTCTGTCTATAGAGTCAAAACTCATTTCATTTTTCTCTTGAAGTTCCCTGTGCTGCCTTTGGCATCTCAATTCTAAACATGTTTCATGAAGTGATATAGAGGAGGGTAGACCTGGATCAGGGAACTAAAGGTTTGAAATATGAGAAATTCTATGCTATTTCTCAATCCTCTAAAAGATACATGGTGGGATGAGAATGATATTTACTCAATCCCTTATTAGTATTCCATTATTTTCCCCATTGGATCCCAAAAGAGTAATCAAATACATTACCAGGAAAAAAACAATCCATTAAGCTAACAAATATGCCTTTTGAATATTCTTTTCTTCCATTCAAAACTATCCAAATTCTATGATCAGGTTTAAAATGTAGCACCTACTGATATAACAAACTTCAAACAATAATACCAAATTAGTATGCATAGTTTTGAAAATAAAAGGGCATGAATTGTTATTATCATATGTTGTGAGTTTCTGGTGTTAAAGATTGTAAAACTCTTTCAAATTGTATCATAAGGTACAGAGATGAGCTTGTAAACATTTCCCAAAAGGACTTTGTGCATGGAGCTAAATATTTAGTAGGTTTAAAAAAAATGCTAGGTTATTTACTGTTTGAGGATACTGTTCATGAAGCCAAACTGATTTTTATTCTTCTAACTCCCATTGATAATGCAATCAAGTTATGGACCAAAAAAAATGAAGGTACAAATGTTGCCATTATAAAGGGATAATAATAAATTTTGAACTGAATTTGTCTTACAATGACCAAATGATAGATATCCCTAAAAGGAAATAGAAGGAAAATTATTGGAAATGTATTCTTAAATAAAATTAAAATAGGGAAGACCATTCTGTGTAGAAAATAAAAAATTAGAAGCAATGAGAGAAAATATTGATAAAATTAATTATATTAATTTTTAAAAATTCTGTATGGCAAAAATTGTCATAAGCAAAATAAAAAGACAACAAACTGGGAGAAAGTATTTGAAACTTATCACAGACACAGGGGTATTTTGTTATATATAAAAAGTTCCTACAGATCAACAAGAAAAATGATTAAAAGCACAATTTTTAAATGGGGAAAAAATAGGAAGAAGCAGTTCACAAAAAAAGAAACTATAAGTGACTCAAACATTTGAAAATATGCAAACAATAAGTCTAACACAAATTTAACTACACTGAGACAACATCTTTCACCTATCAAATTCAAAAGTCAAAAAAACCTAATTAACCACTTTGTGAATCTGTGGGGAAAGAATTACACTCATACATTAATGCAAAGAATGTAAATTTATACAATCTCTATGTAGAACAATTTGGCACTGTTTATCAAAATTACAAATGCACATTGAAATTTACCCAACATACACGATTTGCACATTAGGTCTAAATCATACACACTCAGAGTAAAAGGAACTCTAAGATATATTAAGTGGGAAAAAAGGAAAGTACAGAATGCTAATATTTCTGAAGGAGAAGAAAGCTATACAAATGTGATTATATATGTTATACATACCTCTAGAAAGATACATAAAAAACTCACAACATTAGTTGCCTCTAGTGATTGAGGTGCTGGGGACTTGGTGAGAAGGTTTCTTTTCTCTATATACCCTTTTGTACCTCTTGAGTATAAATCATGTAACTGTAACATTTATTCAAAAGTAAATAATATTAAGTTTTCAAAAACTGCAATACAAAGGGAAAAAGACTTATTTTACTTCAACATAAAAATGTCCAAATCAAAATTCAATAAATTTTTTATTATGATTTTAGCTCTTCTCCCTAAGTTATTGGACCCAAATTAATAGATAGCTGCATTTAACTGACATCTGCCTATAAGGGACATTAAACTTTTATTCCTCAGTAATTATAAAACGTAAAGGTTACACAACTGTTTACTTTCATATAAATTATATGTGGTTTCAAAAAGTTAACATACCTCATCCGCATCTAGAAATTAGGGATAATGTTTACTAATCACCTAAAGGAAGGTCTTTTTAAAATTTTATTTATTTATTTATTTATTTAGAGACAGTGTCTCACCTTGTCACCCATTTTGGAGTGCAGTGGCCCAGTCACAACTCACTGTAGCCTCCAACTCCTGGGCTCAAGCAAGTGATCTTCCCATCAGCCTCCTGAGTAGCTGAGACTATGGGCATGTGCCATGAAGCCCAGCTAATTTTTAAATATTTTGTAGAGATAGGTTCTCACTGTGTTGCCTGGGCTGGTCTGGCTGGTATTGAACTTCTGGCCTCAAGCGATCCTCCTGCCTCAGCCTCCCAAAGTGCTGGGATTACAGGCACAAACCACCACTCCTGGCCTTAGGGAAGGTCTTTAAAGAATGTTTTTTTTTCCAGCCTGAGCAAGAGCAAGACCCCGTCTCTACTAAAAATAGAAAGAAATTATATGGACAACGAAAAAAAAAATATATATATATATAAAATTAGCCGGGCATGGTGGCACATGCCTGTAGAACCAGCTACTCTGGAGGCTGAGGCAAAAGGATTGCTTGAGCCCAGGAGTTTGAGGTTGCTGTGAGCTAGGCTGATGCCACAGCACGCTAGCCCAGGCAACAGAGTGAGACTCTGTCTCAAAAAAAAAAAAAAAAAAAAGAATGCTTTTTTTACTGTTACTATGATGGTTCTTTTGACAATGAGGTGGATTTCTTACATTTATATTATAAATCATGTATTTTTTCTGCTTTCTCCTTTGAATATAATAATTTTATTTTTTTACAGATAAGGAAATACGGGAGTTACTTAGGTGAAGTCATGAGTTAGAGATTACATGGTTTATATGCCAGGATTTGAATTCAGGTTTATCTAAGCCCAGAATTCATACTTTGTTCATTCTACCACGTTATCTTTGAAAAATAAACAAGTAAAGCAATAATAGAATCTGCTTATTTCTCATCTTGAATAGAACTTGAAACCATAGCCCTTGATGTAAGAGGCCAGTCTCCCCAACTCTTCTTTTCCCTGGAGGGCTTATAAATTCACACTATGGCTACAGTAGCTAGAACCCGAAATACTAAAAAGGATGTTAAACACACACACACACACACACACACACACACACACACACACATATTCTAAAGTCAATACTTCAAAACAGCCTTTCTAGTATTTAGGTTCTAGCTATACACACATGATGGTGGTGGAGGTGGTGACAGTGATGGGGGTGGTGCTAACGGTGGTGACAGTAGCAGTGATGCTGGCGGCGGTGATCTAATGCAGGCAATGGTGGCCTGACTAGCTGATAAAAACAAGGCCAAAAGTTCAATACTGAAACTCTAGAGTTGCCATGGACATGAGTGGTTAATGAATGCAACACCATGTTGCTAGGTAAAAGTAGGCTTATATAATTCTAGAAGGAGTTTCATGTCAAGAAAAAAAAGTGTTGAGAAGGAGGTGACAAGCAGTAAGGAGTGTTCTCCTGGGTAGGAGTGGGGAATCTCTATTTAGCTCTAGAAGATACCTTAAAAATAATTTTAAACATCTTCCTATTAGATGTCTGCAATACCTGTGTTCCTACTCACCCTCAGCCAGAGGTCAAAAACATCAGATTAGAAAATAAGTTGGGATCAACACCAAGTCTGTTTTCTTCTGGGGGAGTGTGAGGGGTGGGGTGGTAAACTAGTTGGGCAAAGAGAATTTATTGAGTGTCCACCACGCTAAGCTCTGTGTGGAGTGGTTTGG
Source organism: Lemur catta (assembly GCF_020740605.2). Lineage (NCBI taxonomy): Eukaryota > Metazoa > Chordata > Mammalia > Primates > Lemuridae > Lemur > Lemur catta. Next base: position 17,884,362 of record NC_059134.1, on the reverse strand, counting down.
AGAGAGAGGGTAGAGAGAAGTGCAGGAAACAAAGAAATACAGGAAAAGTAGAAGCCTTACATCTGCCTCAAATACATACACACATGGCCCCAAATATATGCTACCACAAACGTAAAACAAAAAAGCAAACAAAAACAAGAGCTTCTCTGTGCATTTTACTTAATTAATAAAATAATTTCATCATTAAGGTGATGCAGTCTAAGTTGTCTCTGTAATTCAGATAAGAAATAATAGTGGGAGATGGTGAATCCAAGAGCCCTGTGATTTATGCAGCTCATATCTGCAAACATTTATTAAGTATAAAAAGGTGGGTATGCATTTGGAGTCTTTTTCTCACAAGTGTTATATATATCTTGCTTCCACGTTTAGGCCAAGGATCTAATTTTATCTATTGTGTTTTTAATATTTTCCAATGCATAGTGATGGACTCTCCCAAAATTAACACACAAATACTTCTATGATTGACTGCAGTATTATCAGACAGTTCCCAGGTAAAAGAATAATTTATTGTTGGTTGCCAGATCCTTCCCTATTGGCTGGAAAGGGAGCAGCTCCTTGGGATGGTATGGCAATACCATATGTTGTTGCTGCTGTTTCTTTAAATACCATGTGGTTTTATGGAGTACAGAAGGAACAATGGGCTGGTGAATTTGGGGAAAGCTCTTTAGAACTGAACGAAAACATAGCTTCCACTTTGCACACTGTTGTCTTAGACTCTCAAAGCTCAATCATTACAAGTTGCTTTCATCTGTCTTCTTTCTGGAAGATCTTCCCTATCACCTCTCCTTCTGCATAGATAATTTCCATCCAAATCTAGATCCAGTTTATTCCCTTCTCTCCCAGAAAACCATTCCTGCCACAATATTTAATCATCACAGTATTAACAGATGTACAACTCACTGGACTTTTGGCAGAGGCTAAATACTACCCTGATACGTTTTATCTCTTTTCATGACCACATTCTGTTTTCCCAACTAGAAGGTGCATTAATTTTCTAAAGATAATACATGCAAATAATTCAAAAGTCAAAAGTTATAAAAAAATTATGATGTGAAAAATCTCCCCTTTCCCTCTCTTACAGTCACCCAGTTCTCCCTTTGGAGGCAACCACTGTTATCACTTTCTTGGTATCTCTCCAGAGATATTTTAAGCATAACACACACACACAGTTGGTCGTCTTTATCCACAGGTTCTGCATCTGCAGATTCAACCAACCATGAATCAAAAATATTCTAAGAAAAAAAACAATAAAAATTAATACAAATTTAAAAACCAATAAGTATATCAATTATTTACATAGTATTTACATTGTATTAGATATTATGAGTAATCTAATGTTGATTTAAAGTGCACAGCAGATGTGCATAGGTTATATGCAAACACTACAACATTTTATATCAGGGACTTGAGCATCCATGGACTTGGATATCCACAGGGGTTCTGGAAGCAATCCCCCAGGGATAGTGAGGTATCACTGTATATAGAGAGATATTACTTACATGTATGCACATCCTTTCTCTCTCTCTTTATGTAAAGGGTAGCGTACTACATATTCCTTTGTACCCTTTTTTTTTTCACTTAACTTTTTTTAATGGATGAGCCATGATTTATTTAACCAGTTTCCTGTTGATGATAATAATATCATCGTAATATCAATATTTAGGATCTTTCCAATCTTTTGCTATTGCAAACAATGCTGCAATAAATCAATATAATAAATAATTATACACATACATTATTTTGCACACGAGCAAGTATATCTGTAGAAATTCTTAGAATATGAATTGCCACATCAAATTTGTAATTTTGATAGGCTTTGCCAAACTGTTCTCTACAGAGGTAATATCAATTTATGCTCCTATCTGTGGCATATCAGAGCGCCCCAGGTAATTCTCACGCAAATTATCTAAGGACAGTACTCTTGTTTTTTTAGTAAATCCCTTAGCCCATGTGAGCCTTAGTTATTATATCTGCAAAATGGGGATGTTACCTACCTCAGAGACCTATTATAGGAATGATTTTGTGATGAAAATATGCAATAGAGGCCGGGTAGTGGCTCACGCCTGTAATTCTAGCACTCTTGGAGCCTGGGGCAGGAGGATAGCTTGAGGTCAGGAGTTGGAGACCAACCTAAGCAGGAGTGAGACCCCGTCTCTACTAAAAACAGAAAAAATTAGCTGGGCACACTGACACACACCTGTAGTCCCAGCTACTCGGGAAGCTGAAGCAGAAGGAGCGCTTGAGCCCAGGAGTTTGAGGTTGCAGTGAGCTATGATGACATTGCACTTTTGCCAGGTGAAAAGAGTAAGACTCTGTCTCAAAAAGAAAAAAAAAAGGTTAAACATTTAAAAATAAAAGAAACATATGCAAGAGAGCTTTGAAAACAGTCTAACAAGATGAAAATGTTAATTATTATTAAGGATAATAGCTTCTAGCACTTACTCTGCAATGGGCATTGTATTAGGTACTTTAATATGTTTTCTCTAATCCACATTGCCAAGTTACCATAATTAATTTTGCATTTCAAGAAACTGAAGCTCAGAGAGGGGACTTACAAGGCCACACAGCTGGCAAGTGGCAGAAGAGCATTCAAATCCAGGCTTGCACAGGTCCAAAGACTGGGCTCTTTCAACTGAACCACATTTTGACTTATAATTAAATAAATAAGCTAGTATTGCTTTAATTTTTAATAAAATTTTACTTAAATCATCCATCAGATATGATGAGTGAGTGAAGGCTTCACGCAGGATGCGGGACTAGAGCTGGACCACCAGGGCTTTGTAGACTCTGAGCAGGGGGATGCAACTGAGCTTAATGAAACTGCTCCAGCTGGAACTGGTATGACCAGTGCTCAGAGAAGAGATGGAACCTGGTGCAGGTGCAGGACGCTGAGATTCTTGTAACTGGGGTGAGGACTTGGAGTAGTAGCTGGAAGTGTGGTCAGGATCTTATTGATGAGTCCTGTCAAAGAGAGTCAGAAGACTGGCCTTAATTTTGAAGACAATAGGGTGGGGATAGAGGCCAATGAAGGATTTTTTAGCAGAGCTGTAACCATTAACGGTCATGCTTTAAGAAATTTTATCTGAAGTTTCTGTGCATGAGAAATTAGAGGAAAGATACCGGAAAATCCAGAAAGTCAATTATTGGTGTTTCCAGATTGTCTACTCAGTCATTTAGTCAACAAACAAACATTCATTCATTCAACAAATATTTATTAGTCAGTTTGTAGGATGTCAGACAGGGTTGTAGTAGCTTAAAAGATATAAATACAAATGGTTTTTAAATCTCATGATAATGGCATGATATTAACTGGTGGCTGTCTCTCTGTCCCTCTTTTTTCACTCCCTCCAATCCTTTCTTTGTTAGCCAGAGGGATCATTCAAAAATGTAAATCTGATTATGTCAGTACATGCTTAAAATCCTTTGGTAGTATGTTATATATATTTTACTACAATAGTAAAAGAAAAAAAAAACCGGTTGGTAGTTTCCCAGTGCCCTAAACTCTAAATATACCACATTCTCTGTCATCTTTGAGTGTTAGTATATGCTACACCCTCTGTCAGGAACATTTATTGTTCTAGCCATCACTCACTCGAGCACTGCCTTATGGTTCTCAGCTGAAACATCACGTCTAAAAAAGAAAAAAAAAAATCACTTCTTCCCAGAAGCCTTCCCTGATGCCACCAGGTGGGTTAGATGCCCTTTCTCTGTGCTACCACACACTTCTGATATCATCCTATTTGTTTCACCATATTGTAACTACCTCTTTCATTGTCTTCCTATTTAGACTGCAAACTCTATGCAAGGGGCACCAATTATTAATATATCCCAAGCGTCTAGCACAATGTCTGGTGCATGGTAAGGTCTCAGTAAATACTAACTGAATAAATGGTGGATAAATAAATAAATGCATTGATAAAAAGAGTCACTCAAATGATACAGCCTGGAAGATTTTACTTTGCTTGGGAAAGAAGCAAGTATTTTCCATCATTTATAAAATGGCATGAAGGCTGGTCACCTTTTCAATTCAATACCAAATGGGGCAGAGATCCAAGGTAGCAATGGAGTTGGAATGGCTAGTTATCAGATAACGAGCTGTGGGGAGGGTCGTTGCTATGACAACCTTTAAGCTTATTAAACACCACAAGCCTATAGTGCACAGGAAAAACCCAGATTCAAGTGGGTTTAAGATCTCTAGGCTCCAACTAGCTTTGTAATTTTTAGAATCCTAGAATTCCAAAGCTGATAGAATCTAAGAGATGTTTTTTCCTTTTTGTATTCCTTGCTGTACAAATAAGCACCAGAGAAGGTAAGTGATTTGTCCAAAGTCACACAGCAAACCAGAGACAAACCTGAGGCTAGAAAACCTGAGTCTCTCCACATCCAGTAAAATGCTAGCATTTCATGACTTCCAAAGGTGTTGGACTTTTTCAAAATCACAAGTAGGGTTGCAGCCTTTCTCATTATGTTAAATTTTTCATTTAGTCACTCAAAAAACATTTTGTATTCATTCATTCATTCATTCACCCTTTAACTAGTATTCACTGAATGTTACTATTAATATATATCTTGCATTACTAGGTGCTGCAGAAAATATTAATAGAAAGCTCTCTAAGGCAGTAGCCCTAGCCCTCATTTGATTTTGGCTGTGAAATTGGATTTTTTTGTGGTACCAAAGTAACAGCCTAAAGATAAAAAAAAGAAAGTATAAGTTTATATGCAGTGATCAGCCTGTCGCCCCGTTAACCCAGTGGTCAATCTTAGCATCCCTAATGTTGAGACAACTAAACATTATGTGTGTCCTTGTCATGATGCTAACTGAAGTACTTATAAAGTATTTTTGTACCAAAATGTTTAACCTGAATCCAATCAGGTTTAGACCTAACTTCAAGTTACAAGAAAGACAAAGGCTAGAACAGCAAGTTAAACTACACTGCACGGAAGCAGTCAGACAAATCCAAGAGGTCTGACACTCTGTGGGGCAATTCCCCATTTCCTTCAACAAGGCGATGTCATGAGGAAATTTTTAAAGTGAGGACTAGAGACTTAGATAAAATCAAACACTATGTGTGGTCCTTGATCAGGTATTGCTTTGAAAACACCAACCAGAAAAGACAGTTTTGAGAAATGGGAAAATTTGAATATGGACTAGGTATCGAATGGTATTAAGGAATCATTGTTAATTTTGTTAGATGTGATAATGATATTGTGGTTATACAGAAAAAAATGTCCTTTAACAAAAGAGGTACATTCTTAATTAGGATGAAACATCACGATGTCTGAATTTACTTTAAGTAAACCTCAGGGAGAAAAAAGATAAAACATATATGACAAAAGATTAATAATGGTTAAGTTTTAGTGATAGATACATGGCGGTTCCTTATACCATTTTCTTGTTTTTCTATTTGTTGGAAATTCCCATTACAAAGAGAAAAAGGAAGTATCGAAAATACCATCCAACCATAGAAAGAAAGTTGAACAATGGCAAAAATTAAAAGCTTTCTAGAAGTCTAGAGAAAAAAAGATCTCTTGTCCTGAGGAGGGCAAAGGATACTTCATGAAAAAGGTGGGACTTGGATGAGCAGAACTGAAATGTGCTTTGGCAGAATCAAGGGCTGGTAACCATAGAAGAAGGAAGCCAGATACCAGCTTAAAAACACTGTCCTCCTGCTATGGGCTGCAGGAGGGGCGCTGGCGAATCTCACCCGCAGAGAAGCCAGGCCTCGTTGCCTAATTTAATATTAAAAGTCCACCTTCCGTTGGTCTAAGGATGAACCCAGAGCCTGACCTTTCACAGTACACGGAGGTAAACTCCCCCTGAATAATCAAAGCTAATTACAAACACAAAGGGATGTTCATTTGCAAAGAAATGACCCCCAGCTACTTGTTGCACCAGTCGGAGGTCATCTCCGTCCAACCCAATTAGCACTTTCCCGAGAGATTCCTTTGACCCCTGCTCCCACCATAATAGCGGGCTCCGGTTCCAACCCAGCAAAACCACCCGGAAGCCTTTAAAAAGCCAGAGGACCAGGTTTTTTCTCAAGCACGATGTTGACCATTTTTACCCAACCCTTATCCCTTAGGAACAAATTCAGTGAGTTTACATCAAACAAAACAACAGCCAAATGGATGATGTTGCCATTTATACGCTCTGACTAATGCAGCTCCTGATTTCCCTTCCAAATTAAATGCATTTCGCTTAGTACATTTTCAACAGACGTTACTCATCTGCTCGATTAATGAGTTTGCTGTGAAAGCGTACTTTGGTAGCAATTTGAAACAAAAGCACCTTAACGTGACTGAGGCTTTGCTTCCCCTTCTCTCTTCATCTTAGCCTCTCATCCTCCCTCTCCCTCCCCAGGGCAAATGCACTGCTGATGGGAGGATGGGGAAGCTGGAGCCGGCAGAGGGTTCTCTTCTATGTCACCACACTACATTAGGAATAAAACCTTCCACTTAAACACTTAAATGAAAACATCGAGAAACTAATTTACTATTTGCAATCACATGATTTAAGCCGAAGCTGCCTTAATTTCCTTCCCATTTTGCTTCATATTCAATGTGAGCGCACCCTAGATTGGTCTATGAAAAGGCTGTCTTCGAATCACAACACTTAAGACCTCTTTCATTTTCTTTTTGATTAAATAATTGAAATTCCTGTCAGGGCCTGCACTTTACTGACGCACAGATTTGGTGTGTGAGGATAAAGACCACATTTTGTTTGCTGCCTGGGGCTTAAAAGCCAGTGGGCTTTGCTTCATTGAGGGGCTGATCAAAATGGACCCGCACTGTTCACCCATTTCGCAGAAATTTCCTGCAGCCATTAAGTGATTGTTGGAGACAAATTACGGAAAGGATGTCCCCTTATTTAGCCATCTTTGTTCACCTAGAGGTTCCTGCCTACTGAAAAGAGCTCAGCTACTCTGATGCCAACTTCATCCATTAGGAAAACAAAACCAACACCCCACATGTAAATATACACACAGACACAAAATGCACAAATACCAAAAAGAACTAATAAGTCACAGAAAATTTCATTTGTTGCAACTATTAATACAAAACCTTAGTATTTACACTCCATGAGGGGCCATAGCAAGAAAACCCCAGAAGATCATGGCCCAGCATGTGCACGGCCTCTGGGCTCCCTGTGGTTGAAGTAAGCGATCCTAAAGGAAGGAGGGAGAGAACCTCACTTAGAAGAGAAGCTAAACCTCCCCTTCTCCAGGCCCATCATCGGATGATCGGGATTGAATTGGATAGCAGCAGGTGTTTATGTGGCTCTGCCCTTTGACACTGGTCTCTAACGCACGTACAGTCTTAGAATGTGTCTGTGTTTAAATACAAATCATGAGTGCTCTTTAATGAGGCTGATCAGAAACACCAGACGTGCATCCCAACTCTACCTGGCCGTGTGCCCTTGGGCATATTATCTGTGACCTCTCAGAGCCTCAGTCTCATCTGTAAAATGGGGACATAAATAAATGGCCCCCACCTCCTCACAGAATGGTTGAGAGTTTTGAATGAGACAATGCAGGGAAAGCGGTTAGGACAGTGCCTGGCACGTGGTTAAGTGCTTTATAAAAATTAGGCAGGCCAGCACGGTGGCTCACGCCTGTAATCTTAGCACTCTGGGAGGCCGAGGCAGGAGGATCGCTCGAGGTCAGGAGTTCGAGACCAGCCTGAGCAAGAGAGAGACCCCGTCTCTACTAAAAATAGAAAGAAATTAGCTGGACAACTAAAAATATACATAGTAAAAAAATTAGCCAGGCATGGTGGCGCATGCCTGTAGTCCCAGCTCAGGAGGCTGAAGCAGAAGGATTGCTTGAGCCCAAGAGTTTGAGGTTGCTGTGAGCTAGGCTGAGGCCACGGCACTCTAGCCTGGGCAACAGAACAAGACTCTTTCTCAAGAAATAAAATAAAATAAAATAAAATAAAATAAAATAAAATAAAATAAAATAAAATAAAATAAAAGTTAGCCAATACTACTATGTGCTCATGCGTCTTTACGTGCATGTCTATATATGGACCATGTTCACACTCCCTCAAATAGCATGCTTTCAGAAGACTGTCTTGTCCACATTCCCCCATTAAAAAATAATATATAATATATAAATAATATGTAAAATAATATATACATATATGGAAATATATGTATATGACATATAAATATATATAATGCACATGCACATATAATGTTATAGCAAAAAAAGGCCACAAAGGATATGTAGCCCAGCCTCCACCCAAAGTAGGCCTCCATCTAAAACATCCAAGACAGTTCAATGTCTTCCTCATGGAAGCCACAACTTACTTCCATGTGACTTCTACTGCTTATTCCTACTCAGATCTCTGGACTCATATAGAAGAAAACTCACTGCCACAAAGAAGCCCTTGCAATATTAAAAAAAAAAAAAAAAAGTTCTACTGTCATCTCTGAGTATTCTTTTTCTCAAAAGTAAATATCCCAGAACCTTCAACTGTTCCTCATACCACATTGTTTTAGTCCTCTCACCATTACGGATCTCTGAACTTTAAAAGAGTGCATGCCTCGAGTTGAACATGATATTCCAAGTGTGGTCTGATGGATAGAAACACATACTGTATTCATTAATTGATTAACTTATCACACCAATATGTGTTAACAGAAACTGTGCTGGTCACATATAAGGCATACATGTTAAGCAACATAATAAATACTGTCTATAAAAAATTACCTCTTGGTTGAAGATTATCCATGGCAAAGCATGAATTCCAAGGAAGTTGCTCCCATCCCACCCTTCCTTCCTGGGATTCTTCATTTTGTTTTTAGTTGTTATAGGCTCAGGAAATAAGAGTTTATTTTTAGCCTTAGCTTAAAGAATAAAATAAAATACATCTCCCTCAAAAAGTCGCTTCACATTTCTCAGTGGCAAACAGAAAGATCTTGGTACTAGTCACTGTTCTGTACTGTCACCTAGCCACCCTTCTTCTTGGTGATAGCACTAGTGACTGAGAAAGAATTCCATAGTTGATGAAGAAAAGTGAATGAGTTATCAAGGTCAGACTTGTGAATGTGCCACATTCGGCAGTGGGAGGTGAGTTGGGAAGAGTTTATGAACAGGCACTCAGACAGAGGAGACTGAGAGTCTGTACCAGGGCTGGCAGGAAGATGAGGAGCACTCCTTAATGGCAGCCACCAGGAATGACGCAGACACTGCTCTGCTTGGAGGCCAAGCGAGGGACATGATGCTTTTTAAAGATTTCAGCCAGCCAGATTCCCTTTCTCTAAAGCAAAACTAACCAACCATATTCATATAGAGTGGGAAAAGCTGGGTATTTATTTCCCAACTGTTAGGGTGGGACAAGGATCCTGGCCTTCTCATGCCTACACTGGGGATTTTGGTGGCCCCAAGGGAGCTAACAGAACAGTCTTCCAGCCTCGGACTTTCAACGCCTACCAGAGCAGAGCCCCTGCTTCTCCCACTTTACTCTTAACTCTTCATCGTATTCCTCCCCCAGGTTTGTCAATGTTTGAACATTTATTTCCAGTTCTAAGCCTGCTAGACAGCTCAGGAAGTACGAGATATTAGTCATACAAACCTGTTACCCTGAACTCCCAGGGGCACCTGCCTTGGGCAAAATGGGAAGGAGTGATTTTTGAAGAGTTAGAACCTAAACTATCAAGGGAAAAATATAAATAAGGTTGCTTTTATGGAGGCCATGGAGAATATGCTTCTGGCCTTTTCTATTCTGAACAGAGATGATTCTCTGACTTGTCCAATGAATAGATCCATGGATAAAAGCAGAAGAGTTGGGGTTTGGTCCTCAAGCCCTTTCTGTCCTCCCAGGCGACCTCTTCCTGGGGCTCAGTTTCCCTATGTGTGAAATGAATTTAGCCTTCCAGGGCTGCTAATGAGCTACAATGACTGACAGATGAAACTCTGCTTGGGATGTTTTGGAGCATTTCCAGACTTATTAGTGGGGTATAGAAAAAACAGGCAAAGGCCAGGCATGAGTTTGATGTTATTGTGAGCTATGATTGTGCCATTGCACTCCAGCCTGGGCAACAGAGTGAGACTCTGAAAAAAAAAAAATGAAGGAAGAAAGGAAGGAAGAAAGAAGGAAGGGAGGGAGGGAGGAAGGAGAGAAAAAAACGGGCAAAGCAAGGTGATGTGGAAAATGGCACTTTACTGGTTGAACCAAAGAGCCAGGAGTTGGACTCCTAGACACCTGACTCAGACCATCCACAGTGCACAATAAATATCACACTTTATTTCTCATTTGAGCCATGAACTCTGGTCCCTAGGAAAATCCAAACTGCATCTAAGTTTTGCTTTGATTTCCTTCCATCTGTGATAACATTAGTGTTCTGTCCCTGGAGGCAGACAAATGAGCTAGATCCAGAGATCCTAAATGCTGGTCTACGGACCAATGCTGACACATGGCAAGGTTTTTGTTAATTAAATGAGAACAGTAAGGACACTGTAATGAGTCTTTCAGGGTTTAATTTATTTCACTTCAAGAACTGTCTTTTAGTCTGAGGTTACATCATTGGAATGTAAACTCCAGGAGGGTGACTTTGATCTTCTTGTTCTCTGTTTCTTCACCAACACCTAGAAGAACACCTGTACATAAAGGGCACTCAATAAACATTTGTGGAATGAATGAAGGAAAGAATTATTTCCTCTCTACTTTCCTGGTATTAAAATATTCTTTCTTCAATGAAATGTTATTGATAGTAAGTAGCAGCATTGGTTTTTAAAAATATTTTTCCTTGGACAAGTCAAAGTATAGAATTATTTTTAAAAGTTTTGTTGATCTGTAATGTCTAAGTTTGGGAGTCTCTGGACAAGATGATCCTTTCAGGACCATGAAATCTTAAGATCCATCAGATATGGAGTGGGAATGAGTTCAAAGCCCTTTAGTCAAAACAAGGGCAGAAACGTCTCCCCTCTGAGGTCTCGGAGGCAGAGAAAGCTGGGTTAAGAAACTGGAAAATGCAAATTAGCAATATAACCTTGGGCAAGTCACAAAAGCCTGTTTTTCTTCTGCAAAATAGGAATAACACTGCCTCAAAGGATTGTGGCAGCTTTAAATGAGAGAGCAATACAGGAAATCACACAGGGTCTGGAACTCAGTGCAGGACTATATAGATCCTTTTTTTGTGCTTTAGTAATTGACAAACTTGTACCATTCGTGTTTTTCCAGCATTGTGAAAAAGAGCCTTGGAAGTTGTCCCAGTGGCCTGGCTGCCTGAAGATTTTCTCAACCTTCTTTAGGAAAGATGTTCCCCCTTCAAAGCTAATACCTGGATCCCAGAATCTCTTTAAAGACAGCAAGAGCAAAATTTGCTTTAAATTGCCAGCATGAGGGGAAACTGAAGCAAATCCTAGTGCAATGAATTGAGAAAATAAGTGCATCTCTTTCTTAATGCTAAATGTGTTTCATTGGAAAGATCCATCTTTGTTATATGTCTCTGGTATTAAAGTGTTTTACTCTGCTATTAAATGGCAGTGATAGTAGATGATGGTTGTTTCTTTTCAAAGTCTGGAATTAATAAAATTTAAAGCACCATCCTCCCCACCCCTCAAAAAAAGCAGAATCTACACTATTGTTTCACACTGACCTAAGACAGCTTGGTCATGTACGATTACTAGACCCTTTTTGATAGATATTGGTAACCTCTAATGATTAAGATAGAAGAAAGACCTAGGTTTCTTCCCCCACAACTTTACCATCGGGTCATATATTACAGCAAAAAAGGCACAGACGAAATTCAGCCACACACACAAACATTAGCAGTCAGATGTAAAATAGTAATGCGGCCAGATCTGCGAACTCAATGAAGTTGAAGCTCTGTCTTTTTCCAGAGTTTCTTGGCACTGTTGACATTTTGGGCTTGGCTGTAGGGGCTGCCTTTTGTATTTTACTAACAGGATGGTTAGTAGCATCTCTAGCTTCTACCCACTAGATGCCGGTAGTACCCACCCACCCACACACACACATATAATTATGGCAACCAAAACTGTCTCTAGACATTGCCAATGTCCCCCAGAAGGGTTGGAGTGGAGGCAAAATTGTCCCCAGTTGAGAACTGCTCACTCCAATAAGCATCTTCCAAGCAAGGTTCACTCAAAGTGGATCAGATCAATTCTTTTTTCTTTTGGGTTTTTTTGTTTGTTTGTTTGTTTTTTGTGTTTTTTTGAGACAGAGTCAGGCTCTCGTTCTATCACCCAGTGATGTGATCACAGCTCACTGCAACCTCAGACTCCTGGGTTAAAATGATCTCCTCTCTCAGCCTCCCGAGTAGATTGGACTATAGGCATGCCCCACCACGCCCAGCTAATTTTTTTTATTTTTCACAGGGATGGAATCTCGCTATGTTGCCTGGGCTACAATTCATTTCTTAATCAGAGCCAAGCAACCAAATCCTGTCTAAGCTTCCATTAATAAAACTTGACCAGGCAAAATTCTAGGCCTAGGGCACTATTCTGAAGGGTTTTAAGCTACGAGGCATGTGTAAAGCACACTCCCTGATCATGCATGAAAGTACCTAGTCAATATTTCTAATGAATCCATACATCTTGAACATCACTCATTTCACCAGTAAAAAATCATTTCTAACACCAATTGTGCACATTAACAAAACTCTGGTGTTGATAGGAAATAAAGGTCATTAAAGTGCCTGTAGTAGCCACTTAAGGGTACAGACTTTTGATTAGAGATATTCAAAGGCTAACCAACCTACCCTGAAGTGTGAGAAATAGACCACACTCTCCATAGAAAAGTAATTTTAAATAAAAGCAATATAGTAGCTCAATATAACAGCTATTTAGATATCGAAAATCTTTATGTTATTGTTATTATTATTTTAGAAATGTTATGATCCATGAGATCCGAAAGGCTGAAAACCACTGCCCCCTACATCAGACTGCTTCCTTGTAAAAGGCTGTTCAGGTAGGAATGAGTCTCTCCAAAGGGACTCTGGCTCTTAGACTGATGCTACATGTGATTTGTAGCCAAATTTTAATAAAAACCAAGGTCCCCAGCCACTTTTCCCAACTGACAGTGAAGCTGGTTTAGAACAGAAGTCGGCCTGGAGTCCATCTTGGGGGTGAATTGCATCATTGCCAACCGGAGTTTGTTTCTCAGTGAGTTTGTGTGTATAAGAATGCACAAGTTGCAATTAATTCCCAGCGAAGTCACTTCGCAAGTTAATTAGAAATGCAAAGTGTGAGTCTAAATGTTATGAGATTATAAAATGGCTTAATAATGGGAACAATGAGATTGAAGCATATGCATTCTGGCCATGTAAATATTTCATAACAGTGCCAAGCTGATTTCATTTGCCTAATCATGCCATTGATATGCAGCCACCAGCCTGCAAATAGAAAGGCTGAATTGCAGCAGATCACCCTTCTAATGTCATAATTATTAATATTGGAGGGAAATGGAGCTGCTACACTCCAATGGAAGCTGCTAGGCCTTTTGAATTGAGATGGGGACCGCACTGCTGGGAAAAGAGGAGGAAGGTGATACACCAGCCCCACCAGCCCCATTCTGCTTTTTGGCCAGAAGTATTTAGGTAATTAGGCAGCTCAACAAATTAAAGTGATGAGAATGCTGGAGAGAAGAGTTGCAGGGCATCAATTCCCCAGCCCTCAATCAAAATCTTAATGAAACACACACACACACACACACACACACACAACCACAAAACTTGAGAAAAAGAAAAAGAAGAGATGCTTTGTGACAATGAAGGATTCTGTGCATGAGGGTTCAGATCTTGCTGAGTGGATCTGTCGGGCCCAGCAGGGCAACAGCCTCTCCCCCTCGGCTTCCTCTATTTGGTCAATATGTTCTTACTTAGTACTTTGTGCACATATCCCTTTTATCTGCGTAGAATCTGACTTTCCCATTGGTATTGAGAACTGCTTTCCCCACCTTTCCAATTGTACTGTTTTGGAATATTTCTTTTCTCATTAACTCATTTCCCCACATGTGTCTTGTCTTTCCACTTTTGTAACCTCAAATTCCTGGGCTGAAGCAATCCCCCAGCCTCTGCCTCCCAAGTAGCTAGTGCTACAGGCATGTGCCACCATGCCCGGCTAATTTTTTTTAATTTTTTTTTTTTTGTAGAGACAGGGTCTCACTATGTGTTTCAGGTTGGTCTCAAACTCCTGGCCTCAAGCAATCCTCTTGTGTCGGCTTCCCAAAGTGATAGCAGGCATGAGCCTGTTTCTCCATTTTGAATGTAAGCAATGACTACTAGTTGGGATACTCTCTGTACCTTCCACATGATTTAGTATGCTGCCATAAATACGTTGGCTTGACTCATTCCACCGGCTATGGCATGAACTCTTCTAGGTAGCTTGGTGAGGGAAAGGCTGCCAGACAGAAATAGGACGTGGGTTTGAGTCCTGGCCCTGCACCTAGCTGTATAACCTTGGGCAAGTCACCTAACCCCTCCAGGTCTCAGTTTTTCTATTTGAAAATTGAGATCACTTGCCCATCTCACAGTTTTGTTGCACAGGATTTTCAAAAAAAAAAAAGAAGAAGAAGAAGAAGAATGTGACATCATTATTTAGTTTCACACTGTCTTGTTTTTAAAAGGATCTGGACAACCCGAAAGCACTTAATAAAATGTCAAATGCTATGCAAATGTTTAAAATGTACACTTTCAGCCTTAAGTTTCTCTACTTCCTTGTACTCCAAGCAGCCTCTTACTAGCCAAATGACATTACTGGGGAACAAACCCTAGTAGAGTGTCCTTTTAAAGAATAAGCTTTATATCCAGAACTTCTTCTCTATCAGATTCATAGATATTGGCATAGGATTATATTAAATCTAGGCAGTACAGTTCTACATGCTTTTAAAAAAATTGACTCAGAGGCCGGGCACAGTGGCTCACGCCTATAATCCTAGCACTTTGGGAGGCTGAGGTGGGAAGATTTCTTGAGGCCAGGAACTCAAGACCAGCCTGAGCAAGAGTGAGACTTCGTCTCTATAAGAAATAGAAAAAAATTAGCCGGATGCGGTGGCGTGTGTCTACAGTCCCAGCTACTTGGAAAGCTGAGGCAGGAGGATGGCTTGAGCCCAGGAGTTGGAGGTTGCAGTGAGCTATGATAACGCTACTGCACTCTAGCCCAAGTGACAGAGCGAGACCCTGTCTCAAAAAAAAAAAAAAAAAATTGACTGAGCAAATTATTTAACTTCTCTAAACTTCAGTACCCTCATCCATATAATAGGGATTAGTGTGAAGATTGAGATAACACACATAAAACATTTAATGTGGTATTCGGCTCATAGAAAGCTCACCTATTAGTTCTATTATTGCTTTTATTTTATTAATGTATTATATAATAAATGATACTATTATGTTATTGCTAATTTTTCATTTATTACTATTAGTTACAGAATGAGAAAATGCGTTGTAAAGGTAACTCCAGGAAACCCAGGAAGTTAGAGATACTGTCACAAGGGAAGCTCTTGATTACCTTCTTGCTGTCAGGCTGTCCATAGAACTATAGATTATTACATATCCACAGCATCCATAACTGTGAAATGTGTACTATAAAAATAATAAGTGCTAAAAGTTACGTGGTACTAAATATTCGCCAGGCACTACCCTAAGCATCTTACATATAGCTCATTTACTTCCTGCAACAGCTCTAATGAAGTGGGCTCTATCCTTATCCCCATCTTGCAGATGAAGACACTGAGGCAGAGGCCGGCACACAACTTGTCCCAGGCTATAGAGCCAATAAATAGTAGAACTGGAATAAAAATCACATAATCTGGCTTTGGAATCCATCCATCCCCTTACAGTGTGATTGGATTACACTCTGCTCCTTTCTTACTATGAAGAAATTCACAGGAGAGAAGACATTCTGGGTCCACTCCCATTGTTCCTTCCCCTTGGAGCTAAGAGCCAGAGAGTTTTGCTGATCAGCATGGAACCGTCAAATATTTTTTATTCTGAAAGCCTTTAGGCAAAAGGTATACTCTACAGGTTAAGGCAGCCTGCACCACTCACTATTGGATTATACCTCCGTTATTTGTTTATGTTAACTGCCTGGCCCCTGAGGACATTTGAAAGTGCGACACTGAACTCTAAGAAACAGAAGAATCAGCAATCTGGCATTTGGATTTGAACTCAAGCAGTTTTACTTTAATGAGGTAAGGTGTTGGGCTTTGCCAGTAGGGTTAAAATGAGAAGAAGCTGCTACTTGGGAGAGAGACTTCTTTTCAGCCTTCATCCATAGCCAGAGCTCTGAGGCTGGGGAGATTGGCAAGAGGCCTTGCGTGCTTTATTCAGGAGTCTGGGCTTTGAGTCCCAGGCAGTTTAACCCTAATACGGATATTAACTTGCCTCTCTGCTTATCTCAATCTTTTACAAATCTCATTTCGGGGCTCCCAGAAGGCTGCTTCTCTTTCCTCTGCAGCCAGGACAGGTTTGCATTAGGGAACACTCCCTCCCCAGTGTGCAGCAAGGCTGTCTAGCGCATAACTGGAAGATCAAAAAGACAGAGGCTTGCAGGTTTCTTAGCAGGAGTTTGTTTCTCAGCAGCAGCCACAGCTGGACTTGAGTCTTTGCTCCAATGTTGCAGCTTAAAACTTAGCTCTCTGAGAACAACTAAGGGGCTGGTGGAGGCAAGAAGTGAAACATAGTAGTTATGAGCCAAAGGCAGGAGCAGGCAGGCACTTCCAGGCCCAAATCTTGATTTCCCTTCTATCTAATTGTGTCACCTCGGGCAAGTCCTTAACCTCTTACTGCCTCTATTATCTTCATTTTCAAATGGGATCTATTAATAGTAATAGCACCTAATGTGCAGAGTCTTTGTGATGATTAATTCTGTTAATCCTAGAAAGCATTTAGAATAGTGCAGGGTGCACAAGAGCTCAAGAAAGATTCATTTTGCTGTTTTTCTTTTTCTTTCTTTTTTCTTTTCTTTTTTGAGACAGAGTCTCACTCTGTTGCCCAGGCTAGAGTGCTGTGGCATCAGCCTAACTCACAGCAAGCTCAAACTCCTGGACTCAAATGATCCTCCTGCCTCAGCCTCCTGAGTAGCTGGGACTACAGGCATGTGCCACTGCACCTGGCTAATTTTTCTATTTTTAGTAGAGACGGGGGTCTTGCTCTTGCTCAGGCTGGTCTCGAACTCCTGAGCTCAAGCAATCCTCCCGCCTTGGCCTCCCAGAGTGCTAGAATTACAAGCATGAGCCACCTCATCGGCCCATTTTGTTGTTTCTCATTCCCTGTAAATCAGCCACTCTGTCCAGGTAGTTCCTCCATTGCTGACCTCTGATTCCTTGGGCCAGTGGCCGTCTGTCTTGATTGCCTTCCTCTAGGCTACAAAGGAAGACAGAGCCCCTCCTTCCCTCCCTTACTCTTCTCTCTTGGGGCTACGAAGAACAAATGATAACAGCACAGGTTGGACTCAATTAGGACAAGATCCCAAAGCAGATGCTGCTTCTGTGCAGAGATGGAGCAAAAGAATTGGCTCCAGAAGGCGTGGGAGCTGCTCGTAGAGGATGCTAATTGGTTTCTTGCCGGTAATTTTTCACCCCTAAGTGAACAAGAAAGAGGGTATCTCTGAGGCTCATCTGCCTTGCAGGTGATAGGGCAAATGAATATCTGTGTCCAGGGAGAGTGGAGATTGTCTTTTTTTTTCCCTTTCCAAAGGGAATATAATCTCATTTGTCTCAGGCAAAGATTTAATTCCTGGCAGGTTTGCAGAGCTCAAAGAGGATAAAGGTCACCTCCAAAACTGCATGGGGGCTCTGCCTCTTGTTCACTCCTAGGAAGTCCAGGGTAGTTCGTGGAGGCTTGGGTAGATTTAATAGTCATTTTCTCACGATGGAGTTTGGGGAGAGGAATGAGGATGAAACACTGGCCATGGAATCTGTGAAAAGAGCTTGGCTTTCAGTGGGAGGAGATCAGGTCAAACAGTAGAAAAGGTATCTGTAAGAATCACTCCCTTGGCCAGGCGAGGTGGCTCACGCCTGTAATCCTAGCACTCTGGGAGGCCGAGGCAGGAAGATCGCTCAAGGTCAGGAGTTCGAGACCAGCCTGAGCAAGAGCGAGACCCCATCTCTACTAAAAAATAGAAAGAAATTATTTGGACAGCTAAAATATATATATAGAAAAAATTAGCCAGGCATGGTGGCACCTGCCTGTAGTCCCAGCTACTCGGGAAGCTGAGGCAGAAGGATCGCTTGAGCCCAGGAGTTTGAGGTTGCTGTGAGCTGGGCTGACGCCACGGCACTCACTCTAGCCCGGGCAACAGAGCAAGACTGTTTCAAAAAAAAAAAAAGAATCACTCCTCTTTAGGACCCTTTCTGTTCCTTGTGTGTACATCTATTATTGCAGCGTCATGCTGGACTGCATGAACCTGGCTACATGATTGTGTCCTTGCAGAGAGGGGCTCTGTCACATACATAACATTAGCAGACACTTATCAATCACTTACTACATGCCAGGCACTGTTCTATTTGCTTTACCTGTATTAACTCATTTAATCTGCACAGCAATCCTGTAAGATAGGTGCAATTATTATTCCCATTTTATGGCTGAAGAAATTGAAAGGCAGAGGTCACATAGAGATTGAAGTAGGAAGCCCGACAGAGTCCCGCACCTCTGTTCTTGTATCTCCAACCCCTAACACAGTATGTGCTTAATGCATTTTATTGAACTAAGTGCAAAAATAGTGGTGATGCCGATGCTGTGAGCATATAATACTAAGTGCTCCACAAATATTTGCTAAAGAAATGACCTGCCCGAGGCTCTGCCAAGAAGATGACTAGTATAAAGCTGCGATCCTTCAGTGGAAGCTGCCACCCACCTGGAGGCAACTCTAGGAAGAGGAGGGAAACCATCAGGGGAGCAGCCTCACCCACCTGTCACGCAGAGCCAGCTCTGAACTTGGACTTGGCTCCCTGACTTGGGGCTTTTAAGTCCACTCTGACATCATCCCTCCTTTCCAATCTTCTTGTTACCACCTCAATTAATGACTGGTTATCTCAACTGAGGAGTTAATGACACTGGTCCCATCTCTCTGAACTCCAAGCCACGCTATACACTGCTGCTAAATTAATTTTTCTCCAACACAATTCCAATCAAGCAAAAATTTTTGAATTATGCAGTACTTTCCAAATTCAAAGTCCTCAGGCTGGCATACTGGGCCTTCCACACTAGCATGCCATGCAGCCTCATCCCCTCCCTCCGTCTGATGCCTGCACTCTGACCATACCCCCTTCTGGAACACACCTTTGCATTCTCACATCTTATCTCAGAGTTTTTCAATCTAGTGTCCCTGGCTCTAGGCATCTCTGGTGGAAGAGTATAATAGGAGGAACACCCTTAAAGTCAGACGGATCTAGGATTTAACCCCCTGCCCTGTCACTTAGAGTTGCAAGAACTTGGGCAAGTCATTCAATCTTTCTGAGTCTTAGTTTCCTCATCACTAAAAGCAAAGGAATCACACCCATCATGCAGGACTGTTGAGAGATTAGAGATAATTCACTTGGTTGATTCAACAACTATTTGTTGAGCACCTATCATGTGGCAGGCATCATTGTAGGCCCTAGAGATACAGCAATGGACAGAACATGGAGCTGGCCTTCCAGTGAAGGCAGAGGGGAGACATGAAGCAAATCAGCAAGTATTTGCAAAGTGCCCAGTGCATGTCTAGCATATAGTTGTCTCTTAATGAGTAATTTTTTCCCAAATATTACAAAAGGCCTAATAACGGACGTACATTTATCTACCCAAGATAGTGCTAAACAGAAAAGTCTAGTTTCTTTGTTTTCAACTGGAAATCTCAGAAAGTTCCTTGAAAGAATAGGCAGTATCTTATTTATCGATGTACTATTAACGTATTTCAAACACTGTGCACCGTAGCAGGTGCTAATTACCTGTTTGTAGAATAAATATTGGCTAATGCATGATGGTCAGGAACTTTAATCAACAGTTTTGTTGTCTTTAATTATAAATAGGAAGATGGGTGTGGTGGCTCAAGCCTGTAATCCCAGCACTTTGGGAAGCTGAGGTGGGAGGATCGCTTGAGGCCAGGAGTTTGAAACCAGCCTAAGCAACATAGTGAGACTGAGTCTCTACAAAAAAATTAAAAAATTAGCCAAGCATAGTGGCACACGCCTGTAGTCCCAGCTACTCAGGAGGCTGAGCCCAGAGGATCACTTGAGCCCAAGAGTTGGAGGTTGCAGTGAGTTGTGATCATGCCACTGCACTCCAGCCTGGGTGATAGAGCAAGACCCTGTCTCAAAAAAAAAAAAAAAAAAAAATATATATATATATACACATACATATATATATATATATATATATATGTAAATAGATTACTTAATAAATCTACTTCCATGGGCAAAATCTTTCAAATGTGGGGTGACTGCAAAATGGATAAGTTTAGGTCTTTCCAACCATAGCTCCAAGAAAGTCCTTCTCAGCCATCTTCATTTACTGATGTCCTCTCCTCCTGTCAAGACCCATGTCAAATTCTTCCATACCTAGGATGTTTTTTCTGATTCCACCCACCACATGTATGTCTCCCCTGGATGAATTGCCAAAGCCCATTGCACCTGTTGTCAACATGTGAGCTTCACAGTATAATCATTTGAGGGTGAGTTTTGCACCACCTCTATGCCACAAACCCTTTGGGGTCCTGTATCATCTCTGAACCACAAAGCAATTACCAAATTCTTTGCTTTCAAAAGACAATCTGTAATTGTCAAGGCCTTTCCTCTTTCCTGCTCTCTTCTTCCTCCCTCATGCACCATGACGAGCTCAGTCCTTTCTCTGCCCCTTGCACCTGGGTCATGGCAGTCCTCCTCCCCAGACTTCTCTCCTCTTCTTCCAGAAACAGACGAACTGGACCACATATAACCAGTCTTAAAGCTTCAACAAAGCTTCCATAAGCAGCTGCTTATGAAAAGTGACTGCAAAATAGTATGTGGGTCAGGATGTAGGCTCTGAGTCAGACTATAAAGATTCCAATTTTAGCTCTACATTCATCTCTCTCTGTGATCTTGGATGATTTATTTTACCTCTCTGGGCCCCTGCTTCTTCATCTGTAAAGTGAGGGAAATAATAGCACCTATTTCGTAGGATTGTTGAAAGGATTAAAGGAGATAATATATGTAAAAATCTTAGCATAGTGCCTGGTATATTATAAGCATTTAAGAAATGTTAGCTTTAGCTATAATTCAAGGGCATTGAAAAGGCTCCAAAACCCAAATGTTATTCACCACCTGCTGGCTGGTGCCTTACTCTACACAGTTAAGAGTGTGGGCTTGGTTCAAGCTCTGCTCCGCTACTCACTAGCAGTGTAGCTTGGGGTAAGTCCCTTAACCTGAGACTCCATTTCCTCATCTTTAAAATAGGGATGACTCTGAAAATATACTCCCCTTTAGGACATTGTGAGGATCCAATACATGAATACGTAGGAATCGAAAGCCCCTGGCTGCCCAGAGTTTTGCTGAACTATAGGGAGCAAAGGCCTGTGTGCCTGTAAAGATTCATTGAACGACATAAGACAGGTTGATTAATAGGAGGAAAAGGGTACACATTTAGTTTAATGTGTATACATGGGAGCTTTCAGAATGAAAACCCAAAGATACAGGTGAAATTGTCCAGTTTTATGCTTAGGTTCAACAAAGTATGGACAGCTATGTAGAGATATGATTGGACAAAAGGGTATGATCTAATGCTAATAGACTGGTGGGGAACCCAGCTAGGTCTGTGTGTCTAGAATATTCTCGGCCTCTCTGAGCAGCATTCCTTCCTTCTGGGTGTGGGGCAGGGCCCTCTCTGGAATGGGGGTCTTACAGTAATACAAGGTAGGTCAGAGAATTACTTTTATGGCTGGCTTTTGGGAAGACGGTTTCTGGCAGTTATGACCCACCTTGGGGAAGAGGGATTCTAGTTTCTGTGGTTACCTTCAGGGAGGAATGGGATTGAGAGGCAGGAGGACAAGAAAAGGTCAGAGAACTTTTGCTTCTGAGGCCTTCATTTTGGGGTACTGTTTTCTGAGCCACATTAAGTACATACAAATTGCTTAGGATGGTGCCCGCCACACAGCAAATGTCAATAACTATTAGAATTAATGTTAATTAGGATTAGTATTAAATTAGAATTAATTTAGCTTCATCCCACTGCCAAAGGTTTTGTCCTTCTGTTCACCCCAGGGGAGAGAGAACCTATGGGTTATGGGCTGCCATTTACCCCACAGTGACAGCGACTCTTCAGTCCCACCCTATGAGGTAAGCGAGGCAGAGATCTGAAAGCAAAGAGGGTGAAGACATGATACCTGTCCTCCAGGAATATCTGATCTGGTCCGGTGGATCTGGTCCCGAATGGCTGGTATTTATGCAGGAACTCGTAGTTTACAAAGCACTTTCTCATGTACTGTTGTGTTGGTCTTCGCAACTCTGCGAGGCAGATATCTCAGTCCAGTTTGCAATTGAGGAAACAGGTTCGCTTAGTGCAAGTGCCTTGTGAAGATCACCCAGCTAGTGAGTGGTTGGGTAAGGATTACAGTGTGTGTCCTGTCCACATGGACATTCTTACGGGCCCCCAGAGAATGGATTTTGCTAGGCAGGAAGGGACCAAGGACCCAGGATTCCTGAGAGAGCACAGAAGGGAGCTCAGAGAGTGGAGGATGAGGAGAGCAGAGGGTGAGTGACAAGTTCCTCCTTCATCCTGCCTGCAGTGAAGGCAAGTGACTGTTTTCAGGGAAGTGGCCTCCAGGGAGTAGCTGGGTGGGGGGGCGGTGCTCCCCCGGGGCGGTCTTATCTGAAGGAGTCCCCTTCTTTGATTACTGGCCACCCCCTTCCTGTCTTCCCCCACCCCAGTCTCATCAAAGGGCAATTAAGCCCCTTTTCTCAACTGTCTGAGGAGGCTGCATTTGTCATTCAGGTCTTTTAATTTTTGGTCTGCATTCTCCTCCCTTTTTTAGCGACTAATGAGTCCTCCCCTAATTAGAGTTTTACAGTCACCTGTAATTAGGCCCATTTAGTGCTTTTGAATAGGATACTTTTAACCTATTTCGCCTTGTAATTAGGGGCATCCACCCAGGTGTGTACACACACACACACACACACACGAAGCAGGCACAGGTGAAGGTAGAGGGTGAGGGGCCGGGTCAAAGGCACATATGTAAATATGTACACACACACACACACAAGGTTGCATGCTTGTTGGCACACGCATGGGGATGTCTGTGAGTGCAGCAGGTGCACCATTGCCTTTGTATGCATATGCATCCTGGCGCTGTTGCCAAGAGGGTATCTGGCTGCATGTTCTAGTATCTCATGGAAAGAAGATGTGTGTCTAGTTGTGTGTGAATGTGTTAAGGGAAAGGAGTAGGAAAGCAGAAAATTGATGAGCTCCTATTAGCTCTATCCAAGGAAGAAATTTATTTTTAATGGATAATACATGCACATGGTTCCAAATTCAAAGGTACAAAAAGCTACACAGTAAAAAGAAGTCTCCTTCCTACCCCTGTCCCCAACCATCCAATTCTCATCTCATACACATTGCTCTAAACCTTGCTCTTTTCATTTAAAAACATATCTATTATCTGTTATTTTATTTTATATAATTTTTGAGACACAGTCTCACTCTGGTGCCCTAGCTAAAGTGCAGTGGCATCTCATAGCTCACTGCAGCCTCAATCTCCTGGGCTCATGCAACCCTCCTGCCTCAGCCTCCCAAGCAGCTGGGACTACAGGCACGTGCCACCATGCCTGGCCATTTGTTTTTCTATTTTTAGTAGAGAAGGGGTCTCCCTCTTGCTCAGGCTGTTCTTGAACTCCTGACCTCAAGCAACCCTCCCACCTTGGCTTCCCAGAGTGCTAGGATTACAGGCGTGAGCCACCGTGCCCGGCCCTGTTGTCTGTTACTATTAACAATGGTGCTCAGTGTTCCACGTGTATATAGAGAACTTTTTTTCTCTTTTTAATGACCGTATAGTGTTTTGTGTTCATACTGATTGCTTATTTAACAATACTCTTGAGAAGTAAAAATGTTGTTTTTCATTTTAGAAAATACACTTTTCTCTCATTTGCATCCTAAGGAAGCTTGGTTCACTCTTAAGCATTTTCGGAGCAACTCAGGCAAGTCTAGACCCTGAGAATCCAAAGCAGGAACCCCAACTAGGAGTTAGGGCAGGAGGGCAGGGTAGTTGGGCAAAGGACCTGCCTCAGTGAGACGAGGCTGCCTACATGGTTTGAATTCTGGGATACCAGACATCAAAGGTACCCAAAATTCCTCTACTGGGTTATGATGCCCTAGGGTGGCCAATCTATCTGTAAACATTTACTGAGCACTTACTGTATTCGTGATCTATTGCTACGTAACAACTTACCCCAAAACCTAGTGGCTTGCAACACTGGTAATCAGTGATTATCTCTCATGATTTGTGTGAGTCAGGAATTCCGAAGCAGCTTGGTTGGGTGTTTCTGGCTCAGGACTTCTCATGAGGTGGTGGTCAAGACGTCAGCAGGGCTGCAGTCACCCCAAGGCTTGCCCGGGGCCAGAAGATCCACATTTGCAAGGTGGCTCATCACGCAGCTGGCAAATGGGTGCTGGCTTTTAGCTGGAGGCCTCAGTCTCTCCCTGTGCGTCTCCCCACAGAGCTGCCTGAGTATTAGGTTTTAATTGCTGCATAACAAATCACCACAAACTTAGTAGGTTAAAACAGCACCCATTCGTTATCTCAAAGTTCTGTAAATCAAAAGTCCAGGCAGGCTCAACTGTGTTCTTGGCTTGGGGTCTTCTAAGGCCAAAATCAAGGTTCTTACCCAGAGACTCTGGGGCAGATTCTGCTTCCATACCCATTTAGGATGCCAGCAGCATTGTTCCTTGCAGTTATATGGGACTGAGCTCCCCATATTCTTTCAGGCTGTTACCCGAGGGCTGCTCTCAGCTTCTAGAGGCCACTCTTTATTGTTAAATCAGCAACAATGCATCCAGCTTTGAAGCTCTCTGACTTCCTCTTCTGCCATCAGCTTTAGAAAACTCTCACCTTCTAAAGGGTTCATAGGATTAGACTGAGCCCACTCAGATAATCTCCCTATTTTAAGGTCAACTGATTAGTAACCTTAATTGCATCTGCGAAATCCCTCTTGTCATGCAATGTAAAATGATGATGAGAATACACTAGAACACAAGATTATGGGGCCCAGCAGCATATGAGATTTCCAGTTGCTCCACACCTTCACTAACACTGGTATGTTCTGTCTTTGTCATTTTCATTATTGCCTGGCCATCGAACACCATTAATTCAGTAAACACTTATTGAGTCTCACCACTATGTGTGGAGCATAGTGCCTAAAACCATGGTCTAACACAGAGTAAGCACTCAGGAAATATTTGCTGACTAATTTTTGAGATGGTGGAGATACAAAACTCAATTAGACATGGATTCTGCTCTGCCCTGCCCTCAAGGAACTTAAAAATGTATGTGTAGGAAAAGACTGATGACCACCATATAAATAACATGGTAGAAAAAGAAATAAGGGCCCAAAACAGGGTATATTACAGTGCTAGAAGAATTTAGAGGAGAGAGAAAATGTTTTTTAATTTAGAGGAAGTGAAATCAAGAGAAACTTCCTGGGGTAGGTGGCATTTGAATGGGTTTTGTAAGGAGGAATTAGGATTTAGATATGCAAAGGTGATGGAGATTGGTGGCAGTGGCTAATATTCCAAGCAGATAGAAAGGCATGGGCAAATTACAGAGTATTCAAAGAACCTCAGACCATGAGTGGATTAGTATAATTGGTATATGTATACCATGGAGTACTACTCAGCCATAAAAAGAAATGGTGAACTAATACCACTTGTACTATCCAGGATGAAGTGAAGTATCACAAGAATGGAAAAACAAGCACCACATGTATTCACCATTAAGTTGGTACTAATTGATCAATACTTACGTGCACATGTGGAAGTAACATTCGTAGGACGTCAGGCAGATGGGAGGGGGGAGTAGGGGATGGGTAAATTCACACCTAATGGGTATGGTGCACGATGTCTGGGGGTTGGGCATGCTTGTAACTCTGACTTGGGTGGGGCAAAGGCAATATATGTAACCAAAGCGTTTGTACCCCCATAATATTCTGAAATGAAAAAAAAAAAGAACCTCAGACCTAGAAGAAACATCAGAAATAAAGATTCTCTAGTCCAAGAACTGCAAACTAGTGGCTTTCAGGACATATTCAATACCCAGAGGTATTTTGTTTGGAATGCTCAATGTTTTCTAAAAGTTTAAATTTGGATGCACTTTCCAATTCTAGTTTAGTCACGACAATGCCCTGTTGCCTTAAACCACTCTTCAGCCCTTTCATGGACATATGGTAACCACCTGGCATCTGAGGGATTTGTGTTTGAGACTATGGAGTTCAATCCCTTTGTTTTACACATAAGAAAATGAAAGGCTCCAAAAGCTGAACGACTCCTCAAGGAAGCAATGAGTGTTCGTGGTGGGGTTTCTACCTGAATTCTAGCCTCTTGATGTTCTGTCTAAGCTTCTTTGGCAGAGAGGCTGGGAGACCAAGGAGCTCAGTCACTCTTACTGTGGAAGCAGGTAAACCCATTATGGCTGTCAGCAAATTTGTGTGTTTTTCCTTGAGAGTTGTTTTCATAAAGGAAAAGGGAAGGACCCCAAGATTTCTAGACAAAGAAGAGGACAGGTGCTAAAATGTGCTTCCCTTTTTTTTTTTTTCTTTTTTCATTTTACTTAGAGCTGAACTGAGGACCTAAATGGCAAAACATTTCTTAACTCAGTTAAAAAGGCAATTAGAATATCCTTTCCCTTCTCAGGAATGCATTGCTTCCTAAAGTCAACCTAACCCAAGCCGTTGACTTTTAAAATGGGGCCGCAGTAGACTCTGAAGCGCCACCTGGTGGCCACCTTCAGCACAGGCGAAAAGGAAGGGATTGCACTTAAGATGTTTGGTCCAGGTGGGGTGACAGTTGACATAGAAAACTCCTCAAGGATAAAGGTGGTGTTAAGGGCAGCAAAAGGTTTTATGTGGCCTGGGGCCAAAGCAGTGGGAAGTTCAGTGGAGGTGGGATGGGTTGAAGCTCAGGACTTTTAAAGCATTTGTGAGAGTTTCTCCCCAGAGCGCTAAAGAAATAGGTGATACAAAAACAGATAAGGACATCTGGTGAGAAAAGCAGGGGAGGAGGAGGTGAGGGTTCTAACCTCCCTGCAGGCTCTGGAGTTCTCAGCCTGGGGTACTTCTCCAAGCCTTCTGGGTGACTCGGGGAGAGAAAGAAACAGTTCCATATACATGGCGTTTTTCAATATATTTTTACAAATACTATCCACTTTTAAAAACATGCATTGAATTTATTACAAAGAGGCGGGGAAAAAAGAATTAACTTAAGTAACTCTGGACTATTATTCACCTATGCACTTTAGTACAGAGTACAAAATATTGTACTCTGTTTAGTAAACTTGTTTTTCACTAGGCTATAGCTTAGAAATCCTGAAACTGCTTTATGTGTAATCTAGGGGCGAGCAAGTAAGTAAATATGTTGTGGATAATAAGCATCGGGGTTTTTACTGTCAGGGGAAGGAATTACAAGTAAGACAGGGAAAGATAGAATGAACCCTGAAAGTTGGAATGGAATTGGAGGTCTCACTATAAAGTTATGGTTTTTAAGAGAGAAAGAGAGAAATAAGTAAAGGCATGAGTAAGGGTACACATACATAAATTTCCTAGCCCTGCCTTCTGAATGAAGAAACAATAACACCTCAGTAGCAATAGCAGCTAGGGCCCAGAACTTTCTTCTAAATATTATTTTCCAATAAAATGGTACCAGGTCTACTTAAAGAGATGGCTTACAACATGGCTGGGGCAGGGAAAGTACAGAGTGAACTTGGGGCATCTTGTGGTGCTTGTGAGTAAGGAAGTGCTTTAAAAAATGACAGAGACATATTAAAATGACACGAGCCAACTCGATGGGGTTCCCAGATCTGGGACAATTTGAACAACAAAATTTTAAAATGATAATAATGGATTATAACCCACAGATTAAAACCAATATCCATGAATCCATGCTTATATAAATAAAAAATTGAATAAATACATGAGGACAAAAGTAAAGTTCTCTCTTATTGTTGCATTCTGATTAATAAATGGAGAAGGAATGATGGAAATAGAAATTCGCCAATTGCAAACATCACAGTAAAAATTATTTCAAGGAAGTATGAACAGATGCTAAAATTCATGGGTGAAAATATGACCAGAAACATATTTACATAGTCTCAAAGCATCTCTCCACAATATTAATTACAGTGAGAAATGTAATAACTTCACAATGAAGAAACCTAGCAGATATAGCCTTAACCAAGTGATCAAACTTAATGTGATCAATAATGAAACACAGACATGTGTCTCCTGATATGATGTGCTGAGAAGGACATGGCATCACTTGTGTCGTATCTTCACCAAAAATGTATAATCTGAATTTAATCATGAGGAAATGCAGACATACCCAAATGGAGGGATATTGTACAAAATAACTGGTGCTCTTCGAGAATATCAAGGTTGTGAAAGATTAAAAAAAAAAACTGAGACATTGTCCCAGTTTAGAAGAGGCTAATAAATAAATGCAATGTGTAATCCTGGTTTGGATTATGAATCATAAAAAGAACATTATCGGGGCTGGGTGCAGTGGCTCATGCCAGTAATCCTAACACTTTGGAAGGCTGAGGCAAGAGGATCACTTGAGGCCAGGAGTTTGAGACCAGCCTGAACAACATAGCAAGACCCTCATTGCTACAAAAAATAAATAAATAAAAATTTTAAAAATTAAAAAGAAAGAATATTATTGGAACAGGTAATAAAAATTGAATGATGTCTATAATTAATTGAGTAGTAATGTGAATTTCCCAGCTTTATCTTTATAATTTGGTTATATAATATGTTAACATTTGGGGACATTAGGTAAAGAGGATATAGAAATTCTCTGTACTATTTTGGTAATTTGTATAGGTCATACATTAATTTACAATAAAAATTTTTTTAAAAGTAAGCAAGAATTATTAATTATCTACTATGTATAAGGCACATTACCAGAACATAATCTCTCAGGAAGAATGTAGCCTGCATATTAGAGAACTTTTAACATAATAACAAGTCATTAATCAGAGAATTGTCTTTCTATTAGCTAGAAACCCAATAACTCTCTTCTCGTATAATACATCTCACATATCTGTATCTTAATTAATTAATTAACTGGTTTGTTCATTCATTGATTTTTTTTTTTTAAATAAAGCACTATGAGCTACACTACATGCTTGGAACATAACAACGAACAAGCCAGACATAATCCCTGCCTTCAATGAGCTAAAAATCACATGGAGATATAATTAAAGAGTCAATTACAATATAGTATAATAAGTGCTATGATGCGTTAAGCAATTTTGAGTTCAAATCCAGCCTCCGCAACAAGCTGTGCAACTTTGGGAAAGTTACTTAGCTTCTCTGTACCTCAATTTTCTCAATTATACAATGAGAATAATCATAGTACCTGCATCACATGGTTGTTGTGAAAACTGAGTGAGCTAATTTTATAAAGTAGTACTTACAGTGGTGCCTGGCACACAGTAAACAATATAAAATAAACAGGCACACAGGGGTAGGGGGGTTTCTAACCTAAATGTGTGAAAAAGGAGAGTATTTAATAAAAAATGTTCCAGAGCAGTGGCACGTAAGCTGAGACCCAAAAGGCAGAATGATCAGGCTTTGCCAAGACCCAGAATGGAGACAGGGCAAAGAGATTTGCAAAGCTGAAAGATACAAATGACCCAAGTAATGAGTGGTGAGAAATGAGGTTAGAGAGATAAATAGGTATCAGATCACATGAGGCCTTTCAAGCTGAGAGAAGGAGTCTGGACTTCACCTTCAAGGCTGTGGGAAGCCATGACAATATTGAGGCAGGAGGCTCGCCTCAATTTACCTATTAGAAAGATCTCCAAGACTCCAAGACAGCAGAGTGGAGATTTATAGAGAAGATTTACAGAGGGCCACTTTGGATGTAGGATAGTCAGGAGGCTTTTTGGTGATCCAAATTGATGGTGGCAGCCTAGACAAAGAGAATTGGACAGATTGGAATGATATTTAGAAGACTGAATCAATGTGCTTTTCACTAAGATATGAGTACTATGAGAGGAGATTTTTTTAACAGCGTTTTGAGATATAATGCACATACCATACAATTCACCCCTTTAAAGTGCATAATCAATGGCTCTTGCTATATTCAGAGTTGTGCATCACTACCATAAACAATTTTAGAACATTTTTGTCACCCCAAACAAAATCCCATGTCCATTAGCAGTCACTCCACATTCCTCTCCAAACTCCCTCCCCCCCAGCCCTAGGCAACCACCAATCTTTCTGTTTCTGTAGATTTGCCTGTTCTAGACATTTCATATAAATAGAATCATACCATTCGGTCTTCTGTGACTGGCTTCTTTCACTTGGCATGTTTTCAAGGCTCATCTACATTGCAGCATGAATCAGTACTTCATTTTTTTATGGATGAATAATATTACATTGTATGGATATACCACATTTTATTTATTCATTCATTAGTTGATAGACATTTGGGGTGTTGACACTTTTTGGGTATTATACATAATGCTGCTAAGGACATTCATGTACAAGTTTTTGTGTGGATGTTATGTTTTCATTTCTCTTGGGAATATACCTAGGAGTAGAATTTCTGGGTCGTACAGTGACTCTATGTTTAACTTTTTGAGGAACCACAAAGTGACTGCACCATTTTACATGCCCACCAACAGTGTATGAGGGTTTCAAATTTTCAATATCTTTGCTTACACTTATTATTATTTGTCTTTTTTTATTGTAGCCATCCTAGTTGGTGTGAAATGGTATCTCATTGTGGTTTTGAGTTGCAATTCCCCGACAGCCAATGATGTTAATCATCTTTTCATATGCTTATAGGCCATTTGTATATTTTATTTGGAGAAATACCTATTCAGATTTTTTTCTCACCTTTAAATTGGATTGTCTTTTTGTTATTGAGCTGTAAGAGTTCTTTATGTATTCCTGCTATAAATCTCTATCAAATATATGATTTGCAAAAATCATCTTCCCTTCTTTCGATTTTTTTCAGTTCTTTGAAAGTGACATGCAAAAATTTTCACTTTTGATGATGTCCAGTTTGTCTGTTTGTTTTGTTGTTGTTGCTGTTGTTTTTGGTGTTATATCTAACAAATCATTGACTAATCTAAGGTCACAAAGATTTACACCTGTTTTCTTCTAAGAGTTTTATAGGTTTAGCTTTTACATTTAGGTCCTTGATGAATTTTGAGTTAAATTTTGTATATGGTGTAAGGTAGGATTCTAAATTTATTATTTTGCATATGGATATCCAGTTGTCCTTCTTGATGAGATTTTGATAGGAATCCTGTTGGAATGGCTCCCAAGAAGTTTGGGGAATGGAATCAAGGAAAGAACCATAAGGAGCACTGGTGAGGAACAGCAGGGGAAACTGTTATGCAAATGAATTTGGGAAGTGGCCAGATAGAACAGATAAAATCCAGGAGCCTGTGGTATCAGAGAATCCAAGGGCAGAAAAAAGTTTTGTGGAGGTGGGAGAAATTAACATCAAAAATCTGCAAGAGGGCCAGGCGTGATGGCTCACGCCTGCACTCTGGGAGGCCGAGGCAGGTGGATTGTTTGAGCTCAGGAGTTCGAGACCAGCCTGAGCAAGATGGAGACCCCGTCTTTACTAAAAATAGAAAGAAATTATATGGACAGCTAAAAATATATATAGAAAAATTAGCCAGGCATGGTGGCGCATGCCTGTAGTCCCAGCTACTTGGGGGGCTGAGGCAGGAGGATCCCTTGAGCCCAGGAGTTTGAGGTTGCTGTGAGCTAGGCTGACACCACGGCACTCGAGCCCAGGCAACAGAGTGAGACTCTGTCTCAAAAAAACAAAAAAAAAAATCTTCAAGAGAGCAGAGCATGGTGGCGTGCACCTGTAGTCCCAGCTACTCGGGAGGCTGAGGCCAGAGGATGACTTGAGCCCAGGGGTTGGAGGCTGCAGTAAGCTATGATCGCACCACTGCACTCCAGCCTGGGCCATAGAGTGAGATTGCATCTTCTAAAAAAAAATTCTGCAAGAACTCAAGCAAAATAAAAACTGAGAGTATCCATTGAGTTTAGTGACAAGGTGTTCGTTGGTAAAAGAATGAGAGCAGAGTTTGTGGAAAGGATCAAGAGCGAGGAGATGAGGAAGTAGAGATGGCAAATGTAGAAAAGTTTGTGAAGTATTTTGACTATGATGGGTGTTATGAAAGCCTGAAGTACAGCAACTGATATTTATTGTGTATCTACTATGTGTCAAGAGCTTTCATAAATGTCCTGTCATCTATCCTCTGTGGCTACAGCACTTCCTGTGTCTATAGCACTTCCCTAATGAACCAGTTTGACCACAGTCAAAGTGGAAATTATACCTCATTCTTAGTGAATGACAATTTTCTTTCGAAGGCTCACAAAACATGTTTTTGTAATTTATTCTAGAGCTTTGCCATGATCCATTTCAAGATTACTGATCTGTACTTTCCAGAATTTACTTCTCCCCTCCCGTATTTGCCTGTCTTTTGTTTTCTGGCTATAATTTTATCCACAATTCTGTAGCCAGGACTAACGCTGTTTCCATGATCAAGTGAATTTGAGTGCTCGGTTTCAGAAATATGCACGACCTGGAATAAACGTTTCTGTGTCCTTCATTCTTTGTTTGCCACTGTCTGTTACTTCCTGTAACATCAGCTCCAAGGACACAAATGGCACTTCACAGACAACTCTCGCAGAGGCTCTCCAGCTTCTCCTTCCTAACATTAAACACAGCTCGACGAAACTGAAACCAAGAGAAACTGGGCAGATTTTGTTTTATCCATTGCCCACCTCCCCATTTCCTGAGGCCCTGATGGCTGCCTTTTAAATGGGGCCAACTCTGATTACCTTCACACATATGGGTACGGGGCTGATTTTCTGAACTTGTTTTCAGCACAATAGGGAATTCTCATTTCAAACAACAACAACAAAAAAAACCCCATCATGCTTTCTTCACCTGCTCAAAGAAGCAGCCCCACCATCCCCATCTCCCTAAAAGCTTTCTGCAGCCCACTAAAAATATCCAATGTTGACAGATGCAAGCTATCAATACAGAGACTCAAGATCCCAGGGTGAGAAGTGGCCAGAGACGAAGTCTTGATAAACAGCTCAAATTGGCTCTTACTCCACAGGTGACACCTAGTTTATCTGGGTAATTGTAAAGGGCATTTTACAGCAAATCAATTAAATGAAAATCTTTTAAACCCTTTTTAAATGGGGGAGAAAGGGGTGGGTGGAGAGGGCCAACCTTTGTAAGCTAACAGGTGATTTTAATTGGAACCAGCAGCGTTATACCATGTTTTTGACCCATTCGGTAAAGGCAGAAAAAGAAATCAATAAATTTCCATCAGCATTTGCCCTCCTGGAGTCTTATAAGTAGAATGGAGACACGAACCCCAGTTAATGGCTTCATCAAGCACCTCACTGATTCTCTAACAGAATTAAATAGGTTGCAGGTCTCTCACTGTTGTCCTCTCCGATGAGATTCAAAATGCCGGGTCTGCTGGATGCTTGTAGGTAACACATCAGGTACCCCCTTCTCGTTACAAGCGTGGCTCCCTCCGCCAGGCCAGGTCCCACCTGGACAGACCTCCAAAACCAGTCCTATCTCAGAGATGTGAACCCACACACTGACCCTTTATTAAAAGCAAAACACAGGAGCTCCAACTTTACTCCTGGAAATAGATCTATAGAGAATCCACAGGGCCTAACAGTTGGGCAGCTTGACTTCAGCCACATATTAGCTGTGTAACCTCGGGTAAATTAGTTAACCTTCCTAATCTGCCGTTTCCTCATCTTTATATGGGGGAATAATGATGCCAACCCCCTACCTCGCTGGGTTCTTGTGAGATTCAATGTCGTTATGTGTCAGTGTATTTAAAGGTCCATGCAAAGATTTGAACAGTTTGCAGCAGAAAAAATGAAAATGGCATCCGACATGCGAGAAGATGCACTGCCTCACTCATCATAAGAACAATCCAAAATAAAACCATACTGAGACACCGATTTTCATCTGTCAGGTTGGCAAGAATCCCAAAGTTTGAGAGTGTATTCTATTGATGAAGTGGTGGGGAAACACCATTGTTGTTGGGGACTCAAAACAGCATCATCCTGTTAGAATGCAATTTGTAAATATCTAGAAAAATTAGATGTGCCTTTACCCTTTCACCCAGCAATCTCACTACTAGAAATCTATCCCAAGATATACAAGCAAAAATTCAAAATGACTTACACACAAGGTAAATCTCTACAGCATTATTTATAATTGCCAGTGATTGAAACAATGCAAATGTCTATCATTGACTAGTTGAATAAAGTATGGTTACACACATGCAATGGAATACTCTGATGCTATAAAAAGTAATGAGGTAAAGCAGTATACACTGATGTAGAGTGATCTCCAGCATACATTAAGTGAAAAAATAAGATATGCAATATATATATGGAGAAAGAATGGCACCTTTGGTGTCAAAAAGAGGAAACAAGTGTAAATATACATATGTATTTGCTAATATTTGCCCAAAAAGATACTGGAAAAATAAATCAAAAACTAATCAAAGTTGAGGAGGATTGGCAGGAACATAGTTGGAAAGATTTCTTTAAATATACTTTATATGCATTTGACCTTGGAAAGATATAAATGTTTTATATATTCAAAAATAATATTAAATTTAAAAAGTAATCTAAAAATATTAAATTTAAAAAGTAATCTCTAAAAATAAAAAAATTAACTGTAAATCAATTTGATGTGTAAACCCTCAGAGAAAAATAATTATTTCAAGTGACTTTAGACCACAGTAATAGAGGAATACATTGTAAAGACAAATAAAGCCGCAGAGAAATTTTAAACTTCATTTGGTAGTGTAATTGTTAGTCATAACATTCATTTTATTATTTTAAAATGATTTAATGTATTATAAATTAATGCTAATAAGTGGTTATACTAATGTTGACAGGAACCAAAATTTTCAATGTAAGAAAAAAATGTAAAAGATAAATTTAAAAATGTTAAGTAAAGATCTTGGCAAATAAAAAGAGATGATGCAATAAATCCTAACGTCTTTTTTTTCTTTCTTTCTTTTTTTTTTTTTGTTTTCATTTCTTTTTCAGAAAGAGATTCCCCACAGGGCAAGGATGCCAGACCTCAGGGGTCTGGAATACCCTAAGTATCTTCCTTTTGCTTGGGGCTCTCTTATGCTAAGTGTAGCTACGAGTAACAGAAATAGACTCTGGATGACATCAAGGGAAGAAATGACGTGTTATGAAAAATAACTTGTTGGGAGTAAAACTGCAAACAGAAATCCTCTTAGGAGCATAGGCACAGCATTAAAGGACATGCTGAACAATCACTTTGGGGAAGGCCCTGTGAGCAGGGCAGTTTGGGAGCTGTTTTAGTTATGTACTGCAGCATAACCAATCGCCACAAAACTTAGGGGCTTAAAACAACAGCAATATACTATTTCTCACAACTGTGTGGGTGAGTCGGCTAGAAGTTCCTCCTGAACTCACTTGCGTGACGACACTCAGCTGGTGGATGAACTTGGGGCTGGGCTCAGCTGAGGAGCTGTGAAAACTAGGCCTTTTGCTCCACGTGGTCTTTTATCCGCGAGAAGGCTAAACTGGGCTTTGTCCCATCACACAGGGAGGGGAGCTGCTGCAAGAGAGCAAGAGCGGAGCTGCGAGGCCTATCATGGCAGCTGTACAGCATCATTTCTACCACGTTCTGTTGATCAAGAACATCACCAGGACAGCCCAGATTCAAGGTTTCAGACTCCACCCCCTAATAGGAAAGGTGACAAATGATCTGTGGCTGTTTTCAACCTGCCAAAGTTCATCCTCTCGCCATGACTTTTTGCAGCTCTTCCCATCAAGAAGTGGACCCCTCAAATCTGGGCTGGCCTGGCGACATGTTTTGATTGATAGAACTCTGGAGAAGACGTGGGCTGCAGCAGCTGAGAAAGGTCTTGCCTTCTCCTCCTTGAACACTGCCTCTGCCCTGTGAGGAAGCCTGGTCTAGACTCCAAGAGGAGGCAAGATCACGTGGAAAGAAAGCCAGGCCAGGTTCTCACCTGAGCTCAGTTTTTAGCCAATGTGCCATCTGAATGCAGATGCACGATTGAGCCCACCAAGACCAAAGAGCTGTTCAACCAACTCACACAATCATGAGAAATAATATATTGTTTCAAACTACTACATTTTGGGGTAGTTTGTTACACAGCAATAGATAACTGCCTCGGGGGCTCTGGGCATCAGGAGTTGTCTCTGAGTTGTCATTAACATGACTGCTCCCAAGTCTGGCATCCAGGTCTCTTGGCTTCAGGATCACCAGGTCCGAGTCAAGAGTCTGCTTCTGAATCAAGCAGTTATGGCAGGAAGGTGGCCAAGTCACTTGCACAGACAGGGGTCCTATTGATATTTCCTGTCACCTCCACACTATGTCTCAAGGAGTTTGGTCTCTCTGCCTTTGACCTCCAAAACCCCAGCCCATTTCTCCACATCCTTAGCAACATTTATCTTTCATCTTTTTCACACTGCCATTCTGACAGGTGTGAGGTGCTATCTCATTGTGGTTTTAATTTGCATTCCCTTGATGATTAGAGATGTTGAGCAGTTTTTCATGTATCTGTTGGACATTTGTATGTCTTCTTTTGAGAAATGTCTATTCAGGTCCTTTGCCCATTTTCAAATTGGGAACACTTGTCCACTGTTGGTGGGAATGTAAAATAGTACAGCCATTATGGAAAAGTGTATGAAGATTCCTCAAAAACTAAAAATAAAATTATCATATGATCCAGCAATCCCATCTTGGATTAGAGTCGGTATGTGTAAGAGCTATATATACTTTCCTGGACGCGGTGGCTCACGCCTGTAATCTTAGCACTCTGAGAGGCCGAGGCGGGTGGATCGTTTGAGCTCAGGAGTTTGAGACCAGCCTGAGCAAAATCGAGACCCCCGTGTCTACTGAAAAAATAGAAAAAAATTATATGGACAACTAAAAATATATACAGAAAAAATTAGCCAGGCATAGTAGCTCATGCCTGTAGTCCCAGCTACTGGGGAGGCTGAGGCAGAACGATTGCTTGAGCCCAGGAGTTTGAGGTTGCTGTGAGCTAGGCTGACGCCACGGCACTCACTCTAGCCTGGGCAACAGAGTGAGACTCTGTCTCAAAAAAAAAAAAAAAAAATAGCTATCTATACTTTTGTCTTCATTGCAGCACTTTTCACAATAGCCAAGATATGGAATCAACCTAAGGGTTCATTAGTGGATGAATGAATAAAGGAAATGTGGTATGTACACACAACAGAATACTATTTAGCCTTCAAAAAGAAGAAAATTCTGTCATTTGCAACAACATGGATGCATCTGGGGGACAATATGCTAAGTGAAATGAGCCAGTCCAAGAAAGACAAAAGTGGCATATTTTCACTTTCACTTGCAGAATTGAAAGCAATCAGACTCAGAGCAGAGAGTAGAGCTGTCATTACCAGGGGCTGGGGGTGGGGGAAATGTGAGAAATGTGAAGATGTTGGTCAAAGGGTACAAAGTTGCAGTTAAACAGGAAGAATAAATAACTATTTAAAGTGGCATATATGTTAATTACCTTGATTCAATCATTCCACTCTGTGTACGTATAACATCACAGTGTACCTGTGATTATATACTATTATAATTTGTCAAAATTAATTAATTATTTTTTTAAAAAACCAGCCCAGGCAGGATGTTCCTCCTTCCTTGTTTCCCTTAACACAACTGAAAAATGCTGACATGTATGTGTGTGTGTGTGTGTGTGTGTTGTATGTGAGAGAGAGGGGAACTAGACAAAACCTCAAACAGAACAAAAGACTCCTAAATAAAGAAAATGTATAAAATAATTTAAATTACAAGATTTCTGATGTGTGCCAGCTAGGCAGTGATGACAGACACACTAAGGACGGTTTGTCCCTGTTGCAAATCCAACAGCACACCAATGTCTTGACACACAGTACACATGTCAATGGAACATGGTCTGTTCTGGAAACTCCCCATTTACAGATTCCACGAGGGTAAGGTGTGTATGGGAAGACAGTCCTGCGCAGCATTTAATACTATGAATTAAAGAGTCAGACAGACTAGTCTCATTTATAAAATGGGAATAAAATGTAGCCTAACACGTAGGATCATAGTGAGGATTAAAGGAAAGAAAGCAAGTGTAGTATTTAGCATAGTTGGCAAATAGTAAGTGCTCGACAAATGTTTATGATTTATAAGAAACTAAGAACAGCTTCGAGCACGGAAACAAGGCTCATGCATCTTTGTACCCTCAGGATCTACCATGCTGCCTATCCCCTCTTAGGGGTTCAATAAATGTTCACTGAATGAGTCGGTGTCTCCAGGGGTCAGGGAGCATGAAGACACCAACAGTAAAGTCATTTGCCCAAGGTCACCATGCCACATGGCCACTTTAAACACAGCTGATAAATCTCCACAGTGTGGGTGCTCCTGCTTCCTAAGTGTTTCGATCATACCTGACTGAGCATAAGTCTTGGGGAGAAAGATTCAATCAAAGTTCCAAGCCTGATTCTATTCCAGCCAGAGCCGAGTGAGTGTCTGTCTCTCCTTTTCCCTGGGCCTGTCACAATCTCAACAAATAGGCTTTTAAATTAAGTAGTGATTTGGAATGTAAGTGAGTGCATTTAAGATGATAAGAGACGGAGCGATCCTAATGGCTGAAATATTTGTCATATCACAAGTAAACGGAGTGTTTCGGGGAGTCACTAATATAACTAATTTTTTCCAAATCCTCCTCTGCTCTGTGTGAGAAGATGAGGTCAGTGAGGGTTGAGCCAGCCGGAGTGAGCAGCTGCCGGGGGACTGAAGAGAATACTGATGGATGGCTGCAGCGCCCGACTGCTTGCCTCGGGAAACCAGAGCCCAATTGTTCGAATTAAGCTGCGGCTGCCCAACAACCGGCGCAGGTTGCTGCAAATGAAAAGGTGGGGAAATGAACATACAGCCTAGACCGCCTCCCCCCAGAGAGTAGAGATGTGCTGACGGTTTGGGTTTGGCCCCTGTGCTGGGGGGTGTCTGAAGGGAACTTGGAAGTGATCTATTGCAACTCCCTCCTCTCCACTCCCACCCCTCCATTCTCAAATCTCCTCTGTAGCAAAACCAAATCATGTTAGTCAAACCTCTTCTTGGATGCTCCCAAAGCCTGGGATCTCACTACCTCCAAGGCACCCCATTTCGATCGGCATGCTTAGTAGAATGCAGAGGCCTCGTCTATGGCAGCCATATTAACATTCTGCTTGTGTCAGCAGTGTGAACTGAAAACTGTAAAATATGTACATATTTTGCAAGATCCATCTCAAACAAAAAGGAAAGTAAATGCTATATATAAGCGCTAAATTAAATAGCATACTTTTCAGGAAGTCAGTTAATTCTCTGAGCTTCAGTAGGATAATGGGGTGCAATAAATGATTTCCAAGGACACTTTCAGGTCTGCAAATTCTGTCATTTCATACTTTGAGAGATGAGGACTTTGTAGCCTCCCAAGTCGTGCATTAAGTTTTTAACCAGTCTAAGGCCAGGCGCAGTGGCTCACGCCTGTAATCCTAGCACTCTGGGAGGCCGAGGCGGGCGGATCGTTTGGGCTCAGGAGTTTGAGACCAGTCTGAGCAAGAGCGAGACCCCGTCTCTACTAACAAAATAGAAAGAAATTAGATGGACAACTAAAAAACTATATAGAAAAAATTAGCCGGGCATGGTGGTGCCTGCCTGTAATCCCAGCTACTTGGGAGGCTGAGGCAGGAGGATCACTTGAGCCAGGAGTTTGAGGTTGCTGTGAGCTAGGCTGATGCAACGGCACTCTAGCCCAGGCAACAAAGTGAGACTCTGTCTCCAAAAAAAAAAAAAAAAAAAAAAAAGATTTTAACCAGTCTAATTGTTTATAATATAATAAAAGCTTTTCTGATAGCAATTAAGTCTGGGTTCAGTTAAAAAACTGGAAGCCACACTAGGGGTTTCAATGGAGAGAATTTTCTGGTTAAACAAGTATTAGAGAACTGAAAAAGCAAAAAGGAGAAACTGAGATAATACAGAGGTAGCGACTTCAGGAAGCAGTCTTCACCTCTGGGGCCGGGGGACAAAGGGAAGAGAAGGAGCTTGTCAGAGCCTAAAAGCTTGGAGGTGGCCCCAGTGGAGCTAGCATTCAGACCTCGGAGAAGGCGAGTCCCCCGCCACGCTGACAACCTCTGAAGGGCCACAATTCTGGGTGTGCGGGAGAAGAGCTGGAAACTAGAACCAACAGCCACGGTCAGGGTGGAGAGCCATTGCTGGGCATTGCCATCAGCCACAGCAAACATGCAGGGGGAAGTCCCTGTCCTTCCTCCTGCCTTCCAGTCTCCCTCTGATGCCCCCAACAGGGGAACTTGACAGAGATCCAGCTGGCAAGGAGAAATACAGCCCAACATCAGAGAGCAGAGTGTAGAGAAAGGGGTTTAGAGTTAGAGACAATACCTTAATAATTGGCATAATGGCCCCAAAACTGCTTCCTGTTACCATAAATCACGTCATCCATGGATGCCAGTTCTGACCTCCAGAGTAATATTAAAAATATTCACACTTTTAAACTATTCAAAAAATAGCTATCCCAACCTCCCCATGTTTTCCTAACAGAGCCTTTTTTTTTTTTTTTTTTTTTTGAGACAGGGTCTTGCTCTGTCACTCAGGCTGGAGTGCTGTAGCAACATCATAGCTTACTGCAGCCTCAAAACCCTGGATTCAAGTGATCCTCCTGCCTCAGCCTCCCAAGTAGCTGAGTCTACGGCAAGTGCCATGGTGCCTGGCTAATTTTTCTTATTTTCTGTAGGGATGGAGTCTCATTATCACCCAAACTGGTTTCAAACTCCTGGTCTCAAGCGATCCTGCCTCAGCTTCCCAAAGTACTGGGATTATAGGTGTGAGCCACTGCACCCGGCCATAGAGACTTTAATTGATTTCTTCACTGTGGGTTCCTTAGGATGGGGAGTCGGGGTTTTTTTTTTGTTGTTGTTTTCTTGGTACAATACATCATGATGTTCAAAGGACAGGGAGTCTTACGTGGCTTATTTTTGTCCCTCTCTGGAGCCGGCATAATACTGTGATTGTTTTTTAATACCAGGTGCTATCTCATCATTGATTCCAATTGTCAAATAATTATGTGTTAGGAAATTAGTCTTTGTATTGAGCCTAAATCAACCTTTCTTCCAAGCCAGTGTCCTATCCAATTCAGCTGTACGAACTTGGGCAAAGAAGCTCACCCACTCTAAGCCTCAGTTTCCCTGATATTAATATAATAACAGTTCAGGCGTCCCCCCAAGAGAACTCCCAATCCCACACTCAAGGGAGTAGACTGAAAAAACAAAACAACAAAAAAAAATGAAAGACTACTTCAGTAACAGTTATAATATTAAAAAAAAAGAAAAAGAAAAAATGAAAGACAAGGGAAAAAAGAAAAAGAAAAAAAAAACAGAGAAAAAAGGGAGCAGAAAAAAGGGAGAGGGAAAGGCAGGAGGGTTTGGTGGGTGGCTTATGTGCCCTTTGCCCCTTTCTCTCTCGCTTGGCCCCATCTGCTCTTTCCTCCTCAGATCTTACTGGCACTCTCGGGGGTTAGCCAGGGAAGATCCTTTGACACAGTGGTGGACTTTTGGGAGGGGACAAATCTTGGCAAGTTACAGGGACAGAGCCTAGTACTCTCCATTATGGAGTCAGTGTTGTGTGGAGGTTAACCAGACAGGCTTTGGAATCAGGCTACCTATGTGCAAATTCCTGCCACGTCACTTCCTATGTGACCTTGGGCAAGTAACTTCATCCTCACTTAATTCAGCTAAAACTTAGAGTTAATAATGGCACTAAACTCAGAGGGTTGTTTCGATTCATGGTAAATAACAAATGCTCAATACATATTAGCTATTTCTGAGCACAGTGTGCTTGACACTACTATGTGTCGTTTATTACACTGTCATCAACCTTTACAAATCTTGTGAACTAGCTATATCACCCCCCTTTTATTTATTTATTTTTTTTTTTTGAGACATAGTCTTGCTCTGTTGCCCAGGCTAGAGTGAGTGCCGTGGCGTCAGCCCAGCTCACAGCAACCTCAAACTCCTGGGCTCAAGCGATCCTTCTGCCTCAGCCTCCCAAGTAGCTGGGACTACAGGCATGTGCCACCATGCCCGGCTAATTTTTTTTATATATATGTTTTTAGTTGTCCAGCTAATTTCTTTCTATTTTTAGTAGAGACGAGGTCTCGCTCTTGCTCAGGCTGGTCTCGAACTCCTGAGCTCAAACGACCCGCCCACCTTGGCCTCTCAGAGTGCTAGGATTATAGGCCTGAGCCACTGCACCCTGCCCACCCCCCTTTTAAAGATGAAGAAAATTAAAGTCAAGTGGCTGTACAGAAAGAAGGGGCTGAGCCAGGGTTTTTTGAATCCAAGGCTAACTTCAGAATTAGGACTCAGTGGTGGTCTTGTCCCCTAGAGGTCACATGGGAACTTTGTGGTGCATTTTCAGTTGTTGCTGTGATTGGACGGCACCACTGGCCTTGAATGGTAAGTAGGAGAGAGGGGTGCTTGACATCTTGTAATACAGAAATCAGTCCTGCACATCAAAGAAATTTCTGCATCTCAAGTGACTTCTGAGTATCCTCCAGGCATTCACGGAGGTGAAAAAACTTTTCATAATTATGTGGTACAAAAATAACATGAAGTGTTTCTTTGCTTAGTTTTAAAATACACTGAATTTTTCCAGAGTGCAAATACTCTGTAAAATGAGAGATGAAAGTAGTTTGTTTAGTTTGGGACTTTACTCACCATTTCAGAAAAACCTGTCTTGACGACTATTCCAGTGATGTCTGAGCCACCAAAGCAACACATCGGCCTGAATCCACTTGCATTTGTATGATTCTGCAGGAGTGAGAATCTCACGAGTTCTTTATGTATTCCAATGTAACTGAACTCAAGCATTTCTCTATTGAAACATTATTTTATTGCAAGTTTTAAAAATTCTCTTTTATATTTATAATTAGAACATCATATAGAGTATTTTGGAAATTATTATAGTTTATGAATTTCATTTCAGGATAGTAAATTTATAGAATGCTATAAAATATTTGTCATAAAAAGGAAATTCAAGTTCTAATAGGGCTGGACATGGTGGCTTATACCTGTAATCCCGGCTACTCAGAAGGCTGAGGCAGGAGGATCACTTGAGCCCAGGAGTTCCAGTCTAGCCTGAGCAACATAGTGAGATCCTGTCTCTACAAAAAATTAGCTGACTGTGGTGGTGTGCTCTTGTAGCCCTAGCTGATTGGGAGGCTGAGGCAGGAGCATCACTTGAGCCAGGAGTTCAAGGCTGCAGTGAGCTATGAGCATGCCATTGTACTCCAGCCTGGGTGACAGAGCAAGACCTTGGCCATAAAAAAAAAAGAAAGAAAAAGAGGCCAGACACAGTGGCTCATGCCTGTAATCCTAGCACTCTGGGAGGCTGAGGGGGAAGATCCCTTGAGACCAGGAGTTTGAGGTTGCAGTGAGCTATGATGATGACATTGCACTCTAGCCTGGGCAACAGAGTGAGACCCTGTCTCAAAAACAAAAACAAAAAAAGAAAAAGCTCTAATAGGATTGTGTGGTGGTTAATGTAATTTGTCAACTTGACTGGGTCATGGTTATTTGACATAACATTATTTCTAGATGTGTTTGTGAGGACGCTTCCAGATAAAATTAGCATTTGCATGGTAGACCCAGTGAGGCAGATTACCCTCCCCAGTGTGGGTGGGCAGCATCCAATCTGTTGATCTGAATAGAACAAAAGCAGAAAGAAGGGAGAATTCATGCCCTTCTTCTGCCTGACTGCTTGACTTAAAAACTACTAGTCTTCTCCTGCCCTCAGGCTAGAAATCACACCTGGGCTTCTCTGGTTCTCTGGCCTTTGGACTGAATTACACCACCCGCTTTCCTGAGTCTCCAGCTTGCAGAAAGCAGATTGTGGGACTTCTCGGCCTCCATGATCACATGAGACAATTCCTCCTAATAAATCTTCTTCTACATATCTATATACCTTATTGGTTGTTTCTTTGGAGAACCTTGACTAACACAGGTTGGGAAGCCCACTGCATTACAGTATATACTTTCTAAAACCTGGTAAAATTCAACTAATCAGATTTTTACCCAAATTCACACTCTGGTATCAGAGCTCATGCAAAATTGCCCCTTTGTTCATCTCCAGGCCACACCTCTGTTCAGATACAAAACCGCGTCCTTGGCTGGGCTCAATGGCTCACGCCTGTAATCCCAGCACTTTGGGAGGCTGAGGCAGGAGGATTGCTTGAGATCAGGAGTTCAAGACCAGCCTGAGCAAAAGTGAGACCCTTTCTACTAAAAATACAAAAATAAAATCAGCCGGATGTTGTGGTGTGCACCTGTGGTCCCAGCTACTCAGGAAAC
The DNA here is from genome assembly GCF_020740605.2 of Lemur catta. Classification (NCBI taxonomy): domain Eukaryota; kingdom Metazoa; phylum Chordata; class Mammalia; order Primates; family Lemuridae; genus Lemur; species Lemur catta. The sequence goes on along the minus strand of NC_059134.1, from coordinate 17,839,752 downwards.
TGAAGCAGGAGATCACTTTAAGCCCAGGACTTGGAGGTTGTAGTGAGCTAAAATGATACCACTGCACTCTACCCAGGGCCACAGAGTGAGACTCTGTCTCAACAGCAACAACAAAAAAACAAGGAAACTGAACACACCTCTTCACTCCTCCACCCCCACCACCCTTCATATGTATAAAAAAACAAACAAACAAAAACAAAATCTGTGTCCCTTCAGTCAAGAAATATCTACTGAGTACTTACCCAACAAAAGAGGAAGTAGTAACTATCCCTGAGATAGGCATCATTATTCCTTTTTTACAAAGATTAACGAACAAAAAAAGCTGAGTCTCTGAGAAGTAACAACTGTGGTACAAGTTCTTGAAAGGGAATTATATATGTGTGTGTATGTATATATATATTTTTAAAGCATTTTTCAGAGGGAAAACTTGCCGAGGTTTGCACAGCTGGGGAATATGGTACCCAAACCCAGAGCTCTGATTCTGCTCCATGATTCTCCCAGAGGCAGGGCCTACAGGAGGGGGGAGTGTGAAAATGAAGAAGACGTAGTCCCCACCTCCAAAGGTTTCACTGTCCAGGGGGAAACAGCCAGGCACACAGACATCTCCAAAATGTTTGAAAGTGCTATACTAAAGGTGAAAGAAAAGTATATAGGAAACACTGAGTGGGGGAGTCATCAACTTTGCCTAGGACAGTTCCAGAGAGGCAATATTTCTGCTGGTTTTTGAAAAGTGACTAGATCACCAGGTGTAGAGAAAGGAAAAAGCCATTCCAGGTCCACAGACCCCATTCTGAGGACTTTGTTCTCCCAGGGCCCTGCCTATTTCCATTCCTTCCAGACTATCTCTGATAGCCACGTCTTGCAACACTTCTTACTATTAATATTTTGATTTCAGTCATTTCCTTTCAGTGGTGAGCTCCTGTGTTTACTTGCACTAGTCCTCTTCCTCCGTCCTGCTCTCTGCTGACAGTTTTGTCATGGATAGGTTGCCATCTCAACAAATTTACCCTTAATATGAGCATTATATCGAAACCCAATTTGTTAAAGAGCATCTATAAAAAACGCAAAGCTAACATCATACCTAATGGTGAAATATTAAATGCTTTTCTTTTAAGATTGGAAACAAGGCAAGGATGACCACTCACCATTCTATTCAACATTTTACTGATGGTCCTAGACAAAGCAATAAAAAAGAAAAAGAAATAAAAGGTATAAAGACTGGAAAGGAAGAAATAAACCATCTGCTATAGTTTGAATATTTGTCCCCTCCAAAACTCATTGTTGAAATTTAATCCCCAATGTAGCAGTGTTGAGAGGTGGGGCCTTTAAGAGGTGATTGGATCATGAGGGCTCTGCCTTCATGAATAGATTAATCCATTTATGGATTAATGGATTAATAAGTGAATGGGTTATTGGGGAGGGGAACTGGTGGCTTTATAAGAAAAGGAAAAGAGACCTAAGCTAGCATGTTAGCATGCTCAGCCCCCTTACCATACGATACCCTGAGTCCCCACCAGCAAAAAGGCTGTCACCAGATGTGGCCTCTTGACCTTGGGCTTCTCAGCCTTCATAACTGCAAGAAATAAATTTCTCATCTTTATAAATTACCCATTTTCAGGTATTCTCTTATAATCAACAGAAAACAGACTAAGATACCATCTTCACTCACAAATGACATGACTGCTTATGGAAAAAATCTTAAGGAACTCTACAAAATGACTATTAGGATTAACAAGTGAATTTAACAAGATTATATAATACATGGTCAATATTTACATTCAATTGTATTCATACATACTAGGAGTATGTAACTGGAAAATAAGATTCAAAAACAATTTCATTTATACTAGCATCAAAAACAATATAATTAGTAACAAATTTAAGAAAAGACATGCAAGTTTTCTTCATTTTAAACTATAAAACATTGGCTGGGTGTGGTCGTTCACACCTGTAATCCCAACACACTTTGGGATGCTAAGTGGGGGGCAGGGGGGTGGATAGCTTGAGCCAGGAGTTTGAGATCAGCCTGGACAACATAGCAAGACTCCATCTCTACAAAAAATTAAAAAATTAGCCAGACATGGTGGCGTGTGCCTGTAGTCCTAGCTACTCTGGAGGCTGAGTCAGGAGGATCGCTTGAGCCCAAGTGTTGGAGGTTGCAGTGAGCTGTGATCATGCCACTTCACTCCAGCCTCAGTGACAGAGTGAGATCCCATCTCTAAAAATAAATAGCTAAATAAATAAACCACAAAACATTGCTGACAAAAATTAAAGAAGACCTAAATAAATGGAGTGGTATACTATGTTCATGAATTGGGACTCAATATTGTTAAGATGTCAACTCTACCCAATTTGATCAATGGAATCATTGCAATCTCAATTATATGTCAAACATGCTTTTTTTTTTTTTTTTTGAGACAGAGTCTCGCTTTGTTGCCTGGGCTAGAGTGAGTGCTGTGGCGTCAGCCTAGCTCACAGCAACCTCAAACTCCTGGGCTCAAGCAATCCTACTGCCTCAGCCTCCCAAGTAGCTGGGACTACAGACATGCGCCACCATGCCCAGCTAATTTTTGCTATATATATTTTTTTAATTGGCCAGATAATTTCTTTCTATTTTTAGTAGAGATGGGGTCTTGGTCTTTCTCAGGTTGGTCTTGAACTTCTGACCTCGAGCCATCCACCCGCCTCGGCCTCTCAGAGTGCTAGGATTACAGGCGTGAGCCACCGCACCCGGCCCAAACACGCTTTTTTTTTAATAGAAACTGGGTTGATTTTTAAAATTTATATGGAAAACAAAAGATCTAGAAGAGTCAAAACGATCTTGAAAAAGAAGAACAAAGTTGGGGGATTCATACTACCTGACTTTAAGATTTACTACAAAGCTTAGTAATCAAACTTAATGAAACACAAGAGTTACCAAATCTAACTGTTCCAGTTATCAATCTCTGTGTAACAAACTACAATTAAACAGTGGCTTAAAAATGAAAACATTTATTTTGCTCATGAACTTGGGGGCTGACTGGGCTCAGCTCAACTGAACAGTTTTCATTCAGGGTCTCACATGAAGATGCAGTTAGCTGGAGTCCTCTCCAAGACTTCCTCATTCACAAGTCTGGTGCCTGGGCCAGGACCCACTCAAACACCTGGGGGCTGGAACAGCTGATGCTCCTTGGGTATCTCTCTCTTTATGTGATCTTCCCAAATAAAGGCCTCAGAGGGACCAGACATCCTATAAGGCAGCTGAAGACTCATACAGTGAATATCAAGATATTCAGAGAATTAGATGGAAGCTGCATGACTTTAGTAATCTACACTTAAGAGTTCCCTGGTGTCACTTTCTCCACATTCTATCCATTAGAATTGAGTCCCCGGCCAGGCACAGGGACTCACGCCTGTAATCCTAGCACTCTGGGAGGCCGAGGCGGGTGGATCGCTCGAGGTCAGGAGTTCGAGACCAGCCTGAGCGAGACCCCGTCTCTACTAAAAATAGAAAGAAATTATCTGGACAACTAAAAATATATATAGAAAAAATTAGCCGGGCATGGTGGCGCATGCCTGTAGTCCCAGCTACTCGGGAGGCTGAGGCAGGAGTTTGAGGTTGCTGTGAGCTAGGCTGACGCCACGGCACTCACACTAGCCCAGGCAACAAAGTGAGACTCTGTCTCAAAAAAAAAAAAAAAAAAAAGAAGTGAGTCCCCAAGAGTAATTAGACTCTGTATTTGATGAGACGAGAAACAAAAAAATTGCAGATGTGTGAAAACCACCACATGAACCAAAGAAATGAAGGGCCTAAAATAAAAGTCACTCTTGGCTTAAAAGAAAGATGGTACAATGAAAAAGTATTAGTAAAATGATGGGAAATGTCACCTGGGACTCTTTTTTTGCCCTCATTCCTAAGGCTCCTGATCAGATTTATCAGCAGTAGGAGGTGGGTTGGAAGTGTGCAGGGAGGGACTCTCCCCCCCTCATACAAAGTCTGAGCCTGACTGGACTGGATGAGGTCCCAGATCTCCTGTGCCTTCCCTCCTTCACCTCCATGCCTTTGACACATGCTGTTCCCACTGTATGCCCTTCTTCTCTGTCATTGGCTATCTCCTACTCACTCTTCAGGCTCATCTTAGCCAGCTGGTCCTCCAGGAAGCCCTCCTTGAGGCCCAAGCTTGGGTCAAGCACCCCTTCCATGGGGTGCCATAACTCCCTGTATTCTGCCCTTTCTCAAGGTTCATTCATGTCTCATTGCTACCTATTTACTTGTTCCTCCCTTTCCCTATAGCTAGAGTTTAAGCTCCTTGGGAGCACAAGGCAGTGTTTTGTACTCCTTTGTATTCACAGCAACCTCATGAGGATGATGAATGACTTAAATGAGGGAGCGGAATATTCCTGAGCTACAAGAGGACTCAAAGCCACACAAAGAAGCAGCTGCAAGATCTCGCTCTGTGTCAAGGTCTCCTGTGTCCCGACCCTGCACAGGCAAACTAGAGCTGGGCAGAGCAGATCTAACGGAGTGATTAGTAGTCCCTTAGTGTGAGTAGCCAACACTGCAATCTGTTCAACTGTGGCCTCCCCTCCAGTCTCCCGAAATCAGCCAACTCCTCTTCCCAGTTCCTCTCTGGGAGTAGATCGACCTGCTTCCTACTAAAACCATAGACGCGATAATAGGAGGGAAAAAAAATAAGGGTCGAGAATAGGACAATTGGTGGCAACGAGATGAACACAGATTAACGATGCAGACCTCGCCCTGGCCTCCCCAGCCTGGGCTGGGGAAGGTTCATAGTTGATACCCATTAAAGGGCTTAATGAAATAATTATAATTCACACCCCAGAGCATCCAAGAATCAATACTGGGGAACTTTGAGCCACTCTGGTGGTGGAACCCCACTGGGTGCACAGTTCAGCGCAGCAGGCAGAGCTGGTGGAAGTAAATGCAGTTGACACGGAAGTTGCATTAAAAGAGGGCAATAATAGATTAAAAGCTGCCGGGATCCTGGAGACTGGCCGTCGATATCCTTTATTCCCTGCCTTGCCCCAATTCTGCCCCCTCCGTGCACTGTTAGCCCAAATCGATGGGCCGACAATTGACATCACTGGCTACAGCATTAATGCAAGCTCACAAAAGAAGCCCGGCCCTAGATTATCACTTCTCTCGCTTCCAAATTACCACATAATGCAGGCCGTGGGCAGCTTGTGACATGTTAACACTATATGCGATTTGGTGGGATTGCACTAAACATTTCACGGCTAAAGATTTCATCAGAGATTTGAGGACAGAAATAAACTGCTGCCCACGGGGAAATCACTGGGAATAATAGAATTAGGCATTGTTTGGGAATCCGGAGGGATGATGGAGGGACAAGGAAGGCTGGGGAGGAAGGATGGGGAGGAGCACAACCGACCTGTGCCGGCGGCTACTGCCAGAGCAGCTTCAGGGGAAGAGCCTGCAGTTACAAAAGGACTTCTTGTTAGGCCGCTAAAGAAGAGGTATCTGGATTTTGTTTAGGGCGTACTTTCTATTTTTGTGCAAAAGCCAGGGAGGGGATTTCTCCTAAGTGATAACAGGGAATGTGATTGTTGTAGGTTGATTTGTGTCCTTCCTCCCCAGTTACCTGACCCTCCCCCATATGCTAACCCCCAGAATCCTAGAATGTGACCTTCCTTCTTTGGAAATAGGATCTTTCCAGAGATAATCAAGTTACAATGAAGCCATCAAGGCTGGCCCTCATCCAATAGGACTGGTGCCCCTAAAAAAAAGGGGGAAATTTGGACCCAGAGACAGACAGGCCCAGAGAGAAGACAGTGTGAAGACACACAGGGAGAAGACAGCCATGTGGCTGGAGTAATGCAAGGGACCTCTGAAGCTACCAGAAACGAGGAGAGGGCATGGGACACTTCCCTCCCTAGTGGCTTCAGAGGGAGCGTGGCCCTGCGACATCTTGATTTTAGACTTCTAGCCTCCAGAACTGTGGGACAATCAATACGTTTCTGTTGTTTTAAGCCACCAAGTTTTTGGTACTTTGTTATAGCAGCTTTAGGAAACATGGATAATTATTACAATTTAATTAATAGTTAATAATAATGGCCCCATGTATAAAATGCTCCACATATACTGGCTCATTTCATCCTAAGAACAAACCTGATGGCTGAGTGTTGTAACCCCCGTTTCACAGGAAAAGATACTGACTTTCAAAAAGAATACTTTGCTTAAGGTCACATACCTTGTAAACAGCAGAATAGGTCTCTGCTAGAAGCATGAGAAATACTAAATCAACAAATAAAGAGACTCCTGGTGAATATTGCCAATGTCTTTTCAAGTGGTTACTTGCTTGCAGCCTGCTTTCTTTTCAGTACAATCTAGTTTTTTCAACCCCTGAGTGTGCAACCTGTATTCACTTGGTTTGAGAGTCCATGATATCTCGAATGGAAGTGTAGAGATTAACAGTAAAAAAAACCCAGCACAGCCATGACTATTCAGTTCCTTGAGAGGAGGAATCTTGTGTCATATTTCTATTGTTCCTCCTCCTCCACCTTCCCAAATACCATGGCAGCGCTCGCCCTCCCTCTCTCTCTCTCACCTTCTCTCTCTCTCTCTTTTTTCTCCTTAAGGGGGAAGCCATCTCTGCAGCCTCTTTCATTTCTTTTCTTTAAATACATAGTAAGCAGTGTTACAGCTCTTTTAGCATTTGTCTAGCAGGTTTTCCGGTCCTTACTGGAAGACTGCCCCCCCCAAAAAAAACACAAAGAAAAAATAAATAGTAAGCTTTATTGACATATAATTCACATACCATATAATTCAGCCATTTACAAATTCAATATTTTTAGTATATTCACAGAATTGTGCAACCATCACCACAATTTAGAACAATTTCATCATCTCGAAACAAAATCCCATACCCATTATCACTCTGCATTTCTCCCCAACCCTCTTTATTCCTATCCCTTTGCAACCATCAACCTACTTTCTCTCTCAGAAGATCTATTCTGAACATTTCATATAAATAGAATTACACAATGTGGTCTTTTGTGACTGGATTCTTTCACTTAGCATAATGTTTCCAAGAATTACGTCTGCTACTCCAGTGAGGGATACGCTGAAAGCCCTGACTTCACCACTATGCAGTATATCCATACAACAAAATTACATTTGTACCCCATAAATTTATACAAATAAAAATTTTTTTAAAGAATCATCTGATACCATGTGTTAGTACTTCATTCTCTTTTATGGCTGAATGATATTCCAGTATATGGATATACCACATTTTTTAATCCATTCATCAATTAACGGATGTTTGGATTGTTGACACTTTTTAGCCATTAGAAATAATGATGGTATGGACATTCATATACAAGCTTTTGTTGCATGGTTTTCATTACTCCAGGAGTAGAATTTCTGGATCAAATTTTATGATCCAGAACATATTCTACGTTTAACTTTTGAACTGCCAAACTGTTTTCCAAAGCGACTATACCTTTTTACATTTCTCACAACAGTGCATGAGGGTTCCAATTTCTCCACATCCTTGCCATGAAGTTCTATCTCATTGTGGTGAGTTGCATTTCACTGGGTGCTAATGAAATTGAGTACTGTTTCATGTGCTTATAGACTATTTGTATATTTTCTTTGGAGAAATGTCTACAGATAGATGATTTGCAAATATTTTCCCCAGTTCTGTGGGGTTGTCTTTTTTCACTTTCCTCATGGTGTCCTTTGAAGCACAAAAGTTTTTAATTTTTATGAAGTCTAATTTATTTTTTTAATCATCCAGCCCCAAATGTCAGTATCTATTTACTCTTGTATTGCTCGTGCTTTCAGTGTTGTGTCTGAGAAATTCTTAAGTAATCCAAGGTCAAGATGATTTGCAGCCTCTTTCTTAGGGATTGGGGGCTGGCTGCATGCTCTGAATGTTCTGTGCTGTTGCCCAGCTTCCTAGGACAGGCCCCATTGCTCCAGGCAGACCCCGCCTGGCCTGTCTTCTCATATTGCAAGGACTAGCCACAGTGTCTTTGCTCACTTCAGTCACTCCACATACTGCCCCAATCTAAAGACATCAGGTGGACCTTTATTCCAAAGATCTTGGCAGTTCTGTTATTATCAACTTTCACTTGCCCAGAGCTGCTCCAGGCTTGATCATTTCTCTCTCATCTCATGCACCTCTAATGTTGGCTCCCCAATTCTGCAAGGGACAATTCTAGCAGAGATCCGTAGGGAGTCTGAGCTCATGCAGCCAACTACCCTCTCATCCCTCCGTGAGCTATGACCATGTCCAGGCCCTTGTAAAGCCCAAGTGGAAAACATTTTACCACTCTCTTGGCTATCTGCTCCAGCCCTTTTTATTCACTTATTGCTTGACAAATACTGTATGTTTATTATGTGGCAGACATTAGGAACATAGGCGTGCGTGGATGTTTCTCCATTCTTGGTAAGCTTGGTGAGGAATTCAAGCATTTCGTGTAAATATGACGTCTCAGAAGCTCAGGCGGATGAGGGGAATAATATGGGGACTTAAAACTAGCCAGGAATAGGTGGTTATATTCTCTTCCCACTGAACTTTTTCTTCCCCTCACCCTCCATGTTTCAAAGCTCTGTCTGTATTCCCCATCCCTCTGTTCACCGCCCCCTACCCCAAGTACCCTAAGATCTTTACTCAAGCCATACTCTTGCCGCAGGGCAGTTGTTCAGCTGGCAATACTTTGTAACACCAATGTGGGTATTTGGGGCTGATTTCCTTCATCATTCACTGTGCATCGCTTATGAAGCACAACAAACAAAAAGCACAAACACTAACAAATAGGTTCCAGTTATCTTCCCCCAGGAACTCTGGTAGTTGTTTTACAAGTAGCTACTGCCATCTAGTGGACAGAGACGTCCTTACATCACTACATAGACTTCCACAGAAACGGAAATTCTCAACTTTTCCTGTTTACATTCAACCAGTCACTCCAATGCACCTTAACAGAATCCAAAAGGCCAGTTTCTCCTTTTGGTCTAGAGCCTGGAACATCACAGGCACTCAGCATTGTTTGGACAAATGGTTTTCAGGCATTATCACTTATCTTCCATATTACATTTTAAGTACACAAATATTGTAATATTTATGGAATAATTTCATCACTGTGCCTTTAAACAAGTATTCCAAGTTTAAAAGTGCAATTACAGTTAAGTAAAAACTTGAGAGCTACAGTAATAAAAATCCATTTTAAAACATAACCATGTTATTATTGCCAGCAAATTCTGCAGAAACCATTATGTAATCCCTAAAGTTGGACATGGGGATTGAGTGAGTTTTTTGCCCCCTTTCCAATCCAGTAGTGCTCTGGGCAGAAAGAACAAGCCATCTAGGTGATGACATTCCCTCTTACGTTACTCTGACCTCCTTACAATACTTGCAAAAGAAAAATTATTTTTCCCACCCTATAGATTTGCGTATGCGGTCCTATCGCCATCCATTCCTTGTAAGATTGTTGGGAGAAATCAAGGTAAGTTAGGTGAATGCCATTTGTGAATTAAATGGGAAGTGGTACATATTGTTATGGTCACCTTCTCTACATCTTCCCCTATACTTTCCCTAATAATTTCAACTATTTCCAGGGTTTCCCTGGAAGGCTACACAACTTGAACCTCAGTGCCCTCATCTATGAGCACTGATTCACGTTTAACAGAAAACCCTAGCAGATAGTTGTAACTCCCACCCTCCCAAGCCAATTCTTTATCACACAGGTTCAGCAGTGTATTGTTTCTCCCATCTGTGTAAGGGAATCACTGCCATAAATTTCACTGAAAGTTTACAGATGTTAATGTGTTGCTCTAATTCCTTTCATTACATTTAATTGTTGAGATTCCTTATGAACTAAGTATCCTTTATAGTTTTTCCCTTGAGCTGAGAGCCGCCCCCAACCACTCAAATATGTGAGTTTGTTCCAGTTCATGAAGAACATAGTCGACAGCACAGCAGCTGTAACCTCAGCTACTGGAAATGTTGAGGCAGAGGGATCATTTGCACTCCAAGTGAACTACGCTACTCTCCAGCCTGGACTAAAAACACAAGCAAATACACACCCAGACCTGTACACTTCAGGAATCATCCACGTCTTAACAACCCTTGGAGAAAATAAAGAACAAAAAAACAAATACAGACTAAAATGGTGTTTCACAAATCCCTGATGAGATCCCCAAACACTGTATTGAAACACCTTACAAACTTTCTTCCAATGTTAACTCTGAAGAAAACTAGCTTTCTAAAAGCACTGTGCACCACCAATCATACAGGGGCAGTTGGACTACCTAAGAGAATCAAGTTTATTCAGGTGTAATTAAGCAGGGATCCTGTGGGTATTATGGCAACCTAATAAATATTGCCATAATCCACTGCTGGGACTCACGTTGGCCACCAGGTGGCAGATAACACTATCAGGTCCCATGAATACCCTCTAAATGGAACTCAGAAGTTACCATTAAACCAGTTCCCCACGGGCACAGAAAATGGAGGGCACTGGGGCAGTACCATCATAGATTTAAAAGGTGGGATGCCCTTGGAATCCTATAGCTAAAAGGTGAGTTCCTGCCAAAGACCCATCCAGCTAAGTGTCTCCCTTCTGAGGCTTACCTAAACTGCAGATCATTCTAAATCAGCTTCTGCTTTGCCAGCCTGAAGTTCACAAACACTAGTTGTGACAGACTAGCTATAAAACTGGCAAAGTACCCTCAGTTTGTCCTCCAATTTTATAGCCAGCCCTGTAAGGAAAAGATACCACTACCACCCGGCCCTTGTAAGAATCCCAGAGAACACATGCTATAGGAGACAATGCTCCACAGGTTCAAGACTGCCCAAGTGTACTTACTTTCAGACAATTATATGATGCCAATTTTAAATACAGCTTTATTTAAGACATTGCATTTCCACTCACAATACAGTGTTTATAAAGTGCAATGTTATTTCCTTCCCCTGTGCGCATGTTCCATTATTCAAGTATTGAGAATGCCCAGTAATTTACTATAGCAGCTCAACTTTAAATCTGCCACATAATTTGCTACAAATTTAGATCCTTCAATGTTTTACTGTGTGGAACAATGCTACATCTATACTTGAGTTGGCTTAATCGACCTCTTCAATGGTGGGGCCTGAGGAAGCACCACCGGAAGGAGGAGCTCCGCCACCTGGGAAGCCACCAGGCATTCCTCCTGGCATTCCCCCTGGCATGCCTCCTGCACTCTGGTACAGCTTGGTAATGATAGGGTTGCAGACTTTCTCCAGCTCCTTCTGCTGATGTTCAAATTCTTCCTTCTCTGCAGTCTGAAGAAAAAAAACCTTGTTATTGAAGTTCTTGAAATAGATTATACCAGGTTTAAAAAAGGATTACACAACTCAGTCCCCAAACCAACTACCAAAAGGTCTTGGCTAGTCCTGTAAATCTTGGTCACTCAGACATCCAAGGAAGGTAGTTGCCAACATGATTTGAATTCTGGTGGAAACCGCGAATGTTTGGACCATTCATCATTGTGACCCTATACTGATCTCAGGGCAAGCTTTGCTGAGGCTTTATACATCTCCCCCATGACATGTAGCATAAAGATACAAACCTGGTTCTTATCAAGCCAGTTGATAATTTCATTACACTTGTCAAGAATTTTCTGTTTGTCCTCATCACTGATCTTGCCTTGAAGTTTCTCATCTTCAACAGTTGCTTTCATGTTGAATGCATAGGATTCAAGTGAATTCTTTGATGACACTTTGTCCCTCTGCTTCTCATCTTCAGCTTTGTACTTCTCGGCTTCCTGGACCATACGTTCAATATCTTCCTTGCTCAAACGACCTGTAAAAAATTAAGAAACCTTTTAAGCAGGAGCTTTAAATGTCTGGAAGATCAACCTAGAGTTTGCCACCTATAACCCTGTATATATCTATCTCCACCTATAAGACTTGCTTCTTGGCTAGATGGCAATAGACCACCCTTTGTACTTTGTAAACCTTGTCCAAACCAGATGGCAGTGCCATGTGAGCCTACTTACCCTTGTCATTAGTGATGGTAATCTTATTTTCCTTTCCTGTGCTCTTATCCACAGCAGAGACATTAAGAATGCCATTGGCATCAATATCAAAAGTGACTTCAATCTGAGGAACACCCCGGGGGGCAGGAGGTATGCCTGTGAGTTCAAACTTGCCAAGCAAGTTGTTATCCTTTGTCATGGCACGTTCACCTTCGTAAACCTAGGTAGGAAATAGCATTAATTACAACAATGGACCTGAAGTTTCTGTGCTAGTTCTTATATTAAGAGCTCAATTAGGGAAAATTAGTCGCTCAGACATCCAAGGAAGGAATTGGCCAACACAGGAGTTCTGGTGGAAACTACGAATGGTTTTGGAATCCATCATCACAGCGGTCAGGAGTTCCCCAGCTTTGACCTCAGAAAGCAAAGCAAGACAATAGAGAAACACACCTGAATGAGCACACCAGGCTGGTTGTCCGAGTAGGTCGTGAAGGTCTGTGTCTGCTTTGTAGGAATAGTAGTATTGCGTTTAATGAGTACAGTCATAACTCCACCAGCAGTTTCAATACCAAGAGAAAGAGGAGTGACATCCAAGAGTAGCAAATCTTGAACATTCTCAGATTTGTCTCCAGACAGGATGGCCGCCTGGACAGCTATTTAAAAAAAAAAGAATTTTAAATTAAAAGACTCAATGCCAACTCCTATCATATGTCCATTAACAAATGCCACTCACTCAGACATCCAGACTTCCTAAGGAAGTTAGGCCATCACCAGCCAAGCTTTTGGTGGAAACTACGAATGTTTAATTATCATTCATCACAGCAAAATCAGCTTAGGCTTCTTAAGAGGCTGCCTACCTATTGGCTTAACTGTTCAATCAAGGTGAACTTACCTGCACCATAAGCAACAGCCTCATCAGGGTTGATACTCTTATTCAGTTCCTTTCCATTGAAGAAGTCTTGCAGAAGCTTTTGAATCTTGGGGATGCGAGTAGAACCACCAACCAGGACGATATCATGAATCTGTGACTTGTCTAGTTTGGCATCTCGAAGGGCTTTCTCTACAGGGTCCAGGGTGCCACGGAACAGATCAGCATTCAGTTCTTCAAATCGGGCACGGGTAATGGAGGTATAGAAGTCGATTCCTTCATAAAGCGAATCAATCTCAATACTGGCCTGGGTGCTGGAAGATAGAGTACGCTTAGCACGTTCACAAGCAGTACGGAGGCGTCGGACAGCTCTCTTATTCTCACTGATGTCCTTCTTATGCTTGCGCTTGAACTCGGCAATAAAATGGTTGACCATTCGGTTGTCAAAGTCTTCTCCACCTAAGTGTGTATCTCCAGCTGTAGATTTGACCTCGAAGATTCCATCCTCAATAGTGAGGATTGACACATCAAAAGTGCCACCTCCCAGGTCAAAAATCAGCACATTCCTTTCAGCTCCAACCTGTCATTTAAAAAAAAATCTCATGTAAACTTCTGATGGCCAGCTAATCTTTAAACAACTTAGATCACAAAGGTACATACCTTTTTGTCTAAGCCATAAGCAATAGCAGCAGCAGTTGGTTCATTTATAATCCTAAGAACATTGAGACCAGCAATGGTTCCAGCATCTTTGGTAGCCTGACGCTGAGAATCATTAAAGTAAGCTGGCACTGTGACCACAGCATTGGTAACAGTCTAGACAGGAAAAAAAAAGAAGCCAGGTTAATGCCACACTATTGTGCTCAGTCTGTAGAAATTAGTCTCACAAATTGTCCACTTTGATATGCAAATTCCAGCAAGTTAATTTGCAAAAATAAAAGTTGGAACCCCCCAAGTTTAAAACTCCTTGTGTATTTTTCTATCAAAAATTCAGGATAGCCACATCAGGGAATCACAAGTACCTAGTGTTATGTGTTCACCCTGTAGTAATAAGGCACTAATCTCACCTTCCCAAGATAGGCTTCTGCAATTTCCTTCATCTTTGTCAGAACCATAGATGACACCTCCTCGGGATAGAAGCTTTTTGTCTCTCCCTTGTATTCTACTTGGACCTTGGGCCTGCCTGCATCATTCACCACGATGAAGGGCCAATGCTTCATATCAGACTGGACAACAGCATCATCAAATCTGCGTCCAATCAGACGTTTGGCATCTATAAAAGAAATCATATACAACTGTCCCCAACTTCATTACATTAAAGCTTTCCAATAAAATACCAAGCTCATGATTACTCGAATTCCCAGGTTCACAGTGGTAGGTGGATTCAATTAATGTACAGGTACGAAATGTTTACTCCAGTTTTCAGATTTACTAAGACATCTAAATTTTAGCCTTAAAAATCACAGAACAAACCGCACAGTAAACTAGCATAAGCACATTTAATCTCGTCATAAGTAAGGTGTCCCCGAGTCCTCAGGGCTTTGTTGCCACATTTAAAAAACTTAACAGTTACTTATATATCTCATTTCCTACCCCTCTCAAATTCATGCCACATTTAAAACCAGTAGCTCACCAAAAACCGTGTTGGTGGGATTCATTGCAACTTGATTCTTCGCAGCATCACCGATCAATCGTTCGGTATCGGTAAAGGCAACATAGCTAGGAGTGGTTCGGTTTCCCTGATCATTGGCAATTATCTCTACCTTTCCATGCTGGAAGACACCCACACAAGAGTAGGTGGTGCCAAGATCAATACCAACTGCAGGTCCCTTAGACATGGTTGCTGAAAAGACGAAAAAATGCAAGCTTGTGATTTGAAAACCTGGTTAAACTACTCAAAAATATTCACCAATTTCCTCCAGAGAACTTATATTGGACTACAGGTACGATCGCTGCCAAGTAAATTACGTTCAACCTCTTTTCTGAGGCAAGAATGCGGGAGGGTCATTGCAAGTAATGGTGCAGTCCATGCTGCCGTGCCAACCCTAGCACAGCATGCCCCCGGCTGTAAGCGCCACTGCCCTGAGGGTCTTGCGACGTTGCAGAGCACGTGGTCAACCCCGACCTGAACCTATCTCCTTCCCCTCACCAGAGCCCAGTGTTCCTGGAAGTCGCAATCCGGCCTGTTTTAAAACTAAGAACCAGCCCCGTCTTCAGTGCACGCCAAAGGCGGTTTTCTCTAAGAGCTTGAGTCAGACTGACTCAGCAGGGAGCCAAGGAGGCGCTGGCTCTCCTTCCTCGCGCGCCGCGCAAGCGGATGCGGCAACCCTCCCCCGCCACGCGGTCGCGGGGCGCCGCCCTGCCTTCCCCAGCAGCCAGCCCAGCCCGCACCCCACGCTTCTCTCCCCTGCCAACGGCAGCCTAAGGCCGCCGCTCCCCAGACCGGAAGAATAAAGCGGCCTCACCGCGCGGCAGGCCCGCCGCACACTCTCATCAATGAAACACTGAAACCCCTCCGGGCAGCAGCAGAGCCACCAGGCCTGCCACCGAGGCTGTACGTCCTCCCACCGACTACCAAGTCCTTAGAAAACAGAGCCCTTACCTCACTTGCTGGACCCGCCCGGCTTGCGGAGACCGCGAACACAACCCAGGAGCAGCCGCCGCGTTCAATGAGACCGGTATCCGCCCGCCACCCTGTCTCTTATACCCTGTCTCAGAACCTTCCAGAAGGGGCCCGCCCCCGCCGGCTGCCCATCATGGCGTTCTCGGCCAATGGGAGCCCGGCTGCCTTTAGAAGCTCCAATGACGAACCCGGCTGCACTCCTCGGGCCTCGCCCCCTCCCGCCCCCCCCTCCACCCCGCCTCGCGATGACGCACTCACCGCAGCGTTCTGGAACTTTCATGGTCGCCCCCTCACTCCGAACGGCCCGGGAAACGGAGGGTGGGGCCGACAGAGCCCGCGCGCGGGAGTCCTCAGTCACCCCAGGCGGGGGAGGGGAGCGGCCGCCTCTGCGCGTGCGCCCCCAGCCAGCGCGGGCAGGAGGGGGCGGAAAAAGGAGGAAGAAGGTCGGGCAAACTTGGAGCCAACCAATTACAGCAGCGCTAGCTGCGATCTTGGCCAGCACGGAATCTCGGGGAGGAATAACGCAAGGCATGAAGGGAGGGGTGCGGGCCTGGGAGCCCGGGAAGAGAAGACGGAAGTGGAGCGAGGACAAAATGGCCGCGAAGGTTGTTGCTCCCCTCCTCCACCCGAGTCCTCATTCCTTTTTCTGCCCCTCCCCCGACGTGGTGTTAAAGAGGGTCCTCTAAGCCCTCCCGGGGTCCGCGTGCCCACATTTCGTAGCTAGAGTGGCTCTGCGCAAGGGCTGACCCCGAGGAGCTGGGGCTAAGGTTGCAGCCTCAGGGTGCTGCTAGGGCAACTCAGATTTGGGCTTGAAGGGAGCCGCCAGGCAGCCGCGGGGTCGGGCCGATTAGCCCGGCAGGTCCCCAGCGTTTTCATCTCGCGAAGCAGAGGTTTCAGGGGCCTCACTTCTCAGAACTCCCCCAGGACACGGTCCTGTCTAGACTCCCCTGCGAAATAAATGGCCATACCCGCCTCTCGGAGCCCAGACCCCTGCGCCCCTCCCCACTGACCGCCGAGAACAGATTCGGTTTCCTGGCTCTGTCCCTCCCCCACGCGCCCAAGCCCCGCATTTCTCCATTTTTGTTTGAGGTGCAGGTTTAAAAGGTGGCGAGTTTTTCCGTGTATGTGAACCAGGCGTTAGGAATCCTAGCTTCCGGTAGCCCTCTGTCCTTGATTTGGACTTTCTGAGCTTTTTTTATTTTCAGTAACGTGAGGTAATAGCTTTCCTGCCTTGACTTATCAGAAACTAAGCGACAGACCATGCAAAGACGCCTTGGAAACGTGACTGAAGTAGTGCACAAAACAGTGGTGCCTAGAATTTTAAATTGTGGTGCGTGGCGGCAAGTACTTGGCCCCCTGTCATTCTAAGAGCCTGTCTCAGTACCTTAAATGCTTTCCATGTGTCCTTTCAAACTGGCAGGGCAGCTTTTATTCCTATTAAGTGGACTGGTGGACACAGAAAGGTGAAACATTTTTTGTGGCTACCCTGAAAGAACTTTGAGTAGCAGGGCTAGAATTAGAAGGTCTCCAGACAGTGCGAAGGAGGCTGTAAAAGGAGTGAGGAGGACACCTTGTCCTTGTCAAAGCCAGTAAGGCCTAGAGACAGATTCAAACATACAAAGAGTTTTCTTATTTCCCTTTTAGTGGGGAATGTTGGCTTGGAGTTCATCGGGATAAATACTTAGCTTCTCCTTACTTCCCAAGAAGTTAATTTTATACAACGATTTTACAACCTATCAGTTAATCACCAATCTATAATATTATTCATCCCTGTACTAGGAGAAAAATGAGACTGAGAGATACTACTTGTGGGAAGATAAATAGCTGGCTAAGCTAGAGTCAAACCTATCTGTTTTGATTACAGAGTCTTTGATTTTTTTTTTTTATTAGTTACACCATAGTATAATTTCCTTTCTAGAAACACACTTAACTTCAACTCCGGAAAGAGGAAGATGTGTACTGTGAACTGCTCCTTTCAGTTTCCTTTGGTATCTGCAATCTTTTCACACTCTAAAGCCTAAAGTGACAAGTACATTTTCTGAACTACACCCTGCATTTTGCAATTTTGTAATTAATCTTTTAACTAAGTACATTTTAATCATTGAACCAGTGGGAAATATAACAGGGGCCCAAATCCACTGGTTTGGGGTACCCATCCAATAGCAGTAAAGAAAGCAGAACAAATAACTTCTGTTTTTGGTCACTCTCAAAATGCGTTCTAGGATTTGGATTATGTTCTTAGTGAATGAATGGTTTAGAGTTTATATACTTAAAGCTTAGAATATGACGAACATCCTTTCTCCATCTCTAATTGCACAAGGTTTCAAACAACACATTTATTCAAGATCTAAAAATCAAAGTTTAGGTGCATGGGACTGCAGTGGAGGAGTCTGGAGCCTAGGGTTTCTGACCGGAGAATAGAATAATGATTACTATTTTTGTGTGCCTATCATATGTCAAGCACTGTTCTAAGTACTTTCTTTGAACACATTACCTCATTTAATTCCCACCACAAATCTGAGAGATAGCAACTATTATGATCCCTAATTTGTAGATGAGGAAACTAAGGAAGGCACTGAAAGATTAAATGATTAAACCAAGCCACAAAGTCAGATTGTGGAATCTGGAATTCAAACTCAGTCTGGCCACGGTGTCTGTCCTCTTAAAACATCTGCTTTCTGTTCTCTAAAACACCTATGTTGGTGTAAAGGTGAAATCACATTAAAATGAAGCCTAGATTACATGGTTTCTGAAATCTCTCATGACCCTTAATTCTATCAGACTGTATTCTGCCTCTGAAACTCCTTGTCAGTATTAAGCATCCATGCTTGTTTTGTCTGTAAGCATCAGGGGAAAGTGGAAAGAGTAAGGACTTTGGAGTCAAATCTGAATTAGAATTCAATCCATTTACAAGTTCTGACATAGAGGTAATTTCTTCATTTCCCTTTCTGTGAAACAATGCCTCCAGGGTTGAGGCTTAAATGAAATAACATGTAAAATATCTCATACTTTGTCCTTTCAGTCCCTTCCCTTATTCTCTGGGAGTCTTAACTCTGTATATACTAGAGAGTCCAAAGTCTTTTATGAAATTCTCAAACACATCTAAGACTCATAAAATATTAACTTCTGTCTTGTTGCTTAAGATTCAAAGTTGGTTTGATAAGAAAGATTAGGAGAAACAGGTTGGTGTGCACCATTTATGTTGTGGGTGTGGGTGCCAATAGAATGTGATTGAATTCTTAAAAAGTAAGTCATTTTGGGGATAGTAGATAGAGTCACCAACTTCCCCAATGTTCTGGGAGAAGGGAAAAAAGGCCCTAAAATGATCTGTGAACTCAAATAAAATTTTAAGCACCCCACTCCCCCACCCCAGGCACTGACTAAATGGACCCCCTCGTGGCCAAAGGAATATCCTAAAACTAAATTGCCTGCCAGGAGAAAGGAGGTCAGACATGCCTTATCATGTACCCCTCCCTTCTTGGGGACACCCTTTGTAACCCATTAACAGGCCTAAGGGTATGCAAGACAAACCTACAGGTCCTCAGTTTACATGACAAATATATGTCCCAGTGGCTTATCTCTGATAAACAGCAACTATGTTAAAACATTGCAGGCCTTTAGACAAAGCTTCCTATCTTTAACCAATTACAAGCCAAAGAATCTTTAAACCCACCTATAACCTGTAAGCCCCCCTGCCCCTTGGGGATGGCCCACCTTTTTGGGCCATACCAATGTATGCCTCCCACATATTGATTTATGACTTTACCTGTAACCCCTGTCTCCCTGAAATGTATAAAACCAAACTGGAACCCAGCCACAGCCAGTCCACTTGCTCAAGGCCTCTTGGGCGTGGCTCTGGGTCATGGTCCTCAAATTTGGCTCAGAATAAATCTGTTTAGAATTATTTTACAGAGTTTGACTTTTTTCCGTTGACAGATCACATCAGAGTAAGAAAGAACAAAGTATAGTTTTATAGATTCATTGTTTTGCTGTATCATTACTAGAAATTATTGAAATAAAATTAGGGTACTATTAATTAAAGAAACCTCTAAGTAAGTTCTAAATGAGTCGCCACAATTCATTAGGCAATATGCAAGTGCCAGGTTAATCAACCTAGGGTAGATAGCCCTTTGACTTTTTTTTTCTTTTGAAAAAGTTTAAGGTTTAGAATTTAATTGGGTAATTTGTATTAGGATTTATGTGGTATATTACTAAATATGCATTTTTAATAATTAATATTAAGAATGGTAGATTTATATTTCCATACTTCAGAACCTCAGATATTAAGAACAACCCTTCTTGGAGCCAGTGTCATGACTGAAAAATACAATATGTGTATTCCCTGATTGCCCAAAGATTTGAGTGCATTTACTGCATTGCATCCGGGAAATTTGAAACCAGAATGACTTAAGCTTTTATTAATATTTTGACTTTCTAACTGCAGCCATGTATAAATTATTGCTATTGGAGAACAGCACACATAAAAACAATCCCAGTCTTTTCCTCCCATTATATCTTGCCTCCCTAACCAGATTGTATGCTTTAGAATAGCCCTCATGCCTAGTGCAGTATTTTACTGGTAGTAGAGTCCTTGCCATTGCTGTTTCGTTAAATACTTTTGTACAGGGCAACATGGTGAACACTTGACATATCTTCTCCTATGTGATTCACAACACTATAAGGCAGAGCTTGTCTCCATTTTCAGATAAGTAAATTGAGGCTCAGGTAGATCAAATAATTTGCTTGGGATCCCTAGCTGAACTTGAATTTCTCAAAATCAGATCTGCTTTATTCCACAGCTTATTCTTTTAACTCTTAGGCTGGATTACTTTCCACTTTTAAACTCCTTTTAAAAAATTGTCTGGTTTAGCTCCTGCACTGTGGAGAGGAGGTGCTGCATAAGTTGTGCTTTTTTAAATTAATTTTTAAATTTGTTATTAATTTAAATCTTTATCAGAGCTCCTTATAAATAGCAAAACTCATTGAATTTTCCTTTTTTATAACTTTTCCATTCCAGAGTAGTGACAAAAAACAAGATATAAAAGCAAAAGGGAGAAGGAAGTTCAGCCCAAATAATTGTAAACATAATTACTTCCAAATATGGGGTCCCTGAGGTGTTTGAACTCTGTAAACATTTTTCATAAATTGATGTGACCTTGTCATCTTTGGAGAATCAACTGTACCTATTATTTTGTAGTTTCAATGCAGCTTATCTTTTTGCCTCTCAGAAGATCTGACAAATTAAATTTCTTAATCTTTACGTGTTCAAGATACTCTGTGCTTAACATTTCACCAAAAAATATATGCATTACATGATCTAAGCCCATCATTACTTTACCATATAAAAACAAATCAGGCAATTATAAAGTTGGAAATTTTATCCTGTTTTGCAGAGAAAGGGAAAAAACTGTAAACAATTTGGACTTTGTGAGTGAGATAAGTGTGTCTCAGGTATGATGAAAAGCTTTAGGGCAAGGAAGAAAGCAAAGAGAAGAGACAACCCATAGTTTAGGGTGAAGGTTTGAGGATTTTAGGAGGGAGAATGGTGATTAATCAGGATGTAGCAATTCTGATGGAATATGCTAACATAGTAGCTGGGTTCAAATCCTGACTACTACAGACTAACCTCTGTGAGCCTTAGTTTTCTCATTTGTAAAATGAGAATACAAATATCTCACTATAGGGTTTATGTGAGTATGAAATTGAGACAATATATAATGTATTTAATATGCCCGGCGCATGATAATGGTTGAGTAAGTGATAGTTACTGTTATTGCTATTATTTTATGGTGGACCTCTGTGAAGTTTTTTCCAGATTTATTTAAACCCCTTAGTGTGTGCTTCTCTGTTGGCACTTCACCTTGGCACAAAATATTTGCTTAGTAATTATGATGTGGTTATTTTCATAAAGTCCTTAAGGCAGCAACTCTATCATCTCTTGGTATCCCCTGTACTACTTAACATCTTGCCTTGTGAGAGAAAACAGTATTTGCTATATTTGTGACTGAAATCAATAAATAATAGATCATTCAGTCTGAGTTCTTCTGTTCTTCTGTTGGCAGCAAGCTGGTAAACAAATTTCCAGTGTAGATTATATGAGCTTCAGCCTCTCCTACAGTATCACTGTCACTTATTTATTTCTTAATTGCTGATACAGATGCATCTGTGATATTTGGTTTTTATGACGTTCAGACAGTCCCAATTACAACGTAGAAGTTAAAGTTGAAATGTAAACAGCTTACCACCAGAACAAAGCAAAATTATGTATGTCTTTTTGCAACAGTAATTCTTAAATTGTTTTTATACAGTGTGACAACAAAGGCATAGACTTCCATTATTTTACAAATTAAGTTTGGTTTATATATTTTATTAAAATGGTTATTCTCTAAACATCCACATCATTCCATCTGCATCTTCTTCCTACAAATAGTTTTTTCATCTACCATTTAGTTATTTTATCCTTTTTGTTTGTTTTATATTTAAGAATCAGACTTATTTGACTTGCAAAGTTAACGGAATATGGTTTGGAACTAGTAATAGCTCTAACTTAAGCCCAGAACCTGTCACATAATCTGAATCTGACTCAAAGAGAAGTTCACTATCATTGCTAAGACTTCAGCACCGTATCTTCTTGGAATCTTCAATTCCTTAGAATTCCTCTTCTCTTAGTGTAATCTGTTCTGTGTATTTGTTGTAGATTTCGATTGTGAATAGATTTCTGAAATAATTTGGATAATCAACTGGTATTTTAGTCTTCTGATAATTAATGTGTTTAAATAATCTAAACCTCCTTTTCATGCAAAGGAGACTGATTTCTGCTTTCAAAGGCATAGGCAGGAAGCCTTAGGATCTAAGGTAGTAAATAATGATAAGAGCAAATAGCTAGTGATGATACCGCTGCAGCCTCCATAGTGTATTTGTTTGGCTCAGGTACTCTAGGAATGAGAATTCTCAGAATTACATAGCAGAAGTGATACGTTGCTTGGACACCACACTACCAGAAGAATAAAAATGTAGTCAGAGTAATAGTTTTATATCTTACAATGAAAGTGTTAATATAAAAAGCATTCCAAATATGCCAGTCCTCTTAAATTAGACTAATAGCAGGCATTCTTTATGTTACTTTCTCAGTGTCTCTTATTTGCACCTTTTTTGGAGAAACACAAAACTCAGGTTAAAACTTTAACCCAAGGGTAAACTCCTAGGGACTTCAGAAGGAAATATGTTTGTACTATGAAACTATGTGAGGACACTACCATGAGAATTAAATGTAGGAGTGAAAAACTAGAGAAATGGGGCAACATCCCAGATCAACCTTTTCCCTTTAAGCATCTGATTCCCATTTTAGAAACAATGATTTCATCACCATATTCAGCATTACTTTTTGTTTCTTCTGCTCTTTTAAATGACAAGAAATTTTCTGCTTTACCAATAGTGATCAGTTGACATTTGTGCCAGGGTCCCTGAAGAGCTTTTCGAGGTTCAGCATTTGTGCTGTAGGTATCAGAGTAGTCCAAACTATTAAAAAAGCAAATTATTGTATTGGAAGTTGCTGTTTTCATTTCTCAGATACCTTCCTTCTTTTTATATATTTATATATATATATGTATACATATATGTATATATATATACGTATATATATAATCAGCTTTTCCAATAATTACTCCTGCTGGTAAATTCTTTTTGCCAATTCTTTCCAAGGTGCTGACAACTAAAATGTTAGCAGGCACTCGCCCAGCCCTTTCCTGCCACCCAATTGTTATCCTCACCATCTCTTCCCTGAATGTTAGTTCCCTTTCCTTCTAGCCCTGAGCTAGACTTTCTTGGGGGCTGAGGCTGGGAAAATACTGAATTTTTCTCATTTTCAACCTCTCGGGGGAATGATTATGGCATATACTTGCAGTGCCACTAGGAAACATTGGCAATCCCTGATCTTTTTGATAATTTAAGGCGTAGAATCATCAAAAGTCCTAGGTTCACATCCTTCTAAAATGGAGGAAGCTCCAGGTTTGGTGCAATAGTAAGCTTCCTTTTGTCTTCCTTGACATATTAAGAGAAAACTGATCTAATCTCCCTTTCTAGTCCAGCCACTTTTGAAATTCTGGTCTCACATGTTCTCAGAAACAGGAGATTATAATGGTGTGTTGAGTGATCTTTCAGCATTCCTAGATCTCTTTTTCCTCTGGAACACGAGGAAGTGTTCCTCTTGAATGTTCTTCTAAGACCATTGTTAAATGACATGTAGTGAATATTTTCTTCTTCCAGAGACACCCAGCAGAGAAGTCCTTAGAGGTATCTGATTTGAGGGAAAATCCACAGTTGCTCCACTATTTATTTCTGTTTGTCAGCAATCTGAACATCATTAAAATGGAAAGCTTTTCACAGGTCTTTTGTCACATATTTTGGTCTCCTTTTTTAGTTCTTATTGTAGGGTTCACCATAAGTAGGAAGATTAGTAGTAGAATGGGAAAGTCATTCACTCTTCTCCATCTCCCTCTATTTCAACTCTTCTTGAAATTAATATCCAAACCTTATGACAATTGAAGTCAAGTCAGCATAGAAGAGGCATGTTTCCTTTTCTGGAGTTTCTTAGAAGTGGTTAGCTTATGGTGCAGGTAGGTGTAATAGAAGGCTGTGGGTTCTGCTTGACTATCTGAATAATCACAGTAATCCAATAGGTTTGCAGAAATGCATAGAAAATTTACAAACAAGATCCAATTTCTTCTTGACAATGGTGAATCAAAGCATTGATGCAAAACATCCAAGGTGAGAAGTTTTAGGTGTGTTCACCTCACGTTTCCCCAGCCTTCTCACCACAGGTCTTGGTCAACAAATAGATTTGGACCCTGCTTTTCCCTACTCTGGTCTAAAGGCACAATGAGATGCCTTTTTGGAGATGATCGGCTTATATCCGTTTGCTTGTTTGGTGTCATATAAGGAAAGTGCTCTTCTGAATATGTTCCATGCAATGCTCACTGCTACTTAAATGGCCTTTCATCTGGTTTGAGGGGACTGTGTGGCTGGTGACTGAGCTCCAATGACTAGAAAAGTCCTAAGACCCTGACTCCTAGGAAAGCATGGGAGTCAAGTCCATTCTAATTCAGACAGTTTGGAAGGCTCTGCTCTGGCTAGAGATCGTGCTGGGTGTGGTTTCTGCTTTGGTCAGGGTAGCATGGGCTTTCTTTGGTTCTGAACCTCTCCCCTCTGGCCCCACTAGGCTGTATGCCTGGGTGGCCAGCCCTGGCTGGGGTGCTGCTTCAGTCGACAGTGTCCGCTGGCTGCGTGAGGCACTATTTGCTGTGGAGCGAGTGGAGGAAGAACCAGAGCGTGAGCTCCGAGAGCCTGAGGAAGAGGAGCTAGGTTTCACGAGGCGGGCTTTTGGTGCTTCAGCATCTTCTCTGAAGAGAAAAAACAGTAAAGATAAACTTTAATACTGGCAGTACTATGTCAGCTTCCACTATAGTTGTTTCCTTCTGAGGTTTCCCAATAAATAGGCACTTCCTCATTTCTTTTCTTTTCTTTCTTTTTTTTTTTTTTTTTTTTTTTTTTTTGAGACAGTCTCAATGGGCTAGAGTGCCTTGGCATGTCACTCTAGCTCACTGCAACCTCAAAGTCCTGGACTCAAGCAATCCTCCTGTCTAAGCCTCCCAAGTAGCTGGGACTACAGGCACATGCCAACACACTCAGCTAATTTTTTCTATTTTTAGTTGCCTAGCTAATTTTTCTATTTGTAGTAGAGATGCACTCGCTCTTGCTCTTGCTCAGGTTGGTCTTGAACTCCTGAGCTCAAGCAATCCTCCCACCTCGGCCTCCCAGAGTGCTAGGATTACAGGCATAGTGGCCGGGCCACTTCCTCATTTCTTAAAACTTAATGCTTAGTTTAGGCAAATGTATGTTTGTTAGCCCAAAGCTCAACCCTATTATACTGGGAGGATAGGTTCTCACCATTGAGATGGTCTAGACATTCCCCCTCATTTACGGTTTGTCTGCATAAACCCTTTCATGGTCCATACCCCATTCCTTATTGTATGCCCTTTTAGGAATGGAAATGAATCAGAAGTAATGTCAAGTAGAACTTCTGAGTCTCTGTTGAGTATAGATAGTTTCACTGTAAAGTCCAGGTAAACCAGACCTTCTGTCCCTAGGCTGGAACTTCCTCCCCACCAGAATAATCCTTGCAAGAGATTTATGGTTCAGAGGAAACTGGAGACATTTATGTTGACTGGTGACTATGGAGCTGGCCCTAGAAAGGAAACTCAGTAGAAGTGGGGATTTGGGGAAGTTTACCGAATTTCATTAGGTCTCTCCTCTTCTTCATATCTCTCTTTGTCTTTCCTTCGGATTAGCAGCCACACCAAGAGGAAAATCAGCAGAGCTCCAGCCACAATGCCTGTCACTGCTCCTGCAACCATGCCGATGCTTTGTACATCTGTTTTCTCAGAAGCAAAAACACAAGTAAAAACCAAACATAAGCTAGGAAATACATGAATTCAAAAAACAAAAGCCCTGGAGAGGATAAATATTTTAAGGTCTTTATATCTATCTTTCTATCCTCATTATTCTCTCTTGTTATATGATTATCCCTTTTGATATTTTTACAGTTATAGTTACTGAATCACAGACTTCACCAGCATTTGGTCCAGACTTTAGTGAATAGGTCTGGGTTGGTTCAGGTAATAAAACTGAGGCTAGGAGAGATACTCTATCATGTTTGAAGATTTGTCAGCCGTAACAGGATAATGTTTGGGCCATCCCCTGGCTTTGCCAACTTCTCTGCTTTCTCTAACTTCTGCCTTCTCCCACCAGTAAAATAAAAAGAAATATAAAAAAAAAAACAAAAACGTTTTAGGCTGGGTGTGGTGGCTCACTCCTGTAATCCCAGCACTTTGGGAGGCCCAAAGCCAGAGGATTACTTGGGGCCAGGAATTCTGGACCACCCTGGACAACAAAGCAAGACCCCATCTCTACAAAAAAAAACCCTGAAAAATTAGCTGGGCATGGTGGCTCATGCCTGTAGTCCCAATTACTTGAGAGGCTGAGGCAGCAGGATCACTTGAGCCCAGGAGCTGAAGGCCATAGTGAGCCATGATTGCACCACTGTACGCCAGCCTGGGCGAGGGGGGCGAAACTCTGTCTCTACAAAAAAAAAAAAAAAAAAAATTTAAACTTTGAATACCATAAAAGTTAATTTTTTAAGAAAAGGAATTTCACCTACAATGTTAGACTCTAGGATTTGCCAGTGAGTCCTAGAAATTCAGAAATAAAGGTAAATGTGATTTGCACATTAGTAACTCACACACTCTTTTATTCATATACCAAATACCTATTAAGTGCCTACCCTGAGCCAGGCACAGTTCTAGGCACGGGTGAAGACAAGCAAGGTTTCTGCTTTTGTTGAGTTTACATTCCAGAAGGGAGAAAACAGATAATAAATAAAAATAATTTCAGATAATGGATAAATTCTATGAAGAGAAAAGTGGATGAGTGATATTTTAGCAGGGGAACAGAGGGATACCACTTAATGTTTGGGTGATCAGGACTTTGAGGAGGAGACATTTTAGTTGTGATATAAATTATATAATAGACTGTCTTGTCATGATCTAGGAACAGAGCATTCCAGGCAGAAAGAATAGTAAATATGATGAATGTGAATGGGTCTGGAGCATAGTGAGCAAGAGAATGTAGGAAGATTAGGTCATGGAGAAAGGAAGAGACCAGCCTTCCAGACCATGGCAAGGATTTTTTTTTTTTTTTTTTTAAGGGATGGGGTCCTGCTCTCTTGTCCAGGCTGGGATGCAGTGGTGCAATCATGGCTTACTGCAGCATTGAAACTCCTGGGCTCAAGCGATCCTCCCACCTCAGCCTCCTGAGTGGCTGGAACTACAGGCATGTACCACCATGCCTGGCTAATTTTTTTATTTTTTGTGGAAACATCTTGCTACATTGCCCAGGTTGGCCTGGAACTGCTGGCCTCAAGCAATCCTCCCACCTCAGCCTCCAAAGTGTTGAGATTATAGGTGTGAGCCACCACACCTGGCCAAGGATTTTATTGTAAGAGCAATGGAAGATAACATGATCCAAATTATATTTGAGAAAGCACACTATGGCTACTCTCGAGAAAGTGGATCATGGAGAGGTACGACAGGAAGCAGAGCCACTAGTTAGGAGGCTTATAATAGTGCAGGCTAGCGATGATGGTGGATCAGGCTAGGGGAGAAGTAATATACATAGAAACAGGTAGATGGATATTGCCTATGTTTTGGATGTACAGTCAACAGAATTTGCTGTTCATTATTTTTTTTTGAGACAGGGTCTTCCTCTTTTACTCGGGGTAGAGTGCAGTGGTGTCAGGCTGGTTTTGAACTCCTGGCCTCAGGCAGTCCTCCTTCCTTGGCCTCCCAATGTGCTAAGGTTAAAGGCGTGCTGTTTATTCTTGTCCTACTATCTTTATAATTCAATTTTTTAAAGAAATTGTACTTTGGATATCTTATTTAAGGTCTCAAAGGACTGGTATTTATTTTACCTAAGCAATATCAATTAGGGAATGCTGTTTTCCCCACTGCCATAGCCCCAACACACACTTAATATAGATGAATTTTCTATTAATAGAAATTTAGGTTGCTTTTAGTTTTTCACAATTGAAAATAATATATCATTTTTCATACATATTTACACACATGCGGAATGTCTCTAGAAGGTAAATTCATGGAAGTATTGCTGGAAAAACTGGAATGCATTTTTGCATCTGAAGTAAAATAGACCACTAATTGTGGTATAATCATACAATAGAATACTATAAAATGAGAATAAACATATTACAGCTACAAGCAAAAACAATGATGAATCTCATAAATATAATGTAGGATGAAAGAAACCAAACACAAATGGAATGATTCCATTCGTTAAAGGTTATAAAACAGGAAAAGTAATCCATAAAGTTAGAGATCTGGATAATGGAGGGCCGGCAAGAGGTGGTGACAGGTTCTTAATCATGATGCTGCTTACACAGGTATATTCACTTTTGAAAATCTATCAGGTTGTACACTTACCCTTCTTTGTGTATGTTTTACTTCAATATACTTACCTCTCCAGATCTATAAACTAAGCTAAATTGTGCCACCAATTTATACTCTAGTCAAAAATGTAAAATCACCTGTTTCCCCATAACTTTTCCAATAATTGGTTCTACATTTTTTATATTTACTAATTAGATAGCTTAAAGTAAAAAGGGTGGAGTCTCCTGGCCTCTTATTTATGTTTATTGGGCATTTGTATTTATTTTTCTGTGAACTGCCGGTTAAATTTGTAAGAAAAATTATCTGAAACTAGAAAATAGACGAAAGAGTACAATGCTTGGCAATCTACCACTTTGTAGGGGCAATTTGTAGACCTCCATCCAATAGAGATGGAAATAATTAATGACGTAGTTAAACAAATGACCACAGAAATTACAGTCTGTGACTTTGTAGGACATTAACCAGTTTGATGTCTAACCCAGCAATCTTAAAATCTCTTTGTTAAATTGTGTCTATATACCTAATTTCTCAAATGCTCTTTGGGCCACTTTTTTTTTTTTTTTTTTTTTTGAGACAGTCTCGCTTTGTTGGCCAGGCTAGAGTGAGTTCTCTGGCGTCAGCCTAGCTCATAGCAACCTCAAACTCCTGGGCTTAAGCGATCCTACTGCCTCAGCCTCCCAAGTAGCTGGGACTACAGGCATGCACCACCATGCCTGGCTAATTTTTTCAATATATATTTTTAGTTGCCCAGCTAATTTCTTTCTATTTTTAGTAGAGACGGGGTCTCGCTCTTGCTCAGGCTGATCTTGAACTCCTGAACTGAAACAATCAACCTGCCTCGGCCTCCCAGAGTGCTAGGATTACAGGCGTGAGCCACCGCGCCCCACCTCTTTGGACCACTTTTAACATCTTAGTAGATCTCTTATTAAGTAATTAAATAAAATCTTTAATTTGTCAGAGTCAAGATTTTACCTTTTTGAAAATTATACTTCAACAACATCATGTACCCAACAACATCATGTACCCATTTTGGTTTAGCCGTTTTCTCATTGATTTGAACGAGTTGTTTATTTTTTTTTTATTGAGTGATTGATTGATTGATTGATTGAGGCAGAATCTTGCTTTCTCACCCAGGCTAGAGTACAGTGGTGTCATCATAGCTCACAGCAATCTCAAACTCCTAGGCTCAAGCGATCCTCCTGCCTCAGCTTCCTGAGTAGCTGGAACTACAGGCAAGTGCCTGGCTAATTTTTCTATTTTTATTAATAATAGAGACGGGGTCTGGTCTCTAACTCCTGACCTCAAGCAATCCTCCTGCCTGGCCTCCCAAAGTGCTAGGATTACAGGCATGAGCCACTTCATCCAGCTGAAAAAGTTTTCTGTTATGTATTTATATACTTTGGTTATTAGATTTTAAAAATACATCTCCATAACTATTTGCTACTTCTCCCTTCAAGAGGTACAGCTTCATTTTCCTCCCTTTGTTTGTGGTCTGGACTTAGTGACTCACTTCTAATTAGTAGAATACAGTCGAGCCTTTCAATAACTGCAGCACTAGTGGATTTTGTGCTCAAAATCTCTTCTGAGGAGAGACAGCAAGCCAGACCTTCCAGCTAAGCCACTGCTGAATTTCTGACCCACAGAAACTAAGAGATAATAAAAGCCATTCTAAGCCACTAAGTTTTAGGGTAATTTATTATACAGAAATAGATAATAGATACACAGTTCATTTTTATCTTTTAACTTGGTTTATCCTGTCTTTTTTTCAAGATTCAATCTTTAGATTATGAGCCTGGCATACTATTTATTGCATTAATTCTTTTTTTTTTTTTTTTTTTCTGGAGTCAATGTCTTGCTCTGTTGCCCAGGCTGGAGTGCAGTGACACAGTGACAGCTCACTGCATCTTTGAACTCCTGGGCTCAAGAGACCTTCCTGTTTCAGTCACCCAAGTAGCTGGGACTTGTAGTACATGCCACCACACCCAGCTAATTTTTCTTACTTTTTATAGATGGAGTCTTGATACGTTGCCCAGGCTTGTGTAAATAAATTTTAACAGTGCTAGCGTGGCTTATGGAAATGAGCTTTGGTTCCGAAGTCTAAAGTTACCAAATTGATTAAGGGAAAATATTAATAATAATAGCTAATGTTATCGAATACTCATCACATGTCAGACACTGTTCTAGGCAGTGGTAAGTAAATGTATTAATTTACTTAATTTTCATAAAAACTCTATGAGGTAATTAAGTAGTATTTTGTTTTATAGATTGGGAAACATGTACAAGGTACTACACAATTAGTGTAGCTATGATTGAAATCCAGGCAGTTATGTGGCTCCAAAGCTAATGCTTTTTAGTTGCCTTGGTGCTATCTCTCATCTTGAACTTGAAACAAATCTAATTCTTGATTATGACATCCATGCACACACATATGCACGTGTGCACAAATGCACATGTGCATTCACAAGCCCCCTGGGAAGGGGAGAAATCTCATCTGTGGTAGGTGGCTTATACCTAGCTGGGTAGTTTTATTTGTTTGTTGTTATTTGTTTTTTAAAACTGGTATCTACTTAGTTCTCTCCTGGACATAGTAAATTTTTTTAGGGGGCTGATTAATTCACACGTTTGTAAATATAGAGTCAGATACAGCTGTTGAATAGTCCTTGCACAACTACTGAATTATTTTGGTGATAGCCATATCCTTCTGGAAGTAAAGACTTTGACCTTACTCCTGATTAAAATGTCTTACACTGAACCACAATGCAACAATTAAAAAAGTGAAACAAAAAACCCCTTTGGTTGCTTACACTGTACGGTCACTCGTACCACACAACTTTCCTTCCCAGCCTCATTGCCTGCTGTGCACTGGTAAAGTCCAGAGGAGGACATGGTGAGATTCTGCAGCAGAACTCGTCCAGGGTTGTTGTAGTCTACACAAGCAGAAAGAATGACTGTAAATCCCTTAGTGATAACATCTATATTTACTGTTTACTTTATTGCATCATTAACCTAAGATTCTTCAATTTGGAAAGGATGAAATGATAGAAAAGATTCCTTTTTGGAACAGGGGAAGAAATGTAAGCATTCATTGAAGTTGTAGCACATCCTCAAAAGTTACAAAAGATCGTGAATATTTAAGGGATATTAAACAAGATAGATATAGTAGATTTTTATAGTACATTTCTTCTCATCTCTTTTTATCACTTTTACGTATCATTTGAGGAAAGAAAAGACAGATTTTATGTCCTAGTTTATGGATAAAAAAATGGAAGTTCAAGAGGTTCAGCAGTGTATTCAAGGTCACATAGTGAGTTGCTGCCAAAGTCGATTTAGAATTCATGGGTAGAGTATTATCTCATTGGCTCCATTGACTGGTAGGAAGATAACTTACCAATCCTAGATTTGGGAGGCAGATGTTCATCCTCTCCCTCTTTCTCCCGGATTCGCTGCCAGTAATACACAATGGGCTTTGTGCCAGAGGATGACTCACACTGCAAAGTCAGGTCACTTCCTTCTGTCAGTTCTCCTTCCAGCTCACACTTGGGCTTGGATGGTCTCACTAGCAAAAAAGAAAAAAAAAAAGGCTGTGCGCGGTGGCTCATGCCTGTAATCCTAGCACTCTGGGAGGCCGAGGCGGGTGGATCGTTTGAGCTCAGGAGTTCGAGACCAGCCTGAGCAAGAGCGAGACCCCGTCAATACTAAAAACAGAAAGAAATTAGCTGGACAAGTAAAATAGATACGAAAAAATTAGCCAGGCATGGTGGTGCATGCCTGTAGTCCCAGCTACTTGGGAGGCTGAGGCAGAAGGATCACTTGAGGCCAGGAGTTTGAGGTTGCTGTGAGCTAGGCTGATGCCATGGCACTCTAGCCCGGGCAACAGAGTGAGACTCTGTCTCAAAAAAAAAAAAAAAAACAAACCAAAAAAGTTATGATTCAAAGATCCCCAAACACCAGATTCAATGGAAAAATGATGTCCTGTTTCTGCAGCCATCCCTTATGGTAAACCTTTATGGGAAGATTCAACTAGCCATGCTCTACCCCCAAAACAACCACCTCCTTCCCCTCTGCACACATACCCCCAATTCCAGCTGCTACCATTGGTGCTGTTGTAATTTTCAGGGGCTGCCCCAGAAAACTCCCTCATCGCTTCTCAAAGAAGACACACTGTTATGTATTGGAAATTTTAGGGAAGTTGAACATGATTTTTTACTGATAGGAGGGATAGCAGTTCATTAATTTGGAAGCAATTAAGTAGAACTAAGTAGTGCTTGCTGTTAAAAAACAAGTGAATTTGAATCATATCTGAGAGATTTAAGTTAAATGTGAGTATACTATTCAAATATTAGAGGATATTTAAATTTTGTAATGTGCTACCATGGAAAATCACGATTATATTTTCTTTTTTTATTATGGCTAACATACAGAACATACACACTTCTTCCCAGGGAACTTGTCTGGGTGATCTCTGAATGTATAATTTAAGGTACTGAATATAAAGTTTTGTATCACCATACTGCATTTGGCCCTCTCTCCCAGAGACCTTATTAATAAGATGTAGGCATTTACCCTTGGCACCCTGTCTTACCTAAGACTTTTAAGATGACATGGCTCCACACATAGCGTCCTGAATTCTTCACCTTGCAGGTGTACCGGCCCTCATCACTGGGCTTCAGAGGCTCAATCTGCAGGGAGGCATCTCCTGCCAGGAAATTGGAAGCGAAGGCCACTCGGCCCTTCTGTTCTTCAGTCAGGTTATTGTAGACGTGACGACTGGAGTAAGTGATCACCTGTGGGATAGACGGAGGCGGGGTCAAGCAGCGTGGCTCTCAGCCTTGCTCTCCTGCTGATGTCAAGATGAGGAAAGGGAGTACTCCCAGGGGCACAAAGTGGCCAAGCCCGGGGCTGATTCTGTGTGTCCAAGCGACCTCTGTTCTAAATAAAAGTACAGTACATTTGCTAGGCATTCCTTCTCTTTCCAAAAATAGTAACACTTCATATTTGTATAGCATTTAATTACAAAGTACTAATTATTTCATTAAATGCTCACAACCACCCCATTTTATAGCTAAGGAATTTTGATCTACACGCTGAAGGTCACACCGTTAAGGAAAGGAGGAAAACGTACAGCTATACACATATTAAGCACAGAATATTTCTGGAAGGGTTCACAAACTGGCTATCAATAGTTGACTCTGAGGAGAATTGAGAGAATAGAGGGTAAGGATGGGGAGGGGACTTACATTCCTCCTGTGTACCCTTTTGTATCTTTTGCATTTGCTACCACCTGCACGGGACCTATTCCAAATCCACTGTGCTCCTTGTGCTAGGTACTTTTACATGCCGTTTAGTTCATTTTTCATCACAATTTTTCCAAATAGTTATCCCTGTTTCACAGATGGCAGAACCAGGATTTGAACCTATGTTTTCTAAAGCCATCTAGTTATTATATAACCACAGTTCTCTCTCTCCCTCTTTCTTTTCCCACTTGTGTTCATTTAACTGTTCATTGACTATTCCTCCATAAAGTTTGGAAGTGAAGGAGAAAAAGAGAAACTGAAAAATCAGTGTGTTGTTCTCAAAAAAGTAAATCCAAGTAAAGGAACTGAAGAATTAAGATGGAGTAGAAGTTAATGGTTAAAATTCAGGTCTGATACTGAAGGCTTCATTGTTTGGTTTTCCTTCTTTGTTGGCTTTAGTGTGGCTTAGTAAGAGTAAGTTAGATGGAAAAAAATTATGTTCCTTCCTTCCATAAAATACACTTGAGCTTCATTTTTTTGTTTTCCCAGTTAGGGAGACCAAAGTTCATATTTCCCCAACAGAAGAAAAAATTGATTTTTACTGAATTTTCATCTGCCTGCATCACAACCTCTAGTTCTTTAAAATTTCCCTGGGTCCTCCTAGTCCATTACCTCACTCCTGTTAGTCACAAAAACTATGCTGATCTAGTCCATCAAAACTTCAGGCCATATGACTTCAGCTTTGCCCTCCCTGCCACCAGCAATCATGTTCTTAAACTCATTCTGTTTAAACATCAGCAAATTTTATGGAATGGCTGATTTTCATCAGACTTGGAGGAAGCTGTTCAGATGAGTAAAACCTTCTTCTTCAAGTAATTTACAATCGAGTGAGATTAACAAGGAAAGAAGTATAAACATAGAAAAAGAAATGATTTACTTGAAATGGTGTCAGGAAGAGTGTCCCAAAAAAGTTGGTGGCATTTGAGTTAGGCTTTGAAAGATGAGTAAACAGAGATGACGGAGGCTGGGAGAAGAGGGCTGGAGGGAGCGTTCCAGATATATAGACAGGCACTAAAAAAGCCATGCAAGCATATGGGAGTGTCCCAAGTATATTTCTAGCTGCAGCTGTTCCAAATCATTGCACTGTACTTAAGCCCTTAACCCCATCCTCAATCACGTGATGCTCTGTAGCTCATCAGGTGCTTTCCTGAAAAGATTCAAAGCCATGCAATAAGATGTCCCTCAGTTCCTCTTCATTATATCAGAACTCCAGTATCATCATCCCTTTGCCCTTACCATCTCTCTGAGAAAAATGTTTTCTCCTTTCTCTGCATATTCTTTTTCTTTAGCAAATATTTACTGAGTTTGTGTGTCAGGTACTGTGCCCAACACTGAGAAAACAGGTAGGAATAAGACACAGTTCCTACACTGAGGAGCTCATGGTCTTGGTTGGGGCAGGGGGGAAACAGGTGAGAGAATATTAGACACTAACTGGTAAGATACTTAAAGCATTTTCCTTCAATATTGCCCTCTCATTTCAAATACCATCACTATTGTGATAATTCTCATATTGGTATCTCTGTCCCCAATTTATTTTTGAGCTCCATTTTCATATTTCCAGCAACCTGGCTGCTGTATATTTCTGTCCTCTCCAGTCTACCCTCCATACTGCTGCCAAGTTGATCTAACTAATCTAAAACTCACATTTGCTCTTTTCCAGCTCAGAAACCTTTAATGGCTCCCCACACCTCTGAATGATGACCTGACTCAGCCTAATGTCCTCACAATAACCTCTATGTTACCTCCCAATCTCATTTTTTCTTATTTAATCC
Organism: Lemur catta; assembly: GCF_020740605.2. NCBI lineage: Eukaryota > Metazoa > Chordata > Mammalia > Primates > Lemuridae > Lemur > Lemur catta. Next base: position 17,804,199 of record NC_059134.1, on the reverse strand, counting down.
ACTTCACATACCTGGGCGCAATCACACTACATTATTTCCCTTTCTTTAATATGAGTGGTGCGTTCTTTGTGCTCCTGTGCCTTTGCTCACAGCATTTTCTTACTCAGAAACTCCCTTTTCTTCATCTCTCCACATAAAGAAACCCTATTCATTCTTTAAAGTCCAAAATCAATGTTAGCTCCTCACGAAACCTTTCCTGATATAACACTATGAGAATGATTTCTTTGCTCTCATCCATAGCATTTCTTTGCACCATTTTTATTTGAAAAGAAATTGTAAAAGACTTTGTAATGGGCAAATAGGTTGCCCTTTCTATAATGCTAGGTGTTGTCCAGGGTACCTTTTGGGGTTATCTGATTTTATACACGTCTGTTGTCTTTGTCTAAGCTATTTTGCAACTCTGCAGTCCTCCATTTAATAAGCATTTATTAAAAACATTCTCAGGGCTTGGCACCATGCCAGAGATGATAACATTACAAAGAAATGAGTATTAATGTTAAAAGATAACTTTGTTAAAAAAGGTAAAACTATGACTCTCATATACATAGAAAATAAACATGTCTCAAAGATTTTACTTCACTCGATAATTAATGATAGGCCGGGCATGGTGGCTCACACCTGTAATCCTAGCACTCTGGGAGGCCGAGGCGGGAGGATCGCTTGAGGTCAGGAGTTCGAGACCAGCCCAAGCAAGAGCAAGACCCCATCTCTACTAGAAATAGAAAGAAATTAGTTGGACAACTAAAAATATATAGAAAAAATTAGCTGGGCATGGTGGCACATGCCTGTAGTCCCAGCTACTCGGGAGGCTAAAGCATGAGGATCGCTTGAGCCCAGGAGTTTGAGGTTGCTGTGAGCTAGGCTGATGCCAAGGCACTCTAGCCCGGGCAACAGAGACTCTGTCTCAAAATAAATAAATAAATAAAAAGAAACAATGTATGTGAAAGGATTGTTCCTTTACTCAGTGACCACTTTGTGACCTCTCTGTGCCAAACATAGTGCTTGGCTCTGGCTTTATGAATGTGAATTAGGCATAGAAATGAAAATCTGTGAACACAATGCAGTGCATTCAGTCCAGAGTTTTGTCTTTATCTAACAAAACAGGTGTGTGGCATTTATTTTATGCTAGGCACTGTTCTTAGTACTTTATAAATACTAACTCCTAACATTAAAAAAAGAAAGTGTGATACAGTGAAAGTTTACAACAAGATTAAGGAAGTGAGTCTCCAATAAACTGCTTAGGTTTACGGCCATTCTTTTGTTTAATAAGTATTTGTTGAGTGCTCTCTATAAGGTGGGCACACATATCTTCATCTAAAACTGAGACAGCCGCAGTTTAATTCTGCTAGAATGGAGTAGTCCCTCTTGGCCCTCCTGTGTTCATGGTAGATATAACTAATTAATAACTGCACTTTCCCATGGAGGCTGGGTATCCTAGAGAGCTCTTAGGACCCGGGAGAGGTTTCTATCCTATTCTTATCCCTTGAAAGGTAACCAACCTCTTATAAACCAGCACAATTTCTAAGTATTTGAGTAATTACTTAGTAACTAAGTCACTAGTCCCACCTCGCTGCTTTTTTTTCCTTCCCAATCAGATAAAACCTATGAACTCTGACCCAGAAAAATACACGTATTATTTTGCAAATAATTCCATAGGATTCCTAACACTCTACTGAAAGCCCTCTGCTTTAGACACAGACCAGGAAGAGCTAGGATCACAGCCTTTCTTCCGGATGTGGTACTTGTTTGTTTTAAATGTTTGCAGGGCGTTAGGCCTCACATCCTGTTATACTCTACAGGAAAGGTAGGTTTCCTGGCAGATGGAAGGAGCTGCCACAGAAATGCCAAACTGGTGGGACAATGGGAAGAGGAGGAAATGCACTGCAACAGGAAAAGACTGATGTCTAGAGCTTATCTCTACTCAGAGACTGAAAGTGAGGGGCTGATGTCTGGAGATAGGACAATTAAGTTTGGAACACTTAATAGGTGCTCATTTAATGTTATTTTCTTTCTTTCTGACTTGTCCTTATTTTCCCTGGGTGCATAATCACCTATGAGGAAGTCAGTTTGTGCTTCCTAGGAAGAATGAGGAAATGCAAAGCCTCAAAGACAGTAAAGAGGTGGGTAATTTTTAGGAACTTCTGTGTTTTGTGGGCTTTGGGAGGTTGGTGACCTTTTTTGCCTGGGGGCTTTGGAATTTCTTTCTTGTTTATTGTAGTATTTGGGCTAGCATCAGGAGGTGTCTTTGTCTTGAAAGGTACATTTGTCTTTGGAGAGCCTTAGTAGGATCTGGAGTAGAATCTGGCTGCTTTGGACTGCTAGAAGTACAGTACAGTGGGGGCTTTCAAACTGTTTTGAACAGACTCACATTGAGAAATACATTTTTCTTCATGACCCAGCACACATATACACATACATAACTGAAACATAAGTTTTATGAAAAAGTATGTGTGAAATGCATTCTGATATTATCTAGTCTATATTAAAACAAAATCCAAACAAAATTTCTGGTTGCTTAGGATCCATTAATGGATTGTGACCTAAATTTTGAAAAACCGCTGCACCATGGCACCATGATTGAGAGAGCTGGCTGGCAAGTCAAATGGTCTGCATTCAAATGGAAGCTCCTCCATCTGAATGAGCATACAGCTGTGTGCCTCATTCAGGTCAGTTAACTAACCTTTCTGAACCTTAAGGTCCTTAACTGTTAATTAAGGCTAAGCTACTTAATAGGATTTTTGTGAGAATGAGATAGTAAACACTCATGTGTTAACATCATCATTTCTATTAGGCTGATTCTGGGTTCAAGAAAGCCCCTAAAGGGAAGGGCTTAGTGGCACACCTGTAGTCCTAGCTACTCCAGAGGCTAAGGTGAGAGTATTGCTTAAGCCCAGGAGTTTGAATCCAGCCTGGGCGATATAGCAAGGACCTGTCTCTAAAAAAAAAAAAAAAAAACCCTAAGGTTTCCAAAATTGTTCAGCCCAGTACCCCAAGAATATCAGTCATTCCATACATTAGTGATTTGTATAGCAAAGGTCCCTGGCTGAAACCCTCCATCTGTTTTCCATCACCTGTGCATACTGTGGATGAAAGCTTGGCCCCCTGAATATGGCACGTAAGGCCAGGGCAGTCTGGACCAAGTCTCCTCATCTTTAACCCCTGCCCTCACACCTCTGAATACCCTCGTCCCCAAACTTGATGTTTCTTGATTCTGAACATATTCTGATGTGTCTTTGGCTTTAATCATACAGTCTTATCCTTCTGAAATGCCTCTCCCTCTTTTATTTTTGCCTGAACACCTATACCGGCCTGAAGATCAAGCTCAAAGGCCACCTTCTGTGTATATCGTTTCCTGCCTCCCCAGTTAGAATGGTGACTTCTTCAGGCTTCAGTGTCTTGAGCATATCTCTACCATAGTGCTTAGTACATTCAAGTAGGCCTAACTCCATCTGCTTTTTTTTCCCTTTCCCCAAAATCCTGTCCTTTTTTTTTTTTTTTTTTTTTTTTTTTTTTTGAGATAGGTTCTTGCCTTTTTTTGCTCAGGCTGGAACTGTCCCAATATTTAATGAAGAAAAAAGAGATACCATACAGGTAAGCATCTGACATCTTTGGAACATAGAGATTATACAATTGCAACATAGCCTTATAATATAATTAAGTAACAATTATTTAACATGAAGAGTTCACACACACTTCTGACTTGGATTGGGTCTCAGTAACAGCCTTGCAATTTGGCTCATATGCTTTGAATCTCAGATGTTTATGTGCTTCTTTGTTTTATTTTGTTTTTAATTCTAAGAAATGTAGTGCTGAGACTAAGCAGGGTGTGATGGGAGAATAATGAACATCAATTTCATCCTGTTGCAAACAAACAAAAAAATTAAATGTATGAATTGCAGCTGTCGTGGGGCTGTCTGCTTTATGGCATTCCTAGTGGACCGAGGGCAATTTGTTAGCACTTGTATGGAACAGATGAATCAGCTCAACTTTCTGGCAGTTGCTGTGCTGTGCCGTGGCCTCTGTAGTAATCGTAAAACCGCTTTGAATGGAGAGGGATGCAGGTCTCTTTCTGTTTTAGATCAGGATTTTTCTTTCTTTCTTTTGTTTTTTTTTTAATGACCAAGCAATGGTCATGGAAGATCAGGATTTTTCTTGCTCAAGGCCAAAGAGAAGAGGGAAGGATTGAAGTGCAAGAGGTTAGGCCTGGGAATTGGAACATCTCTGTCCTAATTTCTCCATCTGAAAAATAGAGGAGAAAGCTTTCTGTTGTGCATTTTCCTGACTGATCTTGGGAGAAGATCCCTATCTGGAAATTTAGTTGTGTTTCTATCTTTAGAACCAGGAGGAAAGCTCCAGAGTTCTAGTGGCTATGCTATCAAGACTGAAATTCAAATATTCTGGAGACTACCTTTCCACCCCCAAATGTTCCCTGTATAATCTGAGCATCCTAGACAAAAGGGATGAAAACATTTCTTCTCAGATTGAAATGCAAAGCTAAACTTAGGATCTACGTCATTGGCAGCCTACTTTAAGTGCCACATCCATTCCAACTATTCCTGTATTTTCTTACTTAGTCACCCTCACTCTGGTTCTCAACACCCTGGCAATTATAAAGTCCTGGAAACTTTACCTGCTCATTTTTATTATTCCCTTCTTGATATCCCAACTACCTGTGACTGTCATTTAAGCCCTTGTTGTATAGTCTGAAATTGCTTAACTGATCTTGCTTTTATTTGGGTCTCCCTTAAGTCAGTGTGCCATGCAGTGTCAGAATGATCACCCTAAAATGCAAATATGTCCCTTGCACTCTTAAAATTCTTCAAGAATTCCATGACATAGGAACAATTCTAAGCTCCCTAGTATGTCATACAAGATCTCTATGTGCTGGTCCTGCAACCTCTGCAGGCTCACATCGTATACTCCACCTATACTAGCTGCATGTGATTTCCCAGAATTTTCCAGCCTTTGTGTCTATGCTTTTGTGCAGGGCGGTTCTTTTTATCAAGACTTAGATCAGCTGTGCTTTCTTTACAGGAAGACGTTCTTGGGTTTTCCCCTCCTCCAACTACTCTTGGCCAGTGGCTCTGCCTTTATATTCATCTAGAACACTCTGCTTATCTTGATCATGATTCAAGATGTTTGTCATGTGGTTCTGAAATTGTCTTTTTTTTTTTTTTTTTTTTTTTTTTGAGACAGAGTCTCACTCTGTTGCCCAGGCTAGAGTGCCGTGGCGTCAGCCTAGCTCACAGCAACTTCAAACTCCAGGGCTCAAGCAATCCTACTGCCTCAGCCTCCCGAGTAGCTGGGACTACAGGCATGTGCCACCATGCCCGGCTAATTTTTTCTATATATATTTTTAGTTGTCCAGATAATTTCTTTCTATTTTTAGTAGAGAAGGGGTCTCGCTCTTGCTCAGGCTGGCCTCAAACTCCTGACCTTGAGCGATCCTCCCGCCTCGGCCTCCCAGAGTGCTAGGATTATAGGCGTGAGCCACTGCACCGGGCCTGAAATTGTCTTTTTATACATTTATCTCTTCAATTAGCTCCTTTGCCATAGGCTGTGTTTATAGCCAATAAATATTTATTAAATGTAACTAAATTGATTTTTGATCTTTTGTAACTTCAGTAATATGAAGCTTTTCCCTGCATGAGGGTCCTTGCAAAATTAGTTCTGTCTGTAATGATTTTCTTCCCACATTCTCCTTATTTCCTATATGGCACATATTATACTTTTAAATTATTTGTGAAGGTAATAAAGCTAGTGGTTCATAGCCCAGGCATTGAGGTCAGAGTGCCTAATTTACAAATGCAAAATCGGTGACCTTAGGCAATTTGCTTACTTTGTGTGTGTAAACATACCTCAGTTCCTCATTTGTAACATGGGCCTAATAATCCCAGTCATGAGGATTAAATTAAATGAGATATTAATAATATATGCTAAACAGATTTGTACCTGGCATCATATAGCTAATATTTATTGCTTACTTCCTTCCTCTCTCTTTGTCTCTGTCTCTCTCTCTCTTTTCTTTTTAAAAATTATTGAATCTGAGGCCTAGGCGGGTGGATCGCTCGAGGTCAGGAGTTTGAGACCAGCCTGAGCAAGAGCGAGACCCCGTCTCTACTAAAAAAAAAATAGAAAGAAATTATCTGGCCAACTAAAATATATATAGAAAAAATTAGCTGGGCATGGTGGCGCATGCCTATAGTCCCAGCTGCTCGGGAGGCTGAGGCAGGAGGATTGCTTGAGCCCAGGAGTTTGAGGTTGCTGTGAGCTAGGCTGATGCCACGGCACTCATTCTAGCCAGGGCAACAAAGCAACATTCTGTCTCAAAAAAAAAAAAAAAAAATTATTGAATGTCTTTTCACTGTGAACTCCAAGAAGGCAAGGACTATGATGTCTTCTTCACTATTGTATTGTGGTACTTAGCATAGCATATAGTAATTACTACATAAATTTGTGTAATCTGAATAATTGAACATATGACCATCCTTATTTTAGAGTATCAGCTGAAGACAGGTAGAGAATTGTGACTGCTTATAGCCATTATCAGCGGCCTTTTAAAATCAACCTAATCCTTATATTCACTTGGCTGTGTAACCAAGCAACTCTATTTTTCTTTAGTTCAAGTGAAAATATTTGGATGAAAGTTAGATGTGTAGAATTGTTAGAAATGTATTTAATGAGATTTGTTAAAGATAGTAAGGCAGGCCAGGCGCGGTGGCTCACGCCTGTAATCCTAGCACTCTGGGAGGCCGAGGCGGGAGGATTGTTTGAGCTCAGGAGTCCGAGACCAGCCTGAGCAAGAGCGAGACCCCGTCTCTACTAAAAATAGAAAGAAATTATATGGACAGCTGAAAATATATATAGAAAAATTAGCCGGGCATGGTGGTGCATGCCTGTAGTCCCAGCTACTCGCGAGGCTGAGGCAGAAGGATGGCTTGAGCCCAGGAGTTTGAGGTTGCTGTGAGCTAGGCTGGTGCCACAGCACTCACTCTAGCCTGGGCAAAAGAGCGAGACACTGTCTCAAAAAAAAAAAAAAAGATGGTAAGGCAGATGTTATTCAAGCGGGAACTATTAAATAGGTATAAGGACCACTGCAACGGGGCCTTGTGATGGGGGACAGAGATTGAGCCTGACTCTGACTCCAGCAAGGACAAGTGGGGACTTATAACCAAGGGGCAGGGGAGGGGTTGGTAGATGGAAAATTACTAAGAGGAAACATCGGGCATAAGGGAGTTTCTGGCTAAACCTACTTGTTAGGATTATTGTAAGCAGGCCAGGGTGATAAGATATTGAGGGTGATAAGATACTAAGAGTGAGAGATTTTAGCTAAGTTAATTTAGCAGGATTCTTGCTCAAAAATGTATTCTACAAGGACAGAAAGGGAAGCCTAAGATCAGGTCTAGTCAGAAAGAACTCAGGAGCCTGCTTCAAGTGTGCTCAAAGGAGGAAGTCTGTATCAGAGTCATTCCTGGATTTTTATTGCAGGAACATGGGCTCTTATTCACTTCATTCAGAACTGAGAGTATCTTGTCTAGCACTGACCAGGAAGCTGCTGGAATAAACGTGCTCAGGTTGAGGTGACCTTGTTCTACAGAGCACAGAGTCTCAGGATGCTGCACTATGAGAACAAAATGACAAGCAGTATCAAAATAACAAGGTGATATAGACAGCTAATTTCAGCAAGTTAAACTCCAACAGTGATTCTGAAATTTATTTTCAGTGAAAACTGTAACTTTTCCTAACATAATCTGTTTTATGAAATTAGTGGTATAGACAGAAAAGAGGAAAGGGCAGTTTTTCATTTTTTTTTTATCAGGGAAAGAAGTAAAGCTCTGAAAAGAAGAAGGTAAGTCAGCTTCCCTAAGCTATAGGCATTTTTAAATCATAAAACTTTTTTTTTTTTTGAGACAGAGTCTCACTCTGTTGCCCAGGCTAGAGTGCCGTGGCATCAGCCTAGCTCACAGCAACCTCAAACTCCTGGGCTCAAGCAATCCTCCTGCCTCAGCCTCCCGAGCAGCTGGGACTACGGGCATGTGCCACCATGCCCGGCTAATTTTTTCTATTTATTTTTAGTTGTCCAGCTAATTTCTTTCTATTTTTAGTAGAGAAGGGGTCTCGCTCTTGCTCAGGCTGGTCTCGAGCTCCTGAGCTCAAACGATCCACTTGCCTCGGCCTCCTGGAGTGCTAAGATTACAGGCGTGAACCACCACGCCTGGCTGAAATCATAACACTTTTAAATCAAAAAGTCTCTTAACAAAAAAATAAGTCAATGAGTAAAGGGGGTGAGAATGGTTATACTAGAAAACCTGGATTGAGGAAAGCTACTGTGGCTGACTGCCAGCAAGGCAGAAGGACAACAGTAGGTTACCGAGTTCTCATTCTTCACCATTGGCCAGCACAGTGGGTCACCAGGAGGCAGAGCCCTGCAAGTTACGGTCCCCCTGCCAGAAGCACATGAAACTAGTGGACCAACATGGCCCTACCCAACCTGAGAACTGAAGACCCAGGGCCCACTCCTTTATTTTTCCACTCCAGAACCAGTATCAATTCTTTCTGGCCATTTATACATGCGTCAAACATTTTCATTCATGTCCTCTGCATGAAATGTGTTTTGTCATATCACACAATCTTAGAGCTTAGAAGTCATGCCTTTGTGCAAGGCTGAAGCATGGCAGGTGGTAATGATTTAAGAAGAGAGAGAGAAGCAGGCCTGCTTGAATAGGTTTCAGGTTCTGGCCCACCAGACTGGGGAATCAAGCTGCCACATCTTAGTCCTCTCTTTAGGCAAAGACATTAGCGGTGCAGATTCTCTTCCTGGGCAAATGCCAGATGGCTTTCTAGTAGTTCTGGCTTGGCCAAAGAATGTGGAGTCTTTTATTCTCACAACCCCAATACTCTTTCTTCTGTATGGTTTTATATCTAGGGTTTTTCAAGTATAAGCCAGATGAAAAAGCAATTCTAGCTCTTTCAAACCCAATGAGAAAGACTGGAAGACCGAGGAAAGGCAAATGTGGGAGGATGAGGAAGAGAGGGACTCTAGCCAGATGTATACTTCTGTGCTTACCACTTTTTGGTTCCCCTCATTATCAGTGAGCAGCCATTCAATATCCAGGGTGTCTTTCTCTGGAAGCCCCAGTTGATGGTGACAGGGCAAGGTGACCTTTTCCTCTGCCACTCTCTTGATCTCAGTGTGAGTCCCCAAGGTTCCAGTGTAGTAGGAAACTGCAACAGAAAGACATCTAATGAGTAATGTAGAAACTGGATGGCCATATGTGGGGAGCCAATAAGACAAGAGATAATTATTGGGTGTTCCTGGGGGCAAGGAGCAGGTCAAGGTGCTGGAGGAATCCTAGAACAAAAGTACTAGAAGTTCCAGTGTCTCACAGTGGCTCCTCCATTAATCACATCTTCTTTAATGCCACCAAATTACATCCTACTGGTGCCTGTCTTTCCTACCTTACTAGGTTTTTATGAACAATGAAATTGCTCAGATCAACAACTGTCTTGTTTTTTTTGAAGCAGGATCTCTCTCTGTTGCTGGGACTGGAGTGCAGTGGTGTCAGCCTAGCTCACAGCAACCTCAAACTCCTAGGCCCATGCAATCTTCTTGCCTCAGCCTCCTGAGTAGCTGGGACTACAAACGTGCACCACCACGCCTGGCTAATTTTTCTATTTTTTTATAGAGACAGGGTCTCACTGTATTGTTCAGCAAGGTCTCGAACTTCTGGCCTCAAGCAATCCTCCCAACTTGGCCTCCCAAAGTGCTAGGATTACAGGCATGAGCCACTGTGCCCAGCCAAGAACTGTGTCTTTTGATCTTTCTGTCTTCTACTAATAGAAGCTTCCAAAAGCTTTCCTTGATGATACTCAAGGAAACTATGCACTAAGGTGCCCAGCAACTCATGTTCTTGAAGTTATAGAATCATAACCATTTGAAGGTGGAGAAAACCTTAGAAATGAACCTTCTTATTTTACAAGTGAGGTTTTTCAAATCTAGCAACAGTTGTTGCTGACCAGTAGCATGTATTTAAGAGGATGAAAAAAGGACACAAATAGTGTAGTATATGGGGAAATTATTCATGATCAAAGGGCTATGCAAATTTAGAGGAGAGAAATTATAGGCAATTTATTATAGGGTCAGGGAAAGTTTAAATCCTTCAAGGGTTTTGTAAGTATTGGAAACACAGTATGTAAATCATCTAGTATAGCCTTTAGCACTTAGTAGCTCTGAGTAAAATGCAACTGATTTTATTATTAAGAAGGTGGTATTTGCTATGGGCTTTGGAAAATGGAATTCATGTAAATAGAAATAGAGGATGAAGACAGTGTTGAGATGTGGGGAGGGGAGGTGACAGGAACAGGCACAGGATCGGAAAGTGGGGGGATCGTCAGTGAATGGTAATAAATAGTTCGGCTGCCTGGTGTGAAGAATAAATGTGGGAAGGTAGTAACAAGTTAGGCTGGAAAAGTGGGGCAGTTTATGTGATAAAAGGCCTTGCCTGCTGCAATGTGATGTAATCCATTGCTTTGCTTAAGATGAGGTATTTAGGAGCTGTGTGTAGAATGCACAGGGAAAGGGAAATACTGAGACATGCATTTGTGAAAAAGCTGTTACATTTTTCTAGGTGAGAGATGTTGTCCCAGGATAGTGGTTTAAGTGGTAAAAAAACAAAAGTTCAGATTTGAGAGGTAACACGGAAGTCAAAACTATAGGACACAGCAACTGACCAGCTCTAAGAGGAGAAAGAAATGGCATTCAAAACCAAAGGCTGTCTTCAAGCTTGCGTGACAGGATGGTGACTGCACTGGCAGGGATAAGGAAGTCAGGAGCACAATGTATTTTTATTTTGGGGTGAGGTGGGGAGGGCAGACACTGAGTTTAGATTGGAATCTTTTGCAGTATACAACAGACATCCCTGTGCTTTCTTCCTGACCGTAATGCCTCCCTTTCCACTGCGGATGCTCACACAACTCCCCAAATAGTGTCCACCCTCAGTTGTTGCGTGACAGGAAGTTGCAGCACCCTGGGCGTAGCTTTATTTCTTCAGTTTTCATTTCTCTTGTGCTTCACAAATAAAGCTCTTAGAAATACTCCTGTTCCATCAGTTGTGCCTGGGCTAACCTGTATCAGGTCCCTGCATTTTCCTTGGTCATTCCATACAAGCACTGTCTGTGGGAGACGGGCGGGCAGAGCTGGCATCTTCCCCAGAGTAGGCTTCGATAGCAGGTCACAGGCTGGGTTTCCAGGTCGCTCCTTGCAGCCTTCTCATAGACAAGTCACCTTCCCAGATCTCTGTGTAAGTGCAGAAATGCCTCTGGGAACAAGTGGGCTCTTATAGGGAGTTTCTGCTTCCCTAAGAGATACACATTCTTTTATCCTTCAAATTCTGTCATCCATTCTCTATAGTTTCATGTCACGTGGTTTCAAAATCTAAAACAGGCTGAGTGTGGTGGCTCATCCTGTAATCCTAGCACTTTGGGAGGCTGAGGTGGGAAGATTGCTTGAGCCCAGGAGTTCTAGACCAGCCTGAGCAAATAGCAAGATGCTGTCTCTATAAAAAATTTAAAAAATCAGCCAGGTGTGGTGGCGCACCTGAGGGCTGAGGGGAAGGATCACTTGAGCCCAGAAATCTGAGGTTGCAGTGAGCTATGATGATGCCACTGCCCTCTAGCCTGGGTGACAGAGCAAGACCCTGTCTCAAAAAAATAAATAAATAAATAAAAATAAATCTGAAACAGCCTTTTCTATCCAAAGGAGAATTCTGAGTTACCCCGTTTGGATGGATCCCATCCCTCCATCCGTGTAATATTGGCCTTTGGCCAGTAGAAATTCAGTTCCACTTTTGGCTTTCTTATCTCTAACTTGTATCTTTTTCTAGGAATAGTACCCTGTCAGCAACTTTAGACTGTGCTATAGACTGAAGGTTTGTGTCCCCCCAAAATTCATATGTTGAAATTATAACCTCCAATGTTATGGTATTAGGAGTAGGGACTTTTGGAGGTGATTAAGTCATGAAGGTAGAACCATAATATAAGGAATATAAGGGACCCCAGAGAGGTCCCTCACCCTTTCTGCCATGTGAGGACACAGAGAGTAGATGGTGTCTATGAACCAGGAAGTGGGCCCTCATCAGATACTGAATCTTCTGGCTCCTTGATCTTGGTCTTCCCAGCCTCCAGAACTGTAAGAAATAAATGTCTATTGTTTAAGCCTCCCAGTCCAAAGTAGTTTGTTATAGCAGCATGAACTATGAGACTCCAAGGCCACCTTCTCTCCTTCTTCCTGTTACTCTCTCTCAGTATCTGGCCAAGGATCTGACACTGTTGACTATTAAATCTACAGTATTGATGACTGATGAATTGATATGATGAAACAGCATCTAGATTCTAGATATGATGTCCCTGACATTCAAGGTGTGTGTTAGCTCTAGATCCTCCTTTCTCTCCTTACACAGTAATAAAGAAGCTCAGTGTGAAAAATGATCTTTTTTAAGCCATTCATAATGAAACAGAATCATACAACCTCCAGACTGGAACAGCCCCAAGTGCCAGGGCTTGTGTGAAGTCTTCTTTCCTGGAGAGAACTCACTCTGCCACTTCAGGCAGGTTTTAAAAGCTAAAGACCAAGAGTTATGACTAATCGAAGCATATAAACTACCTCTCCTATTCCCTGTTCATTTCCCAAAATTGATTAGCAACTAATCAGTGGGAAGGAAAAGGGCCTGTATTCTTGCCTTCAGGGAAATGAAATGGGAAAAAAGGGAGCAGGGGAGACTGTTTCATTCTGCAGCAAGGCTGCTCAGGCTGAGACTGCAGGGGAGGAGCCTTCCAAGGCATCCACCATGAAAGAAGCCCCAGGTGGGTTGCCTAGCACAGGGGCAAAGAAAGGAGGCCCCAGGAATGTGCTGGGCCTATGAGGGGCCTTCAGAACCAATAGTTTATGCCCTTGTAGGGTCTTATTGACATTTTCAAGAAGGTTTCTATTATTTCTGTTTAGAACTTGAAACTGCAATGAGAATGGCCACTTTTTTTTTTTTTTGAAACATCTGTCACCCGGGCTGGAATGCAGTGGCACAATCATAGTTCACTGCTACTTCGAACTCCTGGACTCAAGGGACCTTCCGCCTCAGCCTTCCAAGTAGCTGGGGCTACAGGTGTGCACAACCATGCCAGCTAATTTTTAAATTTTTTGTAGAGATGGGATCTCACTATATTGCCCAGGCTGGTCTCCAATCCTGGCCTCCAGCAGTTCTGCTGTCTCGGTCTCCCAAAGTGCAGGGATTACAGGTGTGAGCCACCTCGTCCAGCCAAGAGTGACCACCATTTAGTGAGCACTTCCTATGGTTTGGCTCTGCATGGAGCACTCAACCCTGTGAAGAAAAGCTTACCATCCAAATTTATTGATGAAACTCAAAGACGAGGTTACCAACTTGCCCGAGGTCACATAGCTAAGAAGGGACAGAGATCAGGCTTGTCCCACATATGTTTCACTGTGGAGTTCAGAGTTCATACCCTGTTTTATGTGGCTTCTAGGATATCTGGTCCTCCCATTATCTTGTAAATTCCTTGAGATTAAGTCCTATTCATCACTGCCTTCCCATAGCAGCCCAGGGTCTCACACACTGTGGGTGTGGGTGTTCAATTAATATTTGTTGAATTGATTTGAGTCTAACCCACGCACCCATTTTACCAAGGAGCAAACTGAGGCCCTGGGTAAGAGTTGGCTCAAGGTCCTACAACTCACTTAGTGGCAGAAATAACTCACATAGTAACCCATTCTCCCTCAGTCTCTATAAAGCAACTGTAGAACAACTGAGAAAATGCACCAGTTTGCACTGTACTAAGCTAAGCTTGTGAGAAGGAGCTCTGGCTTCGACCCCTGGCTTTCCACTGGACACAAAAATGCTCAGATGAAACCAGTGCCCTGCACTCCAGGCAGAGGTAGAGAACCCAGCACCAATTTAGTGTATACAGTAAGTACTTATACATTCAATAAATAAATGCAAAGAATCAGCTATGAAAGTTGCTGATTTAAGCCACTAGAGGGAATCAAAGGCTCAGATTTGGTTGATGTCCCAAAAGGACCGGAACACAGTGGTGGGTGGTGTGCTTTGACAGCGTGCCAAGTTCTATTTATACCATATCCAGAATTAAAGACAGCAGTGCAGGGAGGAGCCCCTCAGTGAATACAAATGGCTTCACCAAGCAGAGAGCCACAAGAGCGAAGCGCACAGACCTCTAGTTTTCCCTGAACCTCAGCTCCTTGGACCCAGGAGGCCACCAGGATTCCTGCAGATTGCTAAGATCCTTCTGTACTTTTTTTTTTTAACTCACCTAAGGGGACAGGGGCCTGGGGGCTGCTGAGAATGTCTGCCATCCGCTGGGTGAGAGGGAAGGGGCACTCCAACCACCCTGTGTCTAGCCTTGGATTATACGGGCACTGAAGGAGTAATCTTTGTTAAGAAAGACCCTAGAAATCGTTGATTTAACTTATGAGGAATTGCGGCCAGAGAACTGAAATGTCAAGTCATAAAGCCAGTCAGTGGCAGAACTGCAAGTGAGGGAGTAGTCTCCATGGGGGGATTTTGTTGCAGCATCTAACTATGGGAGATAGGAGCTGGGTGGTGACTGGTGACTGGTGAGTGGTAAGGACTGTCCCCTGTGCACATGCAGAATGTCTTCCTGGAAGCTGTAGGTTCTCCCTAAGTGAGGGCTGTCCCATGCAACTCAAGCACTTAACAGAGGACCTTTGGGAGCGTGAGAGAATTACCCTTTCTGTAGTGTTCTCGTCTACAAAATGGGAATTAAACAAGACACTGAGGTAAAGCACCTAGCCCAGTAAAGGCATGCGGGAGTCTCCCCCTAAAATGTCAGTTCCCTTCCTCTGCTCTTCTCTGCTAGAAGAAGGGGCTTTTTCTTAGATGAATGCTGCCTACATTCAGTTAAGATTGGTTTGAGGTTTTACTCTCTAAGTGGTATTAAAGATTACATTTTATTAAAGATTCTCCTGAACTTTTAAGACCTCCTTCAAAGAGATGGGGCAGGGTTAACTTTTAACAGAAACTAGGATGCTGCATTGAAAAAAATTATTTCTCTCTTAAACAGAGAATTCTTCCACTTCTCAAATACTTACTGAAAGCCTACGTGGCACAAGTTGCCCCTAAGTCCACATGGTTATTGTCCCCAAAGATCAGGCCTCCCAGCGCTGCTGTCGTCAGCACAGGCACTCAGCACTTCCCAAGGCCCCATCTAGGTGAAGCCACAGTGCTTGGTGCAGAGGTCGGGAACAGGAGGGTTCATTTTTTACAATTGAGTTGTTTATTCCCAGGCTGTACAGACACGAAGTTCACAAGTAACAAAATTAGAGAGCCACAGAAGGCTACTGTCTGATGCCAGGTGTAGGAGCTGTGCCATGCACACTGATTCATTACAGCAGAGCACCCACTAATGGCAGCTGAGGTGTGGCAGCACCTCCTTCCGCTTGGTGACTGTGCTATTCTCAGTAGACCTGCTGTAGTCAACTGTTCACATACCTGAGTGGGAAGAGATTTTTCCTGTGCTTTACTTTACACAGAATATTTGAGAAAGCCTCAAGAAAGTCAGAATCATCATATGTCAGTCAAAAAAATAAATGAGACTTTGGAAATTTTCTAATTGACCTCTCATTTTATAGATCGAGAAACTGAGGCTTTGGCCAGGCGTGGTGGCTCATGAATGTAATCCTAGCATTCGGGGAGGCCGAGGCAATCGCTTGAGGGCAGGAGTTTGAGACCAGCCTGAGCAAGAGCCAGACCCCCGTCTCAACTAAAAATAGAAAAAAATTAGCTGGCCGCTTGAGCCCAGGAGTTTGAGGTTGCTGTGAGCTAGGCTGATACCACAGCACTCTAGCCTAAGCAACAGAAGTGACTCACCAAAAGCCCCCTTGATTTAAATGATTTAAATATATATATATATATATATGTATGTATATATATACACACACACACACACACACTCACACATACATATATATGAAATTCTGTAGGGGGCTGTGTGTGTTTATGTGCACACACATGTGTCTTCTAGACTGTTTCTGAAACACTATGCAATTCAAGACACAGCATCATGCACTAAAAAGTGCATGAGCTTTGGAGTCAGACCTGGATTTAAGTAGTGGCTGTTAAGACCAATTAATTCCCTGACCTCTCTGAGCCACTTTCTTCTCTGTAAAATGAAAATAAAGACATCAACCTTGAAAGGTTGTTGTAAGGATTATATATGATATATGTAAAGTATCTCACACTGGCACATGGTATGTAGTACACACTCATGAAATGGCAATTATGATTATTAATAATTGTACACATTGGATCATGAAAGACAGAGAAAACCAGAAAACATGCCAAGGGGGTAAACCAAGATTGTGAAGACTTTGGAAGTAATTTTGCAAGATAACTGTTACTATTTGGCCATACGTGCTCTCTCTCTCTCTGTGTATATATTTTTGCTGCACTAGTTGAGAGTAAGCTGCAGACAGTGTGACACTTAACCTCTCAATATTTCAGTGAGCATTTCCTAAAAATAAGGATGTTCTTCCCCACAACCACATTAGCACACCTAAGAAAATGAATGATATTGTGTGGAAGATCATTCCTCAACAGTGAGTAAGTGGGCTGGCGGTGCTTCTGAAAAGATAGACACGTTTTTATTGCGCAGAGTTGAGGGAGGGAAGAGCACCCCAGGTGAAAGGAGCACCTCCTGGAAGCAAATGGCAGCGCCTGTCCCCTCTGCTCAGCCTCCCTCAAGCTCCGTCACTGTGAACTGGTGAAGTTCCTCTTCTCTATCTTTGCCTTCCCAGCCCCACACTCAGCTCAACCCCAGACTCTTTCCAGCCAGCTCCCTTTACGGGGTCTTCACAAGACGAAAACCTCATTCACTAAGAGCTGCTAAAGGCCTGACACATTTCAAGGTCTTTTCAAATGCAAACGTATATTTGGTATTTAGACACAGCCTAAAGCTAAAGGAATGAAGTTTGAGAGTTAACAGTGGAATTCCAGACAAGTGGGAATCAGGACGGTGCCTTGTTATTTTTCCCCCAAGGAGTTGAGTATTTGTTCTTGGAGTCCCTAAAATTAGTGGTGTGAGTACAAGAACCAAGGTGGTGGCCTGAGTTGTGGGCTTTGGTCAGGGGGACCAGACAGTGAGTTTCCACCCCCTTCCCGGTCTAGGGATTGGTTTTGGAGGAGGAGGAGCAGGAAGGAAGGGAAAAAGGGAGAAGGTGAGGGGAAGGGAGGGAGGGGGAAGGGAAACAGGATGTGGGGGATGGGAGGGGGAGGGGAGGAAGGGGCAGGGAAGAAGAAGGGAGAGCCAGGCAGGGACAGAAGATATTCAGAGAAGTTTTCAGGTTAAACACAGGCTGATTAAAAATGGTCAACCTACCTCTCTTCCCCTCTGAAAAACTGTCTCAATATGTACTTCACATGTGAAAAATTGCATCGAGTTCTTCACCTATCAGGTATGGATGGTGCTGGGAATATAAAGGTGAGAACAGTCTCTCCTACTCCCTCAAATCCTTCAAAAGCTGATAGCTAATGACACCTTACATTAACAATGAACAATTAATTCAGTCATTCACATGTATCATCTCATGTGAGCCCCAGGACCAAAGTAAGTAAAGCTGTCCACTCTTTCAGAGGAGAGAAAGCTGAGGACCACACAGCTGTGGCCACATGGCTGATGGGGCTAGCAGGCGGCCCTGTGGAGACATAGCCCACCTCCAGTTTTTATTCTTTTTTCTTTCCCACAGCAAAGGTCATTGTCTTTACCTTGAGATTGGCAGGTAGGAAACACACAGATCACGTTTGTAAATGCAGATGGCACAGAGCTGGGTAGCAGAGCTAATCTGATTGGATACACTGGAGATATGTACTTATCTCGCTAGCTGGGGTCTTGAGCCAAAAGCAAAAAGAAATTTAATAGAGACAAAGGTTAAAAGTTCCAGCTAGACACAAGTACAGGGTGGGAAAGGCCTGGAAGACCTGGAGGGGTTACAAGATTTACATTGACCACTAGTGTGACATGGCTGCATTCGTGGAAGTTTGCTGTTCTAAACATGGGGAGTTACTCCATTGCCTTTTATACTAGCCAGACTAGTACATCCAGAGCATCTGCGTTCAGTTCTAGACGCTGAAAACTGGGAGGGACATGGACAAAAAAGTTGGCATTCAGAGGTTTGTGACCGGGAAACAATGGGGTCTAAAAAACATGTCATATGAAGAACAGTTGATGCAGCTATAGATAAATAAGTTAGGAGCATGGAAGACTAAGGGGCAGCATGGTAGCTACCTTCCAACACTTAAAAGGCTGCAAAACAAGTAATAGGCTTATTGGGTTCTGTTGCATTGGGGGCCAGAATTAGGTCTAGATGCCATAAGAGATTCAACCATAAAATAATAGAGTGGGAGATCTCCAATACTTCTTTTTAGTTCTTCAATTATGTGATTTTCTTACAAAAGACTTAATGCCATTTGGGTTTAATGTTGGACTTTGTAACAGCCTTGTCTGATACGAGAATGAGCCCTATTGTTTAGGAATTTCCCATTACTGGAGTCATTCAAGTGAGGGTATATCAGGGGCTGAAAAGGGATCCTTATATGTGAATGATGAACCCAGTATTTAAAATCTTTTCTAACTGTAATATTCTATGAAATAATTATTAAGTGCTTAGTATATTGAAAGCACTGTCCTAGTTGAATCTGTGCCAAAATATAAAATACTCGTCTATCAGTGTATTTTGTTACCATCAGCGAGCTCTTATACAATTTATACAAAGAGTCTAGTTTTGTTCCAGTTAACATGACTTTCAAAGATTGTTGAAGGGCTCTTTGAAAGAACTGAAAGAACTAGCCCATGCAACCATTTCTTTCCTAGCTGTTGCTGTTTTAATCCACAAGAGGGCAGAATTTACTTAGGGAGGATTAGCCATGCCTAACGTTTAAGATAGTTCTTATTAGTAACAAGGATTATAATTGACACAGATTTATAGACTACCTTGGATTTAAGCTTGATAAGTACTTCGTTGCCATTTGTGGTTATGTGCTCAATTTCCAGCCATGTGCATTTAATGTTCAAGGACCCATGGAAAAAATAGAACTCTTAGAAAATATAATCAGGCACTTGAGAGGAACTATATCCAAGAAATATAAACATACTCTATTTTAATAACTTTTAATAACTTAAGGTCACTGTTTTAATTTATTCCAATTGAAACAGATATTTACTTTGTCTAGACCAAAAAACTTATTTTAATTGCAGAATTTATTATGAAACAAATCAATTTGTCAGATCCTGTGAAGTATTTTTTCTAGGGAGTTAGTTAGAAAAGACTAAGAGGGGCTGGGCGCAGTGGCTCACGCCTGTAATCCTAGCACTCTGGGAGGCCGAGGTGGGCGAATTGTTTGAGCTCAGAAGTTCGAGACCAGCCTGAGCAAGAGCGAGACCCTGTCTCTACTAAAAATAGAAAGAAATTACATGGACAGCTAAAAATATATATAGAAAAAATTAGCCAGGCATGGTGGTGCATGCCTGTAGTCCCAGCTACTCGGGAGGCTGAGGCAGGAGGATTGGTTGAGTCCAGGAGTTTGAGGTTGCTGTGAGCTAGGATGATGCCACGGCACTCTAGCCCGGGCAACAGAGTGAGACTCTGTCTCAAAAAAAAAAAAAAAAGACTAAGAGGGAAGGAACAAAAATCTGTCCCCGATGGTTTAGGGAGGCTGAAGAATCAGCAAAAGAACTCTTAAGGTCCTTTTAATCTTGATGTTTAGTCTTTGTTTTAGTAACTTACTGAATTCTGGAATGGTCTGGCTATATGTAACTAGATTCTCAAGTTTGGGTAAGTCTACAGAAGTCATTTTCTTGCTGTTAGGCCAATTTCATACTGAAAACTAGTCTACTGAAATGTATCAAATTATTCATGTTCTTTTATTATCACTGGGAATCTGAAATCATAGCAAACTATTCCAAGATCCTGACAGGTCTGTTAGTCTCCTATTCAGGGATACTGATTTCTACATTTCTTTAAACACCTTATCCCTAAGGCTTCCAACTCTGGGTGCCACAAATTAACAAGAACATTGACAAAATAGTTGGCACCCAGAGGGGAGTAACCAGGAGTGCACATTTATTTGTTCAACAAATAAGAGTGGCCCTTCTGGTACCATACCAGGTGCTGCTGGGGATGCAGAGATGAATGACATTGTCTTTTGTCTATGAAGAGATCACAGCCTAACAGAGAAACAAAGTAGGCACCCAACAACCCCAGTTCAAAGCAATGTGTAAGCAATATTGTGTGATGGTCAGAAAGCATTCTAGGAATTCAGAGAATATCATTAAGGTGATCAGGGATGGTTTTACAGAAAAGGAAATATTTACCCTAGGCCTCGAAGAATAGGTTGGAATTTTAGCAGCTATAACTGGTAGGAAATGGCATCCCAGACTGTGGATGGCAGCCTGACTGCTTAGCAAACCAGTTGCCAAACTGACCTCTGCATTTGGCAGAATGGAACATCACCATGGACTCTTCATCCGATAAGTTCTCAAAGTCTGGTGATGGGAAGGAGGATGGTCAGTAATATCACATACTCAGCATGTGAGCTGTGCCCCTGTCCTACAGACTGGGGTTGACTATCTGGTAGTAATATTTTATGCTGATTTCTCCAGGAATAATTGGCAGGGGAAGGATACTGACCTGGCCCACAAAGATCACTCCACCATTCAGAAATACAGCAGGTATCTCTCTGTCCTCAGTAATATGTTCGTATATGTTCCATGCATGTATTGATATTTACACATGCAGGATCATACATACATACATACACCTGTCCAGAGACCCTTGCAAGCATCCCTGTGCCAGTACACAGATCAGACAAGAATGTGTGCCTTTGATTTGGAGACTGTCAGAGAATGAGATCCCTCGCTAACCTATTTCATTGACACATCTATTTATAGCCTCTGTCTCATTCCAACTGCTAAGTCGCTTTCTAAACCTAAATCTTTTATTACCTTCAGCAGAGAGATTTGAACAGAGGGGAAAATTAAAATAGACACAGACTTACTAGCAAGGGGGCAATAGTCAATTGTTAGGGATCCATGGCAATGAAGAATTGAAATTATGCTGATAATTGAAATCTGATAAATCAAAGCCTCAATTCAGCCTTTGACTTTTTCATCCCCACCCTGACCTTCCTATCATAGCTAATAACAAAGAGAAGATGACTGGTTTAAACTTCATCTCTGCCCCCTTCATACACTCTCTCTAGGAAGGGACAGAAGAGCCATGAACCAACAAACAAAAAGAATTGAGGGAGCTGCATTTTCTACCCACAGGAAAAAATTATCTCCTATGTGATAAAAATGACAGATAATACAAATTAATAACAGCTAATAATTTTAAGTACTTATTATGTACAAAGCATTGCTATTTGATTTCTATTCATTTCTATTTTTCATCTTCCCAATAATCCTGCAAGGTACAGGCAGACACTGAAATGCAGAGAGATTAATTTGCCCAAGATCACACGATTAGGAGTTGAGCCGTGGTTCTAATCCAGCCATTTTAAGACCTATACCCTAAACAGTATATTATATTGCCAGTATATTATACTGCCTCCCAGCATACATAGCTAACAAAAAATGTATTGCTCTAGAGTCTCCTCAAAGCTTTTCATCATCTTCTTTTCTACATTTGGTCATATATAGTAATGTTTTCCAGTCTTTCTTTACTTAGGCTCCCATTTTTTACGTATATGTAAACTCACACTCTTCTTTACTGTTATTGGGAATAGATTAAATATTGTGATTAAACAATGGCATTTTATTTTTTTTTATTTTTTTTATTTTTTATTTCAGCTCATCATGGGGGTACATAAGTTCAGGTCATATACATTGTCCATGTCCTGCCCATCCCCCCGAGTCAGAGTCCCAAGCGCGTCCGTTCTCATTCTCCAGACAGTGCGCCTGGCACTCATCATGTAGTCATACCTCCATCCCCCCCCCCACCTCCCCGGGTCTGCACCTTCAAGCATGACCATTCCCCAGAGGGTGTGCAACGCACTCGTCATGTAGGCATACACCCATCCCCTCCCCCCGCCCCCAACCCAGTCTGATATCCAATTGGTATCCTAACAATGGCATTTTAGAGTGGCTTTCAAAAAGTAAACATGATGACTGTAAGGCTGATCAAAAGAAGGTGGACACAACAGAGCACATTCTATATGATTCTGTTTATATAAGGTACGGACACAGAAAAAACTCCTCTGTGCTGCTGGCAGTCTGGACAGTGGTTACTCTTAGAGGAGGGCGTTACTTGTTACTTGGGTGTGTTCATGTGGAATGCATTAAGCTGTACAGTTCGGATTGTGCATTTTTCTTTGTGTATATTATACTTTGTATTATCTATTGCTCATAACAAATTGTCCCAAAACTTAGCAACTCAAAACAACAAACATGTTATCTCACAGTTTCTGTGGGTCAGGAATCTGGGCACGAGTTAGCTGGGTAGCTCTGACTCAGGGTCTCTCATGAGGTCCAAACTGTTGCCTGGGCTGTAATCTCAGAGGAGAGCCCCTCGAAGCTCACTCATGAGGTTATTGGAAGGTCTCAGTCCCTCGTCACAAGGACCTCTCCCCAGGGCTGCCTGACCGCATGGCCGCTGGCTTCTCCAGGGTGAGTGATGTAAAAAACAATACAAGAAAGTGCCCAGGATGGGAACTCAGGAGAGAAATCTCATCACTGCTACCACATTCTGCTTGTCATAAGCAATGCAATCGTTCCAGACCACACTCAAGAAGAGGGGAATACCAGGAGGCAGAAATGATTAGGTACAATATTAGAGGTAGTAGTATACCACTAGAGGTGGTAGATTATACCACATATTTTAATAAAAACTTAAAAAATTATACTTCCTTTGCCACCCTGCCCACAATGACAATCATTATCTTCTTACAGAATTTAAAATACTTCAACAATTCATTAGTTTTTTGGTAACCACAACATTCCTTAAAAGTAGATTATATCGGCATTCCTCAACCTTTTTGGCACCAGACCAGACCAGGGACCAGTTTCGAGGAAGACAATTTTTCCATGGGGCTGGGGGTGGGGGGTGTGGTGGGGGTGGGGAGGCAGAGCTCAGGCGGTGATGCAAGCGGTGGGGAGTGCCTGTAAATATAGACAAAGGCTTCACTAGCTCGCAGTGGAGCTCTTTGGCCTGGTCCCTAACAGGCTGAAGACTGGTAGTGGTCCGCCACCCAGGGGTTGGGGACCGCAGGATTATATGACATGACTTCTTTCTGTTTTACAGAAATGTGATAATAAGCTTGATATGACCACTTTCACGTTTGCATAGCCCTTTCCAGATTTCATGATTCTTTTTCATACATATTGTGAGTTTTATTATGTAGAATAAGTGGGAACTGTAGTTTAAGGTTAGTTTATCTGATAACACTCTGAAAATTATGAAGTGCTTACAATGTAACAGTTTCTATGTACTAAGTGATATATATATGTTTGGAATATATTCTTATGGATTTGTTTGTGGAAAGTTGACCATATGTATCATACCATTCATTTGACACAGACTCTTTATTTTTATTTATTTAGTTTTGTTTGAGACAGAGTCTTGCTCTGTCACCCAGGCTGGAGTGCAGTAGTGCGATCACAGCTCACTGTAGCCTCGAACTCCTGGGTTCAAGTGATCCTCCTATCTCAGCCTCCTGAGTAGCTGGGACTGTAGTTTTGTGCCACCATGCCCTAGTTTTTTAATTTTTTGTAGTGACAGAGTGTTGCTATGTTACTCGGGCTGGTCTTGAAGTCTTGACCTCAAGTGATCCTCCTGCCTCAGCCTCCCAAAGTACTGGGATTACAAAAAAAAGAAAAAGAAAAGAAAAAAAGAAACACCAAAGTACTGGGATTACAGGCGTGAGCCTGTATTGGCACCCGGCCGATACAGACTCTTTTAAAATGGCTTAAAATAACTAGTGTATTAGGTAAGTTCTTAAAGGCTACAGTGAGCTTTAATATGCTTTTAACATCAAGTTTGTGAACAGAGCTATAATCAGACTTAGCTCATGCTTCACAAGGAAAACCTTGGAGCTTCTACTCTCTCAGAGACAGATAAGGGCAATTCAAAACCTAGACCTCGATCTGTGTGCTACTTAATGATGGTATGCAGATAAACGGGCCAAACCAGACTTTAGCTTCTCACACTAAGGTGGCAAGAATAGACCTAGCTTTGCAGTTTGGCTCCCTACCCCCAGCATATATTCCTACAGAAAATGTCAAGTCTCAGCAAGGGAGAATTTGTAATGCCAAGTAATTTCCCGTAACTTTACTTTCTTCCTGTCGCTAACCCACACCCAAATGACTCAAATGGGTGCTTCACATTCATTTATTGATTCAGTCACTCACGTATTTACTCAAATGATCTATGATTCTTGAGTTTGCTTTGTCAGGGGATTGTCTTCCAGATGATCTTTGCATTTTCACCAGAGCAGCAAACTGGTTCTGGATGACCTCCCTTGCTGCAGACCTGGGGTACTTCATGCTTGCCGTAGAGGGGTGGTGAAGAACAAGAAATCATCCAAATACTTTATTATCTAAGAAGGATGGTTATAAGATCTACTTAATTATTAGCATCACCAAAAAAGCTTTTAAAAACTTTTATTTTTTTGAGACAGGGTCTTGCTCTGTTGCCCAGGCTGGAGTGCAGTGGCATCATCGTAGCTCACTGCAACTGCAAGTTCCTGAGCTCACGTGATTCTCCTGCCTCAGCCTCCCAACTAGCTTGGACTACAGGCGTGTGCTACCATGTCCTGATAATTTTTCTATTTTATGTAGAGATGGGTTTTGCTCTTGCTCAGGCTGGTCTTGAACTCCTGACTGCCTTGGCCTCCCAAAGTGCTAAGATTATGGGCATCAGCCACTATGCCTAAAAAACTTTTTTGAATAATGTAAGTATATGGTATCATTCAAACAGAACAAAATGGTATATGGTGAAAAGTAAGTCTCTCCCCCCACATCTGGCCCTTGGTTGTGCTCTATAGATAACTTATCAGTTCACGTGCATTCTGTGTCTCACACTTGATTCAGAGTTTGGGTGGATATAAAATGTTAGGTTGGATATAATTTTCACTCAAATTTCAAGTGTTGCTCCATTGACTTCTAGCTTCCAGAGTTTCTGTTGAGAGGTCTGATGCCATTTTCAATTCCAATGTTTTATAAGAGACCTCCTTTTTGTCTCTGGAAGTTTTGGGGACCTTATCTTTATCCCTGGAATTGTAAAATTTTACTATGATGGGTTCTGGTATAGGTCTTTTTTTTAAATTCATGTATTACGAGATGCCTAAATGATGTTTAAAGACTCATTTCATTTAAGTGTCAGGAAATTTTGTTGTACTATTTAAAAATATTCCTCTCATTTTCTCCTCTTTTTTTTTTTAAGACAGAGTCTTGCTCTGTTGCCCTGGCTAGAGTGCAGTGGTATCATCGTAGCTCACTGCAACCTCAAACTTCTGGGCTTAAGCGATCCTCCTGCTTCAGCCTCCCAAGTAACTGGGACCACAGGCCTGCACCACTATGCCTGGCTAGTTTTTTCTGTTTTTAGTAGAGATGGGGTCTCACCTTGCTCAGGCTGGTCTTAAACTCCTGCCCTCAAGCAATCCTCCCACCTTGGCCTTCTTGTCTTCTTTATACACCTATCTTTCAGGTATTGGACCTCCTAGATTGATCTTCTAATTTTTTTTATCTCTTCTCTCATGTTGTTTGATTGAGTTGTTCCAAGAGGTTTTTCAAGGGATCTCTTGGGAGGCAATATAAGATAGTGGTTAAAATCAGTGATTCAAATACAAATTATATTCTTTTCTAGTTAACCTTTGGCAAGTTTTTTGTTCTCTCTCTGTCTTAGTTTTCTTATCTGTAAAATGGAGGAAATGATTGTAGCCAACTCATGGGCATTAAATGAGGAAGGATTACAGCATGTTAGGAGAATTAAGTTAGTTTTAATACATGTCTGAAACATAGTAAATGTTCAATAAATATTGCTATTATTATTTTTAAAACTGTATTTATTATTTTTAGAGACTTGAGTCTCACTCCATTGCCCAGGCTGGAGTGCAATGGCACAATCATAGCCCACTGTAACCTCCAACTCCTGGGCTCAAACGATCCTTCTGTCTCAGCCTCCCAAAGTGCTGGGATTGCAGGCCTGAGCCACTGCACCTGGCCTGCTGTTATTATTGTTGTTACTATTATATGTTCCTTTTACATTTTTAACATCCTATTTTTGTTTTGTGGATACAATGTCTTCCCTTATGTTTTTCAGGATATTAACTATAAGGTTCCTTGCATAGCCTGTTTCTATTTGTTTTTCTCTTCCTTTTCTCAAATGTCTCATATTAGATAGAGAGATACTAAGAGGCTGTTTGGAAACGCTGAGACCAGACAGGACTTGTTGCACAGTGAGTTTCTTTGAAGACTTTTTCATTGTGGGATTCCAAATGTCAGCGTCTGTAGGCCTTTTCCCTGAAGCTGTTGCATTTCTCCAGAGAAGAATTCTTAAATCACCTGTCAGTGGGAGGTGGGTAACGGCTGCCAGTGTTCTCGGAGCTGGGGGTGGTAAGGGGGGATTAGGGGATTCCCATTCAGGATGCACATAGAATAGTCTTAGAGAAAAGGCCTACAGACTCTGACTTGGTTTACAGTTTGGCCCTTTTCCTGCTTTTTGTTGTGCTTGATGTCTCTGAGTCTGGTTCTCCCAAATTTCCCTTCTCCTGGGATGACAGAGGCATTGGGACCTCTCTGTGGAGGGTGCAGGAGAAGATATTTAGCTACTGGTTTTGTTTTGTTTTGTTTTGATGCAGATTTTCACCTGATCCCCTAGCTTCAAGCCCCAGGCCTCAGCTCAACCTTCTGCGATACCTGTATAGCTTCCAGTCCTTGAGCCTTTTACTGAACTGGCTTGCCCACCATAGGCACAGGGGTTTCAGCCGCTGTGTTTTGGTAAGTCGGTTACCTCTCCTCCACCTGCTCTCATCAGCCAAATATTTGTTAATGTTTCTCTCTCACCTTTATTTCCTCCCCCATTCTCTTGTGTTTGTGGATATACTTCTCTTTTATTCTTTTACTTTCCTCATAGTGGGATTTGGGGAGGAAACAGAGAAAAACACCTGTGTTCAATCTACATTACCTAAAATATCAGGAAGTGATTCAGGGGGCAAGTATTGTCTTCTACACTGTAAACATTTCCTCTGCTCAATTTTTGAGAACAACTAAAACCTTATTATTTATGTGGCTTTTTATCCTCCCACTTCCTGTGTTCAACAGATAGTCATCATGGCAGGGTTGTGTCCCTTGACTGGGATGCTGCTTGTGATACTGCTGTCTAACCCTGGGCCAGATAAGACAGTCCTCTGGGGAACGGAACAGCTTGTCCTGGTACCCAGGATGCTCATGTTAGATTCAGGGTGGGCACACTTTTGCTGGAAAGTGTTTCTCTTGCAGCACCCTCTGCTCAACATGATAGAAAAGGAGAAAAAGCTTCTGTTTCCCAATAGGCTCTCTCTTCTCCATAGATCCTTATCTGGGAAAAAGGTAACAGAGAAATGTGAAAGCAAGTTTCATCAGAAATGAGGAAATTATCAGTCATTTTGCTAATTTCGATCTATGAAACCCAAAGAGAAAAAGTGGGAGGGGATTTTTTTAAGAGACAGGGTCCTTCTCTGTCACCCAGGCTGGAGTGCAGTGGTGTAGCTCACTGTAGCCTCAAACTCCTGGGCTCAAGGATCCTCCTGCCTCGGCTTCCCAAGTAGCTAGGACTACAGGTGTGTGCCACCACGCCTGGCTAATTTTTCTTATTTTTTGTAGGGACAGGGTCTCATTATGTTGCCCAGACTGGTCTTGAGCTCCTGGCCTCAAGTGATCCTGTTGCCTCGGCCTCCCAAAGTGCTGGGATTACAAATATGAGCCCCTGTTTGTGGCCTGATTTTTTTTTTTTAATGTCTTGTTTTTTTCTTACTTTTTCCCTCCCTCTTTTCCCTCCTTCCCTCCTTCCTTTCTTTCTTTCTGTTCACCAGTCATGCTGTGTCTGGGATATTTTGGTTCAGATTAGGGAAAATGAAGCAAGGTTTTCAGAACACATTACAGAAGTACAGAAATCCTCAGGATAAAGCCATCGTGCCCTATATAAATGACGCCCTGTTCTGCCCAGCAGAGCTCTCCACCCTCGTCTCTTTGCTGCATTTGCAGATTGGAAAACTTACCAGAGACTGAGGCCGTCTCAGGGCAAATATTTGTTTAAATCTTTCATTTTCTCTGTGGTCTTTAAAAGCCACTATGGTTTTTAGTACTGGAATCAGCTTTTCCAGGCATATCACATTGGCCTCCAGCTGTGACCCTTCTGGGGGCATGAACTCTACAAGACTCTAGCAGAGGTCTGAAGATGCTTGTTCATGAGAAGTTATGGAGAGCCGTGTGAGGAGGTGCAGGGGAGACACAGGCAGATCTCCTGGACTGCTAGTTCCTATATCAACCAGTGAACAGAAACTTGACCGTGATTATGTTCCAGCATTGTACACGGAGTCTATGGAAGAAATGAGAGTAGGATTCACACCCAGCTCCTGATTCCTGCCCCATGGAGCACCAGTGTAGTTGTATGGCATATGAAAGAAGGAGTGAATACGGCAGCTCAGAGGAGGTGGCAGCCGGTGAATGATGAAAGGCAGCGAAGAAACCTGATCACTCAAGGTTAGATTATGAGGGAAAGAGAAAAGAAGCAGAGAGGAGGGAGCGATTCATTTCAGGGCAGACCTAGGAGAAGGAAGCTTCTAGATAAATACTATTAGAACTGGCCCTGGCCCTTAGAGAACAACTCTAATTTGTTTTTTTATTAAGAGACAGGGTCTCACTGTGTTGCTCAGACTGGTCTCAAACTTCTGGCCTCAAGTGATCCTCCCACCTCAGCCTCCCAAATTGCTGGGATTACAGGCATGAGCCACCAAGCCTGGCCTAAACTCTAATTTTTTGGTGTTATTATTTTTAGTTTAGCAATAAGTCTCTGGTTTTATCTACAGTTTTCCCAGCTGACTGGTTTACCATTCTTTGAGATTAATCTAGAGGCAGGTAGACTATTTCTGCCCCCTACCCCAGCCCTCCTTAAGCCTCCAGGCTGTGGGGTCACAGTGAGCAAATTGAGAGAAAAAGGCATTGGCTGTATTCCATTCAGCATACAGGCCTGTCTGGCAGCAGAAACGGGAAGGGCCAAATCCCCACTCCCATGGGTTGTGCCCCTGCAATAATCTAACAGCCACTTGCTCATATCACTTTTTAGAATATTGGGCCACATCGTGTCATTTCATGTCCATCATTCATTTATTTAATAAATATTTATTGAGCACCTGCTATGTGTTAGGCACTGTTTAAGGTGCTGAGGATACAGTATTGGGAAAACGGGATATTCTCCTTATTTTGTCCTTCTCAAAAAGGTGTGCTCATGTCCCTGGGGGTCCCGGGCAGTATGACAGGACCACAGAGAGTTCTAGAATAATTATGTAATCAATATTTTCTTGAAGTATCATTTTACAAAATGTAAGTAATTGAAAACAAGGCCATGTATTTAAAAATATATTTGGAGTAGAATAAGAAATTCATATATATATATTTTTTGAGATAGAATCTTGCTCCATTGTGCAGACTAGAGTGCAGTGGCGTCATCATAGCTCACTGCAACCTCAAACTCCCAGGTTCAACAGATCCTCCTACCTCAGCCTCTGGATTAGCTGGGACTACAGGTGTACACCGTCATACCCGGGTAATTTTTCTATTTTTTGTAGAGACAGGGTCTCGCTGTGTTGCTCAGCCTGGCCTCGAAGTCCTGGACTCAAGGAATCCTCCTGTCTTGGCCCCACAAAGTGCTAGGATTACAGGTGTGAGCCACTGCGCCTGGCTGAATTTCTTTTTATTTATTTATTTTATTTATTTATTTATTTATTTTTTTTTTTTGAGACAGAGTCTCACTCTGTTGCCCTGGCTAGAGTGCCGTGGCGTCAGCCTAGCTCACAGCAACCTCAAACTCCTGGGCTCAAGCAATCCTCCTGCCTCAGCCTCTCGAGTAGCTGGGACTACAGGCATGTGCCACCATGCCTGGCTAATTTTTTCTATATATATTTTTAGTTGTCCAGATAATTTCTTTCTATTTTTAGTAGAGACAGGGTCTGGCTCTTGCTCAGGCTGGTCCTGAACTCCTGAGCTCAAACAATCCGCCCGCCTCGGCCTCCCAGAGTGCTAGGATTACAGGCGTGAGCTACCGCGCCTGGCCTGTAGTCATCCCTTAACAAAATCAAATCAACTGACAGATGTAAAGAATAATGCGTCAGACAAAGTGGGTTTTATTCTCAGAATGTAAGGTTGGTTTAACATAAAAAAAATCAATCATTATAATTCCCCATATTTATAGAATAAAAGAGAAAAGCAGTATCATTTCAGCAGATGAAGAAAAAGACTTTAATAAATTCAACACCCATTCATGGTTAAAAAAAAAAAGCTCAGCAAACCAGGAAAAAGGGGACTTCTTAAAAAAAAAATAACAAAATCAATATAATGTCAAACAACTAATTTGACTTTTTTTTCAAATTGAATCTTTAAAATGTACAGAGATGAGAAGAACCTTGTGGAACTTTGATGTTAGTAGCTAACTTCATTGAGCACTCACTAAGAGCTCTATGAATATTGTCTTATTTAATCCTTACAACCCTATAAAATAGGTTCAATTTTTATTCCCATTTTACAGATGATGAAACTGAGGCTTACGGAAGTCAAATAAACTGCCTACAGAAATACAGCTAGTAAATGGCACAGCCAGTATTTTAATTGAAAATCTGTTTGGGAATTTGTACCCCTAAACATTGTTCAGGACTACCCCTCATCTCACCCCTTTACCTTATAAATGAGGCAGCCCAGTGTCAAGTGACATTTATGCAAGGCAGTGGCAAAGTAGGGACTAGAACCCAGGCCTTTGGACTCCTGGGGCACTGTTTTTTTTTTTTTTTTTTTTTTTTTTTTCAGAAACTGTGTTACTTTCACATCTAATCCACCCACTCCTTCCTTTTTATCAAAACACACATTTTTCATCCTTGGAAGCTCTAGGGCTGAAATACTAGAGAAATAAATATAACTTAGCAGAGCCAAGGACTGAATTTTGTCTCCTGCTCTGTTTAGCATTCAAAACCACTAAGCCGCAGAGAAGACTCTGCCCACACCCAGAAAAGAGCATGTTAAAGCAGGATTGAGTGGAATCCTCTCTTCATAGGAATGCAGATGGTGACAAAGTGTGAAAGTAGGAAAGGGAAAAGGAGGTAAAGAAAACTAAGGTTGGGGCTGGAGAACACTGGATGGTATTCATCTCTCAGAAATATGAGACTCTTGAGGACTGTACAGGGGAGTCCAAGGCGGTAATTGCCCAGGGGCCTCAAACTGGCCCTTGTATGGACAAAGATCAGTTTCCATTATCCTCACTCACAGCCACCAGCCTCTCTCAGAGATCCCTGAGAGGTGCTGGGAGGCAGCCCCAGGGGCATCGAGGCTCAGGAGCTTTGCCCTGCTCTCTGGGCAGGGTTTGGCCAAATTAAAAAGGAAGAAAAATTATTCCTCATCTAAGCAGTGTGAACTAAAAAAATGGTATGAGCTGGATGGTGTTTAAACAGGTCAGGAGGGAGAATAAAAATGTCATCACCCTTTCCTTTTACAGAAATGATGTGTTCACTCAGATGGAAAGAAGCCCACCTTCCCCGCAGGCACCCATCGTGAGCCGTCATGCCTGTATCCTGCACAAATTAGGGGCATGTAGAGCCGTATCCTGGGATGGTAAGGGTTGAGCTGTTGAAAACATCAGAAAAAAAGTAGTTCAGGAGTCACAAAGTTCACAAATCTAAAACTCCATTGAAAGTTACTTCTAAATACCATCACGGTACACATTTGTATGATATTCACGCACAGCATAAAAAGTGTATGGCAAGATCTTTGTTTTTCTTCCCCAAATGATTTCAAAAATAATATACATCATTCCAAAATAGGATTTAGGTGATCAGTTTTTTCCTTCCCCCAAAATAGTTTGACCATTGAGTTTGAGACCATTGTTCTCTTCCCCCAAATATAAAAGGTACAGAAATTTCACTTGCCCCATCAGTTCCATTGAGAAATATTTCTGGGTAGCCACAGAGTTTAGAAAAACATAAAATATGGAAAAGAATATTTTGGGTCTTGGAGGGACTTTTTAACTCCTCTTAGTTTAATTTTATATATTTAAGATTAGGAGCAAAACAAAACAAACAAATGAACAATAACAAAAAATAAGGAAGTCCAAAACTAACCCTTTTCTGAATTCTTAAAATACTAGGTTGAAAACACAGAGTTTTTTCCAAGTTAGGAAAGTGAAAAAAAAAAAAGAAAGAAAACACAGAGTGATTACCTGAGCCAGCCTGGGTCAAATTAGAGTCCTGACTCCAGTTTACTGTTAGTCTTAAATAAGATCCTTAAATTTTCTAAACCTAGTTTATCATCTATAAAATAAGCATATTAATATTAATAGTACCTTTTCACATAGCTGTTCTAAGGATTAAATACAATGACATTTTTTTTTTTAATTTTTTTTTTGGAGAAAGAGTCTCACTCTGTTGCCTGGGCTAGAGTGCCATGGCGTCAGCTTAGCTCACAGGAACCTCAAGCTCCTGGGCTTAAGCGATCCTCCTGCCTCAGCCTATGACATTTCTTTTAAAGCACGTGGTATGAAATATATCTCAGCTGTTATAGTAAGGAGTACAAGAATGAACAGAAAGTAACAGCCCTGGGGAAGGGGGCACAAATATACAGGAAACCTCTAAGGAAGGAGCAGAAAGGAACCCAAGTCATGAGGCAGAACCTCTGCTAGCACAAATAGGACTTTTTTGGAGCAAATTGCAAAGATAGATAGACATGATTTCTGTCTTCCTCCAGGCTGATTGAGTCCCACGCCAGGGCACACTGCCAGTGAGTGGGCAGCGGCCCTAATAAGGGAACTGGCAAAGGAATGATAACTTTGGGCAGTTGTCACATACAGAGAGCTGTCTGGAGGGTCTGCGTGGAGATGGCTACTTCCTGAATAATACTTTCCCCACTGTTTTTTTATTTCTCTGTGCTCTGACGTTATAACTGCCCACTAAGGAATTCTAGAGTTGTTGGAATGACCTGGAGATATGTTCAGGGAAAGATGAGAAGTTTCCAATGACTTCAGTTTAGAATCATCAGGATCTAATGACTGGAAAAGGAGGATAGGGCAAAATCAGGAAAAGTTCACATGAAAAGAAAGACTCTCTCCTTGACCTAACTCCAGTCAGGCTCCTCCGAGTCCTCCTTTTCACTAGGCCTAAGCTTGGGCTCTGTCTTGGCCTGCTTACTCCAGCTTTAGAAAGAATCCTACTGAGTCAGTTTAGTGAAAATCCCCCTCTCTTGGTCTGATCACCCTTGATCCTTACCTTCCTGGCCTGCTATCAGCAAAAATATTGTTAGGTCAGTTTAGCAAAGAATTATCATACTTCTTAGTAATTTTCCGTCTCTCATACTGATCCCTCTATCCTGCTCTTGGCTATAAATCTCCACTTTTCCTTATTGTATTTGGAGTTGAGCCCCATCTCTCTCCCCCACTACAAAATGCCATTATACTCGCCACTGATGGGGTTCAGGACATGCTACCCCAAAATATGACACTTTGGCATATTGAATATTTTATGCTGAAGGAATTTGAGAAACAGCAGGTACAGGAAGGACTCTCTGGCCTTTCCCTAAAGCAGGTCAGTAGACCTTCACGTGAGAGGTGCCCTCCCTCTAGCTGGAGGACCAAGGAGCATCCTTATCTCTAATGACAGAGGGACGCTGAGTGGAATCTGAATGAACAGGCCTTGCTAAGTTTCCCCCCTGTTTATGACTCGTAGCTCATACCCTTTCCCATGACTTTCCACTCTTCATCAAACCTAGTATAAAAACACTCAGGTTTAACCATTTCTCTGGGTCTTCATTTCTGTATAGCAAATGAATTTGTATGCTTTTCTCTTAGTAAATCTGTCTTTTGTTATAGCACCCCAGCTGAGAATCTAGAAGGGTAGAAGGAAAAGATTTTTTTTTCTCTCCTACACTCCCCGTGAATAAAGTCTTTCTTACCATCTTTAACAAGTATCATGATTAATTTTTTCTTTAACAAAACATACTAAGGAGATTAGAGTTCATCCTGGGTGCAGAGGCAAAGAGGAGCCAATGGGGGTTTGAAGCTGGGGTTTTTCGTGTTCAGGTTTGCACTCCAGCACGTGAGCTCTGTCCACAGTGTGACAAATGCACTGCAAGGGGCGGGCCTGGTTTCTTGGACACCAGCTGCAATAAATCCAAGAGCAGCAATAGACAAATTAACTGGTTTTGATCATGAGAAATTTTCCTTTTTCTTTATTCACCTCCAGAACAATAAAATACCTGAGAAAATTGTCCAACTTCTTTGTAAGATTTGTACTGATGTTCTGAAAAGTAAAAAAAAAAAAAAGCAACCCTGATTCATAGAGCTTATGCACTATCTGTATGTACGGTCAAGGCTAAGTATTGACAGTTAACATCACAGGAGGGGGCAGTGAAAATCATAATTCTGAATGGAGTGTCTGTCATAGATATTTCAGGGGTGCAGGCTAGGTATGGGATTGTTTGATGTAAGATGATTTTGTAGGTTTGTATTTCCAGTGTAACATTTCATACTTAGAACCTAGGTTATTACTTTTAAGTAATACCTTCTGAAATATAGGCCCAAAGTATACCCTTAGCTAGTAACTTACCACAAAAGGAATCTTACTTATGGGCTGGCTAACGGTGTTTGGT
Organism: Lemur catta; assembly: GCF_020740605.2. Taxonomy (NCBI): domain Eukaryota; kingdom Metazoa; phylum Chordata; class Mammalia; order Primates; family Lemuridae; genus Lemur; species Lemur catta. Next base: position 17,769,285 of record NC_059134.1, on the reverse strand, counting down.
CTTAGCTGCCAACATAGGCTGACAGGGTTTGTCCTCATTCCAAACTGGGTAAGTAAACCTCACGGGTCCAGTTCCCCGTATCAATTTCTATTCAACCCATCTCTTCTAGAAAACCACAATGGAATGCTGAATTTTCCTTGCAGACCCTTCTTAAAGTTCACAAAGTAGTATCAAATTCAGAGGCATCTCATTTAGAAGGAGCAGGGGTGAGATCCGGGAGTGAAAGAGGAGAAAAGGCTGGTGGAGTGGGCGGGTCCCAGAGGAGCGATGGCCATCTCCTAAGAATAAACAGTTGCTCCAGAGGCCAGTGCTCGGGCCATCTGCTCAGTGTTTGCTTTGGACACTGCTGGCCACGAGGTCTCGGGATTAGGCTGTCCCCTGAGATCTTGAGCTCCCAGGAGCAGGCTGCCTGCAGCCTGTCGCCTGGGGCTGTCCTGCGATTTCCGGAATTTTATGGAAAGGAGAAGGCCCAGTCTAAAACCCCTCCTGAAGGCGGCCACCCTGGCTGCGCCCAGCTCCTTACAAACAAAGAAGTCAGCTGGGCTTCTGCAACGGCCGGCAGCAGAAGGCGCCAGGCTCAGTAATTGAAACCACATGTGCCGGAGGTTTCCGAGAGCAGCGACCCAGACACAGGGGGACAGGCTCCTGCTGCTTTTTATGTTTCCTTTGACCTTTGGGTTTCCAAAGTCAGATCTTCTAAGAGCCCTAGACCACCAATATCCTGGCAGAAAGATGTAAGTTTTGTTTTGTTTTTTAATTTGATGAAAGGGCATTCCCCCCCCAAAACATAACAGAAAATGACTAGAAACCCCCAAGGGCCTGGGGCCTCGGCTTCCAAGTGCGCAGAGCAGCAGCCGGATCTCTCCAGCTAGGGGAGATTCCGATTCCCTCCGATGAGACAGCAAGAAGGGACGGATATTCATGGTGGTGAGGTAAACTTATTAAACTAGTTTGAGATGCACATAGACTCTTGTAATTTAAAACTTAAAAAGTTACAGGACTAATGCATAAATATATTCTCATTATGAAACAGATGGAGACCCTGCAAGGCCTACCTTGACCCCTCAAGCCTCCTCCCCTCCTCCAAGTAATTGCTGTTATTAATTTTATGAATATCCTTCTAGATCTTTGTACTCATGTGTACCTCTATGTACATATAGAAATGTAAAACTTTTACACTGAACAAAAACTTTATTTTATTGTATGCATCATTTGTAATTTATGGTACTTTTTAGGAGGTTTTGAAAATTTTTCCAAAACAGAGATGTACTTTCTTGTCCCTAATGGGATTTATAATTATAAAGGGGGAGGGGAGGCAAAGTGGAGGGATTAGCTGGAGTGGCGTATCAGCAATAGGCCCCCTCCCCATTTTGTATGGCCTAGAGCTAAGAATAATTTTTACATTTTTATTTATTTTTTATTTTGTAGAGAGGGTGTCTCACTATGTCACTCAGGCTGGTCTTAAATTCCTGGTTTCAAAGGACCCTCCCACCTCAGCCTCCCAAAGTGCTGGGATTACAGGTGTGAGTTAGCATGCCTAGCCTAATTTTTACATTTTTAAATGGTTGAAAAAAAAGAAGAGATACTGTTTTCTAACACATGAAAATTATATAAAATTAAATTCAGTGTCTATAAATAGATTTTACTGGAACACAGCTACCCTCATTCATTTATGTGTGGTCTATGGCTGCTTTCACACTGCAACAGCAGAACTGTGTGACAGAAGTTGTAAGGCCTGCAAAGCCTAAAATAATTACTCTCTGGTTCTTTACAGAAAAAGCTTGCAAACCCCTGAGCTACAGAGTAGTTTTCAACTCAGTAGGAACCACTGTGGGTAAGAGATGTTCAAAAGGTTAGTGGACTATCAGATGTCAAAAATAAATCAGAAGAAATGGGACTGGCCAGTGAATTGGGGGCACTGGTTCTACAGCTGGTTTTGCCATTGAGCAATCTGTATGGCCTTGAGGAATCAATGTCTTCTCTTTAGGGAGAGAAGTTTCCACATCTGTAATATAAAGGGTTTGGCCAGCTCTCTAAGCATGCTTTCAGTGCTAATATTTTCAGATTCTAACTTTGGAATTCTTACATTTGCTGTTGCTGGCTATCTGTGTGTCAGAAGATGGGTTATCATTAGTTGGTGGAGAGAGATCTTCCAGATCTGCCTCCAGTTTAGAGGGTGGGGTGGCAGCCTGGTGTTTCTATTGTTCCTCCATCCACCTGCTTACAACTCCTGCTAACACACACACACATACACACACACAACCTTTGCTAAAAGACTTCCTCTCTTCCTCTCTGCCAACTCTACACCAGGGCTCCTCCACCTCAGCACTACTGGTGTTTCTGACAGGTAATTCTTTGCTCTGGGGGCTGTTCTGTGCATGTAGGATGTACAGCGGCATTCCTGGCCTCTATGTACCGTATGCTACTTGCACCCACTCCGTAACCTTCCTCCCTCCTTATGTTGTAACAATCAAAACTATCTTCAGACATTGCCAAATATTTCCTGGGAAACAAAACTGTCCCCATTCGAGAACCACTGCTCTAAACCTAGGTCTCTTTCTAACCCTGGTTCAAGTCAACTGATTCTGGTTCACAATGGACTCTTTCATCTGTGAATTGCTGAGGTATTTTCCATATTCAGTCAGTAACTTTTTGCTTAGCCTTATAAACTTAATTACTTCATTAATTTCAATAATGTTTATGAGGCGGCTTATATTGTCTTGTATTCATCATTGCAATGTGCATATCTCATCCCCCAAAGCACAGTGAATGCATTTTGAGAACAGGGACCATGTTTTATAATTCCTTTGATTTTGTGTGAGCTAACACAAAAGACTTCAATAGTTCTTATTTACTCAAATTTTCTTCTTTCCACTGTGGCCCCAACAGATGGACTACTGTCTCTGGTAGAGCCATAAAGAGAGAATTAAGCTGATCTAGTCAAAATTCTTCAGGTTTGACCTTGATTCCAGGTGTCAGGGTGGGATAGGGGAGGCACTGGGAGATCCAGTTGTCCATGCACTCCTTTTAGGGATACCATGAGGGTCTTAGACATTGTTGAAATGTGAGCCTAAGGTCAGAGAGTGCCTCTTTAGGGCAGTTTCCTCAGTGCCTGGCAGAGGGGATGGGGAACCTATAGTCAGTGGCTTTGACCTCAGCATCCTACAGTCAAAGCTGTAAGTGAGAGAAGGAAGAATTTGGGGATTACGGTGCAAAATCACCTAGGAACAGTGGTGGATGAGGTTCTGGGCTGGATGGGATTTCTTAAAAACATGCAGTTCTGCTCCTAGACATAAGCCCATGATTTCTTCTTTTCAGGCCAAAGTCCCACGTCTTGTCTTTCGCATCCCCACATAGGCCCAGGGAGGGACACATCAAAAACCCAGTGGATATGTCAAAAACCTTATGCTGAACCAAAGGAGCAAGACAAAAGCGTACATATTGTATGATTTCATTATATTCATTTCAAAACTAGGTAAAACTGACCTGGTAGAAATCAGAATGTGATTGTGGGGATGTAGGAAGAATGAATGAAAAGGGCACAAGGGGACTTTCTGGGGTGATAGAAATGAATGTTCTGTATCCTGTTTTAAACACCAGTTTCACAGGTATATTCAGTTGTCAAAGCTCATTGAACTGAACGCTTAGACTTGTGTGTTTTTTTGTATATAAATTAAACCATAAAAAAATAAAAATAATATTCTTTTAAAAACCCAACGCAGTGGGGGATCATGACAACCTGTTTCAGGGGCCAAGTCTCTCACCTGTGTGGGGGCACTGCAGAGTTCTGGGTGACCTTGTTTCTAGCTCCCATCCCCAAGTTTTCAGCAAGCTGCCTAAGGGCAGGACCCATGTTTCACTGTCACTATGTGGTAGAAGGGACACTGGCCATGGAATCAGAACCCATGGACCTTAGTCATGACTTTGTCCCTACAAGTCACTCAGCTGACTTGTAGGGATAAAGTCATTCTCCCTGCCCCCTCTGTTAAGTAGGGATACTCTCACTGTGGTGGACATACCCTAAGGTGGCTTCCAAGCCCCCCAACTCCTGGTATTCATGCCTTTGTTTTTTTTAATTATTTTATTTTATTTTTTGAGACAGAGTCTCACTCTGTTGCCCAGGCTAGAGTGCCATGGCGTCAGCCTAGCTCACAGCAACCTCAAACTCCTGGGCTTAGGTGATCCTCCTGCCTCAGCCTCCTGGGTAGCTGGGACTACAGGCACACACCACTGTGCCCAGCTAATTTTTTCTATTTTTAGTTGTTTGGCTAATTTCTTTCTATTTTTATTTTTATTTTTTTAGTAGAGACAGGGTCTCACACTTGCTCAGAGCTGGTCTCGAACTCCTGAGCTCAAGCGATCCTTCCGCCTTGGCCTCCCAGAGTGCTAGGATTACAGGTGTGAGCCACCGCGCCCGGCCTCATGCGTTTGTGTAATCACAGACCCTTGAGTGTGGGCTGGACTGCTGACTTGCTTCTAACCAACAGAACATGGCCGAGGTGATGGGCTGACACTCGTGTTAAATTATATAAAACTCCCTCCTAGCAGGCTGGAATTAGAAGTACTCCTGCTGGACCGGGTGTGGTGGCTTATGCCTTAATCTCAGTGAAAGGGACAGCCTTGCAAAAATAACAGGAAAATACCTAATCCACAACCTCCCCAGTAACAGTTAAAGATCCATCCTGTGAGTTCTCTCACTAACAGGCACCCTGCAGGAGTTCTTTTGTGCACAACTTCTGAAGGAAGCTAAATGGACGGAAAAGAGATGTATATCTCTCTCTTTCAAAATTGTTTGTTTGAGAATCTGCTTTTACAGAGTTCCTGAGTAAACAGCAGGAGAATAAGCTCCAAGCCTCAACCTATCTTGAGAACAGAGTCGCATCTCCTGTGATAATCTCTTCTCCAAGGAAAGGCAGGAAACCAACTCTTGGACTTTGACATCCTCGTAGTTTTTGTAATCTACCTGCTGCCGCTTTTGTTATCAGCTGACAGCCATCACTTTTTTTTTTCTCTCTCTTCATCCCCCTTAAAATCAGTGAGTCACTTGGCCTCACTGCTGGCACCTCTTTCTTTCTTTGGGATGTCACGCTGTCTCCCTGCTCTATTCCCTACTCCCTGCCCCCCGCCTCTTTTCTCTCTCTCTCTCTCATTCTTTCTGTCCTAAAGGATAAAATAAACTTTTTTACTTTATCCTAATTTCTGCATGAGAAGTCTTTCTCCACCCACGCCATGAGCACCTACTAGGCTTTCCACCCTAACGCTTAGCACTGTGGGAGGCTGAGGCAGGAGTTCAAGACCAGCCTGAGCAAAATAGCGAGACCCCATGTCTACAAAAAATAGAAAAATTATCTGGGTGTGGTGGTGCACACCTGCTGTCCTGACTCCTCGGGAGGTTGAGGCAGGAGGATCGCTTGAGCCCAGGAGTTTGAGGTTGCAGTGAGCTATGATGATGCCACTGCACTCTGGCCTGGGCACTAGAGTGAAACCCTGTCTCAAAACAAAAACAAAAACTACTACTGCTGACCTTGAAGAAGCAAGCTGCCATGTTGTAAATGGCCTACGGTGAGGGCCATGTGACAGGGAACTGCTGTGGGTGGTCTCTGATGGATATTTGGAAGGAACTGAAACTCCCAGCCCTGCAATCACAAGAAACTCCATGCCGCCAACAACCACATGAGCCAGGAAGCCTGTCCTTCCCCAGCTGAGCCCCCAGATGAGAACGAGCGACACCTTGACTACTACAGCCTTATGAGATTCTAAGCAGAGGACCCAGCTAAGCTGTAGCTGGACTCCTGACCCATAGAAATAATGACCTGATTGTGTGTTATTTCAAGCTGCTCAGCTTGTAGTCATTTGTTATGAGCAATAGATAATTAACACACCTATCTCTGTGGTCTGTGTGTGAGGGTTTCTAATCTGCTATGCATGTAAATGCATAAGGAATCATTGGATCCAATATCTAGCACAGTTCACACATATTGCACTCTCAATAAATATTTGTGAACGATGATGTGTTTGGTAAAATGAGAGTAAAATGGGACATCAAGGTGAGCATCCTGGCAGCAAAGAAGTCATACAAAGCAATAGACTGAGAGTTTTCTGAAAGTGCCAGGGGTATCCTTTGCCTTGCAGATTTGTGGGCTGATTGCACACGGACCTCAGTTTACCAGCTGGTGGGTCCCTTTCTGCTCCATCCCTCGGATTGTCCCCATTCCACTGGCTGACCATGTAGTGGGGCCTGACCTTCCCCCCACCCCAGCCCTTCAGACTCCAGGCTCTAGAACTGCATTAGCCACTAAGCCACACGTGGCAACAGAGCACTTGAAATGTGGCTAACTGAACTTGAGATACACTATAAATGTAAAATGTACACTGGATTTTGAAGACTTAGTATTATAAAAAGTCATCACTGGCATCCATGCATAGGCCCAGTGAAATCTGCATAGGACTGAATTTCAAAGTCTTAGTATAATAAAAATCTTAATATTTTTACATCGATTACAAGTTGAAATAATATTTTGCATATTTCGGGTTAAATAAAAATACATTAAAATTAATTTCCTCTGTTTCTCTTTGCTCTTTTTGACATGACTGCTAGAACATTTTAAATTCCATGGAGGGTTGCATTCTATTTCTGTATCTGTGTTTTCTATTGGACCACAGTGCTCTAGAGTGACATTAAAGGGTTAACTTTGTGCTCAGATCCATTTCCCTGCCAACCCACTAACTGTAACTCACTGGTTGAGAACTGCTGCCCAAGGTAACTGACTAGGTCTAGGCCACCAGAAACTGAAGTAAGGGGACACCCCTTTTACTTGCACACCACTGACAGTGCCAGTGTGTGCTCCACGGGCGGGTGTGGCTCTGCTGATGGTTTTAATGTGCTGAGTGAGCTGTGCTTCTCACCCCGTAACTGAATGGCATCGTACTCCCCAGCCTTAGTGAGCTTGATGAATGCCCTAGGAAGTCAGCACCTACTGCCTTACCCCCATCTGTCACTTTGCATATGCCCCCTGCTCTTCAGCTCCCACCTAGACCCCCTCCTGGAGGGGAAGATCCATGACACCAGCAAACGTGGTCTGGGCCCAGCATAGGTAGCTCCCAGCTGCTCACTACTGCGCTTAGAGGCCGGGAGCAGGGCAGGGCTGGCTGTGACCACGATGGCTGTGTCCACGATGGCTGCTTAGATGAGAGGCTTTCGGGCATACCTCCCGGCATTATTTCCCCTCAGTTCTAATAGTGATGCTTATAATTCTGTCAGATTAGCCATTCAAAAATGTTTTAAGAATTTTTTTTTCCTGTTAAAATCCAGATATCCCTGGGAGGGGTGATAGACTCAGCTGTTATCTTTCATTGGTTAGAGAGCAGTATCATGTTGTAGTTAAAAGCAAGGGCGCTGGAGTTAGACTGTCTGGGATTGAGGTCAAGCCCTACTACCGATGAGCGGTGTGACCTCACGCATGTTGCTTAACTTCTCTGTGCCTCACTTTCCTCATCTATAAAATGCAGATAAAAAGAGAGTGTACCTTTTTATTGCATTATATTGTACTTTTTAAGAACACTTACCTTGGAGATCTGGTCTCTTAAATTTTTAAGTGTACATTATTGTTGACTATAGGTGCAATGCTGTACAGCAAATCTCTAGAGCTGATTCATCTTGCATATCTGAAACTTTATACCTATTGATTGGCAACTCCCCATTTCCCTCTCCCCCCAGTCCTTGACAACCACCATTCTATTCTCTGTTCTATGAGTTTGACTATTTTGAATACTTCATATAAGAGGAATCATGCAGTATTTGTCCTTTTGTGACTGGCTTATTTCACTTAGCATAGTGTCCACAGATTCATCTATGTTGTCATGTATTGCAGAATTTTCTTACTTTTTAAGGCTGAATAATATTCCATAAAAAAGAAGATTATGTACCCAATATCATGGTTGTGAGGATAATATGAGATTATCTATGCAAAGTGGGATTTGTTTGTCTTTTGTTTGTTTGTTTTCAAGACAGGTACTGCTTTGTTGCCCTAGGCTGGAGTACAGGGGCATGATCACAGCTCACTGCAACCTCGAACTCCTGGGCTCAAGTGATCCTCCTGCCTTGGCCTTCCAAAGTGCTGGGATTACACGCATGAGCGTCCAGCCCATACAAAGTATTTAGAGCTTGGCACGTATACACACTCAATAAATATTGGCTCCTACTATTTCCTTATTTCTTATATATTAAGTGCCTGCTGTTTGGGGAAAACAGAGGAATCAGACACAACCCTGCTCTTAGATCACAGTCTTGGTGGGGAGTTAGACATGTAGAGCCACCTACAAGTAGAGGGAGGCCCACTCCCCAGTTCTGTGGCATGTCCTCATTCTTGACACCCCCTTCTCAAGGATTTCCTCCTTCCTGCTCCCTGTCATGGGTTCTTCTTCCTCATGGGTACGTCCTGTGAACACTGGTTCTGACTTTGGCCCTCTTTCATCCTCCCTTCCCCTGCCCCTGGTGGTCTCTTCATGCCCAGGGACCCCACACACCTAGATGCCGATAACTCCCAAACTTACCACCAGACTTCTTTCTTCCCCGAAGGCTATCACATCCAGCTGAAGTAGCCCTCCTGGAATGTTTCACAGGCACCTCAAACTCCGTGCTGCGCCTCCTGCATTCCTTATCTGATTGAGTGGGGCCATTCCCCACTTAGTTTCTGGAGCCAGAACTGCGAGTCACACTTGGTCCCTCTCTCTTCCTTTGCTTTACGTGCAGCCGGCCCTGGCCCTGCAGATTCTGCCTCCTGGACGCCTTTGACTCTGACCTTCTCTATCCCTGCTGCCTGCGTAATGCAGACTCTCAGACCTTCACTGAGTCACCTTCGAGATGGACTCTTTGCCTTCAGTTTTATGTTTTCTAATTTATTCACTACCTGTTTTCTAAAATGGCATTTTCTTTTCAAGTTCAACTTCAAATGCAGGATGGTAAAAAGACCCTTGGGGATCTGACCTAGCCTGGCTCTCCAACCTTATCCCACGTGCTGTTCCATCCCTGTGCTCTGTTCTAGCTACGCGGACCTGCTTCCTATTCTGCACGTGAACCGTCACACAGCTGTCTTTGTGCTCACTATTCCTCCACCTAGAGCAGCCTTCCCTACCCTTTTATCCTGCCTGTGGCCCCATGGTCTACCTTGCACTGGGCCCATAAGCCTCAGAGGTCACATCCCCCAGCAAGCCTCTCTCGACTGCCCTGTCTTTGGGTTCCCATAGCACTACGTGCACAGCTCCAACCAGCGTTCAGTATTGTGACATGTCCCCTGCTAGGCTGTCACACCTGGAAGGTCAGGACCGTGTCCTTACTGCCTTACTTCAGCATCTTGTGCAGCGCTGGGTACACAGAAGGTGCTCAGGAGATGGTTGTTGAAGAAATGAATGGAGGTGACGTAACTTGCCTTATAGGGAGCATAGAGTAGTGTCTAAAGACATTGGCTTTGGAGCCAGACTGTGTCAATTCTCTCACCTAGAGACAAGTTACTTAATCTTTCCGTACCCCAGCATCCCCAGGTATAAAATAGGTATAATGATAGTACACAGCCTCGTCAGTTAGTGGTGAAAATTATATAAGTTAATATCGGTAGGGCACACAGTATGTGACATGTTTTAAGTGCTACATAAGTGTAGCCGTTACGTCTCGGGTTGCAGAGCTTTTAAGTAGCTTTCAAAGCTAGCATTTAACCCAGGTCTATCTGACCCCAAAGCTTATGCTGTTTTCACTGTGCCATGCTGTGGCAGATTTGCGTGAACTCTGCACAAGGGCATTTGGATGCAAGATGAATAGAAAGAGGAAAGGGCATCAGGGCTCTGCAATTCTAGCAGCTTAAAGCTTAGCATGCAAGGATGTGCCTGCTTGTGGCAAGGAATGAGGAGAAAATTTGACCCCATGAACAGGAACATCTAAATTTACATGTTCATAAAATGAGCTGGCTCCTGTTCTACTTCCCATCTGTCTCATAATAGCCACAGGTCATCTCTTGCCTTACCTTAGCAGATGGGAAGGATATTGGATGCTTAGGACTGTTACCTTGCACAGTGGGGATCTTACCCCTACACTTCAGACATTCTCAGAGATGAACAGATCCCCTGTTGAAGAACTCCAAGTCTGAAGGCCAAATCCCCTAAACTTCTGTCCTCGTCCTCTAGAAGCTTTGTCCATACCTTCCTGACATTATAGTGGGAGGAGAGCCAACTGGGTGCTGGTCATTACTAAGAAATATATCTGGGCAAGACTTCTTTGCCAACTTACTGCCCATGTTGTATTCTATAGAGACTGAGGTCTAGGGTGTGCCTAATGTCTTAGCTTCTTGAAATATCAGCCCTTTTTAGAAAGGCTAATTCCACCCCATGGTGGCTATGTCCCCACAGAGCATTCACACACTGCTTTTCAAAGCAAGAATTTCCTGTATAGACAAACCATGTGCTCAAAAAAGGGGAGGTGGGCTGGGATATTGTGAGGGGTGGGCAAAATATTCAGGGCCCTGAATTTTCAGGAAGCAGATGTCTAAGTTACCACCAGAGGAGATGGGTGTAAAATATACCCCACAACATGTGCCTTTGAAAAGCCCACTGAGTCATGCTAAGAAAGTGGTGTTTAGCTTCTCAAAATCTTCGTACTTTTGCTGCATGCGTGAGAATGGCATTTGCTCAGTGCAGAAAGGGCATAGCCCAAATTCGACACTCACTAGGAAGACATTTCTCTTCTCATGGAACGAATAAATTCCTGGAAAGCAGGGACTGTTATCTGACTTTGTAGCTTCACAATATTTCACAATACTTATTTAAACAAACTGATCTAGGAGTCCCTGGTCAAAGTTCTATCCCAGGGGAATAAGCGAATGGCTGGTCAAGTGACTCCAGGCCACCTGGACTTCTTGATAGACACGTCAAGAGGAGACCCAGGTTAGCCTGAGGTTTTGAATCTTTCTATCTCATCTTGCCACCTTTCTGATACTGCCAGACTTGTTCATTCAGCAAGTGTTCTGGGGGCCCCTGCTATGTGCCAGGCAGTGACTAGCGTGGGGACGGCCGCAGGGAGGACAGGAACACCATCTGGGAGCTTACGGGAAACGGCTTCTGGAGCACCAGTGGAGCCAGGCTGTGGAGAGGGAACCACTGGTTTCTGCCTAGAAACCCGTTCTGGGGAACAAGTTTATTTCGGCTCATCCTTGCCATTTCCCCAGCAGCTCTGTGCGACAAAGTCCGCACGTGAAAAAGGCTGCTGTCTGCAGTGACCTGGTGGTCAGAGTCACTTGCTTTAAGTTTTTTGGTCTGTAGAGATGACTTTTGGTTGGATTTACCTGACTGCTCATGAAGCTGTCCTGGGACACCTGTAAAGACACTGGCACTTGTCCTCATAGTCCTTAGCCTCTGCTTTTTATGCTTTTTTCCTCCCCGTGTTGGTGCCCCCACCTGCTCACTCACTCATTCATCCTAACGGTGTTTATTGAACGTCTAACTACTGAAGCATTCTGCGAGGTATTTTATTAGGTATACAAAAATGAATAAAATTCTGTACTGTCATTTTTCCAGTTCAGGACGTCAGACTCTAGTGGGGGAGGCAGGTGGATGAATGCACAATTCCAAGGTAATATACTAAGCGCCTCTGAGACACGGGGGGACAGAGCTGCACCTACTTTTTCCCCCCCGTTCCTACTTCCTGAAGTCAGGGGAGAATCTGATCAGCTAATTCAAGCTGAGATATGGAGTCTGATAGGAGCCAAATCCATTACCCTTCCCAGGGGCATTTTGCTTATTTCATAGCATCTTCATTTTTAGCATGTTCATTAATCAAAGCCACCACCTTACGTCTGTTGAAATTTTTCTAGTTCTAGTACCACTCCCTTAATTCAGGCTTGTATCACTTCACTCCTGCTCTAATTTCCACTACCTCCCTGCCTGCTGTCTTGTCCCTCTCTAGAGCATTCTTCGAAAGCCTGTCTGATTGTAGCCCTTCAATCTACGGGAAAGCAATTTAAACTCTCTCCACCTCCATTTCCTATAATAACCATTCGAGAATGGCTCAGATGATACCCTGATGATTTCGTTGAGTATGTGTAGTATGCAAATGAGATCATGTTTATGAAAAATCTTAATCATTGTAATAACATGCGTTATTATGGTTATGTTTAACTACTCAGCTTAAAAGTGTTCATTGGGAGGAAGTCTATCTGTAGCCCAGCCTCCACATTCTGGTGTCAGCTCAGTTTCTCAAGCTCTTCTCTTCTCCTCTTCTGCAAAATGAATGCTCCAGTTGATCTGTTCACCATCCTCCCAGCAGGTCTTATGCAGCCACCTCTCAACATTTCACTTCTCCGCTCCTGCTCCCTCCCTCGACCCTCATCAAAATCTTACTTGCCTTTCTAGCTAACTCGATGCCCACCTCTTCAGGAAGGCCTGCTTCAAACCACGCTGGCTCTTGGCAATTTCTCCATCTCCTGAGTTCCCTCCCAGAGTACCACACACCTGGCATGTAGCCGGCAGCCCTGCTGGTAGATTTGCATGATTTCCACATGTGTGGGAATTGTTTCCTCCTCTAAACCGAACACCCCTTGTTATGGGCTAAATCATGTCCCCCCCAAATTCATATGTTGAAGTCCTAACCCCCAGTACCTCAGAGTATGACTGCATTTGGAGATAGGGTCCTTTTAAAGTCAAAATGAGGTCATTAGGGTGGGCCCTAATTTATTATGCCTGGTGCCCTTATAAGAAGAGATTAGGACACACACAGGCACAGAGAGGCGACCGTGTGAAGACAGGGGGAAGGTGGCTTCCTAAAACCCAAGGAGAGAGGACTCAGAAGAAACCAACCGTGCCAACGCCTTGATCTCGGACTTCTAGCCTCCAAACCCTGTGCAAAAATAAATTTCTGTGCTTTAAGTCACTCAGTCTGTGGTAGTTTTGTTATGGCAGCCCAAGCAAACAAATACACCCCTCAAGGTGCAGCCACTTTTGATTTCCTCCAAAGCTCCAATGAGGGAAACATTTGCCAAGTACCTTGTCAGTTTTTTCCTTTGCCTCCATATTGCCCCCGTATCTTTTCATGTCGTACGTCCTATATGTCCTGAGCATACTCAGTACTACCTGGGAAAGGACCTGGAGGTTGTGTAAGAAATACCTGAAGGGGAAGAAGCACGTTGAAAAAAATCTCTTCAGACACTGGGCTGGTACAGATTGCCCTCGAAGGAAGCTCATTGAGGATGTTTGTTCTTTTTTCTAAAGGTTTTCTTTAGGGAAAAAAAAAATCTCTTGCCATGGCACACATCTGGCTGAGAGAGTACAGAGCAGTGACATTAAATGTAATTGACATTACAGCATCTCTCTGGACCGCTGTGGATGGAGCGCCCAAGGATCCAGGGCTCGCGTTGCGGCAACACTGACATTCAGGCTTGCCAGTCGTCTGGAACACTGAACCCTGCTGCCCTCCCCCAGGCTCAGAACAGCGTCCAGGGTTTGAGCAAATATGAGTTTCAGATATTTTCTCTCCAAGGGGGAGGGCTCAACTGAAAACTTTTATCTGATCTTTTTTTTCCTGAACTTCTTTTCTCTCCTGCCAGCTTCTCTCCTTTGAGTCCTATTGCCATGACAACATCTGTCCTTAGAGATTTACCTCTCCTGCTTAAAATTTTGGCCCAAGTATAGAAATACAAAATCCTCTTTCCGTGTGCCCCTTAATAAATCTGAGGCAGACTACAGCATTCAAAAGGAACTTTACTATGAACTAAAGCAGGAGGAACCCCACCGACATACATACACGTAAAGAGCATAAAAACATTTGTGAAGTATTTATTTTTAAACAACTGGCCCACTTAACTTGCTCACAGGCACTAGTTCTCTAGGCTGTAGAGATCCCCTTGTAATTCTTGGGCTTTTTGTCCTTTGATTCTTTTCTGTTCCTTTTCAGAGAAGCTGTAATGCTGACCTTCTGGTCCCAAAATGATGGCCCACCTTAGGATGAATATGGAGCCCAGATATTTCTCAGCTCTTATTCTCTGTGGCAAGACAGAGTCTATGCTAAACCACGCCCTCTCTCACCTCCTCCTCCACACAGATAGGCTCAAGGATGACATTCTTGCACCCTATCCTGACTTGACTTCTATTGGTCAATGAGACGCTGGTTTCTCTTTGTGATTGGGGTATAGACCAGCAAACTTGAAGACACAAAACTAGCCCCCTATCCTAAAGCTCAGACTGAGTAGCTGCAGAACTTACAGGAATTTTGGCTGCTAGGACAGCCTTTCATGGAGGCCACATAGGCAATGGCTTGCTCTGTGGTGTTTATGGGTCTACATTTGTGGGTGTGGAGGTCTTGCCCATTCCTGCCAGCCATGTAAATAGGGCCTTGAGAAAGTAGATATTTTATCCTGGAGTTTTACAATGTTAGACTAGAAGGGAACTTAGATCTCTTATCACATCAGGTATCATGAAGTATAGCATGGCATATCATGTCAAATAAATAAGGGTTGACCACTTAGAATTGGGAAGTGATCACTGGTTTAGAATCAGGAGGTCCAAGACTGAGCCCTGGTTCTATCATTAACTAATCCAAGTGACCTTGCAGAAATGCCCCTCAGCTTTCTGGGGCCCTGAAATAATATAATACCTGCTTCACACTTCACCAAAATGATCATAATTCATTGTGGAAACAATGATGATCCTCGCTAATCGGAAGTTCTGATGGGCAGTTATATGTGCCTTTGATGGCTATAATGGGAAACAAAATATGTAATTACTATAATTTGTTTGGTGGTCAGAATTATTTTGAAATATAGGCTCACTGGAAAGAAAACAATAGAAAAAGCTTCAGTGGTTAAAAAGTTGGGAACTACTAGAATAGATGATACAGAAGTCCCTTGTAACTCTGACCATTCTAGAATTCTTGTCCTGTATTATCATTATATGTGGAAGTATGTAAAGTGTACACAAGCTTGAAGAAGGTGGGGATAGCAAGAGAGTGAGGCACTAGAGAAGGCCCAGGGAGGGGAAGTGTTTCTATGTCATGGCCCTATTTGTGACCCAGCAAATCCATTCTGTCATTTAATACTTACAGCCATCCTATGAGGAAGGTGTTATTATTTTAATGATGGAGAACCAGGCTCAGAAAAGTTTAGTTTTGCATAACTTACAAGAGGTAGAGCTAGGATTTTACTCCGTTCTGGGTCTGCTAGTTTTCCAAACATATGTACCATAATGTCCTTTCATCCAGAGATGTGGTAGCCAGCCTCCGAGACCGCCCCCATGACTCTTGCCTCTGGTATTCATGTCCTTGTATAGTCCCTACGTTAAATAAGACTGAGCTTTGTGACCAGTAGATTTTTGCAGAAATGACAGTGTGTGACTTCTGAGGCTTGGTCATAAAACACACTGTGGCTTCTACTTTGCTCTCCTGGATTGCTCTCTCTCTGGGGGAAGCCAGGCACCATGGCATGGAGACGATAAAAGAGCCCATGGAAAGGCCCACATGGGAAGGAACTGGGGTCTCCTGCCAACACCAACACCATGTAAATATTCCATCTTGGAAGCTGTGGGGGGCTGAGTGTTTATGTCCCCCCCCCCACAAATTCATATATTGAAGCCATACCCCTAAGTGTGGCTCTATTTGGAGAAGGGGCCTCTAAGGAGGCAATTAAAGTTAAATGAGGGCAAAGGGGTGAGGCTCTGATCAACAGGATTAGTGCCCTTATAGTAAGAGACACCAGAGAGCTTGCTCCCTTTCTCTCCCCATACGTATGCACCAAGGAAAGGCCATGTGAGGACACAGCGAGAAGGTAACCACCTGCAAGCCAGGAAGAGAGCCCTCAGCAGACACTGAATTTGTTGGCACCGTGGTCATGAATCTTAGCCTCCAGAACTGTGAGAAAATAAATGTCTGCTGTTGAAGTCACCCAGTCTATGTCATTTTATGACAGCCTGAGCAGACTAAGACAGAAGCAGATCCTTTAGCCCCGATCAAGCCTTCAGACGACTGCAGCCCCACCTTGACTGCAAACTCAGGAACGGTCCTAAGCCAGAGCTGCCTAGCTAAGCTTTGGAATTTCTGACCCACAGAAATGGTGAAATAATAAATGTTTGTTGTTTTAAGACACTAAGTTGGGGGAGGTGATTTTTTTTCTATGCAACAATAGATAACTTGATGGAAGAAGCAAGGGAGAGGGCTGTTTGTCCCACGGCAGTGCACCCCATAGCCACATTGGAGAAACGCGGTGGAGAGATGCCTGGCTGTGCTCCAGCCCACAAATCGTGCTTCCTGCCTCCCAGAAAGCTTTGCTGAGCCTCCCCAGAAGCAGCGCACATGGCTCCGGGGAAAACCTCCATGGATATCACCACTTGGGCTTTTTCTTTCCAGGACTCTGTCTTTGACTTTGCTAATAAATTAAGATTTCTATTGAATAGCTGAGGCTTATGACCAAAATAATGCTTAACAGCTTTAGGAACAGAAACACTGAGGCATACATTTATTCCCAGGAAAATGGAGGAATCCCAGAGGTTAAAAACCTAGGATCAATTTATCATCTGGCTCTGCATTCCAAAGCAAAATTCAGAGGAACTTGGAGAGGTGACCCTCATGGTGTTGCCACAGCAGGGTGGAATATTCTGAGTAGCCTTAGGACATCAGACCTAACCTTAAGTAATCCCAGTCCAGGAAAATCCTAGGATGCCAGAGCTAGAATATCCTAGAAGTCACCCAGGACAGCCTCTTTATATCATGAATAAAGAAGAAACGAAGGCCCAGAGCTTGAGCCACCAGCCTAAGTATTCATGGCGTGTAAGTGATGGAGCAGAGACTGGGACACTGGTCTTTGGATTTTAAGTGCAAGTGGCTCTCTTGCCATCCAGCACTGGGAGGAGAGCAGGGAGCCATTTTCTTCTTCTAAGTGATATCCTGGAACCGATTCAGTAGTGCACCATTGCCCTCCCCATGGGCATTTCTTTCTTTCTTTATTTTTTTTTATGTCCCTGGAACTTCTGATAACCATTTCTTTATTTTCTTATTTTCTTTTTTATTTCAAAATATTGTGGGGGTACAAATGCTTTGGTTACATAGATTGCCTTTATACCTCCCAAGGCAGAGCTACAAGTGTGTCCATCCCCCAGACTGCGCACACCACATCCTTTAGGTGTGAATTTACCCATCCCCTCCCCTCCTCCCACCTGCCTGATACCAAGTGAATGTTACTTCCCATATGTGCACATTAGTGTTGATCAATTAGTACCAATTTAATGGAGAGTACATGTGGTGTTTGTTGTTCCATTCTTGTGATACTTGACTTGGAAGAATGGGCTTCAGCTCCATCCAGGATAATACAAGAGTTAGTTCACCATTTTTTTTTTCCCATGGCTGAGCCATTTCTTTATTACATGAATTTTTCCCAGCTCTTTCCAACCTGGTCCCTTCTGCACAAAACCCCCAGGTTTGGTCTCCTAGGCTTTGACATAGATCTGAAAAGTGCTCCACGCTGCTCCATTCAAACTCTGACGCCCAGCAAGCCTTCGTCAGGGTAGGCAGCTGGTGTAATGGAAAGCGCCTTGGAGTGCAGGGTTAGACTGGGCTCTAACATTGGCCACTGGTCCACACTGGGATTTCAGGCAAGTCACGTACTGCTTCTCAGCCTAAGTGCCCTTCCAATTATAGCCTGCCATCCCATAAATCAGAGAAAGCAATCCATTTTAATGAGTTATCCAGCCAACTCTCAGCACACCAAGATAATATAATGCTGCAATCTTGATACAATGCTTCTCTCCTGGAGGAGACTATTGAAGAGTAAGAACAATGGTGGAGAATTCAGGCTCTATGGATGTTTGAGTGTCAATCTCCACTGCTTGACATCAGACCTTGGGACTCCAGGGACTGTGCTGCCTTGGCCCGAAGACTTTGCAGCCCTGGGTGGACCTGCCTATCTGGGCCTCACTGTCTCCCTCTTTGAAAGGGCACTGTTTATTGTTTTCTCACATGTGTCATGCTGTTAGGTGCATTATTTTAGTTTTGCAATACATCACAAAACCAGTAGACTACCCAAATATTTATAGTCCCTAAAATCAGGGTTAGTTCAACTGTTGTCCTCTTACTGTGCTGGGTTAAACACAGGGGCTTTGGAACTAGACAGACCAGGGTTCAAACTTGGATCAGTTATTTCCCACTTCTGAGCCCCAGGTTGTTTGCATTTACAAAGTGTGGTGCCAGTAATACATAGTGCACAGGGTGCTGATGATTAGCATTGCATAAGATAATCACATACAAGGCTTTGCAGCGTGTGGCACAGAGAAAATATTCAGTGAATATTAGCCATGACTGTGTCTAGTCCTTATCTAACTCACTGCGCCTCCTCATGTGCCAGGTATTGCACGTGGCACTGGGGATTCAAACATAAAGAAGTCCTTCCCTTACAAAGTTCATGAAATAGTTCCTATGCAGGCCTGGTTCTAAGACATTTGGAAAATATGGGAAAAGCCAAAGATCTGTTAAAGCATTAAAGAAATGAATGTGCTTAAGTTTTGATGTGTGTGCATTATTAAAAAAAAAAAAATTAAAGCACTGTCTGGAAAGCCCAGCCAAAACCCACTGTCTCCTAGGAACTCTTTAATAGCATGTAAATATCAGCCTGCATACCTTCCAGAAGGTGCTCACACCAGATTACGGCATTAGCCAGTGTAGGAGCCTGCAGGTCCCCCGTGCAGAAATTCGCAGTGCAGCCAAGGGCGAGCCTGCACTTACTGGGAGGGAGGAGGAAGAGACAGAGATGCGTGTGTGAGAAAGGCCAAGTGCGTCTCCTCGTGTCTCCCATGAGGCAGGCAGCCAGTGATGCCCTCCAGGCAGGTGTGGAGCGTCTGAGCGTAGGTAACAGCTGAATGAGAACATGAGAATGTTTTCCTTGCTGGATGGAGTCAATGAATCCTTAAAATTGGTGCATTGCGTCAGTTTTAATTTATATTAGCTTTTCTCTACTGCTTCAATCTTGGGATAACTATCTCACGCTTGCCAGAATAAGGGAGGGGTAACCAACACTCACAAAGCAGTGAGGTGAGTGTCACTGGCGTGGTGGGAGGCCCAGTGTGCATGGGGCACACACGAGGGGCGGCTTTCAGAGGGCGGCCGTGATGCCCCGAGTCTGCAAGGATGAGTGGGGGTTTTCCATAATTCTTTGCAAACCCTCTCAGTCCATTAATAATGGCTGCTTTAAGAAATTCTTTGCCACTTCTAGCCCAAAAAAGGAAAAAATGAGGAATTTATCAATTTTTTTTTTACATCTTCCCGGTTTGTTTACTATTAAGACAGCCTGCCTGATAATGACAAGGATTTTATTTTTGTAGCAAGCTATTAAATATCTGGAGAACCACAAAACAGACCCTGGTGCTAAGAATTTATTTCAGTAGTTCAAATATACACTCGTGAATTTAATGTTTTTTTCCTGAGAAGGTAAATAAATACTGACACTTTGGGAAGGACGGTCCTTAGAAGCACGTCTTGCTGAATGTCTTGGTTGCACTTTTTGATGATTTCCTAATTGCTGGCTCACATGAACACTGTTTATTTCGAGGGAAAATCAGCACGCACAGCAGATAAGCAGCATGAGAACCTTGGGAACAAGGGCTAGGTTATGCAGAATCATTTGGGATGGTTCAGGTTAGAGACAAATCTTCGATTTACTGATTTCCTAAGATGCATAGAAGGGCTTGGTCCTGCTTGAGTTCTCTTCTTTTCGAAGCCTCTTCTGCAAAAATCTCAGACATGAATGCTTCCAAGAAGTCGACAAGGAACTTGCCCTCTTATGTGTTGATTGAAACAGGCAGCCTTGGCTTCCCTCTGCACTGGAGAGGGGCAGGAAAGGCACGTGCTGGTCCAAGGTGCGTGCTAGGTGCTTACTCGGTGCCTAGCCCTGGGCTCTGCCCAGTGGGATTTGTAAGACCAATACTCAGACTTAGTCTCTAACCACAAGTTACTTATAATCTATTTGGGGAGGTTGAACTAAGATAGACGGAGCAAATAATTTAACGTGTTAAATAATTATCAAGCCCTCACCATGCACTAAACCAGTCATGCTCAGCCTGCATGTGAACAGCACTGATTTTTTTTTCTTTAAATACAAAATGACTGGGCCTCACTCCCCAGAGTAGTGATCTTCCAAGAGTAGTTTTCAGACCAGCATTGCCAGCATCTGGGAACTTGTTACACATGCAAGTTCCTGGCCCTGGACTCTCTGGGGGTGAGTTCCAGCAATCTGTGTTTTTTTTTGTTTTTTTTTAATTTCATAATATTATGGGGATACAAACGCTTTGGTTACATAAATTGCCTTTGCACCGCCACAGTCACAGCTACAAGAGTAACCATCCCCGAGACACTGTGCACCATGCCCATTAGGTGTGAAGCAATCTGTGTTTTCACAGGCCCTCTGGGTGCTGATAATGCACGCATGCTCAGGTGTGAGAACCTGATTCCGTGGGCCTGGGGTCCGCAAAGTTGTGCAGACTGTATTGATGTGCAGCCAGGATTGAGAACCACTGCGCTGGCAGCATGAGAGATGCAGGGATGCAGACAGCAGGGCCCCAACCTGAAGGAGCTCACAGTTTAGTGGCCAATGTTAAAGTGAATGCCATAGAACAGCTCTGTCCAGGGGGAAGTTGCTGGGGGAGCTGGACCTTGCTTAGAGTGGAGCCAGATTCCAAAGAGCTGCAGGAAGCTCTTTCCCAGAGGGGCAGATGCGCAAAAGAGCCTGAGGCAGGAAGGACTGGGAAGAGCAGACGGCAAAGCTGCTGTTTACCCAGCCCTGAAGACAGCATCCAGTTATTCATTTAACAAACATGTCCTGAGTGTCCACTCTTGCAGCTGATTATTTATGGTTTATAGCTCACCAATTTCCAAAAAGGATTTGAGGTGGTTTGTAATGTTAAAACACATCCCAAAACAGGAACATAAATAATGCAAATAGAACAGAGACCCGCTAAAAGGAACCAGCAAATAGATCTTTCGGGCTCCTGGGAAGAAATAATTGAGGGCTTGGGCTTGCTGGAAGCAAGGCACCGCGAGAGGTGCTATGGGGTTTACCGCGAGAGATGAAGGAGCACATGGTCCAGAAGGGAAGGTAAACGTGGACATATTTAGGCAAAGAGCTGGGCAGGTTCAAGGCAGCAGAGATCATCTCCAGCTGTGGAGTGGGCACCCAGGCCTCGAAGGAGATGAGGGCCACAGGGAGCAGGAAGGAGCCTCAGGAAGAGGAAGAGTGTCCACAAAGTCCCCAGGGCAAAGAGGCAGTGGCTAAAGAGTAGCATAAGTCACTGGGAACCGAGCGAGTTCCACTGAAAAAGCCGAGGCTAAGTCTTAGAGGGTCTTCACTTCAGTCGGAGAAATGCATGTTCAGTTTGCCAGTCAGTGAGGAGTGACTGGAGGTGTTTTCAGCAGGCGAGTAACCTGGGAGGAGTTATATTTTAGGGAGATTGAGTTAGCCGACGCGTGTAGGATGGAGTGGAAAGAGGATGGAGACAGAGAGACCACTTAGGAGCTAAAGCCTGGTACTCAGAGAAGTAAGCGTGGCCTGAGCCGGCGATGGCAGGAGCAAGTGCTGACAGAGACACTTTGGGGCTGTCATCCACAGCCTGCTACTCAAAGTGTGGTCCAGGGACCAGCAGCACCTGGGAGCTTATGAGAAATGCAGAACCTCCAGCCCCAGCCAGGCCCTCACTGACTCAGAGTCTGCATCTCACCCAGAGCCCTGGGGGATCTGGGTGCACAGGGAAGTGAGAGAAGCTCTGGCCACCGGGGCCTGGTGACCCACGGAACATAGGGAGTAGTGGGGAAAGGATCCTAAGATAGCGTCAGATGTTTCAAGGATTGAGTCACAAGGGGTTGGAGGCAGAGTCAGAACAAACTCGTGTTGATATCTAGGGGACCAGAGTAGTTTATGGGTTCTGAGGTGGACAGGTAGAGGGATATATTGGGAGCCAGAGTGTCTCGGCTTAATTTTTCCATCTTAACTCCAAATCATGGTACAGTAGAACCATTTAAATCACATAAGGTACAGATTTCCTCTGTAAAATGGAGAAATGACAATATTGTCCAAATTTTATGGTGGGTTTTTTTTGTTGTTGTTTGTTTTTTGAGACAGGGCTTGTTCTGTCGCCCAGTCTGGAGCACAGTGGCGTGATCACAGCTCACTGGAACCTCAACTCCTGGGCTCAAGTGATCCTCCTGCGTCAGCCTCCCAAGTAGCTGGTCTACAGGCGTGTGCCACCACATCCAGCTAATTTTTCTATTTTTTGTAGAGATGGGAGACTTGCTGTGTTGCTGAGGCTGGTCTCCAACTCTTGGGCTTGAACAATCTTCCCAACTCAGCCTCCTAGTGTGCTAGGATTACAGGTGTGAACCACCATGCCAGGCCAAATTTTATAAGGAAAAAATAGAAATTAATTGACCACACATTTATTTGCCAACAACAATAACGATGATAGTGACACTAACAACACAGCCTACCATTTATTTACTGAGTGCTTACTCTGTTCCAGGTAAAGTAGTAAATAATTTACTTGTATGCAAATCAATAATGGTACGCCTGTCAAAAATTGCCTTTATCTGTGAGGTATTTACCCCCTTTGTATTTGTATCATATAATTTATCCATGTATTTGTCTGTCTTTCTCAATAGACTCCCCTTGGTTTTCCCAGTACCTAAAATAGGACCTTACAGTTATTAACAGTAGGAATGTCTTGATGTTTTTTTAATTTTTATTTATTTATTTATTGAGATAGAGTCTTACTCTATTGCCTGGGCTAGAGTGCCGTGGCATCAGCCTAGCTCACAGCAACCTCAAACTCCTGGGCTTAAGCAATCCTTCTCTGCCTCAGCCTCCCGAGTAGCTGGGACTATAGGCATGTGCCACCATGCCTGGCTAATTTTTTTTCTGTATATATTTTTAGCTGTCCAGATCATTTCTTTCTATTTTTAGTAGAGATGGGGTCTTGCTCTTGCTCAGGCTGGTCTTGAACTCCTGACCTGGAGCAATCCTCCCACCTTGGCCTCCCAGAGTGCTAGGATTACAGGCATGAGCCACCGCACCTGGCCTTGATTTTTTTTTTAAATGAATGAAAAACTCAAGTGAGAGTAGCTAGTTGCACAGCACTTTACACATCCCGACGCGTTGGCACATTGCATTGCACCTGCTTATGTATCTGCCTCATATGGGAAGAGACAAGTTTATCCATTTTCCTGTTCCCAGTATTGCACCCAGTGTCAGGCTCAGCAGAATAAGTGCTCAATAAGTTCGGATGAATAAATGAATCTGTAGTTTGCACTGAAAGGTTTTTAAAACATGACAGTAAACTCCTAAAGTTAATACAAGTGACCTCAGAATCCTTGGAATTGAAACTAACCAAAGAATGTTACAACATAATCAAGTTTACTTTACTTTGGCCAAGGAAGAAAGGATGTCATAACAGAAGGGTCATGATCTCTACAAAGTTTTAGAAAAACGAACTATAAAAATGTGATTTTGACAGTATCATTCGCTGTACATGGGACGGGCTATTCTTCTGACAAAAACACTTTTTCAGACCAGAAACAGCTTCTCTAGTTTTTACCAGCTTGACGGAAGGATCCTCACACCCACCAGAGCAACTCCTGGCCTGTCAGCTGGCCTCCTGGGGCCACAGCATCCCCCCGGAGGGAGTGTTCCAAGCAAGTAACTAACCCTGGTATAAACAGGTTGCTAAAATCAGTGTAAAGATGTTGAATCCCAGCTCCGCCATATGTTAAGTCTAAAATCTTGATCTCTTGGAGCCTCAGTTTCTTCGTCTATAAAATAAGAAGGAAACTAACCTCTCACAATTGTGAATGTTAAAAAGGTAAAACAGTATGTATGAAGCCACTAACCCAGCGTCTGGCACCTAGCACATATTACTGCTCCCTGCCCGGCCCTCCACCACACCCAGAGGCTCCTCCCACAATCAACAAGGACATTGTTATTATTCAGCACTCTGCCAGGTGCACACAGGTCCATGTATGTTGTCCATGGTGACCATCTTAAAGTACCGATTCCCTGTGGCCTCAGCCACCAGCAAGCTTTCCTCCTTTTAGCATCATTATTTGCAGTTTCCTGACTTGCTGGAAATTCACCCAGTCAGCATCAAGGACAGTGTTCTTTGAACCCAGCCTGAAGTCTGCAGGGTCTTTTCCAAACCCTCACCTTAATTTTTCATCAGCCTAGCAACCAAGAGAGCACAGGGTCTATGTAGGAACAGTGGGACCTAGTGTCCTCTCCCCAGGAAGGTGCCACAGGAAGCAAGGTGACACAAAGCACCAAGTCTTGCCACTGGTCAACAACGGCCAGATGAAACTCTCAACACTGTCAAGCCATCTTTCCCTTTCCCAAGCTCTGTTAAAGGCTTGCTACTTCCGATATGCTTAAAAGGGTCTTGAATTAAATTTCAAGGGATAATTTCTAAAAAATTCAATGGGCATAAGAAATTCCCTACCACAAAGCCATATGGACTTGTCCTACATAAAAACTCCACTAAAAATTCATGATTTGTGATCCTTGCTGTCATTCCACCTTCCAACCTGCTTCCGCAGGGGGTTTGTTCTTACCTCGCAGGCCTGAAGGGGGAGCAGTCGAGCCCAAGGTCTGGGAGATTGCAAGTGTTTGGATGCAGCGGGGGAGGGGGGTGGATTTAGAAGTTACCGCCTGTCTCCCCGCGTCCAGGTGCCTCTTCTCCAACTTCATCTCTTTCACCCGGGCCCACGGATACACCCCCTTCAGAGGGACTGACTATAAATGGTCATCAGGGGGAAGCGGCCAGAATGCCAAGAGCTACAAGCCCGACAGAGCTTGTGTATCAGCCTGACAGCTTCAATAGCCCAGAGCCTGCTGCACAGAATCCCAAGCAGCTCGCTCCTTCCCGCTGCCCCCGACCCCCAGCCTGCCCGGCTCCCCAGCCTTGTTTAAACAGACGAGAGCAGGCTGTGCTTGGACTGGAAGGCCAGTGACCCTTCCCCAGTGTGGGAGGACAGGTCAGCAAGACATGCACAGCCTGAACGTGAGCTGCTTTCTTGCTTTTAGGTCTTCCCGACTTTCAGAAACTGGGGACCACAGGACTGTCACCATCTCAGAAGTCTGCTGCCAATCGGAGGGAATAGTTTGGGTGTTTTATTGCACAGGAGGGTGACTATAGTTAACAATAATGAATTGTATATTTCCAAATAGCTAGAAGATTTTGAATGTTCTCACCACAAGGAAATATGATAAGTGTTTGAGGTGATGGATATGCTAATTACCCTGATGTGAGCATTGAACAATGTATACATGTATCAAAACATCACATTGTGCCCCATAAATATGTACAATTATTATGTGCCAATTCGAAACAAAATAAAACTTAAAAAAAAGTATGCTGCCAAAGGCAAGACACGTGCATGGCTAATACAGATCGTTGCAATCATTACAGGTATTAATAACATTATGGTGTGCCAGGCATGGCACTGGGTGCTTTGGAGTAATGGGCATATAGTGTTCAGCATAGCACTTGGCACACACAGTGCTCAGTAAGTGATAGCTGTTATTACCAATGATCTTATAATATCTATGAAGAGGTATTATTATTATTATTGTCTGTTTTTTGAAGCTGAGGAAACACTCAGAGAAGTTCAATAACTTATGCAAGGTTTCACAGCTATCAAGTTAGAAAGATGGAATGTGAAGCCAGGCCACTTTGATTGCAGAGATTGTGCTATGACCTCCGTTCTGTGCCACCTCTTACCCCAGTGGCAAAGAAATGACCCCAGATTATAGCCCTGGCTCTCAGTAAGTCACCTCCCCACCCTGGGCTTGCAGTATGAGTTGAAGTTAATGACCTCCAAGGGTCCTTCCAATCTAACCAGCTGTGACTTGGAGTTGAAGATCTCAGGGAAAGGGGAAGCTTTGCCCCAGAGGAGAGCCTGCCTCCTTCCCTGACCAAGAGAAAGCTGTTGCAGATGGGGTAGGATTGTTGCGTCCACGAGAAGCAAATGAAGAGAGTCTCTCTTATCTCTTATCAGGCCCAGAAAAGAAAGATGGACAAGCTACTTAGCATGAAAGATGTTTCCAGAAGCAGGAAGCCTGCTCTCAACTGACTGAGGGATGCCACAGTGCCAAGGTCAGCAAAGGAAGTAGAACTGGACAAATCTTTTCCGAAGAATCATAGCTGAAGAACACCATCAGGGATTGAAAATCTGCCACCATCATTTCTTCTTTCCACTTCATCCACTGCCCTCCTCGTCCACTAAGTGGTACATGTGCTTTTGTCACAAAGCAAGCTGCAGAGGGAGGGCCACGTGTCTGGGCAGGGCAGCGCTGTGGCATCACACCCTGGAGCTGGGGCCAGGGCACTCCGGCTTCAGCCAGGCAGCACCAAGGGGCAGCCACCGCACTGGCTCTCCCATCCACATCAGGATTCCTCTGCCTTCATTTCGTGGCTTTTCTTTGAAAGCCCTTAGTTCCTTCCAGATATGGAAACATGCGGTAGTTGGGCCAGTTGGCTGGGAACGAGGCAGGGCTGTTCTTGGAGACTGAGGAACCTCTGGGGCTGCTTTTCTCTTTCCACTCAACTGCCCTGCAGTGTCCCCTGGGAGGGGGCAGGACAGCGGGTCAGCTAGCCCTGCCCGACAGTCAGTACCCTCCCAACACCCTCCTTTTCCTGCCAAAATTCACTTCCTCCAAGAAGCCCTCTGGAATCGGGTCCTTCTTGTCCTGCCTCATCTCTGTGGAATTCACAAGGTCCACGTACTGCTAACGTGAGGTTGGTCCTGTGTCTCAGGTTGTTACGTTGTGTTCTTCCTTCTCTATTTTGTAAACTGTTAGTTGGGAGTCCTTTAGGAACAAAAAGTCCCGGGTCTCCTCATCTCCCTCAACACCCTGCACCTGCCCTCGGGCATGCAGCATCCACGCGGGGTCAGCCACACACGAGGACAGGGGGAAATCCCTGGTCTTCAGAGCCCCCTGGATATGAATGACCACCATAAGGAAGGGAGGGACAGAACAGAGCTCTGGTCCCCCAAAGGACTAAGTGTCTATTTTTGCACTTTGAAAATGAGCTGTTGGGCCCCAGCTGGGGAGTCTCTGAAGGCAGCTGGGCTCTGCGAGGCAGCTGGGCAAGGAAGGTCCAGGAGGAGGTGCAAAGAGGGAGAGATTTTGCTTTGGCTGTGAGGGCCTCCGGGACTCCCAGGGGAATCCACAGGCCTCATATATATTTATGTGAACTTAAGATGCTAATGAGTGTTGTGGAGCCAAGGGCCCTGCTGGGTTTTGTGAGCAATTGGGCCTACTTTTAACACAGTCTTCTTTGTCTACAAGGCTTTAGGTTCAAATTGCAGTTCTGGGTTTGGAAGTGCAGCTGACATGGAAACCTGCCCGGGCCTACAGGAGAATCGCAGTGGGCTCCGGGAGACAGCGGAGCTTCCACCCTGTCCCCTTGGACAATACACTGAAGACTAGGTCTGCCTGGGGTCATCGTGTCCATCTTCCAGTCTCTAAGAAGGACAGCATCCAACCTCTCTTAGAT
Organism: Lemur catta; assembly: GCF_020740605.2. Lineage (NCBI taxonomy): Eukaryota > Metazoa > Chordata > Mammalia > Primates > Lemuridae > Lemur > Lemur catta. The sequence goes on along the minus strand of NC_059134.1, from coordinate 17,741,736 downwards.
AGGAAGGTTTTTACTCCATTCTTAAGGCACGCCTCTCCCCCAGCTATTCCTCCACTCCAATGATAGCAACCTGTGGAAGCTCCTTTTGCTGCACATGAAGCCTGCTATTTTTTGCTGCTTTGAGGCATGAAGATCAGCTCATAGTCATCATATAAGGACTATCTGCTTGGCATTGGTACTCCCTGCTGCCTCCTTGGTCCCAGCTCAGTCACCAGTTTATCTGTTCATCACTGGCCAATGACTCCGTGCCAGGCCCTGGGCACACCAAGACAAATGAGTCTCAAACTTCATCCTCACAATTATGTGGCCTTATATGGGGAGACATTCAAACATATTCATCACAACAAAAGACGATGTTTGCAAACACAGAGCTATGAACAAAGTCTTTGGGGAGCAGAGCAAATAGCAACCAACCCTGCTTGGGACTGAAGGGTAAGGTTTCCCGGAGGCGCTAACCTGAGTTTGGCCTTAAAGGCCAAGTAAGCATTTCCTAGGTAGAAAGTGAGGGGAAAGAACATTCTAGCAGAGGGAAGAACTGGAGGATCTGAGAGTCTGGCCTGTGTGGGAAACGGCCAGTCACACTATGGAGTTTGAAAGGTTGTCCTAGTCTAGAGACAACAGGTATTCACAGTCTGCATTGAGCCACAGGCCGGCCTGCTCTCTTGGAGTAAACAGAAGACAAGCCTGGAGACCGCGGGCCACACTGGCAAGGGGCAGGGAGGAAGAGGGAGGGCAGCTGCCAGGCTGTTGTACTAATTCAAGCAAAAGAGAAAGCCATTTAGGGACGAGTGGCACTTAGAACTTTGGCAATTTTTAAAGTAAACTTTTAAAGATAAAAGTTATACATACTTACACAAAATTCAGATGATAAGGACAAAAACAATGAAGAAAACAACAATCACCTGTAACCGCTCTTACCGTTTCAGTACAAATGTCCTTTCAGTCTTTTTTGCACGCATTTACACATTTACACAGTAGAGATTTTACTCTATATACTCTTTTTTTAACTCAATATTATATTTCAAGCATTTATCCAACTCATAAAATTTCTTCATTATCTGTTTTCCTAGCAGCATTATATTTGATTATATAAATTCATGAATCATAATTTACTTAACCACTTTCCTATTTGGGGACATTTGGTTTGTGTCAACGTTTTTGCTGCAATAAGCATTTTTGTACATTGTATTTGATTATGTCCTTACCATGGGTTCCTAACAATGGAATTACTGGGACAAGGCTGTGGGTGGTATCAAAATTCCTGCTGCTCTTTGAAAAGGTTTGTGCTATTTGCACCCCACTGATAATGTATGGGCATTCCTGGAGGGATGTTCTGTAAGGGCTACAGTTATCTTCCTCGTCACCTTTTCAGGATGCGTGAGATGTCACACCTTGCACCCTTGGATACAAACCAGGAGCTTCACTCTCCTGTTGATCATTTCCTCAGAGTCAACACCCTCTTTTCCCAGACCTTCCCAGAATAATTATCAGTAACAGCAGATATGGTTTGCTTTAACCTCCTAGGAAGAACTCATTTCTGAGACAGGAGGGTAGGCAGGATCATCCCAGAGTGAGCCATGTGTTCCTCTGTTGGGAACAAGCCAGTGCCAGCTGCAGTACTGGTATCAGAGCATGTGCAATTGTCTGTGATATAGGACTGCTTCCCTATGGCTCAGAGAGTCCCTGATTCTATCCGGTCCTTCCAAAAGTGTTCTCATGCTAGTCAGACCATAAAGCTGCTTCTATTTGTAAAGCACAGTCTTACATGAATGCATTCATGGACACATGTAGATGTGGGCTGACATTCCTTTTTATACATGCCAGATGGAAGTCTGTGCATAATAACCACGAGGGAATGATCGCATAGTGCCTGGCTCATTACTAAACATTTTAATGCATATGATCTCATCTCGAGCGTTGGGGTGATTAAGGAAAAGAGCACAGGCTTGGCAATAAGGTATATGCTAGTTTGTGGCTTTGGCCAAGTTTCTTAACCTCTAAGAGCCTCACCTTCCTCCTCTGTAAAATGGGAGTTAGTATCCTCATTTTGCAGATAGGGAAACTGAAGCTCAGGGGCAAGTGACTTGCCTAAGGTCACGTAAGTGATAAATAACGGTGCTATCCAGGACTCCCCACTGTCACACCACATTTTTTTTAAATTCCAGGCCTAGGAATCTAAACTTTTATGAACATTAAGCTTTCCACCCTTGTAGAGGCCAGGACATTATCCTTCAGAGCAAGCTCTTCCTATACTTACTTTAATGCTCTTTCTACTACAATGCACTATCTCATATTTTCTCCCACATCTAGTTCTTTGAGAATAGGAAATAGTTTACATTTTTTTTGTTGCCTATTATGTATAATAGGAAATTCCAATTGTTCCCTTCTTCCCAATTCGGGGAAGCAAGATGGTTAACAGGCAAAGATCATCTGGAATAAACCACATTCTGTCCTGAATCTGGCCCTTTTTCCATCTGTACACTAAAGCACTAGCTCTTAAAATAAAATATTTCACATCTAGGCCTGACATTGGGTCTCCTTGAGCTGTTTTGTTAAGCATTGAAGAAATAAATAACACAGCCTCCCACTTGCTGCCTCCTTCCTCCCTTGGAAGACGTGTCTGGTCTCTGGGGAGAAGTTCTGCAGAGGATGACCTTGCTGGTCTATCCGTCTTCTGTCTAGAGGCAGCAACTTAAGGTCTTTCATATTCTCTTCTATTTAAGGGCCCATGAATCTCCTTGAATCTAGAAATTAGGAAGCACTTGGTTGTTTTTTTTTTTTTAATATTTGTCTAAAGGTTATTTAGTTCATAACCCTGTTACTCAACCCAGCATTTTTCCCCCTGGGCTTAAGCCGTCTGGTTTGTGAAACATAATAGTGGGATGTTAAGCTTTTAAAAGCACATACAAGGAAAGGGGCTCTATATTACAAAAGTGGTAGCTTTTCCTTTATCTTTCATGCAAACATGTAGTTGGAAACATTTTAGCTTTGGCTAAATTATAATTTACTTGGGCCATTGCAATTTGTTGACAAAGGCTGCAAGCTTATGAGTCTCAGTGTCAACTGGGGACAGAACTCAATGGGTTCGTGTATCAAAGACAACTTCAGGGGAAAATATTTGTCATCTGGATTCTGCATAGAAGAGCTTACTCTGCAGGATCACATCCTGTCTTTGCATCAGGTGGAAAGTTTAAGGTTCATAGACATTTTGAGTCCTACTGCTGTGAGTTACCTCAAGCAATTTCTCATCTAGTGAGTCCCTAACACTGGGGTATAAACTCATGCCACCGGTGCATGATGAAATTTTCATAGTTTCACATGGAAGAAAAAAACATAAATGACGTAATGTGTATGTGTGTAAAATTAGATAATATTAGTAAAATACTTAGAATGGTGCCTGGGCTACATTTAGCACGCAGTAAATGTTAGCTATTGTATACACAGAGCTGTCCATGTGGAGTTGCCAACTGCCTTTTTGTTATTGTCGCTGAAATGCTATTTCTTTTTAGGAATAATTTTAACAGTAGGATGGTAGTTTGTATTTTTGTTTAAGTCTACAGCCAGCAATATTTTAAAAGTGGGCCCTTGATTTTGTGCCCAAAATTATTTTTGAAATTTTACTGGTCCCTGAAATCTAAAAATCTGAGAAACATTAATCTAGACATGTCTGTACTTCAAATCAAATTGAAGAGCCCTAAGGAACCTCAACCATTCGGGGTTTCCTTGTGTGTTCACAGGAATGGATATCTCTGGAAGGGGAGTAGTGGCCTGGTGGCCCACAGCCGCCACTACTCCATGGATTTCCTTCCAAGGTTGGGATTGAGCCAATGGGACCCTAGTTGCTGAGATCCCCCCTCGCCTTGCTCAGAACTATTTCCTCCCACTTTGCCACTTTGAACGACTGTTTTCTCCTTGCCTATTAGCACCAGCTGGGACTGTTGGAGGTGAGAGGTAGATCTCCCCCAAGAAGCAGCCTTACCAGTGACAGCGGTCGGTTTTCTTTCATGAGCCAAGCCTGTCAAGCCAAGCCTCACCTCTGCTGAGAACTAACAGCGTATGTGCATCTCCCTGGCTCTATTTATACCACACACGAGAGAATCAGGGGTGTCATGTACTAGTACTTCATATGTGGCACATGTTGTGAGGGACACAAGGGTAATGGTATGTTCCGCTCTGAGTCCTTCCCTGAGGTCTAGAACAAGATGGATCATTCATTCATTTGTTCAACAAGTACCCATGGAGCTCTACATATTAGACACTGCAGAGGATGCAGAAAAGAATCAGATAAAGATCATGCCCTCAGAGAGCTATGGTCTAGAAAGTAAAAGGAAACATGTATGTGAATAATTATATTTCAGAGGGTAGAAGGTGATTGTTGGCATAATGAAAAGTTTATGGAAGTTTAGAGGAGACAGAGATTGCTGCGATGGATGGGAATTGGGAAGGTCTCAGGGTAAACATGGTATTTAGGCTAGGTAGGCTGTCCTAGAACAAGCCTCTTCTTTGAATTCAGAGCCCTTCCCTCGAAACCCTCAATGATTGGGGGTATTTTTGCTCCTTTTGCTGCAGGGGGGGTCTCAGGAGGCAAGAGTGAGGGAAAAGGGAGCGGATGGGAAGGGGGGAGTGGACAATGACCCTGTCTGTGCCTTCTGTCTCCTGCTTATCTTTGCAGAGGCTCTGGTAGTCATTTTATCCTGGCTGAATCTGGAATACTAAAGAGAGGGGTCCCTGAGCTGGAGGACCAACACCCTTCGGTTACATTTTACTTAATTTTTCAGCCTCAAAAGCTTAATGGTATATTTATTCTTGAAGCCAGATGGAGGGTTCATGGGAATCCTGGAGAAGCCAGACAGGGTTGGAAATGTGGATTCTGGCTTCAAGATCAAAATAAATCAGAAAACCACAAAGAAGTGTGGAACTCTAGAAGCAAGGGAGGCTGATGGGTCCCACACCATCTGCACTGTAGCTGAGTCTGGGGTCTAAACCTTCCCCAAGCCTTGCCAGGGATCAGCAATGAGTTTGCATCATCCTTCCTGAGTCCTTCTGCTGTCCCCTCCATGAAGATTAGAGCCTCAAAAAGTCATTACTAGGGATGCCATTATTTTTGGATTTATGACAAATATTTAAAATACCCTGACTGTGGTGATGTTTCATGGGTGTATATATACATTACCAAATCTTAACAAATTGTATGCTATAAATATGTGCAGTTTATTGTATGTTAATTATATCCCATATCCCAATAAAGATGATTTTTTTAAAGTGTACTTGGAATTGGTGTCAAATAACCTCCAAGGGTAATGGCCTCGATAACTCAGGTCCTAGTCCCCTGCCCAGATTAGGCGCCCCCGAAGGGCCCTCTTTAGTGCCAAGTGGTTCTGTAGCAGAGGGCAAGCGCTCCAACACGAGAAAGACGGTTCGAACGGGAGAGCCTCCAAGTTTGCATCATTTCTCACTTGGATTCCCACTGTACTCATTCCCCCTCTCACCCTAGCATCTTTCTCATTTTCACAGTCGCAGAGACCCAGGCTCCATCCTAGCTTTCTGACATTTCCTAATTGAGTGCCACCGCACAAATTGCTTCTCTGAGTTTCAGCAGTCTGCTCATCTATAGAATGGAGTTATTTGAGGGTTGTTATGGAGATGAACTCAGTCCGCATACTGGGTGCCTGGCACATGCCACGACTTCAATTCATGATGTCTAGCTCTATTATTATGACGATAACGAAAGAGAAAGGTTAAAGGAAACAGCAGTGTTTAGTTTGTAAAAGAGAAGAGAAGAAGGGGAGACATACACGAAAGGACTTTCTCTGAATATTAAAGGGCTTTGGGGTGGCAGGAGGATGTGCAGCTGTGATGTCATGGAAAGGACAGGGCTTCTGGAGCTTACTGGCCCTCTGTCTTTGGGCAAGTCCCTTAAACCACTCTGAGCCTCAGTTTCCACATTTGTAAAATGGGAATTGATACTGTGTACTTCAGGGTGTGGTTAGCACATGAGGTGACATGTATATGAAAATGTCTAGCACGGTGTCTTCACAGATTAATGTTTTCAAAACATCACTTTATAAATTGGGGGGCCCTTATAAGGCACTTATGGTAGTTACTAATCGTTGTGACCCCTGTTGGTGGCAGTGTCCAGGAATGGGGACTCTAGCTCAGAGCAGAAAGTCCTTCCCCATGGTAAGAGCTGCCTCAGAGTGGAAAAAGCTCTTTGCAAGGATTGAGCTTCCTGTTTGCTCAAATTGAGGGTGGAGGATCGTCTTCCAGGAAGGGATTTCTTTTGGGTGGAAGGTGGGACAGATAGACTCGTAAAAGTTTTCAACAAGTCTACGTTTAATCTTCTGTGTCAGAAAGAAAAGAACAAGGAAGGTTGGGGAAGGGTGGCAGCTGCACAAATGAGCTGACTCTCACATAACAGATACCATAATGGCAAACCCTACAGCAGCCAGAGGGAACTTGGCAAACTAGAGATAATGGCACTCTCTTGCCATGAGGCAGACAGAGTGGAGACTACACACCTGAGTGTCTGTGCTAGGAGGAGGTTTGGAAATTCTGGGGGAACGACTCTTGTCTCAGAACAAGAACTGTTGTGTCTGTAACGGGAAGGCCCAGTGGCAACCAGGTACCTGGCAGGTACCAGCAGGGGGCGGAGGACAGAATCATTGGCCCCCTTTGCAATCTCTAATTCAGGGGACTACATTCCTGCAGGCGGTCTTTGAAGCTGTAGGTATGTTTTAAAATCCGTGGGCTTGCTGAGGCTTCAAAGAGGTTTGGGCTGGGAGCCAGGACGCTGGGCTGGAGTCCAAACTCTGCCATTAACTAGCTGTATAACTTAAGGAGAGCATCCTAAGTTCTCCAGGCCTTGGTTTCTCTCCCTCCCTTCCCTTCTTTCTGAGAGCTGCTTTCCATGGACCAGCAACACTGGCTAGGAACTTATCGGAAATTCAGAATCTTAAGCCCTACTCCAGAACTTACTAAATCAGAAGATTCCCCAGGTAAATGCTAAAACTCTAAGAAGCACTGGCTTAGAAGACTTGAATAGCATATTCATTTTTGGCACCAGCTCTAAAGTCAAATTGCTTGAGTTCAAATCCAGACGCCATTGCTGACTGGCTCTGTAACCTTTGTCATGTACTTAATATCTGTAACATTTGGTTTCTTTGTTTGCCAAATGGGATCCTGATAGCACTCACTTAGTAGGGTTGTCAGGAGGATTAAATGAAATAATGTATATTAAGAGCTCTGCACATAAGGGCTTGGGGAATGACTTTCTTCATTTCTAAAATTTCTCTGTTGCTATGCATGCCGTACAGAAAAGAGCATAAGAGTTTATTCATCATACATTTATTGAGCATCTCTGTGTCAGGCACTGTTCTAGGCACTGAGGATACAGAAGTACATGACATAGACAAAGTCCAGGCTATTGTAGAAACAGGCAATAGACAAGTACATTGCTATAGACTGAATCTTTGTGTTCCCCACAAAGTTCATATATTGAAATCCTAAGCGATAGTATTTGGAGGTGGGGCTTTTGAGGGGTGATTAGGTCATGAGGGCAGAGCCTGGCAAAAGAGGCCCCAGAGAGTTCCCTTGCCCCTTCTACCACGTGGCTGTTTATGAACCAGGAAGTGGGCCCTCACCAGACACCAAACCTGCTGGCTCCTTGATCCTGGATTTCCCGGCCTCCAGAGCTGCGAGGAATAAATTTCTGTTGGGTAGAAGCCACCCAGTCTATGGTAGTTTATTAAAGCAGCCTGAATGGACTAAGACAGAAATGCACAAGGGTTATAAAAGAGGGCATGTTAAATGCTAGAGAGAAAGTGTAACAGGGCAATAAGACAGTGACCAGGCAGGGGTTCTGGTCAGCCTGGGGCAGAGGTGGGGAGGGTTTTAGAAAAGCTTTCTCTGAAGCAATATTTGCACTGAAACCTGAAAGGCAAGGAGCCAGGCTTGCAATGATCTGGGGAAAGCGCATTTCAGGGCAAGGGAAAAACAAATGCAAAGACCCCAAGACAGAAACCACTTTGGCATCTTCAGGGGCACAGGCTTGGGCACAGTCAGGCTGCGTGCGGGTCTGGAGGCTGTGTGCGAGGGTCGGGCTGTGTTCTTAGCGAAGGGAGAGTGCTGGGGCAGAGCCCGGCAGCAGCAGGAGGGCTGGGGGTGTGCAGGTGAGGGGGGCTCTGGCTACGTGCAAAGAACAATGAGCCATCAGGTCTGGTCTGTGGACCCCCACAGAGGAAGACCCGCAGAGATTGACATCTGCAGCATGGGAAGGGCCCTACAAATTCTCCTTTCCCCTCTCTCCCTGGGCAGGGTGAAAACTGAGACCCAGAAAGTAAGTTGCTCTCGTCACTTCTCAGCCCCGCCTTAGGCAGATCCCCAAATTGGCCTGTGGATGATGAATGTGTGCTGTTTCCAGAGGAAGACTGACAGCAATTTCACAACCGTCTCCACCCCACCCTGGTGTCCTTTCTCTTTCTCTTTCTCGGCCCCTGATGCAGTGCCCTCAGGCGACCGTGCTCACAGGACCGGTACCCTATTCTCGCTCCCTTGTTAGCTGCTGAAGTAGGATTTTCCCTCTCACTGACTATCCTTTCGCAAAACTCCCGTTTCACTTGTTTGTACCAAACATTTCGGCAATTAACTCCATTCTGTCTGACATTTGCCCGTCTCCTCCTTCCTCTGTCAGTCTGGTCCCCCATCCACACTGCCATGAGCAAGGTCACATACGGCTCCGTCTCTACCCACGGCACCAAGCAAGCAGGTTGCTCCGTAACTGAAATCTGTGTCTTCTTACAAGATCCACCCCCAACCAAGCCTTTTGAGATCCCAGGGAAAACAACACATGCAGAAGAAATTGTTCTAAAACGAAACCCAGGTCAGAAACATTTCACCCTATTATGAGAAAAGTGACAGTTTGATTTCTTGGTGTCAGGGTGGGATTAATATCACAGCAGAAATCAGCTTTGTCTGAAACGCCTCTAACTGAACGGATGAACACATTCATCTCTGGGCCTGCCTGTCACTCCCTCCCCTGGGCTGCCCTGATTTGGGGCTCCCTACTGGGCATGTGACTTGGAACAGAGAGCAAGTCGACAAATGTGGGTTATGCTTCTTTTAGTTCAAGGCTGCTCTGCCATTCCAGAAATACAAATGTCTTTTCCTACCTTGGTTGGTAGCTGTTATTTTAACATCTGACAGCCAGGTTTTAGAGTCAAAAGATTAATAAAAGATAACACACAGCACCCACTTAAAAGACTTGAACAACTGCTTTGACTCAGGTTTACTTTGAGACAAACCAAAGCCTACAGAAGTGGCTGAAGCAGACGGAGAACCACCGCCACACCTGCCGCTCAGGTGTCCAGGCACAGCGATCACCACGGGGCAGGACAGGCTGGGTAGCTGCTGATAACTTGTGTGCAAAGCTGGGTCAGGCTCTCGTGATGTGGAGCCAGGCATCACCCAGGAAAGCACGTAGGTTTGGAGCACATCTCTGATGGCCTCACTATTTCTTCGGTTAATAGCTTGTGAGAGGCTACAGTTTGCCAGGCTTGGCTCCTATTACGTGCTTTCCCTTCTTGCTTCTATTTCCCATCTCTGAGTCCGCAGCCCCCAGAGCACAGGCTGCTGCTGTCCTCGTGCACCCTCTGGTTCATTTGCTATCAGCTGTGACACTCCAAGCTGTCCTCAGTAGAAGGACCTAGGCCAGGGAATCCAGGAAACTTCACAGCCTTTATCGAACATCCCTATTTCAAGGACAGACAGAAAGGCTCAGCAGTTACTCACTTCATGTCCACACAGCACCGCGGCGCCCTGCAGCGTCTCACTGCAATCAGGAGCCTTAATTCCCTTCTTCCTCGCATCAATGCACATCACCTGAGGTTGTAGCTAAGCCATGAAATGTAAAACGTAAGTTGATAAAAGCAAGGAAGCTACCTCTCCCAGGTCAGATAATTCAGATGTGAGTCCTGCATTTCTGCAACTCCTGTCAAATGTGCCTTTAAGTCCTGCTCCAGAGTTTCTCAGGTGCTTTTGCTCTCCGTGGGGAATTGCGAAAATGCAGATTCTGGTTCAGAGGGTCTGGGCGGAGGCCTGAGACTCTGCATTTCTCACACGCTCCCTGGTGAAACCACTGCTGCTAGTCTGAGAGTCACACTTGGAGTAGCGAGATACTCTACCACTAGGGTGACCAGTCAAATGGTTTTCTTGGGACTTTCCTGGCTTCAGCACTGAAAATCCTGCATTCCACGTGCAGGGTTTTCTAAGAAACCCCTCAGTCCTGGGCAAACCGCGACAGTTGGTCACCGTATTTTGTATGAAACAAATCTCAAGCTTTCCCAGGGTAGAAAGCCCAATCGTCTGTCAAAGGCAGCTCACTGAGGGCCACTAGATGAACTTGGCCTTCAAGTAGAAGAGACAAAGAGACACCAGAAGACAGAGGCCAGCACAGAGGCCTGCTGAGCGCTGTGGTGCGGGGCAGCCACTCTTAACAGGGCTCTGGGTCACGCAAAGCAGTGGGACGAGCAATGACTTCAGAGCCAGAAGTAACTAGCTGTGTAATACCAGGAAAATTTCCTAACCTCTCTGATCCTTATCTGCAAAATGGAGGCTGACAATATCTGCCTCACGATGTTGCCACAAAGCTTGAATGAGCTAACATATACACACACACACACACACATATATACATGCACCAAGCTTAGAAATCAACATTTTTAAATGCCACCAAAACTTTCTGTGATCATTGGCTAACCTAGGTTTCTTCTGCTCGCCCTGCCTCAGTGACAGCCAGGCAGGATTAGTAAGGAACAGAGTGAACCCGCCAAGGCAGAGGAGAAAGAGAAAGGAGAGTAAGAGGGTCTTAAACTCCATGCACCAGAGAAAGAGCCCCTGAGTTGGCTAAGAGCCCATAAACGACTCTTGCCATTCATCCCAGAGGACCTAAAAGGGCCAGAGAAGGAGTCAGTCAACATTGTTGGGTTGGCCTTGCCCACTAATGAGGCTAAAATTCAGAATAATGCTGGAAGGAGAAGCCACATGCCCCTAAAATTGTTAAATGCAAAATAAATCACCAAAGTCTAAAAGGACTGAAGTGCTGCAGGCTCCCCACGACCAGATCAAAAGCAGAGGGCTCCATGTCACGCCACATCCCCCACGGATCTGCTCCCTGCACAGCTCTAACTATTCCCTGCTGACGAGGCAGAGTCGGTCCTTGTCAGGGAGCTCTTAAGTGTGGCTGGCCTCCTAGGGGGTGTGCTCTCAGGGCAGGCTAGCAGGGCCCCCCTGCCTGCAAACATTCTCACCATCTTCTGTTCAGTGCCTCAAGTTACCATGTCATCTTTTGGGTCTTTTTGAAAATAAATAATTCCCTATTAAAGATACTCTAGGGAGAGGTAACATGTGTACTTCTGTAAGTTTACATTTTACACACATTAACTTGTGCATTTGTAAGTTTGTTCATTTGTTCTCTCATTCATTCATTTTCTAAGAATCTAACATGTGCCAGCCACTGGGTTTGGTATTCCTGACAGTACTATACTGTTCCCTGCTCGCAGTCACACAGAAAAGACAGAGAACCCCAAACTATACCATAACGTGCCATAAGCTATTGAAAGGTGTGAACAGGATGCTCTGGGGCTACAGAGCTCTCTGCCTGGAGGGTCAGGGAAGCCTCTGAAGACGAGGTGCCAGTGAGCCTGGGCCCTGGCCTTGAAGGACGGGAGACAGCCCACTGGGCCCAGGAGACGGAAGTCAACAGGGTGGAGGTCTTCAAGAGTAGGTGGGGCTAAGCACTGCCATCAGCTTGCGGCCGTTGAGAGCAGAGCCTTTCAGGAGTGGGTCCCCACCAGAGGTTGTGGGGTGAGAATTTGGAGAGGTGTGGGAGGAGGACAGAAAGGAAAAAAGACAACACAGGAAAGGTGAGCTCTGCAGAGTTCAGACTCATCTTCTCTCTCTTTAAGTGCCAGGTCTCAGAGCAGGCCATTTGGGGTCCAGAGAGAGAGAGAGAACAGGAGGAAGGTAAGGCGGAGGTGGCAGCACGTGGGGGCGGTCGCCTGGATTCCTCAGGGGCTTGGGAAGCTGCAGGGCTCCGGGAACGGGGTGTGAGAGGTAGTGGAGCAGAGAAGGCGGCTGCGGAGAGGTGGCCTCGTTTCCAGACTCTCCTCCTTGGAGGGTGGAGCAGGAGCAGGAGCAGGAGGGCTGCCTTCGCATTGGAGGGCACAGAACTCCCCCAGGGAAAGCAGACCGGGACCAGCCTCTGCTAAGAACCCAGGCTCCACCCGCCTGGCCCAAGAATCCATCTGAGGGGGAATTCTAGGCCCGCAGGAATCTGGGACACCGGTTTAGCCCTCTTTAATGAGGAGAAAAATTACACTTTGCTGTTCAGGTCAGTGGAAAAGAACAGATTTTTCTTCTCACCTTGAGGTTTTCCTTTCCTCCTGAATCTAAAAAGAAAATATAATTCAACACGTCTTGAATCTGGGTGTTGGGATCATTGGAGTCTAATTTTGGTCGGGACAAATGACTGCCTGAAAAGTGGGGGAGGTGAGAACCTGAAGCTCCTCCTTTTCCAAACTCTCCAGGCCAGGTCTCCCAGTGGCCTCCCACCTGCTGCCACTGTATGTACGTGACCCATGCTGCCTGGACATTCCTGTCTTGCCAGATCAGTGCTGAAGCAGAAGACAAACTCAACTCACATCTGCTGTTTTGCTCTATTCAAGCTGTACAGCCCGGGATAGAATACCTTACTTCTTACGCCTCACTTTTTTGACCTGTAAAATGGGGACAATAAGACCAACCTCACAGGTTCTTATACAAAAAAATACTCATCTGAAAGTCCCTAGCATATGCCTAGTACATAGTAGTTGCTCAATAAAACATTACTTGACACTGAAAGCAGAAATGAACCAACCAGTTAACTTCCTGGGCTGGGGCAGCCCAAGTTGGCACAGGTGGTAGGGAGTAAGTAGTTGAAAGGGCAGCACCCAGGAAAAGAAGGCTCACGTGCTGTGATATTGCCACAGCAACCTGCAGACAGTATGCCAAGCAGCACAGAAGGGCACCTTTTGCTCAGGGCCAAATGACACGAGAAGTTGCTCTCCCAGAGCAGGTGTAGGCTGTTGGAGCACAGATAGGTCGGTGAGGCTTTGGGGGCCCTGGAGCAGGACAAGCTTCCACCAAAGGACATTAGGAACTTGTCTGCAGGGTGAGGAGTGGGGTGGCCACAGCCCTGAAGGTTGGCCCTGGTGGCCTGGTGGCAGCTGACTTCAAGCACACCCTCCAAATACCCATGGGCTGACCCTCTCCCAGCAAGGACAGTCATGATAATAACAACAGACATTCATTAACTGTTTTTTATGCACCAAGCAGGGTGCTAAAACTCTGTGTATGCATCACCTCATTTAATTTTCACAAAAAACCTATGCCATTGTCACTAGATGCAATGACTGATGAGAAGTAACTTGCCCAAGGTCACACAATTACAATGTGACCGAGTCTGGCTTCAAGTCAGGGTCTAGGGACCCCAGGGGCCAGAGTCTTACAGTGTTTGCTCCACGGCTGGTCCACATGGAAGCCCTATACGCCTTCCCCCACTCTTCCCTTGAAGAGTGATTGGAAATAATTGAAACTGTCATTGGAAGTAATGAGAAGTGACAGAGGGTTAGAAGGCTTATAGCTCCAAGTCCGAACGATCCCCACAAACCCAAGCCTAAATTTAAGCAATGAAGTCACAAAGCAATTTCCCTCTCAGGGATTTGATTTTTACTCTCTCCTCCCCCATTAAGAAGTAAGAATATGTCAGGGGCTGAGTCTGTTCAATACACCGAATTTCTTCTGGAACAGAAAAATCCATCCTGGCTTGATCCTATTCATGAAGGAATACCATACAAACCTTGGGTGCATAGACTGCTAGACTTAATTAAGAGATCCATATTCACTGATACATATTTTTTTCTTTTTCTTTTTCTTTTTTTAACATCCCATGGGGGATGAGGAACTGGAGGTAACTATGTAGCTGGCAGGTTGTGATGAAGAATGAGACCATAACTTTCAATAGACAAGGACATCAGGAGGCTCAATCCCGCCATGAAGCACCTGGCTCAATTGCAAGGACACACACTGATTGATCCCTCCTTTCTGATGCCGATGGGTGATCCATCACCCTGCCAGCTGCTTACTTAGGACCAGCCTCACTAATGTGCAAGTGCCTGTGAGGGACACAGGAATATCAGACACAGGCCCTGAAGACCTCGGCAAGAAGAAATACCCCGTCTCCACAAGACAGCACATAATTAAGTTGCTTCCTGCTGGGAACTCCTGAATCCTTGGTACTTTCCTGGATGATAGCAGCCTTATATATCTGTAATTCCTCGGCTTTTTTGTTGTTTTTTTGTTTTGTTGTTTTTTGAGACAGAGTCTCGCTCTGTTGCCCGGGCTAGAGTGCCGTGGCATCAGCCTAGCTCACAGCAACCTCTAACTCCTGGGCTCAGGTGATCCTCCTGCCTCAGCCTCCCCAGTAGCTGGGACTACAGGCATGCACCACCATGCCGGGCTAATTTTTTATTTCTATTTTTAGTTAGCTGGCTATTTTTTTCTATTTTTAGTAGAGACGGGGTCTCACTCTTGCTGAGGTTGGTCTCGAACTCCGGACCTCAAGCGATCCTCCCACCGCAGCCTCCCAAAGTGCTAGGATTACAGGCGTGAGCCACCGTACCCGGCCATGATTCCTTGTTTATGAACACATCTGCCCCCACCGGGCTGAGTTCTTAGAAGCTAGAAACTGTGTCTTTTGTATTATTGGAGCCTCAGAGCCTAGCTCGGGGCCTGGACTCTGGAAGGCGCACCCCTTCTGTGATTGTTTCGTGAGTGAGAATGTGTGAATGAAGTTGGAAACCTTACGGCACACATGTGAGTGCTAAAGTCGATCTTAAAACGGAGATCAAGGCACTGCGCCTGCCATCCCTCAAATAAAACACGCGCAGAGAAGCGGCTCTGCAAACACCAGGAGGTCAGTTTGGCTTAGTTTTTCATCCTCTGCTGTGTCTGTGCCTTCCTCGTCCTCTTCTTCCTCCTCCTCCTCATCTCCTTTCTTCTCCTCCATCACCTTTCGTGACCTGAACTCCCCAGATCCCCTCTGCTGCCTCTCTTTAGAAAAACCTCCAATATTCCACCCCCGCTGGGGAGCTATTCTGAAGCGCGTTGCCCATTTTCTCTTCTCAATATGGGCACAAAGGGAACGGCTTTCTCCCCTGCCTTCTCCTGAAACAAAGCCGCATTCAGTCTTATCACCGCCAGACTTTGGCTGAGGCTACACACACAGCCTCCAACTGACTGCTGCTAACAAAATAAAGGTTTGATTTCAGCATTCTTTCCCATTTGGGTCTATACGGTGCCAAAGGAAATAAACTTTTATTTTTCCAGAATCCAGACAGTTAGGAAGCTCAGATAACCAGAATTTGGGGGAGTGGGGAGGTACAGTCTGCATTCTTTCTTTAGGAAACAAATAAGTCAGAACTGCTGAAAACAGGAATTTAAGTAGAAAAGGCAAGATATAAGGCGAGTCATACCCAATCCATAAACCTGCTCCGCCCCAGGATCCTGTGCTAATAAGGGAAGCTCAGGCATCTGTGAACCCAGTGCAGGGGACGCTGTCTACAATAACCTTGCATCCTGCAAGAGTCTTTTGAATAATTAGAAGGAGCTAGTAATCCATGTATAATATATATAGTAGTTATAAACAATAGTCATTAATCCAAACAAACCATTTCTTAACCATTTGAACAGAACAGGGGAAGCGGATGTGTGATAAATGTTCTGACAGAATTGTCCACATTCGGATTTATAAATCATTTGGCCCCCTGTAAATGAAGCCTCTGCTTCAGCCAGACCCTCTCTTCTTGGTAGCACAGAGCCTTGATTTCAGAATGACCGTGTGTCTCCTGGTGACTGGAAAACACACAGTCTTTGGAATCCCAAGTAATGGGTTGTGTGTGTCTAAGATCAGCTGTTTACTACCAGGGTATTCTTGAGAAGCTCACTTTATTTCTCTGAGCCTCAGTTTATGTATCTGTAAAATGGAGATATTTACTCTTAAAGACTGACTTGCGGGTGAGAAGCTATGTTAATGTACTTTGTAAACTCCTAAGCCTTGAACAAATATTAGAAATTAATTATACTGTCATAACATTCCTACTCATCTAATCCCCTCTCAGGGTACTACAGGTAGGCTAATTATATACCATTCATATTGCGAAATCCAACCACAAATTCATATCCATGCAAGGAATCCATTAAGCGATACAATTAATAGATGCACTTTATTATATGTAAGTTATGCTTTAATTTAAAAAATAGAAGAAAATGCTTACAAATAGTTTTACACCACAGACCCTTTACAGAAGTCTATCCTGGGTGTCCACACTGGAGGTTGTTTTGTAAGTAACTCTGCTTAGGACAAGGTCCTTTGGTGAGTATTTCAGCTACTAAACTTCCTGGGCAGGGGGATCTGACCATCACCCTGACTCTGAATGGTGCTCCCTGGCTAACAGTGCCACAGCGTGGTTCCAGGATGGAGGTCACCACTGCTCTCAACACATTAGTTAGTGAGCCCTTCTGGATTTATAATCATATGCTACCAATTGCCATGAGTGGGCAGTGCCTGAAAAAATAAGGTAAGCATAGTGACACCCATGTGTTCCTGATCACAATCGCATCTAAACCAGCTGCCAAATTCTCAGAATTAAGAAAACTCAGAGAACATCAGTGGTATAGGGAAACCTAGAGATAACCTTAGTCTGATATCCTCATTTTACAGAGGAGGAAACTGAAGCTTAGAGTGGTATGAGTTGCCCAGGATGACCCAGAAAAATTACTAAAGAGATAGAGCTATTGATTTCCAGTCCTGCTCTTTATATACACACACCCATATCTTTGGGACTGTGGGTACTAATTCCTTTTTCTAGACATCATACATGACACTGAAGAAGTTTCCAGGATTTCCAGCTATGATGGCTAAATTGAAATGTTACGACATCTGCCCTATTTTTCAGGCAATTTCTCAACATAAAAACCAATGCCAGGTATTCAGCATGTAGCTTACTTAACTGAAGCACTGGAAGAGCAACTATGATCTCGAAGCTTAACTAGATGAGTTGAAAAGGAGGGAGAGACATTTTTCTATTTCAAGAATAAGTACTAGGAGAGATCATGGAATTAGGGTTCCAGTCTTGGCTCTTCTGTTAAACTAGCTATGAACCTCAGCCAAATTTCTCTAACTTTGGTTTCTTCTTCATCATAAAAGAAGGGGTAGTTTTAGATCAAGGACTGATTTGGGTTCCAAGGATTAGTATCAGGAGGTCAACGAGACCCTAAAAATTATTGGCAAAATTTGATATATATGTGCCTTTTTTCTGAGAAGCACTTTTGTGGTTTTTATCAGATTTTCAGAAGGGTCTAGGACTCAAAATTTTAAGAACCATTGATTTAGACAGTCTCTTAGCTTTTCCCCAGTTCTGACAATCTTTGACTGTACCTTGAAAAAATGCCTATCATCATTAGATACATTCATGAATATATGCTCATGTGTACACTGCCCAGCTGAGCACAAGACAAAAATAGGATGAGACAAGATATGGGCCTACTGGGGATATATCATTATTATGACCATCATCATTAATGTGGGAAGACGAGGGAAGGACATGGAATCCTACGGAGACTTGTCATTATACTGCAGACCAAAGGACAATGCATTTCAGCCTTCCTCAAACTCATTTTCTGGGAAACCAACCTCCTTCCCCATCCTGGCAGACGATTCAATGGAGAAGTCTCTTGTTAATCTGGTACTAACACACTCAATATAACAAAATAAATTTATATAACAAATATATTATCTGGTCCCTGTCCCTGTAATGTTCTACACAGAATCTTTTAAAAGTGGGACTTGGTCTTATTTGCATTAATGGACAAAGAAGCACAAGAGGAAGCTGAATTTAAACTGGGCTGTTCACAACTGTGTTGTCCCACAGTCAAAGAGTAATAATCCTAAAATCTTTCACCTCTCTGGACATTAAATGCTTCAAAAGTTTCAAGAAATGTGATTCTCTCTTAAGAAATAGTTTACAATATTTATGCAGATACCAAAGGTGGTACACAGACAATGAGATACAGTCCCTGTCTTCATGGAGCTTACACTCTAATGGGATATTAGATCAGCACTCGATCACCATAATACAAAGTAGCATAAGAGGAAGGCTACTGGGATTCAAAGGAAGGGAAGACAGAGTTTATTCAGCTGGGAAACCATGGACGGGCATATGGAGGAAGTGGCATTTGAGGTGAGACTTGGAGGGTGAACAAGATTTTTATTCACAGGGGCAGGAAATAAGGAGGCATTTTTGGTGGAGGGATTATTACAAACAAAAGCACAGAAAATCAGAAAGAAGCACGGGCCATGTTTAGGGCACAGGAAGTAATCCAGGTTCCCCAGACAGTTATCTGGGGGTGGGTGGAGGAGGAGTTGTGAATGATATTGTGTAAAATCTCTGATATCAGAATGAAGTGTTTCTACTCAATACTAAAAGCAATGGGACTACTAAAGATTTTTTGAAGAAGGGAGAAAGATCATAAAATTATAGAAATCTTGAATTCAGTATCCCCCACCCCACCCCTACCCCTATTTTAGATGACAGAGTTAGAACAAGAACCCAGAGAGCTTGCCAGATTCTTAAGTTCAAGCTCCTTGCATTATACCAGTTGCCTCACGAGGTTACTTGGGTAGCAGTGAGTAGGATGGAGATGAGAAGACAGGCAGGACTGGAATATGGTAGCTACTACAGAAGTCTGGGAGAGAAGTTAAGGTAGAATAATGAGGACCTGAATAGCTGGAGCGGGGAACAGGGTGGTGGTCAAAGGAGGGGCTGGGGCTGGAGTCCCCCTTCTCTCTGTTCCACGGGGCTCAGAGCACTACTTGTTCATTCACATCAGAGGGGCAGGGCGTTTGAGCTCACTCACTGGCAGGTCCAGAAAGCCAGGAGTCCCCTGCCCCATCCTTGTTCAGACTATAAACACTTTCAGCCCTCCCAGATCCCCTCCGATACTGTGCATTCTCTAGGGGGCAAAAGGGCCAGAAATCATGACAACTGTGATCAGAAGCAGCCCTGGAACTGCCCCTTTAAAGAACCAATAGATGATTTTAGGATTGAAGCAACTCTGTGGGTTTTCTTTCTGGCTTTGCTAAAGAGTGCCCAGGCATAGTACGGCTCAAAAGCCACTGTGCAAGTAAGGGCTAAACCAGCCCACAGAACTGCTTCCCCTGTGGGCTTCCGACCCATGCCGGGCTGTCAACTAGAGAGGGGTTCCTTCAGCGTGGCTCTCCTCAGATGCCTGTCTCTTCCTGGAACAGTTCAATCAGCTTAGAGCCAGGATGTCATAATTCTGAGTATGCCTGATAAAGGCCAAGATGTGGCAAAAGGTCAATAGTAGGCGTGAATAAAGAAAACCCTTTTGTACGCAATTCTACATCAGCAGTCCTCTTTTCTACCTGGCCTTCAGTTTATAACAATTTTATAAAAACAGACCCAAGGAAGAAATGATGAGAGGTAGGTTCTCTATAAAGGTATGAACCCAACAGCCTATTTTCCCATCAGAGGCATAGTTCCATACAGTAGGCACTCAGTAAGGAAGGGCTGTAAATCAATAACATCTCTTGATCCACGTCTTAGTCAGCTCCTTCCTTCTCGTGAACTAAGAGAATGACCGTCATCGATGTTCACATCCATCGATGTTCACATTCATTGATGTTCACATTCCGGCACACCAGCTGATATCAACTTACCATGTGGACCAAAGTCACTTTTCACTTGTCACCGTAAACTGTGCCCAACACAGTGCTGGAATAGAGCAGGTGCTCAAAAACTGTTAGTTTTGTTTCCCTTCCCCAGACTACTCCTGTAGGGTAAGGTCACACAGACACCTGACGCTGGAAGAGGACGGAACTGGCTTGGCCACGAGAATACCTTTGAGTCATTCTGCAGTGACAGAGGCTGTCCTGCACGGCACTGTAGCAAGTACCCTCTGGAGGCAGCCAGCCTGCGATCAAATCCCATCTCTGCTAATTATGAGTTGTGGCCAAGAGCAAGTTATCTGATCTCTTTATACCTTGATTTCTTCATCTGTAAAATGAGGGTGATAATAATGGGCAACCAGTGGGGTTGGCGTGAAGAATAAATGAGTGAACAAGACAGTACGTAGAAAGTGCTCAGCATAGCAAGGACTGAGTGAATGCTAGCTGTTCTTAATAGGGCAACTCTGAAGTTTGATTCTACCGAACATCTGGTGATTGGTAGCTTAGCGGTAGAGGCCAATAAATGACAAAGGTGCTGTACAGCTATGCCAGCTGTGCACAAGAACAGTATTGCAACACTTGGTCAAAAGAACTTAGAAAATAGCCCCTCCCCACCTGCCCTACTTGAGCAACAGTTTGGGTTAGTCCACCTTTTGTATTCCTCTAACCTGAGGCTGGCAGAGACAGGCATGCATATGATCTAGTTGGTTTGTAAGGTTTCAAAAAAGACAGAGAACTTTAGCCACGTAGTTCAGGGTGACTTTTTACTGCCCCTTCACTTTTATTTGTAGTTTTTCTAGATATCAATCAGCCTCCCTCAAACTCCTGGTGTTGTAGTCTGTCAGAGCTAGAAGGAACTTCAGAACCATCTAGTTTTTCTGTTTTAGAGCTAAGGAAACAGAGCCCTGGATAAGGAGTAAGTTGTCTGAGGTCACCCAGGTAGTCAGTTCAAAGCTGAGACTAGTTCTCCCATGGCCTGGTGTCTGGGGCGGCACTCACCTCCCACCAAACCTGGGAGGCTCTCTGATCTTCTGAACTCCAGCTAACTTTTGGTCCTGTCTCCAGGTGGACCCCTCGCTTCCACAGTGCACAACATGACTTTTCTTCAGCCCGCGCTGCCTGCCTTCCCTGCCCCGGCTCAGATACTCCCAGTGCCCCTCCTGCCACTCTTGCTGCACACATCCCTGATGTGTTCTGTCCTGTCCTGCAAACCTGCCTGCTTCCAGCCCAGCATGTCAGCCTGTGCTTTAGGGCCTCTGAGGCCTCAGGAGTCCTGTCCCTCCGACACCAGGAAGGGGACCGTTCAGGAGGGCTCTTCTCTTTGCCCCAGACCCTGCTTCAGGAAAAAGTGGTACGTCGGATTCCCTCTGTTCCGGCTCCCCTACTCCATTTTCTCCAAGTCTTCCTCACACTCCCGGTGCTCAATCTCCCTCAGTCTTGCTCTTTTCCACTTCCTATTCCCTTGCTCTCTTTTCCTCTCTCCTCTCCAACCCTTTCCCTTCCCCTTCCCCGTCCTTCCCCATGTCACTGTCTGCCTTTGACCTTCCTGGTGCTCACTGTGCCCTGCCCTTTTTCCCTCTCTCCTTTCCTCTCCTGCCCTGCCTTTTCCCCATTCCTTGCAGCTCACCCTCCAACACATCTGTTTCTAATAGGAGCCCTCGGAGGCGCCTGCTTGAAACAAAAAAAAAACTCCCCCCACCCTCAGGAACCTGGCACAAAAATTCCTGGATAAACCTTCCCTCCCCCAATTCCCCAGTTTGCTCAGATATTCCTGAAACTAAACGCCACCCTAAAAAGGACCCTGAACATCAGGTTCACGACCAAACTCGACCAGGAAGCACCCCCACCCCCAAGTCTGCTCCAGGGCCCAGATGTGCGAGACATTTCGATGGCCGACTGGGCGGTCCTCGGCTGCCAGATGTGCTCCTCCGTGGCCGGGAGGCAGGGACGGAGGAGTCGACTCATTCCAGGGCTGCGGAGACAACGGTTCAGAACCAGTGTCCCCCCCGACGCAGGGCTGCGTTTGCCCGCAGCCATCCCAACTCCCGCCCTTGCAGAGGCACTCACCTAGCAAGAGGAGGAGGAGGGACATCCCGATCCCCGGACGCGGGCACTTCCCCGCTCAGCCGCTGCCTGGCTGCGGGGCGGCGGGGTGCAGCCGACGGACCTTCCGCGAGCTGGGCGCGGCGCCTCGGGGTGCGCGCGGGGTGGCTGCAGCCATGTGCGGGCGCGGGAGGCGGCCCCGCGCCCCGCGCCCCCGCGCCCTGCGCTCCGGGGCGCAGAGGGGGCTTCCCGCGCTCGCCCCACCAGCTCGCGCCCGGACGGGAGCCCAGACCAGGGGCAGGGAGGGGAAGGCGAGGCGGAAAGGCGCTACCGCTTCGCGGAACACTTTTCCCTGTTTGGAAAGAAAAAGGAGTGAAGAAAGAGAGAGGAAAAAAAAAAATTGAGCTGGAACCACATGGTTGCCTCCTACCGCAGCCCCTCCCTCGCGCCCTCGCTCCCGCCTCCCAGCGTTTGGGGTTAGCCGTGGGGGCCGATCTGCCGGGGCGAAGCGTGAGTTGGCCGGGCAGGGGGGCCGGGGGGCACGAGGGCCGGATTGATCCCGTGGGGGGCAGAATCCGTCACACTTCGGCCAAGAGTCGACGCATGAGGCCTTGTCAGTGCCTCTCTGTCCGTCCTCACTTTGTCCTCTCCGCCTCGCGCTCACATTTCTTTTGCTCTCACACGCTTTCTGCTTCCATTTTTCTCACAAATCTGTCATTTCTCCTCTTCCATCTCTCTCTCGCCATTTCTTTTATTTACATTCTTCTTGTCCCTCCTTCCTCTCCCTTCTTTCCTCGGCCCTCTTTCCTCCTCTCTCCTTCCCTCCCCGTCTGGTTTGGTCACTCTGAAACTGCCAGACTGACCGCAGACAGCTGAGCGTGGAAGTCTGCGGTGAAGACGGCCACACAACCCGCCGCTTGTTGCTCCTCGGACCCAACTGCCTGCTTTGGCACCGCAGCCACACCTGGCCTCGCTTTCCCTCGGCTCTCCGCATTTTCTGTCTCCCCCGACCCCCACCTCTGCCGTCGGTATTTACAGTAGCCCGTCCTCAGACCTGGGCAGTGCTAAGCTGGCCATCGCGCAAGGGCCGTGGGGATCCAGCGCTCAGTGGAGTATGGGGTCCCTTAAGAAGCACTGGAGGCGCGGTGGCTCGCGCATGTAATCCTGGCACTTTGGGAGGCCGAGGCGGGAAGATTGCTTGAGGCCAGGAGTTCGAGACCGGCCTGAGCACGAGCGCGACCCCACCCCCATCTCTACAAAAAAAGAAAAAAAAAAAACCACAACAGAAAAATTGGCTCGGCGTGGTGGTGCGCGCCTGTAGTCCCAGCTACTCGGGAGGCAGAGATAGGGTTGCAGTGAGCTATGATCCTGCCACTGCACCACTCCAGCCCGGGCAACAGAGTGAGACCCTGTCTCAAAAAAAAAAAAAAAAAAAAAAAGGAGAAGCAGCAGCAGCAGCAGCAGCACTGGAGCAAACCGCCTTGCAGGTGGCCTTGGCCAAAATACGCACCACCCTGGTTCAGGAAAAAAGAAAGCAGAGGGAATGGAATTCCATGCAAGGGCCCGCGCTCCCCGGGCGCCAAGACAGCTGCCAGGGAGGCCCGCAGAGGGCGAGGGCGGGGTCCGGGGATCCGAGCAGCCCCTAGGGGTCTGCGCTTTAGAACCGTGCTGCTCAGTGGCGGCGGGAGGAGGAGAAGGAAGAAAGGGCAGTGAGGGCGGCGCTCAGATCTCAATTGTCTGGACCTCATGCCCTAGGCTTCGCAGAACCCCTGCACCTGCCCTCTCTGCCCCTGGAGGGCTTTTTCCTCCGCCCCTCTGAGGCAGGAGGATGCAGTCGTGCAGCTTCTGCAACACCTGAGCCTATACTGGGAGATGAGCCTATGCTGGGAGATGGGGCCAGAGCTCAGAGAAGCGCGGCTGCTGTAAGAGAGAGTAACCCCTCCAGGCTGCCGGTCACACATTTGCCCTGTGTTTCCATCTCTCTCTCCAGCATTCTTAATCCTCTCCAACTGGCTAGTCCTTCCCGGTTGTAATGAAAACCAGCCCATTTCATAGATGAGGAAAGCAGAGGCCTGGAGAGGTTATGGGACTCTCACTAGATCACTCAGATTTGGAAAAGTGAGGGCTATTCTTGGGGGTTGGGGATAAGCTGTAGAGTTGCTGTAGCAGAACTGCAATATTTATTCACTCTCTCCTTTAATAACTATTATTCAACCACTCTGTGCCAGATGCTTTTTAGGCGTGAGGACATAAAGTCAGTAGAACTCGGTAATTAACATCTTTTAAAAATTAGAATAAATATATCATGGACACCAACTATGGACCAGGGATCATATTACTTACTTACCTTTTTATGTAATTCTTATGACAAAGCCAAAGGATAGTCATTTTTAATTTCATTTTAAAGATCAGGAAACCATAACTTAGGGCTGAATATCTTGCCCCAGATCAGAAAGTATTAAAATCCCTCTATTCCAATATTATTACTCTAATGTTTTTAAATATTGTTTTTATATTAAAAAGTATTTAAAAGCTCTCTTTGACTCTAAAGTAACTTTATTTTCCATTTTATACTTCTTGTCTAACAGGGAAAATAGATATATTCACAACTATAATTTGCATATGAATATGTTGGAAAAAACAATTCTTTTTTTTGAGACAGAGTCTCACTCTGTTGCCCGGGCTAGAGTGCCGTGGCATCAGCCTAGCTCACAGCAACCTCAAACTCCTGGGCTCAAGCGATCCTCCTGCCTCAGCCTCCCGAGTAGCTGGGACTACAGGCATGTGCCACCATGCCTGGCTAATTTTTTCTATATATATTTTTAGTTGTCCATATAATTTCTTTCTATTTTTTAGTAGAGACGGGGTCTCGCTTTTGCTCAGACTGGTCTCGATTGAACTCCTGAGCTCAAACGATCCACCTGCCTCGGCCTCCCAGAGTGCTAGGATTACAGGCCTGAGCCACCGTGCCTGGACAAAAAACCAATTCTTAAAGGCTGAAGAAGGCGGTAGGGCAACTGCATAGAGAAGGCAATTTTTTGTTGTTTCTGCTTTACAAGTTTTTAGAAATTTTGACCTCATTTCAGACTTCCAGAAAAATTTAAAAAGTAATACAAAAATTCTTCACCCAGATTCCTCTTTTTTATTTCTCTCTAGAGGTGGTATTTTTGCCGAAGTTTTTAAAGCCCCACCTCTGCTCCACCGCCACTGGTGGCCTTTCTCAAGAACTTGGTAACAGCATTGCTGTTTATTGCTTGAGGGCTGGTGTGCACATGAAGACAGATGTGTGTGGGTGTAGGCAGATGTGTGTTTAAACCCACATTGCTCAAGCTGAAGGTAACAAGATGCCTTCAGCTCTAGGTCATTAGTCACCAACACAGGAAATGATTAGACTGGGCTGAGATTGGGTCATAATCACTCAGTTTTCCCAGTTCCAAAGTCTTATAGCCAGGAGGTATTTGGCACATATTTCTTGGGGAGGGTCTTTGAGCCCCTGGAGATGACTGTCCCGAAATCCGAAGCCTTTTTTCTGTTGTCACGGGTCTGTGGGCCAGAAGAGCAGAGTGACAGTTTCCCTGGGGATGGTTTGTAGCTCAGTAACTCATCGCCTACCCGCCTGGGCCCCACACTGGACTGGGTGCCACAAGGGATCCAAAGAGGGATGTGGCAGTCCTTATCCCAAATGGACCTCTCAGTCCAGTGGGAGAGAAAACAACAACATGTGAAATGTTTCAACAACCATACAAGAAAGTTATGAAGTTAAGTGCCAGAGCAAATTATCCTACAGTAAAAAAAACAGCTGGGATTCCAAGAAAAGAAGGAGCCCCTTAGGCTGGGGTGATTGTGAAGGGGACCCATGTTGGAGCCAGGCCTTGGGGGGTGAATAGAATTTCTTTAGAAGAGAGGACCTGGGGTGGCCGGCAGTGGGGGCATTCCTGGATAAAGACAGAGAGTTAGGAATAGCTTTGGTGTATTTGGGGAGCACTGAATGGAATGAAATATGTGAAATGAAAATTTGGTGCTGGAGAAAAATGCCCTGGAACAGTCGGCCTGACACAGCATTGTGAAGGGTTCTGAATATCAGGCAAAAGATTCTAGAACTTGCTCTGCAGCTTCTCTAGGCTTGTGGAAAAAATGTTAACAAAAAGTACCTTGATGAGAACCATATTTGAGGGAATGTAAATTGGCAATTTCTGCCCACAGGTGACCCCAGTGTTGGCCAGAAGTGGAGAACTTTAGCACCCCTTTCATATCCGTCCCTGCCCCCTTGTTTCAATATGGACAATTGAAATTGTCTCAATATTTTGTAAAGTGATATGCACATGCAGCTTCAGGACACTCCTCTCATCCTCCCACTTTCTGGGGATCCAAAGAGTGCCACCCTAAACCTCTCCTCTATAGGGGTTCCAGAGCCACCCTGGGAGTGCATGATGCATTGGAAGGGAAACCTGAAGGACATAAACTGGTTAGAGCCTATTGCATTAAAACAGGCAATTAAGAGGAGGGTATTGAAATGATGCAGAAGACGTGGAAGATTTGACAGGGTTAACTATCTAATAGTCACTGTGAGCGGAAGAGGGAATGGTAGACACAAGAGGCCCCAAGGATGAGTATAAATGATCTAATAGACCATTACATATGCTAAGATTGATAGCAACCATTTTTTTTTACCTTCTAGTATATTACAGGGATTATAAGCTTCATTAATAAGCCTCATAATACCATATTACAATGGCAAAACTAAGGTTCAGAGAGCTTAAATAAATTGCATATTATCCCATGGTTAGTAAACAATTGGGGCAGGATATGAAGTCAGAAGATTCAAATGTCTTATACCGCACTACTTTTTGGTGGTACTGCTGACAAACTAGGGAAGTTGGCTAAGTTAACTTGGCAGGAACAGAAAGATAAATTACTCAATTACTTTGAGACATGACAACTTGGAGGGAGCGCTAAACCAACATCCACCCATCCCTCCATCCATCTTTCCATTCTTGCTTTCAATCACTAATTCAACAAATCTCTGTTAAACACCCACTATGTGCCATGCACTGGAAAATCAATTATAAGCAAAGGAAAACTTGTCCTTGCCCTCCAGAAGCTTCTAGTGAGTTACGGGAGATAGATGACAAACAGCGGTCACTATGTGAAGTGTGACATGCTCTGGTAGGGAAAGTGCAGAGTGCTGTGGACGGCACAGCAGGAGCCTGTGCCTGGAGTAGAGGCCAAGCAGGACAACCTGAGAGCAAAGTCCCCTAAACCGAGGAGGAGGGGAGTATCGCGGGAAGAGGGAGAACTGCGCTACTCCCTCATCTCATAGGATACCCGGGAACTGCGTCTTTTATTAATCTCTTTGAGATGTAGTATCCACCTATGCCCGTCCTCACAGATGAAGATACATGTCATGAGGATATTTAGGAGAAGGCAGCTGTGGGCCCATGGAAAGAGTTCTGGGCTAACAGACAGAAATCCTGGGCTCTTAGTGGCTCTGAATAGCTGCCCTGACTTCACTGAGCCTTCCTTTTCTCTTTGCCTAACCCCATTATGAGGCAGAAATGGAATTATGGCGAAGGCACCTACTGCAGCGTCTAGCACGTAGGAGACTCTGTACACATTTGTTCCAAGTGAAACTGAAGTCGAGTTCACAGGATTCCATTCCCCGCAGTAGAAAGAGCCAATTTCTGTCTCATTTCCTTTTTCTATTAAAACAAGGTTATCTTTATATAGATACCTTTATAAATTCTTTCCTGTCCTGCAAGGATGCTTCTTGGCGTGGCTATTTGGTGCGTTGTTTCTCTTTTTATGGCTGGACAGTAAGAGACCCCAGCTGCTTTCAGGGTCTTGACAACTTTTATTGAGGCTGTGACTGAGAACCCCGTGTGCTAATGGAAACTAAGGAATAAGGAGGTCTCCTGACCAAGGTGGAGAAAGCAGCTGTTCTCTCTCCAAAGGCCCTGGGAGCAGAGGAAGAGATGACAGTGGCTGGGACCTGTTCTGTCCACACATCCCGTAGGGAAAGCCCCCAGCTCTGGTCTATGTGGTCAGCTGAAGAGGCAGAGACTTTGTGGGGCTGGTGTTTCTTGTAGGACATTTGTTGGTGAAGAAAAGTCCCACCCCCATCTGCCTGACAGCCCTCAGGCTGCACGGGCCTGTCCTGCGACCCCAGTGGGGCTTTAAGAGAGCCAGTGGCAGAGTCAAAGCCAAGATGAAAAACAGAGAAGGTTTATGTAGCAGAGCCTAAGGATTTACAGTAGGACTTTTTGCTCTGCAAAAGCTCCTCCCACATCCTACTTTCAATTTCTGCTAAAGTAACACCCTCAGGGAGGCATTTTAGTGTTTGGAGGAAGACAGGCTGATTCTGAATTCCAGCTGACTGTGCCTAACTGGGGCACATTTCTTAACCTCTCTCAGCCTACGTTATTTTGTCCATACGATTTCTCATGTGGTTGTTGAGAAGATGACATGAGACTATAGAAAGAAAGCACCTAGGCGAGGGCACATGGGTGCTCAGCAAGTTGGCTCCCTTCTCTCTCTTCCCCCTTAATGAATGCAATGAGACATGCCAGGACTCCAGGATACATTGTAACTGGATCTGCAAGAGTCCTTTCACCTATGGAAGAAGGGGAAGATAGCATCTCCTTCCTTTAGAGGTGCAATTGAAGTCTAGACTTCCTTAGAAACACATAACAAAGGAGTAGGAAAAAGTATTCCTGTGCTCTCTCCCTTCCTCACATCCTTCCCCAGTGTCTGAGCTGAGACCAAAAGCAGGTTTTTCTTTGGCTGATGGTATTCACGGAATTACCCACAAGACAAAGCCGTCATAAGGAAGGCAAATGAGACAGGTAGGCAATACATTTCAGATTGTTAGAGCAAAAGGGTTATGAGAGGTATCTGGTCTAACTTCCTTATGTGACAGAAAAGCACACAGGCTCAGAGGAGCAACAATGTGTCTGGGGCCACATAGCTAGTTGGTGGTGCAGAAATTATAAGAACCGTAGTCTGACTCTTGCTGCTGCATCCCAGGTAGGTGACCAAACCAATGCCTGGCTTCATTGTGTAGCCAGACAGAGATCTCAGTGATTCTTTTGAGATTCCAGCAGCCTGTTTCCCTCTGTTGACATGGAAGCACATGGCAGAGAACAGAAACCACCAAATCAGGGACAAAAATAGTACATATCCTCCCAGCTGGGCAAGGGCAGCTAGCTGTCCTCAGCTTGCATGAGCTATCGTGTACTCTTCATCCATTCAGCCTAAAACACATGTTCCAGCCTGTAAGGTCTGCATTCGTTCCACCTCTGTGCAGCTGCTGTCTCCACTGTCAAGCCAGACAGGCCCTTAGAGTTCCTTTTGGTCTAACTTCCTCATTTCGTGGATTGAGACCCAGCCAGGAGATGGACTATCTCAGGGTCACACTCAAGTTGCAGAGCCGAACTGGAAACCAGGTTGCCTAGCGACCAGCTCCATCCTCTCTCTAGAATGTGGAGGATAATCACAGAGTGGCTCTGCCTCTTCCTAAAAGGTCAGGAATGAGAACAGAAAACCGGCAGAAACAGGTGTGATAGAGCCCAGTGAAGACCTGAGATTTTTTTTTTCCTCAGGTATTATATGAGGCTCAGTTGAAGCCATAGAAAAAAAATGAGGATAATATATGCAAAGCCTGATTATGCCACTGGTGTCCTGCCTGCAGGGAACTCATTTATTTTGTGGCTGAGATGCTAGGAGCTGTCAGCAGCTGCTTGCAGCTGCTCAGTGACAAGACTGATGTCAGCAATAGCCAGGCTGAGGAGATGGGGGGTGGGAGGAGAAACATCCCCCACCTTCCCACCCACCACAGGCACACAAACGCATGACACACGCTCACACCATTGCCTTGCATCCTCTTGTGTTGTCATGCATCTTCCCTGACGATAATGTTCCCAGGAGCGAGGGGTATGCCAGCCATGGCCTGAAACCAGGGTCCCAGAAGCAGCAGAGGGTGAATAGCATGAGGGGTGAAGTCAGGAGACCAGGATGGGGCCTTCCCGTCACTGTCACCTACTGAGTCAGCTTAAACAAATGATGAACCTCTCTGCATCTCAGCCATCTGTCTGAAGAAAACAGGGCAGCCAGTACGTTGTAAACTCAAGTTCTTTATGAATGTGAGGTAAGTGTGATTAGGAGTGTAAATTGCAGGAATTGGCAGGGCCGATTTCTAATATGAATTGGTCATTCTTTTCTGTACTCCGTGTTTCTCAGTTGACATAGGGAATCAACCAGTCCTGAAGTGTTTGGTGTGGACCATAGGCACCACGGGGCACACAGATGGGACAGGACCTGGGCCGAGGACTCAGGGTGGGGCCTCCCCCACCCCGCCCCGACTTCCTAGAGGATGTGCACAAAGACAGGTCCCACCGACACTGTTCACTGGCTCACCCAGCCCGTTCTCAACACTCCCTCTTGCCTACCTCTGCCATGGAGGCTAACAAGTGAAACATTTACTTTCCGGGTTTCCTTCGCCCCAGGGAAGGCCTTGTGACCCAGTTCTAGCCAATGAATCAGGCATAGGAGAAGTCTGCCAGGGAGCTTTGGGTAAACACCTGCTTTATATGGTGTGCACAGTCGGAAGAATCAGACGTGATTCCTAGTCCGAGCCCCAGAGACTCTGAGTTCCCGCACTATTAGAAACAACACAATAGGAAGCTGAACAATTCTTGCTGGGTGATGTAATTATAATTCTGGAGATGATCAGATATAGTCTCATCTTGTACTCACAGAGCACTTTCTTCTGAAGCCCTTTAAAGAGAATGTCTAACTCATCCCTCTGAAGTGGGCAGAGGTGGCTAAAGAATAAAGAAAGAACTTCACAGAAATGAGATGACTTCCTGAGACTTTAGAATTGTTTGGGGAGAGAGCCTGCCAATCCCCTTGGCCATATCATCCTTCTCGGAACACTCTACTTTCATCTTTACCCACACAGACTCACACACATGCCCTCTGGATGTAGGGGATGCCTTTATGTAGCGTGAATCTATATAATGAATTCTTGCTCATATTGAAACTATGAAATTCCTATGAGTAGGAGTTGTGCGTTGAGTTCATTATCGCTAAGAGCAAGTTATGGGTTTGCTCAAGTTATCCAAGTGCTTTCTCTGGTGACCAGTGGAATGTTTCTGTGAGATTCTTGGCTGGGCTTGGGGCTGTCATGTCAAGTGGAAGCTAACCTGGTTTCACCAGGACCATTTTCTAACTCCTCTGAATAAACTAACCTGGATAACCACATGTTTAAAAATCTTTCATCTATACACCTGGTAGGATGACACAAAACCAGAAAATAACAAGTGTTGGCAAGGATGTAGAGAAATTGGAACATTTGTGCACTCTTGGTGAGAATGATCTAAAATGGTTCAGCCACTGTGGAAAATAGTCTAGTGGGTCCTCAAAAAATTGAAAATAGAATTACCATATGATCCAACAATCCCCTTTCTGGGTATATAGCCCAAAGAATTGAAAGCAGAGTCTCAAAGAGACATTTCTACAACCATGTTTATTGCAGCATTATTCACAATAGCTGAAAGGCAGAAAGCAACTCAAGCATCCATTGACTGATAAGTGAATAAACAAAATGTGGTATGTTTTTACAATGGAATATTCTCAGCCTTAAAAAAGAAGAACATTCTGGCACATGTTACAACATGGATGAACCTTGAGGACATATGCTAAGCGACATAAGCCAGTCACAAGATGAATACTGTATGATTCCACTTATGTAAGGAATCTAGAGTAGTCACATTCATAGAGACAGAAAGTAGGATGGTGGTTTCCAGGGGCTGGGATGAGGGGTTTTAAGGAGATTTTATTTAATGGGTATAGAATTTTGGTTTAAGAATATAAAAAAGTTCTGGAGATAGATGGTGGTGACAGTTGCAGAATAATGAATGTACTTAATGCCATTGAATTGAACATTGAAAATGGTTAAAATGGTAAATTTTATGTTATAGGCATTTTACCACAATAAAAAATCATTCATCTACAATATCACTTTAACAAAATTGCTCCTAAACTCTCCAGATCAGATGTGATCTCTTTTACATTTTTGGAGATCATCATGGTAGAATTACAAGAGCCAGACGTCAAGTCAGACAGCCCAGGTTCAAATCTCAGTTCTGCTGCTTGTTAGCTGTTTGATCTTGATCTTACCGAACTTCATTTTCCTTGTCTTCGGTCAAGTATTGTAATATCTATTTTGACTTCTTCACCAGGCAGATGTGAATATCCAGTTAGATAATTTATGTGAATGTGCTTAGCAAACCACAGAACACTAAACAAATGTAAAAGATTTTTCAAGAAGACAAGAAAACAATGAGGTTCGCTCTGGGACCTATTGTAATATTTTCCAACTTTTCTTGCCAAGAAGTTGCTTCTATCCCACCTAAATCCAGTCTAATGCACTTTTAGCTAGCTTGGAAATAGCTTTTCCGTTGGGACTTTTCCAAATTCCAGGTTTAGAGATCCTTCCATCTGGCAGGTGTCCAAAGGGGACAGCAGGAACCATAAGCAGAACCATTTGGAACCGCAAAATTTGGGGGCCAAGGACAGACTTCTTCTCCAGGCCCAGTTTGGTTTGCAAATTCCTGGCTGTCATAGCAACCTCAAAAGCAAAGGGAGACTGTTTAATGTCGTCTTTGACTGCAACCTGGCCTTGGAATGTCTCAGGTTGGCTAAGTACACAGTGTTCACTGGTGACCACTCTGTGATTCTCCCCCTGGACCCAGGGATGGGCAAAGCAGGGACCTGCCAGGCTCAAGCCCCTCTGACAGCTCAGCTTCCCGCCTGGTGTCACTTGGCTCCCCATCTGCTGCTCCCACCTCCCACTGGCTCTGCCAGATCTAGAGTGAGGAGGGAGTTTCCAGAAGGGGCCTACTGGGAGATGGAACCAACTCTGCAGTGGAAACAAATGCCTGCACCCAAGTGATGTACGGAGATGACTTGGGGAGGGTGATGCTGATGGCATTTCCATGGTAACCTCAAGCATCCCGGTTAAGTCACATTGTGCTCTGCTGACCTATGCAAACCCTTGCAACTAGGACTGTTTATCTCTAGGGCTCAGGTTAGAGACCTAAAAATGTGGAAGACCTAAACATGTAACTGTCTTCACAATATAAAAAGAAAACTGAGGAATTGAAATTAATAAGGACCTCACTTATTAACAAGTACCTCTGCAAAGATATGTTATGTCATCTCCATTAATTGTTATATTTATTATTACAAGGTTTTTTACACATTTGAAAGCAATTTATAGGCAAGTTTTCTTCATTGGAAGAATTCCTGATTATGCACAATGATTGCCAAGAAATCACTGTTGGGCCAAATTTCAAAAGTAAACTTATAAAAAATATTGCAATATTTTTACAGTAAAAAAAAGTTAGAGTGGGATTGGGTGTATTTTAATGTGCTCAATATGATGTGCGGAGCCTCCAAAGGCCCGTGTGCCTTCCTGTTGAGACGCACAGTGAAGCAGAATGAAATGGGGAGCAGCTCTAGGGACTCTGATGGGAACTTGGGGACATTATTATCTACCTTGTCCTCACATTCCTTCTTCACTTGTAAAATGAGGTAATAATAGTTGGTTCCAAGAGTTCTTATGAAAATGAGATTAGTAAAAGCGTTTTTGTTAAATGTCACTTATTATTATTATTACTACTAAGAGTAATAACCACCCACATTTCACTAGTAATCACACACAAATATTAGTATGTCCTCTGGCCACTGGAACATTCCTGTTCTAAGATGTGCAGGAACCATATATGTGTGTCTAGTTCCTTTCGTGCATGGGTGGGTACAATATCCTGTCTAAAAGTCAATTTCATTAACTCTATTCAATAATGATGTTGCTCCTTCCCAAGGGTGATATTTGAAATTACGGTGGAAACACGAGCTAATTCTAGAAACCTTCAGCTGTGTCAAATATCATCTCTTGAGCTGCTGGACCATGCAAGGGGTCTAGGGGCTCTCAGAGGAGAATCCAGAGCAGCTGAGGGGCAGCTGAGGCCCCAGGGCAGTAGCTACTCAAACTTAACTGGAATGGAAATACTTCAATATTTAATAATAAGCACGGCTGTGACAGGTGTGCCACCTGCATATTAGCTGTCCTCACCTGAATACTATCTATTATTAATGTCTTCACTTATTCTGTCTGTCAACACAGTTTTTGAGTAGCTTCTTTGTGTAAAGCATTAGGCTAGACACAGTGGAAGACACGAAAAAGAGTAAAGAGTAAAGATACCCCAAAGACACTGAAGGGCTAGTAAGGGAGCTATACATATCATCTAATAACCCCAGTAAGGACAGTGTAAGAGAAATGTCATAAAAAAAAGTACACTCATCCTGAGAGTCAGGAGCATGATGTCACGTTTGGCTGGAGTGATCATGGACGCCTTCATGGAGAAGGTGACTTTCGAGTTAGGGCCTTGAAGGATGGGTAAAATTTCCAGCCATGAGTAAGAAGGAGGTGGAAGCCCAGATGGAAGAAAATGGCAAGGGCAGAGGATAGGCATAGAGGTGATTTGAAGGCTCTGTGAGCGGTAACATTTTGTGAGAGCATGAGAAATATTGGGTAGATGTAAGCCCAGTAGGGTAGGATTGGGCCAAATCACTGAAGGCTAAAATGTGTGGGCTTTAAAGAAGCTGTGAAAAGTTTTTGACCTGGGGATCAACATAGTCTCTGGGAAGATTGGTTGGATTTACCTGTAAACACCTAAAGGAAGAGGATGGGATTGGAAGTGATGGAAGAAGAGGGGTTGGGGTGAGACTGGAGATTGAGAGTTCACCTTTCAGGCTCTCAGTTTGCCAGGGGAGAGGTGGAGGGCTGAGCCTGGGCAGAGGCCACAGGCCTGCAACGAAGAGATGATACGTGCAAATTTTCAAATAGAGAGTAAAGAGATTTGCTGAGTGATTAGAGAGGAGCATGGGGGAGGGGGAGGGGAAGGGATAGAGAGAAGTCCATTACGACTTTAACTTCAAGCCAGGATGACAAGAATCATAGTTCTAAAACCAGAAAGAAATATCGAAGCCC
Source organism: Lemur catta (assembly GCF_020740605.2). Taxonomy (NCBI): domain Eukaryota; kingdom Metazoa; phylum Chordata; class Mammalia; order Primates; family Lemuridae; genus Lemur; species Lemur catta. Next base: position 17,706,802 of record NC_059134.1, on the reverse strand, counting down.
GGAGTGGGAGCCGGCTGGAAAAGGAGAGCCTGCAAATTAGTTTATGTCGAGTTTGAGGAACCTACAGGAAGCCCTGGTGGGGATGCGTGCCAGTGCTCTAGCTTGAATTTGGGTTATATTTACCCACATCAGAAAAGGGAAGTCGGGCAGGGGCTTCATTCAAGAACCAGAGCTGCCCACTGGGACAAGACTGCTGAAAAACAGAGAAAACCAACACACAAGCAGGGCGGGGAAGGGGCTGCTGCAATCTCCAGGCACCAGCAGGGCAAACAGTAAGGCCATAGAGGGGATTCGAGGTGGAACAGTGGGTTGAACCAAACTTTTAGAGCCGAAATAGTCTTCCAGGTCAGACTGGCTGCCCGGGCAATTTGCTGCTGCTGAGCGCTGGCCTGCTGTAGTCATCCTCACATCTGGCAATGCGACAGCCACAAGGGGAGCCTTCAAAATGATGCATTCCATCTCCCCCACCCCAAGTCTGATTCATTATGTCCGGGGTGGAGCCTGGACATCTGTGTTTTTTAAGTTTCCCTTCCCCTTCTGGTTCTCAGCCATTCGTCTAGCAGGGAATAGTGGCTGTCATCTGCTCAGAGTTGGTCCTGGTTGCTGACTGCAATCTAAGAACATATGGCTAAGAACATATATTCCTAAGAACGTAGTGGTCCGAGTTTCATCTCTTTCTTTTCTTGGAGTAAGGGAAGAGAGTGCTATGTAAGACCCTGTCCCCAGACTGGCAAGAGTCGGGCAGAGAGGTGACGGCTGGAGCCCCTGCCAGGGAGCCTTCCGCAGAGGTGAGAGTGCAGCTCTTGTCATAGACAAAGGACAGGGCAGAGAGTGAAAAAGAAAACCGCAAAGCACAGTACCCGCCCCCTGCTGGGTGCGGAGTCTCTCACATTGCCTCCTTATTAAAAGAGAGTACAAGCTCCATGAGGGCAGGATTTAAAAAAAATCTCTTATGGAAAATTTCAAATGTTAAAAAAAGGTAGAAAGAATAGGGTAACAAATCCCTGTGCTCCCATCACCCCATGTTGACAGTTGGCCACACCAGGCTCATCTGTTTTATCTGTTTCATCTTTATCTGTCATCTTGTCCCCAGCCTCCGTCATTTTGAAGTCATTGAGGAAAGATATTATGCCTGCCCTTCTGATCTCCTACTTTACAATCCAGCAGCCCCTTTGCTGGTAATAAAAACAAGCTCTGAGGATGGAAGGAAGGGATCGAGGAAGACTCATCAGCTTACCTTTAATTCCTCTTGCAAATGCAAAGAGGCAGTTATTTTCATGAATTTTGCTCCTTAAAATTGTCACCAAGTCTCTGAGCAACATATACAGGCTCTAACAAAGGACAGTGCACAAGAAGCTCTTCCCCCATCGCTTAGAAACGGAAGGGCTGTAATCTGTGCTTTCTAGAGAACTTTCTGTATCCAGCAGCCTGGTCCTAATCATAAACAAATGATAATTCTGCTGCAGAAGGGTAAGGCTCTGGAGAGTAGAACTATGTGCACGGTTCAAGGGGCTCAGTGCAGTAGGTAGGAGCTATCATCAGAACTGGGAGGCTGGGAGCCTGGGTGGTCTCCAAGTCAGAGATTTGGGAGACTGCTCTTTTGCCCCCAAACCCCCCTTCTCAAGGAAATCCCTCTGTTCTGAGTCTACAGCTGCCCCCTGCCCTGTCCCACCCCCTTCTTCTGCTCCACTTCCACATCCAATTATGGAGCAGAAAAACTAAATAAATAAGCTAAATAAAAAAGCTAAACCAATTATGGGCAGAAGAATGAGGATGAAAAACTTAAGTAGTCATAAATCTCCCCAAGCCAGTTAGTCCTCCAAGCGTCAAGAAGGAGTCAGACTGAAGGCATGGGGGTGGGTGTATGCGCAAAGATTTAAGGCTGCAGAGAAGGCTGGAAGTGACCGTGGCTGTGGAGTGGAATTTGCACACGGCATGCCCTTTTTTGGTCCCCATCCAAGGATCCCTGGTTCCTGAAATGCCAAGAGAGCCTCGGTCCATTGTGACATGTCCTGTGCCTTTCTCGTTGAGCTGTCAGGAACAATATTATAGAAAGGTGATAAAACTACAGTCCTCATCTTCGTACTGGGGTACTCAAGCCTCTCGGTTTATAGGAACCACAGAATAAATATAGAATGTCTTGATATTATAGAATTCTATTTCACTAAATCTTTTTTGGGGAGAGAATTACTAATTTTAATATTAAAATAATCATGCATATGTGATAAAATAGAATGTAAATTTTTCATAGATTTTTATAAACACAAGAATTTTAAGAACTGTCCCAATTGTAGTGGTCTGTCTGGAGAGGTGTTTTCTTTCTTCTGCTATTAGGAGTATTTGGGGAGACTGTGGCAGATGCTGCCCTGATGTTTCACGGTGCAGGTGAGTTCATATGATTCTGCAGTCTGCGCCCACCTGACTTGTCATCTCTCATCTCCTGTCAGCCCAGTGAGGCTGGCCATTTCGTGGTCACCTGGGATGGGCTCAACCTTTCCTTTCTCCAAGCCTTTGTCCAAACTGTCACTTATGTCTGGGACAACCTCCCAGCTCCTGACAACCACATCACATGTCTTCCTCGCTTTACAATGCAATTTAAGGTCATTTTTCCCGGGAAACTTTCTCTCTGACTGAGCTAAGAGAACTGACTCCCAAAAGAAAATCCAAAGAAGAGTACCAGGCTGGGATGCCAAAATTGCATGCCAATACTAAATATTTGCACAGGTTTGTGTAAGACTTAGTGTATAAAACTGTCAAATGCATGTATTATTTAGTAATCATTACAACCCTGTGAAGTATATGGGGCAAGGATTATTTATAATCCTCATCTTCCAGCCAAGTGATGGAGCCTAACAGAGGTTAAGTAACTTGCCCAAAACCACATGGCTAAGAACTGATTCTTTTGACTCTGTAAAGAGAAATTATCCAAAACTTGGAAATAAAGCAAGAGGGTGACTGCATATCCTTTCAGTGTCGTACTGGGGCATTGTTTAAACCGCTCCTACATATTATTTAGTCCTGCAGGCAAAGTCAGCTTCTTGGGCATGCAATCTGTGCAGTCGCCCAGAACCACTAGTCCAGGAGGGCCACTAATTTGTTTAATGCTCTGCTATTGCCGTCTTGAAATTCTTAATAATTTATGAACAAGGTCTCCTGAATTATCATTAGAATGTACCCAGCAAATTAAGTATCCAGTTATGTCTCTAGGAGAATACACCAATATTTGACTTTGTTATTAAATATTTGCGATTAAAGGCTCAGACTCTGTGAAGTGACATGTTGATTTGTAGATATGGATCCAGTGGAGATGCCAACGAATTTTGTTCATTAGAAAGGATAACCTACACTTGTATGGCCCTGTTGGAGACATTAACTAGATTCCTCTGTAACTTTAAAACAGTTATTGTGGTGCACTTCACCTTCAGGCTATAAAAACCACACTTCTTCAATTGCTCTTGGTGTGAGTTTTCCGATCTTACTGATTCCCTTATGAATTAATCAATTAAATATTAATAAAAATCTTTGACAAGGGTTCATTCTATTCTGAAAGAGAATTGTGGTTTTAAATCTTTTTTGGAAATTATGCTTCAACAACACCATATTCCAAGCTCTTTCCATCATATCATGCTACCAAAGTCACACTTTTCTATCTGCTGTTTGGGAGCACACAGCATTGATGTTTATGCATTTTAGGTACAACTATTAATTTTTGCTTGTCATGTCACTCTTTGTATACTGTAAATTCTTTTAAAATTGTGTTTACTGATTTTGTTTTAAAAAAATATGTGTTTAAAAGCCAGGCACAGTGGCTCACACTTGTAATCCTAGCCCTCTGGGAGGCTAAGGTGGGAGGATTGCTTGAGGTCAGGAGTTTAAGACCAGCCTGAGCAAGAGCGAGACCCTGTCTCTACTAAAAAATAGAAACGAAAAAAAAAAATAGCTGGGCAGCTAAAAATATAGGAAAAATTAGCCAGACGTGCTGGTGCACGCCGGTAGTCCCAGCTACTTGGGAGGCTGAGGCAGGAGGATTGCCTGAGCCCAGGAGTTTAAGATTGCTGTGAGCCGGGCGCGGTGGCTCACGCCTGTAATCCTAGCACTCCGGGAGGCCGAGACGGGTGGATCGCTTGAGGTCAGGAGTTCGAGACCAGTCTGAGCAAGAGTGAGACCCCGTCTCTACCAAAAATAGAAAGAAATGATTTGGACAGCTAAAAATATATATAGAAAAAATTAGCCGGGCATGGTGGCGCATGCCTGTAGTCCCAGCTACTCGGGAGGCTGAGGCAGTAGGATCGCTTAAGCCCAGGAGTTTGAGGTTGCTGTGAGCTAGGCTGACGCCATGGCACTCACTCTAGCCTGGGCAACAGAGTGAGACTCTGTCTCAAAAAAAAAAAAAAAAGATTGCTGTGAGCTAGGCTTAACACCACTGCACTCTAGCCCTGGCAACAGAGTGAGACCCTGTCTCAAAAAAAAAACAAAAAGAAAAAAATTATGTGTTTATGATGTTAGATTCCTAAAAAATATGGATAATATATCTACATGGTTCAAATTCAAAAAGTTCAAAGGGTATATAATGAAGATTTCACCTTCTACCTAGTTTTCCTCCTCAAAGACATGTATAACTTCTAGTAGTATATTCTATATATACCTTCAAATATGTTTATATATTTTTTGTTTCTTTCTATAAACGGTAAAATATTCTACACACTGTCCTGCAACTTGCTTTTTTGACATAACAGTATATCTTGGAGAGGATTTAATTTTAGTACATAAAAAGCTTCCTCGTTGTTTATGGCTATATGCTACTAAACTAGATAGGTTTACCATAATCCAATCATTCTCTTATTAATATTTAGGTTGCTTCCCGTTGTTTGATATAACAAGCAATGATGCGTTGAATAAGTGCATACATATATTATTTTGCACATCTATATAAGATAAATTTCTGAAGTGAAATTGGTTGGTCAAAGGACATATGCATTTATCATTTTTGAAGTTTTTGGTTACTCTCCATTAAGATTGTATCAATTTATTTCTACTCCTGCCAGTAATACATGAGAGCCCTTGCCAACACTGCAGCAGTGTGTTGTGGCATTTTTGAGCTTTGAGAGGGAAGATAGTATCTTGTAATTTTTACTTGCATTTCTTTATTTTTTATTTTTTAAAAATTTTGTTGCCTTCAAAGTTATCTGATGTCTTTTTTTTTTTTAGGCAGAGTCTCGCTCTGTCACCCTGGCTAGAGTGCCGTGGCGTCAGCCTAGCTCACAGCAACCTCAAACTGCTGGGCTCAAGCGATCCTCCTGCCTCAGCCTCCCGAGTAGCTGGGACTACAGGCATGCACCACCATGCCTGGCTAATTTTTTCTATATATATTTAGTTGTCCAGCTAATTTCTTTTTATTTTTTAATAGAGACGGGATCTCGCTCTTGCTCAGGCTGGTTTCGAACTCCTAAGCTCAAACTATGTGCCCACCTCGGCCTCCCAGAGTGCTAGGATTACAGGCGTGAGCCACCATGCCAGGCCCATTTCTTTAATTAATAGTAAGATGAAGCTTTTTTTCAAATATTTGAGAATAATTTCTTTTTTGCGGAACTGCCTGCTCATATCCTCTGCCAATTTTTCTATTGCCTTGTTAGTTTGTGATATACGTTGTAAATATTGGTTTTCCTTATACTGTCCTTTAAAAAAAAACTTTGTCTATGGTGATTTTTTTACTTTGTGGACTTTTATTCGATGTTGTTGAATTTGTCAATATTTTCTTCTGTGGCTTCCAGTTTTGTGTCACAGTTAGAAAAATCTTGCCCAACTGGGATTATAAAAGAATTCTCCCAGGTTTCTTTTAGCAAGTTTATGGTCCCATGTGTCACATATAAATCTTTGATATCATTTGGAGTTTATTCTGGTGTTAGGTATGAAATATGATTTCAACTTTATTTTTTTTTCCAAATGGTTACCATATTGTCTCTAAACTGTTTATTAAATAATCTTTCTCTGCTCATTGGAGATCCTAGCTTGATTATTCACTAATTTGCCATATGTACTTGTGTTTATTTTTAAAATGTTCTCCCCTATGCCATGATCTATTTATTGCATGAAAACTGTATGATTTATGTTAATGTAGCTTTATAATATATGTAGTATCTGGAAAGGCTGGTGCTCACCTCATGATATTTCATTTAAAACATTTCCAGCTTATTCCTGCATGTTTATTTTTCCACGTCAACTCTAAAATCAGCATGGCCAGTTAAAGAAAAAAAACTTGGCATTTGATTGCGAGTGCATTAAATTTATAGATATGTAGGGGAGACTTGGCTTCTTAATAAGGCTATGTCTGGCTACCAAAAAGCATGGTAAGCCTTTCCCTTTAGTCAAGTTTTCCATTCAGCTTAGTTTCAGCATTTTTGATGTTTTGGTTGTTAACTAAAAAAAACAAAATTAATTAACAAGGTTTATGCTTTGAACAAAGGAGAGCTTTATTTCTCATAAAGGGTAGCAATTTGCTGGGCGGCCATTCCAACAGGCTGGGAAGCAGAGCCCCAGCCAGACGCCAGACACACGTGCCTCAAAGAAGAGACAAAAGACAACAGGATTTTATACTGAGCCGGTGATCAAATATACATATTTAACAAGCTAGAGGAGAAGTCATGAATATTTATGAAGGAAAATCATCCGCCTGTAATTGTGGTTTATCTTCCCCATCCCGTCATGGGTGGGAACTCAGTTTTAAGGTGTTTTGGGGGTCCCCTTGGCTGAGAGGGGTCCATTCAGTTAGCAGAGGGCTTAGGAGTTTATTTTTAGTTCATATGGTCATCTCGCATAATTCTTAAGTTTATTCCCAGGTATTGTTTGATTGTTATAAGTGTTTTCTTTTATTATATCTTCTGTTTGTTGTTTATATATATGAAAGTTACTGAATTCTGTATATCATTGTATATAAACCAGCTTACTGGGTTTCTTTATCCTCAGATAACTAATTGCTGACTGAGTGATCCTTCCTGCGCTTTCTGGGAGTTGGAGCTTCTTAAGGTTTCATGACGGTTGACGCTGAGGAAAAGAAAGCATTGATGTCAATTGTCTTTCCAGGATGAAGAGTAGATCCTTAGTAATTTCTCAGAAGACTGGCTCATTCTTAGGGACTTCTTTGAAAGTTGGCTTTTACAGCCCGTGTTAGAGCTTCCAAATGGCCTGCTGAGACCCACTTTATAAGGAAGTTTAGAAGGAATGACTTTCCTTTTGACTTAAAAAACTGAAAAAATTCTTTGGGGAGTGACCAGGCAAGGAAGGTCATTCTCACCTAACCAGGGATCCAGCCTGAATTTACCCGTACAGTGGGGACTGAAGAACTGAGAAGCCTTGGGCGGAGGAAGAGCCACTGTGCAACACTATAGAAGCTCCATGTCAGTTTCACAACAGGGATCTTTATGGAGGCAGAAAGAGATTATGCAGTCTGAGATCACTAATTAGTGATTAGTCTGTAGTAGTTCCAGAAACAGTTTGTTACATCCATTTTAGGATTTTGATTTAGCATCCTTGGAATTCTGCTCGAATTCTAAAGGGTTAAAAGAAATTCTAGCATTTGACCTAAATCCCTACAGAACGCCCTCTCTCTGGCAATGTTTAACACCTCAACATGAAAATACAGGAGCTCATTAGAATGGCAAGAAGAGGGCACAGCAGTTGTTCACACTTCTTTTGCCAGCAAGATAACACTTTAATTTGAGCCTCTGATTTTTTTCTCATCCTGGATGGGAGGTAGAGTTGCTTGTTGGGGCTCCAGGGCCTCCATTCTGCCTGCTTCTTTGGTGGGTATTGGTGTGAGAAAACACAAGAGTAGTTGACTTTTTATATTTTTCCCATGTTGCTTGAGAATCTAGGGCTCAAACTGTAGCATCAGAGAGTGACGTTAGATGCAAGGGTCTCACCACTTTCTCTCATCCTCACTCTTTATTTAAAAGTCTAGCTAAGAAAAAAAACCCAATGATCTAAGTTCAAAAGTTCAGGCAAAATTCCCTTAGGTCTGTGACCTGATTTTCTTCAGCTTGAATCTTGTTAGCTCCTGGATCTGGAGTTTTTAGTTCTTCTTTATGGTTTCTTGAGCCACAGTGCTGCATCAGACAGGAGCATGCCAGGGTGGGTATCTTTTTTCATCAGACGACTGCTGCGAAGAAGAACATGCCAGCTAGCCCTGCCTGGGTCACTCCCACCTATAGTAGCAGCATAATCTCGACCCGATCCTCTAAAAATTTCTGGCCTGCTTTTTTTCCCCTGGGTTTATTTGCCGTAGTGCTCTGAGACATCCAAGTCATGCTTTTGCATTTACACTCTTCTTGATCAAAATCTTAGAATATGAAGTAAGAAGGAAGAGAGCCAGCTAGAGCAGCCGGCAGTTCAGCAAGTTTGGGCCAGGATCCCAAAAGACACGATGCCCTGGATAGAGTCTGGTTTGAGCCATTGCCTCCTCCTCCGCCTGCTCCTCCATCCTCCGTCCTCACTGCCTGGCTCTGTCCTCCAACCAAGCCCAGGATGACTTGTGTGGACCTTGACCCTTACAACCTCACTCAACAGCTCCGCAGGGTACCCTGCGAGCCCATGAGGCTCTGGGTGCTGGGGAGACAAAGATTAAAAGGACAGGCATCCTGGCCTTGAGGAACTCTCAGAGGCTCATCCTCAGCTGCTTTACTTGAACGAGTGAACTTCACTGGGGGCTTCCATCTTTGAAGGAAACTTACCAAGAATTTAAAGAAAGCCCGAAAGAGAGGAGAGAAATATGATGGATAGCTGATGAAGCGGCTTCTGTGGAGAAGCTGCAGAAGAACTAGACATATCTGTCAAAGATTAGCCACCTGCACAAGAGCTGACAGCTTCTTTCCCTGCCTCTTCTGGTCATAGGATCCTTTCAGCCCATTTCCTGATTCTCATTTATAATTACACACAGGTGGTCTTGAAGTGTACTTTAGTATCATGCTGTGCTGGAAAGAGCCCAGATTAGAGGAAGGGAGCCTTGGGTTCTAATCCAAGCCTATGGGACTGGTTTCTTTGGGAAATTGGCCTCCCTACCTCATCAGGATACTGTGAAAAATCACTACGTATCTATATGCATGTATATGGATTTACATATATGCAAATACACACATTCAATAAAATATATATGTACATACATTAATTTAAACTGTTCACAATACATAGTTACCATTTATTAAACACCCCTCAGACATCAGGCATTGTGTTATATATATTATCTTGTAGGGCTTTTACATATATTATCTTGTAGGTCCTCACAATATTCTTACAAGATGGGTGACAGCAACCTCTCCTCCCCTCCTCCCGCCCCCTATATACCATAGTACAGATCAGGAAACCGAGGCTTAGAGAGGCAAGGAAACGTACTCAAGCTCGCAGAGAAAGTTTCTTTTGTGTAGTGACCAGCTGTGTCGTGCAGCAACGGGCTCTCGGTAATGATGATTTCAATGGCAATGATCATGCTTCCCTAGCTGGATACTTCTTTCCCATGGCACCCCTTTCCCGTAGCTGGAATATTGTCTCCCATCTCAAGGTAAGAGGGAAATCCCTAGATACCTTGACTCTGCTGTGTGCTGCTCAAACTACATTCCATGGATGAGCTGTGTAAATCAGGGGAACGCTTCCAGTGGCTTGATATGCCCAGCCTGGGCCTCACTTGGGTTCTTCATCATCTAGCATTCACAAACATTTCCATCTCTGCTCCTTACCTTCCTCTTTCCCCACTCCATGCCCCAGCAAAATGAACTTTGCTCTGTTCCAAGTACATGCCCCAGGCTTTCCCACTTTTCTGCTTTTGCTCAAATTCTTTGCTCCATCTGGAATGCCCTTCTGTCTCCTTCTTTGCCAAATTTCTAAATATTACTGATCCTTGTGGCCTTGTGCAAAGTCCTTTTTCTCTATGAAGCCTTCCCTAATCCCTAAATGATCATAGGATATTCTTTATTTCTTTTTAGTAGAACATTCTTTATTTCCCCTTGTAGACATATGCTTTCTGAAGGCTAAATTCATATCTGTTTCATTTTCGTATTTCCAGTCTGTAATACATGACTTTGTCTGTAATAGCCATTTGTTCATTTACGCAATGAATAAATGAATGAATGAATGAATGTACAAATCTTTTTTTTTTTTATCTTCCTCCCTTCTTCCTCATGAATGTACAGATCTTAAGACAGTGTCTAATTGTGTGTAGTGTTAGGTCAAATGATGTGTTGGAAGAATTATATTTGTTCATTTATTAAGCACATACTAGGTTCAAGATCTTCTGCTGAGATTTATTGTGCAATTCTTTCTGTCAAAGAATGTATAGTCTCCTACAAACAAATACAAATAACAAAGAAAAAAGCACACCCCAAGAGAAATATATTAAACCAAAGTAAAAAAACAACAAAAACTTTTTACATGATGGATGGAGGAGGGAAGGGTAATTGTGACAGAGATTGCAATTAGGAAAAAGAATTCTGAGGTCTGACAAAGAGGAGTGCAATGGATTGAATGTTTATGTTTCCCCAAAAGTCACATGTTGAAATCCTAACCCCCAATGTGATGGCATTAGGAGATGAGGCCTTTGGGAAGTGATTAGGTCATGAGGGTGGAGCCCCCATGAATGCAATTATCATCCTTATAAAGAGACCCCAGAAAACTCTCTCACCCTCTTTCCAACATGTAAGGATACAAGAAGACTGCAGTCAGCAACACAAAAGAGGACCCTGAACAGAATCGAACCATGCTGGCGCCCTGATCTCAGACTTCCAGTCTCTAGAACTGTAAGAAATAAATTTCTGTTGTTTATAAGCCATCCAGTTTATGCTACTTTGTTATAGCAGCCCAAACTGACTAAGACAAGGAGGAAAGGTGGAATGACTAAAAGAAAAATGGTTTTTGAATATTGATTGAGAACCTACAAGTTGGCACTATCTGGAACATGCATCTGCTCTCTGAGAGCCTTTATGGTGACAGTAGGTTTCATAGAACATCTACTCAGCCTACAAATATCTACTGAGAAAGTACCTTGAACTAGGGCTTGGGGTTATAAAGGTCAAAACGACATATTTCCTACCCTTGAGGAGCTCCCGGTCTAGCGGAGAACACTGTAGAATTCTACAGTAGTTTGTTTGGATGCTTTGGAAGGAGAGAGGAAGAACTCTTGGGCAGGGAGGTCGCACAGAGGATGTGGCCTTCAACCAAGGTCTGAGGAAGCAGTATGGCGTGAAGTTTCAGCGTACAGACTCTAGAGTCAGACAGGAAGCGGACTGCTTGGTCTAGAGTCGGATTCCACTCTTAAATACTTATGTAATTCTGACATACAACCAAACCTCAGTCTCCCCCTCTGTAAAATGGGATGATTATATGATCTGTACCTGGAGTTATTATGAAGATTAAATGAGAAAATCCCCAGCCTCTAGGTAGGACCTGCCCCAGCCCACTGCAGACTTGACTCCTCATTCAAGATTCAAGTGAAAGCGCCTCCTGGTTCACTCAGGAGTTGATTCTGTTCATTTGTTGTTTAACCTCGTGGCACCGGAAGTTGGCATCTCATGGAAGAGTTGGCTGGTTAAACAGATAACTTTTCTCTAAAGAGTATCAAAGTTGAGCTAAATGATTTTGCAGGCTACAGATCACAGATTCCCAAATTAGCACTTACACAAAACGATAGCTTATAGATATATAAAACAGCCCAATGCTTGCAACGAATGGGCTTATTTTCTGGCATCTTATTAGAAGAGGGAGGGAAGAAAGGAGGGTCTTTATCCAGCTGTGGGGATCCTATGAATTTGGTGGATTCGTCCTGTGTGGGGAGGTTAAGGGACTCCTGCGAGCATTCCTACCCTGTGGCACTGGTTATTGGAGAGCGGAAGGATTTTTTCCCTTGCATTTTTTCCTTTCTAGAGCTCTCTGGCTTCCTATTGCAATGCAATTGTCTGAATGTTTATCACAGCCCCAAGTTTGGATTAAGTGAGCAGTGGACTGTTAAAACTCCGGGGAACGTGCATACGTCTCTAATTTCTGCCTTCAGCAAAAATTGCTTTCACGTAGACTTTATGACAGCAACTGTGTACGATTATGGCTGTATAAATAGCAGCGTTGAAAGCAGTTAGAGATTTAGAGATTATTAAAGTTGTTTCTTGAGGGGGTGGAGTTCTCTTTTCATTTAGTGGTAGTCTCCTGTCGCAAATGAAAATTTTTTACTTCGTCGCTAGGATAAAAGGATGAAAATGAAATAGGAAGATCAGAGAAGAGAGAGAGAAAAGAACAAAAATGACCCACCAAGAAAGGAAGGAGGTGGAAAGAAGGCAGGAAGCAGAGAAAGATGGGAGGGGAAAGGGGATAGAGAAAGGAGGTAAAGACAGAAGAAGGAAAATATGTTTGGAAATTGGAGTTGAACCTCAGGGTGGTTGTGATTGCTGAACAATGTTAAGCAGACCCGCCCCCCACACCCCCAAATCTCCATTCAAAAATTTCCCTCATTCATTTGGAAAGCCATTCTGGGAGGGCATTTGGATGACTTTATTTAATTGAGGCGTTCTTTATAATTAACCTAATAGATTCCATTGCATATGCAATCTGTACCAAACACTGTAGCTTGGGAGTATTCTTTCTTTCTTTTCTTTTCTTTTTTTTGCAGTGAATAAATCTCGTCTCTGGGTAGACGGCGGTGTCCTGCTGGCAAAGTCCAAGGTCCTACACGTCACTCGCATTCCCCTGCCATCCACCACTCCACACACACTCGGAAAACGGCGTGGACAGAGGAGGCACCGCCTCCGGGAAGGCTCCCAGTGTAGCCAGCGCGCCGTTCCGCCCTCCGCGCCCGCGTTTTCGTTTTCCGGGTACTGGGCACGTCCTGCCGGTAGTTTTGTCTGGGTGGGCTTGGCCTTCCCATTTCCTGCCAAACTGTGGCCCTATCTTCAACCTGGAAGAGCACTATCTCTTGGAAGGCTCTCGGATAACGATGTAGCTTAATAAAAATTGTATCAGCTGCACATAGCTCACGTGTGATCATACCTGCGTGTCCTATGGGCACCCTCTCCTCACGCACCTGGAAGGCCTACATAGGGCTGCATCCTCTGCGCCTCTTCGCATCTCGGTTTCTGGCACGGGAGTCTCGCAAAGACACACGGGCAGAATTCCCTCCACTCTTCCCCTCCACCTCTCAGCCTCGGCCGGCGCTCTTCTATCCACTTTCACCCGCCCCAGTTTCTCATTCAAAGCCAATGCCTGCACCTCTGCTCTGGGGCCAGCTCCTTCTGTCCCCCACGGACCTTGTTTATTTAAAAGAAGTCCACCATTCCTTGATGCAAACCTCGCCACTCCCTCCCCTCCCCTTCATATCCAAACTTTTAGGAAAAGAAAGCCATGCTTGGAGTTTTCCCAACCTTGACAGTTTCCTTCTCTCTCTGTTCCTGTAAATAGGAATCCGATTCATCCTTGTTTTTACTTATTTATTTCAAAGCAAAAATTGTCCTATTGATTTTTTTCTGTTCATAAAAGCAGTACTTTCTCATTTAAAAATTCAGACGACATATAAAAAATTTTTTTAAAAAAAGTAACAGTAACCGATGACTCCAGAATTCAGAAACAACTGCCATAAGCATTCCTGGGTCCTTACAGCCATTTTCTCACATCTTCCTCTGTGGCACAGTTTAAGTAACTATATATCCAGACTTGTTTAAGCAAGAATTCTCACACCTTTTGGTCTCAGGACCCCTTGGCAGTCTTAAAAATGATTGAAGACCCTTAGGAGCTTTCATTTGCTTGGGTTATTACTATATCTATTGAGATTTGCCATATTAGATTTTTTTTTTTTTTGAGACAAGAGTCTCTCTCTGTTGCCCGGGCTAGAGTGCTGTGGCGTCAGCCTAGCTCACAGCAACCTCAAACTCCTGGCCTCAAGCGATCCTCCTGCCTCAGCCTCCCGAGTAGCTGGGACTACAGGCATGCGCCACCATGCCCGGCTAATTTTTTCTATGTATTTTTAGTTGTCCAGCTAATTTCTTTCTATTTTTAGTAGAGATGGGGTCTCGCTCTTGCTCAGGCTGGTCTCGAACTCCTGACCTCAAGTGATCCTCCCGCCTCAGCCTCCCGGAGTGCTAGGATTACAGGCTTGAGCCACCTCGCCCGGCCACCATATTAGATTTTAAAAGAAGTTTTAAAAAATATTTATTTATTAATTCATTAAGAATAACAATAATATATATGTTACAGGCTAACACAAATAATATTTTTAATGAAAAAATAATAAATATACTTTTCAAAACAAAAAAAATATTTAGTGAGAAAAGTGGCATAGTTTTTACATTTTTCTCTCTTCTGAAACAATTTTTATTGATACATAATTATAAATATTTATGACGTATTTGTGATATTTGAATACATGCATACAATGTGTATTGATTCAAATCAGGGTGTTTAGGATCTCCATCACCTCAAACATTTATCATTTCTTTGTGTTGGGAATATTTCAAGTTTTCACTTCTAGCTATTTTGAAATACATAATAAATTATTAACTATAGTCGTCCTATGGTGCTATCAAACACTAGAACTTATTCCTTCTATCCAACTGTATGTTTGTACCCATTAACCAACTTTTCTTCATTCTCCTTACCCTTCCCAGCCTCTGGTAACCGTCATTCTCTCTACCTCCATGCGATCTACTTTTTAGCTCCCACATATGAGTGATAACATGCAATATTTGTCTTTCTGTGGTTGGCTTATTCACTAAACATAATGGCCCCCAGTTCCATCCATGTTGCTGCAAATGACAGAATTTTATTCTTTTATTTATGACTGAATAGTGTTCCATTGTTTATATATACTACATTTTTTCATCCATTCATCCTTTGGTGAATGCTTAGGTTGATTCCAAATCTTGGCTATTAAGAATATTTTATATTTTTGCAAATCTTTTTAGTGTCTTGCTTAATAGACAGCTGGACTCTCTTATATTCTTCTACATTCAGTCTGTTGCTAAATATAATGAATAAAACTGATCTCACAGGTAAGTGTTTAGAAAAGGGAGGAGTATTTTAATAACTTTTTTTTTTTTTTGGAGACAGGGTCTTGCTCTGTTGTCTGGGCTAGAGTGCAGTGGCATCATCATAGCTCCCTGCAACCTTGAACTCCTGGGCTCAAGTCATCCTCCTCCCTCATGGTCTTGAGTAGCTGGGACTACAGGTGTGCGCCACCATACCCAGCTAATTTTTCCTTTTTTTAAAAATAGAGATGGGGTCTCACTATGTTGCTTAGGATGGTCTTGAACTCCTGACATCAAGCGATTCTCCTGCCTCAGCCTCCCAAAGAGCTAGGATTATAGATGCGAGCCACTGTGCCTGGCTATTGTAATAACTTTTAAAGATAACTGTTGATATTCTCATTTGGTAGGATATTAAAACTCAAGAAGCGGTAGTTTTATATCTATAATTTTTTTGTACTTTCTGTGTACTTGTAAGAGAATGAGAATGAAAAAGGCAAAACAAATCTTATTATTATGAAGATAGTTTTGACCTCATAGCCCCCCAGATAGGGTCCTGGGGGTCCCCCAGGGATCCCCACATCACACTTTGAGAACCACTGCTTAAGCCACTGATAGTATTCCCTTTACAAGTGACTTAGGGTGAGCATGTGACCCATCCTTAGGAGACATGAAGGGAATTCTTTAACCTACTTGAAAATGTTTCCTCAAACATCAAAAGGGTCCCACAGGAAGACAGAGCTGTGCTGCTTCTGCTTGTTAATGTCATGTTTTCGTGTGCATCTTGGCTTTGCAAAGGCAGCTGGCTGAGTATGGCAGAACTGACCACATTTGAATTATCTTGATTCAGGACTTACAGTTTTGTGCAATTAATTTTACTTAAGGAAGGAAGAAGGGAGGAAGGAGGGCCGGAAGGAAAGAAGAATGGAAGGAAGAAAGAAGGAAGGAAAGGAGGACCTTTTGGTGGCTATGATTCCAGACTTTTTTCTAAATGTTTACCAATCTAGGTTGATATCCATCTCTGTGTCCTTAACACTTAGCTCAGCAGAAAGCCTGGTGCGTCTCAGCAATTTGTAGATGTTCTTTGAAGGAATGAATAAATGAATGGGTGTTTATTGACTGACGGCAATTTCCTCTTATTCTGTTCTTTGTGAGCATGAAGAAAAGCAGGTCACTCTAAGAATGACAGGTTTCCTGGGTGCTCTGAGAAATATCTACACGGATATCTGCAAAGGATATGTTCTCTATTTCGAGATACTGAACACTGCCCTCACCCCTTCTCCCAGCATTTTGTATCCTGAAGGAAAACAGGCACTTGCCTAACATAACCTAAAACGGTGGCACTTTATGCTTATATAGTGATTTATAGTTTACAGAGTGCGTTCATGATGATCTCACTTCGTCCTCAAACATCAAGCTGTGATACAGTGCTATTATTACCATTTTAAAGAAGAGGAGATGGGGGACACGTGAGGTTAAGTGAGTGGTTCAAGGTCACATAACTAGCCAGCAGTAGAACCAGGACTAAAAATGCAAAGCCAGTGTTCTTGGGGGTTGAGCCCCAGGAAACTCTGTCAGGGGCTTTGTCATTAAGGGTATTTGCCTGACCACCCTGGGGCAGGAAGGGGAAGGTGTGCAGGGAAAACTGGCCTTTATCCTTTATCCCAAGAGAGTGGCCCTGTGAATGGCACTAAGTTTGAATGGCACTAAAATGACAAAGCCCTTGTTCTGAATGACTTCACCTGGAGGTGATGTCTTCTGCTAGACTGACTGTGACATTAAAAATGCATGAGGCCAGGGACATTTCCCACCCGAAGCTCAATGGGAACTGGCAAGTGTCAAATTTGAAATTTCTCACTGCAACTCACAAGCTTCTGCTGACCTGAGACTTGCAGGCCTCAGTCTGGAAACAATCCAGAATTGAATGTTGGCAACTGACTTGAGGAGAGAAAGAACATAAAATGCCTGAGTTTGGCAGCAGCAAAGGGACTTGAGTCTTTACCTGCAGTGTGGGCAAGTGGAAAATAACCCCAGCAGGTCTAAGACCTGCCTTCTCATGAAATGACCCTGTGCTATCATTTGAATGTGTCCCTTTCAAATTCAGGTGTTGCTCATGTGATAGTATTAGGAGGTAGGGCCTGTAAGAGCTGATTGGGGCATGAGGGCTCCTCCTTCGTTAATGGGATTAAGGACCTTATAAAAGAGGCTTCAGACAGCTTTCAGTGAGCTTGCCCTTCTGCAGCAAGAAGGCCCTCACCAGACCAAATGTCAGCTCTTTGATCTGGGACTTCCCGGCCTCCAGAACTGTGAGAAATAAATTTGTGTTCTTTGTAAATTACCCAGTCTCAGGTATTTTGTTGTAGTACCACAAATGGAGCAAAACATCCTGCCCCTATGTTGTTGTGTGACTCTGAGCAGATGCCTTACTTTTAAAAAGAAGGGAAGAGTTAGATGGTCTAAAGGAAGATGACATCTGAAAGCACAAGGAACATCTATATAAGCTTGTGTCCATTTTCTTAAAAAAAGTGTTTTTGAAAAAACATTTACCCATTTAGCAAAACTGAATTGTGGGATATATACATACACACACATATATCTACAAATATATGCATGTGTACATGTACACAAAAAGTTTACAATCTCACAGATGAAATACATAGATGCTATTGAAAAACGTAGTCCATATTTGCTGCCTTTGTTCTTACCTAAGCCCTGGGTTATTTGTCCATCTCCCCCGCTCGGCACTCAGCATCCTGCCTGGTGCCTCTTCTACACAATATATGTTTTTGGGTGAATGAATGTAATGAGAAGAGTGCACAGGCCTTATCTCTTCTGTGATAGCCTAAAGTAATGGAAAGGCATGTGGAGGCCAACACACCTGGTGTATTCCCAGTTCCCTCTTTCACCAGCTGTGTGGCCTGGGGAAGGACCCCTGGTACTTCATCTGTAAAATGGGATTATTGTGAGGAATGAAGGTAATAGGAGTGAGTTCCTAGAGCAGTCCTGAGCCACAGCAGCCGCTCAGTGCTGCGCTCTGTCACATGGGACAGTATGAGGTAAGCAGCATATCGGAGTGATAGGGTAAGAGAGAAAAATGTACTTATTTCATGTTAGAGTGACCAGGGCAGGATTCCTAGGGAAGAGTATTTTTTTTTTTTTTTTGTAGAGATGAAATCTTGTTTCGATGCCCAGGCTGGAACCCCTAGCCTCAAGTAATCCTCTTCCCAAAATGTTGGGATTACAAGTGTGAGCCACCATACCCAGCCCAGGAGGAATATTTAAATAGGGCCTAGAAAGGGGGTTCCTAGATTTGGTTGGTAGTGATAGGGAAAGGGAATGGCAAAGTAGGTGAAGGAGAGCAAAGGCAAAGGGGCCGGGAAGTGCAAAGAATGTTGAGGTGCTGGAAAGTAGCATGGTTTATCTGGGAGAAGATGCAACTAGAAAGGTAAATTTGGGCCAGGTTTTGTAGGGTACTAAGTGACAGGCAGGGCATTTGGACTTTATCCTGTGAAAAATGGGAAGTCACTGGAGGTTTTGAGCAGAGGAGTGACAGATTTCAGAAACTACATTTCTTTCTTTCTTTTTTTTTAATAGAAATGGGGTCTTGCTATGTTGTCCAGCTTGGTCTTGAAATCCTGGCCTCAAGCAATCCTTCCACACTGGCCTCCCAAAGTGCTGAGATTACAGGTGAGCCACCATGGTCAGCCAAGAAGCTACGAGGCATGTTGTGGAGAAAGTCACCAGCAACTACAACTCTGTGAAAAGATGGGTACACATTTCGGAGATGGACTTTGAAGCAGGTGTCATTGAAATAATTCTAAACAGATGCTATGGCACAAGCAGCTCATGTGCTCTGTAATGCTGAATCCATGATAAAGGTCTTAGAAGAGAGAGGTTGGAGTCAACTTGGATAAGGGTAGAGGAGGACAAGATGATTTAGGATAGATTTTTGAGAGGAGGGAAACTCATGTAGGGATTTATGGCTCTCACTACAGTGGAGTTTAATGGATTAGTCATGTAAGATCTTGAATGTGGACCTACAGTTAGAGTCCTCAGGGACCCAGGGTGACAAGGCAACTTTATTTTAGCCAAAAAGCAGCAAGTTCTTTAACTCTGAGTAACACTGATGTCACATAACTATCTCTGAGCACTGGCAAAGAAAGATGAGAAAGAAAAGGAAAATGAAGAAATAAGGAAAGAGGAAGGAAAGGTAGAAAAAAGAAGTTACTGGAGATAACAAAAAAATGTGAGGCAGACCACAGCTAGGGTTGCGTCTGCGCACAGTGGCCGTGCACTGCACTGCCGAGGCGCCTGCCGTGGCCTCCCCAGCCACTTCAGCTGGCCGAGAGGAGATCAGGGCGCTGGAATAGGACTCTAGTCAGTTTCATTTTTTGACTGTAAACAATTCAAATGGAAAAATGTTGGATGAGACTCCACTGGCTCAGTCTGGATGGAGGAGGTCTATTCATCAATCTTTGAGTTTTTCACTTCTGGGGATTGTCACCCATGTCAGATCCATCTGGACGTTTCAGTTGTTTTTTTTTTTCCAAATGCCTTTGCCAGGAAGAATATTTAACACATTTAGATGTAAGAAACTAGGACACAGAGAGAAGTCACTGGGTGTTAGTACCAGTTTCTCCTTTTTCATAAAGTCTGAGTGTTCTTATGGGATTATTAGGTCCATTGAATTAATTTTCTTCGAATGGATTAATTTATTTATTCGACTACTAGGTTACAATGGCTTGGTATATACCAGGCATTGTACAGGCTACTGTTGGGTTTCTAACAGGACCACCTAGGCCATAAAGATGAGATCACACAACGGATGAAAGAACAACAGAGAAGATATTGTAAGACATTCCCCTAGTCATGTGTCTGGTAAAAAACAAAGGGACAAACCAAGTTCACCATCATGAGTTCCCCCTTACAGCTCTCTACCACTCTGCCTTGTCCTGTTTTCTACTTGTACTACTGATATCCTCTGTGCTTAAACATACTTCTGCTTGAAAGCGATTTCTAGGCTAAATAATCCCATTTTATTACAGTAGGCAAACTTAAATCATGATTTTGTTTGTCTGTTTCACTTCACTTTCCATCTGCTGTAAACTGAAAATGCACACGTTGTCCCCTCAAAATGCACACGTTGAAATCCTAACCCCTCCATGTGATGGCATTAGGAGGGGAGGGCCTTTGGGAAGTAAGTGGGTCTTGAGGCTGGTGCCCTCATGATGGGATGAGTGCCCTTAAAAGAAGAGACACCAGTCTTTCTGCCTTGCGAAGAGACAAAGAAAAGACAGCTGTCTGCTAGATGCGAAGAGTGACCTTATCAGATACCAAATCTGCCAGCACCTTGATCTTGGACTTCCAGCCTCCAGAACTGCGAGAAATAAATTTCTGTTGTTTAAGCCACCTGGTCTAAGGTATTGTGTTACAGTGACTGAGCTGACTAGGACACTGTCTTTACAACTCTCTTATTTATAATGGTAGCTAGTTATAAAGTCCTTCCTGGGGGCCAGACCTTTTACTTTTATTATCTTTAAGCCTCACAACAACCTCTTACAAGAAATTGAAACTCAGCGGGTTTCATTTCTTGCCTGGAACACACAGATAAAAAGCAGCAGAGTCAGGCTTTGACCCTGCAGTCTGTCCGGCTTCCACAAAGTGGACTCCTTCCCCTGCACACTATGTCTCCCAGCCCCCTCACTGTGAATTATTTTCCTCTCTGCTCGTGCCCTTGCCACGGAACCAGAGAATTTCAATCAGGAGATTGTGCCCCTTGGTTCCTTCTCTATTAATAAATGTTTGATTGATTCTAAATGAGCTGTCACTATGCCTTGGAGTGAGAATTACAAGCAGCTCCCTGAGCAGATTGTAAAGTGACAGCCCCATGACCCAAGCTGTTACTGTGACAACAGCTGAGGAGGAAGAGTATTTAATTATGGAGATGGGAGGAAGGGGACCAGCAGGTCTGTAGGGAAGGCTGGGGTGCTCCTGCCCTCATCAACTCTTCAGGATGGAGGAGGCAGTCTTTGTTCTATCTCTTCACAGCCTTTGGATTTTTAAAATAAAATCTTAAGTCAGAGCTCCTTATTACATTACAAACTGCACTAGTTTTGTTTCCCTAGTTCTCTCGGGCAATAGGAGTGATAAAGTGTGAGCTCCTGTCACCTTTGAAACCGGTGCCTGAGGAACTTGGCTCAGATCTGTAAGCATAAAGTGTTAAATAGGGTTTTTTTTTTTTTTTTCCCTAATGATTATCGTGAGGTCGCTTTCCTGAATTTCCGAGACTCCCTGACTATTGCACCTTGCCTGTGTGGGGCTAGTCCTGGCATACCACAGTGATTACCTGGGTCGCCCCCAAGGGATTCTGCAAGTGGCTCTTTTATTTACCAGCTATGAGGCCTCGGTCAAACCATTTAAGCCACTTTAAGCTTTGCTTTTGTCACCTGCAAAATGATGAAGATTTTGCCATCTGCCCCCTAGGGTTTTGGAAAATGTGACATTGTGTGTGTAGGATCAGGCCGCTGCTGGCCTCAGGGCACCTGTGTGAATTAGCGAAAGGCGCCCCCTGTCGGCGGGCCGCTCACCCCGCGCTGGGCGCCGCCGACAGCCCCCGGCTCCCCTGACCACACGCAGCCAACCCGTCTGATGCTCATCAGCACGTTTTAATCAGCCAGGATTTGTTAACTGCCGTGAGTATTATGTACCACATGGTCATCAACGCCCGAAGAAACAGGTGAGAGACTGAAAGGAATTAAGGCTTCCTACCATTACCAGTGAAGGAACCTTGTTGCCTCACCTGTTTCCTTCGGTTTCTGAGAGGATCTCAGCCATGGATGCTGAGTGCCTTCAAGCTGGCTTGGGAATCAGAGCGAGGGGAAGGTGGTATTGGTATCAGTGGCTGAGGTCAGGAAAACATCACCCCGGAGGCCGAATTTCCAGATGTTCCAGGTCTGCTTGGAGAAGCAAATGTGCGTGGAAGAGTTTGAGATCTAGAGTCAGAAAAGCCGGATTCCAGCCCTGATACTTGGCATGTTCATCCTGCAGTCATGAGCTAGGGGTGTGTGTGTGTGTGTGTGTGTGTGTGTGTGTGTGTTTTCTGGTTTTTTTGAGACAGAGTCTTGCTCTGCTGCCCGGGAGAGTGCAGTGGCGTCAGGGTAGCTCACTGCAACCTCAAACTCCTGGGCTCAAGCGATCCTCCTACCTTAGCCTCCTGAGTCGCTGGGACTATAGGTGCGCGCCATGACTATGGGCTAATTTTTCTATTTTTAGTAGAGATGGGATCTCGCTCTTGCTCAGGCTGATCTCGAACTGCTGACCTCAAGTGATCCTCCTGCCTCGGCCTCCCAAAGTGCTAGGATTACAGAAGTGAGCCACCTTGCCCAGCCACAAGCCAGGTCTTTGCCTCAGTTTCTTCATTTTAAAAATTTGAGTTACAGTCATGTTCCTACATATGTTACAGGGCTTTGAGGATCAAACAAGATAATTTATGAAAAAGTATTGTGAATTCTGCAAGGCATGATATATCTGGAAATTGTCATTTCTCTTCACAATGTGTTTGTTAGGTTTGCTGAGACTAAGAGGCAGGGTTTTGGATTGTGAGCATCCTAGGGGCAAGGGTGTAAGCTTCATCTCTTCTTTCCAAGTTTAACGTCCATAACCTTTTGTCGGGATGTGGGTCGGACAGGCTGCCAAGCACCCTTGAGCATTCACCTGCTGGACCTACTGGAGTTTCAGGGTCAGGGTCCACATTGGGGCTGCCTCCCCCAGCCTTTCAGCTAAACTTGAGTAGAGGTGGTACATTCTGGAGCATTCTCTGCCGATGGCCAGTGGAGACTATCTTTGCATTTCTTATTCTACCAAAAAGATTCATACTTGTCGAAACTTATGACGAATTTGTCATATCCAACATCTGGATTTGATGTGAATTCCCAAAAACAACCTTAGGGGAAACCTCACCTTAACTTTTTCTTTGTTCTCCACCCTAAGCCACCCATGTATTCACAAAGCTGAACCACCATCACAAACCCCTGCAGGAAAAATAACAATTGAATTACAGAGAGAATGAATTAATAGTTCATTTTCATAAGGTCTGGTCGTGTCCAGCACTGAACCACTAAGAATCTATGACTTTGGCTGTTTTTCCTGAAGTGCTCCTAAAATGCATGACTGGGCACAGTTCCACTGGGAAACTAAATAAATCAGGAAAACAGAGTTGCCTGTGAGATGCTGAGAATTTAAAATTCAAGATAGCATCAACTTTGATTTGTCCTTCTTTTTCTTAATGGATATCCTCTTTAGTTTTTGTGAATTTGTGAAACACATATTTGTGTTTGAACCTATCAGTTTTTCCTGTAAAGCAGGAAAAGTAAAAGTTTTTTTCTTTTTTTTTTTTGAATTAGGGGAAAACTAAAGTAAACTAAAGCTTAGAGGAGTTAAGCAATATGCTTAAGGTCTCAAAGGACACAAGACTCAAATATGCTTATCAATGAAATGTGTGGGCCAGTGAGTGAGTCAGAAGTCAGCGAATGCTTAACTTTCTTTGCTTGTCTTCCATCTGCCGGAACGGTGAATGGGCTGATTATGCCGTCTAGTGTTCAGAAAAGACAAGTTATTCTAAGACCTGGATCTGGCATTCTCTCACGAGGTGGCATTAGCTCCTGGGAAGTGCAATTGTGATTAGAAATGCTGATTCAAACTTTAGCTTTGGAATAAGAGAAATATTAACCATCTTTCTTGGCCCCAAAAGACATTCTCTGATAACATAGGAGAACTGAATGGAAACCTCATGTAGAATATTCAGGTGTGTATCAGAATGTGATGCTCCTTTTTTTAATAACAGTCTAGAAATGAAAAACAATGAAGTGGGTGGCAAGAGTTGAAGCAGGGGGGAAACTGAAAGAAACCCTTGGAAACAAGCAGCCTGATCTACTTGGTGGCCTGTAATTCCTGCCTCTGTTCTGCATGTTAGTTTTCTCTTTTCTTTTGAACTTCATGGAATGGACTGCACCCGGTGTGCTGAGCCAGCTCCTGCCCCACCCAGAGCGGGCTTTAGTAGGAGCTGGAGCAGCTCACAGAAGCCCCCTGTTGAGCCCCACCTGCCTCTGGCCACTCCAGTACCACATGTTCCTGCAGAAGACACTTGTGTTCACACAGGGCCTGAGCCTGGTCCACCACCGGAACTATCTTATAGAAAAGATTGCCTGGTTAGGGGGGCTTTGGGTATTCGGTAACTAAAGTTCTTTGCATTGGTTTCTAGACCAGTGGTTCTCAACTGGGGGCAATTTTGTCCCCTAGAGGACATTTGGCAATGTCTGGAGTCATTTTTTTTTTTTTTTTGAGACAGAGTCTCACTTTGTTGCCCAGGGTAGAGTGAGTGCCATGGCGTCAGCCTAGCTCACAGCAACCTCAAACTCTCGGGCTTAAGCGATCCTACTGCCTCAGCCTCCCTCAGCTGGGACTACAGGCATGCGCCACCATGCCTGGCTAATTTTTTCTATATATACTGTTAGTTGTCCAGATAATCTATTTCCATTTTCAGTAGAGACGGGGTCTCGCTCAGGCTGGTCTCGAACTCCTGACCTTGAGTGATCCACCCGCCTCGGCCTCCCAGAGGGCCAGGACCACAGGTGTGAGCCACCGCACCCGGCCTGGAGTCATTTTTGATTGTCACAATTAGGGATGCTATTGGCACCTAGCAGAGAGAAGCCATGGATGCTGCAAAACATCCTATACTGCACAGAACAGTCCCCCACCACAAGAAAGATCTGGCCCCAAATGCCTAGCTTGAGCAACCCTGTCCTGGACCAATTGAAGAATCCTATATTTTTTTCTAAAGCAAGCAAAGTGTATTAGGATTACAGTGCAGTTTGTACCACACTGTTTTTACCCTTATAAAAGAGGACCTGGGCCGGGTGAGGTGGCTCATGCCTGTAATCCTAGCACTGTGGGAGGCTGAGGCGGGCAGATCATTTGAGCTCAGGAGTTTGAAACCAGCCTGAGCAAGAGCGAGACCCCATCTCTACTAAAAAATAAAAAGAAATTAGCTGGACAACTAAAAATATATAGAAAAAATTAGCCGGGCATGGTGGCACATGCCTGTATTCCCAGGTACTTGGGAGGCTGAGGCAGAAGGATCGCTTGAGCCCAGGAGTTTGAGGTTGCTGTGAGCCAGGCTGATGCCACGGCACTCTAGCCAGGGTGACAGAGTGGGACTCTGCCTCAAAAAAAAGAGGACCTGCTGACCTCTCTTATGATAGTACTGATGTGTAATGACCAATCGCAGAACCTCAGTGACATACTACAATAAACTTTTGCTCGTAAGTCTAAAGTCAGCTGGGCAGTTCTAGTAATCTGGGCCAGGCTTTGCTGCCCTTGCCTGAGCTCACTCTGGTCTCTGCAGTCAACTGGTAGCTTGGCCCAGGAGCTGGCTGCCCCATATGGGTTTGCTCTTACTTCTGGTGGTGGGTGGGCTGTTGGCTGGCATGACAAGGGTGACTGGACCGCGTGGTCTGTCATTATCCAGCAATCTACCATGCCCTTCTTCTCCAATGCTAACTTGCGCTTATGTTTCAAAATTCACTCAACCACCACCTCTCGCAGGAAGCTTTGTCCAACCTTCTGTGTCCTCCTGTTGGATACCAGGCTGGCGTCCCTCATAGCACTCTTCACACTGTGCCACGATCATGGGCACAACTGTTGGCCTCCTGCCCCAGACCCCAAGCCATCCTGAGGGCAGGGACCATGAAAGAAAGAATGAATATGTAGTTTCCTTTCTCTGTGTGTTTGAGTGTTTTGTAAATCTGGCTGCAGAGCCTGGAGTTAGAGCTTGGCTTCTGGAGCGAGAATGGCTCCTTTCTTTTTCTTTTTTTTTTTTTTGAGACAGAGTCTCACTTTGTTGCCCGGGCTAGAGTGAGTGCCGTGGCGTCAGCCTAGCTCACAGCAACCTCAAACTCCTGGGCTTAAGCGATCCTACTGCCTCAGCCTCCTGAGTAGCTGGGACTACAGGCATGTGCCCCATGCCCAGCTAATTTTTTCTGTATATACTTTTAGTTGTCCAGATAATTTCTTTCTATTTTTAGTACATACGCAGTCTCGCTCAGGCTGGTCTCGAACTCCCGACCTCGAACGATCCACCCGCCTCGGCCTCCCAGAGGGCTAGGATTACAGGCGTGAGCCACCGCGCCCGGCCAAGAATGGCTCCTTTCAAATCCGACCTTTGCCTCTTACTAGGTCAAGCCAAGCAAGTGAATTCATCTCTCTCTTTCTCTGTGCAACGGGGAGAGCAATAGCACGTGATCCAGAGGCTTGTGAGAGCAAAACGAGCTAATACAGGAAAAGTGCTTGGAAGAGTGACTGGCACATAGCGCTCCTGTAATGGCAGCTTTTGTTATTACGGGCTCCTCTTTCACCATTTCAATCTGGCACCTAGTGTGTAGTGAACTGTGACTTCATTCATTAATTTATTCATTTAACAAGTATCTGCAGAGCCCCTATGTATTCACTGGACACTGTACTCCTTTCTTCTCCTAACATGGTAAGAGAACCACACAGGTCACTGGCCAATGGACTCCTCAGCTGTTGAATTTGTTTTGCTTCTATGGCTGGCTCTGCATTCCCTTTGGTCATTAGAAGAGATTCTTATTTCCTTCTCCAGAGGTGACGCCACCAGGGAGTCACCATGCTCCCAGGCAAAGGCGTCCCATACATCTTTTTTTCCCCACACCTGACTCATCATGAGATGTTACCCGGCTGTTGGATTCCTACAGATCGCAGAGGTAATGACGAGAACTGTGTGGGAAGGAGTTTTTAGCAAGCACAAGAGCTGAATTGGGTGTTTCTGTAACGTTTTGGGGACTGTTAAAATAAGACACATGTACGATTTCAGACAGATTTTTAAATGGCAGCATAAAACAGCTGCTTCTGCCGTAGACTGGTTTTTGTGGGTTTTATAAACAGGAAAAAGGAGAAGATGGCTCATGAATAATACGCTGACTCAGTTCTGTGAGTCGCAACGCCCCTCAGTGTGACTGTGTCTACCGCTTTTAGTGTCTTGCACGGTGACTGCATGTCTCTCGCTTGGTGGGGCTCAGCAGAAACGGAATCCGGCAGGAGAACGGCGTCACCGGCTTCTCCCAGGTTCCCAGCTGTTGCCTCAGATGACTTGCTTGGTCTTGACATTGTTCTCCTTCCTAGAGGTTTCAGGTTAGAACTGAACACTTCTGAAACACTCGCAGGAGGTTCCCAGTGTCCGGTGAAAGCTGGATTGCCAAACTAGAACCTGGGGCAGCAGACCCAGCCTGAACTACAGTTGGAGCTGCATTTTGATGGGTCATCTCAGAGAGCTTCCTGACATTACCGCTACTAAACACCTGTGTTCATGCTAATATCTTTAGTCTCTAAAACACTTCTGTGTTACACAGTCAGAAAAATATAATTTAGCACTGATGATACTAGTTTTGAAAGTGTATTTAAACACTTCCATATGAGTTAGTCTTGCTTTCAAAGCGGGTATTGAGCTTTCTGAGTGCAAGGGCCATGTCTTAAATTTGTCTTGTTTGCTCCAGAATCCCTAGCACTGACCTGGACACATAGCACTTCATTCCTGTCAGTTGTCACAAACTGGGAGCTCACAAATTGGTTTGGTTTGGCTATTTGTTTTGCACCAGTGCAAAGTTATAAGAGGCAGTGCAATTAGGTAGGTATTACCTTGAATCATAATGTAAGCAGCCTGGCATGGGATGTTATTTCTGTATGTGCATGTAGCCTTCCCTAGGAATTTGGGTTTCTGCCAATGCTCAAAGCTCATTTGCTTGGAGTTTTCTTTCCGTAACCCATTCTCTAAGTCTTGCAATTCAGGGTGCAAGTCAAGGTGCAATTCTAGTTCTATCTTCTCTGTGAAGATTTCCTGACATGGTTCTTACACAGTCTCCCATCCTCCAAGCGCAATCGGCACCTACTCTGAGCATACTTCATTTGGTAGCTGGCACATATATCCTGGCGTTTTTGCTCTGCAGGTACTTGTCCTCTTTGCCAATGCAGTTGTAGATCCCCCTGCTTTTTGCTTTTTTTTTTTTTTTTTTTTTAAGCCTACAGCATCCACTATTCCCAGGCAGTTTCCCTTCCAAGCACTAACCAGGCCTGACTTGTAGATCCTTTTTTGAGCAGGCCCTGAGTAATACTGCTTTGTAGCCCCACTGGTGACCTGTGCAGAACAGGTGCTAAAAATGCATTTGTAGGCAAGTCATTGATTCTCTAATGGATGTATATTTATCATGGGCACTTTCCTGAGAGGACTAGACCAATCTTATGGCCACATTGCTATTGCCCAAATCTCCGTGTAGCATTTGATAACAACCATGGATATCTTTTTATTCTTTATCCCTTATAATCATCATTACAGATAGCACAAGCCTCCAAGACCCCTGCAAACCTTGCCTCTTTCCCTGTATCCTCTCCAAAAGACTCATTTGTTTGCTAAGCATCTGTCTGCATTTTCTTGAGCTAGTAGATGGTTTCCTGAGTTAGTTCACTTGCAGGAGACAGAGTGTAGCAAGTGTGGTATTTGACACATCCAGCAGTATCATCTTCCTTAATGGATAATTATTCTGCACCTACTCTGTGCATAGTACTAAGTAACACCACTGGCAATTCATGACTCCTGCTCTAAGGAGCTTCCGGTCTAGTGGGAGAAATACTACACACACACACACACACACACACACACACACACACACACACACATGAAATACATAAATAATTCAAGACACCATGTACAGTACTTAAATGTCAGTAAGTGCTACAAATTCCAAGGAGGGAGATGTCTCTAAAGAGCAGGAGGAGGTTTTAGGAGGAGGCAGAGCTATTCTGGGCCCCGAGCACGAGCAGACTTTGTGGAGGGGAAATGGAGCAGGGGAGCTGTGCCAGGCGCAGGGACGACATGGAGTAGGAAGTCTTGAAGCTTCCGAGTCACAGAGGATCTGACACTGTCATGTCCATGGACAATATGTGAAAATATCTGCTGTTCTGTCTGCTGCACAATAGGTGGTCAATAATTGCTTGTTTGCTTCACAGGAACTGTCAAAAGTGATCAGAACATGGGACAGGGTAGTGTAATTGGGATTGACAGGCACTGAGGGGACGTGAGGACATGAGGTGGGAGCTTAATCATCTGGATAAGGGATTGGGCTGGAAGCAGTAGGCTGGATGCGGAGGGCAGAACTGATGATGTTTTAGCATATTTGGAAGTTCCTAATTTGGAAAGTACACATGCTGAGGCACCGGAAGGAGTGGGTAGCAGAAGAGGGCTGAGTCTTGGCTCTACTCATTATACTCAGGCGGGTGAGGTTTGTCTGCAATGATTGGAGAGATACTTATGTCAAAGGAAGACTTCTAAATAAGAAAACCCTGAAATATTAAAATACCGAAATCTAAATCTAAAATGATCTAAATCAGGAATATTTAAAATGCTGAAAATTCCCGAGAATCTTTTCCCTCTACCCACTGTTCAGAGTCAGCAATTCTGAGCAATTCCTCTGCCCTGAACCATTGAGCTATTTTGTATGCCAGAAACCCGGCATGGTAGTGATGCTCCGAATTTGCCAAGTTGGAAATCAATTCTAGGCAAAAGAACTGATTAACAGCTGAAGTTTTGTCTGGCTCATCAGCTCTTAAATAAATAATGCATTTTCTATAGGCAGCTGTTGTTCTGGGTGGTTGGTGAGAGGTGTTTGGTGGCGGGACATGCCAATGCACTTTGCCATGGTGCTCTGTTGTTATTCTGAGTTAGACTTAACAAAACATAATCATTTTCCTGAACAGAATGGAATGAATAATAAGCCATTTTGGTGAAGGGGTGAGGTGGGTGGTGGTGAGGGAGAGGAAGGAGAGAAGCATTTTACAAACTATGTGCATTCTGCTATTTTATTGTTATCCATCCTAAACAATATCCCAAAATTATGTTTATAGATCAGAGGAAAGTAACTCTCTTACTTTACCTTTGTCCAGAAAAAAGTAACCAATTGGCCCAAACAGCATGGCAGATCAAAAGACAAGATAGGAGAAATGCACGTAATCAAAAGGCACATTTGAGTGGAGATCTGTGTTGGAAAACTGCTCGTTAGTCTGAAGAGTCTAGCAGAGTCGTCAGAAGGCTTTTCACACCCAGTTGGTTAAGCTGTTTCAGATAATTCTACTGCCAAGAAGCTCCTAGGATTCCCAGCTTGGTCCCCAATGTAGAAGGCTGAGTCTTCCTAACCCAAGGAATAAATATCAGTACACTGAAAGGCTGCCTACCCTGTTGAGATATTGTCATGTGACACTTAACATTTACTTTGAAAGGACCAGGGAAATTACCCTGTTGAAGAACAACAGATGCATCCACTTGGAAAGTCTACCAGTGTCTCAACTCTTGACTATATTTGATGTCACTCCAAGGGATTCTGATAGGACTCTATGCATTCAGGTTTATCTTGTATGGACTCAAGTGTGGATTATTGGAAACAAGACTTGGAAACAAGACTTGATAACTTTAGTTAAAGCCATAGCTACTTGTTAGCTTGATTTATTGAGTACCTATTGTGTGCCCCCGCCTGTACTAAGTACCAAAGATATGCAGACAAGTAGTACACACTTCTAGTGTGCTTTGGTTTAGGAAAATAAACCTGGTAGTAGTGTGTTGGGTAAATCAGAGTTAGGGGCAACAAGGCCATTAGGAGAGTTGGAATAGTTTAGACAGCAGCTGGTCCTCAATAAGCCAGGGTGGGAGTAGAAAGAAACTCGTGAGAGGAATTATGAAGAAAGAAGTGGTTCTTGGTGCCAGACTTCCTTCCTGTTGGATCATGGTTACCATGTAGTACGTCTATCTCACTACTGTGATTAAATTATAAGTTTCTTGAAGGTAATGCCTTGTTTGCACAAAGGAGGCTCTGTTGGTTGAATTAATATGTTGAAATTAGATTTTCTTTCATGCTATTGCTAGTGATTAAAATCTATGTAATTGGTCTCAAAGACATACCCACTATGAGCCTGTTATGGATATCAAGGCTATTTTATGCAAAAGGTGTATTTCCTGACTATGCATTACCTTGACTAGAAACTTCACTTGCCCACACATAAACACACACAAAACCAAAAAACCTCAGAATCAGAAATACTTCCTGTTTGACTAATAAACAGAAAGGGAATGCTTAAGGACATGCTTGCATTTTGAGGCAGAAACTTAAAAGCTGTGAGGGGTGTTATTCAGTTTCTCAGGCATTTAAGCATTTCATCACATTTGTTTTTCCACTTTTTGGATTCATCATTTTAAAAAGCCTCCAGCTTGGGGACTTCCTGATCTGCAGAAAACCTTTTAACAAACATCCCTAACACCCTTTTATACAAATACCTCTTCTCCTCAGAATGCAAAAATAGAAACTACTTGCTGTTCTAAATTCTAAATAACATACAGTGTTCTGTTCTGTGAGGCAGTTAGGACCTCTCATAGTTTCTTCCCTTAAGTGCCAGCTGAGCTCTTGACTTAGCCTGGCCCCCTCTTCCAAGAGCTACAGATTTCACGGGACACTGGGGCAACCTGGCATCCACCTCTGATACTGGCTGTGATTCTGCAGCTTCCCCACACTGCTGGCTTTTCCACTGTTGTTTAAAAACGACTTATGCGTACGCTTTCTTGTTCATTTCAGTTCATCTGCTTTTCGTATGGGAGATAGGATATTCAGCATGGACCTCAAAACTGGATCAATTCCTGGACTTAACACTTTACTAGCTGGATGACCTTGATCAAATCACCTCTGGGAGCCTTTGTTTTCACATTTGAAAATGGGAATAACAATACCTAATACCAGAAATTTGTGGGAATTAAATAAGAGGAGATCATGCATGGAAAGCATCAGCATATAGTTAAGTCAGTAAACATTCGTTTCTTCTTTTTGGTGGATATGTGTTTCTGAGTGTGCTAGTGCTTAAGAATAATGGAGTTGAGAGAGAGGCAAGTCTCTCTGAACTGTGTTCATGGTAGCAGTGGTTCTCAAAGTGTGGTCCCTCAACCGGCAGCATCAACATCACCTGAAACTTGTTAGAAATGTACACTCTCAGGCTCTATCTGCCAGAGTCCTCCTGAACCAGAAACTCCCGGGGAGGGGTCCAGCTGTCTGTGGTTTAACAACCCTCCAGGGCATTCTGCTGTGCACTCAAGTCTGAGACCTGCAGGCTGATTCTAGATAAGGTCGGGTGTGTTTGTGGGTGTGGTGGGGTCTTAATCTAAGGGAAACAAACCACTGAGGTGTAACTGGAAAGTAATTTACATCATGTAGTTTTGGTCTTTGATGTCTAGTCACATTATTTGTTCTCTTTCCTGTCAAGCTAAGTCTTTGGGACCAGGGGTTTAGGAGTAGAATTTGATTCCTCTGATCTGTTGAGATTTGAGGGTTTGAAGTGATCCCAAATCCCAGCCCCAGATATTAATATCACAACTCTGGTATCTCCAGATGGGCTTTGTCATTGGAGGCCTCTCTGCCTTTGGAGTGGGGTGGGAGGGACAAATGTCATCCGGACCGGAAGGTATCCTCTATGCAGATGTTTTTCTTATTTAGAGACATTGCTCCATCTTCCTTTTGGCTCTGAAACAAGACTTAGGAATTTTTTTAATTTTTTAATTTTTTTTGAGACAGTGTTTCGCTCTGTCACCCACACTGGAGTGCAGTGGCACAATCATAGCTCACTGCAGCCTCTCTACCTCTGGGCTCAAGCTATCATCCTGCCTCAGCCTACCGAGTAGCTGGGACTACAAGCGCCACCATACCCAGCTAATTTTTTAAGTTCTTTTTTTTTTTTTTTTACAGACAGACTCCCACTGTGTTGCCCAGGCTGGTCTCAAATTCCTGGCCTCAAGCGATCCTTGTGCCTCAGCCTCCCAAAGTGCTGGGATTACAGGTGTGAGCCACCATACCTGGCCTTGACATAAGATTTTGAGTTTTGTGTGTGGTGAACAGGGAGCTCATCAAAGAACTGACACTAAATGCCGTTGGTCTTATTTGAGAAGCTCCTTCTGAAAATGGGCATCCAGTTCTGAGCGTTCAGTATTTTGATGCACTTTGAGGTCAAAATTATAGCAAAACAGACAAACTAATCAATGGCCTGAAATGTCAGTCTCTGAGGGTCTGCCTAATAGCTGTATTCGGAGACCACAGCCGCTCAAGCTGGGCCGAGCTCACAGTTGGTCAGACACCGCCCCCTTGTGGGCATCTGGGCTCACTGGCGCCTGTTGCTCACAGGGGAGCCTGCAACTTAGCTCAAATTTCTTTGGGGTTGTTGGTGAAATTTCTATGGCTTGCTTTTCTATTCTTCCTCCAGTCCTGTGCCTCTGTTGCCATTTGAGTTTCCATCAACCCTGTGCTGATTTTGGGAGATACAAAGGTTTTCCCAGAATTGCCCAGTTGCCGCTGTGTGGGTTCAGGACACAGGGCATTTGGCACAACTGGTGGGATTCTGCGCATACATGGGCCACACCCCATGGTAATTTTTTTTTAAAGTTCAAAAATAATGCAAATATTATGTTTGTTGTAGAAAAAACTTAAAAATGATATCCACAATCTATCACTTACCAAATAAATATTCTGTTGTGTATGATTCTATGCAACCCTCCCACAATATTTCTACTTCCTACTTTTTCTCTTTCCTGGTTTCACTTTCGTTCTACTCATTTATTCCAGGAACAAGAATGCATAGAGAAGAGGGGAGGAGAAGGAGACCAGACAATGACAGAAAGCAAGCGATGCTTTATTCTCTGAATATATTCCCAGTGTCTCACCGGGGCTGGCTGTGGTCACCCTGAAATGAGACAACCCCCTCTCTTTGGTGCCACCTGACCCATGTAGCCCCTCTTCCTCCTCCTTTCTTGACCTCTTCTCTTTGTGTATTTCCAGTCCCATCCACAGGCTCAAATACCCTCTCCCTTCTGCTTTTAACATCCTTCTTGATTTTCAGTGAAAGAGAAAGAACAAGACAGTGTTTAAGCATTATTATCTAGGCTGAGAATATTATTATCTAGGCTGAGAATATGTATTTCTGGATCTTGGCTGGGAGCTTCTGGCCCAGCCTTTCTTGGGCCTGCTCATATTTTTCTTACTGATTAATAAAGGCTCCTACATATTACAGTTATTAACCCTAGGTCTACTGTTAAAATTTTTTTATTCCTTCACTCAACACTTTATTTGGCACTTTCCTTCATTCCATTCAGCAATTGTGATGTGTTGTCAGGTGTTGTTCTAGATTTTGGAGATTCAGTGATTTATAAAAGGATAGACGGGCTTTCTGCTTTCATGGAGTTCAAGTGAAAAGAAAAGAGAAACAATAAAGCAAACAAACACTTTTAGATTTTGGTGAGTGTCTGAAGCAAGCAAAGCAAGGTGATGGGGGAGGTTGCTACTTGAGCTGGGGCTGTAGGGAACCTGCTCCGAGTAGGTGACATTTGATCTGGGAACCAAATAATGACAAGGAATGAGCAACGGGTTAACCTGGGGAAGAACCTTCTGGACAGAAGCAATAGCAAGTGCAAACACCCTAAGGCATGAGTAAGATTGCTGCACCTGAGG
The DNA here is from genome assembly GCF_020740605.2 of Lemur catta. Classification (NCBI taxonomy): domain Eukaryota; kingdom Metazoa; phylum Chordata; class Mammalia; order Primates; family Lemuridae; genus Lemur; species Lemur catta. Next base: position 17,672,226 of record NC_059134.1, on the reverse strand, counting down.
ATCCACATGAAGGCTGTTCAGGTCACAGCACAGAGAACAAGGGGGCAGAGGGAGGATATGGGGTTAGCAAGGTAGTGAGGCCATGGTAAATTCGGCTCTCATCCTAGATGTGAGTGGAAACAACTGAAAGATCCTATGGGTCTAACACGGTCTCTTTTACATTATTCAAAGGGCATTTAGGCTGCTCTCTGGCAAAGGGAACGTGTGGGAGCCAGAGGTGGCAGGACAGACAGACCAGGAAGATTTCATGGCAGTCCAGGTAAGATGTGATGATGGCTTAGATATGGGTGGGAGCAACTGGGGTAAGGAGAAGTCAGTGAGCCCCAGACACACTTTGGAGGAAGAGCTCATGGAACTTGCAGCTGAACTGGGTTTGGGGCAGAAAAGAAGAATCGGAGATATTTGCCTTTTAACGTTGTTTACAGTTTTTTGATTTTGGGGCGTGTGTGTGTTTGTGTGTAGGAGGTCTTACTAAAGTACTAAGTTTTAAAATGTATTTATTTATAGCAAATATTACTATCTTTCATTGCAAGAACTTGTGCTCGCAATAATTTTCTGGGGCTGGGCCCGGTCGCTCACATCTGTAATCCCAGCACTTTGGGAGGCTGAGGCAGCAGGATCACTTGAGGCCAGGAGTTCAGGACCAGCCTGGGCAACATAAAGGAACCTCCGTCTCTACAAAAAAAAAAAAAAAATTAGCCAGGCATGGTGATGTGATCCTGTAGTTCAAATTACTGGGGAGTCTGGGGCAGGAGGATCCCTTGACCCTGGGAGTTGGAGGCTGTAGTGAGTTATGATTGCACCACAGCACTCTAGCCCGAGCAAAACAGAAGAAAAAAAATTGGGGGGAAAAGAGTTTGAAGTTGGCTTTGTTTATTTAATGGAATAAATGGCTGAAGATATCTCATCATCTGAACAATTCACCTGCTCACATTCTCATTTCTTCAACATGGAGGACAAAGTCTTACTTGTTGCTCAGGCTGTTCTCGAACTCCTGGCCTCAAGCGATCCTCCTGCCTCAGCCTTCCACAGTGCTGGGATTACAGGTGTGAGCCACCACATCTGGCCAAGAGCAATATTTTGACTTAAGAAACCTACTTTGTGTTCAGGCCCGAGCCTGGATTTTGAAAAATAATGAATCTGATCCTGTGGAACCCATGGATGGCTTGTTCCAGTTTTTAGGAGCCTTTATCTCCTGGTGACTGTATTCCTTTTTGGATGCTGAGAAAAGAGACTAGTGAAGTCATGGCATTAGACATCTGGCAGCATTACTTTTGCATCACACATGGACTGCTTTCTGTGAATTAGAAATTCCGACTTTGATGCTTACCCCTTGACTTCCTTACGCTGTCCCATTTGGATTTATACCCACCCTGGCAGGACGGCACAGGTGAGTGTGTGTGAGCATGTGGAATTAGGCATGTCTTAGAGCACATGTGTGAAGGAGAGAATGACGAGAGAGGAGAGGCAAACAGCAAGGCCGAGAGAGGGAACAGCAAGGTAGAAAGAGACTGAGACACAGAGAGGCAGGAGCAGAGCCAGATTGGGAAGCTGGAACCTGAGGAGTGAATGTAGACTGCTGCATTTCCTCTGGTTCCTCACCTTGAGGTTGTAAAAACCTGCTGCAGAAGAGACCTGGGGCATTCACGGTCATTTTCAGCAGTGTCTCTTTCATGTGGTGTTGGGTCCTTCTGCTTTCTCTGTGCTTAAGGGGAATTGGGACTTGTAGTTGAGACACTAGATGAAGCTTAGGGAGGATGCAGCGGCAAATGCGATAAAAGGCTTTGGAGTTTTTATTTGGTAGAGTGACAGGTACAGAACTGTGTCCCCCATACAGACATATTCAGGTTCTAACCTCCGGTACCTGTGAATGAGACCTTGTTTGGAACTAGGGTCTTTGCAAATGTAATCAAGTTAACATGAGGTCATTAGGGTAGGCCCTCATCCAATATGACTGCTGTCCTCGTAACAAGGGGGAAATTAGGACACAGACTCACGGAGAGAACACCATGTGATGACAGGGACAGAGATTGGAATGATGCAACTGCAAGCCAAGGAATGCCAAGGATTACTGGCCACCACCCAAAGCTAGTAAGAGGCAAGGAAGGACTCTCCCCTGCAGGATTCGGAGCAAGTGTGGCCCTGCTAGAAACTTGATTTTGAACTTCCAGTCTCCTGTAGTTTTGAGCCTCCCAGCTTGTGGTACCTTGTTTCAGCAGCCCTCGGAAACTAATGTGGGTATTAAACACAGTATAAGTCAGCAGTGGATATGGGAGCCAGAAAGCTTAACACCAGTTTGAGCTGCGTCACAGGACTGTAGCATGTAAAGGGAGAGAGGAGGAGGTTGCCGTCCACTCGGGGCTGGTCACACTGCACGTAGACTATTGCATTCACTCCTGGGAAGAATATTTGGCAGAACATTGATAAGCTAGAGATTGTTCAGAAAATACCCAGAGTGGGGAGGGGAGCAGGAACCCCACCCCGCTGACACCCAGACTTTTGTAATCTGGAGCCGACTCCCTCATTGTTGTAGCTTTAACTCACAACACTTCCATTCATATATATTCAATCATCACTCAAATAAAGACAAACCCTGCCCCAGGCTGCCTTCTTTTCTCATTCCACAGATGATTCATTCTTGTGGGTTCAGTTTTCATTTCCAGCCAAATTTCTCTCTGGGACCCCAGGTCTACGTATCCGACCACCTACTCTACTCCACTCCACGTAATGATCACGTAAGCTGAACTCACGTAAATGGAAGTCATTATTCACCCCAGCTCCCCAGACTGCTCACCCCGCTGTGTGCCCAGTCTCAGCGGAGGGCACCTCCACGCACCTGATGGCCTGAGCCGTAACTGAGTGTCACAGCTCTGCGGTTGGCCCCGGCAGCTCCCCCAGGGCTGGGCCCGGGCCTGCCCTTTCCCCAGCGTTTCCCTCCGCCCGCGGGACAGGTTCTGCCCACAGTGACGCTCACTTGAGTAGACCGACAGCACCTCTCCCGCTCTCACCCCATGGGACAGCAAGACAGTTTTTGGTTTGTCTTGGAATAAGTCTACCTGGGGACACCACAAAAGCTTGGTTGTTTGAACAACGTGGATTTTCTGGAAATATTTTAAGAGACTGAAGATCAGACAGTGCAGTAGAACATGCGTTTTCTTAAAAGTTAAAAAAAAAAAAATCAAGGCAGAAATAGTTTGCCCTGTGGTACTCTTAGTGAATTCCTTGAGAAGAGTCCCACTGTTCCCAGATGCCTAATTTGAAGATTAATCTGACACTGTGGCATTATCTGCTCCTTACTAGTCTCTAGAGAAAGTTGGATGGTACAGAAAAATAGAAGGAAACTACTCCATTCCTTACTTTTGGTTTTAAAATTATACTTCCTCCCTTCTTTTTTCCCTTCCTCCCCCCACTCCTTGTTATGGACTGGATGTTTGTGTTCCCCCAGAATTCATATGCTGAAAGCCCTAACCCCTAATGTGATGGTATTTGGAGATGGGGCCTTTGGGGGCGATTAGGTTTAGATGAGGTCATGAAGGTGGAGCCTTAGTGTCCTTACAAGAAGAGGAAGAGAAACCAGAGCTCCCTCTCTGCCGTGTGAGGATACAGTGAGCAGGCGGCTGTCTGCAAGCCAGGAAGAGAACTCTCACTAGGAATTAAGTTGCCAGCACCTTGATCTTGGACTTCCCAGCTTCCAGAATAGAAGATAAATTCCCGTTGTTTACAAGCCACCCAGTGTATTGTACTTTGTTGTGGCAGCCCAAATGGACTAAGACACTCCCTTCCCCTCCCTCCCCTCCTAATTCCTTCTTTCTCTCTCCCTCTCTCCCCTACGCTTTCTCTGTCAGTTGCAATCTCTTTTCTGACTTCATTTCTTGTGGGCAGGAAGAGCTACAGGGTTTCCAGAGAGCTCGTATTTAGGTCATGGCAAGCAGTTCAGGTTCCACAGGCAAAGGCCAGATGGTGAACCAGCTTTCTTTCAGAACGGAGGGCTCGCCCAGCAGGACAAGGCCGGTTTATTCTCTGGCCGACTTCATTCTACACAGGACAGTGCTTAGCTTGTGCCTCTTTTCCTCATTCTAGACCTTCAGGGTGAAAAAACAAAAACAAAACAAAAAAACAAACCTTGTTTTTTTTTTTTTTACACATGAGATATGTCTGGGAGCATGAGGATGGAGATGAAGCCCCCGTGCGGGCAGAGCTCTCTGGGAAGATGGGATGAAGCCGGATGGGGCATTTTAACACATTGGAGGCAGAGTGGTAAAATGCAGGGAACCTGAGGATTGGAAATGAAGGCTTGTGTCTGAATCCTTGCTCTGCCACTTAATAGCTATGTGGTTTGGCAAGCAATTTAACCTCTGTCCCTCAGTTATTTCATCTGTTAGATGGAAATACGATAACTGTTTCACTAAGTTGTTATGAGTAGTAAATGAACGGGAAAAGTACCAAGTAGTGGCACTGGTCCCAAATATGGGAACTCAATGTTGATATTTCCCGCTCTATCTATCTGGAGTCTCAACCTCTTTTCCTATTTGTCTTTTCCTCCAAACAACACTTTCAGGACAGAGATTATTTTGTTTCTGTGTAGTTAGTGCCTAGTTTGGTGTGAGGCACCTATTAGATGCTCACGACAGGGCTGTGGAACAACCGAGTGCACAAATGAATGTCCCCAGGGTTGGGATCAAGTAAAGTCTTGGTCCAACACACTGTGTCCTGTTGTCTTCCTCCCCCCTGCTTGTCATGTCTTCCGGTTCTTTCCAAGTACTTTCCCATCTCATCTTTCTACCTTTTCACTCAAATTCACATGGTAATGCATATTTTGAGAATATATCTCAGACCTAAGTTCCTCTGAGACCTCATTTTGACTTTTTACCAAGTTGCTCAATCACTGTAATTGCAGAGATGTTCGGTTAAGCCCTTCAATTAACTGCCTTTCATTCCAAGAGCCAGGAAATTTCAAATGGGTGGAACAGGAGTTTCTGCCGTTGTCATGGCGATGACAGCAAGCTGGAGGTCCTGTATTCTCTGCCCTGCACCTCCACATGCAAGGCTCACACCCTCCACCCGATATGTCCTCATCAGCATGGTTTCTTTGATGGTTTCTGGACAAAAGTCTACTGGTCGTGACCTTCTTTGAAGTGAATATAGGGCAAATAGGATATAAAGCAAAGGTTAGACAGCTCTGAGTAAAGCAGGCCCTTCTCATTGGTACAAACTCTGAGACTCAGGCAAGAATTCACTGCAGCCCCTCGCTTTACTGAAACCTGTTTGGCAAAGAGACAGGGACATTGGTAGGTTTTGCTTTCCTCAAATCCTTCAAGCTAAAGTCACAGATGTGCCCTCCCCAGTGAGCTGTGTCTCTGCCCTCCAATTCCCTGAACAACCTGTGTCTAGCTGGAGGTTCACCCACGGACGCAAGCCTACCTGGGCCTGAACGAGGGTCAAAGTCGAAGGATACAAGAGATGAAAAGGGATTTGAGAAATGTGTTTAAGAGGTAGAAGGAGCTGAACTTGCTAATGGATTGGAAGCAGGGGGTAAGGAAGAGAGTGACCAGATTTCTCGTTAGAGAAGCAGCATGGATCGTGGCCTCGGTTAAGTTCCCGCCAAGATTGGGAACTTATCTAAGTTCCCAGAGGAGGAGAAGCAGGTTGGTGGGAGACAGAAGAGGATTTCCACTTTGCACACGCTGAGTTTCCAGCACAACACTGGGACATACAACAAGTTATTTCAATTCTGCTTTTTCAAGTTGAACTGAAGAGAACAACCTCCCCAGTCCCCATCCTGGCTCACGAGAGGAATTAAACTGAAATGAAGAGGGAAAGGACTTCATTCACCAGAGTCTCATAATTTTGAAAAATCTCTAGTCTAGATCTCTATGCCTATCCATCCAAATCTATAACTGTGTTAGATTCACATCTGTCTATGAGCTGGCCTGCTCAGGGTTACTGGAAAGAATCATTAACCATCATGTGAAAACTAAATCCACTGCAGATCAACACTTGTAATTCTCCTTTCTCTTCTGCTCTTGGGGCTCCTATTAAAACCTCTGTGTGATTTTCCCTGATGTGGCATCTTAGCATCTAGGGTACCCTGTGTACAGCCTTAGCATCACGGACACCTCTCATTGTTTTTCAGTTTCGGTTCCTCAGGAGGATAACTGTTTAGCTCTTTGAGGTATCGTTCCTTGTGCTTTCTGGAGTGAATTTTATCTATTACTTTGTGGGCTATCTTTTTTTTATTTTTATTTTTTTGAGACAGAGTCTCACTCTGTTACCCAGGCTACAGTGCCATTGTGTCAGCCTAGCTCACAGCAACCTCAAACTCCTGGGCTCAAGCAATCCTCCTGCCTCAGCCTCCCAACTAGCTGGGACTACAGGCATGCACCACCATGCCTGGCTAATTTTATATATATATATATATTTTCAGTTGTCCAGCTAATACCTTTCTATTTTTTTTAGTAGAGACGGGGTCTCACTCTTGCTCAGGCTGTTCTCAAACTCCTGAGCTCAAATGATCTGCCCGCCTCGGCCTCCCAGAGGTGGCCTATCTTTTAAGTCTGACTATACCAAGACTCTTCAAGTCTAGCAAAAATAGATTCTGCTGTCCTTGTGTGATGCATTTAGACATTAGAAAAAAAAAAAGATAGAAACTATTTTCAAAATAATATGGAGTATTTCCCAAAGCTTTCCCACTTTGTTGATCTCAGTTTGTCCTCATTAAAACTCCAAGAAGTGTAGGAACAGATGGGTCCATCTTCCTGATATGGAAGCTGAGGCTGGGGAAGGCTGCACTGGCCTGAGGTCACCAGGTGGATCAGTAGGAACAGGAACAAGCATCTTATGTAGCACCAGGCAGTGACCCAGGCACTTTACTGATACTGTCTCACTGTGAGTGGCTATAATAGTCATCACGGCCAGCTTTATTTAAAGATGAGGAAACTAAACCTCAGATGGTGAGTGACTTGCCAGAGACCAGGTAGCTGTAAATTGCTATTCTGACACCAACTGGTACACTGCGATTCAATTCTGTCATTGACCACCAAACTGAGTGCAGACCCCACAGGTCAAAGGCATCATCCCCTATAAGACTGCCCCACTTAGAGGTCAGCTGCAAATGGGATCACCATCACCCACAGTTCTGATTGATCAATTGGCTACGAATCTAGTGGGTTCCCAAAATCCCTCTCAGTTTCAATAATTTGTGAGAGCAACTCACAGAACTCAGAAAAGTGTTATACTTATGATTACGGTTTTATTCTAAAGCATACAAATCAGGACCAACCCAGTGAAGAGATACAGGGGCAAAGTCTGGAGGGTTCTGAATACAGAGTTTCTGTGCCCTCTCTCTAGATCGGGGGACATCACCCTTCCAGCACAGTGATGTCTTCACCAACCAAGAAGCTCAATGAGTCTTTATTGGGGCTTCATTATGGAGGCATAGTTGGTATTTCCAACCTCCCTCTCCTTTCTGGGCTCAAAGTCCCAACCCTCTAATCACACAGTTGGTCTTTCTGGTAACCAGCTTCCATCCTGAACCATCTCATTGTCATAAACCCAGGTGTGCTCCAAAGGGCTCATGAATAACAAAGGCACTCCTGTCACTTGGGAGAGGCCAAGGGTTTTAGAGGCTCAGTTCCAGAAACCTGAGATAAAGACCAGACAAATTGTTAATATTATACTACAGTAGCAGAGACAGGCAGGTCTTGACCCTGTGCCTGCAGAATCTAGGCCAAGTGCTTTCTTCTGTGCCCAATACTGTACCCAGAGCACCTGGCTCCCACCTGGCTTTCTGACCATGAGTTTAGGAGAAAGTAAGAAATTGTGATGTATTCTGACCTCCTACAGACTTGGAGAGAGGCTGTAGATGCTTCAGAATCACATCCTGTCTTTCTGTTTTGCCCACCTGAAACCAGACCCAACCCACAATCCAGTTTCCACCTTTCTAAGGAATAAACCTAAAGCAGGAAGGATGCTGATGAGTGTGTTGATCCTCTTCCATCCTAGCAGGAAGCTTGTCATCAGGACACAGGACTGCTGCAAGCAAGCCACGTGGGAGGTGCTAGCACAGACCGTGATTGCGGAGGTCTGCGTTTATCCTTCATCTGCATTTTAAACAAAAACCCTCCTTCCTACACAGCTTTCTGCCCTAGGTAGCTGTGTTCCAAAGCTTGCAAGCCAAAATGGAATGGTACATGAGGAATGATTTTGTTGGGACTCAGAAAACAATACCCCAAAATGAAGGCCTCAGAAGCAAAAGTTTTTCTCTGACCTTCTCCTGCCCTCCTGTCTCTCAGTCTCACTCTCCCCTGAGGTGACCATAGAAACTAAAACCCCCCTTCCCCAAGACAGGTCATAGAAACCAGAATTGCTTTTCCCCAAATCTTAGCCATAAGACCTAAAAATATTACTCTAACTTTCCCTCTGCCTTTCTGTGTAAAAACTGGCCATGAAGAATTATCTGACCTACCTAGTTGGTAGGCCATAAGACCCCCCCCCTCCCAAGAGGACGCTGCCCACACCCAGAAGGAAGGAATACATGCTTAGAGAGGCCAAGAAGAATCTAGACAGACAGGCCTTGCTGGGTTTCCCCACTCCGTCTATTAGCACTAGATCATAGTCTTTTTGTCTAATCATATGTCTGCACGGCTGTCCATACTTTGTTGAACCTAAACACAAAAATGGACAAATTCCCCTGTATCTTTGGGTCTTCATTCTGAAGGCTTCTGTGTACACATGTTAAATAAATTTGTATGTATGCCTTTTCTCCAATTAATCTGCCTTTTGCGCGTTGATTTGTCAGCAAACCCTCAGGGGGCCCAAGGGAACTTTTCCTTTGGCCCCAACAATTTCAAAGGAATCAAATCCTGGGCAGGCCGGCTACAAAAGGGCAGTACATCCACTGTAATTATGGATGCAAAGCCCTGCAGTGGTGAATGGGAAAGGAGTTTTCATTTACTGCACACCTACTACGTGCCATGCACAGCTGTAGGCACCTAGATGCCCCATGTCAATTGAACCCCGCAACTCTGTGAGGTATGCCTTACTGTCCTGCTTCGACACAGACAGAAACCAAGGCTCTGGGCCAGAAAAGAACTTGCCCAAAGATGCCCAGTTTGGAGAGGCCAAGCTCTGATTCCAACCCAGGTTCAACTCCAAGACCCACTCTCTTCATCAGTCCCAGGCTGCCTCCAGCAGCTGGGAAGAGCTTGGAAAATGTCCCTGTCGTTTTTGTTTGCTGGGTGCTTTATTAAATATTATTTTTGTATGATTATGTAATTAAACTGTGATCCTCAGAAAACCTGTAATTTGGAAAGCCCAGGGCAGCAGAACGAAGCTAATCAAAGAAAAGCTCCATTTACATTAATCCTGCCGGGAGGGTGCTCAGGTCACTGCCCTGAGCGCCCTGGCGACCTTGCCTGGCTTAGTGTAAACATTAGGCCGTTTTCAGTTCTTAAACCTCGGCTAATTCAGGGCCCTGGTGCAGAACAGATGCGCTATCAATGAGAAAAGTCACAATCACATGACAGTCTCGCCGCGGGATTACGAGAGACCCACCACTTCCAGCTCCAGTTTCAATGTTACCGCACACTACCGTCCTCAGGGATAAACGCGGGGCCTGGGGAGGGTGGCGGGAGGCGGCGCCCGCATCAGCTCAGTGCCGCTGCCACCTCGTGGCCGCCCCGGCTCCTGCGGGCCCTCCTGGCACCCGACTTCCACGGGGTCCGGGCAGGGCTTTGGGGCTCCCTCCACCTTCTCAAGCGGGAGGTAACATGTGTGGAGAGGACAGTACCGAGGCAACCACCCTAGCTCATACAACTGCAAAATTCTCAGCAACTGTTAGGACAGATTTTTTGAACTCGGTGGTAACAGACTCACAATTTTGTTTGTTTTGACCTCATGCAGCGGCAGTACAAGAATACCTTGGCTCCTGGTTTTTTTCGGGTCCTTGGTCCCACTGGCATCTTGCCCCATTAACACATATGAAACCATCTATATTAAAATAATGTAGAGCCATAAAGTATAAATAGTACTCAAAGTCTCATTTTTATAAAAGTGTAGTTATAATCAGAAGCTAACCAGCCATTGTCCCCTAACTTCCTTGGTGCTGTAACTGGTTACTGCTTGTCCTCCCTGATAGGTGCAAGATTTGTGACTTCCCCCCGTCCATAGATGACGTTGCCATTGTAAAGCCCAAGGACTTGTGCTTCTGTGGATGGCATCACGATCGTAAAGCCTAAGGCTGCTCTTGGAAGTATTTTTCAGACTCTGTATCCCAGAGGGACCCACTGGACACCAACCGGACCCGTGGATGGGCATGGGAGCAGATCCAACAGCCTTGAGACCCCCTACCCAGGAAATCTCCCAACTGAGGAGACAATCTCTGCTTCCCAACCCTACGAGTTCGTCCCCCGGCAATCAGCAGACCCAATTCCCTAGCCCTTCACCTGCCAAACTATCTTTAAAAACCCTTTCTCCCAAATTCTCGGGGAGATGGATTTGAGAAATTCCTCCCATCTCCTCACATGGTGCCTGCGATATTAAACTCTCTGCTGTCACCCCTGCTGTCTTGGTGTATTGGCTTCCTGTTGAGCAGCGGGCAATGAACCTGGTTGGGCTAGAACACATACACGGTGGTCTCTTCTTCCACATTTCCCCAAGGTGTTGTCCTCAGTTGACCCCACAGCCCAGGGTGCAAATGAGAAAGTTCAGTACTATCCCAGACCCTTCACTCAACTGATTTCATTTGCTTCTCAAGGCGTTGCTCAGCCACCTGCCTGGAGAAGGACAGTCAGACACTTCCTCAGCACTATTCCTGAATGACACATAGGAGCATCCACCGTGTGTCATGCCTTGAGTCAGTGCTGAGAATACAAAGTTTGTAAGTCATGTTTCCTAACTTTGAGAAGAGCACAGCCTGGTTGGGGAGATGGCCTTGTTAAGGTACAGTCGCAGTAGGAGACAATAAACGGTTGGTGGCATAGGCCAGGGTAGAGCTATAATAGGGCCAGGTCAGGATTTGGAGTCAGATTTACCGGGTTTGAATCCTGGCTCTGTCACTAACTTGTCCTATACAGGACTTGGGGAAAATATTTGGCTTCCCTGTCAGTTTCCTCATCTGTAAAATGGACGTAGTAACATCTGCCTTGTTAGACTGTAGGAAGAAATAAATCCAACTGTGGAAATAAGCAAAGATCGCCCTAATGAGACCAAACAGAGCTTGCTACAGTGAGGGGTCAGCCACCATCCAGCACGTGGTTTGGTAGAGACTCAGGCAGGCAGGGGAGTGGAAGAGCTTTCCAGTGAGAAAAGGGGAAGGCTTCAGGTCTGCTCCGATTGGAGGCTGTTAGCATGGGGAACCGCCAGAGGGTTAACCAGAAGCAGGGCATGGTGTATGATTGGTTTAGGGCGCATGTTTGGCTTTTTCTGATGAATCCTCAGTTGGAAGTGAGGGCAGAAATAAGGATAGTTGCCAGTCATTGACCAAGTCCTGACTGTTCTGGGCTGATTGCTGCAGAGGCTGTGGATTGGCTTCCAGGGCTGGTTGCTGCAGGGGTTGTGGGTTGCAGTGCTATTGTCACATATGGTCTGGCCAGTGTCCATTTGTATAGTCAGTCTCTCATAATGCACTCAAAGCTTGTCACATGGTGGATGATATGCACAGGTATTCAGTATGTAGTAATCATTGTTATTATAATTTACTGTGATCAGAGGTGACTCCAAACTTGCAATTAGCCAGACCTTAGTGGAAGCCTCCCAGCAATGGTTCCTCCTATTCAGTCAGGGTTCGGTCACAAAAACAGAGACAGTGCCAGTTATTTTAATAGAAATAGTTTAATAGAGGCAATTGGTTCCAGGGCCTGGGAGGCTGAAAACGCAGAAAGGGGACAATGAAGTGATACAGAAATGGTTACTGCAGGAAGCAGCTGCCAGCCCTAGGACTGCAGGAGCAGAGACAAGAGATTGAGGTTGTCAGCTTTGAAGCCCAGAGGAGGAGCTTCATAGAGTGCGACCCAGGCCTCTGGGGAGGGCGGTGCTACTTGGAGGTCCTGCTGCCTCTGGAGTTCGGGGGAGGCCCCTGAGCACTGGGACCCTGACCTCCAGGCACCAGCAGATGGGGCAGGTATGTCTGCGGGGGCCCCTGGAGGCTGGTGCTAAAGAGTGGAAAACCCCTGGAAACTGGGACAAATCGCTGCTCTGGATGAAGACCCACTGTTGCAAGCTACTGGCAGGAATAGCAAGGGATGAGAATGGGACTCGCCTCTCTCACCTCCAGCCTTCCTGGCTTCCGCTTGTGGCCCTGCTGGCTGGAACCAACAGGGATCCAGCAGGTGATGGAAGGATGAGCCCCAGCTCAGTGTCGTGGGGATGGAAAGACAGCAGCTTGCTAACCAGCATACTCTCTTCCCCGTTATTTACAGAGCCTGGGCTTTGTTCCGGCGCAAGGTGGCTAAATGCATTAGGGAAACACAGGCACCACCACCCAGACCCGGAGGGCAGTCTTGATTGGTACCTGCTTCTCTCCAGGGCCCTGAACCTTTTCTTTTTAAAACTGAAGAACAGTCTGTCAAAAGTAGACAATCAAGTAACAACTCCAGTTTTGATCATTTCCTGTCTACCTCTCTTTTCCTCTGAGTCTGGAGACACAGGGCCCTAGAGGAAACCCCTAAACCTCTCCCTCCACAGTGATTGTGGGGCAGCCTCTGCTGCCTTTCCTCTTCTCTACCCAGAACCAAGAGACTCCTGGAGAACGTTCCAGCCCTTTCCTTAATGGGGCTGAGGGAAAGCGAGGTAGGATTCCGCTTCTCTTCCAAATTAGATCTTCCAGTTCTGTTGACTCTTTCAGGACAGCAATAAGGCTGGAGATTTGGCCCATCCCATTGAAAGGAGGAAGGGCCGTAACTATAGTTTCATCCAGGAGCAGCCACCCTATGCCAGAGATGATACCAGGCGTTGGGAAACCCAAGATGAATCCAACATGGTCACTTCCCTAGAGGAGTTCACGCCTAGCGGAGAGACAGACTCCAATGAATCAATATAATGTAACGTGAGCATAAACATGAGTACATGGTATCATGGAACTAATGCCTAATTCTGTGAAGGTCTCAGAAGACTTCCCAGAGGAGATGGCATTTGACTTGAGCCACAGAATGGAAGTCTGCCAGGAGGGTGAAGGAATGAGTGGGCACCTCGGGCAGCAGCCAGCCTCTAAGGAGGAGTGTGAGGCTGGGGCAGAGGGCTGGAAACGTAGGGTCGGTGGCAGGGACTCTGGGATGATGGGCCTGCGGGGGTGGAGAGGGACCAGCTCCCCAAGGGCCTGGGATGACACTCTACAGAGACAGTGGGAGGGATGTGACTGAGTCTGCAGTGTAGACAGCTCACTCCAGTGCTGTTTGGAGGCTAGATTAGGAAAAGGAGTTGGCAAGGTTGGAGGCAGAAAAGCTGCTGACAGCCTATGTCATAATACTCGTTGGTGGCTTTAAAGATGCATAGGAGACTTGCCCAGGCTCTCCAGCCAGAGAGGGGCTCAATGAAGCAGATGTAAATGAATACAGAGTGGGAGGGCCGGGCCCGGGATTATGCCTGTAGGTGCTCCCAGCAGAGACACCATGTTTGACCTAGAAAGACCACATTTCATGGAACGTTGAGGGATCCAGGAAACTAGTATGGAGAAAAGTGGTGTGAGGCAAGGCTGGGGAGAGGAGGGCGCACACTTTGAAGTGCACTAGATACCGCAGTTTGGGCGACACTCCCAAGGCCCCTGATGATTGGTGCAGACTTTGGGGCAGAGAAATGACATGGTGGGAGGCTGTGCTCCAGGAAGGTTAATCTGGGAGCTGGGCGTAGGATGGGTCAGAGCAAGAAGGGAGTCCTGCCATCAAACTTGGGTACAGACTGTGATTGCAAGGATCAGAATCAGTGCAGTGACATCGGGAATGAGGAGGATGGGTTGACCTTGGAAGGGGGAAGGTGAAGTTGCAGTGACTGTTGTGGGAATGGGGGTCCGGGTGGGAGTCAAGATGTTCTGACGTTTTTTGTTAACATAAGTGAGAGGGAGGGAGAAATTGGGAAGGCAGGAGAAGGAGCAACCTTAGTGCCAGCTGTTAGTACCTGAATAATGGCCCTTTTCAACTTGTATCCACGTTGCCGGTGTCCTGTAATGGAGCCAAACTCATCACTTGTGACTTCAGATGAGGATATTGAAGCGATGGGAAGGGAACGACGAAGAAATGAGGTGTCGAGGCCCCAAGGACGATTTGATTACTGGTAGTAATTTTCATTGCAACAATAATCATCATAGTACTCCATTTATTTTATATTTATGTTTGAAAGTGCCCCATTAGGCTAATTTTAGTGTACAGTGACATGCGTCTACTAATTTACTTCCGGTAGTACCGTAAATCAGTCCAACACTCTGGAAAGCAGCATGATGACATGTGGCAAATACCACTCCTAGGAATTTATCCTAAGGAAATATATATTTTTAAAGCCAAAGCTAAGAGCCCCAAGTTCATTACAATGTTATCTATGCTAACTAAAAATAGTGAAGAAATAAAATTCCAACAGAAGGAAATGATTTGGTAAGTGATGCTACGATGATTCAATGAAATATTATGAACCTATTAAAGTACCAATTATAAATATACTTGGTATGGGTGGAAACATGCTTGATATGATAAACAGAGGGGGCAGCAGAGTACAAAACACTTTGCACAGTTTAATATGACTGTAAATATCCACATGCATGTGGATAAAGACTGGAAGGTAATTTGGAAAAATTCAAGTGGACATTGGAATGAACAGTTTGGGCTTGGGGGTCAGGACACCAGGCTCAAATCCTGTGATTTACTAGCCTGTGACCTTGGGTGATGCCATCACCTTCTCTTAGCTTCAGTTGCTATCTGTAAAATGGGTGTAATTAAAAAATGAGTGTAATAAAAACACCCACTGCAAGAAGTTGTGAGCACACAATGAGATAGTGCATGGAAAGCTCTTAGCTCTTGAAAATGTTCAATAAGTGACACCTATTACTATGGGTGATTTCTATTTTAAATATATTATAGATGGAATGCCTCAATGTTTTTCTTTATAAAAATGCACAAGTGATATATTATACCTCTCTTTAACGGAGTTAAGTGAGACTCAAATGGAATCATACAAAACGTTGAGAAGAAAATGTTAGGTGCTAGGTCCTCTGTTTTGTCTTTGTGGTTTTGTTTCTGTTTTGATTTTGCATTTTAACCCTACTTAGCTTGTGAACAACTCTGGGAGTAAAACAAATACAATGCTAAAAAAAATAAAAGAGAGAGAAATTCTTATCTCATGTCTTCCTTAGGCAGGACTTTGAGCGTCTTTCCTGCTCCAACTCTTTGAAGCACAGATTTAAACAATTTTATTTCACTTACTTCCCTTCCCAAATGGTGGATGCATCAGGGATCAGCCAGACAGCTGCAGAGTGAACAGAGGAGGCACAGGCCAGGCAGGGGTGCCTGTGAGCCTGCCACATGGGTCTGTGTTACTGCGCAGGCAGGTGGTAAGTAAGATAGGCGGTCGCTTCTGAGTGGCTCCGAAGGTGTATGCTCACCTAACTTGAGACATATACAATCATGACTTCATTAGGGCTTTGGTAGTTGCTACTATCTCTCTTCTATTTATTCAGTGTGTGAGAAGGAGGTTCATAGGTGTCTGCAAAGATGGTCAGAACAAACATTAGTTGTCATGTGATCATTCTATTCATGCCCCACTTCAGAGGCGAGGAAAACACAGCTGGTTCCTGTTTGGTGCCATTATTCCTCTCACCATCACAAAGAATTTTAAACTCCTGCAGTGTAGACCTGGCTCATCTTCAGCAGGACATCCCTGACTGCTTTGAGCACAATCTTGGGATCAATACTCTGCTCTAAACATGACCCAGGTGCTCCATCTGCATCGTGAATGAAAAGGCTGCTGCTTCGTAATATCAGGTTTCCAGGAGAACAGGCTGGACCAATTCCCAGGACGCCAGGTCTGTGCAGGCAGAACCTGCAAGAGCTCAGGTACCTGCTGCTCCGTGCACACTTCAGAGAGCAGCGAAAAATAAAATGTGCATCCAGCAATTACACTTCGAGGGTCTATTATTTAAAAATACCCACTAGTGTTCATAGAGAAGTTCACTGCAGGGTGTTTCTTTCAGCATTCTTTTAATAACAAAGCATTGGAAATAATCCAAACATCCATAAATGGGGAATTGAGCAAATGAATTATGGTCCAATAATAAAAACAAATTAATAAAAAGAGTTATCTCCACACTTACATGGAAAGATGTTCTAGAAACAGGTTTATTTTTTTTAATATGATGTTTCTGATGTAAATGCATATACTTAGAAGAGATTTATACTGCTGGCTGAGAGTTTGGTGATGAATTAGTGAAAGACAGTTAGAAAACTATGCATTGGAGCCTGGGCAACACAGTGAGACTCTGTCTCTACAAAAAATAAAAAAATCAGCTGGGTGTGATCTGTAGTCTGAGCTACTCGGGAGGGTGAGGCAGGAGGATTGCTTAAGGCCAGGAGTTTGAGGTTGCAGAGAGGTGTCCTCATGCCACTGCACTCCAGCCTGGGTGACAGAGCAAGACCCTGTCTCAAAAAAAAAAAAAGGAAAGAAAGAAACAAAGAAAACTATGCAAAGGAAGAAATAAGGATTACTGAGACTAAGCAAAACAAAAATTGTACAAGAAAAGAAATGAATGTTGTAATACCCTACACAGCTATGTGAGCAATAATTACATAGCCATTACAATGTGAACATTACACTATAATCTAACCAAGATAATAGCTATATTTTGTTTAACTACAGAACAAGAACAAAGAGAAGGAGGGGTGTGTGTGTGTGTATGTATGTGTTGTGGGGGGTACAGGAAGAGAACCAAATGATCATTTTCTTCAATAGGACATCAAATAAAAAATATCTCAGACTGAAAATCAAGAAACAATGGTGTAAGCAAGTTCTCTAAAACTATGGAACGTAAGGGGGGCACTGCTGTTTTCCATGACAAGCCTTTTTTTTCTGTTGAGACAGGGACTTGCTCTGTCTCCTGGGCTAGAGTGCAGTGGTGTCATCATAGTTCATTGCAACCTCCAACTCCTGGGCTCAAGTGATCCTCCTGCCTCAGCCTCCCAAATAGCTAGGACTACAGGCCCTTAGCACCATGCCAGGCTAATTTTTGTATTTTTTTTGTAGAGATAGGTTCTTGCTATGTTACTCAGGCTGGTTTCAAACCCCTGATCTTAAGCAATCCTCCTGCCTTGGCCTCCCAAAGTGCTGGGATTACAGGTGTGAGCCACTGCACCCGGCCTGACAAGCCTTGCAGAACAATTTGACTTTTTAAGCTATACATACCTAATACAAATTTTTAAAAATTAATTTAAAAGGCAAAAATTAATTTAAAATGTAATTAAAAATATTTAATTAATACAAGCCAACTTGCCTTTATATGTGTACTTACACATCACTTTATATACCAGTTATTGTCAGTTAACATATATGTAGTATAAGCCCTTTAAAATGTGCACACATGAATATTACATATATATGTATGTAGAAAGATAGATTGATAGATAATTAGAAAATGCATAAAAAATCAGGCTGAATATATCTCCATGCTATTAAGAGGAGGTATATAGATATAAAGAGTTGTTACAGGGGTAGGTCTATAGGAGTACATTTTGATTTCTACAGGATTCCCTTCTTTTGTTTGAAATTTATACCACAACTGCTTTTGTAATCAGAAAAAAAGTGATTTAAATTACAAAAAAAAAATTGAGGCGAGAACATTCGTCTCCTCACCTACATTGCCACCAGCTAGAGCCTTTTCATCCACCTGAGCTAATGAGTGGCCCAAGCAGTCCTGATGTGTCCCAACCTTGTCACACTCACTGCCCCAGAGCCTAACACTGAACATGAGAAGGCGAGAGGCATCTTATCCCCCTGTCCCCAACCATGCACCCACCTCAAGCCCAATCTGCTTCCAGAGTGTAGCACACGGAATTCTCTGATTGATCTCCTTTCAACTAGTGCCTAATTCTGGTTTGACCTCAAAGAGAACATGGATTTCTATTTCCCGCCTCCAGCTCACTCAATAAAACATGTTTTCTGAATCAAGTTGTTCTCCCTAAAATGCAAATTGGGAGAAAGGGAGGGACAGGTAGGGATTTGTTAAAGGATATAAAATTATAACTAGATCGGAAGAATAAGTTCTAGTGTTCTATATCACTGTAGGATGAGTATAGTTAGCAGTAATGTATTAAACAGTTTCAAATAGCTAGAAAGAGGATATTGAGTGTTTCCAACACAAAGAAACAATAAATGTCTGAGATGATGAATATGCTAATTACCCTAATCTGCTCACTATATATTATATGTATCAATATGTTACTATGTACCCCCAAAATATGTACAATTATTGTAAATTAAAAGAAAATTTAAAAACTTAAAAAATCTAAGTTGGTCTTGGGAATAGTAACTCACTGAATTTTTTTTTTTTTTTTTTTTTTTTTAAGAGACAGGGTCTCACAGTGGCACCTATCACAGCTCCCTGCAAACTCGAACTCCTGGGCTCCAGCAGTCCTTCCACCTCAGCCTCCTGAGTAGCTGGGACTACTAGTTACCATGCCCGGCTAATTTTTTTCTTTCTTTTTTCAGAGACAGAGTCTCATTGTGTTGCCCAGGTTGGTCTCAAACTCTTGGTCTCAAATTATTCTCTCTCCTGTCTCGGCCTTCCAAAGTGCTGGGATTACCACTGTGAGCCACTGCCTCATCAAGTCTTACTAGTTATTAACATCTAAATATCAATTCTTTTACAGTTAAAAAATTGTAACTGTGGGTTTGACTAAGGGGAAGAGTTGGACCCTGAGGGCTCCAGGACCACTTGGAGGCAGGGGATGAACCTCACGGGTGTTTAAGAAGGAATAGAGATGCCAAAAGGTAGGCCAAAAGGACACTGACAATAAATGTCTTCTGTCTAGGACTGCTGTTTTGGTTTTTTTTTTTTTTTTTTTTTTTAACATCTTCTGATAAGGATAGACTCTCTTAAACTTATTACTGCTTGCCTGATTCTAAAACTCTCCCAGTTTCGTGAAGCATTTCCAGGCCAGAGTTGTACTTTTAATGAGGCATTCTGTGGCATCATATCATTAATCACAGAGATTCCACAACTGCGGTTTGCCACCCATGTGAGATCTTTTTATTTCTAGAAGTGTTACATTGTTTTGTAACCATGACAGTAACACTTGATTTATGCAAGAATCATCAATGGATGCTAAAATCATGGGGAAAATGATTTTGAGTGAACAGAATATCCACATAGTCTCAAAGTATCACATCACAGATTGCTTTTAAGTACACAGAGAAAAAGATGCTTCTGAAATGGCTAAGTGTGATAGATACTGCCTTAACTAAGGCAGCAAACTTAACATTACCAATAGTGGGAAAAACTACACCATTACTCCCTGCATGAACTATAGGAAGAACACAACATTGCATGTCAGTATTCCTGTCAAAAATGTGCAGCCTGAATGCATGATGAGGAAACCACCAGCCAAATCCAAATTGAGGGACACTGCAAAACAACTAGTCCAAGCCCTTCGGAAATACCAATATCATGAAAGACAAAAAGAGATGGAGGAACTTTCTAGATTAAAAGATACTAAAGAGACATGGCCACTAAATGCAATGTATGATTCTAGACTGGATTCTGGATTTAAAATGAAAGATAGATAAAAAGTCAGATAAAAAGTACATTATTAGGACAATTGGAAAACTTTGGATACAGACTATATGTTGGATAATAGCATCTGTCAATGTAAATTTCTTAAGTGTGATCATTTTAATAGGGTTACATAGGAGACTGGGTCTTAAGAAATATTCATTTAGATATTTCTGGGGAAAATGTGTTTCATGAATGTATTATCAGTCATGTTTAAAACGATAAGGACAAAAAGTGTTAATTCATTCAATATTACTTCAATAATGGTACAGTGAGCACCTATTACTTGCCAAGTACTGCCGTAGGTGCCGGGACACAAATGGAGAACAAACGTCCCAGGTGCCTGCCTTTATCACCTTGGTATTCTTGAGAGGGGGAAAAATGTCCAGCCACAGTGAATAATGCCGGAGGCTACCCAGCCCCCCTTCAGGACCAAGGCACTTATTCCGCCTAATTTCTTGCTTGCATCTCCATCTTTGCCTGGGAATTGCTCTTGGCTGCAAGACACTGCTTGGCCCAAGGTCATGTCTGCCCCTAGAGGCAGCTTGCATCCAGTGACCCGTCTATATGTAGCTACAGAATCCTGAGCCCCCATCCGGGTTGGGTTCAGGCTAACTTTGAAGGGCCACCCCAGCTCCTGGACTCCACGTGGCCTCTATTGCAATTGCACAGCAGGTTGGCTTCTCCCTTTGCCTGATTCTGCTGCCCTTACTTCCTTACGGTGCCTCTGAGAACATGCCCCAGTAAACCTGCACTCAAATCCCCTTCGTAGAGTTTGTTTCCTGGGGAACCTGACCTAAGATGTTAACCAAATTACTGTGTAATGCAGTGAGTATGCAGATACAAATATGGGATGCAACAGGGCCAGGTAAGCATCAGGTGACGCAGTCTTGATAATCTCGGGTGAAGCTTGGCACAATCTGGTGACAAGAAACCACATGCCCAAAACAAAACAAAATGTTTTTGCTCCATTTATAATCTAATCTTATGCCCCTTCCCGTCCTCTACATAGTTTTTAGATTGAAAATTTTTGACTAAAGTCATTGGGTTGTTTTTGTACCTCACTTTTAAGATTGTTTTGCTTGGTTGGAAAGAGAAAGCCAGAGGCAAATTCTCAGATTCATGCTTAAGGGGGAAAAATAAGGCAAGCTATTCCTTGTCCCCCTCCCTCCCTCAACTTTTCCTCCTCCTCTTACTATTTTTAAACAAGAGGACAAAGCAGGCCAGCCTTGGTAATGGTTACTGATAATGGGCCCGCAAAAGGACCACCCACCTACCATTCTTCTGTTTATGGCTTTATATCTGATAAAAAAAAAAAAAAGCCTATTGTATGAGAGCTGGATTCTGGCAACTCTCACTCTCTCCATCTCCATAATGACTGTGCCTGGGGCTCTGGAGAGAAATTGGAGAGGCACTTGGAGAGGCATTTGTAGGGGAAGATATCCCTCTCTTTATATACGGTTATTAATGCCTCCTGACAGTGATGGCGAAGAAAACAATGGTGCCAAGAACTGTGTGGTAGTTTGGTCCTCCACGTAACAGCACTGTGGATTCTTGTGTCTTGACAGCCTATTTGCGCATATAGATGGGGAGGAAATACTAGATTTGCAGGCTCATTTTGAGTCCCGATCTCCTCCCTGGCAGTGCTCTTTTTCAGCATTGATATGGCCATGGGTTTGGACATTAGCAGCTACATTTTTGATACGTGCCTGAGGAAAAGGACAACAGCATTTCAATTCAGTGCATTTAAAGTTAAAGCTTCCCAATAGGGAAAATTAATATCTATCACCTAAGGTGTGCAGTGGGCCAGGGTTTTCTTCTGAGATGAGGGTGGTAACTTGGGAATAAGAGGTTTGCTTGGAATCCAGGCCTGGTTTTGTTGGCCACTGAAAGCACAGCCTTGCTAGTAAAATAATAGAAAAATATCAATAACAGAAAAATTATCTAACTCATAGTTTCTCAGTAAGGGCTAAGATCAATCATATGAGCTCTCTCTCTCTTTCTCTCTTTGTCTCTCTCTCCCCCTTCCCGACAGCCACCCCTCGGGGTTTGATTTTTCACAATATCTAAAAAGAACCAAGCAGACAGAAAGGAAATGTGAATCTTTCTCTTTACATTCTCCAGAAACTGCCTTTTAGAATTTGCTTCTTACAGCTGTGAAGAGTTCCTGAACAGACAACAGGGGGTGCAAACTTCAGGCCTCAGTTCCTGCCCAAAACCACATCTCAAGGGTGAACTCGCAGACAAAAATCACAATTCCCAGCGATAAGCTCACTTGCCTCCACGGAAAAGGCAGCCACTTCTGTTATCTGCCTGCCATTAAGAAAATAAAAAAAAGAAGTGGATGCAGCAGTTCACAGTACACTGTCTATTTGGCTACATCTTCACTCCCTTTACAACTCTTAAATAAAAAGTTGAAGTAACTGGTCTTCTTCGCCGACACACGCTCCCTCTTCCTCTTTCTTGTTGGCACTTTTTCCCGACAGAAAAAGTAAAATAAACTTTTCTTCTTTGTAGTCTAATCTCAGATTCGAATTTCCTGGGCACCTCGCTTGAGTACTCTCGGAGTCCATTTTCTTTTCTGTAACGTGAGCAAAAGAGTCCCTGAACTTTCTGATCTCAAGGATAATACGAGGTCAAAATGAGATCATTGCGGAGACAGCACTCCTACAGAAAACACAGGGTGCGCTGTCTCACTGAGGTGTCAGGCGGCAGGGCCCCAGAGACAGACCCGCTGGGGAGATTTCACCTCGTGCTTCACATTTGTCCTGGTCGTGGCTCCACTGGGCAGGATAGGAAAATAATGCAGTAGGATTGTCTGAAAATCATCTGAATATGACTACAAATCTTCTTATGTGATATCTTTAAAGGATTTTTAGGATCCTAAAGAGAGTTATCTGTTTTGTAAACCAGTCTTCTTGTGGAGTAAGTGCAGTGAAGAAAATCACACCGCAGAACAACCTCTGATCCTAACTGTTGCGTGGAGCACGGAGGTTTCTGTCTCCTTGCGTTGTTATGAGGACACAGTGAGAATATACGTAAAGTGCTCCCTGAAACAGATCCTTAACGGGCAGCTACTGTGAGCAGCACGTTAACATGGACCAGGCCCACCTGCCACTGCGGGCCCCAGGCAAGATACTAACAGAGGCTCACTTACCTCTGAATGCTTAAAGTTCTGTTATTTCACAGGCAAACAAACTCTTAATTACAATGTGTCCTATCCTTCTAACTTAATGAATAGAACTTTATAATGACCTGGAAGGCCCAGTTTAAATTTAGAATTCTCAGACCCCTGGGAATTGTGTGGGAGAACCTGGGACTATGGGGAGAGCCGCCCTTTGGCTGGACGCAGCCTTTGGCCTTCTCCCTCCTCTTCCTACTCTGGTCCTGCCCTGCCCTGTGAGGACGGTTTAGCCCACACAGTAGTGCTCCATCCACACTCCCATGGTCACCGCTGGCCCCTCATGGTTCCAGGAGTGCACACCTAGGGGTGTAGTAACCCCTTGGGGGATGGGCTTAGAGAGAAGCCCTGCAGACTCCGAAGCAGGCTTGGGACTGTTTGGATGGAGATGACCTGGCAGGATTCGGGTGGTCATGGCTTCTTGGCCCATGAATTCTCCCCATGGAAAGACATGCAGCCTGAGGGCCAGAGTGGGGTTCTCTAGAGTATGGGGTGCAGGATGGGAACCCCCCCCTGACTGGGTCTAAGGGCTGTGCCGGCTGGTGTTTTACCACATTGTCATCATAGGAGCGAGACTGCCTGGCATTAAACACTGGCTTCACCACTCCACTTTATGGGATTTAATTGGGTGACTGACTTAACACCCCTATGCCAAAGTTTCATCACCTATAAAATAGGAGTGATAGTTAGAGTACTTACCTCCCAGGTTGTTATAAGATTAAATGAGTTAACACATGTCAAAGCTCTCAGAAATGTGCCTGGCATTCAGAGAGCATTGTAAGCATTCACTATCATTCACAGCTCCTTTTCCACAATGACTCTTGACCTCCTCTGATCACAATAGTCAATGTCCCATTCCCACTTCTGCTCCGCAGAAAGGAAGAGAGGAAGGAAACAAACAATGATTTCACACAATGGTTTCCAAAGTTGCCTTCTAACAAGGTGAGTTTAGCTTTTTTCCTTCACAAAGATTGGAAAGAGGCTACACTGCTCAAAACGTATTCTGGTGGATCTAGAATAAATAGGCAACCCCTCAGAGACAGGACTCGGAGGACTGTATGCATGATCGCAGGAAGTAGATGGTGGAGTATTTCCTTAAGATCATTAAGTACACAAGACAGTACCATACGTTTGGGGCACATCAAAGTTTTGTCCAGTTTGAAGGCAGAAGATGAGTAGAAATGATTTTTTGTTAAATTATGGTAAAAGAAAAAAAAATCCACATAACATCAAATTTAGCATGTTACCATTTTTAAGTGTACAGTTCAGTAGTGTTAAGTATATTCACATTGTTGTGCAACCGATCTCCAGAACGTTTTTATCTGGCAAAACTGAAACTCTATACTTATGAAACAACTCTCCCTTTCCTATTTCCCCAGTCCTTGAACCACCATTCTACTTCCTGTTTTTATGAATTTCAGTACATTAGACACCTCATATAAGTGGAATCATATAGCTTTTGTCCTTCTGTGACTGGCTTTTTCCACTTTGCGTAATGTCTTCAAGTTTGAGTTTCATCCCTGTTGAAGCATGTGACATAAAATGATTTTTTAAGTCTCTTTCCAGCTTGAGGTTGGTAACTTGAAACTTCCAGATGACTGAGCAGTGAAAGAGGTGGGAATAGACCACTCAACATGGGAACCCAGCATCTGAGATAGATCCGAGGAGTTTGCTTTCCTCTCGGGGACAGAGCCCCTCACCTGAATGCCACGTGCTGGGGATCTGATGACATCCGCATTATTAGAGCATGTATAGTTTTTGAATGGTGTCTCAGATTTACCTGGACAAGTTGGCAAGGAAAATACAGACCTACAGGTATTAATTAGATGTAAATGCAAAAATAGTTCTACTGACATTTTAATTATTTGCAACCTCCTACTAGGCTAGAGAAGGCTGCTGCCAAATCCAGAAAACCTCAAATGGGTGTGAGTCCCATGGCAGTGCCTGAAATAATTGTAAACCTTCAAATCATAATTTGCTTGAGATGTTTTGGCCAATACTTCTTGCTCAAAGTCTTTCTTTACCCCTTCCCTCCACAGAGATCTGTCCTCAGATGCCTTGTCTTAGTAGACTTTTAGCTAGTTTGTCTGTTGTTTATCTAGATGTATTGCAAGGGCAGGAATCACACATTATCCTTCTCTCATTCTTCTCCATAGTGCCTTTTTCAGGTAACAAACATATTTTTGTTAAATGAATGAATGAATGAATGAATGGATGGATGAACAGTGAATACAAATTACCAAATCCCTCAGCATTGTAGTTATAATAGTACTGATCTGCTAATAGGGTAGAAATGCTCCCTTTTGATGATTTGTAATTTTTTTGAGATAGGTTGTTCATAAATTCACTAATGAATGTAGAATTCTGGAAAGATGACTTAAAAGGGACCTATTGAAGATAATGGAATATGCCATCATTTGAGAAGAAGGATATAGGAATACAAATTTCATTATTTTCATAATCATCCATTTATTCGTCCATATGCTTTCTCACAGCATCATTCACTCATCCAGTATTTACTGAGCACCTGTTATTATGTCACTGTGCCCTAGCCTATAATGGGGCTGCAAAGATGAATGGGACATTAACTTTTCCAGTCCACAATGTCAGCCTTCTAGGAGATCAGACATGATAAAAATTGATATGATACAAGGAACATAAAAATGCAGGTGGCATAAGAAAGGTATAAAGACTTTCCATGAAGTGCAGAGGAAGAAAAGATGCCTCCCAACAGTGGACATTGGTGTAGAGGGATCAGAAAAGCTTCCTGAAGTAGCTGGCATGGAGGGGGCCTCTGGCCTCTCTAAAGCATGGGAGAGCAGAGTACGGCGAGGCTCCCTGCAGGGGAACCTCTGTTCTCTAGCAGAGGTTGGTGGATGAGACTAGCAGAGTAGAACAAGGCACAGAGACCAGCTCTCTTGGACTAATGCAGCATTTGTGAAGGGGAGACGTTGAAAACAAAGCTGGAGAAAATGCCAGGCCTGTACTGGGGAGCCCTAAAGGAGACCAGACTTCACTTGCAGGTGCAGGGCTAGTCTAGCAGAGCAGAGCAGAGCTCAAGCTGGGCATTCGCACAACCGTGTGTGTGAGTCCTGGCTCTGTCAGTTCAGAGCTGAGTGTCTTTTCCCAAATCAGTTCAAGTCTCTGAGCCTCAGTTTCCTCATTTGTAAAATAAGGCTAATAACACCTACCTTGCAAGGTTGTAAGAATTAAATGAGATAATGTTTATAATGCTTTAAAACAGAGATTGACACATTATGAATACTCAGTAGTAAAGAGTGGTGATCATTATTGGAAGACTTTTGAGTCCTTAGTGATAAAATGAGAACATCACCAAGAAGGGATGATTCAGTGACAGGAGAGGAAGAGGAAGAAAGAGGCAGGGAAAATCGGAGGTGTTGGGAAGGAGGCTAATATTTTTGGGAGTAGCTACCATTTATTTCATGACTACTATATTAGTTTCCTCTTTCAGTACGAAAAATTACCCCCAAATATAGCAGCTGAAAACAGCAAACATTTATTATCTTATAGTTTCTGAGGGTCAAGAATCCAGAAGCATCTTAGCCAAGTGATTCTGGCTCAGAGTATCTTAAGAGGATGCAATCAAGATGTCATATTGCAATTGTCTCAAGGCTCAGTGCAGGGAGGACCAGCCTCCAACTAACATGGTGTTGTCAGGTCTCAGAAGTTCTACTTCCAAGCTCACTCCCAGAGCGGCTTCATGCCATAGCAGCTGGCTTCCCCCAGAGTTGCTAAGAGACAGTAGGAGAGAACCCCCAAGAAGGAAGCCACAGTGTTTTTGTAACTAATATTGGAAGTGACATCCCATGACTTTTATTCATTAGGAGTGAGTCAATTAGTCCCTCCAACACTCAAGGGGTGAGAGTTAAACAAGGGCATGAATACCGGAGGGTGGAGATTATTGAGGGCTAGTTTGGAGGTTGTCTCCTCCAACTACTATATTCCAGCTAGGCATGGTAATATGCCCTATATTATTTAACCTTAAGAACAAATATGCATGATATTAGACTCATGCTTATCTGAAGAAAATTGGTCTCAGAGAGGTTAAATAACTTGCCTAAGATCACACAGCTATACATAAATAATTATATATTAAACCAATATAAGCTGAAATGTCATATAGCAAATTATATAGAAATTTCCATGTGAGAAAGTCTAGGTCCTAGACATTCTTTTTGTTGCTGCAACACTTTTTTGCATATCATTGTATCACATTTACTGTGCACAATGCATGATCTTACTTTATTGTTTTACACAGAATGTTTGTGTCCCCTTAAAATTCATATGTGGAAACCTAATCCTCAGTGTGATGATTTGGGGGTGGGGACTTTGGGAGATGATTAGGTCATGATGGTGGGTCCCTCGTGGATGGGATTAGTGTCTTTATAAAAGAGTCCCCAGGGAGCTCCCTCACCCTTTCTGCCATATGAGAACACAGTGAGAAGAAGGCCTCTTTTGGAAGTAGGACCTCACCAGACATCAAATCAGCCAGCACCTTAATCTTGGACTTCTCAGTCTCCAGAACAGAGATATAAATTGCTGTTGTTTATAAGTCTACGGGATTCTGTTACAGCAGCCAAGATGGAGTAAGACATTCATCCTCCCAGCAACATGCAAAGTAGGTACTTTTACTGTGCTTATTTATAGACAAAGAAATCAAAATCAGAAAGGTGAAGTGACTTGGTGAAAAGCACATGGTAAGTAAATGGTTAGTATTTGAACACAGGTCCAATTGACTTCAGTGCTTAAAAACTATGAATAAATCAAATTCATTCAACCAATTAGTACTTTTTGATCTTTAACTATTTGTGCTAGATTCTGGGGATGCCTGTTTTTAAGGCACTCAGGTTCTTGCAGATATGTAGATACATTTTAATAACATGATTGTATTAAGACTGGGTTTCTTTCTCCCCATCGGCTCCTCATTTTCTTCCCTTTTTCATTTCTCCTGGTCAGGAGGACCTTGATTAAAGAGACAAGGACCTTGTTAGCATGATAACTGTATGGATAAGAACTTTTTGTTGGAGGTGATAATAACACAGCTCCAATTGGCTTAAATAACAAAGGGGATTAGTTGGCTCTCAAAACTGAAAAGTCCAGAGAGTTCCTAGCTTTAGGCATGGTTGGCCCCAGGAGACTGCCTCTTCATCTCTGGTGTTTTCTATTCCCTGAACTGTCTTCCTCTAGTGACCTTCCCACCAGGTGACAGGACAATCACAGGTTGCTCTAGCCTTATATCCAACCAGCTCAGAACCTTCAATAGCGAACAGGATGGCTTTACCAATGGTTCACACACGCTCACACTCACTGCCCTGGAGCTGTTCATGTGAGTGTCCCTGATGGTGGTTGGGGATGCAACATGCTCATTGTTCAGGCTTAGGTCATAAATGTCCCCAAACAAGCCCTATCTAAACCTGGTGGGCTGAGAGAGGAGAGCACAGGTTCCCTGGAGAAAAATCTAAACATTGTGAAAAGATGAAGGGAGAGTGGATGCCCCTGTATAAGCAAAAGTACATGTGACCACTGCAGTGACATTTCAGAGGTGTTTCAAGAGGTCAGAAATATTGTGAACAAAAAATTCCAAACACAAGAAACAAGAAACCCTTAAAAGCATATTGTAGTTTCCACTCTAGAGAATTTGAATGGCCTCAGTAATTTTCTCTGTGTTTATCACTCAGCACTTCTTTACTGAGAGCCTGCAACTGGGCAGGCTCCCTTCTAGGGGCTGCCCTACCCAGAGACCTACTGCCACCACCCCGGCATGGCCCAGGACAGTCAGGGTCATGAGGTTTGCTGTGGGCTGCGAGGATGGAGTCAGGGTCTGTCGAGGGAGGACAGAGGGGTGGTTAAGACAGAGGAGAAGGTGGGGGGAGGAGAAAGAGAGAAAAGAAGGAGGGAGACAAGAAGGAAAAGACCTCGCAGACACTCATCCATGGCAGGCTTACTGAGTTTCTCAGAAAGTAAACCACCAAGACAAGTTAAGGAATCTTTAGCAGGAGCCTCTGGACTTCATGTAGGTAGGTTTGCAATTGGCTAATGGTAAGACTGTTTCTTTAATTCTAGAATTGATGATAGATGAGTCCCTTCCCAAATTTTGCGGACAGACCAAGGAGTTACTCCATGTACAAAGCACTAAGAGAGGATTCAGAGGAGAGCTGATGTTTGAGCAGAGTCTTGAAGAAGGAGTTAAGGGTAGGAGGGCATTCCAGGCAGAAAAGCTTCATAGCATGAGCTGTCATTGTGATTTAGTGATATGGCTCGAAAGGTCTCTACAAGAAACAAAAAGCCTCGTTTTCTCAGCAACAGCCAAGCGTTACAACTTCAGGGCAGGGAAGAGATGAGCTGTAGCAGTGCTATTTTGTTCTTCCCCTTCATGGTAAGTAACGCGCATTTATCACTTCCTCCCTTTCTACCTGCAAATCTACCACCGTTCCCTCTTCAGGGGAAGTGTGGCTGTGTTGGGTGGAAGAAAGAACTTCAATTTTAGAGTCGGGCTGATCGGGAATTTGTATTTTGGCCTCACCATTTAGTAGCTTATAATCTTAAGCAAGTTAGTTCACTTCTGTAGGTCTCAGTTTTCTTATTTGTAAATTGGGACTCACACAACTCATAGGATTGCTGTGATAATGATGTGAGATGGTGCCTGTGAAAAACCTGGCTCTTAAAAGGCATTCGATATATGCCGGTCTCTGCAGGGGACCAGGATAGGCCACCCTGCAACATGCCACTTTGGTATAAGGATTATTTTGAGCTAAAGGCAATTGAGAATCAACAGATGCAGGAAGAGTTCCCACCTTTCTCTTATCTGCCTAAAAGCAGGGCATGCGTTTACTTTTGTGATGGTGGCAAAAATTTCCCTAACGAAGGTGACTCCTGTTCCTTGTACCAGGACCAAGATTGACTCTTGTCCTCGGAGATGAAGAGTAAACACCGAGATGAGTCTGTATAAGCAAACTTTACTAAAATAACCCTTATCTTCCTTAGTTCCCCCCATATATTCCTACTCACTCACCCACCATTTAACATCTCTTGAAGCTCAAACCTCCATACAAGCCCCACAATCTGACCACTTCTTTGAGTTTCATTTCTTTTCTATGAACCCCCTTGCACATAAGTATTAATACAAATCTTGTGCCTCTTCTCTTGTTAATCTGTTATTTGTTAGTTTAATTTGCAGGTCCCCAGTTACTGAATATAAGAGGGTATCTCATGGGGGGAAAGTTTTTTCCTCCCTAACATTTCCATCCCTCCCACATTCCTGAAAAAAAAAAAAAAAAAACCCAATCTGGGGCACAGGGGAGCTATCTTTTGCCAGTTCCTCACAGAGAGATGCATTGCCATTACATTTATTCTCCAGTTTCTTGGGTCTGGGAATATTTCATGATTGTGAAGGAAGGTAAAAAAAGAAAAGAAAACAAACAAACAAACAAAAAAACTGCTGGAGTTCATTTAGGCTATCTTCTATACATACATATGAGGTAAAATACAGGCATACCCCACTTTGAGGCAATCCAGTATGTAAGACTGAAATTTGCCAGAAACCAATTAACCATCCATTAATGACCTTTTAAGCATTTTCTCACTTTTCTAAAGGATTAGCAAGAATAGGAAACCTAACTCTTTGTCAGTGTTTGCATGTAGGCACTGAAGCTGAATGGTGATGGACACTTGAAGCTGAAGTAGAATTAGAGTTTAATTAGAAATGAAGACGAAACTGCTCTGAAATGATCAGTTGTCATTGGGCTCCCAATCTTAAGTGTGAAAAATATAGTTCTATTTACAGACATTGAATCAGCTGGTCTGCCTCCAGCCCCTCCTCTATCCTCTCCATCCTACACTCCAGTGCCGATTCATCTCACTCCCTGTTCAACCTCTTCCTCTCCAGCTGAAAAATCCTCGGTTTAGATGGAATATACTCCCCCCCACAGCTAATATTATTAACATGGCAAATTACCAGTTTCCCGATTTAGCTCACACCGTTCCTCCTGCCGAAAGCCTTCCTTCCTTTTCTCCGTTTGTCTATCATCAAACCCTTCAACCTTCAACTTGCTCTTACAGCCTCTGAATGGGATTTCCAGCAGGTGGCACTCTACATGAACTCCAACTAAAATCCTTTAGCAGTGATTGTTTTTATCTTTGTGTTTGTACTCAGTCTCCCCAACTAAATAATCAGCTTCTAAAATGCAGAAATTATGTCTATTATAAACATTTATTTGAATCTTCAATGACTTGGCACACTGTGTGAGATTGTTTTGTGTTGTTTCGTTTTAGACACAGTCTCGCTCTGTTGCCTGAGCTACAGTGCTGTGGCGTCATCATAGCTCACAGCAACCTCAAACTCCTGGGCTCAAGCCATCCTCCTGCCTCAGTCTCCCGAGTAGCTGGGACTACTACAAGTGCACGCCATGACATCTGGCTGATTTTTCTTTTTTTTTTTGTAGAGATGGGGGGGTTGGGTCTTGATTTTGCTCAGGCTGGTCTCGAACTCCTGATCTCAAGTGATTTTCCCACCTCAGCCTCCCAAAGTGCTAGGATTACAGGCATGAGCCACAATGCCTGGCCCACATTGTGTGTTTAAAATTATTTTATTGATAATAAAAAATAGATTTATGTGTACTTTTAAAGGATCTCATCTATTGCATAAATAAAGGTTCATATGCGCTGACATTTAATTCACATGAAGACAGAGGAGAAAGGCAAGGATAAGAATATAATTGTGATGAAAATTTGGAGCTAAGGATCTGATCAGTGATCAGGAGTTTTTTGAGGATCTACTGTTACCATGTGCTTGTCAGTATTCTTCAGCAATAGCATAATATGTAGCCACTTCATAGCAACACTACTTTAAATTTAATCTTTCTCTGCAAAGTCTTTGCTTCCAGCCACTGTGCTTGGCAAGATATTTGCTGCCTGCTTTGCCGGTTAACCCAGGAATGGATTCTCTCTTTAACCTGAGTTCTTTTTATTTCATATCTTAGATCTTGGCTGATATTAGCATCATCTTCCTTGCTGTCATGATAAGAGTGGGGAAGAGTTACATTTTTCTCCCTTTGGCAAGAAGAGTTTTGTGTTTGGAATGCCTATGGAAAAAGACTTCCCATTGTGGTGTACTGTGATCCCCGCTTCTCCCCACCCCCTCCCTTTCTGGGTTAGATCTTCTTTAATCCCCTCAAGCTCAGCATTAAATCCAATATCCTGACTGCAGTAGGTCAGAGCTATAGCTGCTTTAAATGGGCTACAATGGCACAATCTCATAAGTACAAAACTAAACTACACATGGGAAACTCAGAAGAATACAAAATAAAGGCAAATAACTGCTAAATTAGATGGAATAGGTTCTGCAGTAGGAGAGGGGAAACAGGAGAGATTCATGACAGCTGAGGTAATAGGAAAAAATTTCAAAAAGAACCTATTCCAAAGATACACTGTCAAAACTATTAAAAGATATATGCATTGCAGCACTATTTGCCACGTTAATGCCTAGAAACAACACAAGATCAATAGGGGATCGGTTGCATAATCTGGCTTATCTGCAGAATAGAACTGTAGCAACTGTTAAAAAGAATGAGGACTATCTCTTTATTTTGCTTGGGAATGATTTCCAGTAAACATCATTAACTGAAAACCACAAGGTTCAGAAGAGTGTGTATAATGTGCTCAGTTTTGTGTAAGAAAGGGTAGATAATAGAAATATTTACATATTTGCTTCTATTTAAAATAAAAAGCCATGGAAGGACAAACTAGCAAGTGAAACACTGATTACCTTTAGAGGGATGGAGGAGGCAGGCATGTAAGCTAGACTTCTCTGAACATACCTGTATTAGTTATCTACTGTTACAAAACAGACTATTCAAAAAATCCAGGGGCTTAAAGTAACAATAATAGTATCTCATATAAATTCTGAGGGTCAAGACTCCAGTATCAGCTTAGCTGGGTGCTTCTAGCTCAGGGCATTTCATGAGATTATAGTCACGATGTTGATCTAAGTTTCACTTCTCTAAATGTTTGGCTGGGGCTAGAGAACCCACTTGCACAGTGGTTCACTCACAGGGTTGCTGGCAGGAGGCCTCAGTTTCGCTCTCCCTATAGGGTTGCTCGAGCAGCCTCCTTAGATGGCCACTTGCTTCTTTTAAAGCAAGTTATACAAAAATGGCAGAGGAAGCCACAGTGCCTTTTATCACTTAGTCTTGGAAATCACACACTGTTACTTGCATCTTATTTTATTTGATAGAAACAAGATCCCAAGTCTAACCCACACTTAAGGGGTGGGGAAATAGGCTCCACTTTTATTAAGGGTGTGTTAAAGAATTTGTGAACATATTTTATACTCCTATAGAACCTAATTTCATATATTTGAGTTTTGAACCATGTTAATGTTTTATATAATTATAAAAATAAATTAAATAAAGTTGAAAAAGAAAATGCAATCTCTAAACATTGAAGGCAAAATGAAAGAAATGAACCTAAGCATATATCAAGTTGATGATTTAAACACAGAGAGCAATTACTTCCATTACTTTATTTATATTCATTTTATCTTATTGTGGTAAGAATCCTTAACATGAGATCCATATTCTCAAGAAAAATTTTAACATATGATATATTCTTGTTGGCTATAGGTACAATGTTGTACAACAGATCTCCAGAATTTACTCATCTTCTTTGACTGAAACTTTATGCCTGTTGATTAGTAACTCCTCACTTCCCCCTTTCCCCAGCCCCTGGTAACTACCATTCTATTCTCTGTTCTATGAGTTTGACTATTTTGGATACCTCATATAAGGGGAATCATGCAGTATTTGTCTTTCTGTGAATGGCTTATTTCATTCACCATAATATTTTCAAGCTTCAACCACGTTGTTGCATATTGTAGGATTTCCTTCTTTTTTAAGGCTGAGCAATATTCCATCGTATGTATATACCATATTTTCTTTACCCATTCATGTTGATGGACATTTAGGTTGTTTTCACATCTTAGCTATTGTGAATAGTGCTGCAATAAACATGGGAGGGCTAATATCTCTTCAAGATCCTGATTTCAATTCTTTTGGCTAAATATCCAGAAGTGGCATTGCTGGATCATATAGTAGTTCTAAGTTTTTGAGGAACCTCCGCACTGTTTTCCATAGTGACCATTTTGCATTCCTCAAATTCCCCAAAACAGTATGCAAGGGTTCTAATTTCTATATATCCTTGTCAACATTTGTTGTATTTTGTTGTTTTGTTAGAGCCACCCTGACAAGTATGAGGTAAACTTCAATTACTTTAAAACAGAGTAATTTGACTATACAATCCTAGAATGTACCTAAAGTATAAAAAGATTGTAAAGAAATCTTAAACTGTTTGCCGTAATTATAATTATAATATTAGTAATAATATTAGTATTATTATTCTGAAACAAGTATATTGTCTTAGTCTTAGTTTTGTGTTATTGTAAAGGAATCCCTGATGCTGGGTAATTTCTTTTTTTTTTTTTTTTTTTTTTTGAGACAGAGTCTTGCTCTGTTGCCCGGGCTAGAGTGAGTGCCGTGGCGTCAGCCTAGCTCACAGCAACCTCAAACTCCTGGGCTTAAGCGATCCTACTGCCTCAGCCTCCCGAGTAGCTGGGACTACAGGCATGCGCCACCATGCCCAGCTAATTTTTTGTATATATATTTTTAGTTGTCCAGATAATTTTTATTTCTATTTTTAGTAGAGACGGGGTCTCGCTCAGGCTGGTCTCGAACTCCTGACCTGAGCGATCCACCCACCTCGGCCTCCCAGAGTGCTAGGATTACAGGCGTGAGCCACCGCGCCCGGCCTGGGTAATTTCTAAAAGGTTCACTTGGTTCACTATTCTGATGGTTGGCAAGTTCATGATTGGATATCTGTATCTGGTGGGGGCCTCAGGCTACTTCCACTCATGGTGGAAGGCAAAAGGGAACCAGTGTGTGCAGAGATCACATGGCAAACGGAAGCAAGAGAACAGGGGAGGCACCAGGGTGTTTTTAACAACCAGCTCTCTTGGAAACTAGTAGAGTAATCACTCACTCACCAGGGCATTAATGTATTCATAAGCAATCCAACCCCATGATCCAACACATCCCACTAGACTCCACCTACCAACACTGCCACACTAGGGATTAAATTTCAACATGAGATTTTGGGGGTGGTGGGGAGACAAACCATATCCAAACCATAGTGCACATATTTATATGTTTCATAGCATAAAGTGTTCTATATATATTAGTATTATTGTATGTATATTAGTATGTACATTCTATATTAGTACTATTCTGAAACCAAGTATATATGTATATATGTGTTTATATACATATCAAATAAATAATTACATTAAAATATTTATGAACCAATTCTTTTAGAAGAGGAGAGATATAAATATAAAACTGGATGAGCCAAGTGGAAAATCCTATAATCATAAATTTTGTTTGAAAAATTAATAAGAATTTAGGATGTACTTTCTTTAAAAGTAAGCATATTTCCTTACTCTGTTTATTGACAGGGCCTGGAAGCTGTGACTAACTCCAAAATAATGAGCATCTTTATACTCAGATTGTGCTCTCTAAAAAGAATTTCTAACTGAAAAAAAGCTATGTCTCCTTGGATAAATGCTGGTTTCAAGGCTCAGATAGGAAATACTTAAGGGGGTCTGGAACATTCGGTTATGCTGTAAAGAAAAGAAACTATCACAGAGCGCAAGGGTCATTTCAAAAAGATCCAGAAGCACACGTGAATGGTCTCCTCCTAGCCAAAGATGGGACAATTTGAACATAATTAGCAATAATGATGGTAACAGTAATAACTTCAATGGCACATCAAATATATAAAAATCCATGAATTCATAATGATACTCCAAAAAATGCAAATAAATAAAACTAAATGCACCCCTTTTGAGGATGCTAAGGAGACCACTCATTACTGTGAAAGCTGGTAAAGAAGAAAACTAAGGGGAAAGAAACAGTATTCATTTGGCTGTTGCGATTTAGACTGCAACCCAGAAATGTCAGTTAATTAATACAAAAGGAATGCTACAACTAGAATATCACCATTTTGCAAACTCTAATGAAAAATATCCAATTTGAGGCTAGAGCTTGAAGTCCACAGGGCAGGCACTTGGAAGGGGAAGACAAACGTAACTTGTGGAGAGCAAGAACAAGTGGGAGTCCACCAAGAGGGCCTGAGAGTAGTTCAGTTCTCTGAGGCTGGTGGTACGGGCGTCCTGCAGCAGCCAGGGCCCTTCGTTACGGGGCTAAGTGCACACACTGGCCCAAGTGGGGGAGAAGCTGAAAGAGTAGGCGGCTGAAGGTGCAGTACTGCAGGCCGGATGCTGCCTCAGAAGTGGGCCAGCACGTGAGCCCCCGTTGTGCAAGCTACAAAATGGCTGCTACCACTTCCGCCCTCCAGATCTCCCAGGAACCCCGAGGGCTCATCCTAGCCGGAAACATGCAGGGAAAGGAATTCTGGGAAATACAGTCTGGTCTAGCCGCTCTGACGCATGACAAAAGCGCCACAGTCATCGATGGCTCCTGAAGCCGTTAGGTGGGAGCTGCTGGGGCGCTCCATGCTGTACCGGATTGAGCAGGCACATCCCGAATCCCCCGATGGACGTTCACGTCACAAAAATAGAAGCATCACGTGTCTTATGCCTTGTGCTGTGACGCAATAGGAATTACTTAACCATACCACGAAATATTCTTACCAAAAAAAAAAAAATCAAACTTAAATAGGATCCAGCCTCAGGCTCCAACGGTTTATAGGAAATGCAGGGAAAGGAAGAAAATAACTAACAGCACAGGCATGCAATTAGCCCAATTTAAAATGTGGTAGATTATACGGAACTCTTAGATGCAGCTTCATGCAACAATTTCATTGCATATCTGTTTTTCAGTCCTAATTCCTATATTTTTAAAATGTCTTTCATGTATTAAAACCACTAACCTACAATGAATTGCTAACCAAAATAATGGTGCAAATTGATCAACAGCACCTTTAGGAGTCATCGAATACCTTAGACATTATCTCCTTAGTCCCAAGAATTTGGTGGGACAAGAGGCTTCTTCCTGTGTTTTGAAACACGGAAAGACTGATGATGGAACTGAAAAACATATTTTTCAATGCCTTGAATTCTAGGTTTTATTATCTCTCTTACAATGGAGAAAAGGTGAGAAATAGTGACATACACCTTGCCTGATAGAATGACAATGCCTGGCAGTGATTGAGCACACCTACCTCATATGTCCTTTGGAGGCAGGAAGGCAGGATGGATGATTCTCTTATTTGTTGAAATGGAGAACAAAGCAGTCAAGTTATTAGTCAAAGGCTCCAAAATAAGTTAATGATGATATTAAAACAATTTTACACTTTAACTGTATTGACCTGCAGACGAGAACTCTTTCCATTCATCCAAAAGACATATATTGATTTATTAATTTGTAATGATTATTAGGAATTATTTTAGATTCTGGGGACACAAAGATGAATAAGAAAGATAGCTCTTAGGAGAGGCAGAGAAGTAAACTGGGGGTTCAAAGGCTCATCCTATTTAATCTAAGATAAGGATAGGTGAGAACAAAGAGATTGAGTAGAGAGGGTTGAGAAGAGATGCCTGGGCCGGCTTGTGTCACAGGCAGCACGAGGCAGCCTGGGCATTGGGGGATGTAGTTAGGGAAAGCCCATCTTCTTGACAGAGTAACTTAGAGTCAGCACAGAATAGATGAGATTAAGCTATCTAGTGATGAAATTACCTTGAGAGGTTG
Source organism: Lemur catta (assembly GCF_020740605.2). Lineage (NCBI taxonomy): Eukaryota > Metazoa > Chordata > Mammalia > Primates > Lemuridae > Lemur > Lemur catta. Next base: position 17,634,530 of record NC_059134.1, on the reverse strand, counting down.
TTGTGAATATAATCCTGGGGAGCAGAGAGCAGGATAGCTCTAATCAAGGGGACCACAGAATCTTGAAACTAAACCTGGAACCAGAGGATGTGCATTGTAGCCTGGCTGAAATCATGCAAGGAGGCAGGAAGGGAGTGGGCATCCATTCATGTGTCCTAGCCCTGACCCAGGCAGAGGGTGCCCTGAGCCCTTCCTTCATGTGAGCCCTTCATGTGGCCAACCCTTCATCTGACCTGTGTCAGGTGTGTTTCCGGCACTAAAAATGAGAGAGTGTCTGGCTATATAACCCTTTAACATTCTCCAATACATTCATCCAATGCACTTTGCTCTGAGTTCATCCCACCAAGTGACCGAAGGTGGTTTCTCCTATAGATTTTCATAAGAGGAGGGGCTGACTTACAATTCTGACCAGATACCACTTAGTAGTATTGCCATTCTGGTTAATATATTTTCTTGTAAATCTGATTGGTGTGAGTCAGATAAGCAGAGAGGGAACTAATAAAATCCAGTTTCCAGGCCTGTAAAGCTACAGACCAGAAATGGGACTTTCTGAGGTGGTAGTAACTTTCTGGACCACCTAGTCCCATTACCTGGAATACTGCCTAGCATTTAGCTGAGTGCTCAATAAATGTTACCATTATTATTACAAACAATATTCCTATTTGTTTGTCTGTTAATTTATTTTTACAGCCAAGACACAGAAATGTCTACACACTTTTAAGCCTTATGTCTCCACACTCCTGCAAAGCAGCAGGTCCTTTGAAGGCAGGGATCTGACTGCGCAGTGCCCTGCACAGACAAGTGCTCCATGACTGTCTGTTGTTGATGAGCAGCATATTTGGTGCTTGAAGCTGCTAAAACTGTGAAAAGAGGAGACGAAGTTTGTCTTCTGTTTTTCTCTCTCCTTCCTTGGAGGATTTTCCTGCTTCTGTTTGGTCTCATTGTCTTTTGCTCTCAATTACCAGTTAGGCAGTTTAAGTTCTACTTCTACCCCCCTGAGAATCTCTAAAGCTGTGCCCTTTGGGGAGCGCCCACACCATACATCTAACTCTTTCCTGCTGTTCCCATCTCAGCCAGCGCTGTAATGCCCTGTATCTTCTTCAATGAAAGGGATGGAGAGGGAACAGATTCGTGGAAGGTTATGGTGGGGGAATAATTAGATATGTAGCCTATTTGTTAGCCTTCAGGAATGTTGCCAGAAATCTTAAGCAGTGTAGCAAGTTTCGGTTGCATATGGGAGAGAGGGAATTGTCTTGATTTGGGGGGGGGTGCGTATCCTCCCCTCCCATCTTCTCCACCCCTAAACCAAACCACAAGTGCACTTAAAAAAGTTGGTGAAGTGCAGTTTGGTGCATAAACCCAGGCTTTGGCATGCAAAGGCCAGATCTTGGGACCCAACCTAGTTTATCACGTGAGTGGTTCTGGGCCAGTTTCCCCTCTGCAAAATAAGGGTAATTGTAATGCTTTGCTTCCCTATTACACAGAGATGTAAGGGAAAGTAAGCCATTTTGTATTCTGTCTGTGTGTAGGGGAGGGAAGAGGGATCGTGACTGTTTTGCTTCCTTTGTATCCCTATAGTCTAGAACTGCGGTCCCCAACCCCTGGTGGCAGCCAGGTATTGCTCCATGGCCTGGTGGGAACTGGGCCTGGCATCACCGCCTGAGCTCCGCCTCCTTCCCCCCTTCCCCCCAGCCCTGGTGGAAAAATTGTCTTCCATGAAACTTAGGAAACGGAACAGGGCCGCACAGCAGGAGGTGAGTGGCGGGCCAGACAGCAAGGTTTCTTCTGCATTTACAGCCGCTCCCCGTGGCTAGCATCTGCCTGAGCTCTGCCTCCTCTCCTTCCGCGGAGAAATTGTCTTCCATGCAACCCGTCCCTCCTGCCAAAAAGGTTGGGGATTGCTGTTCTAGAAGATGCTCATTAATAATTGTTGACTTGATGACTGAATAAGTAGTGGGGTTGGATAGACTAAATCAGTGATTTCCGAACTTAGCGTGCGTCAGGATCACCTGAAGGGCTTGTCCAAGTGCGACGCCCAGGAGTCACCCAAAGAGTTTTTGGTTCAGTGAGTCTGGCGTGGAGCCCAAGAATCTGCTGCGTCTTTAAGGAGTCCCCAGGTGCGGTTGTCGCCGCCGGTGGAGAGGAAGGGGTCGGCGGGCGGCTGCAGCACGAGAAAGGGCCATCGGGTGGCGCCGCAGCGAGCCCGGCTCCCGCGGACGCGGGTGGGAACGGGTCACCCCGCGCACCCCGCAGGAGCGCGGGTTTTCCCAGGCGGGGGCGGCCGGGCCAGCTGCTCCGCGGCGCCGAGAGCAGAATCGCGAGCTCTTCCCCCACCCAAGTGTCCCCTCGGGGCTGGTCACCCTCAGAGGCGGCCCCTCTCTCTTCCTCCGCTCGCGTTTCTGCCTGGCCGGTGGCCAGAAGCAATGACATTCCATCCTCTGGAAAAATATCCTTTGAGCTTCCTTTTCAGTGACCCCATTTTGGGACTGAACGCTTGAGAGTAAGAAAAATCCTTCCTAAAATTTTAATAAGAGTGTCCTACGCGGTAGACGAAGGCCTTCCTTCCCGGTGCCGGTGTCATCTATTAATAAATACATCCACCGTCACGACCCCGGCGTGTGGCTTGGCGGAAAGGACTCGGCCCAGCCGCCCCGGCTGGCTGAACTTCAGGCTCCTCCCGTGTGCGAGGGGGAAAGAGCTGCCCACTTTAAAGAACTGTGAAGAGGATGAAATGGGACAACACAGGAAAAGGACCTTGCACAGCGCGAGGACTCAATAAACGTTAAGGAAGCAGGCAGAGAAAAGTGTTAGTCCGATAGCCCATGACACAGTCTCTTAGGGGAGAAATTGACCTCTGGGTTTAGCTAGAGTGCTGTTCCATGCAACTCTGTTCTCGACCCCGCTGGACAGCCGCGGGTGGCCAGGGAGCATCTAAAATGAGGATAGGTGATCATCACCTAAGTGCACATTTGGGAATAACACCAACTGGGGGTCGGACAGATGTGGGGGCTGGGGGGGGTTGGGTGTATACCTGCATGATGAGTGAGGAGGGCACTGTCTGGGGAATGGACACGCTTGAAGCTCTGACTCGGGGGGATGGGGGGGCATGGGAAACATACATAACCTAAATTTTTGTACCCCCACAATAAGCTGAAATAAAAATAAATAAAGTAAAATGAGGATAGAGTGACAAAAGAATTAATTTTTAATTTTTATTAAATTTAAATTTAATTATTGGGCAGCACAGGTTTAGCAGAACACCTATCCAATGCATTTGAAATACCATTGAGTGTTTAAAATGTGGATAGAGTACATAAAGAATAGAATTTTAACTTTTTAAAATTTAAAATTAAACAGCATAAGTTTAGCAGAACATCTTGCTGGATCCTTTTGGGTTGCGTGAAAAGATGTCCCTTAAGCCTTAGGGCATGGCTAGGTGGGGGTAAGAAGTAGTTAAATTGCTCTGTCTAAAAATGTATAGGAATTTTAGGGGGTGGGGCAATCTAACTAGTAAGGAAAGGAAGAGAAGTTGAAGTGGCAGGGTCCAGAGGCGTTGCAAGGGGTTGCTTAGTGACTAAGCAAATGAGAAAGCTAGTCAGTAAAATACCTCTGGTGGCAGAAATGGCTCAAGGGGATTTTAAAAACTGGAATGTATAATATTCAGTCTTAAGGCATTTACCAAGCTACAGAGTCGCATCACTCCTCTCTCCTGCCCATCCTTTAAGAAATGTCTGCTCCACACAGAGCCTGGAGGTGGCAGCAATTAGGGAGTGAAGGGATGACAAGATCTGGGGGAGTCCAGTGGGGGTGATTGGTTCAGGAAAGGTGACAGTGTACTCAGGAGGGAAATAGAGGAGCGAGGCAAGGTTCAGCACAGGCAGGATCCAGGGACTGACTCTGCAGTGACACTGTCAGGGTGCGGGCGTTTCCGCTTGCAGAGGGGATGGAGATTTTTGACCTGATTTTAATTAAATCTTAAAGATAACGTCAACTCCAGTAAGTGGGAGGATTTCAGGCATCTGGTTCAAAGCATTTCCTCAGTTAATGCTTCCTGACTTAAATAGCATCGCGGAGCAGGCACCTCTTGAAGGGCCTCGCTGCAGACTGCAGGTGTGAGTGACAGAGGAGGCAGGGGGCTTGAGAACCACTGCAGCAGGCAGACCGGGAGCCGGGACACCGGTGTCTCGCTAAATTTACAAAGCAGAACATCCTTTCTTCTGGTCCCTTGTCTCTCACTGTGGTGTCTAGCAACAGTGAACCACCTGCTCCCAATTTCTGTGTGTGTTTGTGTGCGTGTATAAGAGAGAGGGAAAGAGAGAGAATGTGAAGTGAGGTGCAGCTCAGATGACAGGCATACTTGGTACCTGCCCGTCATTACCTATTATGCAGTCTTGGAAGATGACTCCTGTGTGTAATAATGTGGAATAAACCTCCTTGTGCAGTTGATTTCACGGCAAAACTCTCAGATGAGGCCCTGTCAGCTACCCCTTCCCTGTCTGGAACCTAGTAGTAAATAAATCAGAAATTACTGTTTAGCAGCCACCTGCGACTCACAGCCACAAGAGCAGCCTCTGTGACCAGGATGGCTTTGAATAGCAAAGAGGGAAAGGAGAGAATGCAGGCGTTCCAAGAGAAGGGACTTTTATTTTTCTCTGGTCCCTCCATTCTATCCGAGTAAAGCCGGTTCTCCATCTCCAACACATGATAACTTATTGTCTTTGCCCACGTGATCTTCCAGTTGTGCCTTACTGTGTCCCCTACCTTCTAACACTGTTCTGTAGTAATATTCTTGATGAATTGTCACTGAGTGGGGCCTCTAAGCCTTGCTAGTGATCACCCCGCTTCTATCAGTATGGTTGCTCAGGGCAACTCCCAGTGGAGGTGGAGCAAGCAGGTGATTGCCTCCAGTGTGATTTGAGAGTGTCACATTCCTTCCAGAAAGCTCCTATTAAAATAATTAAATTACCTGGGCAGAGGGGAGAAAAGGAGAATGGCAGCATTCAGCTGGCAAACTGGCAGGGAATAACTCACAAGGTTACCTAGACATCACTATTCTAGGAAGGGAAGCTGCGGGGTCCTGAGGGCATAGGATGAAAGAGACCATTTTTTAAATGGGGCGAGATGAGGGGTGGGGGAGAGGGGCAGGGGAGGGATGAGAGGGAAATGGAAAAGAAAGGGCGGCACTATCTGATAGAGGAGCTATGCAAGAAGTATTACATTGTGCATGGGAAAGGGAGAGTGAATCCTGAGTTTTTAAAAATCAGATCAACCTGGGTTCAAATCATGACTCGGCCGTGATCTGTGTGACTCCCTTGGGACGCGTCTCGGGAGGTTTATTTTCTTCATGGGTACTGGTGATCCTGAGGATCACATGTGGTCATGTGCGTAAAGCTCACATCTCAGGGGGCACGTATGTACATGATTGATGCCCCAGGTTGACCACCCTTCCTGCCAGAGGAAAGGGAAAACAACGTCCCAGCAAAGGCCAGGTGTATTCACAGTGTGCATTTGTATAGGTCTTCATACCTCCCAGGACACTGTTCTGTAGACTGTGGTTGCCCTGGCTGCAACAACCTTAAGGGTAGAAAGTCTCCAGCAACGCCCCTGCTCACAGAGAGGGGTAGGGAGGTTAAATGACCACGGGAAGACTCCATTCAGCTCAGCGGTCACCTGGAGCAGAACTTTTGAGTCTTCTGAGCCCTGAACTTGGGCTGGGTTCTAAAAGGCTCTCCTGATATCCCATGCCCCCCCTTTAATCCTGGAATGTTTCGTGCGGTTAATTAGTTGGGCAGACAATAACGTACATACTTTTGAAAGACACTGATTATGCATAGCTAATTAGGAACTTGTCTGGGGGCACAGTGTCTGCTCTGCATTGTGAAAGGCAGAGTCTGCAGCCGTTGTAGGAAATGAGCGTTTGACACTGCTGTTTTCCTGCTGTGCCAAGCCAGCCAGAAGCAACTTTGCCAGGTTCTTGAGGACTTCTGGGGCCAGCTTAGTTGATGAAGACACAGAAACCTGAAGTACTCTGATGAGGTTGTGTGCAGATTAATTTAGGTTCATGTTGGCATGAACTGAGCTTTGTATGATGGGTGTGCCATGAAATCAAGCACCAGGCACTTGCAAGGCAGAGCAAAAAAGCAAAATGGTGTCTCAGTCAGAGAGCAACCTCATTAATTCCTACCATCCTGTAAGAACGACTAACACCATCATTTATGGAACAATTACTGTGTGCCAAGCACTGTGCTGGGTGTTTTTCATGCGTGGTCTCTTTGAATTATCACAGCAACCCTATAAGAAACTATTTTTATCACCCCAATTTGCAGATGAGAAAACCAAAGCTCTGAGCGAGGTTGACTATCCTAAGTCATCTAACAGTAAGTATGGAGGCATCATTTGAACCTTGGGATTTCTGTCCGATCACTTGCTGGTTACACCTACACTACATTATCTGTCACCAAACCAATCTGATAAAATGACCCAGATCACCAAAAAGGGGAAAATATTTTATGGCATGGGTATCTTTTTGGATCGGATTGGATTGTGTCCACAAAAGAGACCAGAACAATGCACATTCACCGCACCAAGGCAGCATTGCAAGCGGCTCAAGTCACACTGTGTCCTCCTCTCCAAACCCCTCTCACCAACTGAACACCCAGGGAAAGTTCACAAGATTGGTCATTATTTTCATCACTTTGTCCAGGGTCCTCAAAGGACTGGGCTGAATGTTGTGATGGGGTCATGGTAAGGAAGAAAGTTGCACCTGGGATAATAATATCATGAGTTACTAATTATCGAGCACTTACTGTGCACCAGACATTGTGCTAAGTGCTTTCTATGTCTCACATAATCCTCATAACAACCCCATAAAGTGGGTACGATAACAGCTGTTAATCTATAGATTAATGAGACTCAGGGAGTTGGAGTAACCTGCCTGAAGTCATACAGAAAATGCTGTAGCTGTGATTCCAACCCAGGTCAGTTGGCAGTCAAGCCCAGCCTCTCAATCCCGATGCTCTGCTACCACCATTATAGGCAACAATAATTGTGGCTGGATTGATTTGGAGATTGATTATTACCACCACCACTCTCTCTCCAGTAGTGTGGAGAATATGTGGGCTCCAGATCACCAGAATGGCTCAATTAGAGCCTGTTTGAGAGATCACACCTTGGGGGAGGCTGGACAGAGCCATCCCAGCAGCCCAGCCAGAGCTATCAGATCCTGTGATCCACTCTACTTTCAGGGCAAGCAGGGCAGTTTCAGACCATCTGGAGAGCCATACTAGCAATTCTTAGGAGATCTTTGGTAGCTCTCTGAACTCTAGGAAGCTCCAGCCTGTCCTTACCACCTTACAGTCCTTTTGCTGAGACCAAATAGCAAGGAGCTGGGAGCCAGGGTGACACATACCCCTCAGACTGCCGCAATCAGCAATCACTGCTGAGCACTCTTTGCTCATCCTTCCATAAAGAAGCCTCTCTCTTTCCGCTTGACCTTGCCTCAGTTCAGTCTTTCCCTCAAGATTCCCTTCCTTTAGCTGTATCCTGAGATAATAAAATGGAAAACATAGAAATTCAATCAAAGGGAAGGCTTCCTTTACCCCAACAGGTCCCAGAAGTATTTAATAAGTTGCATGGAGACATAAAAATAGATCATGAGACAGTTGATAAGAATAAAATTTCTTGCCAAGAGAGCCCTTATGCAAAAGGAGGACTAGCAAAAAAGAAAAAGAGAGAGAGAGAACTTCAGTAGTGTTGATGGTAGGTGAAAGAAGTTTTGCTCTTTTGGAGAGGAGAACAAAGAATTTCCAGGACTCAAGCAAGCTGGACACCAATAGAAGAAATAGTGAGTTCTGGAAATAGGGAGGGGGATTTCAGGGGGAGGAGTAGCAGGAGAGTTCCAGGAGAGATCCACATCCCATGGCAGCCTTGAAAATAATTACAGCTCCTAGAAAAATCAATCAGCAAGCTTTCACTGAGCGCTGGGGCACAATGGCAATGTGAAACCAGAGGACCAGGCCCATTTGCAAGCAGAGTGCAGTGTACTGGGGAGATAAAAATAGCACACTTGAAACAATTAGAGAGCAATTAATGCCAAACTGTCTGGTTCTGACTCAAGTACAACAGGGCTCCAGAGTGTGGAGAAAGTCTGGGAAGCTGGAATAGTTGGCCAGGCAGTGGCAGGAAAGAGTTCCTGGGTCCCCAAGGTCTCGGGCATCAAATACTTGGAGGGAAAGGGTCTATTCCTGGAGGATGTTCTGCTTGTACAATGCACGAAACTCAACCTAACCACAGTCTCGCCCTTCCAGAAGTTTCCAGTTAAAAAACAAAGCACAGCACTTGATCTGTGATAGCTTTGCTGAATAAATGAATGAAAGAGCAAGTAATTGAAGTCTCGGGGCTTTTTAGGGATAACTGAAGAAGCAGGAGGGCAGGAATAGCACGGTTGCAGAAATATTTCTTGGTCTAGTAGATTCGTTTTGAGATCGGGACTATGTCTTCATTCCATATTTATTAAGTCCCCATCGTATAAAAAGTACTGTGCTGGCCCCAGAGATGGGAAGTCTGGAGACGAATCAGACATAGTCTATGAGCTTCAGAACCGCTCATAGCAGAGCTTCTTTTGGAACTTAGAGCCTAATTATTTACACTATGCCTTAAATGACTGCATATCCTTTCCCTAAGCACACACCTTACTAAGTCAACATTAATTCTGTAAATAGTTTGCACCTGCTATGTACTAGGTATCATGATAGGCATTGGAGATAAGCAGTGAAAGACAGTGTTTTCCTCTAAAAAGAGTGTACTGCCAAGTGGGGAGATAGTGACATATTTAGCACAGTATGTAGTTACTCTCATAGCATGATGTGCAAAGTGTGGGGAGTTTAAGGAAAAGATCATCTAAGCTGTCCAGACAAGTGAAGGCCAACTTCACAGAGGGATAAGCATTTGAGTGGATTCTGGAGTGGGCTCCGTCAGGGTCAAGGTGTGGTAAGTGGAAATAATGTGTAGGCAGGTGGAATGGAATGTGCAAAATCTGGAAGCACAGGAAGATGTGGTAACATGTTCTGAGAGCTGTAGAGAATTGAGTAGAAAAAAAAAGGCCAGGCAGGTGGCTGATACCTGTAATCTCAGCACTTTGGGAGGCCAAGGCAGGAGGGCCGCTTAGACTATAGCTCTCTTCCGAGAACTTCTCAAGTATTAGAGACAACCGCTTCTGCCTGCCTGGAAATGCTGGTGTCTCAGTCGACAACTCTGTTTCTAAAGCTCTTGTGATACTGATAAACCATCCTCCCCTTTCAGTGCGGTGGAAAGGAAGGTTGGGGCCCTGCTGTTCCCCCAGCGGGCTTCCTCATCAGGGACCTGGGGGGAGGTCAGGAGGGACGGGCAGGTACTGTGAGCGCTTTCAAGGACCAGACCCAGCGGCTTCCTTGAAATACCCCCTTCACTGCCTACTAAAGGGGCCCTGCAGATTCCAAAGGCAGGCATGCTGCAAAGTGAGTTAGAAAACCCTCACTTTTATGCCTTCATTCTCTCCCTGCTACATCCTCTGCACAGTTCTCAGGTGTAATACCCCGAAATATAAAAGTGATCAGGCCGTTCACTTACCAAAAAGCCTTTAGTGTCTCCCCATTGCCTACAAGACAGAGTTTAAAACCCACAGCCTGTCACGCAAGGCATCTTGCCTTCAAGGGGCACCCTACTTTTCCAGCTCCTCTGCCCTTTGTCCTCTGTTCCCTGTGGCCTACATCTTTTTCTGAACAAGCCACTTGCATCCTCACCTCTGTACCTTGGCTTCACTTGCCCTGGCCCACAAGATGCCCTTCCCAAACATTTCCACCACACAAATCCAGGGAGCCCCACCTCGAACTCTCTTCTGTAATAGCCCCAGGCTTTCTTCTCCCCTTCCCAGATGACTCTTCCTCAGCCCCGGCAGAAGGAATCACTCTTTCTCTGTGCTCTGCCACAGTTTTGTTCTTTGCTACACAAAGAGCCATCAGCATTCAAACATCGTACTTAGATGCTAGTGTGTATGTTCCCTGGGGTTGGTTAGTTGCTGCATGAGAACTGCCATTGTATAGCTGTGACACTGTGAGTATGTAGTTCGACCTGTGGAGTTCATCCTTCCTGTAATAATGAGATAGGCTTTTCTGGGGCTTTATTGGTTCCGGTTGTAGAGAGAAGACCATCAGTATTGGCGTCATATAGGCATCAACTCATCACTTACTGTTTGACTTCGTCTCTCAGCCTCAGTTTCCTTATCCGTAAAGTGGAAATGATATTGACAACCTCAGAGGGATTAAATGCAATAATAAATGTAAAGACTCCAGTTTGCTATTTGGCATATGGTGGGTTATGCCAAGAAAATGTTAGTTTTGGCCCCCTTTCCATCTTGGAGCTCTCAACTTTTGTACTTGAAAAGCTGTTTAATAACATTCTTTCATTCCTGGGGCAGGAGGATCGCTTGAGCCCAGGACTTTGAGGCTGCAGTGAGCTATGATTGCACCAAGTACTCCAGCCTGGGTGACAGAACGAGATCTTGTCTCTAAATAAATAAATAAAGTAAAATAAAATAAAATCCCTGCCCTTAACTGCTACATCATTGTAACACTCCCTGGCACCTTCCCGCTGCCGTTCGGCTTGCCGTGGACAGGCCAGAGGCCGAGCTCAGGGCAGCTCATGGGCTGTGAGTTGGGCTGTCTGTGGTGGCTCCTGGGCATCTGTGTTTGAGCACTGAGAGTGTCAGCACCACCAGCCCCAGCCAGAATGTCCCCTGAGAGACAGGGAGACCCCAGGCTTCCTTCTCCCTCCTTTTTTGAAACACAAGCACTTGTATCAATACACACTCTCGTCCCAGGGCTCCCACGCCAGCAGCAGACGTGTGATCAGGTGATCGGTCTCAGAAATAAAGGAATGAGGACAGGACTTGCCAAGAGCGAGCGGCAGTGGCGTTCAGGGAGGGGGCGTGCCATGCCCAAGCTCCCTGACGAGGCTTCCTTTGACTCCGGCCAACGATGGAGAACATTTAGTACCCAGAACTCCTGCCAAATATCATGCTTGGGGTTTGGCCCAGTTTCACCGACATCCTTCTCCAGGGGCCCCACTGACAGTTTTCTTTCCTTGCTGCTGTCCCCAGAACCGTGCCACAGCGGCCCTCTGCCTCCTGCTGTCTCTTCTTCACAGTCCCTGGCTTTCTGGAAGCTATTGCCATTCCCTTCTCTTCTCCCCTCCCCTCCCTTCCTTCAGCCCCTCAGCCCCTCCAAGCGGTTCCTGTCCCAGGAATGCTGTGCCCAGGTTTGTTCTGTGTGGCGTTTTCTTCCCCAGACCTTGCGTGGCCGCTTCCCCTCACCTGTCAGGCCTGAACTCCAACGTTCCTCCTCCAAGAGGCTTGCCCTGGCCCCCCAGTTGGGCAGCCCCACACCCTATTTTATTCTATGTAGGCACTTCTAATTCTTAAAATTACCTTCTTTACATATCTATTATGGCTCTTGCCCAGTGGAATGTTAGATTGCTAAGGGCATGGCTCTGCCTTGTCTGGTGCTGTATTCCTAGTTACTCGAGCATGTGGTGGGCTCCCTGTACATATTTGTTAACTGACCAAATGACTGATGCAATGACCAATAGGCCAGAGGTCCACACGCATAGGAAAAGAAAAATGGTGATAACGAGAGATATCATTTATTGAGGCAAGGCTGTATAAGCATTGTGCATTATCTCATTCAATTTGCCCAATAACCTGATTATTGTACCCATTTAACAGATGAGAAGACTGCGGGTTAGAAAGATTTAAAAAAACTTGCCTAAGAAGTATTGCTGCCTTAATATCCTGCATGGTGGAGCCAACCCAATCTCAAGACTCTGTCATCAAAGTCAAATGTGTTTAACCACTTTGTTCAAGGAGTCACAAAGTGCATGAAAATACCCAGTGGCAGGAGATTCAAGAAATAGCAGGGTAGGATAATAACGAGTGTTGGCGAGGATGTGGAGAAACTGACACCCTTGTGTATAGCTGGTGGGAATGTACAATGGCACAACCACCTTGGTAAGCAGTTTGGCAGTTCCTCAAAAGTTAAACATACCATATGACCCAGCAATTCCAATCCTGAGTGCATAGCCAAGACAACTGAAAACATATTCATAAAAAACTTGTACACAAATGTACATAACAGCATTATTTATAATAGCTCCAAACTAGAAACAACTCCAACGTCCATCAGCTGACGAATGGATAAGCAAAGTGTGGTCTATCCACACAGTGGAATATTATTCAGCCATAAAGAGAAATGAAGTACTGATTCATGCTACAATGTGAATGCCCTTTGAAAACATTATGCTAAGTGAAAGAAGCCAGACGAAAAAGGACAAATATTGAATGATTCCATTTATATGAAATGTCCAGAATAGGCAGATCCATAGAGACAGAAAGTAGATTAACAATTTTCAGGGGCTAGAAGGAGGCAAAATGGAGAGTGACTGCCTATGGGTATGGGATTTCTTTTTGGGGTGATAGAAATGTTCTGGAATTAGATAGTGGTGATGGTTGCACAGCCTACCAAATATGCTAAATGGATGAACTATACACCTTACAATGGTTAAATTGGTGAATTTCCTGTTATTTGAATGGTGTCTCAAAGGAAATGAATACTACGATCATCTGCCTGTGGGTAGAGCAGTCTGGGGAGTGCAGGTATTGCAACTGGCCAGGTAAGTAGTGAATGCCAAGGGCCCACAGGAGATCCTGAGGCCTGGATCATACTAAAAGGCTGTGTGTTCCAGGACTTGGCATCCAGGGATTGGTACAGCTGAGCCTGCTCCAGTGAATCCTCACTCAGAATTGATCAAGCAAAGTGCTTTTTGGAGCTGAGCATGCAGGAAGTGCAGGGGGTAGGGGCTGGGGACTTAGAAAGGGTAGCAGACTGAGACCCTAAATTCTTCCCCTTGTAAAGCTTTGTGGCCTATTACAATGCAAATGACACTGAAAAGTTAAATAATAGATCCCAAAATCACCTAGCTAGAAAATGAAAAATCCCTTATTAAAGCCAAGTTTTCCTGACTCTATGTCCTTGCTTTCAACTCTGTGGATGAGAGACAGTCTAACACAGTGGTTAAGAGCACAGGCTGTGAAACAAGACCACCTGAGTTCAAATCTGACCACTGTGTGACCTTGGACAAATTGCCTAGCTCCTCTGTGCTCAGCTCTCTTCTCTATAAAATGTCAATGGCAATGATTTTGCCTGTCTCATAGGTTGTGGTGAGGATTCAATGACTCGATACCTGTGAAGCATTTAGAACAATGCTCAGAACACAGTAAGAGCTAACCATTATTGGTAGTAAGCTCTACTGCAGCCAGAGAGACCAGGCGTTCCCATACAAATGTGGTTGACATCACAGTTTTGTCTAGCACCATCTCTGTTTTCTGTTTCTGCATATCATGTCCTGGAAAGACCTGTCCCTGTTTATATATCTCTCCAGGGCTCAAACTGAATTGATAAAGTCTCAGAGAGTGCCAGACATTTGGCTGCTCAGGAAGAATAGAAATAGGGCCCAAATCACCAGTTAGTTCTAGATATGAACCGGCCCTTCCTGGCTAATACTCCCCTGTTGGTGGCTGGAATAATTCCTCCCATAAACTGATGCTGGTAAATGAAGACCTTCTTGGGCAGTGAAAGACAAAGCTTGGACACATTCAATTGACAGGAGTAATATTATTGGTCAGCCAACCACAGTTGCTGTGTAGTTGAATATATTAGAATTATCTTCTGTCAAGAGACAGCACTTGACACTCACAGAGCCTCTTATGAAAGGCTTTCGAGGGCTTCCTGCCCATTAACTAGTTGGCCCTCACCATCTGTCTTGGAAAGAGATCCATGTGACTGTCCCTCTTGGCTACCCATGAAGTCCTGTCTATCATTCAGGGCCCAGTTCCAACGTTACCAACAAACCTCTTCTCTCTTTTTCAAATTGAAACTAACCACTTCTCTGTACTCAGCATGCATATTTTGTCTCTATTCTAGCAAATTGCATTGTAGTATAGTTTTAACTCCATGTCTTTCCAACATTAGAGATGCAGTTCCTTGATGTCATGAACTGTCTTATTCATCTCTGCGTTGTTTTCTCACTGCTCACTCACTCACACACCCAACACATGCCCTTCATGCTGGTTGTGGGCTTATTTGTACTCTCAATAAGATTCTGCCTTGAAATTCTGATATATCCCTCTACATAGGCATCCCTTCCAGTTGAGAAGCGTTCTTCTAACACATGCCTCCTGCTTAGTAGGCATTCTACCACTGCAGGCTAAAATAAATGAAAGAAATCCCACAGTAGAGAATTTTGGCGATTTGACCACGTCCATAAAACCAACATAAAACTTAGAAATCTGCCTGCTGAATTTCAGTTATTGTGTCAAATTAATACTGGTGCTGTGCGAATATGTTGCTGTGTGGTTTCCTAAGATTCAAGGTTTGCACTTTATTGTTTTTCTTCTTTCTCTTCCTTTGTTTTTCCCTTCCTTCCATGCATGCTTACTGAGCAACTATTATGTACCAGGCATCTTGCTAGGTATTGATGATCCAATGATGGGCAAAAGCAAACATGGCCCTTCACAGAGCTTAGAATCTGCCCAGTGCAGGAATTGCCGTCAGCGCAATAGTCCTGTAAGGAATGTGAGCTGACCAAGTGAGGGGAGGGCCCTGTAGGAAAGAAACATAGTTTATTACAAAGGGGACTGACCTAGTCTGGGAAGAGAGTGAGGAGAGGTCAAGGAAGAGTCTCCTAAGGAAATGATGATTGTATTGTTAAAAGAAAAACTTTAGACAAATTAAACAATTTAATTGAGCAAAGAATGATTCATGAACTGGGCAGCTCTTGGAACCAGAAGAGGCTCAGAGAGCTCCACTCTGTAGCATGGGCAGGCAGCCTTTATGGACAGAACAGCTTGTCTTGTTACAGCTCAGCTTGAACTTCATTGGATCTGTTGGTTGCCTGTGATTGACTGAAGCTTGGCTGCTGTGATTGGCTGAGACTTGGCTATTTGTTACAAAAGTATACTCCTAAGTTAGGCTTTCAGTTAGCTTATGCACTAAATCAGGCTGCAGCTTTTTATATAAGGACTCAAAGTATGGAGGCATCCTTAAGCCAAATTTAGTTTAATTTAACAGTATGGAAAGCTGAAGGAGAAATAAGAATTATATAGACAGAGGGGCTGGAGGTTGGGAGGGGGCCAGCATGCACCAAGATTTGTGATGGGAGGACTTGTGCATTCCAGAAACTAAAGACCCACAGTGTGTGGCTCGAGCACAGGGAAGACCCAGGAGGTGGTTTTATCTGAGGCTTGAATGTTAATGCAGGAGCCAGACCATCCAGGGGCCACGTAGGCCAAGTTAGGAAGTTTTATTTTTATCTTTCCGCAATGGCAAGCCATTCAAGGTTTGAGCCACTGGTATAATATAAGCATACTGATAGTCTGAAAAAATAGCCTGACTCCTCTACAGGGAATAGACTAGGATGTGGAGGAGCATGCAAGAGAGAAGAAGGAGGCTACTTAGCAGGCTGCTGAAAGAAGTTAGGTGCCAGATTATGATGGCTTTAGTTAGGGTAGTAGCAATGAAGATGAAGAAGGTTGAAGACATTGCAAATGCAAAAATCAACAGGACTTGGTGAGGGAGTGGATTAAAGCTTAGGGCTTGTCTCCAAATCTTTTCTACTTGTGCCTAGCTCCCATGTCCACCATGGGGCTCTGAAGTAGCAGGTGGCCATATAAGGTCTTTAAACTAGTGACTGTGGATGATACAAAGAAAAATGTCCAAATCCATACATACCAGGCAAAACAGGCTGTGATGTGCTGAAGGCAGAGAACATATAAGTGTGAACTGAGCACGTGGGGACAGAGCCTCTAGGCTTCCCAAAGTAAGAGACTGAGTTGAACTTCCATGATTTCCAGATTGCTAAGTACCACTAGTTAAAATGTTTGCTTTTCTCCAGGAGATGAGAAGCCATTGTGTTAATTGAAAATAATTATTGATACATTCATTCACTCATGTATTCACTCACTTACACAACTAATTTTTATTGAGTACAAATGATGTGCAGGGTATTTGAGTTAGCATAAATGATGGAAAGAGGCACCAGGAGATAAAGTTAAAAAGGTATTTGGAGTCTAAAGATTTGCGCTTGAGATCCAGTGTACAGGTTAGGCTTCTTTCTTTCTTTTTATTATGGTAAAATGTATATAATATGCATTCATAATATACATAACATAAAAGTTACCATTTTAACCTTTCTAAAGAGTACAGTTTCATGGCATTAAGTACATCCACGTTGTTGTGCAACCGTCACCACCATCCACCTCCAGAACTTTTTCATCTTCCTCAACTGAACCTCTGCAATCATTAAACACTAACTCTGCATTTCCCTCTCCCTGCAACTCCACTTTTCGATTCAAAGCCCTCAAGGTTTATCCATGTTGCAACATGTGTCAGAATTTCCTTCGTTTGTAAGGCTGAATAATATTCCATTGTATGTATGTACTATCTTTTGTTTATCCATTCATCCCTCGATGGGCACTTGGGTTGCCTCCACCTTTTGGCTGTTGTGAATGATGCTGCTGTGACCACGGGTGTACAAATATCTCTTTGAGTTCCTGCTTGCATTTCTTTGGGCTTACATACCCAGAAGCGAAATTGCTCAACCATAAGGACCATATGGTAATTCTATGTTTAATTTTTTGAGGACTCACCATATTGTTTTCCACAGTGGCTGCAGCATTTTATACTCCCGCCAGCAATGTACAAATGTTCTGATTTTTCTACATCCTCACCAACACTTGTTATTTTATGTTTGTTTTGTCTTGCTTTTTAATATTAGCCAGCCTTATAGGTGTGAAGTGATATCTCATTGCCATCCTGATTTATTTGCATTTCTCTAAAGACTAGTGGTGTGGAGTGAGGCAGCTGCAAGCTCACCTAAGATGAGCAGATTTTCAATCTGTTGGTGCATTTCCCATGCCTTAGCTGTTGTGCTAGGTCGTGTAAGAAACAAAAGCGAATTACAAACAGGGAATTTGACCTCAGGGAGATATCTATTGGAGAAAACAAAACAGATGGATATAAACAGCACTATGGTAGCTTGTTTCCCTGAGATGATCACAATATCCTAGATGCCTTTTTTTTTTTTTGGAGACAGAGTCTCACTCTGTTGCCTGGGCTAGAGTGCCATGGCATCAGCCTAGCTCACAGCAACCTCACACTCCTGGGCTCAAGTGATCTTCCTGCCTCAGCCTCCTTAGTAGCTGGGACTATAGGGGTGCACCACCACCACCAGCTAGCTTTTTTTTTTTTTTCTGTTTTTAGTAAAGACAGGGTCTTGCTCTTGGTTGGGCTGGTTTCAAACTCCTGAGCTCAAGCAATCCTCCCACCTCGGCCTCCCAGAGTGCTAGGATTACAGGCGTGAGCCACGGCGCCCAGCCCTACATGCCTTTTGGAATGTGATTTTGACATCCTGTCAAGAAATGGAATTCTTTCCCCTTCCCTGGACTCTAGGCTGGTTCTGTAACTTGTTTTGACCAATAAATTGTGACAGAAGTGACATTGTGTGACTTCTAGGTCTAAGCTTTAAGAGTTCTTGAAGCTTCTTTTTCCCTCTTAGAAGCCAGCCACTGTGTCAATAAGTACAATCACCCTGCTTGAGAGAGAATCAGTCAGCCCCAAACCATCCCTGCCTCCCCAGCCTCCCCAGCTGGGGTGTGAGACATGAACAAAAACTACTTGAGAGCTTCTAGTCCCAGTCAAGCTGCTCTAGCCAACACCATGGGCAGCAGAAACAAGCTGTTCCTATTGAGAGCTGCCCAAATTGCTGAATAATGAGCCCCCCAAATGGTTGTTCTTGTTTTAAGCCACTAAATTTTGTGGTGCTTATTATCACTATGCCTTATGTGTAAAGTATATTATGTGTCAAAAGCCAGAAGTCAGGGAGCCCCGAGGAGAGCATGATTCTCATGTGTGTGGAGGTTGAGTGGGAGGGAGAGAGATGGAAATCAGGGAAGATATCCGCTTCCAAAGACTGCCCTTAAGACAGCCCCTTAAGAGGAAATGTGTCTCAGCATGACCCTGTTTGCCGAAAATAAGCCCCTCTTCCTTCTCATGCTGTGTCCAGAGGCCCCATTGCCTGTTATCCTGTTTTGCTTCTCTAGTTCCTGACCCTGTCCCCGCTTGGTACTCTGGCTCCGAGATCTGCTCCACTTCACTGTGGGTGCCGTGGTGGGGCGCTACGTTCAGAGTCAGACAGCATGCGTTTGCATTCAAGTTATGCCACTGGCTCATTATGTGACATATAACCTATGAAAACTCTCTGATTCTGAATTTCTTCATCTAATAAATGGGCGATAATAACACTTATCTCACAGAGTTGTTGGAATGATTAATTGAGATAATAGATGTACGTACACTTAATGTAGAAGTTACCTTCAGGTTGGCCTTCAACAAATGTCAGGTCCCATCTCGTAGATCTGCCAACTAGGAATTGAACTTGGCTTATCCTTTGGACTTGTTCTGCATTCTCAGGTCTGGCTTTTAACACTTGACCATGATCACACAGTAACAGCTTGGCGTTATTCCTCAAATCCATCTTTTTCGTCTAAGATTAATGTGAATTTTGCTTGCTACTACTAAAGGAGTGATTTCTGAATGTTCTTAGTTTTTCACTCATTAAAACAGAGGATTTCCAGGGAAAGTGAAGTATGAGTTAGGTTTTGAAAGATAAAATTTAGGCTGGAGAAATCCTAAGGTGGAGAAAGTTCAGGAATAGAGTAGAACAGATACCCTGCATGGATGGGCACAGGAAAGGTGAGTCATGATTTGACATGGAAGACTCTGAACACCAGATCAAGAGTTTCAGACTCTATTCAAACAGAGAAATGAAATCATTGGATCCTATCTTTTGTGATTTTACTGGTGGCAATGTGAGGAATGCTCTGGAGAAAGAGTGAGACTTGAGGCAGACAAAACAACAATAATTTGGGTGAGAGACAATAAGAGCTTGATAAGGGGTAGGGGCACTGGGACTGCAAAGGGGAAGTCAGATATGAGAGACATTTTAGAGTAGAATTGACAAGATTTCGTGGCCACCTAGATGCTGGAAATGAGAATGAGAGACAGCATTTTGGGCTGAGAAGATAAACTAAATAGAACAAGGAGAGTACAATTCCAGGGGGGGGTGTGTGTGTGGAGAGGATGAGTTTAATTAGGACATGCATGTGCAGAGTTTATATCACTGTTTGAATCTGTGTTTTTACTGCCTCCATTTTTCTGCTTCCAGTAGTTTCCTGGGCTCAGAAGAAATATGAATATGAAGGTGACTGATCCAGCCAGACACACCCCGACACATCCTGAACACCAAGTAACCACAGCAGCTGGGAGGCTGAACAAGTCATTCTGCAAAATGAGCTCCCTCATATCAAAGGAGAAAGACAAGAGAGGATCCAAAACTGCCGCAAAGCTTCATCCGGGGGCTGCTGTTTTTAGGGAGTGTTGAAGTGTGCTAATGATTTCCCAAGATGAGTCAGAGCTCCTACATAATCTTATCCCCTGAGCACTTGGAGGCTTTCTCTGCTGACAGCCCACCTCTTCCTCCACTTCTTTTCACTCCTTCCACAAATCTGGATTGGACCCAAGGATGTGGAGTACTGTTTGATTTTTAAGAATGATATCCTGTCCTTTTCAGCTATTTAGTCTCTGGTCTATTTTGATCATCTGTCTAACCCAGGCTAATCAATAAATCAACAAACATTTCTTAATCACTTTTCATTTGTTCATTCATTCAACAAATATTTATTGAGTGTCTACTACATTCCAGACACTGCTCCAGGGGCTGGCAATACACCAGGGAACAAAATAAACTGAACTCTAAGTTATTAGAAGTGTAATACCTGCATGCATATTTTATAGTGAATAATACAAGACAAGTGACTAAGATGTTTGTCTACTCCTAGGATATAAGGATGCTCTCTCGGCTTTGGAGGACTAAATATATTCGGGAAAATAAGAGATAATTATGGGCTGGAATAACATGGGAGGGCTTCATGGGGGAAGAGCCGTTTGAGTTGGGGTCTTAGAAGATGGAGGAAATTAAGATGGGCAGGGGGGCAGGGCATTTTAGACAGGTGGACAACATGATGGCATGCACAGAGTTGGCAACAAATGGGAATGGTATGTTTGAGATATTTTGATAAAACTAATGACTCAAGTGATGGGTATGTATTAGAGTGGAACACAAAATGAGAGTGAATGAGTCCAGTAGGAAAAGATGAGAAAAAGCTGGTAAATTCAAGCAGGGAAACTTGCATATGATTTAGTAACAAAGTGAAGGACACTGAATATGGTGAGCGTGGAATGTCATGGAGAGCACAGACATTAACACGTAACCTGACAGATGCTCTCTGCAGTGGTACAGAGTTGTTGAAGCCTGGATATGGGAGATGAGTACACCCCTCTCCCATGCCCTTGTCAGGATAGCCCAGGGGTAGGAATGGCATTCTGTGATGGGGTGAAACTTTAGGAGGACAAAAAATAGCGCATTCAGAGAAAGCAGCAGAGACCATGGAGACTGTAAAGGCAAACTAATGAGTGGAAGCTGAAGGACTCAAGGGCTCAAGGAACAAAACCACCTTCAAATATTTTCAGGGTTAGGAAGGACTAGATTTGCCCTGACTGGCCTGAGTTGGTAGAACTAAGACCAACAAAAATCCACAGAAACATTTGTTGGCTCCTTCTAAGGAAGAACTTTCTAAGAGTCAGAGTAGTCCTCAGGCAGTAGGAAATTCCCCATCCCTTAGCAGAAGTGCTGTAGACGGGATACTAATATGGGACAGGTAGTTGAACTAGCTATAGTTTGAAGTCCTTCAAACATGAAAGTCTGTGTTTCGCAACTCAAGTTCAGATCCTCAAATATCTGAAATTGGAGGAGCCATGTCAAGTTCTGATCATTACTGTTCCACAGAACAAGCCCTTTTCTGAGATCCACAGCACCCCTCTCAGACTGTGAGCATGTGGAAGGCACACGCTGGCTCTTGCCTTCCCTTGCCACCAAAACATGGGGTGTACTGGGCTCACTCTATGCGGTGGAATGCCCTGAGTGTGGGGATATTGGTTTTATAATGAAAATAGAGTGCTTGCTCTTGCCAGTGAAGTGTGTTTTGTTCTTTTTGTTTTTGGATAGGTACCAAATTTTTATAGCCAAAAAGAGAGAAATAAGAAGAAAGGACATTCATAATATGGTCTAAATGGTTTTACCACATATTTGACTAGCTCTTTTGGGGAAAGATAAAAGTTTAATTGGATCATTTAAGAAGGTACACACACAGAAAGGAGACTTCCTTCACTAATGATTAGTATCTGAGCCGGAAAGTAGACTCTTTGCCTTAAGTGCTGTGATAAGTGCTATTATCACGGGAAAATTCACACTGTTTCAGAGTCCATAACTGTACTATAACTAGGACTTGCAAAGCACTTTTCATTTTCAAAGACATTAAATTCTTGGGTGCCTAATTTACCAAGTGTGTAATATCTCTGCACTACCATTCACATACCAGCTGTAACACAAATGCAGCAAAAGGACTCGTTGGGGTAGAAAAGGTGTCAAGAAGCCTCTCAGAGTGAGCAATACACATCACTACCTCCCACTTTTCCACCACCCGCTTGTTACTTAATCCCCTGTAGCTGGACTAAAATTTCATTCTCAAAGGTCATTAATATACTTTCTAATCATTAAATCTAATGACTTTTTCCTCTGTCCTCAATTCTTTTGCTTCCTCTGACGCATTCTATACTGCCATCTTCTTGAAACTTCATTTATTTGGCTTCTGGGGTGCTTTATGCTTCTGATTTTCCTACTACTTCTCTGACCACTTCCTTTCTCTATGCACTGTAAGGACTGATCTACTAGTTTGTACCAGGATCCTCTGTTATTCATCCTTCTCAAATCTCTTCCGCTATGTATGTCAACCAACATGTCCATGTAGATGATTCCCTGAAGCCAAAAATGTCTTACTTACTTCTGGTATGTCCCCACCCTAACACATACTTCATTATACAGTTGGTGCCAAAAGACAGAATGCATTCCCATTGTCCACACATGCAACACAAATTCCTTTTTATTTCAGACCTCCAATTCTCACTGCTATTTAAACCTGGATCTTTTCAACTCCTAAGGTTCTAGACTCAAATTAATCCTCTTTAATAATAAGTTTAACTATGAGACAGTTGGACTCTTATAATGACCTTGCAGCCAGGAGAAATATCACATAGCTCCCTTTTCTGACTTTCTTATTTCTTTTATTCATACTTAGAGCCTCAAATTCTCTTTTGACTCACTTGAACTGCCCCTCCCCCACTCCCAGCAAGTGTCCTAGTCCTGTAGATTTTCCTCTAGCTCCTTTTCCTTCTTTTCCACCCTATTTGTCACTGCCCTAATTCAAGGCTTTATTTTCTCAGACTGGAATTATAATTATTAGTCCAAGAGATAGTCTACTTAGAAGGATAATTAAAGGAAGAAGAGTTCCTCCTTAGCGTCACTCTATCCTGCTCACCATTGCCAAACTAATATTCCTAACACATCTTTTTTTCTTGTCATTTAACAATCCAAATCCCCCTAAATTTTTAATGGTTCACATTGCCAACAGAATACAGCCCAAACACCTTGACTAGTATTTGGTCAAGGTATTGACCAAGCTACCAGTGTTTAGCTTTTAGTTTATCTCCCACTACTCATCCCCGTACCTCCCTCATAGTCAGGGCTACCTAATCATCCCCTTTAACACTTTGGACATGTCATTGTCCTACCTGTTCTCTGTCTTTGGAATACTTCCTAGCCAACATTTGAAGCCCACCCCAAGTCCTTCCATTTGTGGGAAGACTTTGCAATCAACAGCAATGTCTCTTTCAGACAATTTCTTGAAATGTTAGCTTATTTTGCCTCAATTACTCTCTTTTTTGGTTCTGTGTGAATATTTTCTTCCCAGTTGAGTTATAAACTCTTTCTAGGCAGGGATTAAGGCTTTAAATATTTGATTCACCCAAGAATGACTGGCATGTTACCCTGCAAATAGACTGGATAGAAACAATTATCCAACATCTTGAGTTTTACTAGTCTGCAGGTTCTAACTAATGAATTCCAAGAGCCAGGATATTTTCTCGTCCCTTACATATTATTGATGGGAGATTGGAAGACTGAATGAACTGGGAAAAGTGGTGATATCACAGCATGATACTCAGAAGTTTCTAAGAGTGTCACACTGCAGTGACCCTTTTGTGGACCTTAAAGTCACAGGTATAATATCCCTTAGGAGAAGTTATCAGGCTTCTGTACTACCAAACCACTGAAACTGATATCGCCAAGGCCAATATTGACTTCCTAATTGCCAAATCCAATGGACACTTTATAGCTTTTATCTTATTGGAGACCTTTTGGCACTATCGTCAGCTACTTCCTTCTTAAAACTTTTCTGCTGGTTTTGTTGTTATGATTCACTTCCTACTTCTCTGATTTTTTCTTCCATTTCCTTTGCCATTGTTATTTCCCAAAATATGATTCTGGTCCTCTTCTTCATGTTTATACTCTTTCAATGATTACAAATATCTCCTTGATTTGGCTAGCCTATGTTTGTGTGTGACCTCCAAATAATACATCTCTGGTTCAGACTCCTCTGCTGAACTCCAATTCCCTAAAAGACATCTTGACTTGGATGTCTTATAGGAGCCTCAAAATTGGCACAATCAGAATGGAATATAATTAATTGTCCTTCTAAGTAGAATACCTCTTAGTAGTCATATGTATGTGACCTACTGAGCTCTGGGACAAACCTGCTCCTCTTCAATCCTGCTTGGTTGGTTCCTTTAGAGCATTGGTGGTCAACATTTTTGCATTCGCATCTCCTAAAGTAATCTGGAAAAATTATATACCCTTTTCACATTTTTAAATTGACAATTAAAGTTTTTTTCTTATAAACTCATATATTTCAGAGGATGTAGTGAACATATTGCAAATATTAAAACTGGAAAAAACTATTATAGAACTAAAAAAAACTTATCCAAAAGAATCTCGATTACTAATTTGATACTCAGAATCATTCATTTAAAACAAACTCTTTTATTATTGTACAAATTTAAGGTATACAACATGATATTTTGATATATGTATATATATATATATATATATCTCAAAGTGATTACTACAGTCAAGCAAATCATCTCACATAGTTACCTCTCTTTTTTCGCTTGTGGTAAGAGTAGCTAGAACCTACCCTCCTGGCAAATTTCTAGTATATAATACAATATTACTAACTATAGCCCTCCTGCTGTACATTAGATCTCTAGTAAGCTCTTTTTTTATGGTTAAAACATTTACATATTTTCTCCTTGAACTTATTGTTTTCATTTAACTTTCACCATTTTAATGATTGAAAATCTTTTATTAATCACACTTCATACTTCTCTACAACAAAAATATAAAGTTGAAAAATATTTATTTTTATGCCATAAATATATGGTTCAAAATGAGTTATGAGAACTATTATTAATGCATAATCAACAAAAACATAAATATATTGACTTTTATGATTTTAAACATTAAAAGTCTCACGTGGAAATGCAACCCTTAATGAGATAGATGGGAATTTTATTTTTTCTCCTGTCACTTTATGTGTCTTGATTAAACAAGGCTAGCACTAATTCTATTCCCATTTTATTTCTTTTTCTAATTTATTAGTCAAAAATAACATTGTGACCTATCATTTAGAAAGTAGATTTAGTGATCTATCAAGTGACAACTCCGTTAGGTTTTCTATGAATTTCAGAGAATTGGGAGCCACCTGACATGCGAAAGTGTTTGTTGCCTAGTCATTTATATTCACTCACTTTCTCAACACCAAGCACAATATTTTAAATACACCTCGCCTTTTTTTGGCACACCAAAGCATTTTATCTGGAGGCAACATGTTATAGGAATGTTTTGGCTGGGTGAGAAGCATAGCTTGCTTTTGTAAGTGGGAGAAAGGTGATTTGGAAAGGGGAGTTGGAGAGAAGCATGTGCTCTCACAGATAAGTTTTAGGAAAGACGTGTGTGGAAATTCATTCCCTTAAATTATCCATGCCTATGTGTTGGTAATAATCATGGATTCTGTTTGTTGTCCATTTGGTGTCAACTCCCAACTTCCTCTTTCCTAACAAAGCTTTGGTTTGGTTCAGGTACCGTACCTTACCACACAAGGCACAGGGAGACTCGCCCAGCCCAAATCCAGGGGCGGATCCTGATCCATCCAAGCCAATTAACACATGGTTCCACAGGCAACAGTCATTCATTCACATTACCCACGTTGACCCAGGTAGACTAAAGTGGAGACAGATGATATTCCTGTTTGTGGGAAGAGATTCCTCTCTTTGATGGAATGTGAACAAAGAAACACGCAGATCTCTAACTGCTGCTGGCAGCCTTCTTGGGTCTTGCTGTATTAGGATAATGGTGGACTGTGGAGCAGAGATAGAAAGAGGCCAAAGCTTCTGATGAACAACTGATCAACCAGTCCTGGGCCTGCTCTACCTCTGGACTTTCTGTTACGTAATATAATAAATATTCTTATTTAATAAAACAATGGTCTGTGCCCACACACATGCTTGACAAATAAACATGGAGTTTCAGAAGTTCTTATTTTCTTTTATTTGGATTTTTGTAACACTTTATTAACTAATCTTCCTGTTTCTAATCTCTTCCTTGTGCCATCCATTCTATACACTATTCCCCAGACTGATTTTTCTAAAATATATGCTTAAAAATCCTTCAGAGATTCTCATAGTCTATATGAAATTTAACCTCCCTGGCTTTGGTATTCCAAGTTCTGCAAACTCTGCCCCTTGCCTACATTTCCAGTCATCTTCTGACAGTCCTCAGTTCATTAGTAGCAGTGTGGTACGTTAAGTACAAGCACATACTGTGGAGTTAGAGGGACCTCAGCTGAAAACCTGACTTTCCTATAGACCAGCTATGTGATCTTAGGCAAGTTACTCGGCCTCTCTGAGCCTTAGTTTTCTTATCTATAATCTTTAGGTAATGCTACCTACCTTGAAGGGTTATTGTGCATGGGTTAAAAGTATGGGCCTTAGAAGTCATTCCAAAAGATAGTTTTAGTTGCTTTTTTTGTTATAACTTCTGTATCAGCCACTTCCAGGCTACTTGCATTTGTGTAATCATGCAAACCCATCACAACTGCCTGGAACACCCCAATTTCCACTCTTCCTTTCTCTTCCCTCTCCTCTTGGGAGAACTACTTTTGGTTCAAAACTATCCAGTGTCACCTCCACTATCTATCCTTCTCAGGGAATTCTCCCTTTGTGCTTCCACAGCACGTTGTACCCCTATAAGCATTTTATTGTAATTATTTATATACCTGCTACTAGTCTGTGGAGTTCCTGATGACCTGAATTTTACTGCATTCATTTTTGAAGCTCCATCACATAGAACGATGCTCGATATACAACAGATGCCCGATCAATTTTAAACTAATGTTGAATGAATGATAGGAAGGCACAGATTATGGAATGTGGACTTTAAGAAGTTTCTTGAAGAAATATTATGGCTAATGACAACAACAAAAACACTTGGGATTCACATAGATCTTCTTAATTTGCGGAGCACTTAACATATCTTATCTCACATAATTCTTAAAACAGCCCTACAGGATGGTTTTGTGATTATCCCTACGGTACAGATGATTAAATTGAGGTTTAAAAAGATAAGGGATAAATACTCAAGCAGTGTCAGAGTCAGAACACAAAGCCAAGATTTCTCAGAAGAAACCTGTGGATGATCTGGGCACAGAGCCAGCATTCCAGGGACGATGGAGTTCGAAGTGGACTTCATGTGTGGATTACTGAGAAGACGTCCCCAGTCCTCCCTATCACCATCATACTGAGTGGTGCAGTTGAACGAATGCTCAAATTAAAGTTGACATATATGAGTTACAGACTTTTATCTGTTAACAAAAATTCTGGGTAATTGGGGCCATTTCTTTAGCTTTTTTGGGCCCCGAAGAATTTTTCAAAGTGATGTCTAAAACATCTTCCAGACTTGAAAACCTTTAACTAGAGGGAACTATGGTATGACTGGCTTGGAGGAACTAAATGTGTGTTAATGATTTCTGTTAGCAATTGCTTTCTGTAACTTTAGGCCGAAACCGATGATACAGGACAAAAAGTATGATTTTAAGGCTAGGAGGAAATGGCAGGAAAGGAGAGAAGCAACATATTCTAGCCCTACAGACATTGCTGTTCATTGTCATTTGCCTAAATCTGGTGACCGAATTTTTTTAAGGAATGAAAATGAAGCCCTGTTCCCTTTACTATGAGATAAAACATTGGTGACTCGTCTCTTTCCTTAATTCTTTTAGAAACAGAATAAATTGATTTGATAACATTGATCAAAGAGGACACATCCTTTTCCTCCCATAGACCTCTTAACTTCCAGGTTCAAAGAGGAAATCAGTGAAAAATAGGTTTTGAAATTTGGTTTTCAGAGTGGCCTATATTGCATTTTAATTTAATTTGTTAGAATTTCACCTTTTGCCTTCAGTAGACTGATTAGATGAAATAAAATTATATCTGGGGATCTATGTTACAAAGGTTGCTTAATCCTTCCTTTTGAAGATGAACTGTCAAGGTCATAGACTGTCCTCAGGTAACTTCCCAGATTACCTCCTATAGTGATAGCTTCTGAGTTTGTGTGTCTCTGATATATAAATAGACCCACAGCCTTCTTAACAGCCAGGCTAGACTGCCAGCTAGGCTGATTCTGAACTGTGCACACTGGGGACACTGGGGACTAGTCTGTTCATTCCCATCATTTTCAGCTGGTCATTTGAATCATAAAATTGCCCAAACTGTGAAACCCAGTGCAGAGCCTGGGACATAATCGGTCCCAACAAATATTTGTTGACCAAGCTGACCTAGTCCAGTCTGCTTCCTAATGCAGGAATCCCTTCTGCAGAAGCCTTGAATGGTCGTTTGGTGTCTGAGCAAACACTGACAAGGAATGTCACAAGATAGTGTGCTTGTTCTACTATGGGTCTACAGTAGTTTTTTCCCTGCCCCCATTAATCTCAGGTCTGGAGCCAGAGAACAGTGGCATTTGATAGAATCGCTCCTGTTGGCCAACTGCTCTAATTGACACCTGTTTATAACCTGTCCGGTCCCCCCCCACTTCTGTCTGCATCAACAGCTTGGTCCCCCTTGGGGGAACTCCTCCTCCTCCCTGATCCTGTTTCTATCAGTTTCAGGACCCAGGATGAGAGTTCAAATGGAGGCCCCCATATCACACACCTAAATATTTAATAGTTATCAACTGAGCAAACAAATTGTTACATAAAACACGCCCTATGCTTTTAATTTCAGAATGCCGAAATTGAAAAGTATGTGTAAAGGTTTGGTTTTTATATGAGCAAAAGTCATCAAAAATAACAAATAACAATGAATTTAATTATTTTTACATTATTATGTCTGGGTGTAATGTTGATGGACTGGCAATGTTGAGATGCATAGGAAAATACAGCTTTTATAAATTATTGTTTATTCATTCCACAGAATATATTTGTCTTGTTTTCATTCTAGCACAATCACCAATTATGTTATTATAATTAATATTTTCATATAATTTGTAATCTATTGACAGTAATCCCAAAGTAGGGGTCAGTAAACTTTTTCTTAAAGGACAAGACAGAAAATATTTTAGCCTTGCATATGGTCTCTGTTTCAACCACCATACTCTGCTGTTGTAGTGTGACAACAGCTATAGGGCATACATAAACGAATGGACATGGCTATGTGCCAATAAAACTTTATTAGAAAAACCGATAGCCAGCCTGTACGCTGTAGCTTGCCAACCCTGATCTAAAAAATTAAAAATAAAATATAATTGTAATAAAAACATATAAAACTTACATATATATTCACAAAATATGAATAAAACGTTAAAAATATAAAATTATTTTCATATAGTTCTGCAAAAATGTTAATTTTTCTTCTAAAACACTTAAAATTATCTTAAAACCAAAATGCCAAACATAAATTGTAATTTTAAATAAAAATTATTTAAACAAGTTGAAATTTTATTTTGGTGGAGGGGGAAATGTATACGTCTTATTAGCCTATTTTTACAAAAATGAAAATATTTACAACTCTGGTGTTCAATGACCATCCAGTTATCTGTGTTAAGAATGAGGATTGAACTTTATGCATGCTGCCTTTATATTTACATCTATACCTATGTATATATAAATATTTAAAAGTAATATGAATTATTTAATATTATAAAATGTTTCTCAGTGAACAGCTTGTGATTGCGGAGTTAATTTGTGAGAAGTATTTCCTCTGGGCCTGACCGGTGTTAGTGCTAGGATTGGATGTCTAGGTTTATGGGGTGTGCTGTGCCAGTGTTGAGTACTGATTCTTGAATGACAGCAGTGTTTTTAAACAAATATGTGGTATGGATGTGAGTTTGTGATATGCAGCGTTGCTAAAGTGATAGCCCAAGGCAGTGCTGGAAATAAGCGTATCCCTTGGATTAAGGAACAGATTCAGGGTTAGGAGGTAACAGAAGTTAGAACAATGAGATCAATTTTAGAAGTTTATTGGAATTATCGGGAAAATGAAGGTCTTCTCCCTTGGAATTGTTAAAAGGGAAGATGTAAGCTTAGAGCTGCTGGCAGCCATCATACGGAGAGAGTTTGCCTGAAGAGGAATTCTGCGCCAAGAGATGGAGAAGACTGAGTCAAAATGTCATTTGAGGCCTTAGATCCCGCTGTGTCTGAAACCTGATACATTTCTAGACTTTTTAGTTATGGGAGATGTGAAGTTTCTTTTCTACTTAAACTACTTTCACTTGGATTTCTATCACTTGCCAGCAAAAATGTCCAATTAGTGTAAGATAGTCTAGATGCTGGAATCCATTTATTTCATTTCATTTTTTGAGACAGAGGCTTGCTCTGTCACCCTGGGTAGAGCACAGTGGTGTGATCATAGCCCACAGCAACCTCAGACTCTTGGGCTCAAGAGATCCTCCTGCCTCAGCCTCCTGAGTAGCTGAGACTACAAGCACGCGCCACCAAACCCAGCTAATTTTTTCTATTTTTGGTAGAGACGGGGGTCTCACTCTTGCCCAGGCTAGCTTTGAACTCCTGACCTCAAGTGATCCTCCCTCCTCAGCTTCCCAGAGTGCTAGGATTACAGATGTGAGCCACCACACCTGTCTGGAACCCATTTATTTAATGGACCCTCAGTATTGCCTGGTTTCCTCTGCCTTTGAAGATTTCTTGAAAATTGGACATATCTGTCCACACAGTACTCCCTACCACCCTTTACTCTCTACTCTTATGAACTTCTCAGATCTTGACACA
Organism: Lemur catta; assembly: GCF_020740605.2. NCBI lineage: Eukaryota > Metazoa > Chordata > Mammalia > Primates > Lemuridae > Lemur > Lemur catta. The sequence continues at coordinate 17,604,100 of NC_059134.1, read as the reverse complement.
GCAATTTGGGAAGAACTACTGGTAAAGTTTGCCAGTGACTCTACCAGAGGAGGTAAAATGCATGTGCAATTGTCTCTGGGCTGGGATTTATGGTATTTCCTTGCTACCACGTATACTAACTAACCCCTTAGCTCTAATCATTAACGATTACATCAATGGCTCCAATTCTTCATGCTGCCCTGTATCCCTGCCCTTTATCATGTCACTTTATAGGGTCCTCCTACTCTGATTTTGGTTTTGGCCATGGTTTTGACCAATAGGATTATAGTCAATATGGCTCAAAGGCTTGAAAAATACTTGTGCATTTCTTTTTACTGCTCTTGCCTTCGGCCACTACCATGAGAACAGTGTGACCTGGCTAGACTGCTAGAGGGCAGCAAACTTGTAGAGAACACAGTTTATTTCAGGGCTTACCCCAGCTGAGGCCTAGATCAGCCCTCAGACAGCCAACATGAGAGTGAGTCCCAAGAAGACCAGCAGAGTGACCTAGTGAAGCTGCAGCTGATTGTTGATGCATGAGGGAACCCAGCCCAGCCCAGGCAAACCCACAGGTTCATGAGCTACATAAATATTTATTGTATGCTACTGAGGTTTTGAGATTGTTTGTCACACACCATTATTATGACAGTACATAACTGATATGCCAGCCTAGAAGTGCTACATCTGGCAGGTTCTGTCAGCTTTGTTAGAATCTCAGTTTTGCTCTTTTAGATGCCAAACAAAGGAGACTTGAAATATCACCTCTCTGAACTTTAGCTGCCTCTGTGAAATTATGAGTTATACTAAGTGAGATCAAAAGTTTCTGAAGCACAAGAAAAAAATAAGAAGAGTCCAGATTGGTAAGGAAGAAATAAGACTGTTTTTATTCACAGATGACAAGATTGTCTATGTAGAAAATCTCATTGAACTTACAAAACAGCTATTAGAATTAGTAAGTGAATTAGGCAGGTTTGCAGGATATAAGATTAATATATGAAAAACAATTGCATTTCTGCTTACTAGCAATCAATAATTGGAAATTGAAACAATAAAATGTGCCATTTCAATTACATTTAATAAATGAAATAGAGAGGGATGAATCTGACAAAAAATGTGCAAGACCTACGCGCTGAAAACTACAAAATATTGGTGACAGAAGCTAAAGAATACCTAGATAAATGGAAAGCCATGCTGTATTCAAAGATCAGAAGACACACTACTGTTGTTACTTGTCCATAATTGATGTATAGATTCAATGCAATCCCAATCAAAATCCCAGCAGACATTTTTATAGAAATTGACAAGCAATTCCAGATTTCATTTAGAAATGAAAAGGACCTAGAATAGCCTCTTTGAAAAAAGAGGAACAAATTCGGAAGACTAACATTATGTGATTTCAAGATTTATTGTAGAGTTACAATAATGAAAACAGTGTTGTAATTGGATATCCAAAAAATAACTTCAATCCATACTTCTCATGATACACAAAAATTAACTCAAAGTAGATGATAGACCTAAATGTAAAACTGAAAACTATAAAACTTCTAAAAGAAAACACGGAAGAAAATCTTTGTGACACTGAATTAGACAAAGATTTCTTATATTTAGCCAACACTATTATTTATAAAAGAAAAAATTGATAAATTGAACTTCATTAAAATTAAAAGCACTTGGTCTCCCAAAGGCTCTTAAGAAAATGGAAAGATAGGTGCTAGACTGGAAGAAAATATTTGCAAAGCACGTATCTGATAAAGGACTTGTACCTGGAATTAAGACATATCTCTCTATCTATATTTATGTCCACATCTGTCTTAGTCTCCTCAGGCTGCCATAATAAAATACTATAGACTGGGTGGCTTAAATAACATAAATTTATTTTCTGGAGGCTAGAAGTCTGAGATCAGGATGCTAACATAGTTGGGTTCTGGGGAGGGCTCTCTTCTTGGATTGCGGACAGCTGCTTTCTCGTTATGTGCTCACATGGCCTTTCCTTGGTTCCAGTGTGTGGAGGGAGAGAGAGAAATCTCTCTTTCACTTCTTATAAGGCTACCAATCCTATCCAATTAGGACCCCATCCTTATGTCCTCATTTAACCTTAATTACTTCCTAAAAGCTGTTTTTTGAATACAATTACATTGGAGGTTAAGGTTTCAACATATGAATTGGGGTGGCAGGGCACAATTCAGTCCATAGCAATATATTAAAACTCAATAATAAAAAAGAAAACAGCCCAATTTAAAAATGCGCAGAGATTTGAACAGACATGTCACCAAAGAAGAATATATCTGACAGATATTAATAAAACATGAAAAAATATCCCAAACCATTAGGGAAACACAAATCAAAACCACAATAAGATATCACTACACATCTTTAAGAATGGCTAAAATTAAAAATACTTACCATACCAAGTATTGATGAAGATTGGAAGGAACTGGGACAGTCACCATTTCGGAAAATAGTTTAGCCATGTCCAAAGAAGTTAAACACCTATCATTCCTTAGGCAGGCATTCATTCCTAAGTAGTACCCAAAAGAAATGGGTAAATTTCTCTGTCCATTTAAAGACTTTTACATGAACATGTAGTTTTATTTGTAATAGCCCCAAACTGGAAACAATCCCAAATGTCTATCAGTAGGTGAATAAGAGATGGTAAAGTATGGTATATTCATACAATGGAATATCTATTAATCATTAGCAATGAAAATACTGAACTCTTAGTACATCCCAAAACATGGGTGAATCTCAAAACAATTATGCTGAATGAAAGAAGTCAGACAAAAGAAGAATGAATACTCTACTATTCCTTTTATATAAATTTCTAGAAAATGAAAACTAAGCTATAGTGACATAAACAGATCAGTGGTTTCTGGGGACGGGGTTGGAGGAACAGTGGGGAAGGGTGGGAGGAAAGGATTACAAAAAGGCTCAAGGACACTTTTGAGGATGACGGATATGTTCACTGTCATTCTTGTGTGTCGCCCTCACCAGCCGCAACGCCTGCCTTGCTCTGTTGCTCAGCCTTTTCTGTCACAAACCTGGCCTTCTCTGCTTCCTGCTGAGCCACCTGTTTGGCTTTTACCCCTTCTGAGAACTCCTTCCCAAAGGTCAGATATGTCAAAGACATGTTGGTGAGGGCGTCACTCACCTGTCCAGAGACCAGCTCTCTCTGGGTTTGACATCAGTTTTCTGCTTGTCACAGTCCTCTCTGTTGTTGCTGAAGATGTGGGAAAAAGCCGGCAACTGGCTAAAAAAAGATGAAAAGCATGACATTGACATTCTATACATTTTTCATTTCCAGTCACTACTGTCATGCTATCTGGCAGTCAAAGATAATTGTTTTCTGTACCCAAGAGGTGAGAAAAGAAATCCCTTTGCTGCAATAACCAGGACTTTACAGAACCAGAAAAAGCTGACAGCCCTGTGGTCAGCATGCACATTTATCATTTCTGCCAAATTCTAAGGCCAGGCTGAACTTGCTGATGAACTTGAGCACTTTGGCAGCTGTGTTTCTGTGGCTGAACCTCATCTCTCAGCCCTTCATATCTGCCTCCCCTGCGACTTCCACGTGAACCCCCCAGCTCCACTCACTCTCCGGAAAACTCTAAGAACGTCTCTTTGTCTTTAATGTTCTGCATGGATTTTTAAATATTGGCTTACTAGGAATATATTGTTCCTCCTAGAGCTGTAAATCCATGTTTTTCATAAGCTGGAAAAGTTTGCAGCCAATATCAATATTACTTCTCCATTTCTTCTACTTTCTCTTTCTGATACTCTGAATGGATGTATATTAGACCTTCCAAATCTCATGTTTGTTTCATATTTTCCATTTCCTTCTCAGTGCTGCATTCTGGGTCTTTTCTCTAGGATCTGCCAAGTCATTAATTCTGTATTCAGTTGTGTCTGATGTGCTAATTAACTCAATATTTTTATACCAACAGTTAAAATTTTTTAGTTCTTATTGTTCCATTTTTTTCCCCTGAATCCATCTTTTCACTCTCCAAAGTATCTTGTGGGTTAGATAATCCTGTGTTTGCATGGCTGTTCTGTATTCTTTATCAACAGATCTCATGTCTAATCCATAGGATTCTAAGTCCACTGTATGTTATTTTCGCCAGCTCTCAGTAATAGTGTCTTTCATTTTTGTTCAGTTGTCTTTGACTGTGAGCTCACTATTTGCTGTAATAGGTCCTGCAGAGAAGATTTGTTTCTATTTTTTGACAGTAATGAGGAGGTGCCACCAACCTGGGACTATGTCAATGTGTCAGTGACCTTGTCCCTAGCCTTGTGCCCTCCTTGTTGTCCCTCGAGGGCCTCAGTTCATGATGGAGTCCCAGACCTCTCTCCTCACTTGAGGCTGACTCCAAACTCAGTGTCTTCACAATACCGCTGCAACCAGCATTCATCCTCTGGTAGACCAGGATTGACCTCTCGTTTTCTCCGTATCTTTCTTTTTTTTCTTGCCTTGTATCTCTTTCCTCTTGTGAGAGTGGTGGTATCTCAAATAATGTAGCCTAGCAGGGTCTGCTCTTCTGTGGCAGGAGCACCTTGGAGCACATACTCAGACATTGCCGGAAGAGGGAGAAGCTCGCCTTGGTCCCCTTTCCCCTGCTCTTCTCATCTCTGACACTACACACACAGGGCATTGCCTGCAGGGATACAGCCCTTAGAGCCTGTTCAGGGCAGAAAAAACATCAGTGGCTCAGCCTTACTATCTGGTGAGGCTTGGCATTGAGATACATCGCTACACAAAGATGAGTACCTGATGTGATTGGGCTGGGTTGGTATGGGGTGTGCTACAGTTTGAACGTTTGTCTCCTCCTAAACTCATGTTGAAACTTAATCCCTATGGTAACAGTGTTAAGACGGTGGGGAATCAGACTATGGTATTTGAGAGGTGGGACATTTGGGAGGTAATTAGGATTAGATGAGGTCATAAGGGTGGCGTGTTAGTAGCTTTGCAAGAGGAGAAAGGAGACCTAAGCTAGTACACTTGGTGGGCTGGCCATGGAATGCCCTGCACCGCCTCAGGATTCTGCAGAGTCCCCACCAGCAAGAAGGCCCTCACCAGATGTAGCCCCTTGACCTTGGACTTCCCAACCCCCAGAACTGTAAGAGATAATTTATTTTCTTGGTAAATTACCCAGTCTCAGGTATTCAATTGTAGCAACGGAAAATGGACTAAGGCAGGCATAGCTCTTTGGACTCTACTGTGTTTCAGGCCCCAAAATGGGACCCTTGCTTTGGACCTTACAGCTCTACAGTCAGTCTAGTACCCTACGCAAGGCCCCGTCATCACTTCAGGAATAGAATGTGGCCGCCAAATCCTGCCTACTGGACAGGGATTCCTACTGTGGTTAGCTCTCACCAACTCCCTCCACTGATAGATGGGATTCTAATCCCTATGACCCCTAGTTATTCTCTGGAAATGAACAGATCTCTTGGAATCATAATGCAGCTTATGTTTTCTCAATATTCTTCCTGACCACCTGGGATGTCACGCTTCTATGTTCACCTAACAGAAAGGAATTTCCTGGTTTCAATACTCTTCTAAATTCCATTAAATTTATCCTCATCCACAGACACTGGATGACACAGGCGTAAGATATCTTTGGTGTCCTTAATGGCTCAGTCTCTTTAACTAAGAAAGTTCCTCCAGCCACATCCAAGCCCAGTTGGTTCATTTCCTCAACCTCCGCTACTACTCCCTTCCTTAGCCCCAACCCTCAAGACACATCTCCAATGCCACCTCCTTCCTGAAGGCCTCCCTGATTTTTCCCTTCTCCCAGCCAGATGGATTTGTCTCTGCCTATGATCCTTGTAGCCCTTAGGACCCCTCGTTTTTATTAAATTGATTTCATACTTCCATAACCCCATGCTTTTGTCAACCTTCTGACTAGCCTGCAAACTCCTTGAAGGAGCTGCCTCATTTCTTATAACTTTTAAGGCTTATGATCAACAAATGGAATTGAATTTTTAAGAAATTGTATTTTTACTTTCATTATCATTTTTATAATCCTGTTTCCCAGACAGAACAGGGCTTAATAGTTCAATGAACACAGATGCAATTATTTAGGCCTTCGTGGAAAGTGAGTTCTCTTTCTGTAGCAAAGGGATCAGGCAATCCTGAGTTAGGAGAAAATTGAGAAGGAAATGGGCTTGGGATTGGGAGACCTTGAGAATTCGGAGAGAGAAAGCATTGTGTTTCTGGTGTCAGAGAAAAACGTTTGTGCTGAGAGCAGACACCAACAGCATACTAAATGACAGTAATAAAGCAAGGGCCACTCAGGCTTTGACACCTGTAACTAAAAGTTGTTTTTGCAGCCTGGCCAAGGAATCGTGTTATCATTGCCTTTATTATTAAGCAGCTGGTGCTCCAGAGATGCCCCAAGCTTTTACTTCCTTTATGCTCTTTTAGCAGGGATATTTCTTATTGCTGTCTCCTCCCATTTGTCTGCTGGGATTATTATCCTACATGACTCTGCGTCTCCAGAGGAAACTGCTCCTCTGGGGGGTGTAAAATATGCCAGATCCTCAACAAGAGAAATCGGTTCCTAGTGTAGACTCATAAATGGCACGTCAATAAAATTAGAAGTTTCTCTCTTGGCATAAGCCTGGCCATTTCTATAATCTTTGGACTTCATGAAAGCTTTTCTTCTGTTAGAACTCTCTTTTCTCTCTTTCACAGGCATAGTGAGAAGAAAAGGAACACCCCAGGATTCTCTGGGAAGCCCCTTTTTCTCACTGCGGTGACTGGCTTCACTTTGTATGGGCCTAGTGACAGCCAAATTTTCTGTGACCAGTTAATAAAAGATCCACATACATTCCTGCTGCTTTTGTGGGTAGTGCAGGGAAAAAAATACTGTGTGCAAATGGTACACAGTCTAGGAAGGAGTAGGCCAACCAAATCTGTGGCTTAGAAGCCCAGTTATACCGTAAGTGTGGTGAAATAGGCCAGAGACCCATAAATCCTCACCTGATGCTGGAGTCCCTTCTGCAGCAGTTCTTATACACTAGATAATCATTGTCCTACCCACTCTCTCGATCCCCCATCAATCTGGCCAGAGCTGGTTGGCATCAGCTGCAAAGAATGTGTGTAGTATCCAGTCAGAGCAGCCTGAGAAGGCAGTTCACAAATATGGGGGCCAAGTCAGATCTGTTACTGGAATGATCATTAGGGAGACACTACATCAGAAGCGATTGTGCAAGTCATTGCTATGGACTGCTTATGTCCCTCCAAAATTCATATATTGAAATCCTCAACCCCAACAGATTAGGAGGTAGGAGGTGAATAGGTCAGGAGGGTGGAGCTCTCATAAATGGGGTTAGTGCCCTTATCACAGAGGCCCCAGGGAGCTCCCTTGCCTCTTCCACCACGTGAGGACGCAATGAGAACCAGAGAGCAGGCTGCCACAGGACTCTGAATCTGCCGGTGCTTTGATCTTGAACTTCTCAGCCTCCAGAACTGTAAGACATAAATTTCTGTTGTTTATAAACTACCTATTAAGTAGTTTACAATATTTTGTTATAGCAGTCTGAATGGACTAAGATGGTCATAGGCCCCAAAAGGAGGTGCATGATATTTACAAATAAGAGACCAAGAACAAAGCTCCTTTAGAATTCAGCCCCAGGGAGCTTCAGGCTCATTAAAAATAATTAAAAATGAAAATGCAAAATAAATTATATACTCTCAAAAGCGGAATGTATCATCTATCTCTCTAAAATATATCTTGAATTGGACTCACTGTACCTTTTTAAAGGGACCACCTTTGTGCAAGCCACCAACTTCTCTCCCCTAAACAAGGGCACTGGGTTTCTAACTGGTTTCCCTAGGTCCACCCTTGCTCTGTTTCCAAACTGCTCTCACATAGCAGCCAGAGCCAGCTTCTTACAAAGTCATTTGAGTTTAAGGTTATGGGTGTGCCAGTTACCCTGATATGATCATTAGACATTGCACACAGGTATCAAAATATCATGTGTACCCCAAAATAGGCACAATGATGATATATCAATAAAAATAAATATGTAAAATAAAATAAAAATTGTAAAAAGTAATTTGAATCATGTCATTCCCTACTTAGATTTTTCAATTGCTTCCCATTTCTCTGAGGACAAACACAGGCCACAGAGCTTTGTAGAGCTGCCCACTTGCCTGGCTCACTCTCCCAGCTTCCCCTTCCCTTGCTGTAGCTCAGACACGGTGGCCTTCTTTTGGTTTCTGAAACATGCTAAACTTGCTTGAATAGTTTTAGATAAACTTTGCACTTACTACTTCCACTTCCTGGAACAGCTTCCCCCTAGATCTCTGCGTGTTAGGGATCTCTGCTTCCCGTTGCCTTGGTCTCTGCTCAAATACCTTCAAAAAACCTTCCCCATCATTCTGGCTTAAGGAGCCCCTCATTCATAATCCTTCTCTGGCCCACTGCTGTGCTTTATTTTTTTCAAAGCACTTAACCATATCTGAGATTTGGGTTGTTTGCAACTGATTTTCTGACTTTTCCCAGAAGACTAAGTGAAAAAAAAGATTTTTATTTTTTATGTATTTTTTTTATTTTTTAGTAAAGACAGGGTCTCGCTCTTGCTCAGGCTGGTCTCAAACTCCTGATCTCAAGCGACCCTCCCGCCTCGGCCTCCCAGAGTGCTAGGATTACAGGCGTGAGCCACCACGTCTGGCCGAGAAAAAAGATTTTTAATTGTCTTGTCAACTAGTATATCCCTGCTATGGTTTGAACATCCCTTCGGAAACTCTTGTCAAAACTTAGTCCCTAATGTAACCATGTTAATATTAAGAGGTGGGACTTTAAGAGGTGATTAGGTCTTGATGGCTCTGCCCTCATGAATGGATTAATCTATTAATGGCTTACTGGGTTAATGGGTTGATGGTTCATCATGAGAGTGGGTCTGTTATAAAAGCCAGTTTGGTTCTCTCTCGTGGGCCCTGTTGCCATCTGATGCTCTGTGCTGCCTCGGGGCTCTACAGAGAGTCCCCACCAGTAGGAAGGCCCTCACCAGTTGCTGCCCCTCAACCTCAGACTCCCCAGGCTCCAGAACTGTAAGAAACACATTTATTTTATTCATGAATTACCCAGTCTCAGATATTCGGTTATAGCAACAGAAAACAAACTAAGACAATTCAACATAGCACATGTTTTATTGCTGTTTGTCGAGTGAATGAAAGATGTACACAAGGATTTGATATGCATATTTTGACTTCCATAGTAAGCCTATCAAAATAGCAAATTAATCTACGTTGGCATGACTGGTTCCTAGGGTCTCCGGCTTGCTTGTGCTTTGGTGGAGTTAAATTACGTATTTCATCACCTCTTCTAGTCCTCTGTTACAGATTCTCCAGCCTCTGCTTTTCTGGAACCTACTATTGAGCTCAGGGTTTTGGTTCTTGATTTCCCCATGATTTCTCAGAATTACTGACTGTGGGTCTGAGATTGCATTCGGTGTGTTATTTCAACACTCTGGAATGAAATTGTCTGAGCCTGGACACTGGAAGTTATTTAGAGTGACTAGACTGCTCTCCTTGGTGGCTCTTCACTGAACTGGGGTTCACATCCTGGTTCTCACTGCTTCCTTTTAAGACCTGCAGGAGAGGCTCTTCCTGTAATGGTTTATAGTCAGTAAACATTTTCTAAGATCGACTCTGTAATGACTCCTGGGTTCCCTTCATGCCCCTAAACTGCCTAGTTCTGGGAGGAAGTAAAGTATTAATACTTAAGTAACCAGGACCTGGACTCTGGCTCCCTGAGTTCGAATCCCAGCTCTGCCATGTGCTGGTAACGTCACTTTGGTCCTCCATTTTCTCCACTGTAAGTGGTCCTGACTTTATAACCCACCCAGTACCCAGCTCCCTGTCTGTTCTCACATGGCCTTTCAGGAAGGGCATCAGAAGCCGGGCACCCGCTGACCTCCCTGCTGCTGCCTGCACATCCCCACACTGCCTGTGTCATTGCGCTCCGCTCCTCCTTCAGAGCATCTCCCGTTTGGGGACCTCCCTGCTTGGATCACTGCCTATTGCCTGCCACCATCCTCTCCAGATGCCATGTGCCATCTGCCTGGATGGGCTCTTTCTCAATATCTGCTACTGTGTCTATCCCCACACACAGGCCCCATCCATGGCAGCGGACTTAACTTTCGGGTCTGAAACCCTTTGTTTGGAAAGCCCTGCAGCCAAACTCCAATTCTGGTTGTCCCCAAACACTGGCGGGAGAATCTGGCAACAGGGAATGAGCAATGGGACTTTGATAAAGGACAGAGCATTTCATCAACAGCCATCACTCCTAAAAAGCTTTATTGATTGCTTATTGGTGCATGGTGCTATACTTAGTGCCGTACACAGTCATCGTCAGAGTCAGCTCCCACCCCTAAGATTGACGGTACAATCCAAGATACCACATTGGCTTCCTGATGCTACTTTTTCCTCATGTGATCTAACCTGCTTTCTGTCTAGACTTGTCTTATTTCTTTCGGGCTAGGAGGAATTAGAGCCAGAAAAGCCTTTTTAAAAATAAAGCACCTAACCAGCTGCTGTTCTCAGTAGCCACTGCCTATCAGAGACGGAGTCTGATACGGTTGAGGGATCGGAAAGATTTTCTCTGTGTGACGCGTCATGTTGCCAAGCTTATTAACCGTACTTTTGATTAGCTAATTGCCTGGCGCCCCATTCGGTTTCATTAGATTTTTTTCTTTGTATTTGTCAAAAGAGGAAAGCAAAGTCACAAGGCAAAGAAAGATCTAACCTTAACATTTGCAGCTAATGAGGCTCAGCTGAGAGAATCTTCGAGCCTGGGACATGACACATCTCGGAACCTGCAGTCTGAGCAATTGCTGCTTTGAGTAAAAGGGAAGCTCTGGAGTCACCCCTCCAGGGCCAAAGACTCGGGCACTGCAGCCTGCACAAGTGCCCCAATGGCACGGCAATGGGTAGAGTCCTGCAGAAGGGAGCTCTGTGTGTTAGACATGCTAGATGTTCGGAGGGAGGAGCAGGGGGATGCACGGCCACCTCCGGCTCCTTTTCAGATCCCCTCCTTGGAGAAGTGCCCAGGAGTCTTTCCATTTCATGCAGTATGGAAGGAACCTCGTAGGATCTGTCTAATCCAACTCTCCCATTTTGTAGATGAGAAAAGTGAGACCTAAAGGAGAAAAGTAACTTTCCCATGGTCACACGATTTGTTTCCGGTGAACTTTGGACAAGAGCGTGGGCCTCCTGAGCTCAGTGTTGACCCTCCTCCACCTCAAGCCGCCTCCTTCCCACAGGCCACCCGTATCCCTTTGCCACTGTTTCTTCAGCAACGGGCCACAACACCCGGCGGGGAAAGAGGAAGAAAGAAGCCATCCTAAATTCCCTGAGCTCAAACGTGCCCTCCGAAGGCCTGGCCGCCCTCATCCCTCTCTGTGGCTGTGCTCCTGGCAGGGCCTCCCTTCAAAGCCTGCCATGGACCACGCAGGGTCCCCACCATGCCTGTAATCAGGGAAAATGCCCCTGAGTGGATTAACAGACGAGGTTCATGGGACTGAATCCCATTTCCCTCACTTGAAAGCAGGCTTTTCGAGGCACAAATAAACTGGTGCTACAGGCCAGATGGGAGCACCCAGGAGGAGGGGGAGGGGAAGAGAAGTCCCTGTTTGGCAAGAGGGATGGAGCAGGCAGGGCTGCCCCTCCCCCAGCCAATCTGGCTTCCCTTTGTGCTGGGCTGACAAGGGGCAGCTGGTGAGGCTGGCTGGGAGAGGGAAAGAGGGAATTAGCCAAGTGCCTGCAGGCAAAAGCCAGCATGAGGGAGGGAGTGATGTCCCAGAGCACCCTCCTCCAGAGGCGGGCTGGGACCCCGGACTCTCCTTTACCTCCCCCGGCAAGCTGGTGCTCAGAGACCTCATCAGAGCATCCAGCCAGGGGCTCTTTTGCACTTGGACTCTAGTGTCGGACTCCCTGGCTTTAAGGCCCAGCTCTGCCCTTACTGGCTGTGCCACCTTGGGCAAATCGCTTCACTGCTCTGGGCTTCATCTCCTCATCTGCAAGATGGAGATTATCATAGTACCTATGGTACAGTGTGACTCACGCATAAATGAGTAGAGTGTAAAGCACTTCTAACAATGCCTGAAATTGTAAGAGCTATTTAAGTGTGGGCCATTATTATTATTATTATTTTATCTTTACTACTCTTTTCCACATGGGAAAAAACTGAACATTTGGCCTGAAGGTCTGTGCGAGTCATAGGCAGAGGGATTTTAGCTCCTGGAAACCCTGTCTAGTGGCTGGAAATCCCAGAGATTTCTCTGGCCTTTCTGTGGCTTTTTCTCCCTTAATTTTTTTTTTTTTTTTGTCCCTAGCATTTGACCTTTCTAGAGACTGGCTTTGTCATGGGAATTTACCAGGGGCATTCTTGAAGGACTGACATGTTTTCTGATGTTTGAGGGCAGCAGGATTCCCGAATCTGGAAAGTGCCTCTTGTGCTGGCGTGACAGCCACATCAACACCTGGCTCTACCTGTTTGACCCTGGTGAAGTTATTTCATGTTTCTGAGCCTCAGTTTCCTCACGTGCAAATTGGGAGAAGTGTTTGATCTGCCTCACAAGACTGTCTGCGAGCCAACAAGATTGCGTTTGAAATGCTGTATTCAAATGTAAGAAGTGTTGGGATTATTACTTGTGGCAGATAAAGGATTAGATTTCCAAATCATATACTTACTGTGTGGCTTTGGGGAAGTCATTTAACCTTTGTTAAGACTCAGCATTCTCTTCTACAAAGCCGGGATAATGAAACTAACTTCCCGGAATGATTGTGAGGATTACAAGAAATCTTGCATCAGTACGATATCTGATCTGTTGTAGCAGTTATTTAAAAATGTTGGCGTTTAATCCACTCCCCACCCAGCCCCTTAACACATCCACACCCACACGTCCACCCAGCAGATATTTCTGAGAAAGAGAAACCCAGCAGAATAATCCCCTCTGATGGGAGCATGTGGGCATTCAGGTGGTTTGGTCTCTCCAATCTCAGCTGTGCGGGTGTCATTTTTATCATAGAAGCTTCTTGTTATGTTCTGCCTGGGGAAATAACAAAGCTTTGCTCTTTTCTTCCTTCTTGCCTTTTCTGTCTTATTAGTTGTGTTTCTCTTCAAATCCCCTTGACAAAAATAGCTTGGTTGTGTTTTGTGTCCAGAGTTGGGGCTCTGACCTCCTGGAGAGGTAAAGTCAGCCCTTTTCTTCTCCTAAGGGCGCCTGGTGATTTAACCTAACCTCACTGGGAAGGGACAGGGAAGAATGAACTGTGGCTAATTAAGGGGACTTAGTTTGGAAGGAGTCATGTTTTCACCCTGGATATGGCTTTCTTGCTGGAGATGGAGAATGAAGTGGTGTGGAGGAGTCCAAAAAGACATTTTGGGTGAGAATGAGAAGGAAAGAGGAGGGATTAATTCACTCTTCTGATGCCACATGCCTGGGTTCCTGCTAGTGGTAGGAAGAAAATTATATTTTTATTTCTCTGTTTATACAAAGTGTCCTCTCTGATCCTCTAATACCTCTCTGATCCTGATGAGCTAGTGGAAGTCCTAGATCCTTTACGTATTCTGAGCTGACAGGCACAAATCCAGTGAGTGGGACCTTGGGGGACACAACTGAGAAAGTAATTTTCTCAGCTCTGCTTCTTACTTAATTGGGCATTAATTAACATCTGTTCCACAATTGCCCCAGAAAGAGAGAACTGTTCCCAGCCCCCACCATGTCCCATAAAGTGTGTTTCTAGTACACAATATGCCTTCATTCCCCTAAGATTGGAATGGCTACAGGGAAGCTGGTAATTCATTTTATCATTGAACTAATTTGGCCTCTCCATCAATTTTCTGATTTCTAAGTTTTTTAAATTTTCAAAATGGGGATATGAATACCTCCCTCTTCAAGTGGTTGTAAGGAGTATTAATAGACATAGATATAGACAGATAATGAATGGAAATCAGCTAGCAGAGTACCTGGTGTGTAATAGCTGTTAAATTAAAGGAAGCTTTTTTTAATTACATGAATAATTATTATCCCTTTTTGTTTGTTTCTGAGCTTGCCCAGAAGTATCTGCTACTGAGATACTGCTGAGCATATTCAAAGTATCTACTACTCATTTCCTCCCAGCTCTGGAACAACAGAGCAGTTGTTGGGTTGACTGTAATAGGCTTAATACTGCATGGAGAGAAAGGAAAGAGAAGGATTGACTTTTAGTATTCTGGGTCCTGTGAGCTTTTGGATTCAGCACAACTCTGCTGTTTCATCAAGCTATGTGTTGACAACCATGTGCTCTACTACTCTATTACTACCACTATTATCACTCTTAGTAATACTACCAGAGTTTGGGGGTGTTTACACTGTGCCAGGGGTTTCAGTACAATAATATTTTCATCCAGTGTTATTATGTTGATTTTAAAAATGAGAGCATTGAGGCTTAAGGGGTTAAGCAACTTGCCTAACATCCCACAGCTAGTGAGAAATAGAGATGAGATTAATACCCAGGAAGGTCTAGGTCAAAAGCCATTGCTCTTAACCACTGTGCTGTACAGCCCAAGTGGTCTGAAAATTTGTCCTGGGTCAAATAAGGGAAGGAAGAACTGTGTTTCCTATCGAGCACGGGAGTTAGACTGAAGCAACTGCTTTCCTGTTCTCCTTGTCAACCAAGGAACTCCTGGAAGAGCAGACTCACGGTGACATGTTCCCCTTCCATCTGAGGATGCATCTAGCTCATGCGTTTCTGGATCTACAAGTAGGACTCACCAAATGCCTAGGATGAGTTAATGCTCTGTGTGTGTGTGTGTGTGTGTGTGTGTGTGTGTGTGTGTGTTGGGGGTGTCACACAAACTGGGCAGCACGTCAGTTGGTTGCATTTCTAGGGTGTAGCATAGTGTTCCCTAAATTTGTGTTTTAGATCATTAGTTCTCCAAGATGTCTATGAGAAAGAATTTCTTGACTGAATGTGTTTAATAACTGAGACATAGTATATCCCTCTCTTGGAAGTTCACAATGCTTACAAATATAGTAAAGGCTCTGAAAAGTCTTGCAACAAAAAACAGACAAAAAGCCCCAAACAATGAAACGTGGCTCATTTACTTTGCTTAACTCATTGTTTCCCAAGCACACTTGGCCTTTGTTGAAATGCCATGTATTAATATTGCAAAGAACTAGTGTTCGATGGAAGAGATGTGAAGAAATGTTTGCACAGTGCAAAGAACTGTGCTGGAGACTACCACCCTTTCAGCTTTATTAATGTGTATAAGTCAATTATTCTCTCTGGGCTATAAAATGAGAAAGTTGACCTATATAATCTCCAGGTCTCCTTCTGGCTCAGTACACCTATGACTATGGCTACACCTACAGGACATGATGAAAGATTAAAACACATGGAAAATGCATTCCTAGAGTCTAGAAATTCGAAATTAGGTAAAAGGAATACATATAGGCTACAGCAGAATACAGTGCCTGGCAGCACATTATAAGAGTTTAATAAATTTTTACTGAACGGAAGAGGGCATGTGAAAAAGATGTAAATACATTTAAATGGAACAAATTGTTATAACGGGATCTTAAGTAGAGGATGAACAAGATTATGAGTGATTGAGATGTAGTGGGAATGCTTCCAGGTAGAGATCAATTTTGAGCAGTGTAGATAGAGAAGGAAGGTGATTAACAGCTATTCACCACTTACTATGTGCCCGCTAATTTACAGATGTTATGTCAGTCTGTGCAACCTTGTGAAGCTTAGAAAGGTTAAGTTACATGCTCAGTGTCACACTTCTGGTCATTGGAGATGAAGAGGTTGGAACTAATATACCTTGGATGTTTTCATTTTAAATTTCTGGAATCTAGTAAAGTATTTTCCATGTGTTTTAATCTTTCATCACGTCCTGTAGATATAGCCATAGTCATAGATTCACTGAGCTACAAGGAGGCCTGGAGATTAAATAGGTCAACTTTCTCATTTTCAGCCCCAGACTTCAAACTCTTATTCTGCAACCTGCTTCTCAAAGGCCACATTTGACAAAGGTTTTCATTATTCTCTGAGTTACCTTAGCGCACATAATTGTGGAATAGGTTATCATAGCTTCCAAAAAGAATGTATGAGTACATGTGAAATATTGGAAATCACCTAGCAGGAAAGAGCTGTTGAGGGTGCCAGATGCCATTGCCCTGCAAAGCAGTTCCGGAGGAGTCCAGTGAAATGCCTTTGGGAAGAACAGTTGTGAATGAAAAGACGCTGCCAGTGATAACAGAATCTTCTGGGAAAGGGGAATTAATGCTATGACCGCCCCCCCCTGTGGTTTTCCAATGAGAAACCCTTTCAATTTATAAGCCCACATCACCAGGTAGTATTTTAGTGTAGATGTTAAGAAGCAAAGGGGAAGACTGTTTTCTCTTTTGTGGGTAATATAAAAATATCTGTGTGAGAGAGTGGTCAGGTGATGTGAAGGATGGAGATGAGGGTGAAAAATAATAAGTGGAAATTGGGGGTTTTATAAAGAAGAGCTTGTCAGCTGGGTCTCTGGAAGATGGCAATGAAAAACGATGTGTCATTTCACCCTGTCAAGACGGTGGCTTCAAATCAGCACCGCTGCACCTTTGGTGTTTTTCATTCTTCACGCTCTTTCTGGAAGAAGAGAGGGCTTAGAAGTGGTTCTGGTAAGAGTGGAGTGTTAACTTGTAAATCACCTGATTGTGTCTTCTTCATGGGCTCCAGGTGATCTCCCAGAGACAGAGGCACACTTGGTGTGGCGACTGACAACTCTACCTCCTGGGCCACCCGACACCCAGTCCCAGATAGGCGAGTTCTTTTCCTGTGTGGGAACTTGGATGTCCTGACAATGGGATAACTCAGCTCTCCACTCTCCTAGCTAGCTGTGTGATCCCGGGCTGTCGGTGAACCTCTCTGAGCTTCAGTTTTCTCATCTGCAAAATGAGAGCTTTGAACCTGATGACTTTGGACCAGGTGTCATCCTGTTTTGCAGGGCCATGATTTCAACACCACCCAGTTCGAATGCTCCCTCATTTTGGAGAGCCTGCAGGTCACCTGTGGACTCCTGCTAATCCGTGCCACTGGCCTTCCCTGATCCCTTTTCCACAGCTCCCCGGGAAACACGGTAATCTGGTTTCCAGATGGGCTAATATCTCCTCCTAGCTGCAAGGCAGCGGCGCTCCTGGCATGGGTTTCCGCACTAAACTTGATGGTCTGATTTTAAAGGTTGGTTTTAAAGGAACTGTCTGGCTGTGTGTCCCCGAGTTACACTGCAGTGCTGAACGTTGGCGCGAGGCAATACCGGGAGAATCCAGGCAGCAGGCTTCACTCAGGGAGGGAGGGTGAGGGGAAGAGAGAGGCGGCGAGAGGGGAGAGGGGGACGTTGCGGGGAGACAGGGGACCGAGACTGGCGAGCGGGAGAAAGGAGCGGAAACCACAGAGGTAGAGTCAGGGACGACACCGAGCGAAACGGAGATGCACAGGGAGGGGCCAGCATATATATAGAAAGAGGGAAGGCGATGCGGTGACACCTTCCCGCGGAGGCAGCGGGAGCCTCTGCGCCCGGGGACAGCGGGATCCGCTCCCCCCGCCCGGCCCCCGCCCCCGCGCAGACCGCCGTCCGGGCGCCGGAACTGGGCTCCCCGGCCCGGCCGCTCGGCTCCAGTGTCCTCGGGCTCCGCGCTCCGCCTGCCCGCCCCGCGTGGTCCCGGCTCCCCTCCTGGCACGGCCGGGCTCGCGGGGAGACGTGCTGAGCAGCAGCCGGCAGCTGGGGGGTCCTGGGCGCCGCGACCGTGTGTCCGCATGAGTGCCTCGCCCGGCAGAGCCCGGTAAGAACTTCCCGGCCTTCCCGAGTCCGGGGGGAGCACACCTGGGTGACGACGGGGGATCCCCGCGAAACTCAAGGCTGTGGAGACGTGGGGCTGGGGGTGGGGGTGCTATTTGTTCTCATCCGAATTTTCTAAGGGAAACGTGAAAGTTACCAGAGGGCAAGGTAAAGCTATTAACATGGATTGTGGCCTGGCTGTGGGTCCCACACCTGAGAGTTGGTGTCCCCAGGAAATCACTGGGATAGGCTACCTCCTCCATGAATTTCCGGGGGTGGCCGAGCTGGTTTCTTTCTTCATTCAGTACTGGAGACGCGCACAGACAAGTGGTGAGGGCCGGGCTGGGGGCTCGGAGACTGCATCTGCTTCTGTCCGCCGTTCTGGCAAAAGTTGAAACTGCGCTGGCTTCCCTAGTTCTGCCCAGTGCTGCCGTCACCCCACCTGGCTGCCCCATCAGTGTTACACCTATTCCACTTGCATGATAGCAGCACGAGATTCGGCGAAAAGACAAGTATACATTATTGGGTACGTAGTGAGGCTAGGGGGAGCCTCTGCTTTTTCTAATTTCCTCCTAGGGTGGAGGTGAGAGGTTTGGCAACTTGGAGGAACTCCTGCTTTTGACCTAGGAATGCATGAGGTCCTCATTCCAGGGGAAACGGAATTACTCTGGTGGAGTAGATGGAGGGGTGAGAAGGTGTGGTTGTCAGAATGAAGTTGCTGGAGCCCAAACAACTTGTTTGCCGTCATCAGTCAACCTCATACCCGGAGAAATTTCATTCCTCAAAAGGCCCCTTCGCGGGGTGCATAGGCTCCAGGGTAACATGCGAATAAGCAGTTGAGTGGTGTACCCAGGCTCTGATTTCTGGGGGACCTGGAGCAATTGTGAGGGGACAGCTCCACCTCAGGCCCAGTATTGAGGAGGGTTAGAGTGGGAGGACTGTACATATCACATATGCTAAGAAGAACCCTAGATTTTTTTCCCAAGGAAATAATAATTTTTAAAAAGGCTTGTAAAAAAATAATAAAATGTTTTCATGACAGCAGCAGATGTAAAACTCCCACCACTCTGGGCAAGGACAAAGAAATTTGTGCAGGGGGTGAGCTGTCTCCTCTGCCAGTGCCTACATGAGCACATCACCTTTCGGAGATACAGATAGTGTTTTCTGGATGAGGAGCCCTCCTCCTGAGAGCTTTTCAGGAGGGGCAGATCTCAGCTGGGGCTCTGTCTTTGAGTTCAGGAAACCAAATATTGAAAATAAGTTGAAAATGCCACATTATACACCCTACCCCAAAGTCCCTCTTTGCTCCTAATTTGATATAGAGGCTCCCTGCGGAACAGGCATAGTCTAGGAGAGTCACTCATACTTTCTAGGCTAACACACACCTGTCTCTCTCCTCCCCCCCACCCACTCATTTAATAACATTTAGGAGGTTGGAGGGCAAAGTGTGGACGTGTAGTGTGTGCAGTTCAGTTTGTTCCCTAGATGAGGTTAACACTTACTCCTTTTATTCAGCTCTGCCTCCCACCTTTGTTCCTTACTTGAAAATCATGTCTCTTGCTCATATTAATGTCCCTATCCATGTCACCTTCACAGAACTTTAACTGACTGCCTTTGATGGTGTATAGTGAGGACACCAGTGGTTGCCCAAAGCCCTCTTATGTGGGCTTAGTTATTTTGTAACTTGCTCAGAACATCTCATCCTCAACTTGCAACTGGGACAGAGAGCTCCACTGGGCATTGTTGGTGTTCAAGAGACCCAGGGTCTCAAAAGGGCATGTGGAAGTTCTAGTTTCTGAACCCTGTCCATGCTCAAACGCTGTTTGGTTTTAAAGATTTGGGGTTGGGCTTTGTTGTCAGTGTTGAAAAGAAACCATTATATGCAACTGATCAATACCTAGCCAACCTGGGGTGCCAATTTAACCTTGCCACCAAATGTGAGTGCCTTAATTGGTTGCTTGGTCAGCTGTATTCAAGGTTCAAAGACCTTGAATGAAATCACATCTTTATATGGAGATTGCATTGGTCCCTGCCACCACCTTCCAGCCTTTGCTTTTGGACCACAGCAGTCACTTGATATCCTTGCAGATTCACTTGCTGTTGGCTCCCGGGCCTCTCTCATCACACACATCTTCAGTATGTATGCTTGTCACTGAAATCACCAGCCCCAGGGCTGCAGCTGCACTCCAGAGGTGTTTCCACTGTGTGCTCCCGCTGTCTGCTGCTTTCACACAGGCGGCATGTAGTTTTCAGTGTTTGTGGCTTTGTGCTGCTATGTACAATTCTGCTAGGAATTATCACCCATTCCGCTTGCCCTGTGGATGCGGTTGCTTTCTCCTGGGTGCTTGCTGCAGTTTCTACTCTTGTCATTTTGGTTTTCATGGATCTTTCAGCTTGATCAGGATCTTTTCTTTCTTCTTCTCCTTTCCCCTTTTTGCACCTGTGGATTGGTATGTCCGGAACCACATTTCTTTTTCTGCCTAGGCATGGTCACTCTTCAAAGCATTAGTAAAATGAAAGTGTTAGTTCCTTGATTTGATCCAGCACCCTCATATGCACAAAGCAGAAACACTGCACATATCTTTTGGCTGCTAGAGCCCCATATACCCTTTATTTTCGTGTATAGAAGGCTCTGGCTTCTATACATGCCCCGAGATCTGCTCTGCTTTGTTCCTGGTGAGAACACAGTGCACATCTGCATAGCGAATGGACATTGCCAACAAGGGGCAGCAGGTATGGAAACGGTGTTACAGCCAAGAAAGAGAAAGAGGAAAGTGTCTTAGGAAATGGGATCCTAAGTAGGCGCATCCTCTTATTGGGGCCACCTCAATCTATTGCAGCTTCATGTGGTGGGTGAAACTAGAGTTTGTTAGATGGGGGACCACTTGGCAGCAGACTTAAGTACAGATCTGTAAGCCGTGAAAACAGAGATTGAAGTACTTTTCTTGAATAGGTTGACTTTGATGCATCTGTGACTTAGTGGTCTGCCGACCACCTTTTTACTTAGGCTTTCCTCAAACTAAAGTGATATTCTGTCTTCAGAGAGAAGTTCCTGGTGGTCCACAGTAGGGAGAAGAATATCTCCTGTTGTTCACGGGCACCTCAGGCAAAGAACCCGTTCCAGGCAGACTGAATGAGCTAAACTGAGTTGGTTTCATGAGCCATATTAACAGGCTTGGAACAACCTGAATCCTTTGGTCTGAAATGAGATCAAATAGTGAGATCTTTCTGAGACCCTAACAGCCAGGAAGCGGGAAGCATCTCTCTCCACTCAGCACCTTCGTGGGCTTTTCGAGTAGCTCTGGAGCCTCTGCTCAAAGAGAAGCGTTTCCTTTCTGAGGCAAGATCGGACCAGGGCTAATTTGGAGGTGGCTGAGGTCTTCAAGGATCTGAATTGGAGAGGGCAATTTGAGCATTTATTAAAAGGAAACCTTCATAAAATAAAACCTTACTTGTACAGAACATCGGACTAGTGACTTGCTACCTGCCTGCTCCCCTCACCCTACCATCAGCCGCTGAGCTCAATGAATAATAAGCATATTTATCTAGTAGGGGAGAATGAAAAAGGCAGCTCCTGCAGCTCACCTGCCATTTGCTCTAGTTGATCTTTGAAATTCCATCTTTCTAGATATCTTCCGTGTCTGGGATTTGGGGAAGAGGGAGGAGATAGAGGGGTGTGGGTGGGGGAGAGCAATTCCTAGAAAAGTTTTCGAGGCCCCATGGGCCTGGAGAGAGGCTGCCCTGGAAGGCACAGGAGGAGAACTGTCCCTGGGAAGAAGAGAGAGAGAACTGACACAGAGATGTGGAGGAAAGGGAGGGTGGGGTGGCAGAGAGAGGAAGCCAGCCAAGTGGGAGGAGGCAGAGGAAACAGATGGAACAAGAGGAAGACGCCTTGAGTAAGTGCAAAAAAAAAGGGCAAAGAGGGGAAAAGAGCATAAGATAAGTAAAAGCAGCACCTTGCTTTCAGGTTTTTTCTCTTTCCCTTTTTCCTCTGGCAGAGGGAGAAAGCAAGCCAGCCAGCGAGCCAGCGGAACAGCGTGGTTTTTGTGCTTTGGAGGCTTCTCATTGAAGCTGTCAAGCCTCAACCCCTCACGGCAGCTCGTTCTATTTTTACATTTTGCAGAATTGAAATTAAACAAATGACCCTGCGATGGCGTTTTCATGAAGATTTTATCCAGCACACCCACACAGCCAGTACCAGGGTGGCTGAATATTTAGCATAATATTCCATTTAATCAGATAAGAAGGCATCCTCCAGACGGTGGCAGGCATGAAGCCTGGGCTTTGATAACTGCCCCAAAGAATTGCTTTGATTAGGGTGGGGAGAAACCAGAAAGGAACCCTGTTCTCTGGCTTGGTTGGGCTTGTTAGCAGGAAGAACCTCCGTTAACTGAATTCTGGTGGAGCTTAGCATTTCTCCTCTCATACTCCTTTTTTTTTTTTGGCACTGCATTTGATTGCAGTCTTTGTGAGCTTTCTTCGTTCAGTTCTCCTTGGAGATCTCATTGGTGGCAAAAAAAATGGCTCACTTTGGCTGAACTTGCCCAGAGTGGAAGCTTATTTGGGCACTCACCAGATCAGGGAAGCTCATCTGTATTTTTGCTGGTGTGACAGCGCTTAGGCACTAGCGTAATGATGTGCGTCTCCTACTTGGTGAGAACACAAAATAGATAATATTTTATTGGTTTAGACATGGACTTACTTCCTTAAGTCCAAGGAGATTTAGTAGCAATTAAATGCATGCCTCTTTGCACATAACCACTCTTTTGGAGGAAAAAACACAACAATATGTGCTAAGGAGACCAATTAATCAGACATGGTTGGTCGGGTAGATGTAAAAATGTAAGACTATTCAGAAGGCTTCTCACTGCTGTGCATGTTTGTCTTTAATAGACTATTTATGGGCTCCTTTTTCCTAATACATAGGAGGTTTATATAATTCCCCAGCTATTAACCTCTAAAATGCTGTTTTGACATGTCCAATATCTAGACTAGATAGCCCTAAAGAGTGCTGTTGAGTCAGTTCTGACTTCAAAAGGAGTGATGGATGGAATAGTTCAACTCAGAAAGGAACTCTTCTTCCTGCCAGCTAGCCTGTTCTTTCCCTCCAAACAGAACGAAACAGGCTTACTAGCCAGAGACCATTCCCTGCAGTGACTATAGAAAGGTATCTTTGTCTGTGACGCAGGGAGTGCTTGAGAGCATGGACAAGAGCCCTATGGGTGTGTGTTCAAAGACCCGAGGAAATGCAGGATTGGCAGTCCATTAAGGGGAAAGCAGAAGCCAGTTTCCTTTCCGCCTCTAATCAGGCATCCGTGTGCATTTTCTCTTGGTGTTCTTTCTTCTTGGCTATCTGGTTCAGGCAGTTCGTCTGGCATGGCTTTGAAGCCAAGGAGCCTTTTTATGCATTTTGGAGAAGAAAGGAAAAAAAATAAACCCAAGTCAGGACTTCCTTTACTACCATCAAGTTCAAAGTGTGACCTCCCACATGTAAGCCTCCATCTCTCAGGTCTCCCAGCTCAACTGTGCTCAGAGCTGGGCAGCACTGCACAGCGCCAGTCCCCCAAGCCTTACCGTGACTGTCTCCATCGCTGCTTTGTCTTTTTCCCCAGACTTCTATACTTGGGCCCTGAGCCTCTTGTCAGGCTCAAGTCTTTTTAACAACAAATTTGCAAAATGGTTCGTCAATTTGTTTGGAAGTTGGGAGCTTATACAAAGTCTTAATCCAAAAGTTTCCATTTTCTTGGTGAGGATGGCATAGTTAGCCTTCTCATGAGTGTGGCCCATGAACAAAAAGCACCTCTGAACACGTCATTATTATTATGACTACTCAAATGTCATTGGTATCATGGGTTATCACTTACAGTGCTCCTCTGTTTTTTTATTTAATCATCATGAACATCTTATGCATAATAAATTATTATTGTCCACCTGTTATAGTTGCAGACACTAAGGCACAGAGACAGGATGCCCAGTATCACACAGGCAGTAAGTAGTAGAACCAGGACTTAAACCAATGTCCTATTTTTAAATACTATGATTTTTCACACCATGCTTTCCTTGTAGGTTCCACTCTGACTTTTCAGTGCCATCTTTTTCTCATAGCTTTCCCTGTCATTTGTCATCAGTTCTCTACCTCTGCAGGTAGGATATACAAGCACCTCCCTGCAGCTGGTATACAAAGGGATTCCCTAAAATATGGATACCTAGGCAAACCTAATTAAAGAAATTTAGAACAAAGGGGTAGCCTATATCAGTTTTCTTGAGACCCACTGCCTTTCTTTTAGGTTTTGGAATGTTAACCTCTTGCCAAGTTTTCTTAATATTTAAGTCAAAGAAAATACTGAATGAGAGTTGGCATTATACCTACTCTTATATTGTAACTATGATATTCCCTCCTTTTCTTGTAGTTTATCCTTAGAGGTGAGTCCTTCCTCATATCCTGCTTTAGTGGTACCAGTGGTAAATAGATTTCTGTAAGGAAAAGAAATTACAGGAGAATTTGAGGGAGACCACTACTTCTAAAAGAGAGCTAAGGCAAGTCTCTTAGGATGCAAGCCTCTATAAATTGGCTTTTTGAGGATTTTCTTCATCTTGGCTGGGGCTGTTGCCTCCATTTGAACTCAGCTGGCAACAATCAATAGAGAATGTTAATTTCTGGTCCTGGCTGGTCTTTTGCATGCACAAGCTTCCTGCTATTTGTCTGAGAAAGTATAAACCAGGTAAATAAGGCTGTGCTGATGGCTTTATTTAGCAGTTAGATCAACCAAAGCTAAATGATATATTTTGGCTTGTCAAAAAGCAGGAACAAATTAGCAGGAACAGCAGGGATTTTCTTAGAGTGTTGGCCCAACTGTGATGAGACTAGAGGACTTACAAAATTAGGTTTAAAATATAATTTTACCTATTCCTTTCTTTCTCCCAAAGTATAATTTAAGACATCTGTATGCCTCGTGGACCTCAGTGTATATTGCTAGTGCTAGGTTTTGACTCTTCTGTCTGAAGCCTGATATCTCTTAGCAACAGCCAAATTTAATTTAGGTGTTGAGCCTTTGGGCTACCATGTATAACTGCACTGAAATGATGGGACTGTGATCAAGTTTGGGCAACTGATCTTGTCAGAGGATGAAAGGTGATCCAAACAAGCCTGAAACAGGAAAGAGAAGAATGCAGACATTTGCACTTTTTATAGATTTTATTCCTGCATGGGCAACAGAAAGAAGTGATTTGATGGATTGGAATCTAGGTTTTTCAGGCCAATTGTATTCTGTTCTCGTTTATTCCTGTCATATTTTTACTACATCCTCCCTTTATATTCTTGTAGCAAACATTTGTCAAACAAGAAATGAGGTGGGTCTTAGGGATATAGAGTTGAAGAAGATACAATCCTTTCTTCAAAGAGCTCATGATCTAGTAAGGAAGGTAAACATAACGCGGAAGAGTCAAAGACATCTTGTTAATTTATTAAATAAACAACAAAGAGGTAAGAATAAGGTGTCGTGGGAGCACTGAATCCAGAGCAGTGAGTAGAACAGCCCAGGCGAATGTGAGAGGGCAGAGGAGGCTTTATGGGAGCTGGGTTTTAAAAGGTGAGTAGGCATGAGCCAGATGGAAAAGGGCGAAACCACATTTCAGGCAGAAGGAATAGCACGTGCAAAAACGTGGAGCTGTGTGATGCCTGATGTGCTTGCGAAGAGTCACGTAGTCAGGCCGTAAGGTGCGCTCTAAGAGAGGTGCTCAGGCTGGCGCAGTGAGTCGGAGTCACATTTTGAAGATCCAGTTATGCAGCTTGTATTTGACTGAGGCAAAGACATTTTTCAGCAGGAGGGTAAGAAGAGCAGATAATGTTTCAGGAAGATAACTCCAGAAGCAGTGTGGAGGATGAACGGAAACAGAAGAGTCCCACCCTGTGGCTGGATGCTATGGAGGGGGCTGCTGGGTAGTCCAGGTGAGATTTGATGGGGTTTGAACTCTGGCAAGAAAGGTTAGAAAGTGTCCAGTTTGGAGAATTAGTTTAAAAAAGAGTCATCAAAATTTGGTGGCTGATGAATGGTGGAGGCTGAGGGGAGAAGGGCAGGAGTCCCAGATTGCATTGACATTGAGCTTGATGTTATCTAAGCCAGGTTATCTAATGGCCATAGCTTGAGATATAAAGTGCCAAGAAAGAAGAGTTGAAAGGTAAGATAATGAGATAGAAATTTGAGCAGGATGAGGATTGAGAAGAGGCCATTGGAGCAGAAATGTAAACTTGGCATAAATAGTTTCAATGACATTGCAGAGGAAGATGGGGAAGGAGCAAAGTAGTATCATGGCACAGAGCTTTGGAGTTGAAGGCAGCAGCGTTTGGGGTCACTACACTTAATATTTCAAAGATATGGAATGACAACTTACAAGGGAAGGAAGAATGAAAAATGAGTTTTCAAAAGAAGGGAATCACTTGAATATGTTTATCAATAAATGGGAAATAGCTAGATAGAAAAAGAGAGATTAAAGATAAAGAACTGAGAAGAGACAGCTAAGACAGCAGGGTCCTTGAGAACTCAGTAGGTAACAGAATCTAGCAAAAAATAAAAACAAACAAACATAAAAATTGGAGGAATTAAATTTGTAGAGGGAAGAATGAAGGGGAACCAGTATTTATGGCCTGCCAAGCATTGTGCTAGGTATTTTACATTTATTGATTTATTTAATTTTCATTAAAACCTTGTAAGGGGAGAGATGGAATGCCCCTTTCTTGGAGAAAGTGGGGAAATAGCAAAGGATGAGTCCTACTTGCAGAAGTGCAGATGTGAAGGACCCCGGGAGTCTCTTCAAGAGACAACTTCTATTTCCTTTGTGAAGAAGTGGTTATGTCATCTTCCGAGGGTAAAGTAGGGAGTGAGTAGGGAGTTCAAAAAGAATGGAAAAGTTTTGAAGAGTCAAAATTTTTGACTGTGGGCAAGGAAAAAGATTTCCATACAGTGCTGATACCTGTTGGGGTTGGAAAGCTTATGCTGTGTGACGCCATCGTCTCAATCTGCAGCGTAGCCCATGAGTGGGGCGGAAAGAGCAACTGGTTGGCTTCCCCTTGGGGAGATGCATTGGGAAGGTTTAGCAGAATCACAAGGCACTCAAAGTGCTGGTGAGATTATTGCTGAACTGGGCCCAGGGGAAAGTAAAGCTAGAAGGTGACTGATAAACTGGGAGAACAATGAGATAGAAGAAGAGATTTAAGGGAAGAGTAGAAAGAAATGTCACCGGATTGGAGACTGATATCTTGGCAAATCTCAGGCATTTTGAGACTCTAGGTTGACATCTAGATAAAAGGTTGCTTCAGTAGGATGCATGTCAGTGACCACCTACCTTAAACTGACATTGGTCTGATTTGTATGATTAAAAGATGGAACTGGTTATTTTCAAATGGGTGACTAAGAAAGTCTATTGAAATCAACATTGGATAATCCTCATCCATCTTGAATTAGTTAGGTGTAGGCCTCTCTGGAACCTGAATGTTGTGCTGGATGATGTCTCATGGGTCTGTCTGCCCAGGGCTCATGATTATGCCCAGGTGCAGAGCCCAATTAATAGGTTGTTTGAAGACTTTCTAAAACATGTGATTGCAAGCTTTTTCCCCTTTGGACTTTTGAAGGTCTAAGCCTCAGAATTATTTTTTTAATGGGTTATATTATTTTATTTTATTTTGTGTCACAATGCCTTAAAATAAATTTGTCCCTTCCAGAGAACAGTTCCTGTCTCTCACTTCATGAAATTTTAGGTTCATGAAGTGAATTTTCTAGGCCATTCCCTATACCTCCACGACAGGCAAGTGAAATAATAGCTTCCGTTTTCATCCAGTCTTGCACACGCTATGGGATTGATTCGCCACACAGCCTCATGATTTCTGCAAGTGTTGTCACGAGAAGCCAGGCACTGGCTTCTGGATGGGCCTGCTGAGGCAAAGGATCCTTCTGCCACTCAGGGAACAGCACCCGCAGGTGAGAGCCCTGCCTATCTGGCCCTTTCGGACTTGTTCTGCTAGAGTTCTCTATAGTTTGTCTCTCCTTACTCCCTGTCCCTGCCCCAGGTTCAGCCTCAGTCTGCCCCCATATCCAGCGTTGTTTGCTGGATCATTGTAACATCTGTAGTTTGGTGCAATTGCATGTCTCTGTTCTACATCCAAATACCAAAAGAACGCAGGTCTCTAGGTATCTGTAAACAATAGCCATCATCCAAAAAGAACTTTAGAAATAATAATAAAAAAAAATCTTGCAGTGTTTTATCTGCCTGTGTATTTGTTCACCTTGATTATAGAGCACTGAAGCAAGGTTTTAAAATGTCCTTTCTATGCAGTCTGTTATCCTGCCTTACAGGTGGTTCTGATTTCTTCCACTGTTATTACAGTAGGAGACCAAATGTAATTACCCAGGACTTCAATTTAGACGTCAAACACAATTACACAGGAAACAATCTGTTAGAGTGTCCTTGTGATTCAGTTGTCACTTAGTTTTATGGTGAATTCTGGGTAAGAAACACTAAAAATTAGGATCTCAGTTGCCCTTTATGGCTTAACTTTTATGTGCTCCTGGCCATTTGGGAACCTAGAATTGTCTCATTTAACCTTTTACAGATGAAGGAAATGAGGCCTAGAGAAGGGAGGTCACTTATCAAAGTCACCCAAGTTCATAGAACTGGCTGGTAGTAGATTTGGGAGTAGCACCCCCATCTTCTGTTACAGAATTTAGTGCTCCGAGGCTCTTTGGGGAGAGCCCCAGGCCCTAACTGCTAGAGAAGAGTACTCTGAGGTGGTGTGGAATGGTGCTCTGATCGAGATGACAGCTTGTGGGGCAGCATGCAAAGTATTCTGGTCCTCAGTTGCCCCTGCACGTAGACCATCTTGTACATTTTTCATCCTGCACCCACTGAATCTTTCTCCTCCTTCCCTTGTTTTCTGGTGAGTGTGTGCTTAAGGGAGGGTGATTTGAGCAGGTCAATTTTGTTTTGCCACCACACGTTACAATCATATGCATATGAGTAGCAAATAAAAATTAATCTTTTGGTTATTTACAATAGGTCACTCTCTGTTAGGAGGCAGAGGTTTGCGTTGATAATGGAGAGCTGACCCTTTCTAAAACACCATTGGTCTCTCATACAGCAGAGAAGCTAGAACCGTGTAGAGCAGCAACAGGATTTACCTGGCCTTGTAGCTGGAGGGTGTAGGGGTACAGGTGAGCTTCAGATAGCATGGGCATGGATTTTTCTGTTTGCCAGTCGCCTGTCACCTGGCTTCTGGCATGCCAAGGTATGGCACAGACTCTCTGACCTGCCTCAGCAGAGGAAGTGGAATCAGTGCTCTTACAAATCCAGCTTCCCCTTTCAGAAGAGGGGCCTTGTCAGTGAGTCTGGTAGGTTAGGTGTTTATTGCCGCAGAAGCCTGCAGCAAGCAGACACCCGTAACTCTGGGACTTCTGTCACGGAAGGGGTATGCTCTCATAGAAAAGGATAAAACATGCATAGAAAGGAGGAGATTTCCAAGACGTATCTCTTCCATACACACACGGGAGAAGGTGATTTGACCGTGGACAAGAAAATATATGGG
Organism: Lemur catta; assembly: GCF_020740605.2. NCBI lineage: Eukaryota > Metazoa > Chordata > Mammalia > Primates > Lemuridae > Lemur > Lemur catta. The sequence continues at coordinate 17,574,730 of NC_059134.1, read as the reverse complement.
AACCAGTTAAACTGCTCATAAGAAAGTTAAGGAGGTCCTCTGAGAAAGTTTTCTGGTCTCCCACCTCTGCCTCCCCAGGACGTGAGTTAATAAATTATATTTTGGAACCCTCAAAGAAATTATATGTGCTCCCTTTTCCAGGGTGTGAGATCCCTGAGTTTAGCTGTACAGCACTCTCCTTTTGGAGAATCGTTTCCTATTTGCTGATTGTTTTGCTCTCTGATTTTGCTTTCCCCAGGGAGACTCCCATCTGGACAAACTCTCAGTTAACAGCCATGTAGTCATCCATGTTAATAGCTTTACTGAGTATCTACTCAGACATGCTAGCCGTGGAGAGAAATGTGAGGTGTGGTAGGTGTTTCAATATATCAACGGTAACTATGCTTTGACTATTTTCTCGGTCTGTTTCAATGCTATTAACTGCTTCCAAAATGCTCTAAATGATGTGTTTGTAGTCTGGATTGTCTCTCTGTTATCTGTGTTATTGTTTCTGTCTGTTCGTAAATATCTCATTAAATACTTTCATGTTTTATCTGTTTCATTCGCCTGTGCACCCAGTCACACTGAGCCTCGTTTTCCAAGGTAGGCCATTTTGCTGTTAAGTCTTGGAGACAGAAAATGGTGACACAAAATAAACATCACTGTCCTGCTTACAGCTCTCTTCCTCCCTCATAATAAACCACTGTCTCTGTTGAACGTTTAACTGAAACCACAGTGCAGAGTTTCAAAGAGCCATCTCTCAAACACGGGTATCATTAAGGTCCAGCGATTTCTAACCACAGATTTTACTATCTTTGGAATAAAAGCCCAAGAGAAGCCTAACTCACGTCCACTGCAGGAAGGGCAAGTTAAAGACAGTCTTGGCATTCTTGAGATCACTGACCCTACAGGCATCACAGCCTTTCAGTTTTATTTTGATAACATCTGCTGGCATACTTATCTGCCATTTGGTTAAATTATTGCAAAGCTACAGACAGTGACCCTCTGCTTTTATTTCTAGATTACGTCAGGGTAGGGCTAATGGGCTTTCTCTCTGGGCTGAGTGCTTGGGTCATGAGATAACAGATATGACAGAAGCAATCCTAGGAATGAGCTGCATTTAAACATAATTTAAAGCTCTGGTGTTTTGTTGCCGTTCGGTAGGGCATGATGGCATCTGTCTTCCCCAATGTCACTTAGAGCAAAGCAGTCACAGAGTTTCCATAAAAGATATTCATTTGACCTTGGCATCAATCCAGGTCTGATCCATATCTGAAGAATCACCATCTTCGTCATCCTTATCATCATTGTCGTTAACAGTCTCTTACAGAAACTTTTACCATGTGTCAAACTCTGCTGAGCACAGTACATTCATGATCTCGCTTAACTTACAACACCACCGTGAGTCAGTATTATTAATTCACCAGTTTTAGAGATGAGGAAACTAAGGTTTGGGAAACTAAAAGACTTCCTCAAGGTTATTTTACTGGTGTGCAGATCTGGGGTTCAAATCTAGATGTGATTTCAGAACCTGAGCTTCTAACACAACTGTTATATGAAACAAAGGAATCAGAAATGTTTTATCAGATTACAGAATTATGGGGTTGGGGTTACAAAGAAGCATAAGTTACCTCCCATCCCCAAATGGCTTCAAATGTTGTTGAGCAAGAAGTCATTTAAAAGATAATGAATAGGCTGAGCGTGGTGGCTCATGCCTATAATCCTAGCACTCGGGGAGGCTGAGGCAGGAGGATTGCTTGAGTCCAGGAGTTTGAGGTTGCTGTGAGCTAGGATGACACCACTGCACTCTCCCTGGGGTGACAGAGCGAGACTCTGTCCCAAAAAACCAAACAAAAAACAATATACTAAATGCCCAGTGTGTGGAACATAATAATTATATTAATAAGGAGGAGGTCTTGGAAAGGGTGAGCGTCACAGTGGGCCTTGAACCGTGAGCAAGACTGACATAGATGGAAAATTAATAGAAAAAACATTTCACACAAGGGAGGTGATGTGAATGAGGGTGAGCAAGCAAAAGGCATGTGATGTTGTTGAGGGTTGAAGGACAGTGGGAACGGGTAGAGGATGAGTTATCCAGGAATCTAGTTTTTGGGTACTCATCTGTTTGGCAGTCAGATATTAACTGAGTGCCTCCTATATGGGAGGTGTTCTCTAGGGGAAAGAAGTAGGGTTTTTTTTTGTTTTTGCAGAGTTCTCTGGCTGACCTGCCTTGTGCAAATATGCCTGGAATCAGTGTTTGGTCAGCAGCCTCCTCTCTCACCTTTGCAGGTACACACACACTTGCTGGAGTATGCCCTGCTCCCAGCCTTTCTTCCCTGGCCAACGTGTCAGAGGAAAGAGAACAGCTGTGGCATATCATCATACTGATTTATTTCTAAATTTGAAAAAAAAATATAGCAAGGCAATAGAGCAGAGTTATAAAAATGTTTAGAAGAAATGAAAAAAATCACCCATAATCCTACCCCCTAATATAACTAAGGCTTGTAATCTCTTCTCATTTTTAGCATGGAAATAATACTTTTTGGGGGCATGCTTCTAATCAGATGGTGTGTACAATTTTACATCCTGCTTTATTCATAGAGTTAGAGCTCATAGAAATGTGTTGAGTAAATGAACACTGATGCATCGTCTTCACAAGAGCAAGGTGCACTACACCTTCTCCATTGTTATTTATAGAAATTGTTTTCAGTATTCTCTATTCAAATAGAGATGAGGGCAGTGAAGGTTTTCAGGCATCCTACTTCTAAGGTGTGGCTTTTGAGTCTTGATACAGACAAGAGGAACTATGTCAGCATGGAATCAGGAGACTTGGAATATTGATGGACTAGAGCAAGATAAGGTCACTGTAGTCCGATCGGTCCCTAACGAGAACCACTGTAAATGCAAAGACAATCTCTCCCATTTGGGAACATGGGGATGATTCTCTTTTTTGTTTCTATTTTCCCTTTTTTTCTGGCATCTGGTTAAAGAATAGGGACTTTTTGTAGATAAAGGTTGTGGGGGAACTTGGACCAAGTCCTTGGAATTTGGATTCTTTCCTCCCACAGGGGTTGAGTCTGGGCTGCCATTCCTGCCCACTGTGTGATCCAAGTAGTTGCTATGTTTTAGAATTGCCATGAGATTGTGGAAAGTCAGTAACTGCTAGTTAACTAAAGAAACACATGTAGAATTAGTTTAGTAGTTAAGTTCTATAAGTCTTAAACCTGCAGAAAGTACATGGGTTTCCACCTACAGTGATCAGCATTATCCTTGTCTCTCATCCATTTTTACCTCCTTGAATCATTCCTGAGAACTGTTCTAAAGAACTCAAGTGTCTACTTTGACAAACAAACCACACCTCCCTTCAAAAATTCCTCCCCTCAGCTCCTGAATTCTTCTGACAGTCTAATAAATAGATCCAATATGCCAATATTATTGCATTTCCTTAAGACTGATTTATCCTGGGGAGCATCTCCTCTGTCTTGCCTCTGTACACCTTGCACAAAGATGGTAACTGTTATATAAATCCAAAGATAAATGCCTAAAAACATCAGTAGCCAAATTAATTCCAGAATTGATCTCACTCGTGTGAACCGAATGATCAAGCTCAAGTTTGATGAAATTTTCTGGGTAGACAAAGCATCAGAGCTAAGAGGACAGGGTGTGTGCTGGGTGTAGGAAAAAAGGAAGCTCTTTTGGGGGAACTGAGTCAAGCAGTCTTCAGAGTGTGGCATCTTATACCACCAAGAAAGAGAAGGGGATTGTGATGCATGGGAAGCTGGAGCCAGGTCCAGTAAACATCAAAAGCGGTGGACGAGGTGGCAAGAAAGCAAGCCTGAAGGGAAGGGGTGATGCATCGTCATGCCCTCTTTATCCACTCCTTTCATTGAGCATCCACAGCGACAGGTCGCAGAACTGGACGTGCTCCTGCCCTCTGCCTTCAAGTACCATCCAGGAGAGCTGGAAGATATTGTAATATACACTTAGCAGTTCCGGTGGCTCTCTGTTTGTTATCCTCCATATGGAAGGCCCTGAGTTAGGAACTTGAGAAGAAAGCTTAGCTGTCTAAAGAAAAGACTAGCAAAAGATACTGAATCTGAACGAAATGGATTGCCTTCCCCTGTCACGTGCTCTCAGCTGAAAGCAGGCATCTGTGCACACGGCGGTGGCTCTGCCACCTTCTATGTATGTGGCTTCTCTGTGCTTTAGACTGAGTTTGAAAAAGTGCTTAGCACATAGCAGGCCCTCAGTGTTTTTTCCATTCTTTTTTTCCCCCCACTTAACCTAGATGTATTTCTGTTCCTACATGCACAAAGCCGAGGGCCCATGTGTTATGGTTCTCAGAGCACTGGACTTAGTAATAGTTATCAAAGCTACTGTTTATTAAGCATTTTCTCTGTACCAGGGAGGGTATTGGAGGTATTATCTTCTCTGTTTACTTCTGAAGATGCTGAGGCTTGAAGACACTGATTAACTCACCAAGATCACAGATTGGTAAGAGTAAGACTTGCATTGGAACCCATGTTCATGATTCTAAAACCTGTGCTTTTTATACTCCTATGACAATTGTCTCTCTCCATCAAAACCAGAACAATTGGTCTTGGTTCCCAACTCTGCTACTTCCTAGCTGAGTATTTCATCACACTGGCCCTCAGTTTATTCATCTGTCAAATGGTGGGGTTGTGTTGTTATTTTCTGGCATCCCTACTAGCTCTCAAGTTCTGTGCACTGTCTAATGCTTGGTCTTAGAGTATAATCTCAGCCTGCAATATATGGGGGAAGGGCAAGATAAATTTTATTTCATTTTATTTCATTTTATTTTATTTTAGAGACAAGGTCATGCTCTGTTACACAGGCTAGAGCGCAGTGGTGTGATCAGAGCTTACTGTAACCTCAAACTCCTGGGCTCAAGCAATCCTCCTACCTCATTCTCCCGAGTAACTGGGACAGGCTAGCCCCACCACACCAGGCTAATTAAAAAAAAATTTTTTTTTGTAGAGTCTCGCTGTGTTGCCCAGGCTGGTCCTGAACTCCTGGCCTCAAGTGATTCTCTTGCCTCTGCCTCCCGAAGTGCTGAGGTTATAAGCATGAGTCACCATGCCCAGCCAATAGATAGTAGTTAAATGCACAGTGACTCATGCCTGTAACCCCAGCACTTTAGGAGGCTGAGGTGGGAAGATTGCATAAGGCCAGGAGTTCAGGACCCGCCTGGCAACACAGCAAGACCTTGTCTCTTAAAAAGAAAAAAAGAAATTGCTATCTACTGAATATCTTCCTGGGAATATAGCAGAGACACAGAGACCAAAGCCGTCATGGTCTGGCCTTTGGAAGTTACCAGTAAAGCAGGGAAATGGACACTGAATATGTTACAAACATTGAGTGTTATGCAGAAAGATTACGGCATATGGAGACATTCTGAGGATAATTCATGTGAACTGGGTTTAGTCAGTTCAGTGAACATCTGCAGGTGTCCCAGAGCAAGCAAGCGCTGGGGATTTAACACCGAAATATAACAGACACAATATGCCATTGAGTTCAGTCTTCTCTTCTGTTATTCTTTTCTTTTTTTGAGGTTTCTCATTCATGCACCCAGTTTCAATGGGGGCTGTGGGAAGGGCTTGCAGAATTGTACTATGTCAGTCTAAAGAGGAACAAGGGAAGATGGTGACAAGAAAGAAGGGAGGGAGGAAGGAGGGTTCCAGAGCAGGAGTTAATGTTAGAAAGATGGAATGAGGTAAAAATAAAGGCTTATACTTTAAGAACATCTTCCAAATACTCACTTGCTGTAGCAGAAAGTATATGAAAGGCTGGAAGGGAAAGAAGAAAATAAATGTAGATTCATAGTATTTCTGATTTGGAAGGGACCCAGTAAGACATGTGGTCCAACCTCATCTAATTATTTGGATCCTATCTGCAACATCCCAGTATGGGTTTCAATTTTAACGCTTTCACTAAAAGGTGATGCCTACCCCACAAGGCAGGCCATTTGATCATAGGACAAGCTCTGGCTGTGAAGAGGGGCGCTTCTTTTTGTTGAGCTGACTTTTTGTTTAATAACTTCTGTTGCCTGGCTTTAAATCTTCCCTTGCGTGTGATGTAGAGTTGCTTCAGCTGTTTTTTCTTTTTTATTTGAGTCTTTCAAATATTTATAAGTAGCCATCATGTTTCGCTTACAGCTTCACAAAATACTCTCTTGCCATTTTTTCATAAAAAATATTTATAATCTTTGGAGTCTCCACTCCAGCCCAGTTGTCCTTCTCTGGAAGCACTTCATTTGGTTAGTATCCCCACAAAAGTGGAACCCCCCAGAACTGGACGTTGGACTCGTGGGAAGTCAGCTGATGAGTAGAGCTGAGCTCTTTCAGACCCTTGGACTTGGATGGACCTCAAGACCAATTTAGATTTTTTTTTTTTGCAGCTACTTTATCCTGTTGACATATATTGACCCTACAGTAAACTAGTATAGCAACAAGCAAATAGCCACAACTCTTCCTAATGTACGATCATTTTGCCTACATAGCTTTATACTGTTTACAACGATAGAAAGATGCTGCTGGTTGCATTGCTAAAACCTAGAGATGCCCTGTGTTTAGCAATTCCCCAATCTATTATTGTAGTTTAATAACTGTATCAAAAAAAGACCATGAGATTCATTTGCCATTTTTTGGTTTTAGGAAACTTACTGGCTGCTGTTGGTAACCACTTGACTTTCTGAATGCTTCTTAAAACCATGTTGTAAAATAACACAGTTTTAGAATTCTAATAGAGATCCATTTCTTGTTCAGTGGTCTATAATTTATAGAATATACTTTCTTTTCTTCTTATTTTTTGAAATTGGGGTGGTTGCCCACTTTTAGTTTTTACATAACCTTTTTTATTCATCATAATTATACACACACACGAAGCCAGTGGGGGAGAGTGTCTGTGAAGGAGCCGCACAGCTGCATGGGGGGGGTTAGTGGTGAAGCATGCAGTTGGCAATGCAGATTGGGGAGAGAGGAGGAGAAAACTGAAAAAGACTGGAGGAGGCCTCCCCCAGATCCTTCTTGGATCGGGAAAGGCTCTGTAAATGCCGATGTCTTTGTTATCATACCCACTTCTGGGCCAGGACTAGGGTGAGGCTAGTGAAGCACTTGCCTTGGCACAAAGTTTAAGGAGGTGCCAAAGAACTCAATAATCAAGATCCATAATATATTAAGGCAACATATTATTAAAAGTAAAAATAATGCAAAAAATCCATGATGAAAAATAATCAGAACTTTAAATAAAGGCAGGGTCAGTACGATACAGTTTTGTATGGTCTATTTTTTAAGATTTTTTTATTGATACATAATACTATACATATTTGTGGGGTATGTGTGATTTTTTATTACATGTATAGAACGTGTAATGGTTGGATTCTACACTTTAATAAGTTGGTGAATTGTATGGCCTGTAAATTAGAGCTTGTAAAGCTGTTATTAAGAAAAATAAACCATACAGCAAAGGACATGAATAGACATTTCTCAAAAGAAGATAAACAAATGGGCAACAGGTATATGAAAAATTGGTCAACATCACTAATCATCAGGGTAGTGAAAATCCCTGAAAATGATCAAGTCAGGGTATTTATGATATCCATTACCTTGAATATTTACCATTTCTACGTGTTGAGAGAATTTCAAGTCCTTTCTTCTAGCTATTTTGAAATGTACAATACATTGTTGTTAACTATAGTCACCCTACTCTTCTATCACACAGTAGAACTTATGCCTTCTCTCTAACTGTATGTTTGTACCCATTAGCCCCCTGTCTGCATCCCCCCACTCCCCTCCACACATACCCTTCCCAGTCTCTGGTTTATGTCTTTCTACTCGCTACCTCCATGAGATCCTCTTTTTCAGTCCCACATATGAGCGAGAACGTGTGATATTTGTCTTTCTGTGCCTGGTTTATTTCACTTAACACAATGTCCTCCAATTCCATCTATGTTGCTGCATATGACCGGATTTCATTTTTTATGGCTGTATAGTATTGCATTGTGTATATATGCCACATTTCCTTTATCTGTTTGCTCATAGATGGACACTTGGGCTAATTCCATATCTTTGCTATTGTAAATAGTGCTGCAATAAACATGTGAGTGCAGATATCCCTTTTATATACTGATTTTCTTTCCTTTGGATAAATACCCAGCAGTAGGATTGCTGGGTTGTATGGTAGTTCTATTTTTAGTTTTTTGAGAAATCTTCATACTGTTTTCCATAATAGCTGTACTAATTTACATTCCCACCAACCGTGTGTAACAGTTCCCTTTTCTACATGTCCTCGCCAGCATCTATTATTTTTTGTCTTTTTCATAGTAGCCATTCTAACTGGGGTGAGATAACATCTCATGGTGGTTTTGATTTTCACTTCCCTGATGATTAGTGATGACGAGCAATTTTTCATATACCTATCAGCCATTTGTATGTCCTCTTTTGAGAAATGTCTATTCATGTCCTTTGCTGTATGGTCTATTTTTCTTAATAACAGCTTTATAAGCTCTAATTCACAGGCCGTATAATTCACAGATTTAAAGTGTAGAATCCAATAGTTTTTAGTACATTCATAGAGTTGTGTAACCATCTTCACAGTCAATTTCAAAACACTTCATCACCCCCCAAAAGAAGGCCTGTACCCTAATGGGTAGTCATTCCCTATTGCCCCTCAACCTACCCAGCCCTAAACAATCACCAGTCTACTTTCTGTCTCTATGGATTTGCTTATTCCGGAAATTTCTTGTAAATAGAATAATACAATATGTGGTCTTTTGTGTCTGGCTTCTTTGACTTAATGTTTCCAAGGTTCATCCATGTTGTAGCAGGTAGCGCTACTTCACTTATTTTTATTGCTGAATAATATTTAATTCTATGGATAAACCACATTTCATTTATCTGATCATCAGGCCATGGACATATGGCTTGTTTCTACTTTTTGGCTATTATGAATAATGCTGCTATGAATATTCATAAGCCAATTTTTGTGTGGACATATGTTTTCATTTCTTTGGGATATATTCCTGGAAATTAAATTACTTGGTCATGTGATAACTCTATATTAAACCTCTTGAGTGACTGCTAGACTGTTTTCCAAAGTGACTGCACCATTTTATCTTCCCACCAGCAGCAGTGTATGTGAGTTCAATTTCTCCACATCCTCACCAGCACTTGTTATCATCTGTCTTTTTTATTATAACCATCCTAGTGGCTATGAAGTGGTATCTCATTTTAGTTTTGATTTTTATTTCCCTGATGGCTAATGATGTTTAGTGTTATTTAATGTACTTACTGACCATGATTAACTATTCTTTGTAGAAATGTCTATTTAGATCCTTTGCCCATTTTAAAATTAGGTTTTTTGTCTTTCCATTATTGAGTTGTTGGAGTTCTTTATATATTCTAGATACAAGTCTCTTATTAAAGACATGATTTGCAAAACTTTTCTCCAGTTCTTTGGATTGTCTTTTCTGTTTCTTGATGGTGTCCTTAGAAAAACAAAAGTTTTTAATTTTGATGATGTTTATTTGTCTTTTATTGTTTGTGCTTTTGGTGTTATAGCTAAGAAACCATTGCCTAGTTGAAGGTCACAAAGATGTATGCCTATATCATCTACTGAGAATTTTATAGCTTTAGTTCTTACATTAGGTCTTTGTTTCTCATGGTTTATTTTTAAAAAGCAAATTGCAGGTGTGGTGGCTCATGCCTGTAACCCTAGTACTTTGGGAGGATCACTTGAAGCCAGGAGTTTGAGACCAGCCTGAGAAACACAGTGAGACTCTGTCTCTATAAAAAATAGAAAAATTAGCCGGGCATGGTGGTGCACACCTGTAGTCCCAGCTAATCAAGGGGCTGAGGCAGGAGGATTGCTTGAGACCAGAAGTTTGAGGTTGCAGTGAGCAATGATGATGCCACTGCACTATAGCCCAGGCAATAGAGTGAGACCCTGTGTAAAAAAATAAAATAAAATAAATATATATATATAAAATAAAAAGCAAATTGTATGACATATAAAATTCAGATACTCAGGCCTCACTCAAACTTTATCTGAAACCAAGATTAGGAGAAAAAGTTTAACAGAGTCCTTGCAGGCCATTGGAGTTTTACAAAATAAAAGTGTACTAGACATCTCTGGAGACTTTATTATTACTTTAAGGCTTCATATTTGAAGTGTTCAAACCTGGAAATGTGGGCAATGGACTGATTGGCTCTCTGCAGTTGGCCTAAGGTTACAGAGAGTATAGGAGGCTACTGCCTGCCCACATTTGAACACTGCCACCAGCTCTGCTCTCTGCCTGCTGTCCTGTCATTCCTCCTCTGTGTCCCTTGGCCTGAGATCCTTTCAGGACGTGACTCTTGGTCCCCTCTTGTGCATGTAGTTGCTGACACTTGCCAGTGTAACCCCACCTTGAGCCCCCAGTGTGTCCCACCTGCCTGTCCCTCCTGATTCTCTGACTGAAGACAGTGTGGGTTTTGCAAGGCCTTTTTTATGTATCAGGATAATGATCAGCTCTGTTTCTTCCCACGTGAGCCCCCACTCCCTCCTCCTCTGCCTGCCTTCCTTGGAGCTAATTCATACATACCTCAGGGTGCTTCTTATTCTTAATTTTTTTCTATAGATAGAACTTATAAGGTTTCCATGGAAACCCTGGCCAGAGGTAGGGGACTCTTGCACAGAGGTGAAATGAGCAAGCTTTTCGCATTTTTGAGGGGCTCTGGGAGTGTCTCCCTCGCTCCTCTCCCAAATCCCTCTCCAACCTTTCCCTGGGCAGCTCTTGGATCTGTTCTTATGAGATGCTCCAGGAGCCCCAGAACCTTGTCTTGGCATAGAACAGATGGTGGTGACAATGGCCCTGGGAGTGGCAGCTCTAGAAGGAGGCTGCTGCTGGGTAGCTTCAGAAAATCTCGAATCTGGTGCATTTCACTGGAAAAGGGCACTGCTTAGTGGCAAGCCAAATTCTCTGTATGGCATCATGAGGTAAGCCCCGTTAGAAGAGTTGCATCCCAAATCCCCATCATTGTCTTTTTCTTATTGGACAGACAAGGAAAAGCCTTCTGGAGACAAAGGTGTGGCTGTGATAACCTCCAGAAGGCCTGTCCTTGTCTGTCCAGTTGAGATTCTTATAGCCAGGTCTTTAGATGAATGACAGGTCTTAGGCATTCACATAAAAAAGAAAAATCAACATGCTGGAACTGGAAGGGATTTTGCAGTCTAGAGCTTCAAATACTTGGGCCAAAGGTTCTTGTGGGGCTGTGGAGGTACAGCAAAGAAGCCACTGTGCACTCAGCACTGTTGAGGGACCAAATACATAAACAGAGCTGCCATGTCTTGGGTCTATACTATTTTTTCATGATAAAAAAGCAACCCTATACTTTCTTTTCTTTCAGTCGTCAGGTATGGATTTCAACCCCCATACTTGAAAAAATTGTGAACTACTGCTTTATTGTAAATCTGTTTTTTGACACATGACATAAACAGGGCCTCAGGTAGAAAGAAAGAGTAAGGTGGTGACTGGCCTGAAGTCACCCAGCTAGGACTGGAGGCTTTGGGTGGGATTAGCGTTGGCAGCCGGCCCCACGGCTCTGCTCACCCACACTGGGAACGGTGCTCTCTCAGGGCGGGGGAGCCTCCCTCTGACCAGCACCTACCAGCGCCAGCTCAGAGCCTGAGAAAGGAACTCCACATTCAAAGTAAAACTTGTGTGGTTTCACCTTCCCAGAATGAGTGAATGACATCAGTACAAAAACTAGGGTTTTTTTGGAGGGGGAGAACGGGGACAAGGAAGCAACAGTTCTGAGGACACTGATTTTTTTCAATACCCTTTTGAAAAGTAAATTAATATTTTAAATTAAATTTCTAATCGCAAAGTGTGAATCACAACAGAATGATTGGCTAGCCTCCCTTTCAAGACCAGAGCTGGGAGTAGCTTTGAAACCAAACCTAATTGTAGCTTCAGATCTGGGTTATTTCTTTCCACTTCTGAACCTAGGTTAGTCAAATCCAGAATTTGGTTTTTTTTAGGGGATTTTAGAGGAGTTAAGAATACTAAGGTCTATGATTAAGTATCATTGATTTTTAAATTATGTTGGCTGTGATGTTTAAACTGGTATTGAACTCCCAGGTTCAGCTCAGAACTATCTTATACCGTGCAAAATGTCTCAGTGTTTCCATTCGGAAGACCTTGCATTTGGTCACGTACATAGATGAGTGTGATATTTAAGGGTGTGGATGAATGTGGGTGATTGTGTTATGAATTTATGAAAAAGCATCCAGGATTGTATGTGAACATGTGGCTTCTCAGGACTTGGCAGGACACAGATGGCACATTCGGACAGAGTAATAGGGGAGAGTTTAATAAAGGAACTCTTTTCAAAGGTGTTGATGAAGGTAAGAGACATCAGCAAGGGATAAATGAAGCACCCAGGAGGTGAGGGCAGCAGCAGGTGTAGGAGAGGGTTGCCTGGCCCGAGCTGTGGCCTTTGTTACCAAGATGCAGTCAATCCATGGGGATACAGCAAGGAGGAAGCTGAGGGACAAGCCCCTGTCCCCATTCTCCTCCCGCTCTTCTCTCTCCAGCCAGTGCCTCCCTTAGCAGGACTCAACCAGAAGACAGAGGGCAAGAGAGATAGTTATGCTACTGAGAGGGTCAGCTTCCTGGGTCACAGAGCAAGATGGAAACCCATGGAGAGTAGACCCAGAGTTGAGTGTGCAGTGGTAGGTCAGCTAAGATTGTCCTCTGAGAACACTCAGGAGAGCCCAGCCTCACCTGGACTTGTACTGTAAGAGTGTTTCCTACGTCAGAGTCTCTCTCTCTCTCATTCTCTCTTCACCTATTCTGTTTCTGTCTTCCTATGGCAGGGAGGAACTTGATTTCCAAAGTGTGGCATCTTGGTTAAGTGGAAAGTGCATGTGCTCTGAAGCTAAATAATATTAGCCTGAAATCCCAGCCTGGCCACTTACTAAATGTGCCCCCGGGCTAGTTGCTAAACTTCCAAGATCTAGTGTCCTCATCTGTAAAATGTAGGTGATATTAAACGCCTTGCATGGTTGATGTGAGAATTAAAGACTGCATATCTCTATCCATCAGTACCAATAGCTTTATCTCCCATTATAGCAGTTACCTTATGCTCAGTGTCCAGTAAATGCTGGCTATTTTTTCTCATAAGTCCCCTGTGCTCTGGGGTCACACCTACCCATTTTCTCTTACACTTAGCTTCATGAATTATTTTTTCTCTCCTAAATCATTGATCTCTTGCTCTCTAGTGGTTCATTCCTTTTTATTCATAAATGTACATTTTCTTGGTATTAAAAAGGAAAGCTCTCTCTCAACCTTAATCCCCCTCTTATTTGCTATATCTTGGCTATTGTTTCCTTCATGAATATGTGTGTACATATATACATATATTTCTATCTATCTATTCATCTATCTTTAAAAATCAACATACACTCATTGCCCCAGGTTTGTTTGTTTGTTTTTTTTAATCACTGCTTGACACCTCACCCTTGCCGACTGGTTTGTTTTCTACCATTGTGCCAAAAATGATCACAGAAGTCTCTAATTAATTCCCAAATGCCAAATCCAATGGCCTCTTTCTAGACCTCATCCTGCATTACAGCATTTGCCAATCCCAATCACGTCTTTCTTCTTGAATTGACCTCTTCCTTGGTTTCTGTGCTGATGTGTTTTCTCGGTTCTCCGTGTTCCTGCCCAGGTCCAACCGCCCTCCTTCCACCTCATTCACTTCTCTTTTCTTTCTCATGCACAAAATATAGATGTTGCTAGTAATTGGTTGTTTCTTTGATTGTTTCCTCCTGTTGCTCCTCCTGGAAGGCTCAGCCTTGCTTACTGTTTTATTCCCACCACGTAACCCAGCGGCCCAGAGTTTGAGACAGAGTAAGTGCTCAGCAAATACTAGTGAAATGGAGAGCGGATTAGAATCTTCCTCCAAGGTAACTTTCTCAGCCTTCTTCTCAACTATAATAGACATTTATAGACATTTCTGACCTATTTTTTTGGGGGGGTATTCTAGATGAGGCATCAGCAAATTTTTACTTAAAGGGCCTGATAGTCAGTATTTCGGGCTCGCAGGCCATATCGTTTGTCACAGCTACTCCACTCTGCTGCTGCAAGGTGAAAGCAGCCAGAAACAGTACATGCATTAATAGGCGTGGCTGTGTTCCAATAAAGGTTTATTTGCAAAACACGCAGCCCACGGGCCATAATGTGCAGAACCCTACTCTGCTCCTGTTTTCAGTAGTTTAGTGCACATTGCCACGTGGCTGACTTGACCCAGCATCTCAAATTTCTATTCGTTAAACCTGAGATCATCTCTTTCTTCATTCCTCAAAAGCCTCTCCACTTGCTGTGCTACTCAGCTCAGTCTATATTATGGAAACCTGAGTTCGTTTCATCTTTACCTTTTCCTTCCCTCCCTCCAGTCACTGACCCATTGGGGCAGTTTTATCTCTGCAGTTTTTCCCCACGCAGTCACTGCTGTGGCTCAGGCTGTCCTCAGCCCGCCTTGATCACTGCCTGCCCCTCCTTACCACCAACCTGATTGTCCTTGAGTCAGTCTGACCAGGCCATTCTCCTCCCTCCTCTCAAACCTTTTTTAGTTTCTTGGTGCCAACTGAATGCGGTTTAAATACATTTACATGGTTTCTAGCTTCTTCATCTCCTTGCCAGCTTCCCCCCATTCCTTCATGCCTTTGTTCTTTCTTCCCTTTCATCCCGGAACACCCTTCCTGTCCACTGCCCATGAAAGTCTTTGTGCCTCGGGACCCAGGGCCTCCCCCGCCCCCAAACCTGAGGATCACGTATCTCCTTGTGCTCCCGCTCTGCCTTGTAGAGTGCTTGTGGTTGGTTGTTCACACACCTCTCCTCCTCCTTAGCATGGCCAAGCTTCTTGAGGACAGGGACCATGACATATCCACCTTCACAGATTCAAATAATTTTCAGCCTTGCACACTGAGGTATTGTTAGTGGAACTGAATGACATCTTTAAGCCAAGAACCCTTTACGAGGATCATGGGACGAGTCCCATAGATTGGTGGAGATCAGAGGTCCTTGGCTGTGTCACTGCTTGTGTGTGTGTGTGTGTGTGTGTGTGTGTGTGTGTTTGCAATGACACTTCTTATGACCTCTGCCTCTTTTGTTACCTTCCTAGTAGTCTTCACCATTATGCTTTGCAGAGTGGCCAAAGGAGGTCTGGGAAAATATTCTCTCACTTTCTTTGTCCACCTTTCTCAGGCAGACATCTTGGAATATCAGAAACTTATATAGGCTTTGAAGTTTGACAGATCTAAGTTGGAATTCTCATATTTGACCTACCTGTGGGCCTTGAGCAGGTTATTAAACCTCTGTACATCTAAGTTTTCCCATCTGTTAAGTGAGATCCTAACACCAACTTTATAAGGTTGTTATGAGGATTAAATCAGGTTTTACATAATATATTCATCTCTTCCATATTTGCCTTCTCTCTGCTATATTTTCTCCACTACTTCTAAAGATTTGGGGGCTGATGCGTAGGGCTTCCAGTGTTCTGGTTCTATCCATGGGCCTCCTGTCCTAAGAGGAGTCCTTCTCTTTCACCTCAGTCTCAATCTCTTCCATCTTCAGATTCTTAGAATTTCACTTTGAATGTGACTCATAGTATATTCCTGTCTAAAAAAAAAAACAAAACAGAGAGCTGCCCAGTCCCTCCTGGCCACAATACAGGGGTGGCAGCAGCAGCTGGCCAGAGCACACTCAGCAGACAAAGCCCTTTCATTGGCTGTGGGATGTTTAGCAGATCCTTCAACCCTGCTGGGCTCGTCCATAAGTGGAGGGAGCTGACATCAGCCCCATCTTGAGTTTATGGAAGGGAAAGAGGAAGGAATGCCTAGTCCATTTTTCGAGCACTGAACCAGTTCACCACATGTCTGTTGAGTGCCTGTTGGACTGTGATTGTAACTATTTGTTAGGTGCTTAGAGGGCCTTTTGGCAGAGGTGTTTTGTGTTGGGTTCCTTTCAGGAAGAAGGTGGGCTGAGGAAGGTAGAAGTGGCCAGAGGCAGAATCGCCAAGCCTCCCAAATTGGGGTGTGTGAAGCTGTTGAATAGCAAGATGCTGGCATTTTAAGAAGTATCGTCTGGCTTCATGAGTAATGGCTCTGGATGTGAAGTATCCCCAGGAAGATTTCTCAGAAAAGGACTCATCTGGCACCGTCTTCTCGTGGAGTCACAGCTCGCAGTGGAATGCCACGCACTCCAGAAAGGCAGCGTGTTTGCTGACACACAGGCCTACACACATGTACACGAGGCCCAGTGTTTATCATCACAGACAGACTGTATTTAGAAGGCAAGGAGGAAGAAAAGCTCCCCAAAGTCACTGAAGCAGAATTCTTTGGATGACAAATAAAGGATGATCATTACAGGGAGTGTGGTCTCTTGTGCCAGGTGAGTGGGTTTCGAAGGCTTCTCAAAGGACAGAGCACCCACCCCCAGCCTCTGCTCGGTGCTTACCATTCCACAGAGCAAGGGATGCAACAAATTCCCTGACTCCTTGGATTCAGGTTCCAGCATTTCCAGAAGTCTCAGAGTTTTGTTTTCTGGGCTTCAGTCTGCATAAAAACAAGCAGCAGCCTGTTCATGCCCCCTAACAACCCTATTTGACCTAGGAATGTGCAATATTTTTTTTTTCAAATAACCAGACCCACAAATGTAGATTACATATGACAACAAAAAAATAGCTATGATTACTATGGAAAGGGAGAAAAATACTTACTTTATAATGGAGAAACCTCAATGCTGTGATCTAAATGTTTGTGTCCCCCCAAAACTCATATGTTAAAATATAATTCCTTATGTGATAGTACTAAGTGGTGGGGCCTTTAGGAGCTGAGGTCATGAAGGTGGAGCCCTCATGAATGGGATTAGTACCCTTATAAAAGAGCCCCGAGGGCGCTTGTCTGCCCTTCCTATCACGTGAGGACAGAGAGAAATCAGCAGTCTACAACCTGGAAGAGAACCCTCCCCGGAACCCACCCATGCTGGCACCCTGATCTTGGGCTTCCCAGCTTCTAGAACTGTGGGAAGTAAATTTCTGTTGTTGAAAAGCTACCCAGTTTAGTGTATTTTGTTATCGTAGTCTGGACAGACTAAGACTCTCAGCCAGGTAATCACAGTCAACATGAGCAATGAGTCTCGTTGATGGCATGTGCTCTTGATACGATATGTTGAGGGTGGCACTTTACCTCTGTATCTTCCTCCCCAAAACCCATAGCCCCAGTACAGTCGTGGGAAGAACATAAGAAAAAATTCCAACTGAGGGAGATTTTATAAGATACCTGAACAGAACTCTTTAAAACTGTCAAAGCCATCAAAACTAAGGAAAGTCTAAGAAACTGCCAGTTAAGAGGAAATCTAAGAAGACCCGATGAGAAACATACTGTGGTGTCTTGGATGGGACCCTGGAATGGAAAAAGGAAATTAGGTAAAAACTAAGGAAACCTGACTGAAGTATGGACTTTAGTTAATAACAGTGCATTAATATTGGTTCAATAAGCAGCTGCCTAATTGTTACACTAATGATCTAGCTTTAGCGAAAGCAAATTCATTATTTTTTAAATGCAGCGGACTTTTCAAAATTGAAATTAGGCAAACAAAAAAATATTGGTTCAATAATTGTGACCAATGTACCATTCTGTGTAAGAGGTTAGTAATAGGGGAAATTGGGTGTGAAGTATATAAGAACTCTGGGTATTATCTTCACAACTTTTCTGTAATGCTAAAACTCTTCTAAAATAAAAAAGTTTATTTAACAAATAGCTATGTTCAAATCAATTCATTCAAAAGGAAAACAGGCTCTCAGGCTTGGAAAGAACCTTAAAAAGTCACCTAGTTCAGGCCAGGTGCAGTGGCTCATGCCTGTAATTCTAGCACTTTGGGAGGCTGAGGCAGGAGGATAGCTTGAGCCCAGGAGTTTGAGGTTCCAGTGAGCTGTGATGATGCCACTGCACTCTAGCCCAGGTGACAGAGCAAGACCCTGTCTTTAAAAAAAAAATCACCGAGTCCAGTGGTGTTTGATGCTTACTTTCTTACACAAAACACTATTCAAACACAGTATTAGGCAGAAGTCCAATTGCAATAAATAGATTTGGATTTGCTCTGGCTGAAGTAGGAAAGGAGCCCCTGCCCCCACCTGTCTGGTCCCTTCCTCACCTCCTGCCTGTCCCAGGGGCACCACTGAGCAACCTCTGGGGTCCCATAGGCACCATCCTGCCTCTCCTACCCCTGCTCCCCCCACAACATCCCAATCTGCCCTTGAACATCTCTAGAAATGGGCCTCCTCCTCCCTAAAGACAGCTTTTTATCTTTTTATGAATTTTCACAGCTGTTATTCTTAGCATTTCCTTTTATATTGGGTCAAATCTGTTTATAATTTCTACTTACTGGCCTTAAGTCCATATAGAGTACATGTCAAATATGCCTTTTCCATGGTAATTTTTTCTATTTTTTGAAGACATTCTTTTTCCTCTTCTCCACCCCCATTGCTCATTTCCCATATGGGATGGATATTCTCTGTCCCTTCCACTGGGTCATAGTGATGCAGTGGGGTACCACTGTTCTTTGACCCCATACAGGCCAGTCTCTTGACTGCTCTGCAGGACCCGTCTGTGAGCTCCCCCTGGTGCCCTGTTCTTCCCCATCCCACTTGATTCCACAGCCCCTCCCCCAGCCACTTTCTTCCCAGTACCCGTTAATCTCATGCCCATTGCCCTTTGATTGAATCCACCTTGCAACCCGGCCAGAGATCCATGCAGCTGCCCTCCTTCCCTATCCCAGGCTGCTGAGCGCTACCGAAGGAGATCACACGAGCACGTGGATTGGTGCCACTGGAAATTCATGGTTTGAAACCCATGCTTGACCCTTCTTACTGCACATCAAACTTCTTTCCCTACCCAGCTCTATTTTCAAACCTTCTTTACCCCACTTTCCTCAAACCCATAATCCCACCACTTGATCTCAGCTGATAAACACTTAGTACTATTTTAAAAATAAAATTGAAGTCGTGAGATGAGGAATTCTTCAACTTCCTAACCCCGTACCTAGGAGCTTACCTTCAGCTCTACTCCTCCTTTCCTGTCCCCTGTTAGTGTTTGGAATCTCATCCCCTCCTGCTTTCTCAGACCTTGCTGAATCTATTGTCCCTTATATGTCTGACTTGCTGTCCCTTACTGAAATTGCTTTTGCAAGGTCACCAAAATCCTTGGTATCTTGATTTTACCTAATCAATCCTTTTGTCAAATATTTGACTAAGCACATAAAATGTACCGGACAGAGTACTATTCAGTGTGGATACAATCATTGTTCTTGCAAGCCACAGTGTGTGTGTGTGTGTGTGTGTGTGTGTCTGTCTGTCTGTCTGTCTGTCTGCCTATCTGTCTGTCTATAGGGCTGGGGATAATAAAGGAGCAAGTAAATTTTTAAAATGTCAGGAGATTAATAAATGCTGAAAGGAAAGTGTGGTGGGTTATTATTTTAGCTCAGGTGATCAACGGAGTCCTCTGGAAGAAGGTGGCGTCTACACTGACAGATCTGAAAGAAGTGAGGGACGAGACCACCTGTAGATCCAGGGGAAGAACATGCCACCCGGTGGAAACTGCAAAGACAGCTAGCAAGCGTTAGGAAGGATGGTATGTTTGAGGAACAGCCAGCAGACTCTTGTGGTTGGGTTGGAGTCAGTAAGTTAGAGGGGTAAATAGAAGTTTGAAAAAAGGGACCAGTAGCCAGACCATGTATCTTTGATCTTTGAGATACATTCTCGTTTCAGCTTCCAGGTTTTTCTCCTACTTCTCTTGCTACTCCTACTCAGCCTCTTTTGCAGATTCTCTTCTTCTGCTTGTCCTTTAAATGTTGGTGTTTGGCAAGATTCTATCTTAAACCATCCTCTCTTCTTTTTGGACATCTATCCTTGGACAGGGGATGGAGAAACCACTCAATAAAGGTTAGTTGATTCTTATTATTTTTGTTTGTTTCTTCTTCTTCTTCTTCTTCTTCTTTTTTTTTTTTTGAGACAGAGTCTCACTCTGTTGCCCTGAGTAGAGTGCCATGGCGTCATCATGGCTCACTGCAATCTCAAACTCCTGGGTTCAAGCAATCCTCCAGCTTCAGACTCCTGAGTAGCTGGGACTACAGGCATGTGCCACGATGCCCGGCTAATTCTTCTATTTTTAGTACAGACAGGGTCTTGCTGTTGCTCAGGTTGGTCTCGAACTCCTGAGCTCAAGCAATCCTCTGGCCTCAGCCTCCCAGAGTGCTAGGATTACAGGCGTGAGCCACCATGCCTGCCGGTTCTAATTATTGCCAGTACCATATCCATTCTGGCAACTCTCCTCTGACCAAACTCTGCTCTGTTTATAAAGCTATGGAACTGTGGTCCGATATTCATATAGTACAGCATGTCTGACCTAGCAAAGAGGAAAATGGGTTTCTCTCCTCCCTTATTTTTATGTTCTATCGTTCTATAAATGTAACCCAAGTCTGTGTCTTAGTCATCGCTCTAGCCCTAGTGCTTAGTACCGTGCTTGGGTGATTGTTGAATGAGTTTATGAATCCTATAAAAGAAAGACGGGATTCATTCTTTAGCAGCCAGCTCATACTATTGACTAATAGTTAATATTACTCTTGCCATACTCTTAGGCTCCTGGAGATAAATCTTCGGAACTTCATAGGCTGTCTATGAGTCTGTGTTACATTTTATCTTGTTATAATATATTTGACTCGTTCCAGGATTTCAAGATTTTTAGGCATTTTGCTTCAGCCACTGTGATTGCTTTCCTTCTGAGTTTCACCATCATGTTCAATTTTGACAAGAATGCCTTTTTTGTCTTCAATTCAGTCATTGATAAGATTGTTGGACAGGATGAGGCCAGACACACGGAGAGCCTTCCGGATGATATGATAATTGCTAAAGTCTGCCCTGTGACTAATAAGAGTGCTTTTAGAATAATGGAATCATTTAATTTAGATGTTAGAAGGGACACTGAAGATCATTAGCCTGGCCTCTGTGTTTTACAGATGAGGAAATCAGGACTCCTATACATTAAGTAATTTCCCCAATAACACACAGTTAATAGAGAAAGAGCGGGGAGGAGGACACAGACGCCTCGTTACTCCAGGTTTCCCTACGCAATTTATCTTTATCCTTTCCTTTTTGTTTCTGTGGTCTGTTATTTGTTGCTGCATGACAAATTACCCAAAACCTAGTGGGTTAAAACATTAGTACACATGTTTTATTTCACACAGATTCCGTGGGTTAGGAATTCAGGAGAAGCTTGGCAGGATGGTTCTAGCTTGAGATGTCTCATGAGGTTGTGCTTAAATGCAGCTGTGGCTACCGTCATCTGAAGCACCAACCGGGGCGGGGAGCCACTTCCAGTGGCACATGTGCAGGGCTGACAGATTCGTGCGGGCGCCGACAGGTCTCAGTTCCTCCCCACATGCGCCATTCCACCAGGCTGTCTGAGGTCCTGATGACATGACACGGCAGCTGGCTTCTCCCAGAATGAGTGATCCGAGGGGGTGGGTGTGTACAAGGAGGAAGCCACACTGTTTTTTACATGCTCATCTCAGCGTGTAAATCCCTGTAGCTTTCCAGATTTGGAATCCCAGAATCCCAACGTTCTAGCTCTGTGGGAAATTAAAGGTGATTTTTCTACTCTCTCTCTTTATTTAAAAAAAAATATCTTATTGTAACATAAAACACAGATGCAGGAAAAGATACACGAGAAATAGGACTCTGCCAGCTACCTTGGAAGCCCCTCTATGTACCCTGACACAATTACAGACTCTTCCCTCCCCAAAAGTAATCAGTCCAGACTCTTAATCAATTTCCTGTGTTTCCTTAGTTTTATCAGCCAACTGTGACTCTCCTGACATTCTAATGTAGTCTTCCCCATTTAAAAAAAATTAACATGTCTACAAGTCTCTTTTACTCTACAAAGTCACCTTGCATTACTTTCTTTTAGTTAAACTTAATTTTTACTGAAGAACCCAGGGCATTCGACCTATAGAGTTTCTCACAGTTTGGATTTTGCTGGTTACACACTAAGAGTGCAGTTCAACATGTTCTCTGGCCTCTTTATTTCCTGCAAATTGGTTGCTGGATCCAGAAGTTTGATCTGACTAGTTTCGATCTTTCTGGCAAGACTGTGGGTGGTGTTATGTTCTCTTATCAGGAAGCACATAATGTCTGGTTGCCTCTCTTTTTGTGACATCAGTCGTCGCTAGTGCTCAATGTCTAGATTCATCAGTTCATTAGATGCTGCAAAATGGTAATATCACATTGTTTCTTTTTCATTTATTGATTGGAATACTTTTTAAAGGAAGTGCTTCCCCTCAACAGCTATTTGATTTCCCAGGGTTGTAGTCGATACAGGAACGTGGGATAAATGCTTGATTCATTTCCTTTACTTGGCAGTCTTCAAGATAATAATTCAAGATGAATTAGTTCCTTGAACAATTGAAAGTATCATTGAAGATGACTAATTAATTGTTGTTTTTTAAATCTAATCTCACATATTAAAAATTAAGTAACTGAGAGCCAGAGAGGTTGAGTAACCAATTCAAGATCACACAGCACTTTGGTGGCAGAGCTAGGGTTAGGGTGGTACTCTCCTGCCTCCTAGCTTCATTTTAATCTTCCCCTTTCAGGAGCAGAACCCTAGTCCTGAAACTCTAGTCTCAAAAACTGCTTCTGAGAAAATCTGGAATGGGCAATAAATATTCAAAGCATTGCCCAACTTCCCTTCCTGGCTCATCGCCTTCTCTGCTCACTCAGCCTTGTAGCCAGCCCAAGACTCACTGATAGGAGCCAGGGCCAGCCTGCAGCTTTTGCACTGCTCCTGAGAGGGACTGAGTTGCCAGACTTGGAAAGTCTGCCTGGTGTCAGGGAGTCGTGGGAATGTGCCCAGGTTGCTGTGGGGAGGTTTTCAGTCCTGGCTGCCACAGAGCACCCCCTTGCCAAATCCTGTCTTGCTGATTCTCAGCAGGAAAATGGGAAGTCAGAGTAGAAAGTTCCAACCTGCCAGTTCGAAGGGAAATAGCCAAGAAACTGTCTGCCCACCACGTTAACTATCTTAGCTCCAGAGAGATAAAGGGGGAAAGAATTTGGTAGAAGAGGTCAGGGGAAGAGATGGTAGGGAAAATGGTCGAACAGGGTTAGGAGACGAGGGGAGAGTCTATTGTAATCCTGTGTGTGTGTGTGTGTGTGTGTGTGTGTGTGTGTGCGCGCACATGTGTGTATGGGGGGGTAAGGGGGAGAGAGAGGCTGCCTACCACCTTAAGACCGTCCAGCAGTCCATCTGTTCACACCTACTTATGTAGCTGATGACCTTCTCAGACCCACCTCCTTGTCCTGCTCTGACCTTTTCTGCTCTTCTTATTCCAGCTGCCACCATCCTCCCCCCGCGCAGGCTCCCAGGGAAGGGGAAAGGCCAGTGGGAGATAAGGGTGTGCTGTTTTACGTACTAACTTGGGAGTGAGAGGACCTGTCAAGGACGAGTGCAAGGCTGCTGCTGATGACTCTGGTCCGTGTTTGAAATGCACTGTGGCGGTTACGCAGGCTGGAAAGGAGTGTTGCTTGAACTGGGCTCTTGGAAGCAAGTGAAACTTGACAGTGGGAGACACTGCCTGTATCAAGTCAAAAAGTTATGATCTTTGGGCCAAGAGATCCCAAGAAGCTGGTCATTCTAGTTCTCTTTGTTGGCAGAAGATACTGGAGGACTTTAGCCTTGTACCAGATGCTACAGTGGAGTGTTTTTTAAAATCTCAAGTTGTAAAATTAATTTAGTGAGTTGTGACCATAATATTATAAAAAATGAAATAGAATAGAATACACAGCAGATCAGGGTACGTCACATGGAAAAGGTGAGTGTTGTTTCATTAAATTCTTTTTAGTAGTGTGTGTGTATGTGTGTGTGTGCCCCATGTGGACGTATGCATGCATATAATGGGTCACATTGCATTTATTTATTTATTTATTTATTTATTTTTAAGATAGAATCTCACTTTGTTGCTCAGGCTACAGTGCAGTGTGCAGTGGCCTGATCATAGCTCACTGTAACCTCGAACTCCTGGGCTCAAACAATCTTCCTGGCTCAGCCTTCCAACTAGCTAGGACTATAGGCACTTACAGTCATACCCAGCTAATTTTTAAATTTATTGTAGGGACGGGGGTCTCACTGTATTGCCAAGGCTGGCCTTGAACTCCTGGCCTCAAGCAATTCTTCCACCTCAGCCTCCCCAAATGCTGAGACTGTAGATGTGAGCCACTATGTCCAAACCATATCGTATTCCTTATTGCGGATCGCAGCTGAAACCTTTGGACATCATTCCTCTTTTTCAAAGTGTTAGGAGTGAAGACTTGGATTCACTTTAGGCTCTTGCCATTACAGAGCTCTGTGACCTATGGTGTGTGGTTTAACATCTCTGAGCTTCATTTTACTTATCTGTGAAGTGAATGGATGAAACCAAATGACGAGATCAGATTGATGGTTTCTGAGGTTTTCTACAGCCCTCAACTTCTATAATTTTTGAGATAAATGAAAATTCAGCTTCCTTTAAGGGTTGGCAGGGGAGGAAATGACATTGTCTCCAAATAAAGACTGACTAGTATGAATATGCAAAAATTTCCCTCAGGAAGTACCTCTTCCTCTTTTGGCTCAGTTCATTCATTCATTCATTTGCCAAATACATACTAATGTGCCAGACACTATTGCTTGGAATGGGGAGTCAGCGGTGGGCTAAAACACAGAAATCCCTGCACATGTGGTGTTTACCCTACAACTCCCTGCAGCAGCTTAGGTGTTTTTTGTTTTCATTTACCACACATTTCAAATAAAACAAAACAAAACCAAAAACCTTCTGTAGCTTGAGAGGATTTTTTTTCTTCTGTTGTTTTTTTTTAAGAGATGAGGTCTTGCTCTGGTGAGATCATAGCCCACTATAGTCTCCTGGGTTCAAGGGATCCTCTCAAGTAGCTGGGTCTGCAACACATGCCACCATGCCTGGCTAATTTCTTTTTTAATTTTTTATAGGGATGAAGATTTCACTGTGTTGCCCAGGCTGGTCTCAAACTCCTGGCCTCTAGCGATCTTTCCACCTTGGCCTCCCAAGGCATTGGTATTATAGGTGTGAGCCACTGTGCTCGGCTTATTTTTTCAATAATTGGTTTGGGTCCTTGGTTTCTCTTTAACAAAGTGGGGATGTGATCATGGAATGTTAGCAACACAAGGTCGGAAAGGGTTTCTGAAGGTCTCTTATGCTTAGAAGGGTAAGCTGACCTGAAACCTTGAAATAAATGGAAATCTGAACATTTTAGCCTGGAAATGATTACTTTCCTTGAATGGTCTTTTTTCGAGGAACTCTTGAGACCACAGGCCATTCACTGAAAGGCAATTCACTTTAAAAGGTTCCATTTCAGCTTCTTGACATACTCAACTGCTCTCAGGACAGGGATGGGAAGCCTCCTTCGAGGACTTTGGGGATGGCGTGGCATCTTCCTGGCTCACAGACCAAGGACTGTCTTGTTTGGAGGAAGGGAGGGAGCAAATGAAACCTGCAGACTCTCTTGGCTTCTAGGATGCATAAATTGACAGTGGTAGCAGAGCTGTGGGGACTTTGGCATCTGGAATCATCCTGACCACCAGGGGGCATTAGAAACCTGTGTTCCACGCCACCAGGTGATTTGCCCTTTCTGTCTGGGTTATAGTAATATTAGGTTATTAAGTGTGAAATGTCCAATTTCCTTAAGTACTAAATTTGACAGTTGATATCTCTGACATTTCATTTTGACACTTCTTGTTTTATTTTTATTGTGAAGGTACATCCTCAGTTTTTCAAATACACATTTTGGCTTGTGATTATCTTTCAAATATTTTTCTGAGAGCAATTTTTGTGCAACCGTTTTTAAGTCAAAATTTGTGTTATTTTCGAATATGAGTTCTGTCATGGAACCAATGCAGCACAGGCAGCTTGAAATATCAACAAAGTATTTGGGAAGGATGTGGCTAATGAACGTACAGTACGTTGATGGTTTGAGGAGTTCCATTCTGGTGATTTTAATCTTGAAAATGAGTCATGTGGCCGACATGAGACCAATGTGGATAATGATGAGCTGAAAGCTGTAGTAGATGCGAATCCATCCCAATCTATGCGTGAATTAGCAGCAAGGTTTGACGTTACTATTCCAACAATATGGGACCATTTGAAACAAATGGATAAGGTAGAGAAGCCGGATAGATGGGTACCACATGAATGAAATGAGTGTCAGAAGAGAAATAATCTCAAAGCTTGCCTTTCTTTGCTGTCACGACATAAAGGTGAACCATTTCTATACCATATTGTTATATGTGATGAAAAATGGATTCTTTTTGACAATCACAAGCATTCAGTACAATGGTTGGATAAAGATGAAGTGCCAAGACACAGTGCAAAACCAAATATTCATCAAAAACATTGAATGGTGT
Organism: Lemur catta; assembly: GCF_020740605.2. Classification (NCBI taxonomy): domain Eukaryota; kingdom Metazoa; phylum Chordata; class Mammalia; order Primates; family Lemuridae; genus Lemur; species Lemur catta. Next base: position 17,548,225 of record NC_059134.1, on the reverse strand, counting down.
CAGTTTGGAGGTCCAGCGCTGGTATTATCCACTACAGCTTCATGAAACCTGGTCAGTCAATTACAGCAGATGTCTACTGCAACCAAATTGATGAAATGATGAGGATGCTTGTGATTAAGCAGCCAAGATTGGTCAACAGAGACAGGCCAATCCTCTTACAAGACAACACTCGATCACATGTCACACGAACAACACTGCTCAAACTACAGAAGCTGGACTTGGAAACTCTGTCATCCACTGTATTCACCAGACCTTGCACTGACTGACTACCACTTGTTCCAGGCTTTGGACCACTTCTTGCAAGGAAAAATAGTCAATTCTCAACAAGCTGTGCAAAATGCCTTTTGCGATTTCATGGCCACTTGCTCTCCAGGCTTCTTAAATGCTGGCATAAACAAGCTACTGTTAAGATGGCGCATACTTTGATTAATTGTACTGCTTCTTGTTTGAGATATAATAAACTACTTTTTGATTGGAAATTGGACATTTCATATTTAATGACCTAATAGCTTTGCAGTTTTAAACAAGGTTAGTTTAATGACCTTTTTAAAGCATGTTGGGCTAAATCAGAGCCCCAGAATGCCAGAGCAAATCAAATTGACAGGCCTAGGCTTGTCTTTCTCATCTCTCAAAATTAAATGTGCATGTGCATGCATTGGTTCAAGAGGTATCTGTTGAGTGCCGTTTATGTACCAAGTTCAGAACTAGGCTCTGCAAAAACAATCTTTCACAAGGCAAAGCCTCTGCTCTACAGGGACCCACAGTCTAGGTTTTTCCATAGACAGTAGGTAAATGGCTTGTTGCCCACTAAGGTGTCTCCACATCATCCTGAATCCAAGGTGACGAGGCTGCTTTCTTTATAGCAAGGTGAAGGCTCTAGGGTTTAGGATCATAAAATCTTGACACTTTCAAATGAGAGAGTATAGATCTTGGTAAATGGGATTTAGGAAAGTGGCCTTTTCATGGTATTGTAGCTAAACTTTGGAGCACCAGTGTGGGGTTGACTGTATAGCCTCAAGGTGAATCCTAATCCAGAAGTCACTGTTCTGTTTTGTAAACTTGGAGGAATAGTTCAGCTTTTTTGGACTCAACTTTTCCCAGCTGCTCTCAGGAAAGATCAGGATGCTGAGACTGTTACCCAATAGAAAACTAAATGAAACGAAAGAGAATCATAACATGGGGCATTATACTGATACAGAAAACCAAGGGGGATTTTGCTGGCTCCTCTGTTACGTCTTTACAACTGGTTGTTTGTTTGCATGGCTGATAGCTCCTTTGCCGCTGCTCATATTTTGTGTAGACATTGCAAAGTCTAGGTTATGTTCAAACTAGTATTGGAACTCAGAGGTGAATAATTGTCCAACCAAGGGATCAGACCTCTATTTTATTTTTCACGGTAACTTGGATGAGTTGATGTGTAAACGGATGGAATGTTACAGTTCACTGCTTTCTAAGAAAACAGAATGGAATGGAGAAAAAGTTGGGGACCCACTCCCATGCCCCCTGCCCCCCGCAGCCCTTGAGTCAGGGGGTGTTGTCCAGAGGGCAGATTGAAAAATTTGGGGGCCGGGTTCAGTGGCTCACACCTGTAATCCTAGCAGTACGCTGGGAGGCCAAGGCACGAGGATTGCTTGAGGTCAGGAGTTTGAGACCAGCCTGAGCAAGAGTGAGATCCCGTCTCTACTAAAAACAGAAAAATTAGCTGACCTAAGTCACAGCTACTCAGGAGGCTGGGGCAGGAGGATCGCTTGAGCCCAGGAGTTTGAGTTTGCTGTGAGGTATGATGACATCACTGCACTCTACCCGAGGCAACAGAGCGAGATTCTGTCTCAAAAAAAAAAAAAGAAAAGAAAAGAAAAAAAACCTTTGGCAAGACTACCTATGTGCTAAGGCACTAATGAGAAGTGAGCATTTAGAAAGAAGTGGAATTCATTGGTAGGATGATTTGGATTATCTCTAAATTGCGTCGAGCTTGAATTCATACAGGAAAACCCTGCCCCCTGCTTCCTAATGAGAATGTTGGCCCTGCCTGTCAATTTTTACATTCTTATGTTTTCCTAAGCTGGACCTCTGAAGACAAAAGCCCACTGCAGCTGAAAATAGAATGCTCCCTCCACCCTCCAGACAAAGTCAGTATTTATTGTTTCAGAGACTAGATGTAATCAGACAAGGACTGAGCTGGTCTATAGGCTTGCCCTCTTTTTTATTTTGTCGCTATTTGCCCAGAGGCAGTGCTGATTAGAATAATCCTTACTAAGAGCCAGAGGGAAAGAAATTTGATGACATAGTTTGGTTTTTTACATAGTAAGAAGGTCTCTGACCTGGAATTAAGAAGACTTGGGTTCCCAACACTGTTTATTGTCTTAGCCGGTGCTTTTGATAATTATGGTAATTTGGGAAGAGCACACTTGGCTGGAAATCCTGCCTTTGCCTCTTACCTTGGGACTCATGCAAGTTGCATAATTTCTCTGATCCTGTTTTCTCATCTATTAAGTAACATCACATCTATCCTACTTCCCTTATTGGAGTGTTGTAAAAATCACATTGGTACACATGTAACAGTATCTCAATTACAAAGAGCTATGTAGAAAGATGTGGGTTTTTACTTTGGTAGTTGTGCCTCAGTCATCTCATCTGATCGCTGAAATGCTCCATTCTGGCTCCCTTGACACTGCTGAGCGCTTGCATTTCTCAGCTGGGACACTTCTTGTGTCTGCTTTGCTTGCCCTTCTCTGCCCTGACTCCCAGACAGAAGTTTCTGAGAAAAGATCACCATTGTCAATTGTTTATTTGTCTCTGGTTTTTATTAATAAAATGTGCCCATTGTCCAGGCCCCTGCATGCTGAGTTACCTGCTGGCAAACATACCAGACACTCTGGGACCTCTGCCAGCAGCTAGCGTGGCTTTCTGCAAACACGTACCTGTGAAAAATAAAGATGGGCTTTAGTTCTGCTTTCAAAGTCCGTGCCTGAAATGTATAGTTCAAACAAAGTAATAACAAATAAAACCCACAGCAAACAAACAGCCCAGAGCACGAGGCTTTAGGACATTTACAGTGTTCTCTCTCCAAAGGTAGAGAGTGCTGTCTTCACACTTCCCTTTAGTGGCCAATAGGTCCATGACTTACCCTCACTAGGTTCCAATGAATTCAGATTGTAGTGGCGCTGGATTTATTGAGCCACTAGATCATATTTTAGAAATGGGCTCTCCATGTCTGCCCTTGTACCTTTCCCTCGATGACCCTGCCAGACATGACTGATTCTGCTCAGCTCAGGGAGGCCTGCAGGCGGCCGAGGCTGAGAGGGTTACGGTTATGAGGTCAGGGACCAGACCCTCAGGACTCCTTGGGGCAGAAGGCCTGGGGACAAGGAGAAAAGAGCTTATAGAAGCAGAAGAAGTGGAAAAAACTGGGGAGGGGGGAGAAATCTTAGTGAGAAGAGGAGAGAGAAAGAAATAGAGGAGGAAAGGAGAGTGAAAGTGTCAGGATGGGGCAGAAGGAGGAAGATAAAGTCTGGGGAGAAGGAGAATTCTTTGCCCCACACTCCTCTTGAAACAGAGCAGAAACAAATATTTCATGGTCCCTTAGATGCTCCATCCGTGGCTCTGGCACTGCCAGGTAGCCCAGCCTGCAGAGTCACAGTTCTCTGTCTACACAGGACTCTGGAACCAGGCCCCTGCTGCTAGTCCCTGCTCCACCCAGCAGTGGCAGCTGCAGACCACATCCCCTGAAAGCAGCGTGGACATCTCCTCCTCCTCCTCCTCTTCTTCTTCTTCTTCTTTTTTTTTTTTTTTTAGTAGAGACAGGGTGTTGCTATATTGCCCACGCTGGTCTCAAACTCTTGGCCTCTAGGGATCCTCCTGTTTCAGCCTCCCAAAGTGCATTGCAGGCACGAACCATGCTCTTCTTCTTATGAGCTGAAACAGCACATGCTTACTTAGGGTTTGAGGAAGGACAAAGAAGACCTAGAAAGAAGATGCTGGCAAAGAGAACGTCCAGATCACGCAGGGAGAGGCTGTGATACAGTGAAGAGAGCAGAGATTGTGCCATTGGAAGACATGAGTTGAGGTCCCCACCCTGCCAATTACTGAGTGGTCTCTAGACAAGTTTTAATTTTTTTTTTAACCTGTAAGACACATCTCCATCTTCATGTCTCCCTAATGGTTTATTTGAGAAGGTGGACAAAACTCCTGAAGTGCCTGAAGTGCCTGGTGTACCTCTTATGGCACTTGCCACTGCCTTATGTCTAAATATTTGAATAGCATATCTTCTTTATGGGTTTATGTGCTCATTGAGGGCAGGACATGTACAGATTTATCACCTAGTGTGGTACCTGACGTAGAGCAGGTATAGTAAATATCTGCAACAGATATCTAATAATTAAATAAATGAGGAAGATGATGGCTTTGTTTTAGCAGAGATCTAGAGGTAGATCTCTGGAACTGATCTGCTACTATTTAGGTTTGATACCACAATTGTGGGCTGGTTGTTACTGGCTTAAGTTATATTCCTTCAGAGATTCATCAGAAATACCCAGTGACCATTTACACATTCCTAATTTTTTTTATCTTCAATTAAGGAATGAATTTAATTCTGACATTTTAGGTTGAAAATATTTCATTATTTTAAAAATTATTGTGAACAAATGAAATCTATAATACTACTTAATGCAACATAGAAAATTACTTGTATAAACGTGTGTATATATGTCTTATACATGTTATCTATTTGTTATACACACAATGTTATAAGTGTATGTGTAATATTATTTTACTTCCAGCAAATGTACACAAAAGTAATCACTAACTATTTAAATACAGAGTGGACACATGTTTGTAATGTTTAATATTTACATTTCTCCTTTGAGTAGACATATCATGATTTTCTTAGGCATTTTGTTGTTTGACATTTTGGTTGTTGCCAACTTTTCACTGTTAAATAAACATTCTCTCTTGCATAATAAATAATAATTATTGCTGTTAAGAAAAAACTACAGTAATTTTTTGAGTGCCTGTTATGTGTAAGACACTACTTGGCAGTTTACCTATCTGTAGTGGATCGGTTAAGTTTTACAACCCATGAAGTGCATGTTATTGTTCCTCTTTCTCACAGAAGGAGACTTAACTCAGACAAGTAAGTAATTTGGCTAAGTCCCACAAGCCAGTGAATATAGAGCAAGAATTCGTACTCAGATCCGCCTAGATCCAAAGCCTTGCTCTTCCAAACCACAAAACTCTTAGGAGCAGAATGGTGAGGTCCAAAGGTATTATTAGCTTGATAGCTTTAACTACATTTTCCCATGTGGTTTTCCAAAAGCTTCGTGCTGTTATATAAAGCCTACCTCCCTGAACATACTATTTTCTCAGTAACTTTGGCTTCATTTTTAAGCTGAGAAGCCCCAAAGATTTGCATGCATTTTCTTTATTACCTTCTAAGTGCCGTTTTTAAAACCAAATCCATCTTGAGTATGTCACTGAGCTCACCTAGTCCTGGGCTCTCACCCTAACTCAGAGTTAGGTTTCCTGCTCTCCAAACCAGCAATGGAGAGAAATTTCTATCCCCTCCTTCCTCCTTTATCATTCCCTTCATCTCTCTGAGGAATAGAGCAAAGCACATTCTGTCCCCGTGAGGGATTGGGGACACTCTGCTTTCTTTGACCTTCTGTGCGTCCTTCATTGCATTAACGGCAGTGCTCCGGTAACATCTTGAATAGAAAACTGATCGACAAACATCAGGGAATGTACTTATGAGGACAAAGGGGCATTGGGAAACTTCCACAAGAACTCAGTGACCATTTGCCCATCCTATTTTTTTTCTTTTGAAATGAAGGCATGAATTTAATGTTCCATTTAGCATATGGGAAGGGATCAGGGACACTACATGGGGTTCACCTCTATTTGTTCCCTCTCTGAAGAGCTGCAGAGCATGCAGTATAAGTGAGGCCCCTTTGAATTCTTCAACCCATAGATCTTTGCCTGAGGGGAAAAAGTAAACATTCAGAGGTCATCCAGGACCCCATTTCTACTCCCACCCCAATTTGTAAGAAGAGGGGCTGCACAGAGCAGGCACCTCCAGATGGGAGGCAGTCGCTGGCCTTCTCTGACTCATGCTGCTCAGCTGCGTCTTCTGTAAGCCCTTACACACCAACGGCCTTGTGCAGCTTAGTATTCAGATAGGACCATGTCTGCAGAACCAAGTCAGGAAAAAGTGATTGCTCCGAGAAGATATAGCTCAGGTCAGCATTGCTCATCTTCAAGGTTGCCTAATAAAAACAATGGGCTATTATTTGTGTAGTGAATGACGTTAGAAAGGCTCAGAAGAAAGTATTGGTGGCCTTAGAAATCCATTCTTATTGTATCATCTCATCACCATTATTGTAATTATTATTGTTGCTAGCATTTAATGAGCACTTACTGTGTGTCAGGCACAGTGTTAAGTATACTATGCTATATCTCATTTAATTCTTCCGGCAACTCTCTGAGATCGTACCAGTATTATTATATTTTTGTAGATGAATGCTTAACTCCCTCACTTCTCACAGTGCTTTGTTCAAATGTCACTTCCTTTCTTTCTTTCTTTTTTTTTTTTTTAAAGATTGAGACAGAGTCTCACTGTGTTGCCCAGGCTAGAGTGCCATGGCATCAGTCTAGCTCACAGCAACCTCAAACTGCTGGGCTCAAGCAATCCTCCTGCCTCAGCCTTCCGAGTAGCTGAGACTACAGGTGTGCACCACCACACTCAGCTAAATTTTTCTATTTTTGGTAGACACGGGGTCTCACTCTTGCTCAGGCTGGTCTAAAACTCCTGGCCTCAAGCCATCCTTTCACCTGAGCCTCCCAGAGTGCTAGGATAACAGGCATGAGCCACCACTCCCAGCCTATCCCCCTTGTCTTTGCAAAGCCCCTGTCATCTTCTAACATACCTTCTCATTTGCTTAATCATTATGTCTATTGCTTAGTTTCCCCTGCCCCACCCCCAGTTAGAATGTTTGCTCCTCAAGGAGAAAGATTTTCGTGTGTTTTGTTCAGAACAGTGTTTGGCTCACAGAGCTACTCAGTAAATTTGTTATTAGGATAAACGAATGGATGAGCAGACCAAGGTTGAGATAATGAGCAAATCCCTTCAAGTCCCACAATAAGTGAGGGTCAGAGCAGGGCTGGAACTCTGTCTCATGCCAGAGTCTTGGGGCTTAACCACCCTGCAGGTTTGGATGAAAAACCTCCAAGGATGCCCATTCTTATGTCCCTATTTTTTTGAAATTCCAGAGGCTTAGTTAGGTTTCATGGATGACTTTGCTGTCTTCTCGGTCAGTGCAGAGAAGAGCCAGGATCAGTGTAGTCTTGGGATGAATGTCTGTATTGTCTGTGTCCTGCAGAGCAAGTTAGGTCTTGGTCAACTGAAGATCCTTTTTATCTTTAAGGTCTTTTAGTTTATTATTTCAATAGATTAAGGGGTACAAGTGGTTTTTGTTATATGGATGAATTGTATAATGCTGAAGTCAGGGCTTTTAGTATATCCCTTACCAGAATAGTATACATTGTACCTAGTAGATAAATTTTATCCCTCACCCACCTTCCACTCTCCCCCCTCTTCTTAGTTTTCAATGTTCATTACACCACTTTATGACCATCTATACTCATTGTATAGCTCCCACCTGTAAATGGGAACGTGATATTTGTTTTTCCATTCCTGAGATGCTTCATTTAGGATAATGATCTCTCATTCCATCCAAGTTGCTTCAAAAGACAGTATTTAATTCCTTTTTATAGCTAAGTAGTACACCACATTTTCTTTATCCACCATCTGTTGATGGGCACTTAGGTGGATTCCATATTTTTGCTATTGTGAATTGTTTTGTAATAAACATTCAGATACAGGTGTCTTTTTTTGTAAAATGCCTTCATTTCCTTTGGGTAGATACCCAGTAGTGGGATTGCTGGAATGCATGGTAGATCCACTTTTAGTTCTTTGAGGAATCTCCATACTATTTTCCATAGAGGTTATACTAATTTATATTCCCACCAACAATGTTTAAGAGTTCCCTTTTAACTGCATCCTTGCCACCATCTACTGTTTTTGATCTTTTAATAATGGCCATTTTGACAGGGGTAGGGTGTTATTTCATTGTGGTTTTAATTTGCATTTTCCTGATCATTAGTGATATTGAGCATTTTTTCATGTTTGTTGGCCATTTGTCTATCTTCTTTTGAAAAAAACCCTGTTCATGTCTTTTGCCCACATTTTGATGGGGTTATTTGTTTTTTTCTTGCTGATTTGTTTGAATTCTTTGCAGATTCTGGATATTAGTCCTTTGTTGGATGTATAGTTTGTGAATATTTTCTCCATTCTGTAGGTTGTCTATTTACTCTGTTGATATTTTCTTTACTGTGTAGAAACTTTTTAATTTAATTAAGTCCTGTTTATTTAGTTTTGTTGTTGCTATATTTGTCTTTGAGGTCTTAGTCATAAATTCTTTGCCTAGGCCAATACCCAAAGAGTTTTTGCTACATTTTGTTAGAGAATTTTTATGGTTTCAGGTCTTATATTTAAGTCTTTAATCCATCTTAAGTTAATTTTTTTATGGTGAGAGATAAGGATTCAGTTTCATTCTTCTGCATGTGGCTATCCAATTTTCCTAGCACCATTTATTGAATAAGGCATCCTTTCCCTAGTGCATGTTTTTGTCTGATTTATTGAAAATTAGTTGGCTATAGCTACATGGCTTTATTTCTGGATTCTCTATTAGTTCCACTGGTCTGTGCATCTACCTTTATACCAGTATCATGCTGTTTTGGTTACTATAGTCTTGCAGTATAATTTGAAGTCAGATAATGTGACACTTCCACATTTGTTCCTTTGGCTAATCAGGCTCTTTTCTGATTCCATGTGAAATTTAGGATTGTTTTTTCTAGATCTGTGAAAAATGTTGTTAGTATTTTGATGGGAATTGCATTGAATCTGTAAATCACTTTGGGCAGCGTTGACATTTTAGTGATGTTGATTCCTCCAGTCTATGAGTGTGGGATGTTTTTCATTTGTTTGTTTCATCTCCGATTTCTTTCACCAGTGTTTTGTAGTCTCCTTGTAGAAGTCTTTCATCTCCTTGGTTAAGTATATTCTTGATGTTTTATTTTCTTTGTAGCTGTCATAAATGGTATTGCCTTCTTAATTTGACTCTCATCTTGACTATTGTTAGTGTATAGGAATGCTACTGCTTTGTGTACATTAATTTTGTAACCTGAGACTTTACTGAATTTATCAATTCTAGAAGTATTCATATCATTGGCAAACAGGGATAGTTTGACCTCTTTCCCAATTTGGATACCCTTTATTTCTTTCTCTCATCTGATTGGTCTGGCTAGGATGTCCAATATTACGTAGAATAGAAGTGGTGACAATGGGCATCCTTCACTTGTTCCAGATCTTAGGGGGAATACTTTTGACTTTTCCTCATTCAGTATGATGTTGGCTGTGGGTTTGTTATATATGGCTTTTATTATTTTGAAGTATGTTTCTTCTATGCCTAGTTTGCTGAGGGTTTTATCATCAAGGGGTCCTGGATTTTATCTAATGCTTTTTCTGCATCTATTGAGATGATCATATGGTTTTTAGTTTTAATTCTGTTTATGTGATGAATCACATTTATTGATTTGCATATGTTGAACCCTTCTTGCATCCCTGGGATGAAACTCACTTGATCATGGTATGTTATCTTTTTGATGTGCTTTTGGATTCAGTTTGCTAGTATTTTGGGGGGGATTTTTGCATCTATGTTCATGAGGGATATTGGTCTGTAATTTTCTTTTTTTGTTATGTCCTTTCCTGGCTTTGTAATAAGGGTAATACTGGCTTTATAGAATGAGCTAGGGAAGATTCCCTCTTTCTCAATGTTACGAAACAGTTTCAGTAGGATGGGTGTCAGCTCTTCTTTGTAGATCTGGTAGGTTTCAGCTGTGAATCCATCTGGTCCTGGGCTTTCTTTCGGGGGAGATTTTTTTTTTTATTACTGTTTCATTCTTGCTACTCATTATTGGTTTGTTCAGGATTTCTATTTCTTCTGGATTCAAGCTTGGGAGGTTGTGTGATTCTTTATAGCCTTTGATCTGGGTGGGATGCAGTTTTCTGACCATTTACTCTTCTGCCACAGTAAGTTAATGTCATTAGGTTCTCATGCACTCTTTTTGGGTAAACAAATGTCATTAGGTTCTCAGATTTTCTAAACCACTCATTTCTTCTTTCTATAATTCTTTGTGTGTTAGAGAGATTTAAAGTGGCCACTATTTACTTGGACAACTTTTGCCATTGTGCTTCATTGGCAAAACGGTGACTTTGAGGCTTGCTATTAGTGTTTCCTGTTAAAATACTCCCTGTTACTTTTGGACTGATATGCATCATGGGAGTTCTAGACATCATGCACACATACATAGCCTTCATGCAAAAACCATTACGATAGCTCAGCCAACAGTTAAATTGTATCTTATTATTGAGGTTTATTTGTTTTTCTCTATAGCATTGGCTTTTGTAAGGTTTATAAATAAATAAAAATGGTTTAGCTTTGGTTCAAAGAGAATTTTCCCCTAGAGCTGATTTTACTGTAATATATAGCTTAATATAAAACCTAGCATGCTGAATATAGTTAGTCTTCAAAGTGGATTAGAGTTGTTGTGCTTTGGGCATTCCAAGGCATTAGTTACAGTACATTGCGTTAGCTTTACCAGTTGCCTCTCCTGTAATGAAAGGCATAGAAGATCACCCACTTGAATAGAAGACCAGAATACCAAAATTCTATCTTGTATTATAACTTCTATTGAGTGTGATGGAGATGATAATTGAATGGCAAAACCACTCCCATTGTAAGGGAGCAATGAAGCATTCTTTAGTTCCTTTAGAAAAAGAAAGTACAGAAATACAAGATGCTGACAAACTCAAGAGATCTATTCATACTAGTGATAATCATAATGATAACAATAATGATCATAATTGTACCAATTGTTCCCGTTTTCACCTCCCCCATTCTCCATAGGCCTTAAAATAAACAAACCTGTATTTTAAGCTATTAACTTAACCTCAGTTATTATCCATCTTTTTTTGCATGTAGAGAGCTACTGAAATGATAATTGGATTTCATAAATGCAGGCTTTGTGGCATTATGTAGAAAAGTTGGATTTTTATAGTGCTCTAGGGTGTGTATATGATGTGTCCCTGCAACCAGATGTAACTTGTTGCCCGATGTATGTCACTATATTAGTGACGAAAGTGTGATGCTTGTACACATGATTTCAGACATAAAAATGATGCAACTGTGGACTTTTCCTAGCATTTATTATGTTGTAGGGACTGGGCTAAGTGCTTTACATGTACTATCTTGTTTATCTCCCACAACAAGCACTTGAGATGGACAGTCTTATTATCAATCTGATTTTTCACATGGATTAACTAAGGCACTGAGAGATTAATTATCTTGCTAAAAAGTGGTGGCTCCCGGACTTGAACCCAGATATTCTAATTCTAGAACCTTTGAACCTCACAGGAAGCAGGGTGACTAGCAATGAAGTGCAAGGGTTACATTTATCTCAAACAGGTCATATGATGGATATTAAGAACTTATATCATATTTTGTACAGGCACAGGCAATAATTGTGCAGTATAGGTGCATGAATGGGTTATAAAATCCGGTACCAACTTAGGTCTGAGATGTTGACATTAAAAGACTGAGAGCACTCCATGCTGGAGGAGGCGAGCTAACCACGTGAGAGGATAAGCTCTGGCGTCAGATTACCTAGTTTGGACTCAAGACTAGCTGCTGATTGGCTGTGTGTCTTTAGATGACTTTTCTAAGTCTCATTTTTTCCTCATTTGAAAATGGGAAAAACAACTAACCTATTGTGTTGATTTGAAGATGAATTGAGATGATGCTCGATGTATAGTAAGCATGCAATAAATGTTAGCTAGTCTTACTATGATTGTATTTGGGTATTGGTCTAATTTAAATAAAATTATTGGTACTGGCATAAAAACAGACACATGGACCAACGGAATAGAATAGAGAACCCAGATATAAATCCACGCATTTACAGCCAACTCATTTTCTACAAAGGTAGCAAGAACATACAATGGGGAAAGGACAGACTCTTCAATAAATGATGCTGGGAAAACTGGATAACCATATGCAGAAGAATGAAACTGGAACCCCATTTCTTACCATATACAAAAATCAAACCAAAATGGATTAAAGACTTAAATGTAAAACCTGAAACTACTAGAAGAAAATGTTGGGGAAATGCTCTAGGGCATTGGTCTGGGCATAGATTTTTTGTGAAAGACCTCAAAAGCACAGGCAACCAAAGCAAAAATAGACAAATGGGATTACAGAAAGCTAAAAAGCTTCTGCACAGCAAAGGAAACAATCAACAAAGTGAAGAGACAACCCACAGAATGGGAGAAAACATTTGTAAACTGTCCATCTGACAAAGGATTAATATAACCAGATTATATAAGGAACTCAAACAACTGAATAACAACAACAAAAAAAACCCCCCAAATAATCTGACTAAAAATGGGCAAAAGATCTGAATAGACATTTCTCAAAAGAAAACATGCAAATGGCCAACAGGTATATGAAAAAATGCTCAACATCACTCATCATCAGAGAAATGCAAATCAAAGCCACAATGAAGCTGGGCACAGTGGCACGTGCCTGCAGTCCCAGCTACTAGAGAGGCTGAGGTGGGAGGATGAGTTGAGGCCAGGAGTTTGAGACCAGCAAGGGCAACATAGTGAGACCCTGTCTCTAAAATGCATGTGTGTGCGTGCGCGCACACACGCGCACACACACACACACACACACACACACAAAATGAGATATTGTCTCACCTTAGTCAAAATGGCTTTTACCAAAAAGACAGGGCAAGGGATAGTGGCTCATGCCCAGCCACTTGGGAGGCTGAAGCGGGAGGTTCTCTTGAGCCCAGGAGTTTGAAGCTGCAGTGAGCTATGATCATGCAACTGCACTCCAGCCTGGGTGACAGAGTGAGGCCCTGCTTCTAAAAATAAAAAGGGCATAACAGTTGCTGGTGAGGATATAGAGAAAGGGGACCCATCATACACTGTTGGTGAGAATATAAGTTAGTACAGCCACTGTGGGAAATTGTATGGAAGTTCCTCAAAAAAACTAAAAATAAAACTACCATATGATCCAGCAATTGGATCATTATCCAAATAAAGGAAATTAATATATCAAATAGATATCTGTACTCCCATGTTTACTGCAGCATTATTTATAATAGTCAAAATATGGAATCAACCTAAGTGCCCATCAATGGATGAATGGATAAAGAAAATGTAGTATATGTATACAATGGAATTTATTCCACCATAAAAAAGAATGAAATCCTGTCATTATTTACAGCAATATGGATAGAACTGGAGGTCATTATATTAGGTGAAATAAGCCAAACACGAAAGACAAATATTGCATATTCTCACTCATTTGTAGGAGCTAGAAAAGTGGATCTCATGAAGGTAGTAGATTGGTGGTTACCAGAGACCAGGAAGAATAGGGCAGAGGGGGATGAAGAGAGGTTGATTAATGAGTACAAACATACCGTTTGATAGAAGAAATAAGACCCAGTGTTTGATAGATTGATACAGTGACTATAGTTTACAGTAATCTGTCATATATGTATTTATTTATTTTGACATAGGGTCTTGCTCTGTCACCCAGACTAGAGTACAATGGCCTGATCATAGCTCACTGTAACCTCGAATTTCTGAACTCAAGTGATCCTCCTGCCTCAGCATCCCTAGTAGCTGGGACTACAGGCATGAACCACCACCCACAGCTAATTTTTCTAGTTTTTGTAGAGCTGGTGTCTCACTATGTTGGCCAGAGTGGTCTTGAACTCCTGGGCACAAGCGATCCCCCCACCTCAGCCTCTCAAAATGCTGGGATTACACGCATGAGCTACTGTGCCTGGCTCTAATAGTGTATTTCAAAATAGCTAGAAGAGAATAATTCAAATGTTTCTAGCATAAAGAAGAGACAAGTATGTAAGGTGATAGATATCCCAATTATACTTATTTGATCCTTACAAATTATATGAATGTATTAAATTATCACATGTGCCCCCCAAATATGTACCTCTATCATGTATAAATTAAAATAAATAAATAAATAAAATTATCTTCTCGCCCTCAGTGTAGAAGCTGTGTACCTAAGTTCTTCTTTATCACACTTCTTCTCGGAAACAAGCAGAATGTCCCTGGAATCTAGGCCAAACACCCATTTAAGGTATTGTACTTGGTGCCAACAAAATGGAAAACAAATTATTCTGACCATGCACGTAGTCCTGAGGTAGGACGTGAGAAGGCCCTGTTAGTAAAATAGCAACAGGAAGGATGAAGTGGTTTAGCTTTTGAAAGTACACGATAACTGCTGTAAAACTAAAACTGTTCTAAAAACAAAGTTTATTTTTTAAAAAAGTAGATGGTAATGTGTTTCAAGACTCAGCTCTTCCATAGGTAATGGGTTAACTTCATCTTTGCTTGTATCACAGTAAACAGGCTAACAAAAGCGGCCATCGTGTTGGCACTTCTTGGCCTATTTTCTTATCTATAGAATGTGGAGGTTGGCTTCCTCTAACGTACTTTTCTATTTTGGAACTCAAATGGAATGAATGGACATTTAGGGGGAATTACATGATGGCCTGATGTCAACCTTTCATCAGGATTGGCAGACATGCTTTACACAGGAAACCATGCAAGAGGATGTTTATGTTCTAGAGGTCTGGGCAGCCCCAGAACTCAAGTCTGTCAGGATTCCCAAGGAGCAGTTGGGAGATTTGCCCATCTGGACATCTTTGCAAAGGAGTAGGATGAAATCCCATCTCTCTCGGGTGGTGAAGTTGAGACCCCTACCAATAAGAGAAGGAGAATTGGTTAAGCTCTGATTCAGGGGATTTTTTTAAAGAGTTGATAGAAAAGCAGCTCTTTCCAAGTACATTCTTGTTCCTTCCTTTAATTACTCCCCAAAGATCCATAGTCCAAACACCCTTACCTAAGAAACCTGAGCTTTTAGTTAATCAGGAATGAATGTTCTGGGCAAAGAGCATTATGGTCCCAGGTTACTGCTCCTGAGACTTGCTATGTGATTTGGACTGAGTGTGACGTGATAATCCAGGGGAGATTGTGACCACAGTCAGAGTGGCCCCTGGGGAAAGTGCAGGGCTGAGCAGACAATGTTCATCAGTTTTCATCTCTTCAGAAGAGCATTGCAGTAGAAGAACAATCTCTGGGAAACTAATTGCACTAGGCACCTCTTCAAACCTCCCAACCCTGTTCTTTGTCCTGCCCTGGCCCTCCACCATCATTTTTTCATTCATAGACATTCACTGAGCATAAATGTAAGTGCTTGGTGTGGAGCAGTGAACTCGGTAACAGAAGATGAAGACAAATGGGGAAATGGGACATAAATCCCATCTTGATGGCAGTTACAGTCTAGGGGGAGGTGGAAAATGCACATCACTAATTACGACACAAGGCGGGAAATGATGCATTGAAAAGAGGTATGGGCAAACTTTTTCAAGGTGTTTCATACTAGGGAAGATCAATTTAAGTGAATATTGAGGACATTCCCAAAGGAGAAGAGAAAGAGAATATGTCATAAAAGGACAACTAGAAGAGCAAGAGCAGGCAGGGACTTGCTATAGAACCTTGGAACCTGTGGAATGCTCCAGAGCCATAGACCTGGAAGTGACCTCAGAGGTCATCTGGCCTCAACCTCATAGTGAGACTGTCCCCAACGGGTTCACTCTGTGCTTTACCACCTCTGTTGATGGGAACTCATCATTTATATTTGGATTAACAGTGTCTGGTCCCAGAAGGGAGCAGGGGAATTTCTAACTCTGTGTGTGTGGGTGGGGAGAGATTGAAAGAGAGAGAGAGAGAGAGAGAGAGAGAGGAGGCAGGGCAGTAGCAAGATTTTCAGTATCCTAGGGGATCCCTGCCTGAAGGACATATGGGCCCAATGAGTGCTGACTGGCTGTTCTTTGAGTTAAGCCCAGGAGATTTTATTACGGTGGGGATGGAACCTAACGTCTGGTTCCAAGGTCCAAGGTCCTGCATAGGTGGCGAACTTGCACGGAATGGTATCATGTGAGCGAGTCTTCAAGAAGAAAGACTTTGCTCTGGCTAATTCCATTTAAGCTGTTTGCCTGACTACAGCCTGGAAACAAGTTAGATCTATGTGTGGAAGCTAAATTAGAACCATAAGACCACAGAGAAGCTACTTTTAAAGGTCTTTTAGAGTTTACTAAGCTACTATTTCAGCAGGGGATGGCAAATCTCATTTTAAGCAAATCAACTTAGGGGACCCATTTGTAAGAAGCCAGCAGTTTTCGCCTTTGTGTGTTGGAATTCCCTGCTTGGAGCCTTGAAGCACCAGGACTTACCCAGACCTGCTGATTTGACTCAGATCTACAGGTAGACGTCTTAATAGGTAAGAGGTGTTAGAGACACTTGGGTAAAAATTAAGAATTAGAGGTACACTTACATTATTAATGACAAATGAGAAACTATTTATGTGTCCTGAACATGCCATAAAAAGTATATTTTTTTGCTAGTGTTTCTAGCAAGGGAGTTCTGCTAAATATTTGGGATAGCATTTTTTAAAAAAGTATTTAGAATTTAATTTCCCAAGGAAATTAGTGTTAACATTGTGGTATATTTTAGTTAGGGAACAAATAGAAAATGACTGAATTAAATAGAGAAACAAAGTGTATCAGTTTGCAGAATTGCAACAACAAATATTAATTTACTTTCCAAATTGCAAAGCAAATAAAAATCTTTACAGTGACAGGGAGAACCAGTTTAAATGGTGGTTGAAAATAAGCATTTTACAGAAAGTCGAATAGACTGACAGTGGAGTGAAGACAATGCTGGTTTTGGATTCAGAATACATCTGAAATTCTTAGTTTTATCAGGTGTGGTGGTTCACACCTGTAATCCAAGCACTTTGGGAGGCTGAGACAAGGAAGGATCCCTTGAGGCCACAACTTTGAGACCAGCCTGGGCAACATAGTGAGACCCCATCTCTAAAACAATAAAATATATTAGATGAGCTTGGCGGTACGTGCCTGTAGTCCCAGCTACTTGGGAGGCTGAGGTGGGAGGATCCCTTGAGCCCAGGAGTTCGAGGCTTCAGTGGCCTAATTGTGAGCTATTATTACACCTCTGCACTCCAGCCTGAGTGACAGTGCAAGAACTTGTCTCTAAAAAAAAACCCTTTTTTAAAAATAAAAACTGAAAAAAAAATTTTTTTAAGTTCTTAATTTCTCTAAGCCTCAGTTACTTCATCTCTACAATGGGAAAAAATGGCATCTCATAGGATTATTGTGAGGCTTAAATGAGAAAATATAGTGCCTCGTTCAAGAAATCTTAGGTGAATCTGAAATTTTTTAGGACATTGAAGCGTTTCTACTCTATGCCTGACTGGAGCAGATTTTTCAGTTGGTTCAAATCCTAGTTATCCTGTAGAAAGAGTAAGTCCATGTAAGTTGATTTTTTACAAATATAGTTTTATTAAGTGGTGGTGTCCTTGCAAAGTCATGTATAAATCCAGTAACATTTAAAATGCATTAGGGGAATTTCCCACGTACAGGAATTCTGTTTGTGTGAAGCAAAAAGGCCTCCCCCAAAGCCAGTAACAATTCCATTATACGTTTTGTGCCAATCTAGATGTTCACATGTTGGGATTAGTTCTAGTGAGGTATTTGTGTTTGATTAACTTCTTGCTCTGTGGGGGCTTACGAGGGAATTAGATGCACACAGAATGTGTGCTGACAAAAGCAGAAGGAGTGTTTTCAGTGCCATTTGTTTTTTTAATTATCCTCTGAGGTCAAACTACAACAGCCACAATAACACTGGAAGTCATTAAGGTAGAGTCTGACCAAAAGATGTTTGATTGACATAAAGCAGCTTCAGATTCAGCTTTGTGACTTTGGTCTAAGATTGAGCCTGCCTGTGCCTCAGTTTTTCATCTGGGAACCTAGGGAAGACAGGGTGGAGAACAGATAGGCATTGGATGGAATATCTAATGCTTCCTCCAGGCCTATAATTCTATCACCTAACAAAAGTAATATATCTATGGCTCATTAAAATTTCTGACTGTCAGATAGAATTAATGTGTCTTCCCACGGTACCTGCTTACATCCAGGATGTGGCTGAGGGCATAGGAAACAGAATTCTTTCTTCTCCTGGAAATACGGAGAAGCAAGGTCACTCTGCATCCAGCAACATGTTTCATTTCTATGTGGACACTCTCAGGCATTCAACAGATGGCTTCCTCATCAAATGTACCTTATTCAAGTTTATTCATTGAATAAAAATTTCACACATATTAAGAAATGATCTATTTTAATAAATCCTTTTTCTAAAACCAATGATTTGTATTATATGAAGGATCATGCCAGACTCAGATATTTTTTAAATCTGTATTTTCATACATTAAGATTACGTAAAGCTAAAAAGACCTCTCCAGTTCATAGATTCTGAGAGCTACAGGAAAGACTTTGGAGATCACTAGCACAACCAATCCCCAAATCTCAATTTCAGAGTATTTAAAATACTGCGCAGTTACTAAATTGAGGGCAAGTGTGAGCACAGTGGTCCTGAGTTTTAGCTTCCGGGGTGGCGGGGTGGGGGTGCGGGGACAAGCATAGGTGCATGCCACTAGGGACAGCTCCAGGGCAGAGTGCAGCAGGATAGAGGAAACGGACTGTTTTTGAAAAGTGGGAGCATCATTGAGGCAAGAGTCCACGCCAAATGCAGAATTTTATAGGAATGAATTATTTACAGATGCATTGCTTCAGATGCATTGCTTGTGGAAAGGCAAACGGCTCAGGGTGCAGTGGGAATGGTCATCCAGAGCTGGATTACGGGGACCACCCGTGAACATCCTCCATTGAGCCCAGCTTCTACAGCTCCTTCCTGTGTCATAACAAAGCAATTCCAATTTTTTGCTTGCCACAGTATGTAAAGGCTGACATCTCCCTGGTGCTCGGCAAATGTGTTGTTCCATCAGAACAAACCAGGCAGCTGTTTTCTAGTTTTACTTTTAAAATGTCAACATCTTATCTCAGGGAAATAAGTTACCACAGTTCTGCTCAACCTTAGAAGTGATGGGAACACACTTCTCAAACATCACTAGCTCTCTGGATCTTAGCTTGCTTGTTTCTAAAAGGTGACTGTTGTTTTCTGATTGAGGGGAGATGTGATGGCCCAGGTTCTTATCAGAAATAGGTTGTTTTAACACTTAAAAAGAATTATTCCTAGAGCTCTGGAGCCCTTTTCTTTGAATGAGTCAAGCTACCAATTCTTACAGTCTTGCTCTTTGCATGCAAAGCCCTTTATAATCTGTGAAGGCTCAACTTTTTGATAGGTGATTTTAGTAAAACTGTAGAACTTCTCTGTGCCTCAGTTTTGTAATCTGTAAAACTAAATGAATAGTGGAGATAAAATAACAGTTGGACCAGATCTTGGAAATCTCTGTTCCACCATTCCGGGATTTGATCACTAGAGTATAAATTCCTCCAGGGCCCAGACTTGCTTTCGTACACTCCTATTTTCTAGCACCTAGAACACAGTATGCTTAATAAATACATGTTGAATGGGTGAGTGAAGGAAGATATATGATAGACATAATCTCTTGCATTCATCCCTCACCCACCCAAACATTGGTTGCGTTCCAAACTGTTCCTTCTGTAATTCTAAGAGCAAACCATGCTTTCTTTTATGCCTCAGTGCCTTTGCACATATAGCTGCTCTGTTGGAAACATGTTTCCCCTTGATCTACCTGCAGAACTCCTCTGCTAACCTTCGGGCTTTGTCTAGGTGCTGTCCTCTGTGAAATTCTCTCTGGATCAAGATCTTTCTCCTCTGTGCTCATACTGCATTTGGCGCACATGTCTATTGAAGTATATTTTCTTACCAAATTATAGTTCTTGGATTGGTTTTTCTGTTCCTTCCTCCCCTCCCCAAGATTTGAAGCAACTGAGCTCAGAGTCACCTTTTTTTTTTTTTTCTGAGGCAGGGGCTCACTCTGTCACCTAGGCTGGAGTGTAGTGGCATGGTCATAGTTCACTGTAACCCCCAACTCCTGGGCTCAACCAGTCCTTCCACCTAAAGTGTTGGGATTAAGGGCGTGAACCACTGTGCCCAGCCCAGAGTTATCTTCCCCCTCACTCCCCTTGACATAAGATCTTGCTCAGTTACCTGGGCTAGAGTGTAGTGGCATCATCATAACTCACTGCAACCTCAAACTCCGGGGCTCAAGCAATCCTCCTGCCTCAGCTTCCCAAGTAGCTGGGACTACAGGCCAGAGTCATCTTTAATAGGCATTCAAGAAATATTTTTAGGAAGCAATGAATAGTTGTACACAAACTTTCAGAAACTTTTCGCAATACCCAGTATTATGGTATGCTTAGAGTCTGGGGAGATTAAATGCTGTTTTGATTGATTTGCTAGATTACCAGGTACACCACTGAGCTTCAATTTGCTTAGCAGATATAGGCAAAATTCCATTTTAAATGGCATAATCATACAGTCACATCTTGTTCTTCTGAAACATAACATCTACCAACAATAACACATACACACACACAAATTAAAAGGAAAAAATAAAAACCCTTATCTCCCTCCTGCAAATGTTCCCTTACAACTCTCAACTCTCCTTTCTTATCTCTCTATCTCACACACATCTTTTTCACAATCTAACTCTAGGCCCTAGCAGAGTGTTTAACTCATTTCATAGTAGATGCTCAAAAACTACTTGAGAATGAGGAGCTATCTCTCATTCCTTTCAATGACTAATTTCTGGAAAGAGCAGTCTAACCTTGTAGCCTCCATTTATTCATTCCCTGTTTACTCTTTAACCTATAGCAATCTCATTTCTTTTCTGACCACTCCACTGAAATTGTTGTCTCAGAGGTCATCAGTGACCTAATTACAAACTCTAATGGAATTATCTCAGTCTTCCTCCTACTTGATTTCATTACAGCATTTGACATCATTTATCTTTTTGAAATATAGTCTAATTGAAAAAGCATGAGTTTTAAAGTAGAGAGACCCTAGTTTTAAACTTGTGCTTATCTTCTACTTGCTAGCTGTGTGAACTTGGGCAAGTAACCTTATAAGATCTCCCATTATCCTAAAATGAGGCTTTTGATATTTATTTTTCAGAATTGTTGGAAAGGTCAAAGGGGATTTTGTGTATGAAGTACTGAGCACAGCACTTGGCTTGCTATAGTCACGCAGTAAATGTTGACTGCTTTCTCCCCTCAATTTCCAAATTATTGCTTCTTCTTGGTTTTTTTCTAGTCTACTGCTCTGAACAAATATTCATAGGCTTCTCCTTTTCCACGCCCATACCCTCTTATTCCGCATTTTTCTCCTGCCCTGTTTCAGATTTTCTCCATGTCCTATCTGAACTATTTGCCATTCATGTGGTCAATAATCTAAAATATTGACTGATGGAATGCTAGTGTCCAAAGCAGTTTCTCTGCTTCCCATATGTTGCTTCTCCAGTGCATGTTTCACGCTGTCCTCACGGCTGATGCTCTTCACGTACAGGCCAATAATGCCCCCCAACGCCCCAGCAAATACCCCAAACCAACCTGAATTGCATCCTTTGTCTAGAGAATAAAATCTAAACTTCAGCACTCACCACAATCTGAACCCGTATTTGTCTGGCTACATCACCTGGTACTGTGTGTCCTTCCCTATGCTCTGATTTATCTTTCCCTATTTTCAAAAACTTGGTATGAGTTTTCACTCCTCTGTGGCTTTACTCAAGCTGTAATGCCCTATTCTTTTCTATTGAAATGCATACTTTAAGTCTTAACTTAAATACTAATTCCTACATAGGACCTGCCTAAACCTCTCTTTCCTTCTATACAAAATTTATTGGTCTTTCCACTCACACCTTATGTGAGCGTGCATTTTGCACTTAATTAATTCTGTCTTGCAAAACTGCACCAATGTGCAAACCATGTCTTACTGATTTAGCTATATCCCCAGGACTTACTGAGTAAGGAGGCTTACATAGTGCTCTGGCTTGGCAACTACTTGTAGAATTAAACTGAATTGAAAATCAACAGGAATAGTCCTATTTCCTAACAAGGGTATTATAAAGGAAACCGAATTAGACCTAACAAATGTTAACATTTGTAGAGCACTCACTATGTGCCAAGCTGTAGGTGCCCTACTGGGTTCAAATGTTCACAACCAACCAGCAGGGAGATGCTATCCATTATCTTGATTTTACAGATGAGGAAACTAAGGCACAGAGAAGTTAAATAACTTAGCCACAGTCACAGCTGGTAAGTGATGGAAAGGGGCCCAAAGCTCAGATCGCTTCACTTCGGGCCCACACGCTTGCTTGCTAGTTGATAGGCTGAGAGCATTTCATGATGCTTCCGAGGAAAGCGGCAGCAGACTATCCAGAGCGTGCCACCTGCCTTCCATGCTGTGGGCAGCCAAGGGATGGATGGGGAAACCTCAGGAAGCCTTTCCCAGCCCTGGTTTGCACACAAAACTGTCCTTGTAAGATTTAGAGGACAAGAGATGTTGTCTGTCTGTGCCGTGGTATCCTTGGCATTGAGAGCAGGGGCAGCCAAAATGTTGTGCAAAACGTTCTTCTTGACTCTTAAACCTTTTGATGAGCAGTTAAACCAGGGAGGCTTATCTGGTGGCAGTCCTTCTCCTGAGGCGACGTCATTGCTCACCCTGGCTCCTGGGAAGGCTTCGGAAGCGAAGCACCCTGCTGACCGTGTGCATTCCCCAAGGCTGAGAGCATGCGAACTGAGTCCCCATCAAAGTCCTGAAGCATGTCCTCCCTTCCTCAGAAGGAGAAGCTGGATGTGGCAGCTGGTCACCCGTGGTTTTACTTAGATTGTGTTTAGCCAGCATCAACCTCCTGTTCCACCCTCCTTCTCTATCCATACAAGTTCCGTGCAATTTCCTTTGATCCTTCTTAAGTAGCTAGCCCCTCCCTGGGGAAATAAGGGAGGATTAGTGGTGAAAGGAATAGGAGGAGATACCACGGGGAGGGGTTTACATTATTCTCTCCAATTCTTTCTCCTGTCCTCACACCCCGACCGCAGCGCCTGGCATCGCCACCCTGGTGATGGAGCCCTGCATTTCTAGCTGACCAGTGCAAGATATTAAAACCGCTTGTGGGTCTCAGGGAGGTGTTTGGCATCTGGTGATCAAAATGCCCAAAATCAGTAAAAAGTTGGTTCAAACAGACTTTGTTTTAGGTATAGGTGGATTGCTTTTATTTTAAAGACAAAATCTGAGTCTTAGAGACCCACAACGGTAGGATGGGACTGGGCTTTTAAGAGAGAATTTTTTCCTGCTGCAGCCTCTAAAAAGGCTCCAGTTGCCTTTAAAGATCTACAGGGAAAGCCACTCTCTACTCAGCCTTGGTCACCCATGCCAGTCTTTAATCGGCCTTGCCCTCAGCAAATGTTTATCATCCATCCTGAATCCCCCACACTGCGCTCTGCACAAACTCATTTCCTCTGGCTCAGCAACAGAAAGAGAGCTAGAGAGTGATATCTGCCATCCTTCCTTTTGTATCTGAAGGCAGTTAACATTGCTCTCACAGCGTTGTCCATGTTTCTGTCTGTATTTCCAGCTTCCCTGCCAGCCACAAGTCCCCCTGCCCTGATGCCCCCCTGCCTGCTGCTTTTCCTGGTACGTGGGCTGGCTGTTGGGGTTGGCCATTCTGAGTATTGTGCGGGAGAGAGATTCTGTGTCCCAGCCTTGAGGGTGAGGACTGTCCGTCTTGCAGCAACAGTGCTGGAGGGGATGCTCCTGTGTTCTCGGGAGTTGCCTGCCTTTGGCATCCCGGGGCAGGTGAAATGGTGGGTCAGGGGTGCCTGCGCCCACCTTCCACCTCACACTCACTTGGACGTGCACCCAGGAGAAATCTAGCCTTGAAACTGCTATTTTTCACTTACGTTTTCTCCTGGAAGTTTTGCCTGAAGAATGGACTATGTCGTTTATGGGTTTGTAGAAGTAATAGACAGGTGTTGGGTGTCTTGCGCCTGTAGGAAAAGGGAGCCCATGCAGCTGAGAATAAACAACAGTTGCTTGGTAATATGAGCTCCTTTCATTTAAAATTAGAGGTCTGGCTGCGGGCTGGGGGAAGGGGAGGCTGGGTTGTTCTGGCCACCAGCTGTCTGGGGTGGGGGGGAAGAGGTGAGGTCAGTTTCCCAGAGAATGGGGGTGTCGCTAAAGAGTCACATATGGCAGAGAAGAAATATGGGGAGGGGGGAGACTTGAGGAGCTAATGCAATAGCTGAGATTCCGAAGGGGGTCAGGGAAACTCTGGTCCCGACAGCAGCTGCTTTGAGAAATTGTTTTTCAAAACTTTTGGTGGTCTCTAACCTAGCTTCAGAAGTCTCAGGTTTAAGTTCTGGCCTTGCCATTGATTAGTCATTGTCATTTATCTGTGACCTTGGATAAATGACGGACTCTCTCGGTCTCACTGTCATCAATTGTAAAATGAAGGTACTAACATTTGCCCTACCTTACTCCTAGGGCTGCTGGAAGATATGATATGATGTCTGAAAGCTCTTTTAAAACCGTATACATAAAAAGCACAGGATACAGGGGAGAATCAAAGGCAGGAGAAGCTTGGTTCTTTCCTCACGGACCTTACAGTCTTAACAGTAAGGATGGCTCTCAGTTGCCGGGCATTTCATGTTTCAAAGCAGGGCCCACTCATTATCACACTGGAGAGTGCCATCAGCAACAGAAACATCGGGAAGGGGCTGGGGTGTGTGTTTTGAATAGAGTTTTGACAGATGAAAAGGTTATGGCTTGGAGGAAAGAAGGGGCTGTGGGTGGAAGGGAGTGAGGACAGCCTTGGGGACCAGCAATGCTCTGGGTATCTGCTTCCCAACCAAGTGAGACCGTTTCAGATTTAGTTTGGAGGAGGTTTTCCCTCAGGCCAGGTGAAATGTAAATGATCATTCTCAGCCACTGCTGTGCCCACGGCTTAAATTAAATCTCATAGGATTTTAGGTCCAGAATCTATCGTGGGTGGGAAACTTGGCTGACATGTGTGGGAAGAGGGCGCTGGTGGCTCTTCTCCCTCTTTAGAGGCGTACATTGAAATTGAGTGCCTATGATGGCCCCCCGGGTGATCCTCCTTTTCCCCAAAATACCCATCAGATCTTCTGTCCTCTGTCTTGTGGACCCTCCTTTTATTTTATTTTTTTGCCTCCAAGTGAATGGCAGTGTCCCAGCTTCCTTTCTCCCTGAAAAGCCCTGCGACCCCTATCTCCTCTATCAACAGCCTGCGCAACAGGCAGGTTCCTTGAACTGGGAACTTATCGGGTGCCCTGCAAAGCGCTCGTCCTTGCAGGAAATCCAAGGCTGTAAACAAACTCTGGGGAACCTTGGCTTAGCTCTGGATCCTGAAGTGTGGAGTTACAGCCTAGCCTCCTCAGCTTCCCTGGAGCCGGAAGAGGTGTCCTGCTCCTCGCCAGGCCTGACACCTGAGGGGAAGGAGTTTCTGCTTTCTGTGCCACGTCCGGGAGTTAAAATAGAATGATACCAAGTCATTCCTGAGAGAGCCAATGGCCGGATGTGAAGAGTCAGAAACAGGCCGATGTTCTGGGGAGCCATTTATGGGTGGGCCTGGCCTTGGCTTTTCAGCCACAATATCTCTCTCCCTGAGCAAGATGTACTTCTCTCGGTTTCCTGGGCTCTCGGAGGTTGCGCAATGTCAGGATCCTTGGGCTTCTCCGCACGTGGCATTGCAGGGCATGGTGGACTCATGGCCAGCTGTCACCCCTGATGCTCTGCTGAATTTCAGGGATGTACTTACTTGCAGTGAATTCTTGTGGTCTTTAGGGATGTGATTTTTCCTCAGCTTTGGGGCACCTGTGAAATGTGACCTCTGTCCTGGCACAAAAGGTGGAAATGGGACTCACACAGAGGGGCAGAGAAGAGGGGTGGATCAAAGTGTGGACTTCATGGTGTACTCTTTGGTGCTTCTCATGGTCTATTTTAAGTTACTTATGGAAGAGGCAAATGCACCAGGCTAGGGTGGGGGAGGATGGGTACTACAGCCTCTACTCTAGAAGTTGGGCTGGGTTAGATTCAGTTGCGACAGAGAGGGCCTAAGAAGGGTGGATCAGTTCTAGGGCTGTGGATCTCCTAGGGCCATATCTGGGTCTAGAGAGTGAGTGGTTCAGCACATTTTGAGACATTGCCAGGACTGATCCAGACTTTCTAGATTCCATGACCTGGGGGCATACTAGACTTTGTGGTCCAGTCCATGCCCCTGGCAGGCTGAAGCAAACATGAAGCAGCCTCCAGGAATCTGAGAGGGGTGCACTGGACTCCCTCAACTCCTTGGGCTCTGCTGGATGCATCGCCCTGCGGGTGCTCACCCTCCTCTCATTTCATCCTGTGCTTGCGGCTATGGTACAGGCAGCCTCGCTCAGGATTTGCAGGGTTCAGTCCCTTTTCCTTACTGGTCCTGTGTGTCCTGTGTTTCTCAGATCCTACTGTCTGTCCTTCCTTGGTATGTCATGTCTGGTGTCCTCAGCTCATGCCTCAGGAGCACTGTCCCCTCTTCTCAGCTTGTCATTTTGGAAGCAGCCTCCAGGAACCTTGCTCTCTTGCTCTGACTATGCCTATGCTTCCCGTGCCACCACCCCCAATAATTCAAAGTACCTTTCTTAGGAGAAGAGAATCCAGTTGAAAAGTCTACCAGTTTTCCCTCAACTCTATCATGGCTTGAGAGAGGACTGAATTCATTGATTCTCCTCCCCCCGCACCCCCTTCCCCCAAGGAAAAAGGAGGGAGTTCAACTAATGAGAGCTGCCTGGCCAATCGTTGCTCTGAGAAAGTTTGGTTTGTGATCCTGTTTCATTAGGCTGATTGGAGCAGCCCTGACTGGGAGGTAGAGTCCCTCCCCAAGTGACTCCGTGTACAGTTACACTAGCAGCCGCCTATGCGTGCCCTTTCAGGATAGCGGCCCCCCCAGCCCCCTCCCCCGCTCCTCCTCCTCCTTTTTTGTTTTTATCCAGTGTCTCGCTTCCTCTCTCTCTCTCTCTTTCCCTCTCCCTCCACCCACCACTGCCTCTTCCTCCTGCTCTCACCTCCCTGCAGCGCCAAGCCGGCTCCCCAACCTGGTCTGCCGAACGCAAAGCGCTGAGAGTTTGCCGCGCCGCCCCCTGGGGCCCCGGGCTGCCGAGTCCCGCACCGGCAGAGACGCCAGCAAGCGCGCGCGCGCAGCGGAAGACAAACAAGCGGGCGCGAGAGGGGAGCCCCGGGAGAGCGGCCGGGGCGCTGGCGCTCGGCTCCCGACGCGCCCGGGGGCCTCGCCGGCGGCGGACGGCCGGGAGGACGCGCGCTCGGAAAAGTTAGACTCCTGGCGGCGGCGCGCCGCGTCCCTTCCTCCCGGCGCCCCGGGAAAAGGAACTTGCTCTTCTAGCAGCTGGAGCGGCGAGCGTTCCCTGACGTGAGACGGGGAGAGTGTGCCGCGGGGCCAGGGGTGGGGACAGCAAGCGGGAGACGCGCGCGAGGCAGCCGGCGGAGGGCGCAGAGCGAGCGCGGAGGCGACGGCCCCCATGCCGGCGGCCAACATGATGGAGAACCTGCAGCTGCCCGCCCTGCAGGTGCCCGAGTCGCAGGGCGCGCCCGAGGGCAGCCCGGCCTGGTCCAGCTCGTCCACCCCCACGCTCCGCCGCCGGCGCTTCAAGATGCGCCGCATGAAGAACGTGCAGGAGCAGAGCCTGGAGGCCGGGCTGGCCCCCGGCAAGGAGTTCCTGCAGCTGCCGTCCATCGAGATCACGCCCTCCAGCGACGAGGACACCCCGTGGTCCAACTGCTCCACACCCAGCGCTTCCCCGCGCCGAAAACGCTTCCTCCTCCGCAAGTGGCTGAGGGTGAGGGAGCGGAAGGAGTGCAGTGAAAGCAGGTACGTCCCTGTTCCGCCCCAGCCTCTTCCCCTCCCCTCCACCCCTCCCCACGGCCGCGCAGGGCCCCGGGGCATCTTGGCGGAAACTGCTAGGAGGCAAGCAGCCGCGGGTCACCAGAGGCAGGTTCAGGCGCTGTGCCTGGTCCCGGGGCCAGTGGCACCTCAGCTTCCCCACGTGTCACCCTTCTCCCTTACTTGGGGCTTCACGCAGCTTTCCATCTCCCTTGATCCTCACAGCAAAATGAATTAAAAAAAAATAGCACTTAATAGTTGAGCCCTTACCATGTTTGGGCCCCTATGTTGAACATGTACCTCTAAATTCCATCCCCTGCGCAAACTCTCTGGGGTAGGTACTGCCATGATTCCCACTTTACAGATGGAGATAGCGGAGGGCTAGGGAAAGGTTAAGCGGCTCCTCCACTTAGACTTACATTTCTGAATTCCGTTTCAGTTTTTTTTTTTTTTTTTTTTGAGACAGAGTCTCACTTTGTTGCCCGGGTTAGAGTGCCCTGGCGTCAGCCTAGCTCACAGCAACCTCAAACTCCTGCCTCAGCCTCCCGAGTAGCTGGGACTACAGGCATGCGCCACCATGCCCGGCTAATTTTTTCTATATGTATTTTTTTAGTTGTCCAGATAATTCATTTCTATTTTTAGTAGAGACGGGGTCTCACTCAGGCTGGTCTCGAACTCCTGACCTCGAGCGATCCACCCGCCTCGGCCTCCCAGAGGGCTAGGATTACAGGCGTGAGCCACCGCGCCCGGCCCCGTTTCAGTTTTTATTATTTTATGTTTGGCCACACCGGGTTGCCTTAACTGACACACATGTATGGAGGTGGAGTATGCGCATTGAGTGAGTCACATTTCCTACCACATTAGAGTCTTTAGACACCTAGGCTCCGTACACACCACTGTCGTTTGTGCCACCTGCTTTTTTGCTTAGGTAAATGCGGCATCTGAGTGATGAGAGAACTTTGAACTTCCTTCACGCAGAGAATGGGTGTAGGAAAACCATGGGGCAGTTCCATACAGCCTGTCAGAAGAGCCTCAGGGAGTTGTGTTTGAGCCAAGCCCCTCACCTGGGGGAGGACAGGGAGTCCTCACTGGCTCATTGGTACCATGTACCCTACGCATTTACTTGCAGACTCTAGGGCCCTGTCTCAACGTGATTTGTGCTTTTGTGTGGGGCAACTGAGTCATTGACCAACTTCCCCAGGATTCCCTTCAATCTGTTCAATTTCATTCATTTCAATTCAACAGGTGTTTATTGAGTGTTTTTTGTGAGCCCAGTCTGGCACCAGTGTGGTGGTGATGTTGAGCAGGGTGTGGGAGGGCTGGGTAGAGTGAGGGGTGCATCCTAAGAAGGAAGATGCAAGGACACCTCAATAAGAAATTAAGACCTGTGAGTTTGACTCGTGTTGAGGAGATGGAGCCACTGGAAGACATATATTGTGCTGTATGGTACTGATTTTACAAGAAAAGAGAGAGCCCTGGAGAAGTAGGGGAAGACTTCTGGGAGGAAGAGGCTCAAACCGTGACAAGTACAGAGCGGTAGCAGGAAACAGCAGGAAAAGTATGCAGTCAGGTGCATAAGTCCAGCTGAGGGGAACAGTATGAACAAGGGCAGAGGAAACAGGGCGAGCCACTTGTCTTGAGGGGGCACTGAGGAGTAGGGGCTGGGTTATGCAGAAGATGAGCCTTGTGAGCCTTCTAGAGTTTCTCTCTGCTGTATGCAATGGCTGGGGCATGGTTCTCCCTGCAGGTGAAGATAGAGAGCTTTGTTCTAGGGCTTTTTGTGACCCTAGGGGTAGCAGTTCTTTCTGTTTTGGTACTTCATCCTGCTGCCTTTTCCAGAGTAGAGGGAAGTGGGGCAAGCTTAGTTGGGAGCTAATCTTGAACTAAAGTAGTTTGTCACGGCTTGTCAGCTTTTCCTTCCAATGTAAGAGAACCTAAAAAAGACCCTATTTTGACCTTGAGATTCTGCCATGTATACTGAGGACAAAGTATGGTGAAAAGAATTGGGTGTGGTGGTACATGCCTATACTTCAGGCTACTGAGGTTCTAGGATCACTTGAGTCCAGGAGTTCGAGGCCGCAGTGCGTTATGATTGTGCCTGTGAAAAGCCACTGCACTCCAGCCTGGGCGACATAGTGAGACCTTGCCTCTAAAAATAAATAAATATGAGTGGAAAAGTCTTGCATTGCTGGGTAGGTGAGGGATGGGGGTAGATTTGATTAGCTTTAAGAAAGGTATTGCTGGTTGTTCTTTTGTTTGTTTGTTTGTTTTTTGAGACAGAGTGTTACCCTGTTGCCCAGGTGAGTGCTGTAGCATCAGCCTAGATCACAGCAACCTCAAACTCCTGGGCTCAGGTGATCCTTCTGCCTCAGCCTCCTGGGTAGCTGGGACTACAGGTGCACGCCACTATGCCCAGCTAATTTGTTCTATTTTTAGTAGAGACAGGGTCTTGCTTTTGCTCAGGCTGGTCTTGAACTCCTGACCTCAAGCAATCCTCCCACCTTGGCCTCCCAGAGTGCTAGGATTACAGGGGTGAGCCACCTCGCCCGGCCGGTATTCCTGGTTTTGAGAGTTGTCTGAGGGTACAGTGGAATCTTAATTTCTGTTGCAGTGGGGAACATATCCTTAAAATTGGACAGGGTTTTCACCCCCTACCTGTAGTTGAGACAGTTATTTTAAATGGTGGCTTGTGGTATTAGAAGAATATATGTATATATGTAGAAAAGGCAGACTCTGGGTTTGAACCCAAATTTGTCTGACTCAAATCTCTGCTCTTAACCACTAGTACACTGTTGGAATCTATCAGGATTGTGTCTAAAATAAAACTCCATCATTTAGGCCTTGGAGAAGGAAGGCTTCTTGGAAAGAAAAGAAGGCATCAAGTGAGTAGGGTGCTTGCAGATACCTCCCAGGATGGCCTGAGAAGGCATTGGCATTTAGGGGTAATAGAGTACGAGGAATATTGGACTTAAGGTCAGAAGACTTTACATTTAAGTTCTGTCATTGATTAGCTACAGAGCCTCGGACACCTCACTTTACCTCCATGAGTTTCACCTTCTTTGTCTGTGGAAGGGGATATCTGTGGGTTAATGGGAGCTCTCAAGAGGAATGCGTGTGAAAATGTTTTGCAGACTTCCTCTTGCTGTTTAAGGGTGAAGGCTTGTCATCATTCTGTGAGTCTCTCACATGGAATAGATGTTTGTTTAAAAGTATGAGGTTACATACTCACGTCTCCCAGAGCAGCACCTAGGACTCCTCACGTTATGTGATTTGGAAATGATGACTGGAAAATGGTGCTCTGGCCTGGATTAGGGGGAATTAGCATTCCAGGCCCAGCATGACATTTTCACATTCCCTAGCGGAAATCTACCTCTCCACAACAGAGAAAAAACACCTTTCAGGCTTGCCATGGAATTCATTCTTAAGTGGTAGAAGGCAAGGGGTGGAGAGGGCCACAGCTTGTGAATTTTAACTGCACAAAGTTGAAGATATAAAGGGGATCAGGAGATCCTTTCTTGTCCTTAAATCCTAGGAAGAAGGAAGCGGTGAAAATTTGAAGTTAGCTTGATGGTGGATCCAAGGACTACAGCGCTGAAATACTCCGAGTCCGATCTTATCCATTTTTTTTTAATTTTTATTTTTTTTAGAGGTGGAGTTTTGCTGCATCACCTAGGCTGGAGTGCAATGGGTATGATTAATGATAGCTCACTGCAGCCTAGAATTCCTGGGCTCAAGCGATCCTCCTGCCTCAGCCTCCCAAGTAGCTGGGACTACAGGCACATGCCACTGTGCCCAGCTAATTTTGAAAATTTTTGTAGACACAGGGTTTCACTGTGTTGCCCAGTCTGGTCTTATTCATGAATCTGGGAAAATTTCCTACAGATGAGTCTAGAGCTGAGTTTTTTTAACTTTAAGCTTTATTGAGATATAATTTATGTAACACACAATTCACCTATTTAAAGTGTATAATTCAATGGCTTTTAGTATATTCATAGATACATGCAACCATCACCACAGTCAATTTTAAAATAATTTTGTCACCTCACAAAGAAACTGATACCCTTTAGCTACCACTCTCAATCCCCCGTCTTCTGTGTCCTCAGCCCTAGACAACCACAAATCTACTTTCTATGGAGAGCTGCGTTTTGAAGGGAGATCAAACACCTGTTGGTCACAGCAGTTTGGATGTGATTGTGTGAAGATGGGAATGAATGTCCAGGTGAGATCTTGTTGAGGAATGTGGACAAATGAGGGTGGTGAGACTGACAGACAGACTGCAATTTATGCCCAAGAAGAGTTTGAATTTCCAAGAATTAGTCAGTTTATGCCCAAGAAGAGTTTGAATTTCAATGAATTAGTCAGTTATCAAAATGTATTGAGATCTTATGTACAAAATGTTTTCTATACGAAGAGGATTCAGCTGAAGGGAGAGCTAGTGTAGATTCTGGAGCTTGGGAGAGACATGCTCAGAGGACTATTCGAGGCAATTAATTCCTGCTGTTCTGTGTATCTCGGTGGAAGTGTGGCGAGGTGGAGGCCCAAAGCCTTGCGCTGTTCTTTCAGTGTTCTAACTGGGAAACATAGTCTTAACCACCATTTAGCATAGGATGGCACAATTCTTTTGCTGGCCATGTCGCCTTCTGAGCTCAGGGAATAATGTAGTCTGAAGTTGCTGGGGTAAGCTCTTAGAATTAATACCTGCATGTCTCCCTAAATCCCTTGCCCAAAAGAGGTTGTGGTTATTGTTCAGAACCCAAACTCACTTTGGGAGGCCAAGGCAGGAGGATCGCTTGAGTCCAGGAGTTCGAGACCAGCCTGGGCAACATAGTGAGACTCCAGTCTCTACAAAAAAAATTTGTTTTTAAAATGGCCAGGCATGGTGGTGCATGCATGTTACTTGGAAGGCTGAGGTGGGAGGATAGCTTGAGCCCAGGAGTTCAAGGTTACAGTGAGCTATGATTGTGCCACTGCACTCCAGCCTGGGTGACAGAGAGAGACCTAGTCTCTATTTACAAAAAGCCAAGCTGGAGATCAGAGCCCCTCTCTGACCTGCTGGTTTCAGAAAAGTCAGAAATTGGATGGAGCCACATTTTCCAGGATGGCGTCTGGCCATCACCCTCCAGAGGGGGCCGGGAAAGCTGACGAGGGGCTGGTGAGTTGGGTGGTGGCCAACTGCAGGCTCTTTCTGGAGGACGCAGAAGCCCCTCTCTGCTTCTCTCTCCAGGGCACCCTCATTGTCCTCACCTTTCACACCATCCTTCCCTTAGCTGTTCTGTCCCCTCTTCTGCATAACACACCTACCCTGTCATGGTGCTAACAGTCTAGCAGGCTGGCAGCTAGAGAGTGAGTATTTTGCACCTGGAGCCTCAGGGTTTCTGCTCGGCTCCACATCTGACCGCCCATAGCAGCGCCTCTCATTGGTTGTGCCTGGCCGAGTAGGCGAGGTTGTGTCTCTGCTGCCAGCCCAGCCAGGGTGTGGTTTGCAGGTACTGAGGGTACATCATTGGCACATTTATCTTGATTCTTCATCCCCTTCCTCTGACCTCTGGAGGGAGACTTGCTTCGGGTTTCAGCTGCATTTCCAGGGGAGCAGGGTAATTTTGTGCATCTGAATGCTGTCCCCATCAGCCGGTCACTGTTCGTATAGCTCCCCACTCTGTGTGTGCCCTGCCACCTCAGAGAGGCACAGGGAGTGTAGGAGAGAGAGACTCATGTCCTACTTAAAACAAATGCAAAGGAGACCTGTGATTTGTCAGCAGTTGAGGTAAGTGCTCAGTGCTCAATAGGGTTAACTGGCAAAAACCTCCCCTAGATCCATAATTCCTTGAGGGCAGGGACTGGTCTTACTTTGTGCAGAGTTTTGTGCTAAGAGGCCTTAAATACATTTATCACATTTAATCCTCACAACCTCCGACAACCCCCAGGTAGCTTTTACAGCTCAGGAACCTGAAGTCGAGAGATCACTGTGCTTCTGCTCAAACAGAAGCAAGGCTGGGATTTGAACCATGTTCTTCTGATTCCAAAGCCTGAGCTCTTTACAGCTCTACTGTGCTGTCTCTTCCCTGGGGCTGGAAGCAGTTGGCCTGGCCCTTGCCTGCTTGAGAACGTGTAGATGTGGAGGGGGAGGTTCAGAAGGAAGGTAGGATCGTGGTCAGGAGGAAGGGAAGGCCGCAAAGAGGACGTGTATGGGGGTTGTGGGAAGTACAGCAGTGTGAGGACGATGCTGCTGGTCTAGGTGGACCGCTCCGTGAGAAGCAGCCAGCCTTTGGCTGTAGTTGTGGTTTCCATAGTAAAGCAATTTGTGGAAACTGAGATGGTGGAGATGCAGCCCTGTGGGCTGATTCACACTGGCCAGGTTCCTCTGTGGGAGTTGGTATTTTGAGAGTTTCCATGGTGGTTATGCGCTCAGAAAGTGCCAGTTACACATCAGGCAGGAGACTGGTATGAACGTGGGGCAGATGAACAGGTGGTCATTCTGCTCTACTTGGTTAGTTTCTCCCAAGTATTATGTATCCTCCAGTTGCTGTGCTGGTCACTGACAATTGCTCCTAGGGTAACTCAGAAGCTTTCATTAAGGCGTCTGAATGGCTAAGCTGCTAGTGGGGAATTTTCTTCCTGACCCCAGTGGGTGAACTGCTGGCCCTGAAGCAGGTGTTTGGATCCGGAGCCAAGGCTGGCCCAGAGAGCCCGGAGGTGGTTGCTGGGTTGCAGTGTGTGCCAGAGCTTTACGAAGTCTGAGGGCTTTTCCTGGGGCCGTTGCGGTAGTGTCGTGCCTTGCCAAGGGGCTCTTGTGCCTGGTGTGAGGAAGGACACAGCTTTTAATTGTCCTGGGGGGTCTGTGAGCCCTTCCCCCATGACTTCAGAGCCTGGAGGAAACTTCCTTCTCTCAGAGGAGACGGCAGAACTTCTCTCAAGGATGCAGAACAGAAAATCGAATGTGGGCTTCCAAGTGGGAGGAGGGAGGCAGGACGGAGGGCTTCGATCTGGTGAGGAGAGATGTCAGGCAATAGCCTGCCACCCCCATGCCACTGTAGGCAGCCACATGCCACCTCCTAAAGACATTCCTGATTTCAGACACTCTCTTCTGTTTTCAGACCATATGTCTGGATTTCGATTCAGATAATACAGTTAAAAATCATCACTAGGAAAATGTGGGTGTGCCTTTTGTGCCTTTGTGGAAGAGGAGAGGGATAAAGAAAACCGTGGGTTTTTCCTCTGAGGCCCAGACACATTTTTTGGTCAGATGGTGTGAAGCTCTTTTGCATCCTTTGCTTATACTCTGACCGGGCTGAGACTTCGTTGTTCAACCCCAATCTGTAGGTGAGATAAGGAAGTGAGATGACCAGGCACGTGACAGTGACAGAGCAGGGTTATGGGCTGGAACTCAGGCCTCTGACCTGAAGTCTTGGCCACTTTTTAACTGACCATTCATATCTCTGGAGCATCCTCGTTCCTGTTAAGTTCTCTCCATCTCAGAAAATCGCTGTGGTCAAACCTGTTTCCAACCTGGTGCCTCTTAACCTCCACAACCTGACCACACGAGATTTTCCATCTTGCTGCTGGTTGGCAAGTTTAGCCAGGAAATGACAGGCCAATTGAGGGGACCAGACAAACAGCAGCCTACTTGGGTTTTCCCCTTTCTTTTGCAACAGTGGAAAAAGAATTTGCCTGGGGGCCTGGTTTCAGGATGATAACCCTTGCAATATTGGCCCCAGCAACTGGGAAAATACTGAAAGACAATGGATGATTAGTTTAGTGACACACTTTTGAGCCTCCCCAGAAGTCTTCCAGCTTGGCTTAAAAGAAATAATTTTTTATACTATAAAAGTCAATGAATATTGTATGTCTAATATTAATAAACTAGCTAGTTAATTGTAAAATTTTGGATAGTAGGAAAGAGGAAAGTAGTTCATAATTTTACTGTGCTAACCCAACCATTATGGGCATGTTTGGTGTATTATCTCCAAGTATTTTTTCTCGTTCAAATTTTCTTTTTAACTGAGCACTTTTCTCTTTCGTCTGCTCTTCTGTGCCTTGTACCTGTAGAAGGTAAGGGAGAACATTGGTGCATAGGTTGAGGATAGAGAAGTCTAAAGGAAAGATCAAACTCTGCTTTTTCTTTGTTTTCTTTCCCTCCCTCCCTCCCTCCCTTCCTTCCTTCCTTTCTTTTCTTTTCTTTGATACAAGGTCTCACTCCATTGCCCAGGCTGCAGTGCAGTGGCCTGATCACAATCATAGCTCACTGAAGCCTGGAACCCCGGGGCTCAAACGATCCTCCTGCCTCAGCCTCCCGAGTAGCTGGGATTACAGGTGCATACCACCATGCTTGGCCTCTCTTTTCATACTCTGAACACAGAATATTTCTGTGACCAGATGTTGTGAGGGTTTTTCTTCACATGCCATGCAATTCTCCAGCAGACACTAACTGGGTTCCTGTAGTTCAATCCAATTCTGATGCTGTCTACATACAGATAGTGTCTGATCCCACAGGTTGAGGGCTCAGCCCCACGAGACTGCCCCCACTTCAGATACCAGTTCCAAGTTCTGGCCCCCTGTATTTCTGACTGCTGGTGTTAATGGGAAAAATGGCAAACTGTAAAATAATTTAAACAGGTTTATTCTGAGCCAAATATATGTGACTATGGGCCTGGGGTGCCACACCCAGGAAGCCTTGAGTAAGTGGTCCTGAGGCGGTTGGGTTGCAGTTTGGTTTTATACATTTTAGGGAGGCAAGAATTGCTGGTAAAATCATAAATTAACACATGGAAAGTGTACATTGGTTTGTCCCCAAAAGGCAGAACATCTCAAGGGGTTGGGGGGAATGCTTATAGGTCATAGGTAAGTTCAAAGATTCTTTGATTTGTAATTGGTTAAAGAAATAAAGCTTTGTCTAAAGGCTTGCAATGTTTGAAGTTAAAATAAAGAAGTCTGTTAATCAGAGACAAGTCATAATATACCTACTCAAGTGATCTGTCAAACAAATTGATGACCTGCAGGTGTGATTTAACATTTGCCTTGTATGGCCTTAGGTCCTGTTAATTTAGTATGTTATTGCCATACAGAGTGTGTTTTGTCAGTCTGTGTTTTAAAATTAATTCTGGTCAATTGTATCTAAACTCCAAAAGGGAGGAGGTATAAAGAGGCCTGTCTGACCTCCCTCCCTTCCCTTCATGTCTAGGAACGCAGTTTTAAGATTTTTCTGAGGTTCCTTTGGCCAAGAAGGGTCTGTTCACTCAGCAGGGGGGCTTAGGATTTTATTTTAGTTCACATCAGCTACAAACTGGGGTTCCTGACCCTATTTTTGGGTTCAATTAATTTGCTAGCATGGCTCACAGAACTCCGGGAAATGCTTCTATTTACTGGTTTATTATAAAGGGTTCAGAGGAACAGCCAGATAAAGAGGTATACAGGGCAAGGCATGGGGGCTTAGGGGGACACGGATCTTCTGTGCTCTCTCGGGACATGCCACCTTCCCAGCACCTCCAGGAATTCAGCAACCCTGAAGCTTAGCAAATCCCCTTGCCCAATAGTTTTTGTAGAGTTCCAACCCTCTAATCCTCTAACCACTTGCTCTTTCTGGCCCCATCTTGAGACTATCCAGGGCCCTACCCTAAGTCACCTCACTAGCATAAACTCCAGTGTTATATGGTGTTATACAGGGGCTCATTATGAATAACAAAAGACACTCCTATCACTCAGGAAATTACAAGGGTTTTAGGAGTTCTGTGACAGGAACCAAGGACAAAGATCAAATATATTTCATGTATACTATAGGCCATCTCCTGGTCTTTGATCACAGACCTCTTATAATGAAAAGATGGTAACAGTTAAAAGATAGTGGCACATTACCAGAGTCCCATTCAGTCATTAATTATCAGTCCAATCCATCATTATATTGTGTGAAAATGTACCCCCTTGTGAGGATGCTAAGGTTTGCAGTTTTCCAGTTCATCTTACCGGGTTCCAAAAGCAGGAGTGGTCTCAGCAACGCCTGGCTTCATCCTTCCGAGTGTCTGGTGTAATGGAGCTAAGAGAAAGTATCATTTCTTGCTCTGAGCCTCTTTCGAGGTGTTAGTGTAATATTGGATTTCCCTCATCACATAATCCATTTATTTATTTACCCTCAGCTACTCTTCCTCCCTTTCCATTTTGGCTTAAACTTTTCCACTTTTGGAAGGAACATTAGGTTCAGGCACTGTTCTGGTCCGGGTTACAGGCAGTAATACTAGCCTAGCCAAGTGCCTCTCCCTCAGTCCTCTCCCGTTCATAGAGTAGGGTTACATAGCTATAAAACTAGTGGGCTTTTGTCACCACTGGGTATTATCTGCATTTATGCTTCCCTCCCCCACTCCAGCTTTCTTCTGATGTGTATTTATTCTTAACCCCAATTTTGCCAGGTGAGATGAAGGTATAAGCTGCCCTATGAGGTCCTTTGAAATTCTGACATAAAGGGCCAGGTGCAGT
This sequence comes from Lemur catta, assembly GCF_020740605.2. Classification (NCBI taxonomy): domain Eukaryota; kingdom Metazoa; phylum Chordata; class Mammalia; order Primates; family Lemuridae; genus Lemur; species Lemur catta. The sequence goes on along the minus strand of NC_059134.1, from coordinate 17,509,754 downwards.
GGCTCTATCCAGCTACTCGGGAGGCTAAGGCAGAAGGATTGATTGAAGCCGGGAGTTTGAGACCAGCCTGGGCAACATAGTGAAACCCTATCTCTACAAAAAGCTAAAAAAATTAGCCAGGCATGGTGGCACTTGCTCACTAGGGGTTTGAGGCTGCAGTGAGCTATGATTGTGCCACGGCACTCCAGCCTGGGTGATAGAGTGAGAGCTTGTTTCTTATAAAAAAAAAATTCTGATATAAAGGCTTAAAAATACAGTTACAGTGTCTTGCTTTGGAATCAAACCTGCTTCCAGCATGTGTAGTTGCAGCCTTGGTCCTGTGACCACTGCATCAGGTAGGAAAAAGAAAGTTGAGGTGATGTGAGGAAGACAGAAAGGAAAAAGAAGAAAAAAAACAAAGTACAGTCATCATACCAGCATTCTTTCCCCGCTTCTTTTCCCCAGATCTGCCATAAAAACAGGATAACTCCCAGAAGTCCCGCTTATGTTGAGTGTGAGTACACACTCAGGGAGTGGAAGCCAGCCCTTCATGCCTTTATCTCCCCATGTTTTAGACAACCAGTGTTTCAGTTGCTTGTTCTATTTCTCCCATCCAAATACTAACCAGGCCTGACCCTGCTTAGCTTCTGAGATCAGAAGAGATCGGCCACATTCAGGGTGGTGTGGCCGTAGACCTGTTCCATTTCTCTATCAAACTATTATTCTGAGGAGGATTTCTCTGCCCATTGTTGGACATTATAGACTGTAAAGTATATTCACTGGTCTGAGGAAATGATTGGACATCCAAACTGATGCAATACCCTTCTGTTTCATTTCTTTTATCGCCTCTGAGCGTTTGCATCTTCTACCAGGTAAGCAAAGCCCAGTCCAGAGTCAGGGTCTATTTTTGTCAAGACCCATTTGTAGCACCCCCAGGGCCATAGCATCAGTCTCACTTGCCAGCTGCGGCCTCCCCCACCCACCCCCCTGGGAATTTGCCCCATGGCTATCGACAGTCTCTGTCTCTTTTGCTGGCAGACAGCACCGTTCTTATTGGTATTTTGTGCCTCAGAAGGCACAAGAGGAACATTTCTAGATTCAGCCCATTTCTGTGCTGCTGCAGTACTCCCCGATCCACTCATTGCACGCACCCAGGTGGCCACATTAAGCGAGCACACGAGGCTGTCTGCTTGTCAATTCCAGTTACCTTCCAAACCTGGAAGCGGAGGGGATTCTCTGATGGTCGTTGACATGTCCTACTTAATGCACTGGCACATTCCACAGTGATTTCCACAGGCCGTGCTGCATGTGGGTGGGCATCCCTTTACCAGGCCAGGTGTCCCCTGCTCCCCTGCTTGATGTATGGCCAGGCCACTGCCCACGACGTAGGGGCACTTCGTCCATCATTGCTGGGAAAACAGCATGCAGTTCAGCCCACCGAGATGGTTTGTTTTTACCTTCCTCAGTCGGTGGCATCCTTCCAAACAGGATGTTTGTTCTCCGTGGAACTGTCATCTACAAACCCAGCGGCTCTTTGTTGGTCAGTCGAGAGCTGTTTATAGAGCACTGTCCCAGTGTGGATGGGATCCATCTGCTGCTCACACAGTTGCAGAGTCGGTCGTAGGGGAAAAGAGGCTTGTGAGCACCTCCTCCTTGCAGTCCCTAGACAGCATGATCCTGCATAAACCGTTTAAATTCTCTGGTCCAGAGTCCCAGTGTATTTTATCATTTTATAATAATACCAGTCAGATACAAGGTCCATCCCTGTAATACAATCAGGTAAAAAAGATGCAACCACTTCACATAAAGCCTGTTCAAATGTGTCAGTTCTATAAACTTTTACCTTAATTTCATCAACCCTTACATTCCTAGCCTCCATTAGGACTTTATTAATAGGTTTTTGTTTTATAGTACTAGGTAGGGGAAGTGCTCCCCAGCCAGACATAATATCCATTCTCATAAAACATTCAGGTAAGGGAGACACAACTCCTTTATATAAAGCTTGTTTAAACCTTCCAACTTTCATAGTCCATCAACCCTTACGCCTTTATGTTCTCTCAGTGTAATTGTAGCCCTGTCAGAGCTTCACCAATGGGTTTTGGTACCACAGAGCCTGAGGCTCTTATATCAGAAGTCCCAGGAACTTCCCTTCTCTGCCCCCTGACGCCATGTTACCCACTTTTGTACAAAAGGCTTTGGGTCAGGGTGGGAGGTGGGGCGCTGGTGTTTGAGCCAAGGGACCTTGGCCCTTTTGTCAGTATTTATCTTGATTAATCTGCCTATTGCCCCAGGCAATTTCAGATCAGATTTCCTCTTGTAATCTTTGCCTTCTGACTTTTTTTTTTTTAAAGAGACAAGGTCTAACTGTGCTGCCCAGGCTGGTCTCTAAATCCTAGCCTCAAGTGATCCTCTCATCCTGTCTCGTCCTCCCAAAGTGCTGGATTGCAGGCATGAGCCACCATGCCCAGCTGCCTTCTGACTTTTTAAATTTCTCCAGACTGGGGTAAATACAGCAAACATATTTGGTGCCCTTTAATGTTGGGGGACCAGCTGGGGCTCCGTTTAGTCCACCCTTTGATAGTGCTGTGTTAAGACCTTTGCTTTAACCCCATCAATATCCATTTTATCTTATTCCATTTCTTAATAACCGGCTAAATATTTCCAGCCTGCTGCACAAGTCTCATAACATACCCCTTTCTTTTTTTCTTTGTCTAACTCTTAGTCACCTTATTTCTTAATAACTGTTTAAAAGTTTCCACCTTGTCAGGTAGAGTCCTTTGATTCTTCCTTCCCTCTGCGTTTCCCTCGGGTTAATTAACCTGTGTTTTTATTAGTGTCTGTAAGACCCATGAGGGGACACTGAGACAGCAAATTCGATAAAGCTTTTTGGACTGTTAGCTCCGTTTTGCAGCAGTGAGGATACATGGGCTGCCCATACAAAAGGGGTCCCCTTAACCACAGCATTTATCGTGACCTGGGTAATGGGCATGCTCCACAGGTGAATATCCTGGTCTTCATAAGCCAGTCCCACATGCCTGGCATATGATGCCTATCAGCGGCTTCACTGTGGAGTTCTCCTTGGTATTTATAGGGGGAGAGGGACAGTCCTCCTCCTCAGGTTAAACAAACCTTACAGTGGCTCTTATCCAATCCACCAGGTTGGCTGTTCCCTGGGGAATAACCTCCTGTGTCTGGATCATTTACAGCCATCTGTGATTGTTCCATAGCAAGCTGTGTGTGGGACCTGCATCAACGAAAACATGCTCTTCCAATCTGCAGCTTTTCAAACCAAAGACCCCTACATTTGCTGCGCTCACGATCCTTTTTGGTAAAGATTCCTCGGGAAGCTAATGATAGCAATCTAGGAAATGGAACAATTTCATCACACTATCCCCCTGGTTTCAGCAGTCTCTTGGTTTTGTCCTCCCTTCACACTGACTGCCTTCTTGGTGACCAGAGGGCGTAAGGGTATTCTTCACTGTCTCTGCAACTGAGGCTCGTGGAGGAAGCTCAGACCAACTGAAATCTGAGCTTGGTCTATTGTCGAGGCCTGACTCAGTGCTCTCTTTTACTTTCATTTTAGCCATTTCAGATAACAATAACCAAGGGATTGTATATTTTGCTTTTTTCTTACTAGTTTCCATTTCCTTATGCATCCAGTGAACAAACTCCCCAGGAGTTGGATCTACGTCTAAATTCCAACTGGTAACTAAATTGATACGTTTTACCTTTAGGAACTGATCCGGCATAGCTGTGGCTCCAAACCAGGAGTGACCACAAGACCAGTCAGGAATCAGAGGGTCCTCATTCCTTATTCTTTCACCCTTTTTCTTCTGAAACCATGTTTCCCTGAGCCAGGGCCGTTCTAGCAAACCCCAATTCTGATACCAATTCTAAAGGAAAAAAATTGTTTTTTCTCTCCACTCACTCAACACAACATTTCTGTGACCAGATGTATGGTGATTTTTCCCCACACACCAAGCAGTTCTCCAGCAGACACCAGCCAGGTGCAGGCATACCTAGGAGATACTGTGGGTTCTGTTCCAGACCATCGCAATAAAACAGATAGGTCAATAAAGTGAGTCACATGGATTTTTTGGCTTCCCAGTGCATATAAAAGTCATATTTACACTATACTGTGGTCCATTCAGTGTGCAATAGCATGATGTCTAAAATACCAATGTACATATATTAATTGAAAAAATGCTTTATTGCTAAAAAGTACTAATGATTATCTGAGCCTTCAGTGAGTTGTAATCTTTTTGCTGGTGGAGGGTCTTGCCTTGAGATTGATTGATGGCTGCTGACTGATCAGGGTATTAGTTGCTGAAAGTTGAGGTGGCTGTGGCAATTCTTAAAATAAGACAACAATGAAGTTTGCCACATTGATTGGCTCTTCCTTTTCCGAAAGATTTCTCTGTAGCATGCAATGCTGTTTGATAGCATTTCACCCACAGTAGAACTTTCAAAATTGGAGTCAGTCCTCTCAAACCCTGCCACTGCTTTATCAATTAAGTTTATGTAATATTCTAAATCCTTTGTTGTCATTTCAACAATATTCACAGCATCTTCACCAGGAGTAGATTCCATATCAAGAAACCACTTTTTTTTTTTGCTTATCTATAATAAGCAACTCCTCATTCATTCAAATTTTATCATGAGATTGCAGCAATTCAGTCACATCTTCAGGCTCCACTTCTAATTCTCGTTCTCTTGCTGTTTCTACCACATCTGTAGTTACTTCCTCCACTGAAGTCTTGAACCCTCTAAGTCATCCATAAGGGTTGGAATCAACTTCTTCCAAACTCATGTTTTGTGTTGTTTTTATTTCAGAATATTATGGGGGTACAAACATTTTGGTTACATATAATGCCTTTGCCTCACCCAAGCCAGGGCTACAAGTGTGCCCTTCTCCCATATAGTGTGCTCCGTATACATTAGTTGGGAGTTTACCCACCCCCCTCCACCTGACTGGCACCCAGTGAATGTTACTGCCACGTGAGCACCTTAGTGTTGATCAGTTAGTACCACTTTGATGGCGAGTACATGTGATGCTTGTTTTTCCATTCTTGCAATACCTCACTTCGAAGGATGGGCTCAAGCTCTCCAGGATAACTAATATAAGAGATGCTAGTTTACCATTGTTTTTTGTAGTTGAGTAGTATTCAATGGTATACATATACCACATTTTATTAATCCACTCATGTACTGATGGACACTTGGGTTGTTTCCACATCTTTGCAATTATGAATTGTGCTGCCGTAAACATTCGAGTCTAGATGTCTTTATCATAGAATGTCCTTTTTTCCTTTGGGTAGATGCCTCGTAGTGGGATTGCTGGATCAAATGGTATTTCTAGTTTTAGCTCTTTGAGATATCGCTAAGTTACTTTCCACAGGGGTTGTACTAATTTGCAGTCCCACCAGCAGTGTAAGAGTGTTCCAGTCTCTCCATATCCATATCAGCATTTGTTGTTTTGGAACTTTTTGATAAAGGCCGTTCTCACTGGAGTTAGGTGATATCTCATTGTGGTTTTGATTTGCATTTCCCTAATGGTTAGAGATGTTGAACACCTTTTTATATGTTTGCTGGCCATTATTCTGTCTTCTTTTGAAAAGTTTCTGTTTGTGTCCTTTGCCCATTTATTCAAACTCACGTTAATGTTGATGGTTTGACTCCCTCTCATACATCATGAATGTTCTTAATGGGATCTAGAATGGTGAATCCCTTCCAGAAGGTTTTCAATTTACTTTTCCCAGATCCATCAGAGGAATCACCGTCTATGGAAGCTATAGCCTTACAAAATGTATTTCTTAAATAATAAGACTTGACATCGAACTTACTCTTTGATTCATGAACTGTGGAATGGATGTTGTGTTAGCAGGCATGAAGACAACATTAATGTTGAACATCTTCATCAGAACTCTTGGGTGACCAGGTGCATTGTCAATGGGCAGTAAGATTTCTGAAGGAATCTTTTTTCCTGAGCAGTAGGTCTCAATAGTGGGCTTAAAATATTTAGTAAACCATGCTGTAAACAGATGTGCTGTTATCCAGGCTTTGTTGTAACCTTTATAGGGCACAGGCAGAGTAGATTTAGCATAATTATTAAAGGCCCCAGGATTTTCAGAATGCTAAATGAGGCTTCAACTTAAAGTCATGAGGTGCATTAACCCCTAACAAGAGAGTCAACTTGTTCTTTGAAGCTTTGAAGCTGGGCATTGACTTCTCCTCTCTAGCTGTGGAAGTCCTAGATGGCATCATCTTCCGATAGAAGGGTTTTTTTTTTTGGTCTACGTTGAAAATTTATTGGCCTCTTTTGTTACGACAGGGTGTCCATTCCTCATCTGTGGTGAATATATTTTGATCTTGCTCTGTAAACCTATCTTGTCCTTCCTCAATAAACTTCCTTTCACACTTAAAAAAAAAAAAAGAAAATTTGTTGTTTGGCCACCATCATCAATTATCTCAGCTAAATCTTCTAGATAACTTGCTGCAGCTTCTATCTTAGCACTTGCAGCTTCACCTTACACCTTTTTGTAATGAAGACGGCTTCTTACCTTAAACCTCATGAACCAACTTCTGCAACCTTCAGACATTTCCTCTGAAGCTCCTCACCTCTCTCAGCCTTCATAAAATCAAGCAGAGTTAGGGTTTTAGGGAGAGGGAGAGAAATGAGGGAATAGTCGGTCGGTAGAGCAGTCAGAACACACACAGCATTAAGTTCACTGTCTTACATAGGCACCATTTGTGGTGTCCCAAAATAGTCATAATATTAACATCAAAGATCAATGATCACAGATCACCATAACAGATATAATAATGATAAAAAAGTCTGACATATGATGAGAATTATGTGACACCAAGCATGACAGAGACATGAGGCGAGCACATGCTGTTGGAAAAATGGTGCCGATGGATTTGCTCAACACAGGGTTGCCACAGACTTTTAACTTGAAAAAAAAAATGCCATATCTCTGAAGCAGAGCTAAGTGAATTGCACTAAAATGAGGTATGCCTGTATCCTGTACTTCAATTCTGACACTGCCTACGTGGAGATAGTGTCAGATCCCACAGGTTGAGGGCTCATCCCCATAAGACTGTCCCCGCCTCAGATGCCAATCACAAGTTCTGGCCACCCGTACTTCTGATGGACTGACTGGCTACAAACCAGGGTTCCCGACCCATGTTTTTGAGTTCAATTAATTTACTAGGATGGCTCACAGAACTCAGGGAAACAGTTACTTATGTTTCCTGGCTTATGATAAAGGATGTTGTAAAGGATACAGATGAACAGCCAGATGAAGAGGTACACAGAGCAAAGTATGAGCGAGTGGGGTGTGGATCTTCCATGCTCTCTCTGGACACAACACCCTCCCAGCACCTCCTGGAATTCAGTAACCTGGAGAGCGTATCAAATGCCCTTTTCCAAGAGTTTTTATAGAGTTTGATCCCCAGCCACTGCCTCCCACCTGCCTTTAACTGGAGGTTGGTGTATGGGGCTCTAATCCTCTAATGACTTGGTCTTTCTGGCCCCATCTTGAGGCTCTCCAGGGCCCCCCCCACCCTAAGTCACCTCGATCCTAGGAGCTCATTATTGATAACAGTAACACTTCTATCACTCAGGAAATGCCAAGGGTTTTGGGAGTTTTGTGACAAGAACCAGGGGCAAAGATGAAACATATTATATATTATACCACAGGAAGTCTGTGAAATAAGGAAAAAAGTAAATTTCTAAGGCACCATTTCTAGAGAAGCCCTCAGGGTAAGATATTTCTCCAAAGTTGGGGGAAGAGCTCTGTGAGGTGTTTATGCCACTTAGCCTTGTTGCCATGTGCTTTTGCCCTCAAGAATGTCAGTTAGTGCCAGGCTGACCCCTCAGAGCAGTCTGCCTTGGGCATTTGTTTTCTGGCTGGGTCATTACACTTTGAAGCCCTTTCTGACCTTTTTGTTGAATCAGGGTTGGATGCAATGGCAGCAATAAAGGTTACTCTGAACAGGGCGGAGCTTCTCCAGGGAACAGTTTGCCCTGAGCTTGGGTGATAGCGTGTGTTTCTCCACCTGTGTCTACAATGACACATGAAAATCTCATTAAAAAAAAAAAGAGCCTAGGAAAGAGGATTGCACTCCCTCTCTTGGTTACTCAATAGCCATGCTATTGAGAAAGTTCTACCTAAGATCTAACTGAGATCCCCCATGGTGCAATTCAAACTCGTTTTCTCTTATTTTGTGCTCGGTGAAGATGGAAGAATAACTAGTGGGTCATCATCCTTGAGACTGTTTCTTTAGAGACTCACTGTTGGTAACTTGGCCTGTTGCTTCCAGGTTCTGAGGAAAAGCCTGGCTGGCTTTGTACTGGCGATTATTGGGACCTCACCAGCTCTCCGGTGTGGTCTGTGGACCCCTGCGGACTTCTTGGAGGGATTTTCAGCCATCGTCAGCCATGTCTTAGAGGCAAGCGGAGTAGAAAGTGGCCTTCCCATTCAGAAAGTTCTTAGAAACGCTGGACGTTCCTTTCTCTCTCAGAAGTGCCTTTTCCGTGCTTGGATTGCTTCCCAAAATGCCTTTTGTTTCACTGTCAGAGAAATTCAGCTGAAAAATGTAAATAACTCAGAAGAGGTAATTCTCGCACCCACATTTATCCGGCACTTACTGGAACTCAGGGTGGTGCTGTGTGCCTGGGATACAGAGATGGGAACAGGTGGCCCTTCCATGGAGGAGCTCACAGCTGAGTATGGGAGAGCAACATGTACGTGACAATTTCGGTAGAATCTGGCATTCAGACTACAGCGTGTAAAAAGTAGGTCTGAGGAAAGAATCTGCTGGGTGGGAGAGGAGAAGAGGGGCCCAGGGCCTTCATTTTACCACCAGTTCACCTTTCTTCCCTCTCCCCCACCTGCCACCTGCCAGCACCTGGCTAGCTGTGCATCTCTCAGAGAATCCAGTCTTCATGGTGGATGGGATTTGTGAGATCATTTCAACTCTGGGGACACTGAGAAGTCCGAGGCCGTGAAGCTGGTCAGTGGCAGAGATGGATGTAGAATACAGGTCTCCAGCAACCCAACTAAGTTTCAGTCCACTCTGTCCCTCGGGGAGCCCGTCTTTGCCCAGGGTGCAGCCATACGTTCAGTCGCTGGCCATGATGCCAGTACACGCAGGCAGGCCTCCTCTGTCTCTGGGGACAGGGTGGTGGCTTTTTCTAGGACAACTGTCTTAGCACCAGTCCTAAAGAGCGGCGGAGGCAGCATGGGGTGGAGGTTCTGCTTCTGCTAGTTTTCTCGCTGTGTGGGCCTGGCCTCAGGGAGAGTAGGGTGGAGAGTATGTATTTCTGTTTCATCTTGTTAGATAAAATTAAGCACCTGCGTCAGAAGAGTTATGCTAATGTGTTCACTAGTTAATGAAAGTGAAGCCATGCTTGGCCATCCAAGAGGCCTCTGAGTTGGCGCCTCTGGCTGTTGTAAGCTGGAACAGTGGTTTGTTGCTTCTTTGATTATTTATGAGATGCCACTGTTCTTATCTAAGGATGAATGCTGAAAAACTGCTCATAAACCTAGTTTTTATCATTTAAGGGCTGCTCTTGTCTGTTTCCTCAGTGTGGGCCTTCTTCAAGTTCTGACCCCAGGTTTCTTCTTATTTCTCCTGCGCTTCTTCTTTCCCCCTCCCTCTCCTCTTTCCTCCTGTCTCCTTGTAAATCTAGATACTATCCTTAGGCTCTTTTATCCACTCTCCTGACTTTTTTCCTAAATCTCAGCCCTCATCTCTTTCCCGAGCCTCAGGCTCATACTTCCAACTGACTAACGGGCATTTTCACTGGGATGTTCTTTGAAGCAGCCTGTTTGTCTGTAATTAAACTTATCATCTTTTCCTTCAGAGCAGTTCTGTCCATTCTGTTCCTTCCATTTCACAAGGCCTCCCTCCCTGGGAGGAGAATGTTCCTCAAGTCCGTCCTCTCACCTCCATCCCTGTTGCCGTCGCTCCTCCTCACTGGTCTCCTTGACTGCACACAGCCCCGGCCTCTAATGTTTCCCTCTGCAGCCCGAGTGGGATTCGTGATCTCTCTTCTGCTCCCTGCTGCTATTCCATTTCCTGCTGCTCCTTGTCGTCTTTGCCTGTCGCCAGCGTGGCCTTTCGGTTCCTTGAATGGGATGCTCTCCTAGTCCCAGGTCTTTGTAGACATTGCTCCTTCAGGCAGGGTTCCTTTTGTATAACACTGACCCACTGTGCCACCCTGAGGCCCCCTTCTCCTTTGGCTTAGCCTTTCCTCTAGGGAATACTTCCCGACTCAGGAAATCTGTGTTCCCCAGCCTCCCGCACTGAGCATGGGAACATCTGTGTTCCTAAAGCATCCCACACTGGAAGGTGATTCTGTGCTCACATCGGATCCTTTACTGGATCATAAGCTGTGAAGGCAGAGATTATTTTATTCAGTGTTTGTTTTATTCAGTGCCTGCTAAGCTCTTTGCATAGAACATAGTAGGAGTCCAGTAAACATGTATTTAGAGGATGAATGAATAATCACATGATAAAAGCCTGTAAGGAAATTCAATTTTCACGGAATTCTATTGTAAATCATTTTGCAAAGCAAGAAGTCCTCTTGAAGCTAACTAATTACCCCCTCATGTGCCATTTATGATATTCTGGATTGTTATATATTTGCTTGTTTGTCTATTCTAAGCCTGTTGGTTTCTTTTCTGGTTTCTTCTTTGTTTGGTCTGCGTCCCCCATCACTGTAGTCCCCAACCCCTAGACCGAGGACCAGTACCGGCCCGTGGCCTGTTAGGAACTGGGCCGCCCAGTAGGAGACAAGCAGGTGGGCAAGCAAACAAAGCTTCATCTGTATTTACAGCCTCCCTGTCGCTCGCATCACTGCAAAAGCTCCGCCTCCTGTCAGATCTGCTGCATCATTAGATTCTCATAGGAGCACGAAGCCTACTGCAAACTGCACATGTGAGGGATCCAGGTTGCGCTCCTTATGAGAATCTAATGCGTGATGATCTGAGGTGGAGCTGAGGCATTGATGCTAGTGCTGGGGAGAGGCTACAAATACAGATTATCATTAGCAGAGAGGTTTGACTGCACAATAAACGTAATGCACTTGAATCATCCTGGAGCCATCCCCTCCCCTCCTGCCTCACCACCCGCCTCGAGTCCGTGGAAAAATTGTCTTCCATGAAACTGGTCTCTGGTGCCAAAAAGGTTGGGGACCGCTGCCCCATCACACGTAAGTGCCCAGAGACTGCTGTTCTTCTGAGGGTGGTCTGTAGTCAGGGGAGCCACACTTAGCATAGTTAGGTGGAGAGTACTGACCTTTCCCAAAATGAGGCTCCAGAGAGCAAGAGCACACTGGGAGCAATGTTTTGTCTGATGGTTGACCCAGGGCTTTGGTATAGTCTGAAAATAGCAGTTAGGTTTTTCCCCACCAAAGACCCAAGGCAGCTTTGAAGGGTGTTTATTTTTGGAGCTGTGGTTGCCATAGTAACACAATACTTTCTCTCATCTTCTGATTCCAGGTCAGGACAACAGTTGTTCCTTCTGCATGGGAGAAGGATTTTGGAATAGATGCACCCTTCCTTGCATCTTTATTTTTTCCCCTAATTAATACAACAAATGTTTATTGAACACATGCTATGCACGAGGTACTATTCCTGACACCAGAAACAGAAATAGTTTCTGCCCTAGTAGAGCTTACATTTTAGTGAGGTAGAGAAAAAGTTAACAAATTATCGATGCAACATTGGCCCCTGCTTATTTAAAAGGAAGCTTTTTGGACACATTACTGAAAGGGAATTCGTTTGTTTTCTGAAATTCAGAAATCAGGAGTTGTAAAAGTAGTGTCTTCTACCCTCCTTTGAGGAGAGATGTGGAATGAGGGTAGGAGCTGGTGGTGAAGTGGGAGGCTGATACCCTTCCCATTGATAGTGGGACTTAATTTGATTTGGTGTGGGCATTTTGGAATGCAGATGCATTTGTTGCCCTGACACCGTCTAAGACCTCGAGGGATAATGGGATTAAGCTGGGTCTCCCTCTGCAGCTGTCAGATGCCGAAGCAGTTGTTCTCCTCATGTTTGTGGGAGTCTCTTGGCCCTACTGGAAGCCAAGAGCCAAAGGGCTGTCAATAGAAATGGCCCTTTATTATTCATTAGTGACAGCCTTGAAGGCAGCCAGCTAATGCCATTTGTTGAACCGCCATAAGCGTTGGAGCCGTGAACTGGGCTCCCAAGGAGAAAGTGCAGAGGAAAGAGGGGACACAGATAGCTGCTGTTGGCAGCCTCCTGTCAGAGTGGCAGGGAACGGCACCCACATGGACACAAATGAAAACAATGTGGGCAATAGGAGTTTGTCATAATCTCTTAGTTTGGGTAGCACTGTATCCTTTTCAAAGTGATTTACCAGGTCATGGTCTCCAGGAAGGCAGGGACAGAGTATAATTATTCTTTGTATCTGCCCCAGCCCTTCCCACAGTGCCTGGTCCACACCAAGCCTGCCAATAACAAGCTTGTGGCATGAGAACCCATCACCTCATTTGTTCCTGCATCCTATGAGACAGATATAATGAGTATGCCCACCTGGCACTTAAGGAAATCGAGACTCTGAAACATGCCCACATCCATACAACTGAGTAATGGTAGATTCAAAAGAGGTTGTGTCATGTCACTTCTAATTTAGGCCTCTTTCTATATTGTGCAGTACGTGTGTATATCTGACGTTATACTGAGGCTTATATATGCGTGCTGACGGTGTGGGTAGCTGAAATCCACGGGAAACGGAACATAAAAACCAAACATTATCACTGGCTGTTTCAGCATGCCTCCACTCTTTGCAAGCGGCAGCTCCTGTGAAAAGCTTTGACTGGATTTTACCTCCCCCTGCTCCTCTTCCCATTAGGAGGGACGCATTATTCATTCTGGCGCCAGAGGGAGGAGAGTCTGAATTCCACCAACACTTGCTGCCTGGCTGCGGTGTGCTGGTCACTGAGCTTTGGCTGGTGTCTGCTCTTGAAGGAGTTAATCTAGTTTGTTTATTGTTCATCCATTCATTTGTTCAACAGCAGATTTTATTGAGCATCTATTAGATAGTATAAATCATTATGAATAAATATAAATTTTAAATGTGACAAGTGCGTCTAAGGAGAGGACAGCAGTAACTGTTATGTTTGGTGATCCTGACGGTGCTCCAGATCTCGTTGTGAAGGGTGTCCTCTCTAGTAGAAGACCTTCCTTGGTAAGTGGAGTTGGATGGACATTTTGTCTTAGGAAAGCGGAAGGCATTTACTCTCAGCATAGGGCTACTTCCTTCATGTCACACGACAGGCAAAGATGGTGCTTTGTCAACTGGAGAATTCCTGCCATGGGGGAGGGAGAACCAGGCCTTTTGCTTCTCGTCTCCCTTTTTGTGAGATGTAGGATCATCAAACTTCACTTTCGTTTCTCCAGCAGAAAAGGAACAGGGCAAATAAAAGTTCCGTTTTGTGTCTCACGAGCACCATTGAACTAAAGGATTCAAAATTTAGATATTTTTGCCTCATTTTCGGTGCCTTTTTTCTGAACTTGTCCTCCATAGTCATGGAGGATCTAGAATCCTAGAGCGTCTTCCCCCCAGGTTAACTACTAGTTTAAGGCCTCTTTGGGTGGCAGGTGTGGAAATGATTCACATTTATGGTCTTAATCAGCTCAGTGGTAGCCTTAGAGAGGTAATAAGAAACAATTGGCTCCATGCAAATAACTTCAAACCTCTCATCCAGGTTAAGTGGACAAGTATAGGAGAATATATACATGTACACACATAAATCTTTTCAAATAAATATATGTATATATTTAATATACATAAATATATGTATTTAATACACATAAATGTATATTATATATAACTATTATGTATGTTTGTAGATAGCTGTATATTTCTTAGACCTGGATATTCCCTAGGGCAGACTAGGTGCTTTTTCATCATGGAATAGTGACTCAAACTCTTAGCAGGAGAAATTTTAATTTGCCTATTGACTATGATACTAGTCTTTATGTCAGTAATTAGATTCAAATCCATCCTCCTCAGGGAGATTTATAGACTTTATCTGCCTTGTTAGAGGTGAGGACAAGGTAAACCCAACTGGGTCTGAGTGATGGAGGCTCTGGAGTCACAGGTGGCTACTGATTGTGAATTTGAGCAGGATTGGGGAGCATTGAGAAATGGAAACGTGTTTCTATTTCTTCCAAGGATCTTTATCTTTGCAAAAAAATACTGTCCATAACTGCCCAGGTCCACCCTATTTCTCACCTATCCCTACCTCCAGCAAGGCCACTGTAGATGATTTCCCAGCAGCTACCTGTGACTTTTATGCCAGTAGCAAATTCCAGTCTGCTCCCAGGGAGTAAAATTTCAGCCGGGAACAAGTTTTCTTCTCTTAGGCTGCTTTGCATCATCAGGTACCTCTTACATAAGCAGGCGATCACGATAATACCTACCTTGTAGACTGGTTTGAAGATGAAATAATAAAGACAGGGCACCTCTCAAATTGCCTGATACACAGTAGGTACTCGCTTTCTGATTATTTCCTTTGCCCCCCTCCGTTTTAAATGTAAGAGAAGTAGGTGTTTTCACGTTGGTGTCATTTGGGCCTAAGTAAGCTTATCTGATCCGAAGGATAGGCCCTCGGGGCTTGCAGTTGTTTGTCATTGTCAGGCACCTTTGCTGAGTCATTTGGGGTTGGCGGACCTGGAAAAGATAGTGGTCCAGAGAGTGGTTAGGGCTGTGGTGTGATCAGCGAAGGCAGCCTGCATTGTCCCTTAGTATTTCCTGGTGTGCTTCTGGAATCTGATCCCCCCTTCTCATGGTTAAGGGAGGGGGACAAATAGCCAGCCAGAGAGGCATTATTGCATCTCTTTCCTGGTGCTGAATTTCCTGTAACATGGCTTTATGAGTCTTTGGTGACAGCTTAAGCAGTACTGCCATAAGGCTCTGCGGAGGGCACTAAATGAATAGAGGGCAGGATTGACTTCCAGGTTTGAGATGAGTGACATTCTTTGGTATGGGGTGTAATTACGGGAGAAGGTGCTCTTGGTGCTAGGGAAAAGACACAGAGTGAGAACTTTTAGAAAGTGTGAGGTTGTAAAAAAGAGCCAAGGTAAGATTTAAAAACAGCCTTAAGAGAGAGATATGAGACATAGGTGAAAATAGCATTAGTTTTATGTGTACCCTGCAATGCTTGTTTCATCGTTCATGAGACTAATGTCTGGGACTAGGTACGTGTAATTCTTAAGTTTTGAAAAACTCTTTAACTTGTTATAACTGAATGATATTTTAAGAACACTTAGTCTTATACTCTTACTGGCTGTGTGATCTGTTTTATGCCATCAACATCAATGACAAATATTGTTTGAATATGTAGTGTGTGTAAGATGTGTAAGAGCCTTGTTTAATATTTAAGGAAGTAGGAAAGCAAACATTTAAGTCTATTTTTCTCCCAATAGATAGAGATACAGAATGAGGGGGGAAAACATATGATTAAACTATAATCTGTGTTTCCATATGACTAGCTAGAGATTCCTGAGGATGAAATAAAACCAAAACAGATTTCACTAGAATCTTCCTCTGAATTCCCTTCCAAATTAAAAATACACTGGGAATCCTTCTGACGATATGCATTCACATTCAATCAATCATTCATTCTGTACTTGTTAAGCAAACCGCTGCACTCGGTGCAGGGCAGTTGGCAAAGTCATGGACTCTGGAGCGATCTGCGTGGACTCAAGTCCAGGCTCTGCTCCTTATTGTTGGTGCGACCTTAACATATTTTTTAGCTTTTTTGAGACTCCCCTCTTCACCGCCCCCCCCCAGTTTTATTGTCTTCATAGCACTTTTTCCTTTTGAGATGATCGTCTTTTATTTGCTCTTTGTGGATGATCTGTCCCCAATCTCTGCATTCCTACTGCTAAACTGCAGAATTTGAGGTCCTCCAGAGAAGGAGCCTTGCCTGGTCTTTTTATTACTGTGTTTGCGGTGGTTAGACGAGAGCCTGGTACATAGAAAACACTCAGCAACAGCACATGGCACATCTGCTTTGTGGAACGAACAACTGGTAGCAGTTATCCTGGTTATGAGAAGTGAAACCAAAGGGCTAAGAAAAAAAGTTTAAGATACATTCTCTACCCTCTGGGAGTTTCATTCTTGTACCCCAAGGGCAGCATGGTGTGGGAAGAGCTCTGAGAGTCATCAGACTTGAGTTTTATTTTTTGCCTGCTGTGCTATTAAGTGCCAGCGTGACTTTACATGTGTCTCTTGACTTCTTTGGCCATTGGTTTGCTGTAAAAAGAATTCAACGAAGTCATCTTTTAGGCTCCTTTCTGCCGTTCAGTGTCGGTCCATGACTTTATTAATACAATTATAGACCATTATAAAGTGATAAACTATGAGAGAATAGGAATAATAAAAGGAAGCAGAGATCAAAAAAGAGGATGCAGGAAGTGAACCAAGAGCCACATTTCTGTGTCTCTGTGCCTGTTCATTGCTCTTCTGAGTCTCTAAACCACATTTATTCTCAGGTTACTCTTCTCTCCCCACTGTCCTGGCAATGCCACTCCGCCCTCCTGGTTCAGTTCCCCATCTTGGGATAGGCAGCATCTGGCTAGTTTTGTGATCTGTTTTATGCCCGTCAACATCAAGCTGTGTGTCTTTCACTCAGCTTGCAAACTGGCTTACTGGAAGATTTCTTAGCTCAGCTTCACTGGACTTTTAAGGTTAGACAGGGCTTTTGTGATTGTTTACCACACTCCGTTCATTTTACAGAGAAGCAAACCGAGGTTCAGAATGGTGTCATGACTTGCTCTGTGTTCTACAGATTTTGTGAAAGCCAGAGCTGTTGCTTCCCTGTGCTTGTGCTCTATTTCCCACATACTTTTATTTTTAATAAATGGATGTCACTTTATGCATGACTCTGAGATGACAGTGTGTGCATGCTACACAGAACCCAGCTGGAATTTCCCATAATCTTTTCAGTACCCACTTCAGTAGCCCTCCTGCTTTTATTCCAAGGTACAAGGCTCAATGAAGATTTGCTGTAGACCTATCCCACTGTTGATTGATGACGATGGCAGTAATTTACTAGTCATCAGCTATTTATTGCTTGCCTAACATTTATTTATTTGAGAAGAAGATTGAACTGCCCCTAGAGCTAGCGAGTAGAAGGGACAGGATAGCCTGAGTTTGTCCCTCACTTCTCCCACCCCCTGCAGTCAGGCACCTCCTGAATCTGTCCCGTCCTGGTTCTCTCCCTCCTCACGCCACTCCCTCTGCTTGAGCCTTCATCAGCTCTGCTCTGTTGAGAGGGCTTCCTTACTGGCCTGCCTCTTTGCCCTCTCATCTCTTCTAATAGACACATCACTACCTGTTCAGAATTCTTCGGTGCCTCCTCATCACCTGCTGGATGAAATCTAATCCTGCTTGAGACGCGCAAGGCCCTTCAGGATGCGGCCTTTGCAGACTTGTCCGCATTCATCTCTTGCCATTCCCACCCCGGCCTTCACCCCCAGCAGTGTGGCGCGCATGGCCCTGAACTGCACCTGCACGGCTCCTCGGTCTTCTAGGGCTTGAAGCTTGACGCATGTGCCAGCCCCTCTGTTTGGATGTGCTTTGCATAGTAAAATTTTACTCATCTCTTAAATGTTTGCTCAAATGCTTCCTCCTCTGTGAAGCCCTATGTATTTTTCCATGTGGCCCCAGGTGTTTTTTCTCTTGTGTGGGTACTGTGCTTTGCATATAGGCTTCACCCATCCCACCCTCCATGACACAATTGTCTTATTGTATATAACCTCATCATTCAATGGGGTGTCTCTTTCTTCACTAGAGAGTAAACTCCTTAAGGAGTTTCCTCAGTTGGAGCCTGGAACGTAGTAGGTGCTCCATAAATGCTTGTTGAATGAGAGATGTGATTGCATTAAGCACTACTGAAATTAAGCCTAGGATGGAATACTTTTTTTCTCCTCAAGAAGGAGGAGTCATTGCAAATGCTGTAGAAATGTCAGAAAGAATCGGAATAGGAAAAATCGCAGTCATTGGTGACCTTTGATAAGAGAACAGTGGGTGTCAGGCCGTAGAGACGGAGCTAGACTGCAAGGAGGGAAGTGCATAGAGAGGAAACAGACACAGCTGGAGGAAACCACCGGTTCCAGAAGTGGGGTCGTGAAAGGAAGGCAAAGAAGGTGGTAACTTCAGTACTCGAAGAAGAATGATGAAACCAAAAATAGTCGGAGCCCATTTGGGGCAGATATTTGCCCTCTTGGGGCAACTGGGCATCACAGAAACCAACTTATCTCATCCAAGTGAGACTCTCTCCCTTAGCTGAACTCAGGAATGAAGCCTGGTCATCGCATCCGCAATGTCATTCATGACTATATTTGGGTTCTCCAGAAAGACAGAACCAATAGGATATAGATACAGATGATACAGATAGATAAATGAGAGAGGATTTATGAGGGGAATTGGCTTGTGTGATTATGGAGGCTGAGAAGGCCCATGGCAGGCCGTCTGCAAGCTGGAGACCCTGGGATGCAGATGGCACGACTCCGTCCAAGGCCAAAGGCCTCAGAACCAGGGAAACCGATGGTGTAACTCTCAGTCCAAAGGCCTCAGAATCTGGGGGGCCACTGGTGTTTAAGTACTGGAGTCCAAAGGCCAGGGAGCCTGGAGTGTCGTCCAAGTACAGGAGAGGAAGGAAGTATCCCAGCCCCAGCAGACAGAGGGACACATTTGCCTTCTCTCTGTTTTTGCTCTCGCTGGGCCCCCAGCAGGTTGAATGGAGCCTCCCCACACTGAGGGCGGGTCTTCCCTACCTAATCCACCCAGACTCCCGTGTTAATCTCCTCTGCAAACCCCCTCACAGGCACACCCAAAATAATGCTTTTCCAGGTTCCTAGGAACTCCTTAATCCAGTCAAGTTGACACCTAAAATCAGCCTCCCAATTCCCTCCTCATGTAAGTTGCCCCGAGGAGAAAATGGACATGAGGAACAGTTTGAAGCAAATGGCTTTTCTGCTTTATAGGATGAACATCCTACATGAGGACACAGTGAAAGGCCAGGGTATTGCCTGCTCTCCATGCTCCCCAGTGTGAGCAAAACAGACAGGAGAACAGGAGCATGCTGAGTGCTAAGAACATGTCGCACTCACACATGCGAGGTGTGGATGTGTAGGTGGGGTGCTTTCAGGTTTTGAGTCTGCAGATGGGCAGTTCCAGTCATGACGGTGATTGAAGTGGAGGTTTTTCTGGGACTAGTCCTTTGTGCTCCTGTGATTTCCCTCGAGCTCGGAGTCAGATCTCCTCAGCCAAGTGAGGCGTGGGGACAGTCACCTTAATGCTCTTAGCTCAGCAGGGTTAACATAGAGTTTTCAGACAACACACATGTGGGGTTTTGGCATCTCTGATACAATTGCCTGCCTAGTCATCTGTTTGGAAAAGCATTTATTTCCAATAATACTTATGTAGGGGAGGTTGTGTAGTCAGAAAGGACACCACATGGTAGATGATTGGAGGTTACAATAATTAGCCTTTGGAATTAGGGCAGATTGGGGTATTTGGGTACAGAAAATGGGACTTTTTTGTTTTTTTCAGAGTCAGGGTCTCGATGTGTTGCCCAGGCTATAATGCAGCAGCACAATCATAGCTCACTACAGCCTCAAACTCCTGGGCTCAAGAGATCCTCCCACCTCAGCCTCCTGAGCAGCTGGGATTATAGGTGTGAACCCAATTTATATTCTTAATATAAAGAAATAGAGAAGGAAAGAATAGAGTTTGAATTAAAAAAAGAGAAGATTATTATTTTCCTCAAATACTGACTTTTAACTGAGATAGTAAGTGAAAAATGCATATAGTAGGTACTCAATACATGTTAGATTCCTTTTTCCCTGCGATATGAACTTCCGGTTATTCATAATTGTCTTTAAACTTTAAGTCCTATTCCTAAGCACACACATTGAGATTTCTGGAGGGCAGGGCTGGGTCTTAAGCTCCTCTGTGCCTGTTACCTTCTAGCCAAGCACCCGGCCCACCCAAAGCTTGCCTCTCATCTTTTCTCTGTGCTGCCATTCGAAAGGTGTTTTCTGAATGTGGTTTGAATGAATGAATTATTCACCGTGTGGGTCATAATTTTTATATCCTTGTCCATTTGAGTGTATCTCAGAACTGAACTGGAAGAGGGTAATTGGATACAGGGCAGGAGGGTGATTGGGTGTGTGTAGGTGTGTGAGATTAAAATTCTCAAACCAAAAATAAATGATTTGTGGGTTAGGCAACTTCTGTTTTCTTTTGTTCAGTATTCTGAATTATGCAGTACCTGTTGTCTTCATGCTAATGAAAGTGACCATGCGTGGTATATATACCTTATCCTAAAGTTGTCAAAGTGATTGTCCTGTGTGGAAAATGGTATTGTGGAGACAGATCAGGCTATTCCACTAGACATCCTGACTCCATGTCCAGTCAATGCTGTGATTTCTTCCCAGGCCCCTGAAGGCCCTCTGCGAGTTGGTAAATGACCGTAGTTCTTGGTTAGGACTCGTTTTATTTCTTCCAATTGGAAAAAACAAGATAATAGTTTTACCGTAAACCAGTTTTTCCTGGGGCTAAGGGCAGTGAAGTTGGATCGGGGGTGGGGGTGGCGTTGGGAGTGGGGCAGGGAGGCTGAAACGATTCTTTCTGGAAAACAGCGCAGCTTGCAGTCGTTTGTCCTTGAGCTCCAGCCATGGTCACTGGAGCAATTTGTCTGTGATAGGTTTCTGTGCGAACACCTCCCCCATGTTTCCTTTGTCCTTTAGGACCCAAGAATTTCTCCGTCTTGCCAGATGTATCAGCTTATTTTTTTCTTGGGTGCCTTTCTCCTTGGCCCTCTAGGAAGAACCAAGGCCCTCTGTATCCTGCCCACCTTTGACCTTTCGGGACTCACATATTTTCAGTTTTTAAGAGGTTTGACTTCTGTTAACTACAGAGAAACAGCTGGTAACACAATTAATTACCAGTTGGGAAGTTATCGTCATAAAAAATGCTGAAAACACATTTGTTCTTAGTTGAGTTTGGTCTTCCATCAGATGTAAGTGGACCAGTGCTCCTTTTGCTTGGGCTTCTTCTAAAATGTTCTTGTAGGAGTTTAGTAGTTATTTCTGAGAAATCAGCTGCCTCAGTCCTTAGAGAAGACTCCTAAATCAAGCTACTTCAACTTCAGTTGAGTTGACATCACCACCAGGACCATTTCCTAAACCTCACGACACCAGCATTCCTGCTCTGCAGCTGACCTCGCCCTTGTGAGTCCTGCCCTTGTGCCTACACGGGAGGGCGCTGGCCTTGCTAGTTCCCAAGACTCCCCCTGGGACTGCAGACCAACCCTGCACTGGCCTCCTAGGAGTCTCTGCAGGCCTGGCTCCGGCTCTGGGAAGTCCTGTCCTGTCCCCTGGCACACTGCTCTGTCTTACATGGCTGGCCTTTTTTTTTTTCTTCACTAGTTGATTGTCGTTAAGACAGTTCTACTCTTAGGTGTAGGTTTTTTTGTGTTTTTTTTTTTGTATGGTAAAAAGCTTGTTTATTTCTATGGTTACTCTTGTAGCCCTGTGACCTCAGTGGCAGGTGCTGTCATCTGACAAACTGTCTCAAACCGGTCCGGGTAGACTCTTGTCATTTCTTGTTTCAAGGTTTGTGCTGCATTGGACTTCCCAGATGTTCTTGCTTTCTGGCTGAGGGCTGCGTCCTGCAGAGCAGGGACAAAGGACACCTGCAGCACAGTGAACACTGAAGCTCTGCCCAGCCCTCCCGCCCCAGCCCGGAGACAGATCCTTCTCAGTCTCATCAGCTAGGTCATTCCTGCCACCCGCCCCTTCCCAGCTCCAGGCTGATGCTGTGGTCCAGCACTATAAAGTGCTCAAGGTGAAAGAACAAACAGTACAACGACAGAAAACTCCTCATTTCTTAGCTTACCAACAGGTTGCTCTTAAACATGTCATATATCTCCTTGAAGCCTTATTTTCTGTATCTTTAAAGTGGGGATCCGAGTCTATGTATTTCTTATGTACCTTATGAGGTTGAAAAGATTGGATGGAGGAATATACATTGAAAGCACTTTGTAGGCTGGGAAGAACTATTTAAATGTGCAGGTTTATTCTTAGTATTAAATACAACATATTAGTATGTCATATCTTGAATGAATTGAGAAAAGCAGCCAGTGTTTGCACTTAAAGGAAGTATTCTTTGATGTAGCTTCTAGGTTCTCTCCAAGGCACAGACAAAGCAACCATTATCCCTGGTAGTAACTGCTCAGGCTTGGATCTGTCGTTAGCTCTGTGGCTCAAAGGGAGCAGAGCTCTGGGTCAGCAGGGGAAAAAGTCAGGGAATTAATCTTCGAATGTACCTGAGGGAAGAGACAGCTAGGCTTCTGTGTGGTGCGGGACTCAGTTGGCCAGGGTGGAAGATGTGCATTATGTAGAAGAGACGTTTAAAGCAGAAAGGACAACGTGAACCAATTTTGGAGGAATGAGTTTGGATGATATATTTGGGGAGCACAAGTGGTTCAGTGTAAGCAGTGGAAGGGGCTCCGGTGGAACTTTCTGCTGGGGAAGTTGGTTTTACGTTGTAAGGCCTTATGTATCAGGCAGAGCACTGTATTGGACTGCATTCTGTGACATTATAGGAAGACCTCAAGGGATTTTAAGTTGGGACAAGACTTGTTTAGAGCTGGCTTAAAGATGACAGGTGGCAGTCTGGGTGCATTAGTGTTCTGGGGCTGGCTTGCATTGATCGGCTTGTAAAAGCCAAGTGTGTACATCACTTCCCAGTGCGCATTTCAGTGATAACAGAAAGGGTAGGAGTGTTTGCACCACAGAAATTGGCAAAATATACAAGTCAGTCCCCCCACCCCAATCTGGTTGTTAAATATTTATCAGTACAGTTAAAAGGCCATTTCAGTAGAGTGGGACTTCAGTGGTTTGCAAGCCTGAGAGGCTTGTTGAAAATCCTTCAGGCTCTACCCCAGACCCCTGAGTCAAAACCCAGGGTGAGCTCTAGGGGATAGAAGCTTATTTTAAAAAAAGTTTCCAGGTGATTCTTATGCAGACAATGTGGCACTGGTCTTTGGACCAGGGAGGGACATTAGGGGTAGAGAGGAGAGAATGGTTATAAAGATGTTTCAGAGGTAGGAGCAGTGCAGCTCAGTGACAGGCTGGAGGCAGGGAGTGGAGGAGAGGGAACTGCTGAAACTGTTTCCGCTTTTCCTTGTTTGGACAGCTAAGTGGATGGATGGTGACCAGGTGACTGAGCTAAGGAAGGCAGATATGAGTTGTTTAGGAGAAGTGAGGGTGGGGGAGGGGTAGTTTTGTTCACACTGCGTGAAGAGCTTAGGGAGAAAGTATTTTTGTTGGTGATATCCTGTAAACCGCTGGACAAAAGGGACTGGTGCTTGGTGCAACAGTCAGAGCTGGAGATACAGGTTTGGGGGTGAGCATGTGGGTTCTTGGTGAAGCTACAGATTTGGATGAGATTGTTGGAAGAGAGTGTGTGATATGAGAAGAGAAAGAGACTACGGACAGAACTCTAGGAACAACTTTTCAGAGGTTGGGAGGGGAAGAGAAGCCAAGAGGAGATCAGACAAAGAGCAGTTTGGATATTGATCATCTAAATGATGGCTCCTGGGAGGAGGGGTTCCTTTGGGTGTTTTTGACATTTCCAGAAGCCTAATGGCTAACGGAAACTACATGTGCATTTTTCTGTAACAAGACAACTTAAAATGTTAAGCTTGCTTGGCTTGAATTCTATCAACCCACCGTGGTGAGGCACATCATTGGATGCTGACCTGAAGTTCTGAATGGTAGTTTTGTGTCTTTGATTAGAAGTGTGCACACACACATGCGCACACACTCACACACACACACACACACACACACACACAGACACATCCATTAGGAGACAGATAGTGTTTAGTCTGTGGTACCTTCCAAAACATGATAGCTGGAGTACAGTTTGAGGGGAGGAAGTTGGGATGTTGTAGGGAACAGAGGCATAGGTTCTGTGTGTACCCAGCCCATCATTTTAAGGAGTTTAGACGAAGGGAACAGGATCAAACTGATTATCCAAAATAAAGTTTTGGGGTTTTCTGCATAAAATGGCTCTGGCTTGCCTTGGGCTTGAGAACTTCCTGCAGCTTTTTAGCACCGAGTTCTTTGTCCACCACGAATGCTCTGGACTGGGAAGCAAGAGACTCCTACAGGCGAGAGGGGATGGGGATGCAGGGAGATGGGGGGCGGGGAGGGTGTGCGTGTGTGGCGGGTGCAGGGAGGCTGCTGGCCTTTGAGACTCCACCGCCCAGGGTCTTGACCAATCCTCACAGACTTCAAGTTCTGGGAAGCAACTTGGTTGACCACGTTACTTCCTGAGTAAAGGTTTACCGCCGAGTGACCTGGTTAATTTGTATTGACCCTCTCAAGAGCGCCTAAGATTTCACTGCGAAGCTAAGCAGTGATTGAGGCCCAGGAAGCCAGTAGGATGTGGCAAACTAGAAGTGAGTGGCATGCTCAGCAGTGGACGCTGACACCAGGTCCCCTTGGCCCCCTTTTCAGGACTCATTTGAGGAATATAATGGGGTAAGTATAGTTATTTTAATCGCGTGTGGAGAGAGGCCTAGCATTTTAGTGTGGGTGAGGGATCCATTTCCCTTAGTGAAAAATATCTGAGAACAAGACATTAGAAAGAATATATATATTTTTTTCTTAGCTGGAGCTTGATTATCTGTACTCGTGAGAGCCAAGAATTGGCATGAAAATTTAAAATCCATAATCAAGTCAGAAAGAAAGAAACAAACAAACAAACAAAAAAGTCGTAGCCTTGGGTTTCAATGTTTTTTCCTTGCTAGCCTTTACCCGTAACGTCTAATTGGAGAGCCACATTCTTTCCTGCTCACCTTCCGATGGAGGTGCTGTTGGATGTGAGATGCAGCTCCCTCATTCACGTTGGATAACTGAGAGTTGGGCTATGATAGGTTTGGCACCGGGGTAGGGCAGAGGAGGGCTGGCATCGGGAGGATATTGGCGGGTTTTGTTACAGTGGCTTTCTTTATTTGGAAGGTCCACATGCATCTAATTCAAGTGGGTGTCTCCAGAGCCTACCACCAATGCCTGAAACAGTCGGTGGAAACACGGACGAATGAGCGACACATCAGGAATGCAGACTGAATGTGGGCTTCTTGAGGTCCCAGACCGGGCCTTGCACATCCAGTGGGGCCTGGCAGAGTGTTTTCAACACAGACGTTAGGAAGGTGTTGGTGGACAAGGAGGATTGTGCAGTCTGTGCTGATTTGCTAGTACTCAGCAAGGTGCCTTTCTGGGCTGACCAGGGAGTTCTCAGTGGACATGGAGACTTTTACAAGTACGGCAAGAGAGGACAGGGCTAGATAGTTGCACATTCATTTATCAGGCATGTGTTGTGTACCTAAAATGTGCTTGGCACAGTGCTAGGCACTGGGGATGGAAAAAAGTGACAAAAGAGGGTCTTTAGTTTCAAATGATTTATAATGTGGTAGAAGGTATGGGGAAGTGAATCTTTAATTACTGTATCCTGAAGAGTATTATGATACTATTATGGTAGAGAGTAGTGCAGGGTGACATAGGACCATAGCACAGGTGGCAGCCATCAGTGAAGATTTCCCTGAGAAGGTACTGCTTTTGAAGGTTAATGATAGCTATAATATTGAGTGTCTGCTCAGTGCCAGATACCTTTCTAAGTACTTTGTGGGTATTAATTTATTTAATTCTCACAACACCCCAGTAACACAGATACTGTTACCACCCCCATGTTATAGAGGTTGGAGTTGAATGGTGGAGGTGGAAGAGTCAAGATTTGAATGCAGGCAGGCTAAAGCCAGCACCCTCGGGCTCAATCCCTAAGCCACATTGCTTCCTCCACGGGAATCAGTGGGACAAAGAGGAGGGTAGAGAAAAGCCCACGCCAGGCCAGGAGAGGGGCGAATTCAAAGGCAGAGGGAAGTGGTGCGGCTGCGGTGGAGAGGGAGAGTGAGAGGTGAGCTCGGGAGTGAAGCAGCAGTCAGAGTAGGAGGCTGTTACTGCTGAGATAAGGAGTTTGTCCTGGAATGACAGGAAACCTGAAGGGTTTTAAGCCAGAAGGAGACGTGATCAAATCTGTGTTTCAGTAAGATCATTGCTTCAGTGTCAGGACTGTAGTTGGGCCAGATTGGAAACAGGAAGAGCAGTGAAGAGCCTGTTTAAGTAACCTGGGCAACGGGTGATGAGAGCTTGGTGTGGGACAGTGGCCATCGGAGTGATGGATGGAGGATGGATGGATCTGAGAGATAGTCAGGAAGTAGAGTCTACAGGACTTGGTGTCAGACCAGTGTGGGGGTGCATAGTAGTTCTTATGCATCTACTAGTAGAGTACAAGGAGAGGAGAACAAGATGGTGAATTCAGCAGTGGGCTTGCTCAGTTTGAGATTCCTGTTGGACTTTCAGGAGAGCTCAGTACTGCTGCAAATGTAAGATAATAAAAATAAGTATATTGACATTTGTTGGGTACTTAGTTATTTGCCAAACCTTCTGTTACTGCTGCATATTAATTAACTCATTTAATCTTCACAACACATCTGTGAAATTATGTTTTGACAGATAGAGGATGGGACGGTAGAGAAGGGTTAAGAAATCTCTGAGTTACTCAGAAGACAAGTGGCAGAGCTGGAACTCAAATCCTGGGTTTGATCTGGAAACTTCTACACCAATGCTGTCCAATAAAGCTTTCTGCAAGGACGGAAGTGTCCTCTGGCTGTATTGTCCATTGGAAGCGCTAGCCACATATGGATATTGAGTACTTGAAAAGTAACTAGTGCAACTAAGAAATTGAATTTTTAATTAATTTAAATATATAGAGCCACATGTTTGGATAGCTCAGCTCTCTGCTCTGCTGTCTTTGGGAGTTATCAGCATATCCATCATAATTGAAGACTTGGGTCTGGATAATATCACACAGAATGATGTATTGCAGTGGATTTTTTTTCGTTATTGTTTGAGACAGGGTCTCACTTTGTTGCCTGGGCTAGAGTGCAGTGGCATCATCATAGGTAACTACAGTTTCAATTCCTGGGCTCAAGCCATCGCCTGGCTAATTTTTTTATTTTTTGTAGAGACAGGGGTCTTGCTATGTTGCTCAGGCTGGTCTTGAACTGCTGCCCTCAAGTGATCCTCCTGCCTCGGCCTCCTGAAGTGCTGGTATTACAGATGTGAGCCACTGTGCCCAGTCCACAATGGATTTTAACCTCTCTTATGGGTCATAGGCATATTTAAGAATCTGATGAAAGCTATAAGCCTGTCTCCTGAATATATAATGCTATTACACATTATATTGATAACAATTTCAGAGGTCCACAAAACTTAGGTTGCCCTGGTATAAAGCAGGAAAAAGGAATGGAATGTAAACTCTTTGAGAGCAGAGACCTTGTCTGTTTTGTTTACTGCTCTATACCTGGTATCTAGATTCTAGTGCAATGTCTAGTACATAGTTGATACTTGATATAAGAATTTATTAAATGAGTGGCTGAATGACTCCAGGGAAGCATTTCAGGATAAAACAGAAGAAGAGCTCATGAAACTCCCTTAAAAAAAAAAAAAAGGAAGAGAAAGTAGGATAAAAACGAAAGAAGCAGGAGCGAGTGGTATCATATTAGGCAAGAAGGGTAGAGTTCAAGAATGGGAATAATCACCAATGTCAGACCTGCCTGGGTACTCAAGTAAGATCAGGATTTAACTATTGTCATTGGCTTTGGCAGTGACCGAGGTCCCCAATGATAAAACAGAGGTGTGGGCATGGCGTCCAGATTGCAGTAAATCAATTGACAATTCAGTGGTGAAGAAGTAGAAGCATAAAACATAAGGTATAAAGCCCAGTGGGTCTCAGTCCCGGTTGCCCCCAGGATTATTGGGAAGCTTTTAAAAAATACACATTCCTGGACAGGTTCAGACTTTGATTTAGTAAATCTGGGAAGGGGCCAAGGCATCTGCATAGTAAAGCTTCTGAGTTTATTATGATACCGTTTTGATGGAAGGTCGTCAATCACCATGCACTATATTCTTTCAATAAAATGGCCATGAAGAGGAGGAAAAATAAAGGAATTGAGGGAGAGCTTTTTCTTTTCTTAAAGACAGACATGGGCATGTTTAGGGGTGAAAGAAGTATTAAATAGAGGAGTATTTGTGAGTTGTAATGAGTTAGGAAGATACTTAGCTGGATTCTGAGTCCTGAATCTTTGACCAGCTGGCTGCTCACCTTGCCACAGGTTCCCACGGGAGCCACTAAGCAGATGCAAACCTGCTAACTTGGTGGACAAATTCTCAATTTTCACCTGGAGTGTGTTGTTCTCTAAGTATTATTTGAGAATACTGAGGTATGTTGTGTATGGCGTCGGCAGTCCTTGGCAGTACCCCAATCACATCTGTTTACTTACTTTCTATTATTAGATTTTCCCACACCTCCTTGCCAGGTGACAAACAAAAACTATTCTCCTTTCTTCACTGTTTCTTTGCTACATCTTTTCTCTTCCCCCATACACCTTTCCTACTCAAACTGAAATTGTAAATGCCAGCGTCATTTACATGTGGGAATAATTCAGCATGAAAACCCAGCTGTCTCTTCTGTCAGGGGTGGCGTGGCTCTGTTTTTTAAGCTTAGGGTCTCTTCTGTTATCTTCCTCCCATGCGGTGGATGTTTCAAAAGATTTATCTGCCAAACTAACTGTGATTATTAAGTACAGTTGATATCTGCCATTTATGGGCCACTTACCAAGGGCCAGATACTGCCCTTGACACTTTCTACACATGATTTCTACCCTTTCTAATCCTCACTGCAATCTTTTAAGGCATGCGTTGTTACCTACATCTGACATTTAAAAAAGTTAAGTAATTTGGAGGCCAGGCACTGTGGTTCATGCCTATAATGCCAGCACTTTGGGAGGCCAAGGTGGGAGGATTGCTTGAGTCCAGGAGTTTGAGACCAGCCTAAGCAAGAGCAAGACCCGTCTCTACAAAAAATAGAAAAATTAGCTGGACGTGGTGGTGCGTGCCTGTAGTCCCAGTTACTCAGGAGGCTGAGGTGGGAGGATGGCTTGAGCCCAGGAATTTGAGGCTGCAGTGAGCTATGATGAGGCCACCACACTCTAGCCAGGGCGCAGGGTGAGAACCTCTCTCACAAAAAAAAAAAAAAAAAAGAAAGAAAGAAAAGTTAAATAATTTGCCCAATTGCCCCCTGCTAAGTGGCAGAGTCAAGACTAGAATGTGCCTCTTCCTGACTCCAGATCCTGAACTTGGATACTATGATTGGATTTTTCACAACTTAATTCTCAAAAAAGTTTTATAAATTAAGGATTGGGTTGTGAGTAATCAGAGTAAGTCCCTATTTTTTGAGAAACAGGCTGACAGGATAGCCAATAGGAAACAAAACAAGGGGCAAACCTAGGTTTGTCTGCCTCTATGCTATTTCTACTACATCACTGCTTAAAATAATTTATTTCCTTATGCTCATTAATCAAAGACATCTATAGCTGCCAATTGGAGCCTTTTGAAACTTCTAATTAGCATGAGATAATTGGCGCTAACAGGCTAGATGGCCGAGATTGCAGCCAAAAGCAAAGAGATTTGATATGTTAGTCTACGAAGCCTTAGTATGGGTAAATGTACAGTTTCCATTAGGCTCTAGAAATACTAAATTACAGCTGTCACACAGCCCTGACTGCTTGGGACCACCTGAATCTCTCAAAACCCTTTCTAGGCTTAGGAGGCTATGACCCCTTTAGTGTTGCCTAGAAGAGAAAGAGGTGTTTCTACTTAGGATGCACCTGCTCAGAAAGGTTGCTGCATTCTGTCTTTCTAGCAGTAAAGCTGTGCCTTCCAGAGGGCAGAACGACACTTCCTGGTGGCTTATGGGTTTAGCTTGTACTTTTTGCACATGTCCTGGGTAGGGGGAAGGAGGAAGGGAGATCACTGGAATTATGAGAATTTGCCCAGCCTGCATTGCGGAACTTCCTGGTCACAGCCTAGTGAATTTCTGCCTTCTGGAGCGTGCTTTGACTCACATTACCGTGGACTTTCGCCCACCCTTCCCAGTGTAGCTGGTATTAATGTGACCTTCTAGGATAAGCTCCTGCACTGGCTTGCTGGTGGAGAACAAAACCAGGATTCTGCTTCAGCTGGTTTCTCTCAGGAATATTCCAGAATTTTAGGAAGAGCTTCTCCACCTTATTTAGTAACATGGTCTAGTGTTCCAAAATTTAATTTACACAGTGATTTTTATCTGAAGCTTGAATTTACAACAGGAAGGATCCTAGTGCGTTGTCTAGCTATTTGTTGCTTTATACAAATTCCCTTCCTTGCAGTCTTAAGCCATCTTTCAGTTGTCTGGTGCCCAGGCAAAGTCATTCCAAATCCTTATTTAGAGTTTCTTTTTCAGGCTTTCTAACAGACACTTCATCTGTTAGTGCCCTCTGCTGGACTTTCTCCAAGTTCTTTTCAATTCCCTTAAGCCCAGACTGAACCCACCAAAGCCCACCAAGGCTTGGAGTAGATGGGGATGTGGTCCTTGAACTTGTAGTATTCCATACTCCTTTATAAACACCACAGTATGGTGGTTGGTTTTTTCATGGCCGTGGAAGACTGGCAGATTTATTTAGGGAGCAGTATGAGTTGCTCGGAGTCCAGGTGGCCTGTATCATTTGTAAAAGCTCATGTGAGAGAAGAACTGAAAGGGTGCATGCGATAGTGTGAGGCAATGGCTGAGTCTCTGGAAATTCTGCTCAACAATATTATTTCATGGGACTGAGTAGAGGAGTGGTTGGCGTCCATTTAACTTATTAAAGACTGTTGAAAAATAAGTTCAAAAAGTGAGAGGAGAGGGGACCAGGCCTCCCCTGGGGGTACTGCAGGAGAAAAGATCCTATATACACTATGCCTGTTGCCACCATGGATTTATCCACGGTCTTTCTAGCTCAGTGTTCACCTCTCTGATGTGTTCCCTGAAACTTTGCAACAGAGGCGTCCACCGTCTGCACCTTATCCATCTTCCTGCAGTTGCTGCATTGCAGTACACAGTGAATACTTGGGTGTCCTATACTGGGGGCTCTTTGCTAGAGAAACTGTGTCATGATCACCATTATACCCCCATCTCTTAGCACAGTGCTGGGTACGTGTAAAGTGGCAAATGGAACTGAACTAGAATGCCTTCTCATTTTTGCTTGTCCTGAATCTACCCAATTTTAAGTGTCAGTGCAAAAATCTTGTTTCAACACAGTCTTCTCTTACTGGCCCTAGAAGGACGTGACCTTCCTTTATTCTCGATTCCCATCATGTTTACTGTGTACTTGTGAAAGTTACCATTTTCTACTTTTTAAATGTAGTTGTGTATATTGACTCCTACTTTCCAGATTGCACGTGCTTTGAGAGTTGGATGCTTGTTTGAGTCGTGTCCTTCATTTCCCCGTACCCCACAAAATGATGCCTTGCCTGTGATAATGACAGCTAGCATTGATACAGCCGTTAATATGTGCCAGGTTCTGTTCTCCATACTTCACGTATGTGCATTCTTTATTTTTTTTATTTTAAAAATTTAATTTGACATCTGCAGGATGTTGATATCTTGCAGCTTTTGACCAGGTTTATACAATTTCAGTTTTTCAGTAGTGCAACCTGTGCAAGCAAAAGAAGTCCGTTCTTTAAACCTCAACAGCCTTACGAGGTAAGAACTATCGTTAACATCTGTCTCCGTTTTGTAGGTAAGGAAAATGACATTACATAAATTGCTACGGGTCATGCAACTAACTAGGAGGTGGAGGAGCTTGGATGCAATCCCAGGCAGCATGCTAGAGTATAGACTCTTCACCAGTCTTGATGCTGCCTCTTGTTGGCGTATGTGCACAGTGTTATATAAGTATTGGTTGAATGCATGCAGTTT
Source organism: Lemur catta (assembly GCF_020740605.2). Taxonomy (NCBI): domain Eukaryota; kingdom Metazoa; phylum Chordata; class Mammalia; order Primates; family Lemuridae; genus Lemur; species Lemur catta. Next base: position 17,477,819 of record NC_059134.1, on the reverse strand, counting down.
GGTATTTCTTAATTATTTAGAACCAATAAACAGTTTGAAGGTGACCCACTGTTGCTTTCATCTATGCAGTTTTCTAAGCCATGGGAAGGAAGGCCAAAAGGGGGCACCAGAAGGTTGGCCCTGGGGTCCTGACGCCCCTGATTGGTTTGCCTGGTTGTGGTTCTGGTTTGGAAGTCAACAGTGCCATCTAGTGGAATAACTTGCTAATATCATCTCAGAATTATTTTTCTGAAATCCTGCCAGATACCTCGTCTACTTCTGACGTGTGCTGCCCGTGGTGTAGACTGGTACGTCCCTTCTTGGTGCTTGCCTCTGGAGCTGTGTCTGCTTTGGAATTTGAGTTCCAATCATCTGTAAGAGGGTGCTTGATGCGTACAACAGGTCAGTCCCCAGTAAGAAATCCCATGGGTAGACAACACTATAGCGAAATTTTGTTGTGAGGAGTTTTTAATAAGCAAGTCCATCAGAGCTAGCAAAGTGAAAATGGTGCGTAACCACTTCATAGTGAAGCAGCCATAAAAATGTGCTTTGTGTAGAGGAAGGGAAAGAGAAAGGGGTCGTGTCCACAGTTCTGCCAGTGCCAAATAGCTGGAGGCTTTCTGTCCGGTGCTTTTCTGGTTTCTAGTGTGTGTATGTGTGTATGTGGTTTCCTGTGTGCGTATTTGAAAATTTGATTCAGATTGCTTCTGAGGTCACTTATTTCTTGCTGGAAGAACAGAACATAGGAGCATGGTTATAACTGCAACCATGCACACAAAATTCACGTGCTTCTTTGGTTATTTGGAGAGTGTATAGCCACTGGAGCAAGCACTCACTTTATGAGATTGTTCAGAGTCTGCAGTCTACTGGGCGTCTAGGCTGAAGAATATACTCTACACAGATCAGTGCACCTTATTGCAATGGATAATCCACCAGAACAAAGAAACGATTTTGGTTATGCTGTAGCCTTGTTTATAGTGACGTTTATGGCAATAGGAATTTATTATTAATAGAACCTATGCACAGCAGGGTCGGTTGCCTTTCTCTGTAAAGGGCCAGATGGTGAATATCGTAGGCCTAATGGTGCCACTACTAAACTTACTCAACTTTGCCTTGACTACTCTGCTCTGACATTGCAGCAGGAAAATAACCAAAGATAATGTGTCAGTGATTATATGGCTGTGTTCCAATAAAACTTCGTTGATGGACACTGAAATTTGAATTTCATGTCATTTCCACCTTTCATGAACTATCGTTTTTTGGATTTCTTTCTCTCAGCCATTTAAAAATGTAACCACTGTTCTTAGCCCATGGAGCTGTACAGAAAAAAATATGCCTCTAGATTTGGCCTGGGGGCTGTAGTTTTCAGACTCCTGATATGATGCCTGGAGGAGCTAGTAATTATTAATTAATAAAATTTATTTGTGCATCAGCTATATGAGCAGTTACTGTTACGAGGTGTCTGAACAGCTTTTCTTTCTCTGGAGTAAGAGGAAAGGCAGCTGTATTCCACATCACCACCGAAGAACTCTGCGAACTTCACGAAGCTTTGTCCTCATCTTGCCTCCAGGGCTTTGGGAGTGGAGGGATTCCCCCTTAATTCTTCCTTTTATCCTTCTCTTTACCCTCAGCTTTCCCTGGAGGCAGAGGAGCAGCCCAGGTGACACCTGACCCCATCAAGTCTTAGGCCCCACTGCAATTACCCCTCCTCCCACGCCTTCCTAACCCCCCTCGCCCAGCCGACCAGCTCTTTGAGTCTCCAGTAGGTTGAGGCAGAAGGGGATTATGTCCTGGACATTAAGAAGACCCGGTAGAGGAGGCATTTGCTCTTTGAGATATACATAACCATGGGAGAGCGTGGTAACAGGTGAAGGTCTTGTTCTCGTGTTCTGGCCGCAGTCCTGGGGTGTGGGGGGAGGGGTTCTCACCAGGTTTGTGCCATTTCTGACAGCCACTGTCTGACAGTGTACTCTCTATGCTGAACTTACTTGAAGGAACTTGTGTCTTTAAAATTTTGTAACCCCATTTCTTTGTCTAGTTGAAGTCTGCAGTCTGAATGACCTCCCCCAGGGTTGAGAAAGAAGCTGAATGTTAACGGTTCATATCCTGTGTCTTTCCTCAGCAGCCAGCAGAGCAGCCAGCAGAGCAGCCACGATGATGATTCAAGCAGGTTCCTGAGCCCTCGAGCACGGGAAGAAGGGTAAGGTCAAATGAGGGCGGGGAGGATGGGAGCAGAGGACACAGGGGCTGGGGGGAGTGTTGGAGTATGACTGTGCTTCTGCCCTGTGTGAGGACTGTGGAAAATTGGAGGGGAACAGGAGGGCCCCAGACTTTGTGCTCCTTGAAGGAGGGCTAGAAAGGCAAGATATTGGAAAGGAAGCAACTTAAAGGTGCAGATTGGTGTTCGGCAGGGGGGAAAGTCAACATGTGGCAAACCAAACCTGTTGGGAAGACTTTGTGGCGGGCTTTGGACTTGAGTCACACCCTGTAGGTTGGGCACGGTGTGGATCCGGAGCAAAAGGGTATGTTGTGCCTGAGGAAGCTGCGTGGCCCAGGTTAGCTTGTGGGGCATGGGATGGCAGCAGAGAGTGGAACGTATTGAATGTGTTAGAGGTTAATGAAGAATGAGGTTGGATGTGTAGGATGCGAGGAGAATATAGAGGCTGTTCAATGTTTGCCTGAGGATTTGAGATAGAACCAGCTAAGTGCTCAAGACAGGAGGGCTGGCGGGCATCAGCTTAGCGCACTGCCTGTGAATGGCGGGCGGAGAATGTCAACGGGAAAGAAGCAAAATTCTGTAAGATAATTTAAAGAGGTTTATTCTGAGCCAAATTTGAGGACCATGGCTCAGATCCATGCCCAGGAAGCCTTGAGCAAGTGGACTGGCTGTGGCTGGGTTCCACTTTGGTTTTATACATTTCAGGGAGACTGGAATTACACGTAAAGTCGTAAATCAATACATGGAAGGCGTACATTGGTTTGGCCCAAAAAGGTGGGACATCTCAAAGGCAGGGGTGCTTACAGGTTATAGGTCGGTTTAAAGACTCTCTAATTTGTAATTGGTTATAGAAATGAAGCTTTGTCTAAAGGCTTAGAATGTTTTAAGATAAGGGAATCTATTAATCAGAGACAAGCCTCCAGTCTTATACCCAGACTCAGTGATTTGTTGTGTACGTTGAGAACTGCAGGTTTCTCTCGTATAGCCTTAGGCCTGTTAATCAGTTACAAAGGATATCTACAAGAAGGGAGGGGGCATGATGAGGTGTGTCTGACCTCCCTTCTCACAGCCAGTAACTCAGTTTTAGGGTATCCCCTTGGCCAAGAGGGGATTGATTCAGTCAGCTGGGGGGGTGCACTTAAGATTTTATTTTAGTTCATAAGAGGTGGGTTTGTTGTAGCAAGTTGGCTTTCTTTGCCTGCAGGTTGACTATATTGATGTGAACTAAAAGGAGATCTTAGTTGGCTTATGCAGAGGCTCTGCTTTTGGTCTAGCTCTGTTTACCAGCTGGATGAAAAAAGCAGAAGGTGTTTTTCCCACATTTGTCAAACATGCAGTGGACCCTTAGCTGAGAGGCAATAGAGAACACAAAGGATGATAGAATCAAGATTTAATACTATTTCAAATAGAACAATGGATGGAAACCAAGGAGATTTTTTTTTAAAGGAACAGTGATGTTACATATTTATATTAGAAAATAGGCCGGGCGCGGTGGCTCACGCCTGTAATCCTAGCACTCTGGGAGGCCGAGGCGGGTGGATTGCTCAAGGTCAGGAGCTCAAGACCAGCCTCAGCAAGAGCAAGACCCCATCTCTACTAAAAATAGAAAGAAATTATCTAGCCAACTAAAAAATATATATAGAAAAAAATTAGCCGGGCATGGTGGCCCATGCCTGTAGTCCCAGCTACTCGGGAGGCTGAGACAGTAGGATCGCTTAAGCCCAGGAGTTTGAGGTTGCTGTGAGCTAGGCTGATGCCACGGCACTCATTCTAGCCTGGGCAACACAGCAAGACTCTGTCTCAAAAAAAAAAAAAAAAAAGAAAAAGGAAATAGTCCAGGCATGGTGGCTCATGCTGTAATCCTAACACTCTGGGAGGCCGAGGTGGGAGGATCGCTTGAGGCCAGGAGTTCAAGACCAGTCTGAGCAAAAGCAAGAGCAAAACCCTGTCTCTACAAAAAAATAGAAAAATGTAGCCTGGCGTGGTGGCACTTGCCTGTAGTCCTAGCTACTCCAGAGGCTGAGGCAGGAGGATTGCTTGAGCCCAGGAGTTTGAAGTTGCAGTGGGCTACGATGAATGCCATGGCACTCTAGTGTGGGCAACAGAGCAAGACCCTGTCCAAAAAAACCAACAAAACAAACAAACAAAAAACTAACAACAAAAAGAAAGGATTCATTTTTTAAGTGTAGGGTTGCCGTAGAGAATGTAATTTGATAGGATTTCATATGAAAAAGAATGTGAGGGTTTTATTTGCAAGCCAAATATGGGCTAATATGACACAGCTGCCTTTGAAAGTTTTGAATGCATTAATTGAAGCATGGTGCATGGGTTTTAACAAATAAAGGAGGTCTCGCTGTAGTCTGTACTGGTTTCACCACATCTGGCATATTATGTCCAGTTCTTTGGAAATAGGTATTGATGTTACCAAAAGTTCAGCACTTGTCCCCAGGGCTGCATCAGAAGAATGAGGACAAATGGTTTGAGGAGGAGGAAAGTTTATTAATTTGCCGGCAAATGAGGAGATTGGCAGACTCCCTTCTTAAAATACCAACGTCCTGTCTCTGAGCAGAGATGCTGAGCTTTTAAAGGGGAGGTTTTCAGCATCAGGCTATTGCTGTTAAACTACAGTTGATGGTTCTTATTCATCCCGTCTTTGGCTAAGACACTGTCATGACCACCGCCTGGACAATTCCCTTGAGCCGTCTCCTGTGGTACAAAGAACAAAGGACATTCCCCTGCCCCTCCAACCACTGGCCTGAGGCAGGGATGCAGATTTTAATTCCCAAAAAGAGTGGGGGAGGTTTTAGAGAGACAGAAAACATTTTTACCCTTTTTCAGGCTATTGATACCATTAGAGACCAGAAAAGAATGGTCAGGATGATAATGACATGATTTCAGGATTGGTTGAAGGAGAGCCTGGAAAAGAGGAGATTTAAGAGAGTATGACAGCACTTGTTAACTATCTGAAAGCCGAAGAAAGGGAACTAGAGGGGTAGAAGTTATAGCGAGAAGGATCGTGGCTCAGGATAAGGAAGGGCTTTTATGTGATTAGAACTGTACTGCCATGGAGTGGGCCTTGCAAAGTGCAGCAGCCCTTCCTTACCCACGGGGGGTACGTCCCAAGACCCCAGTGATTACCTGAAGCTGAGGATAGTACCAAACTATGTACACCGTGTTCTTTCCTAACTGATAACCAAGACACTACTCGATGATTAACAGGTGGGGAGGGATGCAGTGTGGACATGCCGGACAAAGGGATGATTCATCACACTACTCAAAATAGCATGCAGTTTAAAACTTATGAATTGTTTATTTCTGGAATTTTTTCATTTAATATTTTCTGGCCACAGTTGACTGTGGGTACCTGAAACCGTGGGAGTGAAACGGCAGATAAAAGGGGACGACTGTAATGAACTATGCCCTCCGTAGAAGTGTTCAAACAAATGCTAGGTGGTGTGTTAAAAGGGATTCCGTCCTAGGTGAGAGGAGGGAACCTCTAATCATTATTTCTTTAGATTATAAAACCTTGTGAGTTCTGCCCTAGTTCTGTTTTGTGCCCATTATTAACCAAAATTAACAGTTCCGCTCAATTTAGACTAAGTGTATATGGAGACAGGGGCCCCGAGGGGCAAGGACTAATCATTCTTGTTAAGATGCTTAATCAGTTATGATCTGATGGCAGTTCCCTCAGTCCCTAGAGGAGCCTACAGTCTTCTTTCAAGGCTTTCTGTATTTTAATAATCATATTCTCAAAATTGGAAGGGGCTATCGAAGTCCCTAGCACAACTCCCTTCCCTGGGCTTGTGCACCAAACTTCTCCAGAAGTGTACCGGTTGTTTCTGATCTTGCTGTCTCTGGTTGCTCTTCTCTATCAGTTCTATGACTGACAACCTCTCAACTCACTTTATGTTATCTCTGCTGCTCGGGGCAATCCTGGAAGAGAAGAGTAGGTACTGAATTGTATATTCCCTAATGTGATTTTCCCAAGGACATGGCCGCTTGCTAACTAGAGAAAGCTCTGCCTTTTGTTCGATATTTGGGACACTACGTCGATATAATCATATTCTAGCTCCTTCTCTGACCACTCACTCCTCCAACCAAATGAAATGTTATAAAGGTTCTCCCATCTAAACCTCTGCCCAGAAAAACCCACTAGATTTCCTCCCTGGTCCTTTCTCCCCATCTGGCCTAATCTTAGTCTCCTAAGCTCTTTCATGGTGGATGTGGGTGTTGTTTTGCATCAGCTCACTTTGGGCAGTATGAGGAACGGACAGACTGTGGTCAGAAGTATGCTTCCTGTGGCAGTCCCTGGGGACCTCCGCCCCCACCCCCACCTCTGAACCTCGGCACTGCTGTGTGTTCACCGTGGCCTTCCCAAATGAAGTCTCTTCTTAGCCAGCGGGGCCCTTCTCTGGGAGAGAGCAAGTTCCCAGAGCTCCAGTTAATCCCCCAGCCTCGGCTCACAGCTAACACTCTGCACCTAATTCTTCCTCTAGTGTGTTTACACCCAATTAAGAGTCTCTCTGGGTGTTCAGGATGTTGGTCTGTGATGTCCCCGCCTGGGGCAAATGGTAAGATCTGAAGCCTGGGGAGATTTTGCCCCCCCATGGTGGGGATCTGTCCTGTCTCCTCCTGCTGGGGCCAGTTTGAGGGACAGCGGTGTGCCATGCTGCTAATGGTGGCATTTCCTACACTGGCCAGGCCTTCCTGTAATCATCTCGTTAACTCTGCCGTGCCACTGGGAGGCAGGCGGAGCAGGTATTATTATCTCCGACGGAAAATGGCCAAGGATGAAGTGGGTATAATGGACCCTTTTCTGTGGCTGCTTCTAATTCTCCAAACCATGTGGTCAATTATGCAATGAAAGGTTTTTTCATAGAGCAGGCAAAAAATATTAATATTGATTTCTTCTGTTCTAAAGATCAAAATTATAATCCTTCAGTAGAAGATGCACTTTCAACTGATTTAATAAAACATTGACTTTTCTTTTTCTTGTCTTTGCATAAAGTTTAGAATAGATATAATATTTAGAGACAACATAGTTACTCTACTACATAGAGTAATGCCTCGATATGGTGTTCAAACCTAAGGACTTCTGAGGGGTATTTTTCCTTATTTATGTCAATGTTCTGTTCTGAAGGAAAGCCTTTGGAGCCACGACTGGAGTAGAGGGTAGGTTGGTACCAAGTGACATATATTTCTTGGCAGGTGTGGCATCAGTGAAAACGTTTGATTTTTGTGCAGATAATCTGTTTATTGGGAAGTGGGAATTGTCTCAGAGATAGGAATGATCCTTCCAGGTTTCCAATAGAAAGCAAAATAACTTCCCCAAAGTGTGTGCGTGTGTGTGTGTGTGTATGTGTGTGTGTAATGGAATATAAGACATTAATTCATTTTCATGCTTCAAGGTGAAGCCAGGGTCAAACTCAAAAAATACTAGTTCCCAGATTCAGCCCAAACTGGGCCAACTTTTAGGGTTTCTCAAGTCTCCAGGTTTTTATTTAGCACATTAACCCCAATGGCAGGAACTGCTAAGCAAAGCCAGCACTATAGAAAAAGGAGCTGTTTTACTAAGTAAAGACCTTTTATGTACACAAGGTTAGTTTCAACAGAACATGATCTCAATTGACTAGGAAGCCTTTTAGTGATAGGAAAGTTGAGACTTGGACCAGGGCTGTGTCATCTGGAGTCACATGTCCATTCCTGAATGCAGGTGTGTGTGCACAAACCTCTGTGGGACATGTCTGCCTGGTACAGGGGAGCCAGCTAGAGCCCGGGCCACAGGTGATGGAGGCTCACTGGCTGCTGGCAGGCACTGTGCTGTATTGGAAAGAGTGAATGCCTTAGAGCCAGACGGACCGTTTTGAGTACCTCCTTTGCTTCTTATTAATATTAATAATTGTGCATTTTTAAAAGCAATTTACTTAGCTTTACTCAGCCTTAGTTTCCTCATTTGTAAGTTTATTGTCCATTGCATTTTCCTATAAAGAATAAATGAGATAACATTTATTAGCTGTAAAGTGCCTTGCACTTAGTAGATGCTTAATAAATTGTAGTTGCTCGTACTCTGATGATTTTGTCTATGATGAGATTTTACTCTCAGTTTCTTAGCAGATCTACATGCTTCTGTCCTTGAAGAAGCAAAGAGAAAGAAGGTGTAGAATATTAAATCCCTGCAAATGTCAGATATAGACATTATAGATAAATACGTAAGGCATGGTCTTTCCCCTCAAGGGCCTTATTGTCTTATGGTAAGATAGCTGCAAATAAAAAAGTATAATGCAGTGTAGTAATTGACATGAAATTATGTATAAGGAAATAAAACTAAATAAATAGATCGCTAAGTGCTTACGATGTGTCTAACCCCGTGCGATGACTCATACATACATTTTTAAATATAATCCTCTCAACAGCACCATCAAGCAGATGCCACTATCTGCATATTAGAGTTTAGGAAACTGAGGCTCAGTGGAGTTAAGAAACTTGCCCAAGAGCAACACAGCCACTCTGCTTGGGCTGAGGGTATCCAGAACACTCCGCGGAGGGGGCTGTGCTTCAGCTGCGAGCTGCAAAAGGAGTAGGAGTCTGTCACATGGACAGCATTCCCAGGCGAGGGAACAAGATGTACATGAGGATGGAGGCGGGAGAAAGCCAGGCGTGTTCAGGAACTACAAATACTTCAGTGTTGCTGCGGCATCATGTCCTGGGAGAGGGCGGTAGCTAGCACGTGGCCAGAAATGATTTTTGGACAGGTAGGCAGGGGCCTGATTGTGCCACATCCTGCTGTGTGACAGGGCATGGCTGTGCTTTATTGATAGGAAACCTCGGAGAGATGTCGAGAAAGGGGGTACCTGGGTGTCTTCGGGCTGCTTTAACCGAATGCCACGGACTGAGTATCTTATACACAACAGCAATTTATTTCTCTCAGTTCTGGAGGCTGAGAAGTTGAAGATCCAGGTGCTGGCAGATTTGGTGTTGCTGAAGGCCTGTTTTCTTCATAGGTGGACTGTCTTCTTCTCGCTGTGTCCTCACATGGCAAAAAGGAGACCTCTGGTCTCTCCAGCCCCTTACAGGGGCACTGATGCCACTCATGAGGGCTCCAATCTCATAACCTAAGCACCTCCCAAAGGCCCCACCTCTTAATACCATTGCATGGGAGATTGGGAGGTCAACATACACATTTGGGTGTGGGGGCACAAACATTCATCTGTAGCACCAGGTCATTGCAGATAATCTTGTGAGAAAAATCACATCGATCCTGCTGAGGGAGAGGGATTTTAGGGACAAAGACTGGAAACAAGTAGACAAAGAAGGAAACTGTGGTAATAGTTTCCCCATTCATTCTTTTGTTTAACATGTATTTATTGAGCATGTACTACATGCTAGCTGCTCATCAGTGTTGGGGGTATGACTATATGAACAAGATGGCCAGTGTCTCCTGTTATGGTGCTGCTTTCTAGCAAGGGGAGATAGACAATAAACAAATAAGAAAGCATCCGGGGTAATAAATGCTATGAGGAAAATGAAAAAGAATGATTGAGTAGGCCAAGGCTTGGGTCTACTCCAAGTTGGATGGAAGGAAGGCTTACTGACATGAAAACATTTAAGCTGAGACTGACCATGTGGGGATATTTCTGAATTATGGTAGTGAGGACAGAAAAGGAGGAACCCGTCAAAGGTATCTGGGAAGTAGATTTGACAGGACTTATATCTGGGTTGGGCAGTTTGTCTAGTGTGAACTTGAGGTTTCCACTGGGACAGCAAAAATGGGCAGCATAATCTAGAGGCTAAATGCCTGCCTGGGCTACGATTGTGGTTCCACCACATGCTGTGTGATCTAGGAAGGTCACTTCACCTCTCTGCCTCACTCTTCTCATCTATACAATGGGTATAATCATTCATACCTCACAGGGTTGCTGAGAGGATTGGATGTGTTGAGTGTGTGTATAATGATTAGAACAGAAATAGTGCCTGCCTCGTGGCTAGTGTATATGTGCTTGCTGTTATTATTATTATTGTCATTAGCATATTGGGTAAAGGAGGAAGGATTTGAAGAGCAGGGGTGCTAGCGAGTTTAATTTAGACAGTAGAGTGTGAACTGCCCACGGAGTGTGCAAGTGGAGAGATGCACAAGGCAGCTGGCCGTACCTCTAACGCTCAGGTGACAGGACTGAAAGTATTTGTTTGGCACTGACTCCTATGGAAGAGCAAGGCAGTGAGAATGTAGTTGAGGCAAGGTCTTAGGATTAGCAAAGTTTAAGTAGAAGACAAAGGAAGGAAGAATTGAAAGTCATCCTGCCCATTGAAGCCAGGATGACTAGGGGACAGTATTACAGGAGCAAGAAAGACTAGTCAGAAGAGGTAGAAATAGGTAAGATAAGGACTCAAGTGTCCTCTGCACTGGCAGTTTGGAGGTCACCGGTCGTAACCAGGGAGCAGTTTTAGAAGAGTGTATGCAAAGGGAGGGAGAAGAGACTGAACATGGCAATCTCGTTCTAGAAGTTTTCCTGGGAAAGGAAGAAATAGGGATGATACCTAGAGGAGAAGGCAGGGGTGACTGGGGAGAATTCTTGTTTTAATGTGGAGAGACATAAGCACTTTTTTATGATCTCTGAGGCAGAAATTGATAGCTCAAGGCTGAGAATTTCAGAGAGGATAAATTCATTCATTCAACAAAGTAATCAATTATGCACTATGTATTGGGGTTCCCAGTCTTATTGAGGAGACAATATTAACACAGTTGAGAAAATGGAAGCTTGGATGTGCCCATTAAAGGAAAAAGTGTATCAAAGAGATTGGACCTGGCCAGAGGGGTGGGGGCAAGAGTGCAGCGTTTGGGCTGAGGTCAGGATGCTTGGAAGCAGCCAGGTGAGACAGATGAGATGACACGGGCAAGATGAGGCAGGAGCTGGGCTGGCGGTGACAAGGACTAGGGGCTTTATTTTAGAGCATCAGGAAGCCAAGAAGGTCTTTGGGAAGGGAGATGACAGGATCGGCTTTGCATATGAAAAGGTTGTTCACATGGCAACGTGGGGGAAGGGTGGAGGCTGCTCTGGATGGGATGCTGAGCTGTCAGGAGGCTACTGCATAGTCCAAGCTAAGGATATTGGTATCTTGGACTTAGGATGGTGACAGTGAAAAAAAGTAGATAAATTCAGGATATACTTAGGAGATAAATGTCCAGGACTTGGTGATGAATTGGATATACGTGGATGTGAGGAAAAAGAGGACTTCATGGTTGAGTCCTAGGATTCCACCTTGCTCATGTGGGCAGTGCCCCCTTGAAAGGGAAGGAAGCAAGGTTTCAGAGGAGGCAAGGAAAGATAATCTTGATCAAGATCACAGGTGAAAGGATTGCCCTGGGATAGGTGATAATAATGGACATGGACGCAGGTGAGTTCATAGGTGGCGTGGTGGGAGGGCGAGGAGGTTAGTAGTAGCGGCAGGATCTATTCTCTGAGTGACAGGAAATGAGGTCATCTCCTAAGATCAAGGAAAGTAGAAGGGGAATAGGATGAAGTTTGGATATAATTAATTTGGGGACTTTTTAAAAAATCACCTTTTCTCCAACTACCTTAAAAGACGTTCATTCATATCTTGCTGAAACTCACCTCATTTCTTCCAGTCAGGGTAAGGAGAGAGTCTTATCACACTCATTCTACAGGCACAGGCTGTGGTTAAATCTCTCGCAGCACCTGCCATCGTGGGTGCTCTTTGGTTTACTTCTCTGTCTCCCCACTACCCGATGAGACCCTGGAGGACAGAATCTGTCTCTCTCTGTCCGGCACAGAGTAAGTGCTCAGCAATTGCTTGTGGAATTCAGGAATGAACGAATGGAAAAACCAGGGTCTTGGCATTTGAGGTCGTGGGCTAAGCTTCAGGTGTCGAAGCCAGGCTAGAGTGTGGGCCCATCACTTCCAGCTGAGGCCCAGCCACTGGGACAGGTAGTTTCCTATTAGAAAGAGAGGTGTTTTCAAGTCTGTTTATTCTATCCCAGAAATTGTCCCCAATAGCATATTTCCAGAGCACTCCAGCTCCATCTGCCTGCCTGGCCACTCAATTCCCCGTGGCCCCACGGACACTCAGGTGATCCCTCAGCACGAGGAAGGAGCCAAGTTGCAAACCCTCTGGGAGCAGCGCCCACTGTCCCTCCCCCTCCCGCCAGCGCCAGCCGCTGACATCACATGCAGGTACAGCTCCATCCTCCTTGTCTGAGGACAAAGGAGGAGAGGAAACTCACCAAGTGCCCAGAGCGCTGCCAGATGTTGAAAGATGGAGGAGGGCTCCGTTTGGAGCTGTGGCTTGGGCCGAAGGCAGAGGGGATCCCGGTGACGCGGAACCCCAGGCTCTCCCATCCTGGGCCCTCCACCTGCCCGTGTTTTGTATGGAACAGCAGGGAGAGGAGAGCTCATGTGCAGGAGCCCAGAGTGGACAGCTGGGGTAGCTGCAGAGGCAGCGAGTCCACGCAGCTGCAGAGCGAGCCCCCAGCCCCTGAGGTCCCCGCTGCCATGTGGCCGGCCCTCCCCTGAGCCCAGCATGGTGCAGAATCTGCGCTCGGAGACCGTCTCATGCAGCACGGCTATAAAGCAGGCTTGTCACTACCACGTCTCCTCCCTGAGGAAGAAGCTGGCCTTTCGACGTGCCAAGTAGGTGGCAGAGGGGCCCTGGAGATTAGGTTTGGGGTCACCTGGGTTGGCTCCCATGTTTGGAGGTGTTGTAGTTCCCTGCCAAGTGACAGGTGCCTGAGAGGGAGACACAGTGATCTGTTGCAAGAGGCTGAAGGCAAAGGCTGAGGGGGTGCGGCCGGGTGGGTGTTGACTGGGAGGTCGAGTCTGCCTCGCACTCTGTGCCTCCCAAGAAGGTGACTTAGCTCTCTGGGTCCTTCTTCATGACTGGCCAGGGATCATTATTTTCCCCTTTCTTGGTAAATTCTTTCAGTTGGTAAAGAACTTGGAGGTTCCAAGAGAAAGGTGAGGTAGAGAAACGTGTAGTCTACCTGGGTTAGGGCCCCCTGGGCAGGGGCACTGGTGTCTTTGGGGGTGTTGATAGTAGGGACCTAAGAGTGAGCTGTTTGGGGGTGCTGACTTAGTGTGTTCACGTCTTACGTCCACTCGTTGGGGATCAGCTGCTTGAGCGTGAACCAGGTGTGGGATGCTTTTCCCTAACGCGGCCACCGTACCTGGTGGAACCGTGCTGTGGGGGCTCCTTGCCGAGTATGCCCTGCCCTGGCCCCTGTGACTAGCACAGGGGAGGAGGTTTCCTGGAGGAGGAAGAGATTCCAGCCTCTGGGATCAGAGTTAAATTTGAAAGCTGGCAGGCATGAGAGAGAGAGAGAGAGAGAAAGTGGGGTGGGGGAATATAGACTTAGCGGCATTTTTTTGTTGTTGTGAAGAAAAACAGCAGTAAGAAAGGAAAGATGGGGTAAATGAAGTGAGGAGAGAAGGAAGAAGAAAGAAGGTAGCAAGAGGGCTGAATGGATGTCAAAGAGCAGGGAGGGGACAGAGGTGGTAGGTGCTTGACGTTGATTCTCTCTCTCTCTGTCTCTCACACAGACACACACACGGCATAGATGCCTGTGATTGTTTAGCCATCTGTTGACAAGTGTTCTTGCCCCAGGGGGGGTCTCATGGCAGAAGTTTTGAGGCTGGCGAGCAGAGACTGAGTCCTTCCTCCGTTTAGATGTCACTTCTCACTTCTCGGGTACTGACCATCCAGTGCTGTGCCTTGCATACAGAAGGCACTCAACAGATGCTGGGAGGAGAAGAGACTCTGACCCTATGTTATGGTCTTGGTGGCAAGGGCGAGATTCAGTAACGGCTTCATGGAACTCAAAGGCTTTGAAGACCAAAAGACCTTCGTTTAAATTCTGGCTCTACCACTTACTGGCTGTGGTGCTTTTGCAAAATCATTTTGTCCTCTCTGAATCTGTTTCCTTCCTGAAAACTGAAGATAATTATACCTACTTTGTGGAGGTTGTGGGGAGCAAAGTGAGATAAAATAGGAAAGGCACTTAGCGCTGTGTCTCTGGCACATAGTCAGCACTCAATAAGTGGTAGCTTTTGTCATTGTCAGCGAATGGGAGGCCTGGGCTTGGCCTGTTAAGGTGCGTGGAAGGTGACTGGGAGGTTTGGGAACTTACTAAGGGAAGCCACATGCCAGTCCCTGTGCGGTCACGTTTGACGTCTTAGTTGCCAGGGGAAGCCAGCCATGGAGGCTGTGGTCCTTGCTTTCCCGGCGAGTGACAGCTGCTTTGAGGGTGGGGTGATGAGCCTCGAGTGGCAGCCTGTGTGCAGGGGCTTCCTGGCCCACCTGCAGGTGGCCTGCTGCGACTGTGTGTGGTTCGTGGGTCCAGCTGAGTAGGAAGATGCTGCCCTGGTGGTGTCCCTTCGTAACTGACTCCACTAGGGGTCCCAGATGTTCTTGTTGCTCAGATCCCAGGAAGAATGTTCACAGCCCTGGTAGAAAGGAAGACCTCCCTCCCTGTCAGTGACTCGTCACCCAAACCTCCGCCAGCCTCAGTTTCCTCATCTGGGAGCTGTTGCATCTCAGAGAGGCGGCCTCTTATCCCCCTGTCCCAGTAGGGTTTCTCCGCCCCACTTGCACCACCACCCTGGCTTATTTTCCATCTTAGCACTCGTCACGTGCTAGAATTGTATTTATGTGTTGACTTGGTTGTTTTCTCTCTCTCCCACTGCATGAGAGCAGGGTCCACCTTTGTTTTATTGAGTGTGTACCCAACACTTAGCACAGTGCCTGGCACATGATATGTACTTAATAAATATTTGTTAAATGGGTGAATGAAACAAATGAATGACTGTCGAAGGCTTTTGCTGGCCCTCACATTCTGTGCTCATGGGATTCTGTGACTGTAGCCCCAGTTGAGGGCTAACAGCTAGGCCTTACCCATCCACCAATCTTTCGAACTCTTCATGGGCATTGAAACGGTTTGGTTTGTGATGCCCCTTCTGTGTTACCCCTTCTCTGGTCTGCACGCACATATGCTTAGGGGATCTCGTGGCTTTGTGGAAGACAGCACAGAAGGGCTTTTTTTAGGTCTGGGCTAAGCTCTGACTTTGGAGGGCAGGGCAGAAAAGCAAGCGGGTTGCCCTGCCTTCCCCCTCCCTCCCCGAGTTCCCAGCTTAGAGCTCCTCTCTGGCAGTCCCGGCTGCTTCTGTTGCTGTCAGCAGAACTGTCTGCAGGTGTAACCGTCACCTGCTCTGTGTTTCTCCTACTCTAGCATTTCTTCTTTCTGCCTGAGAAAGGGGGGTTGTTAATTATAGCTCAGCAGACTGCTCTCTCTCTCTGCTGATGCCATAGTTGGGATTTAGGTGTGGACAACTAGGGGATTGGTGGTATTTTTTATTCCCCCAGCTTCCCTTCTTCCTGCTTGGAGAAATCCCAGCCTCCTACCAGCCTTGGCGAAGATGGAATGTGAGTGGGTGACAATTCCGGGGCTCGAGGCAGAGCATTCAGGCTTGCTCTGCTCTGTGCTGCGTTCCTTGCCTCCCTGTTATTCCAGGGTTGTGATGAAGTCATGGGATAAAACCTCTGGGTTCTCCTCTCAACCACTCACTGATTAATAACGGACAGCTGTTTGCAGAGACCACTCCTCGCTTACTCATCTGGAAGTCCTTGTCCCAGAGGTTGATGCTCTGGCTCAGTTGCAAACTCCTATCAGTAAGAAAATTTTTGAGCGTGTACCACCAATATATATGTATGAATTATATATGTGTACTTCTGTACTAAATATTTTGTATATACTGTAATGTAATGAAACAAATTTTAAAAGGATGAGGTAAACATAAATATGAATATAAGTTCTAATATTTTCTTCCTGCATGGCCATGGGTAAGCGTTGATGTTCTCTTGATGCTGAGCAACTCGCTTGGCATACCGTGGTTCTAAGGCGGTGGTCCTCAGCCTTTTAATGTGTTTGGGAATCATAGGCAGAGCTTATTCAAGATGTAGATCCCTGGGCCGCGCTCTTAAATTCTGAGTCGTGTGGACTGGGGTAGACTTAGGAATTTGCACAGTTAACACATATCCCAAGTGATTCTGATGCAGGTGGTCTTGGGACCATGCTTTGAGAAACATGCCCCGAGCCCTGCAGCCTCCTCTGATCCTGCTCTGGCTAGTATCAAAGCACACAGTGTATCAGGGCTGGGGTGCAGAAGGGCCTTTTTGCACCTGGCCTGGTGCTGTGGTTTGATTGTGTTCTCCCGAATTCATGTGTGACAGTATTAAAAGGTAGGGGCTTTGGGAGGCAATTAGGGTGAGATAAAGTTATCAGGGTAGAGCCCCCATGATGGGGCTCTCGCACTCTGACCACGTGATGCACCAAGTTATGGCACAGTAAGAAGGCCCTCACCGTATGTGGACCCTCGATCTCGGACTTCTCAGCCTCCAGGACTGTAAGAAGTATATTTATTTTCTTTGTAAATTACCCAGTCTGTGGTTTTCTGTTATAGCAATGGAAAAATGACTAACACACCAGGGGACACAGCTTCTGTTTTTTTGTACCTGTCTTCTGCATAGCCCAAGAGTCACCATTCTGTAGCAAGGAGAAAGGTGGGTGGGCTGGGGGCGTGTAATTAAATTAATCATTCCATCTTATCTGTCACCAACTTTCAGGGTTATTCAATGCTTCTTTTCTTCTTATCCCCAGGCGTATGAGCGAAAAGCAATTAGCTGCTGGGCCCTCTCCCTCTCTCTTTGCCATTTATTTCTCTTTAATCTGAACCTGAAACTCTTCCATTGAGATGCAGAGAAACCCTTTTTGACCCTGATTCACATGATCCAGGGGGGCTGAGGAGGGGGCTGAGGGAGTAGAGAATGTCTGGGTGGACCCCCTAACCCGACCTCCCACGCACAAAAACTCCCTTGTGTTATCTTTTGTGTGAGCATGGTGGGTGAGTTAGTAAATCGAATTCAAGATTAGGACTTTTGAAACTCCTAGTTTTTTGGTTGACTTTTAAAAATACTTAACAGCAGACTTGCTGTGGGATCCACAAGGTGAACAACACCTGCTCATCTCCTCTCCCTCCAGAAGTGAAACAGATTATTGTCTGTGTTTCCTTTTCTGGACATCTTAAACGATGGTGGATTCTCATTCGGCTGATGGTTGTCCTTGTAGATAAGAGTGTAGAACATAGACCTACAGAAGGAGCCCTTGAGCAGGGACTTAAGGAGTCCATCCTCAGTACTCCTTCCCAGTCCATGAATGTCTTCTTCAGTACCTACATCAAGTGGTCATATGCCTGTCTGTGAATAACTTTTATAATGGGAAATTTGCTAAGGAAATTAATTGGTCTCTTTCAGCAAAGAAACTGATAATTATAGCTAATTCTCACCAATCTACATGGTAAATCCAAGACAATACAGAATGTCTGTATACTTAGTTTGTGTGGGAATAATATTTAAAGTTGTGATGTATTGTTTGTTATTGTCAATAACAATAGATGCCATTTTGAGGGTTTGTTTTGTGCTCAACTCTGTGCCTTACCCATGCCATCTTGTTTAACCATAATATTAGCCCTGTAAGGGAAACTACTATTATACTCATCTTACACATGAGGCTTAGATTGTCTGCTGTCAAAGCTTGTTCATGGCAGAGCAGGGATTTGACTCCAGAACTCAAGTTCTTACTTGCAACACTGTGACTTTCAGTTGAGCAAAGAGACATGACTATCGGGGCACTTGGGACCCTGTGCAGAACCTGTTTTTCCTTGGCTCTGTTGGATCTTTTTTTTACCAACTTCCTGGAATTGAAGCTCCAGATGTGGAAGTGTGTGAACAAATCTATTAATGACGGTCATCCCTTGAAAAGCTTCAAAACCAGACAGAACAAGAAAAAAAAAAAAAAAAAAAAACTGACAGAGAGAATAGACCCCAAAGATTCTGAATGATCCAGTTAAAAATGCTTTATGGCCAAATAGTTTTTCCCTTAAATTATCTTTTTTGAGTATGTTTCCTATGCCTTGTTGATTTTTGAGAAGTGCCTTAAAAGTTTAGCTAACAAGTTATAAGTAGAAAAGTTCCAGTACGTCTTTTTGTTTGACAACATCTCTTTCTGATGCTTTCTTTCTTTCAGTTTCACTATTGTGCCTACGCAGCAAAATGGAAGTGTTGATAGTCTTACCCCTCCCTCTGCACGTACCAGGTGAAGCTCCCTAAGTATTTGCATGAACTGCAAAAGTCTTCTGCCTTTTTTCTCTTTCTCCACTGGGCTTACCAGCATCCCTGGTAAACAACTGTCCTCCAACAGGAGTCCCTGACGCTGCTGCCTCTTACTGGACTGCCAGGGATCTGTGAGTGTAGTCTGTCTGCCACCTTAGCCTGTTTGTCTCTCAGCTTTAACAGTAGTCACTAGAGGGTCTCCCAGTGGCCTGCATGCAGTGATGTCCAGGCATTCAGACAGTCCTCACATCTTCCATCCTAGCTCTTCTTCCAGCACCTGCCTCCCCAGTCTGCAAGAGAGTGTTTTGGTGGAATGATGGAAATATGTACAGCTCCCATTTACTATACACCATGAAAAGGTCAGGAAGTATTACTGAGCCCTCCTCCTCTCCCTCCCTGCTGCTCTCCCCTTCTAGTTAACCGGAAATACATTTAATACAACTAACCTATCGTAAAGTCAGAATCATATTTTGAGGCCGGGCGTGGTGGCTCATGCCTGTAATCCTAGCACTCTGGGAGGCTAAGGTGGGAGGATTGCTTGAGGTCAGGAGTTTGAGACCAGCCTGAGCAAGAGCCAGACTCCCATCTCTACTAAAAATGGAAAAAAATAGCTGGGTGTGGTGGCCTGCACCTGTAATCTCAGCTACTTGGGAGGCTGAGGCAGGAAGATCTCATGAGCCTAGGAGTTTGAGGTTGCTGTGAGCTAGGCTGATGCCATGGCACTCTAGCCCGGGCAACAGAGTGAGACTTTATCTCAAAAAAAAAAAAAAAAAAGAGAATCATAAGTTGGGGATCATTTGTATTCTCACTCTGAACCCTTGTGATGGGCTCTGATGTCCTATGCAGCCTCGCTGTAGGATGTTTGTGAACATTGGTACAAGCATAGGAGTGAGCCCCCAGGGCAGGAAGTGGCAGCCTTATGCAGTTATGATCCTGTTCCATTTTTGAAGCACTTGCACAACTTTTTCTTCTAAAAGTACAGTACAGGGACCAGCTGCTGACTGGAGGTGGTGTGACTATGCCTGGAGACGGTAGGTAAGGGCAGGAGTTGCATAACTAGACCAGTGCTAGCTTTGCATTGGCATTAAGTGCAAAAAGCTTGGAGGATATTAAATAATGGGCTAGAATTTGAACCAGGCAGTTTGGCTCTAGATTTTACACTATACTGTCCATCTGTAGAAGCTGAGGTCGAGGTAGTAATCACTGCTATTCCTGTTGCTTGTGGGGGGGGGTCTCAGGAATTGCTAGCACCTGAAGAAGGTGGGTCCCCCCTTTGCCCATCTTGTTTTACTGTGAGGAACTCAGGTATAGGATGGCATTGATGCCGGCAAAGGCCCTCAGTCTTGCAGGAGGGAGGTATGAGGTCACTAAGCAAGCCCCAAGGAAGGCGGACTGCTGCCCTTTTATCCAGCCAGCAGGACTTGCACTGGAATAGCCCTTTCTGTCTTTTGATGTCTCCTTCATGGCTGGTTGCTGAGGGTGCAGTAGCAGAGGTGACTGGCCTCTACTGCTTAGCTACTTTCTTTTCTCCTAAAGCTGAACGTTAACTCTCACAACCTGTGTTCTTCCCTTGTTGTCTTGACTGCTTCAGAAAGTTCCATCCAGGGCCTTGCACAACAGCCTGACTTCTGCAGAGAGAGTTCAGCTTTGCAAGAGCAATTCAGACTTGACCTTTGCGGCAGTGCCTCCCATCTCCCCAGCTTTGCTCGTGCCGGGCACTTCTCTTCATCCACAGCTGGGTGGCTCATCTCTGGCGCTTCGATCAGACCCTCTCAGGGGCAGTCTCACTGGGACTTGTAGTTGCTTAATCTCCTTTCTCCTCCCATTTCCAACCAGAGCAGGTTCTCTGATTTTCTTTGGCCTTTCTTTCCTTTTATTTTCGTGTGTATTCTTACTTTTTTGTTTTGTTTTGTTTTGTTTTTGTTTGAGACAGAGTCTCACTTGGTTGCCCCAGTAGAGTATAGTGGTGTCATCATAGCTCACCGCAACCTCAAACTCCTGGGCTCAAGTGATCCTCCTGCCTCAGCCTCCTGAGTGGCTGGGACTATAGGTGCATGCCATGATGCCCTGCTAATGTTTCTGTTTTTAGTAGAAATGGGGATCTTGCTCTAGCTCAGGCTGGTCTTGAACTCCTGAGCTCAAGCAGTCCTCCTGCCTTGGCCTCTCAGAGTGGTAGGATTACAGGCCTGAGCCACCTTGCCTGGCCAAACTCTTAATTTTGATGACTTTTTTTCTTCCACCTCTCCCAATGTCTGTTACTGTTCATTATTCCCACACCATGTCTCCTGTTGTATTTCCTTATTCCTTCCTCTCCATTTCCTTATTCAAATGGCTGCCTCACTCCTCTCTGTTTTGATGTCGTTGTTCACCTAAAGCAGCAGGTGGGTTGAGTTCTGTCTAGTCTACCTCTACCAGCATCAACTCTGCAGGGGACATAAAATTCCCTGCTCTGGGGTGAGAGGTCACACGGATTAGGGGAAGATAGGTGGTAAACCAGTGAATGAAAAACAAACATCTAACGCTTAATATAATATTTACTGTGTGCCAGACACACTTCTGAGCCCTTTGCATATATCATCTCAGGTAATCTTCATAACAGCCCGTGGCTTGAGGAAGTGGGGGCACAGAGGGCTGAGTAACTTGCCCAGGGTCACACAGACGGGAGTGGTCAAGTCAGAATGCAAGTCGAAGCTTTCCTCAAGCTAAGCAAACGACGAGAAGTCACTCAAGCCGCCACACACACTCACGGGGACATACACATCACCCTCTTTCTCCTCTTTTCCTCTTTTCTCCCTTCCTTTCCCCCTGTAGTTCTGTGACTCTCTTCCTGATTCATCACCATCTTTTCAGTGTTTATAGTCAGCACCAGACTCTAGACTAGAAAAGGGGTTTCACCTCCTGGGCAAAGACGACAGCTCTGTATTTATAGTCTCGGGACAGGCAGAGACCAAGCTGCACTCTTGCAAGCAGTGCTGACATGGCCACAGCACTGCCCGCCACTCAGAGAACTACATCTCCCAGAGTGCAGCAGGGCAAGTTTATCTGACCAGGGTTTGAAAGGGCCTCACTGGGTTTCCTTGCAGCACCACCTCCCAAGAGGCAGCTGCCGCAGAGGCTGTTTCTAAAGAAGCAGGTGCAGTGTCCAGCCTTGGCGCTGTCCTCAGGGAACCTGGGTGCCTGTACTTCCCACAATCCCTTCATCCACTCCCCTGCCAAAACTCACTCCAGCCTCTTTTCAAAAGCATATGGGTTTTTTTTTTTTTACCCCCCTTCCTTAACTTGGTGTATAAGAACAGTGATTAAAGAGTTAGAAAGTAGTACCTAGGGTAAAGTAATTAGTGCAAATAATTGCCCTGGAGAGAAAACGATATTATTAAGAGGAATTTCTTTCTCTGTCTTTCACAAAATATTAGGCAAAATGAAATGAGCTGAAGTTGCAAAAGAGGGAGCTTCTGGTCTCTAGTTCAAAAAGCAAATGCACAGAATAGAGGAGTTATTTAGCTTATGAGAAATTATTTAGATCAAATCCTTTCTGGTAAGTAGCAGAGGTGTGGATTCAATGGCTTTTATTTAGACATCCTGCATCAGTTTTTTTCCTCCCTTTTACCCCTCTATTGTCATTTTCTTTTCTTTGTTTCTTCCTGGAATTTTCTTTGGCTCTGAGACATATTTCTCCACCCCTCTCTCATTAAGCCTAATATTGTCCCCTGCCTCCTGCCCTGCCCCATCTTCTAGGCTGTCTATTCTGCAGCTAATGCACTCTCCCTGCTGCTTTGAGTTCAGACATAGGAATCGCTTTGTAACATACAGGTGCATCTGCCTGAGCAGCTCTCCTGAACGCTGTCTGCATCCGTTCACCATCCAGGGCTGTGTGACAGTTCTTTAAGAGCCGAATAGATAAATGTTTTCGGTCATTTGGGGGACTGGATAGACTCCCATTAACATGGGTCTGGTTTTGATGAAATAGAACATCCTTCTTCGTGGGTACTAGCCTTCTGCTCACCATCTGTTTGTACATTTGACTGTCAGCCCAGGAACAGAGAGGACCGCAGGCCATAGCAAGTAGCCGGAAGGAACATTACAAGCCTCTGAGCAGAGACGATGACGTGTGGATTGGCACAGCCCCCACACCTTTGGTTTGTTGTGGGGGCGCGATGGATTACCTCCACAGCAGTGCTAGCAAAGCCTCTTACCCCTTTCAAGTTGATTGCATTTGTGGCCATAGTCTAGGCTTATAGAAACTAGGCAATGAGTTAAAGAAAACCATGCATTGGCCTAAATTCTCCCACTCTCATTCCCTTCTCTTTTTATTAGAGAAAGGAGGAATAGGAATGGGAGAAGTGTTGTATTCTATGTTTATGATAGTTGGAAAAAAATGTACCTTTGGGAACAAGGGTATACCTCCCCCCACCACCTTAATTTAAATCTGAATAGTTGAATTAAAATAAAGTGAACATGAGTAAGTTCATTTAGATAAATTCTTTTTTATCTAAAACCAATTTTCGTTGTTTAAATATATACACTAACCTCTGGATATTTCTAAGATTTTTTCCCAAATGTTTGATAATGCATTTTCTTATAATTTGCCACCTTCAAAAAGATCTCAAAGGGAAATGTCAAATTAATTGAAATTTTATATTCTCTGAGTCAACAGTACTAGGGAACAGGAGTTGGGAGCTGATTGGGGAGGAAAAAGTGAAGAGTCAGAAAAGTTGTATGGTAGGGGTAGTGTGATGTGAGTGGGGAGGGATTTGGACTCAGTGAATATGGGGTTGAGTCTCAGTTCTGCTCTGCTGACTGCGTGACCTTGGACAAGTCACTTAAAGGCTCTGAGTCTCAGTTTAATTATCTTTAAAATGGGAGAAATAGTTTTTATCTCACAGGGTTCGTGTGAGTATCCAAAGAAGTAATGGATTTGGAAACAGTCTGTTTTTTGCTGCTATAACAGAATACCACAGACTGGGTAATTTATGAAGAACCAAAGCTTATTTGGCTCATGGTTCTGGAGGCTGGGAAGACCAAAAGAATGGTGCCAGCGTCTGGTGAGGGCCTTCTGTTGAGTTATCCCCTGCGGAAGGGCAAGAGAGCGTGTGAGACAGGGAGAAAATTCCCGAACCCATCCTTCTATCAGAAGTGCATTCCTGTGGTAACTCACTCACTCCTGGGATAACAGCATTAATCCATCCATGCAGCCCTCATGACCTAATCACCTCTTAAAGGTCCCGGGTCTTAATACTGTACGATCACAGTGGCAATTAAGTTTCTGCATGAGTTTGGAGGGGACAAATTACCGCAGAAACAAATGCATTGTAAATTATGGAGTGCTGTACAAATGGGACTTGTCACAATTATTGTTGCTGTTGTTAAGCCAGACCCATGAGCGCTGTATAAGCTGGTAGTATTGTCAGTGCTGTCATTCTTTTCTAGTGTGTGTTGGTCTGCGTCGTGGCGTGGTTTGGTTGTGAAGTCAGGCGGGAACAGAAGCAGGGGAATAGGAGAGAATGAGCGGAAACATCGGGAATAGATGAGTGAACACACGGTCATTGCCTTATTTTTCATTTCCTTATATTTTAACCCAATTAATCCTTGCTTTGCTGGGTTTTTCTATGATCTAGAGGCTGGATTGGGAGTAAGTGCGGGGGAAGAAGGAAGGAGGGAAATGAAGAGGGGTCATTTCTCTCAGGATCTCAGGATTTTTGAGGGAAAAGTCTACGTGGAAATGAACACCCAGACACTGACGTCCTTGTTTTAACCTTTTGGCTTTCTTATGGGCCTCAGTTTTCTCATCTGTAAAATGGAGTGGAAGCTGTGAGGTCCCATCCACCTGGAACCTTTTGTGGATCTGAAACCACAGGCACGAAGGAATCGGTGTCCTTAACAGAAGCCCAGACGGCACGCTGGAGAGGCTGGCTGCAGGGGAAATGACAGAGCCAGGCACTTGGAGAGGGCCACAGACAGGGGTCTGTTTTTCTGTAGGTCATTCTTTCTGATTGGGAGAACTCTCTCTAAAGATTTGAGTGTGCTTATCTTAATTTTTTTGGCAGGAAGATCAGTGGTTCAGCAGAGCACACGCCTTGTTTCCTTGTTAGTTTCTAGAAGTGTTGCTCCTTTGTATTTATGTGGCTCTGGCACCGGCAAACACAGTGAATATACACACTGTGTTTGAAGTAGAATCCTTGCACTTTCTTAGAAATGTGAGCAGCCTGTTCCCCTTTTCCCTGTAAGGCCCAGGCTTCTCTGAGCCCGTTCCCCTGGCTGCCCCTGATGGATGCAGCCTACCCCAGGTTGCCTGAGTAAAGTAGGCCAGAGAGGAAGCTGTAGTCACTGCGAGCGGAGCAGAGCAGAGCGGCCTGTCCCTGCTGGGCAGGAAACCTAGAGTGATGAATGGGGCTGGATGAAGTCATCCTGCTCCTCCAATCAGGCTGCTCCGAGAGAGCCAGGGGCCTCTGCAGATCCAGCCAGGCTGCCGGCTGCTCTCATGTACCTTTAGACAGAGGCTGTGAGTCTCTGGGAGTGGAGTGGGGGGGTGTGAACCGCCCGCTCCTGGCTCCTGTGTAGGCCTCAGTCAGTCTGAATGTTATTGCAAGGTGAGTGGCTTCGCCGGGCGAATTCCTCTCCCTTTGCATTCTCCACCTTGCTGTGCCAGGCTCTGGCTTTGTGGCTCCGGCACCTCCTTGCACAGCACCTTTCTGCTTCCATCTGAGTGCCTGCACCTTCCTGAGGTTCTCACGCCCGCCTGCCCCCCAGGCCTGCTCTCTCCCTGCTCCCCAGCTCTTGCTGAGACCTGCCAGCTGGCCACCTCCCACATGCCCCCTGCCCTGACCTGTGGGGACCCGTGGCAGGCTGGGTGATGGGGGGGCAGGCCTCCATCTCTGTGCCCTCTCCCCCAGCAGGGGGAGCCCGGTGAGACCCACACTTGCTTCCTGGGAAGAAGGACCAGGCCAGGGAGAAGCCCTGCACTCAGCCTCATGGGCGTCTGTGGGGACACAGGCAGGTTCCCTGACCCGCTTGGGGACGTCAAGGCTCCTTCCTCTCCCCACAACAGAGAAAGTCCCAGGGGGCCAGAAGGTAGAAATAGGCCTCTCATTTCCCCCAGCCTTCCAGAGGGGTGGTTTGTTCTCTCTGGGTGGACGTTTGTGACTCTGCCTTTTCTCTCTGGGTGGTGCCGCTGCTCCTTAGGCCAAGCAGAAATCATGGAGCCGGCTGACATGGCGACAGCAAAGGTAGGATGGAAATGCTGCCGGCCGCACTGTGCGTAAGTGGCTTCGCTTGGCAAGTTCTGCCTTTGGTTCACTTTTCTCTCTCCTCCTCCCCCTCAGCCCACCACTCCTGAGCGCCCAGGGGCTGTGTCCCAGTGGAGGGCAATGTCGTGAGCACCGAGGCCTCAGCAGAGGGGAGGAGGTGCCGGGTCCCACAAGGCACACTCCCCACCTGTGTGTGCTTACGAGTCCAAGCGAGTGGGCAGGGGTGCCGGGGGCGGGTGGAGGTATCAGTAGCTTTTGTCTGAGCTCACTTATATGTCTGTCTTTTTCTTTAGCTTTGCCTTGTTTTTCCATTTATCTTTATCCCATCTCTTTTTCAGTTACCCCTCTCCATCATTCTTCTTCTCTGTCTTCTTCCTCTGCTTCTTCTCCACACTACAGTCCATTTGTGCAGGCTGCACACTTTCTTTCAGCTTCTGTTTGCTTCTCTTTTCCCTCTCCCTGTTGTATAAGGAATGGGTGGGGTTGGTGCAGGCTGGACAGTCAGTCTTAAAAGCAGAGACTGTCTCTCTTCCTGCAGCAGATGTTGGCCTTGGGATTGGCGAGGAGTGTGTGTCTGAGTGGCAGAGGCTGTCGCTGTGCCCTCCCACCGCTCACAGGGTACCCCAATGGCAGTGTGAGTCTGGGCACCTCGGGAACGGTGCCTGGGGGCTGCGCCGCTTGTATCCCGTGGGCACACTAGAGGGCGTTCCTGAGATAGCTTTCGAATCTGTCCTGGCTCCTGCTTGCAACCTGAAATTTGTTTTTCCATGTATTTTTCCAAACAAGGAGTTTGAGATGTTGGGAGTAGATAGGGGACCTAAGGACGCTGAGTGTGTACGGCCTCACCCCAGCCCGTGTGTGCAGGGAGAGACCTGTAATCCTTCCAGAATATCCCAGCCCTTGGTTTGGGAGCTTTGCTCTTTGGCCAGATGGCAGTGTCTCCTTTCTCTCAGAGGTGGAAGACAGGACAAGGCTCAGACATCTGGGGCAGGTTGGGTCCCCTGTGTTGTGTATGGAAGAGGGAATGAGAGAGGGGCCCAAGTGGCAAGGGTGCTGCCAGCAAGAACAGGCAAGAATGTGTTACGGGGATTAAAATATGTCTCCGGGAATCACAAAACTTAGCTTTCTGCTCTTTCTCCCACTCCCACATGCTGTGTGACCAGATACAAGTTACTTAACTTCTCAGGGCTTTCATCTCATAGTCTGCACAGAGTGAAAGTGATATGCATCTGTTTTAACCACCTTAGATCCGTCAGATACTTAGTTTTCTTAGAAAGGAGCTAGAGAGAACAAAAGTAAACGAGAACAGATCTCCCTGGACTCATTGCCACCTCTGTTTCCCTTTCTTCTCTCCTTTTCCCTTCTTCCACAAACATTTGAGTGCCGACTTTGAACACGGGATGGGGGTGCAAGGTGCTGTACCCCTTGGCATTGTGCAGTGGTGGCCATGGGAGCAGGCATCTGCAGCTGTGTTTGGATCCAGAATGATTTGCTGCAAGCAGTTTGCTATCTGGCTGGAATGCCACTGTCTTATGTCTCTGCCAGGCCCTTGCAAACCTGCTAGTGAACGAGCTCTTGCAGTTGTAAGTGGTTTGTTATCAAACACCTGGCTCTCAGGGGCAGCTGTGGTGAATGCTCTGGCAAAGGTGTGTTCTGGGGACGTTGGGGAATTATTCTGTGGTGAATTTGGAGAGATGTGTTTATGTCTGTGTTTGCACATTGAGGCAGAAAGAGAGGGCCTCATTTCTCTTGGGGCCTTGCCATCCCTTAGTCCAGACTGCAGGTGATCTAATCAGGTGTAGAATCAGACCTTAGAGCTGGGTCATTCCTGAAGTTAGCATTTACTTTCAGGACCTTGGCCACAAGGGTGAACTGATTGGTTAATCAAAACAGATATTCAACCACAGAACTGTAATTTTTTTAAACCTTCTCTAACTTAGACCCTTTGGAAATTTAGTTCAGGCATTTTTAATCTAGGCCTGTGAACCATTCAGGTCCATGAACCTCCTTCAGTTGTAGACAGAAATTTGTATTGGTGCATTTTTCTGGGTAAAGTATCTATGGCTTTCATCAGCTCTCCAAAAGGCTTATAACTCAAAAGTTTAAGAATCTTTAACTGATCAAGATGTTCCCACAGAGAGACCATTTGCATAGTCCAGGTATAAAGCCTGTGGCCTAGGGACAGAGAGAACCTACCAACCTTATTATGGCTGATGTACTGAATCTCTGATACTATGTAAAAACAGCTGACCCATTGGGTAAAAATTCACATTGTAACTAACAAGTAAGTCATTTACATTATGATTCAGATATCATTTTTTAAGTGTCTAAATACATGCAAATTCTTCCCTCTTACCTCAGCCTTTCCCCTTTTATTTCTGAGACACTATTCCCAGAATTTCCCTTAGCCCCAATGTCCTAGGTTAAATTACTCCTGAATGAGATAGCTTTTGCTGGAGGTGTGACTTCACTTCCTGGAGTCTGGATCTTGAGGTTCTCTTATTGCATCACCATAGTGCTACTCTTTCTTTTTTCTTTTTTAAAGGTTGCACTTTCATACTAGGGCCATCTGATGTCCTGACCTGACTGTGTTATGTAGATGATAAATTGTGTCCTGAGAATTTCTATCTCAACCTTGAGAAAAGGAGTTAGAAAACGTTCATTAATCCATTCATTCAGCGGTTACATGCAAGGGGATGTTCAGCATGGATGTCGTAGAGATGGGAAGTACACCATCATTGTGAGGAGGTGCTCACTGGTTCTTGGGGGAGACAGACAAGTAAACAAATTATGGCAGCACAAGGTAATCAGGCTCATAATAGAAGTACAAGTCACCAGGGAAGCACAAAAGAATTACCTGACAGGCAGGCCATGAAGGGCTTTGTAAAGGAAGTGACATTTGATCTGAGACCTGCAGTGTGGGTGGGAATTTATCAGGTGGACAAGAGAGGAGAGGTAATCTGGCTATGATTTGGAGTCAGACATAGGTAGGTTCAAGTGCTGGCCCTGTCGCTTTCTGTCTTAGTGAACTTGAGTGAGTTATCTTGGCCTTTCCTGGTGTTAGTTTCCTCGTTTGGAATGAGGATGCCATTGACACTACAGAGTTGTTGTGAGGATTAAGTGAGATAACTTCGGTTAAATGCCTGGCACACCATAGATGTTCACTGAATGGTAGCTGTGGGTCTGCAAGTCTGCCAGACAGGAGAGGGAGACAGCGTGACCATGGCAGGGTCCAGGGCACTACAAGTTAGTTTGGCAGGACTGGAGCTTAAGCTGCTTACATGTGGAAGACAGGAGGCAGATGATGAAACTAGAAGCATACGTGGGGGGCTGAAACACTGGGAGAGCCTGGGATGGTAGAGATTGTGTAGACACTGGGAACGGTGGAAGGACTTTAAGATATCATCAGGTTTGCTTTTGAGAAAGTATTCTCTGCCTCCAAGGGAGACAAATAAGATAATATCCTCATTTTGCTCCATCCCTGACAACTTTGGTTTTTCACATGTCTGTCTTTCCCCACTCAACTGTGAACTCCTTGAGGACGGTGGTTGTGTGTTGTTTTTCAATCCACAGACACCCTAGCATCGAACATTTTACTTGGCATATGATGGATGCTCAATAAATATTTGGTGAATGAGAGGGTAAGTACAACTACAAACCTCAAGATGAGAATTGAGAGTCAAGTAAAAACTGACAGCAGGAAACACACTCTAGTCCTATTTCAGGAACTAGAATTGACATGATTTAGTACCTAATTAAATGGGAGTTGGAGCAGGAGGAGTCTAGGGTGAATTCTTGGTTTCTGCCTGGGTGACGTGGTAGTTGGTGGTGCTGTTTATAGAGACAGATAGAGGAGCAGAGTCAGCAGGCAATGTAGCGGGACACTGAGGAGTTGGGTCTATTCATGCTTGCTTTGAAGTGCCAAAGGGACATCCAAGTGAAACTGTTCAGGAATAATTGGAGGTTGGGGGGGAGTGGTACAGGTTGAACATCCCAAATATGAAAAATCCGAAATTGAAAATGCTCCAGTATCTGAAACTTACTGAGCATTGACATGCTGCTCAAAGGAAATGCTCATTGGAGCATTTCAGATTTTGGATTTTTGGATTTGGGATGCTTAACTGGTATGTATTCTGCAAATGTTCCAAAACTCCAAAACTCCAAAACACTCAAAATCAGAAACGCTTTTGGTCCCAAGCACTTCTCAAAAGAGATACTTAGTAAGAGATACAGTTGTACGTATATATTTGGGAGTCACCAGCCAATCTCCAAGGCATTGTGAAAACATTTGAGACTACATTAGGAAGCTCTGAGACCCAGATGACTACCTGAAGATGGGAAGTTGCCTGGAGAAGCTCTTGAGGTTCCTCATCATAGCACTGGAGAGGTGGCAGCTCTCCTCTGGTGCAACAGGAGGTCTTAGACCTGAGAAAGCTTTCACAGAGGAGTCTGGACTTCTGGATTTTGTGGAGAAATTGAAAAATATTGGGGGACTGGCACAGAATTGCTAGTTATTTTGCTTGTGAAAAGGAACATACCTAAACTAAAATATTTCACAAAACCACTACCAATATTGTTTATATTTAAAGAGTATTTTAACACAAAATGAAAAAGGACAAAAGGATATCCTGTCAAAAATTCAAGATATTTAGCTTTTTGGAACTTACCTTGTCCTGATTTTTCTTAAGTCATCATCAATCCATGTAAAAACTGCATCATGGTACACACAAGCACGTGGCTGCCCCTGCCCCATCAAAGGTAGCTGGTGGCTTCATGTATGGAAGGGAACAGGTGCGTTTACCGAACAGCACTGGTCACGAGACAGATGGAAGCTGAACTCTTTGGTTTGCTCATGATATGCCAGTCTCATGTGTGTCATGATGTTAAGAAAATGTATTAGTCTGAAATACCTGTAAGCATTTTTTTCCCAGCCTTAAGGTGGTGAGGAGAAAATGTCCTGATGATGGGAAATGAACCTTTTCAAAATCCAACTGATTAGATGCAGTCTGCTCCCTCCAAATAAACCCGTATTTATTGGCAGTGATAGTAGCAATATGTTCCGAAGGCACTATTTCTGGACACCTACCGCGCAAATAGGAAGTTCTTGTCTCTGTAAAAGATGATGACAAATATTGGGTCCTTTTTCTGGCTAACTCTTTTGTGTGAAGACCAGACTAACCAAGAAATATCACAGACAGACTTACTGTAGGGGAGCTCAGAATATTCACTATTGATTGCCAGTTGATTAAAAAAATTGGCATAATAATGACAAACCTATGTTCGTTTTGGAAACCAGAGGTAATCTGTCCTTCTGATGCCTCTCTTATGGGACTTATTACCTTATATTTTGTAAAGTTAGAGTTATTTAGTATAATGATTTAATGCCCATGTTTTATCTTCTTTATTAGATTATAAACTTTTAGAGATCAAGGAGGACATTGGATTTAACATTGAAATATTGTTATAATTTGCCTGGGTTATGAACAAATGAGGCCATCAGTAAGTATAGTTCTTATAGTTGGATATGTAGTTGACTGACCTAACAGGAAGAGCACACACATACACAAAAAATACAAAAATATCGCAAACAAAATAGGGAAAATTAGAAACTTTGTTTACGTAAAGCAGAAAAAGTAGACCAGGAACAGAGAAATAGAGCGTGTGGTTCTTGTAGTATGTAGTGTTGGTTCTGTGGACGCTGGTTGGAAATAATCACAGTTATGCTGTGTGTTGTGTCACTGGCTCCTCCTAACAGCCTGACCGTTGTCTTCCTCACCTTTTTATCTTTCAATGAAGGAAGGAGTTGAGGCTTAGAAAAATGAAGTTGTTCAAGGTCCCATAGTTTTTAAGTATGGATTTGAACTCAAGGCTAATTCTAGAATCCCCAGGGCTGAACCCCAATACACACCTCTGGGAGGGTTGTCAGTCCCTGGTCAGTTAAGAATGCGGTTTTTCTAGGTTTGTCCTATCAGCAAGCAATTTCTCTGCCAACAATAGGTTCTTGTGTCCTTGGCCAGGAGACTTACACTGTTAAAATGAGGTAACACTCAATGCATCTGGTGTTTTTAAACAGTAATATTTTTTTAAAACAGTAACTTAGTTGAAAAAGGAGAAATCCCCATTTGGTGGGAAGAGAGCAGGAAGCAGCTGGCTGTGGGTGTATGGGCGCTCCCTCCCCGAGAGAACCTGAGTTCATAAGCACCCTCCTGGGTCCCTAACACCATCAGTCACCCTGAATTTCTCCTGAGAATAAACCAGGTGGAACCAGGAGGGTAATTAGAAATATGCCTTGTTTCTTCCATCTGGCAGGAGAGATGTTTTCCTTTGTTACGCATGTAATTAAAATGATGAGTGGCATCAGGCCTCATCCCCCTCTCTGGGTTGGTGGGTTTCTCTAAGGTGTGTGTATCTTTCCTGACAGTAGGGCTCTTGCCACCGAGGTGCCACCCTTCTGTCTACCAGGACCCAGGGAGGAACAGGACAACACTGGTCAGGCTGTCAGGTATTCAGGAAGCTGGAGGAATGATTTTGGAGGTGAAGGGGAAGGTGGGATAGAGAGGGGAGTCCTCTCTAGGGATTTCTATTGCCAGACAGAGGAAGGGCCAGGGAAGTCTCCTTGGAGAAGGGATGTCAAGAGCTGCCTCAAGAAGGGGGGAGAGAGAGTTCAGTTGGGTTTTGGACTAAGGGAGGTGAGCAAGGGAGATAATTCTCATTCATGGCTTGGCCCAGAGTTGGATGTGAGGGGAGGCTTGTGATCTTACCTTTTATTTTTTCCTGTTTTTACCAACCACCACCTTATACAGTGGCCAGTAGAGTCCAGTAGTACTAGGAAGAGAGCTGACCTCCCCGAGCTTCCATTCCTGCGTGGACGTGGTTTAGCACCTCACTGGGCTGCTGTGAGGATCACATGGCATGACGTGTGTGCGACCACTTTAAATTCTAGGCTGATCACAGACCCTTCAGTGGCAGCCCTGGTGGCCTCTGTCCCTCACTTTGTGGGGGCCAGATGAAGCTGAATGGAGTTTGGCTTTGACTTTGCTCATCCTGTTTCTTGCCTGAAGGAACATTCTGGATTAGCAGATTGCAGAAGGAGGGGCAAAGAAGGCTGGGGGAGGTGATTCTGCCTGTTGTTTTTTTTTTTTTTTTTCATACTCTTAAGTGCCCTAAGTGAATCCCTGGGGTCACAGAGGGAGAAGGAAGCATTCTTGAAGCAAACAGCCATGCTTACCCTGCCAGCCAGCCTGCCCACCTCTGCCAGCCCTGCGGCCGGTGCTTGCCCACCCTGCACAGCCGCCGTTTCACCAGGACAGCGGGGCTGGAGGGCAGGGGTGTGCACAAGGGTACGAGGATAGGAAGGGAGGGGCTGGCTCCGGAGGCTCCAAGCTGGGAGCTGACACAGATGAACAGACCAGAAGGCAAGGCCAATGCCTGCAGCCCACACTGTCACACCAGAGCCAGTGACTAATAGTGGCAGAGGGTGGGGAGAGGAGAGCAGAGTACTGAGAGAGGGAGGGAGGAGACAGGGAAGTGGTGGGGAGCACCAGATGGGGTGCAGCCCTGGCCATCAGCCGGTCTGCTCACACAGGCTCTATTGACTGCAGTTTGGAGTTTGGAAGGGATTTTGGCTGGAGGACTAGGAGGAAGCTTGTTGTTTAAATGGAGTGTTTAGGAGGCTGCTCCTCCCCCGCTGCTCCTCTCTCACTAGCTTCCTGACCTCCAAAATGCTCCTTAAATATAACACTCTCAGCGCCTGATGACTCCCCTGCCTGAGTTTGGAGCTTTGATTCCCCAACGTGTGACTGCAGCACTGCTCTGCCCCAGTTTTTCCAGCAACTAGAGGCATGCAGCTCTGCCCTGGTACTGCAGCAACGCTCCTGCTCCTTGTGCAAAGGGGGGCGGAGGGAGAGCAGCACAAAATCCAAGAACTTGAGATGGAAGGGGAGCCTCAGGGATCATGTAGTCCATTTTCCGCTCCAGATAGAGAGCCAGAGGCTTGGAGTGACTTACCCAAGGTCATGGGGAGGCTCGGGCTTCTGGTGATGGAATGAGCTGGGGAGGTGGGAGTCAGGAGGGCTGAACTCTCCCTTGGGTTCTGCCACTAGTTGGCTGAAGCCTGAGAGGGGACCTAAAATCCTGATATTTGGGAAGGTAGCTTACAGGTTTCCCTTGGCCTGGGGCTCTTGGGCATCTGCAGGCAAGGTTGCCAGCAGCATGCTCTGGTTGAATGGAAACCTCTCTCACCATTCTAGTCGCTATTTGTGGATGAAGCAAGAAATACCGATCAACTTCATGTTAATCAAATCAATATCAGTGAGCTTGGAAAGGCCAATTTTTGTCAACTTAGATTTGTGAAAATGCAAATTAACACAACATTGTCATGGCTAGACCCCTGAGCACACCCCCTCCCCAAATCAAATCTGTTTATAGAAACCCAAAAGAGAAGATTCGTGTTTAGTTGTTTTCTAATTGCTATTGATTTTATTTTAAAATTGTTTTCATTGACTATTAAGCAGATATAAACTATTTATAACATATAAAACATGTGCAAAGCATAAAGTAAGAAGAAACAACAAACAAGTGTACCTCTTACCCATCCTGCTGACTCCATTCTCTTCCCCACCCTTCCTTGCTTTTGGATTTTATGGATATAGAATATATATATATATATATATATATATGTATTTTTTGTTTATACATGGAATCATACTGTGTGCATTCTTTGGTGACTTGCCTTCTTCATTCAACATCATGCTTCTGAGAGTCATCAACACTGTTGCATGTGACAGTGATTTGTATGTTTTTAGTGCTGTATGCTGTTCCATTTTAAGAAACTACCACAAGATATTTATCCTTTCTGTTGATAGATGCTTGTTTTGTTTCTAGATTTTTTTGTTTTGTTTTTGCTATTACATGGAGTGCCATGTAAAGTTTTGGTGCATGTGAGTTGCTTCCATCATTGGGGTAGAACGGTTATGTGTTAGGGGATGCAATTGTTCAACCTTACCATATAATACCAAATCGTTTTTCTAGGTATTTAATAGTTGGACCAATGTACACTCCCACTGGCTCCTTTCCAACACTTGATATTGCTTGACTTTTTAATTTTTGCCAATCAGATGGATATGTGATGGCATCTCATCGGAGTTCCAATTTATATTTTCCTGAATACTAATGAATTGAGCACTTTTTATGTTTATTGATTGTTTCCTCTTCTGAAAGTGCTCATGCAAATAGTTTGTCTGTTTTTCTAATTGTCTTTCTTTTTCACATTGGTTTGTAGGAATTTTTAATAAGTTCTGTGAACAATTCCTTTCTTAATTAATATACATTGAAAAATATTTTCTCCCCAAAAAGCCTTGTCTTTTCTTTCTTTACGATCTCTTTGGATGATCAGAAATTCCTAATATTACTGTAGCAGAATCTATTATTCTTTTGCTTTATGGACATTGTATTTTTGGTGAGTTGCCTGGGAAATTCTCAGGCTACAATTGGTGTGAGGTCAGTTTGTGATTATGGTTGATCAGGGGAGATTGTTTTTCCTCCTTTGTTTAATGTCAAGGTTTTATGATGGGCAATTTTCCTTTTAGTTACTGGGCAGTGTTTGTGAATTTTTTTCAAGTTCATTACAGTGGTTTTCCACCAGGGCCTACTTCATGAGGAGGTCTCCTGTTAAACCTCTCACCACTAGTGGGCTTTGGAGTTATCTCCTGCATGCTCTGTGAGGCCATGAGAGCCCAAGCCCAGTTTCACTGGTTTCTGCCGTCACTAAGTTTTTGACCTCTTATTATTTCTTACTTTTTTTGAGAGCTCATCAAGCACTTTAAAGAGTTTCTCTTTTTTTCTTTCTATTTTATCCAGTATATATGCCATATTGCCAGACACGGAAGCTTTGGGAATCTAGTTTTCTCCAAATAATTCTTATCCCTCCTGAAGTACAAATATAAAGGAGCAGCCGGTTTGCAAAAGAGTCAGGCAGAGGCGGGAGAATCTGTATGTTCATTCCCAGAGGTTATGTCAGTGCTCACAATTTGCTGGTCTGGGAACTTTTTAAACCACACAAACGGACTGCTCTTCGTGAAAAGATAAAAGGAAGGAAAATACGTGCAATGAGGAACATTTCTCCAAATGTGGAGTTTGTTTCCAGAGCTCTGTGAGAAGTCCTCTTCTCAGAAACAAGAAAGAGCCAAGGAGAATTTGAGGCAGATGACTGTCACCCAACTCACTGGGCTCTTCTTTTCTTCCTCCCTTTGTGTGTTCCTCACATCACACGCAGACACGCAAGCCAGCCAACTCGCCAGTAATAGAAGAGGCTGGTTGATGTAGTCGCTTTTTTACCTGTACCCTGTATTCTTTTCCTCCTGGGAGCATGTGAGCTTTTATAAATCAGCTTGTCTGATAGAGAAGGTGATTTTTTTATAAACATACGTAGTGATTAAGAAAATGGGTTTTGGAGCTCTACACGCCTGCATTCAAATCCCAAACTTGCAGCTTTGCTAGCTGTTTGGCATTAGGCAAATCAAGACACTGCACTCAGCCTTTGGCAGCATTATCCGAAAAATCATGATCACTACCTTATAATATGGATGTGAAGATTCAGTGAGATGATGCAAGTAAAATGCTTAGCACGATTTGTGACATAACAAGCCCTCAATACATTCTTATTAATAGTTGAGAAGGAGGAAGGTTTTTTTTTTGTTTGTTTTGGAGTTTAAAAAAAAAAAAAACAGCTCCAGAGTAAAAGCCAACAAATTTTAACAGTTACAGTAATATGTTTTTAATGTAATACTTGGAAACCTTTGATCCAGGTTCTGTGTGTTACCTGTGATCAGTTGGTGGTTCAGGATGAGAAAACACTATTCACATGTACGTGGAGTACTATACGTGACATTTGCCTGAGGGCTGGATCACAGAACCTAGGCGTTCCTCTGAGTGAGTTATCTAGGTCAGCGGTCCCCAACCTTTTTGGCACCAGGGACCGTTTTCATGGAAGACAATATTTCAACGGACTGGGGAAGGGGGAGATGGTTTCAGGATGATTCAAGCTCATTACATTTATAGTTCACTTTATTGCTGTTATTATTACATTGTAATATGTAATGAAATAATTATACAACTCAGGATAGGTTGGGGACCCCTGATCTAGGTCATAAAGGACAACTCTATGCACTGCTGGAATCTGTTGCATCCGTTCAGTACCTATGCTAAAAGTATGGCCCGGGTACAGCCTCCAGGAGCTTTAAAAACATAACTACAGATATGTTTGGAAGTCCAGGAAGCATTTGAGTGTTGTCTGGCATGGGGCCGAAGATGGAGGGAAATTCCATAGCCCAGGGCTGCTTTGGAAGTCCATCTCTGAAAATTCAGTATTCCTTAAAGAGTGTTTCTTCTGGACCATCTGGACACTGGAGGGAGACTGCAGTGTTTTAGATCAGTTTGCATAAAGTCACTTCAATTAATTACTTGCTGATAGTACCCCTACTATATGCAAGCCCTCCTAGTCAGTGGAAATATAGAGCTAAACAAGATACCCCGTCCCTGCCTTCATGGAGCTTACCCTCTAAAAAAAGTAAGGCAGGTAATAAATAATCGTGAGCATGGTGATTGTTACCAGCAAACATCTGCACTCCAGATTTTCTAGAGAGTATCACTTTACAAGGTCAAGTGTAGATGATGCACATACAATGCATGGATGTCTGTAGGTTTGGGACAAATTTCAGGGTGAAGGCTTATTATGGTTAGGTTGTTTTGGGGCAAGTTTCAGGGTAAAGGCTTGTTATTATGGTTCAGTTGAAGGTTGCTATTTCATGATTAATCTCCTCTTTGTTCATTATCACCCATCCGAATTATTGACCCAGATAGTGATGCAGGGAAGGACAGAAAGGAACCACACAGCCTGCACACACAATTTTTGGTGCTGGAATTCCGGGGCCCCAGCCTGGAAGATTTGATTCAGGATGAGTTACTTTTCCCTTTCCAGGGAATTGTATGTTCCAGTTCAAGTTGAGAATCTCAGTCCTTCCTTACCACGGTGCTGTCTGGCCTGGTCTGAATCTCCTTGGAGCCCAGCAATGGTGATAAAGGGTTGCTTAAATCCTAAACGAGGCCTTTGCGGCCACCTTAAAAGAATCCCTGGCCCCAGGTGACCAAAAGCGCGGCCCTACCACCTGAAGTTGCTGCCTCACCCTGCAGCCCCGAAGTGGAGGCAATTTCCCCAGTAGGGAAAGAGAACTGCGTGTTCTGTGTGCTGCAGGCAGGCAGCAAACTGC
Organism: Lemur catta; assembly: GCF_020740605.2. Lineage (NCBI taxonomy): Eukaryota > Metazoa > Chordata > Mammalia > Primates > Lemuridae > Lemur > Lemur catta. Next base: position 17,439,936 of record NC_059134.1, on the reverse strand, counting down.
CCCAGCAGGCAGCCCAGCTTGCCGGCTGCCCTGCCTCGTTGGGGAGGAGTCTGTTTAAGGTGGTCTTGCCCAGCCTGTCTTGGGACACCGAGGCACTCACCATGGGGCCTCTGAGGTCAGTGGCTCAGTAGGGTTCCCAAAGTTTGCGGAAGACCTGGGATCCAGGCTTCCCTCCCCGCCAGGGGTGGGGTGTTTTAACCCTTTGGTGGATGCCTGTGGAAGTGCTCACCTTCAGATATTTCTGCCCCTATTCTCTTCATTCCAGGCGGCACATTCCTCACGCACCCTGTCTCTGACATTCTGTCCCGTCCTGGGACAAAACATGTGCTGTGTCTTTAAATGGGCGGAAGTGGCTGGCAGTGCTTTGCTTGGGTACTGCATTGATTAGGAGATTATATGGAGCTGCGGGAGCTGCCGCCTGGGGGAAGAGAGGTGCAGGTTCTGCTAGATTTGTGCCGTCCTTCTCCCGGGCTCTGCTTGGCTTCCTTCCCCAAGGCGGCTGGGAGTCGGTATGAGGTGAGGGTGGGTGGGTGGCCGGCCAGCCTGCCTGTTGACGGCAACTCCGGGGCTTGTTCGCGCAGCCTTGCCAGCATTACCCATCCTCAGCAGAAACTGGCAGCGGCAGCCACAGCTCAGGCAGGCAGCTCCAGCCCCGGGCTGGGTTTGCAGAATCTGTCCTTTGCCTTCAAGCCCAGCTTTCAGCTGGGAGAGGGGGAAGAAAGGACAGCAGCCTCAGTTCTTCTGGCTCTTTCTCTGTCTCTGTCTTTCTCTTTCTGTGTTCAAGTCACATTACATGGGATTCTGTTCTTTTGGGACTTCGTCATCTTTTCCAATATGTCCTGGGACCTCTGGAGCTGTAACGGGGATGCTAAGGACACGGTCAGTGGATTATCGTGACTGTACTAATGAAAGGATTCAAGCTCTCCTGGTAAGTAGAGGAGGGATAAGGCACCTTCGTCTTCGTTCGTTCTTCAGCCCTGTGCTCCCCCAGCACCCTCAAGAGGTCTCCTTCAGCAGACGGGCATCGAGGGGTTAAGACGGTGGCTACACACTGTACAAAGTTGGGGTACTCTCCCTGGCTCCCCCAGCTTCTGCACCACTGCAGTATTTTCTGTCAGCATCCTCTTGGGGGGGCAGGGGTTTTGTGGAAGTTGGGGGGGAGTGGAGAGAATCCAACTGCGGCTGAAACGGTTCTCCAACTTTGAGGGGCATGAGGGGTGGTGCACACGGAGGGAACTTTATAAAGAAAGATCCCTTGCTGTTGCATGGTCTTGTGCTCTGCAGGGGGCTGGGGGCACAACTGTGCTCTCCTTACCCCTAACCGACACGGGGTGAGGTGTGCTTTCTCTCCTCAGCTCCTTAGGGCTGGCAGCCTCGGACCTCTTACTAAATAAAGAATCTCTCTGAGAGCCCAGGCTCCATCTTCTAGGATACCTGGTGTCCAAAGGAGACTGGACCACACCCCTACCCCAACACAAACACACACCTTGAGGCTTTGCAAGTGCCCCTTCCTGGGCTTAATATTGGGACATTCAAGGCACTTGCTTGGGGCGTGGGGGTAGCGGTATTCTAGCTGCAGAAGTAGTCAGAGTATTTTTACCTTTTATTTAAAAAATAAAACCCTTACTTATCCCTCTTCTCCTTTGACCCACGAAGGATCAGGTGGGTGGGTGAATTGGCTTTTTATCTGACTGAGGAACTGCAGATTTCACTTGGGAAACTTTGCCGGCAGGGATCTGGTACCCCTGCAGAACAGCATGGGCAGCTGCCCTGCAGGCCTCCTCCAGAGGAGAAAGGCTCCTTGGGCTGGGGGGGGAGCTTTCTCTCCCTGAAGAGGGTGGTGGGTGGGAGGAGGAGAATGAGCTTGGGAGAGCTCCCTGCAGGGGTGCATCCGGCCTGCATTGGCTGGCTGTCCCTGGTGGGGTGGGGGTCAGTCATCTCTCTGGGGGGAGGCTGATTTTCAGAGTCAGGGATGCATGTCAAACAGTTTAAGGCATGGAGTCCTAGGCTGGCCCTAGGCCACATCTTGCTTTCCACAAACCCCTACCCTAGATTAAAAAGCCTGACAGAATCAGTTTCTAGGCAAGAGGGTCCTCTAGTGGGTCTTGAAAAAGGTACTTCGTGGAAGGCAAAGGGAGGTGCTTAGTGCCTGCAAGCGTAACTCTCAGGAACTAGGAGGCCCTGAGCGGTGGTGAGCACTGGTAACCACCCAGCGTGGAGTTTCTTTTCTTCCAGCTTTGATATCACTCTTTCCTATGTTTAGCCCTTGCTTTTTTGGAACCAGGTTCCTTCTGGTTGCAAGCTATTAACAGAGGGTATTGTCGCTGGGAATTCCAGGCCCAAGTCGGCAGCCAGAGCTGCCCCTTCACTCTTCGGTAGGGCCAAGCTGGGTCTGTAGCTTGGATGAGGCCTCCAAGGAAAGCCCAGGTGCTGCTGGGAGCACAGGGACCCCGGGCTCTTCATCAGAGATCGCTCGCATCCTTCCATGCCCCTGCTGCCAGCACACCCAGCTTGGGACTGAGAGGTAGCTTGGCTGTCATTCAGGATGAGACATCACTTTAACACAGAATGCCTCTTGGCTCAGCCCAGCCTGGGTTAGTCCCTTAGGGCCATGCAGGAATGTTTGCCTTTAAAAATCTGCCCTGAGTATCTCTTGGTGCATTTCAACAAGGAGAGCAGTGTTGAGCTGGGGAACTGTAATTAGGCTAACCTTGTCTTCTTTAGCCAAATAAAATTTTACAAGGTTGGGAAATTCTGTCACTCATGTCTGCCTGGGTACTATTAGGTCCCTTCACCCACCATCTCATTAAGTACAAATATGTTGCTCTGTTTTGGCCCAGGGGCCAAAACCTTGTTGTGGATGTTTTGATTTGAAATGCGGCTCCCTTTGGTAGTATCCCATGTCAGGGTACTCCCCACTCTCCCGACAGGGAGACTTGTTTGAAGCAGGATGACGAAATTCATTGGTTACCTTGTTCTGGATAGCACTGTCTGCATGTGGAAAAGGGTGGGATTAATTAACAGAATAATGTTTGGGAATCATTTCTAGAAACAATTCTGGAATGTCTACTATGTGCGTGTGATATAAAAAGTGATAGTAAATGCTGACTAACATTAATTGATACTATGTGTCAAGCACCATTTTAGATACTTCACACGTATTAACTCACATGGGGCTCACAGCATTATTATTAAGATCCCTCAAAAGAAAAGAAATCCCCATTTTATAGGTGGGGAAACTGAGACAAAGAGAGGTCAAGTGGCCTGTATGAGGTAATATAGATACCAGGAACCAGGCTTTGGATTTGCAGTGAGGTAATTTTCCCCAGTGATTCACCTGTTCTTGGTTACTCTTCTATAGTGAGCTTTCCCTGTGTGTGATGCCGTACTATATACCAGCTTTTGTCCTGCTCTGCTCTCTCTTTGCCTAGTGTTTGTTAGGTCAGTTGATCAGACTTTTAAAAGTGGGTACAAATGCATTATCTCATTTCATTCTTATCATAACCCCATGAAGTGGCTGCTATCTCTGTTTTAGAAGTAGGGAAACTGAGGTACAGAGTAATAACATGTTTTGATTAAATTCATGCAACTAGTTTGTGAAAAAGCCAGGAGGCACACTCTTGTTGCCTGACTATTATTTCAGTGTGGGGACTCCCACAGCAACGGCAGAGTGTGTCTGTCCGACCTTCTTTCCCCAAGAGCAGGCTTAAGGTCCGTGCGTCCATTTATGCATCCGTCCCTTCATTCTACAGATGTTGATCAAATATTTAGTATTTTTGTAGCCTTGTGCATAGACATTGCAGGAGTATAAAACAATGTAAAGGATATGGCCTTGGCCTTGTAGGGACTGGTAGCCTCACAGATGGAATGAGATGCCACCTCCCCTCCACCCACGCTTGTGCAGACATGTGCACACATATGCGTGCATCAGTTCTAAAGGTCTGATCAGTGCAGTGGACCCCAAGGACTCTGGAAATTCATTGTAGCTGGCACAACGGAGAAGGCTTCTTGGAGTAATTGACATGTGGAGGGGGGGTTCAGAGGCTGGACCACTGGTTAAGTAAAGGCAGTACTTTGCTTAGCACCTATGGTATACCTCATGGGGCTATGAGCTTGTCACTGGGGCTGCTTTTAGATGAAGAGGACCATGGTGATGACTGTGATTGACAAGTGGCTGGATTGTGAGATAGAAATCTCCCTCATTAGGCGGGAGCTTTAGGCTGTCTCAGAAGATGATTCTGTGGTTCCATCTGCCGGTTGCTTGGGGAGCAAGGTAAGGTCAGTGGTAGGAGAGGGGGAGAGAGGAGGTGGCGTGTACAAATAGACAGGGCTGTGGCCAGAGCAGAACTGTGGGTCATGCAGCAATTTGGAAGCCCAGTGACTGTTTCTTTAAGAACAACTCGCTAATCTTCCAGAGCTTCTGCATGATTAATTTTTTTTCCCTTTTGGTGATGTAAAGCTATTCCTAATTCCTGTGGAGCTTTAGAACCCTACATACTAAAATCTCCAGTTTTGTGGGGCTGCTCCTTCTCTAGGTGGTTTTGGCCCCCACGGACCAGGCAGACTGTCGTAACATCTGTCTAGAGTCTCTCTCCTCGTGTTCCTGGTCCTCACATCTGTTGGGCTTGGTGGTGCAGTCTCCACAGAGCCTGGGGGCTGCGACAGACCTTGGGGAAAGTCAGTGTGCTGGAAGAATTTGGTTCTGTGTTAAGAGAAAATATAGTTCTTGACACATAACAGGCAAATCATCTCTGTGGTGAGGTCTCAGTCCCCAGATGAGAGGAATTTTGTGTTTCTCTGTGTGTGAATGGGTGAGCGAGCAGTCATGCTACTTTCACATGGTTTATTTAGGAAGTTGAGTGCTGTGTGAGAGAACCCACTCACATTCTTCCCAGGTAACTGGGATGGAGTTCATTTTTTTTGTACTCCTCCATAGTGCATGGAGATTCATGGTCAACCGTATTTTATTTGATACCAAAGGTCAATTGCCCACTGGACTCTTTCTCTTCAATCTGTTAGTGAATGGAGCTCTGTTCCTTCTTCAGTTCTTGTCATACATCTATCTTTTGAGGTTCTTTCTGTGAGAGGTTTGCTCTAGAGGAAGAGGGAGCCCTGGATGTGGCCTCCGCACACCTCCTTTAGAGCAAGACATTTCCCCACTATGGAAATGTCTACCAGAAGGTGAGTTGCAGTGAAGGTTGGAGTCATTCAATGGCTTCAGATTCTAGGTAGACAACTCCTGAAGTGGAATCTTGTTGGCCTGCTGCGTGGCCTTGGTAGGTGACTTCTGTTTGCCTGGCGTAGTGGTAGTGGTTTTGAAAGTGGAATTCAATGACAATGTCAGGAGGATTAGTCGGTCTCTCAGCTTCCTTTTTACTAATGGTTTAGAAAAAGGCCACACAGTCCTGACAGAGCAGGTCGCTTGTGTTGTGGACTGTTCGTGCCCTTCTATAGCCAGCAGGAGACACTGAAAATAAACATTCATTTGAAAATATTAAATATTCATTTACAAACATTGCACAGCAGGCACACTCTCCTGCGAACAGTGTGAGATTTACTTTATTATTTGATGGGATGGGAATTGGAGTTTTCCCGTGGTCCAGTAAATCCAGGGCGCCAAGTGCTGGTCATCTAAGCATTTCAATCCGCTGAGCGAGCAGGAAGTTCAGGGCAAGGGCTGAAACTTCTGGCTCTACAGATTTTCTTAAAAGGATAGGCCTTTCCCACCTCTCACCCAGGTTTCTACTTTGGGAAACTGTACCTAGCTTGAAATAAGCAGCAATAAATGTTTGCTTTGCTATGTTATTGTTGTCACCATCATGATTAAGAAGAAAAAATGTAAGTTTGTGGGTGGCAGAGATTGTAACAGATCAGATTGTGAGTACCTGAGGTTCTTCGATGCTGCTAGCTCAAAACCCTTCCTCCTGGCCATTCTGAGATGTATTGTCATCAAGTTTATTGCTGGAAGAGATGATTTAGAGTTTCTGAAGAGAGAACTTGGAGATGATTCTGATCTCTTGCTGCATTGTCCAGAAAGGTGGACATTTGTTCCCTAAATGAGTTGTTAAGGTAAAGGGATAGGATAAACTAGGTATTGCTAGATATTTTTGTTCACTGGATCTTTGTGCTATTCTTTGGTTTATGTTTGGAGAAAGATGTTGAATTAAACTGGATAGGCTGGGTTATGCCGTGATAATACCCATTTCCTGAGCTTCACTCATCTAAGTTTTGTTCTTGATCACTCCAAGTCCCCTCAGGCTCTGGAAAACCCTCCAGGGAAGCCATCCTGCATGTGACAGGCAGCTCAGAGACCCAGGCTGTAGGCTGTCATGGCAACTCCTCCATAGTCTACAGCAGGGGAGGAGGGCTTGGCTCTTAATGCTCCTCCCTCCAAGTGACTACACTGTCCTTGTACTTGCCACACATTGGCTAGAAGCAGTCACTTGGCCCTACCTAACTGCAGAAAACCTGGGAAATGTGTGCTTCTGACTGCAGGAGGAGGAGGGGAGAACCAGTACTATGGGGGAGCACCCATAATACACACCACTGTGGACATGTGAGCACCGGCTCACACCCCTTCCTAAGACCCAGCAATGCTTCCGTACTGCCTGTGGAATAAAGGACTTAATTTGAGATGTCATGGAAGACCTTACATGACCTTCGATACAGGGTTGGCATATCATAGCCCACTGGCCAAATTCAGCTTGCTGCCTGTTTTTGTCTGGCTTGCAAACTAATAATGTTTCTGTACAGTTTTAAATGGCTGAAGATAATAAAAGAAGCGTAATATGACATGTGAAAAATTATATGAAATTCCATAAATTTGTCTGGAGCACGGATGCACCCATTTGTTTATGTATTGTGATCGCTTTGACATTACAATAGCGGAATTGAGTAGTTATGACAGAGGCCTGTGGCCAGCAAATCTAAAACATTTGTTATCTGGTCCTTTATGCAAAGTTTGCTGCCCCTTAGTTTAGGCAAATAGAGATATTTCTCAAGTGCAACAAAGTCGTATGTTTTTACTGGATATTTCTTAACTAGCAGTCCTGTTCTAGGTATTGCAATAGTAATGATGATGATGAAAAAGATACTAATAATAATGTCAATACCTACACTACAACTTCCTATATGACAGGAATATTTTAAATGTTATATATGAACTCAGCAATTTTTTGAAGTAGGTATAGTTTATTCAGATTTTACAAGGGCATAATCTAAAGCACAAAATCTAAGTAATCTGCTCAAGGTCGATTAAGAATTCATCTTAACCACCACAATTACAGAATTAGAGGACAGGTCTTTGCCTGTAAGAATACAAGACTAATACCCATGAAAAGTGAGAATTATTGTAGGGCAATTTACGAAGACAGCATTTCATGATATGAATTACAATTGACCTTTAAACAACATGGAGTTCAGGGGTGACTTCTGAGCAGTTGAACATCCAGGTATAACTTTTGACTCCCCCAAAACTTCTACTTCCACTTCCACCTACTGTTGAGTGGAAGTCTTATTGATAACATAGACAGTCAATTGACACATATTTTATATGTTATAGGAATTATATGCTGTATTCTTACAATAAAGTAAGCTAGAGAAAAAATGTTATTTAGAAATCATAAGGAAGAGAAGATATATTTACTATTTATTAAGTGCAAGTGATTCATCTTAAAGGACTTCATCCTTGTTGTTTTTGTGTTGAGTAGGCTGAGGAGGAAGAGGAAGAGGAGGGGTTGGTCTTGCTATCTCAGGGGTGGCAGAGGTGGAAGAAAATCCACATATAAGTGGACTCGCCCAGTTCAAACCCATATCGTTCAAGAGTCCACTGTATAATTGCCAAAAATGTGTGGGAACAGAGAGAAGGAGAGAGCAGAATGGGCAAAAGAAATCAAGAAGGGCTGAAGAGAGGAGGTGGGTGTGGGTTGGTCCTTGAAGAATGGAGCCCACTGAGATTTCAGGAGAGATTAGTGGGTCTCTCAGGCCAGGGAGAAGCAAGAGCTGGGCCACAGAAACTGGAATGAAGGCCTGTGGAAGAGAGAGAGAGCAGAGCAGCCCGGTTAGGACAGAGGAATGCATGATGCTGCTGCAGTAGAAGTTTGAGTAGCAAAACAGGGCTCACCTATGGACAGCCTCCAAGTGAGGCAGAGGCCTGGGCTTGCTAGACTCAGTGAGAGAAGCCCTGAGCCTCAGGATGACCAAAGAGCATGGAGATCCAGGTCCCAACTCAGAGGGCAAGATGGTTGGGGCCAAGAACTCTGGTACATGCATAGCTGGGGAGCATAAAGAAGAGCTTTAGAAAGTGCAATAGCAATGCTTCTATGAGCTTTCCATTTTTAAAAATATCATACAACTTTCACACAACCACCTACAGGAAAGGTGGTATTTATCCCATTTTACAGGTAAAGAAACTGAGTCTCAGAGTGGTTTTTAAGCAACTGGCCCAAGACTATGTAGTAAATGGCAGAACGGGGACAAAACCGAAGATGTGGAGTCCTAAAGCCTGTGCTTCCAACCCCTATACTCTACTCCTTGAGTGAGCGTGAAGAATGTTGGTCTCTCACTCTGGTAAAAATGGGTGGCTTTAAAGGTAACAATTCAGGAAAGGTTTGCTGAGGAGGTGGGGCAGTCTTTCTGGGTTGTAGTGTTCCCTTTATCAGTAGAGGATGCAGTTTCCCCAGTCTGCTCCTCCCCTTGGTGAGCCATGCCCCAAGGCATAGCTGATCTGGTGGCTGTCACTTCAGGGCTGGGTCAGGAGTTATTTTTTTTTTTAAATTGCGAAATGTATCATGCATACAAAAAATGTATAGAATGTATCCATACAGCTTGAAAAAGAATAAACAAACATTAGCCTGGGTGTGGTGGCTCACTCCTATAATCCCAGCACTTTGGGAGGCTGAGGCAGGAGGATTGCTTGAGCCCCAGGAGTTGGAGGTTGCAGTGAGCTATGATCACACCACTGCACTCCAGGCTGGGCAACAGAGCAAAAAAAAAAAAATTTGTTCACCATCAAGTTAAGCATTAGAACATTACCTATACCTTATGACAATATTCAAAGCCTGGGAGGGCATGCCCCAGAGAATGCAAATCTTGGGAGCTGAGCGCCAACTGGTTCCCGGGTCTCGGTTTGAGACTCTGCCCCCTAGAGGAGGTGGGTTGTGCTTTTCAGCTGGCACCTCTGCAGTGGCTCCGGGATAAATGGCTGCTTCTTGGCGTGCAGCTCCCTCTCCTTGGCTGTGTGGTGCACCCCTAGGGAGAGATGCAGATGGTTTGGCTGCTTACTAGTTGTATGACTGTGGGCAAGCTGCGTAATTTCCCCAAGCCTTTACTCTCTCGTCTACAAAATGGGGCTAATCTCACCTGCTTCAGAAGGCTGTTGTAAGAATTATCCACATTAAATGAGATAATTCATGTTAATGCACTTAGGAAAGGGCTTGGCACACTATAGCCACCTTATAAACGTTAGCTGCTGTTAAAATCTTTATTGTTTTATGTTTGGCATTGTACAAAAAAAAACATGGTCACAGCCTTTGCCGTTCACCCACTTAAAATTCATGCTCCGGATGGATCCAGAGAACTCTGATCGTAATCTTTCCTGTGGTGTCCTTCTGAGGACACAAGACCACTATCAGTGAGCATGACCCTTCCTTTCAAGTGAACAACCTCCCCAGTCATGTGTTTTCATTTCATTGCGGGAACTCTCCCGTCTCCTGGCCCACATGGGTATGGTCACTTGACCACTTTATTGGAGGCTGGAACTTGTTTTACCACTCATAGGAGTGTGACCTTGGGCAAGGCACCAATGTCCCCATCTCTAAGATGAGAGGCCGGATGAAAGCAGCAGATTTGATCTCTTATGGACCCTCACAAACTTCAGGCTAAGATATTTATTTGGAGCACACATTCCCATTGGATTCTTCCTACCCTCTCTTTAATTCATTTATTTATTTGATTACTCAATTAACATTTCTTGAGCACCTACTGGGCTAGGTGGTAGGAATGAAAAGATGAGTGAGAGCTGGTCCTTGACCTAGCAGGGTGCCTGCTGTTGGAGGGAGCCAGAGCTGGACACCACCCCCGCTCCCCCGCCCCACCTTTTAGGTAGGGTCTTATAGGAAAATTCCACTGAAGAGACTCAGATGCCTCTTCTACTGTAGTGCAAATAGATTTGTATTTCAGATCAGAGCTTTTTTTGGACCCTTTCTCCTGAGACCAGGAGTGTCTTTGTTTCATAATAGCTTCCCTGCAGCAACCTCAACTTTTTTTTTTTTTTTTTCTTACTGCATGGTCATAGTTTACACTCAGGGGCATTATGGCAATGACATGCAGAGCTCTTTTGTTTTTTTTTGAGGCTTACCTTGACAAACCTCAGGATGCAAATTTGGGAACTGACCATTGGGCTTTTGAAGGTGATCTGCTTTGCTGTTTGCACATTATTTTCCTCAGCCCTCTTTTTGGTCTAAAATGTACCTTGTTATGCATTTATTTTGCATCTGTTAACTCTGGCATGTTCAAATGATTTCTTTTAACCCTCTGATTTCATTAACCAAGAGTTTCTACTTTCTGTTCTTGCCTTGTTTGATACAAAGAAGCAAAATAAACTTGGACTTTTGTGAGGCCAGTCAGTACACTGCTGTTTAGCTATGGAGCAGTCTTTATAAACCTTACCTGTAGAGAAGCAGTAATAATACTCCTTTTTACAAAAATGTGTACTTGAAGCAGTAAGTACTCAGTAGTATTAAATGCTAACAGTGTTGTGTGTGCAGCTATAAAATTGTTTCTTCTGGCTTGCTGCAGTCTTAACTTCTTTCTGTGGCTAAATTCTCCTAGGCCTGCACTAGGACCACTTTTGGGCAGATCACCAGTGCTCAGTGTAATTGGATAATTGTCATCACCAGTCACAAGGTGCCCTTAGCCAATATTGCCAGAAACAGGACTATCGACTCCAAACGTGCACCTTTTTTTCTGTTTCTTCTCTTCCTGGGATGGGCTAAGTTCCTGACATTCACTGCATGAAAACAAATTTATAATAAGTCTCCCATCCAACATTCTCTTCACAAATCCTCCTCTTCCAGTCATTTACACTGGAAACTTCTGCACCACTTTTACATGTTGTTCGTCATTCCCCATGTGGTTAGTTCTGTCTTTGCAGTATCTCTGACTTGTTCTCCTCCCTTTCCCGTGACTCTCACCACTGTCTTAATTCATAATCTTCAAGTGTCTTGCCTAGTGTGTAGCAATAGCCCCTTAAAGGAACTCCCCCCTTTTAAACAGCTTGATTGTGATATAATTCACATATACAATTCATTCATTTAAAAAGTGCACAAGTCAATGGCTTTTAGTATATTCACAGAGTGTGGAACCATCACCACAATCAACTTTACAACATTTCATCACCTCCAAAAGAACTCCCACTCCCACTAGCTAGCACCCCTCTACTCACCCCACACCCAGCCCAGCCCTGGGCAACCACTTTCTGTCTCTGTAGATTTCCTTATTCTGGACTTTCATATGAATGGAATCATATATATATATGTATATATATGTATATATTAATATATACATAGACTTTATGTTTAGCTTCCTTCGCTTAGAGTGATGTTTTCGAGCTTCATGCAGGTTGTAGCATCCATACTTCATTGCTTTCTCTGGCTGAATAGTCTAATCTTTTTACTCTCAGGTCAATTTCTCACTTAGCAGTCATACAAGTCAGATTACCAACCTCCCTTTGAAACCTGGATTTGGCTCCTATTGCCTACAAAATATAGTTGATACCCTGCATGGCTCACCAGGCCTTCTTCAGTCTGGCTCCTTCCTGAGCATCCAGCCTCATCACACATTTCGTCTTCCATCAATTTCCTAACCCCTCCACCGACATACCATCCTTCCCGAGCATGTCAGGCACCTTTTAATATCACTGCAGTATTTAGCTACACTGCATCTTTGCTTATGATTCTTGTCTCTGCCTGTGGAAATCCCAGTTATAGTTCTGAATTTAGCTTCAGTACCACCTCCCTGAAGAAATCTTTTCCAGATTTATCTCATCCCCAAGTAGGACGTAGTCCTTTTCCATTCTGAGCACTTTGCTTGGATTCCTGTAATTTCAGAATCTTGGATTAGTTGTCATTCTGCCTTTTAAAACATATGAAATTTTCTCTAAGAGCAAAGAGTTATCCTAGTTTTTCTTTTGTTTTCTCATTGTACTTTCTATAATACTTTACACATAGTTGGTACTCAAAAAAAATTGCTGGATAATTGATGGCACTTTTGCGTTTCTACAGTCCATTTTGCTTTTCAAAGTGTTTTACATATGTCTTCTCTTTTGAAAATCAGAATTAAAGGATGGTTTGAAGAAAAACTTATCAGTAATTATAATTTGAATGTTTTTTTTTTTCCACACTAAGTTATCCATGGGCCTTATATAAAAAAATTAGAAAATATAGAGAAAGTCAAAAGAAAAAGAAATTGGTCCTAATACATTACACTTCTATAGTATTAGGTCATTAAATATGAAATGTCCGATTTCCAATCAAAAGTGTAGTTTATTATATTTCAAACAAGAAGTAGTACGATTAGTCAAAGTATGTTCCTAAACTATCCGCACAGTTTTGCCATCTTAACAATAGCTTGTTTATGCCAGCAGTGAAGAAGCCTGGAGAGCGAGTGGCCATGAAATCGCTAAAGGCGTTTTCCACGGCTTGTTGAGAATTTAATATTTTTTCTTGCAAGAAGCAGCCCAAAGCCTAGAAGAAGTGGTAGTCCATAGCTGTAAGTTCTGGTGAATATGGTGGATGACAGAGAGTTTCCAAGTCCAGCCTCTGTAGTTTGAGCAGCGTTCTTTATGCAACATGTGGTCAAACGTTGTTTTGCAAGAGGATTGGCCTGTCTCTGTTCACCAGTCTCGGCTGCTTAATCACAAGCATCCTCATCATTTCATCCAACTGGTTGCAGTGGACATCCGCTGTAATCGATTGACCAGATTTCATGAAGCTGTAGTGGATAATACCAGCGCTGGACCACCAAGGAGACACCAATAGCTTTTTTTGATGCAGATTCGGTTTTAGACTGTGTTTTGGCATATCATCTTTATCCAACCATTGTGCTGAATGCTTGTGATTGTCAAAAAGAATCCATTTTTCATCACATGTAATGATACAGTGTAGAAATGATTTGCCTTTATGTCGTGACAGCAAAGAAAGGCAACCTTGGAGACAATTCCTCTTCTGACGCTCGTTTAGTTCATGCAGTACCCATCTATCCAGCTTCTTTACCTTGCTGATTTGTTGGAAATGGTCCAGTATTGTTGGAATAGTAACAATAGAAACAATAGAACCTTGCTGCTAATTCATGCATAGGTTGAGATGGATTCGCTTCCGCTATAGCTTTCAGCTCGTCATTATCCACCTTGGTCTCAGGTCATCCATGTGGCTCATTTTCAAGATTAAAATCACCAGAACAGAACTTCTCAAAACATGGACGTACTGTGCGTTCATTAGCCACATCCTTCCCAAATATATCATTGATATTTTGATCTGTCTGTGCTGCATTGGTTCTGTAATGGAACTCATATTCGAAAATAACACGAATTTTTGACTTATCTGTGGTTTCACAAAAATTGCTCTCAAAAAAAAATGTGAAAGATAATCACAAGCCAAAACATACATTTGAAAGACTGAGGATGTACCTTCACAATAAAAATAAAACAAGACATGTCAAAGTGAAATGTCAAAGATATTAACTGTCAAACTTAGTACTTAAGGAAATCAGACATTTCATACTTACTAACTTTAATAACATGTTGGTTTATGTCATTCAAACTACTATTTCTATGTATATTATAGATACATACACATACATTTACAACTCATTTTATGTATTGTTCTGATAATAAACAATATCTGATCTCTCTATAACATTGATTTTTTTTATATTAATTAATTTATTTTTGAGACAGGGTCTTGCTCTGTTGCCCTGACTATAGAGCAGTGGCGTCATGGTAGCTCAATGTAACTTCATACTCCTGTGCTCAAGCAATCCTCTCACTTCAGCCTCCTCAGTAAATAGGTGCACACTACCACACCCAGCTAATTTTTCTATTTTTTTTTTTTTTTTTTTTTGTGAAGACAGGTCTCATGTTGCTGAGGCTGGTTGCAAACTCCTGGCCTTGGCCTTCCAAAGTGCTGGGATTACATATATAAGCTGCGGTGCCTGGCCTTGCTTTTCATAATTACTTTTAAGGGTAGCATTGGAGGTATGCATCCCTTATCTCTGATCTATTCATACTTGACATTGAGGTTACTGCTAATTTTCAATTTACAAATAATGTCATGGCTAACATTCTTCAGATAAAAAACTTAGAAGCCAGACTTCTGGGTCCAGAGTCCAAATTGCCCTTCAGAAAGGTTGTTCCAATTTACACACCCACCAGCAAGTTGTGAGAGCGCTTGCTTCCTCCCCTTGTCCTTGCCTGCCTCTGTATTTCCATTCTTTTTAGTCTTTGCCAATCTGATATTCCAAAAGTAGTATCTGAGAGTTGCATTAATTTGCATTTCTTTCATCACTGGAGATATGTTTTTAATTTCCTTATTAACCATTTATATTTCTTTTGTGAATTGCCTTTTTTGTCCTTCACCCACTTTCCTTTTGACGTATTTGTGTTTTTCATTGCGCAGAACTCTTTTGTGTAATAAAGATATTAACTCTTAGTCACACATGCTGCAAGTATTCTTTTTGTTTTTTAACTTAAGGCTGATTTGAGCATGTTCAAGTTTGTTGGTTTATTTGAATGTGATCACATTACTCACTCTTTTCCTTTATAGTTTCTGTGTTTCGAATTATTTACAGAAAGTTCCTCCCGAACCTTGAGTATGCATATATTCACTTATGCTTGCTTTGAGTCCTTCTGTGATTTTCTTTTTTTTTTTTAAAATGTAATATATTGGTCCATTTTGATATAATATTGTATCCTTTTTAAAACTTAAATGACTAAATCTTCAATCATGGAACTAGCAGGGACTTTGACAGTCATGTCCTCTATCTGTAGCACATTACATGACAAATGAACATTCCATATGTCTTTTTGAATGAATACATGAATGAATGGGTGGTGGCATGGTCAGTGACAGCAGATCACTGAGGACAGTGTAGGATAAGATAGCAGCACTCTTCCATTGAAGCAGGACCTTGGCCAGGCAACAGTCTGGTGAGAACACTCACCAATTACAAAGTCCCATGGGGAATGTGGGAGAAGGAAAAGTTATAGCATGTCTTTGAGAAGGCCTAAGGGTTAGGACAGAGCCCGTAGGTGCTCAAAGACCATGCACGAGACATACGTAGCAGGTGTGAACCCTACTGGAGAATTCCAAGTGATGCTAGAGAGGTCAAGCTCTGGGGGAGTTTATCAGGAAGTCTCCCTGGGGGAAGGTGCCTTGTGAGCAGAGCTTTGAAGGAAAGCCGGGACCATATGGACGGATTTGTGGAATGAGGTCATCTTATGCAGAGAGATATAAGCAAGCAGTTTTTTTAAAAAAAAACTTGAAATAGTGAAGTGACTATTTTCTTCCTTGTCTACTTCCTCTGCTTCTGATTGGTTTCCTCATTCTCAGCTTTTCTTATACTTCCTGCTTTTACTGCTGTGTAGAAATTGTCATTTTCACAATGCTTGAGCTCGTGGGTGGGAAGACACCAGGGAGCAGGAAAGAAATACATCTCAGAGAGGCCTCAGAGAGAACTCTAGTCATAGCCTCTGCCGACCTCCACCTGAGGCAGAGGTGAAATATTTGTTTTCTGAGATTTACGTGGTGCATAGTAAGCTCTCTGCTATTGAAATGAATCAGTGAATGAGTAGAAATACACACGGCATCTGAGGTGTATATAGCTGTTCAGGAAGCCAGGTGGACCTGAAGGATCCCAAGCTGCTGTGGCCTGGGGAGCTGGGTGGGGACATTTGCTCTGCAGGAGGCTGGGGTGGACACCTTGAGGCATGCCCTTTCAGCTCTCACTCAATCTGCTAAAGCAGGAGAGCCTGCCTCCAGGAGCTCCCAATGTCACAGAAGAGCAAGAAAAAGAAACCTTGAAGTGGAGAGAAATACCAAGCAAAGTCTGGACATAGATGATGAAGAAATCTCCATAAAGAAGCACTGCAGTTGGCTGCTGTTCTTGGAAGTCAAGTCATTGGGTAAAAAAAATACTTGTAGAAGAGCAAGAAATAGGCTTCTGCCTCCATCTTTTATCCCCTCTCTTATAAGGTTTCACCATTGGCTCCATTAATGACATCCTTTATTTCAGGGATGAGCAAACATCAGTCCTCTGCCTGCTTTTTGTAAATTTGGGGGGGACATGGCCACAGGCTTTTAGTACATGTTGTCTATGGCTGCTTTTGCTCCATAACAAGAGAGTTCAGTAGTCGTGATACAGACTCCATGGTCTGCAAAGCTGACAATATTGATGGTCTGGCCCTGTACAGAAAAATTTTGCAGCCCTCCTTATATTATCAGCAGATGACTAACTCTGCGCTGTTTTCCCATGAGAGTCATGGTTTGCGCCAGCCCATGCAGTTTTCTTAATGAGTGCCCCTTTTGCTCATGGCACTTATTTGCAAGATGATTTACTGGAACTGTGGGTGTGATCTGGGAATTTGGCCTCTTGAGGACAAACTCTGACCGTCTGAGCTTCCTGCAAGACCCACATGGAGTGGCTAGTACCCAAACAGTAGACATTATTAGCTTCTAGTACTGACTTACTGCTCAATGTATGCCAATATTATAGAGAAACCGAGGCTCAGGGAAGTTAGGAAGGGTGCCCAAGGTCATAAAGTGCCAGGATTTGAACCAGTCCTTGCCCTAACCAACCCCCACATTTTCTACTCAGCCCCCCACCACCCTTTCCTCCAGCTTCCTTTACACTTCCAACTTTCTCCTCTGTGTGATTTCTGGGTCAGCCACTGGTTAGCCTTTGCCCTATTGGTTCAAATATGTTTCTCCTGGAGCATCCATTCCTTGACCAGTTTTCTTTTTCACCCCTATCCTTCCTGCAGACATCTTTCTGACCTTGTCCCCCAAGGCCCATCCCTGGGAGGAAGATTTGGGGTGTACAAGAGGTCCTGGGTTCCCTCTGCATCAGCAGTTCCTGCCCTGTCGCTGAACCTTGCCTGGAGTGGCAGCTGTCACCCAGGTGTCCTGCTTTCTTCAGAAGAGAGCAGGTGCCCAGAGAACCAGCTGGAAAGGAGAGTGCAGCTCAGGGCTCAGGGGCCCCAAAGTGGCAAAAAGGCAGCTGCTGGGTTGGCTGAGCTGGCATTTCTGACCTTTGTGGAGAGAGGGCGTCCTTAAAGTGACAGCGAGCTCTTTTCTTTCCTGGTGGCTGCATGCCAGTTCAGATGCCAGGGATTTGAAGAGGCCATTGTTCTGGCAATGGGAGGGGGGACCCAGACCGCCCAGTCTCTTTTTCTTTTCTCATTACCAACTGCGTGTCCCCCTCTGATGTGCAGCACGTCAAGTGTGGAAGGACGGTGGGCTGTCTTTGGTCACACACTCTCCCTCCCTCTGAAGGCAGCCTTGTCACCAAGGCTAAAGCACAGAATAGCCTCACACGGCATCCAGCTCCCCTCCCCCAGGGCGACTGCTCTAGTGGGAAAAAGAATGGTCTCTGCAGACTTCGGCGAGGTGCCCGGGTCTGTGGGGTGAGGTGCCGAGACTCTCAGTGCTCTTTCTCCAGGTGTCATGTCCGCACCACCTGCACCAGAGTCACCTGAGGTGCTTGTTAAAACTAGGGATTCCGGGTTCCAATTCCAGAACATCTGGGCCGCAGGAATCTGCATACCAGTACGCACACCAGAGTTTGAGGGCCACTGACTTCAGGGTTCCCAAACCCGGCCACCCATCAGAGTCATGTGGGGACCTGCTGAACCAGGGAAGCTGTGCAGGGCCCAGGAATTCGGTCAAGGCAGCATCTGTCCAGCGGTTACGAGCAGGTACCCCAGAGCCGGCCCACTGGGCTTGAATCCTGGCCCTACCAGCTGCTATCTATATCATCTTGGGTGAGTTTCTCAACCAATCTGTACCTCTGTTTTCTCGCCTCTAAAATAGGGTTACGATAGTACCTACTATATAGGGTTATTATGAGGATTAAAGGAGTCGATATTTATAAAGTTCTTACACCAGAACTGGCACATTGATAGAGTATTATACAAGTTCACACGAGATCTTTCTCTCTCTCTCTCTCTTTTTGGGTAAAGTGATCATCCAGCTTCCAGGGTGCAGATCACAATTTGAATAATGTTTTAGCCTCGAGGTCCCCTGGCTAAGCTGGCTTTGCTTGGGGAAGCCTCAACATGCTTTAGTAAATGGCAGCAAATCTTTGTGCTGAGCCCAAGCCGGTCCTCAGTTCAGTGTGAGTGATCGCCTGCCATGTGCCCTCCCTGTCTCTTGGTCTGTAGAGAGCAGAGAAAAATCCCTCCCTGATTTCCACCTCCAGGCGATGTGGACAGCATTGGAAAGGCTGTCACAGGAGGGCCCAGAAGCCACATCTGTAAATCTCACTGACCTCTTCGGAGGGAATTGAAGGAAGAGAAAACAAGCTGCAGGCCAGGAATAGCTAGACATAAATACAAGGTATTATAATTACTACCCACACCCCTGAGTTAAATTTAACCCTCTGCACATCCTTCCTGACTTCAGGGAGGGAGGATGGACAGACATGTCTGTGGGGGCTCGGGCGTGTGCGTAACCCAGGGCACGTGGGAAGCCTTCCCTCAGAGCTCTGCCGAGCCGAAATGGGCACTGTGGTGCAGCACGCGTCCAAGTTTTTATTATAACTTCTTGGTTTTGCTCAACCATTACTTTTCTGAAAATGATCCTGTGGGACTACATTTTTCCATGTCTGGTATCCAGGTCAAGGCTTCTTTTTCTTCCTGGGCTTTCTAATTTCTCTTTGCATTCGTTACCCAGGAGTTGCATCTGTCCAGCTGCTCACGGGCATGGCATGAGGAGGGAAGACGTGGGGGAAAGACATGCAACCGGGGAGGATTGAGCCATTCACTTCCTACCTGCCCTCCTTGCCCCAGGGAGTGCTAGAAAATAATCAAGGCTGGGAAAAGGCCATTGGTCAAATAGAGAATCCTAATGGCGCGTGTGCAGGCAGTGGTATCTTATAGATCTTGATATCAGGGCCTCTGGAGAGTTAAATGTTAGATTATGTGGAAGAAAACAAGCCAGCCCTCCAGGGCATGTCTCGTGGATATTTTCCATCTTGGTTACAAATGTCAGCATACAGGGCCCCGGCAGTGGGCAGAGTTTTCCTAGCATCCACTCCCTCCCACGTGAGCATATTGTACAAAACTTCCAGGAAGCTGCACAGGGCCATTTCTGTTCTTGGTGGGGGTTTGGATACCTTTGGTCACTCTGAACCCAGAATAATCGACAGGAGCAGGACCTCAGTGGGTCAAGAGACACAATTGTCAACCTGCCTTGGGAGAGGAATGTGGTTACCAGCTGCCTCTTTAGTTAAGAATATCAACTTACTCTTCTGGAGCCCAATGGAAAAGACCCCACAGTTTCCTCTCTGACTTTTTTCACCTTCTCTTTGGGTGGACATTGGGCTGAGTGGGACCAAGAGGCTTGGCCCCCAACTCTCAATCGAGAGAAGGATCCATAGAATAGAAGCACGGAGATCCCTGGTGGTTCTCGGTATAAGAACCAGAAGGGCCTGTGCTAACAGCTATTCTGGGGCCTCAGTGGGCGTCAGCTGCTACTGGGTGCTGGGCAGCCATGGGTGATGTCTCAGAGTTGGGAGATTTTGTAGAGGTTGTCTGGACTGAGATGAAGATGTGAAATCAGCCTATTGACTAGGAGCTAGCCTCCTGCAATGTTTGGCTGCCTAAACTCTTAATATTCCCTATTATTTGAAACCTAATTATCTCATCTGATAACCTCCGTCTGGAGAAACAAAAATGTCAGACTTTCCCTCCTCTCCTCCTCCTCTCAAATATCTGATATCCTGTTTATCTTAAGGTATCTCTCCTTTAATCTAAACATCCCTAGTTATTTCATAGTTTTGCACAGGGCAAGGTTTCCAGACCCACAGTGTCTTTACTTATCCTCTCTGAACAATAGACTTTGTGGAGTGTGATACTTTATAGGTCTGCTCCTACTGGCATTCTTTTGGTGGGATTATTACATTCCTCCACTTGCTTAAGTCGATGAGGCCCGAATGTATGAGTTATTCTTGCAGCAACATAGTTTTGGTCCATGCTGAGCTTTGTGGTTCTTGCCCACTGGAAACTAGATTCTCACACTCCTTTCTAGATTTGTAGAAGGAAGGTCCCTGCCCAGGGTCTGGGGCTTATTCTGCAGGACCCCTTAGATCAGTCAGGCTCCGACATATGCGGTGAGTGCACTGCTGAATGATCAGTAGCGTGCGGACTGTGGGAAAGGAATTTGATTTTGCTTAGAGCCACGTTATTGATGCGAGAAGAGATCAGAAACAGAGGGGGGAGAGGAAGAGGGTGCTGCCAAGATGTCACAGCATGTGCCTGTGGAGGAGTTGGTGTCCCCAGCTTTCCACATGGCTACTTTTCTCCCTAGATCTCTCCGTACCTACTTGTCTCCTTCCAGTCCCCATGAGGTTTTGACTGGAAGAGTTGTGCTGTGGCAAAACTTGAAATGAAGATTTGGCTTAGGGTTGAGAGAGAGTAAGCTCCCACCTCCCAGCTGCCGAGCACAGCTCCGCCATGGTGGTGTGGCTGTTCTTTGGAGAACTAGGGCAGATGCAGAGGTGGGGAGAGGAGAGGCATTTAGTTGGAGGCAATGATGGGGTCAGAAGAGAGAAAGCAGGAAGAGGGCAGGGCTCAGCAGTGCACAGCCGGGTCAGGGGCCCTGTCTGCTGTGGTCGGCATTGCCGCCTTCTGCTGCCTGACTTTCTGTGGCCACAGAGTCCATCTTGTCTGCATCTTAGCACTTGCAGAGGTGTGAGGTGAAGATCGCTCACGGACCTTTAGAGCAGGAAATGACTTAGGAGGTCATCTAAGTCATCCTGGACCAACCCCATCTTATAACAGAGGGGGAAACCGAGGCCCAGAGAAAGGGTGGGATACATCCACAGCTGCACACCTGTGTCATCTAGGTGTTCATACCCCATGAGGGCGATGCTGTCCTATAAAGTGGGTTTTGGATTGCGGCATGTCAGGAGCTCCTCCATTAGCCTGACTCATCCTCATTGACAGCCAAGTATATATTGTGTCCCTAACTAGGAGGAGGCCTGTCTGGGGACAATAGCGTGAGCAGCCAGGGTGCTGGCCTGGGGAAGGTGACTGAGCAGACCAACTGCCACATCTGGGGGCACATAGGGGGAAAACGGACACCAAGAAAAGCTGCCCATAGATAAGAATAATCTGCATCACAGGTAAACCCAACCAGTATCTGGCAACCTCTCAAAGCAGCTGGGTTACATCTCCAGAAAGCCAGGCACTAGACAGCCCTTTCTGGAGTCCAGACCGCTGTGCCACCCTGTGAAAGAGAAATCATAGACGTTCTCTCAGTAACTGTACGGCGCTCTCCCGGTTACCCTCTGGAGAGTCCAGGCTGAATTAAAGAGGAGCTGTGTCTCAATGCTTGACAATGGGATCTGGTGCTTCACTTTCCACCTGGCCTCCTGGCAGGGCAGACCTCATGGACCACCCTCCTGAGACACATGTGCATGTGGAGAGGGGCCAGGAAGCGATAGCACCCCTGGGCACACAGGAGGGCCCCCCACTGGGACAGGGTCATCACTTTGACTTGATTCCTTCCTAACTCATCGTGATCCTCCTCCTCTCCCACCTACACACACACCCCTACACACACCTACACACACACACCTACACACACCTACACACACACACCTATACACACCTACACACACACATGCTCTCCCCCTCTTCCTCACTAGCTCTCAGTGCAGTGTGGGGACCTACCCATAGACTGTTCATGATGCAAACTCTGTCAGCTGCCAAGGCTGGCTCTTTCTCTCTAGTGTAAGGGACAGGTGGGCTTGGGGGGTGGGTTGAGGAGGATGGAGGGGATGGCCATGTGGCTGAAGCCTTGGGCCAGTGGCAGGAGGGACTCAAGGTCTGTTCTGAAGTACAATATGTCAGCATCTTAACTGGGGCACCCGGCAAGCAGGCTTCCCTCTTTAAGACCATAATCCAGGATTAAGAAGAGGTCAGTTACCTCTGCAAAGAGGTGATTTGGAGAAGGGCTTAGTCTCCTAATATCCTGGAGTGGGCAGAGGGGTGGAAGCCACGGCATGTTCATCTGCCTATTCCAGGGGGCCAGGACTCTGTAGACATACAGGGCGGCACTGAATTCACTGAGCCTCAGACTGGCCTTTCTCTTACACTTCAGTAATGTGTCTCGTCTCCTATTCACACACATTCCTTCATGGTAATTAGTGTATGTCCTAGGTTGGAAAGCAACCTTGGGAAAGATTCAGAGACAGATTTGCCTGTAGGAGGTTTATGGGGAAGTGTTCTTGGGAACAAAGCTATAAGCAAGTGAGGGAATCAGAATTGAGCAGAGGGAAAAGTTATACTTTGATGCACCTCAAAGAGGCTTTGGCCAGGCCCCTAGAAAGCTCTGGAGCTGGCATGTCCCTGCAGGGTTTTCTCAAATTGAGGCAAAGGGTGGGTTTTTGTGTCCTCTCTTGGACTGGTCATTGGATGTGGATGTGGTCTGTCCTCAGGGACATTGTTTGGTGAGGCTGCTGTCTTTGGTTGAGGGCCATTTCCAAAGAGATACTCAGTTCTGGCCCATCAACAGCGATTTCTCCAGGCAATTGGGGAAATGAGTGCCTCATCTGGAGTATCACACCAAGGTGTAACCACTACACTACAGTATTCCTACGTTGGACTGGGACTATAGGATATTGTCCTCTGTCTTTTCATTTTCACGGTCACCTTCTTCTAGAGCAGGTGTCATCTTCCTTTGAAGGAAGGAACTACTGAGGCTGAGCCACATGTGGAACATTGGAGGGTAGTTAGAGGCAGACCATCTCCAGAACTTGGTGGCTCTTTGGATGTAGGAAAGAACATTGAACTATGTTGTTTATGTGATTATTTAATCCCCTTCCGTGGTAAGCCTGAGATTGCTGGCGAGGTAAACTACTCTAGTTTGCATAATTAACACAGATGAGATCCATGCCCATGTTTTAAAAGCCTCCAGCCCCAGCTGAAGCCGCCCTCCTGGCAGTTTCATGGTTCACGGCCTTCCTGCTTGGGCAGTTCTAATTGCCTATAAAGAGGACAACTTGCCTTAGGACAGTCCCTGGAGGTGAGACTCTGCGTCTTGCCCTTGAGTTGCGATCGCACCCATCATCCTCACTTTCTTTGTTACCTGCATTCCTTATGCGTCTTGCCAGCTCCTCGGCTACACATAGACTGCTGCTACCACCTGCTTCCCATAGAATAATGACCACAGATTATCTAATTTATCCTCATTTTCCCCAATCCCATTTTTTTCTCCCCAGGAACCAACTCCAGTTCCCTCTGGGGCAGCACCCTTTAGTGCCTGCCCTCCTGTGTGGATTCTTGCCCGTGGGCACTGAACGCACACTCTAATTCTGAAGATCTAGGAAAAGGAGGGATTTTTATTCTCTTTTCAGTGTATCCCAGAATACCACCAAAGTTACCTACATGAGGTTGTCTTCTCTTCGAAAGTGAGCAATTTTCAAAGCCAAAAGAATAGAGTAAATGTAATTCTGCTGAATTAAAACCCAAAGATCAGGCTGGGTACAGGAGCTCATACGTGTAATCCCAGCACTTTGGGAGGCTGAGGCAGGAGGGTTACTTGAGGCCAGGAGTTGGAGGCTGTAGTGAGCTATGATTGTGTCACTGAACTCTAGCCGGGCTGCAGAGCAAGATCCTATCTCAAAAAAATAAAAAACAAAACAACTCCCCTACCCCCCAACAAACCTTAGACCAAGGAAAAGATAGCATGGGAGGATTTGGCCATTTAAAGTTTGTGTATGTCTCTAGTCCCTGATGAATGGCATTTGGTATATTAAATAGACTTGCAGATGTGCTCATAATCTCTTTGACTCAATTTTCTCCTCTGTAAAATTGGGATAATAAGATCAAATGAGGTATAACCCAGTGTACCCTTCATAAAGTACCTAGAACAAGGCCTGGCACATAAGTTCTCTTATTTATATGGGAAATTATTAAGAGAGGAAACCTGTCTTGTATTAAAAAAAATTTTAACTTAAATACAGACCACTAGGCTGTACTTTCTAATATCTATGCTACATTACTAAGGAATTAGGTTAAAATAGTATAGGCCAATAGTTGCTAAACTTTGCCCATATTGCAGTCACTTGGGGATCCTTAAAAAATACTGCTGCCTGGCTCCCACCCCCAGATATCCTGATTTAATTGACATGGAGTGCAACCTGGGCATTGGGATATGTACAGAGGATTCTGAAGTGCAGTCAAGTTTGGGGACCACTGCTATAGATCATTCAGTGGATTTGCAGTTGATCCTGGCTGAAAGTCTAGAATTGATTGTAGAAAACATTTAGAAAAGAAAAAGGTCATACCCAGGAGCCAATTATTCTATTTGGATAGGATTTAAAGAAAATTGGAAAAGAGAATTGGCATGCATGATGAAATTGGGATTTAACTAATTTCTAGAAGGAGCCCTTACCCTGGCAAAGCTCTGTTCCCAGTGGGCTAGAGGCTAGATTTTTTTTTATCCTGCTGGGCTGCATCGGGTCCAGGGATGGCTGTCATACCTATGGATCTGTGTATACAAGTTTGACCTGAAGGGTCATGATTTAATGGCAGTGTTGGTTGCCACAGAGTGAGCATTGTGTTGGAGCCATCTGAATCTTCAGCTTCCTCTCCTTTCATCCTTCTGGCCATTTCTTGCTTCGGGTTTTAATTACATAGACATCACTGCTCCTCATGTGAGAGATGCAATATTAATGAGAGGTCTTGGATTACGGCTGGGTCAGAGGCAATCAATATACCCATTTGGACACCCTTGACCCAGCTTCCATGGATTACAGTCTGAGTTGGGGAATTCAGAGAGAACAGAGTGGACATCTGTAGAACATCAATTCTCTTGCATTAATGGCTCGTAATACATGGACTATATCCTGAGCATTAATTCCAGAAAGAGTTATTTAATAGGGTATTTAGAGTACCTGTTGGCCAGGCCATACCAACTCTTAAACACTTCAAGGACTGACTTAAAATATCTTTAATGACTCTTCCTTATTTTTAAAAATCTTTGGACATATGTGGACCTCTTTGGCTAATCACTTAGCTTTTTTCCTCTTCCAAACTTCTCAGAAGACTTTGTTTACATTTCCTACCTCCGCTGCTTTCTCCTCTTTCACTCTTTGACTGCAGGCAGCTGCTGGAGGCAGCATTACAGGATGACTGAGAATGGGCTGTAGAGTCCGAATGCCTGGAGACAGATCCCGGTTTCTCTATGTACTATGTATGTGATCTGGGGAAATTATTTAATCTCAGAGACACCTCAGTTTCCTCCTCTATAAAGTAGGGTTGATGGACAAAAGGAGGGAATACATATTAAATTATAAAAACTCTGCCTGGCTCATAGGATACTCGAAACACTTTTAGCCATTTTATTATTAGCGAATAACTTGAATGCAGGGATGGTGTCTCCCTCATCTGAGTGTCTTTCTGCTCATCCTTATAGTAGCGTATCCGCAAGAACCCAGTCAGGGGACAGAAACCACACCAATAATTTGAACAGGGAAAATTCATTATTAAGAATCATTAACAAATAAAAGCGTAGAAAGGACTGTGAATAATGCAGTTGTAGCAGATGTAGGAAGCAGCTCCTACCTCCAGGATTGAGGCAGAGCACTTAGTGAAGGAACAAACTTGTAAGAGGGCCCCCCACCCAAGGCTAAGATTCAGAGCTCACTGGGGAGAGTGTGGCCGAGGCCCATTGTATGGTGTAGAACAGCAGTTACCAGGGACCAGTTTCATGAAAGACAATTTTTCCATGGACCAGGGTGGGGTGGAGGTGGGGGAATGGTTTTGTGATTATTCAAGTGCATTATATTTGTTGTGCAGTCAAACCTCTCTTCTAATGATACTCTGTATTTGCAGACAATTTTTCCACGGGGACAGGAGGGAAATGATGAGCAATAGAGAGTGGCTGTAAATACAGATAAAGCTTTGCTAGCTCCCCCACCGCTCACCTCCTGCTGTGCAGCCTGGTTGGGGCCCACAGGTGTAGAAGATTCCTGAGATGCTGGAGACCGGGGTATATAAGCTGGAAACCACCCCTTTGGGTATCAGTGAGAGTTACTGGGAGGTTGGTGACCTCTGGAAAAGCATCAGAACTAGAAAGGGCTGGGGCGGGGGTGGGGGTGGCGGTGGGGGTCACTTTTACTTACAGTGTACCTCTAGTGCCCTCTACTGACAAGAACCAACACTATACAAGCTGGCAAAAGAGAAATGTTTACAGGGTACAGCTGCAGCATTACAAGACAGGGCAAAGAAGGGTGGATTTGGAGCAGAGGGGCAATAACCTGATAATTGGTTTAAGTAGGATCAATGGAACTTACCTTGCAGGGTTGTTCTGAGGGTTAAATGCAATATTATAACAGGTTATGATTAAATGCAATAACCTTTTACCTACTACATGTTCATTTATGGAAGTAGCATGGTGTGATGAAAACATGGATTTTAGAAATAACTGTAATCTTGGGGTGAAAATAGGTTTCTGATACTCAGTTTCCTCCTCAGTTTTATAAAAGAATAAAATATGTAAAAGCACCTACCTCTGTGCCTAGCACATGGTAGTGTCTCAGTAAGTTATAGATTCTTGTTCCTCCTTCTTCTTTGACATATGCTACAGACTTCAGGAATCTCATAGATGTTTATCTTTATAAAAACACCTGTGATTTGGATGATACTATTAAAATAATCAGGTTCATTTTTGCCTATCATTTCCCATAATTCCACAAATTCAGATTCAATTAAACTGGAGTGCTTGCTCTGTAAAAGTCTTGTTTTCATTGGAGATGCAAGGCAGGGTTCAGAGATATAAGAAGAACTCATCTTTTATCATCAACATCTTCCGTTCTCGTCAACAAAAAGTATGAAGCACTTAAGGTGAATAAGATACTATGTGGACACTGATCTTCTTTATACAAAATGTGATTGGACAGGGCTGGGTTGAATGGTTTGGCTCAATTGGATTTGCAAATAAACCTTCTCTTTCTTAAGTCTGATTCCTCCAGGGTGCTCTCTAGAAGTGCTTTTGTTCCTGCACAGGACTCTCAGAAACCTCTTTTTCCTTTTAAAAATAGAAGCTAATGTCAGTTTTCCATATCTCTAAGGGAAAAGGATAATTCAGAAAAAGATACCTACTTTTACCTCAATTTCCTAAATTCATTTACAGAAAAGTAGTTTGGGAATTTAGGCACCAAGTTTCGGGGGCATAGGTTCCCCATCTGTAGAAGTCCAGTTAGTTTTATGATTGCAGCTTGTACTCCTGGTCTTGGCTGGGCATCTCCGAGTTGGTGCTGTCCTTTCAAGGAGAGCAAGGTCACGAAGTACGAGTGCCTCAGTGCAAATTTATCAACACAGTTAGGACAAAATGGCTTGTGCCTTCCTAATGGCAGGTCAGTAGCACCTTCATTGTAAACACAATGTAGTGGTTAAGAGTTGGACTCAGGTAAGGCAGATTGAGTTTCCAGGTAAGGCATATTGGGTTTCAGCTACATGTTTGACTTTTTAATAACCATATACTATAGGAAAGTTATTATTAAACTCTCTACCTCTTAGTTTAGTTAACTGAAAATGGGCATAATAATTAGTTCCCATTTTTTTTTACATTGTTGATAGAATTAAAGGAAACCATATACTATAGGAAAGTTATTATTAAACTCTCTACCTCTTAGTTTAGTTAACTGAAAATGGGCATAATAATTAGTTCCCATTTTTTTTACATTGTTGATAGAATTAAAGGAAATCATTCTCATCAAGGGCGAATTGCATTGCACATGGAAAGTGCTTGGTGAGGTTAAGTTTTCAAAGGCTGCAAAATTAGTAGTTGATAGAACCAGCATTTGAAGACATATTTATCTGGTCCCTGAGCCTGCCCTTTTAACTCATTGTTATCAATATACACCATGAAAATACTCACCATGTAGGGCTATTCTGGAAGAAAGATGAATCTGTACATTTTATAGTGGAGGAAGGAAAATCCCTGAAAAATTAGCATGATTTGTTCAAAGTCACATAGTAAGTGAGTGGAGAAGCCAGGATCAGGACACTGGTTGTTTGATTCTACCAACTCCTTTGTCTACTGTCTGAATGGAGGACAGGACATTTGGTACAAAGATATTTACTGAATACCTGTATATTCAGTACTGCTACTTGCTGGAAGAACATGAAAGAAATAGCCTTTGTTTTTTGTCGGGAGGTAAAATCAATGTAGAACAGCAGAATCTGCAATTAATCTCTAAAGTGTGTACTGTAGTTTACAAGGATAGGGGTGGGGGAGGTACCCAAGCTTTCTTGGGTACTTTCACATGCATTTATTTTATTTCATCATCTTTTCAGTAGTATAAAGGAGGAAATACATAATAGTGGCTTTTTCAGATAAAGAAACTGAGTCTGAGACAGAGGTAAGTAGGTGACCAGCAAGCAGCAAAACCTTAGCTTTGGGTCCAATTCTGACTGTAGTCTAAGAGCTTTCTGTGGATTAACAGAAAAGAGGTGGGAGTTGAGCCAGACAAGGAGGAATGGGTAGAATTGGGGCATTGCCAATATACCTTTCTTTGGAGCTGGGATTCCTCTAGATAACAGAGGCGGGGCCAGACAGCCCAGGCCTATCTGCTTCCCAGATACAATGAGGCTGCTGTTCATTCCATCAACAGGCTGCCGAGAGAAACAATCTTGGAAAGACCTCTCATGATGAGCCCACAGGGCACTCTCAGAGTGAGACTTTTTGCCAACAGCTGCCCAAGAAACATTAGCTCTCAGCATGAGTTTGAGCAGGACACAAGTGACGTCAGTGGATTGTCATTTTTCACCTACAACATGTTTTCCTGGGCATCTGGGGCGGACAGACAAAACTCTGTCCTTTAGAAAGATCCAATGAGCAAAATGCATAAGCTAACACTTTGCCTCTCCATGTGGTTCTGGAATAGCAATATGGGGATCACCTGGGAGATTTGTTAGGAAGGCAGACTCGGGCACTCCCCTAGACCTGTGCCATCAGAATCTGTGGATTAACAAGATTTTCAGGTGATTAAAGTTTAACAGGCGCTGAGCTAAACATCATTGTTCTTGGTGGTGGTGGTGGTTTTGTGCTCCTTCCCTGAAAAGATGGCAGTGGTTCTCCAAATACAAGCTCACTTGGGGTGTCAGGCAGTTAGTTATCATGCGTTCAGAGGCAGATGATCTTGACTCCCAGCTCTGCCTCTTTCTTGCCAGAGGACCTTCCACTTTTCTAGTACTTAGCATCCTTATATGCTGAAAGGGTCAATAAGGCCTGTGCAAGTGACTGTGGTGGTGCTTTGTACTCCATGAATGACTTGCACAACATTAGTGCCTCTCACCTGATAGGACATTCCTCCAGGGGGGCTGGGTGTCTGAATACCAATACTGCATTTCAGTGAATGGACAGGGAACACTTTGAAGAGGTGCAGCTTAGAATTGAAAACTCAAGACAACCCTGCTTTGTCATGAACGTAAGTGCTCTCTCCTGGAGAGTTATTCTTCTGTAAGAGTCCGACCTGCTCAAGAAGCAAGTATCATGGTCTGCTGCCTGGGAAGTCTGGGAGGTGCCACCCTGAAGAGGCCCTCAGCCATTTTCTCTGGCAGCCTGTGGTCTCCAGGGCCGCCTTCCTCCTCTCCCTCATTCCCAGGGCTCAGGCAGTGAGAGCAGCTGTCAGCCTTTGAAGGATGCTCGGCTCTATTTAGAGCCAGGAGCCTGTGTTTTTATTTAGCGTCACCTCTTTGATACAGGTCGACCCAATGGGCAACACCTGGGAAATAACTGGTGGCAGCAAAGGGAGCAGAGTCTCTGGGGAGCATCATCTTGTGTTTTGTCAGATTGGGGGCTGAAGAGGAAGTAGCGGCGGCGCTGTCCTCCGAGCTGGCATGAATAATTGAGCGCCGGCAAGCCGACTGCACCAGAGAGTTGCATTATGTAAACCGGCGGGCGGCGGCGTGCGCGCGTGTGCGCGGGTGTCCGCGCGCAGGAGGGGTGCGTGTCGGAGTGTGTCTGCGCCCTGTGCGCGTGCGTGGCCGAGCTCAGAACCGCTGTCTGGGAGGGAGTCCGAGGGAGAGAGAGAAAGGGAACAGGGGCGAGGGAGCGAGGGCTCCCGTAAGGCTGCACGACCACACCAAATAACAGCCGCAGAGGGAGGTGGGGGAGAAGAAATAAAGGGGAGACATGCTTAAAATTCCAGAGCGGTGCGAAACAGCAGAGCAAGGAAGCACCCCCAGCTTATGAGAGCCCTGTCCCCAGCCCCCTCCCCATTAGCACAGGGCTTTGGGATGGTCATGGAGGTGAGTGTCCTCCAACCTCCGCAGGGCCCCTGCTCCCCGCCCCCGCCCCCCTCTGCCCAATGCATGAATGAATGAGTTCCTCTCTGCACTGCACTCTGCTACCGTTCCTAATGGCTTCCAGGTTAGTGCTCACTCGTGCTGACGCTTGTGTGTGTGTGTGTGTGTGTGTCAGTCTATCTTTGTTTCCTCGTGGGATGTTTCGGAAGGGGGCATAGCTCTATCCTGGGGGCAGGTTGGGGCCCTGGGGGCTGTAGCGAGGATCTGTCTATTTGATTGTGTGCTTTTCCCAGCTGGTGCAGCCTGCTCAGAGCTGCCAAGAACACAGACCTTTCAAGGCAGAATAAATCGGGAGTCCATGTTGTTTGCTTCTGTTCTCTGTTTGTGGGTTCTGAAAGCAGCCAGCGTGACATCATGCTGCAGAGATGCCACCTTTTCCCTCCCTGGCCCCTTCTCTTCTCCTCCTTCCTACAGTTGCACTGTTTGAGCTGAGCTCTGGATCACTGAGGGGCTGCCCTGGGGTGGGATGGAAGGAGTGGGGGCTGGGTTGGGGCTGATGGGGTCTCCTTGACCAGCAGACTTATTCAGGGCACTCCCTGGAGAAAGGTGAGCGGAAGATTGAATTAGCAGTGCAGTGCGTCATGGAGAGCGTCATGGAGAGCTGACTGAGGGCTTCTGGGGGAGGTGTGGACAGGCCATGTGCTCCTGTTCCCACCCACTGGCTTTGCTCTGTGATGCCCCTTCTGGGTAGAAGCTGACCAGAGCAGTGGTCAGGAAGATATGGACAGACCCTGCTTCTCCCACAGGGAGAGGGTCATGGGACAGATGACTCTGGCCAGCAGAAGGAGAGGACGAGAGGGGAAGTTGATAGCTCCCATCTCAGGGAAATAAAGGGATTTGTTTATTCTTTGGCTTAGCCGGCATTTGGCTCAGAGATTTGCCATGTGGTTTTGAGAAAATAGATACCCAGTGGCTGGGCCTTACTCCCCCACACCTCCTTGCATTGTTAGTTATTTGCTTGATTTAGGAAGTGGAGGGGTGGGGGAGGATGGGGGAGCTTGCTCTCTCCCTGGGGCCTCAGCCAAGAGCTCAGCCAGGGCTGGGGAAAGCCATCTTTGCCTCTTCCCTGACACTTGCTGGCAATCTCTGCTCTGCGGAGACCGCCTCATTCCTCTGCCTCCCGCCTCTCTCTCGGCTTGAATGCTGGTCGTATGTCTAGCCTTTGCCTGGGGTCATACTCCCCAGGTTAGAGAAGTTTAGGACCAGGGTGGGCAAAGCTGGCCATGAAAGAAGGGTAAGGGAAACAGAAGTTTTTGGGAGCTGCCTGTGGCAGCAGAGTGATAAGGTCAAGGCCTTGGAGGGGGGTGGTCAGTGGAGAATCAGCTAGGCTGGTGACCTCTTTAGGCATTTAAGCAACTTTAACACCATCACTTGGGGGAAAGAATGAAGGAATAAGAGCTTTCATTATCCTACCTAGGGAAAAAAAATCAACAACCTCCTTCTTCTCTTTCTTGGCCTTACAAATTTCCTCTGCTGGCAGGAGCAAGCCTGTAGCCCTTTTCCCCAGTGATTGAGACACAGACACACTCTTCCCCTGACTCAACGAAGGAGAAACAGGCTCAAAGAAAAAGATATTTTCAAGGTCATACATTTAGACCAGAAGTTGGCAAACTGTCCCTGTTAAGGGCCAGATAATCAATATTGCAGGCTTTGTGGGCCAAACTGTCTCCGTCACAGCTACTCAACTCTGCTTTTTACAGTGGAAGTGGCCACGAACAATTTAAGAAGGAATAAGCATGGCCGTGTTCCCAATAAAACTTTATTTATGGTCTCTGAAATGTGGATTTCTTATCATTTTCATATGGATTTTTTTTCAACCATTTAAAAATCTAAACACCATTCTTGTGTCTAGATAAGAGAATCTCTAAGGTCTGTGGTTTTGCATCTGGCCTGGAGACATTCATAGACACACTCAGAATTGCAGTATAACTGAGTTGGGGCGAAAGCTGGGTGGATTCTTCATCCTCCCACCGGAAGCTGGGAGAAGTGGTGGGTGTGTGCTCCTGGGAGCGGATGTGCATACATACGTTACGTGCATGCACACTCCTGAGCCTGTAGGATAAGGTTGAAGCACGGTACCCAGAGACTTATAAAAGAACAGTGACTAATTCCAGATTCCCTTGATTCAGAAAATGACTCCAAAAATACATGTTGGCACTCTGATTTCCAAAGTGCTTGGGTGATCATTCTGCTCTATTCTGAGCTGGTCAGACCACTTCTCTGCAGTATTACAACCATGTCTGGGCTCCGCATGAGAGCCATGTGAAAATGCCATGTGGAAGAGGAATTAGATTTGTTCTGTGGCTTCCAAGGTGATAGAATAGGACTTTTGGTAGGAAGCCACAGAAAGAAACAGTTTGAGCTTAAAATAAAAACCATCAGTTGTCCAAAGGTGAAATGAGTTACATATCAGTTAATGACTTCTCTGTCCCTTGAGGTATAAGGTCAATCTAAACAAAGATTGGGTCGAGATAAATGTATTAATAGAAGAAATGGTTTTTAACTTTGGAGAATAGGTTTGAGGAAGTAGAATTACTCCACCCAAAGAAAGGAGGGTAGGAACAGAGGAAATGTTTTTAGCTAATAAACTGATTTCAAGTCTGGGAAAGCTGGAATAAAAGAAAACGGTATTAAGCACAATGTAAGATTTTTAAAAATTATAAATAACTTCCTGATGGTATCAGGAGACAATGGGAAGGGTCACAGAGGAAAGCCCTGGATTTTGTACCCTGAATGTATTTTAAATTAAGTTAAAGCCCCTCTTGGGTGACTTAGGCATCTGCTTGCAGCCAGACACGTGGAGTCACCTCGTAGGGTTCTCTTTATTCTAAAATTTCTATGATTTTGACATTATGCTCGTTTTTCAGAGTCTTCTATCTGATCTCTAGCAGAAAAATAAATCAGAGCTGGGTTTGAATTCGAGGGGTCAGGAAGGGATTAGCCATCCAGGTGGGTCATGAGGTTAGGGAAGGAGAGAGGTGAGGGGAATGGCACATGGAGTGCTGTCGTTGACTTCTCATCCACCTACACACCGCTGAGCCTGGCCGCCCAGCCAGGGACTCGCATCCCCATCAGAGGGAGAGCTGGTGATGCTGCATTAACTATGGGCCCCAACTGCCTGGATCTTGTTTCTGGATGCTTTGCCTAATTTAGATCTGAGTCCTTCTGTCTCGGAGATGCTGCTGTTCTCAGTACTTCGCAGTGTATTCTTTATATGTTCTTTGTCATCCTCCTTTCGTGTCCTTGCGGGGGTTAGCCGGCGTCCATATTTATTCTGCTTGCATAATAAAAGCGGAAGCTCCAAGGAGTGGCTTGCCCTCAGATCATGCAGTCAGGGCAAGGGCCTGAGTGAGGAAGACCATCTAACTCTTGGTGTTAACTGGTCCCGGGTTCCAGCCTGGCTCCCTTGATAGGTCATGCTGAGAGATGTTTTAATTGAATTCAAGTAGATCCTATCACTTAGTGTTAGTTAATTACATGTCTGTCTCTCCCATCAGACTGTGAGTTTCTTAGAGGCAGAGACAATATCCCCACAGATTTTTTTTCAGTTTGAGTAGTGGCATTTTTCTTGCTGAGGATGGGGGAGGGGTCCTTGATGAGCACACTTAGAAGAAGCTGGAAGTTCTTTTCAGTTGAACTCCTCCTTGCCTTGTTCCAGTGGTTTATGGCCTCCCAGTGGATTGGAAATCTCGTTCAAGGAAGGGGCTT
Organism: Lemur catta; assembly: GCF_020740605.2. Classification (NCBI taxonomy): domain Eukaryota; kingdom Metazoa; phylum Chordata; class Mammalia; order Primates; family Lemuridae; genus Lemur; species Lemur catta. The sequence goes on along the minus strand of NC_059134.1, from coordinate 17,405,636 downwards.
CATGGGATAGCTTAGTGCCTTTCTGCTTTCATGAAGTCCTGTTACCCTGAATGTTGAGGCTTCTGAAATACTTTGAGTGGGGTTGTACTTAGATTTGGGTGGGAGTTTAAAAGTATTATGTCCCTACTTTGCGCTCCATATCATGTTTAATGTTGTGCGGATACAAAGAACCATGACGTCGTTGCTGACCTATGGGGCCCTCAGGATGAACATGTATTACAAAGTTGGAGGTGCTCAGAAAATGCCTGTTTAATGACATTACATCAGCAAGGTTAGCTTCATTTCTAAAGACTATTAAACTTAGAGTTGGACAGATAATGATCACCGAGAGTCATGGAGAAATCAGGACTGTGGCACTTAAGAGTGTCCCTAGAGCTGCCCAGACATGTATGCAGCGACCTGGTGAGTGCTCTGTCTCGGGAAATCTGAAGCAGAGGCTGTGCAGCCGTTGTCAGGGCCCTTGCAGAGGGGATTCCTGCATCCAGTGGGAGGATGGATTACATGGCCACTAAGGCCACTTCCAAACTCCAGACAATTACAGATCAGCTCGGCCAACACCTTGTTCTGAACCCAGCAGGACTGTCCCCCAAATGTTAGGTGTTTGTTCTGTTGTGAACAGTCTCAGGAAAAGGAAATCCTACAACACCAGTAAGTTCCAGCATTTTATTTCAGTATCTTCTGCTTCATCTTAAGTCTTTATCATCCCAGACCTGTGGAAGGAGGGGCTAAAGGTGTGAATAGCAGCAACCTAAATTCTCACCCCATCTTTGCCAGGTGGAAAGGGCCTAACTTAGGAACAGGATTCAGTGTCTTCACTGGGAATTCACATTCTTCTTTTAACCCTTTTTCACTTCATGAGCAATGGTAGGAAGCCCTTTCCTTTGATATGTGTTATTTAATTAGGTTTATTCTCTTTAAGATTCTTACTCCGATAAGGTAGGCTGTAATCATTTAACAAAGAACATAGCTGCACTGAAAGATAAAGTGAGTTTCTCAAGGGTACCAAACAGTTCAGGATTTTGAACTCAGACACCCTGATGTCTAGACAAAGTGACCAGGCCAGCAAAGAGTCTGGACATGATGTCATATTTTAGTTTTCATGGGCTAAGTCAGAATAAGGACCAATGGGCTAGTGTTATAAAGAAGGGAGGTTTGGGGCCAGGTTAACAAAGATTTGTCTAAAAGAGTGGCTGAACAATGGAATGAATGACTTGAATGAGAATTCATTTCTTTATTCATGCACTGCATGTCTGTGATCCCAGCATGTGCCAGTCGTTCTGCTAGAGCTACCGGGAACCACAGACAGACAAAGCCCCAGCCCCCATGGAGTGTTCAGTCTAGTGGTAAACAGATAAACAACAACAAGAAACTAGACAATTTCAGCTCCTATAAGTGCAGTGAAGAGGAGCACACGACCGTATGGCATGGTTGCCTGGGGTTAGGGAGGCCATTTTATATGGAGTGGTCCTTTAAGAAAGTCTGCTGGGAGGGAGTGACATTTGAGCTTTGATCTGAAGCCTGAAAAGGTACTAGCACTCAAAACTTTAGGGTGAGAGTTCCGGGCAGAGGGACCAACAAGTACAAATATCCCTGGGCAGGGATGAATGTGTTATGTTCGAGGAAGAAAAAGGTCCAGCCTCAGTGGACCTTAAAATGAAGGAGAAAGTGGGACAAGACAAGTTGGGGGAACAGTTGGGTTAGACTTGGATAGCTAGAAGGACTTGGATAGCTGGTCACTAAGTACTTCTCTTAGGGGTTATGAACCTTTCTCTCTAGAAGGTTAAGACAAAGAACCAGAATGGATTGGGTACAGCCTGTGAGCCATTTGGGTGAAACAATTCACGCCTGACTTCTGACACCGTTTCTATAGCATCCTCAGTGTTTTCAAAGGTTATCATAATTTGTTCCTCTTTGAGATATCCATAGAGATAACAAGAGCTCTGGGTTTTTTTCCCCCTCAGCTCTGGCAGGACCCAGACAAACTTATTTTGTTTTTGTAGGAAGGGGGAAAAGTGGGTCAGGCTGTTTTGGCATTTCAGGCATGGAGTCTTGGTTCTATTGCAGGCCCTTGTCTCCATGGAAATGAAAAATAGTGTTTGTCATGCCTGTTCCTGGATTGAATTCCAAAATCTGGGCTGAACAGAAGCTACAGGAAAGCCAGGCAGCAGGGGGGAGTGGGAAGGATGGAGGCTCCCGCCACTGTGATGAGGGATGTCTTCCCTTTGGCCTGAGTAAGAAAGGCAAACCGCTTTTGTCCAGGCCCAGCCCTGGCACCACCTGTCACCTCTCTGGACTGAAAATGCCAGTGGAAGGGTAACTGAAGTTCTGCTTTTTCCTACTCGTTCAAAACACATTCCATGGACTTTGCCCTCATGTTAATTAGCCAATTAATAAATTCATCAGCAACCCAAGTCGCTGCTAGGACTTCCCCCCACCCCCCACCCCTGTAGCAAGTAATTCCTTCCAGGCTTAAGTAGATCCCTAATGAAAGTATGTCTAGGTATTAAATTATCAACGGGCTGCAAATGTTTTGGATAGGCTCTGCTACCTTTCAGTTACTTTGTAAGATTTTTTTTTTCCACCTTTCCTTAGATACTTAGGTAAGATAAGGTAGGAGGGGGAATCAGTGAGGCCTGTTGCCCATAAGAAGTGCCCTGAATTATCTACATAGTATCTACAGAGATGAGGACTGGTGATGGATCCAGTGCAGAAAGGGTGTGAGCTGCGTGGACACTGTGGGCAAATGTTCGGATGACCAGTGGCGAGTCAGTGAGCCTGGAGAATTGTCACGCTTCCATGTGTAACGTGTCTCTACCAGTGGTCTGGACCTTTTGGTTCCAAATTTCAGACTGAACCCATCCCCCAAACACCTTGCATACTTCATCCAAATGCCCCACTTGACAACCCCCCAGGGAATTTCAGCAAGTTACTGAAACAGGAGAGGGAACGAGATGGTCATCTCTGTCCGGATCTTGCTTTTGCAGCCGTTAGGGGAGGCCCACGCTGCCCGTCTGCAGCTGGCATTCATACGAATGTGATGGCAGAGGGAGGCATTCTCCCGGGAGCCCTTCCCCTTCCTGCCCCTTGAAGAAATGCTACATGTGGCTAAACCCAGGCCAAGGTCTGGCCCGCTGGGACCAGGCTGAGCCTCGGCTTTAGCATAAGTTTGGGAAGAGAACCTCTACACAGTGGCGGGGGGTTGGTTGCCGGGGAGAGCACCTCTCCTCAAAGTGTCTGGCTTCTTTTCTCAAACAGGTAATCACAGCTTGACACAAAAGGCACAGTTGGCTTTTTACCTTAGAAAGGGAACTGGACCCGGTGGTAGAGTTGTTACCGGGTTTAGATTCCAAGAGCAGGTTCCGTGCATGGTCATGGGGAGCTCCTCTTAGAGAACAGCTATGAATGTCTTATCCTTTCGAACTCCCACCGCATCCAGTATCCTGAAAAGTGTGTGTTTGTTGCGGGGAAGCCACTGAGACTCAACAGTTAAACACCTTGGGTCTGGGCAGTGGAGGGGCAGAGGCGTCTCCCTGCGTGTTAACCCTTTGGTGGACGATGATCTCGTCTCTCTGGATCTGTGTTCCCATCCATAACAGCGAGAGGGGTGGACTGGAAAGTCCCTTTCAACTCTTTTCCTGAACCAATCGTGTTGGGGATTTGGGATAATGGTGTTATTTTCATGAGTAAAAGGAGTGGAGACAAGGAACCTTAGGAGGCTATAACAAGGAGTGAAGCAAGCCTTTTTAAAAAAAGTGACCTGGTATTTTGCTCTTTAAGGAGGAAGGTCCAAGGAAAATCGGGGGCTCTGCTGGAATTTGTGACTTGGACCATTCACTCCCCTCTACAAGGTTCTGGTGGGGTCTGCCCTTCCCTCCTACTGTGATGTAGCTTTTAGTGGGTACAGAGGCCTGTAGACACTATTAAATGACAAGCAATAATATAGAAAGGAATAAGGATCCTCAGGGAGTCCTAATAAGCTCTGAGTCTGGAACTGGTTTAGGTGGACAGACCTACAAATGGAGGCATGTGCAGGCAGCGTGTAAATTTCATGCAAATGTTATACAAATACACCTGTGGCCTTCCTGTCTCAGACTCTGGAGCACGTGCTATGGGAAGACTCAAAGGGGAGCTGGCTAATTCGTGTGGATGTTTGCAGTGGTATTATAAGGAACTGAGGAGGATTACTGATGAAACTTCAGAATCGGCATGGGGACGGGACGTGTGTCACTGGATAACAGACTAGTCCTCTGTTAGGAATTAGGGACTGCTAGGTATCAGCATCCGCTTCAGGCAGAGGCTGTGAAAGGTGAGGCGGGAGGAGATGCTTGTAATATGGCTGATGTTAACTGTCAGGCTCCTACAGCAGAAGGTGGTGTTGTATCGGTTACTGCTGTCCTCAGCCACATCTTCCTGCCCACGCCCCGTCCACTCCACTTCGGATTCTTCTATATTGGCAGTTCCTATCACAAGCTCAGATAATGTTACTGTTCCAGCAAGTCCACCTTCCCGGTAGACACTGAACAGCTGTAAACAGGTCGCTGTCCCCTGGGACAGAGACATCATTTACTCCTTAATACTTTAAAGATTGTTCCTCGTGAGAGCAGTCAGTGGTTCTCAAACTTTAGAGTCAACCACCTGTGGTACTTATTTAAAACGCAGATTCTTAAGACCATCTGCTGAAAATTTTCATGTATTGGGTGGATGGTGGGGGGATAATGGAGGGACTCATTGTTTATATTAGCATGGGAGGAATGTGTCCAGCTCTTCCTGACTATAAATGGCCTAAGCCCAGGAATCCTTTCTTACTCACCAATCTGAACATGAATGCCTAGCATTATACCAGGTGGTCCGGAAATATTTGTGGAACTGAAGAGCCAGATGTGAAGTTATACCACCTTGGCCACACACTGAACCTTCCTATTTCTCAGGCTTTTTACATGTCAAATTGAGAGCTGGATGCCCCAATCCTAAACTCTGGTAAGGGGGTTGATAGCCCATCTGATATCAGTACATCTGATCATCCAGGTTCTGCCCTTGCTATAGCAATTCTAAAGTCTTTTTTTCGCTCTAAAATTCCAAGAATTTGAAATAAAATGCCATATGGTTATTAATAATGGTGGCAGGGTCAGATGAATGGCACATCATAATGTTTGTTTGAAAGACATAATGCTTTATGTGATGAGATATGTAGGAATTTGTTTTATTTGCTTATCAGGACATCCAAATCTATAGGATAATGGGGTACATTTAAAGAGTTTTAGGAATCTTATGAGTCTAGTACTGATTTTGCTGAGTTACAGCTATAGCTGCAAACATTTCATCTTGTATAGACAAGGATGGGAGTGGGAGGAGAGCATGGGTAGGGAACATGGGCTTAGTCTTGAGGTGTGTTAGTTGGGTGATTGGGGGGATGGCATTTCAGAGAGAGAGGAAGAGAGAGAGACACTGCTGAGGCATGGAAGAGCGAGTGTGCATGGCACAGGGACCTGTAGCAATGCCTTGATGCCTGAGGCAGAGGGTGCGTGGGAGGAGAAGCCAGCAGAGGGGCTGGAGAAAGACAGTTGAGGAAGCTGTGGTCTGGAGTTCAGGTTTTATTCTAAGGGGGTGGGAAGCCATGAAGGGGCTTAACCAGAGAAGAAGCTGGTAAAAAATGTCAATTTCACTTTTTAGGAAGTTCACTTTGGCAGGAAAGTAAAGAATGGATTGAAAACTAGAGTCAGGAAGTTGATTCCTTCCCTCATTGCATTCACCCAGCTACCCTCCCATCCTTCTGTCCATCCATCTTTCTATCTACCCATCCAGCACACAAACATTGAATGCTTGGTTCTGAGAACAAGCTCCATGATCAGGTAGGCCTGTGTTTTAGATCCAGCCATTCATCCATCTGTATGACTTTGGGTGAATTACTTAATCTGTCAAGAAACCAAATATATCTCCTGAAAACTAGGACTAGTAATAGTATCCATTAAAACTTTGTGGGTTGAGTGGAAGGGGTGATTAAATCAAATAATGCTTAATAAATGCTTGCTGCTGTGCCAGGAGCTCAGAAACGTTCAATACCTTGTAGCTATTTTGGTTAATATCAGCAGGTTGGACGTACAGATTTGGGAGCTGTCATGATATTGGGGATTATTAAAGCCATGAGTATGAAGGCCTTCACTAGGATGGGATTCAATTCACCACACATTTACTGAACACATAGAGACCATTGCACTGGGCTACTGTGGAGGTACAGAGGAGTGTACCTCCAGGAGTTTGTAGGTCTTAACTTTAATACCAGGCAAAATGTGTTAAATGCTTTAGTCAATTTGGTAGTGGAGATTTAGAAAAGCTTTTTGGAGAAAGTGGCATTTGAGATGGGTCTTGAAGAATGAACAGGACTCCAGTAGGGAGATGGGAATGGAAAGGGCTCTTCAGGCTCAAGCAGGGAGTTGTACGGAAATCTGGAGGCAGGAGAATGAGAATGGGTACTAAGAAAATCAGGGGAAAGCCAGGCACAGAAAGACAAATATCACATGTTCCCACTCAGATGTGGAAGCTGAAAAGTGGACACCATGGAGGTAGAGAGTAGAATGGTGGTTATCAGAGGCTGGGGAGGGGATGGGGATAGGGAGCGGGACAGAGAAAAGTCGGTTGATGGGCACAAAAGGACAGTGTGTTAGAGGGAGTGAGTTCTTGCATTCGATAGTACAGTAGGGAAATTATAGTTAACAATAATTACTGGTATATTTCAAAGTAGCTAGAGAGAAGAATTGTAATGTTCCCAACACAAAGAAAGGATGTTTGACTTGAAAGATATCCCAGTTACCCTGATTTGATCATTAAACATTGTATACATGTATCAGAATATCACATGTGCCCCATACATACATGCAACTATTATGTATCAGTAAAAACTTAGACACAGAGGAAGATATGTAGAAGTAGAATATGGAAACTCTTTCAACTATAAGGAGAATAATGAAAGTATTGAAATACAGATGTGTCATTTATTTTTAGTAGAGAACTTTAAATTCCATTTTGAGGATTTGGGACTTTAACATGAGTGCTAGTGGGGAGCAGAATGATATCGGGCTTGTATTTAGAAAGAGTTAATGACAAAGATATGCATGAGTAGGAAAAGGAAGAGGACACAGAGACCACCGGAAGAGTTTAGGCAAGAGGCCTTGGCCCTGAACTAGGGCCCTGGGGAAGGAAGGGACTGAGTGAGGAGCTTTATGGAGGTAGAAATGGTGGGATTCAGTGAATCGTCTTTTGTGGGGTGACATGGAAGAGATGAGTTTATAGCCTGAGAGACTAAGGAATGATAATGCCATTAAGAATGGGCAGTTGTGGGAGGAGGTTTGGGAGGAAAGGTGGCTAGCTCTATTTTGAATTTGCAACACTCGTGAGACTTCCATCCGGAGGAAGCATCCAGTTGGCAGCAGATTGGTGGGCTGGGCTGGCAACTGACCAAGGCCAGAAGCAGATAGGGGAGGCTCTGCCTAGGGGCCTGGTTGAAGTCAGAGAAAGCAGGAGATGGCCAGGGAGGAGGACTCACCTTTGGGGAAGGACTAAAGTTCAGGTGTATAGCAAGAGCGAAGTACAGGAAGTGTGGGGCAGGCAGAGGAAGAGAAGGGAGAGGAGCATGTCAACAGGGAGAAGAGAGGTTTTCAAGAACAACAGCCTTCAGAGCATAAAGAGACAGTATAAGTCGTTTATTGACTGATGTGTGGAGGGCAGAATTTTAGGCATATAGATTCTTGGGTGGGCTGAAGTGGGACTACTGGGTGATGTGGAAATTGCATGGACATTTTGATCATTTAGTGTGAGTTTCATGTGGTTTTGGATAGTTGGAATCACTGTTCTCCAGGTTAGAATGTTTTGGCCACCACTTGCTTGAATCATCTTGGGCTTCCCCAAATCACAGCTATTGTTAGTATTAGACGTGAGATTTTGAATGCAATCTCTGTTTTAGGATGAAGCAAAACAGTGGGCCTTGCTTTTTTCCATACTTCTCTGGCCATATTTATCTTTATCTCTGGTCCTTTTTCCCCCTCTCTCCACCAGCCTCCTTCCAAAAGTTACAGCCCTGCCCTGCCCCCCAGCTGCCTATACTTGCTGGTTCAGGCCCTTGGGCTATGTTGCTTTGTCTCTGCAGAGGATGCCCTGGTGTAAGGTTTTGCTGAAGGGGGCATGGTTTTCATTGCAAATGGGGCCAATGGGATGTCTGAGGTCACAGCTGGATCTTCATGCAAATGACAGCGTCCCCCGCCTTGCACTCTCCCAAGTGCTTAGAGTGCTCACAGCCTGGTCCTGGGGCATTCTGAAGCCTGGCCCTGCTGTCTGACTGCCTCCTAGGTGGGCAGAACCTCTGCTTTCAATCTCCACCCACCACCCTTGTGGCTTTCCTCTCCTTCCCTTTTATTTCCCCTGCCTCTTTCTGTTTAACCTTTCTCTTTTCTCATCTCTTTCCTTTCTCTATTCTCTCAAGCAAAGCAACTACCTGTTGCAATTTAACTGCATTCAATTTTCCCCTCTACTTCTGTCCTGCCTCTCTTCTTATAGTCCATTGAAAATACAAGCGAAATATCAAATAGAAAATATTTTTCACAGCTTGTACCTCTCAGTGTATGTGGATTTGGTCCTCTGGGAAGTGTAAGGTACTTTTTGGACATGAATTTTGGGGTAGGGTGATTTGGAATGTGGGAACTTCTGCTGTGTTCATCTTTGCTGGGGGCAAAGGAAGCAGGAGCCACTGTGGCTTACAAGGAAATAATACGATGTGGGGGCAAATCAGAAGACTCAAGTTTTGTTTCTAAGCTCTCTGTGCTCAGAGGACCTTTAGCTTCACTCTGCCTTGCATGGGTCTTCTTTTTTAAGCATAGTGATTATGGTACTTGGCATTATTACCTTCCTGGAATGTTTTTTAAGAACCTAGTGAAATAATATGTATGTGAAGGCTTTGAAAAAGTAGGATGATTACTGTTATTTTCATGAACAAAAATATCCAAACAAAATATAGAAACTTGATTTGGGGCTCGGTGCGGTGGCTTATATTTGTAATCCCAGCACTTTGGGAGGCCAAAACATAGGATTTCTTGAGGCCAGGAGTTTGAGGGCAGCCTGGGCAACGTAGAGAGACCCCAGCTCTACAAAAAAAACTTTTAAAAAGTAGCCAGGTGTTGTGGTGCACACCTGTCATCCCAGCTACTTGTGAGGCTGAGACAGGAGGAAAACTTGAGCTGAGGAATTTGAGGTTGCAGTGAGCTGTGATGACACCATTGCACACTAGCCTGGGTGACAGAGTGAGACAAGGAAGGGAGGGAGGGAGGAAAGAGAAAGAGGGAGAGAGAAGGAGGAAGGAAAGGAAGGAACGGAAGAGAAGAAAGGGAAGGAAGGAAAGAAGGAAAGAAAGGAAACTTTGGATTTGCAGCATATATAAAATGAGCTGATTATATTGGATCATCTCCAATGAGTCTTAAATTATGTTTTCCGTGGACAGTTCTTGGCGTCTAATAGGGGCTCACACTACAATTGGATGGATGAACGGATGGATGGATGGATATCTATGTGTCTCATTGCCGTCCTGTCCCATCCTAGTCCTGGTTCCCCTTTCATGTTGGCACTACTGCCCTCTTGTGGCCAGTGGCAGTATTGCTTGTGGTGCAGTGAGTCCATAGCTGGGCCCGGTTCTCCCCGTTTCTCCCCAGCCCCTCACCCCGGCTCCCTGAGCTGGCTCCTTTAGATTTGTCTTTGGCCTCGGATCACTGACTCCCTGCCTTTTCTCCTCCTCCCCTTCCCACCCCACTCCCTCTCTCCATCTGCCCCTGCAGCACTGCCAGTAACTCAAACCGCAGCACACCGGCCTGCTCACCCATCCTCCGCAAGCGGTCCCGCTCGCCAACCCCACAGAACCAGGACGGAGACACCATGGTGGAGAAGGGCTCAGATCACTCCTCAGACAAATCCCCGTCCACACCAGAGCAGGGTGTGCAGCGCAGCTGCTCCTCGCAGTCCGGCCGGAGTGGCGGCAAAAATTCCAAGGTGAGCTGGACCCTGCTGGAGGCTCGGCACCTGGTGTTAGGGGGCTGCAGGGAAGCTGGTACTGGGGGACCGAGAGGTAGAGAACTGCCTCGAGGAATGTGATCGAGTGGCCCTGGTGTCCCAGAGATAGTCTGTATTCAACGAGGCCAGGGCGGGGCAGGCAGGCGAGACCCCAGTTAAATATCTTCCCAGCCAGGCTCTCTGAGAGGGGCCGTGCCCTGGGGAGCCTCCTATTCCTTGGGATTGGGAGGAAGGATGCTCTGGGGATCAGGAGGTGGTCATCACTTTATCTCTGCTACCTTTTTCAAATTTGGTCCCTAAAGCTGGCATAGAAGAGCACATTATTTGGGACAACTATACTGCCAGGGAAAGAGTCCTTGGGGAACCTTGCAGAATGCTATTTTTAGCCTCCTTCCTGGCCATCATCCTGCCTTACCTTAACACTAACCCACTTGGTACTCCTCCGGCAGAGAGCACGTGGCAGGGCCTTTCCATCCCTCCCAAGAACGTCAGCACTACCACCTGAGCATTGGGGGTCTTTGGCCCAAGGAGATGCATAAAATAGGCCCTGGGGGAGCCCTGCGCTAGTTGGGAGACCCCCAGTCTTCTGGGAAGCAGGAGTTATCTTCGCCCAGGGGCTCTTTCAAGAGGCTTCTCTTCACCTGTGGACGCTTAGGGCTGGGGGAGGGGTTGGGTACTCCTGGGAGGCACGGGGGGCTGGCTTCCCACCTGAATTTGTCTTTTGATTTCTTGTTCTTCCTCTTCTTCCCCACTATTCCCCAAATACCTTCTTTGCATGCATGGTCTTAGTCTCACAAGCGCCTCTCAAAAGTAAGCCATCTCTGTGTCTGTCTTTTTATCCCCCCTCTAGCGTTGGATTGTCTGTAGTGCTCAGCACCCCTTCCTCTGCCCCTGCCCACTCTGGCCCGTATGTCCTGCTTGGTCCCTTTGGTCCCTTTCCCGGAAGGGCGGGCCCCACTGTCCCTGGCAGGCTGGCTTGGAAGTCACTGAGGTCCCACTCCCACTGCACCCGATGTCGGAGGCCAGACCCCACCCCACCCCACCCCCGTCTGCCTGCTCCCCAAACACCGCCTCTGGCTGGGAATGGTTCCCTCCTTACATGGTGCCACCTAGAAGCAGAGTCCTGACGGGGGTTAGTTTCACTCCTTTGGGGTGGGAGACCCCACGTGGCCAGACCACAGGTCCTGACTCCGCACCTTTGGTGGATGATTCCAGCCTCCCTGACGGTATTGATTAGGGGTGGCAGAAAGGACGAGCTGACTGAGGGGTGGAGTTCGGGGGGACAAGAGCCTTGGCGCAGCAGCAGCAGCAGCAGCGCCCTCAGGAGCTCTACCCCATGCTCCCCACCCGATAGCTGCTCAGCCACCCCCTGTCCAGCCCTGGGGGCTCCAGAGGCCCAGGATTCTCGGGATCCTGGATTGTGGTCAGAGGGAACTGCTGTCTCAGAGGGTGCAGTGCCAGCACCTGGAGCTTGGCAACCGTTGACAGCAGCCCCTCAGGACCTGGAAAGATGTGGCCTGGTCAGGGACGTAGTGCCAGGCCTGAGGAGAAGGTGGAGGGTGAACAATAGGTGTTGTGGCACAGGGCTCAGGAAAGCATACCCAGGGCCTGGGGCGGGCTGCAGCCTGCAGGGGAGAAAGCTGAGGATGACTTAATAATAGTCCCAAGTCTCTGTACATGTTTTGGGGAGGAGGAGGGTGAACAGCTGTTCTCTTTCCTGAGGGAAGAACAAGAGGCTACCCGGCTAATCCTGCAGTCTGTGACCTTCAGACGAAAAGCACAGCTTTGCTCTGAGGATTTTAAATGGCTGTAGCCGGCTGTGGGCAGGGGAGGAGGACACTGGCTGAGGACGCTTGCCAGTGGCTGGGCAGGCGCAGGCGTCTGGGGACAGGGTTTTGCTGTGAGCTATGTCAGTCTTCCTGAGCCCCTGGCACCTCTGGCTTGGCTGACATGGGGACTGGGAGGTGTTCGGGGCCCCGATGGGGAGAGGACAGATAGGCCTGACTGGGCCTCGGTTTCTTCCTTCTGCTTCCCTCTTGCTGCTGCCCAGAGCCCTCTCGTTTCTGTCCAGAGGTGAAGTCAGACAGTCCTGCCCAGATTCTCTGCAAACCACACCTGGCTTTTAGAACCACTTGAGTAGTTTGGGATGTTACCTGAACTCAGAGGCGGGATTCCGAGTGGGATTTCAGAGAGGCAAAAATGAGGCATTGTGAAGGGGCGGAGAGCTGAGCACGAATGGAGAGTTCATCTTGGCTCCCCTTCTTACCGGGCGGGCAGCGGTGGCGGGTGGACCGAGGCCATGCCTGTCCCCAGCACGCGCAATCTCTGAGCTCCCAGGCGCCGGCCCCCTGCTTCCCCTCCTCATCCTCTCATCGCCACCAGCCCCCCTTCCTCGGAGGGGAGTTGCAGTAGGACGGGCTTGTGCAGGGAGGGAAGCGACAGGAGGGTGCGCTGCTGGGGCGGGACATGCCCCTCCGCTCATGGGGCATCTTCTCAGGCCGATCTGATAGCCAGAGCTAGTAGGGCTCTTGTCGCAGCTAGGACCCCTCGCTCCGTGTCCTGCTCACCTCCTAGAGGAGGCGAGGGGTTATAATTTTCAGGAGGCTGGAGGGTATCTCCCCTACTCCCTGGAGGCAGGTCTGGTGTGCAGTTCTCTTCCCTTCTCTGGGCCTCCGTTTCCTCGTTTGCTGAGACACAGGGGTGGGACTGGGCAGGCTCTCAGGCCCCACTCCTCTGGCTCTGTCGCTGTGCCCAGGCTGACCCTCGGCGGCTGCAGCCCTGCCCGGAGCCCGCGCCGCCCGGGACCCGCTTCCGTCCTGCAGTGGCGGCCTGCGGCCACGAGAGGGAGCGCGGCAGCCCCCGAGGAGCCGGGCGGGCACCTGCGCTGCGGGCGGGCGCGGCAGACCCGCCTCTGCCCCGCCGCGCGCCTCCCGCTGGTGGCTGCGTGGCACCGCCCCGGCGCGGTGGCAAGGATGCTCCTTGGGCTTTACCACCTTTTTTTTTTTTCACTTCTAATTTCTGTGGTTTTCTTTCCAGTATGACAGGCTTAACCTGATCAAAGTAAGAAGTTTTTTTGTTCTAACTCCTTCTAAATGTAGAGCTCTAGTCCCCGCCCCTCCCCCGCCACCATCCTCCAGACTCCCCGAGCCTTTGCAGCGGGAGATGTTTCTGGAAACCACCTTGAGGTGACTTGGGTCTGTTTCCAGGGGCCTCACATTCCTTTAGGTGCTTGCTCCTCACACCTCTTCTAGGGACAGGGACAGAAACCGGAAGTGAGCTCTGCTTTGCCCTGACTCCCTCCTCTCCCTGTAGCCAGATCCATTCAAAGCTCCCAGAGAAGCCCAGGCTCCCTAGTTCTGTGCTTTCCTCCCCTCTGGCCCTGCCCTACGCACCGCTGTGCCAGCGGACACCCCTGTTCAGAGCCCTGCAGCCCCTCTGCCTGGCCCGGCCCCCGTGGGGCTGGGCCCTCGCCGACCAGCAGCTCCTTCAGGACTCAGTCCCAGGAATGCAGAACCGCAAGGAGCAGACTCGCTTCCAAGGGGCTGGTCAAAGGTCAGGGCTCCTGCCCAGCGTGGCTAGTCCCGGGGGCCACGTGGATTTGACCGGAGGGGTGGGGGCCCATTTTTCCTGGCTGTAACCTCCGTGGTGGCAGATAAGAAGCTGCCCAGAGATAGCTGGTTAGGTGTATTTCACATTTCTTTTCAGTACTCGAGAAACATGTTCTTATCCACCCTTTACAAAGAGCAGAAAGATATTCGATACAAGGGAATCACAGAGCTAGTTAGAGGCAGGACACAGGTTCTTTGGTTGAGGCTGCTTGTGACCCTGAAGCGTGTTTCCAAACAAATCAGAAGGGACAAGGGTCGATGTGCCAGTACATGAAAAGGGACAAGTTCCCCCTGTCCACCCGAGGCAGGCGGGAGCACCGTGTAGGAGGAATCACAGAGGATCTTGGGAACCACTCAGCCCACATTCCTGTTGCTCCCTTTTCTCCTGGGGTCTTACACACAGGCCAGGGTGGGGGGATGAGGAGCCGGGGCGTAGGTGATGGGGTTGCTCAGCTGTGAGGCCAGGGTGGGGTTTGCTGAAGCACGTGGAACCGTGGGGCAGTCAGGGCTGGCGGTTCCCAGGGTCCACCTCCCCACTATGGGCAAGTGTGTTTTAATGACCGTCCGCACAGCCTCAGGCCCTACGGTCTCGAGTTGGGGCTTCCGTGTGAGGACCCCTGAAGTAAGACGTCCCAAGGGGCAGATCAGTCAGACGGAGCCTGCTTGCCCAACCACCTCCTTCAGACACAGGCAGCCTGAGCTGACATGCTTAGAGGCGAGTTTTCAGGTCCAGGGTTCGTGGTGGCACCTCCCTCAGTGATGAAATAACTGCTTTTGAGTATTTGGATTTGGCCCCTTTACCTGCTGAGACTGCTGGATTGGAGGAGGGGATGAGGCTGTGGTGGGAGAGTGTGACCTCTGCATGGGGCCATGGTGACAGCCTCTGTAGAAATGACCATGGAGGTACCTTGGAGGGGGGATGGGGAGCTTGCCTTGCCATCTGCTCCCCTGGCCACATCCTGGCCATCGAGGTCGGGTGTGAGGGTGAAACCACTCAGAGGGAGCAGCACCCACGCCTAGCCCCCCTCAACCGCCCACCTCTGGCTCCTCTGCTTGGGCCTGAAGGGGGACCGTCTCTCCAGAGTTCTTTGGGTGCAATGGGGGAGCCTGGAGAGGGAGGGGGGCAGATAGGTCACGTGACCACCTGGTAATCACCATGGTCACACTCACCCACTCTTGGGGACATAGTCACTTCCTCCCGACAGACACGCTGAGACAGTGGCTACCCTCTGCTGCCCTTGTAAGTCAGGGCCCCCTGACACCAGGTGAGGGGATAAAGGTTGCTAATTGTACCTGGCATCCAGGCCTCTGGGGAGAGTTAAGGTGTCACCCTGCAGGCAAAGCTCCCCTCTCCCCAGTCACTGTCCACCTTAGGAAGCTTCTTAAAACTGAAAATACCCCAGCCCCAGTCTAAACATACTGGATCAGCACCTCAAGGGGTGGGACCCAGGCAAGCGTGCGTGTGTGCACATCTGTCTGTGTGGGTGTCTGTCCATCTTCCGAGTGGGATGTGCATAGAAGACTCTTGGCCACAGGGTTGGGAGTCAGACTAGGCAGTCTTAGCCTTCCCTCCTCTTTTCCTCCCATTCCTCCTGGGTGGGGAATGAAGAACAGCTAAATTCTGAGCTGGAGCAGGGTGTGGTTTTGCTGGTATTGAATTATAGCACCACAGGGCTGGAAAAGACCCCTAGAGAGTCTCTGCTTCAGCCTCCCTCCTACGCAGAAACCCCCAAGCGCTCCGCCATTAGGTGATCAGCCCCTTGTTGGGATCAAGGAGGGATTTACTCATCCGCCTGCAGAAAGCACAGTTGGAGGGAATTTGTAGGCAGGCTCCCTTCTCCTCCACCACCAAGGTGTCCCAGAGGGCTGGGCTGGCCTCCATGTGCACTTTGCTTCTGGTCAGGGCCCATTTGGGGACCGGATCTTGGATGCCCTCACGCATCCCCTGCCCCCATCAGAACTCACGATGGGGCTCCGCCTCCCTTCCGGCTGAGCTCTAGCTGGCGCTGCTGCCTGCCACCCTCCCTCGGGGGGCTTCCAGCATGGACTGCTCCCTGGGCCTCCTTTCTGGGGCTGTGTTGAGAAAGGAGGCCCCCTCCTGAGCAGCAACATGGGAAGCATCCACTTGCCTTTGGATTCCTCCTCCCACCCACCCCTGCTATCTGTGTAACCCTCTGAGCCAGGAACGCCCTGGCACTTCCCTGCATCCCTTCCCTGACTAATTTTACTTTTCTTCTATTTTGTCCTTGCAGAAAAGCCAGAGTTGGTATAATGTAAGTATCCTTATTTCTCTTCTTGTTGGGTACGTGTGCAGGGGGAGCGGGAGTGGAGGTGGGCGGGGAAGGGGTGTGGAGTGCAGTCGGGCTCCCCCGGCCCCCGGAAGAGCTGCAGTGGTTATCTTCCGCAGCGGGACGGGACCAGCCTTACTGGTGAAGGGAGGGTTTCATTCGGGGAAACAAAGGCAGGATGGCCCACCTTATCCCCTACCTCACCCAGCCTGTTGGACAAGGCTCTTTCTGTGCTCAGGGAGGGGGCCAGTCATGGGAGGGGTAGCCATTCCTGGCCAGACAGAATTCAGAGGCTGGGGTGGCTTTGGGGGGAATCTTAGTTTTTTTCCCTTAACTAAGACATTTTGGGGGGATTGCTGCCAGAGAACTTCCCCCACTGGTAGAAAGTCTGTGCCCTGTGATGGAATTTGACTTCCCAAGGTACTCGTCAATAGCCGTAAAAGCATGCTCCTTCCACAAGACCTCTCTAATCCTTGGGTCTGTGGGGAAGGGGTGGCCTGGGGCCATCTTCTAGGACCCTCTGCTCCATACCCAGGAACTGTGTCATGGAGTGAGCAGTCCCTACAAAAGCCACAGCCTCTCAGACCCACAGACTGGCTTGTGTGATGTTGAACTTCTCCCCAGAAAAGCAGCTGGCTGAGGTTCTCCACTGGCCCCCGCCGCCTGCACTCTGCCCTCTGGCCTTGGCCTCTGAGCCTGCTGTCTTCACACCAGACTCTGATCCGCCTTTGACCCCAGCCCCTCTCTTGATTCTGGTCCAGCGGGAGGCGTAGGCGAGGGGCAGCAAGGTGGCTGTGACAGACAGGGTGGGGGGCTGGGGGAGAGGCATGGGGGGATGCAGGGATGGGGCCCGTGTGGGCTGCATGTCTTCCTACTTGGCACGTCAAGCTCATGCCAGTGAGCCCTCCTGTTTCCCAGTGGCCTGCCTGTCCTGGGTGCTGTGGATCCGCCAGCCTCGGCCCTCCCAAAACACTGGGGCTGTGCTGATACCGAGTAGATGGGCTACACTGATCGAAGGGGCGTTGTGGGCTGAGATGGCCGGGGTGGGAGAGAAGCCTGACTCTGCCCCTTCATTCCGTCATTCTGTCAGCATAGCAACGGGCTTAGGAGATGCTGCCTCTTGGCTGGAGGACAGGGTGGACCAGCTGCCACCTGGGGCCAGAAGTCAGGGCAGTTGGGTATGGCCCGAGCCCTGCTCCCTGACTGATCCCACCTGCAGCTGAGACAAACCAAAGCAGTCTGACCTCACTGCCTCTTCACATCACCCTCTGGGACATGCTTGTGTCCCCGTCCTGTGCTGTGACTCAACCTTTATTTGTCCTAGGTGGTCTCCTTTCACTCTCCATCCTTACCCCAAATGAATAAGAGAAACATCACTGTCTCTCCACTGAGCAAGGATCATTTGTTCTCCAAAGGCAAGCTCAC
Organism: Lemur catta; assembly: GCF_020740605.2. Classification (NCBI taxonomy): domain Eukaryota; kingdom Metazoa; phylum Chordata; class Mammalia; order Primates; family Lemuridae; genus Lemur; species Lemur catta. The sequence continues at coordinate 17,388,268 of NC_059134.1, read as the reverse complement.
AGGGGGCTCCGTGCTGAGCAGGTGTAGGGCCCCCTCCCTCTCCTGGACATGCTGTCACCCTGGGGGTTTGCCCTTGGATGGCCGGGCACCATCTTCCTTCAGTGTGCTTGGCACTCGCCTGTGCTCTCGTGTCCAGATGCCTCATCAGGAAACTTCAGCTGAGCAAGCACCAGTCCCCAGCAATCCCCACCCCCCCTGCAGTCCATCTGGGTGAGGCTCTTGCCCCACCCCTGCGGCTTTGACCTGGTGTTCTGCCTTCCGGCAGGGAGCTCAGCCCTCCTGCCTTGCCTCTGCATTGCCCTGGGCTGGCTGGAATCGTACCTTCAGGAAGGGCCCCTCTCTCCCCCTCTCAGCTCTGCTCACAGCCCTCGGGGCTCCAACACTGCACTAGAAGTCCTTCAGACAGAAGGCTGTGTAATCCCCAGCCCTGGGAGCTGTTAGGAGCCCCTGGCTGGATTCAGAGCAGCGAGGGCCAGGGCTCTGCAGAGGGGCTCACCATTGGGAGAGCAGCTCAGGCCCACTCAAGCAGCCTGGGTCTAGTATGGGAGGAAGCCAACCCCTACCTCCCACCCCTGCCTCAGCCTCCCTCCTCCCCTGCCACCTGTCTGCAGAAGAAAAGAGCATTTTACTTTTACATGGTTAGCCATGGAGGAGCCGTCGCCATGGTGACAAACCGGCTTGTTCTAAAGAGTGGGTCACATGGAGGAACGTGTCTGGACCCCAGGGACATGTGGAAAAGCTGTGGCAGGAAAGCATGGGGTCGACAGTGGGATTTGAAGGCCATGGCATCTACAAGTGCCCTGAGGCCCTCCCAGGCCCACTTATACCTACCTTCCTCACCCCACCACCCAGTTTGCCACCCCCGTCTCCTTTCTCAAGCCCCCAGCTCTGGAGGTACAGCCCCAGTGGACGTGAGATGGAGGGAAAAGCAGAAACAGGGCTTTGCCTTCAGCAGGGAGCCAAGGCAGTTGGGGTGACCTGCTCAGGGCCTTCGGGGTGGGAGGAATGCAATCTGCACCCCAAAGACAGTTCCTGCTGGGTGTAGTGGGCTCGAGTCTCGGGTGAGGGGCACTGACACAGGTCTCCCTGTGCCCTGGGTGGGAGGGTGGCAAATATACTCTCCTCTGCCCACTACTGCTCAGTCCTGCAGGGCACGTCCCCAGGGCAGCCCAGGGGAGGAGCCTTTCTGAGATCAGAGCACAGGACGCAGACCCCGGCAGCAGCCAGAGACTAAGCACCCCTGGTTAGGGACGCCGGCTTGGTGGACCAGGGGGCGCGGATAGTGCCAAGCCTCTGGAATGGCCAAGCAAGTCTGGCTGGTGTAAGATTGAGAACAAAAGCACCAAGCTTTGCAGGAATGGAATTCAGGGTGTTGGGGGTGGGTAGCGAGGAGAGTGGGAGAGCTGCAGACGACAAGCCCTGCAGCCCAGCATTTCCCCAGAGGCTGAGGCTGCTTCCTCTGTCCGCCTCCCCTCTGTATTTACCCACTAATCTGAAGAGTCTTCCTGAGCCCCCCTCCTGTGACCCCATCCCCAGCCTTCTCTAGATGAGCCCTCACGCCCAGCCCCACCCCTGTCTCTCTGCCTTCTGTGCTCTGTCCCCTCCTGGTCTCCCTGTCTCCTAGTCCCACCTCTGGCTTCTGCCTATCCGGACGTGGCTGGAGGGTCAGTGTTTCCCTTGTGGATCTTAACTGGTTTCTTCCTAGGTGAGGTCAACGCTCCAGCGAAATGTGTTCTCCTGGCTCCTCCACCCCCTCCTTCCTGCTGTACCTGGGGAGGGGGTACCACTTGGTCCCAGCTCCCAGTGTTTGTCATAGAGTTAATGTTTAGCCCAGGGCCAATTCCCTCTCTGCAGGCCCCTGCCCTGCCCAGCCCTGTCCCTGGTAAGGGGGTGGAGGTGACAAAGGCTGCCGTATGCTGAGACTCCTCTCCCAGGGCGTTATCTCTCTGGGTCTGTCATTATCTCTCTGGGTCTGTCGTTTCCCTGTCTCACCCCTTACAGCCCAGTCATCCTCTCATTTGGCCTATAGAAATACTCACATACTTCCAGGTAACTACTGTTAGGATCCAGAACCTCACGGAGCTATCTATCTACTGCCTACATCTTGGGGTTTGGTCTCGCCCAGAGAGGCATTCTTGTCACCCTCGAAAATGGAATTGCTATGCTCACCTGCTACGATGCTCAGGAGAGACCGACATGCAGGGTGGACAGAGGCTGGGATGTGTGCTGAAGAGAGTGTTGGCAGGGGCTGGGCTCCTAGAAGCCGTGGGTATGGTGTTAGGGCTCAATGTGCATGCAGATAAGATACAGTGTAAATAGGAACCCGTCTGAGCAGTGGATGAGGAATGCATTCACTTGGTAAATACTTTTTGAGCACCCTGATACCTTATATCCTTATCCAAAATTCCTGGGACCAGAAATGTTTAGGATTTAGGATTTTTTTCAGATTTTAGAATATTTGCATATATATAAATTAGAGAAGTCTAAACATGAAATTCATTTATGTTTCATATACTCCTTTTACACAGCCTGAAGATAATGTCGTACAGTATTTTTAATAATTTTGTGCATGAAACAAAGTTTTGACTGCAACTTGTCAAATGAGATCATGTGGGAGATCGTGTGGGATTTTCCACTTGTGGCATCATGTTGGCACTCAAAAAATTTTGGATTTTAGGATTAAGGATGCTCAACCTATATTTGAAACACGTTGTGCTCAGAGCTGTAGACGATATGAACCTGTTGGAGGCGTAGATCCTCCCTGGAGAAGCCGGCAGTCTGCGGACGGAGTTACCCGTGTGAGGAAGGGAGCGATGGCTGGGTCCAGGGGTGTCCCTCTGGACAGGCATGTGGGAGCTTGTTAGGAGAGGGTTTGGGGGGGATTCACACTCTTCCTCTACTTTGTCCAACACTGTTTACCTGGGAGAACCCAGGTTCCTCTGAGTTAGCATCTTTGCTTTTGGGACCCAGGAGTCTACATTTTTAAATGCGTTCACTGGGTCATCTTTAAGGACACTGAAGTTTGAGTGTGGCTGTATCAAATTACCAAGACTGCTAGGACAAAGGCCCCATTCTTCATCACGTGCAGGCCCAAGTCCCTCCTGGTGAGGTGGCATCGCCGGCCAGGGGGGAGGGAGTGCCCCATTTGTTTTAAGGGTCTGACTCTTCCTGGGAAGCCACATGTCCCCAGGCCCGCTGCTGTCTCATCCCTGTGCTGAGCTTCTCAGTCTCGAGCCTTCTGTGCTCCCACGGGGCTGGTTTTCATTTTTCTCCCTGGATTTCGCTGCCTCCTTTTGACCAGGGACGAAAGTCTCTGCCCTTAGCATTGCTGCCTTGCCCTCAAGGTCTGAGCTGTGTCTGGGAATCCTCTGGGCCTTGGTCCCCTCCTGCCAGTGCTGAAGATGGGACGGGGCCCCTAGAAAGGAAGGAGGTGCCTCAGACAGACCCCAAAGCTGTTGAGCTCAACTTCTCCCCTATCAGCACGTCTGAAGGTAGCTCAGTGAGACTCCCCAGTCTGCCTCTGCTGCTACAGGGAAGGCGGTGGGCACATGGGTCAGTGAGGGGAGAGTGTGTCTCCAAGAAGCTTTTGGCTGTTTGAGTCTCAAATCTCAGATTTTATCACAGCAGCGGTGCCCTGGCACCTCCCAGGCCCCTCCCCCACTCGGAGCCCTGGCCAGCAACTTTCCCTGGCAGGAAACATCTGCTGGGGAGGCCAGGCAAGCCTGGGGGTCACTGGAGGACGTTGGCCAGGACCATCACCCAGATCGTGTAACTTGAAGCATGTGGAGGGCTCGGGCCCTGCCCGCCCACCCGCTCTGCCTCCCTCCCTCCCTCCTGCCACGGGTGACTCTAACAAAGAGCTTGTTTGCTGGTCAGGCAAGAGGACCATGGGCTGAGGAAGGGGGTGTGTGTCGGGCTGGGGGTGAGAGCAGGCCCTGCTGCCGCAGCCAGTGGTGGCCGCTCCGCCTGGGTGAGGGCTGTGAGTCATAGCGACCAGCCCCCGCCCGGGGGAGAGATTGCACATTGATTGAATGTGCCACTCGATGGCCCAGACTGCATCTGGGAGCTGAGCAGTTGATTCCCTCTCTGAAGCTTCAGACCAACTATGTGTGACTCTGCGGAGTGTGAGTGTGAGTAACTGGCGGGGTGAGACCCGGGACCCGGCTGTGGGCCATCCTCTTCCTGCAAAGTTGGCCTGTCCACCCCGGGGCTGCCCGTCAGGGCCTGCCGCCGGCCCAGTGCACCTGCTGTGCTGCCTGTGTCCTCCGGACTCTTGGGGAAACTGCACTGGCCAGGAGGAGGTGCTTGACCACACCCCCTCTGGGCTAGCTTGGCCTGAAGACCAGCCGAGAAGGACGGAGCAGAGCCCCGCCATGGGAGGATGGCTGGCCAACTTGTCCCAAGAACCACGCTGACCCCTCCTGTGGGAGGTTTCGCACTGGGAACACAGCCCTCGGAGAGCAAAGGACATTAGGGCCACCCAGACCCTCTGCCGAGAAACCAGAGGTCACCCATCTGTCTCAGTGCAAGTGAGGCCAATTGTCTGCATCCCGTGGGGACAGCTGGGAATTAGGGCTCAAGGAGCTGCACTCTACTGAGAGGGACAGCCGTGGGGGGCGATGGAATCATTGATGGAATCTGGGGTTCTCTGGAACCTGCTGCTGGAGCGGGAAAGCCAGTCCTTTCGACGGTACCTGAAGAGGTGCAGCGACGTACCCGCAGGTGCCGAGCACTGTTGCTGGCATGGATCTGAGGAAATCCCAGCCGTGAGTGTGTGACCCAATTTCTCTGTGTCTCTGTGGCAGTTCTGCTGCCCCCTGTCATGCTCCGCTTGACTCTACTACCTGAGGGCCCGGATTTGACAATGCTTGAACCAAACTTCCTTGGCCACGTTAAATTAAAATAGGAGGAGATTGCTTTAAGCATGCAGGGGCTGGGAGGGAGAGGACCGTGCTCTCTAGCATCGTGGGGGCGTGTGGTCGCAGGCACAGTGTACCCGCCTAAGGTAGACAGATGGGTGACCTCTGGTTTCTCGGCAGAGGGTCTGGGTGGCTTCCATCCGCCTCTGCAGCCTGGTAGAGTAAGGCACTTACTGGCGAGCCTGGATTAATGAGTCTGTAGGACTGGCTGAGTGCAGAGGCCGGGGCTAAACGTGCCCTGTTCTCTCCCCACCACTGCAGCTGTGTTCCCAGGGGAGGAGTGGCCCCCTGGATTTGCCTGAGGGTTGGAGATGTGACCGAACTCGCTGCCCCCCACCTCTGTAGACATGTGAGCTGTCACTGGATATGAGAGAAGCAAGGCAGAGGGAGCACCTCTGAAAGCGAGTTGAAGTGGGAGACTCCCAGGCTTCTGGTTACTGGATGGCCAATGTCAGTTTCACCTGAAGGGGGTTTGGGGCCACCTTGTAGGCTGCTTCCCTGGCTGGTAATGGAAATTTTTAAATATAAGGACCCACTAGGGGACATAGAAGGCCAGTGGGGGCCCCAGAGCAGATGAGCATCCCATCCCCGAGGGAGTGTGCTCTTGTGGGGAAGCCCTGCTACTTCCCTCTTGGCACAAGGTCCAGGAGCAAGTACCCTCCAGAGACGACATTGGGTAGCAGCTCGGACCAGCAGTGGAGCCAGATGGCCTTGGTTCATATTCTGCTCTCCTAAGTTGCCCAACGTCTCTTTTTCTCAATTTCCTCGAGTGTAAAATGGGAGAATAAAACAACCCTGTGGTCAGATCCAGTGAAACCTGCAAAGGGCTTTCGGCTGTGCCCAGTATGTGGTACTAACTCTTTCCACATTAGCTTAATAAGAGCTGCAGGCAGTCAGTTGGACAAATGAGGGGGTCATTCGGGGATTTCAGAGAGTGGACTCTGTTCTGAGAGGCCCGGGACCTAGATATCTAGATTGGATATCTCAATACCAGTTTGAAACTAGTGTATGGACCAGACGAATGTTGTCTCTAAGGTTTTTTCTAGCCATAGAAGTCATGGTATGGGCTGTCTTCCAGATACTCACTCCCCACGGCCCCGATACTTGGTTCAAACACATGGCAGGTGACATTTGAAGTTTGCGATTCTGCAACAGCCTAGCATTGCTTTTGGAAAGGTAACAGGGCACCTACTATTGCAAGTGGAACTCGTTCTGTAAATAGGCCCAGAACAAAAGTTTAAAATTGAAACGAACAAAGTGGTTGAAAGCATCCTCTCTCTCTCTTCTCTCTCTCTCTTCTGGAAAACCTCTCCAAACTAAAGTCATGGCATTTTTCTGCCCCCTAACTTCCTGAAGCCCTCCCCTCCCCCCTAGCACTAAGACCACCGGGCCACAGGTCATGCTGCAAATACGGTCAGGCCACAGCTCAGCTTCCTTGTGTGCCATTTTGCTTTACGGAAAGCCAAAAAGTGAAAAGACTAAGGCTCATGTCCTTGTCACCACAGCTGTGTGCCAGTGGATCCTCAGGGAAGGGGGTGAGAAAGTGTAAGTAGCCGAGACCCACGTGTCACTGTCAGCAGGAGACTCCATGGGCAGGCATGTGCTCCTGGCTGGGGGTCAGCAGTGCTGTCTGACAAGTAGGTCAGCGCGTCGGTGGCTGGAGTGCACATGTGTCTGTTACGATGCGTGGCTCGTCCTGGGTGTGCACTTGTTTTTATTTATGTATCACCCTTGGGTGCCCTTCATCTACGGGCGTGTATTGTTTTTTATTTTCATTTTTTAAACTTTAAGATCGAAAGCCCTGAAAGGGCGGGATTCCCGTGTATTCAGCGGGCTGGAGGAATTTCCAAGGAGGATTTGCTAAGGTGGTGTGTGGGCAGGCACCTGTGAGAGGTGGGTGGGAGGTGAGCACAGGACCAGGGATCGTGAGACCTGCCGCTGACCAGCTGGGACAGGGCGCTTCTCTCTGGCCTTAGCTCCCTCGCTGGTACTGTGAGGGCTGGGCTAGGTGATCCTGTAAGGTTGAGAGTGAAGGTGGGTGCCTCTAGTGTGCCAGATGTGTTTTTGAATTCTCTGCTTGTGTACTTGTTCTGGCACTCGTTTTATGTTTTAGGATTTTTTTTTTTAGCACTATGTTTTAAGATTAAAAAAAAATCATGTCTGGCCGGGCGTGGTGGTTCACGCCTATAATCCTAGCACTCTGGGAGGCCGAGGCGGGTGGATCGCTCAAGGTCAGGAGTTCGAGACCAGCCTGAGCAACAGCGAGACCCCGTCTCTACTAAAAATAGAAATAAATTATCTGGCCAACTAAAATACATATAGAAAACATTAGCCAGGCATGATGGCTCATGCCTGTAGTCCCAGCTACTCGGGAGGCTGAGACAGTAGGATCACTTAAGCCCAGGAGTTTGAGGTTGCTGTGAGCTAAGCTGACTCCACGGCACTCACTCTAGCCTGGGCAACAGAGCGAGACTCTGTCTCAAAAAAAAAAAAAAAAAAAAAAAATCATGTCTTTCACACACAGCCAAGTGCTCATTGTGTTAGTCATGACAACAACACCTTCTTCCGAGAGGTGTGCTAGGCACCATCATATCCTTGGCCTTGCTGGGGGGCTGGGCAACCCCCTGGGACCCCCAGTTTACTGTCAAGGTGGTGCTGCCAGCTGGCAGAAGGCAGGACAGCAGTAGCCGGCATGATGGGTCCCAGGAAGCCCCCTGGAGGTGTCCCTCCTTCCTTTCTCTTTGTGGGATATAATGTGGGCCCCTCCTCATGTGTTCGACATCTCCTCTTTGATGGGCACTGGCTGCAAAGCATCTCGCAGGACCAGATTGTCCCTACCGTGTGGCTCCTAGGGTCTGTGGGACAACAGAGCCTCATCTTTGCCTTTTTAACACACAAGCAAGTGCTCCTCCTGCACCATCCTCCCTGACCCCGTGGAACCCTGACCCCAGGGGCAGCCTGCTAACCATGCCCATTGTCATGCAGGTGTTAAGCCCTACTTACAAGCAGAGAAATGAAGACTTCAGAAAGCTCTTTAAGCAACTTCCAGACACGGAGCGCCTCATTGTTGGTGAGCTGGGTGACCTGGGAGGGGCAGGGAGGAAGTCTGGGAGTCCCCAGCATAGCACGGGCTGCTTCTGTCTGGAGGCTGTGAGACAACCCCAGTAAGCACGCCCGTCTGGGAACAGGGAGAGAGGATGTCCAGAGCGCTGGCCCTGGCTTTCAGGGCTCAGGGCTGAGGACCAGGTCTGTGGCAGCCTCAAGAGCCCGACCTGGCAGGAGTCACTGCTGCTTCTATCTCTGCAGACGGCCCAGCGGTGGAAGGGGCTGGCATAACTGTGGGTGTGGGGAGGGAAGTGAGTTGAATTGTGTTGGTCTTTCCTACCTCTAGCTTTTGTAGCCCCCTCTGTCACCACATTCATTCCTCGGCCTCTAGGCAGTTGCACAGTGCACCACCTTTATGTTCCCGATCGTGAGATGCCAGGGACTTCCTTAGCCACCAGTTCAAGTGTCTGGCACCCCTAGTCACTGGTGGGAGACTGGTGCTGGTGCGAGGGATGACGTGCTGCAAATGCCTCCTGTCTCTGAGCCAGTCCCTGTCTCCCTCCCTACCACAGATTACTCGTGTGCACTCCAAAGAGACATTCTTCTTCAGGGCCGACTCTACCTCTCTGAAAATTGGATCTGCTTCTATAGCAACATCTTCCGCTGGGAAACTCTGGTAAAGACCTGGGGCCGGCTCCCTTGGGCTGTTCCCTGGCCTGTGGCTGAGCAAGCTGCCCTCACTTGCGTCCTTTTGCTGACTTCATGCTCCTCCCAAGCCTGTGTGTAATCAACAAAAGCACATGCCTGAGTCTTGAAGGCTATCTAGTTCTGAGTCCCAATATTAGGATTTCCTCCACCGTGTCTTCCCCGCCTCCCTCCCTCTTGGGTGTGGGACAGAAGACTTCAGAGCATTTGCTTTTGGCAAACGCAGGTGACTATCCGGCATGAGTTAGCGCAGAAGGAAGCATAGTAAAGTGGAAAAAAATATATTGGCCTTGGGACTCAGAAGAACTAGCTTTCACACTTTCTGGGTTCTGCAACTACTTACCTGTGTGATTTTAGGCTAGTCCTTTCTCTCTTTGCCTGTTTCCTCATCCTGTGTGATTAGGTGGAAAAAGATTAACTAGGTGACTTTTATGGTCCCATCCAGTGCCAGTGTTCTGTTTCTGTAAGTGGCAAATAATAGCAGGACCTCTGTGTACTTAGCAGACTGTAGAAATGAGAAAGGAGGCTTCCTGGGCCAAGAGTGTACCCATGGCTGTGGATGAGGCTCAGTCCCTACCTTGCTGTGTGGCCTTTGTGAAATAAGGGGGTAAACCAGGTGATCCCTGCCAGGGCTAGGAGTGATGTGAACTGTGATCCGGTTTCCCCTGTCTGTACTGCGGCCGTGTGAGCACTCCTTGCCCGACTCCACTAATGCCTCCTCTTGCTGTTCTCTGTTCTCTGTGCCGTTGGATGTCAGCTGACAGTCCGTTTGAAAGACATCTGCTCCATGACTAAAGAAAAAACAGCTCGCCTCATTCCCAATGCCATCCAAGTTTGCACTGATTCAGAAAAGGTAAGCGGATTTGGATTCTGGCCTTTCTACTCCCCCTGCAGCCCCACCCCACTCCCCGCATTCCTTCTGCCCTCCAAGTGCACTAATAGGACTGGGGGGAGGGCCAGTGAGGGTGATGTGGATCCCAGGAACCTCCTCCTGGGTGGGCTGGGTGGTTGGAGGCTGAGCAGGGGAGGGTGGATTGGCAGAACATTTAACTTGGAGCCAAAACACCTGAATTTGAGTCCCTCGACTGTGAGCATGCCATATAACCTCTCTGAGCCTCAGTTTTCTTGTGTGTAAAATGGAGCCAGCAATACCTATTTAACAGTCTTGAAATAACATCACATATTGGAAAACACTACATTGTAAGGCACTATGTGAGTGGATGTAGTCATCATTTCACGTCAGCATAGCTGATTATATCTCAGGAGGAGGAGTGTGATGGAAATGCGGTGTCCCTGTTATTAATAGTATGGGGAGAATGTGGTAGGTCAATTTAAGGACAGAGAAAATAGTGAACTTTAGCTTTTCACCAGAGCCTTAAGACTAACAGATTCAAGGCTAGGGTGGACTAGGTTTCTGCTGAAGACAAAGTGTGTAGTTCCTTTGGACTTGGGCAGTTCAGTGGCAAGAACCAGCAGACTTGGGGTCAGATAGTCTTTGGTTGGAATTCTGTTTTCGATGCTAACCAGCTATGTGATACTATATGTTGCCCAACCTCACCAGCCTGTTGCTGTCTGTTAGTGGCAGCTTTGTTTATTGCGGAAGTCTTTTTGTATGGTTTAAATGAAATAGCATTTGTGGAGCACCTCATAGGGGGTCAGTAAAATCTGGTTTTCTGTTGCTTTTTTCCCTGCGTATTATAAAGGATCTTCAATTATAGATAAAGAACAGGGTCTCTTTCTGTTCTGTTCCTTGTACCCCAAACATATAGAAGAGTGCCTAACACATGCTAATACTCAAATATTTGTTGAATGAATGAAAAGTCAGTGGGTTTATCTTGTCCTTCCGTTCAGGCTAGTTCACAGCTCACCCCTTGCCCAGTTCCAGGAGGTAGGTGAAGGACATCTTTTGCGGAGATGAGAATTTCAAACCAGGGAGAGAAGCACTGAGGAAGGTGTGGCTAAAAATTGAAAGACCTGGTCACAGTGGGGACTCAGGTCCCAGGTGCCCAGACCCCAGTGTGCTGGCCCCATCGCTAATGCAGCTGTGTGTGATCACGGGTCACTGAGAGTCGTTAGTATTTGAGGATGAGCTCAGTATCTTTTCTTAAAGGAAGGAGGACCATGTCTCTATTATATTGTACATCTGAACAGACATCTCTCACCATTTTCTCTTGCAATCTAGCACTTCTTCACTTCATTTGGGGCCCGGGACAGGACGTACATGATGATGTTCCGGCTCTGGCAGAATGCTCTCCTGGAAAAGGTAGGTACTGGCCGACCATGTCCTTCAGCCCCAGCAGGAATGCCCACCCAGAACATTCTGTCCCCTTGGGTGTGGGCCCGGTGGAGAGTTTGCTTTTACTGTGCATTGGCCAGTTCCAGAGAAGCCCACGTTTCCTCAAAGTTCTGGAAATCCCCCAGACGTGGTGAGCAACACATTCTCCCTCTAAGGGTATTGTCCTGGGTCCTGGAAGTAGTTTACCCTCTTCTGTGTATGGCCTCAGGGCTGCCAGGAGTAAGGCACTCAGTGACTTCAGGCACTTCAGTCTCACTGCTTTAAATGTACCAGGATGTGTTTTAATCAGGTATGGTAAGAGACACGCTGTCACGAAGGAAGAAGTTTTCATGACATATTCACAGAGCCCCAGAAATGGGAAGCACAGTATGTCCTGCAGGACCACTCAGGGATGTGCCGGGGTGTTGGGAGGCAGGGGGAGTGAGGGCAGAGTGCGGGCAGGAGCCTTGGTAGTGGTTTCTGCAGGAAGGAGTGGGTGAGGTGGGGGAGTAGGCCAGCAGGTTTGGGGTTGGCTACTTTGGCTACTTTTAGCAGGCTTCAGGGCACAGGGGCTGTCTCTGGTTGCCAGGAACCTGGCCTTGGGGTAATTAGGACAGGGGAATATGATCTGGAGCTAGATGAAGGGACAGTTGGGAGCGTGGGCTTTGGATTGGTTGGCTGCATGTGAAGGGCATGCTCCCAGATGAGTTGATTACTCTCTCTACTGATTTGCTAACCCTGGTGGGTCCCTCGCCAGCCAGCAAGGCCCCAAGTGCTAGAGCTTCCAAACTATAGAAAATAAGAAAATATGGTTAACACAGCCACCAATTGACTACTCGTGTTTAAATGACACTGAGGAGACACAGATGAAGGAGGTGCATGGTCCCTGACCCTAGAGAGTTCCTCTCAGATGCAGTCGGGTGTTAGGAAACTGTCTGCAAGCCAGTATGTGTGTGTGTGTGTGTGTGTATATATATATATTTGTGTGTGTATTATTTTCCCCCCGTGTTAGTTAATTTTGTTTTTCTATATGTATGATTGACATATATGTATTTAAACATATAAATGTATTTGCCTTGACTCCAGCTCAAACTAGTTACCATATAAGAAAACTGAGCAGATTTCTTATTTAGACTTTCTTCTGATCTGACAGTTGATAGCTCTGGTATCAATCCTGAAAACTTACTTGAGCTGAGGTCCTCTGCCTTTATTATCCATCGATAACAGTAAAATGATAATGTGTTTGAGTCTCCACTGGCAGGTTTGAATTTCTAGTTCACCACCGTTGCCATTTCTAAATAAGACACAGGGTCATCCATACGCTTCGCAGATGCCCTTGCAAAAGAATCGTGAGAATTTCTGCATGCTGAAGGGGGTCTGCTAATTGTGTTTGTCCCAACTGTGGGCAGCCACGTTGAGCCAGGTGGACCAGCCTTCACTGGTCAGGGAAGGCTGCCTGGAGAAGGTGGCCAGTGAAGCAGGGTAGGACATGGTTTGGCAGAGAAGCAGATGTGTCCCAGGTGAAGTGAATGTTGCACATAAAGGCCAGAGATGGTTGGGGTGACGGGTTGCAGAGAAAGGAGGAGGAGGTGCCTCATGGGCCACTGTGAGGGTCTGCACTGAGAGCTGCCGCCCCCAAACCCTGCTGGCCCAGGCAGTCCTCCGAATGCTGGCTCATGGTGTCCTGCCAGCTGTCTGCTTCTTAAACCATGTTTCGAAAGAGCCGGCTTGGTGAGCTCTCAGACTCTTTACGAGGTCTATTGTTACTGACATTCTTGGAGTTTGAGGTTTTTTTTTTAAAGATATTGATTACTCCTGTTTTTCTTCGTGCCCTTGCCGTCTTTCCCACGCACTTATCCCACCACCTTCTCCCCTTCCTCCCAATCATGGTCTCCACCTCTGACCTTTGACATTGCTCTGCCTCTCTCCAGAGACTCTGAACCCCATGAGAACCAGCTTTTCTTAGGACAGTGCTTTGAGGGAGGACCCGTAGGTACCCAGTGAAATAAGGAAACACTGGAACTAGTGCGTAGAACTGTGGGCAAACCGATTCCACTTCAGAATAAGGAAGTATTCAGGTAGTCAAGGAAGGGCTGGACCCCTTATACTATGAGAATGTAGAAAACTCTTTGGAATCACAGGACCTCTTCCGCTATGGAATGGGCCATCTCTGTGGTCTAACCTCATTCTTGGAAGCGATCCAATAGGGCCTGCATGAGCACAGTTAATATAGGAGATTTATGTGGTGGGTGGGAGACTGGATCAGGGACCTCTGGGTGCTCATTCAGAGTCCAAATCAGAAGCTCTGGGATCCCGGGGCCGCAGAGCAACATGGGCTTATGCCACTAATGCTGAACGTCATCAGTAGGAACAGAAGATGGGGCAGGTACCATCCTCCAGGGGCCAGTGGGTTCCATTCTGCAAACCTCTGTTGAGGGAACAGGCAAGGAAAGGCCATGTTCCAGGCTTTGCCAAAATCCGTATTCCTTGGCAGGAGATTGGCCTCTTACTGAGATCCGTAGGGTGCATGGAGTGGTCATGGAGGTGGCTGCTCTGCTCTAGTGCAGCTAGGGAGAGAGAGAGCGATGGCTCCTGCCCTCCAGGCGAGCTGGCCCAGCCCAGTGCCCCTGTGCAGAATGGGGGGACTTGAGAAAGGAAGGGTCAGAGTTGCGTCTTTTCCCCCCTACAGCCTCTGTGCCCCAAGGAGCTCTGGCACTTTGTTCACCAGTGCTATGGGAACGAGCTGGGCCTCACCAGTGATGACGAGGACTACGTGCCCCCCGATGACGACTTCAACACGATGGGGTGAGCAAGGGTTGGGTGGGTTGGGGGGCAGGATGGCAGGGAAGTCCTTGCTGGGGAAATGGCATCTAAGTGAGGCCCTGGAGCAAGTGAGGGAATGAGCCAGGGGGGTACCTGGGGGAAGAACATTCCAGGCAAGGGGGCAGCAGGCAGGCCAGTGTGGCTGCAGAGTGAACAAGAGGGATGTGGTGGAGATGAGTTTAGGGAGACGGAGGGGGCGGAGTCTGAGAGCCTTTTGGCAAACGTGATGATTGGCTTTTACTCAGAGTGGGATGGGAAGGTTTTGAGTGGATGATGGATCAGATCTGACTTAACATTTTAGCAGGATCACTCTGGCCTCTGTGTTGAAAATACACTGAAGGGAACCAGGGCAGGAGCCGAGAGACCCGTTATAAGAGGCTGTTGAATTATTTAGGTAATTTAGATGAGAGACAGTGGTGGTTTGGACCAGGAGGGTAGCAACAGAAATGGCAATAAGTGGTTAGTTCCTGAATATAGTTGCAAGGATTTGCTGATGGAACCAAAAGGAACCAAAGTAGCTTCAAGGTTTTTTTGGTTTTACCATCTGGAAGAATGGAATTGTTCTAAATGAAGATGGGCAAGACTGCTGGTAGAGCAGGCTTGAGGGGAAGATTGGGAGGGTGATTTTAGGGAAGTTGAGATTGAGATACCAGTTAGCAAAGTGGAAATGTTAAGCAGGCATTCAGGTATGAGCGTGGAATTCACGAGAAGCCTGGGCTAGGGCCAGAAACTCCAGAGTTATTAGTGCATAGCCATGAAATGGGCTAGAACCTCCAAGTGACGGAGTGAACATAAAAAGAAGTTCAAGGACTGGGCCTGGGAGCTCTCAACAAGAGGAAGAAGCAGCCAGGGAGATCTTGGAAGAACATTCAGCCCGGGAGGAGGCATGCTGGGATAGTTGCATATCCTGGAAGCCAAGGGAAGGAACTGAAGGAGAAGGGAGAATCACTGTGTCACGTGGGGTCGATAGGGCAAGGAAGATGAGAACTGTAAGTAGACTGGCGCAAAGCACGCTTGAGGTTAGAAAGGTAGGCGCAGGCTTGGTGGCAGTGCGAGGGGCATAGAGGAATAGAAAGTGAAAGCGTGGAGTGTGCAGTGGTGCTTAGACCTGGGCTCGGGTACAAACAGTGGCGTCACTTCACCTCTGTGCGTACCCATCTGATTATCTCTAAAATGCAGGAAGTGATTTGCCGAGAGTTGTCACACATGTGGAAGATACGTAGAGTGTAAGTCAGATGTTGATGATCATGATGAAAAAGATGATGATGGCTCCCTTGGGAAGGGCTGCAGTGGCATCCTGAAGTGTCCCTAGAAGGACACCCACCTTCATCTCAAGGAGCTTTCCATCCTAGATGTACGATGTGGAGGAGTTTACTAGTCATGATCTAGAATGTGGGCAATAGCACTGAGGGAGCACTGTGTCCAGAGTCCTGTCTTACTCACTGTTTGGGAAATGAAATATATGCTCAGAACCCAGATCTTTGATTCAGAGGGTCTGGATGACATGGGTACTGATGGGGCAAAAATAGCTTAAGATGAATAATAGTGGTCATATTATTAATAGGTAGGCATAAATCTAAGGAGGTTGCCTAGAAAAGGTGAGTTTAGAGCCAGAAACTTTACACGGGGGACTGGGACGGGTTGGGTGAGATGGAAAGGAGGTTTCAGGAGTAGATTGGGAGGGAGGAGGTTGATCTTGGTGAGAGAAAGATCATACACAATGCCAAGAAGCAGGAAATCCCATCGTTTTGGATGGGTAGACAGGTCTGAGGTTCTTAGAATCCTTGTCCATCTTGACCACTGAGGTTAACACGGGCTCACTGGCCTCTTCTCTCAGCTACTGCGAGGAGATCCCTGTTGAAGAGAACGAAGTGAATGACAGCTCATCCAAGAGCAGCATAGAGACCAAGCCGGATGCCAGTCCACAGCTGCCCAAGAAATCCATCACCAACAGCACACTGACATCCACGGGCAGCAGCGAAGCCCCCGTCTCGGTATGGGCAGCCGGCCCTCTGCTTCCACCCTCGGCCCTGTGGCCAGGGCTACCTAGCTTAGTTAATGCCACAGGCACCCAACCTGGGGTGGGTAAGGAGGAGGTTGATTACACTGTGGTCAGTTTATTCAAGGAGACATCCTGGAGCGGGTGGGTTCTTTGTATTCTAGTGGTGTAGTTCCAGGGTCCAGAGCTAGGTTCTGGGTGCCTGGGGTACCAGGTTGGGTTTGACTCTGAGCCGATGAAAACCATCCCCCCAGTCCATTGTGTGAGCTCTGCTCTTGGAAGGCTGCCCCAGACCAGCCCCTCTGGTGAACTATTCCAGGTCTTTTTTCACTGCCTCGATCTGACATCAGAGTCATGCATGGATATAGAACTGTAGAACTGTGATTGTTTATTCCCTCATTTGATTAATATTTAGAGTTCCTAGTGCATGCACTGTGGTCTGTTTTCCAACTGTGCTAGACTCTGTGGAAGCTACACAAATGTGTAGGAGGCCTCAGTCCTCTGGGACTTGGTTACAGAGGAGATAGAATCTTGATGAAGGAAGAGGGTCAGGGCATGTGCTGGCAGGCAGAGTGGGAGGGTTCCTCAGGAAAGGATTTCCCAAAAAAAGGAGCCTTGTTTTCCAGTGGTTTAGAGGTCAGAACATCTGGCCTTAGAATGAAAACATTGTTCAATTGATGCCTAGTCTTCATTTTCTGTCCCCAAGGTCATCTTTCAAATGTAAAGGATTGTATTGATTCCTTTCCAAGGCTAAGGGGAAAATGAGTCAAAAAATGCTTATGAAGCCCTTTGAGCTTCTTAGGTGAAAACAGTACTACCTGGAGCAGGCCGGCATTGTTACGGCGTGGTGGGGGTGTGGCTGCAGGAGAGGCCCTGGCCGTGGAAGAGCCAGCTCTGTCCTCTGCGGCACGTGGCGTGCTGTTGGGATGGCCAGTGCCCCCGTATGTGTCCGCTCGTCTTCCACAGCAGAGCGGGAAGGACCCCAGAATGTGACTCCAGCCCAGCCGTGCTGGGATCGTGAGGGCTGCCCAGACCGGGTCCCTAACCTCCCTTTGGAGAGTGGGTCCAGAGCAGATTGCCCCGGTGGGTGACTCCTCTGTCTCGGCCACAGTTCGACGGGCTGCCCCTGGAGGAGGAGGTGCTGGAGGGAGACGGGTCCCTGGAGAAGGAGCTTGCCATCGACAACATCATAGGGGAGAAGATTGAGATCATCGCTCCCGTGAACTCCCCTTCGCTGGACTTCAACGACAACGAGGACATCCCCACGGAGCTCAGCGACTCCTCTGACACCCACGACGAAGGTGGGCACATGAAGATGGGTCTGAAGCATCCCTTGCCCTCCCCATTGTGTGGGCCAAAAGGAGGCCTCCACGTGGGAACTGGAGTCAGTCTCTGGGTTCCTGGTGGAAGGGAGGGTGACAGAGCCTTTGTTGAAAAGGTACATTTGTTATTATCACACAGCTCTTTCTTCAGGTGTTCGCTGCAGGATTCTCATCGTTCTGTGTTTGTCTGTCTTTGCTTGACAGATAATGGATTGTTCTGCCATCCAGTGTTGTCACTAAATGTACCCCCTGTTGACTCTGTCCCTCACAGGCAGGCAAGGCAATGTTTATATGCCAGGAGGAAGGCGCCAGTCAGCTGCTCCTGGGAAATTAAATTTTTAATAGATGTGAAAGAAAGCCGCAAAACTTGTTAGTGACTCCAGCGTGGGGTGTTTGGGCTAGGTGATGAGAAAAAGCGTTGCTGGGTCAGATAGGTTTTGGAGACTTCGTCTTCTCTCTAATTATTCTAAGCAGGTAGCTTCTTGCTTCACTCCTGTGTCGGGTTAGCTACGGGGCCTCACTTGGGAACGTGCTGCTTCTTGCATTGCATGGAGAAAAGCTCAGTCCTCAGCACTCATGAAATTGGTTGGTGGTTTTGCCCCATCGCATTGGTGCTAGGTTATGACTAGTGAGGGTACCCAGGCAGTGCTCACTCGTGGATCCGTGAACAGTCTCTCGTAGGGGACACCTGTTGTAGTTTTCTGACCTTTGATTGGGCTGCCCACTCTGAGCTAGGATCCAGAGCCAGTGCAAATGCCTGCACAGGTTGGGTACCGCCTAACGCCGGGGGTGCCAGTCACGTAAACTGAGATGGGACTAGCACCCAGACTGCGCTTGTGCAGTGGCAATCTGCGCAGTCTTAGGCCCTGTCCCTGTAGGATGTTCCTCAGTTCTTCTCTGAGTCTGCCCGGGGTTCAGAGATCTCAGCCTCCTACTGAGATCACATACCCGCCCATGCGGATGCATAATTAGGGACTGTGGGGTTTGGGGGGAAGGCTAGGGCTTTAGCACCTCTCCTGTACCCCCAGATGCATTCTCCTGTAGCAGCCAGAAAATCTGGGAAATTCTCTGGTTGGCAATATTCTGCATATTCTCAGGGTGCTGCATCCCTGAGAATGAAGGAAACTCCACTTCTGGAACCTCCCAGACCTTGCTGGGTGCCCCTCCTTTTGGCTCATTCTGATTCATATTCCTCTTTTGCTATATGCTAAAGCTGCAGTCATAAGTTTAAAAGGCGGGATATTGGAACCTTGGCAGAAATAGATGCCTTGTGAGGAGGGAAAGCAGGCCCGAGTAGCTAGGGTTTGCAGCCCGTCGGGTGAGCCCCGGCCTTAGCAGCTGTTCTATAAACAGATGGTTCCTGATTAATCTGCATCCCATGAACACACCCATGCGTGGTTACGAAGCCGTTGGTTGTCAACTGTAGTTAACATACAGACTCTCGATAACCCATTCTTTGGGTTCAGGCAACCTCAGGAAGTAGTCATTTATTTGAATTTTAGTCTAAGACCAACTGAATTAGGGAGGTTGAAAGTGTAAACGCAAAAGTACATTCCCGAGCTCTTTGTAAAGGATGAATGGACAGTGTCACCTAGACAGGCTGCATCCCAGAGAAGGAAAGAAACCGAAGCCAACTCACAGAGCGCGTAGCCCACAAGCCCAGCTTCCTGGCTCTGTGGGCTCTGTGGTGGCTGTGTCCACATTAGCCAGGGTCATGACTGCTCTGGTAAGATGTCCCTGGGGTCCCCTGCCCCTCTGCCGTCACTGTCTGCTTCCTAATGCTGTCTTTCGTGCAGGGGAAGTCCAGGCCTTCTACGAGGACCTGAGCGGTCGGCAGTATGTGAACGAAGTCTTCAACTTCAGCGTGGACAAGCTCTACGACCTCCTTTTCACCAACTCGCCCTTCCAGCGGGACTTCATGGAGCAGAGGCGCTTCTCTGGTCCGTTCTGCGGCAGGCCCCACCCCCAGCCCCGCCACTCTGTCCACGCTACTTCCCTCTCTCTGTTTGCTCCCTTCTCCTCCCTCCTTTGGCCACCTGGTGGCCCAAACACCCTCTTTCCGGCCTCCCACGGTGCTGAGCTCCCTCATTCTGTTGCCTTCTCCTGCGCGGGCACATGGCCCCACACTCGCCCTACACTCACCGCTGCGTATCAGACACTGCGCCGACCCTGAGACTTCCCTGAGAATGAGCCCTGCCAGGTCTCTGCCCGCCCAGGGCTCACCGCCTGCTGAGGGACACAGCTCCCACTCGCTGGGAGGCAGCTATGCTGTGCCACGCGTGCTGTGTTGTCCCGTCCAGTCCCCACAGCTACCCTGTGTGCGGGCCTTGCGATCCCCACACTGAGGTTGCTGAAACCCAAGCTGCGGGTGCCGCCCCATGTCGTGCAGCCGAGAAGGGGCTGGGCTGGGCTTCACCTCTAGGCCTGGGGCTTCGCGCTTGGGCCCTGCCCTCACCCCTGCTCTCCCCACAGCAGGGACTCCGGCTCTGGCCCAGCAGAGCTGCTGAGCATCCCACTCGGTGACAAAGCGTTTGGGCACCAGCGTCCCCGTGTGCCAGGAGGAGAGGACATGCTGAGGGCATGGGGAGGTCATGCGTCAGAGGAGAGGACTTGTTCCCAGGGGACCCTAGGCCCTCGCCACAGTAACGCCAGTGTTGCCAGCACCCCCGTAGGTGGCCCTGAGACCTCCTGTCCCAGCCCCAGGAACAATCAGCTTTCTGGAGCCTTGTGTAGAATTTCGGCAATGCTACAATGAGCCTCTTTCTGCTCTCACTCCCCCTCCTCCCACCCTCCCCCCGGCCCTCAGGCTCCCATTGGCTTCCTTTTGGGGGCCAGTCGGGAGTCAGCACAGTCAGGAGAAGTTCACTTGGAGGGGAAGTTCGCATGTGGGGAGGGGGCTGGGCGTCCCCTGCCTCATCCCAGGGCTCTCGTCCACCCTCAGATATCATCTTCCATCCGTGGAAGAAGGAAGAGAATGGGAACCAGAGCCGAGTGATCCTTTACACCATCACCCTCACCAACCCGCTGGCTCCCAAAACCGCCACTGTCAGGGAGACGCAGGTGAGCAGAGACATGGCAGGGGCCAGCGAGAGCGGGGCCCGAAAACCCCCTGCTCCGTCGCCAAGGATGGAGGACAGATGTCGGGAAGAAGTCCTCAGTGCAACTGTCATGCTGCCATCTCCTGTGGCTCTGGGTCTTCCGTTCAGCCGTCCTGGGGTGGGGCAGGGGAGTTTGGAAAAGGAGGTTTTCTGAATTTCTTGCCCCTCCCAGTTTTGTGCAACGGATTTTCCTCCGCACAGACCATGTACAAGGCGAGCCAGGAGAGCGAATGTTACGTGATCGACGCCGAGGTCCTCACCCACGACGTGCCCTACCACGACTACTTCTACACCATCAACCGCTACACGCTCACCCGCGTGGCTCGGAACAAGAGTCGGCTCAGGTGCGGGCTGCGGAGGGCCCGGGGGGCTCCGGTGGGCGTCTGTACGTGAGAAAGCATTCACGTGCTCCGACGGGGAAGGAGGAGGCCGGGCATGTTTGCTGCCGACTCTCTCCTCATTCTCCCTTCTCTCTGAAGCCTTCGGGGAGTCCCTCCCGTCCCTGTTGTGAGAGGGAGTTAATTATTCTCTCTACCACGTGTTCCCTTTACCACCGTGCTCACCTGTTTAGTAAAACTTTTATAACTACCGCTATTTATTGGCTGTCTGTGGCTTATAAAGTACTGCATAGGTGCTTTTCCTACATTCACTGGAGTCTTCAGAACAATGCAAGGAGGTGGATTTATCAGAATATGAGTTTCATATAAGTAACTTTGCCGAGAGTCCTGTCCCTAGTGAGTGCTGAAGCCCAGCTCTGGGACGTGTAAACCTGTGCTCCTTCCCTGTTGCCGCGTTTGTGCCACCCATGTGCGTTGCCGTTGGCCTCCCCGTCACACAGGGAGCTCCCCGAGGGCAGGAATCTGTTCCCTTCGCCAGGTTATTCCCAGCACTCAGCACGGGCACCTTTCAGAGGCTGGAAAATGTTGACTGCGTGAATAATCAGTTTTGGGCACTGTAATGTGCTTTCAAAGGAAGGGACAAATTTAGACCCTGACGTGTTGAGAAGCTTGTGGTCTAACTCAAAAGTCAGGACACGTGGCCATTTGAGAAGCATCAGATTTTTATACCTGTATCTTAGACCCAGTTCTTTTGGGTGTAAGGAGCAGGAATTCACTCACATAGTTCCTGTAAAATAGGGGGTTTAGTAATAGGTTGCACAGAGATCTCAGGGAATCAGGAAGAGCACCTCAAGCAGGGCCTGCATCTTCCTCATCCTCCTCCTCGTGTTTTCGAGGAGGTAGAGTCTCTGCCGCTCTCTGAGCATGCACCCGTCCCTCCAACTCCCTTTTCTTCCTCCCTCTGCATTTTATTTGCCTCCCTTCTCCCTCCTGTTCCTCTTTCCCTTTCCTCCACGGTGTCTAGGTTTCTCAACCCCGGGTTCCTCGGGATCTTCCAGCTGTGTGTCTTTGCTGCGCAGTCCACGCAGAGGCAGCTGGTTGACCTTGGATAGACCTTTACAAGGCGATGCGCATCCTTGATGCAGTGAACCGGCGTTGGCAGGGCGAGTGAGGGCTCCAAGTCTAGGCGTCCTGCTGTCAGGCCATGGGTGGAGGTAGCATCCCCAAGGAGGAGGCTGAACCGCGGGGTGGAGGGAGAAGCTGGGAGAAGCTGTGGACAGATGCAGATGGACCTGAGGAGACGACACAGAGCAGGGCTGCGGTGCGGGGGACGTGGGCAGCAGTGTGGCCAGCGACGGGGAGAGTGAGCGCTGGTGTGGCTGGGCTGCAGTAGAGAGGTGGGAGCCGGGGCGGCAGCGGATGATGCTCTTAAAGGTGAAAGTGATGAAACCCCAGAGCTTGACTCGGACTTGGAAGTCTCTGGAGAAGGAAGAAGGACCCTGACAAAAGAGTGGCCCATCTTGGCTTTGTTTCAGTGTCTGTTGCTCAAAAGGGCCAAACTTCAGGCCAAGCCTCCCTTTGGCTGGGCGTCAGGCTCCCCGGCCCCCTCTGGAGTCCCCGTGGGAGGAGGCAGTGTGGCCTCACGAAGGAGCTCTGGGCTTGGAGTCGGCAGCCCTCGTGGTTAGCCTTCGGGCTGCTTAAATACTCTGAACCTCAGTTTTCTCCTCTGTAACGTGAGGATAAATCCACTAGGTCCGCTGACCGCAGCAGGTGGTCGGGAGATCAGGTGATGTGCTGGACGTGAAGGACCTGTTAACTCGCACAGTGCAGAACACGTGTGAAGCTGCTTTGGCCTTACGTCGAATTTCCCTTTTCTCCCGCGGAAGACCGTCCACCCAGGAAATGACCAGTCTTGTTTCTGGCTTGTTCCTCAGGGTCTCCACAGAGCTGCGCTATCGTAAACAGCCCTGGGGGTTAGTGAAAACCTTCATCGAGAAGAACTTCTGGAGCGGGCTGGAGGACTACTTCCGCCATCTAGGTGGGCTAGTCGGGCTGCAGAAACGGGTGAACCGCACGGCTGTCACCCAGCGCTCAGGGGAAAGGGGAACATGGAGAATGGGGGCAGAGACTGAGAATGATTCCATAGGGTCCCCAATTCTGCCCCAGAAATGGATACCAAATTTTTCATGTATGTGGACGTGTGCGTTTTTTCAAGAGACTATGTCTATGCTTTTATCATTAAGGCATCTGTAATACCCCTCCCTGCTAATGAGCCACAGATCTAGTGATACTGGTATTCTCTGTTACGAGAAGGATCTGCAAATCGCCTGTGAGTGCATCCATTGAGGCAGTGTGTGGTGTGCCCCAGACTGTACACAGAGGGTGCAGATGTTCGGAACATAGGGCTCCACACGATGTTGGACGGCCCCAGAGGGGACTGGAGTGGGGCTGGGTCCCAGGAGTACTTTCTGAGGCTCATGGTCACCGCTGAGGGTCATCTGGCTGTCCAGCCCCCTTCCCAGACTGTGGTATGGGAAGATGGTTGCCCCAGAGACTTGCTTGTGAAGGCCACTGTGTTGGGTTGAAGGTGGCCTCTGACGTGGTCCTTTTGTCTCTGACAGAGAGCGAGCTGGCCAAAACGGAGAGCACCTACCTGGCTGAGATGCACAGACAGTCTCCCAAAGAGAAGGCCAGCAAGCCCCCGACGGTGCGGAGGAGGAAGCGTCCCCATGCCCACCTGCGGGTCCCTCACCTGGAAGAGGTGATGAGCCCTGTCACCACGCCCACTGACGAAGACGTGGGCCACAGGATCAAGCATGTGGCAGGTGTGTGCCCATTGGGGGTGGGTGGTATGGATTGGGGCTTTGGGCAGGAGCTCATTTTGTACCTTGGGTATGATGTCTATGTCATTTGAACATAACTCACTAAATCTGAGACTCCCATTGCCCTATGTATTTCTCTTTGCCCTTTAAGTTCCTCAGTCCCTGCTGAACCCATATATGTGCTCTGATTAACAAAAGGTGTCTTTTATGTTTATGCCTCTGTATTGCCCAAGCTCCATGGCTACCTGCATGGCCTCAAATATGTAGTTTCCAAGTTCTTGGGAAATATACTAAGGAGAATCCAAAACTCAGACCCCAGTCATGATCTCATAACGCAAGGATCAGGGAGTCCAAGGCAGCCCCCCTGACGTAACCCCATAGCCCACCAAGGGCCTGCCCCGCCAGGCTGTGGACTCCCTTGATATCTCTTCCTCTTCCCATCCAGCCATTCAAAGCCACATGTTTTTGCTCAACTATGGAAACCTTGGACTATACGGGGACTTAGAGACCAACTAACCCTGCATTTCTCCGGCTGTGCTCTGCACATGCCTGTGGGTTCATCAGAGCTGGAGGGGGAGAGAGAGCCAGCCTCCCATGTCCCCGTCCCCAGCTTCACCCCCAGCACTCCTGCGTTGTGTGTTGTGCACATAAGATTTCTGACTGACACTGCATGTGTGTAAACTGACTCGCAGAGAGCGTACGTGACTTGTCCAGCACCACGTAGCTGATTAGGAATAAAACCATAGCCGCAAGCTGGCTCTAGCCCAGTGCCGTTTCTCACTTCGCCCTGCCTGTGTGTGTGCCAGCTACACATAGGTCTGTTGATTCTCTCGTTTGTTCAGTGTTTGCCTGACTGAACCAATGCTGACCTTGCCCTTGAGGAGTTTGCCTCCTCCTGTTGGAGGGCTGGGCACATCCCGTCATATCGTTGCTGTGACAGCATCGTGGACAGTTCTCCACTGTCCCCTGACATTCACCGCTTGACCAGTGTCACGTAAGAAGTTGGTGGACTTGTGGGTCACCATAGTGATGGCCTCTTTGTCCTCCCGCAGGTTCCACGCAGACACGGCATATCCCCGAGGACACCCCCAACGGCTTCCACCTGCAGAGCGTGTCCAAGCTGCTGCTGGTTATCAGCTGTGTGTAAGGGACTCCAGGCTCTCCTCCCCCCCACCACCACCGCCTGCCTGCCCCTGCCTGGTGTCTCATCCATAGCATTGAGTGCCCTTACTGTTTTCCCTGTTGTTTTTTTCTTCATCCTCTAGTCTTGTCTGTCGGGATTGGTTGCTCTGTCTGTCATTTCTTACCTCTTTGCATCTTTTTCTCTGTTTTGTTCAGTATATACTGTGTGCTAGGCCTTCAGGAGAAAATGCTGCACGCAACATCCGTGCCCTTTAGGAGCTCAGTGTCTAGTGCGTGAAAGAGATGGGACATTCAGAATCCCTGCACAGTTGGATAAATGCTAACGTAGAAGGCCCACAGAGCATTTTAGGAGTCTACTCATTCATTCGCCAGAGATGTTCTGGGCGTCTGCTCGGTGCCAGGCCCTAGAACCGTGCACTCATGGAGCCTACACGTTGGCAGGGCAGCCAGACAAAAGCAATGACTTCAGCATAGGAAAGTAGGCGCTTATGTTAATGTAGACTATTTATAATAATTGCTATGACATTATAAAACAGTAAGCTCAGTAACTTGCACAGAAAGATACTGGGCTAGGGAGAAGGGAGGGTGAAAGAAATGAAGATGTAAGATGGGAGAACTCGACCAGCTATTGGAAGTAGGAGTCCATGCCATCGGCTGGCCAGGATTTTTCTGAACCATTTTGACAGGAAGCAGCTAGGACAGTTCTGCTTGGGTCAGCCCCCTGCCTGGCATCCATGCCTTCCTTGGATGGGGGTGTGCTTTGAGAGTGCGAGGGCTCTGCCCGCCGTGCACCAGACACCCGATGGCCCCAATTCAGTCTTGCTTCTGTGACCCTCCCTGGCCTTTAGTGGAGCCTTCTCACAGAGGCAGCGGCAGGGCACAGCCTCACCCTCGGGAAACTCTGAAGGAAGCCCAGGAGTGACGTGGTCAGATTTGCATGGAAAGAAAAATCGCTCTGACAGCACTGTGGCAAATGGACTCGAAGCAAAGACTGGAGGCAGGGAGGTCAGTGGAGTGAGCCGTGGCCGTATAGGTGAGACTGCCGTCAGCCTGAGATGAGGGACGGGGCTGAGAGGTGTCCCGCAGGGGGAGGGCTCGTTACCCATCGGGTTATGCAGTGAAGGGAGATCAAACTGCTGATTCCAGGGACCACAAATGGTTATGTCATCGACAGAAGTCTGGAATTTAGTGAGATTGTCAGGGAAGACACCCGATAGTGCTCCAGGCGTGTCCGAGTTGCCGTATGTTATCCAGATGAAATGACAGTATTTGCTGATGTGGACCTGGAGCTTGGGAGGCAAGGGTAGGCTGCAGCCACAGGTTAATCATCCATGGCATTAATGCCACCGCGTGAATGTGACCATCTCTGTAGAATATAGAGTGACAAAGAGTGACCCTGGGGGCCACTTACAGGAGAGGAGTCTGTGAGGAATGTAAGTAGGACTCTCTTACTAACCTTACTCGAATATATAACATTATTGAAGCAAGTCGATGCAAAATTCTTCCGACTAGAGCATATGAAGCCAAGACATTACAAAATTAAATACAAAGGCAACTGTGAAGCCAATCGAGTTCACATTTAGCAACATCAGTTTAGTCTGACTCATGCCATTGTTCTGTTAAAATTAAATCTCTGGTATTGGATTTTGGTAAATAGAAAGCCATAACCTCAGGTTAGTTCCGTGTGTAAGCTCTTTCTGCATACTGACCTTCAGAGCTCCGCCTGCTCCCCGAGCATGTTGGGTAGCATTGTATTAATTAACTCCGGGGCTTTGTAAGTTTAGGATCATCAGATCTTCTAATTCAGCGCAACACAGTCCAGATGAGGGGCCGCCGACAGCCTGCGTGTGGGATGGGCTGGCACCCAGTTTGCCCGTGTCTGGCAGGCTCTTGCCACCGCACGCTTGCCGCGAGATGACTCAGCCTCCTGCCGTGGAGCCTTCACTCCGACAGCGCACGGGGGTGTCCCTTGACCTTCACTTAGCACAGCAGGATTGCAAACATAAACCCAAGTATGGTCTTTGAGATTGTGCGCAGCATGCGCCGAAGAGGTGGGCGTTCGTGTGATCCAGTGTGTGCTGAGACAGTTGAAGACAGCGTCGTGGAAATTCAAAGTTTAAAAGGTCTCTTGAAGAACTCGGAGAACCCCAAGAACACAGCAGAGTAGCCCCAGGGATTTGCAGCTGCCAGTTTAGGGAAGGTTACCCTCCATAGTGCCAGAAGCACAAATGGGAAATACAGTATCACACACACTTTGAAAACTCCAAGACATAATATTGAGCTTTTCTTCCTTGTCTGGTCTTTTTTTTTTTTTTTTTTCCCTATCTCTGTTTTATCTACCAGTTTTTGTCATCTTCTATCTTCCTATGTGTGTCTGTGTCTCCTCCCTTAATGATAGGAACCCCCAGGGGAGGCCTGCTGTGTGTATTGGACACGTGTTCCCTTTCATCCACATAACAGCCCTAGTGGGGCAGGTGGCTATTGTCCCTGTCGAGAAAACTGGGTCAAAGAAGCTGGGAGACTGGACCAAGAGCTAAGACATTTTTAAGTGGTGCACCAGTGTCTGTGCCCAATTCTGTGGCCTCTGGGTCCCCTCTCTACCTATGTCTGCACCCTCTATTCCGTGAGATTCTCTCACAAAATCATCTTCAGGCAGCCAGGGAGGCCGAGAGGAGGATTCCCGCAGTCTCTCCGGGTCCTCCAGCCCTGGATTGTCCTCACCTTCTCCCCGTCTCTGACCATTCTGACCCAGACTCTGGGAGACCTCATCTGGTCCCCGCAACCTTTGCCGGTGGCAGGTCCAGGCAGGAGCCTTACTGACATTGGGGAAGTCCTGCTGGCATCTGTAAGGCACACCCAGGGCAGAGCTGGGCTCCCACTGGAATTCCTCCTTCCCTTTCACCCTGCCGTTGCGCCCTGATGTTGGGTTGGTGGGAGGAACCTTTTTTCAATTAAGCACCCATGAAACCCCAAGTCTGTCTATACCTGCTTTCTGTCACTCCTTGATGGGTTTCCTTATCCACTGTGTCCTTGCTGCTCACATTTCTTTCTCATACTCTCTCATTCACTCTCCAGCTGATGTAAGTGCGGTTTCCCCTTCCCCACACTCGTCTGTTTCTAACCTCTGCCTCCTCCCTGTTTTTCTCCCCCGCTCCCACTAGGATCTGTTTCAGGTACTGGCTCTATGATTACTCCTTTGCCCCTCTCATCTCTTTCCCTCTCTGCCTTACCTCTCTCCCCCAAGGGACCCGGGTTCCGGGTGCCCATATGTCTCTCCCGTCCAATGCCTTTGACCCACAGCCCTGTCCATGGCTCTCCTGCTGTGTTCCGGGCCCTCCAGATTAGGCTGCTTCTGTGTCCCTCTCTCTCTCTCTCTCTCTCTGCCTCCCTCGGGCTTACTTGCTCACTCACTGCGATGCTTGGGAGGATCTACCAGTCAGGGACAGCAGCCTCTGGGATAGGGATGTCCCTGGCTCAGATGACACCTCATTGCTGTTGTTTTTTCCCCGTGTCTCCTTCCTAGTCTGGTGCTGCTGGTCATCCTTAACATGATGCTCTTCTACAAACTCTGGATGTTGGAATACACCACGCAGACCCTCACTGCCTGGCAGGGTCTCAGGCTCCAAGAAAGGTAATCCTGGCCTCGTCCCCTTGCTAGCACCTCCGCCCCACCCGATGCCTTGCCCTGGCACCTGTCCTCCCATCTCCTCGGGACTGTCACACTGCCCTTGCCCAGGAGGTAGCCCTCTGGGATGAGCCCGTAGGGAAGCCCTCGCAATCTGTCCCTGTAGTTCCGGTCCACTTCTGATCTGGGGCACAGGGGAACCAGGGGCAGTGGGCAGAGGACAAAGCACTCTGATGTGACTCTCTGTCCCTTAGGGGTCTGGGAGCACAGGACAGCTCGCTGAGCATAACTCCAGCTGCCGGGGTTCTTCTACCCAACAGGTTACCCCAGTCTCAGACAGAATGGGCCCAGCTCTTAGAGTCCCAACAAAAGTATCACGATACTGAGCTCCAAAAATGGAGGGAGATCATCAAATCCTCAGTGATGCTCCTTGACCAGGTGAGATGCCCCCCGCCCCTGCCCCACTTGCCCTAGTCTTCGGGAGACAGAACTCTTTCCCCTTATTCCCTGAGAAAGACGACCATCTCTCTCACCACCCTCCAGACTCTGACTCCTTCCTCCCATTCATTCTGCTCTCGGGCCATCTGTTGTTCTACTTGCAGTCATTCTTGAATGGGCTGTTTGAAACACAGGTACATTGACAATCATAATGACACCACACTGGATTTGCAGCAGGAAAGCCATAGGTTAGATGGAAGGAGAACTATTTTTATTTATTTACTTTTTGGGTAACCCACAGCCATCTGACAGGAGTTTAAAGAGAGAACTTCCCCCCTTTTGCAGAAATTTGCCTTCCCAAAGGGCATGTCTTTCAAATTCCCTTCCATGTATACCACCCCTCCCACTACCATCCACAACACACAACCGCCAGTAGCTGCTGTTCCTCAAAGGCACTGCACTGAGGGGCGGGGAAGAAGGCTGTGCTATGTCGTTTCCTAATATCATTTCTGTTGTGCAATTGTCTGTATTCCTCCCCAGAACTTGATCCAGCTATTTAAGAAAATCATCCTGGGGCAAAATCAATGATTAGCTCAGTTTCCTTGGGGGAGGGAGCTTCCTCTTTCTCCCAGAAAATTTAATACCTTATAAAAAATGCCCCATGTGGTTGTCAGGAGAGCAGGAACCGACCTTTGCAATGTGAGAGAATTAGGAAGATACTGTCCTGCTGCAGTAAAACCTCTATTCCTAAAAAGGTGTCTTTCTGATGTTTTGTGGTCAGCAAAACCCAAGATGGAATCCCAGCCTTGCCACTAACTGGTTTTGTGACCTTGAGCAAGGGACTTACTACTAGTGAGCTTTAGTTTCTTCATTTATAAAATAGGAATTGTCACTGTGGCTTCATGGAACTGCTGTCAGGATTTGATGGTGCATGGGAGGTACTCATTATTATTAAACATTATTTCCTGTTCATAGTTTGGTCTTAGCTCTAAACTGAGGAAAGAAAATCTTAACTGCCGCTATCAGGATCCAGTCTGGTATCTTTAGAGTAGCATGCTTGGCTTCGGTGTCACGTTTAGGGAGGCCTTTTTCTTTTTTAAACCAAAAAATGGTTAACAGCCTAGTCAGGGGTTTGGAAGCCCTGCCATGTCAAGGAGGGGTGATGGAATTATCCATATGCCCAAGAGAAGGGAACATGGATGAGGAGAACAGGATGGTCTTCAGACATTCAGACCAACAGGTACTATAAACTCCAGGGCACTGAACTAGGGCTAGAAGGAATTGAAATTTTTTGAGTCATCAAATAAAAACAGACTGCATAGGGTTAGAGCTCTCCAGCAATGGCATGGGCTACTGTGGAGGACTGAGATTCCAAAATTGGAAGTGCTCAGGGGATGACTGGAATGGTGATGGGTGAGGAACTTGTGGATTAAATAGAGGACAGTTGGACTGCATGACCCAGAGGTCTCTTCCAAATGTGAATGCTATTTCAGGATGGATCCCCTTAAAGGGGGCTGAGGGCTGTCAGATTCGTAGCCTGGTGGACTCGACTCTACAAGTGTTAAGAGAGGTGTTTTGTTTCATTCTCTTTAAGAATAATTTTTAAAAGAACAGTAATGGGCCCCTCATCCCTGTTGAGCAGAGGATGTAGAAGAACCAGAGAGAAGAAAGTAGTAGATTAAGCAGAGAGACCGGAGCTTCCCCAAATCCATAACCATTTATCCAGGAAATGTTGTCTTGTGTTGTAACAGAGCAGCTTACTCAGAGACAATATTTAAATATGTTGAGTTACAATGGGCCGTTTTAGGATTCTCCTGCTGGAACTGCTCCATGTAGACTCCATCCCATGACCCACAGGTGTTAATTCATTGATACGGATGCCATCCAGGAGACTCCTCAGTTCTCTGCCTGGCACCCCTGGGGGTACAAGGGAAGGATGAGACATAGCTGTGGTCTCAACAAACTTAACACCAAGTAATTAAAGACGACTGCAGTGCAGAGCCCTCGTGTGTGGCATGGGAGAGGCCGGGAAGGAGAGGGATGACTGGGAGGCAGAGCAACTTTGCATTTGTTCTGGGCCTTAACAGATGGGTGAGATTGGAATAGGCAAGAGCAAAAAGAGTCCCAGGCTGCGGGGAACAATGTGGCTTTGATGTACAAAGATGGGCATATTGCATATTAAGGATAAATGGGGAAATCAGATGAAATGGCTAGTAGATCAAGTAAGTGGCAGTCTACTTGGCTGCTTGTAGCAGTTGAACGCTTTGAGAGAGTTCTTGATTCAGGTCCCTGAGACCCAGCGAGCCTTACAGACCGGGGGGGTGGGGGTGTCCCCGTGCTAGGTTGGCTGTCCCCTTTCTGCTTGAAGCTGTGCCCCTGAGAGCCACCTTTGTTTGAGGAGCCCGGCTCCCTTCGGCTCCATGGCGTGGTCCGAGACCTGCCTCAGGCAGATTAGGGGGCGCTGCTGGGAGGAGAAGCCGCCGAGGGCACGGACCCAGGCCTGGGGTGGGGTTCCCTGTCTTACAGATGAAGGACTCACTCATCAACCTTCAGAACGGCATCAGGTCCCGTGACTACACGTCCGAAAGCGAAGAGAAGAGGAACCGCTATCACTGACAAGGCAGGAGCAGGGGTGGCTGCAAGCGGCCTGTGCAATACGTGTACATAGACCATATAAATATATATATAAATATATATATACAGAATATAAATATATATATTATATACAGATTTTAAAAAGAGATAATGCCTATGTACCAGGGAGAAGGAGCGGGACCTCCCGCCCCCTGTGCTGGCTGGAGCAGTGCTTTCCTTCGGTGGAGGGGCTGAGGAGGGCAGGGACCACCTCTCAGCACCGACCTCCCCTGACCCTCCTCCCATCCTCTGCTCCCCACCCCTTCCCTTGCTGGCCACTCCTGGCTCTCAGAAGGGAAATGTTGAGCCAGAGCTATGCCTGCGAAGACCCTAGGGTCTTGAAACGAAGTCTCAAGGGGGCATTGCTTAAGGTGCTTCATTCCCTAATCTCCTTTTGATTTGTCTCCAAAATAAAAGAGGATCTTTTCTTCCCTACCCCACGCTTCCCCCGGCGTTCTCTTGGGAACACGGAAGCACCAAGGGCAGGAGCCCAATCTAAACTCCACCCGCTTGATACGGACCGTGCGCTAAGCGTCAGGTGGAGAGGACTGTTTGAAAGCTGGGAAGGCTGCATTTGTGGGGTCGCAGGCTCCTGAGGACTCATGTTCTGAAGGGTATTCTCCTCAATCACCCCTGCACCTTCCTCCGACCTGTGTAGGGTGTGGACCCAGTAAGGGCTGGGGATTTCTTACTTTCCCACCTCCTTTCTCTCTGGTCTTCTCCCAGGCTGGATCTGGGTGAAGTGTCACTTTTTAGTGCCTAAAGTCCCATTGTTTCTCTGTGCCTTAAGAGCACATTGTTTATTAGCCAGGGTGGAGCATTTTCGACCTTGTTAAACCTCTCGTAGTGGTCATAAGCAAGTCAGGTCTGTGGCTGTAATTCCTTCACCTGGAGCTGTCAGTTTGATTTCCAGGATGAGTCAGGGTGTCGTAGGCCCTCCGGGGTTTGAGAGAGAGAGAGGATGCCCTAGCCACGTCTGGGTTGCAGGGTCTACCCACACAACGCTGTGCGAGAAGTGAGCACCAATAGCAAGGCACTCACAGGGTTGCCAGCACCATTTACTCTTGGTAAAGAACCAACATTAGCCATTGGAGACAACTGTCTGAGATACTTTGCACATGGAGAAAACATCTAAGCCATTGGAGGGAAGGATTTGGCAAAGGTGCAGGTGTTTAGGCAGGAAAAGGCCTGATGAAATCTCTGCCCCAGGGAGCCCATTGCAAATCCTGAGTTTCTCAGACTTGGGAGTTCTGGTGGGGGATGGGGTGCAAACTCTTCTCTGGTCTCTGGCCCCAGAAGAGGTATAAGATCACTAAGGAGTAGAAGAAGCCAGATTAGGAGAGTGAGGCATCCAGGACCTTTTTCAGGGTTGGCCCACTGGGACCCATGCGTTGATCTGAATTCATGGGGCCCTTCAGGGTACATTCATCATCCTTCATACACTAATTTCTCTTCCTCCATATAATGAGCAAAAGTGTCACGCTAGCCCCAGGCAGAGCTCACAGAGATTCTTGAACAGGAAAGACTCACAGCCAATTTGGCAAGGAGAGCGCTTCAAGCTTGCTGTGCTTCTCCTGGGCTTCTCGATGCGAGAGGCAGAAGGAACCCCAGAACCCCAGATGTCCCAGAGCATCAGCACAAAGGAAGGAAGACTTTTATCACTGTTCTACCCCGAAGAGAAAGTCGTTTTCTTCCCTTAGTGTGAGAATAAGGCCTTGGTATTTCCCTAAGGACAGGATCAGAAGGCAGAAAGGTCCATGCCCAGGTCATTCCCCAGGGGAGGAGGATGAGCAGGCCCCAGGTGGCCAGCTGGAGTTGCCGTCCCTCCCCTACAAAAGGAGACGTGAGGAAACGGAGTTACATTTCATCCCTGTGAAGGGTGCGTATGGCCCTTTGGTCACTGTGAAGTTCTTGTCCAGGACTTCAAGTGAGGGTCAAGGCTCACGGGCCCTGAGCCAAAGAAGGAGGCCTGGTCCAGATTGCTGGAAATTTCCCCTTGGCATAGCCGAAAGCCAAAACTACCCCCGGAAACTCTTGAACACAAAAATTATAAATCCCCAAATTTATTCCATACATAATTATTTACTTAAGTTATTTAATTATTAAAGGTGCCACGGTGGGACTTTTGGGATGACGTAAGAAAGGGTTCTTTGCTGGGAGTGAAGTGATGAAGCAGACGCGGCCACAGAGCTGTTCCACTTCCGCTTTATCTCTCAGACCCATTCAAGGGAGGAGTAGGTGACAGGGAGGGAGGCACTTAGCATGTCAGGGAACCCTCCTGTTCTCTGGTGGTTTGAACCCAATGCACCATGTGTGCACACAGGGAATGTCCCCTAAGAGTCATGGATCTCTTATGGGCTCTCTCTGTTCTAATATATATATACATATTTAACTTTCAAGTCAGGAGAAAACCAATAGCAATTCATTCGCAAACAGGATCTTTTTCCCCGTAGTTAATAACTTGTGAAAGAGAAGGGAACTCACTCTTGCAGTCTGGGAGTGAAAACAAATAAATAGCATTGCAGCTCCTGCAAGAGAGCGTTGTTCAAACCACCACTTCTTACACTACTTCTTCCAGCCAGCGCTCTTGTTGTTGTTTTTATTTACGTAGGAACTCTGAGGCACACAGGAGTCTTTCTGTGAGGATTTACGTGGTAAAACATTTGAGCGTTTGCACTCAGTATTAAAGAATTTGCAGTTTCTAACCAGGCGAAGAACAGCTATGGGGTCTAGATTTCCACTCCAGCTTCCTGTAGGAGTGACAGGATTGGCCTCCGAGAAGCCAGGCATGTCTGCAACTCTTCCCCCTTCCCCATCCACCTCCCTGGGACGAGGGGACAATGTCTCAGGTGAGCAAGATCAGCAGCTTGAAGCTGTCTCTGGAAGAACCCTGGACTGAGAGTCGGGAGACCTGAGCCTGAGTCCCAACTCTGCCGTTTTGACTAGCTCTGGGGCCTTGGTCAAGTCACTCCCCCTCTCCCAGCCTCAGGACCCTCCTGTACCAGGAAGGGGTCGGGCTAGATTATCGTTAAGGTAGGTTCTAGTGTTGGCGTCACCTCGGAGGTTAAGCCTGAGGCTGGCAAGAATGGGCTTTCTCAGAATTGGGAGTTGCCCTGCCAGGAGGGAACACGTCTTCTGGGCTAGAGCTTCTCTGGCATTTAGAGGTGTGGCAGGGCAGTGTCCAGTTTCCCAGGAAGCCCAGGGTAGTTAAAATTTCTTCCTCAAGGGCTTGGAGGGCTAGAGAGGCCCAGTGGCTGACAGAGAAAGATTAACTTTGATGTATTGCTCAGTATTAACTTAGGAGGGTTTCTTCCTTCTTTGGCCTAGCCTTAGTTTGGGAAGGGGCCTTCCCTTGGACTTGTCTAAGCTTAGGAAAAGAGCACCTTATTTTGAATGGGGCCCGTCTTCCATTTCCTGGCTCTGTGAAGCCTTCCGTCTATCCAGACTTCCTCATTACCGATAGAGGAAGCAGTGGAGAGAAGCCATTTCCGGGTCTAGCACTTCTTTTGGCTCAGCCCAAACATTGTTGGGCTTTGGATTAAGTACGAAGCTTTGGCGAAAATCCTTGGGTCGCCTTAGAGCACTGGCACTGAGAACCTGGGATTACGAGGAAAGGCGAGGGGCAAGAGGCCTGAGAGGAATGCTTTGTTAAAAGTGGATTCTTCCCATGTCCCTGTCCCCCACCCACGCTCGGACTGCACCTACTACACTTGCAAGCAGCATCTCCAGGGTGAGATCCTGGAGAAAGGACTAGGGGAAGAACCTTTCTGGACTGTTAGTGATTCCAGAAGGGTCCTTTCTATGCCATACCATGACACTTCTTAAGCTCTGCAGGGCAGCCAAAGCCAGCCCTTCCCTCTGAGGGCCCCCAAGAGAAATAGCATTCTTCTCTCTTCCCCAGATGCCAGGGCTGTGGTGTCCCTCCCTGTCCCAGGTGCCCTGCCTGCCCCCTCCAGTAGGAACCTCCAGGACCTCTGCTCCTGACCCTCCCTCCCCAACTCGTCTCTAGGCTGTGGGACGTCATCCCATTCACCCCCTGACATCCTTGACCACAACCTCTAGCAGGCTGGCCCCACTCCTCTCCACCTCTGTGTTTTCTTCCAGAAGATGTGTTTTGGGTCCGAAAGGAGCATTTTTCTGGAAGGCCATCTTTTAACGCCCCTGCTTTCCTAACGCGGAGCAGGAATTTGCACATGGTGTAGAGAGCTCCCCTTCCCGCCTCTCTGCCCAGCCTCGTTACCTCACTCCCGCTCTGGCCACGGCCATGGTGGGCCCAGCCAGCTCCCTGTTTTGATGTTCTGTGCGACAGCTCAGGGGTCTTGTGACTCGAGGTCCTCAGCAGGCCCTGGAGCCCGGATTGGAGCCTTGGCTGCCGGTACGAAGCACCTTGCCTGCCAAGAGGAGCTGACGCCCGGCAACCTCCCCGACATGTGAAGGCTTAAAGAACATTGTCATCGCCGCCCCTCAGCCGTCCTTGCTTCTGTCCACACAATAAGACATTGCGGAAGCAAAATGGCAGCCTCTGCTCCAGGCAAGACAGCTGGCTCTGTCTGGGGAGCTGGCCCTGGGCTCGGGCGCCACATGCTGAGATTGCGTAGTAAAAGCGACCATTTTTGCCAACAATAGTGTGTGGCTCCCCACGTCTCCCTACCCTGCACTCTAGGGCCAGACCACTCTCTGCATGGACCGGACCATCTTCCCAAACCCATGGTGCTTTTTCCTCCCACTCAACCTAGACTCCAAGGTGGGGAGGGACGGGTCGGAGGCCATAGGTGGCCCCTGGATAATCCTGACACGGGTGGGGTGGGGCGAGGCAGAGGGAGCAGCCCCCAACACCTGCACTGGGCCATATACTGGAAAGAACACAGGTTGACTGCAGTCGAGTTGTCTGGCCGTCTGTGTTTGGATCTATAACTGTACTTTGCCTGGCGCTGTGCGCAAGGTCTGAAAACTTACTGCTAGTACCTAGAAGCATAAAAGGCTACCCAGCCAAATCTTAATGTAAAGTAGCTAGAGCCATGGAAGTACAGTATGAATTAAAAGAAAAAAGTATTGAACTGCAAACTAATAAATGGTGTGCGTATTTATTGCCTGATTCATCAGTGCTCATCATCCCCAAGTGTTCCTGGTCTTTCCAGATACGCTCACGGCAAGCCCCGAGGCGTGTGTGCGTAGGCATGCCTGTACACACACGCGTGGCCATCCATCTCGTCCGGGGAGGGAGGAAGGTTTGGAATCAGACCTGAGTACAGATTGCAGCATTACTATGTGACCTTGGGCCCCATGCATCACTCCAAGTCTCAGTGTTTCAGAGATAATATTTTTTAAAAATACACACATATATTAGTATGGCAGCCGGTGTCGTACTGAGATGATTTTTAATCTCATTGCCAGTGTGGCCTTTCCCTTCGTTAGGTCTGCCTTGTAGTTAGCTCCTTGACGCCTGGTTAGAAAACTCGTTTCACGCCAGGCAAGAACACAAATGACTCTGGTATTCCTTTGTATCTGGGTAGAGGGGGAATAGCGGAGAGGGGAGGCTAGGTCACACATTTATTAGTATGTGTTTAATCCCAGACTATTAAATGTGTTTTTCATTTTCTCGCACATATCCCCTGACTGGGTACAGGGACCCAGCCTGGGGTCCTGGGGAGAGCCGTAGTCTATGAAGTAGACACACGTAGTAAGAGTCAAACCAGAGCAAGCAGCTTTTAGAGATACTTTATTGACACAAACAGGGAGTTTACCGAAAAACACCACATACAGGCGTTAGGTTGTTGAGGGCTTGGGAGGTCAGGAACATTTCTAGAGCAGAAAAAGACTGGCTGTGAAAAATCAAGAAAAAGCAATTATGAAGGTGACAGTGTGGAAAATAGTTGCACGTTTTGCAAGACTGTTGAGTTCACTGTGTTTGATGGCAGTTTGCAAACCTGCAAGCACTCGGCCTTCAGCGGCCTCCCTTTGCATCACACACACGCTGCCCAGCAGAGGCAGCTCTTGCCAAGCGGTGGCGCAGGCAGAAAGCACAGAGCATTGCCGGCTCTGAGGTGTAGCTGGCCTGAGGAAGAGGTGGAGTTTGGTCTGTAACTCGCTTAGAAGTGCCTATGTCCTGGGTCTACTGTAAACTCATGTAAGGGGGAGGAAGCGGGATGAACTAAACATGAACTATCCACCACTGTTAGATTTTAGAGATTAAGTAAGGCTTGGATGATGCTATTTTTTTAGACCTACAACCGCAGAGCACACTGAGGGTCTAGGCTTGACAGAGTGGGTGCTGAAAAATGTTTGCAGAATGCATGGATGATTGGATCGATGTGGACAGTACTGTTGAGACACATTTGCAGCGACTAGGTGAATTCACTGAGTTAGGGATTTTTTTCATTTACAAAATCAGGTGAGAAGAAGGCTTCTTTTTGATTTTTTGTTTTTCCATTTCCATGTTAAAATGGGGAAAGGGAACGAAGATCTATGCTGAAATGTGTCTAGCTCTTGCTCCTCCTTCCTGCAAAGATGCAATGACATGGCCTTTGCCCTCCAATTTATGTGAAGTGGATGGACAGATCCTGAGTTGGGGAGTATTTTCCTCTTTGATCCAGTACTGGGGGGAGTGGAGGAAGTTGCTGTCTCTTCTCTTAACCATCCACTGCTCTACACATTTCCCAGCATATTCCTGCTTTGAAAAATCCCTTTCCTAGGAGTAGTTCTAGTTTGACATCCGAGGAGAAACCAGAACTCTGAAGGAAGTCTGGACGTGTGGGTATTTGGGGATGGAGAAACTAAGGGATCGCGCTGTCAGACAGTGAGAATAAAGGCTGGGGTCAGGATAGACAGGCACTGACTGTCCACGCAGGGGTCGGGCCTTTAATACAAGACTGAGCTGACGGTAAAGCTCAGCAAGGTGCTTTCGGGGCCAACTGAGTTGGGCAACCAAGTTCACGGCTGTTAGGCTGTTCGAAAGGGAGAATCAGACTGAGTCTCGCTTGGCCTTCAGTGAACTGTGTTGTCGAGGACCAGGCATGGGAAGGATCCAGCACCAAGACAACAGATGGGGTTTGTAGAGTGCTAATAGCCCTTGAGAACTGTCCTAAGCCCTTTAATAAGCAACAGCATGCCAGATGAAGCTTCCAGAGCCACACGCATCTAGTCTGGGTTTTTTGTAGGAATTAGGGAAGAAACAGGGAGGTGGGTGGAGATGTGACGTAGGCTGGTGATCACAGTACCTTGTAGATTTATAATCATGATCAAGTCTCCCAGGAAGGAGTTTAGTTGCAATTCAGGAGAAATAATGATGTATAAATCAACTGGAAAGAGGACCAAAATAGAATTGACTCTGAAAGCACATTTCTAGCATCTACCAAGAAGCACAGCGGCAGAGAAGCAGGGAGTGTGATTCGGGGTGAGAGGAGATGGGGAACATCAGGACAGGCAAGAAAGGCAAAGATTAGGTGGGAGTTAAAAAACTAAGAAAGCAAGCGGCTATGGTCTAAGTGGAATAGGAGTCAGAAGGTCAGGATTCTAGCTCTCTGCTTACCAGCTAGGTGACTTTAAGATTTAATAAAGCTACTTAACTTTAGCCTCAGTTTCTTCTTTTGTAACATGAGTATTAACAATATCTACCTCACAGGGCCAGTTGTAAAGAAATAATTGAAAATGCTTTGTAAACCATACACTTATTTCTTTTTTTAGAGAGAGAGTCTCACTCTGTCACCCAGGTTAGAATGCAGTGGCATCATGGTAGCTCACAGCAACCTCAAGCTCCTGGGCTTAAGTGATCCTCCTGCCTCAGCCTCCCTAGTAGCTGAGACTATAGGTGCACACCACCACGTCAGACTAATTTTTCTGCTTTTCGTAGAGATGGAGTCTCTTGCTCAGGCTGGTCGCAAACTCCTGGCCTCAAACAATCCTCCCACCTCTGCCACCCAAAATGCTAGGATTGTAGGTTTGAGCCACTGCACCCAGTCAGTAAGCCATATAGTTCTAATGAAAGTATCAAGAATGATAAGAGTTGAGAAGTTAGAAAAAGGAAAAGAGTGGAGAAGATAACTTGGATAAATAAATGATAGGTACCATTCAGCTTCATTCAAAACCATTCAGGAAACATCTGAGTTGGGTTTTTTAAAAAGAAAAGGAAAACAAAGATAAA
The DNA here is from genome assembly GCF_020740605.2 of Lemur catta. Classification (NCBI taxonomy): domain Eukaryota; kingdom Metazoa; phylum Chordata; class Mammalia; order Primates; family Lemuridae; genus Lemur; species Lemur catta. The sequence continues at coordinate 17,348,942 of NC_059134.1, read as the reverse complement.
GGCAATCATGACTTGGTTACAAGTTAGGTGCATGGTCCACTGGAACCAAGAGGAAAGTGGTATGGTGGTGAGTAGCTTGCTATTACGATAAGCTGTGGCATCCACCAGCCATGGGGCCGGGAAAACCTCACTCTAAGTACAATTTTCCTAACTATACAGGAAGAAAAATGGTCTATACTCTCTTCTCTATTTCAGAGGGATTGTGTGGGAAATTACCAATAAGAAGACTCTTGAATTTATTGCAAATATTTTCTTCAAGAACATTGGATTCTTTACAATGTGTTAAGGGTCTCACTTCAAATACTTCCCCAGGGAAAGAAGAGATGAAAAACTGAGCTTGTCAGGTGAAGCCCCAAACCCATGGAATATGTTCTTTCCCTGCAAATCTCCCCAGATCTGAGGGACATCTCTTACTGAATCCCAGTCCCCATCTTCTTATATCCCATAAGGCATCTTTCCTCCTCTTATCATTGGGTGCTGAAGGATATCACACTTGGACCAGTCACTCAGTTAGAATGAAACATGAGATAATGACTAAAATTTTTCCCACTTTCTCTGCTCTCTCAAAACCGGGGGGGTGGGGGGGGGGACTCTGAACATTGCAGATTCATAGGTAAAACATTTAGAAGCCACCTACCCGTCCCTCCCCTATCACTTTGCTCATTTATTCATCATCCATCTCAGACCAAAAAGGATTTTTCTTAGTCTAAATAGCATTCTCAGATGCAGTTGAGCCTCCTATTCAGTTGAGTCCTGTGTGAGTCTCAGTTGCCTCTTGTAAAATGAGGAATAATACTGATCCACAGAGATTTTGAGAGGAAGAACTTCAGAATTTCAGTCCCAATGGCCAGGTGGTGTGCTCCCCAGGGAGGGCACACATACATTATCACAATAGGATTGGGACATGTATGACTTTTAGGAGTCACTTAAATTACCATTGGTCCTTCCCAAGTCTTCTGTCCTTGGCTTCTTGGGAGGACTGAGTCCAACCCAGGCCTTGGAGACCAATCTGGATCTAGCATGTCAGTCATGCTCAAGGATCCATCACCGGAGAACCTAGAGACACATGCTTTGCTCTGATGCCCTGGCCCAGTGGGCCACGAACTTGGAAAAACTGACTTCAAGGAATCCAAGTTCATGACAGGGTTTTGCTTTAACTTCGCTTCCTTCTATTAAGACATCCATTCTCTTGCAGCAGTGGAGAATGAGCCAGTCCCAGCCAATTAAGGGCAGAGGGAGGTGCTACCTCCAGCACTTAGAACAAAATCATTTGAAGCACAGGGGAGAAATCCAGTTGCTTTCAGATTTCAAACAGAGCTAGGACAAGGTGAGGTTGAATCCGTGTAGAAATGTTGGCTTCTTGGTTCTGGCAAAGTCTTATGGTGTGAAGAGGTCTGATGGAACTAGGCAGTCAGAGGTGAGCGCTCAGAGATGGGTAGATGTATGGATGAACAAATAGAAGGATGGGCACGTGAAGGGAAGAGATGGGGCCCGAGGGGCCCCCTCCTGATGCTGTTGACATCACCGAACCTGGGATAGCCAGTCCCTCAGTGTTTAGGCCACCTACCAATGATAAAACAACTCACTGAGAATTGCCAGCCCAGCCCAAAGACTCTTTGGCCAAAGGAGGGAGTGGGAGAATTATTATGCCTTTGAAACAGTGGGCAAGTTCAAGTTGCCCCAACATTTAGGTCAAAGCAATGCACCTTCTGAAGGGCTTTTGGCATCATACAGAGTTTTGTGACTCAGGCATCAACTTAAAGAAGTATCCTGAGGGTGGGGACCCTGGGCAGGGTAGAAATAGATCTAAGGGACCAAATTAAAAGTCACTTCAGTTGTGGATGACATCACCTGCCATCCACACCCACCTTCCCCTCCCAAGTCCCTATTCATCACCTCCAGGCATACTGCTTCTGTTCTATTCCTCCACTGGTACTGCAGAATTCTCCTTGTTCTCTGATGGGATGGCAAGGTAGTCAGACCTACAGAGGACACAGGCAGAAGAGAATCAGAGCTTCAGCTCCTGGTGGCGGGAACACAAGGCAGGGGAAGGAGCAGGGCACAGGAACAAGGATGTCTACAGAACAGCTCTGCATTTCCTTCGGGATGTGTTTCCCCAGAAAAAGTAGGGTGACCCTTGTAGAATAACATGCCTCCCCACATGTGCACATAAACACTTCTACCCACACTGTATGTCTTCTCATTTATCCACATTATCTCCAAGACTTAGATTAAAATGTTGGTTAAACTGATGGGTGTGAAATTATATTTTATAGTTGTTTTCATTTTCATTTCCCTGATTACCAGTGACATTAGGTGTCTTTTCATATGTTTACAGGGTATTTGCTTCTGAAATTCGAGTGTGCGTTTGTTTTGCCAGTTTTTCTCCTGCAATATTTGTCTTTTGCTCACTGATTTTTTCTTTGGTCATTTCATATCTTGAAATTATCTCTCGATCTGTTGTTTGTCTATAAATTTTGCTTATGGATTCTTATAATGAGCAACTGATTTTTGCATAAAATGTAATCAAATTTATTTTTCCTCTTTGAATTGTGTCTTGTATTTTGTTTGACAAATCTCTATATTCCAAGGTAATAAAGATATTCTCTAATATTACCTTAATAGAATTTTCAAGTTTTACATTTTACTCTGTCTTTAAGTCCACTATTTGTGTTTAGTGTGAGAGTTGGGGAATCTGGTTTTTTTTCCATATGAATTAGGAATTTTTCCTAGACAATTCAGTCTTCCTTTCAGTGTAATGTGATCTCTGTCACATATCAGGTTTTCATACATGCATTAACTTATTTGGGGACTTTCTGTTTTGTTCTGTTTGTCCATTTTGTATACCTCTGTCAGCATCACAAATTCTTATTCTGATAGCTCACAAGAAATCTGTATCTCAGATAAGAGGAGTCCTACCAGCCACCTCTTCCAAACTTATTGCTCTTTCTTTGAAATGGTTTAGACCTGGGGTGAGCAAACTATGGCCCCAGAGCTAAAAATAGCTGTTTGCAAACAAATAAAACCAAAGGACAGTATGTGTCAGAGACAATATGTGTCAGTATGGATCCTGCAATACTTACTGTCTGGCTCTCCCCTGGTGTAGACTATTTTTGGCCCTTTCACCTTCCATGTGACTTTTAAGATCAGCTTATTAAGTTTCTTGAAAAATCCACTTGGTATTTTGATTGGAATTTCATTGAATTTGAAGATTAATTTGGGAGAGAATTATTTACCATAGTGAGGTGTTACTCTCCATCTATTTAAGTCTTAAGACTTTTGGTAAAGTTTTGTAATTTTCTCCTTAAATGTCTTACACATTTTTGTCAGATTCGTTCTCAGGTACTGGAGAATATTTTTGCTATTGTAATTTAAAATTTTTAAAAGATGTTTTAAATATTTAAATATGTTCCAAATTTGTGGATGGGCTATAAGTGATTTTTATATTTTGACTTGTATCAACAACCTTGTGGAATGTTCTTATCAGTTCTAATAGTTCATTTATAGATTCTCTTGGATCTTCTATGTAAATAATCATAGTTGTGAACAGTGATAACTTAGTTTTTTCCTTTCCAAATCTTATCCTTTTATTCTTTGTATTTACTTAGTATACTACCTAGGATCTCCTATACAATATTGAATAGAAGCAGGGAGAGGTGCTATCTTCGACTTGTTTCTATATTACGGACATTTCTTCTACAGTTCCAGCACACAGGTGATATTTGCTATGGCTGTCTCAGTAGCTGCCATTTATCACTTTGAAGATGCTTGATGTTTAGGTATAGATTTATTTGTATCTATCCTGCTCAGGACATATTGTGCTTCTTGAATCTTAAGAGTCATCCCTTCTTAAACAAGGTAAGCAGATGAAATTAGAAATAGCTAAATAGAAAGAAAAGGCATCATATCTTTCCTCAGCCACTCTCTCTCTGAATACTGTCTTTCCTCCATTCTCTCTGTTCTGTTCTAATGGACCTTCTCAATTTGTTTCCGTCATGCTTTTTTGTTATATTTCACCTTTTTGTATCTCTGTGCTTCATTCTGTACAACTTCCTAACCTTTATCTCCTGGTTACTGGCATCTAATCTTCTGTGGAACCAATCCATTGAGTTTTAAATATTATTGACTGTATTTTTCATTTCCAGAATTTCTTTTTTGGTTCCTATTCAAATCTTCCCATTTTTCTTAGCAACTTACTCTATTCTTACATTTTTGGGTTTTTTTTTTTTTCTTTTATTGTTTTAACTATTTTAAACAAGCTCATTTTCTATACTTTATCAGGTCCTCCTGCGTCTGAGCTCCTGGGATTTAATCCTGCCATTCGTTGCTCGTCTTGCTCATGCTGGATTGTTCTCTGCTGTGTCTGTGGGTTTGGGATTAGATTGTGAAATCAGATCAGCATTTACCTGGGGAATCCTGTTAGGCCTTGGCTGAGGGTGTGTCCCTTCAGTTTCCTTGGCTTCCACATGACATTCATGGTTATCACTGGCCGGGGAACTGATTTTTATTGCATTTCTCAGCCTAGAGGTTCCTGGATCATGTGGGTAGCATACATTTAAATCCCAAACATTGTGAGATCAGGCTTGTGGTTACTAATCCTCAAGAATTTTTTATTTTTCTCCTTGGAGTCAGGCCAAGATGGATGTTTCCTTGGCTTTTCCCTGGGCTGACGAGCTGATTCTTTTCTGGTCTATCCTTTGTGTGAGTTGTGGCCCTCTGAGGATCCTGGGTCTGCAGGGAGTCTCTGCTCCAACTTTGTTTCTTTTCTTTATTTTTCTTTTTTTTTTTTTTTTTGAGACAGAGTCTCACTTTGTTGCCCAGGCTAGAGTGCAGTGGTATCATGCATCATGCTCACTGCACCTTCAAACTCCTGGGCTCAAGCGATCCTCCTGCCTCAGCCTTCCGAGTAGCTGGGACTATAGGTGTGCACCCTGACACCTAGCTAATTTTTTTTTTGTTTCTATTTTTAGTTGCATGGCTCATTTTTTCTATTTTTAGTAAAGACAGGGGTCTTGCTCTTGCTCATGCTGGTCTCGAACTCCTGACCTCAAGCAGTCCTTCCATCTTGGCCTCCCAGAGTGCTAGGATTACAGGCATGAGCCACCGCACCTGGCCCAATTTTGTTTCTTATGCAGGCCCAACTGTAGGCTCTTTCTATCCAAGAGGAATTACGGTCTCCCTCAGCATAACACTTCTTTCTATCCTCAGTTGTAATTTTTTACATACCTGAGATCATCATACCTATCATGTAAAATGATGCTTTTTAAAAATTTTGGCTGGGTGTGATGGCTCACGCCTGTAATCCTAGCATTCTGGGGAGGCCAAGGTGGGAGGATCGCTCGAGGTCAGGAGTTCAAGACCAGACTGAGCAAGAGTGAGACTCCGTCTCTACTAAAAATGAAAAGAAATTATCTGGACAACTAAGAATATATAGAAAAAATTAGCCGGGCATGTTGGCGCATGCCTGTAGTCCCAGCTACTTGGGAGGATGAGGCAGGATTGCTTGAGCCCAGGAGTTTGAGGTTGCTGTGAGCTAGGCTGACGCCACGACACTCTAGCCCGGGCAACAGAGCGAGACTCTGTCTCCAAAAAAAAAAAGTAACATTTCTAAGTGGCTTTCTAAGCCTAGGCTTTTTAGGTTACTGCTTCAGCAATGTTGCTAGAAATCTGTGGGGTTTTTTTCTATTTTTCCTCTCCCCACATAACAGGCCAGCGTGATCTCTTATAGGCCCTTTACTCTTACAGACCCCATCATTTCTCACATGTGCTCATGCTGGAGTGACTGGGGTTTCGGAGAACATGGCCAAGGTACAGGCGGGATGTTAGAAGATTAGAGGCCTCACTCTGGGTATTCAATCACTGCCGGCTTCTAGGGGAAGGAACGTGCCGCCTGGAGCTCCTTAGCTAACAGTGGGCAGCGCCCAGGTGGCCTGAGGAACTCCATGGTGTAGAGCAAACAGCTGAATGTGATAGAAAGAGCATGGACATCAGGAATGGAGAGGCCTGGGTTCTAATCCCAGCTTCTCCTCTGTCTCTGTGCCTCAGCAAGCCACTATGAGCCTGCTCGGCATTTGTAAAATGGTTATAATAATGTTAGTTTCATGGGGTTGTGGTGGCAGCTGAAGGTGCTCGCCTTAGTGGTTGAGTGTGCGGGCCAAGAATCAGCAGACTTGAACTTAAAGCTCACTTTGCCGGTTAACAGTGGCCTTGGGCGAACTCTGCGACTCAGTCTTTGTCTGTAAAGTGGGTATAAGCATGCTATCTACGTCATAGTTTGCTATGGGGAAGAAGGATATTTGTAAATTGCTTAGCACCTCACCTGCGAGGGCAGGTATTCTGAAAGCACTAGCCATCATTATTACTCTGGCATTTGGGGACTTACGCATTTTCTTGGGCCGCCTCTTCCGCCTTTGAGACCTTTCTGTAGCAATATATCATCTCGATGAGCAGCCACAAGGTGAGGAAGACCAGAAGGATGTACATCATGATTTCTGAGACCACGGAGGTGAAGTCCTCTCCAGCTGGAAGGAAGAGACTGAGGCTCAGAATATGTGTCCGACAAACCCATGGCTGTCACTGGGGTCTTAGGAATATGAGGCCTATATTTAAGTATGGCTTAAATAAGCGCTGAGTCTGAAGAAACTCAAGATGTCAGAGGAATTCCACATCCTCTGACTCTCCTGTCCACAGCTTTCCCACTGACTTTCATCAGCTGCTCTGGAGACAGGGCGGAGGCAGAGGGATGGGTGGACAAAGACATAACAGAGTAGCAGAAGGAATCCTGGACTCAGAGCTAAATACAGAGAGTTGGGTCCCAATTTTGCTATTTACTGGTGTGTAAATAGTCATTTCCCTTACTTGAGACTCAATTTCTTAATTTGTAAAGTGAGAATCATAATTGACACTAGTCAGGGTTGTTGTGAATATTGCATTACTCAGTGTATTTAAGAACATCTTATAAGATTCAGGCCGGGTGTGGTGGCTCACACCTGTAATCCTAGCACTCTGGGAGGCGGAGGCAGGCGGATCATTTGAGCTCAGGAGTTCGAGACCAGCTTGAGCAAGAGTGAGACCCCCATCTCTACTAAAAATAGAAATAAATTATATGGACAACTAAAAATATATACAGAAAAAATTAGCTGGGCATGGTGGCACATGCCTGCAGTCCCAGCTACTCGGGAGGCTGAGGCAGGAGGATTGCTTGAGCCCAGGAATTTGAGGTTGCTGTGAGCTAGGCTGATGCCACGGCACTCTAGCCTGGGCAACAGAGCAAGACTGTCTCAAAAAAAAACAAAAACATCTTATAAGATTTAAAAGTCTACACAGGTGTCAGGAACATGCCTTATTGCAACCACTCATGTCCTCTGAGAAGGTGGTGGAGTGTCCTATCCCTAGGGAGAGCGCAATGGGAAATTCGTGCAGTGTCAAAACAGTGAGCCCACCCAGCGATACGAGCACATTCTTTACAAGTCTGGATTAGAAACAAGGACCTTCCAGGTCATCCCAAAACCAAACAGAAATAAGTATTGAGGATTCAGTGCATTAACCAGGCTCTCCTCAGATCGGATCCTGCCACTTCCCTGCTTCACACCCTTTTCAGTGTTCCATGCTGCCCTTAGGATGCAGCCTGGACTCTGTTCACATGACACGCAAGGCCCTTCACAACCCAGCCCTTCTCACTGCATCTCCATTTGGTTGGCCAGAAACGCTTCTCATGTACACTCTGCTATTTTTGAATCTGTGGACATTGCTTCCTCTTCCTTCTTCCTGGATTGCACCTCCCACCCCACTGCTACTTCTTTCCTCATCGCCCATCCTGCATTTCAGTCTCCCAGGAATTCTGGACTCCGCTGAGTCCCTCCTTTGTGAAACCATCCTCAGCTCCTCACGCAGCATTATTCACGCCCTCTCCACCCACTTTCTTCATCCATCCAAGGAGCTCTCAGGTTGTACTGTGACGTGTTTATCTCTCTTTTCTGTTGACTGTGCGCTTATTGAGAACATAGTTATTGATATTTCTGAATTATCAGCCTGCTGTCTCATCTTGGAATATGTGAAGTGCTCAATAAGTATGTGTTGAATGAGTGAATATAAATAAGTATTGATCGTCTTTGTTTCATGACCAACAAAAATGACCACTAAAACATGTGACATGCCAGATATCCTGATATATATACATACATACACACGCTCTCTGCTAGTGGGAAGAAGATTGCAGCCCCCTCCTCCCCTTGCCAGCCCCTGCCAGCAAGTTAGACTCACGGTCCACAGTTACCCATAGCACCCAAGTCATCCGCAAGGCCTTGCTTGTTAGAAGTACAGCACAGCCAGCCATGACCTTCAGCTAGCACATAAGAATACCACCACACACCTCAAATGCCTTCTCAAGGCCTGGCACCTGCCTGATGCACTAATTGTGACATGATTGGCATAAAGCATGCTGTCTCTTTTTAAATGCAGTAACCCAGAAGCAGTAACACAGGAAGATAGCCTCAGTATTTTTAGCCATTGCTAGGTGAAGAGGCCTCAGATTTCTGTCTTAAGGCCAAGAAGTGACAGCTCAAGTCAGGACAAATCCAACTTGAACAAAGAGAACCAGGGAGACTCCCTGGGACCGCAGGAATGGAGATGGGGTGAGGCGTGTCACAGTGGAGTGTGCCGCTCTGAGCACGTGAGGGCAGTGAGTATCTGGTGCGGAGGGACTGCCAAGGGGTCACAGAGGCCAAAAAAGAAAAGAAAAAGTAGCAGGGGCTGGGGCTGGTGGTGGGGGGAAGGAGGCAGTGGAAACAGGCCAGCCTGATAGGCAAAAGCTCTGTTCCCCCCGCCACATAATGAGGGGACCTGCTGCACCCGCGCATCCCCCGGGGAGTCATTTCAACTTACGTACTCCAGACCTCACCCACCTACTGAACTCACCCCTGCAAGGGTGCTACGGAAGTGTCTGCATTTGGAAAAAGCCAATTTGTGTGATCCTGATGCCTGCTGTTTGTTCAGAAGCCCTGGATGTAACAATATCCTCCCAGCCCGACCATCTGCGAGGCACAGTGGTTCTGATAATAAACCTGTTTTTCCTTCTCTTTTTACCCGAGGCTTGCTCTGGTGCCTGGCAGGCAGACTAGCTCAGCTTTGCCACTTTCCACCAGCTTCGCACGAGGGTCCCTGGAGGCAAAAGCCTACCTTGCTAGGGTCTGGCGGGCACCAGCTGGCAGTTCCCAGTGGTGACCAGTAGAGGGCTCTAGGCTCCCTCCCCCAGGGAGGAGACGTGTAAACAGGATAATGGAACCCACCAGAACAGAAGGGTACCTCTACAGAGCTTCCCGTCCAACCCTTTCATTTTACACAAGAGGAGACGAGGAGACAGGCTCAGAGAAGGGAGGGATTCGTCAGGTCTTGATTCAGGTGGCCTGAGAGTCCTTCTGCACTTTCAGAATTGACCTACCTTCCATTTCAGTCCTGTTGTCTGAACTGTTACGTCTCTTTCTCCTTCATTCACTCTCAAGACTGAACAATCTTTGCTTCATTATTTTTATCACAATGACATAATTAAAAAAATAAGTAAACTTGAGGCCTGGAGGTTGGGATTCCTGGATCCTTTGTTCTAGAAAGAGCCCTATCTTTAACTTGATCTCTTCTTTCATGCCCCACACTGTGGCCTGCTCACTAGCCTGCATCTCAGGGCCGTGATAATACTAGGAACATGCTGGAAATAGACTGTCTGGGAAGGGCTATAACGTCACCCTCAGGATTCTGCACTCGGATTGCAGCAGAAACTGAGTTAGGTTCCTGGAAGGACTTCTCAGTCACCAATAAGGAAACAGCTGAAGGAGTCTGAAGATTTTAAACTACAGACTAGGAAGCTGTCAACTCATCCTCTTCCCTCAGCTAAGAATGAATTTATATAATGAGAGATGCCACAGATAGGGAGCAGGTCGCATGTGTAATTATTTTGGAGAAAGGCAAAAGACAAAAAGATTATCAAACTTTGGTTTAGAGAGTGGTTCTCAAACTGTGGTCCCCTGCAGCAACCGCGTGGCCCAGCAATTTGTTAGACAATGCAAACACTCAGGCTCTGCCCACGGTATCAGAAGATCTGGGTTTTAAAAAGTCCTGCAGGAGTTTTTGAGGCTTGCTGAAGTTTGAATACCCCTGGATTAGAGACATATATTACTTAGAGACAGGAAGTGAGATGACTTCTAGATAATCTCATGAGATTTCTCTAAGCCCACTGAGTCAGGGGTTCGACACCGGCCAGAGAAGAAAGAGTAGCTGAATCGGAGGCTTTAGGCCTCTTGGAGGCTATCCTCTTTCTCTAAGGGACCGGGAAGAGGTCATTCTACTATCATCTCCAAGACTTTCTGCTATGAGAAAGGCATGGAAAGGCAAGATGGTTGGGCAGTTTGCAGGAAGCTGGCTGCCAAAGAAAGATGGGTCAATGGTGACATTTTCAGATGTCACCACTCCAAATACGTGGGTTTTTGTACTCTCCAAGCGTCTCACTTGTGTGGAAATCCACTGCTCCCCCTCGCCCCCCGCCCCCAAAGAGCAGGATGCCCTAGAGACTCTGTGTCTCAGCCTCACCCTCCTCGGTGACCCGGAGTGGGATCAGCCGTGTCGTCTTCACAAAGGGCCGATGTGCCTCAAACTCAAACTCCCGGGACACATTGCAGGTGTAGAGGCCGGAGTCATTCAGAGTGACGTTGAGCACAGTGATGGACACATCCTGTAGGTCCTTGCTCCCGTTCCACTGCAGGCGCCCCTGGAAGGGGCTCTCCACCTCCTGGTGGCCGTTCCGATACTCGTAGATCTGCAGGTAGAGGAGCAGAGGAGGGTAGGCTGGGAGAGGACAGAGGGTAGGAGAGCCGAGATGGGGGCAGGGCAGAGCAAAGGAGCAGAATTGTGCACGGACAGGGAAGAGAAGGGACATGGCCCTGGGAGACCCAGAATGTGGCGGGGGTGGGGGATGAAGAGGCACAGAGTCTCTAGGTAGCAAGGGGTAGGCAAGAGCTTGGCAGAAAAAAAGAGGTGGAAAGAGGCAGAAGAGAGGAGGTGAGAGAAGCATATGGGAGACCAGGAGAGGGAAGTGAGAGAGAGTAACGATTGGAAGGAGACAGAAGGAGAGGACAGAGAGAGGGCAGGGTGTGTCATGGGGCCGCCGGTGAGAGAACAGGTGTAGAGACCAAGAGAGGCAGTTTCATTAGTAATGAGGCCACCCGAGAGCCCTGGCCACAGCACTGGACTCTGCAAGCTGGTGCTTATCAGGGGCCCGCAGGGCAGTCTGGGCCAGCCACGGGAAAGGGATTCAGAACACCAAAGCGTGGCAGGTGAGCCCAGAGCCACCACCTGAGGGGCACATGCCAGGTTTTTTGCTTTGGGCTGAATTATAACTGAATCTGGTCTCTTACATTTCTTTTCTCAAACCCTTCCGCTGTCTGACATGACACACCTTTCTCTGCAGCTGGGCTGTCCATTCTAGTCTCCGCTAGCTGCATGTGGCTACTTAAAGTCAAAGTCAAATTCCTAGAAATTAAATAAAATGTAAAATTTGGCTCCTCAGTTGCACTAGCCACATTTCAAGTGTTCGTAGCCACATGTGGCTAGTGGCCACTGTATTGGACACCACAGGTAGAGAACATTCCAGCATCACGAACATTTCTGTGGGATGGCATTGCTCTGGACTTCCACCATTGTTATTCCAGTTCCTTTTCCTCCTTCAGAGCCACCCTCTCCTCCTCACTTTGGGCAGGCCTGCAAGCAGGGTTGGCAGCTGGCACATGGCCAGGCCTGAGGCCCACAGGGTCTTTGCACCTGGCCAAGACATGCAGCCTCCTGCAAGCTGGGGACTGGCCCTGGCTGCAGCTTTGCTGATGTGTTGCTGCCAAGCCTGAGCCAGACTGAGGAGTCTCTGCTGGTCCCAGTCTTAGCACCTGATTGGAACAAATCCACATCCAAATGGCTCATGGAACCTAGATTAGAAAGGAGTTCAGCTTTAGGAAATCTAGAAAGAAGAGCAAGCAAAACTCAAGTTCACCCTGCTGTTGTCTCCATTAACAAATCTTTGGGGAGGAGAAACTTGCCCCTAGGAAGGCAGGGGGTGCAGTAAGAATACCTGTGTATTCAGCTGCCTTGTGTCTGCTGTCAGACCACCTGGCTCACAGCTAAGCTTTCTTACTGCCTTCTTTAAGCCTCAGTTTCCTCGTTTCTGTATACATATCTATTCTCTAGCAAACACTTATCATGGTGCTTACTACGTTCCAGGAACTATTTTAAATGCATTAAAAATTACAGCTCATGTATCCCGGTAAAAACTATGATTTATATCCTTGTTTTAGAAATGGGGAACTGAAGTACATAAAGGTTGTGTAACCTGTCCAAGGACACAGCTAATAAGTGTGGAGTGAAGAATCAAACCCAGGCAACCTGGCTCTGGAGTCAGTGAACGTGTAAATGATTGTCATCTCCAAGGTGGTGTTCAAAATGTATAATGCGCGCTTCACCTGCCAGTGGTGAATCCCTTAGTTTCTAGATCACGGGGAGGTCTGGGGGCTCCTGGTGGCAAGGATGGTGGTGGGGCCACCTGGGAGACTTGGCACAGCAAGTATCTGCTATAGAACAATCTAAATAGTGCACCCACTGATGTGGCTGTGCTGGGCGTAACAGCTGAATACCAGCCTTGGTCATCCCTGTTCATATTTCACTGGGATCATGAAAATTAAAGGAGCTAACCTGCATTGTTTCGTAAATGATGCTTCATGGTATTTCAGGAAGCACCATTATATGAATTTAATCTATCTAGGGGGATGGTGCATAAGATTAAAGGAAAACAGGGTGCCTGTCACACAGTGGGCTTTAAATGCAGTCTATCTCTTTCTCCTGCTTTCCCTGCTTGCAACCAGGGGTGCTTGCAGTTGGCCACATGCCCTTCCTTTCACAGAAGCTGGGCTGAGCTAAAACTGACAGTTATCTGCTGAGGAGCCGTCAGTGCTTGGAAGAGAAAGAGCCAGTGTTTGTTAGCTCAGCATCCCCCGGACTGTCAGGAGGCAGGCACACAACCACAGAGGCCAGCAAAGAGAGGCCAGAGTCAGCAGGCAGACATACAAGGAAATCTTTACCGCCCTCGGGCCTGTAGAACCATTCCACCACCGTGGTGGCCTCCACCTCCTCCCTCTTCATGCAGGAGATGCAGCGCAGCTTCATGGGGTTGCCCTGCACGGCCTCCGTCTCCGAGGGCACTTCCACACACACGGGGAAGCAGACGCTGACTGGAGAGAGCACCGATGACAGGGAGGGAACAGCAGGTGGTAGGGAGGAGGGTGACAGCAGAGAGGCATGGGAGACAAGGAGGGAGGGCGGAGAGACAGAGGAGGAATCATGAGACAAACTTGAAAATAGCCATGTACATGTGTCTACCCCTTCACCTGTGCATCCTGAGTGTACATGCTCAGAACAGGTGCAGAGTGAGATGCAGGAGACATGGCTGATCCAGACACTGACTGAGAGCCTTCCCCTGGAAGCAGTGGAGATGCAGCACAGTATATACTTGAGTCCTGCCCTCTAAGCCTTCAAGTCCGGGCAGGAGACGGCCACGCATGCATCCACCCATCAACCATCCATCTCCCCAGCCACACACACACTCCCGTCATTCAACCACCATTCATTGGAATCCACTCTATGCCAGGTCTGATGCTAGAGACACAAAGACGAATAAAATACTAACCACACCCCAAAGGCATTTATAATCTAGTAGGGAACACATACTCTTAACTGTGATTACACCAGACCACAGCAAGGGACACACTAGAGATGTGCTCTGTCCCCAGAAGGACAGTTAGTTACTACTGGTTGGGCTGGGGAGAAAGGAAGAGAAGGATGGTGAGACATGAGCTTAGCAAGGTAGGTGGGGCCCATGCTAGGAAGACCTCTGTGTGCCCTTTCAAGTACGAAGCATCAAATATTTTAAAGCAAGGAAGAGATGGAGTTATATCTGCATTGTATGAAAACCGTAGGTAATTCCACCTCATGGTGCAGGACGGAGCAGCAGTGAGGAAAGTGAGCAGACCATGAGGCTGGAGCAAAGCTCTGCTCAGAGGAGTAGACAGGGACAGAGCTGAAACCTGAAGAGAGATCAGACTGTGGGACACCTGGCTTGTCACATGGAGGTTTGTACTTATACTTCCTGCCCTCCAGAAACTCAAAGCCCATTATAAAAAGGCAACTTTCTGATCAAAATTTCAGGATAAGTAAAAAGTGGGACAAGGCTGCCAACAAAATAAGTGCAAATGTGGGCTGTGTTAACAGATGTACAGTGTGCAGAAGGAAGGAGGAGCAGTTCTCCTGCACCGTTCGGAACAAATCTGGACTATTATGATCAGTCCAAAATGTCACAATTCACAAAAGGGAACTCCCAAGCAAGATGGTGAAGGGTCTGGACACAAAGTCTGGCGAGGACCAGATGGGAGGACTTGGGGTGCTTAGCTTGGACCCAGGACATATCTATCTTCAACTCTTTGAGGGCTGGCAGGTGGAAGAGAAATTGGATTCTGCCCAACTCCAAAAGTTACAAGAAAAAAATAAGTTTAGTGCAGTAAAAAAAAAAAAAAGAATTTTCTGGCATTGAGGCTGTTCACAAATGCAACAAACTATTTGGTAAGAGAGTTTATATCTCATTGTTTGCAAGATTCAAAAGTAAGGTGACCACCAAGGATTCTTGTATCAGGACTTCCCATATCCCTTCTGATGCTGCCTTCTCATGAATTAATAATAAAAACAAAACCCCTAAAAAGATAAATGAAACAATATACATTGACATTTAAAAACTGGTAAATGATCAGCCTGTTCATCTACTGGCAGAGAGTTCTTTTCTAAAAGCAGAGGAAAGCTTTATTTGGGTGTAAAATGACAGTGATATAAACTAATTTTGAGTCAAAACATTAAATGTTGTGTTTGATGGATGTAGAAGGGAACAGATTTCATTTTTAAACATGGAGTTTAAAAACTAGTGGCACTATAATTTAAAGTTTAAAAAAATCAAGGTAAGGCCGGGAGCGGTGGCTCACGCCTGTAATTCTAGCACTCTGGGAGGCCAAGGTGGGAGGATTGCTTGAGGTCAGGAGTTCGAGACCATCCTGAGCAAGAGCGAGACCCCTGTCTCTACTAAAAATAGAAGAAATTAGCTGGACAACTAAAAATATATATAAAATATTAGCCGGGCATGGTGGTGCATGCCTGTAGTCCCAGCTACTCGGGAGGCTGAGGCAGGAGGATCACTTGAGCCCAGAAGTTTGAGGTTGCTGTGAGCTAGGCTGACGCCACAGCACTCACTCTAGCCTGGGCAACAAAGTGAGACTCTGTCTCAAAAAAAAAAAAAAAAATCAAGGTAAAATAAATGTAATTGACTTTAAAACTCCCAAGCAAGCTGGGCCAATCTTATCTGGCACTCTGCAAGAGGGCCTGCTGCTTCTGCAGGTGGAGCACCACTTCAACAGACAGAGGTCCTCATCTAGGGAGAACTGATCAGAAACATCTTCAGCTTGTAATAAGTTTGAAGTTTTGATTAAGACCTGATTTTAAAAAAATCAGATGTGCAAAAGTTTGTGAGTTTTGGGCCTTAGGGCACATTCATATTTAATGAGAAATAATAAAGGTAAGTTAGTTCAATGCTGACGACCTCAGAAGCAGATTAGGAAAAATTCCAAGGAACGCACAGGTACAGTTACAGAGGCAGGATGAAGATGGAATTTGGCAACGGAAGACCTGGGTTTGATCTACTATTTAAACTTTCTGAGACTCAGTTTATTCATCAACAAAATGCTGAAAATAATATCTATCTAGTAGGTTTGTCATGAGAATTCTATGGATTAATTTACATGAACATGTCACTTATTCACGTTATTTTATTCTTCATTTGTTTGTTTGTTTACTTGACAAATATGTTGAGTGTCTACTGTGTGCCAGGCATTGTTCTAGGTACTGAGAATACAACAGGTGAAAAAATAGAACAATCCCGACCCTCATGGAGCCCACATTCCAGTGGGGAGAGAAGGAAAACAAGCAACATTACAAAAAGTGCTATGAGAAAAAATAAAACAAAGTAGAGGAGAGAGAGCATGCACGGGGTCATTGGAGATGGTCTCCCCGAGAAGGTAACACTGAACAGACACCAGAGGAAAGAAATGAGCATATAAACTGGAAGAATATCTGTGTGAAGGCATGCCAAACAGAGGAAATAGCAACTTGAGGGGCCGAGGGGCCCACAGGAGTGTGTTAGTCACGTTCAAGAGACAGCAAAGAGCCCACTGTGGAAAGTACAGTGAACAAAGGGAGAGAAGGGGATGCAGTAGAAGAGACAGGCAGGGCCAGATCGCGGTGGGTCTTGTCAGCCATGGTTAGAACTTTGGCTTTTGCGTAGAGTGACATGTGAGCAGGGAAGGGTCCTGAGTGGAAGAATGATGGAATCTGCTTTGTACAAGATCACAGGATCTGATGCTGTGTTGAAAAGAAACTGAAGAGGTGAAGGGGACGAGGGTGAAAGCACAGAGAACAGTTAAGAGGCTGGTACAGTGATCAGATCGGGAGATGGTTTCTCTTGAGTGAAGATGGCAGTGGAGCTAGTGGGGTTTGAAAGGGAATAATTTTCTGGATTAATATCCTCGAACAGGTGAGTGGTGATGTGCTCTAGTGACCAGGTAGATGGGTTGGCAGAGGTAGGAGCACAGCCAGTTCATTTATAGTTAGAGGAGAGGCCAAATATCTGCAGTCGGGATGGTGAATGTGGTAGGACAGCACGTGGAGCAGCCCTTCTCTTTTCCGAGTTGCTCCTGAGGTGACAATAATTCCAGGTGTTATCATAGAGCAAGCCCCACTGCTTCCTTTCTCCTGGCCAAAGCCGGGGTTCAAGGCATGAGAACTCAGCTCGTGCAGCCCTGGAGAGCACACTGCAGAATGGCCACAGAGTCCTCCCCCCTCTGTTTGCTTGCCTTTCACACTGTGACCCGCTGCTCCCTCTTTCAAGAGCTGAAGTCCGTTTCCCCACCCCTTGAGTCTCTAGCACGCCACTGCCTTTCTTTCTGTGAAACTCTCTAGGTATCCAAGAAAAGGTTGTGCATGTGGCAGGAGCTCAACTCCCATTGCTGACTGTAAATCATAAACTCCTGGAATAATATTGCCCAAATCATTTGGCCTTTGGTCTTCTCTTCAATTTCCATAATAATGAAGAAACTTATGAGAAGGAAGAATATGATATAATAATGATGATTAAATTTAACTAAGGGGTAGCATCAATCTATCATGAGGGAGACAGTAATGTGTATTGAACTAACTTGTCCAACATCCCCAAATCTTTCTTTCCTTTGGGCACTGCCAAATTGCCCCTCCTGAGCTTGCTCTAGAATGCTTTCCTTTGCACTGAGATAATGAAGGCTTTGATTAGAATGTAAATAATTTCCAAAAGGGGGTCATAAATGAAGTTATTTTTAGATGTTAACACCCTGAAATGACTTGGGCTATCAGATTAGCCAGTAAGTGAGCAGGGCCTTGAAGGAATAGGATGCAGGAAGGGCTACTGGGGGAAGTCAGGAAAACATCCTCCAACATAGCGGGCAGCTGGGAGGGGAGACCTGGAGAGGAGGAGCAAAGAAGGCACTAGGATCTAAAAGATGGCACTAGGACAGGTGATGGCGTGGGGGAGGGTGGGAGAGTGGCTCAGAAGAGAAATGGAAGGACAGGTCCCTTCCTGGCAATTGTGCATGGCAGCATGTGTCCACAAGAGGTGCTAGAAGGAGCATTGGAAAACAGAAATGAGAGGTTAAGGGTTCTCCAGCAAATCCTTTCCCCTCCCTGAGCTCATTTTCTCACTCTAAACTGGAAATAACACTCTTTCCCCTGACTACCCCATAGGATTGATATGGGGACCAAAAAAAAAAGCAAGGGATTGAAAATTGCTTTGTAAACTGTAAAGCACCAGGCAAACGCAGCTTTTAAAAACTATATTATTATGTACTTCAATAAAGGGAATAAGGGAAATTTTTTCAATACATGCAGAAAGTAAATAGAAAAGACTCTTTTCATATTGAACATGGTGTAAAAAAATCAACTTGGGGAGGGGGAAAGCATCTAAGTTAAGTGCTTTCCAATACGGCAATTACATACAAATAAAATGAAATTGCATTTGTGAAGTGAGGCTCTTTTTCTTACATGTAACAACCCGGCATCCTGCACCACACGTCTTTCCTTTCCTCAGCTTTTCAGTTTGGTGACAATGTTCAGATCACAAAGAAGCTGAGAATAAGTAAGAATGTGTACTCATCTTCCAAAGGTTTCTTGGGGGGCAGGGGGTAAAGGCCGGGGGGATGGGCACTCTGACAATTCTAGCAATATTCTGCAAATATTTCCCTACCATTTTGTGGTGGAGCTTAAGGGTATGTTAGATTTCATCTGTGTCAACTCCCAAACTTTACATATCAGGAACCAGATAGCACTTTAAGGTCATTACATAGTAAGCTAGTGGTGGAGCTGAGACCCCAATGCAGGCTGTGCAACTCCTAGTCAAAACATTCTTGGACTATAGCATGCTCTCCCCATCAACTGGAATTCAGGCAGGGATCCTAAAAACTTAGATTAGGGTTTAGGAAGAAAGCCTCTGCAGAATCTCACCCCAACCCTTTTCTACAATTTCAGCTTTACTCACACTCTTTTATCCAGACTAACCTCTCCTAAGCCTTGAGTCCTCAGCCTTAGCCTCCCCTGAGAAAATCTCAGCCTTAATCTACAAGGCAGGTGAGCTCCTTGGCAGCCTATTACACCTGCTTCATCTCCAGGTCTGGTCTACTCTACTGGGGATGGCTGGTGGGAAGTCTGCCCTTAGGGCTGGCATTACTGTCTCTCTTCGAACTTCCTACACTGTCTCATCGGGCATTTGTTCCACAGGAAGCTTGGTTCTGCCTCTGGTCACATGCAAAATCTAGATAATGCTAGCAGCTAGAGTTAGTGCTGGAGGCTTGACAGAGTGATGCTAAGGCAAAGAGGCAATTCCCATCAGCATGTCTGCTACTGCACAGGCAGAACGAGTTTCATGCCAACCATGAGAGCACAAATCCACATGCCTACTTTCAGTAAGGCAGGTGGGTATAATTGTGTCCAGTTATCCTGTTTATTGATTGTAGCATGGAGGAAGGTAGCTAAGGTTATGTAAAGCAATATAGCAACTGAAGAGCACCTATATTTGGTCTGAGGATCTAATCATAGACACCAAGGCAGAGATGCCCAGAACCAGACACACATACACACACATGCACGCACACACACGCACACGCACACACACACTACTACGCTTTCACCGATTCATTCAGATGTCTATAATAACATGCTCAGACACATGCTAGTGCACACATTCAGACACCGAGACATACATTTACACACAGTAAAAAACTGTGTCTAGTACATGTTCAGGCATTATCACGTAGACTCTTAACTCCCCTTACACACATTCAGGCACCCCACTCCAAGATCATCTGTGACACTCTCCTGACTGTTGCAAGTGTAACACTCCCTTATTTGGAGGGGGAAGGTCACCTCAGTCTCTCACAGCTGACAAGCAAGAGTCTATTCATCTTTGAAGGCAAAAACCCAGCTCCCCAAACACCAAAGCATCTTAGTTCCACATGTTCATGGAAAAGAAAAACAAAGAAAGATGCATTTCACTGTTGCCTATTTATCTAATGCATAGCAGCAAATGGCTGAAGCCTGTGTTTCTCCCATTCCTTATTAAAATTAAGCAGATGATCAACAACTAAAGTATTTTCACTTTCAAAATTCATCTATCCAGTTTTTATCATTACTATTATTATTTCTAAGGTAGAAAAATAAATTCGAAGACCCAGCAAGCTTTCCAGGAGTATTGACTCCTCATCAAGAAATGAAATGTAACTGCAAACGACACCTTTTTTTTTTTCATAGTGAACGTGACTACATTTCCTCTCAGCAAAGGGAAAGGAAAAAAAAAAATACTTTGGAATTATCAGGAACCTGGAGGAAAGGTGGTAGAATCACCAAAGGAGGCCAGGGAATAAAACAGCAGGGCAGTGGGGAGGCGCCTTTCCAATCTCAAAATCCCAGCTCTCATGGATCCCCTACGGATCTCCATGTCTGGCAGACGAGCACGGAGGAAAGCCAGCCAGAGCTCGGTCTTGTCACCAACGACATCGATAAGTGTTATCACGGTTAGCATTATTACAGTCATCTGCACCTCGCACGGCAGGGTGCTGGTACTTACCCCAGTAGATGAGCACTAGAGAAGCCAGGGGGAACAATCTGTTGAAGGCAGGCATCTTCTTCAGCTGTTGGCTTCCCGGCTAAACAGAGAGATTCCCTCAGTCAAGGACTGCGCCCTCTCAGATTCTTTCGAGGAAACCCTCTGGGACGAACTGCCCCAAGGGGGCGACTTTCCGATTGAAAGAAGGACCAGCCTCCCGTGCCTGGGGAGGCTCCGCGGGCTGTGGGGCCGGGCGGGGGTCTCTGCTCGGAGCTTCCCCAGCAGAGCGCCCCAATTCGGGGGAGCGAGCAGCGGCTCTGCGCGCTCTCCCCGGAGCCGGTTGCTGGGATCCGGCTCAGCACCAGGGACAGTGGCTTCCCCGCCCACCCGGAACTTCAAATCCCACTTGCTCCCGGCCTTTCTCGTTTGCGCCCGGGGGAAGCTCGGCTCCAGCGGTCCTAGGAGGCTGGGGGGGGGGGGTAGGGGGGGTCCACGTTGATTCTCCTCTCGGCTCCCCTAGGAACAGCTACGCTCGGACTAGGATCCGCCGAGACCGGAGCGCCGGCTGCATCCGCCCTGGCCGGTGTCGCCAGCTGGGCGTATCCTCACACCCGAAGCCACCTGGGCCGCCCGTCTGGGCTACAGACTTCGTTCCACGTCGGTCCCGTGCACACCCGCCCTCGGCTCCCGGGGGAGGTCCCGAGGGGCGGGGAAGGAGGCAGAAGCCCCCGTTTGGCTGGCGACCTCAGCGGTGGGGGTGGAGAGGGTGAGCCCCTCCCGGAGCTCGCCCCCGATCGTGCGGAGCCCCGACCCCGGGTGGCGGGTGATCAGCCGCCCCTCTCCAGGGCCCCCCAGCCTGCGGGCTCTGCCGGCCTCGACATGCGCAGGCGGCTCCCCGCCCCACCGCCACCGCAGACCCTCCCCTAGAGCGCACTCCCCACCCACCAGCAGGCGTGCCCCTCCCGGGGCGGAGCGCGGCGCGAGCGGGGGCGGAGCCGGGCGGCGCGAACCCCCCGGGCCCCCGAGACTCCTCGGCTCCGGGGCTCGCCCGCCTTCGCCAGGTCTCCGTCTCCCGCACCCCCGAGCGCCGGCGCGCACCCTCCGGGCGAACCCACTCCCGTTCCCGCGCAGACAGGCTCGCTCCAGCTCCGGGAAAGGGAAGGCCAAGTCTCTTTCGGGCGATGATGTCATCTGCAATGTACAGTACCCTGCCGCCGGCTTCGCTCGCCCGACCCCATCCCCTCCGGTTCTCCCTGTCTAGCCTTTGTCTGGCCGTGAGGAATCGGTTCCGGACGGCGAACGCAGCGACATAATCCCCGCTGAGCGCAAGCGGGCTATGGGTGAGGCGCACCTGTTTCCATGTTCACCGCATCCCCCGGGACGGTGATCCAAAACGCCGGCGGGAGCGCTGGTGGCGACGGGGAGAAGGCTCCTCCTGTCCCCTTCCCCAGGTTCTTAGCAGTCCTCCCTTTTGCCTTACAGTTTTTGTTTTTTTCCTAAGCAGATAGCTTGTGCTCCGCGTCTTCCAACTGTGAGCCACTCCCTCGTCCTAGAGCTGAGTGCCTCCGCCCCATCCCTGAACCTTTGCATGCGGTTATAAACTCCCATTGACATAACAGATTGGGAATGCCTGGAACTGAAGTGAAAGAAAGGTTAATCCAGCCCCCATCTTATCCTCTCCTGCTCTCTTTCCAAAAGAGGAAGCTTAACACTGATGTTCCAGAAGGCAGCGGCAGAGTGACAGCTGACTGTAAGTGAACCACGCGCAGGAAATACTCCCCCTAACATACCACAGAGCAACAGGATGTCCCCAGTGGGACCTTCCTGGGCAGGGAGCCACCAGGCCATCAACCCTGTGCTGTTCTGAGGACCAGCCCTTGAAGCATACTGTGTTAAACTTGGAGGGGAAGTTAAAGTTGACTTAATTCAACCTCCTTTCCTCCAAGAACATTCCTGATGGACGGGCTCGACCGTTTTCAGTGAAGAGAGCTTTGTTTCACAAGTTCATCCCTTCCAATATTTAAGGAAATTCCTTATATTCAGTTGAATTCTGTACACTTCTTCTCCCTCCCCAAACTCCATTAAGTGGTCCTAATATTGTTTTATCTTATAAAGAGCTATGCTTCCCCACGCCTCACCCCAAGAATTTTTTTGTTTGGGCCTAAACCTCTTCAGTTTCTTCAGCGTATTTCCTAGTAGTTTCCAACCCTTAGCCGCCCTGTTTGCTTTCTCTTGAGGATTTTTAGTTTGTCAGCATGATTCTCCAAATGACATCCACAACAGGACCCGATGTTTCCTGTGTGATCTGAATGAACAGCATAAATCTGGCGGAATTACAGCCACATTGTTTTAGAGGGTATATCTATTAAAATAATTTACAGCCACATCTCAGTCATAATGAGCTTATGTTTAATTAAAATCCCTAAGTATTTTTCACGTGACTGTTGCAGAATCATTTTGTACTTTTACAGGAAATTTTGGAAATTTTATTGTGAAACGTTGCACTTATTGCTATTAAAATGTATTTGTTTCAACCAAGTATCATATTCTGTTAATACTTTTATTGAATTCAGATTCAATCACCCAATATATCTCTCTTCTTTCACTTTATTTCATCTCTAGGCTTGACAATTCCTTGATCCATACATAGTTTTACTTAAAAAAAAAGAATAGAAAAAAAATAAAAAGAGAGCCCTTTGGCATGATTCTAAAGACTTCACTCTAGCTGGACAATCAGCTACTAATTAAACTTCTTTAGTACAGTTGCTTAATCATAAATACATACCCAAACACATCTCTTTATTTTCCATGTGTATAGCATGACACATTCTGAAAATTTAAAATAAAATGCATATGTGAGAGGAATTAGATGTATTATAATCCACAGGGAAGAAATAGAATCAATGGTTTACATTCACATGGAAACAGATTTTCAGTTATACATTTCAAACCATTCCAAACTGGAATGAATTACCTTTTATTATGTACAAACAGATGTTATCCAAACAATTGCTGGAATGTTTAGGGGGAAAAAATCTTCTATAGGTTAGAAATTTGGAATAGATTATGATACTGTTCCAATCATCTCTGAGATTCTATTATTTTATTGAAAGTCTCACCAAGATTGCGATACATAGAGTGACTGAGATATTTTCATTCTGATCATTTTATCAACCACCACAACTACCACAGTAGGAATTGTCTTAGCTTTACGTAATTTTTTATGTCTGTTTATGCTGACTGCTGATATTCATAATGTTCTTTTCTAAATGTTTACCAACCCCATGTTAGGTAGTCACTTAGAGGATTTTGCCTCTAGTTTCTAATTGCCACTTCTCCTGTCCTCTCCTTGATTGAAAGTAGGAGCATTTGGTCTCTTCAGTCTTCTGCTGTTTCCCTTGATTTTTTGGCAATGGCTCTCAGTCACTTTTGCAATTACCTTAAGTTCCCTGAAGTACATTTGGCCTTGTTCTGAGAGTTTTTAGCTCGTTTAAATTAAGTTATCTTCCTCTTTTATGCCATTTTGGCTTCAATCCTTTTTTGCTGATGTTTGCTTGGTCTTTTCCAATTTAATGATCATTCTCCCCTTGCAGCTGATGGAGGAAACCACACATTCTATTCCCCAAACAGTAGGCAGAGCAATCTTTGTATTCCATACGATTATGAACTTCTCTTGCTTAAAGCCCTTGCATGGCATCTCACTGCATTGAAATAAGATCTACACTCTTCACCATGGCCTAACAAAGCTTGCCCTGTGCCCCAGCTATGTCTCTGCGCTCATGTCTACCACTATCTGTCTTGTCCACAATGTTTCAGCTGCACTTAATTTTTTAAAAATGTACCTCATACTTATCAAGCTTTCCCCCATTATTACTATTTCCCATTATTATTGTTGTTATTAATACAACCTTTGCCCTTGATGCCTTCTCTTCCTGGAATGCCTTCCACCCTGTGGCTTGTTTCTTGTCGTTTTGGTCTTGCCTCAAATGAATTCACCTTCGAGTGGCACTCTCTGGTCGCTCAAAACCAGTTTCCTTTTACCTCCCTCATCTGAAGCTACTTTCTATCTCATTATCCCATTTCTTGTTCTCCATGTCTTCTCTCACTATCCAAAATTATCTTATTTCCAATTTATGTACTTGCTCATTTTCTGCCTCCTTCCATTAGGATGTTTCTCTCCCATGAAAGCAGCCTTGTTTGTTATGTTCACTTCTGTACCCCTGTGCCTAGATTGGTGCCAACAGATATTAGGTCCTCTTCATAGGGGACCCAAATGAATGAATAGATGAATGGACAAGGGAGTAGGAATAGTGTGGGAAGAGTGGAGAGCTGAGGCCAGAATCAATACAGGGAACAGAAGAAGAGTAATCAGAGAAATAGGAGAAGGTCCAGCAAGATGAAATGCCACAGTAGGCAAGGGAAAGGAAGGTCTCTAGCTTGAGGGACACCTCTCCTTAGAGAGGACTCTAGCTAATTAAGCTCAGAGATTGAGGAACATGCTGAGGTACTCAGAGATTTGGAGGTGGAGGGGAGAGAATGGCTGCTGAAGGAAGAATGACATATGAGATATGCAGGGAGACATTAGTTTTCCTGAGGAAAGAACCCCATTTCCCTAAGATTACTGGGTAGGAATTAGAGACAGCAGTAGTGGCAGTAACATTGTAAGTAAAGATAAAGTATGGGGCCCTGAGACACACATATTGATCTTGGTAAAGCAGGAAGCCATATTATCCACTGGGCATAGGTGATGGGGAGGCACAGGGGACCTTGGGACAAGGGAGATGATCTGAGTTACTGGGGACCCCTTCTTGAAGCATAGAAGAATGTCTAGAGAAGCTTTTCAAGATCAACATATACCTGAACTAAGAGTCAAGATGCAGAAATCAGAGCCCAACCCAGGCAAGTCAAGTGACCTGCTTTCGCTATTTTATTATCTACTCTAAGTGGATTTGAAAAATAGTGCACATCCCATGGGACAAGGAAAGGGGAGAAACATGTTTATCTAAACTGTGGCCAAAGAGCACATATGAGAATGAGAGATAACAGCCTCCACCAAATCACTCCTTCATCCTGCTGGCCAGCTGTGTGGTATTGTCACCGGCCAAAGGAAGTTTGGGATTAGAACAGGAAGCAGTGAGTGACACGATGATTAGACTATGCAGTCCCTTCCTGGATTTGCACGTGGCAGAGAACCTGGTAGGTAAGATGGGGACAAGAAATGTTGTTGAAATGAATTGAATTTTATCTGAATGATTAGGGAAGCCTAAGCTTTCCCACCTTCACCCATAACAACATGCGGTGCATAAAAGAAGCCAGTGTTACCTGCTCTTGATGAATTGCTAGGAAGACCATGGTTATGTTTCAGGGAGAATGCTGTCAATGGGCAGTTTTGATCATTCAAACCTATAAATGGAAATAAAGAAAATATGATCAATGACAAAGTGCTTTAAGCTCCCCAGAAACAAAGTTATATTTCAAATATTGCTGTTAGTATGGCATAATTTTTTATGGATTTCTGGAATGCATATGGCCAGAGCTCTTAAAACAGAAGGAAAAAGTGTCTTGGAGAAATAAGAGCTATTATTATCTTTGGTGCTGATCTAAATCCTATTGTTGTTCTGATGTCTTGAGCAGAAGCATCACTGGGCTTTGGTTCACTCAATGCTCGTTAGAAACATTATTGAAGAAGAAAAAGAAACTATAAAATGTGGCCAGGAGCAGTGGCTCATGCCTGTAATCCTTGTACTCTGAGAGACTGAGGCGAGAGGATTCTTTGAGTTCAGGAGTTCAAGACCAGCTTGAGCTGAGCAAGAGTGAGACTGCATCTCTACTAAAAATACAAAAATTAGCTGGACGTTGTGGTGCCGCCTGTAGTCCCAGCTGCTCTGGAGGCTGAGACAGGAGGATCAGCCCAGGAGTTGGAGGTTGCAGTAAGTTATGATGACGCCCCTGCACTCTACCCAGAACGAAGGAGTGAGACTATGTCTCAAAAAAAAAAAAAGGAAGAAAGAAAAGAAAAAAAAACTACAAAATGAGACCCAAGTGGCAGACAGGAGGCTTATGTCCCAGTCCTAGTGCTACTCAGACATAGCATAATACTGACCTTTGAACTTAACCTCTGTGAACCAATTTTCTTTCTTTAATTGTTTGCCTCGCAGAGTTGCCTCACAGGGGCACAAAGGAGATAATACGAGTGGATGTGTCTTGGATTTTGTCAAGTCTCATAAAGCAAGAAGTGTTAGGCTCCTATTTAGATAATTTCTATCATCCTAACAGAAAAATGCTCAGCTGTTAGCTTCAGCATAATGAGAAATAATCAGCTTTACATGATTTCTCATCACCTCCATTATCATCTTCATCATTGTCATCATCTTCAGCATCATAATAATATTTGAAGGTATGCTTTGGCCCCAGTACAATGATATACACTTTATATGGGTTAATTCATTGAGTCCTCATAACAATTTTAAGGAGTAGGTACTATTAGTGTTCTCATTTTTTATTTTTTTTTTATTTTTTGAAGAAATAAATACAAGAGCAGTTAAATGTCTTGGTCACTCAAGTGCATGTGGCCAAACCATGGCTCAAACCTAACACTCTTTGTCTCTAAAGGATTAAGGACTTAACTCCTTCCTATAAGACCTTCATCATCATAAGACACTTCCATGTGCAAATCATCCAGGAAGTTTTAATGATTTGTTGTATAGAGTGGAGTTCTCAAATAAGTGCTCTGTGTGTGTATATATATGTGTATTTTTGTGTGAGAAAAAAATAAGGATAATACCTTTACTTAAAGAACTTCTAATATGATGGAAAAGTACAAAATTTAAGAAAATAGACATGGGAAAATCTAATATATCAATATTTTGTGTTATTTCTTTTTCTCTCTCCCTTTCTTTCTTCCTGGCTTATAATCACTTAACATTTAGAGAGCTCATATGGATTAACATGAATGAAAACTTCCCTGTTGTTGATTTGTTTTCCATAGAAGGTCCAATTGCTTGGCCTTGTCTTATATAATAGTTTTATTTTTAAGCCACAGAACATATTGTTTCATTGAATTCTCATGATATACCTGTGAAATATGAGAGATGAGTGTTCTATTTTAAAGATGGAAAAAACTGATAATCTAGAGAGATTAAATGATTGGTGTACTATTACACTTCATTCATTCATTCAGAAAACCTTTACTGAGTGCTGACTCTATGCCAGGTACTGTACTTGTCTCTGGCTTTAATTGTCTTTAACAATAACTGTGAAATAAGATAGTAAGGCCTACTGTATACAGGTGTCTTGGAAGATGGAGTCATAGCTTTAGGGATGTAGGAAGAGACAGTTGTAAAAGGTTTGAAACAGGTAATATTTGAGAGTGACTTAGAAAGGATTAGTAGAATTTCCTAAAGAGAAGGAATGGTAGTTGGGGAGTTTGTGAGTGTTCTGAGAGACTCACCTTGTCCATGCAGTTGGCACACTTGTGGTTCTGAATTTGAGGCACTTTTCATGGAATGACACTGCCATTTTCCAGTAAGGCTGTGCTTTGGAGTAGCCGAATGGAATAATGGGAAAAAATGAAATCTTTGGGGTCAGACAGGTTTATCTTGGGAACTCTGCTTGTTACCTCTGTAACCTTGGGCAAGTTATTTAATTCCTCTCAGCCTCAGTTTCTTCATACAAATAAAAACAATAATACTACCTACCCCATGCTATTTATGAGGATTAAATGCATTAAACATATGTATCACCTGGCACAATGCCTGGCTCTTCACATAAACTTAATAAATATTATTTTCTTTCTCATTCTTCATAAATAAGGGGTTGGCACTATTGTTACCTTCATTATCTTCATTTTTTTTTTTCCAGGAAACTACATTCAAGACAAGTTAAATGACTTGGTGACTCAACTTATGTGTGGCAGAACCACCAATTCTTTGTTTTCCATCCTTGGATTTCTCTTGATCATCACCCTCACGGACCTAGATTTCACAGCAGCTGTGTAGCCTATACACCAACTCTAGGATCAAAAGGGAAAAGGAAGGGCCTCTGTAACCAGACCATCTGAAACAACAACATAAGTTTTAAGAATTATTGCATTTCTGTAAGTACTTGCAAGACAACATGACTATGCCTAAAGTTTGGGAAAGACATAGTGCTGGACTTGGTATTTCAGAATGATTAATGAGGTCACACTGAAAAAGCCTGAGCTGAGTAGCTGCCAAGTTCCTTCATCTGCCATCAGACCTACTCTTCCCTGCTCCCACTCCATGCAGGCGACACATCCCACGGCTCCCACAGCACACACTTTGGGAAAATTGATCTGGCAGAATAGAAAACATGGAATGGAGAAAAATAGGAGAAATGATTGCAGTAGCTGTAGTGAGAGGGAAGAAGATCCTGACATAGGGCAGTGTGAGACAGAGACATCTGATTCTGGAGAAAATGTGAAGGTGTAATACCTTGGATTTGGCAAACAACAAGATAAGGGGCAAAGGAGGAAAAGTCATGGTAGATGGGGAAAACTTTTTATACTAATGGTATAAAACGTTATACCATTATGTATACAGAGGTTATAGAAAAGTTAGCAGGACTGGTGATTTGGGGGAGGAAAAAAAAAGATGGATCTTGGACCTTGTTTGCTATATTTTGGGTTTCAGATACTGAGAGATTGATTGTCTGGAAATTTATGTCAGGTCCTCACAAGAAATAAGAAGCTGGCGATCAAGATTTGAGGGTCATCCCTCTACAGTGATAATCAAAGGAGAGACGATAAAAAGATAGGTGTGAGGAGACCTGAATTTAGGAGAGTAGAGGAAGCAGTGGAGCCAGTAATGGAGACGAAAAAGAGTGATCAAAGTGAGAGGAGATCAAAACAATGGTGGAGTAAGGAGAGGGAACATTCCATGTCAACAGTGAATGCTGTAGCAGAGACTTGTTTGGGAAACATTGTCTGGGAGGCTTGGTAATTGGGAAATTACTGATGACTTTAAAAGGAGTTTGGCTGGAGAGGAGAGAGGGAGAAATATGTAATGGAAGATGTTAAGCAAGAAGTGTTGGTGCAAACCAGTGAGGGTGATTGGTTTAACTATAATTTCAAAACATTTGATAGTGGGAATGAAAGAGGGATTGGAAAATGATCAGACTTTAAGATAAGTAAGGATTTTCTTAGTGGTCGTATATGCAAAGGCTGAGATGTCAACTCATAAGGAAAGATGGAAGATGCCAGAACAGGGAGATATCTGGTGGACAAGCACAGAGCGAGGGAGGAGGAAGGGGCTTGGATCAAGAGCATTGGCTGAGGGCACAACCTCAGATGTAGGGGAGGAGGAGGAGGAGAAGGAGGAGGAGGAGGCTGGATACATAGAGATATTGAGGTAGGAACAAAAGAATTTAAAGTTCTCAAACAAGAGAGAATGTATCTCAGTAAGACAGGCAATAAAATCCTCCCCTATGAGTGAGGAACCAAACAGAACTGGGGCTTTGAGGAGAATGAGAGAAAAATGGAAAGGCCATGGAAAGTTGGATGCTGGATAAATTAAAAGTGAATAAAAGTTGATGTGAGTTATCAGTAGACCCAACAAAGAATAGATTTGGGGTGGATCCAATCCAATGGCTTCTCAACCTTCTCCAATAACACTTGGCAACCATCCCAGAAGGCCAGGGACTGGCAGGTTGGGACAGGAGAAGTTCAAGGTGTTCAGTTATCCTGGGATGGTAGTATGTTTGTGAAATGGTTAATCATATGCCAAGTCTGACAGAGGTGAGAGAAATGGAAACTAGAGAATCATAGAGTGGCTGGTGGTGAAAATAAAAATATGAAGCAATTTTAGGGCTTGCAAGCAGTTGGGAGAGGAGGAAGGGTGGGTGATGATGATCAGAGAGGATATTTTGGGAACTGGCATCTTTAATGTGGAGCCAAGTTGAGGGATAAACAGGTCTGTATCATGGGGTCCTTGCTAAGTGACTGAGGTACATTGCAAACAGAAGGCTCTGTAAGGAGACTGGGAGTATGTAATTTTTAAATTTATACACTTCTGTACAAATTTGAATTATTTTTTCAACAAGCAAATATTACTGTCCATTTTCCTTTTAAAAAACAATGAAAGCAAAACAAATATAGCTATGGCATTTCAAAGAACAAAACAGAGGGAGGAATTTCAGGTTCACATCTAGGTAAGTCAATAATTCTTTACTGAACTCACTATATGTTCTGCTGGACTGGATTAAAGTTGATGGATGTTTGGCAGGTATCTGGAATCCAAAGGAAAGAAAAGGAACATGTGAGGCCAGAATATGAGAAGCATTATCGGTGTGAATGATTGGCATTCCCCATGGTGATGGTGGAGAGAAGAGAGGATAGCCATTCTTCCCATGAAGTCACTGAGTAGGATGGGCGATCACAGGGAAGCTGGCAGAGGACCCTAAGGAGGATATAAAAAGAGTAAAGTGACAAAGTGACTTGTAGTGAACTCCGTAAAGACAGAGCCGAGTCCCGTGGACACAACTGTGGTCTGAGTATGGGAGTGGAGAGCAAGGATAGTGAATGCTTCTCTAGATTCTTTTAAATTCTGCTTTCTATAATTAGGAAATGGCTTAAAGGAAAAAAAAAACACCCCAAGTGTTAGGGTGTGTGTTTTAGTGAGTCAGGGTTTTGAGAGAAGATTTCTCCAGACAAAGATTAGGATAGACGAAGAAGTTTATTTACTTTTTCCTGGGTGGAAAAAGGGCCAACACAGAAGTGAAGGAGGTAGAGCATGTTGGCAGAGAGAACCAGGTATTCAGGCTTTTTATTTAGGGGATGTAAAGGTTTATGACTGTAGCTGAATTAACAGGGCACTGCGAATTCTCTTCTTAGTGGCAGGCTGATAACAGAAGCAACAGCGGAATGTCAAAGAGTTGGCTCCCCCACCTTTCCTTGGAGAAATTATCACTGGAGATGTGACTCTGCTGCTGAGATATGGCTGAGGCCTGAAGTTTATACCCTGCTGTTTACTCAGGAACTCCAAGACTCTAAAAAACAAATTATCAATAAAAATAATAATAAAAAAATGAGGGCCAGGTGCGGTGGCTCACGCCTGTAATCCTAGCACTCTGGGACGCCGAGGCAGGTGGATCGTTTCAGCTCGGGAGTTCGAGAGCAGCCTGAGCAAGAGGGAGACCCCGTCTCTACTAAAAAAAAAAAAAAAGAAATAGAAAGAAATTAGCTGGACATCTAAAAATATATATAGAAAAAATTAGCGGGGCATGGTGGTGCATGTCTGTAGTCCCAGCTACTCGGGAGGCTGAGGCAGGAGGATTGCTTGAGCCCAGGAGTTTGAGGTTGCTGTGAGCAAGGCTGATGCGATGGCACTCTAGCCTGAGCAACAGAGTGAGACTCTGTCTCAAAAAAAAAAAAAAATGAGGTTGAACAAAACAAAAAAACCCAAATTATCAAAAGCAGTTTTAAAAGAAAAAGATTTATATTTCCTTTCCATCTGTTCATCTCTCTTCAGATGTTGTAAAAAACAAAATCCTGCAGGGTGTCTGTCAACTAGTGGGGGAGAGAGAGAGAAAGAGAGAGCGAGCTCGTGCTGGCTCATGATTGATTTTAACCCTTACTATGGGTTAAATAATTTTTCTGTTATATCACTAACAAGTAAGGCCATAATTTCACCAAGCCATACAGATAACATAAGCTCTTTGAAAAAAAAAAAAGGAGGACTAAAGAGTCTATTTCCCACCCTGAGGTTAAAAATTAGGTTACAGTGCCAGGTACATTGCAAATACCATATACCTGTTTCCATATTTATAAATGATATTTCTGGAACTCTGAATTGTGGAACATTACATATATTATCTCATTTAATCCTCACAACAACCCCAATGTGTATGTTTTATTGTTGTGCCCATTTCACTTATGAGGAAGCCAAAGCACAGAGTGGCAAGGTAAAGTCAGCAAAGTTGCATGGCTGATAAGCTGAGAGGCTGAGATTCAAACTCAAGTTTGTCTGACTGCAGTAGCAGGGTACTTACTGTTCTACCTAACGCTACGTTTCTTGTGCCAAGAAACCTTATCTCCCAGAGGAAGCAAACACCAGGTGAGGTTAGATGGCAATAGGAGAACATGGGTTTGCATTAAAGAACTTCCTGAGTACTTGAAAGACATTGGAAAGCAAGGATAGATACATCTTCCTGGAGTGTGTGTTGAAGAAGGCAGAACAACAGCTAGAATCTGTTCCAGCTGATGTAATCTGTTTATTTTGTTTCATGATGTAGAGCTGAGAAGCCCCAACTTCCACTTTTTAACTCCCAGACTCAGCTGACTTGAAACCCCTTGGGGGAATGGGCAGTGGCATAGCCACAGCTTTCTTGGAAGCTCCTGTCCAGGCAGCCCTGACATTCATCCTAGTCAAGTGTGGTAAGATGAGCGTCCCAAACAGCTGCTGAGTTTGAGAGCTTAAATTAGATTCTCTTAAAAAGTAACTCTCTGATCTCAATTTGCATGAATGACTGTTCTCAACTGGATAAACCTGTGGCTGGAAGATTCCCCTGGAGCCCATGGAACCCAAGCTGCTGATTAGAGCTGCCTTTGCAGGCTGAATTTGTAATTGCAGTGAGAAGACAACAGCACAAAATCCTCCAGTGAGACTGTTCTTTAGGAGATGGATTGACAACTCACCTGACATAGGCACCAACTGGCTGCTGGTCTTTGCCCAGCTCTGGGTTTGCACCTGCCATTCTGGCCCCAGCTATGGTGTCATTTTGACCTTGATCCTGGCACTGCTATTCTTGTCAGCCAATAGAGGGAGACAACTCTTTCCAGTGTCCTGGAAGTGGAGGTACAAAGGTGGGCAAACACCTATGCTTGGAAGGTGGAGAATCGTACTCCCAAATTTTCGTTTGCACATAGGCCAGAGCACAAAGAAAAGGAAAATAAACTGTAAAAGAGTTTTAGGTCAGACATAAAATAAAAGCATTTGACTCTAAGGTTATTAAAAAACACTTCAGCTAAACATGTATGACCATAACTTAGAGTGGTTTTAAAGAGCTTTATTTTCATATTTTTTATACTTTAATAGATTTTCCAGAATTTCTACAAAGAGAACACATCTCAATGAAATCAGAGAAAAAATGCAAATAAGGACATATGACCACTAATGTGCAGTTCAGTTCCGCTGGTCGGGCCTTTTGCACCCTATAAAGGTACTTTGTAAAGGTACCGCACACCTGGATTGGAATTCTCCTAGGAGCAGGTGGATCAGAGGGAGCAACAGTGACAAGAGCAAGGCAGCAGGAGAGGGAGGGCGGGGTGTGGGTGCCACTCTGTGGTATCCTGCATGCTTCTGTGTTCACTCCACAGATGATGCAGTAAGCACCAACTTCTAGGGGAAGTCTGTTTCTGGGAAGAACTGTCCATTAAAAATGAGTATTTTTCCCCCCTGTGGTGTAGGCTTGAAGAAACAGAATAATTCTAAGTAAAAATTTTAATGATGATAATAACATTTACTGAATGCTAACTGTTATACATACTGGGCAAAGGATATTATTTTATTTAATCTTTATACTAACTTTTTGAAGTAAATGTCATTATTATTATGTCCATTTTACAGATGGAGAAACTGGGGATTAAGGAGCTTAAATAATTTGCTCAAGGTCCCATAACTGCTAAGGGTCAAAGCTCTGTCTGCTCTGGCTGGGACTCCAAAGTCAGTGCTTCCAACCATGGCATTACTTTGCTCCTCTCAAGGTTAAAACGGGCTTGGTTCTCCCATCTGATGGTTGAATTCTTTCTAAAACATTTCCTACAAATAGTCCAGATTATGGTTAACTCCCTGGATACCAAGATGGCCCCATGCACTGTCTGGTCACTTTAAAAGAGTTAATGGAAAGTGATGCCAAACATCTTCGTGGGTAAAAGTTTTAATTTGATCTTTTGTGGTCCAGTTTTGTGGATTCATCATATGCTTTTACTCTTGGATAGTAAATCAAATATATTTATTCAGTACCTAGTCTGTAAATGGCATTGTGTCATTGCTGTGGCTAGTGCTAAAGAAATGTAAGATATGTCCTTTGTTCTCAAGGATCTTATAATGTACCTGGGCAAACTCATAACCTAAACTATATTGAAGCACACAACCATTAAAATCCTTCAATGGTTCTCCATTGTAATTAGCATGATATATCTAATAAGGCCTCCTTTGTTCCCCATCCCATCCCCTTAGCATTCACGTCCACACATTGAAGGTGGTTTGCTGTGTGTGTCTATAACTTTCTGCTCCTGGACTTGTTTTTCTGGCCATGAGTATGCTAATCCTGTAAAGGTCAAGTCAGAAGTACCAGAGAATTAATGCCCCACAGAGCAAGGGATTTGGTTAATAAGGAGCCCAGGTCCATCCATGCTGTCACAAATGACAAGGTTTCATTCCTTTTTATGGCTGAATAATATTCCATTGTGTATATATACCAACCACATTTCCTCTACCTCTTCATCCACTGTTGGACACTTGGGTTAATTCTATATTTTAATTCTATATTTTAGCTATTGTGAATAGTGCTGCAGTAAACATGGGAGTGAAGATATCTCTTTGACATCCCGATTTCCTTTCCTTTGAAAAAGTACCTAGTAGTGGAGTTGCTAGATCATATGATAATTCTATTTTTAATTTTTTGAGGAACCACAGTAGGGTGAAGTTGGTTAACAGTAGGGAATTGTATACTATTCATACAAGGTAGCTAGAAGAGAGGCTTTTGAATGTTCTCACAAAAAGGAAATGACAAATGGATAAGGTGATGGGTATGCTAAATGCCCTGATTTGATCATATGCAACAAATATATGTAATGAAACATCAAATTGTATCCCATAAATGTGCACAATTATCTCAACTCAAAAAACAATGAAGTCATAACTTTTTACATTTTTTAATTTCAGAATTTTATGGGGGCACAAACCTTTTGCATACATGAATTGCTTTTGTACAGTTTGAATCAAAGTTATAAGTGTGTCCATCACCCATGTAGTATGCATTGTACCCGTTAGGTGTGAATTTACCCTTCCCCTTCTCCCCCATCCCATCTGCTTGATTTCCATTGAGTTTTACTACCATATGTGCACGAGTGTTGATCTATAAGTTTCAATTTAGTAGTGAGTACATATGGTTTTTGTTCTTCCAGTCTTTTGATACTTCACTTAAAAAGATGGTCTCCAGTTCCATCCAGGTTGTTATAAAAGGTATTAATTCACCATTTTTTTAATGGCTGAGTGGAACTCCCTGGTATACATATACCACATTTTATTCATCCACTCACATATTGATGGGCACTTGGGTTGTTTCCACATCTTTGTGACCGTGAATTGTGCTGCTATAAACTTTCAAGTGCAAATGTCTTTTTTATAAAATGTCTGGAAAACAAAACAAAACAAAACAAAACACCAGCTTCCTGGCCTCCTGAGTGCATGTTCTACATATACCATGTCCTGGAGTGTCCCAGGGGGATTGAGGCACAGGTGCTCCCAGTGGTGACCTGTTCACACACCCTTTATTGGCTTCATTTTCTCCCCTCTCTCATTTCTCCACTTTCTTACCTCCTAAATAAACTGTAGATGCTCAAATTTGTCTCAGGATTTGCTTCTGGAAGAGTCCAACCAATTTCAAAGGCCCTGTGTGGTCTGGCCCATGCCTACCTCCCCACGCTCAATTCACACATTTTGCTCATTGCACTCCACCCATGCTGGCTCCTCAGGTGTTTTTATCCCCACTGCCAGGATGTTCACATCTGCTGTTCTTTCTCTATGAGATGCTATTTTTTATTCTTTACATGATTGGCAATTTCAATCCTTTATGTCTATGCTTAAATGCACTCAAAGGAGAATTTCTTTCACCACTCCAGTGAAACTTGATCTTCCACATTGCACCCCGGTCTTTGCATTCACAGTATTATCACCATTTGTTACGACTGTAAGCTTCTTGAAGGCAGGAACATGTCTGTTTTCCTCACTATCTTATATCTAGGTTTTAGTACAGTGTCTGAAAAATAGTTTGCTCTCACTGGATATTTGTTGAATGAATGAAAAAGACCAGAATATAAAACAATCTGAAAACAATTAAGTGGGATTCTGAGTGGTATTGGGTAGAGTGAAACTGGAAAACCTGAGAGAGGTTAGGAAGAGCTTAGTATGGAACTGCCCTCGGCCTTTAGGAGTAAGTAGGATTTATAGCTGAAACAAGATATTTGTTGAACAAATATTTGTTGTTATATATTTTTGTTATGTGCCTGGCATAATGCTAGGCATTTTAATAATGTGCATTACATAAATAATCTTTACAAGCTTGCAACATTGCAAAAATTATTCCAATTTTTAAAATGGAAGCTCTGAAGACCAGAGAGATGAGATGACTTGCCCATAGCCACAAAGCCAGTAAGTTATGGAGCCATTCTTCAAACTCAGGCCTTCTTGTTACCAAAGCACAGTTTCTTTGCAGTGCTACCTCAGAATGAGTGCATGGATCATACACATTGACAGATGATGAAGTATGGATGAAGTAGAGCAAACTCTCATCACTCTTGAGGGGGGAAACTGCTTCTGACCCAGAAACCATAATCAGTTGCATAATTTCTGTTACATCATTCATGATGAACTGAAAGCACCCTGGGAACTGCAAGTTCTTTAAAAGCCCAAAGACTATGTTTCCACATCTATGAACATGGCAATTATGACATTTGCCTTGCTCACTTCATTGAATTGCTGGAAACTCAAATGTGAAAACGTATTTGAAAGTGCTTTGTAAATTTCTAAATTCCTTATAGAGGCAATTGTTATTACTATTCTCTCTCTCTAGGTATCACCTAAACTCACTGTGCATGCCTACATTATTAGGAAGTAGCAATAAAGAAGTTTCATGCCTTGAGTAAAATTATAGAATGAAGGTGGAAAGGACAATGGCATGTTCTTCTCTGGGTTTGCACTTAATATCACTGGAGTCCAACTGCACACTCCTAGAGGGTTGTGTTAGATTGTGCTGTCAACTCAGTCAAACTGGGTACTGTATTTCCCAATCCCTACCCTGTGTGTTCCAGTTTAGAATTGGCTGAAAGAAGAATGTGCATGAGATTTGGGAGGTAAAGTGAAGCAGCAGCCATTACTCTCAGAAGTTCTTCACAGTTAGAAATGTGGTCCGACAGACAGACATGGGTGCTCAGGGGTCCTCGACGGTTCTTGCTCTCCTCTGTTCTGCATCCAGCTTGTCCTCCAGACTATTGGCCCTGATGACCAAGGGCAGCCCCAGCTTGACTGTGCACCCACGGAGGCAGTGGCTGACATAAAGGCAGAAGCTTCCCACAGACCTCTCCTTTTTATGGTCCTATGTTAGCGGCTGGACATGATTGTTTCTCAGAATTTCCTGTAAGCCTCAACTTGTCCACCTGTGCCAGCACTTCTGGAAGCCTTGTTCAGTGACTTTTTTTCTAATCCTCCCACTCCGCCTTCCAGACCATCACTTCCTTAGTGCCTTCCACTCTTGTATCTCATTTCCACAATAAAATTTAATGCCTAACAAAGGTCTGATTCCTCTAATAGCTCTCTTACAACCGTAATACTGTCAATTGCTCTCTTTCTCTGATTGATACTTTATTGGTGTCGAATGTGGTTCTAGAGAAGCAGAACTTTGAAGGATGAGAATCTGAAATGCTTCTCTGATCTGGCTAAGTTTAAAGCCATCAGTGACTGTTGCCAGGAGTAAATAGGATACTAGTAGTCAAGGACATATAATGGCAAAACAGTTATTTGGTTATCACCTGTAGTTACCTAGAGTGAAGGGTTTATAGGAAGCAAAGGTCTGAATGATCAAGAAAATGTTGCAATAGAACATTTAAATGTAAATGAAGTCCTCTGGTGTTGACTGGCTTCTTCCAAGTTCACCAGAGGGCTTAGAGAAGAAATATAGTGAGATTAAGACTTAAATTCCTAGCTCAAGGTCCAGATAGAGAGCAAGAGTTTCTGTGACTTCTCTAAAATAAATCTTTAGCTATTATAGCCTCAGCTTAAGATTTTTGAAAACCAAACCCAAAATTTAATCCTTTGAGTGGGTGATTTATAACACAAAATAAATTCACAGCCTTGCAGAGTCTCTTATGGTAAAGTTAGGGCATTGATTTTATTTTACATTATTATTTTACTATTTTTTTATTTGTTTAAGTTTTTTGGGTGTTTGTGTGTGTGTGTGTGTGTGTTTGAGACAGGGTCTCCCGCTGTCTCCCTGATAAGAGTGCAGTGGTGTCATCATAGCTCACAGCAACCTCAAACCCCTGGGCTGAAGTGATCCTCCTGCCTCAGCCTCTCAAGTAACTGGGCTACAGGCACATCCCACCACACCCGTCTGATTTTTCTATTTTTGTAGAGACATGCTTTTGCTCAGGCTGGTCTTGAACTCCTGGCCTCAAGCAATCCTCCCTCCTCAGCTTCCCCAAGTGCTAGGATTATAGGCATGACCCACCATGTCCAGCCTCTTATTTTTTATTTTTTAATTTAAAAATATTTAATTGACACATAAAGATTGAATATATTCAAGTTGTGCAATGCCATGAGGTGCTATACACATATGTAGTATAATGATTATCACAATCAAATTAATCAATACATCTATCACCACCCATGCTGTACATTAGATTCCCAGAACTTGTTCATCTTATAATTGAAAGTATATATACCCTTTGATCAACATGTCCCCATTTCCCCCACCTACCAGCCCTTGGCAACCACTGCTCTACCCTCTTTTTCTATGAGTTCATAATATTTTGACAATTTTTATTAAAAAAAAACCTGAGGAATATGTATGGGAATGGTCAGATCAGGGTGAAATTATTGATATGGGTGCACTGACAAGAGATTCCGTATTCAGTGTTTTAGCGTGAGTGGCTGGGAGTGGCTCTAATGGTTTGTTGTGGTGGTTGTATCTGTGCAGAAGACAGATGGATCTTGAAAAATGATAGTGTGACGGTGACATCAATTGCAGCTGCTGTTTCAGACATGGTTTCTTTACTGGAGCACGTCAACATATCACCTCGGACCATATGCAGCTATTGATTTGGCAAATGCTCCTTCCCCCTCTATAT
Source organism: Lemur catta (assembly GCF_020740605.2). Classification (NCBI taxonomy): domain Eukaryota; kingdom Metazoa; phylum Chordata; class Mammalia; order Primates; family Lemuridae; genus Lemur; species Lemur catta. Next base: position 17,309,613 of record NC_059134.1, on the reverse strand, counting down.
CTGCTAGTGAAAACCACCAGAAGCATATTATGATTTTGACAAACATTCTATGCAGCACTCAGTTATTATATTATTCCATGTTTTTAACACTTACATTTTATTTTATGAAGAATAAGGAAGAGGACAAGGAGGGGGAGAGAAAGAAGAGCTCTCAGCCAAGGTCATAGGGAGGGAAGCAGAAGAGAAAAGAATCATTTATTGAGATGCTGTATTAGGAACATTGACATCTGCAAAGGTAATTTTTTAAAATAATCTATTAATGTGATTTTCTTTCTCACTCTTCCTGGTATGTTATATCCCTCCTATACATCTAGAGCCTTGATAAAATTTAAAACTTTACATGAAGGATTTGTAGAGAAAGAACTCAATATCTGATTTATGAAAGGTTCCCACTTTTTTTTTTTAGGAAACAAGATCTTGCTCTGGTGCCCAGGCTGAAGTGCAATGTCATGATCATAGCTCACTGCAGCCTTGAACTTGTGGGCTCAAGCGATCCTCCCACCTCAGCCTCCCGAGTTGCTGGGATTACAGAGGAGCACCAACATACCTGGCCAGGTTCCTACCTTTCAAGGGAAGAAACTTATCTAGGACTAGGGGTGGGGGTAAAAGAAGAGTGGAGGAGGAGAGAAAGAGGAAGGAAGGAAGGAAGGAAGGAAGGAAGGAAGGAAGGAAGGAAGGAAGGAAGGAAGGAAGGAAGGAAGGAAGGAAAGGGAAGGGAGGGGAAGGGAGGGAAGGAAAGGAAAGATAAGGAAAGGAAAAAGGAAAGGAAAGGAAGAAAGGAAAAAAGGAAGGGCATTATGGTCTTATGTAAGTGTCCTGGTACCTTTTCCTTACAGGTATACCTCATTGGAGTGGGAACAGGAGGTATTAAGGATGGTAGAAACACCCAGAAAAGGGTAGAAAAATTCCAGCCAAGAGAGCGCCTCATGTAATAAGATTACAGAAAGTGATGTTCAGAAGTAAGTGGAGAGGCTGAGGTCACAAATCAAATCTGTTACTTGTCACAAGTACTGGGAATTTGGAACTAGCTGACAACATGGCTCAGTTTAAAAAGATATCAGCGAAATTCCTATCTTGTCTCTACCATTAATATGATTTGTAACCTTGGACAAGTGACTATTACTTTCCTGGAAGTCATTTTCTTATCAGTACAATCACCATGTTAGATTATTTCTTGGCCCTTCCAGCTCTAACATTCATTCATTTATTCAGTAACTCCTTCCCCAAGTATCTGTGGAGCCCTTGCAGCACACCAGGCACTATGCTTGGCACTGGGGATACAATAATGTATAAGGAGGAATCTTTACTGTCAAGGAGATATAGTCTAATGAAGGTGACATACATTTTTTTAAATGTACAGTATAATAGAGATGCATAAAAGTTTCAAGAATGGTACAAGTTAGAGAAGAGACTTGTAATCTATACCTAGTCTCAGATGTAAATCTGAGTTACTTTATCTCTTTTGGACTCAGAGATACCTATAACCCAGGAATATTTGGAAGACAAAGTATTCAGAGTCAGATAATAAATTTTTTTTCTGGGCGAGGTGGTGTGTACCTGCAGTCCCAGCTACTCAGGAGGCTGAACCAAGAGGATCTCTTGAGCCCAGGAGCTCAAATCCAGGATAAGCAACATAGTGAGACCCAGTCTCTTAAAATAAATAGATAAATAAGTAAAACTATTTTTATAGTTTTTGGAGAAAGATAAATTATATCAGTAGTGAGCTGGCAATATTAATGATATAAAAAGCCCTGATCTGTAGGATTGACCAATTGCTGTGGTATAAACACTCCCACCAGGGCTAAATTGAAGCTGCCAATGTGACATCCCTGCACATGGAATTGGGGAGAAATGCACACATTGGCCCTGTGAGCCGATACAAGCCAGCTCCTGCACAGCGGTGCTTCTGCTAGTCCTCCTGCTAATTGCAATCCAGGCTCCTCAGCCATCTCCCAAGGAGGGGCCAAGGAAGATCAGACTTCAGGCAGCAAAAGACATTTTCTTTTGTGTTCTTGGACATTGATCTGTTTGGGGAACACTTCACATATGTGTCAGGACACAGGAAATCTTGGAGAAGAGGGAATGGAGCACCTTCTGAGTCCCAGACCCCCCTCTTTCTTGTCTGGGAGTGGCTGGTCTGGTTGAGTCCCTGCTTGCAGTCACAACATTATAGAGAGAGACACAGCTTCCCCTGAAAGAGTTTCTATGGCAACCTCCCCAGCAGGCAAAGAACCGCACTCTAAGCTTCAGCTGGAAGGTTGGGAGATAAAAATAAATTCTGATTAATCCATGATCCGTGTATGACTGAGACTTAGGAATTACCTGAAATCATAAAACCAGTCAGGGAAATGTGCATATTTCCCTTTCCTTTCTTAAGAGAAATAAAACCTACAAACCAATGAACTGATGCTTTCCCTTTATCATCATGGCTCCTTGAAAAGCACAGGTCTTTCTGTGAGGCTGAATTTTGCTGGTAGCTTTTCTCTCTGAATTTCTCATTCCCTGGAAATCATATTGCAAAAGAGTCTGTGGGCTCAGACTTGACATGGTCCAATAGGAAAACAGGGAACACAATTCATGTTTCAGAGTTGATTGTCACAACCCTGAGACCTGAAATGCAGCCGCCTATCCACATCAGTCAGTGAAGCCTCTGTATTTCTTAATTTTCTTACCTTAAAAAAACATCTTCCTGGACTGCCTTACAAGTGAATGGTGAGGCTCAAAGGAGGTCATAGATTTGGAACGTTTTTGAAAAAAAGAGAAAAGCTTCTATGCAAATGTAGGTTGTCATGATGACTATTATTAATATGCCTTGCCCTTAGGTGAGGGAGGGAGGACCTGAAGGAAAAAGCAGAGCTCCTGCTCTCTGAGCCAGGCAGGGGCTGCAGTTCTCCGTTAGCAAGGAGTTGATTCATTTGTTCCCACACAATCCATGCTCACAGGCTGAATATCCATCCCTGCTGCACCCGCAGTGTAGACTCGCTCTGTGTTCTAATACCAGAGTGATTTCCTTCTTCGGTCCCTCCACCCCCCCCACCACAGAGATCTTCTCTTCCTCCCACTCCAACTCCCTAAACCCAGATTTGCGCCAGCCCGTCTGTCTGCTCCTGCTATTTTCTCTGTGTTTGAATGTCAGCGAACACACAGCCGCCTTCTACTTAAACCTGTAGCCCACTTCTTTGTTTAAGGAATATTATTTTTCTCCTTGTAGGTTCCAGGGCTCTGTTCTCTGTAGCTGTTGCCTCCCTTTTGGGTTTTCATTCCACACCCACACCTGTCTTTAGTACAGGGAAGAGGTTATTACAGTCATTAAAGCAGCCTAAGAGGGCTTTAAAATTTGGGAGGGGTAGGTCATTTTTAAAACTTATTTTTATTTAGTTTCTCTGTTTATTTTTTTAACTTTTTATTTTGAAATAATTAATAGGCTTGCAGGAAACTGCAAAAATAGTACAAATAGTCCTGTGCACTCTTTATCTAGCTTCCAACGGTGACATCTTATCTAGCTGTAGTAAAGCATCAAAACCAGCATTGGTACATTGGCGTTAACTAGACTACAGATCTTATCTGGCTTTCACCATTTTTTAAAACTGCATTAATTTATATGTTTGTGTGTGTACAATTCTATGCAACTTTTTCTATGTATAGAGTCATATAACCACCCCTCTGATTAAGATCTAGAGATCTATCATTCTAAATGAATAACCTCATGCTACATCTTTGTATGAATGCCTACACTCAACCCACTCCAGTAACTGTTAAGCTGTTCTCTATCCTATATTTTTGTCATTTTTAGGATGTTCTATTAATGGTATCATGCGATATGTAACTTTTTGAGATTGAATTTTTTCAGTAAGCATAATGCCCCTGAGGTTTTTTCCAGGTTATGGTGTGTATCAATAGCTCATTCCTATTTCTATTGATGGGTAGTATTCCATTGTATTGATATACCAGAGCTTGTTCAACCATTCACTCAAATGTCACCAGCATTTTGTTATAAATAAAGGTGCTATGAACATTTGTATACAGTTTTGTTTTGTTTTTTAAGGTCTGCCACTTCAGAATGTATATGAGTTTTTGCATGAACTTAAGTTTTCATTTCTCTGGGATAAATGTCCAAATGCCCAAGAGTAAAATTGTTGGGTCATTTGGTAACTGCATGTTTAGTTTCATAGGAAATGGACAAACTGTTTTCCAGAATGGCTACAACATTTTACACTCTCACCAGCAATTTGAGTGATTCATTTTCTCTACATCTTTGCCAGCTTTTGGTGTTGTCACTGTTTCTTATTTTAGTTGTTCTAAAAGGTATGCAGCAATATCTCATTGTGGTTTTAATTTGCTAAAGCTAATGACATTGAACATCTTTTCATGTGTTTATTTGCCATCTATGTCTTTTTGTTGGTGAAGTGTTTGGTCATGTCTTCCACATATTTCATAATTGTTCTGTTTTTTTATGTTGATTTTTTTAGAGTTCTTTATGTAGCCTAGATACAAGGCCTTAATCAGATACATGGTTTACACGTATTTTCTCTCAGTCTGTAGCTTGTCTTCTCATCCTTTTAACAAAGTCTTTCATGGCCCAACAGTTCTTAATTCCGACTAGGTCCAATTTATCAATTTTTCTTTTATTATGTTTTTGTTGTCATATCTAGCAAATCTTCTCCTGGACCAAAGATTTTCTTCTGTAAGTTTTATAATTTCATATTTTACATTTAAACCTATGATGCACTTTGAATTAATTTTTGTATATAGTATGAGGTTTATTATGTTTGTCTACAGATGTCCAATGGTTTCATTACCATTTGTTGAAAAGACTATCCTTCCATTAAATTACTTTCACCCCCTGTCAAAAATCAATTGGGCATATTTTTGTTGGTCTATTTCTGGGTTCTCTATTCTGTTCCATTGATCTATGTGTCTATTCTTCCATCAATACCACATTATCTTGATTGCTGTATCTACATAATAAGTCTCAGCATCAGTAGAATGATTCTTCCTACTTTATTTTTCTTTTATTAAAATTGTTTAGGATATTTTATTTCTTTGCCTTTCCAGATAAATTTTATAATAACCCTGTTAACATCCTCACTGTATTGAGTCTTCCAATCTTTGTGTTTTTTATTTATTTATTTGTGTGCGTGTGTGCATGTGTGTGTGTGTGTGTGTGTGTGTGTGTGTGTGTGTGTTTTGAGAGGTTCATGCTCTGTTACCCAAGCTAGAATGCAGTGGTACAACCATAGCTCACTGCAATCTTGAATTTCTGGGCTCAAGTGATCCTCCTAGCTCAGCCTCCCAAGTAGCTGGGACTACAGGTGTGCATCACCAGGCCCAGATAATTTAAAATTTTCTTTGTAGAGACAGGGTCTCGTTGAGTTTCCCAGGCTGGTCTTGAACTCCTAGGCTCAGAGGAACCTCCCATCTCAGCTTCCCAAAGTGCTAGGATTACAGGTGTGAGCCATTGCACCTGGCCAATCTTTGAATATTATATGTCTCTCCATTTATTTGGATCTTCTTTGATTTCTTTCATCAGCATTTTGTATTTTTGAGCATATAGACCTATACATGTTTTTTCAGATTTACATCTGGATATTTCCTTTTGAGGGAGTAATTGTAAAAGATATTGCATTTTTGGTTTTTGTTTTCCAAATATTCATTGATAGTATACCAAATTTGACTGATTTTTGTGTGTCAATATTGTATCCTATGAACTTGCTGAACATAAAGTTCTGTGAAGTTTTTGTTGATTCCTTGGGATTTTCTATATAGTTAATCTTTTCTTCTGCAAATTCAGACAGTTTTATTTCTTCCTTTCCAATAAGTATGGTTTATATTTTCTTATTGCTCTGATTAGGACTTCCACTACTCGACTGAGTAAGAGCAGTGAGAATGGACATCCTTGCCTAGTTCCTAACCTTAGGAGGAAAGAATTCATTCTCTGATTAAGTATGATATTAGCTATGGATTTTTATTAAGTTTAAGAAGTTCCCTTCTATTCCTAATTTGCTGAGAATTTTTATCCTAAATAGATGCTGAATTTTGTCAAATGTCTATGCTGTATAAATTGACTGATTTTCAAATATTGATGTCACTCTGTTCCCCTAGGAGCAAAAAAAGGGAAAAAAAAATTGAATCAGCCCTGCTGGTTTATTCCAGCCCTTACCCCACTTGGTCATGGTATATATTCTTTTTATATATTGCTGAATTTGATAGGCTAGTATTTTTGTATCTAAGTTCATGGCAAATATTAGTCTCTAGGTTTATTTATTCAATTATTACTGTATTTGTCTTGTTTGGGGATTTGGATAATACTGACCTCATAAAATGAGTTGGGAAGTGCTTTGTCCTCTTCTAGTTTCTAGAAGAAGATTGTATAGAATCAATGACGCTAATTCTTTTTTAAATGTCGTAGGACAATTCAGATTACCTATTTATATTGGATGAGGCCTTTGACATTTATCAAGTCCAGAATCTGAGTTCACCAGAAAGCAGGACTTGAGGCAAAAGTTTATGGGTTATTACTTGGTTGGATGTGTAGTCCCAGGGATGGGACTGAGGGGAAAGGACGTGGGGCAGAGGAGGAGGAAGAACCAGCACCAGGATGCAGTACTAAGTTGACATGAAGCAGGACTAGCTGCTGGATTTCACAGGATTTCCCATGCTAAAAATGACTGTTTCTCAGGAAAGTTTTTCTGAGGGAGGAAGAGAGAAGAATTTATCTACTGGTGTCCACTTTCTACTGGCCAGAGTATGTCACACAGGGTTAATTTCTCCCACACTTCTGAGTGGCTCATGTGTAAGTGCCCAGCTGGCCCAGTGGTGTCTCAATTTAGTGTCAACCAGGAACCTCCTGGACAGGCTAAGTGGTGCCCACGCAGGCATGAGGGGAGGCACTGTCAGACTGTGCCTGCACGACGTGGTCAGTTGAGAAGACCTTGTTGTTACAATGAGTAGGACGGGAATGAGCATTCCAAGCCCTCAGAGATGGTAAAGCTAAGGGGATGTTAAGTGCTGCAGAAGAGGTATCTGAGGTTGTTGAAAAGCAAGAGCAAAAGGTTTAAAAATAAGTCAATAGAAATTGACTTATTTTTCAAGAAATCTAAAAAAAAATATATCTTTTTGTATTTGTATTTAATCCTCACTTGAAATGTAAGTGAAGTTTGTCCTGACTTTCTCACACAATCCTCCTTCCCTTGCACAATTTACCTTCATCTTTTGTATCTAGGGATGGAGTTTATCACCTTCCACTTCCCCCAGAGAAGACCCCTTCCTACCTGAGATACTCCATGTTTTTCTCCATAAAGGAGTTCTGCTAGGTATCACACAGGGAAATAGAGATGCTTTTAGACTCATATGGATCCTTTAGAGTCTTAGGTGGCTCAAGACAAGTGTCTGTACTCTGAGTGGTCTTCCTGTCTTACATATAAAGTCAACTTGGACCATTCCCTGAAACTAAATATTCCCATTTCCACGGTCCTCAGCATAGAAGGCCACCTTATGAATCATTGGATTATGTCTATGTTTCCAGGCAAGATAAACCTCAACAATCCTAAGCTGATGAGTTATTAAAATTTTAAATTAAATTTTTTTTGTCAAAGTAATACATGCCCATAATTTTAAAGCAAAGTAGTACTACAAGGATTATAATGATAAAAGCTCTCCCATGCCTTATCACTCTGCACTCTCAAATCCCATCCCTTCAGGGCAACCACTTTAATCCCTTCTAACTGTTTCTTTTGATATTTTCCTCCATTATTTCAAAACAATATGATCATACTGCTATATCTTTATTTATTTCAATTTTATACGTATTTATAGATTTTCTATTTCAGAAGATGAGAGTTTAGCACATTCACACTCTGACTTTGCCTTCTCCATTTTGCCACTGTGGTTCCAGAGGTGATATTCCAGAATGTGCACAAAAGTTATAGGCTGCCTGTCTGCCAGTGAATATAGAATGAACATCACTTTTTTTGGCTGTTTAAATCAGTAAATAGCCTAAGATGATAGGTAAATGCTCAAATTCTGGAGACATACTTCCTAGGTTCAAATCCTGCTTCTGCCACTTTTAGATGTGCCATCTCAGGCAAATTATTTAATGTCTTTGTGCCTTTTCTGGGGATAATAATAGTAGCTACCTCATAACATTTTAATGAAGGTTAATTGAGTAAATATAGGTAAAGTACTTAGCAGCGCTATAATAAGCCACATATGTTTGCTATTACCATTATTTTATAATTATTAAAAGGTAAGACCCTCTTGCTGAGCCAAGAGAATGTGATAATATTTCCTTTTTGTACCATTTTTATTTCTTCTCAAGTTAATAATTGCCTCATTTTAAAATTTGTTTACTTTTTCATGACTATACCACTAAATCTTCCCACTTTTCAAAAGAACTACAAATTCCCTTCCCAATACTGTTTCCATATAGTCAGATAATCAAGTATTATTCCAGTTTCATCCTTTTTTGTTTTCCTCCTGGATATATCACTCCTGGAATCTTTTATGATCCTTTTCTAATTTGGACTGGCTGTTCTCTAAGCCTGCAATACAGCCACAGTCTCAAGGCTTCACTTTGCAAATCTGCAGTGTTGGAAGTTTTATTCCCCAATATGTCTTCTTTCTTGGTTTAATCGAGGGCTTCTCAGCCTCTGCTCTATTGGCATTTGGGGCCAGATAATCCTCTGTTGTGGAGGATCTTCCTGTACATTATAGTATTTTGCAGCATCCCACTAGATGCCATTAGCTGTCACTCCCCACCTTGTGACAATCACGTCTCCAGAAATTGCCAAATGTCCTTGGAGGGCAAAATGGCCCCCCTGTTGGGAATTTCCAGTTTAATCCTTCATTTTAGTGAATTACATCTGACAAGAGCTTCCTGAGAAAGGTTGTATAGAATGTAAATTTTTTGAGACCTTGTATGTCCAAAATCTTCTTTATTCTAACCTTATGTTCAGTTTTGCTAATTTTACTGAGCATAAAGCTGTAGATCGAAGTAATGCTACCCATCTACTGGCCCAGCTTTTTGAGCTATTGCTCCACTGCCTTCTGGTTTTCAGTGTTGTTGTTAAGAAGTCTGATGCCATGCAGGTTCATTTGTTTTCTTTATTTTGGCAATCATGTTCATTACTAATTGATGCATAACATGCTATCTGTAACTTAGGGGTTTTAAACAGCAATTTTTTATTCTCTTTCTGATTCTATGGGTTGATTGGGGCTCATTTTTCTCACCTGAGACCTCTCATGTGGCCTCCCTTTCAGTCAGAGGATGGATGGGACTGCAATACCCAGCATGGTTTCACTTATATGTCTGGTGCCTTGGCTGGTGGCTGGAGACTGGGCCCACCCAGGTCACTATGGTGGCTGAGCCTCTCTTTTTCTCCATGTTGTCTCAGGGTCTCTCTCTCTCTCTCTCTCTCTCTTCCTTATGACCCTTCAATGTGGTCTCTCTAGCAGGGCACCAAGACTTTTTACGTGGCAACTCAGGGCTTTCAAAAGAACAAAAGCAGAGCTGCCAGGAATTCCTAAGGCTTGGGCCAAAAACTGGCATAGAAACATTCTGTGTCGTTCCATTGGTTAGAGTGAGTCATGAGACCAAACCAGACTCCCTGCAAGAGGGGACTATACCAGGGCATGGATTCTGGGGGGAGTGGCTCATCAGAGTCCCTCTGTGGAGGAGACTAGCTACCAAAGCTACCACGTCGTTGTTTCTCAAGCACTTTTTCCTGTTTTCTGAAGTTTTTTTTTTTTTTTAAATAGCATTTGATTCTTATTTCATGGATGCAGTATTCTCCCTTTTCTGAGTATATTAATTATAAATTTAATGTCTTTTTGTTTCTCTTTCCTTTGACTTCCATTTCTACTGTTTTGTTTTTCCCTCATTGGTTGGAAGCTTTCTTCGAGTATCTGAAGGCCGTTAGTGGTCCCTTCAAAGTAAGGCTCTAAAAAGCTGATTGGAATCTCGGAATAATTGGTGGCTTGTCAAATTATTGCCCTCCCTGGATGGGGACGGGGCAGAGAACCAGTTGTATTATTGTGGGTATTATAAATGTTACTTTTTGGATGTCTTTTTATTAGGGTTTTTTAGTTTCTCCAGAGAAAGATCTTCCAATCTTTTGGCTGGGGAGAATTTGTCTGGCGCTCAGCATTCTCAAGACCATGCAGTTGAAGAGGGCCAAGTGCATGAGGTGGATTATCTAAACTTCCATGGAATCCCTCTCACAATACAGTGCCTCTTCCCTGCCCTCCGCTGTACTGGAGTCCTGTCTGAAGACTCCGAGAATTGCCAAGCTCCTTCTACAATAGAGAAGGGGAATCACCTGGCTTCTCCTATTGGGGAGAGGACCTGCAGGACTGTCTATCACACATCAACCTAATCTTCCTGTTTTCAATCTCACCCCTCTTCCCAACTTTGTATCTGGTGCCTTTAGTTTCTTAGCTTTTCACATATTCTTGAACACAAATCAGCTTGACTCTCATTGCTACTTTCTTCTGCAAATACTTAGGTTTTAGCTTTTCTAACTCTATGAAGTCATATTAGCCAAGTATTCATTTGTTCACTTAAAAAATAGTTTCTAAATACTCTGTATGTGGAACTCTTCTAGGTGGTAGGAATAAAACAGTCCACAAGACACATAAAAATCTCTTCCCTTGCTTAGCTTACATTCTAATGAGGTGTAGGTGTGTAGTTTGTGTCTGTACCAATGTTTTGGCAGGGTACCTCATTTACCTATCAACCCCAGGATCCTTGACGTAACTGGCAGGCTACCAGGACATCAATTGACATGAAGACTCAAGACTTTCTTAGAAAAACAGACAAAATATTTTTGGTTGGGTTCCTCAGACACCAAGAGATATGGTCCTAAAGAAAAGAGAGAAACTCCCCTTAACTGCTTTTATTTTATTTTTTTATTTTTATTTTTTAGTTTTTTTAGAGACAGGGTGTTGCTCTGTGGCCCAGGCTGGGTGCAGTGGTGCAGTTATAGCTCATTGCAGCTTTGAACTCCTGGGCTCAAGCTATCCTCCTGCCTCAGCCTCCTGAGTAGCTGGCACTACAGGTGTGGGCCACTGCATGGCTAATTTTTTTTTTTCAGGGAGGAGATCTCACTATGTTGCCCAGGCTCCCTTAACTTCTTAAGTTATATCTACCAAATACACTTTTTAAAAGAAACAGCAATATTCAAACTTCTAAAAAATATGACCCACTCTTTGAGGTTTGCCTCATTATCGCAAATTGCACTGTTAGGTAGTCAAAATCGTGAGAGTTAACCGCACTGTAAGTGTGTTATCCCTCTGTCTCCAACATCCTGGAATCCACCCAGACACTAGTCACATCCCTCCTCAAAGACCCACAGTGGGTCTGAACGGTCTGAACAGACTGTCTGCCGGTTGGGTGACAATTCCCTTCTGGGAACCACCCACAAGTGAGGGAAGGCAGATCCTCTTTCTAAAAGTATTTTTCTAGCCTCTTTTGAAGATGTCCAAAGGAGAACTGGGTTCTGGCTTTGGCTATTGTCTAGCCAAAGGAGAACCATGGAAAAAGGATCTTGGCTTTCTAGTCTAGGTGGGCAGCAGGGGGCTGATGTTCTGCCCTCATCTTTTCCCCAAAACTCAAGAATCTGGGAGCAGAGCTCCCTGAGGGTGGACAGGCAAGTAAGTTATTTAATAGTACGGGTGTGTGCTAATTCTTGATGTCTGTGTACCCTTTATAAATGAACATCTTTTTTATGATGAAACATCAGTGCAAACAAGCATTAAGTATTTCAAAGACCACAAATGGATTTTATTGGTTTGCCATTTCCTGAGTGGCAGCTGGGGAATGCATCACACAGAACCAATTTTCTTGACTCTTCTCTCAAAAACAGAAATTATTAATCAGTCCAGGTTACTATTTACAAATCCTTGTTGAATGCTTTTAGACTTAAGTAACTTGTTCTGTTTTCTACTGCCTAGATGATATATTGCCAATCTTGAAATTTCATTTAAAACTTACACCATCCTCCAAAACTGGGAATTGATATGGTGGCAGTTCCTGTGCCCACACTGCATAAGAGGCCAGAATTAAAACACTTCTAGGTAACTAATGCATTTAATATTATTGGAATTGTGGCAGAGCAGAGTGATTTTTAGCAACAATATCAGCATACTACTTCTGTATTGCACTGAATTGTCCACAACGTTTCCACCTACCTTATCTTATTTATATTCCACTATGACTCTGAGAGATTGGGATTATTACCACCTATTTTACAGAAGAAAGAACTGAAGCTTACAATGTTTAAATGACTATCTCATTGCTAGCAATTGCTTGAGGTTGGGCTTGAAACCTATGTCTTTTTCTTTCTTGATTGGGGTAAAAAATACATATCATGAAATTTACCATCTTAACTATATTTAAGTGTACAGTTCAGTTGTGTTAAGTATACTCACAGTGTTGTGCAACAGATCTTCAGAACTTTTTGTCTTGGAAAACTGAGACTCTATACACATTAAACAACTTCCAACCGCCCTCTGTCCCCAGCCCCTCAGTAATCACCAGTCTACTTTCTGCTTTTATGAATTTAAGTACTTTGGATAAGTGGACTTTGGAAGATGATTAGGTTTAGATAAAATTATGTGGGTGGGACCTCAGGATTTGTGCCCCCTTATAAGAAGGGACAACAGAGAGCTTGTATTCTTTCTCTCCCCCGAAGTGTACAAGAAGAAGAGGTCATGTGAGTGCACAGCAAGAAGGCAGCCATCTGAAACCCAAGGAGAAACCCACCATGCTGGCACCTTGATCTTGGATTTCTAGCCTCCAGAACGGTGAGAAAATAAATTTCTGTTTTTAAAGCCACTCAGTCTATGATATTTTTTTATGGCAGACTAAGACAAGTGCCTTGACCATTGCTTTCTTCTTAAATCTTGTCCAATATCTGCTTCTGCCAGTGATGGTGAATGTGGTCTGCTGTTTAGTCACAAAGCTGCTAAGTTCCAAAGTCTTATTGAACAGCCGAGGATCAGGATAAAAGGCCAACGTTAATAATGCATTACCTTAGATGAATAAACACTGGACTAAGCAAAGAAGTCCCAGTGTATACGGATACAAGTCTTTGGTATGGGGTTTGGAAATAAAGGTTTCTGAGAATTTTTAGAGGTAAATGTGGATGGATGGTTTCAATGTAATCCTGTCTGGAAATATTAATAGAAAGCCTGATCATTTTGTACATCTCTACCCAATGAATCTCTGATTTCTCCTTCCCACCTTTTGCTAGAACAGATTCCATAATTGTTTCCAAAATGTGATGGGGATTTCAGGGGTCTTCACCATATTACTAAAGTCTTTGAGTTTAGCCTTGGCCCATATTCTTGGCAAAAAATTGCTTCTGTGTTTCTCATGCACGGAGGGAGAAAAGGGCGTTGAGAAGCTGGCTGCTCTCTAATCATCACTGGATGCTTTCCTCATTTAGACAAGCAAAGGAGGGAGGAACTATCTTGTTTCACTGGCTCATATTGATTTCCTGGTCATGCCTGATACCTGCCTGTGGATAGACTTAATGGCTGCAGATAAATGAGGCTCAGTTAGCAGAAGGAAGGCAGAAAAAATTGCCTGAAAATGCATTGTTTGTGTGGGTCTAGGATCAAAATAAAATGCAGCTTTTTAGGTTGCAATTTACCATGACCCAGCCGGGCTAGGCACCTGGGAGAACTTAAATTATGGTCCCTGGACTCCTGATTTGTGCATAAAAGGCTTAGGATCATGTGCAGTAAGAAGCAGAAACAAGATCCTGCTACTGCTATTACATGCAGTGAACTAGACATTGAAGGAGTAGTCCACATGGCTGCTTTGCCATGTTTTTGGTAAGCTCAATTTGTACCCCTGTGGGCTCCTTTTAATACTGGGATACAGGGCTTGGTGCAGATGATAATCAGGGACTGTTCAGGTTGTGTCCTGATCATTATTCTCTGTTCTCTCCCTAATGCCAGGCCTATACTGCATAATAAATGTTTGTGCTACTCTACCATTGTTCAGTGGGCACTACCTTGCATTTCTTTTTTCTGTAGTCTGTCTGCCAATGAGATTGCAAGCCCTTTGCATGCAGGGACCAGGTAGGTCTCATGCTCTCTGCATCCCCAGGACTCCCCACAGTGCCATATACACGAGCAGGGGTAAGTACGGCCTGCTTAAGACAGCAGGAAAGGACAGATAGGGTGGGCACAGATGTGGCACCAGAATCCTCATAGGAATGGGGAAGAGACTGAGGGGGCAGATTTAGCTGAAGTTGCAAGGAGAAGGTCCTGTCTGAAATGCAGAACGTGGCACGTGATTAACAAGACAGAATGTGTTACGGGGAACTATTCAGTGCAGCACTTTTCATCAGGGAGGTCCCACAAGAGTAACGGGTGGGTGTTCCTCGGACAGATAGAACATAGTGATGGAGAAAGTGAGAGTAAGCCGTGTTCACAGACTCGAGCAGACAAAAGGCAGAATCAGGGTGTCTTCTGTTAGGTAGCAGAAGCCTAGCCACTGCTTTGGTGTCAAGCATGGGTGCCAGTCATTGAGGATTGGAGGATGGATTGACAATAAGAAGGCAGGGTCCGCAGTTCAGAAGGCCTAGCAGCAGAGAGTAGCTGTTGGAACAGAGAGCAGTTCTGGAATCAAACTCTCTGGGTCTGTATCCCATTACTAGCTGTGCTGTCCCTGGGCATGTGCTGAACTTCTAGGTGCCTCGGTTTCTCCATTTGACATGTGGGGATAATAATGGCACATACCTCCTTAGGTGATGGAAATTAGATGGCATGAGCCATGTGAACCAAAAAGGACAGTGGCTGGCACATGGAAGCATTAAATAAATGTCGGGTGCTATTCTTGTTTTTTAAATTACAATTATGTCTACTATTAGAAGGTTGAACCGTATGAAATTGCTGATATTTGACTGTTTTTGACCTATAAAAATGGCCAATTTTTTCATGGTAAACCTCACTAGCCAGGTTACCCAGAGAGATAATCAGGTCTAGTCCGTGCTCAGCTGAGAACTTCTCTCTAGGTCAGACACTGGCCACTAGACAGAAGAACCAACAACGAAGAGGACTACCTTAGCTAATGCACTAAAATATACTTAACTATGGACAGGAAGAGAGGGTAATACATATTACAGGGCAAATGGAGTGTCATGATAAATTCCTGCTTGAGCACAGAGAGATCAATCTTCCTAGTACTAATAGTAGACAGTATTGTGGATTGACTTTGTTCCAGGCATTTCTATAAATGCGTTGCATGAATAAATGCACAATCTCACAAAAACCCTGTGGGAGAGAGAATATTATCCCCATTTTATAGACAAGGAAACTGAGGCACATACTTCTACAAAGGCCTGAGCTGGGAAATGCATTATCTTGAGTGCTTTTGCTGCCACCCGAGCACAGGAATCCTCAGATTGACTTTGCAGTTTCTCTACATTCCACCTCCAGGAGATTTTTTACTCTGCAACAGGCCAGTGGGCCCTTAACTGGGGTGTTCTGCTGGGAAGGAGCAGGGAGCCAGAGCCTGGGCATCGCAGGCTGTAATGGACAGAGGAAGAGAATTAGAGTCCTCGCAGGCCTTGTGAGGCTGTGGCTGGGCCTGAGCGCACCTGCTGTGAGAGCTGGTCCTCATCTGAGCCTGGGCAGCGGCAGAGGCAGGAGGGCTCGCCAATCAACCAGGCTGTTCAAAACCCCGAGGACCAGCTGTGAAGCACAAGGGCGTGAGGCTGGAGGTCTGAGGTCTGGGTTCCAGCTCCGGCTTTGCAATTAACTAGCTGTTTGACTCTGGGCAAATCAGTTCATGCTTGTAGGCCCAGTTCCCTTTTTTGTAAAATGCAAGTTTTTTGTTTTGTTTTTGTTTTTGTTATTGTGGAGGTAGTTGCTTAGTTGCTGCTGTAGTTTTTTTTTTTTTTTTTTTTTTTAATATATTTTTTTTTATTTCAGCTCATCATGGGGGTACATAAGTTCAGATCATATACATTGTCCCTGTCCCGCCCATCCCCCCGAGTCAGAGTCCCAAGCGCGTCCGCTCCCACTCTCCAGACAGTGCGCCTGGCACTCGCCATGTATTCATACCTCGATCCCCTCCCCCCCCACCTCCCCGGGTCTGCACCCTCAAGCATGACCATTCCCCAGAGGGTGCGCAATGCACTCGTCATGTAGGCATACACCCATCCCCTCCCCCCACCCCCCCATCCCAGTCTGATATCCAATTGGTATCCTTCCCTGATGTACATTTAGGTGATGATCAGGGAAACCAGTTTTCTGGTGAGTACATGTGATGCTTGTTTTTCCATTCTTTGGATACTTCACTTAGTATAATGGGTTCCAGCTCTCTCCAGGAGAACCAAAGAGATGTCGTATCATCGTTATTTCTTATAGCTGAGTAGTACTCCATGGTATACATATACCACAGTTTACTAATCCATTCGTGGATCAATGGGCACTTGGGTTGTTTCCACATCTTTGCGATTGTGAATTGTGCTGCTATAAACATTCGGGTACAGGTGTCTTTGTTAAAAAATGACTTTTGTTCTTCTGGGTATATGCCCAATAATGGAATTGCTGGATCAAATGGTAGGTCTACTTGAATCTGTTTAAGGTATCTCCATATTGCTTTCCATAGGGGTTGCACTAGTTTGCATTCCCACCAGCAGTGTATAAGTGTTCCTGTCTCTCCGCATCCACGCCAACACGTGTTGTTTTGGGATTTTTTGATAAAGGCCATTCTCACCGGAGTTAAGTGGTATCTCATTGTGGTTTTGATTTGCATTTCCCTGATGATTAGGGATGTTGAGCATTTTTTGATACGTTTTTTGGCCATTCTTATGTCTTCTTTTGAAAAATTTCTATTCATGTCCTTTGCCCATTTTTTGATAGGATTGTTTGATTTTTTCTTGCTGATTTTCCTGAGTTCTAAATAGATTCTTGTTATCAGTCTTTTATCTGATGTGTAGTATGCAAAAATTTTTTCCCATTCTGTAGGCTGTCTGTTTATTTTCGTGACTGTTTCTTTGGCTGTGCAGAAGCTTTTTAATTTAATCAGGTCCCATTCGTTTATTTTTGTTGTTGCTGCAATTGCCTTAGGGGTTTTCTTCATAAATTCTTTGCCTAGACCAACGTCTGTGAGAGTCTTTCCTACATTTTCTTCTAGAATTCTAATCGTTTCCCATTTAAGGTTTAAATCTGTTATCCACCGTGATTTGATTTTTGTGAGAGGTGAAATCTGTGGGTCCTGTTTCAGTCTTCTACATGTGGCTATCCAGTTTTCCCAGCACCATTTATTGAATAGGGACTCTTGTCCCCAGAGTATTTTTTTGTCTATTTTGTCAAAGATTAGATGATTATATGAGGATGGTTTTATATTTGGGTTTTCTGTTCTGTTCCACTGGTCTGTGTCCCTGCCCTTGTGCCAATACCAAGCAGTTTTAAGCACCACAGCTTTGTAGTATAGTTTGAAGTCTGGCAAATCAATACCTCCCATTTTGTTTTTATTGCTTAAGATTGCTTTTGCTATACGGGGTCTTCTCTGTTTCCATACAAAGTGTATAATTATTTTTTCTAAGTCTGTGAAAAATGATGTTGGTAATTTAATAGGAATTGCATTGAATCTATAGATTACTTTGGGTAGTATAGACATTTTAACGATGTTAATTCTTCCAATCCATGAGCATGGTATGGATTTCCACTTATTTACGTGTTCTGCAATTTCCTTCCTTAGCGTTTCATAGTTCTCTTTATAGAGGTCCTTTACCTCTTTAGTTAAATATATTCCTAGATATTTTATTTTCTTTGTTGCTATTTTGAAAGGTATTGAGTCCTTAATTTGGTTCTCCAATTGAATGGTATTGGCATATATGAATGCCTCTGATTTGTGTGTATTGACTTTGTAACCTGAGACATTACTGAATTCGTTAATTAATTCCAGGAGTCTCTTGGTTGAGTCCTTGGGGTTTTCCAGATACAACATCATATCATCAGCGAAGAGTGAGAGTTTGATCTCTTCTGTCCCTATTTGGACACCTTTGATTCTGCTCTCTTGTCTGATAGCTCTCGCAAGGACTTCCAATACAATGTTGAAAAGTAATGGGGACAGTGGGCAGCCTTGTCTGGTTCCAGTTCTGAGTGGGAATGCTTTCAATTTTTCCCCATTCAGTATGATGTTGGCTGTGGGTTTGTCATATATGGCTTGTATTATTTTTAGGTAGGTCCCATTTATGCCTATGTTGTTAAGTGTTTTTATCATAAAAGGGTGTTGAATTTTGTCAAATGCTTTTTCTGCATCTATTGAGAGGATCATATGGTCTTTATTTTTGCTTCTATTTATGTGGTTAATTACATTTATAGATTTTCGTATGTTGAACCACCCCTGCATCTCTGGGATGAAGCCTACTTGGTCGTGATGAATTATTTTTTTAATCAGCACTTGGATACGATTTGCTAGAATTTTATTGAGAATTTTTGCATCTACGTTCATGAGAGAAATTGGTCTGTAGTTTTCTTTTTTTGTTGCATCCTTTCCTGGTTTTGGTATCAATGTCATATTGGCTTGGTAGAATGTGTTGGGGAGAATTCCATCCTTCTCAATATTGAAGAATAGTTTATGTAGGATGGGCACCAGTTCATCTTTGTATGTATGGTAAAATTCAGGTGTGAACCCATCTGGACCAGGGCTTTTCTTTTTGGGAAGGTTTTTTATTGCTGTTTCAATTTCAGTTCTTGATATTGGTCTATTCAGGAATTCTATTTCTTCCTGATTGAGCTTGGGAAGGCTGTGTGTTTCTAAAAATTTGTCCATTTCCTCCTCATTTTCCAATTTGTGTGCATAAAGATTTTTGTAATATTCATAGATAATGTCATGTATCTCTGTGGCTTCGGTTGTGATTTCTCCTTTCATGTTCCTGATGGAAGTTATTAAAGATTTTTCTTTTCTGCTCTTGGTTAGTCTAGCCAGTGGTGTGTCTATTTTATTTATCTTTTCAAAGAACCAACTTTTTGTTTTATTAATTTCCCTTATAGTATTTTTGTTGTCTTTTTCATTTAATTCTGATTTGATCTTAACAATTTCTCGCCTTCTGCTGGGTTTGGGGTCAGTCTGTTCTTCTTTCTCCAGCTCTTTGAGTCTATTCATTAAGTTGTCTATTTGTAAGTTGTCTGTCTTTTTGAAATAAGCATTTATGGAAATGAATTTTCCTCTCAGGACTGCTTTAGCTGCATCCCATAGATTTTGATAAGTTGTGTCACCTTTGTCGTTTAATTCAAAGAATGTTTTGATTTCTGACTTAATTTCTTCTTTTACAAAATTGTTATTCAGAAGAAGGTTGTTTAGCTTCCATGACCTTGAGTAGGAATGAGAGTTCCTGTTAGGGTTCATTATTACTTTTATTCCATTGTGGTCTGAGAAGATGCAGGGTATGATTTCTATTTTTTTAATTTTTTTAAGACTTGCTTTATGGCCTAGGATATGGTCAATCTTAGAGAATGTTCCGTGAGCCGATGAGAAGAATGTATATTCAGTGGATTTAGGGTAGAATGTCCTGTAGATGTCAGTCAGGCCCATTTGTTCTAGCCTTCTGTTTAAGTCTACTATGTCTTTGCTTATTTTCTGCTTGGAGGATCTGTCCTGTGCTGTCAGTGGGGTGTTAAAGTCTCCAACTATTAAAGTGTTGTTGTCTATCATTTGGTTTAGATCGAGTAGGATTTGCTTTATGAATCTGGGTGCACCTAGATTGGGTGTATATATATTAAGTATGGTTATGTCTTCTTGTTGAATTGTGCCTTTCACCAGTATGTAGTAACCATCTTTGTCTTTTATTACTTTTGTTGGTTTAAAGACTAAGTTATTGGAAATTAAAACTGCCACACCAGCTTTCTTTTGGCTACCATTTGCTTGAAATATCAAGTTCCATCCTTTTATTTTCAGTCTAAATGCATCTTTGCCGGTTAAGTGTGTTTCCTGAAGGCAGCAGATACTTGGTTTGTGTTTTTTTATCCATTGGCCCAGTCTATGTCTCTTGAGTGGGGAATTCAGGCCATTGACATTTAGTGAGAGAACTGATAATTGGGACAGATTTCTGTTTATCTTATTGGGTAGAACTTCTTTTCTATGTTTTCTCTCTTGAGCCATTGTGGTGGCTAGAATTTGATCTTTAGTTCTTGGGTGGCTTTACATTCGTGGGCCTTTGTTGTGATGATCCGTGTGTAACTCTCTTTTGAGTACTTCTTGGAGGGGTGGTCTTGTCTTGGTGAATTCCCTCAGTCCTTGTTTATCTGAGAATGTCTTAATTTCTCCTTCATATAGAAAGCTTAGCTTAGCTGGGTACAAGATTCTAGGCTGGGCATTATTCTGTTTCAGAAGAGTGAGAATGGGGCCCCAACTTCTTCTTGCTTGTAAAGTTTCATTTGAGAAATCTGGCGTAATTCTAATGGGTCTCCCTTTGTATGTTACTTGTTTCTTTCTCCTTACAGCTCGAAGAAGTGTCTCTTTAGTGGATATTTTGGTCAGTCTGACGACTACGTGGCGTGGTGTTTTCCTATTTGCTATGAATCTACCAGGGGTTCTTTGAGCTTCTTGAACCTGTATATCTAAAGTTTTAGCAAGGCCTGGGAAATTTTCTTCTATTATGTCTTCAAATAGTTTATCCAGCCCTTGCTTATTATCTTCTTCACCTTCAGGGATGCCTATAACTCTCACATTAGGTTTCTTCACATAATCCCACATTTCTTGAAGACTCTGATCTTTTTTCTTATTTCTTTGCTCTATCTCTGTGACTGTCTTATTTAATTGGAAAGAGTTATCTTCGATTTCTGAGATTCTGTCTTCTATTTGATCTACCCTGTTCTTGAGACTTTCCACTGTGTTTTGTAGCTCCCTGAATAAATCCCTCATTTCTAGGAGTTCAGTTTGGTTTTTTTTCAATACGTCTATTTCTTTAGTGAATTTTTCTTCCAAATCCTGGAATTTTTTTGCGGTTTCTTTGCGGTGGATATCAATTTTTTCTTGTATATCATTCAGCTTATTTATAACCCAAGACTGAAATTCTTCTGGTAACATGTTGGTATTCTGAAACTGGCTTGTGCCAATTGGAGGAGAGTTGGTATTTCTCTTTGGGGGCGAGGTTTCCGTTTGGTTTTTTGTGCTCCCCATATTTTTCCGCTGAGCCCTTCCCATCTGGCTCTATCGTTAGATCTTTTCTCACAGCTTTAGTCTAGTTAACAGCACGTCTTGTACTCTGTTCTTAGGCTGTGGAACAGTCTAGGAATGTTGCTTCCTTTATCTATAGGGGGAGACTGTTGTGTGCTGTTTAGAGTTTCTTTTTTCTATCTCAGTTGGGGGACTGCTTCTGATGGGTCCACCCCCAGAGGGTTGGCTTGACCTAAGACCAGTTTGGCAAGTTAAATCACTGTGTTGTGGACTTTCAGTTAGTAGGCAGGATTCACACTATTTGCAAGCAGAAAGCCTCTTCTCCCTCTCTTTTTCTTTCCCTTCCTTCTTCTTTTTCTTTTTTTTTTCTTCTCCCTCCTTCCTCTCTCTTCCCTTCCTCTCTCTTCCTCTTCCTTCTTCTTCCCCCCCTGACTTTTGGTTCTTCCTCTGGATGTGTGGTTTCTGTCTCTTTCTGCAGGAAAGACACTGGCTAGGCAGAGGAGGCAGTGCCCTCACTCCCTCAGTGCCCCAGCTGCTGCAGCTCCCACGGGCAAGGGTCTACACTGTCCCAGTGTTCCCAAGGTCCAGGCTCCACACTCTTGCGTCTGGGGAAGCACTCAGTGTTCACACCTGGGAAGGGGACCTGGAGAGGGTCTATGGATCAGGGGATGGAGCCTCCTGGGGAGCCGCCTGGCACCCTATGGCTCTGCAGCAGTTAGACCTTGGCCCTCACAATTGCTGCTGCCCACCCGCAGTTCGCTGGTACTGGGGGGCAATATTCAGGGACCAATAGGAATCAGACCTGGGGGTCTGGAGCACTCAGGAGTATACAGTAGCTCTTGGGCTGGAGGGCCACCGGAAAGGAAAAAAGAAAAAAAAGAAAAAAAAAAAAGAGAGAGAGAGAGAAACAGTATGAATAACAAGGAGAATAAAGAGAAAACAAGAAAGAGAAGAGAAAGAAAGAAAGAAAGAGGGAAATAAAATAAAATAAAAAAAAAAAAAAAAAGAAAGAAAAAATCTCGCTTTAATATTTCACACTCGCGGCCCCTCGCCTCGGCGCAGGCCCGCGTCTGTCCCTTTAAGAGATAGGGCGCCGGAGAGCCGCCAGAGGCTTAGCTGTGGGAACCAAGATGGCGACCGCGCATCCGCCGGTTGCAGGCGCCCGGAGAGAGCGTTCAGAGCTCGGCAGGCGCCAGGGCCCACAGTAGCTCCCCAGCCGGAGAGCTGCCGTGGGGGCAGAAAAAAGCAAAAAAAGTCCCGCTTTAATATTTCACGCTCGCGGCCCCTCGCTTCAGCTCAGGCCCGCGTCTGTCCCTTTAAGAGATAGGGCTCCAGAGACGCGTCAGAGGCTTAGCTGTGGGAACCAAGATGGCGACCGCGCATCCGCCGGTTGCAGGCGCCCGGAGAGAGCGTTCAGAGCTCGGCAGGCGCCAGGGCCCACAGCAGCTCCCCAGCCGGAGAGCTGCCGTAGGGGTAAAAAAAAAGCAAAAAAGTCCCGTTTTAATATTTCACGCTCGCGGCCCCTGGCCTCGGCGCAGGCCCGCGTCTGTCCCTTTAAGAGATAGGGCGCCGGAGAGCCGCCAGGGTCCAAGCTCTCGCCCGCCTATGTCACCTGTCCTCGGAGCTCCAGGTCTCCCGTGGTGATTCTGCACCAATTTCAGTCAGATCCTTGACCGAGTGGATGTGGGGGTCAGTGGGGAGATCAAGCCGCTTTGCTGTGGGGCTGAACCCGCCCCACTGTCCGGTGAGGCAGGTACGGCCGTCCCGCACTCCGCTGTCTGTTTTCCGTCCCGCACTCTCCAAATTATCTCGGTCTGATTTCCCACTCGCCTCTGTTTTTTCCTGTTCCCCGTGTCCCACGGTGATTCTCCGTGGGTTCACCTCACCCTTCCTGTGGAGGAGCAATCCTCCAGTGTTGTGGCAGGTGGAGATCCACGCCTTCCTCTCCGGTAGCACAAATCCAGGAGGTTACCTCCACTCCGCCATCTTCTCTCCTCCTACCCTGCTGTAGTTTTTAATCTCCGAAGTCTCTTGTAACCCTATCATTTTGTGATTCTATGGCTTCCATAGAGCAGGCTGGTCACACTCCAATGCCAGACATGTCACAGAATGGTGTTTGGGCCATTACCGCTCGCCTCCTTACCTGCCTTTCCTTTATAAAGGCTGA
This sequence comes from Lemur catta, assembly GCF_020740605.2. Lineage (NCBI taxonomy): Eukaryota > Metazoa > Chordata > Mammalia > Primates > Lemuridae > Lemur > Lemur catta. The sequence goes on along the minus strand of NC_059134.1, from coordinate 17,286,304 downwards.
CTCAGGATGATTATGCAGCTCCTGTGCTGACCTAGAACAGTCTCTTCTCATAACAGCCCTAGGAAGTAGACGTTATTTTGCTTTTATGGATAAGGATTATCCAAGAACACACAGCTAGCAATATACTTTGGGAATTCTAATTGAGGCTTGCCTCTTAAATTGAGGTTGTTGATTCATAATGTTACACTACTTCTCTGTGTGGGTTTCTACTGGCTTCTTGGGATTCTGCTTGGGGATGCTGTGCCGGTAGGAATAGTGTCTGATGCGGTGGGAAGGCACCACGTTCAGGCCTGTGCCCGAGGGAGGTCCCAGGGGTGTAGACAGCATTGACCCCTGACCCACTCTTTTCCAACTGCTGCCCCAATGGGGCATCAAATGCAGCTTCTTCTGCTAAGGATTTACAGAGAATCTCCATAGGTAACAACTTATGTTTTTACTCATAACATTTGCATGTCATAGCAGTTGCCGTAACACAAACACAGGCCATTATTCCCTTTGTTCTCGTCTGCAGTGATTTCCAGCTCGTGGCCTCCCTGCCCACGTCCCCTGGGAGGCTGCTCAGAAGGCTGAGGTGGGGGCAGCGCAGCGGCTGCCTCAGACTAACATGCTGCTGGAGCAGGCGGGAGGAAGCACAGCTACAATTATCTGAGTTTGTGGTCGGGGGTGTGGAGGGCAGCCCTTCTAAGAGCTTTCCTTTTACATCCCAGCCATCCACCCCCTGAAGTCTCTCAATCACTCATTCATGTAGTCATTCAAAAATATTGAACATGCTCCTATTCTGTGTCAGGCACTGTTCTAGGCACTGGAGATCAAGTGGTGAACAAAAGAGGCACGTTCCCTGCTCTCAGAAATCTAATGGTTTAGAGGGGAAGGTAAACATTAAGCAAGCAGATAAATAAATGCATAATATAATGCTAGGTAGTGATGAATGTCTCAAACAAATAATTATGGTATGGGGCCAGAGAATGACAGGGATGCTATTTTAAGCAGGTGTCAGGAGAGGTCTCCCTGAAGAAATGACAATTAAACAGGCACCTGGATGTAGTCAAGGAACAAGCTAAAGAAATACCTGGGGAAGAGCGGCCCGGGAGAGGGAAGAGAAAGCGCCAGGTCCTTAGAGAGGACTGTGAATGGCACATTTGACGAGCAGGAGGAGGCCAATGTACCTAGAGCACGAGGAGCAAAGACAGGGTGGTAAGGGGGCTGCAGGGGGATCATGCACCATGATAGGGACTGTGGATTTTATTTTAAATCTGATAGGAAGGTGTTAGAATGTTTTGAGAAGGGCGATGATATGGTTAGGTTTATGTTTGCAGTGATCTCCATGGCCATATAGATTGTAAGGAGCCCAGGGAAGAAGCAGCGAGACCAATCAAGAGGCCGCTGCCACAGTCCAGGCGAGGAGTGAGGGTGGCTCAGACTCAGTGATGGGTGGACGAAAGTAGTAGGATTCGGGATTTTTGTAAAGATAGAACCAATAACATTTGCTGATAGATTGGATGTAGAATATGTGAGAAAGAGAGGTTAAGGTTAATCCCCAGTTTTTTGGTTCTAGAGTTTGAAACTGTAATAGGTTGAATGATGGTCAACCAAAGCCATCCAGCCCTAACCCCTGGAACTTGTAAATTTCACCTTATTTGAAAAAAGAATGAATTCTACCTTATATGGTAACAGATGTGATTAAGTATCTTGAGGAGAGTATCTGGGATTACCAGGGGGGGCCTGAATGCCATCGTTTCATTATGAGAGAGAGAGGCACAAAATGGAGATGACACATGCCTGGAGGAGGAGGCCACATGAGGATGGAGGCTGAGATTGGAGGGACGCAGGCACAAGTCCAGGAGTGCCATGTCCACCGCCACCTGGAGCTGGAAGAAGTAAGGAATAGCTTCTCCCTTAGAGCCCCCAGAGAGAGTGCAGCTGTGCTGACACCTGGATGCCAGCCCAGTTGAAATGGGGTTTGGACTTCTGGTCTCTAGAACTATGAGATAATAAATTTCTGTTTTAAGAAACTGATACCAAGTTTGTTACAGCTGCCATAGCAAACTAATGCAATGCAGAAAAAGACTCAACAAGGACAACTTTACCCAAGACAAAGACCATAGACCATCAATATATTACACTGACCACTATAAAGGATACGAGACATTGAGAACTGGGCAAGGATTGCAAAGTTCACAGGACAAATGAAGAACTTCTGTTGGAGAAAGAGGGGAGAGAGGGAGGGGCTTGGATAGCTGTTTTTTCTGGGTTATGGTGCCTGAGCCAGATAAGCATCTTACCCCTCTGCTGAGACAGGCATGTCAATTCGATCCAAATTGATCCCTTGGTTTAAATTAGGTGGTTTTCCAATGCTGCTTTCTTTCTGCTCAAATAAAGTTGACTTTGATTGGCTGGCAATCCCCAATTATTTGCCCAATTTGTTTGCATTTGGATTCGGCCTGATTCGACAGGGCAAGCCTATCAGTCTTCCTGACCACCCTTTCTTGAAGTTCCTGCAGCCTGGAGTTTAAGGCCTCTTTTTATAGTTGAGGGTACAATGATTTTTTTTTATTACCGCTTTTCAGTTACTTTTTTCATATCCACTTATCCTATTCAAATAGCAGGGGGCTCCCTGATTTTAAAATAACAATTGTGTTGATGATCTCTCTGTAATTTCACTGTGGTCTCTGTTTCTTAAACAAACAAACAAAAAAAAAAAAAAACCACCAAAAATAGTATTTATTGGGCAACTAGTACTAAACATTTTTAACAGATTATTTTTTGATCATTATGAAAACTTCTCAAAATGAGTATTCTGCATTTATAGATGAGAAAATCCAAGATCTCTGAGGTCAAGGGACTCCTTGAAGTTCACTCTGGACGAGTCTGGTTTCCAAATCAGTGCTCCCTCCACTACCCCAGAGCTGTCTCTCCAGGCAGAGGGTCTACTCTATTTCAGTCAGGAGATGGCTCTCATATTTGCTGCAAAATCCCCTCCTTTTGAACTTGCCTTTCTTAGGCATCTGTTCCTTGCCCTACTGGTCTTAGGCTGCTGAACTCTGGTGTGTGTTGAATGTGTCCTGCCATGCTACCTCTCATCCCAGTTGACCAAGGCCATGACAATCTCTCCTTATTTACTGACTTTTCTGTGTATTTTAGAGAGGCAAGCTGGGGCAGTGGATGGAGCACCAGGGTAGGAGTCAGGACTCTATTGCAGACTGACCTAGATTCAGATACTGTCCCTACCACTTACTTCTGAGTGGCCTTGAGCATGTTTCTTAACCTCTCTGATTCAGGTCAGCTATTTTCCAATTGACCTTAGAACTCTGCCATTTGCTAACACTAAGTGACTGTAGTCACTATTCTGAGCTTTATTTTCTTCACATATAAAATAAAGAGATTGGATCAGACTCCTTCCAAATCCAGGATTCTATAGTTCCAGTAGGAAGCAAGGAAATTGATAACATTTTGGTTCATTGTTTGGTACAAACTGTATTATCCTCTTCTTTGAAGTCTTTGTTAATCTACTTCCCTGTAAACCAGAATTCATCATTCCCATTGGGCCTTGTAAAAATGGGGAAACAATTGAACGAAGGACTACAGCTTGGGTTTTGGAATCAGACTGACCTAGGTACATGCTTGTTATGTACACCTGGGCAAGTTTCTTAGCTCTCTAAGTCTCAGCTTGCTGATCTGTGAACCAGGGTTAGTAACTGGAAATCCCTCATAGAATTATTGTGATGACTAAGTGAGATAATTTATATATATGGTGGTGCTCCATCCACTGCCCCAGCTTGCCTCTCTAAAATACACAGAAAAGTCAGTAAATAAGGAGAGATTGTCATGGCCTTGGTCAACTGGGATGAGAGGTAGCATGGCAGGACACATTCAACACACATCAGAGTTCAGCAGCCTAAGACCAGTAGGGCAAGGAACAGATGCCTAAGAAAGGCAAGTTCAAAAGGAGGGGATTTTGCAGCAAATTTTTGACAAAATGCCTTGCATCTAATAAACATTCAATGTTAGCTATTCCTTTCTTTCTATTTGCTTGTTTATTGAGAAATAACTTATATGTGGTAAAGTGCCCAAATCTTAACATAGCTCAGTAAATTTTTACATCTATATATCTGTGTAGCAACCCCCAGATCAAAATAGGAAACATTTCTAGCACAATGGAAGGCTCAGTTTTACTCCCTTTTAGTCAATATCCATCCCTTCCAAGGCCAAAGTAACCAATATTCTGACCTTTATCACCATAGATTAGTTTTTCCTGTTCTTTATGTCACATAAATATAATCATACATTATGTAAGATTTTTTTCAATCAACATTATGTTGTTAGTGAGATTCACTCATGCTGTTGCAAGTAGCTGTATTTTGTTCTTTATTGCTGTTTAATATTTCACTTATTGCATATACTGGACATATACCACAATTTATACACCGTACTATCGATGGACTTCTGAGTTGCTTCCATTTTTTGCTATTATAAATAGTTTGCTATGAGAATACTTATGCATATCTTTGGTGCACATAAACATTCATTTGTACTGATATATGCCCAACAGTGGAATTGCTGGATTATAGAGTATTTGTAAGGATAACTTTAGTAGAAGCTACCAAGCAGGTCTCTGAGTGGTTGTACCAGTCTACATTCCCCCCAGCAATGTGTGAGATTTCCAGTAGCCTCATAGCATCATGTTAGCTGGGTTTTCTGAGTTCTTTTCATTTTAGTCATTATAGTGGGGATATAGTAGTATTTCATGAGCTTTTAATTTGCATTTTCCCTATGACTAATGGTGGTGATCACTTTTTCTTGCCCTTTTTGTCCATTTGGATGTCCTCACTTATGAAGTGTCTTTTCAGGTCCTTTGTCCCTCAAAAAATGTGAGCTGTTATTTTGTATCACTGTAATTGTACTGTTTAATTATCTGCATAACTATCTACTCTCCCAAAAGATTATAAGCTCTTTGATATTCAGGGTCTATGTGTCATTCATTTATCAATTCTTAGTGCCTAGCATGAGCCTCCCACTATATATCATTGAATAAATTAAGAAATGTCTAGAACTCAGTAGATCATGGCAAAATGTCGCCATCTGGTGTTGGGAATGAATGAGAAGAGGAGAATGCAAAGCCAGCCGGCTGGATAATTCATTAGGCGTTCCATTAGAATTTTCTCTCATATGTGATTTCTTAAAAAAGATTCTTTTGCATATTATCACTGCATACTTGATTTTTTTCTTTTTAAATTTTTCACATGTACTTTCATTTTTAAAAATCCATTTAAATGTAGAATTGTGGGACTTTAACTTCTTTAGTGATTGTTTACATTTTCAAAAGTTGAGTGTTATATTCATAGGTACAATAGTCAATCGGTGCTTACTATATTCTATACTGCGGTGTATTTGAGAGACTTGAGGCACTCATAGGCAAGTAAGGGAGAAACATAAGAAAATGAGACTGAAGTATTGTAATAAATGCCTTAAAATAAGTATTTGTTCATTCATTTGTTCATTCATTATTCAACATATATTATGGAACATACATCACGTGTCAGACACCCAAAAGTGTGTGCCCTAAAATGTGAATGCTCTAATAGTAAAAATATATATTATTTTTATACATTTTGAATTCTGGACTTAGATATGTTTTTCCTTTGAAAGGAAATCCCCATAGACAATGTGCCATGTGAGAACCCAACTTCTACTAGGGTTACATGTAGAACAAGATTGTCCTGGATAAAAGTACTTTTCCATGAAGTCTACTGAGATGGAGGGGAGGTGGCGAAGTTCACTATTCTTCTCAATTTTTTCTCCCCTCTATTCACTACTCCTCAATCCACTACCAAGATAAAAGTAACAATGGGTTGATCAGGTTTAGAAACACTGTAGTGCCCATTTTCCCATGGGCAACGTCCCTGTCCGGGTTACAGGCCAGAGCTTACGTAAGTGTGGCCTCTTGGTCACTGCCACACCGTTAAGGAGCTTAGACCAGCATGGCAATTCCCTTCTGAGAAAGGCCAGAGGTAGGTGCCTTAGGCCAGCTACATTCCAAGCACTGGGACAGATAATGTTACACTTTTCCTGGGAAGATGCATTCTATAATTTTGCACACTGCAGAGGTGAGATCTTAGATTCAGGCTTTGGGGTGAAGGTTGGGCATGTTGTTCAGCCAGCTTCACTCAAGTTCTGGGATGGGTTTTGGGGCTAACGTCTCAACTGACTGTCTTACTTTCTTCTTTCCTCATATCTCCCTTGGGAAGCTTGTGGTATGTGGCAACTGGTCAAAAGAAGTATTCCCTCCTCCTCCTCCCAAATGACATCTTCATTAAATTGGTAAGTCTTTTTATTTTTATCTTCCCTCACACCAGTTCACAAATGGTGCCTGTGCATCAATCAGCTTTTACACATTCTCCTAAAATTTTTCAGACATTATGCCATAAATATTTATTAAGTTCCTAATACGAACCAAAAGTTGTGCTAGGTGTTGGCAAACTGAAATGAAAGACAGAGTTTGCCCTCTGGGAGAAATGGTAACAGATGACTACGGTATGGAAAGGGCTATGATAGAAGTATATGAAGGGAATATGAAAACACACTTCTTGGATGAAGTGAAGCATGAGTTGAGTTTTAAGAATAAAAAGGAATTAGCAGGCAACAGTAGATAAGAGAGGAGCATGGATGGAAGAAGCTGCATGAGCAAAGGGCCTGCATGTAAAACTTAGGTGCCTGCATTCATCTTGAACATGCTGGGCAGCTGCTGAGCAATTTTAACCTGAGAAGTAATAGGATGTGATTTAATATTTTAAAAGTTCACTGGCAGTCATATAAAGAATGGGTTCTGGCATGGTACCACCAGAAGCAGTCGAGTCTGTTAGAATACCATTGTAATAATTCACATGATAAAGCCTCAACCGTTGCAGTGGCAGTTGGGGAGGGTAGCTGAGGGGAGGGCACAGATGTGGGTCATTAAGGATAGTTTAAACTTAGCATCACTGATAGATGATAGAGGATGGAGAGGAAGCAAAAGGAAAGAATCTGGAACAAATCAGAGGTTTCTGACTTAGGTTGATGGTGGCCAGTCACTTTCAGGAAGAAGAATAGATTTAGGGGTACTGGCTTTAGTGAGGATACAATTCCCATATCAATGTCTTTTCACTTCTGAGGAGGACTAGTGGGTTTTTGGTGTAATAAGAAAACAGGTCCAAAGATTAAACATGGTGCTGTATTTTCGTGTTGAATTCCTTCGACACTCTGATCACTTTTGCTTACCTGGTTAGATTGTTAGGTCAGAGTGCCACAAGGTGGAATACATTGCCTCCTAGCTCAGCTGTGTATGTGGGATTCAAATCCAAAGACCTAGATGGTCATAAGCAGCCTGTTGTTATACATAAATCTTTTGAAAATTTGAGGTGGCAGCAGGAAGCTTTCAAAAATTTAGAATCTCAGGCATTTCTCTATTTCTTTTTTTTTTTTATTTTTTTATTTTTTTTATTTCAGCTCATCATGGGGGTACATAAGTTCAGGTCATATACATTGTCCCTGTCCCGCCCATCCCCCTGAGTCAGAGTCCCAAGCGCGTCCGCTCCCACTCTCCAGACAGTGCGCCTGGCACTCACCATGTATTCATACCTCGATCCCCTCCCCCCCCACCTCCCCGGGTCTGCACCCTCAAGCATGACCATTCCCCAGAGGGTGCGCAACGCACTCGTCATATAGGCATACACCCATCCCCTCCCCCCACCCCCCCATCCCAGTCTGATATCCAATTGGTATCCTTCCCCGATGTACATTTAGGTGATGATCAGGGAAACCAGTTTTCTGGTGAGTACATGTGATGCTTGTTTTTCCATTCTTTGGATACTTCACTTAGTATAATGGGTTCCAGCTCTCTCCAGGAGAACCAAAGAGATGTCGTATCATCGTTATTTCTTATAGCTGAGTAGTACTCCATGGTATACATATACCACAGTTTACTAATCCATTTGTGGATTGATGGGCACTTGGGTTGTTTCCACATCTTTGCGATTGTGAATTGTGCTGCTATAAACATTCGGGTACAGGTGTCTTTGTTAAAGAATGACTTTTGTTCTTCTGGGTATATGCCCAATAATGGAATTGCTGGATCAAATGGTAGGTCTACTTGAATCTGTTTAAGGTATCTCCATATTGCTTTCCATAGTCTATTTCCACCTAATACCTCGTTTTATAGACCTGGAGTCCCTGTAGAACGAATTAGCCTTCAGCATTGGGAGTTGACCTCTAGTGGTAATTCTTTAAACTGCAAGTCCTGACCTTGAGAATTTGCCTTCATTTGCTAGGACCAAAGTAGCTCAGAGTTTAGGGGCTTTGGTTACAATTAATACAAAATGTTGGCTTCTAAGGGATCTATTAATATCCCTCATTTTACTTATGAGAGGCCTTAGAGTTGTTAAATAGCTCACATGCCCAAGGTCATACAGCTAGTAAATAAATGATGAAGGCAGAATTCAAATCTAGGTCCACAGGTCTATTTATCCAGAGCCTGTGCTCTTAACCGCTGCCCTGGTCTGCCTCTGTCATTATTTGAATCATCTCTCCAGGCAAAGTTGACCATTCCTTTTCTAGGATGTCTAATATATCCACTGTAGCACATCTCATATACTAGGTTAGACACCAGTCTTTCCCACTAGTTCATGAATTCCTTGGAAGCAGAGCTCTTAGTAAGTATGTAATAAATGTTTAATGAATGGGTAGACATTATAGTTCTACTTTTCAGACTCTTATATTTAGCTACTCAGAGAACATTTCCACTAGAATGTCTCACAGATATCTCAAACATACCATGTCTAAACTGCACTCCTGATGTTCCTAAGAGAGGTGTTCCACCTACCATCTTGTCATCTTAACCAATGGTATCTACCTTCTTCCATTTACTCAGGCCAAAATCTGAGAGTTCTCTTTAACTCATTTTTTTTTCCAAATCTCACACCTACCAGCAAATCCTGCTAATTCTACTTTAAGTATATAATTTGAACTCTACCACTTCTTCTCACTTACACTGCTGCTATCCTCATCCAGACTATGGTTGTCTCACTTGGATTATTGTATTAGTCTACCGCGTTGGTCTCTTCTCAGCCTGCCAAGAATTCTTCTTTTCCCCTCCCCTACAATATGTTCTCAGCCATCAGCATGTTTATAATTGTCATGAGAAGATATGTCAGTTCTTTGAACAATACCCTCTAGTGGCTCCCCATCTTATTCAGAAGCCCCCATGTTCTGGCTTTTTATCATCCTCTAACTGCCTCTCCTACTACCCTTCCCCTCTCTGCCTGGGCTCTAGGCTCAAAGGCCTCCTCGCTGCTTCTCAAATACGCCAAGCACATGCCTGTCTTGGGGAATTTACACTAGCTATTCACTCTCTAGAATGCTCTTCCCTGCACATCTGCATGCCTTGCTTCCCCAACTCTTTCACATCTTTGTTTAAATGTCACCTCCTCAGTGAAGCCTGCTTTGATTACCCTCTCCATTTTCCTTGCTTAATTTTTCTTCTTGGCATTCGATTTATTTTGTTGATTGTCTACCTTTCCTCACCATACTATCGGCTCCAGGAGTGCAGGGATACTTGTCTTTTTTGTTTATTGCTACTTCCCTAACATCTCAGAGAGTAGGTATTTATTAAATACCTTCTGAATGCATGAAAAAAGATAAACTCATTCTGCAGTAGTAGAATTGTATGTTTTCGAACTGTTGGATTTTTCCCTATGACTCTGTGGCCTTCTAATTGATATGCCTCCTTTATTAAGAAAATTCATTATAGCAACTGTTTATATAGCACAATAAAACAACAATTATTTCTATAGCATATATTGCATTTGCACCACCCAAGTCGGAGCTACAAGCATGCCCATCGCAGACTGTGCACATCACACCTATTAGGACATAAGAATTTTTCAGCTCCAACCTAATCTCATGGGACCACCATCATATATGTGGTCCATTGTTGACTGAAATGTCATTATGTGCCACAAGACTGTGTGTGTGTGTGTGTGTGTGTGTGTGTGTGTGTATAAAATGTTAACTTGGTCTTTAATTGGAGTATTTAACCCAATTACATTTAATGTAATTATTCATATATTGGGGTTTTTAGCTACCTTCTTACTACTTGTTATCCACTTGATCCAACTGTTTTATATTCCTTTTTCTCTTTTCTTGCTTTCATTTGCATTAATTTTTCTACTTCATTATTTTCCCTCTATTAACTTGTCAGTTATATATCTTTTTACTATTCTCTTAGTGGTTACCTTAGAGATCACCACATATATCTTTGATTATTACTGTCTAAAAAACAAAATAGTATTTTACCAGTTTTTCAATAGTGTAGAACCTTAGAACATTTTATAATAATTCCGTCTACTCTCTTTATCTTACATGTTATTGCTGACATATTAATTTATATTTATCAACATATTTACCCTTTCTGTAGCTCATTATTTACTGTATTTCTATATTTCCATCTCATAATCAATATTGCCAGAGGTCTTAGTAGTCTTTTCAAAGAACCAGCATTTTTACTTTGTTAACATATACTTTTTGTCATTACTTTGTACAGTTATATCCTTCTATATTCTTTTAGTTTATTCTGTTTATGTAAAAACTTTTATGTTGATAGTTTAACTCATTAATTTTTAAGCTTTTCCTCTTTTCTAACCCTCTAAGTGCTATTTTCACTGCATCCCACAAAATTTGATATATAATATTTATATTTTGTTTTAGTTCTAAATATTAGTAAATTTCCATTATGATTTTCTCTTTGATGCAGAAATTATTTATAAGGGCATTTTATTTATTTACTTATTATTTATTTATATAAATTATTTTGACCATTTCAAATCTTTTTTTTTTTTTTTGAGACAGAGTCTCACACTGTTGCCCTGAGTAGAGTGCCGTGGCGACAGCCTAGCTCACAGCAACCTCAAACTCCTGGGCTCAAACAATTCTCTTGCGTCAGCCTCCCAAGTAGCTGGGACTACAGGCATGTGCCACGACACCTGGCTAATTTTTCTATTTTTAGTGGAGATGGGGTCTCGCTCTTGCTCATGCTGGTCTCAAACTCCTGACCTCAAGTGATCCTCTCGCCTCGGCCTCCCAGAGTGCTAGGATTACAGGCGTGAGCCACTGTGCCCAGCCTATAAGGACATTTTAAAGTCTCCAGACATACAATAATTAACATTTTTTGTTGCTGATCTTCAAATAAAATGTACTGTTGCTAGAGAACATCATCTATATAATACTTACCCTCTTTGATATTTCTTGAGACTGACTTTATTGCACTATACATTAGCAATTATTTTAAACATTTTGTCCGTTTGAGAATAATATATATTCTATAATTCTGAGGCATGGATCTTTATTGCCTATAGGTTAAGATATTAAATTGTGTTGTGTAATTACATCCTCGCTGGTTTTTTCACCTGCTTGATCTATCACTAACCAGGAGAGGTGCATTTAAATGCTGGATTTATCAATTCTCCCATGTAATTCTATCATTTTTTGTTATACAATTTGAGGCACATAGAAATTTAGACATGTATATTCCTGGTGGATTAAACTTCTAATCAGGTAGAGGACTGACTTCTCATGTTTTTTTGTTTAAAAATTTTTTTTGTTCAATATTAAAATAACTCCCTTAGCGTTCTTTGATCAGTATTTTCCTGGTATATCTTTTCAGTCCTTTTAATTTTTCACTATTTTTATATTTTTGTGTATCTCATGTATGTAACCTATTGTTATAATTTACTTTTTGTGCACTTTAACAATCTCTGTCTTAAATGATAGTGACCAAAGTTTTCCATTGCCTGTCATGGAAGGTGGGATTCTTTTTGGTCCCCCCTACACCTCGCTGCACCCCTCCCCTCTCCTCTGCCTCCTTTCCTTGACTGATCTATCCTTTAATGCCTGGGAATCTCTGTATACTCCCACTGGAAGTAAGCACACCCTTTCCAACATCCTTCCAGAGTTTACTTATGCCCCTTTTGCAGCCTATAGCACACTTGTGTTATAATTATTTATGTGCATGTTTTATCTTCCCTGCTACAGTGCAGCTCCTTCAGCCCAGAGACCATGATTAATTTCGTTTTGTGTTTGTCACAAAGGCCAACAACTATGATTAACACACACAGCCTTGCTGAATGGAATCGGACACATAAACAGAGCTGACAGGCGTTTGGCAGCAACCTCACCAAATCTTTTGAGGTTGGATGGGTCTTTTGGAACAAAGGTAGCATGAATTGTATAATAATAATAATAAATATAATAATTATAGCTTGCAATCTCAAGGCATTTTTATATTTGAGACAAATGGAATCTAAAAAGAGATGCTATCCGTAGGCCAAAGAATATAGCTGAAATTATTTAAAAAATATTTTCTCCTTTTGCAAGAGAAATCATTTATGAAGAAACAGCTAAGTTTTCAGCTGGAAGCTTTTCTATGGAAAGGATGGCTAATCACCCATTGATCTATTCTACCATACTCATGAATTCTACCATCAGCAGTAATAACTACGGAATTTAGAACATAATGGATATAAAATATCATTTGTTACTTTATATTTGCAATTATTTCATTTTTCCTTAGTGATATTGAATACAATCATTAAAATCCTTTCAATAAAAAATGAGTTCCTATTTAGTCTATTCTACTCATATTTTGTAGTTCTATTTTTTAACCTAATTATACTTTTTTTTTTTTACCTTTCCTTAAACAATCTGAGTTACTGTCCCACTTTTTTTTGGTTTTAAATTCTTATTCCCAATTTTTCCTCCACTATTTAGAAAATTATTTACTCTATTTTTTCTTGTAATGAGTATCCTTGATACCGTGCAGTGCATACCTAACAGTGTTGAAGTTAACTAATATCTTATAGCTTTTATCCTGAACAATTAACAAATGTTAAAACAATTAAATTCAGCTCACCCTATCTCAAATTACATGCTATTTCTATTGTGTATTTTAGTAGTTTATTAAAAGTGTATTTGTATTTCAATAGAGGGGCTTTCAGAATATCTTGTTGGAGGCAATGAAGGAAGCAGAGATCTCCCCTTTTTGCTGACCCAGTTTTCTGCTTTTGTGCTGATGTTTCTTGGCTCAGGGTTAATTCCTCATTGTTTGGATGGATTATTTCTACTGCCCCACAACTCCTTTGCCTTGGAACTGTTTCTCTGTAGACCTGTTGCAGAGGTTCAGTAAATGAACTGAAGCACCAACTGCTGTAGTCCTCTTCCTGAAATCTTCTCTGACAAATAGTCCCTTGGACTTATTTAAGAGATCATAAGATGTGCAACTCATGAAGGAACCACAGACAAAAGAGCCAGAGCAGTAGTCTTACAGAAAATCTTCAGACTCTGTAGTTTCAACTACATTCCTGTGCAGATGGCCTTTCTGCAGCATTGTTATATTCTGCACAGAACATTACTAAAATTTTCACTCTATTTATATGGAGATTTGGTTGTCATCACACCACTTTGCAGAGGGTTGGATCATCTTCTTGCTTCAGTTACCTACTACTGTAGCTTAGGGAAGTCTTGATAGAACTCTGCAATGTTATTCTGTAGCTCCCAGTGTCCTCTGAAGAGTCCCTATTTTTATAGATTACCAAATAGTCTTTGCTGATTGACTCCATTTTAGGGATTCCAATTGTATTCTTTTCCTTCTACCTGAAACCTGTGAGTGCGTACGTGCCTACACGTGGTAGCTCATGGGCACAATGTGTGCACCTCTCCCCCCTTTCCCACATACATGCACTAATAAAACCACGAATTGCACATTATATTATGGGATGTCTTTACTGTTGCTGCCCTGACACTTGGTTTCTTGTTATTAAAGATAATTAACAAAGATGGTGTCTAAAGAGAGCTCAAGACTTTTCCTTTCCTGCTCCTCAGGACCTCCTCAACGGTGAAGCAAGCCATTCCACATCCAAGATATGTTCAAGTTTCAGGACACGTACTTTGCCACAAAAAAGGTTAATGAGCATATGAGTGGGCACCCACTTTGTGGCTCTTTTAGTCTGTCTCATAAACTAGATTAGTGAGTCAGTCAGGCAACGTCACTAGAAATAAAAGGAGATGGAAATAACCATAGGTATATTTCTCTCAGAGTTATTGTGGCTGGAAGAAATATTGAGGTCAGCTGATGGGGATGCTAGAGGTAAAACAATTTTTAAAATATTGGTGTGGAAGCGCATCAAATTACTGACCTGCACAGCATGGCCTCAGTTACTATTTCTCAGTTTGGCTTTAGTTCTACAAAGCCATCATGGGGCCCAATTAATTCTCATTTGGATTGCTGTCCAACAGCCTGGATAATCAAAATGCGTTTTTAAAGCATAAGGAAGCATAATAAATATTTATTAAATATTATCTCATTTTTCTCATGTAGCAGGGTGACCTAGAGGCTGCTGTCCTGACTGGACAGGACTGGAACAAATGGTCTCTGCCCACTTTGTAGGACTGTGACATTTTCTCCACCCCTATTCTGCTGCCCAGTGGAGACAATGTATCTTCCTTTAGATCCATTATTTGAGTTGGGCTTTGGAGCAGGTAATAAATTTTTTAGTGGGTTTCAGTTCTAATACTCTGATGTTAGACCAATTTACGAAATTCTCCACAGAGTTCACCTGAGTTTGCTAGGTTCTACTCTGGAAGATGAGGCCTAAGTCCCAGATAATAAAAATATATTTTGCCTTTAACTCTTGGCATTTATTTCTTTTGAGATTTCACAGTGGTGAAGAGGTTAAATATTCCTTAGTTATTCCTAAATTACCTGGTCAACTACCCTTCTATTGTCCCTTTTAATTCATACTCTTATTAACACAAAATTTCCAAGATTATTCTATAGCTTCCTCCAAATAATGCCTTTAAAATCCTGCCTTTTTCTTCCTCAGAAATTCTTATTTAGGATAGTAATCAAGGTTACTAGGATTCTCCTGTCCACACGATTCTAGAGGTCCCTCCTAAATGCACGTCCTGTGCTCCAGCCTCCGCTCCCACGCTCAGCTGTGCTGCTGCTTTCCCGCTGCTCCTGCAAACTGTGGTTCTGTTTGTGTTCAGATTTGGGAGACAACATATTCCTCCAGGAACCTCATAAAATTCCTTAATTTACAAAAGGGACCAGAGATTTAGTGTCAGCATATGAAACTGTGCAGGGCAATCAGCAACAGAAAAACATTTGATGTTCCAACAAACTGGGCCAGCCTCTCAAACATTCCCTCATGTAGAATTCTCTTGACAGATTTTCACTGATTTCAATAATGCAGATAAATCAGAAAATAGAAAGTCAATTTGTTCTGTCACCTCCAGTATGCCATCAACTTCTATAAATGGTAAGTATGAGCTAGGAGAAATTATCTTTTGAGGCTATGACATTTCACCCAGGACAAACGTGCTCAGACTTCAGATACATAGTTGAGAAACGCGGCACGTCAGGATAGTGACTTCCGCAAACTCCAGGCTTGGATCTCATCTCAGTGTGCATATATTCCACCTGTGGCTCAGCTAACCATTCCAAGCCTTCCCTATCCTCATGGAAAACTACTCTGTACTTTCAGATCTATTTGTATGAATGACCTTCAGAAGCATCTGGACCTTAAAGTCCTGGAATAGGAATAGGTAAGATGGAATAGTCCCAGAAACCAGGGAACATGGCTGTGCTATTTTTATTTATTTCATATGTGCATATTTCCAGCAGGACAATGGTTGACTAGTATTAAAACCAAACCAGTCCATCAGAATATCATTAATGACCAAAATGAGAATTTCCTTGTTGGGCTGTTAGGGTTGGGGTCTTATTAACTCCCCTATAACCTCTGGTATACGCTGGCCTGCAGAAGGAACCAGGCACAGAAGGCTGTCTCCCTCTCACGCTTTAACCCTGTACCCTGTGCTCCATTCATGGAGGTCGTCTCCCCAGTCCTTGCCACTCCCACAATTAGAGCAGGTGAGGGTCATAACTATTCTGTCTAATCTCCACGGAACCTTAACAGGCAACAGAGATCCTTGGGCCATGAGAGATACTACTATTTAGTTCTTAGTTACATGAAAATGAAATCACATTAAGAAAAAGAAAACAACACGAATACATGAAAGCCATTTACTCCAGGTAAATTCCTCAGGGTCCCAGGTGCTGGGGTTCATAATTTTCCATGATGTCAGAGAACTGAGGCAGGGATGATGGGGACTGGGTGTCAGGAGAATAGTCTTGATGGTCTTGGCTAGCAGCAAGAGCTTTTTTTCATCTTTCCATAGTCTCATCTTCAGTTTTCTTCATGTAAACGAAGTGACCCAGTCAATCATGATTCTGTAATTATTATAGTGCCCTTGTAAGCTGATGTTCCAAAATCCCCTCACTCACAAAGCCCATGTGAAGGGGCTGGGGAGGGGTGTGTGGGTGGGTTTGTACATTCTGTGGGAATGTAAATGATTTCATGATTTAATTATGCTTTACTGAATCTGTCACCACCCAAATGCTATGTCTCACTTGTAGTAGAAGTGCTAGGGACAAAACCAAGAGACTGGCTGAATAGTAAGGAGGCTAAAAAGGCATAATATTTTAACAGGAAAAAAAAAAAAAAGCCCACAAGGAAAGAGGCTTCTGACTAGGCTCTCCTTTCTAGCAGTGTCTGGCACCTGACATCATTTTGACAAAGGGGGAGGGAGGAGCTTGACAAGGTCCATATGAAGCAGCCTTGAGGTTTTTGCCCACTTCTCCCATTTCTCCCCAGCATCAAAGGAAAGTGCATGGTAGGAAGTGAATCAGACAGCGACGGATTTGTACAGTTATCCTGTGAGTACGTGGCAAAGCCATCAGGACACAAACCTCCTGTCTTGAGTTCAGAGCTGTGTGCTTTAAGATTTGAGCCCAGTAAAGACAGAATCCTTCAGGCTGGTCCCTTACCTAACCTAAGGGGCTGGCTGTCCTTGGCCACTTTGAACTCGAGGCTGTTATGTAGTCTTTAAGATATGTAACAGCCTATTTTTTGGACAATACAGTGACCATAACCTCTTAAATCTTCTAGTTCTCCTACTTCATACCCATGAGGTAGAGGCAGGAGCACTCCTGTGAAAGAGAAGCCTCAATTCTGCTTGTACTTTGGGCAAAACATCTCCTCAAGGTGTAGAAGGCTGAGAGGTTCCACCCAGGGCTTATTTAGTTGTGGGAAGAGGTGAAGTAAGATCTGGGCAGGTCAGGGAAACTCCCTAGAAAAGGTCTTCCCAGGCTGACACAAGGGCTCTTCCTCCCCCTCACATCCTTCAGATGAGGGCTGAATGCAGATTTCACACAGGGACCGAGCTATGACGTCTTTTCTGAGTGGGTTCTCTGATGCCTGATTAAGTGATATCCTCTGCTGAAGCTTTTTCCACAGGTAGGGCACGTGAATGGCTTCTCCCCAGTGTGTGTTCTCTGATGCCTGACGAGGTGGTCCCTCCGACTGAAGCTTTTCCCACATTCGTTGCATCGGCAGGGCCTCACTGACGCATGTCCTCTCAGGTGCTTGGCAAATGCTGCACTGTGGTTGAAGCACCGCCCGCACTCGCTGCAGAGATAGAGCTCCTCAGCTGCATGTGTCTTCCGGTGTGCCAGATACCGCCTGTGGTCACTGAAGTCCTCCCCACACTCTCCGCACAGGTAGGGTTTGCCTCCAAGGTGGATTCTTTGGTGTGTTGTTAGCACAGATTTCTGGCTGAAGCTTTTGCCACAGATAGTACAGAAAAAGGGTTTTTCTCCTGTATGTGTCCTCTGGTGCCTGACAAGGTCTGAAGTCCAGCGGAAGTGTTTTCCACAATCATCACATCTATAGGGTTTCTTAACAGTTTTCACAGATGGAGTTCTCTCAGCCTGGATCAGAGGGGAGGTCTCCTCCAAGTTCTTACGGTTTAGAGAATATTTACAAGGAGTGCTCATCTTGTGAACCTTCTGGTGCCTGGCAAGATGTGAGCTCCGCGTGTAACTTTTCCCACACTCCATACATTTATAGGGCTTCTCTCCTGTGTGAGTTCTCAGGTGTCTAACAAGGTGGGAGTTACAGGTGAAGCTTTTTCCACATACAGGACAGTCATGATGTCTCCCTAACAGGGTGTGAACAGGCATGGTTTCCCGAAGATTGATTAAACTATTCACTTGAGAGATATTTGTACCAAATCTTCTTTCATTAAGTCTACCTGGATTATCCTCAAAGGTAATTTCCCAATCTGGAGTCTGGGGAATTTCTGGATCTCCTGAAATAGACCTGTGTACATCCTCCAAACTTGGATCTTCCTGCTCAACACACTCTTCTTCCTCTTCACTCCTATCTCCTGTAGAAAGGGTGAGAGGAGAAAAGGGGGAAATTAGAGTGGCAACAGTGACTTCTGCACAATGGGGGGACTTTAAAAGAGTTTTGGGAGGGCAAAACCATATAGTGAGAAGCCCATATAGAAATACTTTCTCATGTGTTATGCTATCAACAAGCCTTACCATGGACAAATATCACTATTCTCATTTTACAAATGCAGACATTGAGGATCAAAGGTTAACATGAACTATGTAGTATATGGTATAGCTGCAATTCCACAAGTTTGGTTGTTTTATTTTCCTTTCACCAGTTTTCATTACATAGCCCTCAAACAAATGGTGGGAGGAGTGAAGAAGAAAATGATAGAAGAATTTGGCTTTTAGAGGGTGACAGCAGTACTCGTTGACACGTTAGAAGAACCAATGAGAGAAGGGTCCTAGAAGGAGAGAAAAGTACTGGCCAGAGGAATTGCCACTCAGGGCGGTAAGACCCCTTTGTCATTCCTCACCTGTGTAAGTAAAACTCAGGATTTCTGGCTCTTGAGTCTCCTGAGGCTCTTGGATATCTGGGACCCAAGGCTCTTCCTCTCTAACCTGGGAGATCTCATCAGGTCTAGGGATTGGAAATGCTGCTCAAGAGAGGGAAAACAGTACATCACAATTGGCTCAACAATTCCCTGTGTTAAGAGCAGATCTTTTTGATTTGGTAGGTTGTAGAGCAAATATATAGCCAGGTCAGTTGATCAAACCTTTCATCATTTTAGCTTGAGCACTTTTAGCCAAGCACTGCCTATCTCTTGCCTTTCTTGTGTCTTTCACCTGGAACTCAATAGTTATACCACCGTAGGCCTTATCCTCTTTTTCTCTATTCAAGAAAGTAGATCATCTCCAACTCTTACTGCTTGTTTCAAAACTCATACACTTATCTCAAATATTTCTACACTAAAGCTGTAATATTCTAAGTTTATTTTCTTATTAGAGGTTTCCGTTTCCAAGCATTTTCTCTTTTCTTTAACTTGGAAAGATACCATCTTCTTCTTCAGCTAATCCCTCAATTTCATTGGTGGGGTAGGCATAAAAGAAGTTCAGTGCATACTATCTACCAGCAGGAAAAAGATCTCTGTGCTCAGAACGCTCTAGAACACTCGAAATTCCTTACACAGAGAGACCACAATTCCACAGTCTTCTTCCAAGACATATTCTCCATAGAACTCTTTCTGTGTTGGATCCAGATCACTCCACTGATCCTCGGAGAAGCATATGGCCACATCCTTGAAAGTTACCAGTCCCTGAAACAACACAAGGATGTAATCAAAATGTGATGCTTCAGGTAGCCTCACGTTTTGTCCCTGGATGAAGGTCGTAAATATAGGCAGAATCCATCCAAGAGGTGAAAGGAACTTGAATGGGCTGCTTGGACTCCTTCTCAAGGAAGTTGTCTGTCCCCTTGTCATGGCTTTGCACTGGCCCTTCCCCCAAATCCACTGCTTTCTCTCAGGACTAGCTTACATTCTTTTTCTTTAAGGTATTGTTTAAAATTTAAGAAAAGTCTTAAAAGTCATCATTCAACTCCCTATCTGATGTTTTAACGCTACCTACATTTCTGCAACAATTTATCTTTTCTAGGAACTTTCCCTAACCGACCCAATCACCTTTATCATTTATATTCTAAAGCAAAAACAGGACTTTTCCCCCCGCTAGACTACAATGTAGAAACACATAGCTTTTTCTCCAGCCATGTAGCTTAGTTACAGGGCTTTGAACATGATGACTACTCCATAAATGTCATGTCAGTCATTTTTACAAATGACTATCAAATTTATTCCTAAAAAAACAAAAACAAAAATATCCTCATTTGACAACTTCAAAGTTGTACTGGAATGTTATAAAATAATCCCATTTTGTTAGTTCTTCTGGTCAATGGCAAATAGAGGCTTTGGGGCTTGCAGATCCAACAGAGACTATCAAAATTTATCTCATTATTTCTTCCCCTTCCAGGCACCTGCAGAACGGAGAACTTACAACTGGCAAAAGAAGAATGTATATTTGCATCCTGCCTGACCTGTTTAGCATACGGCTAATGCCCAGTGGTTCTTCAAATAAATTCTCTGTGGTGTAGAGGGAACTGGGGTGTACCTGTGATAGAGCAGTAAGAAGTGCAACCATCTCTGGGTCTCCAGAGCGCCTCTCTGCAGGAAGGTCTGGGTCCTGGGGCATTGGAAGCTCTAAGAAGAAAAGACGGTAAAGATCAGCAATATGCAGTGCACCCTGATAACTGGCAAAAGCTGAGCATCCCCCATCATCTTTGGTAGGAAAGTGGCCCCACGCCCCCTACTATGGGAATCAAGAAACTGGCCCAAGGGCAGCTTAAGTCATCCCAGCCCCCACCTGTAAGACCATCAAAATGTCAAGAGAACCACCAAGAACATCACTGTCTCAGCTTGGAACTGTTTATGGGGGCTCGAGCTGGGACCATCTCCCTCCAACATCCTGGGTCCTATGATTTATTCCCATTACTGTCTACCTTGGTGTGGGGGAAACACCCCCTCCCTGCCCACACTCTGCCACAATCCCCACTTCCTGCCGAGGCTTCCCACCGCTCTCCTGCAGCGGCTGGAGCTCCTCTTCCTGGCACAGGCTCTGTTCTGCTGGTGCCCTCATATCTGGGCTCTGTGTGGCTTCCTCATGGGACTGCTCAGGGCTCAAGGTCTGCGCAGGATCCTGCAGCTCACTAGGTGACTCAGGCTCTGCTCCTAGATGTACTGTCTCCTCTGACAGGACCTCCTGGCCGTGAACATGGACGGTCACCTGGGAATAATTCCAATTTCCAGTCACCATGGAGTCGGGGGGCAAATTCCTGGTTGTCATCAGGGCTTATTTTAGGAGAAGCTGCCTAGAGAAAAAACTCCCAGAGAGACCCAGATGAGGAGCGGAAACTCCAGTTGCACTGGGCATGCAAAGAGGAGCTGAAGGTTACCTTCACCAGGACAAGGCAGGGGACACACGGTACTGCACCACTTTCTCATCTCCCTCAGCCCTTGCCCTGTCACCGAGGGCTCTGAGGTACCATCCTTCCGTCTCCACCTCCCCCACCCGCCGCAGTCCTTGCTGCCTGCCTCCCTAGCGTACCATCCTGGAAGGGGGAATCTGTGACTGAGGGTCTGTGAAAACCTTTGACAAAGTCACACATTTTCCTCTCCAGGAACTCAAGGCTCAACATGCAAAGAAGGTAAGACCAGAGCCATGACCCTTGGATGCCTGAGGTCCCTGATGATCCTGAGGCAGGTGTTTCCAAAACCAGGAAGTCACACTCTCTCTCTCTCTCACACACACACACACACACACACCCCTGACCCACAGGGCTCACGGACCTAGGAGCAACCCAAGGGCAGAGCCCATTACATTGAAAAGATAATTTATGGGGGTTTTGTAAGCCCTCCCCCAAAATACAGCCTTCCAGCAAATAGTCCCCCTCCACATCACACAGATCAGGACTCCCCCTCCTCACCCACCGCCTTGGTCTCCTGGGTTGTTTCTGCAAACCCTCCACCAGCGTCACTGCCTCTTCGCCACTTTCTGGCCTTTGGCCCCGCACCCAGCTCTGCAGTTCTCCAGGCAGGACAGTAAGAAATTGTTCCAGCACAAGCAGCTCGAGGATCTGCTCCTTTGTCCGCCTCTCTGGCCTCAGCCACTGATGACAAAGTTCTCGGAGTCTGATGAGAGCTTCTCTAGGGCTTGCTGCTTCCTGGTAGCGAAATCTTCGGAAGTTCTGGTGGGAGGTCTCCAGCACAGGGTCATCCCTCTGTAAGACTGACTCTGGCCTACAGGTGAAATCATCTTCCAGTTTCACCATCAGAATTCCCTCTTCTTCCCAAAGATCCTGGTCCTCTGGTTCCAAGGCTGTAGCCATTTCCTGGCTCTGGGGCGGTCTCACACCATCAAGAGCTCGCACTGTCATTACCCCCCAGTTTTGGCCTGGACACTCTGAGAGACCTGGGGTACAGAAGTAAAGACAGACAATAGTATAAGCATGAAACTGTATACCAGGATAGCAGTTCTGGGTTCAATCATAATCTTCTACACATAACACTTCTTCAAATGATTAAGCTCCCTTCCCCCCAATCTCCATAAACATTTGTTAGAAATGGATCTAGTTGAGAGAGGATAATCCACAACTGAATATACGGTCCTCTATTCCCTTTCCTGGGTGAGGGTCATACCATATAGGAAAATATTGCATTTCTACTTCATGAGTATCTCCAATTTTACCCCCTAAGTTTCTAAATCTGTTGACTCTTCTTCCCTCCTACAGACTGCTTTAGTTTGAGCCCTCATCCTCTCCTGCCTGAACTACTGTCATAACTTCCTAACTAGGAGCCCTATAGTACTCAACCATGAGCAAAGTACAAGAGAACTTGTGGAGCTTTTGCAAAATACAGTAAAAAAAAAAAAAAAAAAAAAAAAATCATTCTTTGGACATTCTGATTAAACAACCCAGGCAACTGCTACATGCAGTTCTAATGTGCACCTGTGGTTGAGAAACACCAGCCATGAGGGAGGTGTGTGAAGTTTAGAGTCCTGGAGTCAGACCACCTGGGTCTGAATCCTGGCTCTACAGCTTACTAGGTATTCCCACAGTGGGCCATGGGCAAGTTCTTATGTTCCTTGTGCCAGTTACCCTGTCTACAGAATGGAGATAGTAATGGCATACATCTAGTAGGCTTATGAGGAGGACTTAATGTATTAGTATCTTTGAAGTGCTCAGAAGTCTGATGTCACCCAACATTACCTATTATCTTTCTATAGTTCCAACTACATTGCTCTATATTTAAAAACAATGATTTCTTGATGTCAGATCAGTTCCAAGCTCTTTACAATCAGCCCCCAATCTATTTTTCAATCCTCAGATCCTACCTGTTCCCTGTATCGCCCAGCTATAATGCATGCATTGCTCATTTCCCCACAACAGGGTGCCTTTTCAGGCCTCCATGCTTTTTTGAAGGCTGTTGGTTCCACATGGAATACTCTCCACCCCCTTAAATGCTACATGGTGTGTTCCTGTTTCTTCTTCATTCCCATGATTTATAGTTTATAAATCACGTCTTATCACTGCTGACCTGGATGCTGCAATTGCTTCCAAATGCAGCTACCTGCCTCAAGATTTATCTTCAAGTTACCATTCACAGTATCACCAGAACGAGCTCTTTTGACAAATCTGGTCATGTCCTTTCCCTATTTAAGATCCTTCAGTCATTCCTCTCTATCTTGTAAAAGGGCAACTTCTAAATATTACGTATCAGGCTGATCTTCATCTTGTTATTCACTTTGCCTCTTCCCCAATGCTTCCAGACACATACATATCTATACATAGGTGTGTGTGCATGCAAAGCACACAAGAGTGTGCTCTTTAGCTTTAGAATATGCTATGCCTTCTGATTCTTTACCCTCGGTTATGTTAAACTTTAATCTTTCAAGACATAGCTCAGGCTTCAGGTCTTCTGAGATGTTTTCTTTGATCCCAGCCCTTACCCTTAGGCATAGTTAGAAATCACCTCAGTGCTTACATAGAAACATGGGCACATCTCATCATAGTAACTGTCATACTACACACCCATTGTTTATCTTTCCTGTGAAACTGCTTGAAGTTAGAAACTATGTTTTCCATCAATCTCCAATACTTATAATAAAGTGTACAATTAATGCATTTAAAATGAATAAACCTCCACACTGAAGTTTTCTTTCTACTTTAACAGAAAGAAGCAACTTTTCCTCCATTGTGCTTTTATTCTCTTTCTTATTCACCAAGTCTTGTTAATTCTACCCTCTCGAAAATGCCTTTCAAATTCATCCATTTCTTCATCTCCACTGCCGTTCCCCTGGTTGAGCCATTATGACCTACTAGTAGGTATTAATAGGATCTTTAAAAAATTACCATATTCTCACCACATAAACAGCACTGGGGCATAACAGGCACTGATGTTGAATAAATTACTTAGTTTGAACTTCATGACTGGTTGTCTTGGTCCTGTTCCCCTCCAGACCAATGTGCATGTGTAGCGAAGGTGCCTTTGTTTCTCAATCTTCTTTTGTTACACTACAATTGTCTCAGACCCACCTTTAAGGTCACCAGTCCACTCTTAGCTGTGTCTCATCTGTTGCTGCCGGTCAAATGAATTTATGGTCAATGACCATATTATTATTATTTTCTCAAATCCCTTTTCATTTATGTTATTTCACTTTTTCATTATCTTCAATCATTTGCAATATACTTTCAAAGTCTATTTTGGATAGTTCCATAATTCCTAGATCTTCATGTACTAATTTTCCCATGCTTTCTCTACCTCATGTTGGTTTGTTTCCTCAGGTAGTTTGTAATTTTTTTAATTTTATGCCCATCTTCAGGGAGATTGCCTTTTTCTTTGGGAACTCTCAGAGCCCTAGGTTGTAAAAGTGAGCCCTTTGAATGGAATTTCATTTGTTTCTACCTGCTAATGGTTTCAATGATCTTGGATCAGCTTTTGTGTTAATTTCTCAGGGTGTTCCTAAATTATGTTTTTAGCGTATTATTTGGACTTATGCTGTCAAGTGCTTTTTGTCCTACCCAAGGCTATGGAAAACCTTGCACTTTTTTTGAGTCACCAGGAAAATTTTCATGGAAGGCATAGCTCCTCAAGGCTTCAGGTTTACATGCTGCTCAATTCCATAACCTCCACACTCCATCAGCTCCCCAAGTCCTATCTCCTTGTTGGAGCACTGATAATAAAATCCCGAACCCTAGCTACCTTATTTTAGTTTGAAATCTCCTTGCATCATGGTGAAGTAGACTTATACTTACTCCTCTAGCTTTTATTTCTCTCTCTTGGAATCTATACACTCACCTTTAGTTTTTGAGGGAGAGGGAAGAAGGGAGAGACAAAATGGGCAGGCAGGCACAGGTGTTTTATAATAATGGGCAGGAGGACTGTCCACATTAGCTCTACCTGCAATACTTCCTAACATATAAAATCTGCCAATGGCTTCATGTTGTCTTTAGAATAAAATTTAAAATCCTTAACACTTGATACCCAAAGCCCTTCAATACCTGGCCCCTGCTTACCTGTCTTTTCTCCCATTACTGCCACTTCCACTGAAAGCCAATGCTCAAATTACTGTTCTATCTTCTGTTTCTATGCCCTCACTGGGCTTTCCTGATGTTCCCTCTACCTCAAATATCCTTCTCCACTCCCTTCACGTGGTTACCTCTAACTCATCCTTCAAGTTTTCCCAGGATGTCTTTCCTTAGCCTCCCAAATAATGCTTCCATAGGAACTGGTACCTTTCCATATCACAACATGCATATATATGTACATATTTTTTGTGTTGTAAAAATTGTTCACCTTGCTAAACTCAGTGGACTATAATGCTCTGAGGGCAAGGATATTACACCCAGCTCGATGCCTGGAACACAACAGGTACTCGCTTCATATTTGATGAATGCAGAGACACTCAAGTTTTTTTTAAGGTCTGTTTCTGGAAGGATAGATACCATGTCATATCAATCATTAATTTGTTCAGCAAACTGGGTGCCAGATAAATGAATTAATAGGGAAAAAACATTTATTGTTTGGATTGTGAGTAAAACAGAATATTCTTAGTGGTTCCCAAAGTGATGGAACCAAAACTTATCACAAGGAATCGTCATGTTGTCCTGGGGATAATCCAAATGCAAGTGAGACAAAACTGGGCATTTGGAAAAAAAAAACCAAAAAAACCTATTTCCTTTGAGGATGTGAATCAACTTTAATAAGCATAAAACTAGACACTGACTAACTTAATGCAACTAAAATATGGATTAATTATCCAGACAAAGCCTCCCAACTCCCCCTACCCACGTAAAGCAGGGAGAAGAAAGAATACACACATAGGGTCTTTTGGCTTAATAAAAGGATCTCTATCATCTTTAAAGTCTAAGAACCAAGGCCCAGTGAAGTAGAATAGGAACCTTCATTGTTCTCATGTAGCACTAGGCTCAAGAGATTCCATACTATGGATTCTATAACATATACATTGACAGCAGGGCTCCTACTCTCAGAACATTTACAACAGTGCCACACAAAATCTGTCATTTAAAAATGTCCTTCAGATATCACAAATTGAGATTTCTGTTGCTTGTTTTGCATTTACTTTGGTAGCCTAGGGAGGTAAGATGCAGGAAAATAGAAAACAGATCAGCAACAGTGGAAATGAAGAGGAGAGGAGTCTTTGGTGAGGTAAGCACAGCACCACACTTGGTACCCAAAGATGTATGTCCCAGCTCCAGATTCCCAAGTAACTGGCACTACTTTAAGGGTTTTGTGAAATAACATACAAAGAGCCCTTCCAAAGGGTAAAGTCCTCTGCAGATACCACTGTCCTAACTCACTGGATTATCTGAGATGGGAGAGCTTTATAAAATAAAATGTGCTGGGCAAATGTCAAGTATTAATATTAATTAGAGGCAGAATATGGATGTTGTGTTTTTATTCTATAATTCATGGAATGTACTATACCACAAGTATGTCTTGCAATTTGTTGCCCCTGTTATTCTAACACCTTTCTTTAATGTCTGCCCTTGAAAGGGTTCTATAGTGAGATAAAAATTGAACAGAGTACTACAGAAACAATATGAAACCAGGTCAGAAAAAATAAAAGACTTGGTTCCAGAAGACACTAAAACAATGTCTGCAAAGATGCTTCACAAGCCTACCTGGCAAGCCTCATGACCTCCTCTCTTGAGTGTGTGTTCCTAGGATGCACAGGGCAGGGCTGGAGAGAAGATATGGAGAAGCCAAGACCTTTCCACAATCCTCAGCCCACCTGTCTCTACCCCCTATGTGAAAGTGTCACATGGCAGTGAAGGTCCAAACCCAATTCTCTTGACAAGAGCAGCAAACCCCAGGCAATAACAGAATCTCTAGTTCTCTACCTTAAAATGCTACTAGCTGGGGTGATCTCTCTGGATTGTAAATGACAAGGTTTGTAGTCATATATTATCTATCTAAAGGAGAGATGGTGATCTGCCTATTTATTGGCAAATAATCTTCACAAGAAAACGGTCATTAGACTCAATGACATTTAGCAGACATTTATATCCCTTCCAGTCCCCATTCCCATGATCTGGAAATCTGAGTATAACTGCTTGCTGCAGCTAACTGGGGCCTTTCAACAGCTCCTCTCATTGTTCAAGAATAGAAATCAACTAATAAAAACCGATAACTGCTCCTTTCCAATGCTGCTGCTGTTCTTTAAAATGAAAGATTATCCAGTATGATCCTTCTAAGAAAGATTCTCTCTTTTATTCTTAATTGTCCCATACACAAATGTTTATCTAGGCTTTCCATGTAAAGGTTAGGGGCTTTGGAGTCCTGGGATGAATCCTTACCCTCACTCATTAGCCATGTGACAGTATTTCTCTAAGCCTCAATCTCATCCTCAAATTGTGGCTAATCCTACCTACCTCACATGGTTGTTTTAAGAAAT
Organism: Lemur catta; assembly: GCF_020740605.2. NCBI lineage: Eukaryota > Metazoa > Chordata > Mammalia > Primates > Lemuridae > Lemur > Lemur catta. The sequence continues at coordinate 17,258,514 of NC_059134.1, read as the reverse complement.
AAATAAAGTACCCTGCAGAAATCCATCAGCATACAGTCTGGCATACGGTGGGTGCTCAATATATGCTAATCTTTTCCTTCAAGCTGTTTTAAATCCTTTTGGGAAAAAGGCAAATTATTTATTTAAATAATAAATAAGCAAACCACTCTTAATTACAAGAAAAAATTAGAATGTACAGGGAAAATCTTGGTTTGTTTAGTATATCAAAAGTAAAGTGTTAAACCAAAAAAACAGTCCTCGCTTTGCAGGCACTTATACAGTAAGATTAAATGAAAGCATTGGAAGACAGACAAGATGGAAACTTAAAGATAGGTTCTCCAGCCGAAGACTATACCAGCAATGCTTCTGCTTTCCAGCATCAAAGCCCTCTCCCTCCCTGTAACTGGCAGGAGGCAATTTGAGGCAAACCCAGTTAGAGAACCCAAGAAGTCATAAGAAAACTTAACCCAGATAGGAAAAGAAATGTAAGGGAACGTGTCCTGACTTTTGGCCTCCTAATTCATGATGATCAGTATGCCTCAAACCATGCTTAAAAACTATTTCTTTAAAAATATTTTTGCCACCTGTTTTTTTTCCTTCATAAAAGTAATATTTGAGTAGCAAGGGGAGATGTAGCTCAAAGCTTATTACAATAGGTTTTGAAAAAACAGAATTAAGTATAGACAAAGGGAAGACAGGAAGAAAGAAATAAAGAGGCTGAATAAGTAGCACATGGGACAAGGAAGTCAGTGAAGGCTAAAACACAAGTATCTTCTGCCCTGAAATGTGGTTAGACTTTGTGGTTAGCATCAAGGTACAAGGTGGGTATAAAAATGTCATTTAGAGTAAATGTAAACATGAAAATGAAAAAAATAACAATTCATTTTATTTTCAATTAAAATGTTTTGTATACTATAGACAGCAGACCTAGTTAGGCAGCAGTAGAGAGCTTTGCCCTTGGTGGATGACCTGTGTCCTGCTCCCTGTTCTACCTGCTCATCTTGGACAAGTCATATTAGCTCATCTTGAAAACTGGGATGATCCTGTTCGTAAAGGCAGAGAACTGGATCGATCACCTTTTGAGAAAACATTCAGCTTGTTGATGGTAATAAGGAGAGGCTTTGAGAGGAACAAAGATATATGGCTTCTTTGTTGAGTATTTGGGCCATAATGTACCACCCTAACATGTTGAGAGGGATTTACTGAACAGTTGAGAAGGGCTAGAGGCCAAAACAGATTTTAAGAAGTCAGAATTAAATACCTGGCTGTCATGATCATGTTGCTTATCCTCCAACAGAAGCTAGGCTTTTTAACCTTAAAGGATATTGCCCAAAAGCAGTTATTGGCCTAAATAAAGCAGGTCAATCTATACACCTTAGTTATATATATATATATATATTGTGTGTGTGTGTGTGTAAAGAGACAGGGTCCCACTCTTGCTCAGGCTGGTCTCAAACTCACGACCTCAAGCGATCCTCCCACCTCGGCCTCCCAAAGTACTAGGATTACAGGCGTGAGCCACCACACCTGGCAACATACCTCAGTTTAAAACAAAACATCAGGTACTAATCTGAATCAGGAAAAGGAAGGGAAAGCAAACCTAACACCCACCCTGATGAGAGCAGCAGCTCTCATTTGGCAGCCAGAGTTAAATTAAACGTATTCAATTCCTACAACTAACATGGTCAATGCCAATCACACAGATAGTGAGAGGGAAATAACAGGATAACATATATTATAAACACAGCCTGACCTGAGGTGTTGATATAGATAATTCGTAGCAGCAGTCAATTCAAAAGTCATTTATTGTGTTTTTAGCTTTGTAATTAACATACCCTGTTAGGATACCCTGGATACCGGCTGTCTAGATGACTGCCTTCCAGCTTTGCCCAAGGCTTCCTCGCATATGGTGAGATGATAAAGCATGGGACCCCTGCCTGCTGACCCAGAGAATCTGAGGAGTACCAGATCTCCACTGAAGACTAAATCACCACACAAAGAAGTACCCCCAGAAGTCATTTTTGTGGTGGGCATACCTTAGTGTCTGTCTCCCTACTGTGAGCCCTACCCTGGAAAGCAAGGATCTCATTCATTTTTATATTCCCCGTGCCTACCACTTTGTCAAGTATTTTGTAGAAAAGGTGCTCAATAAATGCATGGAATTTAATTAAGGTTTCTATTTCTCTTCCCCCAACTTGTATATAGAAGCACTGAAAATTCAGAAATAAGTGGGTTTCAGGGCTTTTGAGTAATAAGCCATTCACAGGGATAACTGTAGGAATTTGGCTTCAGCATTTATTCCAGTCTCTTGGGGAAATCAGGTGGCATAGCCATATCCTACTTTACTGTGTGGTGTAAGATTAGTGGAGAAAAATTTTTCAAGATGGGAGGAGGGCAGGGGTTAGAGTTCATTCAATCCACAAATATCTAAGGAGTATCGATTGTTTGTCCCACACTATTTAAGGTGCTGGGCAGAGAAAGATGAAAAAAGCATAAGCTCTGACCTAAGGAACTTAACAGGTAGTTAAGAAATAGCAGGGACTTTAGCAATACTAGGAATTCACAGCAAAAAACTAGAGAATGGGTGTAATCTATATCATCAAAACGGGAAGCCTCTGTCAAGAGAATTAAGAAAATCAAGGGGAAAAACTCATCATTATTTTCTCTTAAATTTGTCAAAAGATAATGCAGCATTCAGGGCCTTTTTTTTTTTTTGTGGTACACTGTCTTAATTTTACAACAAAAGCATGCAGACCTAAGTGGTTAAATTACCCGCAAAAGATCAGACTACTAGTTTCCAGCACAGAAGTACTTAAACAGCTTTTCTGGTCCCCAAACCACTGCAATGTTTATGTCACGTTTGGCCAAAGGAAGTCATTCTCAAAGTGAGGAACCCAGACCAGCAAACACCAGCACCTGTGACCTTGTTAGAACTAAAAACTCTTAAGCCCCAGCCAAGACCTATTATCACAAACTCTGGGGGTAGGCCTCAGCAATCTATGTTTAATAAGTCCTTCCTGTGCTTAAGACATAAGTTTAAGAACCACTAGACAAAGGGAGTAAATGTGAGGTTCATGCAGAAAGGAACCAACTTTTCCAGTGTCTGCCAAATTAAAGGAGGGTTTGATGGTGAGAAGACAGCAAAAACAGGAAGGGTCTACAACTGTTACATGTCCTATGTCTATGCCAAATTAACTGGAAAAAAAAAAACTGATGTAAACCTGTAACTTACCTCATCTGTAGTTTCTAATGACCAAGAGTCCCTCACACTGTGGTAAACCTTGCTGTGCCCTTGAAAGATTGTCTACTGCAATATAGTACATAGACAGAGTGCAAAAAGGGGTACGGCTGGAGGAGAAAGGGGGAAAGATTATGAATCCCAGGAGTTTGGTCATAGGAGGAAAAATTGCCATCCTCCCTCCAACCCTGCCTATCTTCTTATGCTAGATACTAATAGAAAGTTATCCAAGACAAATGGCCACAAACGCTAACTGCTCTGCTGTCACACACATCCACCAACATGCCTCCCACGGCTATTCCACAACCTTTCCAAAGAAGCTTTCTGGATCAAGGCCCAGGGGGTACCTTGGAAGAGAAGATGGGACTGATGAGGGACTCGCTAGCATTCCTGTGGCTTTTGAACGTAGCTGCCCTGGCTGTCACCTGCAGAGCGTGGACAGAGAAAGAGCAACAGTTCTAAGCCTAGCCTCCAAGCAAGAGCCTGCTCCCGAGGACCACGGTGGTTCAAGAAGGACTGGGCCATAGAGACTCCCTTTGGAGAGGCCAGTACAGATTCTAAGGCAGACAGGGTTATCAAAGCGCCGAGGAGATGAAAACAGCCATCGCTCAGAAAAATTACTGGGCTGACACCTTTCTGAGAGATCACAGCCTATTCATGGCATACGAACTTTTAGTCAAGACAGACAAAAAGCAGGGGTATACTCCCGCTGAAGGTAATTAATTGTAGTGCTGAGAAAAGGTGCCAAAACTGGCTGTTGGGGGTGGGTAAGAAAGTTGCAAGTGGAGACAGCGCTATTGGCTTGAAGGGAAGCTTGGGGTCTGTCACAGTGGCAGCTGAAAAGCCACAGGCCAGATGGTCTCCAGGGCCTGGTATGATCACACGTGATAAGATCACAGGTGAGTGTATCTGCATGTGTGTTGGAGGGCATGGGAGGTTGGAGGTGGAAGGAGATGGGGCTCACCCTGGACAGGGAACCTGCGGTGAGGATTCTTGAGCAATCTGAGAGGCGGGGCGAGCAGAGGCTGCAGGAAATAAAGGGGCTTAGACCACTCCTTCCTCGGTTCCGGGGGGCAGTTGGCGCGGAAGCACTAGGAGGTACAGACTAACTGCGTTTCTGCAGGCCCCAGGAGGGGGCGGAGGGCGGTGGCTGGAAAGAGAAGGAAGCCCGGGGCGCCATCCACATCCTCGGAGGTTCTGGCTCTAGCCACCAGGAGACAGGGAGGCCACAACGTCCCCGCCCCCTCAGTACACCGCTGCCACCCCTTCCCCAGGACAGAACGATTTCCCCAAGCTCTGGGGGGCGGGGTCTCCTGTCCCTCCCCCTCCTCCCCGCCCTGCCCGGCTCGGCCGGACCCGACCCGGTCCCGCCCGACCCGGCCCAGCCCCCAGCACTCACGGCTCCGACAGCTCCAGCAGCTCCTCCCCTGCCCCGGCCTCTCCCCCACCCACTGGTGGCCGAAACAGCGCCGCCGGATCCGAGCCGCGCGGGGCCTAGCGGGTCGGAACACGTGGGGCCTTTGCGCCCGGAACCGGAAGCGCCGCTCGCCCCGCCTCCTCGCCGCGCTGGAGCCTTTCTAGGCTGTGGGAGGTTTGGTCCTCTCCATGCGCCCTGCGCGGGCTGCGGCTCTGCGCTGAGGACTCAGTGCGAGAGAGCCTTGGACCTGACCGCTTCCGCCTGTGCCCCCACCCCTCTCTGCAGCAAATAAGTTAACACCTCGGGCCTTCAGTGTACACGCAGACTTTCTGCAGGGTTTCTTTTGTTTGTTTTTTGCCTTTTGCTTTTGTTTTTGATCTTTTGTTGGATCGTTTATTTGGATTTGGATACCTCTATCTGTTTTTCCTGATTTTTTTCTTTTCTCCTTTGCATTATTCGCTGAAGCATGGTAGAAAAGAGAGCAGGTTTGGGTTTGAGTGGCTATTGCATGCACCATCAGCGCCAGAGCCTCTGACGAATCTCCACCTCTCTGGGCTTCAGTGTGCATCTTGTAAAATGGGCATAATAATACCGTTACTTTAGAGGACTAAATGATATATTTCACATGAACTGATTGGAACCTAGTAGAAGCTCAGAAAGAGAATAATTACAGTATCATTGTTCTCTATTTTCCTTGGAGTGTTTCGTTGTATTTCTTTACTTTCAGACTGTCATCCCTAATCTCATTTTTGTCTGTTCGGTGACATTTCTGCCCACACCTGCCATTTTCCTTTACTCTATGTTCCTTTTACCCTCTAAGTCACCATTCTCCACGTGCCATGTATCATTTCATTTTCGTGGGATATACTGCTGCGATCTGTTTACCATGTTTTAAACCAAAGGTATTAATTACTTTTGGTGGAGGAAGAGTGTATTAGAGTTCTCCAGGGAAACATCCAATAGGATATGCACAAGTACATAAAAGATTTATTATGTGAATTGGCTCACATGGTTGTGGAGGTTGATCTGCCCTCTGCAAGATTGAGAACGAGGAAAGTTGATGGTGTAATTCAGTCTGAGGCTGAGGCCTGAGAACCAGGACGGGGTGGGGTGGGGTGGAGTGGGGTGATGGTTTAAGTCTTGGAGTCTGAGGGTTGGAGAACCAGAGTTCTCATGTCCCAGGGCAGGAGGAGATGATGTCCCAGGTCAAGAAGAGAGAGACTACATGTGCTCTTCCTCTGCATTTTGAGCTATTCTGGCCCTCAAGAGATGGGATGATGCCCACCCACATTGGTGAGAGTGGTATTCTTTACTCCTGTCTACTGATTCAAATGCTAATCTCTTTCAGAAACACTCTCACAGACGTGCCTAGAAATAATATTTTACCAGTTATCTGGGGGTCCCTTAGCCCCTGTCAAATTGTCAAATAAAATTAACCATCACAAAGAGTTCATGAAGGGCTACTGTATACCAGTGTTTTCTCTATAAATCTCATTCAGTATTTTCTAATATTAAGTCCATAAATAACACACAAATATGTTCTTCTAAACATTTAAAACATTATGGTGTTAAAAAAATTATTCAGTGATACTTATTATAACACAGGAAGGAAGATTTTATTCAGGATCATCATGATAGGTACTGGGATTACTGCAATGGGGTCTTGCAGTAGGAGAGAGAGATTGGGCTGAACTTTGAATACAGCATGGGCAAGTAGGAATTTATAGGCTAGAAGCTGTTTGGGGGTCAGTGGATAGAAAATTACTAAGAAGAAACATCAGGGGCAAGGGGAATTATGGCTAAACCAACCTAGTAGGATTCTTGCTGAAGACAGGCCAGGGTGATCAGACATCTCCTGAGAGATGGTGGAGGATAAGGAACCTGATCAGTTCTCAGGAATGATCACATATCGAGTATGGAGGAGTTTTGCTAAACTGACTTAGCAGGATTCTTTGCTAAAATGGATGTTACAAGGAAATACACAGATGGGCCTAGGAGAAGGTTCAGAAGGCTGACTAAAGTTTGGCTGAAGAGTTTTTGTCAAGGCATAAAGCTAATGGCCTTTTACCAATCCTAGCTTCCTTATCTCTTCTCTCCAGAAGTTAGCTACTCCTGTGAGTTTGGTGTAGTATAGAAGTTTTATCTTTCAGATCTTTTTCTATATTTTTATTTACTATATACATATGTATCATAGAAAGTATATAGTATTGTTTTGTGTGTATATATGTGTGTGACTGTGTGTTCATGTTGAATTCCTTGATTTGTTTCTCTTAGCAGTGGACCTTGGAGATCTATCCATAGTGGTAGATATTCCTCCTACTTTCTGTGCAACATTCCGTAGTCTGTATGGCCATTTGCCTATTGACAACATACAATTCATTTATAATGGTTGCTATCAGAAACAGTGCTATAATGGTCATCCTCTTTGTGCATACATGCAAATGTTACTCTGGGACAGATATGGAGAAAAAGTATTGCTGGGTCATAGGTTGCACACATTTAATGAATACTGCCAGGTTGTCCTCCCAGATGAATGTGCCAGTTTACAATCTTAACAGCAGTGTATGAGGGTATTTTTTTTCCCATGTCTGTTCTCTTACTTCATGTTGCCAGATTTCTAAATCTTGGCCAATCTGATGGGCATGAAATAGTATCTAATTGTTTTACTTTGCCTTTCCATGAGTCATGTTGAGCCTGAACATTCTTTCATACATTTATTGGCAATAGTTTTCTTAGGAGTTTGCCTATTTTTCTATTTGACTTTTTGTCTTCTTCTCATTGATAGATATTCTTTATGTATCCTAGATCCTAACCATTTGACATATATATTGCAAATATTTTCTTCAGTTTTATAGCTTATATTTTAACTTTGTAGTATTAAGGTTTTAAATCTGACACACTTTTTTCCACAGTGGCTTTAAATTATGTATTTTATTTAAGAACATCTTTTATGCACCCAAATCATAAATATGCCTCCTATATTTTCTTCCACTACTTTTGATTCTCCTTTTTATGATTATATTTGGAATTAATTTTTGTGAATGACATAAATTAGACATAATCTAACATCACCAGTGGGAATCAGTTTCTACCTTGAACACATGGAGTATGAGATAATTACATAATAGAGGATATTCCTTACATTGACAGAGGAAATAATCAATATGTGATATGATCTGAGTTCTGTGATTCCAATTATCTGGTCCTTCATTTGTCAATGATTTATGAACAATTACTATTGCAAGACACTGTAGTAGGTATATGGAATAGAGTGGAGAATAAGGAGGATGTAATATCTGATTTCATGGAGCTAACTTTCAAGTGGGGTGTGTGTGTATGACATGAAAGAGTTTGGTAGGAAGAAAATAGAGTTTAAATAACTTACACAATAAATGAACTATGATTATTTAATTAGGATTAATGAAATTAATTACAAATGTTGTAGGTTCTCCAAAGGAGACATACAGTGTGCTATGAGAACTTGTAACTGGAACGCCTGATCCTGGTGGTGGTACTGTTGAAGAGGTGGTTAGGGAAAGCTTTCTTGAGTAATGACATTTGAACTGAGTCTGTAGGATGCCTAAGAAGGCTGAGATTGGGGTAGGAGATGGGGTGAGTAAGAAAGAATACTTAAAATAATGGGAAAGAGTGTACACAATGGGAAGGAGCTTGGGGTATTGGAGAAACTGAGAGAAGACTGGTATGGATGGGGTCAGAGAGCAAGAGAAGTGTGTGAGGCCTGGTATTGTGGACAGGGATTAGATCTGATAGACTAAGGTTCTTAAAGAGCAAATTAACCACTGTCTTTTAAAGTTAATGGGAAGCTGTGCAAGATTTTTAATTAACTAAGGAAGATAATAGGCTAAGCATTTTTGTAAGATTCTTCTAGCTGCTAAGGAGAATGGAGGGAACCAAGAGTGGATATGGAGAGATAATTTAGGAAGCCATTATTGTAGGTCAGGTACTTGGACTAAATGATAGCAGTAAAGATGGAGGACATTGGGCTGGTATTTCTTTGAAATTATTTGATGTAGACAAAAGAAGTAATTGCTAGAAAAATGGTTAGTTGTGTACTTAGGATAGAGAGAGGTTATTTTCCAAAATTCAAAGAAATGGCAGGAATAACTCGTGAAGTGAGCTCGGCCGAAAACATGTATAGGGGCTCTGCTATCCTAGTTATTTTGGTCAAGTCTGGCTGAATAGAGGTATAGAAAGTGAATGATTCTGGAAGAGCTATGTGTATGTGGCATTTTTATAAATGGAGTCATTTAAGCTTGCAAGGAGAATTTGTAATTCAAAGTGTCCTGGTAGTGAGACACTTGGTCAGGTACTAGATGCTTTGATAAACATATAAATATCCAAATTTGTCTGTATTGTACTTCACATTTTCTCATATTGGATTTTTACAACCTGATCCCCAAATTAGTTGGGAATTTGTGAATACCATGGTGTGATAATATCCTGATAAAAACAGAGGTGACTTTAGAGATATACTTTAAAGAAGACAGCAGGAAATCTGCTCTGAGGCACATTGAGAAAAAAGGTCTATGGCTGGATAAGCTTGGGAAAGACCACAGACTCTATCCTCCTCTTGGGAATTTACAATGCATGTGAAGATCCCTAGAACCGAAAGAGTAAAGCTGAATTTATTACTTGATGAGTGAGGGAGAGCTATGTCACTTAAATGTGATGTTGGTGTGTCTTTCTGAGTTAAAAGGGGGAGGGCAAGATCTGGGATAAGAACTGGAAGTTTTGCCCAAATAAGGCAGGATTGTAAAGTCTTTCTTTGGAATGGATATTGCTCTGGTTTACAATAATTATGGGCACAGTTCTTAATGGAGTCCAAAATGGGTTGAATAGAGTTGTTTTGGATTCAAGGTCATATGGAAGGAAGGTTCATATGCATAAGCTTGGGATTTGGAAAATATTTTCCCCAACATAGTGTTAGAAATTCTGAAAAGTTCAGCAGTGAAGAAACCTACTTACCTTTGTCTAACTCTCATTTCCCCAATTTGAAATCTGAGTCTTGTTTGTAATAACTGATATCCTGTGGAACACATCATGGAAACACTGCTTTACTTAAGTGTACACATTTTCAAAAAAAAAATCCTCTCAAAAGCTCAATGTCAAGGATTTAGCTCAAATCTATCAGGGTGCACAACCTTCTCATTAAATTTACCAGTAGTAGAAAAATAATTAATACCCAGGGATCTGGGTAGGAGGTTGTTCATTATATTGTTTAGATGGATCCTTGTGTGATTCCTTACTCTCTTGGAGCAAAGTGAAATACACATGTTTTGGAAAGACATTTGGGCCCCAAGGACCTAAGAAATGGTAGGGTACAATGTGAGGTCTCAAGTTCTGCCTTGTTGTCTCTGTGGCCAGGGCTCCTTTTCCTCAAAAGAACACTCCAGCTCCTCCAGGAACTGGATGCAGACCACACCCTTCTTGGGGTCTTTGGCCTCCCATGTAGGTAAAGGAAAGTCAAATCTGAGGCCTGGTTCCCTGGAAGTCTTCTTGGAATTCATATCATTCTAGATGCTCAGGTGCTGGAGGCTTCATTGTTGGATAGACTTCTCTAACTCTGGCATTTCCAATTTGTACAACTGATACCTGGCAGACTACTCTGCCTGTAATTATATTCAGCAGAATCAGTGTGAGGAACATTGCTTGGTACGTGATATTGATGCATCAAAAAGACATAAAAAGTAGATGAATAAATGGTGTCTATTTTGACTTTCATGAATTGAAACGTGGATATATTCTCACACCTGTTCTTCTTTCCTTTGTAGGATCTGTTGAAGCATTTGATGCTACTGTCTCTTTGCCATTAGACGGGAAAACCCTGGGCTAGGCCCAGGAAAACTCACATTCGTGAAACTTGAAAGCAGATTTTTGCAAATATCTTAAAATCATAATGTCACCCAGATGTCCCGATGCCTCTTGATTTAGGTTACCTGGAGCACTTGCCCAAGACCCTGCAAACCTGAAGTGCTTCCTAAAATTGCTGTATCTTCTGTGGCCATCTTTGTGAGCTCCTCTGTGGGCTGCCTCTAATCCAAACTGTATCATTCCAGACATGAAATTTAACTACTCCTTGGCTTATACACATCACACACGTACATGAATGTGTGTAACATACACATTCTGGTCAGATGTGCATTTGGTCATATAGGAGACTTGACTGAAGGTTTGAGGGGGAGACAGATTAACATTATGGAAATGTGACTTCAGACTGAACATTAGGCATCCCCATTGTTAAACTGCTTCTCAGGCACCCCACTTTGGAGAATTCCCGCTGACTTCTTCCTAGAGACTTCTCTGCTTCACTCTATTGTTTGGCCCCCTTTCCTCTTCTTTCTCTGCCAGTTTCTTCTCTGAGGAGTATTAAATATTACCCTTATTTTTCATTCAGGGCGCTTTAAACCATTCTTTTCATGATAAGGCTTGATGATATTCGTGTCCTTAGGCACGCTTGCTCTCTTTATCTTCAAGTGATCCGTTTCTTCTGCTCAGCCCCAAGACAGTTCCCTCTCTAAGAGAAAATCAGGTATAGCAGTTGAGATAATTACATTTTCACCTCATTGCATTTTGTTTTGAATTTTCAATTTTCAATTCAATGCCAAAAGGAATGTGCAATCATCCTTTTAAAAAAGATTATAATTTTAATGGGCTTTTATTGATAGTCTCTTTATCGTTGGAAAAGGGACATATAGAATACTCATTGTTACAAACTGTGATTCACTTCCATCATCATTCTACAAAAAGTCTTTCTGCCAGATATCTTGCCTGAGAACAAGGTCAGATCAGTAGGATTGTTGCCTGCCTTGAGAGACTTTGGATGCTAACCCTACGTATGAGCCCTGAACTTAATGTAACCTTGGGGCTAAGTTTCCTAGCAAGAAAGCCTTTATAGATGTTTTGGCTCCAAGACTTCTACTGGCTTCCTAGGCACGTGGTCTATCTATATTGAATCCCGGAAAGTCACATAATCCATGATCTCTAAATTGAAATTTTTTACAGGATGTCCTCAAGTTTTGGTATGATCTGGGAATGAACACCTTTAAGTTTATCTAAAAATTTGTATTATATCAAGGTGGAAGTCCCTTTATTGAGATATTAGCAAGCAAAAAACTAATTCATTTCAAGCATTTTGGAAGGACCTTTAGAATTGAGTAGAAGACTCTAGAGTACTTCTCTTATGAGGAAGATAATAGGAACTGAGAAAATGAGGTGTGGGATGTCCTATGGCTTTGACAAGGAGAAGAGGCAAAGAGGGTTGTCATACACAAAAAGGGAGATGGGATTCCTCACACTTTTTAAAAGTTGCTGACATTTGTCTCTGACCTTAGTGGGTTTATAGTTGAGAAAGTCCTAAGTTCCACCTCATTCATCTGAGGGTGTCCTGGGATTTCCCTATGGGAGAATTAGGTCACTTTTCTTCAAGAAAAACTCCCAATTCATTTATATGAATCAATAAATTCTTGTAGAGGACCCTTCCCATCATGGTTTTCTACCACATCTTTTTCTTACTACAACATTGAACTAGAACTTCTGGGATTTGTGGTGAACCTGTTTTACCAAACGTCTCCACCGTCCTCTCTCACCTTTAATGTTTTATCTGCATTAAGTTCATTTTGACATGTTGCATGTTTTACTTTGCATGACCAGTCTTCAGAGAAGTCACTGCTTTCCTTAGTGCTCCTTTTACCTCCTTGTTTCTAATGGTATAAATAAAGGGATTCAGAAGGGGTGTGAGGATAGTATTTAGCACAGACACCACCTTATTAATCTTAAAGGAGGAGTGTGCTGTGGGTCTAAGGTACATGAACAAAACAGCTCCATACAGCAGGGAGACAACTGTCAGGTGAGAGGCACAGGTAGAGAAAGCCTTTTGGCGGCCAGTGTCTGAAGGAATCCGAAGGATGGTGGACAGGATGTAGACATAAGAAATCATAGTAAAGAGGAGTGACCCTGGGATCACAAGGACGGTTGCCAGGACACCGAGGAGTTCCAAAATGCTGGTGTCTGCACAGGCTGCTTTCAAGATGGGACCAACATCACAGTAGAAATGATTGATAACATTGTTGCCACAGAATGGCAACTGGATGAGCAGCATCGTCTGACAAAAGACGATGGTGAAGCCCGACACCCAGGAGCTGAGGGCCAGCTGTAGGCAGAGGTTGCTGGTCATGATGGTAGGGTAGCGAAGGGGCTTGCAGATGGCCAGGTAGCGGTCAAAAGACATGACAGTGAGGATCAAGAACTCAGTGGTGCCCAGGAAGAAGTGGAAAAAGGCCTGCAGTAGGCAGCAGGGAATGCAGATGACAGTTCTTACTACCACAAAGGTTTCTAGCAATTTGGGGATGACTGTGGTGGTGTACCAGATCTCTAGGAAGGACAAGTTACAAAGGAAGAAGTACATTGGAGATTGTAGCCTGGGCTCAGCCCAGACAATGGCAATAATGAGCCCATTGCCTGCAAGAGTTAATATGTAGATGAGAAAGATCATTATGAAGAGAGGGGTTTGTAGTCCTTGGATACCAGGAAAGCCTAGGAGGATGAACTCTGTGATTGCCGTGCCATTTCTCATGTTCCTTGATACCCTAGAAAGATAGGCAAGGAAGTAGTTCCTTAGAATCTTAAAGTATATTTGAGTATAGCTGGGATTTTAAAAAAAAGGAGGATTCTGACTATGTGAGATCCTTCAGTACAGGACTGTATCTCAGGCTCCTCTCCCCCACATGCAAATACACACTGGGCACCCCTTCCTTACTGATGACTTGGTTGTTTCTTTCCCAGCAAAATCAGCTTTTAATGGACTTTGAAAGTATTAAGTACACATGACAAATGAAAAAGTGTTTTTTCACCCTTATACAGCGATGAGAATAATCATAGTAAATGTGATGGCTTACCTGTCAATAATCCATATGATTATTTAAAATGCTTAGTGTATATAATGAAATGTGTACATAAACATAGCTTTGAGTTCCTGAGAAATTAATCCCCACTCTCATATTAGATTCTGAAAAAGAATTCTTGACTATATCACAGAATTGATGTTTAAGGAAGCTGTGTGTGTGTGTGTGTGTGTGTGTGTGTGTGTGTGTGTAGTAGTAGTAGTAGTAGTAGTAAAATAACTAAAAATCATTGCCATTTTGTTAGTATTGAGATACAACTGGATAATAGAAAAGATAAGCCAGACTCATTTTTTAAAGGAGTCTAAACTGACATTTAAAACTATATGAACAAAACTGTTTAGGAACTATGAAAATGTACTAAACTGAAATTCAAAATTCCAGGAGCAGCTCAATCAGAGCCTAATAAATGTATATTGGATAAAGATCTGTAGACACTAGCCTAAAAAGTGAAAAAGTTAGTAAATGATAAGGATGGCAAAATGGAAATCCTGGAAAGCACATTCCTATCAAAGCCTTCCTTTGTGACTAAATATCTTTTTATACAAAATAAAGCATTTCTATTTGCATATGCAAATTCACAGGCAGAGAACTTTCTGTTCTACTAAAACTCACTGGAAAATGGGTAAAACTATTTCCTTTCTTGTTGAGGCTATTCTTTCATATGGTTTTCCTTGAAAATGGGTAAATTACTGTGAAATGAATTGCACCATTTTCAAAGTACATAGGAAATTTAGCATGAAAGAGGCAGCTTATGGTTCATTGATAGGTTTTTGCATTCTCCCCCATGTGAGAGAACTCTAATTTTCTGAGAGCTTAGGGAAGAAAAATATTTCCATTTCCTCCCACCTCTTTTCTAGACCAGGAGAGGATTATTCTTTGTCTATAATGTCACAAGCTCCAGTGTTTTCCCATGAAATAAGAGAAAAAGAAGTATTTGAATTTGTACGAATGGCCAGTATAACCGGCCTTGAATCTTGTTCCTCTGTATAGGGTACATATAGAATTATCTTTAGTTACCATGCAGAGAAGAGTGGTAGTCTTTCTAGCCCAATAAAAAATTTTCAAGGACTGAAAAGTCCACAGTTTGGGAAATTAGACCTATAAATTCCACAAGTATTTGTTGAGAACTGATTACATTTCAAGTCTTGCTAGGTGATTAAGGAGCTTATCATTTAGATAGGGAGAGAGAATATATTAATATAATCATTACACCATGACTCAATGAATAAAAGTGTAGAGTTGTGCCCAGATTACTCTGGGAACACTCAGAAGGACCCCTTACCTAGCCTGAGTAGGGGTTAAAGGAGGTTTTCCAGAGAAAGAGAGGCATAAGCTGAGTCCTAGAGTTCAACAGGAAAAAGAGAGTGGGGTAGGGAGGGGAAATGCATTCCAGACAAGGACCCAATATTTGTGAAATAGAACCAGAGCAGGGAATCCCACTTGAGCAAGAGCTGGAGATCAGGCTTCTTCTGGCACTTCTGATAAATTAACAGGTGGGACAGTTTATATAATGGATTCATGAGTTTTTTACGGGGGAGGACCTTGAGTCAGGGAGTTTGCAAATGTGTGTATGTGTGTGTGTGTGTGTGTGTGAAGTATGGTGTCCGCCTTGCTCCCTAACACACATACATGTGGATCTAAGCTTTATGGAGGAAGGGGCTACAGGTGGTACCTGAATGAGATCTTTTGAGATCCTCGTCACAGACAGCACATACAGGAGGGAGAGACTTATTCTCTCCACTTTTGTAAGGAATGGCTTGGTTAGGCACCATGAGGACCCAGGAGTAGCAGCAGTTGTGGCAGTAGAAATGATCAGAAGTGGCAGGAACCAGCAGTAGCTGTCCTGACCACTGCATGGACTGCGTTGTGAGCATGTGTGAAGTTTTGTGAGATTTTGAGGGAGGTTGCACGTCTTGGTTAGCATTAAAAGCAATATTCAGAGAAATACAGGAAAGCAACCTTAGGAAACTAAAGTTATAGAATTAAGGTACCGGATTAAATATTGTAGTCTGTAGGCTTATCAGAGTTTAATCCTATACTCTCGATTCTTCTTTTCCTTTGGGAAAGTCACAATGTATTGGGTCTAATGATATTCCTCCTCATTTGTTTGTGGCAGTTGGTCACCTAGTCCTGCTTTACTTTACCTCCTTATTCACTCTCCACTCTGGCCCCTTCTCTCCATCTCATCGAGGCTCCTTTAGTTCATGCCGTTCTCTTTCATCAGGACTAGAGCACAGCCGCTTAACTGGCCTCCAGTCTCCTGACTTGCCAAACTTCCTATCCACAGTTCACACTGTAGCAAGGATGATCATCCTAAAACATAGTTCTGACTATGTCACCTCAGAACCTTGAGGGTACATCCAACTTCTTAGTATAACATTCAAGGCCACTGATCATCTGGCCTTCCCTACCTTTCCAGACTGATATTCTGCCATTTTTACTCCTGCCTTCCCTGTTCTATGCTCCACACTTGCTGAATCACTCAGGTTCAGAGGATGGCAAACTATACCCTGTTTTTGTAAATAAAGTTTTACTAAAACACAGCCACACTCATCCCTTTGCACATTGCCTGTGGCTGCTTTTGTGCTATAATGGTGGAGTTGAGTAGTTGTGACAAAGACCATATGGCCTTCAAAGCCTAAAATATTTACTATCTGGCCCTTTACAGAAACAGTTTGCTGACTTTGTTCTAGTTCCCTGAATGTCCATCGTCTCTCTTACCTCCGAGTCACTGCACGTGCTGTTCCCTTTGCCCACAATCCCCTTCCCCACTTTCTTCATTATTTGGCTGAGTTCTGTCTGACTTTTAGATCTCAGGTTAGGAGGCACCTCCATGAAAAAATCCTTCCCTAACTTCCTGCCTCCAGTCCAGTTAAGGAGATACTCCTACATGTTTCCATAATCCTCTATGCATATTGGTATCTGAACACTTTACAGAATTGTATTTACTGTTTGCTTGGCTACCAGTATAGACTCTAAGTCCCTCTCGGGTAGCTACAGTATCTTGAGGCCTAAGCATAAAGCTTAGCACAAAATAAACCCTTTAAAGATATTTTCTGCATGATTATATAAATAGATAGCTTGTTGTCACTCTGTCCCCAGTTAGCTATAAGTTTATGTAGACTGATACATGCACATGGTTATGTGTGCTACCCTCTCTCGTATTTCAAATGCTCAAGTCATATCGTAACAGAGACTTCTGTATAATTTGTCTGTCTGCTGCTGCTTCCAACTTTTTCTTATGCAAGTTTTGTTGCATTCAACCCTTTCAGCTCTATCTGTCCCTAATCAGGGATGTGCTGTTTCTTGCTGTGTTCTGTTTTTTCCCCCAGCTTCTCCAGACTGCCTGAGTACAGATAACTTTCCTAATTCATTTAATGCTCAGTGGTTTGAGATTGTATGTGAGTCATTTTTTCTCAGCTCTGTTGTTGCAATGAGAGATCGTGCACTTTCTTAAACTTTTTATAGTATTAGAAGATAAAAAGAAGAAAAGTATTAACATATTTTCTTTTCTGGATTTGTGCTAAGAGTAAAATGTTCCAAGTTTTGTTTGTTTATTTGTTTTTTAATTGCTGATGGAGACAAATTTCAATTTTCAAGACTTTGATTATGGAGTAAATTTTACAATGCCCAATGGTGTGCAATCATGAAACAGACACACCAAGTGCATATATAATGAGCTCCACAAAGGGAAAAAAAACCACGAATCACTGCTTGGGGGACTGTGCTAAGCTGGAACTCGAATAAAGACAAGCAGTTTGAATTTCATCCCAAGGATTGATGGTTCTGGGTAAGATGCTGTGAATAAAGACTGCTTTCACTGAGGAAGGTCCAGGTTCAGGTTATTGGGATGACTTTCTGCATGATACTGAAATTCATTTATTAGACTTTACTTCAAGGCTTCAAGGCATCAAGTCTAGCTGTATCTATTCATTCTGGGAAAAGCAAAATTTTATCCAAAATAGCACTATTTCCCTCTCTGTGACAAAACAATACTCACAGCACTAATGATTCCCAGGAAAACACTTCTGGCCTCGAGGTATGTCCTTGCCCAGGAGTGGACTGACAGAAAAGGAGAGTCTGGTGACAAAGGCAGTATAATTGGAACAGAAGATTTGTCTTCTCTTTTCTGCACAAGGAAAAGGAATCTCTCTAGAATTTAAGTGCCTTTATGCATCGTTGAATTCTATTCACAAAGTTTTCCTAATATGGCAAGGTTTCTTCAGCGTTTAGGAGAATTGTATTGAGAGTGATCAATACATCAGTTCACGCTAGGTCAAGATGTCATCTCTGGAGAAAACAATTTGTTAGTGGGGAACTTTCACAACAGCTTCCTCTGGGACATTGGTCTCCATGGATGTGCTCCAGAGAGTCCCATGGGGACAAGGAAGTTCTCACTAAAAGTTTATTCAGAAGTCAAGCTGAGGAATTTGCAGTTTTCTAAATTCTAATTGCTACCAATCATTCCCACACCTGCGATACTTAATCAAAAACTGAGAATCTTATGGTTTTGTGGGTTTTATGATCTTGAACTCCTGACCTCAACCTATCCTCCCATCTCAGCCTCGCAGAGTGCTAGGATTACAAGTGTGAGCCACTAGCGCCCTGCCTATTTTATGGGTTTTAGATTTTAGATTTCTCAGTTTCTCCAAGAAGGGAAATCAGTGGCACCCTAATAATTAAATGGGGTCCTCTAATGAACTGAATTGAATCAAGGGTAGGAAATTTGATGAATAATTTGAAAAACGGTCCAGTATGTAGAAATATTAGAGTGAACAGAATTGTATTTGATCTTCTTTTGAACCATCTTATGATGATAAACGAAAAGGCAGAGGCCCAAAATATTGAGGGTTATATAGAAAGTTGATGGATACAGCATGAATAAGTAGCTGTTGGAGGAGGCTCTCTGCAAAACAGGAAAATATAGTTTGAATTATAACTTAAAAAATAAACTTGAGGATAATTCATATAAAATAAAATGCATTAAAAGTATATGGTGCGGCCGGGCGCGGTGGCTCACGCCTGTAATCCTAGCCCTCTGGGAGGCCGAGGCGGGTGGATCGCTCGAGGTCAGGAGTTTGAGACCAGCCTGAGCGAGACCCCGTCTCTACTAAAAATAGAAATAAATTATCTGGCCAACTAAAATATATATAGAAAAAATTAGCGGGGCATGGTGGCGCATGCCTGTAGTCCCAGCTACTCGGGAGGCTGAGGCAGAAGGATCGCTTGAGCCCAGGAGTTTGAGGTTGCTGTGAGCTAGGCTGACGCCACGGCACTCACTCTAGCCCGGGCAACAAAGTGACACTCTGTCTCAAAAAAAAAAAAAAAAAAACAAAGTATATGGTGCAATGAGTTTTGATATATATGTACACACCTGTAATCACCACTTCAATTAACATACAGAATTTGCTTAGTGCTCTAGAAAGTTTCTTAGTGCTCATTTTCACCTCAACACCCTCTCTCCCACCCCAGCAACCACTGATCTGATTTCTATGTCTGTAGATTAGCTTCAACTGTTGCATGATCTTGTATAAATTGAACCATATTGTATGTATACTCTTTTGTGTCTGCGTGCTTTCACTTAGTGTAATGTTTTTGTGATTCAGCCATGTTTTGTGTGTAAATAGCTGATTCCTTTAAATCGCTGAGTTTTCATTTTATGAATATACCACACCTTGCTTATTCATACACTAGTTGATAAGCATTTGGGTTCTTTTAGTTTTTACTATTATAAACAAAGCTGTGGTTATAAATAAAGTGTGGAACAATCATGTAGAATATATTTGTGGGCGTATGTTTTCATTTATTTTAGGTAAATGACTAAAAGTGAAATTCCCATGTCATAAGGTCAGTGTATATTTCACTTTTTAAAAAACTGACCAACTATTTTCCAATGAGGTTGCACCATTTTACAGTATCATCAACAACTGTATATGAGAGTTCTAGTGCGGCAACATTTTCACCAGCATTTGTTACTGTCAGTTTAAAAAAATTAGACATTAGAGTAGGGGTTTGGTTTTCTTGTTACTCATTTCATTTGCATTTCCTTGATGACTAGTGACGTTGAACACATTTTCATATGCTTATTTACTATTAATATTAATATATCACTTTTGTGAAGTTGGTTTAACTATTTTATCCATTTCAACAAATGGATTATTTTTCCTTTATTATTGAGTTATAAAAGTTCTTTATTCTAGATATAAGTTTTTGTCAGATAAAATATTGAGAATATTTTCTCCCAGTCAGTGGCTCACTATTGATTTTCTTTATAATATATCTTGAAATACTAAGGTTCTAATTTTTAAATCTAAATTATCATTTTTTTTATGGTTCATGTTTTTTGCATGTTGTGTAAGAATCTTTGCATACTCCATGATTGCAAAGATTTTTATCAATGTTTTCTTTTAGACATTTAGGTCTGTAATCCATTTTGGGTTTATTAATATGATGTGAGGTAGAAGTTGAGGTTCATTTTTCCCTATTGAATGTCTGGTTGTTCTAATACCATTTATTAAAAAGACTGTTCTTTTCCCCCTTAAATTAATTTTATGCCTCTATAAAAAATCAATTGCTCATATGTATGTGAGTGTATTTCTAGACCCTTCTCATCTATTCTTGTTCCAGTACCACAACCTGTTGGTTACTATATTTTTACAGTAAGTCCTGAAATCAGGTAGTGTAAATCCTCTCACTTATTCTTTTTCAAGATTGTAGTGGTTATTTTTGCTCCTATGTATTTCTACATAAATTTTATAAATATCTTGTCATTTTCTATTAAAATCCTGATGAAATTTTGATTGGGATTTTTATGGAATCAATTATGGGAATATTGCTGTATCAATTTCTTTAATTTCTTTGAATAATGCTTTACAATCTTCTAGTTTTCAGCGTAGCATTTGTTAATTATCTCTCACTATTTTATGGTATTTATTTTTAAAATTTTTTAAATTTAATTTAATTTTTATTATTTTTTTTAGAGGTAGAACCTCTCTCTGTCTGGAGTGCAGTAGTATATTCACAGCTCATTGTAACCTTGAACTCCTGGGCTCAAGCAATCCTCCTGCCTCAGCCTCCTGAGTAGCTAGGACTACAGGTGCATGCCACTATGCCTGGCTCGGCTAATTTTTGTCGTTGTGAGACCCCATAAAAAGATGGGGTCTCACTATGTTGCCCAGACTTGTCTCAAACTCCTGTCCTCAAGTGATCCTCCTGCCTTGGCTTCCCAAAGTGCTAGGATTATAGTTATGAGCCATTGCTCTCAGCCTTGTTTTTTGAGGCATTTTCAAAAAATTTAATTTTCCAATTTTTTGTTGCTAACACATGTTGCCTGTATATAGTGCTATCATAGAAACACAATATTTTTCATGTCTTTTATCATACTACCTTGTTAAATTCACTTTTAGGATTTTCTATAAATACAGTCATGTCAGTGAATAAAGGCAGTTTATTTCAACATTTCCATCGGAGGCTAGGACCTCCAGCACAATGTTGAATAGAAATAGTGCGGACATTCTTGCCTTATTCGTGATATTGAGGGAACAGGTTAAGTCTTTCCCTATTAAACATGTTAGCTATAAAGTTTCTGTAGGTGCTGTTTATCAGATTGATAAACCTTTCTCTTTCTCTTTTGCTGAGATCTTTTTTTATGAATGATTTTTAAATTTTGTAAAATTATTTCTCTGCAACTATAATATTGAGATGAATATATGGCTCTACTTCTTTATTTTGTTAATGTGGTGTGTTATTATATTGATTGATTTTCAAGTGTTAAGCTGACATTAGATTCTGGTATAGCCCAACTGGTCATAAAATATTACTTCTTTTCTACACTATTTGACTTAATGTACTAATACCCTGTTAAAGAAATTTGTGTCTATGTTCACAAGGGGTATTACTTAGCTATGAAATTATTTTTCTTATATTTTCTTTGGAGTGGATATCAACATAATACTGGCTTCATAAAATGAGCAGGGAAATGTTCTTTCCTTTAATTTCCAAAGGAGCTTATGTAAGATTATATTATTCCTTCCTTAAATATTTGAAATGAATTAGTCAGTGAAACTACCAGGGCCTGGAGTGTCCTTTGTAAAAAAAAGTTTTTAATTGAGAATTTAATTTCCCTTATAGACACAGTGCTATTAAGATTTTTTATTACTTTCTGTATCTGTTTTAATTTATGCTTTTTAAAGAATTTATCTATTTCATCTAACTTTTCAAATTCACTGGCATAAAATTATTAACATTTCTCTTAGTTTCCTGTAGTGATATACCCATTTCTATTTTTTATATTGTTAATTTGTCACTTATATTTTTATCTTGATCAAACTGTCTAGTGTTTTATCAATTTTATTGATATTTTCAAAGAACCATACTTTGGTTTCATTGATTTTTTGCTATTATATGTTCATTTGCTATTTCACTTATTTCTGCATCTATATTTATTATTTCTTCTTCTTATCTACGTTAGTATTAAAGAAATTATCCTTCTGTCATAATGAAATATATCTCTTTGCCTCTGTGATTTTCTATCTCCAGGATTCTACCTGGTCAGATATTAATATTGTATAGCTAATCAAGCTTTATTATGATTAATATTTATAGAGAGTATCTTTTTCATCATATTACTTTTAACCTGTCTTCTATGTCTTTATATTTCAAGTGTGCTTCTAGTAGACAACTTGTAGTGGGCTTGTTGTTTTATTCAGTCTGATAATCTCTTCCCTTTGATTGGTGTTTTTAATCCATTTACATTTAATGTAATGATTAATGTGGTTGGTTTAAATCTGCCATCTTGTTGTTTTCTATTTTTTGATCTGATTTTCCCTGTTTCTCTTTTTGTTATGTATTAATAATGACAATATTTCTTATGTATCAATAATGATTAATAATTAATATGCATTTTATGTATTAATAATTAAATATCTTTAGTATTCCATTTTATCTTCTTTATATGTCTTTTTTTAATTGGTTGCCCTAATGTTTAACTTACAGTTTACCCACATATAATATTATATCACTTGATGAGTAATGTTACAATCTTACAACAAAATGCTTCCATTTCCCCCTCATCATTTGTATTATAATCATCTTACATCTTACTCCCATAACTGTTATACATTCCACAATATATTGTTATTATTTTTGTTTAGAAAGATAATCATTCATATATATATATATATATATATATATATGTATATATATATATATATATATATTGTGTGAATACCTCTGACTTGCCCTTCTCAGCAGCTCCCAGATCACCCTCCATGAGGAAGGTGAGGCCGAGGCAGGACAAAGTCCCTGAGGTTCCTTCTCTGCCCTTTGGAGTCTCCTTGGAGGAGCCCTTTCATGCTGGGCCGGGCTACTCCCACTCCAAGATTCCTGCTGCCCCTTTCCCACCCCTTTTTCTACACTTATGGATAATCATATTTAAAAATAAAGTTTGAAAACAAGAAAAAGTTTTTAAATGTAAGACCTGACACCATAAAATTCCTTGAAGAAACAGAGGAAAACCATTTTGACATTGGCTTTAGCAATGATTTCTTGGATATGACACCAAAAGCACAGTCAACAAAAAGAAAAATAGACAAATGGGATTACATCAACTAAAATATTTCTGCACAACAAAGGACATGATCAATGGAATGAAAAGGCAACACATGGAATGTGAGAAGATATTTACAAACCAAATATCTGATAAAGAGTTACTATCCAAAATATTTAACTAACTTCTACAACAACAGCAAAAAGCCAAATAACCTGATTTAAAAATGAGCAAGGGACTTGAATAGACATTTCTTCAAAGAGGAAATACAAATGGATGGTATGTTATGAAAAGGTGCTCAACATCACTAATCATCAGAGAAAAGCAAATCAAAATGGTGATAAGATATTATATCATATCTGGTATAAAAACAAAAAAATAGCAAATGTTAGCAAGGATATGGAGAAGATGAAATCCTTGTATGCTGTTGGTGGAAATGTAAATTGTGCAGCCACTATTAAAAACAATATGGATTCCCTCCCCCAAAATTAAAAATAGAACTACTTTATGACCCAGTAATCCCACATCTGAGTATATATCCAAAGGATTTGGAATAAGTATCTGAAAGAGATATCTGCACTCTCATGTTCATGGCAGCACTGTTCATAATAGCCAAGACATGGAAGCAACCTAAAAGTCCATCAGTGAATGAACGGATAAAGAAAATG
The DNA here is from genome assembly GCF_020740605.2 of Lemur catta. Taxonomy (NCBI): domain Eukaryota; kingdom Metazoa; phylum Chordata; class Mammalia; order Primates; family Lemuridae; genus Lemur; species Lemur catta. The sequence continues at coordinate 17,234,744 of NC_059134.1, read as the reverse complement.
TGGTATACACATTCTGTAGAATATTATTCAACTTTAGTGAAGAAGGAAATACTGTCATTTTCCACAACATGGATGAAACTGGAGGACATTATACTAAGCAAAATAAGCAAGACACAAGGACAAATACCACTTATATGATGAATCTAAAGTAATCAAACTCATAGAAGCCAAGAGTGGTGTGGCTGAGGGAAGATGAAACCAGGAAGGTATCAGCCAAAGAGCACAAAGTTTCAATGATACAGGATGAATAAGAAGTCCTGGAAATTGACTGTGTAGCATGGTGCCTACAGTTAGCAATATCGTATGGTATACTAAAAATTTACTAAGAGGACAGATCTCATGTTAAGTGTTTTTATCACAACACACAAAAATGTTTCTTCTTTTTCTTTTTTTTTGTTTTTTACTCACTCACTCACTCACCCACCCACTCTCTCCCACAAAAATGTTAATATTAAATAGAGAGTTTCCTAACTTTTAGAGGTGATGGATAGGTTTATGGCATAAATTGTGGTGATGGTTTCATGGATGTATAGTTGTCTCTAAACTCATCAAATTGTATACATTAAATATATGCAGTTTTTGTATGTCAATCACACCTCAATAAAGTGATTTAAAAAGTTTTATATTTATTTTAAGACATCATTTTCAGTGGTCTTTATTTCTCTGTGTTGATCTCGATTTCAGTTTTTCTTTAGCCTCAAGAAATTCCTTTAACATTACGAGCAGTGAAGGTCTGATGACGGAAATTTTTCTCAGGTTTTTGTTTGTTTGAATATCTATTTATAGGACTTTCATTTTTGAAGGATATTTTTACTGGATATAGAATTCTAGGCAGATGGCTTATACCTCTCCTCCCTTCTCCCCCACTTAGCAGTGAAAATATTCTTCTGTTGTTTCCTGGTTTGCACAATGTCTAATGAGACATCAGCAGTATTATTAGCTATCTATATCTATTTATTACATCCATATATATATATATATATAGGTAGGGTGTGTATGTGTTATTTCTGATTACTTTTAAATTTTTTATTATTGATTTTCAGTAATTTAATTATGACATGTGTAGGTATAATTTTCTTTTGCTTATTCTTGCTTGGTGTTTATTGAGTTTTGTGAACATGTAAATTTATATTTTTATTCTATTTGAAAAAATTTACATAATTATGTCTTGGAATATTTTTTATTTGAATATTTTTTTCTGCTTCGCTGCTTTTTCTGTGCTCCAATTATGCATACATTAGATGTCTTGATATTGTTTCAAAGGCTACTGAGGTTCTCTTCATTTTGTTTTTAACACCACCACCCCCACCATCTGACCTGCAGTTTGGATAGTTGTTCATACTTAGATTTCAAACTCTTTTAATAAGTGTTTAATCAGCTATTAAACACATTCAGTGAATTCACTTCAGTTTTGTATGTTCCGTTCTCTTCTTTTTTATATCTTACACTTTCTTAATCCTTGTGTTCACATTTTTTAAAAATCTTAGGATGTATATATCATAGCTGTTTTAAATTTCTTGTCTGAAAATTCTATCATCTCTGTTATTTCTGAATGTATTGCTATTGACTGATTTTTTCCTCTTCATTTTGGATTTCATTTCCTTTTTATTTTTGTCTAGTAATTTTTTATTGGATGATGTGCATTATAAATATTGTTGAATGTGTGTTTTGTTTTCTTCCTCCAAAGAGTGTTATAATTTACACTAATAGGCTGTCGATTTATTTATAGATTTACTTGATTATTTCAAGACTTGTTTTTAAGCTTTGTTAGGGTATATTAGAGTTGACTTTATTTTAGGGCTAATTTTTCCCTACTGCTAAGGCATGAAACTTCCAAGCCACTGAGTGGGTATTCAATGAGTTCCTTTCATACTGGCTGCTTGGATCTCAAATGTCTAACCTTCTGCAAGCTCTATATTTGGTCAGTTTTCACCTCCCCCATAGTTGTTTCCTTCTCTTACAGTTGTTCTTCTCCTGGGCTTGTGAAGTCTCATCCTATGCATGTATGTACAGCTTATTATTTTCAGCCCAAAACTAGAAGATAGCCCTGTGATGATTTCTGGAACTCTTTCTTTACATAACTTACCTCTTTTTGGTACTCTGTTTAAGAAATCTCAACTTGGTTGCTGAACTATTCCAAAATGCTTGAATACAAATTTGTAAGTGTAGTAGTTCCCAAAAGATGATTTATTCAGAATTGGAGAGACTTAATCTAGTTCAAAAGCAAGGAAGGAAGCATGAGAATGGGGAAGGACGGGAGAAGAAGGTGATTGTAGAGAAATATTTTCTTGTAGTAGAAGTTAAAGAAGAATCTCATATCCTATTTATGTGTGTAGTGATTAATGTGTTTTATTTCTAGTGTTATTCATATTCTTTTCTTGTCATTTGTTGGAGCACCATTGATTAAATATTCTGTCTTTCTTTGGCAACTGTACCTCTCTTTCACTGACTAAAATGACTCCTTCTCTTCTTTAAGAAGGCACAGTTCTCTCTCTTATTGCATATTTTATTTTTTTAGAGATGGGGGTCTCACTATGTTGCCTAGGCTAGGCTCCTGGACTCAAGCAATCCTCCAGTAGCTGGAATGACAGGTGCACACGACCACACCCAGTTGGTAGAGAAGGTACAGTTCTCTACCTTAGAAACAAAGTGAAACAAAACTTTGACTACCAGCTACCTTGGATTTATTTTATTGCAATTTTTTAAAGGCAATATATAATTTCACCTCTATTTCTTTGTCCATATTTCAATTTCCTGAGATTTGGTTTCTATTTTATAATTTTACTGAATCTACATACCTAAGAGCATTCTTAAATTTTCTTTTTATCTTTCAAACTCAAAGAAATTTTCTAAGGAAATTTTCTTAGTGTTCATCGTTTATCAATCTGTAATAGTCAATACCAATGACTGCTTCCTTTTTGTAATTCTCTTTCTCTCGTCTTGTATGACATTACACAGTCTTGTCTTTTTCTTTCTCCTTCCCCCTGCCTTTTATTATTGGGGGTGGGGATTCTCAGTTTCTATTAATTTATTCTTTCTTTTGTGTAAAAAGCCCTAATAATGACCAAAATGTACTCAGTTAGGCGTCTTGTTTAAATGAGAATCCTTTTGGTCCATGTGTGGAATAAGATAATACCATCCTACTGAACTCACCTATGTTAGCCCATGTCAGTATGTTTTGGCTAGATCATCCTTTTGTCATAATATTCAGCAAACTTGTCACCTATCTTATAATATTTGCATATTTAAATGACACTGCCAGATCATATATCTTGACGTAATTCAGGTCCAGGAGTTTTAATGGGAAAGAACTTAAAGTCATTAATAATTGAAATATTTATAAATCTATTTGGAAATTGAGGTAGTTCCTGAACAAAGTGAATTATAGGGAAGCACTCTGGAAACTTGGAGAGAAAAATCACCATATGCGAGAAATCTGGTAAGGTAGGTGTGCCTTGGCAGAGGAGACAGTGATGTTCCAGGCACAGTGTGGAACTATGCTTGTCCAGTCTCCTGACCCAGTTATCTTCTCACTGTTCTCCCATGGAATGCTTATATGCTCTGGGACTGAGAGAAGACTGAGGGTTAAATGGAAGAACCATGTCATTAGGGAACTAAATAGCCCTAGGAATTGTTTCTAGGAATATTCTTATAGCTCACCAGACTGACCCACCTGGGCATCATGATCTGAAACAACAGGACTAGAGCATATATAGCAATAACAACATGTACTACTGACCAGGCACAGTAGCTCATGCCTGTAGTCCCAGCAGTTTTGGAAGCTGAGGTAGGAAGATCGCATGAGACTAGGAGTTTGAGACCAGCCTGAACAACATAGCAATATCTCGTCTCTACAAAAAAAAAAAAAAAAAAAAAAAAAGAAAGAAAGAAAGAAAAAAGAAAAAAAAAAAGTACTAGTAAGGACTGGAATATGTGGTTTAAGGAAAAAGAAAAATGAAAAATAAGAGACTTACTTGCTGAAAATAAAAGAAGAGACTTCTTCCTTCTCCTTTTTCTTAGTGCATTTACTTTAGAAATTTTGTAATTTTTAAATTCCGTCTTTCTCTTTGAAAGGTATATAAGTCTGTCCACAGGTCCAGGTCGTCACCCTCACCGTCTTCCCCAAAGGCACTCACCTTTGGACAGCGGGGAGGGAAAGTGGTGCGTGTGCAGGTTCTCGCCGGTGAGCACGTGTGTGAGCCGCACCGCCGGCCCGCAGCGCACCGGGCACCCACCCTCCCAGCCGCCCTGAATCTGTCAGTAGCTATTGGCGTCGTCCGACGCCGCCTCCAGGCCGGTCACCTGTCACCGACTGCTGGCTGCTACCGAGTCCGTATTTGATGTCGTGCGAGTGCAGCCGCAACCTGTGCTGCGTGTTGAGCAGCTTCAGCACGGACCGCAGGTCACCAGCCCCGTGCCGGTCTTGGTGGCGCCACCGCCGGGCACCAGGAGCGCCAGGAGCCATCTTGTTAAATGTAAACCCCAAGGGCGGTAGCACCCTTGTCTTTCAGTTTCTATGGGAGGGTAGGAGCCTAAGTTTGGTGGCACCTGGCTCTAAGTTGCAAAACTACCTCCTGTCATAAAGATATTACAAGTCTGTTTTTCCTCTGGATAAAGCCAATTAAATAACACAGATGATTACCCCAATTTCCAGGTCAATCTAGGATGAGCTTTGTGTGACAAATGGTGCTATTGATGTAAAGGGAAAACATCCCCACTGCCCTTGCTATTGTAAGTTTCACTAAAAAATCAACTCACAATAAAGCAGATTAATAAGAGACAAGCTGGCCGAGCGCAGTGGCTCACTCCTGTAATCCCAGCACTCTGGGAGGCCGAGGCAGGTGGATCCCTCGAGGTCAGGAGTTCGAGACCAGCCTGAGCAAGAGGGAGACCCCGTCACTACTAAAAATAGAAAGAAATTATATGGCCAACTAAAAATCTATATAGAAAAAATTAGCCGGGCATAGTAGCGCATGCCTGTAGTCCCAGCTACTCGGGAGGCTGAGGCAGTAGGATCGCTTAAGCCGAGGAGTCTGGGGTTGCTGTGAGCTAGGCTGACGCCACGGCACTCACTCTAGCCTGGGCAACAAAGCGAGACTCTGTCTCAAAAAAAAAAAAAAAAAAAAAAAAAAGAGAGAGAAAAGCTATATACATTTTATTGTTATCATGCCTGTGGGAAGAATCACAGTGTAATTGCTCAATATCCCTATGAGATCCAAATACTTATATATCTTCATTTTAGAGGGAGGGGAGAAATCAGGAAAATAGGTAATTCTGTTGAGGGGCAATAAATGATTACTAAGGAGGATGAATAGATACTTTGGAGAATGAATGAATGGGGAAAACAGATTGACTTGTAAATGATTCTCTTTGGAAATTAAATTACCCTGAGAGACAAGCATTATTTTTTTAAGGGGGTTGAGCCAGATCTGGTTGCATTTTTTTTTTAATTTCAGAATATTACAGGGGTACAAATGTATTGGTGACATGGATTGCTTTTGCACTGCTTGAGTCAGTTATAAATGTGCCCATCACTCAGATAGTGTACATTGTACCTGTTATGTATGATGATTTCACTCATCTCCTCCTCCCTGCTCCCAAACTGCTTGATTTCTGTTGAGTTTTACTTCCATATGTGCACGTGAGTGCTGATTGGTTAGTTCCAATTTACTAGTGAGTACATGTGGTGTTTGTCCATTCTTGCAATACTTCACTTAGGAGAATGGTCTTCAATTTTATCCAGATTTTTGCAAAGGTGTTAATTCATTTTTTGATGTCTGACTAATACTCTATGGTATACATATACTACATTTTATTAATCCACTCATAAGTGGATAGACACTTAGGTTCATTCCACATCTTTGCAATTATGAATTGTGCTGCTATAAACATGTGAGTACAAGTGTCTTTTTGGTGAAATGACTTTTTTTCTTTGAGTAAATACCCAGTAGTGGGATTTCTGGATGAAATGGTAGGTCTGCTTTTAGTTCTTTGAGGAATTCTCCATACTATTTTCCATACAGGTTGCACTACTTTGCAGTCCCACCAACAGTGTGTAAGTGTTACTTTCTCTCTGCATCAATGCCAGCATCTGTTGTTTTGGGACTTTTTGATAAAAGCCATTCTCACTGGGGTTAGGTGATATCTCATTGTGGTTTTGATTTGCATTTCTCTGACCATTAGTGATGTTGAGCATTTTCTCATATGCTTATTGGCCATTAGTCTATCTTCTTTTGAAAAGCTTCTGTTTATGTCATTTGCCAAATTTAATGGGGTTGTTTGATTTTTTCTTGTTGATTTGCTTGAGTTCTTTGTAGATTCTGGTTATTAGCTTTTTATTGGATGAATAGCATGTGAATATTTTCTCCCATTCTGTAGATTGTCTATTTGCTCTATTGATTGTTTGCCTGGCTATGCAGAAGATTTTTAGTGTCCTCAAATCCCATTTACTTATTTTTACTGTTGCTGTGATTGCCCTTGGGGGTCTTCTTCATAAATTCTTTGCCTAGGCTGATATCTAGAAGAGTTTTTCCAACATTTTCTTCTAGAATTCTTGTGGTTTCATGTTTTTAACGTATGTCTGTTATCCATCTTGAATTAATTCTTGTGAGTGGTGAGAGATATGGATCCTGTTTCAATCTTCTACATATGGTATCCAAATTTCCCAGCACCGCTTATTGAATAGGGATTATTTTCCCCAGTGTATATTATTGTCTACTCTGTCAAAGATCAGATGGCAATGTGTGTAGTTTTACATCTGGGTTCTCTGTTCTGTTCCATTGGTCTATGTCTCTATTTTTGTGCCAGTACCATACTGTTTTGGCTACTATAACCTTGTAGTACCATTTAAAGTCTGTTAAATTAATGCCTCCCAATTTGTTACTTTTGCTTAGGGTTGCTATTCAGGTTCTTTTCTGGTTCCAAATGAATCATAGACATTTTTTCTAGAGCTATGAAAAATGACATTGGTATTTTGATGGAAATTGCATTGAGTCTGTAAATCACTTTGGGTGGTATGGACATTTTAACCATGTTGATTCTGCTGATCCATGAGCATAATAAATTTTCCATTTGTTTACATCATCTGCAATTTCCTTCTTCAGTGATTCATAGTTCTCTTTGTAGAGATCTTTCACCTCCTTGGTTAAATATATTCCTAGGTATTTTATTTTCTTTGTTGCTGTTGTGAAAGGTATTGACTCTTTGATTTGATTCTCATGTTGTCTGTTGTTGGTGTGTAGGAATGCTACTGATTTGTGTACATTGATTTTGTAACTGGAGACTTTGCTGCATTCATTTATCAATTCTAGGAATCTCTTGGCAGAATCTTTGGAGTTGTCTAAATATAAGATTATATCATCAGCAAAGAGCAATAATTTGTCTTCCTCTTTCCTGATTTGAATATCATTAATTTCCTTCTCTTGCCAGATTGCTCTGGCTAGGACTTCAAGCACTATGTTGAATAGAAGTGGTGACCATGGGCATCCTCATCTTGTTCCAGTTGTGAGTGGGAATGCTTCCAACTTTTCCCCCTTCAGTATGATGTTGGCTGTGGCTTTGTCATGTATGCCTTTCATAATTTTGAGATATATTCCATCAAACCTATTTAGTTAATAGTTCTTATCATCAAAGCATGTGAAATTTTGTCAGATGCTTTTTCTGCATCTATTGAAATGATCATATGATCTTTGTTTTTGCTTCTGTTTATGGGGTGAATCACATTTATGGATTTACATACGTTGAACTATCCTTGCATCCCTGGGATGAAATCCACTTGGTTGTGGTGGATTATTTTTTTGATATTCTGCTAAATTTAGTTTGCAAGAATTTTATTGAGAATTTTTGCATCTATATTGATAAGGGATATTGGTCTATAGTTTTCTTTTTATTGTTTTTGTATCCTTTCCTAGCTTTGGTATCAAGGTGATACTGGCTTCATAGAATAAGTTGGGGAGGATTCCTTCCTTCTTGAAGTTATATAATAATTTCTGCAGTATAAGTACCAATTCTTCTTTGTAGGTCTGATAAAATTTGGCTCTGAAATTGTCTTGTCCAGGACTTTTCTTTGTCGGAAGATTTTTATTGCTGCTTCAATATCATTGCTCATTATTGCTCTGTTCAGGAGTTCTATTTCTTCTTGACTGAGCCTTGGGAGGTTGTGTGTTTCTAGGAATTTGTCCATTCCCTCAACATTTTAAGTTTATGTGCATAGAGGTTTTTATAGTATTCACAGATGGTATTTTGTATTTCAGTGGAATCAGTTGTGTTATCTCCTTTTTCATATCTGATTGAGCTTATTTGGGTCCTTTTTTATTTTTGGTTAATCTAGTGAGAGGTTTGTCCATTTTGTTTATCTTTTCAAAGAACCAAATGTGTTTCCTTAATCAGAATTTTTTCTTTTTTTTTTAAGATTTCACTTAGTTCTACTCTGATTGTAGTTATTTTTTTTTTTCTTCTACTGGGTTTGGGTTTGGTTGCTCTTCCTTTTCTGGTTTCTTGGGATGGATCATTAGACTGTTGATTTGTGATCTTTCTTTTTGTAACATGTAGGCATTTAAGGCTCTGAATTTTTCCCTCAGGACTGCTTTTGCTGAATCCATGGATTTTGATAACTTGTGTCCCCTTTTTAGTTCAAAGAATCTTTTTATTTCCACCCTTATTTCCTCCTTGACCCAATAATTGTTCAGCAGTAGGTTTCTTAATTTCCATGACTCCGTGTAGAATTGAGTGTTTCTGTTGGAGTTGATTCTAATTTTATTCCACTATGGTCTGAGAAGATACATGGTATAATTTCTATTTTGTTTGTATTTGTTGAAACATGTTTTGTGGCCTAAGATTTGATCAATCTTATAGAATGTTCCATGTGCTGATGAGAAGAGTGTATATTCAGTAGTTTTTGGGTAGAATTTCCTGTAAATGTCTGTTGGGCCCATTTGCTCTAGAGTCCATTTAGGTACAGTGTTTATTTTTTGCTTGGAGCATTTGTCCAGTTTTGTCAGTTGGGTGTTGAAGTCTCTGACGATTACATTGTTGTTGTTTATCACTTTGTTTAGTTCTAGTAATGTTTGTTTGGTGAATCTGGGTGCACCTGTGTTAGCTGCATAAGTATTTAGGATTGTTAGGTCTTCTTGTTAAATTGCTTCCTCTACCATTATATAATGACCATTTTTGTCTTTGTTTACTATTGCTGATTTGATGTCTATGTTATCTGATATGAGAATGTCTACACCAGGTTTCTTTTGATTTCTATTTGCATAGAATATTGGTTTCCATCCCTTCACCTTCAGTCTGAATCAGTCCTTTTGTGTTACATGTGTTTCCTTGAGACAGCAGATACATGGCTTGTATTTTTAACCATTCAGCCAGCCTATTTCTCTTGAGTGGGGAATTTAAGCTGTTCATGTTTGTTGAAAGGATTAATAAGTGCAATGCATTTCAGTTCACCTGTTGGGTAGAACCTTATTGCTTTGTTTTACCTCTTGAGGCATTATTTTATGGGCTCTGAGCTTTATCCTTTGGGTGATTTTACACTGGTTGGTTTCTGTTGTTCTGATCGATGTATAATAGGGATCTGAGTACTTAAGCTGGCAATTATTCTGTTTCAGAAAGCTGAAGGTATGCTCCCCATCTCTTCTGGCTTGTAAGGTCTCAGTTGAGAAGTCTGCAGTTAGCCTGATGAGTTGTCCCTTGTAAGTTACCTGATGTTCTCACCTTACAGCTTACAGTTCCTCCTTCATGTTAACTTTGGCTAGTGATGGGTATGTGTCATGGTGAGTGCCTCTTTTTATTGAATCTCCCAGGCATTCGTTGACCTTCTTGTACCTGGATATCTAAGTTTCTAGCAAGACTAGTGAAGTTTTCCTCAATCATTCCCTGAAATAAATTTTCCAACCCTTGTGTGTTTTCTTCTTTACCCTCAGGGATTCCTATAATTCTTATATTTGGCCTCCTTTAATCCCATGTTTCTTGTAGGCTTTGTTCATTTCTCTTATTTCTCTGTTCTTTATTTTTGACTGACTTGTTTAATTTGAAGATGTTGTCTTCAAGTTTTGAGATTCTCCCTTCTGTGTGATCCAGCCTATTCTTAAGACTTTCTAGTGTGTTTTGTATTTTCCTGAAAGAATTTTTCATTTCCAGAAGTTCTATTTGATTTTTTTTAGTAATTTGATTTCTTTAGTGAAATTTCATTCATTTCCTGAATTTTTTTTTGTGGTTTGTTTGTGCTGGTTTTACATTTTCTCTTGTATTTCCTTGTGCTTACTTACTTATAATACATATTTGGAATTCTTTATCTGTCATTTCAATGTTCTGATTTTGGTTGATATCTATTGCTAGAGAGCTGGTGTTCCCTATTAGGAGTGTCCCTTTGCTCTCATTCCTCATACTTCCTGAGATCTTTTGCTGATTCCTTCTCATCTGGTGTGGCAGTTGCTTCTTATTTTTTGATTTTCTTTTGTTTAGATAATGTTACACCAAGTTTAATCTCTGAGACAGTAGGTGGTGCTTGTAAGTAAGAATCAACCACACCCTATGTGATTGAGTCAGTAAATGATGTAAAGGGCATACACACTGACCTCACTGTGAGTAGGTGGTGCTTGACTGAAGGTACAAACTGCGATGTTGTTTGGGGGACCTGTGACCAGCTGTAGTCTGTCGGGGGAAGCACTTGAAGCACCAGGTGGTGGGAGGGGCTCTGGAACTTCAGATGAGTCCATATTCTTTGCCACAGCAGAGGCAGGTGGGGGAGTGTGGCTGGATGGGCCTGGGTTGGTGAGCTTGCCCTCAGGCTTCACAAAAGCTGGGGAGATATCTTTTTCAGCAGGGATTAAAGGTCTGCTCCCAGCTTCTAGGCATAGCCACTGGGGAGGGGCTCAAGTGGCCCCACATAACCAGAAAATCTGCTCATGGAGGCAGGACTGAGATTCACAATCTGGCAGCCTGGAGTGGGTCTCACTCCTCTCTGGCCCCCTGCTTTGTGGTTTCCCTCTGGCATGTGCTGGCAGGCAGAAGCTCAAGCCAGATGAGCTCCTGCATGACTGTGATGTGGGCAGGGAGGTTCTCTGCCTAATATCCTGGCCTGAGCTGAGAGCACAGCCCTCCTGTGGGGGGAGGGCTGACCTGCAAGCATACTGTAACTAGGAGTCACACAGCACTCTCCCCCCAATCTGTCCTTGTGTACACCCTCGCCTCCTGGGACTAATTCATAAATCTCCCCTCTGTGCCCCTGAGCAACTGGATCATGAATGGGAGGTATGGGACTTTGCCTGTTGGCACTTCCCCAGGTCACCACAGATCAATCTCTAACCATGCCCATGTCAAGTGCACTGGTCCCAAGTTGCCCGTGGGGTGCCCAAGCAGGTTCAATGTCCCTCCTCCTCAGGGCATGCTCCACTCTGAAGGAATTGCCATTCAAGCAGCACCAGGGAGGGCTGGGTAGGCAAGGAGCTCACAGTCTGAGCATCTCACAGTTTGCTGCATGACCCCAAGTGGAAAGGTCTGAGCCGCACTCTCTGTTGAAGCCTCATTGTGATGGCTCAATTGTCTCTCTTAGCAGCTGTGAGTTGAGGAAGGGAGGGGTAGAAAAAGAGTCTGGATGGAGGAAAGCTAGCACTATGGTCATGTCTGTCCCTTTCTCTGGGAGGCTGCCTACCCAGAATGTCCAGGCATTGGTGTCATGCAGATCACCAGGGACCCACTGGACCCCTATGGCTCCTGCAGTCTGGGCTGGAGTTTGGAAATGTTTGTGTGGGAACGAGCAAGAAGAAACCTGAGCAGTTGAAGCCCCATGGGGAAGACAAAGATGCATGGTGGTTAGAGAAGGTATATGGCACCTGCTGTCCTGCCTTAGGTCTGTGGAGATGGGAGGTGCCCCAGGGAGGCTGGGGGAGCCTGGTGCCCTGTCCACAAGAGCTCCCAGCTCACCAGTGGCAGTAACCTCTGGGCTCAAGTGGGTAGAAAGTCTCTCTAGCAGCTCAGGAACCCACTGACTGTCAGAGATGCGAGGGAGGGAGAAACAAACCACTCCACCTACCTTTCTCACCGGACTCCAAGCCTCTCGGGGGTTGATCTTTGCCAATAGCTTTCTCCTTTTTGTTCTGCTCTGCAACTTCTTCCCAAGGAGTGTCCTGAAGGTTCTAGCACCCCCTCAAACCCTCACCTGCCCTATGTTTGTCTTTTTGTTTGATGATTTTGCTCTCGTCTGAAACTTCTCCTTCCTGAGTCGCTCTGGTAGTTGGTGTCTCTGGTCAGCTATCTTGCCTCTCAAAGTAAAGCACAATCTTGATCTTCTTTCCTGAAATAGATATAGAGATAATAGGGCGGGGAAGGACAGACAATTGTTCTTCTTGCTGAATTGACCGCTTTATCATTACATAATGACTTTCTTTATCTCTTTTTACAGTTTTTGTCTGGAAAACTATTTTATATTATAGAAGTATAGCTACTTGTGCTCTTTTTTATTTGTTTGCATGGGATAACATTTCCATTCCTTTGTTTTCAGCCAGTGTGTGTCTTTATAGGTGAAGTGTGTTTCTTGCAGAAAATGTATAGTTGGCTCTTGCTTTTTTTTAATCCACTCAGCCACTCTATGTCTCTCTCTTTTTTTTATTTCAGGATACTATGAGGGTACAAATATTTTGGTTACATTTTATGTCTTTGCCTCATCCAAGCGAGGATTAGAGGCTTGCCCTTCCCCTCTACAATGCTCACCGCATCCATTAGTTGTGAGTTTACCGCCCCCCAACCCCTAATCCCTGGAGAATATTACTACTGTGTGAGCAACATAGTGTTGATCAGTCAGTGCCAATTTCATGGCGAGTACATGTGGAGCCTATTCTTCCGATCTTGTGATACCTCACCTTGGATAACGGGCTCAAGCTGTATCCAGGAAAATATAAGAGGTGCTAGGTCACTGTCATTTCTTATAATAGAGTAATATTCCATTGTATACATATACCAAATTTTAATAATCCATTCATGAATTGATGGGCACTTTGGCTGTTTCCACATTCTTGCAATAGTGAATTGTGCTGCCATAAACATTCGGGTGCAGATGTCTTTATTATACAATGTCTTTTGCTCTTTTGGGTAGATGTCTAATAGTGCTATTGCTGGATTGAATGTTATTTCTATTTTTAGCTCTTTGAGGTATCTTCAAATTCATTTCCACAGAGGTTGCATATGTCCTCTGATTGGAGAGTTCAGTTCATTCATATTCAATGTTAGTTATTATTGACAGGTAAGGACTTACTACTGCCATGTTATTATTTGATTTCTGGTTCCCTTTTGTGGCCCTCTCTTTCTTCCTTCTTTCCTGGCTTCTTTTGTTAAAAGCGATTTTCTCTGGTAGTGTGTTTTAATTTCTTGCTTTTTATGCTTTGTGTATCTGTTGTAGGTTTTTTGATTAGAGGTTATCATGAGGCTTGCAAAAAACATTTTGTAATCAATTATTTTAAACATATGACAACTCTGTTTATAAACAAACAAGTAAAGAGAAATCTAACAGAAATTCTACCCTTTCACTCCATCCCCCCCCTTTTAAACTTTTTGCTTTTTACCATCCATATCTTTTTATACTATCTATCTCTCAAAAAGTTGTTGTTTATATTTTGATAGGTTTGTCTTTTAGTCTTCCTACTCAAGGTATAAGTGGTTTATACACCATAGTTACAGCAACAGAGCATTCTGTATTTATATCCTTACTGTTACTGGTGAGTTGTATACCTTTAGAAGGTTTCTTATTGTTCATTAATGTCCTCTTCTTTCAGATTGAAGAATTACTTTTAGCATCTCTTTTAGGACAGCTCTGGTGTTGATGAAAATTATTCCAATTCATTTGTTAAATTTCTCTGATAGTCTTCTGAATTCCTTCTCTGTGTTGTCTTGAAGTTCATTGAGCTTCTTCAGACAGCTATTTTAAATTCTTTGTCTGAAAGGTCACCTATTTCCATCACCCCGGGATTGGTCACTGGTACGTTATTTAGTTTGTTTGGTGAGGTCATGTTTTCCTGGATGTCCTTGATGCTTGTGGATGTTCATCAATGTCTGGGAATGGAGGAGTTAGGTATTTATTTTAATCGTCACATTCTGGGCTTGTTTGAACCTGTCCTTGAGAAGGCTTTCCAGATACTCAAAGGGAACTGAGTGTTGTGCCATAAGTCTTTGGTCACTGCATCTATATCAGTACTGGGAGTGCCCCAAGCCCAGTAGTGCTGGCTTTTGCAGACTCCTGTTGGTACCAGCTTGGTGAACTTGAGTAAGATACAAGAGAATTCCCTGGATTACCAGGTAAAGTCTCTCTCTTTCTTCCTCACTTTCTGTGCTTGGCTGCTGGAGTTGGGGGAGGAGTCACATGGGAATTCCTTCATGACTGCTAGCACCAGGTCACACCTGAAGCCAGCCCAGTCTCACCTAAAGCCAATTATGACTGTTGCCTGGCTACCTCTGATGTTTATTTAAAGCCTAAGGGCTCTTTAGTCAGCAGGTAATGAATCCTGCCAGGATTGTGTCTTTCCCTTCAAGGCTGAGTATTTCCTTCTGGCCTAGGGTGGGCCCAGAAATGCCACCCAGGAACTAAGGTCTGGATTCAGGGGCCTCAGGAATGCATGATACCTTATTTTACTGTGTCTGAGCTGGTACTCATATTGCAAAACAAAGTCCGCCAAGCTCAACCCTTTCCTTTTCTCAAGTGGAAGAAGACTCTCCCTGAGCCAGCCTGCCTATAGTTGGGGGAAGAGAGACATAAGCACTGGCGTGGCTGCAGCTGCTGGTGCCTCACTATGTCATGTGCACCCCAAGCCCACTGGCTCTGAGCCAGTACAGCCATAGGAATTGCCCAAGGACTGCAATCCTTGTGGCCTCACTACCTTATGAATTTAGTCCAGGCCACGGGCTGCTCTTTTTCTGCCGTTGGTGGGGCTAGCAGGATCTTGGGCTTTGGGGTGGAGGATTTCCTTCTGGCTGGGCTGGTCAAATGCTCTTTCTCTGGGTACCAGCAGAATTCTGTTCTGTACCATGTTCCCCTGTGCCAGGGTGGCCCTGAGTTTCAATTCAAAGCCCCACAATCACTTCACTGTCCCTCACCCAGGCACGCAGATTCTCTCTCTACCTGGCCTGCTGGCATAGCACTGCTGGGGGAGGAGTGGCATAGGTAATGCAAGATTGTCTTTTCTGCCCTCTTCAGTGCCTCTTTCCTTGATATAATATTAAAACCAGGTAGTATGATCACTCACCTCTTTTTTGGTTCTTCTGAAGGTGCTTGCCTGTGTGGTTTGTTTTTGAATTAAGTATTCCTGTAGAGGGACAATTGCTGGAAGTTTCTATTTGGCCATCTTGCTCCACCCCTCCCCCACAATTGTTCTTCTTGATGAGTCCCTCTTGTCTTTATGGAAATAGACGGAAAGCCCCTTCCAATGCCTATTGATCTCTAAGGGCCTTTAATTCAAAATACTCTTTATACCAAGGAGTCATATTTTGGGGTGAAATTTCCTGCACTCCTTCATTGTCAAGTCCTCTTACTTGAGAGTTAACTATTCTTAGCCTTGAAAATAGGTACTTAATGGATAGTATCTGCTTGGCTATATAAAAGTGTGAGATTTCTTTCTATCTTTGCAATCTCTTAACATGCATGATATTTTGGTTTAATGCTTATCTAATAATAAAATTATTTTCTTTCACTTATATCTCTGTGGAGAGGCTTTCTGGGTTGGGAGATTTTGTTTTAAATTATATTTCCATAATAGTGGGTAATGAAAAATGCATTAGTCAGAGTTCTTAGAGAAATAGAACCAATACGATATATGAGATATATATATATATAAAATGGGAATTGGCTTACATGATTATGGAAACTGAGAAGTCAAAAGAGCCAATGTCTAAGTGCAGAAGAAGATGGATGGATATCCCAGCTCAAATAGCAACAAATACACCCTTTTTCTCCTCAACAGATTAGATGATGCCACTTGCATTCGTCAGGATAATCTTCTTTACTCAGTAATATTTATAGTATTTTCTTGCTTTTTAAGTTGTGATTTGTGGTGATTTCCCCCCATTTAAAATATATATTCATTTTTGTATCTCACTTTTATTTGCAATTTGGTATTCTTTTTCTTAAAGATGGTTCCCCATTTATACATACTTTAGCCACCACATGTCTGGATCCACCATATGAACTGGAAAGACTAAACCATATGCTACCAGGGAAATGATTCATGTTAGATTTTCTCAGAGTATACAACCCTCACTAAGAAAATAATATTGATTTTTCTTGGCTCTCCCAATATGAAATGCCATGTTTTGTTTCAGAACTGAGGTACCTCAGATTGGCTGGTGAAATTTCTGAGTTTCGAAAAAACTTATGAGGCACAGAACAGAGAAATGATCTATAGAATCAGAATGGAGTTAGGGGATATTCCAGTGTCCTTTGAAGATCCAGTCAGGTTATTACCACATTTACAAATTCAGAGAATTATTCCAATGTATTATTTTCTGTTCTGCAATGTTTCAGCTGAGATTAAAAATTCAAGTATAAAATTTGTAATTGATCCAAATCAGGAGGAAATATGAATTTCTCAAAGTAATAATAACAATAATAAAGATATGATAATCAAAGCAAATATTTGCATAGTGCTTACTATATGCTATTAAATGGGTACTATTTTAAGTGCTTTTACAAATATTAAGTCTTTGTAATTTTTGTAACACTGTAAAGTTGTTACTACTATTACTACTATTATATATATGTGAAAACTGAGACACAGATTGGTGAAGTTATTTGACCAAAGTCATATTGTTAGTAAATGACAGATCTGAACCTAGAAAAGAGAGTTTGAATTTGAGAACACAGCATTTCTGGAAGAAGAGGAAGCATTTTTTAGAATAGGAGAATGTACAGAAGAAAGCACAAAGTGGTGCTATGACATAAAAGGAAATGTCAGGCCCAGATTTATTCCTGGCTTTGCATGCCCGTGCCTCTGTGCCATAGCTAGATATTCCTCTCCAGATGTCTTTTTTCATCTCATTCCCAGGACCAAGCCTGACCTGCAGCACGGATATAATATATAGACCCTAAATCAAGTAGTTCAGTTTCTAATCTCAGTCAGTTCTAAACATTGGGCTCTTACTTGGATCCTGAGGCCCAGTTTTTTTTCTTCATTCCCCAGATTTTCACCAACTAAAAATTATAGATGTAATAACTGGGCTTCTCCTAGATTCCTTCCCAGAGTTGGAGTCTTGCTCTAATGCCACCCTGGTAGCTGGAACCTTCCCTACTGGTTGATTATCTACTTGAATGCTGATTGCCTACCTGCCTTGGCTCCTGAGTATCACCTGCCTTGGATTCTCTATTATGGCCTGTTCTCATCTGTGTGGATCCTCTGAAGTTTCATATTATTTCATCTGTCATTCCTTTAAAGGGTATTGTCTTAGGCTGCTTGGGCTGCTATAACAAAATATCATACACTGGGGAGCTTATAAACTACACAAATACATTTTTCACAATTCTGGAGGCTAAGTAGTCAAGGTGCTGGCAAATATGCTGGCTGGTAAGGGGCAACTTCCTGGTTCTTAGATGGCTGTCACTTCACTGTGTCCTCAAATTGTGGAAGGGACTTGCTAGCTCTCTGAAGTCTCTTTAATAAGGGCACTAATTCCAATCATGAGAGTGGAGCCCTTATGACCCAATCACTTCCCCGTAGCCCCAGCTTTTAATACCATCACCTTACAGGTTAGGATTTCAACACATAAAATTTGGGGGCAAAAAGCATTCAGTTTATTGCAGGGCTATGTATTGCCAACCTACCCTCTCTCCTGTTAATACCACAAACCACCTCTACTTCCTGGGGTCTGGCAGAGAATGTAAATAAGGTAAATATGAGCTTACACCACTATTTTGCTATCAAAATAGTGTGGAGTCACAGTAATCTGTATAAATCAGACAAAAATTTCCACAGTTTTACAGTGCTTTTAATTCCCTATTTTCCAAGTTATGTAACTTTTGTTAATTTGAGGTAAACAAGGCCATGAGCGAATGTTTTTGTAAGATAGAAGTCTACTCTAATTCTATGATATATAAACATTAGACACAAGTGATCTCTGCATTTTTTGTTCTGAATCATCACTTCACGTGGTTCTGAATTTGCTTGTGCTATAAGTTGGGCGTAGGTAGAGTAGTCTCGGTCAAACTCAGTGTAAATGGTAGAAGTCATAATCCATAATCCCATAACGGTCAAAGGCACCATGATGTTCTATAACATAATGATACCCAGGGAATGCTTTACACGAAGTCAGACTATGAAATGTTGTATGTGGTAGGAATTTAGCAAGATGATTGCCTTTCCAAAATTAACCCAATTCTACCTGCGTTATGTACCTGAAATCCACCATTGGAGAGTAATGACTTTTGGCCTTGGATTATGCTGAATCTTCTGTAGTTCTCCTTTGAAATGCAAACATCCAAATGGTTAAGCTAACACTTAAAGTTATTCTGAGCAAGCATATCAATGATATTAGTTAGCTAAGAAAAATAGGCAAGTCTAACTGATGACAGTGAAGGGCAAACCAGGAGCAGAAAGAGGGATCCAAAAGCGATAGAAATATAAACTTGAAATAGTCTGAAAATTTGGGGAAAATGTTTGAGAAATGTAAACTGAAGAATGATGCGATTCATAAATTTGGAAAGAAGAGCTTTATTTTTCATAAAGGGCTACAGCCTGCATGGTGGCCATTCTGAAAGGCTGGGAAGCATAGTTTCCAGCCAGAAGCCAGAACAGGTACTTTGAGGGAGAGGCAGCAGGAGCAGGAGTTTATGCTGAGTGGGGTGTCTGAATATACATATTTAACAAGTTATAGGAGGAGTCATGAACATTTGCAAAAGGAGAAACACAGGTATGCACATGAGCATCTTGAGCTTTATGCTGCTTCCTTCATGGGATCCACGTTCAGAAAATGGCAGCATTAGCATGATCCAAGGGTGGAATTTTCAGCCCTATGACATCAAAAGGTGAAAAAGAGGATGTGAAAACCCTCACTGTGCATTTTCTATAGACTGGCCAGAATTACTCCATGGTCAGTGATTGGGAAGGAATGCTTGTCATTTGTAGTGCTGAAACCATGAAAAGGAAGGGGCAGCATTAGGTGTTATTTGAAATCAGTGGTGGAGCAAGTCTGGAGCAAAAGGCTGGTTCTGTTTTACCATTAGGGAAAAAAGTTTAATGGCAGTTAAGGAAGGAGGGCCATAATGAGACATGACTGACCTCCAGGGTGTCAAGGCTGGGAACTCAGTTTTAAGGTTTCTCTGGGGTCCCGTTGGCCAAGAGGGGGTCCATTCAGTTGGTTGGGGGTTTAGGATTTTATTTTTATTTCTCAGGAACTACTCCTGGATACACTATTTTTGAGGTTATATTGCTATTAGATAAGTAAGTAAATGGGGCTTTAGCCCTTACTTCCTGGAGAATCAAGACCCAAGCAAGTGTAGGGAAGGTCAAACTTTTCCTCTAATTAATAAGGAAACTCCCATCTATTACTTGGCACAGCAGCTGCCTGAGACCCCCACCCCCCACGGAGGACCCACATTAGCATATCACTGACCTAACACCTGGTACATTAACATATCACTAACCTAACATTTGGCACATCAGCATAACACTAATCCTATTGCCTAGTGCAGACACTAAATTTATTACCTGGTGAGCATTGTCACCTGAGACCCCCTCCCCTTGGATCACCTCAACTTAATAAAAATGGGAAAAATTAGGTAGACGGGGCTCAGAATTTGGTGGCGAGACCCCTCTGAGCCCACTGGCGAATAAACGTTGATTCTCCGACTCTCCGTGTGCCGCTGGGTTTGTCCTCGGGACCACTTGCTGTAATACTTGCTGTAACATGATGGTTTAGCAATCTGAGTCTAAACAACAAATTGACAATAGATTAACAGGAGAAAAAGCATACACATGTATCGATGTGCAGGTGCAGTGAAGTCACACAAAATAAGAAAATCAAAGAAGGGCCAGATGACTGAAGATTTTACACCATACAGAAAGGAACAGAGGCTTGGAGCTCCTAGGAGGAGGTGGCAACAGATTATGGGAGGGAGCGGGGAGGGAGATGGTGACAGATTATGAGGGGAGGAAATGCACGGTGAACAAAGATTATGCAGATGAAGTCTCAAAGGTAGCAGCCCTCAGAAAGAATAGATGGTAGCCTGTGGTGACAGTTTCTTTGTCAGACCTTTAAAACTGTCAGCCGTTTAATATCCTTTTCCTGCAAATTAATCTTTCCTACACCCAGGTATGGCAGATAAGGGGGCCTCTGAGAAAGCCTACTTGCATTTACTGTTTACTTCACTAATGTAGATTTTCTCTACAGATGCAAACCTCCCCCACAAAAAGATGGCTTTTCGGAGCTATCCCTGTGTCTGCAGCCGCTCTGAATAGTTGTCTCAAAATAGGCCAAAGAAGCATATTTTGGGGGTGGCATATTTTGGTTTTGCACACAGGTAATCTTTTTTCCTTTTATTAGCCTCAAATCCAATATGGAAACATTGTTAATATCAATTTTTCCTACACATTTTTACCTCTTTTTATTTAGCTTTGGTTCATGATATATGATTTGCTTGAAATGCCCTTTTTTTTTCTTTATCAAACCATGATTCATTCCAACCTACAGAGTCTACTAACTTGAACACTCTGTTCAATATTCATTTTCTTTACAAACATTTCTTAGCTCAACTATTTGTACATTAGTTTTTATGACTGAGTAAATAGGTATAAAGATCGTTTAAGCCAAGTATTCCAGGCAACTGCAATTCTGTAGAAACATAGGGCTATACTCTTGGCCTCTAAAAGCAACAATTCTTTGGTTCAACAAGCATTTGCTCTACACAAACTTAAGCCCCTTTCACAATCATTCCAGACTGTTTTCAGGAGAATAAACCCCTGACCCTACCATCTCTTCCAGGGGGAAACAGATTGACTTGCAAATTAACCCCAGAGACAGGTACAGTGTTTAAAATGATTTGAGCCAGATCTGTTGCATTCTTCCTTCCTGCAATATAATAAGGTAATAGGGAAGGGAAGGGAAGTCAATTGTTCTTTTGAGAGGTTCGTCTGGTTATGCAGATGGAGGGAAAGCCCCTTCCAAGGGACTGTTGATCTCTAAGGGCCTTTAATTCAAAATACAATTTATAACAACGAGCGTATTTCGGGGTAAAATTTCCTGAGCTCCTTCACCATGTTGGGCCTCTGAAAACAATACCCCAAAATGAGGGCCTCAGAACAAAAGTTTTTCACTGACCTACTCCTGCTCTCCTGTCTCTCAGTCTCATTCTGCCCTGAGGCTAACTATAGAAACTAGAATCTCTCTTCCCCAGGGTGGGTCATGGAAATCAGAACCCCTTTTCCCAAAAGCCAGCCATAAAACTTAGAAATATTATTCTAACTTTCCCTCCACCATTCTGTATAAAAACCGGCCATAAATAAACTACCTGACCTACCTTGTTTGACTGCAGGTCCTAAGACCCCCATTCCAGGGAGGGCCCTGCCCCACACCTAGAGGGAGGGAATGCTGCTTAGAGAGGCCAAGAAGAATCTTGACAGACAGGCCTTGCTGGGTTTCCCCACCAGTCTATTAGCAGCAAATCATACCCTTTTTGTACAATCATATTTCTATATGGCTGTTTATACTTTGTTGAACCTAAGCATAAAAACAGACAGTTTCTCCTGTATCTTTGGGTCTTCATTCTAAAGGTTCCCATGTCACATAAAACTAAGATTACATAAGTTTGTATGTCTTTTCTCATATTAATCTGCCCCTTGACATGCTGAAGGGGAAGCTTTCCCTTGCCCCAACATCCACTACGAACAGAACAGAACTTGGAAGCATTTGGTAAATATTTTTTTCTTTAAATGCTTGTTGTGTATTTTATTTGGTAAACCAATTCTTTAAAGATCTAGACTCTAGTAAAATTTACATGTAAACTTGTTTTATTTTCTAAAAGCTTTTGCCTTTGAGTCTTCAACAGGGTGAAAACTATTATCAATAATCTTAAAAGTCACCCCTTTTTCCATCTTTCCTTCTTCTATTCTATGCCTATCACAATATGCAGTGTATCTGGGCAGATACAAAGAATAAGACAAATTTACCAATTTAGTCTAATAGAGACTGTGTATGCAGTCTATGCAGTGTATCTGGGCAGATACAAAGAATAAGACAAATTTACCAATTTAGTCTAATAGAGAAGCACAGATACAAACAAATAATCATAATCAAACACAAATGTAGAGTATATTCAAATGCAAATTGGGATGTGGCAACCAGAAAATAAATAACAATGCTTGGTGGAAGTAAATGTAAAGTTATGCAAGTTTAACTCCTTCATTATACAAATAAGGAAACTGAACACTGGGAGACAGGTGATTTTAGTCAGTGTTGTACAGTGGCTGAACCTGGATAGAATCTGGTTCCCTGGAGCCTTCCAGAACTCTCTCTAAAGTGCATCTCTCATATTTCTCCTTGTTGTGCCTCCCTACAGGAACCTACACACAGGAAACAGAGCCATTTTTGTTGGCCATCTAACTCATTCACATACTTATTGGTGTTGTACTTTCCAAAGAATTTGGACCCAAAATGTACCACACAATAAAACATTAAAATCAGTTGTCTCTGGGTGAGAAGGGTTAAGTGCTTTTATAGGCCTTTTCAATTTCACAATTACTTTTTATGATAAGCTTGCATTGGTTTTATACCTAGAAGAAAAGTTGAAAGAAGGGAAAACAGTAAGCCTTATTCTGAAACTTGGAGAAAGCATTAAAGAAGAGGAATCTGGAAATTGCAGGAAGGAAAAAAGTGGCCGGTTTTGGGGAAAGTGAAGGAGTGAAGGTTGGTGGGAAAGGATGTTTTGGGTGAATTTGTGTTCTGACAGGAGAGGAGTCACCCTGAGAACTTGGCAGGAAGAACCTTCAACCCTAGAAACTTCTGGAAATAGTCCTCTAACAGTTGCAGTCAGTTCTGCCTTAGCCTTGCTGGCCTGGCTTATCCCGCAGCTGCAGACTCTGGGTAGTAAGGTTCTTGGGGCCCAATTTTTTCAAATCTAGATTTTAAAGTAGCTTCAGGTCTTGCCTTGAGAGACTATACAAGATGTGATTGGGTAGAATTCCCCAGGGAATACGGTTAAAGATGCAAATAGATTTGGGAGAGTATTTCAAAATTTAAAACATAATTATTTCTTCCAGAGTAACATGATACACAGCTGATTAGAAGAGAAGAAGAGGGCACTAGGGTTCGTGTAAGGAAGATGATGGCTCGAGAAAGTCGTAGAAGGTAAAACATGAGACTGTGCACAGAGAAAATATTTTAATGACCACATCGTTTTACAAAGCGTTCCTTATGTTTACCTTGAAGAGTGTGTGCACACAAGCATTTAGGCTGTAGTAAAGTTCAGAGGAAATATTTGGAGGAGGAAGGAAATAGAGGGAATTGGAATGAAAGGAAGAACCTCAGTGGTGGGGCACCATCACAGATGTCAATTGGCTTCTGGTAATTAGGTCACAACAGCCTAAACACCTCTATCCTTTCTCTTCCCTCACTGAAAACATTTCATCATTCTCAGCTGGACAAATCTCACATTAACTTCTTTTATAACCCTAAAATAAGTCATGCAATGATTTAATGGTCAAAAATTAAAGAAAAAGGAAGGACTGGAAAAAGGATGGTGGGCCTATGGGCAGTTGTCTCATTTCTTGAGAGCACTTGCTTTTACTTCTTCATTCACTACAGAGAAGCTGAAATTGTCTTTGAAAATGTTTTTGATCCCCCCAATCCTATGGAATAAGAACGTCACATTTAGCAATGCAATTATTTAAACAAAATTTCATGACTAAAAACAGTTTGAACTTCTTATAATGAATGCCTATTTATGTTAGAATTCAAATAGAATTGGGATAATTATTACCCATTTGCCTAATGTTATTCCAGAGATCACTGAGATTCTGTATTTTTTTATTTTTCAAAGAAATCAATATCATTAAATAAGATAATTTCTGTTGATCTGTCGTAGGTTACTGAGCCTTTTTTCTGCCACTCCATTCTACTGGTAAGTCTATTCAATGGCCTTTTCATTATAGACATTTTGCTTTTCAATTCTAGAGTTTTTAATATTTTGTTCTCTTTAATATTTCCATTTTTCTGCAAAGATTTTTCCATCTGTTCATTATGACCATATTTTTCTTTATGTTAAAATACCATATTTTTGTATTTATAGTATCTTTTTTTTTTTTTCTTTGAGACAGTCTTGCTCTGTCACCTGGGCTAGAGTGCTGTGGCATCAGCCTAGCTCACAGCAACCTCAGACTCCTGGGCTCAAGCAATCCTCCTGCCTCAGCCTCCCAAGTAGCTGGGACTTTCAGGTGCACACCACCACGCCTGGCTAATTTTTTTCTATTTTTAGTAGAGACGGATCTTGCTCTTGCTCAGGCTGGTCTCAAACTCCTGAGCTCAAGCAGTCCTCCTGCCTCAGCCTCCCAGAGTGCTAGGATTACAGGTGTGAGCCACCACAACTGGCCTATAGTATCTGTTTCAGAATTGTTGCTACCTTTAGCATTTGGATCATGTAGGAGTCAGTTTCTATTGACTACTTTTTCCGTTGACTATTGATTGCATTTTTCACATATTTAGTGAGTTTTGCTTGTGTTGTTGTCATGTAGACAGTTGACCATTGAACAACGTGGAACTTAGGAGCATTGGCCACCTGCCCAGTAGAAAATCCACACATAACTTTTGACTCCCTCCAAGTTTAACTGCTAACAGCCTATTATTGACTGGAAGCCTTACTGGTAACATAAACAGTCAATTAACACATATTTTGTATGTTGTATGCATGATGCACTGTATTCTTACAATAAAGTAAAAGAAAAGAGAATGTTATAAAGGAAATAATAAGGAAGAGAAAATATATTTACTGTTCATTAAGTGAAAGTAGATTATTATAAAGGTCTTCATTATCTTCATCTTTATGTTGAGTTGCTGAGGAGGAAGAGGAAGAGGAGGGTTCATCTTGCTGTCTCAGGAGTGGTGGAAGTGGAAGAAGATCTTCATGTAAGTGGACCTGTGGTGTTCAAACCTGTGTTGTTCAAGGGTCAGCTGTATTGTGTAATAGACAATGATAAATTATAGAGACTCTGGAGTCTATACGATTTTTCTGAAGAGCATTTATTTTTATATCATTAAGAAGATAAATTATTTGTTTTTGTGCTTTTTAAAAGGCTGGTATGGTTTGGGTTTTGCCTTTAGCTTTAGAGCAACTCCTTAGTCTTGGGGCATAGCTTTTACTCCTGTTTTAGGACCCTCTGGAGTTTCAATAGAAAGTCCAAGTTATCTACCAACACCTTATCTTGATGAAATTCAAGCTCCAAACTTTCTTTTCTTTCTCAAGAACAATAGCTGAACTCTCTTTTCAATTTCTCAGCAGCCTTCCAGATGTTGCTTTTCATTGGATTTCTTGAAGTATGCCCTGAATGTGCATATTTTAGGTGTCAGATAATGATTTGAAGAAAAGTGATACGCAGATTTGGGGGCTTCACCATGTGTTACATTTTTATGAACTGTTTGAAACTGTATGAAAAGTGTCCATTTTCCTATACCAGTTTTAGTCCTTTCCATTTTTTTAAAATTTTGCCAATTAGGCAGAGAAGTTACTGTTTCAATTGACATCTCCCTGATTAATAGAGAAGGTATCTATCT
Source organism: Lemur catta (assembly GCF_020740605.2). Taxonomy (NCBI): domain Eukaryota; kingdom Metazoa; phylum Chordata; class Mammalia; order Primates; family Lemuridae; genus Lemur; species Lemur catta. The sequence goes on along the minus strand of NC_059134.1, from coordinate 17,209,013 downwards.
TTCTGTATGTTTATTGGCCATTTGCACATTCTTTTCTGTTACTTGCTTGTTCGTATATGTAGTACATTCATTCTAGCAGGTTGGCTTTTATTTTTACTTAATTTGTAGGTGCTTTTAAGATATTAGAAATATTAATTCTTTTCTGTCATAAATGTTGGAAATATTTTTCCTACTCTATCATTATATTGTCATTGTATTTTGATTTTGATTATAGTGTCTTACCATGCAGAAGCTTTACATTTTTATGATGCTAAATTGTCAACTGTTTTATTTAAATATTCTAGTTTCTTTGCATTAATTAGGAATGTTTATCCCCACTGGTTTATAAAACTTCTCCATGCAGTATTTTATTTATTCTTATTTAATGTTACTTTATTGAAAATAAGTGTTCAAATAACATTAAAAAATCTAAAGAAAAAGAAATAAGTGCCCCAGTCCCACTTCTAATAAAATCAATGGTCACTTAAACAACTGGTTTGGTTGGCCTCTGGTTCACCATAAACAAATTCATATTTTATAATTTGGGAGAAATATTATCAATAATTTTATGCTTTACATATTACATTGTATCAGACATATTTTTCTATTTTGCCCCAGTTCCCCCCCCAAACTACTCTTAACTCTATTAATAGCTTTGTATGTCCTTCCAAAGATTTTTGCTTTCCTATTAATTTTTATACCAATATATGAGATCATGTGATATATATTTCTCTGCTATTATCTATTTATTTTCTATTGTTACTAAAAATCTTTATATATTTATGCTTAAGTATTGACATATATAACTTTCATGACTAGAACAACCAGATTAGGACTCTTGTACCCAAACACCTTTGTATTTTTAGTAGACAATGTCAGAATATATTACAAAAAGACTGTACTAGTTCTCATTCTCTCCAGCAATTTTGATTTGTATCCTTTCCATTCATATTGTAGCCAGCATAACTCTTTATGTAGGTTAAGAGATGCTTTTATAGTTTCATTTTACCTTTATATCTTTGTTCAACCTGGATTTTTATTGTATATGGGGTTAGACGAAGATTATCTTTTTTTCTGTCAGGTAAACACCCAATTGTTCCAATCCCATATACTGAACAATTCATTTAACATTTTTTCGTAGAATTGAAATACAATATTAATCAGATGAACATGGTTAAAGAAAATTCACTCATTCAACAAATATTTATTGATAACCTACTATGTGCTGGGCTCTGGGTGTTGGCAATTCAGGGGGATCAAAACAGATAAACACTCCTGTCCTGGAATTTAGAACCCAGTCAATACTTGAACCAGTTTTTGGAGTACTATATATTTTGTAACCCTGATTAACTTTTAATTTTCCTGTGGCAGTAACATATATTTACAAGTTTGTATTACATTTCTTTTAAAATACATATGGTATTTCAAAATTCTATTCATAAATGGTCTCTTCAAAACATTTTGGTAATTTTCACATTCATTCTTTCTGTCCTTTTTCTTTAAAAAAATATAAGGTGTTTCAGACATTTAGAAGTACACAGAAAATAATGCAGACACATGTATACTTAGCGCCAAATTGAAAAGATATTAATATTTTACCACATTTGCTTTAGATATGTTTCTCTCAAAAAGAAAAGAGTGTTGCAGTTTCTCTCTAACCTTTTCCTGCCCTCCTGTCTCTGGCCCTCACTATCCCCTAGAAGTGAGTCATAGACACCAGAATTCATTCCAAAGGGGTCCGACCTCATACTGGGAGGAAGGAGTGGTGCAGAGAGGCCAAGAAGAATCTGAACAGACAGGCCTTGCTGGGTTTTCTCCCTCAGTCTCTTCCCATTAGATTACACCCCTTTGTCCAGCCACATTTCTACATGGCTGTCTATTCCTCCTCAAACTTGAGCATAAAAATAGACAGTTTTCCTGGGGTCTTAGGGTCTTCATTTCTGAAGGCTCCCACATCATGTAATACTTTGATAAACACATTTGTTATGTTTTTCTCTTGTTACCCTCTTTTTTGTTATAGGAGCATCAGCCACGGGTGACCCTTATGATGGATAAGGAAAAGAATCACACCTTTTTCTCCGTATATACCGATTTTCAGATTCAGGAATCCCGGTGAATCCTAAGTGGGAGAAATAAAAGCAAATTAACACATGAACATGTCAGAGTGAAATTGCACAACATGAAAGATAACGTAACATAAAATGAGCCAGAGAGAACAGTATCCATGAAGGAAAAAAAAAAATGGATGCTGACTCTTCCATGGCATAATGAAAGCAAGACTTTAAGAGGAAATTATTGCCATCTTAGAATTTTACAGCCAGGAAACTCTTTAAAATAATGAAGACATTTTCAGATGAACAAAAACTGAGCATATGTGCCACCAAGAGACTCTCTCTAAAAGACATTCTAAAAAAACATCTAACTTGAGGGTTTAAAGAAGACAGAGCTCTCTGGATGGCAATGCTAAGTGAGCCAGGAGAAAGAGCGTAGAGATAGAGCATCCTAATGTCTTTTTATTTTAAGAAAGACAAGAAGGATAGTGATTAATTTAGATATTCTAAATTCTCTGTGTTAAAACTTCAGGGGTCTCTACTAAAGGAACAGAAATCAAGGTTAACAACTTTCAGACCTGCATATGGGAAAAATGAAAAACAAAACAAAATCTTAATTCAGAACAAAGCAAAGAAGAAAAATAAAAAGTAAAAGAAGCACTGGAACTGTGGGACAAATGGAAAACAAAAAGTCTAAATAGAAATAGATCCAACTATGACAATAATCAAAAGAAATATAAATGGATTAAACTCATCAGTTAAGAGATATAAAATATCAGGCCGGGCGCGGTGGCTCACGCCTGTAATCCTAGCACTCTGGGAAGCTGAGGCAGGCGGATCGTTTGAGCTCAGGAGTTCGAGACCAGCCTGAGCGAGAGCGAGACCCCATCTCTACTAAAAAAAAAATAGAAAGAAATTATCTGGCCAACTAAAAATATATATAGAAAAAATTAGCCAGGCATGGTGGCACATGCCTGTAGTCCCAGCTACTCGGGAGGCTGAGGCAGGAGGATCGCTTAAGCCCAGGAGTTTGAGGTTGCTGTGAGTGAGGCTGATGCCACAGCACTCACTCTAGCCCGGGCAACAGAGCGAGACTCTGTCTCAAAAAAAAAAAAAAAAGATATAAAATATCAGAGTAGATTTTAAAAGACATACTTTATGCCACTTTCAAAGCAAAAGCATCAAAAGTGATGCACCAGGCAAATGAAACACAAAGGAAAGCAAGTGTAGCCTTGTTCATAATGAGGTCAAATAAAATTTAATGCTAAATGTATTATTGTAGATAAAGAATGTCACTAAATGATATAACATTTAATTCACAAGAAGATTGATTCTACAAGATTCAAACTTTCAAGCACCAAGTAAATTAGCTCCAAAGTATATTAAAAAAAAACTGAGGCTACAAAGAGATATTGATAAATTGACCATAAGGTGGGTGCTTTTAATATACTTCTCAATAATTTATAGTTTAAAGAAACAAAAATTATAAGAATGTAGAACACTGGAATAGCAGCCATGTTTGTTCTAAGAGATATGTATTACTATAAAACTCTTCACCACCAGATTAAAGAATATACATTCTTTTCAAACACACACAGGATATTTGCATAGAACATAAAACAAGTAAAAAAAAATTAAAAATCAGGATTATACCATATGACATCTTTGCAAACCATAATGAAATTAAATTAGAAGGAAATAACAGATAATAAAAATAGCACATAACTAAAAAAAAAAACCCCATGTTTTGGAAATTTTAAAATCACACTTCTAATAAATTCATGCACAAAAAAAGAAATCATGATATATGTTAGATAATGTTTAGAACTGAATGATAATGACAATAGTACATGTAAAAATGTGTGCAATACAGCTACCATTGTATATAAAAGAAATTTTATAGTTTTAAATGCTTAGGTATGCTCCTTAGAAAATATGAAGAAAGACTGAAAATTAACATGGCTAAGCATCCTATTTAAGAAGTTGTGGTAAAGAAACAGAACAAAGAATGCCTGGGAGCATGTTACCTTAGAGAGACACTTTGACACCTCCACCCACACTCACCCAAAGGAGAAGAACTGATTTATCTGACCAGCAAGTTTGGGAAAAAGAATTGAGCACGCTTGACTGGCTCTTCCGGAGGTCTCATTTTCAGACCTTGCCGCCTCCTGAGAGGGTGCACTGCATCTTGGTCTGTTCTCTTACCATGTTGTAAGCTTAGCTGAGCAAGCTCTGCCTCTGATAAGGGTCCATTGCTGTTTTTAGCACTGCTTGTGAACAGGACATGAGACCTACAATTCTTGGATAAAGTATAAGTAAGCGTATGTGTTCTTCTATCAACTCTATCAGTAACAGGGTGACGTTTCAATTTCCATCTGTCTCTTGTGTGTGTCATAATTAGTCCCAAATTTGAGAAAGGAAAGGTAATATATTTACTTGCCTCTCTCCCAAATCCCAGCACTATATATTATGGGATAAGATACGTTATGGTGACAGAAGAGATAAGGGTGAGAACTGGGGAAGGCATTTTAATGGGAAACCTCCTACATAGGCTTTAGGAAATTTTTTATTTCTTTTCACTGAGCATGAGACATTTACTACTTGCTTTCATGATGCCAGCAAACATAATGAGGTCTTGAGAAGCCTGTGTGCCTGGCTTGTTCTAGGAATGTTAGAATTATAAGAGAAAGTCCTTATAGTAGGATACTGTGAGGGCTCACTCTGCTTCTAAGTAGCTTACAAAGGATGTTTCTTTGAGTGGGCATCTAAAACTGAATGCCCTGTTTTCTTATATTTCTTTTTTTCTTTTCTTAACATACACATACATTCTTATATACCACAAACATACACAGTTACATATTTAAAATATATGTGCATATATATTTATATACACCAATAATAATGCAAATGGGCACAAATATTTGTGAGTATGTATGTATATGTGCTTGTATATCATGCATATATATAAAAAATATGAACATATGTATGTATTCATACCTATGCACACATATTTCAGTGTTTCTTGAGGTAGATATCAGTGATCCACTAATTTGGTACTATTGGGGCTCAGAAAACAATGCCCCAAAATGAAGGCCTCAGAAGCAAAAATTTCTCTCCGATCTTCTCCTGCCCTCCTGTCTCTTTGTCCCACTCTCCACTGAGGCTGGCCATAGAAATGAGAATCTCTCTTCCCCATGTGTGTCATAGAAACCAGAACTCCTTTTCCCTAAAGCCAGCCATAAAACCTAAAAATAATTACTCTAACTTTCCCTTTGCCTTTCTGTGTAAAAACCGACCATAAAGAAATTATCTAACCAAATTTGTTTGACTGTAGGTCATAAGACCCCCATTCCACCCCAAACCCCAAAGGAAGAAATGCTGCTCACAGAGGCCAAGAAGAATCCAGACAGACAGGCCTTGCTGGGTTTCCTACCCAGTGTGTGAGCACTAGGTCATACCTTTTTTGTCCAATCACATTTCTACACAGCTGTCCATACTTTCTTGAACCTAAGCATAAAAATGGACAATTCCCACTATATCTTGGGGACTTCATTCTGAAGGCGCCCAAGTATACATGTTAAATGAATGTACACATATTTTCTCCAATTAATCTGCCTTTTGTGAGCTGATATTTCAGTGAAACTTCAGAAGGCCTAGGGGAACTTTCCCTTTGGGTTTGTACTTTTGTTTCTATAGACCTTCACTAGTTTTTATTTATTTTGTACCTTTATAGATGGGTACAAATATGTCTATTAAAATATTAACAGTTTTTTGTCTTCTCAGTCCAGCAAATCTTTAAGAAGAAGTTTTCTCTTGTTTTTATCTAATAGTTGTTTTTTGATTCTGCAGAATTATAGACAGACATAGAATCACTTTTTGGGTTATGAAGACATTCATGTTTTATTTATCCATTTTTAAATTTTACTAATATTTATGATGTGTAAGTTATGTGCAGTGAATTGTTTTAGGTGCCATGGGGAATACATTTAGGCAAGGGACACACTTTTCCCTTGTATTTGCTTCGCACGGCTGCTTAGCCTTATCCTGAAAGCTGGGGTCATGGCAGGTGGAGGTCGCTGTTCAGTATCAAACTTTCTCTATAAAAGGAGGATTTCTGATTTCTAGTCATATAAACTGTAGGCCTTTGGGGGGAATGGGTGTAGTATGATGTAATATAGGTAATTTATATGCTAATTAGTTAATTAATTTCCGCTGACGATGGATTGTTTTTAAATAAATACTTTTTCCACTTGTCAAAGTTCATCAAAGAACTCCCCAAATTATTTAATCTTCTTCATTCTTCAGTAATTATTTATTCACACAGCTGAGCACCATTTTATATCTTAAATTCAAGGGCTCTCATGCACTCCTTGGGGGCCTCACTGAAATGATGTCCACGGTTGTCTCGTTTCCGGATGCTACACCCATGGGGCGGCTTCTTGGTCCCCGCGCAGGCGCAGCGGGGCTTCAGCGGGCGCTGCTCCTGAGTCCGACCCGGCGGGGCTGGCCGCCACCGCGCCTGCGTCTTTCGCGCCAAAAGCAGCTACCAGGGCAGGCACGCTAGACTCTCCCAGCCTCAGCCAAAGTCGAGCCTAGGTAAGAATTTTGCTTGGCTTTATTTGTAATTGTTTCTCTTAAGTTGCAATCGAGTCTTATACATTTAGGGAGCCTGAATTAATTAATATCCTCTTCGTTCAGAGGATTTGAGAACATTCGGGTTGATTCACGGAACATTATCCCTTTGTACGCACTATGTTGGGAGGGCTCAAAAGTGGGTACCCGCATGTAAATAGAAGATGCAAACCTCCCTTTACTGCATACCTTACCGCCTTGTTCTGTCCAGACTTTTTTTTTTTTTTTTTTTTTTTTTTTTTGAGACAGAGTCTCACTTTGTTGCCCGGGCTAGAGTGAGTGCCGTGGCGTCAGCCTAGCTCACAGCAACCTCAGACTCCTGGGCTTAAGCGATCCTACTGCCTCAGCCTCCCGAGTAGCTGGGACTACAGGCATGAGCAACCATGCCCGGCTAATTTTTTTGTATATATATTTTTAGTTGGCCAGATAATTTCTTTCTATTTTTAGTAGAGACGGGGTCTCACTCTTGCTCAGGCTGGTCTCGAACTCCTGACCTCGAGCGATCCACCCGCCTCGGCCTCCCAGAGCTAGGATTACAGGCGTGAGCCACCGCGCCCGGCCTGTCCAGACTTTTTAATGTCTTGCCTTTCTTATGTGTGATCAGCACGGAATATATCCCCCAAATGCCTCACAAGTTCTTCCTAAGCTACTCCCAAATAAGGCTTTGATGATGTATGACTTTTTTCCCTGCTAACTTGCCTTCATTATCTGTATTTAGGGCATTCCTTATCTGGCAAGGTGGGTCGTGGCAGGTAGAGATGGCCATTTGGCATCCAGTTTCTTTTCCAGAGGAGTATTTCTGATTTTTTTTTAAATCTAGAATGTCTTTATGGTGTCCATTTGGGATCATAGATAGTTACAGCTGGGGTCCTTTTCCTTCTCTGCATTTGTGATGTAGGATTTATGAAATTTGATGTGATATGTATATGCTGGATATTAGGGAATGCATGTTTTATAAGCCACATCCTTCAGGCATCAGGATGTTGCCTATGAAGGATGAAGCCATATGGGCACTTTTTAGTACTAACTGGCAGGAGATATGTGTCACAACCTGTGTGGAGCCCATGAGAAGAAAGGGCCATCAGCTGAGACTCCTGAAGAAAATCAGTGAAAGTTTCACTCCTTCATCTCTTGGCTTCAATCCTTTCTCTGGGCTAGTGGTATTTATGTTTGAAGAGACTGGGAGTGAGTGGAGAAGGGCATGGGAAAGCTAGTGCCATGGAGACAGGTTTAACCTATAAAGAAGTTAGAGACTTTTGGATACTGTCGATAAAGTGAAGGCACATGTGTTGCTGGTTCCTCACAGAAAAACAACTCAGGAGAGACTAAAGAGGAAGGCATGGTTTCCAGAATCTAACAACAATTACTACTACAGAACAACAACAGCAAAGCGTGGACAACTTCAGGGAGGGAGAAGGCTGGCCGTCTCTTTTTACTGGGATGAGGTGGATGGTGTTATCAAAAGCTCAAGGTGGTTTCAACCTAGGTCCACTTGCTCCCCACACAAAGATCCAGTTATTGAGACAATGAGGACTGCCAAGGAAGAAAGGAATTTTTAATACAAAAGATGTCTTTTTGGGAGAATTGGAGAAGCTGCCTCAAATTCCTCTATCTGACTAACAGAGGATCATGGGCTTTTTGAGGAGGGGCTACATGCCTTGGAGCAAGGCAGGTTGAGGGGGATGGTGAGTATTGGTGTCAGGAAGTCTGCTCCAGGGCTTTCAGAATCTCAACTCATTTATTTTGCAGAAAATCCACCATTTCTGGGAAACAACTCAAAGAGTCTAGTAGTTAGTTAAGGGAGAGGTGATAAAAAACTTGTAGGAGTCATTGAAATTTGTTCATGGAACTGGTTACAGGGGCTGCAATTTGGCTCCTAGGGCAGACAGTGGAAGCACTGAGAAGTTACATTGGAAAAATGTTTGTCAATTCTCTTTTGCTTTTCACCTACAATGCCTTTAGATGATCATTGCCTGCTCTGTCATGACAAAAATAAGTAGCAACCAGCCAGCCATGAAATATCAGGACAGTGCAAAAACCTAGACTGAGTGAGGAGCTGATGGAAACAGGTGTGAACTGACCAGCCACACACGCGTCTCAGGCCTTCATGGCTCCCTGGCAAAGTGTCAGGACTGTGTATTAGGGGAGCCACCTCAAAGCTGAAATCCAGAGAAAGCTGTGGCCTGATGGAGCAGCAGTGACTAAAAGTGATGATGAGGGTTCATGGTACTTGGCAACACCCTCCACTTCTTAAATCAGGGGTCAAATAACTTTTTCTTTAAAGTGCCAGCCAGTAAATATTTTAGGATTTGTGAGCCATGTGGTGTCTGTTATAACTACTCAACTCTGCCCTTGCAGTACTAAAGTAGCCACAGACAACATGTAAACAAGTAGGTATTTCTGTGTTCCAATAAATTTCATTTACAAAAATAGGCCATGGATCAGATTTGGCCTATGGGCCATAGTTTGTAGACTAATGCCTAGTTAACCAGACTGAGGTAGACTGATACATAGCCTTTGACTCTTCATCAACTTGCATTACCAGAAAGAGCAGTTGGTGTCTCCAGGAGTGCATGGGTTCACAGGCAAACAATCGACAAGGAGTAAAGCTTCTATTCAAAAAAGTCCAACACCACTGTCTACCAACTGAAGTAGAATTACAATAGCACAAGAACTTAAAATAAAATAAAGATGATCCAGGACTTAAGGGGAGATATTAGAAAAATAAGAAAGAACAGAAGATCACAAACAAGAATTGAACAGAAAATGTTAATGTGTAAAATATAAAAATTAAAATAAAAAATACAATATACTGTAGGATTAATATTGCTGAAGAACCATTAGTGAGTTGGAAAACCACACTGGGGACGCTCAGAAGGCAGCAAGAAAGTATAATAAGGTAGAACATACTAAAACCAAAACAAAACAAAACAAAAACTGAGACATACAGAGAGGTCACAGTAGGAGAGAAAAAAAATGGAGAAAAGGTAATATTTGAGAAAATCATAGAGGTACATTTCTCAGAATTAGGGAAAAAAAACCCAGTTCTTGAAGTGAAAGGGCTGATAGAATGCCAAACAGAAAAGAAAATTGAAATTGTATCCCTATTGTTAAGTAAAAATTATCATAGGCCATTGTTTTGGACTTGGCTCCTGCACTTAGGCCTCAACAGACCAGACCAAATCAAAATAAAGTTGTGCATGCTAAATGCCACATAATCAAACTGAAATTTTAAGAAAGTGGATAGGTCCCAAAACAGACCATTTTTCCTCCCTGAAAACAGTGGTATGAGTCAGCATAATAAGAAAGCCTTCTCTGTGAAAAAAGTCCCTTTACAAAAAAGTAACTTGAAGTAACTACCTGATGTTAACCATTTTTCTCCCTATTGTCTTTCCTTTTTCCCACCTTTCAAAGTCCACTGTTCTGCGAGTGCCCAGTGGGAGCTCTCATTCTATTTTGTAGAATGAAAGCTGTCCCAGTTTAAGAATCATAAATCAAAGCCAATTTTATCTATAACCAAATTTGTTGTAATTTTTTCTTTTGACACTACTTTAGATGGATTAAAATTCTCAATGTGGAAAGAAAACTGTAAAGCTAATAGAAGAAAATATGGTAGAATAGTTTTGTAATCTGGACTGGGGCACTTTTGTTTTGGTGTTAAAATTCAAAAGCATAAATCATAAGGCAAACAACTGATAAATTTGAATTATGTCAAAATTAAGGATTTCTGATTTCTTTTATTATTTTATATATATTTTATTATTATTTATTTCAGAATATTACAGGCATACAAATATTTGGTTATATGGATTGATTTTGTACAGCTTGAGTCGATCTATAAGTGTGCCCACCTTTAAGAAGATAGTGTACATTGTACCTCTTAGTTGTGATTTTGTGCATCTCCTCCTCCCTGCTGCTGCACCTGCTTGATTTCTGCTGATATTTACTTCTGTATGTGCTCACGAGTGCTGATCAGTTAGTTCCAATTTAATAGTGAGTACATGTGGTATTTGTTTTTCCATTATTGTGATACTTCATTAGGAGAATGGTCTCTAGTTCCATCCAGGTTGTTATAAAAGGTATTAATTCATCATTTTTTTGTATGGCTGAGTAGTGTTACATGGTATACATATACCACATTTTATTAATCCACTCATGAACTGATGGGCACTTGGGTTGAGTCCACATCTTTGCGATCATGAATTGTGTTGCATAAACATTCAAGTGCAAGTGTCTTTTGGTAAAATGGCTTTTTTTTTTTTCCTTTGGGTAAATAACCAGTAGTGGGATTTCTGGATCAGATGGTAGGTCTACTTTTAGTTCTTTGGGGAATCTCCATACTGTTTTCCATAGAGGTTGTACTAATTTTCAGTCCCACCAACAGTGTATAAGTGTTCCTTTCTCTCTACATCCACACCAACATCTGTTGTTTTGGGACTTTTTGATAAAAGCCATTCTCACTGGAGTTAGGTGATATCTTATTGTGGTTTTGAATTGTATTTCCCTGATAATTAGAGACATTGAGCATTTTTTCATGTGTTTATTGGCAATTATTCTGCCTTCTTTTGAAAAGCTTCTGTTCAGGTCTTTTGCCCACTTTTTAATGGGGTTGTTTGATTTTTTTTTACTGATTTATTTGAGTTTTTTGTAGATTCTTGTTATTAGCCATATATTAGATGTATAGCATCCAAATATTTTCTCCCATTCTGTAAGATGTCTAGTTGCTCTGTTTCTTGTTCCTTGGCTATGGAGAAACTTTTTAATTTAATCAAGTCCCATTTATTACTTTCTGTTGATGCTGTGATTGCCCTTGTGGTCCTCTTCATAATTCTTTGCCTAGGCCAATATCTAGAAGAGTTTTTCCAATATTTTCATCTAGAATTCTTAAAGTTTCATGTCTTAGGTTTAAATGTGTTATTTATCTAGAATTAATTTTTGTGAGAGGTGAGCAATAAGGTTGTTGTTTAAATCTTCTACATTTGGCTATCCAATTTTGCTAGCACCATTTATTGAATATGGATTCTTTTCCCCAGTATATATTGTCTTCTGATTTGTCAAAGATCAGATGGCAATATGTGGATGGTTTTATATCTGGGTTCTCTGTTCTGTTCAATTGATATATCTTTATTTTTGTGCCAGTAACATACTGTTTTTGTTGCTATGGCCTTGTAGTATAGCTTGAAGTATAGTAAAGTGATGCCTCATGATTTGTTCTTTTTGCTTAAGGTTACTTTGACTATTTCAGCTATTTTCTGGTTTTATATGAAGTTTAGAATTATTTTTTGTAGATCTTCAAAAAATGAGGTTGATATTTTAGTTGGGATTTCATTGAGTCTGTAAATAACTTTGGGCAGTATGGACATTTTAGTAATGTTGATTCTGCCAATTCATGAACATGATAAGTTTTTCCATTTTTTTACATCCTCTGCAATTTCCTTCCTTAGTGATTCATAATTCTCCTTATAGAGATCCTTCACCTCCTTGGTTAAATATATTGTTAGGTATTTTATTTTCTTTGTTGCTATTGTGAAAGGTATTGAGTCTTTGATTTGATTCTCAGCTTGACTGTTGGTATATAGGAATCCTACTGATTTGTGTGCATTGATTTTATAACCTGAGACTTTGCTGGATTCATTTATCATTTCCAGTAGTCTCCTGGCAGAATCTTTGGGGTTCTCTAGATATAAGATCATATCATCAGCAACAGTTTGATCTCCTCTTTCCCCATATGGATATGTTTGATTTTCTTCTCTTGCCTGATTGCTGTGGCCAAGACTTCCAGCACTATGTTGAATAAAAGTGATGAGAGTTGGCATCCTTGTCTTATTCCAGTTCTAAATGGCAGTGCTTTCAACTTTTTCCCATTTAGTATGATGTTGGCTGTGGGTTTGTCATATGTGGCATTTATAATTTTGAGATTTGTTCCATCTATGCCTATTTTTTTAAGAGTTCTTATCATAAAAGGGTGCTGAATTTTTCAAGTGCTTTTTCTGCATCTATTGAGATGATCATATGATCTTTGTGCTTCTGTTTATGTGGTGAATCACATTTATGGATTTATGTATATTGAACCATCCTTACATCCCTGGGATGAAACCCACTTGGTCGTGGTGGATTGCTTTTTTGCTGTTCTGCTAAATTCAGTTTGCAAGAATTTTATTGAGAATTTTTAAATCAATATTTATAAGGGATATTGGTCTATAGTTTTCTTTTTCTGTGGCGTCGTTTCCTGGCTTTGGTATAAAGGTGAAACTGACTTTGTAGAATGAGTTGGGGGGGATTCCTTCCTACTTGATGCTATGAAATAATTTCTGCAGTATGGGTACCAATTCCTCTTTGTAGATCTGATAAAATTTGGCTGTGAAACAATCTCATGCAGGACTTATTTTTGTTGGAAGACTTTTTATTGCTGCTTCAATCTTATGGCTCATTATTGGTCTGTTCAGGAGTTCTGTTTCTTCCTGATTGAGTTTTGGGAGGTTGTGTGTTTCCAAGAATTTGTGCGTTTTCTCGATGTTTTCAAGTTTATGTGTGTAGAGATTTTTATAGTATTCTGAGATGATATTTTGTATTTCTGTGGTATCAGTTGTAATATCTCCTTTTTCTTTACTGATTGAGCTTCTCTGGGTACTTTCTTTTATATTTCTGGTTAATATAGTGAGGGGTGAGTAGGTATATCAATTTTATCTTTTCAAAAAAACCAACTTTTTGTTTGATTAATCTTATATATAATTTTTTACATGAAATATTCTTTTCCATTTCTTCACCTTGAGTCTATATGAGTCCTTTTAGTTTAGATGTGTTTACTGGAGACAATGGGTACTTGGCTTGTTTTTTTTATCCATTCAGGCAGGCTATTTCTTTTAAGTGGGAAATTCACGTTGTTCACATTAGTGAAATAATTGATAAGTGGGATGCATTTCTGTTCATTTTTTTGGGCAGAACCTTCATTTTACCTCTTGAGCCATTTTTTTATATGGGCTCTGAGCTTTAGCTTTTGGGTGATTTTACACTGGTGGGTTTCTATTGTGCTGACCAATATATAATATAGACCTGAGTACTTCCTGTAAGGCAGGTCTGATCTCGACAAATTCTCTCAGTGCTTGCTTGTCTGAGAAAGTCTTTATTTCTCCCTCATATAGGAAACTTAATTTTACAGAATACAAAATTGTAGGCTGGCCATTATTCTGTTTAAGAAAACTGACAATGGGCCCCTAATCTCCTCTGGCTTGTAAGGCCTCCATTGCGAAGTCTGCCATTAGCCTCATGGTTTTTCCTGTGTAAATTATGTGAGGTTTTCATCTTATGGCTCACAGATGTTCCTCCTTCATGTTAACTTTTGCCAGTCTGATGACTATGTGTCCTGGTGATTGCCTCTTTGTGGTGAATTTCCCAGGTGTTTGTTGAGCTTCTTTTATCTGGGTATCTAAATTTCTAAAAAGACCAGGGAAGTTTTCTTATTCCATCAAATATGTTTTCCAATCCTTGTGTGTTTTCTTCTTCACCTTCAGGGATGCCTATGATTCTTCTGTTTGGCCTCTTTACATAATCCCATGTTTCTTGTAGGCGTCATTCATTCCTCTTATTCTCTGTTCTTTATTTTTGACTGACTTGTTTATTTCAGAGGTGTTGTCTTCAAGCTCTGAGATTATTTCTTCTGCCTGATCTAGTCTATTCTTAAAAATTTCCACTGTGTTTTGAATTTTCTTGAATTAATTTTTCATTTCCAGAAGTTCTATTTGATTTTTTTTAGTAATTTGATTTCTTTAGTTATTTTTTTCATTCATTTCCTGTATTGTTTTTGTAGTTTCTTTTTGTTGATTTCCCATTTTCTCTTGTATTTCATTGAGCTTCCTTATAATTCATATTTGGAAATCTTTATCCATCATTGCACTATTTTCATTTTGGTTGGTATACATTGACAAAGAGTTATTATTTTCTTTTGGGGGTTTTCCTTTTGGTCTGATTTTTTCACATTTCCCTAGTTCTTTTGCCAATTCCTTCTGGCCTGTTGATCGCCAGAAGAGGTTTACTATGTCTGGGGTTACTATGTCTGGTTTGTGGGCTTGTCTCCGAATCTCTGAAGAGAGATCTGTCACTGTACCAGGGAGAGGAGTGCTGGTCTTGAATTGCTTACGGGGTGTTCAAGCAGGTTTGATGGTTCTCTTGGGTTGCTTCTGACCTGCTGTCTTCACCTCTTCCCAGCAGTGAGAATTGTATTGGGTCTCCCAGCTTAATCTCTGAGATGGCAGGTGGTACATGTGAATAAGAATCATCCACACCTTTTTTTCTTAAGTTGGAAGGCACTATCATGAGCTATAGACTTGTTCCCCGTCACTGATGTTTGTGTGAAAGAGCTAGTTGTCAAGATGTTCTTTTTTGCCCATGGTAAGCTCTTGTGTTGAGGTAGTTGAGTGCCCCAATCGTTATGGGGGACCCTGTAGCTCCCAGAGCATTGCTTGGTCTCTCCTCCCACTGATGTAGAGGGATGAGCAAGGGGGGTTGTGACTAGATTGCTAGAGCCTGAAAGGCTTTGCAAAGCCTCCACTGGGCTCAGATATTGCTTTTCCTGCCACTAGGAGGAGTTGTTGGTAGGAGGACCAGGACAAGCTCTCCAAACTGGGAAGGCTGTTCACCTGGGAGGGCCTAAACTCTTGAGTGCTAAGGTCCCAGCTTGAGATGTTTCCGCCCTTGTCCAGTAGTGTAGTTTTTTTTTTGTGAGGAGGGCTGAGTGCACTCCCAAATCACTGCTCCCTGGACCCCCACAGCACACTCCCTTCAGTTGAGTCCACATGTGTTCCCTCACCACCTGAAGTCATCTCTCAAACTTCCCCCTGGCCTGTGTGTCTGACTCACTAGTGTGTGTCCCCCTGAATGCTGGAGAGCAGAAATTTCCCTTTTTGTTCACACCTGTTCCACTATAACCCCGCAAAGGAAGACGACTTGGTCCCTCTATTTGTGAGAACCACAGCCAGGAGCATGCTCCTGATGGAGAGAAGTGGCCACTCTTGGTGAAGGGTCCAGGGTGGGGTCTTGGGGCCCAGGGGCAGTGCTGGGATCTCCTGGTGGTGTCCTTGCCTAGGCAGCAGCTCTGGAGACACAGAGGTGAAACCTCAGGTTCTGGTGTATGAGCCTCAGAGCCAAGACTGGGGAGGAGCCAGAAGCAGGGTGGTGGGGGTGTGCGGGCTGATCCGACCTGGAGTGGGTGGTCAGGGCTGAGTAGGCATCAAGCAGTTGGGACCTGCTGGGCAGAATCAGGGCCACATAGGTGGTGGGCTGTTCTGCTGGCTCAGGTACTGGATGCCGAGTCAAGTGGGCAGAGATCAGTTCCAGCAGCCAGGGACCACAGAGTTCTCCCCACACTCCCCAGAACCCACCCAAGCAGTAGCCTAAGGCCTCCCAGGTTGGAGCCCATGTTCTCAGATCCCATTGCGCTGTTGGGGAGGGGCACTTGGTTTCCAGTCACTGGGATACGCCTTCCTCCTGTTCCCTCTCCAATCTCGTGGGGGCAATATGAAGGCTGCAGATCAAAGCTGTGTCCGGTGCTGACTAGGTGCCATGCCCCTGAGAGCTCAGGATGGCTTTAGCTGCTGCCCAGTCCCTGCCACACCTGTTGTCTGGTGCAATGACTCTACACAGACTCTAGGCAGGTCCCTGACCTGTGACAGTGGAGACAGCCCTCTCACAGCTCAGCCACAGAGCCTGCAGGGTGAACATGGTGCTCCAGTGCTTTATCCTGCTAATCTTCCCCATGCACCTGCTTTGATATTATCAAATGTATCCCCTGTCACCCTTTTTTCCCGCCACACTGAGTCCCATGCTGCTTTTCTATTGTTTTACAATGTTCCTTCCAAGAGCTGTCTGTAGGTATGCTCCTGCTTCCTCTTTACTCTTCTTTCCTTGGGAACTGCGGGTTCACGGGCTGCTTCTAATCTGCCATTTTCCCCTCCTGATGACTCCTCTGATGGTTTTCTCAGGATAAAGTCTTCCAATGGCACTGGGCTAGACACCACACCCGATCCCATGGATGGCCGTGCGGGAAACTTTCCTCAGGCGGAGAGACTTGCTTGCAACATACATGCTCGGTGCCAACCTCCTTTCCTGCAGCAGTGGCATGTCTGGGGCCAGCGGCTGAACCAGCCCCGGCAGCACCTGCCTGGGGCCAGGACTTGGGCATGGGAGGTCTCACTGCTCCACTGTGGGTTGGTGGTCAGCTCCTCAGTGGATCACTGGGCACTGCAACAGTCCTGTAGGCTGGAGCCCTTCTAGAGGCTGGCAGGACCCTATTTACTTTTCTTTCCTTGGGAGCCGCAGGTTCATGGGCTGCTTCTAGTCTGCCATCTTCCTTCTCCAGCCCCTGATTTCTTTTAAACAATGTATACTTTGGACAAGTTTAACATACAGATGACCAATTTGGAGAAGATATTTACAATTTTTACAAGCAACAAAAGATTAATATTTATAGATTGTCGATTTACAAATCAACAAGAATAAGGATCCCAATAGACAAGCAAAAAAATAGCAATTTACAGGAAACTCAAAGAAGAACAAGCAAATGTAGCTTCAATTTGATCAGCAGTGAAATGCACAGTAAAACAAATAAGAATAATAGAAAGGAAAACAGTGCAGAAGCAGATGTTGGGGGCCAAGGGAAAACTTCCCCTTGGCCCTCTGAAAGTTTGCTGAAAAATCAACTCATAAAAAAGACAGATTAATTGGAGAAAAGGCATACAAATTTATTTAACATGGAAGCCTTCAGAATGAAGATCGAAAGACACAGGGGACATTGTCCATTTTTATGCTTAGGTTCAATGAAATATGGACAGCCATGTGAAAGTATAATTGGACAAAAAAGGCATGACCTAACGCTAATAGACTGAGTGGAGAAAACATAGCAAGGCCTGTCTGTCTAGATTCTTCGTGGCCTCTCTGAACAGCGTTGTTTCCTTCAGGGTGTGGGGCAAGACCCTCTCTGGAATGGGAGTCTTGTGGCCTACAGTCAGACAAAATTGGTTAGATATTTTCTCTATGGCCAGTTATTACACAGAAAGGTGGAGGGAAAGTTAGAGTAATATCATTAGGTTTATATGGCTGGCTCTGGGGAAAAGGGATTCTGGTTTCTATGACCCATCTTGGGGAAGAGGGATTCTAGTTTCTATGGCTAACCTTGGGGGAGAATGGGACTGGGAGACAGGAGGGAAGGCGAAGGTGAAAGAAAAACTTTTGCTTCTGGGGCTGCTTCTGAGGCCTTCATTTGGGGATATTGTTTTCGTAGTCCCAACACAGACCATAGATTAGTAAGACGCAATCAGGAGGCATGGAGTAGATATACACATAAAAACTGACTTATCTGTATGAAACATAGTTTTCAGTTAAAAAAAAAAAGAAGCACAATATGGTATTTAAAATAATGCTATTTATGTACATTAAAAATATGCACACCATCAAAGCAAAAATTGCACCAAACTTGACCAGGCAAGAAGATTTCATTCACAGCTGTCACAATAGGGGAGAAAGTCTAAAACTCAGTGTGAATTTAACTCCACTGAAACAAATGTGGGAAGGTTTAAAGCACTGTGGTAAAACACTAAAAAAGTACTGGGGAATGTTGGGGAGAGGATGGTCAATGGGATATGTCAAGCACATTAACTTATTCCTAAGTTTGCAGTTAGTTTTTTTTTGTCTGTCATTAGGCCATCTGTGTTTGCTAATTGGCCCCCATCAAAGTTAGGCTCCTACCCTTCCTCAGAGACCTCAGAGATTGGGCTATACCATGGATCTTGGGATGTAAAACTGGCAAGAGACTTTTAAAAAGATTAACATCTCAAAGGAGGTAGAGAAAGAGTTTACAATTATAGGTTTTCTAAAATAAACGATCTAGATAAAGGGAGGTCCTTCATTTACAATTAGGAAGTAGCCCGCCAAAAGTTTAGTCAAGATGAAAAGAATGTTAAGGCTGTCTTAGTCAACACAAAGCAACAATACACATTATACAGGAATTCATGCACATAATTATTGCCTGTCAGGAGAGGAAAGGGGAATAGGGCCAAAAAGGGAATGAAATAGGTTGTTCTGAGACATATGATTAACTGAGCTCTCTCCTCTCAAGGTCTAAAAAGAAAAAAAAAAAAAAAACCCAAGGTTTTCCTGATCTTTCTGGATGATTTCAGTGGTACTCCGTTATCGGGCTATCCAGAATTCTCTGGGCCACTGTGATAAATTCATTTTACAATTCCTTAATCATTAGCAGCACAACCCACAAATGAAACTTCCCTGGAGCTACTGCTCCTTACCGACTCAAATGTTCTCACGAAGGCCCATACCTTTTGATATTTTTCATAACTATTGAACACCTGCTTGTAGGGTAAATCTTTGTCCAGGTTCTTTATAGTTTAGGGTTGTGCCTTGGTCCCTGACAAATTTCATTGCCTAATCTCTGTTCTACTCATTTGCCTGCCTCACCACATCATTCAAAAGAGCAGTCAGACACCTAGTTATTCCTTTATTAATCAATCCTGCCTAGGAATATTGAACCAGAAAATTCTAGTGCCTTACTGCACAAAATGTAATATGTAAACAAATAGCATTGAATCTTCTGGAATCTATTGGAAATGCAAAATATTGGGTCCCAGTCAAGAACTAGAATTAAAGTCTACATTTTTAAACAAAGTCTCTATGTAATTTGTTTGCCTGTTAAAATTTGAGAAGTGCTGTTCTAGGTTTAGATGAAACCCTTATGTCATAGACAACATGGCCACCTTTTACAAGTGAAATGACTGAGAAAAATAAATTTTTGTTTTACTTTTGTGAAGCTACTGTTCTAGTTTGTGAGTGGACTATGATTAGAACTCAGGACACTTGATTCTCACTCAAAGACTAGTTCTAGACATTCCCTTATTGTCTAGTGGTGGGAGTCTGCTGCTCTCAAGGATTAGTTCTAAACCACAGTGTGGCTTGTCATTTCTAGGTTTCCTGGGGTTAATCTCTGGTCAGGTTTCTACTTTTCTAATCTACTTCAGTTTGGCAACTGCCTCAACTGTTTCTGTCAGTTGCTCTCATTCCTGTCAATCCCTGTGATGGTCCATATGTAGGAGACGCTGTGTGTCCCTCTTGCCAGTGTCCTCTCTTGCACTGTGTAGTTGCAGTATGTTCTCATGCATGAAAACAGTGTGTACGATTACACTTTCTGTCAATATGCCATGTGATCTGGGCTCTAACTGCACGTTTATGTCACCTATGTCTTATTAATATTCATGGACAGAGTACTTTTATAAGTTTAGAGAATTGGGTCAAGCATAACCTCCTGTCACACCTGATATGGTAGACTTCTGTTTTTCAATTTATTAAAAATCATTCTTTGTTAAATGAAATTTCAGTCTTTTCATTCTGTCAAATTGATTCTGCACTAAAACCAGGACCCTTGTAGTTTGGAAATTGGAAATAAATTGCTATGTGAGTTACTGAATTTTACAAATGCCAACTATATTAAACTTTATCTCTAAAGTCCTCAACACTGAATTTCTGTTATGTACAAGACAATTTGTATGCAATAAAAAATATAATTGTTCATGTTTGTTCAATATACTTCTTTCAAAAGTTTCAGATTTGTCTCTAAGGTGGGAATCAATATAAAGAGAGATGGCTGAGATCCATGATAGTAAATTCTGAATTTTGTGACCAGCTGTCTATAGGAGCTGCAGTCTCTCTCATGGGTCTCTGGAGGGGACAAGTAAAGGAAAGCTGTTTGTTATTGGCCTTGGAGCACAACCTCCATGTAGTCTCTTGATGAGCTGGGTTGGATGATGTGAGACATGCCAGGTTTCCTCTTGCATATTAGGGGAGGTAGGATCATGCCTAAAAGTGCTTAAGTTCACACCTTAGTATTGGTTCTTGATATCATACCTCTCTGATGGCATAAAGAAGCATGGAGGAATCCAAGGAAGGCACCTCAGGAAAGAAAGAATATTTATTCCCAAAACCCAGAGCCACAGGCCTACAACAAGGACTTTATGCTTCTCCTCCCTGTACCATTAATGTTTTAATGTGAGATTTATAACAGGAGAAAGGCACCTGTCTTTAAGAGCCCAGGCTTCTCTTATTGCACTAGCTATATAGTGTCCAGAAAATATCCAGCCATTGTTAATATAATGAGAATGATATTATATGGCTGAATACTTTCCAGACAGCCCTGATATATGCAAAAAGGGGAACCCAAAGATTCTTAAATTCAACAATTTTAACTGGTTCACTTACCACATCCAAAGCACCAATACACCTAGACTCTAATATATTTTGAATTTGAAATATGTCCTAGACTACGATGTGAGCAGTGACTTCCACCCTGCCCCCCCGCCCCGAGTTGTGCAATGTGGTGAATGTGGTGAACTTGCTAATTGCTCCTTCTGTGATTGAAGGAGGAGCTAAATTGGATGAGAATGAGTGTGTGTGTGTGTGTGTGTGTGTGTGTGTGTGTCTTGCACTCCCCCTTCTGGTTGGAGCATGTTATTAATGAAACTTTGAAATTTAACCCCTAGAAGAACAAGAATTTTCATATAGTATTTAACTATTAAAACACACAAATGATCAAAAAAGTAACTAGATATTTAAAAGGCAGAGCATACAATTTTTAGTGGTAAGATATAAGCCTGGTAAATTATTAGATAAAGAGGATGGATTTTCACTTTGCCATTACAATTATGGAATTTTTTTCCTGCTTTTTTGCTGTTTGATACTGAAAAAACTAGATGTTAGATTTCTAATTATAACAATATCTGGATAATTTTTCTAATATATGTTAACCACTGTCAAATGTCTAAGGCATTCTTGAATACTCTATTTCTTAGAATTTTAACATATCTTGCTTTTCCTTGGCTCTGTATCATGTAGGGTAGTACCAAGCATGTACAACACTGCCTCAGCTGTTTCTTTATTTTACTCAAAGAACAGTGGCTTAAACTGGAAGGGATGTGAGAGTTCTTGAGAGCACCAAAGTCATCTCAGATATTCAGATATGCTCTACTGAATCAACTGATGCTGCCTGAATTCTGTCTAACATGTGCATTAGGAGTCTCAGATAGAACCTAAAAATATGTGACACACTGGTGGGCAAAGAAATCCAGACTGAATTTATATGAGAATTTTGGCTGGAGGAGGTGGGCACCTGTGGGAAGCACCAGGTTGGGGAAGATCATGTGGTATCTGTTTTAGATATTGGTTATCTAACCAAGCCATGTGGATTTATTTCTAAAATTATAAATAGAAGGACTTTATGAGGAAAGTGAAGGGCTGTGGGAGATATGGCATAAGCCACCTTTTATGTGCACCCAGGTAGAGAAGTAGATATATGGGGATTCTTCTAATTTCTGCTTTAAATGCAGCTCAGTGTCTCTGTCTATAGCAGGGATAGCAGCAAACAGAGCAGCATACCCACCCTCTCAGTGGTCCGCTGTGTGGGGATCACTGAGGGCTGGCTCTGTCTCTGTGTGAACACTAGAAATTACTTGGCCTATTAATTTCTCATGGATCCTTTCATGTCTTTAGGTAATTTCTTTTCATGCATGCTTAGATCTGTACTCGGCCAAAGTCTCCAGGGGATCCCTCTGTGTATCTCTAGAGTTCTTTTCCTACTCATCTCTCATCCTCCTCCCTGCAAATTCAATTCACCTTGGCCCCCTCCAACTCTGATCTTTGTCTTCTCATTGAGGGAAGCTGCCAGCCTTTGATTACTTCACCTGTGTAGGCTTGAAACTGTATGCAGGGTGCAAACTGGGAGTCATATTTTGGGGTAAAATTTCCTGAGCTCCTTAAATGTATTTTTGTCATTTTCTAGTTGCGTGAGTCAAAAGGTAAAGTAAAATCTCTGTTATTCTACCGTGACCAAAATCAGAAGTATTAATTCCTTTATTTTTAGAAAGTATCATTCATAAAATTTTCTAGTATATCCTTTTCTCTTAAACTAAAATATGAATTTCTTAGGAGTAGACATCATGTCCTGTTTATCTTTGTACCATTGGCACCTTTCATAGAATTTTACACATGGTTTTAAAAAGGATAGATACTATTTATCCAGTGTTTTTATGTCATACACAGATATAAGTGCTTTCAAATTTGTCCTACATTAGGCCTTCAACATAGAAATTTTTATGAAATTCATTTTATAGATAAAGAAACTTAAATACAGAGTGATTAGGTAACTTGCCCGGGATCATGATTCAGTAATTGTATGCAACACATCTTTTATGAGTAAATAACTGACTGCATAATGAGTTGTGAGGAAGAATGATCATCATGTATATAATTGTAATTAAACCATATAGTTAAACTGAAACTGTTTTTTGAGAGCCAGAAAAAGCAAGAGAGATGACTTAGATCACATGAAAGTTAGGTGACAGAAAAGGACCAACAAATCTGGCCTTTAATATACCTGTTGGGAAATCATTTGGCAAGTGTTCTTTATTTCATTGCTGGGTGCCCAAGGCTTGTAAAAAACAAAGTACTTTGGCAGCTGTCTTTAGTACTCCACCAAAGTACTTCTCCATAGATAGGAAAAAATTCAGTTTTTATAACTAATTTAATCATTTGCTACCAAGAAGTTAACAGACATAGTTAAGCAACTGTGATAAAAATAATGATAATCCTAGTAATGATGATCATATTCATAATACTGTGTGTCATATGATTTTTAAAAATCAGACATTGAGTATTAATAAATTTTATGACAGGTTTCTTGGCACTATTTAATCGAAGCACTTCTTGAGCCCCAGCAATGATATAGGTTTCTTACTTGGCTCTCCCTAAACCATGGTTCTCAATCTTGTGCACTATTCAGGATCATTTGCAAGACTTATTAAAATGCACACTGCTGAATTGATGTCCGGCGTTGCAGATGTAGCAGGTCTTGGGTGGTGCTTGAGAATTCCATTTCTCACATCACCATTCTTAGGTGATGTTAAAGCTGCTGGCCCTCAGTGGCTGACTGCCATGACACAAAGGCTTGCTTGCCTTGCTCTTGCCACAGCAAGGTCCTTGTCCTACTGGCATGCAATCCGTTTCTCCCAGGTATCTTCTTGGCTCTACACTCACTTCCTTCAAATCTTATTCAAAGATCACCTTCTCAGGGAAGACTTTCTGAACCACCTTATTTAAAATAGAAACTCATCCTCCGGAATCCGCATTCCCCTTCCCTGCTTTATTTTCCTCCATCACTTTTGTCACCTGGTAACTTTTCATAAAACTCCTCTCTATATTTTACTTAGTGTATGTCTCCCCTGTAATTTAAAAGGTGAAATATTTATACAATCTGAAGAGAAACCAGAGTATTTCCCTGTAATTTAAACTCACTGAGGGCAGGGATTTTTTCTGTTCTGCTCATTGGTATGTAGCAGGCACTCAAATAATATTTGGTAAATAGATGAATGAATGGTTTTCTTTGACCTGTGTACTTTAATGCATTATCTCACTCAGTGATGAACTTAACTGTTTTGCTCTACTCGGAACACGTTATTAAAGTTCTGCTTTTCTGTGGTCATTTTCTACCTGAAGTCAGATGCCAACCTTCTGGGTCTTCTTGAGATTCACTTTGGGCAATCTATCAAAAAGAACTGGGGCAACTTGCACCTGGTCATTACCTGGCATGGATCCACTTCTGGATGTATCTATTCCTGTTTACTGATCAGGAACACAAACTTCTGCCAACAACTATCCTTCTACTAATGCTCTCGATGTTATCACGTTTGGCCATTTAGGGGAACCCATCACACTGATCATTCCCTGCTCTCCTGTAGCCTCAGCCCAACCCCACTACTATGCTACTCCAACTAATATTTTAAAAAGGCAACCACATCTGCTATTAAAAAATAATTTTCACTTTAACTCATGTTTTCTTCGTATAGGTTGAGTATCCCTTATCCAAAATGCTTGGGACCAGATGTATTTTGGATTTTGGAATATCTGCATTATATTTACTTCTTGAGCATCCCCAATCTAAAAATCCAAAATCAGAAATGCTCCAGTGGCGCTATCTCAGGTTTCTAGCATGCCAACATACCACCTCATTCATGCAGAATGAATGCGTTGAAGATAAGAAATGTGTGATGTACTGCACACTCATGTTAAGTTTTCCTTAGTTTTGAAGACATGATTCTGTTCATTGTTTCCCTCAACACTTCCTTCACCTTCTCATTCCTCAAGCTGTAGATGAAAGGGTTCAGAAGGGGGGTCACCACTGTGATGAGAACAGCAGCTACCTTGTCAAAATCCAGTGAATAGTTCTGAATAGGTCTCACATACACAAAGATGTTGCTCCCGTAAGCAATGGAGACAACGGTGATGTGAGAAGCGCAGGTAGAAAAAGCTTTTTGACGGCCCTGGGCTGAGGGGATGCGCAGGATGGTGGAAATGATGTAGGTGTAGGACCCAGCAGTGAAGGCCAGGGAGCTGAGGATGATAAGGGCAGAGAGGAGAAAGTTTATTTTCTCAATGAGGTGAGTATCTATACAGGCCACCTGTAGAAGAGGGGCAATGTCACAGAAAAAATGGTTAATTTCTTTCCTACAGTAAGGTATCCTTGTCACTACAATGGTTGGAACCAACACGGACAGGAAGGCTCCCACCCAGCAGCCCAGGACCAGCAGGAGGCAGGCCCTGCTGCTCACGATGATAGTGTAGCGCAGGGGGTTACAGATGGCCACGTAGCGGTCAAAGGACATCACTGCCAAGAGGATAAACTCCACTGTCCCCAGAAAGAAGTAGAAATATGTTTGAGTAATGCAGCCAGCAAAGGATATGGTCTTATTCTCTCCTAGGAGGCAGGCCAGCAATTTCGGGGTAACCACAGTGGTGTATAAAATATCCAGAAAGGACAAATTACTGAGGAAAAAGTACATTGGGGTTTGCAGTCGATGATCAGTCCATATTAGGGAGATGATGATAATGTTTCCTGTTGCTGTTAATGTGTAAGTCATCAAGAGAACCACAAACAGGCATATTCGAATCTCCAAGAGAGCTGGGAAGGCAAGTAGGTTGAATTCAGTCACCGTGCTCCAATTTCCCATGACTACGACTATGTGGTAGGCAGGGTTTACCTGGAGAAACAAGAACAAGAAAATTAGCTTAGGGAAGTGTATAAATATCTGTTGAACATGTACTGGGGAGAGTGCCTTATATAGATGAGTCATGGCATATAGTGCTCTACCTGAGAGTTATCATTGTGCCAGCCCAGGAAAGTCAGAACACTATTTGGAAACACATTGTCTGTACAATGATGGGATTAGACTGGATAAAAAATTCCAAGCTTCCTTCTAGTTATAAAATTCTATTCCTTTTCATTAAATAAAATGTCTATTCTTTTGTACTCTTCTGGCTTCAATTTCCTAGTTAAAAATGTGCTAAAGTACTGACTCATACTTTAACTAGATAGAACTCTCTTCTCTTATTCTGAAGTTTACAGCCACTGTGTGGGAAATCGGTTTAAATACTTTCTAGCTTTTTCTATAACAAATTTTCTTCACTTTGGTGGTTGTCAGGAGTAAGAGATAAAGGTTGATTTAGTTTTTTCTAGATTTGGAGATCTCCAAAATCTCCTGGTTTTTAAAGTCTTTCCCGAGCATACAGAGAGCTGTGGAAACAGTCCAGAGATATTTAAAATGAACAATGGCTCATGGTTCTTTTTAATTAGTTTAGATGACACTTCAAAAAGGAATAAAGGGTATGTTGTCTGTAGATTATGCTCTGTGTCCAAAACCTACTTCCTACAAGTTCTATGAAGTGTATAATATATACACCATCTATCTGGCTGATCATTTGATAGGGCAGTATATAGTGTGATAACATCAGAGAGGTATAAATTATACACAGGAAGGTAAAGCAGAGGTCTAATTCAGCTTACTTAATTTACTTGATCAGCTGAAATCATAAAATCGTACTTCAAGATAATCCAGTTTGATCTTTATCTCAGTATCTGAGCAATGATTCTTTTGCATAGATTAGCCCATTTTATTTTTTTGTTTTCTTTTTCATTTTTTTATTTGTATACATTCATGGGGGTATAAGAGCAGTTTTGCTACATTGATATATTGCATTGTGGTGAAGTCAGTGCATACATATATCACTGAAGCAACACACATTGTACCCACCAAGAAACCTCTCATCATCCACCCCACCAGCCTCCCCAGATCTCCATTGTCTATTGTTCCACACACTGCTTCCATGTGTACACATTATTTAGCTCCCACTAAGTGAGAACATGTAGTATTTGTCTTTCTGTGTCTGAATTGTTTAACTTAAGATAATGGCCTCAAGTTCTAACCATATTGGTGCAAAAATATGATTTCATTCTGTTTTATGGCTTAATAATTCCATAGTGTGAATATACCGCATTTTCTTTACTATTCGTCCATCGATAGAGATTTAGGTTGATTCCATATCTTCACTATTATGAATAGTGCTGCAATAAACATATGAGTGCAAGTATCTTTTTTATATGTTGATTTCTTTTCCTTTGGGTAGATACCCAGTAGTGCAATTGCTGGATTGTATGGTAGTTCTATTTTTAGTTCTCTGAGAAATCTCCATACTGTTTTCTGTAAAGGTTCCACTAATTTACATTTTCACCAACAGTGTATAAAAGTACACACTATCAAATTGGCACTAACTGATCAACACTAAGGTGCTCACACAGTAGTAATATTCTTTGGGGGTTGGGGGTGGGTGAACTCACAACTAATGGACGTGGTGAACATTGTAGGGGGGAAAGGGCACGCCTCACATCATGGTTTTTGTGTGGCAAAGTCATAACATGTAACCAAAATGTTTGTACCTCCATAATATCCTGAAATAATAAACAAAAAAGAGTTCCCTTTTCTCCACATCCTTGCCAACGTCTGTTATTTATTTATTTTTGTCTTTTTAGTAACAGCCATTCTGATTGCTGTATAATGATATCTCATTAATTTGCATTTCTCTGATCATTCATGATGTCATACATTTTTTCACGTGCTTGTTGGCCGTTTGTATGTTTTGTTTTGAAAAACGTCTATTCATTTCCTTAACTCACTTTTTAATGAAGTTATTTGGGTTTTTTTGTTGTTGTTGAGTTGTTTTGAGTTCCTTGTAAATTCTGGATGATAGTTCCGTGTTGGATGTATAGTTTCAAAACATTTTTTCGCATTCTGTAGGTTGTTCACTCAGTTGATTATTTCTTTTGCTGTGCAGAACCTTTGTAGTTAATAAGTCCCATTTATCTATTTTTATTTTTGTTGCCTGTGATTTTGAGGTCTTAGTCATGAATTCTTTGCCTAGACCAGCGTCTAGAAAAGTTTTCCCTAGGTTTCTTCTAGTACTTTTTTTACAGTTTCATGTCTTACATTCAAGTCTTTAGTCGTCTTGAGTTGATTTTTATATATGGTAAGAGAGATGGGTCTGCATATGGCAATCCAATTTTCACAGCACCATTTATTGAAAAGGGTGTCCTTTTCCCCAGGGTATGTTCCTGTTAACTTTGTCAAAGATAAGTTGGCTATAAGTATGTGACTATATTTCTGAGTTCTCTATTCTATTGAATTGATCTATGTGTCTATTTTTATACCAGTAGCATGCTGTTTTGGTTACCATAGCCTTGTAGTATAATTTTAAGTCAGGCAATGTGGTGCCTCCCCCCAATTTCATTTTTAAAACTACCCATGCTTTAACTCTGACCTCCCTGCTTTCTTTGCCTAGTTTCACTTAGCACCTTCTTAATAAATAGGTTAGCAGCTGCACCCCTCTTTGCTACTGATTGTGGCCACCTCACTTTCCTTTTCCTATTTCCTTTCTTACCCTTCCAACAAGATAAAAACAGTTTGGCCTCCTATTTTATTTTTTATTTGAAGCTTCTCCTTTACAAGATAGAAAGACATTTTCAGTGCAAAGAATTTTAAAATGCAAATGCAAAAAGGAAAATTATAATCTTTAATCAAACCTCTTAGAAATACAGTGACATTTCTGATGTATATATTAAATAGTTCTAGGCTGTTTTGAAACTCAAAATGCATGCAGAGATATCTACAATAAATCATACTAGCAGACTATTTTGTAAGCAGCTTTTTTCCTTTCTTTCTCTCTTTTTTTTTTCTTTCACAGTACATTATCTTTCCATGTCAATTACTAGAAATCTACACAATCATTTTTTAGGATCATATAGTGCTTGATTCTATGAATAGGACTGTGATATATTTAGCCAGTTGCTTAGTGTTGGAAATTTAGATGGTTTACATTTCCTACCTGACTAAATAATGATCAAATAAATATTCTTCCATATAAATCTTTGTGTAGTTGTCATATTAATTCCTGAGAATCTTCTTTTGCAATATGATGTTTGCCCTCACTATTTCTATCTTAATATATAACAACCCAAGGAAGACTTGGTCTTATAATACTAGATTTTACCTTACTAGAGCAGTTGATAATGTAAACTCACTTATAGATCTCCTTCATGGGTTCTCAGTCTAAGGTTAATAGTTCTGTATCGCAGCTGGGCCTGGGTAGCTGATGCCTCAATAGGACTAAAATGCTATGCTCTGTCTCTCTCCTTTTAAAAAAATCTCTTTTTATGTTCTGGACTTCAATTTTCTCAGCTGGAAAATTAGAATGCTGAAATAGCTATTTAAAAGGTTTATTCCAGTCTTAGAGTTTTGCTATTAGTTACTTTTCAATTTCTTAATGCACTAAAAAATTCTAACTTCCTTTATTCCTCAGTAAACAAACTCCCAAACAATTTTATAAATTACTGCACAGAAGCAGCTAATTATGGATACATATAGCAATAGGATAGCATGTGAAATCACCTGTGAGCCTTCTGTATGAGGCATTCTGTTACTTGTTTTTTTGTGTATCTTGTTATTATTTCCATTAGGTTGTTCAACAGAAAAATAACATTTCATATTTTAATTCAAGTATTAATTAGATTAATGTGAGATAGTTTAAAGAACTAGGTTCCAATCCCAGTTTTTACCACGTCTAGCTCTGTTATACTGAATCAAATTTTTCACTTCTGAGTCATAGCTTTTTCATCTGAGAAATGAAGATAATTTTACCATGCAAAATGAGCTGCCATGAGATTGAAATCAAATCATATGTGTGACAATACCTCACAGATGCTTGCAAAAAAAATCACTCTATTAAGAAAGGATTGAGATGGACTTAAAGAAGATGAACAATTAAAGCTAATTGTTTCTTATCTGAATAAATAACAATAAATTGAGAAAAGTTTAATTTGTAACTGTGGAATATCTTTAATGCATACTTAACCTTAATCCCTCCAGATTGACATCTGACCTCATTAAGAATATTGACAGATCAGAGAGACTATACACAGAGAAGTAAATTTAACAAAAGTGATACATTAATGAATAAAACATGTGGAAAAGTATACTTACATTGTACCAACTGTGTAAGATAATGAAAAATTCTCTCAACATGTTTTATATGTGCAGACATAGTAAGAGGTTCAAACTTTAATTATTGTTTGTACATGAATTAATTCTAAGGATTGTATTTTGAATTTATTATTGTTTATTGCTAATTCTATTCCTATTTCTAACTCATAGAAATATCTCTCAACGATGAAATAAACCTTACTATGTCACTAAAGCATTTAACTTCAGTGTGAATCCTTCTGATTAGCATTTTCACCACATACTCATTCAGCCGTTGCTTGGATGACTTCAGTGATTAGTAAATCACTATCTTGCTTTAGCACTGGCTGAATGAAAATTCATATCTTGAATGGAAAACTCTGTCTTCCTAACTTCCAAATACATGTTCATGTGCTGATCTTTCAGACCAAATACTAACTTTTACCACCATGACAGCTCTTCAAACACCTTTGTGATCTACATATCCTGCTTGCTCTACAACATCTCAGTAGATTCTGCACAACACAAATTTCATAGTCTGTTTTTTTCAGATAGAGAACATGATAGTCATGGTAAGTGGCCTTAAAAAGAGGAATTAATCAGTCATAGCTGGGTTAGAGTAGACCTTCCCTGACTTTCATTTAAGAAATCTAGAAAATTATTGATTGCCAATTCTCAGATATTTTTCCCCATGTAGGAAGGCTGTATTTTGTCTCTTTGGTTAATTCTGAGTTATTTTAATTATTTAGTAATTGGGTTTTTAGGATATAGAATTTCATAGAACTAACTCATCTAGACATGGCAAATGCAGAATCTTTCTTAGGTATACTCACCAAGTGATGCCTCAGTGAATGGAGTGCAGTAAAGTTTCCAGTATTTCATTCCACCTTCATGATTTTTAGAATATCCTCCCACTGAAGATTTTACTAAATGGGCTTGAACACTATAAATGCTTCACCAGATTAAAGGTGACTTGAATTTTTTTTTGAAGTTTACCGTTTTCATTTTCTTTATACAGTAAAGCTTTCCTTTCTTGTGTCATTCTTTTTTTTCTAAGTGGATGAACTATGTTTTTTTCATGGGCTTATTTGCCTTAGAGATTTAGATAAAAATAGCTCTTGGGGATATAAGTAAAAAAAAGTTAATTAATAATATTGTTACAAAAGAATGTTGGTTCTGAACTTCCTAATCACAATTACAAAGTTTTAGAAGGTACCAGAGACCTGTTAGGGGCCCTTTGGGGATTTTCCCTGATATTTTAGTTTATCCATTTAAAGGAAAAAGAATACTTTAAAAAAAAGTCTGCAGGGAAACTAAAAACACAGAACACTTTTCATCCTTCTTAGAATATTGCTGTCGTAGAGAATATTCTCTCACAATGGTCTGGGCATGGTTGCTCATGCCTGCAATCCCAGCACTTTGGGAGGCTGAGGCAGGATCACTAGAGGCCAGGAGTTTGAGACCAGCCTGGGCAACAAAGTGAGACCCTGTCTCTACAAAATGGAAAAAAAAGATCTCCAACAGTAAATATTCTAGAGTTTCAGATACCATGTAGTATCTCCGTCTATATTAGCATGCTGTGTTAAAAGTTTCAGGTGAAAATATGGCCAGAGTAAAAGTCCATTATGTTTTTCCTCTCTGTCCTGCCTGTGTTCAAAAAGATTAGCCCTTACATAGAACTCAGCCTAGTACAACTCTGTTCTTCCATACTTTTGACTTACCTCTCAGAGCTGCAAGCTTGCCATAAACTCCCATTGTATTCCCTGATATATATTTTTTTCAATAACAATTCCTTCAAACATTTTTCTCTTAACTAAAAAACTCTCTATTTTTTTTACCTTAACAGAAATCTGACTTTCACATGAGAATACTGGTTCCACTGAGACTTTTGGGTGAGAATGTGCATCCTCCTTTTTATGTACCAGAGAGAGAGGAGTATGTGGCTGGAGAGACAATATCATTGTAACAATATAGCAATAATATTATATTGTTTTACATTTATATTCATTATATTAATTATATCATGCAATATACTATGTAATATACTACATGATATATTTATATAAATTATATATCATACAATATGTTATATGCTATATTGTATAATATATAATATATATTATAAATTTTATAATAATGTAATTGCCATTTTGTTATTTTTGCTATTTTGTTCCCAATTTCTACTTTCTATCAGAAATTATTTCTCTGATTTCTGATAAAACTCCTCTGAGACTCATAGATACAATCTTTTTTTTAAAAATAGGATACAGAAGTTTACTTTGGTTCTGCCATTTATTGCCTAATTGAGTTTCAAGGAAGAAGTAGATGACTGCCATAGAGTGTTCAAGTAAGATAGCTATGGAAGAGGTTTTTTTTTTACTAAATTTGAAAGTCTTTGGTTACATCCTTTGTAAAGACTCTTTCAGTGGTTCATGTCAATGGTTCAGAAAAGACCTTAAAATTTGAATATCTTGCTTCCAGTGATTATCACCTGCATTTCTCTTAAGTCACCAACTCCATTGTTATAAATTGGACCTTTACATTACATGGAACTACTTAATCTC
The DNA here is from genome assembly GCF_020740605.2 of Lemur catta. Lineage (NCBI taxonomy): Eukaryota > Metazoa > Chordata > Mammalia > Primates > Lemuridae > Lemur > Lemur catta. The sequence continues at coordinate 17,176,397 of NC_059134.1, read as the reverse complement.
TGAAATCCCAAACTTAAGGACATCAGTCTTGGATTGTATTCCTCCAATTAAAGAGCTCCTTGTTTCTATACACTTACTCCATGGCTTCATCCAAGTCTCCAGCTTATGGATGACCCCGTTTTCTGTTAGCCTTTCTGCCTTTACATAGATATAGATCAAGACTGTAGAAACTTTATGTATGGTGAAGGATAAGGCAACTATAATGGATGCTAATCTGTCATGTTGACTTCTGATAAAACCCAGGGAATGCTTCTCAGAATTCTGTTTCCCTCTACTTATCATAAATCCTGCCCTTAGGCAAATTCTTGACTTTCCCTGAGAGGTCAGCTTTAATTGTCCTGCACATTCCTTTCCTATGGAGTTGTAATAGGCCTTCATATATAGATTTATGGAAAATAAATTTCTGTCTAGAATTAAAGTTCTTAATCCATGTTCATAGACCTTTCATACATATTAAAGGAGTCTGTGAACTTGTACTTTCATGGAAAATTAAATTTATGAACATTTGTTGGTTTTTTTCCAGAGGATAAGCTCCCCCAGTGAGACTTATTTGAATTTATTTCCTGATGTTGCTATTTTAATTATCTTGCTCATATCTTCTGTTATAACCCTGAAATTTAGAAACCCAAATGGTACATTTTGAATGCTTGAACTCCCCAGCCTCATTTTATTACATTGCCATTTCTAGGCTATTCCTTGTAGACTCAGGCAAGCCAGAGAAAGGTGAATGTAGGAATAACTACCTTGGGAAGAAGCTAAAAAGAGAAAAAAATAAAATCTAATCCAGAAGATTAGAGTCTAAAGAGATAATTATATATAGTTTTGCCATAAAAAATTAAGAGTAGTCAGGAAATGTGACTTGTGAGGAACTTTGCAATGTATGTCATGCTATTTTATTTTTGCATGTGCTGCCACCCTCAAATATTTTTAGTTACTTTAAGAATTCCAGGGAATTTTGAAATTTTATGTGCTGCCTTAACATAGTTCATTTTATTTATTTATCCATTCACTTATCATTTGCTTAGTCATTCATTCAATATTAGATTTCTCTTTTGTACCAGACTATTTAGGGTGTATTTATATAGTATCTTCTTGCTATTGACATTTGACTTCCATGACTCTTTCTTTTAAATACACCATTATCTTGAGTAGAATTTTCCTTCTGGCTTTGTGCAATAGACAGATAGATAGATAGATGGATAGACAGACAGACAGGTAGATGAACTTCTTTATAGAAGGCTCATTGACCTACTAATTAAACAATGTTTTGATAAAATATACCATTTTAGGAATAGTCTCACAGATCTTTCTTGAATTATAGGTAAGAACTAAGTCTGATTTAGGATGTGTCTTGGCCTAGGCCAGATAGGCAATTATTTATTTGAAATATTAATAACAGTGACTCTTTTGAAAAATGTAAACATTTTATAACATATGCGTATAAATATATGAAGATAAATCTGAAAATACAGATGGAATAATACAATCAATCCTAATCCCCTTACCAAGTTATCAATGCTAACATACTGATTAAAGTCTTTTTCTTTCTATTCTGTGTGTACTGCCCTGTGGGAGAATTGACACTCAACTTTAAATTTCTTGAAGTGGGTCACTGTCTGCTTCTCTTCTCTACTTGTGCACAATATGGGTATTGCTCCAGAAGTCAGTCCCCATAATGGAGGAATATACAGGGCAAATACATAGCTTGTGTTTTGGTGGTGGGGATTTTTGTTCTTCCTAGGGATCACTAGGTACCTGAAAGGTATTGCCTTGACTCTTCAACAGCAGCCTTCACACTCACTATTTAAGCCAAAAGCCAAGTGTCCCTGCTGCTGATCTCAAGTGTAGGTGTCAGCTACTGTCTGAGTCTGTTTTCTGTTGCTAGAACAGAATACCACAGACTGGGTAACTTATAAAAAATAGAGGTTTATTTAGCTTATGGTTTCTGAAGGCTGGGAAGTCCAAGAGCATGGCACTAGCATCTGATGAGGGCCTTCCTGCTGCAACATGACATGGCAGGAAGCATCATGTGGTAAGAGAACAAGAGCATGTCAGCTCAGGTTTCTCTTCCTTTTCTTATAAAGCCACTAGTCCCATCAAGGGACCACCCCCACCATGACCTTAGCTAATCCTAATAAGCTCCCCAAAGTCCTCTCTGCAAATACTATCAACATATGAATTTGGAAGTTAAGTTTCTAACACATGAAATTTGGGGGACACATTTAAACCATAGCAGTTACCTAGATGCCTATATTGTTCTTCCTAGTTTCTACCCTAAAAATGAATTCTTGGCCCTCTCTCATATACCTTACACATTTTAAGTTTTTTTGCACTGAGAATTTCTCAAAGAGCTTGCATCTTTACTTCAATTCTCTCCTGTTTGTAAGTTAAGCTGTTTTTCTGGTATTGTCTCTCTTTCACTCTAAACTCCATGTGTTCTACATTTGTAATTTAATTTTAATTTTTTAAACTAATACAGATATGTAGTTAAAAGTGAATGAATATTAAAGTTTTTATACAGAAAAAGGGAGGTCTCCTGCTTCTTCTTCTCTCTACTTCTTAGTTCTTTTTCTAATAGGAAATTATTTCAAACATGTTGGTTGTTTCTTCTATAGGTACTTTCATATTTCTAAATAAATGCTTATACTGTTTTCTTAATTTGTTGAATTTATACATCATTTATTAAATTGCTATTATGAAAGATGAGTTTTAAATTACTTGCTCTCTTTCTTTCTCCCATATCTGCTGTATAGAGGTATAATTTTTGATTGAATAAACTGAATTTTTATATTATGGTTTGTTACTATTGTTCACTGTTCATTCAAGAAAGATATTATAATTGTTTCTTTTTTGAAAAATACTTTTTACTAATCTCATAATGTTTTCCATTCACATGGTTTTCTATGTTCTATTTGCTTATTTAGCTCCCCAATTCTACAAAAACATTTGTCAAATAATCTGTTGGTTCTATTTCCCTCGTCCCTTCACCAGGCTATCTTCCTGCTATGTTCTGGACTGGTTGATCTTGTTTCAGTATGAACTCATTGAGCTGTAGGTCATTTCACATTTCGCAGTTTCTGCCTTTCTGAAAATGCTCTTATTGAGTCTTTAAATAATAATTTGGCTAGGTATAGAATTCTAAATTGAAATAACTTTCCTGAAGAATTTTGAAGCAATATTTTCACTGTATTCAGCATGAAATGTTGCTGTTATTATAATATCGTATTAATTCCCAATTTTCATATAGATGATTTTCCTTTTTAGACCCATTATCATCTTTTTGCCTCAATGTTTTGAAATTTCAAGATGCTATGCTTTTGTGGAGTCTTGTCATTCCCAGTGCTGAAGATTCAGTGGATCCTGTAACTCATATTTTCAGTCAGGTTATATTTTGTTATTTCTTTAATTTTCTCCACTCCATTGTCTTTTTCTGGAAATTGCATTATTTAGATGTCTCTCTTGTATTAAGACTAATATTTTCGCATCTCTCTCACTTATTTTTTCTCTCTCTCTGTCTCTGTTTTTCTCTCTCTTTCTCTTTTTTTCTTTCTCTCTGTCTCTTATTTACTGGGAAATTTCTATAACTTTATTTTCCAACTCTCTCATTTCATTTATAATTTTTGATTATTATATTTTCAGTTTCAAAGAGTATTTTCTATTTTAACCTATTCTTATTTTTGTCACTTTGGATAAAATATTTTATCTCTCTAGGGAGGGGGAGAAATATTAATTATGCATTAGTTTGAAATTCCCTTTTTCTACATTGTTTCTTTTCCTCCAGATGAATCATTTTTTTCTGCATGTTTGTTTTGGATTTGAGTTTTCCAAATGTCAGCTTATCACACATATCTTGGTGATTGTGGTTTATTGTTCATATTAAGGTGAGATACTAAAATGCTGCCTGGAAATGGAGTGAGTAGATGAGATTTACTGATGATTGAGCTTCTATGTAGAGCAGTAAGGTGGTAAACCTGCTCTTTCAAAATAGTGTTTTTAGTTATAACCATTTTGAAGCTTTGAGTGTGTGGGGCGTCCCTTAATATCTCTAGAAAAAAATTCTCTCAAATTTTACTTGGAGAGTATATGTCTGGCCATTGGAATTCTGGAAGCAGGTTTTAAAGGATGGGTCTTAGGTATCCTAATAAAATATGGAGACGTTCATTTAATCCTCTTGTTACCAGATCTATCCCTCATATGGTACCTGGTAATTTTGAGGTTTTTTTTTTTTTTTTAGACAGAGTCTCACTCTGTTGCCCAGGCTAGAGTGCTGTGGGGTCAGCCTAGCTCACAGCAACCTCAAACTCCTGGGCTCAAGCGATCCTCCTGCCTCAGCCTCCCGAGTAGCTGGGACTACAGGCATGTGCCACCATGCCTGGCAATTTTTTTTTTCTATATATATATTTTTAGCTGTCCATATAGTTTTCTTTCTATTTTTAGTAGAGACGGGGTCTCGCTCTTGCTCAGGCTGGTCTTGAACTCTTGAGCTCAAACAATCCACCCGCCTCACCCTCCCAAGTGCTAGGATTACAGGCTTGAGCCACCGCACCCCGCCTAATTTCGAGTTTTATCATTTCTCTGGTCAATATCTTCAGTCCAATGGAGGTTGGGAATGTGGGCTGAGTAGTTACTTTGCTGAGTAGGGTAACAGAGGAGATAAAAAATTTCAAATGACCCCCCGCCCCTCCTCCTTTTAGCTTTACAAGTCACCATTATTACCCACTATATGTGGTGTCCATTAGTCTGGAATTGCTCCTTTTCAAATTTTCTAGAGATTAAATTTCAAGTCTCCTGCTATAAGGGATAGAGTCTGGGAGAAGAGGAAAAAGTCTTCTCAATATGTGAACGAGATGGGGACTTGGAATGCCAGTTACTCCAACAATATTTTCAACCAATCCTTCTATTTTCATTCATTCATTTTAATCCCCATTCCCTCCACCCCAAACCATATCAATGATGTTTGTTGTTTTTATATCTTGAGACTTTCTGAGTTCACCAGGATAAATGGCTTGCTTCTCACAGGTATCTCCCTCTGTAGGTACGAATAGCTTAGTCAGCTCTGCAACATCAGAAAAACAGTCCTCTATACTGTAAATATTGTTGTAAACTGTCATCATTTTACAAAAGTCCTTCCATCATCTTCTGGTCTCCATTATTTCTGAGGAGAAGTCAACCACAATTGTTGTTGTTTCTCTCTCCGCTTTTAAGATGATCTCATTATCTTTAAGTTTCAGCAATTTGACCATAATAAAAGTAGTTGTGATTTCTAAAACATTTATCCTAATTGAGTTTCCTGAGCTTCTTAGATTTTTGGGTTGATAAATTTCATTAAATTTGGAAAGTTATTGCCCATTATCTCTTCAGTAGTCTTCTGCCCTGTTCTTTCTCCATTCTCTTCTGGAACTCCAGTTTCCTGTGTATTATACCATTTGATAGTGTCTCTCAGGTCTTGGATACATTTAGAAATTCTGATTTTTCTTTGTGCATTAGTTTGAATATTTTCTACTTTCTTTTTAAGTTTATTATTTCTAACATTTGATAAGGCCATTGAATAGATTTTAAAATTTTCAATACTATGTTTGTTTTTGTAGTATTTCCTTAGATTTATTTTAATATTGCCTATGTCTAAGGAAATTGTACATACTTTTATGAGTGTTTTTCACCCCTTTCACTAGATTATTCAACATCACAGTTAGTTTGAAGTTCTTGTCTACAATTTCCAGCATCTGTGTTATCTGTGAGTATGCTCCTATTGCATAATTTTTCTCTTGATTTGGGATTTTTTTAAATTTTCATGTCATACTTTTTAAGGTTACGTTTTACATTCTATGTGAAAGTAGTTATGTTTCCTTTCTCTGTGAGGCCACCAGGGTAGGCTTTGGATTTGTTAATGTTTTTCATGATTTTCTATACTTAGTTGTATTGATTCCTCATCTTATCTTTGCTATTTCCTTACTTTTGGATTAATTTGTTCTTCTTTTCCTAAATTCTTAAGGTGCAAGTTTAGAATATGGATATAAAACTTCTTTTCTAATGTAAGCAAGCTTCAATGCTACACTTTTCTCTCTGAACTTTCCTTTAGCTGTGTATAACTAATTTTGTTATATTTGCTATGCTGTATTTTTATTTTCATTCAAAATATTTTCTTATTTTCTGTCTGACTTCCTTTTTGGTTCCTAGATTAAAGAGTTTTTAAATTTTTAAAAATTTCCAAATACTTTAGGATTTCATATGTATGTTTTTTATTAATTAGTGTAATTGTGTTTTGGTCTGTGAATAGACTTTATATAATTTCAATTCTTTTAAATTTATTGAGGCTTGTTTTATGGCCCAGAATATGGTTTGTCTTGGTGAATCTTCCATATGCCATTGAAAAGAGCATGAATTCTGTTTTGTTGGGTAGAGTGTTCTATTAATATAAATGTCTCTTAATTAAATTGGCTATGGGATTGTTCAGGTTTTCTATATCTGTACTGAATTTTTTTTTGTCTTGTTGTTCAACTTGTCTACTTGTTACTAAGAGAGGAGTGGTGAAGTTTCTAACCGTAATTGTGTGTTTATTCATTTCTTCTTGCTTTATTCATTTTGCTGCTGTTTTGTTAGGTGTGTACACATTTAAGATTGTTTTATATTCTTAGTAAATTGACCCCTTTGTCATTATATAATATCCATCTTTATCTCTTATAATGTTCCTTGCTCTGAAATCTACTTTGTCTATTATTAGTACTACTCCATCTTTCTGTTGATTCATCTTTGCATTATATGAATTTTCCATTCTTACTGTTATTCATCGTGGTAAAGTGCACATAACATAAAATCTGCATTAACGTTCTAAGTTTTTATCTGTAAACTGAATGTCTCATAGGCAGCATTCAGCCAGATTTTGCTTTTTAAAAATATTTTTTTATACAATCTAACAATTTTTGTCTTTTAATTTTGTGTTTAGACCATTTATTTTTAATAGTAAGTATCAAGTTGGCTTTATTTAAATGTACTCTCTAGTTGTTTTCTGTTTGTTTCATCTGTTTTTTTACTCCTTTTTCATATTTTCTGCCTTCCTTTGCTTGTTTTCTTTAAATGATTATATTTTATAACCAGTTTTGTGGTAGCTCTATCTTCTCCCACGCTCTGCGACTAATGAGATAGCCCACAGGTTCTATATCTCTTTGGGTGATCTTCCATTGAATTTCTAGCTATTTGGTTTTCCTGTGACATCACATCTTTGCTGAGCTCAAGGAAATTGTGATTTTGTAGTTTATCTAGCTTTTTTTCATTATGATATTGGGGACTATTATCTTTCCAGCTTTCTGCATCTTAGATCTCCCATAATATTTTTGTTAAATTTCCCAAATTTGCATAATAGTAGTTTCTACTACATATCAAGATTTGAACATTTAGTTGAAATTCGATCTACTTTTTCAACCCTATCTCCTCCTATTTTATTTCTATTTTATTTTTTTATTGTTTTTATTTTTTAGAGACAGGGCCTTCCTCTGTCATACAGGCTAGAGTACAGTGGTGTAATCATGGCTCATTGCCACCTCAAACTCCTGGACTCAAGCAATCCTCCTGCCTCAGCCTCCCAAGTAGCTATGACAACAGGTGCTCATCACCGCACCCAGCTAATTAAAAAAAAAATTTTTTTTTATAGAGATAGGGTCTCACTGTGTTTCCCAGGCTGGTCTCAAAACTCAGTCAATACTCCAACCTCAGCCTCCCAAAGTGCTGGGAGGTGTAAGCCACTATGCCTCACCTCTAGTTTCTTTCTTATAAAGAAAATTTAAATATTTAAGAAATGTGAAAATGTATAAAAAATAATACAGTGAACTCCCATGCCGCTTCCAAACTACAGGGCTGAGGTTGCTGGAAATCAAATGCAGAATCTTATCCTGCTACTAAATGAATTAAAATGCAAGTTGAACTACCAGCCTCATAGAGTGTGTACTGTTAAAGTATGGGCATTGATTGGGAAAGAATGGCATCCTATAAGTTGGGGAAGGATGTATTGGAAGATCCTGAGGAAGCTGAGGACATTAGATTCCTAAATTCTGATGAGTTTTCTTTGCCAGTGGAAGAGGTTTCCTTACCTCTAGAAGTGGTCTCTCCACCAGCAGAGGCATTGGCCTGTCCACACTCATCTTTGGATATTAATCCTGTACTGCCTGAGGAAACTGCCTCCCCTGAGGAAGTTCCTGCAAGACCAGCAATATACCTACTGAAAAAAAAATGGACTTTGTTTTATGGATCTTTTGCCTATTTATATGCCAATATCATACACTCAGTATTTATAAGAAGTCTTGAAATTTTTAAATCAGTTGTATATATCCTCCAACTTTGATCTTTCTTTTAGAGACAGTTTTTTTAATTTTAGATGTTTTGCACTTTTATCATTTGGGATATCTTGCATATTCTGCTTACTCGGTATTTGTTACAAGTCATCTGTACAATGTTCTACTTTTAGTGTTTTAGGAGTTTGAAACACTTATTTTAATGTATTTAATGTTTATTGACCTATTCATATTTTATATTAAATTTTGTACAATTTTTGACATTTTATATTTTTTGGAAATTCATCTCTTTCATTTCAGATCTTAATATCTTTATTTAAAATTTACTAGTATTTTTTTTCATTCATTCCATCATTGTTATATCTGTAATTATTTTCTACTTTTTATTCTACATCTTGGTTGTTTTTTTTTAACCCTTTATCTCTTTTTTAAATTTTCTTTTTCATATTGAAAATTTTGGCAGAGATCTGCCTATCATGTAAAACTTTTCTCAGAACTGGGTTTTGGCTGTTTATTTTTTGTTATTTAAATTTGGTCCTATTTCATTAATATCTGCAATTATCTGTATCTTTTCCATTTTTCTCTTGCTTGGGTTTATTTGCTCCAGTCCTTTTTTTCCCTTTCTCTTGAATTGAAAGCTTAGTTTCTTTGTTTTCAAGCTTTCTTATTGCTTGATAAATGTATTTAAATGTGTAAATTATTTGATAGGCATCAATTAGCTGTGCCATGTTTTCATTGTTATTGAAGTATAAATATTTCATAATTGCCTTTAAAATATACTTTTTAACTGAAAAACTATTAAGCATTGTTATTTATTTTCCAAATATGAGATTTTATCTAACAATCTTTTGTTATTGATATAAAATTTTATTTCTTTGTTAAAAGAAAATATATACTAAATGATGTTGGTTCTTGTGAATTTATTTTGACTTTGTTTTTATCACCAAGCATATGATCAAGTTTTGTCACTTTCCATGTCTGCTTGAAAATAATAAGACTTCTCTATTTTCTTTTTTCTTAAACTTTTTATTTTTTTTTGAGACAGAGTCTCACTGTTTCCCAGCTAGAGTGCAGTGGCATCATCATAACTCACTATAACCTCAAGCCCCTGGGCTCAAGCTATCCTCCTGCCTCAGCCTCCCACATAGCTGGGACTACATGCGTGCACCACCATGCACAGCTCATTTCTTCTATTTATAGTAGAGATGGGGTCTTGCTTTTGCTCAGGCTGGTCTCAAATTGCTGAGCTCAAGTGATCCTCCCACGTGATCTCCCAGAATGCTAAGATTACAGGCATGAGCCACCACACCCAAAGTTTCTGAGACAAGTATATTAAAATGCCCTGCTATAATTGTTTTTATGTATATACATTTTGTATTCCACAAATATATGAGAACTGATTTTTGGCAAAAGTTCCAAGCCAATTACATGGAGAAAGGATAGTCTTTTCAACAAATGATGCTGGGCTATTTGGACATATGTAAAAATAAACAACATAAAATATAAAATACATATAAATGTGAAAACTTTTAGAAGAGAACATAGGAGGAAATCATTGAGATCTTCGGTGTTACAAAGGACAGAAAATTTATGAATCATTAAAAAATGGCTAATATGGGTTTTATAAAATTTAAAAAATCTCTTCTTTTAAAGTTATTGTTAAAAATTGAAAAGGCCACGTGCTAGGAGAAATATTTTCAAAATAAATATTAGATAATGTCAGCAAGATGGTAAGATAGAACTTTCCAGCACTTATGCCCTCACAGCAACATCAATTTGGATGCCTATCCATGCATAAAAATACCTTCAGAAGAGCTAAGAAAATCAGGTAAGAGAGTACAGCACCTGAATGTAGCACAAAGATAAGAAAAGATGCATTCAACAAGATAGAAAAGACAGTTTCACATTACTCATGTCACCCTTTCCCCAGCCCTAGGCAATACAGTGTGGAGAGAGATACCATCCTCATTGGGGACAGAGAGGGAAGTGAGCACCAGGCTTTTGCTCAGACCCCAATACTGGACTTGTCCAAATAAAACTCAGCCCCAGATAGTACCCCATGGCCCCAGACTCCAGTTTAGTGCCTACAGACAAGAGTCTCCAGGTCTGACCCACCACTAGGCCAATCCTAGTGGCCCCAGGCTCTAGACTGGCCCCAGTGATGGGGTAGCCCCCACAAACTCAGACTCCAGGCCCACCCCAGTGCCAAGTTGACCCCCCTAGCCTCAAGCACCAGGTTGGCACCTGCACCTATGGGTTTTAGGCCTGCCCATTGCCAGACCAGTCCTTGCAGCTGTATGCTCCCGATTCTGTGGCTCCATGCTCTAGCAGACCCAAACTTCAGGCCCACCCTGGTAGGGCTGATCAACACATACTGAGGCTCTAGAACTGCCTCTGCAGACCCAGGTTCCAGGCCTGGCCCTGTGGACCTAGTATCAAGGCCTGGCCCCAAATACTTAGGCTGTAGGCCCACCACAGCACCAGGGTAGCCTCTGAGGACTAAGGTTCCAAGTCTGTCCCAGTGGACTCAGGTACCAGGCCCATCTCAGTGCTGGCTAGTCCTTACAGACTCAGGATTGGGACTTACCCCATTACCAGGTCAGCACCCATGGACTCAGGCTTCAGGATGACCCCCACAGATATAGGATCTAGGAAAACCCTCACAGAACCAGGATCCTGGCTTTTTCTGGAAGACCTAATCAACAAATCCATCTCATTGGATCCAGGCTCCAGCTCCTAGGTTATGAACCTAGTCACCTACTGACCCAGGCCCATGGCCAGCCTTCCTGAGGACTTCAGCAGCAAGCCTACCCACAGACCATGAGAGTGCCTACCCAGAATCTCTGGATGGGCTTACTGGTGAAGGCCTTTTCCAGCTGAAGCTAGTCTGCAAAGACTTGAATATACTCCTACTTCTTCATATATGCAGAACCAACAAATGGCCACAAAAATCAACAACAATCAGGGAAACATGACACCGCCAAAGGAACAAAATAAAGCACCATTACCTGACCCTAGAGAAAGGGAGATTTATCAACTGCCCGACAAAGAATTCAAAATAGTCATCTTTAAAGAGCTCAGTGAGCTACAAGATAACATAGATAGACAAACAAATTCAGGAGAACCATACATGAACACAATTACAAGTTTAATGAAATGATAGAAATCATTAAAATGAACCAAACAAATTCTGAAGCTAAAGAGCACAATGACTGAACTATAAATTCCATAGAAAGCTTCAACAGCAGATTGAATCAAGTAGAAGAAAGAAGTTAGAAGTTAGAAATTATCCAATCAGATGAACAAAAAGAAAAAAGATTGAAAAAGAGCAAAAAAAAAAAAAAAAAAAAACCTGAGGAAATTGTAGAGCACCCTGAAGCAAACCAATCTATGCATAAGGGTGGTGTCAGAGGAAGGACAGTAAGAGAAAGGGGCAAAAATCTTGTTTAAAGAAATAATGACATAGAGCTTTCCAAATCTTGGGAAAGGTACAAATATCCAAGAGCAAAGGAATCTCAAAGGTCTCCAATCAGGTTTAATCTAAACAAAACTTCACCAACACATATTATAATCAAGTAATCAAAAATCAATGACAAAGAGATGATTCTGAAAGTAGCCAAAGAAAAGAAACATATTACATACAAGGGAACTCCAATGTGCTATCAGTAGATTTCTCTTATAGGCCAGGAGAAAGTGGGATGATTATTCAAAATGCTGAAAGTAAAGGACATGCTAAGAATACTTAGAATACTTTACTTGGCAAAGCTGTTCTTCAGGAAAGAAGGAGAGAGAAAGATTTTTCCAGGCAAACAATAGTTGAAAGAGTCCATTACCAACAGTCTTGCCTTACTAGAAATGTTAAAGGGAGTTCCTCAATATGAAAGAAAAGGATACTAATCAGTAACATGAAAAATATGAGAGAACTCACCGGAAAAAGTAAGTACATAGGAAAATTCAGAGTAATCTAATATTGTAATGGTGATGTGAAAATCACTTATTTCTTTAGTAGGAGGTTTAGAAGACAAAACTCTTCAAAATAATCATAGCTAAAACAATTTGTTAAGGAATACACAATGTAAAAAGATACAAATTATGACATTAAAAATATAAAATGTTGGTGGAGGATTAAATATGTAGAATTATTGTATATGATTAAAGTTAAGTTGTTATCAGCTTAAATTAACCTGATATAACTATGTTTTATGTAAGCCTCAGGGTAACCACAAACTAAAAACCTATATTTGCTAAACAGAAAAGAAAAAAGAAAAAATCACAGTATGCCACTGTAGAAAAAACCTTCTAATCACAAAAGAAGACAGCAAGAGAGGAAGAAAGAAACAAAGGATCTACAAAAAGCCAGAAAACAATTAGCAAATGGCAATAGTAAGTTCTTACCTATCAATAATTACCCTAACTGTAAACAGATTAAATTCTCCAATAAAAAGACATAGAGTGGCTGAATCAATTAAAAAAACAAGAACCTGCCTGCAGTCCCAGCTCCTTGGAGGCTGAGGCAAGAGGATCATTTGAGTCTAGGAGTTCAGGCTGTAATGCAATATGATTGCTCTTATGAATAGCCACTGCACTCCAGCATGGGAAACATAGCAAGCTGTTATATCTAAAAAATTAAAAAAAAAGAACCAAGCATATGCTGCTTAAAAGAAATTCACTTTTAAGAATAAGAATATACATATGTTGAAAATGAAGGGATAAAAAAAGATGTTCCATGAAAATGGAAATTAAAGGACAGCAGTGATAGCTATATTTATACCAGACAAATAGTCTTTAAGTCAAAAACTATAAAAAGAGACAAGGTCATTAAACAATGAAAAAGATGCCAATTCATCAAGAGGATATAACAATTGTAAGTGTATATGGATCCAACATCAGAGTACATAAATATATCCAAAAATATTAATAGAGTTGAAGGAAGAGATAGATTTCAATACAATAATAGTAGGGGACTTTAATACCCCCTTTTCAGCAATGGATAGATCATCCAGACAGAAAATCAATAAGGAAACATAAGACCTGAACTAAACTTTAGACCAAATAGACCTAACTGACATATATAGAACAATATAGCCAATAGCAGCAGAATATACATTCTTCTTAAGCACAAACAGAACATTCTCCAGGATAGAGCATATGTTAGGCTACAAAAAATGTGTTAACAAATTCAATAAGATTGAAATTATAACAAGTGTCATTCCCCACTGCAATGGTATGAAACTAGAAATCATTGACAAGAAGAATTTGGGAAAATTCACAAATGGATGAACATCAAAGGAAATGCTTCTAAACTACCAATGGATTAAGGAGAAAATCAAAGAAAATGCTTCTAAACTACCAATGGATTAAGGAATAAATTAACAATAAAATAAAATATATCTTGAGACAAACAAATATGAACAAACAACATGCCACAGCTGATGGGATACAGCAAAAGCTGTTCTGAGAGTTGATAGCAATAAACACCTACACAGAAAAAGAAGAAAGATCTCAAACAACCTAATATTACATTGCAAGGATTAGGAAAAAAGAGCAAACTAAGTCCAAAGTTAGTAGAAGGAAAGAAATAATAAAAATCAGAGTAGAAATAAATGAATTAGAAAATAGAAAAACAATACAAAAGATCAACAAAACCAAGAGTTGGTTTTCTGAAAAGGTGAAAAAAAATCAACAAACCTTTAGTTAGACTAACATAAACAGAAAGAAGACTCAAATAAAATGATAAATAAAAGGGGAGACATTGTAACTGATACCACAGATATGCAAAAGATCACAGAAGACTACTTTGAGTAATTGTAGAGCTACAAATTGTATAACCTAGAAGAAATGGACATATTTCTAGACACATGCAACCTACCAAGACTTATTCATGAGAAAAGAGAGAATCTTAACAGCCCAATAGGTAGTAAAGAGATGGATTCAATAATAAAAACATTCTGGATCTGATAGTTTCACTCCTGCATTTTAGAAGAGGGGAGGGAAAACTTCCAAACTCATTTTATGAGGCCAGCGTTACCCTCATACCAAAGTCAGACAAGGATACTACAAGAAAAGAAAATTAAAGGACAATATTCCTAATGAACGTAGATACAAAAATTTTCAAAGAAATACTAGCAAACTGATTCAACAGCACATTAAAAGGATCATTCACCATGATCAAGTGGGATTTATTCCTGGGAGCCAAGGATTATTCTACATATGCAAATCCACAAATATGATACACAAATTAAAAGAATGAAGAATAAAGGACAAAAACCCGTATGATTATCTCAATACATGAAGAAAGATTTGTCAAAATTGAGCATCCTATAATGATAAACATTATTAACAAATTAGGTACAGAAAAATGAACCTGAACATGATAAAGGCCATCTATGATAAGTCCACAGCTAACATCATTGTCAATAGTGAAAACCTGAAAGCTTTTCCTCTAAGATTAAGAACAAGACAAGGATTCCCTTTCTTGCCATTTCTATTCAACATAGTACTGGAAGTCCTAGCCAGAGTAATTAGATGAGAGAAAGAAATAAAGGGCATCCAAATCAGAAAGGAAGAAGTTAAATTTTTAATCAAGAGTCTGTGGTCTGTTTGCAGATGACATGATCTTTTATATGGAAAACCCTAAAGACTCCACCCAAAAACTGTTAGAGCTAATAAAAAAATTAGTAAAGTTGCAGGATGCAAAATCAAACATTTGAAAATCAGTAATGTTTCTATACACAAACAATACACTATCCAAAAAAAAAAAAAATTAAGCAGACAATCCCATTTACCATAGCAATGAAAAAATACTTAGGAATAAATTTAACCAAAGAAGTATAAGACTTGTACACTGAAAACTATAAGCATTGATGAAAGAAGTTGAAGAAGACAGAAATGAATGGAAAGATATCTCATATTCATGAATTGGAGGAATAAATATTGTTAAAATGCTAATACTACCCAAAGCAATCTACAAATTCAGTGTAATCCCTATCAAAATTTCAATGAAATTTTTCACAGAAAGAAAAAAAAAATCTAAAATTTGTATGGAACCACAAAAGATTCTGAAAAGCCAAAGCAATCTTCTTGAGGAAAAAAAAAGCTAGAAGCATCATGATCCTTGACTTCAAAATATATTACTACTACAATCCTACTGTAATCAAAACAGCATGGTACTGACATAAAAATAGACTTACAAACCAGTGGAACAGAATAGAGAGCCTAGAATTAAATCCACGCATTTATAGTCAATTGACTTTCAACAAAGATGCCAAGAACACACAATGGGGATAGGGCAGCCTCTTTGGTAAGTGATATTGGAAAAACTAGATATCCACATGCAGAAGCATTAAATTGGACCTTTATCTTATACCATATGCCAAAATCAACTTGAAGTAGATTAAAGACTTAAACATAAGACCTGAAACTGTAAAACTCCTAGAAGCAAATATAGGGAAAAGCAATTTTAATTTGATCTGAGCAATGATTTTTTAGATATGACATCAAACGCACAAGCAACAAAAGGAAAATTAGACATGTACAATTTCATCAAACTAAAAAGCTTCTGCCCAACCAAGAAACAGTCAAGGGAGGGAAGAGAAAACCTATGGATTGGGTGAAAATATTTGCAAACCATACATTTGATAAGGATTTAATATCTAAAATATGTAGGGGACTCAAACATTCAACAGTAAAAAACAAATAACTCAATTAAAAAATGGACAAAGGACTTGAATAGACATTTCTCCAAAGAAGATATACAAATCATCAACAGTTATGTGAAAAGGTGCTTGACATTACTAATCATCAGAGAAATGCAAGTCAAAACCACAATAAGATCATCTTATGCCTGTTAAGATGGGTATTATCCAAAAGAGAAGAGATGAAAAGTGTTGATGAGGATATGGAGAAAAGAGACACCTGTATATTGCCCATACTTTTGTATCCCCATAATAAGCTGAAATAAAAAAAAAAAGAAAGTGAAATAGCTCATCTATGATTGGTAAATAAGAGAACGATGTCAATAGGACATAAATGACACATTGGTTTGTGCAGAGTTTTGTGCCAACACATTGATGTTCTGTGTCATGTAGTAATGGCTGCTGGATGCAAAGCGCATTAGCCCAGCTCAATGCAGCAAACCACAGAGGAATACAGGATTGTCCTGGTTGTTCTGTTCTGTCTTACAAGTGATTATTTACAGAGTTTTCCCCAATCTTTGTACATTTTGGCCTTGTCTTTATAATCTGCAGACATAATCTGTTCATTCTTTTAGCATCCTTTTTATCAAGCTACCTTGATTTTTTCTTATATTTACTATAAGTATATATTTAGTAAGAAATTAATGTGACTTTGATTTCTAAACTACTAGAATTTAATTAAAATTATTGTTTTTAATGACACTCTAAAAAAAAAGAGAGAGACACCTGGTACACTGTTTGTATAAATTTAAATTGGTACAACCATTATGGAAAACAGTATGGAGGTTCCTCAAAAAGTAAAAATAGAATTGCCATATGATCCAGCAATCCCACAATAGCCAAGATATGGAAACAGACTAAGTGTCCATCAATGAATAAATAGATAAGATAATATGGTATGTAAATACAAGGCAATATTACTCAGCTTTAAACAAGAAGGAGATCCTGATTTTGCAACAAGATGGGTGAAACTGGGGAGTCTTATGCTAAGAGAAATAAGCCAGCACTCAAAGACAAATACCACATTATCTTACTTATGTGACATCTCAAAATTTTAAACTCACAAAAACACAAGAGTAGAGTGGTAGTTGCCAGGGTCTGGGAGTTAGTTAAATGAGGAGCTGTTGGTTAAAGGGTACAAAGTTTCAGTTATGCAGGATTAATAAGTTGTGAAGATCTAAGTACAATGTGGTGACTGTAGTTAATGATGTTGCATTTTCTACTTGAAATTTGCTAAGAAAGTAGATTTTAAGTGTTCTCATCACACACACACACACATATAAATGGTAACTATGTGAGTTGATGCATATGTTAATTAGCTTGACTGTGGCAATCATTTCACAGTGTATGTTATATTAAAACATCACACTGTGCATCTAAACTATACACAACTTTTATTTGTCAATAATACCACAATAGAGTTGTAAAAAAATAACCGGGAAAAGTACGGCGAAAATTCTTACTTTATATCCTTATTTTTGTGTGTGCATTACCATACCCCTTAATTTACTTAATTGTCCTTTATCTTTTCATCATTACATTTGTGTATGACAGTACAGTGTGCATCAGTGTCCACAGCCCCAGTAAACTTTCTTTACCACCCCCAGGCCAGTTTACCTATGCCCACGCAGACTGGCTCTGTTCTCCTGCTGTACTTCGTGCCAGGAGACCCTGGCCCTCTCATCATTCACATTCATAATCCTCACCTTTACCTCACACCATTTTGATCAGCACTTTATCTGCACATATTATAGATTTCTCTTTTTTATGTTCAGTTTTTAAAAGCATATCAAAGCTAGCATAAATTGAGCAAATCCTATTATAGTTTGAGGAGTTGGTGGAGCATTGGGACCACTTACAATGAACCATTCAAATTTTAGTAGATATGCCGTCAATCTCTGCTTTTTCATGCCATTTTTAATTAACCAAGATTTAAGAGTCCTCCCCTGATAGTTGTCTAATTTCAGCCTTTTTTGTTTATAGGGCTGATTTGTTCCCAAAGGTGCAATTCTTTCAGGCTGCCTATTGGAAATAAAATCCTATATTACTTTTGGAATTTTAAAATATGTATCAACACTTTATAAGTTTGCCACATATTTTCTCCAATACAGGAGTGGGAATGTGACCATTAAGAGAATGTGCTATTCAGTTTTCTCTGGACACTTCCCTCAGTTTATGTTTTCAAATTCATGACTTCAAGAGTGTTTGCCTTTAATTGTACATGGCTCCATTTCTTAAACTGTCTTAATTAAGCCTACAACAACAACAACAACAAAAAGTACAAAAACTTTCCCCCTTTAAAAACTAAAGTTCAGATAGGCTAAGTGTTGCCTGATAAAAAAGTGATAAATCCAGGCTTAAAATTCAGATTTTCTTACTTCAGTTCACTGTCCTTAATGACATTGTGTGTGTGCATGGTGGTCCAATAATAGAGTTCAGAAAGTGTTATTTTTTTCTACGTCTGAATTATCTCCTCCGAACCTTGACTACGATACTTTGTCTCTGAGGTGGCACTAAGCCTATTCATACTTTCCTGTAGATCTTTGATTTTCTGATCTTGAAACATGTCTTTCTCCACCCTGAGTCAAAGAGTTGAAAATACCCATTCTAAGCAAACAAACTTTGTTGAAGTTTCAAGTTCTCCTGTGCAATAAGGACATAATTTTGTTGATTGCTTCCCTCAAGACTTCCTTTACCTTTTCATTTCTTAAACTATAAATGAAGGGATTCAGAAGAGGGGTCACCACTGTGGTGAGGACAGCTGTCACCTTGTCAAATTCCAGTGAGTGACTCTGGCTGGGCCTCACATACATGAAGATGTTGCTCCCGTAGGCAGTGGAAACGATGGTGATGTGAGCAGCACAGGTGGAAAAGGCCTTCTGACGTCCTTGAGCTGAGGGGATGCGCAAGATGGTAGAAATGATGTAGGCGTAGGACACAATGGTGAGCACCAGTGAGGTCAGAAGGATGAGAGAAGATAAGAGGAAGTTTATCATCTGGATGAAATAAGTGTCTGTACAGGCTGCCTGTAGCAGAGGAGCAATGTCACAGAAGAAGTGACTAATTTCCTTATAACAGAAAGGCAATCTGGACACCACAATAATTGGGCACAGCACAGACAGGAAGGCTCCCACCCAGCAGCCCAGGACCAGCAGAAGGCAGACTCTGCTGTTCATGATGATAGTGTAGCACAGAGGGTTACAGATGGCCACGTAGCGGTCAAAGGACATCACTGCCAAGAGGATAAACTCCACTGTCCCAAAGAAAAAAAAGAAGTATATTTGGGTCATGCAGCCAGCAAAGGATATGGTCTTTCTTTCCTCTAGGAGACAAGCTAACAGCTTTGGAGTAACTGAAGTAGTGTAAAAAATGTCCAAAAATGACAAATTACTGAGGAAGAAGTACATTGGGGTTTGGAGGCGATTATCAGCCCATATTAGGGAAATGATGACAACATTTCCTGCTAGAGTCAGCATGTAAGTAAACAAGAGGACCACAAAAAGGGCAACCTGAAGCTTCTGAAGAACAGGAAAGGCAGTCAAGGTAAATTCAGTCACCATGGTCTGATTTTGCATGTCCATTGCTGGCAATGCTTAGTGGGCAGCAAATGTCTGAAAAAATAACAAAATATAGAGATGAAAGTCAGCTTAAGGAAGTTTCCAACTCCTAATATCTATCATAAGAGTGAAATAGAAGAAGCTTTGTGTGAGGAGTCAAGAGTGATCTGTTCACAATCTTCCTCTAACCCTGAAAAATTTACCTTGGGTAAATGATATTACTTCTTCCAACTTCACTATTCTTATATTTAAAGTTTTTGGTTCAACGAAATTGTGTCCATGGTCCCTCCAAGTTCTAGTCTTTATGATTTAATCTCTTTTATGTAATGCTCCTTCCTGTCTCTTCTGCTCTTCCTGACCTACTGCTTCCCCAGCTAAGTTCTGTGCCTAAGAAGAAAGACAAACTTAACTGAGAATACATTAGGAAAATGGAGAAAGAGAAAATTAATAAAACTTGAGTTACTTTTCTCAAAGTTATTTCAACTTTGAAGGTAACTTCTAAATCAAAGACCAGGAACTATGAAAAGTGGCCAGGACAATCACATGAAAGAGAACCTATATTTGTTTCTACTCATTTTTGTTATTCTTGCTACGTGTTGAGTATTAATATAGTATGCAATTGGACACACATTATTTTGATGAAATAACAATGTTTCCCTAAAGTTGATATAGTTTTCTTCATTTTTACTTTATATAATGATATAAAAGTTTTGATGTCTATACTATTACAGAACAAGTAGGTCCATGATATATGATTAATAATTTGCATAACTTATTTCATATAGTTTGAAAAAGTCTTTATGGGAAAATGATTAGTGGATTTGTTTTGTTTTTGTTGTTGTTCCTTTACATGTTCCATCTGTGGCAGCATCCAGGATAATAACAAAACTTTCCCCTCTCATTCCCCAACTGAGTCTTACAAGTTCTCTCAAATAGTTTTCTTGTACTTTGCATTCTTTTGAGCCGTTTGAAGACAAGGTTATTAACATCAGTGCAAAAACTTGGATGCCAATACATGTGTTAGAAACACTCAGCCTAATCTCTGAATACTGCTCAACTTTGCTGACCATCTTCTATTGCATGTCTATATATTTCAATTGAAGCAGTGTCCTTTTGTGTATTATTCTGTGACTTCCTTTAGTTTCAGTTAAAATGGCAAATGTATGAACCAGGAACTAGGCAATTTCTTGCCTTGGAGCCCACCCAGTTCCCATTCAAAGGAGGTCATTTTCCTGAGCCTCTCTATCTGGGAAAAGTGAGCACCAGCAGTTAGTTTATTTTTATTATTATTTTTAATTTATTCATTTCTTTGGTCAACCAGTAGTTTTTTAGCATATGGCCTGCATCATCCAAAGTTTCAGTGATGGAGCTATATCAATGGAAAATAAAAAATACAAAGCAAAAACAAAACAACATCCACAACAGAAAACTTCCCCTACGCAGCTATAATATAGTTAAGGGAGATGGTTAAATAAATAAGTAAAAGAAATGCTATGACCTTGACTGTGATAAGTCTCACTGCTAAGACTTTTTTTCTAAACAAATTTTTCATCTGAAGATTTAGCTATGACTTTTTCTGGTTCCTGTTAGTTGCCTCTTTATTTCTATTTACCACTCATTCATTTCATGAATCAAGGTATCCTAATTATTTTAATAACAGGGCTTTTGTCTTCATCTTCTCTGTTGTAGACAAGGAAATACTGGTTTCTTAGAATTATTTAACATTTCTGGTTGTTGGTAAGTCAACCCCTTTACAAATGCATAGCGGTGTTTGTTCATCTAAGAGTAACTTTCAAATGTGATTGGAGTGGAGTAACTTGACTTGCTGTTAAACTTAGCAACCGGGCTCTTTTTACTTCCTTGACATCCTTGATCCTGGTTTCTACATCTATAAAAGAAGAATATTGATCATCTCCATATTTCTTCTCAGTCTAAAAATTTCTTTTGTTTTTGTTTTTTTTTTTTTTTTGAGGTCAAAAATTCTATCTTTTAATTCCCCATTATTTGAGCACAAAAGGTGCTCATTTATTTTCTAAAAAAATAAATCCGAATTGTGAGAGTGTCTTCATTCAACATAGGGTTTCAGCTGTAACCTGCACTTTTTTGGTATGTTTTACTTTTTCTTGTTGTTATTTGGGATCTATGTAGTTTTGGAAAGCTGATTGCTGCAATATTAATGCTGGGCTTGGGAAGGGACTCAAACACCAAAATGTCTAATAGAGCAGATCTTTCATGGTTTAGAGATGGGAGGGTAACAAGAAAGGGAACATCTAGGATAAAAGAGAGACATTTACAATAGCAAGGTGCATTATTTTATTTCTTCCATAATTTTTCAGATTATTATAAGGTAGGCTGTTTAATCATCTTTTAAATTATCAAAGAATTTCAAAGAGTCATGTCTACTGAAACAGGGTGTTTATACCAGTAGGAACTCTTTTTTTCTACAAATATTCTAATATTCTCTCCCTTCCCTACTGCTCCTGTGCCCAGATAATAAACTTCCAAACTATTTACTACTGCACAAGGGTATTATTATGTCTGATTAGACAAGTAATAATGTTATTGAGGTCTAACATGAAAATAGAATAGAGCACACTATGTGGACAAGTAGAAACACTTTAGAATTCCATGCATTTCCCCCTTCCTCCCTTCATCACTGGTAACACTGGAGATGAACAGGTGTCTTATGGCAGAATAATGTGGATCCTCATGCAGCTGCCTATCTTCTGTCCCATTGTTCCTTCCATCTGTCTAGTTAGTTGCTTTGCAACATTGTTAATGTCCTGTATTTTCTTCTTGCTTCTAGAGTCTTTTAGGGCCATGGTAGGAGCTTGATTCCCCTATGGTATTGTAGGAGTTGGACAATTTGGGATCTTCAGAAGCATTATGCCATTGTTTAACATCAAAATCTGGGATAGTCAAAAACACATAGAGTTGCTATTTGCCATGTTTGTGTTAAAAATTTTATCAGGATGGGGAAAAATAATATTGAGAGCTTTTATTTTGCTGTACTTTGGGTCAAATATAGTCCTCTGAGGACTAAAGATGTAACATTACTGTCCCTAGTGGAGTCTCTTAACCTCATGAGAATGAAAAAACAAAAACAAAAACAAAAACAACTGCCCTTTTTTAGATGATCTCAGGGCTTCATCATGTCTAGGAAGAAAGGCCCTTGGCCCTCTGGACTACAACAATCTATGTGTAACAGTTTAATTGTCACCTTGCCAAATTAAGGCTTTCATTTTTGGGGGCATTTTTTTTTCTCATTAGCATTTCTGTGAATCCTTAGGAAATTGGATAAATTGCACAGTTCAAGATTCAAGAATTAGGAAAATGTGGCATAATGGACAAAGTATCACAGGGTTTAGAATCAGAGAACCTGTGTTGAATTATTTGTTTGGTCACTTGTAGCTTTGTGATCTTTTAATAAGGGCCTTAAGCATCCTGAGTCTTATCTTTCTCATCTCTATGGTAGGGACAGTCATGAGGCCAGACTCAGGGTCCTATGACAGTGCCACCAAAGTGATTAATACCTAGTTGGTATTCAATAAATGTTTGTTAAGAACATCGTGTTGAAGAAGGGTTAATAGAAATGGAATAAGATGTGGTGGCATTTAGGGTTGGAGATAATTTCAGATCTTTGCTGCTATCAGGAAAATGCAAAAAAATTTAATTATCACTGAAGTATATTAAAAGCATTTAATTACATACTTAAAGCTATAACATTTGACATCTGCGCTCACTAAAATTTTTGACAGATCAGTAATTACACTTTAATTTATAAAATACACATGTAAACAAATTTAGGTAAGACTCAGACTGTTTAACATATAATATAGACCATTTCCTAAAAAAAAATACTTACATCACACTGATTGTAGAACAAATTGGTATTTTCTTCATTCACATATGTTATGAAAGTTGAACTTGGAGTATTTTTTTCCTGCTGCATACCATCCACTATTCTTGAAAAGTTTTTATTACTCCAATTTTGAGTTCTATATAAATCTGTCTTATCCAAGACTCTTTCCCATATCACACTTAATCTCCTTTCAAAACTACACCCCATGGTTATTCAATTTTTGCTTAAATACTCTTCCTTCCACTGATTAAAAAACTGTCTTTTTGGAATCCCTGATTACTTTTTTCGGTTCTTTTTCTTTCTTTGTCCCACTGAAGAAGTCTAAGTCTTGACTTAGAATAAATCCCAGTATTATACTATCATTTAAGCCTCAACACTTCCAGTATGTCTTAATCTCAGAACACTGCTCTGAGTTTCAAGCAATATACATTCTGGATGACATTTTTGTCAAGAGGGGCAGGATGGTTAGGTTTGGTGATGAATCAAGAACTAAGATACAACTGAATTAAGCGTAGGCCCTCTGCCTTTTATTTTAGATCCCCGGTAACTTCTCAACTCTCAGATTTTCTTTTCACTTGTACGAATGTGATTTCCACTCTATTCATTCAATTTCTATTTATTTAGTGGATTCAACCAGAAAATTGGAATTTTTAAAAACCGTAGAATGTCAGGTTAGAAAAGAACTTAAAAGGTTTAAGAGCCAACCTGATTCTAAAAAGGTCTGCAACATCTTCAACAAGGTGTTTTCCAGTGATGTTAAACTCCCCATTCCTGAAGAATCTCATTTTACTTTAATAGTCCTGATTGCTACAAAAATTTGTATTTGTATTCACTGAAATATCTCTTTAAAGCTTCACGATTTTGTTTAGACAGTCCTGTTTATTCACCAGCCTTGTTGTGAATTGACTGTAGATGTATCCACCTTATTTGCTTTCTCCTGAAAATAATATGACCTTGCCTAAATCAAAGTGATTGCAATTGTAATCTTTAAGAATGTGTTTTTGTTAACCGTTAGAGATTTGGTTTAGAATGGCTCTTGGGACTATTGCATAAAAAAGTTAATTATTATTGTAATCAAAGAATGTTAGAGTTGAAGTAACTAATCACAGTTAAAAAGCTAAGGTCTTCTGTAAGAATCTCTTGGGTGCTCTATTTTGTTTAAAGAAAACTTGAGAGACTTGTTTCAAAGCCTCAGGGAAACAGAAACTTGGAAAACTTAAAAAAAAAAAACAGAAGTCTGGTAGACCCATACCTCCAAGTTTGTTCTTTTTACTTAAGATTGCTTTGGCTATACGACATGGTCTTCTCTGGTTCCATACAAAGTGTAGAATTATTTTTTCTAGATCCGTAAAGAATGATGATGGTACTTTGACAGGGATTGCATTAATTCTGTAGATCACTTTAACTAGTATAGACATTTTAACAATGTTGATTCTACCAATCCATGAGCAAGGTAGATATTTCCATCTGTTTACATCTTCTACAATTTCTTTTCTTAGTGTTTTGTAGTTTTCTCTGTATATGTCTCTCACATCTTTTGTTAAATATATTCCTAGATATTTAATTTTCTTTGAGGCTATTGTAAAAGGTATTGCGTTTTTCATTTGAATTTCAGTTTGACTGTTATTGGCGTATATGAAGGCCTCTGATTTGTGTGTATTGATTTTGTATCCTGAGACTTTACTGAATTCATTTATCAATTCCAGGAGTCTCTTGGTTGAATCCTTGGGGTTTTCTAGATATAATATCATATCTTTGGCAAAGAGTGAGAGTTTGATCTCATCTGCCCCCATTTGGATGTCCTTAATTCCCCTCTTGTTGAGGGGAATTATTCACTATGTTGAATAGAAGTGGAGATAGTGAGCAACCTTGTCTGGTTCCAGTTCTAAGTGGGAATGGTTTTAATTTTTCCCCATTCAGTATGATATTGGCCATGAGTTTATCATAAATGGATCTTAAACTAAGGTATAAGCTGCTCTTTGAACCGAGATTATTTACATATATGTGTATGTCTATGTATATATTTTAAAATCCATTTTATTCAGGTTTCATTTATATACAATAGGCAATTTTAAACATATAATTTGTTGAATTTTGAAAAGTGCCTTTAATGATATAACCACCACCATCATCACAACGTCTTACATATTTCCATACCTTGAAGTTTCCTTGTGCCCCTTTGTAGTAAATGCTTTTCTTTCTCCACCTCATCCCGTACAAACCATAGGTATGCTTCCTGTTACAGTAATTTTGAATTTTCTATAATTTTATATAAGTGGAATCCTATAACATGTAGTGTTTTGTGAGTGATTTCTTTCCCTTAATATGATGCTTTGAGATTAATCCAAGTGTTTCAGGTATTAGTAGTTTCCTCCTTGGTATACTGAGAGTTATGAATTGTATAGATTGTATAGATACACCACAGTTTATCTATTCACAAGATGATGGACACTTGAGTTGTTTTAAGTTTTGGCTATCATCAATAAAGCTTTTAAGAGCACTTGGATTTATGTTTTTGGATGAATATTTGTTTTTCTTTCTCTTGGATACATTCCTAGGAGTAGAATTAGTATGTTGTATGGTAAGTGTATATTTAGCTGTATAATAAATTGTTAAAGTGTGTTCTGAAGTCTTTGTACCTTTTTCATTCCTACCACCAATGTATGAGAGTCCTCTAGTTCCACATTCTTGCCAACACTTGGTGTTGTAGTGTTTTTAATTTTGGTCATTTTAGTACATGTATAGTGGAATCATCTAATTTTATATTCACTTTGAATTTTTTAATGACAAATGGCATTGCTGATCTTTTCATGCATTTATTTTGTATTTGTACATCATCATTGTTGAAGTGTCTTTTAAAACATTTTGACCAACTTAAAAATTGCATCAGATTATGTTTTCTTATTGAGTTGCAAATGTTTCAAAATATATTTCAGATGCAACCTGTTTATCAGACACGTTTTGCAAATGTTTTCTCCAAAGATGTGACCTGTCTTTTCATTTTCTGAAAATTTTCTTAGCTATGATTCCACTTAAAAGCATTGTTATTTCATTATAGTGATGATATAAGGTTGAAATCTCAATGTGAAGATAAAATGAAGACTGAATTACAAATGGTGGTTAATCATATGACTATGGAGTGGCTGACTAACTTGGCTGAAGTATAGAACCCAGTAAGGCAATAAAATTCTGAGAATTGCCTGGGCCAGAGCCACTAGAGATATTCTTCAAGAAACTATGAAATAAGTGATTGTTTCTGACAGCTCCAATGTCAACACAAGAGGCAAAAAGATTGAAGGGTTGTTTGGTTTCTGGGGAAATTGCACTACATCTGAGAATTTTGTTAGTCTCTGTTAACAAAATGAGCAGGAAGAAAACTGAATTTGACTGGGGCTGTAATTATTAATAATAGCATTTTGTATTGTTGCTTCACAGAGCCACTTGGTTCCTCCTTTGGCCCTCTGCAACCCTTTTGCTCAAACAATATTAGAAACATCAGCAGTATACGCTTAAGCAGACCAAAACTTTACAAAGGCCTATGGCTGTCACCTAGAGATAATGGCTTCAATGTTGGACTTGAATTATGTGAGGCTGCCTTCAGGTATACTCTCTTTGATAGATAGTTGTTGATCATCAGTTAAAATTATGTATTGGCTTTAATTGAAACTTCTATTACAGAAACATCTAAAATTATTTTGAGAACTCATGGTTTTTATAGGAACAATATTCCAATAGAGATGTAAATGCCCAAGGAGGTTACTTAATCAAATAGAAATGATATGTTACAAAAATATGCAATGTGGGGGACCACTGTGGGTAGCTGTTGAATATATGAACAGGTGCTTTCTCTTGCTTCAAGCCTTACTTTGGATAGCCCTGATGAGTTATCTAACTCCAGAACTAAATAGAACCCTCCTTCTGATCAGTTATCAGAGGATGCCAAATAAGCAACATGATTTACAGATAGTTCGAGGGTGGAAGATGAACATTCTATCTGGAAGGTAATTACACTGAACCTGGTTGATGGCTTTCTGATGGTGTCAGTAGTACAGAATATTACTGAGCCAAGAGTTAAAGTAATATTTTAGACAAAATGTAAAATACAGAATGATAAACAATAGGGTGGACTGTTTCTCACTAATTTAGGATTCCAATAATTACCATATTATTTCCCCTATTACCCTAAGTGAACTAAGACAAAATATAATGAGTGTAATAATGCTCTTCTCTCAGCTTGAATTACTTTTGTAAAAATAATGCTGTTGACCAAAAAAGTAAAAAATTGCAAATTGAGAGATTGAAGCCATTATTTCTGACTGGTTATTTATTCTTTCAGTCAATTTGATTTAGAACAAATCAAGAGGGAGAGCAGGGAATAAACAGAATAGGCCTTGACCCCTGTGAACATGCTTTTGAAAACCCCCTTCACGATCCTCCCCATGCCATGTCACTGGCCATCTTCTTCGTTTCACTTTCAGTATGCATGTTATAGGTTTCAACTTGGGATGCCCTCCTCATGGCTTTGCTCTCTGCAGGCACTGTAGGTAAAGGAAAACAAATAAGTGAAATTCAGATTAGGTATTGGTTCTGTAACACATTCAGAAAGGATCAACAAGAAATAACTAGAAAATACAGGGATATCTGCCAGAAATTTTGGAGGGGGACAGAGAAGCCTTTAAAGAAATCAGAATCCAGGTGGAGTTGGATCTTAGATATCAAACTCTTTTAGTAACATAGAAGCCAAGAACACACAACAATGACAGCTTGGACCTAATACTTTCCCCTGGTTGTGCAGAGCAAGACAAGGCCAAGTCCAAACTTTCTAACACAGAATCATAGCACAGGCACTACTCCATGGGTTCCCCCACCTACCTTCTGTCCTGACTCACATGCTGCTTGTTCACAGCCAGGGCCTGTTTCCAGATCTAAGCCCAACGGGCAGGGTTTAAGTGATACAGCACACGTACCTCTGGTTTGCCTGTGAGAGACCTGCCTCAGGTGCTGGCTAGAAGTCTTTATACCACTTTATGATATAGAAGTAACAGGATGCCATTTGAAGCCATGGGGATGCACTTCTCCCACTTTTTCAACAACTCTGAGAACAATAAGATGAGGGTTTATCCAATGCAGGCATTTGAAGACACAATAATGCAGAAGAGGAAGAAGTGCCAGTGTGGGGTGGGGAGAGAAGGAGAGGATGGAGGAGGATGAAGAAAATTAAGAAGGAGAACCAGAAGGTCCATGGGAAGAGTCCCATCCCTCCATCTTGAGCACTACCTTGCCCACAAGACAGCACAGGTCCAGAGTCAGAAAACCAGTCCGAGAGTCTTCATTCTGCCTTCAGTCCTTAAATGTCCTTGGACAGGTTACATTAACTCTTTGAGTTTTAGTTCCCACGTTGTAAAATGGAGATAATAATACTTGTGTTCTCAAGCTCAAAAATATTTGTGAGAATAAAAATGTTTCCCAACCTACAAAGTGTGGTGTAAGTGTGAGCTACTTATCTGTCTCTACAACTGCTCAGGAAGAAAGACCAGTTGATGTAATACTTTCCTCAGCAATGATTTCAGCCCTTTATTCCTCAGGCTGTAGCTCAATGGGTCAGCATGGGGGTTCCCAGGTTATTCAGGATCTAAACAGCTGCATCCAGACAGGGGCTTGGGGTTGGTCTCTGGTATATGAGGACCACTATCAGGTGGAAAAGCAGGATGGCAGTGAGGTTGGCACTGCAGGTGGAGAAAGCAGTGTCGACCCTTGGCAGAGCAGATCTGCAAGATGGAAGAGACGATGTGACTATAGGAAGAAAGATACGAAAAAAAAAAAAAGAGCCGAGGGGCCTGAGGCCCATGTTGATGAACCCCACCATCTTCAGGGCTGACATGTCTGCAGAAGGCAGCTTCAGCATCACTGGAATATCAAGAAGTAATAGTCCACCTCATTGGGGCCACTCTAGGGCAATTGGAAGGTCAGAGTGGTGAGAAAGGTGGCCTGAAGGTAGCCCAAAAATGAGGTCCCCAAGGGAAGGATGGTGGTTCATGATGATGGTTTAGTGTAGATGGTGACATATGGCAACAAAGAAGTTGTAGGCTATCACTGAGTGCAAGAAACTGTCAGTATAGCCCAGGACATGGTGAAAGAAGAGCTGGGACCTGCAACCTGCATAGCAGATGGTGTGGCTGTTCCCTGAGAGGTAGAGTAGCATCTTGGGGGATCTCACAGAAAGGAAAACTATGTGAAAATAGACAGCTTGCACAGGAAGAGGTATATGGGAGTGTGATGCTGAGTGGCAACAAAGCCGGTAGGATGGGCAGGGCCCCACAAGGGTGAAAATGTAGAAAGACAAAACAAAACAAAAAGCAGCATCTCCAGACCGTCTATGTGCAGGATGCCCAGCAGGATAAACTGAGTCACCACCCAGAGCTTCCTCAGAGCTGTGAGAAAGTCCAACCTGGAAACCCTCGGGACTCAAGACACCAAAGTCTAAACACCAGAATAAAGTTATCAAGCTTTTTGCTGGTGAGTGCACTGGCTGGGTTTTCAACAAGAAACAACCTACTTTCTTTTGAAGAGGAAAAGTGAGATCGTTATAAAAATATCAGGTAATAAGAAGTTCCCGTTTCAGCATCATGGTCTGTTCAACTGACGAAAGGAATGTTTTATAAAGACAGATGTCTTCTATAGCAAGATTGAAAGTTTAGAGACATTCAAAGCCATCTCAGGTTAAAAAAGTTTTCATCATGGATGTATTCTGTTTGAGCATATTTATATTTTAAACAACCATGTCTTTATGTTAACAAACTCGCGCATTTTATGAAATGTTTTTTAAGTAGGTAAGAAAAATGCTACTAATCCTTGGAAGACTAGGATATCTTGAGCAACCATTTTCTTTTCCTCACATTTATTTTTCCTGAAGCCTTTGAAAACGACTCCATCTCTAGTGAAAAAAACAAATCAACAAATACAGCCAGTGAAAAAACCTGACATCATGCTACCCAGTGTTCTTTAATCACTATTTTCTCCACTCTGGGTGCATAGATTGGCTGGTTCCTGGAATGATTCTGTGAGGACACATGACTGTAAAATGCCACAGAAATGGCCACTGGCTTAGATTTAGAGAAAAGTCTCACATGATTTTCTTCATCACCAGACATGCTTTTCTTTTTAATGGTTTGATTAGTAGCATCTTTCTTGGCTACTTATTAAAATGTGGATGGTTTCTCTGTACAACTTCCTCTCTGTCCCCATCCCTTATTCCTCATTCATGACATCCTGGTCCTCTCAGGACACTAATCTCACAACTCTTCACATAAGACATGCTTCCTCTACAGAGGTTGTTTTCTCTGGTCCTCTGCGAGTACCTCTAAAACCACATGACAGGACCAATCCCATGGTTTAACAAGGAAAAACCTCTAAGTACTTAAGTAACAGATATTTTTTGGCATAAAGTTTTTGTAAAATCATTTCAATAAAGGGAATTATTATTTCTTCTTGCCGTAAGTATTAACAATGATTATCCTCATACTACCTCTCCCAGGTATCTTATACAAAGGGGTCATAATAATTATTATCTTTAGGTTATTATCGTCCCATTTCCTGTTCTTGTGCACATCAGTTTCTTATCATGGTTAAATGTCTGTGGTTCATTGTTTGTCCCCAACATCACAGACGACTGTAGGCCCAGAGTCTGTGCTGGCCGCAGAATCCACAGTGGAAGAGCTGGCTGAGGCTCCTCCCCAAGGCAAAGAATCAGAGGAGCCCTGGCCACCGTGCTCTATGGCCTCCTGTGGCTTCACACACAGCTGGAGTTTGTAGCTCAAAATTCAGCCTGGTGGAAAGCAGAGTCTGTCTGAGTCCTGGCAGGGAGAACTACAGCACTGGGCTGACTGCACAGCTCCCAGTCCCTCCGCTGCCCTTAAGGGAATGTCATTCTGTTCCTCTTGCAGTGAGTTTTCTTCTAGAACACCAGAAACATTCGGAGGGGGCTCCAAGTGACCTTCTACAGGACCTGTCTTCTTTTCCTCTGGTCTGGATGCCTTTGCTTTCTTTTTGAGGGATCAGTTTTCATGGTGGCCACACCATTTCTCAACCATGTGGTGGGATGAAGAGTTACAGAATGTGTTTGTGAATGCCACTCTTTGGTGTCCTTTTTGTATAAGCCGGGCAGCTGCTGGCCTGCCCTAATGAGGGACCAGGCATTCCAGAAACAAAGCTAGAATTGCTACTGTAAGAAGAGAGCCTTTTGAGTTTTCTTTGGTCTGAAAACTGTGAGCTACTGGAGAGGAGTTTCACTGGGTGTAAACACAGAGTGTTCAGAAATCTGAGAGAAAGCACTGTCCTGGATCTCACTGGTGCACCCGATGGGGAAGTACCTGGAGAGGATAAGCTGGGACGGCTACTCCATGGGCAAAGGATTAATCTTGGGTGTAAAATCTTCTCAGTGTTTTGGCTGGTGGCACTACTCTTGTCCACCTCAATCCCCATGACCAAACTCTGATTAAAAAGCTTTTGTCCATCTGTTTGCAAAGACTTACGTAGTTTGACATAATCCTCCTCTTCATGAAAGAGAACAGATTCCTGGAGACTTTTATGCTGCTTCTTTAAACAAATACCCCAGAGAAAGGACAGTTTGCCTCTGCAGTCACTTATGTTGCGCTCTGAGCTGTGCTGCTGTTTCCTTGAACTCTTAAAGGCATCTGTTGCCCGTGGTGGGGAGTTTCCAGTTGTATCCAAATCAAGCAGCTGTTCTTGCAATGATTCTGTGGGGACACAGAAATGGCCAATGGCTTGGACTTCTGGAAAATTTTCATACAATTTCCTTCCTTAAAAGACAAGCTTGTCTTCTTGATGTTCTGATTAGTGGAATTTTTTTTGCTTGTATCAGTGCTTATGAATAAAATCTGTTTTAAAACTCTGTCTTACCCCCCTGCATGGAGGGGTTAATTGTGCTTCAGACAGTCCTCATCTTTTTGACACAGAAGAGCATCACAGCTGGACTACACAGCTTTTTCTGATAAAACTCCCCGACATAGGAAATCTGTGAATGCAGACAGTAGATGCCGGGCTTTCAGCAGCACCAGTTTTGCCTCACATTTTTGCTGCCTCTGCTGCAGCTATGGACAGGTGGCGGGGTGTGCCAGACAGGGCCTCAGTGGGATCCCGCAGCAGGACACCTGTGCCCACTGCAACATTGATTGCCTTGGCTTCACAAGGCCGGACCATTTGAGCATCTTCTTATTCAGGATGGTCCACGAGGAAGTCATTGAGGGATAGAGGGTATTCCACCTTCCACCTCAGGTTGGTCAGGGTCACCGCTGAACATTAAAACAGTCTGTACTCCTTCTCCATTGGCCAAGTTTCTTTGCCACATCACTGCATGGGGGCATAAACGTCCTCATTCAGTTCATTATCCAAGCTGTCATATGAGGTGGAGTGCCTCAGTTGGAAGTGAGAAATAGCTGTGAAAAAAAATCAAACCATGATTAACACTTTTACTTAGTACAAATACAGCCCATACTGCCTTAGAAACAAACTGTGTTGCTTAGGTTATTTCTGTTTTCATGTGGAGTATTCAAATTCCTACTCTTAAGAAAGAAAGTATGTTTTACAATCTTGCCAAATTTGTTAGAACAGAATAAAAGAGGAAACACCTGTTGGGGTATACTAGATTTATCTCAGGTCCTGCTGAATGGGCTTTCCTTAAGTAAGATTTTCTCAAAACAAGGAACACGTCATAAGACCAAGAAATGGTGAAAAATATGAAAGAAATAATGCCAGCTGTACCTAGATTCTGAATAAGACTCTGTCTTCTGACATGGAATGCTGGTTGTTATACCTAATTAACTCTAAACTTGGGGAACCTATTTACTAACCCTATGAATTTCTCTTTTACAAAGTTCTTTAATATCCATGGTCTTATTTAATAGTTGCAGTAACCACAAAGACATTATTTTTATCCACATTTCATAAATGAAGATACTGATGTTCAGTGGCATAGAATAATTGGCCAAAGGTGACATAACTAGTAGCTGGTGGTACAGGAATTCATATTCTGGAAGGCTGTTTGTCTTTTAGTTCAGTGTTTCCCTAACCCCAAGTGATGCAAGTTGTTTTCAAAGGAGCTCATAGCACATTAGAATTTGGGGAAGTTTCTCAGGGACTAGTAAAAGGAAGGAGAGGAAGAAAAAAACCCAGGCCTGTCTCTACTATGTCTGACTTTTTATTCCAGTTTCAACCATAGCACATTCTACTATAAATATTCAGGATCCTCATAAAGTTTCATTTAAAAACAAGTTGAAACCATCATATTATAGCACGCTACCAACAATAACTTCTTGAAAGCTGTGACGTCATCATGCACATTTCTTAAGCCTACCAAAATATTATCATGTGCTGACCTATGGGCAGGTCTTCTAAGAAAGGATCAGCAGCCTGGGGACCTACTGACCCGGGTCAGAGACTCCTTCATGTCAGCTGCCAGAGGCTCCAGGAAAACCTCTGTCCCAGCATCTTCACAGACATATGTCTATTTTTCACAAAAAACAATCCAACTATTGACAATACCTGAGGCATTTCCTCTAGTACCACATGTCCCTGAAACCTCTCCATAAAGTGAAGTGATTTCCACTCCAAATACCCTGTAGCAATTTTGTGTCATAAATTGCAAAAGCAGGGTGACCTGTACAAAAATAGACAAAAATGAACTGTTAGTTCTCATATAACATGTTAATAAATCACGTTTCATATATAAATATATAATATCTCCTAACATGTCATTAACTTCTTGTACTATAGGACTGTGATTTTAAAGTAAGTACTATATTATTACAACTTCCACCTTTTTAGATGACGACACTGTGGGTCAGTGTCACTGAATTTGCCCAAGATTATGCATAGGAGAAGGGGGGGATGGCGCAGAGAATTGAACCTTGGCTTGCCTATCTCCAACATCTTTTTTGTTTGTTCATTTTACCTCATTTAAATTTTAGAATCTTATCAGCTGCTGTCTTCTCACTCCGTGGCTGAAGCCAGTCATAGTGTTTATCCCCCTTAATGTGAAAAGAGAAGTAAATCAATTGCTATTGCTTCTCTGCTTGACAAATCACTTTCCTATAGTCTACCAGCATAGAATAAAACACCCCATAGTTAGTAAATTCAAATTTATAAGGAGATGTAGTTAAGTTATTTAAAAAATTATCTTTCAGAATTGATACCTCAAACATCATTTTCAATATGGTGATTCAGTCCCCCAGGGCACACAATGAAACACTTCATTACCTTTTTGTAAATTCTTTTTCTAGCTCTGGGCTGCAGGATGTTTGAGGCCAAAGAACACTTGGAGCGATACATACCGCTAAATTAAATGCATCTATCTGATTGGATGAGGAATGTTGCTCAATGTTGTGTAATAATCCAAGTAATCCAAATAGATATTCTAGAAGAACAACATTGGCTCGTGGAAGCTGATCTAATAGCTACAGCCACCCAAAGGTCTACCTCAACATGGGCATTTTCTTCTGATGCCAAGACACAGTTCTTAGACTTGGCTTCTTGTTCCCCAACCTTCTTGAAAGCTTCTGTCCTCCATATTAGAATCTTATATTTAATTGGATCTGCCTTGTTTTGATACTGAAGCATAAAAGACTGTACATAAGGGATTTCATCCCATTTCCTGGCAAAGTGACAAAACAAATCTAACTGGAGATTAGGATTGTAGCTCAATGAGCCATTCAGGGGCCATATTTTCCCAGACCCATGAGAGTACTGGGACCAGGCAGTATTGTACAAATACACCATTTTTTCTTTATAGGTTCATAATCATATTCAGACCAGTTTGTAAAAGACGGTTGGATCAAATTGTTTTTGACAAAGTTGGGACTTGTTCACATGACCAAACTTTAGTTGCCCCATAGGCAATGTCATGAAAACTATGGACTAACATTTTGGGTAAAGCAGCTTTCATGGCACTTTGAGTTTTTTTTTTAAAAGGCCTCTTAACCTTTTTTTTTCCTTCCGTTTCAAATGAGGAACTGACTGCTCCCAACTGGCCTTGCACTTGTGACAATATAGTCCACTGAGCTCCATCTCAACGCCTGTAACTTAGACATCATGGCTTCAGCAGGGAAAAGACAGACAGTTTAAGAAACTTTGCATTTTAATTCCACAGTGCTAGACCATTTGAGCTCTGAAATCTTCTTGATGTAATTTGCCCATCAATTCAAACATGTGCACAAGAACAGAACATAATATGTGGAGACCAGCTGGAGTCCTAGAAAACCTGGCATCTCTTTAAACTTTCTCACAGACAGTACATTTATATGTCACATACTAATATAGATAAACACTCAATTACAAAGTAAAATTTAAAAGGTTTCAAACAGAAACCCGGGAAAAACACATCAGACAAAACAAAAGCCAAAACAAATACAGTACTTTCAAACAGAGATTTATAGACGGAGACTGGAGAGACATTTTCAAGAATCTTATCTCAAACCGTTACCACAAAGAACCTGTTCTAGGTCCAAATGGCATGAAAGCCCCAAAGGCAGGGACAGAGGATTCCCAGGCCACAACTTTTACATTTGAGGATGGAATTCTTATTTGCCATAGCACACACGCAAACACACACACCGATGGACTGCAGTTCCAACAAAGAAGCCTAAGGAGTGCCCGATACAGTCACAGGTCCTACCCTGCTGAGTGGTTGAGGCCTGCAGTCCAAACAGGAACTCCGCAGGAACCTCCCAACTGGAGAGAGGAGTTTTAGGTCCTACTCTCCCAAATGGCTGAGGCTCCCCACCCAAAGAAGAATTCCAGAGAACCTCCCCAGAGGGAGAGATGAGTTTCTCTGATGTGCAGTATCTTGAGAGAGCTCTCACCAGTCCAGATGCAAATGCCAAAATCCAAAAGTCAAAGGTCCATTCTTCCCTGACAATCAGAGATGCATTTGGGGCTGACAACAGGGAAATCAGTGGGAGAAACCCAACCAAAACCAACCTCTGCAGAACCTCAGCCAGGCAGCTGCTACGGAGGCTTTAAAGTCTCTCCCCACTCCTTGGCGACCAATCCATGAGGAACGGATCCTGAAGGAGTCCCCAAGTGGGTAACAAACCCACAAGGGGGGGTTCGATGTTGCCTGCCACAAAGTAAGCCAGTTAGTGGGATAGCAAGGATTATTAAGGAGGAAAGAATTTATGTCAGTGAACATGTCAAGTGGGAGGGTGTTATGAACTGCCTGAGATAAACCTCCCCAACATGTTTTTTCTAGAGGTGAACTGAATAATGCAGCCAGGGTGTGACCATCAGTGCATGTTTGGGGTAGAGTGTAGGGCATGCAAGTGCAGTGAGAAATCATGCGAGTACCTTTGTCTCATGATCAAAAAATGGCAGATAAGCCCTCCCCAGGTTGGGGATTTTAGTATCCTAATAAGCTAGGGGTTTATATCTGTGATTCTTTCAGCCTTGTGCACGGGCTCAGTGGGTCTTTGGGCATGGTCTATGGTGGAGTATTACTTATCTTTTCTTCTGCAGACAAACAGGTGGTGTGAGGCTTTCTAGAAGGTGCCACCATTCCTGGTAAAGAAAGTCAAAAGAGAATATGTCAGTGCAACAGAAAGGTACAAAGTTCTGGTCAGCAAATCTGACTGTTCTCTGCCTATTTTCTGCCTATTTTGAGACTGTAGCTGTTAAGCTACCAGGGCTGAGATAAATCTTACTGTCAAGGTTACTAACAGCTGCCAGCCCCAGCCATAATGTGAACACTGCAAACTCATTTGAAATATGAGGAAACTAAAAGTATTACTGAGAAAAACATTTTCTACCTTATGGATCCAGTTACACTATTATTTCCCCTCTTACCCCCTACATGAACTAACAAAAAATTTAACAGTGATTGTAACAATGCTATTCTCTCAGCTTGGATAATTATTTTTGTAAAGGTATAGCCAATATTCTTAACCAAAAAAGAAAAATTGCCAATTGAATGATTGAAAAATATTATTTCTGACTGGTTACTTATTCACTTAAATCCATTTGATTTAGAATAAATTTTCAGGGCCCCTGGAGAGCAGGGAATGAACAAAATAGCCCTTGACCCTTGTGGACCGGCCTTTGAAAACCCCCTTCACAATCCTCTCAATCCCATGTCACTGGCCATTACCTTAGTTTTAGTTTCACATGCATATCACAGGTTCCCACATTGGATGCCCTCATCATAGCGTCGTTCTCTGGAGGCACTGTAGGGAAAGCAAAACTTATAAATGAAATCCAGAATAGGCATCAGTTTTGTCACACATTCAGAAAGGAGCTAAAATAAATAATAACTAGACAATATAGGGGTGCCTAGCAGAAATTGTGGAGGGGAACAGAGAAGACTTAAAAGAAATCAGAATCCACGTAGGGTTGGGTTTTGGATATCAAACTCTTTTAGTAAACAGAGAGGCCAAGAACACACAAAAATGACAGCTTGGACCGAGTACTTTTCCCTGGTTGTGTGAAGCAAGACAAAGCCAAGTCCAGCTTTTCTAACACAGAATCACAGCACAGTCACTACTCAGTGTGTTCCCCCACCTAAATTCTCTTCAGATTCACATGCTGCCTGTTTACAGCCAGGGCCTATTTCCAGGTCTAAGCCCAATGAGCAGGGTTGAGAAGTGACACAGCACAAGTACCTCTGCTTTGCCTGTAAGAGACCTGCCTCAGGAACTGCCCAGATGTTCTTCTCTTTACAGCACTTTATGGTATAGCAGTAACAGAATTCCATTTGAAGCCATGGAGATGCACTTCTTCCACTTTTTCAACAACTCTGAGAACAATAAGATGAGGGTTAATCCAATGAAGGCATTTGAAGACACAATAATTGAGCCAAGAGGAAGAAGTGCCAGTGTGGAGTGGGGAGAAGAGGAGAGGATGGAGGAGGATGAAGAAAATAAAGAAGGAGAACGAGAAGGTCCGTGGGAAGAGTCCCATCCCTCCATCTTTAGCAATACCTTGTCCTCAAGAGAGTGCTGGTCCAGAGTCAGAAAACCAGCCCGAGAGTCTTCATTCTGCCATTTACTTTTTATGTGTCCTTGGACAAGTTACGTTAACACTTTGTGTCTTAGTCTTCATGCCATAAAATGGAGATAATAATAACACCTGTGTTGCCAAGCTCAAAATATTTGTGAAAATGAAAATGAGGCGTGGCTTTAAGAGCCTCATCCACTTGAGCAACTTCCTATTCAGGATGCTCCAAGAGGAAGTCGTTGAGTGATAAAAGGTATGCCAGCTGGGCTGGGTCAAGATCATCGATGTCCATTAACATGGACTGTACGCTTGTCTTCCAGTGCCCAAGGTCCTTCGCCACATCGGGGAATGGAGCATAAACATCCTCATTTAGCTCACATTCCAGGCTCTCTACTGAGGAGGAGTCACTCAGTTCAATGGGAGAAATATCTGTGACAAAAATCAAACCATGATTAACACTTTTACTGAGCACAAATACAGCCCATACTGCCTTAGAAACAAATTAAGGTGCTTAGTTTAATTCTCTTTTCATGTAGAGTATTCAAATTCCTTTCTTGAATACTCTCTGAAGAAAGAAAGGATCTTTTACCATCTTTCCAAATGTTCATACAGACTGAGAGAAGAAACACCTGTTCAGGTATACTAAATTTATCTCATGTCCTCATGAATGGGCTTCCCTTAAGTACGATTTTGTCAAAGCAATGAACATGTCATAAGGCCAAGAAATGGTGAAAAATATGAAGGAAGTAATGCCAAATATGCCTAGATTCTGAAAAAGACTCTGCCTTCTAACATGGATTGCTGGTTGTTATACATAATTAACCTAGTCTTGGGGAAACCATTCACTAACCTTATCAATTTCTCCTGTACAAAGTTCTTCAATACTCATTACTTTATTTAATATTTATAGTAACCACAAAGAAATTTTTATCCACATTTCATAAATGAAGATATTTTCAGAGGCACAGAATAATTGGCCCAAGAAAACACAACTAGGAACTGGTGGTATAGCAATTCGTATTCTAGAAGGTTTGTTTGTCATTGAATTTAGCATCTCTCTACCCCAAATGATGTGAGTTGTTTTCAAACCATCTCATAGCACATTAGAATTCTGAAAAATACCTCAGGGACCAGTAGAAGGAGGGAAAGCAAGGGGGAAAAAAAAAACCAGGCCTGCCTCTACTACCTCTGGATTTTTTATTCCAGTTTCAACCATAGCATATCCTACCATATATATTGGGATCCTCATAACGTTTTATTTAAAAAAAAGGTTCAAACCATCATACCATTGCATGCTGTCACCAATAACTTCATTATATACATTTCTTAGCCCTACCGCAATATGCTCATGCCCTGACCCATTAGCAGGCCTTTTAGGAGAGGATCGGAAGCCCTGGGCTCTACTGACCCAGGACAGAGGCTCCCTTCACCTCAGCTGCCAGGGGCTCCAGGAAAACCATTGCCCCAGCATCTTCACAAACATATGTCTATTTTTTACAGAAAACAATCCAATTATTGGCAATACCTGAGGCATTTTTTCTAGTGCATTGCGTCCCTGAAGATTCTCCGTACAGGGATGTGACTTCTTCTCCAAATACTGTTTGACATTTCTGAAGCATGAATTGAAAGAGCAGCGTAACCTATGCAAAGATAGACAAAATGAGGTGCTAGTTCTCAGATAACATGTCTATAAATCCCATTTCATATCTGGATGTATATCATATCTTCAAACACACCATTGTCTGCCAGGCACTATAGGAGTGAAGTTTTGAAGTAACTACTGTGTTATTACCACTTCCACATTCTTAGATGAGGACACTGTGGGTCAGTGTCACTGAATTTGCCCAAGATTATGCATCTGGCAAGTGGTGGGGCTGAGAATTGCACCTTGGCTTGCCTAACTCCAGTGTCCTTTTTGTTGGTTTTGCCTCATTTAAAGTTTACAATCATACCAGCTGCTTTCTTATCACTCTGCGGTTTAAGTTAGTCATACTGTTTATACTCTTTAAAGTGAAAGGAGAAGTAAATCAATTGTTTTCACATTTCTTCTTGACAAATCACTTTTCTATAGTCTACCAGGAAAGAATAAAACACCCCATAGTTAGTAAACTCTAATTTAGAAGTGTATTTAAGCTAGTTAAGAAATTGTCTATCAGAATTAATACGTCAAATTCCATTTTCAAAAAGGTGATGCAGTCCCCCAGGGCAGACAAGAAAACATTCCTTACCTTTCTTGCCAATTCATTTTCTGGTTCTCGGCCGCAGGATTTAGCAGGCCAAAGAACTGTGGGAGCGACACATGCTGCCAGGTTCGATGAGTCCATCTGATTTAATGCAGAATTTTTCTCAATATTGTATAGTAAGGCGAATAGGTAGTTTAAAAGCACGACATTTGCTCTTGGAAGCTTCTTTAAGAGCCTAAAGACAGAAAAATGCACTCTTTACACAACACATTTTTTTTTAAACTTGTAAAGACAGGCAACTCTAACTTTGCGTAAAGAAGAGGGCAAATCAAGACCCTAACTCAGATACACAAGCTTCACTTAACATGTACCAGGCAAAGTGAGGATGCCTGAAGAGGAGAATATAAGGACTTGGGATTTATTTTTTTGTATATTTCTACACTGTCTTCACAACCCGATGAAAATGTGAAAGAATGCAGGAAAAGTACCATTAAAAAATAAAAACCTTTCTGAAATGTTTCCCTGAAACTGGTAGAATGTGTTTAAACTTAGGCAAATCCTGTAACAATTCAGAATAATCTCAACCAAAACCCACAAAAACCTTTCTGATAAAATAAAACAGCAATTAAATTGTAAAGTTCTCCTTTATTTCCACAAAGCAACTCAGGAATGTTGTCTCTTGGTGAGAACTCAAACCTCAGCCATAAATCCTTCCAGGTCCTTTCTGAGAGTTTATGCTCTGCTCCACCATCTTCTCAGGTGGATTTTGTCCCAAATCTTGCCTCATTGGTATCACTTTCACATATAAGTCAAACTTACAGTAGTATGTTTTCTACTGTTCTCATTTGGTAATTGATAGGGGATTTTTAAATGATTATTCACCAAAAATTACTATTACTACTATCCAGAAAACATGTATAAGCTGATGTGCATGATTGTTGCTGTTTTCTATAAGAATCTGCACCCTGGTGTTAACAAGGTAGTGTGACTTCTTTTGCAAAAATAGCAGAAAAGCCTTTCTTCACTGGAATAGACTGACCATGAGTACAGTTTTTGTAAGGGAAAGTTATGAAGGACTTTGAAATAGACCAAAAGATTGCTGGGTGTATTCAATGGAAAATAAGACATCTAGAAAATGCTTCTGGCTTATGATGGGGTCCCTAAGTGTTTTCACAAGGGCTATTTTATAATTTTGCAAGTTGTAGATAACTGCTAGCAGTGTACATAACACTTGGCTAAAGACTTGAACATTCTGGCTGGTGGAGAGACAACTGATTTATCTGCACCCTTGCCCTGGTAGAAAAGGCCAGTTTTGTATCTTTTTGTAAATTCATTTTCAGTGTTTCTGGCTCAACTTGGTTGAACACAAAAGT
Organism: Lemur catta; assembly: GCF_020740605.2. Taxonomy (NCBI): domain Eukaryota; kingdom Metazoa; phylum Chordata; class Mammalia; order Primates; family Lemuridae; genus Lemur; species Lemur catta. Next base: position 17,134,443 of record NC_059134.1, on the reverse strand, counting down.
TGTGGTCATTTGAAATCTACAAAGATAGCTGTAGCATCCTCTTGGTTCCCTTACTAACAGTTTAAAGAAAATCTTTCACATGTGTTTATTTTACATTTCCATGACAGTCATAATATTACCTTTTGACAAAAAAAACAGCCTTTTGCAACTTAGAGGATGGATAGATAGATAATGTTTTGGACAATGAACAAATAAATATAAACTTTGATGCTATCTGAATAGCTTCCACCAAACTATAATGAAAGTGGAGGTAGTATTATGTCACCTCGTTTAGTTTCTGGTATATTCCACAGGTATAGTATGTTACACATATCAGTGATGTTTATCTTTATTTATTTTTTTTTTTTGAGACAGAGTCTCACTTTGTTGCCCGGGCTAGAGTGAGTGCCGTGGCATCAGCCTCGCTCACAGCAACCTCAGACTCCTGGGCTTAAGCGATCCTCCTGCCTCAGCCTCCCGAGTAGCTGGGACTACAGGCATGAGCCACCATGCCCGGCTAATTTTTTTGTATATATATTTTTAGTTGGCCAGATAATTTCTTTCTATTTTAGTAGAGACGGGGTCTCACTCTTGCTCAGGCTGGTCTCGAACTCCTGACCTCAAGCGATCCACCCGCCTCGGCCTCCCAGAGCTAGGATTACAGGCATGAGCCACCGCACCCGGCCTAGTGATGTTTATCAATAGCAGTATGTAGGTAATTCACATTTAAAAGTTGCTCAAGAAAATAACTACTAAACAAGCATATGCAAATAAATGATTTTTGGATTCTTGAGTTCTTAGGGAAATCAAAGCATTTCTTTTTGTTAATGGCATTTCTTTCCTAGTGTATTATAATGCAAGAAATACCCAGGCATGGGGGTGATGAGTTCTCTAAGCATTGTCCCTGTGCATGAGTAAAAACAGTGCATACTCTGTAATCAGACCGACTTTGCAACTCCCCTTTTCCTTGACACTTCTCAAGGAGTTAAGTGATTCTCTGCTGTGCTCCCACAGGACTCTCTAGATATTTTATAGCACTGATTCTACTGCATTATTATGGTAATTCTTGGTTTGTCTATCCTTACTCTATCATACTGAATAGCTCCAGTAGAGGAAATGGGTCATTTTCTCTGTATGATTTCAGTTCCTGAAGGAATTATATGAGGAGTTATCTGGTTACTTAAACATTTAACAAAATGAAGATCATAAAGTGTAGACTGGGCCTACAGTATTAGCTAGTCAACTACTGATTTACACCTCCTATTAATTCAGATATACAGAAGGTGTACAATGTTCAAGTATTCCATGTTAATGGGAAGAGGAAGAAAACAATAACTATGATGAGCTAGCATAAATCCATTTTTAAACTAGTCCGTATGAATATGACTTTGATTTTTAATGGACAAACTTTTAGTTTTTGAAGTTTTTAGAAAGGTTTTTTGAGACATAACAAAATAGAATAATTACCTTTGAATTTTATTTATTTTATCTTTATCTTTTCTGTTATCCATGACACTGACCCACTCATCATAAAGATCAGACGACAAAATGCTTCCAGGAATTTCTTTTAGAAAATCCTTACATAGATGAAAAAATATATATTTTAAATCATTATTCTCATGCCAAGTATGTATTAAAAAAAACAAGAAGGAAATATGTTGTGGAAAAGTTCAGTTAAGCCCTCCCTTCCATGAACTTCACAGAGCTCTGTGCCAATTCACCACAGAATGAAGACAGAGAAACACAGGCTTTGATTTTTTTTCTAACAAAAGCCATTGGGGTAACCAAAGTCTGGATTATGGTGGGAAAGATAAAGGACAACCCACTTGGGTGGAACCTCCTGTTTGCACACACTTTAAGAAACTAGTATAACATGACCGGGTCTGGCAGTAAACCATTCTAAGTCCTCTTTTCCCCTTCCCTTAAGTGGCTAGCTCAAGGAAATGCACCCAGGTATCTGTGAGGCTCATCGTCTCATAATCATTCATTCAGTCCTTGTATAAGTGCTTATTCAGAGGTACCAAGCACTTCTTGAGGTTCTAGGGAGACAGAAGTGAATTAAAATTAGAAATTTATATTCCAATGCTATTGGTACACAACTGCATCAAGAGCTACTTAAAATTTTTCCCAGTATTCCATATAGAAGGGCTGTCATATATTTGGGGAGATAAAGTATTCTGGGTACAAGCTGAGATCTGGGGGCTTGGGGCAGCACCACCATGTCTGACATACAGTAAGTAACGTGTCCCCAGTACATTATCCTTTCTCGGAAACACTATTCTGCTGAGACTACTGGTGAGGCTGGGTGTGCTGAAACCAAACAATGTCAGAAACCAGTATATGACCCAGGGCATTGGCTATTTTGCTTTTGTTTATAAAAACTTAAGAGTAAACTAAATTTGTTCCTAGTCCTAGAAGGTTAATTCTAGGCCACCTCTCGCTGTAGCTTTTGGCATGGCATTAGCACCACCAAGCTTTTACTCTGCTCTCCCACTAAGCAAACATTAGGCAAAGGAAACTCAATTTCAATTTCCTGCTCATAACATATAGAAAGGTGACAGTCTACAACTGTATAATTTTAAGTTTTGCTGGACACCGAAACAATGACTTTATCTATGTTCTTTATAGATGGCAACACACAACTTGTTACTTACATATCATGTTCATTTCACTAATATGAAAACTGTGATAACTTATTGTTATATTTAGCTAATTACATAGGCATCTTTCCCACTTGCTTATGAGTGCCTCCAGGGTACGGACAGTCCTTCACCATTTTTGTACACACATCAATAGCAAGCAAGGTTGCATCCATAGCAGAGGTCATCATTAAACTGCAGCTAGTGCCATATGGCCAAACATTAATGTGGGACAAGAGAAGGCCAATCAACTACAAGTGAGTTTAGGCAATTTTAAGAACTTCTTTCTCATCATGTCACTCTCTTACCATACTTTGTTTCTTTTTAGAGTAGCTTAGGAGGAGGAAGATGGATTGATTCAAAGTCTTTCTCTGTTCTGTCACATCTTCTTGTAGCAATGTACCTGGATAGCTGTGAATCAGGTGCATAATCACAAAAGTTACCTGTCCTAGGGCAAAGCTATTGAGGTTTCATAATTCCAAACTAAGTTTAGCTATTGCACCCACTTTAAAAGTCAGATTGAAAAGAGGCAAAAATCTGTTATTTGAAAATAGGATAGTGATAATAGCTCCTTTAAAATCTGAGTGGAAAACATACTTCTGATCTATCTTGAAGAAAAGCATCATTAATCCTAAGACTACACTGCAAAGATAACTTAGTAACAACTCAGTGAACTTTCCACAGCTAGAATAACAGGTTATGAAATACAACCACCGACACAGACGAATAGGCCATGAGAGGTGTGGTTCTGGATTATCGTCACCAACTCACGGCACTTCACTGAAAGTCTCTTCCCCTCCAAAACAGAACCTAGGCCATCAGCAGAACTCCCAAATCCACTGGAGTTGAGATTCCACAGAATTAAATATGAACTTTTCCTGAAAGGTCAGAGGCATCAAAGTTATGGTGTCTCAAGCAATTTTTGCCCAATTACACTGTGAAGAGCAAAACTTATATGTAAGCAAAACCAACATAAGTGAGAAATTCAAGGAAATCTTAAGTACCATTTCAAAACATACATGACAATAAGAAATAAACAACAACAAAAAAGAAAACAAACAGAAGCTCACAACGTTTGGTAAAAAAAATATGTTCTTTCCTGTAACCACTGGAAGAAATGGGAGTAAAACACAGTTATATGACAAAACTTCAATTACTTGCAACCATTAACCAGACTCTTCAATCATCAGACCATTTTTCATCTTCTGTTTTCAGACAAATAATATTTCTGTAATTTGAAACAGAATGTAGCTCTTCTAAAACGATGCTTCTTTGTGGTAGCCTCAAAAATTTAGCATAAAATTTTAAGAAGTGTAGTGCTATGAAGTCTAGCAGAGTAGGAAAATGTTTTCTGAGACAGGCTTTACCGTCTTAAATTAAGAGATGGAAGAAAAACTAATTACATGAATAAAAAATCCATTATATATATATATATATATATACACATATATATATATATATATCTCCTGGCTTATATAATTTAGTACTATAGCATGTATATATTTATTGTTTTCCAGGATTGCAGAATAAATAGAAACCCTGTGCAAAACAGATTAGATGACCCTAGCTCAAACTCTCCCACTTCGTTGAGTGATACAGAATTGCAAAATTCTATAGCAGGGTTTGTTGAAGGGCAGACATGGACCATGTACCAAGAAACACGTGATTGTACATAAAGTCATGAAGTAAGCTTCTATAAGCTGCTGGCCACTCAGCTGGAGTAGAGGAATGCAAGATTCACTGTCACCATGTTTTTATTCATTCGGCTTTTATGCTTCATGCCCTGAGATGAAGACTAGGTCCTGTCTCTGCACCTGGCTCTGGTCTATTCCAGTCATTTGGGAGATGAGAGCCTAAGGCCATTCTGCAGAAGAGATTTCCAGGGTCAAAACCTCTGCTTAAGGCTGGTTTTGACTCTAGCTTTTCCAAAACTGTAGGGCATTTCCAAGAATGTGGGGTAGAAAACATTTTAGAACTCTATAACCTTGTAAGTGTAGGTGGGGTTTAAGTAACCATGGGTGAAGCATAAGAACTATGAAGAAAGCTAAATGTATTCAAGGTAAAAGAAAACCTAGATGTCGAATTCATTCCTCCTCAACTTTTAAAGTAAAATGAGTTGGGGGTCAAGGGAAGGAATATCTGTGGCATGATGGTTATGTAAACTGAGGAATTTTCAGCAGTCTCAGCAAATTTTTGTTTTAGTTGTAAGGCAAATGTGTTTTATTATCGTAAACTTCTGTAATTATTTTCAAAAGTTTAATAAATGTTTGTTTCTGAAAACTTTGCCTTCATTAAGAAGGTAGTGAAACAGTGAGGAAATCATCCTAAGCAGGAGGTTTGTTTTGGTAAAAATCTCTGAGAGTGTGTGTGTTTTGATTATTTTAAATTTTAATTAAATTTTATCTTTCACATGGAGTTTCAGAAGTGAAGATGAGATTAGCATGTGAGGAAAACTATTTAAAAAGTATATCTGATATGTCATGTAAGTGGTGGTGGCTTTTACAGTCCAATTTTGATTTGCGAAATGTTTTTTAAGACTATTTCAATTCTAAATCTATTATAGGTCATTGTAGACAGAAATAATGCTCACAATTAAAAAAAATTATCTTGCTTGACAGCTACATATGCTGTGGATAAAGGAAGAACTTTTCCTACCATTAGGACGGATGCCAGGACAAAGGCGTTTTCCCAGTACAGTTTTATTTGTACTCCAGATTCAAGTTTGTCTTTGAGGTCTCGGCAGCGTTCCCTGTCTGCCGGCACAAAGAAGATGCCTTCCTTCACAGGGCCTTTCTCGTTTAGAAACAAAAGAATATCCTATGGGAAAGCAAAGGGAAAAAACCAAAATGGCACTTCACACATATAAACAAGGGATCATGTACTTGCCCTGTCTGGCTGCCAGAGGCTAGGATGTGGTAATGAAGAAGCACTGAAGGATTGGAGCTGGATGGATGGCTAGAAAGATTAAAGCCAATTTTTATGGAGAGCAGAATGGTGGTTCCCAAGGTGTAGAGGTGTTGGTGGGGTTGGGGAGATTTTGGTGAAAGGATACCAAATTGCGTTAGACAGGAGAATTAAGTTCAGGTGATCTACTGTATACGAAGGGAACTACAGTTCACAACAATGCACTGTATTTCGAAAAGCTGCTAACAGAATATTTTAAGTGTTGTCTAATTTTGCTTTTTTTCTATTTTTACATCCTCTGCTTGCAGTATAAGAGGAGGATGGGTTTTGGAGACAATGCAATCCATGGGATTTGAAACCTAGTTATGCTATGTATTTACTTTGTAACCTTGAATAAAGTTTTGAGGCTTTAAAAAACTTGTCAAGAAGTGATGATATGATATTAACTACCCCTGAAATTTGTTGTGAAGGATAATCACTAGTGGCTCACCTGGTGCCTGGCACTTTCAGGTGCACAACATAGCATGAATTGCCATACATGTACCATAGTGCTTAGAGGATACTGAATAGATTCTGCTTAGAAGTGATGAATATGTCAACTGTAGAGAATGCAAACTCAGTGGATTTGATCTGACCCATTGTATATGCAAAAGAAGAATAAATGCCAGAGACTATGTCTTTATGCTTAACACTTTAACTACAAATAAGATAAATCTTAAAACTTAAATATAAGATTCATTAGTCTCTGATACTAAAGTGATAGACAAAGACTTTCAAAACAATGCAGTGTTCAAGAAAGGATTTCTGAGGGATAATGAAGATTCTCTGTCTACAGAGAAAACCCTAATTTATCAGAGCAGGCTTATGTGGCTCTTCCTTGTAATCAGTAGACTAGATTACCTCTTTTTACTAGTCTTGCTTCTGATTCTACAATACTATGTTAGGCTTTTATAGTTTGAAGTAACCAGGGGTGTCTATAGTTTTTCTGTTTGGGGACAGATTTATCTCGTAGAGCTCTCGCTTCCCACACCCCCTTTCCCATTAATTTAGAGGACAAAATAAGCCTTACCATGATGGGTTTCGGCAGATTGTCGTTTTTGCAGATGTGTTTCAGGGAGACCCCAAAAAGTCTGGTCTCAAGTGGATGTTCTACTTGAGCACCTTCTTCATTGCAGTGCTCCAAGTCATGGTTATTTTTGTTTAAATTATTAGGTTTCTTGAGGATATCAACAGCGATCTTTAAAATAGAGGCCATGTTTCTCTTTCCCTGGCCAGCTGTCTTTCTCGTTTTGACACAGGGGGCATCGACAACCTCCTGTGTGTCATTCTCACAGTTTCTTTCCAAGGCAAGTCCAAGGAATTGTACTGCCATGGCAGGGGATGTTGGCAGTGACACAAGTGAGTTGTCCTGGTCAGTGCTAGATCTCCAGCAACACACTGAATTGAAGATACATCTTTTCTTTGTAGATGTCTTGCCATGTGACTCTAACAAAGGAGTAGAATGATTAGCAAAATTAGTTTAATTCATCTCACCTTATTTCTACAATTTCCATTTTACAATATGTTCCTTATGATGCCTCAAAGAGAAAAAATATTTATAGATGTCTTTTGTTATTGAGAATTCAGACTACATTTCATGATAATATTTCATAAATGAAAGAAGCTCAATGAAGGACAAGGTTGTTCTATCCATTTTTGGGACATCATTGGTCTGTTTAATTGAGTTTTGGTAGTAAATTTTTAAAGGTAAAAGAAAGGCTTCCTTTTTGACTATAACAACTTCAAGCAAAAAAGTGTTGCACACCAACACACATATTTTCCCATTTTAAAGTTGAGAATACGCATACAAAAGAGTTAGAATTTGATCATAATTAAACAGTGAGAAAAATAGAGAAGAGAGGATGGAAGGGCAGGATGAAGGGGAAGGGGAAGTAGGAGGAAGAGAAGGAGAATATGAATGGGAGGAGGATGAACAGAAAGAGGCAGAAGAAGAGGAAGGAGGATAGGATTTATCTCTATTAAATGTTCCCTAGAAATAAATAATATTTTATTACCTGATGTCCCACTGTACTATTAATTGCAGAGACAGGAAGCTGATATCATACAATTTTTTCTTTCCCTTCCTAATGCAAACACTTGCATGTTTCTTTTGAGTTCCTGACTTTAAAAAGCATGTTTAAGGTAGCATGCATGGACACAAACATGAGTGAGACCTGCCCTTGCAAATGAAGTTCATAATTTAACAGAAATGAGACTTCTCATAGTGGGGATAAAAACAAGCATAGTAAGGAATAAAATGTCATAAGGGAGGAAAAAAGTACTTAAGGCATTCAGAGGAAAGTAAATCACATCTATGGAAGCTCTGACATTTGATTTGTATTTGGACTGAATAAGATTTCAACAGATAGAGCATAGTGTCTTGCATATAGTAAGCACTCAATAAATCACTATTGAACTACAATTGAAAAAGTGAAGGGATTTTAGTAGAAAAAGACAGCACGAACAAAATAGGCAGAAGTAAGAAATGTCAACAGGAAGATATACTATTATGATATCATAGTGTAAGAATGGTTTTGGTATCATCTGTGTCTAATTTTAACATGAAAGCTAAGAGATTTGAGAGTTAAGAGCACATGTATTGATACATAAAAAGGTCTTTAAGGTTTCAATTCTAAAAGTGGATGACCCTGCCTCTTCCCTCCAACACGCACACAGGTAACAACTGTGCACTCTGGAGAAACAAACCAAAATAAACCTACCAGAAGGCAGTGAAGAGTAATCAAAACAAGGTACAAGTGGAGGTATAAGTCTGACACCTGCAGGAAGGGAATGGCATAGCGCTGGGTGAGTTTTACATTCTTAGAGCATTTAGCCTGAAGGCAGGTGCCATGGTAATGGTGGGTGACTGAAATTCAGAGAGAAACCTGTACTTTTGCTGGCTTGAACTAGAGAACCAAGATAGAGGCACCCACAGCAGCTGGAAAGTGAGAGGGGATCCGAGAAGGGAGGAAACCTGATAGTGGAAACTGCAAACAGTGTGTACATTCTTTGACCCCTGAAGCTTGCATTTGTGGGGCAGATTCAAAAGAGCTTGCATTTCAGGTTAATGCAACTAGGATTTGAGGAGCCATAATGACCAGGTAGTGCCCACTCATGGTTGGACCCCATTTTCTCCAGTGAGAGTGCATGGGACTTAGTCATTAAACTCTGGCTGTGTTGCATTGTTCTTTGTGACAACAAACAAAGCTACCCAGAGATGACGTTTAGCTCCCAACATTCCCTGATAATGAAACATTGCAGGAGAGGAGCTTTTCAAGGAGGACGTGGTCAATGGTGTCAAAGGCTAATTTCAAAGAAGGCTTCCATATTGTTTGGCTATAACATATCTTAGTATTTTATATCCTCAGAATAACCTACTTAAACCAAATATTAAAAAGGCCAAGTTGTGGGAGGAGAAGCAAGTAAGCGACATTTTATCAAATGGTGGTAAAACCATCACCTGCACTTCACCTCCTGGGATATAGTAAGTACGTCATCACGTCCACGCACGCTAGACACACTCAGGTGTGTAAAGGTTTTTGGCTCTGGGGACAGTAGTCTGGGTGGACTCCTGGTTCAGATACTTACTTGGGCAAGTTACTTACCCACTTTCCCATCTTTAAAATAAAAAAAAAAATTGCTTCTTTCTCAGAGGCCGACTGAGAGAATTATGTAGAAAAATGTGTGAAAACTACTAGTTTGCCCAGGGCATACGTCACAGGGATCTTTATTAAAGCTGCCAAGATCCCAATCTCCTCCTCACAAAAAGGGCTCCTCTCTGCATCCACTCTCCACTGGGTGTCACACCCTTCAGGAGGTCTGTGGACATGAAGGAATAGCAATAGTCTGCTTACCTAAGGCACTTTCTTCCTGTCCTGACATTCCCAACCTCTGCCATTGTAAAAAACAGAAAACTAAACCCTTTCTTAAATCCAACAAGGGGTTCCTATATGTCTAGCAATGTCAATCTGTGCAAATGTTTTTCATATGTACATTAATATGTGTGTTAAGTATTTGTACTCAGTCTTGTTTACTCACATTTAACCTAATTTTATTATTTCTACAACTATCATATTTATTTGATTTATTTAGCTTTAATTCACCTCTTCAAAGAAATGCTCTATCAACAAATTCTATATCAGCTACAATACAAGTGTTGACAGAGGAGAAAGTAGAATCGAGTCTTACTTTATCGTAAATACTTTCAGTGGTGGCCATGTCTTTTGTTATGCACAGCATTCAATCTGAGAGTTCATGTCTACTCTGGGACTGAGAAAAGAGCTCATAAGTGTTTACTTTCTTGCATAGCTTGTAATGCATAGCTCTTAATGTCTAATGTCAAAAGCTGATGAAAAACATGCTATTATTATAAAAAAAATGAGCGATGTAAATGTAAAGCTAACTAAATTCATGTAAATCTGGATTTCCTGAATAACTCTGGTACAATTCAGACTAGTATTTTCTTCATGCTCAAATAAGGGAAGTGAATATTAAAGAGTACAATTCTTAAGTCTTTGTGCTTATATAGTAATAATCAGAAGAACAAAATGCTTTAATTAGAAATTCTATTCTGGCTACATATCTCCTCAAATAAAGAATACCTCCCCTATAGTCAGAGTAGGAAACACATAGGGGAGAACACTGGAATGACAGGGAAAACAGGTAGAAGAAAAAGACGGTTTAATATCTGAATTCTCTGTCCTATTCCATTGCTCTATTTCTCCACCTTTGTGCCAATATGATGCTGTTTTATTTAGTACAGTCTTGTAGCATACTTGAAGTCTAGGAATTTGATGCCTCCAAATTTGTTCTGATGGTGTAAGATTGCTTTGGCTATTCTGGCTCTTTCCTTGTTCCAGAAAAACCATAGAATTATTTTTTCTCAATCTGTGAAATATGATTTTCACATTTAGATGGGAATTACATTGAATCTCTACATCACTTTGGGCAGTATGGAAATTTCAACAATGTTGATTCTATCAATCCATGAGCATGATATATGTTTCCATTTGTCTGTGTCATCTGTGATTTCTTTCCTCAGTGTTTCACTAATCTCTTTGTGGACATCTTCCACCTCCTTATGCAGGTATATTCCTGGGTATTTTATTTTTTGTGTAGCTATTGTGAATGTTACTGAGTCTTTGATTTGAGTCTCAGCTTGAATGTTATTGGTGTATAGGGATGCTACTGATTTGTGTACATTTATTTTGTAACATACAACTTTGCTGAATTTGTTTATTCCAGAAGTCTCTTGGTGAAGTTCTTTGGATTTTGTAGATAAAAGATTATATTGTCAGCAAAAAGCAATAGTTTGACTTCCTCTTTCCCCATTTGGATACACTTTCTTTCTTTCTCTTGCCTGATTGCTCCAGCTAGGTCCCTCCACATACAAGCAATTGCTCTTTGACAAAGCAGACAACACTATCTACAGGGGAAAAGATTTCCTATTCAGTAAACGGTGCTGGGAAAATTGGATAGCCACATGCAGAACAATGAAACAGGATCCATATCTCTCACCACTCAAAAAACTAATTCAAGATGGATAAAAGCCTTAAATGTGAGGCTGGAAATCATAACAATTGTAGAAGAAAATATAGGAAAACCTGTTCTGGATATCAGCCTAGGCAAAGAATTTATGACTAAGACCCAAATGACAATTCCAGCAACAATAAAAATAAATAAAGGGGACTTGGCTAAATCAAAAGGCTTCTGCAAAGCTAAGGAAATAATCAGCAGAGCAAATAGACAACCTACAGAATGGGAGAAAATATCAGCAAGCTATACATCAGATAATGGGAAAATGACAAGAATCTACAAAAACCTCAACAAATCAGCAAGAAAAAACAAACAACCCCATTAAGAAATTGGCAAAAGACATGAACAGATGCTTTTGAAAACAAGATAGACAAATAGCCAGTAAATATAAGGAAAAAACGCTCAATATCACTAATCATTAGGGAAATGCAAATCAAAACCAAAATGAGGTATTACCTTAACCCTATTGGAATGGCTTTTATTAAAAAGGACAAAAACAGTAGATGCTAGCATGGATGCAGAGAGAAAGGAACACTTATACACTGTTGATGGGACTGCAAATTAAAATTCCTCAAAGAACTAAAAGTAGACTTGCCATCTGATTCAGAAGTCCCACTACTGGGCATTTACTCAAATCAGTCGTTTTACCAAAAAGACACCTGGCATTTGAATGCATATTGCAGCAAAATTCAAAGATGTGGAATCAACCCCAGAGCCCATCCAGTCATGAGTGAAGTAACAAAATGTGGTATATGTATCCCATGGGATACTACTCAGCCATTAGGAAAAATGGATTAAGGCCTTGTGCAATAATTTGGATGAAACTGGTGACCATTATCCTAAGAGAAGTATCTCAAGAATGGAAAAATGAACACCATATGTACTTGCTATCAAATTGGAACTATCCGATGGGCACACATGTGCACAGAGGGAAGTAAAACTCAGTGGAAATCAAGCAGGGTGGAGGGGGATGAGGGGATGGGTGAAAACCTACCCAATGGGTACAATGAACCCTACCAGGGTGATGAGCACACTTATAACCCTCATTCAAGCATTATGAAATCTATCCTTGTAAGCAAAAACATTGGTTACCTGTAATATTTTGAAATAATATAAAAAGAAAAAAGAGGAAAAAAGTTCTCATAATAATAATAAAAAAGAAAAAGATGCTTCTCATATTTTACTATCTACCATAAAAGTTGAGTTCAGGCTGGAACTCCAAGCACTACTTCAGGCCACGTTCAGAAAGATAACATTTAAGTCTAGAACTCTTCCACTCAACTCAAGTTTTTTCACTCTAGGGGTGACTATGTCATTCAATCTTTCATTTACTTCCTGGTTTGTTCTGCACACTGGACTAAGCCCTGGGATTAGTTCCCAGCCCTTAAGAAGCTTATACTCTAAAGATATATGTAAATATATAAAGAAATAAACATGACACAATTTATTACATGTTAGACTAGAGAAATGTGTAAAGTGCTCTGACAAGCTGCCTGAAGGAACAAAGATTTCCTACAAGTGACATGTGAGTTGGGCCAGGGGGACACATTTGAACATTTAGATCTTGATCTCCCAATTTACACTAGAGCTGTCTCACTCTGGACTAATCACCCTCCAGAATGAGTTATGGTGATCTAAGTCTCACGGGTGGCCTATTGCTATTCTGTTTTCACTGTAAGACTATTTAGTAGGATGTCTTCTCTACACTGAAGCAGAAATTTAGAAAACAGTTTGGGGATGACTATGCTTACCTATGGTTATGATGGGTCGCAGGGATAATTTCCCTAAGCTAACTAGAGAAAGCCTCTCTAAGAAACAGATATATTCAGTGTTGAATTGTGGCTTATCTTATTCAGGTGGTTTAAAAAGAAAATATTAATTGTTCTCAGCCAATACTTTAATAGAAATTATCTATTGTTCTCAGCCAATACACTAATACAAATTGTCTCCCACTTTTATGCTCCTGCTAACACTGGAAACAAGATATGGTTTTCTACATAGGGAAACATGGCAAATATACACCTTCCTAGAAGTAAGTAATTTAAGAATTTCTGAATTCTGAGGATTTTATTTTGTTTTTGTTAAATTTTTTTTTAAGATACACAATGTTGCTATGCTGCGCCAGCTGGTCTTGAACTCCTGGACCCAAGTGATCCTCCTGCATCAGCCTCCCAAAGTGTTAGGATTACAGGTGTGAGCCACTGTGCCCAGCCCTGGACTTAAAATAGGGAGGCCACAAACAAACTGTGATAGACTCTGACAAGTGGCACTTGGTAAACAGGGTCAAATAATACATTTCTAATATATGAAGAAAAAGAAGTATTAACTCATTTTTCCCTTTCAGAAGTCAGGTTAATATTGTTATGTATGCAACAACGGTAGGGGAAAAAGAGTGAACAGATTCTTGTTCTTATACTGATTTTCTTGTAAGGGAGTCTTTCTCGTAATTTGGATTTGTGTTAGGAATGCTTTGGTGCACAGCAGATGGGAAAGGTGATGAAATTGTAGACTTTAATAACATTACATCTTGATATTCACATGGTCACTTTTTTTTTCACAATAGGCTACGAGAATACTGAGAACAATCTCCACAGTGGTCTGCTGCCTTCAAATTAAAAGATCAAGGGCAGAAACAGAAGTGTAGGGACGTTGACAGCAAGACAAATAATAACCGTAACAAGGTGTCTGAGGTGAGTTAGTGCTAACATGTCCACATAATAGGGCAGTTAGGTCTAGTGACAAGAGCAGAGATTTAAAGTTAGAAAGCCTGTGCTGTACTGACATTTATAATATGCTTTGTGATGCCTCATACAGTCTGAGACTGCTAATCTGTAAAATGAGATAATAATGCAAACTTACATCAGTGTTTTGAGGTTTAAAAGAAAGTATTATTTAAACTGTTAAATTCTATGTAGAAATTACGTGACGACATTATGAAGAGCGTCATCATTCAGGAGACAGTTCCATTTTCAGAATTCCTAGACTCTGTAGTTCTTTAGTCTTTCTAGATGCCTTTTGGCTTTTCTTCCTCTAATCAAAGCACGGCAAGGATGCACCATGCAAAGGCATGCACACAAGTCAAATGAGAGGGTTCTGTTACTCGTGTGAACTCTATGATAAATCTGGTCGAGCACTGACACTTCAGCTGCAATGTTTTTAATTAGCTGTGCATTCTCATCATTTAGAAAGAGGGCAGCAAACCATGATCCCTGGGCCAAACCTGGCCTGCCACTGCTTTGGATAACCAATGGGTTAAGAATGATTTTCGCATCTTTAAAAAGGTTGAAAAATTAAAATAATAGTTAATGACACATAAAAATTATATGAAATTCAAATTTTATTGCCCAGAACAGTTTTACTGGAACACAGTCACAGGCAGTCCTTTAGGTATTGTGGATGGCTGCTTTCTCCTCACACTGAATTACAGAATTGAGAAGCTGTGACAGAGACAGTATGTGGCACTCTCATTGTTTGCACTGCTGCTTGGGCACTACAAATTGTAGTGACTCTGTAATATTTTGACAGTGCTTTCCAGTGCCATGTGTATCATGATATTGCAGCATCTTATTTTTTTTGTCTAAAAAAGACACCTGCACTAGAATATTTATAGTAGCACAATTCACAATTGCAAAGATGTGGAAACAACCCAGGTGCCCATCAATACATGAGTGGATTAATAAAATGTGGTATATGTACACCATGGAGTACTACTCAGCCACAAAAAGCAATGGTGATCTAGCACCTCTTGTTATTATCCTGGATGGATGGAGCTGCAGCCCTTTCCACTATATGAAGTATCACAAGAATGGAAAAACAACCACCACCTGTGCTCACCATCACAGTGGTATTAATTGATCAACACTCGTGTTCACATATGGTAGTAACATTCATCCTGTGTAGGGCACATGGGAGAGGGGAGGAGAGGATGGCTATATTCTCACCTAACGAGTGTGGTGCGTACTGTCTGGGGGGATGGACAGGCTTGAAGATCTGACTCAGGAAGGACAAAGGCAATATATGTAACCTAAACATCTGTACCCCCATAATACGCTGAAATTAAAAACATAAAGCAAAATAAAATAGAATAAAAGTGAAAAAAAGAAGCAAGATCTTAATTACCATACAAATTTATAGAAGGTATATTTTCTGAATTCAAACTACAGTTCCAGCAGTGTTTTCCCAACCTCAATGCAAGAAGGACATTTACGTATCTTCAGGTCCATTGAACTGTGCAATTGATGGAGCTTTTACCTAACCATTAATTGTTACTGATTAACCTGCAAGGAAATGATATGCTAAAAGGCAAAGGCCCCGTTAGTTCAAATTGACAAAGGCAGCTGCAGAAATTCAGCATTAGTTTTCTACTATCCCACTCATACTTTTCAGTATCTATTTTCTTCTGTTTCTTATACAATCTTACTTTCAGACTGAAAGCTTAAATCTCAAATTTAGGTTAGGACAAATTATGATTCCATTATATTGTACATCACTTTTAGCATTCCAGAGTCTTTATTATGTTCACAGGAAATTCGTATTAGATTAGTAGGCTAAGAAGAGACTTCCACAGAAATCACCATAGAGGCACCTGCAGCTCTGCCTGGCACCTTCCTTTGACTCTCCAGTAGGCAGAAGGTTAGAGGGAACAGAATGGTGAAGAAAGAAGGGACAGACTGTATTGCTACTAGCTGTTGCTTCTAAACCAGTCATGCCTGTTGCTAATTTATAAAACAATCTTCCTCTAAAACCTCATCTTTCCTTTCAAAACACTTAGCAAATTCTAAAAAAAAAAAAAAGAAAAAAAAAAAAGCCTTATCTGGCTGGAAGTCTGAGTGTTTGCGTTTATACTAAATTTATGTTCAGAAATGAAAACTTTGCTGAAAGAAGATTCCATGAAGGAGAAAAAGCAACTCACCTCTCAGTGGCTGGGCTGCAGCCCGGAATCTGGGCTTTAGGATAAATTGGCACTGCCTCTCTCGTGGCAGCTCTTCCATGAGGAAGGTCTCTTGGGAGTTGAACATGGCGGTAGAGTCCTTTGAGGCCGCTGTCAGGAGTGCAGTGTCTCGCAGATGCTTCATTTTAATCCCATAGGGATATTCATGCCCTACATAAAAAATGTAAATGTAGGCTTTAGACTGACCGGTGCTGTGGACCATGTGTGCTACAAACAGGATATACTACAATTTACTCCTGGGACTTTTGGTATAAAGAATCCTTTTGTTGACTGAATAATCATGTACATGCTTACAGTTTGAGACCCCTGCATAACACAGGTGTGCTCCTTCCAGGGTAGTTTTAAGAGGGGGTGGGGAGAAAAAAAAAAAGAAAAACCTTTAAAGACTATCTTGTTTGGAATGAATGCGCACAGCAGTTTGTGTGTTGCATAACGCTGATGACTCGTATGTTTGCATCTAAGAATATTTAAAGGTATTCTAGTTTTTTCCTTGACATTAACTAGATCTGTAACTCTTAAGCAAAATCTATGTCCTCACTCAGCCTCAAATCTATAAATTATAACAATTGTCCTACCTCTCACACAAGTATTATAAGGATCGATAAGTAAACATTAGTGGCTAACATTATTTAAATAATAGAACATGTGTCAAGCATCACTATCATTACTACTACCTACCACATGGTGTCTGTGTGAAAAGACATTTCATTACTTTTTATGAGTTACATAATTAGAGCTACTCAAGAGCATTGCGACTAATCTGATTTATGCCTCCCTCCTCCTGCTGCCCTCTGAGGGTGGTGTTCACAGGCAATAAGCAGAAGGGAGACAGCAGGGCGTCAGAAACACAGAAACAGATGCAAAGAGAAATTTACAAATTACAAAAACGAAACCCTGGACACCTGACTGCAATGAGATTTTGCTCTTTAATACTCTAAGCAGTAGCATGCTCTCAGGGTAATCCTCAAATAACATTGTGGTATAGATTTTTGTAAATACACAGAGTAAGCTCTCTTCTATCTCTGATTTATTACTGAGTATAATTCAGTGAATTCTTACTCTTCTTTTCCACCTGGCATAGGCAAACAATGTCAATGTTTCCTTAATATCAATTACTACAGCAACTTCCAGGAATCAGGACAAAAAAAGGCTCCTATTTATAATGGCAATAAAACAAAATGCATTTATCAAAATAGCCAGATGGTGATCTACAATTGAGGTTTTCAAGGCACATTAAAATTACAATGTACAATTAAGAACTGCTGCTAATTCATGGAACAAGCATGACCCATTGTTTTATAGTAACAGCTAATTTGAAGCTTGCAGCTGTTTTAAGCCTAAAAATTACCATCCTCTTAGGTTTAATTAAGTTAATATATTTTATTGAAAGTTATGTTAAGTATTTAACTTTTAATGATGACTTAGTTGCTCATTAGCTTTTACAAAAGTGACCTTAAAACAAACCTGAACTGATGATGTTGATTTTGTCCTCAGTTCTGTGCATATACTAAGTGCGTTTCTATATTCTACGTCTGAACATATACATTTTGTAGAAAAGTTTGGTTTTAGATTTCTCAGATCACTTGAAACTCTCTAAATTACACAGTAGTGACCTCATGGATAAATGAAAGGATTACATGAAATAATGCATATAATATACTTTGTACAATCTCCAGCAGGTAGTAAGCATTTTAAGATTGTTAACAGAAATCATCATCACCATCATCATTATCATTGTCATCGTCTCAAGATTTGCTACGGATGCTGTCCGTTATTATAATTGTTCTAATTTCTGTTAACCACACTGAATAAAATACTGATCAAGTAATACATTTATAGGTAAATGATTTAAATAAGGTGAGGTATAACCTACTTACCAATAATTCCTCAAAACAAATGCTGGAGAATTTGCCTAGAGAAATAGTAAATGGGTTAATCTAATTATCTTTCCCATGCCTAAATTTGGTCACTTTTGGGCACAGAGCAGGTGTTGCATGCTCCTTGGTGGATTAAGATGCATGACTGGCTTAGAGATTGCCTTCCACAGAGGCAACATGTAGTTTGGAAAGTGAGCAGGAAATTCAAGAACTGAATATGAAAAAAAATGTATAAAGGCAATGTGAAAAATAGGAAAAAGGAATACCAATACATATTGTTTTTTTTTTTGAGACAAAGTCTCACTTTGTTGCCCGGGCTAGGTCTCGCTCAGGCTGGTCTCGAACTCCTGACCTCGAACGATCCACCCGCCTCGGCCTCCCAGAGGGCTAGGATTGCAGGCGTGAGCCACTGCGCCCGGCCCATATTGCTCTTACAGAAAAATTTTTGAAAAAGTTCGGCAAGATAGCGCTGTTGGTAAAGTGAAAAGGCAGATAGGAAAATTTACATTTCTCCTCACAGCTACACTGTGAACTGCTTGAATAAGGAGATATTATTTGCCTAGCACATAGTAAATGCTGGATACATATTTATTAAGTGAATATCATGTGAGATTATTTGATAGTAATTAAGCTTAGGACCATATGACCAATTCTCTGAGACACTTAGAACTATAAATAAAACACAATCAAAGCTACGTCAGTTTTTGCAAAGCCTTACCAATGAGTGGGTGCGGTGCTGCTGCTTTCCCATAACTGATGCATAACTGATAATCTCTCTCCGAACCCTTGGAGATAAAGGATTAAAGGTCACAACAAATCTTTCACAGATGGTGCTTGAATAAGAACATCTTTTTGACAATTCTATGCTTTGCAAAAGGAAAATCTTACAGACTATAAATGCTAATTATGTTCATAAGGGTGGTTATGGTTTTTGAAGATGGAAGTGCTGATTCCGGCAACCAATCTCCCTTTCCCGATTCCCCAATACGGGACTGAGGAATCCTGCCCTTTTCCTTCCTGTGAGGGCTAGAGATCCACAAACTGCAATGGAATCGGCCCTCACTAGATAGGTAGTCCAAGGAATGTGCAATCATAGGCCCTTTTACAAAGGAAGAACAGACTCCCTGGTTCTACAAGGCTAATTCCTACTTTAGAATCCAGACTTCTGCTATATCTTCAGACTCCTCAGAGAATATTGGACTTAACTTCTAACATGCCCCTGCAAAGACAAGCTTGTTATCCAGAAAGCCACAAATACTGCTGTGTCCATGACTAAAAAGTCAAATGTCAAAGGATAATTATTAGCTCAGCTGCTTCTGAGCAGGAGAAGAATGACTAAGAGGCTTTGAGAAGATAGGTAGTTGGCACAGTTTGCATTGGCTTTAGTTTGGGTAAGTCCAGGCTTGAGGACAGAAAGGGCAAACATTCTATCTAGAGAATAGGCCCAGTCAGGGACAAGAATAAAATTGTTCACTAGCAGATTTATAACTTAGCAACACTCCGCATTCCACTTGACAGAAATAACACTAAATTATACAGATTTTGCTGAATCCCCTAGGAGGGATCAAACAAAAATCTTTTAAATGAAGCTAGAACACATAAATGTATTAGCAACATTTCATAGCCTTGCTTTTAACTTCTGATTACAAATCATGGCCCAGCCATGGTTATAATGGAGGGTCCTGGCTATGAAGAATACCACACAAACCACTCCCCCTTCCCCCTCCCAAATACTCAGTTTGTCACTACATCCTTGTCCCTCCCCCTAGCCAATTTTTTTGTTGTAAATAGGAAGAGTAACCTAATAAAAAAAATCTTTTGTTTTTAGGTAGTATCTGAAAACATCATAACAATCCTTTAGAACAGGTATAGCCAAACAACCTCAATTACTAATTAATACAATTTTTTAGGGGGGGGGTGCTTTGGGCAGCTTGATCATTTTATCCAAAGGAAAGGCATAGATAAAAAAATGAATCCCATATTAATCTCCCTTCCTACCCCTAAAACTACTATCACTCTCTTCCAAAATATATGCATATAGGTTAGAAATCAATGCAGATATGCCTGCTTTACTCAGTGCACATACACTTAATTAGATTTGAAACGTTACTAAATTTAGTAAAGACATTAGACTTGTTATTTGAAATTTTCATTGCCGTAAGTTCTTAAGGGCTCACTACAGCACTGTGTACAAGCAAATCTAAAAACAATTATTAATAATATTATGGCATGTCTTAAATACGAATCATGGCACATAATACTAATAGTATACTACTTTAACATTTATAGAGAATCTCATTCAAGGAATAATGTTTTTAAAGTGCTTCCCTTAGATTCCATCCTTCTGAAAGTCACTCCCTTTAATAAAAATACTCATTGTGTGGTGTTTATATAACTGGTAGGGAAGCAATGAGAACCTTCCAGTTCTCTCTCCTCTACCTCATCCTCAAACATTCCAATCTTCGCCACTACTAAAATTTCAACAAAACTCACCTCTATCACAGAAAACAGAAAGGGACAGAAGCTAAAAGCTTCAGAGAAGAGTGTGGTGTTCACACTAAAGCTCTTCAAATCCATGATCTAATTGAAAGCTTGGCTTTTTATTTACGAATTCATTAGAGGTACTAGCCATGTCATTCTCAGGACCTGTAGCCAACCAATGTGACTTTATGTAAAAATTCTACTACCAAGCACATCCTTGAGAATTCATCATTCTCGGACTGATTGAGTCTTGGGATAATAACAGGCTATTTAGATGGGGAGGAGAAGTCGAATAATGTCAAGTAGGAAGGAGAGAGGAGGTTGAAACTTTGTTTTTAAGAATCTTATACCAAAACGTGTTTTATCGGTATATAGTACACACAATAAAAATGCAATTATACTTTAAAATTATAGTCCAATCTTATTATGGTTTTCAGTTAACATAGATTTTAAAATAAGAGTACAAGAAGAGCACCCATATATTAAGCTAATACTACAGCTTATTGTCCTTAATTTCTACATTTTGGGGAACAAAATATGAATGGTATCTCTAATGATCAGCTGTCTTATGTTGAAAGGGATAATATTTCCACAACTTTAAAGTATCAACGTTTGTTTTTAATTAAGATTATCTAGCCAAGTAACTTACAGTTACCCCTAGCACTGACAATAACTTGTGGATAACTTCATTTGTTCTCTCTGTGTTGTTTACTCTTATAGTTTTATACTGTAGGGAAAAAAAAATAAGAAATACAGTTACAAATAAAGATTTTTAAATCAGGTGAAGAAATAATTATTGTCAAGTGATTATCCAAAGACACATCTTAATTTCTTATGGAAAGAGCAAATCGCAAGACTTAGGTAGAACACAAATGAGTACAATTTACATTTATTCCCTTATAAATTATGCCTTTTAATAAAAATTTTCTCTTAAAAGATGTGTGGGCCACAAAATTTAAGAGGTTAAGCAAGTAAGAAATATACTAAATATATTTCAGAGAGAGAGAGAACAGGGATCTAGCTCCCAATCAAGCAAAAAAAAAAAAAGAAAAAGAAAAAGAAAACAAAGAAGAAGAAGAAGAAGAAGAAGAATCACTGAGCTGAGGCTGGTCCACTGCCTGATTTTGATAATTGTATTTCCACAATATAATGGGTAATAAAAGAAGAGAGAAGCTGAATCTCTATTTTTTTCCTCAGTATTGTTCTCACAGCACAGGGTTTTTATTTCTTTGGATAGTATAAAATCAGTTTAGGTAAAATCTGAATAATAATTGGTTATAATAAACACTTAAAGCTTAGAATTTTTAAAAGCCCCTATTTATCGATTACTTTCTACATGTCAGACACTGTGGCTACTAAGATTTTCACTGTTGAAATATTTAGAAGATTTAAAACAAATGGGTCTGGAAGAAAGAACTGAAACTTTCAGAAAGCTCAATTCTGTTACCAACTCTGCCATAAAATCTTTCATGATCTATCCATAACAGCTGTGTGTTAAACTCCAGTGAGAATTGCTACTTAAAAAGACAATTTGCAAAAAGCAAAAAAGGAGTTAGCAAGATTCTTAGATATCTATATAGGTTTCTGAATTCCAAAAGACTTTATTTAAACATAAAACAATGTTATGTTATCAAAACAGAAATATTTCTGCTATATACATAAGTTTTATATATGATAATTACAAGAATTCAGTTATCAGGGCCATGTCCTTGATACAGCGGCTTAAAATGCACAAATAAGTAGCAGAAATGGAAATATGATGATATTTTTTAAAATATAAAAATAAAACCAAGTGAAATCCACTGATAATTTATCTCTTATCCTTCGATTAATAGTATTTCTTCTCTATGAGACAATTAGTTGGCATGACAAATTGCCTCTAAAAGTGGTTTGTTAAATGAATTTTAATTTTTTAATTTTTTATTTTTTTTTGAGATAGAGTCTCACTCTGTTGCCCGGGCTAGAGTGCTGTGGCATCATCCTAGCTCACAGCAACCTGAAACTCCTGGGCTCAAGTGATCTTCCTGCCTCAGCCTCCCAAGTAGCTGGGACTACAGGCATGCGCCACCGTGCCCAACTAATTTTTCTGTATATATTTTTAGCTGTCCATATAATTTCTTTCTATGCTTAGTAGAGACGGAGTCTTGCTCTTGCTCAGGCTGGTCTTGAACTCCTGAGCTCAAACAATCCGCCTGCCTCGGCCTCCCAGACTGCTAGGATTACAGGCGTGAGCTACTGCACCTGGCCTAATTTTTTAAAAAGTATTCTAAATGCATTAATTTCAAATTGTACTCCTTACAGCCACAAGGATTATGCAAAATTGTCTCAGAGGCCAACAAGGGAGGCACCCAACCCAATGTCTGTCTTCTACCAGCATGTCAGTGGTATGTTACATACTAGGCTTTAACTTAAGACAATTTCAGTAAGGGTTTCTACATTTTTTGAAGTTTAAAAACACTTCCATTTAATTTAAAGAAACACTCCCATGAAGTCTTTTGTAAAGTGAAGAATCTATCCTCCAGTTACCTAGTTTGAACATCATGATTTTTTTAGTACAAGGCACACATATGTTCAAAATTGTAGTTATATTAAGTGTATTTTCCTGCATGCCATTCTGGTAGACACAACAAATGAATTTTAGCAGATAATACTCTTTGGCTAATAAATAATAAAATAAATAGAAAAAACTGAACATGTGGCTATTTTGTTGCATATTAGCAGAATTCAATGATAGGTTGTGAAGAACTGAAGGAGAAGACAATACTTCCCACACATGCACTCTTATTTGGGGGAGTAACTCTGGAATCAGGGCTCCTGGAAAGAGACTCTAGCCATGAAATCCGCATCAGAGAGCAAAGGACAGAGTGTGTCACATCATCCTTGACTTACTCAGGGTACCAATGATAAAAACAGGGCACCCAACCTGACCACATCTTTTGTTGTTTCCAAATTGAGCATGGGACATCAGTCCTTTCTCAAGCATACACCTTCCATACACTGAGAAGGTGTTACAAAATTCAGGGGGTTTTCCATGAAAATCCTGAATATAACAAACTGCCACAACAACTGAATCAAAGCAGGCAGAAGCAACAATGTTTCATTTTTTTTTTTCTGTTTTTGCTACTTAAAATCCTTTTCTATTTTTATTTTAAATTTTTTTATTTCAGCTCATCATGGGGGCACATAAGTTCAGGTTATATACATTGTCCATGTCCTGCCCATCCCCTTGAGTGAGAGCCTCAAGCGTGTCCATTTTCCAGACAGTGCACCTGGCACTCACCATGTAGTCATACCTCCATCTCCTCCCCCCCCCCCACCTCCCCGAGTCTGCACCTTCAAGCATGACCATTCCCCAGAGGGTGTGCAACGCACTCATCATGCAGGCATACACCCATACCCTCCCCCCACCCCCCATCCCAGTCTGATATCCAATTGGTATCCTTCCCCGATGTACATTTAGGTGATGATCAGGGAAACCAGTTTTCTGGTGAGTACATGTGATGCTTGTTCTTCCATTCTTTGGATACTTCACTTAATATAATGGGTTCCAGCTCTCTCCAGGAGAACCAAAGAGATGTTGTATCATTGTTATTTCTTATAGCTGAGTAGTACTCCATGGTATACATATACCACAGTTTACTAATCCATTCGTGGATTGATGGGCACTTGGATTGTTTCCACATCTTTGCGATTGTGAATTGTGCTGCTATAAACATTCGGGTACAGGTGTCTTTGTTAAAGAATGACTTTTGTTCTGGGTATATGCCCAATAATGGGATTGCTGGATCAAATGGTAGGTCTGCTTGAATCTGTTTAAGGTATCTCCATATTGCTTTCCATAGGGGTTGCACTAGTTTGCAGTCCCACCAGCAGTGTATGAGTGTTCCTGTCTCTCCGCATCCACGCCAACATGTGTTGTTTCGGGATTTTTTGATAAAGGCCATTCTCACCGGAGTTAAGTGGTATCTCATTGTGGTTTTGATTTGCATTTCCCTGATGATTAGGGATGTTGAGCATTTTTTCATACGTTTTTTAGCCATTCTTATGTCTTCTTTTGAAAAATTTCTATTCATGTCATTTGCCCAGTTTTTGATAGGATTGTTTGATTTTTTTCTTGATGATTTTCCTGAGTTCTAAATAGATTCTTGTTATCAGTCTTTTATTTGATGTGTAGTATGCAAAAATTTTTTCCCATTCTGTAGGCTGTTTATTTTCATGACTGTTTCTTTGGCTGTGCAGAAGCTTTTTAATTTAATCAGGTCCCATTCATTTATTTTTGTTGTTGCTGCGATTGCCTTAGGGGTTTTCTTCATAAATTCTTTGCCTAGACCAATGTCTGTAAGAGTCTTTCCTACATTTTCTTCTAGAATTCTAATCATTTCCCATTTAAGGTTTAAATCTGTCATCCACCGTGATTTGATTTTTGTGAGAGGTGAAATCTGTGGGTCCTGTTTCAGTCTTCTACATGTGGCTATCCAGTTTTCCCAGCACCATTTATTGAATAGGGACTCTTGTCCCCAGAGTATGTTTTTGTCTATTTTGTCAAAGATTAGATGGTTATATGAGGATGGTTTTATATTTGGGTTTTCTGTTCTATCCCACTGGTCTGTGTCCCTGCCCTTGTGCCAATACCAGGCAGTTTTAAGAACCACAGCTTTGTAGTATAGTATGAAGTCTGGCAAATCAATACCTCCCATTTTGTTTTTATTGCTTAAGATTGCTTTTGCTATACGGGGTCTTCTCTGATTCCACACAAAGTGTATAATTATTTTTTCTAAATCTGTGAAAAATGATGTTGGTAATTTAATAGGAATTGCATTGAATCTATAGATTACTTTGAGTAGTACAGACATTTTAACAATGTTAATTCTTCCAATCCATGAGCATGGTATGGATTTCCACTTATTTACGTGTTCTGCAATTTCCTTCCTCAGTGTTTCATAGTTCTCTTTATAGAGGTCCTTTACCTCTTTAGTTAAATATATTCCTAGATATTTTATTTTCTTTGTTGCTATTTTGAAAGGTATTGAGTCCTTAATTTGGTTCTCCGACTTTTCATTTTGTTTGTTTGTTTTCTACTTTGCTACAGAAGATCTCTCTTGTTTCATACCACCAAAATTTGAATATTTCCCTCAAGTACTGATGATCTGGCATTCAGGTGTTTGTCAGAACATTTCCATAACTTTTGCTTTTGGTCAAAGCATAACGATTTTGCACTGTGCATTTTTCCACAAGCAAAACTATTCTGTGTGATCCAGAGCTGCTGTGAAGTATGACAGTCCATAGTACCATAAAAATAGCCATAAGTTTCCATCGTATTCATCATCACTAACATATTGGCTCTGGTGCTACAATATCAGTCATCCGTTATACCTAATAAATGGGGTTAAACTCTTAATGATTATTTGACCAATGTGATAAAACTATGAGGCAGAAAAATGCTGATCCCTTAACAGTGTCAGCTTTCCCAGATCATCCACTGATGAGCTTGAGAAATTCAATCTCTAAAAACTCAAAGAATAAACTTTTCAAAACCTCTTTCTCCTTCAGAAGCGACAACTCGGAAAAAAAATGCTTGATAATAATTGAAAATACCTCTTTGAGGAAAGAGCTTTACTACAAGTCTCTGCAGCTGCTACTAACAACATTCAGAGAAACATTCATGCCAGAGGGAGGAAAGAGACATCTGACAAGCAGTGTTCTTTCCAAGCATACATGTCAACTATTATAGTTTATATGATGTTCTCTTGCTTCATTTTCTCCAGGGTTTACTTTTCATATATACAAAGAGACAGATATTCCTAGGAAAATGCACTTTCCCCCTATGGCATTTCTAAATGCCTGCCTTTCACAGCACAGACACAGTCTGTCTGCCTGCCTGTCAGTCTCTCTTTTTAGCCATGGTTTTCTGCTTTAATGCAGGGACTTGGAATTTAATTTTCTTGCTTACACTTACATGGACACAATTCCCCATGTCCTCAGTGAAGATTCTGAGGGGAATGCTCTTCAGGTGGTCCTTCTGTTTCTCGAGATCGATGTATCTGATGAAATGCAAACACTGAGTCAGTGTTTTTGCTGATGGCTTATTTTTAAAACCAGTCTGTTTTGCTAATATTTTCAGTGTACATATATGCTATTTTTAAAGACAGATGAGAAGACTCGTCAAAGCCAGATTATATTATGGGTTGAAAGGGAATTAAAAACCTTGGCAGGACATTAGGCATGGACACAAAAAAGAATGGGACCTCCATGTCAAGTGAGGTTTGAGGAGCACAAGCAGGTAGGTTAAGGCACTTTTGGGTAATGTTTTATCCTTAACACTCCCCTGCCTTCTCTGGGCATGTCCAGCACCTTGCTGATAAAAACAGGAGCATACAAAATACTTTACAAGGCCAAACCAAAGCAATGACCTTTTTCTTCTCGTCTAGCTCTCTAGTAGAGTGTAAATCTTGGTTATGCCATTGCTTGGGGAGGGGGAGAGGAGTGGAAGGAGGGAAGGACTATGGGTCTAGTAGATGAGGCTAAGTCTATCATTTTAGTCTGTATGCTCAATGGTGCGGTTAATAATTGATTTCCAAGGTGCTCAGCAGAAAACTCTGCATTTATGTAAATTTTACACATACTTTGATGAAACTGTTAGCTCCAGTTGGTAAACTGAAGACAACAGAAAGATATGGACCATATTATTGACTAATTTCTGCCTAAAATGATCTAGCTAGACCTCAGAGCTTTCCTTCCTAGAAAGAAGGAAATACATGTAATGAAAGAACATTATTTATACCAAGTAGCAGCTAATGAACAATCGAAACAGCAGCTTATTTTCAGAACAAATGAACAATTTCTACCAAGGAGAGGGCCTGACTTGGGGCACGTCTCTGCAGAAAAGGTTTTTTTTTATTTTTATTTTTTTATTTCAGCATATTATGGGAGACAAATGTTTAGGTTACGTATATTGCCTTTGCTCCACCCAAGTCAGAGCTTCAATTGTGTCTATTCCCCAGATGATGCCAGAAAAGGTTTTATTCATTTATTGCAGGTTAAAGATTAAAAATACATATAGTGAAAAAATTACCTCTGCAGGAGAGAGAGCCATGCATCTTTTTCTTCCAGAGAACTGCAGGCAAAGAAAATGGAACAAAGAAATCAGATACACTACTCCTGCTAACATATTTAAGACTGTCAATACAGATGAAAATATGAGCAGCCTGTTGTTATTGACGTAGTTGCTGTATGGTGTTCTGTTGTTTAACTATACAGCATTCATTACTTTAAAAAATAAACAAATTTTGAAATGTGTCGGATTAATTTATAGAGAGTGATCTGTGTAATCTTCTTATATTTGTCCCTTTCCCCTGCTGTATACTAGAATCCAGGGCTCCATTTCTTTAGCAGTTATTAATCTCAGGCATGTTTACAGGACTAAAACCAGAAGTACTCCAAACTCAATGTTTATCCCTGGGTTTTGTAAACACCTAAGCCCATTAAAAAATATAATACTAATACTCAGGAGAGGAGAAAACAGTGTATATTAAAGAAAGAAAAAGGACATGGCACATTGGGAGATTCAAATTATAGAGGGCACAGAAGTTTGTCATCCTTGAGAGTGAACCAAAACCATGTCACTCAGTTAAGGAGTCCTAAGGAAACATAGAACCCAGAGGGAATGATTTGAAGGAGCAACTAGGTAGCCTGGGTCCCAGGCACCAAGGATTTCATATCAACAAGGAAGGAAGAACATCTTCCTTCCACATGTGGCAAGGAAGCAGAACATCTCTGGAGGTACAAAGATAGCTCTGGGCATAGTAAAAGGTGAGGTCAGCAGTGAAGCATCATAGAAGTCTCTTGTATTCTGATTCTCTCTTAAGAAAACAGGAGTTCCAGTAAAGAACATTTGATTTCCTACCAGCCTGGGAAAATGGAGGCTTAAGGGGAGTATGAATTTGATCTCTAAATAAACAGGCACACCTGAGTTTGTAAATAAAGACTCACAGTAGGTACATCAGTTAAAATAGTATTCTTCTGATTACTCTTGTAGATAGACCATCATCAGATTGAAGTACTGCCTGCGTGTTTTGAAAAATGTTCCCATTGTATCATACCGTTATCTGTAAAATCAAGGTGTAGCACCTATTTTTCTGGTGGATATAAATCCTAGGTTTATGGGCTGGAGTATGGTGGCTGACACCTGTAATCCTAACACACTGGGAGGTTGAGGCAGGAGGATCACTTGAGCTCAGGAGTTCGAGACCACCTTGATCAAAAGTGAGACCCTCCCTCTACTAAAAACAGAAAAAAATACCCAGGCATGGTGGTACATGCATGTAGTCCCAGCTATTTGGGAGGCTGAGGCAGGAGGATTGCTTGAGCCCAGGAGTTTCAGGCTGCTGTGAGCTAGGCTGACACCATGGCGCTCTAGCCTTGGTGACAGAATGAGACTCTGTCTCACAAAAAATGAACAAACAAACAAACAAAAACAGTTAGGTTTGTAAATCAGAGAGACATGTAGTGACAGAGATATGAAATTCCTTTTGGCCTTTTCTGAGACATGACTATCTGTCCTATTCCTTGAAGTAAGACATGGAGATTTCACATCGATTGCTTGCTCTCTCCCCAATTTGACTCACCTGGGAGTTCTTGAGTATGGCAGTTGTCAACCTTAGATTCCATTTTTTTCATTATTAATAATTTTACCACATGACTACAGCTGCAGTCAGCCTTAGATTTCAAAGCTGTTAGTTTTTTACTTTTTTGTTTTGTGTGTTTAATAGTTATTATAGTAACTGGTTAGGAGAGATTGCTTCTTAAGCTGGTAGCCTATTGGCATTTTAAACTGATCATCACCTAGATTTCCCTGATATTTACCAAGACATACCACACCATTTCCAATGGACTTTATCCCTTCCTAAAGATCTTAGCTTCCCTCTGATATCATTGACTTAGTCCTGAGTAACTTCTGTTAAAATTTTCTTTGTAGAATAGGTGTGTTGGCAATAAATTATCATTTTAAAAAAAATCTATTTCACCTTCAATTTTTAAGAATGTTTTTGCTGGTTACTGTATTCTAGGTCGAAGGTTGTTACTTTCAGCACTTTAAAGATGCTCCAGTGTCTCCTGACCTTCAAATTTTGCAATGAAAATCTGCAATAATTCAACTCATCATTCTCTTATTTATAATGCATTGTTCTTCTCTGCCTGCTTTTAAAATTTTTCTCTTATCTTACATGTATAACAATTGTCTATGACGTGACTAGGTACAATTTTTTCCATCTCATCCTGTCTGGGGTTCTCTGAGCTTATTCCAATCTGTACATTTATGTCTTTCACCAAATTTGAGAGGTTTCTATATACATTATAGTCTCAAATTTTTCTTCTACCCCATTCCATCTCTCCTTTTACTGGAATTCCAATTACATGTATGTTATACATTTTGACATTTTCCCACAAGTCCCTGATAAATTTTTCATTGTAAAAAAACTTTGTTTTCTCTCTTCATCAGATTAGACAATTTCTATTGATGTATCTTCAAATTCACTGACTACTCTTTCACTTCCATTTTGCAGGAAAGACCAATATCTTGTATTTATGATATTGTAGTTTTAATTCTAGAATTTCTGTCTGGCCATAGTAAAATATTTTCTACTTCTTTGCTGATATTTCCTGTCTTTCTATCGATTTCAATTGGATTTTCATTTTACCTACCATGCACATTTACGAAAACTGCTTTAGAGGTCTTTTCTAATAATTTAACATATAGGTAATATCAGGATAGGTCACTATTGTTTATGTTTTCTCTTTCCTTGTTCTTTATATGTCAGAAAATTTTAGATTTTACTCTGGAGATTACAAATGTTTGGTTTTGGAGACTGTATTTTGGTATATTTGCAAAAGAGTATTGATGTTTTTGCTTTAGCGAGCAACTAACAAGCTACAAAATCCAATTCACCTGTGGTGGGCAGCAGGTCAGTACAATTCTTTTGATCTTAGCTTTAAGTCCCAAGTCTATCATAGCCTTGTGGGGGTGCAGCAGAGACTTGGGCAATGTCCATACACAGCAGAGACTTGGGCAGTGCCTATACACAGAATTTACAGCTTCCCTTCTCTTACATGTTCTTTTATGAGATTTTCCCCCTCATGTTGTAATAGCTGTGGTTGACTCGGCCTGTGTACTCTGGTTCTTCAGCCCAGAAAGATTAAGAATTTGTCAGTTGCAGTTGCCCTACACCATGATGTGACTGCCTCTTGCCCTCCAATGGAAGCCCTAAAATCAGGAAATTCACCCACTGCTGGTGCCTTCTTCCAAGTTTTAACTCCTCTTCAAAATCTGCCAACTTTTGTTCATTCTCCGTAACCCTCAGGTAGTTTTTGGAGTTTACAGTAGTTATTTATAGGGTCGTCAGTTCGTTAAGACCCTACTCTGCCATACCAGAGGAGAGGCAAAATGCAACACTTTACTTTTTTAAAACAGAAAAACTTAATTTTGAAATAATTTTAGATTTCTAGAAAACTTACAAAGATAATACAGACAGTCCCTGTATACTTGTCACCCAATTTAATTTCCTGTAATGTTATTACCATTGTCCACCTGTTAAAACTAAGAAATCAATATCGGAACATTACTTTTAACTAAGCTCTTGACTTTATTCAGATATCACTGGTTTTTCCAGTAATGTCCTTTTTCTGTTCAAGGAGCCAATCCAGGATACTGCATTATATTTAAATATCATGTCTTCTTCGAAATTGATCTCTGACAGTTCCTCATTCTTTCCCTGTTTTTGTTTCTTGACTTTGACAGTTTTGAGGAGTACTGGTCTGGCGTCCTGCACAATGTCTCTCAATTTGTGTGAATTGGAAGTTTTTCTCATGATTAGACAGGACTTATGAGTGTTTCAAGAAAAAGACCACAAAGTGGAATTACTCTTACCATCACATTATATAAAGGAGTACATGATATCCATGTGACATCCCTGGTGATATTAACCTGTTTCACTTGGTTAAACAACCATAGTTTGTGCAATATACTATATATATATATGTGTATATGTGTGTGTGTGTGTGTGTGTGTGTGTGTGTATATATATATAACTTGTTTTCACATTTCCCCCTCTTCTTATAAGGAAGTTTCATGGAAATTCTTTGATTAAAAACATCATGTAGTTACATCCCTTCCCTTGAAATTTCTTTCCTTCGCCTTTAAGTCTAAGGAGATTAAGCAATAAGAAACAGTAATATGTGTAGAAATCTGTCATTGGAAAAGAAGATATACAGAGAAATATACAAACCCATGTTCCTTCCAAATAAGTTTTAAAATCTGTGGTTGGCCAATAATGCATAGTAGAGTTTAATGACATGCCTGTCTTTTAATAGCGATTAACAGCTAGGAAAATTTTAGTTAACCGGCTTTAGGATGATGCCTGAGGAGTTTGGTGGTGGTGGGAAGAGAAGCAGAATGAAAGGCATCATGTGCATGTAATGGACACGACATCTTCAAGGATAAAATAAATACTGGAGTTAGAGCACAGTTGTTCAAAAGCACAGGTGTGAGTTTGGTATGCTCTCCCTGAACTTGAAGTGCCAATTAAGCACGTTCAGGGTAAGAGGACAAAAACTCTTTATTCATACATTCTCCAACTCCATCCCCATCTATGAGTGACTCTTGGGAAACTAATTTTTGCTGCTTAAAATATTGTTTGCTCTTGATTGTCACATCTCTATAGATACTAAACCTAAACCTGATACACAATTCAGGCAACCCAGCATTTCATGACGTTAATTTTATTTGTATGATGATAAACTACTCCTTTAGAAAATTTTGGAGTATAAACCACTTATCCACACTTATTTGGACTATTTTATAAAATTGGCTTCAGGAAAGGCCCTTTCAGTGGTTTGAAAAGACTGATAAGATTCGAAAGCTCAATATGTAAAACAAATATGTCCCTAGACATTAGGGAAAGGGATGTTGGAGAGGGAGTCCTAAACACTTGCCCACCAGGCTATTCCCCTTCCATATTCTTGGAAGTTCTCATCCCCCCAGTTGTTTCAGTAGAGCCCCTTTAAAACTCACTGGTCAAACCAAGGCAAATGACTTCAAGAGTTCCCAACAGTTACCATTAATTTTCATAGGTTTTAACCAAAAGCTCTTTGGGAGAAACATAAGGCACAAAAGCATCTTGGATGGGTGTATGTGTCAAAAGATGAGTCATTGACTTCAGAAACAATCAGAATAAAATATTTTCCTTCTAACAATCTGGGGAACAAAATTTGCTTAAATTTATTCTCTCATCCCAGAAATCACCATAGAAGCTAAACAAGGTAAATACAGGACAAGCTGTGGTTCTTACCTGAAAGTGGCCACAAAGTCCTCAGTGGGCCAGCCCAAGACAAAGGATTTCGTAGCACTGCTCTTGTCATCGCAGATTTCATCCACACAGCTTGCTGTCCACATGTCAGTTAATTTAATCTTGTTTTTCATCTTAAATTTATTGTTATTCCTAGAAAGATAAAAATCATAAAGGACCTCTTGTTATTTTATTTCTTAAATTATATGGGAGATTCTGTACTTGTGATAAACGTCTTATTCATTGTTTTTATCTTCAGTGGCTGACACAGTGAATTAGAACATAATAGGCTACCTTGGACCAAGAAGGCCTTTAAGACATTTGGTGAAGCATTTATTCCCCATGTCTGCATGTATGGCAGCAAATAGCCATAAACTGCCATTTTCTTTTTCTATACATTGAGCGTTGCCTTTAGATCAAAAGCCTCCTTTTAAATTTTCTGCTGTTATAAAAAATTAATTCATTTATTATTTATCCCTTGCTTATTTACAAAAAGACTGGAGTGGCTGAACACAAACAGTATACATGATTTATTAGGAAGTTTATAAAATTTCCATTTTAAGAGAGATGCACTGAAAAAACCTGGAATTTACTAGAGGAATTTATAATACATTTTCAACTGAGCGGTTACGAGATTTTCTAGTCTTCAGAAGTATAGATTACTTTAAATTTCCTTTCTTAAGATTCTGTTCAACCATTTTCTCTTATATTCTGGCAAAACTGAAGAACTGTAGCCTAAAAAGGAACCTAAGACATAGTAGGGTTGACACAATTAATGTTTATCCCTAGGGACTCAGAAGGTGATCTACTTTAAGAATTCCTTTTTGACAACTTCTCCCTAATCCCCGTTAGACCCCAGATATGGAAACCATCATATCTCTTGAGCTAATTGACAGATTTATTGCTCAGGTGGACCTGAGATTTAAATGGAAGGAACCGACTAGGAGAAAGAGAATGCCCAGGGAATCTGGGGTCCTTCCTACCATTTGGAACCATTTGTGGAAAAGCTAAAATAAAATCAAATATACCTCATGTGTGGAAGCATCCCTAACACTCTCTGATTCATGGAATAGTAAGTCTAAAACTCTTAAGTGGGATTTATAAGATAAAAAAGATATTGCACTAAATATGAATGGAGGACACTCTAAGTTCAAAGTGTCATCTATGCTTCCCACAGGATCCACCAAATTTAAGTGTAATTGAAAAGAGTGTTGTGGCAAAATGGCTTCTTTCTATATTTTATTTCAATATTTTTTACCCTATTGCTAAAAATCATTAGATTTTTTAATGAAACAGATTCAATTATAGACTGATTCTTATTTCGTGATGTCCATTATTCAGGTAATATAAAACTAAGACTACAAATCATTTGGAAGGAAAGGTGTCTTTTCATGTTTGCTTTGACATTCTGTGTTTTCTAATGCAGATCTCTGTCTATATCCGATACTTCAGATACTGTGTGCAAACATATACTGACCTGGGGAATAAGTCATTCCAGTGATCCTTTTCCTAGATCAATAAAGTATCACCCCTAATGAACATAAAAGTAGATCCCAAGGCCCCATCCACCTTTAATACGTTCCTAATTTAGTATGGAAAAGAATGACAATAAATTCAAAACAATTTTCAGCAACATTGTCAACATCCAGCACAAAATGGAGCAAATATACTACTTTAGCCCATAAAAGGATGCATTTAACACCATTTCTATTATTGCTCTTACTAAAATTCACTTAGTTTGACTAAGTACATATGTGACAGCTTGTCAATTATTTATCCCACTTGAGTTTACTTCTGTAGGTCCAACCCAAGGACTGAAATCAGTTTCCAAACGAAGCCTAAAGATGAGCTGACATAATATGGAACTGATGTCTTCCCTTTTCCCTGTGGCTAAGTGTGAAGACCAAGCACTGGTCTCAGATTATTTCAACAAATTGATCCAGAGTACCACTCCACTCTTTATCCAAGGTTAAGTATCCGCACACATTTTATATTGCCAGAGGCTATTTCTTTTTGGTTGCTACTGTTTATTTTTGAAAAAAAAAAAAAAAAAAGTTCTTTCATGTTAAGAACGATCTACGAATATGTCTAAATGTTTGCTATGAGAATGATCATATAATACATTTTTTAAAAATTTATTTAAATTTTTGTAAGGTAGTAAGATTTGCTCATCATCATCATCATCTCTTCAAATATCTATATTCTTTCTATCTTTTAAGGCTCTTGGGTTTATGCCAAAAACATAAAAAATAACATAGATCACTCAGACTTTTAAATATTTCCGATGGATATAGAAAGTACTTAATCTCCCATCAATTGAATGTCATAAATAACAGCATTTACATCAATTGATATAAATTTTGTCACTACATAAAAACATTACAGTGGACAACAGAGTTATCTGGGATAAAATCGTGTAACATTATCTGAAGGACAATTTAAAAAAAAGCTATAAAAGTAGACAATGGGCACAAATTTTTTCCAATATAGCTAAAAATAGCAATTTTCTACTAGTAATACAACTGTCTTTAGATAAAATGTTTTTAGCAAAATATAAGTTACAGAGAAACCATTTATATGTGAACAGTATACAGAACAATAAATAATTTAAGGTAAAAAACTCTCAAAGGTTCTCTAAGTTAACTGCTAAGGAAAAACATCCATAAAATGAAGGAAAACACCTTCTTCCCTAAGAGTTGAATGCATGTTACAAGTTAAGTAGCCTTTAAGGTCCTGAAGTTCAGGCAATTGGTTGTTGTCTGTGTATCTACCTCCAGGCTAAGCTTTGCACCTAATGAGTGCAATGTGGTCAGGAAGACAGAAAGAGCCAGCCTTGGGAATTAAGGTCTGTATTCAAGCCCCAGCTCTGCCATTTCCTAGTCTGTGACAAACCTCCCTGAGCCTCAGTGTTCAACATCTAAAATAACTTACCTTGGGGGATTGTTAGGAAAATTAAATGAGACCTTTCTGATTCTCCTATATAATACCTAGCATATGTAATATAACCCATAAGACAATTTTTAAATGAACACATTTTTTTTTTAAAATAATCATTTACTCTTCTGGTAACAGCCTCCCTACTTAGATCTTCACATGGACTTGTTCAAGTGCAAAGGCTTAGAAGAAAAAAACCTAAAGCAAAAAACAAAGAAACAAAAAAACACTCTTTCACTGTATTACTGAAAACATACGCATGTTCAAAAACACATTTGTAGGTATCACTTCTATTTAAGATATTTTCAATCTGTTTCATTCTCTTTATGTTGCCTTTAACTTGAAAAGTTTACTAAGTATTCTATACCATTGCTTACCAAATGAGTATTTAGTTGAAACCTTTTACTCATCACAAAGAAAAGACTCACTTAACGGTGAAAAAAATGATATGCTTGAGGACTCTCCTATGAAACGCATTAAAAAAGCATTCAGTAATAGAGGCAGCAGACCACATACATATTGATTAAAAGAATGGATTTTGAAATAAAGTACATAGAGGTTCAAAGGTGAGTTCAACTAATTACTCTGTGGCCTTTAGAAAGTCACTTAATTTCTCTCAGTATCAATTTATTTTCTTTTTTTTTTTAGACTGGACAAGGGAAGTAGTGAGAAGAATATCAATTTCTTTTCTAAAATGAGGAAAGTAAGTCAAGCCCTATCTCCATCAGAACCACTAACAACTTACTATCTAGTCTCCTTGACTCTACTTTTGCCTACCTTCCAACGTACTGTCTAACTAGCATGAGCCAGAATTATATTTTTTATAAAAGAGAATCACACTATACCACTCCCCCAATTAAAACCCTTCAGAATAAAATCCAACGTCCTTATGATAGCCTTTGTGGTACTAAGCCTCCAAGATGGTCCCCATGAGCCTTAATTCCTGATATTCATACCCGTGCATAGTTCCCTTCCATGCTGTGCCAAGGTTGGTCTGTGTGGCCAATCTCATGCACAGAAATGATGGTACACTACTTCCAAAATCAGGTTATAAAATACTGTGCTTTCTATTTTGGGTGCTATGTCAATGGCCTATTCTCTTTCTCTCTGTTGGATCTTTCACTCTGAAGGAAGCAACTGCCATTATGAGCAGCCCTGTGGAGAGACCCACATGGAGAGGAAGCCTTTGGAGAGCAGCCATGAGGAACTACAGCTTCCAGCACCCACTTGAGTGAGCTTGGAAGTGGATTCTCGGGTTCTAGTGGAGCCCTGAGATAATTGGTAGCCTGCTCAACAAGCTAGAGGGCCCTCATGACAGCTCGTGA
This sequence comes from Lemur catta, assembly GCF_020740605.2. NCBI lineage: Eukaryota > Metazoa > Chordata > Mammalia > Primates > Lemuridae > Lemur > Lemur catta. The sequence continues at coordinate 17,097,441 of NC_059134.1, read as the reverse complement.
GCCAGAACCACGCAGTGAAACGCTCCCAGGTTCCTGACTCAGAGAAAATGTAGATGTTTACTGTTTTAAGCTGTTATGTCTTGGGGTAATTTCTTGCACATCAATAGATAATACAGCCGACAATGTCCTCACAACCTAACCTTTGTCTACTTCACCAATCATGGTTCCCATCACTCTCCTTTGCTCATTAGTCCCCAGTTACACAGGCCTTCTTTGAACTCCTCTAAGGGCCCAGCTTTCCCCACCGCCTTTGTACCTGTTCTCTTGACCTAGAACGCTCATGCTCCCGATATCTATCTAAATGGCTGGTTGCTCTTCATCCTTCAATGATTTTTCCCCCTGACTACACCTACCTAACACATACCCCATCTTTTACTTCACCCACCACCCCATTTTCTTCATAGCACTAATCACAATCTGTCCTTTCCCCCCTACACACGAAGGTAAGCGCTCCCATATTAGAATGTAAGCTACCGAAGAGCAAGGACTATATCCATCGCATCCTTCATTATATTTCCTACATTTATTCAGGGCATGGCAAAGGACCTAAATGAACATTTGTTGTATGAATAAAAAAGTGGAAACTTTATTTTTTAAAAGAAAGAAACAAACGTAATACTCATTTCACCTATTAGGTATAGTAACAGAGGCCAGGCATTCTTTTTTTTTCTTTTTACTGTGTAGGCAATTACTTTAATCTTTTTCTTCCATAAGCAATATATTTTATACATTTTCAAAAGCAGTAAGTATATGTGTACCTTTTTTTGTTGATCCATGTATAATTTATCTTAAAAGAATTACTTTAATGATTTTCCTGATTATAACATTTCAAAAAGGGAATATATTTTTATAAAGTGAAATATATATGTAAACACACATATGTATAATATATATATATTAGAGAGAGCGACAGAGACACAGAAGTTATTACTACAGTGAAGCAAATTGAAATATCCATCTACTCACATAGTTACCATTCTTTTGGTGAATGCACTTGAAATCTCTTCTTTTACCAAATTTCCAGTGTACATTATATTATTATTAACTGTAGTCATCATACTGTACATTAGATGTCTAGGTTTATTTATCCTACATACCTGCAATTTATACCCTTTGACCAGCATCTGCTCATTTCCCCTTACTGTCACCCCTGGTGAGGATGGCTCTATGCTTTCCTTCTATGAGTTTGAGTATTTTAGATGCCACATATAAGTGAGATCATGCAGTGTTCTTCCTGCTGTGTCTAGCTTATTTCACTTAGCATAATGTCCTCCAGGTTCATCCATGCTATTGCAAATGGCAGGATCTCTTTTTAAAAAGCTGAATAATATTCCGTTATGTATATGTACATAATATTCCATTATGTATGTGTACACAATTACTTTATCCATTCTTCCATCAGCAGACACTTAGGTTGTTTCCCTATACAGACTATAACCATTGAGTAGAAAGAGTATCTTTGTTAGTGGAAATGCAATTTTAGAATGATAACCAGGAGTATTTTAGAATGATAACCAGGAGTATTTTAGAATGATAACCAAGAGTTTTCATGATAACCAGCAGAGACTGTGCAGTCCACTCACTTGCTTTTGGCCACAACGAGCAGATCACTGAATAGGAAAAGATGCCGCTCCTGCCTCCGCAGGCGGCTTCTGAGCTCTACCAGGCCGTCAATCAGCAGAGTCCTATCGGAGCACAAAAATGATGACAGAAATGTACAGGTGTTCGTGCCAGCAGAAGGTCTTTCCCTGTAACAGATAAAATTTCCACAGATCATCAGTCAAATGATCAAATATAGGACCAAGTTTTTATAACATTATAGTTTAAAGTTTGTCAAGAAATATAAAACTCTGTAACCTTTTAATGCAATGGCAGTGCCCTCACTGGTGTCCCAGTGTATTCTCCACACAGTAGTTTTTTGACACCGCATCATGAAAATTTTGAAACATAAAGGAAAGTTGAAATAGTTTTATGATAAACACATGTATGTATACCTCAACACAGATCTTACCATTAATATTTTACTGTGCCTGTTTTATCATACACATATCCAAATATCCTTCTGTTCATTCATTCATTCATTCATTCACTTATTTATTTAGAAACACGGTCTTGCTCTGTCACCCAGGCTGAAGTGCAGTGGTGTGATCATAGCTCACAGTATCCTCCAACTCCTGGGATCAAGCGATCCTCCTGCCTCAGCTGCCTGAATAGCTGGGACTACAAACATGTGCTATCACACTAAGCTATTTTTAAAATTCTTTTTGTAGAGATAGAGTCTTGCTGTGCTAAACCAGACTGGTCTTGAACTCCCGGACTCAAGATATCTTCCTGCCTCAGCCTCCTAAAGGCCTAGGGTTACAGGCATGGCCACCACACCTGGCCTATTTATCAGTCTGTTTTATTTCTGGCATTTCAGTGTAAACTGCATACAGCAGTACATATCCCCCCCTCCAAATACTTCAGCATGTCATTAACTAGAGTTCAATATTTAGATTGTCCTTTGGATATAAAATTTACATAGAAAATGTACAAATACAAAAATCTTAGGTGTATGTTCACTGACCTATTTTTTATAAAGCCCTTTTTAAAGCATGATGTTCACTGATTTTTCACAAATGTATTCACTTGTGTAATCTAAGACCCAATCAAGATACAGGAAAGTATCATCACTCAAAAAAATTCCCCCTTCTGGTTACTATCTAAATTAAGGAAACATAGTTTCTATGGATTGACCCGAGTTAGTTTTTCATTGTAGGCTGATTTCTGTTAGTTCAAAGGCTCACTAGTGCCAAACTCAAATTTTTACATACCCAATCATTTGAAAAATAGCCCACACAAGAAGATTTTTAGCCACTAACAGCCTGCCTGCTTTGCATACTCCACAAAAGTAGATCCAGCACCTGCTGGCCACTGATAAGAGAGAACCCGTGGGTATGAGACCCCAAGCTGCTACTGCCCCTTACCGCTGTCTGACCCAGACATTCCTCACTACTGAGCAACATCACTTGGACCTCAGCCTCTACCTAATAGTATAAACCAAAAATAATTTGAGATAGATCATGAACTTAAATGTAAGAACCAAAATCTTCAGTATTTTAATAGAACACATAGGAAAATATCTTTATGACTGAGGGATAGGTGAAGGTTGTGCCTGTTCCAGAATTTTATGTAACCGGAACTACAGTATGTACTCTTTTGTGTAAGGTAGCTTTTACTCAGCATGGTTTTGGAATTCATTTATCAATAATCCATTCCTTTATATTACTGAATAGTATTCAATGTATAAATATACCAGCGTTCATCTATTCTCTTACTGATGGACACCTGGCATGTTTCCAGTTAGCTGTTATAGAACATTGCACTAGCCTTTTTGTGCCCCATGTTTCCATTTCTCTTAGGTAAATATCTCAGAATGCAATTGCTGGGTCATAGAATACGTGTATGTTTAATTTTAGGAAAGAAAATAAACCTTCTACTTAGTTTTCCAAACTGGTTGTACCGTTCTACATTCCCTGCAAAACAGTAGGAGAGTCCCGTTTGTTCCACAACCTTAAAAACATTTGCTGCGGTCGGTCTTTTGAATTCTAGCCAGCCTAGAGGATACATAGTGGCCTCTCAATAAGATTTTAACTTGTAGTTCTCTGATGACTAATTTCTGTCATGTTCTTACTGGCCATTTGTGCATTTTCATTGGTAAAATGTCTTCAAATCTTTTGCTCATTAGTTTTACAAAAATGAGTTCTATGTTATTATACACGTTATCTACTGTGTTATAGGAATTTTCTATGAATCCTGGGCACTTTGTGCTGGTATACTGTGCTCTGTCAGGTATGTGTTTGGGGAAATACTTGCTCCCAGTCTGTTGCTTGCCTGGTACCCTTTCCTCACTGTGTTTTTGACAAAAGCTTTAAAATTTCATGAAGTTTAATTCATTGATTTTTTTCATATAGTATTTAATTTCTGTAACCTTTCTACAAAAACTTCTAAGAAATTATCTTCTTCATTAAATTTTCATTAGGCACCTATTGATGAAAGGAGTTTACATTTGCTAATCAACCCAATGACTAAAGCATATATCTTCTGGGGACAGATCAGAAAGAGTACTGAATCTAAGAGGACTTCCAGAGTACTGGGAAGAAAGTGATCTAAGTATTTTGATAAGTTTCATTAAATGGGATTTGAATATAAAATCCATTGTGACACTAAAAATCCTCCATACCTTCATCTAGATTTTATGTTAAATTAGCACATCATTCACAAAAGTATCATAGCTGCAGGTATACCTTGACTTTAAATAAAGATGAAGACTTCACTTTACATAAAAGGATTCACAGCTGAGAAGAAAGTCATCACAAGATTCATTTCAACACAAAAAATGCTATGAGTAAAAAAATGCCATTTGAAAATGAATGAATAAATTAATAATTGAATATCCATTAAAATTCTACACATTATTAAAGGCCCTCAAAATGTCCACTGAAATATACTAATCAGCCACAATAGGTAAGACGGCCACTTTATTACATATTTAGCCTATTTTCCCACTTTGAATTTCACTAATTTAACCAATAATATCTAAAAGAAACCAATATTCTATTTTTTATAGTATCAATGTGATGATCTTCCTTCATATCTAAAAATGGTGAAAAAAAAATGACCTTATTCTTGCACAGGCATCACCTTATGATAAAAAATAAGCACTATTTTGTGTACAACATAGATTTTTCAGTATTCCGATTTCTAATTGTTTCTACAAATATACATTGATAAAATATGGAACCTGCATATTTGTGTACTATGTGATGTGAGATTCACCATTGAATCAGTTTTAAACCAACCAAGCTTACACACCAGCTCTAAAAGCCATTATGATTCCCACAAAGAAGAGGTCTTATTAAATAACCTCAGGACATCAGTCAGGTTTTCTATGATTAAACAGGCAATGCTGGTGCTAAAGGAAAAGAAACAGCACCCACACATAAAAAATGTGATCTGAAAAACTCTCCATCTAATGTAGAGTTCCAAGCACTTAACAGATGTGTAGTACAAAGCTTTGCACTTACATGCTGGTACTAAGCTGTTCTTGCAGGGCTTTATCCGGTAGAAGAGATGGAACACTCTTCCTTCTTTCTACTAATGCTTTCATTTTCTGTTGAGAGAAAAAAAAATAAATGAAGACCATGTGGTTTGTAAAGGAAGTAAAAGTTGATTTTCAATCCAATTCAACAAGTTTTGTATCGCCCCTCTTAGCCCATGAAGGAGCCTACAGTTTCATTATGCAGATGAAAATATAACATCTAAAATAAAAAAGGTTAAAGAAGAAGGATAGTAAGTGTAAAAAGTACTATAGACAGTCATTTTTTCTTTTAAGGTCAGAGAATAAAGAGGTTAAATTTTGATCGGAGTATTTGGGATGAACACCAACATAACCATTGTTGCTGATTATGTGTCCAGCCCTATGCTCAGGGCTGTATATGGAATCGCTTATTTATACCCCAAAGTGTCATCAGAGCAGGCACTACTCCATTTCATAGGCAGGAGAGGTCCCAAACTGCCCTCAAGGAAAAACAAGTAAAGGGGAGGGAAAAAGAGTTAAAGCAAAGACACAGACACTAGTTCTCACATAAAATATTAATGAAATTTTACATTTGTTTTAAATTTAAATGTTCACACATCTAGGAATCCCTCCTTCCAAAAAAAATTTTTTTTTTGCTCTAACTTAAAAATAAGAGTTTTCTTTATTTTCCCCCTAGGTGTTATATAAATATAATTCAAGTACTCCATCTCTACGGACCTAAAATCTGTGGTAAATGAGGTTTCATTCAACTTGAATTATCTAGAAAATTATTATGTAAATTCAATCTTATGAAATTAACATCTCTAAAAACAGCCCCTAGACATACCTGAGGAAACAAACACTATAGGCACAAACAGCCGTGAGTGGAGTTTAGGCTGTCCCACCAAAGCCATTCTTCCTGCTGTAGCCTCTCACCTCACCCTGGCCAGAAGTTTGACCCACTGTCTGGGAGTCTAGCCCAGCCATGCATGGCAAGTGGATGTTCTTCCAACAGGAACCATATATGAAACTAACTAGCTGGCTCAGTGTCACTACTCCATCACATGATTTACAAATGGTACCATGACGACAAGGAAAAAAAATGGCCAAGTATCAGAATGTCATGCTGGGGAGAGGGGAAGTAGATGGACATGGCTAGAAAAACCAAAATAAATTCCCAAGAGAGTTGAACAACCGAAGTGCACTCGCTTAGGGAACACTTCCAAAGAAACCTGACCCAGACGGGAATCCTCTGGCCACTCTTTGGCTCTGTTTATCCCAAGGAACTGCTACAAGTTGCTGCCTGCGTCCTGCCTCCCAGCTTTGACAGGGAATATGCCCACTGCCCCCAAGCCCACACTGATACTCAGACCCCTCTCCAGCCAGCCAAATCCCCAGGGCCAGAGGAGGACCTCAGGGCAAGAGACCTCTGCCTTGGCCCTTGCCACCCTCCACCACAGCCCACCGACCCCACCCAGCCCAGATCTAGGCCCAACCAAACCTCCATGTTGCCATGGTGACCACAGTTAGCATGGCACGTCTGCACCTCCCACTCTGACCACGACCTCTGAGACCCGAAGCTGATCAGGGACCCCTGTGCTGGAGCAGTAAGCCCACCCACTACCCCCCCAAATTACCTCAGAGCAGGCACGCCTTGGGCCAGGTTGGGGGCACTGAGCCCAAGGGTCCCACAGACCAGCTGCCTACCTGCATCAGTGATGGCTGCCGCTCAGGGGCAGAGGCCGCTGGCCCTGACGACTTCAGAGCTGACCCCACCATGGTGCAGTTGTGCCCAGGTGACCTCGAGTTCTGAGGGCTGAGCATAGGGTTCGACCAGGTCCCCATCTCCAGGCTGGGCTCCCCGCTGAAGGGAGGAGCCGGGGTGCTGATCCCCCGGCTGATGGAAGGTGGGTAGGTGGCTGCTCTGTATTTTCTCATGTTTCTGTTGTGTAACGGGTAGAAAAGCAAAATTGTAATTGTAACACTTTGTGTTGTATTAAAAACTTTAGGAAGTTAGAAATACATGATTTAATCAAAACATTAACTTTTATACTAAAGATTTCTTTAAACTTTTTTTAAAATAGAAAGCTCATTAATTCATAAAAATCAGATTTATGTAACTTTTCAGAAATATAAACATATAAAGATAGACAGAATTCAAAGATTTTCTTCAATTTTGTTATAGGATTATTTAACAAAAACTGGAAGAGATTTCAAAATGAAACAAACTAATATATCTCTGTTAAAGTGAGAATTTAAACACGAGAGAAAGCAAATAAAAATTCTAATCACAACTGAATAGAGGAGAATTTAAAAGGATACACACATGATTAATAGGGGTACCTGGGGACAGAGTAGGGACTTTCGCTTTTTGTTTTATACATGTGCATATTGTTTATTTTATATGAAATATGTATTACATTCTTTAATTGTAGATTTTTAAAAAATTCTGCTCTAGTATTCCTTTTACTATAAGCGAATGAGTACAAAAGGATTCTTTTATATCCTGCCACAGTGGTTCTCTATCAAGAGTGCATTAGAATCCTATAGATAACAATATTGTATTATATACTTAAAAATCTATAAAGATGATCGGTATCATGTTAAGGGGCCCCGCTACAATGAAAAAAAGAAGAATGCATCAGAATCAACTAGGGAGAGTTTTTGAGAATTATGCAGATGGCTAGGTGCCCAACTATAGGACACTGAATTAGAAAGCTTTAGATTTGTACCCCTGTAATATGCTGAAATTAAAAAAAAAAAATTTTTTTTTTAAAAAGAAATGTTTAGAATCCACCAAACTAGAAGACCTTTAAAGGTCTTTCCAATCTTGACAGTGTATTACTTACAAATAGTTAGTACACCTTCAGATTCTAACCACCGACAGATACATGGAAAAAAAGCATCATTTGTATAAGACAGGTGAAGGTTCTCATCCCTGGCCCTATGCACGAGAATTACTGACCTAGAGAAACTCATAGGAAATAAACTGAAGATTAAAACATGTACAACTTCAAGTGTTTTGCTTATGGTGCTTTTGACACAAAACCCATCATATTTTGCTACCACAAAGGTAGGAATTTGGGGAACTGGCTCTAAAATGAGCACACATTGTTGCAAAGGTGACAGGGAGGCAGTATGGGGAGGGGCATAGTTGCATATCATTATATTGGTTCTCTCTCGGGTTTCTTTTGGATTTTGCAAATTATATGATATATTTTTTCCATAGAGAAAAGTAGCTGATGATGTTTTCCTGTCGAACTTTCAAATTATAATCATAATAATTTGCTTTTCAAACAAATAAAACCTTAGAGCCTATTGCATCAATGGTTAATAGAGAAGTGACCACATTCTAAAGAGGAAGAGTCTCATTTAAAAGATTCTTATGGTTGTAAGAACTTCTAGTTATATTAATTTCAATTAGGAAATTAAGTATATTATGAAAAATGTAAAAGCAAACCTAAAACAATCATAAGTGGCATTTCTCAGGAAGTCAAGATAAGTGTTAGCACTTTTCCTTAGTTTGGCACTTCATCTGCATCAGTGGTTCTTGATCCTACTAGATCCAATGCCCCTTTGTTAAAGTCTATACATACAAATCCATTTTAATTCCCACTAAATCACTGAGAAAAACTCATATGTGCCACAAAATTCCAAAGTGCCCCCTAAAGGTTAATACCACTCCATTGTGAACCACTGGTCTGCAGGAACTTTCAGTAGTACCTACATGCATAGTGTTACAGATTCTCGCCCAGGGTTGGGAGAATCATTACTGGTCCCTGAATTCAAGCTAAATGTTCTTTGATATGAAAACTACTTTGAACTAAAAACCTTAGTACACTTCAAACCCAGAAGCTACTACTAAGAAACTTTCCCTAAAAGTGTTTATCTGTTACAAAAAAGTATACAATCAAGTTATTTTTACATGTGTAGTAGAAAACTACAAACAGTCATACTGATAATTCTACCTCCTTTACCTACTTCCCCTAAAAAACACTTCCCCCTAGGTTTTCTAGGTATTCAGGGTTAAACTGTGAAGATATAGCCATTCTCTTTTATTCACACGAAAGCAACAATGCACTGATGCAAACCATCCCAAAAATCATTTATATGTGACATCGAAAAGTATTATAGTTTTATGTGGCAGAATATCTTTGTAATTAAATTTTCATTAGGCACCTATTAAAAGGAGTTTACATTTCCTAATCAACCCAGTGACTAAAGCGTATGTCTTCTGGGGACAGGTTGGAAAGAGTACTGAATTTAAGAGAACTTGCTGAGCACTGGGAAGAAAGTGATCTAAGTATTTCAATAAATTTCAATAAATAGGGTTTGGATATAGAATCTATTGTGGGACTAAACATTTTCCATACCTTCATAGAGATTTTATGTTAAATTACCACATCATTTATGGAAATATCATAGCTATAGGTATAACCTCACTGTAAATAAAGATGACGACTACACTTTACATAAAAGGATTCTCAGCTTACAAGAAAGTCATCACAAGATTCCTTTGAACATAAAAAATCCTATGAGTTAAAAATGCCATTTAAAAACGAATGAACAAATTAATCATGGAGTATCCCTTCAATTTCTACACATTACAAAATACTTTTTATCCCAAGAATGGAAAAATAAGCACCACATGTACTCACCAGCAAACTGGTTTCCCTGATCATCACCTAAGTGCACATTTGGGAATAACACCAATTGGGTATTGGACAGAGGTGGGGGGTGGGGGAGGGGATGGGTGCATACCTACATGATGAGTGCAATGTGCACTGTCTGGGGAATGGACACACTTGAAGCTCAGACTCGGGGAGATGGGGAGGGCATGGGCAATATATGTAACCTGAACTTTTGTACCCCCATAATAAGCTGAAATTTAAAAAAGTCCCTGGAAATAGTAATTAGACATAATAGGTAAAAGGACTATTTTAATAGAAATTTAGCCTGTTTCTCTACTTCAAATTTCAATAATTTAACTAATAGTGCCCAAAAGAAATCAATATTACATTTTTCATCATTTTACTCTGCTTACCTTCTTTCATATCTAAAGTTGGTGGGAAAAAAATGACCTTATCTATGCCCAGGCATTACCTTTTGATAAAAAATAACCAAAGTTTTGTGTATAACAGTTCTTTTTCAGTATTCTACTTTCTAATTGTTTCTGCAAATACACTTTGGTAAAATGTGGAACCTGTGTACTTTGTGATGTGAGATTCACTTTTAAATCCATTTTAAACCAACCAACCATACACACCAGCTGCAAAAGGCTTTATGATTCTCACAAAGAGGTCTTATTAAATAATGTCAGGACAAAAGTCATATTTTATATTATTAAATGGAGAATGCTGGTGGTAATGACGGAGAAAAAAACCCTACCCCTACATACAAAAAAATGTGAGGACAAAAACTCTTCATCTAAGATAAAGTTCCAAGCACCTACAAAAAGTGTAGTACTAAGCCTTGCACTTACCTGCTGGTATTAGGCTGTTCTTGCAGGGCTCTATCCAGGAGAAGAGATGGAACACTCCTCCTTCTTTCTACTACTGTTTTCATTTTCTGTTGAGAAAAAATAAATAAATGAAGACTACATGGTTTATAAAGTAAGTAAATGTTGATTTTCAATTCAATTCAACAAGTTTTCTATTACCCATCTTTGGCTATCAAGGAACCTACAATTTCATTATGCAGATAAATCTGTAACACCTAAAATAAAAAAGTTTAAAAGAATAGGATAGTAAGTGTAAAAAAGTGGTATAGGTAGTAAGTGTATTTTTGGTTCTTTTTTTTTTTTTTCTTTTTTTTAATTTTATGGTCAGAGAATACCTCTGAGCAACATTTAAACTATTATTTGGGAAAAACATCATCGTCGTCATTATTATTGCTGTTTATATGTCCAGCCCTATGCTCAAGGCTGGATATGGACTCTCTTACTTATACCCCAAAGTGTCATCAGGGTAGGCACTACTGTATTTCATAGGCAGGAGAGGTCCCAGACTGACCTTCAAGGAAAGACAAGTAAAGGAGAGGAAAACACAGTTAAAGCAAAGCCACAGAGATTACTAGTTCTCACATGAAAATTTAATGAACCTTAAAATTTTGTTTCAAATTTAAATGTTCACACATATTGGAGTCCCTCCTTCCAAATAGATTTTTTTTTCCTATAACTCAAAAAGAATAGTTTCATTTTGTTTTTCTAGTTTCTGTATAAATATAACTAGTTGTATACAAATATAACTGTTTACAATCGCTTCAAATTTGTGGTAAAATGAGATTTTATTCAACTTGAATTATCCAGATAATTACTCTCTAAATTCAATCTTATATAATTAAAACCTCTAAAGCCAGGCACTACATGACTAAAACTAACACTATAGTCACTATAACAGTGTAGTCACAAACAGCCATGAGTGGAGGTTTAGGTTGTCTCACCAAAGCCATTCTTCCTGCTGTAGCCTCTCACCTTACCCTGGCCAGGAGTTTCACCCACTGTCTGGGAGTCTAGGCCAGCCATGCATGGAAAGTGGATGTTGTTCCAACAGCAAGCATATGAAACTAACTAGCTGGCTCAGTGTCACTACTCCATCACATGATTTATAAATGGTACCATGACCACAAGGAAAAAAAATCGCCAAATATCAGAATGTCATGCTGGGGAGAGGGGAAGTAGATCGACATGGCTACAAACACCAAAATAAATTCCCAAGAGAGTTGAACAACCCGAGTGCATTAGCTTAGGGAACACTTCCAAAGAAACCTGACCCAGATGGGAATCCTCTGGCTACTCTTTGGCTGTGTTTATCCCAAGGAACTGCTACAAGTTGCTGCCTGCGTCCTGCCTCCCAGCTTTGACAGGGAATATGCCCACTGCCCCCAAACCCACACTGATACCCAGACCCCTCTCCAGCCAGCCAAATCCCCAGGGCCAGAGGAGGACCTCAGGGCAAGAGACCTCTGCCTTGGCCCTTGCCACCCTCCACCACAGCCCACCGACCCCACCCAGCCCAGATCTAGGCCCAACCAAACCTCCATGTTGCCATGGTGACCACAGTTAGCATGGCATGTCCGCACCTCCCACTCTGACCACCACTTCTGAGACCCGAAGTTGATCAGGGACCTCTGTGCTGGAGCAGTAACCCCACCCACTACCCCCCAAAACTACCTCAGAGCAGGCACGCCTTGGGCCAGGTTGGGGGCACTGAGCCCAAGGGTCCCACAGACCAGCTGCCTACCTGCATCAGTGATGGCTGCTGCTCAGGGGCAGAGGCCGCTGGCCCTGAGGACTTCAGAGCTGACCCCACCACGGTGCAGTTGTGCCCAGGTGACCTCGAGTTCTGAGGGCTGAGCATAGGGTTCAACCAGGTCCCCATCTCCAGGCTGGGCTCCCCGCTGAAGGGAGGAGCCGGAGTGCGGATCCTCCGGCTGATGGAAGGTGGGTAGGTGGCTGCTCTGTATTTTCTCATGTTTCTGTTGTGTAATGGGTAGAAAAGCAAAATTGTAATTGTAACACTTTGTGTTGTATTTAAAAACTTTGGAAAGTTAGAAAAGCATCATTTAATGAAAACATTAAGTTTTACACTGGAGATTTCTTTAAACTTAACTTTAGGCTTTTTTTTCTTAAATAGAAAGTTCATTAATAATTCTTAAAAATTGGATTCATATAACTTTTCAGAAACATAAACATATAAAGATAGACAGAATTCAAAGATTTTCTTGAATTTTGTTATAGGATTTGTTCTCCCATTTACCAAAAACTGGAAGAGACGTCAAAATGAAAGAAACTAATATATCCCTGTTAAAGTGAGAATTTAAGCATGAGGGAAAGCAAATAAAAATTCTAATCACAACTGAATAGACAATTTAAAATGATACACACATGATTAATACAGGTACCTGGGGACAGAGTAGGGACTTTCGCTTTTTGTTTTATACATGTGCACATTGTTTATTTTATATGAAATACGTATTACATTCTTTAACTGTAGATTTTTAAAAAATTCTGCTCTAGTATTCCTTTTACTATAAGCGAATGAGTACAAAAGGATTCCTTTATATCTTGCCACAGTGGTTCTCTATCAAGAGTGCATTAGAGTGCTATAGATAACAATATTGTATTATATACTGAAAAATCTATAAAGATGATCGGTATCATGTTAAGGGACCCCACTATAATGAAATAAGAAGAATGCATCAGAATCAACTAGGGAGAGTTTCTGAGGATTATGCAGATGGCTAGGTGCCCAACTATAGGACACTGAATTAGAAAGATGTAGATTTGTACCCTTGTAATATGCTGAAATTAAAAAAAAATTTTTTTTTAAAAAAAGAAATGTTTAGAATCCACCAAACTAGAAGACCTTTAAAGGTCTTTCCAATCTTGACAGTATATTACTTATAAATAGTTAGTACACCTTCAGATTCTAACCAACGACAGATACACAGAAAAAAAGCATCATTTGTATAAGACAGGTGAAGGTTCTCATCCCTGGCCCTATGCACGAGAATTACTGACCTAGAGAAACTCATAGGAAATAAACTGAAGATTAAAACATGTACAACTTCAAGTGTTTTGCTTATGGTGCTTCTGACACAAAACCCATCATATTTTGCTACTACAAAGGTAGGAATTTGGGGAACTGGCTCTAAAATGAGCACACATTGTTGCAAAGGTGACAGGGAGGCAGTATGGGGAGGGGCATAGTTGCATATCATTATATTGGTTTTCTCTTTTTTTTTAGATTTTGCAAATAATATGATATATTTTTTCCATAGAGAAAAGTAGCTGATGATGTTTTCCTGTCGAACTTTCAAATTATAATCATAATAATTTGCTTTTCAAACAAATAAAACCTTAGAGCCTATTGCATCAATGGTTAATAGAGAACTGTCCTCATTCTAAATATGAAGAGTCCCATTTAAAATATTCTTATGGTTATAAGAATTTCTAGTTATATTAATTTCAATTAGGAAATTAAGTATATTATGAAAAATGTAAAAGCAAACCTAAAACAATCATAAGTGGCATTTCTCAGGAAGTCAAGATAAGTGTTAGCATTTTTCCCTAGTCTGGCACTCCAACTACATCAGTGGTTCTTGATCCTACTAGCTCCAATTCCCCTTTGTTATATTAAAATCTATACATATACATTCATTTTAATTCCCACTAAATCACTGAGAAAAACTCATATGTGCCACAGAATTCCAAAGTGCCCCCTAGAGGTTAGTACCACTCCCTTGTGAACTACTGGTCTACATGAACTTTCAGTAGTACCTACATGCATAGTGTTACAGATTCTTGCCCAGGGTTAGGAGAATCATTACTGTTCCCTGAACTCAAGCTAAAGGTTCTTTGATATGAAAACTACTTTGAACTAAAAACTTTAGCACACTTCAAACCCAGAAGCTGCTAGTAAGAAAGTTTACCTAAAACTGTTTATGTTACAAAAAAGTATACAATCAAGTTATCTTTACATCTGTAGTAAAGAATTAAAGACAGTCATACTGATAATTCTACCTCCTTTACCTACCTCCCCTAAAAAACACTTCCCCCTAGGTTTTCTAGGTAATCAAGGTTAAACTGTGAAGATATAGCCATTCTCTTTTATCCACACTAATGCAAAAATGCACTGATGCAAATCATCCTAAAGTCATTTATATATGACATTGAAGAGTATTATAGTTTTATGTGGCAGAATATCTTCGTAATTAAATTTTCATTAGGCACCTATTAAAAGAAGTTTACATTTCCTAATCAACCCAGTGACTAAAGCGTATGTCTTCTGGGGACAGATCAGAAAGAGTACTGAATTTAAGACAACTTGCTGAGCACTGGGAAGAAAGTGATCTAAGTATTTCGGGAAGTTTCAATAAATAGGATTTGGATATAGAATCTATTGTGGGACTAAATATTTTCCATACCTTCACAGAGATTTTATATTAAATTAGCACATCATGCATAGAAATATCATAACTATAGGTATAACCTCACTGTAAATAAAGATGAGGACTTCACTTTACATAAAAGAATTCTCAGCTTACAAGAAAGTCATCACAGGATTCCTTTGAACATAAAAAAATCCTATGAGTTAAAAATGCCATTTAAAAATGAATGAATAAATTAATCATTGTGTATCCATTCAATTTCTACACATTATGAAAGACTTTTAAAATGTCCCTTGAGATAGCAATTAGACATAATAGGTAAAAGGGCCATTTTAATAGAAATTTAGCCTGTTTCTCTTCTTCAAATTTCAATAATTTAGCTACTAGTGCCCAAAAGAAACCAATATTACATTTTTTATCATCTTAATCTGGTTACCTTCTTTCATATCTAAAGTTGGTGGGAAAAAATGAGCTTATCCATGCACAGACATTACCTTATGACAAAAAATAAGCAAAGTTTTGTGTATAACAAAACATTCCTGGCCGGGCTCGATGGCTCACGCCTGTAATCCTACCACTCTGGGAGGCTCAGGTGGGTGGATCCTTTGAGCTCAGGAGTTCAAGACCAGCCTGAGCAAGAGCAAGACCCCATCTCTACTAAAAATAGAAAGAAACTTTATGGGCAGCTAAAAATATATATAGAAAAAATTAGCTGGGCATGGTGGCACATGCCTGTAGTCCCGCCACTCGGGAGGCTGAGGCAGGAGGATCCCTTGAGCCCAGGAGTCTGAGGTTGCTGTGAGCTACGCTGACTCCACGGCACTCTAGCCTGGGCAACAGGGTGAGACTCTGCCTCAAAAAAAAAAAAAAAATTCCTTTTTCAATATTCTGATTTCTTATTGTTTCTGCAAATACACCTTGGTAAACTGTGGAACCTGTGTACTTTGTGTATTTTGTGATGTGAGACTCACTTTTAAATCCGTTTTAAACCAACCAACCATACACATCAGCTCTGAAAGGCTTTATGATTCTCACAAAGAAGAGGTTAGGACAAAAGTCATATTTTGTATTATTAAACAGAGAATGCTGGTGGTAATGGGGGGAGGAATCCTACATACAAAATAATGTGATGTCAAAAGCTGTTCATCTAAGATAAAGTTCCAAGCACCTGCAAAAAGTGTAGTACTAAGCCTTGCACTTACCCGCTGGTATTACGCTGTTCTTGCACAGCTCTATCCAGGAGAAGAGATGGAACACTCCTCCTTTCTACTACTGTTTTCATTTTCTGTTGAGAAAAAATAAGTGAAGACTACATGGTTTATAAAGTAAGTAAATGTTGATTTTCAATTCTATTCAACAAGTTTTCTATTACCCATCTTTGGCTATCAAGGAACCTACAATTTCATTATGCAGATAAATCTTTAACACCTAAAATAGAAAAGTTTAAAAGAAAAGGACAGTAAGTGTAAAAAAAGTGGTATAAGCAGTTAGTGTTTTTTTTTTTTAATTTGTATGGTCAGAGAATAGTTTAAATGTTGATCAGAGTATTTGGGAAAAAAATATCATCGTCATCATTATTATGCTGTTTACATGTCCAGCCCTATGCTCAAGGCTGGATATGGATTTTCTTATTTATACCCCAAAGTGTCATCAGAGTAGGCACTACTCTATTTCATAAGCAGGAGAGGTCCCAAAGTGACCCTCAAGGAAAGACAAGTAAAGAGGAGGAAAAAAGAGTTAAAGCAAAGCCACAGAGACTACTAGTTCTCACATGAAAACTTAATGAACCTTAAAATTTTGTTTCAAATTTAAATGTTCACACATATTGGAATCCCTCCTTCCAAATAGATTTTTATTTTGGTATAACTTAAAAAGAATAGTTTCATTTTGTTTTTCTAGTTTGTATATAAACATAATTCAGGAACTCTGTTTTCAATGACCTCAAATTTGTGGTAAAATGAGATTCTATTCAACTTGAATTATCCACATAATTACTCTCTAAATTCAATCTTATATAATTAAAACCTCAAACCAGGCACTACATGACTAAAACTAACACTATAGTCACTATAACAGTGTAGTCACAAGCCATGAGTGGAGTTTAGCCTGTCTCACCAAAGCCATTCTTCCTGCTGTAGCCTCTCACTTCATCCTGGCCAGAAGTTTCACCCACTGTCTGGGAGCCTAGGCCAGCCATGCATGGCAAGTGGATGTTGTGCCAATAGGAACCATATGAAACTAGCTAGCTGGCTCAGTGTCACTATTCCATTGCGTGATTTATAAAGGCAGTCCCTTATAAAGGCCACCACCACCACAAGGAAAAAAATGGCCAAATACGGGAATGTCGTATGCTGGGGCCTGGGGAGGTAGAAGTACAGGGCCAGAAACACCAACGGAAATCCACACCTCCAACCCTGACCACCACCGCCAAGACCCAGAGTCATTGGGACTTAGGCGCTGGGCACGGGAACCGCATCCCCCTCCCCCAATTAACGTGGAGCAACCGCACCCCAGGCCAGGCTAGGGGGCTGAGGCCAGGGGGCTGAGCCCAGGGCCACAGCCCAGCCACCCACCTGCATCAGTGCTGGCTGACGCTCAGGGGCAGAGGCCGCTGGCCCCGACGACTTCGCAGCTGGCCCCGCCAAGGGGCAGTCGCTGCACCCAGGCCTCTTTGGGGATCAGAGGGCTGAGCACAGGGATGGAGAAGGGTCCCCGCTGAAGCCCGGGCTCCCCCGCAAAGGGAGGAGCTGAGCTGTGGATCCCGCAGCTGATGGAAGCCGGCTGGGAGGCAGCGGGTCTTTTCCTAGAAGAAGGAAAATCCAAAACTGCACAGGAAGAGCTCCAGTAACTCCAGCAGCACCGGAGCGACACGGGACACCGTGGCGCGGCGGTAGGCAAGTGCGGGAGAATGCGGGAGGTCCTGCCAGGAACGGCGCGGCGCGAGCGGTGAGCGTTAAACCCCCGCGTCCCTCGCGTCCCGCGTGGCTGTGGCGATGCGGGGCCGCGGCGGGAGAGGGGGCGGCGGCGGCGGGGGGCGCGGGCCCAGCTCAACCGCCGCATCTTCCCGGTGCGGGGGCCTCCTGCAACGGAGACTCTCGGAGGGCGCGCGGGCCCCGGCGGCCGGGCTGAGGCAGGGACAGGAGCTCCGCGTGCAGGCAGCGCCTCCCCTGGGGCCGTGTGTCCTGTCCCGCGCTCTGCACGGCCACCTGGGGGGATGACAGCGGGGACTGCCAGTCAGCGCCGCGGCCCCGCCCATAGGCCCGCTCCCTGCCGCCCTCCTCTGGCCTCTGCGCTGTGGCCCCAGCCTGCCTGCTCAGGGGACCGTTTCTGCGCTGCTGGGCCCTGTGCGTTGGCGGAGAGGTGGCGACCTCCCCCTGAGGGGAAGAGTGGCCTGGCTTTCAGCGACTGCACAGCGGAGCGCCCCGCACCAGGCCGGGCTCCCCAGGCCAGGGGTGGAGTCACTCATTGCAGACTGCTGTGGCTGTGCAGATGTGGAAGCCCACAGCATCTCCTAACCTGTTATTCAATCCCCAGTGCTGGCCTGTCCCGGTAACCCTGACTGGTTTCTGCAGCTGCCAGGCAGCAAGCCCTGAACACATTTGCACCAGCACGAATGTGGCAATAACTGTTTGCGGAGTGCAGCAGCAGGAGTCATCAGTCATTCGCACTTCCTGAAGCCCTGTATCTGAGAAATGCGTTTGCATGATCGCACCGCATGTACTCAAATACTAAATTGGAAATCATTGATCAACACTTATGTGCACATATGGAAGTAAAACTCAATGGAAATCAAGTAGGTGGAATGGAGGAGGCGGCACGGGAAAATTCACAGCTAATGGGTACAATGCACACTATCTGGGTGAAAGGCGCACTTACAACTTTGACTCAAACTGTACAAAAAGCAAATTACGTAACCAAACCGTGTGTACCCCTGTAATATTCTGAAATTGAACACAGAAAGGTAGAAAGATAGAAATAAAAATGAACTTATTTAACGTGGTATAATGTATCTTTCAAATATGTACAACTATTGTGTATCCATAATTATAAATAAAAATTAAAACCAAAAAAACCTTAAAAATTATTATTCTAAATGAAGAAACATTAAAAGAACTGAAAATCAAGAATATGATTAGGATGCTCACTATTATTTCCTCTTTAATCAGTAATGTATTTGTTATGGTCTGAGACGTGAGAAATGACCACCTAAAGACCGAATTGAGTCAAATTAGGAGTCTTTATTAGCTGGCCAGCGACTACTCAGCAGCCTTGAGTTTTTGAAGCAGAAAGCTTTTATCGTGAGTGAAAAATCATTGGGGCAGAGCAAGCATGATTACAGGGGCAAAAAGCAGCATTACATCACTCTCATGTCCTGGTGCAACAGGATCTGGGCAGTTTAGGGCTTGGTCATGCAGAACATGGGTGTTGTATTCCCACACTGGGGGCACTGTCTTTAGCAAGCAGTTTGAGATAGCAGGTTAATGACTTTTTGGCATGAAACTCACACTGTGACATTATAGAAATAGCTGACAATGTTACAATTTTAGCCTTTAACATTATATGGCCAAAAGTTATAACAGTCAGTAGTCTTGAAGCTTTTGGCCCTTAACGTTATTGAAGACAGGAATTACTCTATCACATATCAATAATAAAGTGCTTGTGATTAAGAATGTGTCATATTTGTGCGGGGATAGAAAAGCTGACCAGAGACTAGATAGCCTATGAAACCATAAAACAGACCCATGGAATTTAGAGGACTTAGCGATTTAAGAAAAATTGATATGCAGATCTGGGGGCTTCACCATCTGTTACATTTTTATGAACTGTTTGTAAATGTGTCAATTTTCCTATACCAGTTTTAGTCTCTTCTATTTTTTGAAAATTTTTTCCAATTAGAGAGGAAGGGAAATTACTGTTTCAATTGATGTCTCCCTGATTAATAGAGAAGGTGTCTATCTTTTTGTATGTTTATTGGCCATTTGCACTTTCTCTTCTGTTACTTGCTGGTTCATATATGTTGTACATTCATTCTAGCAGGTTGTCTTTGATTTTTACTTAATTTGTAGGTGCTTTTAAAATATTAGAGATATTCTTTTCTGTCATAAATGTTGGAAATATTTTTCCTACTCTATCACTGTAGAGTATTGTCATTGTATTTTGATTTTGATTATAGTGTCTTACCATGCAGAAGTTTTACATTTTTATGATGCTAAATTATCAACTCTTTTCTTTAAATATTCTAGTTTCCTTGAATTAATTAGGAATGTTTATCCCCATCTGGTTTATAAAACTTCTCCTTGCAGTATTTTATTTATTCTTATTTTAAGTTACTTTATTGAAAATAAGTATTCAAATAACATTAAAAATCTAAAAAAAAAATGTGTTCCAGTCTTATCTTCTAATAAAATCAAGTTG
Organism: Lemur catta; assembly: GCF_020740605.2. NCBI lineage: Eukaryota > Metazoa > Chordata > Mammalia > Primates > Lemuridae > Lemur > Lemur catta. The sequence goes on along the minus strand of NC_059134.1, from coordinate 17,077,076 downwards.
TTTCTGGTCCATATTACTTTGTAATCTTTGACCATAAATAAATTCATTGTTTTATAATTTTGGAGAAATATTATCAATAATTTTATGTTGTACATAGTACATTATATCAGACATAGTTTTCTATTTTGCCCCAATTTACCGCCATAAAAACTACTCTCGTCTCTGTTGACAGCTTGTTATGTCCTTCCAAATAGTTTTCCTTGCCTGTTAATTTACATACCAATATATAAGATCATGCAATATATATTTCTCTGCTATGTCTTATCTATTTTCTATTGTTACTAAAAATGTTTACATATTTATGCTTAAGTGTTGATGTATATTATTTTCATGAATAGGGTAACCAGATTGGACTGTTGCACCCAAACACCTTTGTATTTTTAGTAGACAATGTCAGAATATATTACAAAAAGACTGTATAGTTCTCATTCTCTCCCGCAATTTTGATTGATATTCTTTCCATTCATATTATAGCCAGAGTAAGTCTTCATTAATGTTAAGAAATGCCTTTATAGTTTCATTTTATCTTGATATCTTTATTCAACTTGTATTTTTATTGTACATGGGGTTAGACAAAGATTATCTTTTTTTTTCTGTCAGGTAAATATCCAATTGTTCCAATCCTATTTACTGAACAATTCATTTAACATTTTTTCATAGAACTGAAAGACTATATTTATCAGACCAACATGCTTAAAGAAAATTCACTCATTCAACAAATATTTATTGATAACTTACTATGTGCTGGGCTTTGGGTGTTGGCAATTTAGGGGGAACAAAACAGATAAACACTCCTGTTCTGAAATTTACAACCCAGTCAATACTTGAACCAGTTCTTGGAGTACTGTATATTCTGTAACCCCGATTAACTTTTAATTTTCCTGTGGTAGTAACATATATTTACAAGTTTGTATTTTATTTCTTTTAAAATACATGTGGTATTTCCAATTCCTATTCATAAATGGTCTCTTCAAAACATTTTGGTAATTTTCACATTCATTCTTTTTGTCCTTTTTCTTTAATAAAAATAAAGTGTTTGAGATATTTAGAAGTGCCCAGTAAATAATGCAGACATATGTATACTTAGCACCAAATTGAAAAGATATTAATATTTTATCATATTTGCTTTAGATGCTTTTCTTTCAAAAAGAAAAGAGTGTTGCAGTTTCTCTCTAATGTTTTCCTGCCCTCCTGTCTCTGGCCCTCACTATCCCCTAGAAGTGAGTCATAGACACCAGAATTGATTCCAGAAGTGTCCGACCTCATACTGGGAGGAAGGAATGCTGCAGAGAGGCCAAGAAGAATCTGAACAGACAGGCCTTGCTGGCTTTTCTCCCTCAGTCTCTTCCCATTAGATTATACCCCTTTGTCCAGCCACATTTCTGCATGGCTGTCTAGTCTTCCTCAAACCTAAGCATAAAAATAAACAGTTTTCCTGGGGTCTTAGGGTCTTCATTTCTGAAGGCTCCCATGTCATGTAATGCTTTGATAAATACATTTCTTATGTTTTTCTCTTGTTACCCTGTCTTTTGTTATAGGAGCATCAGCCACGGGTGACCCTTATGATGGATGAGGAAAAGTATCACAACTTTTTCTCCTTATATACCGATTTTCAGATTCAGGAATCCCAGTGAATCCTAGCTGGGAGAAATAAAAGGAAATTAACACACCAACATGTCAGAGTGAAATTGCACAACATGAAACACAACGTAACAGAAAATGAGCCAGAGAAAACATTATCCATGAAGAAAGAAAAAATGGACGCTGACTCTTCCATGGCACAATGAAAGGAGACTTTGAGAGGAAATTATTGCCATCTTAGAACTTTACACCCAGGAAACTCTTTGAAATAACGAAGACATTTTCAGATGAACAAAAACTGAGCATATTTGCAGCAAGAGGCTCCCTCCAAAGGACATCTTGAAAAAACATCTAACCTGGAGGTTTAAGGAAGACAGCTCTCTGGATGGCAACCCTACGTGAGCCAGGAGAAAGAGCGTAGAGATAGAGCATCCTAATGTCTTTTTATTTTAAGCATCCTAATGTCTTTGTATTGTTAAGAAGGGCAAGAAGGATATTGATTAATTTAAATATTCTAAATTCTCTGTGTTAAAATGTCAGGGGTGATTACTATGTGTCCTGGAAATGACCTACTTGCTATGTATCTTTCCAGTGTTGGATGTCCATCTTTTATCTGTAGGTCTGAATTTCTCGTGATGCCTGGGAAATAATTTCCTCAAATAAGTTTTTCCATGCTTTTAGCTCTTTAACCTCAGGGATACCTATAATTCCCATGTTAGTATGCTCACATAGTCCCATATCTTAGTGTTTCCTCAGACTTTTTAATACTATCCTCTGCTTCTTTAAATGACTGGGTTATCCAGAGAGCCTTGTCTTCAAGCTCTGAGACTCTTTCATCTCCTTGGTTTAGCCTATTGTTAAAGCTTTCAACTGCGTTTTGAAATTTCCTGAAAGACTCTTTCTCTTCTTTAAGTTCTCTTATATTCTTTCTTATCTTGTCCAGCTCTCTAGTGACTTTATTTCCCCACTGATTTCACTGATTTCCTGAAATATTTTTTTGGCTTCTTTTTGTTGTTTTTCAACTTTCTCTTCAATTGCAATCATCTTATTGCCATTCATATTCTGAATTCAATTTCTGTCATTTTTGCAATTCTCTTGTGGGTGAATTCCACTCCCTTAGGTCAGTTTTGTTCTCTTGGGGATGTTGGGCTGTTTTGTATTTTCATATTGCAGGGTTCTTTTGCTGGTTTTCTCTCATCTGGCTTCTGTTCTCTTGACTCTGGCTTTGTAGGTATGCATGGCACCCATTCTACTTTGCTGTAGACTCTTTCGCAGGAGTGACAGCTGCTCAGGGCTGGGTGGTCCTGAGTGAGGTGCTGGAGGTCAGGAGGTTTTACCAGCCCAATGGCAGTGGTGGGGACTCAGTTGTGGGGTCTTGGGGTCAAGGCAAAACTGGGGAGTCTCAGGGGTGGAACTGCTGATTGCGCAGGGGCCCTGGAACTACAGGGGCAGAACCTCAGAGTTGGGCACGTGAGAGCTTCAAAGCTGGCTGTGGGGATTTCAGGGGCAGAGCTGCCCATATGGGGGGCTGTTCCACCCATATGGGGACTGCTGATGCCCAGTTATGCAGGCAAGGGTTTCTCTCAGTGGCCCAGTTTCTGCAGAGGCAGGCCAGAACTTCTGGTCAGCCAAAGTTCTTCCCCACACCTAGGGCCCACTGAGGTGGTCACCTGTGGCTTCTCAAGTGGTGACTGTGGTGTCTGAGGATCCCCCTCTGTTTGGCTTCCATGCTGGAGAGGAGGTGTGCTCAACCCCCAGTCATAGGGCTCGACACTGTGGAACATCTGTGCCCTCCCTGGCCTGGGGTGGGGCGATGCTAAGGTTACTGCTGGATGGCTGGGTCCTGAGTGGATGTGACTCTGTGCATCAGTGGTCAGAATGTCATCCACTGCAGTGAGGTATTGGCAGGCGCCAGATCTATCCAGAGTTGCACATGTTTTATGAATTTAGTGCAGCTGTTATGGCTCACCTCAGAATAAAAGGGAATTGAACCAAATTTGGGAGTTTGGGGTTTTATGTTTTTGTTTTGTTTTGTTTTTCTTTTTTAAAATGAAGTGAGATTGTTCACATACACACACATACAAAAGACAGTCATACATTTTGATATTTAAGCCATTCCTAAAGATTTGGGGTTTTCTAAAACTGAAGAATCTAGAAACCTTGCCTGTGACCAATCACGGAGCCAGGTGAGCTGATCCTGGTTGCACCTGGGGGAAGGAGGGGCATGCCGCCTAATGATCAAGCCCTATAATTATCTTCTCATTAGAGCCCTGATGGTGACATGTGCTAAAATCCAATGTTGTTCCTCAGGGTGTACACTACAGGGTTGAGAAGAGGTGTCAATACACTGTAGAAAACTGCCACAAGACCATCCACGGCATCCCTGGAGCCTGGCCTCAGGTAAATGAAAAGACCAGGGCCAAAGAAACAAAGGACCACGATACAGTGGGCGGCACAGGTCTGAAAGGCTCGGTGTCTCCCCTCTGAGGTGCGGATCCCCAGGATAGAACAGATGATGGACACACAGGACAGCACTATCAGGAGAAAGCAGCTCAAGGCCACCATCCCAATGCTCACAAAGATGACCGTCTCAATGGTGGAGGTGTCTGCACAGGCCAGTTTGAGGATGGGTGGTGCATGACAGAAGTAGTGCTGGATCTGGTTGGGCCCACAGAAGGGCAAACGGAATGTCAATATGGTCTGGACAGCAGAGTGCAGAGAGCCACCGAGCCAAGTGCTGGTGGCCAGGAGGGCACAGGTTCTCCCACTCATCATGCTGGCATACCTGAGTGGGTACGTGATGGCCAGGTAGCGATCACAGGACATGACCATGTACAGGAAACACTCTGTGCCCCCCAGGAAGTAGAAGCAATAGAGCTGGGCCATGCAGCTGTGGAAGGAGATAGCCCTGCCACCCGGGGAGGACAAGGTCATCAGCATTTTGGGCACCATGACAGTGGACAGCCACATGTCAATGAAAGGCAGGACGGTGAGGAAGTAGTACATGAGGGTGTGGAGGCGAGAATCCAGCCTGATCACCAGCAGGATGAGGAGGTTCCCCAGCACAGTGAGCACATAAATCACCAGGAAGATTCCAAGGAGGGGAGTGTGCAGTGCTGGGGCATGGGGAAGGCCCGTGAGGATGAACATTGTCACAAGGCTCACATTTGACATTTCTTCTCACCCTTTGTCTCTCTCCCTGTGGGGATATAGAGACCACCGGGGATTTAGAAGTTAACTGAGAACTCAGTGTCCATTCTTTATGTGGAAATTGTGTTAAACGTTATAGTTAATACAAGTGTACACTAAAGTTTGCTCATTACAAAACTACTTTGGTAATAGTGATAACAAAATGATTTCATCGTCTCTCCCATACACACACACAGAAGAAAGTAGGACAAATACATTGTATTAGAACTGCCTTGGTATATTAAAAATTACTACAAACTTGATGGCATAAAACATGCATATTCATTATTTCACCTTGGGTCAGGCCAACTGGGCCCCCTGCTCCTTGTCTCACCAGGTTTTAATCCAGGTGTTAGCTGGGGCTGCAATTTCATCTGAGGCTTGGGATCCTCTACTACGCTTCCTGAGGGTGTTTGCAGGATTCTGTGCCTTGCAGTTTTGGACTGAGGTCCCAGTTTTACTCTAGTTGTCACCATGGGACCTAGGATCCTACCCACCTGGTGTTTACAACATGACACTTTCTTCAAAGCCAGCGTCAGCATCTCTTTCTAGTTTTCTATGACAGTGTTATGTAGTACAATATAATTAGGGGTTGATATCTCATCATATTTCTAGGTCCCACCCACAGTCAAAGGGAGGTTATTAAATAGGGAGTGTATACTAGTGGGTAGAAGTCTTAGAGTTTACTTGCAATCTTACCTTTCATATCCTATTTTTGTTGCAGGGTTCACAGGAAAACTGAAAACCACAAGAATTTGCTGGTAGCAATGATACATCAACAGTCCTCAGTATACCTAAATCATTCCCTAGTTTTCTCATAATTTAGTTGGCATTACTAGCATCACTCATCTCACTGAGAAGCTGTCTGGATTAATAAGATGATACATTTAAAATACTTAGTACAGTGCCTGGCCCTTAATAACTGCTCAGTAAATGACAGGGCATCATACAACATTGTGCCTTGCAATAGTATTGCAGAATTGCCTTTTTTGCTTTTAGAAGGAGAAAAATAAGTAAATTCTCTCAATGTTTCCGGAGACTTTCTGTCAATTTACTAGCTAGGTCTTGTGGAATATTTGATCCCTGGTATTGTTACTGGTCCCCCCTCCTCCCTGACACTGCTTGTTTTCAAAAGGGTTCTCTCAGATCTTTCATAGCAGGTAGGAATCTCAGTAAAAGTACTTATTGGAATACCCCACAACCTCCTAAATGATCCACACAATTCAAGGCTTTGTGAAAGTCTGGCCCCTGGTTTCTCTTACATTTCACCAGGTTTAGCAGATGATGATGTTCATATGTGATATCCCATCTACAATGTGCTGGGTAAGCCCAGCTTTCTATCATAACACCTTTCTATCCTAGAGCTCTAAGCTTTGTTAGAGATGCTGTTTCCCCCACTATGTTCACCTACTCCTCATGCTCATAAACCCAGGCAATGTTCTCATAAAAGAAGATAATTCTATCAAGTCAGTATTTATCATTTAACCACTATGATCTGAGACAGGAAATGGACCTAAGTCAAGAGAAGGTGACTACATTGGCTTGATGTCAAGAGAAGTTGGGATTATGTACCCTTGAAATTGAGGCATAAATGAAGTTTTTGTCTAAACACAAAATGTTCTCTTAGGTCAAGATTTTTATTAATTGTTCGGTGAGAAAAGACTGAAACTGGTTCACAATACAAGAGAAACTAAGATTTCTGCTCTTAGCAAAGGCCCACGGAATGTGGCTTAAATTACAATAACGCTGTATTTTTCAAATATGAAAATAAATAGCAGAGACAGGATTATTGTAATTACCAACATGGGTATTAGAACTCCAAAAATGGAAAAAATATAACAAATTTCTACTGTACCCACAAGACCAAATTCCCACTATAAACTCATGCTCAGATTTGATGAAATATGAAAATTTTCATGAGGTGAAGTCCAAGGTAGTCTAAGACCTAAGGCAGGAGCTTCAAACAGCATGGTCAATGTCTACTTGCGTATCCGTGGTGTAGCAATTTAGTCTCTACTTGTATCGTCTCAGTTATCACCTATCTATCTACCTACCTAGATATCCCTCTATCTACCTAGATAACTGATTTTAGAATGAAGTCTAACAATTCCCAAATATCTTAGTTCTGAAAGGAAGTTTGAGGTAAAGAAGGAAAGCAGAGGAAACTGAGTTAAATCTACCTTTCTAAGAATTCACCTTATAGTATGTGAATCATATCAGTAGTAAAACTCATCTGAGTTTTTTCCCCAAACTTTTTTACTCTCCACATGCTATTCACAGGCATGAGCTGCAAGGCATCACTCAAAGAACATGTATGCAGTGTTGAGATAGAGAGGTCCATTTCTAGTCAAGGACAAAACCAGCTGAAGTGCAGGCAACAGAAAATAACATGGGTAGGAGCTTAATTTGATTTGGGTCTCAGGGGTTGGGATTGCTCTTGGGTTTTCAGGTTCCCTGCATGAGCACAAAAACAACAGGAAAAGACCAGGGGAAGTTTCGTCGTAAGCACACACATATTTTCCTGTGTGTTTCTTGTTAGAACCCTCCTGGGATAAGTCATGTCTTCCTGGAACTAATATTTATACCAAGAGGAACAAAGGAGGACTTAACGTTTCCATTGCCAGTGATTAACAGACACTCACAACTGTTTGCTTCCAACACAAAATTTCTAGAATTCATAAATTGTTATCACAATTTAGCTCAATATACTGTCTCTTTCACCATTTTTTATGGAGATTTAAAACATCCAAATTCCCAGACTTTTCTGTTGTTTATAGCTTTTCAGTGACATTTTCCTCAAAAATTTCCATGGATACATAATTTATTTTTGAATTATATATGTAACAATTACATTTTATTGCTATCATAATTTTCACTGCTTTAACAAGCCTGAGGAAACACTTAAAATATTTTATAAGCGTACTTCCTTGTATAAATCAGCTGTTCAAAAACTTTCATTTCTTTCTTCATGGTAATACTCTTTTTAAAATTTTTCTATACTTTTACATATTAAGAACATTAATTCATTCTTTTATTGTAAGGTAAAATGTGCTTTCAAATTTGTCTTTTCAAAATTTTTTTTCTACACATTTTTTATTGTTCTAGGAAATTTTGCCAATCGATTTCAATATGTTTTTTGATGTGGGTGATGTTGGTGATGGTTTCTTTAAGGTTTTCCTTACAACCAACATTTATCAGTGTTCACTTAAAAAATATTTAATGCTTTGAGCTTTACTTTTCTTCCTTTGGAATTAATTTTATTTTGGCCGTGGTTGTAATATAAAGATGTTTTTTATTCTCTTTATAATTTGATATTGTATGTGTAATTACTTCATTAACTTAAGTGTCTTCCTAGGAATTTCAGTTAAGTTCCTAAATTTTATTTTCCTTATTATAATTTGTTTATTAAGCTCTAGGTTTATTAAGCTCTAGCTTTATTTGATCTTTATTATGATAAAAGAAAATGAGCTGCAAAATTTATATTTCAAAATGTAATAACTAGTCCAATGTATTACTTTTATGGTTAGCCTCTTTGTTTTCTTTTTACCTACACAAATATCATAACAACTACCACATTTATATCTACAATCTAGCTCCAATTAAGTTTCTGATGTGCACATTGCAAGGTAGGGTCAAGATATTTTTTTTTTTCATGTGAATACCCAATTAATCCAAAATAACTTATTGAAGAAGCCCGTCTTTCTCTATTTCATTGCAGGTCATCTTTGGCATATGAAGATGTATCAGCCTATTTTTTATTCTCTATTCTGTTTCACTTTCCTATTTGTCTAGCCTCATACAAATAGTACACTCTCTGAATTACTACAGCTTCATAACAAGTTTTGATGTCTGGTATTGTGGATCTTCCAGTTTTATTTTATTTCTTCTTGATTATGTTGACCATTTAGGGGGCCCATTTAACTTTAGTAGACACTCTAAGATCTGTGTATCCATATCTATAAAATCAAAGGCTGGGATTTTATTTGGAATCACATTGAATCTATAGAACAATCTGAAGCAAATTGGCATCTTTAAAATATTGACTCTTCCAATCCACAACCACATTGTAATCCTTCATTTCTTTAGCAACTTTTACATTACTCTATAAATATCTTGTTATTTCTATTGTTGTGGTCTTACACATCTTTACTTTCATTTATATGTAGATCAGGGTGTCTCATCGTCATCACTATTGACATTTTGGGTAAGATAAGTCTTGTTGTGAGGGGCTGTCCAGTGTATTGAGGGGTGGTTAACAGCATCCCTGGAATCTAGCCACCAGATGCCAGTGTCTGTGACACTCAACAATATCTCTGGACCTTGCTGAATGACCCCGGTGGGGCAAAATTGTTCCCAGTTGAGAGCCACTGATCTAGATATTTATTAGATATTTTATTTTTATATTAAACCTTAAAATCAACAATATGAGCATAAATATAACTGTATAAACCATTTTACACGTAGTGTAGATCATACATTATCATCGCTATATAGCAAGCCATCTATTAAGTGGATATACCACAATTTATTTTCATTCAACTGTTGATAGGCATTTTAATAGTTTCCAACATTTTGCCTATTAAAATAGTATTACAATAAAATTCTAGGATATGTAGTTTTGGCTATAGATATAGATGCCATATATTTATGGAATTTATTTGGCAAATATATATATAGTGACATATACATTTTGAAATGTATTCACACACACATGCACACATTTCTATCACATACATATACATCTAGGAGTGAAACTTCTGGGTCATAAGGAATGCATATCATTAGTGTTATCAGTGTTACAGCACCCACTTATACTCCCACTAGCAATGCTTGACACGCACAGTTTTATATATGGCCATCACTGTCTTTTTCATTTTAGCTCTTTTAATGGGTGTGTGGTAGCATCTTATTGTGACGTTAAAATTTGTATTTTCCTGATGAATAATGACATCAAGTATTTTTAATTATTTGCCATCATAGGTTATCATTTTTAAAAATCATATTGCTATTTTTTATTCTCAAATTTATCAATTCTGTTCATTACAAGAAAATATGAAATGAATAAAAGCAAGCTGCAAAGTCAAAAATAATATTTCCACTATCTATACTTGACAAAAACTCAGATCCAATATTAATTATTCCTACAAATCAATGAGAAATATAGAGTCCTCCCAAAAAATAATTTGGAAAATTAGACAAAGAACATGTATCAACAATTAACAGCAGAACAAATTCAAGTGGCCTTTAAAAGATGCTTAAACTCATTATTAATCATTGAAATGCAAAATAATGTAACAAGGTACCAATTCCTACTCATCAGACTGACAAATATTGAAAACATCTATTCCTGGCTTGGGTGAAGGAAAAGCTTGATCTCCCATGTTATTGGTATAAATGTAAATAGTAACAGCACCTTATTTCAGAAAGCAATCTAACATTAGTTACTGAATCTAAAAATATAAATACTGTTAGATCCAGTAATGTCATTCCAGGAATCTATCGCGTTAAAATAAAAGGACCAGTACATAAATTTATTTATTCAAGTGTTTGTATTGATGTGTAGTTCATAGTGGCAAAACTAAAAACCAAGTGAGTATTCCTAAGAGGAAATTATTGAATAAATCATAGTCCTGCTACATCATGAAATATTAAGTAGCTATTTAAAAAAGATTGAATTATAACATCAGTGAACTTCGAAGGGTTTTCAGGAGATACTTTCAGTAGAGGGCGATAAACAAGCACAGAAGTAAGGTTAACATTTTGTCATTTTTCGAAAGCAAACAATGACAATTTGCATATTCTATGAGCATAGACAAAGGGGCAGAAGATTATAAATCAGGTAATTAGAATTGAGGGGTGGGGTGGTGGTGATGAAAATCAGTCAAAAAAGTTTAAAATGACAAAAATAATAAAGTAGTCTATATGATATAATCCAATTACAGTTATAGGCTGCCTGATAACGTTTGGGTCAGTCAACAATGGACTGCACATATTACAGTAGTCCCACATGATTGTAATGGAGCTGAAAAATCCCTGTGGCCCAGAGATGTGTTATCCATCGAAAAGCTGCAGCTTAATGCATTACTCCTGTGTTTGCGGTGATGCTGGCATAAACAAACCTACTGTGCTGCCAGTCATATAAAAATCTATCACATACAATGATATACAGTACCTAACACTTCATGGCAATAAACAACTATGTTACTGGCTTACTTATTTACTTGACTATATTTTCTATTGTTATTTCAGTATTATTATTATTAGTAGTAGTAGTAGTATTTTTGAGACAGGGTCTCTCTGTCACCCAGGGTAGAGTACAGTGGTGTTATCTCTACTGTTATTTTAGAGTGTACTCCTTTTATTTACTTAAAAAAAATTGACTGTAAAACAGCCTAAGGCAGGTCTTTCATGAGATATTCTAGAAGAAGGCACTGTTATTTGAGGAGATGACAGCTCCGTGTGTGTTATTGCTCCGAAGACCTTCCAGGGAGACAGGATGTAGAGGTAGAAGACAGTGATATTGATGATCCTGGCCCTGTGTAGGCCCTGTGTGTTTGTGTATTAGTTTTTAACAAAAACAGGTTAAAAAGTAGAAAATGAAATAAATAAATTTAAAAACGGCAAAAAGCTTGAGAATAAGGCTGTAAAGAAAGAAAATATCTTTGTTCAGCTGTATACTTTTCTTGTCCTTAAAGCTAAGTGTTACTATAAAAGAGTAAGATTTTTTTAAAAAATTAAGTTTATAGAGTAAACTAAGCTTAATTTATTATTACTAAAAGAAAATGTTTAAAATAAATTTTGTGTATCCTCAGTGTATGGTGATTATAAAATCTTCTGTAGTGAGCAATAACATCTTCGGCCTTCACATTCACTCACCACTCACTCACTGACTCGCCTAGAGCAACCTCCCGTCCTACAAGCTCCATTCATGGTAAGTGCCCATACAGGTGTACCATTTAATCTTCTGTACTGTATTTTTTGTGTACCTTTTCTAATTTAGATATGTTTAGATATACAAATACTTACCATTGTGATACAATTGCCTACAGTATTCAGCATAGTAACCTCCTGTACAGGTTTTTAGCCTAGAAGTAATAGGCTACACCATACAGCTTAGCTGTGTAGCAGGCTATGCCATCTACGTTTGTGTAAGTACACTCTATGATGTTCACACAATGACAAAATCCCCTAAGGGCACATCAGAACATATCCCCATCATTAAGCAACACGTGGCTGTAATTTAAAATTATTTGCTTTGGTGTATGCATAAAGAAATCAGAAAATAAAAGAACTGGGTTAATCTATCAATCTGTTAAGATGGCCATAGTATATATTTTAGTTGAAAAATACCCACTAAATAAAAATGCATATTACAGTTAAAGTACCCCCTACACACACATGCCCATGTAATATGTAACCCCAAAATGACAAAGAACAATCTTGTGAAATAAGCAGAAGCACAGAAGTCCAGGCAGAATTATTGCAAAGTCACGCCTGATTAATATCTGCTGAGGGTTCCACTGCTGTTTCTATGGACTGCTCGACACCACAGAGTGCTCACCACCACCACCGTGGGTATGAACCCTGAAAGTACAGCAGGTCTGCTTTCAGCGCTGACTTTGGAAACTCTACATTGCTAATGCTGTCTCTGCCATCATCTGAATTAATTCTTTCTTACATGTGCCTCTTATTGTCTCTTGCTTTAGATTCAAAGTCTAGGCTGATATAGCTATTGGCCAAGCCTAATTTCATCCTTTCACCATTAGGGGGAAAATTTGTAAAATCTGAATATACCAAGTGCTGGAAAAGAGGTGGACAAAAAGAGCTTCTGATGCTCCTAACTAATGTGAAAATTGGCACAAGCACCCGGTCTTCAACACAGTTACAGATATGTATACCTTATGGTCCCACAGTTACTGTTCAGGGACCTACATAAATTTTGCACATACGCACTTTGTACCATGTAAAAAATATGATTAGCAGTTCTGCTTGTGTATAGCAAAAACCTGTTAACATTCTAATGTTTGGAGAAAGAAAGGAGAGAAAAGAAAAAAGGGAAGAGAGAGAAAATGTGTTGTATTCATACAATAGCTACCACAGAATCAAATAAAAAGCAAATAAGCTACAACTACAGCCATCAAAATCAATGATTTTGAAAAATATACTTTTTAGGTAGGAGAAATGCTGTATGATTCCATCCACATAAAGTTCACAGACAGGAATGAACACATACTCAATAAAGTTATAAAGAAAGTAAGGCAAAGGTTAACAGAAATTTCAGAATAATTATTATTTCTGGTAGAGAGAGGAGAGAATACCACAGGAGAAAAGAAGAAAGGATATTCCAGTGACTATTTAACATTTTATTCTTCAACTGGATATGCGTACATATATTTCTCTTTACCATCATTACATAAATATATGTAATTATATGTGCATGTGTGTATGTGAGCATACATATACAGGTATTTTGTATGTAGAAATTGCTTACGGATTTTGCATTTGGAAACTTTGACATACTCAAAGCATTTATGAGTTGACATCACTGTGTCTAATAAGACCACATCTAGATCAGGAGCTACAATATTAGTAACTTCTCGGTTAAACTTACGATTCCCTGTCATAATTAAATGGAGATGTGAGAGAAATTTCCAACCTGAATATTTCAAGTCCTTGAAGGTGGTCTTAATCTTCATGAGCCTCTTTAAAGATGCAGTAGTTTTTATGACTCTTTTACTAGAAGTAAGAGACCCAGGGACTTCCACATGGCCCTTCCTATCGAAATAGCTCCTACTTACACCGGGGTCAAGGAGCCAATGTGGACATTCTCTGAGTTGCTAAGAACATCGATTTCAACTTCACACTCCAGAACTAGGAAACAATTGCAAAGTAATTTGACATTCTACTAAGGTGGACTGGGTGCAGAATCCATTTATTACTTTTAAAAAGCGAGAGTTCAATAAACTAACAATGGTCTGAATATTTTCCCTGACCAGTTACTCCGTGGAAGAATCCAGGTCCATCTGGGGAAGGCCAGGAAGAATGCTCACAGCACTTGCTATGTTGTTGCCCAGAATACCTGGCCTACTTCAAAGTGAACTGACTTGGTGAAGGGCATTGACACTTAACCACTTAACCGGTGGCTCGATTTTGGCCACTGTTCATGAAACCTGATAGAATTTTGTTATACTAATCAAGTAGGAAGGACTTTCCGGTTTGCCAAAATTCTTTGCTTTTTGGCACACTTGCACTACCATACTACTGTCAGCGCTCACTCTGGTGACTTTCCCCAGTTCTCCTCTGGTAATTAAGTCTCACTTTTAAAGATCCTCCAGTCTCTGTGAAAACTAACAAGCTCAGCTCAACTGCATCATTATCAACCAGATCCTCATTACTTTTAACCTCTCCCAAGTCAGTCAAATCTAGATTATTGTTTCCTCAAGCTCCTTCTGGTCCAAATCACCTGACACATGATGACATGCATTTGGCCAGTATCTCCAGTCTCTGGACCCTGAAATGCCTCGTATGATCCTCTTTTGACTCCTACAATATTTTGAGCCCGTGGTCTTACTGTCTCTTCCTTTACTCACCAGCTACAATCCCTTTTCCTGTCCTGCACTATGAATTTGGTAAAATGGGGGCAGTTCCATTATGAAAGACTGAGGTCACCTCTAGGGAAATTCATGTTACTTTTTTTTCTGTCTCTATAATTTTTTCCTGAAGACTGTATACTTTCATGTACTCATGTTGGTAGCCCAACCCTCTTTTCTGTCCAACTATGAATCTGCCATTTGAGAAAAAGTTACTGGCATCATTTAGCCAGATACCTCCACTCTTACCTGGCATAAGCTCAAACTCAGATATATCCTGCTGCCATTATGAATTTCTTCTTCATCATCTTCTTCTTCTGTTACGTTTCTGGTGACACTAAGCCTCATTCTACAATTCTTAACCCTTAACAATGCCTTCATCTATTCCTACAAACACACAAAAACCCCTTATTTCTCCCAGAAAATTTTACCCACTAGCCTGCTCATTGAATCATTCTTCTTCCAAGTGAGACTCCTTCCAACCTCATAAGTCTCGGATGTCCTTTCCTTTGTCTGCATCTTTCCCTTTCTTCCCTTTTCCTTCCTTCTTTCCTTCCTTCCTTCCCTCCCTCCCTTCTTTCCTTCCTTTCCTTCCATTATTCTATCAAAAATACACTTACTAATAGCTTATGATTATATGCCAGACATTATGGTAAGTATGTTACGTGCTAACCCTATACTTCACTCCTAGTTTTGGGCTATAGCTCTAAGGCTTCTGGCACTAGAGCTTTTTCAGAAATGCCTTTTTGGCAAGAGATACCCTTGCTTCCCTAAACCTTTTCATCCTCTTACCCCACCACACATACATACTTTGCCCCAAAGGAGGAAGGAACTACCAAATGTTTTAGTCAGGTTGCAGGGTATTTTACTGACCCATTCATAAGAATTGGAAAGTTCACTGTTTTAAGCAAAGGGATTAATTAAACATTTGATCTCAGTGAAAGGTGATCTCTTTTTACCTGCTCTGTCTCCGGCTCAGTCTGAGAAAGCAGAGGAACTTTGGATAAAACTGGGCCATTTATTTTAAATTTGTTTCTCTTATCTTTTTTCTGTTTTGCTTCAAAAGTAGTAGATAGTATAGTACCTCTTTAGAAGAAGTCCCTCCATCTGCTTCCATATCCCCATCCTAGTAGAAAATCAAATGGAAAACAAAGGGAGATCTAGGGTAAAGAAAAACCACTAAGGCTCCCTAATGTAGATGAAAGTTCTTTCCTACCTTCCTAAGGCCAAGGATCCATCTTGAAATTTCGAACGCAAGTGCTAGTTTGTAATCAAGGATTCCTTTGCCTTGCATTATTTTATGAAAATATATTAGTATATAATATTCCTATCAGAGATCTCGCAGTACAGAAGAGCAGTCTGTGACATGGGAGGATTAGGCATTTGAGATCTTAAGTCCCTTCCATCTTCCTTTCTAAATATAGACTTATGTATTAACAAAACCCTAAATCTAAATTAAGCTCAGTATCATGAGGCAGTACAGAAAAACTGGGAAATCATGTCTTTACAATAGGTAAATGTGCTAATAAATAGACTTTAAAACAAAAAATATTATCAGAGTTAAAGAGGGATTTTCTTTAGTGATAAAGGGGTCAATCTATCAAGAAGATCTAACAATTATAATCATATGCATCTAATATAGAACACCAAAATATGTGAAGCAAAAACTGGCAAGCAGAAATAAAGGTGGAAATAGACAATTCAACAGCACTCAACTTTTAATAATGCATAAAATGAGTAGGCAGAAGATCAACAAGGAAATAGAAGACTTAACACTATAAATCAGCTTGAACTAACAGACACCTATAAAACACTACACCCCACAACACAATATAGATTCTCCTCAAGTTCACTTGGAATATACTCCAGAATAGACCACATGCAAACCTGTAAAACAAACCTCAGGAAGTTTAAAAGAATTGGGATTATCCAAACTATGTTCCCAAACATAAAGAAAGAAAATTAGATACCAATAACAAAAGGAAATTTGAGAAATTCATAAATATATGGAAATTAAACAGTGTACAATAAATAACCAATGGTTCAAAGAAGAAATCAAAAGGGAAATTAGAAAAACGAAATAAAGAGCAACATACCAAACTTACGTGATGCTGCTAAAGCAGAGCTTAGGAGGAAACTGGTACTTTGCATGCCTATTATACAAAGACCTAAATCAATAACGCAAACTTCCACCTGATAACATTGAAAAAGAAGACCAAACTAAATCTAGAGTAAGAAGAAAGAAGAAAACAGTAAAGATTAGAGTGGAAATTAACGAGAAAGAAAGAGAATAGAAAAATAGAAAAATTAATAAAACCAAAAACTAGTTATTTAAAAGCATCAAAAAAATTGACAAACCTTTAGGTAGATTAACTCATAAAAAAAGAAAGAAGACTGAAGTTACTAGAATCAGAAATGAAAAAGAGAACACTACTAATAAGCTTACAGAAATAAAAAGGATTATAAAAGAATAGTATAAGCAATGGTATTTTAACAAAATAGATCAATTAGATGAAATGGAAAAATGCTTAGAAAGGCACAAGCTACCCAAACTGACTTAAGAAGAAATAGACAATCCAAATAGATCTATAAAAAATAAACGTATGGAATTAGCAATCAAAAAACTTCCCATGAATAAAAGCCCAGACCCACATGGCTTCACCACTAAATTCTAAAAATATATTTAAAGAATTAATAGGAATTCTTCAAAACCTCTTCAAAAAAAAGTAGAAAGTCTGCTCAACTTATTTTATGAAACCAGGATTATCTGATATCGAAAACCAAAGATACCACAACAGAGAAAGAAAATAACTGCATGTCAATATTTCTTATGAACATGGATACAAAAATCTTCCACAAAATCTTTGAAAACTGAATCTATCAACATATAAACAGAATTATACACCATAACCAAATGGAGATTTATCTCAGGTATGCAACTTTGGTTGACTCAAAAATCACTTAATATAACACATCATATCAAAAAACAAACAAAAAACCTACAAAAAACTACATGATCATCTCAATAGACAGAAAAATTATTTGACAAAATCAACACCCTTTCATGATAAAAATATTCAACAAACTAGGAGTAAAAGGCAACTTCTTCAACATGATTAATGGCATCTATGAAAAATCCACAGAGCCAACATCATAAGCAATGGTGAAAGACTAGCTGTTTTACCCGTAAGTGAGGAACAACACAAGGATATTTGCTATCAGTACTTGTATTCAACATCATACTAGAATTTCTAGCCAAAGCAATTAGGCAAGGAAAAAAAAAAACCTAAAAGAACTAAAAGGCATCCATATAGAAAAGGAAGAAGTACAACTATCTCTATTTGCAGATGACATGGTTGTGCATATAGAAAATGCTAAAGAATCCACTAAAAACCTATTAGAACTAATACAGGAGTTCAGCAAGATAGGATACAAGATCCATATACAAAACTCAATCTCTATAGACTGACAATGAAAAATATTAAAAGAAATTAAGAAAATAATTCAGTTTGTTTTCTTAGCATCCAAAAGAATAAATACCCAGGAATAAATTTAACCAAAAAGGTAAAAGACTTACACCATGAAAACTATAAAACGTTGCTGAAAAAAAATTAAAGACGATCTGAATGAATGGAAAAATATCCCATGTTCATGGATTAGAAGACTTAATGTTGTTGAGATGCTAATTCTCCTAAAATTAATCTACAGATTCAATGCAACTCCTATCAGAATACCAGCTGTCTTCTTTGTAGAAATTGACAGGCTGATTCTAAAGTATGTACAGGATTACAGGACCCACCAAAACAATCTTGAAATGAAGTAGAAAGTAGCAGGAGTCACACTTCCTGATTTGAAAACTTACTAAAAACTATAGTAATCAAGATACTGTGGCACTGGCGTAAGAATAGACTATAGGTCAATGAAATAGAACTGAGACTCTAGAACTAAATCAACCTATGTATCTATGGCAAACAGATTTTCAACAGGTGAGCCAAAGCCCCATTCAATTATACTGGCACAACTAAATACTCACATGCAAAAGAATGAATTTAGACCCCTCCCTTACATAGTTTATAAAAATTAACTAAAAAATGGATCATAAATCTAAAATGTAAGAACTAAACTATAAAACTCTTAGATGAAAATATGGGTAAATCTTTATGGCTTCAGATTTGACAATGGTTTCTTAGATATGACACCAAAATTATAAACAAAAGAGAATATAGATAAATTGGATCCCATTAAAATTTTAAACTTTTGTGCATAAAGGGCATTATCAAGAAGGTGAAAAGACAGCTCACAGCAAGACAGAAAATACTTACATATCATATAATTGATAAATGTCTAGCATCTGAGGATGCATATTCTTACAAGGGAACCACAAAAAGACTAACAGACCAATTAAAAAATGGACAAAGAACTTGAATAGATATTTTTTTCCCAAAGAAAACATACAAATGGCCAAAAAGCATGTGAAATGATCCTCAAAATCATTAGTCATCATGGAAATTGAAATCAAAACCATAATGAGATACTATATCTCAACCACTAGAATGGCTATCATTAAAAAAAAAATAAAAATAAAAAAAATGAAAGTGTTGGCCAGGATGTGGTAACACTGGAACTCTCTACCTTCTTGATAGGAATGTAAAATTGTGCAGCTGCTATGGAAAATAGTTTGATGATTCCTCAAAAGGTCAAACATAGAATTACCATATGACCCAGCAATTCCACCACTAGGTATATACCCAAAAGAAATGCAAATAGATGTTTAAACAAAAAAATAAACAAAAAAGCTTAATAGCAGTGCTATTTATAACACCCCCCCCAAAAAAACAACCCAAATATCCATCAAGTAATGAATGTATACACAAATTGTGATATATCCATACAGTGAAATATTACTTAGCCCTAAAAAATACTACAACATAGATTAACCTGGGAAGTATTATGTTAAGTTAAAGAAGCCAGTGATAAAAGACCACATATAATGTTATACGATTCAAATTTTATGAAATGTTCATAACAGGTAAGTCTAGAGATATAGAAAGTAGACTAGTGTTTGCTTACTGAGAGTGATGGGAGCATAGGGAGATAAAGGGTACAGAACTTCTTTTAATGGTGATGAAAATATTCTAAAATCAACTTGGTGGTGGTGCTATGTATCTGTACATGTAATAAAAAACATTGAATTCTACACTCCAAATTGCTTAAATTTTTTGGTATGTGAATTATATCTCAAAGCTGTTTAAAAAATTGTGGCAATTGAAAATGCTTGATACACCATTAAAATAGGAAAATATATAAAAATATGATCACAACTATGTACATCTCTCATATATACATATATAGATACACATATAAACATAGTTATAGATAACATATAGATAAAACAATTCTAAACAAGAAGTCAGAAACTCTAGTTCCAATTTACTCACAAATTAAAAAGGTAGAAAAAAATACCAAAATGTTAATAGTGGTTGTCTTATAGTGGTGAGATTAGCCAGTAGTTTCTATTCACTTTACTTCTTTGCAGTTTCCTAGTCTCTTCAAAGGTATTTACATGAGAAAAAATATTCTATATGGAAGTCCAGGAATTCTGGAATTCAAATTCAGCCCTGGCCTAAATGAAAAGAAACTTGTAATCCTTCTTATAGAATTCAAATCAGTGTCATAAAGAAAGACTATGCTTACTTGAGAGTAGACACTATGCTAGTATATCTTGGTAGATATAGGGATACTACCTGGTTTCTAAAATGTAAGAGAATTTCTTGACATCAGACTTGAACACATATCATCCATCAAAATATAGACTAAAAAATTGTAAAAATCAGTGGAGCGAATTTCATGAACTATAGATTTGTTCCATATAAATTGAAAAGAAGTACCTAAAGGTATTTATGTTACAATCCTGACAATACAGGGGCAGCACTAGCACAAAGTTCAAGACCCTTTTGTTCACATCCTAGCTCAGCAACTTTCTAACTCTGTTAGATTGCAGAAATGTCAGGCTCTCAGTGCCTTAATTTCCTCCTCTGTAAATTGGTTTAATAATATTATCTACTTCATATGGTTAGTATGATAATTACATATGTCAGTATTAATAAAGTGCATAGAATAGTGTCTGGCACAGAGTAAGGACTGTAAAGGAGTTTGTTGAATAAAAGATTGTATAAATGAATAGACATAAATCATCCCAGAATTTATTCAGAGACTGAATATCACAAACCTCACTTAGACTAATTGCCCCCAGATAAATATAAGACCAAGTTGTAAAGACAGGTCATGACATAAAGCTTACTCTCCACAATCATGTACTCGTTGAATTAGGGCCTTTCTCAGCACCAACTTTACATCTTTGTTTCTCAAGGTATATATCAAAGGATTCAGGGAAGGGGTAACAATATTATTCAACACCTGAACCACAGAATCCAGCCAAGGACTCGAGGCAGGTCGGAGATAAACGAGGACCACTGGTCCATAGAATAGCAGGATGGAAGTCAGATGGGCACTGCAGGTTGAGAAGGCTCTGCGCCTGCCTTCTGCGGAGCTGATTTTCAATATAGAGATAACAATGCGAGTATAAGAAGTGAGGATAAGAAGAAAACACATGAGCGCAACAACACCTACATTGATGAAACTCACCGTCTGTGCCAGGGAGGTGTCCGCACAGGCCAGGGGCAGCACCACTGGAATATCACAGGAAAAATTATCCACCTCATTGGGGCCACAGTAGGGCAACTTAAAGATGAGGAATGTGAGGACAGATGCATGCAGACAGCTCCCCATCCAAGTGCCCAGAGTCATGATGGCACACACCCGATGGCTCATGATGACTGTGTATCGCAAAGGGTGGCAGATGGCAGCAAAGCGGTCATAGGCCATCGCGGTGTACAGAAAACACTCGGTGCAACCCAGGAAATGGTAAAAGAAGAGCTGGGAGGCACAGCCCTGGTAAGAGATGGTCCTGCTTTGTCCCATGAGGCAGAGCATCATTTTGGGGGAGCTCACTGAAGGGAAAAATATGTCAAACACTGACAAGTTTCCCAAGAAGAAATACATGGGAGTGTGGAGGTTAGAGGAAGAGAGGATGGCCAGAAGAATGAGCAGATTCCCCAGCAGAGTGAGCAGGTAGAAGGCCAGAAATAAGACAAAGAGCACATTTTCCAGCCCTTTCGTATGAGGGATGCCCAGCAGGAGGAACTCAGTGACTGGAGTGTGGTTCCTCATCGTCATCTCTAGTTAGTACTGGAAGATCAAAGAATGGCCTCACGGAGACGAGTTTTCCCACCAAAATTCACTGTCTTCATAGAACCCGTTGGAAACTGATAGTAACTATACACTGCAAAGAACTTCTAAACAGGAGTCAGTCCAACTCTGTCACTACTGTGTGACATTTGGGTAAGTGATGTATTTTTCATCAGTTTCTTCAAAAATAAAATGAAGAGAGAACACTAGAGGCAGTACAGAAAAGAAGGCATAGAATAAACTTTATGATTGAAAATATCTGATTTTAAATGCTCAATCTACTCTCTACTCTGTGACTTTGGATAACTGAAAAAAAAAAAACCTTTAAATCTCTTCTGAATCAGTGTAAATAGTATAAGACTATCCCTATGCTTCTTGTGAAAATCAATACTTCAGTGTATATAGAGTACCTAGTATGATGTCTGCTCCTATGCATCCTTGTTAAAAAATTTATTCAACATACTAATATTCTGATTTTAATGAGCCTCTATTCCACAGTGTTTCTCTAGGTTGACTTGGAGCAGTTCCAGTGTTACCTATTGCTGTGACTGATTCACAAAACTACTTTCTCCATCAGCTGGAGCAACTGAAAACTGAGAATTGTCTAGTGGGCATAAAATCAAACAGAATGGAAAAGATGATATTTAATGCAGGAAAAAACAATAGATAATTACCAATATTAAAACAGACATCTTCTTTTAATAGAGTTTAGTCTCCAATAGCAATTATGTCTGCAACATGATTGCACATCTGCAATCACCATTAATGTTTTAAAGTTAAGCTTCCTGAATCAGGGAATATGTTAAGGAAATACCAGAGTCAACTAAGTCAGTATTATCCCAAACTCAGTGCCAATTCCCACATTCCTCTTGTCTTCCTCTAATGCATCAGAAGATGAGGAGAAGAAGGCACTCCAGAGAAAAGTCACTTGCAGACTGAAGGGAAATACGCTGAGTTGGACTGAAAACCGAGCCCCACATCCAGCCACCCCTGTGTCCTCTGCCTTTAGATGCTGGGGAACATCTGTGGCTCTGGGGCCAGAAACGCTGAACATCCCTCTCTCTCAGACTCTGCCACAGAACCCTGAAATTCTAGACCCAACAGTGCTCCGGCCCCTGAGCGAACGAGCAGCAATCAGCCCTCAAGAGAGAATAAACGTCTCTAGTTTCCTTTGGGATCCTCTTCCCTCGTGGGCACTAGGGAAGTGTGGCACACAGGGAGCAATTAGACTGGAGACATTCCTCTCTTCCCTTGTTTTCCCCCACTGCCTCTACCTCATTACTTCTTAGACTAAAATGCAATTATATAGTGGCATTTAGTTATATTCAGTTTTTAAAGCTCTTTGATTAATAAAAACTCCTGGACATATTTTTCCTACAATAGAGAGCCATCCATTGAGTTCAGATATTTGAGATTGTCCAGTGATCTTGTGCTTGGAGGATCTGGGTTTAAAGAAAGAGCTAGTGTTTGGGAAAGCAACGCCTTAAAGAAAAGAGGCAACAATCTCATCTGATGTTAAAACAAAACAAAACAAAACACACATGCAACTTTTTCCCCTGCAATTTGCTTTATAATCCCCATTATCACTTATACATCTAATTAAACTCATACCTTATTCATTTCCTGAAAACTTTGTATATTCCTCTAATACTGCTACTAATGTTTATTTTAGCATACTTTCATTACTGAAACTTTCTTTAATGTATACTTTAAGAGTTCAATCAGCTTCCTGCTGTGAAAAGAATGGATCAGAATGTTTGTTGGCCATTCTTATATCTTCTTTTGAAAAATTTCTATTCATGTCCTTTGCCCACTTTTTGATAGGGTTGTTTGATTTTTTCTTACTGATTTTCCTGAGTTCTAAATAGATTCTTATTATCAGTCCTTTATCAGATGTGTAGCATGCAAAATTTCTTTCCCATTCTGTAGGTTGTCTGTTTGCTCTCGTGACTATTTCTTTGGCTGTGCAGAAGCTTTTTAATTTAATCAGGTCCCATTTATTTATTTTTGTTGTTGCTGTGATTGCCTTTGGGGTCTTCTTCATAAATTCTTTGCCTAGGCCAATGTCTATAAGAGTCTTTCCCACATTTTCTTCTAGAATTCTAATAGTTTCACACCTAAGGTTTAAGTCTGTTATCCACTGTGATTTGATTTTTGTGAGAGGTGAAAGGTGTGGGTCCTGTTTCAGTCCTCTACATGTGGCTACCCAGTTTTCCCAGCACCATTTATTGAATAAGGATTCTTTTCCCCTGAGTATGTTTTTGGTCTGCTTTGTCAAAAATTATAAGAATGGCCAACAAACATATGAAAAAATGCTCAACATCTCTAATCATCAGGGAAATGCAAATCAAAACCACAATGAGATATCACTTAACTCCAGTGAGAATGGCCTTTATCAAAAAGTCCCAAAACAATACATGTTAGCGTGGATGCGGAGAGACAGGAACACTCATACACTGCTGGTGGGACTGCAAAATAGTGCAACCCCTGTGGAAAGCAATATGGAGATACCTTAAACAGATACAAGTAGACCTATCATTTGATCCAGCAATCCCATTATTGGGCATCTACCCAAAACAGCAAAAGACATTCTATTACAAAGACATCTGCACCTGAATGTTTATAGCAGCACAATTCACAATTGCAAATATGTGGAAACAACTCAAATGCCCATCAATACATCAGTGGATTAGTAAAATGTGGTATATGTATACCATGGAGTATTACTCAGCTATAAGAAATAATGGTGATACAGAATCTCTTTTGTTCTCCTGGATAGAGCTGGAACCCATTCTACTAAGTGAAGTATCCCAAGAATGGAAAAATAAGCACCATGTACTCACCAGCAAATTGGTTTCCCTGATCATCACCTAAGTGCACACTTGGGAATAACACCAATTGGGTGTCGGGCAGATGTGGGGGGTGGGGGAGGGGATGGGTGTATACCTACATAATGAGTGCGATGCACACTGTCTGGGGAATGGACACGCTTGAAGCTCTGACTCAGGGGCATGGACAGTATACATAACCTAAACTTTTGTACCTCCATAATAAGCTGAAATAAAAAAGAAAAGGGATGGATCAGAATGGGCAAGGAGCACATTACTTTTACTGGCTGTCGAATGGTACAAGCACATGGGCTTATCAAAAATGTTATGGTTAAAATCCCTTTGAGATAATGTAGAAGGCACAGGAATGATAACTATCCTGAGGTATAAGTAATCTTAACAGCATTCTTATAATTGTCATCCTTCCTCATGCCAGAAGGAATACAGAGGACATTCCCAGCTCCATGGTTCGGAAGTAGTAGTTATTGCTTAGTGAGAATTACTCATTCTCTCTTTTTTTTTTAAACCAGACTGTTCAAGGTCCCTTTATTTCATCCTTGCCTCAACACCATGAGTTCAATGTTATTTCTTTTAGAGATAAGAATAGGGCTCAAGTAATTCAAATAATTGCCAAAGTTTACTCCCAAAGCCAATCATACAGCTTGAAGTTGAATTTCAGTCTGTCTGCATTTAAAATTTATGCCCAATTCTAACAAAATAGAATAAATATTTTGAGTTCTAATTTTAAAAGTAAGCATGCTGGGCTGGGCGCAGTGGCTCAAGCCTGTAATCCTAGCACTTGGGAGGCCGAGGCGGGCAGATTGTGTGAGCTCAGGAGTTCGAGACCAGCCTGAGCAAGAGACCCCGTCTCTACTAAAAACAGAAAGAAACTATATGGACAGCTAAAAATGTATATATAGAAAAAATTAGCCGGGCATGGTGGCGCATGGCTGTAGTCCCAGCTACTCGGGAGGCTGAGGCAGAAGGATTTCTTGAGCCCAGGAGTTTGAGGTTGCTGTGAGCTAGGCTGATGCCACGGCACTCTAGCTCGGGCAACAGAGTGAGACTCTGTCTCAAAAAAAAAAAAAAAAAAAAAGTAAGCATGCTGATTCATACATCCTACACCTATTTTCTTGTTCTTTAGCTTAGATCAAATCAACATAAAAGCTTAATTTTTAATAACTAGCAATGATTTCTATATATTTAAAAAGCTTTATTAAAATATAATGTACATGCCATAAATTTTACCCATTTTAAGTCCATAGTTCTGATTATATATGTAAAAAGAATATATATTTACAGAGCTTACAGCTATCATCATAATCTAATGTTAGAATATTTTCTTCACACTGAAAAGAAACCTCATGGCCATTTAGAATCATTCCCATTCTCACTCCCAGCTCTAGGCCACCACAAATCTACTTTCTCTCTATATTTGCCTTTTTTGGACATTTATTTTAAGTGGAATAGTAAAATATGCATTCATTTTGATCTGGGTTCTCTCAGAGAGAATAATGTTTTTTTAAGTCATCTCTGTTGTATGTACCAGTATTTTGTTCCTTTATAGCAGCTAATAGTTTTCCATTATGTGGATATTTCTATTTCTTGGACTATAGGCTAAGATTCTAAGTTTATTCTTGGTGCCTTTAAGCTCCTAAAAAATTGTTGGTGTAAACTTAGAAACATTTTGGATATCTCAAAATCATCATCATCATCTAGTCAAAAGTGAATAATTTTGGATGTGTCACATATTAAACAGCTTAGTGTGTCAACTGTGGGAAAAAAACATATGACTTTGACTTTGATTATCTAGTTTCAGCTTCAATATCTTCCTTCTAAATCACTATGAAAAGTAGTATTGAATTAATGAAAATCAGCCCAGTACTGAAATAATTTCTAATTAGTGATGTGTGCCAATCTTCTCCTTTTCAACTGCCCTTATAATAAATTGAGTATTTTACATTGCATCTAAGTAATCTCAAGAATTAATTCTCCAAGTAGTATATACATCTCATAATTACTATCCCTATGACTCATTAAAATACACAACACACACACACACACACACACACACACACAGATTAGGAGAACCTAGAAGCAACCATGAGCCTCTCTATATACACCATTTCATTTCAACTTCCCAGAACTGTTGTGCTTGGTAAAATCTTAAGAGTCACTAAAGTCAGAAGTAACATAAAAGCCCCAAATTATATCAATCTTCATATTAAGTGTTATCTCTAAACTTTCCAAATCATTCATTCATTTAAGAAGCATCAGCAGTAGAAATTCTACAGTTGTCAGCCAGCCAAACTAAATGTTACTTGGGACATTCAGTCTCCAAAGATATATGATTTATACAAGAATTTATGAATATATTATTTATATATGATTTATATTGAATACCAATATATAAATTTTACAAAGAGAATTAAAAGACCATATTCACTAGAACACACATTAGTGTGTTAGCAAATACCAAATAAGAGTATATGTTAGCATATTCCAAATAGGATATTTGTACATTCAAAGCAAAATGCTCTCTCAGGAGGCTGCTTAGTGAGTGTCATAGTTAAAGCACAGTGATATGGGTGATTATAACTAGATGTTCTCCTGCTACAATAATTTGATACACTTTTCTTCACCATATCAGTATACCTGTTAATAGGCTGAACTGTTCCTGTCAGTTGGTATTTCCTCTACCCTGGACACTAGAGATATATCAGAGATATATTAATAGCACTAGAGATATATTAATACCACTAGAGATATATTAACACCACCCTTTTGTTCAGAGTCCAATTCCTTTTTGTTTTTCAACAGCTTTATCAAGGTATAGTTTATAGGTCATAAAAGTCATCTGTTCTAAGTGTCAAACTTAATGTCTTTTTAGTAAATTTATAGAGTTATACAAACATTGCCAAAATTCAGAACATTTCTGTTACCCCCAACATTTCCTGGAGCCCATTTGTGATTAATTGTCATTCCTACTCCCTTCTTTAGGAAACCACTAATTTGATTTTTGTCCCCATAAATTTGTCTTTGCTAGGCATTTCATATAAATGGGATGATACAATATGTCGCCTTTTGAATCTGGTTTTTTCAATTAGCATA
This sequence comes from Lemur catta, assembly GCF_020740605.2. Classification (NCBI taxonomy): domain Eukaryota; kingdom Metazoa; phylum Chordata; class Mammalia; order Primates; family Lemuridae; genus Lemur; species Lemur catta. Next base: position 17,049,529 of record NC_059134.1, on the reverse strand, counting down.
TTATTGTTGAGGTTCATCCATGCTGTAACATGTGAAAAACAGTTTGTGCTTTTTTATTGCTGGATATTTCATTATATGACAATACCACATTTTTTTTACCCTTTTGCAAGATAATTGACAATTGAGATGTTTCCAGCTTTTGTAATATGAATAATGCTCCTATGAACATTCACATATATTAATTTTTGTTCATTCACTTTCTTTTTAGTCTATTACCAAAGATTGTAAATTCTTTTTGAGACTAATGAAATTATCATATTATCTTCTTTCTAATATCAGTGATAAGCCTCATAAAATCAAGCTATGTTGTAGAATGACTTCTGAAAACATCTAATCTCACCACTTACATGTTTGTTCTTAATTACTTACTTTTTTGCAGTGCTCTTTCCTTGGTCCTTTGGCTCAGCCTAATATAGCACTTTATATATACAGTGCCCATAGGTGGACATATCTAATATCTTCCAGAGATAAATTATTTCAAAGTGGCTTGAAACCACAATTTATTAGAAATAAAAATAGTTCACTTTGAAATGGTAGTTATCACTGTGTTAAAATGTGAAGTCCTTTCTACTCTTATTTTCTCATGCCACAACTGCAGATATACATGGGTGCCTGAATGCCCAGCCTGCTTGGTAACAACAGGGCTATCATGTTATACCATATGGTTTAGAAATTGATAAGCCAGCTATAGCTATAGGAGAATATGTCACCTACATTGCCATATAAGAAAAAGGGAAATCTAAACTAAAATCTTTGAGGAGATCCTAGAGCCTAGCAAAAGAGAAACTGAATGCAATCACTGGGGAAAAGATTATGAAGTATATTTAGCCATAGATCTAAACCACATTCTTTAATTTGGTAATAATATAACTTAGTTACCAGTAATTAAGTTGCTATTTTTATGTAGTCTGATCCCTTTATTTCTTATCTCAATTATTTCTGGACGTGGGTGGGAAATATAAGAGTGTTGCTTATTGATCCCTTCAGACATCAATAAATAGGTGATAATACCACAGGTTCATAATTGGATAAGAAACAGATCAAATTATGTGCAGATCAGGAAAATATTCAATGACCGTAAATGAGAGATTTGTGAAGACTTGACAATGTATTCATCTGACAGTGAGCTGATTTAATGGGTCTCAGGATGTGTGCCCCTATTGGGCTGACATAAAGGATTATGGTTGAGGACATAAAGGATTATGGTTGAGGTGACTCTCTAGTACACCACTTGCAGAGGCAGCTGTGACTTATTCATCCTTCCATAGGTTTAATAGAACAAAGTTTTCTCAAGGATTAGGGAAATGCTTTCCTCAGTCCTGATCCAGAGATAGTCATTGCTAAGTCTTTCACTGGTTTGAATAGCGATAGAATTTTTAAAGTTTAGAGCAAACTGGGAGAAGTACCTATAATGCAAAGAACACTGTGTGAAGTGTACTAGTGCAACGAATAGATACTCTGCATAGCTTTTGCCATTACAAAGATTGCACACTAGTGGACAAAGTATTTTATAATACTTTTTAAAATAATGTGTTTATTACAGAGAAAGTCCCTGTCAATAGAGAGCCCTGTTTTTCTCAGAAAACAGGAACGCTTACTATTGTTCACTTTGATATATTAAGCATGTTTAAATATTTAGAATCACATTCATCAGAATTCATTTTTTAAGATGCTGTTCCATTCATTTCAAAAGTGCCTTTTTAATTCATTTCACAGTGCCAACTAAGAGGAGTAAGAGTGCTCAAGTTAGCCAAGCTTGACATTATAGGAGCAGAAATTGAATATTTTTAATGCTTCCTATCTCCAGGTGAGCACTTTGGGTTTCCTCTTTTGTCCAGTTTTCTTGTTTCCTTCCTCCCTTGGCCTTGGCACTTTTATCTAAACCTAAGTTTCACAGCCCCGTCTTCTATTTTTATTAAAAGCCTTTATCCCCATCATGTGTTTAACATTTTTTCCATAAGGGCAGAGATCATATTTATCTTATTTACCGCTATATCCTCTTTGGCTAGCACTATGACTTACAAATAACAAACTGCCAGTAAGGACTCCACGTTACCCTAATGTGTCCTTCTGTTTTAATTATGTACTAAGCCAGTCATTGATTAAAACGTTGAATAATACCTCATAAATCATGTAACAATCCAAAATAATTATATAAGAACTGTCACAATTGTATTTCTTAATGACAAAGTGATTAATTTAAATAAGAAGAACTATCAGCTGATAGGAGAGAGGGATCTTTGTGGAATGCGATGTTGAGAGAAGGTACTATGAAAATAAGAGAGAATTTAAAAACATCTAAAAGATATGTGGTTCTCACAAAGGCAGAGAAAATTCTAATAGACATTCTAAATCAGGAAAACCATGGGGAGAAACATGTGGAACAGGACATGCCTTTAGCATATGAAAGAAACCTAAATAGAAAGATGAGTTCCAATAAGAAAAAAGTTTAAATAAGATGGAAATATATCTGTGATGGCTGAACACGTGTTGACTAATTTTTTGATGCTCTCATTGAAAGGTGAGAGCTCCCACTGGGTGTGGGCTGGACTTAGTAACTCACTTTTAACAAAGAAAATAAAAGCAGGAAGGATAGTATGTGACTTTGGAGACTAGGTCATGAGAGACTGCAGCTTCCTGCTTAGACTGTCTCTGGGTCCCTGACTCCGAGGGGAGCAGCCGCCATGCTGTGAGGATGTAGGTGGCCAGAGGAGGAGGCCCAGGCAGCGAGTAAGAACTGAGGCCTCTGCCTGCAGCCAGGCACTGAGCCCGCTTGCAAGCAGATCCTGCATCACAGGGCCAGAGCCTGTGACGGCAACCCCAGGAACCATCCCGAGCCAAGACTGTCCTGCTAAGCTACTCCAGGGTTCTTGCCCCTCAGAAACTGTGTTAAGACAATAAATCATCTTATTTTAGCTGCTAAATTTTGGAGTAATTTCTTGAACTACAAAAGGTAACTAATACTATACCACAGAACTTCTGTCCCCAAACCCAGGGGCCACAGAACTCCACAGCTGCCACCTCCAGCCACAACCATCCCCACCCCCACCGCCATTCGTGGAAAAATTGTCTTCCATGAAACCAGTCCCTGGTGCCAAAAAGGTTGGGGACCGCTGTCATAGATGGTGCAGGGGACCCAAGAATGTTCAAATAAGGGAAGTAAGGTTGCCCTTGAATGACACCATAGTGATATTAATAACCATGGTAGAAAAACAGGTGATTGTATATAAGTGTATGATTTATACCACAGACAGCTAGATGGTGTTCCTCCAAATATTTTTTCCCTTTTACTTTTTGTGTTGGTCATTTAGTAAACACTTTACCCAGGTCCCACCTGAAACCAGTCAGATAAAGGGTTTTAAGTTAATCAGTCGATCAATGACAGTTGGAATGAATGGATGTTACTGTAGAGTGGAAAAGCACTAAAGTTATTATTTTTTCACCATTGCTTATTTCTATGAATGTTACCCAGAGGGCTTCCCTAGTTATGTTGTCACTAATTCACAATGTCATCACTATTTTGCTGTGTGCAGTTACTTAACCTCCCTGGGCCTCAGTTCTTGCATACATAATTAAGGACAGTAATCGTACCTACCTAATAGACATGCTAGTCAGATTATATTAGTTAATATTTACAAAATAGAACAGTAAATAAGGATACCTATTATTATATAGAATTTATGATTCCTCAGTACTTATAATGCAGTATATTATAGATAGGGCTAAGAGTTCAGTACTAGATTCAGAGTCCCTTGGTGTGAATACTTATGTGTCCTTAGTTTCCTCATTTATAAAAGGAGGATATCATATCTCCCTCTTAGGATTTTGTGAGTTAATTTAATCCACACATGTGAAGTGCTTAAAACTCTATAATACACATAGTGGAAGATATTAAATGTTACCTCTTGTTCTCAGTGTTTGAGTGGATTAACTTAAATACATAGGTCAATGGCCTGAAATTCATTTGATTAAATATTAAAGTTTAAATGTTGAAAGAGTCCAAAAATAAATAATAAATATTGTTAATGGTTTAATTTCAATTAATTACAGATATATTAGATGCTCAAGAAATACGATATACCTACAGTGGAGAGAGAACTCTGGCTCAACCCACTCTGTAAATTTGCAGAAATCCATTCTCCCATTTTATAAAAATAGATTAATGGCCAGCTTCTCAACTGAGACATAATGAATGAAGTCCAGCACCAACATTCTCTGATAGCCAAAGTAATACATCTCCATATTGTTTCTTTTGGTACTAGGAAAATATGGTTAAGGCCTAGGAAGTTATAAATCAGTTTAAATTTAAATTTACCTAACTGTACAATCCTCCAAGGTCTAAACCTTGTAGACCATAAGGCTAGCTTCATGAAATTGTCAGTGAAATACTGCAGTAAAGTAAGACATAAGTTTTGAAATAATGGAAGGAAGGGAGGGAGGGAGGGAGGAAAGAAAGAAGAAAGGGAGGGAGGGAAGAAGGAAGGAAGAAAGGAAGAAGGGAAGAAAGGAAGGAGGGATATAGTCCACAGTCTCTAGAAACTTGCTGCATCATAATCAGATTTCCAACAAGTACATACTGTGTGATGCAGAAAGATTCATTGTTTTGGCAAATTACAAAAGACAAAAGGCTGAGTTAATCTGAAAAAGCTTCCTTGAAGTAGTAAATCTGTGGCTCAGTCCACCCATATCATGCCATGTGACTGGTAGGACTTCCAAGAGATGCCCAACAGTAACTTTGCCCACCTTGCCATTTGGAAAGAAACCTGTTGTAAAAATAGTTCATCTGTAGCAACTCCCCAAAGAATTTCAGAGAGGAATTGATTCTTATGCTGCAGAAGTGTAGACCATTTGAGTTAACACCTTCCTCAGGGCCAATTTCACATCCTTGTTTCTCAAGGTGTAAATCAAAGGATTAAGAGAAGGAGTGACTATATTATTTAACACCTGAATAACAGAACCTAGCCAGGGGCTGGAAGCAGGCTGGAGATAGATGAGCATCACAGGCCCATAGAACAAGAGGATTGAAAGCAACTGGGCACCGCAAGTTGAAAAGGCCCGGCACCTGCCTTCTGAGGAGCTGATTTTCAATATGGAAAAGCCGATAAGACAATAGGAAGTCAGGATAAGAAAGAAGCATGCAACAGTCACGACATCCATGTTAGTAAAAGTCACCGTCTGTGCCAGGGAGGTGTCTGCACAGGCCAGGGGCAGCACCACTGGAATATCACAGAAAAAATTGTCCACCTCATTGGGGCCACAGTACGGTAATGTAAAGGTGAGAAATATGAGGATACTTCCATGTAGACAGCCCCCCAGCCAAGTGCCCACTGTCAAGCAGGTACACACCCTGTGGTTCACGATGACATCGTATCGCAAAGGGTGACAGATAGCCACAAAGCGGTCATAGGCCATTACAGTGTAGAGGAAACACTCAGTGCCCCCAAGGACGTGGTAGAAGAAGACCTGGCAGGCACAGCCCTGGTAGGAGATGGTGTGGCTGTGCCCCATTAGGTAGAGCATCATTTTGGGAGAACTAACAGAAGGGAAAAATCTTGGCTGAGAGAGAAATTTATAAAGAACTCAAAATTGCAGTAATAAAAACTTTTCAAGAATACTGGATGGTATGCAGTAAGTAAAAATAGTCCAAGTTCAAATTTCTTAACATACATGAAAGAAAGAAGAAAATACCAATTGCTCTACAATCATTGTGATGTAAGTATACTTTATTATGAAATTATCTATTATATGTTAAACAGTCTGAGTCTTACCTAAACTTGTTTACATGTGTATTTTATAAATTAAAGTGTAACTGCTGATCTGTCAAAAATTTTAGTGAGGGCAGATGTTAAATTTTATAGCTTTATTGTAAGTATGCAATTAAATGCTTTTAATATACTTTAGTGACAATTAAATTTTTTCACATTTTACTGATAGCAGCAAAGATCTGAAATTATCTCCAACCCCAACTGCCACCACATCTTATTCTATTTCTATTCACCCTTTCCCAACACCATGTTCTTAACAAACAGTTGTTGAACACCAACTAGGTATAAATCACTCTGATGGCACAGTCACTGGACACTGAGTCTGGCCTCATGACTGTCCCTACTGCAGAGATGAGAAAGAGAAGATTCAGGATGCTTAAGACTCTTATTAAAAGATCACAAAGCTACAAATGACCAAACAAAAAATTCAACACAAGTTCTCTGATTCTAAACCCTGCGATACTTTGTCCATTATGCCACATTTTCCTGACTAATTCTTGAATCTTGAACTATGCAATTTATTCAATTTTCTAAGGATTCACACACATGCTAATGAGAAAAAAGTGCCCCCAAAAATGAAAGCCTTCATTTGGCAAGGTGACAATTAAATTGTTACACACAGTCCAGAGGGCCCAGGGCCTTTCTTCCTAGACATGATGAAGCCCTGAGATCATCTAAGAAAAGGCCAGGTTGGTTTTTTTTTTCCCCTCATTCTCATGAAGTTAAGAGACTGTACTAGGGACAGTAATGCTACATCTTTAGTTCTTCTCAGAGAACTATATTTGACCCAAAGTGTAGCAAAATAAAAACTCTCAATACCATTTTTCCCCATCCTGATAAAATTTTTAAGACAAGCATGGCAAACAGCAACTCCATTTGTTTTCAACTATCCTATCCCAGATTTATTTGTGTATGTGTTCCAGTAAAACTTTATGTACACAAAAATATGAATTTCATGTAACTTTCACATGTAATGAAATCTTCCTCCTCTGATTTTTTTCCCAACCATTTTAAGAGGTAAGAACAATTCTTCATGCATAGACAAAGATTTGGTGTATGAGCTATAGACAGCTCAAATCTGGTCTAAACTATATATGGGCATTTTAAGTACAAAAGTAATTAAGACATTTGAATTATTCAAGGAATGTCCTGATTAAAATCCATATCTTTAGAGCATTAGCTTTGTAATCAGACATAATTTGCACAAAACCTAAGGTTTCAATTCATGGTATCCTACCAACTAACAAATTTTACCTTTGCTGAAAAAGTGGTTTCTTTAATGTTGGTTGATTAGAATGCCTTCATATACTATCATTGAAGGTTTTTTCAAAGGACAAATCCGTTTTAATTACAGCATCAGTACAATTTGCAATCATTTTTCTCCTTCAGCTTGGTTCAAGAATTGCAACATGAAGCACTGACCAATCACATAAGTATAAAAGGCAATAAGTGAGTTGGCCATCTCTTAAATGGACAATGCTTTCCCCATTTAATGCAAACAGTAACAGTCTGGGCCTGGTAATCTAGCACTTTGGGAGGTCAAGGCGGGAGGATTGATTGAGGCCAGGAATTTGAGACCAACCTGAGCAAGAGCGAGATCCAATCTCTACAAAAAATAGAAAAACTAGCCCGGCATGGTGGCACATGCCTACAGTACCAGCTACCTCAGAGACTGAGGCAGAAGGATTGCCCAGCCCAGGAGTTTCAGGCTGCAGTGAGCCAGGATGATGCCACTGCACTCCAGCCCCGGTGATAGAAAGAGAGACCCTGTCTCAAAAACAAACAAACAAAAAAATGGTAAAATTGAAATGGGCTTCAGAAATTATCTAGTCCTCATGCGACTCACAGTAAACTGATAGCCAGAAAAGACAAGTCATTTGCTCAAAGCAACACAGCTGGTTAGTTTGTGGTAGACGTGGGATCAGAACCCAAGTCTGCTGACTCCCAGGTCAGTGGCCTTTTCCATTGTATTATGTGACTCCTACTTCAGAGTCTGTTAAATAATCTGTTTCATTATGCAAATCAATAATACTACTGACCAAAACCTGTTCTGCATTATTACCATAGTCACAACTATATTCAGTATGTACCAGGGACTCCAATTCTTCTCCCCTCACAACAACAAAATGCTACTCTAAATTCATAATTGTTTTCAATAGAAACTTTTAGTGTAGTAATAGCACAAATAGCCATTTAATGATAGGTAACACTTACATAATTAAATTGAATTAATTAACAGAACTAATCCCCGTAACAATTCCATGAGATAGTTACCGTCCCTATTTTATACATAAAGAAACTGAGCCACACAGACATCAGGAACTTGCCCCAAATCTCACAGATAGTATGTGTGGAGCTGGGATTTGAATCGAGATAGTCGGGCCCCTATGCTCTTATCACCCTTAAACTGACTGACCGCAAAAACCAGTAGTACTCATGTGTGAAATATTATTCATAGAATGTATTCCTGCTGCAAATATCAATCGATATACCTTTTCAGTAATTCCGGAGGTTGAGAACTACTGTAACATGTGTTATGCAACACACAGACCCTTTATGTAGAGATTCTTTCACTATATGTGTGTTTGCCCAATGGTTAGGATAATTTCCAAAATAGAAGAGGAAAAATTTCAAGCCATTTCTGAGCTTCAATTTAAAACAACTGAAATAATCATCGGGAAACATGCAACATTACACCCATGATAAAACATCAAAGGCATTACATCCTACTGTTTGTGCCTTTAAATAAACATTACACAACGCACTCCAAAAAAGCCTCAACACCATTTAAATTTAACAAAATCTTATTAAAAGATATTGAGCACCAGCTAAAAACCGGGAAAGTGAAAGTGATTAAGCTATTGTGATTTGCAACAATTTGCAAAGTAGAAAAGAGGGGAAAGGAAATAAAAGATATTAAAGGAAAGGGGGAGGGGGCACGACAGCATAGTGGAAAGGAAGAAAAGGGAAGGAACACAAAGGATCCCTAGGTGAAAGGATCACAAAGCCTCAGTGTTGCAAATGACCAAAGGGATTACTCTGGCCATAGCACTGGGTAATATTTGCTTCTAATACCGAGTAGTAATTGCCCCTGCTAATGGCAGAAGTCTTCCCATTAGAGCTCGACAACCACATTCTTTAAGAAAAAATGAAAGGATCCAGGTTTTTCACCTGGGTCTACTACCCCCTCTGCTCCCCCAATGGACACATCCTTGTCCAGGATCCAAAAGAACACAACAACTGGGGGCTCTTCAACCACAGCTGTTAGAAATACCCAGCACCCAACACCGGGCTTGTCACCTCTTTCTGATTAAAATGTTCCCTGATGAAACTCAGGATGCAAGAGGCAGTCTTCTGACCCTCTCCATACACGCTCCATTACGGGACCAGTGTCCACACCAACAGCCCCCAGGTCCAGCCAGCCCTGCCCACGCCACACACTTCCTGAACCTTCCATCACCACCACACCAAGACTCTGCTTTCCCATTGAGTTGACAACTGTTACGGGGAGTGCAGTCCCCAGAGGAAAGGGGGAGGGTGGCTCTCCACCCTGGACTCCTCACTTCAGAACACGGGAGAAGAACCTACAGAGAGGGAAGCCAACAAGCAACAGCGACAAGGAGCAGCAAGCCACGTGCCGACCCCCGGCGGCTACCTACTCCGGAATGAGACCGCATGTTGGCTCTGGCTCCACGAGGCGGGTGGAAGCGTGCGCCCTCCCTTGACGTTGCCACCCTGTCTAGCGCTGGAGCTCAGGATCCCGGCGCGGTTTAGGGTCCCCAAGCCCAGCTGCACTCTGAGCCGCAGTCCCCAAACCACACATGACGTCCCCAGGGGCGGGCGGCTACGACTGCAGGCTCCGGAGCTGCGCAGCGGGAGTTCGGCCCCGATGGCACCCGCCAGGCCAACACCTGGAGCCCAGGCCGGCTGGACAGGCCGCAGCCCCTCGGCCTGGCAGGCGCCCACCGCCCGGCTCCAGCTGCGTGAAGCCCCTCAGGGCCCCTCTCAGCAAGGTTGGGTGGGGCGAGCACTCATCAAACGCATACTTCTGCCTCCTGGTCAGCTTCCAGCGGGCCATGGCAGCAGCGGCAGCAACACCAGGACGACGACCTCGCACTGCTGTGGCTGCGGTTACACCTGCGTGGGCGCCAGCCGCCACGCAGCACTCCTGTATCCCACGCCGCGCGCCTCCGCACCCGGGTCAACAAACATATCAAAAAATGCTCAACATCTCAAATCATCAGAACAATGCAAATCAAAACCACAATGAGATATCACTTAACTCCAGTGGGAATGGCCTATACCAGAAAGTCCCAGAACAGTAAATGTTGGCGTAGATGGGGAGAGACAGGAACACTCATACACTGCTGGTGGGACTGCAAGCTAGCACAACCCCAGTGGAAAACAATACGCAGATACCTTAAACACATACAAGTAGACCTACCATTAATGCAGCAATCCCATTATTGGGCATCTACCCAAATGAGGATAAGACATTGCATAAAAAAGACATCTGCACCCGAATATTTATAGCAGTAAAATTCACAATCGCAAAGATGTGGAAACAACCCAAGTGCCCATTAATACATGAATGGATCAATAAAATGTGGTATATGTTAACCATGGGGTACTACTCAGCTATAAGAAACAATGGTGATATAGAACCTCTCCTGTTTACCTGGATAGAGTTGGAACCCATTCTACTAAGGGAAGTATCCCAAGAATGGTAAAATAAGCACCACATGTCCTCCCCATCAAATTGGTTTCACTGATCATCACCTAAGAGCACATTTAGGAATAACATTGTTCAGGTGTCCGGCAGATGTGGGTGGGGCGGGGTTGGGTGTATACATACATAATGAGTGCGATGCTCACTGTATATGGGATGGACACGTTTGAAGCTCTGAGTCGGTGGGGGGACAAGGGCAATATACGTAACCTAAACTTTTGTACCCCCACAATTGCAAAGATGTGGAAACAACCCAAGTGTCCCTCAACACATGAGTGGATTACTAAAATGTGGTATACGTATACCATGGAGTACTACTAAGCTATGAGAAACAACGGTTATGTAGTGCCTCTTGTGTTTTCCTGGATAGAGCTGGAACCATTCTACTTTGTGAAGTATCCCATTAATGGTAAAATAAGCACCACATGTACTCACCATCAAATTGGTTTCACTCATCTTCACCTAAGAGCACATTTAGGAATAACATTGATCTGGTGTCCGGCAGATGTGGGTGGGGGAGGAGATGGGTATCTACATACATGATGAGTGTGATGTGCACTGTATAGGGGATGGACACATTTGAAGCTCTGACTAGGGGGCTGGGGTTGCAAGGGCAATATACGTAACCTAAACTTTTGTACCCCCACAATATGCTTATATAAGAATAGAAAAGAAAATTACAAGAAAAAAGAAAATCCCTGCCTAGAAGACAATATGGGAGAAACTCTTAGAGAGATTGGCCTAGGGAAAGAATTTATGAAGAAGACCCCAAAGGCAATCACAGCCACAACAACAATAAAGAAATGGCACCTGATGAAATGAAACAGCTTCTGCACAGCCAAAGATACTGTCACGAGAGCAAACAGACAACCTGAATGACACTGCAGGCTAGCTCCAGGTCTGGCCCCGGGAGGGGGACGGCAGCGCGAGGTCCCCCCAGGGGCATCAGGCGCGCTCCCTCCCTTGAGGTTTCCACCCTGCCTAGCACTGGAGCTCAGGCTCTGGGCGCCAGATTAGGGTCCTGAAGCCCAGCTGCACTCTGAGCCAGAGTCCCCAAGCCACAGATGACTTCCCCAAGGCCGCTCCCAGGAGGGCGATGGCTCCAGCCGCCACAGGCTCTGCAGCCCAGCAGCAGCAGTTGAGCCCGGACGGCGCCCGCCCGCCAGCTCACACGTGGAGCCCAGGCCGGACACGGCGCACGCCTCGGCCGAGCTCCCTGCCAGACGCCCAGGGCCTCTCCCAACAAACTTGGGGGGGGGGGCGAGCACTCACCAACCGCGGACTTCCTCCTCTTGGTCGGCGTCCAGCGGGCCATGGCGACGACCACGACAACGAGGATGACCTCGCACTGCTGGGGCTGCGGCCCTGGCGGCAGCGGCTACACCTGCGTGGGCGCCGGCCGCCACGCAGCACGCTGGGCAGCCCTGCCGCGCCTGTGCACCCGGGTCTCTTCTGCCAAGTTCTGGCCGGCTTCGCCCACATGCGCGGGCGCCTCCCCGCCTCACCACCGCCCCAGGCCTGGACAGATCCGTCTGCTGTCACCTGCTAGGCTGGAAAAATGTAATAGGAAATTGTGTTTATTCAATGTAACTAAAAAATATACTTACCATTTTTAGGTGATTATGCTTGTTATTTTTAAAGTTAATAAAGTGTTATTTTTTTAAGTATTCTCAAAGAATGTACTTGTTATTTCTTTATTCTTTTAAGCTTTAAATCAATGCATGTCTTGGAATAATAAACACATACATGTGAATTTTTTTACTTGTTTAAAACTTAAAAACTATTACCTGTACTTTCCAAATTTTCTCAAAGATTTCCCAATAGGTCACAAATTCTGGGCTGTATCAGCTGCTTTTCTTCCTTAAATTTCAAGAATTATACATAATTATCATTAGATACCTGGCAAGATTTGGGAAGTGGGAAAGGTTGGCTTTCTGCACGACAGGAATCAATATATCAGAGATTGCAAACATTGTGGGGTGGTGAAGCCAAACACTCAACAATCTACGGATTGACAGCCTGTATAACATGCCTGAGCAGTTTTCCCAGGCAGAAGTAATTCGACTTGAAAGTTAGGGTACATAAAAATGCTCTATGAACAATTTTATTCAAAAGGCCATTCCGTGCTTTCCAGATGAAATATCTAGGCAATTCTAAGTAACACTAAATAAAGACTACATACAGTGGCTCTGGCCTGTAAATTCTGGCTACTCTGAGGCCAGGAGTTTGAGATCAGTCTAGGCAACATAACAAGAATCGCATCTCTAAAAAAATTTTTTTAAAAAACCTAGCCAGGCAAGATGGGTGCACACCTGTAGTCCTAGCTACTCAGAAAGCTAAGATGGAAGATCCCTTGAGCCCAGGAGTTCAAGGCTGCAGTGAGCTATAATGGAGCCACTGCACTCCAGCCTAGGTGACAGAGGGAGGCCACATCTCTTAAAAAAAGAAAAAACTGCACACATATCTTAGCTAGTAACACACCACTTCAGAGTTAAAACAGTGTATATGTTACCATACGTTAGATTAAATAATAGTTCTAAAACATATTTCCTTAAAACAACACCTTCAATTTAAAAACATTCTTCTCTATAATTGAAAGTTTACACATCTCCACAAACTGAGTTAAGAGAATAATATAATTTATAATCACAATTTCCAAAGAACCAAAACAAAATTTTGAATATATATATCTATTATAGCACACACCTTCTGTTTAGATTTGAAAATGTCAGATGTCATAAGATATGGCTTCCACACATGCTGAGAAGAGCTTCCTCCAGGGAAGCCCCCCAGTAATGCCTGGTGTAGGTAGGCAGCTGCACAACCGCCCACGGGCCCCCCAGCCTTCAGACTAATTCCAGTGGCGGAGCTGTGCAGTTCCCAGGCCAGAGGCCAGCTGGACCACACCTTACCAGCTAAACCAGCTTTCCCTCTGTTTCCTACTTCCAGTCATGCTTTACTCACAAATGGTATACCAAGTTGAACCTGATTGTGAACCGCTTGGATTTCAAGATGAAGTGCTCAGAAAGGAATAGCAAATGCAATATTAAGAAGGCTCTGATTCTAACATACACCAAAGACCTCACTTTCAAAGCAACTATGAAGTCAGTTAGTTAATTCACTGGGAGATCATGTCACTGAAAGAGGATCCAAGAAAACAACACTCTTAGTTTACTGATACTATATATAACCAACAACAGGCTGTCCTGGGGCTTAGAGCCTCCTGCTGCTGCTGATCTCATAAAACATCATGTAACATTTCACTACTGAGCAAAACAACAGAAATCCTCGAAAGAATATTGCAGCTTATGGCTCAGATTCTAACATGCACCAAAGACCTCACTTTCAAAGCAACTGTGAAGTCAGTTATTCACTGGGAGATCATGACACTAATAGAGGATCCTAGAAAACAAACACTTTTAGTTTACTGATACTATACATAACCAACAACAGGCTGTTCTGGGGCTTAAGAGTCTCCTCCTGCTGCTGCTCTCATAAGACATCATGTAACATTTCACTACTGAGCAAAACAGAACCCCTCTAAAGAATATTGCAACTTAAGTTTCAATTTGTAAACAAAATTCCAGTTACCATTTTGGCAGAGGTAGACGCCTCACTGCAAAACACATTCATTCGTTTCCTCCTGTAGATATCACATCAGCTTTATCCGCCCCAGAGCCTAGAAATTACTGGTTCAAACTGCACAATCCCAGCCCAATGACACAAATGACCCAAGGATAAGCTTTTCACAGTTGGACCTGAACACGAGCCATTGCCTCCGTTTTAGGTGAGAGAGACTGAGGGTCTTGACAGGATGCTGGGGATAGGCAGAGATGAAGCAAAAGGATTTCACTTTATACTTTTACCCGTTTCAGGATTATAATTATTAAATGGCTTAATCAAAATTTTTGTCCTAGCCAAGCATAATAGGTTAGTTTACCAACGGTTAAAGCATTATATTAATAGATCCCTAAATGAACTAGAAAAGCCAAGCAAAACTCAGATAGGAAAGTTTTTAGGTGACAGTTCCAGCAACACTCCCCCAACCCTCCCATTCCCCCCCTCCCCTGCCATCCCGCCCCAGTATCACAAGGGTCTGGCACAAGCACAATGAAAACACGAAAATCAATTAGCTCTTGCATGGCAGATCTGAAATAAAGCTTTTAACCTTAAAATTCCCTTGGAGGTACTAGAGTGAAAGGGATGTTCAGGCCCTGGACACCAAGGGGACATAGACAGGCTGTCATCTAGGAGGGGTCGTCAGACCTGGGCTCCCAGGAGATGCACATAGAGGGCCCACAGGGCAGAGGGTGAGACAAATGCAAAAATCACAGGGGGCTGCCCTCACAAACCAGCAGAACACTGGGGGAGGAAAGGGATCTCAACGCCAACTCTGGACCCCAAAGCCGAGGGGTGGGGATTGGGGTGGGGGCAGATACCCCAGGGAGTGCTGCAGGAAATGATGTCTAGAGTAATCAGAGGGTGGATCTAGGAAGCAGCCCTGGCCATGGCCCAGCGGGAGGGAGAGGGTGGGAGTGGGAAGGAAGGATGTGGCTCCAAGGGGGAGGACGAGGGGGCAGGATGCGCACAGGAACAAGATGTCCAGGGCGCAGTAGGATAGAGAGGGATGAAGAGCCAGCAGAGGGGCAAGGGAGCAAGGAGCGGCTGGAGAGGGATGGGCATCGGGCCTGGGAAGGGGGAGTGGCTGAGATGAGAGGAAGCCTAAGGGCAGGATGGAGGCAGGCCTCCAGGTGGGCAGGAGGGTCAGCCCAGCTGTGAGGGGGCCGACGGGAAGCCGCGCAGGCAGGACCTGAGGGGACAAGGGTCAGGCCCGAGCCCCACGCTCACTTACCCCTCTCGAAGAACTCCACCACGTACTTGTCTCAGTGCAGGGCCCAGTGGCTGCTCTCTGTGCACAGGCAGAGGAGCACGTTGAGCAGCGTCTCTACGCTCAGGGCGCTCTCTTTGCACCAGGGCATTCTCCCTACCATCAGTGAGAACCTGAACTTGCAGGAAGCCATGCATTGCCTCTGCTATTTTCCAAAAGTCTCGTCCTTCATGAATTTGCTCTGCACTTCAAAATATCCCGTCTTCAGTTTATGAGAACCCTCACATCTCTACAGCTTCACACGTTTTTCCCTCTTTCTACAACTTGCTGCCCAATACTTTAGCCACGAGGCTCACGTGGCTATTTAACTTTTTTTCATTAAAATTAATTAATACTAAATATTTAATTCCCCTTATGCATTAGCTAAGTCTCTATGTGCCTTGTGGCTACCATATTGGACAGGGCAGCTGCAGACCATTCCATCACTGCAGAGCATTCTTACTTAAACACCACAGGTCTACAGTAATCTTCCCCAACTTCTGACTTCCTCTTTAACTTTTCAGCTTAGATATCACTTCCACAAGGAAGGCTTTTCTACCTCTGCCTCATGCCTTCCACAAGAGAGTTAGATTGTCCTTTTCAATTAATATCCCACTCTGTAAGAGTTGCCTGTGTGCTTCTCTGAATTTTCTGGTCAACCAAGGGCTGATTTTCTGATCAACTCATAAGGCCACGGACTTGTCTTCAGTATTGATCAACATCATACTGTGCCCACAGAAATCAAATTAGCAGTAAAAATATTCATGGTGTGTTTATTAGACACTAGTCTCAGAACTTTAAATGTATGATTTCAATACATGCGTATGTACAGTCTGTCTCACTTAGTACATAATTTGGTATTATTATGATCCCAATATTGCAAATGAAGAATCTGAGGGTCTGAGAGGTTTAACCACTAGCCTTTATCCTGTAGAAACTGAGAGGGAAAGACAGGTGACGGGCCAGGCAGCCTGACACTAGCTTAGGCTCTGAAACTCCCTGTCCTTGGCACTCACACAATTTGTGTTGAAAGAATGTAGGAGTACCTATGAACAGGCATTAAAGTAGACAGTGCTTAGTCTTTCATAACATCACTGTGTTTTTAAATCTACCGATTTTCCCACTAGCCGAAAGTACTACTTTCTTTTAATAAGGGCTTTGTACTCTCTCCTTCAGCTCCCAACTGTAGGGTGAAGGGGAAAGGCATATTATACCCACTCTACAATTAAGAAACCTAAAGTCTAGAGAGGGTAAGCAAGACGAAAGGCTGGTGGGCTAATATAAAGTCAAAGTAAGACAGCTTTGGCAAGTATTCAAATGACATGATGCATATGGGCAATGAATCTAAGTCACCAACTTTGATTTTCTTTGGCATTGGTGACTTTGTTTTCTTACAGCCCAAGTCATATTAGTTAGCAGTATCATTTCTTTTTCATATCTGCATGTAGTACTAATGTTATTTGCTAGAATGAAATAGCTAGACATTGTTTTCAACAAATTAAGAAGATGTCTATAAATAGGTCCCCCATCGAATATTAAGCCTCATAACTACTGTATCACTACAGCTGTGCTTATGCTCATAGACTATTATTATTATTATCTCAGATTGAATGTTGATCCCATGAAAAAGAGGTTTTTTAAAGTAAATTTATTTACTACCAAATTTTGCTTAAGTAGGATTCTCATTATAACTGAATATTAACATGATGTTTTCTTGCAGCGTCCAAAGACACGGGTAAACATGAAAATGTATAGTTAATCACATTGTCGACGGTACTACATTCCAATCTGTTGGAAAACCAAAGCATCAATATGGGAAACTTTCTGTTCTGGATTTTGTACATCCAAAGGTAATAGCTAACTAACACTGAGGACTTAATATCAGGCAAGTAATAGTCTACAAACTTTACACATATTGACCCATTTATTCTTGACTAGAAAGTTGTAAGAGTTTTATACTCATTATGCAGATAAGAAAACTGAGGCATAGGGCTCTAATCACTGGCCCAAATAATACAGCTGGTGAGTGACAGACCTGGGTTTGAACTTACGTAATCCAGCTCCAGGGCCTATTTTCTTAACCACTGGACTGTATTGCCTCCCACCAACAGCTCCAGGGACACGTGCATAAATACATTCAGGGTTTTAGAATGGTTTTTCTAAAGAAGCAAGGAAATTAAAAATATCATCCCGTTTTTATCTGAGGATAGCATCTAAGCAGAAAACATAATTTGTATTGTCAACAGAGATTGAAAGAAAAACAAGCTGTGAAATACAAAACTATAAGAAGAGATTTCTGATAAAATCAAGCTCTTCAAGTTGATTGAAGAATTTACCTAGTTAGATAAAGAAAAAATATCAGGGAACAAATATTTTATGATCAATATTATACTTCTATTTGCTTATTTTCCAACATAATATCACTTTTGTTTAACGGGAACAAAAGTTTCAGTTGATGTCTAGAGAATTTTTCTTAGTGCCATTTCATAAAGTGAATTTTGAGTTTTAAATAACCTTACATGTCCAGCTACTTTCTAATATTGGTTCATATAAAGCTAAATTTATCTTTTCCCAAACACGAAGAAAAAAAAACAGTACGAATAAGGTAGCTTAAAAATATGTTCATGACTTTTTCGGCCGAGCGCGGTGGCTCAAGCCTATAATCCTAGCACTTGGGAGGCCGAGGCGGGCGGATTGTGTGAGCTCAGGAGTTCGAGACCAGCCTGAGCAAGAGCGAGACCCCGTCTCTACTAAAAATAGAAAGAAACTATGTGGACAGCTAAAAATATATATATAGAAAAAATTAGCCAGGCATGGTGGCGCATGCCTGTAGTCCCAGCTACTCGGCACGCTAAGGCAGAAGGATTGCTTGAAAAAAAAAAATGTTCATTAATTTTTTATTACCCGTGGCTTTAATCAAAACTCAGATGTAATTTTTCTCCCAATCATAAATTGTCACTAATGACATTTTGTAGATATATGGATTTCCTTCCTTCCTTCCCTCCTTCCTTCCTTCCTTCCCTCCCTCCCTCCCTCCCTCCCTCCTTCCTTCCTTCCTTCCTTCCTTCCTTCCTTCCTTCCTTTAGACAGAGTCTCACTCTGTTGCCTGGGCTAGAGTGAGTGCCTTGGCGCTAGCCTAGCTCACAGCAACCTCAAACTCCTGGGCTTAAGCGATCCTACTGCCTCAGCCTCCCAATTAACGGGGACTACAGGCATGCGCCACCATGCCCAGCTAATTTTTCCTATATATATTTTTAGTTGGCCAGATAATTTCTTTCTATTTTTAGTAGAGACGGGGTCTCACTCTTGCTCAGGCTGGTCTTGAACTCCTGACCTCGAGTGATCCTCCCACCTCAGCCTCCCAGAGTGCTAGCATTACAGGCGTGAGCCACCACGCCCGGCCTGTATTGTATTCTTTCTTGAGAGCCATTTATAAAGAGTGTACAATGGTTCCTTCTGGCATTGGCTATCTTAGTTACTTAACAGGATTGACTATCAAAGTATCTTTGAGCTACAATTCTGTACCACTCTTCCTATTACAATCCACCACTGAAACTGATTTCACTTATGCCATAAGCATTGGAAGAACCAAGCTACCATTATAATATTCTTAAAAATCATTTTAGACAGAAATCTTGGCTTCAAAACAATGTCTTTATTTAATAAGATATCAGGTACATAGACAATGACAGGGCATTTTTGCACCTTTTCCACGAAGGCATGAACATTTCTGAAAATAATTATTTCAGTGACTAGAGTTTATCTGGAATTGATGTATTAGATCATGCAAACTTCTGTAGAAGTATGAAATAACAAGAGCACATAACTAAAAGGCTTCCATGTTGCAATATCAATTAACCACCCAATAAATTCTATTTTATTGAGCATCTATTAAATGTTGATATGAGTAGCATTCACGCTAAGAGTGGAAAAGCACCTGTCAAAATGTGTGAAAAGACAAATATATAATGATATGGAGCACCCACAGAATGTACAACACCAAGACTGAACCCTGATGTAAACTATGGGCTCTGGATGGCAATGATGTGTCAATGTAGGGTCCATGGGTCCTAACAGTTGTCGCATTCTGGCAGGGGCAGCCTATGCCTGTGAGAAGGCAGGGGGTGTTTAGGAAATCTCTTTTCCTTCCTCTCGATTTTACTGTGAACCTAAAACTCTTCCAAAAAAGAAAGCTTTTAAAAAATGATCAACGCGGGATCACACAAAGTGAATTTATATTATATTTAAATTAACAGAATGCTCAGGGTTGGTTTGGACAGTTTACTAATACTGTATTTGCAGTTCCTTAATCTAAAAGTCTCTAGAAAATCGACATTTATTTTTTATGATGAGGGAAACGTTGGCAGCCAGTCTGATATAACTTGATCTCGTTTGTAGCAAAATGTGACCCAAGTTGATGTGGAGTATGCATAATTTTTATTTTATCCCTGTTAGTGTGAGCATTCATATGTGTTGCTGCAGACATATTAATGGATGCCACCTTAGACCCCGCTGGTGATGGCAGATAATATTTGGATATGTGGCCAGGTTATCCTCCAAAATCCTAATGATCCTGAATTACAAAACTCATCTCACCCAAAAAGTTTTGGGCAAGGGATTGTGGGCCAAATACATCAAGAGATAGAAAGGAGGGAAGGAAGCAATGAAAGAATAGAAAACAGCTGAGTTCGTCCTTTCCCTGATTTCTTGGGAGATTCTAGTGCTAGAGTTCCATGCAGATCCACATTATTGTTATAGAATGGGCATTTTTTAATTAAAATTTGTTAGTAGTAAAGTATAAAAACCTAATAATATAATTCTGATTTCTATTTAGATGTATCTTAAAGCTTTTTATATGAATGCCTGTGGCTCACGTTTTGTTTGTGTGTGTCTAACACAGAAATAAAATCTTTCCTCTCATTCTGGGTGGAAAAGTAAGAAATGTGAGGCTAAAGAGTTAAAGTGTATGTAAATGAGGGAGTTGTTGATAAAAAGGAAGGAAGAAGGAAAGGAGGAAAGGAGGGAAAGAGGGAAGAAAGAAGGGAGGGAAGGAAGGAAGGAAGGAGAGAGGGAGGGAAGGGGAAGGAAGGAAGGAGAGAAGGAAGGAGGGAGGAATGAAAAGAGAAGGAAAAAGAAGAAAAGACATTCCAGTCGGTAGGATCTACATTAAAATGTTTCTTGATGCTTAAGAAACCTTGAAAGAAAAGATGTCAGAGGCAAATTCTAATATTCTGAAACTACAATCCCATAAAAGCATAAATTTAAATCTAAATCATTTGGGAGAAAATATTTAAACACCCTACATTTTTATTTAGAGGTGATATCTATAAAGCCCTTTATATTACATGGACCCATATTATAGGGATTATATATACAAATATTTTATTGGTTATGCATAAAACATAATTTGTTGGGGGGATATAAACTATGGCTTTCTCAGGTATCACTGCTACTTGATTGTTCTGAATATTGGCTTTCTGACAGGGTTTGGAATGAAGCCATTTTTATTAATTTAGTTATTTTTGCTGATATAATAGGCCATCTATCATGTTAATGATGTATCGGTCTGCAGTCCCACCAAACAATAATTACAGAATGTTCCTAATAGTAAATCATTTGTCACAATCACAGCTCAGTACAACAACCTTTTGTTGAGCAGGGGAAGACATTATCTGAGTAGCAATACACCTTTATGCGAACTGATTAGAGAGGGCTTACACCAAGCAGTCAGGCAAAAACCTGTGAGTTCCAAGTTGGAACTGTCCTTCCTCACATCTCAACGTGGGGACCTGCACTGTGACCTACTGAATTTTCTCCTGTGCTAGCCTATCTGACACGACAAAACCACAACATTCTGCCCAGGAGAGAATACACTAAGACTAGGTTTCATAAGAACCTAAAAAATAGACGCCTCTGAAAAGGAGGAAAAACAAAGTGATGAGAAAAAAGAAAATATTAAAAGTTTTACTTCTGTTTCCTTTTTTTTTTTTTTTTAGCAAGAACTGGACAAAGAAAGTATATAATATGTAAAAATAAAAATTGAAGTTAACAAAAAGGGATCCATATCTAAATTAAGTGGAAGTCTCATCATCAGAATAATGGTCAGGTTCTTCTTTGTAAAGATTCACAACCTGATTTCAGTTATTCTTGAGCAGTATTTTGAAATCATAAGAGCAAACGTTTATTAAGAGTTTCTACATTCAGGGAAACTTTTTTCAAAATAGACTTTTTTGTTGAAGCATAATAAATGTACATAGTTTTGAAGTACATGTGATAATTTAATACATTCATATAATTTGTTAAATTCAAATCAGTGTACTTGGGATATCCGTGGCCTTAACTGCCTGTCTCTTCTTTATGTTAGAACTATTTGAATTCTTCTTTTCCAGTTATTTTGAAATATACATAGATTATTGTAAACTGTAGTCTCCCTACTGATCTAACAGTGGGTCTTATTTTATCTATCAAACTGCATTAAATAGACTTTAATATTTTAGAACAGTTTTAGGTTCATGACCAAACTGAGTGGAAGATGCAGAGATTTCTCATACAGCCCTTTCCCCCTTCACAGCCACGTCCTCTGATAGAGTGGTACATTTGTTAACAACTGATAAAATCCGATCTGCTCAGGTCTGTTGTAATCTGTCCTTTAGATGAGAAGGAATCGAAAAACTGGAAGCTACCAAAAAGTCAATTCAAGTGAAAGGAATACACATCCTTGCTTTTGAAGACTCTGAAGTATTTGAAAAAAGATGATGGGTGTTTTTGACTCTAAGCTCATTCGAAGGCAGGGGAAGAAAAGAACAACAGACCACTTTGCTTTTCCAAAGAATGCTTTTGAAAAACATAGCATTCCACAGGACACCAAACAGCTAAAGATTTTAAATACAACTAAAACAATTGCTGACATTATTTAGAGCAAAACTACAGGCAAAAAAAAAAAAAAACATCAAATGACCCCAAATCATGTCTGAGGCATTACAAAATATATATATATATTATATATATAATATATATAAAATATATATATTATATATATAATATATATAAAATATATATATTATATATATAATATATATAAAATATATATATTATATATATAATATATATAAAATATATATATTATATATAATATATAAAATATATATATTATATATATAAAATATATATATTATATATTATATATATAAAATATATATTATATATTATATATATATAATATATATAATATATATTATATATATATAATATATATAATATATATTATATATAATATATATTATATATATATATAATATATATATAGAAATGGGGGAAACAGATTCAGAAGAAATGATTTGTAAGGATGTGGTTAAAACTATTTATATACCAGGTTCTATTTGTTTTACAGCTAGTGGTGCACAGACAGCATGAAAGGTTATCTTTGACAAGGTTTTAGCTATTATTTTCTTCCAGTGAAATGGTATTTCTTGAGAAAAAAAAGGTCTTTGGAACAAAATAACAATAAATCCTGATTTAGATACATAAACCTGCCATTGGTATCACATATCAGTGTTCTTTCTCACTCGATACAGGCGTTTTAAAGATAAATGGTAAAACTGAACTGGAAATCCACCTGGCACATTCGGTTCACCTTGCAGCTAGGGTGGGACTCTCCGAGTCTTTTTTCCGTGTAGGGGTGCAGAGATGTGGCCTGTTTTCTGCACTTCCCCATTTCTTACCTGGGATTCCTTCATCAACTCTCCAGTTGTAAGAGAGCACTCAGAATAAGCAAGAAACAAAGTAGAACAAAACTACTAGAGCAACAAAAAACATTTCATCTGTGCATTAACCTGAAGATGACTGATACTTTTGAGGAAAACAATAGGAAAATTTATATGTAGAACATTTGCAGAAAGCTGCAGTTACGGCAAAGTGCTCCATCGCAATGTGAGTATCAGGAATTTACTTGGAATTTGCACTGAATCAGGAGTGACCAATTTTCCCTAAGTTTTTCTTTCTCATTCTGTTCTAGTTAACCACGTTTATAGCTAGTTTTTAATTCATAAAGTTTTTGTCTGGTCTTCCTTTTGTCTGTTCAGACAACTTTTACTTTTTAAAATATTTTTGGACCTTCTGTTTATTGATAGTTATTCACAAAACTATTTTTCATTCAATTCCATGATGTATTTGAAGTTTTAAATTTAACACACTTATTCCCTTATTCCCTTTTAACCTGGTTTTGTACCACTTGGTGAGAGCAAGTGAGGTTTTTGTGGATTTGTGCTATTGTACAAAATGTACACTTATATTTGTAAAGTTTACCCATAATCTAAATTAGTTTTAGATGGATCTACTTACTCATAATCTAGATTAATTCCAAGCTGGTATGGGAATGGCATTATAACTAGATAGTTGTTTACTTGGTTACTAGGGAGGAAAAGATAGATGTAAAAGTTTCATCACCCTTTTGTTTTGACGCTCAGAAATGTCTAGGAAGCATTTTGAAATTTAGTACGATGCAAGAGCAATATACAGAAAGAATTATAAAATAAATTGTAGAATTTATTGCTCCAGTTTGAAGTTAGGTCATTTAAGAGATGCATGAAAGAATAAAGGACCTAGGACACAAACAGATTTTTTTCAAGAGGTCTATAAGGGCAAACTATTTTCATGGTCATACAGGACACTATTTACCTTTTCACTCTCAACTCTTTCATGAGTGTTCAGTGGGGTTTTCTAGAAACTAAATGACCTGTGATATCAAAACAAATTGAAATGTGGAAGCAGATGTGAAAATCCAGCTGTTTTTATTAAGCCAGACATTAAAGAAATTTGCAAAAAATGTAAAAAAGTGACTTTTCTCATTACTTTTGTTTCGAAAAATATGTTAATAAAAGTATGTATTAGCATATAAAAAAAGAAGTGATACAACTGTTGTAAAGAACTCATAGAAATGACATGTGAAGGAAAACCAAAGATCAAGATGCAGAGCATAGAGACAGACTGCATTTAAATACCTGACAAGTGGGTGTATGTATGTATACAGGTGTGCATGTATAAAAAACATGTATTTCAATGAAATAGAATTAGAAGTCCAAAAATAAACTCACATTCTGGTCACTGTATTTTCAATAAGGATGCCAGAATGATTCATGGAGAGAAAATAGACTGTTCAACAAATGGTGCTAGAATGACTTGATGTCCACATTCACGAATGATTTGGATGCATACTTCACAACATAAACAAAATTAACTCAAATCATAAGATATAAATGTAAGAATTATTATTTTAAAACTTCAAAGAAAAACTCTGGAGTAAATCTTTGTGAGCCTCGGTCAGGCAATGGTCTCTTAAATATGATACCTAAAACACCTGTGACAAAAGAAGACAAATAAATAAATTGGACTTCATCAAAATTAAAAACATTTGAAATTGAGGCCGGGCGTGGTGGCTCATGCCTGTAATCCTAGCCCTCTGGGAGGCCAAGGCAGGTGGATCGCTCGAGGTCAGGAGTTCGAGACCAGCCTGAGTGAGACCCCGTCTCTACTAAAAATAGAAATAAATTATCTGGACAACTAAAAAAATATATATATATAGAAAAAATTAGCCAGGCATGGTGGCACATGCCTGTAGTCCTAGCTACTCGGGAGGCTGAGGCAGTAGGATTGCTTAAGCCCAGGAGTTTGAGGTTGCTGTGAGCTAGGCTGATGCCATGGCACTCACTCTAGCCCGGGCAACAGAGTGAGACTCTGTCTCAAAAAAAAAAAAAAAAAAAAAAAAAATTTGAAATTGAACTGACATCATTAAGAAAGGAAAAGACAACACACAAAAAGGGAGAAACATTTGCAAATCCTGTACTTGATAGCGATGTAAGAAATCTTTCTCATCCCTCCTTTTTCTCTTAGTTGTTTCTCAACTTTTAGGTACAATTGTTCTCATATAGTTAGTGACTTATCTGGAAAGCCTTGTTAAAATACATTGCATGCACATATACAGTCTCTTACACGTGTATAATGTTAATATCATGACTCACATTATCACATGGTGCAGAATACTTTATAATCTTTTAAAACAAATCATTTTATTTTCTTTTTGCTGAGCACTGCCTTTCCCTTCTCAACCCTCTCAATTCATTACCGAGTTATTCATGTTTATAACCTAGCACATACCTTCTCATACATTATTACTTGCTCATATAACTATATACATTTATAGGGCCTATAAGAAATATTTTTGACCTCTTGCTTCTCTCATTTAACAATATTACACTGCAATACCTCCAATACTCTATGTTGTAGATGTATTATGATTTATCCAAACACTTGCGATGCTAGAAACTCAATATTTTTCCAGGTTTTTAATCAACAAAAACAATGCTAAAATAATCATCATTATGCCTGTCTTCATATGCCAGTAGTTTTACTGCAATGAGATAAATTCCCAGAAAGTTCTCTTTCAGTTTACTCTATATGGTCAGATGGTTTTCTCAAAGCCTGTAATAATTCACATTCTCCCAGGCAACATCTAAAACTATCTTCCCGTCTCCAAGCATTTCCAAATAGCATTCCCTTGACTGTTAAGGAGCTTTAGAATCTTTAAAATTTGTAAAATGTTTGATTTGCTTTTCTATACTTGTTTGTTTATGTCTTTTCCCCTTTTTTTGTGGAGTTGTTTTCTCAATTCTTATAAAATTGTACAACAAGATGGGTGGGTATCAATCCTCTTTCACTTGCAATTAAACTATATTTTTTCTAATCCACCATTAGTCTACTGATTTGTATAATGTATCTTTTGCCAAGAAAAAGCCTTATAATTTTATACAAATATGTCTACTTTAATATATATAATATGTGCACAATTACCCCATATGTCACAGTTCTGATACAACAACCTGACCTGAAAGCCCATCCTCTCTTACTTGCATTACTACAAACCCCTCTAAACTACATTCCTGCTTCACACATTGTCTCACAGTTTATTTGAAACACAGCAGCCAAGAGCCTCTTTTAAAAACATAAGTCAGATTGCATTTAAATCACCAGTACTCCATTTCATTGAGAGAAAAGGCCCAAGTTTTACATATCCTTTAAGATCCAGGATGACCTCCTAACCCCTTGCTACATCTCTGTCTTCATCTCCTTTCTCTGTCTCTCTCACTCCTTTCATTCACTGCAACAGCACTTATTGTTTTCAAACATGCCAAAACTATCATGCTGGGGGTTTTGTATTAGCCATTACACCTGTCTAAAAGGACATTTTCCAATATCTACTTTATATGTCAACTTCTCAATCAATTAGTCACCGTGTTTGATTCATCTAGATAGCCTCAGCATGTAGCTTGTTTCCTGAAATACGGTTGTCGTTCTTTGGATTGCTTCTCATTCTTGGATGCCATGGAACTGGAGTGAAGCTGCTATGAGGCTGTGTCTTAATATGCAAGTTTAATTTGGTCAACGTTAAAACAGTCAAATTGAGGAGTTTGCTTAAGAGCAAAGTACTGCAAGGATGCAGGCTTTAGTTCTCAAAAATGAGCAGAGCATGTTTTAAAGAGACAAAATATTTTTGCTGTTTTTTTCCAGGCCATTCCCTCTGTTACATATTTCCTACTGTCAGTATTTCCTTTCCATATCTAAGGGAGGAGGAGTGACTACTCTGTTACAAAAGGTGTTGATACTAGGACCAGCAAATGGGGAATGAATGGCCATTTCAATCCATAAATCAAGGATTTAGCAATGCTGAACATCAAAAACAAACAAGCTAACAAACAGTGGTGAATTTTGCAGTGCCAAAATATTGAATAGAGATTGCAAAAATTGGAAAATCATAAATATATTATAGTTATATTGAAAATGTTTACTACTTTTTATATCAGATTGATGATTTTTGAGTAGTCATGTTTTCGTCTGTTTCCTAAAGGAAATATGATTCAACATTCTATTCCAGGAAAGACACTGACACGAGTTGTTTTATTTACCAATGTTTCTTTCAAATTATCATATCTCTCTCAGCTGCAATTTGAAGTTTTTATACTTTAAAATCCATATAGAATGAGCATATGGAAACCAGGAAAAACAAGTATAATTTGGGCCCTCCAGACTTCTGGGATTAACTTTTTAAAAATCAAATAACTTTAGCTTTTATCCTACTGAGATAAATCCTGTGATCTCCATAATGTGCTAGGGTTTTCCAGAAAGAAGAAGAGAGTCATAGGTAGGTATTTCATTTTCTCATAATTTTACTTTCTAAAGTTTGTCTTCCTAACTTGAGTTTCAAAAACCACTCAAAATTCTTTATCAAGAAGCCACTATTTCTTCTCTACTCAATTCCCCACAAACATGGCCACAGTGTTTCTGCTTTCATTCCTCAAATAATAATACTGTATGACCATTGCATATTATAATTTTTATCAAAACTCATTGGACAGTGCACAATAAATACAGTGTTCCACAGAACAGCATACAAATTCAGATTAAACTGCAGTTTCTAAATCCTCACTGAACATTCCCTACAGAGGGACCTCTTAATTATTGACTGTGTGTCTCTTTGGGTCCTGGGCTAATGACATTTGCTGGAGTCCTTTTACTCACATGCCTTGATCTCTGAAATACATGTCCCTGGTAATATTTCAAACTCATTTTTTTCAATTTGCTGAGGAAGTCCCCTCCCTGTCGCAGCCAATGATCTCCCAACTATACTAGCTTAAAAGGCCTCCTCTTTCCCAAAAGAAAGAACTATCAAACTGCTTTCCAAAACAAACACACACTTAAAAGAAGCGATACCCTCCCTGTCAGAAATTCATGTATCAGTCTAGAAAAAAGCACAGGCAACTTCCAAATTAGAAATGTTTTCTCATATTCCATGTTTACTGAAATACAAATAGTAAAGCAGAAGAAAAATATAGTAGGGAGAGCAGTAGACTTGAATAAGAAGGTGAAGAGTTTAGTTTTTTTCATTAAGAAGTTGTGTGACTGTGGCCATACCACCCTGAATGTGCCTGATCTTGTCTGATCCTAAGAATTTGTGTGACCAAGTAAATCATTACCATACAGAGCTTCACTTTCTCATGCATGCAATAATTAAATATTGTCCTCCTGTTATGTGCTGGTTTAAGTGCAAAAAGACAAGTATAATAAGTTTAATAAGAAAACTCTTAGTGAAATGATAGCTAATCCATAGTGTTTACAGTTGCAAAGTAGTCTATACTTAACAGTCCTTATGAAACCTCCCATCTCTGGCATTTAAAGAAGACACATTCTTGCCCAGTGTTTGATAGAAAGATGGGAGTAGAAACAGATTAATGGATTAATGCCACCAGTAGCAAGTGGCAGATAACAATTCCCACCCCTCTAATGACACAATGATTCACAAAGTGTTACTTTGCTTGATCATATGTATACTATTTATTTTTATTCAAAGAAAAAAAGTAATAATGTTGCAAATAATTTCTTTCATAATGTTGTTACTATACTGAAAAAAGGTGAGAAGAAATCAATTAAGAAAATAGTGAGGAAAGGAAAAACACATACTACATAAACAGTGAACATAAATTATTGAGAGAAGGCTCAAATTTTCTTCCCCACAGTAAAAAACAGGATAAGAAGGCTGTAACTAAAATACTGTAATTAAACAACAGAATATCCCTCTCCTGTAACTACATGCACAGAGACATCCTACTTCTGATCAAAACTTTCTTCTACTAATGGTTTTTCTCAGGGCAAGATGAACATCTTTGTTCCTCAAGCTGTAGATTAAGGGGTTCATCAAAGGAACTGTATTGGTGTAAAAGACAGAAGAGATTTTTCCCTGATCCATGGATTCAGCCGACGACGGTTTGAGGTACATATAAATACCTGATCCAAAGAATAGAGAAACAGCGATTATGTGGGAACTGCAGGTGCTGAAGGCTTTGGACCTGCCCTCCTTGGTCTTGATATGGAGGATGCTGGAGAGAATAAAACCATAAGAGATAAAGATGGTGAGAGTAGACACAGTGAAGATGATGCCTGCTGCAATGAAAACCACCAGCTCATTTATGTAGGTGCTGGTGCAGGAGAGCTGGAGCACAGGGAGGATGTCACACAAATAGTGGTTGATGGTGTTTGCATCACAGAAGGTCAGTCTCAGCATGCATCCAGTGTGGGCCATGGCGCCAGAGAAGGCCATCAAGTATGAACCAAGCATGAGGTTGCAACACACTTTAGGGGACATGGCAATGTTATACAAAAGTGGGTTACAGACTGCCACATACCGATCATAGGCCATTGATGTCAGCACGTAAGTTTCAGAAATGGCAAAAAAGCAGAAAAAGAAAAGCTGTGTCATGCACCCCCGGTAGGAGATAATGTTCTTCTCTGATATGAAGTTCACCAGCATTTTGGGTGTAAACACAGAAGAGTAACAGAGGTCTATGAAGGACAAGTTAAAGAGGAAAAAGTACATGGGGGTGTGAAGGTGGGAATTCAGCCCAATTAGAGTTACCAGGCCCAAATTTCCCAACACAGTGACCATATACATTGCTAGAAACAAAAGGAACAAAGGGAGTTGGAGACCTGGCTGGTCTGTTAATCCCACCAGAATGAATTCAGTCACAAAAGAGCCATTTTCAGGAGCCATTCTTCTCTAATCTGTGGACAGAGGAAATAAGGGTTGCATTGGATTACATTCCAGCTTTTCCCACCATAGGTGCACTCAAGAGTGTGAGTTGTACCCTGGGATTATCTGAGACTAGCCCAACATAGACCCACAGAATCTGCCTTTACCACTACCATGATACTGATGGACAGTGACTTCCCCTCATGAGAGACTTACTAAACTAAATACAGCAAAAAAGCACCACCTACTTAGCCCACAGGTTGTAGGGAGGGAGGCTCTGTCCCCCTAAGGTTTGCTAAAAAATCACTGACATGAGGTTGATTAATTAGAGGAAAAGACATGCAAATTTATTTAGTGTGTATAGAAGGGAACCTTCAGAATGAAGATTCGATTCCTCAGTGAGATACAGAGCTTTTGAAAGAATTGGGGCTTTGCAGCAGTAGGACAGCTTTTGCAAGGGAAAAATGCAGAGGCTTGGCTAGCTAGCAAAGGTGGTCTTATGTAAATTAAGCCTTACAGGTACCAGAGCCCTCTGAGAGAAAAGATGGTAAATGCTTTTCTCTTCTCAGGACTTAAAAGATGTCAGACTCTCAGTTACTCTTTCCTTGATTGGGAAAGGAAAGAATTAGCTGTATTAAAGGAGATCCTCAAAAGACATAAATTCCCTCCCCCACCCCTGCGCCACAGAAGACAGCTTTGCAGTTACTCCCGCCTGTGAGACCCATAGCAGCCATCTCAAAATATATCAAAAAAATATATATCGTGTGGTAAAATATTTCTAATTTCATTCAAGAATGAAGGCCAGTGGTTCCATATGTAAATGTGACTGCTAGAAAGGCCAAGGGATTAGAAGGAAGAAGGGTGGAAGAGCACAGAATCATCCTTCTCTCATTTCTTCATTCGGGTGAGCCCTCTCCTCACCAGTCAAATCAGAGGCAGAGGCCTGAGCATCCCAGTGCCGATGTCTAATGCAGATTAGACTCTGGTGGTTGGAAGCCAGGAACACAGTTGCCAATCCAAACACAAGGCCCTAGGGTCCAGGAGAAGTTCAGTTACGTCTCATGTCATAGAATAAAAGCCCTAAATCTAGACCAGGGAGACCTGTGCCCATGGACATGGAACATACTAATTAGATACTGCAAACACAGGGTCCACTAATGTCGCTGTTTATTCTTTGCTCCCCTCTCAAACAGATGCTTCCACTAGTTTCATCTGAGCCTCAGGAAAGCACAAAATAGGAAAGAGGAATATCTTAGATCCCTGGACTTCCCTCTCAAAACAAAGAGGATGCTAATATGCACAGAATTCGGAAACTCACCCTTAGGCCAGAAAACCTTAATGTTCCCTATTGCTGTTATTAACCGCTGGGTCCTGGAAGGGCAATTTCATCCTCTAAGTCTTAAGTTTCTTTAAGTCTGAGAAGATGCAGCCCGGACTCATATTCCATTGTGCCCTGGATGCTTCTGAACTATAGATTATTACATCTTATTATAAATAGGATTCCTCTCAAGCAGCAGAGAAAAATATAGTCTTTATTATCATTATCACTTTGCCCCCTGGTAAGACATAAAAGATTTAATGTGAGTTTAATGACATAATGCATCTTGTTATAAACACGGTAGAAGCTAACTTAGTCACTTCCCCAGGGAACAGCATCTAGGTTTGAAAGAGAAAGAAGAGCTTTGTGTTTACACCTGGGCCACGATTTCTCTGTTATTCCTTAGAGACTCAATTGTTCACTCAAGTTTTTTCTTCTCCCTAGGGTTTGTACATCCCCTAAGGCAGAGCAAAAATAAATTACTCTCTCCTCCATCATCTTCAAATCTGATGGGAAGTCGATTATATTGATTTTTTTCTCTCTTTCTTCTCTCTTCTAAATAGGAATTGTCCTCAGGGTCTGTCTCCTTGCTTCCTTATTTCTTTACCTAAAATTTTTCAAAGCATCCTAAACTATTCAGGCCACTATAAAAAAATATCATAGATTGGATGCCCTATTAAAAACAGAAATTCACTTCTAACAGTTTTGGCCACTAAAAGGCTGAGATCAAGGCACCAGCAGGTTCAGTGTCTGGTGAGGGCCTGCTTCCACATGGACAGCCATCTTCTTACTCTGGCTTCTTTTGTAAGAGCACTAATCCTAGTCAAGAGGGCTCAGCCTCCATGACCTAATCACCTACGAAAATAACCACCTCCTCATACTATTACTTTGGGGGTGAGGTATTCAATATGTGAATTTGCGGGAGACATAAACATTCAGACAACAGCACTAAGATTGCAGTAACTCACTTCAGTTGACATTTCTCCAGGGGGCATCTTTGAAAAATAATTTAATTCATTAAGTCCCTTTTTAAGATTTTATATCTGAACACCCAAAAGAAATTTCTACATAAGTGTCCTGCTGGGTCCTTAAATTTAACATTTCATTAATGAGATCGTAAATTAATTCTATTAATTATTATGGTAATGCAGAGTTTGGGCTATGGAGTTATAGGAAATGCACGGGAATCCTATCCCCAGGTTTAGGCAAGTTACTTGACCTCCCTGTGCCTTAGCTTCACATTTGAAAAATAAGTATGGTAAAAATAGCATCTTTCATAGGGTGGTTGTGATGATTAAATGAAATTATGTAAGTGAAATGGTTAGGACAGTGGTAAGTAGGCCATAAATATCAGCTGTCATTATTTATGTTCTCCCAGCTTCTGGTACATTCTCTAACATAAAACCCATCAGACACTTTTCTTCCCTTTGAGTTCTGTGTTCCCCTATAAAGTTCTATATAAACAAATATCACTTCTGTCTTGTTTTGTTATACACTTTGCTCCAGGTAATAAGTACAGTTCATAGTACATAGTATGTGCTAAAGAAATACTTGTGAAAATCACATTGTTCTCTAGCAAAAATCCTTCAGATTATTTTTCACATTTCTCATATACTAAACCATAGAGTTTACAACTGCAAAAACCTCCATTCCTTCTCTCAACTATTACACATGTTCAAATACTTTTTATTTTATATTATTCTTTAAATTAATTATTTTTTATTTCAGAATATTAAGGGGCTCCAAATGCTTTGGTTACATATATTACCTTTGCACCGCCCAAGTCAGAGCTACAAGCATGCCCAACCCGCAGACATCATGCACTGTAAACATTAGGTGTGAGTTTACCCATCCCCCCTCCTCCCTCCCACCTGCCCATTGCCTTATAAATGTAACTTTCATATGTACATATAACGTGTTGACCAATTAGTACCAATTTAATGGTGAGTACATGTGGTGCTTGTTTCTCCATTTTTGTGATACTTCACCTAGACAAATGGGCTCCACCTCCATCCAGGATAGTACAAGCGGTATTACTTCATCATTTTTATGGCTGAGTAGTACTCCATGATATGCATATACCACCATTTATTAATCCACTCATGTATTGAGAGACACTTGGGATGTTTCCACATTCTTGCAATAGTGAATTGTGTTGATATGAACATCCAAGTGCAGATTTTTTTTTATAAAATATCTTTTTTTCTTTCAATAAATACCCGGTAGTGGAATTGTTGGATCAAATGGTAGTTCTACTCTGAGTTCTTTGAGGTATCTCCATATTAATTTTTATAAAGGTTGTACTAGTTTGCAGGCCCACCAGCAGTGTAACAGTGTTCCCATCTCTCTGCATCCATGCCTATATTTGTTGTTTTTGTGCTTTTTGATAAAAGCTATTCTCACTGGAGTTAAGTGATATCTCATTGTGGTTTTAATTTGCATTTCTCTGATGATTAGAGATGTTGAGCATTTTTTCATATATTTCTTGGCTGATAGTTTGTCTTCTTTTGAAAAGTTTCTGTTCATGTCCTTTGCGCACTTTTTAATGGGGTTGTTGGATTTTTTCTTGTTAATCTTCCTGAGTTCTGTACAGATTCTAGCTATCATCCCTTTATCGGATGTGTAGCATGCAAATATTTTCTCCCATTCTGTAGATACTCTATTAACTCTAGTGATAGTTTCCTTTGCTGTGCAGTAGCTTTTTTATTTCATCAGATCCCACTTATTTGTTTTTGTTGCTGCTGTGATTGCCTTTGGGGTCTTCATTCTTTGCCTAGGCTGATGTCCATAAGAGTTCTTCCAGCATTTTCTTCTAGAATTCCTATGGTTTCATGCATTAAGTCTGTCATTCATCATGAGTTAGTTTTTGTGAGAGGTGAAAGATGTGGTTCCTCTTTGAGTCTTCTACATGTGGCTATCCAAGTTTTGTAGCACCATTTACTGAATAAGACTTTTCTCCCCAGTGTGTACTTTTGTCTGCTTTGTCAAAGATCAGATGGCAATATGAGGATGGTTTTATATCTAGGTTCTTTGATCTGTTCCATTGGTCTATGTCTCTATTCTCGTGCAAATATCATGCTGTGCTGGTTACTATAGCCTTGTAGTACAGTTTGAAATCTGGTAAACTGATGCCTCCCAATTTGTTCTTTTTGCTTAAGATTGCTTTTCCTACTCAGGGTTTTCCCTGTTTCCATACAAAGCACAGAATTATTTTTTCTAGTTCTGTGATAAATGACGTTGATATTTTAACAGGGATTGCATTGAATCTGTAGACCACTTTGGGCAGTATAGTCATTTTAATAATGTTGGTTCTGATGATCCATAAGCATAGTATGGTTTTCCATCTGTTTGTGTCCTCTGCTATTTCCTTCCTCATGGTTTCATAGTTCTCCTTGTAGAGGTCTTTCACCTCCTTAGTCAAATATATTCCTAGGTATTTTATTTTCTTTGTTGCTATTGTGAAAGGTGTTGAGTCTTTGATTTGGTTCTCAATTTGACAGTTTTTGGCATATATGCATGCTACTGATTTGTGTACATTGATTTTATAACCTGAGACTTTGCTAAATTGGTTTATCAATTCCAGTAGTCTCACAGCAGTATTTGGGGGATTTCTAGATATAAGATTATATTGTCAGCAAAGAGCGACAGTTTGACCTCTTCTGCCCCCATTTGGATGCCCTTGATTTCCTTCTCTTGCCTGGTTGCTCTGGCTAGGACTTCCTGCACTATGTTGAACAGAAGTGGTGACAGAGAAAAAAACGTGTCTTGTTTGAGTTCTAAGTGAGAAATCTTTCAAGTTTTTCCCATTCAGTATGATATTGACTGTGGGTTTGTCATACATGGCTTTTATCATTTTGAGGTAAGTCCTATCTATGCCTATTTTGTTAAGAATTCTTATCATAAAAGGGTGCTGAATTTTGTCGAATGCATTTTATGCATCTTTTGAGAGGATCATATGGTTTTTGCTTTTACTTATATTCATATGTTTAATTAGATTTGCATGTGTTCAACCATCCCTGCATCTCTGGGATGAAGCCCACTTGGTCATGATGAATTATTTGTTTGATAAGCACCTAAATTTGGTTTGCTAGGGTTTTATTCAGAATTTTTGAATCTAAATTCACAAAGGATATTAGTCTGTTGCTGTCTTTTTTTGCTTAGAACTTTCCTGGCTTTGGTATCAGGATGATGTTGGCTTTTTAAAATGTGTTGGGGAGGATTCCTTCCTTCTCAATGTTGTGGAATAATTTCTGCAAGATAGGCACCACTTCTTCTTTATAGACCTGGTAACATTCGGGTGTGAAACCATCTGGTCTGGGACTTTATTTTTTAGGAAGGCTTTTATTGCTGTTTCAATAGTGGTACTTGATATTGATCTGTTCAGGAATTCTATTTATTCCTGTTGATCCCACGCAGGCTGTGTGTTTCTAAGAATTTGTCCATTTCCTCCGCATTTTCACGTTTATGTTCACAGAGATTTTTACAGTATTTGTAGATGGCATTTTGTATTTCCATGGTATCAGTTATAATTTCTCCTTTTTCATTCTTGATTGAACTTATTAGAGTACTTTCTTTTCTGCTTCTGGTTAATCTTGCAAGAGCCATGTCAATTTTGTTTATCTTTTCAAGGAACCAACTTTTTGTTTTATTAATCTTCTGTATTTTTTTAATTATTGATTCAATTTAGTTCTGCTCTGATATTTGTTTCTTTTCTTCTGCTGGGTTTGGGATTGGTTTTTTCATCATCTTTCCATTCTTGAGATGATTCATTAGATTGTTGATTTATGATCTTTCTGTCTTTTGAATGTAGGCATTTATGGATATAAATTTTCCTCTCAAGACTGCTTTAGCTGTGTCCCACAGATTTTGATAATTTGTGTCTCCTTTATCATTTAGTTCAAAAAAATCTTTTGATTTGCACATTAATTTCTTCCTTGCACTGACTATCATTCAACAGTAGACTGTTTAGTTTCCATGACTTTTTCTAGAGATGAGTGTTTCTGTTGGAGATGATTTCTAATTTTATTCCACTGTGGTCTGAGAAAATGTCTGGTATAATTTCCATTTTTTAAATTTATTGAGACGTGTTTTATAGCCTAGAATATGGTTAATCTCGGATAATGTCCTATGAGGTGATTAGAAAAATGTATATTCACTGGTTTTGGGTAGAGTGTTCTATAAATGTCCATTTGGCACATTTGTTCTAGAGTTCTGTTTAAGTCCATTATTTCTTTTTTTATTTTCTGTTTGGAGAATCTGTCCTGTTCTTTAAGAGGACAGTTAGCTTAAAACAAAGATCTTGTATAGCTATATAAAAATATTTTCTTTCTTTATGTCCTCATTCTATAAACTTTATTGATACATTGAAGGTTTGTGTCAATCCTTTTAAAATTCTCAACAAATACAGTATAAAAGGAACATACCTCAATGAAATAAACACCATATATGAAAAACCCACAGGTAACATCATATTGAATAGGGAAAAAATTGAAAGCTTTTCCTCTAAGAACTGGAACAAAAACAAGAATACCCACTTTTTATCACACTTATGCAACACAGTGTTCGAAATGCTAGCCAGAGCAAACAGGCAAGAGATAGAAATAAAGGGAATCCAGATTAGAAAAGAGGAAGGCAAATTGTCTCTCTTTGCAGACAAAATAATATTATACATAGAAAAATCTAAAGACTCCACCTAAAAACTCTTAGAACTGATAAATTTAGTAAAGTTTCAGAATACATAATCAACATACAAAAATCAGTAGCATTAATATGCACCGATAATCAACTAGCTGAAAATGAAATCATGAAAGGAATCCCATTTAAAATAGCTTAAAAATAATAAAATAGGCCCGGCGCGGTGACTCACACCTGTAATCCTAGCACTCTGGGAGGCCGAGGCGGGTGGATCGTCGGAGCTCAGGAGTTCGAGACCAGCCTGAGCAAGAGTGAGACCCCGTCTCTACTAAACATAGAAAGAAATTATATGGACAACTAAAAATATATATAGAAAAAGTTAGCCGGGCATGGTGGCACGTGCCTGTAGTCCCAGCTACTCGGGAGGCTGAGGCAGAAGGATCGCTTGAGCCCAGGAGTTTGAGGTTGCTGTGAGCTAGGCTGATGCCACGGCACTCATTCTAGCCTGGGCAACAGAGTGAGACTCTGTCTCAAAAAAAAAAAAAATAATAATAATAATAATAAAATATTTAGAGATAAATTTAACCAAGGAGATGAGAGATCTCTACAAGGGAAACTACAGAACACTGATGAAAGAGATTGAAGAGGACAAAAATAATGGAAAGACATCTTATGCTCATGGATTAGAGAAGTTAACAGTTTTTTAAATTATCGTACTACCCAAAGAAATCTATACATCCACTGCAATCCTTATGAAAATACCAATGATATTTTTCAAAAAAGTAGAAAAAACAATCCTAAAATTCATGTGGAATCACAAAAGACCCTGAATAGCCAAAGCTGTACTAAGTAAAAATAACAATGCTGGAGACATCCTAATAACTGACTTCAGAATATACTACAAAGCCATAGTAACCAAACAGCATGATACTGGTATGGCAACAGACACATAGTCCAATGGAACAGAATAGAGAACCCAGAAATAAATACACATATTTACAGCCAATTGATTTTCAATAAAGGCACCAAAAGCATATGTTAGGCAAAAGACACCCTCTGGCACCCTCTTCAATAAAAATGGTCTTAGGAAAACTGGATATCCATGTGAAGATGAATGAAACTAGAACTCTATTTCACACCACATATAATACTCAACTCAAAATGGATTAAAGAATTAAACATAAGACCCCAATCTCTTAAACCACCAGAAAAAAAAATAGGGAAAATTGCTGTAGAACACTAATCTAGGAAATGATATTATGGGTAAAGGCTCAAAAGCCCAGGCAACAAGCACAAAAATACACAAATAGGACTACATCAAACTAACTTTTGCACAGCAAAGGAAACAATCAACAGAGTGAAGAGATAATCTGTAGAATAAAAGAAAATATTTGCAAACTATTTATGTGATGAGGGACTAATATCTAGAATATACAAAGGATTCAAACAACTAAATAGAATAAAAATCCTATTCATAAATTGGCCAAATATCTCAATCATCACAGCAATGCTCAACATCACTAATCATCAGAGGAACACACACAAAAACCACAAATAAATATTATGTCACCTCAATTATAATGGCTATTATCAAAAAGGGAAGAAATAAGAAATGCAGGCAAGAATTTGAAGAAAAGAGAAATTTTATTGGTGGTAATGTAAATTACTACAGCCTTTATGAAAATTATTATTGAGGTTTCTCAAAAAACTAAAAATAGAATTACCGTACAATCCAGAAATCCCACTACTCACTACTGGGTATTTATCCAAAGGAAAGAAATCAGTATATCAAAGACATACCAGCATTCCATGTTTACTGTAGGTTTAGTCACAATAGCTCCATTCTCCAATAACCAAGATGTTCACTGGTGAATGAATGGATGAGGAAAGTGTGGTGTATACACATTATGGAGTACTATTCAGCCATTAAAAGGAATGAAATTTTGTCATTCATGGCAACGTGGATGAGGACATTACAGTAAATGAAATTAGTCAGGCACAGGAAAATCAATACCACATGTTCTCACTTATATATGGGAGCTTAAAAATAACTTGAGCACATGGAAGTAAGATTACAATTATGATTATTAGAAGCTGATAAACTTCAGAGGAGATGAAGACAGGAAGAGGTCAGTTAACAGATACAAAGTTACAACTGGATGAGAGGGATGGTAAAAATAAGCTCTAGTATTCTGTAGTACTGAGGTGTGAATATGGTTAATAATTCAGTATGTATATTTGTAAAGCTAGGAAAGAGGATTTTGAAAGTACGTAAGAAAAAGCACTAATAAATGTTTGAGGTGACAGATGTAAAATAGTAAACCTATATGATCATGTTAAAAACACAGAAAAACATTTCACAAAACTCAATGTTTACTATTTTAAAAAAACAGAAAGTATAAATAGAAGGGAACAGCCTCACTGTGATGAATGGCATCTGCAAAAAATATCTACACCTGACTTCACACTTAGAGTGGGAGAGTGAATCATTTACCTCTATGTCTGGAAACAAGGCAAGAATTTCCACTGTCATTACTACTTTATGACCTTGTACTAGAAGTCACAGATAATGCAATAAGGCAAAAAAAAAATTGGTATAATAGACATATTGCATAGGAAAAAAACATCATTAGCTAATAACATGGTGCCTAATTTTTTTAATCTAAAAAATCCTCATGGTAGTCATAAGGAATTTCAGCAAAGTCACAAAATATGCTATCAATGGTTTTTTGTTCTATTTTTTGTTACTAATGAACATTGGATATCGAATTTTTTTCTTAAAAATGCCATAATTTTATTGCTTTTACATCCTAGCATCTCCATAAATACCACAATCATAATTCTGCCCTTTTTGGACATACTTGGATATTAAAAATTTTTTACAGTTTTAACAGTCTAGCAGCACCAAAAGTCATGAAACTTTCAGCATAAATCTAATAACATATGTGCAAGATACGTACCCTACAAAACTAAAACTAATTAAAGAATAAAAGATTAATATATATAAAGAGATATACTGTATTTATAGATAAGATTGAGTATTTTTAACATGTCCATATATTCTAAACTGAAGTATATACATCTCATGCACTCAGATGAAATTCCAAGTGAAATTTTTTGTAGAAAGTTGATTCTCAAATTTATATGACTATCCAAAGAAATAAAAATCACCAAAACAACTTTTCAAAGGAGTAAATGTGAAGAAATCACTCTACCTGATTTCTAGGTTGCCTATAATTCTGAAATAATTAAGACAGTGTGATACTGGCAAAAGGATGTGCAGGTCAAGAGAGCAGAATATGAAGTGCAGAAATAGATCCACATGTTATAGGCTAATTGATTTTGACCAAAGTTATAGAATAATTGATTTTGACCAAAGTGCAAAGGCAACTTAATGAAGAAATCATGGACTTTTCAAACAATGAGACTAGAACAGACATTGATACAGAAAAAGAAGAGAAAAAACCTCAGTCTTTCTGCTATTGTTTCAATGTGTCCCCAAAATTTCAAGTCTTGGAAACTTAATCCCAAAATTTGTATGTTGACTGGAGGTAGAAACTTGGGAAGTAACTATTATTGCATCAGGTCATCAGGGTGTGCTCCTATTTGCATGTTATACGTCTGACAAAGGGCTGATAACTAGAATCTATACAGAAATCAGGCAAATTAGCAAGAAAAAAATCAAACAATCCTATTAAAAAGTGGGCAAAGCACATGAACAGAAACTTTTCAAAAGAAGACAGACTAATGGCCAACAAACATAACACCTCTTGTTTTATCCTGGATGGAATTGGAAACCATTATTCTAAGTGAAGTATCGTAAGAATGGACAAACACCACACGTACTCACCATTAACTTGGAACTAATCACTTATGTACACATATGGAAGTAATATTAATCAGGGAACTGGCAGGTGGGAAGGGGGAGGAGGTGTCAATTCACATCTAATAGGTGTAGTACATGCTGTCTGCAGGATGAGCATGCTTGTAGCTTTGACTCGGGCTGTGCAAAGGCAATTTATGTGACAAAAGTATTTGCACCCACATAATATTCTGAAATTTAAAA
Source organism: Lemur catta (assembly GCF_020740605.2). Lineage (NCBI taxonomy): Eukaryota > Metazoa > Chordata > Mammalia > Primates > Lemuridae > Lemur > Lemur catta. Next base: position 17,008,575 of record NC_059134.1, on the reverse strand, counting down.
AAATATGATTAATCCCAGTATTTATTTAAAGCTCCTCAAATAATACTAATATGTAAATAAAAAATAATCTGAATAGACTAATTCAGAAAGCTTCAAGGAACCTAACATCATACTTCAGATCCCAGTAACTCACTAGGGCCACTTGGCAGATGCAGATCCATATCTCAGCCACTCTTTATTAAAAAAAAAATTAGTTAAGTACCTATGAGGTACAAAATATGAGGACATATTAAAAAAATAGCATTCTATCTTTAGGGATCTTATACATCAGTAAGAGGTAGGGATATTTTTGTGGTAGAGATATACCTAGGACATTCCCTATTGGAAGCTGAGGCCTTCAATCAAAGCCCATTCATTGAGGTTCATCAGAATTAAATGTAAAGCTGTCTAAAACATTTAGGTTATAACAGATTAGCTTTATTTTAGATACCAATGCTTTATTTGAAATGTAAGTATGTCAGTGGGCTACTTGTATGTATATATGTACATGTACATGTAACTTGCAGCCAAGTCAGGCCCTGAAGGTCTGTCTAGCAACTCTCCACAAGAGTCAGGACGATATCCAGCTGGCTCCATAAATATCAAAGTGGACCTCTCTCCAGGGAAAGAGAAGGCAAGATTTGTATGTTCTGAGACTCACTGATATTAGTGTGTTTTCCTACCTGACCAGGCATGAAAAAAACTAGTTTGGTGAAACACCATGCACCAAACTCAGTGAGGATGCATCTACTGACTTAAAAAATCTCAAAGTGGTAAAGTCTTACTTTACTCCATTTTCTGCTAGATTATCTTGAAAAAAGATGGCATTGAAATATGTTTTTCTTATTTGTTAATTTTTCACACACACTTTGAATGTGTTCTTTGTGCAAAGGCCCAGTCATTTTGAGAGGAAAAAAATCTTCTTCTACTTGTGCTTTACTCAGATTAGCAAATGCATGTGAACAACATTTATAATACAATGTGATACATGCTGCAGGAGAAGAAAACATCAGTGATGTGGAAGCCAGAGCAGGAAATTCTTGCCCAGTCTTAGGCCATCAGAACATGCATCCAGGAAGATAGGACCAGTAAGTCATAGGACAGGGAAAAGCAGCAAATAGTGGATCCAGAAAGGGGAAAATATATTAACCAAGGTTAAAATTACCTCAACTACAAGAGAAATGTTCTGAGCTGTGGAAGATGATATGTAACTCTACTGTTTAATCCACAGCAGTTTATTTGACACACAGGATTTTGCCACACATTACAATTTCTATAATGAGCTAAAGTTCCATGTTGAGTTTCAATAAGCAGGGACCATCAATTCCTTGATGCAAATTCCCATGAATGGATCTTTTCTTAGAGAATATAGAGGGATATAGAAACTTAGGTACTAATTAAAATTTAAAAAAAAAATGTTTTAATGGCTGTTATCAGAAAGTTCTTGCCTAAATAATGCAAGAGCAAATTCAAAAAATTAAAAAAAAATTCATTCTCTCTTTCCCTTTGCTGACACTACTGGTTTGAGAATTTCAATCTAAGAAGACAAGTCAGAGTTTCATAAAAGTAATACAAATCTTTTCACATTTCTGAATCCTAGAGTGAGTAGTGAGCAAACTCTTGTCCTTGGATCTCATTTTACATAATTGTTCCTTTCTAGTTCTGTTTTCATGTTTCTTTTATCTCTACCATTCCCAGTAATAATTCTGAAATGTTCATTCTCACTGCTTTTATAAATCAAATAAAATCTGAATCCATGACAAGTTTCCAATATGTGACCTACTCATACAAAGTTAAAACTCATGATGATTGCATAATATGTAATGCATTATTTACATGTAAACCTCCATGGAAAACTATTTATTCACTACAAAGTTTCCTTTATTTAGTATAGCTGACTCCCACATTCAGACTCAGATATATCCAGGTCTCCAACAAAAATGTTTATCAAGGCAGGTGACATGTAAATTACTCTAACTCAATATCTGGGACTGAACACAAAGTCACTTAGTGCTGAATCATCTCTTAACTTGAATTAAAATTGTGATATATGGTTATGATTCTATCATTATCATTTACAACAATTCTAGCTATTGAAGCACAGTTCTCTATCCATCCCAAAATACTTTCATATTTCTAAATTTCCCAATTTGTTTCATTTCAGAGCTATCAAAAATAGTGCCTAATTTAATCAAGTCCGATTTATTTATTTTTGTTGTTGCTGTGATTACCTTAGGGGTCTTCATAAATTCTTTGCCTAGGCCAATGTCTATAAGAGTCTTTCCCACATATTCTTTTAGAATTCTAATAGTTTCACACCTAAGCTTTAAGTCTGTTATCCACCGTGATGTGATTTTTGTGAGAGGTGAAAGGTGTGGGTCCTGTTTCAGTCTTCTACACGTGGCTATCCAATTTTCCCAGCACCATTTATTGAATAAGGATTCTTTTCCCCAGAGTATGTTTTTGTCTGCTTTGTCAAAGATTAGATGACTATATGACGATGGCTTTGTATCTCGACTTTCTGTTCTGTTCCACTGGTATGTGTCCCTGCACTTGTGCCAATACCAAGCAGTTTTAACAACCACAGCCTTGTACTATCGTTTGAAGTCTGGTAAATTAATACCTCCCATTTTGTTTTTATTGCCTAAAATTGCTTCCGCTACACGGGATCTTCTCTGGTTCCATAAAGCAAAAAATTATTTTTTCTACATCTGTGAAAAATGTTATTGGTAATTTAATAGGGATTACATTTAATCTGTAGATCACTTTGGGTAGTGTAGACATTTTAACAATGTTGATTCTTCCGATCCAGGAGTATGGTATGGTTTTCCACCTATTTACATGCTCTGCGATTTCCTTCCGTGTTTCAACGTTCTCCCTATAAAGGTCCTTTACCTCCTTAGTTAAATATATTCCTAGGTATTTCATTTTCTTTGTTGCTACTTTGAAGGGTATTGAGTCCTTAATTTCGCTCTCCGTTTGACTGTTATTGGCATATATGAATGCCTCTGATTTGTGTGTATGGATTTTGTATTCTGACACTTTAATGAATTCACTGATCAATTCCAGGAGTCTCTTGGTTGAATCCTTGGGGTTTTCTAGATATCATATCATATCATCAGCTAACAGTGAGAGTTTGATCTCTTCTGTTTCTATTTGGACACCCTTCATTCTGCCCTCTTGCCTGATAGCTCTCCCAAGGACTTCCAGTACTATGTTGAAAAGTAATAGGGACAGTGGGCAACCTTGTCTGGTTCCGGTTCTAAGTGGGAATGCTTTCAGTTTTTCCTAATTCAATGAGATGTTGGCTGTGGGTTTGTCATATATGGCCTGTATCACTTTTAGATAGGCCCTGTTTATGCCTATTTTCTTAAGCATACTTATCATAAAAGGGTGTTGAATTTTGTCAGATGCTTTTTCTGCATCTATTGAGAGCATCTATAAAAAGATTCTGCAGAGTCAAAGAAACAGTCACGAGAGCAAACAGACAACCTACAGAATGGGAAAAAATGGTCACATGCTACACATCTGATAAAGGACTGATAACGAGAATCTATGCAGAACTCAGCAAGACAAAATCAAACCACCCTATCAAAAAGTGGGCAAAACATATGAATAGAAATTTTTCAAAAGAAGACAGAAGAAAGGCCAACAAACCTGTGAAAAACATGCTTAACTTCTCTAATCATCAGGCAAAGGAAAATCAAAACCACAATGAGATAACACTTAAAGCCAATGACAATGGCCTTTATGAAAAAGTCCCATAACAATAAATGTTGGCATGGTTACAGATACACAGGAGCACCCCTACACTGGTGGTGGGACCGCAAACTAGTGCAACCTCTGTGGAAAGCAACATGGAGATACCTTCAACAGATACAAGTAGACCTACCATTTGAACCAGCAATCCCATTACTGGGCATGCACACAGAAGAACAAAAGACATTCTATACAAAAGACATCTGCACCTGAATGTTTATAGCAGCACAATTAACAATTGCAAAGATGTGCAAACAACCCAAGTGCCCATCAACACATGAGTGGATTAATAAAATGTAGTATATGCATACCATGGAGTACTACTCAGCTATAAGAAACAATGGTGATATAGTACCTCTAGTATTTTCCTGGATAGAGTTGGAACCCATTCTACTGAGTGAAGTATCCCAAGAATGGTAAAATAAGCACGGCATGTACTCACCATCCAATTGGTTTCACTGATCATCCCCTAAGAGCACATTTAGGAAAAACATTGGTTGGGTGTCCTACAGATGTGGGTTGGGGAGGGGATGGGTGTATACATACATAATGAGTGTGATGTGCACCCTATAGGGGATGGACACGTTGGAAGCTCTGACTCAGGGAGGGGGGGGGGGTGGGGGAAAAAGGGCAATACACGTAACATAAACGTTTCTACCCCCACAGTATGCTGAAATAGAAAAATAGCTTCTGCACAGCCAAAGAAACTGTCACAGGAGAAAACAGACAACCTACAGAATGGGAAAATAAGTTTGCATGCTACACATCCGATGAAGGACTGATAACAAGAATCTATTGAGAACTCAGGAAAATCAGCAAGAGAAACTCAAACAAAACCCTATCAAAAAGTGGGAAAAGGACATGAATAGCAATTTTTCAAGAAAAGACAGAAGACCAGTCAACAAACGTGAAAAAATCCTCAAAATCTTTAATCATCAGGCAAATGCAAACCAAAACCATAATGAGATATCATTTAACTCCAGTCATAATGGACTTCATCAAGAAGTCCCCTAACAATAAATATTGCGTGGATGCAAAGACACAGGAATACCCATACACTGCTGGTGGGACTACAAACTGGTGCAACCTCTGTGGAAAGCAATATGGAGATACCTTAAACACATACAAGTAGACCTACCATTTGATGCAGCAATCTCATTATTGGGCATCTACCCAAAAGAACAAAAGACATCATGTTTGTGCCTTCAGATAAAAGATTACACAATGCACTCAAGAAAAGCCTGACCATCAACAAAATCTTTTTAAAAACTACTGACTACCAGCTAAGACCAGGAGGGTGAAAGTGATTATTTACCCACAAGCAAAGCCAAAGTCCTTACCCAACATATGCTACAAGCAAAGTCTTGATAGTGAGGGAAGAAAGAAAAAGAAAGCCACAATTAAAAAACGAAACTCCCTGTCTAGATTAACATGTGGGAAAAACTCTTAGAGACATTGGCCTAGGCAAAGAATCTACCAAGAAGACCCCAAAGGCAATCACAGCAACAGCAAAAATAAACAAATGGCACCTGATGAAATTAAAAAGCTTCTGCATAGCCAAAGAAACTGTCATGAGAGCAAACAGTCTACTTATAGAGTAGAAAAAATTTTTGCAAGCTACACATCCGATAAAGGACTGATAACTAATATCTACTGAGAACTCAGGAAAATCAGCAAGAAAAAATCCAACAGCCCTATCAAAAAGTGGGAAAAGGACATGAACAGAAATCTTTCCAAGGAAGACAGAAGAACGGGCAACAAACATATGGAAAAATCCTCAACATTGCTAATCATCAGGCAAATGCAAATCAAAACCACAATGAGATATCACTTAACTCCAGTGAGAATGGCCTTTATCAAAAAGTCCCATAACAATAAATGTTGGCGTGGATGCGGAGAGACAGCAACACCCAGACACTGCTGGTGGGACTGCAAATCAGTGCAACCTCTGTGGAAAGCAATATGGAGATACCTTAAACACACACAGGTGGACCTACCATTTGATGCAGCAAGCCCATTTATGGGGCATCTACCCAAAAGAACAAAAGACATTATGTTTGTGCCTTTAAATAAAGATTACATGATGCACTCAAAAAAAGACTCAACATCATTTAAATTCAACAAAATCTTCTTAAAAACTATTGACTACCAGCTAAAGACCAGGAGGAGGAAACTGATTAGGCTATTTAGGTTTATGGGAACTTGTAAAGTAGAAGAGAAGAGAAAGGCAACAAAAGAGGTTAAAGGAAAAGGGGAGGAAGCATGACAGGATAGTGGAAAGGAAGAAAAGCAAAGCAACACAAAGGATCTGAAGGTAAAAGGATCACAAAGCCTCAATGCTACAAATGACCAAAGGGATCACTTTGGCCATACCCCTAGCTGATATTTGATTGTAACAGCCGGTAGTAATTGCCCCTGCTAATTGCAGAAGTCTTCCCATTTGACTTCAACAACCATGTTCTTTGATTAAAAAAAAAAAAATGAAAGGATCCAGGTTTTCCACCTGGGTTGACACCCCCCAACACACACACACACACATACACACACACACACACACACACACATTGTTTGGGATCCAAAGCAACACAACAAGCACTCTCTGAGGGCATCCTGAGAGAGTGGCCCTCCACCACAGCTGTTAGAAATGCCCAGCACCCAGCACTGGGCTTGTCACCGCTGTCTGAATAAAATCTCCTCCAATGAAATTTGTTCCCTGATGAAACACGGGATGCACAAGGCAGCCTTCTCACCCTCTCCATAAACGCTCCATTAGGGGACCAGTGTGCACACCAACAGCCCCAAGGGCCTGCCACCCCTGCCCACGCCACACGTCCTGTCCCTTCCACCACCACCACGCCAAGACTTCCTTTCCATTTAGTTGACAACTGTTACGGGGAGTCCAGTCCCCCAAGGACAGAGGGGAGGGTGGCTCTCCACCCTGGACTCCTCACTTCGGAGCATGGGAGAAGAACCTACAGAGAGGGAAGCCAACAAGCAACAGCGACAAGGAGCAGCAAGCCACGTGCCAACACCCGGCGGCTACCTACTCCGGAATGAGACTGCATGTTGGCTCTGGCTCCACGAGGCGGGTGGCAGCGCGGCAGCCCCCCGGGAGCCCCAGGCGCGCGTCCTCCCTTGACGTTGCCACCCTGCCTAGCGCTGGAGCTCGGGATCCCGGCGCAGTTTAGTGTCCCCAAGCCCAGCTGCACTCTGAGCCGCAGTCCCCAAACCATTTACACATGACGTCCCCAAGGGCGGGCGCTGTCTCCCGGGACAGGGGGGGCTCCGACCCAGGCTCCGGAGCTGCGCAGCGGGAGTTCGACCCCGATGGCGCCCGCCTGCCAGGCCAACACGTGGAGCCCAGGCCGGCTGGACAGGCCGCAGCCCCGCGGCCCGGCAGGCGCCCACCGCCCGGCTCCGGCTGCTCCGGCTGCGGCTCCGTGAAGCCCCGCAGGGCCTCTCTCAGCAAGGTTGGGCGGGGCGAGCACTCACCAAACGCGTACTTCTGCCTCCTGGTCGGCGTCCAGCGGGCCATGGCAGCGGCGGCGACGACGACGACGACGACGACGACCTCGCACTGCTGGGGCTGCGGCTCTGGCGGCAGCGGCTACCCCTGCGTGGGCGCCGGCCGCCACGCAGCACTCCCATGACCCACGCCGCGCGCCTGCGCACCCGGGTCTCCTCCGCCGAGTCCCGGTCAAGTTCGCCCAACTGCGCGGGCCGCCTCACTGCCTCACCACCGCCCCAGGCCTGGACAGATCTGTCCGCTGTCACCTGCTAGGCTGGGGCTGTCACTTGCTAGGCTGGCTGGCCTGGCCACCTCCTCTTGGCACCACCTGGCCCCTCTCTCCGGACACAAACAATTGCAAAGTTTTCCATCTTCCCTTTCCCACAAGACACCGGGAATCTTCCGAAGCCCTAGTACTCCAGGACTATACCCTACCAGTGGCTACCAATTGACAAAACCGTCACCCTACCCGTATCTATGAAGAAGGTATCCATCCAGAAACTACACTATCCCCATCAAAGTACCCACAAGCAAAGCCAAAGTCCTTACCCTACATATGCTACAAACACACTCTTATTAGGGAGGTGGGAAAGAAAAGGAAAGCCACAATTAAAAAAAGAATATCCCTCTCTAGAAGAAAATGTGGGAAAAAATCTTAGAGGAGACATTGGCCTAGGCAAAGAATTTATGAAGATGACCCCCAAAGGCAATCACAGCAACAACAAAAATAAAAAAATGGCACCTGATGAAACTAAAGACCTTCTGCACAGCCAAAGAAACTGTCACGAGAGCAGACACACAACCTACAGCATGGGAAAAAATGTTTGCATGCTACACACCCGATATAGGACTGATCACCAGAATCTATTGAGAACTCAGGAAAATCAGCAAGAAAAAAATCCAACAACCCTATCAAAAAGTGGGAAAAGGACATGAGTAGAAATTTTTCAAAAGAACACAGAAGAATGGTCAACAAACGTATGGAAAAATCCTCAACATTGCTAATCATCAGGCAAATGCAAATCAAAACCACTATGAGATATCACTTAACTCCAGTGAGAATGGCCTTTATCAAAAAGTCCCATAACAATAAATGTTGGAGTGGATGCGGAGAGACAGGAACACTCACACACTGCTGGTGGGACTGCAAACTGGTGCAACCTGTGTGGAAAGAAATATGGAGATATCTTAAACACATACAAGTAGACCTACCATTTGAAACAGAAATCCCATTATTTGGCATCTACACAAAAGAATAAAAGACATTCTATACAAAAGACATCTGCACCCGAATGTTTACAGCAGCACAATTCACAATTGCAAAGATGTGGAAACAACCCAAGTGCCCATCAAGCCATGAGTGCATTAATAAAATGTGGTATATGTATACCATGGAGTACTACTCAGCTATAAGAAACAATGGTTATACCGCACCTTTCATATTTTCCTGCATACAATGGGAACCCATTCTACTAAGTGAAGTATCCCAAGAATGGTAAAACAAGCACTGCATGTACTCACCATCCAATTGGTTTCACTGATCACTACCTAAGAGCACACTTGGGAAAAACATTGATCGGGTGTCCCACAGAGGTGGGTGGGGGAGGGGATGGGTGTATACATACATAATGAGTGCGATGAGCACTGTATAAGGATGGACACATTTGAAGCTCCGACTCGGGGGGGTGGGGGAGAATGGGCAATACACTTAACCTGAACTTTTGTATCCCCATGATAAGCTGAAATAAAAAAAAAAATTCTTAACACCACGTTACATGTAAGGTATAATTTCAACTGTTTTTGATAAATCGCATAGCAAAAGACTTACAGTAAACGCAACAAACTCTTAGTAGTCGAAATTTACATTTTAATAATTGAAAATAATGAAACAACTTCTTTGATGTACTACTTATATTCATATATAAATATTCTTTACATGAGTAAGTTCAATATTTGTGTCTTAAACCTCTGACTTTCAACTAGGCACTGTGGTTTTGTTACTATTCCATTCAGTGGGGTAGAGGTAGGGCGGCCATATGTCTCAGCTTATGACTGTTGTCCTGGCTTAGTTGTTAATAGTGTCCCTTTTACTTTCACCAGTTTTCTAGTTTGGAGAATAAATTCTATAGACAAGCAAGATATAGGAAACCTAATTTTCTTCCCAATTTTCCATTGATATTCTACTAAATTCTGTAGACGTCACCTATTTGTAGAGAAATCTGATCCCTACTACTAAATAGATATAATATCTCTGTTGGCTAACTTCATAGGAATGTTAGGAAGATTAATCAGAAGATGCTTGAAAAATACTTTGTGCACCTCAGAGAATCGTGCTATGATATTGTCACTAATACCTTTCTTTACTAGCTTGTGGAATGGGAAGTCAAGGGGAATCAAGATTTTGTGAGTTATCAGCAATGAAACCAAATCAATCAAGCATGTTCTGGCAGCACATTTTACACAAGTGCCCCAGCGTAAAGAATCCAGTGAACCCAGAACTCCTCCAAGCATATAGATTATTAGAGACACATAGGCTACATTTTGACTCTATATAGGCAACTCAGTATTTACTGAACTTCCCTTTCTTGGTGAATATATTGTGTTCCATCAAGTACTAACCATACGAAATGTTTGGAAGCTGCACAAAGACTGTTCATTAAGCTTGAAAGGGACGGATCTGAGCCATCAGCACTTTGTAAGCAATCAGGCCTCTAAGTCAAACCTATTATTTCAGTAGGCCAATTAAGTTCCTTACAAACTTAGTGGAAAGGATGCATCTTCACACAATATTTTCAGTACCTTATAAACTGGATACCTTGGTCTGGCACTAAAATATCCCTCTTGAACTTACAAATCAAAATCAAAATCAATAAATCAACCTAGTTCCTGCAACAAAGAAGCAGCTGAAAGGCAACAACAAGGCACGTTAAAGTTCTAGCAATGATTCCCAAATACACTGGAACCTTAGTTTGATTAAGACTCAGAGGAAACACCTGGATGAAGTGCAGGCGAGTCTGTTTCTCCATCCCTTTGTTCTCCCTAAAACCCACATCCCTTGCATTAACCACTGTACCATACTTGATACTTTGAAGTTGAAACATAATACCATATCTTTTCTGACATTGCAAGTATATTACAGATCAGAAAGTTTTTTTCTTTGCACTTGTCAAGCTGTTACCCTGTCTATCTAAAATTCACACCTTGACCTTTCCTGTCTCTCTTCAAGAACAACTCATCTTTCTTCCTCCTCTCTGTCAATTTGATCTCTTTCTCTTTACTGTATACTGGAGGAAAGGAAGGCATATCTGTATTATTATTTGTCAGAATCTATCAAAATTAAACATTTGTTCTTGGAGAGTGTTGAACTGTTACTTATACAAAGGTGAACTAGTTATTTAGTTTTCTTACTAGATACAAAAGAGAAATATAATGCTGAAAACTGACATTTCTTAAAATATTTATTTTATTCCATTATATTTTAATCAGGGCACAGATATAAGATAATAGTATTAATTCAGTAAGGAATAAAAGGACTTGGTTATAAGTCCTAAAGAATGTTTACATATCAGAATTATTTATGTATATCTGGTTCTATGGCATTTAAGTGAGCAAAATTTTCCTGGAATTTAGACATATTACTAAACAAGAATTGCATAAATATGTCTAGAAATTGAAAAATTGAAAAAATGATACACCAATGAAAAAAGATAAATTGTTGAGAGAACACACTAATTGTGAAAACCCATCTTTTCATGGTATCATTTTAATGATATATGATTTGCATTTCAGGTATTTTTGCCTTCACTGTATTCTTTTCTTTTAACTTTCTCTACATACCACTTACAAAATTCAGTAAAAGACAATTTTAGAGATACTCTAGGGACAGGGTTGCATGTTCTGTCATTGATTGTTACTTACATTGGTACAATTAGGGATATTAAATTTGAGTTCTTTGGATTTATACTTCTCCCCAAACAGACTGACTATTGTAGATGTTGCTGCTTAGAATATATATTGGCTTAATTAATCAGTACTATTTGGTGAGTACATGTGATGCTTGTTTTTCCATTCTTTGGATACTTCACTTAGTATAATGGGTTCCAGCTCTCTCCAGGAGAACCAAAGAGATGTCGTATCATCGTTATTTCTTATAGCTGAGTAGTACTCCATGGTATACATATACCACATTTTACTAATCCATTCGTGGATTGATGGGCACTTGGGTTGTTTCCACATCTTTGCGATTGTGAATTGTGCTGCTATAAACATTCGGGTACAGGTGTCTTTGTTAAAGAATGACTTTTGTTCTTCTGGGTATATGCCCAATAATGGAATTGCTGGATCAAATGGTAGGTCTACTTGAATCTGTTTAAGGTATCTTCATATTGCTTTCCATAGGGGTTGCACTAGTTTGCATTCCCACCAGCAGTGTATGAGTGTTCCTGTCTCTCCGCATCCACGCCAACGTGTGTTGTTTTGGGATTTTTTGATAAAGGCCATTCTCACCGGAGTTAAGTGGTATCTCATTGTGGTTTTGATTTGCATTTCCCTGATGATTAGGGATGTTGAGCATTTTTTGATACGTTTTTTGGCCATTCTTATGTCTTCTTTTGAAAAATTTCTATTCATGTCCTTTGCCCATTTTTTGATGGGATTGTTTGATTTTTTCTTGCTGATTTTCCTGAGTTCTAAATAGATTCTTGTTATCAGTCTTTTATCTGATGTGTAGTATGCGAAAATTTTTTCCCATTCTGTAGGCTGTCTGTTTATTTTCGTGACTGTTTCTTTGGCTGTGCAGAAGCTTTTTAATTTAATCAGGTCCCATTCGTTTATTTTTGTTGTTGCTGCGATTGCCTTAGGGCTTTTCTTCATAAATTCTTTGCCTAGACCAATGTCTGTAAGAGTCTTTCCTACATTTTCTTCTAGAATTCTAATCGTTTCCCATTTAAGGTTTAAATCTGTTATCTACTGTGATTTGATTTTTGTGAGAGGTGAAATCTGTGGGTCCTGTTTCAGTCTTCTACATGTGGCTATCCAGTTTTCCCAGCACCATTTATTGAATAGGGACTCTTGTCCCCAGAGTATGTTTTTGTCTATTTTGTCAAAGATTAGATGGTTATATGAGGATGGTTTTATATTTGGGTTTTCTGTTCTGTTCCACTGGTCTGTGTCCCTGCCCTTGTGCCAATACCAAGCAGTTTTAAGAACCACAGCTTTGTAGTATGGTTTGAAGTCTGGCAAATCAATACCTCCCATTTTGTTTTTATTGCTTAAGATTGCTTTTGCTATACGGGGTCTTTTCTGATTCCATACAAAGTGTACAATTATTTTTTCTAAATCTGTGAAAAATGATATTGGTAATTTAATAGGAATTGCATTGAATCTATAGATTACTTTGGGTAGTATAGACATTTTAACGATGTTAATTCTTCCAATCCACGAGCATGGTATGGATTTCCACTTATTTACGTGTTCTGCAATTTCCTTTCTTAGCGTTTCATAGTTCTCTTTATAAAGGTCCTTTACCTCTTTAGTTAAATATATTCCTAGATATTTTATTTTCTTTGTTGCTATTTTGAAAGGTATTGAGTCCTTAATTTGGTTCTCCGATTGAATGGTATTGGCATATATGAATGCCTCTGATTTGTGTGAATTGACTTTGTAACCTGAGACTTTACTGAATTCGTTAATTAATTCCAGGAGTCTCTTGGTTGAGTCCTTTGGGTTTTCCAGATACAACATCATGTCATCAGCGAAGAGTGAGAGTTTGATCTCTTCTGTCCCTATTTGGACACCTTTGATTCTGCTCTCTTGTCTGATAGCTCTCGCAAGGACTTCCAATACTATGTTGAAAAGTAATGGGGACAGTGGGCAGCCTTGTCTGGTTCCAGTTCTGAGTGGGAATGCTTTCAATTTTTCCCCGTTCAGTATGATGTTGACTGTGGGTTTGTCATATATGGCTTGTATCATTTTTAGGTAGGTCCCATTTATGTCTATGTTGTTAAGTGTTTTTATCATAAAAGGGTGTTGAATTAAGTTTATTCATATTGTTGTACAACAGATCTCCAGCACTTTTTCATCTTGAAAAACTGAAACTCTGTGCTCATTGAACAACAGTTTCCCTTTTCTTCTCCCGAAGCCTGGCAACCACCACTCTACTTTCTGTTTTTATATATTTGACTACTTTAGATGCCTAATATAAGTTGAATCATACAGTATTTGTCTTTTTGTGACTGGTTTATTTTATAAATAATGTTAGCATAATGTTGTAGCATATGATAGGATTTCATTCCTTTTTAAAGCTGAATAAGATTACATGAGATGCCTGTACTACATTTTATTTATCCATTCATCTGTCAATGAACACTTGGGTTGTGCCACCTTTTGGCTATTGTGAATAATGTAGCTATGAACATGCCTGTGCAACTCTCTTCCAGATCCTGCTTCCAATTCTTTTGGGTATACCCAGAAGAGAAATTGCTGGATCATATGGGAATTCTATGCTTAAGTTTTTGAGGAATGATTATACTGTTTTCTACAGCTGCTGCATGCACTATTTTACATTCCCACCAACAGTGCACAGGTGTTTCTATTTGTCCATATCTGAGCCCACACTTGTTTTCTGTCTTCTAGGTAGTAGACATCCTCATGTCTAGGAGGTGATATAAACAACTTAAAAATTGATATTGATATTGATAAAAAATCCCTCTCATTGGTCCTGCATCTACCACTGTGACCCAACCATGGTAATTTTTGGTAAGAACAGACATAAAGAGACATAGCTTAATTTACACTGGAATATTTGGGTTAAGGTTATCATCACTGATGTTGCTGTTGATATTACTGACATTTTAGCATTTAATAACAAATTTCTATATCAGAGCATGCCCCACAATGTCTGATGCAGCCTGCCTTTTCTTTTATTTCTTATCTCATCTCAAGTTTAGAGGAAAAAACCTATGAAAATATTTAGACATTCTGATAGAAAAGTACATTTTTTAGGATTCTTTGGATGAGACAGAAAAATTTTTAACTAAAGTCACAGAAAATGAATTTATTTTTGTTCTTTTTAAGAGAAATGTAAAATGTTTCATTTACTTTGCTTTAAATCTTAAAATAGAAAATAGCCGATAAGTAATTTAAGAACACAAATAATAATCTCCATTTTCCCAAAATGAACTGCAAGGGTAAAGACAAAGACAGCAAAAAGTAAGACAAAAAGGTAAAAAGTAAAAGAAAAATAAAGAAAAAGATGAACAAAATAGGCAGGATATATTAATCACAGAAGGGGAGGAAAAGTATGTAAATATACATGACAGATAATGAGATGATGACAAAGACTCCTGCAGTCACATGAAGAGGATTATTACATTAAAGGATGTGAAAAACCTGGCTAAAATCATGCTAAACTCGCTCTCCTTAAAAAATATATGAGTCTACTCTCTCCATTCTTCCCACACATCTTGGAAGAGCTGCCCACACTCACTGTCTCCTCCTGTCCCAGCCCATTCACTCCCCACCCACCAGGATTGGCTTCTGTCCCACTTCCCCGCTGAGCCTGCCCTACTCACAACCACCACGTGGCAAAGCAAGCGGTGATGCCACTCAGTCCTGGCTCCCCTCCTACCTCTCCCGTCACCACCCAGCCATCCTAGGAGAGTGGCCTCCACTTCCATTTTGTGTTGGTGGTCTCTAGTGTCTGTGACTCATCTGCCCCTGTTCTCACTCATCTCACTGGATGGCCTCTTTACACCTCATAACTGAAGCTTTCAGTAGGGTCTGGGCATGTAGGTAGCATGTCAAGCTGATGATCACAAGTTGTCGGCCTCGGGCCTTGAGATCTTCCCAGACTTGAAGACCTCTCTGTCCATCTGCCAATTGGACATGTTTTCCCGAGTTTTCCACTGACCCCTTTGACTCCCGGTACATGAAAAGGAACCCATAACCTTTCTGGGCACTCTGCAATCACTTCTAAGTTGGTGGGAGGAGAAGTTGGTCAGTTCCTGAGCCAGAGCAATGTGGTGACAGTGAGGGCTGAGGAAACGCGGGCAGGGAGGGCTGATGGTGACTTTCAGATGTGAATAAAGAAGAGAACGAAACAGGGTGAACTGACAGTGCCTGGTGTCCTCCTCGGGGGAAGGAGCCAGGGCCAGGAGAGAAGTGAGGAGGGACACTTGGAGGTCATGGGAGAACACTGCTCGTTCAGCAGGAGAACACGAGGAGGGAGACGGGACCAGAGGTGCCAGAAACAGGAAGAGGTGAAGGGACAAAGCAGTACTGCCAAGGAAGTAGCAGTTAGTGAGTCTTCATGGTCCGTAATTTTCCTCGATATCTATTACAGAAATCTTGACCTTTACAGCAAAAGATTGAAACCTTCGTTTCTGTATGATACAACTTCCAAGCCTTACATGGATTGGCACAGTCTAATATAGTGTGGTTGTGGATCCACCCATCTGGAAGACAAAGGCATCCGTAGTTAGTGCCAAAGAACAATGTTTGTACCTCAGAGTGAGTGGACTCTCCTCCTGGCCCCACAGAAATCCTGGTTTCCAGAGCAAGAACATTTCCACCCCCAAGCAAGGGCTCCCTTGAACTTCTAAACAGCATTACCTTTTACATTCAAATGGTAGACATCCCTGGTTCTGCATGCACTGCCCTCCTCCAGGGTACAGTTGCCCTTGCCTTGCACACATTCGCCCTTCTTAAAAATGTCACAGACCATGCACAAAGTGGCTTGAGCTGGGAAAAGAGACATGAATGCTGAGCCTGGGGCTGAATGGGCTGGGACCAAGGTGGGCAAGGATGCTGTTAGGGTCCAGGAGGTCAAGGGCAAAGAATGACCCTGAGTACTTCTGTATATAATTTAGAGCTGGAAACATCCCCCACTAGATTGTTTCCATTGGACCTTTAGGGATATGAAGACTTTAATACAGGGATCTCAATTCCATTAAGAGTACATAAATTTGTGTACATGTAAAATGGATGAATTGTGTGATACGTGAATTGTATCTTGCTAAGACATTTTTAAATAAAACAATAAATAACCTTAAATAAGAATGTGAGGTGTTACTTACCAGCTGTAAACAGGAAATACTGGGAGGTGAGACATAAAGAAAAAGGTATAAGTTTTAATGGATCAGGTCTCAGTTTAGATACTGCACTTGAACAAGGCTAAGAGATTATGCCTCCTTAAATTTTGTTCCCTAGAGCCTGAGTAACCTCCTCCTAGTACCAGCTCTGTGATCACACTCTTATAAAATTTAGGAGAGGTTCACAAAGTGAAAGGTGTCCACGTGGCTATGGTGACATCCTATAGAGCACAGAGCATCTACATACAGACATCCTGCGGTGAGGATGCCTAGAGAAATGACAGGGCACAAGGATGAGGACTGGCTGGCTAGAAGGATGAGAGGCAGATTTTAGTGTCCAAAGATTTCCTAGCAGAACACCAAAAGTTACCCCAAAACGTATTCATCTAAGGGAAAATAGTGCTGTGAATTGTTGTTTTAAGGCAAGCTCTTCAATGACCTCTTCCTGCTAGAGAACTGTCCCTGGGCTGCTCCTATTTAGAAAGTCTGGAGCAACCATTGGCTCCGCTACCCAGGGCTGCCCAGCCCATCTCAAAGCCCTAACTTGAGAAGAGCAACCCAACCCAATCTTCCCAAGGTAAAGACTGACCCCACTCTGAGACCTTGACGCTTACCCTGACAGGAGTCGGTGGGTCATCCCAGATGCCTGACCTGGACCTCCCCTCCCCCACATTGACTGCCCAAGCTGGTCAGACCACCACGCTCAGACAGCCCCAGCGACCCCCACCCCATTCTCACCCCTGCCCAGCCGGCCCAGGCCTCACTCACACCTTGGAAGAACACAAGAGGGAAAACCCCCAGCAGCAGGAGCACGAGCAAGAACTTGTCCATCTCCGTCCGGATGGCAGGAAGACGCAGAAGGGGGGCTGGAACCAGGCAGCAAAGTGCCCAGGAAGGGCTAGGACAGGCGGCTCTAGCGCGTGATGAGAGCAGGCTGGAGAATCTGCACCGAGCTGCCCCAGGCTGTGGGCAGAAGCGTCCTTTTACACACTTGCCAGTGGGTGTTTCACCGCTGCCCAGGCCCAGGGAAGGTTTCCACAGAGCCAGCCCCTTTGGAGCTTCCAAGGACAGAGAATGTCCCTACAGCCCCCTCCTGTTCCCTTGAGGCTACCTCTAGATAAGCAGGGACATGCAGCTTGGCCACACCTGCTGGGTCTCTCAATGGCTCCCTGATTCCACAGGCCCAGATGCAAGAACAAAGCTGGGCGGGGCTTTACTAATACGCACATATCCTCAGGGTCCAATGGCCTCTCTGACCACAAGCCCTCTTGTCCCAACCCCCAAGCCAGTCAGCAACACTGGACTGACTCCCAGCCTAGGGACTCAAGATGTATTGATCGTGGATGAGGCCCAGGTCTTCGACTCCCTGTTGCCCCCTCCCTAAGTTTGAGCCCATAGTCAGAACCATGGCCCCCCTAGTACCGCATTGGTGTTGCAACGGTGCGGTAGTCAAACGGCACACACTTACTCAGTGTTATCTGTAAACCAGGATCTATGTCTGCTGCCACCATGCACTATCTCATTGAAGATACACCTTCAGCCTACCCTGAGCACATCAAGTACACAGCAGATATTCTACAAACAACAAAAGTAACAAAGGCCTTATAAACGGCTAAGTTATTTTACAAAGTATGAAACAAGTCCTGGTACTTTTGACTCTCTCATTGGAATCTTACTGGAATTACACTAGGTCAGTGTAGACAGAGGCTCTCACCTACTGCTGCAGCACCTGGCTGGAAGGCTCAGAATTTCCACACACACTTCTCTAGGCAGGGACTAAGGTGCAACAAAAAAGAACTTAGGGTTCAAACTTGTTTTCAGATTGTGTGAATTACAGTTGTCTGCAGATACTCTCTAAGCTTTCTTCAGCTCACTCACCATGCTTGGTGAAAATAAGCAAGCCCCCAGACACTCAGTGTGCTCGAGCCAGCCCAGGGCAGGAGAAAGATCGTGGAGCAAGATCAGCACTGTGCAGGCTGGCGCTAGAGAAAATGTTCCAGGCCACACGGGCAGTCTTGCCTCCCCTCCCTCCCTTCCATCTAGACAACCCTTCATGGCACAGACCTGGACTGTCAGGTTCACATGAACCAGAACACTCTGCACACTGCTCGCTGAGTGGACAGAGCAGGCACTCAGTAAATATTTCCTACTAATCCAAGAAGGATACAACCAGTGAATGAATAATGCATGACGGTCTGTCTGGCTGGAAAGCAGCTACTGGCAGGGAAGGACTGAGAAGCCCATGAGCCCACAGACTGAGCGTCTGGCTGCAGTCCCACCTTGAGAGCACAGCTGTAGTGCATGAGAGCTCCCCTGCCCCGTCTTCGCAAGACAAAGATCAGGCCCTGCAGACACTGGAGGCGTGTGGGTTGTGTGAATGAACAGTTCCATGCTTGGCCCAGACCCATAGCAGACCCACCTGCTGTCACCCTAGTCACCAAGATATTCAGTGTGTTTCAAACAGTGGCAGTGAAATTCCAGGGGTTCTCATAGTTCCCAATCCTATGTTACCCCACCATAATTTTGCCAGAAAAGGGGATTCAGGTGGAGTAGAAAATAAGGGAAACAGGATAGAATCAAATTATTGGAGTTGCCAAAAAAACAAATTTGTTCTTCTATGGCATTATTTTATTAAAGATACTCTGTTCTGTGCAAACTTGAAGACTAATAATAATAACAGCAGTACTAGAAAGAGAAATATTATTAACTGAGGAATCTGGAAAAGGGGAATAAAATAGAAAATAATGATCTGGTCAAATTTTCTGGTAGATATTTATGTCAATCAAACATCTAGATGGTGTTTCCTAAGGAAAGGAGAGTGGAGGGTCCCTTACCATGACAATCTTTTAGCAGGTGGATCTGTTCTGTGTAGGGTGCTCGCCCCAAGTAAACCTCAGTTTAAGAAATTGTGGGACAGCGTCCCCCTAGAAAATATCTGTCACAATTATCTAATCATGGTAATAAACAATGGAGATGTTATATACTGAAATAGCTCCACTTGTGCACTGATGCCACACACGAATAATTTAGAAACTCACCCTGTTAAATCTTTACCAGCAAAGGGCAAGGTCATCTCACAGCAGAATAAACTGCTTTGGAATCCTGGCTGACTTTCCTTCAATCCTCTTCTCCATAAAGCTTCCTGAACACATTTCCGTAATGTTTACATCAGGTTATACGGGAGAACAGTGATCACTTTAAACAGTGGAGTTGTGCCGGCCGTTCATGGCCCTGAATGAGACGCTGTGGAGGTTTAGCGGCTATTCAGAAGGGGAGGAAGGCCCGATGTCCATGAGGAACTGGGAGCTTGGTGGCGGCCATACACAAAACTTAGCCTGAACCTGGGAGCGCAGCCTTCCACCATTCTGAATTTGGAAGAGACTAATTGTCCTAATTCATTCCTCATGTCCGAGCTTAATAACTAGTAATGTTCCTTTTACTCCCTATCGAGTCCCAGTCCCCAGGGTAGATTACACAGCAGCCTACTCAGAGGTCACCCAGTGCCACCTCTCTCCCAGTGCAGAAACCTCCTCCTCTGACCACCCCAGACAGTGGGTGTCCGGAGCCACCACAAGCTTCCAGGCCCACGCCAAGCCCCATCGGATGTGTCTAGGCTGAGGCCAGGAGGGGAGTGCACCGCCCAAAGCACAGACTGCAGAGTCCAGCACAGCTGGGTTGAAAGCCCGGCTGCAACACTTACTGGTTATATGACCTGACAGCTTAATTAATCTGGATCTCTCAATTTTCTCCATCTTAAAAATCATACATCTAGTACAAGACTTAGAATATATTATAAAGAATTCTTATAACTTGATAATTGAAAGATAAACAACCCAATTAAAAATGGACAGTCAAAATAGACATTTCTCCAAATAAGATATACAAATGGCCAATAAGTACATTAAAATATGCTCAACATCATTAGCCATCAGGGACATGCATATCAAAACCACATGAGATACCACTTCCCACCCACTAGGATGGCTATTACCAATAATACAAATAATAACAAGTGTTGGTAAAGATGTGGAGAAGTTGAAATCCTCATGCACTGCTAGTGGGAATGTAAATGTTGCAGCCACTTTGAAAAACAATCTGGAAGTACCTCAAAATGTTAAACAAAGAGTTATCAAATGACCCAGAATTATAATCCTGGGTACACATGCAAGATACACGAAAACATAAGTCCACTTAAAATTTTGTTCATAAATGTTCATAGAACCATTATTTATAATAGCCAAAAAGTGGAAACAGCCCAAATGTCTACCAGCTGATAAATGGATAAATAAAAGATAGTATATCCATACTATAAAATGCTATTTGGCTATAAAAAGAAATGAAATACTGATACATGCCACAACATGCAGGAATCTGGAAAACATTAGCCTAAGTAAAAAAAGACACTTACAAAGGACCATATATTATATGATTCCACTTAAATGAAATATCCAGAATAGGCAAATCTATAGACAGAAAGTAGATTAGCATACCTCAGTCTGAGGGTGGAGAAGTCATGTTAAGGGGCTACAGCTAATGGATACAGAGTTTTTTGAGGTGATGAAAATATTCTAAAATTGATCAATGGTGATAGTTATACAACTTTGAATGTAGCAAATGTCATTTAATTGTACATATTAAATTGAAAAAGGATTTAATAAAAATTTTTGGAGGAATGTTAATATAAAGTGCTTAGAACTGTGGCTGGCATATGATGACCCTCAAAAAATGCAAGCTATGATTTTTATTACTTTATCGTTTGTTTCCATTTCATTCTATTCTGGGCATAAAAATCTAGGACATCTATGACTCCTTGCTCTCTTTCCTCATCTACATCACATCAGTCACAAAATCCTGTACAGGCTGTTCTTCCTTTGCATAGTAGTATGTGGCCATAAAAATGACTATTCAAGCTGTAAAACTTGCTAAACAATCTTAATAGTTAATGGAAATGTTACTATTGTTCCATGACTTTAAGAATTTTTGTTAAAACATTAAGAAATGTTAAAACATTACTGGCTGTTATAAATGTATAAATAAAAAAGGAAATAATAAAACTATTATTTAGTGCACTTAAAGCATTATAAAAAGGAAATTAAAGTTTTTATTTCTTTATAAAGTCTTATCTAGAGTAGGGTTGACCATCTTCTTCTCATGGTATAACTTGAAATCTTATAACAAGGAGCAAGCATCTTTTCTGTCCTTGTTGAATTGTCATACTCCTTTCTAAGTTTGGATCAGCTTCCAACATTTCGTCCTTTGCACTTTCAGTACAGGGAAATCTATCCAAGAGTTCCTGAATCAAGTGGGTTTGTTCCCTGGAGACAAAGAAGCAACACACCTATACACTTTGCTGTCTGTGAGTGAACTGGTGAACAGATGAGCAGTGCCAGACTTCAAAAGAAATGACCTGATTGATAAATGTCAATTGTTTACATGGTGATTTGTGGACAGAAGAACTATTAATAGTAGCAGAGTTTATCTTCATACAACTACTCACAATCCATAGACCATAGTAACAAAAATTTGACCTATGTTACTAAGGGACTGCTGTCCTTCAACTTAGCAGTCTCAAACCTTTTTGGTACCAGGGACCAGTTTCATGGCAGACAATTTTTCCAGAGACCAGCAGAGTGGATGGTTTCAGAATGATTCAAGGATGATTCAGGTTGATACATTTATTGTGCATCCAAACATCTCTGCTAATGATAATTTGTATTTGCCGCCACTGCCCAGGGCTAGCACCACCGCCTCAGCTCCACCTCAGATCATCAGGCATAAGATTGTCATAAGGAGCACGCAACCTAGATCCCTCACACACACAGTTTACAGTAGGGTTTGCGCTCCTATGAGACTCTGAAGCCGTGGCTGATCTGACAGGAGGCAGAGCTCAGGCAGTGATGAGAGCAATGGGGAGTGGCTGTAAATACTGATGAAGATTCACCAGCTCCCCCGCCACTCACCTCCTGCTGTGTGGCCCTGTTCCTAATAGGCCATGGACTGGTACTGGTACCAGTCAGTGATCAGGGATTGGGGACCAGAGCTTTAGCTAATCTATGGTAACTGAAATTCATGTATATTGGACCTGTGCAAAATAGGACCACCTGTATGTATTTTCCTCACTATTTCCTTTAGTTCATACTCATTCTTTCATACCTAAACCCACAACTACCTTTCCCAGGTAGATCATCATCACCTCCACCCCCACAATAGTGTCTCAGACTCCTCAGCAGTCTCACTTCTTCCACACTTGCCCATACTCCAGAGCTCCCGAGCACCATCACCCCGTGCCTCTGCCTCGTCTGTGGCAGGAAATGGGTTTAGATGGTCTAGGAGGACTGGATGATGCCTTTGAACACCAAGCCACGGAGCTTCAGGGCTATTCAAGAATAGAAAAGGTGTGGGAGGCCCCTGAGGATGTGAGGCCCTTGAGGAATGCCACACATACAGATAGTTATTCTGGCCTGACAGATCTTAGATTGACTCTTACCTGTTGTCCAAGCTTAATGGCTAGTAAAGCCCCTTTTATTACTTATCATTTCTCAGTCCATGGGGTCTATTACATGGGCAACCTACTCAGAGGTCATTAGTTACAACTTCTGTCCCAGTGCAGGAACTTCCTCCTCTGACCATCCTAGTCAGTGGGCACCCAGAACCACCACAAGCTTCCAGGCCCACACCAAGCCCCATCAGATCTTCCAGACATGCGTCCAGGCTCAGACCTGGGAGGGGGTGCCCTGGCCAGAGCGCAGACTCCAGAATCCAACACAGCTTGTTTTGAAGCCTGGTTCCAGCACTTACTAGTTATGAGACCCTGGCAACAAGTTATTGAATCTGTATTTCTCATTTTTTTCATCAAGGAAACAGAGAAAATTATAGCACTTAAAGCTGTTGTCAGAAATGCATGAGATTATTACACATAAAGTTCTTAGCAGATTTGGGACACAATAAATATTGGTTCTACTTATCATATTATTCTTATACATTAGTATTAACAATACAGTCCAGAAAAGTCATATTTAAAATTGGATATGGGATGCAGAGAAAACCTAAATATGGGGGCACCTAAAGTTCTTTTGTGAACTTTGTTTTTCTTAGCTGTCCTCCCAATGCCATCTCAGCCCCATTCACCCACACTCATTCATAAAGTCTTTCATTCCTTCTTTGCTTCAGCCCTAAACAGGGTCCTGGTCCCAGCTATCTCCTATCTCAAGTTTTCCTCCCCTTCCTGTTCTACACTGAGCAGTCACTGTTTCATCCCAAGACCAGGGGACAAGGTGAAGAGGACTCTACTTCCAGATGGCTTCCAAGTAGAGAATACTACAATATGGGGTGATGAACAGATTCACCATGACAGATGTCCTGCATAAGTTCTCAAATTATACCAGAGGACATGGCATCCTCTTCTACCTCCTGCTCACCTGGTTCTCAGGTATGTCCCTTTGGCAGCAGGTATGCTCTGATGGAGGAGCTCTTTCCTCAGGCAGTGAAAGTCTGCCCCATCTGTAGAAGTGTCTGGTCCCAAGCCCTATAACTCTCTGAACGGTTGACTACATGCAACCCCATCACCTCCATCAGCACCACCACCACCACTTGACGTGTGTTCAGCCTGGTGCCCTTCACTTTGCCCTTGCTTTGCAGCCTGGACTCTCCCCAGGCTGTGTGTGAGGCTTGAGCTCTAACTGAGAGTCGGTATCTGGGGGGGGCAAGAGGGACCGAGTGAAGCAGGAAGGAGCACAGGGACCTCAAGGCTTTGGTGTTGCCAGCAGACATCATTGGGATACAATTCCTCCCATGCACCATATGACTATCTGTTCAGAGACCATTCCCACAGATTCTCCCACTACCCCAAGGGAGAGAGAAAAATTTCATGAACTTGGGGGTTTACTCTGAGGAGCTCTCTCAAAAGGAGAATGCAGCAGAGCCTATGACACTCCTGAAGTGGGAGTCAGTGGTGGAAGAGCCTGGGTTTATCAAAAGGTAAAAGATACAGATAGAAGACCTGCCTGGCAGACAATAGGTCCCTGACCCCTACCTCCCCAGAGCTAGGATAAAGCCAAGGCCCCATCCTCCTTCCTGAGGATGATGGACAAACTGCTGGCATTGAGCATGATGACTCTGCTCACCTCCTGGGGGGCACGTGCTGGGCGGATGGTGGTCTGTGAGCAGTGGGTGGTGGTCAAGCAGCTCAGCTGACTCAGTTGCAGTCCTTGTGTACCCTTGACCCCTGACCACTCAAGGAAGAATTGCCTTTATAAAGCAGTGTACTACATTCTTATTATCTTTTCATAAAATACATTTTTAAAAAATAAAATGCAACACAAAAGCTATAATGGGATGACCAATTCATTCCAGTTGGCCCTGGGAGTTTCCTGGCTTTGGCACTGAAGGTCCCACATCCCAGAAAACCCCTCTCTCCCAGGTACAGAGGGATGGTTATACAATTATGTACATGAGAATAAACCTGGAAGGATAGAAACTAAGATATTTATATTGATTAACTCTGGGTTAATAGGTTATTGGTTATGTTAACTTTTTATGCTTGATTTTATGTATTTTTAAAATTGTCTACAATGACCAAGGTTTTGTTTCGTTCCATGGGCTTTATTTTTTAGAGCAGTTTCAGGTTCGCAGCAAAATTAAACAGAGAGTTCCCATATATCCTCTGTCCCTGCATGTGCACAGCCTCCCCAGTATGGACACCCTGCATCAGAGTGGTACATTTGTCACAATCAATGAAACTACTCTGACAAATCATCACCACCAAAGTCCACAGTTTACATTAGAGTTCACTCTTGGTGTTGTGCATCATATGAGTTTAAACAGATGTATAAAGACATATATTCATTACAGTGACCAAGTTTTAATTTGCTAAACGGGGGAGTTGGGAGAATTATAAAAGTCATTTTAAAACAATACAGATTCCATTCGTTGGTCCTGTCTTCATCATTGTTGGTCCATTCCTGACTCTTTTGCCTAGAACCAGACCCACTTGAACCATACAGGCTGGAGAATCTTGGTTTTGTTATTGTTTGTATTTGTGTTGATGCTTTTGTGGTGGTGCAGAGAGAAATAACCAAACCCTAACCTGCCAGACTCACCTGTCTTCCATTTCTTTCCTTTCTCATTCTCATTATTTAAAATTAAGTCTGTGGAAAAACGTATTTAACCTTAACAATCTAATATTAAAGATATGCTTATTGAAGCTTTTTATGAGAAACATAATGCTTTAAACTAAGTATAAGCATATGCTAATTAAAGCGGGAAAAGAGCCCGGCCCTCCCGGCGCTAGCCGCGCGGGCTCAGCCCCGCTGCGGTCGTGGAATCCTCTGGCTTGGTGGGGGAAGTGCGACTGCGCACCGTCCTCCAGAAGGAGGTGCGGGTGGAGTCCGGACTGGGGTCATGCCGGCAGCTGGCCCCGGGCCGGGGAGCCCAGGGTGCGAGGTGCTGCGAGGGACGGTGGAGGAGCCGTATGTGAGAGCTGGAGTGCGGAGACTCCGAGCCCGAGGGCAGTACCATAAACCTTGAATGACACCACGGGACCCATATGAAGTGCCAGTAGTGATGCTGGAGGTGCTCCCAAGAAGCAGAGAAAAGCCATGACATTACAAGAAAAAGTTGAATGGCTTGATATGTACCATGGATTGAAGTCTGCAACTGCAGTTGCCTGCCATTTCAAGATAAATGAATCCAGTGTAAGGACCATTGTAAAAAAAGAAAAGGAAATTCATGAAGCTGTTGCTGTAGCTACACCAACAGGCGTGAAAACCTTGTACTTTTTGCAAAATACTTCTTATCTTGATTTGAAAATGCAGCTTTTATGTGGGTGCAGGATTGCTATAAGAAAGGTGTACTGGTTGGGTGCGGTGGCTCACGCCTATAATCCTAGCATTCTGGGAGGCCAAGGCAGGAGGATCGCTCGAGGTCAGGAGCTCGAGACCAGCCTGAGCAAGAGCGAGACCCCATCTCTACTAAATATAGAAAGAAATGATTTGGACAGCTAAAGATATATATGTACAGAAAAAAATTAGCCGGGCATGGTGGCACATGCCTGTATTCCCAGCTACTTGGGAGGCTGAGGCAGAAGGATTGCTTGAACCCAGGAGTTTGAGGTTGCTGTGAGCTAGGCTGATGCCATGGCACTCTAGTCTGGGCAACAAAGTGAGACTCTGTCTCAAAAAAAAAAAAAAAAAAGAAAGATGTACCTATAGACTCTAATAAGATTTGAGAAAAAGCAAAGTCATTATATGACAACTTAAAGCAAAAGGAAGGAGATGGATCTAATGCTGGAGAATTTAATGCCAGCAAAGGATGGTTTGATAATTTTAGAAAGAGGTTTGGCTTAAAAAATATTAAGATAATGGGAGAAGCAACTTCTGACCTAGAGACAACAGCTGAGTTCCCGGACACCATTAAGAAAATCATTGAGGAGAAAGGATATCTGCCCAAAAAGGTTTTAAATGGATGTAAGAGTACCCTTTTCTGGAAAAAAATGCAACAAAGGACATTTATTAATAAGGAAGAGATGAGTGCATCCCAGCCTGTGCCAGATGATGAGAAAGAAGCAGTGCCAGAAAACAAATTGACATTAGACAATCTGGCAGGAGGGTTCTAGTTATTCAAGACTGCTTTTGATTTCTTTTACACCATGGACCCTTCTATGATGTGAGCATTGAAACTAAAGCAAACAGTGGAAGAAGAATTGGTACCATATAGAAACATCTTTAGAGAAATGAAAAAGCAAAAAGGTCAGACAGAAATTACCATGTATTTCCATAAAGTCACACTGAGTGTACCTGCCTCTCCTGCCTCTCCTTCTAACTCCTCTACCTCTAATACCTCTGCCACTTCTGAGACAGCAAGCCCAACCACCCCTCCTCTTCCTCTTCCTCAGCCTACTCAATGTGAAGACAAGGATGAAGACCTTTATGATGATCCACTTCTACTTAATGAATAGTAAATGTATTTTCTCTTATGATTTTCTTAATAACATTTCTTTACTTCATTGTAAGAATGCAGTATATAATACATATACAAAAATATGCGCTAATCAACTATTTATCAGTAGGGCTTCTGGTCAACAGTAGGCTATTAGGAGTTAAGTTTTTGGGGAGTCAAAAATTATACACACATTTTTGACTGTTCAGGAGGTTGGTGCCCCTGACTCCTGCATTTTTCAATGGTCAACTGTGTATCAAATGGTCCTGGAAAAAGAGAAACCACAGGACCCAGGTATATAGACATATTCAAGTCATACAGAACTGAAATGGATTGGATATTAAAGCACAGTGATACATATAGTATTAGTCAAATCAGCTCGTGTTTTGAAGCTAGTTTTGTAGGAGAACTCCACTTGATTCACCCTAACATTGTAGAGGTAACCAAGGATCATAATAATGAACAGCTGTTACTACAAAAGTGGAACCATAAACTTGTGAAATCAGAAAAAAAAAATAAAAAATAAAATGGGAAAAGATATTTTTTAGTGGATTCAATAATAAAATAAATAATAAAAATATCTTTTATTGTCACATCAACTCCCATTTTAAAACAGAAATAGAAGGAATAGAAAGGAGGAAGAGAGAGGGAAAAGGATGAAAAGGAAAAAGAGATATAGAGGAGATATGAAACATGATAAAGATATAGAGAGAACAAGGAGAAACTGAAGGAAAAATAAAGTTGCAAAAAGAGTGATAAAAAGATGAACAAACTAGAGATTCCTAAATTCATGAGATAAACTTTCTGCACTAATGCAAGGAAAAGAAAAGAGAAGACAAAAACTTATCTTTGCCTAAGAACATGCCAAAATCTTTTTGCCTAAAAAAGCTGCCCTTTGCTTCTGCCCTCTCTCTAGCCACCACTCCATCATCTTATTCTTTTTCCAAAGGTTCTTTACATTGTTGGCCTACTCACTGCCTTTGCTTCCTCTCTATTTACTTTTCAGTTCACTCTCATCTGGCTTCGGCCTCCCCCTCTCACCTGAACTTAGTCTGACCAAGGTATTCGGTGATGGTCAAGGTCATTCTTGTATGATTGGACCCCCCCCCCCGTCCTTGGGTAACATTAATGCCTCACTGCCTCTTCTTGAATTCTGAACACTATTCCTTTTGATTATTCTTCTGACCAGCACCCCTCATACTGAGGGTGTTCCCCTCATACAACCATTCAGCTTTAGTATTCCTTAGAATTCCATGACTTCCTGCACCTCATCACTAAGTTCAGGGGACAACCATCTAACTCTCATGATTTTAGCAGCATACATGTCCTTGGTCTGCATGCCACTACTTATGATCCCAAGTCTACCATCTCCAGCCATGAAATTGTCCCAAATCTTTCTACCTCTTTCTCTGTGTACCTGACTCATCAAATTTCAATAGTGAATTCATTGCCTTTGCTAAGAAACTGTCTCTTCTTCAGATTTGGTCTGATTAGAAAACAGGCAGCCAGAGAAAAGGATGGAGCAAGATGGTCAAGCAGAAAACTCCAGCAATAATCCCTCTACACTAACACCAAATTTAACAACTATCCATGCAAGCAAGCACCTTCAGAAGAACCAAAAATCAGGTGAGTGATCATACTACCTGGTTTTAACATTATATCAAGAAAAGAAGCACTGAAGAGGGCAGAAAAGACAATCTTGCATAGCCTACGCCACTCCTCCCCCATTCCCCCGGAGTGCCAGCGTGCTGAGTGGAGAGAGAATCTGTGCACCAGGGGAGGGAGAGTGAAGTGACTGTGGGACTTTGCATTGAAACCCAAGGCTGCCCTGGCACCGAGGAACACAGCACAGGGCAGAATTCCTACAGAGGGAGCATTTAGACCAGCCTGGCCAGAGAGAAATCCTTGACCCCAAAACCCGAGTTCTGACTAGCTTCACCACCAGCTGACACAAAAGCAAGCTGGGGCCTGGACTAAATTCATTAAGGCAGTTGGCCCACAAAGGCTTTCAGTCCTTGGGCAATTATTTTGGCTGTGCTGGCTCAGAGCCAGTGGACTTGTGATGCACGTAACACAGGGAGACACCAGCGGTGGCAGCCAAGCCAGTGTCTGTATAACTCCCCTGCTAACTACAGGCAGTGTGCCTCAGGGAGTCTTCTTCCACTTGAAGAAAGGAAAAGGAAAAGTTCAGAGGACTTTGTTTTGAAACTTGGATACCAACTCAGCCACAGTAAAATGAAGTGCCAAGCAGACCCCTGAAGCCCAGGAGTCTATGCTTTAGTTCCTGGAAGGCATTTCTGGACCCAACCTGGGCCAGAAGAAAGTATGCTGCCCTGAAGGGAAGGCCCGGTCCTGGCAGAATTCATAACGTGTTAACTAAAGAGCCCTTGGGCTTTGAATAAACGTTAGAGGTAGCCAGGCAACAGTTACCACAGGCTTTGGATGAGACTGGGCTGGCTTCAGGTGTGACCTGTCCCTAGTGGCCACCAGGGAGTGCTCACATCACTCCACCCAACTCCAACAGCCTAGCACAGAGAGTAAGAGAGTAAGAGACTTTACCTGGCAATCCAGGGAAATCTCCCGTATCTTACCCAAGTTCACTATTGTGGTAGCACCAGGAGTCTGAAAGAGTCACAGCATTACTTGGCTTGGGGCACCCCCAGTGCTGATACAGCTGCAGTGACCAAAGACTTAGATCACAACATTCAATTCCCTTTGAATTGGAAGAGCCCTTGAGCCCTTGAGAGGAAAGCCCTCTCAGGAAGTACAGGTTCCAACAAGCCCAGACTGTGAAGATTAAAATATTAATAAATATCTAACTCTTCAATGCCTAGACATCGACAAACATCCACAAGCATTAAGAACACCCAGAAAAACATGAGCTCACCGCACTAACTAAGGTATCCATGACCAGTCATGGAGCAATGGAGATATGTGACCTTTCAGGCAAAGAATTCAAAATAGTTGCCCTGAAGACACTCAGTGAACTTCAAGACAACACAGAGAAGGAATTAAGAAGCCTAGCAGGCCGTGTGCGGTTGCTCACGCCTGTAATCCTAGCCCTCTGGGAGGCCGAGGCGGGTGGATCGCTCAAGGTCAGGAGTTCAAGACCAGCCTGAGCAAGACCCCGTCTCAACTAAAAATAGAAATAAATTATCTGGACAACTAAAAATATATATAGAAAAAATTAGCCAGGCATGGTGAATGCATGCCTGTATTCCCAGCTACATGGGAGGCTGAGGCAGTAGGATCGCTTAAGCCCAGGAGTTTGAGGTTGCTGTGAGCTAGGCTGACACCGCGGCACTCACTCTAGCCCAGGCAACAAAGTGAGACTCTGTCTTAAAAAAAAAAAAAGAAGCCTAGCAGAGAAATTTAACAAAGATATTTAAATTATATAAAATATCAGGCAGAAATTCTGGAACTTAAGAATTCAATTGACAAACTGAGAAATGTATCAGAGTCTCTCAACAGCAGAACTGACTGAGCAGAAGAAAGACTTAGTGAGCTTGAAGACAGGCTATTTGAAAGTACACAGTCATGAGACAAGAATGAAAAAAGAATAAAAAAAGAAACATTACTACAAGATCTAGAAAATACCCTCAAAAGGGCAAATATAAGAGTTATTGGCATTAAAAAGGAGGTAGAGAAAGAGATTGGGTTAGAAAGTTTATTCAAAGAAATAATAATAGAGAAAGTTCTAAAGAAAGATATCAATATTCAGGTACAAGAAGGTCATAGAACACAAAGCAGATTTAACCCAAACAAGACTATCTTAAGGCATTAAGATCAAGCTCCCAAAGGTCACAGATAAAGAAAAGGTCCTAAGGGAAGCAGGAAAAAAGAAAAAAATAACACATAAAGGAACTCCGATACATCTGGCAGCATACTTCTCAGTGGAAGTGGAAACCTTACAGACTGGAAGAGAGTGGCATGACATATTGAAAGTGCTGAAAGAAAGAAAACCTTAACCCTAGAATATTGTATCCTGCAAAAATATCCTTTAAATGTGAAGGAGAAATAAAGACTTTCCCAGGCAAACAAAAGCTGAGGAATTTCATCAACACCAGACCTATTCTATAAGAAATGCTAAGAGACAGCCATCAATCTGAAAGAAAAGGATGTTAATAAATGCTAATAAATCATTTGAAGGCATACAACTAACTGGCAACAGAAAGGACACAAACACAAAACACTCTATTGCTATAATTGCAGTGGATAAGTCACTTATGTCTTGAGTAGGAAGACTAAAAGACAAACCTATCAAAAATAACTACAACTTTTTGAAAGATAGAGAATATAAAAAAATATACATGGAAACAACAAAAAGTTAAAAAATGGGTGTGATGGAGTTGAAGGGTAGAATTTCTGTTAGATTTCTCTTTGCTTGACTATTTGTTCGTAAGCAGAGTTGCCATGTTTAAAATAATTGGTTATAAAATTTTTTTTTGCAAGCCACATGGTACCATCAAATCAAGAAACCTACAACAGATACACAAAAAGTAATAATGAAGAGATTAAAACACACTACCAAAGAAAATCACTTTTAACAAAGGAAGGTAGGCAAGAAAGAAGAAATAGAGGATCACAAAACAACCAGAAATCAAATAACAAAATGGCAGTAGCGGTAAGTCCTTATCCATCAATAATAACATTGAATGTGAATGGACTAAACTCTCCAATCAAAAGACAGAGTGGCTGAATGGATTACAAAATAAACCAAGAGCCAATTATATGTTGTTTACAAGAAACACATCTCACCGATAAAGACACATACACTGAAAATAAAGGAATTGTAGGGACCGTCTGTGGGCAAGAATTGACTTGAGCCAAGTCCATGAAACTGGACGTGCTTCTTGGGTCCAAAGGTCAATAGGTCCAGAATGCTCTTTGAGGTCAGAAGTCAATAGGTCCGGACACAGCCTATTGAGTGCTGAATGCTTCCTGGAGCTAGAGGTCAATGGCCTATTGAACAGACAATCTGTTCCCTATGGAAAATAGCCAAGGGCCTTAGGTCTTGCACACAAGCCAAGGCATGTCTCATTGTCCTGCACGTGGTAATAAGGTCCAAAGGTTAAGATGCAAATGTCTACCTTCCTTGAGCAATTTCCATAAGAAATGGAACATGTCACCTCAGGACTCTAAAGATAGTCACGTACCAGAAAGTAGCTGCTGGACAAAAGGAGTATAAAAATAAAGCGACTAGTGCTTTTCAGCGCTGCAGTCTTGTACCGTCTTTGTGTGTCTATGTGTTTCTTTCTGTGTTCATCCCCCGTTCTGTAATCGGGCCGCTACAGGAATGAAAAAATATATTCCATGAAAATGGAAACCAAAAAAGAGGAGGAGTAGCTATACGTCTATCAGATAAAATAGATTTCAAGATAAAAACTGTAAAAAGAGACAAAGAATGTCATTATACAATGATAAAAGAGTCAATCAGCAAGAGAATTAGCAATTCTAAATATATATGTGCCCAACACCGGAGCATTCAGATATATAAAGCAAATATTTTCAGAGCTAAAGAGAGAAATAGACCCCAATACAATAATTGTTGGAGACCTCAACACTCCACTTTCAGCATTGAACACATCGTCTAGACAGAAAGTCAACAAAGAAACATTGGACTTAACCCTCACTGTAAACTAAAGGGACCTAATAGATAGTTACAGAATGTTTCATGCAACAACAGTAGAATACACATTCTTCTTCTCGACTCATGGATCATTCTCAAGGATAGACCATATGTTAGGCCAGAAAACAAGTCTTTTCTTTTTTTTATTTCAGAATATTATGGGGTACAAACATTTTGATTACATAATTTGCTTTTGTGTAGTTTGAGTCAAAGTATAAGTGTGCCCTCCACCCAGAGAGTGTGCATTGTACTCGTTAGGTGTGAATTTACCCATCCCCTCCTCCCCCTCCCACCTGCCTGAACTGTGTTCAGTTTTACTCCCATATGTGCATGTAAGTGTTGATCTATAAATATATATAACCATATATCTAGAGTTATATAAGATATATATAAGATATATAGCTATCATGTACCCATAATTAAAAATTAAAATATAAAAATATAAAAAACAGGCAGCCAGGTCAGCAAGGAGCTAAAACAAGTGAGAGATGAAAAATGCAAATCAAGGAGTACAGATGCTTCTTTAGTTGATGGAAAAGAAACAAAGAGGTAGAAAAGGGAGGAACTGAGGGTGTTTGTAGGCACTGGGAAGGAGCCAGCGGCTAAGGAGAGGAAAATTGCCCTAAAGCAAAAAGAAATTCTTTGACGAGGTAGGAAGATTGCAGGCTGGAGGACGTGTTGGAGGTACATGTTGGAAGAAATGGGACTAGATAGTATCTCAAACCTTTGAATTCCCAAGGTGTGGGCAGAAAAAGAGTACTAACCCAGTACTCTGGGAAAGAATTTGCAGTCAGATCCCTTGATCTTCTTGACATTGGCCACCGTTAAATTTTTGGCAGACCATGCACATCATGATTGAGACTGAGAGGGCACACAATGAAGCCCAGACCTTGACTGGGTGGAGTTGGACCCATCTTGGTTAGGTCAGAGTTAGACAGGGATTCCAGAAACCTCAGCATGAGGCTGAAGAATCCCCCACTATATACTCTGGTGCCTGAAATGCCTCCATTACATTCCTCCCATTGGGACTTGAATGTTTGGAGTGGGAGGTCCTTCTACATGGGTTCTCTCTACCTCCATTAAGTATGGATAACCCTGGACAGGACTTTAAAAGATTCAAATGGCCCAGGCTTCAGTAGGTTACTTACAGCAGGACAGATGAAAGCATGAAGACAAGTGAGAAGGGAATGGAAACAGTAGATGAGCTCAGACTTCCTGCAAACCCAGATCCCTGAGTGAATGCAAATGCACAAGGACACCCAGGCACTGATCAGGGGAACCAAAGTTGTGCCTGGAGCTAGGAGACAGGCTTTTGACTCCCCTATCACCAAGACTTACCTATCTCTGTGCAGGAATAATAAATTTGCAAAGTATAATGAGTGTGTTTGCTGCTGAAATACAGCTTCAAGACAAATGTTTTGGTGCCCTCTTTCCAAACAGAAGGCCACCCCTAAGCCCTGTTACATGAAAATGACAGAACAACCATTGTCCCCACCCCTTGCTGGAGCCCCACTAACCCTAAAGCATAAGGAGCCCCATCTCCATCTTGCCTCTTGTGAGCAATTCCCCCACAGGGAGCCCTGGAGCAGATCCTAAACCCCCGCTCAGCTTGGGGGCAGCTGCTAGAGGATCAGGGCCAGGGCCTGAGCAGCACACAGCCCTGTGACTTCCCTTGCAGCTGGTCACATCAGCCCAGGACCTGATCCTCAGCCTTCCTCAAACCCCTTGGCCCTTCAGCCCTTGCCCCGGCCCAGCTTAGGGTCTCAGCTGCTGGTGAGGACAAAACCAGGAAAGGTGCCCAGCACCAGCAGTAGCAACAGGAACTTGTGTCTCTTATGAGGACATCAGGTTGTAGAGGGCAGGGGTGGCTGGAACGGGGCCCCAAGCCTTGGAAAGGCTGCAATAGTAGGGGATGGGAGGAGGCTGGGGGCTCCAGCTGGAATTGTTCCCAGGCCACCGATAGAAGCTTCCTTTTAGACACAGGCCTGTGGGTGCTTCCCCACCTCCCAGGCCTGGGAATTCTGTGCACTGAACCAGGCCCTTTGGCCCAGTGGATAAAAGGTGCCCCCATTGTGTCTGTGGTTCCCTTGAGATTGCTGTCGGATGCAAGGGAGACATTTGCTTGCCCAGACATGCTGGACACCTGTCTAGTGAGGGACACACTCCGGTGCTCGTAGCCCAAGGCCTGGGCCCTTGTCTCCCCGGGGCTTGTGCTGCAATGCCCAGTTCTTCTGGGCCTGGCTTCCTCCTCCCCACCACCTGTCCTCTCACTTTGCCTCAGACCCATCTGCCCATATGGAACTTTCTGGGTTTCTGCCTCGCAGGGGCTCCTTGTGCCTTATCCACACAGGGGCAGTTTGGCTCCTGCTCTTCCCTCTCGTGCCTTTTTCTCATCTCTTTGCAGAGCTTTTCTGCAAGCTCCCTGCCAATGGCGGTAAGATTCAATGGTATGTCGGTGACGGCAGTGTAGGGGACAGTGACTGTGGAGGTAGAGGAAACCTAAGCTGACTCTCCCCCAGCTACGGCCACCCCATTTCTCTTCCCACCTCACACACAGCAGAACCCGTTGAGAGGCTCTCCGTGCTCCGGGCAGCCCTCCTGCCCTCTCGCTCCCTTCTGTGCTCAGCCCACCCCATCGAGTCGCTGCCCTCTGCTCCGCCGGAACCACCTCAGCCTGGCTCACTCGTGACTCTGTGCTACCGTGGCCAGTGGTGACCTCCCTGTCCATGTGTCCAGACCCCACTGCAGCATCTATCCTAGTTTACCACTGCCTCCTTCGTGAGGCTGGCTCTCCTCCTGGCTGCGGTGGCGTCACACTGTCCTGGTTGCAGCTGCCAGTCCAGCCCTCAGGGAGAGGCACAAAGAGGAGATGTCAGGTCCACAGCCCTTAAAGAGAAGTTCCCACGTGTATGGGGCTTCTCTTCTCTTTCATCAAAGTCATTTCCAAATGTTGATTCATCCTAATCTCCTCTGATAAAAACTTCACCTCCCAAATGCCCACTTTCTTTCTGCTACCTCCCCTATTTAGCCTGCCTTAGACTTCCGTAGTCTCATGTGCAATGAAATTGTTGGGAGTGTTTGATGACAAGTGCTCACAAAAGGGCCCGACATATTATCCCATTTCAATCCCCAAAATAAGGAAAGCTAAGATTTTTTATTACTTCATTTTTTTCTATTCTATTTTATTCTTGGCATAAAAATGTGAATTGTCTATTCCTCCTCCCCCTTCCCTCCCCTACACCTCATTGCTTACAAAATCTTATAAATGCCCCACAATTCCCCTCAGGTCATGCTCATTCTTCATCACCTGCACCCCGGCATAGTGCCCCAGCCCCTGAGCAGTCTCACTTCCCCCACCCTTACCCACACTCCAGAGCTCCCGAGCACCATCACCCCATGCCGCTGCCTCATCTGTGGGCAGAGATGCATTGAGATGGTCCAGGAGGACTGGATGACGCTGGGCTTCAGATGCCAGGCCATGGAGCTTCCAGCTATCCAAAAAGGGAAAGCCGGCATGTCCACGAGCTAGGCCAGAGGGAACCTTGATGGTTGTAATGTAGAGAGATGATCGTGGCCTCCAAGCTTTTAGAGCTGGCAGGAACCTTACAGGTCATGAGAAACAACTCTCCCATTCAAGGAGCTTCTCCCCCAGGTCCCCCAGCTGGGGACTTGCAGTCTGCCCTTGAACAGAATCCCCAAGCTTCCAGGCCCCCTCCAGTGCCTACCAGACCTGCAGTTCAGGCAGAGACCAGAGTGGAATGTGGTGGATGAGGGCATAAGCTCTGTAACTAGTTGAGTCTGGGCCCGAATCCTGACTCCAGCACCATGGCTGGTGACCTTGGCCAAGTTACTTAACCTCTCTGGAAGCACCCATTTCCCCATGTGGCAAATGAGGACAACAATACAACCTGCCTGCTGGGGTTTGGCCAAGATACATAAGATGAGGCCTATTTCAGTGCTCAAAGTGTGTGAGCCATATTCTGACTTGTCTTATCAGTGTTAACTTTGTGTCCCCACCATGATAAGTCTCAGGCAAAATTGGGACTGGGAAGAAGATGAAAACGGAATACAGTGACCCTCCCCCCAGCTTCTCCTTCTGTATCCTTTCATTCTCCTTAACAGCGCCACCCTCCCCAACATAAGCAAATACACCGCAACATGCTGATATGCCTTTTCCCCTCACAGCACAGGGAAACCCTGTGGGAAACCCTGAGGGAAACCCCACCTTGCCTCACCCGCTGGGCAATCCTCATTCCAGGGCTGCCGCATCTCATCCCACGCTCTTTCATCTCGCAGTTCTACTCGGAGCAGCCACTGCCCCAGCCTACAGCCAAAGCACAAGGTAGAAAGGGAGGCTTCTGCTAACAGAAGGATACACAGATGGCCCAGGCCAGGGGCACTTCATCACTTTCCAGATGACACCTCTGTAAATGGCATCCTCTTGCAGTGCCGGTCACAGCAGGTTCAGATCAGCCAGGCAGATGCTGTGCTCTAATGGAAGAGCCTAAGGCAGGGTGGGGTCTCTGTCAGCTGCTAGGGTTAGGGTTAGGGTTAGGGTTAGGGTTAGGGTTAGGGTTAGGGTTAGGGTTCTGAGCCCTCTGTTCTGAGCCCTCAGGCCTCTGTAGCCCAGCTCCCTCCCCACAAACCACACTCACCCCACCTGCAGCATCCTCACCTTGGCAACATGGGAAGAGTCTGTCTGTTTCCAGCCTTGTGCTGCAGACAGGACTCTCCAAGTTGTGTGTGAGGTGGGGCTGGATTGCAGGAGGGCAGGGGCAGATAACAAGAAGGAGGAGGTTAAAAATAGTCCTAGATGGAGAAGCAAACCAGAGCCTAAGACTCAGGCTTTGATTCAGTTTCCCAGCTGACATCTATACACAAGCCTCTCCTGCCATATTTTGGACAAGAGCAGAAGTACTCCAAGAGAATTCTGCCCCCAACCCCCAGTTTTTTGTACATCTTTCCCCTCATTTCTCTCCCCTAGAGTCACTGTCTGCTGTGGACCGAACTGTGTCCTCCCAAAATTCCTATGTTGAAGATCTAAGTCTCAATGTGATGGTAGTTGGAGGTAGAGACTTTGGGAGGTGATTAGGTCACAAGGGTGGGGCCTATCATTGTCTTTATAAAACACCAGGAGCTCTAGCGTGTGTGTGCTCATTCTCTTTCTCTCTCTCTCTCTGACATTTTTGGGCACAGGGAAAAGGCAGCTGTCTGCAAGCCAGGAAGAGAGCCCTCACCAAGGAACCAAATCAGCCTGTACCTTGATCTTGGAGTTCCAGCCTCCAGGGATGTAAGAAAATAAATGTCTGTCATATAAGCCACCCAGTTTATGGGATTTTGTTATGGCAGCCTGCGTGGGCTAAGACACTGCCCGGTGATTCTAGGGAGAGACTAGATTGCTCCATGGGACTGAAATCCTCTCAGAAGCGAAATATCTTCCCCCTTCAGTCATGTCTCTCCCTTGTTTCCGGAAAACGTGAGGAAACTAAATCTAACATCTTGAGGACAATGAGAGAAAAACTCCCTGTGGCATAATGGTCTCTGCTTTTGCCAAGGGCAAGGGTCAAGCTGCTGGTGCTGAGAGAAGCTCTGCCCTGTGGGCGGGGGTGGTGCCAGCTGCAAGCAGGAGTGTGTGTCCCCCACCGTCCCGGCCACTTCCACTAGGGGTCACCGGGAGGGAGCCTTGGGGATATTAGTTGGTTTGGCTGCCATAACAGACATTCATTTTCTCACAGTTCTGGGGGTTAGAAGTCCAAAACCAAGGTGTTGGCAGGGTTGTTTCTGGTGAGGCCACTCTTCCTGGTTTGCAGGTGGCCCCTTCTCTCTGTGTCCTCACATAGCCTCTGTGCATCCGTGGAGAAAGAGTCAGTCCTGGTCTCTCCTCCTCTTCTTATAAGGACACCAGTCCTGCTGGATTGGGGACCTACCATGATGACCTCATTTAACTGTAATTACCTCCCTTAAAGCTCCATCTCCAAATACAGTTACATGAGGGGGTTAGGGCCTCAACATATGAATTTGAAGGAAACACAGTTCAGTCCATAACACAGAGGTTGCTGGAGGTCAGCAGTTGGAAAGGCTCTGTTGCCTCAACTGCCCTGAAGAAGTTGAGATTCAGAAGAAGCCAGGCCTGCAGCCATGCCCGGGCTTGGGCTCCGAGCCACCCAGGGAAGAGTCCTCACCAAAAATCACACGCTGCAGGATATTCCCATTCTATGGAAAACATTTGTATATAAAATACACACACTGCTCACATTTGCAAAAAGCATAGAGGCTTTTACACCAAAATATTAACAAATATTATCAATGGTTGGGTGATATGATTATGGGTGTGTTTTATTTTTCTCTTTGTGCCAATAAAATGATTTTCATTTTTATTTTTCCATCACTGCACATACTTCCATCAGACAGTGATAGTCTGTGGAACCTTTGGTTCTTTATCCCATGGGAAAAAAGACAGTTTAAAGCAGGCTTATTTGTTGTCACTGTTCCAAATGTACAAAAAAGAATTAGAAAATAACCCCCCAACTCAATTCCCCCCGCCCTCACAACATTTTCCCCAACACAAATAATTTTTCCCAAAACCACAAACATAAGCTGGTTCTGGTATTTCCATAAATAGTGCAGCTAAAGAAACAGTTTAGAGAAAATTTTAACAGGATTCAAATTATACACATTGTGTCCTCTCAGCCCCGAGAGGTAAAAATCCCGCATGGGTCCCAATCCTCCCCAGCGGTTTTGCCATCCCCAGTGGAAGAGTCCTTTTACACAGGGGTATGTCTGGCCACTGCTTGAGAGATCCTCCTGTGCCTTGTTCTTCTTGGGTTTTTCTTCTCAAATTACAGGGGGGTTGTAGCTTCTTGCTGTAGAAAGCTAATAAAATCACTCAATGCACACCCACCCTCATATTTCTTTGGATTTAACTTCTTGTTGGCTGGAGAGAAGCAGATGGTAGGAAAACCTCTGACTCCAAATGGAGAAGGCACATCATTGGCTGTGGCATCCATCTGGGCTATGACAATATTTGGGTCTTTGCTGAGTTGCTCTCCCAGTTCCTTATATTTGGGCTCCAGATTCTTACAGTGAACACGCCAAGGGGCATAAAATTCAATCAGCACATCTTTATTTTCATTATTCACTATTTCATCAAAATTTTCTGCTACCACTACCTTTATAGGCCCATCACTGCTCTCTGGGACAGGCTCAGACTTCAGGTATCTCTTCGAGTTGCCATCAGAGTAATACTGCAGGAACCTCTCAGGAGCCTTGCCATCATGCGGGGACTCTTCCCGCATCACAAACTTCTCTCCTTTAGTAGCTCTGATAGCAACACCAGGAATCTCTCCAGCAGCGCCTTCCGAGCCCGCATCAGAGAGCTCACGGCTGAAGGTTCCACGGCTAGCTACAGCAACCTTGAGTTTGTGTCCAGCACCCAGGAATTTCTCTGCCACCATCATTACTCTGCTTCTCCAGTAGTTGGGACCTTTAGTATTCTTTTCATAGTCCACATGATAGTGCCAGTTAGTAAGTCCTTGCCCAGTATCAAATCGTTATTGTCTTCTGTCACATGAGGGCAGACACCAAAAATGTTTTCCTGGATAAAATTTTTAGTCCTCCCATTGGTCATCTTCTGTTCTGGATGTGCCACAGTCTTGTCCTCAAACTTGTTAATCAGATGCAAAGGATGAAATAAGGTGAAACCCTCTCCGTTATCATCATACTCGGTCACCAGAGACTGAACTTTGGTGTGTGCAAATCAGTAATTATCCCTCAAGTTTCTGGCTGCTTTTAGGAACTCAGGGTGAGCTTCACTGAATACATCCTCGAAAAAACCTCCTACACAGGCATGTTTATCACCACTGAATTTCTTAAATTCTCCCTCAGTCCTGAGAGGAGCTGAAGCTGGTCCTGCCTGCTTCTTCCGGTGGCCGACAATTCCACCGGCAGTGCCAGGCCTGTCATAGCACCGGCTTCTTCACCATCTCTATCTTCAGGGTCTGACATCCACCGACTCCGAACTTTGACAAGTGCTTTTGTTGGCAGTGCCATCAACCTTTCCTGGTGGGGCTATTCCTTTTAATCTGGTAGCTGCAAGCTTCGTTCTCTGTGGCAAGCCTCTTGAAGTGTCCACGGACCAGGGGGCAAAGAACTCGACCAGCAGGAGGCCTGCAGAGCCATGTCAGAGACGCGACTCTCGGGGTTGTCATCCCGAGTCCCAGCACGGAGGCCGCAGCGAGAAGCAGCGCCAGGCCCGACGGGCGCCAAGCGGCGCAGGCACGTGGCGGCGGGTGGGGCGGCGCAGACTGGAGGGTCGGAGCTCTGCAGGGACTTCGGAGGTCGGCCGGCAGCCACGCACCCGCTGCCTGCAAGAAAATGATTTTTAAAACAAACACACAAAAGGTTGGTCCTGCCTCCATCATACCTGGACCCTCTCTTGACTCTGCCCTGTACTCAGGTCCGTCTCCAACCTGATTCAGGGTGACCTGGACTTGCACAGGCAGGTCTGCTCAGGGCTGCTCTTTGTGCTTGTGGCGCTTTGATTCTCGGG
This sequence comes from Lemur catta, assembly GCF_020740605.2. Lineage (NCBI taxonomy): Eukaryota > Metazoa > Chordata > Mammalia > Primates > Lemuridae > Lemur > Lemur catta. The sequence goes on along the minus strand of NC_059134.1, from coordinate 16,967,128 downwards.
GTCGTTTTTAACGACAGGAACTCAGCCGAGGCCAGCACACCCACCGCCACCACCATCATGCTACCTCTCCTCACCCCTTCTCACACTTCTAGGTCCTATTTTAAGAAAAAACATATTAAAATAGGCACTTGAGTTTAACATTCTGAGGAACAAAAACAGAAGTAGTCCATTTTTTCTAATAAACACTAATTTTTTAAGTAATTTAAAAATCACATATAAAAAACTTAATTGACAGCTTGTTAGGGATTTTAGAATTAGAGAAATGTAAAATGTTTCCATGATATTTACATTGTAAATGGAGAAGGTAAAGTGTATTCAGTAACTAAAACAAATATTAATAATATTCATCATTTGCACAGCATGACCAGCTAAAGGAAAAAGAGACAATACAGAGAGAAAAAGAGAGGCAAAAGGAAAAAACAGAGAAACAGTGATAAAAGGAATAAGAAAAAGATACTAATAAAAAGGAACAGAAAAAAACAAAGATATAATGAAAGAAATAATGTGATGGGGAGAGAGAGTCCTCTAGTTATAGTGAGAGAATATTTTGCATTAAGGAGTCTGTCTTTGTAAACAAACGGAAATCTCTCTCAACCTAAAACAAGGTGTTTCCCAATCGTACATCCCCCTCTAACTACCACTACTGCGTGCTCTCATTCCCTTTATAGCCCTTTTGGTAGCAGTGGCCTTACCCCTCAAGCCACTGGAATTCAGTTTCCACAGCAATCACCAGTGACCTCCAATCACCAGACTCAATGGACTCTTGTCTGTCCTGATCTCACGGGATTGCTCAACCCCCTTCCAAAGGTTCTCTTGACCCCACTTTGCTTCTTGGAATAATCTGACACCACTTCTTCCTAGTTCTCCCCTGCCTTTATCTCTCACCCTCTGCCTCAGTCTCCTTTACCCACCCCATGAACAGTGATGTTCCCTGGTGTTTCTTCCTCAATTCATGGTTTTTCTCACACAGTTCACTAAGAAAAACCAAACCAAAACAAAAACAAAACAAAAAAACCCCACCTCATTAGCTCCCATATTATTAGCTATTGCTAGCTATCAAATGCTGTTAGGATGCGTGGCACCATCTGCTATACAGGCTCATGGCCTCAAATCTTACATCCATGGTCCTGACATCTTTCTGGATCCTCGGACATCTCTTTCAACTTCCTGCTGGCATTGCCACCTGGATTGTCCCATGGCCCATCAGATTTGTCATGTCCTAAGAGAACTCATCACGCTCCCATGCAAACTGTTTTGTCCCTAAATTCCCAGCCTAAATGCCTCGAGTCACCTCCAGTCTAGTCCAGTCTGTCACTCCCATATCTAATCAGTTACCAAGACTTAACCTCCTAAACATTTTATAAATCTTCTCTCTCCTTCAGTATCTACTAACACAGTCCTCATAACTTGGCACACCAGGTACCCCATGGCCTGTCCCTGCTTCCTCTCCAGCCTCCCTCCCACTCTTTCCTCTTTCACTTTACTCTCTAGTGATCTGAACAGCTTGTGGTTGCCCACATGTGCTTTGCCCAACTCTTGTTCTTTGGTCTTAAAGTAACTTCTTTCCAGAATGTTTGCTCTTGACTCTTACCCACAGTTGACTCTAAATAATCCTTGTATGTTTTATTCAACCATCATCTCTTACAAACAAACCTTCCAGAACCTCCAGACCAGCTTGTGTGCCCCCGGTCTATGCTCCCACAGCCCCATTCCTACCTTTCTCCCCACAATATACCACATTGTAATGAAATGCTGTGTTAGACTTCCTAACTAGGCAGCAGCTTAACTTAAAGCAAGGAATGCATCTTACTGCTCTGTGGATATCCCACAGACTCAATGTCTGGCAGTAAGTATCTAGAAAGATGTGGCAAGAAATTGTGGGAGCTTCCTTCAGCCCTGGTCTCAGCGTGGACACCTCTTATAGGCCTTTGGAAAGGGCTGGTAAATGAAAAGCTACTCTTTACAGCTCAAGAGAACAATTCTTCTCCTTTGGAAGGGCTGATCTGAAATGACAAACTAGAATAAGGCTCTGACCTATAGAAGGCAGACTGGGTGACTGAAGAAATAACATCTAAGAAAAGTCAAGGGATGAATTTGGCCTCTGGTTCGGAAGTTCCTGTTCTTCTGGAGATAAGGGAGAGAGCATTCCTGCCATCAACAACTGGAAAAGACTCTTCCCTGTCTTACCTCTAATTTTGAGGGTGAAGGGTGAACTAAGAGCCAACAATTGAACTGATTATTTAGTTACTTTCCGTCTCCTTTGGTGTCCACAGAGAGAGCCCAGGTCTCATGGGACCCTAACAAACCCTTTGAATGGCACGAAATGGCATTACATGCCCAAAGACATAGGCCTGCTTTCCCACAGTAAGAACTTCATGGTATGTTAATGCATCATTGTGTTAATTCAAGGACACACTGGCATTACCTTTTTTCTGCATCCTCCTTCTCATGCTCTTGAGGCTACAGCTTCACACTGGACCAAATATCTTTAGAGAATAAGCCTGAAGAAAATACAAGATTGCCATCATGAGTCTTAATACAGAACTATTTGAGTCATTTCCCTATGTATATCACTTTGTCTTGCCCACAGCTTGACCTACCTAGCCCTGTTTGCTAATCATATTGGTCTTCAACAGCTAGGGCTTTTAGCACTCGAAACCATTTATCTTCATCTGTACATTGAGTTGCCATCTGTCTTCTTCTACAATTTTTAAAAATTGAGTAAGATGATTAACACCAGCCCCAACATCTGGATCTATTTGTGTATAGTTCTCCACTGGTTAAGCCCAGGGACCTTTCTTCCTCCCCCGAGTCACTTAGGAAGCTGCTTCCTCCACACATTTGTCACTGATGCCCTCAGTGAAAGGACAGATTAAGTCTAAGCCTGTGAGCAGGTGAGCATCCTCCTGAGATCTATGTGTGTTTGGCTTGAGCTGACAAACAATGGAAACCAATTCTTCTCACTGATTCTCAGCTCTGCTTCACGGCCCTCTTCCCCCTCTCCCTCCCTGTGTGAAGCACATTTTTACCTGCTAACATTTCTTCTGTGTCCCAAATATCAGGGTTTTCAGTGTGATTTTTATGGAAGGAAGATGGCATGGGATTGGTATAAGGCAACTGATGGAAGGGTTGATTGGGTTGGGGGCCCGCAGGGTCTACGAGAAAGAGAAATGACAGTAGAGGACAGTATGTGGTAGGAGGGTGTGGGGCAGCTCTCTATCCTCTAACAGTCCAAAAATAGGCTCTAGCCAGTTGCCAGACAAATTGTCCTCTCCCAGCCGTGATCCTCCAGCTGCCCATGCCTTGCTGTGCACTCACTCACTCACTTACAAGCATGAGACACAGAGAACACATGCAAGACGAAGGAAGCTGTGAGCCATGTTCTAGGCAGAAAAGGGAAGAACTGATGGAAGGATTTGCCTCAGAGTTACATGCAACAGCCTGGCCTTTTAGCTTCCAACACAGAAGGACCAGCCAGCACGTGGCTACAGAAGAAATAACTCAGCACATGGGTGGCCAAAGGGAGAAGGCCTGTTTCTGCACCACCCATTGTACTGGCTTCTTTCTACTTTTCTTAGGCTCTAGAGATGCTAGGGACAATGTAATGTAATAAAAATTCTCAGAGTCAGGCCCAGTACCAACACTCATCACGTCTGTGAAGGATATTTTACCTCTTGAGCTATCATTTCCTATCCTGCCTCATAGGCAAAGAGTATTGACCTGATCATGAATGTAAAGACCATAGCAACATGCCCAGAAGTTAGCATGTGTTTAACAAACATTAGTACTCTTCTGTGCTTTGATAGTCAAGGCTCAGCAAAAGCCTTTCCTGACCATTGTCAGCCCTGTCAAGCTCCTTTCCTGGCTGTGGACACAACCAGTGCCTTATGACCTCCTGTCCTGCTCTCCAAGCTCTTGTTCTCTAACACTGCACTTACTGTTCCCAGCTGTATGCCATGCCCCTTAAGGGCAAGAATCTTCCCTGAAAAGATCTGTCATGGAATTAAAAGGATGGGGAGCTCAATAGCACTTGGTTAGAGTTGCAGTGGTGGAAATAACCCTTCCCTGGATCCCAACCAAGTCCCTAGTCCTACCTATAGAAACGCCCACCCCACAGTTTGGGACTTCCCAGTTCCATGGGAGGAAGGGCACAGAATTATAACTGTCCCAGGAAAGTCTGTAAAGTTACCCAAAGCCTGACTCAATTCTCAAAAACCATGCATCCTTAGGGATCCCTCAATTCCACAGGGCTTTAAAGGAGAAAACCCAGGTTCCCTGCAAGGTATATTGTTAGAGGATCCCTGGATCAGGCATGTCTAAGAGGTCAAATACTGTCTCCTCTGGAAGATCTGAGACTCAGTTAAGCCCCACAATCAGCCAGAAGACCACAGGGCACATCTCTCTCTTTCGCAAGAATGCCTTATGAAAAAGGATCACAGAAAAATTACTAAGAAAGTCAGAGGTCAAATGGCTTCAGGGTACACAGTGAGAACAAGAGAGAACGGTACCTTCCAGCAAGGACATGAGGTTGGTGGGCAGATAGGCAGGAGGTACATGGTTCGGAACAAACTGTCTGTTGGCCTCAAATGAATGAACAGCACAGCCATTAATGAGTCTGGGTGATTCAAGAAATTGAGCCCAGAGAAGGGAATTTCTTTAACCTGATGAAGGTCATCCATGAAAAACCTGCTGAAAAACTAAAATCATACTCGATGGTGAAAGACTAAAATTGTTTATCTTAAGATCAGAAATAGGACAAGGATGCCCATTCTCACTGCTTCTATTCAACATTGTACTGGAGGTTCTAGCCAGGGCAACAGGCAAGAAAAAGAAATAAAAGCATCTAGATTGGAAAGAAAGAAGTAAAACTATCTTTATTTGCAGTTGACAAGGTCTTATACACAGTAAATCCTGAGTAATCCACAAAAAAACAATTAGTACTAATATATAAGGTCAGAAAGTTTGCAGAATACAAGATCAATGTACAAACATTAATTGTGTTACTAACCACTAAAAATGATAACCCAAAGATGACATTAAGAAAACAATTCTTTTTACACGAGAATCAAAAAGAATAAAATAGGAATAAATTTAACAAAAGAAGTTCAAGACTTGTACGCTGAAAACTATAGAATATTGTTGGAAGAAATTAAAGACCTAAGTAAGTGGACAGATTCTGTGCCCATGTGTTGGAAGAAAAAAATAACCTTGCACGTGAATGTTCACAGTAGCATTATTCATAATAGCCAAAAAGTGAAAACGACTTGATTTCTGTCAACCGATGAATGGAAAAACAAAACGTGGTATGTCCATATGTTGGAAAACTATTCAGCAAAAAAGGAAATTGTGTACTGATACATGCTACAGCATGGATAAACACTGACAACAGTACACTAAGTAAAAGATGACAGTTGCAAATGGCCACATAGTGTATGATTTAATAGATATGAAATGTCCGGAACACACAAACCCACAGAACTAAAAAGTAGATTAGCGCATGCCACGGACTGGAGGTGGCTGACGTGGGAAGTGAATGCTAATGGATACAGGATTTCTTTTAGTAGTGTTAAAAATGTTCTGGAATTAGATAGTGGTGATGGTTAGAACACCCTATAGGTATGGTAAAAACCATTGAATTATACATTTTAAAGCACTATATTTTATAGTTTCTGAATTGTATCTCAATTAAAAAGATAAAAAATGAAGTATACTAGTGGTTGCCAGGGGCTTGGAGGAGGGAAGGGGTATAGGGTTTCTTCTGGGGTGATGAAAATAGTAGTGGATGCCCAACTTTGTGAATATGGGGGGGAAAAGTGAATTGTACATTATAAAAGAGTGAATTCTATGGAATGTCAATTATATTCCAATAAAAGAAAAGAAAGGAAGAAGGAAAGCGAGAGGCAGAGAGAGAGACATGGCAGGACAGGGCAGAGAGATAAGTAAACCCAAGGTTTAACTCACATCAGAGCAGTGAGGAGAAAGATGATTGAGGGACAGGAAAGGGTGTCCTCAATTCTAAAGGGCCTGATTGTCTGCTTCTAGTGAGTCAGGGGAGAGTGTGGTGGCTGAACTAGGGTGGTGGCTGTGGCTGTGGTCCCAGCCACCTCATGAACAGGGTTGCCCATAGCTCGCTTCCCACTCAGGGAGAAATTCCCTCACTGCCGCCCAAGAGCACTGCTGGGAAAGCGGAGTACAGGCTCAGAGCTTCACTCCTCACTGGAGAGATGGAGTGGGTGTCCTCAGATTTGAACAGCCACTTGCGGGTTCCAAAGGTACCTCACAGTTGTGCCCCAGTGTGACTCTTCATAACAGATCGCGCATAAAAAATTTTTATATCTACTATACCAGTGAGGACTTTATGGCCCAAAAAAGATGTTAATTGACTTGTCCTGAGCCCACTGTCTATCAGTGAAAAAATTAAGAATAAACTCAGGACTGACTCTCCTTCTGAGCCCTCGGGTAATGGAAGTGAAGACAGAGAGCCAGGCCATCACCATAAGAAACCAGGAGGAGGACCCTGCAGTTGAGCCTCTCACCCTCTGATCCACAACACCCTCGACCCCCACCATACATCACAGCAAACCCACTACGTCCATCCGTCCATACCTCAGCCTGCCCCCTTCCTCTCCTCCCACAGAGGCCAGGGGTTGTAACACACTACATCCCCATTAACCCCTCAGTCACATACAGGACATGAAGGAAACGCACTCACAGCAAAGCAAAATGTGTGTTAGGGGCTGAACTGTGTCCCCTAAAGTTCCTTTATTGAACCTTAAACCCAGAACCTCAGAATGTCCCTGGATTTGGAGACAGGGCCTTTGAAGAGGTGCTTAAGATGAAATGAGGCTGTCAGGGTGGACACCAAACCAAACTGCCTATTGTTCTTATAGCAAGAGGGAAATTTGGACACAAACACAGAAGCCCAAGATGCGTGGCCACAATGGCAAGATCCTGTGAGGACAAAGAGAAAGGATGGTCATCTGACAGCCAAGGAGAGAGACCTCAGGAGAATCCAAACCTGCCCACACCTTGATCTTGGACATCCAACCTCCAGACTGTGAGAAAACAAATGTCTGTGGTTCAAGCCACCCAGCCTTAGCAAACTCATATATCGTGTAAATGCAAATTCAATAAGGCTTCTAACAAATATGCCACATAGCTGTTCTGTCCCCAGCTCTGTCCTAACTACTACAGGGGCTTCTGCACTATGCCTTCACACATGCAAGGACTTCGTTGCCCCATTCCAAAGCAATCCTTCTGCCTTGGCCTCCCAAAGTGATGGGATTACAGGTGTGAGCCACCGCGCCTGACCTCTCACAGTCACTCTTGGCTCCAAGTCCTACCCCCTCTGGACTCTCACCCTCACTGGCAGTTCACCTTCCATGGCTGCCCTCCTGCCTGCGCCCAGCACCAGCACACATGAGAGGTCCCCCCGCCTTTTCTGCTTTCTCCTTTTGCCCCCAGGGTATTGCTTCCTGTGCACCAGGGTTTATACCACCAGGTTTCTGGACCTCCTCTCTTCTCCACACTCCTCTCACTGCCCCAGCTCTTTCCTTTCTCCCAAGCCCTGGTATCAATGCACCTCCCCGGAATCTCTTCCATTTTATTAGGAAGAACAATGTCCTTCTTCATGCCTTGCCTTGGCCATAGCTGTGCCTTCGCTGATCTATAAGCACAACCATTTCCCTACAAAACAAAGATCTCAGCTTTTATAAATGGAAAAGATTGAATATTTTGTCTTCTCCTTCAACAATATAGAGCTCCATCAGTCTAAGACAATGCCAATTCATTTACAAGTCAGAGTTTTCAATGATTGTTTTCTCTGTTATTGAATAGTTATCTTCATTTAATTTTAATTAATTAGTACAGATTTCTGCCATGGTCTAGTCTAGTAGATTGCTCTGAAGACTCCTTATCAGATATTCAGAAAACGATTTATGAACTCCTACTCAGCAGAAGGTGTTCTGCATGTATTCTGGGCACACTGTGATGTTCATACCATGAAACAAGCTCAGGAGTCTAGTCCTGACCTTCATTTCTTACATGAATCTTTGGCTCATCTACTGACAAATGGACGCCTCCAGCCATCCACGGGGGCGCCATGGACCATATAGCAGCTTGGTCTCTTCAGCAGTGTTTGTGAGATTACTTGAAAAGTTTGCTTGTATTCATCACAAAATTAAATGGTAAACTGAAAAATAAAATAATGGTATCAGAAATAAAAACTGTAGATTCCATAAACTTGCGTACTTGATCTAAAAGTGAAAAACAATTAATTTAGTCCTACAAAGGCAGGATCTGGAGCTTCAGTTGGATGCTCATTGGACTCAGTCCAGCTTACTTCATGGACAGCTGTGGAAATAATTAAACATAAGGAATATGTTTGAAATGTTGAAAGTAAGTGTATTATAGACTATGTAAGTGATGAAGTATAATTAGGGACATGATAATATGTTTACTTATCTAGGCATGAAAACCTGGTTATAACACACAAGCTATTTTCACAGTTCTACATTCGCATGCATTTTCAGGATCAGGGTATGTACAGAAAAGTAGGTGAGTGCCTATGTAATAATATTTGCACTTTGCATTTATATCATCTGAGAACGTCCTCACAGAATAAGCCAATAAAGTAGATGAGGGAAAATTACTATCCCCATTTTACAAATGTCACTCAATTGTTTAGCTTTGCTTCTTCATTCTACCAGTCCTATTTTTTAAAGCACGGCATCTTTGAACTGGCTAACCATCACACTGTCTCATAGGACTCTTCTCCAACTATATTCTCTTATAGCCTTAAGTTTTGTCAACCTTCAAAATGTTTTTTATTGTGATAAAAAATATACTATAAAATTTATCATCTTAAACATTTTTAAGTGTACCGTTCAGTAGTGCTAATTATATTCACATTGCTGTAACACAGATCTCCAGAACTTTTTCATCTTGCAAATCTAAAACTCTATATCCATTAAACAACAATTTCTCCTTTCTCCTACCCCTAGTCTCTGATAATCATCATTCTACTTTCTGTCTCTATGAATTTGACTACTTTAGATTCCTCATATAACTGGATTCATACAGTCTTTTTGTGGCTGACTGGCTTCACTTAGCATAATTTCCTTAAGTTTTATCCATGTTGCGGCATGTGAAAGAATTTCCTTCCTTTCTAACCTGAGTAATATTCCATATTACTCACACACATATACATACATATATATATATATATATATATATATATATACACACATACCACATTTTGTTTGTTCATCCATCAGTGGACATTTGGGTTGCTTCTGTCTTTTGGCTATTGTGAATACTGCTACAAATATCTCTTTGAGACTGATTTCAATTATTTTAGGTATATACCCAGAAGTGGGATTGTAGGATCATATGGTAATTCTATTTTTAATTTTTAAAGGAGTAACCATCAAACTATTTCCACAGTAGCTGTACCATTTACATTCCCAACAACAGTGTACAATGATTCCAATTTCTCTACATCCTCACCAAACTTATATTTTGTTTGTTGTTTCTTCATACTGGCCATACTAATGAGTGTAAGGTGATATCCATAGTGGTTCTGAATTCACATCTATCTGATGATTAGGGATATCAAACATCTTTTCATTTGCATATTTTGGCCATTGTATATCATCTTAGGTGAAATGTCTACTCAAATTCTTTGCCCATGTTGTTAAGTTGTAGTATTTTTTTATATATATTCTGTATTTTAACTCCTCTTCAAATGTGTCATTTGCAAATATGTTCCCCCATTCCGCAGGTTGCCTTTTCACTCTGTTGGCTATGTCCTTTGATGCACAAAAGTTTTTAAGTCGGATATAGTCCAATTTCTCTATTACTGCTTTTGTTACCTGTACTTACATATATAGTGTCCAAGAAATCATTGCATACATAGTATCCAAGAAATCATTGCCAAGTCCAGTGTCATAAAGGTTTTACCATATATTTTCTTCTGGGTTTTATAGTTTGGGGTATTACATTTAGGTCTTTAAACCATTTTGAGTTAATTTTTGTAACAGCTGTAAGATAAGCTCCCAAATTCATTGTTTTACATGTGGATACCAAGTTCTCCCAAGACCATTTGTTGAAGAGACTGTATTTTCCCCATTGAATGGCCTCAGCACCCTTGTCAAAGATCATTCAATCATATAGATGAAGGTTTATTTCTGGGTATTCTATTCTTTTCCATTGGTGTATTTCCTCTCTTTATGCCAGTATCACATTTTTTTTTTACTGTGGTTCTATCATATGATTTGAAATCAGGAAATGTGTGAACTCCAAATTTGTCCTTCTTTTTCAAAATTATTTTGACAATTTGGGGTCCCTTGAGAAAACATACACATTTTAGGGTGAACTTTTCTATTTCTGCAAATAAAGGCCAATGAAGCAGGTTCCAAAATGATGGCATAGAAGCAAGATAGCTTTAATACCTCCCCCTACAGAAAACAAACAAAAAAGCAGCTCCAAGATTATCACCAGCAATGTCCCAGAACTCATATATGAAGATCACACAGTTCAGGAGAACTGAAAAAACTCAGAGTAGATGGTAAGAGAATTGGACTTCAGACTCCCATTTCCACAACAACACCCCCACACCCCAGTCTTTCCAGCACTGAGCTCACGAATATTTTCCCCAAACTCACAGTGTCTACACTGGAAAAAGTGAGATGGAGGTGGACAACGAGCTTCCCCATCATCTTGGGTTTCCTGACAGGAGTTGTGTCGCTGCTTCAACCCATAGGAAGCATCAGGAGTATCTAAAGAAAGAAATATCCCTCAAGACAGCCAGAGACAAAAGAGGGAAGAGCTACCAACAGTTCTGGACAGTCTGCTGTGTATCTTGGCCAAAGGAGATGCTAAACCAGAGTGGCTGTTCAGCATCACAACACTACAGAAGGTTCCTTTCATAGATCCCCTGGGCATAAACTTCTAGCCAGCCTGTTCACACTACCAGGATATCCCCTTGGGGATTTTCATGCTCAGAACAGGCAGTACCATTTATTAGAACTGAGCAAACCTGGGCCTAAGTCACCATCTAGTGCCAAAAAGGAGACAGTGACATAGCAGAAAAAAAATAGAATCAACAGGCAATTCCAAAGAATCTTCAAGCAAATATATACAATAAAAAACAAAAAGAGCCAGACAGAGAAGACTAGAAAAATTAAGTAACCCTTCACTACAAAGACATGGACATATATCCACAAGAAACAACAATGAACATGGAACCATGATCTTCTCAAACAGACAAACCAAGGAACTAGTGACTGATCCTAACAAGATGGTAATGTGTGAAATGTCTGATCAAGAATTCAAAATAACCATTTTAAGGAAACTCAGTGATCTCCAAGATAACAAATAAAATCAATTCAGAAATTTATCAGAGAAATTTTGTAAAAAGATTGAAATAATAATTAAAAAACAGAAATCTTGGAAATGAGAAATATATTTGCTGAACTGAAAAATTCATTAGAGGCTCTCTATAGCAGAATGGATCAAGCAAAAGAATCAGTGACTTCAAATATGGGCTATTTGGAAATACACAGCCAGAGGAGAAAAATGGAAAAGAATACATAGGAACGAATATTTCCTATGAGATATAAAAACTTACCTGAAAAGAAAATAATCTAGAAATTATTGGTGTTCCTGAGGGATTTGAGCAAGAGTAAGGAGTAAGTTCATTCACAGAAATAGTAACAGAAAACTTTCCAAAACTTTAGAAGGAGATAAATGCCTACGTATAGGAAAGTAAGAGGAAAACCAATCGGATTTGACCCAAATATGGCTACACTAAGGAATAAAATAATCAGACTCTCAAAGATCAAGAACAAAGGAAGATCTTAAAAGAAGCAAGAGAAAAGAAATAATAACATATAAATGAGCCTCAGTTTGTCTGGCAACAGACTTCTTTCTTCTCAAAGGAAACCATACAGGCTGAGAGAATGGAACAACATTTTCAAAGTCCTGAGAGGAAAAAAAACAAAAACAAATGCCATGTGAATATAGAGTACCCAGCAAAGCTATCTTTCAAGGATGAAGAAGAGATAAAATCTTTCCCAAGCAAAAGCTGAGAGAATTCCAAACCCATCTTACAATAGATGCTAAAGGGAGTTCTTTAATCTGAAAAACAAATACACACTAATGGGGGGGTAGTCAGAGATATATAATCCGCCAGTAGAATTAAATGTATGAACACACCTAGAATATCCTCATATTGTAATGTGGTGTGCAATACAGTCATAACTCTAGGATGAAGTCCAAAAGGTAAATCTACCAAAAAAAAAAAAAAAAAGCTACAGCAACCTGTTAAGAGATCAGTAATATAAAAACATGTAAATTGAAAAAACATAAAGTCAAAATGTAAGGAAATGGAGTTAAAGTATAGAATTTTTTCTGCTTTTTACTTTGTTTCTATTATTTTCTCTGGATCTAAATTGTCATCTCTTAAAAGTAACTTGTTTTATCTAAAAGATGTTTTTTGGAAGCTTTATGGTAACCACAATGCAAAACATATAATAGATACATTAAAAATAAAAAGCAATAAATTAAAGCATACTAATGAATAAAATCACTTAACCACAAAGGAATACTGCAAGAAAAGAAGAATGGAAGAGAGGAGTTATAAAAGAAACAGAAAACAAGCAACAAAATGGCAATAATGAGTCCTTATTTATAAATAATAAAACTTCATGTAAATGGAATCAATTCTTCAATTAAAAGGCATAGAGTGGCAGTGGTTGAATGTACACAGAAACAAGACTCAACTATATTTTACCTGCAAGAAACCCATTTCACCTATAAATATACACATAGACTGAAAATGAAGGGGTTGAAAAAGATATTCCATGCAAGTGGACTCCAAAAAAGAGCAGGAGGAGCTAGACATATATCAGATAAAATACAATACAAATCAAATACTGTAAAAAGAGACATAGAAGTTCACTATATCATTAAAGGAGATCAAATCAGGAAGAGAATATAACAATTATGAATATTGTTGCACCCAACACTGGAGCCACCAGGTATATAAAGCAAACATTAGTAGATCTAAATAGAGAGATAGAATGGAATGCAATAAAAGTGAGAGACTGCATTTTCAATAATGAACAGGTCACCCATGCAGAAGATCAACAAAGAAACATTGGAGTTCAACTACACACTAGACCAATAGGCCTAATTGACATTTACAGAACATTTCACCCAAGTGCTGCAGAATACACATTCTTTTCATTTGCATTTGGAACATTCCCTAGAATAGATAGCATCTTATACCACAAAACACGTCTCAACAAATTCAAAAAATTATAAATTATATCAGGTATCTTTTCTGACCTTAATTGAATAAAACTGTAAATCAATACCTAGAGGAACCTTGGCAAATATACAAGCACATGGAGTTTAAACAACATACTCCTTAATGACCAAGGAGTCGATGAAGAAATTAAGAACATTTAAAAATTTCTTGAAATAAATGAAAATGGATGTAAAACATACTAAATTCTATGGGATACAGAAAAAGTAGGACTAAGAGGGAGATTTATGGTATTATAATAAACACCTATATCAAAAAAGTAGAAAGAGTTCAAATAAACAACTTATCAATGCACCTCAAGGAACTGGAAAAGCAAGAACAAGCCAAACCCAAAATTAGTAGAAGGAAAGAAATAACAAAGATCAGAGTAGAAGTAAACAAAATTTAAACTAAAAACAATACAGAAAATCAACAAGGTGAAAAGTTGGTTTTTTGAAAAGATAAACAAAATTGACAAAACTTTAGTTAAACTAAGGAAAAAAGAGAGAAGACTCAAACAAATAAAATTAGAAACAAAAGGATGGCCATAACAACAAAGACCACAAAAATGTAAAGAATCATTACAGACTTTTATAAATGATTGTATGTCAACAAATTGGAAAAGCTAGAAGAAATTAATAAATTCCCAGATACATACTACATACTACCTACAAATATTGAACCATGAAGAAATATAAAACTGCAACAAACCAGTGATGAATAACAAGATGTAAGCCATAATAAAAAGTCTCCTATCAAAGAAAAGCCAAGGATCTGATGGCTTCACCACTGAATTCTACCAAATATTTTAAGGACTAATACCAATTCCACTCAACCTCTTCAAAAAAATTTAAGAGGAAGGAAATACTTCCAAATTCATTCTATGAGGCCAGCATTACCCTGATATCAAAACCAGACAAGGACACAAAAAGAACAAAAAGAAATCTACAGGTCGGTATCACTGATGAACATAGATGCAAAAATCTTCAACAAAATACTAGCAAACTGAATTCAGCAAGACATTGAAAAGATTATTCACCATGATCAGTTTGGATTTATCCTAGGGATGTAAGAATTGTTCAACAGATGTAAATCAATAAAAGTGATAAATCACATTAACAGATACAAGAACAAAAACCATATGATCATTTCAATAGATGCTGAAGAAGTATTTGATAAAATTTAACCTCCCTTTTATATAAAAAAAACTCTTAAACTTGGTATAGAACAAACATGCCTCAAAATAATAAAGACCATATATGACAAACCCAAGTAACAGCATACTGAATGGGGAAAAATAAAAAGCCTTTCCTCTAAGATCGGGAACTACTTTTATTCACCACTTTCACCACTTTTATTCAACATAATACTTGGAAGTCCTGGCCAAAGCAATTAGGCAAGAGAAAAAAATAAAGGGCATCCAAATTGGAAACACAGATGTCAAATTACCCTTATTTAAAGAAGACATGTTCTTATACTTAAAAAAACCTAAAGACTCTATCAAAAATATATTAGAACTGATAAATGAATTCAGTAAAGTTGCAAAACACAAAATCAACATGCAAATATAAGTAGCATTTATATATGTAAACAGTAAACAATCTGAAAAAGAAATCAAGAAAGAAATCTCATTTACAATAATAGCTGCAAGGAATAAAAAATACCTACGAATCAATTTAACCAAGGAAGTGAAAGATCTCTTTAACAATATTATAAAACAATGATAAAAGAAATTGAAAAATACACACAAAAAAAGGAAAGATTTTTCATGTTTGTGGATTGGAAGAATTAATATTGTTAAAATGACAGTTCTATCCAGCACAACTTACAGATTATACCAATAATATTCTGCACAGAAATAGAAAAAAAATTCCAAAAATTTATGTTAAACCACAAAAGATCCTGAATAGCCAAAGCAATCAGAGCAAAAAGAACAAAGGTGGAGGCATCACATTATGTGATATCAAAATACACTACAAAGCTATAGTAACCAAATCAGCATGGTATTGGCATAAAAACAGATGCATCAGTGGAACAGATTAGATGCCTATATATAAATTCACACACAAAACCAACTCATTTTTAACAAAAGCACCAAGAATTTACAAGTTGTAAAGAACAGTCTCAATAAATCATACTAGGAAAACTGGATAACCATATGCAGAAAAATGAAACCAGACCCTTACCTCTCCTTATATATCAAATCAAATCAAAATGGATTAATGACATAAATCAAGAGCTGAATCTATGAAAGTCTTAGAAAAAAATGTTGGGAAAAGGCTTCAGGACATTGGTCTGAACAAAGATTTTTTATGTAGACCTCAAAATCAGTGAAACAAAAGCAAAAATAGACAAATGGGATTACATCAAACTAATAAGCTTCTGCACAGCAAAGCAAGCAACCAATAAAGTGAAGACACAACACACATAATGAGAGAAAACATGTACAAACTATCCATCTGAGAAGAAGTTAATAACCAGAATATATCAGAAGCTAAAGCAACTCAACAGCAAAAAACAAATAATCTGATTATAAAAAATGGGCAAAGATCTGAACAGACATTTCTAAAAAGAAGACACACCAATGCCCAACAGGTATATGAAAAAATGTTCAACATCACAAATTATCAGAGAATTGCAAATCAAAACCATAAGGAGATATCATCTCATTCCAGTTATAATGGCTTGTATCAAAAAGACAGGAAATAGCAGATGCTGGCAAACGTGAAGAAAGGTGAACACTCATACACTGTTGGTGGGAATGTAAATTAATACAGCCACTAAGAAAAACTATCTAGAGGTTGCTTTAAAAACTAAAAGTAGAACTAATATATGATCCAGCAATTCCACTACTGAGTATATATTCAAAAGAAAAAATATATATCAAAGAGATTTCTGCAATCCAGGACAGATGAAAGCACTATTTACAATAGCCAAAATACGAAATCAACCTATTTGCCCTTCAATGGATGAATGGATAAATGTGATATATATACACAATGGAATATTATTTAGCCATAAAAATGAAATCCTATCATTTGCAGTAATATGGATGGAACTGAAGGTCTTTCTGTTAAGTGAAATAAGCTGAACAAAAAAAGACAAATACTGCATGTTCTCCTTTATATGTGGGAGCTAACAGAGTATATCTCAAGAAGATAGACAGTAGAATTATGGCTACCAGAGGACAAGAAAGGTAGAGGGGAGAAGTATTGAAGAGAGGTTGATTAATGGGTACAAATACAGAGTTTTCTAGAAGTAATAAGGCCTGGTGTTTGGTAGGTTAGTAGGGGGGTTATAGTTTACAATAATCTATTGTATATTTCAAAATAGCTAGAAGAGATAATTTGAATGTTTCTAGCATAAAGATAAGATAAATGTTTAAGATGATGGATATCCTAATTATACTGATCTGATCTTCACGAATTATATGAATGTATTAAATTATCACAGGTGACCTAAAATATGTATATCTATTATGTATCAATTTAAAAATAAAATTCTAAAAGTAATCAAAAGTGTCAATGAAATTTTTTAATAGGAATTGTGTAGATCATTTTAGGTGATATATACATCTTAACAATATTAGTCTTCCAATCAATGAACATGGGATGTCTTTCTATTTATCTGTGTCTTCTTTCATTTCTTTCAGCAATGTTATTCAGTTTTCAGGGTACACGTCTTTGGTTAGGTTAATTCCTAAATGTTTTATTTTTCTTTTAATGCAATTGTAAATGAGTTTGTTTCTTAATTTCCCTTTTGGTTGATCATCACTAGTGTATATTCAGTATCCAGTAACTTTACTAAATTAACTTATTTTTGCAACAGTTTTGTGGCATCTTTAGGGTTTAACATATAAAATTATACCATCTGTGAACAGAGATAATTTTACTTGCTTCCTTCCAATTGGTATGCCTTTTATTTCTTTTTCTTTTCTGATTACTCTTGCTGTAATTCCAATACTATATTTAATAGAAGGGTGAGAGTGAGCATCCTGGTCTTGTACCAGATCTGGGTGGCTCTGAAGTAATGATAAGGAGGAAGATCCCTTGGAGATGTTCAAGCTCCTGGAAATGATACAGCAGGAATAGCTCAGCTATGGAAAGCAGATTAGTTAGTTAGTGGGGGTTAAGGGAAGAGGGGAAGGAATTAATGGTAGAAGAACATAATAGAACATTTTGTTATATATCATGATAGTGGTGGAGTTTATGTGACTAAAAGACCATTGTCAAAACTCATAGAATTGAACATTAAAAACTAATGAATTTTACTGTATAAAAATTACACCTCAATAGAACTATGCGGGGAAAGGGAAAGGAATGGAAAGAAAAAAAAAAAGGAGAGGAAAGGGAAAGGAAGGGAACAGGATTGAATGGAAGGGAATAGAAGGGAAGAGATGAGCCAGTAAGAGAAGAGAAAAGAGAAAACTCTCCAGGGTCAGAAACAGAAGCAGCTGTCAAAGTGAGATAATTCCAAATGTGTGCGACAGGCACAAGGATGCAGAGGGAGCCAATCTCTCTTCATCCCTCTACTTCTTTTCCCAGGATTCTTAACTACTAAAATTATTTAGAGTCCTGGGTTAGGTTTTAACAAGGCAGTATCTTTTCCCCTGATTCTCATTTCTGTTTTTCCCTGGGCCAGTGGAAGAGGTAAATATCTTCTAATCCCCTCCTCCCTTAATGGCACTGGCTCACTCTCTGCTTATGTTTCTCTAGAGCACAGTGATTTGAATTCTTCCCCATTACCCATCTCTGAAAGCTCTCAGGAGAATACTAGAGATCAAGACATATGTTTCAGCCAGGCACTGTGGCTCACGCCTGTAATCCTAGCACTCTGGGAGGCCGAGGCGGGAGGATCGCTTGAGGTCAGGAGTTCGAGACCAGCCTGAGCAAGAGTGAGACCCCGTCTCTACTAAAAATAGAAAGAAATGATTTGGAGAGCTAAAAATATACATAGAAAAAAACTCGCTGGGCATGGTGGCGCATGCCTGTAGTCCCAGCTACTCGGGAGGCTGAGGCAGAAGGATTGCTTAAGCCCAGGCGTTTGAGGTTGCTGTGAGCTAGTCTGACACCGTAGCACTCTAGCCCAGGCAACAGAGTGAGACTCTGTCTCAAAAAAAAAAAAAAAAAGACATGTCTTTCAAGACCACTGATCTCCCACTGGGGTGATCTATGGTTTCTTGGGGCCACACTCTTAGTTTTTCTCTCAACTCCCAAAACACACAGTCAACACTGTGAAGATCACAACTTCATTATATGTATCCTTCTTTACTGACTGTTAATTGTCCAAAAATCAGTGTAGTGTATGGTAGTGAAAAAAGCTTTAGCCAGAAAAGCTCAAGATCTGTAACCCTGGATATTCATCTCTGTGAGTCTCATTCAGTTTCTTCATTGGTAGAGAACAGGGTTCACTAGTTGATATCTATGGCACCTTGCACTTCCATCAGTCTAAGATGCTGATGCAGATTTCAAGCTCTTTGAGCTACTGTCCTCAGTACATCTTCATGTTCCCCCAAGGTACCAAGAGCCCTCTAAGGCAGAGATCTGCAAGCTGTGGCCTACGGGCTAAATCCAGCCCACTGCCTTCTTTGGATGGTCCATGAGCTAAAGATATTTTTTATATATTTTAGAGGTTGGAAAAATTCAATAAATGTATAATATTTTTTGATGTGAAAACTATGTGAAATTCAAGTTTTAGTGTCCATGAATAATTTTATTAGAAAATAGCCACACTCATTTATTTGTATATCATCTGTGGCTGCTTTTGCACTACAAATGGCAAAGTTGAATAGTTACAACTGAAACCATATGGCCTAAAAAGCCTAAATTATTTATTACCTGACCCATTACAGAAAAATATTTGCCAATCCCTGCTCAAAGAAATAACTTTCGGATTAGAAGTTAGGATTGTTGACTTTGGAGACAGATGCCTGAATGGGAATCTGTTCCCATAGTTTTGGGAATCAATTATACTTCGTTAGGCATAAGTAGCTCCATCATCTTTAAATGGGGAATAATAATAGCACCCCACTCACAAGTCCTGAGAGTAAAGATACAATGCATGGGAGTTACTTTGTAGTTGCTACCTTTGGTAATAATAATTATCATTATTACAGTTGTTATTGTTATTTGGCTGCTTCATATGAAGATGTAAATGCTGAGAGCAGAATAATCACAAGAACTGGATGCATTTAATGAGATGCAATAATTTTGCTAATAAAATGAAACTCTGGAAATCCTGGCCAGAGTAATTAGGCAATAAAAAGAAATAAAAGACATCCATATTAGAAAGGAGGATGTTAAATTCTCCCTGGTTACAAATGACATCATTATATATACATACATGTATGTGTGTGTATATAATGATGTCATATATGTCACATATGTATTTATATGTGTATATATACACACATACATACATGCACACATACATACCTAAGAAACTATCATTAGAGCAAACAGACAGCCTACAGAATAGGAGAAAATATTTGCTCTCTACACATCCCATATACGGCTGATAACAAGAATCTATCTAGAACCTAAAAAAAATCAACAAGAAAAAAATCAAACAACCCCATCAATAAATGGGCAAAGGACATGAACAGAAACTTTTCAAAAGAAGACAGAATAATGGCCAGCAAACATATAAAAAAAATGCTCAACATCTCTAATCATTAGAGAAATGCTAATTAAAATTACAATGAGATATTACCTAACCCCAGTGAGATGGCCTTTATCAAAAAAATCCCAAAACAACAAATGCTGGCGAGGATGTGGAGAGATAGGAACACTCTTACACTGCTAGTGGGACTGCAAATTAGTGCAACCTCTGTGGAAAAGAATTTGGAGATACCTCGAAGAGCTAAAAATAGAAATGCCATTTGATCCAGCAATAGCACTATTAGGCATCTACTCAAAAGAACAAAAGACATTCTATAATAAATACATGTGCACCCAAATGTTTATGGCAGCACAATTCACTATTGCAAGGATGTGGAAACAACCCAAGTGCCCGTCAATTCATGAGTGGATTAATAAAATTTGGTATATGTATACAATGGAATATTACTCAATTATAAGAAACAATGGTGACATTGTTTCTTATAATTGAAACAAAAACATTCCAGGAAATAATAAGCAAATATAACAAGGTTGCAGGATACAAGGTTAATAAACAAAAGTCAATCACTTTCCTATATTCCAGCAATAAAAAAGTGACATTTGGAATTAAAAATACAATACCATGTATGTGAGGACCCCAAAAATGAAAAATTCAGGTACAAATCTACAAAATAAGTACATATCACAAAAACTACAAAACTCTGATAAAAGAAATCAAAGAAAAAACTAAATAAATGGAGAGGTTTTCAATACTCACAAATGGAAACATTCAAAGTTGTCAAAATCCTAGCAAGTTGTTTTGTGAATATTAACAAACTGATTCTAAAGTTTATATGGAGAGGGAAAAGACTCAGAATAGCCAACACAATATTGCAGGAGAACAAAGTAGAAGAATTGACATTACCCAACTTCAAGACTTACTATACAGCTACATTAATTAGGACAGTGTGGTATTGGCAAGAGAGTAGACAAATAGATAAATGGAACATAACAGAGAGCCCATAATTAGATGTACATAAACATAATAAACTAATGTTTGACAAAAAGCAAAGTCAATACAATTGAGCAAATACAGTTGTTTCAACAAATGGTGCTGGAACAACTGACCATCCACTCCCAAACAAACAAACAAAAATTAACCTAGACAGAGACCTTATGACCTACACAAAAACAAACTCTAAATGAATCACAGACCTAAATGTAAAACACAAAACCCAAAAAAGTCATAGAAGATAACAGAGGAGAAAACCTAGGTGACCTTTGGTATGGTGATTACATTTTAGATACAACACCAAAGGCACAATCTATGAAGAGAGAATTGATAACCTCAATAGTATTAAAATTGAATTTTCTGATTTCTTAAAAACATTGTGAAGAGATGAAAAGACAAGCCACAACCTGGGAGAAAATATTTGCAAAATATGTACTTGACAAAAGACTCTTATTGAAAACATACAAAGACTCTTTAATGTTTTACTTTTAACCAATATACTGTGCTTTGTATTTCTCATTTGTTGGGTTATTCTTTTCCTTTGTGACTGTTGACACAAGTCGAGGAGTCTGAATACTTAAAAGGAGAAGAGGAGGGAACCAAGATATTTACCATCAGTTACACATATGATACACTGCGTTCACCAAACCATCTTATTTTCTCTACGGCATACTGGACAGAAACCGGCATTGAATTTTTGCTGTTAGGTTTGATCAGATGACAGAGGAATACAGACAGAAATTATGTGCGTTACTTCAACTCCTGGTCATAAAGCCCCCTGGTGGGTCTCCAAGCTTTCATCCCCTTCTGTGGGGATTCTGGAGACCTTGTTAAGATGGCACAGAAAGACTTGGAAGGAGTTTGGGTCCTGGAAGAATAACCACCACCTCATTGAACTGTGAAATGAGTTAGCACTTTTTATTGTTTAATCCACTGATATTTCAGAGCTTTGGGTACAGCAGCTGGCCCACTCCAACTAACACATCACCCACGGCCCCCTCACTCTCCCCTCCCTCCCCAGCTCCTGAGACTCTCCCTCTCCCTGCAGCCAGCAGCCTCCACAACACCCTGCATCACGAGCCTCACAGTCCCTCACAGACCCTGAAAGGGCAGCCAGCGTGACTCCTGACTGGGGCCTGACAAGGCAGAATGTGTTGTTGGACCCAGCCGCGCCTAGCACTCTTCAGCCCAGTTTGACTTCAAAGGCCGTCCCAGTGCAATCGGGCAAGGAGAAAAGAAGAGGAAATGCGGCCTGAAAACAGAACTAGTCTGAGATTTCTCCTTAGAGGGGACCCTGATTCAGGTCACAGCAGCCATGAAGACTGTTCACTTTGCTACCTGATGATCATTTTGAAAAACACTCCTCTGCATAAAAGCCACGACTCCTCACTGCCTTCATAATCAATTCTAAACTCCTAAACATGGCAACCAAGGTCTTTTTAATAGAGTTTCTTCCTCTTGGCTTGATGTTCCACCATTCCCTCTGCACTGAGCACAATTCCTCCAAAGTATTGGCAGTTTCTTCAACATAATGTTCTCACTTCTGTGCCTTTGCATATTATGTTCCCTACCTTATCCACTGTATAAATTCCCATGTATTCTTTATCCTCAACATACTATGTCCTTCATAAAGGCTTCCTTTAAGGCTCCAGTCTAGGGCAGACATCGCACCTACGGACTGTCATATACACACTACTATAATACTGATTACATTGTGTTATAATTAGCAATTTGCTGTTTGCTTATTCCACTGACCTGTGAGTTCCTTGACTAGAGAGACTATGTCTTATTTTTTTTCCCAAGGGCCTAGCACAGTGCCTGGTACATAATTCATACTCAATATATGTTTACAGGAGTAAAGGAAAGAAGGAAAAGGAAGTAAGAGAGAAAGAGAGAGGAGGTGAGAAAGGAAGTGAAAGAGTGAGAAAGGAAAGAAGAAAGGAAGGAAGGGGAAGAAGAAAGGGTGCTACTAGGCCCAGAATAGAGACCCAAGCCCTAGGAATTAAGAGATGGCTAGAAGTTCTGAAAACCAGAGCAAGGGTTGATGCAAATGTGTAGAAATATACATCTGCAGATTTGAGCAATATGGGTCCCAGGACTGGACAGGAAACCTACAGACAATGTTATATTATTGAAATAAGGTTGGAAATACACCCTGAAGAAATAAACCACCTGGACATTAAATATATATGAGGTACAAACATGTTCCTTTTGATATTGTTTATAACAATATATAAACATTATATATAATAGCATTGATCAGATCAGGGCAAAAGCTGGTTCTTCTCCTTAGAACTTGTTGCAGAAGGGTGAGTCGTTGCAACATGTCATATCCACAGCAATATTGTGACGCAGGAGCTTCATGGGAGCACACAGGCTGCTACAACCCTGGCGTCCATAGGAAACGATGTCATCTGGAGAGAGGCAGAGAAGATGGTAAGTGAGGCCCCAGAAGCTCAAGTTGCAGACACACGGGTGGGGGGCCCAGCAGAGCCTGCACACAGTGTTCAATAAACACTGCTGAGTGAATCAGCGATCAATGCACCAACAATCAATCCAGGATAAGGAGTAGATGGCAGATCCACTGAGGACTCAGGCTCCCTGGGAGGGATGAGTACCTGCCTGCAGGGATTGAGGGGACTGAGGTAAGGCCCCCTAGTGGGCTCTCCTGGGACAGCTGTGGGGATCTGTGGATTAGGGTTCAATCCACCTCCCACCCAAGAGGGCGAGGGCAGGGCTGAGGAGACAGTGCACTACTCCCCCAAACCCTCCTCCTCACTTGGTCCCCGGTTCCCAGAGAGTGCACCACACTCAGGTCCACT
The DNA here is from genome assembly GCF_020740605.2 of Lemur catta. Taxonomy (NCBI): domain Eukaryota; kingdom Metazoa; phylum Chordata; class Mammalia; order Primates; family Lemuridae; genus Lemur; species Lemur catta. The sequence continues at coordinate 16,943,386 of NC_059134.1, read as the reverse complement.
CACTGGAGTCTTAGGAGCCCAAGTCCAGTCACCCTCAGGACCCACACACAAAATCCCTGCATCTCTTCCAGGTCAGCAGCCCAATTAAGGAACATTGGCAGCCAGTACCAGAACAGAGGATGCTACCACACTCATTTAAGGTAAAGATAAATGAACAAAAACAGCCTATACTTCTCTGGCCTCCATGGTTCCTGAGGAGTCTCTCCCTAAGTCCAATAGCCACCATGAAGTCACAGGGCACAGGTTGGTAGGAGGGTCCCATAGGTGATTCATACCACCCTTCACCATGAACATGAACCCCCAGCTCTAACTTAAGGCAAGAGTCACCCCCCAAGACTTCTCAGGCCCCACCTACCTTCATAGACCTTCCTCAGCAGGCACTGCTGCCAGTCCCGAGTCTCGCAGAAGCCTCCCCCACTCTCGCAAACCCCGTCAGCATTGACTCGATGGCACTCATGACATTGTAGAGCTGGAAAGTCAAAACCAGCACAGTGAGGCTCTCTGCCGGCCCCGCTGCTGCTCAGGAGAGGGGCTTCTCACCCAGAGAAGCCTGGACAAGGGCCAGTGCCACTGCCGAGCTGAAGGAGCTGAGCTAAGGCTGGGCTTACACCTGGAGGGAGGCACATGGGCACCTGGGGGAGGGGTCTTCCGGGGTGTGAACAAGATCTCCCCACTCCCGGGCTGGGCTGTGCTAGAAGAAGATCATGTCCAGTGCTCACCGTCCCGGGGCTGGTGACCACTCCTCACTGTCTTTCCTGTAACAGCCCTCCCTGTCTTTATCGTCCACAAAGAACCTTCCTTGCTCCCTTTTCGACACAATTTAGAGGTCTCTGCAAGAAAGCTTGAGGAACTTGGGAGGATCAGGTATTAGCACTGGCAGGAGGTGGAGGAGCCTGAAGGAAAATGCATGAGGCAGGAGGAAGAAGACAGAGAAGGGGAGCAGAGTGGGCCAAAGTGCAGGAGCCAAGTGGGGGATAACAGGGACTCGGTGGAGTGAAGGCTGTGCCCATCTCCCCCTAAGGGAAGGTTTGGTCCCTGCCCCTCGCTTCTCATGCCCCATGGCCCAATAATCCACAGCCTCTTGTGCGGGTCTGCTCACAAGGACCCTGCCCCCACTGTCCCTCAGGGGCTCACTCACCTTGCAGGAAGCCCAGCTTCAAGGACAGGCCCAGCACTAGCAGCAGCGGCAACAGGGGCTTATCCATCTCACTGGGACCTCAGGACCAGGGCTGCAGGTGTCCAACCCTGACAGTCCTGCTTTGTAGCCCCAGGCTGGGAGGGGCGGCCAATGGGAGCCCGGGCCAGGGCTGTGCTCCCCCAGGAGGCGGAGCAAACACTGGCCTGAGAGGAGCCCTGGAGGCCCCACCTGGGTCCTGGCTCTGCTCACCTCCACTGGCCCTACTGAGCAAGCCATGTACTTTCATGGGGTCTTTCTCTCACACGTTCCAAGCTTTTAACTAAGAGAACAGAATCATGTCTGCCTTACTCAGCCAAAGGATTTGTGACATTCCAGTGAGCCTGCAGGGGTGAGACTCACTGTGCCATGATCTTCCATATTTAGGGTGACTGCTTCCCTGAATAGGCTGTGAGTCCAGATATTTAAATCTCCTGATTTCACGGACATGGATGTGTGCCGAGGCTGTTGCTACGTAAAGCACTAAACCCCAAATAGCAGAGTAGTCTTCCAGCCAGACCGCATTCCAGACTAGATAGAGATTTTTATTTTCCTATGCATTTGATCAACGGAATTTACAAACACTGATCTGGAGAATAGTTTTGTAGCTTTGGCTTCAGGCTCCTCTGTGGCCCTAGGCACACTCCAGAATCTGGGTACACTCATACCCCACAGGGGGCTTCAAAAATTAACATAGCCCCTCCCCTTCTGCACCTCCTCTCCCAGAGTGAGAACCAGAAACCCACTGAATATCGAACATCCTCCCCAGATGTAGAATCGTACCCCAGCCCACTTCTGAAATTTCAGGAAGTTGTGTCACACACCCCACTCAAAATAGCATGACTGAGTGAGAGCTTGCTATGTGCCAGGCATAGGGCAAAATATGTGACTGATACCCCTGCACAATAGCTTATGTAGTGGTTGTTTATGTCTCCATTTTATTCTTGAGAAAGCAATCTAGATGAGGTGACAAAGATAATAAATGACAGATTCAAACCCAGGTATGCAGACTCCATTGACTCTGTCACTCTGCCAGTAGAACCCAAGATTTGGGGTCCCAAGAGCTTCCAAATTGGTGTCCAAGGACCAAAGGACAAGAACCCTGCTGCCAGAGATGCCATGTGTGGCTCTCTTAGATACAAAATGTCCCCAACACCAGCCCATTATGAAGTAGAATTAACATGTGTCAGCAGAAACAATTTTATGTAATCTCAACATTTTTACTAAACGTTTCTCCTAGAACTTCCAGTTAGCCCTAATTCTAGAATGCTTGGATGGGGAGAGGACAGTGTGCCCTGTTGTTCAGCCCAGACCTAGGGGATTCTATTTTCTCTACTCTTTGGACTTTCTCCCTGATCCTCCTTCCAGGGGACTGGGTTGTCCAAGCTCCCCAAGGCCAGGGATTATTTCTAGCTCCTGCTCACACTCCTTCCCAGAGTGGAAAAGACAGACAAGATTCATTTTAGCCTGGGGGGCTGCTGAGGAGCTCAACACTGCATTGTGCGGGAGTTGGCTGTGGGTCAGAGCAGACAGCATCAGGATCTTAGAGTGGGAAAGCACGCATCATTTTAATAAACATATTAATCTAATTAATATAATGCACTTGAAAAGAGAAAATAAAACCCAATTATTTGTTTGTAGAAACTGCACAAAGTAAAGCTTGGACAAAAACATCTCAGCACAAGGAGACATCGGACAGCAGTGCCCCCCTGCTCAGCTACCATGAAGGAGGTTGAAAAGGGACCCCTTAGGGTATACAAAGACTTTATGTTTGCCAAAAAGTGCTGTGCATTTCTGTAAGGATTAAGAAAATGGTGAGGATGGTGAGGAGGATGCGGTGACTCGGTTCTCCCCAGGCAGGTGCACAGTCAGCCCAGTGGCTGCCAGAGACTCATGAAGGACCAAGCTCCTCTTTCAGGCCCCACCCCAGCAGAGAGCGTCTCCCCAGATCTGCACCATGTGGCCGACAGTCGGGGCCAGGATTCCTTGCTGATGCCCCTGAAATCTCCACCTCACATCTTCCCCTTCCCTGAGGACAGGCAGCCAAAGAATGGGGCATCCTCCCAGCTGGCCCCATGTTGCTCCATAAAACTTCTCTCCGATCCTCCCCGCTGTTCTAGGACAGAGACACAGCGCAGTTATGGACCGTGGTGGCTTCACGAGACACTGTGTGTGTGCTGTTTGCTCCGTCTCCTCCCTCCCTTCTGTTCCAGGATGGCAGCCTGCTCCCTGGCACAGTGCCAAGGACTGGCAGCAGCAACGCTGTGCACACACCCAGGGCAGGCACAGGCCTGGGCACCCAGCCCCAGGGAGCGTCCAGGGCGGGACTGCAGCTTGGCACCAAGGGGGCAGAACTCCAGGGATTCCAGGGGATGCAGATGCTCACATAAGCTTCTCTGATAGCCCTTGGCAGTCACCAGTGAGGACACAAGATGCACACATGGGGCAGGGACATTAGTGTGAATTATCGCTCCTCCTCTGGCTTTCTCTATAGCACAATTCCTGGCTATTGGTTTTAAGAACACTTTTCAGTTGCTGTGTCAGATATGAGTCCCTGTGCTGATTGCAGTGTCCTGAAGATGAGTTTGTCATCCACATTTCCCAGGTTACAAGTACATGGGTCTAGTCCAGTCATGTTCTGCAAAGTGTTTAACAACTGGCTTGTGAGGTGAGGGAGGGTGGGGTGAGCCCTGGTTAGTAAAAAGTAGTAAAATAATTAACAGATGATGAGGTTTTGAATATTACTTTTGTTCCTAACATAATTTATTTGTCCATTTCTATGAGTTAATTTTGAATAATAGCTGTGTTGATCAACCAGCTCATGAAATTTCTGAAATGTTTAATAGTTGGCTCTTATAAGTTGACACAAACCAGCCCAGCACACCACTAGTTGAGCCAAATTATGTGAAGGTTCTCAAGTGAGAGGTGGAAATTGCTCTATGACTTTACTCACGTAATTCCCAGTGATATCACTTGACCTATCTCCGAACTAATTTATCACAGAGAGATGAATCTGTATGAACATCCAAAAACAGAAGATTTTCCCATCTCTGAATAGGGCTTTCAGAGTTTATGAACCGTGACAATGGAGAAGATATTGTCTCAAAAGCACAGTGCAGAAGTGTGTAAGCAGCCATTTCCTGCCATGCCATTGGCAGGGCTGTAAAACCACACAAGCTGAGCTGGAGAAGCCTTGACCTTGGAGATCTTTATTTAGAGTTTCTGCAAAAGACCGGGAGGAGCTTTATTGCTCAGGATCGTTATATAGACCTATCTGACTATGAAACTTGGGATACTGACAAACAACAATTCTGAACCTTCCCACCTAGAAACGCTGAAGTGAATTTGTCAGCGCACATTAAGTGAGTTTTACCCTTGAGACCCATGGAAGCAATAGCGCAAGTCAATCCCTGGTTCTCTGCTGTGTGAAACATCGTTTCCAAATCCTCCATTTCCCACCATCTCACCTGTCTTTTTGTGTTTAAGTGATAACCTCTAATTAAAATTGAATTATGGACAACAAAAATATTATGAAGGTTCTTAATGCTTTCAGTTGAAAAAAATCTTTCTTAAAATTTCTTTGCAAATTTGCTTCAAAATAATCTAATGAGGAAGTTGGAGTAGTGGGGAAAATAGAGAAAAATAAGATTGGTCTTGAGGGCATGATTATTGAAGCCCTGTGATTGGTACATGAGGGTTCTCTCTACTTTGGTGTGTCTGGAACTTTCAATACGTAAAAACTTAGTGGGTGGGGGTGGAAATTCTGACTTGGAAAGCCAGATGATGGATGCCTTATTTAAAATGGCCTCAGAGATGGTGGAGAAGACTTCTTTTTATTCTATGTCCATTAAGGCATAGTGAGTGGCTTAATTGCTCCCTAATTATTAGGCCTCCCAGCCCTAGGACTGTCTTGGTGAGGAGGATCCACACTCAAAAGGCTCTTGGTTTGATGCTCTACTATTGATGCCTTGAAAAATATATACATATATAGGTTTGGTTTTTTTTTAGGGTGACAGACTGGGAGACAGTCTCACTCTGTCACCCAGGCAGGAGTACTGTGGCATGATCATAGCTCACTACAGCCTCCAACTCCTGGGCTCAAGTGATCCTCTCACCCCAGCCTCCCAAGTAGCTACAGGTACACGCGATTCTGGGCAGCTAATTGTTAAAATTCTTAATAATTAGTTTTACAAAGGGCCCTATTTCCACTTTGCACTAGGTCACACAAATGATGTCTCCTGTCATATCTAGACGTTTTTTTGTAATCTCCCTGGGAGTAGAACCATCTGCTGTTGGAAAGCTTTTGCCTCTGAAACCAGGTGAGGAAACTCCCTTGTAGGAAGAGCTGAGGCATCCATAAGGCCAGGTTGCAGGCTCCAAGCAGACAGTTCTTTCCATTCTTACATTCTGTCCTTCTTGATGAAGACATTGATAAAGCAGTTTCCTTTTCATTTTATTTTTAGTGTGCATGATGATAAGAATGATAAAGTACAATACTTGGCCCTGGAGCTCAGGCAGCCTCTGCGTTTGCTTAGGGCTGCAGAGTCAGGACACTGGGACCTGACAGTGGCACCCTGAGGTGCATTCACAGTGCAACTTCTGCACAACTGGTATAGGTCAGGTCACTGTGAGAGTCCTATTCAAGGGCCCCTGACTGGCTTTCCCTAAGAGGAATCACAGGATTGATTTTATCACATATTGAATCAACAATTACTTTGTGGAGCTGCTACCTTGGAAGGAATTGGGGAGTGAGCAAAAACACCCCATTGCATTCTGCATTCCTGACATGTTAACAGCATTTATGTCTCAAAAATGTTTCCCAGATGTGAAAAACATGATGGGAGGGAAAGGCAGGTGGCAATGAGTGCCACCATGTATACAGTGTTGGAACTTGGTGGTAAGCATCTTCTGAAATGTCCCTTCTGCTTTCTGATGACTTCTGCCTTTCCAGGGTGAACTTAGGGCACAGGCATTGACAGTGGGACCTCATGATCTCTGTGCAGTTTCTTCTATCAAGTTGTTCCTTGTCCATTTTGTGGTCTCTGTGTTCTTGGAGGTCATCATTGCTCCTTTACTCTCAGCCTCAGTCTGGCTCTTAAGCCTGCCTGGATTTGCCTCCTAGAGGTCAGTTACAATCATTTCACCCTCCTGCTCAACACTCTTCACTGCTCTGCCTCATTAAGTACCAACTCTTCAGGTTGGCATTCAAGGCCCCCCCAAATGGCCTTCACCTTATACCCAGTCCTCCCAGCATTCCCTCCAGCAGCACCTCCATCTCCAACTTGTGACAACCAAAAACATCAGCAGATGTTGCCAAACGTCCCCTGGAGGGGAAAATCGCTTCCCCCTGAGAACCACTGTCATCATCCCATCCCAAATGACACTTCCATAGAAATACTTCCTGATGCTCTTTTCTCCTGCTTTTGCCCCCAGTAATCCCAGTTTTCATTGTAATCTCCCTCGCAACACTGAATCATATTCAGGCTTACTGTTATCATTATTTGTGAACAGGTATCCCCTTTTGTTCCTTTTTACAATGTTTTCTGTCCTTGGGAGACCACAGGTGTATTTGTAGAAGAAATCAAAGCAAGAATATACCTTAGGCTCTGCCACCTGACTCTGCAGTAGGGTCTCAGAGTTATTGCTTCTTTGCTATATGATCCTGGAGAAGATATTTGACTTCTCTTTTCCACTCTACATTGTTAACAGGGGATAAAATGTTCAAAGTGAAGATGGATAAATCAGCACATCATTTTTGGCCCAGTACCACATCTGGCAGAGGTTGGTGCCTGAGAAGAATTTGAGCAGCCAAGGCCCTCATATGCTTTGGGAAGATGTCACTCATTGTTGTACCTGGTGACCAGAGCCTGTGAGGGATGAGCATGTGTGCACAGGCCAGGTGGGGAGCGGTGGGCAGAGGCCTGCAGTTGGCAGCTGGCCTCAGGCGCCTGAGGAGGACGTCCTCCCAGCTCACAGCCTGCTCCGCCCTCCCGGTCATTCTCCCTAGAGTCGTGGCCCTGGAATGCGTGCAATATATGTCATTTCCAGTCATGGGGTCTATGTAGTCATGAGAATGATGGAATGTGAAGTTGAGATAAACTGCATCAACAACATATGCACTTTCTCAGAACTTCCTCTTCTCTGTAAAATAGGGATAATACGTGGCTGGCAGCACTGCTGTAAAAGAAAAGCAATAATTAGATATTTATTATAGTATCAGCAACACTGAAACCCTGAAAGGACGGAGAACCTGAATACTCAATGAGCAGTCTTTATAAATGCCTGCATGTGCCAGGCACTGTGCTGAGTGTGTCCACCTTCATCACCTCATTTAACCTCAGAAGCCTGAGACATCAGCACCGATACCATCCCTACTTTACAAATGAGGCCAGAGGGGCTCAGAAAGGGTGAGTCTCTTGCCAAGGTCATACAGCCAGACCTAGCAGAGCTGTTTCAACACCAAGTCTGGTTGGCACCCTTTCCTTTGTGACACGGTGCCAGGAAAAGCCACAAGTCACTGGGGCAGAAACCAGAACAGGTAGAGGGATGCACAAGAAACAGTGATATACTTTCAATTCTTTTCTTTCTCTCTGCTTGGCCTGGTTCCAAGTTGGCACAAATTTGAGTGTTCTCCTGGTGGCCATTTGGGCATCATGGGCCTCCAGGAAAGGACTGTGAATGCAGAATGGACCATGGGCCCTGGCCTAGAGAGGCTGGTTGAACAAGCTACAAAAGGCAAATAAGCTGGGAGCGCCTCTATGAACCTTGTCCAGATCTGTCAGAGCATCAGGGGGTCAGGGAACATCTCCATGGGCATAGAGTGCTCATTGAGAAGATCAGCCATCCTGTCCCAAATCGCACCCTACACCCAACGCCCATACTCACTCTCCCCACCACTCTCAGCTCCTTCTCCTGGGATTCCCCTCCATGTAACAGTCAGGGTTTGCACTGTTTCTGATTCCTCTGTCACAGGCATTGTCTACTGACTTCTTAGGGGCATAGATGAGCACTGACCTCCCTACACATTCCCCTTCCTCGCCCTCCCTGCACTCAACATAGCTAGTTCACAACGCAGAAGAAATCATCACTTAGTCATCCCCTCAGATTTTTACTGAATGTCTAATATATGCCAGACTCTGGGCATGAAGTAGTGAACACACAAAGGAAACTTGTGCAGATGAGAAACACTCAAACTGACCTATAATACGCTGTCAGAGAGTGATGAAAACAATGAAGAAAAGGAAAAGTGGCTAAGACAATAGATAGGGACAGGGGTCTCTCTGAGAAGTGATACTTGAGTAGAGAATTGAATGAAGGAAATGATTGAGGGAGCGGGCATGCAGGTATGTGAAGACAATATTCATGACGCCTACTGTAGACATTAAGGAAGACTTGATTCCGGAGGGACCATCACCTTAGGTATTTCAACCACTGCAATGGGGTCTAGCAGTCAAGACAGAGAGTGGGGTCTGTTGTGAGTACAGTAAGTGGGGACTTAAAGCAAAGGAGCTGGGTAGGGTCAGTGGATGTGAAATTACCAAGAGGAAATATCAGGGGTAAAGGAGATGCCTGCTAGACTGACTCACCAGAATCCTTGACTCACCAGAGTGACTCACCAGAATCCTTGCCAAAGGTAGGCCAGGGCAATAAGGTATCTAGGTGAGGGGGATTTTCACTAAACTGACTTAGCAGGATTCTTGCTCAAAGTTGCTTTTACAAAGAGAGAGAGGGAAGCCAAAGGTCAAACCTAGTGGAGCAGAGGGGTCAAAGGAGGCTAATTAAAATTAGGTCAAGGAGTGAATCTGCCGCAGAGGGAAAAGGACTCCAGGCAGAAGCAGCAGTGAATGTGGAAGCCTGAGATGGGGGTTATGTTGTTCTGGCCTTGGTAGATTTACACTCAAAATTTTCCCCAATCCCTTCTAATATCTATTTCTTCCTGAAAAGCTAAGAACTACATTTGCCAAATGTGATTAAAATTTCAACATTTAGGAGAGGTCTTCATTATGTGTATTATGAGAAAATTATGCATAGATGTCAAAATATTTTTGCACCAAAATAAACTTGTACTAACTTCCTATAGCATACCTGAACAGGATCTTGTTTGAGGCACTAAGAAGGATAAGACGTCAGTTTAAAAAGAGCCCCCCCATCAGAGCAGCATAAATTCTGCTAAAAAACAAACAACAAATTTATTGTGAAGCTTGAGTGGAAGATTAGTGAAATCACTGATGCTTTACAAAAAGTTTATGGGACAATGCCCCAAAGAAATCAGCATTTTACTAACGGAGAACTCTTCTTAAAAACAGACAAGGCAGATGCCCAATAATGGGACTGCTGGATCAAATGGTAGGTCTACTTGTATCTGTTTAAGGTATCCCCATATTGCTTTCCACAGAGATTGCACTAGTTTGCAGTCCCACCAGCAGTGTATGGAGTACTACTCAGCTATAAGAAACAATGGTGATATAGCACCTCTTGTATTGTCCTGGAAAGAGTTGGAACCCATTCTACTAAGTGAGGTATCCCAAGAATGGAAAAATAAGCACTACATGTACTCACCATCAAATTGGTTTCACTAATCATCACCTAAGAGCACATTCAGGAATAACATTAATCGAGTGTCAGGCAGATGTGGGTGGGGGAGGGGATGGGTGTATACATACATAATGAGTGCAATGCGCACTGTCTAGGGGATGGACACGTTGGAAGCTCTGACGGGGGGGGGGGAGGGCAAGGGCAATATATGTAACCTAAACTTTTGTACCCCCACAATATGTTGAAATAAGAATAAAAAAAAAAAAACAGACAAGGCAAAGTTTAAGGTGAAGCCCGCAGGGCCAGGCCATCCACATCAATTTGTAAGGAAAAAGCTCATCTTGTCTGCACCCTTCTTGAAAAGGACTGAAGATTAACAGCACAAACAAGGGCCAACACCACAGACATTTCAACTGGTCCAGCTTCCACAATTCTGACAGAAAAATTAAAATTGAGCAAACTTTTCACTCAATGGGTGCCAAAACCATTGCACCCGAATAAGCTGCAGACAAGAGCAGTGCTTTCAATGGAAATTTTAAACAAGTGAGATTAAGATCCTGAAGCGTTTCTTCAAAGAACTATAACAATCCAATCCGGAAGACGAAGCACAATCAAAGCAATGGTACCAAGGGGTGGAAATGGTCCCGTCGAAGCACAAGTGGACCAACCAAAGCGAAGATCATGGCGACAGTGTTTTGGATGCTCCAGGCATTTTGCTTGTTGACTTTCTTCAGGGTCAAAGAACAATAACATCTGCTCATGATGGGAGTGTTCTGAGAAACCTGAAGCTTAGGCAGAAAAATGCCAGGGAAACTTCACCACAGAGTCCTCCACCATAGCGATGTTCCTCCTCCTTTCCCTCATCAAATGGGCAATTTTGTGAGAGTTTCAATAGTAGATCATTAGGCATTCACCTTACAGTCCTGACTTGGCTCCTTCTGAAGTCTTGTTTCCTAATCTTAAGGAAGCTGCAAAGGGCACCCATTTTTCTTCAGGGAATAATGTAAAAACAATGGAGTGACATGGTTCAATTCCCAGGACCCTCAACTCAGTCAGGGTGGAATAAATGGTTGGCATCATTGCTTTAAAAAGTGTCTTGAACTTGATGGAGTTTATGTTGAGAAATAAAGTTTATATTTTTTATTTTTATCTTTTAATTCTATTTTTTCATGAACTTTTTGAAGACCCCTCATATATACGCACACTGCTGTGTAACTTGTCTGTTCCTATGCCCTCCCATATGGACTTCAGAGCCCTTATGGACTGATGCACTGTTGTGTCCCCAGCTGTTGTGTCCCCACTGTTGTGTCCCCTGATGCACTGTTGTGTCCCCAGCACCCAACCAGTGTCTAGCACATAACAAGTCTCAGTATGTGTTGAATACTGCCTAGGGCAATGAAGTTCTGGGTCACAGTCTTAAAAAAAGAAAAGATGTGAATTGATTAAAGAGGAGCTTTTCTGGGCAGAAAACAATATGAACAACCCTAATGTGCTAGGCTTTGGCAGTTCCCCAGGGTTCCCCATTCTCCTGCATGTCAAATGAGCCTCAACCATCCAAGCAGGCCCTACCCAGGTGTGTCACAGAGGACGACTGAACCACCTGTGCCTCCCATTCCATTCGCAGAGCACTCATAGAGGGTTCCAAAGGCCATATTTGCAGACATTCTGCCTTTCAACAAATCAGGAACCATCCAGTTGTAAGAGATCCATTAAATTAATATCCCTGGTGTTTCTTGACCTACAACCTGTGGGGGGAACATGGCTTGCCCCCTGTTTCCATTTCCAGGGGGAGTGCAGAGTTTCCCTGGATGTGGCAATGCTCAAAGGAACTTCAGTGCTTTTATTTATTTCCAGGCATCTTCAGCTCAGCAGCCCCTTCTCAGGTCTGGGTCTCATTTTCCTGTCCAAAGATTCATCAAAGAAGCAGGACGGTGCTTCCAGTAGGAATTGAGGTTCTGGAGGAGGACTGCCCAGGCCCAGATGTCCTTGCGGCTTCTCATTTGCTGTACGTCTTTGGACAAATGAGTGCCGTGGCGTCAGCCTAGCTCACAGCAACCTCAAACTCCTGGGCTTAAGCAATCCTACTGCCTCAGCCTCCCAAGTAGCTGGGACTACAGGCATATTTTTAGTTGTCCAGGTAATTTTTATTTCTATTTTTAGTAGAGACAGGGTCTCACTCAGGCTGGTCTCGAACTCCTGACCTTGGGCGATCCACCCACCTGGGCCTCCCAGAGGGCTAGGATTACAGGCGTGAGCCACCGCGCCCAGCCTGCTGTGAGGATATTATTAACTGGTGCTACTCCTCAAAGTCAGCAGCTACTGTGTCCTGATACATGTGGATTGTTTCTGGCAAAGCAGAGGGCCATCTATTCCGAGTCTTGATCCTTAGTGGCACTAAATGAATAAAGCAATGAATAAGTTAACTGAAATGGAAAAAAAACTTTCAAATATTAGTAGTGTCTTCATCATGGTTTCTCCTTCCTCAAAAAAATTAAAAAAAAAAAAAGAAGAAGAAAAGAATGGAGTGAAAACAAAGAAAATTGCCATTTAGTGGCCACTGTCCTTTTGTGCCTGACTGACCCACACCAGAAACAAACTGGGAGCATGTTCAGAGGCCTGTCCTGGGGCCTCTTTCAGGGAGCCCTCAGGGGATACGGGATCTGCCCGTCCCCACTCCCAGGGCCAGGAGTATCAGCAACTCGGCATTCCTGAGTCTGAGCTGTGATGACTTGCATTCTATGCTATATCCTGAGGGCACAAATGACAAGTGACACCTCCTCGCTCTCTACTTGTCCTCCAAAATTAACCTCAATGACCTGAGAATTCAGGGCTGGGAGCAGGTGGTGGTGTGTTATCTCTCATTAGGCCAGAAAAAAATTGAAGAAAGATTGCAGCTTGCATGCAAGATCTGCAGCCACAGGCACGAATGCAGCCTGTGTCCCTTGTTGAACACACCTTGTCCCACTCTGTGGTCACATCTCTCTGATCATGTCACATCTCAAAGTTCTTTCTTGTGCCTGGTAGGGCAAAGAGACATTTTAATATAGAAGGCCCAGCTGCTTTCAACATGCCTGGGAGAGTTCCTCTGTACATGCTTCAACCCTCTCCTTCAGAGACCTGCCAGTTCAGGAACATCTGTCAGGTGGTGCAGCTTGATTCAAAATCTTCCTTTCCAGGCCCCGGCTCTATACTCTCCAAAGAAGAGTTGTTTCTGTAACACCTGTCTTCTGGCAGGTGTTCCCTGGATGGGAACCTGGTGTCCAAGGCATTGTGTCTCTGCAGATGGAATAGAATGGAAACCATGGACTAGTCCAGCTCTTGGCCTGTTGACCCCTAAATGAGAAAAGCCCTCAATTTATTTAGAAACTGGGCATGTGCATCGCTTTATTTTATTTTTTATTTTTGCTTTTCATTTTTTAAAATTATTTTTATTTCAGCATATTACAGGGGTACAAATGTTTAGGTTACATATATTGCTTTTGCCCCACCCGAGTGAGAGCTACAAGCATGTCCATCCCCCAGATGGTGCGCACTGCACCCATTAGGTGTGAAAACACCCATCCCCTTCTCCCCCCTCCCATCTGCCTGACACCTGATAAATGTTATTACTATATGTGCACTTAAGTGTTGGTCAGTTAATACCAATTTGATGGTGAGTACATGTGGTGCTTGTTTTTTCATTGTTGGGATACTTCCCTTAGTAGAATGGGTTCCAGCTCTATCCAGGATAATACAAGAGGTGCTATATCACCATTGTCTTTTGTGGCTGAGTAGAACTCCATGGTATACATATACCACATTTTATTAATCCACTCATGTATTGATGGGCACTTGGGTTTTTTCCACATCTTTGCTATTGTGAATTGTGCTGCTATAAACATTCAGGTGCAGATGTCTTTTTTATAGAATGTCTTTTGTTCTTTTGGGTAGATGCCCAGTAATGGGATTGCTGGAACAAACGGTAGTTCTATCTGTAGCTCTTTGAGGTATCTCCATATTACTTTCCACAGAGGTTGTACTAGTTTGAAGTTCCACCAGCAGTGTATGAGTGTTCCTATCTCTCCGCATCCATGGCAACATTTATTGTTTGGGGACTTTTTGATAATGGACATTCTCACTGGAGATAAGTGATATCTCATTGTGGTTTTGATTTGCATTTCTCTGATGATTAGAGATGTTGAGCATTTTTTCATGTTTGTTGACCATCAGTCTATATTCTTTTGAAAAGTGTCTGTTCATGTCTTTTCCCACTTTTTGATAGAGTTGTTTAATTTTTTTCTTGCTGATTTTCCTTAGTTCTATAATAGATTCTAGTTATCAGCCCTTTATCTGATGTGTAACATGCAAATATTTTCTCCCATTCTGTAGGTTGTTTGGTCTAGTGATAGTTTCCTTGGCTCTGCAGAAGCTTTTTAATTTGATCATGTCCCATTTATTTATTTTTGTTCATGTGCTTCACTTTACATCCTTTCTCATACTCACTCTTGGCTTCAAGTCCTACCCCTCCCTGGACTCTCACCCTCACTGGAAGTTCACCTTCCATGGCTTCCCTCCTGCCTCTTCCCAGCACCAGCACACACAGGAGTTTCCCCTCTTTGTTGCTTTCCCTCTTTGCCCCCAAGTTAACCAAGGGTTTTCCTGTACCCTGTGGTTTTCACCCCCAGGTTCCTTGCCCTCTTCTCTTCTGCACGTTCCTCTCCCACCTCCCCTATTCTCTCCTTTTTCTTGAGGCCCAGTACCTACACACATCTCCCAGACCTTCCTCATTTTATTAGGAAGAAAATTTTTTTTCTCCATCCCTTATCTTGGCCCTAGCTATTCCTTCACTTATCTACGTACACAATCACTTCTCTACAAAACAAAGGCTTCAGCTTTTAGATATGGAAAAGTTTGAATGCTTTCTTTCTTCTACCTCATCAATGTAAAGCTATATCACTCTAAGATAATGCCAGTTCAGTTACAAGTCAGAGTTTTCCATGATTATGTTTCCTCTGTTACTTGTATAATATCTTCATTTAATTATAATTAATTAGTATAGATTGCTGTCATGGTTTAATAGATTTCTCTAAAGACTTTTTATCAAGCATTCAGAAAGCAAGTTTTGAACTCTGGCTCTGTAGAAGACATTCTGAAAACCCAAGGTAAGACATAGGCAGAGAATTAGCTGGCACAGTCTGATTGTTTACACCATGGGGAAAGCTCAGGGGTCTAGTCCTGACCTTCATTTCATATCCAAATCTCTGGCTCATCTAGTGGAATGCCTCCAGCTGCCCAAGGGGGCACCACAGACCAGCTCCACATGCCTCATGTGGGCAACGTGGTCTCCTCAGCAGTGTTTGTAAGATTATTTTAACATTATTCCATGTTGTTTATATTCATTAAAAAAATGAGAAATTGAAACATAAAAATCATGTTACCAGAAATAAGAACCATAGATTCCATCAACTTAGTACCTGATCTAAAAATGGAAAACAATTTTATGCCACAAAGGCAAGATCTGGAGCTTCAATTGGATGCTCATTGGACTTAATTCACGTTACTTCATGGACAGCTGTGGAAATCATTAGATATATGAAATGTGTTGAAATGCTGAAAGCAAATATATTAAAGACTGTGTCTAAGTGATGAAGTATAATTAGGGATTTGATTATATTTTTAGTTATCTAGGCATGAAAACCTGGTTATGACTCAGAAACTAATATTCTCAGTTCTACTTTCACGTGCATTTTCAGGATCAGAGTATGTACAGAAGTAGGTGAGTACTAATGTATTAATAATAACACTTGCACTTTCCCCCTATAGCATTAGAGAAGATCCTCACAAAACAGCCCAAATTGTAGACAAGGAAAAATTACTATTCTCACATTACAAATGTAATTCAGTTGTTTAGTTTTGCTCCTACGTTTTCCCCACCGCATTTCTTACAGCACAGCATACTTGACCTGACCAACTGTCAAACTGCCTCTTTCATATCACTCCTCTCAAACTGTATTCTCTTATAACCTTAAGTTCAGCAAAGAATTCTTATAAAAGGCACAAAAAGCATTATGTCACTGTCTTACTCTATTTGGGCTGCTATAATAGAAATTGCCATAGACTGGTTGGCTTCTAAACAACAGAAATTTATGCCTCACAATTCCAGATGCTGGGAAGTTCAAGATCAAGGTACCAGAAGATTTGGTGTCTGGTTCAGACAGCCATCATGTCACTACAGCCTCTCATGGCAGAATAGTCAAGGAAGTTCTCTGGGTTCTCTTTTATAAGGGTACTAAACCCATTCATGAATATTCTACCATCATGACCTAATCACCCCCCAAATGTCCCACAGCTCCAAATGATATCACATTGGGGATTAGGTTTCAACATGTGGATTTTGAGGAAACATAAACATTTAGTACCTGGCAGTCATGAGAAGAAAAATTGATCACTTGATTTAATTGAAATAAAATCTACAGAGATTAAGAAATTGAAAATATAAGTTACAAACTTGGAGAAAATATTAACAATACATATATTTGACAAAGAAATTCTTCCCAGAATATATAAAAATTTTCACAACTCAATAAAACTGATTTAAAAATGGGAAAAAGATTTGCATAGATGATTAGCTAATTAAGAGATTCTGGTGTCAAGCAAGTATATGACAATGTTCTCAATATCATTAAACATTAGGAAAATGTAAATTGGAACCATTGAAACCAATGAGAAACCATGGAACACCTATTAGAATGACTAAATTCAAAAACAAATAAATAAATAACTGACAATACCAAATGCTGACATGAATATGGAGCAATTGGAACTGTCATATGTTGCCAATGAGAATGCAACATGATACAGCCACTTTGAAAGAGAGTTTCTCAGTTACTTATAAGGTTAAATCACACATGCACTATAAGACATTTGTAGATATTTTCCCAAGAGAATTGGAAACCTGTGTTCACACAAAAAGTATGCACAAAGGCTCATAGCAGTCTTTTTACATGATCACCAAAAACTGGAAACAATTCAAGTGCCCATCAAATGACAAATGCATAAATTGTATTCTACTCACACAATGGACTACTACTCAGCAATAAAAAGGAATGGACAATATATGCAACAACATATACAAATCTAAATAGCATTAGCCTAAGGAAATAAGCTAGACACAAAAGGCTATATACTGTATGAATCCAACAATATGGAAAAGCAGTGGTTGCTGCCTGGGCTAAGGGTGAGGTGAGGAGAATGATTACAAAAGGACCACAAAGGAACATTTTGCTGTGGTATAAATATTTTGAATCTTGATCAAGGTAGTTAACAAATGTATATGTTTGCAAATCTCAGGAAACTGTATAGGTAAAAAGCATAAATTTTACTATATGAAATTTTACCTTAATAAATCTGATCTTTAAAAATTGAAAATAATCTAAATAATCCTACAAAATTGGTTAAACAAATATTGTAGGTCATACAATGTACGATAATGCAACCAATAGATATATAGTTGAAAAGAAACCTACGATACATTATATAAATAGCTAGTATTAATTTTCAATATATGTAAATGTATACATATTTATATCTAAATACAAACACACACACACACCATGACCTATTTCTGCCTTTAAAAGCCTGGAAAGATATAGCCGAAAATGTAAACAAGGTTATGTCTCTGCATGCTAAAATGGGATTACTAGTGCTGTTTACTTTTGCCAATATGTTATACTTTTCCTAGATTGAACATACAGTATGCCAATATAGTTAAAACATAAACATAAAAATTCCAGGCCGGGTGCGGTGGCTCACGCCTGTAATCCTAGCCCTCTGGGAGGCCGAGGCGGGTGGATCGCTCGAGGTCAGGAGTTCGAGACCAGCCTGAGCGAGACCCTGTCTCTACTAAAAATAGAAATAAATTATCTGGACAACTAAAAAATATATATATAGAAAAAATTAGCCGGGTATGGTGGCACATGCCTTGTAGTCCCAGCTCCTCGGGAGGCTGGGGCAGTAGGATCGCTTAAGCCCAGGAGTCTGAGCTTGCTGTGAGCTAGGCTGACGCCACGGGCACTCACTCTAGCCCGGACAACAAAGTGAGACTCTGTCTCAAAAAAAAAAAAAAAAAAAAATTCCAAACACCACCAACCTCAAAAAATATGGGCTTTATTAGGAAAAAAAGCTGAACAGTGGAAAGGGGGAAATGCTGAGGAAGGGTATGTCTATGGGTAAAAGTAGGGGTTGGCTAAGGAGCCCCTCCAGCCACCATTGTATGAATAAGACAAGGCAAGACGCTGGAGCCATAGTTCCCTGGCCAGCCTGGCAGAAAAGAAGCCACTAAACTGAAGGTACACTGAGGACAGGGGTCAGGGCTCTTATTCACTGTTGTCTAATCAGCTCCTCATTACAGAACCTAACAGTTGGGAAATATCTGTAGAGGAATGGAGAAACGAAGACCGGGAGAGAAGAGGCAGGGAGAGCTTGCTGTATGCCAGTCAGTGGTGCAGGGCTGAAGGGAGACAGGGAAAGAGACTAAAAGCTGAGAGAGGGGAGCACCCAGGGTGTGGGACGGACACAGCATCTCCCTGGGGGACTGGGCTGTTGAAAGGTCAACACCCGCAGCTGAGCAGAGCAGGGTTCGGGGCTCGGGCAGTACCGGGGAAGACAGCCCCGTCCTCTGAGGCTACAGGAGCACAGAGGGGGCTGCGCTGGAGGCCAGGACTCCCCAACAGTAGACCGGGGCAAGGAAGGGCCAAGCCTCTTGATGGAAATATTTTACCCCAAAATATATTTTTGACCCATTTGAGATGGCTGCCGTGAGTCACACAGATAGAAGTCATGCTGCAAAGCTATCTTTTGTGGGGCAGTGGGAAATTTACATCTGTAAAGAATGCAGTTAGGTCTTCCCTTTCCCCTTCTAGAAAAGATTAACTGACAGTCTGACACCTTTAAAGGTCTGAAAAGAAATATTTACTATCTACTCTCTCTGAGGGTTGCTATCTGTAAGGTTTCATTACATGACAAGACCACCTTTGGTGGCTAGTCCAGCCTCTTCCTCTCTCTCTCCCAAAACATGTTTTTCTGCTCTCAAGACCCCATCCTTCAAAGAACTCTATACCTCATTGAGGAGTTGAACCTTTATTCTTAGTGTTCTTGTGTATACACATTAAATAAATTTGTATCTTTTTCCTCCTATTGATCAATCTGCCCCATGTTAATGACTTTTCAGTGAACGTTAAGGGGGCAAAAGCCTTTGCTCCCTACAGTTTGGCGCTGTGAGCAGGGTGACCAAAGCTGTGCTGTTTTTTGAGAAGCTCCAGTGAAGAGAAACCAGGAACCTTACAAAGCCTACAAAGAGTAAGAATTTCTCACCAGCCAGGCTCCTGTCCTCTCTGCACAATCCAGTTGCACCTGTGATAAAGGTCACTGTTTGTCTGTTTTGATTAATGGGAGAAATGTGACTAGTCTTGGTACAACGACTCTAATGTACTTTTGGTACTTTGATCGCTTTCCTCCCAGAACTAGTGTTTTCCCTGTCTGTATGTGTTATTCTGTCATAAAGAGAGGTACTGGATAAAGTTCCCTCCCAAAGCTTGTCTTGTGACCATGTGGGAGCCCTTCCTCTTGGTCTCCACCACCTGGGGATGCAAATTTTGAGGTTGCATTTGGTGGCCAGCAAAAAAAAAAAAAATGGCTGGCAACCTGAAATGGTTTTGTTCTGAACATGGCAAGCTCTCAGGAGTGTTGGTCATAAGCAATCTCATTCATAAGGGGCTTTTGTCATCTCAACCTTTGTTGCTATCTTAGCCTAGTTCTGGGAGAATGAGTGGATTTTTGGGATTGCTTCCACTCTGAAGAGGCTATTGTATTAAGTTGCTTTGGAGTAAGTGCAGCATTGAAAATTAATGCCCAAAAGATAGATCCTTTAAATTAGAAAGACTCCTAATTTTTTTTTTAAAAATAGATTTTAGAAGTCTCTTATTCTAAACAATTGTCTTATTTGTATTAATAGAAAAATTGGATTAAAGGAAGAACACCTAATGGCCTTTAAAATTCTCTTGGCAAAATTTAAAAGCAAAATCTGACCTAAAAGATAAAAATCCTTTGTATGCTGCCCCAGAGAGAATAGCTGACTCTGTAGGAATAACAAGGCTGGTTTACCTTGTGGCATAGTGGTTGAAATTCTGTGCTTTCATCCCAGCAGCCTGGGCTCAATTCCAGGTCAGGGAATTTTAACAGTGTAGCTGCCCCTCCTCCCATAGCTATGGAAGTGTAAAATTGAGAGTGGGGAATATGTAACAGAGGGAATGGCCTAAAAAAAAAAAAAATCAAAAATAGTTTCTGTCTTTTTAAAATATCCCCCATTCTTTTTGGGAACTGTGGTCTTGTTAGGTTCATCTGTGTGGATATTCCCTGGTTCCCCAGTTGCCAGTGTGAAGAACAAGGACTGGTACCAAGTCCAGCCGATGACGGAGTGATCACAAACACAGAGCAACTTAATACAAACAGTTTGTCAAATAAACGAATGAGAGTAAAGGAAACTACACAAAGGGAAAATACATTCCAGAGAGAGTGGAATGGGTCAGTCTCCAAGAGTGGAGAAAGACACTGAAAGCTGAACACATGTCGCCTTTTATAAGCCCACTAGTTTGTCCCACCTTTCCCCTGGTAGGATTGGTTGCCATTTCCCACCTTTGGGGGTGATTGACAGGTTGGTGTTATATAATAGATCATATTACAGGTTACATAACAGGGTAGGTCATAAAACAGTTTCTCTTTCTATGCATGCATCTTTTCCAGAATTCTCCATGAAACTCCACCCCATTATGCTAATTAGATGGCAATTAGCTCTAAGTCAGTTAAAGGTTGCTAGGAACTTTTTCTTTCTCCTTAAACCACCTGTTCTTGTTCTTCTGATGTGGCCTCAAGGACAAGTGCCAAACTTTCAGTAGCAGAATGAGTCTGTTTTGGTTCAGTATTTGTGTAACTTTTGCCATTTATTCTTTTCCCTTCTGTGCACAGCTTTTGATTCCCTTTATTCTTTGGGAATGTACAGTACAAGGCTTTTAGACACTTATATGTAAATGGTCAGCTAAGAAGCTGAGACCCTAGAGAATGTGGCTAGACAGAAGCATGGGTTATACCGGGTTTATAGCTAGATTTTCCTTTCTTTGAGCTGCTTTTGTGGCTTTTCTGGATCTTGTAAAAACTACTTTCCACCTTTTTAGAGGCACCTCATGCATCCTTAAGTTATAACCTCGGTTAAGTCTTATTGGTTTTACTTAAAAAGTTAACTTTAAAAATTTCAAAAGCCAGAAACATCAGCTGTTTGTCTCAGCTAAAATCTCTCCCATTTACCTTTACTCCTCCCTCCCCATTCCTTTCACTTTGCCATCTTCGGCATCACATGAAATAACCCAAAGGGAATTTCTAATGGCTCAGACCCCTCCAGGAGGTCCCACTCACTCCCTTTTTGGAGCTTTATATTTTCTTTGTGGAGTCCGAAGAGTCATGAACAGATTCCTCTCAGGTATAAAACTGTAGTCTCTTTTGTATCACATGACCTCCCTGGCTGCTGGGGACACCAGAAATTACTTGTACTGTGAAAAAAAAATTGACCTTGGTGTATGTCACAGCTAGGCAAGAATGACAACATTAGAGGAAGATAAATACACCACAGAAGGCTTCTCCTTTCTTTGGGCCTTAGATAAGAAAGGGTGTGGCTTAAACACTTGATTCAAAATGTACAAAAGCAAATTATGTAAGCAAAATGTGTGTACCCCCATAAAATTCTGAAATAAAAAAATAAATGTCTTTGTAAGACAATATATGGTAAGAGCATTGTGTGGGGTGGTCCCATGGTGTCTTTTTCTTTTGGGGACCTAAAATTCAATGCTACCCATCTAAATGAAGTTTTTGGTTTTTTTTTTAATAAAGTCCTATGGTCAGTTCCTGTGATTTTATGTTGCCTTGGCATCCATTTAGGTCTTCCTCCAGCACACCGAAACTCCTTCTAGAGGGCCTCTATGCTTTATGATGTCAAGTGATATGCCGTTTCCTCTGAGGCGGAGGGCTTGAGCCATATGTGAGACAAGCAGAATTTTATTTGTTCCATTCTCAGTGGCATGGCTTGAATGCAGCTGTCCTTTTGGACTGGTGAGTTTTGCCAGTCTCATTGCTAGAGTTTTGAAATCAAAGCTCTAGGCTCTTTATATGCATGTGTGTATTTCTTTATGTACACGCATGTGTATGTCTTTGCCTATTGTCTATGGTACCAAACTGGCTTATGAATGAATACTTACAAATTAAGAAGCCCAAATGCTTTTCATGTTCAACGACTTTAATAATCTTTGGTAAATAAAGATACTTTAAAATTGTTGGTAAAAGAAAGCAAAAATGTCTCCAAAATTATTTAGACATTTTTGCCAGAGCCTACTGGTTAAGACTATTTCTTCTAGATGGTTTAAAGTCATAAAACTATTGCTTCTGTAGCATTTTTAATACTAGCTTAATTTGTCTGTGAATTAAAGCTGTGAGGGTTGACTGCTGGGCTCCTCCAAAGACTCATGCTTGTCTTTAGTTTTGAGCATGTAGATTTGGAAGTCCAGAGGAATGGTCATGGTGAGACCTCAGAACAACACCCAGGCCTCCCATGCTCCCTTGCCTAGCTGTGTCAAATTACTTATTTCCTAGGTTTTTCACGAAATAAGGGTTACTAAATCAACATTGCAATCCACATATTTAATGAAAACTACTGGATTAAAAAACCCAGCTTTATATGCAAAGGATATAAAAAAGTAGGACTTTTTATAAAGAGATTATAAAGAGGCATAAAAATATTTTTGTTAAAAAATAGTAATTTTGCTTACTTTAAGTTTTTAGAAATTATTTTAAATTAAATGAATAAAAAGGTAACACTAAATAGATACAAAAGTTGAAAAAAATGGTAAAAATTTTAAAAGGTTCGTATAAATCTTACCTTATGGTCAAATTGTTTAAGATTAAATATATTTATTTATAAGGTTTTATTAAAATTAAACTTAACATTTAATACACTAATTGAAAGGTAAAATTTGGTTTTCTTTTAAACAAGATTTTCATGTAATATTAATAAAGATAGTAAAAGATTTTTGTTTACATTTTGAGTAAACTGCAAAAAAAGAAGCAAGGGGAGAGTTATTAATAGGTGTTCCAAAATTGTATGGAATTCCCAGTTTTTGATGTCTTGTGACATGTTATCAGTAATAATTATGGTTATTATGTTAATTTGTTATGTGCCAAAGAAATAACCAAATTTCTTTGTCAAGTGTCTCTAAAGAGACATGGCTATTCTCCACAGACAATTATTTTAATTTGATTCTTCTCAAAGAGCAGTTTTTAACTGTCTACAGTCCAAAATTTGCTTCTTCAAGAAAATTTATAGAAAGGCTGACAGGTACTTTCAAATACAGGTGGTGCAGCTGCTAACTTTGGATATTATATCATTTGTACTAGAAAATCTTTCAAGACTTTAATTGAAAAGCAGATTCATTCATGAGGATGGCTAACCCAACCTCAAGTAGAACAAAAATTAATTACATGGGACCGAACTACTTTTTATTATTTTTTGTTTGAAACATTTCTGATTCTTTCTGGTTTTTATTTTCCAAAAGTCAAAAAGCTTACAACAAATTGGTAAAGTATATTTTTATGAGCAAAACTTAAAACATTTATTTTCTCTCTACTTGATTTCTCCAGAATTTGAAAACTATTTGTAAGTATTTCTTATTTTATGGCAATGTAGTTATTTGCATAAGTTTGATAAAAATCTGTTTTCTTTTATAACAGGACATACTTTAAAATGCTGGTTATTTAACTAATGCTTTGACTGGAATGGCATATTTTCACATATGCCCAGCCTGGTTTGAGGAATTAAGGTCAACTTAATTAGATTAACTTCATAAGGCCAGTAAAAAGCCCTCTGGAAAAACTGGCCTGGTACCTCATCTGTAACATTTCCTGATGTGTGGTATGTAAAGAGCGCCACTTTCTGACAGGTCCAGGAACCTCAAGTCACTTTGGGACCTCAGGAAGAGAGGAATTTACCGACCTCATACAGATATCTACAGGCAAAGTTAAATCCTTGGCTTGGCTCGAGAGGCTAAGTCTAACCTCAGATTCCTTTAAAAACAAGTTCCAACAATGCCAATTTTAAGAAAGAAAAGCCCATATGGCCAATAACTATTCTTGTTACACTTTATGCAAATAATCAGTCCAAGTACAATGAGACTAAAATTTATTTTGCAAATAAATTGCTCCTACTATGATTTGTCTCTAGTAGAAATGAGAAACTGGGCAGAGAAAATTGTGTTTCAAAGGAAACTATCATAAGCCCATTATTAGATTCTAGTCTTGTTCATTTTATTTGAGTTTTTGGTATTTGCCTACAATTTGAACTGAATTCTGAATTCTTTCCTGGCTACAAGTCTCCAAATAATGTTTTCAAATTTTTGCTCCACTTTTCTGACTTGGACTCAATGAAATTGCCATGACATTTTCCTGAGTTCCTGCAAGCCCACTTTGTGACATCCAAACTACAAGTGAAAAAAATCTGTCAGATTGTCACTGCCTACTTCCACTTTAACCGAAGATGCTTTGAGTTTAACATCTAGACACTTCTACTGGATGCTGAGTAAATGAATGACACTCAATGAATGAGGAGAAACAGCATGTGGCCCCGAGAGTCAGGCTTCCAGGTGAGGTGGAAAATCAGCTACCCTGAGATGACTGAGGTCGCCCCTTGAGGGTCCTCCTCCAACCCCAATCTTGCCCACATCCAAGCCTCCGGTTCTCAAAAATGCTACTGTTACTGAACCAAACGGGGTCTGTTTACCCCTGTGCAATGGAAAGTCAAACACCAAAGCACAGGATTTCTGTAGCAAAAAGGGTTTATTGCCAGGAAGTCCAGCAAAGAAACAGGAGTCAAGCTCAAATCTGTCTTCCTGAGCAGGGGGCTGGGTCAGGTTTTGTAAGCATAGGGTAATGAAATGTGATCTGATGGGATCTTGCAATGAGCTGATGCCAGGAGGCATGATCTGTCTGGATCTGGCCATGGCGTGACAGCAGGGCTCAGTGTGGTTGGATCCTGGATCCTGCCATGCACTGCCCACTTCTTAATAAATACCATGTACCTCTTGGGTCTGCCTGTGTGTGTAGCTTGGTTCATCTGGGCATACTCGGGTATCTGATCGTCAACCTGGGGGTCTAGAGCAACTGGAAAACAACTCGCAACTTTGTTGCTGAACCAGATTGGTCTGATGTGGCTACACACCCAGTGAAAATTTCACAGACCACTTCCTGTTATCCCTGACTATGTTTGCCTGGAAGGTCCTGCAGGACCACCCAGGGACCCAGAGACAGACATCTTCACAAGCACTTTTTTCTCCTGACAGGTCTACCGGTCTGGTCAAGAGCCAGTGGCAGCCCAGTATCGGAACAAAGGAAAAGCTCGCCCACCCTCTGCTCCTGACCCTAGGGGCTCAGAGGGAGTCGCCACCCTCCAGATCAGGCAAGGGTCACCCCCAAGAGATTTCTCAGGCCCCACCTACCTCTATAGACCTTCCTCAGAAAGCAGTACTGCCTGTCCTGAGTCTCGCAGAAGCCTCCACCATGCCTGCAAAAGCCCATCAGCATTGACTCCTTAGTAGTCTTAACACTGCAGTGCCAGAAAGTCAAAACCGGCGCAATGTGGCTCTCTGCGGGCCCAGTCCCGCCACTGTTTGGGAGAGGGCGCTCCCCTCTGGCCCAGAGGCAGGCTGGACTAGGGCCCGTGCCACCGCGGGCTGAAAGGGCTGAGCGCCTGGGGGGAGGCAGGCGGGCACCTGGGCTCAGAGTCTGCTGGGGCACGGACAGGGTCTCTGCACTCCCGCGGGTGGGCTGTGCTGCAGAGGAGGAAGCTCACATCGATGCTCAGCGCTCCCGGAGCCCACTCCTCTAATGAGCGTACAGGATTGTCACACAAATGTATGGATGTGATTGGCATGTGCTGGAGCACTGCACGTGAATTGGGTTTGTGCAAGAATTCAGGACTGCCCACCCCACCCTTGTCCTTTCTGTAGCACGCAAAGCCTCTGCTCCCCCGGCTCTCCCAAACAGAGGTGGCGCCCACGACTCTCCCTTTTCCTCTCACAAATAAGACTTCTTGGGAGAAAACAGCCATCTGCTTAAAATGCGGAGATGAGGCCGGGCACGGTGGCTCAGGCCTGTAATCCTAGCACTCTGGGAGGCCCAGGCAGGAGGATGGTTTGAGCCCAGGAGTTTGAGAACAGCCTGAGCAAGAAGAGCCAGACCCTATCTCTACTGAAAATAGAAAAAAATTAGCGGGGCGTGGTGGTGTGCGCCTGTAGTCCCAGCTGTTTGAGAGGCTGAGGCAGGGGGATCGCTTGAGTCTGAGGTTCCTGGGAGCTATGATCATGCACTGCACTCTAGTCCAGCGACAGAGTAAGACTGTGTCTCAAAAAAATAAAAAGAAAAAGAAGGAGGGGATGGAGGAAGGAGGAGAGGGAAGTGAAGATCAAAGGGAAAGAGGACAGCCATCCAAGGCAAGAGAGAAAAGGGGGAGAAAGGGAACAGGGACGAGGCTGCTGCTGGTGGCTCCACCCACCCTCCCTGTTTCTCCAGCCCGCTCGCTCATGCGCTACCGTGAAGCACCGAGTTTGCTAGGCACTTTCTTCTAGGTGCTGGGTACAGGGTGACCGAAGAGGGAGAGAAAAAAGCCCCTCCCTGGAAATTTGCATTTCTTACATATATTTAAACACTGAGCAAATAAATGAGAAGAATGACAGTGAACAAATGAGAAAGATTATTTCAGGCCCTGTTAATGCAGGAAGAATATATAAAGCTGAAATATATATATAAAGCCTTCATGTGGTGAGGTTGGGCTGTGACTTCATTTTTTATTTTATTTTTTTGGTCACTTTTGATGAGATATCAGGATAGTTCTTTCTGAGGCGTTACCAAAGCTCAAACCTGGGTGGTTTGAGGAAAGGAAAAAAAAAAAAAGCCAACTATTTCAAGACGGAGAAAAGGAGTTGGGAACATATATGGGCACGTGCAAAGGCTCTGAGACAGAATGAGTGTGGCCTGTTAGAAGAACAAAAAGCAGAATGGGGCTAGAGCAAAGTGACAAAGGATGAGCATGCATTAACATGAGACTGAACAGATTGGTAGGACCAGGTCATAAAGGACCTGCTTAGACCTGTGTTGTCCAATGTGGTAGTCAGGAGGCGTCCCTGGCTGTTGAGCATGTGAAACATAGCTAGTCCAGATACATGTGTGGCCTGTGCGTTTCAAACATTTAGTACAAAAATATTTTTACTTGTTCATCAGTAAGTTTTATATGGATTATATGCTTAAATGACAATATCTTACATACATTGGGTTAAATAAAATACATTATTAAAATTAATTTTGGCTGTTTCTTGTTTTTTAGTATGTCTACTAGAAAATGTTAAATTACATATGTAGCTTGCATTATATTTTTACTGAACAGGGCAGTTCTAGGCCATCACAAGGACTAGGATTTTGTTCTGAATTGGGGGAAACCATCAGAAGTTGTTAAGTGGAAAGTGGACAATTACTGGCTTATGTTTTGAAACATACTCTGGCAGGTATATAGATAATGGATTTTAAAGAAGAAAAGAGTAAAAGAGACCCAGGGAGGAAATAATGGAAACAGAAAAGTGGAAATAAAGCCACAAGAAACAAAGTCAGTAAAAAAACAAGGTAAATCACAGGGCAGCTGGAAGTGAAATACACATGCAATAAACGGAGTTTGAGAAACCTGTAGGAAAGCAAATAAAAGGTACTACAAATGCTCCTGCCTTAGTTCAGCATTTTTGTATTGTTGAAATCTAAAACTATATGTTTATTATTTACTAATGTTTCTTTATTTTGCAATAAACTCTTTTAACAGGAATATATTTTGAAAAGTGTATGCTCAATAAAAAATTAAACATTCAGTTCCTCTTCTCCAAAAGTTAATGAAGATTGTGTAACTCCTATAAACCCTTTGTTAACATTTACCATCCCCCATGGGGCCTGAGCTCTCACTCATCACATGAAAACCTGCTAGAGCTACAAATTTGCCAATAGTTTAAGCAACTATTTGGAAAGTTAGTCGTTATTTTAAGAACACTCTGCCCAAAGGTAATTTAACATGAGCAGCTGCAGAATATGCGTTTCTGCATCACTGACTGAAGCAGATGCAGTTTGTAACCCCCGCCTGCTCAGCCTTCACCCCTACACGCTGGAGGCTGCTCCTGCAAACGCTTGGGCTCTCCGGGGCCTTTCCCGTGGCTGTGGGGGCACACTCACCTTGCACATGGGGCAAGCTGCAACGCTGCACAGCATATGCCCCTGGAAGCTTCCCTATCTCAGGAACAGTAGGGGAATGAGTGGATAGATTGCCCAAGTTGCTCACCCTTGAGTTTACACAGCTTGAGGCCTGTTCTACACTGTCTTCCAGAATTTCCCAGCAGGATTGAACTTTTGCATGCACCATTTTTGGGCTTCCTTCTCATCCCTGTCTTACTTACCCATTCCCCTACTAGTGTTTCCTGGGATCACCTTCCAGATAAATTATTTTTACTCATATCTTTCTCTCGGAGTCTGCTTCTGAGGAAACACAACTCAAAACGATGCAGTTGAATTTAAATCCAATGAGTCATCCTCTAACGAAATTTTGCATATTTTTATTTCATGTTTTCTTGTGCCTATGCAAAGAAAAAATGGAACATTAACTATTAATACCATTTGCAGAGGAAGAAGGTTGCCAAAAATTGATGCCAGTTAATGCCAGTGACCATCCCATTTTTCAACCAACCATGGAATCAAATAAAAGCTTGTGTGATTTTATTTCCTAGAAGCCAAAACACCCAGCTTTTTTTGAATGCTATGATAAATCAGTTTAAAAGCCCATATGGAACATAAGATCATTCATTTTGGTGATGATAGTATAAATTCAGTTGTAGGTAGAGCATAACATTGTAACAACAACAAAGTTCTTTCTAAGTTAAGAAACCTACAAAGCAAAATGTAATAGGTTGTAGGTCAGGCATAATACTTATTTGGGTCCTGATTGTGTCCAAACAAGTGTGATTTTATATGTATATTTTTATATTTATCAGTGTTATGTATTTTAGGATTACATGTATTAGTTTATATAATAGAAATGCATATGTATAATGTACACACACACGTAAAGGAACGGGACCACAAAAGTTTTGTGATGGAGGTGATGTGGAAGAAAAATATACTCTTCAGCAAGCTTGCTTTCTGCTTCCTGTAATCAATCCCATTTTTTAAAAGGTTGTCTTTGAAAAACTACATCATGATTCCACCTAAGTGTCTTATTGGAAATTTTGCTAAAGAGTTTCTTAAATTTTGATTGTATTTTTTTATGTAATAAAATCCATTTCTTGATGCCTGATAGATGGTTGTCAACAGTGGGGGTTGCAGTCAGGGAAGGAAAATCCTGGCCAGAGGCCACAACAGGTGCACCAAGTAACCCCAGCCTCCCAAATGTGGTGGAAGAACCCTAAATAATGTATTAGCAGCTCCCCCTAGTGGCAGATCAAGCAACCATAGAAGCACACACATCCAGGCTGGTAGGCAGCAGCTGTGACCTGCCTTGCTCCTACCACCACTTTAAGGGGGAATAGAATCCAAGTAACCCTCAGGAGTGGCAAGATCCTTCCTAAAGATCGGGGCATTAGTATTCCTTACACGGGGACCAGAAACCAACACAGAGGCATCAGATTACCTCAATAACCGGCTCCTCCATGCAATCTACCACCAATGACAAAAAGGGTAACCCCATAGCTCAACACAGTGCCCTCCATCTCAAGGTATTAGAGGGCAGTGGAGTTATACACACAGGTGTGATTCACCACATGGGAGCTTAAGCTGGGGGACCAAACTCACTAATCTCCTCTGCCAAGAGGTGGAGACAACAGCTCAGAGGTAACCCAACTTGCCAAAACACCTCTAAGGCAATACAAGACCAGTGCGCCTCCTCCCGCCACTGTTCAGGAACGTCCCTTGGGGGCTTGAAATTAAGGGCACAAACCAGTCCTAGCACTCCCAGTTCTCAATCAATTACCCTGATGAGAAAGAACCAGAGAAAGAACACAGGGAATATGAAAGAGCAAAGAGAAAAGTCACCCCCAAAAGAAATCATGAGAGCCTCAAAATCAAATTCTAATTTAAATGAAATGATTAACTTGATGGAGGAAGAATTCTGAATATGGATTGTAGGGAAACTCAATGGAATTGAAGAGAAAATAGAAACCCAACACAAAGAAACCATGAGAAAAATACAGGAAATGAATGAAAAATTCTGTAAAGAAATTGAAATATTACAAAAAAAACAAACAGAAATCCTTGAAATAAAGGAGGCATTCAACAAACTTCAAAACACAGTGCAAAGCCTTAAAATTAGAATGGATCACACAGAGGAGAGAATCTCAGAGCTTAAAGATAATGCCTATGTGCTAAACAAATCAGATGAAGAAAAAGAACACAGAAGCAAGAGACAAGAACAGAACACACAAGAAATATGGAATTATGTAAATAAACCAAATGTAAGAATTATATAACACATCCTGGAGCAAGAAGAAGAAAATACACAAGGGCTGGAAAATCTATTTCTTGGAATACTGGGGAAAAATACGCCTGGCCTGGCCAGAAATCTAGATATCCAGATACAAGAAGCACACAGAACTCCTGGGAGACTCAAGGTGAAGAGGCAAACACCAGGTCACATAATTATCATACTGGCCAAAGTAAATACGAAAGAGGAAATCTTTCAGCACAGTAAGACGAAAACAACAGATAACCTACAAAGGAAAACCTATCAGACTAACCACAGACTTCTCAAGTGAAAACCTACAAGCCAGAAGGGACTGGGGACCCATCTTCAATCTTCTTAAACAGAACAATGACCAAGCTAGAATTCTTTACCCAGAAAAACTGAGCTTCATCTATGAGGGAGAAATAAAGACTGTCACAGACAAGCAATCACTGATGGAATTTGCAAAGACCAGACCTGCCCTGCAGGAAGTACTGAGACCTGCATTACACACTGAACAGCACAATAGACACCCACCAAATTAAAAACACTCAAGAGTTAAAGTCCAGAACCTGGATTTCACAATGGCATAAGAGGTAAAATAAAACAATAAGAACTTACCCAACAATATGAACAGAAATCTACCCCAAATATCAATGCTCTCAATAAATGTGAATGGCTTGAATTGTCCTTTGAAGTGACGTAGACTGGCAGAGTGGATAAAAAATTATAAACCAAGTATCTGCTGTCTCCAGGAAATGCATCTAACCCACAAAGATGCTTTCAGACTCAAGGTCAAGGGTTGGAAAACAAACTTTCAGGAAATGGAAACCAAAAGAGAGCAGGGGTAGTGATTCTGATTTCAGACAGCATAAATTTTAAAATAGTAAAAGTAAAGAAAGAAAAAGATGGTCACTATATAATGGTGAAAGTAAAACTCCAACATGAACACTTAACAATTCTTAATATCTATGCACCCAACACAGAAGCACCCAGATATATAAAGCAAACCCCATTTGATCTAAAGAGCATGATAAACAGTAATGCCATAGTAGTGGGGGACTTCAACACCCCACTTTCTGAAATGGACAGATCCTCCAAACAAAAAATAAGCAAAGAAATAATGGACTTAGATAGAACTCTAGAACAAATGGGTCTAACAGACATCTACAGAACATTCCACCCAAATAAAGCCGAATATACATTCTTTTCATCAGCTCTTGGAACTTTCTTCAAAATTGACCATGGCCTAGGCCACAAATCAAACCTCAACAAATTTAAAAAATAGAAATTGTACTATGTATCTTCTCAGACCACAGTGGTATAAAACTAGAAATGAATTCCAACAAAAATGCTCACTGCTTCACAAAGTCATGGAAATTAAACAATCTATTACTAAATGACTGCTGAGTGAAGGAAGAGATTCAGATGGAGATTGAAAAATTCTTTGAATTAAATGAACCTGTGGGATACAGCAAAAGCATTCCTGAGAGGAAAACTAACAGCATTAAATGCTCACATTCCAAAGGACAGAAAGCTCACAAATGAACAAACTAATAAAAACCATCTCAAGGAACTGGAAAAGGAAGAGCAAATCAATTCTAAACCTAGCAGAAGAAAGGAAATAACTAAGATTAGAGTAGAATTAAATTAAATCAAGAATAAAAGAACTATACAGAAGATCAATAAAACTAAAAGCTGGTTTTGCAAAAGAATAAACAAAATTGATAGCCCTCTTGCTAGATTGACAAGAACTAGAAAGGAAAGGACTTTAATAAACTCAATCAGAAATGAAAAAGGAGAGGTCACTACAGACATCATGGAAATACAAAACATTATCTTTGAATACTATAAACATCTATATGCCCAAAAGCTACAAAATGTTAAGGAAATGGACAAATTCTTGGAAACACATAACCGCCCTAAGCTTAATCAGGAGGAAATAGAATTCCTGAACAGACCAATATCAAGCACAGAAATCGGAGCAGCAATGAAAAATCTTCCAAAAAAAAAGTCCCGGACCAGATGGAATCACACCTGAATTTTACCAAACATACA
Source organism: Lemur catta (assembly GCF_020740605.2). Classification (NCBI taxonomy): domain Eukaryota; kingdom Metazoa; phylum Chordata; class Mammalia; order Primates; family Lemuridae; genus Lemur; species Lemur catta. Next base: position 16,911,032 of record NC_059134.1, on the reverse strand, counting down.
AAGAAGAACTCATACCTATACTGCAGAAATTATTCCAAAATATTGAGAAGGATGGTATCTTCCCCAACTCATTTTATGAAGCCAATATCACCTTGATATTAAAGCCAGGAAAGTATGTAGCAAAAAAAGAAAACTACAGACCAATATCCCTCATGAATATAGATGCAAAAATTCTCAACAAAATTTTTGCAAACTGAATCCAACAGCACATCAAAAAAATAATTCACCATGACCAGGTGGGCTTTATCCCAAGGATGCAAGACTGATTCAACACACGCAAATCTATAAATGTAATTCACCACACAAATAAAAGCAAGAACAAAGACCATATAATTCTCTCAATAGAAGCAGAAAAAGCATTTGATAAAATCCAGCACACTTTTATGATAAAAACCCTTAACAAAATAGGCATAGATGGGACATTCCTTAAAATTATGAACGCCATATATGATAAACCCACAGCCAATATCATATTGAATGGAGAAAAATTGAAACCATTCCCACTTAGAACTGGAACCAGACAAGGTTGCCCACTATCTCCACTTCTATTCAACATAGTGCTGGAAGTCCTTGCCAGAGCAATCAGACAAGAGAAGGGAATTAAGGGTGTCCAAATGGGGGCAGAAGAGGTCAAATTCTCTCTCTTTGCTGATGATATGCTATTATATCTAGAAAATCCCGAGGACTCAGCCAAGAGATTCCTGGAATTGATGAACAAATTCAGTAAAGTCTCAGGATACAAAATTAATGCACACAAATAAGTGGCATTCATATACACCAATACCAGGCAAGCCAAAAATCAAATCAAAGATGCAACACCTTTCACAATAGCATCAAAGAAACTAAATATTTAGGAATATATTTAACAAAGGAAGTGAGAGATATTTATAGGAAGAACTGCAAAACAATGAGAAAAGAAATTGTATATGATGTGCACATATGGAAATCCCTACCATGCTCATGGATTGGTAGAATCAACATTGTTAAAATGTCCATTATACCTAAAGTGATCTACAGAATTAATGCAATCCCTATCAAAATTCCACCATCATTCTTTACATATTTAAAAAAAATAATTCTATGCTTTGTCTTCAACCAGAGAAGACCTCATATAGTCAAAGCAATCTTAAGCAAAAAGAAAAAATTGGAAGGAATCAGTCTACCGGACTTTAATCTTTACTACAATGCTATAGTAACCAAAACAGCATGGTACTGGAACAAGAACAGAGATATAAAACTTTGGAATAGGACAGATATCCCACATATACAACCATCCTAATATTGTCATCTAAACTTTGACAAAGCAGACAAAAGTATACATTGGGGAAAAGAATCTCTATTCAATAAGTGGTGCTGGGAAAACTGGATATCCACATGCAGAAGACTGAAGCTGGATCCCCATCTCTCACCTCTCACAAAAATCAACTCATGTTGGATAACAGACCTAACCTAAGTCATGAAACCTTAAGAATTCTGGAAGAAAATGTGGGGAAGACTCTTTTAGACATCAGCCTAGGTAAAGAATTTATGATGAAGACCCCCAAAGCTATCACAGCAGCAACAAAAATAAACAAATGGGACCTGATCAAATTAAAAAGCTTCTGCATAGCCAAGGAAACTGTCCTTAGAGCAAATAGACAACCTACAGAATGGAAGAAAATGTTTGCTTTCTACACATCCAATAAAGGGCTAACAAGAATCTATCTAGAACTTAAAAAAAATCAACAAGACAAAGTCAAACAACCCCATCAATTAATGGGCAAAGGACATGAACAGAAACTTTTCAAAAGAAGACAGACTAATGGCCAGCAAACGTATAAAAAAATGCTCCACATCTCTAATCATTAGGGAAATGCAAATCAAAACTACAATGAGATATCACCTAACTCCAGTGAGAATGGCCTCTACCAAAACTTCCAAAATAACAAATCTGGCATGGATGTGAAAAGACTGGAACTCTCTTACACTGCTGGTGCAACTGCAAATTAGTACAACCCCTGTGGAAAGTAATTTGGAGATCCCTCAAAGAGTTTAAAAATAGAAATACCATTTGATCCAGCAATCCCACTACTAGGCATCTATCCAAAGGGGGAAAAGACTGTCTATAATAAAAACTTCTGCACTTGAATATTTATAGCAGCACAATTTATAATTACAAAGATGTTGAAACAACCCAAATGCCCATCAACACATGAGTGGATTTATAAGATGTAGTATATATATACCATGGAATACCACTCAACTACAAAAAACAATGGCGATCTAGCACCCCTTATATTGTCCTGGATAGAGATTGAGCCCATCATTTGAAGTGAGGTATCACAAGAATGGAAAACCATGAGCCACATGTACTCGCCATCAAACTGGTACTAACTGATCAACACTAAGGTGCTCACATGGTAGTAATACTCACTGGGTGCTGGTCAGGTGTGTGTGTGGGGGGTAAACCCACAGCTAATGGAAATAGGGCAAACTGTATGGGGAAGGACACACTTGTAGACCTGGCTTGAGCGAGGCAAATGCATTTCATGTAACCAAAATATTTGTACCCTCATAATATCCTGAATCTTTTTTAAAAGTATCAAAAAAAAAAAAAAGATATTAAATGTCTCAGATGACAACAGATCAACACAACCAGTGTTTGTGTGAAGAATCTTTTTTAAAAGTATCAAAAAAAAAAAAAGATATTAAATGTCTCAGATGACAACAGATCAACACAACCAGTGTTTGTGTGAAGAATAAGGGCACATGCACTCCTCAGGATGACCAGATATGTATTCTACAGCAGATATTTTTTTATTTCAGCATATTATGGGGGTACAAAGGTTTAGGTTACATATAATGCCCTTGCCCCCCGTCTGCCCCTGAATCAGAGCTTCAAGCGTGTATGTCCCCCAGACGGTGCACATAGCACTCATTATGTATTTATACACCCATGCCCTTCCCCCCTCACATCTGCCAGACACCCAATTAACATTATTCCTAAATGTGCCCTTAGGTGATGATCAGTGAAACCAATTTGATGGTGAGTACATGTGGTGCTTATTTTTCCATTCTTGGGATACTTCACTCAGTAGAATGGGTTCCAGCTCTATCCAGGAAAATACAAGAGGTGCTATATCACCATTGTTTCTTATAGCTGAGTAGTACTCTATAGTATACATACACCACATTTTATTAATCCACTCATGTATTGATGGGCACTTAGGTTGTTTCCACATCTTTGCTATTGTGAATTGTGCTGCTATAAACATTCGAGTGCAGATGTCTTTTTTATAGAATGTCTTTTGTTCTTTTGGGTAGATGCCCAGTAATGGGATTGCTGGAACAAACGGTAGTTCTATTTGTAGCTCTTTGAGGTATCCCCATATTACTTTCCACGGAGGTTGTACTAGTTTGCAGTCCCACCAGCAGTGTATGAGTGTTCCTATCTCTCCATATCCATGCCAACATTTATTGTTTTGGGACTTTTTGATAAAGGCCATTCTCACTGGAGGTAAGTGATATCTCATTGTGGTTTTGATTTGCATTTCCCTGATGATTAGAGATGTTGAGCTTTTTTTTTTTTTTTGTATGTTTGTTGGCCATTCTTCTGTCTTCTTTTGAAAAGTTTCCTGTTCATGTCCTTTGCCCACTTTTTGATAGGGTTGTTTGATTTTTTCTTGCAGATTTTTCTGAGTTCTAAATAGATTCTAGTTACCAGTTTTTTATTGGATGTGTAACATACGAAAATTTTTTCCCATTTTGTAGGTTGTCTGTTTGCTCTCGTGACAATTTCTTCAACTATACTACAAGGCTGTGGTTATTAAATCAGCTTGGTATTGGCACAAGAGCATAGACACAGACCAGTGGAACAGAACTGAGAATCCAGATATAAAACCATCCTCATATAGCTATCTAATTTTTGACAAAGCAGACAAAAACATACACTGGGGAAAAGATTTCTTATTCAATAAATGGTGTTGGGAAAACTGGATAGCCACATGTAGAAGACTGAAACAGGACCCACAGCTTTCACCTCTCACAAAAATCAAATCATGGTGGATAACAGACTTAAACCTAAGGTGTGAAACTATTAGAATTCTAGAAGAAAATGTGGGGAAAACTCTTATAAACATTGGCCTAGGCAAAGAATTTATGAAGAAGACCCCAAGGGCAATCACAGCATCAACAAAAATAAATAAATAAGACCTAATCAAATTAAAAAGCTTCTACAGCAGATTTTTAACAGAGAAGGAGAAATGTTGCTTAAATTAGAAATGTCTTCCATTTCTGAAGCTCCTGACGCCCATGTTGGCTGTGTGCTTGATGGTGGCCATGGTGACTGAGGCAAGTTCTCTGAAGCAGCCCAGACAAGGTCATCAGGGGGCCTGGGCACCAGTAGATATCTGTGGATTAGCATAAGGATGCAGGTTTCTGAGTGGAATATGGTGGGGAAATGTGTGCAAATATTATAACCACAGATAACTGGAACTGTGCTCCTGGCCTCTTGACTTGCACAGTGACCCTTTTCTAAGGGTCAGAGTGTTAGAACAAGGCTGATATTACTTTGTGGATTTTCTGGAGAAGAGTATGATGCAACCCACAATTAAGAGAGTTGTGGCTGGGCACTTTGGCTTACGCATTAATCCTAGCACTCTGGGAGGCCAAGGTGGGAGGACTGCTTGAGGCCAGGAGTTCGAGACCAACCTTAGCAACAGCAAGACCCCATCTTTACAAAAAATAGAAAAATTAGCTGGGAGTGGTGGTGCACACCTGGGGGCCCAGCTACTGAAAAGGCTGAGACAGGAGAATCATTTGAGCCCAGAAGATTGAGGTTGCAGTGAGCTGTGATGCTGCCACTGCACTCGAGACTCTGTCTCAAAAAAAAAAAAAGAAAAAGAAAAAGAAAAAGAGGGTTGTGCTTTCTTTCTTGGTCTTTATGATCTTTGAGGGCTTGATTAAGGGTAAGCTGGAGAGAATTTATTATCTACAAGACCATGCATAATCATCTATTTATTTTATCTGTTTCACATTGGAAAAAGGTAAATAAGCTCTGAGTTTCTTACTGATATATTGATCTTTTTACTGATCATAATAACTGTAAATATTTTTGCTATACACGATAATTTTTTACATTCATATAATCAAATGAGGATATTTGGAATATTTATCACCTTAAATATTTATTTTTTCTTTACACTAGGAATTTTTTAATTATTCTTTTCTGTTATTTTGAAATGTATAAATAATGAATGTTAACTGTTGTCATTCTAATGATTTATTGAACACCAGGTCTTATTTCTTTTATCTAAGTGGATATTTATACCCACTAATCAACTTTTCTTCACTGCCCCCCTTCCCCTTTCCCAGCCTTTGGTAATTACTGATCTCCTCTCTACCTTCATGAGATTCTCTTTTTTAGCTCCCACATATGAATGAGAACATGCAATATTTGTCTTTCTGTGCTTGGCTTATTTCATTTAACATAATGACCCCCAGTTTCTTTCATCCACATTGCTGCAAATGAGAAGGTTTTCTTCTTTTTACTGGCTGAATAATATTGCATTGTGTACATACACCACATTTTCATTATTCTTTCATTCATTGATAGATACTTTGGTGGATTCCACATTTTGGCTATTGGAATTAAGGCTGTAATAAATATGGGAATGCAGATACGTTTTCAATATTTTGAATTCCTTTCTTTTGGATATATAGCCAGTAGTGGAATTTCTGGTTCATATGATAGTTCTATTTTTAGCTTTTAAGGAGCCTCCATATGCTTTTCTATAGTCACTATACTAATATACGTTCCTGCAAACAGCATATGAGGGTTCTCCTTTCTTTATATTCTCCCCCACCCATCTGTCATTGCTTGTCTTTTTGTTAAAAAAACATTCTAACTGGGGTGAGATGATATCTCATTGTGATTTTGATTTGCATTTGTCTGATGGTTAGTGATTTTAAGCATATTTTCATATACCTGTTGATTATTTGTACGTCTTGTTCTGAGAAATGTCTCTCTTTATCTCATTATTTACCTGCTCATTATTTAACCAGATTATTTACTTTTTTTGTTATTGAGTTGTTTGAGCTCTTTATATATGCTGGTTATTTATCTCCTTTCCAATGAATAGTTTGCAAATATTTTCTGCCATTCTGTGTGTTCTCTTCACTTTACTGAACATTTGCTTTGCTATTCAGAAGTCTTTTAGTTTGATGTAGTGCTATTTTTTCTATTTATGCCTGTGCTTTTGATGTCTTCCACTAAAAAATCTTGCCCATACCAATGTCCTGGAGCTTTTCCCCCTTGTTTTCTTCTAGTAGTTTCATAGTTTCAGATCTTAGAGTTATGTCTTTAATCCTTTTTGGTGGCGTGGTGGGGGAGACAGGGTAGAGGGCAATGGCATCATCATAGCTCACTATAACCTCAAACACCTGGGCTTGAATGATCATCCCGCCTCAGCCTCCCAAGTAGCTGGGACTACAGGTGCATGTCACCACACCCAGCTACTATAATATTTTGCTATTTTTGGTAGAAACAGGTTTCTCAAACTGTTGGCCTCAAACAACCCCCGTCTTGGCCTCCTGTCTTAGTCTCCAAAGCGCTAGGATTATAGGTATGAGCCACTGCACCCAGCCTCTTTAATCCATTTTGATTTGTTTTTTGCATATAGTGAGAGATAAGGGTCTAGTTTCATTCTTCTGCATATAGTTAACCAGTTTTCCCAACACCATTTATTGAAAAGACTGGTTTTCCTCTGTAGTATATTCTTGGCAACTTTGTTGAATATGAGTGGGTTGTAAACACATGAATTTGTATCTGGGTTTCCTAATCTGTTCCATTGATCTACATGTCTGTTTCATACCATGCTTATTTCATTGCTATAGCTTTGTAGTATATTTTGTGGTCAAGTAATGTGATGCCTCTAGCTTTGCTCTTTTTGTTCAGGATTGCATTGGCTATTCAACATCTTTGTGTTTCCCTATACATTTTCATTTTCAGATTGTTTTTCTATTTCTGTAAAGAATGTCATTGGTATTTTGTCAGGGAGTGCATTGGATCTTTAAATATCTTGGGTAGAATTGTCATTTTAACAATATTAATTGTTTATATCCATGAACATGTAATATCCTTCCATTTTTTTGTGTCTTCTTCAATTTCTTTCATCAGTGTGTGATAGTTTTCCTTGTATAAATCTTTCACATCTTTGGTTAAATTGATTCCTAGGTATTTTATATTCTCTGCAGATATTGTAAATTGGATTCCTTTATTTTAAATATTTTATTTTAATTGAGAAATAATAATTGTACATATTTATGAGGTAAATAGTGATGTTTTGATACATATAATGTATAATGATCATATCGGGGTAGTTAGCATATTTGTCCTCTCAAACATTTATCATTTGTGATGCATTCAGTATCTTCCTCAGAGCTATTTGAAGCTATTCATTATGGTTAACTTTAGTCATCCTATAGTGGTATAAAACACCTGAATTTTTCCTCCTATCTAGCTCTAATTTTGTGTAATGTAACAAGTCTCTCCCTATCCCTCACTTTCCCCAAGCCTTTCTAGCCTCTTGTATCTATGATTCCACTTTTTGCCACTATGAGATTAACTTGTTTTTGAGAGAGAGAGAGAGAGAGAGAGAGAGAGAGAGTCTTGATCTGTCCACTCAATTAGAGTGTAGTGCCATCATCATAGCTCACTGCAACCTCAAACTCCAGGGCTCAAGTGATCCTCCTGCCTCAGAATCCCAAGTACCTGGGACTACAGATGTACAACTAGAACCCCAGCTAATTTTTCTATTTTTAGTAGAAACAGGGTTTTACCTGCTAGATTGATTTCATATCTTTGCTGTTGAATAATGTTGCAATAAACATAGTGGTGCAGATATCTCTCTGATATTATGAAACATATCAATGTATAAGAGTTCCATTTCCTATGCATCCTTACAAATATTTGTTATTTTTTGTCTTTTCGATATTAGCTATTCTAACTGGGTTGAGATGATGCTTCATTGTGGTTTTGATTGGCATTTCCCTGATGTTTAGTGATGGTAAGCATATTGTCATATACCTGTTGGCCATTCATATGGGTACTCTTGAAAAACTTATGTTCAGATCATTTGCCCACTTTTTAATTCAACTGTTTGGGTTTTAATTCAATGTTTGGGTTTTTTCCTGTTGAGATATTTGAATTCCTTGTATATTCCTTGATATTAACCCTATCAAATGATTAGTTTGCATATATTTTCTTGCATTCTATAGCTTGGTTTTTCACTCCGTTGATTGTTTCCTTTGCTGTGCACTAGTTTCTTATTTTGATGTGATACCATTTGTTTATTTTTGCTTTTATTACCTGTGCTTTTGGGGTCTTATTCATGAAATCATTTCCAAGACCAATGGCCTGAAATGCTTCCTCTATGCTTTCTTCTAGTAGTGTTCTGGTTTGGGGTCTTAAATTTAGGTCTTTGAGCCTAAAGAGACTCTTTCCCAGTAGTGTTCTTGGCACCTTTGTCAAAGATTAGTTGGCTATAGATGTGTAGATTAATATTGAGGTTTTTTAATGTTTCCTTGGTCTTCATATCTGTTTTTATGCCAGTACAATGCTGTTTTGATTATTACACCTTTGTAGAATATTTTGAGGTCGGTAATGTGAGGCCTCCAGCTTTATTCTTTTTGCTCAGGATTGCTTTGGCTACTTGGGGTCTTTTGTAGTTCCATATGAGATTTAAGATTGCTTTTTCTATTTCTGTGAAGAATATCATTGGTACTTTCATAGGGATTCCATTGAAACTGTAGATTGAATTGGGCAGTATTGTCATTATAACAATATTATTAATAATTTTCAGATCTATGAACACATGATGTCTTTCCATTTGTTTGTATTCTTTTCAATTTCCTTCATCAGTATTTTGTAGTTTTCCTTATAAAGATCTTTCACGTCTTTGGTTAAATTTATTCACAGTTTTTTTTCTAGCTAGAATAAATAGCATTGCCTTCTTGATTTCATTTTTAGATAGTTTATTACTCATGTATAGAAATGATATGAATTTATAAATATTAATTTTATATCCTGCAAGTTTACTGAATTTGTTCATCAGTTCTAAGAGATTTTTTGATAGTGTTTAGGATTTTCTATACATAACATCATGTCATTTGCAAACAGAGACAATTGTACTTCCTCCTCTCTAATTTTAATTCCTTTTATTTCTTTCTCTTACCTAATTGCTCTGGCTAGGACTTCCTGTACTATGCTGAATAATAATGCTGAGAGTAGGCATCTTGGTCTTGTTCCAGTTCTCAGAGAAAAAGCTTTCAGTTTTTGCACACTCAGTAGGAGGTTAGCTGTGGGTTTGTCATATGTAGCCTTTATTATGATGAAGTACTTTCCTTCTATACCTACTTTAAGATTTTTTTATCATGAAGGATGTTGAATTTTATCAAAAGCTTTTTCAGCATCTATTGAGATGATAATATGGTTTTTGTCTTTCATTCTATTGATGTGATGTATGATATTTATTGATTTACATATGTTGAGTCAGTCTTATATTTCTGGGATGAATCCCACTTGACCATGGGGTATTATCTTTTTGATGTGTTGTTGGAATGGGTTTGCTAGCATTTTGTTTAGGATTTTTGCATGTATGTTTATCAGTGATATTGGCCTGTAGTTTTCTTTTCTGTCGTATCCTTGTCTGGTTGTGGGATCAGGGTAATGTCGGCCTAGAATGAGTTTGGAAGTATTCCTTTCTATTCACTGTTTGTAAGAGTTTGAGTAGAATTGTATTCTTCTTTAACTGTGTTCTAGAATTTAGCCCTGAAGCCATCAGGTCCTGGGCTTTTCTTTGATGGGAGACTTTTTATTATGGTTTCAATCTCATCACTCATTATTGGTTTGTTGGGGTTTTCCATTTCTTCATGGTGTAATCTTGGTGGGTTATATGTGTCTAGGAATTTACCGATTTCTTCTAGATTTCCAATTTGTTATCATACAGTTGTTTGTAGCAGTCTCTAATGATTCTTTATACTTCTGTGGACTCAGTTCTGTATCCCTTTATTCATTTTTGAATTTATTTATTGGGTCTTCTCTCTTTTTTCTTAGTTAGTCTAGCTAAAAGTTTGTTGATTTCATTTATCTTCTCAGAAAAAAGCCCACAACTTTTTGTTTTATTGATGTTTTCTGTTTTTAGTCTCACTTTCATTTAATTCTGTCTGATATTTATTATTTCTTTCCTTCTACTACTTTTGGACTTGGTTCTTTCTTGCTTGTCTAGTTCCTTAAGATGCATTGTTAAGTTGGTAATCTGAAGTCTACCTATTTTTTGGTATAGGCATTATTTGTATAAACTTCCCTTTTGCTCTATCACATAGATTTTTGGTATGTAGTATTTCCATTTTCATTTGTTTCAAGAAATGCTTTAATTTCCTTCTTAATTTCTTCATTGATCCATTGGTCATTCAGGAACATGTTTAATTTCCATGTTTTTGTGTAGTTTGCATCAGATTTATCCCTTGTTATTGATTTCGAGTTTTCTTCTATTAGGGTCATAAAAGATATTTGATATGATTTCTACTTTTTTAAATTTATTTAGACTTGTTTTGTGGCCTAACATATGGTCTATTCTAGAGAATGTTCCATGTGCTGATGAAAACAGTGTGGAAACTACAGCACTTAGATGAAATATTCTATAATTATTAATTAGATCTATCAGTGTAGCATGTAGTGTAACATTGAGGTTTATGTTTTGATTTTCTGTCCAGATGATCTTTCCATTAATAAGAGTGGAATGTTAAAGTATCCTACTCTTACTATATTGAGATCTACCTCGCCTTTTATGCCAATTAATGTCTGCTTTGGCAGCTCTGGTATTGGGTGCATAGATAATTATAATTTTTATATCATCAGCTGTATTGACCTCTTAATATTAGAATATAGTGATCATTTTATCTCTTTTTCCATTATTTGATTTGTAGTCTATTTTAGCTGTTATAAGTACAGCTACTCCAGCTCTTTTTTGGTTTCCAGTTCCATAGAATATTATTTTTCATCCCTTAGCTTTTAGTTGATGTGTGTTTTTATAGGTGAACTGGGTTTATTGTAAGCAGCATATACTTGGGTCTTATTTCTTTACCCATTTAGCCACTGTATGTCTTTTAATTGGAGAATTGAATCCATTTACATCATTATTATTATTGATAAGTAACAACTTACTACTTTTTTGTTTGTTTGTTTTCTTGTTGTTTTGTATCTCCTATTTTCCTTTCTTCCTGTCATCCTTTGTGGTTAAGGGATTGTCTCAGTGTGTTTTAGTTCATTGCTTTTAATTTTTACTGTATCTATTATTAGTTTCTAAAATTGTGGTTACCATGAGGCTTTAAAAAAACTTCCTATAGTATTACAATTCATTTTAAAGAGATGACAACTTACCTTAGGTCATAAAAATAAAAAAACAAAGAAAAAGTTTAAAAAGAACTATACTTTGACTTCATCCCTTCTCCCTACTTTGACTTATCCTTTTCTCACTCTACATATTTTTATACTGCCTATCTCTTAACCATAGGCTGTATCTATTATTGGGTTTGATAGTTTTGTGTTTTAGGCTTCATACTAGATTTATGAGTGGGTTGCACAACACAATTACTGTATTGGAGTATTCTGGAGTTGCCTTTGTACTTAGTTTTGCCATTGAGCCTTACACCTTCCAATATTTTCTCTTTGCACATTAGTGTTTTTTTCCTTTCAGATTTAAGAATTCTCTTTAGCATTTCTTATAGGATGCATATGGTGGTTGTGAATTCTCTCAGCTTTTGATTTCCTGGAGATGACTTTATCTCTCTTTCATTTTAAAGAATAAATTTACTGGACCACTGAGTTTCCTCACAACTGCTATTTTGAATTTTTGGTCAGAGAGCTCATGTATTACTATCTCATATGGGCCAGTCACTGGTTCCTTGCTTTTCCATTTGGGGTGGTCATTGTTCTCTGTTGGATATTGTTTCTTGTGGATATACATCCATGTCTTTGCACTGAAGAATTATTTATCTCAGTCTTCTCTTTCTTACTTGTTTTGGTTTTTATTAGGTATGGTTGCTTAGAGATTCTTCATAATTTACCTCTTTATATATTATTTGCTATGTCACTGCCTCCTTTTCTGCATTAGAGGGCACCTTATGCCCAGGTTTCCCTTGACTGTAGCAATGGATTAAAGCACTGCCAGTTTGGAATGGGGGACACCACAGGGAATATCCTGACAGTATGGAAAGGCAGGCTAGGGGTTCATGCACAGAGGATGTTTGGAACATTCCTCCTAACAGCATGCTTCTCATGGGTGCAGAGCTGGACAGATCTCCAGCCAGGGAACCCAAAACAGTGGGAAGGTTGGTTGTCCACCCTGATCTAACTTTTTACAGTGTAGAAATTTCGAGTTTGGGAAAATTTTCTGCATGCTTCATGCCAGCTAGATTGACAGGGGGATGTTGTGGATATAGAAATTTGATTCTCTTTCTTCTTGGAGTATTTTTATTTCTATGTGGCCTTGGGAAGTGATTTACCCTCACATTTAAGTCTTGGAAAATTACTGGAGATAATGTCCATGCTGCATATTTGTTATTGACTTTCTTTTGTTGGAGGACAGGGAGACCAGCTTGCATTAAACCACCGTTTTGGAATTAGAGATGCTCAGTCCATAACTTCTAATACCAACCAGGAATAAGTCCCTTTTATTTTCTAAAGGAGGCTTGGCAGAATCTAAAGATTCTGCACTTGAATGTTTATAGCAGCACAATTCAAAATTGCAAAGATGTGGAAACAATGCTACCACCCATCAATACATGAGTGGATTAATGAAATGTGGTGTATGTATGTCATGGAGTACTACTCAGTCATAAAAAATAGTGAACTAGCACCTCTTGTATTATCCTGGATGGAGCTGGAGCCCATTCTTCTAAGTGAAGTATCACAAGAATGGAAAAACAAACACCACATGTACTCACCATTAAATTGGTAGAACTGGTCAACACTTATGTGCACATAGGGAAGTAACATTCATAGGGTGCAAGGCAGGTGGGAGGGGAGAGATGGGGATGGATAAATTCACAACAAATGGGTGTGGTATCAACTGTCTGGGGGATGGGCACACTTGTAGCTCTGACTCGGGAGGGCAAAGGCAATTCATGTAACCAAAGCATTTGCACCCCGGTAATATTCTGAAATTAAAAAAATAAAAATAAAGATTTGGCAATGTTAAGCTTAAGCATTCTGGACGTAGACTTGGATGTGAGTATGAGCTCCAGCATATGAAAGGTGTGTGACTAGAGGAAGAACTTAGCTTCTCTAAGCCTCATTTTCCCCTGAAATAGATTATTATAATACTTACTCCAGGCCGGGTGTGGTGGCTCATGCCTGTAATCCTAGCACTCTGGGAGGCCGAGGCAGGTGGATTGCTCGAGGTCAGGAGTTCGAGACCAGCCTCAGCAAGAGCGAGACCCCGTCTCTACTAAAAATAGAAAGAAATTATCTGGCTAACTAAAAAATATATATAGAAAAAATTATCCAGGCATGGTGGCGCATGCCTGTAGTCCCAGCTACTCGGGAGGCTGAGGCAGTAGGATCGCTTAAGCCCAGGAGTTTGAGGTTGCTGTAAGATAGGCTGACGCCATGGCACTCACTCTAGCCCGGGCAACACAATGAGACTCTATCTCAAAAAACAAAAAACAAAAAATACTTACTCCATAGGTTTGTTATGAGAATTAATTGAGACAACATAAAATTCTTATCAGGCAAGTACAGTGGCTACTGCCTGTAATCCCAGCACTTTGGAGGCCAAGTCTGGAGGTTCACTTGAGGGAAAGAGTTTGAGACCAGCCTGGGCAACATAGGGAAACCCTGTATCTACAAAGAATTAAAAAATTAGCTGAGCATGATGGTGTGTGCCTATAGTCCCAGCGACTCAGGAGGCTGAGGCAAGAGGATCATTGGAGCTCAGGAGTTTGAGGCTGCAGTCAGCCATGATGACACCACTGCTCTCCAGCCTGGGTGACAGAGCAAGATCCCGTCTCAAAACAACATTAAAAATTAAAAAATAAAACCCTTAGCATAATGTCTGGCACATAGTAGTTTCAATCACAGAGAAGGGCATGTGTGTGTGCATGTGTTCAAGTGCTAGTGGTAGAAATGGTGGCCGGGATGGTAAAGAGTAAGACATAGAAGCCAGTGCGAGCAGAGCCTCTCCTCCTGGGCATTGGAGTGAATGGGCTCTGAGAATCAAGATTTTTGTTCTGGGTTCCACTGTTCCTCTGTATTTCACCCTCTAGGTGAATAGCGTATGTTTGCTCATCAGTCTTATGAGGATTATTACTTCGAAATGGGGCTAGATCTAGATTTATTGTGAAGATAGAAACTGCAAAGAGCGAGCTTTGTAAAATATCCTCAGCAATGTTTCTTGACACAAGTTTCTAACAGTACCCTGGGTCTCCTTACCAAATTCGTCTTCTCCCATAGGTAGAGATACAAAACGCTTGGCTTCATCCTCTAATCTGGCTGATATCCTCATAAAAGTTAGATATAATTGGAATATTTGTTGCCAACTCCAGATACTTGGCCATATCAGGGATGCTCTGGGGCTTCTTTTAGGGGACGAGGAGAGGTACCAAACCCTTGCAGTGTGGTCTGCCCCTCGGCCACTTGCAGTGTGTGGTGCCCCTTTCTCTGTTTGCGTGAGCACTGCAGCTACTTGCTGGCTCTGCCTTCTCTTGCAACAGAGAGAAATCTTTCTCTTCTTTTGTTGCTAATGCTGCCAATAAAGCAGGTATGGACGTTTGCTCATCATGCTTTAAAAAAGGTTTTTACCCTGAACTAATCTGATTCCCCATATGTGCTGGAATCAGCATTGCTTCCACTGGAGTCACTTTGGGCACCAATCAGGAGGGGCTTGAAAGTTATTAATTCACTGAAATTCCTTTCCTAAAAAATATTTTCCTGTAAAATCATTCTTTTCCCTAATTTCCATCATTTTAAAATAAGATTTTATCAAAGCTCTATATAGAAACAAATAGAAACAATAATAGCTAAATTTACTGTGTTCTAACCATGTGCCAGACTCTTTTCCACATAGTGACTGGGGAGCCAGGACTGGATTCCAGAAAGTTTGAATCCCTAGTCAGATGTCAAACTTTTATACTGTCATGACTGATATTTGGATCTTGTTCTCTGACTTTAATTAAGCTGATCTTTGTCTAAATGTGAATAATCTTGGGTGTCAGGAACACGAGGGAGGAGGAGGGGATGGGTATATACACACCTTATGAGTGTGGTGAGCACTGTCTGGGGATTGACACGCTTGAAGCTCTGACTCGGGTGGGGCAAGGGCAAGGGCAATATACGTAACCTAAACGTTTGTACCCCTGTAATATGATGAGAAAAAAATCTATAATTTTCTCTTATTATAAACAGTTAACAGAACAAGATTCACAAATGGCTCCTAAACATAAGAAGAGATGTTCAACCAGCTTGAAATAAGAGATGTAGAAATTGAAACTGTGCTGAGATACCATGCTTAATCTCTCATATTGGCAAATATTGAAAAGTCTGATAAGTGTGTTGGCCTGGCAGTAGGAAAATAGCCTCATCTTCCAGATATGAGCCCATGTGGAAGGCAATTTGAAACTATCTAGAAAATTTACAAAATTACACTTTTTGACCTAAAAATTCCATTTCCAGGAACTTTTCCTACAGATATTCTTGCAAAGATGAAAATGACATATGTACAAGATTATTAATTGTAATGTGTTTATAATGGAAGAATAAAATAATATAAATGTGCATCAATATGGAATTGGCTAAATAAGTTATTACAGTGCAGTTACACAGTTATATCTGCACAATGTAACAACCAATAAACTTAAAAATAGATTTCAACAAAACCTTTGCATATTGGCAGATGGAATTTAAGAAAATATAATGATAGTTATGTGCAACCAACAATAAACTTCTACTTAGACCTACACATCCCAGCCAGAATTCATTTCAAATGTGTCATTAAATCTGAACGTGGAAATTAATAGACCAGACCTTGAAACCAGCCCTTAAATTATTGATTCACAAAATATTAAACCAAAGTTTTCAAAAATAATAAAATCATATTGATTTCACTAAAAATATTTTATTTATAACAACTGAATTATAGCAAAGAAATGTGCTGTCGATAAAATGTTTACTGTTAATTTCAAAATAAATAAATGTGAATAATCAAAGTAAAAAACAAATGATAAAAAGGATTTTGCATTACAATGACTATGTAAAAACAGTTTTCAGTAGAAGGAAGTAGAGTGCTCTGATTGCATTCTTTTCTCTATAATTCCAGTATCATGGCCCTTTTTCTACCAAAAAACAAAGTCCAAGAGGATTCCCATTCTCTTTTTATAAGTCAAAGTTTAATTTTCTTCAAACTTATATAATTACACAGTTTTAACATTCTAAAAGTTCTGAGGGGCCAGGCACAGTGGCTCACACCTGTAATCCTAGCACTCTGGGAGGCCGAGGGGGGAGTTTGAGCTGAGGAGCTGAGGAGTTCCTCCTGCTTGAGCTGAGGAGTTCCAGATCAGCCTGAGCAAGAGCAAGACACTATCTCTATAGAAAATACAAAAATTGGCTGGACGTGGTGGGGGGTGCCTGTAGTCCCAGCTACTTGGGAGCCTGAGGCAGGAGGATCACTTGAGTCTGGGACTTTGAGGCTGCAGTGAGCTATGATGATACCACCACTCTAGCTGGGGCAACAGAATGAGACTCTGTGTCAAAAGAAAAAAAAAAAAACAGTTCTGAGGTTTATTATGAGAAACTGCTGTCCTTTGTCAAATTTCTTTCCTCTTTACCCCCTCATTACTTATTCCACTTGTCTGTACACAATCAACCCTTTCCTCTCTTCTGGCTGTATTTTTGCCTATTTATTGCCACATTTCTGAATGTGTGCAAATGAACGCTAGGTTTCTATAGGTAGACTTCCTACTAGAGATGAGAAACTTTAACTTATTGACACCTCCCTCCCCACCATACCCACAGAAGTATGTTTCTACAATTCTAGCTTCCCAAATCCCTCAGATTGGAATTTTTGGTTAAATCAGAATTCTATGTATACATTATTATGATGTAAATATAATTTAAAGCAGAGTCATGTTGTCAGCCAGGACCACATGTACTTGGTAAGTCCTTTGTTGGTTTAGTTTTGACACCCCTAGAGTTGAAAATTGTCTTATTTATCCATTTCCCTATATAGATTTCATCTTTTTCTTGGGATATCTTCCCAAGTATATGATTTAGTAAAACATATAATAAAAACAAAGTGCATAAAACATGCATTGCATATGATCTTCTCCTCAAAGTCAATAAAGCAAGATAACATCACCCTGTGCAAGTCTTTGCATTCTTTCAGGAATTCCATGCACAGCAGTGTGGCAAGCACAGTGTTTTCCATGTGACACAATGTTGGATATTACTATAAAAACAGAAAATTTTCAAGAGTTTCTTTCATTAACAAATATCAAATAGTAACATCTTCTTTAGAAAACACCAAGAAGCAGTAACATTGGTTCCTTTATTTTTCCATACTGTATTCATCTGTTGTGCAAGGATTTTAAGACATCACTAAAGATTCACTCATGTATTCACTAGAATCTACATGCATAAATATATACAATGAATTGCTCTCTAGACAAATAGATACTAGGAAGTCCTGTAGGCCTCCACAATTCAGGGAATGATTGTTTACATCGAAGGATAATCTTAGGAACTTCCTGTTGCTTCAAATACCACTTAGAGGAAAATGCTCTGTCTCATGAAGCAAGCTATAAAATGATGGTTAAAAAACACTCTCATGCAGCATAACATGCAGAAAAGTTTAGATGACTAATTATTCTATCTAAAATTATATCAAGGTATAACATTTGGGGCTGGGCGCGGTGGCTCACGCCTGTAATCCTAGCACTCTGGGAGGCCGAGGTGGGAGGATCGCTTGAGGTCAGGAGTTCGAGACCAGTCTGAGCAAGAGTGAGACCCTGTCTCTACTAAAAATAGAAAGAAATGATTTGGACAACTAAAAATATATAGAGAGAGAAAAAATTAGCTGGGCATGGTGGCACATGCCTGTAGTCCCAGCTGCTTGGGAGGCTGAGGCAGGAGGATCACTTGAGCCCAGGAGTTTGAGGTTGCTGTGACCTAGGCAGACGCTACGGCACTCTAGCCCGGGCAGCAGAGTGAGACTCTGTCTCAAAAAAAAAACAAAAAACAAAACACATTTAGAGTATCTCCCCCTGTCCAGATGTTGGGTAATTATCTCCTACTGTTTATTTCATGTTGAACAGGCTTTTAGCTTCCAAAGTTGTCCTCATGGAAGACTATACGGTGTCTCTTACTAACATACAAATGTATTATTTTTTTGATCTTTCAGATAACGGCTCAGCTGTGTTAGAATTTTGCCACAAGACCCAACATCTCTCAGGAGAACCCAGGAGCAGAGCTTAGTTTCTGAGGTCTTCCCAAGGGGCAT
Source organism: Lemur catta (assembly GCF_020740605.2). Taxonomy (NCBI): domain Eukaryota; kingdom Metazoa; phylum Chordata; class Mammalia; order Primates; family Lemuridae; genus Lemur; species Lemur catta. Next base: position 16,892,502 of record NC_059134.1, on the reverse strand, counting down.
GCAGGTCTGGATGAAACTTACCAAGCAGGAACCATTTGTGAACCCCAGGAAGAAATATCAATAGCTAGTACTGAAGCTCATGTGCCTCCTTCCTGGGTTACTAGAGCCATAAACAAGGTCACTGAAGACACTGTTGGCATCTTTCTTACCAGGTCACAGGGAAACTGAGCTAGTAAGTGAACTCAAGGTCAGATTCATTCACAAGGGAGGAGAAAGTACCACCTTGACTCTTGGTTAAATTCTTTAACATAGGAAAAAAAGACACTAAGTAAAATATATGTGATCACTGAACTCATGTTGCCCCATGAGATATTCCTGTCCCTTTCAACCTTTAACCAAACCCTTAATTAATTACTTTGGCTAAAAATGATTATACAGAGCACAACGTCTTTTCTACTAGCTGAATGTCTACCCAATGACAGTGTGTGGCAATGTCATCATGTGACAGATTGAACACATCAAATCCTGCCACAAAACCACTGAAAAGGTCCTCCACAGGAGGGGGCACCATTTCTGGCGTCTCATGCTGGCTTGGTGGCCAAGCTCCATGGTGGCTCTATAGTCCTCACCGTGTGTGGGGAGCACGGGAGAGGCTATGGCATGGGGTGCAGGGGGCGGTGTGCCCAGATGGCCCTGCCCAGCAGCCATATGGAAGCTGAGGGGATTCCCATGTCCCTGTTGGAGGAGGATGTGGAGTCTGAGATTCCTGGAGGGGCCGACAGGGGGAGGAAGGCCAGGCAGAGGGGCCTGGGGAAGGTCAGGAGAGGGCGTCCCAGTGGGTCAGGGAGATGCAGGCCCAGCCTGTGTCAAATGTTTCAACACTGGGTCAACAGGCTACCCTGACTTCAATGATTCAGATAACTGAAATTAATTAAAATACATAAAAGAGGAGGGACTGAGGGGAATGCTCCGGAGGGATACTGCTCCTCGCAAAGACTTTAATTCCTTTAAGGCCTTTGATATTCAGAAAAAGCCTGCAGGAGATTAGATACTCAAGATCAAGGTATAGGCAGGTTTGGTTTCTCCTCAGGCCTCATTCCTAGGCTCTCAGATGGCTGTCCTTTCTCCAGTGTGCCCCAGCATCCTGGGTGTCTGCTTTTGTGTCCAGATTTCCCTCTTGTTATAAGAACACCAGGCAGATTGGATTAGGGCAACCCATGACAGCTTCATTTTATTAGAATCCTCACTTTAAAGGCCCTGTCTCCAAATATAGCCACAGTCTGAGGTGCTGGGCTTAGGGTTCAACACATGAAACTTAAGGGACACAGTTCAGCCTGTAACAGAGGTTTGCATTGATATGAGCGCATTTCCTTCATGTCCTATATGTCAGGGGTCCCCAACCTATGGTGAGTTGTATAATTATTTCATTACATATTACAATGTAATAATAATAGAAATAAAGTGCACAATAAGTGTAATGCACTTGAGTCATCCTAGAACCATCCCCGTCCATCACAGGTCCGTGGAAAAATTATCTTCCATGAAAATGGTCCCTGGTGCCAAAAATGTTGGCGATTGCTGCTGTATGTGACCTGAGGCATTAATGTAGACGTACCATGTTATAACCCCTGGCCTCTGTGGGAGGATGCAAAGGGGCAGGCTGAGGTATGGGAAGGTGACAGATGGACTTAGCTGGATTTACATTTTTTGCCACTTGGAGGATCATGTAACAATGGAACCAGGCAGAAATTATGTACTTTACGTCCCTGTGGTAAAGCCCCCTGGTGGGTCTCTAAGCTTTCATCCCCTTCTGTGGGGATTCTGGAGACCTTGTTAAAGATGGCACAGAAAGACTTGGAAGGAGACTGGGCCCCAGAAGACCAAGCACCACCTCACTGAACTGTGAAATGAGTTAGCAATCACTGATTAATTCACTGATATTTCAGAGCTTTGGGTACAGCAGCTGGCCCACTCCAACTAACACATCACCCACGGCCCCCTCACTCTCGCCTCCCTCCCCAGCTCCTGAGACTCTCCCTCTCCCTGCAGCCAGCAGCCTCCACAACACCCTGCATCACGAGCCTCACAGTCCCTCATAGACCCTGAAAGGGCAGCCAGCGTGACTCCTGACTGGGGCCTGACGAGGCAGAATGTGTTCTTGGACCCAGCTGCGCCTAGCACTCTTCAGCCCAGTTTGACTTCAAAGGCCGTCCCAGTGCAATCGGGCAAGGAGAAAAGAAGAGGAAATGCGGCCTGCAAACAGAACTAGTCTGAGATTTCTCTTTGGTGGGACCGTGATTAAGGTCACACACAACAGTCTTGAAGACTGGTCGTTGACAGGTGTGCGGGTCAGCTTTGTCCACCAGGTGTCTCTGTGGAGCCCCACAGGTGTCTCCGTGCACAGGCAGGGCGCTCAACGACGTTTCAGAGGCTGCCAGAGACCCGAGAGCTCCTCCCTGGATGCTTCCCCCACGTGACCCAGCCCCAGCTCTGCCCTCTCACAGATGCCCACGCAGCACCGTCCCTCCACCCACGTCCAATTATCTTACAAATGTGGGAGTGGGAGGCCGACAGGGGCAGCCTTGTTGCCTAGGACAGCAGGACTCTGGGCACCCGAAGCATTCAGAGACCACTCTGACGCCCGCCAACATTCAGGGCAGCTTTGGCCTCTGGGAACTGAAGTTTTGTTCAATTATTCTGCCAGTGTCCTTTTACGAATCCAGGTGTCTGTTGCTTTCAGATCGATCATGTTTTATCTGTGCAGTGCTCTCTATTCTCTGTGAGGTATAGATTTTTTTATTTCAAAATATTAAGGGAGTACAAATGTTTTCGTTACATGGATAGCTTTTATAATGCTTCACTCAGGGCTATTAGTATGTCCATCACCCGAATAGTGTTCATTGTATCTGTTAGGCAGGTTTTTACCCTCCCTCCCCCCTCTGCCCTTCTTGATTTCCAATGACCTTACTTCTCTCTGTGCCCATGTGTGCCCATCAATTAGTTCCAAATTATTAGAAAGTACAAGTGATATCTCTTTTTCCATTCTTGAGATACTTTACTTAGTATAATGGTGATACTTTACTTAGTATAATGGTCTCCACTTCCATCCAAATTGCTGCAAAAGACATTAATTCATTTCTTTTTATTGCTGAGTAGAATTCCATGGTGTACTTATGCCACATTTTGTTAATCCACTACTGAATTGATGGGCACATGGGTAGATTCCACATCTTTGCAATTGTGAATTGTTCTGCAATAAAGATTTGAGTGCAGGTGTCTTTTTGATAAAATGACTTCTTTTCCTTTGGGCAGATAGACAGTAGTGGGATTGGTGGATTAAATGGTAGATTGACTTTTAGTTCTTAGAAGAATCTACATACTGTTTTCCACAGAAGTTGTACTAATTTGCAGTCCCACCAACAATGTATAAGCGTTCCTTTATCTCTGCATCCACACCAGAATCTACTGTTTTTTGGACTTTTTAATAATAGCTATTCTTGGCCAGGCACAGTGGCCTACACATGTAATCCTAGCACTCTGGGAGGCAGAGGCAAGAGGATTACTTAAGCTCAGAAGTTTGAGACCAGTCTGAGCAAGAGTGAGACCCCATCTCTACTAAAAATAGAAAAATTAGCCAGGCCTTGTGGCAAGCACCTATAGTCCCAGCTACTCAGGAACCTGAGGCTGGAGGATCACTTGAGCACAAGAGTTGGAGGTTGCAGTGAGCTATGATGATGCCACTGCATTCTACCCAGGGTGAAGGGCAAGACTCTGTCTAAATAAAAAGAAAAAGAAAATGGACACCCCTCCTCACTCCCCATGCCCTTTCATATTAAAAAGATCAAAGGCAATCACTGCAACAACAAAAATAAATAAATGGGACCTCATCAAATTAAAAAGCTTCTGCACAGCCAAAGAAACTATCACGAGAGGAAACAGACAACCTACAGAACGGGAGAAAATATTCGCATGCTACACATCTGATAAAGAGCTGATAACTAGAATCTATTTAGAACTCAGGAAAATCAGCAAGAAAAAAATCAAACAACCCTATCAAAAAGTGGGCAAAGGACATGAACAGAAACTTTTCAAAAGAAGACAGAAGAATGGCCAACAAACATATGAAAAAATCCTCAACATCTCTAATCATCAGGCAAATGCAAATCAAAACCACAATGAGATATCACTTATCTCCAGTGAGAATGGCCTTTATCAAAAAGTCTCAAAACAATAAATGTTGGCGTGGATATGGAGAGATAGGAACACTCATACACTGCTGGTGGGACTGCAAACTAGTGCAACCTCTGTGGAAAGCAATATGGAGATACCTTAAACAGATACAAGTAGACCTACCATTTGATCCAGCAATCCCATTATTGGGCATCTACCCAAAATAACAAAAGACATTCTATAAAAAAAATCTGCACTCGAATGTTTATAGCAGCACAATTCACAATTGTAAACATGTGGAAACAACCCAAGTGCCCATCAATACATGAGTGGATTAATAAAATATGGTATATGTATACCATGGAGTGCTACTCAACCATAAAAAAAAAAATGGTGATATAGCACCTCTTGTATTTTCCTGGATAGAGCTGGAATCCATTCTAATAAGTGAAGTATCCCAAGAATGGAAAAATAAGCACCACATGTACTCACCATCAAATTGGTTTCACTGATCAACACCTAAGTGCACATATAGGAATAACATTTATAGGGCACTGTGCACATGGGAGAGGGGAGGGGGGATGGGTGTATACATACATAATGTGTGGGATGCACACTGTCTGGGGGATGGACACACTTGAAGCTCTGACTCAGGGGCAGGGGGGCAAGGGCAATATATGTAATCTAAACATTTGTACCCCCATAATATTCTGAAATAAAAAAAGATCAAATTAAAAAAAATAATAGCCATTCTGACTGGGGTAAGGTGATATCTCTCTTTGGTTTTAATTTTCATTTCCCTGATGATTAGTGCCATTGAGCATTTTTTAATGTTTTTCTTGGCCGTTTGTCTATCTTCTTTTGAAAAACTTCTGTTATGTCTTTTGCCTACTTTTTTTTTTTTTTTTTTGAGGCAGAGTCCCACTCTGTCACCCTGGCTAGAGTGCCATGACATCAGCCTAGCTCACAGCAACCTCAAACTCCTGGGCTCAAGCAATCCTTCTGCCTCAGCCCTCCCGAGTAGCTGGAACTACAGGCATGTGCCACCATGCCCGGCTAATTTTTTCTATATATTTTTAGTTGTCCAGCTAATTTCTTTCTATTTTTTAGTAGAGACAGGGTCTCGCTCTTGCTCAGGCTGGTCTCGAACTCCTGACCTCAAACGATCCACGTGCCTCAGCCTCCCAGAGTGGTAGGATTACAGGCAGGAGCCACCCCGCCTGGCCCTTTTGCCTACTTTTTAATGAGATTGCTTTTTCTTGCTGATTTCTTTGAGTTCTTTGTACATTCTGCATATGAGCCCTTTATCAGATGTGTAGCTTGCAAATATTTTCTTCCATTCTGTAGATTGTCCATTTGTTCTGTTGATTATTTTCTTTGCTGAGGCACAGATTTTTTATTTATTTATTTATTTATTTTTATTTCAGCTTATTATGGGGGTACAAAAGTTCAGGTTATATATATTGCCCATGTCCCGCCCATCCCCCCAAGTCAGAGCTTCAAGCTTGTCCATTCCCCAGACAGTGCGCATCGCACTCATCATGTAGTTACACCTCCATCCCCTCCCCCACCCCCATCCCCGCCCTCGAGTCAGACCATTCAAGCGTGACCATTTCCCAGACAGCCGAGGCACAGATTTTTAACCCTTTACATTCTACCACCCCTTGTTTGCCTTGCTATGAAAATGAGAAAAAATTGGAGGAAAATAAAGGAACTTATATTCTCTCTGTGACTGGTTTTACCATGGTTAATCTAGTCACCCCATGTCTTGAAGATCATCTGAGAAGACTCTGTTACCATAAACACAGCAAATGTGAGTAGCCATATCTACTAAGTCTTACAGAGTCTTCTAGAGTCTACCTACTAAAATACTCCCTGTCCAACCCCATGCCCACTGTCTTCATTTCAAGGTCTCATCATTTCTTACTCAAAACAATAAAATAGCATTGTCACATCTTCCTTATAACTGTCCTGTCTGATGTAATAGATGGTTCCCTTTGCTACCTGGTGGTCATTTGGAAACACGCTCCTCTGCATTAAATCCATCACTGACTCCTCACTGCCATCAGAATCAATCCTAAATTCCTAAACATGGCCACCAAGGTCTTTTATAATATACTTTCTTCCTCTTTGGCTTCATGTCCCATCATGCCCCTGCACTGAGCTTCAGTCCTCCACATTATTGGCAGTTTCTTCAACACTCCATGTCCTCACCTCTGTGCCTGTGCATATTCCCTTCCCTCCCATATCCATAGGGTGAACTTCTAAGTATTTTTTACCTGTGAAATACGATCTCCTCCATAAAGCTTTCCTTTAAATCTCTGGTTTAGGGCAGGTGTCCCACCTATGGACTGTCACATACACTCTAGTACAATACTGACTACCTTGCATTATAACTACTTATTTCATTGTTTATCTCTTCCACTGACCTGGGAGTTCCTTTAGTAAAGAGACTGTGTCTTGCTTATTTCTCCCCAAGGGCCAAGCACAGGGCCTGGCACATAAATGGGACTCAATAAATACACAAAAAAGGAAGGAAGGAAAAAAGACAGAGAAAGAGAAACAGCAGAGAGGGGAGGAAGGGAGACAAGGAAGGAAGGAAGGAATGGACAAAGGTGGGCAGAAAGGGTGCCACTAGGCCCAGAATAGAGGCCCAAGCCCTAGGCAGTAAGAGATGGCTACAACTTTTCTAAACCAGAGCAAGGGTTCATGCACATGTGCAGAAATATACATCTCCAGATTTGAGCAAGTGGGTCTCAGGTTAGGACAGGAAACCTAGAAACAATGTCAGGTTATTGAAATAAAGTGGGAAATCTATGCTGAAAAAAAATCCTACTTAGACATAAAATATATATGAGGCACATTGATGTTGCTTTTAGTATTATTTATAGCAATAAATAAACATTGTATACATTAGTATTAATCAGATGAAAACAAAATCTGGATCCTGTTCTTAAAACTTGTTGCATAGATCTGAGTCACAGCATTTGATTTCCATATCAGGACTTTGATTCACTAGACTTATGTAAGAACACTGGGGGTTACAACCACTGTATGCGTAGGAAAAGTTTCCACCTGGAAAGAGGCAGAGAAGATGGTAAGTGAGGCCCCAGAAGCTCAAGTTGCAGACACACGGGTGGGGGGCCCGGCAGAGCCTGCACAGTGTTCAACAAATACTGCTGAGTGAATCAGCAGATCAATGCATCAGTCATCAATTAAGGATGAGGACAAGATGCCACATCCACTGCGGGAGGGCAGGGCTGAGGAGACTGTGCACTGCCCAGGCCCCATCCTTCCTCCTCATGCCATCCCCAGTACCCAGAGAGTCCACCACACTCAGGTCCACTCACTAGAGTCTTAGGAGCCCGAGTTCAGTCACACATAAGACACCACTCATGATTCCTACTTCTCTTCCAGGTCATTAGACCAGATAAGGCCAGTGACCAGAACCAGACAACACTACAGCACTCATTTAAATTAAAGACAAACAAAAAGCAACTCCCCCCACCTATGCTGCTCCCACCCCCACAGTTCCTGAGGAGCCTTTCCCTAAACCCTATAGCCATGCTCCCTAGTCACTGGGGCCTGGGTTCCCATGTGGGTGCCATGGGTAGTTCATGCCACCCCTCACCAGTCACCCACCCCGACCCCCAACCTTAGACAAGGGTCACCTTGGAGGTTTCCTAGGACCAACCTACCTTTATAAATCTTTATCAGATAGCACTGGCCATCTGCAATCTCACAGATGCCTGCATCACGCTCGCAAACCCCAGCAGCGTTGTTTAGCATGCAGTTCTTACACAGTAGAGCTGGAAATTCAAAACCAGCATAATGAGGCTGTCTGTGGGGACAGGGTGCCCCTGCTCAGGGGAGGGAGCTCCCCCTCTGGTCCAGACGCAGCCCGGACAAGGGCTGGTGCCCACAGCAAGCTGAAGGGGCTGAGCACAGGCTGGGTGCACACCTTGGGGGAGGTATGCGGGCTCCTGGGTGCGAGGTCTGCCAGGGCATGGGCAGGATCTCTGCACTCCCACAGGTGGGCTGTGCTGAGGGGGAGGAAGGTCACAGCGAGGCTCATTGCTGCAGGAGCCCACAGCCCCACACCCAGCACCCAACATCCAACACCCAGGGCCAGTGACCCCCTCTCGCTGTCTTTCCTGTAGCAGCCTTCGTTGTCTTCATCATCCACAAAGACACTTCCTTGCTCCCCTTTCAACACAATTTCAGGGATCAAGGCAAGAAAACTTGAGGAATTTTGGAGGATCAGGTATTAGCACTGGAAGAAGGGAAGAGGAGCCTGAAGGAAAATGTAGGAGGGCGGAGGGAGAAGACAGGGAAAGAGAGGAGAGTGGGATGAAAGTGGAGGAGGCTGAGGTGAGGACACAAGGGGCTGGGTGGGGTGAAGGCTGTGCCCATCCACCCCTAAGGGAAGGACCAGTCCTTGCCCTTGCTCCTCACCACACAATGGCTGCAACAATCTGCAGCCACCTGTGTGAGTCTGCTCACCAGGACCCCCATGCCCACTTTCCCCCGGGGGCTCACCTTGCAGGAAGCCCAGATTCAAGGACAGGCCCAGCAGCAGCAGCAGCAGCAGCAGGTGCTTTCCCATCTCGCTGGGACCCCAGGACCAGGCAGGAACAGAGGCAGGACAGAGCCGCAGGTGTCCAGCCCCAGACAACCCTGCTTTATAGCCCCAGGCCGGGAGGGGCGGCCAATGGGAGCCCGGCCAGGGCTGTGCTCCCCCAGGAGGCGGAGCGAGCACTGGCCTGAGAGGAGCCCTGGAGGCCCCACCTGGGTCCTGCCTCTGCTCGCCTCCACTGGCCCTACCGAGCAAGCCATGTACTTTCATGGGGTCTTTCTCTCACACTTTCCAAGTTTTTAACTAAGAGAACAGAATCATGTCTGCCTTACTCAGGCACAGGATTTGTGATATTCCAGTGAGCCTGCAGGGGTAAGAACCACTGTGCCATGATCTTCCATACTTAAGGAGACTGCTTCCCTGAATAGGGTGTGAGTCCAGATATTTAAATCTCCTGATTTCACGGACATGGATACATGCTGAGGCTGTTGTTACATAAAGCATTGACCCCAAATAACGGATTAGTCTTCCAGGTAGACTGCATTCCAGACTAGCTGTTCTTATGCACTGATGAAGGGAATTTGCAAACACTGATCTGCAGAATAGTTTTGTATCTTTGGCTTCAGGCTCCTCTGTGAATCTAGGCACACCCCAGAATCTGGGTCCACTCTTATTCCAACAGGGGACTTCAAAAACTAACGTAGCCCCTCCTCTTCTGAACCGTCTCTCCCAGATTGAGAACCAGAAACCCACTGAATGGAGAACTTACTCCCCAGAGGTAGAATCGTACCCTAGCCCACCTCTGAAATGTCAGGAGGTTGTGTCACACACCCCACTCAAAAACAGCATGACACTGATTGAGAGCTTGCTATGTGCCAGGCATAGGGCAAAATGCTTGAACAATACTCCACTTGATTCCCACACAACAGCCTATGTGGTGGTTATTAATGTCTCCATTTTATCAGCGAGAGACAATCTAGCTAAGGTGACAAAGAGAATAAATGGCAGATTCAAACCCAGATATACAGACTTCATGGACTCTGTCACTCTGCCAATAGAACCCAAGTCTTGATGACTCTGAAGAGCTTCCGAATTGGTGTCCAATAACGACAGGAAAAAATCCCTCCTGCCAGAGATGCCACCTGTGACTCCCTTAGACACAGAAGGTCCATAGAGACATCCCCACATTATGAACAATAATGCACCTGTGTCAGCAGAAGCAATTTACTATAATCTGCTAGGAGTAAGTTTTTTCACCAAATGTTTCTCCTGGAAGTCCCATTTAGCCCTAATACTAGAATGCTCTGGGTGGAGAGAGGGCAGGGTGCCCTGCTGTTTGGCCCAGCCCTGGGAGATTCTATTCTCTCCACTCCCTGGATCATCCCAGTGACCCCCTATTCCAGAGGTCCCAGTTGTCCAGGCTCCCCAAGGCCAGGGATTATTCCAAGCTCCTACTCACCCTCATTCCTGCAGAAGCGACCCTCATTTAGCCTGGGGCCGCTGAGGAACTAAACACTGTGCCTAGTGCAGGGGTTGTGGGTCAGAGCAGACAATGACAGAATCATAGGGCAGGGAAGCATGCATCATTTTTATAAGGATATTAATATAATTAATAATAATACACTTGAAAAGAAAAACTAAAACCTAATTATTTCTTTGTAGAATCTGCACAAAGTACAGCTTGGAAAAAAACATCTCAGCACCAGGAGACATCGGACAGCAGTGCCCCCCTGCTCAGCTACCATGAAGGAGGTTGAAAAGGGACCTCCTACGGTGTACAAAGACTTTATGTTTGCCAAAAAATGCTGTGCATTTCTGTGAGGATTAAGAAAATGGTGAGGATGGTGAGGAGGATGCGGTGACTCGGTTCTCCCCAGGCAGGTGCACAGTCAGCCCAGGGGCTGCCAGAGACTCATGAAGGACCGAGCTCCTCTTTCAGGCCTGACCCCAGCAGAGAGCGTCTCCCCAGATCTGCACCATGTGGCCGACAGTCGGGGCCAGGATTCCTTGCTGATGCCCCTGAAATCTCCACCTCACATCTTCCCCTTCCCTGAGGACACGGAGCCAAAGAACGGGGCATCCTCCCAGCTGGCCCCGTGTTGCTCCATAAAACTTCTCTCCGATCCTCCCCGCTGTTCTAGGACAGAGACACAGCGCAGTTATGGACCGTGGTGGCTTCACGAGACGCTGCGTGTGTGCTGTTTGCTCTGTCTCCTCCCTCCCTTCCGTTCCAGGATGGCAGCCTGCTCCCTGGCACAGTGCCAAGGACTGGCAGCAGCAACGCTGTGCGTGCACCCAGGGCAGGCACAGGCCTGGGCACCCAGCCCCAGGGAGCGTCCAGGGCAGGACCGCAGCTTGGCACCAAGGGGGCAGAACTCCAGGGATTCCAGGGGATGCAGATGCTCACATAAGCTTCTCTGATAGCCCTTGGCAGTCACCAGTGAGGACACAAGATGCACACATGGGGCCGGGACATTAGTGTGAATTATCGCTCCTCCTCTGGCTTTCCCCACAGCCAAATTCCTGCCCATTGGTTTTAAGGACACTTATCAGTTACTGTGTCAGATATGAGTCCCTGTGCTGAAGGAGTTTGAAAGATTTCAGTGTCCTGAAGATAAGGTTGTCATCCACGATTCCCAGGTTACACACGGGGTCAGCCCAGCTGTGTGCTGGAAAATGTTTAACAACTGGCACCTGGGGTGAGGGAGGGTGGGGAGAGTCCTGATTGGCAGCATTTCCACATTTCTGTGGTGTCCGTGGCAATTTCAAGCCAACATCTGGCATCACTGAATGGGGAGCTGAGGAGAGATGTGCAGGAGAACAGTGTTATATAGTATGCCCACTGCACACACGCACCGGACTCCAGTAACCTAGAGAGCGAAGGGAAGAAGTGGTAAACTTTTAAGAAGTGATGGGAATTTGAATATTATCATTGTTTTTAATATAATTGTTTACTTTCTATAGTTAATCTTTTCTGATAGCTGTTTTCAACAGCCGGCTCTTAAAGTCCCTGGAACATTCCAGCGGCCCTCACAGGCCGGCGCCGGTCGGCCCCCAGCACACCACTGCATGAGCCACGGTTACGTGAAGGTTCTCGAGTGAAAGGTGGGAATTGCTCTATCCCTTTACTCACACAACTCCCAGGGACGTCACCCGTCCTATCCCTGAGTTATCACAGACAGACAGAGCTATGTGGGCACCAAACGGAAGATTTCCCCACCTTTGAATAGGGCTTTCGTTTCAGGCTTTACGAACCGTGACGGTGGAGAAGGAACCGTGTCCACAGCGCGGTGCAGGCTGTGTGAGCAGCGTGTGCTGCCAGGCCACGGCGGGCTGTGCAGCCAGGAAGCTTAGCTGTACAGGCCCTGATCCTCGAGACCTTTCTCTGCAGTTTCTGCAAAAGACTCAGAGGAACCTTATTGCTCGGGATCCTTATGTGGACTCACTGACTACGGGACTCTGGACATTGACAACTACCCTGAATCTTCCCCCAGAGAAATGGGAAGTGGATCTGTCAGACCCCCAGTGAGTTCTACTCTTGAGACCCAGAGAAGCTCCAGTGTAATCAATCCCTGCTCCTCTACTCTATGAAACATTGTTAATCAATCCTCTATTCCCCAGCATGCCACCCCTCTCACTTGTGTTTATGTGATAATAATCTGTAATTAAAATCAAATTATAGGCAATAAATATACTGTGTGAGGATCCTGATACTTTCACCTGAAAAAATTGTTTATAAAAATCCCCTTGGACAACTAAAAATTTATAGAAAAAGTTAGCCGGGCATGGTGGCGCATGCCTATAGTCCCAGCTACTGGGGAGGCTGAGGCAGTAGGATTGCTTGATCCCAGGAGTTTGAGGTTGCTGTGCGCTAGGCTGATGCCACAGCACTCTAGCCCGGGCAACAGAGTGAGACTCTGTCTCAAAAAAAAAAAAAAAAAGAAGAAGAAATGGGGCTGTCAGGGGGTCCCTAATCCAATCTGCCTGATGTTTTTATAACAAGAGGGAAATTTGGACACAAACACAGACACCCAGAATGCTCCAAACAAACCAAACCTGCTTACACCTTGAACATGTGACCTCCAGACTGTGAGAGAACAAATGTCTGTGGTTTAAGCCACCCAGTCTGTGGCATTTGGTGATGGCAGCCTTAGCACTCTCATACATCGTATAAACATGAGTTCAATAAGGCTCCAACAAATATGCCACGTAGCTGCCTGTCCCCAGCCCTGTCCTAACTACTATGAGGCTGCCCCGCTGCACCTTCTCACACGCAAGGGCTTCCTTTCCCCATTCCAGGGGAGGGAGCTCCAGTTCTTCCTTCAAGACTCAGCTTCAATGTCACTGGCTCATTTTCAAGGAAGCTATATCTCGTTTGTCCCCATTACATGTTATTCTGATCTCTGTCATGTGTTTCTCCATGCTGCTGTGGAACTTATCTGTTCCTATGCCTTCCGTGGCCCTTCAGAGTCGCCATGGAAGTGCCCTGATCCACTGTTGTGTCCCCAGCACCCAGATGGGGTCTGGCACATAACAGGTCCCAATGCACGTTGGATACTGCCCCGGGCAATGAATTTCTGGGTCACAGTTTTTTGAAAAGATGTGAATTGATCAAAGAGGACATTTTCTGGGAATAAACCAATGTGAGGAGCATGAACATCCTAGGCCTTAGCAGGTCCCCAGGGTTCCCCATTCTCCTGGCTGTCAGGTGAGCCTCATCCGCCCCAGCAGGCCCTACCCAGGTGTGCACAGAGGACTCAAGCACCTGTGCCTTCCGTTCTATTCACAGAGCTCGCACAGAGGGTTCAGCAGGCCGCATTCACGGAAGCTCTGCCTTTGAACTAACCAGGAACCATCCAGCTGTCATTGCTCAATGAAGTTACTACCCTGGGTGATTCTCTAACTGGAACCTATGGGGGCACATGGCTTGCCCCCCGTTTCCATTTCCATGGGGAGTGCAGAGTTTCCCCGGATGTGGCAATCCTCAAAGGAACTTCAGGGCTTTGTCCTCTTCTTTATTTCCAGGCACCTTCAGCTCAGCAGCCCCTTCTCGGTTCTGGGTCTAGTGATGGCCCACAGGGCAGCACTGTTACGGTCGGGGCCTGCACACATGGTGCTCAGCAAAGCCAGCGGCCACTGCGTCCTGCTACGTGCGGGTTGTTTCTGCCAAAGCAGAGGGCCACCTATCCAAGTCCTGGCCTTTAGTGCCACTAAATGAATAAAGAAATGAATAAACAATCAGAAAGGAGAAAAAGCTTTCAAATGTTAGCTGTGCCTTCATCTTCAAGATTCTTCTTCCTCCACAAAAGGGGCTGGGGGTGCAGACAACTCAGAACATTTCTGCTTAGTGGCCACTGTCCTCTGGGCCCGGCTGACCCACGTGTGGAACAAACTGGGAGCTTGTTCAGAGGCCTGTCCTGGGGCCTCTTTCAGGGAGCCCTCAGGGGATGTGGGATCTGCCCGTCCCCACTCCCAGGGCCAGGAGTGTCAGAAACTCTGCATTCCTGAGCCTCAGCTGTGATGATTTCCGTCCCATCCCATTCTATGGTCAATCACGAGGGCAGCAGGTGAAGCCTTTTCTCCAACTCCTCCTTTTCCAAAATTAACTTCAATGACTTGAGAATTCGGGGCTGGGGTGGGTGGAGGGGTCTTATCTCTCATTAGAGTGGAAAAATGCAGCCAGATTGAACCTGCATGCAGCCTCTGCAGCCAGAGGCACAAATTTACCCATGTCCTTTTTTATACGTCACATCTCACACTCTGTGGTCACATGTCTCTCTGGTCACGTCACATTTCAAGGCTCTTTCTTTCTCCTGTGAGCGCACAGGGACATTTTGACTTAGAGGCCCAGCTGCTCTCAGCCTGCCCGGGAGGCTTCCTCTCCGCCTCCTCCTCTCTGCTTCAGAGACCCGCCAGTTCAGGAACAGCTTTGCTGCGTGGTGCAGCACGATTCAAAATCTTCCCCTCCAGTTTTGCCTCTGAACTTTCCAAGGAAACCACCTGGATTTGGAACACCTGTCGTCTGGCAGGTGCTTCCTGAATGGGAACCCAATGTCCTTGGGATTCTGTCTTTACAAAGTCTCAGGGCAGGGTCTTGTTGAGAACTTTAGACTCAGGCTTACAGCTGGGAGCAGCCCTCTGGAGAGATCTTACCTGACTGTTTGGCACAGGATTTTATCCTACTGTTCACATGCAGGTGGTTGGGGTTTAGTTTGCATAAAATTACATGAAATTTTTTCAAACATCATAGTAAAGTAGAATTACATCAAGGTTTGGGTACATCTGGTTATACATTATAGAAGGATAATCACTAACCCGGTCAGGCATTATCTCATGAATAGGAAGAAACAAGGACCAGGGTAACTTACCTTTTAAAGAACATAGTGACTCAGGCAAGAGACATGGAGGGCCATGCGATCTATCTTGTTTTTCTTTAAAGCATCTTTCCGAGAGCTGTGTGTCCTCCCAGAATCAGGGGCTTTGTGAAATCACGCTGGCAAGCAGAGATGGCTCCTGACCTTTGCTGCTCTGTCTCACAAGCTCTCCTCTTCGTCATAAATGCGCCGCCTGGTTGTGTTTCTCCGGCCAACCCTGATTGTCTCATGCAGCTAGGAAGGCTCTTTCATAGGGAAGTCTGTGCGTTTTAGTTGTAGTGGTAAGGAATGAGCACAGGGCCCAGTGTGTATATTTGTCTGTTTGTTGAAAAGTATTTTTTGGATTGTATCTCTGTTTTAATTAGCATGATTTGGATTTTTTGACATTGTCTTCTTTTTATCTAAGATAACACCTCATTCAGACGATTATAAAGCTTTTATGGAAATTATATATAATAGTATATATTTAATAGTATTAAAACCAGTTATAGATTAGAAAAAATATAACTAACAAAATTCAAATATGTATTTATATTTTTATTAGTTGTATTTTTCCTTTGTTTTACAGATATAATTACTTCTTTATGAAAACTAATTTTGGACTTAAGTTGATTGTAAATGTTTGTAGAGAAAAATTTAGAAAAATTACTGTGGATGACAAAAAGTTAGAATAGCCATTGATAAAATTTGATTAACCCTTTTAATTAAGAATATTTAGTTACTTTTGTCATATATAATGCTTTAAGGTAATAACTAGAAATATGACTATCATATTAGGACTATTAGAAATATAAATTTTGTATAATTTTTGAATATTTATATTAATAATATATTTAGATAAATATAATTTTAGAAAAGATTTAATATAACTCATAAAATTTTAGATTTTTATGAATTTATATAATTTTTGAACACTTATATTCATATCTATTAATGTAACTGAAAGAACCTAGTAGTGCTTATTATTTGATTATGTTTTTATATACATTATTGAATAAGTCTAATTATTAATCTAAAAAGACTTAAGATTTTGATCCTGAGGAAGCCTGCCAAAGGTGTCAAAAGGTTTAAAATATTTGATGAAAACAGAATTATAGGTCATTGTAAAGTAAGTTGTTTATTTAATGAGAGTGATAATTTAAAAGCCTCAAAGGTAATGTAGAAAGATATATGGATGTAGAAACCTTAACCCTTCAAAGCTTATTTTTCATAAGCAATTAAAAATCTAATAAAGACAGCACAGAATTGTCTCCATAATATTTCCAGTCTTTGTAGTTTTAGGCCAGTTACCAACAAGGTAAAGAAACATTTTCTACAGTGTGATTAGGTATATTTGTTTGTTTGTTATGGGAGGGGCATTTAAGTAACCTGGAATTCAAACCTGATGAAAATGGTACTCAAGTTTAATTAGACACAGGAAGAGTGTGTCCAGGGTTATCAGTGTATATTATATTATAGAGGAATGTGAATAAGTAAACTAGTATTTTGAACAGGGAAATGTATGGCTTTTAGTGATAGTATGAGAAGTTTTTGGTTATATAGAATAATTTACACATATTCAGAAAAGCTAAGAATATAGAATTAAATTATATTTGAGGAAAATATATTTTTTTAGACTTTCAGGATAATATTTTAAGCTAGGCCTGGTGATCTACACCTGTAGTTCCAGCTACTCGGGAGGCTGAGGTGGGAGGATTGCTTGAGGCCAGGAGATTGAGATCAGCCTGGGCAACATAGCATGACCCTATCATTAAAAGTAATAATAATAAAAATAAAAAAGATAAATATTTCAGTGTCAGGCCATAGCAGCAGAGTTAGAACCAGAGGAAAAAAAGTATAGGAGTTGACAGGAAGGTTGAAGGAGAGTTATCATTTTAGTTAAGCAAAAATATGTCTTTTTCAGGGGAAAGGAGCAGACCTGTAAATCACAAGTAGTGAGGTATAGCAAAAGTTGAGCTTCTGAGACATAAAGTTGAGAAGTTTTAAGAAGAAATTGATTATAGAAGTAAAAATTAAAATATCTCTTGTAATGTTGTCAGTGGCAAATTATTACTTTAAGAAACCTTGTTGTAACATAAGTGACCAAAATTTGTAGTTTGGTATTAGTTTATTTTTAATATCAAAGTTTAATTTTTAGAAAAACTGTAATAAATAATTTTCTTTTAATTATACTGAACTTAATCATGCATAAAACTTTTTAAAACTCATTGATGAAAATTATTAGAACTTATATGGACCACTTGTGATATGTTTGGACTTTTTGTTTTGTCTTATTTTTTAAATAACCAGTCATTCTATTTCAGGACAAAAATTTATTATATAAAATTTTTTAATGTAAAATTATTTTTTTAATCTTTTTATTTTTACCAAAAATATTAGCTTATCTATAATTTTTCTATTAATATATCCTATTTATTGGTTTATTTTGTTTTATAAATAATCTCTAAATAACTTCTAAACTAGACAAAATTATTTATTTTTTTTTTTTTTGAGACAGAGTCTCACTCTGTTGCCCGGGCTAGAGTGAGTGCCGTGGCGTCAGCCTAGCTCACAGCAACCTCAAACTCTTGGGCTTAAGCGATCCTACTGCCTCAGCCTCCCGAGTAGCTGGGACTACAGGCATGTGCCACCATGCCCGGCTAATTTTTTCTATATATATTTTTAGTTGTCCAATAATTTATTTCTATTTTTAGTAGAGACGGGGTCTCGCTCAGGCTGGCCTCGAACTCCTGACCTCGAGGGATCCACCCGCCTCGGCCTCCCAGAGTGCTAGGATTACAGGCGTGAGCCACCGCGCCCGGCCTAGACAAAATTATTAATAACATATTAAAAAGTCATGTGAACCTGGAAAATATTTGGGCTTACTAATTTATGAGACCTCATTCATTTATAACTCAATTTTGTACCATGTAGACAGAACATATAACATATGTGTATATATGTAAGCATATGTATACATATGTACACAAACACAAGGGAGTTCTCTGGATTCTGTTTTTTAAGGACCCTGATACCATTCACAAGGGCTCCACTCTCATGACCTTGTCACCTCCCACATGCCCCACATGTGTCCAAATAGCATCACGTGGGGGACTGGGTTTCAACATATGAAGTTTTAGGAGACACAAACACTCAGTCCATAGCAGTCATAAGAAAAGAAATTGCTCATTTGACTTTATTAAACTTTGCAGCTATTCCAAAGACATTGTTAGGAAAGTGAAAAGATTAGTTACAAACTAGGAGAAAATATTCACAGTACATATGTTTGACAAAGACTTTGTACCCAGAATATATAAAGATTTTTCACAAGTAATAAATATGATTAAAAATTGGGGCCGGGCGCGGTGGCTCACGCCTGTAATCCTAGCTCTGGGAGGCCGAGGCGGGTGGATCGCTCGAGGTCAGGAGTTTGAGACCAGCCTGAGCAAGAGTGAGACCCCCATCTCTACTAAAACTAGAAAGAAATTATCTGGCCAACTAAAAATATATATACAAAAATATTAGCCGGGCATGGTGGCTCATGCCTGTAGTCCCAGCTACTCGGGAGGCTGAGGCAGTAGGATCGCTTAAGCCCAGGAGTCTGAGGTTGCTGTGAGCTAGGCTGATGCCACGGCACTCACTCTAGCCTGGGCAACAAAGTGAGACTCTGTCTCAAAAAAAAAAAAAAAAAAAATTGGGAAAAAGATTTAAACAGATGCTTAACCAAAGAAGAGATTCTGTAGGCAAGAAAGTACATGAAAACATGCTCAACCTCATTAGTCATTAGGAAAATGCAAACTGAAACCACTGAGAAGCCATTGAACACCAATCAGAATGACTAAATTAAAGAACAATTAAATAATAACAATGCCAAGTGCTGACATGGATATGGAGCATAGCTCTCATCCATTGCCAATGAGAATGTAACATGCATGACACAGCGAAATTGGAAAGGAGTTTGGCAGCTGTTTATAAAACTAAACCGTACATGTACTATAAGGCATTTCTAAACATTTTGCCAAGAATATTGGAAATATATATTCACACAAAAACTATACAGAAATATTTACAGCTGTTCTTTGTACATAATTACCAAAAACTGGAAACAACTCAAATGTCCATCAAATGGCAAATGTGCAATTTGTGTTCTGTTCATGCAATAGAATGCTACTCAGCCATAAAAAGGAATAGACATCCTATGCAAGAGCATATATGAAATTAAATAGCATTAGCCTAATGAAACAAGCTAGTCACAGAAGGCTATATACTATACAAATCCAACAATATGGAAAAGGCAGTGGTTGCCAGGGCCCAAGGGTGAGGTAGGGGAATGATTGCAAAGGGCTCCAAGGGAACTGTTTGTGGTGATGCAAACATTCTGTATCTGAAATGTGGTGCTCATAACGCTGTATAAGGTTCTCAAATCTCAGAAAACTATACACCTAAAAAGCATGAATTTTACTGTATGCAATGAGGCCTTAATAGATGTGACTTTGAAAAATCGAAAATAATCTAAATGACCATATAGAATTCATTAAATAAATTTTGTAGGTCATACAATGCATTATAATGGAAATAATAAAAATGGTAATGTAGATATAAAATTGAAAAGATACCTATGGTACATTATTTCTAGAGCAGGTTACAATTTTTAATACAGGTAGATGTATAAATATTTATGTCTAAACACACACACACAAATACACCCCTTAATCTATCTCTGCCTTAAAAGCCCTGGAAAACAGCTGAAAATGCAAACAAGGTATGTCTCTACATGATAAAATGGGTTACTAGTGCTACTTTTGCCACTGTGTTATGTTTTTTCTTGATTAAACATGCATTATACTAAAATACTTAAAACATAAAAGTAAACATACCAAACAACACCAACCTTAAACACTATGAATTTATTAGAGGAAAAGCTAAACAGTGGAAAGAGAGAAGCGCTGAGGAAGGGTGCGTGTGTTTGGGGGGGGGTGTTGAAGAAACCCCTCCAGCCACCATTCAATGAATATGACGGAGGCAAGACACTGCAGCCATAGTTCCCTGGCCAGCCTGACAGAAAAGGAGCCACTAAACTGAAGGTACACTGAGGACAGGGGTCAGGGCTCTTATTCACTGTTGTCTAATCAGCTCCTCATTACAGAACCTAACAGTCAGGAAATACCTGTAGAGGAATGGAGAAATGAAGAGCGGGAGAGGAGAAGAGGCAGGGAGAGCTTGCTGTATGCCAGTCAGTGGTGCAGGGCTGAAGGGAGACAGGGAAGGAGACTAGAAGCTGAGAGAGGGGAGCACCCAGGGTGTGGGACGGACACAGCATCTCCCTGGGGGACTGGGCTGTTGAAAGGTCAACACCCGCAGCTGAGCAGAGCAGGGTTCGGGGCTCGGGCAGTACCAGGGAAGACAGCCCCATCCTCTGAGGCTACAGGAGCACAGAGGGGGCTGCGCTGGAGGCCAGGACTCCCCAACAGTAGACCGGGGCAAGGAAGGGCCAAGCCTCTGGAGCCTGTTACAGAAAGGCGTGTCCTTGCAGCACACATAATCCACACGAGCATCTGGTGTGAAGAAGAACACGGGGGGACACAAGTCCCCACAGCCCTGGTATCCATGCTGGAGCCTGCCACCTGGAGAGGAAGAAAGACCAGATCAGAGGTAAACAATAAACATGTGTCAAAAGGACCAGTGAGTCATGGAGAAGGAGAAACAGCTCACTGTCTGGAGAGTCAGGGTTCCAGGTGGGAAGGGACAGCAGCCACCCTGAGATAGCCGAGGAGCCCCTCTCGAAGGTGATCCTCCCCCAACCCCAATCTTGCCCATGCCCAGGCCCCCAGCTCCAAAAAGTGCCACCACATCCTGGACGATGACAGTCCCCTTCCTGCTATCCCCAGTGTTTACCTGGAAGGTCCCACCAAGGCCCACAGACCCCTCAACAAGCACCGTCTCCCCTGATAGGTCTATAGGTCCAGTCAAGAGCCAGGGGCAGCCCAGGCCAGAACAACAGGAGTCTGTTCCTACTTTGCAGGCAACAACTTCCCCACACTCCCTGCTCGTCCCCCAGGGCTCCTGAGAGAGCCACCATCGTCCAGATCAGACAAAGGTCACCCCCAAGACTTCTCAGGCCCCACCTACCTCCATAGACCTTCCTCAGCTGGCACTGCCGCCAGTCCCGAGTCTCCCAGGAGCCTCCCCCCCTCTCGCAGACCCTGTCAGCATTGACTCCATGGCACTGGAAACATTTTAGAGCTGGAATGTGGAAACCAGCATAATGAGGCCCCCTGTGGGCCCAGCCCTGCTGCTGCTCAGGAGAGGGAGGTGCCCCTCTGGCCCAGACACGGCCTGGACAAGGGCTGGTTGGTGCCCCCTGAGAGCTGAAGGAGCTGAGCCAAGGCTGGGCTTATACCTGGGAACAGGGCACATGGGCACCTGGGCACAGGGTCTATCCAGACACAGACAGGATCTTCGGAATCCCAGGGTGGGCTGTGCTGAAATCTAATACTATAGTTTATTATTTACTAATGCTTGTTTTATTTTGCAATAAACCCTTTAATAGGAATGAACTTCATAAAGTACATGGTGAATAAAAAAAAAGTAAACATTCAGTTCTTCTTTCCAAAAGTTAATGAAGATTGTGTAACTCCTACCAACTATTTGTCAACATTTTCCATCCCCCACGAGGCCTGTGCTATCACTCATCACATGAACACCTGCTGGCGATAACAAAGCTGCAGAGAGTCTCAGCAGTTATTTGGGAAGTTAGTAGTTATTTTAAGACAATTCTGCCCAAAGATGACTTAAGACCAGCAGCTCTAGATCATGCGTTTCTGTATCACCGACTGAAGCAGACGCAGTTTGTAACCCCCCCCTGCTCAGCCTTCACCCCCACACGCTGGAGGCTGCTCCTGCAAACACCAGGGCTCTCTGGGGCCTTTCCTATGGCTGTGGGGGCACACTCACCTTGCACACGGGCAAGCTGCAACACTGAACAGCAAATGCCCCTGGAAGCCTCCCTGTCTCAGGAACAGTGGGCGAATGAGTGGATAAATTGCCCAAGTTGCTCATCCTTGAGTTTGCACAGCTTGAGGCCTGTTCTACACTGTCTTCCAGAATTTCCCAGCAGGATTGAGCTTCTGATTGCACCGTTTTTGGACTTCCTTCTCTTCCCTGTCTTACTTACTCACTCCCCTCCTAGTATTTCCTGGGATCACCTTCCACATTAATTATTCTTACTCATATCTTTCTCAGAGTTTGTGTCTGAGGGAACACAACCCAAAAGGATGCATTTAGATACAATGAATGATCTTCTAACTAAGCTTTGCATACTTTTTATTTCATGTTTTCTTGTGCCTATGCAAAAAAAATGGAACACTAACTATTAATACCATTTGCAGAAGAAGACAGTTGCCAACAATTGATACTAGTTAATGCCAATAATCATTCCATTTTTCAGCCAACCATGTAATCAACTGAAAGGCTGTGTGATTTATTTCCTAGAAGTCAAAATATCCGACCTTTTTTGAATGCTATAATAAATTCAGTTTATAAGTCCATATGGAACATAAGATCATTTATTTTGGTGATGCTAGTATAAATATAATTGTTGGTAGAGCATAACATTATAACAAAAATGAAGTTCTTTTTAAGAATTCTACAAAGAAAATACACTTGTAATAGGTTGTACTTCCTGCATAATTCTTATTCATGTCCTGATTGTGTCCAAACAAGTGTGATTTTATATGTATATTTTTATATTTATCAGTATTATACATTAGTGTTATATATTTTAGGATTACATATATTAGTTTATATAACAGATATGCATATGTATAATATACACACACAGGTAGAGGAACAAAACCATAAAAGTTTTGTGATGGAGGTGACGTGGAAGAAAAATATACTCTTCAGCAAGCTTGCTTTCTGCTGCCTGTAATCAATCCCATTTTTTAAAAGGTTAAATCTTTGAAAAACTACATCATGATTCCACCTAAGTGTCCTACTGGAAATTTTGTTAAAGAGTTTCTTAAATTTTGATTGCATTTTTTCACGTAATAAAATGTCCAACTTCATTTCTTGATGTCTGATAGATGGCAGCTTTTTTTTTTTTTTTTTTTTGAGACAGAGTCTCACGCTGTTGCCCAGGCTAGAGTGAGTGCCGTGGCATCAGCCTAGCTCACAGCAACCTCAAACTCCTGGGCTTAAGCGATCCTCCTGCCTCAGCCTCCCGAGTAACTGGGACTACAGGCATGCGCCACCATGCCCAGCTAATTTTTTCTATATACATTTTTAGTTGTTCAGATAATTTCTTTCTATATTTTTTTTAGTACAGACAGGGTCTTGCTCTTGCTCAGGCTGGTCTCGAACTCCTGAGCTCAAACAATCCACCCACCTTGGCCTCCCAGTGTGCTAAGATTACAGGAGTGAGCCACCGCGCCTGGCCGACAGCTTTTAAGTATCACTCCTTCCTCCCCACATCTGGGCAAGGTGGTAAGAAATTCCAGGTGTTCCCTCCATTGGCACTGGCAGGAGTTTCAAACCTTACACACCCATCTCTGCCTGTAGGAACCCTTGCTCTGACCCTCCTCCAAACCACCATAAAAATCCCAAGCCAATCTCCTTTCCCTACTCCTTCAAGCCATTTTCAGGCCGGCTTCAGAAGCAAGTCCTGCTTTCCCAGAAAGCCTCATTAGGTAAATAATGCGTCTTCTCATACCTTCTTGGTGAGGGTGTACCATCACCAGTCTCAACACTGGAACCAAATTTTGAGTGGAGGCCCAGCGCAACCTGTTTCTACAGAATGACCCCAACAGCTGAAAATCTCAATCACAGTATTCAACAAATGGAGCACCAAAGCACTTCAGCTTTCAAAAGTTTTTAACTACGTGACATTATGAAAAACAAAACTTGCAAGCATAAAGACATGGAAATGTATCCCTATAAAAACAAATACGTTGTCAATCATACCTCAGTAAAGCTGGGGGTGGGGGAAGCAAAGGTGAAGCTGAACAAAATAAGTGGTGAGAGGATGGGTAATGCACCAAAGTAACTGATTCTATAAATTCTAAAATTGTACTTTCAGAAATTCAACATGCAGGAAGAGTCTTTTGAAGGAAATTTTCTTTTTATTGAGATATTATTCACATAATATGAAATTCACTCTTTCAAAGTATACAATTCAGTATGTTTTAGTATATTTGCAAGGTTATACAACCTTCAATACTGTCTAATTCCAAAACATTTTAATCACCACAAAAAAGAAACCTCATACTCATTAATAATCACTTCCTAAACCCTTGGCCCCGACCAGTCCCTCCAGCCACTAATCTTCATTCCATCTCTGTAGATTCGCCTCTTCTGGACATTTCACACATGGGATGATATAATAGGTAGCCTTATGTGTCTGGCTTCTTTCACTTAGAATACTGTTGACAAGTTTCATCTATGCTTAAGCAGGTATCAGAACTTCATTCTTTTTTATGGCTGAATAATATTCCACTGTGTGGATATATTTTTCTATTCATCAGTTAGAAAGACATTTGGGTTTTTCCACTTTTTGACTATTATAAATAATGTTCCTATAAACCTTCATCTATGAATTTTGGTGTGGATATATGTTTTCATTTTTCTTGGGTATAAACCTAGAGGTAGAATTTACCAGGTTATACGGTAACTAAGTTAACCTTTTGAAGAACTATAAGTTTCTTCCAAAGCAGTTGCACCATTTTATATTCCCGTGAGCAATATATGACTATTCCAATTTTTCCACATCCTTGCCAACACTTGTTGTCACTTTGATTATAGCTATCCTAGTGGTACAAAGTGGTATCTCATTGTGGTTTTTATTTGCATTTTCTTAATGGCTAATGATGATGAGCATCTTTTTGTATGTTTATTGTTATGCTTATTTACATATTCTTCTCTGGAGAATTTTCTATTGAAATCCCTTGCCCATTTTTTGATTGGGTTGTCTTTTTATTGTTGAGTTGAAAGAGTTCCTTATGTATTCTGGATACTATACCCTTATCAGTACATAACTTGCAAATATTTTCCCCCATTTTGTTTTTTCAATCTCTTGATCATGTTCTTGGAAGCAGAAAAGTTTTAATTTTGATAAAGTCCAACTTATCTATATTTTTCCTTAGTTGCTTGTGCTTTTGATGGTATAACTAAGAATAATTATTCTTCCTCCTCATATTTAATGCTTGGATAATCAATGTAAGGAATTATTTTTCTTTTTTCATGTACATCATTATATGTCACCTTCTTTGTAAAACTTTTATTCTTGGAAATATTATAAATAGAACTTTTTTAATAAGTCCACTAATATAAAATACCATTTTTTCAGTTAATAATTGTTTTGAAAACATTATACTTTAATTATTTTAGTACACCTTTCATACTCATAAACATCCCAGATTAAATCATAAATTTTATGGTAATCTTACCTGGTAGACATTGTAATGATAAGGCAGCCATACATAAGCATGTGGATTCAAAGAGAGAAGTCATGCTTGGAAATAGAAATTGCCACTCATCCAGATTCTCCTCAGTCCCCACTGCCCTCCTAGATGCTCCCCAGGTGCTCACTGTGCAGGAAGTCGAGGAGCAAGGATATGATCCCAGCAGCAGCAGCAGCAAGAGGCCCTGACACATCTCTGGGCTTGGCACCAGCACCAAGGATTGGCAGAAGGCAGGACAGGACTGCAGGCACAAAGAGCCTGTGAGAGTCTTGGCTTTAAAGCCCCAGGCAGGGAGGAGCAGCCAGTGGGAACCCAGGTAATGGGCTGTGCTTCCCCAGAGTACAGAGTAAACAGGTGCCCAGGAGGACACAGAGCCCTGGTGCTCCTCCCGCCATCACTGATTCTACCCATCTTCACTGGCCCTACTAAGGGAGCCAACATATGCAAGAGGAGCTGGCTTGTTTCTGCCTAATTTCACAATTGTAAAATAGAAGAATAAAGTCCACCTTACCTGGCTTAAGTATTTGGGAAATTCAAGCGAGTTAGTGAATGTGGCACCATCTATAGAGGTTTGCCATATTTAAGGGAATTGCTGAACTAAAGATACCTAAATCTCCTATTAAATGTAGAAAAATAAACACATAACTGAATTTTTGCAAAGTGTGGGCCAGACTACAGACAGATCTTGGTGGTAGTATTGTCTCATTTCCTTGAAATGAAACACATCTACATTTGGTTTTTTTTTTTTTTTTTTTGAGACATAGTCTCACTCTGTTGCCTGGGCTAGAGTGAGTGCCGTGTGTCAGCCTAGCTCACAGCAACCTCAAACTTCTGGGCTTAAGCAATCCTACTGCCTCAGCCTCCCGAGTAGCTGGGACTACAGGCATGCGCCACCATGCCCAGCTAATTTTTTCTATATATTTTTAGTTGTCCAGATAATTTATTTCTATTTTTAGTAGAGACGGGGTCTTGCTCAGGCTGGTCTCAAACTCCCGACCTCAAGCGATCCACCCGCCTCGGCCTCCCAGAGGGCTAGGATTACAGGCGTGAGCCACTGCTCCCGGCCTCATTTGTTTTGTAATGTTTTGGCAAACAGAAACAGAGTAAAGTGTTTCTCCCCGAATCTTCAGGATCTATGCTACAGGCACCCCACAGTTGTACGATTTCACTACATCTTTTAAAGTAGAATGTTCTGTTCTGGTTGCTGGACACGGCCAGTGGGGCCTCCTTTCCAGCATGGCATCATGAGGGGCTCTGCAGACCCATCCACCTCACCCAGTGCGGCAACCGTAACTGGGGAGAAATGTTTTTAATACAATTACTTAGAGTCTCTGGAAATTTTCCTAAGAGCAAATGGCAAATGAAGAAACGCTTTACTCAAGAAAATCTGCAAAATCTTAGTAAGAACAGCGGGAGTCTGTGGCACTTGAGCCACAGCTTGTTCACTCCCTCCTGTCCCCTCCCAACTCCAGGGAGGGGAAAGACGTTCTGCTCTGTGTAGCTATGGCCAAGAAAATAGAGCATCCTCTCCCTCTGGCTTTGAGTCAAGGGATGTGGTATCTCTCTGGGAGGGTCAGACCACCAGCATTCTTCAACCACTCCAGCTCCAAGTTACAGAGGCTAAATTCTTGGCAAGTGTGGCCAAAGTTGAGGGGGGTCCCTTCCCACACCCAGCCCCCACTCAGAGAACAGAGGCTCTAACTGAAGTGTAGCAGGCTGAAAATATTGAGCTTTGATCACCCTTAGCTCAGCTGTCTTATAGAGCAGAGATTCCATGCCAGGAGAGGCAAGTCAAGAAGGTCAGAGGCTAACCCCCCTGCCCAGTTCATAAAACAAGAATGTGATTCTCGGAGAAGTGGGCCTCTGCTCTTACCCCAAACTCTGGGGTAGTGGCCCAGAGATTGCCCATGGAGAGAGGTAATCCATAAGAATAGAGATCACTGAAGCTCTCCCCAAAGCAACTAATTTTATTCAAAACAGAGTTTGGGCATGTTTAAGTCTATTAAACAATGGAGATTTTGGTGGTGAGCATTTAAGAGGAGGCTCTTATTTCCATGTGAGCAACAAGCTAATTGTCAGTCAGCTAGTTTCCCAGAGAGAATCAGGGAATGAAACAACTAGGAACCCTCCTAGAGATTCCTCAAAGAAAAAAATTTAGACTTACCATTCAACCCAGCAATCCCACTACTGGGTATTAACCCAAAGGAAAAGAAATCATTTTATCCAAAAAACACTTGTGCCCAAATGTTTATTGCAGCACAATTCATAATTGCAAAGATGTGGAAGCAACCCAAGTGCCCATCAATGCATGAATGGATTAATAAAATGTGGTATATGTATACCATAGAGTTCTACTCAGCCACAAAAAACAATGGTGATATAGCACCTCTTGTATTATCCTGGATAGAGCTGGAACCCATTCTACTAAGTGAAGTATCCCAAGAATGGAAAAACAAGCACCACATGTACTCACCATCAAATTGTATTAACTGATCAACACTTAAGAGAAATGCCTGTTTTTAATCTCATTATTTATCTGCTCATTATTTAACCAGATTATTTACTTTTTTGTTATTGAGTTGTTTGAGCTCTTTATCTATGCTGCTTATTAATCTCCTTTCCAATGAATAGTTTCCAAATATTTTCTCCCATTCTGTTCTCTTCACTTTACTGAATGTTTGCTTTGCTATTCAGAAGCCTTTTAGTTTGATTTAATGCTATTTTTCTATTTTTGCTTTTTTTGGCTATGCTTTTGATGTCTTCCAGTAAAAAATCTTTACCCATACCAATGTTCTGGAGCTTTCCCCCCTTGTTTTCTTCTAGTAGTTTCATAGTTTCAGATCTTAGATTTATATCTTTAATCCTTTTGGGGGGCTGGGGGGAGACAGGGTCTTGCTCTGTCACCTGGGCTAGAGTGCAGAGGCATCATCATAGCTCACTACAACCTCAAAATCTGGGCTTGAATGATCATCCTGCCTCAGTCTCCCAAGTAGAGGGGCCTACAGGTGCATGCCACCACACCCATCTAATATTTTCCTCTTTTTTGTAGAGACAGGGTCTCAAACTCTGGGCCTCAAGCGATCCTCCTATCTTGGCCTCCTGTCTCAGCCTCCAAAGTGCTAGGATTACAGGCATGAGCCACTGCACCCAGCCTGTTTAATTTCTTTTGATCTGTTTTTTGTATATAGTGAGAGATAGGCATCTAGTTTCATTCTTCTGCATATAGTTACCCAGTTTTCCCAACACCATTTATTGAAAATACTGTTTTCCCCCATAGTATGTTCTTGGCAACTTTGTTGAATATGAGTTGGTTGTAAACACATGAATTTGTATCTGGGGTTTCTAATCTGTTCCATTGATCTATGTGTCTGTTTCATAACATGCTTATTTCATTACTATAGCTTTGTAGTATATTTTGTGGTCAAGTAATGTTATGCCTCTAGCTTTATTCTTTTTGTTCAGAATTGCTTTGCTTATTCAAGGTCTTTGTGGTTCCCTATAAATTTTCAGATTGTTCTTTCTATTTTTGTAAAGAATATCATTGGTATTTTGTTATGAAATGCATTGAATCAGCAAATATCTTGGGTAGAATTGTCATTTTAACAATATTAATTGTTTCTATCCATGAACATGTAATATGCTTTCATTTTTTTGTGTCTCCTTCAATTTCTTTCATCAGTATGTGACAATTTTCCTTATATAAATATTTCACATCTTTGGTTAAATTGATTCCTAAGTGTTTTACATTCTCTGCAGATATTGTCAATTGGATTGCTTTATTCTAAGAAATATTTTATTTTTATTTTAATTGAAAAATAATTGTACATATTTAAAGGGTACATGGTGATGTTTTGATACATATAATGATCATATCAGGATAGTTAGCATGTCTGTCCTCTCAAACATTTATCATTTGTTTGCAATGCATTCAGTATCCTCCTTAGAGCCATTTGAATCTATTTATTATGGTTAATTTTAGTCATCCTATGGTGGTATAAAACACCTGAATTTTTCCTCCTTTCTAACTAATTTTGTGTAACATAACAAGTCTCTCCCTATCCCTCACTTTCCCCAAGACTTCCCAGCCTCTTATATCCTCAATTCTACTTTTTGCTACTGTGAGATCACTTTTTTTTTTCATGACAGAGTCTCACTTTGTCAACCCAGGTAGAGTACAGTGGCATCAGCACAACTCACTGCAACCTCAAACTCCAGGGCTCAAGCAATCCTCCTACCTTGGCCTCCCAGAGTGCTAGAATCACAGGCACTAGGGCACCACACCCAACCCAAGATCAACTTCTTTTAGCTCCCACATATGAGAATATGTGCTGTTTAATTTTCTGGTTTTGGCTTATTTCACTTAACATAATGTCCTCCAGTTCCGTCTATGTTGGCTGAAATGACAGGATTTCATTTTTTTTAATGCTGAATAGTATGCCATGGTGTACATATACCACATTTTCTTTATCCATTCATCTGTTGTTGGAAACCTAGGTTGATTCCATATCTTGGCTATTGAATAGTGCTGCAATAAACATGGGGGTGCAGATGTCTGTCTGATATCATGATATATAACAGGTATAAGAGTTCCCTCTTCTCTGCATCCTTTATTATATTTTTATCTTTTTGATAATAGCTATTCTAAATGGGGTGAGATGATACTTTATTGTGGCTTTGATTTGCATTTCCCTGATGTTTAGTGATGTTGAGCATATTGTCATATACCTAGTGGTCATTTTCACGTGTTCCCTTTAGAAACTTATGTTCAGGTCATTTGCCCACTTTTTAATTCAACTGCTTGTGGTTTTTCTTGTTGAGATGTTTGAGTTCCTTGTATATTCTGGATATTAATCCCTATCAAATGATTAGTTTGCATATATTTTATTGCATTCTATAGGTTGACTTTTCATTCTGTTCATTGTTTCCTTTGCTGTGTAGTTTTTTATTTTGATTTAATACCATTTGTTTATTTTTACTTTTATTGCCTGTACTTTGAGGTCTTACTCATGATATCATTTTCCAGACCAATGTCCTCAAATGTTTCCTGGGATGAATCCCACTTGATCATGGGGTATTGTTTTTTTGATGTATTGTTAGATTCAGTTTGCCAGTGTTTTGTTGAGAATTTACGCATGTATCTTTATCAGTGATATTGGCCTGTAGTTTTTTATTCTGTTATATCCTTATTTTGTTCTCATATCAGAGTAATGTTGGACTCACAGAATGAGTCTGGAAGTATTCCTTTCTATTCACTGTTTGTAAGAGTTTTAGTAGAATTGTATTAGTTGTTCTTTAAATTTTGCCCTGAAGCCATCAGGTCCTGGGCTTTTCTTTGATGGGAAACTTCTGATTATGGTTTCAATATCATCACTCATTATTGATTTATTGAGGTTTTCTATTTCTTTATGGTGTAATCTTGGTAGATTGTATGTATCCTGGAGTTTTATCAATTTCTTCTCGATATTCCAATTTGTTGCCATACAGTTGTTTGTAGCAGACTCTAATGATTCTTTATACTTCTGTGGACTCAATTGTTATGTCCCTTTATTCATTTCTGAATTGATTTATTGGGGTCATTTCTCTTTTTCTATAGCTAGTCTAGCTAAAAGTTTGTTGATTTTATTTATCTTTTAAAAAAACAAGTTTTTGTTTTGTTGATGTTTTCTGGTTTTAGTTTCAATTTTATTTACTTCTGCTCTGATATTTATTATTTCTTTCCTTCTACTGATTTTGGCTTGGTTTTTTTCTTGCTTGTCTAGCTCCTTGAGGTGCGTTGTTAAGTTGATACTCTGAAGTCTCTCTATATTTTGATATAGATGTTGCTTGTATAAACTTCCCTCTTAGTATCACTTTTTCTCTGTCACATAGATTTTTGTTCTGTGGTATTTCCATTTTCAGTTGTTTGAAGAAATGTTTTAATTTCCTTATTAATTTCTTCATTGACCCATTGGTCATTCAGGAGAATGTTGTTTAATTTCCATGTTTTTGTGTAGCTCGCATCAGATATACCTCATTATTGATTTCTAGTTTTATTCTATTAGAGTCAACCATATCTCCAGGACAGAATCACATCTCCTGTGATAATCCCTTCTCCAAGAAAGGGCAGGAAACCAAATTTTGGACTTTGACATCTTTGCAGTTTTTGTTATCTACCTGCTGCCCATTTTGTTACCAACTGACAGCTATCACTATTTTTTTTGTCTCTGTCACTCTTAAAATCAGGGAGCCACTTGGCCTGGCTGCTGACATCTCCCTTGTCTTTCTTTGGGATGCCACACCATCTCTCTGCTCTCTCCATGCCTCACATACACACATACACACACACACACACACACACACACACACACACACACATTCTCTCTGTCCTTCTAAATAATAAAATAAATCTTACTTTTATATCTTAATCTCTGAGTGAGAAATCTTTCTCCAGCCATGCCATAAGCACCTACTAATCTTTCCATCCTAACAGGTTCTATGTTAATTTTCTGTCCAGATGATTTTTCCATTAATAAGAGTGGAATGTTAAAGTCCCCTATTCTTTTTATATTGAAATCTACCACTCCCTTTATATCAATTAACATTTGCTTTGAGAGCTCTGTATTGGATGCATAGATAATTATAACTTTTATATCCATCAGCTGTATTGACCTCTTAATATTATAATATAATGATCCTTTTGTTTCTTTTTCCAGTATTTGATTTGTAGTCTATCTTATCTGATATAAATGTAGCTACACTGGCTCTTTTTTGGTTTCCAGTTCCATATAATATCATTTTCCATCCCTTTTATCAGTTACTGTATCAATCAGGGTTACTTAGAGAAACAGAATCAGTATACAACACACATTAAAAGATTTTTTAAAGATGTTAAGGTATAATTGATATACAAAAAATTACACATATTTAATGTCTACATTTTTATGACCTTGGACGTGTATACACACCCATGATACCATCACCGCCATCAGGGCACTAAACATACCCATCACCTCCAAAAATTTGCTTATGTGCTTTTGGGTGCTTGTGTAAGTCTGTGTGTATGTGCGTGTGCATGTGGTAAGAATGCTTAACATAACATCTATGCACTTAATGTATTTTAAAGTGCACACATGATACCGTATTGTTGACTATGGCACTAGTTGTACTATTAAGAGATTATCCCAAAGAATTGGTCTTCGTGGTCCTGGGGGCTGACTAGGCAAAAGTAAATCTGTAGGGCAGCTATTAGGAAAGGCAGGCTGGTACTTCAGTCTGAGCTGAAGCTGCAGTCTGCAGGACACATTTCTTTTTCCAGGAAGCTTCCACTCTGCTTTTACTGCCTTTCAACTTATATAATCAGACCCATAAAGATCCTCTAGGATAATCTCTCTTATTGGTTTCTTTAAACTATGGCCATCTACAAAATACCTAGATTAGTGTTTAATTGAATAGCTGATGCTATCACAGTTAACTACCATGGTTATTAACACATGCACAATATCAGTTTATCTCATCTTGTTTGGAACATTTATCTAACAGTTGTTCTTTCTCAGCAAGCCCTCTCCATTCTCTTACATGAAATTTATGTCATCAAACAGCTGTGCTAGTTGCTGCAGAACAGCTCTGGGTGCTTACAGCATGCATTTCTGAAGCAGGCTTCCCTACTACCAGTTCTCCTTATGAAGGCACACTGTGCTCCCTTCCATGGTTGTTATTCTTACACAATTGTTTCGTCAATTTCTCCTTTATGAGGTTCATCCCACCCAGTACAAGCTAATAACGACTTATGCATAAGTACCAATGTGTGTACCCAACAATCATGGTAATTGAATGTCCAAACCAATCATTCAATCTTAAAGAAGATGGTGCAGGGCCAGGCGTGGTGGCTCACGCCTGTAATCCTAGCACTCTGGGAGGCCGAGGCGGGTGGATCATTTGAGCTCAGGAGTTCGAGACCAGCCTGAGCAAGAGCGAGACCCCATCTCTACTAAAAATAGAAAGAAATATCTGGCCAACTAAAAATATATATATAGAAAAAATTAGCCAGGCATGGTGGTAGATGCCTGTAGTCCCAGCTACTCGGGAGGCTGAGACAGGAGGATCGCTTAAGCCCAGGAGTTTGAGGTTGCTGTGAGCTAGGCTGAAGCCACGGCACTCATTCTAGCCCAGGCAACAGAGCAAGACTCTGTCTCAAGAAAAAAAAAAAGATCGTACAAACTTCCATTTGGTTTCACAAATCATTTATACAAGGATTTCTTGTCTTAAAGGTATAAAATTGTAAGTTATTTTTAGCAGTTCATGTTTATGAGATTACTACAATGTAAAGCACTTATAATTTCAAAGTAATATACAGTTATTATTTCCTTGATTAGATTTTCATTGACATTATCTGTAACTCTTTTGATTTTGAGTTAAACAGTACAATAGTCAAAGAAGTATGATTTAGTGAAACATACAATAAAAACAAAGTACGTAAAACATGCATTGCATGTTATCTTCTCCTCCAAGTCCGTAAGGCAAGATAACATCACCCTGTGCAAGTCTTTGCACCTCTATCAAGAACCCCATGAGAGGCAGTGTGGCAAGCACAGCGTCCTCCATGTGATACAATTTTGGATATTATTACACACGAGGAAAACTTTCAAGAGTTTCTTTCATTAACAAACATCAAACAGTAATAACTTCTTTAGCAAACACCAAGAAGCAGTAACATTGGTCCCTTTATTTTTCTATGCTGTATTAATCCGTTGTTCAAGGATTTTGAAACATCACCAAAAATTCACTCATGTATTCACTAGAATCTACATGCATAAATATATACAACGAATTGCTCTCAAGAGAAATACTTGCTAGAATACCCTGTAGGCCTCCAAAATTCAAGTTTATATTGACGAATACTCTTAAGAACTTTCTGTTGTCTCAAACACCACTTAGAGGAAAATGCTCTGTCTCAGGAAGCAAGCTATAAAATAATGGTTTAGAAAAGTTCTCATGCATCATAACATGCAGAAAAGTTTAGATGACTAATTATTCTCTCGATCTGAAATTATATCAAGGTATAACATTTGGAGTGTCTCCCCCTGACCAGATGTAGGGTAAGTATCTCCTGTTTATTTCATGATGAACAAGCGTTTAGCTTCCAGAGTTGTCCTTATGGAAGACTATACAGTGTCTGTCACTAACATGCAAGTGTATTATTTTTTTGATCTTACAGATAACAGCACAGGTGTAGTGGTGAGACTTTTGCCACAAGACCCAACATCTCTCAGGAGAACCCAGGAGCAGAGCTTAGTTTCTGAGGTCTTCCCAAGGGGCACATGCAGGTCTGGATGAAACTTACCAAGCAGGAACCATTTGTGAACCCCAGGAAGAAATATTAATAACCAGTACTGCAGCTCATGTGCCTCCTTCCTGGGTTACCAGAGCCACAAACAAGGTCACTCAAGACATTGTTAACATGTTTCTTATCAGGTCACAGGGAAATTGAGCTAGTAAGTGAACTTCAGTTCAGATTAATTCACAAGGGTAAAAAACTACCACCTTGCCTCTTGGTTAACTTCAACATAGGAATAAAAGAGACCAGGTAAAATATACGTGGTCACAGAACTCATGTTGTCCCATGCGATATTCCTGTCCCTTTCAAACCTTAACCAAACAGATTAATTACTTTGGCCAAAAATGATTATACAGAGCACAACGTCTTTTCTACTAGCTGAATGTCTACCCAATGACAGTGTGTGGCAATATCATCATGTGACAGATTGAACACATCAAATCCTGCCACAAAACCACTGAAAAGGTCCTCCACAGGAGGGGGCACCATTTCTGGCGTCTCATGCTGGCTTGGTGGCCAAGCTCCACAGTGGCTCTGTAGTCCTCACCGTGTGTGGGGGGCACGGGAGAGGCTATGGCATGGGGTGCAGGGGGCGGTGTGCCCAGATGGCCCTGCCCAGCAGCCATATGGAAGCTGAGGGGATTCCCATGACCCTGTTGGAGGAGGATGTGGAGTTTGAGATTTATGGAGGGGCCGACAGGGGGAGGAAGGCCAGGCAGTGGGGCCTGGGGGAGGTCAGGACAGGGTGTCCCACTGGGTCAGGGGGACGCAGATCAGGGCCGTGTCAAGTGTTTCAACACCGGGACGACAGGCTTCCCTGACTTCAATGATTTGGGTAACTGAAGTTGATTAAAATGCATAGGAACAGAAGGAACTGAGGGGAATGCTCAAGAGAGACTCTGCTCCTCGCAAAAAGTCTGACTCCTTGAAGGCCTTGGATATGCAGGAAAAGCCTTCCTACACTGTCATTCCCTTATGAAATTCCCTGAGCTTCAGGAAGGAAATTCCCTCACAGGGCACAGCCTGGTCTGGATGCCTTGCAGGCTCCTGGGAGAAGGCGTCAGCTCTCTGAGAGGAGCCCGAGCCCGAGCCCAAGTTCGAGTTCAAGGGCAGAGCAGAGGTCTGGAGGGAGACTCCCGGGAGCTGGGAGAGGCAGGGAGAGGATTTGGAGAGGACCCTCTGAGAGGAGGGACAAGAGAGAGGCAGTTCCATAGTCGGCGGCTTCCTGGATGCTGCAATCCCCAGCATGGGGTGGGGAGAATGAAGGAGCAAAACTAAACACCTGGTTTCATCTGTAAAATGGGGATAGTAATTTCCCCTCGTCTGCCTTGTGTGTTGCTTTGTGAGGTTCTTCTCTGATGATGTAGGTGGGAAGTGCAAGTGTTACTGTGTAGGCCCTCACCCTCTTCTGTGCACACTCCCGTCTTGATGTCATGTGAAAGTACAACCGGGAATTTTAGCATCTGTGTTGTAACCAGGTTTTCATGATTGAAAAACAAAAAAATTATTAAATCCATAATTAGACAACCTATGACATACTGACTTTCAGCATTTCAAATACATTCCTCATGTCTAATTATTTCCACAGCTGTCTAGGAAGTAACCTGGACTAATTGTGGCTCCAGACCCTGCTTTTGTGGCTCTATAATTAATTGCATTTTATTTTTATATCAAGTACTAAGTTTATGGAATCTATAGTTATTTCTGTTCCTGTTGTTTTCATTGTTTAATTTCTCGAGCTCTACCTTCTCACAGATGCCCACATAGCATCATCCTTCCACCCATGTCTAATTATCTTATAAATGTGGGAGTGGGAGGCTGACAGGGGCAGCCTTGTTGCCTTGGACAGCAGGACTCTGGGCACCCAAAGCATTCAGAGACCACTCTGATGCCCACCAACATTCAGGGTGACATGGGCCTCTGGGAACTGAAGTTTTGTTCAATTATTCTGCCAGTGTCCTTTTATGAATTCAGATGTCTCTTGCTTTCAAATTGATCATGTTTTATCTGTGCAGTGCTTTCTTTTCTCTGTGAGGCATAGATTTTTTTAAATTTCAAAATATTAAGGTATGCAGATGTTTTTGTTACATGGATAGCTTTTATAATGCTTAACCCAGGGCTACTAGTGTGCCCATCACCCAAATAGTGTTCATTGTATCCTTTAGGGAGGTTTTCACCCCTCCCCTCCTCCCCACTCTGCCCTTCTTGATTTCCAATGACCTTACTTCTCTCTGTGCCCATGTGTGCCCATCAATTAGTTCCAAATTATTAGACAGTATATGTGATGTCTCTTTTTCCATTCTTGAGATACTTCACTTAGGAGAATGGTCTCCAGTTCCATCCATATTCCTTCAAAAGACATTAATTCATTTCTTTTTATTGCTGAGTAGTACTCCTTGGTGTACACATACCACATTTTGTTCATCATGGATTGATGAGCACTTGAGTAGATTTCACATCTTTGCAGCAGTGAATTGTGCTGTAATAAATATTTTAGTGCAAGTGTCTTTTTGATAAAATGATTTCTTTTCCTTTGGGTAGATACCCAGTAATGGGATTGCTAGATCAAATTGTAGGTCTACATTTAGTTCTTTGAGGAATCTCCATTCTTTTTCCATAGAGGTTGTACTAATTTGCAGTCCCACCAACAGTGTATAAGTGTTCCTTTCTGTCTGCACCCATGCCAGCATCTATCGTTTCTGGATTTTTTAGTAATAACCATTCCGACAGGGATAAGGTGATATTTCATTGTGGTTTTAATTTGCATTTCCGTGATGATTAGTGCCATTAAATATTTTTTGATATTTTTGTTGGCCATTTGCTGTCTTCTTTTGAAAACTTCTGGTCATTTCTTTGACCCACTTTTTAATGGAGTTGTTTGGTTTTCTTCTTGCTTATTTGTTTGAGTTTTTTGTAGATTCTGGATATTAGCCATTTATCAGATATATAGATTGTAAATATTTTTTCCCATTCTGTAGGTTGTCTATTTCCTATGTTGATTATTTTCTTTGCTGAGGCACAAATTTTTAACCCTTCACATTCTAACACCCCTTGCTTGCCCTGTTGTGAAAATAAGCTGAGATTGCAGGAAAAAGAAAGGAGCCTATATTCTCTCCATGACCGATGTTACCATTAATCTAGTCACCCCATGCCTTGAAGATCATCTGAGAAAACTCTGTCACCACAAAGATTCCAAACATAAATAGCCATATCTACTGTCATACAGAGTCTTACATTGTCTACCTACTAAAATGCTCACTGTCCAGCCCCATGCCCACTCTCTTCATTTCAAGGCCTCATCATTTCTTACTCAAAACTGTGCAGAACCATTGTCATATCATCCTCATAACTGCCCTGCCTGATGTAATAGATTGTTCACTTTGCTACCTGGTGGTCATTTGGAAAAATGCTCCTCTGTATCAACTATATCAGTGACCCCTCATTGCCATCAGAATCAATCTTAAACTCCTGAACATGGCAACCAACATCTTTTATTACACACTTTCATCCTCTTTGGTTTGATGTCCCACGATGCCCCTGAACTAAGCTTTAGTCGTCTAAACTATTGGCAGTTTCTTCAATACTCCATGTCCTCACCTCTGTGCCTTTGCAAATTCCTTTGCCTCCCATATCAATTGTGTGAACTCTTATGTATTTTTTTACCTGTGAAATACTATATCCTCCAGAAAGACTTCCTTTAACTCTCTGGTTTAAAGCAGATGTCCCATCTATGCACTTTCAAACACTCTATTACAGTACTGACTACATTGCATTATAACTACTTATTTCATTGTTAGCCTCTTCCACTGATCTGTGAGTTCCTAGAGGAAAGAGACTGTGTCTTACTTAAATTTTCCCAAGGGCCAAGTGCAGTGCCTGGAACATAAATGGGACTCAATAAATGCTCACAGAAAAAAAGAAAGAAAGGAAAAAAGAGAAAGAGAAAGAGTGGAGTGGGGAGGAAGGGAGACAAGGAAGGAAGGAAGGAAGGAATGGACAAAGAGAGGTAGAAAGGGTGCCAGTAGGCCCAGAATAGAGGAGTTAAGAGATGGCTAGAACTTTTACAAACCATGGCAAGGGTTCCTGCACATGTACAGAAATATACATCTACAGATTTGAGCACTATAGGTTCCAGGACTGGAAAGAAAACCTAGAAACCATGTCTCTAGGTTATTGAGATAAACATTGAAATCTATACTGATAAAAAAAATCTTTCTTAGACATAAAATATATGTAAGACACATTGATATTGCTTTTAATATTATTTATAACAATAAATAAACATTATATACATTAGTATTAATTAGTATTAATCCAATGAAAGCAAAATCTCGGTCTCATTCTTAAAACTTGTTGCATAGATCTGAGGCACAGCATTTGATTTCCATATCAGGACTTTGATTCATTAGACTTATGTAAGAACACCGGGGGTTACAACCACTGTACGCGTAGTGAAGGTTTCCACCTGGAGAGAGGCAGAGAAAATGGTAAGTGAGGACCCAGAGGCTCAAGTTGCAGACACACGGGTGGGGGCCCAGCAGAGCCTGCACAGTGTTCAACAAATACTGCTGAGTGAATCAGCGGATCAATGCATCAGTCATCAATCAAGGATGAGGACAAGATGCCACATCCACTGAGGACTGGGGCTCCCTGGGAGGGATGAGTACCTGCCTGCAGGGATTGAGGGGACTGAGGTAAGGCCCCCTAGCGGGCTCTCCTAGGACAGCTGTGGGGTTCTGTGCATTAGGGTTCAATCCACCTCCCACCCAAGAGAGGGAGGGCAGGGCCGAGGAGACAGTGCACTATCCCCCCCAAAACCCTCCTCCTCACTTGGTCCCCGGTTCCCAGAGAGTGCAGGAGCCCAAGTCCAGTCACCCTCAGGACCCACACAGAAGATCCCTGCCTCTGTTCCAGGTCACTAGGCCAATTAAAGCCCAGTGACCAGAACCAGACAACACTACAACACTCATTTAAGCGAAAGACAAACAAAAAACAGCTTCCTTACCCCTGTGCTGCACCCATCCCCACGATTCCTGAGGAGCCTTTCCCTAAACCCTATAGCCACGCTTCCTAGTCACTGGGGCCTAGATTCCCATGTGGGTTCCATGGGTGGTTCATGCCACCCCTCACCAATCACCCACCCCAACCCCCAACCTTAGACAAGGGTCACTCTGGAGATTTCTCAGGCCCAGCCTACCTCCATAGACCTTTATTAGATAGCACTGGCCATCCGAAATCTCGCAGACGCCTGAATCACGCTCACAACCCCCATAAGCGTTGATTTGGGAGCACTTGTGACATTGTAGAGCTGGAAAGTCAAAACAAGCATAATGAGGCTCTCTGGGCACACAGTCACGCCACTGCTCAGGAGAGGGTCCTCACCCTCTAGCCCAGATGTAGCCAGAAGAAGGGTCAGCACCCACCAAGAGCTGAAGGAGCTAAGCATGGGCTGGGCTTACACCTGCAGGAAGGCATGCAGGCACCTGGGCGTGGGGTCTACACAGGAATGGACAGGATCTCTGCACTCCCATGGATGGGCTTTGCTGTGAGCATAGGGAGGTCACATGGATGCTCAGGGCTAAACTAGCCCACAAGTCCCCCCCCACCACCACCACCACCTGGTGCCAGTGACCACTCCTCACTGTCCTTCCTGTGGCAGCCCTCATTGTCTTCATCATCCACAAAGAACCTTTCTTATTCCCCTTTCTTTTTTGGGGGGGTGGTGGACAAAGTCTTGCTCTGTTGCCTGGGTTAGAGTGCTGTGGCGTCAGCCTAGCTCACAGCAACCTTAAACTCCTGGGCTCAAGTGATTGTCCTGCCTCAGCCTCCTGAGTAGCTGGGACTACAGGCATTCGTCACCATGCCTGGCTAATTTTATATATATATGTATATATATATATATATATATATATATATATATATATATATATATATATATATTTAGCTGTCCAAATCATTTCTTTCTATTTTTAGTAGAGACGGAGTCTCGCTCTTGCTCATACTGGTCTCGAACTCCTGACCTTGAGCGATCCTCCCGCCTTGGCCTCCCAGAGTGCTAGGATTACAGGCGTGAGCCACTGCGCCTGGCCCCTTATTCCCCTTTCAACACAATTCAAGACTCTTCACATGAAAGCTTGAGGAACTTGGGAGGATCAGGTATTAGCACTGGCAGGAGGGCAGAGGAGCCCGAAGGAAAATGTAGGAAGGAGGAAAGAAAAGATGGGGAAGGGGAGCAGAGTGGGCCAAAGTGCAGGAGCCAAGAGGGGGATAACAGGGGCTGGGTGGGGTGAAGGCTGTGCCTGTCTCCCCATAAGGGAAGGTCTAGTTCCTGCCCTCACTCCTCACTGCCCCATGGCCCAACAATCTGCAGCCACATGTGTGGGTCTGCTCACCAGAACCCCATGCCCACTGTCCCCCAGGGGCTCACCTTGCAGAAAGCCCAGATTCAAGGACAGGCCCAGCAGCAGCAGCAGCAGCAGGTGCTTTCCCATCTCGCTTGGACTCCAGGACCAGGGAGCAGCAGCAGAGGAAGAACAGAGCTGCAGGTTTCCAGCCCCTGACAGTCCTGCTTTATAGCCCCAGGCTGGGAGGGGCGGCCAATGGGAGCCCGGCCAGGGCTGTGCTCCCCCAGGAGGCGGAGCGAGCACTGGCCTGAGAGGAGCCCTGGAGCCCCCACCTGGGTGCTGGCTCTGCTCCACTGGCCCTACCGAGCAAGCCATGTACTTTCATGGGGTCTTTCTCCCACATTTTCCCAAGCCTTTAGCTAGGAAAATAGAATCATGACTGCCTTACTCACCCAAAGATCTGTGAAAATCAGGTGAGCTGTTGATCTTCCATACTTAAGGAGACTGCATCCCCGAATAGGGTGTGAGTCCAGATATTTAAATCTCCTGATTTCATGGGCATGGATATGTGCCGAGGCTTTAGCACTAAACCCCAAATAGCAGAGTAGTCTTCCAGGCAAACTGCATTGCAGGCTACATAGAAATTATTATTTTCTTATGCACTTGATGAATGGAATTTGCAAACACTGATCTGGATAATAGTTTTGTACATTTGCCTTCACACTCCTCTGTGGTCCTAGGCACACCCCAGAATCTGGGTCCACTCTTACTCCAACAGGGGACTTCAAAAGCTAGCATAGCCCCTTCTCTTCTGCACCCTCTCCCAGATTGAGAACCAGAAACCCACTGAATGGGGAACTTACTCCCCAG
The DNA here is from genome assembly GCF_020740605.2 of Lemur catta. Taxonomy (NCBI): domain Eukaryota; kingdom Metazoa; phylum Chordata; class Mammalia; order Primates; family Lemuridae; genus Lemur; species Lemur catta. Next base: position 16,850,479 of record NC_059134.1, on the reverse strand, counting down.
AGGTAGAATCGTACCCCAGCCCACCTCTGAAATGTCAAGAGGTTGGGTCACACACCCTACCCAAAAACAGCATGACATTAATTGAGAGCTTGTTATGTGCCAGGCATACTGCAAAATACTTGACTGATACGCCATTTGTTTCTCACACAACAGCCTATGTGGTGGTTATTAAAATCTACATTTTATTGCTGAGAAAACAATCTAAGGTGACAAAGAGAATTAATGGCAGATTCAAATCCAGGTATACAGACTCCATGGACTCTCACTCTGCCAATAGAACCCACATCTTAATAGGTCACAAGAGCTTCTGAATTGGTGTCCAATAACCACAGGAAAAAATCTCTCCTGCCAGAGATGCCACCTGTGACCCCCTTAGACACAGAAGGGCCATAGCACTGTCCCCACATTATGAACAATAACATACCTGTGTCACTAGAAACAATTTTCCATAATCTAGGAGTAAGCTTTTACCAAATGTTTCTCCTAGAAGTCTCATTTAGCCCTAATCCTACCATGCTCTGGATGGAGAGGGCAGGGTGCCCTGCTGTTTGGCCCAGCCCTGGGGGATTCTATTCTCTCCACTTCCTGGATCATCCCAGTGACCCCCTATTCCAGAGGTCCCAGTTGTCCAGGCTCCCCAAGGCCAGGGATTATTCCAAGCTCCTACTCACACTCATTCCTGCAGAAGCGACCCTCATTTAGCCTGGGGCCGCTGAGGAACTAAACACTGTGCCTAGTGCAGGGGTTGTGGGTCAGAGCAGACAACATCAGAATCATAGGGGGGAAAGCACGAATCATTTTCATAAGGACGTTAATGTAATTAATAGAATGCACTCAAAAGCAGAAAATAAAACCCAATTATTTCTTTCTGGAAACTGCACAAAGTAAAGCTTGGACAAAAACATCTCAGCACAAGGAGGCATTGGACAGCAGTGCCCCCCTGCTCAGCTATCATGAAGGAGGTTTAAAAGGGATCTTTTACAGTATAGAAAGACTTTATGTTTGCCAGAAAGTGCTGTACATTTCTGTAAGGATTAAGAAAATGGCGAGGATGGTGAGGAGGATGCGGTGACTCGGTTCTCCCCAGGCAGGTGCACAGTCAGCCCAGGGGCTGCCAGAGACTCATGAAGGACCGAGCTCCTCTTTCAGGCCTGACCCCAGCAGAGAGCGTCTCCCCAGATCTGCACCATGTGGCCAACAGTCGGGGCCAGGATTCCTTGCTGATGCCCCTGAAATCTCCACCTCACATCTTCCCCTTCCCTGAGGACAGGCAGCCAAAGAACGGGGCATCCTCCCAGCTGGCCCCGTGTTGCTCCATAAAACTTCTCTCCGATCCTCCCCGCTGTTCTAGGACAGAGACACAGCGCAGTTATGGACCGTGGTGGCTTCACGAGACGCTGCGTGTGTGCTGTTTGCTCCGTCTCCTCCCTCCCTTCCGTTCCAGGACGGCAGCCTGCTCCCTGGAACAGTGCCAAGGACTGGCAGCAGCAACGCTGTGCGCGCACCCAGGGCAGGCACAGGCCTGGGCACCCAGCCCCAGGGAGCGTCCAGGGCGGGACTGCAGCTTGGCACCAAGGGGGCAGAACTCCAGGGATTCCAGGGGATGCAGATGCTCACATAAGCTTCTCTGATAGCCTTTGGCAGTCACCAGTGAGGACACAAGATGCACACATTGGGCTGGACCATTGGTGTGAATTATTGCTCCTCCTCTGGCTTTCCCCACAGCCAAATTCCTGCCCATTGGTTTTAAGGACACTTATCAGTTACTGTGTCAGATATGAGTCCCTGTGCTGAAGGAGTTTGAAAGATTTCAGTGTCCTGAAGATAAGGTTGTCATCCACGATTCCCAGGTTACACACGGGTTCAGCCCAGCTGTGTGCTGGAAAATGTTTAACAACTGGCACGTGGGGTGAGGGAGGGTGGGGAGAGTCCTGATTGGCAGCGTTTCCACATTTCTGTGGTGTCCGTGGCAATTTCAAGCCAACATCTGGCATCACTGAATGGGGAGCTGAGGATAGATGTGCAGGAGAAGACTGTTATATAGTATGCCCACCGCACACACGCACCGGACTCCAGTAACCTAGAGAGCGAAGGGAAGAAGTGGTAAACTTTTAAAAAGTGAAGAGGATTTGAGTATTATCATTGTTTTAAATATAATTTATGGCCGGGCGTGGTGGCTCACGCCTGTAATCCTAGCACTCTGGGAGGCCGAGGCGGGCGGTTTGTTTGAGCTCAGGAGTTTGAGACCAGCCTGAGCAAGAGCGAGACCCCGTCTCTACTAAAAATAGAAAGAAATTATCTGGCCAACTAAAAATATGTACAGAAAAAATCAGCCGGGCATGGTGGTGCATGCCTGTAGTCCCAGCTACTCGGGAGGCTGAGGCAGGAGGATCGCTTGAGCCCAGGAGTTTGAGGTTGCTGTGAGCTAGGCTGATGCCACGGCACTCACTCTACCTCGGCCAACTCAGCGAGACACTGTCTCAAAAATATATATATATACATATATAAATTTATTTGTCAGTTTCTATAAGTTAATCTTTTATTATACCCATATTCAATAACCGGCTCTTAAAGTCCCTGGAACATTCCAGCGGCCCTCACAGGCCGGCGCCGGTCGGCCCCCAGCACCCCACTGCACGAGCCACGGTTACCTGAAGGTTCTCCAGTGAAAGGTGGAAATTGCTCTATCCCTTTACTCACACAACTCCCAGGGACGTCACCCGTCCTATCCCTGAGTTATCACAGACAGACAGAGCTATGTGGGCACCAAACGGAAGATTTCCCCACCTTTGAATAGGGCTTTCGTTTCAGGCTTTACGAACCGTGACGGTGGAGAAGGAACCGTGTCCACAGCGCGGTGCAGGCTGTGTGAGCAGCGTGTGCTGCCAGGCCACGGCGGGCTGTGCAGCCAGGAGCTTAGCTGTACAGGCCCTGATCCTCGAGAACTTTCTCTGCAGTTTCTGCAAAAGACTCAGAGGAACCTTATTGCTCGGGATCCTTATGTGGACTCACTGACTACGGGACTCTGGACATTGACTGACAACTACCCTGAATCTTCCCCCAGAGAAATGGGAAGTGACTCTGTCAGACCCCCAGTGAGTTCTACTCTTGAGACCCACAGAAGCCCCAGTGTAATCAATCCCTGCTCCTCTACTCTGTGAAACATTGTTAATCAATCCTGTGTTCCCCACCATGCCACCCCTCTTGTGTTATGTGATAATAATCATAATTAAAATCAAATTATAGGCAATAAATATACTGAGGATCCTGATACTTCCAGCTGAAAAAAATTGTTTATGAAAATCCCTTTGGAAGTTGCTTCAGGATGACCTATGGAGGTTGGAGCAGTGAGGGGAACAGATAAAATGAAACTGGTCAGGAGTGCATGACAGTTGAAGCTGTTGGACAGGTACGTGAGGATATTCTCTGCCTTGGTGTATGTTTGAAACTCTCCAGACTCAGCAAATTGGTGGATGGTCGTGGGAATCCCTTCATGGAAATCCAGATGATCGATACCTTCTTTAAATTGGCTTCAGGGATGGTATAGAAGATGTCTTTTTAACACGTGTGTTCACTAACTAAGCAATTACTGACTTAATTGCTCACTGATTACACAGGCCTCCAGGACCCAGGGCTGGCTTTCTGAGCAGTCACACGTGGCCCACACTCAAAAGGGCCCTTGATTTAATGCTCTACTGTCAATCTGTCTGAAGTTTTAAGTAAAGATCCCACAAACGTTGTGTCTAGTCCTGACTAGGCCACATTTTTCAGTCTCCTTCAAAGTATCACCATCTGCTGTTGGAAAGCTTTGACCTCTGAAACCAGTTGAGGAAACTCCCTTGTAGGAAGGGCTGGGGCATCCGTAAGGCCAGGCTGCGGGCTCCAAGCAGACAGTTCTTTCCATTCTTACACTCCATCCTCCTTGATGAAGACATTCACAGAGCAGTTTCCTTTTCATCTTATTTTTAGTGTGCATGATGATAAGAATGACAAACTACAATACTTGGCCCTGGAGCTTAGGCAACATCTGTGTTTGCAGAGTCAGGACACTGGGACCTGACAGTGACACCCTAAGGTACATTCGCAACAATGCAACTTCTGCACAACTACCATATACCTCTGGTCACTGAGACAGTCCTCATCATGGACCCCTTGACTGGGTTTCCCTAAGAGCAATCACAGAATTGATTCTTTTTTTATTATTATTATTTTTTATTTCAGCATATTATGGGGGTACAAAAGTTTAGGTTACATATATTGCCCTTGCTCCCCACTCCCCCACCAGAATCAGAGCTTCAAGCCTGTCCATCCCCTAGATGGTGCACATCGCACTCATTATGCATGTATACACCCATCCCCTCGCCCCCCACATCTGCCCGACACCTGATTAATGTCATTCCTAAATGTGCTCTTAGGTGATGATCAGTGAAACCAATTTGATGGTGAGTACATGTGGTGCTTATTTTTCCATTCTTGGGATACTTCACTTAGTAGAATGAGTTCCAGCTCTATCCAGGAAAATACAAGAGATGCTATATCACCATTGTTTCTTCTAGCTGAGTAGTACTTCATGGTATACATATACCAGATTTTATTAATCCACTCATGTATTGATGGGCACTTGGGTTGTTTCCACATCTTTGCAATTATGAATTGTGCTGCTCACAGAATTGATTCTATCACATATTGAACCACCAATTACTTTGTGGAGCTGCTGCCTTGGAAGGAATTGGGGAGTGGGCAAAAAGACCTCATTGAATTCTGCATTCCTGATGTGCTAACAGTGTTTATGTCTCAGAAAGGTTTCCCAGATGTGGAAGGCCTGGTGGGAGAGGAAGGCAGGTGGCAATGAGTGCCACCATGTATATAGTGTTGGAACTTGGTTGTGAGCATCTTCTGAAATGTCCCTTCTGCTTTCTGATGACTTCTGCCTTTCCAGGGTGAACCTGGGGCACAGGAACTGATAGTGGAACCTCGTGATCTCTCTGCAACTTCTGTGAAGTTGCTCATTCTCCATTTTGTGGTGTCTGTGTTCTTGGATGTCACCACTGATTCTTTACTCTCTCAACATCAGTTCAGCTCTTATGCCTGCCTGGATTTGGCTTCCTAGAGGTCAGTTACAATCATGTTACTCTCCTGCTCTGCCTAATTAAGTCCCAGCTCTTCAGCTTGGCATTCAAGACCCCCCCCCAAATTTCTCTCACCTTATGCTCAGTCCTCCCAGCCTTCACTCCAGCAGCACCTCCACCCCCAACTTGTGACAACCAAAATTATCTTCAGACATTGCCAAATGTCTCCTAGAGGGAAAAATCACATCCCTTGGGAACCACTGTCATGGTCCCATCTGAAATGACCATTTCAGAGAAATGTTTCCTGATGCTCTTTTCTCCTGCCCTTTTCCTGAATGCTCCCAGTTTTCATTGTAATCTCCCTCACAACACTGAATCATATTCAAGATATTATCATTGTGAACAGGTATCTTCTTTTGTTTCCTCTTACAATATCTTTCTGTCCTTGGGAGGCCACAGGGTGCAATTGTAGAAGAAATCAAAGCGAGAATATACCTTACGTTCTGAAGTCAGCTGACTGCATTAGGATCTGAGAGTTATCACCTATTTACAATATGATCCTAGAGGTGATGTTTAACTTCCCTTATCCTTTCATCGCCTGTTAAAATGGGATGAGATGTTAAAGTGAAGATAAAGAAATCAGGGTATGACTTTTAGGTTCTCCACCCAGCAGAGGTTGGTGCCTGAGAAGAGTTTGAGCAGCTGAGGCTCCACTATGTTGTGGGAAGATGTCACTAATTGTTGTACCTGGTGACCAGAGCCTGTGAGGGACGAGCATGTGTGTGCACAGGTCAGGTGGGGAGCGGTGGGCAGAGGTCTGCAGTTGGGAGCTGGCCTCAGGCACCTGAGGAGGATGTCCTCTGAGCTCATAGGCTCCTCCACCCTCCCAGTCATTCTTGCTGGGGCCAGGAATGTGTCCAACACCGATTATTTCCAGTCATGGGGAATGATAGAGTCATGAGAATTATGGGATGTGAAGTTAAGATAAACTGGATCAACGACATATGCAATTTCACAGAAGCTCCTCTTCTCTGTAAAATAGAGATAATACATGCCTGGCACCACTGGTGTAAAAGACAAGCAATAATTAGACATTTATTATTATATAAGCAAAACTGAAACCCTGAAGGGATGGAGAACCTGAATACTCAGTGAGCAGTCTTTACAAATGCCTGCATGTGCCAGACACTGTGCTGAGTGTGTCCGCCTTCATCACCTCATTTAACCTCAGACACCTAAGGCGTCACCACTGATACTATCCTTACCTTACAAATGAGGCCACGGAGGCTCAGAGAGGGTGAATCTCTTTCCAAGGTCATACAGCCAGACCTAGCAGAGCAGTTGCAAACTCAAGTCTGGGTAGTGTCCTTTGCTTTGTGACACGGTGCCAGGAAAACCCATAACCAGTGGGGCAGGGACAAGAACACATGGAGGGATGAACATGAGAAACAACTGAGGCACTTTCAATTCTTTCCTTCCTCTCTGCTTGGTCTGGCTCCAGGTTGGCACAAACTTCAGAGGCCTCCTGGTGGCAATTCGGGCTTCAAGGACCTCCAGGAAAAGATTGTGAAGGCAGTTTGGACCAGGGGTCCTGGCCTCAGAGGTCGGGAAGGGATTCCTGTTGAATATACTACGAGAGGCAAATGAGAAGGGAGCGCCTCTATGAAGCTTGTCCAGATCTGTCAGAGTATCAGGGGATCAGGGAACATCCCCATGGGCACAGAGTGCTCATTGAGAAGATCAGCCATCCTGTCCCAAATCCCACCCTACACCCAACGCCCACACCCACTCTCCCCACCACTCTCAGTTCCTTCTCCTGGGATTCCCCTCCATGTAACAGTCAGGGTTTGCACTATTTCTGATTCCTCCGTCACAGGCATTGTCTATTGACTTCTATTCCAATCATTTTAAGCACCCAACTCCTTGTTTTACACACCTTTCTACTGAAAATAACTGACTAGACTACAGCCTGTGTGCTGCAACTTGAGCCTGGACAAGTGAAATGAGTACTAGGATGACATTTCCTTCATAAGATAACATTTTCTTTCTCCTACAAGTACTAATTATCTTCTTTTATCATTTACTTAGCTAATTTTATACTTATAGCTAAGCTTCCCACACCTTCCAACAGTTTCTCTATGTAAATTTCTTCATAGCTGTCATCAGGGCTAACAGATAATATATTCTTCCATTATTTTTCTGGAGACGTCCACTTTCAGCCATCCATCCTCCTGCCCTAATCTAGAAGGGTTGCTCTCTAACCAGCTACACAGCAATTATATTGGGACTTTTTTTTATGGCCATGCTAGGAATCTATTTGTGGTGTAACAATAAAAATTAATAATATAATATAATAATTATATTAATATAATAATAATTAACTTGATTTTGTTCCTGGCACAGAGCTCCTAATATCGTTGGAATTTACTGTCTTTCGTATGGTAATAAGATGACTTATGGAGCAGCCTTAGATAGCTTCCCAGTGGGGGTTGGTCACCACAAAAACCAACCCAGTGATTAGAGGGTTGAAAGTTCAGCTCCACTAATAGTGAGTAATTTCATCAATCATGCCTATGTAATGAGACTCTATAGAATCCCCAGGTCAGGAATCAAAGTTCAGCTCCACTAATAGCACACTGATGGGCTTGGGGATGGCTCACCATAGGGGGCATGGAAGCTCTGCACCCCACCTACCCCCACACCTTGCCCCATGTATCTCCTCCATTTGGCTGTTGATTGAGTTATAACCTCTATAAGAAACTGATAAACACAAGTAAAGTGTGTTCGTGAGTTCTGTGAGTCATTCTAGCAAATTCTCAAACCCCAGGAGATCCAAAGGGTAGAGGGTGAGGAAATCAAAAAATAGAAGCATGATATGATCCAGCAACCCCATTGCTGGGTACATATCCAAGAGAAAGGAAATTAGTATACGAAAGATATATCTGCACTCTCATGTTTATTGCAGCAGGATTCACAATGGCCAAGATATGGGATGACCCTAAGTGCCCATCAGTAGGTGAATAGATACAGAAAATGTGGTGCATACATGCAATGGAACATTATTCAGCCTTAAAAAATGAAATCCTGTCAGGTGCAAAAACTGGGATAGAACTGCAGGACATTATGTTTTGTGAAATAAGCCAGGCACAGAGAGACAAATACCTTTTTTAAAATTTTTTATTTTTTTTATTTCAGCATATTATGGGGGTAAAAATGTTTAGGTTACATATGTTGCCTTTGCCCCACCCAACTCAGAGCTTGAAGCATGTCCATCCCCCAGATGATGCACACTGACCAATTAGGTGTGTCTATACCCATCCCTTCCTCCCCCCTCCCACCTGCCCAGCACCCAATGAATGTTACTACTATATGTCACTTAACTGTTGGTCAGTTAAGTCAGTTGATACTAGTCTGATGGTGAGTACATATGGGGCTAGATTTTCCATTCTTGTGATATTTCACTTAGTAGAATGGCCTCCAGTTCCATCCAGGATAATACAATAGGTGCTAGATCGCCATTGTTTTGTGACTGAGTAGAACTCCATGGTTTACAGATACCAGATTTTATTAATCCTCTAGTGTATTGATAAGCACTTGGATTGTTTCTGCATCTTTGCAATTGTGCATTGTGCTGCTATAAACATTCTAGTGCATGTGTCTTTTTTATACAATGTCTTTTGTTCTTTTGGGTAGATACCCAGTAATGGGATTGCTGGATCAAATGGTAGTTCTACCTGTAGCTCTTTGAGGTATCTCCATTTTATTTTCCGTAGAGGCTGTACTAGTTTGCAATCCCACCAGCAGTGTATGAGTGTTCCTATCTCTCCGCATCCACACCAACATTTATTGTTTTGGGACTTTTTGATAAAGGCCATTCTCACTGGAGATAAGTGATATCTCATTGTGGTTTTGATTTGCATTTCTCTGATGATTAGAGATATTGAGCATTTTTTCATATGTTTGTGAGCCATTAGTCTATCTTCTTTTGAAAAGTTTCTGTTCATGTCCTTTGCCCACTTTTTGATAGGGTTGTTTGATTTTTTTCTTGCTGATTTTCCTGAGTTCTATATAGATTCTAGTTATCTGCCCTTTATCAGATGTGTAGCATGCGAATATTTCCTCCCATTCTGTAGGTTGTCTGTTTGCTCTCGTGACAGGTTGTTTGGCTGCGCAGAAGCTTTTTAATTTGATCAAGTCTCATTTATTTATTTTTGTTGCTGCTGTGACTGTCTTTGGAGTCTTCTTCATAAATTCTTTGCCTAGGCCAATTTTTATAACAGTTTTTCTAACATTTTCTTCTGGAATTCTTATAGTTTCATGCCTTAGGCTTAAGTCTGTTATCCACTGTGTGTTGATATTTGTGAGAGGTGAAAGGTTTGGGTCCTGTTTCAGTTTTCTACATGTAGCTATCCAATTTTCCTAGCATCATTTATTGAATAAGGATATTTTCCCCAGTGTATGTTTTTGTCTGCTTTATCAAAGATTAGATGGCTATATGAGGATGGTTTTATACGTGGGTTCTCAGTTCTGTTCATTGGTCTATGTCTCTGTTCTTGTGCCAGTACCATGCTGTTTTAGTTACTATAGCCTTGTAGTATAGCTTGAAGTCTGGTAAATTGATGCTACCCAATTCGTTGTTTTTGCTTAAGATTGCTTTTACTATATGGGGTCGTCTCTGATTCCATACAAAGTATAGAATTATTTTTTTCTAGATCTGCAAAAAATGATATTGGTATTTTAATAGGGATTGCATTGAATATGGAGATCACTTTGGGTAGTATAGACATTTTAACAATGTTGATTCTGCTGACCCATGACCATGGTATGGTTTTCCACCTGTTAGTGTCTTCTGCTATTTCCTTCCTCAGTGTTTTGAAGTTTTCCCTGTAAAGGTATTTTAGCTCCTTAGTTTTATGCACCTAACTTAGCTGCACCCAGATTCATACAGCAAATTCTACTTGATCTAATAAAATGATAAACAGCCACACCATAATAGCTGGAGACTTCAACACCCATCTGACAGAACAGGACAGATCCTCCAAACAGAAAATAAACAAAAAAGCAATGGACTTAAACAGAATTCCGGAAGAAATGGGCCTGACTGACATTTACAGAACATTCTACCCAAAACCACTGAATATATTTTCTCATCAGCTCATGGGACATTTTCTAAGACTGACCATATCCTAGGCCACAAAGCATGTCTCAACAAATTTTAAAAAATGGAAATTAGACCATGCATCTTCTCAGACCACAGTGGAATAAAATTGGAAATCAACTCCAACAGAAACTCTCATCTCTACATAATGTCATGGAAACTAAACAACATTCTACTGAACAATTATTGCGTTAAGGAGGAAATTAAGATAGAAATCAAAAGATTCTTTGAACTAAATGTCAAAGGAGACACAAAGTTATTAAAATCTGTGGGACACATCTAAAGTAGTCCTGAGAGGAAAATTTATTTGTGAAAATGCCTACATCCAAAAGACAGAAAGATCACAAATCAACAATCTAATGAATCATCTCAAAGAACTGGAAAAGGATGAGCAAACTGACCCCAAACCCAGCAGAAGAAAAGAAATAACAAAGATCAGAGCAGAACTAAATGAAGTTAATAATAAAAAACTGTATGGAAGATTAATAAAACAAAAAGTTGCTTCTTTGAAAAAATAAACAAAATTGACATGTCTATGGCAAGATTAATGAGAAGCAGAAAAGAAAGGGCTTTAATAAGCTCCATCAGGAATGAAAAAGGGAAAATTAAAACTGATGCCACAGAAATACAAAATATCATGATGCCACAGAAATACAAAATATCATGTATGAATGCTATAAATACCTATATGCACATAAACTTAAAAACATGGAGAAAATGGACAAGTTCTTAGAAACACACAGCCTCCCTAGGCTCAGTCAGGAAGAAATAGAATTCCTGAAAAGAACAATACCATGTACTGAAATTGAAGTGCCAATAAAAAACCTTCCTAAAAAGAAAAGTCCCGGAACAGATGGCTTCACGCCCCAATTTTACCAGATTCACAAAGAACTGGTGCCTATCCTAAAGAAATTATTCCAAAACATTGAGAAGGAAAGAATCCTCCCCAACACTTTCTATGAAGCCAACATCACCCTGATACCAAAACCAGGAAAAGATGCAACAAAAAAGAAAACTACAGACCAATATCCCTTATGAATATATATGCAAAAATTCTCAAAAAAATCCTAGCAAACCTAATTCAGGTGCTTATCAAAAAAATAATCCATCATGACCAAGTGGGCTTCATCCCAGAGATGCAGGGATGGTTCAACATATGAAAATCTATAAATTTAATTCACCACATAAATAGAAGCAAAAGAAAACACAAATATCTTCTGTTCTCACTCATACATGGCAGCTGAAAAAATAGAACTCATGAGGATAGAGTATGGAATGATGGTACCAGAGACTTGGAAGGAGGGATGAAAGCGGGATGGTTAATAGGTACAAAAATACTGTTAGACAGAAGGAACAAGATTTAGTAGCACAAAAGGGTGCCAACAATAATATATTTTAGTTAACAATAATACATTTTATATTTCAAAATAACTAAAAGAGTAGCATTAGAATGTTCTTCATGCAAAGAAGTGATAAATGACTGAGGTGATGGGTATCCCAATACCCTGATTTGATCATTACACATTCTGTGCTTATGTGGAAATACCACATGGCCCACAAATATGTATAAATATTATATATCCATTCTAATTAAAAATAAAAATTATAAAGCAAAACAAAATAAAATAAAAGATAAATAGGAATATTTTAAAAATAAATGGTAAATCTAAAAAAAATCAGAAAGAACAGAGGACGTGTTAAGAAGGGATGTTTCTGGGAAAGCTTTCACTTGCCTGATAAAAGGTGTGCATCCTGCCCCTGGGTTTGCAGAGTTCTAAGACTCTAAGACCACAAAGGCTCTTGCACTGGTCCTATCGCTGTCCATTAGAGCGCAGGTGGAACGTGTAAATGTGCCATTGCTCCCATGATTTTGTGAAGGGAGATTATGTGCTGGGCCTGCTCTAATCACATGAACCCTATAAAAGCAGAAAGTTCTCCCAAGCGGGTGGCAGAAGGGGAAATCAGGGAGGTTCCGATTTTGCCGTTGCTGACTTGAAGACGGAGGCCATGTGAGAAGCACTGTGGACAGCCCCAACAAGCTGAGAGGCCCTCTTTCTCTTTCTCTTCTTTCTTTCTCTCTCTCTTCTTTCTCTCTCTCTCTCTCTCTCTCTCTCTCTCTTTCTCTTTCTCTTTCTTTCTCTTTCTCTGGAGAAAAGTCCTCTCACTGACACCCAAGAGCACTGCTGGGAAAGCGGAGTGCAGACTCAAAGTTTCACCACCTCGCTGGAGAGATGGAGTCCGTGTCCTCAGATGTGAACAGCCACCTGTGGGTTCCAAAGGCACCTCACAGATGTGCCCCAGCGAGACTTCTCAGAACACATCATCCCATAGGGAAGGTTGTTGTATCTACTATGCCAGTGAGGATTTTGTGGATTAAAAATGTTAAGTGATTTGTCCTGAGTCCCACTATCTATCAGTGACAATATTAAAAATAAACACAGGACTGACTCTCCTTCCAAGCCCTCGGGTAATGGCAGTGAAGACAGAGAGCCAGGCCATCACCGTGAGAAGCCAGGAGGAGGACCCTGCAGTTGAGTCTCTCACCCTCTAATCCACAACACCCTCGACCCCCACCACACACATCACAGCAAACCCACTACGTCCATCCCTCACCTTGCCATACCTCAGCCTGCCCCCTTCCCCTCCTCCCACAGAGGCCAGGGGTTGTAACATGGTACATCTATATTGACGCCTTAGGTCACATATAGAACATGAAGAAAATGCACTCACAGCAAAGTAAAATGTGCGTTAGGGGCAGATCATTGTCACCTAAAGATCCTCTGTTGAACCTTAAACCCAAAACATCAGAATGTCACTGTAAAGACAGGGCATTTAAACAGATGACTAAGAAAAAATGGGGCTGTCAGGGGTCCCCAATCCAATCTTCCTGGTGTTTTTATAACAAGAGGGAAATCTGGACACAAAAGCAGACACCCAGGATGCTGGGGCGCACTGGAGAAAGGACAGCCATCTGAGAGCCACGGAGAGAGGCCTCAGGAAAAATGAAACCTGCCCACACCTTGGTCTTGAACATGTGACCTCCAGACTGTGAGAGAACAAATGTCTGTGGTTTAAGCCACCCAGTCTGTGGCATTTGGTGATGGCAGCCTTAGCACTCTCATACATCGTGTAAACGTGAGTTCAATAAGGCTCCAACAAATATGCCACGTAGCTGCCCTGTCCCCAGCCCTGTCCTAACTACCATGAGGCTGCCCCGCTGCGCCTTCTCACACGCAAGGGCTTCCTTTCCCCATTCCAGGGGAGGGAGCTCCAGTTCTTCCTTCAAGACTCAGCTTCAATGTCACTGGCTCATTTTCAAGGAAGCTATATCTCGTTTGTCCCCATTACGTGTTATTCTGATCTCTGTCATGTGTTTCTCCATGCTGCTGTGGAACTTATCTGTTCCTATGCCCTCCGTGGCCCTTCAGAGTCGCCATGGAAGTGCCCTGATCCACTGTTGTGTCCCCAGCACCCAGATGGGGTCTGGCACATAACAGGTCCCAATGCACGTTGGATACTGCCCCGGGCAATGAATTTCTGGGTCACAGTTTTTAAAAAAGATGTGAATTGATCAAAGAGGACATTTTCTGGGAATAAACCAGTGTGAGGAGCATGAACATCCTAGGCCTTAGCAGGTCCCCAGGGTTCCCATTCTCCTGGCTGTCAGGTGAGCCTCATCCGCCCCAGCAGGCCCTACCCAGGTGTGTCACAGAGGACTCAAGCACCTGTGCCTTCTGTTCTAGTCACAGAGCTCGCACAGAGGGTTCAGCAGGCCGCATTCACAGAAGCTCTGCCGTTGAACTAACCAGGAACCATCCAGCTGTCATTGCTCAATGAAGTTACTACCCTGGGTGATTCTCTAACTGGAACCTATGGGGGCACATGGCTTGCCCCCCGTTTCCATTTCCATGGGGAGTGCAGAGTTTCCCCGGATGTGGCAATCCTCAAAGGAACTTCAGTGCTTTGTCCTCTTCTTTATTTCCAGGCACCTTCAGCTCAGCAGCCCCTTCTCGGTTCTGGGTCTAGTGATGGCCCACAGGGCAGCACTGTTACGGTCGGGGCCTGCACACATGGTGCTCAGCAAAGCCAACGGCCACTGCGTCCTGATACGTGCGGGTTGTTTCTGCCAAAGCAGAGGGCCACCTATCCAAGTCCTGGCCTTTAGTGCCACTAAATGAATAAAGAAATGAATAAACAATCAGAAAGGAGAAAAAGCTTTCAAATGTTATCTGTGCCTTCATCTTCAAGATTCTTCTTCCTCCACAAAAGGGGCTGGGGGTGTAGACAACACAGAACATTGCTGTTTAGTGACCACTGTCCTCTGGGCCCGGCTGACCCACGTGTGGAACAAACTGGGAGCTTATTCAGAGGCCTGTTGGGGCCTCTTTCAGGGAGCCCTCAGGGGATGTGGGATCTGCCCGTCCCCACTCCCAGGGCCAGGAGTGTCAGCAACTCCGCATTCCTGAGCCTCAGCTGTGATGATTTCCATCCCATCCCATTCTATGGTCAATCACGAGGGCAGCAGGTGAAGCCTTTTCTCCAATTCCTCCTTTTCCAAAATTAACTTCAATGACCTGAGAATTCGGGGCTGGGGTGGGTGAAGGGGTCTTATCTCTCATTAGAGTGGAAAAATGCAGCAAGGTTGCACCTGCATGCAGCTCCTGCAGCCAGAGGCACAAATTTACCCATGTCCTTTGTTGTACATCACATCTCACACTCTGTGGTCACATGTCTCTCTGGTCACATCACATGTCTATACATATTTTTAGTTGTCCAGATAATTTTTATTTCTATTTTTAGTAGAGACGGGGTCTCGCTCAGGCTGGTCTCGAACTCCTGAGCTCGAGCGATCCATCTGCCTCGGCCTCCCAGAGGGCTAGGATTACAGGCGTGAGCCACCGCGCCCTGCCGTAACTTACCTTTTAAAGAACATAGTGACTCAGGCAAGAGACATGGAGGGCCATGTGATCTGTCTTGTTTTTCTTTAAAGCATCTTTCCGAGAGCTGTGTGTCCTCCCGGAATCAGGGGCTTTGTGAAATCACGCTGGCAAGCAGAGATGGCTCCTGACCTTTGCTGCTCTGTCTCACAAGCTCCCCTCTTCAGCATAAATCCGCTGCCCGGTTGTGTTTCTCCGGCCAACCCCGATTGTCTCATGCAGCTAGGAAGGCTCTTTCACAGGGAAGTCTGTGCGTTTTAGTTGTAGTGGTAAGAAATGAGCACAGGGCCCAGTGTGTATATTTGTCTGTTTGTTGAAAAGTATTTTTTGGATTGTATCTCTGTTTTAATTAGCATGACTTGGATTTTTTGACATTGTCTTCTTTTTATCTAACATAACACCTCATTTGGACTATTATAAAGCTATTATAGAAGTTATATATAATAGTATATATTTAATAGTATTGAAACCAATTATAGATTGGAAAAAATATAATTATTTAACTAAACTGAAATATATATTTATATTTTTATTGATTGTATTTTTTTCTTCATTTTACCCAGTTACTTTTTTATGAAAAATAATTGGACTTCAGTTCATTGTAAATGTTTGTAAAGCAGAATTTAGAAAAATTGCTGTGGATGACAAAAACTTAAAATAGCCATTGTTAAAATTTGATAAACATTTTTAATTAAAAATGTTTAGTTATTTTTATCTTATGTAGTACTTTATGATAATAACTAGAATTATGACTGTCAATTATGTCATAAATTTTGTATAATTTCTTGAAAATTTTTATTAATAATATATTTATATAAATATAATTTTAGAAAAGACTTAATATGACAATTAAAATCATGACTAATAAAATTTTAGATATTTGTGAATTTATATAGCTTTTGAACATCTGATAAAAGGCTGATAACTAGAATCTATATAGAACTCAGGAAAATTAGCAAGAAAAAACCAAACAACTCTATCAAAAAGTGGGCAAAGGACATGAACAGAAACTTTTCAAAAGAAGACAGACTAATGGCTAATAAACATATTAAAAAATGCTCAACATCTCTAATCATCAGGGAAATGCAAATCAAAACCATAATGAGATATCATTTATCCCCAGTGAGAATGGCCTTTATCAAAAAGTCTCAAAACAATAAATGTTGCTGTGGATGCGGACAGATGGGAACACTCATACACTGCTGGTGGGACTGTAAACTAGTGCAACCTCTCTGGAAAGCAATATGGAGATACCTTAAACAGATACAAGTAGACCTACCATTTGATCCAGCAATTCCATTATTGGGCATCTACCCAAAAGAACAAAAGACATTCTATGACAAAGATACCTGCACCCGAATGTTTATAGCAGCACAATTCACAATTGCGAAGATGTGGAAACAACCCAAGTGCCCATCAATACACGAGTGGATTAATAAAATGTGGTATATGTATACCATGGAGTACTACTCAGCTATAAGAAACAATGGTGATATAGCACCTCTTGTATTTTCCAAGATTCTTTATGTTTCTGTGAACTCAGTTCTTATGTCCCTTTATTCATTTCTGAATTTATTTCTTGGGGTCCTCTCTCTTTTTTTTCACTTAGTCTAGCTAAATGTTTGTTGATTTCATTTATCTTTTCAAAAAAACAACTTTTTGTTTTGTTGATGTTTTCTGTTTTGGGTCTCAACTTCATTTAATTCTTCTTGGATATTTATTATTTCTTCTCTTCTGCTAATTTAGGGATTGGTTTTTTTCTTGCTTGTCTAGTTCCTTAAGGTGCATCATTCAGTAAGTCATCTGAAATCTATCTATATTTTGATATAGACATTATTTGTATAAACTTCCCTCATACTATTGCTTTTGCTCTATCACATAGATTTTTGGTATGTGGTATTTCTATTTTCATTCGTTTCAAGAAATGGTTTAATTTCCTTCTTAATTTCTTCTGTGACCAATCAGAATTCAAGAGCATGTTGTTTAATTTCCATGTTTTTACACAGCTTACTTCAGATTTATCTCTTGTTATTGATTTCTAGTTTTATTATATTAGGGTCAGAAAAGAAACGATATGATTTCTACATTTTTATGTTTTATCAGTACAGTGTTCTCTTTTATCTGAAAGGCACAGATTTTTTTTTTTTTTTTTTTGAGACAGAGTGTCGCTTTGTTGCCCTAGCTAGAGTGAGTGCCATGGCGTCAGCCTAGCTCACAGCAACCTCAAACTCCTGGGCTTAAGCGATCCTACTGCCTCAGCCTCCTGAGTAGCTGGGACTACAGACATGCGCCACCATGCCTGCTTATTTTTTCTATATATATTTTAGTTGGCCAGCTAATTTCTTTCTATTTTTAGTAGAGACCGGTCTCGCTCTTGCTCAGGCTGGTCTCGAACTCCTGACCTCAAGCGATCCACCCACCTCGGCCTCCCAGAGTGCTAGGATTACAGGCGTGAGCCACCACACCCGGCCCATAGATTTTTTTAATTTCAAAATATTAAGGGTTTACAAATGTTTTTGTTACATGGATAGCTTTTATAATGCTTAAGTCAGGGCTATTAGTGTGCCCATCACCCAAATAGTGTTTATTGTATCCATTAGGTAGGTTTTTACCCCTTCCCCTGCCCCTCCCCCTTCTTGATTTCCAATGACTTTTACTT
Source organism: Lemur catta (assembly GCF_020740605.2). NCBI lineage: Eukaryota > Metazoa > Chordata > Mammalia > Primates > Lemuridae > Lemur > Lemur catta. Next base: position 16,832,656 of record NC_059134.1, on the reverse strand, counting down.
CTCTCTGTGCCCATGTGTGCCCATCAATTAGTTCCAAATTATTAGAGAGTACATGTAGTGTTTCTTTTTTCATTCTTGAGATACTTCACTTAGGATAATGGTCTCCAGTTCCATCCATATTGCTTCAAAAGACATTAATTCATTTCTTGTATTGCTGAGGAGTACTCCCTCAATATACCACATTTTGTTAATCCACTCATGAACTGATGGGCACTTGAACTGATTCCACATCTTTGCGATTGTGAATTGTGCTGCAATGAGCATTTGAGTGCAGGTGTCTTTTTAATGAAATGACCTCTTTTCCTTTGGGTAGACATTCAGTAGTGGAATTGTTGGATCAAATAGTAGGTCTATGTTTATTTCTTTGAGAAATCTCTATACAGTTTTCCATAGAGATTGTACTAATTTTCAGTCCTACCAATAGTGTATAAGCATTCCTTTCTATCTGCATCCACACCAGCATCTATTGTTTTTTGACTTTTTAGTAATAGCCATTCTGACAGGGACAAGATGACATCTCATTGTGGTTTCAATTTGCATTTCCCTGATGATTAGTGATGTTGAGCATTTTTCTATATTTTTGTTGGCAATTTGTCTTTCTTCTTTATAAAAAGTTCTGCTCATATCTTTTGCCTACTTTTTAATGGAGTTGTGTTTTTTTCTTCCTGATTTGTTTGAGTTCTTTGTAGATTCTGGATATTAGCCCTTTATTGGATGTGTAGATTGTGAATATTTTCTCCCATTCTGTAGATTGTATATTTCCTATGTAGATAACTTTTTTTTTTTTTTGCAGAGGCACAGATACATCACATTTTAACACCCCTTGCTTGCCCTGAGGTGAAAATGAAAAGAAACAGGAAGAAAAAGAAAGGAAACTATATTCTCTCCATGACTGATTTTACCACCATTAATCTAGTCACTCCATGTCTTGAAGATCATCTGAGAAGACTCTGTCACCACAACACACCAAACATAAATAGCCATACCTACTAAGTCATACAGACTCTTATAGAGTCTACTACTAAAATCCTCCTTGTCCAACTCCATGCCCACTGTCTTCATTTCAAGACTCATCATTTCTCACTCAAAACTGTGCAACAGCATTATCACACCTTCCATATAACTGCCCTGTCTGGTGTAATAGATTGTTCACTTTGCTACTTGGTGTTCATTTGGAAAAATGCTCCTCTGTATCAGATCTATCAGTGACTCACTCATTGCTATCAGAATCAATCTTAAACTCTTAAACACAGCAACCAGCATCTTTTATAAAACACTTTCCTGCTCTTTCCCTTGATGTCCCACTATGCTCCTGCACTGATCTTCAGTCCTCCAAACTATTGGCAGTTTCTTCAACACTCCATATCCTCACCTCTGTGCCTTTGCATATTCCCTTACCTCCCATATCCATTGGGTGAACTATATATTTGTATCTGTGAAATATTATCTCCTCTGTAAATATTTCCTTTAAATCTCTGGTTTAGGGCAGGTGTCCCACCTATGGACTGTCACAAACACTCTATTACAATACTGACTACATTGCATTATAACTACTTATTTCATTGTTTGCTTCTTCCACTGACCTGGGAGTTCCTTGAGGAAAAAAACTGTGTCTTACTTATTTCTTCCCAAGGGTCAAGCACAGAGCCTGGCACATAAATGGGAGTCAATAAATGCTCACACAAAAAAGGAAGGAAGTAAAAAAGACAGCAAAAATAGCAGAGAAGGGAGGAAGGGAGACAAGGAAGGAAGGAAGGAACAAAAGGAGGGAGAAGGCATGCCACTAAGCCCAGAATAGAGGCCCAAGGCCTAGGAGTTAAGAGATGGCTAGAACTTTTCTAAACCAGAGCAAGGGTTGATGCACATGTACAGAAATATACATCTGCAGATTTGAGCACTATAGGTTCCAGGACTGGAAAGAAAACCTAGAAACCATGTCTCTAGGTTACTGAAATAAACAGGGAAATCTATACTGATAAAAAAATCTTTCTTAGACATAAAATGTATATAAAGCACATTGATGTTGCTTTTAATATTGTTTATAACAATAAATAAACATTACATACATTAGTATTAATTAGTACTAATCAGATGAAAGCAAAATCTGGGTCTTGTTCTTAAAACTTGTTGCATAGATCTGAGGCACAGCATTTGATTTCCATATCAGGATTTTGATTCACTAGTCTTATGTAAGAACACTGGGGGTTACAACCACTGTACGCGTAGTGAAGGTTTCCATCTGGAGAGAGGCAGAGAAAATGGTAAGTGAGGACCCAGAAGCTCAAGTTGCAGACACACGGGTGGGGGCCCAGCAGAGCCTGCACAGTGTTCAACAAATACTGCTGACTGAATCAGCGGATCAATGCATCAGCAATCAATCAAGGATGAGGACAAGATGCCACATCCACTGAGGACTGGGGCTCCCTGGGAGGGATGAGTACCTGCCTACAGGGATTGAGGGGACTGAGGTAAGGCCCCCTAGTGGGCTCTCCTAGGACAGCTGTGGGGCTCTGTGCATTAGGGTTCAATCTACCTCCCACCCAAGAGAGGGAGGGCAGGGCCGAGGAGACAGTGCACTATCCCCCCCAAAACCCTCCTCCTCACTTGGTCCCCGGTTCCCAGAGAGTGCAGGAGCCCAAGTCCAGTCACCCTCAGGACCCACACAGAAGATCCCTGCCTCTGTTCCAGGTCACTAGGCCAATTAAAGCCCAGTGACCAGAACCAGACAACACTACTGCACTCATTTAAGTGAAAGACAAACAAAAAACAGCTTCCTTACCCCTCTGCTGCACCCATCCCCACGGTTCCTGAGAAGCCTTTCCCTAAATCCTATAGCCACACTTCCTAGTCACTGGGGCCTAGATTCCCATGTGGGTCCCATGGGTGGTTCATACCACCCCTCACCAATCACCCACCCCAACCCCCAACCTTAGACAAGGGTCACCCCAGAGATTTCTCAGGCCCCACCTACCTTTAAAGACTTTAATCAGATAGCACTGGCCATCTGCAATCTCACAGACGCCTGCCTCACGCTCGCAACCACCATAAGCGTCAATTTTAATGCACTTGCTACATTGTAGAGCTGAAAAGTCAAAACCAGCATAATGAGGCTTTCTGGGGGTCCAGAACCACCACTGCTTGGGAGAGGAGCTCCCCCTCTGACCCAGACACAGCCTGGACCAGGGCCAGTGCCCACCAAGAGCTGAAGGAGCTGGCCTCAGGCTGGGGTTATAACTGCAGGAAGGCATGCAGGCACCTGAGCGTAGGGTCTGCCGAGGCTTGGATATGATCTCTGCACTCTCATGGATGGGCTTTACTGGGAGGGTAGGAAGTTCACATTGATGCTCAATGCTGCGGGGGTCCATGACAGCCCACCTACCACCCACCACCCAGGGCTGGTGAACAATCGTAGCTGTTTTTCCTGTAGCAGCCCTTGTCTTCATCACCCACAGAGAACCTTCCTTGCTCCCCATTAAACACAACCAAGGGCTCATGGGAAGACAGCTTGAGGACTTTGGGAGGATCAGGCATTAACACTGGCAGGAGAGCAGAGGAGCCTGAAGGAGACAAAAGAGGGACTGGGTGGGATGAAGGCTGGATCTTTTCACTCTAAGAAAAGATCCAGTCCTTGCCCTCGCTCCTCACTGCCCCAATATCCGCAGCCACGTGTGTGATTCTGCTCCCCTGGACCCCATCCCCACTGTCCCCCGGGGGCTCACCTTGCAGGAAGCCAAGATTCAAGGACAGGCCCAGCAGCAGCAGCAGCAGCAGGTGCTTTCTCATCTTGCTGGGACCCCAGCAGCAGGCAGGAACAGAGGCAGGACAGAGCTGCAGGTGCCCAGCTCCTGGCAATCCTGCTTTATAGCCCCAGGCTGGGAGGGGCAGGCAATGGGAGCCCGGCCAGGGCTGTGCTCCCCCAGGAGGCGGAGCGAGCACTGGCCTGAGAGGAGCCCTGGAGGCCCCACCTGGGTGCTGCCTCTGCTCCACTGGCCCTACCGAGCAAGCCATGTACTTTCATGGGGTCTTTCTCCCACATTTTTCCAAGCTTTTAACTGCACAATAAAATCATGTCTGCCTTACTCAGCCAAAGGATTTGTGACATTCAAGTGAGCCTGCAAAGGTGAGACCCACTATGCCATGATCTTCCATTCTTAAGGAAACTGCTTCCTTGAGGACTGTGAGGCCAGAAATTTAAATCTCCTGATTACATGTACATGGATGTGTGCCGAGGCTGTTGGTACATAAAGCACTAAACCCCAAACAGCAGAGTGGTCTTCCAGGCAGACTGCATTGCACATTAGATGTTCTTATGCACTGATGAATGGAATTTACAAACACTGATTTGGAAAATAGTTTTGTAGCTTTGGCTACAGGCTCCTCTGTGAATCTAGGCACACCCCAGAATCTGCGTCCACTCTTACTCCAACAGGGGACTTCAAAAACTAACATAGCCCCTCCCCTTCTGTACCTTCTTTCCCAGATTGAAAACCAGAAACCCACTGAATGGGGAACTTACTCCCCAGAGGTAGCATCATACCCCAGCCCACCTCTGAGGTTACAGGAAGTTGTGTCACACACCCCACTCAAAAACAGCATGACACTGATTGAGAGCTTGCTATGTGCCACGCATACGGCAAAATGCTTGAACAATACTCCACTTGATTTTTACACAACAGACTATGTGGTGGTTATTAATGTCTCCATTTTATTGCTGAGAAAACAATATAGCTAAGGTGACAAAGAGAATAAATGGCAGATTCAAACCCAGATATACAGACTCCATGGACTCTGTCACTCTGCCAATAGAACCCAAGTCTTGATGACTCTGAAGAACTTCTGAATTGGTGTCCGAAGATCAGAGGACAAGATCTCTTCTGTCAAAGACGCCACCTGAGACTCCCTTAGACACCATCCCCACATTATGAACAATAAAGGACATGCGTCAGCAGAAAAAATTTACTATGATCTGCTAGGAGTAAGTTTTTTCACCGAATCTTTCTCCTAGAGGTCCCATTTAGCCCCAGAATGCTCTGGGTGGAGAGAGGGCAGGGTGCCCTGCTGTTTGGCCCAGCCCTGGGGGATTCTATTCTCTCCACTTCCTGGATCATCCCAGTGACCCCCTATTCCAGAGGTCCCAGTTGTCCAGGCTCCCCAAGGCCAGGGATTATTCCAAGCTCCTACTCACACTCATTCCTGCAGAAGCGACCCTCATTTAGCCTGGGGCCGCTGAGGAACTAAACACTGTGCCTAGTGCAGGGGTTGTGGGTCAGAGCAGACAATGACAGAATCATAGGGCAGGGAAGCACGCATCATTTTTATAAGGATATTAATATAATTAATACAGTACACTCGAAAACAGAAACTAAAACCTAATTATTTCTTTGTAGAATCTGCACAAAGTAAAGCTTGGAAAAAACATCTCAGCACCAAGAGACATCGGACAGCAGTTCCCCCCTGCTCAGCTACCATGAAGGAGGTTTAAAAGGGAAACCTTAGGGTATACAAAGACTTTATGTTTGCCAGAAAGTGCTGTGCATTTCTGTAAGGATTAAGAAAATGGCGAGGATAGTGAGGAAGGTGCGGTGACTCGGCTCTCCCCAGGCAGGTGCACAGTCACCCAGTGGCTGCCAGAGACTCATGAAGGACCGAGCTCCTCTTTCAGGCCTGACCCCAGCAGAGAGCGTCTCCCCAGATCTGCACCATGTGGCCGACAGTCGGGGCCAGGATTCCTTGCTGATGCCCCTGAAATCTCCACCTCACATCTTCCCCTTCCGTGAGGACACGGAGCCAAAGAATGGGGCATCCTCCCAGCTGCCCCATGTTGCTCCATAAAACTTCTCTCCGATCCTCCCCGCTGTTCTAGGACAGAGACACAGCGCAGTTATGGACTGTGGTGGCTTCACGAGACGCTGCGTGTGTGCTGTTTGCTCCCTCTCCTCCCTCCCTTCCGTTCCAGGATGGCAGCCTGCTCCCTGGCACAGTGCCAAGGACTGGCAGCAGCAACGCTGTGCACGCACCCAGGGCAGGCACAGGCCTGGGCACCCAGCCCCAGGGAGCGTCCAGGGCGGGACCGCAGCTTGGCACCAAGGGGGCAGAACTCCAGGGATTCCAGGGGATGCAGATGCTCACATAAGCTTCTCTGATAGCCTTTGGCAGTCACCAGTGAGGACACAAGATGCACACATGGGGCTGGGACATTAGTGTGAATTATCGCTCCTCCTCTGGCTTTCCCCACAGCCAAATTCCTGCCCATTGGTTTTAAGGACACTTATCAGTTACTGTGTCAGATATGAGTCCCTGTGCTGAAGGAGTTTGAAAGATTTCAGTGTCCTGAAGATAAGGTTGTCATCCACGATTCCCAGGTTACACACGGGTTCAGCCCAGCTGTGTGCTGGAAAATGTTTAACAACTGGCACGTGGGGTGAGGGAGGGTGGGGAGAGTCCTGATTGGCAGCATTTCCACATTTCTGTGGTGTCCGTGGCAATTTCAAGCCAACATCTGGCATCACTGAATGGGGAGCTGAGGATAGATGTGCAGGAGAACACTGTTATATAGTATGCCCACCGCACACACGCACCGGACTCCAGTAACCTAGAGAGCGAAGGGAAGAAGTGGTAAACTTTTAAAAAGTGAAGAGGATTTGACTATTTTCGATGTTTTCACTATAATTTATTTGTCAGTTTCTATAAGTTAATCTTTTATTATACCCATATTCAACAACCGGCTCTTAAAGTCCCTGGAACATTCCAGCGGCCCTCACAGGCCGGCGCCGGTCGGCCCCCAGCACCCCACTGCACGAGCCACGGTTACGTGAAGGTTCTCGAGTGAAAGGTGGGAATTGCTCTATCCCTTTACTCACACAACCCCCAGGGACGTCACCCGTCCTATCCCTGAGTTATCACAGACAGACAGAGCTATGTGGGCACCAAACGGAAGATTTCCCCACCTTTGAATAGGGCTTTCGTTTCAGGCTTTACGAACCGTGACGGTGGAGAAGGAACCGTGTCCACAGCGCGGTGCAGGCTGTGTGAGCAGCGTGTGCTGCCAGGCCACGGCGGGCTGTGCAGCCAGGAGCTTAGCTGTACATGCCCTGATCCTCGAGAACTTTCTCTGCAGTTTCTGCAAAAGACTCAGAGGAACCTTATTGCTCGGGATCCTTATGTGGACTCACTGACTACGGGACTCTGGACGTTGACTGACAACTACCCTGAATCTTCCCCCAGAGAAATGGGAAGTGACTCTGTCAGACCCCCAGTGAGTTCTACTCTTGAGACCCACAGAAGCCCCAGTGTAATCAGTCCCTGCTCCTCTACTCTGTGAAACATTGTTAATCAATCCTCTATTCCCCAGCATCGCACTCGTCTTGTGTTATGTGATAATAATCATAATTAAAATCAAATTATAGGCAATAAATATACTGTGTTCAGATCCTGATGCCTCCAGCTGAAAAAAAAATTGTTTATGAAAATCCCCTTGGAAGTTGCTTCAGGATGACCTATGGAAGTTGGGGCAGCGAGGGGAACAGATAAACTAAGACTGGTCACAAGTGCATGACAGTTGAAGCTGTGTGACAGGTATGTGACGATACTCTCTACCTTGGTGTATGTTTGAAACTTTCCAAACTCAACAAATTGGTGGATGGGGGTTTGAGCAGCTGAGGGCCCCACCCCCCAGTGAGTGGGAAGATGTGACTCATCCCTGTGCGTCTGAGATCAGAGCCTGTGAGGGACGAGCATGTGTGTGCACAGGTCAGGTGGGGAGCGGTGGGCAGAGGCCTGCAGTTGGGAGCTGGCCTCAGGCGCCTGAGGAGGACGTCCTCCCAGCTCACAGCCTGCTCCGCCCTCCCGGTCATTCTCCCTGGAGCTGTGGCCCTGGAATGTGTGCAACATACACCATTTCCAGTCATGGGTCTATGCAGTCATGAGAATGATGGAATGTGAAGTCAAGATTAACTGCATCAACAACATATGCACTTTCTCAGAACCTCCTCTTCTCCGTAAAATAGGGATAATATGTGGCTGATAGCATTGCTGTAATAGAAAAGCAATAATTAGACATTTATTATAGTATCAGCAACACTGAAACCCTGAAGGGATGGAGAACCTGAATACTCAGTGAGCAGTCTTTACAAATGCCTGCATGTGCCAGGCACTGCTGAGTGTGTCCGCCTTCATCACCTCATTTAACCTCAGACACCTAAGGCGTCACCACTGATACTATCCTTACCTTACAAATGAGGCCACGGAGGCTCAGAGAGGGTGAATCTCTTTCCAAGGTCATACAGCCAGACCTAGCAGAGCAGTTGCAAACTCAAGTCTGGGTAGTGTCCTTTGCTTTGTGACACGGTGCCAGGAAAACCCATAACCAGTGGGGCAGGGACAAGAACACATGGAGGGATGAACATGAGAAACAACTGAGGCACTTTCAATTCTCTCCTTCCTCTCTGCTTGGTCTGGCTCCAGGTTGGCACAAACTTCAGAGGCCTCCTGGTGGCAATTCGGGCTTCAAGGACCTCCAGGAAAGGATTGTGAATGCAGGTTGAACCAGGGGTCCTGGCCTCAGAGGTCGGGAAGGGATTCCTGTTGAATATACTACGAGAGGCAAATGAGAAGGGAGCGCCTCTATGAAGCTTGTCCAGATCTGTCAGAGCATCAGGGGATCAGGGAACATCCCCATGGGCATAGAGTGCTCATTGAGAAGATCAGCCATCCTGTCCCAAATCCCACCCTACACCCAACACCCAAACCCACTCTCCCCACCACTCTCAGTTCCTTCTCCTGGGATTCCCCTCCATGTAACAGTCAGGGTTTGCACTATTTCTGATTCCTCCGTCACAGGCATTGTCTACTGACTTCTTAGGGGCATAGATGAGCACTGACCTCCCTACACATTCCCCTTCCCTGCCCTCCCTGCACTCAACAGAGCTAGCTCCCAGTGCAGAAGAAATCACTGCTTAGTCGTCCCCTCAGATTTTTACTGAATGTCTAATATATGCCAGACTCTGGGGATGAAGTAGTGAACACACAGGAAACTTGTGCAGATGAAAAACACTCAAACACCTACAATACGCTGTCAGAGAGTGATGAAAACAATGAAGAAAAGGAAAGGTGGCTAAGACAAGAGACAGGGACAAGGGTCTCTCTGAGAAGGGATAGTTGAGTAGACAATGGACTAAAGGAAATGGTTGGGGGGAAGCATGCAGGTATCTGGTGTTAAAGAAGACAATATCCATGATACCTGCTAAAGACATTGAGGAAGACTTGATTGAAGGGGGGACCACCATCTTACATATTTTGGCCACTGCAGTGGGGTCTTGCAGTTCAGACTGAGAATGGGGTCTGTTCCAAATACAATAAGGATGAGTAGGGACTTAGAGCCAAGGAGCAGGGTAGGGTCAGTGGATGAGAAATCACAAGGAGGAAACATCAGGGGTAAAGGAGATGTCTGCTAGACTGACTCACCAGAATCCTTGCCGAGGGCAGGCCAGGGCAATAATACATCCAGGTTACCAGACTCCAAGGATGGGGAATGTTCACTAAACTGACTTAGTAGGATTCCTTCTCAAAGTTGGTTTTATAAAGAGAGAGGGGGAATCCTAAGGTCAGTCTAGACAGGAAGAGGGCTCAAAGAGGTCAATTAAAGTTCATCGGGATTGAGTCTTTGTCCTGGAGGGAAAAGGACTCCAGGCAGAAGCAGCAGCGAATGTGAAGGTCTGAGATGGGGGCTGTGTTGTTCTTGCCTTAGTGGATTCACAGTCAACCTCTTCCCCAATCCCTTCTAATATCGATTTATTCCTGGAAAGCATAGATCTACATTTGTCAATGTGATTAAAAATTCACTATTTATTTTGGAATGTAGAAATGAGGATCATCTTTGTGCTATTTCTATAAGTTTATGGTCATAAATATATTATGGAAATTTGTTTTGTTATTTTGTTTGTTTTTTTTGCAGCAACAGCATTCTAGTTCCAGGCCCCAGCTTTATGATACAGAGAGAAGGGGTACTAGTCATCCATTTCTTCCAGTGCCAATCTAGCTTGCTTACAGTGGATCTACAGCTAAATGTCATGGTGGCAGCAGACTCCTGACTCCTAGTTCACCGTGGTGCCTCCTGAAGCCAGTAGTTTCTGCAGAAGCTCCCTGACAATCCAGGTGACATTCCTTATTGTGACAGAGGTGGCAGCTCCTCTGGTAGGCCAGTCCCAGGTGTTGGTTACGGAGCCAACCCCAAAGATGCAGCCTGCACCCAACTCCTCTCTCTATTCCAATCCTTTTAAGCATCCAACTCCTTGTTTTACACACCTTTCTGCTGAAAATAGCTAACTAGACTATAGCCTGTGTGCTGCAACTTGAGTCCAGACAAGTGAAATGAGTACTAGGATGACATTTCCTGCATTACATAACATTTTCTTTTCCTGCAAGTACTAATTATCTCCTTTTATCATTTACTTAGTTAACTTTATACTTATAGCTAAGCTTCCCACACCTTCCAACAGCTTCTCCATATAAATTTCTTCATAGCTGTCATCAGGGCTAACAGATAATATATTCTTCCATTATTTTTCTGGAGACGTCCACTTTGAGCCATCCACCCCCTGCCCTACTCTGGAAGTGTTGCTCTCTAAACCTGCTGCACACCAGTCCTTTTGGGACATTCTTTATAGTCATGCTAGGAATCTCTTTGTATTGTAATAATGAAAAAATAATATAATTATAATAATATAATAATAATTAACTAATCTTGTTCCTGGCACAGAGCTCCTAATATTCTTGGAATTTACTGTCTTTTGTATGCTAATGAAGGGACTCCTGGACTGTCCTAGACAGCTTCACACTGAGGGTTGGTCACCACAAAACTAACATATGGATTAGAGTGTTGAAAGTTCAGCTCCAATAGCCAGTGATTTTATCAATCATGCCTATGTGTTGAAACCTCCATAAAATTCCCAGGTCAGTCGTCAAAGGCCATGTGGGTTGGTGAGCACACTGATGGGCTGCGGATGGCACACCATAGGGGGCATGGAAGCTCTGCACCCCACCTACCCCCACACCTTGCCCCATGTATCTCCTCCATTTGGCTGTTGATTGAGTTGTAGCCTCTATAAGAAACTGATAAACACAAGTAAAGTGTGCTCCTGAGTTCTGTGAGTCATTCTAGCAAATTACCAAACCTAAGGAGATCTAAGGAGTGGACGGTGAGGAAAACAAAAAATAGAAGCACCATATAACCCAGCAATCCCATTGCTGGGTACATATCTAAGAGAAAGGAAATCGGTATACGAAAGATATATCTGCACTCCCATGTTTATTGCAGCAGGATTCACAATGGCCAAGATATGGAATCACGCTAAGTGCCCATCAGTAGGTGGATGGATGCAGAAAATGTGGTGCATGTACTCAATGGAACATTATTCAGCCTTAAAAAATGAAATCCTGTCAAGTGCAAAAACTAGGATGGAACTGCAGGATGTTATGTTTCGTGAAATAAGCCAGGCACAGAGAGACAAATAGCTTATGTTTTCACTCGTATGTGGCAGCTAAAACAAGAGAACTCATTGTGGTAGAGTGTGGAAGGATGTGTCCCAGACACTGGAATGGAGGGATGAAGGCAGGATGGTTAATAGATACAAAAATACTGTTAGACAGAAGGAACAAGACCTGGTATTTGGTAGCTCAGCAGGGTGACCATAGTTAACAATAATATATTGTATATTTTAAAATAACTAAAAGACCAGCATTAGAATGTTCCTAAGCAAATGTGTGATAAATGCCTGAGGTGATGGGTATCCCAATACCCTGATTTGATCATTACACATTCTGTGCTTATGTGGAAATACCACAGGCCCATAAATATGTACAAATATTATGCATCCATACCAGTTAAAAATAAAAACTAAAGAACAAAACAAAATAAAATAAAAGGTAAATAGGAAAACTTTACAATCAAAAGCTAAACCTAAAAAAAAAAGAAAGAGCAGAGGGTGTGTTGGGAAGGGATGTTTCTGGGAAAGCTTTCACTTGCCTGATAAAAGGTGTGCATCCTGCCCCTGGGTTTGCAGAGTTCTAAGACTCTAAGACCACAAAGGCTCTTGCCCTGGTCCTATCGCTGTCCCTCAGAGTGCAAGTGGAACGTGTAAATGTGCCATTGCTCCCATGATTTTGTGAAGGGAGATTATGTGCTGGGCCTGCTCTAATCACATGAACCCTGTAAAAGCAGAAAGTTCTCCCAAGTGGTGGCAGAAGGGGAAATCAGGGAGGTTCCGATTTTGCCGTTGCTGACTTGAAGATGGAGGCCACGTGAGAAGCACTGTGGACAGCCCCAACAAGCTGAGAGGCCCTCTTGTTCTTTCTCTTTCTCTTTGGCTTTCTCTCTCTCTCTCTCTCTCTCTCTCTCTCTTTCTCTTTCTTTCTCTTTCTCTGGAGAAAAGTTCTCTCACTGACACCCAAGAGCACTGCTGGGAAAGCGGAGTGCAGACTCAAAGCTTCACCTCCTCATGGGAGAGACGGAGTCGGTCTCCTCAGATGTGAACGGCCACCTGCGGGTTCCAAAGGCACCTCACAGATGTGCCCCAGTGGGACTCCTCAGAACACATCATCCCACAGGGAAGGTTGTTATATGTACTATGTCAGTGAGGATTTTGTGGATTAAATGTGTTAAGTGACTCGACCTGAGCCCTATTGTCTATCAGTGACAAGATTAAAAATAAACACAGGGCAGGTCGCGGTGGCTCACCCCTGTAATCCTAGCACTCTGGGAGGCCGAGACAGGTGGATCCTTTGAGCTCAGGAGTTCGAGGCCAGCCTGGGCAAGAGCGAGACCCTGTCTCTACTAAAAATAGAAAGAAATTAGCTGGACAACTAAAAATATATATAGAAAAAATTAGCTGGGCATGGTGGCGCATGCCTGTAGTCCCAGCTACTTGGGAGGCTGAGGCAGGAGGATTGCTTGAGCCCAGGAGTTTGAGGTTGCTGTGAGCTAGGCTGACACCACAGCACTCACTCTAGCCCAGCAACAGAGTGAGACTCTGTCTGAAAAAATAAAAATAAACACAAGACTGACTCTCCTTCCAAGCCCTCGGGTAATGGCAGTGAAGACAGAGAGCCAGGCCATCACTGTGAGAAGCCAGGAGGAGGACCCTTCATTTGAGTGTCTCACCTTCTAATCCACAACACCCTCAACCCCCACCACACATCACAGCAAACCCACTAAGTCCATCTGTCACCTTCCCGTACCTCAGCCTGCCCCCTTCCCCTCCTCCCACAGAGGCCAGGGGTTACAGCACACTACATCCCCTCAGGTCACATACATGAAGGAAATGCACTCACAGCAAAGCAAAACGTGTGTTAGGGGCTCAGCTCTGTCCCCTAAATTCCCTATGTTGAATCTGTGACCTTAGCACCTAAGAATGTGACTGTGCTTGGAGACAGGACCTTTGAAGAGGTGATTAAGATGAAATGAGGCTGTCAGGGTGGACACCAAACCAAACTGCCTAGAGTTCTTATAACAAGAGGCAACTGTGGACACAAAAGCAGACACCCAGGATGCTGGGGCGCACTGGACAAGGGACGGTCATCTGAGAGCCACGGAGAGAGGCTTCAGGAGAAACCAAACCTGCCTCCACCTTGATCTTGAACATGTGTCCTCCAGACTGTGAGAAAACAAATATCTGTGGCATAAGCCACCCAGTCTGTGGCATTTGAGGATGGCAGCCTTAGCAAACTCATGCCCGAGTCCCAACATGAGCTCGGGAAGGCTTCCAACAAGTACGCCATATAGCTGTCCACTCCCAGCCCTGTCCTAACTACCATGAGGCTGCCCTGCTGCGCCTTCACACACGCAAGGGCTTCCTTTCCCCATTCCAGGGGAGGGAGCTCCAGTTCTTCCTTCAAGACTCTTTCCAATGTCACTGGCTGATTTTCAAGGAACCTGTAATATAAGCTCGTTTGTCCCCATTACACGTTATTCTGATCTCTGCCACGTGTGTCCCCACACTGCTGTGGAACTTATCTGTTCCTATGCCCTCCATGGCCCTTCAGAGCCCCCATGCTAGTGCCCTGATCCACTGTTGTGTCCCCAGCACCCAGACGGAGACATGTTGGATACTGCCCTGGGCAATACAGTTCTGGGTCAAAGTTTTTTAAAAAAGATGTGAATTGATCAAAGAGGACATTTTCTGGGAATAAACCAATGTGAGAAGCATGAACATCCTAGGCCTTAGCAGGTCCCCAGGGTTCCCATTCTCCTGGCTGTCACGTGAGCCTCATCCGCCCCAGCAGGCCCTACCCAGGTGTGTCACAGAGGACTCAAGCACCTGTGCCTTCTGTTCTAGTCACAGAGCTCGCACAGAGGGTTCAGCAGGCCGCATTCACAGAAGCTCTGCCTTTGAACTAACCAGGAACCATCCAGCTGTCATTGCTCAATGAAGTTACTACCCTGGGTGATTCTCTAACTGGAACCTGGGTGGGGGCACATGGCTTGCCCCCCGTTTCCATTTCCACGGGGAGTGCAGAGTTTCCCCGGATGTGGCAATCCTCAAAGGAACTTCAGTGCTTTGTCCTCTTCTTTATTTCCAGGCACCTTCAGCTCAGCAGCCCCTTCTCGGTTCTGGGTCTAGTGATGGCCCACAGGGCAGCACTGTTACGGTCGGGGCCTGCACACATGGTGCTCAGCAAAGCCAGCGGCCACTGCGTCCTGATACATGCGGGTTGTTTCTGCCAAAGCAGAGGGCCACCTATCCAAGTCCTGGCCTTTAGTGCCACTAAATGAATAAAGAAATGAATAAACAACCAGAAAGGAGAAAAAGCTTTCAAATGTTAGCTGTGCCTTCATCTTTAAGATTCTTCTTCCTCGACAAAAGGGGCTGGGGGTGCAGACAACACAGAACATTGCTGTTTAGTGGCCACTGTCCTCTGGGCCCGGCTGACCCACGTGTGGAACAAACTGGGAGCTTGTTCAGAGGCCTGTCCTGGGGCCTCTTTCAGGGAGCCCTCAGGGGATGTGGGATCTGCCCGTCCCCACTCCCAGGGCCAGGAGTGTCAGCAACTCCGCATTCCTGAGCCTCAGCTGTGATGATTTCCGTCCCATCCCATTCTATGGTCAATCACGAGGGCAGCAGGTGAAGCCTTTTCTCCAACTCCTACTTTTCCAAAATTAACTTCAATGACCTGAGAATTTGGGGCTGGGGTGGGTGGAGGGGTCTTATCTCTCATTAGAGTGGAAAAATGCAGCCAGATTGAACCTGCATGCAGCCTCTGCAGCCAGAGGCACAAATTTACCCATGTCCTTTGTTGTACATCACATCTCACACTCTGTGGTCACATGTCTCTCTGGTCACATCACATTTCAAGGCTCTTTCTTTCTCCCGTGAGGGCATAGGGACTTTTTTTTTTTTTTTTTTTGAGACAGAGTCTCACTCTGTTGCCCAGGCTAGAGTGCCGTGGCATCAGCCTAGCTCACAGCAACCTCAAACTCCTGGGTTCAAGCGATCCTCCTGCCTCAGCCTCCCGAGTAGCTGGGACTACAGGCATGTGCCACCATGCCTGGCTAATTTTTTTCCTATATATATTTTTAGCTGTCCAGCTAATTTCTTTCTATTTTTAGTAGAGATGGGGTCTCGTTCTTGCTCAGGCTGGTCTCGAAATCCTGACCTCGAGCGATCCTCCCGCCTCGGCCTCCCAGAGTGCTAGGATTACAGGCGTGAGCCACCGCGCCCGGCCAATAGGGACATTTTGACTTAGAGGCCCAGCTGCTCTCAGCCTGCCCGGGAGGCTTCCTCTCCGCCTCCTCCTCTCTGCTTCAGAGACCCGCCAGTTCAGGAACAGCTTTGCTGCGTGGTGCAGCACGATTCAAAATCTTCCCCTCCAGTTTTGCCTCTGAACTTTCCAAGGAAACCACCTGGATTTGGAACACCTGTCGTCCGGCAGGTGCTTCCTGAATGGGAACCCAATGGCCTTGGGATTCTGTCTTTACAAAGTCTCAGGGCAGCGTCTTGTTGAGAACTTTAGACTCAGGCTTACAGCTGGGAGCAGCCCTCTGGAGAGATCTTACCTGACTGTTTGGCACAGGATTTTATCCTACTGTTCACATGCAGGTGGTTGGGGTTTAGTTCGCATAAAATTACATGAAATTTTTTCAAACATCATAGTAAAGTAGAATTACATCAAGGTTTGGGTACATCTGGTTATACATTATAGAAGGAGAATCACTAACCCGGTCAGGCGTTAACTCATGAATAGGAAGAAACAAGGACCAGGGTAACTTACCTTTTAAAGAACATAGTGACTCAGGCAAGAGACATGGAGGGCCATGTGATCCGTCTTGTTTTTCTTTAAAGCATCTTTCCGAGAGCTGTGTGTCCTCCCGGAATCAGGGGCTTTGTGAAATCACGCTGGCAAGCAGAGATGGCTCCTGACCTTTGCTGCTCTGTCTCACAAGCTCCCCTCTTCGTCATAAATGCGCCGCCTGGTTGTGTTTCTCCGGCCAACCCCGATTGTCTCATGCAGCTAGGAAGGCTCTTTCACAGGGAAGTCTGTGCATTTTAGTTGTAGTGGTAAGGAATGAGCACAGGGCCCAGTGTGTATATTTGTCTGTTTGTTGAAAAGTGTGTTTTGGATTGTATCTCTGTTTTAATTAGCATAATTTGGATTTTTTGACATTGTCTTCTTTTTATCTAACACCTTATTTAGACTATTATAAAGCTATTATAGAGATTATATATAATGGTATATATTTAATAGCCTTAAAGCAAGTTGTACATTGGAAAAAATATGGTAACTAGTTAACGAACCTTGAATATATATTTGTATTTTTATTAATTGTATTTTTTCTTCATTTTACAGTTACTTTTTTATGAAAAGTAATTTTGCACTGGAGTTAATTGTAAATGTTTGTAGAGAAGAATCTAGAAAATTTGCTGTAGATGACAAAAAGAATAGCCATTGTTAAATTTGATAAGCCCTTTTAATTAAAAATATTTAGTTATTTTTATCTTATATAGTACTTTAAAATAATAACTAGAATTCTCACTGTCATATTAGGAATATTAGACATAAATTTTGTATAATTTCCTGAAAATTTATGTTAATAATATATTTCTAGAAATATAACTTTAGAAAAGATTTACTATAACAATTAAAATCATCACTGATAAAATTTTAGATTTACATCAATTTATATAATTTTTTGAACATTTATATTTGTCACATATCTGTAAATGTAACTGAAAGACCTAGTAGCATTTATTGTTTGATTATGCTTTCATATATATTAGTAAATAAGTCTAGTTATTTAACCTAAAAAAACTTAATTTAATATTTTGATTCTGAGGAAACCTGCCAAAAATCTCAAAAGGTTTGAAATACCTTATGAAAACAGAATTGTAGGTCATTGTAAAATAAGTTTTTAATTTAATCAGAGTGATAATTTAAAGACAGCAAAGGCAATATAGAAAGATGTATAGACATAAAAACGTTAACCCTCTTAAAGCTCATTTTTCCTAAGCAATTAAAAACTGAATAAGGACAACACAAAATTATCTTGATAAAATGTAAAATCTTTCTTTGTGGTTTTAGGCCAGTTACCAACAAGGTAAAGAAACATTTTCTATACTGAGATTCATTTTGTTTGCTTCTTTGTTTGTTTTGGTATGGGAAGTGCATTTAGATAACCAGGAAGTCAAACCTGATGAAAATGGTACTTGAGTTTAATTAGACATAGGAAGTGTGTGTCCAGGGTTATCAGTGTATATTGTAGAGGAATGTGAATAAGAAAACTAGTATTTTGAGCAGGGAAATATATGGCTCTTAGTGATAGTATGAGAAGTTTTTTGATTATATGTAATATTAATATTTTGACATATTGAGAAAAGCAAAGAATATAGAATTAAGTTATAGTTGAGGAAAATATATTTTTTTAGACTTTTAGAATAATATTTTAAGGTAGGCATGGTGACCTACACTTGTAGTTCCAGCTGCTCAGGAGGCTGAGGTGGGAGGATTGCTTGAAGCCAGTAGGTTGAGAACAGCCTGGGCAACATAGCGTGACCCCATCATTAAAAATAATAATAATAAAAATAAAAAAGATAAGTATTTTCATGTTGGGCCATCACAGCAGAGTTAGAACCAGAGGAAAAAAGGTATAAGAGTTGACAGAAAGGTTGAAGGAGAGTTATTGTTTTGGTTAAGCAAAAAAATATATCTAGGCCCGGCACGGTGGCTCACACCTGTAATCCTAGCACTCTGGGAGGCCGAGGTGGGCGGATCGTTTGAGCTCAGGAGTTCGAGACCAGCCTGAGCAAGAGCGAGACCCCGTCTCTACTAAAAATAGAAAAGAAATTATACGGACAGCTAAAAACATATATATATAGAGAGAGAGAAAAAATTAGCCGGGCATGGTGGTACATGCCTGTAGTCCCAGCTACTCAGGAGGCTGAGGCAGAAGGATTGCTTGAGCCCAGGAGTTTGAGGTTGCTGTGAGCTAGGCTGATGCCATGGCACTCTAGCCTGGGCAACAGAGTGAGACTCTGTCTCAAAAAAAAAAATAAAAAAAAAAATAAATAAATAAATATATATATATATCTTTTTCAGGGGAAAGGAACAGAAGGCAATGATGTATGACCTGTAAATCACAAGCAGCAAGGTATAGCAAAAGTTGAACTTTTGAGATATAAAGTTGAGAAGTTTTAAGAAGAAATTGATTATAGAAGTAGAAATAAAAAATCTCTTCTAATGTTATTAGGGGCAAATTATTGCCTTAAGAAATCTTGTTCTAAGATAGGGGACAAAACTTTGTGGTTTTATATTAGCACATTTTTAATATCAAAGTATAATTTTTATAAAAACTGTTATAAATAATTTTCCTTCAATTACAGTGAAGTTAATCACATACAAAACTTTTTAAAACTCTTTGGTGACAATTATTCGAACTTACATAGAGACTTGTGATATGTTTGAACTTTTTGTTTTGTCTTTTATTTATTTATTTATTTATTTATTTATTTATTTTTTGAGGCAGAGTCTCACTCTGTGGCCCTGGCTAGAGTGCTGTGGCATCATCATAGCTCACAGCAACCTCAAACTCCTGGGCTCAAGCGATCCTACTGCCTCAGCCTCCCGAGTAGCTGGGACTACAGGCATGTGCCACCATGCCCGACTAATTTTTTCTATATATATTTTTAGCTGTCCATATAATTTCTTTCTATTTTCAGTAGAGACGGGGTCTCACTCTTGCTCAGGCTGGTCTCGAACTCCTGACCTCGAGCGATCCACCCGCCTCGGCCTCCCAGAGTGCTAGGATTACAGGCGTGAGCCACCGCGCCTGGCCTGTCTTTTACTTTTTTATTTTATTTTATTTTTTTCTTTTCTCCTTGCTTTTTTTTTTGTTTGTTTTTTGTTTTTCTTCTTTTTTGAACGTCGTGGTCTGAACTTTTTTTTATTTTTTAAATAACCAGTCATTTTATTTTAGGACAAAAATGTATTCTATAAAAATTTTTTTAATATAAAGTCATTTAAAAAATCTTTTTATTTGTACCAAAAATACGTTTGTTCATCTTTAATTTTTTGTATTAATTTCCCCTATTTTTTGGTTTCTTTATCTTGTTTTATATATAATCTTTAAATAACTTCTAAACTAGACAAAATTGTTTTTAATAACATATTTTGTCTTTTTAATAATTTTTAAATTAAAATTTATCTTATATGTTGGCATATTTTATCTGTATTTATATATCTTAATTAGAATTTTTATTTTTTGTAAATTTTAATTTTAATAAAAACCTAGAAAGCAAAAAGTCTTGAATCCTGTATTATATATTAGTAATTATAGATGAGAACAGTTCTATAACTTTTAGAAATATGCTTTTTATAATTTTTAATATTGGAAATGACATGGACATTTAATGAGTGTCTATTATTTAACTTAACAGAACTTTAAGATTTTAAGTTCCATGAAAAGTTTATTTATAAGCATATATATCATTTGTATTTAGCTAATTTAACAATTTATTTATTTAGACTATGAAAACTGAGGTATGAAACAAAGTTAGTCATTATTTTAAGTTATTTGTTCATTAACCACTTTTATACGCTATGAATATCAGGTGCTTACCAGGTAAGAATCTTAAATTTATGTGGATATTTTGTTGATAACTCAGAAAATATGGCTGTTTTTATTAAATTAACAATTTTAAATTAGTCTTATTTGTCAAAAATTATGCAAAGATCATTTTATTTTAGACTGAGTTTATAGTTTTATAATTTTGATGTCAAATCCTGACTCCTTAAAGTATCTAGCAGAGATACACTAAACTATTAAATATTAATATAAATATAAAATAAATAGAAAACTGAGTAGTAAACACTGGCAAAATGTATGCTGACAATTTTCCAGACAGTTTTATTTTTTATTTTATTAATAATTTTAAAGCCAATTTATTTATTAAAGATTTACTTAAACATGGACAATGTATATGACCTGAACTTATGTACTGAACTGATGATGAGCTGAAATAAAAATAAAAAAAATAAAAATAAAAGATTTACTTAAGTCATGTGAACCTGGAAAATATTTGGGCTTACTAGTTTATGAGACTTCATTCATTTATAACTCAATTTTGTACCATGTAAACAGAGCATATAACATATGTATATATATATACGTAAATATATGTGTATATATGTAAGCATATGTATACACATGTACACAAACACAAGGGAGTTCTCTGGGTTCTGTTATTTAAGGGCCCTGATACCATTCACGAGGGTTCTACTCTCATGACTTTGTCACCTCCCACATGCCCCACATGTGTCCAAATAGCATCACGTGGGGGACTGGGTTTCAACATATGAATTTTCAGGAGACACAAACATTCAGTCCATAGCAGTTGTAAAAGAAGAAATGGATCATTTGACTTTATTAAAATAAACTTTGCAACTATTCCAAAGACATTCTTAAGAAACTGAAAAGATAAGTTACAAACTGGGAGAAAATACTCACAATACATATATTTGACAAAGGCTTTGTACTCAGAATATATAAAGATTTTTCACAACTGAATAAATCCGATTAAAAATTGGGAGAAAGATTTAAACAGATGCTTAACCAAAGAAGAGATTCTGTAGGCAAGAAAGTACATGAAAACATGCTCAACATCATTAATCATTAGGAAAATGCAAACTGAAACCACTGAAATCACTGAGAAGCCATTGAACACCAATCAGAATGACTAAATTAAAGAACAATTAAATAATAACAATGCCAAGTGCTGACATGGGTATGGAGCATAGCTCTCATCCATTGCCAATGAGAATGTAACGCATGACACAGCCACACTGGAAAGGAGTTTGGCAGCTATTTACAAAGTTAAATCATACATGTACTATAAGACATTTCTAAACATTTTGCCAAGAATATTGGAGACATATATTCACACAAAAACTATACAGAAATGCTTAAAGCCGTTTTTTGTACATAATTACCAAAAACTGGAAACAACTCAAATGTCCATCAAATGGCAAATGCACAATTTGTGTTCTGTTCATGCAATAGAATGCTACTCAGCCATAAAAAGGAATAGACATCATATGCAAGAGCATATATGAAATTAAATAGCATTAGCCTAATGAAACAAGCTAGTCACAGAAGGCTATATACTGTACAAACCAACAATATGGAAAAGGCAGTGGTTGCCAGGGCCTGAGGGTGAGGTGAGGGGAATGATTACAAAGGGCCCCAAGGGAACTGTTTGTGGTGATGCAAACATTCTGTACCTGAAATGTGGTGCTCATAACACTGTATAAGTTTCTCAAATCTCAGAAAACTATACACCTAAAAAGCATGAATTTTACTGTATGCAATGAGGCATTAAGAGATCTGATTTGGAAAAATTGAAAATAATCTAAATAACTGTAAATAATTCATTAAATTTTGTAGGTCATACAATGCATTAAAATGGAAATAATAAAAATGGTAATGTAGATATTAAGTTGAAAAGAGACCTATAATACATTATTTCTAGAGCAGGCTACAATTTTTAATATAGGTAGATGTATCAATATTTATATCTAAACACACACACACACACACACACACACACATGAACACAAACACACACACACAAATACAACTCTTAACCTATATCTGCCTTAAAAGGCCTGGAAAGATACACCTGAAAATGTAAACAAGGTATGTCTTTACCTGATAAAATGGGATTACTAGTGCTGTCCACTTTTGCCACTATATTATACTTTTTCTTGATTGAACATGCATTATACTAAAATAATTAAAGCATAAAAATATATTCATGGGAGGGAGAGCTTGCTGTATGCCAGTCAGTGGTGCAGGGTTGAAGGGAGACAGGGAAGGAGACTAGAAGCTGAGAGAGGGGAGCACCCAGGGTGTGGGACGGACACAGCATCTCCCTGGGGGACTGGGCTGTTGAAAGGTCAACACCCGCAGCTGAGCAGAGCAGGGTTCGGGGCTCGGGCAGTGCGGGGGAAGACAGCCCCGTCCTCTGAGGCTACAGGAGCACAGAGGGGGCTGCGCTGGAGGCCAGGACTCCCCAACAGTAGACCGGGGCAAGGAAGGGCCAAGCCTCTGGAGCCTGTTACAGAAAGGCGTGTCCTTGCAGCACACATAATCCACACGAGCATCTGCTGTGAAGAAGGACATGGGGGGACACAAGTCCCCACAGCCCTGGTATCCATGCTGCAGCCTGCCACCTGGAGAGGAAGAAAGACCAGATCAGAGGTAAACAATAAACGTGTGTCAAAAGGACCAGTGATTCATGGAGAAGGAGAAACCGCTCACTGTCTGGACAGTCAGGGTTCCAGGTGGGAAGGGACGGCAGCCACCCTGAGATAGCCGAGGAGCCCCCCCTCAAAGGTGATCCTCCCCCAACCCCAATCTTGCCCATGCCCAGGCCCCCAGCTCCAAAAAGTGCCACCACATCCTGGACGATGACAGTCCCCTTCCTGCTATCCCCAGTGTTTACCTGGAAGGTCCCACCAAGGCCCACAGACCCCTCAACAAGCACCGTCTCCCCTGATAGGTCTATAGGTCCAGTCAAGAGCCAGGGGCAGCCCAGGCCAGAACAACAGGAGTCTGTTCCTACTTTGCAGGCAACAACTTCCCCACAGCCCCTGCTCGTCCCCCAGGGCTCCTGAGAGAGCCACCATCGTCCAGATCAGACAAAGGTCACCCCCAAGACTTCTCAGGCCCCACCTACCTCCATAGACCTTCCTCAGCAGGCACTGCCGCCAGTCCCGAGTCTCGCAGGAGCCTCCCCCACTCTCAGAGACCCCATCAGCCTTGACTCTATGGCACTGGAAACATTTTAGAGCTGGAATGTGGAAACCGGCACAATGAGGCCCCCTGTGGGCCCAGCCCCGCTGCTGCTCAGGAGAGGGAGGTGCCCCTCTGGCCCACATGCTGCCAGGACAAGGCTGGTGCGAAGGCTGGGCTTACTCCTGGGGGGAGGCACGTGGGCATCACGGCGCGGGGTCTACCCAGGCACCCACGGATCTCTACACTCCCAGAAGTGACTGTGTTGAAATCTAAAACTGTATGTTTCCTTTAATATTTACTAATGTTTTTTTTAAATTTTGCAATAAACCCTTTAACAGGAATGAACTTCAAAAAGGACATGGTGAATAAAAAAAAAAAGTAAACATTCAGTCCTTCTTTCCAAAAGTTAATGAAGATTGTGTAACTCCTACAAACTATTTGTCAACATTTTCCATCCCCCACGGGGCCTGTGCTATCACTCATCACATGAACACCTGCTGGCGATAACAAAACTGCAGAGAGTCTCAGCAGTTATTTGGAAACTTAGTAGTTAGTGGTTATTTTAAGACAACTCTGCCCAAAGGTAATTTAACATGAGCAGCTGCAGAACGTGCGTTTCTGAAGCAGACGCAGTTTGTAACCCCCCCTCCTCAGCCTTCACCCCCACACGCTGGAGGCTGCTCCTGCAAACACCAGGGTCTCTGGGGCCTTTCCTACGGCTGTGGGGGCACACTCACCTTGCGCACGGGCAAGCTGCAACACTGAACAGCAAATGCCCCTGGAAGCCTCCCTGTCTTAGGAACAGTGGGGGAATGAGTGGATAGATTGCCCAAGTTGCTCACCCTTGAGTTTGCACAGCTTGAGGCCTGTTCTACACTGTCTTCCAGAATTTCCCAGCAGGATTGAGCTTCTGGTTGCACCCTTTTTGGGCTTCCTTCTCTTCCCTGTCTTACTTACCCACACCCCTACTAGTATTTCCTGGGCTCACCTTGCAGATAAATTATTTTTACTCATCTTTCTCTGAGTCTGCTTCTGCAGGAACAAAACCCAAAAGGATGAACATTTATTTAGATCCAATGACTGATCTTATAACTTAATTTTTCCTATCTTTTTCTAACTCTTCTGACTATGCAAAGAAAATGGAACTTTGTCTTGCAGAAGACACTTGCCAACAAATGATGAAAGTAAATGCCAATGATCATTTCATTTTTCAATCAATCCATGGAATCAAATAAAAGTTATTAAAATTTTATTCTATAGAAGGCAAAACATATGATTTTTTATGAATGGTGTAATAGATTTCGTTTAAAATGTCACATGGAACATAGTCATTTACTTCTGTGTTGGTAGAAAAAATGCTATTGCTGTAAGAGCATAACATTGTGGCAAAGTTCTTACTAAATTAAGAGACCTATGGAGCAAATGCATTTGTTGTAGGGTTGTGGGGTATGCATACTTCTTGTATTTGACCTCATTGTGTTCAAACAAATGTAATTTTATATGTACATACTTCTTTTAAAAAGGAAAGATTTTTTTTTTCTGGGCATAAAACAATATGAACAACCCAAACATCCTAGGCCTTAGCAGGTCCCCAGGGTTCCCCATTCTCCTGGCTGTCAGGTGAGCCTCATCCACCCCAGCAGGTGTGTCACAGAGGACTGAACCGCCTGTACCTTCCCCTCCATTCACGGAGGACTCACAGAGGTTTCAGGAGGCCGTATTTGCAGAAGCTCCGCCTTTGAACAAAATAGGAACGATCCGGTTGTCAGAGCTGAATTCAATTAATATACTTGGTGTTCCTCATCCTAGAACTTGTGGGGGGCACGTGGCTTGCTCCCCTGTTGCATTTCCATGGGGAGTGCAGAGGTTCCCCGGATGTGGCAATCCTCAAAGGAACTTCAGTGCTTTGTCCTTTTCTTTATTTCCAGGTACCTTGAGCTCAGCAGCCCCTTCTCAGTTCTGGGTCCCATTTTTTTATTTAAAGATTCATCAAAGAAGCAGAACGGTGCTTGTAGTGGGAACTGGGGTTCTGCAGGAGGACTTCCCAGGTCTAAATCCCATTGCTACCATGCTTTTGCTGTGTGACTTTGGACAAATTCCTCCACCTCTCTGCCCCAGCTGGAACCTGGGTGTTATAACCCACAGGGCAGCACTGTTATGAGGATAACGTGAACGGGGCCTGCACACATGGTGCTCGTCAGAGTGAGCTGCTACTATGTCCTCATACACGTGGATTGTGTCTATCAAAGTGTCATTGACCAAGTCTCGGGCTTCAGTAGAATTAAATAAATAAAGAGAGAAATAAACAAACAGAAATGGAGAAAAAGCTTTCAAATGTTAGCTGTGCCTTTATCATCACACATCACAGTTTTTGTTTTCTCAAAAAAAGGGGGGGGGAATGGGTGTGGGGACAACAGAGAAAATTGCTGTTTAGTGTCCACTGTCCATTTATACCTGGCTGATCAGTATCTGAGAAAAAAGTAGGAGCTTGTTCAGAGGCCTGTCCTGGGGCCTCTTTCAGGGAGCCCTCAGGGGATGTGGGATCTGCCCGTCCCCACTCCCAGGGCCAGGAGTGTCAGCAACTCTGCATTCCTGAGTCTCAGCTGTGATGATTTCCGCCCCGTACCATTCTATGGTCAATTATGAAAACCAGAGGCAACGCCTTCTCTGTTATCACTCCTCTTTCAAAATTAATTTCAATGACCTGAGAGTTCAGGGCTGGAGGCCAATAAAGGAGTCTTGTCTCTCATGGGTCAGAAAAAAATGAAGCAAGATCACACCCTGCATGCGGCCTCTATGGCCAAAGGCTGAAATTCAGTTTATGTCCTTTGTTGCACAGCACTTCTCACACTCTCTGGTCACATGATATTTCAGGCTCTTTCTCCTTCCTGTGGGGGCACAGGGACATTTCGACCTAGGACGGCAAGCTGCTCTCAGCCTGCCTGGGCGGCTTCCTCTGGGGCTGCTTCTCCTCTCTGCCCCAGAGACCTGCCAGTTCAGGAACGCCTTTGTCTAGCGGTGCAGCTCGGTCCAAATCTTCCTCTCCAGTCGCCGGCTCTGTACACTCCAGGGAAACCACCTGGCTCTGCACACCTGTCCTCTGGCACATGCTCCCGGATGGGAGCCCAGTGTCCAAGGGCTTGGGGCAGAACGGGAACTGCGGACTAGTCCAAGCAGTTCTGCCCTGACCCTGTTCAACCCTAACAGCAAAGCCTCCGATCTATTTAGAAATTGTGCACCCATGCACAGGGCGTGTGCATCACTTTACATCCTGTCTCACGATCACTCTTGCCTCCCTGGACTCTCGCCCTCGCTGGCAGTTCACCTTCCAGGGCTGCCCTCCCGCCTGAGCTCAGCACTAGCACACACAGGGGTTCCCCCTTTTCTGCTTTTCCCCATTGTCCCCAAGGTAGCCAAGGGTGTTCCTGTGCCCCAGGGTTTCCACCCATAGGTTGCTTGCCCTCCTCTCCTCTCCCACCTCCCCTGTTCTCTCCGTTCTTTCCAGCCCTGATAACCACATATCTCCCCAGGAATGTCTTCATTTTATTAGGAAGAACAATGTCCTTCTCAATGCCCCATCTGGGCCCCAGCCATAGCTTCCCAGATCTACAGACACAACCGTTTCCTTACAAAATGAACTTCTCTGCTATTAGAACCGGGAAAGAAAAGATTAAATTTTTTCTTCTCCCTCATCAATATGGAGCTGTTATCAGTCTAAGACAATACCAGTTCACTTAAAAATCACTTTTCAATGAATATGTGTTTCCTGTTACTTGAATAATATCTTCATTTAATTATAGTTAGTACAGATTATTCTCATGCCCTAGGAGATTTCTCTAAAGAAATTTTGCAGTGCATTCAGAAAACAATTTTTGGACTCCTGCTATGTAGAAGGCCTTTGGAAAATCCAAGGTACAATGTGTGCAAAGAATTACTGGGCAACACTGCTGCTAACATTGGGCCCCAGAGAGTGACCATCTGACTTCCCATTTCCTGGGACAACTTCACCAAAGCCTCCACTAATATCTGCACCTTAAGCCACCCAGGAAATCACAGATACCACCGAAGCTGTTTATACCCAAAAAATTGCAAAGAGACTAAACTACTGCATGTTGCATGCACAGAAAATCAAAACCAAAGTTTCTTACCCAATGAATACCACAGTTACTTTTTCAGGAAGAAGTCCTGGCATATGAAAGCAAGTTCAAAAAATTGCAAGAAACAAGTGTCACACCACAGGCAGAGATATCAATGTAAGGACACACTAAACATCAAACAGCAGGCAATATGAAACCTTCAAAGAACACAATAATTTTCTATCAACAGATCTGAAAAAAAAAGAAATTCACTAAATTCTGGGTAAAGAATTCAAAATACTGATGTTAGGCTGGGCGCGGTGGCTCACGCCTGTAATCCTAGCACTCTGGGAGGCCGAGGCAGGTGGATCGTTTGAGCTCAGGAGTTCAAGACCAGCCTGAGCAAGAGCGAGACTCTGTCACTACTAAAAATAGAAAGAAATTAGCTGGACAACTAAAAATATATATAGAAAAAATTAGCTGGGCATGGTGGCACATGCCTGTTGTCCCAGCTACTTGGGAGGCTGAGGCAGGAGGATCACTTAACCCCAGGAGTTTGAGGTTGCTGTGAGCTAGGCTGACGCCACGGCACTCTAGCCTGGGGAACAGAGTGAGACTCTGTCTCAAAAAAAAAAAAATTAAAAAAAAAAATACTGATGTTAAACAATTTCTGTAAGATACAAGAAATATCTGCAAAATGATAGAAAAACAATTGAGGATATAGATGAGGAATATATCAAAGACAAGGATATTTTTAAAAAGAACCAAACAGATATTCAGGAACTGAAGAATTCATTTAATGAAATACAAAAGGTATCTGAAAGTTTCAAGAGTCAACTAGATCAACCGTAAGAAAGAATCTCAGAACTTGAAGACAGGTCTTTTGAAATAATCCAGTCAGATAAAAATTTTAAAAAGCATTTTTCAAAAAGGTCAAAGCCATCTGTGACATTTGGGATAACATAAAGCAACCAAATACGTGGATATTCGAATTATCAATGTCCCTGCGTGCAAATAGGACCACGTGGGTGCCACAGACCAGCTCCACACACCTCATTCGGGCAGGTGGGTCTCCTCATCAGTGTTTGTGAGACTACATGAAAATTATCCCACTTTGCTTATATTCTTTACAAAATTTAGTGGAAAATTGAAAAATAAAAACAATGGTACCAAAACTATAGATTCCAGAAACTGAATACTTGATCTAAAATGAAAAGCAACTAATTTAATGCCACAAAAGCAGGGTCTGGAGCTACAATTGGAGGCTCACTGGACTTAATCCAGGTTACTTCCTAGACAGCTGTGGAAATAATTAGACATGAGGAATGTGTTTGAAATGCTGAAAGTAAGTGTATTATATATTGTCTAAGAGACGAATTATAATTAGGAATGGGATAATATTTTGAGTTTTCTAGGCATGGAAACCTGGTTATAACACAGAAGCTATTTACACAGTTGTGCTTTCACATGCTGTCAAGATGAGTGTGCACAGAAGAGGGTGAGGGCCTACACAGTAATATTTGCACTTTCCACCTACATCATCAGAGAAGAACCTCACAAAGCAACGCACAAGGCAGACGAGGGGAAATTACTATCCCCATGTTACAGATGAAACCAGGTGTTTAGTTTTGCTCCTTCATTCTCCCCCCCCCCATGCTGGGGATCGCAGCATCCAGGAAGCCGCCGACTATGGAACTGCCTCTCTCTTGTCCCTCCTCTCAGAAGGTCCTCTCCAAATCCTCTCCCTGCCTCTCCCAGCTCCCGGGAGTCTCCCTCCAGACCTCTGCTCTGCACTCGAACTTGGGCTCGGGCTCGGGCTCCTCTCAGAGAGCTGACGCCTTCTCCCAGGAGCCTGCAAGGCATCCAGACCAGGCTGTGCCCTGTGAGGGAATTTCCTTCCTGAAGCTCAGGGAATTTCATAAGGGAATGACAGTGTAGGAAGGCTTTTCCTGCATATCCAAGGCCTTCAAGGAGTCAGACTTTTTGCGAGGAGCAGAGTCTCTCTTGAGCATTCCCCTCAGTTCCTTCTCTTCTTACATATTTTAATCAACTTCAGTTACCCAAATCACTGAAGTCAGGGAAGCCTGTCGTCCCGGTGTTGAAACACTTGACACGGCCCTGATCTGCGTCCCCCTGACCCACTGGGACGCCCTGTCCTGACCTCCCCCAGGCCCCACTCCCTGGCCTTCCTCCCCCTGTCGGCCCCTCCAGGAATCTCAGACTCCACATCCTCCTCCAACAGGGACATGGGAATCCCCTCAGCTTCCATATGGCTGCTGGGCAGGGCCATCTGGGCACGCCGCCCCCTGCACCCCATGCCATAGCCTCTCCTGTGCTCCCCACACACGGTGGGGACTATAGAGCCACCGTGGAGCTTGGCCACCAAGCCAGCATGAGACGCCAGAAATGGTGCCCCCTCCTGTGGAGGACCTTTTCAGTGGTTTTGTGGCAGGATTTGATGTGTTCAATCTGTCACATGATGATATTGCCACACACCGTCATTGGGTAGACATTCAGCTAGTAGAAAAGACGTTGTGCTCTGTATAATCATTTTTGGCCAAAGTAATTAATCTGTTTGGTTAAGGTTTGAAAGGGACAAGACTATCTCATAGGACAACATGAGTTCTGTGACCACGTATATTTTAACTTTTCTCCTTTTTTCTTTTGTTAAAGAAGTTAACCAAGAATCAAGGTGGTAGTTTTTCCTCCCTTGTGAATGAATCTGACCTTGGGTTCACTTACTAGCTCAGTTTCCCTGTGACCTGGTAAGAAACATGTTAACAATGTCTTCAGTGACCTTGTTTATGGCTCTGGTAACCCAGGAAGGAGGCACATGAGCTGCAGTACTGGCTATTGATATTTCTTCCTGGGGTTAACAAATGCCTCCTGCTTGGTAAGTTTCATCCAGACCTGCATGCCCCTTGGGAAGACCTTAGAAACTAAGCTCTGCTCCTGGGTTCTCCTGAGAGATGTTGGGTCTTGTGGCAAAATTCTGACCACTACACATAAGCTGTTATCTGAAAGATCAAGAAAATAATACACTTGTATGTTAGTGAGAGACACTGTATAGTGTTCCATGAGGACAACTCTAGAAGCTAAATGCCCACTCAACAGGAAATAAACCTTAGGAGATACTTACTCTACATCTGGTCAGGGTTAAATGCCCCAAGTATTATACCTTGATATAATTTTAGATCAAGAGAATAATTAGTCATCTAAACTTTTCTGCATGTTATGATGCATTAGAGTGTTTCTTTTTTTTTTTTTTTTCTTTGAGACAGTCTCACTTTGTTGCCCAGGCTAGAGTGAGTGCCGTGGCGTCAGCCTAGCTCACAGCAACCTCAAACTCCTGGGCTTAAGTGATCCTTCTGCCTCAGCCTCCCGAGTAGCTGGGACTACAGGCATGCGCCACCATGCCCGGCTAATTTTTTCTATATCTATTTTTAGTTGTCCAGACAATTTTTATCTCCATTTTTAGTAGAGACGAGGTCTCGCTCAGGCTGGTCTCGAACTCCTGACCTCAAGTGATCCACCCCCCTCGGCCTCCCAGAGGGCTAGGATTACAGGCGTGAGCCACCGTGCCTGGCCAAGAATGTTTCTTAACCATAATTTCACTCTTGCTTCCTGAGACAGAGCAGTTTTCTCTAAGTGGTGTTTGAAGCAGCAGGAAGTTCCTAAAATTAACCTTCTATGTAAATCATCACTCCCTGAATTCTGGAGGCCTACAGGATATTCCAGCATATATTTCTCTAGAGAGCAATTCATTGTATATATTTATGCATGTAGATTCTAGTGAATACATGAGTGAATTTTTGGTGATGTTTCAAAATCCTTGCACGATGGATTAATACAGTATGGAAAAATAAAGGGACCAATGTTACTGCTTCTTGGTGTTTGCTAAAGAAGTTATTACTGTTTGATGTTTGTTAATGAAAGAAACTCTTGAAAGTTTTCCTCGTGTGTAATAATATCCAAAATTGTATCACATGGAGGACGCTGTGCTTGCCACACTGCCCCTCATGGGGTTCTTGATAGAGGTGCAAAGACTTGCACAGGGTGATGTTATCTTGCCTTATGGACTTGGAGGAGAAGATCACATGCAATGCATGTTTTATGTACTTTGTTTTTATTGTATGTTTCACTAAATCATACTTCTTTGACTATTGTACTGTTTAACTCAAAATCAAAAGAGTTACAGATAATGTCAATGAAAATCTAATCAAGGAAATAATAGCTGTATATTACTTTGAAATTATAAGTACTTTACATTGTAGTAATCTCATAAACATGAACTGCTAAAAATAACTTACAATTTTATACCTTTAAGACAGGAAATCATTGTACAAATGATTTGTGAAACCAAATGGAAGTTTGTATGATCTTCTTTAAGATTGAATGATTGGTTTGGACATTCAATTACCATGATTGTTGGGTACACACATTGGTACTTATGCATAAGTCGTTATTAGCTTGTACTGGGTGGGATGAGCCTCATAAAGGAGAAATTGACGAAACAATTGTGTAAGAATAACAACCATGGAAGGGAGCACAGTGTGCCTTCGTAAGGCGAATTGGTAGTAGGGAAGCCTGCTTCAGAAATGCATGCTGTAAGCACCCAGAGCTGTTCTGCAGCAACCAGCACAGCTGTTTGATGACATAAATTTCATGTAAGAGAATGGAGAGGGCTTGCTGAGAAAGAACAACTGTCAGATAAATGTTCCAAACAAGATGAGATAAACTAATACTGTGCATGTGTTAATAACCGTGGTAGTTAACTGTGATAGCATCAGCTATTCAATTAAACACTAATCTGGGTATTTTGTAGATGGCCATAGTTTAAAGAAACCAATAAGAGAGATTATCCTAGAGGATCTTTATGGGTCTGATTGTAACAGGTGGAAGGCAGTAAAAGCAGAGTGGAAGCTTCCTGGAAAAAGAAGAAATGTGTCCTGCAGACTGCAGCTTCAGCTCGGACTGAAGTACCAGCCTGCCCTTCCTGACAGCTGCCCTACAGATTTTGGATTTTTCTAGTCACTCCCCATGACCATGAAGACCAATTCTTTGGAATAATCTCTTAATAGTACAATATGGTGCCATAGTCAATAATACAGTATTATGTGTGCACTTTAAAATATATTAAGTGCATAGATATTATGTTAAGCGTTCTTACCACACACACACACACACACCAGAGCAGACAAGCAAATTTTTGGAGGTGATGGTATGTCTAGTGCCCTGATGGAAGAGATGGTATCGTGGGTGTGTACACAGGTTTAAGCTCATCAAATGTAGACATTAAATATGTATAATTTTTTGTGTATCAATTATATGTCAATAATATTTTTAAAACATCTTTTTATGTATATCTTATACTGATTTGGTTTCTCTAAGTAACCCTGAATTATACAGTAACTGATAAAATTCAGCCAGTTAGGAGGAGACGCCCTCTCATGAAAACACTGGGTGAGACACTCAGACAAGACAAGCAAATCCACAGGAAATTGTAAAAGGACGTTAAATTAGGAAAAGGGAAATTTACTCAACAAGCTAAGAGTTCACTTGTCTGTCATTAAGGGCCCTAGTAAAGTGGAATATATTACTGAGAAAATAAGTAGCAATAGTCTATCTTATTGGAACCCTCCAGAATCATTCAAACTCTTGACTTTATTTTGCTTATATCTTTTGCTATCAAATAACTTCAGTTTTTCAGATTTTGGCAGTATGACATTGTCCTACAACGTCCCGCCCACCTCCCCCGCCCTAGAATCCACTTGCATGGTGCTCTGCAGAGATTGGGGAAGTGTCATGGCTCCTTTGGGATATTGGCTGTCTCTGCCAGAGCAGGCCTTAAACTTCTCTAACCAGAAAGGATCCACGTGAGAAGGGCCAAGGAGATCCCCAGGAAGACAGAAAAGGAAAACCCCAAGACCACACTGGTGCAGTGATGAGTCCTGATTGGAGCAGAGGGAAGGGATGGATATGACGGGGAGTGTGGGGAGGAGGAAGATATCCCAAGAAAAAGATGAAATCGATATAGGGAAATGGATAAATAAGACAATTTTCAACTCTAGGGGTGTCAAAACTAAACCAACAAAGGACTTACCAGGTACATGTGATCCTGGTTCACTACGTGACACAGCTTTAAATTATATTTATGTCATAATAATGTATGCATAGAATTTTGATTTAACCGAAAATTCCAATCTGAGTGATTTGGGAAGCTAGAATTGCGGAAACATACTTTTGTGGGTATGGTGGGAAGGGAGGTGTCAATAAGTTAAAGTTTCTCGTCTCTAGTAGAAAGTCTACCTATAGAAACCTAGGGTACCTTTGCACACATTCAGAAATGTGACAATAAAAAGGCAAAATACAGCCAGAAGAGAGGAAGGGGTTGACTGTGCACAGACAAGTGGAATAGGTAATGAGGGGATGAAGAGGAAAGAAATGTGGCAAAGGACAACAGTTCTCATAATAAACCTCAGAACTTTTCTTTTTTGAGACAGAGTCTGACTGTCACCCCAGCTAGAGTGTAGTGGCGTCATCATAGCTCACTGCAGTCTCAAAGTCCTGGGCTCAAGCGATCCTCCTGCTTCAGCCTCCCAAGTAGCTGGGACTACAGGCACCCACCATCACGCCAGGCTAATTTTTGTATTTTCTATAGATAGTGTCTTGCTCTTGCTCAGGCTGGTCTCGAACTCCTGAGCCCAAGCGATCCTCCCATCTTGGCCTCCCAGAGTGCTAGGATTACAAGCGTGAGCCACCGCACCTGGCCCCTCAAAACTTTCTGACTTTTAAAACTGTGTAAATATATAACTTTCATGAAACTTAAAATTTAACTAAAAAAAAGAGAGTGGAATGCTCTTGGACTTCCTTTTTAGTTAGCAACAGGGCCATGATACTGGAATTATAGAGAAGAAAATGCAGTCATAGCACTCCACTTTGTTGTACTGAAAACTCTTTTTACATAGTCATTATAACCCAAGATCCTTTTTATCATTTGTTTTTAATTTTGATTATCCACATTTAGGCAAACCCAAGATCAGCTAAATTAAAGTCAGAAAAGAAGATTCAAATGTCACTTATGACAGTATAAATGTCGATGTCTGACTTTCTGGAATCCAGTCCTGGCTTCCCAGTCACTATGTGGAAAAGAATCTGGCAACTGCTTAGAACACAATAAATTTAGCTATTACTGTTTCTCTATCTTTCTATATAGAGCTTTGGTAAAATCTTATTTTAAAATAAAGGAAATTTGGAGAAAAGGAAGATTCTATAGGCAAATATTTTTTGGAAAAGAATTTTAGTGACTTAATAAATTTCAAGCCCCTCCTGACTGGTGCCCAAGGTGACTCCAGTGGAAGCAATGCTGATTCCAGCACACATGGGGAGTCAGATTAGTTCAGGGGAAAAACCTTTTTTAAAGCATGATGAGCAAACTTCCATACTTGCTCTATTGGCAGCATTAGCAACGAAAGAGGAGAAAGACTTTTCTCTGCTGGGAGAGAAGGCAGAGCCAGCAAGTAGCTGCAGTGCTCATGCAAGCAGAGAAAGGGGCACCACACACTGCAAGTGGCCGAGGGGCAGACCACACTGCAAGGGTTTGGTACCTCTCCTCGTCCCCTCAAAGAAGCCCCAGAGCATCCCTGATATGGCCAGGTATCTGGAGTTGGCAACAAATATTCCAATTATATCTAACTTTTATGAGGATATCAGCCAGATTAGAGGATGAAGCCAAGTGTTTTGTATCTCTACTCCTGGGAGAAGACAAATTTGAGAAGGAGACCCAAGGTACTGTTAGAAAGCTGTGTCAAGAAATATTGCTGAGGATATTGTATAAAGCTCGCTCTTTGCAGTTTCTATCTTCCCAATAAATCTAGATCTAGCCCCATTTTGGGGTAATAACCCTCATAAGACTGATGAGCAAGCATACGCTATTCACCTAGAAGGTGAAATACACAGGAACAGTGGAACCCAGAACAAAAATCTTGATTCTCAGAGCCCATTCACTCCAATGCCCAGGAGGAGAGGCTCTGCTCGCACTGGCTTCTATGTCTTACTCTTTACCATCCCAGCCGCCATTTCTACCACTAGCACTTGAACACATGCACACACACATGCCCTTCTCTGCGATTGAAACTACTATGTGCCAGACATTATGTTAAGGATTTTATTTTTCAATTTTTAATGTTATTTTGAGACAGGGTCTTGCTTTGTCACCCATGCTGGAGTGCAGTGGTGTCATCATGGGTGACTGCAGCCTCAAACTCCTGGGCTCCAGTGATCCTCTTGCCTCAGCCTCCTGAGTAGCTGGGACTCTAGGCACACACCACCATGTCTGGCTAAATTTTTAATTCTTTGTAGATACAGGGTTTCCCTATGTTGCCCAGGCTGGTCTCAAACTCTTTCCCTCAAGTGAACCTCCAGACTTGGCCTCCCAAAGTGCTGGGTTTACAGGCACTAGCCACTGTACTTGCCTGATAAGAATTTTATATGTGTTGTCTCAATTAATTCTCATAACAAACCTATGGAGCAAGTATTATAATAAGCTATTTCAGGGGGAAATGAGGCTTAGAGAAGCTAAGTCCCTTTTCCAACCACACAGCTTTCACATGCTGGAGCTCATACTCACACCCAAGTCTATGTCCAGAACCCTTAAGCTTACCATTGCACTACAACATTGCCAAATCTTATCCTCCAACCCACATTTAGAAAATAAAAGGGACTTATTCCTGGTTGGTATTAGAAGTTATAGCCCGAGTATTTCCAGTTCCAAAATGCTGGTGTAAATGCAAGCTCGTTTAATTCCCCACCCCATCTCCCCGCACCACACACACACACACACACACACACACAACTGATAACAAATATGCAGCATGGGCATTATGTCCAGTAATTTTCCAGAACTTAAATATGAGGATAAACCATTTCCCAGTGCCACAGAGAAGTAAAAATACTCCAAGCAGAAAGTAAGAGAATTGAATTTCCATAGCTACAACACCCCTCCTGTCAATCTACCTGGTAAGAAGCATGCAGAAACTTTCCCCAAACTCCAAGTTTCTACACTGTAAAAAGTTAGATCAAGGTGGACAGCCAGTTTTCCCACCATCTTGGCTCCCCTGGCAGGAGATCTGTCCAAGTCTCCACCCACGAGAAGCATGCTATTAGGAGGAATGTTCCACACATCCTCTGTGCATGAATCCCTAGCCTGCCTTTACACACTGTCAAGATACCCTCTGTGCTGTCCCCCATTCCATACCGGCAGTGCTTTAATCCATTGCTACAGTCAAGGGAAACCTGGGTTTAAGGCGCCCTCTAGTGCACAAAATGAGGCAGTGACATAGCAAGTAATACATGTAACAGGTACATTATGAAGAATCTCTTTGCAAACATACCTAATAAAAACCAAAACAACTAAGAAAGAGAAGGTTGAAATAAATAGTCCTTCAATGCAAAGACACAGATGTACAACTACAAGAAACAATATCAAACAACGAACCGTGACCACTCCAAATGAACAAAGCAAGGAACCAATGACTGACCTATATGAGATGGCAATCCATGAGCTCTCTGACCAAGAATTCAAAATAGCAGTTTTAAGGAAACTCAGTGATCACCAAGATAACACAGAAAAACAACTCATAAATCTATCAGAGAAATTTTGCAGAAAGATTGAAATGATAAAAAATAATCAAATACTTCTTGGAACTGAGAAATACATTTGCTGAACTACAAAATTCATTAGGGGCTCTGTACAGCAGAACAGATCAAGCAGAGGAAAGAAACAGGGAGCTCAAATACAGGCTATTTGAAACACAAAGTCAAAAGGTAAAAAACAAAAAAGAATGAAGAGGACCAAATACCACCTACAAGATATAGAATATTACCTCAAAAGACTACATATGAGAATTATTGATATTCAAGACGAAGTTGATCGATGTGACATCATGCTCTCCCGGCCTTAAGCCGCGTGCCAGGTGAGGGACAGGCCGTTCCTGCTGAATGGGACCGCTCTTCTCCTTCCGCTGGCCGGCGTCGCGCCTCTCCTCCCCACCCTGGGAGGCAGGGGTGCAGAATATCCGGCCCGACCTCGCACCCCACCCTCTGCCTCGTGGCCTTGGCCGGGATCAGTGGTCCTCGACACAGCGGGTAGCTCTGTGGTTATGGCCTTTTGGGTACCCCTACCCTAAGCGGGGTGGGGGGGAAACCGTTCCGCTGCCCCATTGCGTGCCCCCTCGGCCCACGGGTGTTGGGTCTGCGTGGCTTTTTGTGGGGCCCCTGGAGTGCACCGGGTTGTTCCCCAAGGTGCCTGAAGCTGAGAGGTGGTTGTCATCCCCATTCCCGGTGCCCACTTCTGGTTGCCCCTGCAAAGTTGGCTGCGTGTGTCCAAGAGGAGTTGTTGGGGGTAATTTATATTTTCTTTTTTTATATATTTTAAAATTTTTTTTAATTAAAAAAAAGACGAAGTTGAACAAGACCAAGGAGGAGAAAGGTTATTGAAAGAAATAATAACAGAGATCTTGTGAAAACTTGAGAAAGATATGAACATCCAGCTAAAGGAATGTCAGAGAACATCAGATTTGACCCCAGTGGGACTATCTCAAGACATGTAATAACCAAACTCTCGAAAGTCAAGGACAAAGAAAAGCTCCTAAAAGCAGAAAGATTAAAGAAGCAAATAGCATGAAAAGGAGCTCCAATTCATCTAGCAATAGACTTCTAAACAGAAACCATACAGTCAGGCATGGAGTGAAATGATATTTTCAAAGCGCTGAAAAATAAAAACTACACTCCAAGAACACTTTATCCAGTAAATTGATTCCTTAAAATGAAAGAGAGATAAAGTCACTCCTAGGAAAACAAAAGCTGAGAAAATTCACCACCACCATGTGTGTCCTACAAGGAATGCTAAAGAGAGTTCTTCAATCTGAAAGAAAAAAAACACTAAAATGCAAAGAGAATATATTGGAAGGTGTACAACCCAAGGTAAAATTAAAGACAACTCCAGAATACTCCGATACAGTAATTGTGTTCTGAAACCCACTCATAAATCTAGTATGAAGCCTAAAACACAAAACTATCAAAACCAATAATAGATACAGTCTATTGTTAAGAGATAGGCATTATAAAAATATACAGAGTGAGAAAAGGATAAGTCAAAGTAGGGGAGGAGGGATGAAGTCAGAGTACAGTTCTTTTTAAATATTTTATTTACTTTTTCTTGTGATCTAAGATATGTTGTCATCTCTTTCAAATGAATTGTATTACTATAAGAAATTTTTTTAAGCCTCATGGTAACCACAATTCCAAAACCAATAATAGAAACAGTAAAAATTAAAAGCAATGAATTAAAACACACTACCAGAGAAAATCACTTAATCACAGAGGATGACAGGAAGAAAGGAAAAGAGGAGACACAAAACAACAAGAAAACAAGCAACAAATAAAAAGTAATAATTCCTTGCTTCTAAATAATAATGCTGAATGTAAATGGACTCAATTCTCTAATTAAAAGACACAGTGGCTAAATGAATAAAGATATAAAACCCAACTATATGCTTCTTAAAAGAAACCCAGTTCACCTATAAAGACACACATAGACTGAAAGTTAAGGGATGGAAAATGATATTCTATGGAGCTAGAAACCAAAAAAGAGCAGGAGTAGCTATTATTTATTTATTTTACTTTTTTGGAGACAGTCTCACTCTGTCGCTTAAACTAGAATGTAGTGGCATCATCACAGCTCACTGCAACCTCAAACTCCTGGGCTCAAGCAATCCTCCTGTCTCAGCCTCCAGAGTAGCTGGCACTATAGGCGCATGCCACAACACCAAGCTCATTTTTCTCTTTTTTTGTAGAGTCAGGGTCTCGCTCTTGCTCAGGCTGGTCTTGAACTTCTAGCCTCAAGCGATCCTCCTGACTTGGCCTTCCAAAGTGCTAGGATTACAGGTGAGAGCCACTTTGCCTGGGCTGAGGGACCCCCTTTCTGTGTGTACCACCAGCCATACCCTCTGAGGCCACCTGGTCTTTCAGGCACGGCCAGGAATCAAGGATGGAGCCCTAGGGCTCCCCAGTCCCCTTCTAGGGAGAATGTTCTCATTGTTTCAGGTATGTATGGAGCAGTTGCCATGTTCCAGGCATTGTTCTACGAATCCTGCACACTGAGTGAATTGAACAGGAGAAGAAAAAGAATTTATTTTTAGCAGGATAACAGAAATACTAGACATGCCGAAGAAGTAGCGTTCTTACAAGGTGGTGAGAACTATGGGGGAATGTGGCACCTAGTAAGGGGATCTGTGAGTGCTGGGAGTGCAGGTCCCCGTTTAAATGGCAGGTTAGGCTTGCTGGAGGAGGGGACATTTGAGCCAACCTGAGAGAGGGAGCTGGCCACACAGGTGACTGGAGGGAGAACACTCGTAGAGGGAAGGGTCCCAGAGATAGATACGGAGCTGTCAGGAACGTTTAATGGAGGGTCATTTTGAGGTGGCTGAACTTTTAAAAAGATCACTTTGCCACTGTGGAGGAGAGACAGGGTGGGGAGCCCTGGGAGGAAGCCGAGAGACGATTTAGCAGCATTTGGGAGCGACCCAGTAAGGAATGCTGGTAGCTCAGACCAGCGTGTGGCAGAGCTGGGAGAAGCTGTTAGATCCTTACACAGCTGCTCTCAGGTCACTCTCCTCTCCCTGCTTTCTAGGTAATCCCCTCAAGGACTTCAGGTTTGCAGGTAAAAATGTCACAGAGAAAATTTGTTCTCAACTTCTGTTTGTGCTTGCCATAAAACCCCGCCTTGAGGCAAGGCAATACAGTGGACCTGGAGACTTCATAGAATGTCAGGGCTACACTGAAAAGAAGGGGGAGAAAGGGAAACTGAGAAGAAGGTGTCACTAAGTTATCCTGCCACGTACACAGACACAATGCTATTTTTACCCTTTAGTTAAATGTCATATTACAGGAAAGGGGGATTATGGAGAAACTTATAAAACAACAGCAGCTGGCAGGCAGAATTCCCTTCTTTGTCTCCCATACCTAATAAAGGGGAGAGGTTCCAGGCAGAGGCCGGCAGGGCATGGCAGACACCTGGCCTGGTGAGAGCCTATGGGACCATTGCCAAGTGGTCTTTGGGAGACACTGTCTATTTGTGAGGGAACCGAAGGGAAAGGTTGCTGTCTAGCAGCTTCCTTTGCAGTCTCTAGGTTACCACTTCCCCATGGGGCTGGGAAGGAGGGACCCCTTCTTCCTCTGCACCCAGCCACCGGCAATTCCCACCAGAGACAGCTAGAGGCCTTACACCAGGTCTGCTCAATCTTTTAGGATCTTCCCACCGATTTTGCTAAACACAAATATTTCACATGCAGACGACTCCTCCCAACTGCCACCAGGATGACAAACTGCCTGGAGGAGAGTAGTTTTCATCTTCCTTCCAAGGCCCCACTGACCCACTGAGAATCTGTAGTGGTCTTTTGTCCCCGCATCCTCACAGCTAAGGTTTTGTCATCTTTTGCCTTCTGTAGTTTGTACTATGAAAGCAATTAGTGTAGATTTTCTTTTTCATAAGAATCACCACACGGGCAGCAGACTTTGATCTGGAGGTTCAGCCCTCAATGCTTGGTAATCCAGGAGAGGAAAGACTGCAGATTGGGAGCCAGGAGGGTCTTCTGGACTTGGACCTCTTGTGGGTAGAGTCAAGGACAAACTCCAAGGTAACAAATCCCTTGGGGGGAGCTAAGCATTAGACCCCATTGCCTCTTCCTACCTGAGCTCCTCAGAAATCTAAAACTATTTGAGCAAAATTCTTCTTAGTCAATTTGTTTATGGGGGCCGAGATAGGCCCCAGAATAAGACCCCTAGAAAAACCAAAACATTTTTTAAAGGACTATTTCCCATTAAAGTCAGATTGCTTAAATGAGTTGTGGCAGTGGATGTGGGTACAGAGCACTAGGGAATAAGCTACCCTCCCTAAAATCAGGTTAAAGCATAAAAGCACAAGAACTGATTAGCATAACTTTTTAGTAAGTATTAAAAAGCAAGTGAGGGTTTGAGTGTTACCTTGAAATAGCTGAGGGCCCAACAAATCTAAGAGTAATCTGAGAGATCTAAGAGTATTTTGTACTTAGTTGCAAGCTCTATTCCACTGATGTTTACCCAGTGCTAATGAGAAAGGTTGGGGGCAGGGCAAGAGACCAGATGGAGCCCCACCCCCACCCATCCCAAGGTGGTGCAGCCTTGCAGGACCTGATCAGCAGCAGCTGCTAGAAGAAAGGCATATAGACCCACCCACTGACTTCCCTCCACCTTTCCCTGAAGCAAACGTCTGAAACTGCTACGGAGGGGCAGAAAATCCTGTTGACCCCAGGGCACAGGCAAAGTCATATTAAGGAAAACAAAAACAACAAATGTTTGCCTCTGTGGGAGGGCCAAAAACTATTACTGAAGACTAACCACAGATGCAAGGCAGAGTGCCACAGAGAGGAGGGGCAGGAATACTGATAAAGCCCTGCCCCGGGAGACCCAGGGATACAGAGATGGGCTAAGAACTCCCATGTCCACCACAAGCTGAGCACCAAATAACAAGCAACAATAGTATATTGCTGAGAGAGGAGCAAAAGCATGTTGAAAGACCTCCTGTGTACAGGAATGCAGACATAGTTGAAAGCAGAGTGGGGGACATGAACATGGAGTCCAGCATACCTAACACTCCTGAGCAGCCTAAGCACAAGGAAACAGCACACAGCCACCCCTAGAGGAATTTGAAG
Source organism: Lemur catta (assembly GCF_020740605.2). Taxonomy (NCBI): domain Eukaryota; kingdom Metazoa; phylum Chordata; class Mammalia; order Primates; family Lemuridae; genus Lemur; species Lemur catta. Next base: position 16,790,549 of record NC_059134.1, on the reverse strand, counting down.
CCTGTGGTACACTGAAAGTAATGATAGCAACAATGAAAACAACCGACCACAATTCCCAATAAGATTGACTCACCCCTAATGCTAACAGCCTGACACAAGAAGAGGCCTCTCCATTTCCAAGCATCAACACTATTTATCTCACTCTCTATTCTTCTGTGCACAATGTCAAATATTTGATTAAAAATTGCACAGACGGGGGTGGGGGGGCAAAGGCAATATATGTAACCTAAACTTTTGTACCCCCACAATATGCTGAAATAATAATAAAAATAAAAAAATTTAAATTGCACAGAAAAACAAAACAACTTATTGTCAAGAAATAAAGGAATCATCAGAACTAGATTAAGGCATGGCCCAGATATTAGAACTATTAAACAGAGACATTAAAATAACTATAATTAATATGTTAAAAGAGTGAGTGGAAAAGTTAGACAACATGCATGAAGAGATTAAGAGTTTCATAAGAGAAATGGAATCTCTAAGACAGAGGCAAATGGAGATGCTAGAAATTACACAATACAATATCAAAAGTAAAGAGTTCCTGAGATAGGCTCCTTGGTAGTCTCAACACAGCTGAAGAAACAGTCAGTGAACTTGAAAATAGATCAATAGAAATTATTCAGACTGAAACAGAGAGAGATGAAATTATAATAATGATGATAATGATGATGATAATAAACCAGCACACAGCATCCAAGAACTGTGGATAATACCAAACATTCTACCATGTGATTGGTTTCCCAGAAGGAGAGGAAAGAAGACGTAATAGCCAAGATTTCCAAAAATAATAAAGAATGTCAAAACACAGATCTAAGAAGCTAAAAGAATCCCAAATAAGATATATGCTGAAAACAACAACAAAAACACCTTCAAACTGCTGAAAAACAACCAAAGATAAAGAGAAAATCTTGAGGGCATCAAGAAAAAAATTCACTTTATGTATTAGGAAAGATAGGAATTATGCCAGAATATTCATCAGAAATCAGGCAATCCAATAGAAAATGGAGTGACAGCTTTCAAATACTGATAGAAATAAAACAAAACAACAAAACTCCAGCTCCAAATTTTTATACCCAGGAAAAAAAAAATTGTTTTAAATCTGCAGGTAAAAATAAAGATTTTGCTAGACAAAGAGTGAAATAACTCATTGCCAGCAGAGTACTATAAGAAATGTTAAGAAAGTTCTGCCCATAGAAGGAATATGATAGTAAATGGAAACGTGGATCTACACAAAGAAATGAAGAGAACAAGAAATGGCATAAATGAAGGTAAGCGTAGAAGACATTGTTTCACTTATTTTTTTATTTATTTATTTTTTTTGAGACAGAGTCTCACTCTGTTGCCCGGGCTAGAGTGCTGTGGCGTCAGCCTAGCTCACAGCAACCTCAAACTCCTGGGCCCAAGTGATCCTCCTGCCTCAGCCTCCCGGGTAGCTGGGACTACAGCCACGCACCACCATGCCCGGCTAATTTTTTCTATTTTTAGTTGTTTGACTAATTTCTTTCTATTTTTGGTAGAGACGGAGTCTCACTCTTGCTCAGGCTGGTCTCGAACTCCTGAGATCAAATGATCCACCTGTCTCAGCCTCCCGGAGTGCTAGGATTACAGGTGTGAGCCACAGCGCCTGGCCTGTTTCACTTATTTTTAATTGCTCCCAAAGATAATTAACTATCCAAAGCAAAGATATTAACAATATATTGGGGGATTTATAGCACATGTAAAAGTAAAATACATAACAATAGCACAAAGAATGGAAAAGAGGCATCGGAAGTATACTTTTGTAAGCTTCTTCACTCTATGTGCAGTGTTACTATATTATTTTAAGGCAAACTGAAAAATTAAAGATGTATATTATAAAGCATAGAACAATCTTGAAAAAACTTTTTGAAAAGAGGCATAACTAATTAAGCCAATAATGGGAATAAAATGGAATCATAAAAATACAATTAATCCAAAATAAGGCACAAAGAGGGCCTATTTTTTTAATGGGAAAAATAGCAAACAACGAACAAGGTTTTAAATTTTAATCCAACCATATTATTACATATTAACAGTTACATATTAACAATTACAATAAATGTAAGTAGTATAATACCTTTCAATTAAAAGCAGAGATTATCAAATTGTATTAAAAACTAAGAGCAGATATATGCTATGCTCAAAAAACAAATCACTTTAAATACAAAGATGTAATTGGGCTGGGCATGGTGGCTCATGCCTGTAGTCCTAGCACTCTGGGAGGTGGAGGTGGGAGAATCACTTGAGGTCAGGAGTTCGAGACAAGCCTAAGCAAGAGTAAGACCCCTGTCTTTAAAAAAAAAAAAAAAAAAGTGAAAGAGTGGAAAAAGACATATCATGCAAACACTAATCCAAAGATAGTTGCAATGACTATAATATTATCAGATAAAGTAGATTTCAGGAAAATTAATATTACCACAGACAAAGGGCATTAGGTAATGATTAAAAAGATCTATCGACCAGGAAGATAAAATCATCCCAAATGTTTTATGCATTAACAACAGAATTTCAAAGTGCACAAAGCAAAAACCAATAGGACTGAAAGGAGAAATAAATACATAGTAATATCTATAGATTTCGAAACTCCTCTTTCAGTAATTGATAGAAGTAGAAAATCACTACATACTTTGTCTGAATATACTAATAACTAGTCCTAATAGACATCTGTAGAACACATAATAATAGTAGAATACATATTCCTTTCAAGTATACATGGAACATTCATGAAGATAGACCATACTGTGGTGATAAAACTTCAAGAAATTTAAAATAAATCATAAAAAATATGTTTACTGACTATAATGAAATTTAACTAATAATAACAAAGACAACAAAATTCAAAACATTTGGAAATTAAATAACATATTTCTAACTGAAAGAAGGAAGTCAAAGGTAAAAAACAAATTTTTTTTTTTTTTTTGAGACAGAGTGTCACTCTGTTGCCCGGGCTAGAGTGCCATGGCATCAGCCTAGCTCACAGCAACCTCAAACTCCTAGGCTGAAGCAATCCTCCTGCCTCAGCCTCCCAAGTAGCTGGGACTACAGGCATGCGCCACCATGCCCGGCTAATATTTCTATATATATTTTTAGCTGTCCATATAATTTCTTTCTATTTTTAGTAGAGATGGAGTCTCACTCTTGCTCAGGCTGGTCTTGAACTCCTCAGCTCAAATGATCCGCCCGCGTCGGCCTCCCAGAGTGCTAGGATTACAGGCGTGAGCCACTGTGTCCGGCCTAAAATATTTTTTAATTGAATGGAAATGAAAACACAATATATCAGAATTTGTAGGGCACGGATAAAATCAAGAATATAGGAAATTTGTAGCATTTATCCCAATAAAAATCTCATCAAGCATTGTAGTTAGAAATCCACAGACTGATTTGAAAATTTTTATGGGAATACAAAAAATGTAGACTATCCAAACTAACTTTGAGAAAGAACAAAGTTATAAGACTAATACTATCTGATTTGAAGATGTACTGTAAGTGTTCAATAATCAAGGCAATGTGGTATTGGCATAAGGATAGACATATAATTCAACAGAAGAAAAAGTATAGTATGTAAATAGAATTACAGGCATAAGGTTATTGATCTTAGACAAAGGTGCCAAGATAAATCAAAGTAGAAATGATTGTCTTCTCAACAAACAATGCAAGAACAATTAGACATTCATATGCCAAAAATAAATAAATAAATAAACATAGACATACATTTTGCACCACATACTAGATAATAAAAAGAAATAACACATGCAACATGTACAAATCTAATCAGCATTACCCTAAGTGAAATAAGCTAAACACAAAAGGCTATATATATACTCTATGAATCCAACAAAAAGGAAACAGCAGTGGTTGCCAGGGCCTGAGGTGAGGTGAGGGGAATGATTACAAAGGGCCACAAGGCAACTGTTTGTGGTGATGCAAACATTCTGCATCTTGATTGGGGTGGTTATAAGACTTTATATGTTTGTCAAATCTCAGAAAACTGTACACCTAAAAAGCAAAAATTTTACTGTATGGAATGATGGCCTTCATAGATCTGATTTTGAAAAATTGAAAATAATCTAAATAACTACACAGAATTCATTAAATGAATTTTATGGTTCAGACAACACATTATAATGGAACCAATAAAATAATATAGATGTCTAGTTGAAAAGACATCTATGATGCATTATTTCAACAGGTTACAATTTTTAATATATGTAGATGTATAAATATTTGTGTCTAAACACACACACACACACACACACACACACACACACACACCCATAACCTATTTCTGCATTTAAAAGTCAGGAAACATATAGCTGAAAATGTCTCTGCATGATACAATGGGATTACTAATGCTGTCTACTTTTGCCAGTACGTTATACTTTTTCTACATTGAACATACAGTATACTAATATAATTAAGACATAAAAATAGAAATTTCAAACATCAACCTCAAAAAATACAGGATTTATCAGGAAAAAAGCTAAACAATATAAAGGGGGAAAGGCTGAGGAAGACAGAAAGAGTGTGTATCTGTGTGTATAAAGAGGGTGAAGGAGCCCCTCCCACCATCATTCTATGAATGTATAGTGTATGAACTACAAAATTTATTTAATGAATTCTGTGTAGTTATTTAGATTATTTTCAATTTTTTTAAATCAGATCTATTAAGGGCATCATTGCATACAGTAAAATTTTTGCTTTTTAGGTATACAGTTTTCTGAGATTTGACAAGACAGAGGCAAGACACTGGAGCCATAGTTCCCTGGCCAGCGTGGCAGAAAAGGAGCCACTAAACTGAAGGTACACTGAGGACAGGGGTCAGGGCTCTTATTCACTGTTGTCTAATCAGCTCCTCATTACAGAACCTAACAGTTGGGAAATATCTGTAGAGGAATGGAGAAATGAAGAGGGGGAGAGAAGAGGCAGGGAGAGCTTGCTGTATGCCAGTCAGTGGTGCAGGGTTGAAGGGAGACAGGGAAGGAGACTAGAAGCTGAGAGAGGGGAGCACCCAGGGTGTGGGACGGACACAGCATCTCCCTGGGGGACTGAGCTGTTGAAAGGTCAACACCCGCAGCTGAGCAGAGCAGGGTTCGGGGCTCGGGCAGTGCCGGGGAAGACAGCCCCGTCCTCTGAGGCTACAGGAGCACAGAGGGGGCTGCGCTGGAGGCCAGGACTCCCCAACAGTAGACCGGGGCAAGGAAGGGCCAAGCCTCTGGAGCCTATTACAGAAAGGCGTGTCCTTGCAGCACACATAATCCACACGAGCATCTGCTGTGAAGAAGGACACGGGGGGACACAAGTCCCCACAGCCCTGGTATCCATGCTGCAGCCTGCCACCTGGAGAGGAAGAAAGACCAGATCAGAGGTAAACAATAAACATGTGTCAAAAGGACCAGTGAGTCATGGAGAAGGAGAAACAGCTCACTGTCTGGAGAGTCAGGGTTCCAGGTGGGAAGGGACAGCAGCCACCCTGAGATAGCCGTGGAGCCCCCCTCAAAGGTGATCCTCCCCCAACCCCAATCTTGCCCATGCCCAGGCCCCCAGCTCCAAAAAGTGCCACCTGAGAAATTTTGAGAGTCCCTTTCCTGCTATCCCCAGTGTTTACCTGGAAGGTCCCACCAAGGCCCACAGACCCCTCAACAAGCACCGTCTCCCTTGATAGGTCTATAGGTCCAGTCAAGAGCCAGGGGCAGCCCAGGCCAGAACAACAGGAGTCTGTTCCTACTTTGCAGGCAACAACTTCCCCACACTCCCTGCTCGTCCCCCAGGGCTCCTGAGAGAGCCACCATCGTCCAGATTAGACAAAGATCACCCCAAGACTTCTCAGGCCCCACCTACCTCCATAGACCTTCCTCAGCAGGCACTGCCGCCAGTCCCGAGTCTCGCAGGAGCCTCCCCCACTCTCACAAACCCCATCACCCTTGACTCCACGGCACTGGAAACATTTTAGAGCTGGAATGTGGAAACCGGCACAATGAGGCCCCCTGAGGGCCCAGCCCCGCTGCTGCTCAGGAGAGGGAGGTGCCCCTCTGGCCCAGACATGGCCTGGACAAGGGCCGGTGCCACCGTGAGCTGAAGGAGCTGAGCCAAGGCTGGGCTTACACCTGGGAAGAGGCATGCGGGCACCTGGGTATGGGGTCTACCCAGGCACAAACAGGATCTCCACACTCCCAGGGTGGGCTGTGCTGCAGGTAGGTCACATCCAATGCTCACCACCCCGAGAGCCCGTGACTCCCTGCCTAAAACACACCACCCACTACCCGGGGCAGTGACCACTCCTCGCTGTCTTTCCTGTAGCAGCTCTCGTTCATCGTCCCCAAAGAACCTTCCTTGCTTCCCTTTCAAGGCAATTTAGGGCTGTCTGCAAGAATGTTTGAGGAACCTGGGAAGATCAGGTATTAGCACTGGCAGGAGGGCAGAGGAGACTGAAGGAAAATGTAGGAGGGAGGAAAGAGAAGATGGGGAAGGGGAGCAGAGTGGGCCAAAGTGCAGGAGCCAAGAGGGGGATAACAGGGGCTGGGTGGGGTGAAGGCTGTGCCTGTCTCCCCCTAAGGGAAGGTCTAGTTCCTGCCCTCACTCCTCACTGCCCCATGGCCCAACAATCTGCAGCCACATGTGTGGGTCTGCTCACCAGAACCCCATGCCCACTGTCCCCAGGGGCTCACCTTGCAGGAAGCCCTGATTCAAGGACAGGCCCAGCAGCAGCAGCAGGAGTACCAGGTGCTTTCCCATCTCACTGGGACTCCAGGACCAGGGAGCAGCGGAGAAAAAACAGAGCCACAGGTGCCCAGCACCTGACAGTCCTGCTTTGTAGCCCCAGGCTGGGAGGGGCGGCCAATGGGAGCCCGGCCAGGGCTGTGCTCCCCCAGGAGGCGGAGCGAGCACTGGCCTGAGAGGAGCCCTGGAGGCCCCACCTGGGTGCTGCCTCTGCTCACCTCCACTGGCCCTACCGAGCAGGCCATGTAAATGGCTCGTAAAAGCCATGAAAATGGGGTCTTTCTCTCACATTTTCTAAGCTTTTAACTATGAATCATGTCTGCCTTACTCACCCAAAGGATTTGTGACAATCCAGTGAGCTGATGCTCTGCTGTTTCTTAAGGAGACTGTTTCCCTGAACAGGGTGTGAGTCCAGATATTTAAATCTCCTGACTTCATGGACATGGATATGTGCCAAGGTTGTTGCTAAATAAAGCACTGAACCCCAAATACAGATTTGAGTTCGACTTCCAGACAGGCTGCAGTCCAGACTAGACAGAAATTTCTATTTGCTTATACATTTGATGAATGGAATTTACAAACACTAATCTACAGAAAAGTTTTATATCCTTGGCTTTGGGATTCACCCTAGTTCTAGGCACAGCCCAGGACCTAGGTCCACTCTTACTCCAACAGGGGACTTCAAAAATAAACATACCCCCTCTCTTTCTGCATCTTCCCTTCCAATTTAAGTGCTGTAAAGCCACTGAAATGGAAGATTTACTCCTCAGAGGCAGAATTATTTTCCAGCCCAGCTCTGAAGTCTCAGGAGGTTGTGTCAAGTACCCTAGCTAAAAACAGCATGACATTGATTGAGAGCTTGCTATATGCCAAGCATGGTGCAATATACTTGAACAATATTATTCCATTTGATTCTCACACAGTAGCCTATGAGGTGGTTATTAACATCTCCATTTTATTGGTGAGAAAGCAATCTGGCTAAAGCAACAAAGAGAATAAATGGCAAATTCAAACCCAGGTATGCAGACTCCATTGACTCTGTCAGTCTGCCAATAGAACCCAAGACTTGATGGTCCCAAGGCCCTCTAAATTGATGTCCAAAGACAAGAGGACAAGATCTCTGCTTCCAGAGATGCCACTTGTGACTCCCTTAGACACAGAAACTCCATGGCACCACCCCCACTTTATGAACAAGGATGGACATTTGTCAACAAAAATAGGTTTCTGTAATCTGCTAAGAGTAGTTTACCTACTAAATATTTTTCCTGAAACACCCAGTTAGCCCTAATCCTAGAATGCTCTGGATGGAGAGAGGGCAGTGCGACCTGTTGTTTAGCCCAGCCCTAGGGGATTTTTTTCTCTTCTCCCTGATCCTCCTTCCAGGGGCCAGTTGGCCAAGCTTCCAAAGGCCAGAGATTGTCCCAAGCTTCCATTCACACTCATTCCTGCAGCAGCAAAGACAGACAAGCCTTGTGTCAGCATGTGGGGGTTGCTGAGGAGCTCAACACCATACATTGTGCAGGAGTTGGGTGTGGGGGCAGAAGACATCAGAATCTTAGGCTGAGGAAACATGCATCATTTTAATAATTATGTTAATATAATATATTGGAAAATGCAAATAAAACTTAATTGCTTTTTTAGTACAAACTACATGAAATAATGCTTGACAAAAACATCTCAGTACATGGAGACGTTACAGAGCAGTCAGTCCCCTCTCGGCCACCATAAAGGTTTAAGGAGACCTCCTTAGGGTGTAGCAAGATTTTATGTTTAGCAAAAAATGGTGTACATTTCTTTAAAGATTAAGAAAGTGGTGAGGTACGGCCCTGGCTCCCAGGCAGAGTGGGAGAAGAGAGGACAGAAGAGGGGGATGGAGGACAGGCAGTGGGAAAGGAGAACAGAAATAGAAAGGCTACGAGTGCTAACCTAGGATCCAAAAACGTGCCGTTCGTGGGGCAGTAAGGAAGGCAGCCCAGGTCATACCATGGACATTTGGACAGCAATACCTCACAAAAACAGAAAGTGCTCCTGCAGTTGGTTTCTCAGGTCCATGTGGACAGGCCCAGGGCCTGGGAACCTTGGAGTGGACTAGAGGCCCTCGAGTCCTCTCAGAATCCTCCACACCAGGCCGTGGGAGGGAAGGCTACGGAGAAGCCAGGCCCTCTGCCTTCCCCCAGGGGAGGCTGATGATGTCAGGGCTTCAGAGGATGCCTGTGCAGGACACAAAGGATGATGGAGCTGAAAGAGCCTTGGCTGTGGGGCCCATGCCAGGCCTGGTTTAAAGACGGGAAAGGGACCCTGAGAGGGGAAGACTTGCTGGTACTTCAGGGAATAAGAAGCAAGAACAGGACCAGACTGGCCCAGTGGGCTTCTTCTGGGAGGCGGCACTGCCCTTTCACGGACCTGACAGACGGATAGGTTAGCAGCCTGAAGGAGAGGTTGGTAGCCATTTCCTCCCTCACCCACAAAACCTGGCAGAACAGGCAGGAGACGTGCTTGATGTGGCACATCCATTTCTGTGCGGTGGTGATGACTGGCGGTTGGGGGAAGGGTGGCAAGACTGTTTCCTTTGAAAACCATCATCTCTCTTGTCCCTCACAACGACAGGTGAGGAAGAAGCAGTAACTCGGTTCTCCCCAGGCAGGTGCACAGTCACCCAGGGGCTGCCAGAGACTCATGAAGGACCGAGCTCCTCTTTCAGGCCTGACCCCAGCAGAGAGCGTCTCCCCAGATCTGCACCATGTGGCCGACAGTCGGGGCCAGGATTCCTTGCTGATGCCCCTGAAATCTCCACCTCACATCTTCCCCTTCCCTGAGGACACGGAGCCAAAGAACGGGGCATCCTCCCAGCTGCCTCGTGTTGCTCCATAAAACTCCTCTCCGATCCTCCCCGCTGTTCTAGGACAGAGACACAGCGCAGTTATGGACCGTGGTGGCTTCACGAGACACTGCGTGTGTGCTGTTTGCTCCGTCTCCTCCCTCCCTTCCGTTCCAGGACGGCAGCCTGCTCCCTGGCACAGTGCCAAGGACTGGCAGCAGCAACGCTGTGCACGCACCCAGGGCAGGCACAGGCCTGGGCACCCAGCCCCAGGGAGCGTCCAGGGCGGGACCGCAGCTTGGCACCAAGGGGGCAGACCGCCAGGGATTCCAGGGGATGCAGATGCTCACATAAGCTTCTCTGATAGCTCTTGGCAGTCACCAGTGAGGACACAAGGTGCACACATGGGGCCGGGACATTAGTGTGAATTATTGCTCCTCCTCTGGCTTTCCCCACAGCCAAATTCCTGCCCATTGGTTTTAAGGACACTTCTCAGTTATTGAGTCAGATATGAATTCCTGTGCTATAGGTAGGGGTTTGAAAGATTTCAGTGTCCTGAAAATGAGCTTGTCATTCACATTTTCCAGGTTACAAGTACACGGATTTTGCCCAGTTTTGTGCCGGAAAATGCTTAACAACTGGCACATGGAGTGAGGAAGGGTGGGGAGAGTCCGGATTTGTACCATTTTCAGATTTCTGTGGTGTCCGTGGCAATTTCAAGCTATCATCTGGCATCACTGAATGGGGAGTTGAGATATGCAGTAGAACAATGTTATATAGTATTTCCACCATGTAGATATACTAGAATTAAATAACCTTAAAAGCATAAACAATAGTAATAAGTAGTAAAATTTTAAGAAGTGAGGAGAATTTGAGTATTATTGTTTTTTTTTGTTTGTTTGTTTTTTTGAGACAGAGTCTCGCTCTGTTGTCCGGGCTAGAGTGAGTGCCATGGCGTCAGCCTAGCTCACAGCAACCTCAAACTCCTGGGCTCAAGCGATCCTACTGCCTCAGCCTCCCGAGTAGCTGGGACTACAGGCATGCGCCACCATGCCCGGCTAATTTTTTCTATATATATATATATGTTTTTAGCTGTCCATATAATTTCTTTTCTATTTTTAGTAGAGACGGGGTCTCGCTCTTGCTCAGGCTGGTCTTGAGCTCCTGAGCTCAAACAATCCGCCCGCCTCGGCCTCCCGGAGTGCTAGGATTACAGGCGTGAGCCACCGCGTCCAGCCTTATTGTTTTAAATATAATTTATTTGTCAGTTTCTATAAGTTAATCTTTTATTATACCCATATTCAACAACCGGCTCTTAAAGTCCCTGGAACATTCCAGCGGCCCTCACAGGCCGGCGCCGGTCGGCCCCCAGCACCCCACTGCACGAGCCACGGTTACGTGAAGGTTCTCGAGTGAAAGGTGGGAATTGCTCTATCCCTTTACTCACACAACTCCCAGGGACGTCACCCGTCCTATCCCTGAGTTATCACAGACAGACAGAGCTATGTGGGCACCAAACGGAAGATTTCCCCACCTTTGAATAGGGCTTTCGTTTCAGGCTTTACGAACCGTGACGGTGGAGAAGGAACCGTGTCCACAGCGCGGTGCAGGCTGTGTGAGCAGCGTGTGCTGCCAGGCCACGGCGGGCTGTGCAGCCAGGAAGCTTAGCTGTACAGGCCCTGATCCTCGAGACCTTTCTCTGCAGTTTCTGCAAAAGACTCAGAGGAACCTTATTGCTCGGGATCCTTATGTGGACTCACTGACTACGGGACTTTGGACATTGAGTGACAACTACCCTGAATCTTCCCCCAGAGAAATGGGAAGTGGATCTGTCAGACCCCCAGTGAGTTCTACTCTTGAGACCCACAGAAGCCCCAGTGTAATCAGTCCCTGCTCCTCTACTCTGTGAAACATTGTTAATCAATCCTCTATTCCCCAGCATGCCACCCCTCTCACTTGTGTTTATGTGATAATAACCTATAATTAAAATCAAATTATAAGCAATAAAAATATTGTGCGAGGTTCCTGATGTTTCCAGCTGAAAAAACATTGTTCTTAAAAATCTGCTTGCAAATTGGCTTCAAAGTAACCTAAGGAGGAAGTTGGAGTAGTGAAGGGGAACAGATAAAATAAGACTGGTCACGAGTGCATGACAGTTGAAGCTGTGTGACAGGTATGTCAGGATACTCTGTACTTTGGTATATGTTTGAAACTTCGCAAACTCCAAAAATTGGCAGATGGGGGCATAAATCCTTACATGGAAAGCCAGCTGATCAATGCCTTATTTTAAATGGTTTCAGGGATAGTGGAGAAGTCATCGTTTTAATATGTGTGTCCATTAAGGCATAGTTAGTGACTTATTTCTCCCTGATTATGTAGGTCTCCAGGGCGGAGGGCTGGCCTTTGTATTTGCTTAGGGCTGCAGAGTCAGGACACTGGTACCTGACAGTGGCACCCTGAGGTACATTGACAATGCAACTTCTGCACAACTGGACTATATCACTGTGACTGTCCTTATCATGGGCCCCTGACTGGGTTTCCCTAAGAGGAATCACAGAATTGATTCTATCACATATTGAACCACCAATGCTGCCTTGGAAGGAATTGGGGAGTGAGCAAAAACACCCCATTGCATGGTGCATTCCTGACATGTTAATAGCGTTTATGTCTCCAAAATGTTTCCTAGATGTGGAAGGCATGGTGAGAGGGAAAGGCAGGTGGCAATGAGTGCCACGTGTAGAGTTGGAACTTAATTGTGAATATCTTGTGAAATGTCCCTTCTGCTTTCTGATGACTTCTGCTTTTACAGGTGATCTTGGGGCACACACATTGACAGTGGATGATGATTTCTCTGCAGCTTCTTCTAGGAAGTTGTTCCTTGTCCATTCTATGGTCTCAGTGTTCTTGGATTTCTTCACTGTTTCTATACTCTCAGCCTCAGTCTAGCTCGCATACCTGCCTGGATTTGGCTCCCAGAGGTCAGTTACAATCATTTTACTCTCCTGCTCAAAATTCTTCAATGGTCTGTGTAATTAAGTATGAACTCTTCAGCTTGGCATTCAAGATCCTCCCCAAATGGCTCTCTCCTTATACCCAGTCCTCCCAGCCTTCACTCCAGCAGCACCTCCACCCCCAACTTGTGACAACAAAAAATATCGGCAGACATTGACAAATGTCTCCTGGAGGGGAAAATCACTTCCTTTGGGAATCAGTCATTGTCCTATCCAAAATGACACTCTCATAGAAGTGTTTCTTGATGTTCTTTTCTCCTGCTCTTGCCCCCAACAGTTCCTGTTTTCATTGTAATCTCCCTTGGGACACTGAACTATATTGAGGCTTACTATTATCATTATTTGTGAACAGGTAATCCCTTTTGTTCCTACTTACAATGTCTTTCTGTCCTTGGGAGACCACTCACTGTACAACTGTAGAAGAAATCAAAGCAAGAATACACCTTGGGCTCTGAAGTCAGCTGACCGCATTAGGGCTTCAGAGTTAAAACCTATTTATTGTATGATCCTGGAGATGGTATTTAACTTCTCTTATCCTTTCATTACTTGTTAGAAGGGGATAAGATGTTAAAGTGAAGATAAAGAAATCAGGGCATCATTTTTTGCACAATTCTGCACCTGGCAGAGGTTGGTGCCTAAGAAGAGTTTGAGCACTGAGGCTCCCCTATGCTGTGGGAAGATGTCACTCATCCCTGTGCCTCTGAGAGCAGAGCCTGTGAGGGACAAGCATGTGTATGCACAGGTCAGGTCAGGAGCAGTGGGCAGTGGCCTGGAGTTGGGAGCTGGCCTTGGAGCTCATAGGCTCCTCCTGCTTCCTGGTCATTTTCCCTGGAGCTGTGGCCCTGGAATGTGTCCAACATACACCATTACCAGTCATGGGGAATTATGGAGTCATGAAAATTATGGGATGTTTAGTCAAGATAAACTGGATTAACAACATATGCAATTTCTCAGAATCTCTTCTCTATAATATAGGGATAATACGTGGCTGGTAGCACTGCTGTAAAAGAAAAGCAATAATTAGACATTTACTATAGTATCAGCAAAACTAAAACCCTGAAGGGACGGAGAACCGGAATACTCAATGAGCAGGCTTTATAAATGCCTGCATATGCCAGGGACTGTGCTGAGTGTGTCCTCCTTCATCACCTGATTTAACCTCAGAAGCCTGAGACATCAGCACCGATACCATCCCCACTTTACAAATGAGACCAGAGGGGCTCAGAGACGGTGAGTCTTTTGCCAAGGTCATACAGCCAGACCTAACAGAGCTGTTTCAACCTCAGATCTGGTTGGGACCCTTTGCTTTGTGACACAGTGCCAGGAAAAGCCACAAATCAGTGGGGCAGGGACCAGAACATGTGGAGGGATGCACACAAGGAAGAACTGATGCACTTGCAGTTCTCTCCTTCCTCTCTGCTTGGTCTGGCTCCCAGTCAGCACCAACTTGAGAGGCCTCCTGCTGGCAATTAGGTCATCACAGACCTCCAGGAAGATTGTGAATGCACAATGGACCAGAGTCGGTGGTCTGGAGAGGTCAGGAAAGGATTCCTGTTGAATATACTACGAGAGGCAAATGAGAAGGGAGCGCCTCTATGAAGCTTGTCCAGATCTGTCAGAGTATCAGGGGATCAGGGAACATCCCCATGGGCATAGAGTGCTCATTGAGAAGATCAGCCATCCTGTCCCAAATCCCACCCTACACCCAACACCCAAACCCACTCTCCCCACCACTCTCAGTTCCTTCTCCTGGGATTCCCCTCCATGTAACAGTCAGGGTTTGCACTGTTTCTGATTCCTCCATTGTAGACATTATCTATCAAGTTTTTCTTTTTTTTTCCTCCCCCATTGAGGCATTTATAAGTATGTATTACATCACTAGAAAAAGAATCTCAGGATTTTTCCTCCTGAGTGTTTTCTTCTTGCTTCTTCCAGGTTCATTATGTAAGCTGAAGTTGTCAGTGCAATGAAACCAAACTGGCAGGATGGGAGATGATTCTGCCATTTTTCTATAACTTCTAGTTGCACATCAAATCTGGGGCTGATCATTCCACACGTTTAACCTGCCTATAAGGTTCACAACAATTTTCCAAGCTGTGTGATCATCAATGATTCAAATTCACCAGTGTAACCATGCTTCATCATCATAGTTAGAAACTGGACAATGACTTTGGAGCACGGCCTTATAAGAACCTCATGTTTGCCTCTCTTCTCGGCATTGCTGATGCTCTTCAGAGCTTCAGCCAGGACATTCATGTACACCATTGTGACGGGATGTAAACATGGCAGAAAGAGCTCTATCAATTTTTTTTCCCCCACATCCAGGGCAAAAGAATTTCAGAAAGTTGGCTTTGACATTCAAGCCTCTGACCCAGTGTCAGCAACTGTCTACCTTTAGGTCTCTTATATTTGAGATTACAACCCCCCATTCTTCAAACCACAGAAGGCTAGTATCCCACTATTTGTAGAAGAGAGCCCTTCTGATACAGGACATCATTTTTTTGAGACTGTAGGGTCTTTCTTCTGGAACTATTCAATTTCTCCAGAGAAAAATGTCCTGATCCCTTGCCTAGGTACGGTGAGGTTGATAGAGAACCTGTCCACCAGTATTCAGGAAGTTGGGAAGAAAAGAGAACTGGAGACCTCACCATTCAGTATTCAAACTCCTACTTAATCCTCCAGGTTTCAGTATGACATCTCATCTCCATTCCCTAACCCTGTACCTAGTAATCCCTGCACTAAGCCTTTCAGCAAAGAACATATACATCTCCCCTCTCCTAAGGCAATGGAGGTGGGGTTGTTACATAGGTGTATGAAATAGGGATAGTTGGTAGTTGGATATCTGGGTCTGAACTCAGGAGAGAGGAAGGATCTGAGGGTCTTGCCCTCTCCTGTATAGGTTCTTCAGCAATCTTTTTGTCAGCAGCAACCCACACTTTCTGGTAGTCATGGGGTACAGCAGCTTGACTCTTGCCACTATCCTCCTCTACAGGCACTGCGATTTTACCTTCTGTTCTGCTAAATCAGTTACCTCTCTTCTATCCCTTTAATGTGTCACAAAATGTAGTTTCTGGCTTACAGATATAGTTTCATTAAAAAATAAATGTAGCTTCATGACATTAATGCTGATCCATTCTGTCCCTTTCCAAGGCTGCGAGTATATTCATTCATTCCCAGAAATGCATCTGTTTACAGTTCAGGACAAACATTACTCTCTCAGAGAATACCAAACAGATTAATTGGTGGAAGACACCTCAAATCCCCCTTATCATCAAGGAGTACAATATCCTTTGTGTGCCAGAAACTCTGCAGCATACCTAACCAAATATTATTTTATTTTTATTATTTTTTCTCATCCGAAATCTTTTTAATAAGACAGTAGGGTCCAGGGTTAGTTTTTGTAGCCTCAGTGGCCCATCGGCCTCTGGCACGCTCGAACTTCCGGGCCTTGGAGCGGACAGTGTTTGATGTGGCTGTGCAGGGTTCCTGGGGCCTTGCCGAGATGCCGGTACACCTCTCGGCCCTTTCAAGGACCGGAAAGCAGGATGGTGCCACGGTCCTTGGAGGAGTCCAGGGCCAGCTGGTCAAAGGTGAGGATCTTGTGCCTGCCCTTGAGGATGCCGCTGCAGGCCAGGCTGCTCACGGGCAGCGCATACACCTTCAGTTTGGGCATCTCCTGCTCCCGCACATCATCTGTTGCGGTCCCCACAACCACAATGGTTTTGTTTTCCCGGCCAGGAAGCTTCCTCTTCTGGATCATCCGGGAAAGGGACAGAGGTGGTCAATTGGTGTGACTCATAAACCACCTCTTCAGCACAACCTGATTGAAGGTGGAATTGGTTTGTCTGGCCAGAAACCTGTCCAGCTTGCCCAAAAGCCTTAGGTAAATGTCCTGGCTCTTGGGCCCCTTGCAACGAACCTTTCGGTCCTTGTTGTGGTGGATGTGGACTCCCATGATGGTGCCTCCTGCTCAACAGGCCTGGAACGGGTGGGGAAAGCCTCCAGAGAGTGGTGCCGTCATGACCCATAACCAAATTTTAGAAGTCAGTTTTGGCAACAAAAAGGAAAGTTCTGATGAGGGCAACAGAGACCAGAAAGGAAGCTGTTTTTTTCAGTGGTTCAGGGGAAGAAGACGAGAGTCTGAACTTGGGTAGTGTTAGTGGGGAAAGAGAGCAGCTGGCAAACTGAAGAGCTAGTCACAGGTAAAAATTGATGTGTGAAGTGAGGGCAAGGGAAGACAGGATGGTACCCAGGATTCTGGTTTGGGATCTGAGTTTATCATGGGGTCAGTTACTGAGCTAAAGGTATCAGGAGCAGAACTGGAGTAGAAAGGATGAATTCAGTATTATAAATGTTGAGTTTGAGATGTTGTGAGATGTGCAGATAGGAATGACCAGCTAGTTGTTGGATACATGGGTATGAACTAAAGAGAGAGGTCTGTGGGCCAGATTTGTAGGTGGTGATTATCATGGATCAGATTTCCCAGGGAGTGTGTGCAGAGTTAAGAATTAATTCCTTGTCATCAGGAAGATGCGATGAAGAAGTACATTTCAGGAGAATGGAGAAAATGCAACTATAGATATCATTGCATATTCAGAGAATAACTAGAAGTTGTGTATGCATGTGGCTTGGCATGAAGCCTAGTATGAAGATGGAAGAAGGGAAAAGGAGGAGGAGTAGAAAGATAAGACTGAGGAAGTAAATGTGGGGACAAATTATGAAAAGTCTTGATGACTTCCACCGGCCATAGCATAAATGAAGTATGCTTTTCAGTTTTACTGCCTTCCTCCCCACAACTTGGGGGAAGCCTCGGAATGCTTACCACACCTATGGCCCCTTCCCTAGGTTTCTCAACATAGATCACCATGCTAGGTATCACATAGCCCCTCCACTCAGGCCACCGTGAATTGCATGGAAGGCCTATGTAGCCTGCCAATAGAATTTTGTGCAAAAGGGACAAGAATAAGAGTAAATCATTCAGAGTCCCTCTCTTGGAAATTCTGAAAGTGAGGAGAGTCAATAGTGAATATTATGGCCAGAAGCCAAAAAACAAACAAAGGCACTTCTCAGGAGACGTTATGATAGGTAAACAGAAGCCATGAGCAGACAGAAGTAACGAACACTCAGGAGGCATGAGACAGCAATACGTAGAATTTGTGTGTAAGCTGACATTACAAAATAAAAAGAATACAGTGATTTCAGAACAAGAAGAGCAGAAAGAACATACGCAGGGAGGAAGACTAGAAGAAACTAAAAGCCCACAAGATTGATTACTAGGACTGCCGTGTATCCAGAACTACCTTTCAAGGTCTCCACGAGCCTGCCCCTAGATGGAATGTATTCCCTAAATATCTATCTATATAATTCCCCATTACTTAAGGTAAACGGAATGAGGCATGTGTCTCATCTCCTCTGTGTTCTTTTCTGTTATACTCTTCTAGATTTCTTGGCTTGCTCATCCTCCCTTTGGCTACAAATACTGGTCTCAGCGTGAGAGTCTAAATGACCTTTCAACTCAGCTCTCCAGAGGCCATTGTCTGTCTGTGTTCCAATTATAAATTCCTGTTAGGGGACTTCATTTGGTTCAGCTCATCTTTTCGAACTAGGCCACAAAAATAACAAGGGCTGAGCTGGATGGTTCTTCAGTTCATTTAGGGGCATTAGAAATGGGAACATCATCCAGTGGAATGCTTTAAAATAAAAATAAAAATAAAAATAAAAAAATAGAAAGAAAGAAACAGGAACATCAGCTCATCTAGGATGGAAGAGATTGGCAGAGGAAGGAGGCAGGGATGCAATCCCTCTGGATGTCTTGGCTCAGAACTCTTCAACTCTCAGAGTGAATTCTCCATCACCACATCTTCTTATATATGGTGTGCACAGATGCTCACAAGTTTGGCTTTGATGGGCCAGACTGCTGGGCACAGGGAGAAAGTTTCCATGATAAAGCCCAGGGAAAACCAGCTTGGGTGACATTGGGATGCAGTCCTTTAAAGCAAATCTCAAGAAAAGAGGGAGAAAAGAGAGAGAGGAGGCAGGGATGTTTCACAAAGTTCTGGTAGTTATAAA
This sequence comes from Lemur catta, assembly GCF_020740605.2. Lineage (NCBI taxonomy): Eukaryota > Metazoa > Chordata > Mammalia > Primates > Lemuridae > Lemur > Lemur catta. The sequence goes on along the minus strand of NC_059134.1, from coordinate 16,771,916 downwards.
GAGAGGTGCTGCCAACAAAATAACTGGTAGTTGGGACAGATAGCACCTCTTCCTTTGCACTAATTTCTATCACTTATATCAACAAAAGTCTGACCCAATGTGATCTCGTAGCTGTTCCTCCAAACTAACTCCCCATGGAGGAAAGGAACTATTACTAGCATACTCTTTCATGGCTTTCTCTACTCCAAAGGAGCCCAGCCGAAGTTCAGAAATCCTAGTTCTATCTTCCAACTGAAGCCAAGTAACTTTTAACCCCTGGTGATACAGTTTTCAATTGATCCAGAACCTTAAGCCAGCCCACTCTAGGGACTCTCTATAGATTCCCCTCCATGAGGCAGAGAAAGGCCCCAAAAAGGCAATTCATTCATTCTTTCATTCAGGAAAAGTTTATAAGTGTCTATTATGTGGCAAGCATGCTGGTAGGTATGAATTACAACAGTAATCAAGAGGATAGGATCTCCAAGATTTAAAAGAAAAAGAAAGGATCCTTGCTTTTCAAGGAGCTTAGAGTCCAATAGGAGACATAAACATGAAACAATTATAACAGTGACAAATGCATCTATTCTATATCTAGCATTCAGTGGTATATGTAACAAAATGGTCCAAGAGGGCTGGGAAGGGAAGAAGAAAGAGATGGGGGCTAGAGGATCTTTGCCACCCAATCCCCCAAGAGTTCTGGCTTTATACCAGATACTCATCTTCTGTATGCATCTTCTCAGCTTGGCTGCCCCCTTGGTAGAAATTACAGCTCAACACACAGCTTTCAACCATCCTTTGTTGATCCCTTTACTCTGCTGATATCTGTGTATCATCTGTTCCAGGTGCCACCTGTTTCCTGCCAAAACCATGATCATTAAAGGTCCATATGAAAAGACTATTTATAGAAGTGGGCATCGTTAAGAAAAAAAAGAAAGAAAGAAAGAAAAGGAAAGTTGGGGTGTTAGCACAGCAGGAAACCATTATCATCCCTAGGCCTAAGGGGCAGGGGAGGAAAACATGTTACCATAGCCTGGTAGAGAGCTGGAGCCATGAAAGAAAGGACAACCAACAGAAGCTTTGCCATGTAAAGACCCGGTCAGTGCCAACTGTGGCAGGAGGGGAATAGGAAAAATATCTTTCTCTGCATCTCTCTTCTCCCCTCCAGTCAAAGATTGATTTAGACAGCCAAACACAAAATAACCAGCCAATCACATCTCATTGTCAAGAACAGCTTAAAAAGAGAATGGATATCTTTTAAACTTTATTACAAAGACTATTATTTTAGTAATACTTTTTTTTTTTTTAAGATAGGGCAGATAGCCCTAACAAACCACCTTGCACATAGAAAATACTCATTAGCCTTCACTAGTGGAGTATGTCATGGGTTGCTAAGGGCCAACCTGCTTGAACAGGCTACATGGGGACCTCAGTGCACAACCCATTGTGAGGAAATGTGGTTTGTTTCTGAGGTTCTAGAATTCCTAGAGCTCTGATTCAGAGCTTCTGCTCACAGTTTTCTTCACTACTCTTGGGGTCCCCACACTAGGGTCCCCTTTTTCTCTAAATCCAGATGAACAAGTTTCTCCTACTGATGAGTCTTCACTTGCTTGGATTTGCCAGAGGTGAGTCTTAAATACGCTTTGGGTAGATACATAACAGGCCTTCTTTTTTTTTGAGAGAGTCTCACTCTGTTGCCTGGGCTAGAGGGCCGTGGTGTCAGCCTAGCTCACAGCAACCTCAAACTCCTGGGCTCAAGCGATCCTCCAACCTCAGCCTCCCGGGTAGCTGGGACTACAGGTATGCACCACCATGCTCGGCTAATTTTTTCTATATATATTTTTAGCTGTCCATATAATTTCTTTCTATTTTTAGTAGAGATGGGGTCTCGCTCTTGCTCAGGCTGGTCTTGAACTCCTGAGCTCAAACAATCCGCCCGCCTCGGCTTCCCAGAGTGCTAGGATTACAGGCGTGAGCCACCACCACACCCGGCCCATAATAGGCCTTCTTTAAGGTGTTTCAGCCATTGAAGAAGGAAGACCAGTCTCTTAGTTACCCAAACTAATTGGACTCAGAATCAAGAGTAGCTAAACAAATCCAATTCTGAGAGCTCCTAAACCAGTTGATTTCTTCTAATTATGGCTTTACGGTCTGAGGGGCCCACTGGCCTGGCACAGTCTTGTTCCTACTTCTTTTAGCCACTCAACATTTGTACCTGATACTCTGGGAGATGAGAGGATAGGCCTCCTGGTTCTGGAGAAGTCCAAATGGAGGTCTGTCCCTACCAATTCAGCATAAAGGATCCTTATGTAGTTAATTTACCAAGGAAAGACAGAAGGAGATGGGAATGTGACTTGCCCAGAAAGCTACCTTGGGAACACGGCAGTGATATAGGCCAGGGACCTTACAAGCCTCTCCTTTATGGCTGTGTTCTATCCATCCCGTTGTCTGTATCTCCTCTTTCAGGATCCCCCATTCATGGTGGGCTGTGTTCCCTCCTGCTTCCTACAGAAGAAAGAGGCCAGGAGGTCTGAGTTGTTAGTGAAATGACAACGTATTTTCTTTAATGTCAGCTGTCAGAGATTTTGCTTTTTCCTTTGTTAGACTTTGAAAAGTTGACTCAGAAATGTAGATACATAGCCACCAGATGGTAGTATGTGCCAGGCACCTGGTGAAGCAATGAGTCATAAACTGTAAGAATGACTAAAATTTAGTGTGCTTTTTCAAGCCTCTCTTCTATATCAGAAATATCTCTTTAATAAAACTTCTGTTAACTACTAAAGAACCAATCAAGTAGATACTATGTAATAAGTTTTTAAAATAAAAACCTCCTAAAAGCTTTACTAAATCTTACCTTTCCTTTATCAACATATTCTAACCCTAGTCTTACAGAAAGTCATTGATTGATTGATTATAAGTACTGCAATGCTCCCAGAATATGTGTCTATTGCAGGATTCTTCTAGAACTTGAGTACTCTGGGGCTATAGACTGCCTAAGCCTCAAAGATCCTGTAATTCCTCTCAGCTTTTGGCTAGGATTAATAGCTTGGTTCTTGTAATCTATCTACTTGTCTTCCTCTAGGCAGCTCCATCTAATCAAATTGTTCGGTGCTTCCATTCAATTAAAATGAAAGTTATACTTAAGGAATATTTGTCTGGCAGTCATTAGTGAGGTGGATTAAAGGTAAAAGAGACTGACCAGAAGAGAACAACCATTTAAGAATTTGGTAATTCCCAGTGTAAAGTAGAGAAAACTAATTGGGTACCTAAGCAATGATGCACTTCATTATTTTATTAAAACTCATGACAACTCCACGAAGTGGGTATAAATGGTACATTGCAAGGAGTCTCAATTCAGAGACATAAGATAGGCCAAGAATTTTTTATATTATTTACAGCAGCTTTGCTTTCTAAGTCCCCAACCACATGAATTGGGGATTGAGTGTGAGAAAAAACTTAACCTTACCAAATAAAGGTGCCTTCATCCCTTCTGATAATTTTTTGTGAGCTCATTAGATATTTGTCATCATCTACTTTAAAGTTGATCCTGTTTAAAGATTTAAATCTTCCACCTCTAACTTAGGCTAGAATTACTCAGGTATTGAAAACTACTTGCTTTCTCTCTCTCTCCCTCCTATCTCCATTCTTTTTGCCTTTCACCCATAGAGGAATGGGAGGGAGAGTTGGTGGTGGACTTCTAATTACACCAGTGACAGTACATTGATTTGCTGAGGCTGACTTCATCAAGGAGACACATTCATTTCCCTTCCGGCACTTTTGGTTCATGAGTGAGTGGGTACCCCTGTGCAGTTCTTAATACCATGGATCTTAAAATTCTTCCCTTCAATCCCAGAGGTGGTCTCTTAGGGTACTTAGTTGACTTCCCCCAATAGCTGCACTATCTTCAGGTGCCTGATCTAGGCCCACAGAAAACCTAGGAGTCTCACATTAGCCTCACTCTATATGAAAGTAGTCTTTTACCCCATTTTCTCTCTCCCCTTTACCATCTCTCTTCTGTTCCTTCTCCATTCCAGGAACATCAGGTTACCCTGATGAACCTCCTGGCTCTATGGATCATCACGCTTCAGTTCAACAACTTTCAGGTGAGTACTTTCCATTTGCAAACCCTTCAGATGCTGAGGCTTTATATGAGACTTCTTCAAGAGTGAACACTTTAAGTGAGCATGGTTCAAATGGGCGTGCTATGGCCGAGCACACTTCTGGAGAACATGCTGCCAGTGAACATGCTGCCGGTGAACACACTTCGGGTGAGCACGCTGCACGTGACCAGCCTTCGGGTGAGCATGCTGCTGGTGACCAGCCTTCGGGTGAACAGGCTTCGGGCGAGCACGCTGCAGGTGAACAGCTTTCGGGTGAACAGGCTTCGGGCGAGCACGCTGCAGCTGAACAGCCTTCGGGTGAACAGGCTTCGGGCGAGCACGCTGCAGCTGAACAGGCTTCGGGCGAGCACGCTGCGGCAGAACAGCCTTCCAGTGAGCATGCTGAGGCTGAACAGGCTTCAGGCGAACACACTGCGGCTGAACAGCCTTCCGGCGAGCACGCTGAGGCTGAACAGGCTTCAGGCGAACACGCTGCGGCTGAACAGCCTTCCGGCGAGCATGCTGAGGCTGAACAGGCTTCAGGCGAACACACTGCGGCTGAACAGCCTTCCGGCGAGCATGCTGAGGCTGAACAGGCTTCTGGCGAGCATGCTGCGGCTGAACAGCTTTCAGGTGAGCACGCTGCAGGTGAACAGGCTGCAGGTGAACAGGCTTCGAGTGAGCACGCTGAGGCTGAACAGCTTGAAGGGGAACAGCCTTCAGGTGCACCACTTTCAAGCACATCTTCAGGTGAGCAACATTTGGATGGGAAGTAAGGAATACATCAAGATAACCCAATTTTAGGGAATGAGTGTATAAGACACAATCACTAACACTTCACAAACAGCTCTTCCAAAGACTCTCCAGGTCTCTTCACCATAAAACCAAGAGGCATGATCCAGCTTTTGTGGGAGCCTGAAGGCTAAACAATTTGGAGGACCCCCTTTAAGAAAAATAACAAATACAAATGCTAGTAGCTCCTCCAATTCCACTCTCCATAAGAAATTATGAATACAAATGCCCACAGATTCCCTGGAAGAGGCTCATGGAAGTGAATTCTGAAGACTAACCTTCATTAGCTTTATGCTAAACCTGCCTCTTAACAAACTATGTTAGAATGCTGTGATTTGGCAAATCTTGTAAAGAGATGTCTAGCACTGCAGCTAGTGGTTGTTTATTTTTGTTTGTTGAACATAGAATGCAAACCTTTTGTCTGTTAGATCCAGAAATAAGTTCCTAGGACAACTGAAATTTTATGGCTCTTACTTAAAAGGGGTTGTTCAGGGAAGAAAAACAAGACCCAAAGTTTGATGACTCAAGTTATTACCAGACATAAATACTTCATATTTTACCCCACTGCGTAAGTATTATTATTCTAAATTTTCAGATGAGAGAAGTGAGGCTAATGTAATAATGTCCAATGTCACATGGCAAGAAAGTGGCAAGCCTTGGATTCAAACTTAGGTCTGTTCAAAGCCCAAACTCTTTCCACTTCTTTGTGCTTCCTGAACTAGGAGGGTTAGCAGTAGAGATACTAAAAGAGGCAATATGGAAGCATTTCAAAAAGAGTATCATTAGTGACCTTCAATATGGTCAATTTGAAAATGGATAATGATGCAGACTCTTTACAGGATTTGAATGCTGGAGCATTCTAACACAGCTTATTAATCAAATATGACTCCAAGTGCTTGTACCTTGTGGGTGAGTATGGCAGGGAGTACAAATGGGAGCCAATCACGTACTTTGCTCTTATTGCATTAGACACAACAGGAGGGCATCTAATTACAAATGCCCATGAAGCCAATGGAAATACAGACTGAAATAAAAGTATCAGAGCGATAAATTTGGGATTTATCAGCAATGAGGGTGGTCATAGATGAAGCATAAGAATGAAGGAATTTCCTCTGGAACATCTCTATCAGACACAGGGCCATCCGATCCCCAAGAACTCAGAAATGAATGTGCTATATCCAGGCTACTTATTGCCCATTATCCCTCCCCAGATGTGTGACTCAAAGTTATACAATTGGTCCATAAAGAAATTTCATCAAGCTTATGTTAAATTTTTAGGCATAATATTAAGTTGCCACGTATGCGCTTATATGAATGATCAAGGAAAATGTCTTCGTGGAGAGGGAATCTGCACCACTCAGAATGCCCAGCAGTGCATGTTAAAGAAGATCTTTGAAGGTAGGTGGGGACTGCATGAGACAATCTTTACCAGAGAACACATCAACCACCTTAAGTACTGATGAGGGCAGGGGCCTAGGGAGGGATCAAGGAACCGGAAAATTCAGAACCTTATGCTTTCCAGGAGTAAAAGTAGAATCCCAGGTACTGATGAAGAGACAAAGGCCCTTTTCTGCAGTCCCAAGACTTCTTAAAAAGAGGCAGGGAGACTGGTAAGCTCAGGACTCTGTGTCTGTTTTGTTCATGGTTACAAAGGCCCTTTTCTGCAGTCCCAAGACTTCTTAAAAAGAGGCAGGGAGACTGGTAAGCTCAGGACTCTGTGTCTGTTTTGTTCATGGTTACATATTCCTGGGACCTAGCACAATGTCCAGTATACGCCAGGCATTTAGTAAACATTAAATAAACAAATAAATAATTGTCTACAAGTTTATGTTTATAGGTTGCCAGACCTGTCTGACTATATTCCCCACACCTTCCTACCCTTACTTTCACTCCTCATCCGTAAAGTAAGGGATCTTGGTTGCTTCCATTCCATGAACCACACTCCCCTTGTGATCTGTTTGGTCCCTCACTAGATATGCCATTTTCCCCACATTTCTACACATGTGCATTCATCCATCACTCAATAAACATTAATGACACATACTATGAGCCCTTACAGAAAGATGAACCAAATATGAACTATGTACAAAGAGATTATGGTCTCATGAAAGAAATCATATCACAAAGGAGAAAATGATAAGTGTCCTAAGAAAGGCACTTAAAGTACAGGGAGTTCAGGTCAAGGAAAGATTAGAGGTACAGGAAAGCCTGGGATGGAGGTGGTATTCAGAAAGGCTTTGGGGGAACATTTAAGATTTGGGCCAGTAGCTCTCAATTTTGTTTGCACATTAGAATCACCTGAGCAGCTTTAAAAAATCCTAATGCTCAGGCTGCACCAATGCAATTAAATTAGAATCTTTGGGGATGGAATCCGGGCATTAATATATATATTTTTAAAGCTCCTAGATGATTCCAACATGCAGTTGAGATTAAAGAGAAATACTGATTTAGTCATACAGCAGTGGTTGATGAAGGATATTCCAGAAACAGGGAATTATGGAAGCAAAAGTCAGAAAAGTACAGGACATAAACAGGAAACATACCAGAATCTTTTCGGGGTGGCAAGGAGGGAAGTAGAACAAGATAAATTTGGAAAGGCATACCCATTGTGGTGTATCTAAAAAAAAAAGAAAGAAAGAAAATCTGCCTGCAGCCAAATTATATAAGACCTTCGATACCAGTTTGAGTTTGCATTTAGAATTTCTGAGCAACTTGATAAGATTAATGCTAATAATAGTTCTCCTTTATTTACCACCCCCCATATATATCAGTCATAACATACACTTTAAAATACGCTTTTTCATTTAATCCTCACAAAAATAGGATTTTTTTTTTCCAGGCTTCCTGCACGAGCAGGATTTTTTTTTTTTTTTCTGTTAACAGCAAAGGAACTGAAATTTAGAAAAGTGAAGTAGCTTGCCTAAAGACATATTACTTATTAGGAAAGGGCAGAGCCAGTATTCCATCCAGGTTGGTCAAATCTCTTAAGATAGATCACTCTGGAAGTAGGTTAGAGTGGACACAAGAGAACATGCTAAAGGGCTATTGCAATATTTTAATCAAAATGTAATGGGAACTTAATAACAGGGTAATGGATGAGAAAAAGACTTTTAATCTCTCTCCCATGTTTTTTCACTCATTCTGTATCCCTGCTTACATCCTACACTTACTCCAGCTATACAAGGAACCACTTCCTAAACAAAGTTTCATGTTTTCATGCTTTTTTTCCAGCTATGCTTCAGCCTGAAATGATCCTCCTTCCCCTCTGCACTTAGCCAAATTCTACCAATTCTTTATAGCTTAGTTCAGTACAACTTCCTTCCTCAGATCTTCCTTGATTCTATGCCCCCACAATTGAAATATCAAAATTAATCACTTATTTATTGTTTACACAGCATATAACATGGCATTTCCATCCCATCTCATGTTAATAATAATCTCAGTTCCTGACATCAAAGACCTTGATGTTATTAATCTTTGTATTCTCCAGCACCTAGCATTGCTCCTTACACACAGTAAGGGTTCCTTAACCTTAAATGTTTGATGAATGGAAATGGAGTGACAGAAAAAAGCATACCTTACATGAGTAGAATTGACAGACCTTCACAACAAACAGGAAAGGGCAAAAGGAGGAATCAGAGATAAAAGAGGTTTTGAGGAGGTGGTACAGAAAATATGTAAGGGAAACTCAGGCAAACAAGCAGGTTTGGGGAGGAAGGTGATGAATTTCATTTGGGGCATAGTAAGTTTTAGATGTCCTTAGCATACCTGCGTGGAGATGACAATCAGTTAGTTGGAAATGTGAGAATTCAACTTGGGAGAGCAGACATAATTGGCCCAGAGTAGACAAGCAGTAGATAAGACCCTGTCAGGAGAAAAAGAGTATCAAAAAAGAGGGTGTAGTCAACAATATTACGTGCATGCAAAGAAGTCAAAGAGTCCTGAGAAAAGGCTGCAGAATCTGATGAGTAGACCTCTATAACCTGTAAGAGGGAAGTTTCAGCACAGTAGGGTCATGATTCAGAGTGCCAGGGGCCAAGATGTGAATGGGAAGGAAGTTAAGGTGACGAGGATAGCCAGATCTCTGAAAAGGAAGGGACAGAATAGCAATGGTCAAGAGAAAGTATTTTTTGGTTTGGGAGAACTTGAGCATGTTTGTAAACCAAAAACGGAGCCAGTAGAGAGGAAGAGATTGAAGATACGAGAGGAGTGGGCAACTGATGGGGGCCAAGGTCCCAGAGGAGGCACATAGAAGAGAAGGGGTGGAGAAAGGATACACAAGTGGAGGTCTTGGCCATCCCTGCCTGGGGACATTGCAGACCATGGATAAAAGCTAAGGCTGGAGTAGGAAGCTTTCTGCTTATACAGTTTGTTTCTGCTTCTTTCAGGTGGAAAACTCCAATTCATGGTTCAGGGCTGTGAGAACATGTGCCCATCTATGAACCTCTTCTCCCATGGAACCAGGATGCAAATTATATGCTGCCGGAATCAAGCTTTCTGCAACAAGATTTAGAAGCCTGTGCCCTTGCTTCTTGTTCTGACTCAGGCAGCAAAAAAGCTCCATCACCTTACATGGCTCAATTTATATTTAGTTTCTTCTTCAGTCAACAACTAATCACACTTGCCTGAGCATCAGACAGGATATTCAAACATCTTATCTTTTCTCTCCTATTCATGCCCTACTATACATTCTTCTCTGTCTTCCCTGCTTCAACTCCATTTCTCAAAATCCCTGATTTTTTTTTCCCCAATAAATTCCACATGGTCAAAGAACATAGGCTCCATATAGACTTCTTTTCCTATCAGTTCAGTTGCAGCAGGGTCAGCCTGAGCTTTTTCCTACCCCCCCACACTAAAGTGAATGCATTTTATAACTATTCCATATTTATGAAAGTGAAGGGGTCTCTCAGGGTAGAAACAAAAAAGGAATGTAAAGTAAGTATTAATCTTTTAGAGGGCTTAAACAATATTGCAGGTACTTCTCTCTGACCCCCCACCTTTCCATCCCTATTTCCCCCACACCTTTCCATTTATTACAAGTACACAAAACTCAACCCTTCTTTGGCTCTTGACAGTTTTCAGTAGTCCATTATTAACATAATAAAGTGATTCCTTATTTATTTGTTGTATAAATATGCAGCTGATAATGCTTAAATCATCTTTCCACACAATGTTAATGGATCATCTACTCAGCAGAGAGGGGCAAGTGGAAATACTAAACAGTCCCTCATATTAGGGTTATGTTCTTTAAGGTGTTTTGACACACCCTCAGAAAAGCACCCAGCGTGTAGATAGGAAAGATAACATCATCTTTATTTTATAAATAAGGAAATATGACATAGAGATGGTTAATTTATTCATATTCTATGTTGTTCCAATTTACCACGGTTACAAAGCTAGTGAGAACGAGGGCCAGATTCTAAAACCAAATCTGCATGATCTCAATCTGAGCTGTTTCCACCACATTATGAATGTTAACCAGAATGGTTCTTTCAAGACCAAAATCAATCCTCTTCTCTTACACAAGCCCATCTCCTTTCAGCCACTGCTTCCACATAGCTCCGTTTAAGGGCTCCTGAGATCAGCTGGGTGGTCTTACCAATGTATTTTGAAAGCAAAAACCTTTAATTTTGATTAAGTCTAATTTATCTTTTTTTTTTCTTTTATGGATAGAGCTTTTGGTATCGTGTCTAAGAACTCTTAGAACAGTATACCAAGAAACAAAGACATTTTTTCTGTATGTAAAATTAAAAATTTTAATACATATACATTATGGCCTCTCCCCCCAAAACATATTGGTAAGAGGCTTTCCACTAGCAATACCTACAGGCTGTAAGGAAATGGAATATATTCAAATTTCTGAGTGAAAATTATTTTGAACATACAATCTTATTTGTAGACAAAATAGTATTCCAAAATAAAGGCCAAAAACCTAGAACTAAGAACCCCAAGTGAATTCTCAACTTGAGATACAGTTTACATGGGAGCAGGGAGAGAAATGAAAGCTTGCCAACATTGTTGACACTTATTTTGAGGTAGGGAATAAATACCTGTCAGCTGTAAGTGTTGAGGAAAAAATACAAGTTCAAATACGTTGTTTAAACTGAAGGGTAGCGGAGTTCTGGCTTCCATTTTTGGTGGAGTAGTTTGGTTGAACTAACCCTCCTAGAGATAACAATTATATATATATTAATAATTTGGATAAAAAATAAGAAACAACTATTGGAAAGTGCCTCTAAAGCAAATGAAGAGAAATCACCCCCAAAATGACAAGAACAGCACTGGATGAGATTTGTTTGTGCCTAAGGGTACTTCTCAATCCATGCATCATCACAAGATGGCAAAAAGCCACGGTCTTACTAGTTTGAGGTTTCAGAGAACACAGACTGCAGTTGGCAGAGCAGCTGTAAAATTAGGAGTAAATCCCAGAAAGAAGAGAGCCACAGAGGACAAAACATCCAAATTTGAGGATAAACTCTGACCAAATTCTTGGCTGACCAATGACTCCAGAAGGCTTGACAACAATAGTATCTAAAAGAGCAAAGAACTGAGCAGAGATTTTTGCAGTGAATCTCTACAATTCACCATTTACTATGTCTACTATGTAATAAAAAATTATTAGACATAGAAGAAGCAAGGAATTGTGACCCATAGCCAAGGGAAAAAAAAGCAGTCAATAGACCTTCACTACAAAATGAACCAAATATTGGAATTAATGAATAAAGGCAACAAGCAGCTATTAGAGATATATACAGGAACATAAAGGAAAACAGTGCCAAATGAATAAACAGACAACAGATCTTAACATAGATAATTAAAAGAACAAATGGCCAGGCATGGCAGCTCATGCTTATAATCCTAGCACTTTGGGAGGCAAAGGTGGGAGGATCACTTGAGGCCAGGAGTTTGAGACCAGCCTGGGCAACACAGTGAGACCCCATATCTACAAAAACAAACAAAACAAATTAGCCGGGCATTATGGTCCATGTCTATAAGTCCTAGCTACTTAGGAGGCTTAGGAGGTAGGATCACTTGAGCCCAGGAGTTAGAGGTTGCAGTGAGCTATGATCACACCATTGCACTCCAGGCTGAGCAACAGAGTAAGAACCTGTCTCAAAAAAAAAACCCCAAACAAACAAACAAACAAACAAAAAAACCCCAAAAAACCACCACCACACAAAAAAAAGAACAAATGGAAACTTTAGAACTGAAAAGTACAAAAAGTACAATAATTGAAAATAAAATCACTACATGGTTTTAACAGCACATTGGATATCATATAATAATCACCAAATCTGAAGACAGATCAGTAGTAATTATCCAATCTGAAGAACAGAGAAAAGGGATTAGAGAAAATAAATATCAAACAATTTATAAGTAATTGGAGTCCCAGAAGAATAGGGGAGAGATAATGAATCAGAAAAGCATTTAAATAAATAATAGACAAAATTTCCCAAATTGAGTGAAAAACAAACTCATAGACCTAAGAAGCTCAGTAAATTCAAGGCAGGACAAATACAAACACCTAGGCAAATTACTGAAATTCAAAGATAAAGAGAAAAATTAAAACCAGTCCAAAGAAAAATGCATATAGGGGAAAAATGATACAAATTTTGGCCAAATTCTCATTACAAACAACAGAAAACAGAAATCAAGAGAATGACTTCTCTAAAGTAATGAAAGAAAAAAACCTGTCGGCCATGTTACCTCCAAGACAGTTACCCTTCAAAAATGAAGGTTAACAAAGACATTTTCATATAAACAAAGACTAAGATAATTCACAATCAACAGACCTTTACTACAAGAAAAGCTAGAGGAACTTCGGGCAAAGGGGAAATAATGCTAGATAGAAACTCTGATCTATAGCAAGAAATGAACAGCACCAGATATGGTAAATATAAGACATGTATGCTATGTCTTTTCTTAATTTTAAAAGCCATGTCTGCTTAAAGCAAAAATTATTTTTAATATGAGTAGATATATGTGACAATAACAGCAAAAAGGACAGGGAGGTAAGTAGAACTATACTTTTGAAAGGTTCTTTTTTTCGAGGCAGAGTCTCACTCTGTTGCCCAGGTTAGAGTGCAGTGGTGTCATTGTAGCTCACTGCAACCTCAAACTCCTGGGCTTGAGCGATTCTTAAGCCTCAGTCTCCCAAGTAGCTGGGACTACAGGCCCGCGCCACCACACCAGGTTCATTTTTGTGGAGACAGGGTCTTGCTTCTTGTTCAGGCTGGTTTTGAACTCCCAGCCTCAAGCAATCCTGCCACCTCAGCTTCCCAAAGTGCTAGGATTATAGGCATGAGCCACTGTGCTTGGCCAAAGGTTCTTATTTTTAAATGATATAATACAATATTAACTTTAATTCAACTGTGATACGATATAATAATCCCTAGAGAAAACAATTTTTTAAAATACAGAATGGTATAGCTAAAAAGCCAATGGAGAAATTAAAATAGATACTAAAAAATATTTGTGTAACCTAAATAAAAACAGAAAAGGAACAAGAACAATTATTAATAGTTGGGCCAAACAGAAAAATGGTACCCACAAAAAGTACAAAACTAGTAAGCAAAAATCTAAACATCAATAATTGAGAAGGACACATCATCAATACTGTAGTCTTCCTGTCAAAAATGTATAACCTGAACCTAATCATGCAAAAACATCAGACAAAACAAAACTTAGGAAAATTGTACAAAATAATCAGCCTGTATTCTTCAAAAATGTCAAGATCAGGAAACAAACACCAAGGAACTATTCCAAGTCAAAGTAAATTAAGGAGACATGAAAACCATGCATGATCTAGGTCTGAATGTAGGCAAAGGGAAAAAAATTTGTTAGACATTAGTAGAATGATTGACAAAATTTGAACACAGACTGTGAACTAGACAATGGTGTACCAACGTTAAACTTCCTGATTTGTAGGCTGAGTGAGGTGGCTCACGCATGTAATCCTAGCATTTTGGGAGGCCGAAGTGGAAGGATTGCTTGAAGCCAGGAGTCTGAGAACAGCCTGAGCAAGAGCGAGACCCTTGTCTCTACAAAAAATAGAAAAATTAGCCAGGCATGGTAGTACATGCCTGTAGAACCAGCTACTCAGGAGGCTTAGGCAGGAGGATCACTTGAGTCCAGGGATTTGAGGCTGCAGTGAGCTATGATCACACCACTGCACTCTAGCCCAGGTGACAGAGAACTTGTCTTAAAAAAAAAACAAAACAAAACTAAGTTGTCTATGAGAAGGCCTTTATTATTTATTTATTTATTTTTTGAGACAGAGTCTCACTCTGTTGCCCAGGCTAGAATGCCATGGCGTCAGCCTAGTTCACAGCAACCTCAAACTCCCGGACTCAAGAAATCCTTCTGCCTAAGCCTCCCGAGTAGCTAGGACTACAGGTGTGTACCACCATGTCCGGCTAATTTTTTTCTATGTATTTTTAGTTGTCCAGCTAATTTCTTTCTATTTTTAGTAGAGACGGGGTCTTGCTCTTGCTCAGGCTGGTCTTGAACTCCTGACTTCAAGCAATCCTCCCGCCTTGGCCTCCCAGAGTGCTAGGATTACAGACGTGAGCCACTGCGCCCAGCCACGGCCACGAGAAGGCCCTTATTCTAAGGAAATACCTACTGAGTTATTCAGAGAAAAAAATAATAGCGACTGAGACTTAATGGTGGGATATATTATTTGGATTAATCCTTAAAAAAAAATGACTAAAAACACTGGAAAATATTTAAAATATCTAAAGAGCTAACAAGATAGTCTAGAATTAACAGGAAAGGTTAAAAAGAAAACAGAACATGAAGGGTAAGCCACTTTTTTCCTATAAGCATTTAACAATCTAGTAAACTGGAACTTTTATTTTGAAGGCCTGAGTGAAAGATACAGAAATGAAAATTCACAGTCCACATAAGAGGCAGAGACCCTCTAAAGGCTATATACCCTGAGGGTAGGGGCAGAAGTAAACCAGCTCTCTCACAGAACTGAAGCACAAATGCCCATTTCCTGAAGAGTACAATAAACCCCAGGTGTCAAACTTGATTTATTTAAAGTGGTTCCAAAGCGGTAGTGCCCAAAAGTACCCAGTAGAAGCAAATGTATGTCATTTATGGATGAAAGTTTCTTCATTTCAGGCCCCAATTAGTTCCGAAGAATAATTTTTCAAGGATAACAAGCAGTACCTAGTAAAAGATAAACTAGCATAAAAGAAAAAAAATTATTATGAGTAAGAGTTGAAACAACACAGAGAAACAGATCCACAAAGACTTCAGATCGGCACTTCAAACACATAAAACTATGTATGAGGACAAAACAATGAACAAATTATCTAGAATATAGCATAGAGATAAAAAGATAAATGACTAAAGACACAAAGGATAGTGAGGTCTAAGCAAGCTTAACTGGAGTTTGAGAAAAAGAAGAGACAAAAAAATGGAGCAAAGGTAATACTGAAAAGATAAAGACTGAGAGTTTTCCAGAACTTTAATTTATTAAGGCAAAAATTCAGACTAAGGCCAATGAATCTCAAGCAAGATGAGAAAACTACATATCACGGTGAAATTGCAGTCACCTTAAACAAAATCTTTTAAAAACTCTTGAAAGGAAGAACTAACTGTTAAACTTATAGCTGACTTCTCAACAGCAACAATGCAATGGTATCAGCACTGCCCTGAAACAACTAGCAGCAGAAATCCCAATTAGATAAAACAATATTCTTCAAGAATAAAAGTCAAATAAGGTATTTTCAGATAAGCAAAAACTCAGTGTTTTCACCACCACCAGAAGACTCTCACTAAAAAAATCAAAATCATTCCATAAAGAAGACCATAAGATGGAACGAAGAGCCAAAAAGTGGCTAAAACTATATTGTATGAATAGAATAATAATGATGTCTTAAAGGGTTAAAATATATTTCATACATTTACATTAGAAACTTATAAACATCTAAACTTCTGCTTCTGGGAAGTTTCCTATTTCCCCCACTAAATGTAACCCAAAACCCTGGACATTATGTATAAAAGAAACATAAGAAGAGTGTGGAAGGGGGAGACAAAAGGGCAGACCAGCTAGGGACCCAGGATCTTAGGAACAACATGAGGGTGAATTCCTTTTTTTTTTTTCTTTTTATTTTAAATCTCCTACATCCCAGATACAAAGCTGAAGAATCCAAGAACCCAGAAATGCCAATGAGCAAAGACAAAAAGGCAATAAAAGCTTCCTTTCTATAAACAAAGGGCCAGAAAAAGAGGCAACTTGGCAAAACAGAAAACTTTTAGACAATAAGCACTCTATTACAGCTAAATACCAAAGAAACAACTATGGTCCTACCCCCTACTAATGCACAGTGAAGGCCAAGTGAGGAGACTGCACTTCCACCCTTGTGAGGCTATAATTAGGTGCCCCAATACCGCCCCTGCTGGGGTGGTATCAAAGAAGGCCAAATAGGAAGCCAGGACTTTAATCCTGTCAGTAACAAGGCCCCTGCCAAATAGTGTCAGTGAAGACCATGTGGGAAGCCAGAACTTCTACCTCTACCTAGCAATGAGGGGTGGCTTCCCACCCCCTGCCAGGGGGTACGACAGTAAGTAGAGCAGAGAGTCTGGACTTTCACCATCACCACTGTAATGAGGCAAGCCCCACTACAGTATGAGCGGAGACCGCAAGGGGAGTAGGAACTCCAGCCCCCGCACAACAGTAATGAAGAGTCCTCTCCAACATGGGCATCAAAAGAGGTCAAATGGGGAACCTGGAACTCTACTCCTACACACAAATAAAGTGATGTCCCCCCCAAAAAAGCTTAACTAAAACAAAATCTTTAAATAAGACTTATAATCAAGAGCATAATATAAATGTCCAAGTTTCAACCTGGAAGATCCCAAACTAAATGAAAAAAGATAATCAACAGATACCAAAACTGAGATGACAAAGGTGTTAGAATTATCTGAAAAAGATTTTAAAGCAGCCATGATAAAAATGCTTCCATGAGGAATTATGAACATTCATGAACAAATGAATATCATATAAAAAGTATTTAAGGCAAAAAGCATTATATAAAGAGGTTACTTCTAAATAAAAAAATGGTTTAATTCACTGAGAAGATATGACAAGTTTGCACCTGTATAGAACCTAAGAAATTAGGCCCAAAATACATACAGCAAAATTAATAGAACCTAGCCAGACACAGTGGTGCACACATGTAGTCCCAACCACTCAGGAGACTGAGGCAGAAGGATTGCTTGAGCCCAGGAGTTAAAATCCAGCCTGGGCAACATGGAGAGATCTCATCTCTTAAAGAAAAAAAGATTAACTGAATCACAAGGAAAAACACACAAATCTATAATCATAGTAAATTTTAACTTACTTTCCTTGTAATTCATTAAATAAGCAGTAAGGATATAGAAGATTTGAATATGATTAACTCAGTTGATTACACAGACATATATAGAAGTCTATACTCAACGACTGTACCCATTATAGTCTTTTACAAGCACAGATGGAATATTTATAAAAATTCAATGTACTCTAAACCACAAAGCAAGACTCAACAAATTTCAGGATTAAACCCACACAACATTTTGCGAACACAATACAATTAAACTAAAAATCAATAACAAAAAAATTTCCTAAAACTATCACAACTCAGCAATTCTACTCCTAGATAGAAGAGAATACCCAAGAGAATTGAAAATGTATGCACATACAAAAATTTGTACAAGAATGGGCATTTACTCATTCAAGCAGCCTTATTCATAACAGCCAAAAAGTAAAAAGACCCCAAATGTCCATCAAGTGATGAATAAACAAAATGGGGAACATAAACATACAATGTTAAATTATCATCCATAAGGAGTACTGATACCCGCTACAACATGGGTGAACTTTAAACATTAAGTGAAAGAAGCCAGACACATAATCATACAATTCTATTTATATGAAATGTCCAAAATAAGCAAAGCCATAGAGACAGAAAGATTAGTATTTTCCAGGGGAAGGAGGAGGGGAAAATGGGAAGTGACTATTAACGAATACAGAGTTTCTTTCAGAAGTGATGAAAATTGTTTCAGAATTTGATAGTGGTGATGGCTGCACAACTCTGTGAACATACTAAAAACCAATGAAATATACTTTAAAGGGAGTATACTTTAAATGGTAAATTTTATGGTACATGAATTCTATCTCAATAAAAACAATTTTTAAATAGAAACAATTCCCAAAGGTTTAGAAATTCAGAAATATAATGCTAAATAATCCATGGATCAATCAAAAAACAAATCATAAAGATATTAGAAAAAATTTTGAGCTGGTTAACAAAAATACTATGCATGGAAATCTGTGGCATGAAGGAAAATGGGATTTGTAGCTTTAAATGCTTATATGTAACACATATAATTGACACAGTACTAGTATCTTAAATGCATGTATTTATAGGAAGTGAAGAAGATAAGAGGAAACATGTGAAACTGTTCCATAGCAATGCAATCTGCAAATCTAGACTAAGGAAAATCATAGGGAAAACCAGCTGGATTCCTCAATCAGTACACTGCAATGGAAAAAAAGAAGGGGAAGATGAAGAGGAAATTTATAGACTAAAAACAACTTAAAAGACATCTATCAGCTGATATTTTTGGACTTTATGTGGATTTTGATTCAAAACAAACTATAAAAAATAAGGGTTGGAACATTTGAACACTGACTGGATATCAACAAAGAGTTGGGAAAATAATGATCTTTTCAATAACTAGCTCTAAAGTGGATAGCCATACAGGGGAAAAAAATGACACCTAATCTCTATACACACAAAACTCAATTTGAGGTGAACTGTAGGTCTAAATGAGTCAAAAAATATAAAGCAAAAACTATAAGGCTTTTAGAAGCCAATATACAAGAAAATCTTCATAATCTTAGAGTAGGGAATGAGTCCTTTAATAGAAAATATTAATAGAAAACACTAGCCGGAGGAAAAGTCTAAATAGGATATTAAAATTAAAAATTTCCATGAAGTGTGGAATAAGCCACACAATAGGAGAATATATATGTAATATAATACATGTAAACTGACAAAGTGGTAGTATGCTAAACATACGAAGAACCAAAATTATTAAGAGACAAAAGAACAATAAGCAAAAGACTGGAACAGGCACTTCATAAGATGCTGAATCTCATTGGGAACAAGCAAATTATCACCATACAGACATCATTATACTCCAGGAACTTGGTAAAATTTGGAATGACAACACCAAATATAGGTGAAAATGTAGAATATTAGAAACACACATTCTGTTGCCATGAACATTCTTATACTTTAGTGTTTTCCCAGTAATTGCATACTCTTCTCATATGAAAATATAAATTGGTAACATTTGATAGGAAATGGTTTGCCACTATTCTATGAAAAATTGAAGATATGCATATCCTAAGACCCAGCAATGTCACTTCTAGGTATATACCCTGGACTCTAGGGCCTAGAGAAACTCGTGGACATGTACAAGAATGTTCCCAGAAGAATTGCTTATAATAGCATCAAACTGTAAATAATCCAAATATTCATTAGCAATAGAATGAATAATTAGTGGTATGTTCATACATAGCATCCTATATAATTAAAATCGATGAATTCAATACATGCAAAAGGATATAAAGAAAAGTCAACACAAAAATACAACATAATTTCATTTATATAAACTTCAGAAACAAAAATTATATTAGTTAAAGATGCACAAACTAATCAATTTTATTTGAAGATACATAAATAGTTGAGAGAACTCTAAAGGAAACCAAAGGAATAATTATCACAAAAGTCAATTTTGTGATTACTTCTGGAGGAAGGATGTGGGTTGTTATTGGGAGGGAATATATGGGAAGTTTCTAAGGGCCTATAAATGACCTTTCCTCAATTGAGCTGTGGTTAAATGATGTTAACTTTACAACTGCAATGTTATACTGTACATATTTTATGTATTTATATTTATCTCAACACACACATACACAAGCATAGGTTGATTTTTCCATCAAAATTTTAGCTGTTATCTTCAGGTATAAATTTCTCCTCTCCATTATTATTTTTAATAATGGAATAAATACCTTCTCTTAACAATATAATGAACACTCCAGAAAAACTATGGCACTTTGTATTTACTGGATGCCTTTTTGTGAAAAATAAGACAATATACTCTTCATATACATTAACACATTTAAGATTAAAAATAGGCCGGGCATGGTGGCTCAAGCCTGCAATCCTAGCACTCTGGGATGCTGAGCCGGGAGGATAGCTTGAGGTCAGGAGTTCAAGACCAGCCTGAGACCACCCTGTCTGTACTAAAAAAATAGAAAAAATTAGCTGGGAGTGGTGGCCTGTGCCTATAGTCCTAGCTACTCAGGAGGCTGAGGCAGGAGGATCGCTTGAGCCCAGGAATTTGAAGTTGCTATGAGTTAGGCTGACACCACGGCACTCTAGCCCAGGCAACAGAGCAAGACTGTCTCAAAAAAAAAAAAAAAAAAAAAAAGATTAAAAATAACTCTGAAAGGTACATATTATCAGCCTCTTTAGTTAGGCAATTGCCAGTGTTAATGTAACTGTCAGCGCTAGTCCAAATCTGAAACTTGAAGTTTCCCCATCATTCTATATAAATTCCCGCCATTCTACACAAATTCCAACAGCTGATAGTTTTACTATCTATCCATTCACCTTCCCCTTAT
Organism: Lemur catta; assembly: GCF_020740605.2. Lineage (NCBI taxonomy): Eukaryota > Metazoa > Chordata > Mammalia > Primates > Lemuridae > Lemur > Lemur catta. The sequence continues at coordinate 16,751,357 of NC_059134.1, read as the reverse complement.
AATAATCTGTGGCATTTTCTTCATTTGATATTCAATTTATTTATTCAACATTCATTCATTTATTCAACAAATATTTACTTACTACCTACTATATTCAGGGTCTTCTACATACAGGATGTACAAGGATGAAAGGAATGGCAAAGTCTCAGCTTACATTTTAGTGGGAGAGACAAACAATTTCATATAATGATCAGTTCTATGAAGAAAACAGAATAATATGATAGTAACTGGGGGTGGTAGAAACATTTGGGGCTGAGATTTGAATGCTCAGTTAGCCATGCAAACTACGGGAAGGGATTCCAAGCAGCAAGGCCCTGAAAGGGGAACGGGCTTTGGTGAACAGAAAGGCAAGTCTGCCTGGAGTCCCATGAGCAAAGAGGACAGAGGGTTAATCACGTAGGGTCAGAGTTCAGATCCCAGTCTTGATGCAATAGGAAGCCATTGGAAGTTTTTAAGCAAGGGAGGGTCACAGTACAATTTATATTTAAAAAAAAAAATAATTCAGGGATTATGTAAAGAAAAGGTTGTTTGAGAGGAAGGGAGTTGGGCAATGGCAGATCTCAGAGGAAGACTAGTTTTTATTATAGAAATCCAGGGGGGAGATGAAAGAGTTTGAACTAGGGTGGCAGCAAACGAAATGTAGAGAAGTGGACAGCTTCTGGATATATTCTGAGGATAGATCAGATCAACTGAGTGCTGATTTCTTTGTTAAACAGCCATTTATTATATGCTATAATGTTATCAGGCACTACTCTGAGTGCTGGTGATACAGATCCAAATAGGACAGACAGGGTCCCTGATATCAAGAAGCTTATATTCTCATGGGAGAAACAGACATTTAATAGCCAAATAAAAATATCCTACAATGTCAGGAAATAAGCATTATGGTGAAAAATTAAAAGAAAGAGAGTACTACTTTAGATAAGCCAGGGAAAGACTTTGTAGAAGGGACACTTAAGCAGAGACCTAAAGGGAAGCACAAGCAACACAAGTATTTGGTGTCCTTCAGGGACATGGAACATCAAGTGAAAAGACCCCGAGGAGGGAATGTGCTTGTCTTGTGAGAACAGCAAAGCCAACATGGCTAGAGAAGAATGAAGAAGGAAAGTGGCAGATAAAGCCACAGAGGTGGCCAGAGGACACATCACCCAAAGCTGTATAGTTCATACACAGAATTTTGAATTTTGTTTTAGGTGTGATAAAAAGCCACGAGAACTGAGAGTGGGGCAGGGATACCTGATTCACATTTTAAAAGGACCATTCTGACCGCTTTTCTGGAAAATAAGCTGCTGAGCATAAATAATATAAAAAAAGAGACAATGTCACTCTAGATTAGACTCTAGAGTGGTATCAGCAGAGGTGTGAAGTGAAACATGTTTTGAATATATTTGCTAAATTAAATAGTATCAGCTGAATTGAATGTAGAATATGGAAAGGATGATTGTCAAGGATGATTTATTTCTAGGGTTTTGAGATGGGGGAAACTAGGAGAGGAACAGGTTGGAGGGTAGGAATCAAAAGCTATTTTTGGTCACGAGATGCCTTAGACTTCCAAGTGAAAACGTCAAGCAGGTTATAGCTTAAAAAGGCTGGAACTCAGGGAAGAGGTTGAAGTCAAGAAACAACTTTGCTTTTGACAGATACTAAAGGTTGGCAGATAATTCTCAAGAACAAAATTTCTCCCACATTTGAGAATTTACTGGTTCAATTCGTAGGAGCCCCCAAAATAGGTTCAAATAAATAAAACAGTTCAAATTTATTTCTCCTCTGGGTTTACTGCAGTAACACAATTGGCTAGTATACATCTAATATGTGATAAACTCTAACCATAACATTTACATGTTCTTAGTTTCAGACTAAGATAACTGATTAATTTTATAATTTATATGGAAAAAGGAATATAAGGCCTAAACCTAATACATTCAAATGTTAACATAAATTTTATTAGAAAAACAAAGTTTTAGTAAGCCTAATAGGTAAAGGAGCCAGGAATCAGACCTATTTACATTATAGCTGCCTTACTCCTCCCTCTTCCTTTTATTCTTTATCACCTAGACGCTTAGTCACCAATAAGGCCACAAAGATATTCATTTTCAAAATAGAATTTTATTTCTGTAGTAAAGAATTAAAATAGGGCTGTGAAGGTAGAATATAGAAAAATATTTAAAATGTGCAACAGTAATTCTTAAAGTTAGTTAAGCACTACAGTGTATGCTCAACTTCTACTTGAAAGACCAACCAGTATTTTATATATTACTAACTACACCAGAAAAAACACCTACTTGCAATTTCAATTAATTGTTTTAACTCAAACAGGTTTATATAACTGGTCAGGCCCTTTTGAAAGTGTAAGTACAAATCTTGGGGATACATTCTTTGAAGTTGGCCTCACTTCACAGACTGATAAATCTACCATTCAAAAGTCACAAGGATTAAGCCCTTACTAATTCACCCTTATAATTAAATCAACATGCAGGAAATACGTACTTTTTGGATAAAACAAAATGAGATATATGTTGGTATAAAAGCTGGTAAAGTACCCTGAAACTTGGATTCCACCAGATAGGTTTTAAATTTAGACACTAAACACAGATGAAGCAATAGCTAACGAATTCTATCCATCTCCTCCCCAAAGTTTTACTTATAATTAAGATATAGGTATTTGTATGCAGAACATACAAAAAGAACTGGAAGATGTTTGGATAAAGAGGGAAGTGAACTCTTCAGGAACTATTATTTGCAGTTTGCAGAATAAGATAATCTTCTCTAGGAAGAAAAATGTCCACATAGCAGCACTATATTCACCAGGAATCAATCCCCCAATGGATCAATCATGTGCCAGGAAGCCAAACCTTCTGGCTGCTCACAACATCACTCAGCTTCCCTTTAATCTTCAGGAAGTGTCTCTTGAACTCCAATCCATCACCCTATATTAGGAATAATATCCAAAAATAATGTCAAAGAAAAAAAATCATGCATAAAATCAAACTCTCTTTAGTGGTAAGTAGACACAAACCTTCTTAGATATGTCTAGCTATAATTCCCTTTAGGTTATTTTATGAAGACCAAATATCCTGGTAGAGGAAACAGCTACATAAATAATTCTGACTTTATTTCATGCCCATCACTGTTCCTACCACACTGAGCTCAGAGGGGGGAAAAAAACGACACCTTGTGTTTCAAGTGTTGGTATATCTGGACCTAAATCATCATTTTCTATAGGCAGTGAGGGGTTTGGAAACTAAAAATAAGCTAAACAACTACAATGAAGTCTTGTCATAATACTATGGCAACAAAGCCAATAGATCTAGTTTTGAGAAGAACTTCATTACACTAGGATATTAATAATTTAATTCCATAGCAACCATTTGGAAACAGTGTTGCAGCAAATCTCCAATATAACAAATGTGAACTACCCTTCCAAACTTCTTTAGAGCCACATACAATCTCTCAGGAAATAGAGAATATCCTCTTTTGGTCTTATTTATCAAGGGCTTTAAAACTATGATCTTACAACCAATAATTTCTAAAGAAATAATCAGAAATGCAAACAAAAATCTATGTATAAGAATACTGGAGCCGGGCATGGTGGCTCACGCCTATAATCCCAGCACTCTGGGAGGCAAAGGTGGGAAGATCACTTTGGCTCAGGAGCTTGAGACCAGCCTCAGCAAGAGCGAGACCCCATCCCTACTAAAAAAATAGAAAGAAATTAGCCAGGCACGGCAGTGCGTGCCTATAGTCCCAGCTACTTGGGAGGCTGAGGCAGGAGGATTGCTTGAGCCCAGAAGTTTGAGGCTGCTATGAGCTAGGCTGATGCCATGGCACTCTAGCCCACTCTAGCCCAAGCAACAGAGTGAGACTCTGTCTCTCGGGGAAGAAAAAAAAAAAAAAAAAAAGGGTTATTAAATTATAACGTGCAAACATTTTTACAAATCATAATTTTTATTAAAAAGATATATGTGAATTAAGAAAAAGATTAAAATGCTTCAAAATATTAAAGGTGATTACTGCTGTGAAAATAATTTAGGAATATTTTTCTTTTTGTATTTTTTACTCATCCACATTTTCTACAAAAAACAAAAATTTTTCTGACATAATAAAGAAAATGTCATTTTTAAAAAGCAGTGTTTTAGAAAAATAGATAATGACAAGAACAAATGTTTATAAAATTAAATGAAAAAAGTTACCATATAATTACAAATGCCACATATATAAATATTCCATTTAAAAAAATTCATACAGAAATATTTCAATAGAAAGAATACAGTATAATGAAACATATCAAAAATACCTTAGAAAGCCGGAAGTCAACCAATATCTTCTCATCCATTTCTACCAAATTCACTTTGAAAATAAGTTTATTGTTTCTCCTATCAGTTGTTGATACGGTAACCTAGGGCAACAAAAATAAGGTTAAGCCACATATGTGAGTAGAGAACACTCTAAAAATTTTCAGGCTACTTCCACAACAGGAGTAGTATCCAGTATGCTGAAAATCTCACTCATTGCAGGGTTTCTCTTCCTCCCAATAGGCATATGTGTCCCCAACCCAAACCAACCTGTCAACAGGGTATAGCTACTTTACCAGGGATTGAGTCTTTGTGAACTCTTAGCAACAACAGAAATTTTGTATTTTATCAAAATACCACTGAAAGAAGAAACAATCAAAGAGAATAAAAACATGAGAGGAAAAACAGGATTATTAAAGAGATTTGTGGCTGAAAAGCTACAATAGCAATCAGAAGATTGTGAAAGTCTTGAGAGGCCTTGCAACTTCCATTTCCACACTGTTCCTATGGCCTATAAAGAAGCTCGGGCTTCGTGAGTGATGTGGAAAAGAAGGCCCAGACAATGACTGAAAGGGACGTCCTTGCAGAACTAACAGGAAAATATGTAATCCCACAATTTCCTAGTAACAGCTAAAGATCAATCCTAAAAGCTCTCTGCTCTTTCTCTTTCCAGCTCCGTTTTCACAACTTCTGAAAAGAGCAGAACAGACAGAAAGGAGATGTAAATCTTTTTCTTTACATTCACCAGCTCACTGCCTTTTAGAATTTGTTTTATAGTAGTTCCTGAAAAGCCCCTGGAAGGAGGGTGGGGCGTGCACAAACTCCAGGCCTCAGTTTCCTGCCCAACACCACATCTCAGGGGCGCGATCACATCCCCTGTGATAACCCTGACTGCATTTCAGAGATAACCAAGTCTCCAGTAGCAGAGGAAACAGGAAAGATGAACAACCTGACATCTCACAGCTGCCTCCTGCTAATTACTCCACAGCAGCTTCTATTATCAACCGACAATAATCACTCTTTTTTTTTTTTCCTTTCTCTTTGTCCCCATAAAAACTGACCAGCCTCTTGGCCTCTGCACAGCTCCCCTCTTTTTCCCTTTATTTCCCTTTTCTCTCTCACACTCTCTCAATCTCTTCCTCTCCTCCTTCTAAAAAGATAAAATAAATTTTATACTTTTATATCCTAATCTCTATGTGAGAAACTTTTCTCCACCCGCGCCATGAGAACCTACTAAGTTTTCCACCCTAACAATAACTAGTACCAAACTTGTGGGTAAGGATGCCACCAGCAACAATAAAGACATTAAATGACTACAGCCAGATAAATGAACCCAAGCAAGGTCAGCAGATTTGCCCAGCTAAGCCCAGTCCAAATTACAAATGTGTAATAATTCTCACTTCAATAAACAACTATGAAAACTATAACTGTATCACAATTGTGCAACACTGAAACAACACATTATGTTCTAGGAAAATTAATACAAGATATTCAACTCATCTGAATTAAGTTCTTAAACTTCAAAGACAAAGAAAATAGTTCAAGAATTTAGACAGGAAGAGTGAAGCAACGAGTGAAAATAGCAGAGGAAGGAACTCCAAAAGCCCATTACTCCACAAAAACAGTATGAAAAATTGGCAAAAACTGTCAGAATCAACTTTGTCAGTACCTTGTCAAACCTACCTAAAAGTTTATAGCAACACAGAAACACTCATTCAATAAAACTAGTGAATCTCAGAACAGTGAGCTTTCTGGCATTGTATTAATAACTTACCCTGTTCCCATCTCCTGCTCCTCTCTCAGTAGTAGCCTTAAAAATAACAGTCTGCATTTCAGTTATAAGTCTAGGTGGGAGCAGGATAAACCTAAACCTCATTTACAAACTGTCTTTATTTTCCCTTTGTAACTGTAACTCACCCTGTGCTAAAGCTACTACGGGGCATTTGTTGAAAACATTTACAGGAAAATGCTTTAGTCTTTACTGCCTGAAGCAATGGATAGCAACTGGGGCAAACAACAGACTACTCAAAAAGCTCTGAAGGAAAGGCTAGGGAGTGAGATGTTTTTGAGGAATAAGAACTTTGAAAAGCTCCTGCGTATACCTGGGAATCTAAAGGCCATACCCATGACCAGGCAGTGCATATGCTCAGGAAAGGTTTGAGAAAGCCCTAAGCTCTATCTAACTTTGTTTGAGGTTTCACGCAAGATGGTGAGGGCTAAGACGGAGTTGTAAACTTCCTGGCTGAGTACTGCAGGTGTGCCCCAATACACACACAGAACCCCTCTGCAAATACCAGGAGACTTTTTTGGTTCACTGAACTTAAGGAATTCTCTGTCCAATCATTAGCTGACCACCAAGCTAGCAGGACAGAAACTTTATGGCCAACTATGACAAGGAATATAGATTTTGAAAAATTATATAAGAAAAGTCACTAAAGAAAAAAAACATCAAGCAGCAACTCTAACCCTGGCAAGAGAAAATATGATTTCTAGAACTGTCACACAGTAATATTCAAAATGTCCAGTGGTTGTCAGACATTAGAGGCTAGGGAGGGAGAAACAGGCAGAGGATTTTTAGGGCAGTGAAACTATTCTATGTGATACTCCAATGATGGATACGATGTCATTAAAATTTGTCCAAACTCATAGAATATACAACACCAAGAGTGAACCACAGACTTGGGGCCAGGCATGGTGGCTCACACGTGTAATCCTAGCACTCTGGGAGGCCGAGGTGGGAGGATCACCTGAGCTCAGTTGTTCGAGATCACCCTGAGCAAGAGCGAGACCTCATCTCTACTAAAAATAGAAAAATTAGCTGGACGTAGTGGCGCGCACCTGTAGTCCTAGCTACTCGGGAGGCTGAGGCAGGAGGATCACTTAAGCCCAAGAGTTTGAGGTTGCTGTGAGCTAGGCTGATGCCATGGCACTCAGGGCAACAGAGCAAGACTCTACCTAAAAACCAAAACAAAACAAAAAAAAAACCCACACATGGACTTGGGGTAATAATGATATGTCAATGTAAGTTCATCAATTGTGACAAATGTCCCACTCTGGTGGGGGATAATGATAATGGCAAGAAGATGTATGCGTGGGTGGAAGGAGTACATGGGAAATCTGTACCTTCTGCTCAACTTTGCTGTGAATCTATTATAAAACTGGTCTAAAATGTAATTTTTTTTTAAAAAAAGAATGATCTCCAATCAATAACCAATAAGAGCAATTACTTGATAAAATAAAAAAGAAAAAGCTAAACTCACAAAGAAGAAAATAAGTTAGTTTTTTTAAAAAGATCAACAAAGTAACTAAACTTTAGCCAGACTGACCAAGAGAATAAGAAAACTCAAATTACTAAAATCAGGAATGAAAGTGAAGATGTTACTGCCAACCTTATAGAATTAAAAGGGATTATAAAAGAATGTTATGAATAACTACATGCCAACAAATTGGATGAACAAAAAGAAATGGATACACATATTACTAGAACTGACTCAAGAATAGAAAATCTAAATGCACCTATAACAAGACAAAGTCAGTAATCAAAATATTTCTAACCAAAAAAAACCCCACATGGCCCCATTCAACCAGATGTTTAAGGAAAAATTAACAATTAATCCTTCTTAAACTCTTCCAAAAGACAGGAGGAGAAAACACTTCCTAACTTATTCTATGAAACCAAAGCCAGACAAAGACATCACAAGAAAACTACAGATGAATATGCCTTATGAATATAAACATCAACAAATACCAGCAAATCAAATCCAGTAACACACCACTGAAAGGATTATACATATGATCAAGTGGGATTTATCTCAATAATGCAAGGTTGTTCAAAATATTAAAATCATTTACTGTACTATACCATATTAATAATAATAATAAAGGGGAAAAACACAAGATCATCTAGATACAGAAAAAGCATTTGACAAAATTGAATACCCACTCATGATAAAAACACTCAACAAACTAGGAATACCTTCCTCTACCTGATAAAGGGCATCTATGACAAACCCACGGCTACTATCGTTACTAATGCTGAAAGACTCAAACCTTTTCCCTAAGATCAGGAATAAGACAAAGATGTCCACTCTCACCATGTTTGTTAAACATAACCAGGGAAGTCCTAAGCAGGGAAATTAAACAATAAAAAAAAAAATTAAAAGACATCCAGATTGAAAAAAAAACTATTTACTGTATCTCTATTAGCAAATAACATGATCTTATATATAGAAAACCCTAAAAAAATCTGCAAAAAAACTACTAAAGCTGACAAATGTGTTCAGCAAATTTGCAGGATCCAAGATAAATATATAAAATTCAGTTGCATATAAACTAGCAATGAACAATTTGAAAATGAAATTTGAAAACAATTCCACTTACACTAAAATCAAAAAGAATAAACACAGGATTAAATTTAACCAAGAAAGTGCAAGACCTGAACACTGAAAACTACAAAATATTCTTGAAAGAATTTAAAGACAACTTAACTTTAAAATATAGGAAGAGACCCCATGTTATGGGATTGGAAGGGCTAATATTATAGGTTGACCATCCTCAATCCAAAAATCTGAAATCCAAAATGTTCCAAAATCTAAAATTTTCTGAGGATCAACATAATCTAAAACTCTGAACACCAACACGATGCCACAAGTAGAAAATTCCACATCCAACTTTGCTTTCTAATAGTTCAATGTACACAAACTTTGTTTCATGCACAAAATTAAAAATATTGTATAATTACCTTCCGGCTATGTATATAAGGTATACATGAAACATAAATGAACTTCACGTTTAGACTTGGATCTCATCCCCAATATATCTCATTTTATATGTACACAAATATTCCAAAATCTACATTTCTAGGCTTAACATAAAAAAAAAAATTCCAAAATCCAAAAAAGTCCAAACTCCTAAAACACTTCTGGTTCCAAGTATTTCAGATACAGAATACTCAACCTGTATTAAAATGGAAATACTCCCCAAATTAATCTACAGATTCAATGAAATCCCTATTGAAATTAAAATTTCTTATTTGCAGAAATGTATAAGATGGTCCCAAAATTCAGATATAAATGCAAAGGACCACAAATAACCAAAGCAATCTTGGAGGAAAAAAAAAAAAAAACAACAAAGCCAAACTTGAAGGTCTCACACTTTCCAGTTTAAAAACTTAGCACAAACCTATAGAAATCAAAATAGTATGGTAGTGGCATAAGCATGGACATATATATTAATGGAATAAAATTGACAGTGCAGAAATAAACCTGTACATCTATGACCAATTTATTTTCAACAAGGTGTCAAGACTTTCCGGTGGGAAATATTGTCTTTTCAACAAATGGTGCTGGAAAAACTGGATATCCATATGCAAAAGGTTGGATTTGAACCCCTACCTCTGACCACACACAAATTTTTTTTTGAGATGGAGGTTTCCCTATGTTGCCAAGGCTAGTTTCAAACTCCTGGGGCTCAAGTGATCCTCCTGCATCAGCCTCCTGAGTAGCTAGAATTACAAGCATGTGCCACTGAGCCTGGCTACAAATATTAACTCAAAATGGATCAAAGAACTAAATGTAAGGGCTAAATCTATTATGTTAGACGGAAACATTAAGTATAAATCTTCATGATCTTGTATGAGCTGTTTCTTAAATTTGACACCAAAAGCACAAGAAAAAAGTAAATTAGAATTCATCAAAATTAAAAACATTTGTACATCAAAGGACACTAACAAGAAAGCAAAAGAATGGACGAATTTTCCCCCACAAAATAGGAGAAAATATTTGCAAATCAGGTATCTGGCAAGGTTCTAGTGCTCATAAGGTATAAAGAACTCTTACAGCTCAACAATAAGAAAAACAAACCAGTTAAAATATGAACAAAGGATTTGAATAGGTATGTTTGTAAAGAAATAGCCAGTAAGCACATGAAAACATGCTCTACACCATTAGTGATTAGGGAAATGCAAATCAAAACAAAATGAGATAATACCTCACACACACTAGGGTGGCTATAATTAAAAAGGCAGACAATTGGCAAGGATGTAGAGAAATTGGAACCCTTAACATTTCTGGTGGGAATATAAATGGTGCGGGAGTTTTGGAAAAACACTTGGCAGTTTCTCAAAAAGTTAAACATAGAGTTAACATATGCCCTAGCAATTCCACTTCTACATATATATCTAAGAAATTGAAAACATATGGTCAAACAAAAACTTGTACAAGAATGTTCATAGTAGGATTATTCATAATAGCCAAAATGCAGAAACAACTCAAATGTACAAAAGATGAATGGATATATCCATGTAATGGAATATTATTCAGCCCCAAAAAGGAATAATGTACTGATACATGCTACAACATGGATGAACCTTGAAAACATTATGCTAAGTGAAAGCAGACACAAAGGACCACATATTGTATGATTCCATTTATACAAAATGTCCAAAAAAGGCAATCCATAGAGACAGAAAGTAAATTGGTGGTTGCCAGGGTATGAGAGAGGAAAGAATGAGGAATGACCGCAAGGTAGTAGAGGTTTTTTTCTGTAGTGATGCAATCTTGTGGATTCAGACAAGGGTGATGGTTGTACAATTTCGTGAATATACTAAAAACCAGTGAATGAACTGTACACTTTAAAATGGTTAAAGTTATGAGAATTTTATCTCTATAAATATACCTTTAAAAAGTGAATCACCTTCACATGGTAGTAATATTCTCCAGGGATTAGGGAGTTGGAGGGGTAAACTCACAACTAATAGACATGGTGTGCATTGTAGAGGGGAAGGGCAAGCCTCTAAACCTCACTTGGGTGAGACAAAGACATAAAATGTAACCAAAATGTTTGTACCCTCATAATATCTTGAAATAAATTTAAAAAAAAAAGAGTGAATCAGCTGTAAGAGTGAGAGGGAAATCAGGCTGGCCTCAGATTTCTACACAGTAACATTTCCCCTTAACTTTTGGGGGGGTGGGGGGAGGGGAATCTAATCTTCCCGAATCATCCCAACTTTTAATTTTAAAAACTCACGAATCAAAAGAAAAACTGAAAGAAGAGTACAATTCATTCACCTTATCTACCTAGATATGTGTGTTTACTTGTCTTTATGTAGTCATTTGCCCTTTTTAAAGTTTTTAAACTAAGTTACAGACATCACTACACTCCAACGTGTTTCTCCAACAAACAAGGACATTTTCCTACAAACCACAATATTACCATCACACCCAAGAAATTTGACACTGATACAAAAACATTATCTAATATACAGCCCATATTCAAATCTCCCCAATTGTTCCAATAACATCCTTTGTAATTTTTTTTAAATCCATGATCTAGTGAAAGATCATGCATTGAATGTAGTTGTCAGGCCTCTTTAGTCTCCTTCAATACAGAATAGTCTCCTATTTAACTTTCAGGATGTTAACATTTTTTTTTTTGAAAAGCCTTAAAGACAGATTAGAACATCAATCTTATAACTATAACATCATAATATAAACAACAAAAATTAGTAGGTGGAATCAGGGGAGATGGGAGGAAGTGTGGGATTGCTAATATATTCCTCTTTCATAGAAGGAAGTCAATCGTTACTATTTACAATTTAAGCGTATATAGTTTTTGAAAAAATAATGGCTCTAGCTGCTTAATATTTTTGATAACCTTAGAGAGATCTTTATATAGTTTTTAAGAAAATAATGGCTCTAACTGCTTAATATTTTTAATAACCTTACAGAGGTCTTTTAAGAAATATTTCTTAATGTAAAGAACATTTTAAATGCCTTAAATTTAAATAGTTTCTTTTTCAAATTAAACCAATTACTTTGTATTTTTGAAACATACTGATAATGATAGTTTTTACTCAAATACTTAAATTTTTCTTGAGGAAAAGATATAATGAAAATTAATGACAAATACCTGATTCATACAACTCTTCCATTGATAGCCCAACTTCTCACAAGTCTCTTTCAGGCATTGATAAGATTTGTCTGCATCCAATTTGGTAAAGAATCGTGTCATTCTCTTGACCAAGCGTTGCCAGGGATTCTCCATGTCAAACAAAAAAAACTGAATAAATCCATTATGACTGAAGGCAGTCATATCATAGCTATTTAGTCTGAAAATTCTTTTCTATGACTTGGAATTCTTTTGCATAAAGGGCTCCTCTAATTCTTTCTTCCTTGTCCAAAAAATATGTACAATTTAAAAGTTATATATCTAAGATTAACATGTTAAAAAAAGGCTTCGAAACAATAAAAAATAAAGGGCTGCTATTGTTTATATGAAAAATTAAATTCCCTTACCTGTGAGGATCCTGGGGTGCCAAGTAACTGACTATTCAGAAGCATATGATCAGGACATGTGGGTTGGGAAAAACTGATTCCTTGCACCAGTTTATCAATGTATGAGGGACTGGTATCCCATAAGGACAGACTTGTCCGTGGTTCTGGCTGGGAACTGGAGTACTTCACATTTTCTTCACTGAAGCATTAAGACAAAGAAGAAAATATGTCTTTAAACAAAATCCATCAGGCCTTTCTTATATCATACAACCATTCTCACATTGACAAAATTATGTTCATTATTAAGAAAAAATATATATGTGGATCATTTTTTCATGTGGGATATTACATTCAACAATGACTTTTATTAGTCTTACCTAGAAGCACTGTTTACTGGAGAGAAGTCCAAATTGGATTGAATGTGCTTAGAGAATCCACTGGGAGACTCTGACACACCACCTGAAGTGACACGGGGCCTCTTTGCCCCTAAAAAAGAAAGCAAATACAAATGCTTTCAAGTCTTCTATGTAGATATTTTTTAATTAACCCAACTGGCAACTTGAAGAAGTAAAAACGTATCTAAATCCTTTAATTTAACCCAAAATACTTATAAGACAAATAGTGACTCTTCTTGTATAATTTTATAAGAAATATGGTCAAGTTATAAACTACCTAACACTCATTTGTCAAATTAGGTATTTCACAAATTGTGACCTGTAAACATGTTCCAAGTGTGGGGTATCATGCTAAGGCCACGGTTTTAATGGCACCTTCTATGGTTAACAGCACAATGTTCTATGAAGACAGACCTGGCTCAAGGACCAGAAGTTTTCAAACTAAAAAATAATTAATGATAATGGCAATAAACATTATGAATCTGCTCTATCCAACCTTCTTTGCCCTCCCAGAAAAGCTTTACCAAGAATAATAACCATATGGAAAATGCCATTATAAATTCACGCTTACAATCCTCAGCTGCACGCTCAACACTGCCAAACAATCCTATTTGTTTCTCTGGTCAGTTTCCTCTCTCTTTCTTCACAAGGATTACCCCAAAACTTCTACACTTTTCTGAAATTCCCAAGACTACCCTTCATTACCTCATTACTTAGCATATAATACCATCTCTGATTTCACAGAGAAAATAAAGCCATTAGACAGACACTACATCAACTTGTCACTACCAAATCTGCTAGTTTACTTGCATTTGTACCCATCCTTTCTTCCCTTCCATCCTCCTATCAAATGTTCACCTCTCTACTTGTGCTATGGAGCTCATACTCCTCCCTCCTTAGGGATCTTGATGCTCTGTTAACTCATTCCCTTTCTCTTAGACTCTCAGCCTCTTCCTTTTCTACTAGATCTGTCCTGAAACGTGCTTAAGTTTAGCCAACCTTTTTATTTACTATTCCACGCATTCAAATATTTTTTTATTAGGTCTACTATGTGTGAGGCATTATTCTAGGTATTAAGCAGGGAACAAGGCCGGGCGCGGTGGCTCACGCCTGTAATCCTAGCCCTCTGGGAGGCCGAGGCGGGTGGATCGCTCGAGGTCAGGAGTTCGAGACCAGCCTGAGCGAGACCCCGTCTCTACTAAAAAAAAAAATAGAAATAAACTATCTGGACAACTAAAAATATATATAGAAAAAATTAGCCGGGCATGGTGGCACATGCCTGTAGTCCCAGCTACTCGGGAGGCTGAGGCAGTAGGATTGCTTAAGCCCAGGAGTTTGAGGTTGCTGTGAGCGAGGCTGACGCCACGGCACTCACTCTAGCCTGGGCAACAAAGTGACACTCTGTCTCAAAAAAAAAAAAAAAAAAAAAAGCAGGGAACAAAATCAACAGAAACCTTTGACCTCTTAAATTCTACATTCCACTGAGGAGAGACAAAATAAAGTATAAGAAGTCAAAGTTCAAGTAAAGTTAAAATTCAACAAGTTAAATGGTAATAAGTACAATGGAGGAAAATAAAGTGAAGAAATGTGTTGGGGTGGAAGAGGGGGTATAGTTATAAACAGGATGGGCCCGGAAAGGCTTATTGATAAGATGACATAAAAGCCAATACCCACAGAAAGTTAGAGGATAAAGCATGTGAATAAGTCAGACAAGAAAAAACACTTCCAGGCATAAGGAAGTCATGACAAAAACAATGAGGTAAAAATGTCCCTGGAGTATTGGGTAGACAATGCAGAGACCAATATAGCTATGACCAAAGGAGAGAAAAGCAGAATTAAGGTCTGAGAGACGATGAAAGGGACAAATTATGAAAGACCTCACAGGCCATGAACTGATTTTAGTTTACACTCTGAGTAAGAAGTAAAGCATTGGAGAGTTGAACAGAACAGTGACATATTCTAACTTACTTTTTAACCAGAACACTGGCAAGATACCATGGTAGTTTAGACTGATAGGGCAGCAGTGGAGGTGATAAAAGGTGAACAGACTTTGGAATGTTTAAAGACAGAGGTTAACAGAATTTCCTGGCATACTGAATGTGAGGTGAAAGAGAAAGAGAGGAATAAAGGATGACTCCAGGTTTCTGATCTGCATAACAAGGAGGCAGTGGCCAAGATAGAAAAGATTATGCAAGGAGTAGGTCTCAAGGAGAAAGATCAGTAACTCAGTTTGGGACACATCAAGTTCGAGATGCCTCCTAACATTCAAGTGATATTTGAGAAGGCAATTAGACACATAAGTTAGGCATTCAGAGGAAAAGTCCAGGTTGATATAAAGGTGATAAGTCATGAACATATAGATTTATTTAAAGGTTGAGACTGAATAAGATTACTAATGGAATGTGGATTAAGAAAATAAAGGACGGGCCGGGTGCGGTGGCTCACATCTATAATCCTAGCACTTTGCAAGGTAGAGGCAGGAAGATCGCTTGAGGCCAAGAGTTTGAGACCAGCTTGGGCAACATAGGGAGCCCCCATCTCTAAAAATAAAAAAAAAATTAGCTGAGTATGATGGTGTGTGCCCACTTGATATTGGTAATACTGAATTTAAAATGAACATTGTTGGGTATTTTTCTCCAGCTACAATCACCTGTGCAGGTACAAGTGTGGAGTAGGTAGAAAACTGGATTAAACTTAGGTTGGATTTTGGGCAAGGAAGTTGAAGATGATGAATGGAAATTTATGATTTAAGAAAGGTAAAAAGGGAAATGAGGACCTAGGGAGGGGGCAAGTAAGAGACAGTGAAAAGGTAGAATTAATAGATTGCAAGTCTAGGTAGAGTCAAAGAATTGTTGAAGTCAGGGTAATCGAGGGAGCAAAACAGAAAAAATTACACTGGTGATCAGAGAATGTTTGAAGATAAGATCATAGAGGAGAGAAGGTCAAAGAATGGTGACTCAGGATATTGGAAGGATCATCCAAAGAAACATTTAAATCATCAAGAACCATAACAAAAATTACATTAAGAGTCATGTTGGAGGCTGGGCGCGGTGAGGCGTGTGAATTGTTTGAGCTCAGGAGTTCGAGATCAGCCTGAGCAAGAACAAGACCCCGTCTCTACTAAAAATAGAAGGAAATTATATGGACAACTAAAAATACACAGAAAAAATTAGCCGGGCGTGATGGTGCATGCCTGTAAACCCACCTACTCCGTAGGCTGAGGTAGAAGGATGGCTTGAGCCCACAAGTTTGACGTTGCTGTGAGCTAGGCTGACACCACAGCACTCTACCCTGGGCAACAGAGTGAGACTCTGTCTCAAAAAAAAAAAGTCATGTTGGAGAGAGTGAAAGTATGGCAGAAATTTTAATTTGGGGGTCAGAAGTTAGAAGGGGGAGGAATACAGGAAGAAGGGACAAAGTGACAATGAAGAACAAGAAAGACATATGCCCCACTTCCAGATCCAAAGACATGAGAAAGAAAACACCCACCACTTCAGAGCAAGCAGTGTCCTCAGGGGAGAGTAGGACTTCAATTAGAACAAGTAGGTTAAAGAAACATTCAGAGAGGAATTAAAGAAGAATTCTTCATTCATCTATAGCTATTGCACCCCTTTCCCCCCATTCATAGCCAAACTTCTTGAATGAGTTGTCTATAATTATTCTTTCTGCATCCTTACCTCTTCTATGCTACAATCACCACGTTCTAGAATTTACTCCCAACACTTCACCAAAACTGCTCTGGCCAACATCATGAATAACTGCCTATTATGGAATTCAGTGGACAGATTTTAGGCTTCGTGTTATTACTCCACTTAACACTATCTACCATCGTCATGTATTTTCTTCTCTTAGCCTCAATTACTCCACATTCTTCAGATGTTCCTCCCACCTCGCTGGCTATTCTTTCTCTGTTTCCCTGGCTGCCATCCTCCACTTAAATATTAGCTTTCTTCAAGATTCCATATATTCAATTTCATCTACTACCATGGTTTAAATTACCAACTATTTGCAGGAAACACCAAAATTGACTTCTCAAGCCTAGTCTTGTCTCCTGAGCTACACTTAAATACACCACCACTGGACAATTTTTACTTAGCTCCTCAAATTCAACATGTTCCCAAATCAATTTCCCCCAAAATCTGTTTGTCCTCTTGAGTTGTCAGAACTAGAACCTAGAAGTCACCTTTGATTCTTTATTCCCCTTCATTTTCCACATACAAATAATCACCAGTGCTTTCAATTCTAGTTCTAAAATTTCTTTAGAATCATCTCTTTTCTCCAATCCCATTGCCATTAATCTGCTCTAAGCCTACATCTACACTACTGGCATAAAAAGCCTGCACCACTCTTAACCCTATCCTATCCATCAAAAACAATGAAAGCAGAAAACAGAAAGATCTTCCAAAATCAAATATATGATTCTATTATTTTCTTGCTTAAAATCGCTCAAGTTTCCCAATGGCCTTAAGTTAAAGCCCAAAATCCTTACAAGCCCAGTGACTTACAAGGTCCTCCCCTACAACCTGGCTGCTAGCTACCTCCGTGGCCTCATCTGAACCTTCTCTTTCTCTCCCACTTCTCCGTTCACCCATTTACTTGACAAATATTTACTAATTACTTATGATGCATCGTATCCTGTGTTAATCACTGGTGATACAATGATGAACAAGACAGACATGGTCCATGACATACTGATCTTCTTTCAAGTTCCTCAAATGTATCAGACCTTCTAAAATCTAAAATGAAAATCCAAATACTGCCTCCTCTACTCAGAATCAAATCTGCCACTCACCTTGCCTGGCTAGCTCCCCTTTAATTTTCAAATCTTAGATTTAATGTCATTTTCTCAGGAAGAAAATTCTTCCCTGTCCCTTAAAACTTGGTCAAACACTTAGCTATAGTACCCTGACTTTACCCTTTACAATTATTAATAAAATTATTTTTTATATTCCTATTTTTCCTACTAGACATTATAATCTCCACAAGGACAGAGATCATAGCTCTCCTGTGTTGTTTACTTGTGATTCTGACTTTGCAAGTACTTTTTCTTTCACAGAAAAAAAATTCTTGCATTTTACGGGTATTACCTTTCTTGAGCGGTTTGTTGTACCATCTATCTTTTTTGATGTCTGGGATGGTAATTCTTACTGATGGATTCTCAACTAGGATTTTATGCAGCAGAGCTGAAAACAAAACATTAAGAGAACATTTACAAAAGAGTCATGCAGACTAGAAAAACTTGTGGCTTGTGGTAGGGAACACATTCTCTATTGGCCTACTTATTTCTAAATATTATTTCTGGGGAAGAGAAAAAAATAAAGCTACTAAATTATTGCTTAAATTTCATGAAGTTGTTCTTTGCTGCTGTCTGTATCTTATAATATTCTTCCTACATCTGATTCTCAATTGTCTGCAAATAAGGAGAAAAAGAACAGGGTGAAAATGTTTCTCCCCGTGTGACATGAACTGAAAACACAGGGAAGCTTTTTATAAATAATATTGGGGGTAGAAAAGACTTTTCCAAACATGACAATGTAGTCAAAAACTACAAAGGATAAGATAATAGATTTGAAAAATATAAAACTTCTACATCTCAACGTAGTATAAACAAAATGGAAATTAATGACAAATTATAAAAAAATTCATAACAAATGGAAATATTTAAATATCGAACATTAATATGCTAGAAAACACTACACAGTGGTAAGAAAATCTTATCAAAAATTAACAAAACAGACAAAAAGCTAATAAATACATAAATAGTATACAACTTCATTGGTTTTATTTACACTAAAAATTAAAAACAGTATCGTTTATAGGCCTGTTAGGTTAAATTTTTTTAAAAAAATGTAAACCAGGCTGGGCACGGTGGCTCATGCCTGTAACCCTAGGACTCTGGGAGGCCGAGGTGGGTGGATTGTTTGAGCTCAGGAGTTCGAGACCAGCCTGAGCAAGAGCGAGACCTTGTCTCTACTAAAAAATAGAAAGAAATTATATGGACAACTAAAAATATATATAGAAAAATTAGCTGGGCATGGTGGCACATGCCTGTAGTCCCAGCTACTCAGGAGGCTGAGGCAAGAGGATTGCTTGAGCCCAGGAGTTTGAGGTTGCTGTGAGCTAGGCTGATGCCACAGCACTCTAGCCCGGGCAACAAAGTGAGACTCTGTTTCAAAAAAAAAAAGTAAACCAATGAAATAGTACAAACTTTCTGGAAATATGGCATATTTACAAAATATGCCATAACCATTAAAAACTACATATATCCTCAAACCTGTAATTTTGTTTCTGAGGCTTTAAATAGATAATTTAAGGATATATGCAAAGATTAAGTTACATGGATGCTGATCATCTCTCTTTTATAACAGTGAAAATTTAGGAAAAAATCTAAATCTCCAACAAAGTGAATTGGATGAGTATAGTAAGGCATATCCACATAGGAGAATACCATCCCAGCCTTTAAAAACAATGATGTAGACCTACAATTATAGTTATGGAACAATGTTCACAGAGCATTAAAACCAAAAAAACTGGTTATGAAATAGCTTATGTAGTATGATCCCATTTGTGTAAAAATATATATACTTTAACATATATTTATTATATATATAGTCATGTACTGCATAACAATGTTTCAGTCAACAACAGACCACATATAGTACAATGATCCCATAAGATTACAATACTGTATTTTTACTGCTTCTATGTTCAGATATGTTTTGATACACAAATACTTACCACTGTGTTACAGTATTGCTTACAGTATTCAGTGCAGTAACATCCTGTACAGGTTTGTAGCTTAGGAGCAATAGGCTATACCATATAGCCTAGGTATGTAGTAGGCTATATCACCTAGGTTTGTGTTAGTGCACTCTACGATGTTCATACAATGATGAAATCGCCTAACAATGCATTTCTTAGGATGTATCCCTGTCACTAAGTGACACATGACTGTACTTACAATAAAGTATAAAATTTTTCAAATTTTTATTTTTTCTTTTTTAAATAAAAGGCCATCCAGGTGCATAGATTCAAGTTGTCCTAAATATACATTCCCCAAAATATTTTTAAAAAGCTATTTCTGAATTCTGGGATTACAGGGTTATTTTTTCCTCCATTTTTATTTACATTTTCTAATCTATGTACAAGGATCATGGATTTTTTGTGATCATTTATAAGTTAAAAGGAAAAAAAAGAATGAAAAAATTCAAAGAGCACAAGATTTCATTATTCAAGAAATCAGTATTTTCAATCAAGATAGCACAGTTACCTAGAGGAGCAGAATCGATTTTTTTCCAAGGGTTGAGGTATGTTTTTTTTTCTTTCCAATCAGAATATTCCTGACAACTGTCACTGGGCTGGTCCCACGGCAATTCTAAAAGTAAAAAAAGTCCCAGTTTTCTAAGTGTTTATATCATTATAAGAATTTAAAAAAATTAATACAAATCCATGAAAAGTTGCCTACAAATTAATTCAGTATGGTTTTCAATCTAGTAATACCAACTCAGAAACTTCAGAGTCACTTGAAAGACAGATGAACCTACTTTTTTTTTTTAAAAAAAATAGTCTCTCACTCCATTGCTGGAGTACAGTGGCATCATCACAGCTCACTGCAACCTCAAACTCCTGGGCTCAAGAGATCCTCCTACCTCAGCCTCCTGAATAGCTGGGACTACAGGTGCACGCTACAGACGTCTGGATAATTTATCTATTTTTAGTAGAGGCGGCATCTGGCTCTTGCTCAGGCTGGACTTGAACTCCTCACCTCAATCCTCCCACCTGGGCCTTCCAGAGTGCTAAGGATTACAGGCGTGAGCCACTGCAAGTGGTCAATAAACCTCTTCTTGCCCTATTCTTTTTAAAAGTGTTTACATGAATCTTAAAGGAGATAGCTGTTGTGATTTTTCATTTAATAATCATACATACCTCATTTTAAAAAACCATTGGGGTTAAAAGTTCCAAGCTATTTATAAATAAATTACTCTTTGCAATGGACTAAATGTATGTGTTCCCCCAAAAGTCATAGTTGAAATTCTAACCTATAACGTAATGGTATTTGGAGGTGGGGCTTTTGAGAGGTGATAAGGCCACGAGAGTGGGAGCCTTCATAAACAGGATTAGTGCTCTTATAAAAAGATACTATAGGCCAGACTGCAGTGACCAATGCCTATAATCTCAGCACTTTAGGAGGCCAAGGTAGAAAGATCACGTGAGGCCAAGAGTTCAAGATAAGCCTGGGCAACATATTAATAGCAAGACTTCATCTCTCTAAAAAAAAAAAAAAATAGCCAGGTGTGGTGGCATGCACTTATAGTCCTAGCTACTCAGGAGTCCAAGGCAGGAGGATTGCTTGAACCCAGGACATTGAGGTTACAGTGAACTACGATAACACCACTGCACTCCAGCCTGGGTGAAAAAGTGAGACCCTGTCTCTAACAAAATAAATAATAAAGATTTTAAAATAATAATAAAAAGACACAGCAGAGCTCGCTTCTGCTCTCTCTGCTCTCCACCATGAGAAGACATAGGAAGATGGCCACTTGTGAATCAGGAAGAGGGCCCTTACCAACCACGCTGTCACCGTAATCTCAGACTTACAGCCTCCACTCAAAGTAAATTTCTATTACTCATAAGCCGCCCAGTCTATGACACTTTGTTATAGCAGCCCAAACTGATTAAGATGCTATTAAAATACTATTATATAAATATGGATTCTCTTGATTTATTTCATTTATTTTGGTATAACAAATCAGTCTTTTCATAGGACAGGTGTTTTATCATGATTAAATAGCTCTTACCTCCAGCCAACATTGCAGTAAGTACTATTCCACAGGACCAAACATCAACTGGTTCTGCATGAAATTCTTTTCTCTTCAGAAGTTCTGGAGCAACATAAGGTAAAGTACCACACATCTTGTTCAACAAACGCTCTCGATTATTATGTCGAAACACTGTCGCCAAGCCAAAGTCTGAGATTTTGAGATTATCTAAACCAAAAGAAAAAAGGATGGCACTGAATAAAAATGTTTTACAAGTAGATATAATTAAAGGAATTAAGTTTTATTGGAAAAAAATCACTGGTGTTACTTAAGGTTTATAAAAACTCTCTACCTTAAAATGACCAAAATAAAAGAGAAATTTGAAAAAAGAAAGAATAGGCCGGGTACAGTGTAATCACGCCTGTAATCCTAGCACTCAGGGAGGATTGCTTGAGCTCAAGAGTTTCAATCGTTTGAGCTCAGGAGTTCGAAAACAGCCTGAGCAAGAGCAAGACCCCGTCTCTACTAAAAATAGAAAGAAATTATATAGACAACTAAAAATATATACAGAAAAAATTAGCCAGGCATGGTGGTGCATGCCGGTAGTCCCAGCTACTCAGGAGGCTGAGGCAGGAGGATTGCTTGAGCCCAAAAGTTTGAGGTTGCTGTGAGCTAGGCTGATGCCACGGCACTCTAGCCCGGGCAACAGAGTGAGACTCTGTCTCAAAAAAAAAAAAAAAAAAAAAATAGAGTTTGAGACCAGTCTGAGCAAAAGTGAGATCCTGTCTTTACTAAAAATATAAAAATTAGCCAGCCATCATGGTGTGTGCCTGTAGTCCCAGCTACTCAGGAGGCTAAGGCAGACGGATTACTTGAACCCAGGAGTTTGAGGTTGCCATAAGCTAGGCTGACACCACAGCACTCTAGTCCGGGCAACGGAGTGAGACTCTGTCTCAAAAAAAAAAAAAAAAAAAGACGTCATCATCATCATCTATGCTAAAACTAGAAGAAAGCCTCATCTTGTCTATTAACTTAAGAAAAATATCTTCAACACACAAAATAGTTTAGACCAGATTAAAGAAAGATGCTGGAGTCAAAAAGGGGCCACTCTTCTGGAAAAGAGCACTCCAAACTTTGGCTGAAAGCAGAGCAAAGCCCTTCATAAGATAGTGTGGAGTGCAGGAAGGAGACATCAGTAATATACTGGGCACAACTTTCTCAGCAGCAAACAAACTCAGTTGGCAAGAAGAAAATATATGAAGACGCACCAAACTAAAGATCCACAAATTGCAAGAACTTCTTGTCAATGTGGCTAAGCTGAGAAAACAAGGAGGAACTGTACAAAAAAACCTGAAGAATGAACTTTCACCCTAACGTACCAGCTTCAACACACACAAACTGCAGGCAGGACTTTCAACTTCCCCTGCACTTTGTGAGTATCTGAGTGACCGGTACTGGGCTACCCAATGCTGGCAGCAGATAAATCAGTAAAGAAGATGGACAATAGAAAACTGTTGTGAAGGTTATGAAAATATAGAACATTAAAGGATTTTAGAGCAATGAGATCTAATCTGGTCTTAGGAGTTAGGGAAGGCCATCTACTATCAGAGATGTCAACTGGTAAAAATCTTTCCAGAAGGCAATCTGGCAAAAGATGCTAAATTTTGAAATATTCACTTTTTGAACTAACAATTCTCACTCCTAGGACCACATCCACAGAATAATCCCACAAATTCACAAACATAAAGATATTCATGGCGATATTATTTGAAAATAACTTAAATGTCCACCAATAAAGAAATGATTAAATCTTACATGCATACAATGAAGACTATGGAGGTAGTTGTAAAAAAAAAAAAGGTTTATCTGTATGCACAAACATCGAATAGAGTATAAGTGGGGGAAAAAAATCCTCGTGGCATAACAAATATTATAACATGACCCAGTTCTTATATTTGGCCTGTACACAAATTTATAGAACAGTCATCATTGTTCTATTTTTTTTTAAGTTAGAAACAAATGTCCCAAAGTAGGAAACTGATTCTTTAAAAAATCAAATACATTCACACAATATGATATGTAAACCACTGATGATGTTTAGCAGCATGAAACTTTGGAGGCAGCTACTGTGATTATCCTTTTAGTAGCTAAATATGATACAATTTGGACAAATCACTGAGATTAAGAGTTCCAAGTTACTTACAAATAATAATCACTTAAAATACTAAGCCATTATTAAAACACTCCTTCGATTTTGTTGTTTCATTATATCTACAGCATAATACTCAGGTTAGAGAACTGCACATAATAAACTCAAAATTTAGGAATATTGTTACCTCTGAGAAAAAGGGGGAGTACATTGGTGGAGGAATACATGGGAAGAGTTCAAATACTGGTAATGTTTTACAACTTTTTTAAAAAGACTATTACTAAATATTGAATAGAAACAAAAGAATATTTAATATACATGATATAAATAACAATAAACATCCACTCACTTTAAGAATTTTCTATTTCCTTTGAAATCCCCTGTAAATACTTCCTTGAATACATTCCCTCCCCCACCTTCTCAGAGGTAACCACCGTTCTGAATTGTTTTATTATGCCCTTATTATTTATTTATTTATTTAGGCTGGTCAAGTAAAGCAGTGGGAGTGGAGAAGGAACAAAGGAATCTGTAACGGGCTGTGATCAATTAATTAGTTGTAAACACCACTGCACTCAGACCAACCTATTTATTTATTTTTTAACATATTAACTGCCTTGTGAGTTGTTTAACTCAAGCTAGTTTTCAGCCCAGGGCCTCGTGAAGCATATGTAACTCATATCTCTTCACTGTGGAAGCCACAAGAACTATTTTTCAAGTTGCATATAACCCATGCACAGAAAATGATAAAAAATCATAAATTTTTCATTAAAGTAGAAAGGATCATTTTGTTTTTGATCCTATTTTTGTAATAAAACACCATGGCCCCAAGGAAAAAAATTTTTTTTCTAGTATGGCAGTCAATGTGTTAAAATCGAGATGGGGGTCTCACTAGGTTGCCCGGGCTAGTCTAAAACTCCTGGACTCAAGTCATCCTCCTACCTCAGCCTCCCAAGTGGCTGGGATTATAGGTGCATACCACTGCATGCCCGGCACCCTTGCTTTTCTGTGTGATATTTTTCCCCACATTTGTACCCCTGAACAATATATTTGGTTTTACATATTTTTGAACTTCATACAGAATCAGACCATATGAATTCTTTTGCAACTGTCCTTTTTGGCTCTACATCATTATATTCCTGAAATTCAGTCATGTTATTACTTGTAGATATAAATCATCCATTCCGTAACTTATCTGTTTTATTGTTGGTAGACATTTGGGCTGTTTCCCAAACTGTTTCCAGTTTTCTGCTATATTATAAACACCACCACTGACAGCATTCTTGTAAATGAATAATGTTTTATATTTTAAGCCAGATGAGTAGATAGACGTTTATCATAATCCATAATAGATATTTTATAAAAAGTTTGTATACCTGAATTTTTAAGTTTTAAATAAAATAAAGATTTTTATGCTACGTAAATATATTTAAAAGGATAAAAAATAAAATCCACATACACATTAAGTGCATATATCCTATGATCTAATTTACACCATAACTAGCACCATAACTAGACGAACTGATGAAATAACAGAGGATACTGAGACACAATTGTTGGAGAAAATTAGTGAGACATATTGGTACGCAATCCAGGCTGACGAGTCTACCAATGTTGACGACAAGGCAACAATGCTTGTGTTTGTGCGATGTATTTTTCAGGAGGATGTGCATGTGGATATGTTGTGTGCACTTTTGTTGGCAACCAATACCACCACAGCTATAGAACTATTCAAGTCTTTGAATGATTACATATCAGGAAAACTGAATTGGTCATTTTGTGTCAGTATATGTACGGACAGAGCAGCCGCCATGACTGGACAGCTTTCTGGTTTCACTACTCAGGTCAAGAAGGTTGCTTCTGAGTGAGAGTCTACACACTGTCATCCATAGAGAAATGCTGGCTAGCCGAAAAATGTCACCTAAACTAAACGTTTTGCAGGATGTGATTAAAATTATCAACCACATTAAAGTACATGCCTTTGGCTGGGCACGGTGGCTCACACCTGTAATCCTAGCCCTCTGGGAGGCTGAGGCGAGAGGATTGCTTGAGGTCAGGAGTTCAAGACCAGCCTGAGCAAGAGCGAGACCCCCATCTCTATATGTATTTAAAAAACAGATAAATAAATAAAGTACATGTCCTAAACTCACGTCTGTTCATGTAGCTCTGCGAGGAGATAGATGCAGAGCACATATCTTCTCTTATACACAGAAGTGAGATGGCTTTCTAAAGGTAGATCACTGGCCAGAGTTTTTGGGTTATGAGAGCTGTTCCAGAGATGTCTTTTAGAAAAACAGTCACTACTGGCAGCACATTTCAGTGACACAGAATGGGTCGCAAAACTTGCTTATTTGTGTGACATACTGAACCTCCTCAATGAGCTCAATCTGTCACTTCAGGGGAGAATGACAACTGTGTTCAAGTTGGCAGATAAAGTGGCTATATTCAAAAGCAAACTGGAATTATGGGGGTGACGAATGAACACTGGGATTTTTGACATGTTTCAAACATTAGCAGAGATTTTGAAAGAGACTAAGCCAGGGCCTTTTTTCTCCCAGCTGGTACCATGATCACCTATCTCAGCTTTCAAAAAAGTTTGAACATCACATCCTAACCACAAAAGATCCCCAAACTGGAAAGGAACAGAACCAAGACCCATTTTTGAATAAGCTAGGTGAATCGACTTTGTCCATGCTAGAAGAAAATCAACTGCTTAAGATCACAAACGATGGTGGCCTTAAAACTATGTTAACAACTTCAAATCTCTATACATTCTGGATTAAAGTCAAGACAGAATATCCTGAGATTGCCACAAAAGCACTGAAAAGCCTGCTTCCATTTCCAACATCCTGTCTTTGTGAAGCAGGGCTTTCTGCAGTGACAACAACCAAAAAGAGATTATGGAGAGGACTGGACATAAGCAACACACTTCAGGTATCACTGTCTCCCATTACCCCCAGATAGTTGCAAGAAAACAAGCTCAGAGCTCCCACTGATTCTGCATTATGGTGAGTTGTACAATTATTTCATTGTATATTACAATGTAATAATGACAGAAATAAAGTGCACAATAAATTTAATTTTCTTGAATCATCCTGAACCCCTCTACCTGGAAAAAATTGTCTTCCATGAAACTGGTCCCTGATACCAAAAATGTTGGGGACCGCTGCTTTCAAATATATATGCATATGTGTGTATCCTTTATCCTCACAACCCAAGCAGATTCTCTTATTATCCCCATTTTACAGACAAAGAAAATGAAGCAGAGAGAAAGCAACTTACCCAAGGCCACACACCTTGTATGTGGTGGCCTAGACCAAACCTAAGGTCAAATGACTCCAAAGCCAACACTAGGCTATAATGCCCCTCATATTTAGAGACATGTTCCTTCTCCAGAGGGTTTGTGTAGCTTGAAATGTGCATTTAATCAAAAAAAGGACTTGCTTCATAGATGAGGAAGAGGAGGAATTGGGTGTAACACCAAAGCTATTAGCATTCACAAAGTAATGGAAACAGCATGAAAAGGAGAAGCAAAAGGAATCCTCACAGTTTGCGCTGCACTCTCATTTCTCAGGATTCATCAACAAAGCATCTTATGGCTCCTTTTTTCCTCATATCTCAAATTTTATGAATATCTAAAATTTTGCTATGTGCCTTATGAAAAACTTGCAGAAGGCTAAATAACTGAACTTCAGGGTTGGACAAAATCTTGAAAGCACTTTGGTCCAACTAGCCAACCACTGTTTAAATATCCTTTACAATATCCCTAATATCATTATATAATCCAATGTTTGACACTAAGGTTATAACCATGCTAAATTCCAAAGCACTCTAATTCCATTTTTGGACAGATACATTACTGAGGGTTATCCTTGAACGAATACAAATTGATTTGATATAGTTTTCACCCACACGTTATGAAGAACCATATTTAACAATTAGCAAGTTTCCCCTGAGTTCCTTCAATTAGTCCTTATTTTGCATAGTTTATAGCCTTTTCATCATTCTGGTCATTCTATAAAAGGACTTCAGTGGGCTACATGCCTTTTACAGTGTGGATCCAGGAAACCCAGTATTTCTGGTGTAGCCTCCTGAGAGTAGTGCTGGACTGCTACCTTCCTCATTCTGGATAGTAGCAACTTAGTTTTCTACAACCACATGACGCAAGTGACTAACATTAAGTTTGCTGCCTACTAAATGTCTCTTTTAAACCATTTTGCTGCCAAGAACATGCCATTCAACTTCGCTTAGTTAGTTTTTTCAATCCAAATACTGGAGTTTTGATTTTTCCCTATTAGAAACAACTGTTAGATTTGACTCATCTCTTTGGTCTGCAAAATTCATTTATTCAACAAATATTTTTGAAGCCTACTATTTGTCAGGCACTATTCTAACACTAAGAATAGAGCATTAAACAAAACAGATAAAAACCACTGCCTCATACAGCTGACATTTTTCATCTTTTCTGATAGAGACTCTATAAGCTAAAGCTTTCACTATCCATCCTCTCAGTTTTATGAAATTCATAACATATAGCTAAACTTCTTACATCTTTATCTAAGTCATAAATAAAAAAGGGTGAACAGGACAAGACTGAAGTCTGGGGAATTCCAATAGAAACTTCTCTTTATGATCCATAAAAGAATTGTTTACATTTATTCTTAAAATTACTCATCTAGTGAGCTAGCCTTGCATCTAACTCAGACTTCTCTAACTTATCCACAACTGTATCATAAAACACTTGTGAAGTTCAAATATACTAAGTCTCCCAAATTTCCTTAACTTTTCACATTTGTCTTAAAATTTCAGTAATACAATACTTGATCCTGTCTTATATAGCTATGTTAAAATAATTTAGGTAGCAGTGACAAAATGCTAAACTTACCCCTTTCGTCCAACAGGAGATTTTCTGGTTTAATATCCCTGTGAGTTATTCCAATACCATGCAGATAAACCTAAGGGAGAGGCAAAGGAAACACACCAGAATTTGGCAATTTATTTCATTTGTACTAATTTTAAGTAATAAGAAAAGAGACAATTCTACCTACCACCCCTGCCATGAGTTGATGGAAGAACCTCTGGGCATCTTGTTCAGGCATGCCTATGTCTGGCTCTATAAAATTAATCATAAAAGTATATTGGATAATCAGGCATCAACCACATAGCTGCTTCATTTAAACATTTATGACTGTACTTTAGTAAACAGAATCAAATGCCAACAAGAGTCAGTAGTCCACTGACACATACAAGACTTAACTCACATATTCACATCTGTTAAATGGCAAAAATGAACATCACAGGAAAATTATAGAGAAATAACAAACTATCACCCAAATTAAGAATGTAATTCATGCCTTGAAAGCCCCTGTTTACTCTTCAGCTAACTCTGATTTATTTGCTATCCTTCAAATTCTCCCCTTTTTCTTCTAAACATTTTGCCAATATTTTTCCTATTCCTGAACTATAATTGCCAAAGAAGAATTCTGGACAAATCTAAGCCAATTTCACTAAGTATTTAACAGATTTAAACTTCACACACTCCACTGAAAGAGACAGTGAAAAAAAAAATTGATAAAACTTCATATAGTTACACAATACAAAGCCATGAATGCCTGTGAAATTCCTTCAGGAAACACGGTCTTATTAAGAAATGTTCTTTTATCTTTGTATATTTTGATCTCTCTCATTAACTCCTGATTTCTTTTACCCCTAATTCTCTCCTGATATTCATATCAGAAATTATAGCACCTGTAATCAGTTTTTAACTGTTAATACAATAACTTTAATAAATTTAGTCCCTGGGGTCTAGTGGTTAAATATAATAAATATAAATTTAGATCCACAGAATATTTTTATGTACTTCTCAGTGTTCTGTAATACCAATCCTTTGAATCTATATAGAACATTTAAGTAGCAAACACAGAATTTACTTAATACATATAAAGCAATCTGAGAAAATTCTCAATCATTTCATTTAAACAAATAAGGAAATAAAACATGCTACTATTTTGGATCTATAAACGTATACAATGATTTCACATCAATAGAATGTCTATAGAGAAAAAAATTGTATAGGTTCCTATTATATGAAACTACAGTTTATCATTCTTAAACTCTATAAAACAGCAATTCCAATCAAAATCACATATATAACTTGGGAAAAAAGTTTTTTTTCAGTAACTCTATATATGCTTTCATGTGTTAATACAAATTGCAAAAAGAAAAAAGACAATTTACTATAATTTCACTATCGCACAAGCAATTCTGAAAAGACAATGACCAAACAGCATATCAAAGATTAAAAACAAAAGTTTAAAAACTTGTTTGAAAGAATAATTATCTTGAATCTTTTCCATACCTATTCTGTCAAAAAGTTCTCCCCCACTACAGTACTCCAGAAATAGATACTGGATAGTGCCTTCTCTCCTATGACCATAGAATTTCACTACATTCTCATGATTTAGCATTTTATTGATACAGATCTCTTTTTTAATATTTTCTGGACAGTCTATGGCACGCTTCATATCTACAATCTTCACCGCAACTGCTTCTTCAGTTATTCTATTCACAGCAAGTTGAACTCTACAAAGGAAAAGGAAAAGCATTGTGACATTACAGACATTTGAATTCCATTTCTTTTAAAATTTCAAAAGAGTAAATATGACTCATCCAAAACTATTTTACCTTTATTACTTTCTGCACCAAGGAGAAACCAAGGAAATGGTTTCTGCCATGTTCTCAACAGATACTACTCCTTTCTAAAAGGTGAAGTACAATAGCTAACACTCCAAAGTCATTATGCTGTACACACAAAAGTCATTTAGTAAAGGCTTGATAAACTAAATTGGGGTAATAGCAATTCTAGGCCACATCACAAATATACATGTTCTACTCATGTCATTTTAACAGTATTACCTAACATTCATCCCATTCTATATATGCCTGTGGTAACTAACTGTCTAACACCTATCGATACTAATGTTGCCATCTTACAGATGAGGAAACAGAGGTACACAATGACATTAGGAAGCTTGCCTAAGATCACAAAATAATGGCCAGTGGGAGATACAGTGAGGATTTGAAACCAGGTCAGGTAGGCAGTGTCCAGAGTCTATTACCACTATGCTTAAACCACCTGAAAAGAAATGTGTGGGAAAGGAAACAATGACTTCACTATCTCTTCCAGCTCTTTACAAAGAAAATGTTAAAAAAAAAAAAAAAGAAGAAAAAAAATCGCATAACTTCAGTTGCCAAGAGTCTTGGATTTCAAACCCAGAAATCTATCCTCTAAGGCATCACTCTACTACAATTAACAACTCCAGAACCAGGAATATGTACTCAGAAACAGAAAACTAAAGCAAGCGTGAAGAGACTCAAACTCACTCTCCGTAGGCACCTTCTCCCAGGGTTTGCACCAAGTCCCAGTCTTCCACAAAAGGCACTGCCATGACTCCACTGAGCTCCGCGGCTATGAATGGCAGGAATCCAGAAAAGATGGAGGATGAGTGCAAGATCACCTGTAAAGCCAGTGAACCCTGCCACTTGCCATGACTCCCACTATACATAACAGCTCCTGGTTTCCCCTTACATCTCATCCATATTTATGGAGGTCTTTAAAGCACAAGCAAGCATTCAAAACTTAGGCATTTTCTTGTGTAAATCACAATCCCCATTCCCACGCACACCAAAGGCTGAAACTCTGCCTTCCTCAAGCCTCAGAGGAAATTAATAGTGTGGTGCAGTTGGGGGACAAATGGTTTCTCGGGAACGACTGGGGGAGGGGTGGGAGAGTGCGGGGCTGGGAGGGAGGGTCAGGGAGTACAGGCTGGTGGGGCACGGAAGAACGCGCCCGCTGCAGCGCCTCCTCCCCACTTGCTCCGTTCCGATTCCACCCCACCCTCATCGGTCCCAAAGGCCGGGAGGAGCCCGGGGCGGGGCCAAACTGCCCCCACGGCGGAAGGAAGGGCTGGGGACATAGGACGGCGCCCAAACTTTTCGGGTTCCCAGACAGCAGAGGAGTAGTGTAGCCGGTCCTGCTTTACAACAAGGACCTCCTGGTACCACATACCTCCACCCTCCGAAAACCGCCCCTCCGCTGGAGTCTCTTCGCCCTCCTTCGCTCGTCACTGCTAACTTCCTCTCACCGTGCCCTTCCTCACTAATCCAGACCCCGAACTCCTTCTCCAGAATCCTTTCCCACCCTACAAGCCGCCCTTCCTCACCGGGCTGTCCTTTGCCCGCCACCACAGGAATCCAAATGCAGCGCTTTTCCCGCCAAAACCTCCTGGCGTCACGCTGTCGCAAACGCGCGCGCCCTTGCCGTAAAGCAGGACCGCGCGCGTCCCCGGGTCCTGCAGCAGTAAAGATTGGCGGCTCCAGAACACCATCGTCGAGAGGTTGCTGCTCTCGCTCAGGGTTCGTTTGCAGTCCAGGGGACACCCGGGTGAAGAGATTTAAGAATTGTCGACCGCATAGGCTCGAATTGACATCTGGGCCCAAATGGGAAATGATATCCGGTGTGGGAAGCTCAGCTGGGTCGTGCTCGGGCGCTCCTGGGCGGAGCCGAAGGTTCTATCCCGAGTTAGCGCAGCACCGACCGCGCGCTGTGCACCCAGACCGTGCTGTCCGCTTTGCTCCTGGACGCTGCGGTCCTGAAAGGCTGCTCGGACACCTACGTAGTCCCACCAGCCCGTGACCTCTGAGCACCTGACGCCGCTGCCGGACAGGATTGTGAGGATTACAGTCAATAACGTGCTGCAGAGCGCTTTGTAAACTTTAGAGTGCTGTACCCATACTACCAGGGCCGAGAAATTAGCAACAGCTGTTGAGAAATTATCCTGTGGCGAATGAGAGGAACTTTGAAGTGGGAGCGAGGCATCAAAAATAGCCACACATTAAGTGTGAGAGGAGGGGTGCAGAGGAAGAAAGCAATTTTTTTGGCGCTTGAGGTAGTGTCAGGATAACCAATGTTGCCTTGTTTGTGAACAGGCTTCGAAACAATGCTTTAGTTCAGTCTAACCGTTTTAAAGGAAGACCCTCTCCCTCGCTTAGTTACACTTCTTAATGTGTAAGAAACAGGCAGGTAGAAGCCAGAACAAATTTCATATTGCAAATAAGAAGGTAGAGAAACTCATTTGAATGGGAAAGTAAATTCTGAGGAAAGGGACGTGAGAACAAAAGTTAGGAAAAACTAAAATCAGTATTCTTCCCGTAAACTAGACTGGGAACTCAAGGCAGAGGCAAGATCATCTCCATTCAATTCTCCAGTCCTTAAAACTGGGCCACATATACTCAGCATAACTAGGTATTGTAATACTAGTAACAGTAAAATATCCAAAAACACATGCATCTGTTTTAAAGAAGCAAAGTCAGGGACAAAAATCAAGAGCAAAACTCTTCAAACCCTATGTGTGAAGTTTTGAACCGTGACATCACAATTTAGGCTTCATGTAGTAAAAAACAAGTTTTTATCCTTTTGTCATTTATCCCCTTTTCTCTAGTTTCTTCACTGTTGAAAACAAGACTAAAAAAGAAAACAGGAGGACCAGCACAGTTCCTATGTGTCTTAATTAATATATCCTTTTAGCTTGAAAAAATAAGGTGTACAGATTCAGGCAGAATACCAGTTAAAGACAGAATATATGAGAACAGCCTCTTCCTTTCTGTAACATTACTAAAATAGTAAAAAATACAATTTTTTTGTTTGTGGTTTTTTGTTTTGTTTTTTCGGTTCTATCAAACTCAGAAGTTCTTACTAAACATACCAATTTTTAAAAGACAATAACTCATCAGAATAGAGTATGAGACCCAAACTTTTGGAAAGTGGAAAGGCTTTAGGTGAAAGGTAATTAACAAATGAAATAAAGAAGAATCCCAGAACTAACACTGGGAAAGTAAAAAAGCAACTTGATCTACATCACCAAAATCCCTAAAAGCTCAAGTTGAACTGGTGACACCAAGTAACTGAAGGTGGAGGTAAAAGTGGGCTAAAAACAGGGTAGGTTGAAAGACTATGTAAGAAACAAACAGACCCCTGCATTCCCTTCCTCCTCCATATAACCAAGGAACTGCCCCTCTTCAAAGCTGGTACAAGACTTGAGAGGGTTGATGCATGGTATCTAACTGGAGAGCATTAGGCACAGTTAAAAGCTTGAGTACTTCACTGAAAACAGAGGCATTAAGTTTAAGTTTATGCCCTGAAGGTTGAACCTGTAAAACTTCTTTCCCTACTTTACTCTCAGAAAGCTGACAGTCTGGCTTATATCCTTCATTAAGAGAATATACAAGCCTTCTTGAGGGAATCTTACCTATGTAAGAGAAAAAAAATCTAAAGATAATACCAATATGAGATTTCACAATGTAATAGCACAGCCAGATCACAGTACACTGAAACCCACATCAATAAGCCCCATCTACCCCCCAAAACAGAACTTTCAATCAGCTTTTTGGGGTCCCACTCTTGAAGAAGAGCAAAGGAGCAGACAACCAAGAATTTAAGAAAGTCTTTAATTTTAAAAATGTCCAAAGGAATATTCAAACAGCCAAAAAAAAAAAAAAAACCAAAACCAACCTCTTGGACATGTAAATACAATACCAGAAAAAAGAAAACTATTTTAAATAGATTAGAAAAAAAAGTTGAAGAAATCTCTAAGAAGGAAGACAATAAAAAATAGAAAGAGTAAATATAAGAATATTAGGAGATTAATTCAGGAAGTCCAACATCCAAATAACTACTTTTCAGAAAGAGAAAGAGGGTTGAGGGAATCTACATATAATGTAAGAATATTTCCCAGAATGGAAGAAATTGACTTTCCATACATAAAAATCTAAAGTACCCAGCACAATGGATGACCTACTCAAGACATATTATTGGGAAAATTTCATTACATTACAGACAATGAGATGATCCTAAGAGGTCTGGGGTGAAAGTGATAGGGAATACATACATACAAAAAAAAAAATATTGGAAGATAGAAAACAATGGGGTAATGCTTTCATAATAATCCTAAAGAAAAATTATTCCTAATCTGGAATTCTACACCCAGCCAACCTATCAATCAAGTGTGACAAGAGACATGGAAGGTTCTCGAGAAATTTATCTCCCACATATACTTTCTCAGGAAGGCACTTAGAGGTGATAAATCAAGAAAGAAGTCAGGGGATTAACACACACACACAATACAACAGTGAAAGGATACACCAACGCAAGAGGTGTGCAGCAAACCTACAGAATAAACCCATCCAAATTGGAACATAAACACCAGATAGCCCTAAGAATGAATACCTAATGTTTCTGAACATAGAAAAAGGAAATTGACATAAATGAAGGAGAATTGGGGGAGAAATTAGTGACAAATACAAAAAAACAAATGAAAAACTCCCTAAAAAAAGTTATGCAGGAAAAGAAAAGTAGTAACATTATACTACATTGCCTAGTTGTGAATAGCCATAAGGTAAAAACTAAATACTGATCTAGCCAATAGAACTAAATATTTCTAAGTAGAATAAATAGAATTATTAAAATAGAACTATAATATATAGAAATAATAACTATAATTAGAAACATAAGAGAAGAATGTGTGTGCGTCCTTGGGAGTAAAAAGATGGTGAAAAAGCTAAATCTTCAGTTTCCACAACAGAAAGTCAACATATGATGCCTAAAATTGAAAAATGTAGCAAAATAAAATTATTTAATGATATAAAGGTAAGCAATGTGAGAATCAGAGTTGAAAGTGGTTGCCTCTGGGGAGTGGAAGACAGTGTTGCTCCTTTTTAGAATTAAATTTGAGTTTTTTACACTAAGTGCACAATAACAGTGAAAATGAAAAGTACATTTTTTAAAAAGATAGCTTCATGTAGCCTAGAAAGTACCAAATTAAAATCTTAAGAGCACCACTTATAGTGACAAGTTAAAGCGTTATATCCCATTAATACTATAGAGGAAGATCATTAATGATCTCTAACTGGTATTAATCATATTGATAAATAAAATTGAGAATAACCTCTTCCACTAGGGAGGAATTCAGTATCTAAATCAAGTAATTTATTTACATATTGTAAATCAAACCTTATATCAAATCTAAGAAGAACATGGTATATATATTGGTTTGGAAGGCTAAGTTCCCTGGGTATACCAGTATGCCCGAGCCTATCCTTTATGAGCACCATTTTGACTTAATCTAAGTCATATAATTCCTCCTATTTTCTTGAACAGATGATACTAAACAATTACCTTTTGTTAATGACTTAGGGTTTATATATATCAGTGATAGGTCATATGTAGTAAAATACATGCAATGTCTTACTATGCTGAACATAAGGCTCTTTGTCCTGACATGAAATATCCATGGGGGGGGGGGCCGGATAATCCTAGCACTTTGGAAGGCCAAGGCGGGATGATCACTTGAGGCCAGGAGTTCAAGACTAGCCTGAGTTAGAGCGAGACCCTGTCTCTACATAAAATGGGAAAATTAGCTGGGCATGGTGGTACGCACCTGTAATCCCAGGTATTTCAGAGGTTGAGGCACGAGGATCGCTTCAGCCCAGGAGCTTGAGGTTGCAGTGAGCTATGATGATGCCACTGTACTCTAGCCTGGGTGATAGCGTGAAAGACTCTGTCTCAAAAACAAACAACAACAAAAAAAAAAAACCCCAAAACATGGGGACCACTGTGCTTTTGAGTTAAATATTTTTAACAAGTTTCTCTTTTCTTGCAGTCAGTTAGCACTGCTCTCTAAGTACCTGCTACTAGCAATGCTTTCTCCTTCTAATTTGTTGATTATTTGGCAAGGGCTTCAAAACCAGGTAATAGCAACAAATAGGCTATGACTAAGGGAGAAAGAAGCTCACCTTTCGATAAGCACAAGAGTTTTAGTGCACAGTCTAAAGGAAATGAGCAAAGAGCCATTTACTGTGTCATGGACAAGTAAGAGTACTAAAAAGCTAAATTTCAAATAAATATTTATGATTATATTTAAGCTGATTCAAAAGCATCTACTGATCGATCATCAACTCCATACGTAATGTTGGAAAAGTTTCTTCCACTCCATTAACAAAAAATTTCACTCTTTCAGTCTTCAAAACTGCTGATTTAGTCACACTTGATTTATTCCTGCTCAAAATTAAAACAAAACAAAACAAAACAAAACAAAAAAGCCTGGCTAGTCTCGAAGAGTACTGGTGAGATAAGGTCTGGCTAGCCACCATCTGTCCCTTATAAAGTCAAAGAGCCTCTAAGGACAAGAGACATTGAGAATGGAGACACAATAGCAACAAAGCTGCCTTTCCTGCCAAGAAATGGCATTCCTCTGGTCCCACAAACATTTATTCATTCAATAAAAATTTATTGAGTCACACTGTGTACAAGGAATTTTACTAAGTGCTGCAATGAAGAAAGTATGACAAAATGGTTTGTATATCAAGGATCTGAACAAGTCCTTAATAATTTTCCTGATTTGAGAAAGATGTTCCTACCTTAGCTCATTTAGGGAGCTAAGAGCATGGATCAGGTCTGCTA
Source organism: Lemur catta (assembly GCF_020740605.2). Taxonomy (NCBI): domain Eukaryota; kingdom Metazoa; phylum Chordata; class Mammalia; order Primates; family Lemuridae; genus Lemur; species Lemur catta. The sequence continues at coordinate 16,713,976 of NC_059134.1, read as the reverse complement.
TCTGTTCTTCTATCAGCCCAGTATAAACTTTTGTCTTCCTCAAATCAGTTTTAAGTCAAAACAAATAAGGCACATTTTTAAAAAATTCCCCCCTTTAATTGACCAAAGTAAAGCCATGACATTTCATTTGGTAACCTGCTCAGAATTATAAAAATCGTTTCATTTGGCCCAACCCATAGTGCCCAGGACAAAACTTCCAGACAATTCTAATCCCATCCGGCTCTGTTTCTTATAAACTTCGTATTTAAAAAAAAAAAAGTCTTCAACGTCCTAAAATATGATGCGCTCAGTGTGAAGCATGTCAGAGCTGGATGTGATATTTATGTCCTTGACAAGCCTCGATTATCCAGGTCCTTTACCTGCAACATAAAAATGTCAGTTTAATATATACAATCAGATCAACTTCAGAGAGCTTTTCTACTGAAATGGATTCACCCAGAGCAAGAGGGATTACGTTGGGCTCTGCTGCCTGGTTTGGGGCTGTGGATAAACAAACACTGGTTAGAGACTTGCCACTCTCTATTTAGTTTGTCGAATCCTTCATACCTCTGTGAAGAGCAATGTAAATGATCCACCCTCTACATAAATCAAGAGTTCTCAATCTTTTCTTATGTAAGACATAAAACACACTCCCATGTGACTCTGTGTGACTTTATATGGCATAAATTCTTCAGTGGAAGGGAAGAAAATGTAGCTCAAAAAACATAGACATGAACTTTTTTCCTCTTTTTCCCCCCAAGCCTAATAATCACTGAAGCATGTTGAGTCAAGTCCAAACTGGAAAAATATCACTGCAGCAACTGCCAACATGACAGAAGACTGGGATGTCTACTCTCCAAGAACAATCTAAAATAAAAAGTAAAATTTTGAGTGAGTTGCAAGCTACTTTTCAGACACAGGTGTCATTAGAAATTTCCCTATTTGAGAAATATGTGGCCCATTTTTTTAAGCACTAGAACCAATGTGCAAACATGAAAGTTGCTTTCTGAGATAGTATAGCATCTCACCTTGTATATCCTGACCAGCCAATGTTCTGTGGTATATGCTTCCTCAAGGACATCAAGCTCAAAGTCTTTATTCCCAATCTCAGCATTTCGGACACGGTCAAAGCCTGGTGGACGCTCTAGAAAAGGACAAAAAAGAACACACTTCCTTCTACAATGCTGATTTCCTAAAGAAACAGTAAATGGATTTGGTACATCATCTACTAATTGAATGGCTATTCCTTCGCCTGCAGATAGTTAAGGGTCTGCAGAAAAGGGCATCAGGTAGTAAGGGCAAATCAAGTTTAACCCTAACTCAAGTCCTGTCCAAGATGATGCTTGGCAGTCAATGGAGCTTATCTCTCCTAAGAGATAGGAAGCTGACTTCCAAGTTCCTCTATTACTGTGCATTGTCATCCAGAGGACACACTAGTAACCCTTACATGAATCAAAGAAGAACCCATCAGAAGCCAAAGGCCTGCATTCACTTCAGAAATTCTCCCTAGTGCAAAACCAAGAAATTGACGTCAGAAGGAAAGATTTAGCCTGATAAATAACTCTCAAGGTATTCATCTAAAGAAATGAAAAGTCTTTTGTCTCATTCTATCCCCCTTCCCTTTCTCACTGTAATACCCTTCGCTGAGATACAATAAAAAGCAATGGTTAAAAGAATCTGGAGCCAGACTGCCTGAGTCTGAATCCTGACTCTGCTACTAGTCATGTAAGGTTGGGCAGCTGAGTAACCTCTTTGCACCTCAATTTTCTCACATATAAAATGACAATAATATTAGTATCTACCTTTTGGGGTTTTGTGAGGATTAAACAAGTTACTAGATATAAAGCACTTACAGCAGCGCCTGGTATACAAAAAAACACTGTGTATTAGCTATCACTATTATAATACTATTGTTATCAATATTAACATTATTATGAATCACTCACTGGCTTCTGTGTAGACCTGTCCAAAGCGGTAGTAACACATCTTATACATGAGGCAGTTGAGCAACACTGGAGAACCCTCACGGTCCACACGGAATTCCCCAGTTGGAGTGTAATAGTCATTTTCCTTGATATGTTTGCCTGTGTCTGTGCTCCCTCCAATCCGGACCATCCAAAGAAACTTGTTGATATCTAGGGGGAAAAAAAGAAAGAACTGCTACAGCACAAAGGTTGCTAGAGCTAAATCAGGCCAATTTCTTTTTTTTTAGACACAAGGTCTTGCTCTGTTGCCCAGGCTGGAGTGCAGTAGCATGGAGCACTGTAACCTTGAACTCCTGGGCTCAAGCAATGTTCCTTCCTCAGCTTCCCGAATAGCTAGGACTACAGGCATGCACCACCATACCTGGCTTATTTTTTAAAAAATTTTTTGTAGAGATGAGGTCTTGTTATGTTGCCTCCGTTGGTCTTGAACTCCTGGCCTCAAGCGATCCTCCTGCCTTGGCCTCCCAAAGTTCAGAGATTACAGGAGTAAGCCACCGCACCCAGCCAGATGAGTATTTCTAAGAAAATTCCCCAACATATTTTTCTAATGGAGAATGGTACCATTTAACTCTAATTTGCAAAAATAGGAAAAACAATGTGTGGGCAAACATTTTTCCTCAAAATGTACAACTCTTCTTAGAAATTATTAGGCTGCAGAAATCCCATGCTATTAGTCCACACTGAAGCCACAACTAAAATTGGTCCTATGTATCAGCTGGAGCTAAGCTATCTAATATAATAGCCACTGAGCACTTGAAATGTGGCTAGTCCAAAGTAAGATGTGCTGTAAGTATAAAATATGCACTAGATTTCTAAGAGTTAGTAAAAAAAAAAAAAAAAAAAAAAAAAAAACCCAAAACCACAAAGGGGATAAAATACATTGGTTACATGTTTAATTAAATAGCAATGTTTTGATATGACTATATTTAGTTAAATAAAATTATTAAAATTAATTTCACCTGTTTATATTATTTTGATGTGGCTAATAGAAAGGTTAAAATGACACAGCTCCCATTTTATTTCTATTGGACAGTGGAAAGCACTAACTAAATTACCAAAAAAGCAGAGAAGATACAAGTGTGATCCCTCTTGGCTTATAACTGCAAAGTTACAGACCTCCAAAGCATATATATAAGAAATCAGCATTTCTATGTCAAACACACTCCAAGTCTCCAAAAATACTGATACTACCATTGACTCAGGATATCTGTTAGATTTTGTAATTCTCTGTACTGCTTCCACGGGTTTTAGGGAAATCAGTTGCTAGGTGTTTCACTGGATGGTTAGTCTAAAAAGTATTACTGATCCGTAAGAAAGTAAGATTCCTACTGCACTACTGCAAAGGGTTCCAAGGGGTATCACAGTGGTTAAGAACTGACTCTGGATCTAAAACAGCCTGAATTCCAACACTGCCAAATCTAGCTGGGTGACCTTAAGAAAGTTAGTTAACCTCTCTGTGCTTCAGTTTCCTCATCTGTCAATTAGAAAAATAAGGGTATCTACAACAATAGGGCTGTTATGATATTATGAGTAAGAGCATGTAAAGCATTTTAATACATTTTTTGTCACACTGTAAACATCCAAATAATATTACTATCTTCATGCAGTATCTGCATTCTTACCTTCATCTTACAAATGGAAAAAATGAGGCACAGAGACGTGCCTAGATCAGATAGTCAGAAACAGAAGCAAAAACAAAACCCTAGAACATCAACTCAGCTATTATAGAGCACTGGTATTACAGCTTTCTGGCAGGTATGGCTGAAGGAAAAACCTGGCAAGCTTTATGAATGGAAGAGTGAAAATAACAGGAATTGCATGAAGGACAACCCACTGCTCAAAATATTAATATATGGTTATCTACAAAAAAAGAAGTTAAAGAAGGATAGTATCGTATTAAACTCTCCTATGAGAAAATCTGGACTACAAGCAGATCTAAATAGTTTCTTTTAAACCTGCATAAGCATGGAATAGAAAATAAGTAACATAAAATAAACATGACTTACAAAAGGGAAAAATCTTGTTCATGACACTAACATTCAAAGGAAGTTTAAATTAAGAACATTTAAGAATCATAGTTAGATGTGACCATTAAATAATAAAACTTTTAAAAAACATAATAGAATTTTTATACCCAAGTGCCTGTTAAACTCTTTTAAAAATGTCATTTTTATGGCCTGGTGGCCCAAGCCTGTAATCCCAGCAATTTGGAGGCCAAGATGAGAGGATCACTTGAGGCCAGGAGTTCAAGACCAGCCTGAACAAGAGCGAGACCCCATCTCTACAAAAAACAAAAAAATAAGCCAGGCATGGTGGCACATGCACCTGTAGTCCCAGCTACTCAGGAGGCTGAGGCAGGAGGATTGTTTGAGCCCAGGAGTTTGAGGTTGCAGTGAGCTATGAAGACGCCACTGCACTCCAGCCCTGGTGACAGAGCAAGACCCTGTCTCAAAGGAAAAAAAAATTAGAATTGCCTTCAGAGACCAAGACATATGTTTTTTGTTTTTCTCTTTAATAAACTCAGAAGAAGAATAATGACTGAAGATGAGCTGTGAGGACTGAGGGGCTGAGCAGTAGAGGCAATACCAAATACCAGTGAAGTTTGTGTTTTGGAACATATTCTATGTGTGTGTCTATGTGTGTGTGTGAGAGAGAGAGATGCTATTTTAAAATTCTAAAAGTATTCATAGAAGGTCCCAGCTGGAATATTATCATGATTAAATAATAATAACATTAATAATAATCTTGAAACTTTGGGTAGGGTCACTCCTTCTCATTATATAATACCTCTCAAATTTTTCAGAACTCCTATTAATAAAGCCTAACTAATAATTTGACTTTGAGAAATAAATCAATACAGTCCACATCTCTAGATTCAACCAACCTCGGATGGAAAATATTCATAAAAATAAAATGGATCGTTGTGTCTGTACATGGTTTTTGTTTTTGGTCATTATTCCCAAACAATATAGTATTAATTATTTGCATAGCATTTACATTGTATTAAGTATTATAAGTAATCTAGAGATGATTTAAAGTATACAGAAGGATATGTGTAGGTTATATGTAAATACTACACCATTTTGTATAAGGGACTTGAGCATCTGCAGATTTTGGTATCCTCGAGGGGTCCTGGAAACATTCCCCCATGGATACAGAGGGACAACTGTACTGTCTTCTTTTATGATTTTCACATAGATGCTTTCATGGATCTAGCTAATGATAGTGTTCTGCATTGTTATTTAATGGTTATCTTATTATCTTCTTCAAAAAAAAAAAAAAGTCTAACTTACATAGTTGGATCAGAGCAATTGTCAAATTATCATTCAACAATTCAAGAGTATGGCATAATCTCCAAAAAATTTTTTTCCTGTTAAGGTCTTTCTTTCTGAATGAATCTTTATGTATGTACACTTGACTATTATTCTCAAAATTAAGCATCAATCTGACCTCACTAAATCTCTAATTTTTACATATTTATAGTCCTACATGACCAATTTATTTTGAAGGAATAGCTTCTTCATTCTCATTAAGACATCTATTTCACTCTAGCCCGGGCAACAAAGCGAGACTCTGTCTCAAAAAAAAAAAAAAAAAAAAAAGACATCTATTTCACCACTACATACAGGCCCAAATGAAAAGACAAATAATACCCAGTGTAGGCAAGGATGTACAGCAACAGAGAATTACAGATACAGCTGGTAGGAATGTAAATTGGGACCACCAGTCTGAGAATCTCTTTAATAGTATCTCTTTGTTCTCTTAAAGCTGAATAATATACAATCCCTCTAAACCAGTATTTCTACTCTTTGGTATATATATTCATCAAAAACATGTACAAGAATGTTCATAACAGCATTATTCATAATAGCCCTAAATTGGACAGAACACAAATATCCATCAACACTAAAATGGATACACTGTGCTATAATCACACAACAGAATATTATACAGGAATGAGAATGAACAAATTATAACTACCTGCAACATGAATTAATCTTGTATACATAATTCTAACCAAAAAAAGCCAGAAACACAACAAAAAAAGAAAAAAAAATTTTAATTGAAAAAATAAAAGCCAGAAACAGGGGTACCTACTGTATTCTTATTTATAAAGTTCAAAAACAGGCAAAACTTCACAGACGTATATATATGTCAAAATTTACCAAATTATGCATTTTAAATATGTGCAGTGTGCAATATGTCATTTATACTTCAGTAAGTCTGTTTAAAAAACAAATGGCATTAGAAGCCAGGATAGTGGTTACCCTCAGGAGACAGGGATAGATATTACAAGGGAGTGTGAAGAGGAATTCTAGGACACTATTAATGTTCTGTTTCTTGTTCTGGTGCTGGTTACATGGCTGTGTTTTTTGGTGAAAATTCATCAAGCTATATGCAGACAATATCTGCATCTTTTTAAACATTATACTTCAATGCAAAGTTTACTTTAAAATCTAAATCTAATTGAGACTTCCTGACTTTAGTACTATCTCTTTTCATGTTATTTTGTCAAGTATTTCATATGCTAATTGCTAATTTCCTTAATTTCACACAAAAAAATTATACTATATTCCAAATAATGACACTCATTTTTATTCCAACATTAAAAATATTCTTCTATTTACCTCAGCAGCCAACAAAAGATTGATGTTAACAATGGATACTTAAACAGTGGTTAGGCTTCAGGGGACTGTCCTTTCTACCACACATCACACATAAGCGAACATACATATATATGTACATATATACATACACACACATATATACATATGCAATCAAATATATTTCTATAGTATTTAGATTTTATTATTATAAAAAGAAAACCTATTATCACATACAGCCAAATAGGGCTGGGCCCAGTTATGCTGAAAGCTGAAGTCTGCTGACATATGTCCCTGCTATCGTCATTCTTCCTTTGCTTGTATGAGACACACAAGAAAACCAGTCCCCCTACTTGATACTTACGCTTTATACTAACTGGGTGGACTTGTCAAGTCTGTCTATATGAGAAGCCAGAGATAATCTAAAATATCAACATCTTTAAGAAGCAGCCACATATTCAAAGAAAACAAAGATGAAAATATGAGGTAATTATTAACTCCAGGAAAACAAAAGTTATTCCAGGTTAAGACTGTAACCATAGTGTACTGGTTGACTCAACAGTGAATAATATTTACATAGGCATGCTTTTGTAAATACTCTATCTGGATTTAACCAAAAATTATAAATTAACTACACTGAGAAGATGAGAGAGAATATTAAGTGTAACTAAAACTTATCAGTCACTGGATAGCACAATATAATTGTTCCTCAGTATCCATGTGTGATTGGTTCTAGGACCCCTTCCCCCCAGGATAACAATTTCATGGATGCTCAAATCCTTAACAGAAAATGGTATAGCATTTACATGTAACCTACAAATATTCTCCCATATACTTTAAATCATCTCCAGATTACTTATAATAACTAATACTGTATAAATGCAATGTAAACACTTGTTAGGCTGTATTTTTTTTAATTTGTTTTATTTTTATTGTTGTATTTCTTTTTAATTCAAGTACTTTTGATCCATAGTTGGTTGAATCCATGGATGCAAAACCCATGGGTACAAAACCCATGCATACAAAGGGCTAACTGTATGTATACACGTTATTTAGCAACATGAACATAAGTAATAGAAAAAACAGCTGAAGGAATAATTGCCTCTGGGAACTAATGTTAAGGGGGCTTAGGTTTAGGGACAAGGGACTACCATTTTTTATTAAAAACCTTCAGAACTGGGCCTGACGCAGTGGCTCATGCCTGTAATCCTAGCACTCTGAGAGGCCGAGGTGGCAGGATCACTTGAGCTCTAGAGTTTGAGACTAGCCTGAGCAAGAGTGAGACCTCATCTCTACTAAAAACAGAAAAATTAGCTAGGCATGGTGGCAAGCACCTGTAGTCCAAGCTACACAGGAGGCTGAGGCAGGAGAATCGCTTGAGCCCAAGAGTTTGAGGTTGCTGTGAGCTAGGCTGACGCCACGGCACTCTAGCCCAGGTGACAGAGCGAGAGTCTGTCTCCAAAAAAAAAACCTTCAGAACTGTTTAACTTTTTATAAAGTATAAATAGGTATTACTTCAATTTTTAAGGTAGAAATTTTTATTTGGATGTTTCTTCTTAGAACTTTTTTTTGCCCAGAACATGGTAACATGTACCATTTTAAACATAGATACGCATTTTAGATAGATAGATAGATAGATATTTTTTTTTTTTTTTGAGACAGAGTCTCACTTTGTTGCCCAGGCTAGAGTGAGTGCCGTGGCGTCAGCCTAGCTCACAGCAACCTCAAACTCCTGGGCTTTTTAAGCGATCCTACTGCCTCAGCCTCCCGAGTAGCTGGGACTACAGGCATGCGCCACCGGCTAATTTTTTCTATATATATTTTAGTTGGCCAGATAATTTATTTCTATTTTTTAGTAGAGACGGGGTCTCACTCAGACCTCAAGCGATCCACCCGCCTCGGCCTCCCTAGATATATATTTTAAAAAACTTTTTAAGCTGGCCAATGATTATACAGCTTAAACCCTCTAAAAAAAATTGCCTTTTTTTTTTTTGAGACAGTGTCTCACTCTGTTGCCCAGACTAGAGTGCCGTGGTATCAGCCTACCTCACAGCAACTTCAAACTCCTGAGTTCAAGCAATCCTCCTGCCTCAGCCACCCGAGTAGCTGGGACTACAGGCATGCATCACCATGCCCGGCTAATTTTTTCTGTGTATGTTTTTAGTTGTCCATATAATTTCTTTCTATTTTTAGTAGAGACGGGGTCTCGCTCTTGCCCAGGCTGGTCTCGAACTCCTGAGCTCAAACGATCCACCTGCCTCAGCCTCCCAGAGTGCTAGGATTACAGGCATGAGCCACCACGCCCAGCCAAAAATGCTAATTCTTGAGTTCATTTTCACAAGCCTCATGTTGTTTTAATGGTTGTGAAACAATTCCTGTGTCTTCAGACAACCATAGCATGCTGTACCTATATGAGAATTATTTACATTTACTTCCTACTTGTTGCAAAAAAAAAATTTTAAAAATCAAAATACCCCAACCTCAATTTGCAAAAACTTAGGAACTTCCCATGTAAGAAAAGTCTCTTAGTAAGATATTCATAAAAGGACAGAAAAATAGGAGATTCATCTAGTTTTCTTAGAATCTATGCCCTGCAGCTAGAAATAGAATTAAATACATTACCATCAGAGGAATACCCAGTGAGGCCTCCAAAAATGACCAGCACATAGCTAACATCGAGCTCCCTCATGATCTCATAGGCTTTTTCCTCTGTGGATGCCATTGCCTAGAAAAATAAATGTACAATTCTCAGAGCAAAATCCCAAGTCATATGATCACCTCATGGAGACATATTTCCCACTATACTCTGCACACCAAACACTGAAATAATCCCTTCACCTTACCTGCCCTACTCGAGAAATATGGGTATTATTCCATGTGTTATTGTCCACTAAAATTGTCCGATTTGCCATAGCTGTAATCTGGTAGCCATAATCCCACCATGACATGACCTTTGCATCCTGAAAGAATGGGAAGTTGAAATAACAGGTTTCTCACTGCCTCTAAAAATCAAATGCAAGAGAAGGAGTAGAAGGGCATCTTTGGTCTGACAGAAGTGAAGCCTGGCTAATTTATCACTTTCTCCATGCAATTTCTCAAATGCCTAACCAGAATATAAATCTTGGCACCTAGTCTTCCATTCATATGCAATCATGAAATCTCAGCACAAACTACATACAATCTAACATTCCCAACACTTGAATCCCAGATCACTTTATACAAACAAGCATAATGGGGTGGGAAGTGTGGAAGACTGTACAACATAACCAAATAAATAGCCTATCGTCATTACATGACTTTATTAAATAAACCTTTTTAACAATATCACAAAAATTAACTATGATAAAAAATTAGTTATTATAAAGATGAGGTAGAAACACAAATCAAGGGATATAATGGACAAGGATTAAGAGATTCTTAAAGTTTTCACTCCTAATGAATTTGATTCAGAAATGCTATTCCCTATGGGTATTATTACAAAAGAAATCACTTCAGATCCTCAAAAGGTACAAACTAAAATGTTAAAAGTAGTTATCATTAGGTGATCACTTTATATAAGATTTATATCTTTTTTCTTGCTTTTATCTTCTGATTTTTCTATAGTGAAAAGTGTATGTTTTTCTTCTTTTATAATTGGGATTGTCTACCTCATGTTAAAATCACCATGTCAATAAAAGTATCCAAGCAAAGTCTAGATAATTATCAGTAAGTGTCACTGTAAAAGAAATCCCCAAATTGAATGGAGGTTGACCTTTAAGTCTCATTCAAGAGTAGGGTTCCAAAGTTCCAATTTCATCAAGCTTTCCATACATCCAAAAGCTGTATGATTCACTATAAGATCAAATGTCTCCCCCTTCACCCCTAGCCCACAATCCCACTCCTCTTAAATCTTCACCTCTGGTGTATTGTGACGAAGCCAATAATATGCTTCTCGGAAGTCATCAAAAATGATCCTACTGCCATCCCCACCTCGGGCAGACAGCACGATGGAAGGAGAAGAGTAAGCCTCACTGGTCACCCAGGTTGAATGAAAGGTATAGGTGATGAGAAAGAAAGCCATGACCAGTATCATTCCACTTGCCACCTAAATAAGGAAGAAGAATTGTGTAGTAAACCAAACTAAATTTACACAACCCAGGACAGCTTCTTATACAGTCAATAATGTAGATCATATGAATCAAAATAAATCAGGGGCTATATGAGTTCATTGTGACTACCTACAACAGTGTTCTACTCTCCCACTCAAACACATACATGCACGTGCACACACACATACATGCACACAGTTTCCCAAGCCTTTTCTTAGTGTTGCTTAATTCTCACTTCATTCTTAATAGGGTAGGTAGAATCCTGTTGCTTCTTGCTCTTCTTGTCAGGACGACTTATGTCCAGATTCTTCATGTATGTGGACAGCACCTGGGAGACTCCAATGCCAGAAAGAATGCACATAACAGGTGCCAACACTAGCATTAGACGCACCTAACAGAGATAGGAAGCATGATCAGTCTCATCAGTATTTTACAAATTACAGACTTCAACCTACTAGTAAGATATCAATTTAAAGGTTTTCATCAAACATGATTTTCCCATGAAAGTAGAAGAGAAAATACTTAATACTTGATAGAAGTGTGTATTTCTTAAACTTTGTTTCAGCTATAGATATGTACATATGTATATGTACATTAAGTAATGATATGATAAAAATATATTTCTTAACTGTGGTTTGGGATCAAAAAACTGTAAGAAATACTGATTTACTACAATATATAAAAGTCCCTCCTCTCTTTTAACAATCTAGCACTGGGTAATCCTCCCATGCCTTCAAGAAGAAAACAACAACAAAAAAAATCTCCTATTTTATTTTTTTAAGAGACAAAACCATACTCTGTCGCCCAGCTTGGAGTGCAGTGGTGTGATCATAGCTCACTGTAACCTCAAAATCCTGGCCTCAAGCAATCCTCCTACCTCAGCCTCCCAAGTAGCCGGGACTACAGGCATACACCACCACACCTGGCTAATTTTTTTACTTTTTTGTAGAGACAGGGTCTCGCGTTGCCCAGGCTGGTCTCAAACTCCTCGGTTCAAGCAATCCTCCCAGCTGGGCCTCCTAAAGTACTGGGACTGCAGGCATAAGCCACCACATCCAGCCCATTATCTCCATTTTTAAGACACCCAGGGTCACATTCTTCAACAAAGTGCAAAAGTGTCTCTTAGAAAAGATTACAAATCCAAGAAAGTTGGACCCTACAACCAGAATGTATGAGTGTCTCATACATTCCTGGGAAGGATCAACAACAAGCAGCTTTACAACTTAGCCCCTCAAGTGCTCAGAGGGAAGCATCCGCACAATTATCCATACTTTCTGAATCCTGCCAGGCATAAAAAACAAAGCATCTGAGTTAGGAGTGAAAAAGTCTGCTAGGACTCAGGGCATTCCTCACCATTACAGCTGAAAAGTACATGCTGGTCACACCATACATGATGATAAAAATCCGGGCATCAGACAGGTTGCTAAAGCAGTAATAGAGGCCAACTACAAAAGAGGGAAGGAGAAGTAAGCAGTTGAGTCCTGTAGGTAGAAACCTACAAGGGAAAGTATCTTCATTATATGACTGGATGATTCCACACATTTAACCCAGCAATTCCACTTCCAGGAATTTATCCTGAAAAAACAATCATAGAAATGTTGAAAGATGTTTACTACAGCACTCCGTAAAGTAGCAAAAAATCAGAAACTACCTAAATGTCCTACAATAAGGATCTAGTTAATTATAGTACATTCATAAAATGGAACATATTAATTAAATCATTGCTGCATGAGATTATGGACCATTTGCCTTCTTATACACCTTGACAAATCTCTGTACTTTAAAAAAACTAACAAATAATATTATCTTAAATATTTCTAGAAAATAACAACAGAGACATTGATGCTTTATGAAGAGATCCAGAAAAAACTATATGATCTCCTTCTTATTCAATAAATAACTAGATGAATGTATATCAAAATGTTAACATTTGACATTTGATGTTATAGTGTATCATACAGCTTTTAGATGGGTGGAAAGCTTGGTGAAATTGGAACTTTGGAATCCTAGACTTGAATGAGCATTAAAGGTCAACCTCCATTCAATTCGGAAATTTCTTTTATAGCTAGAGATGGGTGGTGAGAGCTCTTACAATTTTTACCTTTTCCTTGTTTACTTCTCTCTATATATATTTTTTACAATACACAAATAACTTCAGAATAAGAAAAAAGAAAGTAAGAGTTATTTTACCAAAGCAAAAGACCACTAACATTGGTAAATTCTAAAACACATCTGGAATGGCCAGAAGATAACTTAGATTGAAGAGGCTTTATAATCAGCAGTGCCCATTATGGAATTTTAATACCGCCAAAAGGAGAAATGGAGATAGAAGGGAAGGAGTATGCTAGAAGTACTAAAAAACAAACAAACAAAAAAAACACTAAATAGAAATTAGAGTTGAATTTTAACTTATAACACAAATGAACAGAAAACCATTAGGCTCTGAACTTGCCAATATCTATAACTGTTCAACTTCTGACTTCTACTCAGCTTCCAATATTAGCAAAATGTGCTTAGCCATGCTGTACTACACAAGCTAAACAAGAAAACAAACACAACAAAAACATGGATGAGGGTAGTTTACATATTTGGAATTAAATGGTGACTCCTAGGAAGAAGGCCACTTGAGAGCACAAGGCAGACAGACCTGGAAACATGAAGACGAGGAGCTGCAGGTCAAAATAGTATGAGGACCAGGTCGTTGGCTGATGCTCAGACACAGAAGCTATGATGGGGATGTTGTTCTTAGCATAAGAAGGATCCAGCAGTGAGTAGAAACGCCCCGTCCAGGGAGATATTTTTCCTAGCAACAAAGAGGCAATAAATATTTCGCAAACACCCCTGAAACAAATTATCTGATCCTAACTAGTCATAATTTCCCATTTTAATAAGAGTCTCAGAGACAGAGAAGGACTAGACTGTTTTCCTTACATGCCACTAATACTTGAGAGTTTTACTCCTCTTCTTTCAAACTTTAGAGTTCTTTCTTAGCATAGCCAGCAGAATAAAGTCAACCTTTATATAATAAACTCAGAAGAAAAGAGGCAGAAACACTTCCTGGAAGGGTTTTAGGCCAAATCTGGTCAAACCAAGGCCAACTCTCAAGTCTGAATCAACTATATCCTCCAGTCCTGCTCTGAATTGGCCAATATCCAGAGACTTGGGCAAAATCAAATTAGCCTCTGAGAAGTGGAAGTGAGGAAATGGAGGAGGAAAATGTGGCATGCCAACTAAACTACACAGCCATGTTTCAGTTCCCATGGGATTAGACAAGTGCCATGTTGTAGGGTATGGCAAACAATATAAAGATTTCTCCTACCTAATCAATAGAAAAGAAAAGGAAAAAAAGAGAGAAAGATTTTCAAGGTAAGATACAGTCCTTCCACCAGGTGTGATTAAGGGCTGTTCTAATAAGGCATGCCGTACTGTGCTGAATCCAAACACTGGGCTGAGAGGTGGACTGAATTTAAAAAGTTGGACTTTATATGCTTGAAAGGAAAAGAGAAATAAGAAGAAAAGAATCTTATGTGGTCAGGAAATACCCTGTCTTTTTGAAGTTTATTCTACGTCTGTACCCATCTGCATTTAATACTGAAATCTGTTGAGCTTTCCATACCTGTTAGCATGAGGAGAGCTCCCACGGTGAGAAGGACAAAGCCTACCAGGGATATGACACTCCGGAAAAGAACTTCAAATTGCTGAGGATTCAACTTGCTACGCAGGTAATCCACAAAGGCGTGGATCTGGCAGAGACCAAAGACCCCAAAGGCTGCCATGTGCTCTGATGAAAGGACCGGCTGTGGGTAAAAGCAAATGTATGATAATAATATTAGGGGAAAAAAATGAATGAGTCCAGCCGAGACCTGTATTGTCCTGATCTAGTTCAGACCAAAGGGTCAAACGAGTTCTGAGGTCCCCAAAGGAATCAGGGCCAAACTAGGGGAGGGTGTAATTTATCTGCCACATTTTCTTTTTTTTTTTTTTTTTTTTTTTGAGACAGAGTGTCACTTTGTTGCCCGGGCTAGAGTGAGTGCCGTGGCATCAGCCTAGCTCACAGCAACCTCAAACTCCTGGGCTTAAGCGATCCTACTGCCTCAGCCTCCCGAGTAGCTGGGACTACAGGCATGAGCCACCATGCCCGGCTAATTTTTTTGTATATATATTTTTTAGTTGGCCAGATAATTTCTTTCTATTTTTAGTAGAGACGGGGTCTCACTCTTGCTCAGGCTGGTCTCGAACTCCTGACCTCGAGCGATCCACCCGCCTCGGCCTCCCAGAGCTAGGATTACAGGCGTGAGCCACCGCGCCCGGCTGCCACATTTTCTAAAGAACACCTGGAGGTCCCCCAAAGCATACCATACACTATCATCATCACATCTCTGGCTTTTGCTTAGCCTACTTCCTTAGCCTGGACTGCAATTTTCTCTAAATTCCGATTCACTGAAATTCTCATCATTCAAGGCCCAACGCACATACCATCTCCTCCTAATCTGCCAATCCGAAACCAATCACTTCCCTCTTTGCTCCACAGCACTTTATTTTTTCTTTAGAGACAGGATCTTGCTACATTGCCCAGGCAAGATTTGAACTCCCAGGCTCAAGAGATCCTCCTGCCTCCACAGCACTTTAGATCTCTTCTAGCACTTAATCATTCTTTGCCTAGCACATTAACTGATATGTGAGTTGTATTTAACTCATGCTAGTTTTGCCCCTGGGGCAAAAGCATATGTTAACTCACACGTTTCTACCTTGGGTGCAGCGTGAACTATTTTTCAAGTTGCATATAACTCACACACAGAAAACAATAAAAAATAACAAACTGTTCATTAAATTAGAAAGGATCATTTTGTTTTCGAAGTTTTTATTCTATTTTTGTAATAAAGTTTTCAAAGTTTTTATTCTATTTTTGTAATAAAGTTTTCGAAGTTTTGCTTTCGAAGTTTTTATTCTATTTTTGTAATAAAGTTTTTGAAGTTTTTATCCTATTTTTGTAATAAAGTTTTTGAAGTTTTGCTTTTGAAGTTTTTATTCTAGGCTGGGGGTGGAAACACAGATTGCTGAGCCTCACCCCCAGAGTTTCTGATTCAGTTGGTCTGAGATGGGGCTCCACAATTTGCATTTCTAACAAGTTCCCAGATGCTGCTGATGCTGCTGGTCCACGAACTACACTTGCAGAACCACTATACTATAGGCTATAGACAGCTACATGTATTTCTTTCCCCCAACAAGACTGAAATGTCCTTAAGGACCAGGACCATATTGTTATCCTTTTCATATTTTCCAGTAATTAGCAAATTGCATATACAAATGCTCCTTGACTTATGATGGCATTATGTCCCAATAAACCCATTATAAGTTGTAAATATCGTTAGCAGAAAATACATTTAATACACCTAGCCTACTGAACATCATAGCTTAGCCTAGCCTACCTTAAATGTGCTCAGAACACTTATATTAGGCCACAGTTGGGCAAAATCATCTAACATAAAGCCTATTTTAATAAAGTGTTGACTATCTCATGTAATTTATTGACTATTGAAAGTGAAAAGCAGAATACCTATACGGGTACTTGAAGTACACAGTTTGTATTGAATGGATATCACTTTCACACTGTTGTAAAGTCAAAATACTGTATTAATAAGTTGCACCGTTGGAAGTCAGTGACCATCTGTAGTAAGTGATCAGTAAAGAAATATTTGCAGACAGTCTAAATAAGGGTTCCACTTTCATGAGAATTTTACAGGAGAAATCAAATACACCACATTATTCCCTGATTTAACATTTGTCTGTTAACCTTATGGAGGACTGTGGTTAAAGGTTTCTGCTTTACTTCCTGAAGAACTTACAATTAGGTACCATCAAGAAGATAAGGATTCCCTGCTATTAAATGGGGTCATTTGCATTAAAAAGGACTGGAAATTTTAACTCTGGCAACTCACATCAACTCTGCTCAACCAAAATATCCCTCCCCCTTCCACAAACATAAGCCGAAGTATCAGCCATTAAATTCAAACTTCATGGAGCAAATATTAACATATTCCTGGAAGCCAACTTCAATGACCAATGATTCTGATGCTTCAGTTAACACAAGCAGTCCAATGTTAAAGCTGTGAATAAGTCTTACTCTTCTTAATAGAATCCAAGATAAATCAATCTGTTGGGGCTGCTTAGGAAAAAATGGAAGAAACTGAAAACCCTACTCAGTCAAAGGCTGACCTGAAAACCCACGAAGGAGATCTGCATAGAAAGAATGGTGCCCAGGCAGTAAACAGTACAATAGGCCACGTAGATCCGGTGGGAGAAACGGCCTGTGAGCATCAGCACCAGGACATGGAGAGGGATCAAGTTGATCAGGAACACATAACCTCCCCAGGAAGAGACCTGTAATAGGATATAAAAGAACAGTTCCTCTGAGCATTCCTCCTCAGACCACTACTACCATATCTTAAGGTATCACCTATGGCCTTTTTAAAGAACATCTCTTTACAGTAACTATAAACTTTATGCCAAAAGGCTTAAAGAGCCTAAATAATTTTTTTAAACAGGAAAATCAAATTCAAACCCATTACTGTAACTCAATCCCCGGCTCCTTTGTGGCTGCTGACATCATGATCATATAACAGGAGGTACCCAAGCCACAGGGTTAACCTACACGTAATGTACTGTAAGGTCACACAGAGGATTTAGGGATACGTGAGTAAACAGAAGCAATTAAGGGAGGACGTCTAAGTATATACAAAAGATTGGGCAGAAAAAATATATGGGAAAAAAATTTAAGGAAAATATACCAGAAAAGGAAGTTGGTTAACCAATACGCACCCATAGGAAATACAGCATTTGGAGAACTTTAAAAATTAAAAACATGTAGAAAAAGTTACCATGTAAAAATATGCAAGGGCACACTTGGCCGCCCAATAGATGGAACCAGTCTTTACTGCCTTGATCCACATGTAGTAGGTGAGTAACATGCAAAAGATGGCAATCCCTGCAGAAAGGACACATCAAAACTTCAACAAGAGGCCATACTAGCATAGTGGTTAAGAAAACTGTTCTGGAACAGATCAAATGGATTCATAACTCAGATCCACTACCTAGTAATAGTGTAATTTTAGGCAAATTACTTACCTCCCTTTGTCTCAGTTTCCTGTGAAAAGGAGTCTGTAAATAGTATCTACATTATAAAACTATTGTGAAGACAAACACAGAAAGCACTTAGAACAGCACCTAACATATAGTAAACATTCAGTAAATGTTGGCCACTATTATTGTTGTTCTTCCCAGGCACTAAATTCCTGCTAGTGTAGTCCTAAAGACATCCTATACCATCATACATCATCCTGCCTCTAAATCTTAACCCAAGGTGGTCTTTATGCTCCAACTGCCCCTCCTCTTAATATCTGCCTAACAAAAGACCCAGTTTAACCTCAACCACTTCCCCAAAACTTTCCTTGATTCCAAATCTCAATTAATCTCTTTTGCACTACATTTTCAAAGTATTCTGTTCATATTCCTATCATGGAACATTGTACTATCTGCCTGTCATTGGAATTATTTTTATAGGTCCATATTAATCTTCCTTAATAGATTATGGGCAAATATAATCTTATTCATTACCTATCTCTTTAATTTCTTAATTATGCACCAAAATAATTTTACTCATTATCTACCTTTATACTATTTAACACTATGTTTTCCCAATAACATTTAATAAATATATGTTGACTTGAACATAAGTCAATAAAAGTCATTATAATTTTAAGGACATTTATTCCCCTTATCTAGGAAAATAACACAAATGATCATAATGTTAAAGCAATAGTTCATTCTGTGAGTCCACAGATGAACGAAAGGCTTGTAAGAAAAGTTGCAAGCTACCTTTCCAGAGGGGATGATGGGAAGAGAATACGAACTTGTCTGACATCCCATCTTGCCCTTCTTATTCAGATACCATTTTTGTTATTGCTAAACAACAAATCTGAACCCAGATTCCCCTGCATTCTACAAAGCTCTGTTGGATGAGGTGAACAGATCCCCTTCAGCATTTTACTTTTTATTTTTTAAACAAAAGGTCTCACATATTTGTTACTGAACCAGCTTATTAGTGCAGAGCATATAAACAAAGAGAAAAATTGTTTTCCCAATGAAATATGCCTGACTGTCTGGATAATAGTGACAATTTCAGCTTGATGTGGTAAGATGATACAGCATAAATATGTGTGCCATCATCTCATGTGCCATTCCTTATGGACTCAGCTTGGTTCTTCTCCAATGTCTCCTCTTGAAATTGTACCTGATTTTATTATCAGTTCTCATTCAAATCCATTGGGGAATGGGATGATTTTGCTTCTGTTTCTTGGTCAGAAATCGGTTGATTCTGAAAGTCTTATGAGAAGACATGGCAAGAGACGGAGTCAACTGCACACACTACGATGGCAGAGGAAGGGAGAAAGAGGGCCCCTTTCAGCAGTTTAAAAGTCTTACCTTCATTATCATAGGAGCCAGCCACAGATCGAGAGATATATCCAGGAACTACAGCAATCATGGCAGCAGCAAGAAGCCCAGCCCCTGCATCCTGTAAGAAAAGGAAGATAATAAGTTAATACTAATACACCTACAAGACAGAATAGAGGATTCACTAGTCCATTCTGTTTATAATGGGCCCAGAAAACATCCAACAATTTCCAAGGTAAATATGAGATGCTAGAAATGCTACAAATGCTCATAGTACAAAAAAGCTAAAAACTTCATGACCAATTGCCCATGACACCAAGTCTGAAACGGAGAACACATATGCTGAGAACAGATAAAAATCAAGGGAGATGTCAAACATCAAACCCTGCCCCAGAATGGGCTGTTTGGCTACCAGTCCCCACAGGCTTATCAGTCCCTACCCCTAACAACACCTCCACATCACAGGAACACCAGTCACACCTCTAAAAGCCATGCAAGGACAAAGGAAGAAAATTATTATTATTTGAGTTAAAAAGCCAACAAAGGTAGGTGATAATCTACCTGGACTGAAGATACCAGGAGCTTAGGTAATAAAGTTGGAACATCACCAGACAACCTTTGAGCTCAGGGGAAAGGAGCAACAAAATATAATCCGCACTCCAAAAACGTAAAGAGTTGATAAAAGTCAAATTTGGGACAAGGGCAGCAAGGAGAAAGATGAAAAGTGTTCCAAACTTAACTCAGACTTCTCAAGCACTCCTAGTAGTGTATCACCTCTCAGGTATCTCCCTGACACCATACCACAAACTAAGAATAGCACCCAGGGTGCCACGGTCAGCAGTGCTGAAACCTGGAAAAACAGAGTCAGCATTATGGAGCCAACTACAGAAGCCAAATGGCTTAAGAATTTTAAAATAAATGCTTTTTAAAAAATCAACAATAATTGCTAAATGCATTTCCGGTAGAAGAACTAAGCACTTTGGAAAACTTCCTGTAGCTTTTTTTCCCTCTCCCTTACATTACAAGGACTTCAAAATCTAAACTTCACGTTTTGCATTTTAAATCGTTTTTTCCTTTATATAGCAATTTATTAATATATTTCTTTCAAATGTTCACTCATTCTTTTTTTTCAGTTTCTTCTTATTTCTTAATCAAATGTTCACTCATAAAAACAAACAGTTGCTAATGATAAGAAACCACATATTCTAGGGAGGCATTGGAGTGAACCCAATTAATTCCCCCCAGCAAAAGCTATCTTTACCCTCTCACTCCCTGCCATCTAAGGCTGTTGGTCTCCCACCCTCCAGCATCTACTAGAGAGGTTCAATAACATTCATTCCCAAGCCTCCTGGCACCCCAAATCTTTCACCTTGAGCTCTTTGGTAAGGTGGTACGTGACGATGGTGGTGAAGGAGGAGAACAGAGGGGCCAGGAACACACAGACATTCCGAATGTCGATGGTGATGTGGAAAAAATGGAGTACATGGTAGATTGCAGCAGAGGTGATCATTAAGCCTGTAACAGGAAGAAGAAACTCCATTAGGCTGTCCTGCTAAGACAAAGAACTTAAGGAAAAGAAAAAGGACAAATTCAACTATCAGTAAAGTAACTACATAGATCTTGTTAAAGTACCAGAAATAGTAAGACAGCAACTCCAGTAAGCCTATAAACTTCTCTCCTAGGATTCAATCAGAAGTCCAGAACACAGTATAAGAAACTACCCATCTACATTCTCCCGATACATATTCTCCTATCTAGATAAGATCCACTGTTAGGAATCTGTAATCAGGATGAAATTATAAGTATCACAAAATGAAGCCATTAGTAATAAAACTGTCCTATAACACACAAGTATCTTATTTCTATCTTTTTTAAAAAAAAAAACCTATTCTCATCCTGGATAGAGCTGGAACCCATTCTACTAAGTGAAGTATCCCAAGAATGAAAAAACAAGCACCACATGTACTCACCATCAAATTGGTATTAACTGATCAACACTTAGGTGCACATATAGTAATAACGTTCATCAGGTATCGGCAGATGGGAAGGGGAAGGAGAGGATGGGTATAAACACACCTAATGGGTGTGGTGCACACCGTCTGGGGGACAGACACACTTGAAACTCTGACTCAGGTGGGGCAACAAGGACAATACACATAACCTAAACATTTGTACCCCCATAATATGCTGAAATAAAAAAGAAAAAAAAAAAACCTGTCCTCCTTACCTGGGTAAATTGTTCCTCCAATAATTCGTCCCAAAGGGTACCAGGCCCGGTCATCAAACCAGTTATGGAATTTATAAAACCCCTCCTCAGCTAGGAACCGTGTAGTCCGATAATTAAAGTACCTATAGCAAGAAAGAAAGATCTGTGTCTCCTCCTCTTCGCACTCAAATACTTGGATTAATTTGTGGTGAATTTTGCTCCCCAGGGTACATCATTGAGGAACTTATCATTACTTGAAAAAAACTCAGTTTAGTACCAAAACTTATGCCATGAAAATCATTTTACACTAGAAAGTCTCCTCATTTCTAGCTCCATGTTTGTCTCAACTAAAGCACCACTTCTCTCATAAGGCAATGAAACTGGAGCCTAACACTGCAACAGAGCAATCAAGCAGCATACTGCATCAGGCTGGTAGCGGGGAGGCATTAGGACCAGTCAGAGAATTCAAGCACCCAGGAGACAAGGCCACTTAAATGTGTGCACCAACAGATTTCGGATCTTTTCAAGTGAAAGGAAAATACCAAAAAAAAAAAAAAAAAAAAAAAAAAAAAATCTATTTCTATACCACACACAAGAACACATGGATAACTTCAAGTAATGAACATCTTTAAAGATGCTGGTGTGGCTGGGCACGGTGGCTCATGCCTGTAATCCTAGCACTCTGGGAGGCCGAGGTGGGCAGATCATTTGAGCTCAGGAGTTTGAGACCAGCCTCAGCAAGAGGGAGACCCTGTCTCTACGAAAAACAGAAAGAAATTATATGGACAACTAAAAAAATATATATATAAAATTAGCCGGGCATGGTGGCGCATGCCTATAGCCCCAGCTACTTGGGAGGCTGAGGCAAGAGGATTGCTTGAGCCCAGGAGTTTGAGGTTGCTGTGAGCTAGGCTGACGCCACGGCACTCTAGCTCGGGCAACAGAGTGAGACTCTGTCTCAAAAATAAAATGAAATAAAATAAAATAAAATAAAGATGCTGGTGTAACACCATACACAGGATAAAAAAATTTTAACCCACTCCAGAACATAAACTTCTTAGTGCTTAAACTTCTAAAGAGGTCTACTCATGTTGTGATTTAAAATATTTCTTAATGTCACCTATATGGTAGCATTAAAATACAGATTACATAAAAAATATTTGATATAAAATGCTTGGACCAACATATGGAAAGACAATTCTTTAGGCCTAAACTATGTAAGCTCTTCTCTTAAATTTCTCATTAAAAAGAAAAAAGCCAGGAGTGGTGGCTCACACCTGTAATTCCAACACTTTGGGAGGCCCAGGAGAGAAGATTGCTTGAGGCCAAGAGTTCAAGACCAGCCTGGGCAACAGAGCGAGAGACCCATCTCTAAAAATAAAAAAAATTAGCTGGGCATGGTAGCACACGCCTGTAGTCCTAGCTACTCAGGAGGCTGAGGCAGGAGGATTGCTTAAGCCCAGGAGTTTGAGGTTATAGTGAGCTATGATCGTCCTACCACACTCCAAGCTGGGCAACAGAGTGAGACCCTATCTCTTAAAAAAAAAAAAGTATGAACGAAAGGCATAAATAAATAAAATGGGTCTCAAACTAGGGATGGTTTAATTGCTACAGATAATCATTACTAACCATCCTCCTTGCCCACCTCTTTAACCCTATTTCCTCCTTGGTCAGTCAAGTTCTGACAGCTGAAGTAAGCAGAAGCAGCAGATGGCAGAAATTTCTATCCTTCTGTTTGTCATTAATGAATGTTATTTTGGTAACCGTTAGAAACAGAAGAGGTGAGGACAGCAGGCATCAACATGTCAGAATTGTGTCCTTTATCTACCAGTAGGAGAGGTAGAGTGCAATGGAGAAAGTTTAAGTGGGAATAGGTATGGACTGGGCTCACACTGTGGGCCTCAGTTTCCTCCTTGGGTCAAATCGTATAATCTTTATGGTCCCTTCCAGCTCTTGACTACAGAGCAGATATTCTTGCTAGCCCTAACCATCTCACCTTAGTATTTGCTCATCTAGAGGCTCTGAGAAAGAAGCCCTAACAGATTGTAATCAAGAAACAAAAAATGTTTCCTCATTCATAAGAAAAATATAAATTGATTTGGGAGGCCCCAAAGACAGTATTTGTAATGCCTCCAAAATGCTTTCAAATATCTACACAAAAGAAAATGATAAATTTGCAAGCAGTTACAAGCATTAAACTTTTGAATCAATGCTCCACAAGCCTGAATATGCTATTTTTAAGATATCAATAATACACCAAGAACCTCTGACTCTGGCTCTCCAAATTTTTTATAAGCCTGAACTTTGGGCAATATAACATAGTGACTCCAGCCTCTAGAGTCAGACAAATCTACATTCAAATCTTGGTTCCTCCATTTACTAAATGTGTAACCTTGGATAGCCTCTCCCAGCCCGAGTCTCTTCATGTGTAAAAAGGGATAATAGTACCTACATCTCAAAGGGTTGTTGTAAGGATTTAGAGATTATCTGTAAAACGATGCTTGGAACAAAATGAAAGCTTAGTAAATGTTAGTTATTAATACTACTGAAAGCTTTCACCTGTATCTTTTTCATATAATGAACAAAATACCTAATCACACTCACAGTTTTGTATTTTTCTCAATGGCCTAGAATTCAACTAATAAGCTCAATTTCTATCATATATATATATATATTTTTTTTTTTTTGAGACAGAGTCTCACTCTGTCACCTGGGCTAGAGTGCCGTGGCGTCAGCCTAGCTCACAGCAACCTCAAACTCCTAGGCTCAACTGATCCTTTGCCTCAGCCTCCTAAGTAGCTGGGACTACAGGCAAATGCCACCACGCCCAGCTAATTTTTCCTATTTTTTGGTAGAGACCTCACTCTTGCTCAGGCTGGTCTGGAACTCCTGAGCTCAAGCGATCCTCCCACCGCAACCTCCCAGAGCACTAGGATTACAGGCATGAGCCATCACGCCTGGCCTATCATATAAATTGTTAAACAGAAAAAAAAAGTTATGAATCTCAAGTTCATGATTTCAGCCTTGAATACGTACATATTCCTTTCCCTCAATCTCCAACACTAACTTGTGACCAAACTGAGAAGCCAGACTTCTGTCAGTCTAGCCAGCTCTTAAGTGATAAGCAGACATACTAGCAATGCCTCTCACATTTTATTTATTTTTTCAGAGACAGGGTCTTGCTATGTTGTGAATGCAGTGGCTATTCACAGGCATGATCATGGTGCACTATAGCTGCGAACTCCTGGGCTTAAACAATCCTCCTGCCTCAGACTTCTGAATAGCTGGGACTATAGGCACATGCTATCATACCCAACTTGGTTCCCTTCTTTTTCTTTCTTTCTTTTCCTTGTTTTTTTTTTTTTTTTGAGATGAGGTTCTCGCTATGTTGCCCAGGCTGATCTCAAACTCCTAGGCTCAAGAGATCCTCCCACCTCAGGATCTTTAATAGCTGGGATTAAAGGCACAAGCCACCATACCCAAAAAATGCCTCTCATACTTTTTAAGTTTGAGAGACTTACTTGGTCATTTCCAACAGAAATGATTCAAAGGGAGATAACTATCTCCTTTGGAAAACTTTAAGGGTTTTTTTTCCCTTAAATGTCCTAAAAGCACATTCCCGTCACTGAGAGCTGCCTGGAATTTGAATCTGAAACCCACGAACCTGGTTGCCTCACAAAGGAAATAATGCCAGATCAAGCAAATGTACTCACGGATCAAACTCGTGGATAACACTTTCAAATCTCAGGACAGCAAAGAGACGAGTGGAGAAAGCTGCAAAAACCAGAGAATTAATATTTTAATTGTAATGTGCCATGAAAGAACAATAGCAGATATAGTGGTATTATAGAGAAAATAGTATTATCTAGCACAGAGGTCACAAAAAATATAAAATAATCCCTGAATAAAATCTTTATCCATCTCTCCCCACGTAAGTGAAACATTTCTACATTTTCTATTTTGGTAGGACACAGTTAACTACTATAAAGCCTGTAACATTACATTTACCTATTAATACTGAACTCAACTTACATGGTCATCTTTTATATATGTTGACTCTTCCCACCCACACAGAACTAACCTTAACCTTGGAGAAAACTAAGAGGTATGGCAAGCAAAGCAAGACTACACTTATGACTCATGAAAAGCCAGAAAATCTAAAAAACAGAGTAAGTTCTCAAGAAACTTTCAAAAACACTAAGGCATCTAAATTGAAGGTAATTATCTTTTACAAAATTCAGTGTCCAAGGTTCCCCAATATGTCTTTCAGCCCTTTAAAAAAACACATTTAGCACAGCATGCTTCCCATTCTTTCCCAGATGATCGTAGCCCTGATTTTTATATTCCCTGTATTTCTTTTATCTTGCCTTCATAAAATTATACTGAGAGGAAGGAAACACATAACAATCTTCTAAAAAGAGCATGGCATTTTAAGAAAGCCACTTTCAATTTTTTTCAGGATTTTCTCCTTTCTCAAAGAAAGGTCCATGTGCACACTCACATAACACGGCAGCCATTGACAGAATGAGAAGCTTCAATAGTGTGTCCTGCTTCTCATAGGACAGTCGCAAAAATCCAAGCTTAGTCATCTTGACATCAATGGGTGGCAACAGATGACACTCAACTAGCTGAAATGGAAAAGTCAAGACCATAGGATATTGAACACCTTCAATTTACTTAACTTTCATATTTTACGGTGAGAGAGAACCATAAAGGACATAAGAGCTAGTGAAAATACCAGAGAGGATCAAGGCTAACACCAATACCCTAGCCTTGCCTAAAGTATGATCTACTGGCAAGAAGTAGGCACAGGTCAGGTCTATGTGTCAAAACTAAAATGGAGAGATCAGAATATACCACCCATAATTCTGTTTCCCACTTCCTCAGACCTAACAAGTACATAAGCATGATTGGCAATAGTATGTTACAAAAGGGGAAAGATGCAAAAATAAATAGGAAAGATTAGAAAGAGAAAAAAAAAATGAAAGAAAGCACTCAGGAAAAAGCAGGAATGTATGGGAAAAAAGTAGGGAATGAACACTGAGTACAAAAGGGAATGTATAAAGAGGAAAAATAGAAGTCGCAACTGAATCAGCACAATTTCCAGCCCTAAATTTAAGCTTCAACTGACTGGCTACAAGCTTCTTCCTGTTTCAAATCCCAATGGGGCTATAGGGTCAACTAAAGAGCAGGACTCATCACTAATACAGGTATGATTATGCAGAACAGGAGGAGATACACAAATCACTGTGCTTTCAATCCCATATATCACATGGTAGCTGCTGCTCCAAGCTATACCCGCTTCCAATTTCTGTCTCAAGGCATCTCTGTAATTGACACTACTGATTTAAGCAACCGATTTCATGAAACAGAGATTTAGTTCATGGCAGCAGATAATAATCTGGAGGAAAAAGAAAATAAATTTTTCCTACTGAAGCAGTAAAAGGTCAGGGAAAAAAAAACTAGATTAAAATAAAATGTTGGCTGGATGCAGCAGCTCATGCCTGTAATCCCAGCACTTTGGGAGGCCAACATAGGAGGGATCACTTGAACCCAAGAGTTCAAGACCAGCCTGAGCAACATAGGGAGACCCTATCTCCACAAAAAACAATCAAACAAACAAAAATTAGTCAGGCATGGTGGTGCATGCCTGTAGTCCCAGCTACTCAGGAAGCTGAGGCAGGAGGATCACTTAAGCCCAGGGATTCAAGCCTGCAGTGAGCTACAATTGCACCACTGCACTCTAGTCTGGGTGATGGAGCAAGATCCTGTCTCTAAAAAATAAGTAAATAAATAAATAATAAAACAAAATAAAATGTTGAAGGAAGCAGTCCACAGATAGTTCAGAATGGTAATCACTTGATGGACAAGAATTATTTATATAGCATTAACCACAGGAGGTTAGCTATGTCTGTATAAAATAGCTACTACACTCTTAAACGATAAGCTTATCAAGGGCTACGTGATAAAAAATATAGTAACAAAGGATAGGTAACATTGTACAAGGCTATGCAGGGGAAAAAAAGAACTTGCATCCCGCCTTATCTTTTTTTTTGCTTTTATTATTATTTTTAATTGACACAGAATAATTGTACATATTTATGGGGTACGGTGTGACATTTCAATACACATATACAATGTATAATGATCAAATCAGGGTAATTAGCACATCTATCACCTCAAACATTTATCATTTCTTTTATGTTGGGAACATTCAAAATCTACTCTTCTGGCTACATACAATAAATTCTTGTTAATTATAGTCACCCTATAGTGCTACAGAACAGTAGAACTTATTCCTCCTATCAAGCTGTACATGCGTATGTGCTAACCAACCTTTGGCTACCCCCTACCCTAATCTTTTTCCCACTATTCCTGGAGGAAAAAGTAACACTGGACTAGGTGGAAGGCATGAAGAATCATACATTCCCTAGCCCTAACACTGAGAAGTCAACATCTTTTCCATAATTAACTGTCCCAGAAGAGCAGTTTTAGATGTGTGTTTAAGTATAATCCCAAAGGAAAACCTTATCGCGCAATCAAAAATAAAGACCTAACTCTGGGAAGCCAACAATCCCGCCATCTCTCTCAGGTTTGTAGCTGTTTCTGAAATGGAAACAAACTTAACACCACTGAGTTGATATGAGCCACACACCCAGAAGAGTAAGCAGAGGAAGTGAGAATGCTAGGCCCTCTGCCTGAAAACCGAGTAAAGGAGCTGGTAATTTAAGGCAGGACTGTGCGCTTCGATCACACCGCACACCACTGAAGTAAATAAGAGTAGAGACACTTAAAACACTTAGCATCTGTTCTCCTCCAACTGTGCCCCGCAAGTCCCACTCTAGCTCCAGTTTCCAAGACTGCAACTTCCCCAGCCCAATTTTCATACACACGTTTCGACACCCTCTCACACCCCTTTACTCCCCTACCCTCCCTCCTTCTGCTCTCTCCTCCAGTTTCCACCTCCGCCTCCTTCCCACCCTCACAGAACTGCCCACCTCTGATACCACCCACCGCGGGACTTCCCAACACTTCCATCGTACGCGCCTTCCCCTCCAGAGCTAGTCCCAGGACCCAGTCTTTCTCCCGCCCTCCTGGCCTAAGCGCACGCCCCACCCCGACCACCGACCCTATGTTCCCTCCCCACACCTTGACATCCTTCCATCCAGGATGTCCCCACACCACACCCCACGCCCCCTCCTCTGCAAGGCCCTAAACTCTATCCTCCACCCCTCCTCTTAAACCCCTGCCTCCCGCACTTAGCTCAGCCCCACCAACGCCCTGGACTGCACCTGCCGCTAATTCTCAAGACCCATCCTACGGCCTTCTCACCTAGCCGGCGTTCCTAAGCAATCCACTCGGCTCTCTCAGCCATCCGTTCAGTAGCGCACCCAACCCTGGCAGTGGCCGGGTTGGCCTCCCGGACCGCTTCCCATTGGCTGGCTCCAGACCAATACTACACTTCGGAAGAGCGATAGGATTGCGACACTGTCCGTCAGGCTCGGAGGCGGGGTTCACACCACGCTCCTGCATGTTAACTGGCCAATGTAGCCATCACTTAGCAGGCTGGAGGCGGGACTGTGTACTCCCGTCGAGCTGTCATAGGCCTGCGCGTGAGAGCCAAGAGCGCGGAAAGAACGTGCCCCGAGCAGTTTGGTTGAGGGCCGAGGAGTTACGTGTCGGTCTGCGGACCGAGCCAGAGTCGCGGTGAGAATGTGTGGTGTTGCCCGGTCACGTGACCGGAAGCGGACCGTAAGCCGCCGAGGAATAGGCTGACTCCAAATCTCAAACAGCAGGTCTGTGAAGCCGCTTGTCTTCGTTATTGAGGAATTTTTTTTTTTTAAGGTAGAAATTGGCCCTTACCTAATATAAGGTTAAAAGAGAGTAAGGAAGAATTTTCTGCCTATTCTCAATGAAAACCCAAACGCTTCCTGGTCGAGACCGTTCCCTCTTGTACAAGATTTGTATGACCTTTGGCTCAAGAGCTGTTTTCTGCTGTGCTCCGGTAACTGTGATAGAGACACGAGAGCCTTGACAGATTCCAGGAGGCGTTTCCCTTTCTTCAGCCCCTGGCTTTGTGAGTGTGCGTAGGCCTAAAGGGATTGGCGGGGCTAAGCTGGAAGCGTCTCCACTGGCGGGCTAATGAGACAATCACCGGGCAAAGTTCTCCCAAGCAGTAGACGGGAACCGGGAGGCAACCCAGCCATAAATTCACCCCTTTGTAAGATACCTGCTAGAGAGAGCTGCTTTTCATACCCTAACTGGCCTCCATGCTCCCTCCGCCCAGCAAAAAAAAAATATTGCTGAGGGCAGTGAGGAAGGTGAAGTTTGAGCAGCAGTTCCATTATCTCTCAGACACACACATAAGCACCAATATACTCTTGCACTCCCTACACTCCCTCCATGCCTCTGAGTAAAGGCTACACAAAAAAGAATGGGAGCATCTGGCAACTGTTCAAATATGCTGCCAGTACCATTCACTTGCCTTCCCATTTACTCTCCCATCAAGGGAACCAACCAAACTAATGAAAGTGCATTATTTCAATAAGTTCTTTAAAATCACATGTATTTTCTTCAAAATTCACATGACTATGCTCACCTCAGAACGTTATGACTCAATAAATCTATTTTGCTTTCGTTTTAATAGTATTCAATGTAATTTTAACAGAAGGCAACTGAAGCTGAACCTGCAGGAATTACAGAACTTCAAGTAAATGCTTCTGCAAAACAAGAGTTTTCTCTTTAAAAGGCGGGGGGGGGGGGGGGAGGGCACTAAAATTAGAAAGATTCCTTTAAAAAAGAAAGGACTGTTTTAAGAATATTAAGATGTTGGAGTTCTCATTTTTAATTTTTTCAACTTTAAATAATTGAACATGTTTCTTAAAGGGAATAAGTTTAAATTTCTAGGTGATGTAGTTAACTTTTTCATAAGTCAAAATATACTATAGAAGAACAGAGTTTAAAATCTAAACCGATTTTTAGGGTGAGTCTTTGATACCAGTCCATAAGAAAAGGAATATCTGCAAGTAAAATCAAAGTCAGGAAAACAATGTAATAGAAAAATTATTACAAATAAACCCAGAGGCCGGAGCACGGTGTCTCACTGTATCCTAGCACTCTGGGAGGCCGAGGCGGGAGGATCGCTCAAGGTCAGGAGTTCAGGACCAGCCTGAGCAAGAGCAAGACCCCGTCTCTACTAAAAAATAGAAAGAAATGATTTGGACAGCTAAAAATATGTAGAAAAAATTAGCCAGGCATGGTGGCGCATGCCTGTAGTCCCAGCTACTCCGGAGGCTGAGGCAGAAGGATTGCTTGAGCCCAGGAGTTTGAGGTTGCTGTGAGCTAGGCTGATGCCACAGCACTCTAGCCAGGGCAAAAGAGTGAGACTCTGTCTCAAAAAAAAAAAAAACAAAAAACCCAGAGATTTTACATGAATTCAGTGTATTAGTTAATCTTCCACCTTCCTGACTTACCAGACCAAAAGTTTTGAGTTGGTTGTTTCAGAAAGCACTGTTTTTACTATTCCATCAGTTGCTTAAAAGAATACTTTCTAGGAGTCATGACTTTCTTGTAGAGCTTTTAGTCTTTCCTGAAGTGTAAGTTTACCTTTCTTCTATATCATTGATCCAAAGAAACACATGCCTTCATTTCATCTGTAACATACCAGACTAATAGTATCTGTTATCTGTTTCCTTCTTGAAGATATTCTTCCTAGAACTCTTTTTTGGTAGAACCCAGCTTTCTAAGTATGCTACAAAGCTGTATTACTGGGCTTTGCTCTCAATGCACTTGTGGATTACACTGTTTCCTCATTTGCTTGGGTGTTTTGTTTTGTTTTGTTTTGTTTTGTTTTTTTGGACAGAGTCTCACTCTGTTGCCCGGGCTAGAGTGCCGTGGCATCAGCCTAGCTCATAGCAACCTCAAACTCCTGGGCTCAAGCAATCCTTCTGCCTCAGCATCCTGAGTAGCTGGGACTACAGGCATGCGCCACCATGCCCAGCTAATTTTTTCTATATATTTTTAGTTGTCCAGCTAATTTCTATTTTTAGTAGAGATGGAGTCTCACTATTGCTCACGCTGGTCTCGAACTCCTGAGCTCAAAGGATCCTCCCACCTCAGCCTCCCAGAGAGCTAGGATTACAGGAGTGGGCCACTGCGCCTGGCCTAAGCTTCTCATTTTTAAAAATTTCCACAACTGCTTTAATTTCAAAGAACTTTCCTATTATGATCCTTTTTCACAGTAATCTGGTTCTTATTTCTGGATGCAGTAGCTTCTCAAATTTCTGGGAAAGTAGTTATTAGAATTTAAATTACCTTTTGTTTCTGTAATTACTTAAATTTCCTCCAGAACCAGGTGTTATGTGTATTTTGGAAAAGCTGCTAAGATGATTCTTATGCCAATTTGTGGTTTAAAATTATGGGGTTTTTTTGTTTGGAGACAGGGTCTTTTTCTGTTGCCAGGACTAGAATGCAATGGTGTCACCATAGCTCACTGCAACCTCAAACACCTGGGCTCAAGAGAGCCTGCTGCCTCCCATTCAGTTAGGACTACAGGCACATGCCCCCACGTCCAGCTAATTTCTTTCTTTCTTTCTTGTGGAGACCAGGTCTTGCTGTGTTGCTCAGGCTGGTCTCCAAACTCCTGACCTTCAGCCATCTTCCCACCTCAGTCTCCCATAGTGCTAGGATTACAGGCCTGAGTCACTGTGCCTGCCTAAAATGACTTATTTAAATGATCAAATGATCACTGTTTTTTGCATAGGTCTCAAAGCATTACAAAACACTTAAATTTGAAATTAGAGAATGAATACAAGAATGAGAGGCCTTATTTCTCATCCTATTCAAAGATTCTCTGAATTCCAGTGTTTTGCCCAGCTTTGAGACCTATGGAAAAATAGCTATCTGATCATAAAAATCTTAAAATTTTGCATGTTCATTTTCTTGTCAGTCTGTTAGGTCCAAGAGAGCAGTAATCATATCTTTCTGGTTCACCCTTGCGTCTCTAGTGCCTGACAGAGGTGTTCAAAAACTTGTTACATGATTTAAGTCATCTGTTCCCCCACTTGATGTCTTATTAGTTCTACAGACTCATTTTAGGTCTGTCCAAAAACTTTTCACTAATATATATGCTACCCTGACCTGAAATCAGCTTCCTTTTAACTTCTGTGGGTCATATAGCATAGGCAGAACACATTAATGTGGGGTGAGATGACTGCTAAACAGTCTATTTCACCCCACTAACTGATTAGTGGATGACCTTTACCAGAGCAATTTCAATGACAGCAATTTTAATGATGGAGCTATATGAATGAACATACTACCACTATAATATCAGTGAACAGAAAATGAGTAGACAGTGAACAACCATAGTTGCCCTTTTTTGCCACAGATGTTATCTTTTACGTGGTTTATAAACCTTTGACCATTAGTTGCCCTCTTCTGGATTTGTTCCTGTTTGTCACAGTTTTTTTTTTTTTTTTTTTTTGAGACAGTCTCACTCTGTTGCCCGGGCTAGAGTGCCGTGGCGTCAGCCTAGCTCACAGCAACCTCAGACTCCTGGGCTCAAGCAATCCTTCTGCCTCAGCCTCCCAAGTAGTTGGGACTACAGGCATGCGCTACCATACCCGGCTAATTTTTCTATATATTTTTAGTTGTCCAGCTAGTTTCTTTCTATTTTTAGTAGAGATGGGGGTCTCGCTGTTGCTCAGGCTGGTCTCGAACTCCTGAGCTCAAAGGATCCTCCCACCTCAGGCTCCCAGAGTGCTAGGATTACAGGCGTGAGCCACCACGCTCGGCCTGTCACAATTCTTAAACTTTATCTTAACCCTTATTAAATGCAGAGCAATTAACACCAGTGCATGAATCTGTCCATTTAGAAGTTTCTAGCAAACTGCATGTACTCAGATCTAAAGCATCTACTTTCTAATTCAAGAGCTGCTGCAACAGACAACTCAGCTATAAAGACAGAATAAAAAGGGTAGTACTCTGAATTATATATACCTGTCCAGCTGTGGCTATCCCTGAAAAAATCTTGTATGAACAATTCCTCAGATCCTACTGGTTGCGATTAAAACTCAAGCTAATTTTCATTTTTAGTGATGTGAGTGAGCTCCCTTGTTTTTGGTTACATGGGTTCCTTTGTTTTTGTTAGTCTGCCTCAAACTGCCATTCTGAACTTAGCAAAATCAGAGCCTAGTCTTTGATTCCAATTTCCTAATCACTGTTCTTAGTGTCCATACCCTAGTAAAAGG
Source organism: Lemur catta (assembly GCF_020740605.2). Lineage (NCBI taxonomy): Eukaryota > Metazoa > Chordata > Mammalia > Primates > Lemuridae > Lemur > Lemur catta. The sequence goes on along the minus strand of NC_059134.1, from coordinate 16,680,412 downwards.
CAAGAAAAGTTACACTGCTTTTGTGTGCATAGCTGATTTAGGGTTGTTACAAATTCCTATTATTGCAGATACACCTAATCTAGCCTTTATACAGGCTTGGCCTCTCACTTACACTAATAAAACTTTGGAGACTCCTCACTTCCAGTCACTTAAAGCATTTTTTGTAGCCAGGCACAGTGTTGAGTATAAAATCATGTACCTTCATCCACTCAACCCCTCTCACCATTTGAAACTGAAATGCTTCTACATGGTACAAACTTCAGGCAGCAAAGAGGTGGCTGCTTAAATAACTAAGGTTACTTTTAAAACTTAGTTTTAAAAACTAAGCTTAAACAAGGAAATCACTGATCAGTTACAAACTGATGAAATACTAAGGTCTTCTTTAAAACACCCCTATGATAACCTGGAGGTAGTTCTCTGTGATATTACTGTCAAATAGCCAGAGACGTCATAGGGGAATGCTGTAAATAAATCTTAAACTGTCTTACAATTATTTGTGCACAAGCTAGAAAACAGTGATCACTTCCAAGAAGCTATTTAAAAACCCTCCTTCCATCATTTGCATAAGTACTTCAAACTTGGTTTACAACTCCCAGCAATAATTTTTAATTCCATATTTTGTCTTGCACATAGTAAAGGTTTCTTTTAACCAAATGACTCATCTCTTCCCTTGACTAATGGAATGTTCAATACACTGGAATCTAAAAAGGTCTATCTCCCTCATGGATACACAGTACAGACGTACATATAGACTGAAACAAAAAACTCTAACAATCCCAAAGTCACAAAGTGTAAGTATGATTATGATCATATAAACCAAACTTTCTCAGGGAACATTTTTCAGGGCCAGTCTCTGAAATCTGAAAACTATAACCAAATTATCCAACACAAAGTGTCGTGTCCCATGAATACACTTTTCCAGTGCATAATTTGTAAATTCAACCACTACACACTTTGTGGGAAACCAGCTCACGTTTAATTGTGAAATTTTAAAATTGTACAAGTATTTTGACATTGCCCCCATATTTAGTCTCTTATAATGACAGGAAAACACCAACCAATAACAAGATTTAATGGGTTTAATAGTTTACCCCTTCAGTTCCTATTTGCAGCACCCAATATTCCTTTGAAATACCAGACAGACCTGGCAGTGGCCAACAGTAAATTTCTGCTCCCCCAGAGTTGAAAAGTTCAGGTTCTCTGAGTATTGTGTTGCAGTGGCACTTGCCAGAATTGGTATCTCCCCATAGTTGGGGGCTTTAAATGTACCAGTGAAAAAAGCTTTTTCCCCTTCAAGGGGAAGAAAAAGAAAAATTACTCTAAAACCTGGCAGATCTGGCTGTGAGGTCTTTCCTCTCGTCCCATCGCTTCATCTCTTCAGGCTTTTTTTTTTTCTTTTTTGCAGTGGAGCAAGGGAGACCAAAACCTAACCTGAGTTACAAGAAACAAGACAGTGATGGCTATAAAAGGAGTGACCAGGAGCAACTGACATACTCCTTTACCTCCCACATCCAACATATGTGCTTCACAGAAAAACAAAAATAACAAATCCACAAAATACAACAGCTAGAATTACAAAATCCATTCATCCAAGGGTGGTAGAAGACAGGAAAGGTGGGAGGGTAAAATGGCACAGGGAGAAAAACAAAGTATTCAAATCAGTCCAGGCACAGGGGATGGCAAATGCTAGAAAATAGCTGCAGAAAAACCTGTGGTCCTTTCAGACTCACGGTGGTGTTAAGAATCCACACACTGGTGTCAGGAAGATTCTGCCTTATGTGCACCAGAGACAAACCTTCCAATTCCTCAGAGAGAAGTGAATATGCAGAAGGCCCTTGGCAGCGTGGGTCCTGCTTTCCCTGGCAGACGGAGGTGAAGCAGGGAACAGAGCTGCCACAGCCTCCCTCCAATCCCACCCATCCCCTTTGGGTGGCAGGCAACTCAGTGGCCTGCAGCAGCCTTCAGTTTGGCAGGTGATGGATGCGGTGAAGGGAACTTCTCTGCAGAGGTTGAGCTGCTCAGGGCAGACTGCAGATACACTGTCTTGTGGAAGAGTCTGTTGCTTAAAAAGACCACCAAGGAGAAGAGTCTCAACTGGAAGAGGCTAAAAGGCAAGAGACCCAACTTGTTAGCTTCGGAGTTGATCAAAATTATCATTTCACTTGTGACAATTTATTTGACTACACTGAATTTAGAACTACACAGAGAAAGATAAGAAAACTGAAATTTTTTTTTTAAGACAAGAGTCTCACTCTGTTGCCCGGGCTAGAGTGCCGTGGCTTCAGCCTAGCTCACAGCAACCTCAAACTCCTGGGCTCAAGCGATCCTCCTGCCTCAGCCTCCCGAGTAGCTGGGACTACAGGTATGCACCACTGTGCTCAGCTAATTTTTCTATATATATATATATTTTTTTAGCTGTCTGTATAATTTCTTTCTATTTTTAGTAGAGACAGGATCGCACTCTTGCTCAGGCTGGTCTCGAACTCCTGAGCTCAAATAATCCGCCCGCCTTGGCCTCCCAGAGTGCTAGGATTACAGGCGTGAGCCACCACACCTGGCCGCAGAAAACTGAAATTTGATCAAGGAAGTACAGATATTAAACATACAGATTGAAAAAGCAACTAAAAAATGCACTGGGGCCTTTGTATTTGCATTGTTGGTGTAGAAAAAAAACGTAAAAATGTACTGGGTCCTACTGCTGCTGTGAATGCAATGAAATCACCAGTTTTGAAATACTGGGGCTCTTAGAGGAAAAAGTCATATTCTAATTAATTCTGATTCTAAAAGTACTTTTCTAGAGCTGGTTTCAGGGTATAAACTTCAAGCTATTTCTGAAGATATCATAGGCTATCTGTGGTATCAAAAAGAAGAGTTAAGAGAAAGTCAATTAACCTTCCTAAGACACACAGTGAGCACTGCTGGATAGCAAGAGCATGCAAAAACCCAAAGCAGACCCAAAATTTCTAATATAAGTATCCTCACTGACTTAACCAAAACTGATCAAAGATTGACTGAACTTTTCTTTGAAGTGTTAAAATTTTTGGAGTGATGCTATTATTGCTAAAAAACTCATTTAAAAATATTTTATGAGGCCGGGTACGGTGGCTCATGCCTGTAATCCCAGTACTTTGGGAGGCCAAGGTGGGAGGATTGCTTGAGGTCAGGAGTTCAAGACCAGCCTGAGCAAGAGCTACACTCCATCTCTACTAAAAATATAAAAATTAGCCGGGCATCGTAATATGTGCCTGTAGTCCCAGCTACTCAGGAGGCTGCGGGAGGAGAATCGCCTGAGCCCAGGAATTTGAGGTTGCTACTACGAGCTAGGCTGATGCCACGGCACTCTACTAAGGGCAACAGAGTGAGACTCTGTCTCAAAAAAAAAAAAATGTTATGATTATCAATAAATTCATGTGGCCAAACTATATAGCCCACTACTTTAAAAGTTGGCCATTCTTTTTTTTCCTGCCTGCCTTTTGCTCACCCTTTGCTGTGACCATGGGTCTGGTCGTCATCTGTGGTGTATGTATCACGCTCTGTAAACCTATATCTTGCTCTTGCCCTATAATCCTAGCTTTCTTTCCTCAATAAACCTGATTTTCATGCTTGCCTTAAAAAAAAAAAAAGTTGGCCATTCTTACAAAAATGAGCCTAACTATAGATGTTCACAAGGGCCTTATATTCACTGAATTGTTAAATATTAAGTATATAATAGGATCACTCTAGAAATATACAAGCATGTACATATCATGGGGAAAAGTTTGAGATATATCCCAGAAATATTTTTCTCTCTTCAAACTTGTATAGTAAGGTTTTCCTGTCATGTTAAGAGGTTATTTCTTTTTTTTTTTTAAAAAAAGGTCTCATTGACATAATTGTGGTGTTACCACCCCAATCCTTCACAAAGCAAAAACTTCACTGACTGGCTAATACTTACTACGCTTTGCCAGGGGTCTTTGCTTCATTGGCGCTGATAATGAATAAAGGAAAGAGGATAGAGAAGAGGCAGCCACTGTTTAAAAAAAGAGAGAGAGAGAAAAGAATTAGTCACTTTCATAAAAATCATGACTTTGGAGAAGAGATTAGAAACCCAAAATTCCTTTGCCTCCATTGTAAACATCATGGTTTGATAAAACCTTAATGTATAAAACACACCTTTCAGAAAGAACAAAAGATTTTCCACACTGGACATGTTTAACACTGCTCCAGGAGGCAACATAGAAGGAAGAATATGGGATATGGGGATATGCAGACTAGATTTTAATGCTAATTGACAAATGTCTATGACTCTGTCAAGGAGAAAAATCCTGTAAGTTTCCCGATGGTCAAATAAGAATATAGAATGTATACCATAGAACCAAGCACATAAAAGGTGCTCACTACATGAATTTTTATTTTTACTTGTTTCCTTCAAATCCCTGTAGCCAAATTACCTGATAATGTATGAGGACTGCATTGCTGTGAGAAAAGCCAAGGGCAATCCAAACCCAAAGTAGTAAGGCCAGTTCCTTTCTATGTTTGACAACCGCTGGTGCATTTCAATTCCTAAAAGAAGGGAGCCAATACAATTAGAAATATTTCCTTTTAATAGAGTGATTAAGTAACTATGGTAGACAAACTATTTGAGAGGCTTGAGTTTTAGGTACAGATCTATCATTTAGAACACAGCTAAAGCATATAAATTAGAATTGAATAAATCTGATATAAAGCTTCTATGCAAAGTTTTTACAATTCAGTAATCACAAGCTGACAGGCTAAGTGAATTAAGAATTTCAGCACCAGCAACCCTTTGTCAGTATTAGTTTGGAACAAAGCAATATATTAAATAAAAAGGATGCCATCCTGTAGAAATCAGTTAACCTCTTTCAACCACACACACCTGGATAAATATACCAAGGTCTTTTTAAAAGATCCGAAAGAATCTGAATGCTGATGTAAATCTCATTTCCCTGATTTAGAAGTCAGGCTCGTTTATGCCATCTTACCACCAGTCAGAGCTGTTATGGCATTAACCACCAAAAAGATAATGCTATATACCACTATATCCCCCAGCCTCAAAGTTAAGGGTTAAACCCACTAAGCCAAATGTAAGCTCTCTCTTGCCAACAAGGATATTTCTTTCCGAAGATAGTTTGCCATAGGCCTAACTACTGAATAGCTTAAGAAGTCTCCTTAGCAGTAGTAGCATTTCCAAAGTAAGCTTCGATGTTCTGGGTTTCTTTGGATGGACTTACCTTTGTTGAACCAACGATATTCAAAGCAATACAGTGAGTAGAGAAGGGACATATGCAGGAGACTAACCAGCTGACCAACAAGATGGATGGGAAAGAGACTCACAAACATTCCCTGGAGAACAAATATGGCAAATCTTAATTGCAAAGCTTCAGAGACCTAACACCATTCACCCACCACCCTCCAATAATCACTGAGATAGCTCCCTAGACACTCCTCACGTTTCTGAATGGCAGGAAAGTGGAGACTACTCAGGGTGGCAGGGAAAAGCAGGTAAATTCATGTTTCTTATTAATTTTAAGATTTTTAAATTCTTTTGCTGTTTCCATAAAAAAAGATTTAAAAATCATTACCTCCACAAAGCACATATACCCCAGTATAAATACCATACCCTGTCTTTCTCAAGCTCCTTCTAGTGAAACTGTTTTTTTGTTTTTTTTTTTTTAAGGAGAAAAGAAACATTTATTGCAGAACCACAACATACATTATATCACATACTGCTATTTAACAGAATGTTATTTCACATTTAGCAAGTATCATCCCTACCACTTCACTGGCCATCTAACTGACAGATTTTCCTGTAAGGAGTTACCCAAGATGCCATTAAAATCTAGAGTTTAACAATTTCCAGGCCCTTTTTAGTGAAACTGTTTTTTAAAAAATAAACCTGCCCGTGTGCCCCAAAGGCCAGTCTCACCTGGATAAGGAAAAGAGCCTGCAACAAAAGGTTGAAGAGCATGTCAGCAATTATTTTGCTGACACTAGGAAATGGGTGAGGCTTCCTCCCTGATACCTCAAATGCCAGGTCAGCTATATCCTGTAACAGAGAACATACACCAAAACATTAATTAAATGTCTCTGATATCCATCCCCAAAGCTAAGGCCGCTGCTCTGCCACTAACAACTGCCAGGTAAGAAAAGCCCCCAGACATTTAGCAATAAGAGGAACACAAAGATCACCTTCTGGCTTCTTGGCCAAGAAAGGTCAAGTCTGAAAAATAGGTCCCTACATGGCCACTAACTTCACAGACTGAAACTTGTCATCTGTCAACCCATCATGCTATAACTACCCAGACTCCATTCTGCCCTGGACCTACTTGAAACCAAATGGCATTCACAACTTTGCTAAGCACAAACAGGGGCAGCACCCAAAGAGCACTGAAAATTGATGTGAGGAAGAATTCCAGCCATGACCAAACATCTCCATGTAGTGATGGATCACCTAAGAAAGGGGGAAACGAGTTATTAGATTAATTGGACAAACGGAAAAACAGAAGACCAAATATGGAACTCCTAATTTTTGGACTATTCTTCCCTCCCCAACCCCACATCTTTTTTTCTTGCTAGCATATCACTATACCTAGCTCAAAGAGTCTAATTCATAATAGACACACCACATTCTAGCCACAACTCCAATTCAGAGTAACCATAACTATGTGCTACTTATCTTAAAACAAACCTGCATACATGGTGATGACTGAGATGCCAGTGATTACCAGTATACAATTTGCAGGAAACCTTTAAATCCCAGCTCTGCCACTTACTAGTGGTTTAACCTGGGTAACTAACTTCCATTTTTCTCATTCACAAAATAGATAGAATAGCATCCATCTCAAAGGGTTGTTAAGAAATCTGAGTTAAAAACATCTAAAGCTCCTGGTACACAGGAAATGTTCAGCAAACCAAGGAATATCTCCCACCTCCATCCCCAGAAGACAAGAAGAAGCAAGATATATATTTTACTCACCGATAATTCGGGCTGTTACTGACTGAAGCACAGGAATAAACACTCGATAAAATAAGAGGAGACTAAACTAAAAAAAAGAAACAACAAGGTACACATCAAAACTCTTTCTTTAAAACAACCATTTCAAGTTTCAGTGTAATGATTTTACATGAGAGTAACTTTTATAAATCAGAACCCCGAAAAAGCACTAAAATTGGACCTGTTTCTATTTCCCAATACTCCAGTTGAGAGGTACAAACCTGATACTGGCTATAAAACAGTGAAACTTTTGGGGGCAAAGAACATTTCAAACATTAATAGTATACGCAATGCCTACATTTTGGCCTGAATACTAAGTACAAAGTAATGCTTACTAATTAAACCTAAAATTAACATCTGAAAACATCTGTGAAATGTTTAGATTAAGATGAGTTGAAGGGGGGGCATGGGCAATATACATAACCTAAACTTTTGTACCCCCGTAATATGTTTAAATAAATAAAAAAAAAAAGATGAGTTGGATTACACTGAATTCTAAGTCAAAGGAAATATTAACTACCTGTTCTTCAAAGTACCCAAATTTCACTTAAGCCTATGTTGGTTCTCAATTAATTGTAAGCAACCTTTTCTGCTATGGGTTTCAATAGTAATCAATTCTAGCCAATCATTATGACCAGAAGGAGGGAGAAACTTGCTCTTGTCCAGTAGCATCTGCTCTTCCCATTTGATCCCCATAGTTGCTCTTAGCCAAAATGTCCAGACAATGTCAAGTGAAATTATTACCTATAATACTAAAACTTGTGAATGAGTCCTTTTTTTTTTTTTAAAGGCTGGTGAAGTGAAGCAGTGGGAGCAGAGATGAATGAGTCATTTTAAAAAAAAATAATAAAAGTATATAGGCCGGGCATGGTGGCTCATACTTGTAATTCTAGCTCTCTGGCATGCTGAGGCAGGAGGATTGCTTAAAGCCAGCAATTTGAGACCAGCCTCAGCAACATGGGGAGACCCCATCTCTGCCAAAAATAGAAAAATTACCCAGGCATGGTGGTACACACCTGTAGTCCCAACTACTTGGGAGGCTGAGGCAGGAGGATAGCTTGAGCTCACAAGTTTGAGGTTGCAGTGAGCTATGATGACGCCACTGCACTCTAGCCCAAGCAACAGAGTATATATTCAGGGCTATCTATGTATAGAATCCTGAGTTATATTCCCAAGCATATATCATCAGGTGAAAGCTATTTGTCTCAGTCTTTTAAGAAAACAGTTGAGGCCGGGCACAGTGGCTCACGCCTATAATCCTAGCACTCTGGGAGGCCGAGGTGGGAGGATCGCTCGAGGTCAGGAATTTGAGACCAGCCTGAGCAAGAGTGAGACCCCACCTCTACTAAAAATAGCAAGAAATTATCTGGACAGCTAAAATTATATATTTAGAAAAAAAATTAGCCAGGCATGGTGGTGCATGCCTGTAGTCCCAGCTACTCGGGAGGCTGAGGCAGAAGGATTGCCTAAGCCCAGGAGTTTGAGGTTGCTGTGAGCTTGATGCCACGGCACTCTAGCCTGGGCAACAGAGCAAGACTCTTGTCTCAAAAAAAAAAAAAAAAAAGAAAAGAAAAGAAAGAAAACAGTTGAGAACTATCAATCTAGCAACAATTTGAAGAAACTTATAAGGCACCTGGAATATGAGGAAAAAGAACTTACCCAGAATACTCCACCATTCCAAGCACAACACTGGAATATTCTACTAACAATACGTGGCTCACTGAAAAAGAACACACATATTTAGCTTATGAGGCATACAGGTTATTTCCCAGTTGTCATTCAGTAGCTCTCCATTTCATACCTTTTGTTGGTCCCATATTACTTTGCTGCACTTAATGTTCTCCCAGTATTATAATGTCAGTCAATGAAAAAAGGCTTAAAATATTTCTGGAGAAGCATTTTAAAAAATTATTTTCTAAAATCTCAGGTTGGAGAAAATTAAGAGAAAGTCTAGGCTGGGGCTCTTTTATCAATAAATAAATCCACATAGGCTCCCCTAGAAGTATCCATCAAACCAAATGCTACTTTGTGGTTCTCTATTCAGCATTCTGATTTTTTTTTTTTCTTAACTCTATTCTGAGCAGGGATTATTGATTGTTAGAGCCTAGTTTAAGTCACTGTAGGGGGAGAAATCACCTATAACTTTTTTCTTGGAGAAAGCATTAAAAAACAAATAATAGGATACTGAAACTTCAAGTCACTACCTACGTAGGGTCGTCCCTGCCTTGGACATTGACATCAGCCTGCACTCCTTATTACCTCTCTTGCTTCCGCTCTATACTCTGGGCTCTCCTCTGTGCCAGGACACTAGTCGCCCTTCTTCGACGCTGCTCCTCTCTCTTTTGCTGGATTCGAGCATCCAGCTTTGAGATGGTACAAATACCCCATATGGAGTCTTTGATTCCCTACAGACAAGGATATTATTTTTAAAAGAAAATTATAGATCAGAGAAGATTTTCCAAAGTTACATATAGTAAAGTAGAAACCACTGTATGTATTTTGCTATACAGCTTAAAGGGCCTTTTGATTTTTTTTTTCTAAATTTTAAAATACTGCAATTTACAGAAGAGTTGCAAAAATAATGGAGAACTTCCACATATCTCTTGTCCAGATTCACTAGTTTAATATTTTGCCACAATCATCAATATACGCACACACTTTTTCTGAATCATTTGAGAGCAAGTTGCCACATCAAGTCCCTTTATTTTTAATTCTTCAGTGTACGTTTCCTAAGAACAGTATTTTTTTTACATAACCACAGGGTAGTTATCAATTCAAGAAATTTAATACTGAAATACTTTAATCTGTAGTCCATATTCCAGTTTCTCCATTTGTCCCAATAATGCCCTCTACAGCATTTTACTCAAGAGCTCAGTCCAGAGTCACATATTGCATTTAGTTGTCACATCTCTTTAGTCTCCTTAAATCGGCAACAGTTCCTTAGCCTTTGTCTTTCTTTTTGAAGAATACAGACCAATTATTTTATGGAATTCCCTCATCTTAAGTTTATTTCCTCACAATTAGATGCAAAGTAAGCACTTTGTGGCAGGAATATCACAGATGGTGTGCCCTTCAAGGTATCCTACCAAGAGGCACGTGACAGCCGTACCCTTGTTGGTGATGATTTTACATACCCAATCAAGGTAACATCCAGCTTTTCCATTTTTTCTCCAAATTTTTCCTCTTGCAGCTAATAAGCAATCTGGGGAGACACTTCTAAGACCATGCAAATATCCTGCTCATCAAGGTCTCCACCCTAGATTTAACATCCATTGAGAATTCTTGCCTGAATTAATCTTGATTACCATGGGTGCAAAATTTTCCAGTCCCTCCACACTTAACACTATGAAGCCAAGTTATTGCCTTCCCCTACACTCTTTCAGTATCAATTAAATGTCTACAGTATTCTCTACATCCTGTACTAAATCTAGAGATACACAGAAAAGCAAAACACTTATCTCCAGAAGGGACCACAGTGGGACCAAGGTTGTAGAAAGGCACATAAAGAAATAATTAAAACGTGGGAAAGCCCCAGGATAAGAGCACTCCACATAAAATATAAGCAACACGGTGGTACGGCAGGAGGAAAGAATGTCCTTAAAGAGTGTATGACAAAGGAGGAAGTTGTTGAGTCTAAAGACAGTGGACAGTGTGTTGCTCCAGTGACGGATGTACTTAAGTCTCTGACTTCATCACAGTGCAATATACCAATGTAGCAAAATTGTACTTGTACTCCATGAATATATACAAATAGAAATTTTTAAAAAAAAACAGTGACAGAGGTATTTGCCAACCATATTTGAAGAGCTCTGATAGCAGAATGGTTACTGTCAGTACTATAAACACCAGGATTGCCTATCACCTAATTCGAAAAACTGTATTCACTCATCCATCCACCCACCCACCCACATATTGAGCATCTTCAATGAGTTATATACACTGGTCACAGAGAAATGCTCAAGAAACTTATACCTTAGCATGAAGATACAAGTAAACAAAAAAATATAGCATAGTGGTAGGTAACTGGGGTATTCAATTTCCTATGAAGGCAGAAAAAAGGACTCAGGAAGCAGTGGCCAAGCTGGATCTAACGATGGATGGCATTGTCACCTACTGTCATTAGACAAATTTTAGAAATAACAGTGGGATACAGAGAAATGGGCAAGTTTATATACTACTCGGTGATAGCATAAATTGGCAGAGTGTACCCATGACCTTTTTTTGTCTGAGTAATTTTTAGTCTTAACTTTGCTTTTATCTTCTAAAGCTTCCACCAATAAAATTTTTAATCAGAAAACTCCAAATATCTAAGACAGTTAAGTTCAAATGGCTAAGGTCCTAGAATGTGCTAGGAAGACAGGATCCCCACCTCAGAGACATACAGTCTCCTTGGGCAGACAAACATGTAAAAAGCACATTGAAGGACCCATCCAGGGTTGAAATTTTATAGCATAAGAATGGCAAGACAAGAAGGTAAAGGTATTAAAGGTAGATCATATTGCATAAAGTCTTTTTAGCCCTTCTAGGATACTCCTTCAATTCCCCCTCTTTTCCTCCAAGGTAATACCTTTTAAACTCTCCCATTTAAGAAAGAACCCCCACCCCCATCTCCGGAAGTGGCCTCTCTTATGCTCCTGGGTATAAAGCAAGAGGGGTTACAACTGGGACATCAGATGTCAGACATCCACTAAGAGTAGTAGAATTTTGTGCTACTGGTAATCTGGGTGACTAGGTCCTAAACAGATCTTTATGGGGCATTTTTCTACAGCATCCTTACTCGTACCTTGTAGAATGGGGAGAAAAAAGATAGGTTCTGCAATTTAAATACAAATTAAGTAGTTTAGGTAATAGTACTGTACTAATGTTCATTTCTTAGTTTTGACAATTGTGCCATAGTTATATAAGATGTTAACATTAGGAAAAGCTGGTGAAAGATACACAGGAACTCTCTGTACTATCTTGCAACTTTTCTGTAAGTCTAAAAATATTCCAAAATAAAAAGTTAAAAAAAAGCAAAAAAAAAAAAAAAAAAAAAAGCTCTGGAGCCAAGCTGACCAGGGTTCTAATACTAGAGATATTCACCAGATTAAGTCTCCCAAGTGCCTGCAAGATACAGGATAATACCTCTTGAGTAATGTGACATAGAATGGAAACTTATATGTGAAGGACCCAACAAATATGATAAAAATTCCAAAAACAGCTAAAAGATTTCCTAATCAATTCAGCAAAAAGGTCAAGAATGAATTCCCAGGAACAAGATGTACTCACCCTGCCAAGGTCCTGGAGAAAGGTTTTTACACTGTCAGCCATCTCCTCACCATCCAAACTATCAACTACACAGAGGAGAAAGAAGCACCCCAAAATATCTCATCATGAAGGACCTGGAAACAGAGCATGATGGGGAAAAATATCGTAAACAGAAGTTACATCATATACATTTCTACATCATGACTGCATATACTTGTAGCTCTAATAGAAGAGCAGTAGATTCTAACAATTCAGTAGATACTAGCACTAACACAGTGAACTAAGTAAAGCTACTCCCGTAACAGCTGAAATCTAAAATCCATAAATTTTTTTTTAATCACTCTCTACCCTTTCACTTTTACATCCGGTAAAGTGCTCTTGGACTGGTAGTCTCCTCTGAGCCTTGATGTCTCTAACTATTCCTCCTAGACATTCCAAGCACTTTTAAGGATTTGGAGATAGACGACAACTACATTTCAATATCCTCTTAAGCAGTTTTAGGCTTGCTGTATACACTCAAACACTTGAGTGAAAATACAAGAGCAAGATAAAAATTCTTACAAAAATTACTAACTGTGCACTTTAGTCATGCACAGAACCCTCCAGCACACTGGAAAGTTTAAGGTATAACATGAAATTGCCTACCAAGACGTCAAAATAGGTCTATATTTTGTAACTTTAAATATATACATGCATGTATAACTTTAATAAACATGCAACACTGGATTTTAAACTAGGCCCCCAAAAAGTCCATATAGATACACATACACACACACACACACACACACACATTCTTTAAAACAGTAAGGCTTTCTCTATTTCTCAAATGAATGGGAAATCTAGTTTCAAAACTTAAGAACTTGAGAGTTCATGTGTGTAAATATTCTTAAAATATTATTTCATTTAATTTCTTTAAGATGAAAAGAAAACCCACTTTCAGAAGTTTAAGAATTTGCAATTCTAAAGTTCCCAACCCTTCCCCACTAAACCAAGCTTTGAGATTCTCAGCTTAAGTACGACCATAACATAATGACAAAATTTCACAGGCAGCCTGTACAAACCTCAATTTCAAAACATAAGCACACTTTCCCTGACCATTAACCAGGTCACCAAACAGCACCTCATTGACCCAAATGGACTATTGCCACTCAGAGCTGGGAATACAGCAATAGGAAGGCAACTTGCACAACACCATATATACCATTTGCTCCTTGAGTCAAATCCTACACAGATGGGCTCACTTCAGATAGAGAAATTTCTAGGGTAAGAAACTTCTGTTAATACTCCCACCCTTCCCTCCTAAACAAACACCTCAGAGTTCCAGTCATGTAAGTATAGCCATATAGACACCATTCTCAGGGTTGTGGTAAGGGCAGCTCAGAGGTGGGTGAATGGCAAATGCTCAGTGATGACATGCAAGACATTAGTTTGTAAAGACTATCATGGACCCACAGCTACTTGCTCATATATAAATTAAGGGTACTAAAATTCATAGGTTTTTTTAAATATAGAATGCAACATGAAAATAAAAACTCAGAATTCTATATAGACATAATCCCACTAAAGAATGAGCCAACTTGGAGATTTAAGGAAGCCCATTTCATAGTCTGGATTTCACAGGGCACTGACAGGGAGACTGAAATGTCTTTCCTAGTCCAGAACAGCTGTGTTATTTGAACCTCAGCCAGTTAACACCTGGCTTCTGCATGTACCAAGTGGCAGGGTACCCAATGACCAACAGTAGTCTTTGAAGGATAAGTCACTCCAAATATATACTGAGATTCTAACCTCCTTCCTACAGGAATATATTTGGTGTATTACCCAATTTGACAAATAGCTGAGGTATAGAGAAAATTTTGCCACAATCTGAGACCACATACAGACTGAATAACACAGGAGAAATCCTACAACTGAGCTGGACTGAATTAAGATGCATCTGGTTCCCATCATTTAACAGGTGGGGAACTGAGTCTCAGAAGTCAAATAGCTTGACCAAAGTTAAGGCGAGTGAATGGCAACTACAGCAAATTTCAGAACACAGATGTTGTAACCCTCAGTCGAGATTTCTTTTTACTTTAGCCGTGCAAAGATTTTTGTTTAATCCGAGCATCCCATGGACAAATAATCTCTCTTAAACCTTAAGTACATCTGGCCATTAAATTCCTAACAGTCATTAGAACCTATTAAGCATCTGCTGAGGCACAATCCTGCACTTTCATTTCTGAACCACTAAGCCCAAGCCCCGAAAGCAGGAAGCTGTCACAGCCCACTCCAGGTACAGGGAAGGTAAACAGCCTCACTTCTCACCGGGCTCCACGGACTGCCTCCGATGCTACGGGTCCTGTCAGTCGCGTCTCCCCCGCAACTCCTAGACAAATTCAGCTGAAAACGGGTCTCCCTTCCCAACCACATCTGTGCACCAGATGCGGACCACGCTTCCCTCGGTCACACAGAGAGCTAAAGATAGCCGCGCCGCACCTGGGGCAGCGCCTGTCCGGGAGCTGCGTCTGGCGCCCCGGCCTTGCCCCGCTCTCCGCGGCCCTTCCCGCCACGGGTCCTCTCCCGCAGCCGGGCCGGGAACCTCACAAGCCCACGCTCGGGCCCGGCCTGCCTCGCCTGCCCTCACACGCCCTCCCGGCCCCTGCCGCCCACCCTGGGCTGCGCAGCGACCCGGGGGCCTGGATCGGCCGAGCCCGCACCTACCCGCAGCTCCGCCACCGCGGCTCCCGCCCGGCCCCGCGCCCTCCGGGGGCCGCTCGGCTCCTCCGCGCCCGGCCGCCCGCTCCGCCCGGGCGCTCCCAGGGCCGGGGCCGCTGCGCCCGCACTGGGCATGCCCGGGCCGCACGGGGCCGCCGGGAAGTCGGGAGACGCGGAGGAGCCGCCGGGGCGCAGGGGGCGGGGCCGGCGGCCGGGCGGGGGCGCGGCGCGGGGCGACGCAGCCTGGGAATTGTAGTCGGATCGGCGAGTCCCGGCTCCGCCTGGCGGCCGCGCGCCGCCCGCCACCCGCCGCCCGCCACACCTGCTCCCCAACCTGCTGCTGTTTGCCGAGCCCCCTCCTGTCCTCTGCCCTCCGCGGTTTACCACAGCGTTGCTTGTCTTTCTCCCCCGTTCCTACCCTCTCTGTCACTCCCCATTTCTTCTCTCCTTTCCGCCACCTCTAGCTCAGATTTTTACATCTATTAATAGAAGCTCTTCAGTGCAACCTTCATTTGGGGGAAACCTAAAGCCCAGATTCAAGATCAATGGCAGAACAAATACCCAGGCCTCATGACTCTCCTCCAGTTCAGTGGACTCGGGAGGTCTTGACCTCCACTCCCTGGCCCAATTCCAGCCCCATTCTAGAATAAACTAGCCCCCTACCCCTACGATGAAACCTTACCTTCTTATGGAAGAGGACTGTCGCAGAAAAGGAATGTAAGGATTCACAAGAGTCAAGAAGAGTAGAAACCCTGAAGTAGAGGTCCAACCTAGGACTTATATATGAAAACTCCAGTAGAGAGGAGACCTTTGTTTATTTCAGCCATGGGCAATCATCTCTTTTTCACTAAAAACACATCTAGGAGTATTCTCACAAATCTCCTATTCTCATAAATCTACTGTATTTACTGCACCACTAAAGTCATTATAAAGAGACATTTCTAAACTTTCCTTTTACCCAAATGAGTAAATCTCTTTATTTATTAAAAAGAACTACATAAAAAAGATTACTTCTTTGGAAATTGAATTTTGATTAAAATAAGCAATCCAAGTGCTGAGGCTTAGAATCTTGTTATAAAGAGATTTAAGTGGCTTAATGATAAACTGGTCATTGTAACTATTAATTAAAATAGCACTTCCTCCAAACTATCTTTTATCAAAAGTGTGAATTTAGAAAAGATTTTAGAAAGAATTTCATAGGTGTTGAGATGGCACAAGCACTCCTCTTGGGAGGGGCCTGCTAGCCACCCCAGCATGGAAACAAACAAAAATCCAGAGTCCCTTCAGGGGTAGTCTCAGGAATTTAACTAGCTTTGAAAAGTGAGTGGGCAGGCAGGGCGTAGTGGCTCAGGCCTGTAATCCTAACACTCAGGGAGGCTCAGATGGATCACTTGAGCCCAGGAGTTTGAGGCTGCAGTAAGCTATGATGATTCCACTGCACTCTAGCCCAGGAGACAGAGCAAGACCCTGTTTCCAAAAAAAGAAAGAAAGAAAGAAAGAAAGAAAGGAAGAAAGGAAGAAAGGAAGAAAAGAAAGGAAGAAAGGAAGAAAGGAAGAAAGGAAGGAAAGGAAGGAAAGGAAGGAAAGGAAGAAAGGAAGAAAGGAAGAAAGAAAGAAAGAAAGAAAAGAAAAAGAAAAGTGAATGGGCAACCTGATGAGGACGATGGCCCTCTAAGTAAGCCAGAGTCACCGAGGCTAGGTGTTTTGGTTCTGTATGGAAAGTCAAAGTTGGCATCTTAACATATTTTTTTTTTTAATGAATAGGGCTTTATAAACATGTTTTTGAGCTGTTTTTCAGAAACCCTCACTAGATAGAAAATTCAGAAAAGGGGGAACCAAGGAATTGGACTCTGACCAGAGTTCTTTGTTCTAAGTTTCTCCCTGAGAGGCCTGGAGAGAGCCACACCCATGTTGACATTCCTTTCTGCTAATCCAGGAATCTCTGAATCCACCTTTGATCCCTAGCACACACATCCCACCTCACCCCCATTTTGG
This sequence comes from Lemur catta, assembly GCF_020740605.2. Lineage (NCBI taxonomy): Eukaryota > Metazoa > Chordata > Mammalia > Primates > Lemuridae > Lemur > Lemur catta. The sequence continues at coordinate 16,663,479 of NC_059134.1, read as the reverse complement.
GCTAGGCCTATGTATAACTTCCATGCCTTGATTTCAATTTCTGCTTTCCTGAAACATGCCCCTGCTTTAAAAATCCTCGCTTGTAAGCCATTGAGGCGTTCGGGTCCTAAGTTTTAGCTGCCTGTTCTCCTTGTATGGCACCATACAATAAAAATGCCTCTTTCTCCCACTGCAACTCTTGGCTTCAGTGTCTCGCTTTGCTGCACTAGGTGAGTGGACCTCAGTTTGGTTCAGTAATTGTATGAGTCTAACTTGTTTGATGGAAAGAAATCTTACAAATCTCAACACGTATAATAAAATTTAAAGTTAAAAAACAATAATTATGCCTTACATTTTCAAAGAACTCCCACATACTTATGTAAGATTAGATGCCACCGGTGAGACAAGTAGGGAGAACACCATAATTTGGTCAATATGGCTGGAACTTAGAATAGGATGAGAAGAGATAAAATCCCTATTTACTGAGTGTCTTCTATTTGCCAGACTTTTTTCCAATAATAGGATTTAGTGGTAAGCAAAGCAGACAAGACACCTGATAGTAGTATTTCTGTTTACCTGGTGGCCTTGGGTCACACAGGATTGTTAGCAATGTGAATTAGGGTGGGGACTTTGTGTCATGATGTGGTATCAGCTTGACCTATAGAGAGGCTGGAGACAGATCAGCCATGTGGGAAGTCAACCATGCCTACATGATGGAGTCCCAATAAAAAGTGGACACTAAGCTGCCCTGGCTGGCAATATTGCATCGATGTCTTATCACACATCAATGCTGGGAAAATAACATTGACCATGACTCTGTAGGGAGAGGACCATTAGAAGCTCTCTGGAGCTTTCCTAGACTATCCCATGAGACTCTCCCCTTGGCTAATTTTAATCTGTATTTTTTAGCCATAATAAACTGTAATCATGAGTAGAACAGCTTTCAATGAGTTATGTAAGTATCTCTAGCAAATTATCAAAACTAGGGGTAATCTTGGGGACCCCTGTACTTGCAGTAGGTGTCAGCAGTAAGTGAATAGTGCTGTGCTCTTCTCATTTCATGGTTCATCAAAAGGCATTGTAGGCGCCAAAGGAAAATTTCCCCTTTGCCCTCTGAAGGTTAGCTGAAAAATCAACTCACAAAAGGCAGATTAATTGGAGATAGGCATACAAATTTATTAATGTGTACATAGTGTGAATGGAAAAGAATCCAAACTCTGTCAAATAATTTAAAGAGGTTTATTCTGAGCTGAATATGTGGGAACATGGCCTGGAGAGCCATGCCCAAGAAGCCTTAAGCATGTGGTCTCGCTGTGGTTGGGTTACAGTTTTATTTTATACATTTCAGGAATTACATGTAAACCCATAAATCAATTGGAAGGCATACATTGCTTTGGCCCAAAAAGGTGGGACATCTGAAAGGCATTACAGGTTACAGGTGGGTTTAAAGATTCTTTGATTTGTAATTGGTTAAAGAAATGAAGCTTTGTCTAAAGGCTTGGAATGTTTTAAGTTAAGATAAGGACTCAAGTGATCTGGTAAGTAAACTGAGGACCTGCAGGTATGGTTTAAGCTTTGTCTTGCGTAGCCTTAGGTCTGTTAATGAGTTACACAGGATAGCCCCAAGAAGGGAAAGGGGGGAGTCCACTTGCTCAAGGCTTCTTGGGTGTGGCTCCAGATCATGGTCCTCAAATTGGCTCAGAATAAGTCTCTTTAAATTATTTAAAAAAAAAAAAGAAGGGAAAGGGGCATGTTGAGGCATGTCTGTCTCCCTTCTCATAGCCAGCAACTCAGATTTGGGATATTTCTGAGGTCCCGTTGGCCAAAAGGGGATCCATTCAGTCAGCTAAGGGGTTTAAGGTTATATTTTAGTTGACAATGGGGAGAATCACAGAGTGATTACCCACCCTCCAACAGAGTTCATAAGTTTATTTTATCATTCTGGCAAAACAGGGTATGGTGGTACAACAAGTATGGGAGAAGGGAGAAGAGGAATTCTGTTCAGGAGCAATAAAGTATCACTAGGGAGGATGAATGGATGGAGAACAGAGAGTAACTTATTATATAAATAGCTCTCTTTGAAAATTGAATGAGCCTGAGAGACAGATATTACTTTGTGAAAGGGTCAGTTCAGATGTGGTTACATCCTTAGTCTTACAGGGAGGTGAAGAAAAAAAACAGTTGTTCTTTTTGGTGGGTCTGGACTTTAGTCAGAAAAAGGAACTTCAGAGAACAACTTTATCCTGGCTCTGGGAGAGTCTGTTTGGTGCAGGGGAGGTCAGAGAGACATGAGTCTTCTTCAGCCCAGCATGTCAAAGCACCGTATTTTGGGCTATTGATTTCTGAGCCCCAACAGCATGCACTAGAATGTTCACAGCAGTGTAAACTAAATAAAATCCTAAGCCCCCTAGCTGACTGAACGGACCACCTATTGGCCAAGGGGACCCCAGAAAAACCTTAAAACTGAGTTCCTGGCCATGAAGGGAAGGGAGGTCAGATATGGCTCTTCATACCCCCTCCCTTTTGGAGTTTCTTTTCTTTTTTTTTCCAAATTCTCTGATGAGATTTTACCTTTTGGAGTTTAGATATTAATACAACAATTGACCAACATTAACATTAAAACACAGATCATAAGACTGACAAAATAGACTCTTTGTGACAATAAAATACTAAATTATTAACAGGATCTAAGGCCATACAGAGGAAAGGTTAAATTACCTGCAGGCCGTCAATTTACTTAAGAGATCACTTGAGTCTGGGTATATGTCTGGTGGCTTGTCTCTAATTAACAGACTTCCTTAACTTAAAACATTCCAAGCCTTTAGACAAAGCTTCATTTCATTAACCAATTACAAATCAAAGAATCTTTAAGCCCGCCTATAACCTGTAAGCCCCTGCTTTGATATGTCCTGGCTTTTTGGGCCAAACCAATGTATACCTTCCATGTATTGATTTATAATTTTTCCTGCAATTCCTGTCTCCCTAAAATAAATAAAACCAAACTGTAATCCAACCACTGTGGGACCACTTGCTGAAGATTTCTTGGGCATGGTTCCCTGGGCCATGGTAATACATATTCAGCTTAGAATAGACCTCTTTTGGGCCCGGTGTGGTAGCTCACGCCTGTAATCCTAGCACTCTGGGAGGCCGAGGCAGTTGGATCGATTGAGGTTAGCAGTTCAAGGCTAGCCTGAGTGAGAGTGAGACCCTGTCACTACTGAAAATAGAAAAAATTAGTTGGGTGTGGTGGCTCACACCTGTAGTCCCAGCTCCTAGGGAGGCCAAAGCAGGAGGATCGCCTTAAGCCCAGGAGTTTGAGGTTGCTGTGAATTAGGCTGACTCTATGGCTCTCTAGCCCAGGCAACAGAGCAAGACTCTGTCTCAAAAAAAAAAAAAATAGACCTCTTTAAATTATTTTACAGAGTTTGGGGTTTGTTTATTTGTTTGTTTTCTGCTAGCAGCAGCACTATTCCTAACTGCCAAGTTCTGGAAACAACCAAAACATTTACCAACAGTAAATGGATTTAAAAACATTTAGAATCTTTGTACAGCAGAATACTATATAAATAAAAATGTATCAATCTCATGAATATTAAATTAGGCAAAAGAACCAAAAGACACAAAAGAATATACATACTGTAGGCAAAACCAATCTAGGTAATGGAAATCATATTATTGGTCCCTGGTAGTCTAGTAGCTAAGAAAAAAAAAACATATTACTGGTTATATTTGGGAAGGAAGGAGGAAAGGGACATGAGGATATTTGGGTTGCTGGTACTATTCTAGTTATTGGTATGGATGCAGGGGTACATGGATGGGTTCAGTTAGAAAATTTGTTGAGCTGTACAGTTTGTGCTTTTTTTCTGTGTGGTATATTTCAGTGCAAAAATTATCATTAAAAAAGCTTAGCCAGGTGCAGTGGCTTGTGCCTATAAGGAGCTAGTCAGGAGGCTGATGTGGGAGGATTACTTGAGGCCAGCAGTTCAAGCCCAGCCTGGGCAACATAGTGAGACCTCATCTCTAAAAAAAAAAAGAAAGGAAAAGTTAGCTGGGCATGTCGTTATGCACCTGTGGTCCCAACTACCCCAGGAGGCTGGGACAGGATGATTGCTTGAACTCCTGAGTTCAAGGCTGCAGTGAGCTATGATTGTGCCACTGTGTTACCAAACCAAACTGGGGTCTGCTCACCGGGCACAGCAAAGCCAGATGATGAGGCCGAGAGTTTCAGGAGAAAGAGGCATTTTTACCTATGTCACCATGCAAGGAGTATGAGCAGCTAATGCTTAAGACCTGAACTCCTTGGTGGCTTACAAGGCAGAGTTTTTAAAGGCAGAGGCACATTTCAGGCAGCCAAAATTTTAAATCAATACATGGAACTTATACATTGGCCTGGGCCCATTTCATGATATCCAGAAGTGGGGGTTTGGGTCATACAGGTGGATTCAGAGATTCTTACAATGTTAAGATGGATATGGCAGGCCCCTCATAGGAAAATTTAGAACAAAGAACTATAGACAGAGCTCAATTCCTCAGTTCCTCTTTACGTACATTTTCCATCCCGTGTGGATTTCTGAAAAATGACTCAAGAACACATGTTAAGATGCCATCTTTTAGTTTCCATAGGGAACCAAAACACCTAGCCTCAGTGACTGTGGCTTGCTTGGAGGGCCATTGTTCTCATCGGGTTGCCCATTCACTTTTCAAGGCTAGGCAGATGTATAGAACTTCCCCCAAAGGGGATTCAATATTTTCCTTTATTTCCATGCTTGGGGGGCCCAGTAGGCCCCTGAGATGGGTTCCTGCTCTGTCTCAACTGCACTCCAGCTGGGAGACAGAGTGAGACCCTGTTTCAAAAAAAAAAAAATAAAGAAAGAAAGAAAGAAAGAAACTTTAAATATGAAGAAAAAGAAGTTAGAGATTTGAGAGAGGATTAAATCAGAAGTTCTGTGGAGCCTTTTCTATTTCTTAAGGCAAGGAGTAGGAATTTATTAGAAATGCATATTCTAAGGATTGACACTAGAGATTTTGATTCAGTATATCAGGGATGAAACACAGAAATTTACACTTTAAACCAGCCCTCTAAGTCTTTGTGACACAGGTAGTCCTGGACTTACCTTGAGAAACAGTGTCCTGAGGTGGTGATGGATGCAGAAAGGGCACAGGACTTGGCTGATTTTGTCACAGTAGTGGGAAAAACTAGCCCTTTACTAAAGGCTGATTTTTGTCATAGTCCTCAATTTGCCATTTCGCTTTCCATCAGGAAGGTTTTGTGTTTCTTGGTTTGGTTTGGTTTTGGTTTTGGTTTGTTTTGTTTTAGTGCCCACACATCACATAGTATGCAAAGGTCTAGACAAAGTTATTTCATTTCTCCAAGTTTCAAATCATCATCTGTAATAATATTATCTTCCCCAGAGTAATGTTGAGAATCAAATTAAATTGTGTATGATGGGGACATCCTCTTCTGGCCAAGATGTAATAACAGGGACTGGATTTACCATCCCCAAATGAAACAACTGCAAAAACAGACAACATGCATGAAACAACAGCTTTTAGATATTGGACATCAGGTGATATAGGACAATGATCCCTGAGAGGGGGGGAAACAAGTGAGACGAGCTCTACTATTGCTCTATCTTACTGTGTGGAGGCCGCAGCACAGAAAGTAGAAATCAAGGTAGGGCCTAGAAGTCTCCCTAAATTTAGGAGATGGAGTCGGAAATCCTGTGAGGGAAAAGGGGCTGGAGTTTGGAGAGCAGAGATAGGGATGGGAGCTCTAAGATCGTGTCTTCAGCTGACTACACATCAGTGTATGCATGGGAGAAACCACCGTTGTTTGAGGAAGAGTCGCCCACAAGGATGAAAGGAAATAATCCCTAAACTTCACAAAGAGCTAGGAAACTTTGCATTCCCACCACCCAGAGTGAGGGAGGGGTGGGGAATGACATAATATTAATAATTAAAGGACATGGGGTAAAATAATGACTAGAAGGGTATTGCCTTAGTAGTGGGAAAAACTAGCCATTTACTAAAGGCTGCCCTGGTCCTGCTTGACAAAGTTTAACAGTTACACCCATCTTTGAAAGTACTAAAATGTATACAAGTAAGTTAACTATATCCCAGAACAAAAGCTCAAGAACATGTATTTAAATACAAAAATATCCAACTCCCAACAAAGAAACATTCACAATATTTGTCATCAAATGACTAGGGGAAAAAAATGACTAGGCATGGAAAGTAGCAGGAAAATGTGACATATAATTAGGAGAATAATCAATCAATAAAACAGATCCATAAATGATACAAATTATAGAATAACTAAAGACATAAAAAGAGTTACTATAACTACATTCCATACGTTCAATAAGGTTGACAAAAAATTGAGCAAGTTCAGAAGACACAGGAAGACATAAAAAAGGTCCAAGCTGAACTTCTGCAGATTTAAAAACTTCAATGTCTGAGATGAAAAATACATTACATAAAATTAAAGATTAGGCACCACAAAAGAAAATATGACTGAATTAAAAGACAAAACAATAGAGAAAAGAATCTGGGCTACGGAACACATTCAAAGGACCTCATATACATGCAGTTAGAGTGCTTAAAGGAGAGTGTGGTGGGGAGGAGAAGAATAAACATTTTTGAGGAAGTAATGGCAGAAAATTTTCTAAACTTGATGAAAATTATAAACCTTCAGATCCAAGAAACTCAACCACAAGAATCATGAAGAAAACTACACCAACACACATTATAAGCAAATTGTTTAAAACCAATGATAAAAAGAAGATAAAGTAGTTAGGGAAAAAAGAAACATTATGTTTAGAGGAACAAACATAAAAATGACAACAGACTTCTCAAAGGGGACCGTGCAAGCCATAAAAGAATGGAGAAGTATTTTTAAAGTACTGAAATCAAGTAACTGGCAACCTACAATTCTATACCCAGCAAAAACATTCTTCAAAAATGAAAGTGACAGAAAAGAACTGAAAACGGGTACTCAAATACCTTTGTGTACACAAATGTTCATAGCAACACTATTTGCAATAGCCAAAATGTGGAAACAGTTTAAATGTCCATCAATGAATGAATAGATAAACAAATTGTGGCATATACATACAATGGGATATTATTCAGTCAAAAAAATAATGAAATTCTGGTACATATTATAACATGGATGAACCTCAAAAACATGCTAAGAGAAACCAGTCACAAAGGTTATATATTAGATAAAATCATAAGACAGAATGCAGATTGATGATTACCAGGGGCTGGGGAGATGGCGGGAAAGGATAAAGAGAAACTCCTTAATAGGTACAGGATTTTATTTTGGAGTAACAGAAATGTTTTAGAACTAGTTAGAGATGGTGGTTGTACAACATCATAAATGGACTAAATGCCACTGAATTATTCACTTAAAAATGATTAATTTTATGTTATATGAATTTTACCTCAAACTTATTTTAAAGTGAAATAAAGACTTTTTCAGATATAGAAAAGCTAAGAAAATGCATCACCAGCAGACTTACACCACAAGAAATGTTAAATAAAGTTCTTCAGGAAGAAGGAAAATCATACCAGATGGAAACCCAGATCTATATAAAGGAATGAAGAGCATTGAGAATGATAAATATGTGAGTAAATATAAATTTTTTTTCTTATTTTCTAGCTCTCCTCAAAGATAATGGACTGTTTAAAAGAACAGTAACAATATATTAGAGTTTAGTAACATACGTAGAAGTAAAATGTAAGGAAATAGCACAAAGGCCAGGAAAAGGGTAATGGAAGTATACTGTCTTAAGATTATTATAATATACATAAAGTAATATGTATATGTAAAATAACAAAGAGTTAGAATTTGTCAATATGGGAGATAAGATGAAATCATATAAGATAATCAGTTAAACCAAAAAAGGCAGAAACAGAGAACAAAGGGGAAAAAGAATAGAGGGGACAAATAGAAATCAACAAGATGTTATATTTAAATGCAGCCATATCAATAATCATATTCAAGGCCGGGCACGGTGGCTACGCCTGTAATCCTATCACTCTGGGAGGCTGAGGTGGGAGGATTGCTTGAGCTCAGGAGTTTGAGACCAGCCTGAGCAAGATCAAGACCCCATCTCTACTAAAAAGAGAAAAATTAACCAGGCGTGGTGGCCTGAGCCTTTAGTCCCAACTATTCGGGAGGCTGACACAGGAGGATTGCTTAAGGCAGAGTCTGAGGTTGCTGTGAGCTAGGCTGATGCCACGGCACTCTACTCAGGACAACAGAATGAGAGACTCTGTCTCAAGAAAAAAAATCATGTTCAAAATAATTAATCTAAACACCCCAATTTAAATCTGTGTATTTAATAAGAAAAATGCATTATAAACTGTATCAGTAAGGTTTTGCTAGCTACTTCTTTGGCTATCATTGGAATTAGATATGCTAAGAGTCTTGTCTACATGGTCTGTAGGTAGATAATTAGAAGAAGCCTCAACTCATTTGGCAAAGATCCTCTACACAAATAAACCAGTAAAAACATATTTCAGCCATTGAAAGGCATTATAAATAATAGATTATGAAGCCAGGCATGGTGGCTCACACCTCTAATCCTAGCACTCTGGGAGGCCAAGGTGGAAGTATCACTCATGCTCAGCAGTTCAAGACTAGCCTGAGCAAAAGCGAGAGCCCATCTCTACAAAAAAAAAAAATAGAATAATCAGCCGGGCACCATGGTTCATGCCTGTAATCCCAGCACTTTGGGAGGCCAAGGTGGGATTATCACTTGAGTCCAGGAGTTGGAGACCAGCCTGGGCAACATAGCGAGACACTATCTGTACAAAAAATTTTTAAAAATTAGCCAGGCATGGTGGTGGGCACTTGTAGTCCCAGCTACTTGGGAGGCTGAGGCAGGAGGATCGCTTGAACTCAGCAGTTTGAGGTTGCAGTGAGCACAATGATGCTACTGCACTCCAGCCTGGGTGACAGAGTAAGACTCTGTCTCAAAAAACAAAAAAGTAATAATAATATTCTATCAGACAGGAATTTACAAATGAAACAGCAGAAGTTTGACTTTATTCACTCAAACTAAAATATTCAAATAGATTATTGATCAAAATAACTACTGTTCATTGAGGGCTTCCTATATGGCAGGAACTGTGCTTATAGTTTACCTACATTATTTAATTTAAATCTCAAAACAACTCTGTAAGAATAGTATGTATCAATCATTACTCTCTCGATTTACATATAAGGGACTGAGATTTAGGGATTTAAGTAATTGCCCAAGGATGGACAAATAGTAAATGGTAGAAGATGTTCAAACACAGATTCATATTATTCCAAAGTTTGTACATTTAACCATTATTCTACACTGTCTCCTGAAATTGAAGAGAGAAATGTCTGGTTCAAATGGTCACTGATCCCAAGTTATTTATTAAGCATCTGCCTTGGGCCTAGTCCTGATGTACAGTATTGCAGGAAACATTTGTAAATAAATAATTAGCAAGATGAAAGCACAACTTCTTTTTTTTTTTCTTAGTATATTTTTTAATTTTTTCTGAAATCACGCAGTGAGAAAAGCACAACTTCTTAAACATAAGCTTAGGCACATTAAAATTTTAAAGAATTTATTTGAACAATGATTCATGAATTGGGCAGCTCCAGACCACAAGTGGTTCAGCGTTCCACTAGGGGGGTCAGGGTGACAAGAGGAAAATTTTTATAAAGTATTCACAGAAACAATACAAAGAAAATATATTTCATTGGTTAAAGTAGAAAGTTTCCATTTAGAGGTTAGTTGGTGGTTTCTGATTGGTTGAGTTTAAGTTCATTTTACTGTTTACCCTGGGTTTTCATTTGCTTATGGAGGAACCCAAGGTGTTGGAGCTGTCTTAGCCTAATGGCCTCCCAAATAAACGATTTTTTAACAAATTTGAGTTTAAACAAAGACATCAATAAGGGAGAACTCAAAAGGAAGCTGTACAGCCTAGCTGGAGATGTCATGGAAGGTTCTGAAGGAAGTGACATTGCTGTTGAGTCTTGACGGACTAGTGAATCTCTGCCAGCCAAAAGGAGGAATGACCCATTCCAGCCTGGGATCCGAGAGAGGTAAGGTGCATCCAGGAAAATGCAAGCACAGAATAAATGAGAAGGACAGTAGACAGAAGAGGCTCGTAAGGTGGGCAGGGGACATCATGAAGGGTGGTATATGACATGCTAAAAAGTTTTTAACTTTTTTCACTTTTTTTAGATATCAGCTACGGCTGATTGAGTTAATTGCACCTCTCAGTTTATAGTGCACTGTCACATTGATCTGGCCCTGTTTGTTTGTTTTTCATTTATTCATTCTCTTTTAACACCAATTCTCCACTCCCTTTCTCTGTCCTTACCTATAAAGTGTTCCAATGTGTTTGATATGTGTCATTTTATTAGACTATGTTCTTGTGAAATGTGAACTCTTTTATTATATAACATATATACATTTTAAAAATTTACATAAATGATATGGTATAGATCTGTTTCTTTTTTTTTTTCACCCAGCAGTGTTTGAAGATCTATCCAGGTGGACATGTAATCCATTACTTCTCATTGCTGCCTACGGACAGTCTTGTTTCAACTGTCCTGCAGGCCCAGAGAAGCCACTGCAGGCCACGGAGCAGGCTGAGCAGGATGGACTGGGTGGCGGAGGCTGTTACTTAGATGCAGGTGGTATCTGCCACATGGCAATGTAGGACATGTTGCAAGATGATCAAATCCCTCAAGAGAGGCCAGAAATCAAGATTGTTACATGAAATCGCTTGATTTTTAAATGTTGGGAAATCTGAAGGCCAAACACAATACTTGAGCAGGCTGGATTTAGCCATTTCTTGACCTTCACATTAAAACATTTGAATCAGAGAAGGAATGAGATCAGATTTGCATTGCAGAATATAAGTGAAGGATGGAATACAATAGAACAGAGGAGATTGCACATTATGAATAGAGGTTTGAATGTGGTTGAATTGAAGGGCCTATGGACCATTCAAGTAAAGATTATTGGAAACACAGACCTGTCTTCCTAAAAATGTTGTGAGGCATGGGTTTTTTCACGATATGAATCATTATGATATAGATTTGGACATACTGTCACTCAAGTTATAATGTATAAGTTACAATGCTGACAACACTTTAAATATATTTAAAATATGATTTTATATATTAGTTATTTCATTTAATAAAACATAGTGAAATTCTTATAATTTTGTACATGTGAAGTTCTATGCTTACACATTTGGCAGTTTATAGTGATTAGACTGTGGTTTGGTGTCAAACTAGGGTAAAATCCCTGAATTACTGGCTATATCTATGGCCTTGGATAAGTTAGTTAACCCACCTTTGCTTTGGTTTTATCATCTGTAAAATAAAAGCTCTGTCAAAAGCTGACTCCCCACGGTAATGCCATAACAATAGATAAATAGACCAATGGAGTAAAATAGAAAGTCTGGAAATAAACCTTTGCATGTAAGATCAAATGATTTTTAGCAAGGGTGCCAAGACTATTCAATGGGGAAAGGACAGTATTTTCAATAAATGGTGCTGAGAAAACTGAATACTCACACACAGAAGAATGAAGTTGGACCTTTTTACCATATTCAAAAATTAACTCAAAGTGAATCAAAGACCTAAATGTACGAGTTAAAACTATAAAACTCTAAGAATAAAACAAAGTAAAAAACTTCGTGACATTGAATTCTACAATAATTTCTTGGACAGAACACCAAAAGCACAGGCAACAAAAGAAAAAATAGATTGGCCCGGCACAGAAGCTTATGCCTGTAATTCTAGCACTTTGGGAGGCTAAGGCAAGATGATCGCTTGAGTCCAGGAATTTGAGGTTGCAGTGAGCTATGATGATGCCACTGTATCTAGCTTAGGCAACAGAGTGAGACTCTGTATCAAAAAAAAAAAGAAAAAATAGATAAATTGGACTACATCAAAATTAAAAGCTTTTTGTGCATCAAAGGACACTATCAACAGAGTGAAAATGCAACCTATAGAATGGGAGAAAATATTAGCAAATCATGTATCTGATAAGGGGTTAATATCCAGAATATATAATGAATTCTCATAACTCAACAACAAAAACAAACAACCTGAGTAAAAAATGGGCAAAGGACTTGAATAGACATTTCTCCAATAATGGCCAATAAACACATGAAAAGATGCTCAACATTACTAATTATTAGAGAAATGCAAATCAAAACCACAATGAGATACCATTTCACTCCCATTAGAATGGCTATTAACAACAACAAAAAACCAAAACCAAAACCAAAACAGAAAATAACAAGCATTGGTAAGGATATGGAGAAACTGGAACCCTCACACATTGCTGGTGGGAATATAAAATAAAGCAGCAACTATAGAAAACGGTATGTCAGTTCCTCAAAAAATTAAACATAGGCTGGGTGCGGTGGCTCACGCCTGTAATCCTAGCACTCTGGGAGGCCGAGGTGGGTGGATCTCTCGAGGTCAGGAGTTCGAGACCAGCCTGAGCAAGAGCGAGACCCTGTCTCTACTAAAAATAGAAAGAAATTATCTGGCCAACTAAAAATCTATGTAGAAAAAATTAGCCGGGCATAGTGGCGCATGCCTGTAGTCCCAGGTACTCGGGAGGCTGAGGCAGTAGGATCGCTTAAGCCGAGGAGTTTGAGGTTGCTGTGAGCTAGGCAGACACCACGGCACTCATTCTAGCCTGGGCAACAAAGCGAGACTCTGTCTCAAAAAAAAAAAAAAAATTAAACATAGAATTACCATATGATCAGCAATTTCACTTCTAGGTATATACCCAAATGGAGTGAAAGCAGGAACTGAAACAACAGATATTTGTATACCAATGTTTATAGTAGCAGCATTATTCACAATAGCCAAAATGTGGGAACAACCCAAATGGCCATTGATAAATGGAGAAACAAAATGTGGTATATACATACAATAGAATATAATTAAAGTAATTAAAGTCTGTGGAAAAACAGTTTTTCCTCTGCTCTCACATCACAGCAATCAACAGGGAAGACTTCTGTGACCTCTGGTCACCAAGAAGTGTGTGGGATTTCTCCCCACCACCAACCAATCAATGCAGCAGAATCTTCAGCTGATGCCAGCTGGGTATCCTCCAATTCAATTCTGATTCTGTCTACCTGGTTTACAGCATCAGATCCCACAGGTTGGGGGCTCAGCCCCACAAGACTGCTCCCACTTCTGGTGCCAATCATAAGCCCCACATTGTTTTTCCTGTACTTTTGAGTAACTGGCTATAAATTGGGGTTCCCACAACCCACTCTTTGGGTTTGATTAATTTGCTAGAGTGGCTCACAGAACTCAGGGAAACACATATGTTTACTGGCTTATTATAAAGGATATTATTAATGCAAAGGATACAGATGAACAGATGCACAAGGCAAGGCATGTGGAAAGGGGTGTGCAGCATCCATGTGCTCTCTGGGCATGTCACCCTCTAGGAACCTCCACATGTTCAGCTCTCCAAAAGCTCCCTGAACCCAGTTCTTTTGGTTTTTTAATGGAAGCTTCATTATGTAGGCATGATCGATTAAATCATTGGCCATTGGTGATCAGCTTAACCTTCAGCCCCTCCCGCCTCCCCTGAGGTTGGGGGGTAGGGTTAAAAATTCCAACCCCTTATGCCTTAGTTTTTGTGGTGATGAGCCCCCATTCTGAAGCTACCCTAGGGACCTCTAGCCACCGGTCAACTCATTAATGTACAAAAAGATATCACTTTGGAGATTCCAAGGGTTTTAGGAGTTGTAAAATGGGAGAGATGGGGATGAAGGCCAAATGTATATTTCATAATATCACATAAAACCTCAAAGGAATCAAAGAAAAGGAAAGTCTGATCCATGCTACTATGAGAATAAACCTTGAAAACATTATGCTAAGTGAAAGAAGGCAGCCACAAAAGGACAATCTGGAACAGTCAAATTCATAGAGACACAAAGTAGCATGGTGATGTGCTGGGGCTGCAGTGAGGAGCTTATGGGGTGGAGTTATTGTTTAATAGGTACAGACTTTCAATTGGGGATGATGAAAAAATTCTACAGATGGATAGTGATCCTGGTTGTACAACAATGTGAATGTATTTAACGCCATTGAACTATACACTTTAAAATGGTAAAATATTATGTCTTTTACCATAGTTAAAAAAAAAAAAAAAAAAACCTTTCCAAACCTTACCAGCTCAATCTATTGATAGGGCAAAGCTGAGTTTATCATTTACCATGGTAAAGGAGAACACCACCTGAACAGAGCTTTGGCAGTTCTCAGAGGGGGAAGATAAGGTCAAAATTTATTGAAAATTGGAAGTTTGGTTTAAGACATTTTTTTAATACAGGAAATTTGATCAGGATTGAGTAGGAATTACAACTGTAGGAGTGAGGGGAATGTTTCGCTCTCCCTGTGAAGGTTCGAATCTGCTGAAATGAACTAACTATGTATTAACAGGAGAAAAGGCATACAAATTTATTAACATGCATTAGCATGGTAGCCATACAAAATAGGAGACTCAAAGAAGGGCCAGATTGTTGAGGCTTAAAGACAGACCCTCTTCATAGGGGAGATTGAAATGAAGGGTAGTAAATGATTTTCAAGGGAATTGAATGAGCCCAAAGAACAGATAATGGCCTGGGCAAAGTTCCTCTGAGCTCTCGGGGAAGTGGTGAGAAATTTTGGGAAGATGAGGGGCAGAACTGCACTATGAACAAAAGTTGTCTTATTACACAGATAATAGTCTCCCAGGTGACCTCTTGGCGCTTCCCTCAGAAGAATAGAGGAAAAGTCTGTCTGGGCATGATGTTGACTTTTAGTCTCTACTCTTTGCCAGCAGTTAATCTTTCTTGATTATTAAATGAGATTCCTAGGGTGGGGGGGGGGGTCTTAAAACAATTGCATTTCTTTTAGAAACAAGTTTCCTCAGTCCAAGAAGAAAGTTTCAAAGACAGTTCTTCCCTGTATTTGGGGTTGGGGGAACAAGAGAAGGTTAGAAAGTCTTTGGTTCTGAGGCAGCTGCTAAGATCTTCCAATGTCTTTTAATTCAAAAGTGCTCAGTATGCCAAAGCACCATACTTTAGGGTATTGCTTTCTGAGCCTCAACACAACCGTCTAGGATTGGTAGAAAAGGCAAGGATTTTGAAAAGGGGAATTTAAAGCATCTTTTTTTTTATCTCATTTAACATAAAACTATGTTGAAATAAGTAGTTTTAGAAAACGGAAGTATATGAACTACTTATTTCAACATACAGTTTTATGTTTTGCCATGTGAAAATGATTGAGAGTAAACTTTTATAACCATGAGCAAAGCCTATCAGTTGTTACCTACAGATGATAAATAAAACATGGCCAGGCGTGGTGGCTCACGCCTGTAATCCTAGCACTCTGGGAAGCCAAGGCAGGAGGATCGCTTGAGGTCAGGAGTTTGAGACCAGCCTGAGCAACAGCAAGACCCCCATCTCTATATACAAAACAAAAACTTAAAAAAAAAACAAAAAATAAATTGTAATACTCTTATAATAATAATAATAATAATAATGATTTATATAGACATTGAAGTTTGTAGGTACTTTTTGGAAAAATGAACCGGGGAGGAGAGCTAGGAAGTGGTTTATTTTAAATATGGTGGTCAGACCTCACCATGAAGGTGAAGATTTCAAAGATTTGAAAGAGGCTGAGGCAGGAAGCTCTATTCATATCTGGGGAGAAGAACTTTCCAAGCAAAGGAAACCAGAAATACAAAGAGACTGAGTAAGGTGGCATGGCATGCTTGCAGGAGGAGCAGCAAGGCCAACAGTATGACTTGAGTAGAACAAATCAGGAAAGTCAAATATAAATACTGAGTGTTATCTGGGGAAGATATTCAGAGAGCATAGGGCTTTTAGCACACTGTGAAGGTTTTGGTTTTTACTCTGAATGAGATGGAAAATATTTTAAAGTGTTTTTTTTTACTTGATTTACATTTTAATAGTATCACTGGCCACTGATTTAAGACTGGAAGGAAACAGGATGGAAGCAAGAGACTACTGTCATAATCCAGGTAAGAGATGGTGGCCTGGAACAGGAGGTAGTGATGAAAGTGGTTTCAAGTTGTTGGATTCCTGATATATTTTGAATGTAGCCAATAGGATTTGCTGAGGGAATGTATGTGGAGTTTAAGAAAAAGAGAGATGCAGAGTTATTTTATTAGCACTGAAACGATTTAAATAGCATTTTTTTAAATATTAAAAGTTTTTACTTTTAGAAGGTTCAATGCACCTTCATCTGCTAAGTATGAAACTTTATGATCCCAAATAAGCAAAACAAGTACCTGTGATGGAAGAGTGTCCCTATCTCTAGGGTGGTGGTGGTCAAGCAGGTATATGCACTTGTCAAAATTCATTCAAGTTAAAATGGATGCATTTTATGGTGTGTAAATTTTATCTCAATAAATCTGGTCAAAAAAAAGGGAAAAAAATCATTTATCTCTACTATCCAACATATGCATGCACTTTGCTTTTCTCTTTTCCACTTTTTTCTCTATATTCTTTCAAACCATTGTTTTTTGTTAAACTCCTCAGAATAACATAGGTATACAAAATATAGCAAAATACTGCTTACAAGCAATTCTCTATTGCAGACTTATCCAGATAGAAACAAAGTATTTCACCAAGGATAGATTTTTAGACCAGTTCTCCATATCAGTACATTGGGTGCCAAATTTCTGGTAAAAATGAACCCATAGATTCCCCTAAGCAAACAGTCACATACGACTCATTCGTTCATTCAGTAAACATCTACGTGCAATTATGAGCCAGGTCTGCAGAATTATTCCAGAATTATTTTGTTCCATGCCCAAAGAAGAATAGGAAATGTTTGATTAACAAAAGTATTTCTTTTACTGTAAAGCTTTTCAGAAGCATGAAAATACTCAAAGGTTTTGAATCTCCAAAAAGGGAGCTGATCTTTTTCTGAAAGATTTCCACTTTGTTATTTTACCATTTTCACAATGATTAAACAAACAACACTGGCCAGGTGCGGTGGCTCACGCCTGTAATCCTAGCACTCTGGGAGGCCAAGGCGGGCGAATTGTTTGAGCTCAGGAGTTCTAGACCAGCCTGAGCAAGAGCGAGACCCCGTCTCTATTAAAAATAGAAAGAAATGATCTGGACAGCTAAAAAAATATATATAGAAAAAATTAGCCAGGCATGGTGGCACATGCCTGTAGTCCCAGCTACTTGGGAGGCTGAGGCAGGAGAATCACTTGAGCCCAGGAGTTTGAGGTTGCTGTGAGCTAGGCTGATGCCACGGCACTCTAGCCCGGGCAACAGAGCAAGACTTTGTCTCAAAAAAAAAAAAAAAAAAAAAAAAAAAACACACAACAACACTATCTACAAAGAAAAATTAGTGGTTGCCTGGAAATGCGATTTGCAAATAGGCAGGAGGGATCCCTTTGGGGTAATGGGTACACAACTGTGTCCATTTACAAGTAAATTTTATATGTCCATCACACCTTTGTAAAGCTGCTTTTTTAAAAAGTTGATTATCATCCTGCAGGAACTGGATTTTGTGAAGAATAAAATTTTAAAATGTGATATCAACTCAGGACAACTGGCAAAATCTAGTTAAGACCTGTAGATTAGATAATACTATATCAATGTTAATTTCCTGATTTTGATCATTGTACTATCATAAATAAGAGATGTGCTAGTTTTTAGGTAACACATTTAAGTATGGGTGAAGAGGCATCATGTCTATAATTTTCTTTTCTTTTTTTTTCCAACATTCATCCTATATAAAAATGTCTACAATTTTCTAGCAAAATATTTCAGAAGAAAACTGGAGAGAAAGAGGAGGATAAAGCAAAATGGTAAGATGTTAACATCTGAGGAATCTGGGTTGAAAGATATTTGAGAATTTTTGTACTATTCTTGCAACTTTTTTGTAAATTTGAAATTACGTCAAAATAAAAAATTTTAAAAAGCAATAATTCTGGGTAGTGGAAATATTATTCCCCTTATTTTCTGCATATTTCAAATTTTTAAAAAAGGAAGAGAAGCTATTTAAGAAGCTTTAAGAAGGAATCAAACCCGCCTTGCGTGAATGGCAGTGGTAGTATTAGAAAAGACAAGCAGAAAATTTAAAAAGTACACAGAACATTTCTGCAAAGATGTTAAGATTCATCAATTGCTTTTGCCTCCAAAGCTATAAAATAATCAAAATAATTTTTCCTCAAATCATGTATAAATGAGAAAAGTAAACTGCTAATTTGTTTGTGGGCAGAAAGGTAACTTAACTTGAAAATTCCAAATTCCTATTAGGTCTGAAGTAGTTACTCAATGTTAACATGGACTAATCTTATTAAAAAATATATCCATCAGCCTGAGCAAGAGCGAGACCCCCATCTCTAAAAAAAATAGAAAAATTAGCCAGGCCTTGTGGTGCACGCCTGTAGTCCCAGCTACTGGGGAGGCTGAGGCAGGAGGATTGCTTGAGCCCAGGAGTTTGAGGTTGCAGTGAGCTATGATGATGATGCCACTGCAATCTAGCCCACGTGACAGAGTGAGACCCTGTCTCCAAGCAAAGAAAGAAAGAAAGAAAGAAAAAATATATATATATATAGCTCCAGAGCCTCAACATAGTGGAATAAAGATAGCAAACCACAAAATATAAAAACTAGTCAAAACCATTATTAATACACGGTGCCTATAGGCAACAGTGGAACAACAAAAATATTTTTTTCCTAAAACTCTTTTGGTACTTTACAGGGGGTGGGAGAAGGACCCATTTTGCAATCAAAGAAGAGAAAATCTGGTAACCCTAAAAAGATGACTTAATAAAAATATCAACATTTTTATTTCCTTTGTTTACAACAGTCTTCATCATACATTCTCATTTAAACTCCCAAATTACCTGGTGTAGATTTTTATTATTCTTTTTACAGATTAAGAAGCTAACTTGTCCAAGGGCACACAGTAAGTGGGTGGAGATTCCAAGGTCCCTACCACCCTGAAATTACCGATTCAGAGGCTGTTTTCACTGTACAGCCTCTACACTGTACAATGCCTCTCTCTAGTAATAACATATCAATATGAAAGGAACTTCTCAAGGAATTTCAATTTTGTTTATAAAAGTCTATTCAGAATATATTGGAAGGAATGTTAAGAATGGGGTTAGGCTCTTGCACTTCACTGAGAATTCTTAAATAACAAATATCAATTAATATGGACTTAAGACGCTTACTATATGTTACCTGGATACCATACTAAGGATTTTACATACGCTTTTCTCAATTAACCCCAACCTCAATAACCTATAAAGTAGACACTATTATAATCCTCATTAAGAAAGTTAAATGAATTAGAGTATTATAATATCTACTTGAATCATGAGGAACTGATGACCAACAGAATGGCTTTCTAGGCCTCTGAATGTTTTTAGAAATAACCTTTAAAAAATTAGAGCTCCAAAGACAACACAAAATTGTTTACACACTACTGCCAACTACCTAAGACACAGTACTTCCTTCACACTAGAGCAGTCTGGTGCAAGAGAAGTCCAATCTCTTCCCTCCTTTTGGTCGACTCCATTTTGGCCAGTATCAAAATGGCATTTCCATGGCAATATAAATCCATACTACATAACTTCAAAATAATCTTCATACTCCTAGATCTACTTTGAAAAACGTATTTTAAAAGTAATATTGAAGACCAAAGAAGAAAGAAGTAACATTTCAACATGGAGCTTAATAATCGGCTAGAACAAACAGGGATATAGTTTTCTGCACCCTCCAGTGCGGAAAGGGGGCAGGACGACAATGCTCATCACAATCTTAAGCAGGCCAGAGGGTGCTAAAAAAGGTGGGCATCAGCTAAACTCGAGGGGAGGGCGCGGCAGTTCTCTTGGCGGCCTGTCGAGGACCAAGAGGAAGGGAAAGAAATCCGCTGGTGCCAGCATCTCGCTAAAAAAGGGCGGGTGCGGGCTGACCTCAAGGCAGAGCCTGCGACGAGCGTGTCCTAGGCCCGGAAAATTTACCGTGGGGCTCCACGGGCTCGGGTAAGTAAAGGGCTTTAGGGAAAGTTGTCTCCCCAGGTTCGGGACAAGCGTTTTCTGGCCACCGTGGAGCCCAGAAGGGCCGAGACGATTCACTCCGTGGTGGAACGTGGAAGGAACAGGGACAGTGGGCGACAGCGCAAAGAGGAAAGCTCCGGCAGTAGGTTCGGCCCCCACAGCTCTGGGGGGACCCACTGGTTTTCGAGGCCTTAGAGAAGCAAAGAAACCCCAAGGCTCCTGCCCCTCCACCCCACCCCCCGGCCCTTTGGCAGCCGCCCCGGCTTTTCATCCTCCCGCAGCGGAGGTCCCGCTCTCCCGCTTGCCACACGCGTTCGGAGGCCCGAACTCGCCCGCCGCTGAGGCCACAGCCCGGGGCTCGCGGTCTGGTGCGATCCCGGTTGCGAGTGGGCTCCCCGGTTCCAGGCTCCGCGCGCCGCTCGCCCGGGAGACCGGTCCCCAAGCGCCTGCTCGCACAGGCCGCTGAAGAATCTTTTTTAAAAAATAACTTTATTAAGACATAATTCACTTACCGTACAATTCACTCATTTAGAGTATACAATTCGATGGTTTTCAGTATATTCACAGAGTTGTGCAACCATCACCACAATACATTTTACAGTATTTTCATCACTCCAAACAGAAACCCCCTATCCGTTTGCAATCACTGCCCGCATTACCCCAGACCCCTCCTACCACCGCTACCACCAGGCAGCCAGCAGTCTACTTTCTGCCTGTATAGATTTGTTTATTCTATTTTCCTATTCCAGTTCATATAAAGGGAATCATAAAACATATATGGTCCTTCGTGACTGAACTCTCTCACTTACCCTAATGTTTTCAAGGTCTCTCCATGTTATAGCATGTATTTAGCATGTATCAGCACTTTATTCTTTTTTATTGCCAAATAATATGATTCAAGGAATTGTATGCAGACTGTCTATTGATGCTTTCTGTTGAAGAGTTGATGGGTCATTTGAGAAATTCCTATAATGCACAATCAAACCATTTGCTTGGGCAGGACAGTTAGGAAAAGTAAAGTAATGCTAATAAAGACAGCAAAATAGCAAAGTCTTTTTATTGTGGACAGTACAGTATGGTTTTGGTTCTCAGTGCTCAGGCCGAGTGTGAGAGAAGAGGGTTTCCATTCTGCGTACTTACCTCATAGGAATAATGCAAATAAAGTATTTAAAATGATGCCTGAAACATAGTAATTACTCAGTAAACGTAAGCTCATTTATTACTATCCATATCTAACATTTGAAAGCCAGATTTCTTTTGCTGGGATTACCAGAGGTGTAGTTGAAAAATAAAATAAGCCTATGTTGAAACCTTTACTAAAATAAATGTTACCCTCTCAGTTTAACTGAAATGGTTTGCAGTGCACTGAAAAAGCCTAGGATTGGAAGTGCTCCTTCTTCTTTTACCAGAAACAGAAAGATAAGTGTTAAAGGATGTTAAACAAAATATCATCTTGGACTAAACTCCTGCACTGGGCCCCAACAGACCAGATTAAAAATCAAAAGGGAGTCACCCATGCTCATCAGACTGAAACTGAGTTGCTATCTGGTCCTCCAAGAAATCAGGAGAAAAAGACAGCAGCCTGACTTCCCAAACAGGCTAGTTTCCGTCTTCAGTAGACATGGTAATGAAGTTCTCTCTATATTATTTTGTTTAATTTTATTTATTTATTTTTTTGAGACACGGTCTTGCTCTGTTGCCCAGGCTAGAATGCCATGGTGTCAGCCTAGTTCACAGCAACCTCAGACTCCTGGGCTCAAGTGATCCTTCTGCCTCAGCCTCCCGAGTAGCTGGGACAACAGGCTCAGGCCACCATGCCCGCTAATTTTTTCTATTTTAGTAGAGACAGGGGTCTCACTCTTGCTCAGGCTGGTCTCGAACTCCTGACCTCAAGTGATCCTCCCACCTTTGCCTCCCAGAGTGCTAGAATTACAGGCAGGAGCCACCTGACCCAGCCACCTCTTTTTTTTATATCACCCAGGCTGGCTTGAACTCCTGGCCTCAAGTAATCCTCCCAATAGCTATGACTACAGGTTCAAGCCAGTGTGCTCAGTGGAATTGCTATTTTTTGTTTTTATAGGTATTAAAAACAGAGAGAAGGGCCGGGGGCGAGGTGGCTCACGCCTGTAATCCTAGCACTCTGGGAGGCCAAGGCGGGTGGATCATTTGAGCTCAGGAGTTCGAGACCAACCTGAGCAAGAGCGAGACCCCATGTATACTAAAAAATAGAAAGAAATTAGCTGGACAACTAAAAATATATAGAAAAAATTAGCCAGGCATGGTGGCGCATGCCTGTAGTCCCAGCTACTTGGGAGACTGAGGCAGAAGGATTGCTTGAGCCCAGGAGTTTGAGGTTACTATGAGCTGGGCTGACGCCACGGCACTCTAGCCAGGCTGACAAAGCAGGACTCTGCCTCAAAAAAAAAAAAAAAACCCAGAGAAAATTCAACATAGCAAAATTCCAAATGAACTGTGTTTCAAAAATGATGTTCTACAACTATGTGAGACAAAACAGTAACAACGAAAACTATATATTTTAAAAAGAAGAAATAAATATTTTGATTTTGGAACTGTGAATAATTTTTTCTTGTTTTCTTTATTTTTTAAATTTTATGTTAAAATATATTTATTTATATTTGAGAAAAACAAACTTAGTTCAAAAAACCCCACAAAACATGGTGTGACCTAAGATAGTCCATCCGGGGAGGAACGCAGTAAGCAGAAAAGCAGATTCTCTGACAAGATACCCAACTGAGGAGACAACAGAGCATGCTTTGCATTTTGCCAGTTTCCTTGCTAGACAAAGAAGACAGATGTATTAATATATTTACATATTAACATGAGCCTCACAATGTGGTGTCTATTTGGATCCCACACTAGGCAAAACAATGGACTTGAACTAGTGCCAGGTGCTTCTCTCCCTAGGTTTAGGGGAGAGAAAACTTGAGTAAAGGCAGCAGGATTTGGTCCGAGGTCCAGCCTCAAGACATAGAGCTAAGCAAGATCTCTCCTCCCCCATCTCTTGGGCTGAGACCCTGTCTGTCTACCCCCATCCCCTTTTTTGCCCTCAGGGCAATGTGGTCTCCCTTTCTCTTTTGGTAGGTGGGCAAGCCTGTGGGAATGCAGCAGGGCTTCCTAGTAACCATGGGAACCTTGCTGTCATGGCAACCTGGCAGCCATAGGAAAGGCAGCCAGGGGAGTGGAGGGGAGGGAGGCCCTGAAAAGTAGTCCTGAGGAAGAGGGGAGAGGGAAGCAGCCTTCCTTCCTGCTGAGGAGAGAAAAGAAGGAGGAAAGGCAGCCAGCTGGCGCCAAGGAGAAGTCCTTGATGAGTTCAAACTGTACTCCTATATCCAGTTCAGGAGGACCTTGGAGCAGGGCTATAAGCCAAACTGAGCACCAAGACCTACACCTATTGTTTTTCTGTTCTGAAGTGTGGCTCAACAGTACCAGCAAAGGAGCAGGGGCTGGAGACACAGAGGAAAAGATCTTACAACATGAGAGCAAATTTTGACGTTAAGTTTCACTGCAGGCAAAATACTACTCAGAGCTTTTGGGGGCTCTGAGAGCCCAAGCATCTTTTATTAAATATGTGTGGTGACAAGGAAATTTCTAAGCAGCACCGAAACAAGAAATAAATCTTTGCAATAAGGTTGAAAATGCAGTAAAAGCAAAAACAAACCAACAAAGGGACCAAGGACCCACTAGAATGATACAAAGATTACTTTGAACTGAAAATATTTGAGCTATAGCACATGCGGAAAGAAATCTTACCTGAACTTACCTGATCTAGCTAAAGCAGAGCCTCCCTAAAATACAGCTGCTATTAACCCCCCTCCAAGGGAGCTACCTGTCTGGGAGAAGACTGACTCTCAGCACAGAGGTACAAATTCAGCTGGCACAAATCCCAATCCAGCAGGGATCTTCCTGCCAGGGAGGAGACTGTCCCTTAACATCAGAATGAAAAAGTCCAATAGGACCTTCCATACTTTCCCACTGAGGCCTTGACCACCACCCCTTTTGTTAAACTGGCACAGTAAGCCTTATCCCTGGGTATTTTTGCCAGGAATTATCCTTTTCTGAGTACTACCCCACACAAATGCTAATCCTTGTCCAGTCTCCTGTTGATCTGTCTAGTATCGGTTAATTTGCAGGACCCCATCATTAGAATTTAGTTGGTAGAAGAAGAGTTTTCTTCCCAATACAAACAAAAGCCCACTAAGGAACAAGAACTTCTGCACAGGAAGGAGTGAGCAACAGGGCAGTTAGTTAGCAACACCCTGCCAGTCCTTTTCTAGGCTTAGCTAGAATCCCCGTCATTCTTGGTTTCTCTGATGGACACCATGGGAACTGGGCTATGCTGGGCTTCAGAGTCAGATGGCTCTCAGGGTTAGAACCCCTGCCCTACCCCTTCTTAGCTGTGTGAGTCTTCAATAAATTATTCCACCTCTGAGAGTCGATTTCCTTTTCTTCTGAGAAATAAAAATAAAATCCTAAGCCCCCCAACTGACTGAATGGACCCCTCCTGGCCAAGGGGACCATCTTAAAGGACACACTTGGAGGGTGATGTCTCCCCTGCCACGGGTCTGAGTCTCCAGGGAGTGTCAGGCCTTCTGGGCACTGGGCTGGTGCCTGAGGCCGGGCTTCCAGCTCTCTGTTCTCCTGGGCCCACATCCCAGGGACACGATGGGTCAGTGGGCTGCATCCTGGGCTTTTAGGGGGGAACAGAAGGGTCCTTAAAGGGGGCCAGTGGGACCCCAGAGAAACCTTAAAACTGAGTTCCCAGCCTTGATGGGATGGGAGATCAGACACGCCTTGTTTTACCCCCTCCGTTGTTAAGTTTAACTGCCATTAGGCTTTCTTCCCTAGGGATGAATCTGAAACTAGCCCTTTGGAAAGATTTGCCCCAATGAGATTTCAACCAACCGCCTAATGCTGCTCCTCCCTTTTGGCAGTTTCAACACAACAATTGACCAGCTGATCTCTCCTGAGAAGAGACCACCAACCATGGAGTGGTTCTGGCCTGTCTACTAGGAGAATACAGAGTGTATCCTCTGCTTCACCTTTTGACCTCACAGGGTCAAAAACTCCACCGATCAAGCTAACACAGCCATTTTTTTAAACTTCGGTCCCGTGAAGGGGCATGAAGCTCAATTGCATATGTACATGTTTCTCCTGTCATAAATATTCATGACTCCTCCTATAGCTTATTGAATGTATGTACATTCAGCCACCCTGCTCAGCATAAATTCCTGTTCCCCTTACCATTCCCTCCAAGTGCCAGCTTCCAGCTTCTGGCCAGAGGCTGCGTCTCCCAGCCTGTTAGAATGGCCGCCTGCAGGCTGCAACCCCTTATGAGGAATAAAGCTCTCCTTTCCAAACTGATGAACGTCATCATTCTTCAGATGACACTTCCAAAACAAAGGGTATAAGATCACTGTGAAAATTAAATGCGATAAAAAGTTTGATAAACGGTAATATTAGGTAAAGCTCCTTCAATAATAGGCAGATAAAGAATAGCTACTCCTGTAACTGCTGGCTCTTCAGAAATGGCTCTGTTTGGCAGTTCTGTAGCATCACTTGAGATATGACCAAGTTTTTGTTTGTTTGTTTGAATGCATTGCCTTTTAAAAAAACACCTTTATTAGGCTAGGTATGGTGCCTCACGCCTGTAATCCTAGCACTCTGGGAGGCCGAGGCAGGTGGATCGTTGGAGCTCAGGAGTTGGAGACCAGTCTGACCAAGAGCGAGACTCTGTCTCTACTAAAAATAGAAAGAAATTATATGGACAACTAAAAATATGTATAGAAAAAATTAACCGGGCGTAGTGGCACATGCCTGTAGTCCCAGCTACTTGGGAGGCTGAGGCAGGATTGCTTGAGCCCAGGAGTTTGAGGTTGCTGTGAGCTAGGCTGACGCCACAGCACTCTAGCCTGGGCAACAGAGTGAGACTCTGTCAAAAAACAACACCTTTATTAATATATAATTACATACCATAAAATTTACCCTTTTAAAATGTACAATTCAAGGCCAGGTGTAACCTGTAATCCTAGCACTCTGGGAGGCTGAGGTGGGAGGATTGCTTGAGGTCAGGAGTTCGAGACCAGCCTGAGCAAGAGTGAGACCCAGTCTCTACTAAAAATAGAACAAATGAACCTGCGTAGTGGTGCGCACTTATAGTCCCAGCTACTTGGGAGGCTGAGGCAGGGGGATCACTTGAGCCTAGGAGTTTGAGGTTGCAGTGAGCTATGATGATGCCACTGCACTTTAGCCAGGGCAACAGAGTCAGCCTGTTGTCTCAAAAAAAAAAATTAATAAAAATAAAAAATAAAATGTACAATTCAGTGGCTTTTATTATGGTCACAGAGTTGAGCAACCATCCATCACATAACTACCTAATTTTACTGTCTACCACTATTTCAAGTGATCGTCCTGCCTCAGCCACCCAAGTAGCTGGGACTGCAGCCTTTGGCCACCACACCTGGCTAATTTTTTTCTATTTTTAGTAGAGATGGGGTCTTGCTCTTGCTCAGGCTGCTTTCAAACTTGAGACCTCAAGCCGTCCTCCTGCCTTGGCCTCCCAGAGTACTAGGATTACAGGCGTGAGCCACCTGGTCAGCCAGTACTTTTTCTTTTTATGGCTAAGTAATATTCCATTGTACTGATATATCGCAATTTGTTTATCCATTCATTTCTTGATGGACATTTTGGTTTTAGGGACAAAAGGAACATTTTTTTGCACTCTCTGAAGGTTTGACAGTCTCTGGAATAAACTTGGCAGTATGCAGATTAACATGAAAAAAGGCATACAAATTTATTACATACATATGCATGGGAGTTCCACAAAATACGAGACTCAATGGAGGGCCAGATGGTTAAAGCTTAAATAACATTTTGAGCTACAGAAAGAAATAGGGTCTTAAAGGCTCCTGGAGGGTGGTGGTGACAAGATACAGGAGAGTGAGGGGAGGAGCTGCACTGCAAACAAAGGTGGTCTTATTATGCAGAAAAAGGCTCTAGGTAGCAGTCTCCTCAGAAGAATAGGTGAAAAGTCTGTGTGTGGTGTCCTGGGCTTGGAGACCTTTAGTCTCCTCTCCTTGGTTAATGTAGATTCCAGGGAGGGGATTCATGACAATCACATTCCTTCTGTAGGACCTTTCCTAAGTCAAATAAGGGAAACTTCAGAGAAAGTTACTCCCTGTGCTTTGAGAGGGAAAGAAGATCAAGAGGTAGAGGGGCTGGGTATGTCGAAGAGACCTTGGCTGCTTCTTTAGTTCAAAGCACTCAGCACATCAAACCACTATACTTTGGGATACCATTTTCTGAGCCCAGCAGGTTGTTTCCACTTTTCTGGCTATTATGAATAAAGCTGCTATGAACATTTGGGTACACTTTTCTTTTCTTTTCTTCTAGAGACAGGGTATCACTACTTTGCCCAGGCTGGTCCCAAACTCCTGGGCTCAAGCGATCCTCCCACCTCAGCCTCCTGAGTAGCTGGGATTACAGGTGCACACCATATTACCTGGCCCAAGGGTGCCCGTTTTTGTGTGCATGTACTGATCAAGTTTTATTTTATTTTATTTTTTATCAAGACAGACTTTTGGCCGGGCATGGTGGCTCACGCCTGTAATCTTAGCACTCTGGGAGGCTGAGGCAGGTGGATGGCTCGAGGTCAGGAGTTCGAGAACAGCCTGAGCAAGAGCGAGACCCCGTCTCTACTAAAAATAGAAAGAAATTATCTGGCCAACTAAAAATATATATAGAAAAAATTAGCCGGGCATGGTGGCACATGCCTGTAGTCCCAGCGACTAGTCCCAGGGAGTAGGATCGTGTAAACCCAGGAGTTTGAGGTTGCTGTGAGCTAGGCTGACACCACAGCACTCACTCTAGCCCAGGCAACAAAGCGAGACTCTGTCTCAAAAAAAAAAAAAAAAAAAGACAGACTTTTAATCTAGTCTTTCAACTATTTTTCTAAGGGCTGTTACCTAAAAGACTATATCCGTATTGTAAGACAGCCTTTGTTCACAGTACTGCTCCTTTCCCCACCTCTCCATAGCTTGTCTCCACCTCGCCCAGAGCCCAGAGGAACTTTGTTCCAGGCTATTGTCTGCCCTTTGGGCCCACTCATCTTCCCTAAAAATCATTTGTTCTTCCTCTAAAATTGCCTACATCCCCCACTTCCCTTTCTTCTATGAAGAGGGTATTTAAGCTTCAGCCACCTGGGGCTTCTTTGAGTCTCATATTTTGTGCAGCTCCCAGGCACACTGCATGTTAATAAATTTGTATGCCTTTTTTTAAATTGTTAGTCTGTCTATTGTCAGTTTACTTCAGCACACTTAAAGACTCACTCCTTCAGAGGGGGAGGGAAAAGTTCCTTTCGCCCTTACATCAGATATAATACAGAGATACAGTATGCCCAGTTATATTTAAATTTTATATAAGCAATGAAGACATTTTTTAGAACAAGTCTATCCTATGCAATATTTGTATGATACTTATTTTAAAAAATTATTCATCACTTATCTGGAATTCAGATTTAATGGAGTGTCGAGTATTTTTATTAGATAAATCCAGCAACCCTAGAATGGGAAATTAAAGAGCATCCAATGGGTGTAAGTCATGACCTGTTTCATGACTGAGTAGCAATTGAGTGTTGGTTAGAGGACATTCCTGAATAAAATGGAATTTGAAGTTAATTTGTAGATTTAATTTTCTTTGCTCTCTGCCTAGGGTTTTGTATAACTAAGTATTATTTCATCTTGCATTCTCCCGATATCCTTATGAAATATGTAGGAATCAATAAATGGAGAAACAAAGGCAAAGAGATTAAAATACACTCCATGATCCCTCAGTGAATTTAGGGTCAACTTAGACAAAATCGGGGTCAGTTCAGGGATCAGTTTTTGAAAGAAGAGTTTATTTTACTTTATTTTATTTTTTGAGACAGGGTCTTACTCCATTGACCAGACTAGAGTGCAGTGGTGTCATTGTAGATCACTGCAAACTCAAACTCCCAGGCTCAAGCATTCCTCTTGCCTCAGCCTCCTGGGTAGCTGGGACTACAGGCAGGCGCCACCACATCCGGCTAATTTTTCTATTTTTTTGTAGAGACAGGGTCTTGGGGTTTTGATATGTTGCTCAGGCTGGTCTCAAACTCCTGGCCTCAAACAGTTCTCCTGCCACAGCCTCCCAAAGTGCTAAGATTATAGGTATGAGACACCTTGCCCCACCAAAACAAAAAAGTTTAGAGTCATGAAATTTAACACCAGGAAAGGGATTTATTCTAAGCCCTTTATATTATACATGAGAAAATTTAGGTTTAGGAAATCTAAGTAACTTTCCCTTGGTCACAAAGCTATAGTAACGCTAATAGTAAAGTTGACACTTAAGTCCAAAACTCCCAACTCCTAGCCTCTGGAGCTTTTCCCCATTTACCAAGGCCACATACCTTTCTCCTTTTCCTCCCTTCCCTTTAGTTCTCCTCTCTTTTAATGTGTTCTAGATATTAGATCAGCTGTTTAGTGAAACTGGGAATTCTTTCAGGTTTTGCAAGTAGTGAAGAGCTGGATTACTTGATATGAATCTAAGTTTTTTCTGTTCCAAACAAGTTTTGCAAAAGGATTTAAGAATAATTTCTACTCATTTCTTTTAGCTATAAAGAAAGTTGCCACTATCAGATTTTGGGATACTCTTTTCTAATAGGTAATGAGTGAGCTCTCTCTGATTTATACATCTTGCAGTGTGTTCATGTCCAACCATTATACCAAATGAACAATGTCTTACCTTGGAAAGAATCTGGATTTATTTGAATATGCAAATCTACAAAATCAGCAATTTCGAATGATCATAGATGCCAACCCTCTCACAGCTTTTGGTTTTATATTCATTCTCTGCCCAGCTGCTTTGTGTGTTTCTAAGAGAGCAGTCAGTACTGGGGTGGCATCAACTTCTCACATGCCCCAGGCGTCTGATCGATATCCAACAAGGAATTTTTCTTCTCACGGCTCTCCAAAACCCAGTTTCAAAGTGAAGGAGCTCAAGAAATTTCACCCCAAAATATGACTCCCTTGTATAAAAAGTATTTTGAATTAAAGGCCTTTGGAGATCAAAAAACTTTGGAAAGGCTTTCCCTCTATCTGCTAAAACTGGACTGACCCATCAAAAGATCAAAGGGGCAACTGACTTCCCTTCCTCTCCCTGTTATCTCAGTATATTGCAGGAAAAAGATAAAAAATGCAACCAGACCTGGCCCAAATCGTTTAAATATAGTATCTGTCTCTCAGGTTAAATTAATTTGCTAAGAGAATCATTTACAAGTCAATCTGTTTCCCCCATCCATTTATCCTCCCTAGGACCATTTGTCAGCCCTAAACAGAATTACCTGTGCTCCTTATTTCCCCCTCCCCTCCAAAAGGACAGGTATAAAAATATCTGAACTTCACTGAGATATTGAGTAATCACTCTGTGATTCTCCTCATGTGTATGGTAAATAAACCTTTCTTTTATTAATCTGATTTAATTGTGAGTTGATCTTTCAGTGAACTTTCGGAGGAAAGGGGAAGTTTCCCCTCATCCCTACAAAAGCCATCTCAGGAGTTTGAGGCTGCAGTGAGCTGTGATCATGCCACTGAGTTCTAGCCTGGGCAACACAGTGAGACTTATCGACATGGTGAGCATTGTAGAGGGGAAGGGCAAGCCTCTAATCCTCGCTTGGGTGAGGCAAAGACATAAAATGTAACCAAAATGTTTGTAGCCTCATCCTGAAATAAAAAAAAAAACCAACAAAAAACAGCCTGAGCAAGAGCGAGACCCCGTCTCTACTAAAAATAGAAAGAAATTATCTGGCCAACTAAAAATATATATAGAAAAAATTAGCTGGGCATGGTGGCGCATGCCTGCAGTCCCAGCTACTTGGGAGGCTGAGGCAGTAGGATCATTTAAGCCCAGAAGTTTGAGGTTGCTGTGAGCTAGCCTGACGCCACGGCACTCACTCTAGCCCGGGCAACAGAGTGAGACTCTGTCTCAAAAAAAAAGAGCTGGTACAAGGTACCATCAAAGTTGATCTCCACGTTACCAAGATACTTCAACTTCTAAATGTTTATCAAAAATTAAATGTTAGTCTTTTTCTCTCTCTGTCTCTCTTACCTTTACTCTTTCTCTTCATTATAAGCATATAGATAAATAACCATTTACACAATTAATATATTTTGGCTTTTGTTTGGGTGAATGTTGCCTTAAATAAAAAATTATTGATGTAAAAAAAGAGTTTCAACAATAAAGATTTTTTTCTAGCTCTAGCTGTAAAAAGAAAAGAAAAGAAAAGAAAAAAGAAAAGAAAAGAAAAGAAACCACAAAGCCATGCCATATCAAGAATTGTATAGGGTATCATTTGCTCTACATATTTTTAAGGTGTCAAAGAAAAAATTATCCAATGGTACTTGTTAAAGCATGGTAACAGCAGACTTTATTGAGGACGACTGTGATCATTATAGGAACTACTGCAATGAGATTTTGCAGTAAGAGAGAAAGATCGGGCTCAACTCTGTCACAACATGAGCAAGTAAAAATTTATAGTGAGGGAGCAGGGTTGAGGGGGCAGTGGATAGAAAATTGCTGAGAGGAAACATCAGGGGTAAGGAGGATTCTGGCTAAACCACCCTAACAGGATTCTTGCTGAAGACAGGCCAGGGTGATCAGACACCACCTGGGGGAGGGTGGAGGACAAGAAACCTGATCTGATATTAAGGGTGATCAGATATTGGGGGACAGTTCATGCTGAAACTGGATTTTACAAGGAAGTGCACTGGTGGGCCAAGGGAAGGGTTCGAGAGCTAAAGATTGGTCAAGCAAAGACTCTTTGTCAGAGCAACCTTGCTCATCACCAGCCCGGCACACCTCTTCTTCAGGACTTGGTGTTCAATGTTGATAAGCTCTCACCTTGTAGAATGTGACAACTAGAAGAGACTGGCTTATTTAAATCCTAGGTAAATAAAACTTTGGGGGAAATGTAGGTTCTTTGCTCATCATTTTCTCAGGGTTGAAAATGCTGTCACGAGTCAGAGTCGAGGCCTTAAGGAGGACAGTGGTGGCCTAGGGCAGCATTTGCATCGCATGCTGGGCTCTAGGGGTTTGCTGGTCGTGAAGTGATTTTTATATGGGTAGACTGGTGCAGTGAAATGTTAATGTTCTTTGGCATTTCCATTTCTTCAAGTTCATTTCTGAATCATCACATCTCTGAATACCAGGGCACCTTGGGGACAGCAGAAAATAGAGAAAACTAGCCTGAGATTGAGAGGAGTGGGAGTCAGTCTTCAGGGGTTTATACAAATAAAGTCCCTGGTTGATCTTAGAGTCTCAAGAAGAACAAAAATGTAACCTAAAAGAGAGCTCATAGAGCTGACCCATCTCATGAGTATTCCCACCCCCACCCCCACCATGACACTATTGACTAGGCTCTATTTCCTATTGAGAGAAGGAGACAACAATAGCCTACGCTATCCCTCATTCACCCAGGCCATGTGCTGATCTCTACTGATAAATCACTTGGTAGCTACAGAGAATTGAAGATTAATGACCTTTTTTTTTTGACCACTGTAGATCTAAAAGCTTGCCACAATGGGGGCCTCAATTTCTTTTTCCTATTAAAATTTGTGGTTCTCCTTTCTTAAAATATCCAATTCCCTTCCTGGATGGAAAAAAAATTGTCATCCCATTTGTACTTTTACTCTATTTGTCAACTAGATCATGTATTTTGTGTTTTCATCAGGTGACAGAGGTGACTATTCTGGAATTTATAATTATTCTTGAGGTTGATTTATTGTCCATTTTTATACTACTGTCTATTCTTTTTTCTTTTCTTTTTTTCCGGAAAGAGAATCGCAATGTCTACTCTTTTTTAAAGTAATTTGGTCTTGCTCTTGGTGCATGTGATCTGTGGTGGGGAATAATTACTTGCTGATAACAATCATAGCTCACAGCATCCTCAACCTAGGTGGCTATGAATAGATTTTGAATCTTGGGGAATATTCTATTTCCCTTGTGGAAACAAATCTGGGGGTTTAATCAACCCTAGAGATTAAGGATGGAGGTGAATATAGGCTCGGATTAAATGCTGGAGTTTGAGAACTACCAGTGATGGAAAAATCAAGTAATGTTAAAATGTTAGGAGGTATGAACTCATTTTTATTTTTGGCACTGTGATTGACATAAGTTTTCAATAAAGACTCAGCAGCTCATTTCCAGAATGTCATTGAAAACTGACTTCTTCAAGAAGGACCCTTCTAAGGAAGATCAAACAGGATAAGCACAGTATATAATCACACTATCATTGAATTTCTTATCTTAAAAAGTCATTTCTAGCTGGGAATGGTGGTTCACACTTGTAATCCCAGTGACTTGGGAGGCTGAGGCACAAGGATTACTTGAGCCCAGGAGTTAAAGGTTGTAGTGAGCCATGCCACTGCACTCCAGCCTGGGTAACAGAACAAGATCCTGTCTCAAAAAAAACACAAAAACCAAAAAGCATTTCTATCTTTGAAAGCCATTTTAAAAAGGAGGAAGGGGCAATCCTGTGAGGTCAAGTTTCTCATGACTACAGGTGTGTTAAGTAGAAGGAAACTGAGTGTAATATATAGTCTAGAAGGAATATTGATTTCTGTATCAGGTGGGTAGTTAGGCTAGATGTGCTTTAAATACTCTATTACTCTAGCATTCTTTGATTCTATTATCAATTAAATCAAGATTCCTTGAAATCAGCCCCTAGAGTGGTATTGGTGGGATTACAGGAGTACTTATTTATTCTGCATCCCCAACAAAAAGCAGTTTGTACCTATGACCCAGCCTCAGTTTTTCTTAACAAACAATAGCTTGTTTTATTATTAGGCATTAACTAGATACTAGGCACTCAGTTAAGAGCTTTAACAGAATTACCCCAGAAGGAGAAAATATTAGAGAGGTTAAGTAAGAAACATAGCTAATAACCTGTGGAATCAAGGTTTAAACCTGGTTATTCAGACCCCGAGATCCCTAATCTCCATTTGCATATTCTGGTTCATTCATTTTATAAACATTTATTGAGTGTCCACTATCTTTTATTTCTATGCCTAAGTCATTGTATCAAATAGGCTTTTCTGTGGATGATTTTTTTCTTCCTTTTTTTCATGTGTACACTTTCCCTTAGTGTGCATTCTCTCTTAACCAGGGGGATGGTATTTAAGCTTATTAGAATGGAGGCACTGAGGCTTGTTATTATAATTTGCTTTTTTTTTTTTTTTGAGGTTTCAACTCTTAAGAAATTGTCTACCTACCTGTCTTGTGGAAAAGATATACTTCCTTTTTTCCAAGCTTATTTCTTAACCATGCTAAATTCAATTCCATTCTACCCTATTCCTGGGGACCTTGCTTTATCAGTTATTTTTTCATCATTTTGTATTCACTGACCTCCCCTACACCAGCTTATAAAGACTTGAGCACACAAAACTGTTTTTGCGGGCCTCCCTCCACACCATGCCTTTTCACATACCCATGCTTTGGGCCTGCTAGTCCCCTCTGTAGGAAATGTAGCCACACCCTAACAGCATGCTCACCATCCCTTAAAAACCTAAATCTAAGGCAGTGGTTCTCAACTAGGGTGATTTTTTGATTTCCACTGCCCCCTTTGGGGGCGGGGCATTTGATGAGATCTAGAGACAGTTTGGGTTGATACAACCGCAGGGATGCTACTAGCATCTAATGGCCAGGGTGCTGCTAAACATCTTACGATGCACAGGACAGCCTCCAACAGCAAAGGATCGTCTAGCCCAAAATATCAACAGTGCTAAATTGAGAAATCCCGCAAGAAGGCAACCTCCTGGGCAAAACTCCTGCTGTCTTCCCCACCATCACATAATGACCATATAGCTTTCTTTAAAACACTTTATATCTCCTTTAAAGCACATATCACTTCACCCACAGTGTCATTTGTTTTGAAACATTTTAAAGCTCTAGAAACTCTTACTATGTATAAAAATAAAATTGGACTAACTTGCTTGAAGGAATGGGAAGGTGGAAATAGCTCTATCTATCAGCCCTAAGGAGGATCCTTGAAACTCCTAACAACACAGGCCCAGCATCTAGTGAGCATGTATGATGCTAGGTCATGTGCTAGTGCTTTACATGGATTAGCTTCTTCATTGCTGCATCCTTAATTTTGGCCCAGTGCTTTGCACACAGTAGGTATTACTATATGTTGAATATCAAATTACTCCATTTACTTCTTCTGGGTTCTGGATTGTCTCTTGGGCTGCCTTAATGATGACACCAAGTCATTAAATTTCAGGTCCACCCTATTCCAGTATGATCTCATCTTAACTAATTACATCTGCAAAGACCCTATTTCCAAATAAAGTCCCATTCTTAAGTTTGGGCTGGATATGAATTTTGGAGGAACACTATCCAACCTGCTACAGTTACCCTCTGGTCTCTCAAAATTCATGTCCATTCCTTGTGCAAAATATATTCATCTCATCCCAATATCCCCAAGTCTTAACCCATTCCAGCATTAACTCTAAATCTAAATCTCATCTAAATATTAACTCAAAAAGTTCCAACTCTCATCATCTTAATCAGGTATGGGTGACACTGTAGGTATGATATGTTCTGGGGCAAAATTCCTCTCCCTCTATGGACTTGTGAAATGAGAAAACAAATTATCTGTTTCCAAAATACAGTGGTACGACAGACATAGGGTAGACATTTCCTTTTTTTCTCCAGACAGAGTCTCACTCTGTCACATGTGGTAGAGTGCAGTGGCATCGTAGCTCGCTGCAACTTCGAAATCCTGGGCTCAAGCGATCCTCCTGCCTCAGTCTCCTGAGTAGCTGGGACTACAGGCGCATGCCACAATGCCTGGCTATTTTTTCTATTTTTTGTAGAGATGAGGTCTTGCTCTTATTTAGGCTGGTCTTGAACTCTTGAGCTCAAGCAATCCTCCCACCTTGGCCTCCCAGAGTGCTAGGATTATAGGTGTGAGCCACAGCGCCAAGCCAACATCCCTCTTTCAAGAGGGAAAACATGGAAGGAAAAAAGGGGCCACTGGTCTAAAGCAAGCTTGAACACACACCATCAGGGCAAGTTTCATTAGGTTTTAAGGCCTGAGAATAATACTGTGTAGCTTGATGCTCCATCCTCTGCACCCAGGGCAGTGGGCGTCATCCTCAGAGTCATTCTTTTTCTTGAAGGATAACACATCTGCAGCCATGTACCTATACCAGCCTATTTTCTGCCTGTGGAATTTCAGAAGTCTAAGAGTTGTCCTTCATTTCATCCCATCTCTGTCCTTTTCAGTGCAAGCTGACAGTGTTTCTGTTGGTATAAAATTCTCAGAAACCTTGTTGGTCTCCTGTGCAACTCACTACTTAGGAGTGTAGGAGGCCCACATCATCATTCCTCATCACAGTTTATTATAAGCAGAAAAGAAGAACCAGGCTGAATCTTCCACACTCTACCTGGAAATCTCCTTGTCAAGTTTTACTTGCCATCCAACAGCAGAACACAGTTCAGCCAAGTTCTCTGCACTTTACAACAAGGACTGTCTTTTGTTCAGTTTCTAACAACATATTACTCATTTCCATCTGAAACCTTCCCAGAAGCATCTTTAACATTCATATTTCTAGCAACATTCTGTTATGATGATGTATGTATTCTCTATAATGATAGAAGATATCGCTACAGTCTCCTCACTTTTTTCTGAGCCCTCACCAGAATTGCCTTTAATTTCCATATTTCTAACAAAAGTCTTTTCAGGGTAATCCAGGCTTTTTCTGTCACGTGCCTGAAAATTCTTCCAGCTTCTATCCATTACTCAATTCCAAAGCCACGTTCACATTTTTAAGTATTTGTTACAGCAGCACCCCACTTTCCAGCACCAAAGTTTGTATTAGTTTCCTTGATCTGCCATAACGAATGACCTTAAAACAGAAATTTAGGCCAGGCGTGGTGGCTCATGCCTGTAATCCTAGCACTCTGGGAGGCC
Source organism: Lemur catta (assembly GCF_020740605.2). Taxonomy (NCBI): domain Eukaryota; kingdom Metazoa; phylum Chordata; class Mammalia; order Primates; family Lemuridae; genus Lemur; species Lemur catta. Next base: position 16,626,418 of record NC_059134.1, on the reverse strand, counting down.
GAGGCGGGAGGATGGCTAAAGGTTAGGAGTTCGAGACCAGCCTGAGCAAGAGTGAGACCCCGTCTCTACTAAAAATAGAAAGAAATTATATGGACAACTAAAAATATACATAGAAAAAAAAAATCAGTCAGGCATGGTTGGCGCATGCCTGTAGTCCCAACTACTCGGGAGGCTGAGGCAGAGGATTGCTTGAGCCCAGGAGTTTGAGGTTGCTGTGAGCTAGGCTGACGCCACAGCACTCTAGCCCGGGTGACAGAGTGAGACTCTGTCTCAAAAAAAAAAAGAAAAGAAAAAAGAAAATACTTAAAAAAAACCAAACAAACAGAAATTTATAGTGTCCTGGTTCTGGAGGCTAGAAGTCCAAAATTAAGATGTCTTCGGGGCCATGCTTCCTATTGAAGACTCTAGGGAGGAATCTTCTCTTGCCTCTTCCTAACTTTAGGTGGTTCCTGGCAATCCTTGCTGTCTTTTGGCTTGTACCTATCACTCCAATCTCTGCCTCCATGGTTACATGGGCTTCATCCCTGTGTGACCTCTCTTTTTCCTTTTCCTTCTTCCTCCTTCTTCTTCTCCTCCTCCTCTCCATTCCCTTCCTCTTCTTCCTTCTTTTTTGAGACAGGCTCTTGCTCTGTCACCCAGGCCAGAGTGCAGTGGCATGATCATAGCTCACTGCAGTCTCTAACTCATGGGCAGCCCAAGCGATCCTCCTGCCTCAGCCTCCCGAGTAGCTGGGACTACAGGCACATGCCACCATGCCTAGCTGATAGTTTTATTTTTTGTAGAGAAAGGGTCTTGCTATGTTGCCCAGGCTGTCTCTCCTCTTCTTATAAGGACACCAGTCATTGGAATTTGGACCTACTCTAATCTAGTATGACCTCATCTTAACTAATTTCATCTGTAAAGGTAACATTCTGAGGTTCTGAGTGAACATGAATTTTGGGGGAACAATATTCAACCCACTAAAAATCCTTAGCAGCAGAGTTTGGAAGGCATGCCTTCATGTTTACCTCCCCTGCTTGTAGCCCAGGTCATAGTATGTAGTCAAACAATGTTTGCTGGAATTTGTACACCAATGTATACAGCAGCATTTTTCACAATAGCCAAAACGTGAAAACAATTCAAATGTCCATTGACAGGTGAAAGATAAACAAAATGTAGTATTTACATATAACGGAATATTATTCAACCTTAAAAAGGAAGGAAATTCTGACACCATTACAACATGGATAAACCTTGAAAACATTATGTTAAGTGAAATAAGTCTGATACCAAAGAGCAAATACTGTATGATACCGCTCATATGACGTACCTAGAGTAGTCAAATTCATAGTGACACCAAGGAGAAGAGTGGTTACCAGAGGCTGGGAGGAGGGAGTACTGGGGAGCTAAGTGTTTAATGGGTACAGAATTTCTGTTTGAGATGATGAAAAAGTTCTGTAGGTGAATAGTGGTGATGGTTGCACAACAATGTGAATATATTTAATGCCACTGAATCGTACACTTAAAAATGGTTAAAATGGACTGAGCTTGGTGACTCACACCTGTAATCCTAGCACCCTGGGAGACCAAGGTGGGAGGATTGCTTGAGGTCAGGAGTTCAAGACCAGCCTGAGCAAGAGCAAGACTCTATCTCTTTTTACCAAAATTAGAAAAATTAGCTGGGTGTGCTGGTGTGCACCTGTAGTCCCAGTTACTCAGGAGGCCAAGGCAGGAGGATCACGTGAGCCCAAGAGTTTGAAGTTGCAGTGAGCTATGATTACGCCAAGGTACTCTAGCCAGGGTGACAGAGTGAGACTCTGCCTAAAACAAAACAAAACAAAGAAGTTAAAATGTTAAATTTTATGTTTCATATATTTAACTACAATAAAATAAATGTTTGCTGGGAGAATAAATGAGCTCATGTTCAGGGCATTCTCATCCCAGGTGCCTAGATTTCTCAGCTTCCAGTTCTTTCTTATCTTCACAAGAATAATAACAACAGAATCCACTTACTGATTACTTACTATATGCCAAGCACTGTGCTAAGCATTTGCATGCATTTTTATTTAATCTGTGTAACAATAACCTTATGTTAGATATTGGAATGTCCATTTTACAGATGAGAAAACTGAGATTCAGAGAGCATAACTTGCACAAGGTCACCAGCTAATAAGTGGAACACTGGGGTTTGAACTCATGTTTCCTCACAGACCAAACTCTTTACCACTATGCAGTACTTCTTCATAAGTACTCAGTACAGCCTCTTGAGCATATGTGTGTCATGCTCTGACGATCTGTACAAAAGGTGGCCTCTGATTAGCCAAGACTTATATAGTGCCTTCGTACATGCCTGGAAGTACTTTACTCATACTCACGTCTTTAATCCCATGACAGGCCTCCGGGTGGGCACCATTATTATCCTCATTTTGCAGATGAGGAAATGAGCCACAGAAAGGTTAACTCGCCCAAGGTCACAGAACTAGGTATGATCCCAGGAAAGGAGACTTTGGGATCTTTTAACCACTTATTCTTTGTCCTTTCTTTTCTTTTCTTTTCTTTCTTTCTTTCTTTCTTTCTTTCTTTCTTTCTTTCCTTCCTTCCTTCCTTCCTTCCTTCCTTCCTTCCTTCCTTCCTTCCTTCCTTCCTTCCTTCCTTTCTTTCTTTCTTTCTTTCTTTTTTCTTCCTTCCTTTCTTTCTTTCTTTTTTTTTTTTTTGAGACAGAGTCTCACCGTGTTGCCCAGACTAGAGTGCCGTGGCATCAACCTAGCTCACAGCAACCTCAAACTCCTGGGCTCAAGTGATCCTTCTGCCTCAGCCTCCCGAGTAGCTGTGACTACAGGCATGTGCCACCATCTCCGGCTAATTTTTTCTGTATATTTTTAGTTGTCCAGCTAATTTCCTTCTATTTTTAGTAGAGACGGGGTCTCGCTCTTGCTCAGGCTGGTCTCGAACTCCTGACCTCAAACGATCCACCCGCCTAGGCTTCCCAGAGTGCTAGGATTACAGGCGTGAGCCACGGCACCCGGCCTCTTTGTCCTTTCTAACAGGAAGAAATCCTCTGCTTAATGGCACCACAAGGGCAAAGTGACTAACCCTTCGTCTTGTCTCATCAGGACATTATTCCCCTGCTTCCATCCTTCCCATGACTGAAATGTCTGTGGAACCAGTGCATACATGAGCAAAGGAGGGGCTCCCTGTCCCTTTTAGCTGAAGTCTCAGTTTGGCCCAGTGGTACTTTGCCATCAGACAAAAGTACTTGAGGTTCTTTGTCCAAGTGGACATGCTTTTCCTGGCACCTTCCTTTGATAATTTCAGTTCTTGCACTCTTACCTTAGTTGTCTGTGTTCATGAATTATTGGACTTCTTCATACTGACAGCGTCTATAAGCACAGGCTTTTGCACAGTAGACAAGATAAATGAATGAGAAATAAATTTTCACAAGGCCCCAAAGGCCTTCCTTATTTCAGTCTCTTGATTTTTCCTCTTGAATTTTCCTGTATTATCTCAAGTCCTCCTGGGGGGAAAACCTTTCCACTCGAATTGCTCAGCCTGGATCCAGCTCCCATCCTGCATCTTAGGGCGACAAAAGCGTTTCTGCTGGCCTCCTCACCTTTGGCGTGAAGTCTGAACCCGATTGTGGTGGGAGACATCTGTCTCTCGGTTTGCCCTCCTCAGTCTCCAGTGGAGTGACAGGGAGAGTCCAGAAAGTCCAAGAGGTTCTTTGAGCGTGTCTGCGGCCATCCGCCTGCATTTTATCCAGAGCCTACAGTCTCAGGCCCTGTGAGGTGTCCATATTGGTAGTTATGGCACGTAGTCATCTTGGAGCGTCTGAATATTCATGAGGGAAGCAGAAAGGCCAATGTTAAAGAGGGGAGAAACAGTAATTCATAAATATTAATAAAGCAGGCCCACGTGCTCCGAGGAAGGCTGTGAATGTCAGCGAGAGGATGACGTCCAGGCCCTGCGCGTGCCAGCCGGGCGGGTGCTCGAGTGCGGGCGCGCCCCTGGGAGCCCGGGCACGAGCGCCGGGGAGGGGGCGGGGTGGAGGAGGGGAGCGGAGCCGGCGCCGGCGGAGCTGCTGGGGGAGCGCTGGCTGGCTGCTCGCCTCTGCCTCTGCGCCGCGCTCCGGCCCTCGCCGCGGCCCGTGGATGGGGGTGTGCGGCTGAGCCCCGGGATCCTCCTCCCTCCGCCAGGACCCGCACAGGTGCCGTCGCGGGGGGCGACCTTAGTGCAGACTCGGCCCGCTGCCGCTGGTGGGGGCCGGATGGGGGTGGTGCAGGAGGCCCTGGGACTCGGGATTCCCAGGCTGGACGGTCTGGGGGCGCCGCTGCCCCCCGCCCCCACCCCGTCCGGTCCAGAGATTGGAAAGGAGGAGCCCAGAGGCCATCGCCCTCCTGCCCAGCCGTTTGGGGAGCGCAGCTTGCGCGCAGCGCCGGGCCGGGCAGATGTGGTTGACAGGCACTTGAAGCACCGTCCCAGAGCTTCGGCTCCCCAGCCAGGCCTGGCGTGCGCGCGTGTGGACGTGTGTGAGAAGGGAGGCGGCGCGGCGTGGGGACTGGGGGAGGCAGTGTGTCGGTACCTCATCCCAGCACCGTTATCTGGTCCGAGCACCTTAAAGGTCCCAGGATCATCTTTGTCCCCAAGAACCTTCCCCTATCCCTTCCGGTGCCGCTCCCCGGGGTGCGAAGCCTTTCCCCAGACCGCGCATTCCTGCAGTGTCAGAACCGCTGGCAGCGGCGGCCGCAGGCGCTGGGGAGCGATTGTCTCACTACAGAACAGGTCGGAGAAAGGACGGCTGTGCTGTGTGGTTGTGGCGGGGGGCGCGCTGCCGTCCTGTGGGCCCAGGGCTCTGGGGCTCGGCAGCGCGCGGTTTGGCAGAGCCTGAGGGGGTGTTATCACAGCCCGCTCCGCTTCCCTCCAGCCTATCCCTTCCCTCCCGCCTGCTCCACACCCCGACCCCCTCCCACTCCCGTGTCTGCGCCTCGTTTGGCCAAAAGGGCAGCGGAGTCCGTGTGCGGCCTGCGCGGGGCGAGCGCAGCTCCCTTGGAGCGCCAGCCATTGTGCTGCCCGGAGGAGCCTTTCTTTACCCCAGCGGACGGGGAGGGTGGGGAAGGGGGATCTGAGCTGGAGGTGAATGGAGGAGCAGCAGGAGGAGGGGAGGGGGGAAGCGGAACCGCGGAGGGGTTGCTGATCCACATACAATGAAATACTCTTTCTATCACAATGTGCAGTTGGCACAAACATGTACACTGGCTGGGTTTGCCGAGGAGCAGTGGAAATCTGAAGGTGGATCAGTGGCGGGCAGGTTTGGGGGATGGCTATGGTGGTGGTGGGGGCACAGAATCAATAGATCTGTGGAGCAAGTAATGGAAGAAGGCGGAAGGAATGGGGCTTGTGTGGAGGTGCAGAGGCCCAGCAGGGGAGGCATGGTGAAATCTCTGCTGCCGCTCCACTCGACTCGGCTCAGCAGGGGCTGATAATTTGTACCGCAGCCTCAAGCTGCAGCTAGTGCATCATTATGTTGCAGGGAGAGGCTTATGCGTTTCCTATTGGGTCTCTGTTAAGCTCTATGTGTGTCTTTTCTTTTCCAAATCACACCATCTATTGGGAGCCAAGATAAATGGAACAGATTATAGGACAAAATCAAACTATAGTCCTGCAGTCGGTTCTATGGTAAAGAGAAGAAGGAAAGACAGCCCTCCCATACATTCTTCTTTCTGTCATTTTTCATGGTACTAATTTATTTATGCTGCTCTTGGAAGTCTAAAGAGGATAAGCTATCACTTGTATTAACCCTAGCTTTTAAGGGGAGGCAGGCTCTGAGATGAACTGAGAATGAGGATAGGTGCAAGCTTGCTTTCAGACATTTTAGTTGGGGGATGTAGGCACGGTGCCAAGAAAGGAGGGCAAAAGAAAGTGGGCTAAAGGAAGGAAGACAGGGGTGCCATCTCGAGAGGTGCTGCCAGCCCTAACCCCGGGAGTCCTCCTGGAGGCTATGGCAGGGCCAGTCAGAACCGTGACTCTCATCTCCTCTGCCACAGCCTGGGGTCTTTCCACAAATGCTGGGTTCAGCTTGGGTGTTGAGTGACTTCTTCAGCTTCCCAACACAGCCTTTCACTTTTAGCTTTATCTCCAGATGGTCATTCATGCAGCGCTTCTTGGCTCCTGAGTAGTGAGTTGACAAAAAGCAATCAGGCTACATTATGGATTGTTTCAAATGACCATGTGTCCAAGCACTAGAGCTGTGATATTCGTTTCTTCTTTTATAATCTTCTGGATGAATCCATTTTCTCTAGAGTCTGCTTGGGCTGAGGAGAGGTGCTTTTCAGCATACTTTTCCTGTTGCTGACACTCAAAACTCGATCTTAGTCATAGATTCTGGTTAGATTGGCCTCTTGCTGCTGATTAATGGTATAAGGACTGTGCTGTTTCAAATCAGCAACTCCACTGGTGTCACCTTGTCCTAGCTCCCCTGTCACTCCTAGAGAAGAGTACAAATTTAAAGGAAGTGTAGATATCTGCAACACGAGCTGGTTAGCTTTCATATCTCTATGAAATGGGACCAGTGATCCAAGAAACTTTGAGCAAATGAATTAGAAAAAAACCTTAGTAAAAAGATGCTAACATTCTTTCAGCGATAGTTCTCTCATTTGATAAGCATTTTGAAACATCACACATTGAATATCATCGCAGGGATAAGTTTTCTTTTACATGAAACACTCTCACACCACACTTGTACATAAGTTATCCTGATTTTCCTAGAATTATTGACATTTGTTGGACATTTTCTGTAGTCCACACATTGCGCTTAGCACTTCAAAGATGATCTCATTTAGTCTACAAAATAACTTTCAAGGTAAGCACTATTTTAAACCCCATTTTATAGATGAGGAAACTGAGGCACAAGAAGGCTGATAATTTGCCCAAAGTCTCACAGCTAGGAGTGGTGGGACCAGGACAGGAACCTGGAGGCCAGGCTCTTAGCCATCACTGAATACTGTCTTAATCAACACAAATACCTCAGCTGTAAAACCTTTACTTTCTAATGTATTCTGTGGTCTTTTCTAATCTCACCTTTTTGTTGCTGAGGGATTCTTTTATTTTTTTAATTTCAGCATATTATGGGGATACAAATGTTTAGGTTATGTATATTGCCCTTGTCCCCCCGCCCCCAGAGCTTCAAGCATGTCCATCCCCTATACGGTGCACATCACACTCATTATGTAGGTATATACCCATCCTCTCCCCTACTCCCATCTGCCTGATGCCCGATAAATGTAATTCCTATATGTGCACTTAGGTGTTGATCAGTGAAACCAATTTGATGGTGAGTACATGTGGTGCTTATTTTTCCATTCTTGGGATACTTCACTTAGTAGAATGGGTTCCAGCTCTATCCAGGAAAATACAAGAGGTGCTATATCACCATTGTTTCTTATAGCTGAATAGTACTCCATGGTATATATATATATATATACCACATTTTATTAATCCACTCATATATTGATGGGCACGTGGTTTGTTTCCACATCCTTGCAACTGTGAATTGTGCTGCTATAAACATTCGAGTGCAGATGTCTTTTTTATAGAATGTCTTTTTTATAGAATGTCTTTTGTTCTTTTGGGTAGATGCCCAGTAATGGGATTGCCAGATCAAATGGTAGATCTATTTGTATCTCTTTAAGGTATCTCCATATTGCTTTCTACAGAGGTTGCACTAGTTTGCAGTCCCACCATGTTGCTGAGGGATTCTTAATCTTTTTTGTGCTATGAACCCCTTTGGTGGTGTGGAGAAACCCATTGGATCCTTCTGCAAATAATGTTTTTAAATGCATAAAATATAATGCTTAGGCTTACAAAGGAAACCAATTTCACTGAAATATGTTATAGTTCAAAGAGCCTAGAGGAGTCATGGACCGAGAATGAAGAACCCCTGACTGTTGATGAGTTGTATATTGCTTTGGAGCTTTGTTATCCAATGTAGTAGCCACTGGCCACACATGGCTGGTGGGCACTTGCAATGTGGCTCGTCCAAAGACAGATATACTATAAATGTAAAATATACACTGAATTTTGAAGGACTTAGTATAAAAAAATGTAAAATGTCTCGCTAATATTTTTATGGATTATCTTTTGAAATAATCCAGTATCTTTGGATATATTGGATTAAATAATTATGTTATTAAAATATACTATTATAATTAAAGATTAAGTTATTAAAACTAACTTCCAAAGGTGTTAACTCTGTACCAACAGCTTCATTATCACCAATGAGGAAATCAGGAACCACGATGCTTGTCACTCAGCCAGCCAGGGGCAGGTCTGTTGGTTCTTGAGCCTGTATTCTTTCCAAGATATGGTATTGCTTTTGTATGTTTTTGTATTCCAAGGTCCTACCATTTGGCCTCTGCAAACTATAAATGCTCCAAATATGTTTTGATGCCAGGGTATCTGACTTAATCCTAGAAAATCCTGGTAGGAACTGGCAGGGTCCTCACCTGGCATGCCCTTTGCCCTGCTTATGTAGAGTTTTAGTTTTGTAGGTAGAGGTGGAAAATGGGCACTCCTAGCGCAAAACTGATGGTGTTTGCTGTTTGGTTCTCCTTAGGTCGTGGTTCCAATTTAAGTATCTAACTAGATGGGTAATCATACAGACAGGAGGGAAATGTTTGGTTGCGTTTGTGTGTCACAGGAAAGGAAGCTGAGTATGTAGGGAAGTGTATGATAGACCTCGATACTTGTGGGTGCCTGAAATTGGAAATGGGGATCTGTATGTGGGTAACAGAAGATCGTTTTTCAGTGAGCACACATTGATTGACTGCCTAGCTGCAGGGCAGCCAGTGTGTGGTTGGAGTCAGGGATGATATTCAGAGGATGTCTGTACCCTTGAGGAATTTAAATTAAAATTGGAAAGGGGCCGGATTGTACACACAGATGGATAAATATAGCCCAAGGCAGCACATGAAGAGGGCTGGATGAGGGGTAGGTGTCCTGGAGTTGTTGGGAACTGAAGAGAGAGGCCTGAGTGTGCGTGGTTATGGAGTCTGGCTTTGGAGCACATGGGTAGTTGGGTCTATTTCTTACAGGATAATAGATCATTTAGTCTATTACTCTGCTCCTAGGCATATGCTCTGTGTCTGGGAAAAACTCAGGTGCTTGTTGAAAAGTCTTTATTAGTGTTCTAGTAGTCTCTATTGTTTATTGATGAGGGTCCCTGAACCCTTATCCAAAACCCTTGGGGCCAGGCATGTTTCAGAATTTAGATTATTTCAAAATTTGGAAGGCAGTAATAGAGTACACATTCTGAATTTCATCTAGTGGGATCTAGGGGAGCAATCTTTATGATTTAAAAAATTAATATTTATGCAGCAAAACACAAAAAATGGAATAAATTAAAGAGTAGGCAGGTTTATATTCATGTTGGTCAGGTTTACTTGCCAAATGAGTTTTGGTCATGTCACATTGTGCCACCAAACAAGTCATGAAAAATTTCCGGTTTTCAGAGCATGTAGTTAAGGATATCTCTCTGTGGTAATAGTAACAATAATAATAACAACAGAGAATATTCAACAATATTGGCATTTATTATCTGCCAGGCACTGTTTTAAGCACTTTTCTTGTTTATTCCTTTAATCTTATAACACTCCTTTGAGATGGGTCCAGTTATATCTTTCTTGAGAAGAATAAAAGGAAGCACAGAGAAACTAATAAGTCACCTAAGGTCACAGCTGAGGGCAGAAGAGGAGGCAAACCTAGGCAGTCTGGTCCAGGAGCACATACCTAACCACTATGCTTTGTTTTTTGGAGCAGGGAATTGGAAACAGGTGTGTCTCCAAACTCAAATAGAGTTAGACCAGTCCAAACTCACATGACCCTGTTTATTTCTTCCAGATAAACGAATCCTGAAAGTTGCTGTTGTGCTACTGCTGTGCAAGAATGGAGGCCCCACTGGTGAGCTTGGATGAAGAGTTTGAGGACCTTCGGCCCTGCTGCTCGGAGGACCCAGAGGAGAAGCCACGGTGTTTCTATGGCTCATCCCCCCACCACCTAGAGGACCCCTCCCTCTCTGAGCTTGAGAATTTTTCTTCTGAAATAATCAGCTTCAAGTCCATGGAGGACCTCGTGAATGAATTTGATGAGAAGCTCAATGTCTGCTTTCGGAACTACAACGCCAAGACGGAGAACCTAGCTCCCGTGAAGAACCAGCTACAGATCCAAGAGGAGGAGGAGACCCTTCAAGATGAGGAGTAAGAAGTCTTAATTGCCCTCTCCTGCTTCAGTCAAGAACCCTGTAGTCTGGGGCTCCTTGACATAGTGTTAGTTTCTGTCTCTAGGATTATGGCACGTTGCTTACATTTTTATGTTGTCAGTGAGGCAGTGCTCTGGTAATTGCTGACATTGTTCTATATATGTCCCTTTACAGTCACCTGCAGAGAGCTCTCTTAAATTGAAACCTTAGAGGAATGAAGGATTTTAGATTTTCCTAGACACAAAATAGAATTTCAGGAGCATGGTAAATTTTGGAGTCTGTCTGTCTTCAGCTTTCTTTATGTCAGTGAAAATCCACCCAGATATTATAAATAAGAACCAGAAAGAAATTAATTAACCGTGATGGAGGAATCTATGTCATTGGACAAATTTGCTTCAAGAAACACCAGAATTATGAAAATCTCAGAATTGTTTACAACCCCTCAGGCCTGGAAAATTATCTATAAATGTTAAAATATGTTCAAATAAGAAAGCCCCTAAACTGAACTGAGGGAACTACCTTGGACACAAAAAGGCGAAAACTAGGTGATGTGGCTTTTGAGTATGCAAATTCCTTATGTCACTTACTAGCTACTTTCTAGGATCTTAGTGAAGAAGAAGGATCTGAGAAAAGAACTATTGGAGGAGGGACTAGAAAGTGAAGAAGTGAGCAATGTTACATTAATTAAAGAAGGATGGTTTGGGCAGTTAGTAAAAACACAGTAGTCCCCCCGCCGCCACTCATCCGTGGGGGATACATTCCAAGACCCCCAGTGGATGCCTGAAACTACTGATAGTACTGATGTGTTTTCCTATACGTACATACATATGATAAAGTGTAATTTATAAATTAGGCACAATAAGAGACTAACAACAGTAACTTATAATAAAATAGAGCAACTATGACAATATACTGTAATAAACGTTATGTGAACGTGTTCTCTCTCTTTCTCTCTCTCTTTCAAAATATCTTATTGTACTGTATCTCGGGTACCTGAAACCTTGGAAAGCAAAACCACAGATAAGGGAGGACTGCTGTGTGCATGAATTCCCTGTAGAGATAAAATACGCATCACTTGTTCTTTAAGAATCACATAAGAAATGTCAAATAGTTGGTCATGGCAGTTTGCATCAACTGTCCTTTTGGTTTCCCTTTTTATGAACTTAGGTGGAAGAGTTGCCCATAAATAACGGGGTAAGAAGCATGACCTAGAGGATTTGAACCTGACTGTATCTCCGAGAGAGTTGCTTATTTGATGATCACTAAGACTGTACCTCTGTGAATACAAGGGTTATTCTTATTCATTCTTATATCCCCACTGTCTAATACAGTGCTTGGTGTGCAATACGTGACCAAATAATATTTTTGAATGAAATACTGAATATTGAATGGACTGGATGAGCAATAATAGCTAGCCTTGTAGGTACATGAAATGTATTTCTAGGCCCACGCCATTTCCTTCTTTTCTTTTTAATTAACGCTTGCCTTGAAGGCACGATCATAGAGAACATTTCACTCTGGTGACCAGTACTATAAATGTGGGCTGTGTGTTTCAATTCAATTTTAAGTTTTAAACTGATTTCTTTTTGGATTCTGAGCCTGCTATAATTTGCTCAACTGCTACAAGTCAAAAAAGAATGGCTCTGGGGCTTTATTATACGGAGTATTTTTTCATTCCAGTGCACTAGGCAATGAACTAGAAACACAAAGACTATGAATTCTAATTTTCATACTCTCACTAACTCGCTGTGTGACCTTGGGCAAGTCACTTAACTCTAGTTGACTGCGTGGGTCCTCATCTATGAAACCTTCAGAGCTCAATCTTGATGAAGCGGGGCTGAGGACTTGCAGAGATCCTAATTTCTTACATCACCCAGGATGTGCTCTGAAAATGACATTTTAAGATGCATCCCATTCCTTTTGCTTCCAGCAAATCATTTCCCCCTTATCTAAGCCCCTCCTCTGCCTCATTAAGGATGAAGGTTCAATGAACAGGTTCTTATTCTCTTCTAACACTCAATGTTAATTACGCCCCATGGGATTATCGGTCTTCTCAGCCCTATTTTTCTAACTTGATCACCTCATTGACTGCCTCAGCTAACCAAAGGTTGAATAGTTCCTTAGAGATAGGTATGATTTGGGGACAGTGTAGAGGGAGGAAGCTGGGAAGAGAGAAATTAACACTGGACTTTCTAGGCATTCAATGTATCTAAAGCCTCTTTACAACTTAAAATAAAAAGCAGAATTATATTTCATACTTTGTTTTGTAAACACTATCAGATATTTCAACTATGAGATTATGACTAAAGGAAAAGGATGACTTAATATCTAACCTGGTTGTGATTATCTTGAGCGTAGCTCTAGTGTTGTTGTAATAAACTTGCTCAGGTTTATATTTAGAGGGATGTTTGATCCACAATGAATTAAAAGTGTTTTGTGGGGGTTAGAGCCAATTAATAGAAGATTAAAACAAAAGCAGGTTAAACTAACCTCCCTAAAGATAGCACAAATAGTAAAAGGAATGCAATGATTCTCTTAGAAATTGTTGATTTCTTTAGTTCTCATTTGGAACTACTTGGCCAATAGGGAATTGGCTAAGATTTGTGAACTTATGTCTGATTTGTCAGGGCATGCAAGTTCTAGGCATTAAAGGAGAATCAGATTTGAATATATATTTTCTGGTTTTGAATTCAGAAAATATCCCAGAACCTCTTTGTGTATGTGTAATCACCCTTTTCCTTTGTCATAAAAGATCAGACCTGGAGGTCAGAGCCTCTTAGGGGCGACTACAAAAGGGGGCAACCCTGATCTCACCTCCTGCCTCCTTTGGGATCCCTGTCAGCTCTCTTACAAGTACCCTTAAGACAGAGGGGCCAAACATGGGAGAATAATGGCTGTTTCTAGTTCTTCAGATAGAATTATTGGGTTAAAGGTGGTGTTAAAAATGAAGTGCACACAATAAATAAACTGCCTGTCATAAGACATACTTTAAGTTGAAGACAAGTAAATACTGGATAGTCAGCTAGTGAAAGCTGCCCAAGAACTTTGGTGTTTAGGAAATTTAATCCTATTCTTAGAGGTTCAGTCTCCCCTTATAGAAGGCAGAGATAGTATTGATTCTATTTAAACATGTGAAGGAATCTAAAAAGTTGTACAAAGGCACTAATGTGCTGCTAATAATTCCACCTTCCTAAACGTTAATGGCAAAAGTGTACCCATGTTAATACACATCTGAGTGTGGATATTGGCATGACTGGACACCAACAAAACACTGGACAAGGAAAGTAGCCGGCCTAGGGGGCATCCAGGGAAATGTTATTGAGTTGAAATTCTAACAAGCCCTTCAAGCTGCCTGCAGTATTGTCAGATATAGGTACATGGGGGTGGGTGTATGTGAGAGAGAGAGCGCACGTGTGTGTTTATTTATCAGGACTCACAGAGCCCTGATGGCTGCGTTGCCAGTTCCAGGCTCTGCAGCTCTTTGTACACTTGTCTCAGCACCACCCACTCTGATGGGTTTGCTCGTACTCAGCCAGCATCCTTTTCCAAATCCCCAGCCCTTGGTGCTGAAAGATAGTTTAGTCAATTCTACAGGCACCTAAGCCCTAACTTTAAAATATGCACGTGAGCCCGGCTAGCTCAGTCGGTAGGGCATGAGACTCTTAAAATATGCACGTGAAAATGCCTTTTCGGTTATTATAGGGACAGAGACAGCAAATCAAATCTCAGGTGTCACGGCCGCATAATGAGAGGAACTGAGGCACCTGTGGAATCTTAGTTCTTTGATAAATGGCAGAGTTGATAGCTTTCAAAGTCTCCTTTCCCCAGGATGAGAGTAAATAGCAGGATGCTTCTCAGAGAATTGAAATTTTACAGTCCCCTTCAAGGTACTTTAAAAAGGGAACATATCCACTCCCGAGAACCCTGCTTATGATGGGGTGGACAGCCTCTCTGGGGAGAAAAGCCCTTCCCACTCTCTTCCTCACAGAAAGCCTTGTGTCACCCTCATACCCCACCCCGCCCCTTTTGTTCCTGTGGCCGCCTGGGTGCCAGTGCTCTGCCTTTGCTTCCATTTCCCCTTCTTGGGCTGGAGATCTAGACAGAAGGCAGCCACGTGCCCCTGTTGCCTTGGCCAGTTCTCCTTTTGTAGATGGATAAAAGCACAATGTCCAGGTAATGTAGGTGTGTGGATTTTTCACGCAGAGCCAGTTTCTAAACTGCTGTGCTGGGTTGTGATTTGGACCTTGGTATATTGTTCTGATGCCCATGACAGTGCCGATCACACAATTCATAAAGAGTTGGAATAGTTAAGTGGTTAGGAATATGGGCTCTGTAGCTGTACTGCCTGCGTTCAAATCCTACCTCCACCATTACTGGCTGTGTGAGCTTAGACAAGTTCATTAACTTCACTGTGTTTCAGTTTTTTCTCATTAGTATCTGCCTTATGGCGTTTTTGACAGGAATGAATAACTTAATCCACATAAGAGCTTAGAATAAATAGTACCTGGCTCATAGTAAGTGTTGACTGCTATTGTTATTGTTAAATGGGCCCCGAATAAGTATGGAAAGGATATGCAGATGATTATAAAGAGATGAAAGCCACTTTATCTTAGAGGTTATTTCTGCACTTCAAAGGCAAAAAGTATGTCAGGAAGGGAGAAGAAAAGCTGGACAAAATGTGAAAGGGAATGAGGATGGTTTGAAATCCCGAGGAGATAAAGGTTTAGGGAATTGTTGTTAAAAATCTAGAATTAGATAAAATCCAGAGCGTGTCAGTGAAGGCTCAGATGAGAAAAGCGGGTGCTCTCTAAATGATCTGAGAGAGCCCCTGGTTGTCACTTTAGGGATATGAACAGTCTCAAGGTCATTGGAAAATGTGTGTCCATTAAAGTTCTCAGCTTCCCTCCAGCCTAGCAGAGGTACAAAAGGCTCCTGCCTATTTTAGACTTTGCTGAATTTCATTTCTCCAGGCACTTCCTGTAGGGACACATCTGAAGGTCAGTTCCCGAATGCATGTTGCTCATTCTTGCAGCAGAGAATGTAGCAGTGATGTAAAGAGGGGTCCTACAGTGACCTTTCCAGTAGGTGTGGTGCCTGGGAGTTTTGTCTTGGAGGCAGCAAATCCTGTTTGCGTCGTGGCTCTAGAATGCTAATGGGACCTGGATTTAGAATTAGCCTGGATTAATGCAGCTTTAATAGTACCTGATGGAGATTAGGATATCACCCACGGTTTAAGAAGCAGGTTCTGAAATCCTGCTGAGTAGATGTCTAATGAGCACTTGATGACTTCTCTCAAAGTGCATTCTTGCAATGGTAGGAAAATAATGAACAAGCCGGTGCCCCAAGCACTGCCACTAAATTGTGTTTTCTTGGGTTCCTTTTATTTTTTTCATCACCAGTTGTGTGCATTGTGCACTAGGAAAATCTCTTTGTTTATATATCCATATGTCATATATCATTCCTGATTTTGTTTACATTAACAGCACTCCTTTCATTGTTTTCTGATTTCAAGTGTCTGTGCTCTGAGATATATACACATATATATAAAATATTTGCACTTATCTTTTCAGCATCTTACAATGTAGTTTGTTATGTTTTGAATTTGGTCCATATATATACTTATTTGCTTATTTTTAAATCTTGGTCTCACAGGCATCACTCACGTTTGACATGCATAGGCACCTGCAGGAGACTGCATAGAGCTCTCATTAATCACTATCTAATATCAACTCAAGTGCCACTGGCATCTATGCATGGATTTATTTTAGGAGCTGATGTACTGATTTACATTAATCTCTTGCTGTTGACTCATTTATGTATTTTCCTAATGTGGGAGTATTTGTGACTTTAGAATTTTCCCAACCCCTTCCCTCCTCCCTTTTTTTTCCAAAGAAATCCTTCTGAATTAAATGAGTTAAGGAACAAGAATTGTAGAAAGCCTTTCTTATAATGTACATATCAGAATTTTGAAACATGATAAAGGTAGCCTCATTTTCCTCCACTAAAAACTAATTGTGTAGACAGAGACAGAGGTGTATTTATTGGTTCCTTTCATATACAGTATTCACCTTAGAGTGTCCCTGATGGTGAAATGGCATGTTTAGACTCTGCCTTGCTAGAGGGCAGGGTCTTGTAACCCGTGGGCTAGTGAGAGCATTTGGGTGGTGAGTAAGCATTCACAGCATTGGCGTTATCCCTTACCTATGTTAGATGTCAAGGAGTTAATTCCTGACCATTTAGATTGCAGGCCTCTGAAACTGAAATGGGTATAAACTAGATGATGATCCTGATTTTAATGAGCTTCAGCCAGAAAATTGAGCCTGGTCTCTCTGTCTCTCTCCTTTTCTCTGTTTGTCTCTCTGTGCATTGGAAAAGAGGCACAGGCTCCTCTTAAGGTCAGAGACTTAAACTCTTTGGGTGAGGGGCAGATTTATTTCCAAGGCCAGGGGAGGTTTGATTGCAGATGCTGCCTTTTGTATCTCAGTGGTGAGAAATTCTTCTTCCCTCAAGTAAATACCTTTCACACTAAAGCCCAGCCTGGCCAGGCTCCGTGTGCTTGGCCCTTTGTCCCCTGGATGCGCCTCTAATTCAGTTTTTAAGCTGCATCGCCCCTGCATGCTGGAAGGCAGATGATCTCAGCCTGGCACACACAGAAGCCTCTCTCCTCTCCTGGCCCAGCTCTTCCTTCCTCCAGGCGGGGCCGGGGCACAGATGTGTGCTAATGAGAGCTTCTCTTTGTTTACAGGGTGTGGGATGCTCTGACAGACAATTACATCCCTTCACTCTCAGAAGACTGGAGGGACCCAAACATCGAGGCTCTGAATGGCAACAGCTCTGACACTGAGGTACCTCTCTGGGGCCCCCTGTTTAGTAGGGCTTGAGAAGATGTGGAATCCAGTTAGAAAAACATTCAGTAACTCAACAGTCTTCCATATTATGTAATGAATGACATTCAGTAGTGGCTCAAAATCACTGCTGAGAAGGTGGTTGTGGAGGAGGGTGAAAAATAAGGTAAGGGGACATCCAGCATGTCTGAGGTGATTGGAATGGTTATCTGTAAAAGTGTAAATGCAGATAACTTCTCTTTCAATGTGTGTGTGACAACATGCAAAATAAGGTGATCTGAAATAAGAGGAGAAGGGTAACTATCCTAGAAAATCACATCTGATGTGAACAATTCTGGCTCACCAAAAGCAGTGCTGAGAACAACTGGGGACAGATCTTGCCCCTGGTGATGGCCAGAGGTGGGGCCCAGATATTAATGAGGTGGCCATGCAATGGGGAAGAATTGTTTATGAAACTCAACCAAGGGGACATTTATGTGTCTGGACCAGAGTCACACTCCATGGTTACTGAAGCCAAGGAAGAAAGGAGTCTAAGGGCTTCTGAAAAATAAAGAGGGTATTTATTTTGAGTTGATTTCCATAGGCTCCAAGTTGCCTCTCCTGGCTGCATGTATACATAGAATGATTTCTTAGTCAGTTTAGGCTGCTATACCTTAGTAATTTAGTTACTTAGACTGAGTAATTTATAAACAAAAACAGAAACTTATTTCTCCCGGTTCTGGAGGCAGGGAAGTCCAAGATCACGGCCTCAGCTCTGCGTCTGGTGCGGACCCCCTTTCTGGTTCATAGAGGGCACTTTCTCACTGTGTCCTCATGTGGCGAGCTCCCTCGGGCCTCTTTTATAAGGACATTTATGAGGGTTCCACCCCTGTGATCTAGTCACCTCCGTAAGGCCCCACCTCCTAATGCTGTCACTTTGAGCATTAGGATTTCCACATATGAATTTTAGGGGCACACAAACATTTACAGCATAGTAAAAGGTGAAATCATTTAATGGCTCTATCTATGTTAAAAGCCAGTTTCTGCCTCTGCCTTGCTTCGTTTTCTAGTTTCAGCTGTGAAAAAAAAAATGGCAATTTCTTATCAGGAAGGGCTGTTACAACCCTGTGGGCCCAGCAAATGATGGAGAAGGGTGGGTCTAATTTTTTTAAGTGCTCCAGAATTGAATCCAAGTAAAAGAACAGGAAACAGATTTCCCTTACTGGTCAATATATTTGCAGATTATTGCTCAAAATAGTCCAGCAAAGAAATCAGCAGTTGGCCAATCTGTTGAAGAAGTGGCCGTATATCCCTCTTAACCCTTCTAATAATTAGCAATCCAAAATACTCAAAACCTCAAGGTTTCATTGAGTGGAGCAGGTAAGATGGTGACTTTGAGACTAAGATTTGCTGCAAATCTACTTGGCACTGACATAGGAGGCTGTGTCTCAGGTCCTGCTTTGAACTCTCAACTTCACATTTCCTCTGGCAATGCTTATATGTATGGTGTTTAGTTCTCACCCAAAATGCAAAGGAGAAGGAGGCAACAGTGGAATGAATCTAGTTACTGAAATTAAATCAGGCCATCATGGTGCAAAAGGCAGATTTTGCTTTATCTCTTTTGCCACTGTTCCAACTCATTTTGTGGATTGAACCAAAGGTGTATAAGATAGCATGCCCTTCAAAAGGACTTTAATTTATCCTCATTTGCAGATTTCCCTCAAGAGGGTTAATATTTCAGGGTGAATTGGATGACCCTGAGAAGGACAATCTTGAGCTCTGCGTGCTCCTTGTAGTATTTCGTCCATCTAACCCATGGGAAAAGGACAGAGTAGCAAAAGTGGATGGATTAAGGCTGTTTTATTTCATCCTCCTTTATCATCTGGATTAATTACAGTAGAGGGTTTAGTAACTGACCTCACTTTAAATGACTTAGTAGATTAACCAGTGCTCTGTATTCCTTCTGTGAAACATACCAACCAGAGCCCCTGGCATGCTGAGCTCACGTATCTGGTAGGCTTCTTTCTAGTAAGCCCTCATACTTTCCACCTTCCGTTTTCAAGAATCAGTTGTCCTTGTGACTATAGCTAACTTACTTAAATATTATACAAACTGTTGAATTGTGACTGCAGAGAGCCATTTTTCCTTTGTTAAAATCAAAGTGACACATGTACGTAATTTACAAAGTCAGTGCTTTTTCAGTAATACATTATAAGTACAAGACTTAAAAGAAATAAAAGCAGCAGCCCCTTGCCTCATCTTTCCCTACTCTGTAGAGGCTACACACATATATCTTTTAGAGGATTCTTTTTGTGGGGGAGCATACAGCCCCAATTTTTGAATAGTATATTTATATTGAAACTTATTTGATTTTTAAAAATTATCAATTTAGGCTGTTATCTATTAACTTTGTAATACGAAAGACAAAGCTATCACTCTTTTATACCACCCCCAATACACACACTGTTTTTCCTTTCTAATATAGGGTTGGCACCAATTTATAATTAATTCAGTATTAAATATATACACTATTGTAACTATGTTAATACAATTTCCAGCTAAACTATGTAGTGTTCTATAAGAATATTTCCTCTCTCATACCACTTTTTGTTTAACTTGAAGTTAAGAATTGCCTTGTTTTTTCTTTTGCTTAGTTTCCAGTCTTTTTATCTATCAACTCTAAACTCTCACCAAACTGTGAACCTCACCGTATTTGGCTGTTCTGTGTTCTTCACGTGGTGGTCAGTCAGGTGCAGCCATAAGTAGAGACACAAGAGAGGCTCGGGGAAACTAAGTTTATTATACTCACAGGTCCTAGAAACAAGAGGCAGGGCGCGCCATGCAGGGCCACGTGGGGAAGCACAAGTGTCCTCAGGCAGAAGGAGCAAGGCCAGGCCACTGCCTTTTTGGGGTTTCCTCAGGAAATGCTAGACAGCGCAGGTTAAACAGTTTAGGATTGGCTAGTTTGAATAATTTCGGCAGGCTCTAAACTACAGGGATGGTCCTTAGTTGCCCGGTACCTTGGCCCTGGGGTGACTAAGGCAGAGAGAGGACTCTTGCCTCCTGGGGTGTAGGGCCAAGGGAAGGAGTCGTGGCTCTGCTTGGGTTAGTTTGCACATCAAAGGCGTACTCCTGTACTCCTGGCTGAGCCCTTTTGCTATCTCTTTTTTCCTTCCTTTCTTTCTTTTCCTCCCTCCCTCCCTTCCTTCCTTTCTTTCTTTTCTTTCTCTCTCTCTCTCTTTCTTTCTTCTTCTTCTTTTTTTTTTTTTTAGAGACAGGGTCTCGGAGGATCTTGCTCTGCTGCATTGTTACACAGGCTGGAGTGCTGTGGCGTGACCATAGCTCACTGTAGCCTCAAACTCCTGGCCTCACATGATCCTCCCGCCTCAGCCTCCTAAAGTGCTGGGGTTACAGGTGTGAGTCACCATGCCCGGCCCCTTTGCTAGCCTCGTTGGTGCAGTCTCTGCCCACCAAAAAGGTTTTTAAAATGTCAAAACATCACAATATACAGAAAATAAAAAATATAAACAAGGCAATGGTTAAAAAAATTAGATACTTGTATTCTGTCAATTCGATATTTTTTCTTGAAAACATCCCAACTAGTGCCCTCCATCTTTCTGCTGCACACTGGTCTAGTTGTACATTAGACTGACCGGACAGCTGTTGTCCTGGGAATGTCCTTCACCTTCATCCTGAGGATTCTTGCCTTTCTCTCCTGTCCTCTGGTTGCGAAGGACAAAGACTTTTGTTATCTTTCTAGATATAGTCCCTTGTTTTGGTGGAAAAAAAACCACATTAAGTATATTCTTGAGAAAGGGGTACCAAGAAATAAGTTTTTTGGAATATATGAGAATATCATTATTTGCCTGTCATAGGTAGTTATTCTAGGTCACAAAAAAGTTTGGACTTAGCATTCTGAGGGATTTGTTGTTCTCTTTTAGCTCTCAGTTGCTGTTGAGAAACCCGAAATCCCTTCTGATTTGCAGTCCTTTATATGTGACTCTTTTTTGGTTTTCTCTAGAAGCCTTAGGATGTTCTTTTCTTCCTTTCTCATTTGAGATTTTATAATAATGTGCCTTAGAATAAGGTTTTGTTGCTGTTGTTGTTCATTATACATTATATTATGCTCAGGGAACCCTTTCAACTGGAAGCTCATGACTTGAAATTGTGGCATGTTTTCTTGTGTTACTTTTCAGAAGATTAGTTATTTCTGTCTTCTGCCTCTACTGAGATGATTACATAGTTTTTCTCCTTTATTATGTTAATGTGATGAATTACATAAATTAATTTTCAATATTAAATCAACCTTGTATTCTTGAGATAAACTCAACTTGGTCATGATGTATTATCCTTTTATTTTATTTTATTTTTTCCCCCCATAGCTTTATTGAAGGATAATTGGCATACAAAAATGCACATATTTAAGTGTGCAATTTGGTAAGTTTTGACACGTGTACCTCACTATGGTCAAGATAGGGAACATATTTATCATCCTTCCTTTTCATCCCCAGACTTCGAGAAACCACTTACCTGCTTTGTGTTTCTGTAGATTAGTTTGCATTTTCCAGAATTTTGTATCAATGGAATCATGCCGTATGTACTCTTTTTGTCTAGCTTGTTAAACTCAGTATAATTATTTAGATATGCATCCATGTCATTGCCTGTACCAACAGTTCATTCGTTTTCAATGCTGAGTTGTATCATATTGTATGGATATGCCGCAATTTGCTTATTCATTCACCTATAGATGCACAATCTATTGTTTCCAGTTTTTGAATATTATAAATGAAGCTGCTATGAACATTCTTATGTAAGTCTTTGTGTGGACATATGCTTCCATTTCTCTCGGGTAAAAACCTATGTGTGAAATGGCAGAGTCATGTGGTAGATATATGTTTAAGTTTTTAAGGAACTACCCCCAAATGTTTTCTAGTTTGAGACCTCTAATTGTTCCATATCCTCACCAGCCCTTGTTATGGACGATCTTTTTAATTTAAACATTCTAGTGGATATATAGTAATATCTTATTTTGATTTTAATTTGCATAGGATGTTGAGCTTCTTTTCAAGTGATTATTTACAATCTGTATATCTTCTTTGGTGAAGTGCCTTTCAAATCTTTTGTCCATTTTCTTAGTACGCTGTTTGTTTTCTTATTATTGTGTTATAAGAGTTCCTTGTATATTCTAGATACAAATCCTTTGTTGGGTGTATGTTTTACAAATATTTACTCCTAGTCTGTGGCTTGCCTTTAAATTTTCTTAACATTATCTTTTGAGGAGCAAATGTTTTTTAAATGTGATGAAGTCCAGTTTATTGATATTTTCCTTTTTATAGCCTGTGCTTCTTATGTTGTATTTAAGAAATCTTTATTAAACTCAAGGTCACTAAGATTTTCTCTTAAGTTTTCTTCTTTTAGCTATTATATTTTGTCTATGTTCCACTTCAAATTACTTTCTGTGTATAGTGTGAGGTAAGGGTCAGGGTTTTTTGTTTGTTTGTTTTTTTAAGATTGGGGGGAGTCTCTTTATGTTGCCTAGCCTGGTCTTGAACTTCTGGACTCAAGTGATCCTCCTGCCTCAGTCTCCTGAGTTACTGGAACTACAGGTGCACACCACAGTGCCTGGCTTTAAGATTCATTTTTTTTGCATGTGGGTATCCAATTGTTCCAGTACCATTCAGTGAAGATATTATCCCTTCCCCATTAAATTGTTTTGGCATCTTTGTTAAAAATCAATTGATCATGCATCAATTTATCAAGAAAGGAATTATTATTTCTTTCCTTCTACTTAGTAGGGGTTTAATTTGCCCCTTCATTTTTTTAGCTTTTTAAAGTGAGAGTTTTGGTTATATTTTAAACTTAAAAAAACCATAGGCAGGCCGGGCGAGGTGGCTCACGCCTGTAATCCTAGCACTCTGGGAGGCCGAGGCGGGTGGATCGCTCAAGCTCAGGAGTTCGAGACCAGCCTGAGCAAGAGTGAGACCCCGTCTCTACTAAAAATAGAAAGAAATGATTTGGACAGCTAAAAATCTATATAGAAAAACTTAGCCGAGCATGGTGGCGCATGCCTGTAGTCCCAGCTACTCGGGAGGCTGAGGCAGTAGGATTGCTTAAGCCCAGGAGTTTGAGGTTGCTGTGAGCTAGGCTGACGCCATGGCACTCACTCTAGCCTGGGCAACAGTGCAAAACTCTGTCTCAAAAAAAAAAAAAAAAAACACCATAGGCATCTTAAAGCTATAAAATTTCCTCTAAGTACTGCTTTAGCTGAATTCCCTGCATTTTGTTTCCTTCTCCTCCTGTGTCTTTCTCTCATGTTTTGCTATATTTCTCTGGCACATTTTGACTTTTGGGGGTAGTTTCTTTCTGCCTCTTATTTTGATGGAGTATGTTTTCATCATCATTAAATTGAAAATAATTTCTAATTTTCTCTTGTGATTTCTTCTTTGACCTATATGTTATTTAGAAGTATGCTGTTTAATTTCAAAGTGTTTGGGGGGATTTTACAGCTATATTTTTGTTATTAATTTTTTATTTTATTTTATTCATTTTCGTTATTTTTTTATTTTTTCTCTCTCTCTTTTTTTTGTTTTGATTGTTGTAAGATGAGTGAGATCATTTTTATTTTATTTTTAGACAGAGTCTCACTCTGTCACCCTAGCTAGAGTACAGTGGCGTTATCACAGCTCACAGCAACCTCAAACTCCTAGGCTCAAGTGAATCTCCTGCCTCAGCTTCCCCAGGAGCTGGGACTACAGGTGCAGGCCACTAAGCCCGGGTAATTTTTCCTAATTTTTGTAGAGGCGGGATCTTCCTCTTGCTCAGGCTGGTTTCAAACTCCTGACCTCCAGGAATCCTCCCGCTTCAGCCTCCCGGAGTGCCAGGATTACAGGCGTGAGCCACCACGTCCGGCTATTTTAATGTTTTTTGCATGTGTTCTTTTTCTGAAATCTTCTTTTGTTCTAATGTCATAAAATCATTTGGAAATATTTCTCTCTGTCAGAGAACAAGTATGTTGTATGATTTAAATCTTTTAAAATATACAAGACTAATTTATGCTTCAGTGTATGGTGCATCCTAAGATGAATGTTTTATGTTCCATTGAAAATAATGTGGACTCTGAAACTGTTGGTTGTGACATTTTATACACGGCAACTAGGTTAAGTTGGTTGATAGTAATGTTGAATTCGTCTATATCCTAACTGATTTTTTGGTCTGTTTATTCTATCAGTTAGTGAGAGAAGAGTATTAAAATTTCCAACCATTATTATGAATCTCTCTTTAGTTCTGTTAACTTTTGTTGTATATATTTTGGAAGCTCTGTTCCGGGGTACATCTCTCTGATGAATTGATCCTTTTATCATTATGAAAGTCCCTCTATCTCTGGTGTAATGCTTCTTGTCTTAAAATCTACTTTGTCTGATATGAATTTAGCCACTCCAGCTTTCTTATACATACTGTTTGCAAGGGGTGTGTGTGTGTATGTGTGTGTGTGTGTGTATATATACATTCAATCCTTTTACTTTCCACATATCTCCATCTTTATATTTAAAGTGTGTGTTTTTGCAGGTAGCATATAGTTGAGTCTTGCTTTTATATTCAGTCTGACAATCTGTGCTTTATGGTGTATTGTATTTAATCCATTTGCATAGAGTTTAGTACATTAACATTTAACATAATAGTGATAATTTGTGTTAAGGTGTACTAGCTTGCATTTCTTTTTTTTTCTTTTCTGAGACAGGGTCTTGCTCTATTGCCCAGGGTGGAGTGCAGTGCCATCATCATAGCTCACTGCAGCCTCAAACTCCTGGGCTCAGGTGATCCTCCTGCTTCAACCTCCCAAGTAGCTGAGACTACAGGTGGACTCCACCACATCTGGCTAATTTTTAATTCTTTTTTTGTAGAGATGGGGTCTCACTGTATTGCCCAGACTGGTCTCGATTTCTGGCCTAAAGCAATCTTCCTACCTCAGCTTCCCAAAGTGCTGGGATTACAAGCATGAGCCATCACTCCCAGCCTTATCTTGCATTTCTAATTGTACCATCTGGTTTTGTTGTTTTGTTGTTCTTTTGTTCCATCTTTACTTCCTTCTTCTGGGTTAATCAAATATTCCTTGTCATCTATCCTATGTCTTCTACTGGATTTTTATCTATACAAGTTTGTATTTTTTTAGTGGTTTCTCTAGGGATTATATTGTACATTCTTAAGTTATCATAGTCTATTTAGAATTAATACTGTGCCACTTTACATAAAATGTAAAACACTTGTAACAGTATGTCTACTCCTTCCATCCTTTGTGCTACCATTGTCATATGTTTTATTTCAATCTACATTGTATACCCCACAACACAAAGTGAGTTTTGCTTCAGACAGTTGTCTTTTAAGAAAATCAAGACAAGGAAAAAATATATACTTTTTTAAACCAGGTATGAATAGCCAGAGATAATTTTTACATGTACCTACATATTTACCATTTCTGGTGTTCCTTATTCTTTCTTGTAGATCTGATTTTCTATCATTTCCTTTCAGCTCCCAAAACTCTTTATAGCATTTCTTACAGTGTAGGGCTGCAGGTGACAGACTCTTTCAGCCTTCGTTTATTTCATGTGTTCCCCTCCTTTCAGGGATCACAGCTTTGCACTGCCTGTGTTGGTGCCTGAAAACAATTGACTCATAGATTCTGTGCAGACTTATGGTTGTTTGTGGCAGAAAGGGTAGGTCCCATACCGTTAATAGTTACTCTGTCCTGGCTAAAAGAGGCCAGCTCTTCTGTTTTTGCTTTCTGCAACTTCTTTTATTCAAGTATTGAACTTCTCAAACTTACCTTCTGAAATTTTTCCCCTCTCCCATTTTCTATTTACTTGTTTTGTTTTATTCTCCAGGGGATTTTCTCAACCTTTAACTCTATTGAGAAATCTAAATTTGACTATCATACTTTTAATTTATAAGAGGTCTTTCTAGGTGCTTTCTTAGGAGAGGTTTCTTGTACTCTGTATATATTGCTTTTGATTTACTTTTTCTACATGTTTGTTTTAATCCCCATCTTTCCTGCTGGGGGTTATTCTGTCTGGCAATCCTTGGGCATCTTTTTATATTTAAAAGTGAGGCTCTAGCAGGCCGAGCTCTTTCTGTGGAATCAGGGCTTGTCCCCTGCTGGACCACACTGTCAAGTGGTCAGTAAGGACCTGGGCGTTCCGTTTGGAGATTCTGAAAGTTGGCAGGTATCTGTACACCTGCAGCCTCCCCAGGAAAGAGTCCTCCTGCGTCTTGCTTGAGAACAAGCCGGGTGCCAGTGTTCTTGGGGCCCAGGTGGGGAGGGAGGTTGGTCTGTCCATTTTCCCTTACTGCCTCTGTTTTTGGTAAGGACTCTCATCCCTCTTGCCGGTGGCGTGGCATCTCTGAGTCCAGAGCCTCTCTAGTTCAACCTGCTCAGAGTGAAGTCTCCAGCTTTTTGAGGGTGACAGGATAGTACCTGCCTTTCTGCCTGGGATGGGAGAAGAGACTCGGGGTCTAACTGCTCTTCATGAATCTCAAAAAGTCCTCCCTTGTTTGACCCCACCTCACACTGCCACCAGAGGTCTCTCATTCCCAAGCCTTTCAACGTCCTCAGTGTGAATCCTTTACCTGGGAAGCTTCCTCCCCTTGGGGTTAACCCTCTCCAGCCTGCTGGGTCAGCGTCTGCTTCCTAGCGTCTCTTTGGCTGTTGTCTTTTCTCCAGTTTACTTTATTTGTCCCTGTGGGATATTCTTTTTTGATCCCTTTACTCTCACTTTAGTAGGGTTTGGGAGGAAGAGAGGACAGATGCCCGTGCAATCTGCTGTGTACCCACCTTTTACTATAAAGAAATGGAAACGGGAAATCGTTTTAAAAATTATGTCATAATGTGGATGACACAGAGGGACTATGCGGAACTCTACCCAGAGGCCCATGACAGAAGCTTGGCCTTACATTAGGAGCTTGTGAATAAATAAGTGTATATTTACATCTTTAGATCAAAATAATATGCTTGAGCTATGTATGTGTGTTATGTGTGTATATACCATTTTACTATTATTTCTTTGCAATTCTCCACTCTTGTTGAGACTTTCAGTTAATCAACCTGTTATGTTCCTGGCTGTGATACAAAAGACAGTCTCCTTTGGCCCAGTCATAATAGACAGTGGCTGTCTTGGACAAGAGGAAATGGAAGTCCGGACAGAAAGTTACATCTTTCTATTTTCCAGGTGACTAGACAGCTAAATTATCTGTGGAGGTGAGATTGAGTCTAGAGGATAGTACTACCCTTCAGTCCTCTTTTTCATTTGTTCATTAATTCTTTCAATAAATACGTGTCGGCCATGTGCTCACCATGGGAATACAGAGCCATTGACTCTCCTGGTTGTTCACAAGCATAAAAGGGACATAGTTGCCCTTCCCTTGGGATGAGTACATATTGCTGAATTTCTTTCTTTCTTTCTTTCTTTCTTTCTTTCTTTCTTTCTTTCTTTCTTTCTTTCTTTCTTTCTTTCTTTCTTTCAACCACTTTTGTCTGGAGGTAAAAATGTATCTTTGTTCTCTTAATTTTGGTCAGGGAGGCAACTGATCGTGTGAAACAATAGTGGTGAGTGGGGGAAAATATTATACAAAAGGCTAAGTATGCTGTAGAAATTCCTTTTTATATGAATGGAATCATCTGGAATTCTTTAATAAAAGTCACCGGTTAATAATAGTCATTATTGGACACAAAGACTCAACAGAAATTTAATCTTCATTAAGGTTATCGTGCAGCAAGAATTGGCAATGTTAGAGGCCCCAGGGAAGATTCTCTGCATTTATTATCAAGCTTTAAGCTTCCATGTTACAGCTAGAGACACACCCTTTACCAAAAGCAGGAGGAAGGAATAGCTTACAGATCAGGGTGGCCAGACACTTTTCTAGATATAAGTTTTCTCAGTTCTGGGACGATGTCATTGAGAAGAATGATTTTTCTTTGAAGCGCATAGTTCACTTCAATAGTGTGGAAACAACTGGCAGTTTTATCCCACAAAGTCAGCCAGCCTCAAATGACCTGGCCCGAGATTGTTTTTGACAGGTAGCTTCCTCACTGCCACACCTAAAGGGCTAAAGAACTCCACGTGGCAATGTCTGTGTCTCCTCTTATACAGGAATAACAGTGGCCATATACATAGGAGTTATCTTTTTTCAAAATCTCTCTCTTGCTCTCCGTTATTTCCCCGCAGCTTTCTCCTTTCTGCACAAGATGCTGTCCTGGTGAAGGAGGGAAGATGGGGAGTCTGTAAGGGAAAGGGAAGAGAGCTTGTCAGAACAAAGCAGAGTCTGGCAGGATGGAGAGAACATGCCGGAACCAGGCCTAGAGAGGGAGGGGGAGAGGCCAGGGGTAGGTGGATGTGGGGAGACCCAAGGTGGGGGGATATCCGCATGTAGAAGAGGGAAGGAGCCAGGGCTCTCTTGGTAATATTATGTGTATGCCTCTCCTTTTATTTTATTTGTCGGTGGCTGACTTTGGAGATCTGAGAAAATAAGGGGTGGGTATAGCACCTATAACAGTAGGAACTCACGGTAGCTTTCATAAGCTTATAACTGATTTTCCCATCTCTTTCTCTCTTTTTTTCTTCGAGACAGTCTCACTTTGTCACCCAGAGTGGAGTGCAATGGTGTCATTGTAGCTCACAGCAACCTCAAACTCCAGGGCTCAGGCGATCCTCCTGCCTCAGCATGTGCCACCATATGAGGCCACCTATCTCTTTTTGCCCACGCCTGACAACTCAGGCCTATAAGCTTTGTGCCTGAGATGGGGAAGGGAAAGAAAGTTGTTAGAGTCCACTCTTCCCCCACTGTCCAGGTTCATTAACATTTGAACAGCAAAGGCCCAGGCGAGGTGGCTCATGCCTGCCTGTAATCCTAGCACTCTGGGAGGCCAAGGCTGGAGGATCGCTTGAGCTCAGGAGTTGGAGACCAACCTGAGCAAGAGCAAGACCCCGTCTCTACTAAAAATAGAAAAAATTAGCTGAGCGACGTGGCTCACGCCTATAGCCCCAGCTACTCGGGAGGCTGAGGCAGGAGGATTGCTTGAGCCCAGGAGTTTGAGGTTGCTGTGAGCTAGGCTAACACTAAGGCACTCTAGCCCAGGTGACAAAGTGAGACTCTGTCTCAAAAAAATAAAAAATAAAATAAATAAATAAATAAAATAAAATAAAGATAAAAAACCCAAACAGAAAACAAAAAACTGTGTTTTCTAGTATGAGCCTAACTTGGGCTCATTCTTATTTGGAGGTGGGTACACACTGATGAATTTCTTTTCTTTTTTTCTACTTTTTGTCTGGAGGTAAAAATGTATCTTTGTTCTTTTAATTTTAGGCTAATTTCTATCACAGGACTTTGTGGCCTGAAGGAAGTTCTGCCATATGAGTATAGTTGTTAGCAAAGTGTAGCTCCAGGAGTTTTGTTCTGCATAGTAGGGGACTGTGGAAAGCAAGCGGCTACCGCAGGTGGTAGGCTTGACAGAGAGAGGGGCATATGGGCTCCGCAGCAGAAATAGATGTCGCCATCTGGCACACAAGCCCCTCAGATGATTCCATTACCTCCCTGTCCTGCCCCTTATCCCTCATCCAGGTTGAGCACAGATGGAATTTAGGATATATTTGCTTAATTTTTTTTTTATGACCTAGTGCTGGTTTTAAGCAAGTGGAGATAGAAGGTGATGTGCCTTGTTAGGGGTATCTGCCCAGGTGGAGCTTAAAGAAGAGGGGAGAAGTTTCTGAGGATAGACTACTTCTGGTTGCTGGAATTGGAACTGGAGTGTTTCCTGTTAGAAGAGAAAGAATGTGGTCCCCAGGGAAGAGGACAATCAGCATGCCAGCTATTGGGGAGCAAGGAGGATTGACTCCCGGATGAGAGGTGGCTCTGCAGAGAGATTTCCTCTTGCCAATCCCCTATGTGACGTTCAGATCAGACTTATGGACATAGAGCTTATTAGGTGATTTGGTAGGTGATTAATTTTGGTGCAGGATTTGAACATAAATGTCAGGTGATGGCAGTTTGGGATATGGTCAATAAGCCAGATCCTCTATGAATATCTTGTTAGACTTTAAACATCTAGAATTTTGGTGGTTTTGAACTTTCAGAATCTTATGATTATGGAATTTTGGAGACACAAGGCAAATGGTCTAAATGGATTTCTCATTCAGTATTCTTCTCATTGTTGTTTAGCTTATGTGGTCAGGTCATTCAGTTGCATGTCCCACGTAGATTTCTTACATCCTCCATCGGCTGTGATGCCATGCCTAGATTCCAGTAACAGGATGGCATATCTTCAAATTCTAAAGGTTATTGCTATTTGGACTAGAACAACCTATTCCTTAAAATGCCTACTAAGATAAAATCTGGAAACAAATCCCCAGGTTGAAGCTCCATAATAAAATAATATGCCTTTGCTGCAGGCTGGGTTGCAGTATCACTCACCCTGAGAAGGTTCCTTGTTCATCCAAGGATGTCTGGGAGTTAAAGAACA
This sequence comes from Lemur catta, assembly GCF_020740605.2. NCBI lineage: Eukaryota > Metazoa > Chordata > Mammalia > Primates > Lemuridae > Lemur > Lemur catta. The sequence goes on along the minus strand of NC_059134.1, from coordinate 16,595,859 downwards.
GTGCCGTTCCCTTTGACTCAGAATCGTGCTGGCCACTCCTCCCCTATTGTTCCTTTGTGGCCAAGCTAGATTCAGTGATGCATGCTGTGTGATGTTTGGAATCGATGAAACCCTGGACACCTCTTCAGCTTCCCTCTTTAAACAATTGTTGGCTGACGTGGCCTCTTGGTCAGTATCATGCATTCCAGAGGCCAGAGGGCATCCTAGCTCTGCTGATGGCCAGTCAGAATTCCATCTGTCCCTGACCCCCCAGATCCATGAGAAAGAAGAGGAAGAGTTCAATGAGAAGAGTGAAAATGATTCTGGTATCAATGAGGAGCCTCTACTCACAGCAGATCAGGTATGAGTATCTCTCTGGGTTCTTGGGACCGTTTGTTCTTCTGGTAGAGAAAAAGTTAAAAAGAACATTCTTCCACATCCATTTAAGGCGGAAAAAAGATGTATGGTCTTGTGGTGACTGTGTTGATGACTCAGAGCACCTTTGATAATGAATTACATTTCTCCTTAGCCTCAGTTTACCCACCCGCAGTGAGCATGAACAGAACTCCTGACACTCAATGGTGGCTGGAGTCAGTCTCTGATAGGCTGGAGACAGGCCGGTGATTAGAGGCCTCCGTTCCTGCTGAGCCTCGTACTGAATTCATTGTACTTGGAGTCAAGACACAGAAACAAGGGTCTCAAATATCTGTTTTTCCGAAAGAGCAGTGACACATGAGGCTTTTGTGTGATGGATATTTTCTCACATTTTATGGAAAATTTAATGAAATTTTTGAGTCTTCCAAAAGGAGTTTTAAAGACACTTCTTTGTGAAAAAAGAGTGCTTCACATTTGATTGAGTTCATTACATATTGATTTTAATAATTTATTACTTAGGAAGGATAATGTTGAGGCTCTGGGTTCCTTATTCAACTTCTTAGTCAACAAATATTTATGGGTGCTGATTTTGAGCTAGACACCATGCAAGTTTCCACAGGCTCATTCTGAGAAAGCTCCACTTTAATGCCAAAAAGTGCTTTTTAGCGGGTGCTTTTTCCTGTCTGTGGTAAAAAAAAAAATGGGATTTGAAATAGGTAGGGATTAGAAGATTGAAGGGAATCAGATTTTTTTTTTAAAAAGGGGAAGGGGCTAACAGTTAATTCTTGTGGATTGTAGGGGAAATACAACTCAGTGATGTGCATTCAATGGTAACCAGTCTCAGAGAAACTCAGCCATCAAATTCTAAAGGGGGTTTATTTGCATTTGGTCGCATTCTATGAAATGGCTTTCAGCAGTCAAAGACTAGGGATACCCTAAATTTGTGAGTACAGATGAGAAGGTTTGGGAATAAAAATAAGAATTATTCTTAAGGAGGAAACCCTAAGCCCCCTTACTTTGATCCAGTCTGACACGAAGAAACCCGTCTTAGGTTGGTCCGAAGGCAGTGAGTTATCTCACTTGATTGTTCACAGTCAGTTACAGATTGAACTCCTTGTTCTACTGCTTTCCCCCCTTCTCACTACTACACTCGACTGGTCTTTACATAAATAAATAAATAATAAATAATAAATAAAAGAAATCCATCTCAAAGACTGAGTGGCCTTGGAGATTGAGTCCATCCCAGCATGGAGAACAGACGAATGTTAAATGCACTCTTATGACCAAACTCATCTACAGACTCACTTCCAGAAGCGGTGTTTGCTTATTCTGTTTTCTTTGTTCGTAAACCATTAATGCACAAAGTAATTCACGCCTTTTCCTTTTGGCAGATAGCCAGTTTTACCCTCTACTTCTGGGAGCGGTTCCCTGTCAGTAGTCTAGATTCGAGCTGGAATTCTTATTTATTTTCTGCTCCCCAGATCACACCTATCTTTTTATTATTTTATTATCTTTATTTTCACTTGTTGCTGGGCAGCTTTAGTTCCTGTCTAGATGAGTTCTGGAGAAACAGCTGTTTCCCCCACCTCCCATTTTGAGTTGTCCTAGGAACACTTTGTTCCAGTCATATGTATCGTGACAGTTAATGGACTGGATTTCACGTTAAAGTTGGGTGCATAAAATATTTTCCCACTTAGAAATCAAGCACTCAGCAAATTGAAGTAATTGTTCCCTTCCAGGCAGCTCTGCCTTGTTCCTGAAAGAGTAGTTTATTTCCCATAAATCATTTATCTAAATGGAGCTCTTGGAAGAGGTTTTACATTAAAGAGTGCTTTACATTAAGGAAAGAGTATATGCAAGCCTTTGGTCAGATCTATTTCTCTTATTCAATATTTATTAAGAAACAATATTGCTTTAGGAATTTTACAGACAGCTAATTAGAAACATCCTTAACTGGCCAAAATTCAAGCCAGAATGCCCCTGTAGCAGAGAACAGAGGCGGCACTCTCTTGTATTCCTTCTTCAGGTAATTGAGGAGATTGAGGAAATGATGCAGAACTCTCCAGACCCCGAGGAGGAAGAGGAGGCTCTGGAAGAAGAGGATGGAGGAGAAACCTCCTCCCAGGCAGACTCGGTTCTCTTGCAGGAGATGCAGGCCTTGACACAGACCTTCAACAACAACTGGTCCTACGAAGGTGAGGGCTCTGAGGGCTGGCTGGGCTTGCTAAGAGTGAGCCTACTCTGTGCCAGGCACCAGGCCATGTGCTTTGCCTTGCTCACTGCCCCCGAGCAGAGGCCTGCAAATCTAGGGGGTCAGTAACATCTTTCTTACTCAGCATTAGGAAAGAAGTTAGCATTTTTGAGAAAAAAAAAAAGGCAGTCAAGCAAATTTTAAATGGTGAAACTAAGCAAAGAACAAGACTAAAGCAAAGGCCGGGGCAGTGGCTTACGCCTGTAGTCCTAGCACTTTGGGAGGCCGAGGCAGGAGGATTGCTCAAGGACAGGAGTTCAGGAGTTTGAGGTTGCAGTGAGCTATGATGATGCCACTGCTCTCTAGCCCACATGACAGAGCGAGACCCTATCTCAACAAAACAAAACAAAACACTCCTGGGATCAAGCAGTCCTCCCACCTTAGCCTTCCAAGTAGCTAGCACTACAGGGGTGCACCACCATGCCTGGCTAATTAAAAAAAAAGACTAAAGCAGAAGAAATTTGAACCACTATCTAAAAGCAACAAATGATGCTACCATAAAATCAATGGAAAAAAATACAAAAGATAATAATCATAGCTCATATTTTTAGAGTGTTTTCTACGTGCCAGATCTTATTCTAAGACTTTGTATGCATAAGCTCATTTCATCCTCACACTAACCCCATTAGGACTGAGAGAACTGAGTTTTTGTGAGGTTAAGTGACTTTTCCAAGGCCACTGTTGGGGAAATATCATTAGAGACGAAATCTCCTCCCTGCAAAGGTAGAAGAGAAAGAAAACAATTTTCTTATTGAATAAGCATTAAACCAGAACGGATACACACCACAGGCAGCCCTCTAAAGGGATTACAAAGACAGAAAGACATCTCACTCTTGTATATAGCTAAGTGGATAGAACCCATTACATTAAGTGGGTTTTGCAACTTGGAGTCAGGTGACATTAGGCCTCTCTGCTCCCAGCACAGTGAGAGATTGGACATTATCTTCTCTGATTACATTTCAAAGCAGTGACCCCCAGGCCCCTGAAGAAACCTTCCTGAACCTTTAAAACCTTTAAAACGTTTGAAAAGGACAAAAAAGTTCTGAAATGAAAGGGAGGGAGGTCGGGGAGAGGGAAAGTCTCTCCCCTTATTGTAAAGGGGGAGAATCAGGCCTCTTATTTTAAATTTGCATTTGCCTTTACACCACATACAAGTCATAAGGGGTGGAGAAAACATTTGAAGCCAGGTTGGTCCATTCTTTTAATCCATGTATCATTTTAACTCTTATAGGAATTATGATCGTGCAAAGAAAGGGCTGGATGAAGTGCGAAATGAAAAAAATGTCACACAGCAAACGCAAAATTGTGTATAAAACTGATCAAGCTGTAGGGATGACAATGTCCACGCTGCAGGCAGGGCCTGGGAGCAGAGCTGTGTGTGGGGTGACAGGGGCTTAGAAGCAACCGAGAGAGAGGCTGGGCTGGGCAGGGAACCAAGGTCTGAACACGGGTGAGAAGTGGTAAAACCAGAGGCATGACCTGAAGATCTGCATCCTGCGAGTTCTGAAGTGCAGAGGCAGGACGATGGCCAGCAGAGGCCCGTGCGGGGTGATGGGTGGATTTGGCTGTGTCGCTGCATTCCCAACTGCCCCAGCCCAGCCTTTCTCAGCCACACAAAGGTCCCAAACATAGAAGCATTCAGCAAAAGACTCAGAAAAACAGCTGAAGTGCAGAGTGAAATGGCAAAAAAATAGAAGGAGGAGAGGACAAAGAGCACAATAAGGGGCAAGTGGAACCAAGTCAGCAAATATCGTCGCAAAGCAGAAACAGAAAGGAAAAGGAACATGGATTCTGAGATGGAAGTGAAAGATGCCATTAGATGAGGACACATTTTAAAAGATGTTCCCTAATCTATTAAATTAAATTAATTAATTTATTTTTTTTGAGACAGAGTCTCAACTCTGTTGCCCGGGCTAGAGTGCTGTGGCGTCAGCCTAGCTCACAGCAACCTCAAACTCCTGGGCTCAAGAGATCCTTCTGCCTCGGCCTCCCGAGTAGCTGGGACTACAGGCATGCGCCACCATGCCCGGCTAATTTTTTTTCTATATATTTTTAGTTGCCTGGCTAATTCCTTTCTATTTTTAGTGGAGACGGGGTCTCGCTCTTGCTCAGGCTGGTCTTGAACTCCTGACCTTGAGTCATCCTCCCGCCTCAGCCTCCCAGAGTGCTAAGATTATAGGTGTGAGCCACTGCACCTGGCCTTACATTTTATTTTTATTTATTTTTTTTAATTTGAGACAGAGTCTCACTTTGTTGCCTGGGCTAGAGTGCCGTGGCATCAGCCTAGCTCACAGCAACCTCAAACTCCTGGGCTCAAGCAATCCTCCTGCCTCAGCCTCCTGAGTAGCTGGGACTACAGGCATGCGCCACCATGCCTGGCTAATTTTTTCTCTATATATTTTTAGTTGGCCAGATAATTTCTTTCTATTTTCAGTAGAGACGGGGTCTCGCTCAGGCTGGTCTGGAACTCCTGACCTCGAGCGATCCACCCGCCTCGGCCTCCCAGAGGGCTAGGATTACAGGCGTGAGCCACCGCGCCTGGCCAAATTTTATTAATTAATTGCTTTTTAGAGACAGAGTTGCCTGTCTCCGTTGCCTAGCCTAGAGTGCAATGGTGTCATCATAGCTCATAGCAGCTTCAAACTCCTGGGCTCAAGTGATCCTCCTGCTTCAGCCTCCTGAGTAGCTGGGACTACAGGTGTGCGCCACCACACCCAGCTAATTTTTTAAATTTTTTGTATGTTGCCACTACTAGTCTCAAACTCCTGGCCTCAAGCAATCCTCTTGCCTTGGCCTCCCAAACCCAAATGTATTTTAAATGAAGAAGTCTTAGGGGACAAGACGTTAAAGTTATCTGTTTTTCATTATCTCAGGTTCCCTTTCTTTTCTGTGAAAGTAGCAGACTGCTCTGTACCGACCCACTAGGCATCATTTTTCCATGCATGTCGCCAGTCCTCCTCATGTCTCACGAGTTTCTGAGTACGTGTGCTCTGCCACAGGACCAGAGGGGAAAAGAAAGTCTCAGGTTGTCTGCCTATTTTGCGGTCAGCTGTATCTTGATCAGTTCTGGGGAATAAACACCACCTCTCTGTTGCTCTTCAGCACAGATGCCAAAACTCTCCTCTCAGCACCCCCTGCCCCCAACTCTTGGCTCACGTCATGTGAGAAATATCATGGGGACAATGGAAAAATAGAACAAGGGACCAAAAAGCCGCATGTCTGTCCTCCCACATTTTTGTAGACAGAATCCATGGGCTTCCTTGGGGGCTGTTTCTTCTTCCTTCTTTGTTTCCTGAGAACGTTGCTCTCTTCTGCAGATGATACACGGGCGCCTCCCTTCGGGACATGCTCTAAGTTGTGAAGGCCTCTGAGGAGCTGGAGGGGGTCTTCCCCAAGGGGCGGTTCCATCTCAAGTGGTGGCGCCCCGGGAGCCACTCCAGTGGGCTCGGGTCTGGATGCAGATTTACCTGGGGGATGGTCTTCCACTGCAGGGCTGAGGCACATGTCTGGGTCGGAGCTGACTGAGCTGCTGGACCAGGTGGAGGGGGCCATCCGTGACTTCTCGGAGGAGCTGGTACAGCAGCTGGCCCGCCGGGACGAGCTGGAGTTTGAGAAGGAAGTGAAGAACTCCTTCATCACGGTGCTTATTGAGGTTCAGAACAAGCAGAAGGAGCAGCGAGAACTGATGAAAAAGAGGCGGAAAGAGAAAGGGCTGAGCCTACAGAGCAGCCGAATAGAGAAGGGAAACCAGATGCCTCTCAAGGTATGCGCACAACCAGCTGGAAGATTGTGTGCACCTGGCCTTGAACCCCAGCGTTGCAGGTGCCCAGGCCGACCCTGCAGTGCACTGGCAGGCGCTTACTGAGCAGAGCACTCTGACAGACAGTGGGCTCGGAAAGAGGGAAAAGATACCACTTGTCTCCTCTACTCCCCCGAAGGGGTCACAGTGTAACAGGGCAGACAAGATATAAACATTAAGAAATAGCTGACTATGGCATGTGTTCTCTGTAGGCCAGCCCTTGGAAAGCAGCGTGAAGGCATTTAATGTTGAGCAGAGATGGGCCCCGGGACTCTGGGTCAGATCCCCGCTCCTGACTGCTCTCTCAGGGGTGTGGGCAGGGTGTTCCAGTGACGGCAGGTGACCAGGTGCTTTTTGTTCTATTGACAGGATTCCCCAGATCAGTGGCTTTTAATCAGGGAAGCTCACTAGAATCATCCTAGGAGCTCTTTCAAAATACTTTTTCCTATCTGAGACCTATCAGTTTGGGCCTAGACATGTGCATTTTGAAAAAAAGCTTCCCAGATCAGGACAGTTGCTTTAAACCTGCCCTTCCTGGTAACTGAACATTTTGTTTTCCCCTAAGACAGCGGTCCCCTACCTTTTTGGCACCAGGGACCCGTTTCATGGAAGATAATTTTTTCACCGACCGGGGTTGGGAGGGGTGGGGTGTCATGGGGGGTGGGGGCGCAGAGCTCAGGTGGTGATGAGCAGCCCATTTCCTAACAGGCCACGGACCAGTACCGGGCCACGGCCTGGGGGTTGGGGACTGTAGCCCTAAGATCTTTGCATCACTGTTCATCTAGGTCTTACTGAGCTGCTTTATTTTTCTATTTATACAATGGAGGATGGAATGAGAAAAACTAGGGGGTGCAGTGGGGTTTTGCAAAGCGCAGGCTTCACTTCTGGCCTGTCTCTGTAAGCCAAGGTCTTAGATTTACTGTCTAGTCACAGAACCCTGGGGCAGTGACTTGGGACAGCGTGGTAGCTGATCAGGTAGTGGAGATTACAGAAGTCCCTGGGCAAGGTGACAGTGGAGCAGAAAGCATTTGTCCTTTTTGAGTGTCTCTGTGTCCCCCAGCGCTTCAGCATGGAAGGCATCTCCAACATCCTGCAGAGCGGCATCCGCCAGACCTTTGGCTCCTCAGGAACTGACAAGCAGGTAAGAGCAGTCTACCTGCTCCCCGTCTACCTGCTCCCAGCTCTCTCCCTACGTTCTTGCAACATGGCCTTAGCAACAAAGGGGCGGGCAATGACTCACCAGAATTATCCCAGCATTTAGGCAAGGGGAGAGGGTCCTAGCATTTTCTTCCTCTCAACTTTTTTTTTTTTTTTGAGCTCACAGACAAGACTTAAAATTCAATACTGCTTGTAGGTCTACAAATTAAGTTGCTCTAAAGACAAAATGCGTTAAAAGGGCATCCACTTCACCACAGAGCCCATCCTAGAGTTTAATGAACTCTCCCACCACACTGGGTCACTCTAGAGCTGTTCCTACCAAGACTGCCTCTTCAGCTGCCCGGGTCTGATTGCAGCCCACGCTGTGGCTTCTCCACGTTGGCTCAATAATTTGCCCGTGAAGTAGCTTGCATTTCTGGTTATGAAGACAGCACTCAAAACTTTCACCACGCGCCTGTTACATGCTAAGCTCTGTTGTTAGGCCCTGGGGTACAAAGGTGAGAAGTCCTGGTCCCTGCCTTCATGGGGTGCATAGTCTAAACAGCAGTCCCCAACCTTTTTGGCACGAGGGACAGGTTTCATGGAAGACAATTTTTCCACAGGCGGGGGTAGGGAGGATGGGGGTAGACGGGGCGGGGGGAAGGGCGGCAGGAGACCGCAGAGCCCTGTGGCCGGATCCCTAATGGGCTGCGAACCGACACTGGTCCGGCCCGAGGTTTGGGGACCGCAGAACATGGCTGGTGTGCGAATAGACTTGAGATTGTGGAATAAGTGCACATGGAATGTGCATATGTTTTAAACATATTTGTGGCTGAATCCTAGGTGTTGGAATTCTAGGACTGAAGCATGGGAAGAGAATTTAGGAACATCTAACCCAGCCCTCTGGTTTTAGGGCAGTGAGAACTAAGGCCTGGAGATAGGAGACATTTTCCCAAGGCTGCGCTGCCAGTGGCACAGCCAAGACTAAAATATAAATCTCTTAACTTTTGGCCTGGAGCTCTCGGCCTGGTCAAGCGCTGTCTGGCCGGGTGGGTCTTGATCTCCCGTTGGGCCCTGAGATGCTGGCTTTGCTGTAGGAGCACCTCACATCCAGCAGAGGGAGCAAATCCTACATCCAAGGCGCAGGTTAGATGAGGTTGGTTGAGGGTCTCTCATTTGTCGTTTTTGACTAAAGAGAAAGAACTCGTCAGATTGTACTGCAAAGGATAAGAAAATATAATCCGCCCCCCGCCCCCGAGGTGTTCTCTGCTCTCAGTCTGAAGGAGAAAAAGCTCTCCAGGATTTCTAAATAACCGAAATGTTTCTAGTGTAGGAAGAATGTAGAAGTTAGGGGATGGAGGGAAGTTTTTCCTGGCTGAATGTGGGAAAGTCTTGCTTTTTTAAATTTTTTGTAGAGACAGGGTCTCACTATTGCCCAGGCTGGTCTCTCTCAACTCCTGGGCTTAAGCGATCCTCCTGCCTTGGCCCCCAGAGTGCTAGGATTACAGGTGTGAGCCACCATGACTGGCCAAGTCTTGTTTTTCAAGAGACATTCCCAAAGTTGGGGGGAAAGTTCCAGAAGAATGGTGCACCAATGACCATGAGTGCTGTGGAGACTGGCAAATTTGACAGAGCATGTGCCTTAGGGAAAAGCAAGGTCCCCATGCAAATTGTCCTCTGTATCTCCACCCAGAGGAACCGTGTCTTACGTCTCAAGCACTGCACACCCTGTTTGTCTTGCAGTATCTGAACACAGTCATTCCTTACGAGAAGAAAGCCTCTCCTCCGTCGGTGGAAGACCTGCAGATGCTGACAAACAGTGAGCTCCTCTTGGTTTCAGCCAGTTCATCGACTGGTTTTCCTCCCTCCCTGCCTGTACCTTGCACGTTTGGTGCCTCAGGCCCAAGGTTCCCCAGAGCAGTTTTAGGTGGGTCAGGATATCCTCCACGTCATTGCCTCCCGCCCTCCTGCAGCGCATGAAGTTAAAACACTCTTCAGTGATGCCCTCAGCTGTCCCTTCTTTCCCCTGGTTCTTGTAAGGGAAGAGACCTGCTGGGAAAGATGAGCTGGTGAGAGGTTGGGGTGGGCAGTGCTGGGGCAGGGGACTGTTCCTTTTCCCCTAGCAGTTCTCAAGGACTTGCATTCTCTGCCTCGCTTGTTTCCTCCTGCAACTTGAGGTTGCCTGGTCCCCACTTGTGTCCCTTGAAGCAAGGAGCTGGGTCTATGGGCCTGGCTTTATTTTTTAACAAGAAGCAAGTTTTCTTGGGTGGGGTAAATAAAGCTGATTGGAAAGAATAGAATCTAGCTTTCCTTCCAGGAAGTGACTGCCTCCTCTCCTCCACTTTGGCTCCATTATCAAATATTAATAAACATTCTGAGCTGTGGGAGAAAATAGTGTATAATAAAGAGCCTTTTGTAAACAAAGATCTCGTTATATACGTCAAACAGCACAACCCCCAAAGAGCCGGAGGGCACATGGTGTTAGCCATCAGTGTCAGCTTGGCTCTCATAGGAAGAGAAAAATCCCAGGCTGAGATACAGTGACAGGCCCAGTGGATCACGAGGCAGATTCCATTTCCCTGGCAACCAAGCGCTGCAGAGAGTGAGGACTAGCGAGGCCACCCAGCCCTCCGCAGGCTGCTCTGGGGAGACAGCCCACGCAGGGCTATTGGATGCCCCTGGGGAAGGGAAGGTGAGCCTGTTCAGCTGAGGAAGATAGATGCCTGCTGGGCCCTGGTGCTAAAGGTGACCAAATGTTTTCATCGATTTGGAGAACTAAGGCAGAAAGTTCTGGCAAACGGAAATCCCGCCTACATCCATAGACAATGCTTCCTTGAGAATCAGGAATTTTAAATTCAAAGAATAGTGACTTGCTCTTAACTCTTTTTAAACTCCTTTATTTGCATAAATACGCACTGCAACACTAAAACTTTTTTTTTTAAAAAGGGAGTAGATAGAAATGAACTGACATTTACAGTTGTTTGTGTTTTCACAAGCAGTGAGCATTTGGAAAATAATTTGGACAAATTGCAAAGGTTGACACATGTAAAGTACTCTGTCATAGTCTCAAGAAAGGAAGAACTATTTATTAATTTATTATAGATACCCTTTCAGGAATTCAGTGTGAAATCCTTTCATTTTAATTAAGAAACAGACTTATTTCTATTCTGAGTGGGTTTGTTTACAGTTTTCAAGTTCATTTCAAAAATTGTAGCTAGAGTATACCCATCCCTTGAACACTTGGGAAATATGGACAAATGAACAAAGAAAAATAAATAATTCATTATTCCTTTCACTGTGGCTACTATTTTGGTGTTTTCAGCCATAATATTTTTATATCTTTTCCATGTAGTTGGGATTATACTGGCTATAAAATTTTGTATCATGATTTTAGACACATCAATTAACATTTTGTTAACCTTCTTTTTATGGCTGTCTCTTCTATCATGTTGATATCCCGCATTCCAATATTTTATTCCTTTTAAAAGAATAACTACCTTCTTCTCTGAATACCAATTCTCCTGTAGGTTATGAAAGCTCTCTTTTTGGTAGGTTATGGATTTGTGAACAATGTCTCTTCCTTGTCCTACTCCTTGAATTAAGGACATAGGCCAAAGAGGAGCTCCCGCAACTGGACAATTCGTATAAATTTTGGATTTTAGAGATCACCTTAGATACATATTGGCTGAGTGTAATTTTTTATCGTATTTTTACGACGATCTTGTTGGTGTGGCATTTAGTCTGCCCACGCTCAGCTGCAGAGTAATCCCAGCCAACTAATTTGAAATGAATGCATGTCTAAAAATACCAAAAAAAATGAAACAGAAGAAACTAGGACCACCAGCATCTAATTAAGTTGAAATGAATACATGTCTAAAAATACAGAAGATATAAAACAGAAAAAACCAACACCTGGAGGGCTTTAGGTTCAGTCTCTTTCCTTTCCTGGACCTGGCCCCTAACTCATGCCACTGCTGTGTTCTGTTCCTCACCTGCTCCTGATTTTTGGATTCGAGTTTCATTCCCCTGCCTGGGAACCAGCAGGGTAATTAGTGGAGGGCAAGGACATGGAAGTGGATTGGGGATCCCACTGTAGTTGCGGTGGCCTTCTGACCTTAGCTGTCAGCGCCAGCTGATCTCTGTTGTTTTCTCTGCCTGTGAAAGTCAGACATGCTCATTGAGAAAAGCCAAGCCCTTCAGAAATATACCATAGAAAGGAACGTCCCCTATGGTCTCACTTGCAGAGATAACCACTTAACAGTTTCATCTACTATTCTAGATTTTTTTCTGTGAATATTAGCATTTATTTATTATAAAGTGAATACATGTTCTGCAACCTTCTTTCTCCACTGAAAAGTAGTTCGTCTTATACATCTGCCCCTCTCATTTTTCAGAAAGCTATATAAGACTGCATTGAACAGATGTACCACAGTTTATTTAAGAAAGTTTACTGATGAAAGAATCTACTGGTGGACACCTCCCCCTTTTTTTGATATTACAAATAAGGTCCATATACTTTCTTAAAAGACTTTTCTACAAAGTTGACTTCTACCATATGAATTATAAATATGAGAAGATGTTATTAGTTTAATAACAGAAAAAGCTATTTTAAAAATTTTATAAAAATCTTTTAAAAAAGGCTTTAGGCTTTAATAACTTCCCTATTGTTTGCTTCATGTGTAAGTCATGTATGTTTCAGCAAGACGTCTATGAGCTCCTTGAGAGTTCATAATTCTTTTGCATCTCCACAAATTCTAGCACTAGAGTGGGCATAAAATAGAAAATAAATATTTGTTAAATTAACTTTATTTGTTGTTAATAAATTAGAGGTTAGAATTTTTCTAATTGTGTCTGTTTAAAGACAGTTTTATTGATTTCAGTGATGTGACAACTATTATTCTTAACATTTAGATTGACTGTATCTAAATTTGATTCTTTTTAAAAAAATTGCTTTATTTATTTTTATGATTATTAAAGATATATAGTTAGTAGATGGTATGGAAATTATAGAAGAACAAAAAAAAAAGGTATAAGAAAAAAGAGCCACCAGTGGGTTCACTACCCAGAGATGCCACTGTGGCTCATTTGATATATTCTCTTCATCACAATGTTGAATGCTGACTCTTGACAGAGGCTTCCAGACTTTTGCTCAATACTCAATAGGCGTCTGGTTCCCTTGAATCATTTCTTATTCACTTGGGGCTGGTGGGTTGTGCGGCCCTAGAAGTGAGCATCAGGCCCTGGTGGTATCTTAGCTCCTCTCTCTCTTTGCTTCCCTAGTTCTCTTTGCCATGAAGGAGGATAATGAGAAGGTGCCTACTTTGCTAACGGACTACATTTTAAAAGGTAAGGGCAGCCCCAGGCCTCCTGGTGCAGGAGTGGTCCTCAAAGTCTCTTGCTCCAGCTGTGGAACCTGCTCCGAAGCCTTCCCAGAGCATCCAAGCCAGACCAGACCAGGCAGGGGCTGGGAAATCAAGTGGACAACTGTGAGGCCCTCACAGTCCTGGGCTTTTGCCTTTGCACGTTGCTAGGAGGCCTGAGGAGGAGACTTCATCACCCCCGAGTCACCAGTGTGACTCCACATGTGGAGCAGAAACCAACAAAGGACTTGTGAACATTCTGTGGAGTTTGGGCTCTTTAGTATTTAGTTGGGAAAAACAAAGCCCGAAGATCATTTAATATTTTTCAAGTACTTGAAAGGAAGCTGGAGTCATGATTAGAGACCATACTTCCATAACTTTTTAACATTTTAGTATGGAAATTTGTAACACATACAAGAGTAGCGTGTATGTACCTATTATCTGGCTTTAACAATTATTAACTCATGGCCAGTCTTAGTTCGTTTATACTTCTACCCAACTTCTCCCTTCACATATTATTTTGAAACAAATCTCTTTCGTCATATTTTTCATCCATAAATATCTCAGTATACATTTCTAAAACATAAGGAATCTTTAGAAAAACATAGCCACAATACCATTATCTCAACTAAAAAAAAAATTAAAAATTTCTTAATAGTGACTATCTAATCAGTATTCAGATTTCCCTGATTTTCCCATAAAATGTTTTTCGGGTCACTTGTTTGAATCAGGATCCAATGAAGGTTAGATCTTTTAGGTCTCTTTTAATATACATGGATTCTGCTTTCCTTTCTTCCATTCCTTGAAATTTATTTTTTGGAGAAACTAGGTTGTTTGTCCCATAGAATTTCCTATTGTATTTCCCAATAGAATTCTGAATTTTGGCTAGTTTCATCCCCATGGCATAATTTAATATGCTCTTCACTCTCCTAGAGGCCTGCCCAGATTCAGTCATTTTTTTTTGATAGGCTCTGTATTATCGGTGGTTCAGACTTCCAGACATCTGTCCGGAGACATGTGTTGTCTGGTTGTCTTCCCTTTTGTTATGTTAAAGCCATGGAGGATCACTCTTTGTCTAGATCCATTCTTTTTTTAGGTTTTGCTCTACACTCACACAAAACTTTCCAGTTTCTGAAGGTTTGTGGAACCCACAGTTAAGAAACCCTGAGTTATGGTGTGTCTATGGGAACTGGAGAGAGAATCTTAAAGTTCAGCAGGAGGAATGTAGGTTAAATGTTAGAAAGAACTTGTGACTCTTGTTAAAGATTTCAAGAAAGAAGCAAATTTCTCATAGGAGGTTTTCAAAGGAGGATTGTGGAAATGGGTTATATGAATTTGATAGTCTGAGGGCCAGACCTTACCACTTATGATCCACTGAAATGTCAATGAATTTATAAAAGTAATTAGTCTACATGCATCTCAACAGTCCTGTGGGGTAGGCACAGGTAGATTTGGTTGTATAGATGACATGGATCAGTGAAGTAATTTCCCTAAGAGTTTCATAGACTTAGTAATGGCCGGATCCAGGATTTGAACTCAGGCAGATGGACCCTGGAGTCTACATGCTTAATCATTACACCAAATAGCCACCTGTCATTGTCTCTTCCTTCTTCTGGAAGGAAGACACATGATTGCTGTTATCACCTGGTTCCAAGGGGCAGCTTCTCCACTTGGGAGCTGCCATGGCTGCTCTGTACTGGGGCCGCCCTGAGCTGGCAGGTCCTAGCCCCGAGCTGTGCTGTGACCTCTCTCCTCCCTCTTCTCGTTTCAGTGCTCTGCCCCACCTAACCTTGCCCCTTGGAGCAGCCTCACTGCAGGAGGTCACTGAGCAAGAGTCATTCCATCATGGGGACTGCATGACACCACGTAACCTCCGACGTGTATTTAAACGTGTATAGCTTAACCTGGATTAAACATGAGCAAGCGCGCGGGGTCCTTTGCTGTTGGCTTCTAGTGCTAGTAATCATTGGATGCATGATCGGGGCAGGGCCGGTGACCGGGCCTCCTCCCTGCCTGTGCGGGGGAAGGGGAAGGCGGATGCTTTCACTACTAGTTATGTAGTCTGGCTCCAGCCCTTACAAACAGCTTACACTCTAAGACTAATTTTGAAATAAAACCTTCATTTAATTAATATTCGTCATGTGCTTTGGAGTGTGGTGTCCATCGGCCCTCTGTTCCAAACACTCTAGGGACAGGCTGTGTCCACCTTAACATGCTGTCCTGCCGGTGGCAGCCAGCGCGGGGCTTAGGGACCGGGAGCATGACCTGCTTAGGGACGCAGTGGGGCCGCGCAGGGTACAGGCAGAAGGAGGCCATCCACAGCCTCCTAACCTTTCACTGCTTGGCTGCATTCAAGGGAGCTGCACCGTGTGTCACAGAAACTAGCCGGTCAGAGCTTGAGGGGAGGGTGTAAAATTAGCAGACAGAAAGTGAGCCTCAGGGAGGAGCCAGGCAGCAGCAGGGCCTCCTGTTGGGATGGCCGGTCGCCTCCACAGGGAGCCTGAGGCCCAGGGGCTGGAGGGAGTCCGCTCTGCTGAGCCCTCCTACCTGGGGGATCGTGACTTGTTCCTGCACTTGGAGACGCACCCATCCCTGACTGCCTCCAGCAACCCCTGCCCTTCCTGTGGCCCTAAACGTGCAGCAGCTCAGACTCCTGCATGCTGCCTTGGCATCGGTGGCCGGGCTGCCAGCCTCGACTGCCCGGCAGGTGAATGCTCTCCTCGTATCCCAGATGCTGCTGGCTTGATTCCACCACATCCTGAGTTCTGTTGGCTTCCATTTTCAGTCCTGAATAATGTTAACCCTGCCAATTCCCATACTCCCTCTCTGAAAACAAAAAAACTTTTGTTGGGCGCTTGCCACTGCCTGCCACTGTCCTTATCACTGCCTACACATTGCCTCATGTCACAGCATGCCTGTATGTAAGCATGCCCCCCCTGTAAGGGACTAGTACCGTCCTGACTGTCCAGAGGACACTGAGAGGATGCTCGGCAGCTGGCCCAAGGTTGAGCAGGAAGTGGTAGAGTCGGACTGGCTCTTGGGTCTCTTGTCCCATGAGACTTCCAGTGAGTCTTAGGAGTTTAGTGTTTGAACTGAGCAGGCCACTTTACCACATCAGCAACTCCACGGAAGGCCACAGGATCGACGTAGGTGATGATGGAAGGCCGGTCACTTCCGGGGTCTCTGCTTTTCTAGAAGCAGAACAGTAGCAATCTTACCTTGGGGTGATGGGGACTTGCCCCACCAGGAAACTGCCCCAGTGCCTGGAGCTCTAACTCAGGCATCTACACAGAGCAGAGCTTCTGCACAGAGCAAGCCCTGGCTGCTATAGGAAGACAGAAGTGACCATTGGGGACCATGCAAATCCTCAGGGTCAACAAATTGACCTTAATATTAGTCCTGTGACAAAAGAGGCTGACTTCAGTTCTGCAATTCATTGGCACTAAGGCTAAAGAAGCAAAGGGTCCCTGGTGGTGTGAGGTCATTAGATAGTGTAACTTTGCCAGCTACGGGGTTTTTCACCAGTCTCAGCAAAGGGGAAGCAGCAAATCCCCAAGAGCTTTTCTTCCCGCCTTGGATTTGTCAGATCTGGGTCATCCACTCCTTCCCCCCAATTTACCCTGCCGGCAGGTGTCTGCAGCAGCACAGACAAGCTGAGCAAAGCTTCTGGCAGCTAAAAACAAATCTCCAGTGTCAGGGATGCACTCGGCCTAGGAGCAGGTGAGCAGGGCAGGCTGAGGACTGTGGCTCCTCTTTCTCTCTCCCTTTGTCCACAGGGTTTAGAGGGAATATGAAATCAGTCCCTCATGGCTTCACATTGCCCTTCCTGCATTCTTGCTACTCACAGTAGGGTTTCCAGGTTACCAGCATGCACCCCACCTAGGAGCTGGTTGGAAATGCAAAACCTCAGGCCCCACCCCAGGCCTACTGAGTCAGCATCTGCATTTTAATAATATCACCTGTGGTTGGTGTTTGCGCCAAGGCTTGGGGAAGCTCTGACTCTTTGAGGCTGAACCTGGGGAAATCGCAGATAGTGTGATGATCAGGTGAACCCAATTCTCTTCCCTCAGCTTTCCCCTCTTTGCGTCCTTCTGGGTTGTAGTAACATCAGGGGAGAGTTCCCAGGCCATCTGATATCCAGGCTCCGGGCAGCCTGGACTGCACAACTCAAGTCCCCAGGATGTCCACGCTCTACAAGGAGTATCCGAGAGCAGAAATCTGCAGGGCACCCTCCTGTGGGGACCGGAGGTCGGTCTGGCTCGTAGCTCCTGACTGTGAGGCGTGTTCCCATCAACTAAAGGGTTTTGCTAAGTCTGGTCTGGTCAAGTCTTGGTAGGGAAATGTCACCATAGAGCCCAAGGCCAGCCTTTATTTATGTAGAGTCGGGACAGATGATCATGGGACAAACCATTTTCCACGTGGAATCTGCGACGTTCCCTACCCTCTACCTCGGGATGGGAGGCCAATGTGATACTTCAGAACGAAAACCCAAAGGGAGGGTCTTGTTCTTGACCCTAAGTTTGTGGGAAAAGCTGGATTTTTAAAACTGAATAAACCCTTTTCATACACACTGGAGTAATGTCTGGAGAATCACTGTCTCCAGCTAGCTGTCGGGAAGAGGTGGAGACTGTCTACAAGACGGCATGGTCCTCCCACTGTCTCAGGGCGGGTTACAGCCCGAGTCCCAGTGGACTTCACTGAGCCCATGAGCGCCCACTGTGTCCTAGGCGCTCCCACCACAGCCTTGTCACTGAGCCTCGGGATCTTGGCAGAGGTCAAAGGCAGGGAGCACCCCAGGGCACTCAGCTTTCGTTGCAGCAGAAGCAGGAAATGGGGGGCAGCAGCCTCGTTTCTTGGAAGGAGAGGTGACTCTCACCACCCAGCCAGCCTCCGTGATTAGTATGCGTGGAGAGGAGAGTAATTAAATGCTACTCTTGGAGAAGAGACACTTGCATTCCTGATGGCGCCTGATTATTTATTTCCTTGAGAGGATGAGAGAAGTGTGTGGTTAGGATTTCTGTCCGAGCCTGAGGTTTGCTGTCCTCCCTCCATTAGGGAGGGGAAGGCGAGGCCTCCCCGCTCACTGGGAAGGTGCTTTGGCTTCTTATTAATGCCTTTCTTCTAAAAGAACAATGAGCCACCTTAGCCCACAGCCCAGCAGCTCCGCCGCCCAAGCCCTCATGCATATTCATCCTGCTTCAAAGAGCACAGCGTGGAATATGCAAATTAGCCAGGCAGGAGCTGGTTGGCATTTTGATAATAGCTTTGTCTGAAAAACCCCAGAGACACATGCACATCTAGTTTCTTTCCCCCTCTCTCTTTTCTCTACCGGTGTGTCCTGCTCCTTGTTCTCTCTCCCACTCCCAACCTGCCGGAGAACAGGAGAAGGGATCGCTGGAGCAAAGGAGCAAGATATGGAGGAGCCGGTGTCGGTGTCGGCTTGCCCAGTGCCTTTCCACTTCATCCTCTCCCTCCCTCCTCCTTGAGCACAGTCCTTTGGTTTTTTCCCACCAATGTGTTGCCAGATCTGACAATGCCTCAGAGCCCCAGGCCTGTCCTCTGCTCTCTCTTGACAGCCCCCGCTCTTGTCTGCAGACATCTATGCCATCCTTCCCAGAGATTAGCCCCCTGCCCTTTGTCCTTCTTCTTTCATCTTTCAACCTATTTTTTGCTCTTACTCTCAGCAGTCATTTTTTTTTTCTTTCAGAGACAGGGTCTTGCTCTGTTGCCCAGGGTGAGATGTGGTGGCATGATCATAGCTCACTGCAGCCTTGAACTCCTAGGATCAAGTGATCCTCCCGCCTCAGCCTCCCAAAGTGCTGGGATTACAGGTGTGAGCCCTCACTGTGCCCCGCCTAGCAGTCAATTTTAAAAAACTAAGAACCTGGCCTTGGCTTCCAAGCAAGAAGGAAAAGAGTCACCTGGGCTAGAAGGAGAGACGTCTTGGATGTCAGCTGTCCTCACAGACAGATCACTTGGACTCAGCAGTTCCTGACACACAGCGATCTCCACAACATGTCTGCACAACCATCAGCAGCAGTACAGCTGACTGTGCTATTGCCACTCCTGCATCCCAGACGGCAGCCTCTGCCCCCTGACTAGCTGCTTCCTGCCCCTCCCATAGCACAGCTCCTTGAAAAGTACAAAGAACAATTTCTTAAGTTCAGATGACATGGGTCCTGCGCCCTCATCCCCCGTGGTTCAAGTAGGAGCTGGTGGGCTCCAGAGCAGATGCTGTGCTGTGGGAGAGGCCAGCTGAGGCCCTGGGCCCACGTCTTTGGATGCTGCTTCCTCTGGAACTCTGCAGGAGAAAGGCAAAGGCAAGTGCAGGGATGCAGGGACCTCCGGGGATCTCAGAGAAGAGGGGCCTCTCATCCTGACTCTGAAGCCAGCCCTGGTCCAGCCCAGGGTAGGGAGGCAGATTATCTCACAAAAGGAGTATGGGTTTTGGTGTTGGGTTCAAATCCCAGGTCTCCGACACATTAAACTAAACAGTTTTTAAGAAAATTAATTTCTCTGAGCCTCAGTTTCCTCATCTTAAAAATGGGAAAACTAATATTAATAACAATAGTAGTAATTCCTCCAGGGTTATTTTGAATAATCTTTAGTGTTTAGCGTATATGCTAAGTGCTTAATAAAGTGTGACTTTTAATTTTACTGGTACACTTGGAGGAACATAGAGAAAGGGCTGGGCCCTTCAGGCTCTCTAGCCATGGGGACCTGACCACCCTTTCAATCTAATAGACACAGGAGACCAGAAACCAAAACCAAAACAAGGCAGGTGCCTCCTGTCCCCCTAAAGCCAGCCTTACACCTACGCTTTATCCTCATTAAGTCCTGCTTAGTGGTAGCCCAGTGAGCCCTGGTGCCTGCTGATTCTAGAACCAGCAGCCTCCAGGTACTTCTGGACAAGGAGACACAGAAAAGAGGCAAGGGCAGGATTGTATTCTGATTTCTCAGCAGGTTCACTCAAGGGAAGTGGTGGAGGAGGGATGGTGAAAAGTCACATTTATTTTTGAGTTTAGAGATTCTATTTTCATTGGCAAGGAGACAGGTGGGTGACAGAAGACAAACACTCAGACCGCCCCGGACACACTCAGGGAAGCCACTCATGTTTCACGATTGGGTGGGACAGGGGGGAATAGGAGGATTCATTCAGGAGGCTTGAGAAAGGCCCTGTGGCTGTCCTGAACTGCCGCTCCGCAAGTTACATGAGCCCTGAGGACGAGGTCAGCAGTCCGGGGGGTTCCCACGCATTCCCTCTGTCTGTGGCAGGCAGATCTCAGGTCACGGGCTGACATTCAGCTGCATCAGCTGTGTGACAACTTGGCCCTTTGCCCTGGAGGCAGTGGGCAGTGGGAGGTAAAAGAGATGACAGTTCTCAGTGTGCTGTGGGTGGGATTCCTGCCTGGTGTGGGCGAGTTGGGTTTACGGACCTGCAGCGCCCTATCCAGGACTGGGAAATGATTTTTTGAACTCTAGGCTTGAGTTCTTGTTAAGATGCAAATTCAGCTGAGAGCTCCAGGCATTTTCAGCAAGAACTGTAGATCCTTTTGTGAAATCAGGTTCGCAATCTCTGGGGCGCTACTAAAAATGTCCCTACCTAAGCCCCACCCTGGGAGATTCTGATTTAGTAGATTGAGAATGGAACTTGGGCACCTGCAACTCCAAAAGGCTTGCTCAGCGATGCCAAGGTGAGCCCCAGCTGAGGATCCCTGTGACGGGGGTTGGAGAGAGAAGACACAGTGGGCCTGGAGGGGCTGGAGAGATTCCGTCACGAGACGGCAAAGCTATTTCACCTCCTTCCAAAATGTGTCCCCAGTTGATGTGCAGTCATCCAGTGGAAGGGGAAGCTAGGAGTGTGGAGCAGTCTGCCTGTTGGAAGCTGGGGGTGCTGTCACTCCCAGCTTCTCCAGCAGGGGTGGGCAGCTTCCAGGGAGAGCAGCAGTGTCCCAGGGGCAGCTGGGAACCGGCTGAGCCACCGCCCACATTTTCATGGACTGTCAACCAAAGGGGCACTTAGTGACCATCTCCACTAACCCCCTCAATGTGCAAGTGAGGCAGGTTGCTTTAGACGGTCCCTGGGTGTAAGCAGAAGTTATTGGCAGAGTCTTGACCAAATCCAGGGGACCTAGTGTTCTTCCTTTCCATGCAAAAGAGTCATGGGAGGCCCATGGGTGGGCAGAGCTGGCCTTCCATGAATTTGATACATGACAAATTTTGCGGTATGATGGTGGAAACAACCACCCAGAAAGTCACAGGACTAACAGGTGGATGCGAGATATACGCACCTGAAGTGAGTTCTCTGAATAATAAGATGAAAAAAACATGAAAATGAAAAGGTATAATGAGCTACACATAACTGAAGGGAATTGTCTTAAATGGCTGATTGTAATGAGATGTACATAAATTGTAAGGCTTGTAATGAAATGAAAAAAATCATATTCTTGCCTGATAATACTGGGTGTAATGTCTACACCTGAAATAAGTCGTCTCAGTGTGTTGAGTGTAATGAGATGCACATAATTTTAAAGAGCGTAATGAGATGAAAAATAAATCAAACACTTGTCTTAAAATGAAAAATGCACTAAGATGCACACACCTGAAGGGCATTGTCCTAAATGGGTTCAATTTGATGAGATGCATTTAATTTGCAAAGGGGCTAAATGAGATTGGCCCAGAGAGAGGCTGAGAAATGTAAAAGTATAGGATACACTTGAAAGTGGTGTAATAAAACCCGCTTTGTATGTGGTATGGAAATAAAACGCCAAAGTGGAAATACACAGAGTATGAGGTGATCAACGTTCTCTTTGCCAGTCCTCGGTGCTCTGTCCCTTGGCCTGGGATGCTCTGCAAAATGCATTGTCCTTTGTCCCCAGTATGATCCCAGGCACATAGTAGGTACCGGGGAATGCCTATTGAGTGCATAGCCAGCTCAGGGGGTTGTAGTCTATCTGCCAAAAGGAAGTTAAAGGAGCAGCTATAAAGCAAGGAACTTCAAAAGACAGTGGCAACTATTTTTGAGGAGCAATGTTCCTTGAAGTCTTTAGGCGTCCGGCCTAACAGTCTGGCCGTGGAACCTCATCTGCATCTATAACATCTATAACAAGCAATTCTGGTGATTTTTTTGCCTCGAGGCTCGTGATTACCTACAGAGGCCAGGTAGGCAGGTAACATATGAGTGAAGATATCTGGATGTGAGACACAGGCACACTTTGCAATGAAAGGCAGGAGTATATTCACTTCCACAAAAAAATGCCTTCTCTCCAAAATTTTGTTTCAAAGGTGGGGCTCTCCCTTTAGGACTATCTTGTTTTCTCACTTTTGATGGAGTAACGGGGATAGAGAACTGTTTCCCTTCTTCAAAACAACCACTTCAATATTAGAGGGAAAGGGAAAGAAAGGTGGGGGAGGGGAGAAGCATAACTAAGTGACCAGCCACCCCGTAGTGACAGCCCAGTAGCAAATGCAATGCACCCTCAGCCCCAGTGTTGGGGAGACCACAGGAGTGGTCCAGATGACCCCGAGAGCTCGCCTTAGGGAGTGGTGATTATTCAACTGGGCCCCTTCGTGGCCATGCGCAAATATGGGTCCCGAGTTGCCTCAGGGCCTAATTTTTCAGGAGAAACCAGGAATCTGATTTTTTAATGTGCAATCCTCTAACTTTTAAATGTTGGCACAATATTTTTAAAAACAATATATTGTCCAGACAAAACATATCTGCAAGCTGAATTTGACCCAAAACATCACAGTTGACCTCACAGGCTCCTGTTTGCAACTTTGAATGATAAAATCTGAGATCATCGTGCTCAGCATACAGGCATGTCACAAGCACACTTTCAGGCTCAGTCTCTTTCTGCTAGAATGTAAACTCCCTGAAGCTGAGACCTTTGTCTTTGTTAATCACAGTTGTATCCTGGCAAACTGCCTGGGACTGAGTCGGTGCTCAGTAAATGCATGCCAGACGTGTGAACCACTCGCTGGGAGTGAGTCAAGAAGGCTGCGGTATGACTGAGTCATCGCCCTCCTCCGGCCGCACAAGGCAGCAGGGAGGCCCCCTGGTCAGGAAGTTTAGCTCCGGCCAACCCCCATGAGCAGGATCTCCAAACCAGAAAGGTCTTTCCTGATGACTAGGGCTTGGGGGCAGAAATCAGTCTGAAGAGTTTCCAGGGCCCTGCTGTGAGTTCCATTTTGGGGTAAAGCCCTGCCCTACCCCTCACCCTATTGTTCCATCTCTAGTATTTCAGAGGGATTATGGCGCATCTTCTCCTTGGATTGGGTGGCATTTGCGTCATGCACAGAGGGAGACTGCTGTTTCCTCAAAACACAATCACTCACATCTCGAACCATTTAGCAAACCCCTTTTCAGTTGGCAGCATGGTTGAAAGATGACAGAACGAGAGAGAAAAATTAGGAGAGGGTGGGAGAGGCAGGGACAGGCTACTCTGCAATTTCTTTAGAATAATGTTCCCTAAAGTGTGTTTTGTGGAACACTGGATACAACTTGACTAGAAGGGTGGGGGGCTAAATAAATCTGGGAACAGCTGAAACAAAGTTAAACAGGTTTCTTCCCTGCAGGACTTTTCAGAGCCTTTAGTATACAAATGCACATTATGAAATTCTACTAGCAAAATATAACATGCAGTTAACCTTAGGCTACTTTGAGCATGATTTTTTTGTGTGTATATATTTTTAATAGCGTGTTCCTTGGAAACCACTGCTTTAAAAGACTAGTCTTCCTGACTCTGGGAGGTGAGGTGCTAATGTATCATCTTCTTGTGGACTCCAGACTTTCTCCATCTGCCTATGGAGGGGTCTGGAGAGTTGGCAGGTGTGGTGGGGGCTGGCGCTGGGAGAACAGTGACTCGCCCGCTTTGCCTGCCCCTTCCCCGTCTTCCGCCTGGCCACAGGGGGGCCGCCGGTGAGTGCAAACTCTCCGGCCTTTGTGAATGCGCGCAAGGACCTCCCCTTCTGCTTCTACACAGATGCCCTAGACATCTCAGAAACACTGCCCAGGTAAGGAAACCCTAGACTGAAGATGGCCCGGACGCCTACCTGCCCCTTCTGAGGGGAGATAAGCTGCCCGGGAATTGCTTCTTGCCCCGGGGATGGCAGTGCTGACCCCGGGGTTCAGGGGCAGGCTCCCCGGGACGCAGCTCCGAGATGGCCTCTCCCTCCCGGTTCCTGGGGCTTTTCACCTGCGGGGGAGGGAGAGGGGCATACGGAGGCCGGGGGTGGGGCCGCGGTGGCATAAGATTCGAGGATGATGACTCCGGGGACCCAGGATGGAGAGGGGAAAGCAAAGGCCTTCGAGGGAGGTGGAGGATGGTGGAAGAGAGGGACCAAATTCCGTGCTCTCCGCAGCAGCGGAGGACTGGCCAGGAGAGGGCGGTAGAGAGCTTCTCTGTCTTCTCTCCCTCGTGTTTACAGCTCGCCGCAGGCCAGGTAAGTGCCACACCTGCTGTCCTCCTCCCCAGACAGGCCAACTGAGGTCACCCAGGAAGCCCATCTGCCTTGTCCTCTTCCCTGGGTAGTCAGGTGTATGCGGAGGCCTCCAAGTTTTGCCTGTCCAGGGTCCCATTAAGGGAGCAAGGGACCCCTACAGCAGCCACAGAAAAAGAAAATTGTGCACCAGCATTATGGTAGGTAATAAGATTTACTGAAAACTTCTCGGCCACATTCAGTACTGGTTTGGTGGATACATCAGAAGGAGGTTGCATAACATTAGGCAGGTGGAGGGGGCTGGGAGGAAGAGAGGTGGGCACGTGTGTGCGGTGTGCCTGTGCTGGGGGGCGAGTGGAAGGGTGTGTGTGTGTGTGTGTGTGCGTGTGCGTGTGTGTTAACAAGGAAAACGAACCAGAAAAGGAAATGCATTTTATCCCACTGCACGTTGCAAAAGTCTCACACCAAAAAAGCTAGACTTTCCTCTACCTATGGCATCAAAAGGGAGTAAAAAATGATTGGATCACCCAGATTATAAATAAGGTTATTTGTTTCTCAAAAATCCTTATTAAAACATTAAATATCAGCTCTTTTGGGGGAGAAATACATTCATTTCAGGGAGACCTCAGGAAAGCGACCATCCTTTTGCTCCGCCCCAACCAGGTGGGGGAGGGGAGGCCTCAGAGGGTCCTGAGGGTCCCCTCCAGTTGAGCCAGGTGGCCACTCACGTGCTGCCGCTGAAGGAGATGGCTAATGCACAATTTACAAATGAAACTGCACGTCCATTAAATTAAACCCAATGGAAAACACACGTGTGATCAGTCCTGTCATTCACAGCCATAGGGTGAGAGGGAACGGGAGGAGGGTGCCAGTTGGGGGTCTTGAAGTTGAGGGGGAGGGTGTGTTGGGGCAGACAGTGGAGGGCCGCTGCCTCCTCCCAGGAGCCCCACTCCCCAGTGCTGTGGCTGTGGGTGTGTGGCACGGCGAGGCGGGTGGGGCAGGGCACCCCGCAGGCTCCTGGGTGCCGTCTCTCTGGGCCCTCCCCCACATGGGGACATTGATGGGAAACGGGATGTAGCACCTTCTTCAACCCCTGGCTTCCCTTTGGGCCAGATGTTTCTTTCCCATATTTCTCTCGCCTTCTTTGAAGGATAGGATGAGGAAGGGAGGCTGGAGGCTGATGGAGCCGCCTGGGAGCAGGCGACGGCCTCTGGGATGATGCAGAGTCCCAGCTGGCCTGGCTCCACCCCTGTAGGTCTGTGCAGGGGCGAGACATCTGAGGAGCTCCATCTGAGGGCGGGGACATCTAGGGTAAGACACCATTGTCCTGTTATAGGAGCTGAGTTCTGTGACCACCAAAGTCACCTTGCTATGGCTCCTAGCCCAGGGTCTGTCATCTCTTTGGCTCCTGGAGCCAACCCAGGTGAAGGGACTCCTCTTATCCTCCGACAGGTGGAGCCCATCAGCTTACAACATGTTTCCAGGAGAGAGCGAAGGAGGCTCTGCTGGCTGCCATCCCTCTCTTGCGAGTCCGTGGTGCTGCGGCCAGGGGTAGGGCCTTGGAGGGCTGGGCTGGAGCCCTGCGGACTGCAGGTCCCACAGTGATCTGCGAGATGGGATGCCTCAGGCCCTCCCACCCCTCTGCCCACTGGTCATGCTTCTGGGCTCCCTCCTGCCCTTGAATGTCTCTCAAAGGAGCTGAGAACCCTCTGGGGATGGAACCCAGGCCCCCTTTGTCTCTCCCTCTCCTTCTCAGTCTGTCCCCTGGCAAAGGCCCTCTCTGCAAAAAGCACCAATCCGCCTCGCGGTGCAGGGCTTGTGAACAACTCAAGTCCTTCCGTGGGGGCCCATGGGTGCCATCTGTCCTCAGGGATTGGGTGAGTCCAGACATCACTCCTGTCTTTCTGTGCAGGCTGCCTGCCCGGCGCCGCCAAACGGAGTCCTCCGTGGTTCCAGGGAAGTGGGGCTGGGTGCTCGTTGAAGCTTGGTGTTTGGGAAGGAGCAGGGTGTCTCCTCTGCATTTCTTCAAGCTGCTGATTTTGGGAAGCTAGGGCCCAACTTCCTCGGTGCTGTCTGCCCGTGTCCCCTTCCCCCCTCCCCTGAAGACCTCCCGACAACACTCCTCTCCTGCTCGGTGGTCAGTGTCATCTGGGCTGCCCGGCTACTCCAGGGAGTCACTGTGTTCCAAGCCCAGGTCGCTGACATTCGTCGTCTGCAGCTCATCGGCCTCCTCCTCCAGCTCCTCTTCCTCCTCCTCTTCCATCTCATCCTCATCCTCTTCTTCCGTCCCATCCAATGAGTCGTCATGTGCAGCCATCATAGCCTGCTGCATGGCCATGGTGGCGTTGTCAGAGGACAGGGACTGCAGGTTGTCCAAGTTGATGGAACCTGCAAGGGAGAAGGCAAGGGTCAGGGCGACACAGGGGCTCTGTGGGACGGGCCCGAAAGGACCGGCTCTTGGGGTGGTGAGTCCTTGCTGCCGAGGCTGCCCGAGCCTGAGCTGGACAAGTCCTTGGTAGGAAGTGTCCTATTTGTCCTCCAGCCAGCCTCTCTCCACCCTGCCCGGAAGCAACACTCCCAGCTCCCACTTACTGCACATTTGCTATGTAAACATGCTAAACGCTTTTGACTTTCTAACAACTCTGTAAGCAGGTGTTAACATTATCCTCATTCTAAAGAGGAAACTAAGTCTCAGTTAAGTCACTAGCTCAAGGGGACACAGTCAGCAATGACAGAGTTGGGATTCTTTCCTAGGTCGTCCTAGCCCCAAAACTGTTTATTTCCACTGTACCTCATACGATGACGGCCCATGATACAGGAACTGTGCACAACCGTATACATACATGCATACATGAGTACGTATGCACACGTGCACACCTCCACCTCGCTTCCCACACGGAGCTATCTTCACGTGCCAAGCTATAAAATGTCTGGCTCATTGAATTATTCATTGTGCATTAGGCGACTGGCAATTAGAAAAGTGTATAAGGAGGGTGTGACGGAGAGGCTGGGAAAACAGAGCTCTTCCTGGCCTCCGTTCCCAAGCCAGCTGCCTGCCTGGATATTTATAGATGGCCTTGGCTCTTGGGGCACCGTACAGACACTGACTGGCACTAGGGAACTCGGGTGGGTGTGGGTGTGAGGAAGGGGCTCTGCTGAGCAGTCACCGACCCGGATGACCACCAGCTTTCACTTGTCTTTGTGAGATTGCGTTTGGCTTGTTCAAACATGTGCAAAAGCATCCCCCTCTTTAAGGCTTTGAAGGGGGGCAGGGACGGGTAATCACTGTGACAGGGCAGCAACTGGGGCCCAGTGAGTAGACGGTCAGCCGTGGATCTTTGCACAGCCTGACCTGGGGGAGCTCCCCCCCAGCCCCTCCTGGGTGCGCTCAGCCCCAGCTCTTACCGTCGGGGTTTGTCCCCGGGGCACCGCCCTGCTGCTGCAGCACCCCGGCAGCAATGGAGTTGGGCCAGAATCTTTGGGTGGGCCGGTGCTGAGACTTGATCTTCTTGGCTTTGGGGGCAGGGTCTGGGTTGCTGGCATCAAGCATGGGCTGCAGGATGCGCCTCCGGGCATTGATGAACCTGCCCGGGGGTGAAGGGGAGACCTGGTTAGTCACCACCCGGGTGGCGTTGGGGCGGTGGGCAGAGGGCTAAACTGCCTCCAACTCCACTATACAGAACAGACTGGGGTTCCAACCCGGGAAGTAAAAACCTAGCAGGGAGGGGGCCTTGGGTCCTGAGGAGTTCATGAGATCACCTGGGGCTTGGTAACCCCAAAGTGGCTCGGTAAGAACGCGTGAGGAGGGGTCAGAAATCCCTACTCCAGACCTGGCAGGATTGAACAGAGGAGGAAAGAGCCGTAGTCATGGGGACCGACCTCTGACTTCTCTCCAGAGGACTGAGGGCTCAGACCAGGGGCCCCAACTCTGGAGCCCTGAGCTCACTCTCATCCAGCCAGGCCTGGCTCTCTGAGCTCCCTATGACAGCCCAGCCAGACACAGAGAAGGGGAAAGCGGAGGCTCCGGTGGGCTCGAAATGGCAACTCTTCCTCCCCCTTCCCACTGCCAGCTTTGCAGAATGTTTACGCTTCAGTCCATGTGGGGGTGAGGTAGACCAGATGACCGCTGGCGGCACCTCCAGTCCACAGATGCAGGCATTCCTGTCGGTCTTCGCAGCACAGGTGGGCTGGATGCTCAGGTGGGGTTGGGTTTTCTACTCAGCCAGAAGCTTCCAAAGATGTGCCTGACACAATGTCCCAGCAGAGGGCGCTGAGAAGCTGCAGATGAAGCTACAGGTGCCAGTGCAGATTCTGGCTCTCTACTTCTAGCTCAAACGGGAGGATGGCATGGTAGCTGGGCTGAGATTGAGGCACATCTAGGCATTCTAGTCTCTTCCCTGTGCTGTATTCCCCGGCCAAGCATGTGGCCCCTGGATCTGAGAGCCTTTGAGCAGGTGATGCTAACTCACCAGTTATTTACTTGCAGGAGGGTGAGATTGGTCTGGGCTGCGATCTGCCTCTTCTCATCCTCCGTGGGGTAGGGGTGCTGAAATGAGAGGTGAAGGGCTAATGAGGGCTGGGCACATGGTGACCTGGTCCCCCTGGAGGCTGTGCCCACGTCAGGGGCACTCTCCTGGGCCAGGCGGCCCAAGGGATTTGGGAGCCCAAAGTAGAGCAAGTGTTATGTTTGTTCCCCAAAGAGCATGGGCCTGGCGCTTGGAGGAAGGCTGCCCCATGCCCGAGACCCCACATTCAGGAGTTAATTGAATCAGTTAATTCGATTTAAATTAACTGATATTTACTGACTGGCTACTATGTGCCCAGATTTACGCGAGGCCTTCCTCGGAGACAGAAGAGAAATATAGTGGTAAGTGCTACTTGTACAGTACTTTATAACCTGTAAGATGCTGTCCTGCACTGAGTTTCATTTAATAAAGCACATCATTAGAACTTTTAGGCAGGTTCGGTATTGCTATTCTCACTTTACAGATGAGGAAACCAAATGACTTCTCCAGTGTCACCCAGATGGCAGCACCAGCTCAGTTCTGATCTGGCCCAGGCTTCCTCCCATGGTTTCATGATGTCCCTTTGTAAGGCTGGGTGAGGGTGCGGGAGCGAGCGTGCCCGTTCTGCTCCAGGCCCCGGCACACTGCAGCCCGTGCTCCGAGTGCATGTGTCTCCCTCCCTGAGATCGTGCTTCCTGCAGGCACCAGTGTATACTGATTAACGTGTCCTCCCAGTGCCTGCCACCTACACATGACAGATGCCTGCTGAGCAAAAGAAAGCAGCACGAAGCACTAGAGGCTGAGGCTTGGAGAATGAGCACCGTAGAGGCTTAGAAGGAGGAGAAATGCGTGCTGTCCAGAGCAGTGGGGAAGGCTGAGCAGGTCACATGAAAGAATGAGAAGGTGTTGGGTGGCAGTGGGAAGAGGGTCCTGACCCCATCAGGTGGTGAGCCAAGAGCATCTCTGGGTCTTTCTGAGGCCTCAGCCTGGTGCCTGGCCCCCAGTGGGTGTGCGGTACCTGAATGGGTCAGAATTTAGTCCTGGAAACTAGGGGAGATTAGGGGGCTCTTTGGGTAGAGGACCGAGCTGTCCAGCATCCTCAGGCCAGCACCATTCCTTTTGATCGGAGTGGTATTAGAAAGTGGTGCTTGGGCTATCTGACGCCCTAGAGATTAGGACTCACAATGTGGCTCTGTCATGACTAGCTGAGAAATCGTTGTCATGTCATTTAACCATATGTCATAAAGTCACCTAACGAATAAATGAAACTATACTTGTAAAGTGCTTAATAAAAGGCAGCTTTTCATACTATTACTATCGAGTGGTGCCGGTGAGGAGTTAAGGCTAAGGAAAGAGTTTGAGATCCACAGCCTCGGCTGCACTCTCACTACCGGTGACAAAGGTGCACAACCTCTTCAGTTGGCCTTGGCATGCCCTGACTGAGGCAACAGGGATCATGTGTTGTTTTAATCCCCACCGCTGACCCTGGCCGCCATGCCAGGGCAGCTGGGACTTGTGATTCATGCAACACTGAGATGCTAACAAGAAGGAGGGCACATCAGTGTTACAGGAGCCAGTTGCATTCTCCGGGAAGGAGCAGAGGGAGCCTGGGGGAGAGTTGCAAGCCCAAGGGGCAGAGAGGCAGGGACTCCGGGATTTCTGACACCTTCTGGGGACAGGAGGGTGCTCAAACCCTTCCCCTGGCTGCACGGAGTTCCAGCCTCCTTATTCACGGAAAAGAGCCAAGCAGCCTCCTTGTCCACGGCCAGCTGGTGTGTGGACAAAATATGGCAAAAATATGGGGCCTTTCTGGCCTTCCTGGCCCCCACCAGGTGCTTTCATGCCTGATGCCTTTGCACATGCTGGCCCCCTGCTGCAATGCTCCTCCGCCCACGCCCACCGTCGGAGCCTCTCTGAAGCCCTGTCACAGGCCCAACCCTCCATGAAGCCTTTCCCAACTGCCTGGGGCACAGGCAGTTACTGCTGCCTCTGAACGATTGCTTCCTGCCTGCCCCCTGGATGGCAAGACTTGTCTCCCCCACCAGCCACGCACTGCTCCCAGGCCGGGACCCATCTTATGGGACAGTGTTTGTCTCCAGCATCCAGACCAGTGACAGGCAAAGAGGTCATGTTCAACGACCATGTCAGGAACAGATGAGGGAACTAACACAAGGAGATGCAGACTTGTCTCCTGAACAGAGCAAGGCTGGTTTTTCTGACCGTGCTGGTCCACCCACCCATAAATGCTGGGGACCTGCTGCACCCTGGGTGCCGGCAGTGAACGGTATCTGAAGTTAAGAGCTCACAGCTTAGATGGAAAGGGAAAAAGGGGAGGAAACCCTCCGTGAAAGGGCAGTCCGTGCTAATTACCCCTTGGTGGTAAGAGAAAGAAGTTCCTAGGGAGGAGGGACTTCCGTTGAACTTTGGAGAATGACCAAGCCATTCTAGTGGAGGAGGGATGGGCACTCAGGCAGGAGCCTTGCACTAGGGCTTACATTTCCGCCAGGCAGATGAAAACCTCTCCCATTGGTAAAGGCCCCCGGCCTTCCTTGGAAGGCTACCGTTTGCTGTCTCTAAGGAGGCTTCTGCATGGCCCCGCTCTCAGTGGATGTCACGATCACACAGCTCAACATGCTCCCCCCAACGAGAGCTGTGAGAGGCAGTGTTGCCAAGCACAGGCTGGGTATTGTGTTGGCAATAAGGATATAAAGTCCTTACCGTTCCCTAGCACCACTCGCCACCTCCTCTCCCTCCTGGAACCAGTGTCTCAGGAGGCACGTGGTGGAGGCCATGGGGTGAGCAGCAGCATTTTGCCCGGCCTTGGGAACAGGTGTGTCGGCCAGAACATTCCTGGCACCACATCTGAGTGCCCCTGGGAGCCGTCCAGCTTGTACACGCCCCAGACCGCATGATTCCTAAGGACAGAGTCAAAATAGTCCTGGCTCCTGGACAGACCGCGATTGGGTCAGTGCTACTTTTTTAGCACAACTGAAAAGGCTTGGGGCCAAGGACGGGAAAAGGAATCAAATGAGATCCTGGCAAACCACCAAGCCATAGTAGCTGCTCTCTAATCATTATTTGGAGGAACTCCCCTAGAGTTGGAGGGAAGGGCCCAGATGGTAGCTCTCTGGAAGCAGACAACTCTTCCTTGGAAAAGAGGTAGAGCACAGACCAGAAAACCGCAGAGCCTTCTCAGGGCCACACGAGGCTGTGCTGCCTGTCGGTAAGGAGCCTTTGGAGAGTTGTCAAGTCCTGACGCCCCGCTTGGCAGCTGTGTGGCCTTGTCGTTTTATGTCTTCCATCCTGGGCTTCCTTGGCTTAAGATGGAAATAGCAAAATAGTGCCTACGTCTTAGACTTGGGGGATGCTTTCATGAGATAATGCAGGAGAAACACGTGTGTGCTGTTAACTCGCCCTGTGCAATGTGCTCAAGCGTCCCAGATGTCTAGTTGAATACTCGAAGTCTGCAGAGAAGGGAATGGTGGTATTTATAATACATTAAGTAGGTGTTTCACAGCCCCATAGTTGTCACTGGGAAGTTCCTTTGAAATCTAACCTGAACTCTTTCCCACCTCTCCCCGACACCTCCTCTCTAGCCCCATAGCTCAAGTCTCATCTGGGCTGAAAATTCACGCTGAGGACGCCTTTCAGTCGGAAGAGTGAGTTCTGCCCGGGGCCTGGGTAAGAAGGAAGCTGAGCCAGTGCGGGTTCGTAGGTCCCAGGCCACGTTTTTCACACAGAGCCCACTGGAGATTGTCCTTCCACCTCCTCACCCGTGCACATCTCACCGCGAGGTGGCCAGGTCACCGAGGGACACAGCACACGGGCAGCCTCAGCCTGCCGGTGTCAGCAGACCGTGTGCCGCGGTGCAGCGGGGCTCGGAGCGGTCAGTGAGCCTCCACCCGCCTTCCTGCCGTCGCCAGCACCGCTCCGGCGTCCACCACACCCTTCCTCCCTTCTCCTCACTCCTGACAACCGTGGGGCCAGGTCTGCAGGCCACCAATCCGTGGGCGTGGTGCCACTCTAGGAGTGCCAGGGGACCACCCGGAGGGGAACACCCAGCACAGCGAAAGGCCCTGAAAAGACCACATTCCATCACATCTAAGATGGCATCACTGGTGAGATGCACCCTGATTGCAGAGGTGCTAAAATGGAGAAAACTGAGCCTTCTGGAATGAAGAGAAGCACTTATTGTCACCCAGGGATTTCTCTTTCCACTGTGATTTGCCCTCATTCACATTTTATTTGCTCTCATTTTTACCCCTGCCCCTCTTAAAATTGTGCACACCCAGAAAAGTACAAAGGACTAAAATGTTCAGCTTCATGTATTATCACAAACACCCATGTAACCACCCCCAGGTCAATAAGCAGGATAAACCAGCACTAGCCACCCCCCCCATCCCCCCCAATCACCTCCCCAAAGCTCACCTGACCTTTTTGGTAATTACTTTCTTGCCTTTCTTTATAGTTTTACTATCTGTGTTACACCCTTAAATGTGATGGCTTAGTTTTGCCTGGTTTTTAACTTTACGTAAATGGAATCCTTTGTCCACTGTTGTTGTGTGAAACTGCAGCTATTTATTTTCATTGCTGTATAGTTTTCCACTGTGAAAATCGGCTGCCCTCCCATTCTTCTCCTTCCTGCAATTTCAAAACTGTTCTCTTTCCCTCTGGTTTCTATTTCAATCCATCCCTCCCAGGGCCAGCAAGATTGGTTCTTCTACCTCCCCCATCCCCAGCCCTCCCTAAGGCGAGCTGGTTCAGATGCCCTTCCTATGAGCCCCGAGCGCTTGCCCTGCCCGGGAGTCCTCACACTGCAGGGTGATCTGTTTAGTTATCTGTCGCCCCAGTAGACAGCGTGCACGGTTTTTGAGAAAAGGACCATGTCTTTCTCTTCACCCCTCCCTCACCGGGCCAGGGAAAAGTGCCTGGTGCACGGGAAGGGTTCAGTATGTACTTGTTGAATGAATGACGAGGGGTAACCGGGACTTCTCACCATTTCCTGCTGTCTGTGGCACCAAGATGGGACAGCTGCTCCTACAACTGACTGTTGAATGCAGATGGGGGGGAGGAGGAAAAGAGGGAACTCAAAAGTCCATCGAGGCACACTGCTCACCTCCCTAAAGCGGTCCTGCAGGCAGTGCTGTGAGAAGTAGGTGAGAACATGGGGGAGCCAGGTCGCCCGGGTTTCAGTCCTCGTCCAGCCTCTCGCCTGCTTGAGACCTTGGGCCCATTGTTGGTTTCCTCTAGTACAAAAGGGGGGAAATAATTCCCCCTGCCTCGAGATTGTTATAAGAATTAAGTGAGTTAATATTCAAAGGTACTTAGAATGGTGCCTAGCGTACTCTTTGAGTGCTTGCTAAATAAATAAATACAAATGCAATAACTCTGTGGGTCGAAGCGCGTGGCTGTACCTCTGAAGAAGCCACAGGTTGTTTCCTGGCAGAGGGCAGGAGCCTGCCGGCCCTCTGTGCGGGTACAAACGCGCTCCTTTTCCCGGCGGGTTTTACTGCAGCACGCCCTGGGCCGGCTCCAGCCCCTGCGCACCGTGATGGGGGTGTTTTCTCCTAACCTGGGTCTCAGGCTTCTGGGGGAGGCTGCGAGGTTGGAAATCTCCTGCAGCCGTTTCTCAGCTGGAAAGTCCTAGAGCCGCGGGCTCCCACAGGGCGTGTCCTGGGCGCTCAGCACCACCCAGGTCCCCCCGCACGGTCTTTCTCCTCGGCGGCCATCCACCCCTGCAGCGGATGCCCCTGTGGTCCACAGGCTCCGTCTAGATGCAGAAGCACCGATCTTCCTCCTTCCCTGCAGACTCGCTGCCAAGTGGCACACACCCTGGGGCTGCAGCTGCACCAGGGCGCGCTCCGACACTCCTTCCTGGGGAGTCGGAGGGCAGCTTCTCTCTGCATCCCTATAGCAAAGGATGGGTGGGAGAAAACACCCTCACGTCACAGGCAGGACTCCGAGGCCTGGCACAAAGCGGTGAAAGCAGCCAGGAACCCAACCGGCCTGACTTCCAGCCTCCTGGCGTACCTTACATCAAAGCCCTGCTGGCCCTGAGCAGCATCTGGAGTGAAAACAGTCACGGCCATGACAAGGGACCACGTGCGTCCCCAAGCTCCAAGGGTGAGATATGGGCCAAGAGGATGTCATGATCACAACAGATTGGAGGGAGGGGTCACTCCCTTTGGTCAACAAGAATCACAGTGGCATTTATGATCATCTGGGAGATAATTACTATCCAAAGCAATTCCTCCTTCTTGTGTTCCTATCCAGGCCTAAATCCTTGCCATCCTTCAAGTCCGAGACCAAATGCCAGCTCCTCCAACCAAGCCCCAAAACCAACATCTCAAAATTGCACAGAGCCCTAAAGGTCCCTGCCTCCAGCCTCTTCCACGGGGCAGGAGCCCTTTATGCCAGCGCTTTTTAGCCAATGTACCCAAATAAGGTACAGGTGTGCAGAGATAGTGACATTCTCAGCCCTGGTTGTGGCTTGGCAGGGTCTGGGGCAGCGAGTGTTCCCTGGCTGGTCTCTAGCTGTGAGCAGCCCAGTGGGTTTACTATCTTTTCTATATGTGCTGTCCTGACAAAGGTGCGACACTCGGCCCTGAAGTACCACCTTCACACAGTGCCCTGCCCTTTGCTCTGATGGTTGGGAGAGTCTTTCTGTTGAACTCACGTCTGCCTTCCTACTCATCTAACCAGAGTCCTCTGAAGGCTACAGGACTGCCTTGCGTCCAATCCCACAGGGCTTGCCTACGGTTTATGGCTAACTTTAGCTGACCGCTTACAATGTACACAGCATTCTGCTAAAGTACATGACGTGTGTTCTCATTGAATTCTCAAGGCACCTGTGAAGTAGGTATCATTACTCCCATATTACAGATGAGAAAACTGAGCTCAGAGGAGTTGAAAAACTGGCCCCAGGTTGTACGAGTAGCAAAGGGGAGATCAGAGCCGGATTCACACCCCCTGCGTCTTTAACCACTCCACCTCCTCTCTGGACCACCTGTCAGGCACTGTGCTTCCCAACATATTATTGACCATCTTCTCCATAGGTAGGCATGGGCATCTCTACCTCATGAATAGGAAATCACCATCAGAGAAGTTCATTGACCTGTTCAAGGTCATATAACAAGTAAAAATAGAGTTAGGACCAACTTCAGGTCTGCCTTCCTCCAAAGCCCCTGCTGCCCACACTACATCATGCTGCCCTGAAGGGACAGGAGGCCCCTAGTTTTCTTCTCTGCTGGCCAAACATCCCTGGCCCCTTAACCGTTCCTCATATGACATGCTTCCTCTTCAAGTCACTTGAACAAACATCTTCCCATCCTGGCTGCCCTTCCCTGGACAGGACTGTCAAAGGACCTTTTGCAACCTGATGCTCAGTCCTGGACACACTATTCTGGATGTGTCTGATCAGCACAGATGGGCAAGCTCCTCTCGCCCATATTGGTTTCCAATTCTTTTACCCCTAGAGTGTTTGTTTGTATAATAGCACTTGATTGCATCATGGGCTGACCTCTCTTAGTTTATGTGGCATAATTTATTTCCCCAATTAAATTATCAGCCCCCTGAGTGTTGAAATCATGTCTCATGCCTGAAACTTGGGTGTTAGCGACTAGAGACGTTATTTGGAACTTAGATCACATTTTCCTATAGAAACACATTATTTTCAAAACAAATAGTCTTCCTGGCTGGTCCCAAAGGCCGATTTGGTTAAAGGTCTGTGTTCAAGGGGGGAGGGGTCTGTCCTCAGGTTCAAGCAGGACAAGCAAGAGACCTTTCTCTACTGTCGGGGGCAGAACTAGGCCTGGGTAGAACTCTGAGGGCAGTGAATGTGGGGGCTCAGCATCTCCCTTTTGTGCCCTGTTCTTGTGTCCCAGGGTCCTTGTGTTATCCCACAGTCACCATTCTGAGTCTCAGGTCTCTGGCCTCTAGGACTTCAGGGTCAAGCCCCCTGAAACTATGTTCACAATGATATAAAATGATTCTCAAAACAGACATGTGCCTGCAGAGGTTGAGAATGATTGCTAGATAAAAAATAAAAGAAAGAAATTATCTGGACAACTAAAAATATATATAGAAAAAAAAAATTAGCCAGGCATGGTGGTGCATGCATGCCTGTAGTCCTAGCAACTTGGGAGGCTGAGGCAGAAGGATCGCTTAAGCCCAGGAGTTTAAGGTTGCTGTGAGCTAGGCTGACACCATGGCACTCTAGCCAGGGCAAAAAGAGCGAGACTCTGTCTCCAAAAAAAAAAAGAATGACTGCTAGAAACTTCTCTAGCACCCCATTCTGGCTTTGCTCTCCAAAATGCTGTGCTAAAAAGTGCTGTAATCTTCATGTTCTACCACCAACAAGCACTGGCATCCTTCCCACAGAGCTGATCTTAGCTGAATGGGAGTAGAAAATCAAGCTTTTGAACTAATTCCTCCTAAGCTGTAAGCAAATGATAACCTCATAGCCTTTCTTAGGCATCACATTTTACAGGGATTGGATAGTTTAAAACAGGTCTCTGATTAGTGGAATTTCAGAGAGTGTAAGGAAGGTAAAGGAAAAAGAAGCAGATAAGATATTCTGGAAAAGAATGGGCCAGTCTCCCTAAGCCATTTCCTTGCTTTTTCAGGGGTTTTTAGTTTCCTCCACAGATTTCCAAAAAGTTTCACGATTTCTCTTGGCATTTTCCAAGGTAGGGCAGATCACAGGAACTCCCAGAGTGAGAGTGGAGGATTCGTAGCAATGGCTACGCCTGTGTGAGGACAAAGTACCTTCACGAACATCATCTTATTCTATCCCCAAAGCAACCCTAGGAGCTGGATATTGTGATTGCCATTTCACAGCAGAGGAAACTGAGGCTTAACAAGCTCAAGCAACTCCTCCAGGTCCCCAAGCTAGGTAGAACGGGTGGTGAAACTCAAACCCAGGTCCTGCCAGCAGGTGCCACGTCCTTTCCATACAACACATGGCTTCTGTTTATAAGAAACATCCCAAGCCAGGTGTGCAGGTGGGTCCTGTAAGCGGGTCTTTGACAGGGATAGATCTAAATGCAGTCAGCCCTCGGTGTCCACGGGGCATTGGTTCCAGAACCCCTTGTGGGCACCAGAATATATGAATGTCCAAGTTCCTGATATAAAATGGTGTGGTATTCGCATATAACCTATACACATCCTCCCATATTCTTTCAATTATCTCTAGATTACTTATAATACCTAATATGGTATAAATGCTATGTAACTAGTTGTTATACTATATTATTTAGGGAATAATGACAAGAAAAAGTCTGTCATGTACTGAACATGTCACATGTTTAATACAGATGCAACCATCCATTTTTTCTTTTTGAACATTTTTGATCTGAGGTTGCTTGAATCCACGGATGTGGAAGCTACGGGTACAGAGGACCGACTGTCATTCCTTCAAGACTTCACACAATGCTCCGCACAGGGAAGGTGGCAAGGCATGCAAAGAATGCCGGGTGACCGAGGCACCCAGGTGCAGAGGCAACTGGCTGGATTTCACCCCCACGCACCCTCCTTGGCCAGGGGCCCTGTGCAGGGCACAAGCTGTACCCAGGGATGGAGCAGCTGTTTCCCTTGGCTGGACTGAGCCCAGCAAGTGAGGCTCTAGGGCTGCGGGGAGGATAACCGGGAATCTGACAGAGAGTTTCTAAGATACGACAGGCTCAGAATCGTGTGAAGGACA
Source organism: Lemur catta (assembly GCF_020740605.2). NCBI lineage: Eukaryota > Metazoa > Chordata > Mammalia > Primates > Lemuridae > Lemur > Lemur catta. Next base: position 16,557,311 of record NC_059134.1, on the reverse strand, counting down.
CCACCTTCATGGCATCAGTTCTTAGAAGCCAAAAGGTAGACACAACCCAAATGTCCATCAACTGACAAGAAGGCATAAACAAAATGTGGTACATCCATACAATGGAATATTATTCAGCCACAAAATGGAATGAAGTCCTGACACATGTCAGGATACGGATGAACCTTGAAAGCATTGTGCTAAGTGAGAGAAGCCAGACAAAAAAATCCATGTGTTATGATTCCATTCATGTGAAAATTACAGGATGGCAGATCCTTAGGGACAGAAAGTGGCCTGGTGGTTGCTAGGGCTGGGGAGTGATGGCTAATGCGTACAGGATTTCTTTTTGGAGTGATGAAAATATTCTGGAATCAAATGGAGGTGATGATTGCAACACTTTGTAAATATACTAAAAGCCACTGAGTTGTACAGTATAAAAGTGAATTTTACGGTATGTGAATTATGTTTCAATTTTAAAAGTCGTACAGAGAAGGCCCTGGATGCTCTTGTGCACTCAGCTTTTGTGACTAGAGCAGAGTTCATACCAGGGCCCTGGGGCAGGGCCCCCAGCTCTGCGTGGCTGGGTGGTGGCTGGCAGAGTGCTGCTAGATGCCACACCAGGCTGATGAATGTGATGGATGGGACAGGGGAGAGGTCATAAGGCAGTGTCACCATGAAGTCTGAAAACAGAGCCTGGGCATATACGATTCCTGCATTTTTCCCAGGACAGGGCTCTGTGGCTCAATGGAGAGTTGGGGTCCCCTTTGCTTTGTCTGGACTTTGCATGGGAGCCAAAAGATGTCTGTGGTTTCTTGGTTAATGTGGAAGCAGTAGAACCGAGTGGGTAACAGATTGGAGCCTTGAGTTGCACTGATCTATGTTCAAACCCTGTGCAACCTTATCATCCGTGTGACCTTGTGAAATGTTACCTTCTTTGTGTCTCAGTTTCGTCATTGGTAAAATGAGGATAATAGTAGTACCCATCTCCCAGGGTGGCCATGTGGGCCACATGTGATGCTGCATTCAAGCGCTGAGCATAGACTTGGGTACACTGTAGTGGCTGATGCAGGGGTGGCTCCTTAGGGGGATGGCGGGGCCTCCTGGGATTCCTCTCCAGGGTCTCCTCGCACACAGAGAATATTCTGTAAAGCTGCTCATGTACATGGGTGGCAGCAGCACAGGGAACTGTCACAGTTTTGGATGAAAATGAGCAGGATCACTGGGCAGGTCAGGATGACACTGGGATCTGGAGCAGACGGGTGGGGGCAGAAGCTGGGAGGAAGAATAGCGCCTCTCCATCCTCCGTGGGGAGGACCCTCTGCCGGGCCTCTCGCCCCGACTTGGGTTTGCAATGGAATGATTGCTTCCAGCAGGGGTTTAGCCTCTTTCAGCCAAAACCCAATAGCAAGAAAATGTCACTGGATTCTTTAGGGACTCAGAAGCAAGCAGCTAATGGATGAAACTATCCCAATCTCACTGCAGCCTAACAGCAAAAAGGCTCTGGGATTTCACCTCCATCTCAGGAGCTTTCTATCATCTGAATACATTTCTGCAGCTGCTGGTGCCACAGAACAGTGGAAATGACAAGAAGCCTCAGACACAGGACAAAAGGAACCAAAGAATACTAACTTCTGCCCCAGGCAAAGAAGACAACAGGAAAAACCAGTATTTACTATAGAAGGTTTCACAATCAATCTCTATTTAGCCAAGTTTGCACTATGCAAGGCTCTGCCCATTTCCTCTGCAAACCGTAGAACTGCTGTCTGGGACTCTGAGTGCTTGAGATAAGTAGGCCACCTTGCACAATGTTGATCAGCCAAGCTATCTGCTTCTCTGGAACTCAGCAGTGTATCCAGGCTGGTTTAGGCCACTCTATGTATTACTGTAATTATGGAATTTAATGAACTATTCTATAAACCAATGAAATATGAGTGCAAAGAGTTATTGTTGCTAAGAAAACTATGTAGAAAGCTTTCAAAAGACCTGAGACCCAAATTTTAAAGCTTAAAAATGCTGAATAGTTAGGGATTAGATGAGACAAACGTAAAGGATCGGAATACATGATAAAAACCTAGAAAGATCCTATAGACAGATTAGTTCCCAAATGTCAAAGTTCTTATTTCACTTTAAATAAAGATGGAATTTATAGATATTATATTATAGCAGATGTTTATGCAAGTAAAATGACAAACATTAATCAGAAAAAGACCTTGGCCGTATATCAAAAGATTAGCAAATGAATATATACAGTATGTATATCTTCTAAATTAACATAAGATGAGTCTTTTGAATGGCTGTTCCTTTTTTAAACCAACTTTTCCAATTAACCAACCAACAAATTAGTTGTCCCAACTTCACTGGATGTGAGAACATCTACTGAGGTCTGTTCTAACTTCACACTGTTTCTATTCTCTTTTTCCTAAAACTGAGCACCTACTATCTGCCCAACACGGCGTTCCCACAGAGTTGTCTTTCTTAAGAACCACAGTCTCAGAGTTGTCCCTCAGACCGATGATGAAAACAAGTGGTATCTAAAGTGGTCCAATAAGTTTGGGAGGAGCGTCAAACCTTACTTCCTTGCAAATTCCCCCTGCCCCCTCATACACTAAGAATAAAGAAACAGGCTTAATCTTGTATAACCCAGATTTGCCCAAACGTATTTCACCATGAAACCCCTATTTGGGAACAGCACCTAATAATTCTTGTAAAGGTATACACTTTGGGAATCAATGCTGTGGGGCTCACAGAAGAACATAATACATGAACCCTATTCTTGAGAAATGTATAAGAGAGTCAGAGACATAAGACAGATACTCACGTAAACACACAGAATAGGTAAGTAACGTATAGTCAGTGTACTCTTAGGGCCAAGTGACAGTATAATCCATAGATGTTATAGATCAAAACAATAGATCAGCCTCTAATGTTCACAAAGTTTGGGCCTCAGCCTCAAAAGTTTGTTCTTGGTCCACTGTTCTAGACAGTTCAAAGGGAACTTATTTCTTAAGTGCTACGTGCCAGGCCTGGCTCTTTTTACGTGCTACCTCATTTAATTTTCACAACCTTGGGAAATAAGTATCATCTTCTTTTTTCAAAGAAATAGAGTCAGAGTAATCAGGCAGCTAGTGGGAGGGCCTCAGTTCCTACCCTGATCTGTCTGGCTTCAGAGCCTGTCTTCTTCCCACTGTGCCCAGTGACCAACAGCCTTTATAGCCTCATTCCTGAGGCTGGGGTTTTGGGGTGTGTGTCCCTACGTGTATGGATACCCAGGCTGTGTGGCCCAGGCCTGGCCTGCGGAGGATGGCGCGGTGTGCTTGTTTCCCTGGAGGAGTCTGGACTTCTCCCCATCTCTTCCTCCCCTCAGTCCAGAAGTTCTGAGTTCTGACTTTAGAGGCCCCGTGGCCATTACAATGAGTGAGGCATTAACGGGGGAGGACTTTGCCAGTGTTAAGTGCTTTACTAATGGCACCTGCACCTGAGCACACTCCTGAGCTGGAGGGGACAGCAGGGGTGGGCAGGAGCGTGCAGGCAGAAAGCTCTTCCTCATGCTTCTCGACAAGTCCTCTACATTGTCCCAGGTCCTTTTTGCAGAACCTTGCTTGGTCCTCCCTTCCTTCTTCATTTGTGCTCAGCTACTACCTCCTCCCTCTTCACCTCTCCTTCCTCTGCCTTCCCAGGTCCAGGGTGGAGGTGACCATGGAGTGGAAAGACAAGACCCTGAGCCATGGAGGGAGGCTGGCAAGGAATGCAGGGAGAGGCGGGATGTGAGCTGAGGTCCCAGGTGAGAGCCCAGGCACAGTCGTGAGGGACCGGAGCCAGGTGACCTTCCAGCCTCAGGCTAAAGACTCTCAGGGGTAAGTTGCAGGTGGCGGGTGGAAGACAGCTGAGGGGGAGCCCACAGGCTGGGGTGGTGGGAGTCAGTGAGGGGGTGTTGGCCTGGATGCCCCGGCTCCTGGACAGGGGAGTTTGTCTTATAGCTTCCTCTCTCTCCTGCACTTGCCTTTTCTGCACCCCTAGAAGTGAGGCCGTAGGTGTGTTCATATCAGTCTTCAAAAATGCATGGGGGTGGAAGGGGGCGGGGAGGAAGCACCTCAGTGTGCCAGGGTCTTCACAATCCTTTCATCACTTCCTCATAATCTTCACAAGAAGTGAGTGTGGCCAGGTTACAGAGTGAGAGGTAAAGTCTAGATTTGAACCCCGGGCTGGCTGCCTCAAAAGCCCATGAGCTTTCTACCACACCCACGACCCTACAGTTGGACATCGGCCCACCACAAGGAGGGAGTGGAGCCAGCTTTGGCTCCGCTGGGGCTGCAGGAGGGGGCTGTGCTGCTCTGACCTTGGCTGTGACAGGCCAGTGCACAGAAGATGGATCCTTCCCTAGGGAACCCCTTCTCCCACAGGGGGGTTGGGAGCTGTAGCAAGGACACTGGGCTCATGGGGCCACCAAGTCCACCTGAGCTCACTGGCTCTCTGAAAATTTGGGCAACCAGAACAGGCAGACACCTGGGCGTCCCCACCATGAGCTTCAGCTACTACACTGGAGCTGCTCCTTAGAGGCCCGAGGCTGGACATGTCCCAGTCCCCTGGCTTCATCACCTAGGCTCGGGGGGGGGGGGTCTCTCCAGCCTCCTTTCCTCACCTCAACCCTCAGCCTTCCAGCCCCCTCTCTCCAAATTAGCTTTCCATTTTGAACACTCTAGGTTTCCAAAGTAGGAAATGCTTTCAAAATGTGCTCATTCAGCAAAGCCCTGGGGCAGCCCCAAGTCCCTAGAGCTGAGCAGACACTTGGGGGAGATGCAGGGCCCCGGCCCTGCCCCCACACGTGTTGCCTGTCCCCTGGGTGCACACGACCAGCACTTCCGAGTCAGACTCCCTAAGACCACAGTCAGTCCTGTCACCACTAAAGTCTGAGACCCACTGCCCAGGCCTGGTCCCCGTGGCTTCCAGGGATTTTTGCACTTCAAATTACGGGCTACTGACTGACGGATTAATTTCTGTGACCCATTTGATTTCTCTCCTCTCCGAAGAAGGATTTCCCCTTATTCCTGGTTCTTCCCACAGTTGTCTGGCCAATGTTCACAGTCCTGTGGCATTTGTCTTGCATCTGTGTATATACACACTGGTATGCCAGGCCGGGAGCTTGCAGACTGCTGGCAGCCGCTTGTGGTCACAGAAACTACCCCCACCCAGGGAACACACACACACACACACACACACACACACACACACTCTTAGCACAGGCACAGTCGTTGGCCTTTCTTTCTTTATCGCTACAGCCCTTGAAACTGGTGCTAAGCAATTACAATTGTCAAGTCCTTCCTGACATTCAACCAAGGGCTTGTCTTTTGCAACTAACGCTGCACACACACACACACACACACACACACACACACACACACACACACACACGACGACTATCACGTGTGCGCACAGCAGGCACTTTAGCAACGCTCCATGTAAACCCAAGGCAGTGTGCGACTGAGGCTTATGAAAGCAACTGTCCTGTGTCCTGTAGCTGAGCTGGTGACGTGAGGAGCCGGGGGACTCCAGCCTCGGCTGCCCCTCCAGAGTCAGTGCTCTCAACCTCCCTCCCCCGCCCTGCTCCGCTTCCCCCAGCGGTGAGGACTTCAAGCTGTGGCAGCGTTGACACGTTCTTCCATGGGAGGGGACGGTGTGGGCACAGCTGCGGGCAGGAGGGGGTCTGGACAAGTAACCAGCCCCACTAAACCTAACTCTGCTCACGAACCAATGTTGAACGCTTGCCCAGGGCTTAACTCTCTTCTGAATGTTTGTCCCCATTGCCTCATTTGTTGTCACCCTTTTTGAGGCAGTAGCAGCAGCAGGTACTAGAGAAAGCCTCCCCTGGCCTGGCCTCTAGAGGGCGTCCCCACTAGAGAGCTCTCCCTGTGGCTGCGCCCTCCGCGGGCTCGGAGACAACGGCAGAGCCTGGCGCCCACTCGGTGGGTTGTTCGTGCCCCACGCCGGGACTCCACAGCCCCAAGGCACACACACTCACCATGAGATGCTGGAAGAGCCAAGAACGCATTATATTGGTGGCATGCTTGGGCAAGACTCCTCGTTTGTTCTTGGACTTCTTATCCTCATTGTCCAGGAGGGAGGTGAGGTCAAGGTTAACCTTCAGGGCACGTGGAGAAAAAATCAGCATCAGCAGGCGGTGAGGCTGGGCTAGGGACCTGTTGCCATGGTGACGGACGGCAGGCTGCCTGCGCTGCCAACCCCTTACCCAGCCCCTTCTCAGGGCCCAGGGGGCGTCGCCCTTCCCTCTCACCCCACACCAGCCCCTCAGAGAAAGGAGATGAGGCTTGGCTAGGGGAGAGGGTAAGAAGGACAGGGGAGGAGAGGTGGGGGAGGGAGAGGAAACAGGCCCATGCAGAGTAGATATGAATGTGCCATAGCCATCCATGCGTTGTTAGCATTTCTGTGGCACTTTACAGTTTGCAAAGCACTTTCCTGTCCATCGCCATGGCTCACCCTCACAGCAGCCCTGTGGTGGGCAGGGCTGTGTGCAGTGGGTACTAAGCCCCCTCTTATCAATGAGGACTCTGAGGCTCAGGGGCTGAGGTGACTTATCCAGGATCACAGAGTTGAGGTCAGATTTCAGGCTCTGACTTCAGACCTTTCTATTCTCCCTTTGTGTGCGCACTCTGTGCCACTGAGGCACACAGCCGCTGGGTCAGGAGACCAGGCATAGGAAGGAAGTGCAGGATCCTTTGATGTAACCCCAGGAGGCAGCACAGTCCCAGGAGCTGATAAAACCTTTCCAAGACCCAGCTTCTTATCTGTAGTAGTAGGGGAGATGATTCCTCTTAGAGAAATAATGAGGATGAAATGGGTGGCTTGTGTACAAAGTGCCTGGCAGATAAGAAGCAATTATGATCGCCCTGCCCCACACCATGCATGTGTGCACACCTACACACACTCACCTGTGTGTTCTGGATCTGGATGGCTCCCTGGGGGATTGCTTGGGTGACCACCTGACCCTGGGAGGTTACCATGGTAACCGGTTGGTATAAGGCTCCACCTGAGGAGACAACCAGTTTTTGGGTGCCCTGCCGTGGGGGTGGGTAGGAGTGAGGGCAGGCAGGGTTCCCTTGGCACTCACATGTAGACCCTCTATGCTGGAGCCCTTGGGTAACAAGGCGTGGTTCTCCCACTTGTAGGGAAGGCGTGGGTGGGGGTGTGTCCAGAGCCGAGGGCCGAACCTCTGGTGGGAAGTGTGTGGGGGAAGGGACAATAGTCTTACTTGGTCTTTGGGGGGCTTATGAGAATTTGACCCAAATTTGTTCCAAATGATCACAATTGGGTCTTGGCGCTCCCATCTACAAACCTGCAGAACACTTTAGTCAAGAAACTGAGCTGGGAGCCGCTCTCTGGGCAGAGGACAATACCCACCCCTGGATTCCCCTCAGGGCCACCCTTTCACCTCCCAGGGTGTTCCCGACAATCCCCAGTACCCGTTCCCTGCACCGACCTGACACGACTTGTGAGTTGACGGTTGTCATGGCGATGTTGCCCTGCTGGAGCGCTGAGGCTGGGACCACAATCCCCTGGGGGTTATTGGAGACTCCAGACATGGAATTGGGGGAATTCTGCAGGAGGTCCTGGCAGTGAGGGAGGTGTGGTTGGTGACAACGTCACCTAGAGCTTAGATGCTACAACCCCAAAGTCCTCCTCTCCCCTTTCCCCTTCCTGCCTTCTCTCCCTCCTCGTTCCTGCTCCTCCCCTGACCCAAATCCAGAAGGCAGTTCTCACGGCTTCCTAGAAAGAGTGAATAAGAAGTCTCAATATTAAAAAAAAGAAAACTACCAAAAAACCAAAACCAAAAAACAGTTATCCATATAACCATTCCATTCCCCTGCAAACTTGAGACACAACTCATCCTATATGCCAGTGGTCTCTACCCTGGCTACCCTTTGAAATCTCCAATACCGATGCCAATGCCTGGGTGCCAACCCCAGAGATTCTAATTTAGTCAGTCAGGGGTGTGTCCTAGGCGCTGGACTTTTAAAAGCTCCCAGGTGATTCTAATGTGCAGCCAGGCCCGAGAACCTGGCCTCACCTGGCCAGCACCTATTCATCCTGCAGACACCGAACCTTCCCTCCCCAGCCCCCGTCTTCACATGCCTCCATCACGGGGCTGACTGCAGCAGGCTCAAGCCCAAGGCAGCCTCCAGCATTTACCTTTGCATCCTTAGCACCTAGCTCAGGATCCTAAGACATTCGTTAAAAAAAAAAAAATAAAGCTGCCCTAGCCTTTGCATCACTTCATAACCTGTCTTCTTAGGGCACCTTATATGAGCCTCTGACGTAGCAGAAGCATGTGGCATGTGGCATCGATTCTTTTCTCTGCCTCAGGCTCCCAACGCAGAACTCCACTGGAACAGACTCCCCTTTGCCCCACGTTGCCAGTCAGCAGAGCATCCTTGCCCTTGGCTTTGGGGTAGCCAAGGCAGCTGAGAAGACACCGTTTTCTGGCACCCTGCTCCCCTCATCATTCCCATTTAACAGTTGGGTCAGGAAGTCCCTGGACTTGATGAAGAGGCCTCCAAGGAGGAGTAACAAGCCCTCCTCCCTTCTGGGGAGCCTGCGCTTGGCGGCTGGGTGCCAGGAGGGAGTTTGTGAGGAAGGAACGGGATGTGTGAGAGGTCACTGTCTCCAGGTTCAGAAGGGGCCTCAGGAGATGGGACTGGGTCCCCGAGCCCCTCCCAACCATGGCTCCTCGTCTGAAAATGGAGCTTGAACCAGTTAACAGGTCCAATGGCCATTTAGGTGACAGTCCCAAGCTCAGATACTAGAATCATAAGGCATGAACTACAAAGATGGAAAGATAGGTAAATAGTCGAGAAAATAGATGAAATGGCGGGGGAAAGAAGGCCCCCAGCTTCCTAGCTCTTGTTTTAGGACTTGAAGAAGTTTGGGTCTTGAGCCTTCAGGGAGAGCTTACGGTTTGGAGCAAGGAGAAACCTGTGTTTGGAGGAAACCTTGAGCCAATGACTGCCCACCTGTAGCAACAGACAAAGGAAAAGTGTCACAGCCCTATGGGACAGCCATGGTGAGTCTCGTCCCAGACTCTGGCACCATGAAAATTGGCGGAGCCTCTCAGGAAGTGGAAGTCGGCACTGATTTATACATCTCACTCAATTCAGCTGATTAAATCCCCCTTGGCGTCTCCTCCAGAGCTGCCTTTTTTCCCTGCTGGACTGCCTCTGGCCTGGAGCTGGAGGAGTGTCCTATAAATAAGCAGCACCAGGAGAAATGGAGCCAAGCTCTCCCTCCTCCACCCACCTGCTGCACGCACGGGGCCTCGGTCTGGCTTCTGGGTGGGTGGGGAGGAGGAGGCCTTGCTTCTATTCCTGGCTCACCTCTGCTGCTGTGACCTTGGGGAAGGGAGAGGGCAGCTCTTGCCTTGGCTTCCCCTTTCTGAGGCTCTGTGAGAGCCTCCCAGCCAGGGAGTTTTATCCTTTGAACAGAACTCTTGGCCTTCCTGTGCATGCAGTTGAAGTCTAAAACGGAATCTGACATGCAGAAGCCTAGAAACTGGAAGAGCCCCTAAAAGCCACATATTCCAACTCCCCGAGGTATAAATAAGGCACTGAAGTTTAGGGACCCCTGTGACTTGCCCCACACCACACAGCCGGTTAGGAGCAATAGGACTACAACACAGTTCTCTGCCACCCACAAATGCCCAGCGCACACGTTGTGCCGGGTTCTGGGCTGCAAGGTATACCTTGAATCATGGGCATTAAATAAATAGTCAAGGTGAACAGATAAAAGCAACTAAAAGCCAGAAGTCCAGAAACAGCATGGCTGTCAGAGGTAAGATGATCAGTTTGGGAATCAAGTCATGGCCCTTCAGTGGGCCTCATCTCCTTATTTATAAAATGTGCCTGGCCCAGGGCTGACAGCCCGGAGCCCTCAAAGCCTGAGTTTTCAGCTATAAGGCTGCTTCACAGTTGAGATGCCCTTGTTCCAACATCACTGTGAGCCGTTCTCCCAGGATGTAAGAGCCAGTACTGATGTCATCTGAAGCTGAAGCAAATTTGGCAGGTGCATTTCATAAAGGAGGGGGTACCTCCATGCCATTCCCCCTAAAACCATTGGAAGTGACTTTTCAATAATTTCTTATTTGGAATCATCTGTGCTGTGGTGCTCCTCTTTTGGTAGGAATATTTGAGAATTTCAAGGATAAAAAAAGTTGTCTCAGATTTTCTTCACCTCAAAAAAGTATCCAGCAAAGTTAGGAAAATACAAGCAAAGTCAGTAAAATAAATACAAAATATATCCCTTGGGATTCAACCAACACACATTGTTGACTAGCCAAAGGCAGGAGGGCGAGCTACCACCTGGATGTCTCATCTGTTCACTCAAACTCTGGAGGGTTCTCTACCTTGTGGCTTGGACATCCTCCATGCCAACTTACCGGGTCTGGGTAACTAAAGGCGATTTATGCATTGGATCGGATTCTTCTCTTCCCGCTCCCTCTTACCATTCTCTGGGTCTTTGGCTGGAAGGTGCTAAGAGGCAGCCAAATTCTACCAGCAAAGGAATGGAATAAAAATCTTCAGGGGCAGAGCCCATGGGCAGGGCCAGGCTGGCAACTTCTTAGCTGGGGCAAGAAAGAGGAAGCTCAATCTTGGCATCCCTGAGGGCTGGGCAAGTGATATTCACCCCTTACGTCTGCAGACAGGAGCAGTTCCACAAACCTGCCTGAGCACTGGGGGGTTTTAAAGACACAGATTCTCAGGGCTGTTGAATCATACCCTCTCAGCAATCTGTATTTTTAAAAACCTCCCTCAGATGGTTCCAAAGATCAGATAGGGCTGAAAACTACCTATTCACCATGTACACTAAGTATTAGAAACCCTTCTTTCACCATGCTATTTCATTTTAATTTCACCATCCCCTTTTGGGATCAGCAAGAGAGAGATTATTCCATTTGCCTGTAGAGGAACTGAGTTCCAGAGAATGGAGGTGACTTCCCAATTAGTTGTGCCTCAAACCTCTGACTCTGAGTATTGCATAGGACGGGTGCTCACAGAGAGAATCTGTGCTTTGGGGTCGGACAGGCTCCAAGGCAAGCACAGTGCCTGGCACATTTAGCCATCCCATAATTTATTCCCACTTCCTTTGGCTGAGGTCACTCAACTAGGGAGTGGCGCAGCTGGGATTTAAAAACCTGTCCTAGAAGTCCTCAGAGCCACTTGGGTTCTTTACTTAGCAACAGAAGAGGTTCAGCTGGGGTTGCACATGCAGCCAGAGTGGTACAAACTTGCCACATGCCCCTTCATTCCTGCCCCCCTGCCTAAGATGTTCCTGGGCCCTGGCCAAGCCCCGGGATCCTAAGTGTACTCTGTGTCTCAGGCCAGCTCCAGGACTGCGCTCGCTGCGATTGCCAGTCGGGCCTCAGTCTCCCGCTGCGCAGAATGGAGGCCGCGGGGCTCTGACTGCCTGGGAGCCGTCTACACTCGTTGCTGAGGCAGGAGCTCCTACGGCAGCAACCGTAGCGGAAGCGCCCTGGGGGCACATGTTGGCTAAGCAGGCGCACAGCATTACTAGCTTCTCCCCGGCTTATCCGGATCCAAACCCAGGTGGACGCTGCTCTGTCTAGACCCAGATGGAGCCGCTCCCTTCTAGGCTCCTCGGCACCCAGAGGCGAGCGGCACGTTCCGTACAGTTCTAGTGACGTTTTTCAGCATCCAGAGCCTCACATCCCAGCTTGAACTGCCCAGGAGGGGGGCTGAGAGCTGGTGACCATCCCGAGCGCTCTGCCTCGTTCCGCCGGGGACACGGCCGTGCCGCCCCCGCCGCCGCCCCGGCTTGAACCCGAATCCAATGGAAACCAGCAAGCTGGGCTCCGCAGGCCGCCGCGGAAGCTGCCCCCTCTTCCTTGTGTTTGCTCCAGACGGAGACAAAGCCTCTCCGAAAGGGCAGAGCAAGGTGGGGGCGGGCTTGGAAAGGCCGAGAGCCGGTGCCCCGAGCGCCACCGCCGGCCAACTGCAGCACCCCGGTGGCCGGCACTCACTCCTTCCAGACCTGGGGGGTCGCTGGGTGAGTTTTACTCCAAACCTCATCTTGGAACACGACCAGAGATGCCTTGTTCAAAGGGAAGAACTTACTAAGAAACAGTGAGAGGCGGTGGGATGACTTCTAGAAGCGGAGGGCGACGGGGGCGCATTTGAACTGACAGCGACCGCGGCCTCACGCACCGTGGTCTTACGTCCGCCTAGGAAGCCCTGTCTGTCCCCGTGAGCCACCGTTCGGCACTGTTAAGAGGGGAAGGGCTGAAGTTGCCCAGGAAGACTTAATTTCCACTCAAGGAAGAAATTCCTGCAAGAAACCATGACAGGACGAAGAAATGAAGGCGTGAAGGAAAGAAATAACGGAAAAGTTTCCCTTTAAGTTATTTTGAAACAGGTGGAATTTTTATCTTACAAGCATGCCTGTGAAACAGGGCAATGAACTGGATGGCCTTGCAAAGGTCCTTCCAGCTGGGGATTGTAGAAAACCCAATGCCATTCCCTAGGATTTATTGTGCGGGAGGGAAGGGGGGGAGGAGGAGGGAGTGCTGAGCCGGGCCGCAGCCGCCTGCCATCCTCCCCCTGGCCACTAGGGGTCTCTGCTGACCCACCAGCTCAGAGCTCGCTCCCCAAAGCCTCCAAGGAGGTGGCTGGGGAGGTTAACTTGCCTGGGCTGGGGGCGGTGGGGGTGGAGGTGGGCTCTGAGTGCCTCACTTCTGGAAATCTTGTTGTGACCTACCCAGGGCAGGGCCATGGCTCATCCTCTTGACTTTTCAGTGCTTCCCGTCTGCCTTACCTACTGGTCACACAGCAGATGGTTCTTCCTTTTACAGACACCTTCTTTCCCTAGTGTGATTGCAGGTTTTTTGAGGGAAAGAGGGGTCTCTCTTTGAATTCTGCAAAACTGCCTAGCACAATGTTAGTGCATGGTAGATGCTTGATAAATGTGTGGTCTGGCTGGGCTTTGGCCTGGGATGGGGGTTGTATTCTTGTGTGTGTGTGTGTGTGTGTGTGTGTGTGCGCGCATGCAGGCCTTAGGGGTGTGGGGAGGTTGCCTCTGTCCTCAGCCACCCCTTCCCGGCAGTGTCCCTCCATTCTGGCAGAGCCAGGGTCCTGTCTTAGACTGAGCAAAGCTGGTTTCCCAAACTCAGGGCAGCCAAGCACATGTAAACAAGCCACCTAATCCTGTTCTTGTTCCACTCCTGTTGGGGGCTTTATCCTCAAGGGAAAGGCAGTCCTGGCCTGCAGGGACAAGCAGCAGCTGCTGCTCTTAAGGAACATTCCTTCTCAAAAGAGGGAAGCGCTCGGGTTTCACTAGCCTGGTGGGAAGCTGCCTTTTTGGTCTCCTGGACCCCTGGCTGGAGGGCTGCAGGCTGGGAACCGGCAGAAGGAACAGCTTTAATGCCCATGGCAGGAACTAGGCAGCATGAACTCAACTGTCTGCCACTTCAGTCTGGGGGTGTCCCCTTTCCGTCCAAGTGGTGATCCTTCCAGGGTGGGTCATTTCTTCTGCCCCCACCCAGCCCTAAAACCCACTGGTTGGGTCATCAGGATGCTTGACCACTGGGCTGAGGTGATTGCCTCAACCCTTCAGCCACCCCTGCCACTCTTGAAAATGCAAAACTCAATAGGCAAGAACCACCCTTCCCCGGTAGGGATGTACTGATTAGTCCCCTTCCTATTCTGTTAGGGAGCTGCAGAGCTGAAGGGCCGTATCTGGCTGCTAAGCCCAGCACCTCAGGTTTATGTTCATTCTGTACCTCTCTTCTCCCTACTTTCAATCTATCAGCAAATCCAGAGTCTTGCTTCCCAGAAATTGGCTTCTTTCTCTCTAGCCCCTAAATCCCTGAGCTATAGCTAGGTAGGGCTATCCCTCCCCACCTAAGACTCAGGGCCCCTGGTTCTCCTTCCTATGTGTCACAAAACAAACAAACAAACAAAAAAACTATCACCATATAGCAAGAAGAACACTGGCTCTGGAGTAACCCATCTCTGCCACTTACTAGGCATGTGACCTTGAGCCAGTGTCTAAACTTCTTTCAGCTTCTCTTTCCTTCGCTGTTCAATGGAAAAAATAATGTGCACCTTGCAGCCTTGTTGTGAAGAGTAAATTAGATAACATGTGTAAAGCACCTAGGACATGCCATGTTTGAGACAGAGAGGAGCTCAATAACTGTCACTGTCTGCCCTCCTTCTGCCAGTTCTTCTTTGAGCAAGACAAGACATGGCTACTCAGTTGACTTGTCTCTAACGTGTCTCCAGCCCTGACCCCCTTGCCTACATTCTCCATTATCTTTAAAATCTTTAGCAGTTGGCCACCAACATCAGCCTCAAAGGACAACCCCCACAAATTTGGCTGCAAGATGCTCCATCATTGCATTTTGAGGCCAAGGACTGTGTTGCACCCATTTTTATATCCTCAGAACTTAGCAGGCTCAAGAGCTGCTCAAATAGATATATGGTGCATGGTATGAATGTGTGCAAAATGAGGGTATGAATGGATGCATGGTGCATGGTATGAATGATTAGATGCATGGTGCCTGGTGTGAATGGATGCAAAGTGGTGGGATGAATGGATGCATGGTGCCTGGTGCATGACTGGATGCATGGTGCCTGGTGTGAATGGATGCAAAGTGGTGGGATGAATGGATGCATGGTGCCTGGTGCATGACTGGATGCATGATGCCTGGTGTGAATGGATGCAAAGTGATGGTATGAGTGGCTGCATGGTGCATGGTATGAATGGATGCCAGGTAATGGTATGACTGGATGCACAGTGCATGGTGTGAATGGATGCTCCACTCTCCACCTCATGTCCTTCCCTGGAGGGATTCTAACGGGCACTCTCTCTTCCTTGCCTTCTCACTACACAAGGAATGAGCACCTTTAGAGCTGTCAAATAGGCTGCCAGCTCTCCCCAAGCCTGCCAGAGATGTCCTTCCCCTAGGAAGTCCTCTTAAGGCCAGTGAATCTGCAACTTCTCCAGTCACAGTGGGCAAAACCCCTCTGCTGGCCTCTCAAATCCTTACTGAGGTTTGTTTAGCAGGAACAGGTTCTGGGCAGGAACAGTTCTGGCCACGAAGGCATGCAGTGCAAACTGGGGCTGGGGCCTGGGCTCTCCCTGGGGAGGACGAAGGATACTGAGTGGTGAGCGTGTGGCCCAATCCAGCCCCTTCCCACAGCTCCTCCCCACATCTCTTTGGCTGCTCCTTTCCTCAGTGCTCTTCACCCTGCATGTGCTGGGACTGACATAACTTGTCTAGATCTTCAGGTGCACCTCACAGCTCCCTCCCACTGAGATCGGAGCTCCTCCTGGACTATTTGCTTGTGTTTGTTCTCATAGGACCTAGCACAGTGCACACAGTAAATGACCGCCAAATGCTTGGGGACTGAATGAGAATGTGGCTTAGCCCAATTTGCCTGGAAGGGAGCTGAGGCTTAAATCTCCATGGAGAAAGAGGGACAAATCTCAGGTCAAATGAATACTTGAGTGAGGTGGAGTTAGGTCCCCTGCAGTGGGATGGTTTGTGCCCTGAAGGAAGGACAGGAGAAGCCAGAGATGGAGTGTAGAATGAGTCTCCTTGCCAAGGATGCAGCTCCTGCAAGAAGCCTGGGCTCTGAGGGGTATGGAAGCCTGTGTGTCACTGGGTGCAGCAGCACAGGATGGGTTCCTGGGGAGGTGGGAGGAACCGGCTGTGGCCCAAGTCCTCGGAACTCTGTTTTAGTTCTCCTGCTTGGTAGAGCAGCCTCCCCTACTTCCCACCTGCATCCCACCCCCACGGAGCAGAAGGCCAAGCAGGGAACACGCTCAAGCCTCAGACCTGGATGGAGGACCCGTGTGGCACCTGGGAGTAGGGGTACCGGTCTGAAAACAAAAATGTCTCCCACTTTGCAACACAAGGCTGGATGATTAGCACACGGGGAGAACCATGAGCCAGCAGTTTGCAACAAAGCTGGCAGGCAGCTGGAATGTGGATCCGGAGGATCATGTTCCAGAGGGGAGACACCCCTCCCCAGGCCAGGCTGGCGTGCTCAGTACGGCTATTTCAGGCTGGGGGGATTAAGGTCGAACCATGATGAGCACTGCGCGTGCACACACAACTCCGATGCTCCTTTTCTCTCTCCTCTCCCATACTGACTCCTGTGCCATGAACCCGAGACGTCGGATGCACTGAAAGTTTCTGGTCCCTGTTCCTTAGCAGCCCTGGGTCTCTGCCTCCCGGGAGAGCTGTGCAAGCCCCAGTGCCTGCCTGACCTGGGAATGTGGGTGGGGGCGTGCCATGTGCGTCCCCTCCTCCACTGACCGCAGCCTGTACAGAGCCACATGTCATCCCGTGACTTTCTCCACCTCACTATTGCTGCCATTCCTCCTTCCATTTCTCTTTCTGCCTCTTTCTCAAGATCATCTCCCTTCTTCTCGGTCTGTGTGTCTCCCTGTCTCTTTTCTTTGCTCTTTTCCTCCAGTTCTTCAGCCTGTCTCTACTTCACGCCTGAACGTTGACCCTCTATATTTGTCTGTGTTTCCTTTTAACTTTCCTCCTATTTCTCCTTTGGCTTCCTCTTACCCTTCCCCTGCATCCCCCCCTCCCCCCATCGCACTAGTTCTTCCACCAAATACCTACTGGCCATTTGTCGTGCACAAGATTTTGTGGCAGCCACTGCTGGGATTATAAGAGAAAGTGTAACAAGACTCTGAAGGAATGAGTCTATTTCAAGATAATATCAGCAAGCAGAAGCCTGGGCAGCTGTTTTTAGACCCCTAATAAAGTGGTTTGGTGATTTCAAATATATAAAGTATTGTCTCTACTTAAAAAGTGTTTGTTATTTAGGAGAGGAGAATGAGGCTTACACAAGCATCTATAATATAAAGTCACACGTGATGTTTGCAGTACCGATGGCTCAGCGTGCTCACAGGGATGGGGAAGCCCCTGGGAGAGTGGCCTTGCTATGCGCTTGGGGAAGAGGCTGGGCTGGGTCTTGCAGAGGGGTGGGGTCGGTAAGGTGTCCCGCACACACAGGCTGGATGAATGGTTGCAGCACCTGGAGCAGGCCCATTGGCCCAGCAAGGGTGACTGAGGCCAGAGTGTCAGGGCCTTGAGTGTCAGGTGAACGGATGTGAAAGCTGGGGGCAGGGGTGGCGGAGTTCTGAGCAGGAGAATGACAAGAACAGAGCTTTAGGAAGATGGATCCAGCCCTAGAAGCTTAAAGATGCGTGGGTATGCAGGCGGGCTGAGGGATGGCTGGAGAAGACGGGAGGGCAGGTTAAGAAGCTCCTGCAGCAGAGGACGCGTAATTACCTTATTTACCCACTGATGCCTGAACGAAGTAGGTGGTGGCCGTCAGACAAAACGAAGGGATAAGTTTGAGTAATACCAAAGAGGAATACCTCGCTAAATGTCTTTTCCTCTCTTTCTTGGTGTCTTCCCCACCCTTCACCCCCAACTGTCTGGGCGGTGATCCCAGTGGATCAGAGGCCTTTCTGCAGTGGCTACCCCAGGGCCAGCTTCACCTCTAGGCAGGGATTTGATGTTTCCAGTGATAGGAATCAAAGTTCTTTCCTCTTTCCTAAAAGCTCCAAGGCACTGAGCACTGGGATCCCCCAGGCGGACTGATTTTTGCAGGCAGCATCTCTGAGACCTAAACCATCCAGAGCCCGTGTTATCCTTCTCTGCAAACCTCACTCCTCCAATGACCCTCCTTCCTGCAGCCTAATGTGTCAGCCTCAGACCCCCAACCCTGAGGGGGCTGCTGTGGCGGCTAAGCCCTCTGCCCCTCCTTCCTTCCCCCACTACCCTGGTGCACCCCCAGCTCCAGAGCTCGAGGTAGAGTTGGAGGGCCCAGGAGGGGAAAGCCAGTGCCTCTCCAAGGACCTGATTATTTCCAAAGACTTGTGCTAATTTTCTGATATGATCCTCACATCTCTGTGAGGCACTAAATCCTCATTACTTTTCCTGACCGATGCATTCTAATTAGATCAACACTTAAAAAAAAATTCACAATAGCCACAGGATGGCTTTCCATCTCATTAACTCCTCACTTATTATTTTCATGAAAATTACTGATAAAAATGTGCATCTCCATTTGGTGAGGCCTCACAGCCTCCTCAGCTCCTATCTTGCATCTCTCCCATCACCGGGACTGCGCAGCGTCGCCATGGTAACCCACAATAATAGAAACTAATAAATTACAAACGAGATGCTCGTTGAGCAATTATTGTCCTCTTTTATGCAAGTTTCTTGCTAATTTTGATCATAAGGGAAAGTACAATAAGACTCTGAAGGAATGAGTCTATTTCAAGAGAATATCAGCAAGCAGAAGCCTGGGCGGCTGTTTTTAGATCTGTAATAAAGTGATTTGGTGATTTCAAGCAATAGGAAAAGGAAATAAACTTCTTGCCCTGTGTTCCGGGCAGTCCTCACTAGCAAGGCTCACAAAGATCCCATTGCGTGGGTTGGATGTGACATGAAGCATGTCTTCAGAGCTTGTTGCCAAAATGTGCAAGGCCTGGCTGGCCTTCTAGAGGTCAGCCTGCCCTGTCCCCTGCCTCTACCAACCCGGACAGAGGGAGTACCTTTGTGGTTTCTTAGAGGCCTAGGGACAAAAATGGCGTAGCCTTTCTTAGCTACTCTTTCCAGCTCCTCTTGCCACTCATTCATAGAAAATTTACCAGTGTCCCCATGCCTCATCATCTTATGAGAAGAGGGTACTGGAAGCCTCCTGAGGGACCCTCTGTGTGTCTGTCCTGGACCCAGGAGCTCAGTGGGAGAGGAGCAGTGGGGTGAGGCCGTGGCGTACGCGGTGCCAGTGAGCTGCGTGGGCGATGTGGCGAGGCAGCTTGCTTAGTTGGTAGGTTTGGGGAAAACAGAGCCCATTTTAGCCCAGAGCTTGCAGGCATCATTTCCACATTTCCATGTTCCCAGGACAAAGGTGGCAGGTAAACCTTGGAAGGGGGTGGTTTGAGGTGACATTTATAGTGGCCCTGAGCCTTAAGGGGACAGAGGTGCCAAGGCAGGGTGAGTGACTAGAGCATGGTCAGGAAGAAGCAGTTCCAGAGGAAGCTTTCCTCTAAGCGTCCTTGCCAGGGACACGGGGAGCTCAGCAGCTGCACCCTCTGGAGAAGGCTGTGGTCAGGAAGTCTGGGCCGTTCCCAGTTCACCCTCTGCAAGCTTTCCTTCTCCTTAACTCTTGTTCTCATTTTCTGCAATATCTTGCGCCAGAAATCCCAGAACTACTTTGGACATTGTCCCTCTCAGATCTGGCCATTTTCTAGGGAATACTGATGCCCTGGCACGGTGGAGTCTGTGTTAAAAGGGGACTGTGCTGCCTGTGGGATGTAAACAGAAGCGGATCAGCAGAGGCCTTTGTGCTGGAAGGATCCAACGAGTCTCATGTGATACACCAGCAGACCTTTCTACACATCTGGCTCAGGAGCCTGGCTTAAGAAATAGGACCCAGCTCTGTGTATTACCTGTGAGTGAAGGTTTATGGAGGGCTGGTTGGGGGAGTAGGGCCCCCCGAGGTCATTCCTGAGCAGGTTATCACTGTGCATCTTGGTTTTGAGGCAGGTGATGTAACGGTTGCAAAAGTCCTTGCAGAGTTCATTGACTTTCTCCAACTCCAACAGGTGGATTCTCAGGACCTGGATTGCCTTCACCATCTGGGGAGAGGGAGGAGAGGTAAGCCCAGGTGTTGGTATCACATCCCCCTTGCTGCCTGGACCCCAACCAACCACACCAGGGGAGGGGAGCCCATCCTCCGCCCAGGCACACGCTTTCTACACTCGATCTTAGCCAGAGGCTGAGAAGGCGTGTGCTTCCTCATCCACATGATTGAAATTCTAGTTGTGGCTCTGTGCTGATTATTCTCTTGCCTTGAGCCCTCTGTTATCACAGCTGTTCTTGAGGCAGTTGTGGTATTCTGAGAACAGCCCTGGCCTTAGAGACGGAAGGCCAGGTCCAAGTCCCGGGCCTGCCATTTACTATCTGTGTGACCTTGGGCAAGTTGCTTAAGCTCTCTGCGCCTTAGTGTCTGACAAATGAGGATCATTATACTCTCCCTAACGACTTTACAGGTTCGTCAGGAGTATCGTATGAGGGGATGTACATGATAGCACGCCGGAAAGTGTGAAGTTCTGAACAAGCACAAGGAAGACTGAGATCAGAGTTTCTTGCAAGTGCCCCGAGAGGTCAGGAACTGTCTATTCTTAAACACATATTCTGAGTGCTTCATGTGATACGGGTTACCCCGCGGACAGTCCATTGATACTTGCTGACTGACCGAATAATCCAGCATGACTTAGCCGGGCACTAGATACCTCACTGTCTGTTGTGGCCTTTTCCGTGCCCTGTGGATAATTGCGCCTGTTGCCTCTTCAGATGGACATTCCTAACCTTTTCATGGCCAGAAGCTATGTCGCAATCGAAGCTTTGCTCTTTATTGTTGTTATCATAAAAAGAAAATACTAAGGAAGACATGGAAAGCAGGGGGTGGAATAAACTGCCTTTGATCCAATCACCCTAGGAGAATGATCATTATTTTAACATAGGTTTTTTTTTTTTTTGTTTGTTTGTTTGTTTGTTTGAGACAGGATCTCACTCTATCACCCAGGCTGGAGTGCAGTGGCAGGATCACAGCTCACTGCAGCCTCGAACTCCTGGGCTCAAGTGATCCTCCCACCTCAGCTCCCAAATAGCTGGGACTACAGGCACGAGCCACTGCACCCAACCTAACATAGTTTCAATAACTTTGTGCATACGATTTTGCTTTCTATTTTTTCCTCTTAGTTAACAAATGTATTTTTAAAAGTGCTAGAATTGTTTTCTCTATTCTGTCTTTTAGACTGTGAACTTTGAGAAGGCAAGAATGTGGTCTAATCTGCTCACCACGTTATCTTCAGCACCAGCATATATGGATACTGAGCAAATATTTGTTGAATGGGTGAAAATTGTTGAGTAAATATATCTACATATATCTATATCTATCTATCTATCTATATATATATATATATATATTTGAGACAAGGTCTCACTCTGTTGCCCAGGCTGGAGTCCCATGGCATCAGGCTAGCTCACAGCAACCTCAAACTCCTGGGTTCCAGTGATCCTCCTGCCTTAGCCTCCCAAGTAGCTGGGACTACAGGCACCCACCACCATGCCCGGCTAATCCATTTCTATTTTTCAGTAGAGACAGGGTCTTGCTCTTGCTAAAGCTGGTCTCGAACTCCTGAGTTCAAGTGATCCTCCCGCCTCAGCCTCCCAGAGTGCTAAGATTACAGGCATGAGCCACTGCACCCAGCCTGAGTAAATATATTTTTAAGTTTTGCATATTATTCTATGTGTGTGCCATACTTAACCATTGTTGGCATTTAGATTACTTCCAATTACTCAGTTTTATAAAAAATCTTACAGTGAATATTTTCTAAGCTCATAGCTTTTTTTTTTTTTTTAATGTTTCTGCATTATTTCTTTAGGATGAATTCCCAGAAGTGACAGGTTTGGACTCCTGTGGCTCATGATAAATATTCCTAAATTGCTTATCAACTGGGGGTTGCTCAAATGGTGCTGGAACAATTGGACACCCATAAGCAAAAAAAAAAAAAAAAAAGAACTTTGATTTAAACCTCATACCTAATACAAAAGTTAACTCAAAATGGATCAAAGACCTAAATGTAAGACATAAAGCTATACAAATTTTAGAGAAAAAAATAAGAGAAAATCTTCAGGATCTAGGGTTAGGCAAAGGGGTCTTAAGGTTGACACCAAAGAATTGGACCTCATCAAAATTAAAAATATTTACTCTTCAAAAGACACTGTGAAGAGGTTGAAAAGACTAAAGATTGGGAGAGAATATTTGCAAACCACATATCTGACAAAGGACTTGTATCTAGAATATATAAAGAACTGTCAAAATGAAATAGTAAAATGATAAGCAACCCAGTTAGCACATGGGCTCAAGACATGATTAGACATTTTACTGAAGAGAATATACAGATGGCAAATAAGCACATAAAAAGATATTCAGTGTCATTAGCCACTGGAAAAATGCAGATTAAAACCACAGTGAGGTGTTACTATACACCCATCAGCATGGTTAAAATAAAAAGTAGCGATAATACCAAATGCTGGCGAGGAACTGGAAACCAGATCGCTCCTGCATTGCTGGTGGGAATGTAAACTGGTACAGCCACTCTGGAAAACAGCATGACAGTTTCTTACAAACTAAATATGTGCTTACCATATGACCCAGCAATTGCACTCTTGGGCATTTATCCCAGAGAAATAAAAACATATGTTCACACAAAAAGCTGTGTATAAATGTTCAAAGCAGCTTTACTTCTAATAGTCAAAAACTGGAAATAACCCAAAATACTTCAATGGGTGAATGGATAAGAATGTGTGGTTTATCCATATCAGGGAATACAACTCAGCAATAGAAAGGAACAAACTATTGATATGCTCAACGACTTGGGTGGATCTCAAGGGAGTTGTGCTGAGAAAGAAAAGCCAATCTCAAAGGGTTATATACTGTATGATGCCATTTATATAACATTCTTGAAATGACAAAATTATAGAGATAGAAAACAGATAGGTGGTGGACAGGGGTGGAGTAGAGGAGAAAGGAACTGTTCTGTACCGTGACTATGATAGGGTTTACATGGATCTGAACATGTGATAAAACTTCATAGAACCAAACACATGCATGCACACACACACATACACACACACAAGTGCATATAAAACTGGAGAAATCTGAATAAGGTTGGTGGATTGTTCCTAGTTTTGAAGTTGTCCTATGGTTGTATATTAGTTCATACAACTGCATGTGAATCTACAATTACATAAAAATAAAAATTTTAAAAAGGGAGGGCTTATTGTCTTTCCATATCCATTTGTGTTGCCACAAGCAATATATGGAAGTCTCTATTTAATCCTCCCAGTTTTTGGCTAGCATTTTGATGCCAGGGGAAGAGTTCGGATGGTATAAAACAGGGTTGAAAACAAGCAAGGAAATCTCTCCCAGAGAATTTTGACTGTGAGGTGTGTGTCGAATGGTGTGGCTGGAAGCCAGTGTCACACTCTTCTCGGAGCCTCACTGGCATTTCAAGTGGGGAGCCCACATTCCCTGGGCTGGGCTTGTGGATGTCTGATGGGCAGGGCTTGTGCTCAGCTAATTAAGGGTTTTTGGAGTACTAAATTAGACTGAGTGTCATGTCACTCAAAGACAGAAACCAACAATTGTGTGTCTCCATGCAGGGCTCAGGCACAGGGTCTCACCCAAAGGAGTGCTACTCTGTGGGGCTGAGGCTGACAGAGACTGAGCAACTCTAGGTGAAGAGGAGAATGGTGACTTGAGTATGGAGCATTTGGACCACAAACTGGAGTTAGGTGCTTAATAAAGATTTGCTCTTGCTTCAGTTTTTTACTTGACGTTGCTGGCCGTGAATATCTTGGTATATGTGTCTCAGAGTAATTAGCACAATATAAGGTGCTTAACAGATACTCGTTGATGGATTGATAACACTACCCAAACATTCCTTACTCTTACTGTGGCTCAGGCACTGTGTTAGGCCCATTCCATGCCTTATCTTATTTATTCCACACAACCATCGCTGCATGGAGATACCACTATTGCCTATATTTTACAGTTGAAGAAAGTAAAGTCCAGAGATACTGAATTTTACTTGTTTAAAGTGACACAGCTGGTACGTGGTGTGCAGCCTGGCTGCCTCACCCCTGAGCCTGTGTTGCTTCACCCTCCAGACAGACTCTCACACAGGAGTTACGTAGGTAAAGAAAATGGGAGTTTAAAGGGTGCATGGTTTGGGGGGAAAGTGGCTCAGTGATAGGAAGTATGGGGTTCCAGAAAAACCAATTAGCTTTTGGGACATCAAAGGTTAGGATTTCCAGAACCCTCCCTGGTAATGTGTCTTTGTTCAGCTGCTCTGATTTCCCATCCCTCACTCCTGGCTTAGGCCCCGCAGGTCAGAACACTGGACCACCATGGATGTCTGCTCTTCATGTGTACAAAAAGAGGGTGGGACTGCCAGGTCCCTTCCCTTTTCTGATTCTCTGAACATCACCAGGACTTCTGTGCTCATTTTGCTGATGATGCTGGAATGGGCCCCACAAGGTGACCTGGGCCAGCTTCTAGGTGAGTGGACGGTCCAAACTCAACAGGACACAGGCTGCACCTTCTCTTCTGAGGCTCCTGGTCCTTGGGAGATGACCTTAATGCCAAGGACATCTCTGTGTCCTCTCAATCTGCTGATTAAGCAACTCTTCCTTATATTCTACCAAAATCTCTCTGCCTTAATATAAAGTGCTTACTCAGCAGCCTTCCATAGGTAGCAAGAACATCTAGTACCTCCATCAGCACAACTTCCCTTAATTTAATTTTATCCATTCACCAATATTGAGTCTTACTATTATGGCATACACTGGACCAGGCATCTGACTTGGATAAGTTGTTCAATCAGCTTTCTTTCCTCCATACTAAAGTAATGGTAATTCCTTAAACACTTCTTCTCTTTCTCCTCCCTCCCTCCCTCCCTTCCTTCTTTCCTTTCTTCTTTCTCTCAACTTTTGTTTCAGATGATTCTGCATTTTAATCAACATTTACCGATTTATTTAAAAATCTTCTTGTGCAGTAATACACACACATACATACATATTCACACACATATACACACAGAAAATTGCACATATCTATTCATTTATTTTAAATATATAACCTATACCTAAAAAAATCAGAAAATGCAGATAAGCAAAACAAAATGAAAAGTAAAATCTACCCAGAATAGCTTTGTTCAAATGAAATACATGCATAGTGTGTTTAAACAAGATCTGGTGCACAGTGGCCAAAAGTGGACCTACCCTTTGGTCTAATAAAGCACAGCTGAAGGATTACTTTTTTATGGGCTAATAGAATTGGTTTAAAGATTTAAAAAGGCAGAGTAAATCATAATGGTATTCCAAGGCAATGAATATGTAGGACCTGTTCAATATTAGAGAGAAAGATGGGCAATGCAGGGAAGCTGCCTTGCACAGCAGAAAGCCTGTGGGGTTCACTGCCAGACAGGCTGGCTCTGAGCCCAGGCCCACCATTGCTAACTGGATGCCACTGGGCAAATTCTGTGACTTCTCTGAGCCTCAGTCTCCTCGTTTCTAAATGGGGCTAATGATCATCCCTAATGCATGAGATGTGATAGGGGCCAAAGGAGACAATAATGTGAAAGTGCTTTATAAACTGCAGTAAACCAACTGATCCCACTGGCTTTTCTACCACTATTCTATATTCAGCTAGTGAAAAAAAATATTAATTCCCAGGTTTTTTTTTTCATATTTGTGTTCAGTAAATCATCCTCTATCCTATATGTTTACAATTTTGGATTTTTGGCTCTAAGACAATTCTGATTTATTAAACTATTTTTATAAATTATCAGGGTCATGTGAAAAGTTATTCCAAATCTTTTAGAGCAATAACAATTTATTTCATCAAGTGTAATGTGTCTTACATTCCTTTCCCCAGGTTTTGCTTCATCTTTCAGCTTCTCTCCCTCCTTTCTCTTTCAAAATAAAGCTCTATCCCTGTTCTCCTAAGTCTCCTTCAAAAAAGCAAAACAAGATGCAACCTCACATTTTCAGTTTCATGCCGCTGTACACAAATCCCATAGTCCCAGGAAAGTACACAAGATCAGGATTTCTTATTTTTTATAAAGTCACATGGTGTGAGGTCTCAAGTCTATTTTTTCCTGCCTGGTTATTTTAGACAAGTGGTTTAAATTTATACATAAAATTTAGGATGACAATAATATCTACACTTTAGAGTTGTTGTGAAAATGGAATAAGATCATGTATGCACATGTGTGGGGCATATAGTAGCTATTCAATAAATGTCAATTCTTCAAGCCAGTGCGGCCCTCCTTCCTCCATCAAGTTCCTCTCTGAAGAGTTGCCTGTCTTGTAGGATCATGGCCTCTTCACTTGATACTAATAATTCCTTGCCTTTCAAAACATTTGTGTACATAACACTTTACGATTTACAAAGTGCTTTCTCTCCATTATCTCATTTGAGTCTCATCACCATAGGGACACAGGCACTATTACCTCTCTCCTAGAGATAAGGAAATTGAGGCTCAGAGATTAGGTAACCCACTCAATTCCACGTGGGAATTAGGGAGGTATCCTTGCCTTGGGAGTAAATTCCTTTCACCCTCTCCTTCCTCTTCTGCAAATTGGGAAGCTGGAACTATTCTCCCTCACTGACAGAACGAGGAATTTATAAACACACATTCTTTAAGATGCTCTGATATTTCCTGTGGGTCACTGGGGCAGCCAAAGCTAAAATCTAATCAGGAATGTTTCCAGACCAGGCCAGCTTGGCCTGACCACTTAGGAGTGTGGCGATGCTAGAACAAAAATTGGGACATGGAAAAAGGTGAGTACCAAGGACTGGAGAACTGCCAGATGATTGGGGATAGAATGAACATTTTGTGGAAACCATCATGCAAGAAAAGTTAAATCATTTTTGAGTCAGTAACCTGACACTTCCCTCCGATGGCCTCAGAATTTGGAGAAGCAGCGTGGTACAGAGGGAAAAGGGTGGGCTTTGGGAGTTAGATCCACTTGGCTCAAATCCCAGCTATGTGACTTATTGGCTGTAGGGTCCCTAGCCCTTGATTTTTCCCTCTGTCAAATGGGGATAATAACAACCATCTCATAGGTTATTGTGAGAATTAAATAGCAAAGGAGGGTATTCAAGGACAATGAGTTTTAGAGGCTGAGAGTCCTGGGTCCTCCACTTACGGTGAGACCTTGAGCAATTTACATAATCTCTGAACTTTAGTATCTTCACCTGTAAAATAGGATAATAATAGAGACTCCTCAGAGTGGTGCAGAGGATTAAATGAGATGTGGCTGGGAAAGAGTGAAAACAAGACCTGGACCATAAAAAGGTCTAAGAAGAGATTAGCTACAGGGTGGTGTGACTGTTCAGAGTGTGAGCACTAGAGCTTGAGTCCTGTGCTATGTTTGACTCCTGCCTGGGCCACGCACCAGCGGCGTGATCTTGTGTTAGCGATTTCGCCTCTTGTCTCGATTGCCTCATCTTAAAACGGGAATGATAATATGTGCCTTGTGGGTTTGGAAAGAGGATTAAATAATATAATACATGTAAAGTGTTCAGAACAGTACCTGGCACCTGGTAAGTGCCCTATAAATGTTAATTATTATTAGCGTTGATTATTCTTATTTCCCTTCCCTTTCCTGGTGTCTGCTCCTATCCAGGCAAAGAGGGTCTGGATTGAAAGCCGGAGTGAGCACCTCTCTGAACGGGGCTGGCGCAAGGTCTCTGTGGGCCCAGGGCTCTGGCCCGGCCTCTTCATGCGCCTCCTAATTCACAGCCTCTGGCCTCTGGCCCTGCCTCTTCAGAGTGGGCCCAGGGGCCTGGGGGGCCCCATTTTAGAGCTGGCTTTGCGGTCAGGCAGCCATAATCTGTCCCTCGAGCCACACCAGAGTCTCATTAAAACGTGCCCCATAAATGTTAAAAAATTTACACATAAAAAAATTCCATGCATGAAACTGAAACCGTACGTTTTACAGCCTCGGTTTGAAATCTTGCATAATATATAAAACCTCGGCCCTGCACTGGGGGCCCGTAAATCAGATTTTATAAAACAAAAAGCTTTTACCTTTCAAAGGGGTTTGGGGAACTTGCAAATTTTACAAACTTTACCAACTGCCAGTCAGAGGCTGCTGGGCCTAAGGAGGGATCCCCTGGCCAGCTGAGAACTAGGCCTGGCGGGTCCCCGGTGGCCGTGGGAATGGGAGTGGGGGGCGTGAAGAGTAGAACCCACCCTGCCCCAGGGGAGCTGGCGAGGCGCATGCCAGCATGGCCACCGTGAAGCTGGAAAGCCACCCTTAATGCACAGAAATGGGGAGTAGAGGGGTCAGAGTGTGGGCGCCAGGGGAGAGGTTTTGCTGGCACCACTCTATTTGTAAATGAGGACTTTGTGGCCACCAGGGAGGAGACTGCTGGAATGAGGTAGCGAAAGGAGCACAGTGTCTGGAGTCAGCAGACTGGGCTCTGGTCCTGGCAAGTCACTTCCTTCCCTGGACTTATGTCCCCGGCTATAAAATGGTAGGGGAGGGGTGAGGAAGACTTGCTCTCCCTAGGGCTGTGTTTTCCCTCCTAAGGTTCTGGGATTCCTTTTTCCCTCGGGTAGCCATGCAGGTGTTGGGGACGCAGCTGGCTAGCCAGGGAGGGAGGTCCCCTCTGAAATCTACAATCTGGGCCCCTGTCTCTGTTCCTTAGGGCAGCTCTGGGAGACTGTGGGGCTCAGAGAAGGGCACTACAGGGCAATCTGCCTCGGGGAGAGGAGGGTGGCTGGCTGGGATGGGAGGATTCTTTGTCCCTGGTAGGCTAGAGACCGCTGGCTCTCAGGCTTGGGAGCAGGCAGGGCCTGAGTGGGGCTCGAGGGCCCTGGGGAGGGGGGTGAACTTCCAAGGGGCAGATTTTTGGGGGACCCAAGTGCCCTCCTAACAAGCCCGCCTATGAAAGTCAATATTCAAGGGCAAAGGAAAGCCGCCCTGACACACATATATATAAAAAATAAATCTCTCAATTATCTCAGCTCATTTGCTTAGGGTCTCTCATTTTATGTCCCTGCTCGGCTGCGCAGTATATCTGTCCGGATAAAGAGTTACAGTCCGTTGGGCTACGTGTGCGGGGTTGTAAAAAATACAGATGCCAAATTAACTGGCTGTGGCACTTGGCAGCTGATTGAGCTGATAATGACGTGATCTGACCTTTTTCTAATTTCTAATTATGTGCATCTCGGCTGTGCTGGCTACATGATTCTTGTTCCAATGATGGCTTCCATGGTTGGCCTCTTTATCCACCCCCTCCCCCGCCACCCGCCAACCCTGACACGGGACCAGGGGGGCCGTGGCAAAGGGCACTGCTTAACTCCCCAAATAAAGTTTCAGGGTCCTGGCCACTCAGTCTCTTTGGCAGCGCCGAGGTGAGGTTGGGAAGCTGGAACAACTTTCAGGACAGACACTGAATCAGGATTAACTTTCTGGATGCCGGGCATTGTTAAAGGCTGTTTCCATGAGCCATCTCATTAATTTAGTATTACAATCACATGAGGCAGGTGTACTAGATCTACAGATGAGGAAACCGAGCTTCAGTAGAGTTAAGTCATCAAAGTTGTACACAGAGTAAGTGGTGAAGTTAGGCTCAGGTCTTTTGTCTCTAAGCACGTTGCCAAATCTCTCCATTTACATAATCAATCAATCCATCAATCAATCATCAACCAGTCATCGACTGTGGCTAACTCGTCTAGACAAATCAGGTCCATCTGAGTAGATGGAATGTCCAAGGATTGCTCCACCAGCTCGACCACTCCCAGCCCAGTCACCTGAGATAGAAGACCAGGGAACACCAGTGGTCTGGGGCCATAGGGTGGCTTCTACAACATCCATGTCTTTGGCTCAGGCCTGGTACATAGCAGACACCCAGCCAAATTCTGTTGGATTCATTCTAGAGATCTGATTCTTTAAGTGAGCAGAACCCTGAGAGACCCGGGCAGTGTTGGCGAGTGGAGAAGCATGGAGCTGGCCACCTGGGAATTTTCCAGGCTGTGCTAGAATGGGGGGCTGCCTTCAGTGGGTCTTCCATAGCCTACCGGTGGTGATAAACAAGGCATTTGAGGTTTGTTTCCGCAGGACGCCTACCTCTTAAGAAGGTTTAAATTCTTTCACATTACTCAGTCTAATTTTAGGTATTTCCTTACCAACTTAGGCTGCAGTTTGTTTTTGTGCCAAGTAAGGGGAGTGGGCCCTGGCCCCCCAGGTCTACTCCAGCTCCCGCAGATATGGCTGCCTCATCTCCTGGCTCCCTGGGTGCCAAGGGTCCGGGTTCTAAGGATCTGCTTCCCAACTGCAGTGTGAGTCTGATCAGCCAAAGATGAGGGCAGGGCCAGACCAACCTGCCCTTAATACTCGACCAACTGGAGAACCTGCATGGACATTCCCAGGGGATCCGAGAGACGGTGGCCCAGCCTCCTAGGAAGTTGGGCTGCTGAATCCCAGCCCAGGGATGAGCAGAGGTGGATTTGGGGCTCTCAGATGCCTCCACTAAACACCCCTGATAGCGGGCAAGTGCTTATCGTCTGGCCAAGGCCTGCTCCACTCTCTGAACACCAGCCCATCATGACACGGCACAGATTTCCAGTCCAGGGCAGGCTCTCCTGGACTCCATAAAGTACCATATTCAACTCTTGACAGAAGCAGTGGTGTGGATAATTCACAGCACAAAATAATACCAAAGTCATTTACATCTGTTCTGCAGATGCACACGTGTGTGTGTGTGTGTGTGTGTGTGTGTGTGTGTGTGTGTGCGCGCGCGCGCGCACGCACTTTTTCTTCCTTCCTTTTTGGGACCACATTTGCTTTTCTAATTCAGTTTCCCTTTTGGGAGCAGGTACCGGCTAAACTCCGGATGCACGAGGTCAGCACTATAATCAATCAATTTGAGGGGCACAGCGTTCCTGAGCTTCCAAATTCACCGTGCATAATCTGGGTAATCCACCCACAGAAAAATCTAGAATTGGGGTTAATAACTCCAGGATGACTAGGGTGATGAACAAACAGAGCAGCCCCTCTGTTGTTCTCCCTCAGCGGAACTCCCAGGGCTAGATGAGAATTTCAGATGTCATCCAGCCCAGTGGTTTCCAAACCTAATTGAGGATTGCAACTGCCTGGGAAACTTTTTAAAATGTAGAGTCACAGGCTCCCACCAAACCAGTAAAATCACAATTTCCAGATGGTGTGGTCCAGGAAAATGAATTTTATAGAACTGTAGTGATGATCTGGGTGACAAACTGGGTTTGGGAACTTGATCTACTGGGTCCCCCTAAGAGGGCAGGTCCTCTGCTGATATTCTCAACATGCCTATGTCAGGTCTTTCTCTCTATTGACATGCTTGAACAAGCCTGTTACCCACATCCTCCACGTGGTAGCACGACAACCATCAGCTCCTCCCTGGGTGGCCCAAGACGGATTTGCTAACATGCCAGGACTCCAGGCCTCAGAACAGCTACCCTAGACAACTGTCCTTTCCTCCTGTCTGCATTACAAGAGAGGGGTAGGAGGACACTGTGCCACCCTGGGTGTAGACGGGGAGAACGTTGGCAGTAAAGTTTGCACATGGATGCTTGGTTTAAGGAACTTAGAAATGGTTCTTGGCTTCTAATATGGTGCATCTAGCGCCTGCCCCACAGTGAGCACTCAGAACTGTTTGTTGAATGAATTAACGAAAGGATCATTTCTAGGGCATTTGGAGGGGATCAAAGGTAGGAAGACTCTAGCCAGGGTAGAGGGTGGAGGGTCTTTACCAGATTGTCCAGTTCTGGGTCATCGCTGAAGAAGGGTTTGTGCTCCTGCTCCTGCTGGTGGACAAAGTTCTCGATGTCCACATCAAAGCTGGCGGAGGTGATGCACTCAGAGCCCTGCGTGGCCTGTTCACATTTCTCAAACAGCAGCGTCAGGAGCGGGAAAAGAGGGTGCCTGCGGGGACATTAAGAGCTCACACATGCGCACACACAGAGACCGTGCTGCTAGCTGGCCTCAGAAGCCACCAGGCTCCCTCTCCCACATTCCCATCACTTGTCCCAAGGTCCCACTCCTTGAGAACGTCCCCAGTCCCCGTGGTCAGCCTAGATGGCAGCATCTCCTGCCCTGGCATGGAGGTCCAGTGTCCCAGTTCCTGGGCCTCAGGGGGCTCCTGTCCCTGCTCCCTGGGCGCCTACCTTTTCTCTTTGGTCAGATAAGCTGCGTGGCTATTTGGAGAGAGATGATGGGTCACAACCCTTCAAAGAAGTGTGTCCATTTCTGGCTCCGAGTCAACCCAGGAAGGAAATGTGGGACGTGTCCAGAGAAGTCCTGGACGTGAACATTAGTGTTAGGCAGACCTGTTTTTGGCTGTCTGGAGCCAGCTGAGGGCAGCAGATGTGCACAAACCCTTGTGTGTTTGTGAGTGTGTGCAGGGGTATGTGTGTGAGCTTGTCCACACCTGGTGGGCAGATGTCTCCACACGTCCTGAGCTTGTTGGCAGACTCAGTTTAGGTCAGACACCCCAAGTACACGTGTAACCTTTCCCTAAACTATTCTATTGTCACACCTTTAGCATGACTGTAACTAAATGATTATTTGTACCATTATTTGTTGACTGTTTTCCTCGAAGACTCTACCTGACCTAATGATCATGGTATCCCTAAGTATTGCCACATGCTCACAGTAGGCACTTAATAAATATTTGGTGACTGCCTGAATGCATCAATGAAAGAAGGAACTCCATGTGTGCAGTTCTATGACATATATGTGTGAGCCAAAGTGCTTACGTATGTGGCTTGACAGATCTTGACTGGGATATCACCAACTCTTGCAAGCTTTCCTGACTGTTCCCCCACCAAACTTAAGCTGATAGCCCCTGAGTTTTTTGTTTTCTCATCTGCCTTCCTCATTAGACTGTGAGCTATGTGAGGGCAGGAATCCAGCCCACCTTCTTCATCACTGTGTCCAAAGTCTAGCAAAGGCATATGGATCTCAATCAGTATTTGTGGAATATATGTGTGCATGCCTATTTGCATGTATAAGTGCATGGCATACTTATTTCTGTAGCATGTGTGCATACGTGTGCATGGGTTGTTGACATTGGACTCTGAAGAGTCCCAGTCCCTTCCACTGTGGTTCCAAATAAGCATCTGCACAATTCTCTGTGGTCTGTCTCCTCAGACTCCTGGGACTATAAAATTTAGGTCTTTTCTTTTTGCTTTAGCCCCGCTTGCTGGGAGAGGAAGAGGAATGTGTTTTGGACCTGGCCCCCAGACCTCTGCCAAAGGAGATGCTCTAGCCAGCTCTGTTCAATAGAACTTTCTGCAATGATGGGAATGTTCTGCAATCTCCACTGCCCAGTATGGTAGCCACTAACCACGTGAGGCCAATGAACACTTGAAATATGGCCATTGTAACAATGACACTGAACTTTTAATTTTATGAAAATTAAATTAAGTTAAATTTTAATTAATTTAAATTTAGATAGCCACATGTGGCTAGTGGCTGCCATATTGGAGAACACAGGAAGTCCTGAAAAGGAAAACAGATCATGCTTTTCCTTCTAGCACACTGTGACTGAACACACTGAGTGAAGGACCAAACATCTAGCCTACAAAGCGTTTGCAAGGGGTGGGGGAATGCCTGCGAGCCTGTCCCGTGTTGGATTTTCATAATTCTGGGCAAAAAGACAGAAAGTGGCCGGGCGCGGTGGCTCACGCCTGTAATCCTAGCACTCTGGGAGGCCAAGGCGGGTGGATCGCTCAAGGTCAGGAGTTCGAGACCAGCCTGAGCAACAGCAAGACCCTGTCTCTACTAAAAATAGAAAGAAATTATCTGGCCAACTAAAATATATATAGAAAAAATTAGCCGGGCATGGTGGCGCATGCCTGTAGTCCCAGTTACCCGGGAGGCTGAGGCAGTAGGATCCCTTAAGCCCAGGAGTTTGAGGTTGCTGTGAGCTAGGCTGATGCCACAGCACTCACTCTAGCCTGGGCAACAAAGCGAGACTCTGTCTCAAAAAAAAATAAAAACAAAACAAAAAGACAGAAAGTGCTTACCCCCATCCACACTCACACCCACATTTTACAGGTCTTCTACTCAGGCTCAGGGGTAGCGGGTGATGCAGGGAGATAAATCCCTGTATCAGATGAGCTGCTGGGCTTGGCAGAGCCTGCCCCTGGACACTATCTCCCGACCCTTGTCTTGGAAGCTGACGCAGAAACTCCTGGGCCCCCAAGGCTGCAGGCTGGGTGTGCAGTCTGCAGGAAGAAGGGTCAATATTTAAGGGTGGCCTATGTGCAACCCTAAATTGCCAGAAGATCTGTTGAGCCCTGGTAGAAAGCTGGTAGGAGAAAGAATGGGTTAGCCTAGCCATCCGGCTGAAAACAAAGAGAAACCCAGGTGAAGGGGTTAAACTCCAGTATAAGTCTTCATTTGCAGCCACTAATACTGCAGCATATTATAGTCTAATCTAACCTGATCCCAGTTTAATGCAAGATTCTCCTGGCCCTGAGTGGAATACCAAAGAAAGCCTCGGCGGCTGTAATTTAAGCAGAGCCCTGCAGTGGCTTAGCTGAGGGACAGGAAAGGCAAATTCCAGACGGTGTTATGAATTATTGCGCCTTATGAACCTTCCTACTCTCAACAGATGCCTGCTGCCATTTAAACAGCCACTAGATCAATTAGGAATGAAAGGCACAAATCGACTCTGTACAAGGGCACTAAATTACCAGGAACTAATAATC
This sequence comes from Lemur catta, assembly GCF_020740605.2. Classification (NCBI taxonomy): domain Eukaryota; kingdom Metazoa; phylum Chordata; class Mammalia; order Primates; family Lemuridae; genus Lemur; species Lemur catta. The sequence continues at coordinate 16,522,934 of NC_059134.1, read as the reverse complement.
TGCAGCATCGTGCCAGGTGGTGGGGGTGCAGGCCCCGCCCCAACTCCGCGGCAGCCGCGGTCACTGCACATTCCTTTCTCACTGGTGGGAGGAGGGGATGGGGGTGTGTGTGCGTGCATGTGCATGCGTGTGCACCAGGTTGAATGCAGGGTGTTGAAGAGAGCAAGGGTGAGCGTTGTGTGCTGTCCTGTGTGTTTTCATTGTTTGCACACACAGTGCTATGTTTATGTAGTACATACACACATGTGGGTTGTGTGTATGCACACAGTGGTGCCAAATTTGTGTGCTGTGAACATAGCGTGTGCATGTGCTCTGTGTTATCTGTATGCAGTACGTGTGCTGGGATGCTGTGTTCTCTGTACACACAGAGGGTGGCATGTGGGCTGGGGAAGAGGGCTGTGCCGTGGCACTAAGGTTGGGGTGGGGAGAGGAGGGTGGTCTCCTCTGCTTCTGTCCTTGCCCCGTCAGGGAGGAGCAGCTTTTCTTAGAGTGGTCAAGGAAGGCCTCTCTGAGGAGGTGACATTGACGTTAAGCCTCAAATGATGAGGCACAGTCGCAAAGAGCTGAGGGAGAGGCATTCCACCCAGGAGAGACAGCGGAGCACTTGAGATAGAACATGAGTTTGGCATATTTCTGGAGCCAAATCTAACTAGCTGAGTGTGGCTGCAGCCAGGTAGGCAGGAGGAGAATGAAGGAGATGAGGTTGAAATGGCAGTGGGGCTCAGGTCATGAGACGCTCATAGGCCTCAGACAGAGCTGGGCTTGGGGGTGGGGGGTGGGCATTGTCATGTATGCTGGGGAACCACATGCACCTTCTATGCAGAGCCACAGCCTGGTTTTATAAGCCTTGTTCACTCCCAGGTGTCAGATCTCCCCAGAACGAGTACATGTGTGTTGATGGGGTACATATCTGGGGCTCCTGCTATCTCTCAGAAGAAGCGAACATGCTGCCCATCCTTCCCTCCAAGTTAAGTGGCATCCATGGGGCACAGGGCAGATTTCACAGGTGCTGGCCTGGGCCCCTCTTGCCAGCTCCCCCGGCCTGAGGCTTGGGCAGTCGGGGTGGGAGGGCAGTGACCACTGTTAGCTGCCGGAGCCTCCCTTCTCACGCCCCATCCTTCCCAGGCTCCTGCTTCCTCCCACCTGTCCCGGAGCTCTGTGGGTCTCACTGAGCTCGGGTGGGGTCTGATCTAACCCACAGCCTTTCCTGTGAACCACAGCCACAGTCAGTGGGGCTGCCTGTGGTTCCCATGCTCTATCCACCTGGATCACTTGGTAAACCTGCTGCCTGCTACCTACCGTCCGAACACAGGGACGGCTGAGACACTGAGCTGCCCCTGGAGAAGACAGGCTCGGTTTCCCAGGGACTCATCTGGGTTCTGTGGCTGCAGCACAGTCCTGGGCTTCTCTAAGGCTGTTCCCAGCCCAGTTACGGGAGAGTCCCCTGCCTTTCCTCAGTTGCCCAGTCTGTGACTGCCTAAGGGCTGACCTGTATTTTCTAAGCTACCCTCCAGCATCACCCCATAAAGCAGGTGAGGCCAGCAGCCACCATCGAGAGGTCCTCTCCAGCAGCCTCAGCGGCCAGTTTGGGGGTCCACCCTGAATAGGGCAGGGTCCACGAGAGCTGGCTTCTAAGCCGCTTGGGACATCAGTGGCCCTATCCAAGCCAGGGATGGGGTGGGGAGAAGGATTTCCAGTTAAATGTGGGATCTTGGCCTTCCCTGAGCCTCAATTTGTCCATCTAGAAAATGGTTTTTAAGGAGCTCTTCTTCTGGCTGTCCAGCTCTCTTCCCCTGAGGAGCCACATCCTTCAGGGGCCACGAGCAGGGACGCGGAAACTCAGGCCCCAGAAGGCGACGAACAAGATATGAGAGATGGTCATTAGACTTTATTTCCAACGAGCTGAGGACATTTGACCTCCATAAGAACTCACCTTCTCCCTCCCAGATCCCTTCTCTGCTCTTCTCCCCACCATGTCACCTCCCGTGTGACCGCCCCCCCACCTCAAGCTCTCTTAAGCCGTTCAAAATTTGGAGGAAATAAATCTCACTGCACTAATTCAGTGAGAGTTTGAGCCTCGTCAGTGCAGAACAAATAAAAGGAGTGAACTGGCATGACATTTTACTGCAGAAGAGAGGTCGTTTCCAGCCACTAATAAAAAGGATTTGACACAGACTAATAAAGAGAAATGAATTTCTCTAATGGCCTAATTTAGCACATTCAGCACTGCACCTCCGCCTGGGTGCTGGGAGGGCGGGCGGCGGACAGAGGCAGGCGGGAGGGAGAGACGGCTCAGCTCGGGCAGAGGGGAAGAAGAGATGATCTCGAATAACATTTTATTATTTCTTTTCTCTTTTCTGAGTCCCCCACCCCACCCCCACCCTCATCACCTCTCCCCAGGAGCATCTGGACTAAAATCAAGCTCAAGATATGCAGTTCCTCTTAACGATCCAAAGAAATAAAGAACCCCTCTCCATAGAATTGCAGTCTTGTGCTAGCTTAAGAAGGTGATTAAACCGGATGTGTTGATTTCTACAGGGGTTTAAGCCATCGTTTGGTTTAATTACTTCTGACATTTCTGCCTTTGTGTTTTTTACATCACCCAAATTTGCGGGCCTGGAATGCCCAGTGTGGGGCCGAGGTGTGTGGGGCTGCCCCACCCCCGCCCCAGGAGAGCCGCAGGGCAGGTGTTGCTGAAGCCCTTTGCTGAGGTTACCAGCACCCTCTCTCCCAGCGACAGACACACCGAGACCCCCTCGATCAAGACCAAAGAGACCCAACCCCCAACTCTGGTGCAGCTTCTGAGACGTCCTGGGTAGGCCAGAGTCAGCAAAGCCCACTCCGTTCCTCCTCTTCTTGAGACAGACAGTCCTAACTAAACTGCGCTGACAGGTCTCCCTAACATTTTTAAAGACCTTCTAGAATGGAGGCCACAGCTTCCTTGGCAACTCATCCTCTCATATCTAACTTAAAGTCCCCCTGTATGGCTGCAGCCCATTTCTTTTTGTTAAATGGACTCAAAAAAAGGTAGTTGGATCCTTTTCCATTTCCCTTCGTTCCTCCTTGGACAACCTGGGTTTGTTTTTTGCTTTTTTAAAAATTTAAAACATTTCTTCCTGCTTAAGGGAGGAGTGGAAACAGAAGCAGAGATAGAAAAAAAAGTTAGAAAGAATGCAAAAATACGGAGCTTCAGAGAGGCTAAAATGCAAAAAATGAGAGACATTTGCCCGGGAGGGGGGACACCCGCGGATGGTCCCAGGCGAGGGGAGGTGTCAGTGTTGCGTTCTCTTTCTGGGTGATAAACCTTGTGATTCACAGTCATGCCACGCCATCCCTTCCCTTGTGACCTTGGCCAGGACTGCAGACCTCAATTACGGGTCCAGCCAAGTGTGTGGCCGCCTGCCTGGGCTGTCCACCTCCTCCCCCGTGACTGCCCTTGGAGCCCCCGGCTCCCCTGCACCTGCCCTCACAGCCCACACTCACCCTGCTGGGGGTGGGCAGAGGGAGGCCCACTGTCAGCACCCACCCCCCCTGGAGCCCCGCTGCCTCTTCCAGTATGTTGGGGGGTGGGGGGACAGAGCCCTGGGCCAAGGATGGGTGACCCCCGGGTGGAATGTACGGGAGGAGAGAGAGCTTCAGTGACAAGCCAGCAGGACCAGCGGCCGGGTCAGGGCCAGGCTGCTCAGAGGACATGAGGCTGTTGCCAGTGAGGTGGGGTGAGGTGGCCCCTCAGGGGTTGCCCAGCTCCCCAGCCTACTCCCTACTGACACGTGGTGGCTGTCACATTGCCAAAGGCCGGCCTTCCTGGCAACTCTGCCCCGGGGGAGGTGGCATTTTGACCCTTGGTTTCTAGTTCCCGAGGCAGAGACCACAGGGATCACAGAATCAGAGACAATACCCTGGAAGCCACTTTCCCGGACAGCCCCCTGCCCCTTTCCTGGGCATCTTTTCACTGCAGAAGGCCCACGCCAGTGCCCATTCTGAGAAGTACAGTGGAAGTTCTCCTGGACTCGGGGCAAAGGAAGCCGACGCTCCTCAGATGAGCACCCCAGGCTCTTCACCAGGGGCCTCAGCCTCCTAGATGGACTCAGCGGAAGTACTGTGGTGGCTGGAGGGACAGTGGGTGGCCCTGGTCTCCTGTGTGGTCCCTACTCCCCCTCACCAGCTCAGGCAAACCGACTCCTGTGCTGACCTTTGCCCTGTGCTCTCCTCGGCCCACACCTTGCCTCCACGGCTCCTTCCACCTGAACTGCTGCTCCCTACACGTCCCTTCTAATGACCTGCAGAATCCAGCTCAAAATGCCATGTCTCCTGTGCAGGTGGCCCCAGGGGAGCCCCCTCTGAGCCATAACAGCAAGCGCTCAGGGCTTGTCCCGTGATCACACCACGGTCTAGGGTGGGAAGCTGGGTGGTCTGAAACCCATGGACAGCTGTGTGACTTTGGGCAAGTGACCAGATTTTCTGAGCCTCAGTTTCCTCTTTTATACAACAGGGATAACACCTCCCATGAGGGTTATTTTTATTTATTTATTTATTTTTTGAGACAGAGTCTCACTCTGTTGCCCAGGCTAGAGTGCCGTGGCGTCAGCCTAGCTCACAGCAACCTCAAACTCCTGGGCTCAAGCAATCCTACTGCCTCAGCCTCCCGAGTAGCAGGCATGTGCCACTGCCACAATGCCCAGCTAATTTTTTCTATATATTTTTAGTTGTCCAGCTAATTTCTTTCTATTTTTAGTAGAGACAGGGGTCTCACTTTTGCTCAGGCTGGTCTCAAACTCCTGACCTCAAGCGATCCTGCCGCCTTGGCCTCCCAGAGTGCTAGGATTATAGGCATGAGCCACTGCGCCCAGCCCCATGAGGGTTCTTGTAAGGTTAAATGAAGAAACATGGAGAGTGTCTGGACTTAGGAAGCTACCAATTAATGCTTGTTCCCTTTGCCTGGAGTGGTGGGTATGAGGGCATCTTTTTTGTTCAAGAAACACTGACACCATCCACTCCAATAAATTTATATTCCCATCTCCACTGACTCATTTGGCTGGGAAGCAAGCCCCTGTGCCAATTCAAATAGAGGCCCAGAAAGAGGAGGGGGAGAGACATCTTAAATTTATCAGAACTCAGAGCTTCATTTTCTTTTAACCAAAAAAGCACTGCCAGTAGGCATTCATCTTTTTATTTCCCTATGACACTTATTAAGTTCTGCTAACCACAGTGGGCTGTGCACAGCTCCGTTCTTCCATCACACGGTCAGCCCCTCCAGTCCGTGACTTCATGGCTTTCGGGATTCCCAAGAGTCAGGCACAGTGCCTGGCACACAGCGGGGGATCAACAAATTTTTGATGAAGCAATGAATGTGAATAGATGAATGAATGAAGCAAGCAATGACTATGAGAATGAAGGTTCTCAGACACAATCCTGAAGTTCTTTAGGCTCAGAATCCACCCATATTGGAGGACTCGGATCAGATTTTGCCATCTGGCAGCTTCGGGCCACAGTTGCTACAGAAGGACCTGCCCTCGGTGGGGCTCTGCTGGGGCGTGTGTTCGCGTGGGGAGGGGGCGGCGAGGTCCCGGAGGGAGGGGAGAGAGTGGGAAGAAAGGTGCCTGCCCAGCCCTCGGCTTCTCCTCCCCTCGTAGGTACCAGATGGAGAGAACAGAGTGGGGTGGGGAGAACAAGCCAGCAGCCCCTGGTTGGGTGTATTTTTACTTCAGGTGTGACGTTGAAACCAAGCGGATATATTTTTAGTCCTGCCCAGTGGGCGGTGTGTTCGCCTGGGTTGCCTTGGAGAGGACTTCTTCTTGTTGCTAAATTGGAACTGCATCTGTTAGGGTTCCTGGGCTCCAGCCCAGCTCTCCTCCCCCAGGTGGGTGGGCAGGTCCATTCCTGGCAAGTGTGGGCCCCATGCGGGTCACAGTCTGCTCAGCACCCCTTCTTTTCGTGCACACTCACACCCAAGCACACCACTCCTGGCACATTAAAAAAAATCACTGTGAAATCACAACCGAGTGACTGTTAAGGCTGGCCTGTAAGGGCAAGAATATGAAGAACCTAAAACTCCAGACCGGGGAAGGATCTCATGTCCAGCCTCCTCCTGATAAGGAGAGAAACCTCAGGCACAGAAAAGAGAAGTGTCTTTCCTGAAACTAGGCAGCTAGTGAGAGGTGGGCAGAGCTGCTACACAAGTCACCAGAAATTCAGCCAGTGAAATTCAGTCAGTGAAAATTCTTCAGAGGAAGGGCTGGTGTGGGGAGGAAAGCTCTATCCGTTTTGCCTTGGTCACTGGCAGAGGCTAACCACACTCCCACACACATTTGGTGGCACTTTGTAAATTACAAAATGCTCTTACACGTGCTTATTGCATTTAAACACCCCGAGAGCCTCATCATTCCCATTTTACTGACTAGCAAACTGACGTACTGTGTGGTTAAATGACTTCATCAAGCTGATAAGTGATTCAGTTGAGATTTAAATCTGGGTAGCCCAACTCCAAATCTTGTGCTCTTCCCTTTCTCCCACGCACTGACTTTGAACCATTACTGGAACCACTTCAACCTCCTCCTCCTTTTTCTTTCCTGTCCTTGAGTCATATGCATCCCAGGGTGGAGGAACTGAGCTGCCAGGTTTACCCTTGGAGCATCAAACCATTGCGGCACAAGAGAACCTCTGCTTATCCGATGGGTTTCGAAAGAACCTCCTCTTGTAATAATACTTCTGTGTGTTTGGAGAGGGCCCTACATTTTTAAAGATCTTTGATTTCCTCATTTGATGCCTACCCTGTGGGGTAGGAAAGCTTGTCTAACGAGGTTAAATGATTTGCCCAGTGGTAAAGTCAGAACTCAGACTGGTCTTACTCTGGATTCTTTGCACTCAGCCACAAAAGGGACCTGGGCTTGGGAAAGCAAAGAGTGGCGCCATGGTTAAAAGAGGGACAACCCGGCTCAGCTTAGCCCTGGGGAGAAGCCATTGGCCTTATGAGCACAATCCTAGCTCACCATTCTCCTCCCACTCCACCCTCCCCACTCACCCTAGCAGGAGGCCCAACTCTTGGTCGTCTTCCCTCTTGCAGCGGAGACAGATCCAGTGCAGGCTTCTTCACCAATGTAGCTCCTATTCATTGAGGGCCTTCTATGGCCAAGCACTGTCAGCTGTTACCATTGGTTATCTCATTTAATCCTAACATAGCCACGCGAGGATAAAAGTCTTTGGGCTTCCGGACTCCTGGATCTCTCTCTTGTCAATGACCCTCATCTTTGCAGGGTCCCTGGATTACTCAGCTCTACCTAGCCCAGGCCGATGAGCTATGGAAGCAGCAGGACCCACTTCTCTACACACCTGCTTCCTGACCAAGGCAGCTGCAGCCTCTGGGCCCACGAGCAGCAAGTGTAGAGTTTGGGGTGGGGGCCTTCTGATGCCGGCAGGAAGGGCAAGGACCAGGCTTTGCCTGGTACAGGGGAAACCTGAGCATGGTTTCACTTTGCAGATTATGGCTCTGGCAGGATCACCCCCCGACTATGATTAACAGCTGAGACGTTACTTCTCAGAGCCCCCAGCCCATACAGCCCAGCCAAGAACATAGTCTGGGTCCACAGCACCTAGTAGGATAGAGCAGCGGTCCCCAACCTTTTTGGCACCAGGGACTGGTTTCATGGAAGACAATTTTTCCAAGGATTGGGATGGGGGTGTGTGGCAGAGCTCTGTGGCGCTGGTCCATGGCCCGGGGGTTGGGGACCGCAGGTCTAGAGGCCCTGGCATGAAGCACCTGGTCCGACTTCTCTGCCTGGAATGGCTGCGTTTCTCCCACACCATTCTCAGGCCATCTCATCCAGCACATTCCAGGAATGACCAAGCACAGTGCCAGGGACGGCAGAGGGTTAAGCCACAGGGTCACCTCACTGGAGCCAGAACACTCTTTGGTCACAGGGTGGATGAGTTCCCTCAAAGACACCTCATTAGGAAGTGCTAGTTCCCAGGGTCCTGACCAGGCAGCTGCTAAACAGGACGGTCCCAACAGGACCCAGTCCCTCTGTTAGCCCCAAACCTAGGAGGGATTCCTCCCAGCCCAGTCCCAGGAAGGGTGGCGTGGCTGTCATTCTCTCAGGGTTCCCTCCCTTGGGAAAAGCAGTGTGACTCTCCCACACTGCCCTGTGGGCCTGAGCCTTGTAGTCAAATCCACACATACTTTTCTGAGCCTGTACTATGTGCCAAGTTTATATTACAGCTTCTTTCTATGTCTGTCCCCCTCTCCCTGGACAGAACCCCTTTCAGAACTTGACATGATGCTTTACATATGCATGATTTTACTGAGCTAGAGCCCAGTAAATATTCAATTGAATTGTGGCACGAAGACCACTTGGCTGGGAGCCCTGTCCAGTCCTGCATCGCCTCTCAGCATTTACCTCCTGTCCTCACCAGCTCCTGTTTAGATTTTCCCAAACATCTAACAGCAGCTGACACCCACAGAGTGCTAAGCATCTGCCAGGTTTCCTACCAAGCACTTTACCTGTGTCATCTCATTTAAATCTCATGACAATCCGGATGAAGAGACTACTATTTTTATTCCTGCTTTATAGATGAGGAAATCAAGGCACAGAAAGCTTTAGGGCCCACTGGTGGAGCCAGAGTACGAAGCCGGCAACCTAAGTCCAAAGGCTGTGGGAGCCCCGCCTCCCTCAAGGCATCAGACTGTCACGTCCTGAATGGGCCAAAGCAACACATCTGGCGCCTCTGTTTAAGAAACATCCTCGTCTACCTAACAAACCTTGATCTGTGTGCCAGATATTATCATATATTACCTAATCTAATCTAGCTATTATTGTTTTCTTTTTCATAGTTGAGAAAACAGAGGCTCAGAGAGATTACCTTGCCCAAAGTGACAATGCGGGTTGTCATCAGGTCTGTTTCTGGAGCACTGTTCCATTTCCCACTGCCCGGCACTGCCACGGCTGCATTTGCACCTCTCGCTATAGGACTGTCAGGACCAAGCCCGGAACTTCAGTGACCTTTAGGCTGGTCTCAAGGGAGTGATCTGGACACCGCCCATTGCCCTATTCTATTCCTTCCCCAAATAAGTGTGGATTCTAGAGGAACTCAGTCTGCGTGAGACAGAAACCCGTGTGGTATAAGCTTAGGGCTTTAGAAATGCGCATTACTTTTACTGAACAAGAGCTGGACTACAGAATGAGCTCTCTGGGGGTAGAAGCTCTGAGCTTCTGGAGTATAGGAGATGAGACTGATGTGAGAAACTAGACAAGCCGTATGAAAAGGCCAGGATTCTGAGAGCTGAGAAACCAGAGCAGCAGCAGAATGGTTCGAGGCTGGGTTCCTAAAGCTGCCAGGACGGAGTACATTTACTGGTAAACCAGGAAAGGCTGGGAAGCGGCTTAGAAAAGGTGGAGAATTTGGATGTGAAGGTGGGGCTTTGCTCAGGCAGACGGGAAGAGACAGCACTGGGTAGTTTAAGAAGGAGGAAACTCACCACCTTGGCATTCAGGTAGAAAATCATCACTGCAGACACTTACGAGCACTTACTCCATACCAAGCACTAAGTAGTAATCCGTTAAGAGAGAACATTTCATACATAGAACCCACGGGTAGAACAGACGGGACAGTGAGGACTAAGAATGTAGGATCATAGCTAGAGGTATCAGTGAGACCATTCCAAAGAACCAGCTCACCTATTTAGAAACAGAGCCTGTGCACGTGAAACTTGGCTCACTGTGTGAGGTCGGTGCCGCGAGGCTGCTGAGAGCCGACTGTGCACGTCTCTTCCCGACTCTGTTCAGTGGCATCAAGTTGGCGGTTTGGAATGGGCCACGGTGGAAGCATCTACACCACGGAAACCAGCAAGTGCTACAGATCAGAGCTTTCCCCCTCCCCTCGCCCCCGAGAGCCATTTGCCAGCACATCAACCTAGAACTATGGTATGTTTATGGGATTCTGCCTAATTAATGAAGCCATCCCACAAGCTTTGACTTCAGTACCTGCTTTGCCTAAGCTGCAGACTCTAAGGTATTGTGTAAGGTGCTGGGGAGAAGCCATGAACTAGCCAGACCTTAACAATCTACCGGGGGAAACAGAAACAAAGTTAGCACAAATGCTAACACAATTCAATCGTGAGTTATGCTGCAAAGGAGAAATGCAGGGTCCAGAAGCCGCCTCGCCTCTGCACCTGCTGCTACGGCCTCGTCTCTAGCATTCCTGCTGGAGAAGCAAAGCACAACTGCCCTCGCCATTTCCATGCTGCTCATGCCTCCAGCCCAGCTTTCTCTTATTGATAATGGGCAACTTCTTCAGCACTGCTGGGTGGGCCACTTCCCGGGTTCTCAGCCAGTCGAGTCCGGGTAGGGAGAGCCAACACCTTAGCAGAGCAGTCTGGCAAAGCCAAACTCCTCCCCCACCTGCACCTGGCCAGCCCTAGCCCCTTCTCTCTGCTCCTCAGGACGCCCTGGTTTCCATGGGAACCCACTGACTTCAAAGGGGAACGAAGGAGACTGGAGGGGAGGGGGGGGCGAAAGCTGGATTACCCTCACCCTCTTGGCCCCTGTCTGTGTGCTCCTGACAACCTAATCCCCCTCTCGGACAGCACCCAACACCTGGCCACTGGCCACCAGCACAGGTGGGTGGGTGTTGGGGCTCAAGCTAAGTGTGGACTTCTTTGGGGGGAAAAAGCCAAGGTTGAGGTGGGGGCGGGGAAGGTGAGAACTGAGCTGGGCCCCAACCTGTGGCCCCTCACTCACAGGCCTCCCCTCCTCAGACCCCTTCTCAGCACTGCCCCTGGGCCACAATTACCAGCGATGTGCCTCCAATCACGGATTGCTCAGATTACACCAGAATCGTGAATCTGAGCGGGAGCTCCTGGTCGTAGGGCTGATTAGCCCAGATGATGCTCTGCTATGATCCAATTAAAGACAGGCTCTGCCCTCCACTCCCCCCAGCCACAGTTTCCACATCAGAAGGGAACCAGGACGTTTCATTAACACATCCTCACATACAAACACAGCCTCCCTGGTGCTGGCAGGCTCCCCCTACTTTTGTCACACTGCCCCTCTGTCACCCAGTAGGGGTCTGAGCAGGGAGAGGCCACCCCACCCTTCCTTCATCTGTGGTTCTGGGAGGGGCTGTGGTGGGGGCTCCCAAAAGTCAGTGCTGGGCACTAATCTGAAAGGAAAGGGTCTGGTTACACTTACTGACATGAAATGCAGACTCCCTGACATGCCTCGGAACAGCCAGGCTGCCCCGGGCAGGCAAATCTAATTAAAATTACCCGACCTTACAGGAGGCTGATCCCCCTCCCTGGTCATCCCCTGGCAAGGGCTGGTACTAATGGGAGAGGTGTGGTTATGGGGAGACAACCCTGGGGTCGCTGGGCCAGGAGGCAGCACAGGACTGGAGAGACGGGAAGCAGGGCCCAGGGGTGCTGTCAGCTCAGCTGCATGAGGTGCTGGGGCAGCCACGTTTGCCTGGGCTTCCCTCTTCAGGGTCAGAAGGCTGCAGACACACTTTGAGCAAGGGCCAAGGGCTGTGGGGTGGTCAGCCCTGTGGGAGAAGATCAAGCCCAGGAGTGAAGGTGAGCAGGAAAAAGTGTTGGTTGAAGGAAGGTCTGGGCCATACTTCAAGTGACAACATGGTGGACAGCTCCCTTGGGGGCAGTGACCCACCACTCTTGCCATTTGGCCTGGGTGGGGTACGTGCCTGGGATCTTGGGAAGGGCTTTGGAGCCCATGGGTCCCACTGACAAGACCAAGGAACCCATCTGCTTGGTGTCAGACATGGTGCCAGGTGCTTACATGGGCTGTCTCATTCATTCTTTTTTTTTTTTAATTTCAAAATATGAAGGGGGTACAAATGTTCTTGTTACATGGCTTGAGTCAGGGCTATCAATGTGTCCATCACCGGAGCAGTGTTCTCATTAATTCTTATCAAACTTGCTGCTTATGTTCTATTATGAAACTAAAACTCAGAGAGACCAGTACATGGTGGAAGTATGACTCAAGCCTAGGTTTCCAAAAAACTTTTTGTTATACCACTAATCTGAGGGGCTTTCTGGACTGTGATCTATGTTCGCCATAGGTCCCGCCCCCAGGGGTCTGAGAAGGTGCTTAGCCTTTAGTGTGGGAATGAATCACCTGGATCTTGTGAAAGTGCAAATCATGAATCCTGAGGTCTGAGTGGGCCTTGAGATTCTGCATTTCTAATTAGCTCCCAGGTGACAAGAAGCTGCTAGTCTGTGAAACATGCTTTGTGTAGCAATGGTCTAAATAGAGCCTAGCCCAAGTCATCAGGCTGTCGGGCAGTTTTCAGGGGCCACATTACTCCCCTCTCCCTTCTTAAGCTCCCCACGGGAGCACAAGCCCACATATGGCCCAGGTTAATTTGCAGGTGGCTGTGCAGCCTCCTCCCCCCACACCCAGCTGCTCTGGCCACTGGCCATTCCCGGAACACACAAATTCTATTCTGCCTGGAAGGTCCTATCTCATCCCATTTCTCCACCTGGTGGGGTCTCTTTCTCAGTCTATAAGACCAAATGCAAATATTGCTTCCTTTGTGAAGCCTCCCTGTTATTCTGACTACCCAGCGTTGGTTTCTTGTTTGCATATCTACCAGTTCCTGGAGAGACAAAGGGAAGAGTCTGTGCACCCACCCTCTCATTTCACCCTCTTGCCCCTGGAGTCTGGCACATATGAATAGTAAGTTCAATAAAAGAGTGTGAAAGAAGGAAGGGAGGGAGGACAGGAGGGCCCATCCCACACTGGGGGAGGCTGGCTTACCCTCCCTTAGAGACTCCCTGACAGGGACTGTGACCAGGAGTTCTTTGGGGCCCAAGGGAGAGCTTTCCACCTGCAGGTAGTGGGGCGTGGCCTGGGCATTGCGCAGGGGGGTGCCAGTACTGTGTTTTATCCTTCTCCAGACCTGGGAAGGCCCCTGGTGCCAGGATCCCCCCATGGAGCAGGGCCCATTGCTCCAGACTCTCAACTGTTGATATTAGAAACATTCAGCTCATCTGAGTAACTAAAAATAATGCCAGCGATAATGATAATAACAGCACTAATCACCACCATTACCATAAAGGCACTGTCATTGGGGTGGTGGGGGAGGAATGAGAAAGGAATCAATCTTCCTATTCATTTGTGTTGGGTGGATCATTCCGTGTGTTCCTGGCATTAGCACCTGCTGTGGCATGTGCCCAGCCAGAGGTGAGCCGCGCTTGTGGAGGCACGTGAGCATATAAGCTCACACAGGTGAGTGTCCAACCTCAGTGCTGAGTGCAGACTCCTGCATCTTTTCTTACTGCTGTGGACTCCCCGTGGATAAATGACGACTGAAGTTCCTGCTGGAGCCTCCTGAAGCCTGTTCTCAGGCGACTACATCTTCTTCCCCAACCATGTACAAGAGAACTGGAATCATCAAGGCAGACAGGCACTTCCCTGAGCCCCACCCTCAGCCTCTGCAACACCCAGGTCCCAGCCCTGGGTGCATGGGGCAGACGCAGAATGGGAAGAAACAAGCTGCCTGTTCTTAGCAAACTCCCCATCTTGGGGGAGAGTGCCAGAACCTATGCAGTCACACCCAACACCAATTGCTAAAAAGCAAAGGCTGCCATGAGTCAAAGTGTGGTCCAAGAACCAGCTGCATCAGATTCACCTGGATCCTTTAAGGAAAATTCATAACCCTCTTCCTATAGCTTGACCTACTGCTGATCTAACACCTCTGAGCGTGGAGCCCAGAGCCATGCGCTTTAACAAGCTCTCTCTGATTTTCATGCATGTTAAAGCTGTGTACTGCCAAGTCCTAGAGGGTGTAATCAGATGTCCAGTGCTCTGGTGGGTTGATAGAGTGCAGGCAACAGTGGCGGACAGGGCAAGGAGATGGTCCAGAGGCAGCTGCCTGCTGGCCGAGCTGAAGGTTTCTGATGCTCGTTTAGGGCTCAGCTCCGTAGTTGACACGGGAGGGGGTGCTCCTGGGAGACACCGCCCAGCTCTTCCTATCCCTTACATTTCCAGGAAGCTAGAGTCAACCTGCCATGGCCATTGGAATTTCTGGATTGACTCGGGAGACAAGGCTGAGGAGAACGGCTCTTCCATCGTCTCTCACGAGCCCACCCTCCAGCCAGCATGCTCATCTCTTACTGCTGAGCTGGGCCTGAGGGGGGCTCTGCACACTCTGAAGCGTCTCCTACCTGTAAACAGCTCGCTTGTCAGCTTCCAGCTGGGCCTGGGGGTCGATGGGGGCACTGGGCACAGGTGTGCTGGCAGCAGCCGAGGGCGCCGAGATGTGGACAGCCTGGGCCTTGGAGGGTGGCTGGGCGGTTGCCGTCATCTGCAGAGAGAAGAAAGGGGACGGGGTGCATTAGCATGGCCGGGGTGCTGGGCCCCAGGCTGGAGTGTGAGGTCTACCTTGGCCTGCGGTGTGCCTGGATACGAGCACAAGGGCGAGAGAATTGTGAGCACACGACAAACGTCCACTCATACATGTGCTACAGTGGAAAGAATAGCAGGGCTTTCTTCAAATGAGAATGTTCTAGAAATCACTTCAGCCATCCAAAACCAGGCAATGCCCAGCAGCATACTTTGAAAGATGATTCTTAATGCAAATGTGGTGACCTTTGCCCAGAGTTAGAAAAAAAACAATATGGTGAACCCTTTAAATTGTGCTTATGAGTCATAGGAACTGTATAAATTTGATTGATGACTTTGAAGAGCAGGAAAAAAAGTAGCTGAATCAGTTCTCCTTTGGGCACAGTTTATTTATCCGCTTCAACATAAGCCAGAGGTAACAGTTCCAATGACTTTGACTAGTGACCAAATGGCTCTCCAAATTCTGTTTATCTGGCCATTGGAAGGTATACAGGTTTTAGTGGACAATAGACATATTCTTGTTCTTGGCCATAACAAATATTTGGGGCAGTGGTTTTCATAATATGTTACATGTTTTTGAAGGTGTCCTGAGGCCTCCAATTTTGTGCCAACCAGAGCGACTCCTGTTATTATATATTGGACTTTCTACCTGTAAAAGGTATCTTTTAAAGAAATGGTTCAGTGGTTTTAAAACTTTTGAAATCCATCATTATGGAATTTAATGCCATTCCATTCCCTTCAGTTAAATAGATCCCTAAAAGTGTGAGTGGTGGTACACCTCAGCTGTCCTCTCCCATCGCCCTGTCCACAGCCCCACCATAGCTCCTCTCACACTGTGCTTGTCTGTCTCCTTCCCTGAGGCCTTGTTCACCCTTTCCTCCCCAACTCCCACCTGGCACACGCGCAATAAAAAGGTTTGATGTCCAATAAAAATATTTGCTGAGAAAATGAGTGAGTGAATAAATGAATGAATGTGCCTTGAAAGAGTCAGATATTTTACAGCAGGAAAGTTCGTCATCCGATCTAGGTCCCTGCGTTCTGGAAGGAAACACAACGTACTTCTGTGAATACAAGCATATCATTGCTGGTGTGTATGTCCCCAAGACACGTGCACGTCTCATTCTCTTCATTTAGAAATTCACTCAGATGCTGCCTCTTTGCAGTATAATATAGCCCCTCTGCCTCGTGCTGTATTTTTCTTCCCAGCCCTTAGCATGACCATGGACTGCATATCTATTTGCTTATTTACTTTCTCCCCACTCCCAACTAAAACTTAAGCTCAAGAAGGGCTTGTAACAGGGCCCAAAATGGGCCTGGAATAGTCTGGCACTAGCTGATGTTCAATAAATATTTATTGAATCAATGAACTAATGAATGATGGATGGTGAATGAGGTTGAGATTATAAAAGAAATGAATCTGCTTTTCTACACTGTATCATTTTTCGTAGGAAGAAATATCCTTGCCACTGTTGTCTGAGCTGGGGGAACCTTCCCAGACTCAGTAGGTATGAGGCTAGACACAGCATCATGGTGCATTGAAGTCTGCAGACAATCGCTTGGATCCTCTACTGGCCTTTGACCTTGGGCAAATCTCTTAACTTTCCTGAGCTCCTGTTTTCTTATCAGTAAGCAAATTGGTGGCCTTTTAGGATTCATGAGTACGAAAGAGGTACTATAAGAAAGAAAGTAAAAGCAAACGTTGTTCTAGTTTTCAAAAGAGAGAAAAGAGGTGGGTTCAGAAAAAACTAAATACTGGTAATCTTCATGTTGATCTGGGCCAGGTTCATTCATTCCTTCACTAACTCAGCCTATCATTTCTTCAGAAATTTCTTGAGTCCTTGCCATGTACCAGGCACTGTGCAAGGCTCTGGGGTCACAAAGATGAATGCCTGCTATCATGGAGCTCAGTTTGTGGATCTGACATCATTTCTAAGCTTGCAGATCAGGAAGTCATGGTATAAATGACTTCAGCAAGGTATTTTCCGTGATATCCTTGTGGAAAACACGGAGATGTAGCCTGGTGGACAATTATGTGTGGATTAGCAAACTACACCCAAAGGATGACAATTAAAGTATAGATGTCAGCTTGGGGGAGGTTTCCAGAAGACAGCCACACACTTCCTCTTTAGTCCTTTTCAACATTTTTATCAGTGATTTAGGGGATGTTTGAAGAAATGCTCAACAAATTTATGAATGATATGAAACTGGGATCCAAAAGATCTTTACAGATTTTGGCAACAGGCTAAATCTTTTTTTTTTTTTTTTTTGAGACAGAGTCTCACTTTGTTGCCCGGGCTAGAGTGAGTGCCATGGCGTCAGCCTAGCTCACAGCAACCTCAGACTCCTGGGCTTAAGCGATCCTACTGCCTCAGCCTCCCGAGTAGCTGGGACTACAGGCATGAGCCACCATGCCCGGCTAATTTTTTTGTATATATATTTTTAGTTGGCCAGATAATTTCTTTCTATTTTTAGTAGAGACGGGGTCTCACTCTTGCTCAGGCTGGTCTTGAACTCCTGACCTTGAGCGATCCACCCGCCTCGGCTTCCCAGAGCTAGGATTACAGGCGTGAGCCACCGCGCCCGGCAAAATCTAATAAGATTAATTTTCATCTAAGAGGTTAAAATTTAACACTTCTAACATTTGGGCCAAAAAATAAAAAATCAATATTGTAAGTGCAGAGCAGGGCTTAGCAGCAGTATTTTAGTTGACAGCTGGCTCAGTATGTCCAAAGTGCGATGTGTCTGTCAGAACAAAAACAACCTAAACTAATGCTGTCTGAGCCTGCATTAACAGTATCATAGCTCCCAGCATGAGGAAGCTTCTGGTCCTGTCTTAGTCTGATTAAACAAGGACATGAGAGTATATTCAGAGGAGAGTTGACCAGGATGGTGAAGGGATTGTGCACTATGTCTTATGAGTAATATTTGAAGAAACTTGGAACGTATAAGCAAGATGCAGGGGACGGGGGGAGATGGGGAGGCATGAGAGCCTCCTTGGAATATCTGAACGAAGGGATTAGGTTATATCAGCTCTGCTCTGTATGCCCCAAAGGGCCAAACTACAGACAATGCATTAAATCTATAACACGAAGACAACCTAAATAATACCTTTCCGAGCCCCTCACTCTCTCGGGCTGGAATGGGATGCCTCCAGGTGCTAGCGAGTCTCCTGCAATTGCAGGGGCCAAGTAGAGAGCGACAGGCCAGCTGGGCCACCGTGGAGATGACGGGAGCTTTAGCTGGGTGCTGCGTTAGGTGACATTTGAAGTCCCCTCCAACACTGACAAGCTCAGACACCATGTGGGTGCTTTCATAATCACCATCGACTGCAAAGGGTTGGTGCGAGGCTCAGATTCGATGATGTATATAGTATGTAAAAGTGCTCTGGAAACTCTAGAGTGCTTCACAGATGGAGGAGTGGTTGTTATTATTAAACACGAGATTTCCGGAGCGTACTTCTGCTGCAAAGCAAGACACAGCTACGTCTGCACAGCTCGTTTGAGGGTGAAATGTAGGGTGGAGTAGTATGCTCTGCTCTGCCCACTAGGAGTGAATTTCCTCGTGTCCTTGAAGGAATCCACCAGGGGCTTCCATTGAGATGAGCTCCTACGACAGAGAAGGGTAAGGGAGGGGCTCCTTGCCCTCTCACTGCCCCCTTCCTAGGAGGACTTTGGGGAGTGCTGGGTGGAGGGCTCCCCTGGATTAAAGATGCAACCTCAGAATAAAACGTGACTCAGAAGCGGTCACTTGCCAGCATCCCAAGAGGCCCCAGCTGAGAGGAGGGAGGACAGGAAGAAGACAGCAGAGCTGATCTGAGGAGCACGATGACTCAAATTTATATTGCTCACAGGGGCCAATTCAGCAAATTCTGCATTTCCTCCAGGTTTTGGAGGACGAGTGTTTATCTCCAAATGGATTTCTTTTTCTAGCCAGAGACATCCATTTCCCAAGAACTGGAGCTCAAAGGGAGAAGACCTGCAGCTGTCCCAGGCTCTAGGGGTTTGGGGGGGGTATCTGGAGGTATATTTTGGGGGAAGTTACAGGGCAGCACAGCCTAGAGTAGGAAGAGGGGGAGGAGCTGGGGGACCAAGGGCAGGCCCGTGTGCTGGAGCCGCCTTGCTCTTGCCTGTGAGCGCCAAGCGTTAAATTTTCAGGAATTCTGTAAGCTGGTTGACAAAACACTGGTAGCTTGAAATTGGCCATGGTGGGAGCATTTACACCATGGAAGCCGGCAAATGCTGCAAATCAGGGCCTGGCCCTGCCCTGCCCACCCCTACTCCCAGAGAGCCAGTTGTTAAATATTTACTAGCACACCACTAATTTCAAGGTTTCTCCCCAAGTAACTTTCTTCCATTCTTCTTGGTCTGGCCTGGGAAGAAACTAGCTTTACACACTCCAGGAGGCCACTTGGTGCCTTCACAGCAGGTCCCAGAACTGGCAGGTCCAGACTGGAGGCTTTTCTCCACGGAGACCTCAGAGCACCCTGGAGACCCTGCCTAGGCAGCCCACTGGGGACAGGTACGGCATCAGCGCAGACATGGAAGGCTGTCCCTTTCAACCAGGGGAAGCTAAGGCACAGAGGCCAAGCTGAACAATGTCCTGAGAGCTGTCCGGGAGATCAGAAAAGCCTCAGAGAACGGAAGGGGCAGAGGATCAGGCCCGGGTTTGATGCTCATCTGCCAATTACTAGCTACGTGTTTTGGGGCAAGTTCTTGACCTCTTTGGTTTGCTAATCTGTAAAATGCAGGAGGTGGTATCTACTCCACATGTTGTGAGGACCGATCAAGAGAACCAGACAATGACTAATGGGTGGGAAGGGCACCAGCACCCCCGGGAGGCCTGCCCTCTCTGAGCTGCGATGCTGTGCCCAGCACCTACACGGGTTCCATGGGTCCCATCTCCCCTCTTGGCCTACGGTCCTTTCTCTGAGCAAAGGTTCTGAGCCCCCCCACCCCCTGCTGCATGCGCTTCCCTCCCGTAGATGGTATAACCACCGGACTTCCATCCTCTGGCTGTAACCGGCCCTGCTAAAAGGCCCCTGCCCAGATGCTTGGCTGTGACGTCTTGTGATGAACGTTCCCTCTCCCGCCAACCAAGAAAGGGTGGGAAGAGTTGGGGGTTGCAAGGTAAGTGTGCAGGCACAAAAATGTGGAGGGGCCGAGGGATCCCGCCACTCTAACAGTCTGGCCTTACCGCAAAGATGAGCGCTCCCTGGTGTGACTTACGGTGTACTGGAAAGCACAACTTGCCTGCCCACCTCAGTGGCCCTCACTGACACCCGAAGCCCCCACCATCCTTTTCCAGTTGAGGGGGGAGACTGACATGTTATGTCCTAATGAACTAATAAAATGTTTCTGTAGGCTTTCATGTGTGACAATAATCCTGTGCGGTAGGTCATCCTCACCCCATTTTACAGACGAGAAAACAGAAGCCCACGGAGAGCTTTCGGACTAATCACCTACGTGAACTGGTGCACTGGATTACTTTTCTTTGAAGAGGAGAATGGGAAGATTTTTTTCACCCTCTGTGGAAGGAGGCAGAAGGAGAAGGGGGCATGGAACTTTACCTCCCAGCGCACGCTCTAAGTCTCTAACGACGCCCCCACCCTCACTGCTGGACCCGGCCCGGCCTGTCCCTCAGCAAACCTCTCACATACGAGTCCAAGCCACATCCCACAACAATGATTGTGCCAGGACAGTCCTTCGTGCAGAACCCAAAGCAGGAAGGCCAGGGCAGTTTATTCGTGGAACGTGTCTCGCTGCTGTGTCGACTTCCCTCGGGGGCTGCGGAGGAACCGGGAGACTCAGAGTCCAGAAGAAACCTGCCTGCGGGGTGTGGGGGTGTGGGAGGCCTTGGAGCCTTCCAGAAGCCTGAATTGCATATGGCTGCTGCCTCCCGCCAGCTTCCCTTCAGAGTTCCTCTTTTGCTCATGGGAGGCGGGAGCAGGTGGTTCCGAATAAGGAACAACACCGAGTCTTCCTGGCACCTGTGGGAGGTAGTGTGCTCAGGGGACCGCAGAGGCGTTGGCATCGAGAGTTTGGAATCCCACCCTTGCCACGTACTGCTGGGCAGCCTTGGAGGCGTAACTTTATTTTTGAGGCGTCAGGTTCCTCATCTGAAAAACAGGAGTGACGCCTCCTAATCTCCCCACTGTCGTGAGGGCAGCTGTCTCCTTCAGAGGACGCCGGCCAGCATCGGAACCGGGCCCTTAGCACACTGCTGCCACTTGCTGCTACTTGCCTTTCTCCTCCACTCGACTGCGGGATCCTCGAGGGCAGGGACCAGGTTTTTTCTGTATACTGTCATAGCGCCAGTATCTAAATCAGAGAGGACCCAAGATATCTACTGAATGCAAAAACGACTGGGGTGTAGTTGGGGGGGGCTTCCAATGCGGCCACTTTAGCTGCAGGTTTACCTCCTTGACCCCGAATGCCTCAGGCCAAAGCAGAGAAGTCTGCAGTCCCTGGCCACACACTGATGCGGAGTGGCGGGTGTCCAGCCGGGGGCTGAAGGTAGTGGGACACAGCACGGTGTACTGACTGAGCGCCTACCTGGGATTTCGCTCTCTCTCTGCCCGTGTGACTCAGCATTTTCCTCATCTATAAAATGGGAATAATTATACTTAAGGTACGGGGTTTTTAGGGTTAAATGAGATAATGTGTGCAAAGCAGCTGGCACTTAGTAGATACGCAGCATTTTGTAGTTGTTGTTACTGTAACCCACACAACCTGCAGCCCACACCCCGAGAGCTGCTGCTTTTCTCTCACACGGGCTGCCCTCGGGGTCCTGCCACATGGGCACTACGCCTGCTGACTGTGTAAGCCCCCAGGGAAGGGGGCAAGTGCCAGCTCAGGTGTAGGGAAAGGGGGCCCAAGGTGTCGTGGAAGGAGATATTACCAGTCACCAGCTTCATCTCCCTGGGCAGGTAACTCAGTTCCTCTGAGCCTCTGTTTCCCCATCAGGCAAAAATGGAGCTAATATTGTCTCTCCCAGGGCTACCATGAGACCATATGTGAGGGTGCACTGCAAACAGTGGATGCTCAACAATCCTTGGTTTCTAAGCATTTTTCATGCTTCCTTTTGCCAGCCTTCTCCTCTGAATTCAAATCCAAATCCCATCCCCTGTCCATACTCCACCCCAGAGGCCCCAGAACCCACTCTTCCCATGTCCCCCATATCCACCCCTGTTCCGCAGTCTTGCTCTGTGTGACTGTTATCTCCATGGGCCTCTCACAGGGTCCTTTCCTCCAAACCTGGACCCCCAAGCCTGCGTCTGCTCAGCACAGACACTCCTCCTAAGGGGACATCCCCTCTTCTGAGCCCTCCACCTGACACGGGCAGAGGGGAGCAGACCAGCCCCTGGGCCTGCCCGCCAGGCTGCAGGAAGCCTCGTGTTCTGGAGCCCCCAGGGCTGCCCGGGCCTGGCCCACCAGGGGCTACCGAGGCTCCAGGTGGGCTGGGTTGGGCTTCCTGGGAGCTGGCATTCTCTCCAGCGCCCAGGCAAGCCGGGTACAGGATCAGTTTCCTGGAAACCAGGAGAGAGGCCAAGGACCTGGGAGGAGGTCAGGGCTTGAAGCCCTTTGGTAAATATCAGGTTTGGCCTGAACAGGTGGGTGGCAGCAGGGGGCATGGCCAATGTAGCGGGACATGGCCCCTGGGGTGCTCAGGCCCAGACCTCTCACTGACCCCCAGCCTTGTCTCCCATACGCCACCCCTCCCCTGTCCCTGCATGGGTCAGACTCATGTGTAGGGTTGTCGGAACACGCCCTGTGGTTCATATCCTCATGCCTTTGCTCCCACGGCTGCCCAGCAGGAAGTGTCCTCATTCCCCTTCCTGTCTCCCAGCCGGAGCCTCAGATCTCCCAAGAAGCCTTTCCTGATTCTCCACACCCCCAGACCCAGGCAGACTGGCCCTCTGCCTAAGCTGTATATGCTTCCAACCTTCGCACCTGAAACTCATGGGGCACTTTATTTGTCTGTCTCCATGAGCGGGCTGGCTTCCCAGCTCCCGCGCCTGGCTCATGGTAGGCTCCCAGTGTGTTTGTTAAATGACTGAATGATGAACGGAAGGAGGGAATGATTGAGGGATGTCTTAAAGGGCTCAGGGACCTCAAAAGGGGAGAGGCAAAGAAGGCTCCTCAATCATCCCCCAACCTAGTTAGCTCAGGGAGAGGAGGGACTGGCTGCAAAGCCAAGGCCACTCAAGGTCGCTTGAAGAGGCTCTCCGAACAGCAGGGCTAGGTCACCTCTGCTGTGATCCTGGGCCAGCCGGATAGAACAAAACACAGAGGACTTAATGGTGGACAATGGAGGTTTTGATTAATTAATTAATTAATTTAAAAATGGTTTGTAGGCAGTAGTTTACAAAATGTGGCTTGTAAAATGTTCACTGGCCCTAACTGCGTTTCCTGGGGTGTTACTGACGGGAGGAAGGCTGTGCACTTGGAGTCGAGGCTTTTACTTCCCAGCTTTGTGCAGTTTCCCGGGAACTGACTGCTCCCCTCCTCCCCACCCATCTCTGGAGGACTGAGTCTCACTTTTGTAATAGCCCCAAACCAGTGACTTCCAGTAGGCTCTTTAGACGACACACCAGAATCTCAGCGTGTATATAAGGGGGTGTTTATAGCTGGAGAAATATTTAATATGCCTATTGTGTTCCTAATAAAAATTAATTAAAGTTCAATCCAATCTGGGCTGCTGGAGATGTACAGAAGACAGAATGAAAAATAAGTCAGGGGTGTGGGTGAAGAGGCTGAGAAACACCACTCCACTTTTTGTACCCAATCTCTCAAGAATTTTGTGAGGCAGGGAGGACAGAAGTTATTCCCATTTTACCAATGCAGAAACTAAGGCCCAAAATGGACTATAAGCTCTGTTAGGGCAGGAACTCTGTTAATTTTGCACTCCCAGGACATACATAGCAGGACAATGTCTCTGTAAGATCCACAGGAAGCATTCAATATTTATTGAATGGATGAGTGAATGAAAGAAACGGTACTGAGACTGCCTGCCTAAATTTGTACAATCCATCAGCAGCAGAGCTGGGACAAGGCCTACGATTTCTGAATTTCTACTAGGTTGAGTCATCCCACCCTTCCTTTCTAGACCACAAACTCTAAGGACAACAAGCGTCCTGGGGCCCAACTCACCCACGGCTTCCTGCTGGGCCACAAAGACCTGGGAGACCTGGAGGGTCAACAGTACAGAAGAGGGAGGCGGGGCCTGCACAGAGCTCCTCAGACCTGCTGCTGACTTGATGGTCGCCTGCTCCCCGATTTATTTTAGGCTTTGTGTCCTTGGGTCATTAACTATTTCTGTAGTTGCTTAGGGCACTTGTCCTGATTAGAGACAAGGGGGTAGACAGCAAAATCTTTGTATTTTGCTAAATATCAGAATACAGGTAGTAAGTTCATCACATAAAAAACCTAGACCAGGCCATTACATTGTTTCTTTGCAAGCTTTCAAGTCATGTTGCCAGGCCACCGTCTCCTACGTGGGGGCATAAAAGCCCCATGGTTGGACCTGGAGGTTGTTTTTGCCTTTTACATAATGAAGGATTCAGGTCTTGAGTGAGTTGGAGTTCAGGGATGTGTCCAGTTTAAAGTCATGGGTGGCCCAAGCAGACAGAGAGAGAGGTCACAGTGCACAAAGAGAAGAAAGGCCCGGCAGAAAATAAAAAAGAAAGAGAAGAGTCTGTTTTGATGAGTCAAAGCAAGGGAAGGTGGGTCCCCCATATGGTCCCTGGGGTGTTGCCCCCAGGAACAGAGGGAGCCGTCAATCACAGCCACAGAAAAGGCTTAGGGGAACTTTCAAAGCTGCTGAATTAACTCTATTGCTGCAAAGTGAATGTGTTTCACAGGCAGCTGAGCAGAGGGCCCTGCAAGGCAGGGGGCTCCAGCCCTTAAAGAGATGAGAGGAATGTAAAGCGAGTGTGAAAACATCTGAACCCACTTCTGCCTGTCACAGCTGCTATGGCCTGGATGGAGGCCATTCACAGCTGGGGGCCCCAGCCACCCCCTTCTGCCTCCAGCTAATGAAACCCACATGGGGATCCTAATGACTGATCAAAGTCCACCCAGCTTCCCCTGCCTCCCCGGGCCCCACCCGAGTGGGAACTGTGCTAGGGTAGGGAGGGAGAGAAGGTGCTCAGAGGAGCAAGAAAGACCAGCCTGGCTTCCCCCGCATGGCTGGCCCCAGCCTTAGCCTGCTCTTGCAGAGTAGGTGAGATAATATCATCTTGATCCCAGATCGCCAAGCATAGTGTCCTGGGGTCCTGAACATTTTTCTTACCCTGAGGGTTGCTGAAGGATGGAGGGTGACAGGGGACACAGCTTTTGCCAAAGGGCCTCAAGAAATGCTTGACTTCCTCCTGCAGTGAGCTTCCCATACCGGTCCTCAACTAGGACTTCTGACTTTGCTCATCTTGCCTCTCTGGTCAAAAATGAGGCCGCATCCTTGGTGAACTGCCAAGACCCTTTTAATATCATCCATCACCAAGTCATGCTACCTAAGCACCCAGCTACCTACCCATAATTTGTTCCTAATCTAAGCTATCAATTGTGTGCCCACATCCATAGGGGCTGTGCCTAGTGGGTCAGACTGGGACGCACTAGGATTTCTCCTTTCTGGCCAAGTGCTCATACAGCTGACATGCTGGGGACATGCAGACAGAAGCATACTAAACATGGCATATGTACACAAATAGACCAGATATAATATTTGTCTTGCCTATAAGCCAAGGGCAAAGGTGTTTGTAGAACGGTAGGTATGTGTCTCTGTTTGAGGAAGAGCAGGGCGTGGGTGCTGATGGTGAGAGTTTGTGGTGTGTGTGTGTGAGGGTGGGGAAGCTGCTACCTTCCCTAGTAAATCCAATGGCTTCCTGGAGTTGCTAACGGAGCTAAGGAGAACTTTGCTTGGTGGGGGATGTTGCATATGGGTGCTACAGGAAACAGGACTCAATGAGGTGGAAAGAGCGTACATGAATGAAAAGTATTTGCCTAGGAGTGACAGGTTGGTTGTGTAACACCTAGAAAATTCTGGGAGGGAGACTGGAGTGACACTTGCTGGAGTTCTAAGCAAGCGCAGAAGAGGAGAGCTATAGTGGGGAATATTGGGGTCAGTGGGGGTACTGGGGCAATAGGAAGAGGGAGCTGGGAAAGTCCAGGGGACAGATGGCCAGGCCCACTGTGGCAGAGCTGCAGAAGAACAGAAGGGGAGGGATGTAGGAATTAACATGATGCATTTAACCAAGGACCACACACTCAGTTCACCTCCAGGTCTCCCTGAAGGCAATGTAGTCCTTAAACAATCACTGTAAAATTCCACCCTGCTGGTGATGTGCCCCTCTCTTGTCAGGGCACAAAAAGTGCAGGTCTGCAAGGACCTAGCTTGCTGGAATTGAGGTACTGTAGGTAGACAGTAGAGGGTGCTGCGACTCTTGACAGAATTCAATAGGAAACCACCAGAAGGAAGTAGGCCACAGGGAGGGCTCCACTGGGTTGTTGCTTTTGCACTTTCTAAATGTAAGTCAGTTTTCAGTGCACAACAAACAGAGTGACAGCCCTACAAGTAATCATGGTTTCCAGGATGGACTCAAACAGAACTGAAGGGCTAGAAGCCGCTTAGCCATCATGCCACTTGGCTTGTGCCCAGATAGCATGGGGCCATAACCGTTAATGGTTCTCTACTAAAATGGGAAGAAAAAAAAGCCTCCCTCATTTTTAATAACTTTATTCCCCAAACTTCAAAAATGAAATTGCCAAGTTAAGAACTTGCCTTGAAAAAAAATTCTAATTTATTATAAAGAAGGTCCGGGGCTTGGGAATTTTTTTAATGCAGATTCCTAATTTTCCAAAGTGAGATTCTCCTGTGCATTTGAATAGATTATGCTCGGTATTGCTAGCCCTCAGCATAACGGGAACATTATTAAAACGACTGCATGGGTCTCAGAGGAAGGGTTCTGCTTCTCGCTTTCTTTTTCATTTTGGGGACTTCATATCAGAGACTGTCCATTTGTTGCCTGTGGAAGAAACTGGGTTTCTGAGGCGGTGATATCGAGACGTGCTCAGCTGTCCAGGCCTTGAGGAAACAAGTCACACCGAGTCCAAATGTAATGAGATTAGACCTCAGGGGATGAGGAGGGCATGGGCCTCATTTCCTGAGAGCCCCATTTAGGACCCATGTTCCTATCAGGCCCTGCTTTCCTGAAGACACGGAGTGTCAGAGAGCTGCTGGTTCTCGAGGATAATGAGCATTAGGAGGGAAAGGGAGCAGACAGAAGCTGGGGCCCACCTCTCGAAAGCATAAAGAGAAGGCAGGACGGCCAGCGCAAGTTCCCCAGCAGGAAACTCCAGTGGCCAGGCACACATAGAAGAGCTGTCGCTATGAGGAAGCCACTCCCAGAAGCCCCTAAAGAGTGGGGAGAAAGGTTCCCTAAGCCAATTGGCCTGAAAGGCCAGCACTCTGTGGAAAGAAGAGCCTCTCCCCCATGAGCCAAGGCCTTTGTTCTGGAGACCTCACCCACCTCGTCCATCTGCCCACTCCGTCCCTGCCCTAACTCCTCTCCCTTGGCCCCCATCCTAATCAGTTTCCTTGGGAACCAGCTCAGCTCAGGGAAGGCCAATGGCAATTTAGCCATAGCCTAGTGGCTTCGCCTTGGCCATAAAGACCCCAAGACCTTGGCCTGATCACTTCACCATGGACACTGAGGCTTCCTGTAGAAACTTCATTCCTGGATCTCTGGGGTTACAAGTAGATGGTAGCTCCCCCAGGGCAAATTGTTCCTTTGCTGTAAATGTGGATATTTTCAATGGTAAACTTTCTGGCAGATCCTCAGAGGAGAGCCTTGGGACTGTCCCTGCATCCAGCTTCTGCTCTGAAACCTTACATGGGGAATTGGAGCCTCCCTTATTCCCCCCAAAAGCTAGAGAATTTCAGTGGTAGTTCTGGGGGGGGGGGTGAGCACCTTTGGGCTGCAGCCCCACTCCCATTGTCTCCATTGTCACTTGGGATTTATTAATGCAGCCATATGCTGATAATTAAATTAGGCTCTGGATCAGCATTCTTGGACAACACAGGCCCTTGCTGCAGCTCTCCTGCTAATCCCCACCCAACTAAAGCTTCTCCAAGCTGCCCAGGCAGGCAAAACAGGGCAGGGTGGGTGGAAGGGAAGCAGCTGCCACCAGCAGTGCCAATCCTGTGCTCTCTGACCTCTCGGCCGTGCCCTGGTCTTCCCTAGACCCTTTAGGTATGGGGGTGTGGGCCTTGGCACCCATGACCTGCTACATACAGGAAGGGTCTCCATCTCTGTTCCCCACTCCGACTGTGGAGCTTGGAGAATATCATTACAAAAGAAGTGGAGCCAAAGTTCCTGCCTCTTAATACCCTAGGCCGGGGTCCCCAACACTGCTGAGCAGATGAGGGGGATGGGTCTGCTTCTATTGAGGAAGGATGATTCTTGTCCCCCATTATGGCCCCTAGGCTCCTCTTCTTTTCTTCACTTTTTCTTGGGGGGCAAAAGATCTCCATCAGTTGAGGAATCCTTCTGAATTTCATCTCTTGGATCTGGGACTATAGGGAGAAGAGCCCTGACATCATGTTGGACAACTGGAAGCTTTCGAATAGAAGAGCTGCATAAATGCGAAGTCCAACTCTGTGGTCATTTGTGGGAAGGTACTGGTGCAGGCAGAGGACGTGCTCAATATGAGGTTAGGCTGGGAGAGATGGGGAAGGAATGTGAGGTGACATGTGGGGGCCAGGCTGTGGAGCAAAGGCCATGTGCTTGGAGGTTGTTGGTGAATGACTAGGGCTTTTGGACTTTCATGGGGAGGAGAGTCAAAGGTGGTCTGCATGCTGGATGCTCTAGAAAGTGGCCCACATCATCTGGTAATTTCACGGGGGGATAACAAGGATGTATAGAATAGCTATTACATGCTCACACCTGGCTGGGGTGTCAGGGCCACAAGACCTAATGTGAGCAAAAGGCTGCCCACCCGGCATCTGAGTCTTCATACCCTTTTCATGCCGCACAGATCTGTGTGGTCCATGAGGACAGCTGTGTCTGAAATGGCAATGAGTGAGGGGTGACGGGAGAGGGCAGAGTGGCTGCTGGAGGAGTGAGAACCGTCGTCTGGCACCAATGCACAGTGGCACTCACGCACTCGGGTAAATGAGTGAATGGGTATTCTAGCTGGGTGCATTTCACATCACAGATGCTCAATAAATAATTATTGAATTAATATTGACCAGAGAGACCAAGGTAGAGAAACAGGAGTACACGAAGGGAAAGGTCAGAGAGTGGAGCCTCCTGTGAAAGCACAGCCGCATGACTCGGAGTCTCAGAAGAACCAAGGGTGGGTGGGAGACGCACGTGGGGAAGCAAAGATGAGAAGGAGTCCGTCTCAAGGACTGCGGGAGGGAGCGGGGCCAGGCTTGCAGGAGAAGAAACAAACACTGGATAGTGAGATGTACAGGCGTCTGCTGCAGGAGTAGCAACAGGGTGGGGGTGGGGTGGGGCTCAGAAGAACTTGAGGGGCTGTTGTGTCTGAGTTGAGGGCTGGAAGCTGGGGACCAGAGGGAAGGGGTTGGAGGGCATAGAGAAAGAATCCTGGCTTTTTCTACGTAAAAGCCAAGCAGAGTCCGGATGAGAACAGAGATTCCTCAGACAGGCAGGCATGAGAGGACTGGACACAAGGCCCGAGTGACCAGCAGATGGGACGACCTAGCATTAAGGGGCCTCTAAGTAGGAAGTTTCCCAAAACTCAAAGGCAGATTCTACTTACACCTGTTGCCTGGGTCTCTCTCTGTGGATTTTTTTGCGCAAATCACGACAAAGGGACTGGGCTGCCCCAGACTGGTATCTGCTGGGTGGGGTGTGGGGACAGGGCTGTGACCGCTACTCTAGGTTGCCGCCCTAGGTGTAGGGTCTGAACCGGGTGAGTGGAATGCAGTGACTCTCCGCAGAGGTCTGTCTTTGCGGGCCCCTCCTCCCCAGACCCGACACGGGAAGAGCCGGAGTGCGGCCAAGGGGGGTTGCGAGAGGCCCGGCTCTGCCCCTGACCCTGAATACCCCAGCCCCTCGGCTGGGGTGCTGAAGGCCGCCACACTCCTCCCGCATGCCTCCTCCACCTGCGAAGCCAGAAGCCGGGCACTCACCTGCGGGCTGTCCTGGTAGGGTGGGGGAGGGACATTCTGCGTGGCCATCATCGTCAGAGCTGGGGCTGGGGAGGCATGTTGCATCGTGGGATTGATTCACATCGAGGATCTGTGGGCAGGAGAGAGGGGGCCGCACCGTTAATACCACCGAGCGCAGGCCCGCCCCGGGCACCAACCGGCTCCACATTTTTTCAGGCTGGGCCACCTGGGCTGACTGGATACAGCAAGGGCTGGAGGCCCTTCAGGGGAACAGATGAGAGCTCAGGGGAGAGGCCTGGGTGGGGAGGGGCTTGCTGTGCTATTTTGACTTGAAAGAAACAATATTCAAATCATATGTAAAACAACCTGTACCCCTGCGGTGACGCTTTGTTCAGCATTAGCTCGGGCCTGCTGTGTGTGTGGGAGGGGAGTGGGCTGGGCTGGTGGCAGCACTGGGGCATTGGAGGCCACTGGCAGGCCCTGAGCCTCACCTCCCCGTATAATGAGGGTGCTCCTGGCCCCACCCTTCCCTAGGCTTTCTGGAGCAGCCCCAGCACTCACTGGGCAGGCAGGCCTCACGCCCCCAGCTCCCCGGCTCCAGGGGCCCCAAGCACCAGGCTCACCCCTCCCGGGTGTGCTCGCCACACCCCCTAGTGGTGACAAGGGACGTGGGGCGCTGGCCCTTCACACTGCAGCCCAAGGATGACGGATTGGAGGGCCCCGGGAAGGGAAAGAGGCAGGGAACACCAGTCCCCTCCTGGGTTTTTTTAGGTGCATGTTTGTGACTAACTTTCCTTAGCCTTGGCTCAATATAGTCACCGGAATGTGGGGCCAGAAGAGGCGTCAGAGTCAAAGGGTCTATCAGCCTCCTGCAACGGAGACAGAGGTCAAGAGGAACGATATGTATGTGCGCATGCTCATGTGTGTCGTGCGGTGGGGCTTGGTAATGAAGCGCGGATGGAACCCAAATCCCTAGAGTCCCCGCTCTGGGTCTGCTCCACTATCCCATGCCCCTCTCCCCGCCCCCATCACCAGTGAGTGAGCAAGGTCCCCCCACGGGGCCTCAAGGTTCCTCATGAACCAGAATGTGCTGCCGTAAGTGGAGACAGCCTGGCAGTGCCACTCAAGGAAGCAGAATGCCAAGAGAGCTGTCAAGCTACCCTGAAATATTTAGATCTGGAAACCACAGGCTAGTTGCTCGGTTTAGGGCTGCCCATTGTGGGGTTGCTAAGAACCTCCGTGGGGTGCAGGGCCAGTCCTCCTGGGCAGAGGGCGCTGAGGAGCTAGAAACCTTCGCGAGCACAGCACTCAAGCCTCCCCCAAGGCGCCCTGGGGCTCCAACTGCTTCCAGGCTGACCCTCCCTAGGGTCTTCCAAAATGTTCACATACCTGAACTTTGTAGGAATTTGGGGATGTTTTAGAGCTGCCGGTAAATAAAGGGGCAGGTGTCCAGGGCTATGCGCGCGCGTGTGTGTATGTTGTTCTTTTGGTTGTTTTTGAGGAAGGGGAGAAACAAAAATCTACTCTGACCTGACCTGAGTCTCTCCAGTAACAGGTATGCTTTGACCTGAAGTGCACATGCAAAAAGCACTGGAAATTCGCGTTTCATTCAATAGATTTTTAAAAAGTGTCAACTCTGTGCAGAGAACTGTGTTGGGGGTGTGGTGGGACAGGTGAATGAGGCTAGGTCTTCTCCCCAGGGAGCCCGCAGGGAGGGTGTAGTCCATCCGGGAAGCAGAAGGGGGGGTGGAGGTAGTGGAGAAGCACAGGGTGTGATGGCTGCAGGACAGTTCCCGCTCGCCTCACCCCGGCTTGCTTGAAACACAGACCATCAGGATATCCTTGCGGCAAAAGCACGCCCATCTCACACACGCTGGGCACCGAGATCCAGATTTTCTTTTGCAAAGGGGCTCCGAGGGAGATCCTAGGGGAGCCTCTCTCTCAGGCAGGGGAATCGAGGCCTGTCCTCGTGGCGGGGTGTCTGGGTGGTGGTCAGCACCCCAGGAAGGCCAGGGCAGAGTGAGGAGGGTTGCAGAGGGGAAAAGGGGGATGCAGACTCTGAGACATCAGAAAGAACTTCCAGAATTAAGACTTTTGAGATATGAAAATGGGTGGCATTTCTCTTTTGGACCCTGAAGGAATAAAGGAAATAGGGATATTTCAGGAACGTATTAGGCACAGCCTTTCCTGGAATTCTGATGGAGAAGGTAACTTTGGATGGGGCGTAAGGTCGGGATGGCAGGGCCTCCTTCCCAGAGCGCCAATCATACATGCTCCCTGTCTGGAAAAAGTGAAGGGCCGTAGCGCTGCAGTGCCGGCAGCTTCCAGGAGAGGGAGCCTGGGGGCAGAGTCAGGGTGGGAGCTGCGGCCTGGAGGAGGGCTTTCTCCCACCTTAGGGGCAGCGGTTCCCTTTAACCTCAGGCTCCGGTCTTTTGGTTACCTCTTTCCATGGATGAGAAAGTCATCGTGAAGGCAAAGCAAAGGAAGCTCAATGAGGAGGACTGGGGCTAGAGAAAGGAGTCCTTAATTTGCATTCTTTTGTTCACTGTCCAATGAATGGAAGGTAGGGTCATTTTAGAGGCTCTGTCCCTAGAAATATTTGCAGCAGCAGGAGGGCTGCCCTGTCTGGCGGTGAGGAGGGACAGCTGAGTGGTGGTCTACGCCCAGAGACCACCATCCGTGAGGCTGAGAGGAGATTGTTGTTCAGTCCCGAGCACATGGGGCTGTGGAACAAGGGCCAGAACGGCCTCGGCAGAGGACACAGGAACAATTTTCTGAGGACCCAGATGGCCCTTGCCCCTCCCTCTCTTTGAGGTCACCACAGGCCACTAGGCCACTGCCCCATTGCCCTCTGGGGGCTCCTCCTACAAGAGGACAGGAGGCCTTTTCATCAGGGGCTTAAGTTCCCTTCTCTGCTCACTCAGGCGCAGAAGCCTCGGGCAACTCGACACCGGGGAGCCCCCGCCCAGCCCCGCGCCCATGACACGGGGGGGGGGAGCCCCCGCCCAGCCCCGCGCCCATGACACCGGGGGGGGGGGAGGGGGGAGCCCCCGCCCAGCCCCGCGCCCATGACACGGGGGGGGGAGCCCCCCGCCCAGCCCCCCGCCCAGCCCCGCGCCCATGACACCGGGGGAGCCCCCCGCCCAGCCCCGCGCCCATGACACGGGGGGGGGGGGAGGGGGGAGCCCCCGCCCAGCCCCGCGCCCATGACACCGGGGGGGGGGGGAGCCCCCGCCCAGCCCCGCGCCCATGGCCGGCTGCTCGCCTCCCACCCCCACCCGCACGGGCGCTCCCCGTCAGCCGGGCACGTCCTGGACAGGAATCTGGGGGTCTGACTCATCTTGTCTGAGGCTTGGCGAGGACTCTGCAGTTGGGGAGCGGGGGACTCCTTGAGCGCCGCAGGGGTCCCAGCCCTGTGGGGAAACCTGCCCTTTCTGCTCGTCCTGTGGGAGGGGAGGGGAGTAGCCGGCCTGAGCTCCGCGACCCCAGCCTGAGGTGTCCAAGGGGCCCTGGGACGCTGCGGGGCCCTGTCCCGAGGCCCCGGCACTCGGTTACCAGACACCCGGGCATTCGAGGGAGCGCAGCCAAGTCTGCAAATGGAGGACCCGGGAGGAACAACCTGCCATAGCGAAATTTCCCATCGAGGATAGGTTGGTTTTTTGGTTTTTGTTTGCTTTTTTGTTTTTATGCTGAAAACCTTGATTACATGACAGCTAAGAGGGGGAAAAAACCTAATGTAACACTCAACCCCACGACGATATCCAAGAAGAAATCATTTGTATCACTGATATCATCATCAAAAGAAGCTAAAAATGCCATTTTACAGCGCTCAGGAGCCCGCGAGGCAGTGTGGGGCGGATGAGGGGACATCAGAGGACACGCCTTTAGGAAACAGGAATGGGCCATGCAAGGGCACCCACCTCCCTCTGCTCCTCAGCTCCTGCTTTCCCTCCACCCTGCAGCACCAGGCCCTGGGTCTGGAGCCCAAACTCCAGTGTGTTGACAAACAGGCTTAGAAAAAAACACCAAGCTCATTAGGAAGGAGCTCATTAGGACTTGTTGACATGAAACCCATTAGACTAATTAACATTCCATTAATGGCCTGGGGCACCAAGGGGTTAATGCTGTGGGGCAGTAATTGGGCTGGGGTGCTGGGGGGTTGGGGCTCAGGGCCTTCAGGATGAGAAACAAAGTCTAATTGGAAACTCTCTGGCCAGCTGGCCGGACAGCATTTGTTCCTAGCCCTTGACCCTAGCTGACACAAATTGGATCCGGTGCAGAGGGAGGAGAGGGGGAAGGGCCCAGCTTTCCTTGGGCCCCTCACTGTCCCCCACCACCTGCCCCAAACTGGAGATCAGGCCAATGGTTGGCACAAGGACAAGGGGGAGGGAATCTTTCCACCCTCCTGGACTCTGACTGCCCTATTTTCTTCCTTGACGCCATCATCCCCCACTCCCTTCTGGTCCAGTTTCTTTCTCAGCCCCTGGGAAGTGAGTCCCCTCTCCTCTCTAGGGACTACTTTTCTGTGATGTTACCCACTCTCAGAAAAACTCTTTGGAGAAGCTAGAATCCCTGAGGTCTCAAAGCCTAAGTCATTCAAATAGTGTTGTGGTTCAGGGCTGGGTGTCTGCCTGCCTTCCTCCCTTCCTTCCACAGCAGCTAAGAGGCGCTCCTGAGGATCCCCTGGGAGCCCTTCTCGTCTGTCCTCTGACACATTCAAGCAGTATTTGCATGATTTTCCTTCCCTCAGTACAAGCAGAGGCTGCCGAAGTTCCATCCCCTGCCTAGGTCTCAGATTCCTCATCTGTAAACTCTGGGATTGGACAACAGGACTCATGAGGT
Organism: Lemur catta; assembly: GCF_020740605.2. Lineage (NCBI taxonomy): Eukaryota > Metazoa > Chordata > Mammalia > Primates > Lemuridae > Lemur > Lemur catta. The sequence continues at coordinate 16,488,609 of NC_059134.1, read as the reverse complement.
CGTCCTCAGCTCTCCATTCCCACGATCAGTGCCTGTGCTTAGGGTCCAAAAGATCGGATTCCACACCCAGAGGAATCTGCTACTCAGCTGCAGCCAGGAGAGTCACTTTCCCTCTTGCACTGCAAAATGAAGGGATTCCCCCAGAATATTCGGAAATATTTGCCCAGGGTTAGCACTCCACACATGCTTGTTGAATTGAATGGAAAGAGTTAGATTGTAGCTTCATTCCAGAGGCCGGCCAGCTCTGTCAGAGAGTGGGAAGGAGGCCCCTGAGGCCAGCGCACCCGGAACCCTCAATCCCTGCAGCCCAGACGGCCCCAGGTTACCCCTTCACCCCCACCCCCAAGCTGTCCCCTCTGAGCAGCTGCCGGGGCCTGGGTTCTGACGTCTAGACAGATTTGCAGGAGGCTGAAATAACACAGTGAACTCAGCAGGAGGGACCAAAAAGCTGCATTAGTAACCTGGCTGGCTGCAGCTTCTCCCTCTGGGGCAGCCGCCTCAACCCTGGCACAATCCCGTTTCTTTTCTCTCAGCCCTAAGCCTTGTCCAAAACCATGGTCTGTAGCCCAGATCCCTTCCCAGAAGTGGCCTGTAGGTGGCGTCACAGGGCCCCACTTTAATTTCATTATATAATATAACCTGTTTACTAAATCATGTAATCAGTCGCCTTAGGATTTACAGCTTTGGATGTGTATGGAGAATTGGACTTTGAGTCAAATTTAAAAACAAATAAAAATGAGAGGCAGCTGTTGCTGATAGTGTGATATTCATCTTTTGGAAACAAATTCACCCCAGTGCTATAAATTATGCCTGGAAAAAAAGTGTCGTTGGTGGGAAGGAGTTGGCTAGGTCTCCTCTGCTGGCAACTTAGAGCGATGAATCTTGAAATAATGGTGTCAACCTGTCACTGATTTTATGTGACTCTGTGGATTTATCTAAAGAAACTCAGGCGTGCGGGTGCACACACACACCCCAGGTCTCTTCGCAAAACCCAGTAAGGGCTAGAAATGACAAGCTGAAAGCTGAGCGTCTACAGGAACTCTGTAGTCCTGCAGCCTGGTGCATGGAGTTGGCACTGAGAACTGGGCAGTGACAAGGATGAGGACAGTTTGGGGGGGCATGGAGGAGGACAGAGGGGAGAGAGAGGATGCTTTAAAATATGAACAGGGAAGGATCTGTTACCCAAATCAGTAGTCTGGTTGAAATGCTTCAAAAAGAGGGAGAAGTGATGCATCCTTCCATGAGGTGGGGACTCAGGAATGGTGGGAAGAGGGGCAAGCTCCCCAGGATCTTGTCCCACCTTACAGCACATCCAACGCCACCCCGTTCCTCTCCACCCAAGGTGCTGTGGGAGCCGGGAGGAAGCTCGGGGTCTGTGGATTCTGGGGCAGGAATGCTGTAGCCTAGTGGATGCTGCTTCCTCCCTGTCTTTCTGATCTCAGGGCGTTGGGGGCAAATGGATATCTCAGAGTGGGGCCTGGGAGCTGGGGAGGGTGGCCGTATCTATGTTACCTAAGGAAGGACAAACAGGTGGACAGGAACTGAGCAGCATCTGCACTGAGGTCTGACCCCCTTGTTCACTCTGTGTCCTCAAGGCTGGCCAGCCAAGAGGTCAAAAACGAGCCACAGCACCACAGTCACCCAGGTCCCAGGGCACACGACACCTGGCACAGAGCCCAAGCCCTTGCAGAATGTCGCAGTCACGGGCCCACTTCCCCAGTGCCCCTCCAGCTCCTGCTTGAAACACTCAGTGGGAAATAATTCCCTGCTGACTTCAGCAAGAAGCAGAGATGACAACCAAGACAACCAGACCCTTCAGCCACCCACCGCTCTCTGTACTAATTGTCATCTGCTACCTTTCTGGGAAGTCTACTTGGGTGGTGGTGCCAGGTCATGCCCTAGTAAGTATCACAGTGCTGGTCTCCTGGGAACAGAGTAGGGACAGAGTGGAAGCCAGCATGAGCTTTGGCTAGGACTGCCTGCTTCTGACCCCTGGGAGATGTGCAAATCTCTCTCTCTCTCTCTCTCTCTCAGTCCTCTTTCAGCCCTTAAATGCCACGTGGTGAATGGGTTTTGCAAGAGGTAAGAGCCTTCTGAGAAACCTGAATCTGGAGACCTCCCCCGCCCCCGATCCCAAGGAGTGTGGCCTCCCCCAAATGGCCTGTGGTCCAACTTCCCAGGGCCTCCACCCTCTCCTTTCTCCACCCCAAGGCCATTTTAGTATTTGTTCTTTATCTGGAATAATTTGTCCCTGGTGTGTCGGGGCTAACAGGTCTCTTACGCACCCTCACTGACCCCAGCCTAGAGATGAGGGACAGCTTACTCTAGAAACCCAGTTCTGGAGGAGGGGTGCTATGATCCACCCGGGATCCCTCTGTGTCCACAGTTCCATGGGGGGAGGCTCAGCAGCACACAGGGCAGAGGATTTGACTACATAATATTTGGGGACAGGCCCTAGCCCTGGATGTGAGTGGGGCTGTTGACAGTGGCAGTCACTCCCCCTTCGGCACCCCCTCAGCCCTGGCTCCTCCATGGGCAGCACTTGTCTTCCTTAACTCCAGCCTGACTAGATTTCCTAGGGACAGCCCGCCGCCTCGCCCTGTTGCGGACCGCCATGCCACTCTGACTCATAGTGGGTCCCGGCACACCAGGGGCCAGGACTCTGGGGCTGCAGCCTGCCCACCTGATGCCCCAGTTTGGCTACTTTCCAACTGGGCTCCACAGCACAGACCAGGGGAGTTACAGGAGCAGCTCTGCTCCGCTCCCGAGCCCTCCTCCTTACCCCTCCTCCCCACCGCGCTCCTCCCCACTGCGCTCCTGCTTCTCCACTCCAGGGCCAGGGAGCAGTAGAAGCCCCGCTTTCCTCCCTGCCTTGGCTGTCACACCTTTTCTGGCTTCAAAAAGCCGCTGATATATTTTACAAACTGAAACAGCAATTTAATTCCCCCTGATAGCAGCAATTGTCCATTAGATCTTCCTACCGAGGAGCTTAACAATAATTCCTTTCATCCAACTGCTTGCTTCTTCTTGATCTGAGAATCAATCCCATAAATAGCAGGCAAGAGTTCTCACATTACTCTCCCCTCCAGCTTTTAGCATTTTGATGAAGATTCTCATCTCCTCTTTAAGCACTTTACAACTTGGCAATTTTTCCCCCTTTGATTCCTTTAAACAAAATAAAACAAAACACAGAAAATAAAAAAAAAAAGCATGCTGTCTGGAAGGGTGAGCACAGCCCTTGCACTCTGCTCAGGGAGAGGCGGTATGCACCTTCTCCTGCCGGGAGGCTGGGGGACGGCAGCAGTGACCTCCAGTGGCTTCTGTCTGCTGAAAAGTGGGTGCTGCTCTGCCCCAGAGGGGCATCCCTAATACGGTCCTAAGCTTCACACCCCCCCGCACTGGGGTCCTGCTTCTGCCAGTGATGCTGGACTTAGACTACTTCTCCCTTCCCAAGAGTCTCCTCCCCCTGAGGCTGCACCCCAAGAGTGGAGGTGGGAGACCCCAAGAATGGAGGTTGCAGCCAAACAACATGGTGGGAGAAGGGGGGAGGCCCAGGGAAAGGAGAAAGCTTGAGGCCTTTTATTCAGTTATTTTCCTTTTCTTTTCAATATCCAGGCAGCTCCAGAGATCAGGGACAGAGGAGAGCCCTCCAGCTCCTCCATGGGTGGCAGTGAGGGTGGGTTGCCAGAGCCCCTGGGAGCCCCTGAGACACCGTCATGTGCTCTTTTGTCTGCACACACATGGAGAGAAACAAATCTAAAAATGAACCCAGGGACTGAAGTCCCCCTCGACAAACCTGATTCCCAGGTTTATTATTTGTTGAGAGCTGACAGCGGGCGGCTGCTCGGAACCGAGCTGAGAAAACAACACGGGCTGGGCCCCTGAGGCTCACAACTCAACAGAGACAGACACGGCTCTGAGCTGGGGATCCCAGATGGAAGGAGCCACCCCCACCTGCCCTACCTGCCTCCCTCGCTTTCCTAGTCTCCCTCTTCTCCAAAGCAGGCACTAAGGTGGGTCACACTCCCTGGGAGCTGGGAAGAGGAGGGAAGGCAGAAGTGGGGGCCACATAAGGTGAAGGCAGGGTTGGGGAGGTGGGCAGCAGGCCTGGCTGGGGGTGGGCACAGGAGCAAGGGACACTGAAGCTTACATAGTCTATCACCTACGATGACCTCAGACTCTCTCGGAACCAGAGGAGATGAAGAGGGTCAGCCAGGCCCCTTTTCCCTCCCAGAGGGACTGCACCATATCCTCTGGTTGGAGGGGACCTACCTCCAATTCTTTAAACTTGCCTCCAGGACAAAAAAAAAAAAAGGCAAGAGTCAGGGTTGTGGAAGCAAGTGGCTGCCTGGACTGGACTCAGTTTATCCTCGAAAAGCCACGCATCCCTGGTCTTCCATGCCCAGCCAATGGGTGCCCCTCCCCTGGGCCTCTGTGGTGGCCCGGGTGGAGCTCACAAAGAACAGGAGGGGAGACGAGGTAGAGTCCACGACAATGAGATCAGCTTAAGGAGGAAAGGTTGCCCAGCCGGGCTCCCTCAACCCCCAGCCCTCACTGCCCCTGGAACGAGGGCAGGTACACTGGCTCTGTGCTCCTGACCCACCAGGAGAGGCGGTGAGGACTGGGGATTGTCATTCTTCCCTTGGGAAGGGAGGATGACAGCCATGATGGGACAGGAAGTGACACGGCACCCAGACTCACACCCAGGCACTGAGCAGATACAACTTCCATCGCTTGACCCAAAAGGTTTCCTCCACCTTTTGCTGTGTTTCTTGTCTGCCAGCAAGGTGTTCTGCATGGCACAACCATGCGCTTCCCTCCATCAACACTTCGCTCCAAACCCTACACTTTCGTGAAGTCACTTTCCACTCCACGACCGCCCTTCCCTTGAGCCTGGCCATCAGGCGCAAGTGGGGTATCCCGGTGGGGATTATCACTGCTCCCCCACTACTCGTATTTCTACCTTTTGGAAAATCTCCGTCCCACCTGCAGGTCCCATCTTGCCCATTGACCTCTGTGCTCCCCAGCAGACAAGGTCATGGCTCTGCCTTGCATCTTCCTTGGCCAGGGGAGCCTGTGCAATGCGACTTCGACTTCGCAAGGTCTACCTCCTTATGGAGTCTGCATATATATACACAGTTGCAATTTTATTTCTTTGGCTTACTGTTAAAATGTAAAACAAACAGATCTGGGAAGGATAACCCTTTAAGTCCCAGCAGCCATTTACACCTCAGTGAGAATGAGTTTGTTAATCCCTTTCTCAGAAGCCAATTTTGATAGGGGTGAGATGATAATGTAGACTTAAAAATAACTGCTTCTTAGTGCCCCTCCCCATGCCCCAGGCACTATGCTAACAGACATATACCGATCACCTGGCTTGTTTTTCGTAACAAACATAGGGTGTCGGCGTTATGATTGTTCCTATTTGTGGATGCAAAAACTGAGGCTTAGGGAAGTTGAGAACGTTTCCAGATGTTACACACAGTCTGACCCGAGAGTCTGAAAGTTTAACTTCAAAGTCTCAAAGTGAAGGAAGGAAACAGTGAAGAAGGAAGGAGACCCCTCAGCACTGGAGAAGAAAAGGCCAGGCCAACTGGGAAAACAAGCTGTCCACTCTCAGTTGGCCCATCCAATATGGGCCTCCTTTGGCATTTATATGCCCTGATTTTCTGAACATTATGTTATACTGACACCACTAAATGTTTCCTGTGTGCCAAGTTTGGGCTTTTGCACATCAGTCAATGAACACGCGCTCTGTGCCTTCCCATGGGGGGGGCTGCTTACATAGCTCCAGTTCATTCTGTCAGTCCTGGCATCCTGGTACGGCCATGTGTGTACACATTTACTTAAATATTTCGTTGCATTTCGCTCTTGTTATCTTATAAAAATGAGTGGGAGATGGGAAAAAGAAATGCTGATCCCAGCGATAAGAAGCAGGGGTCTCATGAACATAGCGCAACCGAGACAGAGATGGAAAACATCAAGCGTGCTCAAAGTGGCAAATCTTGAGTCTTCATCCTGGACTCACTGGACTGTGTGTTCAATTAGGAAGGGAAAGAACAAAATTAAAGAAAGAACACAACAAAATGATGGAAATATATGGTTGAAGATTGCATCTCAAAGGCGATGTATAATTGGAATCTGATAATGTGTTGTAGCTGTCTGGAAGCAGAACTCCAGGAACACATGCTGTGCATACGAAAGCCGGGCTGCCTGTCCCTGACCCTGCGCTCAGCGGCTCCAGGGCCGGGGCTGTGACTCACATTGACTGGGATTTGGTCAGTATCTCCTTGTCAGCCTGGACCGAGGGGCCTTGCTGGGGCCCAGGTGGGGTAGGGGAGGGGGTGGAAGGGAGTATGCAGTCAGCCTGCTCTCTGTGACTGTCTCCGCTTGCTCTTCTTTCCCCATCCACCCATGGCTTTCTAGGGACCACCCACAGCTGCAAAGAAGTCCCTGTTCTGGAATGAAATCTGTCCATGATGCGCACAGGCTAGGAGGCACCTGGCTCTATCTTTGGAAAGCCTGCCCAGTTGAGCAGTCCTATTGCATGGTTTTTTCAAGTCAGGGCACCCCATCTGTAGGGGACATCCCCTACCTTGTCATCTCTCCCTGAGTCCAAGCTTTACCCTCTTGCAGAAGTGCCTTCCTGCTCACCATCCTTTCAGGGTCTTCTTCTCTCAGCCCAGAGAGAGTCCAGACAGCGATCTGAACAGGGGGCCAGTGGAGACACCCTTGCACGTCAGCAGTGGGGTCATTACCCACAGCCTCCAAAGCAGACAGCAATTAGGCAGAACTGTGGAGAACAGAGCTGTCTTCTGCCTCCCACTGGCTCTGTCTGTCCCCTGCCAGGCCCCGTCCCCTTCAACCTCTAGCACTGGAAAAGGGGTTGTAGTTCTCTGGCTCCTAAGAGGGAAGCCTTTAGTCGTGGGCTGGCCCTGTGGCCGCACTCAGATACAGAGGAGAAGTGTTTCATGCTAGCAGCAGAATCTGTGAATACTAGCAACTTGTCTGAAAATTATAATTTGCATTGAGCCTTACTCCTTTGCAGTGACAACTCATTTCTTATCATTGTGGTCTGAGTGGAAAGACAGAGTCCTACCTTCAGCATAGCATCTTCGTAGACCTGACGTTCAAGACTGTGCCTTTACTTTCCCCCTCCCTTCTCTAGTAAGATGGACCCTGCTTCCCAAGCCTGGGCAAGGACCAGGGCTGGAAGAAGAGGAGGAGAAGACAATTTGGCACTGTGGACTCTGGCCCTCAGGAACCAATTAGGATGCTTTGACTTAGAACAGTTACTAACCTTCTGGGATCTGAGCCCTTGTTAATCTGTATCTTCCAGGGTCAGGCCTGCCCAGGGGAAAGGAACAAAGCACCTTGACTTCCAGATCGGGAGGTTCTGTCTGGAGCAGTTTGATCTGAGCAGGCAGGGGAGCTGCATGTGAGATGTCTGCTCCCAGAGCTGGTCTCCAGGGCGGGAAGGAGGAAAAACGGGGATACTCGTCCAAGATGACTCCCCAAAGGCACAAGTTTGCCTAAGGGTGAGGCAGATGCCGGCTGTCTGCAGGCCCCTCGGAGCTTTCTTTTCTTTTTAGGGCCTGGTAGTCTCTGGTCAGCGCCTGTGCTTTGTGGCATTGGGAAGGGTATCTGCTGTCTCTTTGTTCTGGAGTTCATGACAGTGAGAAAAGGATCTCACTTAAGGAGACACTTGCTATGGTCAGGGGTTAATTCACTAATCCCTGTGAGTGCGTGTGAGCTGAGAAAGAGTGGGGAGTTGGAGAGGTGGGCAGAGGGAGATGAAGAAGTAAGGAAGCCCATTTCCAAACATGATCGGGAAGGTCAAGCAGAGAGGCCCCCAAGGGGACAGACAGCGGAAGCTGGAGCACTGGAGGGTTCATAGGAACCACCCACAGTGAGAAGCTGACAGCCACAGCTGCCCTGAGGCTCAACCTCAGCTTTTACTTCACTCCTCGGCAAACAAACTGCTTCTTCCCCGATTCCAGAAGCAGTGGGGACTGCAGGCTCTGAGCAGACTGGCAGAGGACCAGCAGAGGTGGCAGGGTCCTGAACAGTCATGAGGTCTGGCTTCTTCCCTGGACGAACAAGAAAAGTTGCCCAAGTTTGTGCAGCAAGTTGGAGATAGGGTCCTAACAAGAACCCAGGACCCAAGTAGCAAATTCAATAATCATTTACTGAGTACCTGCTGTCTGCCAGGCACTGTGCTAGGCAGCGACAGTTCCACAAAGAGGAAACAGAGATGACCTGAAGGGAATGAATAAAGATATGACAAATGAAATTTTCCCTAGGCTGAAGCAAGGCAGGTGACTTCAGGTTCAAAAGATCCCAAGGGCTGGGTAAGAGTAATGAAGAGAAAGGAGAAGACAGAGCAGAGTTCAAGGCCCAACTTAGTCGGGAAATTTCAGATATTTAATGGGAAAAGGAAAGAAAACCAAAGGTTCCCACAGTTCCTCACTGCAAGACTGGAAATAAGAAGACGGTAGAGAAACGCCATCAAGTCCTAAGAGAAAGGTTTTGAGGTGGGATTCTGCGCTCAGTCAGGTTGGCAGCCAAGCGTGAGGACAAAATAGTCAGTATGGGATGCGTGGGAACTGAGTTTACTGCCCACTCGTCAATACAAAAAATAACCAGAGGTAGTATTCCAAAAACACAGAAATCCCAGGAAAAGGACACCACATAAGCAAGAAACAGCAGCAGCTGCGGTGACTCGATGGAAGGGCAAGAGGTGGAGGGAGGTGGGGGCGGCTGGTTGTTACTGGATGGTGGCCGAAGCTTCCACTGCAGCAGCCGAGACCTTTTCCACCGTCCAACCGCCCGGCTGAGTCCTGCGGTTGAATAACCTTTCCATTCCCCTAGTGGGTTTCATGCTTTCAAATATATTTCCATCTTATAATCAACCTGTAGAATGTGGAGGTAACTACAGTAATAAAATGGAATATAAATCTTCTAAATCTTCACAATGTAAAATAGTAGATAATATGCTATTATTGTGCTAAATATAATATACAGTATTATATACAGTATACATAACAGTTATAGTATACTATGTATCTACATAATATAGTATATAGTATATAATATATAAAATGCTATTTATATTATAGTTCATAGTATACTATATATTAATACTATTATATATAGTATATTATATAATGTGTATTATCTACTATATATTTACATGATATGACATATTCTATATAACATACTATTTATTATATGATTTAAAAATGCTGTATATTATATACTATATCATCATATAGTATATATCACATAGTATATATTATATATAGTATATAATGCTATATGCTATATTATATATAGAATATACTATACATTGTATGTTATATGGTATATAGTACTATATATAATATATAGTGCTATACTGTATATATATGTAATATTATATATACAGTATATATTGTTTAGTATAATATCTACTATTTTTATATTGTTTAGAGTTATACTTACATTAATACATATTATACATAATATAATATAATAGTATTGTATATAATTTATGTATTATATAATATAAATTATACATAATGCTATATGCTAAAAATAGATAATATCAAATAAGTCTGATACAAATTTATCAAACTAATAAAAGTTGGGAGGGAGAAATGTGTGCTAATTTCCTCAATTTTCATAGCAAGGAGTTAATAGACAAAGAGATAAACTTAGAAAAAAGGACTTAAGTATATTATTAATATAATAAATGTTGATCACCAAATAACTAAAACCAGAAACTATTCATTGTGGTTGACTTTGGATCATGAGTCTTGTGGGTAGAGGTGGGGGAAAGAAGTGAGACCTTTTATTTTATATCTTTTACTCTGTTTGCTTTTTCCTCTCATACATATTTTACTTCTAATTTAAAAAAATAACAAAAATAAATAAATAATCAAACATCTGTATAATAGAAAAGAAATCAGCAGTTGAAAATAATGGAGTAGATCTACTTATTTTGACTTGGGAAGCTATTGATCATGTAACCTAGGTTAAAAAAAGCACACTTTTAGAACAACATTTGAAACCTAATATTTAGACGTGTTAGAATAAACACCAAAACCAGTAAGAGGTAGTCCCTGCCTTCAAGGAGTTCCCTGACCACAGGCCCCTCTCTGTGTCCTCTGACCCAGGCCTTGTGGCCTGCTTCTGGAACCTTGTCCCTATTCTAGATCTCTGTAAGAGGCACGCCTCTTTTTGCAATAGATTAGAGCTATTTTGTGCATGTTTCAAGTAACAAGAAGTCATGCTCTTGACTACACCTGGTCAGTCTGAAGACTGGCCGGGATGAGGCTGCGCAAGAGGTGAATAGCTTTCTGCACAGACACTAGGTGCTGGGAAGCAGAGAGGGGCTGAGAATCTGAGGACTATCGGGTGTCAGGCCTCAAAGGCTCCTCAGAGAGCTCCTTGTCCAGCTCTCTCATTCATGGATAAGGAACACACGTGGGGCCCAGAGACAGGCAGTGGCCAATAAAAGTTGGCCACAGTTGAATTAGTGTCCAGAAAAGAGAGGACCGGGCTTGTTAAGGGCGGAGTCGGGCCGAGAGCAGACAGGTTGAAAGCTGGCCCGGAAGCCGGAGGCCGCGGCCCACAGGGAGTCCTGCAGCTGCTCCGGACGTTGAGGGGAGACCTGGAGACATCAGACCAGATCGTCCTTCCTTACAGCCCACAGTGGCTGGAAGGAAGCAATTTTACTTAAAAAATTTTTTCTCATTATATATATTTTTTCAACTGCTCTAACTCACAGAAAGACGCAGTTTTAATATGGGCAGGAGGAAGCACCCTGGGGCTACCGGGAAGGGGCTTGGAAAGGAACTGGCATTTTCTGAGCATCGCCGATACACCAGACATTGTGGAAGGTGCTTCCTCTTGTATCATTTCAGTTAATCCCCACAGAAGCCCTATGAGGTAAATATGACTGCCACAATTACATAAAGACAATGATAGTTAGAAAACTTCAGTTGTGTAACTTGCCCCAAATCCCACAGCCAGCAAATGGCAGAGCTATTATAGAATTCGAGTCTGGGTTGGTCTCGTTCCAAAGCCCGAGCTTACTCAAAGAATCAGAGGGCTCCGATAAATGTGTTAACTAATGGAGAAGAGGAGAAAGGTCTTTCCCAAACAGGGATACAACAATTGCTGTTCCCTTCCCAAACCCCGGGTATCGAATCAGCCCTTTACCCAAGCCATGAATTGACTCTGGCTGGCCGGCAGGGACTAGGATTCACGTTTGCCCAACAGGACTTTGAAAACCCCTGCTTCAGAGGACGTTAGCAGCTGGGGCTCCCTTCCTCCCCACTCAGAGCACTGATGGTGCCTGCTGAGGACACAGAGACCCAGGGAGCCAGGCTCGGAAGAAGATGGGCTGGACTGGGCATGAGGGCAGGCACTAGGAGGGGCTGGAGTCCAGGATTCTTGGCTTCTCTCAACCTCAAAGGCATGTTATCTTCTCTTGCTGCCCCTCCGTTGCTGGCCCCCAGCCTCCTCCTATGTCTCCCCAGGTACCTCTGCCTCCACAGAGCCTCTGACTTCGGGGGGAGGCAGGCAGGCCCAGGAGAGGATGTATGTCAGTTAGGGTTTGTCATTTACACGTGGAGATCATTAACGAGACTTATTTTTAAATTGTAATTGCAAAATGTAAATGCTCCCTAAACCGATGTGTAATTGCTACCCCCTCCACCCCAGCCCTTCCCCTCTGGTGCCAGCTTTGCGAGGAGAGAATTAGAAAATAAAAAGGGGGTGGATTATGTAAGCAAAACGATTTTAAAAAAAGAGTGAGAGAGCTAAGAATTTAAGTGAGACAGCTGGCGGCTTCTCTGATTGCCACACTTCTAGCATTAGCTGCAAAAATTGTCCTTGCCAATTGCATCCATCCAACCAATAGTGTCAACTGTATTTAGTCCCCAGAACAGACCATACCATCACTCACTTGGCAGGACAGTTCAGTGGTCAGTGTGTGTGTGCACCTGTCATGGGAGTGGGGAGGCAAAGGTCAGCGGTGATATCTGAGGTTGCCTCTGGCTCATCCATGAAGCCTTCTATTCTACAGAAAGACACAGTCCACAGCAGGAGGTAGCAGTCGGTCAACCCATTTGCCCGTATTCTACCACGCAGGTGATGGCAGGGCCACCCCCATCCACCCAGGTTGGCCTGTTTGGACTCCAGCATCCACAGCCTCAGGCGGAGAGAAACGGGACTCTACTACCTCGGAGTTCTCAGTTCTGTTTCCAGTCCCAGAGAAAGTCACTGGACTTGGGCAACCACACACTTCACACTGGGTCAGGTAAGGGACACTTGTCTTTTTTTTTTTTTTACCTTCTCCTCATTGTCTTCAAGCCCTCCCCACAGCCACTGTCCACAGTGAACTCCCTTCAACGTCACTGGCACGCAGGCTCCGAATGTGGTTGAAGATTGTCAACCTGTGTTCCCAGTGGCAGCATCCAACCCACCCTTGGTGAAGACTAGACGCCCTTCCCTCCACTTTCACTTCAAGCAGCCGCCCACCGTCGGTAGTCCTAGAACGCAGCTCCCTAGACAGGAAGCAGGACAGTCGTCCTTCTCAGACATGTGGTCCCCTGTGAATATCCATGGCTGTGCCAACCACTGTCTCCCTCTCCCTCTCTCCAGGGAAACCAGCTTTCATGAGGGATTTGGCAGTGGTTCCTGCTCCCAAAGGGGCGGCTGATGAATGTAAGGTCACAGTGGCCCTAAGACATCAGGGAAACTTACAAAATCCCGGGCAGGGTCCTTTGGAGTTGGGGCCCAAGCTCACCATAACAGATCCAGCCCTTATCCTGGCATACTGGAAAGAAAAAAGGGTTGTTTGGGATAACTGGATTTCTAATTCCCTGCCTATATTGATACTTACGTCTGGGAGATCATGATAAAAAAAAAAAACACTATCTTATAAGAGGATTAAATGAGACTCTCTACTCAAAATCCTTTATACATTCTGAAGAACTATTTCTCAGAGTTCATTAAAAACACCTGGGGTGCACACTCCTGAGTCTTGAGCCTGACTCCCAGGATCAGAATCTCTGGTTGTGGGGTCAGGTAACTGCACTTCTAACGCCCTGCCCCCAGGTCATTCTCAGATGCTAACACTTCTTCCAGAGAGTTGTGCAAATGTTAGGATCATCGTGGATGTAAGCAATGCCCCATCCATCTGTATCAACAGCAAGTTATTGTTCACGGAATACGCAAACAAAAGGAGAGTTGTACAGGGAAAAGGCCTGGCCCGGTCCTCAAGGACTAAGGAGGTGAACAGACAGACATGAAAAAAATACAATGTTTTCCTTTCTAAGGTTGCATATGCCCAGTATCAGCTCATGTTCTGAGCTGGTTCTAGAGGCTTTCAGGGAAAAAGCTAATCTGCCTGGGGGCCTTAACCATGTGTTAAAGGACAGGAAAGCATCTCTTACTGTTCAGGTGATCCCTGCAGCCTCTGGGATGGTCCTCAGGAGACCCACTGCCCTCTTCTCACTTCCAGCTGGGCCAGAAATTCTTCCTGTCAGCTAGAGCCAACGCACCTGCAAAACAGGGCAGAGCAGCTCTCAGCAGGGACGGCAGGGGGCTCAGGGGCTGTCGGAGAAGGGGGACTCCTGGGCTCTGTGTACCCTACCCGCTACCCCCCAGGGCTGTAATCTCCAACCCCCTGGGCCGTGGCCTGTTGGGGACTGGGCTGCAGAGCTCTGCCACCCTTTCCCTCCAGTCCATGGAAAAATTGTCTTCTATGAAAGTTAGGAATGGGAGGGCCAGGGGCGGGGGGACAGGGCTCACAGCAGGAGGTAAGCATGGGTGGGCCAGCATATTTACAGCTGCTCCCCATCACTCACATCACCGCCTGAGCTCTGCCTCCCGCCCTCTCCGTGGAAAAATGGTCTTCCATGAAACCGGTCCCTGGTGCCACAAGGTTGGGACTGCACCCTAGGGTGTGTTCTATTCATAAGGGACATATTCTATTTTCTCTGCAGACATTTCTGCATTATCTACCTTTTGACTCTCCTCAATGTGGTTGCTGAGGCCCACAGAGCCATTGAAGAGCCCAAATCCTCGTGCCCTGTTGTTGCCTATCTGGCTTCCCGACACCAGGTGTGCCTGCGGCCCTCTCCCCAAGTGCGAGCAGGTGTCTGTGAGTGATTTCTGGGTGCTGGGAAGGCCGTGGCTGACAGCTTGTTTTAAGACCGTAGGCAAACGCAGAGGAAGGGGTAGCCTGGTGGCTTTTTCAGGTGTGCAGATACTTTTCAGATCCCCGTGGTGGCAGGCCTTGGCTGGGGGTCTGGAGAGACACTGATGGGGTGGGAGAGGGTGGGGAAGGTGTCTGAGGGCAGCAGGGAGGAAGACTCCGGAGGGGAATGGACCAAAAGCAGCAATCAGCAGTGAAGGACAACTGTGGCTTAAAGGTGGCTTTGGATGCACAACCTATTTATTTTTAGACTAAAATGAATTAATTTTGCTTCTCAGTATTTGAAATGGACCAAGGTATCAGCAAATGGAGGCTGGGTGGTCAGCACTGTCATAAGGTTTGGCAGGACACTTCTCAAACAGTCCCATCAATTTCTTAGTGAGGATGAGTTGCTAATTTGACTCCCAGGAGGGTGTGCTTGGAGCCAGGACTGCAGGGTGGGGGGGGGGGTCTGTCCAGAGTCCTGGGCTGCACTGTCAGGGCAGCACCAGGAGCACCTCCAGCCCAGAGCGTCAGCCCTGCACCAGAGGCAAATGCATCTTTAACATTAACAGCTCCTTCCTAGTTAACACCATCTTAGTCTCCCTGTAAAAACACATTTGCACCTCAGTAAAGAATGTAATTAACTAGTGACATGACAACAGGAGGAGCTAAACAGTGGCCCAGGCTGGGAGCTGCAGCAGGGAGATGGAAATGTTTCATCTGCCCCAACAACAAGACTTTCCCACCTCTTTTCCAGGGTGCATGTGTGCATGCGCGTACACGTGAGCGTGTGTGTGTGTGTGTGTGTGTGTGTGTGTGTGCCCACGCATGTGTGTATGCACTGCTGGGAGGTGACAGTGGCAGGGACATAGCATCCGGGATCCTGAGGGAGGTTTGAATTACTGGTTGCAGGAGAGGGGAAGCCAGGTGTGCGGGGAGGATGGATGAACTGAGAGAAGCTCCAAGAGTAGGCAGGGTAGTTCATGAATTTCCATTAACAAAAGCTCTCTGGATTGAAACAAAATCCCCCTCCCTTCTCCACAGCTCAGACTCCTCCCAAGAAGAAATAAGGGTCATGGAGACACCTTCAAAGCAGCAAGAGTCTCAGCCAGCCACTCAGAGGAGCCCAAGGATCCAAACCACTAGGGAGCACCCAAGAGATCTGAACCAACTAGGGAGCATTGACTTACTCCTATCTCACTCCCTGAACCCTGCTCCTCCTCCACGTGACCTTGTCTGTGAGCTTTGTGACCAATCCCAGTTCTCTGGCCGCGTCTGATTCCTCCTTCCTGCAAGCCCCACCGAAGTTTCACTTCTCCATTACTATCCACTTCTCATCCCTCTCCAGTCAGGGCTGAAGATAATCTTCTCTCCTTTCCATTCCCAGCGGCGCAATCTAGAGAGGACCCTTCTCCCTGGCCATGTCCCTCCTCACTGGCAGCCCCCAGCACATCTGTACACTGCTGCTTCCAGACTGAGCTTCCCGGGCAGGTGACTTCATCCACATTCCTCAACCACCTAAGTCCACGCCAGGCACTGCCCTTGTGGGGCTTACAGCTGTGTCATCACCTACTCCAGAATCTTCAATGACTCCTTGCTCATACAAGACACTCAACAAATGCATGTTGGGTGTGTTATACCAACCAAGTACAGCCTACAGAGTGCCTGAACTTGGCCTCCAACTGCATTTCTAGACTCATCTTGCACCTTGCACCAGAGGCTCTCCACCCTCCATCCACACACAGCACTTTCCGTTCTCCAAACCTGTCCCCCACTTCACTCCATGCCCCAAGTCTACATTTCTATCTATCAAGATCTTAACCATTCTTCAACGTTCACTCAAACATTCTGTCTGCTACCTCTATGACCAGAGTAATTTTTCTTCCTCTGTGTTTCCGAGTAGCATGCTATTTGTCATTCTCTGAAAGCTCTTGTCACATTCTGTCTCATGCTATGGTTATCTTGGGTGTCTGTCACCTCTTTCCAAACTGTAAGCTCCTCTTGCACACAAACTCTATCTTATATCTGTATAATTTTTCAGTTTACAAAGTACTTTCATATGTAATATCTTCTTTAACTCTTAAAGTAACCTTTAGGAGTAGGTATTTTAATATAATAATTTAGTTACCTTTACAAAATAACAAATGCTTATTGTAGAAAATAGATAAATTTAAGAGGAAAACAGTTAAGTTGTAATCCTACAATATAAAGATAAACCACAGTTAATATTTGGAGTAAAATGCTTTTTTCTAAAAACAGTATCATACTATGCATTTACTATTCAGTAAACAGCTTTTTATATTTAACAACATATCACGAACACCTCTGCATATAGAGGAAATATATATTATAGTTTTAATGACTATATGGCATTCCATTTATGGATATACTATAATTACTAAGATAAATTTTTAAAATTTGTTGTGTAGATTATTTCCAGTTTTTGCTATTATAAACAAATAGTGACTATTCTTCCAGGGAACTTTTGCTGCAGACTTGATCATATTCTTAGGATAATTTTCTAGATGAGGAATTGCCAAGTTCAAAGATATGATGTTAAGGAATTTTTACAAATTACTTGCAGGAGGTCACACCCATTTACATCCTATCAGCAGTATATGAGAGATGCCTTTTTCCTTGCCAGGTAGTCATTCTCTTTTTATAGATGTGGATAATGAGGCTTGGAGAAGACAAGCACAGGGCTAGCCTAAGAAAACAGCCAGCAAGTGGTATGTCTTCTGATTCCAGACATTTTGTTCTTCCAAGCTCCCCGCTTCTCTTTGCTCTTGTATTTCGTACCGATCCAAAGAGAAGGCTTGCAGTAGTAAGTGCTAAATCAATGTTGGACTCACTGAAGGAGAAGGCAGAGGTGGGTGTACCCTGACTGGGGGTGTGGGCCATTCCTGGGAGTTTTGCTAACATCAGTCTGAGCAGACTTGGCAGATGAGAGATCTGTTCGTGGGTAGCTTTTTAAGACTCCTTCCTCCCTCTTCTGGGCAGGTGCAAATTGCTTTAATTTAGCCCCCCATGTATTAAGAATCTACCATGTTCTGGACCTGAGCATCAAAGCATTGAAGATGAATCAAACTCTCTCTCTCTCACCCCCTCCCTCCCTGTCTTCAAGGTGCTCACAGTCCAGTGGGGAAGACAGAAGGTAAAGAAATAATTATATCCCGCAATGTGTATATGATGCTGCTTCTGACTGCAGCCTCAGGGTCCCCTCCTCTGCCAAAGCCCACAGTGACAGGAGCAGGGGACAGGGCTTGGGTCAGTGTTGAGAAAGGCAGGAAGCCCTGGCTTCCTGGTGTGTCCTTCACCCTCTGCCTCTCTTATCATGTCCTTCTGGCACTGAGGGGCCCGGGCTCCCTCTGACGTCCCGCTGCAGCCACGTGCTGCTTGTCTTGCTGCTCTAGCTGAGTCTCTGCCCACCCGGCTCCAAGACAGCCCTGAGGAGCCGGAATTCCTCAGAGGGGAATCACAGCAGTATTAGGGAAGAGAAGCTGACCCCGCTCCCCACTCAGGGATTAATAAAATACACTTTTGAGGGAGGAAGGACAGAGGTGACACCAGCATGCCCCACACAGGGCCGCTTCAGGGCTGCGATATACATGGATGTCTCCTTTCCCAGGACTGACAACTACCTACTTCCACTTGTTCCCCAACAGCCTGGAGAAAGCTTTAAGGCAGAAACACAGCCTGTAATTTCCTTTCCGTCACTGCCAGCTATTCCGCCGAGCATAAGGGGGGCCACTCGCATGAGAGAAAGCTGGGCTGGCAGGGAGGAGGAGACCCTCGATGGCTGAGGCTGTCCTCCCAGCCCCAGCCCACCTCTGCGAGCCACTGGTTCCCCACACTCATGCCACACACACCTCTCTAGATCTCGGGTAGAGAGACCCCACCACATACAGAGGCTTTCCCCTTTGAAAGGCTAACGGGCAGCCGGGCAGGCAGGGCCAGCCCACGGAGGCAGACAGACACACAGAGAGCCAGACGGATGGAAAGATATGGGCCTGTGTGACTTGAAGGCCCAGACTTGTCAGGGGACAAGGAAGGGAGCCCTTCCTTGCCTACCCAGGTTCATTCTACCAGGGCCCCACTGACAGGGTTGGGCAGTTTTCCCCATGGAACACTTCTGCCTGTTTTGCCAACTCGCACTTGGGCTTTTTGCAGATGAGTAGGATAATGATGAAGACTGAGCCTTTGGATCTCTGGCCAGAGGCTCAAACCAAATGCCTGTCCCCTGTCCACTTTGCGGAAGTCACCCTACTCTGGTAACTATTCCAGGAGCAAAACCGCCAAGGTCTTTGTTCTGATTGGTCCAAGAGCCTCAAAAGAGTCTATTCTCCCTCTGGAGAGAGCCCACCAGTAGCCCGTTCTTCCATAAGTGCAGTGATGAAGTGTAGTTTGCCTACAAGGACCCTCCAGCAGTTCCCCAACAGTGGGCATCTGTGAGCCTTTAGGCTCCTGCCACCTCCCTGCTGGGGCGGGTGAGCTGAGGAGGCCGGGCCGCCAGTACCAGCTCTGCCACAGCCTGGCTCTGCGCTGGTGGATGAAATCCACCACCAACTGATCTTCATCATTGTCGTCTATAAACAAGACGCTGGACCTGACAGTGTGACATTGTCTCATTGCCTTCTCTGACAACTCTTGATCGGCTATTGAATACAATTGTCATCCCAGGGAAAGCCTCAAATTTCACCAAAGCAACGAGGCTGATCCCAAAGAGACCAGATTTCAATCCTCTAGGAAGCCAGGGGCTCTTGGGAAGCTAGAATAATTTATAGACTTGTTTATGCTGTTTCTCCCCTGCCCAAAAGTCTATAACGGCTTGCCAGGGCTTAGAAGACAAAATCCAGATCGCTCAGCCTCCATTCTTGTCCTTCATAATCAGCCTGACTCTCTTCCTTAATCCCCTGCTACTTTCAGATCTGAACCTTTTCTCCAGCTAGGCCAGGCTGCCAGTGTCTCACAACCAAGCACACACCATGTCTGAGCTCCCTGTCCCTCCTTGCTCAGGCTACCATGCTTCTCTCCCCTTCCGCTATCCAGGTCCAATCCCACCTGCAAAGACCAGCTCAGATCAGCCTCTTGCACCCTGAACCCTAGGACTGGCCCTTAATCTTACTCTATTTTGGGAACCTCTGCTTTTTGTGTTCATCTCAACCTCCCCAATGGCATCATAAACTTTTGTGGGCAAGACATGTGTTTTACATTTCTCTTCTTCCTTCCACACACACCCAGGGTAGTACTGTGCCTATGTAGATAACCAAAACTATTGTTCCTGTCATGGGAAGAGGAGCTGCTACTAGAAAATATCAAATCAGATCAATGCTGAAGCAGTTCAGTTGAGAGTTTGCCTATTTAGTTATTATTATTCATTGCCAAAGGCATTACAATTCTCTGTATTTCGATGTGTCTTGGAATTGAGAGCTTTTGACTAAACTGTGTGTTGTTTCACATGCTTCCTGCACTAGTATTAAGTGAACGTGGGAGAGATAATACAATGGAGTGGAAAAGACTTTGAAGTCAGACAAATTTGGATTCATATCTTAGGTTTCCCTCTTCCTAGCTGTGTGACCTGTATAAGCCTCAGATTTCCTATTTCTATAAAATGGGGCCAATAATACCTACCTTACAGATACTCCTTAGGAATTTACGGTGTTGTGTCACACACACTATGTGCTTAGCAGATAATGTAGGGCTGAGCAATGACACAGACTAAGCCTTTAATAAATGGCGACTATTGTCACTAATGATAATGATAGTCATAATAGCTTGTTCAGATGTTATTTAGCAAAATTCTACTCATCCTTTAAGACAGCTCTGGAAGGTTTTCTCTCAAGGCCACCCTACCCCTACAGGGTTAGTCATTCCTTCCTTTCTACCCCTCCTAATAACTGGGACCACATCTCTAAGATGAAGCCCAAAGCTCTTAGCCGGGAACTCCAGGTGTTATCACTGGATCACTATTATCTACTCCTACTTGTGTCCCTCCCACTAAGCTCTGAGCTTCCAGAGAGCAGGGACTCTGCATTCCTCACTGGGTGCTTCCCGCTCTGGCCTGGCATCAGGCAGCGTGTGTTTATCGCACGAGGAAACAGTGGACAAGCAGGGATGCCAAAAGCAGTCAAGGACCTGGGCAGAGTGTGACCAGGCGCACATTCTCTGTCTGGAGAAATGGGCCTGGGGGAGACTGGTGATTGGGAGTCCATAATGGAAAGCAAATGTCCACTTTAACTCACTAAGACCAGCCCATGGCTTTAAAGAAGTCCCTTAACTTGCCCAGAAGGGTTTTCTTTCTTGGGGAAACCATCAGCCCCACCAGAAGACTTTGACACTGAAAATCTCTGCAAGACCCAGCCTGTCTCTACCTCTCCTTACGGAGCTCAGCTCAGGCCCCTTTTCACACTCTTCCCCTCCCACCCTTTCCCCAGTGGTCAGACCGGGCAGCCTCTGAGCACCCTCTCCCTCCACCAGCCAGGCTACCTGTGACCCTGGTTCCCAGGCAGCCTTCCCAGCACCAAGAGCTCTCTCCATAAGCAGGCGAAGGTAAGTGCATCTTGGTACAATCTAACCTTTTATTTTGCCCCCACCCCAGGTGCAGTAAGCTCTGTTTCCCTCCTGTCCACCTCCACTGCCACACCTCAGCTCAGCGGAGCCTCCTGGTGTGGCCTGCTCCATCCTCCACTGCTGCCGCGAGGACTGTCCCAGCAGCTCAGGGCATCCCTTGCGCGGTTCTCTTCACACTCACCCCGCCAAATTGGGATTGTCTGTGTACCAGTCTATCTACCCCACTAGATTACACGATCCTAAATGGAATCTCAAGCCTACAGAGCTCCTCAAAGCCTACTATATATTTGTATTTTGTGCATATTACGTGTTCAACAAATACTTGTTGGATGAAGGAGTGAATAAATGTATATATTCCACAGATGATACCACATCACACGCCTATCTCCTTTACAAAGAACTATTGAATATATTGTCCAAATTATTATTGAAACCTTGCAACAACCCTATAAAGTAGGCATTATTAGTCCCATTTCTAAAAAGGGAAAGCTGAGGTTATAAAAGTTAAGTGACCTGCCCAAAGACACCAAGCTAGTTAAGGGGTGAAGTGAAAGAGCAGAGTCCAAGGGTGTTATTGTGGCCTCCCCGGCACAACTCCTCGGCACCTGCCCACCTGCCCACCTCCCCACCTGCCCACCGAGCCAGGGAAAAGGTGTGAAGAGGCCGAGCTGCTTCCGTTCTGCCTCTCTTGGGAAATAAACAAGAAGAATTCTCCTTCTCATCATTTGGTGAGTCGGTGACATTTCATTTGACAAAGAATCTAGGAAAAGCCTCTCCTGGGACTAGTTTTGGGACCAGGCTCTGATAATATTGCTTTATTGAAAAGGGATGCTAGGAACTGAGCTCCGGATGGCCTTTTACATGGAGTGATTTATGCAGGAAATGAGAGATACATTTTTTTAAAGAAACACACATTGCTCTACACATAGTCACAGAGAAGCAGTGACGGTATACACACACGCACAATCCCAGAAACACTATCACGGGCACACAAAGGCACAGATTCTGGTTCATGGCCACAGTCATGGCCACACACGCAATAAGAAGCCAAAAAATTCCAAGTCAGATGGCTACGGAGCCCTATGGACACACCCACGTGCAGAACAGTCTGACAGCCTGACTTCCCCTTCTGTGCCTTCCAGGAGAAATTGTGACTTTCCCCACACATGTAAATTTCAGTCATTAAGGAACGCACAGGAAGCATGACATTGAAGAAATTAATCTCTCTGTGCCTCCCTGCCCTTCCCGGGGCCCTGTTTCCTCCTGTGATGACCTCGCTTCATACGGAGATGGTGCCAGTATGATGACCTGGCCCCCAAGGCGCAGTTCTCACTCAGGGAAGATTTACACCTTGAGCCTCACCCAGGTTTCAGTTATAACCTGCTCCTGGAGGACAGCACAGGAAGGGTAACAAGGAAGGGAAATGAAATGTCTGTACAATTCTCATTCAGATGCCACTGAGAAATGAGTCTCAAAATGGAAGGGATGGTAAAAGGATTTTATTTAAAGTGCTTCCCTCCCTAGGCTGTTTGGCAAGGGTTAGGATTCCCCAAGGATATCTGAAAGTCAGGGATTCCCCTCCAGCCACGGTGATTTTTGACCTGGGCTCCAAGAGGAGTCCAGGATCCTGTTCTTAAAGAATTAGCACCTGAGAAACTCAACGAGGCCAGAGATCGCACTGAAAGCCCAGATACCTGGCTACTATCCCAAACTGTCCTGTGCTAGCCCCTCACCACTCAGTTTCTCTATCTGTAAAACAAAGTCAAGACCAGATGACCACTTCCACCACGGTCTGTGTCAGGGGCCTCCTTGCTCTGCCTTGGCCCGGTGTTAATGAGACTTTACATACCATTTATACATCCCAAAGCGTCTCCACCCACATCCATTAGCCTTTTGTTTAAGCTTCACAGCAACTTTGTGAGGTTGGTGGTGCTGGAATCAATATACCCATTTTACAGACAGAATAATCAAAGCTGAGACTTAGCTGTCTTGCTAAGGTCACAAAAAGAATCAGTATTGATTCAATTACATGGAATTCACACCTTCCCCTGGATATCACTCCCTATTTAAAGGGGAAAAAGTATATAACATATCTTGAAAATCCTAGAATTTGCTCTGAAAAAATATTTTTGTATTGCCTAGGTCAGGCTTGTTAAATATTAACTGTAATTTCAAAGCTTCTACTGGCTCTTTGCATGGATTGGGGTGGCAGCCCAGAGCAGATGGCCCTTTCATTAAGGAAAAAGGTTTAATCGTCTTTTGGCTGTTAAGGAGAGGGCCAGTCTAGGAGGGGAAAGACAAGATAAAAAGGAACTAAATTGTTACTCGTTCAACAAATGTTCATTGAGTACCTGCTATGTGCCAGGAATTGTTCACAGCTGTGAACAAAAGAGATAAAAATCCCAGCATTCGTGAGGCTGGCATTCTGGTTGAGGGCAGAAACAGGAGCCAAGGAAAGACAATGACAAGATAAGTAAATAAAATATATAGAGTGTCAGATGACGACAAGGGCAAAGGTAAATGAAGGGGAGTGGAGCATTAGGAATTTAAAGGTCCTCGCTGACTTCGCAGGGAAAATAGTCCAGGTTCTCAAAGATGAAGGGGCATAAACTTCAGAGTAGAAAGGAGAGGAAAGAAGGTATTGGCTGGAAAACAGGCCCCAGGACAGGGTGGCGGGGCCAGGCTGCACAGGAGAAATTCCTTCCGCTGGAGACAGGAGGGAAGTTTTAAGAAGTGCCCTCCCATGTGGACTTTAACTTGTTCCCACTCTATGCCACGCCTCCCTCTGGCATCTGCCAGGAGCTGGGACTAGGGTCGGGTGAGAAAGGCACTTGCCTCAGGCACAAAGTTTAAGGGGCACCAAAAAGCTTAGGAATGGGGATGACAACAGGATCACTACTGGTGCCCGGCCAAGCCGTATTGGAGCCCAAGGCCAAAGGAAAAATCAGAAACATCGACCCTGTCTTCATTTAAAATTCTGATATTTTGCTCATCATGCATTTTTGTTATTAGTTTTGATTTGTTTAAAATATTGCACTAAAATATTATTTCTCTTGATTACTGCGTTTTGGGGTGTCCCCTTAAATTTTGTGCCTGAGGTGAGTGAGTCAGCATCTTCAGTAAACATGCACACACGCAACAGCTTTGTGCTGAGAATGGAAGAGGAGGGACCACACCCAGGGCTGAGGAGAGCTGTGCAGGGGCGAGGAAGGCCCTGCAAGCAAGACAGAGAGGAGCAGGACCTCGCTGGAGGCCAGATCGGACTAGGAGAATCTAAACACTCTTCCTCTCTTGGAATCTTGGAAGCTGGGCTTTCTGCAGTGTGGGAGGACATCTCAAGTTGATCTATTGGGATATTCAATGGAAAGGTGACCCGCACACTCCAGAGGGCGTGGGGGACACGTGGGTGGCGGCAGATGGCTAACTGCTGCCCCTTCCAGCTCTGCAGCCAGGCACAGACTGCAGTGATTAAGCCGTGCAGGCGCCGGAGTCCATGGGGAGCTCTGGGGGTGAAGCTGCCGAGGAGCTGTTGGGCCCCGTCGGAATCAAACCTCCATGACCAGTGGCGCTGCCCTGCACAGGGTGTGGGGGAGGGGGCCACTCATTGTCTTCCCTCCAGGGGAAGGCAGAGGACAGCACCCTGTCATTGTGCCTGCAAGGGGGCGTGAGGCCCCTCAGCACCCTCAGAATGATGAAGAGAATAGGGAATCGGAGGGGATCACAGAACAAAAGGAAAGGTTTTGGAAGGACTGATACCAGCACTCCGATACGCGTCCCGAAGCCAGTCCTCTTTCCTCAGTGTTGCTCCCTGCTTTCCTCCAGTGCCCTCTAAACCTTGATAAGAAACCCTAGGACCTCAGACGATCCATTTCTATGCTTGAAAACATTATTATTTTAAAAACTAAGGTACATCGTTAGCACGGGCATTTGAGACCTTTCATGACATGGCTTCTACCTAACTTGCCAGGCTTATCTCTTACGACTCTCCTGCACAAAGCTAGTAGTCCAGTCAGGGGCCAGCAAACTACGCAGCTGTGGTCTGAATGTGTCCTTCCAAAACTCAGGTTGAACCCTAATCCCCACTGTGGCGGTATTGAGAGATGGGGCCTTTTGGGCAGTGGTGAATTTATGAGGGCTCTGCTCTCCTGAATGGGATTAGTGCCCTTATAAAAGAGCCTCGTGTGCGCTCCCTTTGCCCTTCTGCCATGCGAGGACACAGAGGAGGCACCATCTATGAGAAACGAGCCCTCACCACACACTGAATCTGCCAACACCTTGATCTTGCACTTCCCAATCTCCAGAACTGTAAGCAATAAACTTCTGCTTTTTATAAATTACCGGGTCTAAGGTATTTTGTGATAACAGCCTGAAAAGACTAAGATACACCCCATGGGCCAAATCCTGAGGCTGTCTGTTTTTGTAATTAAAGTTTTATTGGCACACGGCCATGCCCACTTGTTTGCTATTGTCTGTGGCTGCTTTCCACTGCAGTGGCAGACCTGAGTCGGTGCTACAGTGACAGAGTTGGCCTTCCCCTTTTGTGGGGTCTGCATCCATGGATTCAACCAACCATGGATCGAAATATTTGAAAAAAATTGCGTCTGTATTGAACATGAACAGATTTTTTTTTCTTGTCATTATTCCCTAAACAGTACAACTATTTACACAGTGTTTACATTGTGTTAGGTATTATAAGTAATCTACAGATGACTGAAAGGACATGGGAGGATGTGTATAGGTTATATGCAAATACTACCCCATTTCATACCAGGAACTTGAGCACCTGCAGATTTTGGTATGCGAGGGAGGTCCTGGAACCAATGTCCCCTGGACACTGAGGGATAACTGTAGTTACAACCCCAAACCTGAAATATTTGCTGTCTGAACTTTTATAGAAAAAGTTTGTTGACCTCTGGTCTAGGTTATAGTTAAACTAGACTCATCCTCTCCTATACAGACTTGGCTCCTTGCTTGTGCCACGACCCGCATGCTCTCTTTCCATACTCAAAGAGCTGCAATGCAGCTCATTCCTCGAGGACCCAGCTCAAATACTAGTTATTCTGTGATGCCTCCTGACTTCCTACAAAGGATTGCTCATACCTCTTATAGCCAAGGCACATTGTTAGGGTGACCCCAGATTTGTCATGCAAACTGGGATGACTTTGAGAGTGTCTCCTAGCACAATTACTAATTACACAGCATTTACGGGTTTCAACAGAGACCATCCCAGGCAAAGCAGGTCATATGGTCGCCCCACACTTAGTGCTTATTTCATTCCGCCTTCTTAGGGTTAGCTGTTTACATATCTGCCCCCCGCCCCCAGGAGGCAGTGTGCTTAAAGGCAGGGACAGTATGGGGATTTTTTTGACCCCTCAGAGCATCTTTGTACAGAGAATATGATCAATTGATATCTGTTGAAATGATAGAAGGAAGGGCTCTGGCCGTAAGCTAGACACAAGCAGTTGCTTTAAGAGTAGCGAGCTGGAATAACAAAGCACAGAGGAGCACTGGCTCAGTGGCAAGGGAAGGGAGTGCTTGCAGCCGACGGAGGCTGCACACTGTGCTGTGTCATGGAGCCTGCACACCCAACTCGATAGGCCATTGCAGCCTGGGACACAAAGGTCACCATCTTTCTGTGTCTCTGGCTCCCCTGCAGCCCACATACTTGTTCCTCCCAGCCCACCCATCCATCCTCTCAGCTGCTGTTTTCCCTCCTGACATCTGGGCTCATGAGCCTGGGGCACATATCTTATGCTACAGGGTCCCATGTACGTCCAAATCCTGGGCCTGTGATGGTCAAGGTGGTCATGACTGCCTGAGTCTCTGCTGTGTTAGGAAAGGAGGGTGCCGATTCAAGGACAATGGCTTATTTCTGTGGGTTCTTAGCTGAGGCTGAATACTGGGTAGCCAGAATTTAGATATGTATCTCCCTTCATAAAACACCAGCACATTCTAAAGGCTTCAGTCGCTAAAGTGGGAGATAGGAAACAGCAAGGGACTAAGATGGTCATTTAACATTCTTGACACTTTCCATCTGTTCTCCCGCTAAGCAGCCAGAGAGATCTTTTTGAAGTGCAAATCTCATTCTACTACAGCCCCATACCTCCCTTGTTTGAAACACATCCCTGATTTCCCATTCCTCTTGAGATCAACATCAAAATCCTCACCAGGGCCTAGAGGTCAGTCTGGCCCTACCCATCTCTCCAGCCTCATCTAGCTTGTTCTTTGCCCTCCAGCCACCCAGGCCTTTGTTCCCTCAAACAGGCCGTACTTCTTCCCATCACAGGGCCTTTGCACGAGCTATCCCATCTTCCTAGAAGATGCTCTCTCCTCACTCACTCTCCACTAGTGACATCCTGCTTTGCTTTCACATCTCAGCTCAAGGGTCACTTCCTCAGGGGAGCGACACTGACCTCTCAGACCAGGTAAGGCATCTTTGTTATATTGCATTTCTTAATTTGGTTTGAGGACTTAATTAACTTGGCAATTATATATTTTTTTGTGATTATTTGAGTAATGCCTAGTTTCTCCACTGAGCTTTCTGTGAACTCCACATGGGCAAGGGCCCGGGCTTGTTTGCTCACTTTCAATCCCTAGCACAGTGGTAGCATTCAAAAATATTACAGACACACCTCATTTTATTGTGTTTCAATTCATTGCGCCTCGCAGACATTATGTTTTTTTACAGATTGAAGGTTTGTGGCAACCCTGTGTTGAGCAAGTCTGTGGGTGCTGTTTTTCCAACAGTATGTGCTCACTTCATGTCTCTGCCACATTTTGGTGATTCTCACAAGATTTCAAATGTTTTCATTATTATTATATCTGTTATGATGATCTGTGATCAGTGACCTTTGATGTTGTTATTGTAATTTTTAGGGGGTGCCACGAACTATGCCCCTATAAGACAGCAAACTCAATCCATAAATGTGGGTGTTCTGACTCTTCCACCAGCTGGCTATTCCCTGTCTCTCTCCCTGTCCCTGGGCCTCCCTGTTCCCTGAGATACAACAATGTTGAGTCAGGCCAATTAATAACCCCGCAATGGTCTCTAAGTGTCCAAATGAAAGAGTCACATGTGTCTCACTTTATATCAAAAGCTAGAAATGATTAGGCTTCGTGAGGAAGGCCTATAGAAAGCTGAGATAGGACAAAAACTACGCCTTTTGTGCCAAACAATTAGCCAAGTTGTGAATGCAAAGGAAAAGTTCTTGAAAGAAATGAAAAGTGCTACTCTAGTGAACACATAAATGATAAGAAAGTGAAACAAATATCGTTGATATGGAGAAAGTCTGAATGGCCTGGATAGAAGATCAAACCAGCTACATTTTCTTAAGCCAAAGCCTCATCCAGGCCCTAACTCTCTTCAATTCTGTGAAGGGTAAGAGAGATGAGGAAACTGCAGGAGACAAGTTTGAAGCTAGCAGAG
This sequence comes from Lemur catta, assembly GCF_020740605.2. NCBI lineage: Eukaryota > Metazoa > Chordata > Mammalia > Primates > Lemuridae > Lemur > Lemur catta. The sequence continues at coordinate 16,460,422 of NC_059134.1, read as the reverse complement.
GTTAGCTCATGAGGTTTAAGGAAAGAAGCCGTGTCTATAACATAAAAGTACAAGGTGAAGCAGCAAGTGCTGATGGAGAAGCTGCAACAAGTTATTCAGAAGATCTAGCTAAGATCATTGATGAAAGTGGCTACACTAAACAACAGATTTTCAATGTAGACAAAACAGCCTTCTACTAGAGGATGATGCCATCTGGGACTTTCACAGCTAGAGAGGAGAAGTCAATGCCTGGCTTCAAAGCTTCAAAGTACAGGCTGACTCTCTTGTTAGGGGCTAATGCAGCTGGTGACTTTCAGTTGAAGATATTGCTCATTTATTATTCCAAAAAATCCTAGGACCCTTAAGAATAATGCTAAATCTACTCTGCTGTGTTCTATAAATGGAAAACAAAGCCTGAATAATAGCACATCTGTTTATAGCATAATTTACTGAGCATTTTAAGCCCACTGTTAAGACCTACTGCTAAATAACAACAAAACAACAAAACCTATTGCTCATAAAAAAAGATTTATTTCAAAATATTACTGCTCACTGACAATGCACCTAGTCACCCAAGAGCTCTGATGGAGATGTACAAGGAGATGAATGTTGTGTTCACGCCTGCTAACACAACATCCATTCTATAGCCCATGGACTATAGACAGTCAACTTTCACATCTTATTTTTTAAGAAATACATTTGTATTTGCTGTCATAGACAGTGATTCCTCTGATGGATCTGGGCAAAGTACATTGAAAACCTTCTGGAAAGAATTCACCATTCTAGATGTCATTAAGGATTCATGGGAGGAGGTCAAAATATCACCATTAACATGAGTTTGGAAGAAGTTGATTCCAGCTCTCATGGATGACTTTGAGGAGTCCAAGATTTCAGTGGAGGAAGTAATTACAGATGTGGTGGAAAAAGCAATAGAATTAGAATTAGAAGTGGAGTCTTAAGATGTGACTAAATTGCTACAATCTCATGATCAAACATGAGCAGATGAGCAGTTGCTTCTCATGGATGAACAAAGAAAGTGGTTTCTCGAGCTTTCTACTCTTGGTGAAGATGCTGTGAACATTGTTGAAATGACAACAAAGGATTTACAATATTACATAAAGTTAGTTGGTAAGGCAGCGGCAGGGTTTGAGAGAATTCACTCCAATTTTGAAAGTTGTTCTACTGTGTATAAAATGCTGTCAAACAGCATAGCAGGCGACAGAGAAATCCTTCATGAAAGGAAGAGTCAATTGATGTGGCAAACTTCACTGTTGTCTTTTTTTTAAGAAATGGCCCCGGCCAGCCCAACCCTTAGCACCACCACCCTGATTGGTCGGCAGCCATCAACACCGGGGCATGGCCCTCCACCAGGGAAAAGATCACAACTCTGCTGAAGGCTTAGGTGATCATTAGCATTTTTTAGCAATAAAAAAATTTTTAATTAAGGTATGTACTTTTTTGAGACACAATGTTAAATGCAGTTATATTACACACTGAATAGACTACAATATAGCGTAAACATAGCTTTCATATGCACTGGGAAACCGAAAGATTCGTGTGACTTGCTTCGTTGTGATATTCACTTTATTGTGGTGGTCTGGAACTGAACCTGAAATATCTCCAAAGTATGCTTGTAGCTGATCATCCTCACCAACTTAAGCCAAAGACTGGGGAAGGTAACCTCTGGCCTTTCTCAATGCAGTAAATTAAGGTGATTGGAAATAAGAGCCAGGGATTAAATTCCTCTTTCTTTTCGCCCTCCACCTTCAGCTCCTTCTCCTTGCAAAGCTGTGTTTAGGAGCCTGCTGCACAGAGGCTGCATAATGGAGCGTACACAGGCCCAGGCACTGGGTGTGGGTTCACAGGCAACAGATGTGGACGGATCCATATTGGGGCAGATGGACACCCGATGAAGAGGCCTGAGCCAGTTCCGAACAGTGGGGAATAAGCAATTCGCAGCAGGTCTTGCTTCCTCCATGCTGCCCTCCCACACCATCTCCGGCCCCATGAGAACCCAGAGGAGCCTTCTCCATTCCTTAGGTCCCTCTCTCCATCCCTCCCTGCTTCCTTCCCTTCCTGCACTTGCTGTTGTATTAGTGTCCTTTATGTATGGACATCTTTGCCCCCACTACAATGCAATCTCCTTGGGGATAGTGGCTGTGCCTTACATATGTTTGAATCCCCACAGCTCCTAGTACAAGGTCAGGCACATGATGAATATTTGTGGATTCCTGCTCTTGTGCAGAGGGTGTAGAATATGAGGGTGCCTGCCTGGGTGTAGAGCCAGAGACCAGCGTTAAGCCCTGGATGGCGGTGGCACTGGGGAGGCCACGGGGGCACTGTGGCCCCAGGTGTGCAGAAACTGTCAGCTCTTGGGCCAAACACTAATGCCTTCCTGGCCCAGCCCAGACCACCAAGAGACTGAGAAGCTGGCGCCTCCTGGCTGGCTCATCAGGAGCATGGTGCAGGTCACCACGCCCACTCAGATCTGGAGAGAGACACACCCGCGGCCGCCAATCACTCTGCCCACCCCACCCCACATGGCAGCCTGGCAGCTGCGCCCTGGGGTGGGGCTGAGCAAAGGCCCCCCACAGGCCAGGCCAGGGAGAAAACAAAAGAGCTGCTTCTGTGCTGGCACCAAGCCCACTCCCTGTGAGGAGGCCTCTCTGCACTGGGCCAATAAATAATAGAAAGTCCAAGGTAGCAGACTCCGTGGCTGGCCTCGGCAGGACGGCAGAGCTGGCCCACCAGGTTGGGAGCACGGGGATTAATAACACATCGATTTCAATGCAGGGAGAGGTTTTTTTCCCAGCTTCACAAACAGCAAAGTGAATGTTTGAGCATCCCGGCAGGGGGTTAATGAGGACTCTGATTAGTTATTCGGATTTCTCCACACCCGCCTCCATCCATCCTACTAGCCAGGAGAAAAGGAAGGAGGTGGGGAGGGGGCGGGGAGGGCTGCAGAGCGGCTGGGCTGAGATGAACCTCCTGTCTCCCAGCAGGTTTGAGCCGGAGGAAACCTGCAGCCCACCCTGCACATGCTGTGGCAGGACCAAGAGCTGGAGGGGGCCTTAGATATGACCTAGTCTGGCTCCTAGTTTGGAAGACCAGAGAGAGACATGACTCTCAGGCCACACGGAGGAGCAGTGAGAGTCTCTGGCCAGAACCCATCCTGCCTGTGGCTTTCGGATACACCCAAATTCCCTTCCTGCATTCTCTCTTTCCCAGCCTAAAGTGGATATTCTCTCTTTCCCTTTAAAGAGGCTACTGACCAGGGATAATCCAGTGTCCAGCCAGGGCTGCCCCAGGGGTGGGGGACCAAGGGGCATCCTCATGGAAAATCTCTGCCTTCTGGCCCAGGCTTGTTCCCGGCTCAGGGCGGGGCAGGGCTGGGCAGTGTGGGCAGGTGAGGGTTTCTGTGATGGCCTCTGAGCAGGGGAAGCCTCTCAGCAGCCCAGCCAGAGCTGGAGGCTGCTCCGCTGCCTCGGTTCCCAGCTGTGGGCATCTAGCCCAGCTCTCGGGGAACTGAAGCACGAAGCCATCAGTGCCCCCCGGCAGGGCCTCCAGGCAACAGCCCCTGTCCCCTCCCTGCTGACTCCGGGTCAGTGATGGGTCCTGGTCCTCTGGCCCCTGACATGCACGGAACAGTGAGGAGAAAAGCATGCGAGGAAGCGGTGTGCTCTCAGGAAGAGAAACTGCCGGGCCATCTGGAGACGCGCTCCGAGTCCTCCCCGCCGTGGCGGTGCAGACGAACTTCTGAGCAAGGGCTCCCCCCCCGCCCCCCCCAGCTCCCAGCCCATCTGCTGCGGCCCAGGACCCAGAGCAGATCCAAACCGGCCCGGCAACACGGCGAGCAAGTGATGTCTCGGCGAGGGCACCGCCCCACGGGTGCTCTGAGATCACCTCGGTGTCTGAGGTCCCCAAGATGCCTCTCTGGAGATTCCTGAGGAGCTGCCCATTACACCAACCCCAGACTCTCAAACTGCAAGGCAGGGCCCTTTCATCAACTGTCCCCAAGGTCAGGGCCCGTCTCCTCCTGACACCCACAGGGCTCCGTGGCTCTGTGTCCTCAAGGGGACTCTCACATGATGCTGCAGCAGTCTAGGGGCTCTGTTGCTCTTCTGACCCATCCAGAATGACAAGGGCCAGTGTTTATTGAGGGTTTCCTGTGTGCCACCCACTGTGCCCCTCTGGGCCCTGTGAGGTAAGTTCCAACACATCTCTGCATTTTAGCCACGCTGTCCAAGAGAAACGTCCTCTGTCTGCACTTTCCCAAATCACGGATGCCACGTGGCTATCGGGCAATCAAATTGTACCCGGCGCTACCCAGTAACTCAATTTTTAATTTAATTTAATTTTTATTTTTATTTAAATAGACACATGTGGCTGGAGGCTACTGTGTGAGACAGCACAGATTTAGTGGGGGCAAACGCCATGCTCGATAATCCCGTGGTCAGGAAAGGGCAAGCCAAGATCCAAACCTGGGGTGTCTGGCTCTGGGGGGCATGTGCTTCTCTGCGGTGCTGTCCCTTGAGGCTTTCTCAAGGGCAAAGAAAGCTAAGGCAAAGAAACCAAGTGTCATCAGCAAGTCTATGAAGCGTTCGTGTCTAGCTCGAAGTCTGTGGGGATTCAAGGAAGCCTCGTGGGAACAAAGAGGAGTCACACTCACCCTCTGCTCTCAAGGTGCTACCAATTCCGTTGAAAGAAAAACAGAAATTCTACTTGGGACAAGAATGTTCAGGCTGGGCCCGGTGGCTCACGCCTGTAATCCTAGCACTCTGGGAGGCCAAGGCGGGAAGATCGCTTGAGCTCAGGAGTTCGAGACCAGCCTGAGCAAGAGTGAGACCCTGTCTCTACTTAAAAATAGAAAGAAATTATCTGGACAGCTAAAAATATATAGAAAAAATTAGCTGGGCATGGTGGCACATGCCTGTAGTCCCTGCTACTCGGGAGGCTGAGGCAGGAGGATTGCTTGAGCCCAGGAGTCTGAGGTTGCTGTGAGCTAGGCTGACGCCACGGCACTCACTCTAGCCCGGGCAACAAAGCGAGACTCTGTCTCAAAAAAAAAAAAAAAAAAAGAATGTTCAGATGCAAAACCGAATGAGTAAGGTATCACCTGGATACCCCACAGCAACCCCCAAACCTCAACCATGCCTAGCCACGGGCTCCATGCCCTCCCGCCTGCTCACTCTCCCTGAGTTTGCTTCTCCCGTGGTCCTCACTGGGGATGACAGCCACCACCATCATTGCAGACTCTCAAGAAGGAACTCTGGAGACTCCCTCACCTTCTCTTTTCCCTTTCTCTCTTCTCTCACCTTCTATTTTTGATGACATGCTGATCGCTCTTCTTAAATGCACCTTAAATAACCCATCCTTCCCACCCCGCTGTCTGAGCCCCAGTTGCCCTGCGGATAGTAGACAGCGGACAGTGAGACACACGGGGCCTCCAGTGGCCCGGCCTCCTCTGCTGCCTCTTCCCTGCCTCTCACAGTGCCACGGTGCACGAGGCGCTTTCTGATGCCGCTGTGCTTTTGCATCTGCTGTTCTCTTTCTGGAACACCCTTCCTGCCTCACCTGCTTGGACCACCACACATTCCTCATGCCTCAGCTCAGGTTCTTCCCCTGGAAGCCTTGTCTGAGCATCCTTGCCTCCCCCCTAGCAGAGAGTGACCTCCACCCCCGCAATTCCAAAACCCCGAGCACGCCTTTATTGTGCCGCTTACACTACCGATTGTAATTATCGCATGTGCCTCTCCCCTATCCCACGGAGTTCTTTGCGGCCAGAGAAGGTGGCTTTGTCTTCTGTGTGCTCACAGGGCCTGCGGTGTGTGTGACCCGTGGTGGGAGGTCATCTATCCACACAGCCACAGCACCCTCGGCCCCTGCGCTCCCCGCCAGGTACACGTACCGCCTTTCTCTGCAGGAGCAGGTGTGCAGGGAGGACCTGGTGCTCAGACTGAACTCAGCCGCCTTTCAAGAGTCTCTAGAACAGCCTGCAGCAGCCCCAACCAAAATGGGCTTGGGTCTGTGACCTCCAGGCTCTCCCTTTGCCCCTGGCCTTCCTGATCCTCGCCCCACCGGGCATTTCATTGACGCCAGCGTCAGGCGCTGCACACAGGAAACCTCGGCTTCATCGTAAGGAAGTTACCACATGGTGCACAGATCTAGGGACCAGATCATGTCAACATCCATCTTATCTCCACACAGCGCGTCTCCATTTCTAAAGCGGTGCCTTTGGCACGTTCTCATGTCATCCTCATGACTGTCCTATGTGAGGAGGGAAGTCAAGCGCTGTTTCCTTATTTTACAGAGGAGAAGTAGAGGCTCAGAGGAATTAAGGAACTTGCCCAATCTAAAGGGCTGGATCTTAGATTCAAATTCAGACATTTTGAGTCTAAGCTCTGTGTTCAATTTACTGGGAGGATAATGATGTAAAAAACATTTAATAAGTGTACAAAAAGAACAAAAAAAGAATATTTTTTTAAAATTTCACAAAAAGGATTACAGAGGAAGAATATGTTTGAAGGAGGTGCTGGTGAGTTTATCTGAGGCTGCATCATGCTCAAGGGGTGATGATGGGACACTGGGTAGAGCAGAAAGCTTGAAATGCGTGACTGGGGCTATGTCCTACCCCGGTCCACCATGTGATCTAGCTGCACAAGGTTATGATGCTGTTTACCGTCTTGCGTCTTTACCTCTGTACCCTCCATAAGGAATTTACAGCCTTCTCTGCATCTCTGACTTCTGATATTCTACCCAGCCTTCCGTGACTTGTTCAAAGGCTACCTCCTTCATGACTCCTTCCTGGATCTTCCCAGGCAGATGTGGTCTCTCCTTGCTTTGGGTCCTTGCAGCACTTTGCATATACCAGTATTCTAACCTTTGTCTCATTCTCCCTAGGGCTGCAGCAATTTGTGTGTCTACCCCCTCCGTGGTGCCTAAGGTAGGGACAACTCCGTGTTCCCTTTTGTATCACCCACAGTATCTAGTACTGTGCCTTGGGCATAAGAGGTGATCAAAAACTATTGGTTGGGTTGAATTTCATTGTTAACTCTGTTGCTAAGGAGGGCTGGTAAAAGAGGGTGAGGTTAACCCACACCTTTCTAATGGTGAATACGAAATGCAATGGACATCACACCTTTGTCCACATTTTCAAACCTGAGCTCCATGATGATTTCAAATGACATGTACAAAAGATGGGAAAAGGGGCTTATATATAAGAAGGGATACAAAAGCGTAGCTGGAACCTGGTAGAAGTGTGCTAGGAGGGCCAAAGGCCAGAATGAACCGGAGTCTGAAAACACCTCCTTCCATTCCCACACTCCCTTCTCTCTTTCTTAAAAGGCAGTACTTTAAACAAAATGGAAAGGAAGAAAAATAAGGGATTGAGGCAGCTACAGCCTGGGCAGGCATATGAGGTTACCGGATGACAGAAGAAAGCAAATAATTTAACTCCCACTTGGCTTTGTTTTTTTCAAGGACAACAGAAAAATGAGCTAAAAACGGTTCGAGTTTGAAATAGGTGATGAGACAGCACACTAGCATCTCATAGCTTTAAGTAAGCCCAAGGCTGTGGAAAATAGCAAATTCTACCTTAGAGGATGGAAAGAACTTAAAGACAGGCTTGCAGAACCACTGTTGGCTGTTTGTGGACTGAAGAGAACAAACATCTTTTAGAGATGGAAATAGGCAAAAAGTCATCCTTATTTTCATAAAGTGGTAAACATCAAATTCTGGAAGCTATTAATACATGACACTGAGTTTGACACTGCTTGTGGACAAAGATTCTAAATTGTGTTATTCACCAAAGAAGGAAGGGATGACCAAGAACTAAAATGCCTTCATTGAAAAACAGTCATGTCAATCTAATTTTATTGCCCTTTTTAAAAAAAGCCACAGAATTCCTAGGTTGCTGGATAAGGAAAATTCTGCGGAGTATCTTGATTTCAGCAAGAAATATGACAAAGTGCCCCATATCCTGGATAGGATGAAGAAGAGTAAGTCGGATGGGAGAATAGGTGAAGTTTTGGTGAGATGAGTGATTGTCACCAATCAGTATTGATGAATAGATTTCGGTCCGGAATAAGGTCTTTCACGTCAAACTAACCAGCTCTGTACTGTGGAGCATTTTAACCAATGATTTACACGACATTGTGGAAGGTGTGCTTATCATCCCACATACAGAAAGGGATAGTTAATGTTTTTAAAGTGAAAATTAAGATCGAGAAAGAGCTTGTGAGGCAGGAATTACAGGCTGAAAGCAAGGAGACGATGTTGAATAGAGAGAAATATAAATTTATACTGTTCAAGTAAAATGCAGAGTGTACAAGCGAGGGAGATGGAACTTAAAAGCATTTTATGTGGGGAAAAAAAGGGAAGTTGGACTGAAAATTCAGTAGGTATCAGTGTTGTGATGTACTGAAAAAGAAAAAGAAAGAAAGAAAAAGAGAAAAGGAAGGAAAGAGGAAGGAAGGAAGGAAGGAAAGAAGGAAGAAAGGAAGGAAGGAAAGAAGGAAGGGGGGAAGGTTAACTGCGACCTTAGCGGCAGGACTACAAGGCCGGTGACCAGATGAAGGGGGCGACGGTTCACCCCACCCTGGAGAAGCACGTGCACTTCATAAGCGGTGGAGAGCGTGGACTTGGAGTGCCCCTGTGAGGAAGGCTGGCATGCTGAAGAAAAGTAGACGCCTGTAGAACGGAAGACCTGGGGAGGGGCATGACTGTTGTCTTTAATATTTAAAGAATTATTATGCCGAAGAAAGTTGGCCTTACACTGTGCTCCCCAGAGAGCAGAAGTAGGATAGAAGGATGGGCGTGACAGAGAGACAAATGTCCCCTTCAGGTGCGGGAGTTCTCTCAGTGAGAACTGCCCCAGAAGGGAAGAGCCGCCTTCCCCGGGAGTGGTTGGGAAGAGAAGGAAAGCCGGCCTGTCAGAGACGCCTCACAGCAAGCCAGGTCAAACCGGTTGACCCCCAAGGCCCTTTCCAGCTCTAGGACATTATGAGAACCTTGGGTGAGGAAGACGCTTCTGCTTGAGGCAAAGTCTACCCAAAGTCTTTTAAATGTGTCGTGGAGGTCGCCATCTCCTGTGCCAGTTTAATAAATCTGGCCCTGCATCCTGGGGAGCTGCTCTTGGGAGAAATCATGGTGGCCATGACATGTGGCATTTGGAAAAGAGCCAACATTTTCTCTCATGCTTCTTCCCACAGAGATGTCACTGCCTCCCGGCACTTCTAGAGGAATGTGGCTCCATGTCGTCTTCCCCTGGAGCACAGCAGGACTGGGCAGAGGAGGGAAAGGACAGCGAGGGGGTGGCTGCCATCCTTGGAGTGGTTTCTCCTGAGCTCAGAGGCAGCTGGCTGGGCAGCGTGAGGCTGGCGAGGCCCAGCCCTGGGACAAGCCAAAGAACTGACCAAAACGGCCAAGGGCGTGATCTACAAGCTGAAAATCTGTCAAGAAAGAGCAGCAAGAAGCAGTAATGGGGCATGTTCTGAGGAAGGCCATCCCAATAGCCAAATGGTCTCTGGGGACCCTACGCTGACAACCACTGATATAGTATAATTAAGTGTCTGCAAGGGATTCTTGTCTCCAGCCATCTCTGTGCCTTTGCCCACACTGCCCTCTGTCTCGAATATTTTCCTTCCCTCCATGTTTGTCTTTTGGGGTCTTGCTCATCCTCCAAGGCCCATACCCTTGCAGTACCGTTCTCATCTCCACATTGAAGACATTTCCCACTGCGGCACACGTGTGCTCTGCCTGGCTATGATGAGCTGTATTTGTGCCTGGTGGTTTTCCTCCTCTAGGCAGCAAGCTGCTTGAGGGTAGAAAAAGGTTCTTTTTGGCCTCTTTGTCCTATTATTGACCTTGCATACTAGTGGCAAGATGGCCGCTGGTAGAGCCTTAAACTGGTGGTCCCGAGTTCTAGTCCTGGCAACCCCTCTGGGCCTCATCCTCCTGAAGAGTAAGGTGAATACAGTGGCAGATCCCTAAGGTCCATTCAGTCTCGCACTCTTATGATTTTGTTCAATAAATGTTGTTTTAAGGCATTTCCCCTTTTATCAGTAATGTCAAATACTGTTCATCTTATGGTCTGCTCACATTTCTGGATCTTTTTCTGTTGTCAAACAACTATCCACCGTCTACCCACCTGTCCATCCAAGATCCTTATTTCCTGCCAACATTTATTGAGTATCTGCTTTGTGCCAGGTCACCAAAAAAGACTAAGATGAGTACGCTGCTCTTAAGGAGAGCACAGGTATGGCAGGGGACAGAGCATGACAAACAAATAATGCAAATACAGGGTGATACGTGCCCTATCAGACGTGAGTGTAGAGTGTGCTGGGCCCACAGGAAGGGAGGAATGGGGAGAAGGAAGCTGGTTAAAATACCAAAGCCCCCATCACCCTCATTTCTACCTATGACCCTGAGGCCTGAAACCCTTTCTCTTGGCAAATTCTCCTAATACAGCCCTGGGAAGAAAGGTGGGAACTGTGTAAAATGGAAGGAGGTGGGAGAGGGGCCTGGTCTCGTGGTCCCCAGAGAGCCCGTGGTCAGACCTAGCATGAGCCCCAGACCCCTGTGCAGCTGTGCTGGGGTCTCGGAGGTCCAGAGTCTGCATTTTCAAGCTGCTCGCCTCCCCCCACCCCCACTGCAGCAGCACACTCGGCAAGTCATTTATTCCTCCATAACATTTGCTCGAAGGAACGTTACCGCTGAATTATAGCTGGGACCATTATCTCACAATAACTGTCTGGGAAATGTTAATGTTAATGCATGGATCATGCAGAATGCCACATTAGGGGTTTTATGGTGGACATAACATTTTTATGAACTTTTTCTCTGGTAGCACCAGCCTTTGATGGAAAGAAAAGAAAAAAAGAAAGAAAGAAGGACAGAGTGGGAAGGAAGAAAGGAGAGCCAGCTCAGGAGAAGCGGCTCTGGGAGCAGAAGCGGCCTTCAATGGCACCTCGGGCTGCATCACTGAGTGCCCGGGGGCGGGCCTGCCCTGGCAGCGCTCCAGGGGGTTGAATATCTTTAGCGTTAGGTATTTGTGAGTAGGGAGAAACCAGCCAAATTGGCAACTGGAGGGAGACAGTGTCTACTGGGGCAGACCCATAAAACTTCTCAGCCTTTGCAGCCACCTGCCGCCAGGTGGGCATTCGGTGCCCCTGGGGGTGAGGGAGGGGTGGGAAGGGGTGTGAGAAGCTTGGTGGGGTGGTCACCATACCCCTTGGGTGAGAGGAGGGGTCCCTGGCAAAACTGCTTCGGGGGCTCACCTTGGGGAGCAATAGCTAATGGCTTAAGGAGATTTTAATTTCTGCCATTAAAGAAAAAAAAAGGAAAAACACAATCTTGGGGATGGCAGTATTTTACACCTGGCTTTTAAAAAGGACTAATAAAGGCAGTGTTTAGCATTTTATATCCTTGCTCAAAAATAACGATCTTTGGTTCTCATCGCAGACATATTCTAAGTGAGCCTGTGTCTCTTACCTCCAGAATATTCTTTCAGGAGGCTGGATTTATAGCTCTGTTCTCTACCTGCCCTGGGCTCCAATTTAAGTGTCATAACTGCCGCATTTCCGTCGGGCTGGCTCTTCTCTCCCCTCCCTTCCACCTTTGCAGTCGTCCCCGATGCTGTCACTGCAATTTTTCTTCCAGACAGGGTGCTGTTTAGCTCCTGACCCTGCAAGACACCTGACACCTGTTTACAACCATCCCTTTGAGCACGTTAAAATGTGGGCTGGGGTGGATGGCCAAGCTGCTGAGCAGCCCCCTCTCCGGCTATGCAAAATCTCTGCCCAGGGGAGGCCCTAAGAATCGGCCCCGTCTAGACTGTGAGCTCCTCTTACCTGGGGCAGGTAGGGTGGGGGGCTAGAGGGTGTACTACGGCTTCTGAAGCACAAAGTGGCGCAGAGACTGGGCGGGAGGCTGGCTCTTTTGAGAACTCAGTTGTGGGCTTGCTAAGCGACCTCCAAGCAAATTAGCATGGCTGGGTCAAAAGGACCTCTGCTCCAGGTTCCAGTTCTAGGACAGTTTGTCTGGCCGTGTGATGTTACACAGGTCACTAGCCCTCCAGAGGTCGTGACTCCGCTGTCAGAGGCTGAGAGCAGAGTGGCAATCCCCGAGAGCTATTTCCGCTGGGGAGTCTCTGCCTCTTGCCCATCCAGACCATCCGGAGCTGAACACTGGAGCTGGTCAGGGGGGTGTCTTGTCCATCTTTGAGGCAAGGTGCGTGCTGTGGCGTTGGGCCAGATGGGTTCAAATCCAGACTCCGCCACTGATTAGCTCGGAGAACTTGAATGTGCTTTTTGGAAACCCTTTTGATTTCCATTTCCTCGCATGTAAAAAGGAAATCACAATACTACCTTGGAGGTTGATTTCATGAGGCTAACATGCCTTCTAACACACGCGGCCGTTTACCTGTGTGTTGCGTTTATCATCTGATGTTCCACATGGCAGGGATCTCGGTTTGTTTTCTCCACAGCTGGATCTCTAATGCCCAGGACGGTACTTGGCACATAGTGGGCCCTCGGTTAATATATAGCAAAACGAATGAACGCCCAAGAGCGCCTCAGCACCCCCACCTCACCCTGCACAGACCCCTGGGTATTCACCATGAAGCTCTCCGGAGAAGGACATTGTGAAGGCTTATGGGACTTTTCAAGCCTTTTGACAGAAAAGGCTGGTTTAGGCGACATTTCATGTATTCACGACCTGAGATGCAGAGGAATTTGCACCCGCTCCCATTTCTGTCCCCCCCATGACAAAAAGCAGGTGCACCTGGACCAGGCAGCAGGCTGAGGCCCCTCCCATTTCCAGATGCCCCCTCCCGTGCCTCCCAGGCTGCTCCCCTCCTTCTCGGGCTGCCACACACTGGCTCCTGGGGACCCCCTCTGCCATATGTTCCATCCAGCTCTGAACTGCATGCTAATTGTTCTGAATGAACAGCTCCAGCTGGAAAAGCAGGCAGGCCGTTTATAGACCTTAAGATAACACCCAGCTTCCCGTAAGCGAGGGGGTTTCCAGGGAAGGGGAATGGAAAGTCTTTTCGGGGCCAGAACTGGGCGAGACGGCCCCCGGGGCGGGGGCTGCAGTGCAGGGCATCACCTCTTCTTGGTTTCTACCCAAGTGGACCCATTTCCAAGCAGCCCCACCTGAGCAGCCTTCTCTGTGGCGGCCCAGAGGTGTTTCCTGGACCCATCAGGCAAGCTCCCTGCAGGTGTGGAGAGTCCCCTCCAGCCACGTCCTTTGCCACTTCTAGAATCTAGCATCACCCCTACATCTTGAATCAGCCTTTTGGGGTTGGCCCAGATGAAGCCCCAGTGACTGCGCCCAGCTCAGGTAGGCCACGCACCCACCTGGGGAAGCAGGGGAAGGGAGTGTTGATGAGGGAGGGAGAGGGTTCCGCAGTGGGCGTGAAAACACACGCACCCCTCCATTTGCTCAGCCTGCACAGGACTGCCCGGCAGCCTGTCTCTTCCCTTAGACAACACGTCCTTCAGTGGGGGTGGGGGGTCTCTTTCTGTGTCACCTTCCTAGGGCCTGCCCCCCCATGTGAGCCCAGTTGCTCCCCTGGTTCTGTGATGCTGAGGGAGCTCTGTTCTCCATGTCTGTCAGCGGTTCCCAAACGCAGAAGGAGAAATGTTGGAGTGGCGGTTTTCTGATGAAGGAGGAGGCAGGTAAACGTGATGGAGTCGTGGGGTGGGTAACATTGAGGCTGGACCCCCTGAGTCCCAGGGCAGGCTGTGGGCAGGGAGGGCCCCACCCTGCACCCTGCATTCTTTCCTGGGCTGGGGCCTGCCTGGGGACATGGGGGGTGGGGTGGGGCCAGGCTGTGACCAGAATGTTCTGGGCCTAGTGCTGTGTGAGCCCGGGCAGGGCACTCATCCCGCCCCCCCATCAGCTCGTCTGTGAAAGGGAGGGCGATGCAACGCTGGCCCTGCCCCCCTCAGGGTGGGAGCAGGGGCATAAGAAAAATACACATGAAAGGCTGCGAAAGCTGAATACCAAAATTCAAAAGTACGGGGTGTAGGTTATGTTGACACTGGGGCTTGACCACTCTTAACCAGCCGGGGTTAAGGTTCTGGAAGACGCTGAGACACAGCCGTCAGCAGGACAGGAATGTTCCCTCCTGGCTCCCAGCGCCCGGCGAGTGGGCAGCAGAAGAGCGGCTGGCGGAGTCAGGCGCGGCTGCCTCCACCTCCCTTCTAGAGGGCCGGGCGGGCCCAGGCCTGAGCCCTCAGGGAGTGGACTTTCTCCAGATCTACCCCTCTGGGGGCGGGAGGAGAGTTTCGGCCTAGCAAAAGGAATCGCAGGCTAACCGTGAAGGGGCCTCCGTGTGGCGCGGGGAGCTGGGGGTTCAGGTTCAGCCAGGCTGTGCGGAGGGTTCTGCTACGCCCAAGGCTTCTCACAAGGGGGATGCTCTCTGATTTTTCTCTTATTTCTGAGGCCCCACTGGGAAGAGAGAGGTGGGGAGTGCATGGAGAAGGGAATACGGAGCCTCCCTTTGAGGGAGGTCCAGACAGAAGCGGAAAAGTTGGGGGCTCTCGGCCGCCTGCCCCCCGGGGCCTGGGGCTGGCGGAGGGTCTGCCCTCTGCTTCCCTGTCAGCATGTGCCTGAGAGTGGCGGCTCCTGGCAGCAGGGCAGAGTTGGAGAGAGCGTCGTTTTAAACACGCCCTGACACTCTGGAGGGCCTCACTCAATGCTCCTGGCCACACGGCCCCAGGGGGATGGCCGAGAGCGCCCCAGCAGCCAGAGGCCCGTGAGCCCAGCTGCGGCAGGGCAGCGTAGGGGCCAGCCTGCTGAAGGTGGCGGGGGCTGTGGGCAGCAGAGCCTGACAGCCGGGGATTCACATCCCGGCAGCACTGGAGGAGGGCGCAGACTGCAGGTCTCGGGTCAGACATGTCCTCGGTTCCTCAATGGATTGCCAGGGGCTGGTCAGCTCAGGGCCAGAGAGGTGGCTCAGCTCTTCTCTGCCTCTCCAGGCCCAACTTCTAGGTCTGGGCAAAATGTAGCCATTCAATATATGTCACCCACACTGTCCTCTTCACCTGCAATGTTTGTGCTCTCCTCGGCCAGTAGAAAGTGTGCATGTCGCCTGCCCTGTGAGGCCTCCCTGGACATCCCCAGGCAGCAGAGCACACCACGCCACCCTGGCTCTGCCTTCTCCAGGTGGCCGGGGACCTGTGTCTGAGACGCTGCAGCCGCTCTTAGCTCCCAGGCAGACAAGCGCTGGCCCCGAGCTCCCTGCGGCCATGAGTTCACTAGTGCACACTGGGATCTCCCGCAGGAACAAGCACCACGCTTTGCCCACAGTAGGTGCCTAGTAGATGGTGGCCAAAATGATTTGGTCAGAGCAAATGTGTAATTGCACACTTTTCCTGGCTTAAATTACATCTGTGAAATCAACACCCAGAAAGGGAGAATGAGAAAGATGGCTTTGCCTCCTGAAGGTTGCCCCAGGAAAACACTTCTGTCCCCCTCCCCACTGGCCTTGCACAGCCTGCCTCAAGCCCAAGCCTGGTCCACCAAACCCAAACTGGTTTCTATCAACGATGAAACAATAGAAGATCTTTTGACATTTCCAGGGCTATTTGGAAGAAGGAAAGATAATATATAATAAATTCATATACTTCTGTGTGTTTCTTGGCTCTGGCAGCTAAAATTTCCATCTCTTTATGCAGGAGTCCTGGGGAGCTGAAATCCTTGATAATGCCAAACAATTCAACACTTTATTCTCTCTTTACTCTGCCTGCACCACAGAAAAATATCGACTTGCTGCTGCCAGCTGTGGGAAGTGAAATCAGATGCCACATTCTTTCTTGCATGCAGAACTCTGTCCTGCTTGGGAGGCCCTGTCTCTACCCAAGGGTCTGTGAGGGTGAGACTTTAGGACCCTACGTCTGGTCTAACCAAGGCGAAGGGCAGCCCAGCCCTACCTGCTCCCAGGGCATATGGGCTGAAGGATCTTGCACACCTGAGGTGTCCGTGGTGGACAGGGACACTTTCCCTCTGCCCTTCTGCCTCCATTGCTCGTGGCCCTTTCCCAGACAATTCCAGCAGTGGATTGGCAGCATCTGATCTGAGCTCGGAATAATGCTGCCTGAGCCAGAGCCCTGGAGGTTAGCCAGCTGACGCCTCCCAGCTCAGATTCTCAACTTGTGCAGCACATTTTGGCCTGGGGCTAAAATAAGCGTCTCTTACCAGCACCTTCATTTCCGGGGGGAGGGGACTGGGGATGGAGCGCAAGACTTGCCCAGGGCTACACACAGCAATCTTGCTAGAGCTTAAAACCTCTTCTCCTGACCTCTAGGTCAGAAATTTATCCATTTGTCAATCCATCCTTGGAGTCATTTAAAAATATCAAATGCTTGGCTGGGCGCGGTGGCTCACGCCTGTAATCCTAGCACTCTGGGAGGCTGAGGCGGGCGGATTGTTTGAGCTCAGGAGTTCGAGACCAGCCTGAGCAAGAGCGAGACCCCATCTCTACTAAAAATAGAAAGAAATTATACGGACAGCTAAAAACATATATATAGAAAAAAAATTAGCCGGGCATGGTGGCGCATGCCTGTAGTCCCAGCTACTCGGAAGGCTGAGGCAGTAGGATCTCTTAAGCCCAGGAGTTTGAGGTTGCTGTGAGCTAGGCTGACACCACGGCACTCACTCTAGCCCGGGCAACAAAGTGAGACTCTGTCTCAAAAAAAAAAAAAAATCAAATGCTTGCAATGTGCCAGGTACTGTGTTCAGGTCCCACGTAGCTTTCCCTGAGTCCAGGAGCTTAGCTGTCAGGTGTCCCCATAGAGACAAAATGAAGGGCTCTGACTGTTAGGATCTGGGTAGGTTCTATTAGGACAAACGACATCTGGCTTCAGAAGCAGGCATTTTGAACTGCCCCCAGCTCTCCTGCACTCATGTCTCTGTCTTTCATGCACATGCACATGCACATGCACACACACACACACACACACACACACACTCTCTCTCTCTCTCTCTCTCTCTCTCTCTCTCTGTCTCACTCACCTGCACTCCAGCCACCACCCTGACCCACACTGAGTACCTGGAGGCTCTGTTAAGTCAATATATCATTTTCCCCTTTTCATATAACTGTAATTAAGAGTCTGGGCATGGGAGTCTAAATGCTAGGGGTTTAATCTTCATTCTACTACTTGCCAACTGGAAGACTGTGGCAAGTTGTTTAACCTCTCTGTGCCTCAATGGCCTCATCTGTAAAATAGGGATAATGATCTTAAGACCCCTAGATAGGATTAAATGGGATAATACTTGTAACGTGTTTAGCACAGTGCCAAGCACATAATATTCAAAACTGCTAGCTGCTATTGCTATTATTATGATGATGATTGTCATTACTATTAGTCCGGTAGGGAGTGGTGAAAAGGGGCATAAAGGGGAGTGGGAAAAGAGAAGTCTCCATTCTTGGCTTGGCTACTTGGCTCTCTCCAAAGCAGACTCTCCAAAGATGTCATTCCAAAGTCAGGGTGTGAGCTACTCAAGTGGTCCCTTCCCACCCCCTCTGCCGCCCCTCACACTGCTGCTCAGAAGACCCGACAGTTGCAGAGCACGGGGTCAGCTCCCTTCCCTTCCCTGCCCTGGACTCTCTCCAGAGGCCGGTGACCCCAGCCCTGGACAGTCAGCCCAGGGATAACCAAGTGTTGGCTATTTAGCAGGGAGAGTCATCTGTCTGCCAGGCCCAAGGCCCACCTTATATCACGCACAGCAGTGCCGTAAGGGGACAGCAAGGTGTCTCAGAAACACATGGAGAGACGGGAAGAGACTGAGCTGGTTTTGGTCCTTCTGGGTTTGCCCCACAGCTTTCAGGGAGCCCCGTGGTCACTTCTGGCCCAGACCCCGGGCTCAGGAAGGCAGAGCAGCCGAGGTAGCAGGATGCGAGGAGATGCAGCCCTCTTGCCAACTCCAGGTTCCTCACTCTCCCCCTCTCCAGGTGGGGGAATAAGGAGGACCTCAGGACAGTAACTTCAGGCTTCCACCAGTGCTGTTTGTGAAACATTTACACATCCCTTAATTTCTCCCAACGGTCTTTGAGATCAACACGGCAGATATAATTGATCCATTTAAT
This sequence comes from Lemur catta, assembly GCF_020740605.2. NCBI lineage: Eukaryota > Metazoa > Chordata > Mammalia > Primates > Lemuridae > Lemur > Lemur catta. The sequence continues at coordinate 16,442,349 of NC_059134.1, read as the reverse complement.
TGATAAATATATCGAGGCTCAGAGATGCTAAATGGCTTGCCCAAGGTCACAAGGATGCGGTACTGCCAGGATCCACCCCCACCTCCCTGATTCCTGGCCGATCACATCTTCCCTCCACCACCCTGCCCTTCACCCTGGCCTGGGTCAGCTCTCCTTTCTCCATGGGCACAGCTGGTGGGCTTGTCTAACCGGCTCCCTCACCTGGGGCCCAGGGAGAGGGAGGCAGCCAGAGTTTCACACTCAGACAGTGTCTTGGCCTCTAACACCATAACCAATGGTCAGGTGAGAACTAAGAAAGGGACCAAAAGGGCGGGAGGAGACCCTGGAAATAAATCAAAGGTCAGGAATCAAAATCTGAGACCACAGTTTGGCCTCTTCTCACAGCCCTGCAGCTTAGGCTGCATTCATTCATTCCAAGTACTTTTCCGGTACCTGACACTGCTAAGGTCTGGCCTTTCAGCTGCTCAGAGCTTGGGGCCCCGAGCTCTGCCTCTGCACAGCCCAGGCCAAGCGCCCCCAGGGGGCTGAGGGAACAGGGACGGAGGCAGAGGTTCTGCTTTACCCACCCTAGAGTGAGGGCCCACCCTCCAGCTGCTGCTTCAGAGCTCAAGCCAGTTTCAGAAAGAGCCCTCCACTCGGGTGGCCAGGCTGAGGGATAATAAGGCAGCCCAGGAGTGCAGGCAGGGAGGAAGTGATGTTTCTACAACCCTGGGACCAATGCGCTGCTTCCAAGGTGCCCCATGTGGGCCCAGTGTGGAGACTCATACACAAGACGGCCCATACGGTGTGTCACTCAGCAGGACGCTTTGCTTTTCCAGGTCTCCTGACAGCAGCTGTAAGAGTATCCTGTGCAGAGCCCTTCATCTGCCCCTGCCTACACCTCCACAGCCCAGGGCTACTGACAGCCTCTGCCCGTTTCCTTAATGCTGCCTCCCGAGCGGCACTGACTTCCCCTCACTGCAGCTTATTCAGCCAGGCCTGCTCGACTGACTGCTCCCAGGTGCCCTCGCTGTGCGTGGGTCTTCCCCAGCCCTAAAAGCCCCCTTCTCCCCTCAACACAGGCTCAAGTACAACAGTCATACGTTGAGTGTCTACTGTGTGACAGGTCCCATGATGTTACACACCAGCAAAGGTGATCAAGACTGTTTGTCTTCAGAAGGGTTACGGTTTGCAGAGAGTTATGGAAATGTGACAATGAGCTAATCTACGGGGAGGGTCATATGGGGCTCAAAATATGGGGAGGGGATGACCCTGAGCTGAGCTTCAAAGAATAAAAATGGCGTGGGGGAGGGGTGCATGTTCCAGACAGAGGAAATAGCATTTGCACGGGCAGGAAGTAGTCCAGTGCATGCAGGACATAATGTCTGTGTTTGTGAGGAAGGGGTGGCTGCAGATGAGGCTGGTGAGGCAGGCAAAGGGCCCATGCGCCAAGCTCAAGAGTTCAGTCTTTATCCTTCCAGGAACAGGCAATTTTCTTAAATGCACAGCGTTCATCTGCAGAGTCACCTCAAACATCACCTCCTCCAGGGAGCCTTCTCTGACTTCTCCAGAATGCAGCACTTTCCCACCTTCTCTTCCTGACTGATGAGTTCCTGCCTCTATTATAGCACTTACTGCATGCTCTAAGCTTTTGCTTCAATGGCTGTTGACACTACTAAACTGGAAATCAAGAATTGTTTTCTATTCAATTTTAGATCCCTAGAAACTAGCAGAGGGCCTGACATACTCGGGTGCTTAATAAATATTTTATGGATGAATGAAGGAGAGCAAATTGAAGTCACATGATCTACTCACTCCTTGCTATCTGCTTCCATTCTGAACCCTCAGTTTAAATAAATAAATATTGATCATATCTCTATTTATCTCTTTCCTCATCTATATAATGGGAACAATAAGACTGTAAGGATTGGTATGAGGAGTAAATGATATAACATAAGGGCAAGTGCTTATGGCACAACTTAGCACACAGTAAGCACCCTGTAAATGTTAGTTTCACTTCCCTTTCATTCAACTCATATTTATTAATCACCTACTTTGTGCTAGGCACTGTTCTAGGCAATGGATTCAATGCAGGGAACAAAACAAACTCCCCCTCTTCACAGGACATACTTCTAATTGGGAGGGATAGATAGTAAATAAACAAGTAAACGCATAGTGTGCCAGATGGAGACAAGAGCCGTGGAGAAAAACAAGCCAGAATAAAGCGGATCGAGAGCACCAGGAGTCGGGAGGGGAGGAGCTTGCTCTTTTATGTCAAGTTAGTTAGGTGACCATGTTGGTTAAGTGACAGTGGACCAGAGACTTGAGGGGACCTAGGTGGGCACGTAGGGGTCATGTGTTGGAGGCACAGCAGGGAGGCCAGCATGGCTGGAGCAGAGACAGCCAGAGATGTGGCTGAAGCAGCAGAGATCTGGATCAGGGAGGGCCAGCGGACCACAGGGAAGACTTTGAATGGGGACTCTGAATGAAAGAGAAAGCCGCTGGAGGCTTTTGAGCAGAGGAGGGACATGATCTGATTTTCATTCTCGGTGGAGACCCTGGCTGCTGGGTTGAGCACAGACTGAAAAGGGAAGGGTAGGAGCAGGGTGAGAGGTTAGGAGGCTGCTGCAATAATCCAGGCCAGGGACAGCGGGGACTTGGGCCAGGGAGGGAACAGAGCGGGCGGTGGGAAGTTAGGTCTAGCCAGGTTTCTGAAGATATGGGTGGGAAGTGTGAGAGAAAGAGAGGGGTTGGGATGACCCGAGCAACTGGAAGCCTGGATTTGCCCTGTCCTGAGATGAGAAGGCTGCCTTCCACGTGCCAGGTGGCACGGGGCAGAGAACAGAGGAACATTCTCGAAGAGCTTTGAAACATCTTGGGCAGGGGCGGACTACACATGGTACCTAAAGAGAGAAGTCAGAAGACAGCTATCTTGAAAGAATAAACGAGCAGGAGCCAAATGCCAAATGGTGCAGACAGGAAAGGTAACGGGTGGCCAGGAGGGGGGCAACCCACGTGGGCTCAGGCTGGAACGGCCCTCTTTGAAGGCCACCTTCTTGCCAAATCCAGTGACCTCGTCTCAGACCACATTGTCCTTTACCCATGGTCACAGCTGACATGAGGATCTCCCCTGTTCTCCGTGACACTGCCACACTACCTTGCTGCGGCCCCTCTCCCACTGCAGCCCCCAGTGCCCCGTGTCCTCGTCCTCACACACACGTGCATGAAAGCTCGATTCTCAAGTCTGTCTCTTCGGAGCTGACCTCTCTCTCCCAAGGACTTTCATCTCGACTGGACATTTCCTTTGGACATCCAGCTGTCACCTCACGTTCAAGTTGTGCTAGAACCTTTCCCCTCCTTCAGTGTTTCATCCTACCTTGCTCATTTCTGTCAGGAGCATCGCGGTTGTCCCAACACTCAGGTTCCAAGCCCTAGGTTCATCCTTGGCTTGTTCCTCTCGCGAGTGGATGTTGCGGCCCGCAGCCCCGCCTCTAGCTTTGCTGTCGGTCAGTCCTCCTGGAGGTCACTGCCAGACCAATCTGACGACAGCATGGCCCTTCCTGCCTCACTGTGCAAAAACTCCAAGTGGCTCTCATGCCCGACCATGCAGAGTTCCAGCTCTTTAGCCTGCTGGTTACTTCTCCCCATAATCATGTCTCACCCTTCACTCTTAGGGGACCCCAGCGCTCCACCCCAAGGCAGGGGGTGGAGGACACTGGCAGTTACTGGGCCTCAAGTATGTGCCATTTGTTATCTCACGGAATCCCATAACAGCCTGGCCTGGTAGACATCAACCTGCTCATGATGTTTTGCACATGAACAAGTGGATCTCAGCAAGAGTGACCGACTGAAAGTGACAGAACTAGTGAATAGCAGGCCTGGGATTGGCGCTCAGGCCTTTCTTCCTTTCCAGCCCACGCTTTTTCCATCTTACCACCCTGCGTCCTACGCACACATTAACTTTCCACTGCGGAGAGCTGGCTCATATCTTCCTCCTCACTGGCAGTGCCCTGCCACGGCACCTCTCCTCCCCGCCCTGTGTCCTCTCTGGCCCAGCTCATGCGGCTCCTTCTCCGCCAGCCTGACTTCTCCCAACTTCTCTACTCAGCACTGACTTCTCCTTCCTTTTTGTACATAAGTCAGTTCCTTTTTTTTTTTTTTAGGCTGGTCAAGTCAGTTCTCTCCTGTACCTCTTTTCTGGCCACCTGGCTATAGAATGTCTTCCATGGCTCTGGTTCACACATTTTGGTCTTGCTCTAAAGTCTATGAGACTTTAGTCCATGAGATCAGGCTTCCGGGTAGCCCACAGCTCACGGTCAGGCCCAAAGGAGACAGCTCATAAATACTTGTGCAAATGAAGATACGACAGAAACTGGTTCCTTAGCAGAAATATTGAAAACAACTTCGAGCAGGAATCATTTGTGTTTCTGTTTAATGTGTTAATTTCCTCTAGTTAACATGGAAATAATTGCCTGAAATTACAAGTTAAGTAGAATAGTGATGTTAGGAAGTTTTGTTATTTAAGCACAATATTATTATAACATTAGTGGCCGTGAACTACGGGGTTCAGCTGGGGAGACGACTTCCTTCCTAATGCAGTTTTCCATTGCTCAGAATGTTCTGAAACATTCTGATTTTTTTTTTCCTCCTTCAATCAATGGTGGGGGAAATGAGATTAAAGGTAATATCCACAGCCATTTTGAAGACATTTGAGTACGAGGTAAGAGGGAGATGGGAGATGTTGTATTTCCCCAGGGATAAAGTGTGTGTGTACGTGTGTCTGTGTGAACCACTCAAACAAAAAGGAACTTCTTGTGAGACTGATCATCAAAGAGGACTGAGTCTTCCCAGAGTTTAAAGAGACAAGGTTTGCAGAGACAAACAGGGATGTCCTCTGGACAGGCCTGAGCAATAACAACACAGGTGCCCAGAGGGTAAGAGGGCAAAGCTGCCGGGTGCAAGACCCCGATGTCTGTCCAGGAGGCCAAAGAACAAGGAAACAGACTGTTGAAAAAGGAAGAGCTCTTCCCAAGAAAGAAATCCGAGTAACACCTAACACTTGGGTGAGCTCCCCAGGGACAGAAGAGCCTCTCTCTACTTCTCCAACCCCCTTCTGAAAAACACCAAGACCAAGAGAAATCAGAGGGAAGGAGAGCTAAACTTCACTCGCTGGCCCCATTAGGCATCCACCTGCCCACTGCAACACATGGAGTTGGCCTAAAAAAAATTCCTTTTTGTGATTAGGCAATTAAAAGCATATGGTAAGGAATTTAAACAGTACAAATTATAAACATATGTGTGTGTATGTATATATGTATGTATTCCTCCTACTTCTGACCCTGAAGCACCCCATCCCCCCACCCCACCCTCAGAGGCAATTACCGTTATAATGTTCATGTGTACCTCCCAGGGAGACTGCATGCATATACAAACATGTATGTTTCTGACAGAAATGGCAGCATATTCTACAACACTGTTCTGCGTCTTGCTTTTCCCCTTTGCTCTTGGTCTGTAAACAAGTTTAGGTGGTCCAGTGTGACTGCACAGCCCCCAAAAGATAAACCAAGTCCAGTGACATCCACAGTCTCCCAGTTTGTGGGTTCTGGCTCTCCCAGGACCCCCACTTTCACACTGCACATGCACATCAAGAGTTGATAAGTGACCCCAGCATTGAACGGGTGTCTTTCCTCTCTTTAAGGCAAACACTTCTTAGTTATAAAGTAGTGCAGGCTCGTTCTGAGGGAAGCCCCAGCCTGCTCTCTAGGACTGCAGCGTTCTGGCAGATAGTAACTGGAAGAGAGAAAGGAAGGGGTGGCTGCCACCAGGCTCATGAATGAAAGCTGCCTTCCCACGCATGGCTAGGCCTGCTAAGTTCCATCAGTCCTGAATGGAGCGCCCACTACATGCCCAGCCTTGTAGTAGGAGCTGAGGATTCACAAACGAATGTTGCCTTTAAAGGACAAAGAGGCAGAATCAACATTACTTCCAGAAAGAGTTCCTTGAACCTGGACCAGATCTAGTCAGCCCCCCTCACCCCCACTCCACCCCTGAGCACCGCACCAGAGGGAACCCGGCGGGGGCTGCCACTCATTCATCTCCTGCTGCTGCCACCACCACCTCCAAGAGACTGTCATTAAAGCTTTGTCCCTGACTCTCTGATTTACATGTACAAATAATCGCTGTCAGGGGCACGAGCCCCAGAGAGCAATAATAGATTCTGGTGGTAGCAGATGCAGATGCAGGAAATAAAAACAAAAATGAAACACACCAGCCTGGCAGAACTCAGTGCTGAGAGAAGTCCTAAGGGGGCAAGGACTGCTGGAGGGGCGGCCGGAGAGGGGCTATCATATAAAGTATTGATTGGTTGGTCTTCTGCAAAAGCTAGCCTAGGATTTATTTTTAATTGTGGTAACATGTTTATAACATAAAATGCACCATTTTAACCATTTTTAAGTAAACCATTCAGTGGCATAATTACATTCACACTGTTGTGCTGTTATCACCACTATCTGTTCTCAAAACTGTCCCATCACCCCAAACAGCAACTATGCACCCTTAAAAGCAATAACACCCCATCCTCACCTCTCCCCAGTCCTTACTAACCCCAGTCTACTTCCTGTCTCTATGAATTTCTCTATTCTAGGTATTTCATATAAGTGAAATCAAACATTTGTCCTTTCTTTGGTCTGGCTTCTTTCATTTACCATATGTTTTTAAGTTTCATCCATGTTGCAGTATAGATCAAAACTTCATTCCTTTTCATGGCTGAATAATATTCCATCAGATAGATATGCCACATTTTCTTTACCTCTGCATTGGTTGGGGAACGCTTGGGTTGTTTCCACCTTTTGACTATTGTGAATAATGTTGCTACGAATATGAGTGTGCAAATTATCTGTTCGAGTTCCTATTTTTGATTCTTTTGGCTTTATATATAGGAATGAAATTGCTGGCTCAAATGATAATTCTATGTTTAGTTTTTTGAGGAACGACCAAACCGTTTTGTGTGGTGACTAGCCTAATATTGAAGAGGACGACATGGTCTCTGCTCTAGGAGACAGAGCTCTGTGCACGTTGGTCCTGGGAGGTCACACACTGCCCACCGGACCGGCCTGCAGTGGGCAGAAATAGAAAGAGTCCAAAGCTGAGGGGCATCAGAGTGCAGTCTCGTCCACCTGGCCCTCCCAGCCTCTCCCCAAGATGCCCAGCCAGCTCCTGGGAGAGGGTCCACTGTAAACCCACAACATGATGGGGAGCGGATCTTAGGGTCCACCTGCTGGCCTCCAATTTTACATGCAAGGAAAGTGAGGCCCAGAGAGCTGATGACAATTGATCTAAGTCTCCTGACCCCATCCCCTGTTCTTTCTGCGGCACCATCCTGCCAGAGCTGGGTCTGTGCAAATTGGGGCAGCTCGAGGTGAAAGGTGGATAGCGATGCCCTTGGTGCCCTCCTGCCCGTCACCATGACAGGGTATGAGGGCTTAGTCCTGCCTCTTTCTTGGCCAGAAACACCTTTCTCCCATCAGCTTCTCCCAGTTAACTCCCACTCGCCCTTCTAGGCTCGGCTCAGGTGTCAGATCCTCACCGCCCACTATATGCCCCCCACCACCCGGTCTCCTCAGTGGCGCTGGGTACCCTCTTCCAGCCCCCACAGTGGCTCAGGAATCCCCTCTCAAGGCTGTCACCACATGTGGCTTGTGGTTTTCAGGTTACTGAGCTGTTTCCCCACCACATCATGTGCATCCTGAGGGCAGAGAATGAGCATTTTATCTCTGTATCCCCAGCACTAGGACAGGCCGGGTACCCAGTGTTTGTTGAATGAATGTAAAGAACGAATGAACTGCACGCTCTGTATTACCACGCTGCTCAGTGCACGCTTACGGACTGACTGAATGAACGAGCGAATGGATGCTCGGTGTCCCGGGGACTGAGATGAGCCTGTGGGGTGGACTGTCAGCTCACGGGCAAGCCCTCACTCACGCACGCACTCATTCCTTCATTTATTGCAGTCACTGCTCTTTATCCGTCTCTGTTAGGTGCTGGGGTTCAGATGCAAATAAGCCTCAGCCTCTGTCTTCAGGAGGCCCACAGAAGAGACATGGAGACAGAAGTAAACCAGAGTGTGCTTCAGGCTACTCCATTTCCCCCAAAGCACACGGGGACTTGCTTCACACTGGAAGCCTGACCAGGGCCCTCTCAGCTGCACCAGTCGCTGGGCACAGCTGGCTGCGGGGGGAGTGGCCGATTAGCATGCTGCAACACCTGTGTGCGCCGCTCTGAGGATCCAGGGGCTGGAAAACGGACGACCAGGAGGATTTCTGGAGCTTTCAGAGCCCAGCCCAGCTCACATCAGAGACCTCATCCCCCTCGGGGATTCATTCACTCTGCGCAGCTGGTTAATTTTTCATCAACGGGTGGGGGTGGGGGTGGGGGTGGGAGACAGCTCTGATCCTCCACTCTTTCATGCTGGGGGTGGGGGAGAAATAGAACATCCTATCCATTTTGTTTTTTAAGATGAAATAGGAACAGATTGTGGCTGCCAGGCAAGACCCAGCCCTCACAGGGCCAGTGCTGCTGCTGTGGGCTGAGGAGCGGTTATTGGGCAGAGGATGAAGCATCCAGACAGCACGGGCCTCCGGTGAAGGCGCTCACACATCTAATGAGCACCGGGTGACGCGCTCGTGTTGAGCAGCGATTTTTTTAGAAAAGTGATTTCAGGTTTAGTCTTCTATCCCACTTTCTTCGCCTCTTCCATTAGGACCTGGCCAGGCTGACTCCCTGCTCCGGCCTGGGTAGCACTTGTTTTGTTCCTTTATGACGAGTCCCTTCCTCCACGGAGTGTCCAACTGCAGCACAGGGGCAACTGTTTCTGCTCAAATCCGACCCAGAATCTGAAAGCTCAGGGCTGAGAACGAAGTCTCAGTTTGCTCATCCAGAAAATGGGAAAAGGAAGAATATGAAAATGACCTTAGATGTATATAAGATCAGAGGTACCAAAGTGCTTTCGCATCCACGGTCTCACCGACCCTCATTCAAAGCATTCACTGAATGCCTTCTCGGTGCCGCAAACTCAGAGTGACCCCAGCAGGTATGTGGCACAGATACTATCGTTCTCATTTCGCATAAACGGAAATGGAAGGACCAAGTTGCATTATCCGCCCGGGTTGCCGGGTGGATGAGTGCGGGTGGGAAGAGAGCAGATGTCTAGCACAGCACTGGCACTGAGTCGGCCGGGAGGGATGCTCATTACCTTTCCCCATTTCCGGGCTCATTTGCTGTGGGGGTCTCCCAACTGGGAGCCAAGAGATTTCCCCTGGCCAACAGGGCCCTAGTCTGCTGTGGGTTCGGCTTGAAGAGTAGAGGATTCCCTGACTCTGCCTCGACCCTCCTGAGATCTCTACGCTCTGGGCAGCTGGGAGAGATTGTTTCAGATCAACCAAAAGGTAAAGGTACCTACTATGTGTCTTGTGCTGTGCTGTGTTACTGTATGTTATGTGCAAGACACTAAGACCTGGTCCCCTTTCTCAAGAAGCAGGTGATTTTATTGTTGAGACAAAACCTACACCAATGAATCTGACAGGGAGTATGTTAAACAACAAATATCAGTGCTTCTCTATCTGTAAGATGCTGACAAATCACCTGGGGATCTTACCAAAATGCAGGTTCAGATTCAGCGGGTCTGGGTTGAGTGAAGACATGCCGAGGCATTTCTCAATCTCCCAGACGACGCTGGTACCGCTGGTCTGCGGACCACACTTTGAGTAGCAAGGTTATGGAGGGTCCATGTCGTGAGAAGAGCTGGGGTGGTCGGGCAGCACTTCCTAGAGGAAATGTGTTTATGCCTGGTTCCAAGGAGAAGAGGGACACAAACTGGCAAGTCCAATAGGCAAGGCAGAAATAAAAAGGCAACTGAAATCTTTAAGGGGCCCTCTGCAGGGCCAATGAGTCGTGGGGACACAGAAGAACATGCCACCGTGGCGAGGGAGAACAGACTCTAGCTGGGAGTTGGAAACAGAGTTGCTGGTCCTGACTGTGTGACCTTGGGCTGGCCACTGCCTCAGTCCTGAAGTGTCTATAAAGGAAGAGAGTTCAGTGATTCTCAACCTGGACAGCACATTAGAACATCTGGGAAGCTTTTAAAATAAAACAATGCCTGGACCCCTTCCCGAGTGATTTTTATGTAGTGGTCTAGGGTAGGGCTCAGGCCCAAGTAGTTTTAAAAAGCTCCCCAGCGATTCCCGCGTGCAGCTCGGGTTGAGAGCCATCACACGGGGAGGCTGCTAAGGGTCCTCCTAGTTTCCTCATCTTTCATCTGAACAGAAAGGACCAGGGCTCCTGGCTTCCGTTCCCGGGCATGTGGCCTGGAGCAAACAACAGTATCTGAGAACTCCTAAGGAAAGCTTCACCACAATGCCAGAAATCTGAGCGTTTCTCTGGTAGAGGCCAGGTGGAGGGGCTGTCCTGCCCATCTGGTTCCCATTAATCCCAGGGCATGTTTCACGTCCCTGGCAGGTACTTGGAGCTGGGAGCAGCCCCCTGGGTGGCCCTCGGCAGGGGCCTTTCAAGCCAAGCCCTGCTGACAGGCTGCAGGGTTCTGTGGGGGCCTCCTGGCTTCCAAGTAACTTGCCCCTCTTGGGGATAGAATCCCTGGACAAATTAGAAACCAAAGAAGGCAGACGCAGAAGCCCTGGCCTCTCTTTCATTAGCAGTCTGTCACAAAGCATGAAGGGCCTCGATAAATTCTGCAGCTCAGCAGCTGCCACAGAGGCCTGGGAGAAAGAAGATGCATTTGTTTCCCAGAAGACTGAGTCTTCAGGAATTTCCAGCCCCTTTCCTCCCCCACCTACTGAGCTGGAACTAGCCCAAAGCCACACGTTGCTCCAGGGTCTGCCTCTAGATATCCAGGCTTTGGAGGGAGCAGGGAGGGAGTGGCTGCCCAGGGCAGGGGAAAGGGTGAGGCCCTGAGCATCCCTTCCTCCCCGCCACACAGGTAGGGTGGAGGAGTCAGGCTCTGTTTCCACAGGGACCTTACAGCGTTTGACTGTTAACATCCTTTCTCTGTGCAGGCGATCGGTCTTTGCCGTGTGAGTTGCCCTACCAGTCCCAGAGCTGCTAAGTCAGGCTGGCGGAGCTGGGGTACCCCTGGATCCTCCTCACAGGGCTGCTGCTTCTCCTTCCACTGGCTGCCTGCACTCTGGAGTCAGAAAACCCGCAGAGTCCCGGTTCCACCACCTACCAACAAGAAACCTCTGTGCCTCAATTTTCTCATCTACAAAATGGGGACAATAAAATATGTACCCGCTGAGGATTAATGTTGTAAGATTATTAACACAAGATGCCTGAGAAGGAGAAAGGTCAGAGACAAAGAGGGCCCCCTCAGCTGACAAGTTCACAGGCAGCAGGGAACCCAGACGTGCTGGCTCAAGTGAGCTGAGGGATCCCACGTGCAGCACATGGTCTCCAGGATGAGAGTATCGGCGACACGCTCCCTCTCAAGAAGGCCAAGAAGAACCCGAGGGCCAAACACGGCCTGCACGCTCACAGCAAGTGCTGTCCTTCCCTGCACACGTTGGCCAAGCCACCCCTGGGAGACTCTGGCCAGACAGCGTCAGGCCCCGAAACAGGAAAGGGCCAAGGTCCGCATGTGCAGATGTCCCTCCCAGTGCGAATCCAAGGCCAGATTCCCAAGGAACTGAGGGGAGAGGGAGGGAGGAGAACAGGCTGCAGAGCACAGTGTACACAGCTGGGGGCCCCAGGCAGGTGACACCAGGCTCAGCACCCCTTCTCCCCATAACCTCAGTGGGTGGCAAGGGGTGGCCACAGGAGTGGACAGAGGTTGCATGGTGCCCATCATGTAGGCTGGTGGAACTTACTTTAAAGAAGTTGGGTAAAAATCCATTTTTACCTAAGGTTCACTTTGCAGGGGGAGGGACTGTTTATGTTGCAAAAGGATTCTTTCCTCTACAATATTATTTACCATGGGACTTTTCAATGACAGCTTCCTAACACCTTTAGGATAAGATTTGATTTTTAAACACTCAATGGACACGCAAGGTTTTAGGAATTCAAATTTGTGAGGCATTCACATTTCCTTTAGTGACGACTCTGCAGTTTCTAACCCTCCTGTAGGCATCAGGCTTCACCACTCCTTTCCTCCTGCCAGGCCCCCCAGTCACATCCATCATGAACTGAGTGTGCACTCTGTGCCCAGCCCGGGGCTGGCTTTTCTTATGGTCCTTCACGCACCTTCAGCCTGCCCCTCTCTTGCCCGTGGGACACCCGCTAGGACCAGGAGCACGCTGGAAAATATTTAACAGTGGCTTTCTGGAGTAATACTCCCACCATGGCCAATTTCAAGCTACCAAGGTGAGCTCATGGAAGGCAAAGTCGGGAAGGGATGCAGAGTAGCATGCCCTCACATGGACCTCCACCCCCCAGGTACCATAGAGGCGAATAACCTACAAGGCATAGATAACAGTAAAATGCTTAGGAAGTCATGAGTTTTTGAGTATATATATTTTTTCTTTTTAAATTTCAATATATGTAGGGGGTACAAGTGCAGTTTTGTTACATGGATATATTGTATAGCAGTGAGGTCTAGGATTTCAGTGTACTCTTCACCCAAATAGTATACATTGTACCCCACAGGTAATTTTTCATGCCTCACCCCCCACCTGAGTTTTTTGTATTTTTTTACCTTTGTTTTTAATATATGTATAATTTAATATTATACCAAATATGCATCATTTAATATTAATAATGGCTGTGTTTAACCATCAGCGTGCAAGATTCTGAAAATATATCAGTCAGCTCTGGTGAGCTGGGTCCAGCACACCCCTGCCTAGAGCCTGACTGCGGCAGCCTCCACCACTGCCGTCACTGCATTTACTCACAATAATAGGAACGATGTCAAGCTTAGCACTGTAACACATTAACTGCCATGTGAGTTGTATTTAACTCATGCTAGTTTTGAGCCCAGGGCCTCATGGGGCATATGTATGTAACTCACACATCTCTTCACCTTAGGAGCTGAGAGAACACATAGAAAACAATAAAAAATAACAAATTTTTCATTAAATTAGAAAGGATAGCTTTGTTTTTGAAGTTTTTATTCTATTTTCATAATAAAATACTGTGAATCCAAGGGAAAAAAATTTTTTTTCTAGTGGGGCAGTCCATGTGTTCAATGCAGCCTTTCATTGATGTCGCACAGCAAACCTACAGGTGAGGTCATTTATTAGCCCTGTTTTTACGGATGAGGATGTAGGTGAGGCTGCACCGAAGCTTAAGAGAAGTTAAGTGATTTCTGGTCCAGTGTTAGATCAAATCTAAACTCCTTACCTAGCCAGCAAGACCCTCTACGAACTGGGCCTTCTCTATTTATTCCATTTCATTTCCAGCACGCTTTGAGGCTCCAATCCCCAGTGAGGCATCGGGAGGAACTGGGAATCTAGGGTGCACTTTCTCAACGTTCACTCTCTGTCCAGCAGCAGAGCACTTTGCAGGGCAGGAGCACGTGCCTAGGAACACCAGCCTGAGCCCTCATTTGGGCTCTGTCTCTGAGATATTGGACAAATCACCCTCCCTAGCCTTGGGTCCTCAGCTGAAGAAAGAGGGGAGCGACAGTCTCCATGGCTTGATCACTCCAGACTCTGTGATGCCATGGGACAGCCTCTGCCCAACAGCCCACAGAAGAGCAAAGGGAAGCCCGGGTTCTCTTCTCTGCTGTGTGGCCGGCTCCCTCCCAGATGAGCTCCGTCTGTTGCTCTCAAACTAGAGCAGATTCCTCACCCAGTTAGCCCCCAAGCAGAAGCGTATCGGGTATCTAAGAAGCTGAACCAAGAGGTGCCCTCATAGAATCTGGGGAACCTCAGTAATGAAGCAGCCAGAAATGCAGAAGGGTTTGGGGGAGGCTGCTCAGAGCTGGGGGTGGAGGCCAGCAGGGGACCAGATGACCTCTAGAAGTCCCTGGTGTCCTCTCCCTGAGGAGGCTGGTCTTGTGGGTTTCCTGAGCTAAATTGATTCCAGGCTTGGAATTCATCATTCCCTTCATAATACAAATAATCACCAAATGCGCTCAAGCACTCGGTAGCCTGGATATTCACTCTAGCAATTCTCTGTGTGGACGGTGATTAGACCATCATTATCTTAATGCTTCTTAATTTATCTTTCTGATTAGCAACTTACCATTTTATTTGCAAAAAATAGCCTTCTGCTGGGTGGAAGCCAGCCGAGCACAGCAGCTGCCATTTTCTCTGTACTAAATCAGGCCAGGCTTAAGTTGGCTCTCTGGTGATGCTATTTCTCGTGTGTTGGCGCGAACACGCGCCACAATCCATCATGGCTGTTGTTGGGGAGTAAAGGCTCACCCCCAGGGGCCACAGGCTGAGAGGTCACCTCTACCCAGGCTAGGGGTCCAGGATAAGATACACACTCAGGGAAGGGCGCCCAGAATCTGAGCCCTCTTACTCCCCTTATGAAACAGCCCACGGATGAACTCGCTGCAGAGACTAAGGGGGAAGTCAGTGGTGTATGTAACGTAATAATGGCCACTATCTGCAAAGCACTTGCCATGTGCCAGGCATTGTGTGAAGCGCTTCAGATCCGCTGTCTCTTTTGATTCTCAGAACAGCTTTATAGGTGTGTACCATTATTATTTCCCTTTACAGATGGAGAGACCAAGGCTAGCGAGGTTATGCAATCTGCCTGAGGTCCTACAGCTTGGAGGGGCAGAGCTAATTTTGACCTGCATCTTTGTGACTCTCAGAACCAACCATCTTAACTGCCACGTTCTATCACTTTCCCAAGCTGAGCAGACACAGCACGAGATGAGAGATTTTAGGGCAAACACTGTCAGGATGACTCTCGAATAGTAATACTTGCCTGGTTTCCCACTTGCAGAAATGTCCTGAATTAGCAAGCACCTCTCCACCCTGGCCACAGACATCATTCTCTTCTTCCCCACTCCCCACCACAATGAGGAAGTAGTTCCTCACATTCAAACTTTTCCTAGATGTCTTGTTTGGGGCCAGAAGTTTTCATTTTTAACTGACCCTTCTGTTCTTCCATCTTTTAACTCTGAATGAACCGCATTGCTTTCTGATCACTTCCTTCCAGAAAGTGTCTTTATTTTATTCTGTCCCAGAAACATACAGGAATGTCCTTGGCACTTCTCTACTGTGCCACTGTCCCTAAGAGGTTTATCACTATTTATTCCACTTGAAAATTCAAACCCTGTATACACTGCATATATTTCAATTGTCCCTGCCTCTTCCAGACAGCAGTATACCTAGACACTCAGGTATATGAAAGGACAGGGAAGCTTCATTACTTGGCTCCTAAAGTCTCCAGAGAAGGTCCTTGGGTAGAGGGAACACACTGAAGGAGCAGGTGGCTGCAGTGTTGTGTGTTAACTCCAGTCTAGGTTCTTGAGGTACCACCCACTTAACCATTCATTTTCCTGGTTAATATAAGCCGTATCTGTGAGAACCTAGCCCACGCTGTCCAATATGGTAGGCATTAGCTGCATGTGGCTGTTTAAATGTAAAATTCAGTTCCTCCGTTGCACTAGCCACACTTCAAGTGTTCAGTTGCTACATGTGGAGAGTGACTACCAAATTGGCCAGCAGAGATATTGAACATTTCCATCATTGCAGACAGTTCTAGACTAGACGGCACTCGTCTAAATTCAGTCCTCTGTACCCACTTAGAAGCACTCGTAAACAAAGCTGGATGCCTATGAGACTCAGTGGATACTGGTCAAATATTTCCCTCGCAGGATTATAGACACTAGGGCTTTTCTAAGTGTGGTCCCTGTACCGGCAGCATCACCTGAGAACGTGTTGGAAAGGCAAACTCTCAGGGCCAACTTCAGACCTCCTGAGTCAGAAACTCCAGGCATGGGGCCCAGCACTCTGTGCTTTAACAAGCCCCCCGAGTACTCCTGATGCCTCCGCATGTCGGTGTAGATATAGTCAAGATGCCACAGACTGAGCGGCTGCTAGGTGCCAGTGTGGGTGCGAGTACTTTGTGAGTATCATCTCCTTCAAACCTGGCAATGACACTGTGAGATAAATTCCCATTTTACAGACCAGGAACTGAGGTTCTGAGTAGGAAGTAACTACCCCGAGGTCACGCAGGTAAAATTGGCAGAGGCAGGTTTCAAGCCCAATTTCGTGTGACTCCAATCTCGGCTGGCTTGGAGCTGGCAGAGAGCTTCTTCCTGCCATGTGTCTCTTGAAGGTACTCGCGAGGTCTCCTCGTTTGACAGGCGGAGCAGTGGGACCCAAGACAGGAAAGGGAATGTGACCAAAGCCCCCACTAAGCAACACCACATCAGTGCTGTCACGGCAACAGTAGCCCACCTCGTCCTAAACGGGGAAATGAGCTGGGTTTGAGTCACTCAAAGACCCGGCCCTCTCCACTTGGGACAGTGGCCTTCCCCTAGGTCTTTCTAGTTTTGCCAGGCACTCGGGGATCTTGTTTTAAGGGTGTGTGTGAGTTCAGAGAGTTGAGTTGCTCTAAAAATAAAATTCTTCCCTGGATAACTGTAGATTTGCTTTTCTTAAGAGTTCAAGAAAACCTCCAGTGATTGTATTAGGGGATTACAGTTAGAAATTGCTGTTCCTTCTTTAATCTTTGTAGTCATCCCCGGCTGGCAAGCTGGATTTCACAGGAAAGGAAACACACGGCTTGTTTTGTACAAAAGTCATGTTTCTGAAATACGGTATTCAGCAAACATCCATTGAGCACCTATGTTATCCAGCTACTTTCCCTCAGGTCATTTCATTCAATCTTCACAGCGATCCTATATTTATGACAGTAGCTATTGTTATCCCCATTTGGCAGATAAGGAAAGAGAGGCATTCAACTGGTAAGCAGCAGCTGCAATTCAAACCCCGATCTGCCTATCTTGCAAGTTCCCCTCTTCACTATACGGCACAAGGTACTTTGTCTAACACAGGGGTAAATTAAGAGAAGGGTCTGGGGTTTGGGATCTGGGGATCTGAGGACAGAAGGGGAAAGGAGTTTTATATGATGGCAGGTCAGCCACTAGGAAGGCAGTGAAGGAACATTTCTTTCTTTTTTTTTTTTTTTTCTGAGACTGAGTCGGTCTCACTTTGTTGCCTGGGCTAGAGTGCCATGGCGTCAGCCTAGCTCACAGCAACCTCAAACTCCTGGGCTCAAGCGATCCTCCTGCCTCAGCCTCCCAAGTAGCTGGGACTACAGGTGTGTACCACCATGACCGGCTAATTCCTCTCTATTTTTCAGTAGAGACAGGGTCTCGCTCTTGCTATGGCTGGTCTAGAACTCCTGAGCTCAAGTGATCCTCCCACCTCGGCTTCCCAGAGTGCTAGGATTACAGGCGTGAGCCACTGTGCCAGCCAGGAACATTTCTAAGAGTACTTGTATAAACTGGGCCTGCCCTGCACATCGCTAGACTCATATTTGGCCGTGTCACATGTATATATCCCTGGAGTGCAGTCCCTTTCCTCCTGAGGGAGTTACAAGCTGGTGCTGGCCACAGGCTCTTGCAGGCCCAGAGGAGAGGTGTGGCCCCAGCAAGTGGCCTGAGCTCCAGAGAAAGCTGAGCCTCATGAGAACTTGACATGAGGGCCGGGGCTGTCAGCCACGGCCAGTCCATTCTGGAGTGTCCCTAGAGTGCAGTTGACCGTTGGTTCCAGAGAAGCTGGCTAGCTGGTGCCCAGGAAGCCAGCTCGGTCACACAGATGACCAGTCTCCTGTTTCCTCATCTCTCTTAACCCTCTGCTTGGACACCCTCAGCCTCCTGGCCTAGGACAGGGGCCCACTCTCTCCCCTCCTGGAAAGCAAGCAGGACTCAGGAGGAGATGGAAGGGGGCCAGACACGCTCCTTGCATAGCTCAGCTGCAGATGTCCACCACCCTGGCACCAGAACAGCCGGAACGCGGCCACACCCACACCATTGCTGGGTAGGCTGGCCAGGCCGTGCGGGACCCCTTGGGGCTGTGTGGGGCTGTGTGAACATATGAAATTTGGAGCCTCTTTCTTGGGGGAATGCCACACCTGCTCTTGATGGAGAGCACTGAATAGAAATAGCGACTGCCCCTCCAATTGCCTGTGACACTCACAAAGGAACCTGAGCCAGGCAGCCTGACTCAACTCAGATCCAGTAAGGGTTTCCTGGAGATGAAGAGAGTCCAGGTGACTCTCTAAATTATGGAGAAAAGCTAGAGAAGACCCATCTCATGCTCTTTCTGAGTTAGACTGGCTCGAGTTCCTCCTTCCCCAACAGCTTGGATTTTAAAGTCCAGGGGCGAACTCCTGAACGCCAGGGATGAACTTTTTAGAAAGGAGATTCAGCCTCTCCTTGCCTCGGCCCAGATGGCCTGGGTCCCCACCTCCCCCCGCCTTCGTCCCCAGTGCCGGTCCCCAGATGCCCACAGGTTGAGAGGGGTGGTTATGAGCTGAGCTCCAAGCAGCCCCAGGAGTCTGGGTGCAGGTTCAGGCTGTCACGAGGTGCATATCAAAGCCGGAGTTTAAAAACTGTACTGGGAATAGTGCAATTATCTCGCTTCACCACATTTCTCAGCCCCGACTGAGGTTTAATTAAAGCCAAGTAAAAACAGAGTCGCCATTTCAGATATCATCCCACTGCATGCTGGTTAAAAAAAAAAAAAAAGATGGGGGGAGGAAAAAAACCCTTTATCAGGGACTTAAAATTTTTCTGTGGGTATCTTCCAGCTCAGCTGGATATTAGTCTCTTTAAAGGAAAAAAAATATATTTAATATATATGTATAAAATGAGTTAATCCCCCATAATCTCCTTGAGTTGTACCTAAAACACAGTTTCTTGCAGGTGACCTTTTCAGAAGAGGCTGTTGCTATGGCAACCGCATTGTTTGATTCAGTCAAGAGAAAAATGCTGCATGGAAATGTATTTAATTTTGCTTAATTTGATGCTGTATTTAACACTTGCGCAGGCTGAAAGGAGAGAGGGGCTGAAAGGCAGGAGCCAGCTCCTCGGGGCCACATTCACTGGCATCCTGTCCTGAGCAGCAAAAGGGCCCCCAGATACCACGATCCACTCGGTGCCTGTCCCTGGCCTAGGAGTGGGGGCCAGGCCCACCCCTGTGCCCTGCTTCTGGGGTGCTCTGCAGGAAGGAGAGGGGCAGGGCCCACCAGACACCCCTCGCATGCTGGGGTCACAGGGTAGATGCTGCAACTTGAACGGAAAGGCAGCCCACAACAGTGACGTGGCTTTGGACCAGGGTCCAAAGCTCTTGTTCTGTTGTTCCCACGCCTGCCTTACTTTCCTCTGAAATGTGAGGCAGTTGAATTCAAAGGCTTCTCAGGTCTCTTTTACCACTAAGCCTGTGAGTACCTCGAGCAAGTCTGCTGTCCTCAACTAGGTCTTCAGCTTCATGCAAGCGTGGAAGCAGTGCTGGGTGCACGGTAGATAATTCGGTCACTCGGTCAGACAGGAACCCACCCCTGAAAGGCTGGGAGCAGCCTCGCCCACAGCAGCCCACAGGTCACCACACCTGCTTGTTGCCACACAGGTATGCCCACGATCACAGGCAGAGACCCTAAAGCCAGACAAGCTAGGGCACTTGACCAAGGTGCCGCAGGGGCTGACGGGTTGGAGTCCAGGCTCTCTGGCTTCCAGTGATTCCTCATGCCAGGGCCCTCTGGGAGCAAACATGGTGACCACAAGGAGAGGACAGGCACAGCAAGACAGAGTGGACTCCCAGCTCCCCCAGGTTGGGAGAGGAGACCTCCCCAGACTCCTGCCCCCTCCACCCAGCCTCAGACCACACTATACACAAACTATACACCCGCCTCCATGCTGAATAAATTCTACTCCCATTTACTAGCTTGATGAACTTAGACCCATTATTTGACCACTCTGGCCCTCAGATTCTTCATCTGAAAAATAAAAGAGTTGACTGGGGATATCTAAAATGCCTTTCTTACTTTGATGTTCCCTGTGATATGATTCTTGACTTCCGTCACACATGCGAGCAGCTGACACACCTCCAGTGGTGGCTGCGACAGCCACCCTGACCCTCGTCACCACCTGGTACTAACTGCAGCCAGTCGGCCCCTTCCCCAGGTCTCCACCCGAAGGCCCTGCCTTTCCTCGGTCACATACTGCTATGCCTTGAGGACTGATCCCATCATGCCTCAGCGTCCTGTTCTCCTGAGCTGCCTGAGCCGCCGTCAGGCATCTGAGCCTCCCAGATTATGCACCACTGTATAGACACTCAACGCCATGCTGCCCCTATATCCACTGGCCACGCCCTCTGGAAATCTTGGTTCTCTCGGTCTGGCTCCTTCACTTTCTTGCTTTCGGGGAAACCCAGCTTCCACCAAGAATGTGTTTCCTCAGAAGCCCTTTCCAGTTGGGGCAATTTTGTCTTCCACGTCTCATATACTTCAGAACCAGGAGGTGGGTGTGTGTCTTCCTTGCTCTCTACTGCAGTTTCTTTCTAAAATGTTTTTTAAATTTATATATAATAATTGTACATATTTTGGGGGTACATGTGATATTTTGATACCTACATACAACGTGTAATGATCAAATCCAGGTAAAATTGGGATATCCATCACCTCAAACATGCACCTTTTCTTTGTGTTGGGAACATATAATTCTTCTCTTCTAGCTATATTGAAATATACAATAAATTATTGTTAACTATAATTTCCCTACTCTGCCATCAAATACTAGAATGCATTCTAGCTGAATTTTTGTAAAAAATATAGAATGTTTCACGAATTTGCATGTCATCCTTTCCCAGGGGTCATGCTAATCTCTGTATCGTTCCAATCTTGGCATATGTGCTGCCAAAGCGAGCACGCACTGCAGCTTCTAAACTTTTTCCTTTCAAAAACCCACGCTCACTTGAAGCACTTATCAGACCCTGTGACCCCTCCTACACAGATAATGCTGTCAGCCCACCGCCTCCTGGTCATTCCCCCTCACCATGGATGGCTTCAGCACCCAGATAGCTGGCTTCTTCACCACGTCATTCCTGCCATCATTGTTGGAGACTTCAACATCCATGAGGGTGATTTTTCCAGCACCCTGGTGTCTTAGTAGGTTGAACTTCCTAGCTCCCGCCAGCTTTTACTCACTCACTTGGCCATTCCCTAGACTTCATCACATCAATACCTGAATCACCTGCCAAATGTATAATAGATTGCCAACATCCTACTTTCTGACCTTTGTGCTTTCCTTAGGGCTAGCTCACTCTTATGCTCCCACTCTAGCAATTCTTCAACCTCATTTCACTAAAAAACTCTTTCTTCGTTACCCATTCCTATCACTCCGGGCTTGTGCTCACTTCCCTCCTTACCCAGCACTGATTGCATGACCCAACACTTGCACTGCTTCCTTGCCAATAAGGCCCCCTGGACTTCTTGCAGGGTTCCTTCCATTGTCCTGGTCTAGCAGAACTCCGGTCCTGGCGTCCCAACCACTTATTTGGGGCCTGCACCAGAGCGGCTGAACATTACTGGAGAAAAATGACACAAATTTGCTGACTAGACTCACTTCAAAAATGACCACAAATCTCACTCAACACTGTCAGAAAAACCTACTACACCTCCCTAGAAAATTCAATTTCCCAATCTCTGGGGAAACTATCATACATTCCTCTCTCTCCCCGAGTCTCCAACACTCCCTCCCCTATTCCATTCTCAGCCGATGACCTTGTAGTATATTTCACAGAGAAAATAGATTTCTATAAGATGAGAACTACCTCATCTTCCCGTCAACAAGTCCTTTGTTGTGTCTGCCCCAGAACCAAATACTCAGGCCATGTCACCCCCTGCTTACAATGGGCAAAGCATCCTGGCTCCTACCCAAGGTCAACACCTTCCCTGGGCTCTGAGCCCACTCCTCCATGCCATTCCAAGAACTTTATTTATTTTCCTGGAAACTTGTCTATTCTTGTATTATCATTTTTCTCCTCTTTAACTGGATCGTTCCCATTGGCATACAAACATGCCTCCACATCATCCTCCTTTAAATAAACCTGCCGTCCTCCGTTTTCTTCCTCTTTTTGAGTTCCCCTTCATAGCAAGTCTATGCAAAGGAGTTGTCTACACTCACCGTCTCTGCTTTCTCACCTTCCATTCTCTCAGCCCACTCACTCAGGCTTTATTACCCACTACTCCACTGATGACCAGGGTCACTGACCATGATGTCTTGCTGAAGTAGGGCGGTCAGGTCTCTGTCCTCATCTTGACTCTCCAGCAACATCTGGTGCAGTTGGTCAATTGTTGCTTCTCAAAAATCTTTCTCCTCCAGGTCCTGACACCTCACTCATCTGGTTTTTCTCCTGCTTGACTGGCACTCCTTCTCAGTCTCCTCTGTTGGCGTTTCCTACAAATACTGCAGCACTCTTCCTTGCTGCATCATCTCTCCCTGTGTGATTGTACCTAGTCTTGAAGCTTTAAATACATTCTTACATACCCAGGTCTCTCAGATCGACATCTCCCGCCGTACCTCTTCCCAGACCCCCAGGCACCTGTATCAACTGTCTACCCACCATCTCCACTTCAGGGTCTCCAAGGCATCCTATACTTGGCATATTCATAACAGATCTCTTAATTTCCCCCCTCAAATCCATACACCCCCTCCTGCCAAGCCTTCCCCATCCAAGTAAAAAGTGCCCCTTCCACCCAGTTGCTAAAAACTTGTGAGTCAGTCTTGATTCCTTCCTTTTCCTCAACCACATCCAATTCATCAGGAAGCCCTCAGCCACCTGAATCCGTCTCTACTGCCATGGCCAACCCCAAGCCGACAGGGCCTCCACCAGGCCTCCGTGACTCCCCCAACAGCCAGCGTGGTGTTTCTAAAGCACAGGCAGCCCTCCTCACTCTCCCCATTACAGCCTTCCATGGCTTCTGACTGCAAGTGAAGTAGGGTCCAAATGCCTTTCTGTGGCTTCATAAGACCCTCTGCACAGCCCCTCTCTGTTCCCCTGACCTCATTTCTCTTCATTCTCCTTCTTACCTACTAATTCCCCAGGCATACTGGTTTGGGCCCGTCCTGGAGATTTTGTTCCTGCTTTTTCTTCTGCTTGAGATGCTCTCCCCTCCATCCACCCATAGCTGCCACTTTCCCATCCATCAGGTTTCAGTACAAATATCCCATCCTCAGAGAGCCTTCCCCAACACCCCGCCCAGGCACTCTCCCACGGAACTCTACTTTATCTTCCTCCCAGCATTTATCAGCACCTAACATTTTCTTATTTTCATATTTGCTTCCTTGTTTTTTCATTCTCCTCCTCCCTCCTTAGACCATGACCTCTCTGAGGGCAGGGACTCTGTCTTGTCCAGAACTATTCCTTGAACCTATAATACAGCTTTGCACACAGTAGGCACCTAGCATTTGTTGATTGTCTGCCTGAAGGAAGCAATGTGTGGTTAAATGTCTTGTCTTACTTATCTCTGTGCCCCAGGACCGGACCTGCAGCCACACCTGGCTCATGATCAGCACATAATAAATGCACGTGGATGTGCAGCATCCTGAAGCTGGGCATTCTCGTAGCACTCCCCATCTGACCTGTCACCCACAGCAGGAGTTTCCATTTATTCTAAAAGCCCTGACAGGCAGTCATGCAGCCTTCCAAGGCCCTAGAATATTTTATGAGGAAGCCCAGCAACTAAGAGAGTAGACAAGGGCCACCGCCTGGAGTCCTGGCCTGGAGTCCTGGTCCAGCCCTCAGCGTCGAGTCAAGTCCTGGCCGCAGCCAGCCCCTTTCCTCCTTGCTGCTCTCCTTGCCCACTTGGCACCATAGGTGCTGCACAGCTTGTTCTCTAGTTCATGAAGAGGTTAAAACAAAATACTGAAGGCCACGGTTTCACGATTAGCTGTCCTGTGTGGAGTGGCAGGGCTCTAGTGCACAGGGCCAGCACTGCAGAGGCAATGAGTCCACACACTGGGACTCCATTCTGTGCTGTGGCGAGGGAAAGCAGAGAAACTTCCTTAGCATGGCTTTCCTCACCCCTGCGGGTGGTGGGTGGCAGAGGGGTCTCCAGGACAGAGGATGGCTCAGAGCCAACGCCGAGACCTGGCCGCCTCCTGCTCCCACACCCACTTTCCCTCCCTTTCTCCCACCTGCCCACCCCCTTTTGCATTCTCTCCTTTTCTTGTTTTGCCTGCCTGCCTTTTCGGCTGTTTGCTCAGAAGCTGGGCTCTGTTTGCTGAGCCTTTATTCATTTTCATATTACCTGGGATATTTTCAGCTGCTCCTCTGGGTTTTTAGGAGAATTTCAAGTGATGAGAAGCACAGCGGGCTGCAATGGTAAACACCCATCCAGGAGCCCTGGGCCCACCCGGGCATGTGCTCATCTCACCAGCTGCCCTCTAGCCAGCACAGCCACTCTCTGTGGGCCCGACCCGTGGCCTCTCCCCCTGGGCCCCTGGGGGCTGGGCACGCCTTTAGGCAGGCAGGCTGCAAGCTTTCTCACATCCCAAACTGATGCAGAAGCCTGGACGCTTAAGCTCCCAGGTGATGGGCGGGAACATGTAGGGCCTTCAGCCTTTCTGCCCCTGCAGGGTGTCCTCCCTGCACCCTGGCGGGACCAGAGAGCAGCTAAGCGGTGCCTGCATCGCCCTCAGAAACAAGGGGCAGCGAGGCAGGAGGAGAAGTCAACGGCCTCACTTCTGAACACAGCTTCAGAGATGCGTTGACTCCTCGCCGCTCCTCTTCCGCACACGCCGGCCCATGCCGAAGGCACTGCAGTCCGCAGCAACAGCGAAGAGAAACACCGCAAAGAAGGCTGCTCCTCCTGGAGGAAACCAGAGAGCTGTCCCTCTGCCACCTTTATTTGACACAATCAAAGCCTAGAGAGCATCTCTTTACTTCTCACTCCCCGGCCAGGGCAGAACAAGGCCTGCACCCTCCACATTACGGAGGGAGAAGGGGAGAGAGAGAGAACACCGAAGGGAACGAAAAGTCAAAGGAACAAGATCTGAGCTTGAGTCTCGGTTGTCCCATGTGTTTGTCTTGTGACATTGGCAAGTCACTTAAACTTTCTGCGTCTCAGTCATCTCCATTGTAAAACTGGGACAAAAGAATCCATCTCAGGGTTGACGTGAGCCTTAAATGAGATCATGCATGTGCAGGTGCTTAGCAATCGGTGAAGGGCTTCAGGAGGTGCCAGTTATTATTCACCCAGAGCCAGACGTTCCCTCAGTGGATGGATCACCTAAGGACGCAGGACCCGTCACGCTGAGACAGACTTACGGAACGACACCTGGAGAGCTTTCCTCCACCCCCACTGCCCTCGGAAGCCGGGGGCCCTGCCATTAGCAGCCCTTTTTCCCATTTAGAATACTCTTCCCTCCAAGTCTCCATGCAATTTGTATCAAATGTTCTAGGAAAGTAGGCACGAGGACTGGGTTATTGGATATTTGTCAGGTTTAATAAAAGGCACTGAGTGGCTCCAGGCTTGTCGTGTTCTCTGGTTTGTCACGGTGGCGCTGATAAGCCCATGGCCCTGCCACTGCAGGCTCTGGACATTAGGAAACAAGAGCGGGTTTTATTAACAGAGCCCAGGGACCCAGTGGTGCATCTGTCACAGGGGTAGGCAAAGGCAGCTTCCCCATCGGCAGGTCATTTCTGGGCTCCATGGGCTGAGCTGGAGAAAGGCTCACAGAGGAGATGCTTCCTTATGGGCCTTGTGGGATTTTTTTCCTGGGAAAAGTCATCAGTTTGTTACTATCCTCTCTCAACGCTGCTATTTTCATGACAGAACACACACTGAAGGAGTAAGTAGAACTTAAAACCGGGTGCCCAGCAGAGTCCCCAGGTCCAGTGCCTGCACGGCAAATATTCGATGAATCAATGAGTGAATGAAGACAGGAGTGGGGCTGAGAGATGACCCGCACGTGTGCTGACTTGGGATGGAGGTAGGCCCTGGAAGCAGCCCAGGTGCCAATGACAGGAGAAGGCCGGTTCAAGGAGGAAGAGCATGGAACACTGTATCCGGGCAGCATTCAGCACTGGAGAAGTCCAGATAGAGATTATGATGTCTTGTGAAATTGGACAGAGTGTACAAATGGGAACCTGGCCCTAGAAATAAGGTGGAAGCCCATTCTCCAAAGCAGGGGAAAATGGCCAAGTTGGGCTTGCAGCAAGTTTTGAGCACTAACCCAGAGTCCTTAAATCCTTCTAAGAAAGAAGGCCAGACTGTATCCTCCAGGTTGGGTGGGATCCTGTCCCGTGGCTGCCCCAGGAGAGAGGGCAGGATGATGAGGCAGGGAATCACGAAGTCACTCAAACTTCCACCCTCCAAATCCCTAGACAGGATCATCAGCCCCCATGAAGGACACAGAAATCAAGTCACAGGGGCTATTCCTGCAGAACCTTCTGGGCCTCCCCAAAGCAGCTGCAGCTCAGCCAATTGAGGGCCCCTGAGATGCCTGGAAACCTCTCCCCGAGGCCACTCATGTCAGATGCCCACCTCCTGCATCAGGCTGGACCTGCCATGAACCCTGGTCCAGGAGACCGAATCGGCACAGAGAGCAGGGTGCTGGTTGTGATTTCCACATTTCTTCCCACCACCCGCTCCAGGAGCCGTGGGGAGCCGTGGAACACAGAGTGCACCAGGGCTTTTCTGGGAAGGTGGGCTGGGGGCTGGGTGATAATTGTTGTAATTTTCTCCTCAGTGGAATTATAGGCTGGGGAGTCCATACTGGCCTTCCAAACAAAGAGTGGCAAATTGCTAACTACAAAATAAAAATGTTTTTCTGGGGCATTAGTTGTCCTCTCATTATCCTCTACCCTAGGAAAGAATTAATGAGAGCCTGGGCCACAAGTGAATGAGAGATTTTTAGCCTGGGAACACTCACTGAATGATGCTAGGCACGGGGACAATTACAGAAGATATTCAACAGGGGGAAAGGCAACAAATGCCACAGGAAAGCTGAAATTAAAACCCCTCAGGCTTCAGCTCCAAGACTGGGCTCTCGAAATGACACAGGGAGGCAGGATCAGTAGTGCATGATACAATGTCGTGGCAGGACCTGGCAGTCTCCCAAGAGCCACTCACCTAGCTGCAGAGGGAGGACCACACCTGGAGTCCAGGAGAAAAGAGTGTTGATGCCAGTCATTTGGTTTGCAAGATCCCTCCTGGAGGAGAGTGGGCCGGTGGTAGTTTAAGTCTTATTTGCAAAGTTGTGCTAAACTCACAGGGACCAGTAAATTCGGGAACACTGAGTTAGCCCTTAAAACCTGGAGGAGGAGCTGCCCTGGTAGGTAGATTCCTTCAGATAGCCAGAAAGATTGTTTAATAGGGAAAGGAAATGAGCAGGGGCAATGGTGGAATATTCAGGAACTGGATATTCTCATCTCCATCCCCTGTCTTATTTGCCGTTGTCTCTCCAGTGCCAACAGCAATGCCCGGCACATACGAAACACTCAACAAATATTGGGTACATGCACACATGCACGAAACCCAACTCTTTGCTACTATGCCCCGAGCCAAGCCTTTGTAAGCATTGCCCAAAACTCCAAGGACAACCATCATCACCACACCCCACCCCACAAGAAGATGTGACAAATGCCCTGTATCTAAATGTCCCCGCATCCTTTCGGATGCACACTACCATGCACCTTAAGAGACCTAGACCACCCTCACCTCCCATTCCACTGAAGACAGAAGTGACTTTCCTGTCTCGTTTCCAGATGTACTCTCGGCCCCACACCGAACGGGACACACTATCTGCAGCCATCAACCAGACGCACACAAGTAACACAAGGCCTAGGCCTCAGTCTGGCGGCCTCTGCAAGTGTTAGCAGTCAGGCTGGTTTCCTCAGCCCTGGCATTAATTGTAGCCCAGGTGCTATGATTACAAAATGAAATTAAATGACATGCCAAATTAAAGAGTTATTTTTTCTAATAAATATTTTGCATAGGATGTGTTTATAACGGCATTAATTATTTACACTGCCATATAGAGAAAGCATAAGTATAAAGACAGAGATCAGGCAGTTCCTGTAGGAGAAATAAAATGAAAATTTCCATCAGGATGATGA
Source organism: Lemur catta (assembly GCF_020740605.2). NCBI lineage: Eukaryota > Metazoa > Chordata > Mammalia > Primates > Lemuridae > Lemur > Lemur catta. Next base: position 16,414,336 of record NC_059134.1, on the reverse strand, counting down.
ATACCTGTGGTCTAACTTTGGGGCTGGGCCTGGGGGGAGGGGGAGAGAGAGGGACATCTCGAGAACAAATCTGACAAGCGTTATGGAGGCTTTTGAGGGAGGAATATGTTAAAAATGAAAGTGAGTACAGAAAGTTTAAATATTTAATACCTGCATTAATTCTAATTCACACTTTCTTTATTTTTCATATTAAAAATTTACGAGAATTCCCATCTCTTTCATTCTTCTCCTCCCATGAGGCACTTTGCGGTCACTGTTCCAGGGACCAAGTTTAGCAGCATCTGGGTATAAACGGGCAAGAGAACAGTAGCCCCGTCCTCACCCCACCTCCATGGCATCTTCCCCTCAAAGGCCATCACCCCCAGCTCCCCTCTGGGAAGCCATTGTCATTGGGCTTCTGGCGCCAGAATGACTGATGGGACCAGAGCCACTTCCCAGCCTCCTCAGCCCACCCCAGAAAGGGTCATGGAATTCTCAGAGATGACGCAGCCACGCTGTGGGTTTAAAGTGCTTGTCCAAGTCCAGATCACATGGGTACAGGTGGAATATCACCAGGAACTTAGGCCTCCTTGAAAGAAGAGATTTCTGTCACACACAGCCCCAGGCCCCCCTGCCCTCCAGAAGCCTTTATTCTAATGCCTACCAACCCAGCTTTATATGCTTTCAAATTTCACTGCAAGCCAGCACTGACCTGGATGCAAGGGATAACTAACCTCCCAGAGTCACAGTTGGAGAGTAACTTCTGCACCTACACAGCTCCCAGCTGCGGCCCCGGTCCCCACCCCAGTATTAAACAGGTGAGCAAACACCCCTGGTAATAAAAACAAAACGTACATCTGTATCCTTTACAAAGCCCTTTCCCAAGCCACATTTGACCCCAGAGTACCATAAAGTGGTCAAGGCGAGGTTATCAGCCTGCATTTTATATACGAGGAAACCCAGGTCGAGTGACAGGTCTAAGTTCTCCCTATTCCCAATTAAAACTCTTTCCACGGTTACGATGCAGGTTCCACAACATGTGGCTCTCAAAATACCAGGCATGGAGGGAGAAGGGACAACTGGGTTGGGAGATGCTTTTTAACCCACCCCCTGATTTCTAAGTGGCCTGTCTACAAGGGGGGCTACATTTGCTGGCGTAATGACTGCCTTCTGCTCCTCCGAGGGCCTGCTGTGTCCTTCTTCTGTCTTCCTTGACAGTCTCAGTGACCACAGGCCAGAGAGCCTCAGAGGACACTGGTGACAAGCTCTCTCAAAGCCCCAACATTTCTCTGACCCTCTGGGCTTTAAATTATCTGACACTGATGTGGCGTTTTCTCCCTTCTCCCTCTCACACCCTGCCCTCCTCCCCATAGATTCCTGTAGGAAACACCTTCCTAAATAGTGCTAATGAACTCCTTGTAGCAGGCCCCTGATCAAAGACTATTCTCCACCCCCAGGCCCACTCTTTTTCCTGAGTCTACCACTCCACAAAGTGCCTGTAAATCAGCAGAGAAAACACACACACACACACACACACACACACACACACACACACACACACACACGCGGAGGCTCCCCCCATCAGACAGGAAATCTCGCCTGTGGTGGGGATCCGAGCTATCGATCTGGCACTGGGAGATGTTTGTGGTTGTTTGTTGTTTTTACTTCCAGATACCTGCTGGAGTCGGGCCATCTCTTAAATGAGATGAGCAGAGCTAGAAAGCATCCCAGCTTAACGTGGGGAGAGCAGAATCCCTCTGAGCGGTAGCTTCTTCCCCTCTCTCTCTCTCTCTCATAATTCAAACAGCCTCTTCCTGAAAGGACAAGGAAAGAGAGGCCCCAGCCAGGCAGAGGGCACGCCTGGGTGAGCTCAAAAGGACCAGCTTCAGTGATAGCTCCTCTCCTGCCAAGCATCCAGGATGAGCGCATCCCTCTCAACCCTCCCACTCGCTCCAGATAAGAGCACTGTCCGGGGAGAGCAGTTAGAGCCACATGGGTGTGGGAGCACGCACACAAGCTCGGGGAGGTAAGTTTGGTAGACCAGTTGTTCCAGCTTCACCAACCAGGTCTACCCACCCTTCCCAACCTCACTGGTTGTGACATTTTCAGATGATAGGGGGAAGAAAGGAGGTAGCAGAAGAGAAGGTGACTTAGCCAAATGAAGATACTGATCAGGGACCGTGCTGCGGCTGATGAGAGGAACGGGCGTAGCGAGAGCAGTCCCGGTGCTAACGCCAGGCACAGACAAAACCCCTTCCTCCCGAGCCTTCTAACAGCCTCTCTCTCACCCACATAAAAATCAAAAGGGAGAAACGGTGTTTGCAGAACTCCTAAGACCCCAGCATGGTGCACAGCACATTATAGGCATTCCTAATTTTTCTCCTCATTTCTCCCTATTCTTTCATTTCTTTGTGCTAAATAAAAAGACTTTAAAACCTGGGTCGGGGGTAGGAAAAAAGCTATGAGTCCTCTCCTGACCCCCAGACCTTGCACGTAGAGTGGTTTTGGTGCTGTAAGGAAAGGGGCTCAAGGACGGTGACTCAGCATTCTGTGGTGGCCCACGCAGAATGGGATGGGCTTGCTGGCGGGGTCTAGAACCTGGCCAGGAAAGAGGAGTCAAGGAGAAAATGCTTTCCCTTGCTAGGGGGAGGGATCTTTGCAAACTGAAATGGTATAATCTTAACTCATAAGGCTACATTTATTTTCAAAAAGCTATTTTCACAAGAACTAATACCCTCTTCCCCCCTCTACACACCCCACTGCAGCCCTGCTAAGAGGCAGGACTGTCTTCTGGTCTCTGGCTTGCAAGCGTTTTACTTGCTCAGGGAGGGCGAAAGGGTCCAGAGCAAAGGACACCACATCTGCTAAATGCCCTCGAAGATCAGTGAGACATGAGCCCACCTCAGAGGCATTTTCCTGCAAACGAGCTGAAGTGGGAAAGCAAAGGATTGGGGTCAGGGGCTGAGCAGTGGTGTGACCTTGGACGAGTCACTGAACTTGTCTGGGCCTCAGTTTTCTCCCTTCTGAAGTAAGAGAAATCTTACCTCTCAAGGGGGTAAATTCTCCTGAGCTCATGCTTACAGAGCCCCTCCTGCCTGCCAGCCATTGCCACATTTATCATATTATCCAATGCTGGCAACAACCCTGAGAGAAAGGAACTCCACCTCCCTGCGGAGAGATGAGAGGACCGTGCAGAAGGTGAGTGACCTGCCTGAAGGCAGAGGCCCGGCCAGGCATGGAGCTGGGGGGCAGGTCTTCTCCACTGCCCGCACTCTTTCCACCACTCCACAGCCACCTCCTGCCAGGTGGGCGTGACGTACATGCGAGGCCTTTGGAAAGTCTGAGGGCTGTGGACGGTGGGGAGGAGAGGAACACTTTTCTTCTTTAAGCTTCCCCATTCAGGACCCCCTAATTAGACACTTGGCAGCCAGAATATTCTCCTCCCCTCTCTCTGGAACCAGCACCCCACCCTGCGAAGCAGCATAGCACAGAAGGCCCACGAACCTCTGTGGACAGTTGGGTGGGGTTTGGGGGTGGAGCTGTGAGGGCTTTACTCCCCGAGAAGCCCCGGTGACAGCCCAGCACTGCCCCCACCTCTGCTGTGGCTCTCTGAGTGTCTGGGGCAAACCCCTTCTGGGCACCGGACACCAGGGTCTCCATCTGGGATGGAAATGACCTGAGCGAGGCTGAGCAGCCAACTACGGGGAGGTGGCAGCGAGGTCAGGAAGGCAGAGAACAGTGCTGGGGACGCATCCACCCAAGGGTCATCTGTGGTGCAGGAATTGTCGTGAGCATCCCAGGGGTCGATAAGGAACTTGGGACAGAGAAAGGCCTTGGAAACTCCTTGCAGAGGCTGGCATTTGCTGGGGCGTGGGGGGTATTCATAGGATTTGAAATGAGGGTGCCATGGTCATACATGCTTAGGAAGCCCTGGGGTAAACTTATTGCTGTACTTTTTAAAGTGTTTAAGATTGTAATGAGCCCTGTAACTCTTCAAGAGGGGCTGTTCATGCAGTGCTTCCCAAGCTTGCTTAGCTCTGGAACTCTCTTACACACAGAGCCCTCTGTGCTGCAGAGCCCACTTTGGGAAGTGATAATCTAGACCAACCCTTCCATTTCACAGATGGGGCCAGAGGAGGATGGGAAGCCATGCAACTTCTAAAATTGGCCACCTTCTTGAGTCCCCCACATCCCCAGGGGGCTGAGAATTACTCCACACCTGTTTCCAGGGCTTAGGGAAATTGTGTCTGGCTGCAGCTGTGGTACATGGAAGAAAGGACATCTGTCCTCTCCTTTCTAGGGGTGGGATGGTAAAGGGGCTGGGGGCTAGAGAAGGAAGAATTAGACCCCTTGAAAGTGAGGAACAATTTAACGGAATAGAAGATCAAGACAGCTGGACAGCGACCCCTCCCCCCAAAGAACATTCTATGCCTCCCAGGTCTTAGCAGAGACCACCCAGGTGACCTCTCAGGAAGCTCAGCCCCAGCCCCAGCACCCAACCCTGCAGTCATCAGGCCTACTCAGAGACACTATCCATGACCTCAGTCTCCTGCTAACGGCTCCTTTCTGGAAAGGACGTCCTGTCCAGTGACAAAGTCCCTCTGGCCCCAGCCGCATTCCAAGCGATCTGGAGAAGGCGCTCCCTCCGCAGCCTGCTGGGGGCACACAGGAGCTCAACCAGTGGGAGGGGCGCAGAAGTGACTGCCCTCTGACCCTGCCCCTTCCCCCCCCCCAGGCAATCCACTTTCCACTGGGCCTCCGTTCCTTATCCAGAAGATGGATCAAGGTCCCACAAAGCTCCTAGACAGGATCTTCACCTTTAATGATTCCCCTTTTCTGAAAGTGCCAGGAGTGGCGCCGGGTCAGGGAGGTTATCCCTGAGGGGCTTGAGAAAGGTGCTCCTGTCCCTCCCTCTAGAAATGGGGAGAGGACTGACGAGAACCGCATCCCCGCTTCCCCTGAGGTCACTGGGGGTCAGGATTCCGACGGTCCAGGAAGAGCCAGACCGAAGGGCACAGACGTGAGAGCCAGGAGAAGCCCCTCCCCGCCCCCACCGTGCACCATTCCCGGACTTTCTCCTCCCAGCTCTGAGCCCAGCCAAGGCAGCTGTTGTCCAGATTGAGACAAAGACCTGATACTTCTTCCAACCAGGCCGAGCTGGGCGGTCTGTGGAGGGGCGGCGGGGGCGGGGGTGGCAGGGAGAGGGGACCGGGGAGAGCCAGCGCCGGAAGAGAGTCTGCGGGTCTTGCCCTCTGATCCGCGCCCTCCGTGCGAGGACGAGACTGAGATAGCCTTTCCGTGGGGCCCGTCTGCCCGCGGCGGCGCCCCCCTCCCGCTCTGCTGCTCAGCCACATGCCCCTGGGCTGAGCTAAGTCCAGAACCCGGCTGAGTAGGGGAATTGTTCTGAGAAAGTGGCCCGTTGGCTGGTTGCTATGGAAACCGACATACCACAGTGCTGACCCCGGAGAGGTTTAGCACGCTCCCCCAGCAGGGATGCCAGCAGCTGGACTGCAGCTGTTACAGCGTGAGTGGGGGCTGGAGCCGCCGCCAGCAGTCCCTGCTGTTTGCCTAAACTAGGCCCGGCAGCGGATCCCCTCCATTTGCTCCCACCCCAGTCCTCGCGCAGCCTCCCCCTGCTGCAGCCGGGAAGGGAGCGGCTGGGGCTGCCCCGGCAGGATGGGGGTGGGGTGGGGGAGCAGAGCTCGACTCCGGAGAGAGGAGGTCTCCTTTATGAATCATGGCACATCCTTGAAGGGCAGTGCGACATCCTCCCCATTGCATTTCTGGGGAAACTGAGGCCCCGCGAAAAGGAGGAATTGGACACCAGTCACATAACCAGGGCGTGGCAGAGCTGTGGCTGGCACCCAGGACCCTGCCCCTCTGAGCCGTGCTCTTGGCCCTCCCTGCAGCAATTCAGCGCTCAGTACAGCGCCTGCCCTGGGCAGACAGGAGCCTTTGACCTGCGTCACTCCCTCCCGGACATGAGCATGGGGAGGGAGGGCATGGACAACTGAGCAAAAAGAGCCCCGGAAAGTGGATCACAGAAATAGAAAGAGGGACACACAAAGAGGCAAAGAAGCAGGTGTGAGTCGGGGAGCAGAGAGGGGAGGAGAGGCAGAGAAAGTTGGAGAAAGAGAAAAGAAAGACGTCGATGTGTGGAGGAGAGAACTGACAAGATCTCCCCACTCCCTTCCCCAGCCAGGTTCTGAGCCCCTCCCAGGGCAAACAAAGGCAGTGGGGCAGTGAGGGTCACCTCAGAAAGAGGGGAGGGACACTGGTAAGAGGGCACTAAAATGGGTTTCTAGGAGGCATGTCCTGCCGTCCCACAATGCCTCGAGCCCCCAGACGGCCCAATGCAAACACCAGCCAGCCTCCCCAGGCAGTGTGAGGCTTCTCGACTCAGGCAGGCTAATCTGTGACGGGATGCTGAACAAACACCCCTCAGCCAGAGAGGTGAGATAGCTCTCCCTCCCCGCGGGACCCGATCAGCCATCCTCCCTGTGCCTGGCAGTCAGACACAAGCTCCCTTTCATTCCCCAGGACCATCTGCCCCACACGAGGTCTTTTCTGACCTTCATCCTTACCCCTCGACAGCCATGGCTGCTACTGGCCCAAGAGGAGAGGCAGCCCCTCCGCCTCCGACACCTCCCCACTGTGGTCCCCACCCTTTGGCCCTTTCTCATCTAGAGCTGGATCTGACATCAAAGGCCCCTCCTCCTCCCTCCAGACCCTCATTTCACTGCTCATAATGAATTATCACCCTTCTTAATTCTCTTCCCCTCCAGCCACCCTAAAAGAGTTGGTGGCAGGCGCTGGAGGGCTGCTCTGTGTCTGGGCTGTTGGGAAGTTGCTCTCTTTGTGAAGGCTTGGCTCTATAGACGCAGGGACTTCCGGAACAGCTCGGGAATGTGTCAACACCACTACACTCCGTAATTGAAGACCTGGCTCTGTGCTGGGCCAGCAGATTGCTTTTGCACTTATACCACCTTTCTGACTTTTTGACCAAAATTTGGTATCTCAGGTGAGTTATTTCTGTCATGTTTGCACATCCAACAAGAAGAGCATTGGAGCTGATGACCTGCTCCTCCGGCCACCTCTCTCCCCTCTGAGCAAGACCAGCTGGTCAGTTGCAGACACTTAGCCTTGACTTGAGGGAAAGATGCCCGGTTGAGAGGATCACGGGTGCTCCTACCCTTGGCCAGCAGCAGGGTCATGGAAAGGCATTTGTTGAGCAAATGACCCCGTGCCTACCACTGTGGGTGTGGTGGTGAGAAAGGGGCATGTGGAGGGAACCTCGGGCAAGGATCCCTGAGCAGAAGTTTGCAGTCTTAAAGGAAGACAGGGCTGACCTGCCACAGGCAACAGAGACAAATTAGTGCTCAGCAGCAGAGCACCCCAGCGCTGATGCAGCAGAGTTCAAGGCCCTGTGTTTCCACTCTGCTCTCCAGGAGAAGACATGCCCTACCCATGTCTTTTTTTTTTTTTTTTTTTTTTTTTAGACAAAGTCTCACTCTGTTGCCTGGGCTACAGGGCCGTGGCGTCAGCCTTGCTCACAGCAACCTCAGACTCCTAGGCTCAAGCGATCCTCCTGCCTCAGCCTCCCGAGTAGCTGGGACTACAGGCATGTGCCACCATGCCCGGCTAATTTTTCTATATATATTTTTAGCTGTCCGTATAATTTCTTTCTATTTTTAGTAGAGACGGGGTCTCACTCTTGCTCAGGCTGGTCTTGAACTCCTGAGCTCAAATGATCCGCCCGCCTCGGCCTCCCAGAGTGCTAGGATTACAGGCGTGAGCCACCACGCCCGGCCCCTACCCATGTCTTACAGCGAGGTGTGGGCACTCACTTGGCATGACGGTCTTCAAGCAAACTGTGGTGGGGAGGACAAAACCAGATGTATGAAACCATCTCAGTGGTAAGCTCAGGCCAGGACTTTCCCTCTGCCTTTCCTCTTTGGAAAAGACAGACACATAGATATCTGACTCCAGGAAGCAGCAACATCCCATCCTGACAGCAAGCGTCACTTTACCCCTCACCAGTCCTTCCAAGACAAGAAATGGGCCATGACCTAGCATCCATGTTCCAAATCACTTTGGGACTTGGTTGTATTCCACCTGAAAAATGACCAGCATTTACAATTGCTAAGTCGTTTCCACAATCACTGTCTCATTTATATCCCTGCCACCTCCTGTGCCATAGATGATTATCATCCCCATGTTATGGATGAGGAGAAAATGGCCAGGGAAGCGAGATGCTTACCCGAGGTCACGCAGTGGCTAGCAGCAACGTCAGACTCAAACCAAGGCCTTCCACTGTGGGCCAGCACCCTTCCCACTGCACCATAAGGCCCCTCTGTTTTTCCTGTTTCTCACAGAATCTAGCACATGGTGCTTGTTCAGTAAACATCTCTTGAGCAGCAGAAAAACAGAGGAAGCTGTCCTGAAGGCCACAGCAAGATGCGTTCGGCCCTGCCTGCGTCTGTGGAGGGGTAGGGATGGAAGAGGACGTAGCAAAAGCCTGCATGAGTCATCAGCTCCCGGGGGGACGTCACGCCCAAACACTGAGCTGCCATTTTGAAGAGATAGTGGTAAAGGCAAATGAACTTGTTTTTAGTTAAATTAACTTCTAAAACATCCTCAAAACTCCTGAACTATGTGAGCAGCAAACACCCTTCTGATTAAAAAAAAACAATTGGAGGGGTGCTGAGGTGGGCTGGGAGAGTTAGTGACAGTCAGCAGAGAGGAGACTGCATGGTGAGGAACACGAGGTCAGTGGGTGGACAGCACACGAGGCCAGAACAGGCCCCAGACAGAGCCCCCATTGCAGGGTCCACCCACGGCCAAGCGCTGGTTGCGCCCCTGGAGCAAAGGCAGGTGGGCCATCCCCAGGATGTTGCGAGGAGGAGATGACGAGGATGCCTTTCAGCTGGAGGCAAAGTGTCACAGTCAAGCAGAGGAAGTCCACAGGGCCTGCTCAGTCAATGTGCGGGAGCAGGGACCAAAGGCCTCATCTGTGCAGATGCCTGGGGGGGTGCCAATGTGCAGGGGGGCCAGGGCACAACAGAAGTACTTAAGGTGCCCCATGAAAGCAGACCCAGCTCCCAGTGCACATGGAGTGATTTTAGAACCAGAGCCACAAGGTGGAACAAAAAAGCTTACTTTATTGGTCACTTATTACAGAATTTTAAAAAAATGTTGGAGCTGGCAGATATCTTAGGGACCACCTTGTATATATGTCCTGGCTCAGTACCTAGAACACAGTAGGTGCCCAGCATGTTTATTGAATGAATGAATGAATGAATGAATGAATATATCTTCTTCTTTTAGAGATGAGCAGAACTCTGAGACCTATAACCAATTCTTGTAATGATGTGCTGGGACCCTAAGATTTGGATGAACCTTCTGAGTCACCCAGGAAAAAACTGTGCTCTGCAACACTCATTAACTGCCTTTCAGTGAAGTGTTTGAAAGTGAGTATTGGCTCTATGGTAGCTCCTTATGAAGCAGAATTCAATCTGACTCCATTTGATCAACCCGCACCAGAGTCCTACTATGTGCCTACCCTGTGCAGAAGTACCTCACTCTGTCTTCCGTCGCAGACAGTGATGAACTAGGGTTTGCTGCTCTCACGGCTTCTCCTGCTGTTGCAGCTGAGGCTGAGGCTGCAGGAGCGCCAGCGGCCCCCAGGAGAGGGACATGTTCTCTGCACACCCCATCCCCGGGGGCCCCAAGCAACTTCTGGTTTGGGTTAAAGAGGACCGGGATGACCCTGTCCTGCCCGTCCCTCCACCCCTGGCAGCCAAGGAGGCAGCAGGCAAGGGGCGGAGGCTGCCACAGCACTTCTCTCCCCTGCCATTTCCTGTGCAGCTCCCTCGCTGGCCCTGTTTTTCAGACCTCTAGTAATAAAAACAAGCCAATAAAATGAACATGAAAATATATTCATTAGGATTTATAATGCTCATTAAAACTGCCTGTGTACGAAAGCATGACTTAGCTTCATATAAGTGGGGAAAAAATGCAAATTATACTGCATGCAAAGAAGATATTTCCCTAATCGTCCAATCAAATGCCAGCCCAATTATCTGTGGCCAACCCAATGGGTTAAAATTATACTCTCTTTCCTTGGACACAGTGAGGCGCCTGAAAGTGTTTCATTTTAATAAAAATGAAATCTGGACCCTGCAGAAAACCAGCTTCACTAATGACGTGTTTACACAGAGAAAGACAATTTCTAGTTAATGGTGATTACTACCGAGAACAAATTAAACTTCCCGGAGTATATGGGTTAGAGATAATGGGAAAGAGGGGGAAAAAGTTATGGTTTTAGTGTGTGTGTGGCAGCATGGGGGGACAGGGTGGCAGAGGGAGAAGGAAGCTAAGGAAAGTCCGGGAGGAAGCTGAGATTGCAGGGATGCTAGGTGGCTGTGGTAGGTGACATGTCTGTGACTGCCTGCACCGGTTCGGCCCCAGCCGTGGGGCTGGCAGCTGGCTCTGGGCTCTCAAAACCCTAGGACAAGCCACCTTCAGCTGGGACAGGGCTGGATTCTTTCTGCAAGCTCAGAGCCCGGGGAGTCTCCTGCTCTCTCCTTCTGGGGAAGGCGGATGACTGACGCCTGCCATGAACAGTCATTGGGACCATATGGAAAGTGCTTCCTGCCCACTCCACTGGCCTCAGAGCTCTCACGCAGAGCTGGGTGAGCAAGCGGCCTTCAGACAGGAGACAGAGGAAGGAAAATGGACAGGAGATAGAATGACAGAATAAGTTATGATGATGACAGCAACATAACTTTATCTACCTTTTACTAAGTCCTTACCAGGTGGCAGGCACCGTTCTAAATGTTATCCCTTTTCATCTTCATGTGTGCAGCCGTATGATCATCATCTTCTTCCTCATTTTTATAGCAAGGAAATTGAGGCTGAGAGAGGTGACATAACTGCCCAGTGTCAATGCTTAATAGGGGAAGAAGTTGGGCTTCAAACCCAGATTTGCCTGATCCGAAAGCCCATACTTCTAACCATGGCTGAAATAAACATGGAACACTTTTCCTATTGTACCCTGCAGGCTATGAAAACTAAGCCTCCAGCTCACCGCCTGACCTGTGCACTCAACTTCCTCTCCACTGGTTTGGCCATTGGAGGCCATGAAGATGGTCTTTCAACAGCAAAATCTCAGAAAGTGCCAGATTCCTTCTGCTTCCCGTCTCCCTTCTCCCTTACCTCCTACAACCAGGTGAGCTGGGAGCAGAGAGGAGGGAAGGGAGCAAGGATTCCTCTAGTGCTGAGTTTTAATGTATGTTCTTTTGTAAACAAGAACAATCATTTGTGAACAGGCCCAGATGCAAACAGTCCCCAAATCAGGAATTCCAGCTCAGAGGCGCAGAATAATACAGCTTTGGGGAAGATTTAATAATAGTAAAATTAAAATTGTAACTGAAGCATAATGAAGAATGTGGTACAAACAGGCACTGCAAAGGAAAAAAAAAAAAAAAAAACAACAAAAACCCTACACAGATTAGCCCCTATGGAATAGTGATTGGTTGAGAGCAACAGTAAACAATGCACAGAAATGCAACTTAATTATCTTGCAATTCTTAACATTCTACCAAAGCCACAAGGAAAGCTTTGATGTTGGCAGCCAAGGCAGAGGCGGCAGTGGCAGCAGCAGCTCTCTCCCCTGCTCCTGGAGGAAGATCATTACCAAGGAATCTGCAACCACTACAGCAGCTGAGCCAGATCTGCAGTGCCGAAGGACTGATCTGCTGAGAAACCAGGAAGTGGCCAACTACCTGGGAAGAAAGCATCTCTCAGGAGGCTGCCAGGTCAGCGGGGTGGTGAACAAAAAGGGAGCTCTGAGGCTGGGGGCTCAAGGATGAGAACACTGGCGAGGGGAAGCTCACCAGACCACCAATTCCCAGAGCTAAGTAGAGAGGCCTGGCTTGGTGGGCACCAGGGTACTTACTGGATGGAACCTGGGTGCCCTCTGTCTCTCACCCCAAACACTACACAGGGAGTACCACCTGGTCAGGAATGTCTCCGTTCCTGGTTTTGCCCCTGAGGTGCCTGCCCAGGGTTTGGGGCAGTGGGGAAGAGACCCAGAGACAGGAGGACACTTGATTCGGATCAAATGTCTCTTTTAATGATGCTTCCGAAGGACTTCTGAAAAGAAAGACTCAGTGGACACCCATATCCAGAAACCCCAAGTTCCCCTTTTTATCTGTGCTTGTCCGACGCCCTAGGCTGGCTCCTGGCTTTGTTCAGTTGGGCCCTGAAGTGCCACCAAGACTGAGTCTTGTTGCTCCCTAAGCACGAGGTGATCCAGGGGATCAGATCCCCTTGGTGGTGGGGTCTCATGGTGCCAGTCCTGGGGCCACCTGGACGCTCAGAGGCTCACCTGATGACTAAGGGCTGGGTCGCACGAGTCCAAAGGAAGTCTCTGATTTCTAGAAGAAACCACCAGTACACAGGTGCCTGGATTGCTGAGAGGCTGGGGTGAAGGAAGAGATGGCTTTTCCCTGCACATGGAATGAGGATGCTGTTGTAGTTCCCCAGCAGTTGCCACTGCCCTGGAATAAAATACTTTCTACAGTTCCTCAGGACTGGGGGTTTCACTGCTGTCATTCTGGGGATCAGCCTGGAGTCCGCCCTCTCCATCTTCCTGGGCAGGCCCGGGAGCATCAGAGGAGCAGTCCTGGTCTGTCTGCATTTCCTTTACTCCTGAAACCAAATTTTGATGGAGGGAGGTCATTGAGACCTCCAAGGGGACACGGGTGAGAACTGAGGTGGCCCACACTAGATGCATGACTTCTAGCTGTGGGTTGGGGGCTGGGCAGAGCAGGGACATGCTCAGTATTGATACCATTTATTTGGAATGCTGAGCTGTGGACACTCCAGTGCGCTGTTGGTGAGCAGAAGCTCACCAAAACCCTCCCTCATTCGGCAGGGCAATTTCCAGAAGTGAACAAAACCTGCCCCCCACATCACACCCCCATCTTTCCCACCCCCAACCAACCACCTGTCACTCTCTAGTATAGCATCCTGTATGTGACTTGCATGGCCCTTATCTCATTCCCAAAATATCTGGTGTATTTATTTACTTATTGTTCATTGCCCAACCCCCTTCCCCAATAAAATAGACAATCCTTGAGGGTTGGGGCCCTGTCGGTGCAGTTTCGCAACGTAGCCCCAGTGCCTGGCACGTAGTGAGCTCTCTGTAAGTGTTGGTTGAATGAAATAATAAAATGCCCAGGCTGGTCCCATAGAGTCAGGGCCAGGAGCCTCAGGACCGCTGTCATCCCTGTCCTGACTTTGTCAATCCTGGGGGTGGGCCGGGCTCATCTCAAATGCCCAACCTCAAGATATGAGTGGGGCTGGCACTCAGGGCCAGTGAGGGGCCTTGTGGGACTAAGGAAGTGCTTGCAGAGTCTGGAAATGCAATGGAAACACACACAGAGCACTCACTAGGCAGTACCAGGTGTGGCTCTGAGCCCTGGGCGTGTGTTAGCTCATTTCATCTTAACAATGTGGATTTTCGATCCTGCTAAATCCACTAACCAGCTATGTGACCTGGGATAGTCACTTTCCCGCCTGGGCGGCCTTATTTTTTCATCTATAAAATAGAGGTGAGTGGGCACTAATCTGGAATACTGCTGGACTGCAAACTTTGAAAGGACAGGGACTATGTATTGTTCACTGCCACATCCTCAATATTTAGCACAATGCTGGGCACATGGTAGGTCCCAATAAATGTTTATGAAATGAGCAAAGTGATTTTCTGCCTAGCTCCATCTCAGGATTCTAAGACGCTTACCCTGAACTGTCCACTGTTCTGCAGTATACAAGCCAGTTTCTGTTTCCCTTGAGCTCAGGAGGCCTCATCTGTTGTTTCCAAGAGCCCATAGGACCTCAGACTTAGAATTCACCTGGATATTGTCCTCGGTGTTCTGGAAGGTGAGGCAGGGATCCAGGCTTAGCTCTGGAGCAGGAGAAAGTGAGAGTTGGCCAAGAGCAGGCAGGGGACTCCGTTACCCGCCTGCACATACAGCTCTTCCTCTCAGCAGTGACCTGGCTTGTGTGGGAGGCAGTGTCACGAAGTGATTGCCTACAGAGGTGTAGGGTACAGATATTCACAACAAGCCTCTGAGTTAGGAAGGACAGACTGATAGTTTTACAGATGTGGAAACTGAGGCTCAGAAAGGGTAAGCCACTTGTTCAAAGTCACACAGCTATTTAGTGACCAGACCTCAAAACCAGGACTCCTGGCTCAGAGCTAGTCTTTCCTTCCTCCCCTTTCTCTCCCCTCACTGCCCTCGGGCTTTGATCAGAGCCGCCATTCCGCCATTCCGCTGGCTGAGGAGGGAGCCCCGGGAGAAGTGACTCCTGCCTCTCCTGAGGGCAGAATCCTTGGCACCCTGCCCCTGCCTTGGAGGAATGGCAACCAGAGCATGATTTGAGATTGGGGAGATGGAAAACTATTGGTGACTTTTGTACTTGAATCTTTAAAGACACATTTTATTCTTTGTAAAAAGCTGTTTGGAAATTGCCCTGGTGCTAAATTGTTGCTGAAGACGTCAGATGTGTACACCTCTTCTCTTCAGTTGTGGAACAGCACAAGTGGCTTGCGTCTCCATTTGTTTGCTTCCTTGGTGTGTGCGCTCTTCAGTCCCCGGGAGCCGGAGGAAGCCTGGTGTTACATAAGCACCTCATCAGAATAAACATCCAGCCAGACGCTGCTTCCTTCGCCCTCCGCCCAGGAGGAGCACTTACCTCAACCCTCACATTTTCCCAGAGTGCAGGGAGAGATTCTGTTCCTGACAACTGCCCCTTTATTACCAGGCAGGCCCCCGGGGGACTTGAGTCCAATCTGAGCATATCTGGGCAGCTGGCTCCTCCTGTGACGGACAGGGGAACAGGGCATCCTCTTAGTCTGACCTCCAGGGTCCCTCCTGAGCATCCTGGCCTCCCTGATGGCATTTATTGACTCACAGAAAACCTACTGTGTGCCAGGCTCTGTGCTGGGTGCCAAAGATATAAACAGGAGTAAGCCCAGATCCCTTCCTTGGGAAAACCCAAGGTAGAGCTGAGGTGGCAGACATGCAGAGAAATAACGACACATCAGCAGTGCTATCATTGAGACATGTATGTTTTCTGGGAATCAGGGAAGAAGGAAGTGCTATCTCTGCCTGGAGCAGTGGCTGGCATTTGCACAGGGCCTTGAAGGACATGAGGGCAGGAAGGACAGCAGGGCAACAGCAAGGCGACAGTGGGGCCAAGGCACTTCTCCTGGTCCTCGGTCACACTGAAATGGGCTCTGGTCTGGCAGGACGCCCTCCTTCCTTCATTCTGCAAAGGAACCTGCAGGCTGGGAGTCCTGGTGACCCACACTTACTGCTCTTCGTGCCTCCATTTCCTTCTCTGTATGAAGGGGACAATAATGATATCTACATGGTAGGAATGATGTGAGAACTAAATGAGATACTGCACGTAAGTGCTTCAAAGAGTGCCCACGATATACTAGCCTTGATTAATGTGAGATCGTATTAGTACGATTTTTATTACTATCACCGCCACTGTTGCTGGCAAGCTTCCAGGGACCCTAAGGAAATGCCTTGGAGGCATAAAGACACTTCTGGTTGTATTTAAATATAATTCTTCACTTCCAACCCAAACATATCAGGAAGGGCCTTCCTGCTCATTCTTGACTATGAAGTGAAAAATCCTTGAGAAGTGGTAACCCTTTGCCGTGAGAGCTGCTTGGGCAACATCTGGTGGACTTGGAGTGGGTTGTGTCACCTGGGGTAGAAGTCAGAGCCAACAGGCAACGTGCTCAGCTGAGAGCTCTTCACGTACATGTGCTTTAAGAACTCTACGGACACAGCTGTCCATGAGCCCTTGAAGGAGTGAGGTGACAGCCACCTGCAACCCACAGACCCTGCTGGTGGAGGTGCTGTGGGTCCTTAGCTGTTACAGCTGGCCGTGACCAAGGTGGCCGGCATCTGCTGGGATTTGAGCCTGGGGGAGCTACGCGGACCTCTCCTTGGGTACCACACTGTGCTCCTGGTTTTCAGGACGGCACCACACGCATTCACCAGTTGCCCAAGCCAGAAACTGAGATCCCATCCTTGGGGCTCCCCTTCCCTCCCCCCATCCCAAGCTTGTCATTGCTCCATCTGGACCACCTCACAGATTGAAACAGCTCTGTCTCTTCACTGCCACTGTCTTCAGGCAGGTCATTGTCACCTCTTGCAACAGCTTCCTGAAAGGTCTCCTTGCCTCTTTCTTTCCCTCCCTCTAATCCATTCTACGTGCTGAAGCAGGAGCAACCTTTACAAAACACAAATCTGGCCAAATCAATCTCCTGCTTAAAACGCTTCAGTGTCCCACCACTGGTCCCTCGGTAGCCTGGACTTAGAGACCCTGCCTGGTCTCTGGCCCCACCTCTCACCTCAGCCTTTGTCCCCCATCACCTCACCTGCCAAGCTCTCTCTGGCTACCAAGACTGGATTCATTAAGTTCCTTCTTCCTGGAGTACTTCCACCCACTCCCTCCCACTTGGCTAACTCCTCAGCCTCTAGCCCAGACCGCCCTGCCTCTAGGAGCCTTCCCTGATCCCGGGAGATTTGATTAGGGGCCCTCCTAGCTGCTTGCAGACTGTCTGCCCTTGCCTGATTAAGGCACTTAACGTATCGTGCTAGAGGTGCCTGCTTACTTACCATCCGTCTCCACTTCGTACTGTTCTATGAGCTCCAAAAGGGCGTGTCCCTAGCCCAGATAACACCTGAACAGAGTGGGCAACAAACGTGTATTGAACGAATGACAAAAGAACAAATGAATAAACAATGAACCACATACCAGTCAGGATATATGAAGTGAAAGAGACTCAACTGATACAAAGTAATACCTAACGGGAGGCCACCAACACGGTGGCATTTGAGCGCACAATGTGGGAGGCAGAGACACAGGATGGAGGCACGAAGGGGTTAGGGGCTGATCCAGGAGGCACAGAGCAAGAGAGGAAGGGGGTGGGGACGGGCATAGAGGCGGTCGGGGGTTGGGGGGGATTGGAACCAACGGCCCCTTCACACCCTGTTCCCCAGCACCCCATCTGCGGAGATCCTAGCTACTGAGAACAGAGGGTCTCATCTATAAAGGGACTCACACTATTTCATAAACTTTCTTTAAATTAAAATCCAGGCAACGCGCGCGCACACACACACACACATATACCCCACAGACATCTTCGTCGCTGAAAAGTTGCTCCCTATAAAATAAAAGAAGCTGTTTAAATGTCTTCCTTCCAAGCTAGCCCCACAGAGCTGGAGCTGAGAATACATTAGCCTTTAATGAAGTGAGACTCTCATCTTCCAGGAGACACCTCATTTAGCGCAATTGTTTCAGAGCCATTACAGAAAGACAATTACAAGGAAGCGGGGAGAGTAATTGGAAATGCTGGCAGGAGTTGGGCGAAATGATAATAAATAAAAATATTCAACCTAATAAGCTTCCAGGAGGGGGTGGGATGAAGAAAATCAACATAATTAGAACTGAACCTTAGCAAGGAAAAACAGACAGCAGGGTGGCAAGTGCTCAACTTGTACAGGAAGAAAGAAGCAGCCTCTGATGATGATTTGGGGGCTGCAGGCCGTTGGCCCCCTCCGGAAGCTGCTGGGGGGCTCAGTGTGTGCTATTCCTGGCCACAGAAACCTGGCTGTGTGAAGGGGGCAGGCCCGGCCTGCGCAGCCGGGGGTCCCCCTTGTGCTGCAGGAGGCAGAGGGCGGAGCCTGGCCCAAGCCGCTGCTGGTCTCCAGTTGTGCAACCTTGGGCAGGAGGCCTCGGCTTTCTGGGCCTCAGTTTTCCCATCTTGGAATGAGGGAGGTGGACGGTAAGATCTGTAAGTGCCCCATCTGTATGCTGGGAAGGCCTGCCGTTTTCTCCAGTAGGTGTGTCTACCTCACATGTTCACTCCTTATCTGATAGGTCACCTCTTTGGTTCTGAAATTTCAACACAGGAGCCTAGGAGCTAAGCCTAGAGACTCCACCTACGCGCCATGATATAAAAATCATTCCTGACCCTCTCTGCTTTCCCTAGAGAATACTGACCCCTCTCGGCTCGCTCTGGGCCCTGGTCATGCCCAGTGGGGTCTGGCACAGTTCCTACAACACAACTGCATTTGCTGAGAGGTCTGTCTCTCCACAAAAAGCCTTGAGTTCTAGAGCATTTGCAGAGGAAATGATACGAGGCCCAGTTTAGTTCCTAAGAAGCACGCTGAAGAGGAGAGTGCTGATAGCTGTGGAAGCCGGGCAATGAGTACACGGAGTTCAGGATATACGGTTTCTTCTGCTTTCTGAAATCTGTTTGGAAATTTATATGATGAAAATTTCTTGGTTAGCTGTTTTCTTTGTTTTTGAAAAAAAAAAAAAAAGGAATGTAATAGGAATGTAAATAAGTTGACATCAAGGATCTCAAGTCTGTCACCCTATTACCTAGCTCAGAACGTGGCACAGAGCAGGCACATACCGCCATCCCTCAGGATCCGAGGGGGATGGGTTCCGAACCCCCCTCGGGTACCCAAGTCCACAGATGCCCAAGTCCCTTATACAAAATGGTGTAGGATCTGCATCTAACCTACGCACATACTCCCGTATGCTTTAGATCATATCTAGGTTACTTATGCTACCTAATACAATGTCAACGCTATATAAATAGTTGTTATACTGTGTTGTTTAGGGATTAATGACAAGAAAAAAAAAGTCTGTCGTGTTCAGTACAGATGCAACCACTCTTTTTTTTTTTAATGTTTTCCATCCGTGGCTGGTTGCATCCATGGATATGGAACCCACAGGCACACAGGGCCACCTACACATGTTTATTTGCTGTACGACAGTTCTCTCTTGTACCGTTTAGAAGTAAACCATTGAGGATTAAATCAAAATCAAATTTTAAAACTTTAAAAGATTCTCCAATAGTCTCAACTGATTTAAATCAATATAATCCCACTCACACTTACTTGTTGTGAGTGCCTACTACCTACCAGGCCCTGGAGAGTCACAGGGGAATAGGATTTCCAGATTCCTTTCCTTAAGGAATTTGGCATTTAGTGAGATTCAGGCTGTGAAGCTTTGGGCATGAGTTTAGGCTATGGAAGAGGTGGGGCTCCTGTCCAGTCTCGCCCCTGGACAGTGGACCAGTGGCCTAAGTCCATGTTCTCAGATGTTTTCACAGCTCTGTCAGTAAAAAAATCTTAATACACCCTCAAGATGTACATATGCAAACATGTATGAATATACATATTAGACATACTACCAATATATTCCACCGATATATCATGTGTCTCAGGAAACACATTCAAAAGTAGAAATCTAAATAGAATGAGATAAAAAATACAAATAAATAAAGTTGTAAGATTTTCTTCTCTTATTCCAATGGCCCATCTTGCTTACTCTGTTTTGGAGACTTCGCATCTAGAGTATCAGTATGCTGGGACCCGACAGACCTGCTGTGCAGAAGTAATTCCAGCCTGCTCAGTACACCAAGCAGAATTCAACACCTGTTTTTCCTTTGCTGGCTGTAGCATCCAGTTTCCAGTAACTGGTGACAAATGCACCTCTAGGTCTATTAGAACCCTGGGGCAGAAAACACAAAGCAGTAGATAAAAGAAGAGCCCAGATACCTCCCTCTGAGAAAAACAGGAAGGAGTTCTGTTCGTTCTTTCACTCAGCAAATGTGTATTATAAATTCAGAATGTGCCAGGGACCAGGCCAGGTGGAGTGAGGGCTACAGAAGCATCAGCCATGGACCCTCTACCAACATTCCAGTGGCAAGGGACAGGCATGGATATAGCTGGGATGCAGTGACCCTGGTCAGTGGCAGGAGGTTCAGGCCAGGGGCTCTGGGAGGGAGAAATGCTCTCCTCTGAGGGATCTAAGAAGGCTTTGTGGGAGATGTGGGATAGGAGCTGGGAGGATGGGCAGAATTTGGCCATGCGGAGAGGGAAGAAAGACTGAGAAAAGGAAATGTCCTTGGCAAAGATACAGGGGCTACATCAGGGGGTCATTCTTCTCTGCCTATCCCGCGCTCCATCTGGAGATCCCATATCCTGAGGCTGGGTGGGAGAGAGCGAATACTTAGCAGAATTGCAGATAAAAGAGACAGGGGAGGGCTCTCAGACTGAACACCCTGGAAACTGGAGAGTGAGGCTGCTACTCTCACAGCCTCCCTTCCAACATGCCAGTGGTGAAGGAGGCCGCTGAAGTTGTCCAACAAAACACACATTTACTGAGTGCCAAAGGCTAATGAGAGAGGAAGGCATTCTAATAACCAGGCTTTCTCTTCTGCTGCAAGGCACTGGGCATGGACTAGCCTGCAGGTGAGACACCAGGGAAAACCCCAGAGCCTGTGCTGGCTCTAGGAGTCCATACTTTGGCCTCTCGTGCCCTTTACTAGAGCTGAGCACCTCTACCAAAGACATAATTGGGACAGTGTGATGAGTAATCACAGAAAGGATGCCCAATGTGCACTGAGCACTCAAGGAAAGATGGGCCGAGATGCGGTCACAGGCATACTCATCACTGAGAAACTGTTCCAACCAGGTAAGCAAGGGGGGTGGAGGAAATCCAAGACAGAGAGAGCCTCGTGTGCGCAAGCAAAGAGGCACAAAAGGCCACAGAAGCCCAAAATCCTGTTGGGAAAGGCAGATGGTCCTGGGATCTGGCAATTCCGAAGAGGCCCTGAGGTGGCTTCTCAGGCTGCCCCGTATGTGCCTAGTGCTGGGCTGGATACTACACATAGTCAGTGCTTAACAAATGTGTTTTGATTGTAGATTGTCATTCCTAGGAAGTAAGAGCTAGGATAAGCAATTCATTCTTATAAAGCCCCAGGCAGTGCCTCATGCTGAGATGCATTTATTAAAGTCTTTTGATGAGAAAGGGAAGGGAGAGAAGGAGGAAGGGAGGAGGGAGAGCTGAAGCAGGTGTTGCCGTCCTCCCCGCCACAGCCCCCCTGGTGCCCAGGATCAAAGCACGAGGTCTAACAGGGGAAGATAGACAGCCGTGGTGAAAGAGAAGAGAAAACTCACGACATCCTGTGTCCTAACCAGAGTCAAGCCTACCTATGATTTCCTTTAATTTTCCCAACCACCCTGTGGGATGAGATTACTATTACTCTTTAACAGATGGGGAAACCAAAGCTGAGAGATGGCCACATCTGGTCAGAGGGAGCAGGGGGAGCGCAGGGATTTGCGCCCCAGTCCCTTGTTCCTCCACTGCACCATCTTCCTCCAGATGCCGAGGTGCTGCCCAGAGCACAGGGCAACTGAGGAACGGGGAGGTGGAGATGGGCACCAGGAGGGTGCACTGTCCAGTCTCAGGTCCCAAGTCCCTTCCTGCTGTGGTTAGAACGTTTGTCTCTTCTAAAGCTCACGTTGAAATGTACTTGCTATTGTGGCGGTATTGGAAAGTGGCACCTTCAAGAGCGTTTAGGTCAGGAGGGCTCTGCCTTTATCACAGGAATGGGCTTGTTACCGCAGGAGTGGGGTTGCCCCCTCTTGCTCTCTCTCTGTGGCCCTGTCACCCTTCTGCCATGTGATGCCTCCCACCGTGTTATGAAGCAGCAGGAAGGTCCTTGCCAGATGCCGGCCACACTCTAAGCTACAGCAGAAGGACTCGATCTTGAATTTCTCAGCCTCCAAAACCGTGAGGAATAAATTTCTGTTCATTATAAATTATCCAGTCTCAGATATTCTGTTATAGCCTCACAAAACAGACTAAGACTCATCCTGTCTGTTCTGCCTGCTCCCTGGACGTCTCTAGGTGGAACTCCAGGAGCTGGTGAGGATCTTCTCCCTGGGGTCCGGGTGCCCCAGGGCCCGGGCTAGAGATGGCAGCTTTCTAGAAGCTGGAAGTTTCTCTGTTAAGGGCAGCCTTTAGTAAACGAGTCCTCGGTAGCCTCCCATCCTCTCCTCACCCTGGTTTCTTGCTGCAACCTAATTTCACATTTGTATCTAGAAAGGCAGCACCTACCCTTAAAAAACCCTGGGACTTTCCCAGGCCCTGACATCACTCCCCTCCTAGGAGTTGGGAGCACCAGGTTCCAGCCCGGCCTCTTCCACCAAACCCTCTCTGCCCAACGAGCCATTGCCTCCTCTGAACCTCAGTTTCCCCACTCAGTCCTGAGAAACACAGTGACTGCTAAGGTCCCTCCAGCAACTCATGCGCCTTCTTCATTCCCCAGGCCTTTTCCTTTTCCTCCTGCTCCACCCCTCAAGAGCCAGGTTGCCTCTGGTAAGTGAGTGGCATGAGGAACCTACGCATTGCAGGTCCCTGGGAATACCAGGTAAGCCATCCCAGCAGGGAGCAGCCTAGGACCAGGGCCTCTGGACCACCCGGCCAGGCAGCATGGTTCCTGACTCAAAGCCAATCCCGACTGCTTCATTTGACAGAGATGTCCCAGTGCAGTGGAAAGCACATAACCTTGGAGCCATGCAGACCTGCATCTAGGTCCCGGCTGCTCTGCTTTCTGGCTGTGCAACCACAAGCACGTTGCTTGGCCTTCCTGAGCCCCAGCTCCCTGGTCTGACCTGTCACCAGGGATGGTGGGAGGGTTATCACAGATAACACATGTGAAGCACCTGGCACAGTGCCTGTCACGCTGTCACACAGCAGAAACTATTCTTCTCTGATCCCTCCTAGATTAGTATAACAGTAGGATCCCTAAAGTACTTGACAGTCATAGGAATCACATGGTATAAGGGAAGAGAAGCTGCCACCCATGCTCAGCCAGTCACTGAGGCTGAGCAGTTTCACGATGAGAAAACCCCACCTTCCAGCAGGGAAATGCTCCCCTGGGGAGAGACCCAGGTGGGTCATTTGAATGTGATACACTTTGTTTTCTTTTTAATTGGGTTCAAAGTTATAAAACAACAACAGTGAACTCCTCCTGCCTCTGCAGGTACTTGGCCCCAGGTGGGGATCAGGGCATTAATTAAACTCACCCAACTTCCCCCACGAGACCAGTGGTCCCGAGCCTGGACACTGCCCCCCACGTGGTCTCCTGCACCAGAAAGTGGCTCCTCACAGGTCCCAGCCTGGAGACGGATTCGCCTTGTGGACCAGCCTCACAGGCACCCTGCCCTCCCCCAGAGCCCACCCCAACCTAGCCTAATTCGGTCCTAAGTATTCCTAAGGTGCCTTCCAATTTCCCGCTGTAATAAATGGCACAGAATGCAAATGGAGGTGGATGTGGGACACAGATGTTTGCACTAATTTAATTGAGGGAACACCTTGGATTAAACACTTTGCAAAACACTCACAAATAGGTTCAGTGCATTCGGTAATGAAAAGCCTCCCAGCCCCCTGGCACTTTGCTGAGGCTGCCTGGGGCTGGGAGTGGGAGGGCGTTGGGGGACAGACCCAGAACAGGCGGCAGGCAAGATACTCCAACCGGGGGAGAAGGCGAGGGAGCCATGTTCCTGGGAGGGCTTCCAGCAGACTCTCCACCAGCTGGGGACAATCCTCCCAAGAGACAGATCTGGAAGGGTTGGGGATGCGGGAAGGCAGCATCTGCCTCTGCAAGTGGAGGACTGCTCACCTGTAGAGGTCAGCAGCAGGTAGACGCCGCCCATCCTTAGGACGCAGCTCCAACCTGGAGGCTTCACCACCCAGCTGAGGGCCAGTCACCCTCCTATAGAGGACTAGGGCCCAGTGACCCCAGGGAAGATCAGCCTCATTGACCTTTGGGGCATGAAGGTGGGTGGGAAATATCTCATAAATTTCGGGGTGATTTACAATGTGTTAATCCCTCTAAAGCTTCTTCTTCCTCTCCTTCCTCTGTAGCTTAGGATGCTTCAGAAGCTCGAATCCTGTGCCACTACCAAGCCCCAACTCTTCCCTTCATCTTTCATCCTTCCATCCATTCATCCATTTGGCTCTGGGGCTACAGCGATGAATGAAGCCCAGCACCTGCCCTGGAGATGCACCTGCCTCCCTGGTGAGGGAGGCAGACATTGACAGTCCCAGGCGCACTGTGACAAATGCCCTCATGGAGGTATCCTTGGTAACCTGGCAGCCTGGAGACAGTGCAGCAACTCGGCATCAGAGGATCAAAAGGCCAGTGGAGAGAAGGGGGAAAGGCATTCCTGGCACAGGGAACAGCATATGCAAAGATAACAAGGCATGAAAGTCTAGGCAATGACAGAGGCTTAGGAGAGACCATTTCCATTTCCTGTCCTTGGGGGACAGGTGGCTTAAATGAAGGTGGATTACTTTCCCCAGACTCATCCTCCCACCCCAGGGACGGTCCACCAGGAAGGGGAGAGGCAGGGGTCTCTGGGCTGAGGCTCTAGCCCCTGAAAGATCCCACAGTTAGTCAAATCTAGAATCAGTTCCCATAATGATTGCTCTGTAAGTCTCAGAGTTCAAATCAGGCCTGGATGATTTTATATTCCTGAAAACAGAATCCCTAATTTTCAAACACAATGATCACTTCAAGTGTAATAACCATTATAGTAATAACCTCTTACACTTGTGCAGTGCTGTATAGTTTACAAAACACTTTCACATATCTCTCATAATCCCCCACCAACAACCCTTCAAGAAAGATAGAAGAAGGAGACTTATTATTTTTGCATTCTGGAAGAGAAAATTAAAGCCAAAGTCCCAGGTAAGTAAATAACAAAACCGAAGTCTGTCTGACACTAAAGTGCAATCCTTTCCTCGTGCATTCACCAAGCTTTGTTGAGCACCTACTGCATACCTAGAAACACTACAGACTCACAGCATAGCATGGTGGGGATATTAGGATGATTACAAGCCTAGAGGAAGAGACAGACCATGGACAGACATACCTGGACTAAATGGCAGCAAATAGAGCACAAAAACTCAGAAACCAAGAAAGACACAAAGCCCCTCTCTTCAAAAACTGCCTCGCGCGCACACACACATACACACCTGTGCACCCCACATGCAGATCTGAGCCATTGCTCCTGGGCTGCCCCCTCCCCAGCATGGACTGTAGACTCTTCCACTCCTGACATCCCCAATGCCAGATGGGCTACAGTCCAGAACAGTCCAGGACCAGCAGCTGGAGGTCGCACTGTAGGGCCTGTGCATGGCTCCAGCCCCCAGCACACACAGGCACAGACAGGTGGGCACACACAGGCATCCCAGCCCACACGTGAGCCCTGGCATTGTGGGGAGCAAGAGTGGGACACACTCCCGGGGTGGCTTAGGCTCCCGTCAGGATGGGTGAGTGGGGAGGGGAGGCTGGGAAGCATAGGAGCTTGCTGCTCCCTCCAGGTAGATCCTCCTGGGGCCCCTCAGTGGGCCCAGTTACCGGCAGACACGGCCTGGCCCTCTGATGAGGACAGATGAGGCTCAGTGCCCTCTGCAAAGATAATACCCACCTGACAGGGTGCCTGCAACAGACGCTGACGGGGCGCAGGGCCCACACGTGGAAGTCACGAGTGGGCAGGCGGGCACCTCTGCAGGCCTTGGTGGACATCAGCCTCCCGGCCCCCACCATCACGCCTCAGGGCCGGGGGGCTTCATAAAAGGCACGTCTCCATCACCCCACCCTCTCCTTGGTTCATCCATTCACACTTTGTCTCAACCAACCTCGTGGGGTGCCTATTCTGGCCAGGCACTGGCATTAAGAGAAGAATGAGATTCAGTCCTTAACTTGGCCAGATAGACTAATACGTGCTTGAGGTCCTGTGATGATCTACAGGGAGGGGAGAGCAGCAGCACTGGGGCGGGGGCGGGGACGACCTGAAGGAGGAGGTCACAGAGGAGATATGTGAGCCGGGTATTAGGGGAGAAGCAGGGGTACGGGCTGAGGATATCCCAGACACAGAAACACCATGTGCAAAGGCACCGAGGCATAAAAGTATACAGAATATTTGGGGGGATATTCAGCAGCCCACACACTTGGGGTGGATGTCTGAGCACCAATATGTACAGGGAGGTTAGAGCAGCAAGGGGGTGGGAGACGAAGGTAGAAAAGTAGACCAGGGTTGAACTGTGAAGCCCCCGGTCAGCCAGGCCAAGGAAGCTGACCTTCAACCTGGCCATAGTAAAGAACCACTGGGGTTGGTCCCATGTGGGAGTGACATGGTCACATACTCGCAACTCACAGCATTAATTAGGCTCCGGCCACCGCAGGCACAGCACTAGGCTCCTCGGTATATGAATAGATTAATAGGAGGCTCTCCTTGGCTAGCCCTGATGATAAATGAATCTAAGGAGTTTTTCTCCTCTTTGATTCATGCAATTATTCCTGGAGAAATGGCCAATTTTGGAGCAATTTTTCCTCTCTGAAGAGCCAGACTGGCTGGCTAACAGTGAAGGCAAGGGGAGGGGATCCCACACCACCACCGGACCCCCACAGCCAGGGCTGCTGGGAGGAGCACTTGGAAATCCTTCAGAACCTCCTCACAAGCCTTATGGTTCTCTGAGGGTTTGGGAAGAGCCTGAGAGTGGGTAATGGTGGAGGTGACAGGAGCCATAGAGGAAGAAAACAGAGGGAAATCCCTTCAGGCTGGACAAGGATTTATGACTGTCTGCGTTTCCATGAACAGGAGACGGGCAAGGTGGGTGGGTGGCCGCCACCTTGCAGCTTCCAAACCCCCGCTCACAGCAGGAAAGGGTCTCCCTCCTTTTCTGTCTCTTCTCTCTCCTCCCTCCCCTCCCTCCTCCCTAGCTGCTCTCCAGAAAGGTTTATGGAGAAGACTCCAAATAGCCCCCTCTCCTGCAGGCACAGTCACACCAACTGAAAGGAGATTTAATTAGCAAAATCTCGTTAGGCAAACGAAATTATCCGTAAGACAATACTCTTCTGGACAGGGGGTATGATTAAACAAAGCCATTAATTGAGAGAGTCGCTTTGGCAGCTCCCCGATGTGATGCGCTCATCTCTGGGCAGGCTCCACTCTGCCTCCTTGGACCAGGGACACAGACTCTTCGCCTCCTCCCCCGTCCAGCCCACCCCTCCCCACTTCATCTCCCTCTTCCGGGAGCGCCTCCAGTTGGGGCTGCAGACCTGGCTTCTCATCAGCGGCCTCTTCGCCACCAGACTCCTGCTAAAGTGCCTTGATTGCATAATGCCTATTTGCATAATGTAAATTGCAATCTCCTAGCTCAGGAGGCAGGAATCACAGAACAGCCATTATTTTTTACCACTCCACAAAAATTCTACATTTAGAAAGCAGATTTGCAGCTCAGAAAGCTGTATAAATCTGAATCCGCCAGAAACGCCATTAAATCACACCAATTAAGCTGGACCAACGAAGAGCCCCTGTCACTGCTCTCTGTACACTCAAGGACTCCCAGTGCAGATGGAGGCCATGAGAAACTGGAGGCTGTGGCAGCGGGGCTGGGAGCAGAAGCTGGAAGAGGCAGGAAATTCTGTCTGGTAAACCTTAGCACACACCCCAAGCATAGACTCCCATCAAGACCTGGTCCGGCACAGAAAGAGGGAGGTAAAACTAGTCTGTGTATTCTAGGCTCGTTGCCTGATTTCTTGTGGGCACGCTGTCTGACCATCTGCAGAGTTTTAATTTACAGAGAGGAGACAGTATGTGAGGAAGAAAACCGTACCTTTGGCAAAGGTAATGGGGAGCCCCATGGTGTTCCACATGGGGTCAAACATCCACCCTTTTAGCAGCACTGGAATGACCTATTCTCTCTTCTCCCAAGTCCCCTCCAGCCAAGCGAAAGAAAAAACAAGGACAAATCCTGCTCAGACTGGGCTGAGCTGGCTGGATCCTGAGCTCCTTTTAAGAGCTGTTCCCTAGGGGTCACTGGGGAAAGGGCTGAGCCTTAAGGTCTCTGCAAAGAGGACATTCCCTTGGACAGCCACCTAAGATCCCAGCTTCTCTGCAGCACATACCTGGTTGCTCTTTTGCCTCTTTATTGCTCATTCAATATTCATTTGTCAAAGGGCAAGATACTAATGTGTATTATTAAAATATCAATAGTTTATGAGTGAACTTTTATGGGAGTACAGTTAAAGGCAAGATTCTTGACCATCTCTGTCAGAAGCAATGCAAAGGAATAACCTTTCTTTCCAACTCCAGTGATGAAGGAATGGCTGAACCATGATTGAGTGCCTATCCCGTGCCAGGAATGGCTTTAGGTGCATGCACATGCTGGATTTCACTGAGTCCCCCAAGCATCCTGGGGAGTACATACAATCCCATCTTTATTCCAGAGACAAGGAATCCAAAGACCAAAGAGGTGTGCCCAGGATCACAAAGGTGCTAAGTCACAAGGCTGGGATTCAAACCTGAGCTTTGGGCTTCCAATCCAACGTGTCCCCTCCAAGCTGGTGCCTTGAAAATCTAAATGATTTTTATGTTTTTATCTATTTCCTTCATTTGCCCAAATTAAATATTAGTTTCCTGACCTCAGATTCACCAAACGGGAAAGAACAGGAAATCATTCCACGCTTTCACACAGCCTCAACTCCACAAAGTGGGCCCACTTAGATATACGTAAGCAAGTTTCTAGAATCGTGTCTGCACATTTAGAACCTGAAAACTGAAGGTGACATTGGGGATGACGTCCTCAGACATTACCATTTTATAGGAGGGTAAACTGAGGCTCTTCGAGGCACGCAAGGAAGTGGTTTACATCTCTGGAGAGAGTCCTAAGTTGAATTTGGACTCTGTTACAAACTTACTCTGTTATTTTCTAGGGTATTGCTCCGGTTCTGAGCCACCTCTCCTTTTCTGTAATACAGAGATAATACCAGCATCCCATAAAGCAGAGTGAGGGGTCAATGAGAAAATGCACCCCAATGGCTTAGCATAGTGCCTACCATGTAGCAAGTGCCCAATAAGTGTTGGTTACTAATACTAATATTAAGCTGATGTGGAAGAACACAAAAGTCTTTGTACAAACCCCAGCACCTTTTCAATAAGACCAAGCCCACTCACCCCTCTCTTCCCTGCCCCTTTCCTTTTGGCATTAGCCATTCTCAGATCTCAGTCATTTGGGAAGATGGGCTGGTTCTTTTTCTACTCTTTGGTTGCTTGGGTTTTGTTTCCATCCCCTTTAGTCACAACAAGCCATCCAGGGCACTCAGATTCCCTTCCAGAATTCAGCTGCATCTGGGTCAGGAAAGTGGCAAAGGAAAGGGAGCCTGGTTCCTGCAGGACACAGCCTCCCCAGGTCATAGCATGGGGCAGAGGGGAAGGAAGGAAAGAAAACAGACGATGTGGCGTTCAGAATTCCCCAGGCCCCAGAACAGCCCCTTGTAGCCTCCTGATCTTTGTCTGAAACCTACCCCAGCTTGGTAGGCCTTGGCAATGGAGTACGTGGAGCCCTGGATATGAATGAAGGGCTCGAGGCTTGTGGAGTCCTTGGTCTAAGACCCCTCCAGACCTGACACTGCAGACCTGACAACCCAACTCAGTGGAGGCAACTGGACTCACTTTTGCCGAGATGGACCATGAGGGAGAGGTTTCTACTAGCTGCACGACTCCCTGACACCAGCATGCCCCACCCAGGAAGGAAACCTCCCTTGGCCTCCGAGGGGCCCTTTCAACTAAACATCTGTGAGTTAAGGGACAGTTTGATTTATCTAAGGTAGGATTTCTTTAGCCTGTCCTTCTAGGGGAGCATGTCATCCCCCAGGAAGCGTCCATTTCATTCTCTCTGGGAAATAGATGAGGCTGTGCTGTGCCACACCATTAACTGAAATACTGGTTATGGTAGGTTGTATTCTCCCAAGATGGCTGCAACAAGGTCTGTCCTATTCCTCATGCTATTTCACACTGAATGGCTATTCTTCCAATGTGCTATTGATACTCCTTTGGTGGAGGCGGGGGGAGGTGTCTGTGTTCCCTTCTCTGAAACCTAGATGGACTTTTGCAGCTGCCCCAGTTGCAAGAATGCGGTGGCAGCGGTGCTGCCCGACTTTGGAGGGCCGGCATAAAAGGCAATACAGCTTCCACCTGGCTTTTACTGTCTCTCAGGATGCTCACCCTTGGAATCAAGCCACCATATTGTGAGGAAGCTCAGGCCACACGGAGAGGTCACAGTGGGTCCGGCTGAGACAACCTCAGCCAATGTCTCAGCCCAGAATTACGAGTGAATGAGCCTTTGGATGATTCCAGTATCCACACCAGCGGCACAAAGACAAGCTGCTCCCACCGGGCCCTCTCTGAATTCCTGACCTGCAGACTATGTGAGCAGAATACAAGTTCTTAAGCCATTCTGTTTGGAGGTGATTTGTTACACAGCCTAGCAACTGGGACACCAGTGGAATTGAACTGGAATGTTTTCTGTTTCCCTCCCAAATCCAGTCCTCGCTGGCCTTCTCTCTGAAACTTTAGACTTTTAGACTTTTCCATCCTCACCTGGTCCCCATCACCCTGAGCCTGCATCCCCCGCTCCTCATGCTCCTCCCCATGCAGATGGCAGGAGCCCTGGTAAACCACACCTGAGGGATCATTGCATCTTCCCACTTCAGGCCTGGGACCTGAAGAAAGCTGCTTTTCCTGGTTCCTCACAGTCCCTGTTTCCCTGGGTGAGGGTGGCCCTGTGCCAAGATGCTCAGCCACCCTCAGGGACCGGGGAACGTGCAGACCTATTTCCCCCATGCTCTCAGCTCCCATTAAGGTTCACGCTCAGCTTGCTCCTCATACTTGACTTGACTTATGAGGTCCCTCTAACCTCCGATGCGAGGAGACATCGATTCTCACAAAGGTCATTATCTTCTAGTCTGGCTCCCCTCCTCCCACCCTCCGCCCCACCTCCCAGGCAGGCTTTCCTGGAACAGGACGGAGGGAGGCGCCCTTCCCCATCCCCCCATCTCCAGCCAGGGGGCTCCGACTGCTCCAGAGCCTGGCTGCAGAGGAGGTGCCCTGGGAGCCCAGGCCCGTCAATCACAGAGGCCACCGGCACTGAATCTCAGGCCATTAGGCGGGAGGGCCGGCGCCCTGCTCACTCACCGGGCAGCCATCGGCAGGATGTTAGCCCATCGCAGGGCGGCCATTCTTATGATTTATTCAAATACTCATTACAGTCAATCTATTTTTACACAGAGGTGAAGATGTGTGCTGATAACGGTTAATCATTTATAATTCCACGGACTGGTTGGAAGCCAATGTACTATCAAAGTCGCCGCAGCAGCGGCCCAGCCTCGAGTAGCCCCAGAAGCAGGGTGGAGAAGCTATGCTGGCCCAGGGCCACTCAGCCACCCGGCTGACATCACGAAACAGCAACTCTGCTGAGGGCGCAGCAGGCAAAAGAGAGAAGTGGGAATCCCAGACATTACCCTGCAGGAGCTCAGGGCCCTGCTGCAGAGAGCACAGTAACCCGGGGGCCAGAGGAGGGAGAAGTCACTCTGGCTGGAGGAGGGTGGACTTAGGCCGGGTCCTACAAGTAGGTCGACTTTTGCCAAGTGGGAAGAAACAACATGAACAAATAAGCCTAAGTCTGAGTGGAGCTATTCCTGGGCTGATGGAAGGGACGTGGTCAGCTGCATTTCCTTTTTCCTCCCTCACACCTCCCCAGAAATAACCAGATGTCAAAGCAAGTGCAGGCTATAAACTTGGCCAATTTGGGGACTGATGTCACTACTTCCTCCTCTCACTGTCTCCCAAGCTCAGCCCACAGCGATGGTGGCCAGGGTCTGGGCTAGCCTTGTAAACTCACGAGCTTCCTTCTCCAGAACTCACGACACATGTAACACATCAAGTCACCTTAATGCACAATCAATATGGTCTAATTAAATAGGATGTCATATTACAGGGCTTCTTTGTCACATTCAGACATAATCTAATTAGAGCCCCACTGTATTTTACATTCTGACTAGCTCACTGTTGAGTGTTTCTTGTGCACAATGCATGGCTGTTAAAGACCAGGTTCAGGGCTGGTCTTTAACCCATAACCTTATTGAGTCAGCATGGAAAATGCCAATCAAAGTTACTTACAGTTCACAGCCCCTTTTCTAGTGAGCGGCATGGAGGACAGAAAGCTTCAGAGTCCTGCTCCAGATTTCACCTGTCAATAAAAGAAAACATCTTTATAGACTGTGTAAGATTCTGCAGAGAGTGACAGCCAGGGTAGGGATGGGGTACACCCAGGGGCAGGTCTGGCTCGGGAACAAAGCTGGGGCTGGCAGCCCCACAGCACTGAGAGGGAAAGTCTCCTTGCAAGGGACTCCTGGTGCAAAGGGGTTATTGTCTAGGGCGCTGACCAGGACAGAGAGTGGCTCATGCCCTTCTCTACCTACTTGGTGCCGCAATGTCTTAGGAGTTTCAGCCCCTTCTCTATAGGAACCACAGAGAAAAAAAGGCTCACGGCTGTAGAGTGTCCTGAGCTGACCAAGGCAGGAAGCATTTCCTAGCACCCCCTGCCTGATGGAAGACCCCATGCAGGGGGACGGAGCTGAGAGGCCCTTGTGAAAGAAAGCTTGCAGTCTACACAGGGAAGGCTACAAAAAGCCAGCAAACAACAAAATTGACCCTGATGTTCATGGCGGGGAATGAATATATATGCAAGTCTTGCTGCAGGAAAGAACTTTCAAGTAGAGGCGAAGAGTCCATTTGCGCAGGAAGGAGAAGTTGCATAAAGAATCATGACGGCAAGACTGAAAAGATCAAAAGCCTGACGACCTTTAGTTCTCTTTCTAGGATAAAACAAATTTTTAAAAACCAAGCACATATTTATCAGGTGTCTGCTCTGTGTTCTACGCACACTGAAGCAGCAGGAATCAAATCCGTGGGCCCTGTTACAAAAGCATCCCCTTCACGTCACTGGGGAAGTGAGATCACTCATATGAAATAATGTCCGAGAAGACAAGACTATCTATGAGGTCCTGCTAAAGTATGGAAGAGATGCTCATTCTCTTTCCACAGAGACATGAAGTCTGCAAGGGCTGAAGCACTCAAGGGAGTTTTCCTGAAGAGAGAGAACGTGGCTGGTGGAAGGAAGAGAGAGGGCATTCCAAGGAGGGGGTGCTATGTGAGCAAGAGCCAGGAGTGGGAGATCACGGAGGGTCCTGGGACAATGCAGAGGTCGTTGTGCCTGAAAGAGGCCAGAGCAGGGAATAACGCCAGGAAAGCAGGGCAGGGCCAGAGCATCCAGGGCTTCAAGTGTCAGGCAAGAGTAGTCAGGCTGACCTCTGAGCCCGTAGAGCTTTTGAAGGTTTTTCAACAAGGAAATGACGTGATGTAGAGCCCCCCATTCTCCACCCCATTTAGTATTTTCCCTTTAACTAAGATAAGAAAGGCTTCTTGGAAGAAGGTGGAATTGCAGTTAGAAGATTCAGGCATGTGGTATGGTGAGATGTGCTCATGAAAATAAATCGTCCCTCTTGTTCATAACAATGTCCTCCAGCCAAAGGCACTTCCTCTGGGGCTACGTACTAACAGCAGCAAGATCAAGATTCACAGCTCATGGAGGTACCTCAGAGACAGGACCAGACCACTAGACTACAAGTCACTGAGGACAAGGACGTGTCTTCTGTATCTTTACATCCCCAGAACCTAGCAGAGGGCACAGCATGCGTAAATGTCTGCTGAAATGTTGAATGGTGGACCCTGTTCATTCCAACCAGAATCTACAATAGCACTTCAGAACCAGGCCTTGGCTGGCAACGGGTTCCAATTTGTATTATTCTAAACTACTTATACTACTACTGAGCACTACATGAACTCAGTACACGAAGCCTCTAGATTAAATTAGAGAGCTCTATCCCTGTCCTCTGGGACTGTCCGTCTGAGACACCAGTGACTTGGAAGAGGATGTGGCAGACTTTCCATGTGCACATGATGTAAAAAGTAGGTAGTGTGCTGGAGAGACAGAGTCAACATTGTTACAAAGCTTTTAACGAGCTGAAAGGATGGGCCAAAACTAAAAAGTCCATTTTTCCTCTACCAGTTTTTATTTCTTGCACAATAACATCATGATGACCACAGATGAAATAATTTTGAAAATAAAGAAAAATTGCCCACAATCCCATTACTCTACACCATCAAATTATTATATGCTATGTCCACATGCATATCTACTTTTTTTAACAGAATCTTTTGCAGAAAAAGACTTGACAAGAATATAAACACCAAATCCTGCTCTTGAACTCAAAAATCTATTGCAAAAATCAGAGTGGGCTGACCTGGTTTGAAAAAAAAGACATGGATTATATGAGTTAAATGTAAGCTCAAGATGAGCCCAGGGTACAGTGTTGCTGCCAGATTCACTCAATGTGAGGTTAGGTTGCATTAATAGCCATACCGTGCCTAGTGGAGGGGTGAATGATCTCCACTCTGGACTTATCAGTCCATATTAGTTCTATATGCACTTCTGGCATTATATATTAAGAATTTTGACACCAATGAGTAGAAAAGAGAGGTAAGAGAAGACACCCAGTGGTTAAACTGTGGGTTAAAAGTCTAGTTGTTCCAGGCTCTGGAATCACACTGTATAGGTTTTGATCCCGGCTTGACCACGGGCAAGCTACTGAACTCCTCCATGCCTCAGTTTTTCATCTGTAAAATAGAGCTATTATAAGTCCTACCTCTGAGAGTGTTGGTGAGGACTGAATGACTTCATATACCGTAAGGTGCTTAGAGCAATACCTCACACAAAATAAGCACTCACGGGACGTTAGCTATCACTGCTGCTCTTGCTGCTTTCAGTGTTGTTAGGAGGCTGTGGGGTACATTTGTCCCTCTTTAAAATTATCCGTTGGTCCTGGTTCTAGTGATTAAAGCAATATGATCCCTCTCTCACATGACAGCCCTCCAAATATTTGAAGAAACTATGCGAAAGAGGGACTGTTTTGCTCTAGAGAGTAGGATTACGACTAACCGTCGACATTAGAGGAAGCCAATCTGTGGTGCAATGTAAGAAAGAATTCTCTGGCAATGACAACCATCCAAAATGAGTTAGGCTTCCTTGGAAGGGAGTGCACTTGCAACACTGGAAGGAGAATTCTGCACTGGGTGAGAAGCTTCTCTGAAGCATGGTTTCCCAGATTTGGGTTTCAGCCATCAGTAAAATATTGAAAAACATTAGAAGATGGATAGGGTTGACAAACTTATATTTTGATAAAACATTAATGGTGTCTTCTCTTAGCATCATTTCATGAAACAATTCTACCCTCCAAAGTAAGAAGGGTAAAAATATCTTACAATAAAGGGCCATATTAATTGATAAATACAGCCAGCCTCATGAAAACCATTCCCCCCCATCACACACACACACACACACACACACACACACACACACCTGTGTGCATACGCAACCTCTCCACATTGTCCTTATTTTTCACTCATCACCATGCCCCAGTGGCACTGGCAGTGGCCCATGGGTGCATGTTGGGGAGCCATCCATGTGCATGATATTTTAGGGCCTTCCAGCTCCAGTGGTCTGGGGCAAAGGATCATGTTGAAGGCTTCCAGCCATGCCATAAGGCAAGCAGAATTTGAACTCAGGATTGTCTTATTCACCATGAAAATGAAATGGAATCATAAATGAGATTGACCATTCATATTTACAGATATGAAGGAATTTGCAAAATGGTGAATGAGGAGGGAGTTGAATGGTTGTGTTTGTTTGGAAAAGAGGCAGGGAGAGGGAGAGGAACAAGCGTCCCACAGGAAGTAGCACAGTCGAACCTGACCCTGCATCCTCAAGGACAGCTGTGTGGGCATCCGTGAAGCACACACAGGTAAGTCAGAAAGATGGAGGGAGAGAAGCTTGGGGGTTAACAAAGCCATGGGTCTAACACAGAGAGCACTAGACCAGGGGGGTGAGCCAGACATGGGTTCACCTCCTGACTCTGTCAATAACTTACTGTTTGATCTTGGACAAGGACATTTAGTCACTCTATGCCTCAGTTTCCTCATCTTCAAAATGATAGAATTAGACTACTAGACGATCTTTAAAATAAAATTCCATCTGATATCTACACATTTCTCAGGTTGTCTAGACAAAACCCCCAGGGAGGCCGCTAAGTCTCTTGCTAAGGCAGCTCAGCATGTGGCTGTGGTTAAGAGGAAAGAAGCTGGAGGCAGTTTTGGGTTCCAGCAAGTGCCCATCATTTACCTAACCTTAACCTCTATGGACTTCAATTTCCTCATCTTTAAAAGGGGAATAACAGTAGCACCTTTAAATGAGGTGATGCATGTACAGCATTTTGTGCAATGCCTAAAACATATTAATAACTTAATAAGTGGAGGCTATTGTTGTTGTCATGCAGTGTCATATAGTAACGGCTGGCTGCCACTGAATGGGAAAAAGAGAGACGAATGGAGAAGACTGAGGACTTCCACATTCATCCCACTGCCCATGACAAGTTTTCCTGTGCTTGCCCAAGCCAGACTTTTGGGATGAGGACCAAATTGTGACAAGCCCTTCCAGTACACCAAGAGTCTCCCTAGATACAATTTTTCTCTAAAAAGCTCTCCACAGGCATATGAGCAAACCTTGCAACAGAGAAACAAAATTTGAGTGGAAGAATCTGGTTGAGATAGACCATTCTGGGAGCAAACACCTGAAGGATGACCATCCCTCCAGACGGCAAATCCTGCGGCTCTGCCTCTCCCTGCCCTCCAGTCCCCACTCTGCTCCACCTGTGCCCTCTCAGTACCTGATGACATTTTGCAGTTGCATACAGTTGTCCAATGAGGTTGTCAGTCAGGCAGTAGAGCCCCTGACCAGCAGGCTGTAAGGAACACAATAGCTGGGTAATTGCATAAAGGTATAATTACCTGGCACTAGCTACTTAGCTCTGAGACTCTTACCCGTCCAGCACCGAGAGTACTGCACAGCCTTCCTCTGAGCCTGATGGGCACAGATGCTAACTCCATCCCTGTGCTCAGCCCCCTGGGCCACAGCAGTGCTGTACCCCCAGTTGCAGGGGACGTGGAAAAGGTCCCTCAGTGATGCTCCCCAGGCCTTGCCCAGACCAGCTCTTATCTCAGCCTGTACCTGTCCGTAGAGGTGTGACTATGAAACCCTCGGGGAAATGGTGGTATTGGGGCTAACCCTAATGATTTTTCTACATGGAAAAAGGAACAAGAGGCACTTATGGCCTTTCCATACTGGGAAGAAGCATGTGATTTGCCCTCTGCGCCTGGGAAGGGAAGACTTGCATCCACTGAGTGGTGTGGGCTCACAGAGTGGCACGGCCCCTGCACCGGCAGACCGGGGACGACGTGGGCCTGCTCAGCCTCCCTGGCCCTGTGGAGACATCGTCTGAGGTGCAGAGACACCAAGACTAGGACCTGCTAATTCCCCATCAGGAGTATCACTGCACTTCTGCCCATCCCACTGTCACTAGCCCGATGGGGACTGTCATTCTCTCTCCAGAGTAGTGCGAGGGCCCCTAATAGTTCTCCTGGCCTCCAGCCTCTCCCCATTTCTGCCCATCCACTCCATCCCACCCCACCTCGGCCCTGGGATCTTCCTGAAACACAAATCTGATCACGTCCACCCCTCCTTAAAACCCTCTCATGACTCCTCATTGACTGGCAGAGGTTGCCAACTGGCAGCCCCAAGGTTGGCTCTTGCCTGTCCCGTGTTCTTAAAAATTTTGCCAACATCTAAACACTGGGAAATTTCACATCTAAAGATCCAGGTTTCTAACTTTTCTCCAAAAATGGGATGACCTAACCATGCCAATCCTGAATTTCCATGTGGCAATCATTGGATGGCGTTGAGTATAAGCTGACCCCTCTTAATCGGGCACATGTCCTCCTGTGTGCCCTGCAGAGAGAAGGCAGGTGTCACCCCGGAAGTTTCTCCCGTCATAAGGCCAGACACCTAGAGGCTGCCTCATGCTGCTGCTGAGGGGTTTCAGGGTCAAGGTGATAGTGTGGGGGTGGGTGAGGGGTGTCACAGTATGCTCTCAGCTGTGCTGTACCCAGCTGGTGGCCCAAGGAGGAGGGCTGGGAAATGCCAGCACCGCTCCCACCTGGATCCCCCAAGTGTCCTTCCCTCTCACCTGGGCAACTCCTCCGCTCCTGGCCAGGGGAGAGCTGGGGAAAGGTCCCATCTCAGTTTTCCAGGAATGCCAGTGGCCAGAAGGCAGGTGCTGAGGCACCCCCCCACCCCATACACTCCACCCCTGGGTCTAGCCTCTCCCCACCCCCAACTCTGTGGTGGCTGCACCCCCTCCCTTTATTTCCATCCCACTCCTCCTATCAAAGCCCTAACAGCACATATTTTGTTAATTGTACAAACCTAATGGGGGAATGCATTGGCAAAAAAGGGTAATGGCCATCAGACCAGCAATAAAACAAAATTAATGGCCCA
The DNA here is from genome assembly GCF_020740605.2 of Lemur catta. NCBI lineage: Eukaryota > Metazoa > Chordata > Mammalia > Primates > Lemuridae > Lemur > Lemur catta. The sequence goes on along the minus strand of NC_059134.1, from coordinate 16,376,098 downwards.
TAGGAAGAAATCATGTCCACTTAATCCCAGCTCTGAAACTCTAATAGAATAATGGAATACCAACTGAGGGTTTTTTCTCTCTATGCAGATTGCTTACACCATGTTAATCACTTGCAAAGCAGGCCACATACCACTCCAGCTCACATGACCCTCCAGGGAAAGTAACAGACCAGAAACATTCAGTGCAAGGCTCATTACTGACATGCACCATGCAGCAACACCTTCCCTCCCTCCTCCAGGTGACTCCGGGACAGCCAGTGTGGGGTGTCATTGAGAGCCATCAGGTGTGGTGGGCCGGAAAGCAAGACACATAATACCTAATAATAGCAAACATTTATTCGAGTGCTTAGTATGTGCCAGACACTGGGCCAGCGAAGTCCTTTCTACGTACTGTGTCAGTACATCCTCTATAGCTGCATGCTGCAACAAGGAAGCCACGAGTCACGTGTGACTTTTTAAATTCAAATTCTAACTAATTAAAATGAAATGAAATATAAAATTCAGTCTCACCAGCCACATTTCAAGTGTTTGACAGCACATGTGGCTAGTGGCTGGCGTTCTGGACAGCTCAGAGAATGTTTCTGTCATCACAGAAAGTTGTATTGGACAGAGCTGCTTGAGAAGGTTCAGGCTGTGTTATCTTGTTCGTTTCACAGATCCCGAAATTAAGGCAGAGAGAGTAAGTCGCCCAAGGTCATGCCACTGATATGCGGCTGAGCTGGGTGCTCGATCCAACCCATTCTGCTCCCCAACCCCACCCAACACCCTACTTCCTGGTGGAACCTGCAGTTGAGGCAGTAGGGAGGCCTCCTGAGCCTTTTGAGGAAAGTTGGCTGTAAAAAGTCTCTGTTTTCTGTGGTCCCTCCAGGGCTCTCTGAGAAAGTAGCTTTTGGGGCATGTGCCAGAGACCCAGTAAGGTCAGTGGTTGATCAAGACATTAAAGAATAAAACAAATATAGACTTAAGGAGGAGCAGAGAATAATTAAGACACCTTAAAAACACGCCTCCACTTTTGGGTATTGACTATATACCCCAAAGAATCGAAAGCAGGGACTAAAACAGATACTTGTACACTCGCGTTCATGGCAGCATCATTCACAATGGCCACGTGGTGGAAGCAACCCAGTGCATGAATGAATGCACAGACACAGTGTGGTCTATACATACAGTGGCATATTACTCAGCCTTGAAAAGGAAGGAAATTCTGACACATGCTACAACATGGATGAGCCATGAGGACACTATGCTAAGTGACATAAGCCAGTCACAAAAAGGCAAATACAGTATGATTCCACTTATAGGAGGTACTTAAAATGCCAAATTCATAGAGACAGAAAATAGACTGGTGGTTTCCAGTAGCTGGGGTGGGGTGTAGGGGAATGAGGAGTTATTGTTTAATGGTTCGAGTTCCAGTTTTGTGAGATGAAAAGAGTTCTAGGGATGGATAGTGGTGAAGGTTGTACAACATCAGTGCACTTTATGCCACTGAACAGTGCACTTAAAAATAGTTAAGATGGCAAATCTTATGTGATGTGTATTTTACCACAATTAAAAACTATGTATATATGCCAGCTTCTCCCAATTTCTATCAGAAAAACAGAAAAGAGCCTGGGATTTTAAAGAGCAGGGAGAGTAGCAGCTCCTCGGCCTGAGGAGAGGATAAGAAAGCCATGGACTGATGCGGGGAGCAGAGAGGGGAACCCCAAGCCACCCAGCCACAGTGGGGAAAGCTTGGAGGGGAGGCTGCAAGAGAGAGGGTGGCTGAGCTCCCGGGACAAGGACAGCCAGGACGGGCTGCCCACAGGGAAGGTTTCCCTGTGGGAGCCTCTGAGCCAAGGTGATTCCAGAGGGCTGATGCTGGAAAAATGAAAAACAATTTAGGATTAAAAAACAAAACCACAACCTGGTGGGGACAGGGGCGGGGGACCAACTCTCTAGTCTGAAATGAAGGACAGTCTAGGAGTGTACCCACAGCAATAAAACGATGAGCAGGAAATCTAAAAGAAGAAAGGAATAGGAGACTGAGAAAAAGATGAGAGGATTTGAGCCCCTAATCAATCTGATGCAGCGGTGAGCAGCTTGGTACGTTGGGAAGAATCTTAGACCTGTGGGATGGCCCTCGTCTCCACAGTGCATGACTGTGCATGTCACCCGAACTCTCCGGGCTTCAATTTCCTCATCGATCGAACCAAGTACCAGAGCAAGAGGAACCTTAAGGTTGTAGAGTTCCCCAAACCCCTTGAAATTTTATCCAGAAGTATTTACGTGTACATTTTTCTTGGCAGAGGTTTACAAATTTTGCCAGGATTTCAAGGCTGTCCACATCCCCAGAGAGGTGAAGAATCATGGAGAAGACATTCACTAGGTTCACACTCAGCCAGAAAGCCCTAAGATTCCAGAAATCTTGGACTAGACTAGATACCAATAAATCTCTGGGTCTCAAATAAATCCAGATGTTTATTTCTGCCTCACCTGCAACACAGAGATATTGTAAAAATGAAATGAAATAATAATACACTTTGAAAAGTAAAAATTACATCTCTCGTGCAAGTAAATATTGTTGTTGTCATTGCTGTTATTTGTTTCACAGGAAGAAATTCCGTACCGGGCATAAAGGAGGTGGAGGAGGCTGTCTCCTTCTGGTTTCCTGAACAAAGGCAGCAGCATAAAGGGATGTGAATGTGCCACAAGTTGACCCTTGGGCTCTCCTCATTTGGTTGGAAATGAGGAGGGCTTTAAATCCCCTTGTGAAGAAGGGTCTATCTCAGAAAGAAGAGTAAACACAGCTACCCAGGAGGCGCAGCCCAGGGCAGAACACATGCATCTCTTTGTGCTAACAAGGCCTCATTTTGCATCTGGCTTTACTTTGAAGGAAATTTTCAACTGTGTAACTGAGAAAAGTGACAGTCTGAGGATGCATCAGGGGAAAACAGCACAGGCAGAAGACAGGTTTGGCCACCAGAAAGCAAGACCTAGACTGGAAGCCTGCACAATGACTAAGCCAGGGTCACCCGGGCAAAGGGAACATCGCCACAGTGGGCAGCACATCCAAGGGCAAGCCAGCCCAGAGGCAGAGGGGAAGCTGGAGTTGGGGCCAGCTTGGGGCAGGAGCCAGTGTTAGAACTGGGCAGGGTTGGACCTGGACAAAGTCTTTATTTATTTATTTTTGTTGGTTGGTTTTTTTTTTGTTTTGACACAGGGTCTTACTCTGTTGCCCAGGCTAGAATGCAGTGGTGCCATCATAGCTCACTGCAACCTCAAACTTAAGCAATCCTCTTGCCTCAGCCTCCCAAGTAGCATGGACTACAGGCACGCACCACCACGCCTGGCTAGTTTTTCTATTTTTTTGTAGAGATGGAGGCTTGCTCTTGCTCAGGTTGGTCTCGAACTCCTGGCCTCAAGCAATCCTCCCGCCTCAGCCTCCCAGAGTGCTAGGATTACAGTTGTGAGCTACTATGCCCGGCCTGAACTAAGTCTTAGAGATCATCCATCCTGACCTCCTCATTTCACATTTGAGGAAAATTTCAGAAAGCAGTGAAGACGTACTCAGGGAAGTCCAGGACTGGAAGCCAGGCCGGTAGTTCCCTTCATTCATTTGCAAAATGTTTTTTGAGTGTCGGACTGTTGACTAGGTTGGGTATCAATTATGAATGACATTCCAGTTCCCCACCCTCAAGGAGCCCACAGTTTAGAGGGGGGGACAGACAACCAGGTGATTGGGGAGTTAATTATGATCCAGCAGCTACGTAGGGACTACAAAGGAGGTTCCCCGCACCAAGTGTTTCCAGAACTTCCCACTGACAACTATCCTTTAGGGAAGGCACACACAGATAGGAAGGGATGTAGGGGGTCACCACTTTTCCTCAGACTGGTGCTGGAGGAATGGAAAGAATTTTGCTATCAAGTCCAGCCAAGCCAAGACAACAGTCGTCAGCATCTCAGAGAAGGGGCGCCAGCCATGTCAGCCATCAGAAGGCCTCGGAGCACCCAGCAGCCTCGGGGAGAGACCGTGTCCTCACTCCAGCAGGCCAGTCATGGCCTCTCCAAACAGCACCATGGCACTTCCCATTCATTATTTCCTAACTCACCTCCCGGGGATGGTCCTGAATATTGTTTCATAAATAACTTAACAGGGCTCCAGCTTGTTAGCAGAGGTTAGGCAGATGTGCGCAGCACTTTCTGATTATGAGGGAATTTGGCCGTGCTGAATGCTTCTGGGATGCCGATTCCCTGCAGAGGGGTGGCTCAGTGGAGAAGGCAACCACGGCTGGTGTCCCCACCTGGATCCCGATCACAGCAGGATGCTGAAAGAGCATTTGTTTCCAATTGTTCTTAGCCACTAATTTGGCTCCAGGGTATAACACCAATCTGAGAACAAACGGAGTAGGAAAACTGCCTTTCGGGAGGAGGCCCACTTTCACCATAAACAGGGGAAGGGCAGGAGGTTTCCCGAGTTCACAGCGCAAGCCAGGCCCGTGGCCTCCGGAGCACGGCTAGCAGCTTCGCTCTCCAGCCCGGAGTCACCCTGGCTGCACTGCCATCTGCCGAGCCTCACCTGCTCATGGCTCCTCTGAGGTGCCTCCAGCGGAGGACAGATTACTCTGATGGCAGGTAGATAAAATGGGATCCCTTGCTAGCAGTAACTACCCAGAACAATCTCTCTCCTGAGCAGCTGACTGTCTCCACCTGGCACCTGCCAGCCAAACAACTCACAGGTGGCACAGGCTGGATGGGCTGACGCAGGCGACTCCCCCGGCACCGAGGGGACCAGGAAGGCCCTGTCAAGGCAGGACTTGCTTGGAGGGCCCTCTGTCGGGGCTGCGGGAAGGTCGGCCTGAGACGCCCATCAGGGGAAGACACAAAAGCAGCTCTGCTTCTGGCGACTGAAGAGCTAGCACCCTCCAGGGCCAAAGGGGAAGAGCTGGTGGGCAAGGCCGTGGCAGCAGCGCCTGCATGAGACTCCTGTGCAAGATCGCCAGCAAACAAGAGGCCCTTCTCATTGCTGAATTGCCTTCTTGTGGCTTAAAATAACTGAATTGGAGAACTTTCAGTGTGACCCTCTTGAAAGCAAACTAGCAGATAACATGCCTTTACCAACCCTCGACACCTAACTCACAGCCTCCCAGCAGAAATGCCAGCGTTTGTATGACAAAAATGCCTTCCTCACCAGCATGCGATTTAGCTATTCAATAGCCTCATAAATCCAACATGATATAAAAATACTGGAAAGAGAACAATTTTTTAAAAATCTCTGAGCAGTCAAAATACATGTCACAAAATCTTTACATTAAAGTTTATGAACCTTATTCATAAGGGAAACTCTCAGGCCCTTAGCTATGGCTTCTTTACTCTGATTTTACATAATTTCTAACAGACTAACTTATCTGATATCTTGGGCCTCAGCTGATTAGAAGTAATAAAAGAGGAGGGAGCTTGGGCTTTCCCAGAAGGGAAACTGAGGCATGGAGGGTGACCAAGGAGAGAGCTAAGTGGCAACCTAGTGAGTCATCAAATGAGGCTTGATTGCATTTGGAATAATTTAGCTAGGAAGACAGGGAAGATGTCCACTTGCAATGTTGAAAACATCCTTAGGGCACTTTAAGAAGTAAACATTTAGTCACCTAGAAAGCCCCTAATGAATGTCCTTCTTGATGGTTCCAGGCTGCTGGGTTCTTCCTATAGGTTGTCTTGTGCGTTCAGAAGCGGCTTACCTTCATTCCTACTTGCCTCATTCATTCGCTCAACAGGCACTGACTCCTGAGGATACTGGGTTACCCCAACAGTGTGGGGAGCAAGAGGAAGGTGGGGACATCTTTTGATGCATCACATGCACACACACATGAACACACACACACCAGGTGCACCTATTACACCTTAGGTGCTTGAAAGACGCATGTTGCACAGATGTTAGAAAAGACATCTGGAAAAAGGAGGGGCAAGCCAGTCGGACTGTTCCTTAACCCAGGCCCTGGGTACTCAGTTGAGAACTTTTGTCAGGAGGGGCTCTAATAATTCAGGATTCAGCCAAAAATGTTACATTACCAAAAACTACTAACTGCTCCACCAAGAAAAACAAAAAGACAACATAGCTTCGAGCCTGAAAAAATGTGGAGATCTTCCAATGCATCTTAGAAAACAGTCGAAATAAAGACATTCTTAGAAGCCCTGTGAAAAACTCCAGCTAATGAAGTAAGGGGGTGTGGGGCAGAGGATCATCACTGTGGGCAAGTTGTCACCCCTCCCTGGGCCAGATTTCCTCACGGATACACTGAACAATTGGGGGCCACCCGTGTCTGAAATGCTTCTGGCTGTCTCCCGAGTCAGTGGGTTCCCAGCTGTGTTCAAGGGCTGACTCTCCCTGTCTCCCACCCCTCAATTTCTTCTGTTTTCACTGCAGCTTTGAAAGACAGGATTCTGATCAACCTTCCTCTCCAGGCGCCAGCCAATCACCCAAACACATGTGCCTGTTTTCTTCACAACCCTGTTAGGTCTCTGCCCCAGGTGCCCAACCCAGGGAGCAGCAAGTGACTCCTCATCCCCTCCCCAGCCCCTCAGATGGGGAGAGGAAGTTTTTGTAGACTCCTATAGGATGGTGGCTGGGGGTGGACGGATTCTGGCAATCTGTCCTGAAGAATGCAGGTTAATAATTTATATGTGCATTTTTTAAAAGAAAAAAAAAACCTTCTGAAACAAATTGCATACAAATGTGTGACAGTCAAAGGAAATGTGCCAGTGTTGCTCAGTGAGGCATAATAAATATATGCAGCCCATAATAATAAGTTACTTAAACTCAGGGCACTAAATGATTTATTAATTGTCTTCTAATCCTTTGCAGCTACAACTAAAACCAAGAGTGTAGCCGTATTTCACATACCAGCTCGTAACACCTCCAACACCAAACAGTGTGGCTGCTGATAGCTATCAAGTCCATTTTTCATTCCGGCCCCCAACTCTGCAGATGGGCTGTTCTCACCCACGGGGATAGATATGCCCCAGACACACACGCCATCTACTGCACTTGTCACATGAGTGCCACACACCACGTGCTCTTTTTGCCTTGAGTTCCCCTCACGTGGCTTGCCCTTCCTGTCCACCACTCCCACTGCCATCAGTGCCAAGGTGCCCCTGGGTAGACACTAATCCTGGGAGAACACAGGCCATTGTCTCCTGGGATCCCCCAGCACCAGGCTCACAGCCCCAGGTGAGCCAAAGAGAACTAGAATGGAGATGGGAAGCAGAGCACAAAGTCCTGCCCTCTCCCTAGGATGCCGACCTGGTGGGAAATGTGGGATTCCTGCGGCAGTGTCCTATGGCTTGGGCCTCTCCCTGTTCCCAGTGCTGCCGACACTGGCCTCTGAGCTGCCCAGAGCCGCCTGCAGACCCAACACCTGTCTTGGGATTCGTACCCCAGGGGCTGTGCTGGCAGGAGGCAATGCCACCCCCAAACTAGGAACCTGTATCCTTCAGGGGGGTCAGAACCTGGCAAAACACGAAACTCTGGAGGACCATCTCTTCTGCTTGTGTAGCCAGAAGTACCACCTCTGTGAATGGATAGAGAAATAGGACAAGGTCAGGTCCCAGGAACGGAGGGGCTGGAGAACTGCAGGGGCTGAGTTCAAGAGGTGAAACGGTGCCTCCTTTTTCCCCAGCGTGTTTCTCTCCAGTCTTCCCCTCTCCGAACAGTGCCATCTTCTGCCAGGTACCCACTTCTGGGAGCCACAGCCGACGCTGTCTTTGCCCTCTCCCTCACTCCCACACCCAACCCACAGGGATTTCACTCCTAAAAAAGACTCCTCAAATCTATCCCTTTCCATCTCCATTTCCACTGTATAAACCAGAGCCCAGGGTTCAGATATCAGCAGCTTTGGGTAGAATTCAGCCCCAGACGTTTTGTGAGATATGCATAAGTGTTTTGAGTTTTGTTTTATTTTGTTTTTAAAAAGGTAGTACGTAACATGGCTCAAAAATCAAAAAGCAGAAGGTAAACACTGAAATGTCTCCCTCCCGTTCCTGTCTACCACCTGTCCAAGCAAATAACAAATATAGATTCTTGTTTTCCCCTTTTTATGCACATTTTTCTGCACTTTGGTGGATTTTTTTTCTTTTTACGTATATTTTGGAGATCTTTCTATATCAGTACAAAGAGGGCATCCTCATTTCTTTTTTTAAATGCATAGTGTTCCATTGTTAGGATATTCCATGATTTAACTAATTGCTCCCTAGTTGATGGATATTTGGGTTCTTTCCAACTCTTTGCTATTACAAATAATGTTGCAAAGAATATACTTATACATATTTCATTTCATGTATGTACACGTATATCTTTAAGATGAATTCCCCAATGTAAAATTCAAAAGGCATGTGATTTGTAATTTTTTTTTTTTTTTTGAGACAGAGTCTCTGTTTGTTGCCCCGGGTTAAAGTTAGTGCCGTGGCATCAGCCTACTTCAAACTCCTGGGCTCAAGCAATCCTCTTGCCTCAGCCTCCTGAGTAGCTGGGACTACAGGTGTGAGCCACCACGCCCAGCTAATTTTTTGTTTCTATTTTTAGTTGGCTGGCTAATTTTTTCTATTTCTTTTAGTAGAGATGGGGTCTCCCTCTTGCTCAGGCTGGTCTCGAACTCCTGACCTCAAGCGATCCTCCCACCTCAGCCTCCCAGAGTGCTAGGATTACAGGTGTGAGCCACTGTACCTGGCTTGATTTATAATTTTGATTGCTATTGCCCAATGGCCCTTTGAAGGGGTTGTGCTGATTTGCCCTACAAGACAGTTTCCCCAAGGCCTTGCCAATAGAGTATGATTTTAAATTTTTTGGACTTTTGCCCATTTAAAAGATAAATGAATAATGGTATCCCAGGATACCTTTAATTTGTATTTCTCTTATTATGTGCAAGGTTGAACATCTTTTGTTGTTGCTGATTTTTAGGAGCTCTTTGTATATTAGGGAGAATATCCCTGTGATATGAGTTTTAAAAATTTTTCCCCAGTTTGTCATTTGGCTCTTAACTTTGCTTATAATTTTTTGATGGTATTTCTTAAAAATTTTTTATTTTGAATGCCAACAGTTTGGGAGCAAACATTCTCCCATTTGCTGCAGCATCCACTATTCCCATAATTTTGCAGCTGAAGTGCTTTATCCTTTTTAATTGCTAGCCTGGACATTGGTGTGATGCCCAGAACTGCCACTGCCATCTTGTTACCCAGAGGAAAGCTAGTTGGAAAACAGAGTTAACGTCCAGAGGATGACAGAGAAAGAACCTGGGTTCTTGTGCATGTCATTGACCCCTTGAGTTTATCCAGCCTTAGAGCAGTCCTGGTCCTGAACTTCATAATATGTAAGAAACTCAATTCCTTACTGATTTGAGGTTAAATTTGCTGTTATCCATAGTCAAAGGCTTTCTAACTGATATACATCTTGATTACTCTTCTTACAAATGTCCCCTCTAACCCATGCCCACTGCTGGGCCAATGTTCACTAGCTCCCCATCACCTGCAAAATACAATCCAAGTGCCTTGGCACACACCCTGTCCCTGCCCACCCCTCCCTCCCCTGCTTACACACCCATGCTGTTGCTCATCCTGTCCCTCTTCCTTACAGGGCCCTTTCCCTCTTTCCCCTGCCTAATTCCCAGAACAGTCTGTTCCAGCACCAATTCCTCCAAGCAAACTTCAGACCAAGTCCCTATCCCCACCCCATCACTGCCATGCAGCACCCAGTATCTCCTTTATGGCTGCATGAGGCTCAGTATCCACACATCCTTTTACATGCCTGAGCCCTCGCCCTGCTCACTTCCCCATGAGTTCCTTGAGGGTAAGCATAAGGTCTTACTCACTTCATGCCTGGTACCTAGCACGGGGCCCAGCACATGGTAGGCATTCACCACTGTTTGCAAACCTGAATGGGGCTCCCCTCTTACCCCATTTATTCCCATAGATGCCCCCTTGGGCCTCTTGCATCCAGCTCCTCAGAACCAAATACTTCCCACTCAAGTCCACATCGCTATGGAGAGATGCTGAAAGAAAGGCCCCATCCAAATAGGCCTGTGCTGGGAAGAGAAGCAGGTGACCTGACAAGTCACCAGATAAAACAGTGCCGTCTGCCTTGGGCATGGGCTCATGCCAGTGTCCTGATGCTGTAGCAAATCATCTAGTGCAACAGAAACATGGGGTTGGGAGCCAGCTTCCTAGCTGCGTGAGCTTGGAAAACTTACTTAACCCCTCTGTGCCTCAGCTTCCTATTTGTGAGAAAGGAACGAGCTGGCTGTTGCGAAGATGAAATGAGTATAATTGTCTCACATAGCAAGTGCTCAGTATATTACTCCCCTTCCTAGAGTCAAAACCAGCCCCTAGAGAAATGAGGCAAAGTCCATGCAAAGTAGACCCCAAACACTTCACTAGGGTGGGCCTCTTTTCTAGCTCAAAACAGCAGTGTGGGGACCAGACAGCAGAAATATATTCATGGGGGCAACCGAGCAGAGGAGAGAGCCCACACCTACCCCACTTTCCGTGTGCCAGCCTGTGCTTGGCGGTCCATGCACCTTCCTCACAGCAACTCTGCAAGGAAGTATTTCCAGTCCTTTTTTATAGATGAAAAAGTAAGGCTTAGAGGAGTTAAATAAATGCCTACTGTGTCCATGGCCATGAACCCGGCTAACTGGAGGAGTCAGGATCTGAACCCAGCTCCACCGGGCTCATGCCTGAGTTCTTTTCCCTGTCTCCTGTTGCCTCCAGACTACATGGCATGAGGGCTGGCCTCATCCAGGACTTGTGATCCAGCACAAATCCAGGACTTGTGATCGCTGCTGATTATCTAATCAGGACGAGGTGACCAGAGAGGGGAGTGAAAGAAGAGAGAATGGGGAAGGAGGGAATGGGAGAGTGAAGAGAGAAGCTCTTAGAAAAGGTCTCGCTCATATTGCCCGTGTGCTGTCATTTCAGGGTACATGTGTGCGCACACACCTGTATGTGTGTGACTCTGTGGGTGGGTATGCAGGTGCATGTGTGTGACTCTGTGTGCATGTGTGTCCCTGTGTGTGTGACTGGGTGTGACTCTGCATGCATGCAAGCATGAGACTGTGTGTGTGTGTGTGTGTGTGTGTGTGTGTGTGTGTGTGTGTGTGTTAAGGGGAGGAGGGACAGAGCTTGCACAGACTGGCCTCCTGCCTATTTCCATGCGCATGCACATCCTGGCCATGCCAAGCCTAAACATGCCCCACGTGGACTCTGTATGTGGTCAGCAGTGGGAGACTTCACCTATTAATTCACCTCTAACAATGCACCCCTGTTGCAGGCTGGTCAGACCAGCCACGTGACCCCAGCGGCACCGTCTCTGTTATTAGCCTGCGACTGACCCCGCAAGGCTGCCGGAGGGACAGCGAGGGAAGGAGGGAGGTAGGAGGCACCTTCTCCAATTCAGTCAGGCTTCCCCAGACAGGCCTTCCCAAATCCAGACGCATCGGGGCCCCTCCCGTCAAAGGGAGCCCTGGGAGAGGCACTATGCCCAGGCGTCTCTCGGTTTTCAAAGACATCCACGGGACAGGGGACAACATGCACCTTCTCACCGAGCAATCCTTTTGAAGAAGAGAAACCATAGCAGCCCTGGCTGTCCAGTGGAGAAAGGAATAGAGAAGGGGCCTGGGGGAGACGGGCAGGCTGGGTTCCCAGCCTCTCGGCCTCCCCAGCCAGGTCCCTCAGGCCCCCTCAGCACCCACCAGGACTCGCCCCCCACCGGGACTGCCTTGGAGTTTATCTCTCCTCTCCCGCTCGGGGGGAGGCAAGAATGGCTTATTCCATCTGACACCGTCTGTGGCAAGAGAAACAGGACCCAGAAAGAGGCCATTCACCCATGGTCACACCATGCCTGTCAGGAGCAGACAGACTCGAAACCATGACTGGTCCCCGTCCCTGCTTTGATCCCCCGGATGGCCACTGCGCCAAAGTCCTCCACGCTCTGCTGGGTGACAGCCTCAGTAAAGTTTTCTCCCTGAGCAGAACAAAAGGAAACAATCTTATGGGGCCTGGACCCAACACAAATTCTTACACTTTCCCTGGACTCCGGGAAGGAAAATATCCTTGTACTTATTTAACGTGAAAACATCTCAGCAGCTGAGGAGAGCCTCATTTTCTGCGTTCTCTAAACTTTGTGAGGATCCAGCGCCCCTGGTCAATCTAGAGAGAGGTGGTGTAGTTGACCAATTCAACTGCGCAGCAAAAGTGGACTGTGAAGGCCCTTCTTTAACCTTTCCCTCGCTTCTTTGATGTTGGCAAAACAAGATGCAAAAGCTAAACAACTGAGCTTTGTAAGTGACCACCCAGCCCTGGGAAGAAGAAATAACCATCCAACCTTCCTGGGGCCTTATGATGCCCTCAAAGATTCTTTCACCTCCATCCTCTGGTTTTCACTAATTATGGGATAATGGAAAATAGCAGTTTATATCCTGGCTCGGCCCCTGCTTTTCCAGCTGAATGATCTTGGGCAAGTTATGTCCATTTTGCAGATGAGACAAGTGAGGCTCAAGAGGTCTTGAGGTTAACCCAAGTCATGGAACAGTAACACACAGCACTGTGTCCACTGAGTCTCCTAATCCACAGTCCAGACCTCTCTTTCCACTGCCCCCAGCTTTTCTTTTACTCATTCTAGCCTTAATTGGAAAACCAATGATTACTGCAAGCCCTCTCTTCCTGGTGGGAGAAAAACAGTCCTCTCGTAGCAAGCTGATATTTGGGCAATCCAAGAGCCTCCCGACTGTTCCGGAAGAAACGGCCTTCCCCTCCCAAGACCTAGCAACACTGCCAAAACAAGAGGAGAAAGCTTCCAAAAAAAGTTTGTTTTCATGGAGATTTTATTTCCTTCACGGAGGCTCTCCCACCACAGATTTCTCTTTGTTAGAGCTTGCACTCAGAAGTCACCAGATACACAGCCCCTGACCCGGCAGGCCCTCGGGGGACCTCACGCCTTTATCTCCCCTCCCAGGCCCACAGGCTGCTGCTTCCCCACTCAAAAGGCCCTTTGAGCCACTCTGGAGAGAGAGGGGCTCTCGGAGTGGACAGAAGCTTCAGTGGGGCTGAGCCCTCCTCATCAAGGTGGAGAGGGGACAGAAGGGGACAGAGAGAGAAGGACTGTGTCTGAGTGTCGGCAAGGAGACGGGGAGGCCCAACCACATGCCCCATCCCTCGGACAGAGCTGTGCTCCATGATGGGGGGGATGCAGATCTCTGAGGCTGTCCCCAGGGCATGGCTCAACGTGTACCCAGGCAGGGCCAGCCCAGGAAAAACTCAGAAGGGGACAAAATCTGTCTTAGACGGACAAGCCTTTCCTTTTCGCCCTTTTCAGGATCAGCTGCCCTCCCAGGGACACAATTTAGAGTGTTTACTCCGCTGTCTCTCTTAGCCAGGAAGAAAAGGGGCTGGCAACACTAATCCAAGCTTCACCAGCAGCCCCTCCTGAGCAGGTGCATTCAAAAGAGGAGGAGAGAATGGGATGAGAGGGAGAGCTAGAGAGTCAGAAGGGGAGACGCTGAGCTCTGAGGAATGAATCGATAATGGTAGAATCACAGGTTAAAGGGGTGGGTGGCATTGGGAGGTGGCAGTGCCGATGCCATTCTGCTGGGAGCCCAGCTCTCCTCGAAGACCTCCAGGAGGTGGGTCCTGACACGGGATGGAATGGCAGGGACATTAGGGCCAGGCAGAGCTGGGTTGGATTCTCTGCCCTACAACTTGCTAACTTGGTTATTATCTTGGGCAAGCGACTTCACTTCTTTGGGTCTCATTTCCACCATCTGCCCACATGGAGGTAACACCACCTCCTGGTTGGTGTGAGGAAGTAAGACCACAGACCCAAACAGCCAAGCAGGCACCTGGCACACAGTAGGCACTTGGCTCCCCTCCCCAGCCCTCCTCATGCCACAAGGACTGGGGTCATCAAGTTGGCACGATCAGCACCTGTCCTTTCGTTTCCACACAAAGGATTCCTCTGTGTGCGCCATCTCCCCCTTCTCCCAGATTGCATGTAGACAGACAGTAGATGCTTACATTTTAAGAGTTTAGTTTAACTTTTGTCCTGAGGAGACAAGGAACACACAATTTATAATGCTTTTTAAAAAAAAAAAAAAAACAGTCTTGCATTTGTTCCTCAAATGATCTTGTTCCCATTTAACAGATGAGGAAATTGAGAGTCAGAGATATGAAACGACTTTCCCAAAGTCACCCAGTAGGTAAGCAACAAAAGTAAGACTGGAACCAAGTCCTGTCTGACGTCTGATGCAGACACCAGCTCTGTGCCCCTCTGGAAAGGGCAGACAGCGGCAGATGACGTGAAGAAACTTGGGGCTTAGACATGAAGGGAAGCCACAAAGGATGACAACTTTTTGAAGATGGGGGAGAAGAAAACTTTACAGACTGCATTTGAAAGACCAGAAGCTGGAGGCATTCTGTGGGGCAATAAGGCAGAGAAGAGAGGCCAGGGGCAAGAGACTGAGGAGGGAGTAGAAATGGAATTTACTGAAGTCTACTTTCTAGGTTGACTCAGGCCAAGTCAAAGTGAGTTCTGAGCCCAGACCGTTAATTACCATCTACCTACAAGATCTCCATCACACAGAAATGAATAAGGGATATGAGGGGAACCAGGGAAGGCTACCGGTCCTGCCCTAACTATAGAACCAGCCAAGAGGGCTGTGAGCACAGGGCTGGCTCCATGGAGCGTCCCCAAGCCTGCGGATCCACACAGACCGCCTGTGACAGTTTTTCCCCTGCTCTCTCTCCCTACTCTATTCAGTTGGGTATCTTGACAACACTGAGCTCTGTTAGGCCCTGTGAGAACACCCTCTTATCCTCCCGCCCACAGTTGACCTGCCAGGGCCAAGCCAGGTGCAGTCACACCTGGATGGGGGAGGGGAGAGGAGATGGACGGAAAGGATTACTCCTGGAGGACACCCCTGCCCAGAGATCCTAGGATCTCCAACCCATGATTACCAGCTCCAGAAAGAATGCTTCCCCTCTGCCTCCTTCAGCACACACAAGACTGGTTACACGTTTCTGGACTGATCTCCTGCTTAACCAGCTGCAAAGGAACTCTTTCAAAGGGAAGAGAAGGAATCCCTCCTGGGTCCAGGGAAGCCGTGAGTCTATATTGTGAAGTAATTTCAGACAGTCTCCTCTTGCTTTCAAATGTACTTAATCAACATGAAAAGGATTGCGAGGGCTGGAGCTCTTACAGGTAGAACTAACGGAGAAGAATAATGTCCATAAATCATTTAGCATGCAATCCAAACAGAGGTGTATTTTTTTTCTTAAAGGAAAAGGCAATGCCAAAGAAATAGAGCCGTATAGGAAACCAAATACACTGTGACTTGTCCCTGCATATAGAGTGTCTCCAAGTAGGGCAGGGCACCTCCGTTTACAACATTTTCGTCTGCAATCTGACCCTCAATACCGATTCTCCGGCTTGGCTTCCTCCCCCATTTCCAAGGCTCAGATCAGCAGAGAGTCAGCACCGAGGAAGGACAGCTGATGAAACAGCTGCATCCCCACCTACCCCTGCAGCCCCGATCAGGCACTGGCTGTCTCTCCTGAGCAGCTGCCTCCACCCTGGGCAGCTGGGCCTGTCCTGGGAGCTTCAGGGGGCCGGGAGGGCAGGCTCAGAAGTCCCAGGCTGCATTCTTCCAGGGCTCAGCTCAGGAAGGCCTTCCCCGGCCACCCCTACAGAATAATGCCCAGGCCCCAGCCACTCTCTACCACCTTCACATGCTTTGTGTTTCCTTTAGAGCAATGATTACTCCTGGGTATTATATTATATAGATGTTTATCATGTGTCTCCCCTGCCAGGATGCAAACTTCGTGAGGGCTGAATATTTATGTGTTTTGTTGACAGTTGCATTCCCAGAACCTAAAACAGGACCTGACACATAGTAGGTACTCAGTAAATATTTGTTGAATGAATAAATAAGTAAGTAAATAAATAAAAATGGTTCCTTTACCTCCTTCTAGGGAACATTCCAGATGGAGAAAGCCTTGTCTACTCCAAAGTAGGAAACTATAGTCAAGAACTAGACATCTGTTGCTATAATAGTTTCTGATTCTGACTGACATTTTGACCCGGAGTAAACTATTCCTGCTTACCTGCTCTGCCTCACCTTCTCCATCTGCAGAATGGGTGTCTCCGTGCAAAAAAGAAGGAGAGGGAAGAATCAAAAAGAGCTGACATTCACTGACTGTCTCCCACACATGCCTTGCCCTGTGTGAGGCACCTGACTGACAAGCCTTGTCTCATTTATTCCTCACAACACCCTTGTGAGCTTGGTATTATGATCCTCAGCTTACAGATAAAGAAACTGAGTCTCAGAATTATAAAGCGACTCACCCAAATCTGCACACCTAGAGAGTGACAGAAAGCGGATTTCAACCCAGGCCTGCAGATACTGAAGCCACATCTACACAACGTGGGGTCACATCGCAGTTTATCCTTTCACCCATGTATAGGGGGCATCATCCCACAAAGAAGATGCAGGCTGTGCCCAGTGCAATTTGGAGATCCGGAATTCTGCACTTTTCCAGAAGTGGGGGTTAGGACAGTTAGAGTGACCAGCCTGTCCTGGTTTATCTAGGACTTGCCAGGTTTTAGCTCTAAATTCCTGTGTCCCAGGAAATCTCTCAGTCCCAGGTAAACCAGAACAGTTGACCACCTGAGGTGGGATACAGCCACAGCGAGGGACCCTGAAAACTCCGAGCCAAAGACCACTGAGTTTTCTCTGAGGGAGCACATCCTCCACTTCTCCCCACAGGCCGCAACGGGAGGGCCCGCTGCGCCTGCACCCATGGCAGCGTGCCGGCCAACACCGCGGCTGCATCTGCATCTGAGCCCGCATGGGTGCAGCGCGAGAGGTAGAAAACTGCAAGGCGTCGTTGCCTTCCTGTGCCCCAAATGCAGACTGTGGCCTCAGAACAAGAACTGCGTGTGCTCCTTCCCTAAAGGGCGAGATGACCTCTCCGAAGCAAGGAGGGCAGATTCCTGGAATTCCAGTCAATGAGGCTTTGGTTTTAGCCAGACCCCCTCTGACACAAGGAGCAAATCAGGACTGCCAATAAGTTACTAAGAAGTACCCCTGGGCCCATGGGATGGTCCCTCCAGGATTCCGGATCAAAGGATTCAGAAAGAAAGGTTACCTCTGTGGCATTATCTTCCTGCACAAAAAGCTGTCCCTCTATTCTCCAGCCAGGGTTTGCAAGAACCTTCACTGCATATCTTCATTCTTCTGCCTCCAGAGGGATGGCTGTCCAGGGCCCGTTCCCCAGCTCCCCCCGCAACACCACCTTGCTTCGCCTCCAGTGATGGCCAGTGTTCATCCTGGGCCAGCTGTGACTCTGACTGGGTGCTGATTCAGTCCCTCTCTAGGGGCCAGGGCTAAAGTAAGAGCAATACCAGCCCAGAACTGCAGCAGAGATCAAGGAGGGGTGAGGGTGGGGGTAAAGAATGACACAGGGGTGAGTATGAGGGTTGCATAGACACAACTCCCTCCCACCTTCAAGGTTGCTAATTTCAGGACCTTAGGAGAGGGCCCTTTTGCCCCTCTGTTCACTTGTTCCTCCACAACAAAGAGGGCTCTGGCCTGCGTCCTGTAGCCTAGAGCGACAGGGACCCAGAGCGCCCGTCCTCCTCCTCCACCCTCCAGTCCACCCCATGCATTGTTGTGTTTGTTGGCAGGTTGCTTCATGAATGTTCTTTGACTTTTTCAGCTGAGTGTTTTCTGTGTCCATTGGTTCTGTGTTTTCTGAGTTTTCTTAATTTCCTTCCTCTCTTCCTCCACATGCTGTTATCTTTAGCCTCCCTCTGCTTTCCTCCTACCTCAAAACCAGAACCCCCTCCTCCTTCCCAAGGCTCACCCCCTGGGCTCTGACCTTCAATCCCCATAGCGCCCATCAACTGTGAGTGTGTGTGCATGCGTGTGTGCATGTGTGTGCATGCGTGTGTGTATCTTCAATCTCCTTCTACTTGGGCCCTCCTTGATCTACATACCAAGCCTCCCCAGACCCACAGGCGCTAGAGCGAAGTGGGAAGAGCATTGGCCCAGAAGGCAGAATCCCACTTGTGACACCTATCGGCCCCGTGTACTTCAGAGACTCAGTTTCTTCACCTGCGAAATGGATGTAATACCCCTGCCCTGACTCCCTTAAATGTTGTGAAGATTAGGTAAGATAACAGACTTGAAGTACTTCATAAATCACAATATGAATGTAAAGAATTATTTTATTTTAAAATCATTTTCTTAGCCCTCTGGAATTATATCCCTCCCACCTCTTCCCGTTCATTGCCAAACTCGCGAAAGGGTGATTTCATGACTTTGCTCTCACAGCTGCCACTTGCTCACTTCCCATTCTCTCCTAACCCCTGAAACCTGGCTGCTGACCGCACAGCTCCAGCGACGGTGCCCTTGAGATGGCCGAGTACTCCTGTTCCTCTGTGGAATGGCCATTTCTCAGTCATAGCCCTCCTCAATGCACCATCCCCAAAGACGGCAACCCTTGTCCCCTCTCCTGCCCTCAACCTGCTCATCTTCTAGTCTCTGCTATTTCTGTTAATGGTACCACTTCTCTTCCAGCCACCCAAGCTGTGCAAACCTAGGAATGCTTGTTGACCTCTCCCTCACCACCACTCAAACCCCACCTCTGCCACCTCTCACCTTACCCCCAACTAACCCAGACCCAACACATTCCCACATAGACACATGTGGGACATAGGACACATAGAAGTCCTAACTGGTCCAAGCCCCGTGTGTGTCTCTCACATTCGCTTTCCTCTCGCCCACGACCAACATGCTTGTTAAATCCTTCATTACTTTGCACTCCCAGGAAATAACAGTAGTCTCCTAACTCACTCCTCTCTGCTCTGGTCTACCCTACACATTCGTGCCAGCGTGTCTTTCTAATACCAAGTCTTCTCTTGTTACTTATGTCAAAAACCTGCAATGACTCCTCATGGCCCATAGAATAAAGTGCAAATGCCTAAGCCTGGCAAGGAGAACCTCCACAACATGGCCCCAACTTAACTTTCCAGCTTCAATTTCCAATATACCCCTGTGCTGATGCCACACTCTAATTAAATTAGGGTTTTTCATGTTTCCTGACTACACTCCATACTCACCTGCCTCAGGGCTTTTGCATGTCCCATCTCTTTGCTGAAAAGCCTGTCTTCCACTGATGCTAATTAGAACCCTACTCCTCCTTCAAGCCCAGCTTAAAAGCCATCTCATCCATGAAGCATTCCTTGGTCACCCAGAGAAAAGTAATGTTTCCTTATCCAAATTCATAGCATGTTGTCTATGATACTTATCTTTGTGTTATAGCTACTTGTATCCTTGCCCTATCTCTTCCATTAGACATGTTCATTACAGAACTACATTTATCACATTTTAAAATCCGTAGTAGTTATGCAATAAATATGTGTCAAATAAGAAAACAAATGACTAAATGAAATCTCTCCAGCGATTCTCAACACAAAGGGCCACATGTGGGCTTTGCTCACTGAGGGTTGGCAACCAGCTCGTCTCCTCCTCCATCCAAGAGTCCTTTGGCAAAGCCAGGTCCACAGCCAGCCAAGCCCCCACACATGTACTCCCACCTTTCCTCACTTGCCATCCACCCCTCACCCTTCTCCAATCTCTCCCACCCTGACTTGCCACTAATACCTCTCCCCAGGGTGCCAGTGGCTTTCACACCAACAAAGTCAAGGAATGTTCTTTTAGTCCTTCTCTTACTAGATATTTTTGTTCTTGTTGCAGCAGACTCTGTGGTCTCATTCTCCATCACAGAGCTTTGCAGTCCTTTGGTTCAGTGCGGCCACCCTTTCCAGATTCTTCTCCCAGCTCTCCTGTCCTCTCGGTGTCTCTTCTGTGGTTTCTCTCACTCTCCCTCAGTGCTCTGCTCCCCAGGATCCTGCCTTTGCCCACTGCCCTTCCCCCTCTGCACATGCTCCCCGGGGTATCTCGTGCACCCCTCACGGGCTAATGGTGCCCCCATTTCCATCTCCAGCCCTGTCCTCTGAGGCGCGTATTCAGTTTTCTGGTAGACATCTCCAACTGCATGCCCCATAGATACTGGAACTCAATGTGGAAAGAACAAAGAGAAAGAAAGAAGAGAAGGAGGGAGGGAGGGAGGCCTCCAGAAGACCTATTCTTCCTGCTGTTTCCCATCGTGGTTGCTGAACCAACAACCACCCAGTATCTGAGGTGAAAACCTGAAAGTCTCCCTGGAATCCTTCTTTTCTCTTACCCTCCCACATCTAGATCAGTTCCTCTCCCCGTCACACACAGATTTTTCTTTCTAATCAGTTCTGGAATCCGCCCCTCCCTCCATCCACAGCAGCACCCGCTCACCCAGGCCCACACGGCTGCTTGCCTGCCATATTGCAATCGGTTTCTCACTGGCTTCCTGCCTCTGGTCTCACCCACGTTAATCCAGCCTTCTCAATACCGCCAACATGATCCTTCTAAAACACAACCTGCCCAACACACCTGCTGGCCTAAAACCCCTTCCTACTAACAATGGCTACAATTTACTGAGAGCTCTCTTTGCCCCAAGCCTTCTCACTCAGTCCTTGTAACACCTCAATGAGGCAAGTACTATGATTTTACCCTTTTTACAGAGTAGGAAATTGAGGCACCAAGAGATTAAGTCATTCACCCAAGGTCACTAGCTAGCAAGTGGCAGAGCCGGGCATCTGGCTCCAGAGCCTGCTTCCCTGCCACTATTTCATGCCACCTCTTCAAGGTTCCCCACTGGCTGTATGAGAACTCTGTGCTTCTTAGCACAGCATTCGAGGCTCTCTGTGACCTGGCCCTGTGCTTCCCTGTCATCTCCTGCTACTCCCTGGACCATGCCTTTTGCTCCGGAGTCCTGACTGGCTTACTTTTCACACACACACCATGCTGGTCCATGCATGTGTGTCTTCGTGCAGGACAATCTCTCTGCTTAACACTCCCTCCCCTACATTTTGACCTAACTACTTTCTGTTCAAGTCAGTTTAGATGTCACCGGACATGCCTCTTTCCAACCTCCCCAACAGCCATTAGCCTGAGCCGAGTGTTCCTCCATGCTGCACCCACAGCCCCTGCCCTTGAAGTTTCCTTCTTGGTTCCCCCTCTAAAGTGTAGACTCCTGGAAGGTGGGACTCTGTCTTATTTGTCTCTCTGCCTGCAGAGTCTAGCACAGTGCCTGGAACACAGCAGGTGCCCCATGAATGTAAGTGTGCTGGGCTGCGCTGAGCTCCGCCCGCCTGGCTGGCTCCTTCCCACCCCAACGAAGGCCCTGGGCCTGGTCATTCCAGGCACCCCAGTGCACAGCCATCTCTTTCTCCCTGGAATTCCCTCGGTACATCGAATCTGTGCTGCTCATTCAGTAATTAATGAATCCTGTTCCATCATGTGACATCTCCTACATCATAATCTTCATTATTATTTAACTTTTGTATTATTACTTTTCTTTTCACAATTTGTCTCCCCAATTAGAGGATAAACGTTTTGAAGATGTCAGTTAGGGGCTAGGTTTCACTTGTATTTTCATCTTCTGAAGTGCCTTGTACATCTTAAGTGCTCGATAAATGTAAGGTGATATAATTTAAAGCAATCTGGGAAAGCTGAGATTGGCCGCTGTGCACATGTTTGGAGTGGGGGTGGGAGGAGAGGCTGCTTAGAGAGGCAAAATGTTTGGGGCTCAAAGGGACATAACCCAGTCTCTGTTTATCCTAACATCCCACCCCTCACACAAGAGTCAGCTGATGGCTTTGAAATGAACTTTTACTTAAATGTAATAAAATATAGAGTTACAATTATGGATTCAAAAACAGGCGTCACAAAGTATGCATAAAAGCAAAAAATATCACTCTCTGTCCTCCATCAAGAAGCCGCCTGCCTGGCCTGCCGGACACTGAAGACGGGGCTGCGTGAAGTCTATGGTGGGGAGAGAGCCCACCTAGACCTGGTTCAGACTCAGCCTTTCTCCAGAGCTCCCCTCCCTGTCCTGTCTGGAAGGGACTCCATACCAAACAACATACTTTCATGAAAAATAAAAAGTATCCAGCCCTACCATGCGTCAGGCACGTAATGGGATAAGCAGAATAGAAGCTAAATGGATACAAAAATAAATGCCAAGAACCCAGGCCTCAAAAAGTATCCAAGATTAAAATATGTATTGAGCATCTTCTAATTCACTTCTTTCTAGGAGTAACATGTAATGAATACGTAACAAACACGAGCTCTGTGCAGGATAAGCCCCTGCCTTCCAAGGGTTAACAACCACTGTGCACAAGGCACCACGGGGGATACAAGGAAAGATCAGACATGGTCTCCATCCTCTGGGAGTGTACAGCCTAGTTTTGGAGACAGATCCTTTATGTAAAACATGTACACTATTCTCATTGCTGCCATTACTATGCATGATAGCCAATCACACCAGACAGCTTATGCTCAGCACCAAGCACAGGTGTACCCAGGAGCTCAGGAGACTTGGCCAGGTCTGGAGGAGTCAGGGAGTATTATGAGGGGAGAAAGGGAGTTCGCAGAGGAAGGAGAAAAACAACGGAAGACCCCCAAGGATGTTTACTGGAAGGCAAACCTCATAATATTGCAAAGAACTGTCTCTGACCAGGAGCGGGGCCAATTCACAATCTAATTGGGAGCGCTCTAACAGGGGAAGGGCCAAAGTGAGTTCCTTTAAGGCATATGGGCTTGGAGGAGAGGTCTGGAATTAGGGCCATCAACTTTCCCAGAAACTTCCGTTGATAAAACTGGGAGAGTCCCAGGCAAGCTGGGATGAATTGGTCAACCTGTGACCGGCCAGCTGCAAACTTTGACTTAGTGAGCAGAGCACTGATAAATCCATCAGCCAGTGCTACCCACAGTGTGGCCCACAGAACAGCAGAATCAACAACCCCGGGAGCCTGTGAAAAACACAGACTCTCAGCCCCGCTCAGACCTACTGATTTAGAACCTGTATTTTAACAAGATGCCCAGGTGGCTCATTTGTACATTAGCAACTGAGAAACACGGCTTTAGTGGCCCCTTCTCCTCTGGAGATCTTTTTTTTTTTTTAAATAAAACTACAAATTAAGAATTTATTTGTTTTCATTTTTTTAAGAAATAAAAGGATTTTTTAAAAAATAGCAAAAATGGTAATAACTCCCAAAACTAGGGCCCTACCTACTCCACCGGCCACCATGCCGTGCACCACACTTCCTACACTCCAAAAGCAGTAGTAGGCCTCTGCGTCTCGCCCCATCCCCCCATCACTGGGATTCCTTCCAGCCCCACTTTCTCTATGAGTCACACGACTCTGAGAAAGAAAGCTACCCCCCAGGGTCTGACCTCTCTCCCTGCCCTCCCTGCCTCTCCAAGCATCTCTGGCAAAAGGCGACTCCAGGAGCCCCAAGCAAAGGACATGACCCACCCTGTGGGCAGAGGGACACGAGAGGGCTGTACTTCTTCCTACTCAGTGGTGGAGGAGAAGCCTTGGTCTGGGGAAATGAAGCCAGGGCAGAAATGAGCTTATACGACATTACCCCGCAGACAACACAGAAATTCTGGAGTCCTGAGTTTTACTCATTGCTTCAGGGGACACGGGCACACACGGACACACACCCCAGTCAGCCACACAGTAAGTTAAATGGAACAGTTTGCTGGCCCAAGGCACGCATGAATCCAGGCATTTTGCTGGCTAGCGAGTGAAAGACAGCCTCATCCAGGGCTCAGTGTAGCTTGACTGTGCTCCCAAAACCCCCTAGAGGAAGGGCATTTGGGTTTGTGGTTTGAAACCGTGGGCCTCTCTCAGTGGCTGAGAGGGGAAGAATGTCCTCTGAGGAGGGACAGAGAAAACCGAGGCCTCGAAGTGCTGACCCCACAGAACGTTGACGGCTCTGCCCACCTCCTGGCCTCTGCTGTCTTCCCTGAAGGGCCAAGGCAGGAAACAGGAACCTCAAGCCACCTTGCAATTGGCCTGATGGCCTGACAAGTTAAATAAATATTTAGAGTCTGAGGTGAGGTCCAAGCCCTGGACCTTCTACCTTTTGGCTCGATCTGGGGATTTTCTGAGCAGTGTATTCCGAAGGCCTGGAGCCACGGTCACCAGACACCGGAGCATTCCAACTAGGAACTGAAGTGAGGAGCACATACGGAAATATTTACCACAGTGAAATCCCGTTCCCAAGGCCATATATTTAGGGATTTTACCCCGTAATGAAAAGTTTTTTAAATTCTAAAAATACCTGGCAGCTGGGGTTGGGGTTGTGTGTGTGGAAGAATGGTAAGTGAATTTGCTCATCTCTAAAAAGAAAAAAATTGTTTTTGTTTCAATAGTATTATCGAAGGAAGCTATAACAAAACAAAACAAAACAAAACGCCCTGTAGAGATGGAAGGGGGATGAGGGAATCTGCCCAAAAGCACTCACTGCCCACCCCCCTCGCTGCAGCGCTCCCAGCGCTCCCGAGAGCGCGATTTCATGTCTCTCTCCCTGCACTCCAGAAGGCTCAACTGGAGGTAGGCATGGCAGACGCCGGTGGTCCTCAGTGTGCCCTGGGAGGGGCCCAGTGCTCTGTCAGCCTGGACACTTTGGTGCCAGCCCCGCCCTTCCACTTCTCCCTCTGTGGTGCACCTGCAGATTGCCCAGGCCTCTTTGGGGACAGACACTTCCCCCATGTGGCAGTGTAGGTACCTCCCCCCATGGAGGGTGCAGGAGGGTGCGGCGGGGGAATGGGGTCTAGAGCTGGCAGCCACCGCTCCACCCCCTATGCCGGCAGCCTGTAGCATTTCCCCAGGACCCATGAGATCAGGGCTAAGGCCCTGGGGGAGTTGGGGGCAGGACGAGGGGCAGGGGGGTCCTGGCTGCAGCCTGGCTGGCCTCTGGCCCCCAGCAGGTCTAGGGTGAGATGGGGTCTCTCTCCACGTGATGCCATTCAGGGCCTGTCTTTTGCAAGGAGGGTCGGGGGGGAGCCAAAGAAAAACATGTATTTATAACATGAACTTCCCTCCTCTCCTTCCCCTCTGCTAACTGATTAATTAAATGAATACAAAGGCCGTCTTGTTGGGAGCCCCAGCTCCAAGGACCCTCAGTGTTTTCTTTAAGCCGGCCTAGCAAACAGGAAACAAAAGGCTTAATTCTGTCTGGTTTCATGAAGGGGGCTGTATGTCACAGCTAGAGGCTGGGGCTCTGCCAGACCCCGCAGAGCAGCCACAAGGCAGCTCGAGACCCCCAGCCTCCCAGCTGAGCCCACTGCCCCCAAACGCGCATTCTCTCCCGGCCCTGAGCTCAGCTAAACTAGCCTGGCTCTTGGGGGAAATGCCTGCGCAGCAGGAGAGAAACTAAAAGGGAGCGAGTGCCGAGATAAGGCTCTGGAAGCCAACCTTTAAGGAAGCCAGGCTGAGGAATTCGGTCCACATGGCCATTAAGAACAGAAGGGAGGGAGGGGGCTGGGGCTGGGCCTTTCCTGATGGTGTAAGATGAAAAATAACCATTTTCCAGCTGTCGCACTTCCTGCTCCTCGTGAATCTGTCAGATATGCCTCAGCTTGGCAGCCACGCAGGTGGTACAATCTCCCTTTCACAGGTGGAAACTACAGCTCAGGGAAGGACAGAGAGGCAAAGCCCACGGCACCCAGGTACCTTCTCCCGCCGTCCTTGCATCCTTCCCTCCCCAGGGCTCTGCCCGCTCTTCCGTGGCCATTCTGTGCAGGTATTTTCCATACCTCCTGGGAGTCCTCAGAACTTTGGGGGTGTACGGCTGCTTTTTTTTTTTTTTTTACCAAGGAAGAAAGCAATATCTTGGAAGGATTTTAGCTGCATTGGGTATCGCTCCAGGGGTCACAGTGGTTCCTGAAAGTTTGTGGGGCCAAAGGCTCTGTGCTCAGCAGCCAGGGTGCTTCACTCAGAGCCCCCAGCAGGCCTCCCCTGTCTCCCACACCTAACTAGGAAGTGGCAGGGAAGACCCTGCTCCCCCCTCAGAGGCAGCAGGGACATAATCCAGCAGCAATCCAGGTTTGGCCCCAGCCCAGGCTCTCAGTCCGGAAAGGGTTCATGGAAACCAAGGCCCTGGGAGACCAGCGAAGGAGCTAAAATGAGGAATGATGTCACAGAGAAGACGACCCCAGGCTGAATCTAAGGACAGTTGAGCCTTTCAGAGACTCACAATTCACTCGCCCAAGCTGTATCCAGTCCTTCAGTGTGCCAGTTCTGGGCTCTAGGGGGACATCAGTGTACAAAAGAGGCAGACTCCCTGCCCACGGGAAGCACACACTCTAGAGTGGTATCCCTTTGCAAGAGAGGCAAGAGGGAACAAGTGCCCTGCCTGCGTCATTCACTCATTTGCTCAACAGCTCCTCCTCAAGGGCACCGAGGACGCAGTGACCAGCAACTCAGACCCTGTCCCTGAGCTCCAGGAGCACGTCTAATGGGCAAGTCAGGCATTCAAGTCCAAATCACACAGATGAATATGTGACTGCAAACGGTGACGGCCTCGATGGAGGAGAAACACAGGTATGAAAGGTGGCTCTGGCTTCAGCGTAGAGAAGAGAGAGGGCAGAGGGGACGGGCAAAGCCGGCTGGAAGCACTGCAGTGGCAGAGGCTTGGGCTGAGGGGTGGCACAGGGAGTGGAGAGAAGTGGTCAGGCCAAGGCTCTCCTTACTTCACAGGCCGCATTGCCAGAGCCTACGACAGGGCTGTGTGGAAATGAGGGAAGGGGGAAAGCAACCTGGTGACCGCTGCTGTCCCCCCCACCCCCGCTGCTCCGTGAGACAGGTCGGGGAGGAACCCACCGAGGTGTGGGGGGAGGAGAGCAAGCTGGCCTGGTCCTTTCTGTGCCCTCCCCTGCCTCCAACCCTTGGAGGAGAAATCTCTGCTCATCCCTTTGCCTTATTTCCTCATGTGACTAACGGCTGTGACAATGGAGAACAAAATGCCTTGGCAGTGGGACCCTCTGGTCCCTGCCCCAGTCGCCATCTGGAGGACAGGGAGGCCGCAGCCAGGGTCAGATGTTGTACATTGCACAGCTGTAGGTGTTCTTTTCACAAACAGCCCTAAGAGGCCACTGGTGTCACTGTTCTATAGTTTAGAAGATGGGATCACTCACAGAGGAACTGAGCCACCTGCCCCAGCTTCTCAGCCACGGGGGCTGGGACTGAGTCTGCAATCAGGTGCTCCGGTTCCAAGCCAGGCTTCACTCCATGACTGGATGCTGCTGCTGTCTTGTCCAGTCCACAAGAGTAGCAGGGAGAGGCCCAGGAAACCCTCAACAGCTCAGGAGCCCCACATCATTGATCTGGGAGAGTGAAATAGGCCAAATTGTTTTCTTTCATGATAACTGGTTTAACTCCCTGATCTGGTTTTTCTCGGATGTATAATAAATTTAATTTTGCACTGAATGAGTGTGTGGGGCTGGCAGGGGCACCTGGACCAGAGTGAAAGTGAGAAAAGAGAAAGGTTTTGCAAGACAAACGGGTACCCAGCAATGGTGGGAGCAGCCTGCACTCCACCCTAACTGAAGCTCTCTGGCCTCTTCAGAGCACCTGGGAGAGCTGCTTTGGAAACCCACTGAGTCACGAGGAGGGTTGGGGAGCTGTGGCTGCTCAGCTGAGCACCATGTGCCCTCTGAGGCTGGGCATGGGGTGGGCATGGGGTGAGGATGACCCACTAATGGGAAGGAGAAAGGATACAGGAGGAAGAAGGAGGAGGATGAGGAGACAGGAGAGGGAGAAGGATCTGCAAAGAAAAACACCCAAAAAGCTGATGGGAGCAAGCAGGATTCCAGACACAGAATTCTCTGCCTTCTTTGGAAAGAAAATGGCCATAGACATGACAATGGAACATTTGACTTTCTCCATGTGAGGACTCCAGGCTGGGCCCCCGATACAACTCATCTCTCTGCTCCTTTCTTTTTTGGCCAGGAGACTTGGGAGCCCCAATAAGTCCCAAGAGAATGGACTACTAGACCTAAGCCCAGACCACAGCACTGGGAGACTTGGATGGGAGCAGCCCAGTCCCCCCCAAGCTGCTCTCCACCAAAGGGCCTCCCTGGAGGGCCTTACACTGGCCCTGCAAGGCCAAGGATTATGCTCCTATTGTGGTTTGTAGGGAGGTAGCAGCCAGATTTCCTAGTGCCTCCAATGGCACCCCCTGCAGGAGTGGCCCACAGAGGTGGCTGCAGTGGTCTACAGGAAGGGCAGCCGGGAGCAGACATGACCTGCACTGAGATCACCAGGATGCCTTTCCAGGAGTCCCACCAGCTCTGCACAGGTGGCTGCAACTCAGGACCCCTGGGGAGGTGCACCCTTCCCTTGGGCATTCTCCAGCTAACCCCCACTGCTGCCCTCTCAGAGCCTTGGCCATGCCTCTTTCGTCCCAGCTTTGGGGCAAGGAGGGGTCTAAGGCAGAGCTGTGTTGTCATGAGGTCCCCAGCATGAAACTCTCCTTTCCATGGCCCCAGCAGAGCCTCGACAGGCAGCTGGGGACTCCTGAGGAAGACCAGGGGCAGAGCCTCTCTCTCAGGCAGCCGTGGGGCAGAAGAACCAGCCTCTCTTGGTCCCCAGTCAAATGGTGGTTCAGAAAGAGATCCCTACTCAGGGATTCGGGTGGCCTGACCCTCGGCTTCTGCAACCTAGTAGGGAGGCTGAGAGGACCTGTGTGGACAGTCCCAGGGCACCTACCCCCCTAAGCCTGGTCAGTAATTAAATGAATCTGAAGGTCACAGTGGCTGTAATTAATTAAGAAATTTCAGCTCCCTCCCATCTCAAACACAATGCGTTACTCAGGACCAAGGTCTCCCCAAGTGTTATCACTCAGCTGCTCCAAACACCCGCCTTCCCCAGCTAAGCAAGAGCTCTGAACCCCTCAGAGAAGCAGGGGTCCCGGCCGGGACCAACTCCTGGGACAGCACTTTCTGCAGTGACAGACATGTGGCCACTGAACATGTGAAACATGGCTAGTGAGGCCGAGGAACTGAATTTTTAATGTGAGTTCATTTTAATTTTTTTAAATCCAAGTAGCCACATAGCTCTTGGCTACCCTATTTTATGTTGCGTAAAATCTAGTGATCTCAGGGAAGTACCTTCTTCACACCTTCATACCGAGCACTAACACAAAGGTCTGCTCAGCTACGCAGCACAAAGCCCCACCTCCCCACGCTCTGCTCAGGAGGACGGGTGCCTCTTATCCTCACAGCGATCAGGGCTATTTCATTCCCTGGAGCCATTATACGCACGCTGGGTTCTATACCAACACTTGGAATCATGGAAAATTAACATGGATGGGACCTTAGACATGATTGGGTCCAGTGCCTTTGCTCTGCTGATGAGGAAATTTGGGCCCAGAGAGGTGAGGCAGCTTGCCCAAGGTCACAGGAGGAACTGGAGCAGGGTTTGACCCAGGTTTGACTTCCCTGGCTCCCAGATCTTCCTCCCCCACTGCATTGCCTCTGAATATCATGATTCCCCCTGACAATGACCTTCCACTCTCACCCCCCAGGAGCCTGGTTAGAAACACACAGATTGGAGCACCCTGGTGAGGGTGGCTTCTAGCCACTTGGTATCTGGTTACGGGGACAGACGTGGGCTCAACAGAAGAGGTTCTCTTTGGCTTAGGCCCTGCCTCAGGCCCTACCCTGACCTACAGTCTTCAGGGAGCCACAGAGAAGGCAGCTCAGTGCGTAGCCGGCCCCTGACACACAGCACTCAGCAGCACAAGTGACAGAAAAGAGACCTCAGGGCCTGGTTTGGGGCCACAAAAGAATACACATAAGCTCAGGGAAAATGACCCTGCTGACTCCTGTGGGCCCAGGATCCCAGCAGAAATCCCACCCACTGTTGCCAGCTACAGGCTTTGGATGGAGAAGTCTCCCCTCTGAGGACCTCAGCACAGACCCCCATGCCCAATACCCAAAGATGAAGCCAGGCCATGGAGAATGCCAGCTCCCCAGCTTCCTAAGCAGACCTGGCGGTCGCCCCTCATGGTGGAGAAGCCTCCCACTCTCAGCCAGGACAGATGCCCAGCCCGGCGTTCTTAGCCTGGAGTCCCTGTGTCTTAGGCGTTCCAAGTTTGGGATGATGCCAACAGATTGTGCATGTGTGTATATGTTTCCTTGGGAGAGAATCCATCACGCCATCAGGTTCTCAAAGAGGCCATGACACTAACACTTTAAGAACCCCGATGCCCAAAAATCAATGTTGGAGGTTGGAGAGATTATCAGGCATTGCCATCTGCTGCCAGGACTCCTCCACTGGGTGTTTCCATGACACCTCAAACTCAACATAAAAATGAGACCCCTGTCCCATGAGAACTTCTCTCATTTTCATGAACAGTGTGTCAGCCCACTGAGTCTTCAGGCTGGAGATTCCACGCCACATCAGACCTCCAATACTTGGTCTATCACCAGGCTCTACTGTTTCTTGAGAGCAGCTCTCAAACCTCTCCTCCTCCCTCTGCCTGGACCCGCACCTCCTCCTTTCCCCCCACTGCCCAACTGCTGCCAAGTCCTCCCCCTTTCTCCCGCTCCCCTGACCTCCCAGCTCCAAACCATCCTCATCTTCTTAAAAACTTTTAGTTTTATCATGTCACCCACCTGCTTAAAATATCATGAACTGAGGGTAGGAAAAATATGTGTCTTAAACCAGTAAGAGAGAGAGTAGAGGCATAGCAAGACCAGAGACTCTGGAGCAGACCAGCCTGGGTTCAAATTCTGGCTCTGCTTTTTCCCAGTCCAAATATCAGTGTTTATACATCCAAATGTATGTAAGTCTATGTGGGACAAAGTTAAGGTGCAGTAATAATAAACACCCCCTTGAAGAAGCAATGCCTCTGGTGTGATGGTTCAGTTCAGGCTGGGAACCAGACTCCCTGGATGCTAATCCCATCTTCCCAAATGACTAGCTGTGTGGTGTTGGGCAAGTTTCTTAGCCTCTCCATGCCTCAGTTTTTCCAAATATAATCTAAAAGAGGATAATACTAGTGCCTACCTCATAGCAGTGTTGGGAGGACTGAATTCACGTAAAGAGCTCAGAACAGTGCCTGGCATGTTGCAAATGCTGAACACAGGTGAGTTATTATCACCTGGAGGGCTTGTGGGGAGAATTAGATTATCTGGAGCATACAAAGCACCTGGCCTGCCGCCTGGCATATAATAGAGGCTCAATAGATGACAGCATCTTTCCCCTCACTAAAAATGTATTGAATGAGTGTGTTTTAAACTCGTGGAGTTTTGCATTCGTGGCAACACATCCAAGCAGGAGCGTTCCAGCAGCAAGCAGTTAAAGAGAAGGGATAGGGTCTCAGGGACATTGAAGCAAGAGTGGGATGTGGGGGTCCTCTGCACGGAGGGGCTGAGCACCCCCCTTCTGTCAGTCACCGCAACCCCAGGCCAGAGGGCGGGAGGGCCAAGTTCCCCTGCTGTGAGGACAGAGAGTAAGGACCCTCCCGAGTGATAAGGACGACACTCCTATGGGGTTAGGGTACGGGCAGGGGACTGGGAGCTACAAATCGTCCTGCCTGTGAATCCCCACAATCTACTGAACATCTTGGTTCTCAGGAGACCCTGGAAAGACCTGCGTGTGTTATCTCCCAGTGAGAAGCATCGACAACGGCAAAGACCAGGAGATTATCGCTCTGAGGAAGGTTGAGGAGGAGCAGCTTGGGGAGGGGGTGCCAACTGCTCTTATCAAGGGATCAGAAATCTCCCTGAGCCCCGGGGGCCCTGGTGGGAAAGGAGGAGCCCTGCACAGCGCTCTGCCTCCTGCGGGTTACACAACAGCTCCCCGTGCAGGGCTCAGTGGAGACCAGGGAGGCAGGGCTCACACACGGGCATCTAGATTCGACTTTGGAAAGACCTGAGACATCACATTGCTCTTGGCCGTTCCCTCTCCTAGGGGGCCCTGCCAGCAGCTTAGAGCTTGGAATAGCTACCAACCAGCCCTTAGATACCGCCTTAGCTTACAGAGAGCCTTCACAGTCATTAGCATACTTGATACAACACCCTGGTGAGAAATTTATAATCCTATTCCCATCCTGCAAATGGGGGAGCTGAGGCTTAGAAAGGTTACATGGCTTGCCCAAGGTAGTCCGTCTGGAATGCGCGCCATTCGGCCTTAAATCCTAGTCCTCTTCTCTGAACCTCCCATGCTCTGAACCCTCACGGGGCTACCTCTCATTTCGATCCTCATCCTACAGGTAAGGACACTGGGGTCGGTTCACACAGTGAGTCCCTGTCAGCTCCTGTTCCCAGGTCACAGTCCCTCATTGCACTGGGGCTACTTTGTCCCTGGGTTTGAGGATGGGGGTAGGAGGGTCCAAATTACCACAACCATGGGACAAAGTGGCCAAAGCATCTTGTCATAAGGAAGAACTGGCTGTATGTCATGCACACATTTGTAAGTTATAAGCCTTACAGGGAGAAAAAGAGGCACATAAATTAAAGTGGCCCACTTGCATGCATGCACGCACACTGGCACGGACAGAAGGCTGGCTTTAAATGGAAAAAATTAGCAGCTTGAAACAGTAAAAAACCTCAACTTTGCCTCAGAAAGATGCAGGGCAACTTCACAGAGTTTTATGTGGCCCATAAATTAGAGCCGAGAAAGGGCCTCTGCAGCATTCCTCAGTAGAGACGGGGCTTTCTGCCGCGCAGATATGCCGTGTGGCAGCATTACAAATGTCCCAAGCAGTTTATATACAACAGCACAGCATGAGTTTGCTGGGGGATATTGGAGCTGGTAATTGCTATTCTAAAACTGGCCTTGTAAGCTTGAAGAAATGTTTTGAGGGGGGAAAAGAGCCAATTTAAGAGCTTTATAAAGCCATAAATGCCTTCTGAGCAAACCAAATGTAATCTATCTAGAGAGACAGGTCGTCCCTCAAACTCAATGGCAGAGCCCGCAACGCTGCACAGCTGAGAGAAGTGACCTGAGGGTCCCCCTCCCAGCAAGTGGCTCACCTGTGTGGAGGCAGGGGACTGTCCCCGGTCACCCCAGGCCTGCCATCAAGTCACCTCAAGGCAATCTTCGCCTCACACTAACAGCCCAAGCCCACGGACAGCTCACAGCTGCTTTCCCTGCCAGCCTCTGCCGATCCCTTCCCCCAAACAAGCAAGACCAAACCCCCTGGATCTGGCTGGCCGTGGGCTCCTGTGTGCTCCCCAGGCGTCTTTCCCTTTCTGGGGCCCTCTGAAGCAGGGAGAGGCTGGAGACTCAGGAGACAAGGCAGGGAGGCCCCCACTTGGCTTCAGTTTCTCATCTAGAAAATGGGCTGCCCACCCCTTTCCAGGGATGCCACAAGAGTTAAGTAAGAATATGTACATAAAGCACCTGTCACACTACACTCGATAGAGGATAGCTATTATTATTTCACTGTTGTCATTACTTGTGGGAGGAACAACCGTGCCCTAGGCAGAGGGCACTTCTGTGAGTCTCCACCTTCCCCAGTCCCAGCCCCTGCCAGGCTCCCCAGTGGCAGGTTAAAGGACATGGGTTATGAATTCCCGCCAGCAGGATGCGGGGATGGACGCTGGCCCAGCTTTCCCCAGGAAACAATTGCAGCGCCTGTGGCCTGACTTAATTTGCCCTTATCTCCCTGAGCTGCCTTCAGACACACTCTGCAGCCGCAGGGCCTGTCAATGAGCACACAGCCCTGCCCTGGCTGCCCGGCCTGCACCGCCACCGCGATTGCTGCCAACCCTGGTGAGCAGCTCAGAGCCTCTGCACACACTCGAGATGCGTGAATTTCCCCAGGTTTATGGTTAGAAAAACCAAGACTCTGAGAGCCCCGCTGGAATAGAAGCCAAATTCCTGCTCTCCAACCCTCTGCCCTCGCCACACCCCTGCCCGAAGCCCCCAGCCTCCCCCTCACGTCTCTTCACAGTGCCCTCTGCCATGGTAATCCCTCTCTGTTTGGATGTCGATATTTCATTGCGGAAAACAAAAGCCATATAATGCACAATTACCCGCTTTCCATTGTGTTTTAACAGCTCTGTTGACAGCACGAAGCACCACACTGGAGCAGTAGAAAGGGATTCGAGATCAAGCTTCCAGTGAAATGTGGTTTTAGTTATATGTATTTTCATAGTTTTTGCAACACCTTATTAAAGTTGAAAGCTATATATAACAGCATTACCGGGGATGCTTTTCAATACTACTGAGGTCACGTTTTGTCACAACCCAAAGCAAATACGACCCAGCCGCCTCTGAACAGGCATTTCCCATGTCCCATTCCAGCCCTCCCGAACTGGCCACCCCCAACTCCACACTCCACCCCCCACACACCCCAGCACAATTTCTGAACGGTGGAGTCGAGAGACGAGACACTCATCTAAGGTGCTGGCAGGTGGCTGCTCTGTGACAGACATCTACTACTCAATCCCCAAATCGTGAGATTGCAGGTCTTCTCCGATCCACCTGCCCTGCCACTCCCTGACATAGGAATTATCTTGGCCTAATCGCTGTGCCCCTAAAATCACGCCAAGCAAGTTTCCACCTCCAGGACTTTGCTGGGGCCATGCCACACTCCTGGTTTACTCACATTTCTTTTCTTCTGCCTTTTAAGTTCGTACTCATCCTTGAAAGTGCATGCAATCCACTCACAAAATAAAATCAACACACATGCGCTAGGCTGGTGCACGGAAAGTACCCTGGAGTTAGAATGACAAGATCTGCATTTGAATCCTGCCTGTGTCCCTTGCATTAGCTAGGTCTCCTGGACCAAGTCTCTTCATTTTTTTTTTTTGTTGTTGTTGTTATTGTTGTTCATCTGCAAAATAAGAGTGGAAACTATGGAATTATAAGGGTCTTTCCAGTCCAAAGATTCCTAAATGAATACCTATTAAGGTTTTCTGGAAAGTATTTATTTTATAGCTACTAGGCACTTGGTACCATAAGGAATAAAAAGATGAAGAAGACACAGCTCCTGTCCTCAGGGAACCTACAATTTTACTGAGGAAACAGGCAGGCATCTCAGAACAAAAAGTGAAATTACAGCAAATATTTTCAGCCCTAGTTCAAGATAGCAATATATGAAAATCATGAGGCAGTACATGATTAGATGCCAAATGAATTGTGCAGACAATAATTGCTCTAGGCCAAGGAGTTCAGAGGAGGAGAGAGTGCTCAGGGATGGGCTGGTCACAAAGCGCTGTACTTAGGAGGTGGGAATTGACGCTGGGCTGGAAGGATGCAGGCACGGATTTGCATCTGTGGGAACGGCCAGGGTGAGAGCCCAGGTAAGTGGACCTTCACGAGCAAATGCACACAGGTGGCCAACATGGGGCAGGGGCAGGGGACAAGGAATCAACCACTTAGAGTGGAAATGAGATTTCATTCTGAGAAATGAAAGGAGGAGACCAAAGCAAAGGCTGGACCAGCCATGAAGGGATTTTAAGTGCCAGGCTGAGGTGTTTGAATCCTATCTGGTATGCAACCAGAAACCAAGAGAGTGAGCGGCAGAGCACTGTACTGTGAGAGAATTAAGCAGGCAGTGACCTGCAGAATGGATTGGAAATGAGAGGCACAGTAAGGACACCAGAGAAAAGGCAGTCGAAGCAATCCAGCCGGAGGTGACAGTGTCTCAACTACGGAGGTGGCACTGGGGAGGCAGTGACATGCCAGGCATGGATAGGAAGACAGGTTTGGCTTCTGTTAGGTTATGGACTGGTTGACCATTTATTTATTGCCCAAACTTGGGCACTTTTGAGAGTGAAAAGGGAGCAATAACAATTACACTGGGAAAACAGGAGTAAACCAGGACCATCCTGGGCAACTGGGGATGTATGTTATGCTATTAACCAGGGAAGAAAGGAGAGGGAGGGAGAAAGGCGAGTCCAAGATTTCAAGCCTGGGAGATGACAGGGACAGGTGGGAGGATGGGAGAAGAAAGTGACATAGAGAGACAGAGAAATAAGGGATGAAAGGAATTCATTTCAGAGAGGAGTTTGCTCCCATTGAGTGGCCAAGCAGATTTTGATTTATTTGAAGAGAAGAACTATAGCTTAGCTAAATCATTACACAGATGCAGATATTTGTTAAATTGAATTTAGACAATAAAGACCTGATGCGTTTAATCTAAAAAGGGCTGATGGTTGGGAGGCTGGAGGCAGGCTACTCCTCTTCTCTTGGTTTTGTTTGTTTATCCATATGTACTTAGAATTTCAATAGATGTACATCTTGGTGGGTTTGTCCCTGTGGCCATCTGCAGCCCAGGAAGTCCCATGATGAACTGATGACTCTAATGTGGGCTTAAAAACATAAGGCACAGAAATGCCCTGCACTGGCCGAGGAAGCTCAGCAAACCTCACTTTGAGAAGGGTAGGAGAAGAGGGAATTGAATTCATCTATTCTCCTCTTCCCACCCGAAGTGCAAAAATGAGGCAAAAAAAAAAAAAAAAAAGAAAAAGAGGAAAGTCGTCATAAAAACATCAAGAGAGCAAAAGAAATGTACTCTTCCCCTGTCCTGAGTTGATCTGGACTTTTGCGTGCAGGAGTCTTCCAATCAGAGCATCAGCAGCAACATCTGCTGTGTCCTGGTCACGCTGAGAGTCGGCACCCAGTGCCAGGACTCAGAAGACCAGAGGACTTTTCTGCAGGCTGCTGCCCCCTTTAACTGGTACTATGTGTTCCAGGCTCATGCTCACACTTCTTTTTAAAGGGGCAGGGAAGAGGGATACAGACCACTGGCTGGGTCTCATAACACTGTTCAGAATAGGATCTTGCACAACTCTAGTGACCCAGAAATTTGAGGCAGAAACTAACCATTGGCTATGAATTATCCAGGTACCTGTGGCTGCAGTTACTTGATAACACTAATCTCCCTAAGAGTGTTGATTACCACCGAGTTAACAGTACAGGGGTTTCAGGTAGGACAAACATTGCCTGGCCCAGCAGCCTCTCCTTGAGCTGCAGAGAATTTGCTCCCAATCCTCAGAGTTTCCTCTAGGAACCTTCTGTTAGAATCAACTCCACAAGTCTTGCCGGCCGGGTGTGGTGGCTCACGCCTATAATCCTAGCCCTCTGGGAGGCCGAGGCGGGTGGATCGCTCGAGGTCAGGAGTTCGAGACCAGCCTGAGCGAGACCCTGTCTCTACTGAAAATAGAAAGAAATTATC
Organism: Lemur catta; assembly: GCF_020740605.2. Classification (NCBI taxonomy): domain Eukaryota; kingdom Metazoa; phylum Chordata; class Mammalia; order Primates; family Lemuridae; genus Lemur; species Lemur catta. The sequence goes on along the minus strand of NC_059134.1, from coordinate 16,338,993 downwards.
TGGACAACTAAAAATATATATAGAAAAAATTAGCCAGGCATGGTGGCGCATGCCTGTAGTCCCAGCTACTGGGGAGGCTGAGGCAGTAGGATCGCTTAAGCCCCGGAGTTTGAGGTTGCTGTGAGCTAGGCTGACGCCATGGCACTCACTCTAGCCCGGGCAACAAAGTGAGACTCTGACTCAAAAAAAAAAAAAAAAAAAAAAAACTCCACAAGTCTCTCTGGCTGATTAGGCAACACCAACATCCTGAAAGAAAGAAGATGCCATGGTTTGCAGTGGTTCCCAACCTTTTTTTCCACTGCACACCCCTGAGGGTTGTAGTGAGCTCTTGTCAGTCACAGTGGATTCCTGCAGCAGTGAATCTCTAATAGGGGCAGAAGACTTCAGAAGTGATCTATCAGAATAAGCTGAGGGGTGGCAGTATCTTTTAGAAAGACTTCCGCAGTCCTCCAACCCCCCGGGAGGTTCCATTCCACCCCCACAAAGAAGGGCAGTCCTCTCTCTCTCCCCCCTTGAGAATTACTGGGCAGAGAACGAGTCCACTTACAAATCAGAAAATGTACCTCTTACACCTAACTTCCTATGAACACTTCCCAGCTGTATGAATCACCGTACCCTCTTAGCATTCATTCCTCACCTCTAAAATGTGGGTAGTAATAATAAAAAGCCTGTCTCCTAGGGCTGTAGTAGGATCAAATGAAGTAACAAAAGTGCCTGCAACATAGTAGGAGCTTAACAAATGTTAAGCTGACATTTTAACAGTGTGATTAGTGCTGCCATGAAATTGATATTTTCTAATTAGTAAGTATTTTCTCTGAACAAGGCTCAAAATATGATTCTCCATCAGGATAGGCCTCTTTGCTGGGTAATAATGCATATGAGTGCCCCTGTCCCCACCCGACCCAGGCCCCTGGGAGAGGCCCATCATCAAAAAGGCAGTAGACGGCTAACATCATACTCAGTGATGAAAGACAGAAAGCTTTTCCCCCTAAGATCGGGAATAAGACAAGATGCCCACTTTCACCACTGCTATTCAACCTTGGCAGGAAGTTCTAGCCAGAGTAATTAGGCAAGAAAAAGTAGCAAAAGGCATCCAAACTAGAAAAGAAGAAGTATTATAAAACTATTCTGCTCATAGATGACATGACCCTGTATATAGAAAATCCCACAGAATTCACAAGAAAGGCACTGGGAGTAATAAACAAATTCAGCAAATGTGCAGGGTGTATGATCACATACAAGAATCCATCGTGTTTCTGTACACCAGCAATGAACAATCCGAAAAGAAAATTAAAAAAGCAATTCCATTTATAATAGCATATTAAAAAAATAAAATACCTAAGGATAAATTTAACCAAGGAAGTAAAAGACTTGTACACTGAAAACTACAAAACATTGCTGAAAGAAATTAAAGATCTAAATAAATGAAAAGACACTCTATGTTGATAGGTACGAAGACTTAATATTGTTAAGATGTCAAGACAGCTTAATGAGCAATCTACAGATTCAAAGAAATCCTATCAAAATTCCAAAAGCCTTTTTGCAGAAATGGAAAAGCTAATCCTTAAATTTAAATGGCATTGCAAGGGGCACTGAATAGCCAAAACAATCTTGAAAAAGAACGAAGTTGTAAATCTCACACTTCCCAACTTTAAAATTTACCACAAATGTACAGTAATCAAAACAGTGTGCTACTGGCATAGGGAGGAACATATAGACTTGTGGAATGGAATCAAGAGTCCAGAAATAACCCAAACATCTATGGCAAATTGATTGTTGATAGATGCCAAGTTCATTCAATAGGGAAAGAATAATCTTTTCCATAAATGGTGCTGAGACAACTGGATTTCCATATATGAAAGAATAAAGTTGGACCTCCTACCTTATACCACATATGAAAATTAATTCAAAATGGATCAACAGCTCTTAAAGCCATAAACTTTTAAAAAAAAACATAAGGGATAAATCATCCTAGCCTTGAATTTGGCAATGATTCTTAGCTATGTCACCAAACACATAAGCAACAAAAGAAAAATATATAAATTAGACTTCATCAAAATTAAAAACTTTTGTGCATCAAATGACATTATTAAGAAAATGAAGAGACAACTCCCAGAATAGGAGAAAATATTTGCAAATCATGTATCTGATAAGGGTTTAATATCCAGGTTATATAAAGAACTCCTACAACTCAACAACAAAAAGATAACCCAGTATTAAAATGGGCAAAGGACTTGAACAGACATTTCTCAAAAAAGATATACAAGTGTCCAATAAGCACATGAAAATATGCTCAGCATCATTAGCCATTAGGAAAATGCAAATCAAAACCACAATGAGATACCATTTCATACCTACTAGAATGGCTACAATGAAAAAAAATGAAACTGACAAATGTTGGTCAGGATGTGGGAAACAATTTTGGTGGTTCCTCAAAAAGTTAAACATAGGCCAGGCGCAGTGGCTCACGCCTGTAATCCTAGCACTCTGGGAGGCCGAGGCGGGTGGATCGCTTGAGGTCAGGAGTTCGAGACCAGCCTGAGCAAGAGTGAGACCCCGTCTCTACTAAAAATAGAAACAAATTATCTGGCCAGCTAAAAATATATATACAAAAAATTAGCCGGGCATGGTGGCGCATGCCTGTAGTCCCAGCTACTGGGGAGGCTGAGGCAGTAGGATCGCTTAAGCCCCGGAGTTTGAGGTTGCTGTGAGCTAGGCTGACGCCACGGCACTCACTCTAGCCCGGGCAACAGAGTGAGACTCTGTCTCAAAAAAAAAAAAAAGTTAAACATAGAATTACCTAGAATATGACCCAGCAATTCCACTCCTAGGTATATACCCAAAAGAACTGAAAACAGGGACTCAAACAGATACTTGTACACCAAGGTTCATTGCAACATTATTCACAATAATCAAAGATGGAAGCAACCCAAGTACCTATCAGCAGATGAATCGATAAATGTGGTATATATTAATACATTCAATGGAACATTATTCACCCACAGAAAGGAATGACATTCTGATACATGCTATAGTGCAGACAAACTTTAAAAACATTGTGCTAAGTGAAATAGCCATACACAAAACGAAAAATATATTATGATTTCACTTATATGAAGTATATAGAATAGTCAAATTCATAGAGACAGAAAGTAGATTAGACGTTATCAGGGGCTAACAGAGGGCAGAATGCAGAGCTATTGCTTAATGGGTACAGAGTTTCTGTTTGAAGTGATGAAAAAGTTTTAGAATTAGATATGCTGATGTTTGCACAATATTGTGAATGTAATTAATGCACCTGGATTGTATACTTAAAAATGGCAAATTTTATGTGATACTATATATTTTACCACCCAGAAGAAAGGACAATAGAATAGATAGGGTGTGATTATTTAATTTCTTATGTAAAATGAAATTAAACCCAGAGAGCCTAGCCAAACAAATAAAAAAAGATTTCCTTCAAGCTCAAACTCAGTAACTATAAATGTATGTAGGCTTTGCAACAGTCTCTACTCAGACTTAGGCATGGAGCCACTGGGCACAGAACTATAGGGCTGAAGACACTGAACAAACTTCAGAAGGGAAGGGCCAGGGATGCTGCTTGCCTTCTGCAGAGGTGCTGGAATCAGGGGCCCACACACAGGGTGGGCCTCAATAAATGTTTATTGAGTACCTACTATGTGTCTGCACACAAAATGGTAACCAGTGAGCAACCTGCCCAGGGAACTTGTCCTTGGCCTGTCCTCTGAGGTCTGAGCAGAGGTAGCCTAGGGCCCTGGACCTTGCCCAACCATCATGATGTCTTTCTTCGTAGTTTGTTTTAGGTTTCAACTGAAAAGACCGTGTGGATGGCAAAGTATTACACAGGTGTGGGATGGTGTTGTCATCATTACTATTCTCACTTAGGAACTGAGCAGGTCTTCCTGGGAAATGCCAGCCTAACCAGCCTCCAGGAGCCTCCAACTCAAGGCCAGGAAAGCAATCTGAGGCTTCTGAGTGTGAGGAGAAGAGGTTCCGAGGAGAGAGCAAGGAGCAGCAGTCAGCACATGGAGTCCCAGAGACTCAGGCCTCTGCCCCACGAGGAGTTCCGGGCTGTGGGCTCTACTCTGCATGGCAGGCTGGCGGCCTCAGTGCCCCCCCACTCAGTAGGGTCTTTGCTTATTACCTTATGTACACACACTCTTGTTTATGGCTCCCCCTGCCCCTTATCAATCCAACCCAACCTTTAAAGCGTCACTCATGAGAGACAGGGTTTCTAACAGAAAGAGTGTAGATGCAGATGGGCCTGGATTCTGATCCAAACTTACCAGCTGTGTGGCTTGGGCCTTTGCCATATGTAAGAATGGGGATAGTTGTCCCCACATTCCAAGCCTGCTGAAAAAGAACGAGTGTCAAGGGTTTGCCGCACTGCCCACCTCTCCCAGGAAGTCTGCCCTGATCCCTGCAGCCCCCCTGTTCTCTCTGATAGTGTCACTCCTATTAGCAACGTCAGTCACTTGGTAATGAATCTCTCTCTGCCTTGTAACATCTCTGATCATGAACCACTCTCGGGTATTGTTATGTAACTCCTTCACTATAATTTAGCTTTCCATGGCTTTCATGCTCATCTCCCCACTCAAACTGTGTGCTCCTTCACATAGAGACCAAATCTTGTCGTCTTTTGTCTCCCTCCATGGTGGCTAGAACACAGTGGGTGCTCAACAAATTAAAAATATAGTTGAGGCAAATGGAGGGTCCACAGGCAACAGAAGAAAACCCCACAGGAAACAGAACTCATTCAGCTCAGAGTAATAGCCAATTCATGTTCTCCACTCTGGATGTAGCCGTTCCCTGCCCATATTGGCACTTAATGAACACTCCATTCATTGAGTGAATGAAATCTGCTGATGCCCTCAGCTCAGTAGGGTCAATTGTAGGGTGGCTAATCCAAGAAAACAGTTGATCTGAAAAAAAGTCACCCCTTTTTGTGAATTTTAGAATGTCTTTGGAAGTGGTGTTTATCTTATTAGTTTAGCATGACCATTAAATAGAGTCAATGTAAAAAAGTTAATTAAAAAAACAGTCAGTGTCTCACAAGCACAGCTTAGCCTCCATCAGAGAGAGGTGGCCCAGGAGTAGGCTTAAGTGGCAGAGGGTAGCTGGCCAGGAATTTTTCTTTTTCTTTTTCTTTTTTTTTTTTTTTGAGACAGAGTCTGGCTCTATTGCCCAGGCTAGAGTGCTGTGGCATCAGCCTAGCTCACAGCAACCTCATATTCCTGGGTTCAAGTGATCCTCCTGCCTCAGCCTCCCAAGTAGCTGGGACTACAGGCACATGCCACAACACCCAGCTGATTTTTCCATTTTCAGTAGAGACGGGGTCTCACTCTTGCTCAGTCTGGTCTCGAACTCCTGACCTCAAGCAATCCTCCTGCCTCGGCCTCCCAGAGTGTCAGGATTACTGGTGGGAGCCACCATGCCCGGCCTGGCCAGGAATTTAATATGTGTCACCAATATTCCACAAAGCAGACAATCTACTGTCAGAAAACAAATCCATTGCACGCTGCAGCCATCATGCACCATGTCTGTTGGAGCTGAAAGGACTTCCCCAGCCTACTGGACCAGGAGCTGCTCTGGGCCAGGGGCTGGGAAGACCTGGGCACTGATCAGCAGTTGTCTCAGATGAGTCACCACCTCCCTGGGTGTCAAGGTCCTCATCTCAGAAAAGGCCAAATTAGACCAGAGGCTCTCTATGGTCCCTTCTACAAGTTTCGTTGATTCCAAACAGTAATGAGCCTTCCTATGTTCCAGAAAGTGAAATGACTCAGGGAAAGGGGGAAAAGACACATTTAAAGCCCTAGGAGTCTGGCCATCAGCCCAGCCTCAAGGGCAGGGACCAGAGCAGATCTCCTGTCTTGATCTCTTTCTCCACCAAAAAACAAAACAACAACAACAACAAAACCAAGGGTCCTTCCCAGGCCCCCTCTCTGGAGCTGCTGGCAGGCCAGGACAATGCCACGGAGTAGGCCAGGGGCAGCTGATTTGGAGAAGCCTTTCTGAGAGAAAGCAGCGACTTCTTCCCATCCTATCCTCCACATTGGGAATAAAAGCAAAGGCTCAGATGGCTTAGCCTGTTGTACATAATACCCATGATGTGCCAGGTACTTTGTATGCCTGAAGCCATTTGAGTCCCCAGACAGCACCATGACATAGTTAGTTATTATAGTCCCCACTTTTACAAATGAAAACACTGAGACTCAGGTTAAGACCAAGTGGCCAAAGCCAAGCTGATGGAATACAGTAGACAGGAGATTTGAACTCTGGTCTGTCTGAAGCCAAAGCCTTTTACCTTTCAACTAGGCTTTCTGTTGACCTCTGGCTATCGCTGGGAGATTCAGAAGCCATGTGGAGAGAGCAAGGGACAGCCTTTAGTGGGAACATGAGTCCCCATCCCACAACAGTCTCTCCCTTCCTCCTGACTCGTTGGGTGACCAACTGCCCCAAGATACCTGGGACTGAAGGGGTGCACACACAATAGATTTTCAGTGCTAAAGCCATTATAGTCCTAGGAAAACCAGGATGGTTGGCCACCATATGACTAAGGCTTCCTTATGCTTTCTGGCTCCAAAAGAAAGCAAATATATTTTTAGAATGCAAACATAATTGAGGGACATTACCCATGACACCTTCTCTGAGGAGAACAGCTTTAGGCCTGTCTCCTCGCACAGCCCCAAAGGGACAAGTCACACAATCTAAGAAACCTTTTCTCTGTGTCCCAGCTCCAAGCTAAGGCCAAGAGTAGCCAGTGTGGGTTGAGCTGGGGTTTGAGGTGGGTGACATTGCCCCATCAGATGCTCACTACACCCCCCAGAAGGGCGTTACTAGCCCATTTTACAGATGGAACAGCCACCATCTTGGAGACCATTTAGAGAATCTTCTCTGGACTTCCCCAAACATTTAAGAAGCCTAGATCCTGAGGGTCTCACCCAGGAGGCTCCTCACCCAACCTAGGCAGAGCCTTCATGACACAAGCCCATAGGGAACTATTTCTATGGGAGAGGGAGGCCAGGCCAGTGCCAGGTCCTCCTCCCGGGCCTCACTGGGCAGGGGTAGAGGGCCTCGCCCAGGTCTGTTGTCTCCATATGTATGTACTAATATTAAGAGAAGAGGAGATTTATCCTTACCACAAGTCCCTCATCAGGCTCTCCTAACCACTGTTCCCTTCCACCTGATGATAAAAAACCAACAGGGCAAAGCCTTTCTCCTACTATCCAAACATTCCTCTTCCTTCAGGCAGCACCTCCTCCAGGAGGCCATCCCAGACTACCCCAGCCTGCAGTGCAACCTCCTCCCAGGACCTCCTTCCCCTGACTCATAATGCGTCTTGCACTCTATGTGCTACTGTTCAACTTAACGGATAGGAGGATGGGTGCTGGTGACAGACTGCCTGGGTTCAAATCCTGGCTCCCCCACTTAGTGTGTGGCTTTGAACAGGTTGCTCAACCTCTCTGAGCCTCAGGTTACCCAAATGTGAAAGAGATATGGCAACATTCTCATAGAGTAGTTGTGAAAACTAAATGTGTTAATAGGCATGAAGTGCTCAGAACAGTGCCTGGTATATAGTAAGCACTCAGTAAATGTTTGCTATTATTATTATTATTTTAATGTTAATATCGATGTTGGTAAAACATTGTCTCCCTAGCTACACTAAAAGTTCCTGAAGTGCAGGACCAGACTTTGATGCTTCTAACACTCCCCATGTTAGGCAGACTCACACCAAGTCAGAGCTGAATAATCATTTCCTGTGGATTGACCTTGACAGTTCATTCATTTTACTTCCCAGGGAAAGAAGTATTTCTGCCTGTCAGTTGCCAACAGCCGCCTTTACCAGCAACCCCCAGCTTGGCCCCCAAATGTCTCACAGGTGAGATGAGCAGCAGCACAGGTGGAATGAAATTACAGCCCCCCCCAGGCCACGTGGCCCCGAGAGCAGAATTCAAGGGAGCCAGAGCCCACAGACCAGCCCCTTTTTCCCCAGGAGCTGTGTCATGCTGACAAGCCTAAGCTTCGGGGAAAGAGTTCTGGCGTAAACCCGAGGCTTCGGTGCTCATTCTGTCTCTGCGCTACGTGACCTTTCACAGCCCCTTTACCTCTCTGGGACTCCTTTATTCAGCTATGAAATGAGAAGTTTGCTCAAAGTCCAGTGACTTAGTTCCTTCCAATTCTGACATTCCGTGAGTCAATTTCAGAGTAAGGGAAAAGCATCTTTAAATGAACCTAACACATCATTTCATCAACAATCAGCTTTCCTCGTTCGTTCATTTATTTATTCACTCCACAAACATTGCTTGGGCTTTCACTATAGCCAAGTACTATTCTAGATTGTAGCAAAGAAAAAAAGAGACAAAAATCTGATAATTGCTCTGAAGAAAAATAAAGATGGGTAAGGAGAGCCGGGGATGGGAGAAAAGGGATTTCATTTTAGACAGGGCCTTCAAGGAAGGCCTCATTGAGAAGATGACATTTGAGTGGAAACCTGGAAAAAGCAAGCAAGCAAACCACGCAGATATCTGGGAAAAGAGTGCTGTAGGCAGGATGAACAGCATGTGCAAAGGCCCTGAGGCAGAAGCATACATGACTTATTTCAGTTACAACAAGGAAGTCTAGAGGTCAGCGTGGCTAGAACAGACTGAATGAGGAGGACAGTGATAGGAGTTGAATTGGGGAGGTGCAGATTCAGCCATGGCAAGGACTTTGGCTTTTATTCAGTTATGAACCCAAATCATCTAAGCTTTAATGTAAATGAATTTGACACTGCTCACGTATATTACAAGGGCAAAATACCTTATCTATTTGTTCATTTTTACCTCCCTCCCCTCCATCGTGGACCTGCAATCTATTTATGGTTTTTATTGTTATTACATTCATTTAGGGGCAGAAAAACTGAGGCTTAGAGACGTCTGTTTCTCTGTCCAGGCCTATGGCCAAACTTAGCCTGTCCTCCATTTCAGCATCTCAAAGTGGACTCTCCCACTCTCCCCGCGAGTGCAAGCTGGTTCACAGATTCCTTGGGTTCTCTGGCAAGCTCTTCCAAGGTGTAGCTGTGGGATTCACGCCTGACCCACCACTCTGCCCCAGCCCCCTAGCTGCCTATCAGGCCTTGCAGATGCCACCCTTTCTCCCTGCCCCGGGGCCTTCAAACCTCCTGTTCCCTGTGCCTGGAACACGCTTCCCTCCCATTTTACTCAGTTACAGCCTATCTCCTGTGAGGTCCCAGCTCAAACATCACTCGCTCAGGGAGACCCTGCCCTGCTCTCTCCAAATAAAATCTTCCTGTTAAATGTACCCACAATTTCAGGTTCTTCTCCTCATGGCTCTTATTACACACATATTCTCATATGTATTTGTGTGATTTTTTTAAATTAATGCCTCTATTCTCCATCTGACTGTAAACCCTATCAGAACAGAGGCTACCTGGTTTTGCTCACCTTTCTATCCCCAGCACCGAGATCATGCTTGGCATATGCTCAAGGTACCCAATAAATACTGGAAGAATAATTGAATGAAAAAATGAGTCCCCAGGCCTCCTGTTCATTGAGCACCTGGGGGCACGAGGTAGGACAAACTTAGGGTTCTTTGGTAGGTCCTGTGGGTCTGGCCAGAGTCATGAGCCAAGTGGGGAGAGGGCAAGGCAGGAAAGGGAAAGGACCTGAGCCACCTGAGCCCCTGACACCACGCCAGACACTTTACACAGGCTATCTCATTTCACTGTCATGCCTGCCGCTTGAGTTGAGAATTATTATCCCATCTTACAGATAAGGAAACTGAGGCTCAAGAGGTAAGCAAGGTAAGTAAGCAAGTGTGTCTGTGGTCTGCAGTCAAACTTAGTCTTTCTGTTCCACCCCAACTACCCTGGCCTGGGCAGTTTGTAACCCAGCTCTGGCACTGATTTCCTGTGTGACCTTAGGCAAGTTATTGTCCCTCTCTGAGCTTCCGTTTCCCCACACATGAAATATAGGGAGTTGGGACAGATGGATGGTTTCCCATGTCCTTTCTAGTTCTATGCGTCTATATTTATAAAATCGAATAATGAGTGCTAAAGTACCTAGCTCAATGATGAACACATAGTAGACACTTCATAAATGTTCATTTCCTCTCTCCCTTCCTCCTTCCCTTCCTTCCTATTACCTGTTACAGTGATTCTCTGCTTCACAGCCCTCCTTGAGGCCACTTACACTGTCTGGTTCTTCTAAGACACCTGGACCACTGCCTGTCCTGCTTCCAGGAAGCCCCGCCAGGCTCTGACATCAATGTCCCAGCCTGCCTCTGTCCTCAATCAGCCAGTCTAGCTGTTCTCCCTGGAGAGGCCCATGACCTTCCTGCCTCCCACTCCTTCCTGCCTCCTGCCTCTGCAGAGGTACCTGGGTCCACATCCAGGGGAGAGAGAAGGAAGTGACAGGAAAGGAACTCACTCACACATATGAGCACCTTCTACAGGTCAGGACTCGACCAGGCTCTTTGCTGTGTTATCTCGTTTAATCCTCTGCAAAGAGACATTGTTATTTTCCCGCTTCACAAAAGGGAAGAAACTAAGGCTCACAGAGGTTAAGAAACTGCCCTAGATGACATAGCCAACAAGCAGCAGAAGCTGGGCTTTAACCTCTAACCTGGACACTTTGCTAACTCTGGGGCTGGTTGAACCTGGGCAAGGGTCCATCAGCTTTCCTTTTCACGTCTACGTAACTTTGGGTTTATGGCCCCAGTAACTTGAGCCCATCAGTCTGTCAAGCCTCCCTTGCTGCTTCTCCTCACTACCCACTCCAAATCACAAATTACCAAAGTGCAAAATATTTACAAATTATACTCAGTGTTACAGAAGGGAAGATACAGCCTGGGTCATGGCATCAAGTCCTCAGACGACAATGTCAAGTTCACTCCCTCCCATGTAGGGGAAGGGGTCAGATCTGCCAAAGATTTTGTGCTAGTAAATACAGTCCTCCTATGGCTGGTGCTGAGAAAGAAGGTGGAGTCCCTTCTCCCCGCCTCACAGACACTGTCCACGAGGGCTTTCCAGAAAACAGACTCAGGTAAGGCGTGAAGGTGAACGTCACCAGGTACCCCCAGGACATCATGGGGGTCTTAACTGGGACTGCAGGAAGAATGGGAAAGGAATGCCTGCATTTTCTAAAGTCTCCTCCTGAAAGCTATGCCCTCAAGGAGCACTAGCTGGAGGACCAAGGGGCTAGGGGTGTGGGAACAGCATCCACTGTGCTCTGTGACACAGCCAGGACAGGAAAGCTCAGATGACAGCAAAACACCTGGCAGCATTCTCCTGGTGCCTGGCTGTCTTCCTCTCACCTTTTTCTGCCCTTACCTGAGATGGAAAAGGAGCCCCCAGGGATGGAGGGGTTGGTCATCTCTCTTCCCGGGAAGGGCCTCACCAGAGGGACAAAACTCAGCATGGGGTCAGGCAAGGCCAGCCCAAGGTGAGCAGAGCTCTCATCCTTACTCTTACCTAGCTCACTGCAATCTTCCTTCAAGCTTTAGCGTAAACCTCACATCCTCCAGGATGCCCTCCAAGACCCTCCCAGACCCCCCGAGTAGATCACGCTCCCTGTCAATGCTCTCGAGGCTCCTGGACTTCTGTCCTCCATGGCTCTTATCAGGGCTTAACTACCTACCTACCTACAGGACTTGAATGTCTTCCTCCCCCATGGGCTGTGAACTCTACCGGCCGGGAGCCCGCTGTCTAGTCCAGGGTCATATCCCCAGTACCTCCGCAGGTCCTGACACACAGAAGGTGCTCAGTAAAGTTCTGCTGAATGAACGTGACCAGCAGGGAGGAAGCTAAAGCCTGATTCAAGCTGATGGGACCTGGCAGAGGCCAACCCACCGCACACCAGGCCCCTGATGGCCTTCTGCACTGGGTTAGAAGGGAAAACATAAGTGAGGACAACCCCTCGCACATAGTAGGCCCCAATTCAGGTTGGTTGACGCAGAGCCAGAATCTGAGAAACCACCAGGTGCTCAGGGATCCCAGCGGGAGCCACGCATGCCCCAGCCATGGGGCAGTCACGGAGAGACATCCTGCCAGCTTTTAATCACTTAAACATGGTTGTCATCACGCCGTGAGTACAAGAAGGAGTGTGAATTTGTGTGTATGCTCTCTTTTAAACTAATAAGAAACATATAGTCTGTGCCAACCAATTTTCCCCCCACATATTACACGTGAGGCACTGTGTAGGAGCTTCCATTGATGTTTACGCGATGTGTATAACACATCCACATACATTAACTCATTCGCTCTTCTCCGCAGCCCTGGCAATACGTGTGATTGCCGCCAGTTGACTGATGGGGAAAGTGAGGCCAGCTTTTAAGGTCCCACCGTGAGCAGATGGCTGAGTCAAGGCCCAAACCTAAGCCTTTGGCTCGTTCTACTCTGGCCTGCCTCAGTCATCTTTCTTATCACCCCATAATCTCTTCACCCATCACCTACACAAGCCAGAACCTTCTGCCCTACACCGAGCTTCGTATGAGTGACTGGAGTGCATGGTTTTGAGTGGCAAAGAAGGGAACCAGGAATCTAGGAACTTCCCCCAAAATGTGCAACTCTCTAGGGCAGGCAGTGAGCTACACTAGAAAGACAACTGGACCCGGAACCCACACAGCCAGTTGTATGACCTTGGGCAAAGTCTCTCACCCTCTCTGAGCCTCACTTGCCTTCTTAGGTCTGCAGTGATGAGTCGAGCAAATGGTGGTGAGAGCGCCCAGCTCGGGCCCAGCACAGAGACAGCCCAAAGCGAAGGAGCCTCCCCTGGTCAGTGGCCTTTGTGCTGGAGTCTTCCACAGCTGCCCAGAAATCACAGAGCCCAGGCAAAATCCTTCTCCTGCCTTTATCTACGAGCCAGCTGTGGCAGCCCTTTTCCTCCATCCCCAGAGTCCAGTTCCACCACGGCCAGGCCATGTGCCAGCTCCAGGACCCTGTGCAACAAGAATGCCGGGAAGTTCCCCTCTTCCCCGCCAGCCACTACCAGCAGTCCCCAGAGTCCTGCCGGGAACAAAGTTCTCCTTCCATCCTTCCCTTCAAATCCAATGGAAATGACCTGGAATAGGATCCCAGGAGACCAGATGTCCAGTTTGAAAAGGGCTCGCCCAACAATCTGGAAGTCAGCAGGAGTTAGCAGTCCCCAGCTTGTTGCTGCTAAGAGGCTCTCACGAATGGGGGTGCCTCCCCCAGGGGAGCTATGCCAGTGCAAGAGACAAAGCCACGTTCCCTGGGAACAGGCTCCAGAGGAATCCCTCTGAGCTCCCTGGCTTTCCTCCAGAATCTCTCTCACAAGTCAGGGGTGTCCCAGGGGACCGCTGCCCTACTGTGAGTCTAGCTGTCTCTGCCCAGAGCTGGGAGGGGCGGAGTGGGAGAGGAGCTCCCTCCACCACTGCTCCGTGGCCACAGGGCAGCAGCAGTCTGGAGCTCCCACACCACCAGGCTCTCCTGCCTGATTTCTGTCCCCATGACCTTCCTGGAAACTGGAGGACTCAGCAAGGCCCCTCTTGGCAGGGGCTCTTCCAGCCCCTGCATACAAATAAGTGAGGCCTACTGCCACTGTGTGCACATCTTCCCACCCCCGCCCCAAGTGGAGATAGACAGGCCCTCCCACTGATGGGCTAAATGTCCCTTGGTGTCCAATCACCTCCCAATTCAGGTTGCCCAATGGACTGGACCACACATTTTAGCACGTCCAGCCCACAGAGTCATAGAAGAGTAGATCTAGAAGGGGCCTGGGTAATCTAACCTCCTCATTGCATAAAATGAGGATGCTGAGACCCAGAAAAGTTGACATGTGTCAAGGTCACATAGCTTGTCCTCAGTTTGACATGTGTTTATCCCCCCAAAAATATGTAGCTCCTAGAGCGTGAGGCCACTGAGTCCCACACAACACACAAATGCACATTAATTAAGTAGTGGGTTCAGGCCACATCTGTTGATTGATGGATGGATACTTAAGGACGGCACGGGAGTGAGAACAAGCACCTGTCACCTCTGGGGCCCTGGGCACACATCCAATTCTCTGGACTCTGTCTCCCTGCCCCTGGGGAGCTAGAACTCACCATCCACACAGAGGATGGACTCACCTGTCTCAGGAGGAGGGATCATATCACAGTAAGGCCTAGCACAGGACTCGGAGCACAGGAGTGTTAATAACAATGTACTGCTACACTGAGGACGAGAGGAAGCTCTGGGCTGGGGCTCACTCCCCTACTCTGCCACAGACCCACTGTGCTACCCGGGAATCCAGGGAGACTGCCTTCCCCTTACCTAATAGGAATTAGACAGGACAGACATCTGTCCAGATTGTGAGCTGATGACCACAGGTATGAGCCCCGAGGGCATTCTCTTCTCCCCAGGGGTCCAGCTCCCTGCCTGGGCTGGCAGGTCAAGGCTGCACTACAGCTCTGCCACCCCCACCACAGCCTTCACTACACTTCCCTGCCCCTAAATCAACCTCTACCTCTTAGTGCTGGCCAGCCCCACCTGTGAGTGAAGCCTTTGTGGAAGTGAAAAATAGATCTTCTAGGGTTTGGTTTCCATAACAGCCAGTAGCTCTCCCCAGCATTTGCCAAACAAAGGTATGAGTAACAGGGGAGGTGGGTTCAGCTGGTTCCTTCAAAAAAGACCCTCAGGAGAATAGGTAGAGCTCAGGCAAAGCAGCTCTCAGAGCTCAGAATGGGATTGTTTTGTCTCCAAGAGGATAAAGGAAGAACCATCATTGCAAAAGATAGACCTGAGCTACCCTAAATAATGTGTCCCAGCCCCTGAACTGGTAGACACATCCGCATTTACTTCCTGGACCTGCCACTTCAGCCACTCTCTGAGCCTTAGTTTCTCTTATCATAAAATGATATAATAATGTCCATTTTGCTTACTTCACAAAGTTAAGAGGATCAAACAAGAGCATGTGAGAATGAGCTTTAACAGGAAAGAAAACTAACATTCACCATGAGCTTATCATGTGCCAACAACCTTTTAGATATTTCTTCTAGAGTTTTCACAACAGTCCTGTGTGTGCACGGCATTATTATTATCCTCACTTCATAGCTAAGAAAAGTGAGGCTCAGACAGGTTAAGTGATGTGCCCAAGGACACATACTTAGTGGTAGTGGAACCAGGGTCAGAACCCAGAATCTGACTCCAGAGCCTGTGTTCCTTCACCAATACCATGCTGTCTCAACAAAAGAAGTACACATTGCTTTTTATGAAAAAGCTGGTGAATCTTCAGCCTGAAAATGTTGCCTCATGGAACCAAACCCTATTGCTAGGACACATCCACCTGCCCCAGGAAGGCCATCAGGAGAGTCAAAGGCAACTCCCCTGACCTACCCCCAATGTCCTTAAGACCCTACAGCACACAGGCAACCCAGGAACCAAGCCCTTGCAGTCTGTGTCTCTGTGGCTGTTGCATGTTGCCATGACTCTTTGCTTGGAATTGTTGGGGTGGTGATGGTTTCAATGACGGCCTAGCCATGAAACAACTCAGTTGGGAGGAAACAAAAAATCATGGAACTTTGAGCTGAAAGGGACCTCTGAGAACAAGTTCAAGCCCCTCATTAGATGAGCAAGGACATTAACACCCAGAGAAGGTAAGTCAGTTGTTGAAGGTCACACAGCCTGTCAGTGGCTGAGTGCAGAGTGAATCCACCTCTGACTCCTAGTCCTGATCCCTGCTCTCCCCACTGTCCCAACCACACTCACATGGACCAGTCTCATGGTCCCTGAGAGGGGAGAGGGCCAGGTGTGGGCCTGTAGTCTCTGTGCTCTCTGCTTAGCAAAAGCAGGGATCCTAGATAAGACAGCTGTGTCCTAGCCAGGAATGAAAGGACTTTTGCTTCACGAACTAACTCATTAGCCTAAGCTCTACCCCTTGAGAAGTCAAAATGGAAAGGTCCCCTTAGAAGTCCCACAGTGTGTAAGGGAAGCCCGTCCTCAATTGGGGAGGCCCTACAAGGTATTCCTGAGGCAGTGAGTGACAGCCCACTCCTGGCCACCTGGGACAGGAAGAGCGGCTGAGCCCTTCCTTCTAGTGCAGGCTGCTCACAGCTGTCCCCAGGAGAGCACAGAGCACCGTGACTTGGGGAGGCTCGTGTTTCACCCCTCCCCCAGGCCTGCTCCGCTGGTCCTCCACCAGCTCAGTGCTGAGCACTCACCCCCTCTGTCCCGGTTACTCCATCACCCCATGCCACTGTTACCTCCCTTGCTTAGCACTTGGTTTGTGCCTTTTCTCCCGTTACCTCTGTGTGTCCGTGCATCACCTCTCCTACGTTTGTGTGCTGCATGCGTCCCCTCCCCCACCACCCCCAAACATTTCTTCGCTCACAAACTGTCCTCGGGGTCTATGGACCTATTTTCTACCACAGCCGCAGCCGGGGTCTGCACGCAGCAGGCAGCACCGGGCCACAGTGTTGACCAGCTGTTTGTTCAGCACTTGTTGATGGTGCCAGTGACCTGTGAAAAGGTCCAAGCCATGTCCTGGGGAAGCAAAAAAGAAAAAGAAAGAGGAAGCTGGGTAATCCCTCAACTGGATCATCAGCACCAAAATAACACGGGGGAGGAAAGTAAACCCTGATTGAATCTCTCTTCGGGGCCAGACACCGTGCTGGGGACTTTGCAGATACTCTCTCAATGCTACGATCTATGTGCTTTTGTTTCCCAATGTACAGATGGGGAAACTGGATCAAAGGTGTTGAGCAACTTGTCTAAATTTATATGATAAGTAAATAGCAGGGTTGGCTCTAAATGCGGTTTTGTCTGGTGCTAAATAAAGCCCATGCTCCACACTAGCCCACCACAAGCAAACTCCTTGAGGACAGACTTCCCGGTCACAAGTGTTTGCTTTGTTTGTTTTTGCTGCCATATCGTCAATGCCTAGGGCTGTGCCAGACACATAGAAGACACTCTATAAATATTTGCTGAATGAAGGAACAAAGGAATGAATGAATATCCCAGCAGGACAAGACAAGGGTTCATGATGCCAGACTACCAGGTTAATTCCAGGATTCTTAAACAACTATTTGTTCCCTCTCTCCACCCAGAAAAGTACCCAATATATTAAGGTTCCTCCAAAGGCCATGTGGAGGATGGCCGTGTTTAGTTAGGCATGGGATGGGGGTGGGGGTGGAGACATAAATTGAACACAAAAGACTAGGTCCTAATGAGGTGGAGGATTTAAAAGCAGCGGTGTTCTGTGACCTGCAGATTCTGCTGCCACTTTCTGGCCCATCTGGATCTGGCCCCTCCCCGACCCCAGCCTCCCTCATCCCCCACTGGGCACCCCACTGCCTTGACTGAGCTGTACTGAAATTGGCCCCGTTCCTACTAAGCAGAGAACTAACAGTTACGCCACCCACTCTGGCCCCATCCGAACCCTCCAGAGTCTGCTCCGGGCCCCAGGGCCAGCTGCTTTTCTCCACATTCCAGCCAAAAATAATACGAGAACGAAGCTGTTTGGTGGAGACTTAATCTAATCTTCATTGCTTCAGTTTTAAAATATCCTGCCTGGTTTAGGGTTTCTTATTACACACGGGGATGTGTTTTTAGTGAGATAGGTCTTAGCAGAAACGTCCTTCTTGTAATTAGAAACCCAGGCAGGCAGGGCCTGCGGCAAGGCATCCAAGCCAAACAGCAGATCCCCCAGAAGACAACACGTTTGCAGCAAGCTCTTCCCAAGCTCCGCTTGCCAGTGTGAGATGAACTGAGCTGTCCCAGGGCTTGCTTCTGCCCCTCTCCTGGGGGTTCTGGAACGGAGGAAAAGCCGGAGTTCTGGTAGGAGGACTGTGCCCTCCAACTGTTGCTCCTTCTACGCCAGCCTGTGTCTCCCCACCCCTCCCTGCTCTCACCCCCAATCAAAACGGAGACTAAGAGGTTGTCCAAGACTGGCTGAGAAGGATATGTGGAGGGAAAATTACCCCAAGGAATCCCCATGGACTAGAGAGAATTAAAGACAAGCATTCCACCGGAGCCACGTCTCCAGGATCAGAGCTAGCTTTTAAAAATCAGGCACCGGAACAGAAGGCATCTACAAGCACATATACACTTTTGTATAAGTGCCGGGTGAAACTTCTTGGGCTTCCTGGCCCAGAATCTGCTTTGATCTGCCAGCATGGAAACTGCTAAGCAAGGTTGAGGCTGTGGCTAGCTGCAGACTAGCACCCATCCCCCCATCCCAGCGAGATGTCACACACCAGGCCAGACGCGGGCCTTGCCTTCCCAATGGCATAAAGAGAAGGGGCTACCTTTCTGATAAGTCAGATTCTGGGTTCACCTGATGCATGAAAGCCATTCTAGGTAGCACCATTGGGAGGAAGCAGGCTACATCCCCCAACTCTGCCATAATTGCCTCTCTCGGTGAAGTGTAGGTGGTTTTTGGTATCACAGCAGGGTTTTCAAATTGTAGAATGTGAGGAAAGGCAGGAGTTCCTGCTGAGAGTTGTGAGAGAAGGCTCTGGAGCCAGGGAAGGAAAGAAAACACATAGAAAAACGTGACTCTATCTCCCATTTTCTTTACTTAGAGTGCACCTGTGCTTGGTTCATGCCTGCCCTTTACTCTGCACAGCCTAAGGAGGCCTGTGTGAGATATATTCCACTTTACAGATGAAGAAACCAAGGTCTAGAAGCTAGATGACCCGCCTGAGTTATGTAGCCACGCAGTAACAAGGTAGGAAGCAGCCAGGCCCCCAAATTTCAGCCTAAACACTAGCTCAGCATGCTGACCTGCCAACCTGGATTATCTCCCGACCACTTCCCTCCCTCCTTCCTCCCTTTCCCATCAGGTATTAGATTTAATTAAATTAGTAGATCCCCATTGCAACAATCCTGGCCATGCTGCCTGGATAGAACCCAGCCAGTGCAGCTCCTCCCTCTAAATTCTGCTTCTCAATATAATTCAATCTTCAATAAGTCACGGATCTCATGTGAAGTGTTTTATACAAAGCATGGTGTGTTGGCTAGACTCAAGGCTAACGGTGGCTCATGATGATTTCATTTTCCATATAACTAACTTCCTCGGTTTTTCCTCTGCAGCATCGTTTTCACCTTCTCCATACTCAGATCAGCATTTTGTTTGATCCAGACACTTTGCTTCACATGCCGTCACCTCCAGCAATTGCATCACACATTTATATATATCTTACAGCATCGCAGTCCTCTGCCACACAGCAGAGGAAAAAGGAAAACTTACAACAGCCTTTCTCACCCTCCTCGAACTAATTTAGAAAATGTGCTCCAGATTAAATAAATCGGGAACAAAAGTCTGAAATTGGGGATAGAATTTCAGAAAGGTGGGGTGGGGGAGCTAAATAAATAGCAAGGAAATCTTGCAACATGTTGGAAGCCTATAAATTTTATTGGTTGTTTCTTTAATAAAAACAAATTTGATTGCTAACAACACAGTATTATTAAGTCTCTAACATTTAAAAATCTAATTTGTCCCTGCTCTGCTGCTGTTATGTTGCACCGTTGTATTCATGAAGGGCAAGGAAGTCAGGTTGATCGGTTTCGTTTGGTTCCTAAACCAGGCTAATAGAGACCCCTTTAAAACCCAACCTTTTTGCTTTCTAGGCATGCCTTGGTCTCTAATGAGTTACAGCTCCCGGTTGAAGATGGACATGGCAGAAAGAAATTTAACACACACTCTGGTGCACCCATAAACTTCAAGGCCAAGGGAGAGGAGGTATGTTTCCAGTTAAGCTGGAACTCCATGAATTCAGGATTCTCCACTCACAAGACAGTAATTCTCCTTATTTCATCACTAACTTACTTCAAATGTGTTTATACAATTTATTGCTACCGAACTTCCAGGCAACTGGTGTAGAGTTAATGAAACCCAGCTTGGAGAAGCTTTAAGCTTTGAACAACTAACCACAGTTTAAATGGTTATGACATGCGGTCAAAGCCACAGCCCAGCCCCACTGCAGTTTCTGTGTTAGGACCTAGTCAAAAACCTTGTCATCTCACCTTTTAGGCCAAATAGATTGAAAAAGGAAAGAGCACTGAAAAACAGACTGCCTTGTTGCTTCTCAAGGTTCCTAGCCATTTAAACACATTTATCTTACTAAATACAAGGCAAAGCCCCGCCCCTAGTGCCCAAGTAAATATTTTAGTTGCAGCTTGAATTGGCAGCTGGGGTGAAATCCTGAAATCCAGTTTGGGTTTAATTGAACAAGGTCAGGCCTACCTAAAGCAATGCTGGGAGGTGGCTGCTCCAGAGGCATCAAGCAGCATTTACAGCCAGACTCAGTGAAAGCCCAAAAGGCAACAGCATAGGAAAGTACAGATGAAACTGGACTGGAAAAGAAGCAAACTTGTCTTTCCGAATTACTTGGGCATTGACTTTTATTAATTCTCCTTGTCACATAGCATCCTCCCCCAAGCTCTGTCCCTGTGGGTACTCCAGCAAGCTCCCTTTTTTTAAACAGGCCCATTTTGGAAGAGTAAAGGGGAGGTACTGGATTTGCCACTGCCGCACAATAAAAGCCCCTTTTGAAAGCAGCACTTTCATTAACTTAAAGCAATCTATAGACTTAAAAGCAGAGAGCAGTAAACTCCCAGAAAGGATCATAAAACAGCCAGTCTCAAGTTGGGTATACTTCAGTGCAATTTGCACGAGGCATTTTACTGTGAGCGGCGGTCGGGCCCATCTCCCTCCAGTAACCCCCTGCCCCTTATTCTAAGCAGCTTCTCATTCTCTTGGCTTTCATGCCTTTCCTGCTCACAAAGGGGAGGCGGTGACCGGGGAGTCTCTGCGGGGTCACGGCTCCCTCCCCCCTCAGGCTCTCGGCGGGAGAGAGAGCGCACGAATTCCATGCCTGCAAAACAACAGCCTTGGAGCTCCGCCGCCGCGGCAGTCGCCGCGCCCCGAGCGGCCGCGGCCACTCGTGGGTCGCGCTTCTTCCGTGCCCCGTAAGGGTTGTTTGGCTCGCCCTGCCAGGAGTGCGAGAGGGAGAGGGGCTGGGAAGGCGGACTCAAGATTACGTGGAGGGCATTTCAAGCCTTCCTCCCTCCACCCTTCAACAAACTCTTTCTCGAGTTAGCCAGAGGATAACCTCCCTCCCCAGTTGGGACCTCTCCCCACCCCGCACACCCCCAAGCTAGGCCTGAGCCACGGGGACACAGCTGGAGTGGGAGCTGCCCCCCTCCACTTCCACCAAGGTCCTGGGGCCTCGGGAAGGCCAGAATGGCAGAGTAAGCAGGAGGGCAAGGAGCTGGGACTTTGGGTAATACATCGTGTTATGTTTGAACACCATCATTTTCTCACATTGGAGAGGGGAGGATCGTCTAAATCTGCCTAAAATGCGAAGCTTTGGCATTCCACCACTTAGCGAGCATTTGAAATCCGAAAAGCTAATACCCTGGAGACGTCCCCGGACAAGTAGGGTGATGGTAAGGGACCCCGAGCTTCCTCCTACCCCGGGAGGAACACTGCACCGGTGGCCAGGCTTGTGGGCTTCCCGGACCGGCGGGGGAAAGCGCAGGCAGCACTTGTGAGTGACGAGGAGGCGGCTTCTACCTGGGCGCCCGAATTCGAGCACGTCCTATCCTCCGCCGGCCGCAGCCCCTACTCCTTCGGCCCAATGTGGCCCCTCGCTGCTAGCGCTCCCCCTCACCCACCCCATCGCAGGCCGCGGCCCCTGGGGGCCATCCGCACTCGCCCAGCCGGGCTGCGCCTTCAGACCCCAAGTGGCTCCCGGAGCCCGCCGAGCCACCAGGGTCGGGTCCTCGGACCCATTCCAAGCCCCGCGAGGCTGCCCTGTCGCTTTGCTCAGAACGTCCCTTCGATTTGTCTGCTTTCCAGAATCTCTCTTCTATGAGCGGGTCCTGTATGCCCCAAGTCCTCTCCTCTTCCAGAAGCGCTTTTGGGGAGAAGCACCAGAAATTCGGGGCTTGTCTGCCATGGCCCGGACCAACTACTTTCGTCGCCGACCTAAATGCTCTTTCACTTGGGAAGCTTCAGGACCCGCGCGCGCGACCCTCCCCAAATTCCAATAGCCTCGACCCCAGTAAAGAGCTGTGATCCAGTGGCTGAATCCTAAAATCGCCACCCATTCCTCCGGCCCCCAACTCCTGCTTCCAGCCCTCTGCTCTGGCCGGCGTGTAAACTACTCATCGGCCTTTCAATCCTGATCTGAAAACAGCCTGGATCCTGTAACCCAAACTCTAGCCTAGTCCTAAAGCCCAGCCCTAATTCAGGGCCGCTCCACAACCACCCACGCCACCAATTCTCAACCTAGGTCTCCCCACCGCTCCGAAACGCGAGGCTCTCCGGTGACGAGCCCCCAGAAAGGGCGGCCCATTTCGCTCATTCCTCGGGTTCTTCCTCGGGTTCGGGAGCCAGGAAAGCCCCGTCGTCTAACCCGAAAAGAAACGCAAACTTTGCGCGGCAGATTCGGGACCCTGCCCATCCCCCATCAGCTCTCTGCTTTTGAGCGCTTTCCGTCCCCCCTTTTACGAACTCATCCCCTAGTTCTGGAGCCAGGAGGGCTCTGGATTCCCAAGCCTCGCCACGGGCCCCTACGCCTCCCTCCACCTCACCAAAGACCCCCAACAAACCACGGAAAGCCAGTGACCCTACAAATTCTCGCCCCTCCCCGGGCTAGGGTCCCTGAGCGTGGCCCCTCGGATCCTGGCTTCCCTGACCCCCCTGGTGTTCCCAATCCCCGCTGATCCGCCTGCAAACCCCCACTCGCCCTGCCTCCCCAGGCCTGGCCGGACGCGGCCACGGCTCCTTGACTCCAGTCACCCTGCCCCAGTCTGGAGCTGCCCCCGCTTCCAGCCGCTCGAAGGCAGCTCCAAGCTGGTGGCGCAGAGTAAGCGCCGGCCCAAAGGACGCCCGAAGCCGGGAGAAAGAGAACCCGGGGCCGGCCCACGGCTCCCAACCTCCGGCGGAGCGCCCAGCCCTGAGCCGCCGGCACCCGGGCTCTGGCGGGCGCGCTGGTCCCTATTCTCGGGTCCCGGGGCGCTCGCGGCGCACAGCTCCCCGCCCGCCCGCTACGGGGTGTTGGGCCCGCGGCAGTCCGGGTCCGCAGCCCCGCTCCTCGCTCCCGCGGACAATGCGCGCCCGGCCACGGGCCCGAGCGGGGCGAGGCGGCGGCGGCGGCCGGGCTGCGCGCTGGCCGGGCCGGAGCGCGGGCGGACCGCGCGGCTCTCGCCGCCCGCTTGCCCGGCCTCGCCGCCCCTCGCGCTGCTTCGCTCCGCGCTCTCCCGGCGCTTCCCCAGCTTCTCTGCACGCTCCCGCCGTCCCTCTCTGCTCCCTGCCTCCCTCCTCCCTGCTGCCTCCCTCTCTCTCCTCCCTGCTGCCTCCCTCTCTCCCTCTCTCCTCCTTGCCCTGTCGCAATGAATAATACTCTGGCTTGGGGACTGGAATAAAACACACGCGCTCTGAGGCAGCCGCCCGCAGCAGCAGCCGCCGCCGCGCCGCCGCCGCCGCCTGCAAAAGCGTCTCTGACATGGAAATGAATGACAGCTTACCTGATGCCAATCTTCATCAGACTGACACCGGCGTGACAACACAGCCTATACTTCCCAGCACTGCTCGGGACGTCAGCGGCACAGGGACCCGCCCCCCAGGCCCCCCCTTCACACACCTCCCCTCTCCCCACTCCCCCTTTCTCCCCACCCCCCATCACCCCCACCCACTCCCGGCCCGGCCGCTTCCAAGTCTGAGGAGCCGCTGGAGTGTCTCCCTCTGCTGGAGGCTTTCCGCAGACGTCAGAGCCGGCCCGCTGCTGCCGAAGGGGAGGCGAGGAGGCGGGACGACGCCCGCGCCGGGAGGAAGCCTCCGACGTGAGTCGCCCCGGATGGGGAACGCGGCAGACCCCCCGGGGAACCCAGGAGCACCCTGCCCCCGTGCCAAGTCCTCCTTAGCGAGCAACTGAGGCACAGTTCCCAGACATCCGGTGCTGAAGGGACCGAGATGAGGTGAAATTTTCTGTGGACCCCAAGAGAACTCGCCAGAAATTATGAAACTTAAAACTGGCAAGAAATCCTTTCCTCCGCCACCATTCTCCCTCCCCCCTTTCCTGCCTGGCTGGCCTCATTTTTATGATTGCATTTGAATAATTCTCATTACCCCGGCCCCAGAAAAGGTGCTCAGATGACACTCTGGTTAGTTATTCCTAGTCTCAAGAGCTTTTTCTGCTGTGGGCTTCCTGGGGCGTTTGGTTCAAGGAGGGGAGACAGTGTGACGGGGTGGGGCAGAGGGAGAGAGGAAAGAGTGGAGAGGCTTTGTCAGTAAATCACCTCTTTGCAAATGTCAGGCAAGGCTGTTCTAAGCCACTGCTGTTTTCATTCTAAAAAGCTCTTGGTAAACTCAGTGAGTACCCAGAGTTCTGGGGGTTGGGGTGCAGTAATACAAAGGGAGAGACCAGCTGGGCCGTTTCAGCCTGGGTCTGCTGGGGTGGCTTCATCTACTTCGGGAAGAAATTGACTCCTCACCTAGTGCCTTCTGCAGTGGAAGACCAAGAAAGCATGTGTGGTCATGTGTGTGCCTCCAGTTGCTCAACAAAGAACACAGTCCTACTAAGGGCCAGGTGTGGCCAGGCTTGCTTGCTTCCACAACTGGGCACATGGCCCTCTACCTAATGGGACAAGAGAACCCCTTGTGTCCCTGGAAGCTTGCTTCTTGCTTCCCGTAGAGGAGCCATTTCAGCCACACTCAGGCAGCCATTGATCCCCTGACCCCAGGCCAGGCAGGGGGCCTGGATAAAGCCTAGACAAAGACACTGATGCAAGCAGGGAAAGCAGAAAGTGAAACCCAGCTGGCCAGGTTTTCAGTAAAGAATCTGACCCAAGAAGTTGAAGGCTGCCCCTTAGCTCTTTTCAGGCCTCTGGGTCACCTCTCGCCTGCCTCAGTCAGGGGCAAGGATGAGAGCTATTAGCATTCCATGGCTCAGAGGAGGCAACTGAAACCTTTCTTACATCACATCCTAGATACACTACTGTTTGTCAAGATCCTCCCTGTACCTTCACATCCACCCTCCGAAGTTGTTTATGGGAGAAACTTCCTTCACTGATAGCCCCCAATATAGACAGCTGAATCCTCTCACTTTCACATAGATCCTCCAAAAACTTCACTAGGTAGATTTATGTCACCCCAGCCTCTGATCTGTGGTCAGAGACTCTGGCTGCTGACAGCATAATCACTATTATATATTATACATTGTATAATAATATAATAATAATGAATGCACTTGCCCTTTTTATGTAGTACAAAAGCGGCCAGATTCTCTAACCCAGAGGCTGGAGGGCAGGCTGCCATAAACTCTCCCAGGGAAGCCCTCTTCAGATAAGGGAGGGGGAGGGGAGATCCATTTGGCCCTGCCCAGGACCCCTGGAGGGAGGGGTTTCTCTCTTTCCCATGGCTCCCAGTGAGTCACTGTAGCCTGCCGAGTCAGAAGGGAGAACCAGGCTGATTGTAAATACTTCACCCCATCAGAAAGGTGTCAGTGAGCCGTAAATAGTACTGCAAGCAACAGCTTTGCATCACTGATTCACACTTGTCACACCCCTCGTTTTCTGAAATCTAGTTCAATGCCCTCCTCTTTCTTGATATGAGAGATCCGTTGCCATGAGTTATTAATTTTTGGACTCTTTTGAAATACTGTGATTTCCACTAATACCTTTTTGGTGCTTTAAAGTGCACATTATAATTTTAAGTCAATATATCTTGCTTTGACCATTTTTATAATTTCGAAGAGCTTAAAAATGATTATCTAAAATGTAACCATCCATTTTATAATCATTCAAAACAAGTATGTGCCCTGCACCCACTGGGAGCTGGGCTGTGGGCTGGTGCTCAGGCTGAAGAGCAGGAGCAAAGAGGCCTGGGTTACAGCTCCTGTCCTCAAGGAACTTTCATTCTAATTGAGGAAGACAAAGCACTAATGTGTAAAACATTGTATAACAATACAAAAGCCCAACAGAAGATACAAGTTAGAAAATAAGTAATAAACAAATGAGTTGTCAATATGTCAA